>NC_140582.1:1193938382-1199425882 GCF_964204655.1 Triturus cristatus | reverse complement strand
CACAGTTACTGGGCTTTCGCGAGACCTACGAGGGCAGGCACAGATACTGGGCCTGCATGAGACCCACCAGTGTAGGCGCAGATACTGGCCCTGCGCGAGACCCACGAGAGCATGCGCAGATACTGGGGCTGCGCGAGACCCACGAGGGGAGGAGCAGATTCAGGGCCTGCGCAAGTCCCACAGGAGCAGGCGCAGATACTGGGCCTGTGCGAGACCCACGAGGGCAGGAGCAGATTCAGGGCCTGCACGAGACCCACAATAGCAGGCGCAGATACTGGACCTGCGCGAGACCCACGAGGGCAGGTCCAGATACTGGGCCTGCGCGAGACTCACGAGGGCAGGTGCAGATACCGGGGCTGCGCGAGACCCACCATGGCAGGCGCTGATACTGGGCCTGTGCGAGACCCACGAGAGCAGGCGCTGATACTGGCGGCACGAGACCCACGAGGGCAGGCATAGTTACTGGGCCTTCGCGAGACCTACGAGGGCAGGCGCAGATAATGGGCCTGCGCGGGGCCCAAGAGGGCAGGTGCAGATAATGGGCCTGCACGAGACCCACGAGGGCAGGCGCAGATACTGGACCTTCGTGAGACCCACGAGGGCAGATGTTGATACTGGGCCTGCACGACACCCATGAGGACAGGTGCTGATACTGGGCCTTCGTGAGACCCACGAGGGCAGGAGCAGATACCAAGCCTTCGCGAGACCCACCAGGGCAGTCGCAGATACTGGGCATGCACGAGACCCACCAGGGCAGGCGCAGATACTGGGCCTGTGCGAGACCCACGAGGGCAGGTGCAGATACTGGGCCTGCACGAGACACACAAGGGCAGGTCCAGATACCGGGCCTGCGCGAGACCCACGAGGGCAGGTCCAGATACTGGGCCTGTGCGAGACCCACAAGAGCAGGCGCAGGTACTGGGCCTGCGCGAGACCCACAAGGGCAGGTCCAGATATTGGGCCTGCATGAGAACCATGAGCGCAGGAGCCGATACCGGGCCTGTGCGAGACTCATGAGGGCAGGAGCAGGTACTGGGCCTGTGCGAGACCTATGAGGGCAGGTGCAGATACTGGGCTGCATGAGACCACGAGGGCAGGTCCAGATACTGGGCCTGCGCGAGACCCACGAAGGCAGGCGCATATACTGGGGCTGCGCGAGACCCACCATGGCATGCGCTTATACTGGGCCTGTGCGAGACCCACGAGAGCAGGCGCTGATACTGGGCTTGTGCAAGACTCACGAGAGCAGGTGCAGATACTGGGCCTGCGTGAGACCCACGATGGCATGCACAGTTACTGGGCTTTCGCGAGACCTACGAGGGCAGGCACAGATAATGGACCTGCGCGGGACTCAAGAGGGCAGGTGCAGATACTGGGTCTGCACGGGACCCACGAGGGCAGGCGCAGATACTGGGACTGCGCGAGACCCACGAGGGCAGGCGCAGATACTGGGCGTGCACGAGACCCAGCAGTGTAGGCGCAGATACTGGGCCTGCGCGAGACCCACGAGGGCAGGTCCAGATACTGGGCCTGCACGAGACTCACAAGGGCAGGCGCAGATACTGGGGCTGCGCGAGACCCACGAGGGCAGGGGCAGATTCAGAGCCTGCGCAAGTCCCACAGGAGCAGGCGCAGATACTGGGCCTGTGCGAGACCCACGAGGGCAGGAGCAGATATGGGGCCTGCGTGAGACCCACAATAGCAGGTGCAGACACTGGGCCTGCGCGAGACCCGGGAGGGCAGGTCCAGATACTGGGCCTGCGCGAGACCCACGAGGGCAAGTGCAGATACTGGGGCTGCGCGAAACACACCATGGCAGGCGCTGATACTGGGCCTGTGCGAGACCCATGAGAGCAGGCGCTGATACCGGCGTGCACGAGACCCACGAGGGCAGGCACAGTTACTGGGCCTTCGCGAGACCTACGAGGGCAGGCGCAGATAATGGGCCTGTGCTAGACCCGAGAGGGCAGGTGCAGATAATGGGCCTGCACGAGACCCATGAGGGCAGGCACAGATACTGGGCCTGCACGAGACCCACCACTGCAGGCGCAGTTACTGGGCTTGCGCGAGACCCACGAGGGCAGGCGCAGATACTGGACCTGCGTGAGACCCACGAGGGCAGGTGCTGATACTGGGCCTGCACGACACCCATGAGGACAGGTGCTGATACTGGGCCTTTGTGAGACCCACGAGGGCAGGAGCAGCTACCAAGCCTTCGCAAGACCCACCAGGGCAGTCGCAGATACTGGGCATGCGCGAGACCCACCAGGGCAGTCGCAGATACTAGGCCTGCGCGAGACCCATGAGGGCAGGTGCAGATACTGGGCCTGCACGAGACCCACAAGGGCAGGTCCAGATACCGGGCCTGCGCGAGACCCACGAGGGCAGGTCCAGATACTGGGCCTGTGCGAGACCCACAAGAGCAGGCGCAGATACAGAGCCTGCGCGAGACCCACTAGGGCAGGTCCAGATATTGGGCTTGCACGAGAACCATGAGTGCAGGAGCAGATACTGCGCCTGCGTGAGACTCATGAGGGCAGAAGCAGGTACTGGGCCTGTGCAAGACCTATGAGGGCAGGTGCAGATACTGGGCCTGCATGAGACCACGAGGGCAGGTCCAGATACTGGGCCTGCGCGAGACCTATGAGGGCAGGCGCAGATACTGGGCCTGCACAAGACCACGAGGGCAGGTCCAGATACTGGGCCTGCGCGAGTCCTATGAGGGCAGGCGCAGATACTGGGCCTGCGCGAGACCTATGAGGGCAGGCGCAGACACTGGGCCTGCGCAAGAACAATGAGGTCAGGCGCAGATACGGGGCATGCACAAGACGCACGAGACCTACTTGGGCAGGCGCAGATACAGGGCCTCTGCGAGACCCACAAGGGCAGGCGCAAATATTGGGACTGCGTAAGACCAATGAGGACAGGCGCAGATACAGGGCCTGCACAAGACCACGAGGGCAGGTTCAGATACAGGGCCTGCACGAGACCCATGAGGGCGGGTGCAGATACAGGGCCTGCGCAGTACCCACAAGGGCAGGAGCAGAAACGGGGCCTGCGCGAGACCCATGAGGGCGGGTGCAGATACAGGGCCTGTGCAAGACCTGAGAGCAGGCGCTGATACTGGCGTGCACGAGACCCACGAGGGCAGGCACAGTTACTGGGCCTTCGCGAGACCTACGAGGGCAGGCGCAGATAATGGGCCTGTGCTAGACCCGAGAGGGCAGGTGCAGATAATGGGCCTGCACGAGACCCATGAGGGCAGGCACAGATACTGGGCCTGCACGAGACCCACCACTGCAGGCGCAGTTACTGGGCCTGCGCGAGACCCACGAGGGCAGGCGCAGATACTGGACCTGCGTGAGACCCACGAGGGCAGGTGCTGATACTGGGCCTGCACGACACCCATGAGGACAGGTGCTGATACTGGGCCTTTGTGAGACCCACGAGGGCAGGAGCAGCTACCAAGCCTTCGCGAGACCCACCAGGGCAGTCGCAGATACTGGGCATGCGCGAGACCCACCAGGGCAGTCGCAGATACTAGGCCTGCGCGAGACCCATGAGGGCAGGTGCAGATACTGGGCCTGCACGAGACCCACAAGGGCAGGTCCAGATACCGGGCCTGCGCGAGACCCACGAGGGCAGGTCCAGATACTGGGCCTGTGCGAGACCCACAAGAGCAGGCGCAGATACAGAGCCTGCGCGAGACCCACTAGGGCAGGTCCAGATATTGGGCTTGCACGAGAACCATGAGTGCAGGAGCAGATACTGCGCCTGCGTGAGACTCATGAGGGCAGAAGCAGGTACTGGGCCTGTGCAAGACCTATGAGGGCAGGTGCAGATACTGGGCCTGCATGAGACCACGAGGGCAGGTCCAGATACTGGGCCTGCGCGAGACCTATGAGGGCAGGCGCAGATACTGGGCCTGCACAAGACCACGAGGGCAGGTCCAGATACTGGGCCTGCGCGAGTCCTATGAGGGCAGGCGCAGATACTGGGCCTGCGCGAGACCTATGAGGGCAGGCGCAGACACTGGGCCTGCGCAAGACCAATGAGGTCAGGCGCAGATACGGGGCATGCACAAGACGCACGAGACCTACTTGGGCAGGCGCAGATACAGGGCCTCTGCGAGACCCACAAGGGCAGGCGCAAATATTGGGACTGCGTAAGACCAATGAGGACAGGCGCAGATACAGGGCCTGCACAAGACCACGAGGGCAGGTTCAGATACAGGGCCTGCACGAGACCCATGAGGGCGGGTGCAGATACAGGGCCTGCGCAGTACCCACAAGGGCAGGAGCAGAAACGGGGCCTGCGCGAGACCCATGAGGGCGGGTGCAGATACAGGGCCTGTGCAAGACCCGAGAGCGAGGGTGCAGATACAGGGCCTGCGCGAGACCCATGAGGGCGGTTTGCAGATACGGGGCATGCGCAAGTTTGCGTCTGACCCCGTTCATCTGGAAGGCAAAGACTAGACCAATAACCAGAGGTGGTAAATTCTGCAACAACCATAGTCTTTAAGAAAAGTTAAACAAGCATTGGCATAGCCAGTAGGTCTCGCCTTTTGGACCCAAGTGTTTAGCCATGCAGCACATTATCCTTATCTCACCCACAGTAGACGCCATTGCTTCTAACACATGCAGTGCGTGCAGCGATGAAAACAAAGGTGTGGAATAGAATGTGGCCCCAAGTAATTATCAGTTGCCGAGACTAATTCAAGCATTACACCCATCACTTTTTGGTTTCATGCGTGCCAGACGTGGGCCCCCATAGGACTGAACCTGCATCCTAGAAAAGACACCCAGGTGAAGAGACCAGTCTGGGGCTGCGTGTTGTCCCCCTCCCACGCGTGGAGACCTGTCCTGGCAGCTCGGAGTCGACTCTTCCTATTGGAGCAGAACCAAGACTGATCCCTCGCCGAGATGGCATTGTGGGCAAACACTGATGACCTGTGACTCACTCAGGAGTAATCACCGGTGAGGTTGAGATTCATTCAAGCAATCCGCCATCTCCAGTGCCGCGCCCACTGATGGAGGAACAGCAGGGATCTTGTACAAGGCAGACACTCCGTGTGACCTTGTGCTTATGGGTCCCTGGTTTCAGGTCCCTGGAGCAGGAGACGCCCCCCTTAACAAGGACAGATGCTGCCAGCTGTGCCCACTCAGTGCCACTGATTACACTGCAAGTGAGCAACGAGGGGGCGGGCCTGTTTATTGTCAACAAGGCTCGGCCACTCCGCACTGAGAAAACACCAGAAAGCGCCAACACTGACCCAACTGAATGTGAGCTTTATTAGTAACTGATCTCGACTCTTAATCAACGCGATCCCACTCATTTCTTTTATTCCTCAACGGGTAGAATTACAACACTCACTTCAATCACTGTCAAAGTGTCTGTCAAACACATAGAAACAATACAGAGAACACGGCGAACAACTTTAAATACATTTGTAAGCAATTATACAATAAAGTGCTACACACAACTACAGTATATACAAAGCACCAAGACTTACATCAAAAACAAACAAACAGAGCAAATCCAAGTTCACACATTTTTCAAACCAAAAGAGCCCCCCCACTTTCGCAGAATTAGCGAGGGCCACTAATGGTAAAGCAAAGCACCGGGGCATTAATACATCACTTTGTTTGACTAGGCTTTTCAAAGGGGCATCCCATAAAAATCAAGGAGTGTCCATACACAAACATTTCCTGAAGGCCAAATCATCGCTACTAGCAAAAGGCCTCTGGTGGGTCCAAAACTTGTCGAAGCGTTTCGAACGCTAATTTATTGATTCTCATCAGGACTTTGAATCGGGGGCCTTTAGTAATATTGGGCCATAGTTGGAATCTTGACTTTCAGGACCAAACTTCTCTCGTGTGGTTGGATACGTTTTACTGAGAAATCGCTTTTGTATATTTGAACTTCCTCTTCGCCTCGCTCAGCGGCTCAAGGCGGCCACACTCAGTGGCCGGCAAATTTTATCTTCAACCCAAAGTTCGAAGAGCCATCCATCCTACTGCATGGCGACACCGACTGAAAACTGGGGGCTTTGCTCAGATAGTGCTAATTAATATACTGCAGCGCTCCAGCGCTTGACACCTGAGTAGGCGCTATAATGCGTGATAATTATTTTTAAAGCAGTGATGCAGGGGCTTGCCTTCAAATGCGTTAGGCTAACGTGTGATGCGTGGCACTTGGCAGGACTGTGATTGTTTCAATGGCATAAAAACAAAACTCCATTCTACAAGAAAGCAAGTGGGCATCCTTTATGGTAATGGACTAATGGGACTTGGGTCATGTATTGCTGTGATACCCAAGCATCTGTCTGGTGTGTGGTACACCAGTATCTTAAAACCCTTATGGAATGTTTCTTTTTAGGTCAAGCCTGGGCAGCGCATGTGCTGATCTGCGAGGCATGCTGCATTCAGTTAGGGATTTGAAGCTCTGCCCATATTTTTCATTGGATTGTGAGGTGGTCCTTTGTAAATGCTGGCTTCTGATTCCTTCATCGCCTTGTTAGTACCTCCATAGTTCCGCCTTGTCTTCATTTGAAACCTCCCATGAGGACTGGCCCTTTGACTTTTGTTGCTACATGGTATGTTTTATTTTGTCTGTAAGAACTATTTTCTTTAATGGGTTTTGCCCTCATGCACGCAAGACGTGCTTTCCTTACATTCAGCGCGCCATAAGTGCTTTCACTTTCCAAGCAGCCGGGACAATGGCGGCTGCTTCTTTGCAATGCCGCGGGTCTCGCATTTAGGAGGGTTTGAGCTATTGACATTGTAAACGCCTATAGCTCAAACTCTTGCAAACGCGAGACCAATTGCAGTGCAAATATTTGTTTTGTTGTCAAAGCCACCATGTCGTACTTTCACGTGCATGAAGGCAGCCCCCTTTTCTTTAGAAGAGCCGTGTCTAAGGAAAGGAGTGCGGCCGCTATTAAAGTGAAACCGCGGCATGGGGGCTCTTACAAAGAAAAGCATTTGTTTGACAATCAGATTTACAATGCCAATAGCTCAAACTCTCGTAAATGCGAGACCTATTGCATTGCAAATGCTTGTTATAGGTTTATTGATGAGACAACTCAGCACAGTCTGTGTATTAATCGTCTGCCAACCGCAGTACCAAGGCAATTTTTGCCTTCTTTTGACATCTGACAACGTAATAATTTTTTTGATTCATGATGCAATAAAATGGTCAGCAGATTTCAGAAACACCGAGAAAATGGACGACTAATAGATTCCTAAAATCATAATTGTGGTCAAGTGAAATTCTCTGCATACGATCTCAAACAGTTAAGTGCTAAACCAAAAAACAGGGGAACATTAGGCTATCACAGCGACTCAGAGGCTATATAAGGGACCAGAGAAGCGCTGAGCGCTTGCTTATATGCAACTGCACTGTCTATATATTTACCTTGAAACCTGTTCGAGTTAGCACATGAGCTTAAGGCATCACAGGGTGGAAATTGCGTGCAGTTGTCTTTCTCTGAGTATAGCGGAGTACTTATTTAAAAACAACTGCACTCTCTAAATCGGGTATATTTAACTCGAAGTTTCTCTGAGTTACTGCGTGAGCCGCAGATACCATAGGTCGAAAACTGAAAGTGGCAACCACGGCTCGCTGTTTTGAAACTGTGCTGTCTGCAGCTCACGTGTTAGCACTGAGAAATTCTGTGTTAAATGTAATGCGCTTCAGACAGTCCAATCCCACAAAAAGAGGCGCTCTGCATGCCACATCGCACACGTTCATGATCCCACCCCAGCAGCGTTCGCTCTACAGATGCCAGCAAGGTGGCAAGAGGAACAAGTCAGAAAAAACACACATCATTCATGTATGCCATAGGACTAGAACTTCACCTGATGAAACATAATGCACGGAGCTCTGGCCCTCGTTCTGTGTTTCCATCGGCGCCCTCTATGCCAGGGAGCGTGCTGAATTGATTGAGCTGGAAAAGGACGTGTTTTTAACAAGTCAAGGAATCATATCCCTAAGGGCGGTGTTGAGGGTCTATAAAGCTCGTGCAGAGTGTGTATTGTTTCAAACCATTATACAAAGCATTGACTTCCTGTCAATATGTTTTATTTCGTGGCGGTGCCGGTTATGCGTCCCTGCAGCACCGCCATTACATATCCCGCTCTGGAGGGGAATCCGTTTTGAAGGATTGGACCTGCCCTTAACTCATACATCTCATTGGTTAGAAGTGCAGGGGCCACAATGTGAGTTCTAGGGGGAGTGCATCCGGTGATATATTGCATCTATCGCATTGCAAGTACAGTAATTATAGAACGATACACATCCATAGCCACACCATTCAGTCTACTTATGATGTCACCCATTTATTGTCTAGTGTGGAAGAAAAGATTAACATTCACTGGGAGCATCTGGAGGAAACGGCAGATAGAGCACAAAGTGGGGGGACATGTTTAGGAAACAGCTCCTCTGTCTTAACTACCGGACAGTGACACAAACGGCCACAGAGGGACCATATTCTAACCTAGACTCGCATAGCATATGGCGCTGCCTCCTGGAAGAAATCTCTGAGGTCCAGTGAAGGGAAAGAGATTGAAGCTGACCAGACTGTGTATCTTGGAAAGGGCTTCGACATGTTGCGAGGCTCCCTCCCTCAAGGCTTCTGCGAATCAGGACAGGAAAAGAGGCGAGAGCAGAGAAGGAACAAGTGCAATTTCAAGGGACCCATTAAAGAGGCAAGGCAAGTTATGTCGTTGTGGGGTCCAGAGCTGCGTTCGCAGTGTTTTTGTGTACGTTTTTGTGCCTGTTTCTCGTTATTCACTGGAAATATTTGTTTAATTAAACTGTGAGTTGCATTTTAAGCACAGTGATACAGACATTGCAGAGTGAACAGAAAATAAATACTTAATAGGAATGAAGGGTAATAGCAATCCCTCAAAAGGGATGAACCGCACTACTAGTAAACAGAGTCTGTCAGTATAAACATGGATAGTAAAGCGCTTAGATATTTACTGAAAAAGGGGTGCTTTACAAACTGGAGCACCGATTACCCCACAGTGCTGGTAACAGGTCATAAACCTGTCAATCAAAGTAGAAATTGTTCAGCAATAGCACTCCCTGTCACATTTGAATTTAGCGAGCTTCGCCCACACTACAGAGTCACAAGTGCTTCTATTTTCAGTAAAAATGTCCGCCAGTATTGTATATTGGTCTTCTTTTTATTCTTTAGTAGAAAGTTTCCCAGCAGCAAGTAATTAAGATCAGGCCAACACGTGTTTCGTCTTGTACCACAATATGTACGCAGACTTTATCAAGGCAGTATCATGGATCAAATTAAATCTAAAATGATCCTAAAGATGTCAGATGACCAAGGTATGTATGAAACCGGAACGATCACAATTCGGGTATGTTTTAAGTGATGTAAACAGTAAAATCACGTTGTAAATAAAGTGTCAAAGAAAGAACACATGGCAGCCCCGCCCTGATAAGCCGGCTCCCTGCTAATGGTGCTATCACTTCTCAAACAGTGTGTGAAATAAAGTCCCGATGTACTCAAATATTTTTTTAATTAAAGTGTGAGTGAACAGAAAATAAATATTAAACATATTAAACAAGCAGAAGAGTGGAGTAGGTGGCAGCTGCAACTGCAGGAGAGTGAGCAAGTGTGGGCACAAGCGAGTTCCTGAGCCTAAACAAGCACAACTAAAAAAAAAGGGCTCACAAAGTAATAAATAACATGAAGAGTTAGAGCACATGCAACAGGGGCAGCCCTTATGGGAGATTACAAAAGTAGAAAAGGAGGGACTACTGAGCATATTAACCAAAGAAAATCAGCCATTTACAAAGGACAGTAAAAGGAGCCAAATACAACGATGGGCGGTGCTTCAAGCTCATATTCTACATTCAGCAGTCCCGAAGAAGACAGCGCATGCGCTGCCTAGGCGAGACCTAAAAGTCAGCTTGTGATAAACAGCGGGCTGTGACGGAGTCGGGGTTCTGAGTGCAATGTAGAAATCATTACTAGAGTTAGAAATCTAAAAAAAGACTGTATTGGTGCTAACAAGTCCAGTGTTGATAGAGAGTGACCCATGAGTAAAGCTTTCCATGTTGTCACATGGTCTTAGTGTAAACGCTGACAAGTCTACCCAGGCGTTCATTTTTGTGTGGTCGATAAATGCAGTTCCATTACCCTGGTACTGGTTGATTTGTGATTCACAGCACAAAAAAACTGCAAAAACTGTGCTAGGAAACTGGGTTTCAAAATACATTGGATTTATTACTACTATTAGTAATAGTATTATTATTATTATTACTACTATTATTATTATTTATGGAATGTTCTGTTATTGCAGGATTTATGAAGCGCGCAGCTAGTCCTGGGAGTGTCGCGGCGCTAATGGACAAGTAAGAGAAAGAGAAGAGGGGAGTTGTATTTAAAGAGTAAAAAACGGGTCTTCGGTTGTTTTCTAAATGAATGTTCATTGACTACTTGGTGTGACTCGGCCGGCAAGCTATTCCACGCTTGTGGAACTAGAACGTAAAAGGATCTGCCTAAACTTAGGCAAAATGCCCAGAAGACGATGCAAAGTTCTGAGGGGAGAGTAGAGTTGAATCCTAGAGGACGGGTACTCCGGACCCGACTGGTGAAGAGCCCTGTGCAATAGTTTTCAACATGATCCTTTTTTTGACCGGTATCCACCGTAGGTTGTTCAAGTGGGCCGTCCTCGAAGCTCGTCTGGGTAGATGGAGTGCCGGACGAGCTGCTGCCTTCTGGACAGTCTGCAATTTCTGCAGCAGATATTGTGGGAGTCCTGCATGAAGAGCATTGGCCTCATCTAATCTGGACACTATCAAGGCCAAGAGAACAGCAGCCCCGGCGGGTAAGGAGAGGAATTGCAGACATGTTGCGGCCATGCGCATCGAACCAAAAAAAGAGCCAACAACTGTTTGTCAATCTTGGCGCCCAAGTTCTTCACTCCATTGACTTGGGCATTATGTGGAAGAGTCAAACCCGGCCAGTGGGCTTGTAAGTCCAAAGTGAAATTGTGACCGAAGCGGAGAATCTCAGTTTCTTGAAATAGTTATTGTGATTATTATTGTTCTTAATATTAATTATAATTAGCATTATTATTACTTATCATCATCACCATCATTATTATTAGTAATTAATATTGTGATTATTACTATTATCAACATTGTTATTATTATTGTTATTATTTTCATAATTTGTATTAATAATGACGTTATTTAACACAGGGGGAGGTGAACAATGCTTTTTTTTAAAGGTAAAGATGTACCAGTCACCTAGTGATATACTCTGTCGGTTGTTCATGCAGGAACAACGGCTTGGACGACGCGCTCGCACTTGGAAGAACGCACATTGCGCCAAACGTACTTATTTACATCCAAGCTTTGCGTAGGTGTCCATGGCGCACTCATTGCGATTCTGTTAACCCCTGAAAAAAGAAATGTGATCATATCTTCTAAAATTCAGAACCCCTGGACCCTAAAGGAAGAGCGTCCACTCATAGGACTGTGGTGTGGTCAACGGGTGGACGAAGGGGGGTCCGATGGCACAGCAATGCCTGTGTGACGTAGAACAGGCAGATTCAGGCGCTTGATGAGGGTGCAGCAACCACAGAGATAAAACAACCATTAGCAACGCTAATAGATATGAGTAAATGAATGCAGTGTCAGCACAATAGAGAGAGGCACAAAGGTGGATGCCAGCAGGATTGGGCAGAGAGGGCTATAGTCGTAAAGTAGTCCCTCATCAGCTTCATTCAGTTCAATAAAAACACTGAGTGGAGGTGGAAGGATACACCCAAGCAGCCAATTGTACATTAGATTGAGACACACGGGGGAGCCAGCAGGATTGAGCAGAGTGTGCTTTAGCTGTACAATAGTCCCTCGTGCAGTTCAATAAAAACACTGAGTGGAGGTGAAAGGATACACCCAAACATCCAATTGCATTAGGTGAGAGATGTATAATACAGTGGGCTGAGATGAGACATGATTGACAAAGTCTTAAACCAATACGACAAATATTGAAAGGCGCAGACTCAAAACCCACTCTACGTATTCTGTTGGTAATAAGTCGACTTGACAGCTGCTCTGTGAAAACCCAGACCTAAGATGAGAGCTAAGGTCACGGGCAGTAGTGTGGCAATCTTGGAAAATGACCCCTCTCATTGTGTAATAAAAGACTATCACATGTGGGGTGGAGGGAGCCCTCCTGTACTAAGAATTGCTACACTCCTGTCAAAGGCCTATCATGAAGTCATGGAGATATACAAATTAAAATGCAATGTTTTGATTCAAAAGTGCTAACAAGAAATGTTGACTCCCAATCTATAACCTCACTTAGGAAATATGCTTCTGCTACAGCTCGTGACACATCATCGTCGGCTCGGCAGTCGCGCACTTTTTAAGCGCCTCCATGCTGTGGGAGAGTGTGTCCCAGCATTCGCTCTGATGGTTGTATTTCCAAACTCCTGCTACTTTCAGCCCAAAAAAGGAAGCCAGGCCCTTCGAGGAGGGAGTTCCAGGTTTTCTGCCGTGCACCGGTCATCGGCGAGCTGCCACCAGGCAGACCGTGCCAAGGCGCTGATGTCACCCGGAGAGCCTCTGCGATAGTGCCTTATTGGAAGCGTCAACGGTGTCGTGGAGTATGAGAAGCAAGAGGTTATCGCAGCCCTTCACATCATCGACTCACAGCATAACCAGCAAGCAGAGTTTATTTTTAGGTCGTAATCTTTCGCGGCACTGCAGGATTTGCAAAGCCAAAGTTTTGTTCACACAGTTCCTGAGTGTGTCATGAAAATCCATCACATACCGTAAAAGGACAAAACTGGCACTACTGGTAAATGATGACAGAAATCATATTTTAAAGCAAAGGGTGTGATTCTCAGAAGTCTCTTGGACTTGCACCCACGTTTGGAGTCAATTTCCATAGTTTTTCCTTTTCAGGCTTCTCAGACTGTGTCTCATGGGGTCCTGTCTGTGGGTGTGCAGAGAACCACCCGAGATGGTGAGCTTGTCTGGAAGATAAACTGGGTGCTGGTTGTGATGGCTTTGTAAATAATGAAACACCTCACAACGCAACACAACAAGGTAAAAGCTTGTGTTCAAAATGGTGCGGCCTGCAAGGGGAGCCATTGGACCGTTATCAGGATGGGGCTGATGTGATCATATGTCGTCAGGCCCTGAACGACATGGAAGGATATGACAAAGCCTCGTCCAAATCTTAAAAAGTGCATTTCTTTAACCCCTTCGCTGCGGGGGTAATTCCCCCGCGGCGTGGGGGGGAGGGGGGCGGCGGCAGAGGCGCTGTGCTCGTGATGAGCCCAGCTCGTCATGAGGCACAGTGGAGCTGTGCTCGTGACGAGCTGAGCTCGTCACGACTCCGCCCACTAATTGATTCTCCCGCACAGGCGGGGAATCAATTGCACGTGGGCGGAGCGTGACCGTTATGAAGAGCCCAGCTCGTCATGAGCACAGCTCCACTGTGCCTCATGACGAGCTGGGCTCGTCATAAGCACACAAGGGGTTAACATGCAGAAACATTTGACTTTAGTACATTAGCTACTATCGCTGCAATGAGTGGAGATTAGAAACAATCATACCTATGTCCTGACAACAATGCCATTAGTGATCCGACAGGCAAGCCGGTTTTCCTGTGTACCCTTGTATATTGCCTAGATTGATTGAGCAACATTATAGTCTATTGAAACATCTACGAGAGGTTTTGTACTACTCACATCCTAATCGATATATGTCATGGTGCTCTCAGATGTGTTTGTTGGAATGGATAAATACGATGCCAATGAATACCATGATATGTGCAGGCCCGACTACGGCACTATCAATAAATGCAATGTCAATGTATGCCATAATCTATCCTGCACAACAGTATCGATAGCAGCAGCAACCGTGTAAATGTATGCTATAATACATGCACGAATGACAATGTTGTTACCTGTAGAAACAATGTAGATGTTCGCTATGATCTGGCTTGCATACCTATTTCAATATCATTAAAGACAACATCGATGTACGCTATGACAACTGTACGCACAATGTTGAGAGTGTCGATAAAAATGATACCAGCGATTGCTATATTACTTTCCGGCGTTCCAGTGAACTCGTATCATTGCTGTTGGATTTACCCATAGTAACTTCCCCATCAACCCTGAGTCAGAGATACGCGGTCAGGCAGGTCCTGCAACTCACACCCGCGCCTATGGAATGACAGGTCACAGGTGGGGTCTCTCTTAGCACAAAAGGAATGAGCACCCTGGAAAAACCCTGATCGATCCCACAGATGGATATTTGCGCCACAGACAAGTCCTAGGAAATTGACTCCAATAAAACACATTTGGATAAAGGCTTATGTTCCTCTAAAATACCACAAAGCTAGATACCACATGTAGAAAGAAACACTCAGCCAATCAGGGCAGGACGTGCACATGACACGTAGTCATCACGCGCTCCTCATGCCAGACATCTGGACACATACACACTGGCCCACACTAACTCTCCCAGAGTTGGAGAGTCATCTGTGTCCTTATCAGATGCCCAAACTTGTTAATTTATGACGGAGATTACTTTTTCAGGAATGCAGAAATTCCTTTATCGTACTTCACAAGATGTACATAATTCAAGCCAAAACTTTGTTCACCGAGCGACTTTCCTCAGGCGCATTCTGTTGAGACTCTCCCGGCCGCTGTGTTTAATTAAACCAGCTTGTTACTGTTTTGCCAAACGCCTCTCGTCTTTTAATTTCTTGAATAAAAACTCATATCCGAGCAACATGTTAATGAAGCAAAAGGGGGCACATAGAAATTAGATATTTGCAGAGGATCACACAATTTGGTCAAACGGGGAAGACGGATTGGTCTCGGAGTTCCAGGTCTCAAGGTGCGTGGTCCAGTCAGTAGATAAGGTTCACTTTCTCTCTCCCATTTTACAAGACAGGTTAGTGCTTTGTCTTTACTTTGATGAGTTACATCAGTGTACAGTGCCCGATAAATATACCTTTCACATATTAAATTAAATCAAGATGAAACAAGACTTTCGAAAAATAATAACAATGTTATGGGAAAGCAGGGCACTCTGATTTAAACGAAATAATGCTTCATTCGCTGACAGACGTTACTAAAGAGGACATGAGGTGCAAACTTGTTGCATTTTTCAATAGCCCCTTATCTGGGTGGCATTTCAGATGGGCCTGAAATCTAGACCCAGCAGAGAGCTGTGAAAGTGCTCAGAAATCCTCACATTCTTCTTTCAGCACTTTCACAGCACTCTGCAGGGCTTCACTACCAGCCCAGCTGCAGCACCTGTCTGCTGCAGGAGTGGGGGGGGGGGGGTCACAGGCGACAAAAGCCACACACATGCTTGTCATCTTTTGGCTTGAGGTTCAAAGAGGGCCTGGCTTGGGCCTTCAGTCGCCAGCTCAAAGCACATCTTTGGCTCTCACTCTAGCCCTCTGGCAACTAAACAATCAAAGCTGTCATGGGAGTCCATCTCGTGTGTAACACCTTTGCCATTCTTTGCTTTCGGGCATCAACGCTTGCATTCGGGGCCTTGTTGTTTTATTTTTACTCTTGTGAGTATGAGCGCAGAGTACAAGCATTCTTGTTGCCACTGGCTAGTAAGCCAGGACCAGCTAACGGTGCTGCTTCGGAAAGTTCTGCAGCTCTGCAGCTGGATGCCCACCATGTTGCTTTTGGGCTTCTGACATGTTTCAACATTTCTGTTAAATGCACCCAGTCCTTAGCTGGAAACATTGGGACTTCTATAAACGTACAATAGAAGTGCACCTCCTTACCTGAGGCCTCGGCTTTACTCCTACAGTCCCAGTGGGGGCTTGCTTGTCAGAGAGAGGCTGTCAGTCCTACACGGCCTTTGGACAGGACTTCCTCCGGCCCTCGGACATCCAGACCTTTATAATCTACCGGCAGCAGAGGTAGCAAAAGGATAACGGACTTTTTGTTCTGTTTTTCAGTAGTCTTTTTCCCTTTCCAGCTCTCTTTCTATATGTCTTTGCTGTAATGGAAGGAATTGGTGATCTGTTCTTGTCAGAACAGATTCCTAGGCAAGGCAACAGCAGGCAGCACCTACGGCACACTCGGCAGGTGCGAACGAGGGCGAGAGAGTCAGGCACCCCCAGCAGGTGTGAACGAGGGCGAGAGAGTCAGGCACCCCCGGCAGGTGTGAACGAGGGCGAGAGAGTCAGGCACACCCGGCAGGTGTGAACGAGGGCGAGAGAGTCAGGCACTCCCGGC
This sequence comes from Triturus cristatus, assembly GCF_964204655.1. Lineage (NCBI taxonomy): Eukaryota > Metazoa > Chordata > Amphibia > Caudata > Salamandridae > Triturus > Triturus cristatus. The sequence continues at coordinate 1,199,409,620 of NC_140582.1, read as the reverse complement.
AGGTGTGAACGAGGGCGAGAGAGTCAGGCACCCCCGGCAGGTGTGAACAAGGGCGAGAGAGTAAGGCACCCCCGGCAGGTGTGAACAAGGGCGAGAGAGTCAGGCACCCCAGGCAGGTGTGAACTAGGGCGAGAGAGTCAGGCATCCCTGGCAGGTGTGAACGAGGGCGAGAGAGTCAGGCACCTTCAACAGGTGTGAACGAGGGCAAGTGAGTAAGGCACCCCCGGCAGGTGTGAACGAGGGCGAGAGAGTCAGGCACCGCCCGCAGGGGTGAACGAGGGCGAGAGAGTCAGGCACCCCCGGCAGGTGTGAACCAGAGCGAGAGAAACCGTCCCCCCCAGCAGGTGTGAACAAGGGCGAGAGAGTCAGGCACCCCCGGCAGGTGCGAAAAAGGGCGAGACAGTCAGGCACCCCCGGCAGGTGTGAACGAGGTCGAGAGAGTCAGGCACCCCCGGCAGGTGTGAACAAGGGCGAGAGAGTCAGGCACCCCCGGCAGGTGCGAAAAAGGGCGAGACAGTCAGGCACCCCCGGCAGGTGTGAACGAGGTCGAGAGAGTCAGGCACCCCCGGCAGGTGTGAACCAGGGCGAGAGAGTCAGGCACCCCCGGCAGGTGCGAAAAAGGGCGAGACAGTCAGGCACCCCCGGCAGGTGTGAACGAGGTCGAGAGAGTCAGGCACCCCCGGCAGGTGTGAACCAGAGCGAGAGAGTCAGGCACCCCCGGCAGGTGCGAACGAGGGCGAGAGAGTGAGGCACCCCCAGCAGGTGTGAATGAGGGCGAGAGAGTGAGGCACCCCCGGCAGGTGCGAACGAGGGCGAGAGAGTCAGGCACCCCCAGCAGGTGTGAACGAGGACGAGAGAGTCAGGCACCCCCAGCAGGTGTGAACGAGGGCGAAAGAGTCAGGCACCCCCGGCAGGTGTGAATGAGGGCGAGAGAGTCAGGCACCCCAGGCAGGTGTGAACTAGGGCGAGAGAGTCAGGCACCCCCGGCAGGTGTGAACAAGGGCGAGAGAGTAAGGCACCCCCGGCAGGTGTGAACGAGGGCGAGAGAGTCAGGCACCCCAGGCAGGTGTGAACTAGGGCGAGAGAGTCAGGCATCCATGGCAGGTGTGAACGAGGGCGAGAGAGTCAGGCACCCCCAACAGGTGTGAACGAGGGCGAGCGAGTAAGGCACCCCCGGCAGGTGTGAACGAGGGCGAGAGAGTCAGGCACCGCCCGCAGGGGTGAACGAGGGCGAGAGAGTCAGGCACCCCCGGCAGGTGTAAACCAGAGCGAGAGAATCAGGCCCCCCCAGCAGGTGTGAACAAGGGCGAGAGAGTCAGGCACCTCCGGCAGGTGTGAACGAGGGCGAGAGAGTCAGGCACCCCCGGCAGGTGTGAACGAGTGCAAGAGAGTCAGGCACCCCCGGCAGGTGTGAACGAGGGCGAGAGAGTCAGGCAGCCCCGGCAGGTGTGAACGAGGGCGAGAGAGTCAGGCCCCCCGGGCAGGTGTGAACGAGGGCGAGAGAGTCAGGCAGCCCCGGCAGGTGTGAACGAGGGCGAGAGAGTCAGGCAGCCCCGGCAGGTGTGAACGAGGGCGAGAGAGTCAAGCACCGCCGGCAGGTGTGAACGAGGGCGAGAGAGTCAGGCACCCCCGGCAGGTGTGAACTAGGGCGAGAGAGTCAGGCACCCCAGGCATCTGTGAACGAGGGCGAGAGAGTCAGGCACCCCCGGCAGGTGTTAACGAGGGCGAGAGAGTCAGGAACCCCCGGCAGGTGTTTACGAGGGCGAGAGAGTCAGGCAGCCCCGGCAGGTGTGAACGAGGGCGAGAGAGTCAGGCACCCTCGGCAGGTGCGAACAGGGGCGAGAGAGTCAGGCACCCCCGGCAGGTGCGAACAAGGGCGAGAGAGTCAGGCACCCTCGGCAGGTGTGAACGAGGGCGAGAGAGTCAGGCACCCTCGGCAGGTGTGAACGAGGGCGAGAGAGTCAGGCACCCTCGGCAGGTGCGAACAGGGGCGAGAGAGTCAGGCACCCTCGGCAGGTGCGAACAAGGGCGAGAGAGTCAGGCACCCTCAGCAGGTGTGAACGAGGGCGAGAGAGTCAGGCACCCTCGGCAGGTGCGAACAGGGGCGAGAGAGTCAGGCACCCTCGGCAGGTGCGAACGAGGGCGAGAGAGTCAGGCACCCCCGGCAGGTGTGAACGAGGGCGAGAGAGTCTAGGGTGAAATGTGATTCAGGGCCTTATTTAGATCTTGGTGGATGGGTTACTCTGTCAAAGCGATAACGAATATCCCTTCTGCTGAAATATAAATCCCGTTATATCCTATGGAGTTTATATTTCGGTGGACGGGATATCCATCACTTGGCGCTGTGCCAAGATCCAGTATGGCTCCCTGCAGTGAAACGACCTTGGTTCACGGGCTAAATGTTTCGACAGCACGCACCAGGGTTGGATCTAGATTGAGACAGTGAGGGAGGAGTCCTTTCGTGCTGAACCTGGCAGGTGCCAGTTTGCCTACAAAGCTTTAAAAAGACCTCCAACGTTTTGAGGGGAGCATTGGGCAAAATGTGACACTGTCTATGTACGTCAACGGGGCTCATTTCTCCTGTCTGTTTGTTCCAGCGCTGTGAAGCTTCATTGGTACATGCCATGCCACATGCGTGACAGTTCATATGGTTGTGGTTCTGCGCAGACACTAGTGTTCCTGTACTCAAACTGTGGTATTGTACAAACATGCGTTGCCATACACAGCTTATGTACTGTGGCTGATTGTATAATGCCGTGTTCTATGGATTGTGTCTCTGCACTTCCTGGGGTAACTCCTACGAGAAGTGACTCCTTTGACCCTGTAGCATGGCTGGTTGTGTAACGCATATTCCTACGGGTTCCTCCACTGGGCTCCTGGTTGGACCCTCAGACCAGAACGTTAGAGCAGCCAGTCTCAGGGGTTTCTCTTCTGCCACTCCCCTGTGGACTCATCAGAAGATGTAGCATGACTGGTTGTATAAGGCCTACTTCTACAGGATGTCCCTCTAACCCTCCTTTGTGGACTCCAAACCATATAGCATAGTTGATACCAGGCTGTGCTCGCAAGGGAATCGTCCTTCACCTATGGTCACTCTCTATGACAATATTCAGAGTGGATTAATAGACAGAATTTAGAGAATCCAGGACTGGTAGGTATCCACATGCATGCATGACTGCGTCACTTGGTAGGTATCTGTATGCATGCATGACAGTGCCGCTTGCTAGGTATCTGCATGCATGTATGACTGTGTCACTTGGTAGGGATCTGCAGGCATGTACAACTGTGCCGCTGTAGGTATATGCATGCATGCATGACTGTGCTGCTTGATAGGTATCTTCAGGCATGTATGAGTGTGCCCCTTGGTAGGTATCTGCATGCCTGCATGCATGCATGACTGTGTTGCATGGTAGGTATCTGCGTGCATGCATGACTGCATCGCTTGGTAGGTATCTGAATGCATGCACGACTGAGTTGCTAGGGAGGTATCCGCATGCATGCATGACTGTGTCGCTTGGTAGGTATCCGCATACATGTATAACTGTGCTGTGTGGCAGGTATCTGCATGCATGCATGACTGCTTTGCTAGGTAGGTATACTCATGCATGCATGACTGTGTCGCTTAGTAGGTATCCGCATACATGTATAACTGTGCTGTGTGGCAGGTATCTGCATGCATGCATGACTGCTTTGCTAGGTAGGTATCTGCATGCATGCATGACTTTGCCGCTTGGTAGGCATCCACATGCATGCTTGACTGCACTGCTTGGTAGGTATCCGACTTGCATGCACGACTGTGCTGCTTAGTAGGTATCAGCATGCACGCACTACTGTGCCACTTGGTAGGTATCTGCATGCATGCATGACTGTGTCACTTGGTAGGCATCCACATGCATGACTGCACCACTTGGTAGGTATCCACATGCATGAATGACTGTGCTGTTTGGTAGGTATCAGCATGCCTGCATGCATGCATGACTGCGTCGCTTGGTAGGTATCCACATGCCAGCATGACTGTGCCGCTTGGTAGCCATCCACATGCATGCATGACTGCACCGCTTGGTAGGTATCCGACATGCGAGCACGACTGTGCTGCTTGGTAGGTATCAGCGTGTACGCACAACTGTACGGATTGGGAGGTATCTGCATCCATGCATGACTGTGTTGCTTGGTAGGTATCCGCATACATGACTGCACTGCTTGGTAGGTATGCACATGCATGACTGCTTCGCTTGGTAGGTATCCGCATGCATGCATGACTTTGCTGTTTGGTAGGTATCTGCATGCATGCATGCATGACTATGCCGCTTAGTAGGTATCCACATGCATGCACAACTGGGTGCTTGGTAGGCATCGGCATGCATGCATGACTGCATGACTGCGCCTTTTGTGGCATTTCACTCTGACCCATGGTAGGCACAGCAGCACACTTTCTATGACGCAGCTTGTGCAGTGTCTGCCGAGCACACAGGGCAGTAAAACACATAGAGCATAGTGTTCGTACACACTTTCTGTTCATTCATACACTAGCATTTAGTGCTTCACCTTTTTATCCTTCCCTTTCTTTCATTTCAAATTCAGAAACAGACACCATAGCACCACAATGAGGACACATCCCTGGCCCTCGTGCACAACATCAAAACACTGCCCACAGAGGCCTCATGGCACACTGGCGCTCTTACATCCAGGGAACTTCTCTCGAGCAGAGTGCTACCTGTCAGCAAAAGCCCTTTAGCGCCTCGTCAGCGATATGAGCCGCTATACAAATTTAAAAACATTACATTACAGCACAATAATATGTGTGTGTGTTTACCTCTACGTATATTAGTGTACACTCACACATTTATTTTATATTATCAAAAGGTGCTATGTACAACAATTGTAATGACTGTATAAATGTGTTTCAGTCTACTCTCCAGGAGTGCGCCAGGGCTTCACCTTCTTGCGGCTACTGGCTGGATACTTACACTTTCAGCAAACTCGATACCTGATGGTACTTTCACCCTTGTGGACAGGCATGTGGTCTGTGATGTGAAGCCCCTGCACCTAAAGCATAAGACCCTGCACAGATCTGCACAGTGGGCATGCCACGGTTGCACGGTTGCCATGAGTGTTTGGCCATACCAGAAACGTGCCATTGAGTCCTCCTCCCAGGCCTGGTGGGGCCTAGTTATGGAATTCAGGAAAGGACGTAGACTGAGATGTAGTTTTATCCAAATGGCAGATTTATTCTTCAGTTCAGTCAGGACAGGAACATTTGTGATAAGATGGTTGTGGTGGTGTTGAAAGTAGTATCAGGAATATCAGCCCCACAGGGAGCAGCATCCCGGCTGCTCAGCCCACATACAGCAATTGACAATTCCACTCAAACATACACACAGGGAACATTCTATGACATCACTTACACGGGCTGAGCAGCAGAGTAGGGAACACAGAGAAGGGACTAGACAGAGAAAAGAGCAGGATACCACACAAGTCTTTAAATTATATCTTGTTAAGCTCTCCTTTTGCCGACTCGTTCTCAGAGCAATGCAGATTATCCTTGCCTTGCTTCTTAAACGAGGACGTACAGGGTTCCTCACCAGAAAATTGTTTTCACACTAATCCCTTGAAGGCTATGCGGGCCCGCAAAGAACACTGGGCGGCCCACCTGTCTCCAGGTCAGTGAAGGGTATGGACGTCTCTTCCATTGCAGAGGACCGCCTCCAAGAATCAGTTATCCCCGCCTGCTACATTCAGGTATCCCCGCCTGCCACATTCAGATATCCCCGCTTGTCAGATTCGGATGATCCCACCTGCCAAATACAGATGTCCCCGCCTGCCCGATTCAGATGTCCCCGCCTGCCCGATTCAAGTATCCTCACCTGTCGATTCAGATATCTCCACATGCCCGATTCAGATGTCCCCACCTGGCAAATTCAGATGTCCACACCTGTCCGATTCAAGTATCCTCTCCTGTCGATTGAGATATCCCCACCTACCCAATTCAGATGTCCCCACCTGCCAACATCAGATGTCCACACCTGTCCGATTCAAGTATCCTCACCTGTCGATTGAGATAGCCCCACCTGCCCAATTCAGATGTCCCCACCTGCCAAATTCAGATGTCCACACCTGTCCGATTCAAGTATTCTCACCTGTCGATTGAGATATCCCCACCTACCCAATTCAGATGTCCCCACCTGCCAACTTCAGATATCCACACCTGTCCGATTCAAGTATCCTCACCTGTCTATTCAGATATCCCCACCTGCCCGATTCAGATGTCCCCATCTGCCAGATTCAGATGTCCACACCTGTCCGATTCAAGTATCCTCACCTGTCGATTGAGATATCCCCACCTACCCAATTCAGATGTCCCCACCTGCCAGATTCAGATGTCCACACCTGTCCGATTCAAGTATCCTCTCCTGTCGATTCAGATATCCCCACCTGCCCGATTCAGGTGTCCCCACCTGCCAAATTCAGATGTCCACACCTGTCCGATTCAAGTATCCTCACCTGTCGATTGAGATATCCCCACCTGCCCGATTCAGATATATCCACCTGCCCGATTCAGATGCCCCCACCTGCCAACTTTAGATGTCCACACCTGTCCGATTCACGTATCTTCACCTGTCGATTCAGATATCCCCACCTGCCCGATTCAGATGTCCCCACCTGCCAAATTCAGATGTCCACACCTGTCCGATTCACGTATCCTCACCTGTCGATTCAGATATCCCCACCTGCCCGATTCAGATGTCCCCACGTGCCAGATTCAGATGTCCACACCTGTCCGATTCACGTATCCTCCCCTGTCGATTGAGATATCCCCACCTGCCTGATTCAGATATACCCACCTGCCCGATTCAGATGTCCCCACCTGCCAACTTCAGGTGTCCACACCTGTCCGATTCACGTATCCTCACCTGTCGATTCAGATATCCGCACCTGCCTGATTCAGATGTCCCCACCTGCCAGATTCAGATGTCCACACCTGTTCGATTCACGTATCCTCACCTGTTGATTCAGATATCCCCACCTGCCCAATTCAGATGTCCCCACCTGCCAAATTCAGATGTCCACACCTGTCCGATTCAAGTATCCTCACCTGTTGATTGAGATATCCCCACCTACCCAATTTGGATGTCCCCACCTGCCAGATTCAGATGTCCCCGCCTGCCCGATTCAGATATCCTCACCTGTCAGAATAAAATATCCCCACCTGCCTGATTCAGATGATCTCACCTGCCTGATTCAGATGATCCCACCTGCCAAATTGAGATGTCTCGCCTGCCCGATTCAGATGTCCCCGCCTGCCCGATTCAAGTATCCTCACCTGTCGATTCAGATATACCCTCCTGCCCAATTCGGATGTCCCCACCTGCCAGATTCAGATGTTCCTGCCTACCAGATTCAGGTGTCCCTGCCCGCCCGATTCAGATGTCCCTGCCTGCCCGATTCAGTTATCCCTGCCTGCCCGATTCAGGTGTCCCCACCTGCCTAATGGAATCTTGAAAGCATTCAGTGCAGCCTCCGGTGCCCCAGTCAGGGCCGGACTGGCTGTAGGGGGCACTGGGAATTTTCCAGTTGGGAAGGAAGGGTGGGGGTCTGTTTTGGACCGGTGGGGGCGGTTTTTGTTATTGGGGCCGGTTTTGGAGCAGTTCTGCAATATTGGCCCCTGTAACAAAAGCAAAAAGAACCATTGATGGACAGAATGCAGAACAATGCCATACATTCACCCCAGTGCAGAGATCTGGGCCTAAATCCATTGTTTTTTTGCTCACGATGCCATTCCAGTTTGAACCCAGCCATATGCAAATCAGTCTTGGCCCTGTGCCCAATGGGAACAGTCCAGCCCAAGCTGCCAAGCCTGGTCCTACCTGGACTGCAAACAAGCATCCTAGGACCGGTTTCGGGGTTTCACCCCTCTTCAGCCAGTATAGCTTGATTCCAGTGGCATGGAGAGCACGGGACTCACGTCTGAGCATACCCGTCCCACTCGGGGTGATAAATGCAAAAAGAACTATTGATGCACAGAATGCAGAACAATGTCATACATTCACCCCAGTACAGAGATCTGGGCCTAAATCCATAGGGGCAGATTTATGAGGTTTTGCCGTAGGGAAGCGCAGCAGGCCTTCCTGCTGCGCTTTCCTACGGCAAAAGAAAAGGGCAGGGATGCGCCGTATCTATAAAATGCGGCGCATTCCTGTCCTTTTCCCCTGCGCCGGCGCACAATGGGCTGCCTGCGCCAACGCAGGCACCTCTGCACCATGGTGCAAGGGTGCCTGCGTTGCGGAGATGAATATTTTTTTACAGGAAGGGAAACCTTTCTGTACAAAAATAATCACAAGAGGTTTTTCCTCTTTGTATGGGTGCTGCAGAATGCAGCACACATAGAAAAAGGAAAAACGAGGAGAAGTAAAGATATTTCTCCCCGTTGCGCCTCCCTTACGCCTCCCCTGCACGCCCCTTTAACGCAGAACACTGCGTTAGAGGGGCTGATATTTATGAGGCAGCATTAAGCCACAAAAAGTGGCTCAGTGCTGCCTGATAAATATCACGCAGGCTTCTGCGCCACGGAACGTCACAAAAAGTGATGTTCCGATGGCGCAACGGGCCTCATAAATCTGCCCCAGAGTTTTTCTGCTCACCATAACCGCTAACAGGGCGATGTACTCCAGCAATAAAAGGCGCTAAATTAAATAGGCTAAGGGCATTTTGCGATAATTATTGCACTTGCTTGCTAATATGCCCCTCACTTCTTTATCGCCTATGTGCATTCTTAACAGAACATTTTTTTGCTACCTTTTTCCCCCAGTGTTTGCAAAAATAAGAAGCCTGGCTTTAACATGCTGAAGTGTATTGGTGCAAATAACGCATGCAAACGTTTGTGCAAGCAGGAGTTTGCCTGTGTTAGCACATAAAGTCAGACCTGTTGGCTTTGTGAATGCTTGTTATGTTAGCTAGACCCTTTCTCACAAGAAAACCCTATAACATAAGCTATTATTGGTACGATGGAACGTGGACACCCACAATTCAATGAATGAGGCCGCTTATACCAACACCCACTTGGAACTTGACCCGCTTAATCCGGTATCTACCACAGGGTTATTTTCAGCGAGGCTTGCTGCCATATTTGACGCCTTAGCACCTACTAAAATATGACCTACAAAAGTTGATGCCCTACATAGACACCGGTTTACTGCTGCATCGAAAGGTGTGTGTACTCCTAACAGGAAGCAAGGACATGGCCTGGAGCTGCGCTTGTGACCACACCTCTGAGTGTGCCTTGAAAGAAACACTTGAGTCCCGGTCAGCAATGGACCGAAATGCAAAAAGGCTCTTTTATGCTATAAACAATCCTGGTGCGCTGGAGATCACCAATGCGCTCTCTAGTTCTCCAACCGAACTTTACTCCCTCAGCAGCACTTTCTTCATCGATAAAACCTTCAATGATGATTACGGAGTAGGAACTTCTCTGCATTTTTCTCTGATAAGATGGAGTAAATGTGAGGAGATGTGCGCTGTCTGAGCAATGAGGGGCAGATTTACAAGCCCCTTGCGAAACATTTACGCCACCGTTGCGTCACTTCTGTGACGCAGCGGCGGCGTAAACCCTGCGCCACGTTGCGCCCTATTTACATCGTGACGCATCTATGGAGATGCGTCACGGTGTAAATCCCTGCGCCACATTAAACCTGCGTTAGGTTTAATGTATGCAGGGTGGGCGTTCCAGCAGAAAAAGCCCCGGAAAAGTGACGTAGTGAAATCTACAAGATTTCACGGAGTCACTTTTCCGACGCTGCTGCGTCAAAACCCTGCGCCTGCTTGAAGCAGGCGTAAGGCATGACGCAGCATGTTAGGTATGGGCAGCCCCTGAGCATTGCTGGAGTTGCATCGTGCTTGCGACACGACTCCAGCAATGCGCCGCCCTTACGCCATCAGATGCATCACGCATCTGTTTATCCTTGCGCCATGATGCGCTACATTGTAAATGCGGCGCATCAGTGGTGGCGCAAGGGTAGACTTGTGTGACGCATCTTTCCTGGCGCATCCCTGCTGATTTGCAGGGATGCGCCAGGAAACATAAATCTGCCCCTGAGTGAGTAGGAAGTGGAATCCTGGATGGTTGATGACGTATGTGCACGTACATTGATGGTGTAGGAGCTTCAGGGGTGGATGTTGGTGCCTCTGAAGCATCTGGGTCAGTTAAGATCATTGTGCGGCCAATACTGAGATGGACACCTGCTGTCCGTCCTGTAACCCGGCAGGCCATGGATCGATCCTCAGTCGCTCAAGGAAAACCCTATAAAAGCGTTTCCCTTCAATCTATAAACAGTACAGGCCATGGGATGCTCCAATGCATGTATGTAGGTTACGGTTCATCACTTCTCCGCTCACGCTAGATCTTTACGTTAGGATCATGTATCCAACGCTTGTCCAGAGCTTCTCCTCTCTCGCTCCCGGGTGGACCCCATAGGGCAGTTATGAGCTTCCTCTTTGGATCATTGGCGGTGTTTGTGTGCCGTGCGTCTCATGGCAGCCGCCTCTGTTGCCACCTAGGTGGCCGCCTGTGACCAGCACATGCCTTAAATTGCTCCACTGCCCTCATGCATGACACCTACAGGTCAGCAATCCTGACAAACTGTATCTAATCTATGACCATGGTCCACCCTCCTCTTGGTCCTGGAGGTACCCCAGAGATCCAACTCTGACTCCAACACATGCTCGTACGCCGCTCTTCCATCAGTGTTGGGCTGTACTTATAGATCAGCTACTAGTCGCTACTAGAGGGGCGCCCTACTGGGTTTACGTGGGGAGCCTGTCTGAAGCCCATTACTGTGCGCCCCTCACCTATTTCCAGGGATTATATTGAATATTCATCAAAACTCCTGTATTCAGCACGTGCCGGGAGTTACAATGCTGTCGCACCAGAGTGGATCCTACAGAGACTTTCACAAGTATTCACAACAGTTAATTATTCTAAAGTGTGTGTAATCTACCTGTCACTCTGCCTATCCCCTTTACACGATAAAGTGAAAAGATCTAAAACAGCTTAAAGGCACCAAACTGGTCACTTACGCATAACACTGCAAAGACAACTCTCTGTCAGCCAAGCTCTTCCTCACAGTGTAGTGCACTATACATCCATTGAAGCGCTTCACACCTCATCAGGTGTGTGAAGCGATACAGAAATGTAATTACAACACAAAACATTACTTATGTGTGTCCGAGGATGGCTTCACAATATAGGCTCAACTCATGCTGGTGATCCGCTCGCGTCCTTGTTGCCCAGATGCGTCCCAGGCTCTCATCTTGGACAGGCTGCACAGCCTTCTCCTCTCTCTGCGGGTGTTCTCCTAGGGACCGCTATCAACCTGTAATATTTACATCTGTCGGTGAACTCTCCTTTGGCGGCTTCAGGTGCCATCAATTCTTTTAAAGAAGTCAACTGGTGAGTGATGTCACTAAAGGTGTTCTCACCCAATCAGACGTCATCAAACAGAGGCATTCTGGAACCCTTATTGCTGGTGATTACTGATGATGTAATATTAGCACCAGGGCACACTCTTTACTTTCCACTGGATTGCCCCTTTAAACTAAAGTCAGAACAACAGATTATGGAAACTTCCACCTAAGCCCCAGGCTCCCTATTCTAGCCATATTTTTGGAGCCTGGTGTCACACAGGACGTCCTCTTTCGTCGGAGGTTTATGATGTGCTTCATCCCACGCAGACCGGATTTTGACCAGGAAAAGCCACGAGCGAATGACCACCACCACCCTGGACCAGCTGAGGATGGAGACGGATGGAGCTCTGATCCTGGTGGTCCCGTCACAGCCTTCAATGCCGTCAATCTTTCAGGATCTGAATCAGCCTTTGCTGCTTGGAATATGCAGGTCAGCTGTGGCCTGGATCCTATCACTTCTTACTAACAGATCCCAACAGATCACTTCTTACTAAAAGATCCCAACAGATCACTTCTTACTAACAGATCCCAACTGATCACTTCTTACTAAAAGATCCCAACAGATCACTTCTTACTAACAGATCCCAAGCCAGGGCCTGGGATCCTCCTATCTCTCTCCTACAGGAACTTGCCTTTGGTGTTATTAAGGGCGTGGCTCTGTGCCCATTTTGTTTAAATTCTACTTTCCACCTTTGTTCCCTGTCTTTTGTTTCTTCTTCCTCACTCAGCCTGGGGATAACCAAATACCCCCTCACTGTTGGGTGCAGATGGATGGAAACAACACTGAGCTGTTCAGTGCTTCCGCCTTTGACGCAAGGCTGCATTTTTAGGGTGCCACCTTGTGGCAGCACCACATTACTTCAAGAAGATGGAAAATTGCATTTTTAAGACTATGAAAAATGTACCAGCTCACAAATTCCAATTTTGCCCTGAGCTGCACCATTCCTGAAACCGCGATTCTAGTCACCAAGTAAAGTAACAAACTTAGAAATTCGACTTTTGAGCCAGAGACAACAGAAAACGCCTTCTCTGACAGTCTGGAGTATTTTGATGGGCGCTCGATCATGGAGAGGTCTCGGTTTTCGCATTAAGTAAGGCTGAGGGGGTTACTTTATTACCTACATTTACCTCCCCCCGGCCAAGCCTGATAACTGGAATGATTCACCTCTATTAAAACTCTGGTAGGTAAAGTTTAGACACTGTGTGGCTCTTTTCCTGTTTATTTTATGTGCTACGTCAGCCATTCTTGGCTGATCGATGCACTTTATACATTTGATAAAAGATAAAGGATCTCTTACCTTGCCCTATGTTTGTCTGTCAGCTTAAGTAAAGTGTTTGTTTCTATGACTAGATGGTCTATGATTGCTGTGTTTGCATCCCTAGTTGGTCTCCAGCTCTGTCTCTGCTGTTTCACTATGATTACTGTGTTTGCATCCCCAGTTGTTCTCCAGCTCTGTCTCTGCTCTTTCACTATGATTACTGTGTTTGCATCCCTAGTTGGTCTCCAGCTCTGTCTCTGCTCTTTCTCTATGATTACTGTGTTTGCAGCCCTAGTTGGTCTCCAGCTCTGTCTCTGCTCTTTCTCTATGATTACTGTGTTTGCATCCCTAGCTGGTCTCCAGCTCTGTCTCTGCTCTTTCACTATGATTACTGTGTTTGCATCCCTAGTTGGTCTCCAGCTCTGTCTCTGCTCTTTCTCTATGATTACTGTGTTTGCATCCCTAGCTGGTCTCCAGCTCTGTCTCTGCTCTTTCACTATGATTACTGTGTTTGCATCCCTAGTTGGTCTCCAGCTCTGTCTCTGCTCTTTCTCTATGATTACTGTGTTTGCATCCCTAGCTGGTCTCCAGCTCTGTCTCTGCTCTTTCACTATGATTACTGTGTTTGCATCCCTAATTGGTCTCCAGCTCTGTCTCTACTCTTTCTCTATGATTACGGTGTGTGCAGCCCTAGTTGGTCTCCAGCTCTGTCTCTTAACACCTATATGGCCCCATTAGCAGAGATAGTCCTTCCATTCGGCATAAAGCTCATTACCTACGCAGATGATACCCAACTGGTGGTGGCACTAAACCACCCTGAGGGAACATCTTGCGCTCTAGGTACCTGCCTAGAGGCGGTAGCCGAATGGATGGATCATTCTCACCTCAAGCTAAATGGGGACAAGACCGAACTGATGTTCCTGGGTAAATCTTCATCACCCTCCTCGGCACTTATATGGCCGACCTGTCTTGGCCCCATGCCCACCCCAAAGCAGCAGATTAAAAGCCTAGGCATGTGGCTTGACAGCTCCCTCTGTTTTAATCATCAAGTCACTAAGCTCTCTGCTACTTGCTTTGGCCTAATGAGAATGCTCAGAAAAATTCTTCCCTTGCTCCCTTTCCAGGCAAGGAGGATTATGGTGCAGGCCCTCATACTGTCCCACCTGGACTACGAGAATGCATTATATCTGGGTGCTCCTCAGTCCACAATCCAGAGTTTACAAGTAATCCAAAATTGTGAGGCTCGCCAACTGCTCCAGATTCCCCAGAGACAAACAGTGAAACCTGCCTTCAGGAATCTTCACTGGCTGCCTATCCGGTCCAGGATACACTTCAAGGCTATGTGCCTGGCCCATAAAGCTATGTCGAAATCAGGCCCACCCATCATTCAGTCCTTGGTCACCCCCTATCAACCCTCAAGGAGTCTTCGTTCCAGTTCCGCTTTTCTTGCCACTCCATTGAAAGTACGAAGATCCAGATGGGGTGGACGCTCTTTCTCCCTGAATGCCTCCAATCTATGGAATTCCCTCCCCCCTACTCTCCGAGGGGAACCTAACCTGTTGGTCTTCCGGAAACTGCTTAAAACACATCTCTTTATCACTTCACACTAGCAGGACACGCCTTTCAGTCTCTCCGCTCCATAAGCGCTGGGAGGCCTCAGGGTAGCTAAGCGCTATAGAAATCCAATTTCATTCATTCATTCCTGTTCTAATACCACATATGTATTTTTCAGGTATTTGAACTAAAGACCTTAATCAGAGTTTGGTGAATGCCAGATATTTGTCAAACCCTAGCGGATATCTTATTAGTAGGTATTTAAGCCCTGCATTCATGTCCTTTACTTCACGGGGAGAAACATAGATCGAATTCAGAACTTTAAATGTAAAAAATTGTAAAATAATCCATTGGGTACTGTTTATATTTCATATCTTTACTAAATCTTGCATTTCCTAAGCATGTTTGCTTGGATGTTGTGAGTGCAGCATATTACTCTTTTATAGTGCTTACTTTGAACCGAGTCATCCTCAGGTGATTATAACAGACCACGAGTGAGAGCTCTGGAGTTGAGGCCAAAGACAGTGCAAGTTCTTCTCATTGGGTCAAAATGGTGTTCAGGATACATGGTCATCCAATCCTTGGCCTCTCTGCAGAGGACATACAGCAATGCTGACGTATGCCAGTTGCAGTTGTGATTCTATGCAAATGTGTGTGAAGGAGGTACACAGTTGTCAAAATATTGACAGGGTGAAAGTAAAAGAAAATACAGTGCATAGATGCGAGGACGTGCTTTGTGTGTTTGTAGGTGATGAAATAAAGGGAACTAAAGGAAGTAGATGCAAGACAGAGTAGAAACAGTGTGCGGAAGAGGAAAGAGTTGAGGTGTGTGATAAGCAAATGAAGGATTTCAGAAAGATGTGGAGATAAAAAGAGCATACATGTCTAACACAGAGTGCAGAGAAAGGTAGTGTGAAGGGAAGAACAGCAGTGACCACTAACCCTTGCACAAACCTTACCAATGTTTAATTCACAGTCTCATAATTTTAGAAATGAAACTTTTTTCGACATTAGTTATTTACAACAAAATCATTGTTGTTATTTATTTAGCTTCAACAGATAACAAACATTGGCAAAGTCAAAAGTCCTGGCCCCCCCCCTCCCCAATCCTTCCCTGCTGAAAGCCAGCAGAGGCAAAGGACAAACATAAAATGATAATAAAATATTTTTATTATCATTATATTTTTCGTAGTTCAAGCTGCCACTGTGAGCTGAGGGAGGTGCGTGGCCACCCACACAGACGCTGCAGCACCAGGGAGGATGGGCGAGTGGTGGGCACTGCCATGTGCGCCTGATGGTTTACCCGGTCCTTCGGGGCCAGCAAACCGTCAGGGGCACTTGGCATTTCTCCACTCGAGCTGTGTTGTACAGCTGGGTCCCAGTCCATGTCTGAGCGCCAACCCAAGGCATTCAGACCAATCCCAGCGCTGCTCACATGCTGGGAATTGCATTCACAGCATGTGAGCAGCGCTGGGACTGGGACCCGGGAGCCTGCGCAGTGCGCAGCAGTTCTCACTGGACGCGAGCACCGGTAGAAAGGCGGCGGCCGTCGGAGGAAGGTGAGTACGATTTTCTTCATTTATAATTATAGGGTTTTTGTTTGTGTCCCCCCCTCCACCTGCACACCACTTCGAATTATGAGTGGCCGCTACTGGTCCTGGATTGTTTTCGGTGGGTGTCATTTGGGTTATACATCTGGATGCAATAACAGAAAGTTCAGAAAGGCATCAAAATATCAGTTGGGTGGCACTGCGTGGGAAGAATAGAATTTTACTCTGCATGTTTAAGCCACGCCCCTAAGTATACATGCCACGCCCCTATTAGGGGCCCACTCCCCACTTTTGGACCCAGTTAAAGCCCTGGCCGTCAGCCCTTTATAGAGTGTAGAGCTCTGCTAGGGACTCGGAATAAGAGGACTGGACACTGGCCACTTTTTGACAGATGCAGCGCATTCACCAAACTCTAAATATGGCCCTAAGTAACTTGAGTGTCTTTATTTAGCGACAATCCCTGCCGCTCTCTAGACCAGTGGAGTGTCACCCTGCACCCGATGCAAATGAACTCGTGGCTCAGCAGCACTTACCACTTAGATGATGTTCACCACAAAGTTCCCTGAAGCAGGTAAAATTTACCAAATGTTGCTGTGAAATGTGGAAACTGTCCTAAAACCCCCCACAAGGCTGTTAAAAGCAATACAAAGATTCCAGAAATGCAGATGAGGTCCTCTTTTTGTTTTTTTCAGTCACAATGTAATAGTGGTCTGTGTGATCTTGATAGAAAAATGAGTTAATATGGATCCCGGGGACCTGGACAGACCCTGATCGCTCTGCTGAGGACAGTGGGCCTTGCTGTCCTCATGTCGTGGTGAGATGGGCTTCAGTGACTCGTCCTCCCTCCAGTGTCCAGTGCTGCTTTCATCAGACCAGGCCAAAACTTTCTTTACGCAAGCAGAATCCGCCATATTCCCGATTGTGTGTGCTTGTGTATTGTGCATCGTTTTTGTTCGCCTGTAGAATACTCTTTTGTTGATGATGGTCACCAGTGGACACTGGTTCCAGCAGGACATGTGTCCTGGGAACTGTGAACCGGATGTCTGCCTTCACATAAATACACGATATATAGATTCAAGTGAGGAGTACAGACAATATATATTAATAGGCAGTGTAACTTCAACGCATATACACATTTTGAGAGAAAATGTTTTGTTTCAGTACAGAGTCGACTGTCCGTCCAATGACGGTGATATTCCATACATGGAAAAGGTGTCGATGAATTAGGTATGGAAGTTCTTTCTTAAATGTATCACAGGAGGAATGTGTCAAGATAGAAGGGCATGATTAAATTACCTACTTCTCTTGCACCCCCTCAGAAAGACTACCGTAACAATCCGCTTTTTTCCTGAAAACTGGGGCTTCAAATCGAAAACTGAAAACACTCCAGAGGGAACTCAGACACTCCTTGTCTTGAAAACCTCATGTTATATCCCAAAGTGCTAAGAAGGTGAGGGCAACTAGGTCACGAGTAGCCTCAGTCATCACTTTCAACTGTGGTCGACATGTTTCTGCATGACTAATCCTAACTGAGTGGCCAGGGGGCCTTCATCAGGACCGAAAGGAACCGAAAGGATCGTTCTCGGTGCGCTTTTATCTATTCCTAAATAATCTATGGTGTAGTCAGGGGAAAGTGAAAGGGTAAAGGATAAGCCTGTCTGCCGGAATACAACAGGCACTTTCCTAGGATCTGCTTCTGAAATGATCACTAGAACATTATATCCTATGGAACTTGTAATACGGCGGATGGGATTTCCGTCACATTTGTTATGGAGTATCCCATTCGCCAATCTCGTAATCAGGCCCTTTGTGATGAAGGAAGTTTTGCGAGTTCCTTCTAAAATAGCTAAGAGCAGCAGGACCAACCTCTTTTCCAATAAGCACGTGGCCTCCTGGTGCCATGACTCGGATCTCCGTTATGACCGGGAAAACGCTGAACTGGGCTATTTATGTTTTATTGATGTCTCTGCCCGACCACAATCAATGCCAGGAGATGCACAGCCTTACTACCCATGCCGTACAGAACAACCTCACGTAGTAGACTGACGGGAAATGTAGTATCTGAAGCTCCTAGAATTGCCTCTATCAATCAATTCCCAGTGCTTTAGGGAGGTGTTATAGAAAAATGCCTTTAATCCAGATATGTTGTATTCTGTGTATTTTTTACAACAAGACTGCTTTTCAGGTGCAAACACATGCCCAACTCTACAAAGTGCTAACCTAAAAAGAAATCAAGTCCATAATACTAAGTCCCTGTAGGGTCTTGCTTTAAATATGCGATCGGATCAATGCATTCTACTGGATCTCATCGGTTAACCCCTTCTTATCTTTTTTCCTGATGATACTCTAAATATCCATTCCTGTTCTTTACGGAAGACACACTTCTTGGTGTTCCGTCCACCCCATTTGTTACGTACTTTCTCGATCACTGTCCACTATGTCTTTCACTGAGTGTTTTTTTTTCTTTTTAATGTGTGACCCATTTAGATGTTTTTCCAACGCACCTTATACTTAATTAATGCTCCAATAGTCTGGTTCCGATTCTTCTTGTGGTCACGCCCTCACATCACACACTGCACGAGCATCTTTTCAAATATCTACATTGTGGCTGTAAAACTTAGTAAATGGTCCCTGCTCCCAAGGTACTCTCAGTCCTAAGCCTAGGGTCTGGGAGTGTGTCGTCTGTGTGCAGACCCTGAAAGAGTCATCCGGTAAATGACCTAAAACACTGGGAACAGCCCAGAGTTTTTTATTTTATTTCATACACGTTGGTTCCTCGTTGATGGTTTCTGAAAGATCACTTTGCCCTGAGATTTTTTCCTCTTTTAAAAGAAAAATCAGGGTTTAGGTAGACTTGTTTCCTCTGAATTAAGGCTATCCACGAGATTTAATGGCTGTTGTCATTTGGTCGGACAAGTCATCCAGGGTTGTTGGTCCCTTATAAGTGACTTCAATTAACCCTCTGGGGCTTATCTATGAGAGCTCTGTTTCACTTTTGCAAGACGTGTAGTGGTACATGCGTGACGCAGGGCTCTCAATTCCATTTATGAAGTCACGCAAAGCCTTCCTGCGTGGCTTTGCGTGGCCTCACAAGCAGCAGCAGTTTCTGAATGAGGGCAGGGAGGGAAGTGTTGCCCTCCCCCCGCCCGCAGCGAGCCGCGCTAAATTAATGTAAGCAATTAAAATGCCAATGAACTTATGTCATGGCTATTTTATTTTTCTCAAGGTGCGCCACAGCGGTCAGCCTGCCCGAGCTGGGAGACACGAGGGGCGTGTCCTCTGCTGCATAGAGGATTACAGCAGTGGCTGGCCAGACACTACAAAGCGTGCAAGTCCGTTTGGACGGCTGCCTTTTGCGGCCAAAGTGACATGCGCGCTTTGAAGCTCTCCACCTCGTGACCGAGCCCAGGCCTACAGGGTCTGAAGGAGCGTTCAGCCAGCCAGCTCCATCCAATCCTGGCATTGCTTTCATGCTGGATAACAGCATGAGAGCAGCGTCTGGATTGCTCAGGGAAGTTACCTCTTCCACTCATGCCCGTTGAAGCCACAGCCTGCGAAGGACACAGAGGACACAGCCCGGGTAAGTACATTTATTATGTTTTTTATGTTATTGTATGCGGCGCGGCGCTACGCTCGCCTCACCACTTTCATATGTTACCAGCCGGCACTGCTCATAAATCATGAGTAAAGCAACGCAGCGCAAATCGCTGTGTCGCCTTGCTCTGCGCCTGGGAGGCGTTCCATGGGCATTGCGCTGGATTTTCCTACGCAACACCCATGGAAGTTGAAGCTGCCCCAGATTTACAAAGTGATGTAAACCTGGGGAAAGCGTCAAATCTGCACAACTCCTGAGGTGAGGTATATCGAGGAGAAATATGTTTATTTCTCCTCTTTTTTCCTCTTTCCATGTGCGCTGCATTCTGCAGCACGCATAGAAAGACGAAAATGCCTCTTAGGATTGTTTTTGCACAGGAGGGTGTCCCTTCCTGCACAAAAACAATCCTGCCAGCATCAAAGGCATCCTGGTGCAAGGGTGCCTACATTGGCGCTAGGAAGTAAATTGTGCGCCAGCGCAGGGGGAAAGGGCAGGCATGTCCTGTATTACTTAAATAGGGTGCATTCCTGCCCTTTCACTTGGCGTAGGGCAGCCCAGCAAGGTGCCTTACTACGCTGCCCTATGCCAAAATCCCACAAAAGAGGCGCTCTGTCTCAGTTCTTCCATGAACGTTTACGTGCCTTTTGAACACATTCCCAGGGTATGCACGGTTCTCTAGTTATCTACTCTGTATCTACATGCTTTCTTGAACACGTTCCCAGGATATGCACGTTCTCTAGTTATCTACTCTGTCTCTATGTGCCTCTTGAACACGTTCCCAGGGTATGCACGGTTCTCTAGTTATCTACTCTGTCTCTACTTGCCTTCTTGAACACGTTCCCAGGGTATGCACGGTTCTCTAGTTATCTACTCTGTCTCTACGTGCCTTTTGAACACGTTCCCAGGGTATGCACGGTTCTCTAGTTATCTACTCTGTCTCTACGTGCCTTCTTGAACACGTTCCCAGGGTATGCACGGGTCTCTAGTTATCTACTCTGTCTCTACGTGCCTTCTTGAACACGTTCCCAGGGTATGCACGGGTCTCTAGTTATCTACTCTGTCTCTACGTGCCTCTTGAACACGTTCCAGGGCATGCGCGGTTCTCTGGTCATCTACTCTGTCTCTACGTGCCTTCTTGAACACGTTCCCGGGGTATGCGCGGTTCTCTAGTTATCTACTCTGTCTCTACATGCCTTCTTGAACACGTTCCCAGGGTATGCACGGGTCTCTAGTTATCTACTCTGTCTCTACGTGCCTTTTGAACACGTTCCCAGGGTATGCACGGGTCTCTGGTTATCTACTCTGTCTCTACGTGCCTTCTTGAACACGTTCCCAGGGTATGCACGGTTCTCTGGTTATCTACTCTGTCTCTACGTGCCTTCTTGAACACGTTCCCAGGGCATGCGCAGTTCTCTGGTTATCTACTCTGTCTCTACGTTTCTTCTTGAACACGTTCCCAGGGTATGCGCGGTTCTCTGGTTATCTACTCTGTCTCTACGTGCCTTCTTGAACACGTTCCCAGGGTATGCACGGTTCTCCAGTTATCTACTCTGTCTCTACGTGCCTTCTTGAACACGTTCCCAAGGTATGCACGGTTCTCTAGTTATCTACTCTGTCTCTACGTGCCTTTTGAACACGTTCCCAGGGTATGCACGGTTCCCTAGTTATCTACTCTGTCTCTACGTGCCTTTTGAACACGTTCCCAGGGTATGCACGGTTCTCTAGTTATCTACTCTGTCTCTACGTGCCTTCTTGAACACGTTCCCAGGATATGCACGGTTCTCTAGTTATCTACTCTGTCTCTACGTGCCTTTTGAACACGTTCCCAGGGTATGCACGGTTCTCTAGTTATCTACTCTGTCTCTAGTGCCTTCTTGAACACGTTGCCAGGTTATGCACGGTTCTCTAGTTATCTACTCTGTCACTACGTGCCTCTTGAACACGTTCCCAGGGTATGCACGGTTCTCTGGTTATCTACTCTGTCTCTACGTGCCTTCTTGAACACGTTCCAGGGTATGCACGGGTCTCTAGTTATCTACTCTGTCTCTACGTGCCTTCTTTAACACGTTGCCAGGGTATGCACGGTTCTCTAGTTATCTACTCTGTCTCTACGTGTCTCTTGAACACGTTCCCAGGGTATGCACGGTTCTCTGGTTATCTACTCTGTCTCTACGTGCCTCTTGAACACGTTCCCGGGGCATGCGCGGTTCTCTGGTCATCTACTCTGTCTCTACGTGCCTTCTTGAACACGTTCCCAGGGTATGCACGGGTCTCTAGTTATCTACTCTGTCTCTACGTGCCTCTTGAACACGTTCCCAGGGTATGCACGGTTCTCTAGTTATCTACTCTGTCTCTACGTGCCTTCTTGAACACGTTCCCAGGGTATGCACGGTTCTCTGGTTATCTACTCTGTCTCTACGTGCCTTCTTGAACACGTTCCAGGGTATGCACGGGTCTCTAGTTATCTACTCTGTCTCTACGTGCCTTCTTGAACACGTTCCCAGGGTATGCACGGTTCCCTAGTTATCTACTCTGTCTCTACGTGCCTTTTGAACACGTTCCCAGGGTATGCACGGTTCTCTAGTTATCTACTCTGTCTCTACGAGCCTTTTGAACACGGTCCCAGGGTATGCGCGGTTCTCTAGTTATCTACTCTGTCTCTACGTGCCTTCTTGAACACGTTCCCAGGGTATGCACGGTTCTCTAGTTATCTACTCTGTCTCTACGTGCCTTTTGAACACATTCCCAGGGTATGCACGGTTCTCTGGTTATCTACTCTGTCTCTACGTGCCATCTTGAACACGTTCCCAGGGTATGCGCGGTTCTCTAGTTATCTACTCTGTCTCTACGAGCCTTCTTGAACACGTTCCCAGGGTATGCACGGTTCTCTAGTTATCTACTCTGTCTCTACGTGCCTCTTGAACACGGTCCCAGGGTATGCACGGTTCTCTAGTTATCTACTCTGTCTCTACGTGCCTTCTTGAACACGTTCCCAGGGTATGCACGGGCCTCTAGTTATCTACTCTGTCTCTACGTGCCTTTTGAACACATTCCCAGGGTATGCACGGTTCTCTAGTTATCTACTCTGTCTCTACGTGCCTCTTGAACACGTTCCCAGGGTATGCACGGTTCTCTAGTTATCTACTCTGTGTCTACGTGCCTTCTTGAACACGTTCCCAGGGTATGCACGGTTCTCTAGTTATCTACTCTGTCTCTACGTGCCTTTTGAACACATTCCCAGGGTATGCGCGGTTCTCTAGTTATCTACTCTGTCTCTACGTGCCATCTTGAACACGTTCCCAGGGTATGCACGGTTCTCTAGTTATCTACTCTGTCTCTACGTGCCTCTTGAACACGTTCCCAGGGTATGCACGGTTCTCTAGTTATCTACTCTGTCTCTACGTGCCTTCTTGAACACGTTCCCAGGGTATGCACGGTTCTCTATTTATCTACTCGGTCTCTACGTGCCTCTTGAACACCTTCCCAGGGTATGCACGGTTCTCTAGTTATCTACTCTGTCTCTACGTGCCTTCTTGAACACGTTGCCAGGGTATGCACGGTTCTCTAGTTATCTACTCTGTCTCTACGTGCCTTTTGAACACGTTCCCAGAGTATACGCGGGTCTCTAGTTATCTACTCTGTCTCTACGTGCCTTTTGATCACGTTCCCAGGGTATGCACGGTTCTCTAGTTATCTACTCTGTCTCTTCGTGCCGTCTTGAACACGTTCCCAGGGTATGCACGGTTCTCTTTTTATCTACTCTGTCTCTACGTGCCTCTTGAACACGTTCCCAGGGTATGCACGGTTCTCTAGTTATCTACTCTGTCTCTACGTGCCTCTTGAACACGTTCCCAGGGTATGCACGGGTCTCTAGTTATCTACTCTGTCACTACGTGCCTCTTGAACACGTTCCCAGGGTATGCACGGTTCTCTAGTTATCTACTCTGTCTCTACGTGCCTCTTGAACACGTTCCCAGGGTATGCACGGTTCTCTAGTTATCTACTCTGTCTCTACGTGCCTTCTTGAACACGTTCCCAGGGTATGCACGGTTCTCTACTTATCTTCTCTGTCTCTGCATCTGTACCGAAAGCTTTAGATCTCAGCTGTTCCTTATCCTCGTGAACTGTCCGACTTGTAAGTTTTCTCTGAGTGGTCGCGGATGACAGCTCTCAAAGCTGAAAAGAAAGGTAAGGTCTGTTTTTTTTCTGCTTAGGCAGGGCCACGCCCAGGCAGGCCCTAGGCAGCACCAGCCTAGAGTTCAAAGTGAAATATCTATCACTGCCTGAGTTAAAATAATACTACTTTTTCCAGATCTTACAAAAATAGCACTTTTAGTCCCTCCTATGTGGCTGAAAGGGCAATGAACAAATGTCCCTACAAGCAGAAATGTGGCCAGCCACAGGGTAAAACTCAACAAACATGACTTTGTTGTCAGATAACAGAGAGGCGGGGACAAACTATGTCCGTTATGCACTATATGAGCTTGCATCCGTTACAATAAACTTTTCCAATCTTTAGCAGAAATGCAGAGGCTTTTAAGGGGATTTTCAGTCAACGTTGCTGAGGAAATTGAAAGCTTTGAAGAACATATGAAAAGTAAATCCTGCCCCCAGTGAACCAGAGGTCTACAGAATCATTAACGGTATATTGTGTTCTGCATGGTGATTAACAAGGGTCACAGCCGACACAGAGGTCGCTGCAAGGTCATTGGAGGCCCTGACTTCTAAAGAGACAGCAGCTCTACTCTACGTGCACGAAGTTAAGTTTACGAACGTGTCAGGCTAATGTGATGCGTGATGTCAGTGCACGCTGTCGCTGTCGCTAAAGAGTTAAACAATAACAAAGGGTCCCGACAGCTCCGGCGGTGCGCCAGCGGAATCCTGAGACCTTGGCAGTTTCATTTGCCCACGAGTTATTTCTTGAGCATTGCGGTGTTTATTTTCTTCTGACAGGTCCTGTCGACCCTCCTGGTGAGCTGGCATTCCACCAGTCACATGCCAGAGATAAGAACGGCAGGCCCAATCCAGGACAAAGTAACCGGGGTGAGCTGTCTGAGCATCTGAGGTACACGAATACATCTGGGGCCCCCGGAGGGCCCCCCAAGCGACACCACGACTAATCGACATAGAACATTTCAACATATACAATGCCAGGTACCACAAGAAACCAAAATCACATCTAAGTAGAAACTGAGGAGACTGAGCCTGGTGCCAGGGCAGGTCTCTCGATGACTCCAGAGGCTGACGCACACATCCTATAGCATGATGGCGACCCGTAGACAGGCTCCCGGACCAGCAACGCAGGAAGCCGAGCATGATGGCGACCCGTAGACAGGCTCCCGGACCAGCAACGCAGGAAGCCGAGCACAGACAGAGAGGGAGCCCGGTGGAAAACACACAGAACCAGTGAGAGGCCGCAGAAGGCGAGATAGAAGCTGCTCTCCAGAAGAGTTTCTAATCACACCGCAGACCCCGCAAGTCATGACCTTGTGCGGGCACCCCCAGGCTGGAGACTTAAAGAGGTGGGCACAGTCAGGCACAGGGAGGCAGGCAGAGTGGGAAACAGGCCAGGAGACCCTTCCTTATGAATTACCAAGAAACTGAAGAAACACAGAACACCCTTGGGAGATGCATCCGCGGGTCAGTGACGTCACACGCGTTGTACTGGCTCCTGCTGCGGGGGCTGAGGATCACAGGGTTTGTGGGAAGGTGCCCGTCAGCCAGTACCACCATCGCAGCCACAAACATTGTAACAGCCATGGACCTGCCAAGCTTGCACAACACACAGGCCATGCCAGTGAAGCACTATTTTACCGTGTAGTAATGGGCATCTGTTGGAGGTTAGTAACAGGGCGGAGGGAGCTGCATGCAGCGCACTTCCGCTCTGGAAGGGACGAGGGATTACAACGTTATATTGAAGTTTATTCATCGCTGCACACGCGGACCCCAGATCAAGGCAAGCCCCAGGGCTGCAGGCACAGTGGGAGCCAGCAGGACGACACGACATTCCTGGGACCTGCAGGGTGGGCGACCTTTGTCGTCCTCTCTTTATCTCCAATGGTGCAGTCCCTTGTGTTACACAGAGTTGCACCCCTTCTACTACAGGAAGCCGCTGGCAGAGGGTGTCCAGGCACCAGCGCATGATTGTCCCTATCAGTCTGCATGATTTAAACACCTCAGGGTATATTCACAAGAGCGTGGGAAAACTACCGCAAGAGTAGCGTAACGCAACTTTCAGCGTGGTGGGTTTCTGGAAGGGGAAGTGGATGCAGCGGTGATCGCTCCAGTGGAGCTCGGTGGTGTGGTTGAAGGAGACGTGGGAGCTTGCGGAGAAGATGGGGTCAAGCGTGTGGCCGGCGGAATGGGTGGGTGTAGTGACGAGTTGTCTGAGTCCGAGGTTGGCGAGGTTGTCGATCAGGGTGGAGGAGTTGGTGTCGTTGTTGTTCTCGAGGTGGAAGTTCAGGTCCCCGAGGAGGATGTAGTCCGTGGAGGCGAGGGCGTGTGCCCTGACGAGGTCGGTGAGTGAGTCGCTGAACTGTGCTCGTGATCCGGGAGGGTCTGTAGATGAGGGTTCCTCTGAGGGTGGTGTTGGGATCGGTGTGGATCTGGAAGTGCAGGTGTTCGGCGGTGCTGAGGGTGTCATCGGTGTTGGTTGACACTTTGAGAGTGTTCCTGTGTACGATGGCGATTCCTCCTCCTCCCTGTGGGTGATCTTATAGCCTTCCGGGATGGCTATGGCGATGTCGGGTGCTGAGGAGGGGTTCAGCCAGGTCTCCGTCAGGAAGGCGATGTCTGGGGTGTTGGAGTCCAGTAGGTCCCAGAGTTCCACTGCTTGTTTGCGTGCGGAGCGGTTGTTGAGAAGGTTGCATCTGAGGTGGTTGGGTTCTTTGGTAGGTGTATAGGCAGGCAGGCCGGATGCTGGTGAAGCTGCAGTTCCGGCAGGAGAAGGGTCCTTGGGTGCACTTCGGGGCAGCCAGGCAGCAGGTGTGTGATCGGCCGTCGTTGAGTGCCTGGAGGGTGCTGGAGTCGTAGCAGTGGTGGGCGTCATGGCATTCGCGGGGGCCATGGGTCCTGGCGCTGGGCGCAGTCCAGGCACGGACGGGCGCAGATGGGCTTGCCTTCGGCGCAGCGGCCACCATATATGGGAGGAGGGAGGGAGGAGCAGCTGGGAGGCGGGAGGCGGGAGATAGGGGCAGTGAATGGACATTCAGGGGGGCGGGGCCACAGGGGATACAGTGGCGGGAATGAGAGTGGTGGAAGGCACGGGGGCAAGGGCACAGAATTACGGGGGCACAGGAAGAAAAAACGGGGCACAGATCACGGGGACACAGAGGAAAAACGGGGCACAGATCACGGGGGCACAGAGGAAAAAACGGGGCACAGATCATGGGGGCACAGAACTTACCTCAGCAGTAGCAGCTGGGGCAGGGACAGAATGTACAGGCGGTGCTGTGCGGAGGGGGAGCGACCTACCTAACAAGGTCAAGGGTCGCTCACCTCACTGCGCAGCGGCCGCCATATATGGGGAGGAGGGAGGGAGGAGCAGCTGGGAGGCGGGAGGCGGGAGGCGGGAGCTAGGGGCAGCGAATGGACAGTCAGGGGGGTGGGGACACAGGGTATGCAGCGGCAGGAACGGGAGCGGTAGACGGCACGGGGGGCAAGGGCACAGAATCACGGGGGCACAGAAAGGGAACAGGGCACAGATCACGGGGGCACAGAGGAAAAATGGGGCACAGATCACGGGGGCATGAGGAAGGGCACAGATCACGGGGGCACAGAACTTACCTCAGCAGCAGCAGCTGGGGCAGGGACAGGATGCACAGGCGGTGCTGTGCGGAGGGGAAGCGACCTACCTAACAAGGTCAAGGGTCGCTCCCTCACGTCTGGCGGAACAATGCACTATAAAAACCACAGAAAAAATACACCAAAAACAATCCAAAGTGCGTAGCAACATGGATGCACCCTGACACAGCACAGGCGCCAACTCGAATCCCACAACCCCCAGAAACTACCAGCAAGGAACAACGGGGCTGGGGAAGACCAAGGAGAAGAGGGAGTGGAAGACGGGGTGCAGACCGCAGGAAAACATGGCCAGCGTCACGGAGGTGACAGAACACTACCAGCAACTGACCCACAGGCAGACCACCTGGATTGCACGCGGAGTGCCGAGGAGGCCAATCCAGAAGGCCAATAGGCACCGGCATTACGTGACTACCTAAACCAGGCACAAACCCGCTGCCAACAGGAAGGCAGCAACGGCGACAGGAGGTGGCAGTCCAGCGCCAGTGGAGGAATCCCAGGCCACCGTCATCAGTGTGGAGACGGTGCAAGGAGTAGGGAGTATGGACACAGCTCGAGAGGACCTGACACAACATCAACGGGGAGTGCAACAAACAGAGACTGGGGGACGGGGGGTGTGGTAAATAAAAATACCGGACTGAATTTCATACGGAATCTTAAAATAAAATAAATAGCTCAAAATAACAAGAGGCAGAATCCGTGGTATAAGAGGTTTTCTAAATGGGCTTTATTCCATCAAAAATGGCCGACTCGAGTCGCGGCCTTCAGGTTCCGTCACCACGAGGGTTCAGGAAGTGAAGTACAATAATTTATTGACAGACATGTATTTTTATAATAAGTGCTTTACAATGAAACGAATGTAGAAGGCGTAACATTTGATAAGAAGAGTGACAAAACAGGTACGTAATCGAAACTAGGCGTAATAAGGAATAAAAGAAACATGATTGGTTAGGATTATCAGACATAGGCGGATCTATAAGATAATACTTGGCATGGATGCGCGCGTAGCAGCATGACGTGTAATTGACGTGCAACTAGGGGGTGAAGGGGACTTGACATTTAGCTCTACATGTGGAGACGAGAAGTCTGGGGGGTCAAGTCAACCTAATTCCAAATCATATCTACCATCCTATGTTTGGAGAACTATGTTATCCACAAGGAAGGACTCTCGGACAGAATCTAGTCTATACTGACTGTGTGCGTGCACAAACGTCTAAGTGTCTATATGAGATGCGAGGGGCAGAAAACTTTCCATGGCAGCAGGGCTATGAATCACTTGCAGGAGGACGGAAAGGCTGAGTCCTTTCTTGTGAGCTAAAGGAAATGTTTACCTAAATCACTAGACAGGAATGCATCGGCTGAAGAGCAAAATAGATAATTCGAAGGTGAAATACAGCTTCTTGGCAGGCATGCGAAAACTGGCCGAGGCAGGCACCGTTAGCTGCACAGGGAGTAGGACAAAGTTCATGGATACAGATGCGAGCTCAAGCTGAAGCTGTCAGAGACAGAGAGCAGGGAAAGGCTTTGAGGACAGAATCGGGCCTACTTGCCTGAACTGTAAAAATGGAGTAATTTAGCCATATAAAGTCGGTGGCCTTTTATACTTATGAATCGAATATCCAGCCCTTTGATGGCGGATCTGACAGAGAACATGTCGACGGCAGACACACATATGTTTGCGTCTTAGAAACTGGAACTGGAGGGAACATACATGTACTTGTAACATGCATATAGAACCGTTGGGGTCCAAGATAGGGGACATAACTGATCAGGAAAATCCACATTTCCACATTCCCTCCTTGTCCCCTTCTTGCCCTTCAAGAGACATCAATCTTCATTATTCCATCGATTTGCTCATGGAGCATCATTTCTTCTTCCTTCTTCTTCCGGTATTTTGAACGAGAACTGTGATATGGAATGCATGATGTGGCACACAGACCACAAATCACTGGTCCACATTGTAGGCATAAACAACAACTGAAGAGCATAAGAAGGCCAATACCTAGGAAGGATAGAACTCTCCATCCCCAGGCTGATATCACACTCCAAAACCACCCGGACCACGTCCAAGTGCCTGGATTTTCGTGTATCTGGCTTACAATCTTATGAAGGCGTGTTATAGCTTTATATACAGATGGCGAATTTTCTGGTATGAATATGCAGCAGCTGGATCCGATGACCCTGCAAGCTCCGCCCCTATCGGCCAGGATGACGTCAAGGACAAGACGATTCTGGAGAACAACAATTCTCATCACTGATTGTTCCTCTGTCAGATTGCCTAGGGCGGCTATAGTCTCGTTTACTACAGCTTCAAGAGTCTTGGTGAGTCTGCGTATCAGCTTACTATTTGATATAGTACCTATATAGGGAAAGATACCTTTATTGAAATCTACATATTTGTCCCATGCTGTCTCAGTATAATCGACAACTGGGAGATCTCTTCGCTCTCTATTGTGTACTAAATGAACATTTCGATAATAATCAGGGGGAGCTAGGAAAACAGGTGGCAAAAGGAATGCTATGTAACAGGTACCATCCCAATCTAGAGGCAGACGCATATATGCCGTCTGACCACATATGAAGTAAGAATGGCGAGAAGCTCTAAATGAAGATTTACCTTGATCACTATATTCTATTGTAGTAACGCATTGGCTATGGCCCATATGTATGGAACCAACTTTTCTTACACATAATTCACCCTTAACTGGAAATACTGACATAGTGGGCAGAATTAGTTCAACTTCGGATTTGACATTCAAAATCATAAGATTAGGCGTAAAATTACCTAATTTATACACTTCATTTTCTAAATCAGTTCCTGTTCTACTGGGGTGACCCTCCTTATTAGGGTGACAGACTTTGAATAAAACTATATTCAGATTTCCCCATATCCAGTGTTGTTGATAAACTGCTGTGTCTGGGTCTATGGAATTTAATAAACTAAACCATGCTCCACAGGAGCCATTGTGTGTGAACGGATGTGGAAAGAAAGGCAGAACTCCTTTGTTATTCTGATAGGGAGGGAGTCGGCCACACACCCAACAATTGGTGGCATTACTAGTCTGATGGGAATGATGTAACATACTAATGAATGTGTAATTGCGCAGCGCAAGTCTATAGGACAACTCATGTGGCGGTAGGTCACTAAAAGAATGTTCACCAGTTATATTGAAAGTACGTTTAGAAACAGGATAATACATATGCAACAATATACTTGCAGTAACTATTAAAAAACTCAAGGAAAACAAAATTAATAAAGTCACAATACAGTGGCTACGCAGTGATTTACAATAAGCATGTCGTTTCATTATGATTCTGGACTCTACATGATTCAGACCTAAGGGATACATGTCGGGACAGATTCAACCGCTTCACCTTGGAGAGGACTTAAACAATCAAATCGTCCGACAGTTTAGATCTGGACCTGAGTTTCTGTTTATAGAGTTCGGTGCTACTGGCCTCAGCCAAAGGTAGCTTTGAGTCAATGGGGGAAGACACACGGGAAGTACTGTTTGTGTCAGGAGGAAGTCCATGAAATTTTTTTATATGGCTGGAATGCACCCAGCCTTTCCTCCCTTCGATCTTCACAGCTGTTCTGGTCGTCAGCAGGACCAACTTAGGAAGCCTCCACCTTGGCTCCAGTTGGGTTTTCCGATCAAAATTTCTGATGAGAACATAATCACCGGGAATTACATCATGAGGTTTCACCTCGGTGTTGTCGGGAAAAGCTGCGACTACCTGTGAACGACAAGATTGTAGTGCAGACATCAAGGAAGCCAGGTAATCTGTCAGCATATTACAGTCAACATCAGTTATTTTACGGGGTATAGGCGTCCCCCACATATTCGGTGGTCTACCAAAGATCACCTCATAAGGGGATAGCCCTGTTCGAGAGTGTGCTACCATTCTCATGTAGAATAGCGCAACTGGTAAGGCTACTATCCAGTCCACACCTTTTTCCTGACATATTTTAGACAATCTGATTTTTAAAAGTTGATTATGTCGTTCCACGAGACCTGCTGCCTCGGGGTGTCGGACACAGTGGAATTTCCACTGATATCCCAACAAAAGTGAGACATGTTTCATTAATTCGGATGAGAAAGGCTGACCGTTATCTGAATATACAACACGTGGTAAACCGTACCGTGGGAAGAATTCTCTAATTAGCTGCTTGGCAGTAGTCGGGGCAGTGTAATCTGATACGGGATACGCCTCTGTCCAACGGGAGAGAGCGCAGACAACTACGAGAACATATTTGAATCCTCGACAACGTTCCATCTGAATATAATCCATCTGGAGGACTTCAAAAGGATGGTCAGGAGGCTGAAATCCACCCTGCTCTACGGGAACACTCTTTCCTGGATTAAACTGACAACATATCATACAGGTACGAACTTTTTGTTTAGCTGCTGCTCGTAAATGTTTGTTGAACCAAATGTGCTGAATGCTGTCTAGCATAGCCTTCTCTCCTAAATGTGCTGGACTGTGAACTGTAGCTATAATGGCTTGAACCATGGAATCAGGGAGAAACCATACAGATTTCTCCTTCGTCATCCATCCTTGATCTGTCTGGATCCCTCCTAGTTCAGTCCACTTCTTTATTTCTTCTGCTGTGGCATGTGTCTGTATGTCAATTACGTCAAGTGCGGGATCCTTAATTGTCATACACTGTGTTGGTGTCTGAACTATTGGCTTTGTCATGTCTAATGTGCGATTCTGAGCAGTCTGTTTAGCTGTTCTGTCAGCTAAATCATTGCCTTGAGAAATGGTATCAGTAACCTTCGTGTGTGCTTTACATTTCATAATCGATATAGCAGTGGGTAGATGTATTGCGTCTAACAAGGCATGAATGAGGGGTCCGTGCTGAATGTGGGCACCATGGGACGTTAGATAACCTCTCTCTCGCCACAGCACGCCGAAGTCGTGTACAACTCCGAATGCATAACGTGAGTCAGTGTATACATTAACTTTCTTATTTGTGGCTTGAATACAGGCTTGCGTTAGAGCAATAAGTTCTGCTGCTTGGGCTGACAAAGTATCTATACAATGTGTCTCAATAACTTCAGTGTCTGTTGTGACTGCATACGCGGCCACTAAATCTCCTGTACTTGTTCTCATGCACGATCCGTCTACATACAACGTCAGGTCTGGATCTAACAATGGAACGTCTGTCAAGTCTTGTCTAGGTTTCGTCTTTATTTCAATGATTTCAACACAATCATGAGCTAGTGGGTCTGTTCCAATTACAGGTAATAGTGTAGCAGGATTCAATGTATTACACCGTCGGATCTCTATGTGTGGTTGAAACAATGTCAGTTCATAACCGGTAAGTCTTGCTATGGTCAAGTGTTGTGTTTGTGTTCGGTTCACAAGAACCTCTACTGCATGTGGTACTTGAACTGTCAATGGGTGTCCTAATACTATGGCATCGCTTTGTCTGATTGCTAAAGCTGTCGCTGCCACTGATTTCAGGCATGCAGGCAAAGCCTGAGCTACGGGATCTAATGTACTGGAAAAATAAGCACATGGCTTGCGTGATCCTGCTTGATCCTGAGTGAGTACTGACAAGGCAGTACCTTCGCGTTCTGTAACAAAGAGTGTAAAATGTTTGCTATAACATGGTGTTGCTAAAACAGGTGCTTGACATAAAGCTTCCTTTAGGCTTTCAAAAGCTTGTGTATGTTCCTGAGTCCAAGGGAGAACAGTCGATGTGGCTGCCTCCTGTGTGGTTAACTGAATGAGTGGTTTTGCTAGAAATGCGTACTGAGGGATCCACTGCCTACAATATGAAGTGAGGCCTATGAAAGCCCGCACCTCCTTCTGTGTCTGGGGTATTGACATGTTAGCAATTAACTGGATGCGATCTGGTGTAAGCTGCCTTCCCTCCTTGGACAGCGAGTGACCAAGATAAATAACTCGCTGAACACAGAATTGCAGCTTAGAAGGGGACACCTTGTGCCCCTTGTCGGCTAGGAAATGTAAAACTGTCAGAGAAGCTTTTTCACATTCTGACTCGCTTCTCGCGGTGATCAGCAGATCATCGACATATTGAAGCAGTGCAGTATTGACTGGCATGTGGATACTGTCAAGTTCTCGTTTCAATGCTTGGCTGTAGATGCTGGGGCTTTCTGTAAATCCTTGGGGAGCGCGTGAGAATTTAAAGCTGCGCCCATTTAAACTGAATCCGAACAAGTATTGGCTTTCCGGATCTATTGGGACGCTGAAAAAAGCATTCTTGAGATCAATTACAGTAAAAAATGTTGCTTCGGAATCAATTGCTGTCAACAATGATGATATATCAGGGACCACAGGGAATTGTGGTACAATACACTTGTTTAGTTCACGCAAATCAATAACCAATCGGTATACTGGTGGGGTAGTAGGATCAGTTCGTTTAAGAATCGGAATTATCGGTGAATTACATACATTGGAGTCTGTTTCTACAACTACTCCCTGGGCAATCAGCTCATCAATGATTTTCAGCAAAGCCACTACAGCATCATGCGGTAACTTGTATTGTCGCATTCGTGGTAGTACCACTCCTGCTTTCAATGTAACTCGATAGGGTGTAATGTTCATGCAGCCAACATCCGTAGGGCCTTGTGCCCATAGATGTACTGGTAAAGTCTGTAGTCGGGGATCCATGTCTCTAGACACATAGTGACCTTTAAAATCCCGCAAAAACAACCTTACTCCTTCCGGAGAACAACATATTATGGCTCCTAGTGCTTTCAGAGTTTTAATTCCTAACAGATTTTCTGGGCATGATTTAGTAAGCAATAAATCTGTAGTTCGTGTCAAAGGTCCTATCGTAAGTGGTAGAGGCTGTGATACTTCATTAACAATAGGTTTTCCCGAAAAACCAAGGGAAACATTTTGAGAGCCTGAGAGGGGTGCCCCCGGAACTTCACTTCGTTTTATAGTTGTTCGACTTGCCCCTGTATCGAGTAAGAATTTTCTATCTTGACCTAATAATTCACTATGTACATAAGGTCCTTCTTGATCTACAGGAATCTCGATAAGCGGTAAGTCAACTTCCCTCTCTAGGCTGGTTCATGCGTAATGCTGATATTCAGGGTATTCATACTGTGCAGTCTGATACATTTGTCGTGTTGTTGTTTGTGTGGCAGGAGCAGGCAACGGTGGTGCAGCTGGCACAAACTGTATGGGTTGCTGTGAGGCTGGCATGGACTGTTGCTGAACTGGCATGGACTGTCCATGCTGCATAGCTCCTTGTTCATTCTGATCTTGTCTAACTAATCGTGGTCTCTCTTTTGCAATACCCGTAGCTATATTACGTTTCAGGACTGGACAATCATGTACATAATGGCCTAGTTGTTTACAGTAATTGCAGGTTCCTTTTACAGGAACTGCAGAATCACCAGAATGTGTCACACCCTTTTTGTGACCATCTGCTGGTACTGTCTGAGAAACTAGCATTTTCATTTTTGTATCCTTCATGCGTCTATGCTCGTGTTCTTGTTCATCCCTAATTCTATTGTGATGATACTGTAACATTTGTAGCATTTGCGACGGAGTGTTACTTTGCCAGGTACTCTCGAATTTCAATATTCTATTCTTCACTGGGGGCAATGCATTTTCCACTAATTTTGTCACAAATAGATGTGGATATGAGTCACTACTTGCTTTTATACCACTATTTATACCAAAACATTTTTCAAATCGAGCATAATAATCGCTTGTGTCTTCATCTTGCTTTTGTTTGCAGGCTGTGATTGCACCCCAATCTTCCTTTTTTGTAGTTAATAAATGTGGCAGTACCTGTACTAGTAAACCTGGTAACAGTTTAACTTTATCCCCGAGCCCTGAACCTGCAGTTCGGCCCCTTTCTTCCTCTGCTAATGCTGTCCAGTCTATCTTTTGGTCTCCCACTTCCCACTCTTTTTCTTTCAGTTTTTCATAAATGCCAGCAGGCAAAAGCACCTTTAATATCGTCATAATATCAGGAAAGGTGTACTCTCCCATCAGTAACATGTCTTTAATTTCTCGGTGGAAACCCGCTGGGTCCTTGTCGTGACTAGGTACTACTTTCTTCATTTCTAATAATTCCATTTTTGATATGGGTGTGTAAACAAATACACGGTGAAACTCATTGTCTTCGCCTTTTATTGGGTGCACTTCCCGTAAAGGATTTTGTCTATCCATATAGTACGGCGTTCTTTCTCTGTGGGGCAGCGAGAGAGAATCCGGACTTACAAAAAGGACGTACTGTTTACGTGACACTAATATCTCTTTAATTAGCTTGTTACTAGAACCTCTCCATCTGTTCGTGAGTAGTTCCGTTAATATATCAGGTAAAGGACCAGGGTCAGCATGTTGGCTCTTATATAATATGAGGAGTTGCTGAATCATATAGATTCCAGCTAAACGTTGTTCATCTGTACTGAGATTAAAAAACGTGTGTGCTACGGTCTCATCACCGTATTTTTCAGGACTGTCAATCCAGTGAACGGCTGATCTGGCTAATTCTTGCTCATCCATGGAATCGAGGAGGTGGTAACCCCTTCGTTCTCGTAGTATCTTGTCTGCGGCTTGAAACGAATGTTCAGGAGACTTCAGATTTATTACAGGCGTCGGATACGTTCTGCTATTATTTGGACATACAGAGTGTATGGGATCAGAAAAACATCTAGTACTTTCACAGTATCTTCCTCTGCCTACATAGGCTATGGTCTCTGACTGTCTTGCGGAATTCCCTGATTCGGACACTTCATCTGGCTCAAACTCGTCTGTTCCCAATCTTTCTTCATGAATACGCTCTATTTCTTTACGTATTTTTCGGCACATGGCTATTATACAATTTTGCTTATCGTGTCTCCCTTCTGATATATTCTGACTCCATCTTGTAAGAGTAAGCATTGCATTCGGGTCTACCCCTGGACGATCTTGATTTCTGATTACACAGTTTATGAGGAAACGTAACAGTTCCCCCTGTATCTCTACTTTCTGGAATTCCATAGCTCTGTTAATACATCCTGGATCTCGTCCTGTTTGAACAAAATGATATATGTTATCTAGATGCGTAATCATCCCTGGTAACCTCGCTAAATACTCTGCGGCTCGCCTGATACGTAATGATGCCAGGACCATTTCATCCTCTTTACCAACCACCGGGTCATATCTACAATTTACAAGGAGTTCTTTAAGCGTACGTTCACTTACGAATTTAGGTGTACGTGAATGCGCTGACTCTTGAAAAACAAGTTTATTTATTCTGGGTGGTGTAAAGGTATTGCTAGCCCCTCCCGTGGCCCCATCTGGGGCGTCGGGTGTGAATGGGTTCGTCGAACGTGACACAGCAACTATGGGCGTCGATGCCCCTGTAGAATCGACTGCGGAGACAGATGCGGAAACAGATGTGCTTGCCGAAGCTTGCGTCGGGACTTGCTGTTGCACGGGTACAGATACCTGATCCTGACGTTGAACCCCTCCGCCAGACGGTCTATGTGGTGTGGCGTTAGCATACTCGGGGGCTGCATCGTCTAGATATGAGGAAAGAAAAACATCTTCTGCGGTTCTGGGATGCCCTTTTGGATGTACCTTAATTGGAAATAATGGGGGTGGCAAGTCTTTTGGCATCTCTGGATCAGCCTTAGGTAGTCCTTCGGCTAGAAGGGGATACATACCATTCATAAGAGCATTTCTTTGTCTATTTACTTGTTCTGATTTCACTCGGATACCTTCCTTAATTAATAGATTTTCTTCAACTTTATTTGAACTTTCTTTACTCCTCTCTTCTTGTCTACGTGCTTTTTCTGTTCGTCTATGAGATTCTTTACGCCATAACTCAACAGCGTCTTTCTGTGACTGTCTGACCTTTCTTTTCCATAACTCTTCCTCCACTTTCATGATGCACTCTGCATCCCAGGTTCCCGCTACGGGCCACCTTTGACTTTCCGGCAATCCCTTGGTATAATCTACCCATAGATCAAGAAACAATATGGCATCTAAGCCATGTTTATGGTACATAAAATGCCCTGGAGTGTCCCTAGGAGGAATAGGAACTGCTTCTTCAAGCACCCCTTTTCTAGTAGTAATCTGTCTTAACTTCGAGAAGAGCGGCATATTTACAACTGATCTGATACTTACTCTTGAATTTTCTTAATACGAAAAACACAATAAATGAACAGTGAACAATGAACAGTCATTCATACCACAATATGCAAGACATTTTCTGAATACTTTAAACATTAAACATTAAACATTATAACAATGATCGACAATGATGACAGTCTGCCTAACTAATCACCACGCTGAATTCTTGACAATAACTGGATACTTCGGAATACTTGATATACTGCTAAACAGTACATATACACTGCTAAACAGTGCAGACCGGATTTGTGTACCCAAATCCGTCTTGACCGGCACAACCTATGTGCGCGTCAACACGCCTCCCCGGCGATGGTACTCACCGAGTAGCTCCTTGAAACGGAAGGCCTCAGAGAATGGACAGGACTCGATAACTGCGGACAGCGGACCCTCTGGACGTCGGGATTTCGGAAAACCTGGTGGGCCTCTGTATACCTCGGATCTTGCTCTCTCAGCTAGGCTCTGGTCGGGATACTTCGCACTTCTCACCGCCTCGTCTGGGTTGATCGCAGCCTCAGTCGCCCCCGCTTGACCGGAGGGAGCTTACAGGAAATCCTGCTGGTACGCGTTTATGGTCCGTCCAGCTGTGGCAGGAGACCGGGCCTGCAACGCACCGCCGGCGCGTGAGATGAGAAAGTGTCCCTGTTCGGGCGCCATTATGTGGTAAATAAAAATACCGGACTGAATTTCATACGGAATCTTAAAATAAAATAAATAGCTCAAAATAACAAGAGGCAGAATCCGTGGTATAAGAGGTTTTCTAAATGGGCTTTATTCCATCAAAAATGGCCGACTCGAGTCGCGGCCTTCAGGTTCCGTCACCACGAGGGTTCAGGAAGTGAAGTACAATAATTTATTGACAGACATGTATTTTTATAATAAGTGCTTTACAATGAAACGAATGTAGAAGGCGTAACATTTGATAAGAAGAGTGACAAAACAGGTACGTAATCGAAACTAGGCGTAATAAGGAATAAAAGAAACATGATTGGTTAGGATTATCAGACATAGGCGGATCTATAAGATAATACTTGGCATGGATGCGCGCGTAGCAGCATGACGTGTAATTGACGTGCAACTAGGGGGTGAAGGGGACTTGACATTTAGCTCTACATGTGGAGACGAGAAGTCTGGGGGGTCAAGTCAACCTAATTCCAAATCATATCTACCATCCTATGTTTGGAGAACTATGTTATCCACAAGGAAGGACTCTCGGACAGAATCTAGTCTATACTGACTGTGTGCGTGCACAAACGTCTAAGTGTCTATATGAGATGCGAGGGGCAGAAAACTTTCCATGGCAGCAGGGCTATGAATCACTTGCAGGAGGACGGAAAGGCTGAGTCCTTTCTTGTGAGCTAAAGGAAATGTTTACCTAAATCACTAGACAGGAATGCATCGGCTGAAGAGCAAAATAGATAATTCGAAGGTGAAATACAGCTTCTTGGCAGGCATGCGAAAACTGGCCGAGGCAGGCACCGTTAGCTGCACAGGGAGTAGGACAAAGTTCATGGATACAGATGCGAGCTCAAGCTGAAGCTGTCAGAGACAGAGAGCAGGGAAAGGCTTTGAGGACAGAATCGGGCCTACTTGCCTGAACTGTAAAAATGGAGTAATTTAGCCATATAAAGTCGGTGGCCTTTTATACTTATGAATCGAATATCCAGCCCTTTGATGGCGGATCTGACAGAGAACATGTCGACGGCAGACACACATATGTTTGCGTCTTAGAAACTGGAACTGGAGGGAACATACATGTACTTGTAACATGCATATAGAACCGTTGGGGTCCAAGATAGGGGACATAACTGATCAGGAAAATCCACATTTCCACAGGGGAGTGGGCACAATGGCATACATGCACAACGAGGTCTACCACACTGCACACCACAATCACCCAGGTCCATGGCCCAGATCCCCTTGGCACACTGCTGCACACACACATAGCATGAACAGCACACCCACATTGACGACAACGAGGAACAACGCGCATAGCAGACACTGCAGAACAGAGGAAACAACTGGCTCCGCACAAGCACAGAAACATGCCTACTACATCTGACTGAGCCGGAAACTGTGAAATGGTAATGTACGCGTACGACCTCACATCCATCATGTAGACCAAATGTACACTGCCCCGCAGAAGAATCCTGCACCCCCCAGTCACAATGTACATTGCAATACAGTCTGCATGCAAACCTGCACAATGCGCCAACATATATGTCAACATAAAGTTAATATGCACCTCCCCTTCACATCGCAGAGGGGCACACAACACATTCAGCAGAGCACAGAATACAACACATCAGTGATGTCCGAGAGGACCACCACACCGTCGACACCGACACCCTACAACAGCACATGGATATCCCACGCAACCCCCCACCAGGACCCGGACAGCCAAGCTACTCAGAGGAGAACCCAGCCCCTGCAACAGACCACACAGCAGGAAGCACCCGCAAGCACAGCTGGCTCACGACACTTCACCCACCCACACATCGCACCCCAATGCCATGTGTCTGCACTCCAAAAGGAGGTGGCCCAACAGGTTTGGGTGGGGGCCCAAACCATGGACTGCGAACCAGGAAACATACGTAGGTGTCTATCACCCTTCAGGGGCCACCAA
Source organism: Triturus cristatus (assembly GCF_964204655.1). Classification (NCBI taxonomy): domain Eukaryota; kingdom Metazoa; phylum Chordata; class Amphibia; order Caudata; family Salamandridae; genus Triturus; species Triturus cristatus. Next base: position 1,199,369,666 of record NC_140582.1, on the reverse strand, counting down.
CACCCCACTAAGGAGACCCACACTGCCATAGAGACACATGCAGATGCACATTCAGAGTACAGAACCACGGGCAGGGGCGCTCAAATAGCAGTCACACACCCATGTTGGCTCTGCGTACGACGGCCCTGGACACCCCCCTTACGAATGAAGTGGGGACGACAAAGCTACATGTTCAAGCTACAACCCGCTGCCTGCGATGACACGTCTGCATCCGATGTACACAGCACAATGTAATGTTGTAGGGCCCAGGACCTCATGCATAGAGCAAGACCACAGGGACAAACACCAATATCATGTTTAACTGGCTACGGGCACATGCGCCCGGCCCCTTTATTGGCAGAGCCACATGTATAGTGACGCCTGTGCTGGATGTGTGTGGGGTGAGTGTAAGCAGCCCACAAGGAATGCTTGGTACTGGCAACAACTTGAACATTGGACACCAGTGCAACGGAAACAGCAAACACATGCATAACAGAGTCAACTGCACAGCAACATGGAGGAAGCCGGAGTAAGGACAGAGGTCACCCGAAATTCAGTCAGGAGATTCCGTGAGTTGCAGTGCACTGAGGTAGGGGCACTAGAGATGAGCGCGCTCATGTGAAGAAATTGCTAGGATTGTGTCCCTTCGTGTTAGTCCTGATGCTGATGCAGTGGGGTGTGTTACACCTGCCTCAGCTTCCTCATCAACGTCCCAGGTCTCCCACACTGCTTGAGGTGACAGTTGGGTCCGCAGTCCACAGCGCAATACCCAGTAATGGTTCCGGGCGTGTGGCTCGACTACCACCTCCAGTCTGCATTCCTGCCTTGGGGATGCTGCCTCCTGCCCTCCCATTGTCTGTGCCATCTCCCGTCTGCACACTTGACACATCTTCCTCAGCATAGTCCCAGCTCTTCCCCACTGCATAAGTTGACATTGCTGCGTAACATCTCCACAGCACAAATTTTAATCAGTAACGGACAATGGCTTGCGGTGCACTGAGTCACTGGCACCTGGAGTGCTGAGAAAGGTATCAGGCCGATGATGGCATCCACGACAGCTCTGAGCAACTCTGTAAGTCTGTTAGGACCACTGTGTCGACTGTGGCAGATGGCTGTTGGAGGTGGTCCTTGCGGTGGTGGCGTGCGCCTCCTGCGGTGATGCCACGTCTGGGCCGGTCAGGACTCGACTTGGTGTGTGAGCCCTGCTGGGATGCCCTTGGGCCCGGAGGCTGCGTACAGCGCAGGGCCACAGAGAAATGGCGTTGATGACCCAAAGGCCAACATTTCAGGGGCCATCCAATTTCTCAGAAGAAGGGGTTCTGGACCCGACTAGTACAGAGTTAGTGGCCCCGGATGCACAGCGGCCGGCACAGGCACCCAGCCACGGGACGGTGACTTGCGGTGCAGTCAGATGGATCATGCGACCTGAGCGGGTCACCATCAATGTCTGAGGTGTATGTTGCGGAGGGTTTCGGGGGACAGTGGAAGGTGTCCTCCAGGGCATGACGCCGAAAGGTTTGATTTTATCCAGAAGCAGCAAATGGAGGAGTGGAATACGACAGCCTCGTTGCCACCACCAATTCGGTATCGGCTGCATGAGAATGAAAACTGCCCCCTGGTCCATGGACTCAGAAGCCACCAAAGTTAGACCAGAGAGTGTCCATGATTGTCAGGGAACAGACTTAGTGGCACCGGGGCTGAGAGTGGATGCAGTCTGCGATGATGCCGGTACGCTGATATGAACTCAGCCAATGCAAAATGAAGAGTCTGTGACCAACTGGACCGCAGTATAGGCCGGAGGCAGGGGTCAGCACGGACCATTCACCGAGTGTTGGCGGCATAGGTTGGATGGGCCCACCGGCCTACGTAGTTCAGGTTTAGTGGCACCACGTGTTCGCTCACCTTCGTGACTGTGACCCGGCTTTCGTTCGGACTGAGCCGCATCTTCCTCTTATTCCTCTATGTCCGACCACTGGTGTGGACTCTGCCATTCGTGATTTGTGCCAAGATGCTGGATGTGGGACCTACTGGTCCGCAGGGTAGTCCTGGTCCCTCATCCACATGTCACTGGCTGACGTTGAACAGGGTTAGTGGCACCACGTGTCACAGGCTGACGTTGAACAGGGTTAGTGGCACCAAGTGTCGCAAATAGCCCATATGGAACTATGCCTCACTGATTGGGGGTCGGTCTGGTGCTGTGGCCGCTGGCCCAGAATTGGGGTCACTACCATTCATGAATCTGGACACATTTTCGCACATGTGACCAACTGGGCCGAAGAGTAGTCCGAAGGCGGCAGTAGAGTACGTCAACGAGAAAGGACTAAAGCGGGCCCGTGTCGTGGAGGCAGTGATGGACTGAGGAGGCCGCCAAGGTCGCGGGCCTCGGGCTTGGAGCTTGCGCCGGCACGTGATAGGCCCTCCTTGACACACGCCGGTGTCGGCAGGTGATCAGAGTGGCCTGGCTGCGCATGGGTAGGCCTGTCAGGTTTGTGGTCCAGCATGCTGGTGTCCGGCAGGTGCACAGCATCTCAGGCAACTCCGCTCACGAGGATTGAGTTGGCATCATGCTGGGGTGGGAGGCGCCACCCTGGCAGAGATGTTGTGCTTTCCGGAAGAAGATCACGCCCAGGGCTACGTGCTTTTTATTCACACCCCTACGCTGGCGTGGCGTACTCCTGGCCATCCCACTCCGGTCACGCTTGGGGGGGCGTAACAGGCAACATTTCCGCAAGGTCCCCCACTGGCTGGGGTGAAATGGTTGCGTCCACTGTCCACTAAACTCCATACACCAGAGGTGTGTGTCGCAATGGATATGGTTGTGTGCTGCATACTGCGGTCTGTCCAGCACATCTCCGCCACTCTTGGCATTGTGTACTTTCCCAATCATGGTTCTACTGCATCCTTCACACATGCCTGGTTGCCACCTCTCCCCACATTCGGATGTTGTGTGGCTGAGGTGCCATGTCGTTGATGGGACATGTACAGGGCTTGCCCAGGTTAGCATTGTTAGTTGTTCTGTCGTGTCTGGTGGATGGGTATGTTGTTGTGCATGTTAGTAGTGATTTTGTGACGTGTGCATTGCCAGAGTTGTGAGTTGCATGGTTGTGGAGTTGAGGTGAGAAGGGTGTCCATTTGAAACTTGCCATGGGGCTGTGCATTTCCATTGTTGCCATACCTGGGTAGGCTGGTTGATGATGGACTGTCGGAGGGTGAAGGAATCATGCACACTGGCTGTGTATTTGGAGGCAACATTGTTGGAGGTTCCACGGTGTTCTGATGTTGCCTGCACATTGATATGAGACGTGTGCCCCCTGTTGTGGTGATTGTGTGCTGTGTTGCCAGGGGGCACAGGTGGGACATGTGTGCTGTGGATTGCCCTAACACGTGCGTGCATCCTGCTATGGCGTATGGTCCTTGCTTGGTCTTCAGTGGATCCTGCGCATTGTGTTGGACGTATGGGAAATGGGGTACCAGGGTGATGGTGATGTCAGGGACAGGTGTGTGGGTCTTGGATGTGGCTGGCTGTGAGACTCCTCCGACTCCGGCAGGTGTTGTTTGGGTGTGTCAGGGGCCAACAGGTGCAGCCAATCCAGCAGCTTGGTGTGGGGTGGGATGTTGGTTGTCTGCTATGTAGGTGCCGTAGGCCTGTTAGGCGATGATGGTCAGGATGCGTAGGATGGTTGTCCCTTTCAGCCTGTAGTGGACGGTGACATTATCAGATGTTGGGTCTGTGAGGCTGGTGTATTTCCAGGGGGTCCGCTGTCTTTGTCTGCGCTGCCTCTGTGGTTGTCCGGGGGGGGCGTTCCGGGTGTGGGGTAGGGTCCTGGGGTGGTGTCGGTGGGTGTTGTGGCCTTCTTGGGTGTCCGGGCCACATGATGTGTGACTCCTTGACATCTGTTGCACTTCCGATGTGGACCTGGGCTGTGCTCCCTTTTGTGGTGCTGGCTGCCGTCCGACTTAACACCGGGTCACAGCAGGTGTAGATTTCCTGGTGCTAACGCGCCTTATCGCCTGTTTTGTGTGTTTATCGCCGATCTGTCTGGTCGTTGAGAATGGTGAGAAGTGGTGTGGTCACGGCTTTTGGCATGGGAAAGCTCACTCTGCATCTCATTAGTGATATTTGCGTGGGTCCTCTGTGGCGATGTTTCTTGCGGCTGCTATCGCGGGTAAACTGGTGCTGTGGGCTGTTAGCACCAGTTTATGAATCGGGAGGTAAATTTATCACAACTTTGTTTGCGATAAAGTGCTGGTAATTCGGCGATAGCTCCTCGCGAATATGGCCCCTAGGGGGGAGCAATTCAGCGCAGCCCCCTGCAAGGCTGCGCTGCATTGCGCGACAGGGAGGGAGCAGGAGAGCGCCATATCTTTAAAGAGGGCTTTACAACGTGACGCACCTCCCTAGATTTGTCACGTTGTAAATGGGCCGCATTTTTACGCAGCCGCTGCATCACAAAAAGTGATGTAATGGCGGCGCAAAAATGACGCAAAGGGGGGTAGATTTAGAAGCCCCTTGTGACACTTTTGCGCCACCGTTGCCTCTCTTTTGTGATGCAGTGGCGGCGTAAAAAAGGCAGGCAATTTACAACGTGACACATCTAAGGAGATGTGTCACGTTGTAAAGCCCTGCGTCACATCATACCTACGTCAAGTATAATGTATGCAGGGTGAGCGTTCCCATGCAGGAAAGCCTCGTAAAAGTGATGCAGTGAAATCTACAAGATTTCACTGCATCACTTGTAGAATGTTACTGCGTCAAAACCTTACCCCTGTTTAGAGCAGGCGTAAGGAGTGACGCAGTGTAGAGGGAATAGGGCTAATAATGCATTGCTGGAGTTGAGTTGTGCTTGCGACACGACTCCAGCAATGCTTGACTTTTGCCCCAACAGATGCGTAAGACTTTCTGACGCATCTGTACATACTTGCACCATTGTAAATACGGCGCATCCATGGTGGTGCAAGGGTTTCTCAGGGTGGCACAGGGAAAGTGACGCACCTACAGATGCGTCACTTTCTTGTAAATATACTCCTTCATTTTGCCAGTATGTTGGAGTTGTGTTTTTTTATCCAGTATTATAACGTATCTACAGAAAATATAATACACAATGATGTGCACACCATTTCTCAAGTTGAAATTTACAATGGTGGTGTGTATAGCTTGTGTGTGTTTGGATAAGTATTGTGCACAATTTTCACACATGGTAGTCCATCAGCTGTTATTTTCTAAATACATTGTAAATCTTTGTTTTTGTGGTAAATCTAAACAAATCTGTGATTCCGCGTCCTCCATTTTTAGACACTCCAGAAGACCCGCCCACACCTTGGAGACAATGGTTCGAAGTGTTCGAAATGTATCTAGGAGTAATGGGGCATCAAGATTCAGACATGAGCATAAAAAATACGTACTTCTTAATTCCACTGGATTTGAGGGTAGGTCCATTTTTAAACATATACCAGACTTAGAAATAGTGGAAGGTGAGGAACTGGATGATTTTCAAGAAGCAGTAAAAAGGTTGGCAAACAGCTTTGGCGTGCCACCTAGCTCGGTGGTTTCCATATATACATTTTTCAAAAGGCTACAGAAACCCAATGAAGATGTTAACTCGTATATTTCATCCTTACGTAAACTGGTTGGTAAGTGCCAATTTGAGAATTTCTGTGATCAGATTATTTGCGTCCAGTTCATCAGTCACTGTCAGAAAAGAATATACAGCAAAAATTACTAAATGTTGGAAACCCATCATTAGTAGACACCAATAAGATTGCCAAAAGTATTGAAACATCTTTCAAATCAGCAAAGGAATAAGAGAATAAAGACAGAGAACAGGTGGCACCTGTAAGAGACAAAGAAAAGAAGGGGGAGGGGAAGAAATTTCCATAGTCTCCTGTTTCAAATCAGTCCAGCTAATTTTTCAAATAAACAAACATTTGTTTCAGATGTGGAAATCTGTCTCACAGCAAGAATGGGAGACGATGTCCAGCCAGGAATGTATCATGTAGACGTGTAAAAAAAATTGGGCATTTTTTGCCAAAGTGTGTCAAGCCCCGAAATGTGAAAAAGTCAAAGTTACGGTTGTATCTGATGAAAAGGGTAGTGATTCTGACGAGCTGGTAAATGAAAGCAAGATATGGTGTTGGTTGTAGCTGATGATGTGAGAGGAGGTGATCCATGCGCATGTGTAGACCGGTTTGTGAATATTCGAGTTGGGGATAAGAAGTTAAGATTGCTAGTTGTTTCTGGAGCAAGAACCACTATGATCACTCAAGAGGTGTTTCAGTCTACATGGACTGACAAACTATTATTGCCTCCAGACCATTCTCCTGTATCAAACGAAGGAAGGAGAATAGAGCTTTTAGGATTTTTTGAAGCTGTATTATTTTTTATAGGGAGGCGTATACATAGAAAGATGTATGTCTCTGACAAAGGGTTAACTGTCCTTAGGTGGTTTCACCAGGGGTTGTTTGGTATTGTCCTGTGGCCTGGGGTGAAAGAACAGGTATTGGTGATTAGAAACACTACTGCTGTTGAAGAGGTTCTCAGTCTTTATCCAAAAGATTTTCAGGTGAACTTGGTAAAATCAAAGAGTTCAAGTACAAAATAAAGGTAAAAGATGATGCCATTCCTATCAAACACAAGCTGAGAGGGGTACTATTCAGTGTGAGGGATGACTTACAAAAAATAATAAGAAAATGTGGCTAAAAAGGGGCATCATTAAACCCGTAGAGTATTTGCTTTGGCTCTCTCCCTTAGTTGTTGCCCAAAAAGATGGAGAACTTAAGGTGTGTGTTGATCTCCATGCCCTCAATAAAGAGATCTAGATAGACTTCCAGCCATTACCAAAAATTAGTGAAATGCATGTGTCAATTGCTGGAGCCAAATTATTTTCAAAACTTGGCATGGCTTCAGCATATCATCAGATTGAACTAGCGCCTGATTCTCGTCATTTTACTGCATTTGTTTCCCCTTGGAGCTCATTTTTGTAGCCTCGCATGCCATTTGGCTTGACGTCAGCTGCGTCAGTATTTCAAAGGTTAATATGCACATTGCAAAAAGAAGTTAAAAATGTGGCTATTTTTCAAGACAATATCTTGATTTGTGCTCAGGCATGACAAGCACATGATGAAGTCCTAACAAAGTGCCAGCCATCTTTGAACAACAGGGTGTTGTTTTGAAATGAGACAAGTGTGAATTTTTAAGCGATACGGTGGCATATCCTGGCCATGTAAATTTGAGCTCTGATATCAAACCTGGATTGGTAAATGCCATTTGAAATGCACCTACTCTCACTGACAAGGGAGAAAAATCTGTTTTAGGTTTGAGTGAATTTTATTCACGCTTCATTCATGATTATGCCGCTAAAGTGAGACCCATATTCAATCTGTCTGTTAAAGAAAAATGTAGAATTTGAGTGGAATGATGACTGTTAAAAGTCATTGAGTGGGTGAAAATTCAGTAGTCATGTGTTCAAGCGCTCAAACCGTATTATACCAGCCTTGAATGTGTGTTAACGGTTGATGCCATCAAATTTGGTTTGTGGGCAGTTCCAACATCAGCATTTGTGCTTATCAAGATGAATACCACAGAGATCTGGCTTTGAGGGTGACGGCTTGAAACAGGTTGATTTCATTTCAATAAAATATTGTAAGATTCTGGATTTGACGCCGTACTTCAGCATACACGGATGTGGTTCTCACTAGCAGATGCCACTCTTCAGTTGGTAGACTGATGAGTTTCTTCATCCATCCAGGCTCACTCTTGTATATAAACTGTCACAATGCTCACTGAGGTTACATAAGGTGGTTTGTAGCACTTTACAGAATCCCCAAATGAAACTAAATCAATCTGTTTCAAGCTGCACCATCAAAGCCATTCTCTGTGGCATTAATCTTGGTAAGCACAAATGCTGATTCCTATTGAACATCATTAGGTTGCAGAAATGAATCTAAGGGCCCCATTAGGATGGCGGGACTGTCTGCCAGCGGTGCGGTGGTCCCGCACCACTGATTAGGATGCGACTGCCACCCTGGCGGTCGCATTCTGCATCTTTTACATTGTGGCGGGTGCTGCTAATACCAAAGAGGCATGTTGTGCATTGGCATGCACAACGTGGCAGGCACCGCGCGGTGCCTGCCACCTTGTGCATGGCAATGGAGGGGAAGACCATGGGTACCCCCCCCCCCAGTGCACTACTGATTCCCCTCGCCCACGGCGGCCCGCAATAGGCCCTCAAAGCCAGTCTCCACCTGCCTTTTTGCGGCGGAGAATCTGCAGCAAAAAGAGAAGCGGAGAGGCCCATGGTAATCACTACGGCGGTGCCTGCACGGCACCGCCGTAATGATTGCCTGGTTCCGGGTTCCGCAAGGCGGGCTGAAAAGGACCGCCTTGTGGAACCGTGGCGGTCTGTCTTTCCGACCGCCGCAGAACAATAGTGATTCCCACCGCCATCCTAATATGGCGGTGGGTAAATCACACGCCATCATAATCACCGCCTTAGTTCTGCTTTTGTATTTCACAGAATAATGATGTTGTTTAGTGTCTGGGGTTGACTATGGTCTTTGGCTGCCCTGATGCCAAGCCCTGCATTAGATCAGGCTGTAAAATGATTCCATGTCTGGCCAGTCCCCCCCCCCAGCAGCTCCTCTCTCCTCATCTGCTGATGACTTCACATCTGGAGAGGAAAAGTAAGAATATTGTGCACCTATGCAGCACACATGACACTAAAAATGGTTCTGGCCCAACAAACCTAGAACTGGCCGATCCTCTCCACTCCGCCATATTATTTATTGATGTTGTTTACTGCGTTCTCACTATAAACAGCTCCAGTTGTCTGTCCCAGACTGCATTGCGTACAGCTACCCAGAATGAGCCCTAGCTGATGATTAGATGGTTTCCTTATCTAAATTCACTGCTCTTGATTAAGGGATTTCCTCCCTATGCTGTGTTTGACAGTCCCCGGAAGCATAGCTTGTATGGACTCCTGCTGTTGATGGCTTTGGTGTATCCTTCCACTGTTGAAGCCATGGGACTACTTTTCTAATTAGCTATTTAGCACTCCATGGGAGTGTATGTGTTGCTCCACAGAGCACACTCATGCTCTTGCCCCCTTAATCTTACCTCATCTCTCCCACCCTCCCTGCTGATGCTCCTCAGCAGCACGCCAGGCGCCCGCGGGCAGACTCTGTGATGCCATGGATGTTATCCTTACACTTTGTCTCACCTCCACCCTCCCTTCCCATGCTCCTCCACAATGCTCCAGCGGCCAGATGGAGGCACAGGTGATTTCCTGAATGCTGTTCCACCGCACTGTCCTGTACCACTCCTCTCCGTGGTGGTAACAGCTATTATCTTCGCCAAAGCCAGAGGTATTTGAACTGCGCCAGCATTGGTAGCGCCGGTAGCAGGGACTGGCCAGGTTAAAGTATAAAGAAAAATGTAAATAATGTTTTCTACCCTTTTAAGGTGGCCTTTGTGTTGCGTGACATAACACATGTTGCAAAATAATTTACATCACGTGTTGGTGCAACACATTTTGCTTCACGCAATGTGGCAGCCATCTGGAAAGCATAAAAAATATGCAACTGCCTATACTTTCAAAATGGCCGATCTGGTATTGGCCAAGCCAATGACGTGGCCCACTCAACAGTGACAAAGCAGGATCGATTGGCATTGCCAGTGCTTGCTTGATAGCGCAACATTCACCATTTGCAACAATGGTTTGATTTATAAGCCTGAGGTGTAGAAGAGAAAGTAGTCTTAGTTAGGCGTTCGCTCAAAACGAGGGTGCTGCTACGCGATTATGTCTTGTGATCCTCAAGCAGAGCTTACTCAGTGTAGGACCCAATTCATGGGATTGCTTGAGGCTGTGCAGGGGGTTGAGTGTTCTCGCACGCACATTCTCTCAGTGCTCTTTGTTGCCCTGACCACTAACTTGCCATTGGCAATTATCATTATTAAAGCCTTCATGAGGGGTTAGTCTTGCACCAGTAGAGTTATAATCTGCACCAGACCCACATAATGCTGGCTCTTCAGTCTTTTTAAAGCGCTAAATTAATAAAAGCATCAAAGGTCTTTGCTTTCGGTACCGTAACATTTGCAGGGCTCAAGCTACTTTCAATGCAAGAGTTTGGAAAAGGGACAAAAGTCTTCTTCAGTGGGCCAGGGTCATCTTCAGTGGACTGGGAGCTTCTTTAGTGTGCCAGGGTCTTCTGTAGTGGACCGGAGTCTTCTTCAATGGACCAGGGTCTTCTTGAGTGGACCTGGGTCTTCTGTAGTGGACCGAAGTCTTCTTCAGTGGGCCAGGGTCATCTTCAGTGGGCCAGGGTCGTCTTCAGTGGACCGGGGCCTCGTTAGAGTGCCAGGGTCTTCTGTAGTGGACCAGAGTCTTCTTCACTGGACCAAGGTCTTCTTCAGTGGAGCAGGATGTTATTCAGTGGACCAGGTCTTCTTCACTGGACCAGGCTCTTCATTAGTGGTCCAGAGTCTTCTTCAATGGACCAGGGTCTTCTCGAGAGGAACCAAATCTTCTTTAGTCAACAGGAGTCTTCTTAAGGAAACCTGGGTCTTCTTCAGTGGGCTGTTGGCCTCTTCAGTGGACCGGGGTTTTCTTCAGTGGACTGGTGTCTTTCCAATGGACCAAGGTCTTCTTCAGTGGGCTGGTGGCCTCTTCAGTGGACCGGGGTTTTCTTCAGTGGACTGGTGTCTTCTTCATTGGACTAGTGTCTTCTTCAGTGGACCAGGGTCTTCTTCCATGGACCGGGGTCTTCATTAGGGGTGGAGCAGCATCTAGGTAGGTTAAAACATAGATGAGGTGTAGTTTGCGGCAAGGCCTCTACAGTTCCAGTAGTGAAGGATGGAGACAAGCTTCCAGCTGAGGTACAAATGAGACTCCTGTTCGTTAGTGTGTATCAGGTAAAGGCCTGTTGTTTTCGCTTTTCACCATTTGGACTTGCAAGCCAGGGGATGTTGCTGCAGATGTACCGTTGCTCACCGGAGATCCTGTGGGTACTTCAGCTTACAGCTATGAAGTTTATTGCTGCAGACATTTCAAGGTGATGACAGTGGACAAGGGTAGGCTTATTTTGTAAAATCGTGGGACATTGCTCACAGTCACAGCGCAGAGCTTTGGAGCACATACCGCCCTGGTCCTGTGCAGGAAGCCCATTCTTCTGACTGTCCTTAACACAATTATCTGAGGTGCTCTTTCTGTTTTTAATGGCAGCTTCCCACCAGCCTGGAGTTCCTCTGTTTAGAACCGTCTTCAGTCTGCACAAGGTTGGTATCCGGGCCAAGTCATCGGTCTCCGTTAGTGGTAGAGTACTGTTTACTCAACACAGTCCTAAGCCAACATCTGTGCACTCTCCTGTCCAGCATCCATGAGGCTGTGTTACTGCACTCCTCAGATGAGTTTACCATTCACACAAGAAACTATATACAGACCAGTTAATGAATATTCGCTTTCCAAACATCCGACGTGATCTCATAATTAGAACTTGGTGAAGTTACTCCAGGCGGGCGCTGCTGTGAGCACTCAAGTGACTGTATTGGACTGGCGCTCATAGATACTTCTGTATAACATAGGAGCCCAGTGCGAATAAAAGTTTGTGAACTAGACCCAAAACAGAAATTATATAACTGGTGCACCCTCCATCAATAGGATGTTTGTTCTTTCCATGTCTTTCTGTCAGTATTAGGAAGAGGTGTGGTGCCGCGGCCAGAGTGACTGACTCTGGAATCTGGGGATCACGGTTCGATCCCCAGCAATGGTGGCAGATTGGCCCAGCACCATGTGACTCTGGGCAATAGCTGATTTAATCTTCCCGACGGCCCCCAGCGCCTAGAGACCCTTACGGGTGATTGTTCGCGCTGTACAAATGTGGATTATTATTATTACGAATATGGATTATTATTATTAACCAACCAGCCAAAGAGGCTCCACCGATGACTGAGGTATGGTGAGGATCGAGAGGCTGTGGTTCAGTGACATAAGCAGAATCACTCTTGACGAGGGCTTCGTTGTCTCACAAAGGGTCCTAGGCTGGGAGGCGGTCACCTGAGAAGTGGGGGATCCCCTTCATGGCAGAGACCTCTTCTCTTTATCTGTCCCATGCCTCACCTCATCCTTCTTTACCTCTCGTTCCTGGAAGAAGACCGACTGACAGCATCTCGCCTAAAGACGGAAGCTGATAAAGCCAAGTCTGGGACTGACTGGTACCAAAGTAGGCGTTTGCCCTTTGCGGGGAACACCGTCTTCACACCTCCGCTGATAAAGAAAGCCTTTGCTGTCAACAAGGCATGCCGTGCATCTCTTCGCCTTTAAGAAACTCTAGACTGCAAGTTGCTCTGCCTTTCCCGCTCTCATAGTATAGCCCATAGAAGCAGGCATTAGGGTGTTAGGGTCTAGATCACATTTTAAATGACATTTTAGCAATGCTGGAAATGTCCATTTTGTTCTTGTTATTTATAACACACCTTCTTGCTATTTTTTATAATATTCTGTGTAGTTGTTTTAGATGTACTTAGAAACAAATTGTTCCTGTAGCAATACATACTTTTAAGTTAGGAGTGTTTCTTCTTCTCAGTACAGTGTGTGTGATGCTGTGAATACTGAAATGAGGTTTGTTGCTGTTTCCACGGGGCCCCCGATCTCTTCGTGGGATTGTTAGTAACCCAAAACCAATACTTTTATGCCTTTAACACATTTACTAGTGTTTTGCTGGGATACAACAACTTGGCTTTCACATTCATCGCAGGTGCATAGAACCAAGTTCATCTGTAAATGTAAATTTGATACTTGTATAGCGCACTACTCACCCGCAAGGGTCTCAAGGCGCTTGTACGAATACCGCTGTGGAACCCATCCTGGCTTTCCCTGTGAGGCGTCCACTCCTGGGCACCCCCAAGGTGGAGGCCAGGCATCCTTAGCGTTGTGTGGGCAGTTGTGGAGATTAAGCAAGCTATTGCCCAGAGTTGCAGAGTGGGACTCCATGATTGGAATAGGCACCGAGGCGAGAATTATCAGGTCCAGGGAATTTTTGAGCCCAAGACCCGCCGAGGCGGGGAATTGAACCCTGGTCCCAGGCTAGACCTCTGCATCAGGGTCTGCCGCTCTAATCATTGAGCCACACTTCTCCATCTGTGTCACCTGTGGGTGGGAAAGCACACCTTGTAGAGTTCCGCCAAACCTGTAACTTATGCAACAGTGCCTCTTCTCTTCCATCTCTCCCTCTCCTTCCCTGTCCCTTCCTTCTTCTCGCCCTTCTCTCCCTCTCCTCTCTTTTCTACCCCCTAGCTTTCTCTACCTCTCTTTCCCCATCACTCCTCTCTTCTCACCCTTCTTGGTCTCTCCTCCCTACATGGTACTCCATGTCATCTTGTTTGTTTCTTGTCTCTACCCACAAGTATTCTTGTGAGACAGATGTCACTTACAGTTCTACAGTTTGATGATGACGTTGACCCTGGGTGGTTAGTTCCACAACTGACCTGTAGGCCATGCACTATGCCTTAGTCCTTGTTTCAGTTTGGACTGGAGTCCTTCTGATAAAAGTCTGTCTCAGATGTAGATTCTGGAGCACCTTATGCACCCCGGTGCACGCTCACTGATGATGTGTTCCAGAGGTTCCTCCGCTAGGAGACAATGGGTGCGTCCAAACTGGTGAGCATTGACATGGGCATGGGAAGGGTGGTGTATGTCGAGGAAGGAAGCACGTGGGTGGGGCGGGTGGAGGCAGGAAGATGAGGGTGAGTAGGTGCCATAAACAATGAACCAGCAAGGTGGAGAGCAGGGTGGGGAGGGACAGGAAAGCGCTTTTTTGACCTTAGGCATGGAAAACACGTGCAAGCGGTGAGGCGCTGAATCCCACGTGCACTCGAGGCAGTGAGATCATGGATACATGAATCAGCGATTGTCATCACTGGCAACCCTTGCACACGCCTGTCATTGCATGTCTTTGAAATCCATTGTGGTGTTTCCCATACAGGAAAATGTAATAAACGTAATTTATTTAAAAATATTTAAATATATTCCAATGTACAATACTCATGTGACATAATTTAAATTAATTACTATTAACCTGGAATTAATTAAATATAAATGTACAGTACATTACCTCCTCAGATTACATGTGCATTGAACATTTTTTTTATATATTAGATGTCTAAATACTACTTTTTATTATCATTAAAAAAACTCTCACATTACCATTTTTAGTTTTATTTAATTTGTATTTAACGTCATCACATGTTTTGAATTTAAATGTAATATAATTAATTTCACTTTCATTCCTATGGAATGTTAGCTCACCACTGGTTTCCATGGGAGCCTCTCAGTACCAGTTGTTGGCCATGTGATGTGCTTGCAATACTTCAGGGCTGGTCAGGAGTACATTTAAGCCATGTCAATGCTATTAGGGTTGTGGTAACTTTAGAAGTGTATTTTGTGAACTGCAATGGTCTTACTCTTTTGTGGGAGTGTCTTTTGCTTTATCACCTCCCTTCCAAACCACTCCTTTTCCCTTAAACCCATTCTTTTTTGAGGAATTATTCACTCCCCATAGTCCCTCCCACATTTACTAAAACTACAGTATACATAATGTGTGGGCACTGAAAATATATCCCTATGTTGGTGGTATACTGTCATGAGCCACATTTCTGGCTTTCCTAGCATGATGTGGTGTTTCCTACCACGCTATGGACACTGTACGTACATTTTCCTGAAAGTATACTACCTTATGGCAGTGAAGAGGTGTGGCGCCGCGGCCAGGGCGATTGACGACGGTGCCGGCGGCAGATTAGCCCAGCACCATGTGACTCTGGGCAATAGCTTGCTTAATCTTCCTGACGGCCCCCAGCGCCTAGAGACCCTTACGGGTGATTGTTCGCGCTTTACACATGTGGATTATTATATTATGGCGGCCATCCATGGTGGCGGACCAACCGCTCTACACAGATGTGGCCTCTGTGCCACCACTCTGTATTAAGTGGACCAGATGGAAGAGCTGGAAGAATCTCTACCAGTGGGACATCCATCAGTGAGGTAATTCCATATCAGATGGTCCGTCTGTCCAGGGGGCTGATTGACAGCACTCCATTTTCTACCCATTCTCCATTGCTTTTCTCCTGCAAATCAGCCTGCAGGCCTGTTCTCAGGGCCTGGTGTCTTGCTGTGACTGAAGAATTTGCTAGGGTGCCTCATAACATTAGACAGCAACGTTTCCTTCCTATAGATTTACAATTACCTGACCTTTCAGGTCTATCATTCTAATTAAAAGCCAGTTTTGAAAACTTAAACCACAGAAACCTCTGCTGATCTGCCTACTAACCTGGGAGTGTGAGTAGCACCACATCGTCCTGAAGAAGGTAAGGCACAAGGCCCTTGGCGAAAACATGTCGACAATTATAAGGTTCGGATAGGCGGAGTCTTCATTTTTACATAGAATGTGTTCTCGTGTGCAATTGCCTGGGATAGAAGATTGTAGGAAGCATACAGTTAGTAGACCCACGGAAGAACAGTTCCACACATACCAGTTAAAGATATATTAGTAAGATCGAGAACGAGCAGTGGAGGACTCCGCAGATACGCACCTTTGACGCACAGAACCACGGCCTACAGAATCACCACTGCTGGATTTCCTAAAGTGCATGAGTCTGTTGGCTTGCTGCCATGCACTTCAGCAAGCCATGGCAGCACTAGACGTGCAACTTCAATATCCTGTCACCGCCCCTTGAAAATTTGTCCCCGCCATCTTTGTTGTCACTGCTCGGTGGACTAGGTCATAGATCATGCACAAACATTTTGAATTCAGGATTAGGAGAAATTTGGCTTCCAAGAAGTGAGGAGATACCCTAGATGGTAGGGTATTTTGAAAAATAAGAGAGGGAAGAAGATGGGGGATCAGACACATTTTTGGGGGGCAGCAGATATGGTACATGAATGAAAACAAGCTCGTCCAATAGAAGCCCATGTTCACACCAGAACATGGGCTTCTATTGGAATTCACAAGGGCATATTATCAAGCCCATTATCGCTGTTCTTGATAATTTGCCCCCAGCACCCTCATGGACAACAAAGGCCTCCCTGAAGCAGCCACAGAGACAGTGGGGAGTCCAGTTTATGGCTCCATTAACCAAGGTGAGGGTGTAGTGGGCTGGGGACTGGAAGTAGGAGAGGGGGGTCACGAAGCAGCCAGTGTTCCTGTGCTCTGACTGCTCTGCGAGCCCACCTTCATGGCGCCCTCTGACAGACGCACAATTCATGCTAGAGGTGGACGAGCCAATAAATTAACAGGGCGAGCCGAGCCAGGAGTCCTAGGTCCCGTGCACGAGCCGAGCCTGAGAAATGCCATGAAAATCATACACAAACATCACCTAAAATATGACAGTCTCTTCAGAATTCAAAAACGTGTATTTGTTTAAGATGTGGAAGCTTTTAAATGAAGACATCACGTTACAGCGCTGCACTGAGAAGTCCTTATTAAACGTGAACTATTCAGCCTCCACGCGCACCCTGGTGACAGTCCCATTAGTGAACTAAGAGGCACGACAGTCGTCGTGTGAGCTCTGTATGGGCCTCAGATTCTTAGAGAAACACGATACGTTCTGTACAGCTGATATTCTGAACTCACACACTTGAAGGTGCTTTCATATAGAAAAAGAAGGTTCAGTAAAGGTCAAATAAAATATTTGTCAAAGATCACACAATTTGGTTAAGCGGGGAAGCTGGGAGTCATCCAGATTATCTTGTTTTAGTCTGTAAAAAACAGCCTTTAAATGGATATCTATTTGTCTCTCCTTTCGCCACTATGGTTAATGCTTTGTTTTTTTATCTTTGTGCAAGAGGTGTATATATTTCTATAGAAAAAATATTGGTCCCGTGGAGAGAGAAATAAAAACAAAAGATTAAATGTAATAGTTCACCATTCTAACATTCTAGAGATGAAAATGTAACACATGAGACTAATGATGGAAAAATACCACTGTAGTTGTTTCCTAGAAGTGCTTCTGGAATCTTTTGTGGATTCCAAATAAAATGTATTCCACGCCTAAGAACAACTCTACAGAAGCTACTTATAAAAAAAATTCTCAAGACTTTGAGAATCAGGCCTGTAGGTCTTATATTCACATTTACAACATGCCATCTGCAGTGTATCTTGCTGACAAATTTTATTATGGGTACTTTATTTCCACGCCATCCAAAATATTAAATACAAAAATCTGTTCACAATTTAATATCAGTTCATTAGCTTCTTTCCAACACAATAAAGGTTTATTTACCTCTTTTCCGTGGGCTGGCAGTAAACTTTACATATGCTAATAAACTTTTGGAGGTACTGGTTAAATCTATATATAGTAATGTTAAAGGCTAATAAACACAGGTATGTTCTTTTCTTTTATACATTTCTTGCTAAGTTTATGCAATTAAGCGTCAGCCGTCTGTGGAGGGCGCAGGCAGGGGGCAGCACCGCAGGAAGGCAGACAGTTCTCTCTGCAGCGACACCTGCCTGATGAAGGCCTCGCGCGGATCGTCGGGCTGAGCCGACACTGTTGATACAACTTCCATGTGCTGAAAGCCATTGGCTGAAACAACAAACTTGAAACCCAATGAAACCCTGGAACACTGATCCTTTGAAAGGATACACAGCTCTCCGAAGGCCTGCTTTGTTTGGCTGGATTCGGCTGGCCTCAAATATTTGAACCACTCGTCCTTCGCATTTCGTGACTCGCCATGCACACCAGAGTGGCTCCAACCAGCCAAGGAAAACACTCTCGACCAGGACTTAATCCAGAGGGAAAACATTCCAGGAAAGGCGAGGCCAGAGCAGACAGACACTGTATCCCCAGACATAAGCAAAGGCGGGACGGGGCCAAGGGCAACAGTTGGCCCTCGTGTTGGCGGGACGGAGGTGGGATCTGACAGGGTCGCCGTCTGTGTCTCTTCCAAGGCCGAGCGGCTTGAAACTGGGAAATGGCGGGTACATGTTAGGTACAAATGAAGCTGGGCGCTACAACCATCGAAATATGTTACTGGTTCACACGGGACCTCAGATGGTACTTGTTTAGCTACCTCTAGACACCAGTTTGAATTGGCAAGTGAGTGGCTACAAAGCATTCATAGCAAAATCTAATTTTTCCTGCGTTTAATAGGTTGACGAATGGACATGGGAAAAGTTGCCTACCTGTCATTGGGCGGCCTCTTTCTCACAGCCCCACGTAAAGGTTGGACATAGATATCTCTGTCTAAAATTGGAGACTATGACAACAGACCAATAGAAGTTTGATAAAAAGAACGACTTGCAGCCCTCTACATCCCGAGTTCATTCGATAGTGACTGCCCTGTTGCATTGTTTTCATCTGGCTCTACGGATCGTGTCACATCGCAACACCCCGTTCTGTATTCAATGGCAATGGCGATAGCACGTGTGAAGAAGATGAAGTTTTGAATTTTGGGAGTCGGAGCCCTCGACCCTAAGGGATAGTCCCTGAATCGGGCTCGTCCAATCAGAGACTCACAGAGAGGTTCTCTACCAGAGACCATGTCTCTGTGATGGTATCTCCCTTGACGGCAAAAATATTGACTCAGCCAACTGCCGGCTACCTCCATAGCTCTTAGGCCAACATTTCCTGCCCCTGATGTAATCATTTATTGCCTCTCCTTTTGAGATGAAATCAAGGGCCTTTACACACCTTGTAAGCTAAGTTTTTCCACCACAGGTCCACAGGCAGAGGAAGAAACTGGCAAAGAGGGCTGTGCACGTCTAATGTACAACAACTGAAAAGATCTGCTTGTTCTTTGCTTTTAGAAATGTATGCATGAGAGAACATTTTATAACATCTAAGTCGTTACTTCACAGGTCTTCACAGCGGGAGTCATTACATCATGGTTATTACATAAGGAGTACCTTTACATCGCAGGTTACTACATCAAGGGTACTTTCCTTCACACATAAAGTGGTAAGTACACACATGCACACACACACACACACATATATATATATATATATATATATATATATATATATATATATATATATATATATATATATATATATCACTTTCCCTGAACCTTAAAAACTCCTCAGTACCCCTATATCCACATGCCCTAACCATTCTTGAAACCTAAAAACCTGTTACAGCCCCTATACACTTCCCCTCCATGTGCCCTAAAATCTCCTTAATATCCTTACGCATTACCGATTCCTGAGCCATAAACCTACTTAGTACCCCAATGCACTGCCCATTCCTGAACCCTAAAAATCCCCTGCCATCCCTACACATTACCCTTCCATTAGCTCTAAAAACTCCAAACTACCCCTAAACAACTTCTTTCAGAAACCTAAAATTCACTTACCATTCTTCAAACCCAAACTTTAAATAAAAAAGTATATTATCTTCTTAACACCATATACCTATATTTCAAAATAAATACTATTTATAATTTAACATGAATCTACACTTCATATTGTTTAATATTACCATTTTAATATCCTAGTTTATTGTAAAACAAAACTTAAATTAGTGTTTTGTTAATATATTTTACATTATATGTGTACTAATTAAACTTTGTGAATTATAAATAATTAAAACATTATTAATTTTAAAATCATTTAAATAATTCCTCATTACATAAGCGTAAATATGTATGTGTATTTATAATCACACATTTATATGCAAACATATGTAAACATATACACACACATAGAATATTAACATATATAATGACTTTTAACAATTAAAAAATTACTTGCCTGCGAAGTAAAGGCCTGCTTAGTAAAGTAATGAAAAAGCCACCTGCAATGCGAGGACTCCGATGAACCTACCTATGATGAAAAGTCCCATGAAGTAAAAAACGTTGATGTAGTCGTACCATCCCTACCCGAAGGCCAATGCTAGGCCAGGTCAAGACCCAGCAGCCTTTCAACGACATCTTTCCCCCCTATAGGCAGCAAAGCTTTGCCACAAACTCAAGATGGGGGTTGCAAATGTTACCATTCCACCGTAAAACCATTTAACCACCAGTTATAGACCGCTGTGAGAATGAGGCCGCCCGCGGCGCACGCAGTGTGCACATATAAAAGGATGCCACCTGAGTGCTGCATTATGGCACATCTCCACGCTCGAGTTTAACAGCATCGACTTGTGATCATGCTCTTGGTATGTTAATACTCTGATTCTTACTGGTGCGTTTTATTGTACGCTTTTATGTTATTTTGTTCATGTGCTCTAGGGCACCGCTGATACCCCCAACTCATGGCCTGATCTGTTCCCCCCTTTGTTGTAACTTCACTTACTGTCCCATTGTGCTTGTTACCCTTGCTTTCGCCAATTCTGTACAGCGGGCACGAGCAGGTGTAATGTGGAAAGACTAGGGATATATATCCCATCGGGTCGGCGGGCTCCTACTTTAAGGATCCCCGATATGAACAGTGCGGTCTTGAATGTGCACTTTTTATATGGTTGAACAAAGCAAGGGGAACTTACTTGGAGATGCACAAAAGACAATTATCCACTGGAACTGGATTATAGCACAATATGGATTCAAGGGAATTGCATAAGTAAGACGGAAGAGGTGCAGACTTAGTGGCCAGTCAATGGAAATGTGCTCAGCAAACCCAGTCCAATAACAGTGTGTGCCCCAGGATGCTTCACTTGAGTTAGAGACTGCCGGCCCCATGACTAGCACAGCCTGGTGGTGTAGGAATGGTTGTCCTAGAAAGCGTGGAACAGTTGGCAGGGTTTTGGGAACACATATTGGGCCTTATGTAGGTAGCCTAACATTTACCACTTCATAAATACCGAATTTTACCGATTCGGTATTTATGAAGTGGTAAATGATATGTAGGTAATCCATCGGTAATATTTACCGATTCGGAATGGGTCGGTAATTTAGAATCGGTATTTACCGATTCGGTAATGGTAACTGGCTTCCCATTGATTCCTATGGGCCAGGAGGCCCATAGGAATCAATGGGAAGCCAGTTACCATTACCGAATCGGTAAATACCGATTCGGTAATGGGGGGAGCACAATCAAGGGTGGCAGGGTGTCACAGTGACACCCTGTTGCACCCCTGATTCCTGCATGTGTGCACATGTGGCCCACATACATGCCCTAAGGGCATGTATGTCTGCCACATTGCACACTTCAAAGTGCAAAGAAATGCTTTTTTCCAGCTATTCGTCATTTACCACCAACTTTTAGTTGGTGGTAAATAACGAATCCCCACAACAACCACACACTCCCCCTACATATCATTTCAGGATTCGGTATTTACCGAATCGGTAAAATTACCGATTCGGTAATTTTACCGATTCGGTAAATTACCGAATCCTAAAATGTGCCCCCTACATACCAAAAGCCTGAATACCGGTCAGTAATGGGATAATTACCGAAAATCGGCCGTTACCGACCGGTATTGGGCTTCCTACATATGGCCCATTGAGAGGACAATGGCTGACAAAGCATTAAAGCAATTTGCAATTCCATAATTTACGGAGAGCAAGCAAGATTTGAGCATCCATTTACCCAACGTTTTCTCCAGCACAAAGCATTCCCACGTGCCTAAACCGAATTTTGGTGCAGGTCCAGCTGTGCTAGGGTTAGTGCATCAGCACAGCACCACAGCATCAAAAGACCATGGTTGGTCTGGGGTTGGGTTTCCAGGCAATGCAGGAAGCTGGCTCTGTACATGCTATACCAAAGAGAAATAAAGTGGGCACACAGTGCAGCGAGTCCCCAGAGGTACAGCAGAGGCTAAAGTAGAAGACACCTTACTCTGTTTTGTGGTTGTGTGGTTGAGCTGTCCGGCTTATCAGAGGGTATTGTAAGCAATTGTTTACACACTCGGGCAAGAATGATATCACAAATTCAAAGACTGCATCCAGACCAATTGTTTGCCCTACTAAATGAGAACATGAAATGAAGCAGGGTGCTTGAGGTGCATTTATGCGAACCTCCGGTCGCATCCCTGTTCAAGGGTCTGATTTCTAGCCGGTGCTGTCTCTCATACAAATGGTGGTAAGCGGGTAAAGATATTATATTGTGTTATAACTTATTAACAAATATACTCGTGGCCTTGCAGGCGAGCACCAAAATGCTTACCAGCGATTCATGAATTCGGGGCCTAGGCAGTGAGGGGTAAATATTGGGCACAGCCAGCCCCTATTCAGAAGGAACAAATTGGCAAAGAGGGCACCATAGGGGCATCACACGGAACTGTGGTTAAAGAAGAGAACAGTAGTTCCCAACTTCTGGGAGGCCATGGAACATTCACACAGAAGGGTAAACAAAGCCATGTGCAGGCCCACCAATCAGGAGGGCTTGGTTCACCCTCTAATTCAAAATAAAATAAAATAAGATGGCTTGGAAAATTAGGCGTTCCCTCATAAGTGCAAACACCACATGGTACCCGATAGGGACAGGGCACACCTGCCAGAGGTAGATAGGGAATTGGTCTGGCTAGGACTAGTATCTGCCGGTTGCAAGAGGTTATGGAGCCTGACCAGGTGGCGAGGGGGATGGGGCGGATATGACGGCGGCCACATCCAGGGCGTTGACGGAGTTACAGGGTGATCCATCCTCCAGAGAGCTTGCGATGGACTATCATTGAATCCAACCCGCGTTGGACAGCCTCCACACTATTCAAACAAGAACAACGATGGGTGTTCAAACTCAGAAGTAATAAATGGGGACTCAATGAAGATATACCCTGGGTCGATCTATCTCATTAATCCTGCACTTTGGGAACACTTCTGAGTAGAACATGTCACACACCACACTAGGGATCATCCTGATTCCCCCTTACACCCACTCTCAGCTTAGCAGACCACACGAACATTAACAGTGCGGTAACCCCCGTAAACTGTTCCAGAGCAAGAGTGCTTAACACTTCGTCATAATTTCAGCACTCTCTTCACTTTAATGTATTGACAGTACCTCACTATGTCATCATAAGATATTTTTCTGTCATCGATGACCTATCCCACTGTGTTCCGGTTAGGGATACATACCCCTCATAGCCTTGGGCATGTATTGGCTTCTATGTATCCATATTCAATTTGCTTTACCAGCTGTTTTTGTCACCAATTATAAACCTTTAACGCTATTACTTTATGACATCATTTTCAAATATAGGGTACTAATTTCCCCTATTTTCCATGCACGAGGAGTAGTGATTATAGCTACTTTTTGTACCACTTCCTCATCTCGCTGTAGATTTATAGAGCAATGCAGTAATTCTAAATTGCTTCCTTTCCTCACCTTCACCATTCCTCAATGGCCGCTCCTTTTTCCCGCGAGCAATGCAGTTATCTTTACCATTCCAAAATGGCCGCTCCTTTACCAGCAGAGCTCCTAGCTCCCTCCCCACACGTTACGGGCCTACGTCATCACATTCAGCCCGCGAACGACACCGGTATTTAATTCAGCATTTGTCTCGTCTATTATGCTACCGGCAGTACGGCTGGACGTGTAGGTTTCCCGATCGTGAGCTAGGAGTTCTAGTAAGTAACCTTTCTTCCCTTTATGGCACCGTATCAGGAATACTTTCCTCACGGCACCGCTAATTTTTCCTTTTACCCCTTTTTTTGACTCTCTAGCCTCACTCCGCGGTATCGCCGACGGAGCCCTTCTTCTAATCAGGGAGGGTAGGCTTCTCTTTGCTACTATTCATTAAGTGTGTTTGGTATGTACACCACACCTAGGGGGGCTCTCAGTATCCTACTACCTTTGATATGCTCACCTGTGACATGCTATTTCATCATCGGGTGTTCCACCTGCGCCCACTTCGTATGGGGCAGCGCCACTACCAGCGTGTACTTCTTTGTACGGCCACCCCCTCGGGTCTTCCGGATATCGTTACGACATTGTAGCCCTTAGGGTGGTTGCCATGCACCTCCACCCTATCCACCTCTATCTTTAGGCACGATCACATTATGAATCGTCACGCATTGTTTTTATTTGTATGAGCTGTAGTGATTATGGATACATACCATCTGCATTATCCCCTTTATCACCACCTCATTGTGAAGGCATCACACACCTGTGCATCCCCGTCCACGGCAGGATATGAGATAGTCCACCATCCCTTTCCACCTTTTTGTTGAGCCACCATTAGCACCACTATTGAATTGCATGATTGTAGAGGCGTGCACACGTCCGTTATATGTCTCATGCACCCAGCACTTGGGCACACAATGTGCACATGTGTATTTACTCTTGATTATGAGTACCATATACGATTGATATGCTACTATCCCCTTCTTTCTTGTTTTCCTCCCCTTCCCTTTCTTTTTGTCTCCTTGCAGGCTGCGAATAGGATTTACGTACAATAACGTGTCCTGAGTCTATATCGGTTTAACTAATCTTAATTAGGATATACACGGGAATACAGGTTGTCTTTTCCCGATTCCCGCTACTCTGTTTTCTATATGGTCCTGATGAAGCGCTTTGGGATCCACTAGGGACCACTCTACAGCGCGAAACATGTTGACCCCTGCTTAAAAAATCACTTTAGTCACATACTACACGGGTTGAGAGAAGTGGGATTCTATTTGGTCTTGTTTCCCCTCTCCAATTAACACTACAGTGCATCTCCATCCCCGTGAATCTTTTACTCTGAACCAGGTGTCCTCTGAATAAATCACTAAGGTCCCCTGGCTCATTTTTATCTTTCACTCACTATCACTTCCCTACCCACATACCCTCAGACACAAATGCGGCAACTCCTTAAAAGATCTCCATCAGAGAGCCCCTAACAAGGGCCCGTGAGGGACTGCAGCGCCACCCCCACGAGGAGCAACCTTGCCCAATGATGATGCTATACACTCGCAAGGGTGTGTGAGGGCACCAAGTACCACACAAAGGAGTACACTCTCTCTCCTCTCTGCACACTCACCTATCCCATGGAGACATCCACTTCTTTACAGCTTACTTTTCCGCTGTAAACCCCTCTTTTATGAAGGAACTGAAACCATCCATTGTGATTTTGCATTAATCTTAGGAGCATTGGTTCAGGACCTTTTTCCAATTAGCTCCTTGTCCCTCCTCTGTTTTTTGACGTAGCCCAACAGGGGTGCCTTATGCTAATCCCCAGGATTCTTGACGGCAGGACCCCGGATGCAAACGTCAGCACCCCGCTAGTCCTTCGGGCCATTGTAAGCCTGAACAACGGGGGCTTGCCTTGCAAAGCTCCGCCCCTAAAAAGGCATGAGACTGGGGGTCCACGGTAATTAATGGGGCAAAATCCCCAGGTAGATGGTAGCACCTATTAGGTTGGGGTAAGGTGCAGTTGGCTCATCAAGCGGGCAGGGCAGCTTAGGTGAGTCACCGCTGCCTGCCCTTGGATCGCCGTAAGATATCCCACCACGTTGGCATACTTCTTGCAAGAAATAAACCTGCAGCAAACTGTTTTCCAAACAACCTATTTTTGTGTGATTACTTATTGCAGTGCATGCTATGTTCATCATGTGTGGCGGGGGGGGGGGGGGGTTGCCTATACCAGCACTATGACTGTAGCTAAGTCACCTGGGCCTAGACACTATGCAGGACTAACACGTGACTGATGCGCTAGGCATGATGGAAAATACCTGCCAATCAATTGTTACTTCCTGCCTCTAAATGTTTCCGGTACGGGAGGTGGGTTGATGTTTCATAGACGTGCTCTGTGGGAGGCGAGAGGTTGGGGGGTGGGGGGGAGGGGTGGACAGGGTCAACAAAATGAGGGGAAGTTGTTCTGGCTGCATGCTTTCTTCACTCCACTCAACCAGAAGCCTTCGGATTATCTGCAGCTGTATAATTCTGGCTCAAGCTTTGGAGGGACAGAAACAGAGATTGAAATAAGAGGCGGGAGAGAGGTTCGAGGAAACGGAGACAGACTTTTTGCGAGATTCGAAGGGGGAGGGGGGAGGCCACCCCTCCGTGTCTGTTCCATTGGTATGAGCCGGAGAGCCGCAGTCTCAGCTCCCTAAATCCCAAACTCATCACAGGATGTTTAAAGCTGCTCTTCCAGGCGCGTTTTAATGAAAAAATATAAACGCTATGATTAACAGGATGAGATGAAACCGTAAAATAAGCAGAAACGGGGAAAATTAGTAACAGGAATGTTCCAACTCATTCAGAAGAGCGGAACATGACATCCGTCCTTGTTTAGAGTGTAGTAAACCCAATATTCCTGTTTCTTAAATGTATCTTTACTGCCATTCCCCCCAATAAATTAAAATGCTGTGACATATGCTTTCCGTTAAGTCTTGCATAAGTGCTCACTGTTACACGAAGACTGAGAGGTTTAACTTCACAAACTGTTCTTGTGCTGGTTTTTCATGAAATATGGTTTAGACTTCAACTGGCACAAATTGTGTCCTCCAGTGGGGCAGCTGTATACCCACCCCCCGCACTGGCACTGGAAACGACCACACATTTTGGGGGATATTCACAAGGTAGTGGCGGTGAGAGGCATTAGCCTTCTTGGCTTAACGCCTCCCTCCGCCACGTCTGAAACGCAAAGCTGCACCATATTCACAAGGACATGACGCAGCCTTGCTTTGCCCCCTGCGATGGCGCTAAGTTTCACAACTTAGCACCAACGCAGGCACCCTTGCACCAGAGTACAAGGGTGTCTGCAAGCAGGTGGGTTTGTTTATGTACAGGAAGGTGTCCCTTCCTGCACAGAAACAAACCCTAAAATGCCAGTTTGTAACTTCCATGTGTGCTGCATGAAGCCGCACACATGTAACTTACAAAACCGCATTTTTACAACGAATCACTGAATGTCAGCTGAGCAAGGTGTCACTGGACGCGTTACAGGGCTCTATGTTGTGTGTTGGCTGCGAAAGGAAAAGAAAAATAAGGGGCGACGTGCCAGACATAACGTATAAGGGACACTTCTAGGGTACCAGAGCTCCAATTGGAAATGGACCTCGAAACAAGCATTGGCAAAGCCAATAAGTCTCATTTTTGCCATGGGGCCCCAAACTACTGACTTTGCTTATTCTCCCCCCAGCCCCCCAGCTTGCACATGCATGCAGGGCAGCCATCTTATAATGGGTTTTCTAATATATTTTTTAAAACCTTTAAAGAAACTGCTTCTTCATGTACGGCAGCCTTCCTGTAATGAATTTTTCCGGCACAGATGCCAATTTGGAGTGGTTTGGCTTTACCAATATTTGTAATGCACTTCAACAAGCTTTAGCACAGCCAAATCCATGAATGATGCCAGAGCAAGGTACCGGGTGACTGAGGAGAGATTACGTAGAGGACAATTTGTGGATAACTGCCAGAACGGCCATCTTTGTTCTCAAATCTGTATCATTTTTCTCAATTTCACTTAGAATATCACATTATTAAGGCAACACGTTATCTTAAAAAGCATCACTTAATATTTACATGTAAATACTAGACACTCAAGGTCGACCACTATGTATGTGTATGATATTTCTATAGTGCCGTGCCGCTAACGTAGCCAAAAGGCAGCGGAGCGCTGTCCATGGCCTCTGGAAATAGAGTCCCGTCTCAGGTCCTAGGTGAAATACTTACTTCTCAAGGCTCCTCCCTATGGAGCTCACTTCCTGTTCCTCTTTTGCACTGAAGACACTTTTCTAAGATTTAGGAAGTCGCTGCAGACCCACCAGTCCACACAGACATTTGGACAGCACCAAGCTGGTAATCCTGTCACTCCTGGTAATCTACTAGGAGCTGAGTTTCCTATTGCATGATCCATCTGTAACACCACTTTTCTTGAAAAGCACTGTGAAGCAATCTCTGGGGCGAACTAGCACTATACAAAAAAAATGAAAACATCAAATTGTTCTGTAAAACAGAAGTCAGCGTTTTTGGCGCATTTAAGCAGTCTCGCCAAAGATTGGTTCACTCTTTACGGCCATAGTTCCGGGCGAGGTAGTGTGATGTCGGGGATGTTTACACTGTCCTCAACACTCGCCTTGGCCCACATCCCCCTCATCCGTCACAGCCACTGTGGAGGTTGTTGATTGATTGATTGATTGAGATTGTACTTGTAGAGCGCGACTATCACTCCGCGAGGAGTATCTTGGCGCTAGCGTCATACAGTGAAGAGGATAACAGTGAGTGAGTTTCCTGAGAATAACTAAATTAGTGCAAGACAACAATCCTCCGGTGTACTATAAATCCAGGTTTTAAGGTCTTTCCTGAATGAAAGTTCAGTGTTGCACAGTTTGATCTGGCTGGGAGTTTGTTCCAAGCTTTGGCACCCAAGAAAGCTAGGGTTCTTGCGCCTTTTAGTTTGTATCTAAAGTTGGGAAGTTTAAGAAGATTAGCCGAGGAGGATCTGAGCACTCTGGTGGTGGTATATGGAGTGAAGCGTACTGACAGAAATTTGGGGCCGACCCTCATCTTTGCCCTAAACGTAATGAGAAGAATCTTGTTGTTCCTTCTCATACCTCGCCGCCAACTCCTGGAACGACCCCCCCCCCCTCCACCTTCACACCTCCCCATCTCTGAAGGACTTCCAGAAGCAACGCAAGACCTGGCTCTTCCACCACCATCGCCCTCCGACCGAGGCTCGAACCACCCCCCAGCGCCCGGAGACCCCCCACCAGCCCAGGGTGACAAGCCTCGCTTTACAAGACCCTCTGATTGATTGACTGTAAATATTTTGTTATGGAAATCACAAGTCAGATTAAGGAATAATGTAGCACATTCAAATGTACAGACGCGAAAAATAACAGTGAGGTAGTGAATTAAATGGTTGAATCCTGACATTGTTGCTCTTCAGATGATCAGAGCCAGCATGCGTTTTGCCCCCTCTTGGCGCTCTGCCTGGGGCTTTTTTAAGGCTTTCAAAGGAAATAATGTACAAACGTTTTTGGAGGGATGTTTCGGTCAGGTTCCATTCCATCGATCTTAACATTTGTCGCGAAGGCTTGTAGCAGCGATAGGTTCGTAGCTGAAGTCCCAGTCTCAATGCGGTCAGTTTCCGATTGCGAGACTGAATGGGCTCCGCTGCAGAATGTGATAAGGGGCCCCTGGGTCTCTCATTTTTACAGAAATGTATTGACCTGGTGCTGGATGGAGCCCTCTGAATGGCTGGGGGCTCCTCTGCGTCGCAGGGTCCTGCTTTGCCCCCCTGACAGCCGGTCAGCCCATTTCATCCAATGGCTGTCAGGGGGTCAGCCCATTTCATCCAATGGCTGGCAGCGGGTTAGCCCATTTCATCCAATGGTTGGCAGCGGGTCAGCCCATTTCATCCAATGGTTGGCAGCGGGTAAGCCCATTTCATCCAATGGCTGGCAGACTGTCAGCTCATTTCATGCAATGGCTGGCAGCGGGGCAGCCCATTTCATCCAATGGCTGGCAGCGGGTCAGCTCATTTCATTCAATGGCTGGCAGCGGGTCAGCTCATTTCATCCAATGTCTGGCAGCAGGTCAGCTCATTTCATCCAATGGCTGGCAGCGGGTCAGCCCATTTCATCCAATGCTAGCAGAGGGTTAGCCCATTTCATCCAATGGCTGGCAGCGGGTCAGCCCATTTCATCCAATGGCTGGCAGCGGGTGAGCTCATTTCATCCAATGGCTGGCAGCGGGTCAGCCCATTTCATTCAATGCTAGCAGAGGGCTAGTCCATTTCATCCAATGGCTGGCAGCGGGTCAGCCCATTTCATCCAATGGCTGGCAGCGGGTGAGCTCATTTCATCCAAT
Organism: Triturus cristatus; assembly: GCF_964204655.1. NCBI lineage: Eukaryota > Metazoa > Chordata > Amphibia > Caudata > Salamandridae > Triturus > Triturus cristatus. The sequence goes on along the minus strand of NC_140582.1, from coordinate 1,199,340,029 downwards.
GGCTGGCAGCGGGTCAGCCCATTTCATTCAATGCTAGCAGAGGGTTAGCCCATTTCATCCAATGGCTGGCAGCGGGTCAGCCCATTTCATCCAATGGCTGTGAGCGGGTCAGCTCATTTCATCCAATGGCTGGCAGCGGGTCAGCCAATTTCATCCAATGGCTGGCAGCGGGTCAGCTCATTTCATCGAATGGCTTCCTCCCATTGCGCGTGATGCCACTTTGCCTGACCACGTGCACAGCTGCCTGAAAACGAGTGCACTTCAGTGCCAATGCCGGTGTGTCTGGGCTGCAAGGTCACTCTCTTATTGTTATTTCTTTTTGAATTTTTGCCAGTTTTCATTTGCATCTTGCATATGTTTGACCAAACAAAAAATGATGACAAGCTAAGCTTAACAAGGTCAACGTCATTGACTTTTCCAATGCTTGTTTTTATTTTATTTTTTTAAATGATTTGGGCTATAATACGCTAATTTCAAATTGCTGTTCATCTTCCTTCGTGCAGCCGAGAGGCCAGGCAGAGGTCTGGGAACGTATGACGTCTTTCTTTTCAAAGTCGGTAACTTGGCACAAAAGGCTGATCTGGGAAGCGGACTCCAAGTATGTGTTTATAATCTGCAGGGAATTTTATAAAAAACATTGCCAAAAAAGTTGAAGCAATCCTATTGCAACTCTGGCCCGTGACTCATTGCTTGGCAAGCAATCTTTTTTTTATTGCAACGATTAAATGCCAAGACCATCTGAACATTATTTTTTCTTTTCTAAAACATTTGAAACCGGTGTCCGCGGTGATCGTAAAGCGTGAAATTTAAGGATAGATTCAAGATGCGAGGAGGTGCTGATCACGGCGTAGGGTGGGGTCACAGAACTTCCACAGTGGGGGAGAAATGACGAAACAGTGCCTAGCAGCATCCTGACTTTCGGTACATTTCAGACAGACAATTTTTTTTATTATGTTGTGTTTTTGTGTGGACTTGTATGAGGCAGACAAGTCCCAGTGGTGTTGAGCACTGTACATACGTGGAAGGCGACTTCCAGAGGCCTATGGGAAGTTCTGGACAAGGCGCTAGTCCCTTATGAGCCACCATAAGAAACAGCTCTGATCAAGAGACATTTCAAGAACTAGAACAAACAACCTACCCAGGAGAATATATACAGATGGCTTCTGTCCAATCCTCTTCCTCGACTTATTCCAACCTGTCCTGTAAAGTCCCACTTTAAGACCTTTCTTTTCTTCATAAGAATATAGCCAGCTATGGGAGAACCGACAAAAAAGGTACTTTTATACTAATCTCTATACCTTGTAACCCAAAGGCGGTGAACCCGATAGACAATGTTTGTATGTATATAAAAAACCTTTAAAAAAAAAAGAAGGTAAAAACATAAATGTCATGAGGTAGCAAGGTCAAAGCAAACATAAGTATCATTTAAAACAAAAACAAACAGACAAACATCGACGTACGCAATTGAAAAAGAAACAACAAGCATATTTATGTTGCACAAAAAAAAATACCACATAGGTATACCACATAATTGGATATCAAAATGCCCACTGCATCATGCACCTCAAATTGCAAGTCTTTGTATGAAACCCTCTTCTACCATATTGGCACAGTCCTCACGACACAAAACACTAAGGGACATATTTATATAATTTTTGTACCGCAGCACAGCAAGACGCCATGGTGCAGGAATGGGCCGTGTCTATCAAGATATGATGCATTCTTGCTCTCTCCTTGCACTGGTGCACTCTGGGCTGCAAGTGTGAATGTAGACACGCTTGCACCATGGTGCAAGGGCGCCTGCGTTGCAGGCAGGATAGTTATTGTGCAGGAAGGGGCACCTTTGTAGAAGGCTGTATACGCAGCAAGGGGAAAAAACAAGGAGCAATCAAGCTATTTCACCTCGTTACATCTCTCCTGAGAAGGTTTAGCATTTTGACGCATTCCAAGATTTACCAGTCGTAGTACATCTGTTAATGCACCACAATCCATGGGTGGGTGCGTAGGAACACCAACACCTGCCCATGAAACGCCTCCCTGGTCCAGAATAAGGCAAAGTAGCGACTTGTACTTGTTTGTGTTGCAAGGGCGACACAGAACTTTGATAAATATGCCTTTAGTGTGCAGCCAACATAGAACAGACACATCACATAATCGAGCACCCCCACCTACAGGTGATACACTAACGCACACCTCTCCTACAACAGAAAGTAGTCTGATCGCACATCTATCACTGTCCGAATGTGCAACTAACACAACAACATATGCCTCCGCTAGGTGCCTAACACACTCACACAGATATCTGCTGGGCAAGGGCCATGTGCTCTGAATGACGAGATACATCCATGACCTGGGTAGAGCCCTCCAAACTTACTCTGCCAAACCACAGCTCACTGTGTGTGGCATGCTCTTTAAACCAAGGGGCATTCCTTACAGTATCAACACCACATCTATACAAACCTCAGGTCTTCAATACAAGTCCAGGGCAAACCTATGGCGTGATAGTTATGACATTTACCGGGGGTGCTAAGCCCACCCATATCTGCCCAAATTGTAATGAGGGTCGAAGACCCCGGATTTTAATGGCAGCCTCAGCAACTTTGGAATGTTATTATAGGACTACCTAGGGCTTTGCAATGGCGCACTACATATGGTAAATAAATACAAAATAACATACACCGCATTAAAAAATGATTATAGAGAAGTACAGACAATAAGGCCGAAAACTAGCCTAATACAGAAGTGATATAATGTAAATTATTTCCCGATTAATAATAACTTGTTTTTTATGTAGCTCTTCCTTCCACTCTTCTGCTGTTTCCAAACAGAATGAGGTACTGAGAAGAGATGAAGCTGCACATGATGGCACAAGCCCGAACGAGAGAGGTACTGAATAACCAATCTGGCGATGTATCCAGTCGTGGCCGGCATGACTCGTGGGGGGGGGCACATGGGGTCCTGCAGGAAGAGGGGGTCACACACGGGGTATTAATTTAATAATAAAAAAAAGTTAAACTTACATTCCCACTGGCCGGGTCCCGCGTCGTCCCTGCTTCTGCTCCTGCTCTCCTCTCAGGAACAGGAAGCAGGAAGCCAGGCTCCCTCCCCATAGCCAATCACAATGCTGCAAGCAGAGTTGTGATTGGTCGGGACACCTCCCAGCCAGGGGCTAATGGCCCGGCCATGTTCTCCATGCAGGCTGAGCTTGCATGGAGAAGGGCAGAGTGCGTATGACTGGTTTGGTCGACCCCAGAGGCTACAATTGAGCTACAATCCAGAGCAGTAACCCCAAGAGCTAATGGACACGAGACGCTACAATCCAGAGCAGTGACCCCAAAAGCTAATTGACACAAGGAACTACAATCCAGAGCAGTGACCTCAAAAGCTAACGGACACGAGGTGCTACAATCTAGAACAGTAACCCCAAAAGCTAAGGGATACAAGGCGCTAAATCCAGAGCAGTCACCCCAAAAGCTAATGGACACGAGGCGCTACAATCCAGAGCAGTGACCTCCTAAAACCCAAAGGAGCCCATAAAGCCTCCCAAGGCAGCCATGAGTGATAATAATTCTTAGTCGCACTGTATCTCACAAGCTTCTTCGGATCTCAAGCGATCCATAGAGGAAAAGGACAAGTACTTTTATATATGGATTATCTACACTTGCCATTTGTTGTAAGGATACTGCAAGTAACGGAGGAGTTCTGTGACCAAGCAGAAGAAAGAGGTCAGAGGCCAACATTCATGTAATAGGAGATTTACACTGGCCTTTTTTACATGTAATTGGTATGTAATAAACATGATTAGGGCTCCCGTTTTTATTATATTTCTTTTGTTCACATTTAAGTCTGTATTTATCCATATTTATTTTTCGGCCATCTTGTTGGGATTTATCCTTATTTGTGTTGTGCTTTGAGAATGAATGGAGCCGTAAAATGGTATATTTCCACGTTTATTTAACTCTTGGATGCTCACTCATACGTGCACTCCTGTCGCGTTTCAGCAAATTAAGCAGTCACCTAAAACAAAACACTACACCCACAGGTACATATTGGCGCTATACTACAAATGTAAGTTAACATAGGCCTGTATTTAAGGAAGTCTCATACTGTTTTTACCTCCCCATGCTACCTATCTGCTCAGCTGTTGCCTGGAATTCATGAAAGGCAGCACAGAGAGTCGCTCACAAGAAGCAACATTTTCAGTATTTTCCGTTTTTAAAAATTAATACAGACAGGAAACACATAGGGGCGGATTCACAGAACTAACTTAAGACAAAATCCTAAACTTACTACTTTTGGTATTCACAGAAGTTAGGATTTTGTCTTAAGACAAACTTAAGACAGACTTAAGATAGACTTAAGACAAACTTAAGACAAACTTAAGACAGACTTAAGACAGACTTAAGACAGACTTAAGTTTGTCTTAAGTCTGTCTTAAGTCTGTCTTAAGTCTGTTTTAAGTCTGTCTTAAGTTTGTCTTAAGACAAACTTAAGACAAAATCCTAACTTCTGTGAATACCAAAAGTAGTAAGTTTAGGATTTTGCCTTAAGTTAGTTCTGTGAATCGGGCCCATTGTTTTCTGTCTGTATTTATCTGTAAAAATCAGGAAAAACAGAAAAACAGAAGCCTTCTACATGGTCTAACCACCACTCTGCCCCTCTCATTCATCTCTTGCTCTCTGCTACCTCTGACTGCAGATGTGTGAATTTCTGAAATAAACAGAGCACAGTTGTATTCTAAACAGTGCAATGGAAGTAGTTTTCAGAAGCAGCCGTGGGTTACAATATCTAATAATTCCCATAGATTTATGCTTCATTCTAATGAACTCCAGCATAGCAATAACCAATTATACTAAGGGGTTTATTTATGAGAGCCCAGCGTCACTTTTGCACCATACAAAGTGGTACATGCGTGACGTAGGGCTCTCATGTCGATTTATGAAGCTACAGAAAGACACCCTCTGTGGCTTTGAGTGGCCTCATAAATCTTGAGTAAGGCAAGGCAGCAAAACTCTCCTCAGTCTGCGCCCAGGAGGCGTTCCGTGCGAATTGCGGTGGGTTTTGCTACGCAACACCCATGGAAGTTGACGCTGCCCCAGATTTACAAAACCATGTAAACCTGGGGAAGCGACAAATCCATACACCTCCCAAGGTGAGGCGTAACGAGGAGAAATTTGTTTATATCCTCTTTTTAAGTGCGCTGCGGTCTGCAGCAGACTTAGAAAGAGGAACGCGCCTCTCAGAATTGTTTTTGTGCTGTAAGGTGCCCCTTCCTCCACAGCAACAATCCGCCTCCAACGGACGCACCCTTGCACCAGGCTGCCTACATTGGCGTTAGGCTACAGAAACTAAGGACAGGAATGCACTAATTTGCACAAATCAGTGCATTCCTGCACTAAACCAGAATCCCACAAGTGCTCTTCTGCATCGACAAAAAATATACCTGCATTTTCCATTGTGGAAGTAAAATAGGAGAACGGTGGTGATTAGCGGCTGCTGTGTCCTCCAATAGAAGATTTCTTTTTAAAGATTGTGAGCGAAGAGTGTGGAGAAGTAATGGAGGAGTGGCCTTGTGTTATGAACCAGATCCTGGCTCGTGTGTTATGAACCAGATCCTGGCCCTTGTGTTATGAACCAGATCATGGCCCTTGTGTTATGAACCAGATCATGGCACTTTGTGTTATGAACCAGATCATGGCACTTTGTGGTATGAACCAGATCATGGCCCTTGTGTTATGAACCAGATCATGGCCCTTGTGCTATGAACCAGATCATGGCCCTTGTGTTATGAACCAGATCATGGCCCATGTGTTATGAACCAGATCATGGCACTTTGTGTTATGAACCAGATCATGGCCCTTGTGTTATGAACCAGATCATGGCACTTTCAATGACTCTCTTAGATTTCATGAATGAACATGGAGCTTTGTACAGCGCTGCATTGCAGGGGAGGGTCTGGACTCCGCGACCTGCCCTCCTCACCCCCCTTCACCTCCCCAAGCCTACTCAATGTGCCTTTCTGTGGTGTTCTGTGTCCTACCCATTTGACCCTCCCCCCCCCTTGAGGGCAGTGGAAAAGTGGGCCCCACCCTCGTTGAGGTACTATGCTGTCTGCTTGCTGCTGCCCGTACATGTATATGTTTCTCATGGGTTGGTTGTTGAGTCTACGTTTACAATGATAAGATGCAAGTGGACAGCCAATGACATCATTTCCTTCCTGGGCTTACAGAACCAGATGTGGACATGTGTACCTTATGTCAACGTATTTCCTTATTATACCTTGATACTGTATTGCCTTATAATGTCTTGGCTTTTTTTTTACCAATTGTAATAAAAACACGTTTTAAACAAGCATTGGCATAGCCAATAGTTCTCGCTTTTGGGACCTTATAAGTATTTAGTTATGCAGCACAATATCCTTGGTGCAACAACATCAACTGTTGCATGGCTAAACACTTATAAGGTCCCTAAGGCGAGACCTATTGGCTATGCCAATGCTTGTTAAATGTATGTAGTGCACTCTACCGCTCTCTTGTGGCCTCTAGCGGTGACGCTATAAAGCAGTGCCAGCCCTGATCGTAAACTGTGACATTGTTTATTGAAGGGTGACCTAGTTGAGTTGGCTGATTCCAGTGCTTACATGCAATTCTCCGATAAGAGGTTGAAGAGTACTAGCATGAGACCGCTGTGACCTGCATACCGCACGCTGAGCCTTCTCCATCATTGTACGGGGTACTAAGTGGTCAGCTCGCCATGTGATTGGTTGCGTTTAGTATTGTTTAAGGATGCATTTCTTTGAACAGTTGCAAGAAAGTAAAAGTGGTTACAGATAAAACTAACCCAAATGTGCGCCAATCAGTGACGTTATGCCCATATCAGTACGGGGTGTGTTTCAATGATAGTAAAATAGGAACATGTGTGAGTGAAGCTTGCACCACTGCTTGGCCTTGAGAACCAGTTCTGCCACTTCCCACTATCGTGGCATTGAGCTGTACGGACATTTAGGCCAAAACATGGCGGCACGCGACGACATCAGGCGCTAATCTCCAGGATGGCATCATTTCATTTGCACAAGAGCCCCTGGGGCCTGCTCACTAACTGCAGCCGCTGCAGAGTGCTACCATTAGCAAGATGCAGCCTCCCTCCCTCCTCCCGGCACCATTAGCTGCTAATATTACTTCGTCCGATTGATCGGTGGGAATTTATTAGCAGGAAGATGGAGCGTCATTCCTGGCCTGGACCATAGCGGCGGCCTCCACTTCAGAGTCTTGCCTGCTGGGAGTAGGAGGCCCAGCGCAAGGCCTAAGTATCTATGTTTGTATGTATATATTTACGTGTGAAGGTGTCTAACTTATAGAGCACCACCCAGCTGCAGGCAGGGCTTTAAGTGAGATGAAAGAACTGGGCGGGGGAAATTTCTCTCAAAGGTGCGTGGCCAGTGTGATTAAGGGCGTGGCTTTAAAACACGTAAACTAAAAATCTGTGCTTAGCATAGTGTGCCGCCCAACTTGTATTTTGCTGTTTCTGTCATTGCATCTACATCATACCTCGAACAAGTCAAGACTATTGGTTTTGTCAATGTTTGGTAGTTGCGTAAGATAAATAAGCAGCAACTTTGGCTTGTATGCAATACTGAAAACGCTTTAAACAAGCGGCCGCGAGATGCGATATGTGGTGGGGGAGAAGCGGGAGTTGTGTGCGCGAGTGGCCACACGAAAGTCATCGCGATCACGATCGCTGTGAAAGTGAAAGTGATAGCGATGACGCGCTAAAGGTATTCCTGAGTGCTGCTGGCTGGCCTAGCGCATGGCGGCTGCGCGCGTGCACGCTCCGACCTAAGGTATCTGCGTCTGAGCGCTATATTATATTATAAAAAACGGTGCCAGGGGCGTCCGACCTGAGGCACCTGCGCCTGAGCGCTATATTATAATGTAAACAACGGTTCCAGGAGCTTCCGACCGGCGGCACCTGGGTCTGAGCGCTATATTATAATGTAAACAATGGTTCCAGGAGCTTCAGACCGGCGGCACCTGCGTCTCAGCGCTATATTATAATATAAACTGTGCCAGGAGTGTCCAACCTGAGGCACCTGCGTCTCAGCGCTATATTATTATGTAAACAACAGTGTCAGGAGCGTCCGACCGGAGGCATCTCTGTCTGAGCGCTATATTATGATGTAAATAGTGCCAGGAGCTTCCGACCTGAGGCACCTGAGTCTGGGCGCTATATTATATAATGTAATCAGTGCCAGGAGTGTCCGACCTGAGGCACCTGCGTCTCAGCGCTATATTATAATGTAAACAACAGTGTCAGGAGCGTCCGACCGGAGGCATCTGCGTCTGAGCGCTAATTATCATGTAAACAACAGTACCAGGAGCGTCCGACCCGAGGCACCTGCGTCTGAGCGCTAATTATCATGTAAACAACAGTCCAGGAGCGTCCGACCTGAGGCACCTTCTTCTTCAGCGCTATATTATAATGTAAACAACAGTGCCAGGAGCGTCCGACCCGAGGCACCTGCGTCTGAGCGCTAATTATCATGTAAACAACAGTACCAGGAGCGTCCGACCCGAGGCACCTGCGTCTGAGCGCTAAGTATCATGTAAATAACAGTCCAGGAGCGTCCGACCTGAGGCACCTTCTTCTTCAGCGCTATATGTAAACAGTGCCAGTTGCTTCCGACCTGAAGCATCTGCATCTGGGCGCTATATTATAATGTAAACAACAGTGCCAGGAGCGTCCGACCTGAGGTACCTGCGTCTCAGCGCTATATTATAATGTAAACAACAGTGCTAGGAGATTCCGACCTGCGGCACCTGCGTCTGAGCGCTATATTAAAAGTAACAACAGTGTCAGGAGCTTCCGACCGGAGGCATCTGTCTAAGCTCTATATTATAATGTGATATTATAATGTGAACGACAGCGCCCGGAGCGTCCGGCCTGAGGCACCTGCGTCTGAGCCTATATTACACTGCGCGTTTGCATGCTCACGTGCACGCAAGCGCTAGGCCAGCCAGCAGCACTTAAAAAACCTCACATACAAAATGTCTCTCCGAGCCAGCGCATGCGCTGGGCTCAGCGAGACCTAAAAAGTGCTTCATTGCACCAGTGGTTGCACTGTGCGGTAGCTCTGCACGCGCAAAGGTATATCAGTAGGAAGCATGTTTCCAATGACTGCTGGGATTGCAGAGGGCTGCGTTGTATCCTTTCTTTCCAAATCCCTCGGACTTTCCACACAGAGGATGATATCCCATCCTCGACGCCACAATGCCGTAATATCTCCCCCCAGAAGTGTGATGGTTAGGGTTACATGTTCACACCTACAGACACCAGAGGCTCCACAGCTGATTAAAAGGAATGGAAGTGCAATCCAGAGGGGCTGATTTGGAAGGTGTGGGCAGGGGGGCTTAGCGTCAAAGCAGGACTGTCAATTTCCAAAGTCTGTTCAACAAAGGAGCTGTATTCTTGGCACTTTATACACGGGCTTATCCTTACACATATAATATGGTGATCTGAAATGGTCTGGATGTTTTATGAGCTACATTTCACAGCTCCTTCCTTCGATCCCTATTTCCCGGGTCCTCTATATTTTGCCTTAATGTCTCTTTGGTGCGTCATCATTTACAACTGGGAAGCTACTTTAAATTTTATTCCTAGATTACTTGTGTTTTAGAATTCTTACACAAATATTTGTTATACGATAGATTAGACTATATGTAAGGCACATAAATAGCTCTTAATATAAGAACTTGGATAGTAGTTTTATTCCCTAATAACCGCAAAGGTATTAAAAAGTAGAAAAGTGCTAATCATGCAGAGCGAGCCATGGGGACACAAGTGCTGTACTTTGCAGTGGTAGATGCTACCACTGGTTAGATCACCTAGGCCTGTAGTACCTAACCATCCAAGGAATTCAAAGAGCATTTGTGCTGTCTTTTTACGCACTAGGGCATTTTGGTTTTAGAGTTGGGCCACAGCCACCCGTGCTGCCCCTTCGGTATAACAGATTCAGTGGGTCACATTTCACGCCAGTCTGATCCCCATGGAGAGTTTCCTCATTTACATGGGTGTGTGGATACAGCTGCAGAGACCGTCGGGAGGTATACCTGATTGAGTCCCTTACATGATAGAGTGCACAGATGGGGTACCCGATGAGAGTGCCTAAGGGAGTCGGGCTCTTGAAATACGATGTCAATGAATACCGTGATATGTGCAGGCCCGAAAACAGCAATATCAATAAATGCAAATTCGATGAGTGCCATCACTTGCGGGCGCATGACCATGCTAATGCCAACAGTAAAGATGTCAATGTATGCCATAATCCATGTACGGAAGACAGTTTTGTTACCAGTAAAAACAATGTTGATGTACGCCAGGATCTCGGAAAGTCAATATCTATGTACGCTATGACAACTGTACGCACAATGTTGAGAGTGTCGATACAAATAACACCAATGCCTACCATATTATTTTCAGGAGTTCCAGTGAACTCGTATCCTTGCTGTCGGATTTACCCCAAGTCAGAGATACGCGGTCAGGCAGGTCCTGCGACCCACACTCACGCCTATCGAGTGACAGGTCACAGATGTGGTCTCTCTTAACCCACAGACAAACGCGCGCCCAGGGAAAACTCTGATCGATCCACAGAGAGATAGTTGCACCACAAACAGATCTGTGGAAATTGGCCCCAGTATAACACGTTTCACCAAAGGCTCGCATTTCCCCTAAAATACAATGAAGCTAGATACCACATCTAGATAGGAGCACTCAGCCAATCAGGACATGACATACACACCACAGGTAGTGATCAAGCGTGCTTCATGCCGAACATCTGGACACAGAAACACTGGCCCACATTAGCTCTCCCCGAGATTGAGAGCCATCTGTTTCCTTATTAGATGCTCAAACTTGTTAATTTATGACTGAGATGCATTTTCAGGAATGCAGAAATGACTTTATTGTACCTCACAGATGTATATAATGTCAGCCAAAACCTTGTACGCCGAGAGACCTTCCTCAGACGCATTCTGTCGAGCATCTCCCGGCCGCTGCGTTTAATTTAACCAACTTGTTTCTAATTTGCCAAACGCCTCTTGTCTTCATTTCTTTAAAGTAAATTAATATCCAAGCATCAGGACCATGAGATCCAGGGGGCCCGAGGTATCAAATAAACAGTGCACCCGGAACCCAATTCAGCCTCAGGCGTACAAAGGTTAATTGAAAGCTCTTAGGGAATCATTTCCTGAGGTCCGCTAGCAAATTACATAGTCTGATCCGCAAAGAAGAAAGTAACAATATTTTCCCTAGTCCAGGAGTCTTTGGCCTGGAGATGACCTCTACAGAACGGTGGCCCGTAGATGGATTCCATCGAAGTTAGAACTCTTTTAAAGCCACTGACGGCAGCACAATGGTTGGAGAGCCCGGGCGGCGAGCAGGGGAAATATCAGGGCCTTTTCTACCATTAGGTAAGACTAGGCGGCCGCCTAGGGTGGCAAAAGGGCTAGGGCGGCAAAAGGAGGAAAGATTTTTAAATAGCATAGTGGTGTGTGGAGCGTGCCTGCGAAACCAGTGTGTGGGTCCCCAGGGCCGTCAACCTTGTAGCGCGGGAAAAAGACGAATAGTCATTATTTATTTTCTAACCTGCAATAAAAACAAGTTCACATTGTAGCTCTGCCTCTTGCCCTTTAGTATTTTGGGGTTGTTTGTACCGCGCTGTGATGTTCTACGGCTACGTTTGCGCTCTATACGCCGACTTACAAAACATACATCGCTAATTAAATTTTGCCTCGGGGCTTAGATAATAGGTCAATATTACTCAACACAAAGGCACTCCTTTTTAACTTGGAAAGATAAAAGGCTGAGCAGACTGCAAATATTTCAATTTGTGACCAGCTAACACTGCAGATCTCCGCAGCAAGCGGTTAACCTACTCAGCTGTTTTGCCATGTGCTCTTTGATTGTTGGTGTTATTTATACTCAGGTCCACTTGAAATTAAGCTGCAGGGGGAAACAAATTATGCGGACAGTTGCCTAAATTATGTGTCAAAAAAAAGCAAATTATGCGGCATAACGAGGCACATTATGTGATCTAATGCATTAATTCTTCTAGCCTGGATGACTGGGGGAGAGAGTGATGGTAGTAAAAGGGAGGGGGCGGCATTTTTCAATGCTCGCCTAGGGCAGCAAAACACCTAGAAACGGCCCTGGAAAGTACACATCATATTATATTACTCAAGGATCAAATTATGTCCGACTATTCCTACACTACCCGTGTATCCATGGATGGTCCCTTGCAGGCCCTGTGTCATTCAAGTTGGTTTGGGGCAGTGCAAAAGGGAACCCGTGATGAAATACCCCAAGAGAGCGTGCTAGCCAGAATCAACTCAACTCAAGATGAGAAGCCAACAGCTCTACCAGGTGCCCAGTGCCCACTGAGTCAAGAAGACCCTCGTCTTTCAATCCCAGCACACTTCGCAGTCTGGACTCTGGACAGTTTTCCGACCAGCACATTTATTTAGTAGATTTTTTTTAGCACAGCCTACATTTTATTTAAGCCAGATGTCACTCTGCAAATCCTTATGTGCTTGGTTGCTAGTTCTCCAAAGTATAGGAAATGAAATAACAGAAAAACCATGTTTAAGATAATGAGGAAAATATTTTTACATGAATTAGCATGTCTTGTGGGCTTTAGGGAAATATGTCTTTGTATGTGCCTGTCACACCCTCAAGTCAACAACAAGCATGGGCCTCTTTCAGTCTACTTACAAAACTCACAAATAATCTGTACGTGGCAGACATCCCAGGAGAGGCACAGTCAACAAAGTAAGTTATTTTATAAACACTCTTGCTATTTATTTAATGGTTACCTTCACTTTTTTGCTTCTGTTTTCACAAAATATGTTACATCGCAGTTGACTGACATTTCTTTATTATGGCTCAATGCGCCCATACTATACATGCATGTCTGTGTACAATCGGTGTTGGGGTTACCAGCTTTCTACGTATAGTATCTCAGTGTACACTGGTGCTACTCTGTCATTCTAACAAGTTCACAAATATCCCAAACTTTTATTAGAAATGTGTCATTTGCTCGAAAAAGCTGTAAATTGCCTTTGTTGAAAAGCTTATCGAGAACTTTCTTTGCTTCCCAGTCCTCCATGAGCACGGTGCGCCTACCCTGTCTGTCACCCTACGGTGCAACCAACATGTCCGCTGAGTCATCAGCGGCCCGTGCAGGTAGGAGCAGTGGGGGTGAGGGGGGGGGCAGGGGGGGGGGGGATTCGACAGATGACCACGAAGGAAATTGAAATACATAATTAATTTTCCGTCGTCGAAGTCTGTCAAAATACCCTCCCCCCCAACCCAGCCCGTCCGCTCTTACCTGCACGGGCCGCTGCTGCTGGAATATTACAACTGCCATCCTTCTGCTGTGCAATGGTATCTAAAAAAATGTGTATCGTACTTTAAGCTGCAGAAAATTGATGGTAGATGATTGAATGCCCCCCCAAGAGCAGCAATCTATCCGGACAGCCACACCAAGCAACTTACGCTGCTTTACTACATAGAACACTCTGACGTACTGCATTTTACTCACCATCACCTCTACCTACATGTGTCTTGTCTGTGGAGAGTGGAAACCCAGACACTAGAGCGAGCAAACAAATCGAATAGTTCCTTACCTGTCGGTGTAGTTTTGCAGCTTGAAGATCTTTCTGGATTCACTATGCTGTGCATTATTCCGCGATCTTGTGGTTGGGTCCGGATTCGTAGTCTTTCCTTTATTTTTCCCACCTTTGGGGCGCCATCTTCGGGTTCTTTTTTCCTTTTTTTTTTTTTTTTTTTAACCCATAGGCGATTGATTAGTCCTTCAGTCCATTTTCTGTACGTCTTTATTCCTTCTGATGTTTTCCATTTCACCCCCTCTTCCTCCAGCCTCATCTTCCTGGCGGAGGTGGGTGGGTTCGCTAGTGAATCCAGAAAGATCTTCAAGCTGCAAAACTACACCGACAGGTAAGAAACTATTCGTTTTGCAGCGTGAATCTTTCTGGATTCACTATGCTGTGCATAGACTTTGTAGCGGTTTTTCCCTAATTTTGTGGCGGCTGGGTGGTAGATGAGCGTTGGTCGTTGAAAATGTGTTGAAGCACCTTCTGTCCAACCTGTGCTTCCTTGTTCATCTGAATGTCCACGCAGTAGTGTTTCGTGAACGTGTGCACAGATGCCCAAGTTGCCGCTAGACATATGTCCTGAATGGGCGTGTTCGCCAGGAAGGCAACGGTGGCCCCTTTCTTCCTTGTGGAGTGAGCCTGAGGCCCCTCCGCTAGCTCCTGTCCAGCCTGTTTGTGGCAGAATTGAATAGTGAGGGCAATTCATCTAGCGATGGTGCCCTTAGTCACTGGTCTACCCATGAAGCTAGTAGCCAAGGACACAAACAACTGCTTTGATTTCCTGAGTTCCTTGGTTCTCTCAATGTAGTGCATCACCGCTCTTCTAGCGTCGAGGGTGTGCAGAGCCTTTTCAGCGTTTGAAGTCGGGTTTTGGAAGAAACTTGGTATCTGAATACTCTGATTCATGTGGAACGCCGACACCACCTTGGGCATGAAGTGTGGGTCTGTCCTCAAGACTACCCTGTCCTTGTGAATCTGAATGTAGGGTTCCTGTAGAGTTAGTGCTTGAAGCTCGCTCACCCTGCGTAGTGAGGTTATGGCCACCAGAAAAGCCGTTTTCATCGTCAACATTTGCAGTGTGGCCTTGTGAATGGGTTCAAACGGTGCCTTCATGAGCTCCGTCAGTACCACGTTGAGATTCCATGCTGGCGGCGGCAACCTTTTAGGAGGGGCAATTCTTTTGGCTCCTTCCATGAATCTCTTCACCACCTGCGAAGTGAAGAAACTTCCACCCTTCTCACCTCTGGTGTAGGCATCGATCGCTGCTAGGTGTACCCTTAGGGAGCTTGAGCAGAGGTTACTCTTTAGAAGGTGTGTGAGGTACCTCAGTACTGTTGAGTCTCTTGTCATTCTCTTTTGCAGGCCCTTCTTCCTGCACCACATAGTAAATCTCTGCCCTTGGCGCTGTAGCATTTTCGTGTAGTTGGTTTCCTTGCTTCCCGTAGCACCCGCAAAGTGCTAGGAGGCAATTTAAGGTGCGCAAACTCTAGGTCTTCAGGAGCCATGCCGCCAGGTTGAGGCTCTCTGGCTCCGGATGCAGGACCTCTCCGTTTTGCATGGAGAGCAGATCCCTTTTTCTCTCGAACCTGTGGGGATTGCCCTGTGCCATTTCTTGAATTTGTGAGAACCATGTCTGTCTTGCCCACTGCGGAGCCACTAGGATCAGAGTCATGTTGCTGGTTCTGCACTTGTCGAGCACTCTGTGCAACAGGGGTATCGGTGGAAAGGCGTAGGCAAATGTCCTCGACCAGCTTATCCATAGGGCATTTCCCTGGGATTGCTGATCTGGTTGCCTGGACGCGAAGCTTTGGCATTTTGCATTTTGGCGTGTTGCAAACAGGTCTATTGTGGGAGTTCCCCATCTCTGGAAAAGCTTCTCCGTTTCCTGGCCATTGAGCTCCCACTCGTGCGATGCCGAGGTCTGCCTGCTTAGCCAGTTTGCCTCCACATTGTCCTTTCCTGGAAGGTGAATTGCCAGTAGATCTATCCTGAGAGGTATGGCCCATCTCCAAATCTCCTGTGCCAGAGAGGAGAGAGGGAAAGACTGTGTCCCCCCCTGCTTGTTGATATAGAACATTGCCGTGGTGTTGTCTGTTTGAACCAACACCCTCTGGTTGTACAGGTGCCTCTGGAATGCCTTCAGGGCTAGCAGGATGGTTTTCAATTCGAGGTAATTGATATGGCGTACCGCATCTGCTGGAGCCCACAGACCCCTCACTCTGAGGTTGTCCATGTGCGCTCCCCATCTCTTTTGCGATGCGTCCGTGGTAATGGTCATTGTTTGGGTTTGGTGGTGTCAGGCTTCTCCCTGCTGTCATGTTGTCTCTGTTCCACCAAGTCATCTCCTCCTGCACTGCGTGCGTAACAACCACTAGATCCTCCCAACTTCCGTTTGCTTGTGACCATTGCTGTTGTAGCCATTCTTGGAATGGTCTCATGTGCAGGCGTACATTCGGCACCAGCTGGATACACGACGCCATCATCCCCATCATCTTGCTCACTGACCTCACTGTCAGAGCTCGCCCCTTCTGGTAGAGACGCGTCTCCTTCAGTAGGGCATCTGTCCTCCTGTCGCTGGGCACCACTGTGCTGTTCAGGGTGTTGATTTTTGCTCCCAGGAAAATCTTCACCTGCTCTGGTTCCAGCGATGACTTCCCCCAGTGTATCGAGAACCCCAGGTTCGTCAGAGTGTCTGTCACGCGTTTTGCGTGTCTCTCGCACTTCTCGCGTGTGTTTGCCTTGACCAGCCAGTCATCTAGGTAGGGGTAGACATGGATCCCCTGCCTTCGTAGGTGGGCGACCGCCGACAGGCATTTTGTAAAAACCCTTGGCGCCGATTTTAGTCCGAAGGCCAGGGTTGTGAACTGGTAGTGTTCCTGGTCGATGTTGAACCTTAGAAGGCCCTTGTGCCTTCTGTTTATTGGGATGTGCAGGTAGGCATCCTTGAGGTCCACGGTGACCATGAAGTCCCCGTCTCTTATTTGGGGCAGCACCTCCTGCAGCGAAGTCATTTTGAACTTCTGCGTTCTGATGAACTTGTTTAGGTATCGCAGGTCCAGGATGGGTCTGAGGTTTCCGTCTACTTTCGGGACCACGAAGTAGTTCGAGTAGACCCCCTTGTTGCGTTCTCTGAACGGCACTGCCTCTATGGCTCTTTTTTCTAGAAGCTTCAGGGTTTCTTCTCTGAGTAGGGCCAGTTCTTGAGCCGATCTCTGCCTTCCCTTTGGTCTTTTGTTTGGAGGTTTTTTCTCCAAATCCACGCAGTATCCGTACTGCATGACGTTCAGTATCCACTTGTCTGTGGTTATACGCCGCCACTCCTGAAGGTAGAACCTCAGTCTTCCGCCTACTGGTGTTGGATGCTCGTAGGCTTTTGATTTTTCTCTCCCCCCTGATGTTACTGTACTGCGCCTCACCCTTGGGGGCATGTCGAGGGTAGGCGTCCTCCTTTGTGCTGAGTCACTTTGATGAGGGTTGGTCACCACCTCTTCTCCTCTGGCCACGTCCGTTCCCTCTCCCGCGAAAGGACTGGCCCCGAGGTTGGTACTGCCAGTTTTGCTTCTGTTGGCCTTGTTGTCCGTGACTATCAACCTGCTGACCCTGCTGGAACGTCTGGTGCGACGCTCCCTGCTGGCTTCCTCCCCGACCGTAGGGTCTCCTAGAGGGGTTGCCTCTCCTCATCCCCCTTTGCTGTAGGGCCCCCATGGACCTCGCCGTTTCGTTTTCTTTTTTCAGCTGGGTGAGTTTCTCGTCTACTGTTGCTCCGAACAGTGTCTCTCCGTTGAAGGGGGTGCTAAGGATGTTGTTCTGTACCTCCGGTTTGAATCCCGAGATTCTTAGCCATGCATGTCTTCTCTCGGTGACCCCTATGGCCATTAGTCTTGCCGAAGTCTCTGCCCCGTCCAACGCCGTCTTTATACAAGAGTTGGCGATGTTTTTACCTTCATCCACCAGGTGGGAGGCTCTTTGGCGGTATTCTTCGGGGAGGTGCTTTACTAGCTCCCCCATCTCGTCCCAGTGCTGGTACTGGTGTCTATTGAGAAGTGCATTGGAATTCGCCATGCGCCAGTGCATTGCGGCGTTCCTCTCGACCTTTCTTCCTGTGAGGTCTATCCTCCTGCTTTCTTTATCAGGTGGTGGCCCCGAAGTTGCTGGCACGTTGGCCCTTCTCCTGGCCGTGGAAGCTATGATGGAGCCGGCAGTGATACTACCCTTGATGTAAGGGGGGTCCAGAGAAAAGTGCTTATATTTCTTCTCCGTCCTGGGCGTGATCGAACGGCAAGTTCCTTAAAGGCCTCTCTCCCCTGATTCATCAAACTTTGTAGCATGGGAAGGAATTGGCTCCTCGTCTGGATGGGGAGCAGGGTCTCAAGGAGGAAATCGGCTTTCGGCCTCTCCTCGTCCAGTATCACGCCGAAGGCTGTTGCTGCTCTCCTGACCACCATATTGTACACCCCGATGTCGTCGGGTGGCGAAGGCCTCGAAGGGTACGTGTCTACGGGCTCCTCTGGGTTTTCGCTGTCGAGATCCTGCCATTCGATGTCGTGGCTGGTTGATGGCGCCGAGCTGTAGAACGACTGCTGGTCTTCTTCCTCGGCTTCGCCTTCATAATAGGTCTCGTCTTCCTCGTCGAGATCTCTCGGCAGCCCCTCGGTGTCGAATTCGTCCTCGATTTCGACGACGTTCGTCGGTGTAGCCGTTGGAATTTTGAATTCCTTCATCTTGGCGTCGAACTCCTTCTTCCTTTGAAGGATGTTCTCCATTTCGGCCTCGAGCCGCCTCTTCTTCTTCTCCATCTCGGAGATGCTTTCGGCGTCGACCGCGGGCCTCTTCGACGGAACATGCGTCGACGCCGACCGGTCCTTCTGCGTCGAGCGCCCCGTTTCATGGGTTGTCTTCGACGATCCTTGCCTTTCGGCGTCTTTCGGCTCCAGGGAGTCCTTTTCGAAGGATCCGCTCGGCCTCTTGTCCATGGTTCCCCCCTTGGTCGTCGAAGTTTTCGGCGCCGGGGCTCCCTTCGTGGACTTTGACTCAGATTTTCTCGAGTCACCCTCGGGTTTTCGAGGTATTTTCGGGTGTTTTGAGCTCGACGATTCTCTTACCTCGTCTTCATTTTTCTTGTCGGTCTCTACGACCGTGAAGTTTTCGGGTCCCTCGGCGACGTTGTCCTCATCGTCTGTGGAGAGGCCCAGATCGTAGAGCGACGGGGCCTTACCCTTGCCATCCATGCTGGCGTTGGCTCTTCTCTGTCGTTCTCTCACCCAGAGCGTCTTCGGCGCGAAGGCTGAGCAGCCGTTGCAGTCCTTGCTCTGGTGGTCGACCGGTAGGCAGAGGTTGCAGACCGGATGCTGGTCCTTCTGCGCGAACTTGTGGTGGCAGTTAGGGCAGAACTTGAATGGCGTCTTGTCCATTGCGCTCAGGGCCTTTGAGTGCGCATTCTCCAAGGGCGTCGAAGAAAAAAGGCGCAAAACTTCCTTCTTCGCGCTCCTGATGTAATATATTCCTTTCCTTTGATGTCTTCGTAGTTAGTTATCGACGAAACTCGCTTTTCCTTCTTCTTCCTTCGATTGTAATTCTGGAGCTTCCCGATGACGATCCAGAACCAACGGCGGAAAAAAGATTCTGAAGATGGCGCCCCAAAGCTGGGACTTCCGCAGGAAGCACGACGACGTCACGGGAGGTGCACCAAATGGTGAGTCGTCGCCACCCACCTGGGCTACAAAAAAAAAAAAAAAAGGAAAAACAAAGGAAAGACTACGAATCCGGACCCAACCACAAGATCGCGGAATAATGCACAGCATAGTGAATCCAGAAAGATTCACGCTGCAAAACCTTAGTTTGTATTTTCTGTAAGATATATTGCAGGGGACCTGTAAGTTGCTATGTAAGATGGTTCCATTCAAAATGCTGTGCCCTTGGTTCTAACAATAAATAAAGATAAAACAAAAAGGCCTCAAACAGGAACACCAACCTCTGCGATGACGTGCCCTAGGTTCTAACATTAAATAAAGATAAAACAAAATGTCCGCCCTCAGAGAACGTCGACCACTGCAATGACGGGCCATAGGTTCTAATAATAAATAAAGAAAAAACAAAATGGCCTCCCTCAGGGAACGCCGACCTCTGCGATGACGTGCCCTAGGTTCTAACAATAAATAAAGATAAAACAAAATGGCCTCCGTCAGGGAACGCCGACCTCTGCGATGATGTGCCCTAGGTTCTAACAGTAAATAAAGATAAAACAAAATGGCCTCCCTCAGGAACGCCAACCTCTACGGTGCCGGGACCTTTAACCCCCAGCTTGGGCCACTCTACGTGCACCATGAAACTTGAACAGAGAAATATGGTGGCAGTGGTATAGAAATGTTCTGCACATCCAATGACACCTTGAATATAACAAACATACAGAGTAACGTGTGCTCAATGGGCCAGAGCCACTATGCCACCAAACTAGTGTTAGACATACTTGAGAGAGAAACTTCTTCATATAGCTCAAAAACATTAACAAACCCAGAGCACTACAAAAAGTCTTTTTTTCAGTCTGCTGATGAAGCAGTTCCAATGTTATTGCTGATGGATTCAAAGGCCCAGCAGTGGTTGCATTATTTGTACATGAGAAGACAGCCGACACGTGTTTCGTCTTGGATGATATTTCAATGGCTGTTTTCTGTAGCTAGCTGGAATGGTCCAGTGAACCAAGAGGGCCCAAGAAGGGATTTGAGCCCCGATTTCCAAATAAGTTAATGAAATGGCATCACTGCGTGCTGGGCTAGAGTTGGATCACATTTCTTGACTGGAGATTTGGGAGCAGCTGAAGTCACAATACACAATATGCGTAGTTTCTACAGGGCCATGATAAGCCTGTGAATACTGTCAGTGATGGTGCCAACGTGTCCATCAGCGTGTTTGTCCTGATGCTTTCATATCACTTCTTGGGCCCTCGTGGTTTGACTGGACCATACCAGTGAGCTACAGTGAACAGCCTTGAAAAAGTTGTCAATGACGAAACACGTGTCGGCTGTCTTCTCACGTGCAAACAATGCAACCACTGCTGGACCTTTGAATCTGCCAGCAATAAAATTAGACCTGCTTCATCAGCAGACCGATAAAAAAACTTTTTGTAGTGGTCTGGATTTCTTTGCACCATGCGATTTGGTTGACAAACAAATTCGCCGGGAACAAGCACAGGCACGGTACAGTCACTGGCCCCTGCACAAGGATGGTTCGGTGGAGTCACCGGCCCCTGCACAAGGATGGTTCGGTAGAGTCACCGGCCCCTGTACAAGGATGGTTCGGTAGAGTCACCGGCCCCTGCACAAGGATGGTTCGGTAGAGTCACCGGCCCCTGCATAAGGATGGTTTGGTAGAGTCACCGGCCCCTGCACAAGGATGGTCCGGTAGAGTCACCGGCCCCTGCACAAGGATGGTTCGGTAGAGTCACCGGCCCCTGCACAAGGATGGTTGGGTAGAGTCACCGGCCCCTGTACAAGGATGGTTCGGTAGAGTCACTGGCCCCTGCACAAGGATGGTTCGGTAGAGTCACCGGCCCCTGCACAAGGATAGTTCGGTAGAGTCACCGGCCCCTGCACAAGGATGGTTCGGTAGAGTCACCGGCCCCTGCACAAGGATGGTCCGGTAGAGTCACCGGCCCCTGCACAAGGATGGTTCGGGAGAGTCACCGCCCCCTGTACAAGGATGGTTCGGTAGAGTCACCGGCCCCTGCACAAGGATGGTTCGGTAGGGTCACCGGCCCCTGTACAAGGATGGTTCGGTAGAGTCACCGGCCCCTGCACAAGGATGGTTCGGTAGGGTCACCAGACCCTGTACAAGGATGGTTCGGTAGAGTCACCGGCCCCTGCACAAGGATGGTTCGGTAGGGTCACCGGCCCCTGCACAAGGATGGTTCGGTAGAGTCACCGGCCCCTGCACAAGGATGGTTGGGTAGAGTCACCGCCCCCTGAACAAGGATGGTTCGGTAGAGTCACCGGTCCCTGCACAAGGATGGTTCGGTAGGGTCACCGCCCCCTGTACAAGGATGGTTCGGTTGAGTCACCGGCCCCTGCACAAGGATGGTTCGGTAGAGTCACCGGCCCCTGCACAAGGATGGTTCGGTAGGGTCACTGGCCCCTGTACAAGGATGGTTCGGTAGAGTCACCGGCCCCTGCACAAGGAGGGTTCGGTAGGGTCACCGGCCCCTGTACAAGGATGGTTCGGTAGAGTCACCGGCCCCTGCACAAGGAAGGTTCGGTAGGGTCACCGGCCCCTGTACAAGGATGGTTCGGTAGAGTCACCGGCCCCTGCACCAGGATGGGTGAGCAGCTTCTGTCCAAGAATTGCACGTTCCAACAACGTGGGATGTTGGCACTTTAGCAAATCTTTTTTAAAATGCACCAGACATATTTGCACAAATATTACTGTGTGTATGTGTATATATGGCACCGATGGTCTGGACAGGGGGCTCAGGAACACAGATCTGAGCATCTCTCACAGGGTTGGCACAGCTGCAGCAGCCTCAGTTTCTGGGCAGGGGCTGGACTCTAGATAAGGAGGCCAAAGGCAGAACAGTAATTTACTCCAGTTCTGGGAAGTGAAAAGCCGCCCCTTAAGCCCCTTCTTCCCCTCGGCTGACAGGGTCAGCTCGATGTGATCTTTCCTGGAGGGAGAGTGGGTGGGGAGAGGGGGGGCATTGTGAAGACAGAACATGGGCTGAAAATTGCTTGGAAATCTGTGCCATGTGTGCGTCGTCGGGACTAACAACAACCAGATGGGCCCTTGCTCCACTCACACACCCTCCACAGCAACTGCAGGAGACTCCCAGAGACAGAGAGAGCAGCGGGACCACCCCACCCCCCTCCCCCCGCCCCTCCCGCCACAAACATGCAGGCGCAATGCAACTCCTGCCCAGGTTCGAAACACCACATGTTAGCCGGAAGCAAACTCCCCTGAGGGACTCCCGGTGACCTGTGGAGCATAGAGAGTGAAATGGCTTGGGGTCAAGACAGGATCTGGGGTTTGTTTGGGCAGGGCAGACAGGGAGGGGATCATATATTTAATTTCAAAACTCGAGGATTTGCTGATGAAATTGACGCAGGACAATAATGTGGAAGGAACCGTGGAGCACAGAAGTACCTACAAGGCAGTATGCCCAAACTAGAATACAGGCTGCCACGAGAAACCGAGGCCACTCGTCCGGTACCTCGGGCAATGAATCATGGGAAATGAAATGCAGGTTTGGGGCACAGACGCGGCATCATTTGTGTCGCTTAAGCTGCTTACCATTGAGCGCTGCCAATTCCTGCCCAGGTACAGCAGACACATCGGGGCAGATTTACAAACCCCTTGCGACACTTTTGTGCCACCGTTGAGTCACTCTTGTGACGCAGCGGCAGCATAAAAATGCAGCCCATTTACAACGTGACTCATCCAAGGAGTTGTGGCATCTTGTAAAGCCCTGTTTCAAAGAACAAGGGAACCCAATAGGCAATTAGTCAGGGACCTTGGGTATGTATATATTTTAGAGGACAGGGGGTCTCTAAACAAAATAGGATACTTAAGGTAATAATATAGACTAAATAGCTACTATATTCTTTGTCCAGCCGGACAGAATTTTAAGATCAATTAAGTGTATAACATACAATACACACATACATCAAAGTGGGACATAGCCAGTGTTCTACTAACACAAAAGTGACAAAAACAATTAGGGAAAGGTTCAGGCAGAAAAGACGTGTCTGCGTGGCATAAATTATAGCAGACTGAAGTAACGTAAGAACACCATTACAAGAGATAGGCTAATTGTAGTCGATTGGTTTTGGAAACAGTATTGGGTATCAGAGGCTGGCCTCGGATTTGTTGAGTGTGGAGACAGGAGTGAGCTGACAAGCTGCACGCGTGTGACACGTCAAACAACTCTAGCTGCCTAGAGAGTGATGTATGGATGGGAATCCTGGGAACCATGAACGCCATGATGCACCCTTTCACGTTGTTGTGTGATTATGTTGAGTGTGTGTATGTGCAGCAGGAAGTGTGTGTATTAATAGCTTGCGTTGGGGAAGGAGAGTACCATTTTGTATTGATGGGGGGTTGTGAATGAAGCGCACGAGTAGCATTAAAGCCAGGGGCCAACCTATTCACACCATTCCACATACATGTGTCACATGTAACCTATGAGTACATTGACTACATTCAACAGCAATCGGTCAGTCATGGGCCTAACAATTTCACCGTAGGTTGTACTGATGAAACAGGACAGGGAGGCCAGGGGTTCAGCGTCAACGGCAGATGCAGCAGTGGAAAGGGGACGAGTACAGGGGTGGCAGGTGTGAGCCTTAGGGGGATGGCTAGGGCGGCGAGCTGGGGGAGGAGCGTTTGTAATGAGCATCCAAGCCGTCTTCGGGGGGTGGCATCCGGGTGGGCAGTCTGTGATGTGCTGAGGCTTGAAGATATGGATTTCAGATGTGGAGAAGGGATGGAGGTTGGTGGTCCATACTACAGATGTTAGGATTTGGGAGTGGAAGGAAGTCTGTTTTGGACTTGGCGATGGTCTGGAAGACCCGCCTTTGGTAGCTGAGGTTGAGTATTAAAGCGCAGCACACTACTGTTTCACACCAGGATTTTCAAAATGAACCATCCATCTTTATTCGGTTTTGGAAATCATCTTTACTTAGAGTTGGTACTGGGTAGATAAACAAGCATTGGCATAACCAATAGGTCTCGCCTTTGGGAGGCGTAAGTAGTTTTGCTGAATATGAGGACACGGTGTGCAGACAGGAAGTGCATGCTTATTCAAGAAGGGGGCAGACAAAGGTGACCATGGTGTTTATGGGAGAGATTCAGCATAGGATACAAGTGTGTAAAAGAAGGAGCAATCTGACTAAAAAGAAGGCCAGGAGGAGGACCCGTGGTGTGGCGAACAGGGGGCATGAAGCAAGCCCATGAAGCAAACGCTCTCTGAACCACAAGTAAAGTAAAAAGCTGACGTGTAATGGTTGGAATAGTGCTATCTGCTACCAACACCCTTTAGGACACTTCATTAGTCAAAAATTCATTGCGAGTTTCCCCTGAATGTGCTTTCACACCTTGATAAAAAATAAAATCATAATAAAAACTTTGACACATCGAGTATGTTGCGCTGCTGGCATTTCAGTGACCGCAATCGGTCAAAGAAGTCATGTGTGGCACGAAATTTCCCCAGCAAGCGTTTCCTCAGGTGGATTGAAGTAAATATTCGAAGCAGGGAAAATGTAGAATCCAGGACTGGTTCAGGTATCGGGCTGCATGCTGCTAGCCACGATGTAAGCTTTTAGACAAACAGTTTTACGGCGAACCCCTTACAAAGGCAATTCCGACAAGGCAACCATCTTACATGACCGACCTTACCTGTCCAGCACTATTAATTTAAGCAGCAAACGTGCACTACGTCGTCGTATCAGCGGGAGATGGCGCATGATCACCCAGTTCTTGGAAATAGAAGAGCATAAAGTAAATAGGTGTCAAAACGTTTCCCCAAAACGAGTGGCGAAAACACCATTGGCCCTTATGTAAGCGTTTCTTAATTCTATTAAGACAATCCATGTGACACGCGAATGCATACAGCATGCCAATAAAAGCAAGTCACTGGGTGGAAACGAGCTCGCTAAGTAATGGCTGCACACAATAAGATAAGCTCAAGGAGCTCTGACACCGACTATTACCAGCATAATTGACCTTTGCTGAATCTAATGCACCCACCACTACCCAATTAAAATGTTAACCGCCCACAGCGTTTGACGTAAATAAAAGCTGTTCTTAACTACCAAGAATCAAACTTGCCTTCTGGTTCTGCCTGCTAGCCTGAGAAGAATGTTGCTTACTTTGTCTGACTGCTTCCGGTGATTAACTGATCTCTTCTAGCTGTCTCAAAGGAATTGCAGGGTCATCTGTACACAAATCAGTAGCGCCAGCCTCCTCAGATTAATCGCATCGGAGGTCTCTGCATGGTCATCTGCTAGCCCGTGAGTGAAGTGCGCGCGCTATAAGAGCATTACGTTGCCCCGCCACGTGAGTCTTTGCACTCGACAGAGCAGAGTTGCTGGCTGTTGCTGCCTGCTCTGCGCGTGCAGCAGGCACCGGCTCGGATGCTGTGCTGAGATAATCTGTCAGTGGAATGCGCTGGAGGCCAGCCATGCGTTTCTAGGTTCCTGTAACTGCCGGGCTAAAGGCAGCCGGTGTTCAAGGCTTCGAAGACCAGCAGTCCCAAGGCAAGGCTCAGTCTGTTGCCTTCAGAGCACTAGTCTTTGTCACCGAACGTTTGGTACTGCGAAGGTGAATCTGCTAATAGGACTTGTAGTGTTATTTTATTATATGCTTCCATTTGATCCTTGTCAGCAAGGCAGGATTTTAGGAGGTGAAGCTGTAAGGCGTATGGCTGAGTGGGACGGCAGTTCATCTCCACAGAGCACAAAGGAACAAGCGGGGCAGCGCGGCAATCGCAAACGCGCTAATTGGAGAAAAAAGCGGGGCAATGATGCGACAGGGAACGCACTAATTGAAAACAGATGGCGCCGCTGCTCGCTCCTGCAAGCTGTAGGCCGTGGGCGGATACATTTACTGGGAAAGGTGGGACATGCACCCGCATTTAACCAAATGCGTGCTGTCTTTTTTTTAAAAACGCATGCAAAGCCCAATAGAAATAATGATGTAAAAAAAGCCACACACACGAGCGTGTGAAAAGTCCAGAGTGATTCCAAGAGGCCCGCTCCTAGAGCATCACATGCACGCTGCGCTAGGCTCGACCTAAAAATGATTTAAAAATGCTTTAGTTCTGATTTTTGTCACTGGTTTTACGACCTCCTTACTGCATTTTCTTCATAGTTGTTTCTGCGAATTAAGAAAAAGAAATCTAAGAGAATAGGTGGGTTCTTTGGCTCCAACATACAAAAGTCAACATTGACTTTGCTTTTCATCTAATGGTCCGTTCTCTTCCGCCCCCCCTTGCCTCGCGCCAGGAAACTCTTCGAGTAGCCGTGCGTGTTTTAAGTGTTAATAACATAAGTGTTAATAAAATAACATAACTAACTTTTAGGGGCCACACACATGAAGTCTGACAACGGTGAAGCAATAACATTCAGACCAGGAAGTTGTGCTACCAGCTCTGAGGGATTTTAAGGGTAAATATATTGTCTGTAGGAGGGCCTGGATGCTTGAAGGAGGCACCCATATAGTATAAAGACAGGAGTAGAACTTCATTTGTAAAAACATAAGTGCCAGGGCCCTCGTCAGGAGACCACTGTGGCTTGCACCACCAATTGCCAGTGTCAGTGCCAATGACAATTGAGACGTTTTATACATTCACATTTATTAATACCTGCCATCCAAGCTATTCTTTTATGCTTTGGGTGACAGGTATTAGTCATTTTTAATGTATATAGAATTATGAAACAAGTGTTGTTGTCTTCATCACAAAATTAGACAGCAGCACCACCATGTACATGGCCATCAGAAGTGCCGGTGTTGACAATGAAGTGCAGGAGCCGAGCACCGGAAACCACTGGTTCAAATTAAGCACTACATAGCTGCCTTCATGGAGATGTTTGGGCACTGCAGGTTAAAGACTATTCCTACTGACAGGGATTAGCCCTATGACACAGACATGTTTTAAAAGAGGGAGTATTTGGCTGGGCCAGCTGATGGCAGAGTTCGCTTTCAGACTCATGTCTTGGGCTGCAAAGGAATGTGCGGATCCAGAGGCGGCGGTCTCTGTGTTTGCATCTGTGGATATCTGGAGGGAGTTCTGCATCACTCAGATGTTCATCTGGTGGCTCCGACATATGATTATGGGATGGGCACCTGGACTGAGAGAGGGCCACGGACATGGAAGAGGGCACACTGGAGCACAGCAGGACCACAGGGAACCGGGCAGATGGTTTGCACCACGTTCACTACATGGAAAAGCTGTGTTGATAGTTCCAATACATCTTCGAGAGGGCAAAGGCTTTGGAATAAATCTGGTGGCCTTGAGATGAGCCTGGATTATGTAAATGATGCTCAAGCGGGAGGGCTGTCCTTAGCTAAGCATCTTCAGTGTAGGATCCAAGGGGCGAGCACGCTCGACGGTGAAGGTCTGGATTCCTCCCTTGGCCTTGCAGCTTTCCTTACTCCGCCCAATGGGCTGTTTACCTGCTCGCCCTGGAGGTCACGTCAACGCCGGCCAACTTTCTACTGATAGTTCCTTAGACACCAGGGCGCAGAGAGCAGATGGTGATAGGTCCAACCGCTCTCTTCTGCCAGAACCCAGCCAAAGGTTAGTCTCAACTAGGTGCTGGCTCGTCTCCAAAGATACCCTTCCTGCCCGTTGCCTGCCTCCGGACCTCAGGAAGTTGTTTGCTTGACCCTTTAGAACCATCTCTAGAGCCTCGGTTGATATAAGAGCTTGAACCCAGACTTCATGAGTAGCTGATGAAGAGCTGTAAACCAATCCTCGCAAAGTTCTCCCCTCTGAGCCTCACCAGGGGTGAAGCACCTTTCCTATTATAAGGCTAAATCCAGTCTTTAAAACCCAATGTTATGAGTATTCTAAGATGGCGGGTAGCTGCTGGTGCTCCTGGGCTTGTCTCCCCACCAGTGGA
Source organism: Triturus cristatus (assembly GCF_964204655.1). NCBI lineage: Eukaryota > Metazoa > Chordata > Amphibia > Caudata > Salamandridae > Triturus > Triturus cristatus. The sequence goes on along the minus strand of NC_140582.1, from coordinate 1,199,311,756 downwards.
ACATGTTCTTGAACTGCGCCTGTCTCTCTGTACCCCCCTCTGTGAAAGGCGCCACTGTGTTTTTAGTGATGGCGCGCTTTAGAGGCAGGCTCCTACTGTACATTAGATTGGCATAAACATGCAACTTCCCACATTTCCTGGCTGCCCATTGTGTCCCTCAGTTTTTGTGAACTTGAAGATGGGAAGAGGGGTGTGGCAATCATGGCCCTTGGCAGGGAAGAAGGAGATTATGTAATGCTATCCAGGAAATGGCATTACGCCTTGATAATGATAATGCCAGTGGTATTACACATGCCCACCAGGCCCTCCGTGACCAAGGACCAGCACACATCAACCACCGCCTGAGCTTCCACCAACCCATCCGACACATGAGCTCCGCTGCCCTCGCTCACACGCCCCGCATTCGCTGAAGCTACAGTAGAGGTCGTTCCTTCTCCCACCTCGCCGCCAAGTCCTGGATTGACCTACGCCTGCGAACATCCACCTCTAGCCCATTTCAGAAAGGCACTGATTGACTGAGGTAAATCCTAGAGAAGTTCTGGTCTCCCCAGGGCAGCAGGAGATTATAGTCCCACCCCATCGACACGCAGTACTTTAGAGTAAACACGGCAAGGTCCCAATTGGCCACCTCCTTCACCGCACTCAACACGTAGCTCCTTGCCTGGCAACAATTCAAAGTTCTTTTGGCTTTCCACTTCCACTTGGTTTTGTTTACTCGATCTTGCATTCTCCCGCCTTTCTTCTTTCTCCGTCTTTGTTTCCCTTCTAAAGTTATTCCGTGTCCCTAAAATGTTACATAGCTGTTTTGTCTTTGTTTGGATGCTGTTTATCTTACCATCAGTGAGTGAAGTCGTGGCCAGCATTAATCGGGGGGGGGGGGGGTTGTGTGGGGGGGTTAATACATTTTTAAAACATACCTGTCTGCCGGCCGGGTCCATCGTTTTCAAGCTCTCCTCCTCTCCTGCCTCAAGAACAGGAACCAGGCAGCCTCCCTCCCCTAAGCCAATCATAACGCTGCAATGGTAGCGTTGTGTTTGGTCGGGACACCGACCAGCCAGGCACCTATGGGGAGGCCATTTTCTCCATGTAAGCTGCATGCAGCCTACTTGGACATAAGGCAGAGTGCGCATTGACTGGTTTGGTTAGTCCCAGAGGGCCGACCAAACAGTCAGTGCCCACAGCAGTGGGCAAGCCACCCCTCCCCTGCCCTAGAGCAGACCTTCTCGCCCCAGCAGTGCGAGAAGCAGAAACATAAAATGGTAGCTTTACCATTTTATGGTTCTGCTTCTCGCACTGTGAGAAAGCAGTGAGGCGACGCTCCTTCGCCCTAATGGAGGAGCCGCCCCTGGTTACTCATTTACAAAAGTGAAGGACATTCTGTCGGACGAAATATAAATCCGATTCTATTCTATGGGATTTATATTCGGCGGATGGGATATCTGTCACCATTGTGAAGGAGTAACCCGTCCGCCAAGATGTAAATTAGGTCCTAAATCATGATTGGCCCTCCTCTATTGATATGGTTTCTAACTGAGCCTCTGCTGCACATGGGCTGTAGCTTGGCCTTAACTGCCCCCCTCTGCAGACATTACAATGAAAGCACCTTGATCCAAATCCAGAAACATCAATGAGAGCACCATTAAACAACCTGATGACGCGGAGATGCTCCAGCGATGAAGACAACACCACAGCACGTGCACCTCACGCCGCAGGTGTGCACACGGTGGCGGTACATAGAAAGGTCCATCTCCTTACTCATTCTAACTACTGTCCTGATAACACGCAACCAGAGCTTAGCAGACCGACCCGAAGAGGACCACCGATGACACGAAGAGGACCACCGGTGACACGAAGAGGACCACCGATGGCACGAAGAGGACCACCGATGACACGAAGAGGACCACCGGTGACAGCGCCAACTGGTTAACAAGGAAACAACACTGTAAACGAGTAGAGGTAAATTCTCCCATCATTCGAAAACAGAAGAGGATAAGATCCCAGACCCGGGTTGAGCCTGAGGTCCTCGAGATCGAAAAGGCTCCGCGAGCGCCCCGCAGCTGGAGACACTGTATTATTATTATTGTCATTGCTGTATTAATTATTGTTATTCTTATGCTTTTTACTAAAAACTAATAATTCCTGCCTGATGGTCTTGTCAGTGCGGCTATCGTTCAGGATCCTGGTGGGGGGGTGGGGAAAACCCCCTAAGTAAGAGAAAGCGAGGCAGATGCCAGGAAATGACGCCCTGTTACAAATAAAGATAGCTCCTCGGCAGGCAGGCCACCAGGCTATAAGATGTAGGTTTATTAAAGAGATCGTATCTTAGTTACAGAATACAAGGTGAGTGTCTATGTCCCACCAGAAGCAGCATCCTTCTGCTCAGCCACTCTCTCCAACTGACCCTCCCCCGGCCAGGCACTCACCCACATTCCATTCCATCGCACAGACTGGCTGAGCAGCAGGGAACAGGGAACCCAGGGAAGGAATGCATAACAGCAAAACCAGGGTACAAGAGTTCCCCTCTGTCTTGTTCCTGTCTTTAATGAGAGCAGAACTACGGAAGCCTGGAGGTGACATCCAGCTGAGGGCTGGTGCACTCAGAGGCTGCTAGCCCAGGGCTTTATTCCCCACTTGAAGTTTTTATGAGTGTGTTTTCACCCTGTAACCTTAAAACCAGGCACAGATGCCTGGGACCAGTTTACTGGCAAACCTGCTTAACTAACTTCATAAGGCCAGCCTAGGGAGCCAGTGAGGTCACTTCCGGCAAAGCAAGCGCAGCACTTCCTGTGCAGCACAGTGTGATGGAAATTTTATCGGATTACAATAAACCAGCAGCGGTGCCCAGTGGCTACCTCTGCAGGGCTGGGGGGTGAGAGGGGTACAGGGCCCGTGTTAGGAAAGAGAGCTGAGTCAGCGGATTTGAATTCATCAGTGGTAAAATCTCGCAGTGTTTGATTAATTGTGAATATTCTATTTCTTGAATAACCAACTGGCAAATATGAAAATATACATTATATGATTCAATATGTTTTAGCTTGAGATGTAAGTTAAAAAGTCTGCCTGAAAAGCAGGAAACTTCTGACCAAACTCACACAGGTAAATGTCAACCAGGGAATTAATGCATCAACCAAAAAGACGGCTTGGAAACGCCTCGCCACAACTCTGCCTATATGGCAGTTTTATTTTACATTTAATTTAATTTTTATAGGGTTTTGTAAAGCGTGAAAAGGACGCTGTGGGAGATCAAGCGCTATACAAGTAGAACACAGCTCAAATACATGAATATGAGATGTACCAAAGTTAATCTGGGGTTCAGAACTTAAATGCAAGTTATTACATACAAGAAACTTTGCAAAAGTCAGGAGATCTGGCCGTGCAAGCTGGAGCAACAGTTGTTTCACTTATCTTTAAATTGTAAGCCTAAGCCACAACAATAACAAAAGAAAAATGAAACTCCCAAACATGTCAACCATATGTTTTAAATTAAAATTTGAAATAAAATAACCATTGCTTATAATTAATATTAAATATTATTCTTATTGGTTCAGAGAAAGTGTTCTATTGGCTTTACGTAACCTGGAATTATTGTACTGAAAGTAAGCGTAAATAACGGGGGGGAAAAGCATTGGCAAAGCAACGATTGCCCATCCGCTCTTGCTCTGAAGTGCACATCGTTTTATGCTGTTGTAGTCAGGCCGAATGGTGTCACTCACAGTGCAAGAGAACGGAAGTGATTGGACCACTGTACCATGATGAGTGCTGTGGTGGGTGGAAGCAACTCTGAATGACAGGTCAACAGACCAATGTGTGAAGAGGGCTAACCAAAAGCCTCAATATGTACATAGTTTTCATTCATGAATGCTGGTGATTACATGAGGCTGCTGGAACAGGAAACCTGCCCCTAGGCCAGACCTAAAAAGCGTAAAGAGTTGGGTGGTACAATAGACAAATTAGGCGACCATGAGATGCCTGCATGGGCCACCCATGGGTGGGAGCATGAACCTCGCTTCCGAGGCTGGTCTAGATGTTGCTCCTGAAGCGCTATACAGGAGCCTATACGATAGGTTACAGGTGCGGCTGGTATCAGGGAAGCGTGGCAGGGCGGCGGGGTTGGGGAAAGGGACGGGGGGGTTACGGAATGAAATTAGAAAAAAAAGAATTTACCTGCTGATGGCCGCTCCGTGCTCTTCCGCTCCTATCCACCGCAGGCACAGGCTCCCAGACTCCCCTTTGGCCAATCCTGACCCAGCTCTCATACATAAGACCAGTGTCAGGATTGGCCGAAGCGCCCTCGATTTGTGATCTCAGAGATAGACTGGGTGCCTGAGCCTGCTGTCTCCTACCCGGAAACGCAGCTAGGCTCCCAGACTCCCCTTTGGCCAATCCTGACCCAGCTCTCATACATAAGACCAGTGTCAGGATTGGCCGAAGCGCCCTCGATTTGTGATCTCAGAGATAGACTGGGTGCCTGAGCCTGCTGTCTCCTACCCGGAAACGCAGCTAGGCTCCCAGACTCCCCTTTGGCCAATCCTGACCCAGCTCTCATACATAAGACCAGTGTCAGGATTGGCCGAAGCGCCCTCGATTTGCGATCTCAGAGATAGACTGGGTGCCTGTGCCTGCTGTCTCCTACCCGGAAACGCAGCTGGGCTTCCAGACTCCCCTTTGGCCAATCCTGACCCTGCTCTCATACATAAGACCAGTGTCAGGATTGGCCGAAGCGCCCTCGATTCGCGATCTCAGAGATAGACTGGGTGCCTGTGCCTGCTGTCTCGTACCCGGAAACGCAGCTCGGGTTGGAGACAGCTTCAGTGCGCATGTCGGTTTGTTCATCCTAAGACGGCCAGCCAAACCCACATGCGCACTAACAACAGTGCCCATCACTCCCTCTCATCACTGTTACCCCTCGGACCCGGCTCCAAAGACTTGGCCTGGGAAGAAAAAAAAAACGATAATAAACACTTTTTATTATCGTTTATTTTTCACGTTTTTAGGCTGCTGGCGGGGGAGGCGGGGCTCCACCGCCATAGCAGTGGAGCAGCCTCTGATAGGTTATCCATACGGAGAAACCTATACTTGAAAGAGGGAGGGCTGGCGGTTTCTGCGTTGTAGCCCGAGGCAGCCGCATGAAAGAGGGGAAGGTGGTGGAGGCCGCCGCCCCCCCCCCCCCGCTATGACACTGTAGAGTCCGTAGTCAGAGCCATGCTAGCAAAGCTGACCACCTCTCTTAGTCGAGCTTCACTTCATTTGATTAGAGGCCCCTCTCTGCTAAAAGCGTCCCATAACAGGGGGTGCTATTTGTCGGAAATCGCCAGCTGTTTCCTATGAAACAGCGCTTTGGAGTCAAGGTTCTGTCCTTGCCCAAAGGAGCTGTTTGGGATGGAGGAGTCTCTTATCCCAAGAGGCAGGTGAGATCTCTAGAGCAGACGAGGCATATCTTAGCAAGAGTTAGAAGCTAGCTCGGGTGAGGCACCTCTAGCTCCTCAGTGACTCTGGGGTATTAGGAGCTATACTAACGCAGGTGGTGATAGAGCACTGGACATCGCTGCAGTGTTACACAAGATGCTGAGACCTGTCTCTATCGATCACCAATAGGAAGTCTCTCGGGTCGGGTTGTCTACTTGGTAGCGGCCCCTCCGTCTCTGAAGCAACCTGTGGGCTGCATAGAGTGTGGTGTGAAAGACCCTGATAAGATTAGAAGATGGGATCATTTGTAAAGTGTTGAAGTCCCTTCTCCAGTACAATCACAATTTACATTAGTCCAAATAAGTACTGGCAAACCAATAGATCTGTTCTTGGCTGTCAGGCTTTTGGCTTTGCCAATGCTTCTTTTGTTTTGTCATTGCTTGTCTAAATTTATATCGTTGGGGAAGCCGCAATCCCGGTCACCATACAGAAAGAAAAAATCTTAAAAAGCAAAAATATTTTTGGGGTCTTAAACACACTCTGCGATAGAAGCCTCTGACTTGAGGAAACTACTTTAGGTGTGACTGCGCTCCTTACGAAAGAGTAGGATGCCCGCGCTGACAGCGAAGGCAGCCAATGGCTGAAGTGGGCTGACCCACTGCCCCAGGCTGTATGTGTAGTGGGCGCAAGAAAATGAGAACGACACAACCACGGATCAATGGCTGAAGAGGTCTGCTAGAAAGTCCCAGTAACTACATATTTTATACATCTCATTTTAGTAAAATCTAGAAGTCTTGGCTAATGCGAGACTCAAAGAATATGCTTGAAGTACAATATGAGCTAGAAAAACATGAACTCCGAAAAGTAGTAAACTTACACAATAGTATAAGTTCTACTTTGCGAATCTGGCCCATGGATTTGCTACACTTGACACATAGTCCACCATCTGCTGTGTTCTTTACAGATTTAAACAATAAGTGTTGGTTCTAACATAAATGTGTCAAAAATCACAAAAAACATGCCACACATGGTGCATTCGTTAGTTGCTAAGGAAATAACATTTACAATACCATCTGTGAATACGGATACATTACTTCCTCAAGTAACCATTGAATGATGCGCACCATTTGGAACACTTTGATATCAACAGCGGCGGCTCCTCCACAATGGCGGAGAAGCATCACCCCACTGCCTGGCTCAGAGCCAGCGCATATAAAATGAAACAATGTTGTTGCATTGTTTCATTTTGCATTTGCCGGCTCTTAGCCAGTGCTGTATGAAGGGGCGGGGCCTAGGCATGGGAGGGGGGAGGAGGAGTGCTACGTGCACTCCACTCCCTAAGTGCTCATGTGTGTTTGTTTGGTCTTCTCAGGCTGACCAAAACACAAAGGCGCACTTCTGTTTCCCCAGCCGGGCTGCATTGCGCAGTAGGGCTCGAGAAACCCCCAGACTCCTTGGTCTGAGCAGGGAGTCTATTGAGCCCGCTCAGGCCAATCCCTGCGCTGCTCTGCAGCATGGGGATTGGATGGGAGTCTGCCCCAGGGGCTGCTGGGACCCAGGAAGAAGAGGAGAGGCGATGCGACACTGGAGGTGGCCGGCGGCTGAAGGTACGTTTTTTTTTTTTCAAACTAATCTATTATTTCTAACCACCCCCCTGCATGCACCCCCCCCCTCCCGTGTGACCCCCACCCGCTCACCCCCTCCCACCCCACAACGCTCTATTTGTGGCGGCCGCCACTGGATATCAATGTCTGGTAGAATGGCAAAATAGTGCGACCTCCCTGCTCCTGATTGGGCCGCATAATTGTCCTTTTCTTGGTGCATAATTTCACAGCTCTGCCGCATAATTCCTGAAGCCTTGAATATGTATGGGAATCTCATGGACTAGTGTATACTATTTCTCTCATTCCCCGTGTACCCACCTATTACACATGCAGTTGTTGTGCGGTTCATCCGTTTGTCTGATCATTACAGGCATGGAGAATAGTTAGGACTATCAATCCTACGCTCTATTGATAACTTGTCCTTATTTTTCATATACTATTTTAGTAGATTTTTGAAAACATATTACATAAGACGATCTGCACGTGTGCCATACGTTTTAAGAATGGGAAAATATGAAATTGCTCCTGGAGCTGAAGACCTGTCTCTCTTGCGTGACATGTGTTTCTCCGCCCGCTTGGATCTCGGTGCCATGCCATGCCCCTGGCATGCTACGCTTCCTTTAGTGCCCATTTCTTTGCCCTCCTGTTGTGTTTATAGCCTTGGCTCTGGCACCCCTGCCTTTGAACCAGCTTTCCTTGGCAGCTACCTCCAGTTCGTGTATCAGAGTATGAGAGCCATTTATTACATGTTTCCTTATAGATTGTTGTTGTGGTACATCATACACGTGGCTACACCTCCTGCCTCGACCCCTTTCAAGGTCACTCTTCAGCTGTTGACAGTGCCTCATCTGGAATTAATTAAGTTGGGTTTCAGAAGAGAAATTGCATAATTACAAAAACAGATTAAAAAACAAAATTACACGTCTTATCCTCCAAATGAGCTTGAGTAGGGAATCCGGCATTACCATTTTGATGGACCAAAGTCCCAAATTGTCAATCTCCTTAGGATATCCAGCAGGTGCCCAAGTACCCTTCTGGCCTCTCTGCCCTTCTGTCCTCTCTGCAATATTTAACATTTTTACCCCTCAGTGGCCAGAGAGCGTTCCCAATCCAGCCCAGCGCTGAATCCTGGCCAGGGTTGGCGCAGTCCATAGACAGCAAAGATGGCGGCCACTGGGTGTTGGTGTTGTGCCTAAGAGTGAGGGCCATTGTATGTCAGTGGATTAGCCACCGAGTGAAGGCTGTGCCACTAGGCTGGATGCCTCCTGAGATTTAACCCCAGCCTTTCCCATTTCCTCACCACTGACAGGTTAAATTCTTTGGACTGGACATTGAGATGCGAGACCTCTGTGGCACTGTGGTCTACAAGCGAACATCACGGATCTTATGTACATCGGATGAACATCTACGGCCATGCCACATGCCATGTGACTTGCCTCACTCTTCTGATTCTGGTGCCCACAGATGGCATTTATGCGGTACGCAACGGTTCACGGGAACCCTCAAAATATATTAAAATACATGAATAGAAAAGGAAGGGTCTCACAAGCAGACATGAAAGCCGGCTTCTGGTGGGAGAGAAACCCACCTGACACTGGTTCTACCCAAGAAACGCATGAGGATGGTTTCCACTTGATTTTCTAGTTCACCTTCCTGCGCATTCGCATCGCAACCATTAGGCGCCCCCTTGATTACTCAAAACCCACAAGCCATTTATTTCTGAAAGCTAAGCGCTGTATTTATCAAAGGGTTGCGGCCCTTTCGCTCCACGCACCATGGGTGTTCCCACACAAAACCCATGGATTTTGATGCATTTCCTGATTTACTATAAGTGGCAGACCTGGGAATGCGACAAAACAGCTATGCATTCCCAGGGGAGGCGTAACGAGGAGAAATATCTTTTTTCACCTCATTACTTCCTATTTCTATGTGTGCTGCATTCCGCAGCACATAGAAAAAGGATAGTGCCTCTGGGGATCGTTTTTTGTGCAGGAAAACAATCCTGCGAACAACTCAGGCCCCCTTGCACTATGGTGCAATAGTGCCGGCATTGGCGCTGGTTTCATTGCCTGATGGATTTCGAGAAGAGTTCCAGTGTATTGTCCATTTACCTGTGTGTGCTGTGAAGTTTTAATAACACAACCAATACAAAACAGAGGAGGATCTGACACCTGTCAAACCACTTCCCCCGGTTTGAAGAGGTGAAGCAGTGAATCGTATAAATCTCTCCACACTGCGACCTCAATGTGGTGAAAGTGTCGTTGACCAATATTGAGACCAATCCAGTGCTTAATTTGAGTTGGTGGTTTCCGGTGCTCAGCACCGGCACTTAATCATCAACACCGGCGCTTTTCATGAGCACCAGTTAAGGGTACATTCATTTACAGGGAGATTAGGTGATTTGCCCAGAATAGCGGGATGTTCAGCCGACACTGAGGCTCGAACCCGGCTCCCCAGCTCTGAAGTCAACATCTCTGGCCATTACACCACATCCTCCCCCCACTTTCATGTTTAGTAGTTGGTTCTGTTTTAGGGGGCCCTAACAGGAGAAATGGGCTGGTGCAAGCTGCCTCCTGAAGAGAGCCCCGGCACTTATGTTTCTTACAAATTAAGCACTGGACCAATCGCAGCTCAGACGCTTTTGGACATCTCATGCTTGCTATGGCGAAAACTGCAGTTGTCTCCTCTTGAGCGGGAGGGTTTTGGATCTGTGCATTAATGCCCAATCCTGTCTACAAGCTTCAAGTCGATGTATCCTGTCTACAAGCTTCAAGTCGATGTTTTTCTTAAGTCAATATTTCTCGTTGTTTTTTCAATGGAAATCTGCATCTCATGTCCAGAAAGCCATGTGCTGCAGCGGGTGCATGACACAACCTGGGATCCTCCTGCCCCTTCTCACTTCCTCATCTAGGGACGCGGCCTTTCGGCCTCCAAACATCGCATGGCTTCAAAGACGCTTACCTCCCTCCCTACGCAGTATCGCCCTTCACCAATGTGGAAGGCACATCTTTCAGCAAGCCGCCGTCACATGGTTCTATGTAGGCTTAACGCCCAGTGTGTGTGGCAACACCTTTCTCAAATGTTCAAATGACATCTTTCATACCCCAACATTCACGCGGCTCTCCATGGGCTCAGCTCCCTTCATGTGCCCATCACCAACGGGTAAGGTACATTTTCTAAGAAAGACACATTTAACAAGACACCCGACAGGAGCATGGCATCGTTGATGGAAAAGTTGTGCTCACATCTCTGTGGACTAGTCCTGTGCTGACAGATTTACACAGGCCACCAACAAGCCAGCTCCATTCCAGGGGTAAGTACACAGGAGTAAGATACTCAGAGAATGCCCCTGATATACACAGGCCACCAACAGGCCAGCTCCATTCCAGGGGGAAGTACACAGGAGTAAGATACACAGAGAATGCCCCTGATGTACACAGGCCACCAACAGGCCAGCTCCATTCCAGGGGGAAGTACACAGGAGTAAGATACACAGAGAATGCCCCTGATATACACAGGCCACCAACAGGCCAGCTCCATTCCAGGGGTATATACACAGGAGTAAGATACTCAGCGAATGCCCCTGATATACACAGGCCACCAACAGGCCAGCTCCATTCCAGGGGTAAGTACACAGGAGTAAGATACTCAGCGAATGCCCCTGATATACACAGGCCACCAACAGCCCAGCTCCATTCCAGGGGTAAGTACACAGGAGTAAGATACTCAGCGAATGCCCCTGATATACACAGGCCTCCAACAGGCCAGCTCCATTCCAGGGGTAAGTACACAGGAGTAAGATACTCAGAGAATGCCCCTGATATACACAGGCCACCAACAGGCCAGCTCCATTCCAGGGGGAAGTACACAGGAGTAAGATACACAGAGAATGCCCCTGATGTACACAGGCCACCAACAGGCCAGCTCCATTCCAGGGGAAAGTACACAGGAGTAAGATACTCAGCGAATGCCCCTGATATACACAGGCCACCAACAGGCCAGCTCCATTCCAGGGGTAGGTACACAGGAGTAAGATACTCAGAGAATGCCCCTGATATACACAGGCCACCAACAGGCCAGCTCCATTCCAGGGGTAGGTACACAGGAGTAAGATACTCAGAGAATGCCCCTGATATACACAGGCCACCAACAGGCCAGCTCCATTCCAGGGGTAGGTACACAGGAGTAAGATACTCAGAGAATGCCCCTGATATACACAGGCCACCAACAGGCCAGCTCCATTCCAGGGGAAAGTACACAGGAGTAAGATACTCAGAGAATGCCCCTGATATACACAGGCCACCAACAGGCCAGCTCCATTCCAGGGGTAAGTACACAGGAGTAAGATACTCAGAGAATGCCCCTGATATACACAGGCCACCAACAGGCCAGCTCCATTCCAGGGGTAAGTACACAGGAGTAAGATACTCAGAGAATGCCCCTGATATACACAGGCCACCAACAGGCCAGCTCCATTCCAGGGGTAAGTACACAGGAGTAAGATACTCAGCGAATGCCCCTGATATACACAGGCCACCAACAGGCCAGCTCCATTCCAGGGGTAAGTACACAGGAGTAAGATACTCAGAGAATGCCCCTGATATACACAGGCCACCAACAGGCCAGCTCCATTCCAGGGGGAAGTACACAGGAGTAAGATACTCAGAGAATGCCCCTGATATACACAGGCCACCAACAGGCCAGCTCCATTCCAGGGATAAGTACACAGGAGTAAGATACACAGAGAATGCCCCTGATATACACAGGCCACCAACAGGCCAGCTCCATTCCAGGGATAAGTACACAGGAGTAAGATGCACAGAGAATGCCCCTGACGAAATTGCCTTCATTTTTATTTCACTTAGTTTTCACACTTGTTTTCACACCTCTATGCTCACACTTCATGGCACAGGCGGTAAATGCCCAACACACCAATATTTGCCCACTTCCCGACACGGATCAGTTTTTGCACACCATTATATTTTGCACATTAATGTTCCTTACCCTCACATTGTCTGCCTCTGCTCATGGTAAGCACAGTGGTTCTAATTTGTGGCACGTCTGTGCTTTATAATTGCCCCAATAAAATTAGCAAGCATTTGCAATGCAATTGGTCTCACATTTGTGAAAGTTACAGCTGTTGGCGTTGTTAATGACAATGTTTGTTACTTTTGTTTTTTTATTTGCAGTGGAGTGACCATATTTACATAGCGCCATTGCCATTCGTGTGACCTCACAGTGCTGGAGAACCAGAAAATGAGAAATAAGGGAGGGGAGACCGAGCGGCGGTACACATTTTCTAAACTAAAAAAAGGGAAACAGGTGATGAGGATCATATTAAATATTTGCCACTCTGAGCATCAAGCAGGTATTGCAGTCCCTCCAGGAATGCTGCACTTCTGCACCCGGGGAAAAATATGTTGTTCCAAGAAAGACAAGAAAACGAAAATAGTGCTTCACTGGTAAACTCTGTAAAGTGGCGCTAATATGTGTGGGTGTGAATAAAACCAATCTGGCCACTTTGCGACTACTCTGTCTAGCTTTGTTTCGTTTTTTATTTGTTTTTCGTATTATGAACCTCTCTCTGTCCCGAGGCTGCACTTCGGATTAGAAAAATGTCAGAAAAAGATGACATTTGCAGCAAAAGTAAGTCTTTCTTTCTTTGGATCCATCTCAAAGGGGAACAAATAAAGGAAATGAGCAGAAAGAGAGGCTAGGCGTTTGTTGAAGTCACTGTTTTCAGCAAGTGAGGAGAAGCGAGACAGGAAGAGAGGCAGTAAGTGAAGAGGAAGCAAGAGAGAGAGAAGGGGGCAGCTGCCAGCTGCAGAGCAGGAGAAGTAAACACTGTAGGGAGGTGGGCGGTGTGAGATGAGTGTGGTGAGGGGGGCGAGGGTCATCATATTCAGAAGTGGGCCCCTACGTTGTGGTACGGCAGATCAATACATGCGATTGGTTGGATTTATTGCAGATGGACCAAAGATGCACATTGTGACCAAACATATAGAAATAGATCAATCATTCTTGCTTGCCCAAAACATGAAGCGCAGCGTCCGTGAAGCAGGCGCCTTCTGATACGCGAGCCGAGGGAAAGCACACAAAACGCAAGATGCAAAGAGTGCACAATCCCTACGGAAAAGTCCTTCAGAGAAAGGATACTGCAATAGGCCAAAACTAAGGGGCAGGAGTAAGACACGAGAAGGTGGGACATAAACCTACAAGAAACCATACAGAAGAAAGCTTTTCAGAACAACACGCACTTTAACCAATCGGCAGCGAGGGCGTGGCCAAAGCTCGTAGAAGTGAATACAGCATGCCTCCCAGAGCAGTGCATGCGCCACCGCTAGGCTCGACCTAAAAATAAGTTGTTATCTCTTGACTCTCAATGTTGCCCAGGTTGAATCAAATGATACTATTAGATGTTTTTCAATACTGACTATCACAAAGTCATGACATTTCTCAACTCCATGTCGGAAGAATGACAAGTCAATTTTGGGTTTTTCCAGTCAATAGGACCATGTATGTTAGGACTTGTAGTTTACATTTTTTTAATATAAGTGCGGGCCCCAACTGCCGGCATGCTTTGAATTCTTAGTGCTGTTGGCTGAAAATCTAGGACTGCCCACAAGGCACTCTCTTGACAAAGGGCCTCTTGATGAATATTCACAGGGTTGATCTATCAGCTTACAACACCCATCTGTTCCCTACTCCTTCCTGTGCTATTGTCAACATTCCCCAGCAGAAGGTGATATGGCCAGCCTTATATCTTCTCCATATAGTCGTGTATAACAGCGCCTGGAATCAGTCACCACGAAGAAACAGCACACACACACATCTCTATCTGCCATGCGAAGAGGGCGTCTGTTGACCTGCAAGAAGCATAAGAAGTTTGCAAAGCTCTCCGGCACTATTCATGCACCCCGCAATCATACAGGCACAGCACATTTAACAAGAGTGTGCCTCCTAGTTCCAAAGAATGCCAGAAATATATGCACCAAAGCCAAATCAGACTCCATAGACAGATGGTGACCTCAAAACCATGTAGAACATGACCAGACTGTTGAGAGCGTCACAAGGCAATAGCATCAGCAGAATGTAGGGTATTCAGATAACTGCTCCACACTGACCGTCTCCAGGGCGCTGATGGCTCTCTTGACGCGTCCTCCCGACAACCAGTGAGCGGCGGTGAGTTCTCCTTCAGAGGATCCTGTGATGGGAGCAGACCAAAAGGATTAGTTACTTCAGAAAGTTCACTCCATGCAGCTGCACTATGTCTTATTTTAATATTGTTTAGGTAAAGTTATAGCAGAGAGGTGGCACGGGAGAGCGATGGAGCTGTAGGTACCACACGGAGGTACATCACAGGTGGAGCAAATTTACAGAGATCGAGTAAGACAATGTAAACGAGAGATACAACTCATGCTTGGGAGGCTAGAGGGCACGAATAGAGGGCATACTACGCATAATGAAAGAGAGCGGCAATGTAAGCTGGGTGTAGGGTTATATCGCAGTTGTCAGGTAGGGTCATTGTGTCTTACTCCTGCCCTTGGTGTTGATTACCTCTGAACACACATGCCTGATTGACAAAACATGTTTATGAGTGCCTGTGCCTTACTCCAGTCATAGGTGTGTCCTATTTATAAATCAACATGAATTAAAGATGACCGCTCAGGGGAAAAGTAACCCCTGGCTAGGCGTGTTATACTTTTCGAAGCCCAAGTGTAAGATGCACCTAAGACTGGAGTAAGACACAGCTACTCACAGGAAAGATTTGTGACGCGTCCCCATAATGCGGGACTGGGGGCCGGGTTCAATCACAATGACTGGAATCGCCAGGGAGGACGGCTCATCAGAGGCACAGAGATGGGGATCGCCGGAGGGTGTATCTGGCTGGTCAATCACTCGTTGCTTCTTCGGGAAGCTTTAAGGAGATAAACCCAAGCAACCCATACCTTCTTCCGGCTCCCATAGGACCTGCTGATAAAATACAGAGGTCCGAGAATGGAGAAAAATCACTTTAGAGTCCCTGCCACACATGAATATACCTGCCCTCGTTGCCACCAAAATGGGTAAGACATTTCTAAAATGCCATGTTGTAGCTTCGGATTGGAAACAATCTATCCACCCAAAGGCTGCTTCAATTTATGAAACAGGGGGCAGCTCACTTCTTTAAAGAACACTACATGGCGACAAAGTCTCAGTGCACCTCCACTCTCAGAGCCTCGCTTTCCGTCCAATCACCTTCAGACTTTATCTTTGCCATTAAAACCATAGTGCACTCTGCTGCCGTTTGGGGAGATTCCCGCTACACAAGCGGTTTGGGACCAGGATATCGTCTGACATCAATAGAATGCCCCCAATGACACAAGATACATACATGCATTGACGTGTGCTCTAGAAGAAAGAAACATGTCTGCCTGACGCACCGCGGCCTCCTGGCTGCAAGAGGACATCTCCCAAGGTCCAGACCACTGTCTGATGCTCCAATGCAGGACAATGACCCAAGGGGAGAAGGTGAGCACTTAGAGGTTGGCACTGGAGCTCTTGTTCAGCTCCAAGGCCCTTATCTTGGTTTCCAGCAGGAGTGGTGAAGACCCACAGGTGCAGTGGAATCTTCCGCTGGGGGTGTAAGTCATATAACAACGCCTACCATCACCTGCTGGTCTAGTCCGGTCAAACACTCCCTCTCAGAGGGCTTCCAGAGCCCATGTCCAGAGGGCTGCAAGGTATACGCCTCAGAGGGCCGAAGACCTTACAGTCCGAGGCGCTGGCGGAAAGGGAGTGACCGATCATGACGCATTCCTTGCTCAGATGTGGATCCCTAGCTAACAAGAGCAGTCATATAAAGATCCTGTGGCTTGACGGAGGAGAGGGCCGAGGAGTGATATCAGCCCTATCTTAGCCATGCCACCGCTAGAATGTGGTCTCCGAGGTGCACATCCCAAGAGGCGATGCACGCAGCGGGTCAAGCCGCAGGGAGCCGCAGGGACTGACCATTATATACAGACATACTATTTTGTGTCGCAAGCACAGTGTCCTTGCAAATACAACACACCCACTGGATACCTATACCACACATTCCACCACAAACAACACTTACACAAGGGGACATGACACATCCTAGTTATGACAGATTCAGAAGGTTTTACCATAGAGGACTGATGGGACAGTATCCTCGGTGAATGAGCAACAAGCCCCTATGCCCCCGCCGCAGAAACCTCTTCCACCAACAATGAATCGGATGCAGCCGCCTGGAGAAGAAGAGCTTCCCTCCTTGACTACTGACGTGGTTACCCCCGGGGGACCAGTCACAAACATGGAGCCATCCCTCCAGCGGTCTTGAAGATGCGAGCCTCTAGACGGCAGCAACACAAGTGTCCTTCCATCTACAGACCTCCCCATCTCTTCTAGAGTTACGAAACGCCCTGAAGACCTGGCTATCCAGCTAATCAACCAGATCCTGCCAGCGCCTAGATACCCTCGTGGATGACAAGAAGCGCTATACAAATCTACTGATTGATTGAATAAATGCACAAAGGTGCTGCATGGCGGATTTCAAAGCAGAGACTTTCATTCTTGCAGTGCCCTGGCTTTCGGATGAGCTGGAGTCTGAAGGCTTGCTTCTCAGAAGCTCCAAAACAGATACCACAGTCATTATCTTGTAAGGAGAGAAGGAATGGACTGGATGCTACTACTCGAAGTGAGAGGTATATTACAGCAGAGTTGCTGGAGTTGTAAAAGCATCTTAGTGAGAGTCCTGCTGTCTGAGGGGCAGATTTACAAGCCCCTTGCGCCACCGGTGCGTCACTTTTTGTGACGCACCAGCAGCACATTTTGCTGCCCCATATTTACAAGGGCAGGAAAAGTCACTCTGCGTGGCTTTTCCTGTCCTTGTAGATTCGACTCCTTCAGACGCAGCACTTTGCGTGAAAGGGGCGTTTCTTGGGTGTGGTTGTGGGTGTTACCACGCGACACCCATAGAACCAGACACATTTCCAGATTTACAAGAAATCGTAAATCTGGAAATGCACCTGAATGCTACGCCTGCTCAGGGGAGGCGTAAGGAGGCGCAACGAGGAGAAATGTATTAATTTCTCTTCGTTCTTTTTCCTCTTTCTATGCGTGCTGCATTCTATAGCACGCATAGAAAGAGGAAATCACCTGTGGTGATTGTTTATGTACAGGAAGGTGTCCCTTCTTGCACATAAAGAATCATCTAAACAATGACGTTTTGCAAGTTCTATGTGTGCTAATGCAGCACACTTAGAAGTTGTCAAACGACATTTCTGATTGTTTATGGGCTAGAAGGGGGACCTTCCTGCACATAAACAATCTCCCCACGATGCAGGCATCCTTGCACCATGGTGCAAGCGTGTCTGCGTTGGCGCATAGCAGCAGCTTGTACGCCAGTGCAGGAAGAAGCAAAGAGATGCAACATGTTGTTGTAAATATGTCGCATCCCTGTGCTTCCAAAGTATCGCGGTGCAGCAAAATGACTTGCAGCACAGCGTTGCGTTGCTTTTTTGTAAATCTGCCCCGGAGTGTCCAGGGTAAGATGGTTAATAATATAAAATCTACACCCAGTGGGGCAGTATTTTTAAAATGATAGTTAGGCCAGAATATTTATGTCCGACGGTATTTTTGTTATCAGTATTCTGGCGTACGACTGCGGCAAAAAGTCAGTGTCACCACCAGTCCATGCCTATGACCTGCTATGGTTTCAAGCCCTGAGCCTGAATATTTCTGTGCCCACCTCGAACATTCATGACTATTTCTTATGAATTCCTTAACAAAACATATCCTTTCAGCCCCTTGGTTTCCTCGATCCTCCCCTGCTGCCTCCTGCACATTCCACTTGGATACAGAACAGTTGCAATTTTTAGAAGACTAGTATAGCACTCCCACACAATATATGGGTAAAGTACCCAACTGATACAAGTTGTCAGTTCTTAATCAGATCATATATGCCTGTCCCAATGTCAAGAGAGATAGAATCAATTTCTTCAAATCATTAAGCTGTCACATGTTAAATCCAGGACCCTTGGAGCAATAGTTGTTTTTCATCCTTTCTTTATTGACGCATGATAGTAAGTTCCAAATACACGGACCAGCCGACACGTGTTTCGTCTTACAAAAGACTTTTTCAAGGCAATAAGTTCAACGAGGTAGTTGATAAAGTATCCAATCATGTAGTTCGTAAACACGAATTCCCATGTAAAATCATCCTGTGTGAGATCACACCATCCAATAGTAGTATGTGCGCTCTCTTGTCTCCAAAGTTCAATAAAGCGTAAAAAAAGAGCATCAAATAGTATCTTCCAATAGGTTGCTAGATGTAAGTGACGTGCTATCTCCTTGATACGAGCGCACTCACTGCTTGTTACCGCCGGTCGAGAGATCTAACAGCCTTCCGTCCCGTTCACTGCACAGCTTTGGCTTTCGAGGTGTTACGCAATTGTAGGGTCACATTATCGTCCATGAAGAATCCTACAGACCCGGAGCAGAGCACCATGGAAGAGCTGCAGCTCAGTAGAGTAAGTGTGTTGAGCCAGGAGAGCGAAGGATGGGGCAGGTAGGGGGTAAGATTAGGAGGATCCGTGCTTGGCGTCGGATAATCTTGAGACAGGGAAGGGTTTGCCAGGTTGGATGTCAAGATGAACATGCGCTGCTAAGTATATTTTTTCTGGAGCTGGTTTTCATAAAGAGATGATCTTCATGGACACAGAAGTGGAATGAGATGATGTCGAGTTTGAGGATTGAAGCAAGTGGTTCCATGAAAAGATTAGGACAAGGTGAGGAAACAATGGAACCCCAAGGGACACCTTGATGGAGCGCTGAAGTTTTGGAAATAGTTTGACAGTTTTGTACACTAACTTCTGATTTCCCAGTATGACATAAACCAGTTGAGAACTGCACAGTTGAGTCCCAGTCTCTCCTTGAGGATTTTAAGAAGGGTGGAATCCCTCTCACCGGCGTAGATAGGAGATAATGATGGGAGTTAAGAGATAGGGATAAGAAATAGGAGATAAGAGATAGGGATAGGAGATAGTAAATAGAGATAGGAGATAAGAGATAGGGATAGGAGATAAGAGAGAGATAGGAGATAAGAGATAGGGATGGGAGATAAGAGAGAGATAGGAAGTAAGACATAGGGATAGGAGATGAGAGAGATGGGTGATAAGAGATAGGGATAGGAGATGAGAGAGATGGTGGATAAGAGATAGGGATAGGAGATAAAAAATAGAGATAGGAGATAAAAGATAAGGATAGGAGATAATAGATAGAGATAGGAGATAATAGAGATAGGAGACAATAGATAGATATAGGAGATAAGAGATAGAGATAAGAGAGAGATCGTCGATAAGAGGTAGGGATATGAAATAAGAGAGAGATAGGAGATAAGAGATAGGGATAGGAGATAAGAGAGAGATAGGAGATAAGAGATAGGAGAAAAGAGATATAGATAGGTGAGAAGAGACAGGGATAGGAGATAACAGAGAGATAGGAGATAAGAGAAAGGGATAGGAGATAAGAGATAAGAGATAGGAGATAAGAGATAGGGATAGGAGATAATAGAGATACGAGATAAGAGATAGGGAAAGGAGATAAGAGAGAGATAGGAGATAAGAGAAAGGGATAGGAGATAAGAGATAAGAGATAGGAGATAAGAGATAGGGATAGGAGATAATAGAGATACGAGATAAGAGATAGGGAAAGGAGATAAGAGAGAGATAGGAGATAAGAGGAAGTGATAGGAAATAAGAGAGAGATAGGAGGTAAGAGATAGGGATATGAGATAGAGATAGGAGACAAGAGTTAGGGATAGGAGTTAAGAGATAGGGATAGGAGACAAGAGAGAGATAGGGATAGGAGACAAGAGAGAGATGGGAGATAAGAGATAGGGATAAGAGATAGGGATAGGGATAGGAGATAAGAGGTAGGGATGGAAGATAAGAGAGGGATAGGAGGTAAGAGATAGGGATAGGAGATGAGAGAGATAGGAGATAAGAGATAGGGGACACCGCTGTCTGGTAAGGGAAGTGAATCATCAGCTAATTAAGGGGCATATTATCAAGCCAGGCGATAAAATTATCGCCGCTTTGGCGGCAGAAAACTGCAGCTAAAACGGCGATAATGGGCTTGATAATATGCTCTATGGAATTCCAATTGAAGCCCATGTTAGATGTGAAGGACATCTAACATGGGCTTCAATTGGAATTCCATAGAGCATATTATCAAGCCCATTATCGCCGCTTTAGTGGCAGTTTTCTGCCGCTAAAGTGGCGATCATTTTATCGCCTGGCTTGATAATATGCCCCTCAATTATTGAGGCCTCCGTGCTGCCTCCTGACCTAATACATCATTAAACCTCCTCTGGAAGGTCATTTTCATCTTCAAAAGCAGGGGCTGATTTTTAAAGCTGCCTCATGAAGGGGAGCTTGGCATATTGGGGCAGATGTACAGAGAGCTCATGCAATGCAGCGCTGCAGGTCAAGTTACTACGCTGCGCTGCAAGCAGGAGAGAGCAGAGCTGCACCGTATCCACTCAGAAAGGTGTGGCTGTGTTCCCTCCCTTCGCTGTCACACTTGTGTCTGCCATACACCAACGCAGGCCCCATCGCCCCATAGTGCCTGGGTGTCTGCATTGTAGTCAGCATGGTTTATGTGCAGGAATGGGTTCCTTCTTGCAAAAACCAAAACACCACGCTTTACACCGTTTCCCTCTTTGCATGTGTATGTAAAATTGAAAAAAATTATGAGGAATTAAAACATTTCTCCTCATTACACCTGCCTCAGGGAGACACTGGATTTTGGTACAAATCCCTGATTACAAATCTTTGTAGATAGAGATTTGCATCAAAGCTCATGGGTGGTTGCATGGGAACGCCCATGCACCGCCCACGGAACATCCCATTGACGCAAAGTAACACAAGGCAGCGCATTGCTGTGAGTTTCGTTACTTTAGAAATAAATGATCGCAAATTGTCACTTGCATTGGTTTCTAAATCCCAGCCTCTTCGTCGGGTTGCATTAAAAAATGTAGAAGTACCAGTTTAAAACCCGGATATAGTGATAGTAATAAGCAACAGAAAGGTGACCAGTGAAGCTTTGCAGAGGGCCTTCCACTGCGCAGCAACATGTGTTGCTGCGTTTTTAGTAACTTTTGAACAGTTTGAACTAGACACAATTTTTTGGGTGAAAACAGCAGATTATGCAGCAGATGATGGATTATGTGGTAAATGCGGCAAATGTATATTTATGCGAAAAAGGCAGCGGCTGCACAATCGCATTATTGCAGTGACCCTGCTAATACCTGCCACCCAAGCCAGTCTCATAGCTTTGGGGACCTTGAATAGTCTGGATTGTCATGCTTGTACGAGTGTGATGGTTAGTCGTTGTGTTGGTACTGTCACTGGCAGGGGCTAGGGATGGGGCAAGCTGTAGCAAGCGCCTGAAGAGGGTCCTGGCACTAAGGGGCAGATTTATGTTCCCTGGCGCATCCCTGCAAATCAGCATGGATGCGCCAGGGAAGATGCGTCACGCAAGTTTGCCCTTGCGCCACCGCAGATGCGCCGCATTTACAATGCGGTGCATCGAGGCGCAAGGACAAGCAGATATGTGACCCATCTGCCGGCGTAAGGTTGGCGCAGTGCTGAAGTTGCGTCGCAAGCGTGACGCAACTCCAGTACTGTTCCAGCCGACCCTATCCCTAACATGGTGCGTCAAGCCTTACGCCTGCTTCAAGCAGGCGCAGGGTTTTGACGCATCAGCGTTGGGAAAGTGACTCAGTGAAATCTTATAGATTTCACTGAGTCACTTTTCAGGGGCGTTCCTGCGACGGAACGCCCCCCCTGAGTAGAAACGCCCACATGAAACCTGACGCAGGTTTCATGTGGCGCAGGGCTTTACACCGTGACACATCTCCATAGATGCGTCACAATGTAAATGGGGCGCAACATGGCGCAGGGTATACACCGCCGCTGCATCACAAAAGTGACGCAACGGCGGCGTAAAACTGGCGCAAGTCAGATATAAATCTGCCCCTTATTGTTTTACAAATTAAGCAGTGCCCAAAATTCCTCAAGACGACACTGCCACAATAAACAGGTTATAGGGGCCAGATGCTGACATAAATAGACATCTGTCTGCAGCAAGTGACGCAATACTGCCTCCAGTACACAGGCCCATGCAGAAAAGAGAGTGGGAAACGGAAGAAGCTTCGCATGTTGTTTCCTCCGTGTACAGATGCATGTGTGTGCGCACTGCTGGCGTGCGAGCTGCTACCAGCGGGGGAGTGTTTCCACAAACAATTAACAAGCACATTTTATCTTGTCCGCCAATTTTGGACAGAAACAAACAGCCGGTCACAGGTCCTGGAGAGCGGCCCTCCCAGCGGCATTGCGCACCCTCCACAGCGCAGGCAGGGGGGCAGCTTGCATTAGGAGGGGGTGGGGGGATTTGGCAGCCAAGGGCAGGCCGCCTTAGTTGTTGAAACTGGCGAGGTTCAGCAGTGCTGTCTGTTTCAGCCACACCTGTTCCTGCGGATGAACCTGATATCCGGTGGCACCCCACCTGCTCTGAAGAGGCCACGCACTTCCGGCTACGCCTCATCTCTGCTGCCTAGTCAGTCTCATCATCTCTGACTCGTCTCGTTATCACTGCAGACTGCTAGGAAACACCCATCCCGGGCCGGGGGCACCCTCTGCCTAAGGGGTGATTCATTGTGAGGCACAATCAGGCCCATCTTTAATTATTTCCTGAAAAAATGCGTTTTTACAGCAAACAGACCTAATGTTCAATGAATTTGAATGAGGGGTCTCTGGCACTGAAATACTGCTCCCACCGCACTCTGAATTGGTCTGGACAGCGATGTACAGAGTGCAAAACCCTCCCTTCAAATAATGGCGCCATTGTGAAATTCGGTTTAATGGGCAACAGTACCTTGGGAACCATTGGCTAAAGAGTTGTGGCGGACGGAGGGTGCGAAACAGCACGCGCCCGCTCTAAAGCCAAGGTCTAAGCGCGACCCTCCACAGACGGAGCCCCCGAGCAGGCTTCTCCAGACCCCGTTCTGGCCTGATTATCGTCACATTGGACTTGTGTTCACAGATCATTTCTACCACAGCCGCTGCTGTGGCTGGTTTCGATAGTCATCACTCCCATGCTCGCCGGACACTCCCTTCCTTCCTCAAGCACCTGGGACAACCTGGCCCCACCACCCTCGACGAATGAGGTTCACTGTGGTTGCACCTGCAGCGGTCCTCCACCCTCACCCAGCACTGGGAGACCCGCCTGTCTCCGACACAGGAAGCAGCTGCGAGCCGCTGAGCTTGAGCACATGTACCCTGCATTATCCAGGCGGCCGCTACAGATACTTGAAGGGGTAAGTGGGGAACTGTACTCTGGCACTGAACTCCACCCTGGAACCGTAGGCTCTCAAGAGAGGGGTGAAGTTCAGAAGCCTTGAACCCAACGGTCTCAAGAGATGCGTGAAGTTCAGAAGCCTTGAACCCAAAGGTCTCAAGAGATGCGTGAAGGTCAGAAGCCTTGAACCCAAGGGTCTCAAGAGATGGGTGAAGGTCAGAAGCCATGAACCCAATGGTCTCAAGAGATGGGTGAAGGTCAGAAGCCATGAACCCAAGGTTCTCAAGAGATGGGTGAAGATCAGAAGCCTTTAACCAAAGGGTCTCAAGAGAGGGGTGAAGGTCAGAAGCCATGAACCGTAGGCTCTCAAGAGAGGGGTGAAGGTCAGAAGCCATGAACCCAAAGGTCTCAAGAGATGCGTGAAGTTCAGAAGCCTTGAACCCAAGGGTCTCAAGAGATGGGTGAAGGTCAGAAGCCTTGAACCCAAGGGTCTCAAGAGATGCATGAAGGTCAGAAGCCTTGAACCCAAGGGTCTCAAGAGATGGGTGAAGGTCAGAAGCCTTGAACCCAAGGGTCTCAAGAGATGCATGAAGGTCAGAAGCCTTGAACCCAAGGGTCTCAAGAGATGGGTGAAGGTCAGAAGCCTTTAACCAAAGGGTCTCAAGAGA
Source organism: Triturus cristatus (assembly GCF_964204655.1). Lineage (NCBI taxonomy): Eukaryota > Metazoa > Chordata > Amphibia > Caudata > Salamandridae > Triturus > Triturus cristatus. The sequence goes on along the minus strand of NC_140582.1, from coordinate 1,199,287,716 downwards.
CAGGTGAAGTTCAGAAGCCTTGAACCCAAGGGTCTCAAGAGAGGGGTGAAGTTCAGAAGCCTTGAACCCAACGGTCTCAAGAGATGCGTGAAGTTCAGAAGCCTTGAACCCAAAGGTCTCAAGAGATGCGTGAAGGTCAGAAGCCTTGAACCCAAAGGTCTCAAGAGATGCGTGAAGGTCAGAAGCCTTGAACCCAAGGGTCTCAAGAGATGGGTGAAGGTCAGAAGCCATGAACCCAATGGTCTCAAGAGATGGGTGAAGGTCAGAAGCCATGAACCCAATGGTCTCAAGAGATGGGTGAAGGTCAGAAGCCATGAACCCAATGGTCTCAAGAGATACGTGAAGGTCAGAAGCCATGAACCCAATGGTCTCAAGAGATACGTGAAGGTCAGAAGCCTTGAACCCAAGGGTCTCAAGAGATGGGTGAAGGTCAGAAGCCTTGAACCCAAGGGTCTCAAGAGATGCATGAAGGTCAGAAGCCTTGAACCCAAGGGTCTCAAGAGATGGGTGAAGGTCAGAAGCCTTGAACCCAAGGGTCTCAAGAGATGCATGAAGGTCAGAAGCCTTGAACCCAAGGGTCTCAAGAGATGGGTGAAGGTCAGAAGCCTTTAACCAAAGGGTCTCAAGAGACAGGTGAAGTTCAGAAGCCTTGAACCCAAGGGTCTCAAGAGAGGGGTGAAGTTCAGAAGCCTTGAACCCAACGGTCTCAAGAGATGCGTGAAGTTCAGAAGCCTTGAACCCAAAGGTCTCAAGAGATGCGTGAAGGTCAGAAGCCTTGAACCCAAAGGTCTCAAGAGATGCGTGAAGGTCAGAAGCCTTGAACCCAAGGGTCTCAAGAGATGGGTGAAGGTCAGAAGCCATGAACCCAATGGTCTCAAGAGATGGGTGAAGGTCAGAAGCCATGAACCCAATGGTCTCAAGAGATGGGTGAAGGTCAGAAGCCATGAACCCAATGGTCTCAAGAGATACGTGAAGGTCAGAAGCCATGAACCCAATGGTCTCAAGAGATACGTGAAGGTCAGAAGCCTTGAACCCAAGGGTTTCAAGAGATGGGTGAAGGTCAGAAGCCTTGAACCCAAGGGTCTCAAGAGATGGGTGAAGGTCAGAAGCCTTGAACCCAAGGGTCTCAAGAGATGGGTGAAGATCAGAAGCCTTTAACCAAAGGGTCTCAAGAGAGGGGTGAAGGTCAGAAGCCATGAACCGTAGGCTCTCAAGAGAGGGGTGAAGGTCAGAAGCCTTGAACCCAAGGGTCTCAAGAGATGGGTGAAGGTCAGATGCCTTGAACCCAAGGGTCTCAAGAGATGGGTGAAGGTAAGAAGCCTTGAACCCAAGGGTCTCAAGAGATGCATGAAGGTCAGAAGCCTTGAACCCAAGGGTCTCAAGAGATGGGTGAAGGTCAGATGCCTTGAACCCAACGGTCTCAAGAGATGCGTGAAGTTCAGAAGCCTTGAACCCAAAGGTCTCAAGAGATGCGTGAAGGTCAGAAGCCTTGAACCCAAAGGTCTCAAGAGATGCGTGAAGGTCAGAAGCCTTGAACCCAAGGGTCTCAAGAGATGGGTGAAGGTCAGAAGCCATGAACCCAATGGTCTCAAGAGATGGGTGAAGGTCAGAAGCCATGAACCCAATGGTCTCAAGAGATGGGTGAAGGTCAGAAGCCATGAACCCAATGGTCTCAAGAGATACGTGAAGGTCAGAAGCCATGAACCCAATGGTCTCAAGAGATACGTGAAGGTCAGAAGCCTTGAACCCAAGGGTTTCAAGAGATGGGTGAAGGTCAGAAGCCTTGAACCCAAGGGTTTCAAGAGATGGGTGAAGGTCAGAAGCCTTGAACCCAAGGGTCTCAAGAGATGGGTGAAGGTCAGAAGCCTTGAACCCAAGGGTCTCAAGAGATGGGTGAAGATCAGAAGCCTTTAACCAAAGGGTCTCAAGAGATGGGTGAAGGTCAGAAGCCTTGAACCCAAGGGTCTCAAGAGATGGGTGAAGGTCAGAAGCCTTGAACCCAAGGGTCTCAAGAGATGTGTGAAGGTCAGATGCCTTTAACCAAAGGGTCTCTAGAGATGGGTGAAGGTCAGAAGCCTTGAACCCAAGGGTCTCAAGAGATGGGTGAAGGTCAAAAGCCTTGAACCCAAGGGTCTCAAGAGATGGGTGAAGGTCAGAAGCCATGAACCCAACGATCTCAAAAGATGGGTGAAGGTCAGAAGCCTTGAACCCAAGGGTCTCAAGAGATGGGTGAAGGTCAGAAGCCTTGAACCCAAGGGTCTCAAGAGATGCATGAAGGTCAGAAGCCTTGAACCCAAGGGTCTCAAGAGATGGGTGAAGGTCAGAAGCCTTTAACCAAAGGGTCTCAAGAGATGGGTGAAGGTCAGAAGCCTTGAACCCAAGGGTCTCAAGAGATGGGTGAAGGTCAAAAGCCTTGAACCCAAGGGTCTCCAAGAGATGGGTGAAGGTCAGAAGCCTTGAACCCAAGGTTCTCAAGAGATGGGTGAAGGTCAGAAGCCTTGAACCCAAGGGTCTCCAAGAGATGGGTGAAGGTCAGAAGCCTTTAACCAAAGGGTCTCAAGAGACAGGTGAAGGTCAGAAGCCATGAACCCAACGGTCTCAAGAGATGCGTGAAGGTCAGAAGCCTTGAACCCAAGGGTCTCAAGAGATGGGTGAAGATCAGAAGCCTTTAACCAAAGGGTCTCAAGAGATGGGTGAAGGTCAGAAGCCTTGAACCCAAGGGTCTCAAGAGATGGGTGAAGGTCAGAAGCCTTGAACCCAAGGGTCTCAAGAGATGTGTGAAGGTCAGATGCCTTTAACCAAAGGGTCTCTAGAGATGGGTGAAGGTCAGAAGCCTTGAACCCAAGGGTCTCAAGAGATGGGTGAAGGTCAAAAGCCTTGAACCCAAGGGTCTCAAGAGATGGGTGAAGGTCAGAAGCCATGAACCCAACGATCTCAAAAGATGGGTGAAGGTCAGAAGCCTTGAACCCAAGGGTCTCAAGAGATGGGTGAAGGTCAGAAGCCTTGAACCCAAGGGTCTCAAGAGATGCATGAAGGTCAGAAGCCTTGAACCCAAGGGTCTCAAGAGATGGGTGAAGGTCAGAAGCCTTTAACCAAAGGGTCTCAAGAGATGGGTGAAGGTCAGAAGCCTTGAACCCAAGGGTCTCAAGAGATGGGTGAAGGTCAAAAGCCTTGAACCCAAGGGTCTCCAAGAGATGGGTGAAGGTCAGAAGCCTTGAACCCAAGGTTCTCAAGAGATGGGTGAAGGTCAGAAGCCTTGAACCCAAGGGTCTCCAAGAGATGGGTGAAGGTCAGAAGCCTTTAACCAAAGGGTCTCAAGAGACAGGTGAAGGTCAGAAGCCATGAACCCAACGGTCTCAAGAGATGCGTGAAGGTCAGAAGCCTTTAACCAAAGGGTCTCAAGAGATGGGTGAAGATCAGAAGCCTTGAACCCAAGGGTCTCAAGAGATGGGTGAAGGTCAGAAGCCTTGAACCCAAGGGTCTCAAGAGACAGGTGAAGGTCAGAAGCCATGAACCCAACGGTCTCAAGAGATGCGTGAAGGTCAGAAGCCTTTAACCAAAGGGTCTCAAGAGATGGGTGAAGGTCAGAAGCCTTTAACCCAAGGGTCTCAAGAGATGGGTGAAGGTCAAAAGCCTTGAACCCAAGGGTCTCAAGAGATGGGTGAAGGTCAGAAGCCATGAACCCAACGATCTCAAAAGATGGGTGAAGGTCAGAAGCCTTGAACCCAAGGGTCTCAAGAGATGGGTGAAGGTCAGAAGCCTTGAACCCAAGGGTCTCAAGAGATGCATGAAGGTCAGAAGCCTTGAACCCAAGGGTCTCAAGAGATGGGTGAAGGTCAGAAGCCTTTAACCAAAGGGTCTCAAGAGATGGGTGAAGGTCAGAAGCCTTGAACCCAAGGGTCTCAAGAGATGGGTGAAGGTCAAAAGCCTTGAACCCAAGGGTCTCCAAGAGATGGGTGAAGGTCAGAAGCCTTGAACCCAAGGTTCTCAAGAGATGGGTGAAGGTCAGAAGCCTTGAACCCAAGGGTCTCCAAGAGATGGGTGAAGGTCAGAAGCCTTTAACCAAAGGGTCTCAAGAGACAGGTGAAGGTCAGAAGCCATGAACCCAACGGTCTCAAGAGATGCGTGAAGGTCAGAAGCCTTTAACCAAAGGGTCTCAAGAGACAGGTGAAGGTCAGAAGCCTTGAACCCAAGGGTCTCAAGAGATGGGTGAAGGTCAGAAGCCTTTAACTAAAGGGTCTCAAGAGACAGGTGAAGGTCAGAAGCCATGAACCCAACGGTCTCAAGAGATGCGTGAAGGTCAGAAGCCTTTAACCAAAGGGTCTCAAGAGATGGGTGAAGGTCAGAAGCCTTTAACCCAAGGGTCTCAAGAGGTGGATTAAAGTCAGAAGCCATGAACCCAAGAGTTTCAAGAGATGGGTGAAGATCAGAAGCCTTGAACTCAAGGGTTAAACCCTTTTACTCCTTATGTCCCAGGACGCTACCTACTATGGATCCTGAGCAACTGGGCCAAGTACCCCTCCCGCACTTGACTCTCAGGGGTAGCGCAAGTCGAGAAGTCCTAGCCTTCTCGGGGGAAGGCAGATACAGCGAGGTGAACACAGGCTTTCAACTCAAAATATATGCTCAGCAGGAACAGTAAATGATTGTCCAGTCAATTACTTGCTTTTATGAAAAAAGGGATTTTATATATAAATACTAAGTAAAATATGACATTCATAAACAGTACACACAGTCCCGTGAGGTCAGTTCTGTTGTGCTAAATAGCCTTGTCTCTCAGTCCCACTCCCCAATCACAAGCAGTAGTGGTTATTCCCCATTCTCTATAAGTCCCACTAGTAGTCCGGGTCACAGGAGTTCCACTTTCACTCTTTATTAAAGTCAAAATTGTACCAGTGCTGAAGCTTTCTCTGTAAGGCAAGCTTCCTCAGGACTGACTGGCCCATAAATCAGTCTTACCCGTGCCAACAGGATCTGAGCGACCGGAGTCTCTGAGCACGCCCTCATCACGGGCACTGAAACTGCTGTGGCGGACTTGGTAAGACTTTCACACGTGGCCCAGGAGGGGCTGCGATCTGATGTCTTCGAATTCCAGTGGCAGCGGCCAGGGGGTTCTCGATGCTCCTCCAATTCTGGTAAGTTACTTGGGTTCCTCCTCACAGCTAGCGGGCGGAGGTTGGGATGCTCCTGGTGCTTATCCTCAGTCGCTGCTTGGGCCCATTCGGGCACCACGGCAGCTTCCTTCCTCCGACAACAGTCTCCACCAGACTACTTACCTTGCCTTGTCCCGGTGCCCATCCAACATACGGGGTTCCTGTTCTCTTTCTGTACACTGATTATGGCGCGACCGGCACAACAGCAATCTTTACGGTGGCTCCACCTGAAGTACGGGGTTGCTGACTTGGGGGCATATTATCATGGACGGCGTTAAAATTATTGCCGCTTTAGCGGCAGGAAGCTGCCGCTAAAAGCGGCTATAATGGACTTGATAATATGCCGCAGAGAATTCCAATAGAAGCCCATGTTCTGGTGTGAACATGGGCTTCTATTGGAATTCTCTGCGGCATATTATCAAGCCCATTATCTCCACTTTAGCGGCAGTTTCCTGCCACTAAAGCGTCGATAATTTTAACGCCGTCCTTGATAATATGCCCCTTAGTTCCATGCACAGGCTACGGCCTGCTCGGCATGGTAACTGTCTTCACGGCAACCCCCATCTGGCATATGGGGTCGCTGACTTACAATCTGTACACAGACGATGACCCAATCAGTGCAGCAGCGATCACAGCTCACTTCACAGTGGCCCTCCTCTGGCCACTTGAGGATCAACAACTTTTTCGAGCCCACAGACCACGACCCAATCGGTGCAGCAGCTGTCTCCTCAGGCCTCGCTGCTAGGACCCAATCACCAGGATACCCCACTGGTCCTCACTCTCTCCTATGCTCTCCTCTCCCTCGCAGGTCACACTGGTCTTGGCAACGGTGCAGACACTGCTGATCCAGGCTCCAGGTGCAGGTGGTCTTGGAGACCCTGGATGATGTCTCCACACCCAGCTGGGAGACCAGCAGGCCTTGGCCCCCAATCCTGGTCAAAGGCAGAAGTCATGCGGAGCTTCGTCTCCTCACACAACCCGGCTGGCTGCTTGACAGGTGAACGCTTTGGAGGGCTCCAGCTCCCCTTCCTATATTCCATTTCCAGACACCAAATGTGATTTAGAGTCCTTGAAGCTTATGTTGGGGTCTGCTTCCTTTTGAAGTGCCCTCTCCTCTGCCCTGCCCTCCCTACAGAAAGCAGTCTGTCACAGCCGGGGCAACTCCAAATCTGCTAACTTCACAACACAGGCCATGGGAGTGACTAGATGGTCACAGCTGGATGTCAGCCACAGTGATATGTGCATCACAGGGTTAGTGAGGACCCCAGCCCTACCCTTTATGATTCTCTTATCAGCCCCATAGCCTTCCTGAGAGGTGCTCGGACCCCTTCCCAGCGACCTCTCCCCGAGCACCGTTTGAAGTGACATGAAGAGCCTGGCTCTCCTTCTCTCCAGTGTGTCCCACCCAGCTCACACGAAAGCAGGAATCCACAACTCTGTCTGGGACTGGGGGGATTCATGTTGCTCCTTATGTGCCTCCAGTTTGCACCGGGTCACCCAAAAATGGAACGGAGAGTGTGCCATGTATTGTACCAGTCACAAGCACACATACACACAGCACATGCACATAACATAGACGCACTGCACAGCACTACATACTTCATGTGCTGTACCACTCACAGGCACACATACACCCAACACATGCATATTATATACACTGAACAGCACAGCACTGCACCATCCTTGTATTGTACCATTCACAGGCGCACATACACTCAGCACTTGCATAACACACATGCACTGCGCAGCACTCCACTCCAAACCCAACGTATGCCGAGGGTGAGTTAAACACACAGCAGTAAAACTTTAAATGAGTGAACCTATAGGCCTCACTCCAGAATCACAGGTAAAAAAGACCTGCTCACTCCTACTGATAACTGCACAGTACGCTGTCACCGCCGCGCTCGTGCTGCTTAACCCTGGCAAAGGCAGAAGTCTTTCACCCCTATGAGGGCGTTGCTTCGGGCGCTACTCCCAGGCCAAAAAGACCATAATCCGTGAGACAGGCCTATGTCATGGCGCACAGACATGGTCCGTGTTCACACAATAGCAACAGAAATCAGCTTTAGGGATCCAGGCAGTATTACATTTGGGCACTCGGGGCAGGGACGCACGTCCATGCCCATGCGAGGGAGTTTTCCATCCCAGAAGATGCATTCCGATATTTACTAACGGCAGTAAACCTCGGATTGTGTCAAAATGGTGTGCCTGCCACGGAGAGACTTAACGAGGAAAAATATCTTTATTTCTCAGCATTATTTCCTCTCTCCATGTGTTGCATTCTGCAGCACACATAGAGGAATACGCCTCGAAGGAGTGTTTTGTGCAGGAAGGCAGCCTTTCTGTACCCCCAAAAACAGTCCTGCTCGTGGTGCAGGCACCCTTGTGCCTGTGTTTGCGCTAGGACGCCGCAGGGGTGCCAGAGATAGGATAGAGCCAGGCTGCACCATCAGTGTACATGTGGTGTATTTTAGCTCGCTCCCTTTCATGCAATACAGCGCAGCAACCAACTTCCCTTGCTGCGTTGTGTGAAATCGTAGTAAATATACTCCCATATTTCTGGAGATCTTTTCGATGTTCACTTGCTCCCTATTTACAAATGGACAATCTTTTAATATGTTTGCATCTGTCACAGACTCATTCATAACATAAGACCCATATATTTCCATCGTTTCTTCTAGAAATCTCCACTGACTGCTTTGCCCCTGATTTTTGGCTTAATATATAATAGACCTCGAATGCCGCCAATTTATGGACAAAATCATGTAAGTCCAGATCGGATAAGATTTTGCATCGTGCAGCCATGACGCTGAATGTTAGTTGAGATTACAAAACCACACAAATCAGATTTTGTGATTTTGCTTGGGATTTTCCCCAAAAAGTAATTCACGGCAGGGCATAGCTCTGGCTTGCAGTACTTTACGGCGAGGAGGCATTCCTTGCATGGCGCATGGGGTTTCCCATGCATGCACCCTCGGATTTTGATGCAAATTCTACTCCTTCCTGAACCAGGAGTAACGAGGAGAAATATGCTTATTTCTCCTCGTTACTTTCTCTTTCTATGAGTACTGCAGAGGAAAATGCCTCAAAGGATAATTTGTGTGCAGGAAGTTATGCCTTCCTGCGCAAAAACAATCTTGCCAGTAACGCGTGTGTCCTTGTACCTTGGTGCAAGGGTGCCTCTGTTGGCACTAGGCAGCACATAGTGCGCCAATGGTAGAAAATGGCAGAAATGCATAATATTCTAGTATGTATGGCTAATTTCTGCTCTCTCCCTTTCACACGCTACAACTTTGCTTCGTGCCCTGCGCTGAATGATAGATTAGTAAATATACCCCCTAGTGTCCTGAGCCTTGTGGGGAGCTCCAACCTTCTCCCATCTAACTGCAACCATCTGGAACGCTCTTCCTACTCACCTTCCCACTCTTCTGAGGCATCTTGTTTAACACAGATCCCTTAAGAGCTGGCTCTTCGCCTCTTCCACTTCTCCTTATATTTCCCAGGCTTCAGCCTACTTGCGCCATCCCAGCCTCACCAGCGCTAGATTGTTATTCCGGGTCGCCAAATTGCTATGCAAATGCAACTTCTTTTATTCATGTAAATTTGCAAACTGTTGGATCTTCCCTTATGTTGCTGGTGAGAAGAAGATGACCTGCACACCCATTTACATTTGCCTAGATTTCGCCAACACTAAAGTACAAAATGGGCTGTTGAATACATTCTATCTATATTTCAACTAGTAAGAAAATACAATAATAGTGCATTAAAAAAAGTTATAAAAAGTCAAAAATGGCAGAGATTCCAGATTAAGTTGTAATGGTTCCGCGTAGACCCATGCCTTGTGCCTGATAATGTTATGCATCAAAGTCCTAATGGCCCCTGATGAAAACACTCCTCAGTTGACCTTAGAGGACCCTCGAAGACAATATCTAGCAGCCCTCTCATAATTTGATAGCAAATTCTAAAAATATTTATAACAGTTACATTTGATAGGAGATAAGAAAATAATATTTACAAAATCATCCACAGGGCTGGTCTTGTATACACATTTACACGGTCTCCATTTTGTTCACGCAAAATTATGGATCGCTGACAGGATATCGGAAACAGAAATATCGTGGGGTCAGAATATCGTGCCAGAAATATAGAGGATCAAAATATCGAGCAGGTGCAGATAGGTCAGTTTAGATTTACTGTTCTTAACTCCACCTCTACGTACCTTGAAGATATACATATTGTCATGGTACATACATACAAACGTTACTTAACCATAGAAACTTATCTTCACAATATTTTTGTCCTCGATATTGTGTCCCATAATATTTCTGTTTCCGAAATTCTGTCTAAATTTCCTCGTCCAATTTTCATTTTAATATTTATCCTGAGTGATTCTCATGGATTATTTTTATTTCAAAATGTCTCTCATAAAATCTGATCTGCCATTTTTTTAATTAAAGCTTTTAAAATGTTTAATCCAAGCATCTCAATTGTATTCTTTCAAAAATGCCATGTAATTGCTAAATTTTGAAAAAAATCATTCTTGTGTCTCCCCTCCAGACAGCTTTATACCTATTGTATACTCATGCATGCCTCATGTGATTGAAGGCTTTTCCTTCGCTTTTTGTGTTTATGCCTCTCTGGAGTATAGCTGTTTCCTTTTAATGGGATGACTTGTATCCTTAACTTTCTTACGTTCAGGGAACGACTTATTTTTTGCTTTCAGCACCCCATGAGGCGGCATGTGTTTTCCTGCTCTCTGTCCCTTCCAACCCTGCCCCATACTCTGCGTGTTGCTTCCCCACTCCCCGCTCGTCCTTTTCTTCCCCCTCGTCGCCCTGCTCAGCCTTTTTCATGAAGAACCCCCTGTCCCCGGGTTCCTCTGTTGCTCCCCACCCCACCCTGCTCACTGCTCCTCATCCCGCCACTTCCGTCACTCCTCTGTCGCTCCTCTACCTCTCCATTACTCCCCCCCCCCACACTTTTTAAAAGGGCCCAGAAGCTGCAATTTGCTGCTTCGCTGCTTCTGTCTCTGAATGTGCTTTCCTGTCCTACCCAGGGCTCGAGTCTGGGTACCACGCGGGTGGACGGTTTCCCCTCACTTATTTTACCGGGAGCTCGATAACTGTAGCAAATGGAGCCACACATTCACTCTTTGGCCTCTCTGGGGCGAGATCGGAGCTCATTCAGAACGCTGCTCACGCGCTGGCTTCTCTGATGCAATCGCATCTAAGGGGTGAGAGAGGGGAGGCAATGAGTCTGATGGTCAAGCCACCTTACGTGACGTCACTTCCTGTTGTGGCGTCAGCGTCCCCCCACTTCTTTTTTTAGGACTTGTGCCCTGGTCCTACCTATATATTTTTGATTTCTAAGATGGGCAGCCACCGTCTTGGGAAAACAGCTGCCGTTGCATCATAATGCAGATGATGCATGCATATGTCTTTCCCGCGCATACATCATCGCTGCAACGCCATGAAGCATACAGGGTGACGTATGTGTGTATACATCATTGCACTGGTGCCGACTACATTGCCTTTTTTGTGTCCCATGCTGTTATGCATCAGTAACAAGCATTGGCATAGCCAATAGGTCTCGCCTTTGGGACCTTATAAGTGTTTAGCCATGCAACAGTTGCATAACTAAATACTTATAAGGTCCCAAAAGCGAGACCTATTGGCTATGCCAAGCAGCCGTGCGGCCGCGAAAGTGATCACGATCGCGATCAAACATCAAAGCGGCCGTGCGGCTGCGAAAGTGACAGTAATCGTGGTAAAAGCGGCGCGCGTGCCCGCGCACATGCACTGTAGCTCTAGGCTGGCCTGGTAGCACTTTTGGAGCCCTCTCAATAAGTCTCGCCAGACCAGCGCATGCGCTGGCAAGCTAATGCAAGTTCTATTGTCTTTGCCAATGCTTGCTTATCTCTTTAGACTTCTCTGCAACTGATACTCTAAACTGGGCCACTCCCTTGAGGTGAGTGAATAGAGACTCTTTTGATATTTAAACCTTGTCATGTTTCTGGCTGCGCTGCCCGGATGTATACTGAAGCCCTTAACTCCTTGTAATGAATGGGCTGACCCAAGCGCCCCCAAACATTTGGAGGTTCCTTCTCTGCTGACTGTGCTAGAAATATTAATTACCTTTTTAGGTTTCCAGGTCCAGTCATCAGTTTGAAAAACAAACGCAGACTGATTCAATTAATAATATGTTCTTTCTTTTAAAAACATCTTTTTACACTTTATTTTCAATAAATCTAATTTGGGCGTCATAACTTTAGTTCCCATCGTTTGAAAAATGTTTTTGATTAAAGTCGTGTAGACCAATGAAATGTCACCCTGAGGGCTCGGGGCCAGCGGCCAGTCTGGAGCTGCTTAAAAAGAGTGAAAACAGAGAGACGTGGAGGGAGATCCGCGGATCCGAGCAAACTTGTCAACGAGATGCCAGCGAGACCTGAAAGAATTAATGCAGCAGCATTCCGCCTGATCCTCAACACACCCGAGCACAGCTGCACCGACCGCACACGAAGCGCAACCTCAGGGCGTCACAGACCAGGCACGTGGCATTGTCACAGGGGCGGCTCCTCCGCTAAGGCGGACGAGCGACGCCCCACTGCTCTAAGAGCAGAGTAAAGAAAAAGAAAATGATAACAACAGAAGGTGGTTATCTTTTTATTTTTAGTCTGCCTTTAAGCTGCATGTTAGGGAGGGGTGGGGCCGGGCTTGCATGACGCCAACAGAGGGAGGAGTGGTGCCGGCACCAGTGGGCATGACGCTTTGGCCGGCCATCTTGGGCTGCCAGAACCGTCATGCGCACTGTGCACTTTCTCCACTAGCTGTATTGTACAGCCTGGGTGGAGAACATGCACAGGCTCCCAGTTCCTCTCTGAGCGTCGAACCACGGCGCTCAGACCAATCACAACACTGCTTTAAAGCAGCGTTGTGATTGGCTGGGAGAGTCTGGAAGCCTGGGTGCTTCCGTTCCGAGAGAAGAGGACGGAGGAGAGGCAACGGCATTCACAGGTATGTCTATTTTAATTTTTTGCTACCCCCCTGCCCTGCCCCTCGCCACCGTCCCCTACCAGCCGCCAATAGCGTCACAGCTGAGAGCAGAACACAATACAACGGAGCTGCATGCACTGTCACTGAACCCTCACTGCGCCAATGACACTAGGACAGCAATGGGTGCCTCGCAAGTGACCAAACTTAAACTTGCAGTGTATACTACCAGTCCACCAAGCACAGCGCACCCTAACCTGATGCACCAGGCAATGGGCACCTGTCAACCCCAAGCAGCACAAGCTAAGACAGCCACGCCCTCCCACCCCTCTCAGTGCATCCAGACCAACACAACTACATTGCAGGCACTACACGACTCTTAATGAAGCCACCACCAACCATGTCGACTGCTACGTCGACGTGAAGAGCGCTGTGCACATAGAAGGACTCCTGGGGTACAGCAAGCACTATGTAAAGACCAACACAACACAATGCTAGACACAACAAACTCCGAAAGGAGACTGCAGTGGGCGCTAAATCACAGGTTTGTGCGGAAAGGTGTCTTCCAGACCATGGTGGTACCCCGTCCACTCAGGTTGCTCTATATCACAGGTCTCCAACCTTTTCTGTAATAAGAGCTACTTATGTTCAGTGAAAATTATCACGAGTTACTAACACTAATAGGGGCATATTTACAAGATAATGGCGCGGTGCTGTGAGCCATCCTGCTGCATCGAGCTTCATCGTTAGGAAAGTGCAGGGATGCGTCGAAGTTACAACAATGAGACGCATCCCTGTGCTTTACTCTGTGCTGGTGCACAATGCGCTGCCTAGCGCCAACACAGGCACCGATGGCGCACGGGTGCCTGCTTTGCAGGGATGATTGTTTCTGTGCAGGGAGAACACATAGACAAGGAAAAAACGAGGAGAAATAAAGGTAATTCTCCTCATTGCACCACTTTTACACCTCCTCTGGGGAGGCGTAGGATTCTGACGCAGTCCCAGGTTTAAAAATGATTAATGCATGAAAAGGGCCATATTTACAAGGGTCATAAATAGGCACACAGGGTGGCTTTGCGTGGCATTGTAAATATGGGCCTGCACACTGCGTCACCGGAGCATCAAAAAGTGACGAAAGGGCTTGCCCCATAGTGTGGTAATAGTGACAGTAACACACCCGATTACATTAGTGGCCCCCATATACACGATTACCATCAGTGATCTCCTCAGTTCATCAGGCACGGTTGCCACGGCCGGACTGGGAACTGAATCCAGCCCTGGCAATCAGCTCGACCGGCCACCAAGGGGTGGGGGTGCGAGTGGGAAGCCCCACTTCTTCTGCTGCTGCTTTTGTCACAGGCGGCTGATATTGCAAAGCTTCTGCAAAACCAGGCACCTGAAACAAAACCAGCCCCCAGGGGTCCAAAAACGGCCCCCACCATTCCGGCCCACCAGGGAAACACCCGCTGCGGCCACTCCGGCCCTCACGGTTGCCAGCAATAACATAAAAATGGTTTATCAACGTGGAATGCCTTTTGTGGGAAATATCGCTTTATAACAGCCGTAGCTGCAATAGCCCTGGTGCCAAGGTAATAATAGTAATGGATCCCTCATGTCCCGTGGCTTATCACTGAATTATCATCTTTAACTATATTTTGGAAATTCAACAGTTTTTCTCCAAACAACACCTTATGAGTTCTGAAAACACGCATATTTCGTCGTAAATACATGCTTTTAATTTTTATTATACATATATTAATTCAAGCAAGCAAAAGTGTCTAATTTAGTAGGCTGGGCTGCACACAGGAGCTCCTTTTAGGTAGGTGGGGAGCTATCAGCAGACCGAGAGCTCCTCGCTGGAGAAGCCTCCTCCGTATGAACCCAGGACATATAGGGCAATGTTTGACAACTTGAGAAGACCACCAAGTGTGTCAGTAACTCCTATTCCTAAAATGCGACCTTCCCCTAAGATTAGGGAGCGGGTGAGAGCCCTGGCGTGACCTTAACCAGGAGGCCCCGGCTATCACGTGGCTCCACAGGGAAACCCCCAGGGCGGGGGAACGGATGAAGGGGGTGTGTGAATGGGCTGTGCCTATGTCCAGGGTCGGCCAGGGGACCACTAACTGTGACGTGACTCCACAGGGAAACCCCAAGGGCGAGGGAACATATAAAGACTGTAATTCAATGGGCGTGCGCAAAATAACAAAGTCCAGATTATGAAGAAAAGTATTTTTCTTTAGTTTCTTTCATTTTTCAATCAGTATAAAAAAGCTTTAGGTTCCAGCCAACGCGTTTCGTTCTCCCAAGGAGAACTTCATCAGGGACATCTGTGATGTGGCTAAGGGGTTCCAGTGGATGTCTCATCTGTATGAAAAGCAAAAGGCTGCCAAGACATTGCTTTCAAATGTACCTAGAATTAATTGTCTTTCTTTGAAATAGTCAGTCGGTCTATTATAAATCATCTGTCTTCGATGAGATCATATCTTTAGGATTCAAATGTAAAATATGGCATGTGTGGTGATATATCCTATCACCATCAATCCTATCTTGTAAATTCCGAACCGTTGTGAAGTGGAAAGGTCATCGCTAATGGGACCATGTTACGTCCTCACTGCTGTCCCGAGTCCCGACAGCTTTTCTCCGTATATGCCAATTCATTCTAGGTACATTTGAAAGCCATGTCTTGGCAGCCTTTTGCTTTTCATACAGATGAGACATCCACCGGAAGCCCTTAGCCACATCACAGATGTCCCTGATGAAGTTCTCCTTGGGAGAACGAAACGCGTTGGCTGGAACCTAAAGCTTTTTAATACTGATTGAAAAATAAAAGAAACTGAAGAAAAATACTTTTCTTCATAATCTGGACTTTGTTATTTTGCGCACGCCCATTGAATTGTAGTCTATGGATCTGGAGCACAGAGGCATTAATAGACGGTTAATGCCAGGGTTTGTTTGCGCATAATTTGTATACATACTAGAACTGGCATGATGTGCATAAATCTATAGTCAACCGTCTTTTCTCTTGTTCTTGTGTTTGAACATATAAAGACTGTGTCTGAATGTGCTTGGCCTATGTTCAGGGTCATATGCGGGGCCTCTACCTGCCGCGTGACTCCATAGGGAGACCGCTGGCTATCACATGTCTCCATAGGGGAAACCCCAGGGCAGAGGAACGAATGAAGGGAGTGTGTGAATGGGCTGGGCCTGCGTCTAGGGTCAGATGCAGGACCTCTACCTGCCACGTGACTCCATAGGGAGACTGCTGGCTATCACATGTCTCCATAGGGGAAACCCCAGGGCGGAGAAACGGATGAAGGGAGTGTGTGAATGGGCTGTGCCTGTGTCCAGGGTCAGATGCAGGACCTCTACCTGCCGCGTGACTCCATAGGGAGACCTCTGGCTATCACATGTCTGCATAGGGAAAACCCCAGGGCGGAGGAACGAATTAAGGGAGTGTGTGAATGGGCTGTGCCTGTGTCCAGGGTCAGATGCGGGACCTCTACCTGCCGTGTGACTCCACAGGGAGACCGCTGGCTATCACATGTCTCCATAGGGGAAACCCCGGGGCGGAGAAACGGATGAAGGGAGTGTGTGAATGGGCTGTGCCTGTGTCCAGGGTCAGATGCGGGGCCTCTACCTGCCACGTGACTCCAGTGGGAGACCTTTGGCTATCACATCCCCATAGGGGAAACCCCAGGCGGAGGAACGGATGAAGGGAGTGTGTGAATGGGCTGTGCCTGTGTCCAGGGTCAGATGCGGGGCCTCAAGCTGCCGCGTGACTCCATAGGGAGACCTCTGGCTATCACATCTCCATAGGGGAAACCCCAGGGCGGAGGAACGGATGAAGGGAGTGTGTGAATGGGCTGTGCCTGTGTCCAGGGTCAGATGAGGGGCCTCTACCTGCCACGTGACTCCACAGGGAGACCTTTGGCTATCACATGTCTGCATAGGGGAAACCCAAGGGCGGAGGAACGAATGAAGGGAGTGTGTGAATGGGCTGTGCCTGTGTCCAGGGTCAGATGTGGGACCTCTACCTGCCGTGTGACTCCAGAGGGATACCTCTGCCTATCACATGTCTGCATAGGGGAAACCCCAGGGCGGAGGAACGAATGAAGGGAGTGTGTGAATGGGCTGCCAGGGTCAGATGCGGGACCTCTACCTGCCGCGTGACTCCATAGGGAGACCTCTGGCTATCATGTCTGCATAGGGGAAACCCCAGGGCGGAGGAACGAATGAAGGGAGTGTGTGAATGGGCTGTGCCTGTGTCCAGGGTCAGATGCCGGACCTCTACCTGCCGCGTGACTCCATAGGGAGACCTCTGGCTCTCACATGTCTGCATAGGGAAAACCCCAGGGCGGAGGAACGAATTAAGGGAGTGTGTGAATGGGCTGTGCCTGTGTCCAGGGTCAGATGCGGGACCACTACCTGCCGCGTGACTCCAGGGGCAGACATCTGGCTATCACATGTCTGCATAGGGGAAACCCCAGGGCGGAGGAACGAATGAAGGGAGTGTGTGAATGGGCTGTGCCTATTTGCAGGGTCAGGCACAAGACCTCCAGCTATCCCATGACTCCATGGAGGAAAATCCTGGGGCGGAGGTAGGGAGTGTCTGAACAGGTTTTTGTGCAGGGTCACATCTGTCGGATTGGAAAATGTATGTATATGAACTGGTATATGCATCTCACGCCTCGCCGCCATAGGTTCCTAGATGACAGAGTAAACCTTGACGCGTGGTTGATTGACTGTGCTGAGATTCTGTTTCTCCAGTTATTATGTATGCTGCAAAGTCCATACTTGTCGTACCCACAACCATGCTATACAGTATGGTTAGGCTAGGCTATGTCATGTTGTGGTTTTAGATCTGGCTTCACACTGCAGCTAGCTGTTGACCTATTGTTACCCAGACCTATTGTTACCAATTCTTTAAAAAGGGAGTCAGGCGGCCTTTGGCTCCACCCAAAGGAGCATTAATCTCTCTCACCTCATGCTGTCGGCTTTTCGGTGTATCATTCCACCTTCTATAGAGTGCTGGCATCGTCATGCATGAGAACCAGGGTACAGCTCAAAGGTATTCAGAATAGTCATACAGTAAATCTGTTAGCTCATAGATGCGCTGTCTACAAAACTCAATCGTGCATTTTTTTGCTTTTCATGACAGTAGCCTTTTAACACAGATTATTCAGCTTTAAATGCAAGCCAGGTCTATTGGCTGTACCAATGCTTGTTTAATGTGTTACGTATGGGGCTCTTATGCTGTCATGTACTCAGTGCTCTCCATAATATCACTGTAGAACTGCATGCCTGCATATAAATGGCAGTTGCATAGATTACATGTATAATCCCTGGGATTCTGCAATCTCTGTATAAAATCCTGTCTCTAATTTATTTTCAATCAGCAAAACGACGTCAGACCTCAACTGTAATAAGTTATTATAGTGGAGTTCTGACATCACAAGGCTTCCTGCCAGTAGCCAAGGTGAGAGGCAGGTCAGCTCATGGAGCAGCTGTTCATAGCAATTTCTGTGCTATTTTTTTAGTTTACAGTGACTAGTAGAAAAAACATATTTATTTTTTGCCCACCTTGGAAAGAGCTACACAGCAAGGTTTTAAGTGGTTCATGGGAAAGATGATGGTGTGATCATGAATTATATGGGGTCACGCACCCCCTGCCATATATCATGAGGATATTGCTCGCCACCTCAGAGTTCCATAACCTTACAAATGAACTCGGCTTCCATGGCTATGGATGTCCTCGGTAACATGCACTATCCTAATAATGTACGGCAGGGGGTATGCCAGTAACATATTAAATGCATCACCGGTATATCAAAAAACAAGAAACTTTCGTGTTCAACTGCTGTGTGGTGCCAGCAGGACCCTCCCATCCTAACCATAAAGCGACTGGACCCTTTGCGGACATGACTGACCCTTCAGGAGCCTACAAACCCCACAGACCTGGGTCCCACCACAGGAAGTCATCACCCTACACGGATCTCTAGCAGAAGGAACTCACATTAATCAGCACAAACCATTATTACACTAAAAGTTTAAGTGTTCTATGGAGTGAAACATAAAAACAAGTTATTGTTATTACGTAACAGAGCACTGATACATTACCTACACATCGAAACATCTCATTGAAAAGAGGACTATTGAATAATAGCAACAAACGCTGTGTTAACACTAACAGACGAATAGGAGAATCCGGGATACCCGCCCTATCTATACTCAACCGACACCTTCACTCCTCCACCTCAGGGAGGACATCTCCTGCTACGGAGGGAGACTCCAGAGTAACATCTCGTCCTATATCCAACAGACACCTTCGCTCCTCCACCTCAGGGAGACCATCTCTTACTGAGGGAGGGGACTCCAGAGTAGCATTCCCACTTCCATCCTTCAAGCACCTTTGCTCCTCCACCTCAGGGAGACCATCTCCTGCTACGGAGGGAGACTCCAGAGTAACATCTCGTCCTATATCCAACAGACACCTTCGCTCCTCCACCTCAGGGAGACCATCTCATGCTACGGAGGGAGACTCCAGAGTAACATCTCGTCCTATATCCAACAGACACCTTCACTCCTTCACCTCAGGGAGACCATCTCCTGCTACGGAGGGAGACTTCAGAGTAACATCTCGTCCCATATCCAACAGACACCTTCACTCCTCCACCTCAGGGAGACCATCTCTTACTGAGGGAGGGGACTCCAGAGTAGCATTCCCACTTCCATCCTTCAAGCACCTTTGCTCCTCCACCTCAGGGAGACCATCTCCTGCTACGGAGGGAGACTCCAGAGTAACATCTCGTCCTATATCCAACAGACACCTTCGCTCCTCCACCTCAGGGAGACCATCTCTTACTGAGGGAGGGGACTCCAGAGTAGCATTCCCACTTCCATCCTTCAAGCACCTTTGCTCCTCCACCTCAGGGAGACCATCTCCTGCTACGGAGGGAGACTCCAGAGTAACATCTCGTCCTATATCCAACAGACACCTTCGCTCCTCCACCTCAGGGAGACCATCTCTTACTGAGGGAGGGGACCCCAGAGTAGCATTCCCACTTCCATCCTTCAAGCACCTTTGCTCCTCCACCTCAGGGAGACCATCTCCTGCTACGGAGGGAGACTCCAGAGTAACATCTCGTCCTATATCCAACAGACACCTTTGCTCCTCCACCTCAGGGAGACCATCTCTTACTGAGGGAGGGGACCCCAGAGTAGCATTCCCACTTCCATCCTTCAAGCACCTTCGCTCCTCCACCTCAGGGAGACTATCTCTTACTGAGGGAGGGGACTCCAGAGTAGCATTCCCACTTCCATCCTTCAAGCACCTTCACTCCTCCACCACATGGGAGGCCATCTCTTACTGAGGGAGGGGACTCTACAGTAGCATTCCCACTTCCATCCTTCAAGCACCTTCACTCCTCCACCTCAGGGAGACCATCTCCTGCTACGGAGGGAGACTCCAGAGTAACATCTCGTCCTATATCCAACAGACACCTTCATTCCTCCACTTCAGGGAGACCATCTCTTACTGAGGGAGGGGACTCCAGAATAGCATTCCCACTTCCATCCTTCAAGCACCTTCGCTCCTCCACCTCAGGGAGACTATCTCTTACTGAGGGAGGGGACTCCAGAGTAGCATTCCCACTTCCATTCTTCAAGCACCTTCACTCCTCCGCCTCAGGGAGACCATCTCTTACTGAGGGAGGGGACTCCAGAATAGCATTCCCACTTCCATCCTTCAAACACCTTCGCTCCTCCACCTCAGGAAGACCATCTCTTACTGAGGGAGGGGACTCCAGAGTAGCATTCCCACTTCCATCCTTCAAGCACCTTTGCTCCTCCACCTCAGGGAGACCATCTCCTGCTACGGAGGAAGACTCCAGAGTAACATCTCATCCTATATCCAACACACACCTTCGCTCCTCCACCTCAGGGAGACCATCTCTTACTGAGGGAGGGGACTCCAGAGTAGCATTCCCAGATCCATCCTTCAAGTACCTTCACTCCTCCACCCCATGGGAGGCCATCTCTTACTGAGGGAGGGGACTCCACAGTAGCATTCCCACTTCCATCTTTCAAGCACCTTCACTCCTCCACCTCAGGGAGACCATCTCCTGCTACGGAGGGAGACTCCAGAGTAACATCTCGTCCTATATCCAACAGACACCTTCGCTCCTCCACCTCAGGGAGACCATCTCCTGCTACGGAGGGAGACTTCAGAGTGACATCTCGTCCTATATCCAACAGACACCTTCACTCCTTCACCTCAGGGAGACCATCTCTTACTGAGGGAGGGGACTCCAGAGTAGCATTCCCACTTCCATCCTTCAGGCACCTTCACTCCTCCACCTCAGGGAGACCATCTCCTGCTACGGAGGGAGACTCCAGAGTAACATCTCGTCCTATATCCAACAGACACCTTCGCTCCTCCACCTCAGGGAGACCATCTCCTGCTACGGAGGGGGACTCCAGAGTAACATCTCATCCTATATCCAACAGACACCTTCACTCCTCCACCTCAGGGAGACCATCTCCTGCTACGGAGGGAGACTCCAGAGTTACATCTGGTCCTATATCCAACAGACACCTTCACTTCTCCACCTCAGGGAGACATCTCTTACTGAGGGAGGGGACTTTAGAATAGCATTCCCACTTCCATCCTTCAAGCACCTTTACTCCTCCACCTCAGGGAGACCATCTCCTGCTACGGAGGGAGACTCCAGAGTAACATCTTGTCCTATATACCAATAGACACCTTCACTCCTTCACCTCAGGGAGACCATCTCTTACTAAGGGATGGGACTCCAGAGTAGCATTCCCACTTTCATCCTGCAAGCACCTTCACTCCTCCATCTCAGGGAGACCATCTCCTGCTACGGAGGGAGACTCCAGAGTAACATCTCGTCCTATATCCAACAGACACCTTCGCTCCTCCACCTCAGGGAGACCATCTCCTGCTACGGAGGGGGACTCCAGACTAACATCTCGTCCTATATCCAACAGACACCTTCACTCCTCCACCTCAGGGAGACCATCTCCTGCTACGGAGGGGGACTCCAGACTAACATCTCGTCCTATATCCAACAGACACCTTCACTCCTCCACCTCAGGGAGACCATCTCCAGCTATGGAGGGAGACTCCAGAGTAACATCTCGTCCTATATCCAACAGACACCGTCGCTCCTCCACCTCAGGGAGACCATCTCTTACTGAGGGAGGGGACTCCAGAGAAGCATTCCCACTTCCATCCTTCAAGCACCTTCACTCCTCCACCTCAGGGAGACCATCTCCTGCTACGGAGGGAGACTCCAGAGTAACATCTCGTCCTATATCCAACAGACACATTCGCTCCTCCAACCCATGGGAGGCCATCTCTTACTGAGGGAGGGGACTCCAGAGTAGCATTCCCGCTACCATCCTTCAAGCACCTTCACTCCTCCACCTCAGGGAGACCATCTCCTGCTACGAAGGGAGACTCCAGAGTAACATCTCATTCTATATCCAACAGACACCTTCACTCCTCCACCTCAGGGAGACCATCTCCTGCTACGGAGGGAGACTCCAGAGTAACATCTCGTCCTATATCCAACAGACACCTTCGCTCCTCCACCTCAGGGAGACCATCTCCTGCTACGGAGGGAGACTCCAGAGTAACATCTCGTCCTATATCCAACAGACACTTTCACTCCTCCACCTCAGGGAGACCATCTCTTACTGAGGGAGGGGACTTAAGAATAGCATTCCCACTTCCATCCTTCAAGCACCTTCACTCCTCCACCTCAGGGAGACCATCTCCTGCTACGGAGGGAGACTCCAGAGTAACATCTCGTCCTATATCCAACAGACACCTTCACTCCTCCACCTCAGGGAGACCATCTCCAGATACGGAGGGAGACTCCAGAGTAACATCTCGTCCTATATCCAACAGACACCTTCGCTCCTCCACCTCAGAGAGACCATCTCCTGCTACGGAGGGAGACGCCAGAGTAAGTCTCGTCCTATATCCAACAGACACCTTCGCTCCTCCACCTCAGGGAGACCATCTCTTACTGAGGGAGGGGACTCCAGAATAGCATTCCCACTTCCATCCTTCAAGCACCTTCACTCCTCCACCTCAGGGAGACCATCTCCTGCTACGGAGGGAGACTCCAGAGTAACATCTCGTCCTATATCCAACAGACACCTTCACTCCTCCACCTCAGGAAGACCATCTCCAGCTACGGAGGGAGACTCCAGAGTAACATCTCGTCCTATATCCAACAGACACATTCGCTCCTCCACCTCAGTGAGACCATCTCCTGCTACGGAGGGAGATGCCAGAGTAACATCTCGTCCTATATCCAACAGACACCTTCGCTCCTCCACCTCAGGGAGACCATCTCTTACTGAGGGAGGGGACTCCAGAATAGCATTCCCACTTCCATCCTTCAAGCACCTTCACTCCTCCACCTCAGGGAGACCATCTACTGCTACGGAGGGAGACTCCAGAGTAACATCTCGTCCTATATCCAACAGACACCATCGCTCCCCCACCTCAGGGAGACCATCTCCTGCTACGGAGGGAGACTCCAGAGTACCATCTCGTCCTATATCCAACAGACACTTTCGCTCCTCCACCTCAGGGAGACCATCTCTGACTGAGGGAGGGGACTCCAGAGTAGCATTCCCACTTCCATCCTTCAAGCACCTTCAGTCCTCCACCTCAGGGAGACCATTTCCTGCTACGGAGGGAGACTCCAGAGTAACATCTCGTCCTATATCCAACAGAAACCTTCGCTCCTCCACCCCATGGGAGGCCATCTCTTACTGAGGGAGGGGACTCCAGAGTAGCATTCCCACTTCCATCCTTCAAGCACCTTCACTCCTCCACCAAAGGGAGACCATCTCCTGCTACGGAGGGAGACTCCAGAGTAACATCTCGTCCTATATCCAACAGACACCATCACTCCTCCACCTCAGGGAGACCATCTCCTGCTACGGAGGGAGATTCCAGAGTAACATCTCGTCCTATATCCAACAGACACCTTCGCTCCTCCACCTCAGGGAGACCATCTCCTGCTACAGAGGAAGACTCCAGAGTAACATCTCATCCTATATCCAACAGACACCTTCGCTCCTCCACCTCAGGGAGGGCCATCTCCTGATACAGGAAGAGTCTCAAGAATAACATCCCAACTTAGATCCAGTAGCGGCTGGCGTCAGGGAAATGTGGTGTGGCAGCGCGGGAACAGCACGGGGGCTGACATAATAGTTTTTTAAAACGTACCTGCTGGTCTTCTGTTCAATGGTCTTCTCCTCCACTGGGCACAGGCTGACACTCCCAGCTTCCCCTGCAGCCAATCCTGCCACTGCTCTCACCATGAGAGCTCTGTCAGGATTGGGCAGAGCACTCCATCGAGAGCTGGGAGCCTCCGCCTGCTGATCTCTCCACCCAGCAACACACTTGGGTTGGAGAGATGTCAGTGCACATGAAGGTCCGGCCAGCCTGAGATGGCCACACCCATAGATTTTGATGTTGCCCCAGATTTACAACATAGTATGAAGCTGGGACAGCGAGAAAAACGTAGGCCTCCCCAGAGCAGGCGTAACAAGAAGACATGTTTACTTCGTAGTTTTTTCCTCTTTCCGCATGTGCTGCATTCTGCAGCACACATAGAAGGAGGCAAACGCCTCTCGTGACTGCTTTTGTGAAGGAATGTGCCCCTTCCTGCAAAAAACACAATCATGCCAACTACACAGAGAACCTTCCACCATGGTGCAAGGGTGCCTGCGTTGGCGCACGGCTGCAATTTGTGAGCTGGCACTGACTGAAAGGACAGCTAGGCACCTCACCTTGTAAATACGGTGCATTTCTGTCCGTTTGAGTTGGTGTAGGGCAGCGCAGCAAAATGACTTCCGGCGCTGCCCTATGCAGAATCATTGTAAATATGCCTCATAGGGTCATTCCAAGACTGTGGTGGTTACGGTGGGGCGGGAGTCCCACCTCCCCTGGGGTGGGACCCCCCACCACGTATGTCCGACCCCCCACCACGTATGTACGCATAAACTGCGCTTGGTGTTATTCAATGCACTGGTTTTCAATAAACCATATTATCAGTGCCTCGAGGCACTAGAAACAACCTATACTACAGAGCGCTCTACAGGCAGGGCTCAACTCATTATGATAAAATGCGCACCAGCTTCGCTTAACTAACGCACGACAGTAGGCCCATGGTCTGAGGAAACGGGGGCGGCCCACTCTGCAGGGGTGCGATGCCGCACAGGGGCGTTTAAGGTGCAATTAGGAGGTCTAAAAATAAAGCCTGGCCGCTACCAAGCTGGGAGGTAATTGCTCTCCCCTGCGGTAATCACCGACCCGCGGGCTAATCCCCTCTCCCACCAGTGCCCCCCCGCCTGGGCGCACAGCTCTCCCAGGGGCAGGGCAGCTCACGGGGGCTGCGTGCCAAGCACTTCAGCGAAAAGAAGGTCAAAGGGAAGGGCGTGTGCTCCAAAGTCAAACACCGCCAGTAAAGAGATGCTTCCTCGTGTCATACAAGGCTATGCCATGCCATGCTATATTCAGGCTGCCTTATGCCATCTCCTACTATGCTGTACTGTCCTTCTGGGCCATACTATGCTATGTTCATACATGGTATGCTGTGCCTACAGTGTCATGCACTGTTGTTGTGCTATGCTACACTAGCTTATGCTGTTCTATGTGTTGCTTGTCTGTTAAATTATGCCATGATTCGCTATGCTATTTATGCTAACCTGTTATGTTATGCTGTGTGATGATGTACTGCAATATATATCATGTTATGCTACACTATGCTGTCATGCTCCCACGCTCGCTCTGGTACGCAACTCCGACAGGCAGCGCCCCATGAAAGTCACCTGGTTCACCACCGGCCGACAGGACGCTAGACGCACCTGCAGACGCCTGGAGAAGCACTGGAGAAACAGCAAGACGCCTGAAAACCACACCACCTACAAGAACGCCATGACGGAATACCGCCAACGCATCAGAACCACCAAAAGAACCTTCATCAACAACAAAATCCTTGCCAACTCCAGCAACTCCAAGGAACTCTTCAGCGTCATTCAGGAATTCATCAAGCCCCCCAGCGAAGCCACAGACATCATCCCTTCCCAGGACCTCTACGACAAGCTTGGATCCTATTTCCACCAGAAGACCACGCCCGGAACCTCGGCATCATACTCGACTCCTCCCTCTCCATGACCCGACAGATCAACGCCGTCGCCTCCACCTGCTTCAACACTCTCTGCGTCCTGCGCAAGACCTTCAAATGGATCCCCCCGAATCAAGAACGGCTGTCATCCATGCTCTCATAACCAGCAGACTGGACTATGGAAATGCCTTCTACTCCGGGATCAACAAATCTCTGCTCTGCAAGCTCTAGACTAGACAGAACACCACAGCCAGACTCGTCCTCGGCGTCCCCCAACACGAACACATCACCCCACACCTGCGAGATCTCCACTGGCTCCCCGTCGAGAAAAGAGTAACCTTCAAGATACTCACCCACGCCTACAAATGCCTCCACAACACCGGAATGAGAGAATCACCTTCCACGTACCGAAAAGAAACCTCCGATCCGCTAACCTCGCCCTCCCCGAAACCCCAGGCACCCTCAGAGCCGTACAGGGGGAAGAGCCTTCCCCTACATCGCGGCCAAGACCTGGAATGAGCTCCATATCGACATTAGACGTGCCCTGTCCCTGAACACCTTTAGGAAGGCTCTAAAGACCTGGCTCTTCGACTGAACGGAACTGCGGAACCCCTCTCCAGTGCCTTGAGACCCTCACCGATGAGTTGCACGCTTACAATTCCGTAATTGATTGATTGATTGATGCTGGGTCATAGTATGGTTTGTTCATACATGTTATGCTACGCTTTACAGTGTTATGCACTGCTTTTATGCTAGGTTAAACTATGTTATGCTGTACTATGTTATGCTATAATGTTATGCTATGGCTTCGCATAGGGAAGCACCAGTTCCATTGGACAACTTTGGAGTAGCCTTGGCATACAATTTCATGATCATGTCCTTGATGGTGGGAGACTCAACTCCTTCAACCAACTACACGCTGAATCCGGGCTCTGGCCGGAGGAGGCAGGGCATTACTGCCAGCTCTCTCGCGGCCTCAGAGTGACCGGCGCCCCACAGACTGAAGACTTACCGCAGTCTCCCACACTACAGCACCTATGGACCTTTGGACGATATAGAGGACTAGTGCCCGGTCTTTACGCGCTTCTTATTATAGGCCAATGCCTATCGGCATATGCTTTGCACTATTGAGAGCCCTCCGTCAGATCCTCCCTCTACTGTCCAGTGAAGTGAGGCCTTTGGTGGTCCGTAGTATCATCATGAGTAGACTGGACTACTGCAACTTCCTGTATCTGGGTGCTCCCAAGTACATTCTACAGGGGTTGCAAAGAGTCCAGTCGATGGCAGCTAAACTGGCCCTTAAGAGACAGCGTAATTCCTCCGCGACGCAGGCACTGAGGGATTTACACTGGCTTCCTATCAAGGACAGAGTCAGTTTTAAATCTTTATGTCTTGTCTTTAGAGCACTCCATGATTCCGGTCCGCTCTCCTTACAAGAACGGCTTACCTGGTATGCGCCCAAAAGACTTCTTCGGTCCGCCAGCCAAAGCCTGGCGTCTGTTGCCAGAGTTAACTCGACAAAGCTAGGGGGCAGAGCCTTCGGCCTGGCAGCAGCCTGTCTATGGAATGAAATTCCCCTAAGCCTTAGACAAGTAGACTCTTTACTATCATTTAGGAAAAACCTTAAGACCTGGCTATTTGCCAGAAACAGCTAGTAGGTTCCCGTCTAGTGGCCGAATCGTTTGGTTGCCTTATGTCATCATGGTCTCTATGCGCCAGGATACCCGTGGGGTGATAGTTGCGCGATATAAATATCTCATACAATACAATACAATACAATACATCCATCCCGCTCAGCCACCAGGCTCCTATGGCAACCTCTCCTGGGCAAGGCAGACTCCCTGGAAGACTGGCCCTCTCTTCTCTGGGGTCATGATGGGGCCCTCAGAGGGCACCGCTTGAAATTCCTCTACTTTAAAATATTGTAGGGCTGGTTCTGGACTCCCTGGAAGCTCTATAGGGCCTAACGTGTACCCCATGACCTATGCTGGTGGTGCAATGCCGCCCACTGCGTTCTCCTCCACGTTCTGTGGTCCTGCCCAGCTATTGCCTCATACTGGTCCCAAGTCTGGGGGCACCTACGACAGTATAAGTCATCTGGGGGCGCCTATGACAGTATCGGTCGAATGGGGCACCTACGACAGTATAGGTCGAGTAGGGGCAGCTGCAACATTATAGGTCATCTGATGGCACCTATGACAGTATAGGACGTCTGAGGGTACGACAGTATAGGACAGTATAGGCTGTCTGGGGGCACCTATGACAGTATAGGTCAAGTAGGGGCAGTTGCAACATTATAGGTCATCTGATGGCACCTATGACAGTATAGGACATCTGACAGTATAGGACAGTATAGGCTGTCTGGGGGCACCTACAACAGTTTAGGTCGAATGGGGGCAGCTTCAACATTGAAGGTCGTCTGTAGGCAACTACGACAGTATAGGACAGTATAGGTTGTCTGGGGGCACTTATGACAGTATAGGTCATCTGGGGGCACATACGACAGTATAGGTCTTCTGGGGGCACCAACAACAGAATAAGTCGTCGGGGCTCCTACGGCAGTATAGGTCGTCTGGGGCCACCTACGACAGTACAGGACAGTATCGGTTGCCTGGGGGCAGCTACAACAGTATACAGGGCCGACTGGGAACCACAACCGGCCCTGGCAAAGTGCTCAGCCGCCCCCTCCCCCCCCCCCAGGTGGGGGAGTGTTGCCGCCGAGATTTTTGCCAGGGACGGTTTTCGGACGATTTTGTTACAGGGCCGATTTTGCAGCAATTTTGCAGGGGTATTGCCCGGTGCCCACTACGGCCAGTCCGGCCCTGACAGTATAGGTCATCTGGGGGCACCTACAACAGAATAAGTCGTAGGGGGCACCTACAATAGTATAGATTGTCTGGGGCACCTATGACTGTATAGGTCATCTGGGGGCACCTACGACAGTATAGGACAGTATAGGACGTCTGGAGGCACCTATGACAGTATAGGACAGTATAAGTCATCTGGGGGCACCTATGACAGTATAGGTCGTTGGGGGCACCTACAACAGTATAGGTCATCTGGGGGCACCTACGACAGTATAGGTTGTCAGGGGGCACCTACAACAGTACAGGACGGTATATGTCGTCTGGGGGCACCTACAACAGTATAGGTTGTCAGGGAGCACCTACAACAGTACAGGACGGTATATGTCGTCTGGGGGCACCTACAACAGTATAGGTTGTCTGGGGGCACCTACAACAGAATAGGTCGTCTTGGGCACCTACGACAGTATAGAACATTATAGGTCGTCTGGGGCACCTACGACAGTATAGAGCATTATAGGTCGTCTGGGTCTCCTACGACAGTATAGAACATTATAGGTCATCTGGGGCACCTACGACAGTATAGAACATTATAGGTCGTCTGGGGCACCTACGACTCTATAGAACATTATAGGTTGTCTGGGGCACCTACGACAGTATAGAACATTATAGGTGGTCTGGGGCACCTACGACAGTATCGGACAGTAAAGGTTGTCTGGGGGCACCTACAACAGTATAGGACAGTAAAGGTCGCGTGGGGGCACATACAACAGTATAGGACAGTAAAGGTCATCTGGGGGCACCTACAACAGTATAGGTCGTCTGGGGCACCTATGACAGTATAGAACATTATAGGTCGTCTGGGGCACCTACCACAGTATAGAACATTATAGGTTGTCTGGTGCACCTACGACTGTATAGGACAGTAAAGGTCATCTCTGGGCACCTTCAGCAGCATAGGACAGTAAAGGTCGTCTGCGGGCACCTACAACAGTATAGGACAGAAAAGGTCGTCTGGGGGCATATACGACAGTATAGGACAGTATAGGTTGCTTGGGGGCAGCTACAATAGTATAGGTCGTCTTGTGCACCTACGACTGTATAGGACAGTAAAGGTCATCTCTGGGCACCTACAGCAGTATAGGACAGTAAAGGTCGTCTGGGGGCACCTACAGCAGTATAGGTCGTCTGGGGCACCTATGACAGTATAGTGCTGTCTGGGTCACTCCCTTGGTCCACCTAGCTTTTCACCATGACTTCTCAGTTCTCCCTGACAAGCCCTCTCACACCCACAGATGCCCGGCCATGTCTATTGCAACAAAACACGGATGATGGAAGGAATGCAGATCAAATTAAACATTCGCCCCCAGTCAAGAGACCTGGGTTAAAGCCATAGTTGTTTTGCTCACCACGCCACATGCAAATCAGTCTTGACCCTGTACCTCATGGGAACAGTCCAGCCTGAACTGCCAAACCAGGTTCTCCCTGAACCGGAAACAAGCACCCTGGGAACAGATGTGGGTCATCACCCCCTCATCTGCCAGTGACACAGTGAGCCCGGGACCCACGTCTGGGCATAACCAGAGCACTTGGGGCGAGAAAGCAAAAGACACACAATTGATGGACGGAATGCAGAACAAATCAAAACATTCACCCCCACTCAAGAGATCTAAATTAAATCCATCCTTCTTTTGCTCCCCATGCCACCCCAGTTTAGACTCAACCACAAATCAGTCTTGACCCTGTGTCCCATGGGGACAGTCCAGCCCGAACTGCCTCTCCTTGTGTTTGCTTTGTTCACCTTCCTGCCTCTCAGCGTACTCCCTTCACTAAGAGGGCGCACCTACTGCAGTCAGTTTCCCCCACACTGAGGACGTGCCTAACCCTACCTTACGACCATATGCAGCCAGCATGGCTCACAGGTGGGGGGGGGATGCAGGGGGGTAAGGGGAGGGTCGTGATTGTGGGCGGGAGCATCAATAAAAAAGAAACTTACCTTGCCAACCACGAGTCCCACGTCTCTGCTCCTGGTCTCCTGCCTCCAACTTCAGGAACAGGAAGCAGGCAGCCAGTCTCCCTCCCCTAGGCCAATCACAACGCTGGATGCGTTGTGATTGGTCTGAGCGTCGTGACATGGTGCCGTGACACTGGAGGCGTGGGCATGTTCTCCATGCAGGCTGCGATGGAGAAGTGGGAAAGTATGCATGACTGGTTTGAGCGGCCCGAGAGGGCCCACCATACAGTCATTGCGCACTTAGGAGTGGGAAAGCCACTCCTCACCTGCCCTGCTCCGTTAGCAGAGCAGCCCCGCCCACCCGCCCGCGCACAAAGGAAACAGTTATTATCATGTTATGTTTCTGCTTCTAGCACTGCGTGAAAGCAGTGGGGCGACGCTCCTCCGCCATAGAGGAGGGGCCGCCACTGCTTACCACTGCTGGAAGATGACATCTGTGCGCCTACACTGTGCAACATACATGAACCCTTCCTCAAGCTGCTCCTGCTGATTATTATGTACCCCCTACCGACCCCCCCCCCTTTATTGTCGTGCACTTTATTCCGTGACGCGGGTTGTGGCGCTGTGTGCTCGTGCCCACCCCTGGCAAGACCCTGTAAAATGTTTAACTTTCAATACATTAAAGTCGCAAAAAAAAACGCGGTGCTTGTGGTGTGCGGTGTGGGGCGTGGTTGTAGCTCACTGCCCCCCCCCCCCCCCCCGCACACTGTATGTTGCCATTACCGGTGGATGGTGTTATTCAATGCACGGATTTTCAATAAACCATATATTATTAGCGCCTAGAGGTCACCTGCACTAAACAGCGCTCTACAGGCAGGGCCCATCACATGAGAAAGATGATAAAAGGCGTGCCAGCCTTCACTGAACCTCAGCAAACAGCCCATGGTCCGAGGGAACGGGGGCGGCCGCTCTGTCCCCTCCGCAGCGGCGCGAGGCGCACAGGGGGATTCAAGGGGCAATGAGGAGGTGGGAAAATAAAGCCTGGCCGCTACCAAGCTGGGAGGTAATTGCTCTCCCCTGCGGTAATCACCGACCCGCAGGGCTAATCCCCTCTCCCACCAGCGCCCCCTCCCCCCCTCCCCCCCCCCCCCCCCGCCTGGGCGAACAGCTCTCCCAGGGCAGCGCATGGGGCTGCGTGCCAAGCACTTCAGCGAAAAGAAGGTCAAAGGGCGTGTGCTCCAAAGTCAAACACCTCCAGTAAAGAGATGCTCCCTCATGTCATACAAGGCTTCGCCATGCTGTGCTATGTTCAGGCTGTTTTATGCCATGTCCCACTGTGCTGTGCTGTCCTTCTGTGACATCTTCATGCAGTGATGCTGTGCTTTACAGTGTTATGCAGAGCTTTAAGTGTTCCGGGTCTCACCGGTGCTGAGCACCGGCAATCGGGGCCTGTTTTGTGCCCTGGCACAGGCGGCCGTTTTTTCCGGACTGCAGTGACAGCAGGCGCATCGATGTGCGCCTGCTCACACTGCTCACTAGTGGAGAAGTTACGGCGTGACGTCATGCCAGGTGAGCGTTGCAGAGGAAGGGAAACCCTTTAAAGAGTCATTTTCTCTCTGGATTTCCCTTCTCTTCTTGAAACTCAGGAGCAGCAAAATTGTCGGGGTGTCACCAGCGCTTGAAGTTTAAGCTTTTTCAATATTATGTAAGCCACAGTTGCTGCTTATTTATCTTATACAACTAAAAACCATCGACAAAGCCAATAGTCGTGACTTGTTGTAGGTACGATGTTACTTGTTGCATCATATATCTGACAGAAACAGCAAAATACAAGTCGGGCGGCACAATATGCTAAGCACAGATTTTTTAGTTTACCTGTTTTAAGCCACGCCCTTAATTACAGTGACCACGCCCCTTTGAGAGACCCCCCCCCCCCCAAGTTTTTCCATCCCACTTAAAGCCCTGGTGTTATGCATTGCTGTTATGCTGTGCTGCACTCTCCTCTGCTGTCTATGTTATGCATTGCTGTTATGCTGTGCTGCACTCTCCTCTGCTGTCTATGTTATGCATTGCTGTTATGCTGTGCTGCACTCTCCTCTGCTGTCTATGTTATGCATTGCTGTTATGCTGTGCTGCACTCTCCTCTGCTGTCTATGTTATGCTATGCTGCTATGCTTTGCTAGTATGATACTTATGCCATGATTTGCTATGCTATTTATGCTGACCTGTTATGTTATGCTGTGTAATGATGTACTGCAATATAGCATGTCATGCTACTCTATGTTCTGCTTTTCGTTATGCTACACTATGCTGTGTTATGCTTTTCGTTAAGCTACACTATGGCGTCACTGTATTCTGCGTTATTGTGTGTTACATGGTCCTGTACCATGTTTTGTCATGCTGTGCTATCCTGCTATGTTGTGGACTGCTGAAATGTGAGGTGCTGTGTTATTGTGCACAGCGCCTTACTGCCAGCTGAGCCTCCAAGCGCCCACAGGGCAGGTTCACGTTTTGCAGTGAAATGCACTCTTCAAGAGCCCTGTCTCCACCCCCTCCTGAAGCTGTGGATTCTTCTAGATCCACAGCTGATCCTGTTGGAGTCCCGGGTTCAAGGGCAGAGAGTTCCACAGATGGCCTGAGCTGAGAAAGGGGCCTTGTACTGCAGTGAGAGCAGTTCAGATGACGTGCAGCAGCGCTTACCTCTGCACCTGCTCAAATTAAGCACTGCTGTTTTCTATCACAAACATTTGCAAGTGTTTTTAGGTCTTGGGTTTGACAGTGCAGGTGTCAAACAGAACCATTTCTAACAATATACATCTGGTTAATGTGAAGGTAAACTGAGCTCCCTTGTTGAGCGCGCGCTGCCTGTGGCTGCACCCTCATTACCTAGCGGGGAAACTGTCAGCTTGGGTTTGTAGGGTACTAACAGGACAGCAGTGTAAGAAACATTATTGATGCAAAGAAAATGCCCTATTGGTTTTGAACTACTGCAGCCTGAAGACATATTTTAAACACACAAAGAGGACAGCAAAAATAAAAAAAAAACAATGGAGAGAGAAAAGCATTGGCAAAGTCATGGATTGACCCGCCAACCCCAGCACCGAAACCACGTACTTCTTTTTAGGTGGATGAGCACGTGATCAAGAAAATATACCTCTGATGTGCATTACAAGTAAAACATATTTTCTCTGCCTCCTCCAAGTACACCTGCCTGCTAGGAAATATCATAAAGCTCTAATAAATTCATATGCAATAATTATTTTATTATTTCGGATTTATGTTGTAACCATATGGCGACCACGTTTAAGTGGAGGCAAGTCATTGTTTTGTCCTTTTATTAATTTTTGAATCATATGCTTGCAATTGATAACAAAAAAAATACTGCAGCAGCTCATCAAGGCCAGACTTATTGGATTTGCCAAGGCTTGTTTAAATTTAGTGTACATACATTTGATGAAAAATGTCCAGTCTTTCGGTTGCTCGCGTTCTAGGATCCATTAGTAACCTTAAGTTGCGTCATTGGGCCTTCAAATTAATTCTGGACTTGCAAGAGAATAAAGCTCTGGGCATGGAGAGGCGCTCCGGCACTTCAAGTAACTTCAAAACGGGTCGTTGCCCCAGTCCAGTGATGCTCAGATAAGGCCCTCCTGGCCTCTATGTGCGGCCCCCTGGTGAACAGCAGCTCTGAGCACGCAGAGGCGCTCCGGCATTTCAAGTAACTTCAAAACGGGTTGTTGCCCCAGTCCAGTGATGCTCAGATAAGGCCCGGGGGCCGCATGCGGCCCTCCTGGCCTCTATGTGCGACTCCCTGGTGAACAGGAGGCGCTCCGGCATTTCAAGTAACTTCAAAACGGGTCGTTGCCCCAGTCCAGTGATCCTCAGATAAGGCCCGGGGGCCGCCCTCCTGCCCTCTATGTGCGGCCCCCTGGTGAACAGCAGCTCTGGGCATGGAGAGGCGCTCCGGCATTTCAAGTAACTTCAAAACGGGTCGTTGCCCCAGTCCAGTGATCCTCAGATAAGGCCCGGGGGCCGCATGCGGCCCTCCTGCCCTCTATGTGCGCCCCCCTGGTGAACAGCAGCTCTGGGCATGGAGAGGCGCTCCGGCATTTCAAGTAACTTCAAAACGGGTTGCTGCCCCAGTCCAGTGATGCTCAGATAAGGCCCGGGTGTCGCATGCGGCCCTCCTGCCCTCTATGTGCGGCCCCCCTGGTGACCAGCAGCTCTGGGCATGGAGAGGCGCTCCGGCATTTCAAGTAACTTCAAAACGGGTCGTTGCCCCAGTCCAGTGATCCTCAGATAAGGCCCTCCTGGCCTCTGTGTGCGCCCCCTGGTGAGCAGCAGCACTGGGCAGCTCTTTACTTGAGGGGGCACTAACACTCCGAAAGATGTGAATTAAAGGGGCAGCATGTATGTCCAACTGCACTCGTGGCTGATGACGATCTTGGCGGGCGGCACAGTCCGTCACAAACGTGGTGGATATCTCACCCACCAAACCACGAGTTCCATAGGATATAATGGGATTGTAAATTGGCGGACGGGAGTTGGAGTGACCCTGTCTGCCATGATCGTAATCAGGCCCGAACTTATTAACTAAAGTAAAAGAAAAGCAGTAGAGGTGTCCGGCACCACTTAACTTTCGGAACACATTCTTTTTTAGGCGTCTTGTAACACACGTGACAAAAAAAGTGAAAGTCTCTACAAAAGTGCATTGTCCAGCGTGCAGACGCGTTTTACATTAGTACATCAGTGCATTGAGTAGTATTTTTTTAAGTGATAGTTTGCAAACATAAATTTAGAAAGATTAATGCCCCCCCCAGCCCTGGCAACAAAGCAAACAGTGAACTAAGAGGTCAGTCAGTTGCCATGGTCGCCGTCTGAGTGGCCTGCGTCGCTGTTATACATGGACAAGACCCGCTACCCTGCTGGCATCGATGCGGCCCACACCACAGGACAACCTTTTTGGCCCCTTGGAAAATGTTTGCGAGTACCCATGCCCTAGTCTGTTCATCGTAACATCCACCAGAGGAAGTGAACTCTGAGACACCGTCCCATCTTAGACACGAGACCCGCTCTCCAGCGCGTACTGGGCACTTATGGGGCCCCTTGCAAACCTAGCCCCAAGTGGACAGGGCCGTCTTGCAATCGCAAACACTGCAAAATCACAGCGTTGGCATCGGCAAAATGGTTTCTTGGTATGTTGTAAACCATTTATTCTCAAAGTATGCCCGGGGGCCGCATGCGGCCCACATGGCCTTTACATGCAGCCCACTGTTCACTGGACTCCGCACCAACTTAAAAAGAATATTAAATCAAAAGGCAAGTCTTAATTTAAAAGTTAATTGAAGTTGAAGAAAGGAAGTAACTAGGTTGTCTTGCACCACTTAACTTTAGGAACACTTTCATTTTCAAAGCCATCTTGCAGCAAAAGTGTAAAAATATGATAAGGTCTCTTCAAAATTAAAAAGTGTATTTCATTAACATGCAGAACCATTCCACAGTAGTAAATACGATTATATCAGTGCAGTCAAAAGTATTTTTTAAGTTAAAGTTTTCAGATATGAATTTAGAAACATTCATTGTCCCCCCCCATACTGACACCAATATCAGTATGGGGGGAGAAAAAATGTTGGCGCCCCATTCACCAAGGGGAAGGGGCCCCTAGGGTCACCTTCCAGTTTGTGATTGGCTTACCACCAATTTAAAGTTGGTGGTAACTGCGAATGATTTTCGACCACATTTCCGATCGCAAAACATTCCTACAAAGCAGTGCGACTCGCTGTAAGGAAGGGACTCCCTTAACACGCCCCTTCCTAATAGCAACTCGCAAACCCTATTTTTAAGATAGGGCTGGTACATACCAGTGGGCCGTTTGCAAACAGTAAAATGCTTCGTACATCTGACCGCCCAGAACTGGTGATCCCCAGGAGACATATAGGTGCTATTGAAACGTCATTACTAGTGACAGTGCACTCACAGAAGCTTCATCAAAATCATAAAACGCGCATGACACTCGGAAACGTAGGACTCCCAGGGTGAGACATACTTAGATTACCCTGTTCTGCAGCGTCTGCAGTCTTTGCTCGCTATAACAAGTCCTGGGCTAACTGAAACAGTTTCCCAAAAGCCAACCATGCCCTAAATCAGGTGCCAAAAGGATGCCCAAGGTTTAAGGTGAAACATTACAAAGCATGCTGGACTAACGCTGGAGACCATATGGTAAAGCTCCGTACCTGAAGAAATATTCAACAGGGCGACGACCCCAGCATTACACAGTATGTATTTCAGTAATCACTTATACATGAACACCAATTCTAAAAGCTCTGGGGCCACATGTACGTAGCTTGTTGTTGTCGCAAACGACCCGATTGTGAGAATCGGGGCGTTTGCGACGACAAAAAAAGCCTTTTTGCATGTACAGAACCCTATTTTGCGATTCGGTATCCTATTACCAAATCGCAAAATGGGTTAGTAATTCGGTATTAGGGGGGCGTGTCAAGGGTGTCTCTTCCTGATAGCGTGTCCCAGTGCTATGTACGAATGTTTTGCAAACAAAATGTGGCAGCAAACCATTCACATTTTACCGCCAGGTCCGAGTTGGTGGTAACCCATTCGCAAACAGGAAGGTGTCCCCAGGGGCCTCACGAAGAGTGGGATATAATTCAACGCATGTATGTGATTATTCATATTACACATTACATGTGGGTCAGGCGATGTACAAATTAAGTAAAAGTAACAAATAAAAACATTTAAGAATGATCCAAATAACAGCAAAGATGCCATTTCCACCACACACAAAAGTACATAAACAGATCATACATATTAAAGAAAAAAACTAGCAGTTTAAACAGATAAAAATGGAAGGAGTCACAGAGATGCATGTAAAAAAAAAAAGCACTGGCAAGCCAAAGGTTTGGCTTGCATTTTGAGTCCTGACAACAAATATTTTTCAAATGCATGCAAAAAAGAAAAAAGCGATTGCTTATGCATGCAATGCGTCTATGAGATACAGAATTTACTGTGATTCAGTGTAATTTTGAGCGGTAACATTGCGTCTCGTGTGCTGCATTTAAAGGGCTTTGTTGGAGGCGGAAGGATAAAACAAACCACCTATAGCATGTGGTGAGAGGGTTTCACTTCTCTGGGAGGGGCCACATCTCACTCTATGCACATTTCATAGAACCGGTAACAACAGGTCAGCAGCATCGCAGGTCTTCCAGACCTAATAATCAGAACTGTCTACAAGTCCTGCTCTCTGGCAAGCGGTGCTGTCCATCCAATCAGGAGAGCCGCGGCAGGTGACTGCAATGCATGCCCGAGGCCACCTGAAAACAAGGCAGGGCTTGCGTCATTTCAATGTATGGAAGAAAGACTCCTCCTTGGAACACATGGTATAGAGAGGGCTGTGAGTGAAGTCATCCTTTATTGTATTCGTTTTTATAAACTTTACACAATAAAAAGAACAGGATGTAAAAAAATTAAAAAGAGCCTAAAAACGTGACACTCGTGCTAACCCCTGTAAAACTGGTTTCACTCAATATTTCCATTTTAAAAATATAAAACCATATTAAAACAAGACAATTGTCACAGGACTTTTTTATGTTCTAAATCTCGGCCTTAATGTAGATTACTATAATATCTGCTCAGCAATATTTAAACTGGTCGCTGTAGGGATTTGAATAACTTCTCTGCAATGGAAATGAATTTCATAAGACAACCGATGAATCTTCCTATCTGGCCTTAAAAGCACAAATCATGAATTGACCTACATCTGCTCGCATTGAAAGTCAGTTTCAAATGTTTCTGGCGGGCATCTGGTATTTTGTGGTGAATGCATAATATGAGTTGAAGGGTGTCCTGGTAAGAAAGGCATAAGCGGCATAAGGAGTCCTCGTCAATGACTCTGTTTCCGGCTCCTTCAAACTGCGAGAGAGGCGTCGAGGAGACGAGACCCAGGGAACAGGTTCATGGGCGGGTATGGAGATCCGCGCTCCAGAGGGATGGGCGGCTCTAAGGGGCGGCGAAGGGCGCGCCAGGATTGGATATAAATCCCAAACAGCTCAAAACCATCACAAAGGCAAAGAATCTCTTTAGAAGAATCCCTCTGACGTCACACGATTGCACCAGTGTGTCGGCCAGGCTTTGCTGCTGTACACACACCACCCCCAGCTGTGCAGTCTTTCACATTTGACGTCATCAGGCAACTTGACGCTTCCACGGAAGTGAGACAGATTGCGTAGAGCAAAACTGATGCACTTAAATTTTGCACAGATTTTGCACTTATCTGCCAGTGCAGAAATGGTGTGCACTGACCTACAACAGATGCGATAATTGGGTTTTTCACTAGTTATTATTATTTTTTAATCAGACTTGCGGCCTTTTGCATCACGTAAAGTGGTACATGCATGAGGCAGGGCTCTCATTTTGATTTATGAAGCCACGCAAAGTCACCCTGCGTGGCTTTCAGTGGCCCTATAGATCTGGAGTAATCTGGCGCCTTCCTCTGCGCTCGGGAGGCGTCCCATGGGCGTTACGTTGGGTCTTTCCACGCAACACCCATGGGGGCAGATTTATGAGCCCCTTGCGCCACTTTTGCGTCACTTTTCCCATGTTAAAAGTGACGCAAAAGTGGCGCAAGGGGCTCATAAATCTGCCCCATGGATTTTAACGCTGCCCTCTGCCCCTGATTTGCAAAATCATGTAACCCTGTGGAAGCGCCCAATACTTACACCTCCCGAGGTGAGGCGTAACGAGGAGAAACCTCCTTTTTCCCTCTCTCTATGTGTGCTGCCTTCTTTAGCACACACAGAGGGAAACACCTCTTAGATTTGTCTCTGTGCAGGAAGGTGTCCCTTCCTGCGCAAGAACAATCCTGCCTGCTCTGGAGGCACCTTTGCGCCATGGTTCACGGCGCCTGCATTGGCGCTCGGCTGACAACATTGCCCCAGCGCAGGCAGAAAGGGCAGAAATGCACCGTATTCCATACATTTTCACTTTGGCGTGGGGCAGCGCAGTAAAGTGCTGCGCTGTGCTGCGCTGCGCGGCGCTGCCTCGCGCCACAATCCCGTATACGAGACCCGGTGCAAATGCCATTTTTGCTTAGTCAGTCGTTTCAAATGTCAGTGGTAAATGAGATTTGAACAGCGAGCTGCGCCAGGCACTTGCGCATGAGTTTTTTCTTTTGTTCCTTCGTCTGAACTCGACACGCATGTGCACTTCTGTGGGCTGTTGCCATTTGCTGTGTTTTAGTGCAATAACATTTGGCAAACTGTTTCATTTTTCTATGCCGAAGTTTCATCTCTGCCAAACAGTAGCGCTTAGAGGAAGGACTAGAAGAAATGTCAACCCAAAGCGCTACATGAAAAACTTGCCATTGGAAGGAGTGCGCATCCAACAGGGGAAGGTACCAAGGGCGGTGGCTGTCACCTGCCCCTTCTGTCCTGACATCTTCAGAGGTTCTGCATCTCTGCCCTGCCCATGGTCGTGCCCGGTTACTTCTTTAGTCAATATGTGGGCAGTTTCCCACTGTCCCATTCAGTGCGCGGAGGGCACGTTTGGAACAGCAGCTAGTAACTCATGTATGAGACGCCGTGTGTAGTAAAGCACACTTCTAGCGCAGGAGCGGTCTCGCAGCGCTTGTTGGTTAACAGCTACACCAGTGTTAAAAAAACCCGCAAACATGGCACTGTAATCCTGGCTTCTCTATCTGCCATCACTGTGTGACCTTGACAATAACACGATACCGCCCCGAATCCTTTCCTTCTCTCTCAAACACCAGTAGCGCCTGGCTCAGTTTGGAGTGAGCGCTTAGCAGCGCTATACTAAAAGTAATTCATCCACGTGTGGAATGAATCCCTCATATTCATTGTAGCAGGAGCGCCCCCTGTGGGTATCAGGTGGGTATGTGACCCCTAATGGAGAAGACCCCAACCCCGGCCCAGCCGTTCCCCGGCCCCGGATACAGTTGGTTCTTACCTGGTCCCGGGGTTGTCACGGATCCGGGGTGCCCAGGGGGTACGAAGAACAGCAGCAGAAGCGAGTACCATGCGCAGGACCGAGCGGGGGAGCCGGGACTCACCCTGCCCATCTCGGTCTCCGTGGGAGCCACTGCCCGGGCTCACTGCCCGGCCGTCTGGGGCAGCAGCCTCAAGCCTGCAGTCCTGCCCCGGAGCACTGCCCTCCCTGCCCGGCCGTCTGGGGCAGCAGCCTCAGCCCTGCACTCCTGCCCCGGAGCACTGCCCTCCCTGCCCGGCCGTCTGGGGCAGCAGCCTCAGCCCTGCACTCCTGCCCCGGAGCACTGCCCTCCCTGCCCGGCCGTCTGGGGCAGCAGCCTCAAGCCTGCAGTCCTGCCCCGGATCACTGCCCTCCCTGCCCGGCCGTCTGGGGCAGCAGCCTCAAGCCTGCAGTCCTGCCCCGGATCACTGCCCTCCCTGCCCGGCCGTCTGGGGCAGCAGCCTCAAGCCTGCAGTCCTGCCTGGACTGCCCTCTGCCCGGCCGTCTGGGGCAGCAGCCTCAGTCCTGCACTCCTGCCCGGTGCACTGCCTTGCGCCCCTTTGCCCCTTCACCCTGTCCCGGCCAGAAGTTGCTTCGTTCACAGTCCTGCCCTCGGAGAGATCTCTGCTTGTGTGCCCCTTCTCTCTGTCCTACGGTCCTGCCCGGCCGTACTGTCCTCGCTGCCTGGGCGCTCCTTCACTCTGTCCGGGGCTGCAGCTCCTGCCCTGCGGTCCTGCCCGTTTGCAGCTCTCGCTCTCCTGGAGTCCCTTGACTTATTCCGGGCCAGTAGTTCTTTCGATCCCAGACCTGCAGCTCTCTGTCCGGGTACCCTTCACTCTGCCCTACTGTCCTGCCCGGCCCTCGCTGCCTGGATGCTCCGTCACTCTGTCCAGGGCTGCAGCTCCTGCCCCGCGGTCCTGCCCGGCTGCTGCCCTCGCTCTCCTGGTGTCCCTTGACACAGTACGGGGCAGTTGTTCCTTCGATCCCAGCCTGTAGCTCCTGCCCTGCGATCCTGCCCGGCTGCTGCCCTTTCTCTCCTGGTGTCCCTTGACTTAATCCGGGCAGTAGCTCATCCGATCCCAGACCTGCAGCTCTCTGTCCGGGTACCCTTCACTCTGTCCGGGCGTCAGCTCCTCCCCTCCAACCCTGCCCTCTCTCCCTCTCCTCCCCTCCCTAGCCCGTCTCCCTGCCCTGGTCAGTGGCCCCCTCCTTCATGCCCCGGGCCCCTTCCGTCTGTCCAAGGCGGCTCCTCCCTCCAGTCCTGCCCCAGACACCTCCCTCCCTCTCAGCCCCGTCTCTCTGCCCCGTTCAGACACTTTCTGCTTCTCTGCCCCAGGGTCCCCCCTTCACTCTTTCCGGAGCAGCTGCTCTCTCCCTCCCGTGTCCTGCCCTCAGACGGCCCCTTCTCCCCCCACAGTCGGCGGCTCTAACCCGGACCCCCTTCTCGCGTTACTCGGGACCCCTCCCCCGAGACCCCTCTTCCCCTCCCGCTGACTGCCCTCTCACCTCTTGCCTCTGCCTCACACCCGTGCACCCTCTCTGCCCACTCACTCTGTGACCCCCCTTTTATTTTCTGCCCTACTCTTTTATGACCACTCTCCCCTGTCCCTAACCCTCCTCCCTGATCTTCTTTGGCATTTCATTTCTTTTCTCTTCTCTTCCTCTTTTTCTTTCTCTTTACCTTTTTCTTTCTCTTGTCTTCTCTCGCCATCTCCACCCCCTACTCTCCACCGTCCTCTCCTCTCTCATTATTTCTCTTTCCTATACCCTCGCACCTCCCCCTCTCTCTCCCCACACCCCGTGTTTGGCCGCCCCAGCATCTTCCACTTTAGACTACTTCCTATCTCTTCAAGCTATTATTTCCACACACTTAACAGCTGTCTGTATAGATTAGTACCCCGATGCATTCTGGATGTTGTAGTAAGAGCAGCACGCCTACCCTCACACCGGAGGCGCTTGCTTTTGGAAGGGCGAGGAAGGCCCCGGGCCCCCACAGAGTCCTTCTGCAGTACTGCCAGAAAAAGAGAATAAAAAGGCATGTTAACTGCCCAGAGGCCGAGCCTCTGCGCAGAGACCGGCTTTAAAATAAAAAGCAGCATTTACAAATCCAATCCTTCCCCCCACCCAGCAGCGGGTTTATGAACAGTTAAAAGAAAGTCTCCGAAAGCCACGGCGAGAGAAAGCCAAAACAGGGAAAGTGTCCATATTTGGAAAAGAATCAGTGAAAAGTCAAACAGGAGAATCTAAAAACATCGAGGTCCGATGAAAAACACTCCCTGGTCTTTGGAAGATCGTGGCCTCCATCTTCTGCCGAGAATACTGTGCAAATGTATTCATTCATTCATTGGCTGGTTTTGTTCATCTATGTACTTCGAGCACAAAGGTCACGAGTTCACACATATGGTACAGTGTTAGGGGATGAGTGCACAAACATGGTACAGTGTTAGGGTTAGAGTGCATAAACATGGTACAGTGTTCTGGCACGAGTACAGAAAACCAGGGCCGTTTTAGGACACGAGTACATAAAAACTGGCACATGTTTGGGTTCGAGCGCATACACACTGTACAGTATTAGGATACGAGTACAAAAACATGCTACAGTGTTAGGGTACGAGTACATAAACATGCTACAGTGTTAGGGTACGAGTACATAAACATGCTACAGTGTT
Organism: Triturus cristatus; assembly: GCF_964204655.1. Taxonomy (NCBI): domain Eukaryota; kingdom Metazoa; phylum Chordata; class Amphibia; order Caudata; family Salamandridae; genus Triturus; species Triturus cristatus. Next base: position 1,199,244,982 of record NC_140582.1, on the reverse strand, counting down.
AGGACATGAGTACATACAAGTGGTGCATTGTAAGGGCACACGAACATAAAACTGGTTCAGTGTTAGGGCATGAGTACATAAAACTGTCACTGTTTTAGGACACAGGTAAATAAAAACTGGGACAGTTTTAGGGCACGAACACATAAACATGCTACAATGTTGGGGCACGAGTACAAAAAAGTGCTACAGTGTTAGAGCATGGGCACATACAACTGGTACAGTTTTAGGGCACGACTACATAAAACTGTTAAACAGTGTTAGGGCACAGTACATAAAACTTTTACAGTGTTGGGACACGAGTACATAAACATGGTACAGTTTTGGGGCGCGAGTACATAACATTGGTACAGTGTTAGGGCACCAGTACATAAACATGATACAGTGTTAGGGCATACGTATAAAAACTGATACAGTGTTAGGGTTAGAGTGCATAAACATGGAACAGAATTAGGGTGGGAGTGCATGAAAATGCTACAGTGTTGAGACACGAGTACATAAACATGGTGCAGTGAAGGGGCACTAGTACATCAGCATTGTACAGTGTTAGGGCATGAGTATAGGAAGCTGGTACACTATTGGGAAACGAGTGCATAAAACTGGTACAGTGTTAGGGCATGAGTACATAAACATGGTGCAGTTTTAGCAAGTACATAACACTAGTACTGTGTAGAGGCACAAGTATATAAACATGGTACATTGTTGTGGCACGACTACGTAAAACTGGGACAGTATTAGGATATGAACACATAAAATTGGTAGAGTGTTAGGGCACCAGCGCATAATCATGGCACAGTGTTAGGTCATGAGTACATGAAACTGGCACCGTGTTAGGGTACAAGTACATAAAACTGGTTCAGTGTTCAAGGAAGAGTGCATAAACAGGGTACAGTGTTCGGGCACGACTACATAAAACTGTTACAGCGTTAGGGCACAAGCCTATAACATTTTTACAGTGTTGGGGCACGAGTACATAGAAGTGGTACAGTGTTAGGGCAAGAGTACATAAACATGTTACTGTGTTGGAGCATGAGTACATAAACATGGTACAGTGTTGAGGCACGTGTACATAAAATCTATACAGTGTTAGGGCTGTCGTACTTTAGAATTTGGGACCACGTAGGAGGCAGGGCCCTACCCCTGTCTATCCCGGTATTAGCGAACCGCGAATGGTCAATGCGGTATGTACAAGTGCTTTGTGTAACGTTTTAGCTATGAATGCTCTGTGTATACGCTATTATACATCACTACGTGGGTTCCATCTTAGAGTAGTGGCCATCTTATGGTTGCCCTCACATAGGCTACATATCATGAAGCAAATACGGGCCTTTAGAGCACATGTGCCTTCCTTTGACTTCTCTGTGACCTGGGCAGCTTGGCTCCGCTGCCCCAGGTCAGTCCGGTCTCACGAGCTCCCCGTCCTACGGCCACCTGTGATTAGCATCAGGGCTTGACACACCATAAAGTCTTTTCATCCTACACGAGCCTCCAGCTAATCTCTTTCACACCTGACTGGTCCTGCTTTATGGCTTGTTTTCCAAACAGGAGATGCGCATGTTTATTGGGGCCTATCGATATCTGATGTGGGATCTGAGCTTTGCTGGGTAAATAATTGCGGGCTGGCTTAACTGGAATGTGGGATGGTCATCATGACTCTGCCTTTTCGTTTGAAATGTATACATATGAATGACCATGCCATAAAACCAGGAATGTATGCCTGAAGCAGGATATTTTGTATTTAAAGAGAAGCCCGTTTCTGTGATTTTTAGCAGTCTCCTGAGAACATACACGCTGTTGTACTTCTAGGACGCCTGTAATTGGTCTGCAGCCAATAAGCTGATCTTTGACTTCACCCAGAAGACTCTGTGTTTCTGTAGGTCTGAAACAGGAAGAACCCGAAGTCATAGGGTGTGTTCCCCTGCACCGCTGGGTTTAAAATTCCCAGTACTTCAGTTGGCGCCCAACTCGGCGCGATTTCAGGGGTACCGGTCCAAGCCAGAGGTTCGTGAGGAGCTTCGTGTGGAAATTCTGGAGGAAGGCCGCCACTTCATCGACCCCTGCATGTCGACGTGGTCCGAAAGTCTTTTCTGCGAGGTTCTCCGCGTCCCGACGGCTATGAAGGACTGCTGCCCTGATTAATCGCCCTGTTTTGGACCCTTGACGATTTTGGTAGAGCGAAACAATCGAGAGAGTCTTCTGGTGACGCCATTGATCATCGATATTCAGTTAAGTATAAGTGGAGCGTCTCCCAGTTTGAATTTGGTATCCTTCGGGATTATTTTGATTTGGAGTTTGCAAACCCCAAAGCCAGAGGACTCGTGTATTCACGAGACTATCGTAATCGATAATCCTTTGAAGTTTGGAACTAGACTAGTGAGCGAAGATGCCTGGTGCTAGTGTATTTGGAAGATTGTTTTGTTTGGGTTGTGGAAGGGATTTCCAGTTAGAGGATTCATGTCCGGTTCCTCCAATTGGAACTCCAACTTATGAGCTTTATGTAAAACATGGCGTGGGCCCCATTGCATATAATGAAATATGGATCCGATACACCAGAAAGGACGGTGTTTTAAAATGGCCCCAAAATGGTAGTTTCGATACAGATATCTTAGATAATTTGGAAGTGAAATTGTTTAAAAAGAAAGCCCGGCCGGCGATGTTTGATTCTTTCCGCCTATGGCGAAAGGAAGCCAAACAGAAGGAAATTAAGCTAGCGAAAAGAAATAAGAGAGAAAGAGGTATGTCAGTGATGCAAGCAGCTGTGCAATTTAAAGATAACGAGGAGGAACAAATGAATGAGCAATTGCACAGACAGCGCAAACTAGGGATTGATAAATGTTACCCTGTTTTGTCACCCCTTGTGCAAGATGAGACAAAAGAGAAAGAGAAAGATTCCCTAATGTCCCATTTGTTAAGTTCGCCACCCCCATATGCGCAAAATGCCACCGCACCTCCACAGCTTGTAAATGTGCAGCCTCCAGTAAATATGCCGCAAGCCTTCCCGCAGCCGCCAGCTCCTCCTCAGCTGGCTCCTATCCCTGCAGTGCAGCCCTCTCAAGGGCCGCCAGTTTTGTTACCTGTTACCCCCGCGCTTCCTGCGACTTTGCCTACCATGCCAGCGGCTTCCCCTGGGGCTCCTTCTTACACTACCCAGGTACCTGTATCTGAATCTGTTTTTCTTCCCTCTGTCTATCCCCCTGTTTTCGCCTCAACTTCTCCTTCAGCACGACAACGACTAGCTAATGTAGTTACTAGTTTAATGTTGCCTCTCTTTGGATCATCTAGTGCGACTCCTGGCTTACAGCGTAAGCAATTGCGCAGTCAGCTGCCTGATCCTGAAGAGAAAAAGACATTAGATCATCTGGCGCGTAGGTGGATTAGTTTCCCTTCACTCTATGATGTGGAATCAGTTGTTAACGTTTTTCACCAATGGGATGCCCCAAAACAGAGGTATGTCTTCGATAAAATGTGTGAATTCCTCTGTGAGGAATTGGAGGATAATGGTGCAAACCCAAACCCACAGGAATTGTGTCGAGTGCGATTTGATTTTGAAACAGGTATAATTGTGGGTCCCAATGTAGATAAAGCAGTTGCAATTTTACTGTCCTTCAGAAATGGTGATTGTCAGCAATCGTTGTTTGAGCAGGATTTCCCTGTGGGGAAGAAGGTAAAAGCACGCCAATATCCGATGCGTGAGGTTCCCCCAGTTTGGAGACCTGGTGATTTAGCTGCTAACCCACCTGTTCAGCCATATTTTCAGCGTGTTTGGGTGCATGTCCCATGGAAGCGATCTGAGGTGTTAGCGCTTAAGCAGACATTGCCTGACCCCCGTAAAAACCCTACAGGTTATTATAAGGAGTTGTCACAAACTGCAGAATCTTGTGTAATGAATTTGGCTGACATAGACATGTTGTTTGGGAATGTTGTTCCACAGCCTTTATGGGGATCCATTCGTAATGTAGATCATGCTGCAGAATTGGGTAACACATGGGCTAATATCATTGCTGCAGATGCTGGCCAAGTTGGTGGCGCGAAGCCTGACCCTTTGGTAGCAGAACTCCCTGGTAGAATTATTACATACATGAAAACTATAATGCCTACGATGCGCGTAAATTGGGATAAACTATCCGCATGTAAGCAGAAGAAAGATGAGACAGTGTCCGATTTCTTTACCAGGTTTGAAGAAACGTTTATCGACCACAGTGGTCAAGACATGAGCACTGAAGGTGGCCAACGGTTATTTGTTGATAAATTTGTGCAGAATCTACTTCCCGAGTTGTGTAAAAAATGAAAAGACTCAGAAAGTTCATGGGCTGTTTCCTCTTCAGCGCAAATACTGGCTACTGCACAGTATTATGAGAATAGAGACAAAGATGAGAAGGATAGAACAGATAAGAAAATGAAAGAACTAAAAACAAAGGTCCTCTTGCAGCAGGCTTATCCACCACGTGGAGGACAGAATAATTATAGGCAAACACAAGGTATCTATCAGCAGCCCCAACAATTTCAGAATAATCAGCAAATGAATGGGTATTATCAACCACGAATCCCTGTAGGTCCCAACCAATGTTCATATTGCAAAGAGGAAGGTCATTTTAAATATAGTTGCCCTAAATTAATGCAGCGTAACAGTAATGCGTATGGCGCAATAGGTAGAGGTGGTCAGCAAGCTCCTAGAGGCAGAGGGCGTGGAAATGTTCCCCAGAACGCACGTCCTCTTCCGCCTCAAAATACCATAAATAGCTTTGATCAGCAAGCCAACGCGACTGGTAATACAGCTCAGTACTACAATAATGATTATTATGCAGAAGACGACAATGTAGAAGATGATGATTACTAGGACAGCCGTAGACAGAGAGAGGGAGTTGTTTCAGTGCCAGTGGATCAGAGCGGACCTTATGTTAAAGTAACTACAGCAAATGTAACGGAGCCCTTTCTGCTGGACACTGGTGCTGCAAAGAGTTCAATCATGCATTCAAAACTCCCTGGCGCACCTTTGTCTGGCGAAATGAATGTTTCAGTAGGTTTTTCTGGCGCCCCAGTTAGGAACCCGATTTCTAGTCCTATGTCACTTTCTGTTGGACCTTGTGAGCTAAAAGCACCCCTCATCCTAACAACAGGTTGTGGTGAAAATTTGCTAGGCTTAGATTTGCTAAAAAGATTGCATGCAACACTATATTGTTCTCCCTCAGGAGTACAACTTACATTAGGCAAGAAAGTGATTTCCCCGATGTATTTGTCTAAAAATGCGATGCCACCTGAATTGTCATCCCTTCCGGATGTCCTTTGGGCTACTGGTCCCAATGATGTGGGTCTTCTGGAAATACCGCCATACGTTGTCACTTTAACAGCCAATGTCAGATTGCCACGTATTCCCCAGTACAAGATCTCCAATGAAGGTCAGAAAGCATTGTTAGCAATTGTCAGTGATTTGATTGAAAAGGGTGTAATTGAAGAGACAAGAGGCAATGTTTGCAATAGTCCTGTTTTACCTGTCTTAAAATGAACGGACCCTTCACAGCCACCTGTTTACAGATTTGTGATTGACCTTAGAGAGGTTAATAAGATTGTTGTACCACAGTTTCCAGTTGTCCCTGATATAACTGCCTTGTTAACTATGATTCCAGCTTCCGCTGCATGGTTCTCAGTGATCGATTTAAAGAATGCTTTCTTTAGCATCCCAATTGCAGAGGAGAGCAGAGACATTTTTGGCTTTAGTTTAGGAGGTCGCAGCTTCCGCTTTAAACGCGCTCCCCAGGGCTACTGCGAGAGTCCATCAATATACAGTCAGGCTTTAAAAGCGCAGCTTGATGCACTTGTTTTACCCAGTGGCGCTATCCTCATTTAGTATGTTGACGATTTACTAATCGCCGCGGATACTGAAAAGATTTGCAAAAACGCTACCTTGTAATTGTTGCGTCATTTGTCTGCCTTTCATCACAAAGTGTATCTCTCAAAGCTGCAATATTGTCGACAAGAAGTGACCTACTTAGGTCATCTCTTATCGAAGGAGGGAAGGAAACTGACCCCAGAAAGAATTCAAGCCATTACACAGTTGAGTGTGCCAAGAACACAGAGAGAAGTGCGTGCTTTCTTGGGCATTACTTCATACTGTAGGCATTGGATTCCTAATTTTTCCTTGTTGGCAAAACCTTTGTTAGCATTAACATGCAAAGATACACCTAATCCTATTCCATGGTCTGAAGAGTGTCAGAAAAGTTTTTGGGAATTGCGTAATGCATTATTTTCAGCTCCTGTGTTGGGTACCCCTGACTACAGCAAGCCTTTTACATTGTATGTTCATGAAAAAGATGGTTGCGCATTGTCAGTGTTAACACAGCCTTTTGACGATAGACCGCGTCCATGCGCATATTTTTCGTCAACCTTGGACCCGGTAGCGAGGGCATTGCCAAGTTGTCTGAGAGCCACAGCCGCCGCAGCTATGTCTATTCGACAGTCTGCTGGCCTAGTAATGGATCATACATTGATTGTTATGGTTCCACATGCTGTGGACACATTGTTAAACAGGACCAAGATACAACACTTAACTAGTGCGCGATTATCTGGTTATGAGCTGACACTGTTAGCAAATCATATACACATAAAGAGATGCAACACGTTGAATCCAGCTACACTATTACCAATTCCAGCAGACCTAGATGAGATTGAGCAACATGATTGTCTGTTCAGAACAGAAGAAGAGACGAAAGGGAGAGTAGATCTTAAAGATACTCCCCTGGCTGAGTGTGATGGTACTTTATGGGTGGATGGTTCGTGTTTCAAGCTTCCAAATGGTGATACGACTGCTGCATATGCTATCACGACTTTGCACACGATTGTGGAAACTGCGCGTGTGCCACAAAATTCGGCTCAAGCAGCAGAATTGATTGCCCTTACGAGAGCATGCGTGTTGTCTGAAGGTATGAAAGTGAACATATATACGGATAGCCAGTACGCCTTTGGCGTAGCGCACAGTTTTGGGCGATTGTGGAAAGAACGTGGGTTCCTGACTTCGCATGGAGCTAAGATTCAGAATGGCAAGTTGGTGAATGATCTCCTTGAGTCACTGACCCTACCGTTGCAAGTTGCGATTATGAAATGCAGTGCGCACAAGAAAATCACTGATGATGTTGGTCGTGGTAATGCGTTTGCTGATGAAACCGCGAAAGAAACAGCAAAAGATGTAAAGACTCGAATGTATGTTGCAGGCCCTGCAAGATGGGTTGGTGATGTTGGAATGTGTGAAAACACAATAGAAAGTGTAAAGTCCCTTCAAGCTGAAGCCACAGAGAAAGAGTTGAGCAAGTGGAGAGAAAGTATGGGTAAGTTGGATGAGAATGGTTGTTGGATTGATCTGTCAGAACATAGGCGATGGTTGTTACCTGATGTATATGTGCTTCCAGTGGTTACTATGGCACATGGAATGGCACATATCAGTACGAAAGGAATTTGTAAGTTGTTGGCTCCAGTATGGCAGAATGCTGGAATTCCCAAGTGTGCAGAGAATGTGGTCAAGAATTGTATGGTATGCTTGAAGTACAACCCTGGTAGGGGAACCCCAACTCCAGCTGGTCATTTTGCGCCTCCATCATATCCATTTGAAGTTTTGCAGCTAGATTTTATCCACATGGAAAGGTGCAACAACCTGAAATATGTATTGGTGATTGTTTGCGCCTTTTCAAAATGGATAGAAGCCTATCCCCTAAAAGACAACACTGCTCTGTCCACAGCCAAAGCCCTTGTGAAGGAATTCTTCCCTAGGTTTGGAATGCCAAGAATGGTGTGGAGCGATAATGGGAGTGAGTTTGTGGGTCAAGTGATGAAGAATGTGTGTGAGGGATTAGGGGTTAAGCAGAAATTCCACGCTGCAAATCACCCCCAATCAGCTGGATTAGTAGAGCGCTACAATGGCACTCTAAAACTCAAGCTGGCCAAAATCCAGGCGAGCTCAGGTCTTAAATGGCCTGACGCTCTGCCTCTAGCACTCCTGTCCACCAGAATGACCGTACACTCACGAGTGGGACTTAGTCCCTATGAGGTCGTTTTTGGCCGCCCGGCTAATGTATGGGGTGTGCCAAGACCGACAAAATTCAGTGAAATCGAACATCCAGTACTGCTTGATTATTTGCACGAATTGACGGCTAAATTGCGTGTTTTACACCAACAGGTGCACGATACTCTTCCCCAGGCCTCTGAGGCTCCAGGACACCCTATCGACCCTGGCACGTGGGTTTTGGTGAAAAATTTCCAGCGCAAAAGCAACGATGAGCCTCGTTGGATCGGCCCTCATCTCGTACTTCTGTCTACAAGATCAGCTGTTCGAGTAAAGGGGAAGAAGAACTGGATCCACGGCGCCCATGTTAAGAGGATCCCTTTGCCTCTGCCGTATGACCAGTGGGTCCAGGAGGGTATCGCAGACTCTGAAACAGACACTGTACCTCGTTTTGTGCCGTTTAGTGATGCACGCATAAAGGGCACAACTTCAGCACAACAGAGTGACGATATTTTACAAGAAGCTGTGCCACCGTTGTGAGAAGTTGGCCTGGTATATGATGCTCACTAGTTAAAGTGATCACCTTGTACCATGCCAAGCAACCCTTATGGTGTGGTTGTAAGTCAACCTTTTGGGACTAGCTGCCCTAGTGGTAGCGTAGGCTAAGCAGTCTTTGAGGCTAAACTCGTGATGCGTGTTAAGCCAGCTGTTTTACCAAATGCAACCCCCTTTTATACCAATGAAAGGACACCACACAGATATATATTCAAAATATATATGTATTTATTTCTCAAAGTAACCCCTAGTCTCTTTATGAGCACAGGAGCACAAATCGTCAAACAAGATTATCACAGAATACACAGAAGTTGCACTTTATATGGATAGGCCCTGGTGGCCACTCGAACCATATACTAAAATAGTGGTATAAGTACCACGAACAGAAAAGGGAAAAGGCCTAGGGCCTCTAGAATCGCTGGGCCTACAAGGAGCTAACGTCAGTTAGTGACCAGGAGGTTCACGGGTGGCGTGTGCAGAGCAAATAGTCACACGCGTGCTCCCATAGGTTTCAATGGGTGCGTAAAAAGTACAAAGTTACTGCAAAGGAGATCTTCCGGGTTGACTAGGAACTTAAGATTTGGAACACAGGCACTAGAGATGTATTACTACACTTGGGCACCGGAGTACCAGCTTTACCTCACCCACAGGAAGCGGGTGCATAGGCCTCAAAGTGCGTCGGGTTTCTTCTATCTGTTCCGTTGAGCCTGGGACAAAGATGCTGCAGGCGGTCGGTCCGGGAGAGATGCGGTGGATCCAAGGGTGGATCGGAGTTGCAGAAGACCTGAAAGCAGAGGGGACAGTGTTCACAGTCACTAGCCAGTGACCGGCGTGGCACCAGGTAGGTACCAGGCAATGTCGGGTGCAAACAGGTGATGAGGGGTAGCTTGTCTCTGCAGCCACGTGGTCCCTGAAGGTCGTCGACGTCCAGGAGTCGGCTCACGAGCTGTCCCACGCAGGCCCTCGCTGTCGGCGGTGTCGGCGACTTGGTCGAAGCAAACAAGCCTTGGCAAAAGCAATTGTAGGAGGATTCGGAAATCAGCTGTTGGTTCTGACCAGCAAGGTCAGAGGGATTGCTCCTTTGGAGAGGAGCAAGGGCCAGTCTGGAGCAACCAGACCAGCGGTGTTTTTTGTAGAGTTCGTCGCCAAGATGGCCACTAGCCAGCGGGCCAGCAACCGGTTAGGCGCGTCGAGTGGCAAAATGCAGAAGGGCCCCACGCAGATCGTGGAGATGCTGGAGGGCTCACCTTTGGTGCAAATGCTGCTCGAGAGTTGGGCTTCTCAGATCCCAAAGCACAACTTGGAGGGAGCCTCGGTTGTTGCACTTGTCAGCTTGTCGTAGTCGATCCAAGATGGCTGGCTCCACGTGTCTCGGTGCCTCCACGGGTCTCCTCTTTTCAGGGACTGTGGATCGGGCGGTGAGAGGTCTGGAGGTCCAGGTCTTGTCAGTCTCTGGGCTCGGGCTCCGGCGGGAGGCGGCGGCAAAGCAGACGTTGATTCGCTGGATGGTGCTTGCGTTAGCAAGGTGGTCACTCCCTGACCACAGGGGAGATTGGCTTCAGTCCTCTGTGCAGCAGAGCGTCGAAGTTCCCGTCTTCTTCTTAGTTTCAAGTTGATTCCAGGATGTCTGAAGTCTTAGGACACAGCTCCTACCTTTAAGCGGATTCTAGGGGCCGGACTACCTGCTAGGTCCCTCCCTATGGGTGGGACCAGGAAGGGGGGTGGTTACACCCCCAATCCTTTGTCCAGCTCGCCCCAGGCCCGGGACTGGTGTGCCCCAGGACCGGTTTGAACTGGCATATGCACCGAGGCTCCTTGTGAGCCACAGGCATGTCTGGTTTCTTTCAAGCCCTACCTGACCAATACACAAAATCCTGTCTGGGGTGGTGCATGCACCTCCCCTGGCAGGAAACCCTTTGTCCACACCTCCCAAGCTGGAAGGACTCCCAGCAGCAGGAGGGCAGACTTGTGTCTGTGGTGGCAGCATCCATTTTGTGGAGCTGAGGCTATGTCTGATTTTACCCGGGTTTCAGGTACTGTACATGTCGTGTCCCTCTAGAAGGGTGGAATGCTAACCCCGTCGCCAGAATTGGCGAGGGGTTAGTATTCCAATTCGTATGACACCTTACTCGACATGTTTTGATAAAGCCAAACCAAAGATAGCATTTAACCGCGAGGTTCATAATGCACTTAAGAGTATATGGTATGACGATATCTGGAAACAGTAGAAGGAAGTTGTTCCGACCACTGCAGTCAGGCTCAGCTCATGCCAGAGCACCATCTCACATGGAACCAAGCACTCTGCCTTCAGGATTGTTAAGGCCTGCCATAGGAGTGACTTATAGGTTACCAGGTGTCCCATTTAAGGTTAGGTATAGGTATACTACACCTAAGTAAGATGTGATTACACCAACTTACCCCAGCTGAGTGATCAGCCAGTTGTGTCAAATTGTTAGGCCAAGCCTGGGGTGGCATAATACATGCTTCAGCCCTTGGCAGGCCTTGGGTACACCAATGCCCTGGGTACCTAGTGTACACTGGTACAGGGGCTGACAGGGTGATCCAACCAATTGGGTATGTACCTAGGGTACATGGAGTCCATTTTAAAGAGAGAACAGCCAGGCTGAGATCCTGAATAGCAGGATCTCAGGCCAACTAAGTCGAAAAACCAGCTAGACACTAGGCAAAAATTTGGGGGTAACCATAGTCAGATATCCACCTTCCTACACAACCCCCCCCCCCAAACGAAGGGAGATAAGGCTGACCTTGACCAGGTAAGCCTATATTGCCCAAGTGGCCATATAAGGAGGAACCAGCACTGGCATGGTTACCCCCTGTCTCATGGTCCACTAAGCAATCCCTCACCCTAAGGGTATCAGAGGGTCTCCACCATAGGGAATCTCTACCTTTGGTGTGTCTTGGCAAAGTAAAAGGCTGGTGTTGAGATGGAGTACTGAAGTGAGTGTCCTCAAAGTGAGACCTCAGCTTCCTCCAATCCCCCTCCACCATGGATGCCTATCTTTCCTTAACTGAGTTGCACTGTGCTCTCAGGGTCAGCCTCTGGCTACCTAAAGCTGGAGGCTGGGTCCCTTTTGTGGGCTTACTGGAGGGACAGGTCAGGTCTGGGGCCCTAAGGTCCCATGTTTGCCTGTACCCAACAGAATCCCTCTGGGGGAGGTCCCTAACTACCTGTAAAGGAGATCCCTCAGGAATGTGTTTACCCATCACCTGACTAGGGCTACTAGCCAGGCAATCCTCATTCTTTTGATGGGGGGGTTCTTGTGGACAGGGGCCCTCTTGGGGTCCACTGGCCTCCCTGACCTCTGCAGCCCTGGGCTGACTGAGGCAGGGTAGAGAGAGGCAGGCTACCTGCACCAGACTGGGTCCCACCTTGGAAGGGGCCACTGACATCAGAGGCTCTGCCAGGCCAGGCCTGGCTACCTCTGGGGCAGTTCCTTCACAAGGGGTGAGGTCAGCTCCCTGAGGAGGCTGACTTTTTCCTAATGTCTGGGGAGAGGGAGACTTTTCTTCCTCCCCACTACTCTCTGTTTGTGTGGAGTGATCCATAGTTTCAGGCTTCACTACACCTATGTCAGTCTGAGTATAGGCTGAGACCATTACAGCCTTGCCAACCTTTTCAGGGAGGCACTCAGTTTGGGTTTGAGCTGTGACTGTCACAGCTCTGCCAGTCTCTACAGGGAAGTCTGTCTGTGCCTGGGCTGTGGCTACCACTGCCCTTCCAACCTTTCCAGGGAGGAAATCTATTTGGACAGGGGTTGTGAATGGCACAACCCCACTACCCTTTTGTGAAAGGCCTACCATTTTAGAATGGGTGTCTTGTTCAACTCCAGCCCAAGCTGAGAGTTCTAAGTCATTCCCCAGTAAGCAGTCTACAGGCAAGGTTGCGGACACTGCCACCCTTTTAGGGCCAGTGACACCTCCCCAGCTGAGACATACCTCTGCCATGGGATGACTGTTCTGTTTGCCATCAATGTTGGTCACCTGGTAGGAGAAACCAGGCAAAAGCTGCTCAGAGGGAACTAGCCAATGGGCCACCATTGTGATGCTAGCTCCAGTGTCTCTGTAGGCCTCAGCTTTTGTACCATTGATGTAGGGCTCCTGTCTGTACCTACCCAAAGTGTTGGGACAGGCAGTGAAGTTGGCAAACCCCATGCCACCATCACAGACAAGAGTATCTGCTGCAGGGGAATTGGCTAAGCCAGGGTTCCCCTGTGTTCCCCAAGTAAACCCACCCAAATTTTTGGGGGCACTCCCACCACCTGGGGGATTACTGCTGACAGTAATAGGTGGTGTGACAGGAGTAATTGGAGGAACAGTTTTGTTTGTAGCCCTTGGGCAACTGCTGTCAGTTTTCCAATGCCCAGGAGTTTTACACTCATGGCAGTAGGGCTTTTTACCTGTGGTAGAGGAGGGAGCTTGGGACCCACCACCCTGTGTGGAGTTTTGGGGCCCTGAGGAAGATTTCTCTTTTGTTTTATCCCCACCCTTCTCTTGAGGTTTGGTGGTATCTTTCTTTTGGTCACCACCCTGATTCTTAGGCCTGATCCTGGTCCTGACCCATTTATCTGCCCTCTTTCCCAATTCTTGGGGAGAGGTCAAATCTGAGTCTACCAGGTGTTGATGGAGGAGCTGGTTTTGACAGTTACTTAAAATCTGTTCTCTCATCATCAAATTGTACAATCCTGTATAATCAGATACCTTACTTCCCAGCAACCAACCCTCCAAAGCCTTAGTGGCACATTCAACATATTCAGACCAGTCCTGAGTCTGTGTCTTCTGGGTGTCTCTGAACATTAACCTGTACTGTTCAGTGGTTAAGCCTAACCCATCAACTAGGACACTCTTCAGGACTCTGTAGTTTCTGACATCCTCCTCCCTAACAGTGAGGAGTCTGTCTCTGCCTCTTCCTTCAAAGGAGAGCCAGAGGATTGCTGCCCACTGGTCTTCAGGAACCTGCTGTACTTTGCAGGCTCTCTCAAGAGCAGTTATCCATTTGTGGATATCATCCCCACTTTTGTAGGGGGGCACAACCTTAGACAGGTTCCTATTATCAAAGACCCTATCTTTGTCCTTAGGGACAATGCTGCCACCAGTGGGTATAGACCCACTCTCTCTAGGTTGCCTAGCCTTCCTCAGTTTTTCTTCCATCAGGGCTACTTCTAGCTCCTGCTTCCTGATCCTCAGCTGGGCTTCCTGCATTCTGGCCTCATGTTCCCTCCTCTGAGGGGTGGTCATCCTTTTCCTGGAGTGACCTTGAGAGCCTCTAGAGCCATGAGAAGCATTGGAGTCACCTGAGCGATTCCTTTGCCTCCCAAGCCCTGTGTTAAGTCCACTGGGGAGATCCAATGGGGTAAACCCATTGTCAGTCCCCAATAGCCTTAGTTTAGCTGGGCCAAGTATAATACTTGGCACTGGGCTAGTTCTCCCTTCATCATCACTACTTTCTGTATCCTCACCACTTTCCTCCCCTGTAGTATGATTCTCATCTAAGGGATGGCTATTGGAACTGGGTACCTCTGTAGCATCTTCAGAAGGGGGGCCTCCTGTTCCTGACCCTAAGGGAGCTAACTGGGAAGCTTTCTTGAGTTCTCTCTGATTCTCATCATTCTGTAAGAGTTCTCTGAGCTCAGCAGAGGTAGGGTTCTTGGGCTGTTTAAGGCCTCTAAGAGTTGCCAAATGCCTGAGCTCATTCTGATTAAGGGTAGCAAAGCTGGATGGTGCCCTCTGGGGGTCACTCTCAACAGAGATGGGTACAGTGGACCCCTCTGCCCCGGCCATTGCTCTTAAGTGTGGGTGGATGTGTTGCAATCTACCTACACTTGGGTTTACCTACTAAACCTATCTAGTAGTTGTAGTCAGGGTGTGCTACTCCCTTTGCTCTACAACAACTAAGTTCAGTAGAACTTAAGTATATCTAATCTTGTTTTATATGTACCTACAGGTACCTATGTGATCTTTCAATTGGTAACCAAGAGATTACAATGGTAAAACACAGCAAGCTCAAATCCAACCGCTGCTCACCAATGTGAGAAGTTGGCCTGGTATATGATGCTCACTAGTTAAAGTGATCACCTTGTACCATGCCAAGCAACCCTTATGGTGTGGTTGTAAGTCAACCTTTTGGGACTAGCTGCCCTAGTGGTAGCGTAGGCTAAGCAGTCTTTGAGGCTAAACTCGTGATGCGTGTTAAGCCAGCTGTTTTACCAAATGCAACCCCCTTTTATACCAATGAAAGGACACCACACAGATATATATTCAAAATATATATGTATTTATTTCTCAAAGTAACCCCTAGTCTCTTTATGAGCACAGGAGCACAAATCGTCAAACAAGATTATCACAGAATACACAGAAGTTGCACTTTATATGGATAGGCCCTGGTGGCCACTCGAACCATATACTAAAATAGTGGTATAAGTACCACGAACAGAAAAGGGAAAAGGCCTAGGGCCTCTAGAATCGCTGGGCCTACAAGGAGCTAACGTCAGTTAGTGACCAGGAGGTTCACGGGTGGCGTGTGCAGAGCAAATAGTCACACGCGTGCTCCCATAGGTTTCAATGGGTGCGTAAAAAGTACAAAGTTACTGCAAAGGAGATCTTCCGGGTTGACTAGGAACTTAAGATTTGGAACACAGGCACTAGAGATGTATTACTACACTTGGGCACCGGAGTACCAGCTTTACCTCACCCACAGGAAGCGGGTGCATAGGCCTCAAAGTGCGTCGGGTTTCTTCTATCTGTTCCGTTGAGCCTGGGACAAAGATGCTGCAGGCGGTCGGTCCGGGAGAGATGCGGTGGATCCAATGGTGGATCGGAGTTGCAGAAGACCTGAAAGCAGAGGGGACAGTGTTCACAGTCACTAGCCAGTGACCGGCGTGGCACCAGGTAGGTACCAGGCAATGTCGGGTGCAAACAGGTGATGAGGGGTAGCTTGTCTCCGCAGCCACGTGGTCCCTGAAGGTCGTCGACGTCCAGGAGTCGGCTCACGAGCTGTCCCACGCAGGCCCTCGCTGTCGGCGGTGTCGGCGACTTGGTCGAAGCAAACAAGCCTTGGCAAAAGCAATTGTAGGAGGATTCGGAAATCAGCTGTTGGTTCTGACCAGCAAGGTCAGAGGGATTGCTCCTTTGGAGAGGAGCAAGGGCCAGTCTGGAGCAACCAGACCAGCGGTGTTTTTCGTAGAGTTCATCGCCAAGATGGCCACTAGCCAGCGGGCCAGCAACCGGTTAGGCGCGTCGAGTGGCAAAATGCAGAAGGGCCCCACGCAGATCGTGGAGATGCTGGAGGGCTCACCTTTGGTGCAAATGCTGCTCGAGAGTTGGGCTTCTCAGATCCCAAAGCACAACTTGGAGGGAGCCTCGGTTGTTGCACTTGTCAGCTTGTCGTAGTCGATCCAAGATGGCTGGCTCCACGTGTCTCGGTGCCTCCACGGGTCTCCTCTTTTCAGGGACTGTGGATCGGGCGGTGAGAGGTCTGGAGGTCCAGGTCTTGTCAGTCTCTGGGCTCGGGCTCCGGCGGGAGGCGGCGGCAAAGCAGACGTTGATTCGCTGGATGGTGCTTGCGTTAGCAAGGTGGTCACTCCCTGACCACAGGGGAGATTGGCTTCAGTCCTCTGTGCAGCAGAGCGTCGAAGTTCCCGTCTTCTTCTTAGTTTCAAGTTGATTCCAGGATGTCTGAAGTCTTAGGACACAGCTCCTACCTTTAAGCGGATTCTAGGGGCCGGACTACCTGCTAGGTCCCTCCCTATGGGTGGGACCAGGAAGGGGGGTGGTTACACCCCCAATCCTTTGTCCAGCTCGCCCCAGGCCCGGGACTGGTGTGCCCCAGGACCGGTTTGAACTGGCATATGCACCGAGGCTCCTTGTGAGCCACAGGCATGTCTGGTTTCTTTCAAGCCCTACCTGACCAATACACAAAATCCTGTCTGGGGTGGTGCATGCACCTCCCCTGGCAGGAAACCCTTTGTCCACACCTCCCAAGCTGGAAGGACTCCCAGCAGCAGGAGGGCAGACTTGTGTCTGTGGTGGCAGCATCCATTTTGTGGAGCTGAGGCTATGTCTGATTTTACCCGGGTTTCAGGTACTGTACATGTCGTGTCCCTCTAGAAGGGTGGAATGCTAACCCCGTCGCCAGAATTGGCGAGGGGTTAGTATTCCAATTCGTATGACACCTTACTCGACATGTTTTGATAAAGCCAAACCAAAGATAGCATTTAACCGCGAGGTTCATAATGCACTTAAGAGTATATGGTATGACGATATCTGGAAACAGTAGAAGGAAGTTGTTCCGACCACTGCAGTCAGGCTCAGCTCATGCCAGAGCACCATCTCACATGGAACCAAGCACTCTGCCTTCAGGATTGTTAAGGCCTGCCATAGGAGTGACTTATAGGTTACCAGGTGTCCCATTTAAGGTTAGGTATAGGTATACTACACCTAAGTAAGAGGTGATTACACCAACTTACCCCAGCTGAGTGATCAGCCAGTTGTGTCAAATTGTTAGGCCAAGCCTGGGGTGGCATAATACATGCTTCAGCCCTTGGCAGGCCTTGGGTACACCAATGCCCTGGGTACCTAGTGTACACTGGTACAGGGGCTGACAGGGTGATCCAACCAATTGGGTATGTACCTAGGGTACATGGAGTCCATTTTAAAGAGAGAACAGCCAGGCTGAGATCCTGAATAGCAGGATCTCAGGCCAACTAAGTCGAAAAACCAGCTAGACACTAGGCAAAAATTTGGGGGTAACCATAGTCAGATATCCACCTTCCTACAACCGTCAATTCGATTGGACACCACAGAGCCTGAACTCTTATTTCAAGATCAAACAGTACCTGGCCGTCTCCACTATAATCTAAGACCAAGGCCTATGGACAAATAAATATTCTTTTCCTTTTACCTTTTTTATTTTTTTGATAACCAGAGCTCTCCCATCTGAAGGACTTTCTTGATTTTTGTTTTTCGAACCACCATCCGGGTTCAGCCGCAGGGTCGCGGTGTCAAGACTTTGGGGTACAGGCCGAAGACGTTAGGTCAACGGTTCTGGTTGGTCTAGGGCATTCCCTGGACTGACAGGCGTACTCCCTAGCAGAAGATACTCACCCGCCGCGTGCGGCACGATTAGAGGATGGAGTTTTTCAAGATGGGGAGACTCGCTGAGGAAATGAACTTTAAAGCAAGAATGTGTAAAATAATGAAGAGCAAACGTTTTGTATTTTTATGCCTGTTTATATTATGTAGTATGGTAGTGTTTACTGTAGGATTTGTATTCTTCTCCTCTCAAGAGCCAATTGCAACCACTGAACAGCCTATACCTCCTCCTACTATCTCCTCACACTCTTTTCACCCTCTGCCTGAACATGAACAAGCTAGACAGACTGAGTTTGTAAACAACTCGTTTATTCAGCTCCTGCACCAGCACCAACAAGTCATGAATACAACCAATTGCTGGGTGTGTGGTTTGATGCCACATACCATTAATAAGGGTATTCCTTATCTAGTGCTGCCGTTTAGTTACAATGGATCGTCATGGGCATTCCAGACCATGTTTCTCTTTGCTCTAGATGCGTACTCCCCGCGCCAACCGCGTTCCATCAGACCTAGTACAAATAATAAAGCTTTAATGAAAGGAGTTGCCGATATGAGCAGAGATATCGACGCATACTCATCTATACCCAAGGAGGAATTGAGAGCTTATGTAGGGTGGAACGCGATGGGGTATAGTATTAGTCTGGGTGAAAGACAGCGAAAAATCTCATCCCCAATCTGGGTTGTACCCCACATAGGTCGGTTCTGTTTGCAAGGTAATGGTCAGAATCCTAGAGCTCAACTGGGGAGAAGTGACTGTACTGAAACGTACACTTTTCCGTCACAGTTTTCCCCTGCGTTTTTGGCTGCCAAGGGTACATATTTTGTCTGCAATGACCGAGCATATACATGGTTGCCCCCTGCCTTCTCGGGCACATGTTATATTGCAAATCTGCTACCGCCAACATTTACTGCCGCCTCTGACTATCACAAGACCAGAGTTGTGAGAGGCGTGATTAGTAAGGAGGATACTGCCGGTCAGGAAGCGGGAGATTTCTTTTTGGGTTTCCTGCCGTTTTGGGGACCTATGGTCAATAGTAGGAACCTGAGACAACTGACTCGTGTGGTTGAATCCACTGTTAATGTTACGGCTGGTGCCCTTGGTAATTTGACAGCTGAGCTCCAAGCGGATCGCCTCATGACTTTGCAGAACCGGATGGTTCTAGACGTCATACTTGCAGACCACGGTGGGGTATGTAAGGTTATCCAATCCAGTTGTTGCATTTTCATACCAGACAACGCTCCAACAGTTTATCAAGCCATCTCCAAACTGCATAAAATATCTGAGTCCATACACGTGGATAAAGGAGATTGGTCACTGGTGGGGTGGTTCTGGGAACTGATATCTGCCTGGGGTTGGAAAGTTCTGATGGTCATTGGAATGATCTTAGCCATCCTTTTCCTGTTCTGTCTGTGCATACAGTGTGCTCCTGCAATATGTGGCCTCTGTGCTACATTATGTGTAAGGAAACCTGTATCGAGGGACGAGCTAAGTAATAGGATGATGCTACAGCAACATCTCCATGACTTCATGAATATTGACCTAGACTCGGATTGAAATGAGTATAGTTATTGCCCATGTAAGGGCAAAAGGAGGGTCTGTCGTACTTTAGAATTTGGGACCACGTAGGAGGCAGGGCCCTCCCCCTGTCTATCCCGGTATTAGCGAACCACGAATGGTCAATGCGGTATGTACAAGTGCTTTGTGTAACGTTTTAGCTATGAATGCACTATATATACGTTATTATACATCACTACGTGGGTTCTATCTTAGAGTAGTGGCCATCTTATGGTTGCCCTCACATAGGCTACATATCATGAAGCAAATACGGCCCTTAAGAGCACATGTGCCTTCCTTTGACTTCTCTGTGACCTGGGCAGCTTGGCTCCGCTGCCCCAGGTCAGTCCGGTCTCACGAGCTCCCCGTCCCCTGGCCACCTGTGATTAGCATCAGGGCTTGACACACCATAAAGTCTTTTCATCCTACACGAGCCTCCAGCTAATCTCTTTCACACCTGACTGTTCCTGCTTTATGGCTTGTTTTCCAAACAGGAGATGCTCATGTTTATTGGGGCCTATCGATATCTGATGTGGGATCTGAGCTTTGCTGGGTAAATAATTGCGGGCTGGCTTAACTGGAATGTGGGATGGTCATCATGACTCTGCCTTTTCGTTTGAAATGTATACATATGAATGACCATGCCATAAAACCAGGAATGTATGCCTGAAGCAGGATATTTTGTATTTAAAGAGAAGCCCGTTTCTGTAACTTTTAGCAGTCTCCTGAGAACATACATGCTGTTGTACTTCTAGGACGCCTGTAATTGGTCTGCAGCCAATAAACTGATCTTTGACTTCACCCAGAAGACTCTGTGTTTCTGTAGGTCTGAAACAGGAAGAACCCGAAGTCATAGGGTGTGTTCCCCTGCACCGCTGGGTTTAAAATTCCCAGTACTTCAGGGCACGACTACATAAAACTGTTACAGCGTTAGGGCACAAGCCCATAACATTTTTACAGTGTTGGGGCACGAGTACATAAACATGGTACAGTGTTGGGGCACGAGTACATAGAAGTGGTACAGTGTTAGGGCAAGAATACATAAACATGTTACTGTGTTGGAGCATGAGTACATAAACATGGTACAGTGTTGAGGCACGTGTACATAAAATCTGTACAGTGTTAGGGCAAGACTACATAAACACGGTAAAGTGTTAAGGCATACAAACATAAACTTGGAGCAGTGTTAGGGCACGAGTACATAAAACTGGGACAGTTTTAGGGCACGAGTACTTTAAACTGGTACACTGTAGAGGCACTAGTATATAAACATGGTACATTGTTGTGGCACAAGTACGTAAAACTGGGACAGTATTAGGACATGAACACATAAAACTGGTAGAGTATTAGGGCACCAGTGCATAAACAAGGTATAGTGTTAGGACATGAGTACATGAAACTGGCACAGTGTTTGGCACAAGTACATAAAACTGGTACAGTGTTCACGGAAGACTACAGAAACATGGTACAGTGTTCAGGCACGACTACATAAAACTGTTACAGTGTTAAGGCACGAGTTCATACAACTTTCACAGTGTTGGCGCTTGAGTACATAAACATGCTAAAGTGTTGGGGCATGAGCACATAAAAGTGGTACAGTGTTAGGGTATGAGTACATAAACATGTTGCAGTGTTGTAGCATGAGTACATAAACATGTTACAGTGTTGGGGCATGAATACATAAACATGTTACAGTGTTGTAGCATGAGTACATAAACATGTTACAGTGTTGGGGCATGAATACATAAACATGTTACAGTGTTAGGACATGAGTACATAAACATGCTACAGTGTTGGGGCATGAGATCATAAACATGTTGCACTGTTAGGGCACAAGTACATAAACATGGTACAGGGTTGAGGCGAGTAGCGGCTCCTGGTGGGAGTGCTGAGCGGTGGTAGGGCCAGGGTGGGGGTAGTGAACTCCGGATTAAGGCAGAACGGAGTTCAGTAACTAAATAAATAAATAAAACAAATGACATTGCGTGCTGCATCGCCGGTTTGGCGTTGCAGCATGAGCAATGTTATTCATTGTATTTATTTATTTAGTTACTGAACTCCGTTCCGCCTTAATCCAGATTTAACTAACCCCCACCCTGCACCTCCCCCACCTCATCCCCGCCCCCCAGCACTCCCTCCAGGAGCCACTACTGGTTGAGGCACAAGTGCATAAAAGTGGTACAGTGTTAGGGCATGAGTACATGAACATGTTACAGTGTTAGTGCAGGGGTACATAAACATGTTATAGTGTTGGGGCACAAGTACATGAAAGTGGTACAGTGTTGGGGCATAAGTACATAAACATGGTACAGTGTTAGGGCATGAGTACATAAACATGTTACAGTGTTAGGGCGCGACTACATCAACATGCTACAGTGTTAAGGCGCAAGCACATAAACGTGGTACAGTGTTAGGGCACGAGTGAATAAACATGGTATAGTGTTAGGACTTGAGTGCATAAACATGGTACAGTGTTGAGGCACAAGTGCATACACATGCTACAGTGTTGGGGCACGAGTACATAAAACTGGTACAGTTTTAGGGAACAAGTATATAAAACTGGACAGTGTTAGGGCACACATACATAAACACGGTGCAGTGTTAGAGCACAAGTACATAAAACTGGGATAGTTTTAGGGCACGAGTACTTTAACCTGGTACAGTGTAGAGTTATATAAACATGGTACATTGTTGTGGCACAAGTACATAAAACTAAGACAGTATTAGGACATGAACACATAAAACTGGTAGAGTGTTAGGGCACCAGTGCATAAACATGGTACAGTGTTAGGACATGTGTACATGAAACTGGCACCGTGTTAGGGCACAAGTACATACAACTGGTACAGTGTTCAAAGAAGAGTACGTAAACATGGTACAGTGTTCGGGCACAACTACATAAAACTGTTACAGTGTTAGGGCACGAGTACATACAATTTTTACAGTGTTGGAGCACGAGTACATAAACATGGTACAGTGTTGGGGCACAACTACATAAAACTGGCACAGTACTGTAGCACAACTACATAAACATGGTACAGTGTTGGGGCATGAGTACATAACACTGGTACAGTGTTAGGGCACGAGTGTATAAACATTTTATAGTGTTGGGTCACAAGTACAGAAACATGTCACAGTGTTCGGGCACAAGTGCATGAACACTGTGTTGGGGCATAAGTATATAAACATGATACAATTTGAGGAGGCAAGTACATCAAACTGGTACAGTGTTAGGCCATGTGTATATAAAACTGGTTCAAAGTTAGGGCAAGAGAATATAAACATGATACAGTGATAGCATATGAGTACATAAACATGCTGCAGTGTTAGGGAACAAGTGCATAAACATGCTACAGTGTTGGGGCATGTGCACAGAAAGATGGTACAGTATTAGGACACAAGTACATAAACATGGTACAGTATTAGGGTCAGAGTGCATAAACATGGTACAGAGTTAGGGTACCAGTGCATGCATATGCTACAGTGTTGAGACACGAGTACATAAACATGGTACAGTGATGGGGCACAAATACATCAGCATTGTACAGTGTTAGGGCATGAGTATATGGAACTGGTACACTGTCAGGGTACGAGTAAATAAAACTGGTACAGGTGTAGGGCATGTGTACAGAAACATTGTACACTATTGGGGCACGAGTACAAAAAAAGTGGTACGGTGTTAGGGCATGAGTACATAAACATGTTACAGTGTTGGAGTATGAGTACATAAAGATGGTACAGTGTTGGGGCACAAGTGCATAATAGTGGCACAGTGTTAGGGCATGTGTAGATAAACATGGAACAGTGTTGGGGCACGGTTGCATAAAAGCGGTACAGTGTTAGGGCATGAGTACATAAAGATGGCACAGTGTTGTGGCATGAGTACATAAACATTTTTACAGTGTTAGGGCATGAGAACATTAACATGGTACAGTGTTAGGGCATGAGTACATGAAAGTGGTACAGTGTTAGGGTACGAGTACATTAACATGGTACAGTGTTGGGTCATGAGTACATAAACATGTTACAGTGTTAGGATACAAGTACATAAACATGGTACATTGTTGGGGCATGAGTGCATAAACGTGTAACAGTGTTAGGGCACAAGTGCATAAACATGTTAAAGTGTTGGGGCATGAGTACATAAAAGTGGTACATTGTTGAGGCATGAGTACATAAACATGTTACAGTGTTGGGGCACGAGTGCATAAAAGTGGTACAGTGTTAGGGCACAAGTACATAAACATGCTGTTAGTACATGAGTACGTAAACATGGTACAGTGGTAAGGCACAAGTACAAAAAATTTGGAACAGTGTTAGGTCATGAGTACATAAAAGTGGTACATTGTTGGGGCATGAGTACATAAACATGTTACAGTGTTGGGGCATGAGTACATAAACGTGGTACAGTGTTAGGGCACAAGTACATAAACATGATGTTAGTACATGAGTACGTAAACATGGTACAGTGGTAAGGCACAAGTACAAAAAATTTGGTACAGTGTTAGGGCATCAGTACATAAAACTCGTGCAGTTGTAGTGCAAGAGTACATAAACATGGTACAGTGATAGTGTATGAGTACATAAACATGCTACAGTGTTAGGTCACAAGTACATTAAACTGGTACAGTGTTAGGTCATGAGTACATAAAACTGGTACCGTGTTAGGGCATGAGTACATAAAACTGGTACAGTTTTAGGGCACGAGTACATACAACTGGTACAGTTTTAGGGCACGGGTACATAAAATTGGCACAGTGTTAAGGCATGAGTACTTAAAACTGGTACAGTCTGAGGGCATGAGTACATAAAACTAGTACAGTTTTAGGGCACGAGTACATAAAACTTGTACAGTTTTAGGGCACGATTACACACACATGATACACCAAACAGTTCAGTGTTAGGGCATGAGTGCATAAACACGGTGCAGTGTTCGAGGAAGAGTATATAAACATGGTCCAGTGTTAGGGCACGAGTACAGAAAACGAAAACAGTTTTAGGGCACAAGTGCATAAACATGGTGCAGTGTTAGGTACGAGTACATGCTAAAGTGTTTGGGCATGAGTGCATAAACATGCTACAGTGTTGAGGGATGAGTACATAAACATGGTACAGTGTTAGGGCATGAGTACAAAAAACTGGGACAGTATTAGGGCACAAGTACTACATAAACATGGTACAATGTTAACTCCCTTAACTCAGCCCAAGTAAAGGCATACAGATCTGTGCTACTTATTCCAAGGTCTGCGAGGAACGCAAGGCTAAGACTGGAGCTAGGCCTAGCAAGGCCAGACCTGACATGCCAGGGGGAGATTATTAAGTTCTACTTAAGGATACTCAGAGCCCCGACCCACTCTCTGAAATACCATCTGAGAACAATCTTTGAGAGGTCAGGCACGGCCTAGGAAATGCGCTCAAAACTCTGAAGATCAAGGAGGAAAGCCTACCACGGCTGGACGTCCCCCTGAATGCCTGGAAAAGATCCATAAACCAGCAAGTACGTGAAATCTCCTTTGATCTGGATACTAAATCTCCTCGTTCGAGCTCCCATTTAGACCCTCTGAATAACTCCTACAAAGTATGCAAAGCACAAACTTACCTAAGTGATGCGCTCACCCTATTGGCCCGAAGCAAAATCCTTTACATGAGACTAACTATATCAGGAAATGGCGACTTCAATCCTGCATGGGCCTGTAAGGGGGAATCCACAAATTGCAGACTATGCCCCTATATGAGGGACTCCTGGCTGCATCTCCTATGCTGCTGCCCGAACCTTAATAATGACCGCCGGCGACTCCTGCGTCCACTCTGCATTACACTAACAAGGCTGGCAAAATTCATCCATCAAATCAGGATTGCCCTAAAAATTGC
Source organism: Triturus cristatus (assembly GCF_964204655.1). Classification (NCBI taxonomy): domain Eukaryota; kingdom Metazoa; phylum Chordata; class Amphibia; order Caudata; family Salamandridae; genus Triturus; species Triturus cristatus. The sequence continues at coordinate 1,199,219,906 of NC_140582.1, read as the reverse complement.
CAACGAAAGCAACAAAACTCTGGTGAAGGACACCGCAAATCTGGCGGAAGTAAGCTTAGTGGCGCTAAAATAACCCTAGCCCGCCAGTCAAAGACAGTGCCAAACACCAGCGAGGGCCAATTGGAACGCAAGAGCCATTGCCCATAATCCTGTATAGGTTTTCACCTATCGAGGCTCAAAGGGGGTTTTACGAAAGTGTGCAAGCCCACACGGCATCGACTATAAACCCGGGGGAAGGACGATCGTGTAGGCACGGGGGGGGGGGGGGGGGCGCTTAATATTATGAAAGACAAACAAAACTTTTTAGCAACATTGTTTTCGTTTTTATATGCTGAATGTTTTTTTACTGTAACGAATTTAATTAATTGAACAGTTAATAAATAAATAAATACAAAATAAATACAAATAAATTGTGGCACAAGTACAAAAAAATGCAACTCGTATTAGGACACGAGTACCTACACATGCTACAGTGTTAAGGCATGAGTTCATTAAACTGGTACAGTGTTAGGGCACGAGTACATAAAACTGGTACAGTTTTAGAGCACAAGTACATAAACACGCTCCAGTGTTAGTGAGTACCATGGAGCATGTAGTGTGTAAGCTCCATTCTGGAAGCAGCGGGTTGTGAGGGCAGTTAATGGTAATTAGGGGTAAGGCAGGGGTGCCACCAGGTCCCCATTTCTGCCCTTTTCCACACAGTCACTGCATTTCACCAGCTTGCAGCTATTTTGTTTGCTAATTCAGAGACAACCGAGTGCTTTCAATTTCCCAGTTCTCTGCTCACCCAGAGTCCTGTCTGGACATATCTAAGCAGTGGAGTTATTAGGTTCTATTATTAAGAGTTTTCCCCAACTGGAAGGGTGGAGCCAGTAAAATTTGTCGAACTTGGATAAAATGTATTGTCTGGTTTCAAGGGAGCTTGGAATTTCTTCCTCAAAGAAATGCAGACACATCTGGAAACAGAAAGAATGTACTCTGAGGTCCTGTATACTGTGTGGGGCGGTGGGTGGGCAGAGTCATGGGGAGTTGAGCCCATGACAATCAGCCTATCTATTTCTTGTTAAGCTTTGCCCTCAAAGACATTGTCAAGAAGGACCAATGTGCCAGCGATGCTCCTCTGGCTGGTTTCCTTGATTGGTCACAGGCAGACTGAGGTGTAAGAGAGCTGAGGGGGGTCAGCAGTGCTTTGACTGTGATATAAAAGTTGGGGTTCTCCCAGGAGATGGAGCCACAGAAGAGTAATGGGAGTCATTAGCATCAGTAACAAAGGATATGTCCCTATGCAGATAGCCTACATTCACACCTGCCTCTTTCTCCTCCACCACAGCCTCCAGGACCACCCTCTTTCTTTCTCTCCTGGTCCTCCCCATCATCAATATTCTAAGAGTCCTTCTCCTCTTCCTGTCCTCTCCCTATTATTGGTCTCCCTCCTTCTCTTGAATTTAATCCTTATCCTGGTCTTCTTGTGCCTGGTCCATCTAGCTTTGGTCGCCTCCTAGATACAAGTCCAAGTGCCAGTAATACCATGGGCCTGATGTAGATCTCGGCAGACAGGCTACTCCATCACAACGATGAAGGATATTCTGCCTGGCAAAACATAAATCCTATTATATCCTATAGGATTTATATTTTGGCGGACGGGATATGCATCACCGTTGTGACAGGTCGGCGGATGGGATATCAGTCACCGTTGGGATCAAGTAACCCGTCCGCCGAGATCTAAATCAAGTCCATTGCGACAAAGTAACCCATCCGCCGAGATCAAAATCAGGTCCGTTGCGACAAAGTAACCCATCCTCCGAGATCTAAACCAGGTCCGTTGTGATGAAGTAACACATCCGCCGAGATCTAAATCAGGTCCGTTGTGATGAAGTAACCCATCCGCCGAGATCTGAACCAGGTCCGTTGTGACGCAGTAACCCATCCGTCGAGATCTAAACCAGGTCCGTTGTGACGAAGTAACCCATCCACCGAGATCTAAACCAGGTCCGTTGTGACGCAGTAACCCATCCGCCGAGATCTAAACCAGGTCCGTTGTGACGCAGTAACCCATCCTCCGAGATCTAAACCAGGTCCGTTGTGACGCAGTAACCCATCCGCCAAGATCTAAACCAGGTCCCATGTCCTTTCCTGCTGTTTGCTGTGGACTCTGAAGTTATTTCAGGGCAGCAATGCGAGTATGATCAAAAGGACCAAAGTTCTAAAACCGCTCATACCTCCAAATGCCACCCTTTTCCTGGGGGAAACAACCACTCTGCTGCTGTGGCTGCAGGCTATAACTGAATATTCAGAAACCCCACTGGTTTACTTTCCTTGCCTCACAAAGAAAACAAAAAGATGAGAAACACTTCCTTTTTAGATCTGGCCTGATAGCACATTTCTCAGCTAGAGCATACCTAACTGCAAATGAAGTTTTAAAAGCTGGATAGAGGGAGGGGCACCCTTTCTTACAGCATCTTGAATTGGACGGCAGGTGTGTTAGCTCATCTAAGAAGTAGTTCCAATATCCATGACTGATGGAGACATTGTTGCCACCTGTCAAATACGGTAGTAAGTAGCTTTGCATAGTGCAACCCTCTTACAAATACAGTAGGAAGGGATTTTACATTTTGAGCTCTGACAAATTGAACAGGAAGAAGGAATATAGTGTGAACTATGACAAATGAATTCAGAAGGCATTTTATTACCATGAACTTTATATCAAAGCCCAGAGGAATGGACTTTATATTGTGTAACACCAAGGTATCTTTTCAGATATGTTTTTAGTTTGGTTTGGGCCTAGAGAAGTCTGGTATTAATTTTGCACATTTTACATTTTATGTTTAGAATGTGGTCGTGCATGTATTCTAGTGTGTTTCTGACATCCATGTGTTTCGTGTTATTGTATAGTTTAACAAGCTCTAAGTATCTACTCCACGCAGCACATTGAATCGGATTGAGGATGTTCGACCTCACTACCTTGATAGTCAAGTGTTAAAGGGATGTCCTTGGTGCTCAGTTTGGGTCCAATAGTAAGATGTCTTCAGGGCCTTGGTTCCATCCTTATGTTGAACTTCTTACTGTAGGAATGTGATTGGATGACAGTAGTGGCAGCCCATCTATGAATTTATTCCATTACTCAGAACTGACAGTATTGTTAATCCAGACCCCATGTCAAATACTGCCCAAGTGGATTTTGCATGGTGTCACTCTATGATAAAGACAATAGGAAGGGGTTTTACATTGCAAACTCTCTGATAAACACAACGTGAAGATATTTTACACGACCCTCCACTAGTACCACAGAAAGAGATTTTACATTGTAAACCCCAAGGCAAATGCCTTAGGAAGGGGCTTTAAATTGTTTAATGCTGAGAGATGTCCTTGCATAGATTTCTAGTCCATGGGAAGCCAGAAAGGTCTGGTTTTCATTGCGTACATGCTTGGTATTTTGTTGTGTGTGACTTAAAATACTTTGGGGCATATTTACAAACTGAATTTTATAGTAAGCTTTGTGGTACTACAGTAGGGCTACTCATGTATTTCAGAATACCATTCCCAAACTTCCATACAAAAGTCTCCTATCTTTTCTGTGTGCAGATCTCTGCTCCGACTGCAGAAAGCTCAACACACATCCGCATACATATTTGTAGTAAATGTGGGAGAGGTGGGGGGAGTAGGGTGAAAAATGGGGAAGGGCAAAATCCACTCATAAATGATTAAAACCATTGCTTTTCACAATCTACACTCATAGGGCCTTTTCAAAGAGGTAAACTAACATATAAGTAAATCTTCACATGCAAGTTCACCCTTACACTTCTGAGTAACTTTACTACGGTTGGCTATTCTCCATTTACAAGTGTAAAGGTACTTGAAAAGATAAACTAACATATTCCCACCCCCTGAAATAGGGAGTGGAGTCAGTAAAACATCACATACCACTGTAAAGATACTACTTGTAGTGAATTTACAACCATATTTGACCTTCACATACTTGGTGAAGACCTCTGCAGTCATGGCCGGGATCTCCCTGTGGTAAAATATGCAGAGAATTTATAAAGTTAATACAAGTTAAAAATAATTTTTTTTCATTAATTTTAAGTGTGTATATTAAATGCAGGCTCATTTAAAAAATGCTGCAGCACTATTAGCTACATTTTAAATTAATTAAAATATATTAAATTAACTTACATTTTGTTAATGTATTTACAAATATAACAATCACCTTAAGTATAATGTTCATATTTATTTAATATATATTCATTGATTCATAAGGGGGATATATACAATCAATTTGAAATAATGTAATGTTATTGTTGTAAAAACAGTTACATCAATTTTTATTTAAAAAGTTTATTAAAACATTTTGAATAAAATAATATTTATAAGTTCTTTTTAAAATTTAAAATATACATATATATTGTTATTTGAAAAGTTTAAATAAATTAATGTATTTTAATTTGAACATTAGTAATAATAGGGTCTTATTTGAAGTCCCCACCTCCATTCTTTACGACGGGAGGATATTGCAGTACATGTGTGGTGCTGGAGTTACTCTGGCTCTGAGCTGGAGTACATCTCTTTTTGTTTTGTGCCCTTATTGGCTGCAGTAACTACAGAAGTGCAGTTTGGGAATAACAACAATATTACTCTCTTGTGGGTGGGTGCATGTCCCTCCTTAAACCCTTCCTTAGCACCTACTTAAACCCTCCTTACTCTTCTCAAAACCCCTCCCCAAATCATGTTGAATGTTAGAACAAGGGTAATTTTCATTTAGTATTATATCCCCTTATAAGCAAATATTGTTGAATTCTATAACAAGACTAACAATGCTTGCACCACAACTGATAAAGGAGTGATTTGTCTGAAATCCATCACCCACCTCCAGGCGCAATGCCAGCTCTTGTATTTAGGAATACAGTATTACTTTTCAAATAAAGTTATGTTGATATTGAATAGTGAACATGAGCACTGTTCTGGCCAACATTAATAATAGCAGGACCCAGGATAAAGAAGAAGATCATTGACTGTGAGAAGGATGCAAATACTTTCCACCAACAGCGAGGGGGAGGAGGCCTCCACCAGCAGTGGTCGGGTACCTGCCTGGAGGCAAACAACATCTGTTACCAAAAGACCACAGGCACATGTTGCAGAGACAACTGGTGGGTGGTGTATGTGGACACCACAAGCCAGGAGGAGGCAGACCTCTTCCACCTTGCCCTAATCTTGCAGGTCCACCTCCTCATTTTCTCTCCACTTGTCCAGATGGTCCAACATCATCTTCTGGCGCAATTTCCCCATCACCTGGAAGAAGGTGTCAACAGTTGAAGTAAGTCAAATTTAGGTTTGTGTCTAAATTTCATCACAGTACTTTAACAGACATTGTTCTGCAAATAAATAATAAAGTTAATACCTTGTGAGCATAAAGAAAATTATTAAATAAAGGTTGATCCATGGATGGAATCACTGTATCTCAACAATGTGGACTCACCAACTCCAGCCACAGAGATTTGATTTCTGGATATACCCATGAGCCTTGTAGTTGGTTTCCAAAGTATCTCGAGACCCAACAACTATAGAGATGTGCAATGGATATTGTCAATCTATAAAAGTCTTGATGGACACAAATAATGGGGCATTGGAGATACATGCAAAAAGGAAAAGAACAACACCAATAAACTGACTTTTAACATTTAAAGTACTTAAAAGATGAGATCACTACGTTATTGAAATAATGATGAGATGTAGAAGTTAAGATCATAGGCTCCCAGATTTACCTGACCATGGATGCTAGAGGACCTAAAAGCTGCTGCTAGGATATCTTCTGATGTCATCAGTGTTGTCATCAGTCCGTGCACCCATCAGTGTTAAATAGCTGAGAGTACGGCGCCGATTCGGGACAGAAAGCCGCCTGCCCACTCCACTACTGGAGCGTGGGAAAAATAGCGAGGCAACACAATGCCGCCGCCATTAAAGAATTTGCAATAGCATTGCAGAAAAGCCGCCCAAGATAAATTAATCACAGTCTCCCCAAAAATCATAACTTTTAAAATGAGGCAAACAATACAATCAACGATAAAATAGCAATTTAAAATGAAAAAAGTATCTAGCAGCATCGTTTTGTGCACTGATTACCAGTACAGGTTGGAGAACTGCACTTCTTCAATCTTGTCTCAGCACCTTGATTTTGCGGTCACAGCATTCCCTTTAATAGTGGAATAAGCGTAGGAAAAATCAAAGGAAATCAGAAAGTGGTCCGACCAGACGAGAGCGATCAGATGGTCAATAATGAGGCCTGGTAAGTTAGAGAAAAGCAGGTCCATGGTGTACCCTGTGACCTGAGTAGTTGAGGATACACATTTTCTCATATTTAAAGCCTGGTATGTGTCCTATGAGACGAGGTCCAGGGAATTACTGCAATCATCAACATGGAGATTAAAATCCCCCAATACTTAGAATATTTCACGCAAGAAGTGCCAAAGTATCTGCCAGTGAATAAAATAATTCTGCTGCATAACCCCAGGATGATGCAATAGGGCTCCTGTAAAGAAAAATTTATGGGAAATTTTGATATTGAATCCCGTCCTTAGTGCCCCAACTAAAATCATCAGCTCAAATATAGCATACTGGAAATGGTCCTGAAAAAGAATTGCAAGACCCTCCCCCTTTGCATTCTGGTCTACCATGATGCCTTCTACAATATAGCAAACACAGGGAGATGACGGATGGAGTGATGAAAACCTTCAGACACTCGCCCCCCAGTCACAAATCTGGGTTGAATCCATCATCGTTCTTTAGCTCACTGCGCCACCCCAGTTCAGACCCAGCCATATGCAAATCTGTCTTGACCCTGTGCCTCATGGGAACAGGCCAGTCCAAACAGTCAAGCCAGGTCTTCCCTGTACCGGAAACAAGCATCCTGGGACCGGTTTCGGGGTAACACTCCTCATCAGCCAGGCTCGCCTTTATCCAGTGGCAAAGTGAGCAAAGGACCCACGTCTGGAGATAACCTGCCAACTTAGGGCGAACAAAGCTAACACAAGGAGATGATAGACGGGGTGCTGAATCCTTTAAGACACGCACTTCCAGTCAAAGATTTGGGTTGAATCCATTATCGTTCCTTAGCTCACTTCGTCACCCCAGTTCAGACCCAGCATATGCAAATCAGTCTTGACCCCGTTCCTCATGTGAACAGTCCAGCCCGAAGTGCCAAGCCGGGTCTTTCCTGGACCAGAAACAAGCATCCTGGGACCAGTTTCGGGATAACACCCCTCATCAGCCAAATGACCTTGAATGCAGTGGCAAAGTGAGCAAGGGACCCACGTCTGGGCATGCTCTGCCAACTTAGGGTGAATAAAGCAAGCACAGGGAGATGATAGACAGAGCGCAAATACAATATCCGTGAGGAATCTCCCGGGCAATATCTAGATTAGAGTTTTCACAAATCAAAATTTCTGTCAAGAGCACACTATCCCATTTTTTCGTTGCAGTTTTATATAATGCAAACTCGACCCGAAGGTATCAGAGCACTTTACCTGAGCACCAGTTGCATTACAGACTCCCACCCTTTGAACTCTGGTCTATCACGATGCCTTATACAATATAGAAAACACAAGTAGATGAGGGACGGAGCACTGAAAACTTTCAGACACTCACCCCCCAGGCACAGTTCTGGGTTGAATCCATCATCGTTCTTTAGATCACTTCGCCACCCCAGTTCAGACCGAGCCATATGCAAATCAGTCTTGACCCAGTGCCTCATGGCGAACAGTCCAGCCCAAACTGCCAAGCAAGGTCTTCCCTGAACCGGAACCAAGCATCCTGGGACTGGTTTCGGGGTAACACCTTTCATCAGCAAGGTTAGCTTGAATCCAGTGGCAAAGTGAGTTAGGGACCCACTTCTGGGCATACTCTGGCAACTTAGGGCAAACAAAGCAAACTCAAGTAGATGATGGACGGAGCGCTGAAACCTTTCAGACACTCACCCCCAGTCGCAGATCTGGGTTGAATCCACCCTCGTTCTTTAGCTCACTTTCCCACCCCAGTTCAGACTTAGCCAAATGCAAATCAGTCTGGACCCTGTTCTTCATAGGAACAGTCCAGTCCAAACAGTCAAGCCAGGTCTTCCCTGGACTGGAAACAGGTATCCTGGGACCGGTTTCGGGGTAACACCCCTCATCAGCCATGCTAGCTTGAATTCAGTGGCAAAGTAAACAAGGGACTCATGTCTAGGCATACCCTGCCAACTTAGGGCAAACAAAGCAAGCACATGGAGATGATGGACGAAGCGCAAATACAATATCCCTGAGGAAGCTTCCAAGGCAATATCTAGATTAGAGGTTTCACTAATCCAAATTTCTGTCATGAGGACAATATCCCATTTCTTTTTGCAGTTTTATATAGAGCAAACGTGACCCGAAGGTATCAGAGTGCTTTACATGAGCACCAGTTGCCTTACAGACAGACACATTAATTTGTTTTAGGCTCGGGAGATTAAGAGATTTACCCACAGTCACAGGATGTTTGAGCCTCCCGCCAGACTCGAACCTGGTTCTCCAGCTTCAAAGTCAACCGCTCTGGTTGTTAAGCCACATCCTCTCTTCTCAGCCGTTAGAGAGATGCAGATATCAAACACATACATGGGAAGTGAATCAGCATTAACAAGACAGGCAAGAGCAAGAATTGGGGATGTAAGGCGGTCTGGGCACTACAGGGATTTTGAACTAAGGGAAGAGAAGATGTGGCAGCTACCTGATTAATAGCCAACAGTGCCCTTCATTCCCGACAGGAAGCTGGCCCAGCAAGGTCCTTGAGAGAGAAAATTAGCTTTACACTCACCGTGTACTCTATGCATCTCAAATCAGAGCTAGAGTAAAATATTTTACTGGGTCGCTCTGGGAAATTTGATTAGCATGGCTGGCACTGGAAGTAAATTAAGTTCCCAGGTATACCCCAACTAATCTTCCTGCCAGGAGAAAACTCCTCTGTATACCCAAACCATTATCTCTGCTTTGGGAGCAGTTTTTATACCTCACCTGTGCTAAGCAGTCACTGTGCTACTGTTGAAGAGCTAACGCAAATTAGCCTCCAGGAGCTTTAGGCAGAGAAATGGTAACTTTCTAAAAGTTGTTTTTCCTTAATGTTTATTAAAAATCTAACTTCAACATTGAGTTGGACTTTGAATAAATATTAAAAATAGTGGTTTAATCATATTTCTAGCTGGTCCCAATTCAAAGATAGCAGACTTTATATTTAATATTGCTTCCTAGTGTTTCTCTATGGGCCAGCCAGTCTTGCTACAGTGAAAATAGATTTTGGATAGTAGTCACAGTAAGGACATGTTAACTTTAAATTCCTCAATGTCCTACTTTTAAATACCATGCACCCATCATCATAGGCTACAAGGCCTATATTGGGTGATCTATTAATATTTAGAAGGAAAGTTTCCTCCTGTCAATAAGGGATTATTTTGACAGGTCGGGCTATAGGTTTTAAACTGCAGCTGCCAGGCTACAATGGAAGGCCTAGAGTCATGTTTGCATGGTCAAACTAGTAGACAGAACACTAGTTCTGTAGATCATGGGTGACATTTAAATTTCCATGCGATCACTGTATTTTGGGCACCATATACTATGGCCTTATAGGAAAGTTAAATATGCCTGTTAGGAATTAGCACATTTCAACATGTTTTAGGGAGTCAAAAAACACAACAACATAACTCTACAAAAAATGGGGGGACACTGTCTTACAACACCTGATATCAATACCATTCTGACAACATAAACACCGTCTACATCATAGGAATAGATTTTTCCCTCTTCAGCTTTCAGATCCTGCAGTTACACATTCTACCTGAATGATGCAGATCACACTTTTGAAGAGGTTCGGAAATTTCCTGAGGACACATCCATTGTAGTCTAATTTGTGGTAAAACATTAAAAAAAAATGACCTGGGCTGCCTCCATTAACCCTCATTGGAACACCAACAGGTGACCAACATTTGACAGACAGTTATGTCAGGTAAGATTCTTGAACCTCTCTCTTTCACTAGAAGTAATCCTACAAACACTCACACATATCTCTCCCTCACTTATACCTGCATTATTAGGCGTCTATTATGATGTAGGGCAGACCACCACCGCCTGCATGGCGATGGCGATCCGCCCTACATCATACCCCGTCCGCCACCCATTTCCCCCAGCCATATTAGTATGGCGGGGGAGGACCCCGGCGGACGGGCGGAAAAGGGGCTGGATATGGTGGCGGTGTCTGCTAGACACCGCCATCCATATTAGCATGGGCAGCGGTGCAGGGCTTTCGCCATGGAAAGCCAGGTGGATTTTGCTTTCGGGGGCCCGTTGCGGGCCCCCAGGGTATTGGGGGGGGTTCACATTGTCATGGACAAGGTGGCAGGCACCGCGCGGTGCCTGTCACCTTGTGCATGACAATGCACAACGTGCATTCCCAGCATTGTGGCGGGTGGTGCTGTGAGCACCGCCCGCCACAATGCTGGGAATACAGGATGCCACCGCCACGGTGGCGGTGGCATCCTAATTGCCGGTGCGGGACCGCCGCACCACTGGCGGCTGGTCCCAGCACCATAGGGTGGCGGGCAGACGAAAGTCTGCCCCCTATCCTAATAGACCCCTACATCTTCAAAAACACTGTCTAACACAAGCCATAGAAATTTCTACATGTTGTAGTATTATTTCATTTCTTTCACTCTTTTCATACTGGCATTCTTTTGAGTGGCAGTAGATTGGTTGGTTCCACTGGAGCAGGAGTCATTGCAAGCACAGCAGGGCAACATACAGGGCAAGTCTTTCAACACTACCCCCTACACACACAGGCATGTCATTATGCTAGCAATGTCACTAATATACTATAGAGACATTCTATTACTTGTTCTGGTAAATCATGACTCTATATTTGGCTGCATGTTTTTGAAAGGTTTTTAATTGTAGTCAAATGTAACCTTGCAGTATTTACTCTTGCACTATTATATATATTTATATTGTATTTTAACTAGCTTCAGGCCATGTTGTTGTCCCATTCACCACCTGCCACAACCTCAACATCTGCTCCTTGCAGGGAACCAAAACCTAGACTGGCACCACACAGCAGACGGATGGGAGATACAGGTAAGGTAACTGTCTGCTCCTTGCCTTTGGATCTGACCTCTTTATTTACTACTGAAAGGGTAGTCTCATGTACAAGGTGCTCAATGCTCAATATGTAACACTATTGCTTCAGATATTATATAATGTTCTTTAAAATATCTTATAAAATGTAAGGATAGCCTGTAAGGTATTTGTTAGACCATGTCTTACCTTGCAATCTTTGTGGGTCTCAAAGTGAGTATTGAAACCATATAAATAGCATCTTCTTGTATGATTTATGACTTAGTCCCCTGTGCATCTCTCTCTCCTACCAGCTCCTGTCATACGTCAGTCCCTGGTCTCTACCTTGAGAACATCAACATTACATTGTTTTCTGCCCAGGTAGTGGGCTCCCTGTGACCTCTGGATATTTGAGTAGTGGGGCCACGGAGCCCTCTCTCCTTTATAAATACAGCCCAGGAGGTGGATTCTCTGGGACTTATAGTAAATAAGAATCACTGACATAATATTGAAGTCAAAAATATAGAACACAAAAATATCGATGTAAAAATATCGATAGTCAAAATATCGACATCCTATCTTTAAAATGTAAATGACAAAAACATCGAAAAAAATATATCGATGTAAAAAATATCGATGTCCAAAATATCGTTTTTTTTAATATATAAAAAATAATGTTAAAACTGTTATATTATAAAATTAACTTTAAAAAAAACTTTAATATAATATACATTAAAAAATATAATAAACACATTTAATTTATCAAAAAATTAAGCATACATATATAAAATTTTATATATAAATGTATATTTACTGTAAAATTATTAATAAACTAATAACTTTAATTTATTGTCAAATATTATAAATATATAAAAATTAACTATAAAGTATGTTTATATATACATACACCTATAACATAAAATATCATAATAAAAACATTATATTATAAAATAAAATAGTAAAATATTTATACATTTTCAAACCTACACTTTGCACTCCATTAAGTGTAACAGTAGGAAAATTGTTGAATAGCATAAGGGTAAAAATGTACTATTCCCACTGCAATTACTGCAACAGTAGAGAAAGGGTTGGATAGCGTAGGGGTAAAAATTACTATTCCCGCTCCAGTGAGTGCAACAGTAGGGAAAGTGTTGGATAGCAGGTGAGAAAAATTACTATTCGCGCTCCAATGAGTGCAACAATAGGGAAAGTGTTGGATAGCGGATGGGAAAAAATTACTATTCTCACTCCAGAGAGAGCAACAGTAGGGAAAGTGTTGGAGAGCTGAGGGGTAAAAATTACTATTCCCACTTCAGCAAATGCAACAGTAGGGAAAGTGTTGGATAGCGGAGGGGAATAATTTACTATTCCCACTTCAGCAAATGCAACATGTAGGGAAAGTGTTGGATAGCGGAGGGGAATAATTTACTTTTCCAACTCCAGGGAGTGCAACAGTAGGGAAAGTCTTGGATAGGGTAAAAGTAAAAAGTACTATTCCCACTGCAGAGAGAGCAACAGTAGGGAAAGTGTTGGATAGCGGAGAGGAATAATTTACTATTCTAACTCCAGGGTTTGCAACAGTAGGAAAAGTGTTGGATAGCAGAGGGGTAAAAATTACTATTCCCACTCCAGCAAGGGCAACAGTAGTGAAAGTGTTGGATAGCAGAGGGGAATAATTTACTATTCCCACTCCAGCAAATTAATTAGCATTAATTAACAAACAATTAATTAATTAAAAATAATTTACCTCACACCATATTCCCCTATAAATGACACCACCAATGTCATACGAATGACACAATTAACATAATGAATTAACAATTAATTACTCAATTAATAACAATTAACAAGCAATTTATAAACAATTATTAATAAATGGATACACACAATTAACACTATAAAACAACATTGAATAAATATTTTATTAGAAATATTAAAAAATGTATTAAAATTAAATTACTCCGTATCCTCCATAGATCCTATGCATCCCGAATAGAGTACGTTCGAATGGGCACCTGTGAGACTGACACATGCGTACGGGGATGTGGTGAGGTAGGGTCCTCCTTACACATACTTTGGTCATGCCCACAGATACAATCGTACTGGACTGGTATAACACGTGTGATGGCACAGGTGGTGGGTGAAAGTGTCCCATTCGACCAAAGGTGGCTCATCCTGGGGGTGACTGGAGAAACAACGTGGCCGCAGTGGGCCAATACCTGGCTGGCCCTTGTGGGTGGGGTGGCCCAGAGAAATATTGCCAGAGCATGGGGAGCAGAGACAGCCCCTACCCTTACAGCCTGGAAAAGAGACTTGGACTGGTGTTGCAGGACGGAGCGGGTCATCTACCAGATCCAGGGCTGCCCTTGTAAAGGGGAAAACATCTGGAGTGCATAGGCCGAATATAGAGAACTTTGATGCGAGCCCTGTGAACTGATATGTGTTCATGTGGGAGACATGATGCTATGGTTGCGGTGGGGGAGTGTGGGTGTCTCATGGTGGGGATCGCCGACGGGATAAATTTTCAGAACTGTGAACTTGTCTCGGCTATCTCACCTTAAATGCCATCTGTATATGGGTGTTGAGCTGAAGCCTGTTTATGTTTAATAGAACAACTTTAAAAAAATAAATGTAAACCCGCTGCTAAAAAAATGACACAGTTAATACAATTAGCAATAAATTAATAAAAATTAATAACCAATTTATCATTAATTAATAATAAATTATTTACCATAATTAAGATTATAAAATATTAAATACATACATATTGTTTAATAAAAAATATTAATTAATTAATGATAATTAAATTATTTCCCACCCTTTCCCCTATAAACCCACAACCTGCCCCCCAAAATATAACACAATTAACATAATTATCAATTAATTAATAACAATTAATAATTAATTAATAATAACATATTTATAAATACTAATAAATGCCAGTTATTAATTACCTTATTATAATGAAATTACTTCCCACCCTATTCCCCTATAATTCCACAACCCGCTACAGAACTAAAACACAAAATTTATTTCAAATACAATTAATATTCAATTTATTATAATTAAATTACTTCCCACCCTATTCCCCTATAAACTGACAACCTGCTATGGAACTAAAACGCAAAACTTAATTAACATAACATTTTTTCACACATACATAAAAAAGCAATACTTATACTAAAAAAATAAATCACATACTTTTATAATACTTACTGAAATACATCACACTAATATAAAAATCGATATTATCAACTGACTTCAATATTAAAAAAAAGATATTTCTTATCTTACTGTTGATATTCTGGATCACGATATTGTTGCAGGCGATATTCTTGCATTACGATATTTGCAACTCAATATTATGGTAGGCGATGTTCAATCGACTGTTTATGTATCTTAAAGTTAATTGCGTGTTTTTCTTTTTTCTTTTTCCAGGAAGTCGCCTCCCGGTCTGCGATCTCGTCAGGGCTTCGCCTCTAGGTCCGTAGGTATCCCCTCTTGGTCCGTGGTGGCGGTGATTAAACGCTGTGTATTCTTCTCATACGCGATCTCGTCAGGGCTTCGCCTCTAGGTCCGTAGGTATCCCCTTTCGGTCCTTGGTGGCGGTGACTAAATGCCGTGTATTCTTCTCATCGGTGAGAAGAATACACGGTGTTTAATCACCGCTACCACGGACCTAGAGGGGATACCTACGGACCTAGAGGCGAAGCCCTGACGAGATCGGGGACCAGGAGGCGACTTCCTGGAAAAAGAAAAAAGAAAAACACGCGATGAACTTTAAGATATAAAAACAGAGTCGATTGAACATCGCCATGAACTAAACCCAACAGAAAGGAATACAGGAGCTCCATGGTATTTTACCACGAGAGCCTTAGGTGACATCCAACATCCTACCTGTTTAAAGCCCCGCCCAGACGAAGACCTTTGTTTGAAACACTGTGTTTGGTCCCACTCATTGAAGGTCGAAACGCGTTGGCTCTTTATAAAGAGAGACTCAGAGCAACCAAGCTTACATATATTGCTCTTTACTAAGGCACACATGAGCAGAACAATGTATGCTCTCAATTAGAGTTTGAGAATAACTCTTTGACCTCTCTAGGAACTGTATAGTGATTATAATTGAGGATTGAAGAAAATAAAGTCCCAATTAAAACTATAATCCAGTAGGACTTTTCTAAAACTAGGAACACATTTTTCTGTTTCCATATTTGTTTCAAAGTGTTAGGTCACTTGAATGTTAGTGATGTAAATATTGTCTATGTGTATTGTATTTTTGTCTCAAAGTTTTTTATGTACTTAAAAAGTTGGGGTTATATGTCCTAAAATGTTATGTGATGGTAATCTCTTCTTTCTATCTATTTGAAAAAAAAAGGTTAATTGAGAAAACCATTGTGGCAGAATGGAAAATTAATTCATGTTTTCCCTTGATGTCACTACAGTGTGGTTATGGGTAGTCGGTGCCAATTCCTCTGTTTGGCCAATGCCTCTGTCTGGCTAACAGTAGCCCAGCAATAATCACAATGGCAGGAATCTTGTAATGTGGCCTTGTTTCCTCTCCACGAGACGAGGTCATTCTTGACCCTTTATTAATGTGAGGTCACCTACTATTAATGTCCATGTTTATTCTGGTGCTGAGAGACACGTGGGCTCCCAGGACCGAGCCAGTGGTGCATTTCACACAGATGTTGACTCATTTCCATTTAAAATGAGCCCACTGTTATTAATAATGTACAAACAATTAGAATGGGTAGTAATGGTACTTTGATCGCACTTCTCTTGTCATGAGCCACTGTATTAGTAATCAGGACTGTACGGGAAACACTTTTCAATGTGGTGCTATATGGTACAAATGCATCATACTACCCTGAATGCATAATACACTTTAGCCAATGGGCCTCTGTGTTAATATGAGAAAAAAGTATTTTTTCATTGAAGCTTGTATTTTCATTCAGGGAAAACAGCCTGACTGAAAATACAAGCTTCAAAGGAAAAATACTAGGCTCTTGTGGTTTAACCTTTAGATCTATAAGTTACTAAGGGAAGTGGAAGCACTTCATGGTGATTGTTGAAGGGAGTGCTGTGGTACTTGTTTCTCATATTATCAATAATGTGTACAGCGCATGCCTCAAACTGGACTGTCTTGGGAAATAAGAAATATGTATCATGTACGGCCTGACATCTACCCTTTTTTATCAGGCTGGGAACCATGAATGTCTGAAGTCCTTTGCAAAATCAGTAATAAATGTTCTATCTGCACGACAGTCGCGATCATAAATCAGGCGAAAATGTCTCGTACGTGTATGTGCCCTACCAATGTACGCAAGGTAAAAAGTAACGCACATCAGCGTGCAAAACAGCACACAATCCTAGTTTGGACTCCACAGAAGTGCCAGGGAGTAGATTCAGGTGCAGACTGCAGATTCGCCAGTTACTGCGCCTCACGGAAACGGTTAATAGCGTGCCCGCAAGTTCCACCCGCATTTGCGGGAGAGTAATTATGAGTTTCTTAGGGCCCTATTTACGAGATGGCTTGCATCACATTTGCACTACGCAACGTGGTAGATTACCAACGCAAACCTTAAGTAAGATGTGTGATGCCACGCAAGGCTACTTTGCCTGACCCTGAGTGGCTCCATAAATCTGCAGTAAGGCAATGCAGCACAAATCGTTGTGTTGCCTTACTTTGCACTGGATGGGGTGTGGGTGTTCCCACGCAACTCTCATGGTTTTTGACACAATCCCATATTTACCAAAACTGGTAGACCTGGGAATGCGCCAAAAAGATAGGCCTTCTCAGGTGAGGTGTAATGAGGAGAAATATCTTTATCTCTCCTCGTTACTTCCTCTTGCATTCTGCAGCACACAGAGAAAGAGGAATAAGCCTCGGTATTGTTTTTGTGCAGGAAGGTGCCACTTCCTGCACAAAAGGTGCCACTTCCTGCACAAAAATAATCCTGCATGCAACGCAGGCCTCCTTACACCATGATGCAAGGGGGACTGCGTGGGTGCTAGGTTGCCAAAAAGGCGCAAGTGCAGGGGAAAAGGCAGGCATGCCCGTATTGCATTAAATACGGCTCATTCCTACCCTTTCCCTGTAACGCTGCGCTGCTTGATAAGTTCATAAACAGACCCCTTAGTTTGTTGCATCTCATTCTTGGGAGCCCCTACACACAACTCTCTGTCGCAGAGAGTCATCTCACTGAATTTTCTGACTACCTGCAAGAGTCCTTTAGGGCCTCATTTACAATATTTTGACACACAGCAGCACAGCAAGCCTTCCTGCTGCGCTGCCGTGCACCAAAAGAAAAGGGCAGCACTGTGCTGTATCTACAAGATACAGCACACTCCTGTCCTTTTTCCCTGCACTGGCGCACAGTGGGCTGTCATGCACCAATACAGGTGATGGAGCAAGGACTCGTAGAAAAGAGACTTGCTCGTAAGCAATCAGCTCCTTTAACTTACTAACACGTTATTAAAGTTGTTTTGTGTAAAACTAATGTGCACCACATAAACACGCGGGTTAGTGAAGCTTGCCTAAGTATTTGCTAACGCTAATAACATGAACAGAGGACTAAAACAGCTTTTAACGGGGGAAATCTTTACTGCGTATGCGTCAACTGCATCTACGCAGTATGACGAAATAATGCTTGGAGGGAAATTCTTGCGCATGAGCAGAAGGCACTAAAATGGCGTCTTGACAACTCGCGTGCATGGCATCTGCTTAGCTGTAACAAAACAAGCTATTTTACTAAATGCTAATGCGGGAAAAGTATTAATAAGCAAAGGGGAATAGAGTAGAGATGGGTGCTGTACAGTGAAACCACTTATTTTTTAAAGTAACATTTGTCTTTTTGACTTTATCACTAGTGCGCATTTGGGCCTCTCATGTATAACTGAAGTAAGCTGAGTCATGTGATGACTGCGCCTGTCTACTGAAGGTGAACCCGGAATGATTGTTCAGAGTTTGAATGAAAGCCAAGGTCGCACAGTATCCTAGCCTGAGAACGGACGGTGAAAAGTTCAACGGAGTGGACTGACATAATAAACTATTAACAAATGTTGCAGATGAAATGTGAATGCGGGTGGGAAATAAAAATTATTAATAAAAAAAAAGGAGATGGGTTTGTGAACAATGGTCGAACAGATTCAGATGACATGTAAGTATGGTGTGATGATCTTTTCCCCTTGCCTGACCAATTAGATTTCGTATTTTTACGATATTGAAACTTTAGTGGGTGGTACATGAAGAATGAAAGTTAAAATTGAGGTAGCTTTAGTTAGTTAGTTAGTCGAGAGCTCGGGATGCTGTCGGTACTGTGGGAGATGCTGATGCTGGGAGAGATGCTGATGAAGAATCGAATGCAGAACCTTCTATCCTAATTTAATTGGGTTAGATAAGAAGGTCATGGAAAAATCTCGAGGAGGAAGAGAGTGTCAGAGAGGGGTGCTACGAAAGCGTTGGTATTCTAGAGAAGTCATCTATCCTGTCCTGATTCCTGTCCTAAAGTTTTTGTCACCTGACCTATCCTAGGGGACCCTTACCAGCCCTTAGGCCAGGGGGTTGGTCTTCACACTATCCTTGGTAATTATACTTTCGTGTTACTTGCAATTGCTCTTTTCTCTCTATCTACTCCTTTCCTTAGACATCATTCATTGAGTGAGTCCATGTTATATTTGATTGGCGACTTAATTGAATTTTCTCTCCTAAGAATGAAGGTGATTGAACTGTGTATTTGAGATGGTTCACATGAGTTCAAGAATTTAGATAAAGATTTTTAACTTTCCCGAGTCTGTGGTTATTTACATTGATCAAAAGAACAGTTAATTGTTATGTCTTTTCACCATCAACTAGTTCAACTAATGGTCCATCGACCAGAGGAAAGAACTTTTTGATCAGTGAAAGGTTAGTTAGGAATGAAGAATAACGAATCTTGAAAATTGTGGAAAATCATAAACTTTGACTCCAGCGGTTTACTCAACTTTGAGCGTGTGTTTAATGGGCCCAGGTGAGTATCTGGTAGTGAAGCGGGTGGGGACAGAAGCCACACTGCAGTGAGGTTACTCGTCTGTTGGAATAATACTGAGAAGCTACGTAGGGCTGGCAGTATTAAATTAGGGACTTTATTCATATAAAAGTAGAGTGTGAGTGACAGCAGAGAGTTCGCTAGTGAAACTTTGGTCTTATTTCCCAGTAGGGGTAACACTGAAGGAGTAACAGGTTCTTCCGAGCTTGAATGAAGGGTAAACGGGGGTTTTACTCGCAGTAGAAGATGAGCAATTATGAGACTCCAGAATAAGTCGTAAAACTCTCCTTTGTTTAGTGGAACAGGCAGAGTAGCGAATGTTTTCATGTTGTTACTAACGGATTTTATTTTAAGATAAGTAAAGGAATAAGTTTGAGTATTACCTTGTGAAGGGAGGGTTAGTCGCCGGAGTTGTATTGACGTCACAGAGTGCCGAGCTGGGATTGGTAGAAACAGCAGACGTGAGACAGAAGCAGATTGTAAAGGAGGGGTCAGTAGTGAGGAGCAATACTGACATCACAAAAGGCCACGCAGGCATTGGTCAGACCACGAGCGTGAGCCTGAATCTGATTTGTCGATTGATAAAAGCCACGCTAGGATTGGTCGACAAAGAATTGTATGTTGGATTCTGATTTGACTGCTGGTGTGAGTCGCACTGATAGAAGAGTTCAAGGGTTTGCGGAATATTCTTTCATATATCATTCATCTAGAATGTACGGATACAAGAGTAAAATGTCGTTTATAAAGAAAATTAAGAATTTCTTTAAGAAAGATAAGCCTGTATTGACTAGAGAGGGAATTCCTATTCCGCCACCAAAAACGCCTGCTTCTTTTAAGGTAATGGAAAGAGGATATCATACTTGTGTATGGTTGGAGAATTGGATAGAATATACAAAAGGTGATGGAGTTCTAGCCTTTCCAGAACATGGTACGTTTAATGGGAGAATTCTTCAGAATTTGAGGATGAGAATGAATGATTTTGGACCAAGACCTAGGTTAACTCAGTATAAGTCTTTGGAAGAATGGGAGACTAGGTCATATGAACGAGAAAAATGCAGAGGCAGAAAGAGTTATAGAGGATTTTTCCCCAGGTATTTGCATGAGTCACGCGAGGGTCAGATGAAGCAATGGAGAAGAGCTATGGTATCAGAAGGTTCATACCCAGTGTTAATGGCTGAGGAACAGTTGGTAAGCAAGTGTAAGTAGAAAACAAAACACCTGAATGTAACGGGATATGGTGACTCAGATGACAAATTGTTGGAGGATATTTTAACTAAAATCTCTCCATCTTATCAGGAAGGACCCAGTAGAGTCACCCCAAGTGCACCGGTAATGGGAACACCCTTAGTTCCTCAAATTTTACATGATACATCAGTTAATAGGGTGCTCCAAGATAAAGAAAGAGAAGCCTTTAGTAAAACTAGGGAGGAAGTAGTACAGAAAATAAGTCAATTGAATTTAAATGTTGAAGCATTGACAGTACTAGTGACCATAGGTCCTGTTATTCCCTTATATGGAGATAAATTGAACTACCTAAAACCTCAAGTTGTAACAACTCCATTGAGTAACCCCAGAAAAGAGGTAGCAATATCGGATGTTGAGGCCAGTGAATGCGATGCAATCATTTCCTTAATGGCCCTTCCAATAAGAGAACCAGTATTTAAAACCCCAAAAAGAGCTACACGCAGAAATTTGAAAGAGAAAGGGTCTATGGTACCTTCAGGAACTAAAAGCTCAACAGCGGTCACTCCAGAAGATTTAGAAAGATGGGCACAGGGAATAGAACAACGATGCTCAACACCCAAGATCTTAGACCCTTACAGATTGAAAGTGGAGTTGGAAGAGATGATAGCTGGAAATGTGGGAATAGAAATATTGAACCTTTACAATGATGAAGAATTGTTGTTTATATGTAGGAGTATAACCAGAAATGCAAAGGTGTTTCGTGAGAGATTGACAGAACTTGCTTCAGAAATTGGAGTTGATATAGGGAGATCAAAATTTCTACAGAAACCATATCGAGTGGAGTTTACTGACAAGGATTTGGAGAATATGAATGCGTCTGGTAAGAAGCTACAGGTAAAGGAGTTAATGAACATTGACAAGTGGAGAACTAGGTGGACGAGGAAAAAGGAGGAAGCACAGGCAAAGGAAACATCATCTGCATTCTTACTAAAAGAATCAGAAAAGGCAGAGAGATTGTGTCCCATGAGAGAGGTTCCTGGTGGTGGATATCTTCATGTTCCGTGGAGCAGACAGGATTGTCATTTACAAACGATTTTCCTAGATTGAGAGAGAAGCCCGTTGAATGGTACAAACAAGTTGAGAGGTTTGTGAAAGTTTCGAAGATTCTGTTGAAGGATCTGGATGGTTTGTTTGATATTGTGGTACCTGATGACTTATGGACGGAGTGTAAGATCACAGTTGATTGGCCAAGTGAGGAGTATGCTAGAGATTCGAAAACAGGAGCACCATCGGAGGAGGTGATGAAGAAATATTAGCAACTAAGTACTTTCCTGAAAGGGAAAATCCCTCCTAAAAAAACGGATTGGGTAAAGATAGATAGAACAACTCAAGAGCCGAATGAGTCTGTACATGCGTATTATGAGCGGTTACTGCAGGTGTTCAAGCAGTACAGTGGTTTTGAGAATATTGGTGATAAGGATATGGGACATTTTGTGTATCGGTTTGTGTATGGTCTGAAACCTGAGATTAGTCAGATGATTCAACAGCACATGTTGTGCTGGCAAAGCAATACATTAGACAAGATTTTGAAGTATGCCAAGTATTACAGGGATGACATTGAGGTAAGGCATAGAAAGTTAAAGGAGAAAATGATGTGGGCACAAGTAAAATTGGCAGAACAGCAGGAAATTAAATTAAATACCCAGACTGATAGTCAGGTCAAAGAGCAGATTCAGAATGATCAAGCGGCGAATGGTGGTAAAGTAAGAGGACGAATGAATAGAGAGGAAGCAAAGATGTTTCCTTGTCATGCTTGCGGAAAGGTTGGACATTGGAAGAACGAGTGTATGAGTATTCAGAATAATAATGGACCAAATCACAATTGAAATCCACAGACGCAGAATGAGGTGACTTTGAATCAGCCTCAACAGGTAGTTACTCCACAGTTTTAGGTGCCACCAGCTCCTATGCCCAACTTTGTGAACCCTCAAAGACACAGTGCGAACGCCGGATTTTAGGGAGAAAGTGGTAAGAAAAATTCTGTGGTTTCACAATATTTTTTATAGAACAATGCTAAAGAAATGGATTGTGCGCAATGACGGTGACTGAGGGGGAAGGAAGAGGAGTGCGTGCTTGGCGCATCCTTGCCGGTAGATAAGTCAGGTCCATATATTGACGGGAAAGTGGAAGGTAATGATATCACTTTTCTATTGTATACTGGTGCTACCCGGTCTACTGTGAGAACAACAGACATCCCAAACCTACCCCTCTCAGGAGAAACAATCCAAGTTGTAGTAGTTTCAAATCAACAGATTAGATCCCCAATCACCAAACCGATGGAGGTGCATATTAGAAATTTTAAAGACATGCATTGGTTTGTAGTTTGTGATTCCAGTCCAGTAATCTGTTGGGAAGAGATCTATTGTGCAAAATGAATTGAACGATCTATTGTACACCGGATGGTGTAGCCTTCCAAACCCCCGATGAGGACGTCATATACAAGATGATGCTTGCTAAGCAAGGTACTGAGGTAGATGAGATGTATTCATTAATGACTGAAAATGAATTACCAGAAGAGTTGAGGACAACCGTAAATCCAGAAGTGTGGGATTTTCCAGGAAAAGATATTGGGCTGATATCAAATGTAGATCCAGTGAAAGTGACAGTGGAGGAAGGTGCAGTTTATTCAAACACTCGACAGTACAAAATGAGTCCAGAAGTAAAAGCAGGAGTGGCTCTAGAAATTGACCGAATGATTAAGCAAGGCATTCTGAAAGAAATAATGGGTAGTCCTTGTAATTCGGCAATAATGGAACTTAAAAAGCCTAGCGGAAAATACAGGACAGTGTAAGATCTGAGAAAGATTAACAAGATTTTACTGCCTTGTTGCCCGGTAGTGCCAAATCAAGCAGTGAGTCTTTATCAGATACCCTGGAATGCAGGCTGGTTTACTTTTTAATTTTCAATTTAGTCTTTATTTTGATTATTTCAATCATTAAAGACTCAACAAGGCAGTGCAATACAAACCTACACAAATACATATTATATAATTGCAAAAAATGCTAAAACACTAAAACAGTACTCTTTAAAAATTCATAAAATGATAAAATGTTCAAAAAAACAGTAGCATAGAGTTGTTTAACAATTTATGAAATATGATTGCATAACACAGACTTGTCTCTCGATAGTATGTTTTGATGGCCTGGGTAATACACATTTCCATAATCTCATTTACATGGTAAGGTAAAGCTGGAACATGTTCCTGTTACACATCAATGATTGACCAATGGATGGTATACATTTTTTACTTCAACATGTCTATTATGTGGAGTTGTCACTCGTTGCACCTTGTTTCTTCAAATTGTGTGATTGAATGCCCCATGACCAGCTCAACAACTTGGCTGTAGCTATTGCTATGTGTTCGTGCGTATTGGTCATAAGAATACGAAGTGTATGTTGACTGGATCTTGTGCCCAGGTTTTGACAAATTGGCTTGAGCTATTTGTCTCTGGGAGATAGGAACGCTGGACATGCGAACAGAACGTGAGGGATTGACTCATCAGTGATTTGACATGATGGACAATTAAAGTCCGTTGTGTTATGCCATTTAGCGGTGAATGGTTTTATCGGAAGTGAGCCAACCCTAAACTGATGGTACAATTTTCTGTCACATGGTTTGGTTATAAACTTCCAATAAGCCTCAAACTGTGTATCATATTTGTGCTCCAAGTATTTACCCGATAGGGAATTATTCTGGACAGATGATATCCACTTTGTTTTGGCCATGTTCCTACAGGCCTCCTTATAAACTTTTTTAGGTGGAAATGTGCTACCTGCTGGGTCCTCCCACAAATGACTGAACCCCATATCCACCAATGTGCCCTTAATTCTGTGTAGCCATGTAATTTTGCGGGATGTGTCAGCTTTTCTTACATGATTTAATGCATTTGCATAGGGTAACAGCTCCGGAGTAGTCCAGAGCCTTCTCCAAGATGCTATGGGCCTGAACCGATCTAGCTCCTCTATTGCGCAGCAACCCAAGTCTAAATATAAAGGTTTGAGGTTTGAGGGCGGTGGATTGTGGGAGTCCTGTTAGACCTCTCAGGAACTTGTTCTGTGCTGTTGTTAAAGGTGTCATGTTTTTGAAGCACCAGAGCTCAGCACCATATAGAATCGAGGCCCTCACTTTGGCTTTGTAAATCGTTAGTGCAGGGCCAACCGGCTTCGTTTGCGAGAGCCGGTGCTCTTTTAGTAGGACACCTGCAAGTTGGGCATGCCTTAGGGCCAGTATGTCTATCTGGGGTTTCCACTTAAGCTTCTTTTCCAAGGTTACCCCCAGGTATGTTAAAATGTCAGTTTGTTCCCACTGGGCATTGTCCATGTGTACTCTCCCTTTCACCACTTTGCGTTTATGCAAAACCATAAAATTTGTTTTGTCTACATTGACTACGAGCTCGTGATCGCTGCAGAAGCCCTTAAATCTGTCAAGAGCTCGTTGCAAGCCTTTCTGTGTTTTGGATAAAAGGAGAGTATCATCAACGAACATTAAAAGGGGAACCTTCGTGCCAGCGAGTGAGGGTGCATCTGTAGTATACGTGGAATAGTAATTAACTACCCTGTTAATAAATAATGTAAAAAGGGAAGGGGCCAGGACACAGCCTTGACGGACCCCTTTTGTTACGGGAAACCTATCCTTAAGCATTCCCTTGGAGCCCCAGCGTACCTGAGCATAATTAGACTCATGCAATTTAACAATTAAGGCAAGGAGTTCTAGTGGCAACCCTGATTCCTTCAGAGCTTCCCATAGCTTATAACGGGGGACCAGGTCGAATGCAGATTTAAGATCTATGAATGCTGCATACATGGTACCCCCGTCAATGATTACAGTGAGCAAGTAAAGCAGCATAAATCTAAAAACCTGGTCAATAGTGCTGACATGCGAACAAATCCAGCCTGAAATGTTGATAAAATGTCGTGTTTGCATATCCATGTTTGGGTTCGACTCAACAAAAGCCTGGCCATGATGTTTTGGATCAAATCTATTTGGCTAATAGGCCTATAGTGGCTTGGGCGTGTGCGATCCGCCTTTTTGTAAATTGGTATCATTTCTGCACCACGCCAGGAGTCTGGGATGGGGGCCCCCATGGCTAATGTGTTTACTAATATATGAATATACTTGAGCCAGTTAGCTCTATCGTACCTAAATAGGTCGGCCGGTATGCAGTCAGGGCCAGGAGCTTTGCCCTTAGGAATCGCATCCAAGGCTAATTCAACCTCTCTAATCCCAAAGGTCACAAAGGTGTCAGAATCTAATATGGGGGGGGGTGATTTAAGCTGTCTGATGTAGCTGCAAATTGGGCCTCAAAGAATGAAACCCACTGATAAGGTGCTACATTGCTGTCTAGTGCTTGGCTAGGTTCACCACTACCCCATTTAACCAACTTCAAGAATTTCTGCATGCTTTTTTCGTTACTCGCGAGCAGAAGATCATTCCATCGTTTTTCATCTGCCTCCTTTTCGGCTGTATTTTGAGTTTTTTTGGAAAATTTCCTGGGCAGTTTAATTTCCTCCATTGATTTGGTTCGTATGGCTTGGGACAGTTTCTTGTAGGCTGGTCTACAGTCCTTATTATGCCAATTAGCTGATTTTAAGTTTTTTTCCCTGCTACCTGTTTTATTGGTCTTAATAAAAAAGCGTTTAAGCTTATTGAACAGATCTTCATGAGCCTGTATAATGACACCGTTTTTGTTTTCCCGGGCATCTATATTGGAGATAGTTGTTAGGGTATTCTCCTCCAGGCTGGTTTACAGTAATTGATTTATGCCAAGCCTTTTTCTCTATTCCTTTGCACCCAGACAGCCAGTATTTATTCGCATTTAAGTTCGAAGACCGTGTCTTGGCATGGTGCAGAGTTCCTCAAGAGTATACAGGGAGCCCCCTCAATTTTTACTCAAATCCTGAAAAAGTGTCTAGAAACATTGATCATGCCCAGAAATTCAGTCTTGGTTCAGTATATTGATGACTTACTGGTGGCATCAAAATTGCGAGAAGATTGTGTCACAGACACAATTGCATTACTGAACCATTTGGCTGAAGGAGGACACAAGGTGTCTCCAGAAAAATTGCCGTTCTGTAAACAAGAAGTTAAATATTTAGGCCACAAAATAGAAAGAGGAGTTAGAAAAGGGACCCCAGAGACAATAAAGATAATTAAGCAGATGCACCTACCTCAGACACAAAATAAGATGAGATTGCTTCTCGAAGTAGTTGGGTACTGTAGGCAGTGGATAGTTGGGTTTTCATTAACCATTAATTCAGTTGACCCAGAAGAGAGCAAAGGATCCGATTGTCTGGAATGATGAGTGCGTGGAACAAAAGGGGGTGGTGATGGACGGAGCATCAGAACCAATCAAACACTCACACCCAGTCAACAGATCTGGGTTTGATCCATCACCGTTCTTTAGCCCACTCTGCCACCCCAGTTCAGACATGGCCATATGCAAATCAGTCTGACCCTGTGCCTCATGGAAACAGTCCAGCCCGAACTGCCAAGCCATGCCTTCCCCGGACCGGAAACAAGCTTCCTAGGACCGGTTTCTGGCATTTCAGCCGTCTTCAGCCAGGCCCGCTTGAATCCAGTGGCAAAGTGAGTAAGGGACTCACGTCTGAGCACACCCCGCCAACCCATGGCGAACAAAGCGGTACAAAGGGGGTGGTTATGGACGGAGCATCAGAACCAATCAAACACTCACACCCAGTCAACAGATCTGGGTTTGATCCATCACCGTTCTTTAGCCCACTCTGCCACCCCAGTTCAGACATGACCATATCCAAATCAGTCTGACCCTGTGCCTCATGGGAACAGTCCAGCCCGAACTGCCAAGCCATGCCTTCCCCGGACCGGAAACAAGCTTCCTAGGACCGGTTTCTGGCATTTCAGCCGTCTTCTGCCAGGCCCGCTTGAATCCAGTGGCAAAGTGAGCAAGGGACTCACGTCTGAGCACACCCCACCAACCCATGGCGAACAAAGCGGTACAAAAGGGGGTGGTGATGGACGGAGCATCAGAACCAATCAAACACTCACACCCAGTCAACAGCTCTGGGTTTGATCCATCACCGTTCTTTAGCCCACTCTGCCACCCCACTTCAGACATGGCCATATGCAAATCAGTCTGACCCTGTGCCTCATGGGAACAGTCCAGCCTGAACTGCCAAGCCATGCCTTCCCCGGACCGGAAACAAGCTTCTTAGGACCGGTTTCTGGCATTTCAGCCGTCTTCAGCCAGGCCCGCTTGAATCCAGTGGCAAAGTGAGCAAGGGACTCACGTCTGAGCACACCCCGCCAACCCATGGCGAACAAAGCGGTACAAAAGGGGGTGGTGATGGACGGAGCATCAGAACCAATCAAACACTCACACCCAGTCAACAGATCTGGGTTTGATCCATCACCGTTCTTTAGCCCACTCTGCCACCCCAGTTCAGACATGGCCATATGCAAATCAGTTTGACCCTGTGCCTCATGGGAACAGTCCAGCCCGAACTGCCAAGCCATGCCTTCCCCGGACCGGAAACAAGCTTCCTAGGACCGGTTTCTGGCATTTCAGCCGTCTTCAGCCAGGCCCGCTTGAATCCAGTGGCAAAGTGAGCAAGGGACTCACGTCTGAGCACACCCCGCCAACCCATGGCGAACAAAGCGGTACAAAAGGGGGTGGTGATGGACGGAGCATCAGAACCAATCAAACACTCACACCCAGTCAACAGATCTGGGTTTGATCCATCACCGTTCTTTAGCCCACTCTGCCACCCCAGTTCAGACATGGCCATATGCAAATCAGTCTGACCCTGTGCCTCATGGGAACAGTCCAGCCTGAACTGCCAAGCCATGCCTTCCCCGGACCGGAAACAAGCTTCCTAGGACCGGTTTCTGGCATTTCAGCTGTCTTCAGCCAGGCCCACTTGAATCCAGTGGCAAAGTGAGCAAGGGACTCACGTCTGAGCACACCCCGCCAACCCATGGTGAACAAAGCGGTACAAAAGGGGGTGGTGATGGACGGAGCATCAGAACCAATCAAACACTCACACCCAGTCAACAGATCTGGGTTTGATCCATCACCGTTCTTTAGCCCACTCTGCCACCCCAGTTCAGACATGGCCATATGCAAATCAGTCTGACCCTGTGCCTCATGGGAACAGTCCAGCCTGAACTGCCAAGCCATGCCTTCCCCGGACCGGAAACAAGCTTCTTAGGACTGGTTTCTGGCATTTCAGCCGTCTTCAGCCAGGCCCGCTTGAATCCAGTGGCAAAGTGAGCAAGGGACTCACGTCTGAGCACACCCCGCCAACCCATGGTGAACAAAGCGGTACAAAAGGGGGTGGTGATGGACGGAGCATCAGAACCAATCAAACACTCACACCCAGTCAACAGATCTGGGTTTGATCCATCACCGTTCTTTAGCCCACTCTGCCACCCCAGTTCAGACATGGCCATATGCAAATCAGTCTGACCCTGTGCCTCATGGGAACAGTCCAGCCCGAACTGCCAAGCCATGCCTTCCCCGGACCGGAAACAAGCTTCCTAGGACCGGTTTCTGGCATTTCAGCCGTCTTCAGCTAGGCCCGCTTGAATCCAGTGGCAAAGTGAGCAAGGGACTCACGTCTGAGCACACCCCGCCAACCCATGGCGAACAAAGCGGTACAAAAGGGGGTGGTGATGGACGGAGCATCAGAACCAATCAAACACTCACACCCAGTCAACAGATCTGGGTTTGATCCATCACCGTTCTTTAGCCCACTCTGCCACCCCAGTTCAGACATGGCCATATCCAAATCAGTCTGACCCTGTGCCTCATGGGAACAGTCCAGCCCGAACTGCCAAGCCATGCCTTCCCCGGACCGGAAACAAGCTTCCTAGGACCGGTTTCTGGCATTTCAGCCGTCTTCAGCCAGGCCCGCTTGAATCCAGTGGCAAAGTGAGCAAGGGACTCACGTCTGAGCACACCCCGCCAACCCATGGCGAACAAAGCTGTACAAAAGGGGGTGGTGATGGACGGAGCATCAGAACCAATCAAACACTCACACCCAGTCAACAGATCTGGGTTTGATCCATCACCGTTCTTTAGCCCACTCTGCCACCCCAGTTCAGACATGGCCATATGCAAATCAGTCTGACCCTGTGCCTCATGGGAACAGTCCAGCCTGAACTGCCAAGCCATGCCTTCCCCGGACCGGAAACAAGCTTCTTAGGACCGGTTTCTGGCATTTCAGCCGTCTTCAGCCAGGCCCGCTTGAATCCAGTGGCAAAGTGAGCAAGGGACTCACGTCTGAGCACACCCCGCCAACCCATGGTGAACAAAGCGGTACAAAAGGGGGTGGTGATGGACGGAGCATCAGAACCAATCAAACACTCACACCCAGTCAACAGATCTGGGTTTGATCCATCACCGTTCTTTAGCCCACTCTGCCACCCCAGTTCAGACATGGCCATATGCAAATCAGTCTGACCCTGTGCCTCATGGGAACAGTCCAGCCCGAACTGCCAAGCCATGCCTTCCCCGGACCGGAAACAAGCTTCCTAGGACCGGTTTCTGGCATTTCAGCCGTCTTCAGCCAGGCCCGCTTGAATCCAGTGGCAAAGTGAGCAAGGGACTCACGTCTGAGCACACCCCGCCAACCCATGGCGAACAAAGCGGTACAAAAGGGGGTGGTGATGGACAGAGCATCAGAACCAATCAAACACTCACACCCAGTCAACAGATCTGGGTTTGATCCATCACCGTTCTTTAGCCCACTCTGCCACCCCAGTTCAGACATGGCCATATGCAAATCAGTCTGACCCTGTGCCTCATGGGAACAGTCCAGCCCGAACTGCCAAGCCATGCCTTCCCCGGACCGGAAACAAGCTTCCTAGGACCGGTTTCTGGCATTTCAGCCGTCTTCAGCCAGGCCCGCTTGAATCCAGTGGCAAAGTGAGCAAGGGACTCACGTCTGAGCACACCCCGCCAACCCATGGCGAACAAAGCGGTACAAAAGGGGGTGGTGATGGACGGAGCATCAGAACCAATCAAACACTCACACCCAGTCAACAGATCTGGGTTTGATCCATCACCGTTCTTTAGCCCACTCTGCCACCCCAGTTCAGACATGGCCATATGCAAATCAGTCTGACCCTGTGCCTCATGGGAACAGTCCAGCCCGAACTGCCAAGCCATGCCTTCCCCGGACCGGAAACAAGCTTCCTAGGACCGGTTTCTGGCATTTCAGCCGTCTTCAGCCAGGCCCGCTTGAATCCAGTGGCAAAGTGAGCAATGGACTCACGTCTGAGCACACCCCGCCAACCCATGGCGAACAAAGCGGTACAAAAGGGGGTGGTGATGGACGGAGCATCAGAACCAATCAAACACTCACACCCAGTCAACAGATCTGGGTTTGATCCATCACCGTTCTTTAGCCCACTCTGCCACCCCAGTTCAGACATGGCCATATGCAAATCAGTCTGACCCTGTGCCTCATGGGAACAGTCCAGCCCGAACTGCCAAGCCATGCCTTCCCCGGACCGGAAACAAGCTTCGTAGGACCGGTTTCTGGCATTTCTGCCGTCTTCAGCCAGGCCCACTTGAATCCAGTAGCAAAGTGAGCAAGGGACTCACGTCTGAGCACACCCCGCCAACCCATGGCGAACAAAGCGGTACAAAAGGGGGTGGTGATAGACGGAGCATCAGAACCAATCAAACACTCACACCCAGTCAACAGATCTGGGTTTGATCCATCACCGTTCTTTAGCCCACTCTGCCACCCCAGTTCAGACATGGCCATATGCAAATCAGTCTGACCCTGTGCCTCATGGGAACAGTCCAGCCCGAACTGCCAAGCCATTCCTTCCCCGGACCGGAAACAAGCTTCCTAGGACCGGTTTCTGGCATTTCAGCCGTCTTCAGCCAGGCCCGCTTGAATCCAGTGGCAAAGTGAGCAAGGGACTCACGTCTGAGCACACCCCGCCAACCCATGGCGAACAAAGCGGTACAAAAGGGGGTGGTGATGGACGGAGCATCAGAACCAATCAAACACTCACACCCAGTCAACAGATCTGGGTTTGATCCATCACCGTTCTTAAGCCCACTCTGCCACCCCAGTTCAGACATGGCCATATGCAAATCAGTCTGACCCTGTGCCTCATGGGAACAGTCCAGCCCGAACTGCCAAGCCATGCCTTCCCCGGACCGGAAACAAGCTTCCTAGGACCGGTTTCTGGCATTTCAGCCGTCTTCAGCCAGGCCCGCTTGAATCCAGTGGCAAAGTGAGCAAGGGACTCACGTCTGAGCACACCCCGCCAACCCATGGCGAAAAAAGCGGTACAAAAGGGGGTGGTGATGGACGGAGCATCAGAACCAATCAAACACTCACACCCAGTCAACAGATCTGGGTTTGATCCATCACCGTTCTTTAGCCCACTCTGCTACCCCAGTTCAGACATGGCCATATGCAAATCAGTCTGACCCTGTGCCTCATGGGAACAGTCCAGCCCGAACTGCCAAGCCATGCCTTCCCCGGACCGGAAACAAGCTTCCTAGGACCGGTTTCTGGCATTTCAGCCGTCTTCAGCCAGGCCCGCTTGAATCCAGTGGCAAAGTGAGCAAGGGACTCACGTCTGAGCATTCCCTGCCAACTTATGGCAAACAAAGCGGTACAAAAGGGGGTGGTGATGGACGGAGCATCAGAACCAATCAAACACTCACACCCAGTCAACAGATCTGGGTTTGATCCATCACCGTTCTTTAGCTCACTCTGCCAAGATGAGTGCGTGGAAGCATGTGTGAAATTGCAAAATTGTCAGTGTGAGGCCCCTGCTTTAGGTATGCCTGACTATACGAAAGAATTTGCACTGTTCTGTTGCGAGAGAGAAGGTTGTGCACTTTCAGTTTTGACTCAAAGACATGGATTAAGCCAATGTCCAGTGGCATATTTCTCTGCTACTTTGGATCCTGTGGCTACAGCGTTACCTCGCTGCTTAAAAGCAGTTCCTGCTACTTGTATGAGTCTGGAACAAAGTGAATCAATTGTGATGGGACATCCAGTCAAAGTTTACGTCCCACATTCAGTTGAGATTCTTTTAACAAGAACTCGAACACAGCACCTTACCCCTAGTCGGATGACTAAGTATGAAAGAGTGATTCTGGGAGCAGAAAATGTGGCAGTAATAAGATATACAATAATGAATCCTGCCAGACCCATGTTGTGAAGAAGTGAAAGATGAAGTGGATCATGATTGTTTGGATGTGACTGAAATGTGCACCAAGCCCTGTTTCGATATAAAAGAAGAGCCTCTGAAAGAGCCAGATCATGAACTATTTGTAGATGGCTCCTGCATGAGAACAGAGGGAGGAGGACTCAGTGCAGCTTATGCTATTTGTAAAAATGACTATGTTGCGGCAGGTAACCTATATGCTGACCAAAATGCTCAATATTGTGCAAGAAATAACATGGCACTTAACAGAAGGGTTGAAACAAGTGAAACTAGCTGCCAACTTATGTTTTTCTCAGCTTTAGAGACATGGGATGAAGTGAGACAATTACAGGATGAAGTTGAGACAAGTGAAAAGGAAATCTGGATGAGGGCAGGTTGTGAGAGAAGGGTAGAAGATGATATATGGGTATACACTGATGGCAGACCAGTCATGCCAGACTGCTTACTCTCTCAAATGGCAAGAATGTATCACGGGGACACACATGTTGGCAGGGATGCCATGATTAGACTATTCATACAGAATTGGTACAATCCGAAGTTCAGGGTAGTCACAGAGAGCCTTTGCCAAAGATGCTTAATTTGTCAGCAGCAGAATCCAGGCTGAAAGACAGTGGTCAGTTCGGGAAAAATTGGAAAGGCAGAAGGACCATTCACAAGACTGCAGCTTGACTTCATAGAGTTGCCTCCGAGCAATGGAATGAAGTATGTCCTTGTCATAGTATGCTTGTTTTCACTATGGGTGGAGGCATATCCCACTAGGAGAAATGACAGTCTCACAGTTGCTAAATTATTGTTGAGGGAATTGATTCCTCGTTTCGGTTTCCCAGTCACTTTGGAATCAGATAGAGGAACTCATTTTAATAATGAAATAATTTGATTGATCTGTGAAGCATTCAATATTGAACAAAAACTGCACTGTGCATATCGCCCAGAGGCTTCTGGAGTGGTTGAGCAACTAAATGGCACAATCAAGTCGAGGTTAGGGAAAATGTATGCATCCACACCACTGAAATGGCCAGATGCATTGCCCCTTGTATCGATGGGACTTCAAAGTACTCCT
The DNA here is from genome assembly GCF_964204655.1 of Triturus cristatus. Classification (NCBI taxonomy): domain Eukaryota; kingdom Metazoa; phylum Chordata; class Amphibia; order Caudata; family Salamandridae; genus Triturus; species Triturus cristatus. The sequence continues at coordinate 1,199,186,291 of NC_140582.1, read as the reverse complement.
GACAGAAAAACAGGATTGAGTCCCCATGAAATTCTCATGGGAAAAGCAATAAGACAAGCATTTATTCCTGAATATAAATTGATGAGTATAACTGATGATTTGGTATTGGACTATTGCAAAGGATTGGCTGACCTAGTGCGTTCTGTCTCTCACCAGGTTGGAGAAGACGCAGTTGCCAGGCAGCCAACGCAAATGCATGATTTGAATCCTGGAGATTGGGTGGTAGTGAAAAAACAAGCCAGAAAGTTGTGCCTAGCACCCAGGTGGGATAAACCACGTCAAGTCATACTGGTCCCTACAACAGCAGTGAAGTGTGCAGGTTTACCCAATTGGATTCATGCTAGCCATACCAAAAGAGTTCCAGGCCCTACTGAAGAGGAACAGCAACTGATTGAATCAGTTGAAGCAGCTGAAGGTTGTGAAGTCGAAGAATCTAGGGTGATAAATTCTGCGGTAATAGACGAGGAACAACCGAGCACAAGTCAGGAGGGTTGGATACCAGTGATTGACATACCGGAAGTTGTTATTCAAACAAGGAGAAGAACCAGATTAGAGGGACAGGAAAGTAGTGATGACCAGATGGGTGTACAAGAACACTCTCAGGAAGAAGTGAACAAAGCTACTCAAGAAAGAGAGAACAGGGGGTTTTTATAAGCAGCCCAAAACCAAAAACGAAAGACCTGTGAAGTCTTACAGATAAAATTAGGTCTGGCTCACGTATATAATTCCAATTACTTTATTCCATTCCGTGAGTCATCCCAAGGTTAAAAACACGGTCATGTCATGTAACCACATTCAGGAATGGCCATTCGATGATGATAAAATCGTGAGCAAACTGGTGAGAACCTGCCAGCAGCTCCTCTGGTGTTGCGCACGTGAGATACTTTCTCATTTTTCCACACCTTTTCTCTTGTGGAGTAACTTTTCACATGGTTGGTTGTTTTTTCACTTTTGGGAATTTATAAATACTAAGTTTTATGGCACCAGGGATTTAACGATAGTTCATGACAAGAACTACTGTTGATGGCGTAATAGTTGTTTACATTACCCTCCTACTAATCCTATGTAATTAAAAGAAGTGCCTGGATATTACCAGGTCTGTTTTTTGTATTATAAAATGAGTGGAGGGTGGCCTGGTATATTTTCCCTCTTAAACTCCCCTTTTTGAATATAAAGCGTGATTCAGAACAAGAACAGATTGTGCCTAGACATACTGAAAATAAAAGAACTTTAGAAAGAGACGAAGAGGATGAAAGTGCAGTTCAAATGATAAGGGTCAGGAAAGGTGATAACTGGCCAGGTGCAGTGAAAAGATTGAGATACTACCTGAGAAAAACAAAAGAAAAACACATGAGCAAGTGAATGAGGTTACTAGTCAAACTCCGTCAACTGTAAGAAATACACGAAGAAGCCCAGGACTGAGAATTTTGAACAATAAATACAAGGCCCCTGAGTGGACCTATGTAATACTAGAAGAATTTGAAAATGTAGATTTAAGTGAGGAACCAGAAGAAGTAGATGCTGCACAGATCGATGAAAATGAATTGAGACCACCTTAAAATAAGAGTTTTAATTTCCAAGTGAAGAAAGAAAGAGGAGAGAATATCCTCTCAGATTAAAATGGCGAAAAGCAGAGTCACTGAGCAACCGAAACGAAGTTTAGGACGAAGATGTTGTAGAGCCTGCATATATAGTATCTTGTTAGTGATCTCAGTATGGTTCTTTCTAACAGTAGCAGTACCTTTATTGATGATAACAAATAAAAAGAATGGTACAGATACTGTTAGAACTGGGGGTCTCTTGTTGGCAGAGGCAGGTAGCTTTGACCAAATAGGGGCCCTTGCGTCTAGTCAGGGTAAGGGGGTACACTCCTAAAATAACCCCTGCTCACCCCCTTGGTAGCTCGGCACGAGCAGACAGGCTTATGTCAGAGGCAGTGTGTAAAGCATTTGTGAACACTTACAGTAACCCAGTGACAACACTACAGATGGACACCACACAAGTTGTATATTAAAAATAAGTATTTTTTATATAGTTTTAACACAAGACCATAAACGACAAAAATCCACAATACTGTACTTAAAATGGTAGAATTAGCTTAGTTCTCTCTTGATGTTAAAATGCGACACTTTGAGTTTAATGTACCTTAGGATGCGTAACGCTATACAACGAAAGTGTTGCAGGTAAGGTGATGCGTCGGTTCCTTACACGCAAGAACGGTGATGCGTCGGGTCCCTACTGATGCGTAGGGTATGCGTCGGTTCTTCTGCGCTTCCGTGGCGATGTGGCTCGCAACGCCGTAATGCGATGAAGATCCGGTACAATGCGACAAAGAGGCGTCTTCTTCTTGATGCGATACGATGCGTGCACGCCCAATGGCCGTGCGGCGACTCAATGATGCTTCTGAGCCGCGACAGGCCATGCGACACGCTTCCCGGTGATGCGGCGGCGTCTGATGCGACGTCGATCCTCTTCTCCAGTGATGCGAGGCAAAGTGATACAGATATTCACACAGTTTAGTCACTATCCAATATATTTAGTGAGACACTATAAATTAGTCAAGTAAACAGTCAATCATACTGCTACTAAATCCTCCATCCAGATATTTATATTTCTATATCCACTCATTCTTCAATGCAAATTGCTATATATATATATAATACATATTTAAATAACGAACCAAACCACATTCACTGGATGATGTCATCAGTGATGTCATTTGAGATGTCATCAGTGATGTCACTGACCATGTCATGAATGATGTAATATGTGACATCATCAGCAGTGGATTGCGGGCGCGCGATATGTAGTTAGTACAACTCACTATATTGGAGGAATTTCAATGGGTTTGTTCGAGTGAAATGTCCAGCTAACTATAACACCCCTAAAACCTATTGTTTTTTCAGTGAATTGCTAAGGTTTTTTAAATGCTAATTCCTAACTACATCAGGCCTGAAACCTAGGGCTTTTTCAGTGAATTTCAAAGGTTTTTTAAATGCTAATTCCTAACTATATCAGGCCTGAAACATATGGTTTTTTCAGTGAATTTCAAAGGTTTTGTTAATGCTAATTCCTAACTATATCAGGCCTGAAACCTATGATTTTTTCAGTGAATTTCATAGGTTTTGTAAATGACAATTTTTAATGTATTAATTGTTATACTGATTTTTTTTATACTGATTTACTACATTTTTTAAACTATTTATTTTTAGATATTTTATTTTTGTAATTACATTATAATTACATTATACATTACAATACAAAATATACTTTCTCAGAATTAATTACTTTTGTTTAAATACTTTGCAAATAGGCAATAGATTTTTAAGTACTGTAGTTACAGTTGTTGCAATGGGCAACACAATTTCAAACATAATGCAACATTGAGCTCAATGTGAATTTCTAGTCAAATGCAATTAGTTACTTTATGGATTACTTTTCTATCCACAGAACTAGATCCTAGATTCAGTCCTTGGACATCTCCTGTAAACAGTTGAGTAAAAGCGTTTTGGTTACAGTAGTGATTTTTAAGGAATATTATTGTATTATTGTATTTTTAAAAGTTGACACTTAGAAATTTTTTCACATAGAATCACCAATGTTATCCAATGGCAGAAAATTCACTTAGCAGGTAAGTAGTGTTATCGTTACTTTTTCTTACTCAGTGGTGGATCCTGGATCCAGCACTGGTGAATCTCCTGTAAACAGTTGAAAGAATGTGTTTAATCAAACAGACGATTTTTTAGGAATGTTTTTAGTTTGCGAAAATAGACACTTACAAACTTTTCTGCTGAAGACCACACAATGGATTCCAATGAAAGGAAATACAAGTTACTGGTAAGTATGCTTAGAATTACTTTTCAGGGTCAGTGCTGGTCTAAAAGATGCAGCACTGGGTTCTCTCGGAATTCGTAGTTCAACTGATTTTAGAGGAATATTTGCACAATGGTGAAGGAAGGGGGCGGGGCCTGAGGTGACGTGTGGAAACACGCCCTGTGGCGCGTTTTAAGTTGAAGAATTAATTCCTCTTCAATCCTGCGGTCCCCTGGGGGCCAACTAGCTCACCAGGTACATCCAGTATGCGCCAGGGAGCTGCGTTGCAGAGAGGTGTTCAGAGGCCACGCCCCTTTTTACAACACTCTGCAACGCAGCTCCGTGGCGCTTACTGGAGGTACCTAGTGGGCTAGTTGGCCCCTAGGGGACCTCTGGATTGAAGACAAATTAATTCCCCAACTTAAAACGCACCACATAGCGTGTTTGCACACATATCACAACAGGCCCCGCCCCTTACCTTCACCACTGTGCAAACGCGCTCCGTGGCGTGTTTTACGTCGGAGGATTAAGTCACCTTGAATCCTGAGATCCCCTGGCGGCCAACTAGCCCACCAGGTACCTCCAGTATGCGCCAGGGAGCTGCGTTGCAGAGAGGTGTTCAGAGGCCACGCCCCTTTTTTACAACACTCTGCAACGCAGCACCGAGGCGCTAAGTGGGGGTACCTGGTGAGCTAGTTGGCCCCTAGGGGACCTCTGGATTGAAGAGGAATGAATTCCCCAACTTAAAACGCGCCACAGGGCGTGTTTGCACACATATCACCTCAGGCCCCGCCCCCTACCTTCACCACTGTGCAAACGCACCCCGTGGCGCGTTTTTAATTGGGGGATTAAGTCCCCTTGAATCCTGAGGTCCCCTGGCGGCCAACTAGCCTGGGGCATGGCCCTTTTAAAAAAAAAAATTATTATGGAGGGGGGCTGCCTTGCCCCCCTCCTTTGGCCACTTATGGCCCAGGGGACCCCATCCCCCGGGGCTGTTTCTTTATTTTTTTTTGCCTTCTTTTATTTATTTTTTTAGGAGGGGGGCTGCGTGGCCCCCCTCCCAGGCTACTACTAGCCCCGGGAACCCCATCCCCCAGGGCTGGCCCTCTTCGTTGGGGCAGTGGGCGGGTCCCCAATCCCCCCACGGTCCCAGCTAGCTCCCGGGAGCCGGCATTGCTTTTCCACATGGGGAGCAGCTAACATGCTGCTCTCCATGTGGAAAAGCAATCTGCTTTGCTTCATTGAAGCGAGAGCAGGTTTCCCTGCTCTCGCTTCAATGAAGCAAAGCAGTTTGCAATGCCTGTCATTGCAAACCAGTGTCCCGGGGGTGGCCCCCCGGGACACTGCAGGAGCCGGCCCTGGGGGGTGGCGGTCTCCAGGGCCTATACAAGGCTCAAGGAGGGGGGCCGCGCGGCCCCCTCCCACATTTTGAAGTTGCCCCGGGGGGTGGCGGTCCCCGGGGCTGGGGGGGCCTGAGAGGCCCCCGTACCCATTTTAAAGAAGTCCCGGGGGTGGCGGTCCCCAGGGCGGTGGGGGGCCATGAGCCCCCCGCCTATATTATGTTAGAGCCCCGGGGGATGGCGGTCCCCAGGGCAGTGTGGGGGGGATTGGGACCCCCCACACTTAATTTTTCATTATGCCCCTGGGATTTGGCCCCCCCGGGGGCAAATTAGCATATTTAGCGCGGAAGCTCGCGCTGATTTTTTTTTTCTATCGGCAGGATGCGCGCATCCTTCCGTTTAAAACAAAAAAAAGTTTTTGGGGGCCTTGGGGGTACTTGTAGGACCCCCTGAGCAGGCCTAGGGGTTCAGGGTGTTTCTACCCTGCCCCCTTTTCGCATTTTGCGACTTTTTTTGTGTTTCTTGTGCCTCGGTTCTACCATGGCACAAGATGGCTGCCAACACTTCCTGATTCAGAGTGTTGGCAGCCAATTAAAATTCAGCTCGTGATCGGGAGGGTGCGCGGATCCTCTGAGGCCATAGATATATCTGTACATTTAACTGTAATTTTCTCAGGAACTACTGAACGGATTTACACCATTTAAGCAAAAGGCACGAGTCTGAATTGAGGACTACCTATTTGCCAAATTTGGTGTAATTCCGTTCAGCAGTTCGGGCTGTAGCTGTGGCTAAAGGTCCTATGGGAAAATGCATGGGGAAAACGCGTTTTGGGACCCCCCTTTTTCCTTGGCCTCTGCTTGACGAATCACCGTGAAACTTTCAAGATAGGAGCGGACCGGAGCTGGCCAAAAGTTTTGAAAATTTCGTGAAGATTCGTCAATCGGCGCCAAAGTTATTCCAAATAGAATGTTGCAGATTTCCTATGGAAAATAGGTCCTAACTATATCTACCTACTGCCGACCGCAAGTAGGTAATATATATATATATTCCATCACAATTCGCTTCGTCAAGGAGCCTCAGACCTCCAGGGCGGCCAGTGCTTCGGGAACGAAGCCACCCGAATATATACCACCCAAAATCTTCTCAGTCATTAACAAGAAGTGCACTGGCTCAAGCTTTGCGTCTTAATCAAGTTTAATTTCCATGAAATATGCAGGAAAAAAGAGGCTCACACTACCTACACGTTTCAGCTTTCAACAGCCTTGGTCACGGGAAAAGTCACTATGGGGCAGATTTATGTTTCCTGGCGCATCCCTGCAAATCAGCAGGGATGCGTCAGGAAAGATGCGTCACGCAAGTTTACCCTTGCGCCACCACAGAGGCGCCGCATTTACAATGCAGCGCATCATGGCGCAAGGATAAACAGATGCGTGACGCATCTGATGGCATAATGGCGGCGCATTGCTGGCGTCGTGTCGCAAGCACGACGCAACTCCAGCAATGCTCAGGGGCTGCCCATACCGAACATGCTGCGTCATGCCTTACGCCGGCTTCAAGCAGGCGCAGGGTTTTGACGCAGCAGCGTCGGAAAAGTGACTCAGTGAAATCTTGTAGATTTCACTGCGTCACTTTTCCGAGGCTTTTTCCGACGGAACGCCCACCCTGCATACATTAAACCTGACGCAGGTTTAATGTAGCGCAGGGCTTTACAACGTGACGCATCTCCCTAGATGCGTCACGTTGTAAATCTGTTCCAGCATGGCGCATGGTTTACGCCGCCGCTGCGTCACAGAAGTGAGGCAACGGCGGCATAAATGTCTCGCAAGGGGCTTGAAAATCTGCCCCTATATATATATATATGTGTGTGTGTGTATATGTGTGTATATATATATAATATATATATTATTATATATATTTCATATTTTAGAAAAATCAAAGGAGGATGGGCTGCAATTGAAGAACACACGGCTCAATGTTTGCATCTGCTCAAAGAACATTCTTGAGAAGGGAGTGGTCCACTGGGCAACCTTTTCAACAGAAATATGTCTAAAGCAAACACGAGAACAAGCCAAAACATTCATCAACATCCTACTTTCCCCGAGTAATGAGCCTTTCTATCAAGAAATGAACTTGTTTTATTTCTGAAAGCCACTGCAGCTCACAGGCTCTCTCTCTCATTTCAGATCCAGGTACCACAGAGAGCCCAGACCTGAGAGGGTGGGCCAAGCAACAACGAAGCCTGTCCAGAATTGACGCCTATGCTAGCCCCACTGGTTCACCAAGAAGAAGTGTGTGAACCTGGTGCAGGTCCCATATGAAGGTGTTCAAATCTTTTGTAGTGCAGCAAAATATTATTGGACTATGAAAGGAGAAGTCGCAAAAAACAGTGATTCGAGAGAAACCAAGGGGCATATCAACAACAACCGGCGATAATTATCGCCGAGCGCACTTAGCGCTCGGATAATTATCTCCGGCTAGCGCCAATTTTTATCGCTGAGATAGCGTGCTATTAGCAACGCTTATCTCATCAGCGATAAAAATCCTAGCGCTAACTGGCTAACGTGAGATTATCGCTGGAAACCCATCGATAATCTCACGTTAGCTTGTTGATAGGGACTCACAAACTTAGCCATGATATCCACCCTCCATAGGATATCATGTCTAAGTCAGTCCTGAAGCAGGCGTAAGGAAAGTAGCGATAACAGGTGTTATCGCTACTTTTCCTGACGCTATGCTTCATAGCGTGGGGCTTGATGATAGGAGAAATGTCGCTTAGCGACATTTCTCCTATCATGTCAGGTCAGGAATGCCCACTTTGCATCTCATTAGAGATGCAAAGCTGGGCGTTAGACATCCCCACGCTAAAGCAAGGTTTCACGCGTTAGCGTGTCCTTGCTAATATAGCGATAAAATTATTGCCGCTTTTCGGTCAAAAACGGCCGCTAAAGCGGCGATAATTTTTTATCGCCTCGTTGTAAATATGCCCCCAAAAGATTTTTACCCAGCGGTAAGAAACATCAAGGTACATTTTAGGTGTACTTAGGGCTGCACATCAGGGAATGTACATTATTGTGGCACTTGGCATCTATGTTTCAGCTCTAAGCAGGGCAACTAGAATTATGTTATCTGCGGACGGGGCATTTTTCGCATAAATATGGATTTGCCTCATATACCATATAATCCACCATCTGCCGCACAAAGTGCAGATTTCATCCAAAAATAGTTTCTACCATCAGAGGATCTAAAGTTTCGAAACAAAAAGCGCCACAGGCGGTTCCACGCAGTGACAAACCCTTCACCAAGATTTACTGGTCACCTTTCAGTTGCTGATTGATGAACTGAGATGTTTAACTTATGCTAACGAGGGGCAACTTTGCCCAGGCAGTGTTAATACGTGTCAAAATGACAAGTTAATTCTGCTACAAGTTTCCGGAAGCCTCCCCCCTAGCGGATACAATACTTGATGGCCAACTCCCGGAGAAGGCCATTTCACTTATCTATAAAAAGCTGATTAATAACATGGCAGACCCACTACAAGCCTTGAAGGAGAAATGGGTCAGGGACGGCTTGGAGCTAGATGAGGAGGATTTGCAGGGGGCAGTTTCCTCCCCGCGGGAGGTTGCCATCCAGGCCGGACTGAGATTGGTACAGCTCAAAATATTGCATAGGATCTACATTACAGGTCCTGGCTTGGTGCGAATGGGTAAAGCGGAGAAAGAAGAGTGCAGAAGAGGGTGCGGGGAAATGGGGACATTTATACACATCCTGTGGAATTGCCAACGCATAAAATCATACTGGCGAGCCATACACTGAATGCTACGGGAAGTCCTACATATAGATATACAGCCCAAAGCTCGAAGGTGTCTCCTTAATGTTTGGGAGCCGACAGATCTCAATACGTACACTACACAATGGACAACCCTGACATACATGATAGCAAAAAGAAATATAGCACAGCAATGGGGGGCGAGTCAACCGCCCAAACTGAGCAAGTGGACAGAAGGCCTAGACAGGTGCATGTTCAGAGAGAAGTTAGTCTATGTTGCAAGAGGGTGCCCCGGTAAGTGGGGAAAGGTATGGGGGGCATGGAATCGATATAGAGGGGATATCTGCACTCCACCTACTCCCCAGACGGATACTGAAACTCTGAAAACCCCTTGAAGTCTCTCAATCTGTAAATGTGACATGATGTATGATGTTGGTGTTTGGAAATACGTAATTATGATGTCGCTTGAAAAATTTTGTGATGGTGAGTTCTGTCGGAATTGTTCAATAAAAAGAAATATAAAAAAAAAAATACTGCTACAAGTTTTATCGCATTTTGCCACATAAGTTGCATTTTATTGCCATATTATTTTATCAACCCTGCTGCATAGCTTGACCCTCGGCGTAATCCTGTGCTCCAGGCTATAAGTGATAAACAACCCTGCGCCTTCGGTAGCTGAGCAGCTGAAATGCACCCCGAGTGGGACAAAGTGAGGGCAGTCAGTGGAATAGGACTGCACATGCGCAGACCCCCTTACCTATAAATGAAAGCATTTATAGGTATGGGAAGAAGAACTCTTACCTCCTCACAGTTCTCTTCATTTATTTTAATTGTGTGAGAATATTCCCATTTTATGGGAAAGTAACGGTTGTACCATGTCGTGGGTTTGCGTGGCTTTGTAAATTGCAAAACTTGTGTTGCATCGAGGCTGCGCCACAAAAAAGATGCAACCCCAAAGGAAAATCATAGTAAATTTGGACCTTTGACACTTTTTTGGAACTCAGGGGGTTATTTAAAAGCCCCTAGCCCTGCCGGTGCATCACATTTAACATCGGAAAAAGTGACGCACTGGCGGTGCTAGGGGCTTGTAAATAAACCCCTCAGTTTCTTCCAGCGGGGCAAGCGTGCAGGCTGCGGCTGAAGAGGGCTCCATGATGCCTGATACCTTCCCCCGAGGTCCGGCTGAATCGGATTCACTGCTGCAGAAAAGCTCTGAGCAGAAACAACCCGAACATTCAGCCCAGCGGCAACGCACCTTAATCACATCGGCTTGCCCATTTGGGCCTGGGCATCCAGAGGTCTTTAGAGCTGAAAAGTTTCAAAGTCCAAGGTTTCACTGTAGCTTCAACAAGAGGTCAACCTTACGATCCTTGGAGTCCACTTTCTTGTCCTGGGTACAAGAGGAAGAATGGGCCAAATCTTCTAATCTTTTCTGAGGTCTTAAACAGCAGGTCCAATCCTCTTCTGATCTTCCACGGGCCCAGTAGTGTTCTGAGGTGGGTACCGGGAGTGCACATTGATGCCTGGAACCAGCCAGAGGGTGGGGGTGACTCCTGGCTCCTCGCAAACTAATAGGGTAAAAGTTTCCAGGATTACCCTACCCATGTTTGCAGCTCTTCCTGTGTGCCTTACTGCAAGCAGTCCCACAGTGCCCCTCTCTCCCTAAATCTACAATAGTGAAAACCTTCTCCTCTTGTCCATTGCCTGTGTGCTCACCCAGAGGTGCAGCCAGCTGTGAGAAAATGGGGTGTATTATATGGTGTGATTGTGCAACCTCACTGTGTACTACACTTACCAACCCAGTAGGTTTAATTTGTAAAACCCTCTGTGCAACCCTCGGCAGCAGCGGCACTGAGCAGCAAGGCTCGCACAGAGGAGCAAGTGCTCAGCATTTAAACAGCACCAAAACAATTGAAGAAGAAATCAACATGACACTCAAGAAAGTCAACACCAATTCAGAAGAATAGGCGGTATCCTTATAAGAAATTAAACAGTAGTATGAGGATTCACTCAAGGGTTCTGGAGATATCGATTTTATAAGCAATAATAAATCAAAGCAATTTCACTCAACCGTGAACAAGCCTTGGCAAAGTCTGCAAATTGGCCACTTAGATACGTTTTCAAAGAAAGTAAGCGTCAATGCAGTCAGTTAGAAGTACTTGGCGCAACCAACTGTAGCAGGGAAGTAGTCAGGGGAACCAGCAAGGCCCTCAAGAACAGTTACCTTCACAGGTGAAGCAGTCCTTCATCAGTTCCAGGTATTGCATCCTCAATACAATGGATTCCTATGGAGTGGTCCTGATGCAAGGGATGAAGAATGCTGAAGATGCTCAAGGGATGCTGTGGCTGCCATGCGGACAATGAGGATCTTACTTCAGGGATTCCTCGGTCCATGTAGATGGTGAGGGGTCCTGGTTGCAGGTTCAACATCACACAATGTCCTCTCCAGCCTGGCTGAAGTCCAGTTACCACCGGACTATCAGATGCCCGTTGTAGTGGTCATGGGCCAATCCTTCCTAGGTTGATAACTTCCTTTCTGAGGATCCCAGCAAGTCACCAACAGCACTCTCAAGCTCAGCAAATTTGAGTGCAACTCTGTTCATTGGGTCTTAATCCTCAGTGCTGCACTGCATCAATGGTAGTGACTTGAGGTTTTTGGGCTACCAACTTGCCCCAGCAAGCTTCTTCAGCTGTTGTGTCCCTGTGCTGCGAGCAGGAGGCCAGCCAGCTGCCCTTGGAGTACTCTTGGGTTTACTGGGCTCTTGGAGGTGACCTACTCTTGAGCAGGACACTCCAGGCACAGTCCCTCTCTTCACTACTCACCTGGTGCAGCAGGTGCAGTCCTCATTGGTGCAGCCTCTCTTGCTGGTCCCTCGGTGCAGCTGGGCAGTCCTTCTTCAGTCCTTCTTCTAAGTCAGTTGCCATCTGGGATCTGGGTGCCAGGGGTGCCACCTTTTGGCCCAGATAGTGCCCTCAAGCAGGATGCAGATTGTAGCCAATGAGCTACCAGGTTCCAGCTCTCCTGGTGACCCCTTCCTGTGGAGTGTGGCATATGGCTATCCCAGGATGCACCATTCTGCCCACTCCCAAGATGGGGAAACCCCTCTCTCAATGTTCAGACCTCATTAGCTCAACCGTAGGGTGTGGCTACCTCAGGGCTACTGCCCCTGGAAAAACTGGTTTAGCAACAAGTGTCCCCGTTCTGCACCCCGTGCCAGACTCTATGCCTAAACAACGTGGCAGCTGTCCTCACTAGTGTGAAACATCTGCCCTTCAAAGGCAACTTTCCCTTTGAATCCGGCCAATTGGGGCTAACCCCTAAGTGGCTCCTGGAGAAGGGAGGTAGCGCCTCCCTGGTCTACAATCCCTCATTGTGCTCCTTCCTGAGAGTCTTTGGCACATCTCTCCATGAAGGCAGAAAGCTGCCTCGTGGAAAAGGCTCCAAAGGGGCGGCATTGTAAAAGCTGCGCACTGCAACAAGGTACATTAATTTCAATTTGCGATACAAGTCGGGCTTAATGTAATGAGTTTTTGAATACCTTTGAGTGCCCAATTTGGTCGCAGTCGCCGTTCAGGATTTAGCACAGTTGAGGGTTGTCAGGGTGTAACCCTGTACTCGCCAATTGAGTGACCAAGCCTTTCCACAGTAAAAGCAGCTGTTTTGCGTGTTTTACTGTCAGGACATGTAAAGTACATGTCTGCCTGTGTCATATGTTGCACCCTGCCTTTGGGGCTCGGTAGGCCTGCCAGAGGGGTGACTTACACACATGTCCTGGGGAAGTTGTGGCACCTTGGGTTTCAGTGAAGCCATTATGTAGCTGGGGAACACGCTTTGACCAGGGCCCAGTACATACCTTAGGATGGCTTCACTGCTCACTTGCAATATCTAGTAATAGGAATAGACATCACAGGGGCATATCCGCTTATACAGACATGTCCTCACATAAAATATAATGCACCCTGCCTTAGGACTCAAGGCCTGCGGTAGGGGTAACTTAGATATATTAGATGCTGTGACTTTGGCATGACACAGAGGAGTGTGTCATGTTATGTTTTCACTCATGGTTTGAACCCTGCCACGCAGCCTGCCTGGCAGTCTGTGTGGACTTTGCATGTAGGTGCCTTAGGGTGGCATAAGCTATACTGCAGCCCTTCGGGCCCCTCTTTAGTACCCCTGCCTTAGGTACCTTGAGTAGCATTTACTAGGGACTGACAGGGGTTCAAAAGCCCTCAGTCAGTTGTAGCACAATTAGACTTTACCTTGTTTAAGGGAAGGAACACTGGCATGGAGGACTGATTAGCAGGTGAAAATCAGCATCTAATAGCTAAAAGGGGGCAAAACGTGGGGAGGTAACTGCAACAAAAGCCCAGTTCCCTACACTTTGCATTGTTTTTAATGGCAAAGTCAGGCTAGCAGTGCACGGCTGCTCTACCAGGTTGCAGTAGCGGACTGGGGCACTTGTTTTACTTTGGGGACCTCCAGGGTGGCACAATCAGTGCTGCAAGCCCTGGGTACCCTTCTATCTTACTTACCCTGGGTACCAAGTTACCATTTTCCAGCAATGTACAGGTAAGCTAGCCATTTCCAACTGGGTACAGACAATTCAACATACACTTTAGGGTGATGGCACTGGCATTGAGGTCTGGTTAGCAGGCCTCAGTGCACTCTCGAATTCAAAAGCCAGCAGCATCAGGCGGAAAAAACTTGGGGTTGACCTTACAAAGAGAGGCAGATTATTACACCATGCAAATCATCAACCTGTCCTCTGCGATCAATCTAAACCAACTCTGGGGGGCAGCTCCTCTACCACTGGGATTGGTGCCTGCCTGGCTTGGGGGACAAACGAAGGGAAGCTTTTGGCATTGATAAAGCCAATAATCAAAAGCAGGGGAGCAAGCAAATGATCGAGGTGGGAGAGCGGTATGGATGGGAGAAAGAGTGGTGCTAAAGTGAGGGGAAAAATATTACTCGGGTGGGTGGAGACCAAGGGAAAAAATGCAAGAAAAAGAGAATGGAGCAGGACACATATGTATATAAAGTGATCTATCGCAAATGATGGCTTAAAAAAGAAAAACGTGTTCCCAGATGTCATTACTAGAGATATACACACAACCATTCAAAAATAAGGGTGAAACCTTCATTCTCGGGAGCACGGCTATTGGAAGCATAGCCATTGACTCATGAGCAGTAAAGTGAAACAATGCAGGAGCAAACATGAAACCCACACTAAAATATTCATATTGATGTCATTGCTGACATAAGAATGCTGAAGATAACAGTTTCTGACTGAATGACCTTGAACATCTCACATCACTCAAGCAGACATCCAGTGCTGATGCATCAGTTCTTGTAAATGTACCCCAAAATCTGAAGTGTGCTCAGACTGTGTTGTGGAAAAAAGTTACTCTTATGTTGTGACAGGTCACATGTGGACGTGCCACACAGAGTATTGGATGTGAACTCCACATTTGAGGGCTCATTAAAAAAAATATATATATTCAAAATAGTTTTAATGGGACATGTTGACCTTTTTAACACGTTTCGCGTAGTAGAGGGATTTCGAGATACAATCGGTCTAATTTTCTTGAGTCTGAACTAAGATGCTGTTTAAAGGTTGCAATGAAATGTAAGGTTTAAGGGATATTTGCACTATAAAAGAGAAGTGTAAAAAATTATCTTAAACAACCCCCAAGTATCCCATGAGCTTGTGAAGCGAAGACTCCAAGCGTAGAAGAAACATGGGAGCCTAATTATAAAGCCATTTTAGGGTATGTAAAGTAGGACTCTTTTACGTCTTTTTCGTACAAGCCTTTCTCAAATGGCCTGAAAATATCTAAAATAGGAATACTCAGACAATATTCAGATGCAATTAGTAGTACAAATAGGGGCATATCAGCAAGGACCGGCGATAATTATCGCTAAGCGCACTTAGCGCTAGGATAATTATCGCCGGCTATCGTGGAATTTTATCGCTGAGATAGCGTGCTATCAGCAACGCTTATCTCAAAAGCGATAAAATTCCTCGCACTAACAGCCAAAAGTGAGATTATCGCTGGAAATCCAGCAATAATCTCACACATTTTGGCGTTAGCTTGTTGATAAGGCAGGGCATACTTAGCCAATATATCTACCTTACATTGGATATAATGGCTAACTCAGGGTGAAAGCAGGCGTAAGGAAAGTAGCGTTAACTGTAGTTAGCGCTACTTTTCTTATCGCTATGCCTGTTAGCGATTCCCTTGATGATTAGAGAAATGTCGCTTAGCGACATTTCTCCAGTTATTTTGGGACGAAACGCCCACTTTGCATCTCATTAGAGATGCAATGGTGGGCGTTATGGGAAAGGGAGCTAAATCAAGAAATCACGCGTTAGCGTGACCTTGATGATTAAGCGATGAAATTATCCCCGCTTTTCGTCCAAAAACGGACGCTAAAGCGGCGATAATTTTTCATCGCCAGCTTCCTGATATGCCCCATAGTAAGTACGATAGCCTCTTTGCTCTTTTACTAAGGAAAGTTGGATATTTCAAGGACAATTTTATCAAAGCAGTTTACTCTACTTCCTGGACATATAAATTCTGTTGTGAACTAGCCATATTGAGTTTATTTTGGTAAATAAAGATTTCTCTGAAACAGAGTAGTTCATTTTTACTTAAGATCAAAAAGCATGTTTACTCTTTCAGCTCACCTTTGTGCAGAACTCTGCTTTGTTACCAGGTTTGTGCAGTTTGTAATGTATTTAGGGCCAGCTTTGCCAATATTTTACGCCACGGTTACACCACTTTTGTGGCGCATCCATGACGCAAAATGCTAGTAGAAATTTACAAAGCCACGCAAGGGGCG
The DNA here is from genome assembly GCF_964204655.1 of Triturus cristatus. NCBI lineage: Eukaryota > Metazoa > Chordata > Amphibia > Caudata > Salamandridae > Triturus > Triturus cristatus. The sequence continues at coordinate 1,199,170,528 of NC_140582.1, read as the reverse complement.
ATTTGTGTCGTTTTACATTTCATTCTGAGAGGCGTTCCATGGGTGGAACATGGGCGTTCCCATTCATCCACCCAGGGATTTCATGCAATCCCAGATTTACAAGGGTTTTTTAACGTGGGATTTCATGAAATTACTACGCCTCTCGGAAGATGGCGTGATGAGGAGAAAAATATTTTTCCTCCTCGTTACATAGAGCCATATTTACAAGCCCCTATCACCATTACAATGTCACTTTTAGTGACGTTGTGTTGGTGATAGTGGCTTCGCCTTATTTACAAGGCAGCGTTAAGCCACTTAACGTGGCTTAACACTGCCTTGTAAATAAGGCACCCTTTCACTATATACTTAGCGTGAAAGGGGAGGGCAATGGTTGTAGTGGTGGGCATTCCACCCCAACACCCATTGATTTTGACGCTGCCCCCTAATTACAAGTGTGACGTAAATAGGAGGCAGCGCCAACATTAAGATCAGGGAAAACCTGGTCTTACCCTGGCGCAACAAGGAGAAATGCTTCATTTCTCCTCGTTTTTCCTGTTTCCATGTGTGCTACATTATGCAGCACACATAGAAACAGCACATTGCCATTGATTGTTTATGTGCAGGAAGGTGACCCTTCCTGCACATAAATAATCCCCCCCAAAAAATGATGTTTTGCAACTTCTATGTGTAGTGCATTAAGCTGCACACATACCAGTTACAAAAGGCCATTTAAAGATTGTTTCTGTGCAGGAAGGTGTCCCTTCCTGCACATAAACAATCTTCCCCTCAACGCAGACACCCTTGCACTATGGTGCAAGGGTGCCTGTGTTGGCACTATGTTGCTAAGTTTAGCGCCAGCGCAGGGGGTAATGCAGCGATACACCATATTCTTGTAAATATGGTGCAACCCTGCGTTTCTGAAGTGGCGGAGAGAGGCGTTAAGCCAAGGAGGCTAATGCCGCGCTCCGTCACGTCATTGTAAATGTGCCCCATAGAAAGAGGAAAACGCCTCGAGGGATTGTTTTTATGCTGGAAGGTATCCCTTCCTGCACCAAAACAATTCCCCTTGTAGCGCAGGCACCCTTGAACTGTGGTGCAAGAATGCCTGTGTTGGTGCCAGGCTGCCTGACCTGCGCCAGTACTACGTGAGAGCAGAAGTGCGCTGTATCTTAGTAGACATGGGGCATTTCTGCTCGTTCCCTTTCACGCAGTTGCCTTGCTACACTGCGTTGGGAGGAAGGTCAGTAAATCTGTCTCTTTGTATTTGGTTTTATAAGGTGCTGTTCTGGTGCTCAACTAGAGTGGTGGAGCACTCTACAAAAACAGAAACACATGGGGGCATATTTACAAAGGAATTTTGGAGTACGTAAAGTAGTACGTAAAGTAGCATGCTTGTGACACTCTTAAGTACTCTTAAATGCCTTTGTGGATTCCCCTTAAACATCTAAAATGGGAATAACATAGTAATATTCAGGGGTCATTGACATAGAGTTGGTACAATAGAAAGGACTGTGCCCGCTTGGCACTTTTACTAATGGGGGTTGGAGGTTTTGGGGCTGTTTCGCGAAGTCATGTAAGAGTGCGTAAAAGAATACTCCAGTATTACTTCCCGTTACTCAAAATGCTTTTGCGACTCAGCCCCATAAGGTCATATACATTGAGATGGACAGGAACAGAGGACACATAGTGCAAAGTGCATATTGGTACACATGAAAGCATCTTGAATAATACAACAATTACACTTATACACTTGAAGTCTTATTTAACAGCATCTAGCCATGAAAGGCTGTTGGCATGGTCCTCACAGGTGGCTAGCAGATGGCCCTTTGAGCTAGCTTTGGGTCCTGTAAAGGAGGCGACCAGGTGCATATTACTTGTGAGGGAGGCCCAAAGATTGAAGCTATGCCTGCAGAACGAGAACATTTTGGGGCAGATTTGCTAGAAACTGACGCATCTGTAGAGATGCGCCACTTTCCCTGCGCCACCCTGCGATACCATTGCGCCACAATAGGTGCGCCGGATTTATAATATGGCGCACCATGGCGCAAGGATTGACAGATGCGTCAGATATTCTGATGCATCTGTTGATGCAAAAGTCACACATTGCTGGAGTCGTGTCACTATGACAACGCCACTTCAGCAATGCATGTTGAGGCCAATACGTATTGTACTGCGTCACTCCTTACGCCTGCTTCAAGCAGGCGTACGTTTGTGACACAGTGGTGTCCTAGAAGTGGTGCAGTGAAATTCCTGTAGATTTCAGTGCGTCTCTTTTACGGGGCTTCCTGTGACGGAACGCCCACTCTGCTTACATTATACCTGACGCAGGTATAATGTGACGCAGGGCTTTACAACGTGACGCATCTCCCTAGATGCGTCCCATTATAAATGGGCAGCATTTTGACACTGCTGCTGCGTCACAAAAAGTGACACAACGGCGACGCAAAAATGATGCAAGGGTCTTGTAAATCTGCCCCTCTGTCTCTTTATTTCATTGAACTTGTGAATTTCAAGGCACAGATTGCTGTCCTCTCAGAGTTTTTTTGCCATGGGGTGGCATGAGTGCGTGCCAGGTGCCTGAGGGTGCCCATATGTGAAGCCTTGCACGTGATGCAGGCAGCGCTGCAGGCTGTCTTGCTTGGGCTTCTAGGTGCTTCGTGTCTAAAGAGATATCCGATTCATTAGGCCGCGACCGGTTTGGTGTGATCCGAGCTCTCTGTTTTGGGGGTGAGCTGGGCAGCGGGGTGCTGGCTGCCTTCAGTGTTGTGTTCAGAGAGTCTATTATTCGGATGCCCATGGCTTGGACTTAGCGCTTTAGATGAAGGAGGAAGTGTCTCCTGTTTCTTAGAACTCCCATAGCTGGCGCTGAGCAATCAATAGATATGCATACAATTACAAAACACAGGTAACCCCACTAGGCGCTAGGCAACTAAACATTCAGGGGCAGATTTACAAGCCCCTAGCGGGGCCGGTGCATCGCGTTGCGTGACGCACCGGTGGCGCAGCCTGCTGAGTGATATTTACAAGCACAGGTAAAGTCACCCTGTGAGACTAAACCTGTGCTTGTAAATATCGCCCCTGTTCACGCAACACTTTGGGGCAGATTTACAAGCCCCTCGCGTCACTTTTGCACCATCGTTGCGCCACTTTTGTGACGCAGCAGCAACGTAAAAGTTGCGGCCCATTTACAACGTGACGCATCTAGGGAGATGCGTCACGTTGTGAAGCCCTGCGCCACATTAAACCTGTGTCAGGTTTAATGTATGCAGCGTGGGAGTTCCGTCGCAGGAAGCTCCATAAAAGTGATGCAGTGAAATCTACAAGATTTCACTGAGTCACTTTTATGTCCATGCTGCGTCAAAACCCTGCGTCTGCTTGAAGCAGGCGTAAGGAGAGACGCAGCATGTTAGGCATGGGGCGCCCCTGAGCATTGCTGGATTTGCGTCGTGCTTGCGACACGACTCCAGCCATGCGTGACTTTTCCGTCAACAGAGGCATCAGAATTTCTGACGCATCTGTCAATCCTTGCGCCATGGTGCGCCGCATTGAAAATACGGCGCATCCATGGGGACGCAAGGGTTTTGCATGTTGGCGCAGGGAAAGTGACGCATCTCTACAGATGCGTCACTTTCTTGTAAATCTGCCCCTTTGTGTGTTAGGGGCGGGACATGGGTGTTGCTGTTGGTGTTCCCACGCGACACCCATGTCCACTGATGCATTTCCCGATTTAGGAGAAATCGTGAATTTGGAAATGCATCAGAATGCTACGGCGAAGTGTAACGAGGAGAAATGTTTTAATTAATCCTAGTTTTTTTCCTCTTTCAATGCGTGCTGCATTCTACAGCACACATTGGAAGCAGAAATCACCTCAAATAATGTTTTTTGCGCAGGAAGGTAAGCCTTCCTGCTCAAAAACAATCTCCCCATGACGCAGGCATCCTTGCACCATGGTGCAAGGATGCCTGCGCCGGTGCATGGCAGCAGTTTGTGCTCTAGCGCAGGGGGAAGCACAGAGATGCGACATATTGTTGTAAATATGTCGCATCCCAGTGCTTCGAAACTAACGCAGAGGGGCCAGGCAAAATGACTTGCGGCACAGCGCTGCTTTAGTTTCTTGTGGATCTGCCCCTCAGTGTAGTGCCTTATCCAGGTCCCAGACTCCTGAAAGACTCAATTTATTGTCTTGTTGCCAGTGTGTTTCTTGACAGGAGGGTGTGTTCCATGGGGCCTTCCTAGGAGGTTAACTGCCCTCCCATTTCACTCTGCGAAGTGAATGTTTTGCAGCTTCAGTTTTGATGTATTTTGGGGGGGCAAACCTAAGCGGGCATCACACCAGGGGCATAGCTTCCTTTGGTGCAGCAGGTGCAGTGGCACCCCGGCCTAAAGGCTCAAGGGGGCTCGACGGGGCGCCAGATCCTGATTATTGCTGAATTTTACAAGTCAAACAGCAGCTAGAGGGCCCATTTCCCTTCTGGCCCTGGGGCCCATGACACACTGGCTGCCTCCCTGCATCACACCATAGCTAGGACCTACATTTGGCATTTTAAAATCTATCAGTGTGCAAACTTCGAAAAAGCTTTTTGCTCTGCTTTTTCTTTTAATATGTTTAAAGGGTCTTTATTTATTATTTGTGTATGAGTTTTATATAGCGCTAGCTAGACCCGAAGGTATCAGAGCGCTATACAACATTAAATGTTCACATCAAACATAACAAGTATATACAGAGCAGCTGAGTCACATCAGATCCAATCAGTGGTCGAGCAGGAGGGGGGCAAGATAAGTTAAGCCACTTATGTTCCAGGTCAATGTGATTATTGTATTTGTAAGGAGTTGGCCCAATCTGTGTAAGGATCTCTCTTAAGTGCCCAGAGCAACCTGGCCAGAGAAAGTGAAAAGCTTCTTTACAGAGTCGACTTGTAAAGTAACTGGATTAGAAGGAGGCCCCTGGGAAAGGCACTTGATGCTTGAAAGGATGTCCTTAAGGCAATCTCTGTCATAACAGGAAGTCCTTGGATGTAGTATGCTTCTTAGTCTGTGGGTTCGTCTACAGTAACGATGATACCCATAGTGCTACTGGAATTATTCGGCAAAGTTATATTCAATTATGCGGCAGGGTGAAAGTATCGCACTACAAACGAAAGCACCTTTTATCTCATTAATGTGGAACATTTATGGCATTACTTTCTGGGTACTTTGGGGCATATCAGCAAGGGCCGGCCATAATTATCGCTAAGTGCACTTAGCGCGAGGATAATCATCACCGGCCAACTCTGAATTTTATCGCAGAGATAGCATGCTATCAGAAACGCTTATCCCCAAAGCGATAAAATTCAGAGCGCAAGCTACCAACTGTGCGATTATCGCTGGAAATCCAGCAATAATCGCACAACTTTTGGCGATAGCTTGCTGATAAGGCTACACATACTTAGCCATGATATCCACCTTCCATAGGCTATCATGGCTAAGTCAGTTTCAAAGCAGGCGTAAGGAAAGCAGCGATAACAGAGGTTATCGCTACTTTCCTTGTCGCTATGCTGCTTTGCGTGAGGCTTGATAATAGGAGAACTGTCGCTTTGCGATATTTCTCCCGTTATTCTGGGGAGGAACGCCCACTTTGCATCTCATTAGAGGTTAAGGTAAAGTGCGGAGAAGCATGGATTCACGCATTAGCGTGTCCTTGCTAATAGGGCGTTAAAATTATCGCCGCTTTTCGTCCGAAGACGGACACTAAAGCGGCGATAATTTTAACTACGGCCCTTGCTGATATGCACCTTTGTCTTTTTAAGATGCATGCACACAAGAGATCACAATGCTATAGGTAACAGAATTAGGGTAAGACAACTCGTACAAAAATATTATTCATCAACAAGTAATGTTTTTTTTTCCTTGCGTGAGAGCACAGGAAATCTGTTACATTTTTATTGCTTTTTCTACCTACTACATTAAAATAGTTAATTTAATAAATACATCTGTGATGCTGGACTCAATAGGAAACGAGCCTTTGTGTATTCTCGGTTTACAATAAAAGGTGTAACACTTTTATTATTCGCTGCATGCCAGTTACACTTTCAAAATTGTGTCCAGAATTGAGTGCCTTTGGCACCACTTGGACGTTCAGGGGCCGCATTACACATGCAGCACACTTTCCTTCATTGCGCCGGGTGCACCTTTGAAAAGGTGCGCCAGGCGCAATGAAGGAAAGTGTATCACATTATGGGGAATGCGCTGCCCCCAGAGCAGACGCAAACTCGTGCTGCCGTGGGGGCAGCGCATTCACGTGAAATACGAAGCGGCTGCTTTGAAGCCACTCCATGTTTAACTGTGCAGACGGCAACCCACCTGCACTTTTAAAGGGGATTAGAAATCCCTTTGCAGGCAGGTGCAGTGAGTGACTGCACCTACCTGCAAGGGGGTGTCTGAGGGATCCATAAGACCCCCTTTAACCTCCGCAGAGGGCTGCTTTCAGGAGGCGCACTGACACTGTCCCACCTTTTAGGTGGTGCACTGTCAGTGCGCCTCCTGAGATCTTCTTTGCGTCTGCGTCGGTAATACGGCACGGGCACAGAGGCAAAGGGATTTCCTCATTTGCATGGGGCACTCCCCCATGCAAATGAGGGGATGCCCCTTTGAAGATAGTGCTGGCGCATCATGAGCGTCAGCGCTACTTGTATTACCGAAGGGGTCGCACAAGCATCTGCAGCCCCTTCTGTTATACCAAAGTGCCCTGGGGGCACGCATAGTGGGCGCAAATGCCCATTGCACCTCCGGGGCACTTTATGTAATACGGCCGTGATTGTACAGTATATATATTCGTAATGTATGGCTCGCAGCAGAAGGCAGTTTCAGCTTTGAGATATCAAACCTTAAAAGAGAGATGTGATACATTTAGGGCCTCATTTATGAGGCCCCTCGTGGCACCGGAACATCACTTTTTTGCCGTTCGGTGGGGCAATGTGCCCAGGCATATTTACAATGCTGAGTAAAGTCACTTTAGGTGGCTTTTCATGGCCTTGTAGATATGTGCCCCTTTCACGTAGAACACTGCGTGAAAGGGGTGCTCCATGGGTGTTGCTCTGGGTGTTCCCACGCAACACACATGCAATCTGAAGCATTCCCAGATTTACGAGGAATCATTAACCTGGGAATGCGTCAAATTCTAACGCCACCCCTGGCAAAAGAAAAGGGCAGGAATACTTTGTATTTATCAGATGCGGCGCATTCCTGGTCTTTACCTCTGCGCCAGTGCACAATGGGCTGCTGTGCGACATGCAGACACCTTTGCACCATGGTCCAAGGGAGCCTGCATTGCGGGGATGATTGTTTTTGTGCAGGAAGTGAAACCTTCCTGGACAAAAACAATCACAAGAGGCTTTTTCCTCTTTCTATGTTGTTGCAGAATGCAGTGCACATAGAAACAGGAAAACCGTGGAGAAATAAAGATATTTCTCCTCATTGTGCCTCCCTTACGCCTACCCTGGGGAGGCATACGTTTTTGTCGCTGCCTCAGAGTTAAGATTTCTCGCAAATCTTGGGCAGTGTCAAAAAGCCACGGATGTTGCTGGGAACTCCCCCAGCAACACCCATTGCACGCCCCTTTAACGCAGAAAAGTGCATTAGAGGGAATGATATTTATGAGGCAGCATTAAGCCAAAAAAAGTGGCTTTGTGCTGGCCCGAAAAATGGTGCAGGCTCCTTCGCCACGGAACGTCACAAGTGACGTTCCTGCGGAGCAGGGGGCCTCATAAATGAGGCCCTATGAGTCTCCTTACATTAAAACCACTACACCAAATAATGCAGTGTGTACAGTACTTGAGAATGTTGAGCCCGCACTTCCCCCATGATGCCAGTAGAACAGTGTTTACAACACATATGCTTCACTGCACTGGACGAGCGAATGGTGCAATATGTAAAGTCTGGGAATCCCTGATTGATATCACAAAGGCAAACGTGTCCCTTGAATGGCTTCCAGGTAGGGAACCCCCGTATGCTATACACGGGCTACTACCATGTTCCTGGGTACTTTTGTGTCCCATTAGTCAGAAGGACCCAAGGTACAGGCTGACGCACACACCCCCCCGGCTGTCATGCTTCATCATCGGCCATCCCACGCCATGCAAGGGACACGCTTGCTATGTGTGATATCAATGTTTACTAGGTAGAGCGCAGACGTGTACGGCCCAAACCTGTCTCTCCTCCCCCTGCCCTTCTTCTGTAAAGGCTGTGCGTGTTTGATACATGTCTGAGTGCCCTACTCAAACGCCAGAAGCACAAAGTGGACAAAATATAGGACCTTGTTTACGAGAAACGATGCACTGCTGCAGGAACGCAGCGATGCGTCAATATCTCTTGCGCCTGTGTCGGAAATCCTTATGACGCCCTGGATGCAGCGTATTTACAATACGGGGCACCATGGTGCAAGAATTCATGGATGCATCAGAAATTCTGATGTATGCATGGGAAGGATGCCGCGAGGTATCCAGGCCAAAAGTGGCGCTTTACTGTAGTTGGTCATAAAATGAACTCATCTACAACAATTTAGCAAAAAACAGAGGCGATGAGTCAGTTACTACTGCCGCAAGAAACCTACTGTATGGGGACCAATGTAGTAGAGTCAAAAGGAGAAAAAATCACCTTTCACTCTATTGTAATGGTACTGTATGTCAAGCATACAAGGCGGCATAGGGTACTTATGTGTGACATAATGCATTAATGGAATGGAATGTGTCATTTACTGTTACCTACCTTATGTGTGCACTCACCTGTTGAGGGGATGTAACTTGAGTGCAGATTACACCGTTTCAAGTCACTTCAGCGCGTCAGAATCCTCTGAGACCGCCAATGTGTCACTCCTACGCCTGGGTTTTTGAGGCATAGGATTTTTGATGCATTTAATGCTCAACAGCCTTCTTCCCGACAATGCGTAATTTTGGAAAAAATGTCATAAATACCACTGCGGCCGGTTTTGCAGGCGATTTTCTGACGGAACGCCTACTTTGCACATCTTAAAACTAAGACGACGTAGCTGATTTCAACGGAGGAAAAAACGACGCAGGCGGATGAAAAGTGACGCATCCTCAAAGATATGTCACCTTGTAAATATGGAGCAGTGATGACGGCGCCGATGTGTCATAAATATTGACACATTGGCGGCGCAAGCTCCTTGTAAATAGGCCCCATAGCTTTAAATGTACTCCCCTACACGTTCAGCTACATCTGGCGTAAATCTCCAACCACTGTCGAATCACAAGAAACAGTGGCCCTCTCGCAGGAATCACCGGAAATGTGTCTACTCACGCCTAAATGTGCTGCACAAGCCCACTTACATTTACAACTACTTTCACTCATCATTTCAATAGCTGTCTCCTGTAACTTACATCCCCACCACTATTGAGTGTGTTCCACCCCTAAAACAACTGCTCTTGACAGAAGTAAATATGCAACAGATTCCAGAGAGACCTTGCAAGCACTTACTTCTTGTGCCCCCACCCCTTAACACCTACAATCAGCCCTGTAAGCAGATTTACTCACACAAAATTACACCATACTGAGTAAATCCATTCAGGACTCTGCAGATGGAGATTTTGTGAATCCTAAATGGGAATCTGCACTTTTAAAAGGTGCTCTACAGACTTCTTAAATGATGCCAGTTAGACGCAGGGACCCCTGACAAAGCAACTGCACGCAGTGCAGTGTCTGTACTGTGTCTCTCTTTCGGCCTACACAAAGCATACAGTGCACACAGTGTAGTGTCTGTAGATGTCTCTCCGCCTACACAAAACATGCAATGCACACAGTGTAGTGTCTGTAGATGTCTCTCCGCCTACACAAAGCATACAGTGCACACAGTGTAGTGTCTGTAGATGTCTCTCCGCCTACACAAAACATACAGTGCACACAGTGTAGTGTCTGTAGATGTCTCTCCGCCTACACAAAACATGCAGTGCACACAGTGCAGTGTCTGTAGATGTCTCTGCGTACATCAAACATGCAGTGCACACAGTGTACTGTCTATCTGCCTACATCAAACATGCAGTGCACACAGTGTACTCTCTATCTGCCTACATCAAACATGCAGTGCACACATGCAGTGTCTGTAGGTGTCTCTCTATCTATATAAAACATGCAATGTATACAGTGCAGGGCTTGTAGGTGTCTGTCTCTGCCTACATAAAACATGTAGTGCACACAGTGCAGTGTCTGTAGCGTCTCTCTGTTTACATTAAAAATGCAGAGCGTACAGTGCAGTGTCTGTAGTGTGTCTCTCTGCTTACATAAAACATGCAGTGCACACAGTGTACGGTCTGTAGCGTGTCTCTCTCTGCCTACATAGAACATGCAGTGCACGCAGTGTACGGTCTGTAGCGTGTCTCTCTCTGCCTACATAGAACATGCAGTGCACGCAGTGTACGGTCTGTAGCGTGTCTCTCTCTGCCTACATAGAACATGCAGTGCACGCAGTGTACAGTCTGTAGCGTGTCTCTCTCTGCCTACATAGAACATGCAGTGCACGCAGTGTACGGTCTGTAGCGTGTCTGTCTCTGCCTACATAAAACATGTAGTGCACACAGTGCAGTGTCTGTAGCGTGTCTCTGTTTACATTAAAAATGCAGAGCGTACAGTGCAGTGTCTGTAGTGTGTCTCTCTGCTTACCTAAAACATGCAGTACAGACAGTGCAGTGCTTGTAGGTGTCTCTCTTCCTACATAAAACATGCAGTGCAGACAGTGCAGTGCTTGTAGGTGTCTCTCTGCTTACATAAAACATGCAGTGCACGCAGTGTACAGTCTGTAGCGTGTCTCTCTCTGCCTACATAGAACATGCAGTGCACGCAGTGTATGGTCTGTAGCGTGTCTCTCTCTGCCTACATAGAACATGCAGTGCACGCAGTGTACGGTCTGTAGCGTATCTCTCTCTTCCTACATAGAAGATGCAGTGCACGCAGTGTACGGTCTGTAGCGTGTCTCTCTCTGCCTACATAGAACATGCAGTGCACGCAGTGTACGGTCTGTAGCGTATCTCTCTCTTCCTACATAGAAGATGCAGTGCACGCAGTGTACGGTCTGTAGCGTGTGTCTCTCTGCCTACATAGAACATGCAGTGCACGCAGTGTACGGTCTGTAGCGTGTCTCTCTCTGCCTACATAGAACATGCAGTGCACGCAGTGTACGGTCTGTAGCGTGTCTCTCTCTGCCTACATAGAACATGCAGTGCACGCAGTGTACGGTCTGTAGCGTGTCTCTCTCTGCCTACATAAAACATGCAGTATACACAGTGCTGTGTCTGTAGCGTGTCTCTCTCTGCCTACATAGAACATGCAGTGCACACAGTGTACAGTCTGTAGCGTGTCTGTCTCTGCCTACATAGAACGTGCAGTGCACACAGTGTACGTTCTGTAGCGTGTCTCTCTCTGCCTACATAAAACATGCAATATACACAGTGCTGTGTCTGTAGCCTGTCTCTCTCTGCCTACATAGAACATGCAGTGCACACAGTGTACGGTCTGTAGCGTGTCTCTCTCTGCCTACATAGAACATGCAGTGCACGCACTGCTCCTACACAAACCAGGCAAGGTACCGGGCCTTGCTTGTCCACCCAGTAGGGCCTCACTAGATCAGACCTCCCTGCTGGCCTACTCCAGTTCTGCTTAATGAGTGCTTTAGAGGAAGGAAATCATGCTGTCTGTGAAGTACCTAAAACCAGCCTCATTCTAACAGCTGTCCAGCGGTGGGGAAACGTGCCTCAGCTGTGTTTGTTATGCTTCCTTTGACACGCTGTTGATTTGGTTCGAGCAGCGGGCAAGGGTGCTCTTATGGCGAAAGCGGATATTGAGTCTGGTTTCCACCTTCCCCTTGTCCATCCTGATAGTTTTCACCTACTAGGCATGCAGTGGGATGGCCAGTATTTCTACAATGAATGCATGCCCATGGGCTGTGCGGTGTCATGCTCCCTATCGAAACTTTCGCATGCCTCCTGGAGCGGGCATGAAGGCAGGGCAACTCCCCAGGGAGCCCATTGCATTATCCAGATGACTTCCTCTTCATGGTAAGGCAGGTTCCAGTGAGTGCGGAAAAACCCACTGAAATGGTATGGTGAGCAAAAAAACGATGGATTTAGGCCCATATCGCTGTACTGGGGTGAATGTATGACATTGTTCTGCATTCTGTCCATCAACTCTTGTTTTTGCATTTGTCACCCCGAATGGGACGGGTATGCTCAGACGTGAGTCCCGTGCTCTCCATGCCACTGGAATCAAGCTATCCTGGCTGAAGAGGGGTGAAACCCCGAAACCGGTCCTAGGATGCTTGGTTCCAGTCCAGGGAGGACCTGGCTTGGCAGTTCGGGCTGGACTGTTCCCATTGGGCACAGGGTCAAGACTGATTTGCATATGGCTGGGTACAAACTGGAATGGCATGGTGAGCAAAAAAACGATGGATTTAGGCCCAGATCTCTGTACTGGGGTGAATGTATGACATTGTTCTGCATTCTTTCCATCAACTGTTGTTTTTGCGGTAAAACCCTCCATGCATTTCAGCAACTTCGTCAGTCATTAGGGGTGACCTGGTGATGAATACAGGCCCCAGCTAGGCCCGTAGGACACAAGGGTTCGCTCTCCTGTAACGGAATCTATAAGGAAGTTGGCACGGAAACTGCAAAGTACAAACACAGCATTTATTAACCCTTAAGGGTGGTCCTACAATCCACACAACACTCTTCAGTATTGCATGGAGTAGCACAAAGAACATTCGTACACAGTCCCCTTTTATACACAACAGAGGGGCTCATAAGTGGGTGGATACAACATGAGGCCGAAGAACATTACCATTTATGGTCATTCTCAATACTGAATCAATACATGGGCGGAGCCAACACACTCCTTGAGCCCGCGAAAACACATGGTCAAGCAAGGCTAATTATAACAGATGTGGTCAAGTCTGGGCATGCGCCAGATGGACAGGAGAGAGCTATTTATAAACTGTTACTAGGCAGATTACAAGAGCAACTAACACAGAGGTCGGACTCTCCTCGTGGTGAACACATGGCAGCATGTCAATACAAATGGAGTCCGGACTTCGGTCAACATAACGAAGAAAACATGATCTAAAGGGAAAGCATTAATGTCTTTAGTAAATGCTTAATCACATTCTGTCTCAATTTACAACAGACGACCCTTTCAGCATTTACTGAAGACATCCGGTTTCCAAAAATCATCATATATGTCAATTATCATCATTCCTTTAACCTCTTTAGCTAGACGCTTCTGATGAGCAACATCGGCAATAGCTTTCTTATCCGGAATGCAGAATGAAATGCATACGGAACAGAACAATGGTCCACATTGAACACACATACAGAAGAAGAACAGAATTGCTATAATAATACAGAGACCAGTTAAGACCTTCCATCCCCAGGCAGTAACCAACGCCCAAAACCATCCAGAAAAGGACCAAGTGCCGTTTTCTGTGTGGATTTCAGCTGCTATTTTATGCAGCTTGTTAATGGCGTTATAAACGGATGGCGTATGATCAGGGATGAACACACAGCAGCTACTTCCAATAATTTTACAGGCTCCACCTCGATCAGCTAGCATTACATCTAATACCATACGATTCTGTAATGCAACAATCCTAGTTATTTGTAACTCTTCCGTAAGATTCCCAAGAGCAGCAGCAGTCTGATTGGTCACAGCTTCTACCACTCTTGTTAATCTTCGGATCTTCCTACTATTCAAAGCGGCTCCAACAAAGAAAAACAGTCCTAAGTTAAAATCAATATACTGTTGCAAGCTGGTATCGGTTTGATCCACATCATCAATTGATAGAGTACGTTTATACCTATTTACAGTCACATTATTCAACAATTTCAAATCCTTATGATATGACGCGGGTGCTAGAAATACAGGAGGTAATAGGAATGATACATAGCATACCCCAGACCATCCAGCCGGCAAACGGTAATAACCTTTATTTCCACATACAAAGTAAGTATTATGGGACGCTAGGAAGGTACTGTTGTTCAACCCGTCAATATTCAGTACAGTTATGCAATCACTGACACCAACAGGGATAAAACCCACACTCTGGACACACAGGTCCGCTTGAGCTTGTGCCACTTGGATCACGAATTTGTCCTTCCCCACAGTGTCTCTGGTGTTCGTGAAGATATAGGGAATGGATTCATTGTCCGGTCGGTACTCTTCCCATTCCCAAATTGTCCCATTCGCTTGTGGATACCCATTCTTGTCTTGATGGCACTCTCTATTAAGTCTAAAAAGCAATCGACCCACTGTCGGTTTCCGAGTGGCAAAAAGCAAAGTGTACCATGCTCTACAAGAGCCATTATGAGAGAAAGGGAGTGGTATGAATGGCGTACCTCCTTTCTTCTGATGAGCCGGCATCATCCCACATATCCAACAGTTCGTAGCGTTCGTAGCAACGTGGGTATGATGCAGCATCTGGATGAAAGTGTTGTTCAAGTAAGATTGTCGATGCTTCAACTCTTGATACGGTAATGTATAAAAGTAGTGCTCCTCAGGCACCGGAGTTGTCAACACAAGTGTTTTCCGAGCAGGAGTTACCTCCTCCACAAACCATGTGGTTATCCCAACAATAGCTAATGTTAGCATGAACCCCAACGCACAAAGGATTTTCTTCTTCTCCATGTCAAAAGAAACAATACCCTGATATCTTCCTGAAACTAAAAAGGTCTGTCAGAACTCTTCCCCTTGGGCAGCGGTTGATTTCTTCACCAGCGGGCCAAGACGGGTGTCACTACACTAATGCAGGGCTGATCCCCCCCCCTTGCCTCATCGGCTCTCCGTTTCACTAACCCAAGGGCCGTTCTGACAGTATGTCCCGGCACTGGAAACCTTACTTCCTTGGTCGAAGATGATATCGCCTTCCTCCAGAAGTCGTGTGGTCCGGAAAGAGCTCCTCAGTGTCTCGTGGCTCAGCAGCACGGCCTGTCTCTGCTGCTAGGATTTCTCGTTGATCGGTCAGCACGGCAGACTCCACCAATCCGGGCGGTACCTTTCGACAGTGCAAGGAATGGATCCAATTCTTTCGGTTCGAGACTCGCACAGCCGTCCTCGTTGCAAGGAGGACTTGTTCAGGTCCTACCCACCTCGGCTCCAAACTGTTCGTTCTGTCGAAGACTTTCAC
Organism: Triturus cristatus; assembly: GCF_964204655.1. Lineage (NCBI taxonomy): Eukaryota > Metazoa > Chordata > Amphibia > Caudata > Salamandridae > Triturus > Triturus cristatus. Next base: position 1,199,155,392 of record NC_140582.1, on the reverse strand, counting down.
CATAACATGATCTCCAGGCCGGAGACCATGTCCTTCGCCGGTAGACCGATCAGGGAGCGCCTCTCGAACCTGTTGATGAATAGAAACCAAGTTATCCGTTAACTGTGCCAGATAATCGCTCATCATTACACAAGGTACATCATACACAGCCTTAGGCCTTGGTAGACCCCAAATGTTCATTGGGCGTCCGAATACTATTTCGTACGGCGTAAGGCCGGTTCGAGAGTGTGGCACTGACCTAATTGACAATAACGCCAGTGGCAGGGCGTCTGGCCAAGTCAAAGACGTTGAAGCTTGGATTTTGGCTATCTTAAGCTTCAGTGTACCATTATACTTCTCGACTAGTCCGGCAGACTGGGGGTGAAACACGGCATGAAACTTCTGAGTGATGCCTAGGCCCTTCAAGACATACTTTATAACATCCGCTACAAAGTGAGGGCCATTATCACTCCACAGAAGTCTACAGACGCCGTATCGAGGGAAAAACTCTTTTAGCAGTAGCTTCGCCGTGGTCATTGCAGTATTGTCTTTCGTAGGGTACGCCTCAACCCATTTGCTGAAAGCGCAAACCACTACTAGAACATACTTCAAATTGTTACAGCGCTCAAGCTGGATGTAATCCATCTGCAGAACCTCAAAGGGTGCAGTAGGTGTCGCAAATCCTCCTGCTGGAGTTCGAGTGCCTTTCCCTGGGTTATACTTCAGACAGATCATACAGGTCTGCACCACCCTCTTTGCCGTGCTAGCAATCTCTGGATGCTCCCAGACTTGGGTAAGCAATTTCACAATTGCGGAAGCTCCAACATGTGCTAGCCCATGTGCCATCTGAACCATAGGTTGTACGAAAGCCGTGGGTAACTTCCATCTATCCATCTGTTTATTTCTCCAACAACCCTCATCATCCAATTCTCCCTCGCTAGCCCATTTCTCCCGCTCTTTATCAGAAGCGGTCCTTTGCATTTCTCGCACTTCCTCCTTCGCATCACGCCATCTCTCCACCTGTGATTTTACTACATACATGGCAGTAGCGCCGGGCTGCATCGCAGTCTCCCGTGCTACTCGATCCGCTAACGCATTCCCTTCTCCAACTTTATCAACCACTTTCCTATGGGCGCTACACTTAACGATAGCAATTTTCTTTGGGTATGTCAATGCAGTTAAAAGATTATGAACTAACTCTCCATGCATTATCTGTACTCCATGTGACGTTAAAAAACCTCTCTCCTTCCAGAGTAGGCCGAAGTCATGTGCTACTCCGAAGGCATAGCGGCTATCTGTATAAACATTCACACATAATCCTGTACTGAGCTCACATGCTCGTGTTAATGCTATCAGTTCCGCTGCTTGAGCTGATTTCTGTGGTATGCGTGCTGTCTCCACTATCGTGTGTAATGTGGTAATTGCATACGCTGCTGAAGTCGTACCATCTGGTAGCTTCAGGCATGATCCGTCTACCCACAACTCTCCATCTACATCTGAAAAGGGCGTATCCTGGAGATCAATACGACCCTTTGTTTGTTCCTCAGTCACAAGAATACAATCATGCGCTTTCTGCGCCTCAGGCTGGGTCTCGGGGTATGGCAACAATGTGGCCGGGTTTAACGTTACGCACCTTTTCAACGTAATATGAGGAGCCAAAAGCGTCAACTCATATCCCGTTAAGCGGGCACTGGTCAAATGCTGCGTCTTTGTTTGATTGAGCAGGGCATCCACAGCATGGGGAACTAACACCAACAATTTATGGGACAACACAATTCCCTCGCTTTGGCGTATTGACACAGCTGTCGCCGCAACCGAGCGAAAACACCCAGGCAATGCTCGGGCGACAGGATCAAGCACAGCCGAAAAGTATGCACAAGGGCGCTGCTTGTCGCCGTGCATCTGCACTAAAACTGATAATGCACATCCATCCTTCTCATGCACATACAACGAAAAGGGTTTTGCATAATCAGGGGTCCCTAACACTGGTGCTGAACAAAGGGCCTGTCGCAGTTGCTGAAAAGCAGCATCACACTCATCTGACCAAGGGATTGGGATAGGCGTGTCTTTTGTCAAAAGAGCTAGTAATGGCTTAGCTATGTGTGAAAACCCCAATATCCACTGTCTACAAAAAGAAACAAGGCCCAAAAATGCACGCACATCCTTCTGCGTGGATGGTCTCGGTGTGTCCAAAATTACTTGGATACGATCTGGTGTGAGTGCACGCCCCTCCTTAGACAAAAGGTGACCTAAATAAGTCACCTTTGGTCTACAGAATTGCAATTTCTTCCTAGATACTTTATGATTGTGGGATGCTAAAAAGGAAAGTAGGGATAACGTGCTCGTCTCACACAACTCCAGGGTGTCAGCCGCCAACAAGATGTCATCGACATATTGAATGAGAGCGACCCCCTCGAGTAAAACAAAGGAATCCAACTGTCGTTTCAAAGCCTGACTGTAAATACTAGGGCTTTCTGTGTAGCCTTGGGGAATTCTACAAAAACGATAAGATCTATTATTTAATGTGAACCCAAAAAGAAATCGGCTATCAGGGTGAATGGGAATGGAAAAGAAGGCATTCTTCAAATCAATCACTGAAAACATGGTCGCCGTAGGCGGGACCAAGGTAAGCAACGTCGTGATATCGGAAACCACCGGGTACTGAGGTATCACGATCTTGTTCACCTCCCTCAAATCAATTATGAACCGATAGACCTTTGCATCCGTGTCCTTTTTCAGAATAGGGAGAATCGGACTGTTACAGATATTATAGGGAACTTCTTCCACTACCCCTACTGCGATCAAGTCTTGCACAATCTGTATGAGAGCCTCCTCGCCCTCCTGGGAAATACGATACTGCGGGAGGCGTGGTAACACCGCCCCCTCCTGGACACTAATGTGGACCGGAGGAATCACCATTTGTCCCACATCTGTGTCCGAAGTCGCCCATAAAGCTCGGGGGAGGGTAGCCAACAACGCATCCTCTGATATCGTACACATCCGCCCAGACCGGGGGTAGTTGTCATTTAAGATCACCCTCACACCCTCAGGGGAGCAGCGGATTGTAGCCCTAAAGTACTTTAACATATCAAGGCCCATAATGTTATCCGGTGTGTACGGAGCAAGCAGAAACGGACAGGGCGCAGAAAAAGAATCAACCTTAAATGTAAGGGGCTGTGAAAGAGGGCTTCGGGAGAGTGTACCGTCAAACCCTACCGATGTAACCACTGAGCCGGATGGGGGAGCCCCCGGAACCAAGTACCTAGACAATGCACTACGTGTCGCTCCTGTATCTACTAGGAACTGATCAGTAGAACCTAAAACCTCAGCCGATACATAAGGACCCGTCTGATCGACCGGCACCTCAACTGATTCAGACCCCCATCCAACGCATTCCTATGCATGCTGCGAATCGTGATATCCCGATCGATCGATGTCCGACACATGATACTGGTGCTGGCGATCGAACACATTTGAGCTATCTCGGTGCTGCCCAGCAGTATCGAAACGGGCATTATCATTAGAATTCCCTCTAAAGTTCGAGGAACCCCCTCTACCTCTCGGGCCACCCGGAGTATGCCCCTGACGTGAAGCACGCAACACTGGGCAATCCCTGGCCCAATGGCCCAATTGCTTACAATACGCACACTGGTTCCTATTCAAATCAGATCGGCCCGAAGGGGGACCATAAGATCCGCCCCTTCCTCTATTATTACCCCGTCGGGGCGGGCCATATACTTGTGCTAACATCACCTTAGTCTTGAGGTCTTTCGATTTCTTCTCTTCCTGGCCCTTCGCCTCGTGCTCCTGACGCTCATAATACTGAGCGATAGTCAGAAGGGCCGTCGGCGTCGCGGAGGACCAGGAACTCTCGCTCGCTTTTAACCGGGCCGCAACTGCCGGTAGCAGATTAGCCACATATTTGTCCGCGAAAAGGTGGCGGCCCGTGTCGTCAGTAAGCGACTGGCCACTAAAATCATGAAACGTTTCCTCAAAGCGCGTGAAGAAATCTGCAACTGACTCGTCAACTTTCTGCTTACATGCAGCTAACATATTCCAGTCAATCTTTTTAGGGGGGATAATCGTCTTTAACTTAGTCACAATAGCAGCAGGGAGATCTAAAATATTCTGGGGTGGTTTCTGTGCGGGCTTCCGTTCCCTATCCTCATCCTCAAGGTCAGACCACCAGGCCTTGAAGGCAACCGCATCATCTACCTTTCGGACAGAGCGCCACGTATCCGGCGGTAGGATAAGGCCAAAGAACAGGTCTATATCCGCTAAGGTCATAATGCAGGAATTCAAGGCCCCCTCGACTTCTTCATAGAAGGCCGCTGGATTCTTGCGGGGGTCAGGCAATGCATTCTTTAACGCCATAACATCGGCCCTATGCCATGGAGTGTAAACCCAATTATATACGAAATATCCCCTTGCATCGGCGGAGTTAATATCCGAGCTAGTCCCTGCTCCCTTAGGAGGAACATACAAAGGCGCCGCCTCTCGCATTGGTTTAGCATGCACTATGTCATCCTTATCTGACTGGGAGGCGGATGGGTGGCCCCCTGCTGCAGACGAATCCGACTGCTTCTCCTCCTCCGTTTGTTGGCGTGCTTTCTCTCTAAGGGCCAGCACCTCGTCCCGCAAAGCGAACAGCCGCCGAGCCGCCTCAGGAGCCTTAGGGGGAGAAAAAACACCATTACGTAATGCTCCGGCATCCGAAGACACTTCGTCAGGCTCAAGGACACTAGAATATTTTCGGAAAGCAGCAATTACTTCATCCGCGAAATGAGACAGAAAATACACCCTCTCTCTATCTTGCCACGACCCCCAAGTATGGAACAACTCCTCCTTAGACATCTTGCCCTTAAGTGCACGGAGGGAAAGTTTCCGAAGCTCAGCCATATGCTCGGCCGATAACATGGACCGTGTGTCTACCTTACCCGAAACCGGGCCAGAATCTTGCGGCCGCGGAGCGGATGCGCCAACATAAGGGGGCGGAGAGCGATCTAGTAAATAAAAATCATCATCAGGATTATTAAGGACAGGATAAAGTGGCTGACGAACAACATATTGACCCGAGACCTGTAGCCTACGCTCTTTCTCCTGTCTGTCCGTTTGCTCTTTGTCCTCCCGACGCTTCGCTTCCTGCGCTCGCACATGATCATTCTTCCGTTGCTCTTTATCAAACAGCGCTTTCTCACGTTTCTCTCGCTCACGCACCTCCTTCACCCACAACCGCACACATTCAAACATATCCTGACGAGCACGTCGCTTACACATACACTGTTCCACATACTCAATCTTACGTATATCAAACGATCCATACAAAGGCCATCGCAACTCAGGATCCTTCTTCGTGTATTTCCTCCATAGTGTGCTGTACATTATGGAAGAAAGACCATGCTTCACATACATATCCCTATTAGGAGTCCCCTCTGGGGGAGCTGGAGCAGATTCCTCGAGGTCCAACCGGTTACCAAAACAGCAGCACCACTTACGGAGTGCGCTAAAAGCAGGCATGCTAGGAATAATGCAAAATATGCAATATTATAAGGAAAAATGGCACTTAATCGTTGCGCCGTTCAAAGTTTACACAGCTCCGGAGAAATCTCTCCACATTACCTGCCTATATGTGTTGCAACGCATATATTTTCACAAAGACAAATTCAAAATATGACTAGTCGTCATCAATCAAACTCAAATAGCCAACCCAGGCTTCAAAAACTCGGAGCAAGTACCGTACAACGGTTCTTACCAATCAAGAGTCCAGGTTCCAACTGCCAAGCTCCACAATCGCCCAAACGGCTCTCACGGCAGGACCGACAGAAGAGGTCTCAGTCGATGACCGGCGCCACCCAGACGGTCAGCTCGGAAGGGAAGGAAGAAAAACCTCGGGATGCCAGGGCTAAGACGCCGCTGGCAGTGATCACGTCCCCGGCCAAACTCCTCACCTTCGTCGCGACCAGTCCTTCGAGCATCCGAGTCGCCGATGAGCCCCACGTGACGGGCGCCAATTGATGAATACAGGCCCCAGCTAGGCCCGTAGGACACAAGGGTTCGCTCTCCTGTAACGGAATCTATAAGGAAGTTGGCACGGAAACTGCAAAGTACAAACACAGCATTTATTAACCCTTAAGGGTGGTCCTACAATCCACACAACACTCTTCAGTATTGCATGGAGTAGCACAAAGAACATTCGTACACAGTCCCCTTTTATACACAACAGAGGGGCTCATAAGTGGGTGGATACAACATGAGGCCGAAGAACATTACCATTTATGGTCATTCTCAATACTGAATCAATACATGGGCGGAGCCAACACACTCCTTGAGCCCGCGAAAACACATGGTCAAGCAAGGCTAATTATAACAGATGTGGTCAAGTCTGGGCATGCGCCAGATGGACAGGAGAGAGCTATTTATAAACTGTTACTAGGCAGATTACAAGAGCAACTAACACAGAGGTCGGACTCTCCTCGTGGTGAACACATGGCAGCATGTCAATACAAATGGAGTCCGGACTTCGGTCAACATAACGAAGAAAACATGATCTAAAGGGAAAGCATTAATGTCTTTAGTAAATGCTTAATCACATTCTGTCTCAATTTACAACACTGGCACCAGAGAAGACCCAGGGACCAACCGAGTGTTTGACATTCTTGGGCATTGAAATTGATTCTACACAAGGAATGTGCAGACTGCCGAAAGATGAGGTTGATGGCCAAATGCATTTCGTAAGCATGGGCTGTTCTGGAAATGTTCCCAATTGTATTGCCACTCCATCTATGGCTGCAAATGCTAGCAAACAGAAGGATCACATTCTGCTCAGACAACATGGCTGTGGCGCAGGCCGTTAACTGCCAATCTGGGAGTCGCCCGGTCATGGTTGGGCTGTTGAGGGAATTGGTGAAAGGGTGTTTGTTGAGAAACGTGTCCAAGGGGTAAAGAATGTAGCCGCTAGCGCTCTTTATTGTTTTCAGTGGGCGAAATTCCGAGATGACACCCTGCAATGCGGAATGGTGGGACATGGCACAGTGGAGCACAGGATGGTGGCCTTGGGAGAATTATCATTGGCCCCTGGGACATGAGGCAGATACCAGGCGTGTTACAGCAAATTTACATCAGTGACCTGTTCCCTGATATCAGGGGAGGGCCACCGCCCCCTTCCCCCCCCTCAGGAGAGTGCAGCAATTGCTTTCCAGACACCTGGGGACAATCGCTCATTTTATGAAGCTGAAAGGGGAGTAGGACACACCTACAGGTTTCCCAGTAAGAACAGCTTTGAAAAGATGGGCTTGGCAAGAGGGCGAGATGTCACCAGACCAGAGGGTACCCAATGATTTGCTGAAGGGGATGGCGGGGGCACTCACGGTCATCTGTAGTTCACAGTATGAGAAGCTACTATTCTCCACCAGTTTTTCTCTGACCTTTTTGGGGCCTTCCGAGCTTCTGAGCTAGTGGCAAAGGCAAGGAACGACCCAGCTTATAGTGCACTGAGGTTGGGCGACCTCAAAATGGGGCACAATGTGACAGTGAGACATTTGAAAACGGATCAACTGGGGAAAGGCACAGTAGTCTGGTTGACCAGATTGGGGGACACAAACTGTTGCCTGATAGAACTACTTAGGGCTTATATGGCGTGTCGTCCCAAACAATCAGGGTACTTGCTGCTTCACCAGGATGGCTAGCCTCTCACCAAATTTCAATAGAGAAGCGTCCTCAGACAGGCGCAAGCAGAGGCGGTATACCATGGACAGAGATGTTCAAATAATTTCTTTACAATTGGGGCTGCTACAACTTCTTTTAAGGAGGGTTTGCCACTGGGGGTGATTAAGCGGATTGGAAGGTGGCAGTCAGACAGAAACAATTTGTATGTCAAGACTGGAGACTGGGAAGGGTCGTCGTTGCAACCTCTGTAGTTCCAGAGTACACAATGACTGGTGGGGACACGGGGGTAGCAGTAAATCCTCCAAAATACTGTAAAACCAAATGCTTGCTCTACCCTAATAAATGGGGAAGGGGTACAGGGCCGGACTGGGAATGCAAACCAGCCCTGGCAATTGAGTTCGACTGGTCGCAGGGACGGGGGGGGGGGTGGCTTCGTGAATGCTGGTGGGAAACACTGCTGTAAAACCGGCCCCCTGTACCAAAACCGGCCCCCACCCTTCAGGCCCACTGGGAAAGTGCCCGATACCCGTTACGGCCTGTCCGGCCCTGTAGGGGTATGCGGTACAGCTAAGTGCTGTGTTGGAGAAGCCTTGACTCTAACACCAAAGCATTGTTTATGTCTTGCTAATTGTATTGGAATACAACGAATTGAGGGTAATCACAGATGTTAAAAAAGTGTGTGTTAATGTTTACCTTCTTGTTTTATTTAGGATCTAAAACAGTGTGGGGGATGGGTCACTCTTTTGTGGCCAGAGCGCAACAGCGGGCCAGAGAGAGGAGTTGGACCCACGGTTTCAGTGACATTGAATTGTCCTCGATGGGAAGCCCAGGAATGAGATGACCCATGCTGGAACCTAAGGGGAAGGGGAAGGAAGGGGTTAAACCGGACATTCTGATAATCCATCTGGGATGAATTGATCTCACCTCCTGTTGCAGGCCATGCGACAGAGCCTTACCAATATGGCTACCCTGATTGCAGGCAGCGAGATAGTTTGGTCGGAAATCATTGCACGCAAGCAGAGAGGTAGATCACCTGCGGCTATTGCAATGTCCAGGTGGAGGATTAATGGGTCCCTACTGAAATGTACTAAGCAGCACGGATCGGGTTCCATCAGTCATAGCTTACTCAATAGGCATCTGGGCTGTAATTTTGTGCCAGATGGGGTACACTTATCTGATGTGGGTACACATATTTTCCTGCTAAGCATTGGGGATGCCCTGATAAGGACTGGCTGTACTTATCGAAAAAATGAGGGAGCACAGGTGTGGGCCCTTGGTTATTGTAAAGCGCCATCCCCGAGGCTTGGCAGAGTTACAGCTTTAAACAACTAAAAGGACGCCCAACAGTGGATCTTGGAGCCGAAACCAAGTGCCTCAGGTCACTGGAAGTCATTAGGGCGGGGCCTGGGAGGACGCGACGGCCTCCTCAATCCCTCAAGTTGAAATCTTGAGCAACCGTGGATACTGGCCGGGGTCTCGCTCTGACCTGTCAGGCATGACGGCGATGACGCAAAGTAAAGAGTAGGGTGGCAACCCGCTGTGAGGAACGAGCTGTCAAGAATGTAAGTGCGTCGGTGCTGAAAACACCTACAGGACACCTCTAGGTCTCTCAGGACGGGTGTCGGCTGTTTCAGGAATTCGTTGTTGACACCTGGATCGCCCATACGCGAACCCAACCTGTGTAATCAGTAAACATGCAACATGGTTTATCCACAAAGAGTGCCCCAGACACTGGCGGTACGAAACTTGAGGGGACCTGCCAGCAAGGCACGTGGACGGCCCCCCTCTGGGCTCAATCATGAGCTCTATAGCCAGAGTGCTGTGCTGAGGGGGCCCCTGGAGCTTTGGGGCCCCCCGCACTGCGGGGGCTGCGGGGGCCTGTGTTACGCCCCTGGGCCCAGTTATTTATTATGTTGCAAGCATTTTATTGTTGTAATTTCAGGGTTCGCCACATTTTCAAAGGGCTAGGGGTAGCAAGATGTGATGCTGTCTGGGAAGTACCTAAAACCAACTTCATTCTAACAGCTGCCCAGCTGTGAGGAAACGTGCCCCTGCGGTGGCAGGATATTGCATCAAACGACCACAAGGAATGGAAGAGAACGCGCATTCAAGAGGCGCATTGATGACCGTCAACTCTCCAACGGTGTTAGATGCAGAGACGTATGCATGACGGTGGTTGGATGGCCAGGGCTTTCCACACATCTCTACAGAGTAGACCCTGAGCTGTTCGGGGTCACTCACCCCTCAGGGGGCCCAGCACTTTCGAATTGCGTAAGCCCGGCACGTCGCAGCAAAGGGCAACCTCAGATTCGGAGCTTGATGGCCCATCAGACAGCACACTGATGCTTGAGGCAACTCTCCTCGCAATGCAGAGTAAATTGATGCCCTTAATCTGAGAATGGATCACATGTCAGTGAAGCTTGACAAACAGGGTGCCAGGTTGGGAGAAGCGTAAAAGAGAATTTCAGATGCAGAGGACAGTCTGCAAAGTGTCTCATCTAAAACCCTCAACACAGAGAAGGTACTTGTGATCATTCAGGACAAGAATGAAGACCTAGAAGCCAGGTCAAGACAAAATAATCTGCAAATAACTGGCCTGTCGGAGTCGACTAATACAGGGAAATTGGAGACCTATGTTGAGGACATGCTCAGGGAAATTTTTGGTGCAGAAAACTTGTCGACGATGCTCATTGTGGAAAGACCCCATCGATCGCTGGTGGTGCGCCCGCCCCTGGGTGCCCCGCCAAGGCTGATTATTGCACGGTTACTAAACTAAAGGGACTGCAATTCTGTCCTGCATCTAGCACGTGAGAAAGGCAACATAAAATACTGTGGAAATGATCTGCCTTCTACCCGGATTTTACTGCATCGGTTCAGGCAGCCAGGAGGGAATTTCAGCCTGTCAAAAATTGCTGTATGAGGAGAACGTACTAGATGCAAGCTGTACCCTGCCCGGCTACCTATAGGACCAGAAGGCAAAGCTAAGATATAAACAAATCCAAAATCCACCATGGAGTTTGCCAAAACACTCAAAAGAAGTCGACGCAACACATCTGCAACTCCTGAAGAAGAGGAGAACTGACAATCGTTGCTTAGCAGGGTCCTTTGTTCTATTCTAGGGCACTCTTATGGTGATATAAGGGCAGGTACAGCTGCTGAGGGCCTCGGATGATGAGTGGTGGCTAACGGTGACTTCCAAGGAGTTGAGGTCTCCGAATGGTTAAGTTCTGAAGCAATTGCTTATCAAAGCGTGAGTATTTCAACTCCTCATCTGTTCAAGTCTTTATTCATAAAGACTCTGATACTGAAGTACACTGGACTGACAAGCTACTATGGGGTATATTCACGAGAACGTGCGATAACTATCGCCAACGTTAGTCATCGCCAGAAAAGTTAACGCCGCCTAACCCTGTGGCATATTATCAAGAAACGGCGTTAAAATTATCGCCGCTCTAGCGGCAGAAAACTGCCGCTAAAGCGGCGATAATGGGCTTGATAATATGCTCTATGCAATTTCGATTGAAGCTCAGGTTAGATGTCCTTCACATCTAACATGGGCTTCTATGGGAATTCCATAGAGCATATTATCAAGCCCATTATCGCCGTTTTAGAGGCAGTTTTCTGCCGCTAAAGCGGCGATAATTTTATCGCCTGTCTTGATAATATGCCCCTATGAACATCCTTGAAAGGCCGGAGACACCCCCAGCCTTCCAGTCAGAAACAGAAGTCTTAGGAGGGCGGTAGGAGGAGATGTGACCACAAGAAAAGGAGGAATGATGTGTACCGCATCAGATCTCGCTTTCAGCCGAAGAGTGGCCAATGCGGATCATGCTCTGAGTCAGCTGGGAGAAACCACTCCAAACAGGGGTCCTGACCTTCCCGGGGGGGGGGTTGTCTACTTCTGGTCCAGCAGGCCTGGAAGGGCGTCATTCTGGAGAGAGGGGCGAGGCAGATCACTTCTCAAGGCTGCCCATAGAGATTCTCTGCGGCTCAATGTCGTCATGTCATGTTTGTCGGGAGCAGAACCATAAGGTTAATGTATTTAATCTGTAGGGAAAGCAAACACTCCTTAAGGGGATTAGGTTCGCAGCGCATGCAAAATTTGCGACATACATTTAAAAACAAGCATTGGCATAGCCAATAGGTCTCGCCTTTGGGACCTTATAAGTGTTTAGCCATGCAACAGTTGATGTTGTTGCACCAAGGATATTGTGCTGGATAACTAAACACTTATAAGGTCCCAAAGGCGAGACCTATTGGCTATGCCAATGTTTGTTTGAAAAGTTATGGTAAAGAAACTGTGCTTAAAGACCTGAAGTGAATCATTATGAGAAATTCTGATTCAGTGCGTGCTTGTGCAATGGAATTATGTGGATAGTAATTATGTGGTATTCAGTGTAGTGGACTTATGTTTAGTGGTATTGTGTGTTGTGGAGTGCCATGTATTGAGCGGAATTATGTGGCATTGTGTTGAAATATGTGGCATGATGTGGAATTCTGTGGTGTGGATTGGATGTGTGTGGTGTGTAGTGGAATTATGTGTTGTGGAGTGCAATTTTGTGCTGTGAAACTGAATTGTGTGGATTGAATTGTGTGGCACTAAGTGAAATTATGTAAAGTGGGATTATGTCTCATGGTGTGGAGGGTATTTATGTGGAGTGTTGCTACGTGGCATGGAGAGGATTATGTGGAGTGTGATTATGTGCATTTGATTGAAAATGCCATTGAATTCTGTTTCCGCTTGTAACATTGGCCAATATTTATTTATTGTGTGTTTGATTTTTTTACTTCTGGTTGAATATTTAACCAGAAGTCAAAAAATCAAACACACAATAAATAAATAAAATGCCCATATTCGCATACCAACGTACAAAAAACCTACAACAGATGTTGAAACACAAAAAAGAAATCAGAGAAGATACACACAAGGGGACTATTCCATGCTTGAATTGTGGCAGCTGTAACAACATTATCAAAGGCACTACATTAACTCATCCAACGCAAGGTACTCCTATCAAATTGCACGTCACAACAACTTGCGATTCCAATTTTGTTGTGTATCTACTAAAGTGTCCATGTGGGCTTCCCTATGTGGGCAAAACGGAACGAAAAATGAAAACTCGTTTGACAGAGCACAAAAGCAATATAAGAACTAACAATCCGAAATCGGTTATCGCTACACACTTCAACAGATTATCGCACAATATCAGTCAACTCCGGTTCCTTATTTTGGAACAGATTGCATTACAAAACGGCAGAGACAACAAAAAATTTCTTTTACAAAGAGAACTTTATTGGATTTTCAAATTGGACTCACTACACCCGAAGGGTCTGAATGACCGAGTGGAATATAATTGTTACTTGTGAATTGTGAACTTTAGTCACTATATCAAACTTACCTGAACGCCGCCACCGCCAAGAGTCCGTGCAGTTCACGCTTCTGTGCCGCCACCGCCAAGAGTCTCTTCCAGCTAGATTCCGCGCCGCCGCTCGGGACTACGAATCCCGGCAGCACTTGCGGCGGCGCACAACAACGCACAACACGCACGCACCAACAGCGCCAGGAGGCGCATAAATTCAGCGTCAGGCCCGCTTCGCGGGACGCGTGCGGGACGCCCGGAGCGAAGCCCGGGCAAAGGGCGGGCCCTCTACGGCCCTCATCGGCAGGAAAAGGCAGGGGCAGGGCCACATACGCTGCCGGAGTCACATTGGACATCTTGGTGCAAGTAAGTCGAGCATTAAGAAGCCCCTATATTCATTTTTGTGAACGATTTGCGGATACAGTTTAAGTCATGCCTAAAAAAGCTGCAACAGTTCAAAATAATAAGATGAACAATTATCTGGTACAGACTGTCCAGAAAATCAATACGCAAAGGAGGGAGTCATTGGGGCTGAGCCAATCACCGGACTTACTCTGTTTGTCCCCACCCTCTTTTGCTATTCCTTCGTCTGATGAAACTAACACACAAAATGTCTTTAGCGCCACCACGTTAGTGGACACTGCCTTACAAGCCATACCTGATATCCCGGTCAATGCAACTCCGGCTCTTGAAGATTCTTTAACTGAGGGTGATATAAATGTTGTGAATGACATTAATTTTGACCAAGATACACAGTCTCAGACATCCGAGGTGTCCATCCTTGATGTAACACCTACAGTCCATGAAGTTAGAACCAAACAGCAATGCGCAAAGATTCCTCTCAAACGGGGTGGTCTACGCTCTGGGGCTAAATGGAAGAGGGCTAATACCTCAAAATCTACACAAATGATCCACGCTGAGGTTTCTCCTATTTGCCCTATTGAAGAAGCCCTCTTAGAAAAAATTGCGGATTTCATTGAGACTAAAATTAATTCCATCATTAAACCCCTCATTTCCAAGATAGACAAATTACAAGCTGAGGTCAAGAAGCTGGGTGGGCAGCAAAATATAGCTGCAAGTGCCATTGAAAATTTAACCACGTTAGTTACTTCTTTGAGCAATAATCATGGGGAAGCAGTTGATGGAATGACTTTGGGGGTTGGAAAGAGAACAGAGCCATCTGGGGGCAATCCAGTGACACTGATTCCCAATGTTGTCGCTGGGACTTCTACGCCTCAATGCCCCCCAGTAAATTCAATTTCTGCTGCAAATGGTACTCATATGCAAGCATTTCAACCCCACACCTCTACATCGGATCCCCTGCAATTTATTGTTGAAGCCACACCTGTGGTGTTAGTCCTTGCAAATGTTCCTCTTTTAGAAAGTGGCACGGTGGAAAGTTCTAACTCACTGTGTAGCAAAGCTTTACATTGGTTAAGCAGTAACGTGCGGTTAGCTCCAGGTGGTCAGCAACATCTTGCAAGTGTAATTAAATCAGCATTTAGGGTTCCTTGGCTGGGAAACAGCCCTAAAAAATTTAAAGGTGATTGTGTGGCTGTGAGCTTTTCAAACCAAAATGTTCTTCCTAATATTCTTGTAAATATTCTTCCCCCTCAACGTAGACAAGGTACTGTCGTTCCCCTAACTTTGAAATTCTTTTATGGGGAACATCAGAATGTATCAATCCCAAGGACTCCTTTTTTAGGACGAACCACAAATTGGGATTTTCAATCCAGATGGGGCCAAGATATAAGGAATAACGCACCAGCCCATCGACAACAACCTCTCGTATTCAACCCTGTTACACAACCTTTGGAACTGCTTAACCGTTTTGCGCCACTTTCTTTTCTGGATCAAAATGATTGACTTTTGCCAAGCCCATCTGATAATGCTGAGGAACCACAGCAGATTCTTGCTTTACCTCTTCAGTTTTCTGCAGACAATAGAGCCTGTAGAATTTTGAGCTGGAACATTGCTGGCCTTAGATCCAAATTTAAAGACAAAATATGGTTGGATAAAATCAGGAGTTACGACATCCTTGCTTTTCAAGAAACTTGGGACCCGTTAGAGTGTTTGCCCTTAGACGGCTACTCTCATTTTTCAGTACCTGCAGTCCCCAGTAAAGCAGGAAGAGCTAGGGGCGGGCTAGTTGTATATATTTCTCTTGACGTTAAAGGAAAACCTAAATACATTCAGTCTAAATCCAAAAATTGCTTAATAGTTGAACTGACTTTATCAAACTGTAACCCTATTTTACTTGTGAATTTTTATAACTCTATGACCAGTCAATTTCCAAACGAGCATTTGTTAGCCTTACAGGATCTCTTATCCACTCATATTGAGAATAATAGTTGTGAATTTGAGGTTATCCTAATGGGGGATTTTAATATCCACCCCTGCTTGGCAGGTTGTCAGAGGGAAACTGAGATACTTCCTTTTTATCCTTTACCTCCGCATTTTGAACACACTTCAGGCGGAGAGATCTTGGAACTATTTCTGGCTACCCTCAACCTCTATGAATTTTGCACCTGCTCAAATGACTTGAGGCTACCAACATATGTGGGTCATGAACCTGGTACAATTATAGATTATATTTTTGTTTCCTTAAGTATTTTATCTAAAATACTAACATATGGAGTAGAAATGTCTGTTTTTAGCGATCACAACCCTGTGATTTTAGAGGTTTTAGCATTCGGAGTCCTTGAAAATAGGAAGATTGACACATCGTGTGCGACAGGCCTTGAGCTTAAAGATCAAGATCGCAGGTTAAAATGGGACCAAGTTATCCCAATGTCTTTTTTACAGGAGACACTGGCAAAAGTTCCTGATGAAATTGCTATTTGTCTCGATAATGAAAACCCGAGTGTCAAAGTGGTTGATGCCTTTGGTGTCATATGTCATCAAGTTAAATTAGATCTGACCGTAAAGGCAAGGCAGATTAAATCGTTTGGACCTAGATGGTTTGACTCAAACTGCTCTAGGGCCCATTCAACCCTTCTTAAGGCGTTAAAGTGTAAACCTAGAAATAGAGTCCTGATAGCATCACTGAGGAAACAATATAATTTTGCTATTAGGAAGAGGAAATCTGAGATTAAAGATGAGGCTTGGAATGATTTGTTACTGCCCGAGACACAGAAAGATAGTGCGAAATTTTGGGCAGTCATAAACCATCCATATTTTGTGGGATTAGATAACCAGAGAGCTGATTGTATTATCCCAGACGAACAGTGGGTTTCACATTTTAGTAATATCTATAGTCAAACTCATACCACAATAGACTGTGATACAACAGCGTTAAAACCATTGACTCAGATTCCTCCTTTTACCCAAGAAGAGGTGATACTCGCCCTAAAAGACACACTCTGTAAAAAGGCACCGGGGCCAGACGGGGTCCCAGCAGACTTTTTTAAGACCGCCCCTCAATTTAGCTCAAAAATTTTAACCAATATTTTTAACGCCACTAGGGAATTTATTTTCCCTTCTAGTTGGTTAATTTCGACTATTGTGCCTATCTTCAAAAAGGGACAGCGGACAGATCCGGCCTGTTATAGGCCCATCTCCCTTATTGACTCAAGTGTCAAAATTCTGGGGAGAGTCTTGTTAGGTAGACTGTCCACGATTTTAGAAAGTAAGGGCATCTTATCTAATGCACAATATGGCTTTAGAGCCAAAAGAGGAACTCTAGACCAATGCCTAAACCTAGAGCTTATCATAAACAAATATGTGGTCGCTAGGGGTGGTTCACTGTACATGGCCTTCATGGACCTCTCCTCAGCTTTTGACCTGGTTAACAGGTCGAAGCTCTGGGGGATCCTGTTGACCATGGGCCTTGACCCGCCCTTAGTCGATTACTTAGCTGAGCTACATAAGGATCTCATGACTTCTGTCAGAATCACTAGGGAAGGAAGATGCACCTGTCTCTTTAAGTCTGAGAGAGGGGTTAGACAAGGGTGTATACTCGCCCCCCTTCTCTTTACTTTATATATTAATGATCTTGAGACCGTAATGCAAACATCACACAGTGATATTCCGCGCGCAGGGGAGACAAAGATACCTGTCCTACTGTACGCGGATGACGCCGTTCTTCTCGCACGTTCTGGAGTTGCTCTGAATAAACTCCTCTCATCTTTTGGAGCTTTTATGGTATCTTTGGATATGAAAATCAATACGGATAAATCTCATGTAATGATCTCTGGACATGCAGGTAGGAAAAAAAAGATGATAACATTTCATTGCGCAGGGAAGGAGGTAAAAAGAGTTCCTTCTTTCCCATATTTAGGTGTGACTTTTGATGAAAAGGGCTCCTGGGGCCCCCAGCTTCTGGTTAAAAGTAATGCTGTCACCAGAGCTACTGCAGGACTGATGGGCTTTGCCAAAAAACTGGGCGCTCGTCCCATGGAAAGCATAATCAAAGTTTATAAAGCAAAATGCCTGTCAGTCGCCCAGTATGGCTCCACTATTTGGGGCTATACTAACCCCATTAAAATACAGAATGCAGAAAATAAATTCTTAAGATCACTTCTGTCTGTTCCCCAATCAACCCCGACATTTGCTTTACATAAAGAGTTAGGATTGGGTTACATATCTGACATCTTGAAATTAGCACCAGTGACTGGGTGGCTAAAAATTTGGCTTAACCCGGAGCTTACTCTAAATCACACCATTTTAAAAGATTGTTTAGCCCTGGACAACGCACTCAAAATCCCATGGGTAAGATATGTGAGAACTCAGCTGTCCTTAGCAGGCCGAATGGAGCTCTTCTCATCTCCAGACGAAATAATTTATGAAGATTTAAAATTAGTTAAACACACCCTGTTAAATCTATATGCTCTGGAAAGGGAAGCACAAGAGTAAAAAAAACCCATGGTAAGGAAATATTTTTTGCTCACTTCTGTTCCTGGAATGGAACCATATCTTTTGTGGGTAACAAATCCTTACCATCGCTTTCTCTTAACGAGATTTCGCTTCAATTTAATTCACTTTATCCTAGGTAACTTTGGAACCTGGGCTAGTCCTGATGACGCTGAACCCTGTGACTGCGATTGTTTTTCGGTCCAGGACACGATGCATTTTATTATGTTTTGTGGCCATTATACTGAGATCAGAAAAAGGTACCTGCTCCCTATTTTACGTACCCAGGGCTTTATTCAGGTAAAACCAGCTCTGCTATTTTTGCAACTCCTCCCTAATATACATGTAGCCTTCGCTGTCGCTAGTTTTCTAGTGGCAGGAGTACGCGCAAAGAGGCACCAAATAAGGTATAGGCATTTTATCTGCGAGAAATGAATTTCCTCTTTTATATAATGTACCCTTCTTTTTTATTGTTTTTTTTAAAAATATTTATGTATGTTTTAGATGTATACATTTTAATTGTTCTTTTTCCTTTTTCTGATAATTGTATGCAAATGCTATGATCTGATGTAATCATGTTATGTATTTTCTTGCTCGATCTTTTATGATTTTTATTAATCGAATAAAGAAAATTGACTGACTGACACTATATCATCAATGTGCAGGCTTGCATCGCGTACAGCATGTTGAACTGATCTAGTTTTACAATGTATTTTTGGCAGCATTATTCTTGACTTTACTGTTTCTTTTCTTTTTTCCCTGTTGTATTTTTCCGTTTCATTCTACAACTTTTTTTTGAGCCATCACATTAATAACTTTATTTATTTTTTCGACTCACGTTAACATCACTAGGTTCGTTTCTAGTCTTTCTTCTATATCAATCACGAGCTTTTCTCGCATGCGTTTATTCACTTCCGGGGCACACGATTATCACTGCCGATTCCAGCGGTCTTGGAACGCGGAACTACTATGACCGAGAGACGGGTTTAATCAGGTATGCACCGTAGCGTTATTTATTAGTATTGGGACTTTGCACTTTGGGATTTTCTGATATCACACTGTTTCACAGACGCAAGAATCACCCGCACAGGCACTATTAGATATCGCGCACGTTTTAAATTGCAATATACGGTCAGAACTAGTTACCGGCACTTTTTAGAGTTCCACCCTACACGTCTTTTTGATTTTTCACATTACTTTGGCCACCAGGGATGCTAAGTAATCACGTTCACCAAGTCAGACACCATTGAACTATGTATAGTTATAAATTCACGTCACCAGTTTCCTCCGATATTTTTGTGAAACGGCTTTCGTTTTCGTTACATCCTGGCTCTGACATCATTAACACACGGTTAATTTTGTTTATAGGGAGTATCCCCTGACGAAGGGAAGACCCCGAAATGCATTGGGATTTAACCCTGTAACCCAAATACTCATATTGAAAATATGGAAGTTCATGTATATGAAGAAGTTAAAAAACCCAAAATGTGAAAATTATCAACATTCGTAAAAGCAATACAAAGAATTGAAGACTGTGAGAATAAACAGTTTATTGAATACAGACATTCGTGAGAAATTCATTATAGTTTGAAGTTTCAACAGAGTGCATACTGGGATACACCTTCCACTGGTGAAGGAATTTCTATTTATTTGTATGTCTTTAGATTCCAGGTCCCTCGACGGGGTCTACCCTCTTCTCATCCACTCAAGCGCGAGCCAGTCCACTCGTGAATGTTGGTGGGTCAGTGTTCGTGGCAATGGAAAAGAAACAAACAAAAGGTGGTGTGGTATCAGTGTGGGGTAGTCACATGCTAGGTAGGGAAGGGGAGTGAAGGGTCACACAGTGTGAGTATCACGTCTACCTAAGTGAGTAAAGTGCTCGGGAGAGGAATACCGGGAAGAGGGGATCCTTTAGGGTCATGTATCGGGTCTCCTCCTCCTTCCCACCCAGCCCGTAAACCGCTGGCGTATCTGCGAGAGCCACGCTCCTCCTGGAGTGTGGCTGGGCGAATCATGGGGTCGTTGGCCTCCTGGCTTCCTGACGTCACTGGACCACTCCGCCCCCACTCCTCCGCTAAACTCCGTCCGCTCTGCTCCACGCTCAACTCCTTCTGGCTCTCTCTCTCTCCTCGACTCCTCCGGTGATGCCACACACTGACTTCCGGATCCCTCGCATTCTTGTGGGCCAGACCTCCTCGACGTCCTCACTGGGGGCAGGGATTTCAGAAGTGTCCTCCCATCCTCCCAGTTAAAGGAACAGCACCGGTCTTCCCCGTCTCCTACATATGCGCGTATATCGGGGCAGTTCCAATCGTCCTGCTGCTGGGAAAGAAGAGGGGAAACGGTGGTCGTCACATTCCACCAGTCCACTGTTCGTTTCACACCCCCCTTGGCAGGGCTTGCCTTGTTACAAAAATATTGTTATAATATCTGTAGTATTCTATATACGTATCAATTGAATTCAAGTAAATCCATCACCTATAAGACGAAGGTTGTGTGTTGTGGTACCCAACTCCTGCATTAATTAAGAAATGCTTAAATATGTTCAGAGTTCATCAGTATGAAAATTATTATTATTTTTTATTTAAATAATTTTTATTGAGAATGCAAACACAGTACTAAAACATTACATTGGTTAAAAGAGATGTGAGAAGTAAAAAAGATATAAGAATTGACAAAATCATTTGGAACAAGGAGAATACTTAATAACACTTAGAGAATATCATATCATTGAAAACTATTTGAGAAGAGAGAAATAGTAAAAGAATAAATACATCATCATAGTAAATGAATGTTTTACATAAGAAAGAATATCTCAATTACGTTTGTTTGTTTTTGTTTTATATAAAAAAAAGAGAGAAGAGGGGAAGGGAAAGAGGAAAAAAAGAAAAAGGGGGTAGATATATAAAATATAATAAAGGTATTATGAGAAGGATGAGTGTGAGGATAAAAAAGTGGTAAAAGGTAACCATAATAAATTGGATTTAATCTTTTGAAATACAGAGGAATGAGAAACAGAAGCAATTCTATGTTCATCACAAATCAAGTTCCACCAAAACAAAAAGGATAGTTTAGAATTATCTTTCCAACAGGTTAATATAACTGTAAAAGAAAGAGCGATAAAAAGGTTGAATAGAATAGTTTTTGAGGGGATATGATCAAAATCAGTAGATATAGTTCCTAAAAAGATATTGTGAATAGCAAATGGAATATTACATGAAAAAATCAGTAGACATTTCGACCATATAGCTTTCCAAAATTCAAATACATTAGAACAATAATAGAGTAAATGCGTCAAAGTACCTTCAGATTAGAGACATGACCAACACAAGGGGGAGATAGAATGGTCAATTTTATGTACAAATTGGGGAGTAACAACCACTCTATTATATATGAAATATAGGGATTGTGTAATGTTGGCAGTTTTAGAGGTTTTAACAATCTTTTGCCACATTCGATCCCATTGATGGATAGAGAGCGATTGAGATTGATCCTTTTCCCATAGTAATTCGATAAAAGATTTACTCCTTGTATTAATCGGGGAGGACAAAGGGGCATATTAATAATGCTTTGCGATAACTATCGCAAAGCAAACTTAGAGCTCATTTTTTTAATGCTGGCTCTCGCAGGTTTTTATCGCGGAGATATCGCGTTATTAGCAACACGTATCTCCAAGGCGATAAAAATTCCTGCGATAGCGGGAAATCGCCGTTTTGCAGAATACATCGCTGGTTTTCCAGCTATGTTCCCTGCAAAACGGTGATAACCTTGCTGACACGGCCCTGTGGTCGTATCAGCATAATCCACCCCCTATGTTAGGGATAGCTAAGTCAGGATTTTAGCAGACGTTAGATTTTGGCGAAAACTGCCGTTTTCGCCAAAATCTAACGTCTTCTGAAATCCTGTGGGCTACCGTGTAAATATCGCGATGTGAACATCAGCGATATTTTACAAGGTAGCCCATTGGGGTACGCCCAGTGATGCCCACTTTGCATCTCATTAGAGATGCAAAGGCAGGAATCAGGAAAAAGGGTGCTAACATGCGATTATGCATGTTAGCACCCTCTTTTAAATAGGGCGTTAATTTTATCTTCGCTTTTTTGGCTTTTTAAGCCAAAAAAGCGGAGATAAAACCCTTGTTAATATGCCCCTTAGTTTTGTATATGAAAGAGGCTGTTGGAGTGGAGTCCAAAATGACATTAAATAAGGGTGAAACAGGAGTAATTGAAGTAACATCAGAGTTGGAGCTATTATTCAGCAAAAAGGTTTGAAGTACAGGAAATAATGTGTTATATCGTTGAATACAAAAATCATGAAGGCCAAATTTCTCTTGTAATTGAAGAAATGATAAAATTGAATTATCGACTATCAACTGATGCACGTAAAAAATACCCTTTTCTTTCCAGTGTTTGAAATAAAAAGATTTGTGGCGAAATTTAATATATTTATTATACCATAAAGAGGAGGTCAAAAAGGATTGATAAAAGTCAAACCCTTTGACAAAAAGAGTATGTAGTAAATGCTGAGAGTACTTTAAAATAGGGTATTTGGAAATGAATGTTCAATTGATCATAACAACAACATCCTGAAAGGAAAAGTCATGTAACAGTGAACGTTCAAAAGCAACCCATGTTGGCATAGGAGATTCATGATAATCCTTTGACATAGCGTAAAATTGACGGAGTAAGACGGCAGTATGATATAATTTAAAATCAGGAAAACGTACACCACCCTCTGATTTTGGTGGAATTAATTTAGATGAAGCAATACGAACACATTTGTTATTCCAAAGGAATTTAATACAAATAGAAATAATCTGAGAAAAGTCATAATTAGGAATTTTAAAGGGTAACATTGAGAGCGTAAAACGAACCTGAGGGACAATCATCATTTTAATAGTGTCTAGCCTGCCCCACCATGATGAAAATAACGGGGACCAGGAAGACATTAGTCTTTGAAGCTTAAGTTTTAAAGCAGTGAAATTATGAGCTAATGTATCAGGTATGTTGGAGGAGAACCATATTCCTAAGTATTTCGGGGCATATTATCAAGCACGGCGTTAAAATTATCTCCGCTTTAGCGGCAGAAAACTGCCGCTAAAGCGGCGATAATGGGCTTGATAATATGCCCGTGAGAATTCCAATAGAAGCCCATGTTGACACTGTTGGACAGGCCACATGAAGGGCTTGCTCCCCCCCCCGCATGACAGGGCCCGAAACCCGTCCCTCCAGGTGTTACCCACAGAAACAACCCGCACCCCGTCTCCAGACGGGACTCCTGCCCCCGGACATCTCTGTATCATGGGGCCGAACCACTACCGGCTCCCTCGCCCGGCCCGGCCGCCATCTTGGACACTGCACCACGAGGCCGCGTGGCCTCAGCTCGACCCTAACCCTGGGCCTGGCCAGGCCCCGACATCCCGGCACCACCATCCACCCAGGAGGTGAACGGACCACTTGGCAGGTCGATGGGAGGAAGAAGTGTCGATGGCTCTCCCCCGCCAGGTGCCGATCGCCCCCCAGCTCCCCCGGGTGCTGGCTCCACCCCCCTGCTGGGTGTCTGGACTCCCTCATCCCGGACCTCCCGACCTCCAAGTGCGAGGGTCCGGACATCAAAGGGCGCCAGACCTATAACTGGGGCAGCTCCAGAGCACGAAGGCAGTTGTATCCTGGAGTCGAGAGACACAGAGAAGAACTCATCCTTGACGGACTACTGGCGCTGCCATAGCCCTGCCTTGTGAACTATCGTCCTGCCTGCTGGCGCTGCCGCGGCCTGCTGCATCCTCCATCCTCGTCGGGACCTGCTGGCACTGCCGCGGACCGTTGTGACTACCACCTTCATCGGGACCTGCTGGCGCTGCCGCGGACCTTTGTAACGACCACCTTCACCGGGTCCTGCTGGCGCTGCCGCGGACCTTTGTAACGACCACCTTCACCGGGTCCTGCTGGCACTGCCGCGGACCGTTGTAACGACCACCTTCACCGGGACCTGCTGGCGCTGCCGCGGCCCGTCCATCTAGAACACCGAGCTCGAGGATTGTGAGCTATCCATCACATCATCACATCTACCAGATTGGTAACCAGACTGTCCCGCTACCCCCTTTCCCAACCAAGAGACTAGTATCGAGGGGACCCCTGAGTCCTGACCTCCTTGTACCATTCCATCGTACCTAAGTGATCGCTTATAAAGAACGTTAAACCTTATCCTTGTGTGGTGTACATCTGTGGGGGGGAAGTTACTCGTCTGTACGATCGCTGGAGACGGGTCTCCCCAGGGACCTCTCCCCTTGTCCTCGGCCGACCCTCCCGGTCCGTCTAACATTGGTGGCCAGCGGCGCGATCCGAATCAACGCGTAATCGTACAGAGAGTAGCTCACCCCACGACGAAACCACAATGTCAACCAAAGAGAGCGGATCCACCGAGAAATTCCAGATGGAGAAATTGGAAGAGTACAGCCATCGTGAATTGAAACAATTCTGCATGGAACTAGGCATTGCTACCACCGGCCTGAGTACCAAAGACGATTTCAAGCACGCCAATGAGTCGTGGGCAGAAACCGGGGCCGCCAGATCCCCGGACCAAAACATTGCAGCATCAGAGAGGAACACCACGGCTCCCGAAGAGCAAAGAACGGGCCTCTCGCAGGAAGAGATCCAAGAGAGAGAAAAAAACAGACTACATGAGTTAGAAATGGCACGGCTCAAAATGGACGGTGAACTAAAATTAGCCGAACAAAAACTGAACCTAGAGCATCTGCGGCTCCGAGAAGAACGGGAAGAAAAACAGAGGCAGAGAGAGCTCGAAGAAAAGAGATTAGCATACGAACACGAGCGCAAACTGGCAGAAATAGACCTACGGAAGCAGAACAAAGAACTGGAGGTGCCCGAGCGACCGCGCACCCCGGGAGCGACAGAAAAGAAAGTCCACATCCCCAAGGATGTCGTTCGAGAGTATGTCCGAGAGGACGACATACAACAGTGGTTCAAGGCCTACGAGATCGCCATGACCTCCCACCGGATCGATCGAAGTGACTGGGGAGCCGGTCTATGGGGGAGGTTCGTCACTGAAGGCCGCGATGCCCTGTTACAGCTCCCAGACCATCAGATGTCATCCTATGACCACATGAAGGCTGCCCTCCTCACCCGATATGGGCTCACACCCGAAATGTACCGCCAGAGGTTCCGAGACTGCACCCGGATCCCGGGTACAACTTGGGTGGAATATGTCAACTATTTCAGCCGAGCCTTCGAGGGTTGGATCAAGGGAAGCCACGTAACGACCTACGAGCAACTTTTTAACCTCATGGTGTGGGAGCACCTCTCTAACAACTGCTTCGTCGAGCTCAGGCAGCACCTCCTCGACAGTAAATTGACTGACCCACGGCAACTCGCCGCCGAAGCTGACCGGTGGGAAAGCACCCGAGTGGGCCGGAGAGGGCCGCACGAACAGAACCGGAACAACCAAGGTCAGCACCGTCCCCGAGGAGGGGGAGGAGGCCAGGGACGAGGAAGAGACACCGTCCCAGCCGCTCCCGCTGCCAGCACCCCGCCCCCGGCCAGCCGGGGCCACCCCCCGATGCGCCCGGGGTTCCGAGCCAATGTCACGTGTCACCGATGCCAGCGAGTCGGCCACTACGCCAATGACCCGAACTGTCCACAGAACCAAACTCCGAGACCCCGCCAGGTAGCTGCCGCTGCCCTGGGGGGAGAACAAATCTCCGAAGAACAGGAAGAATACGAGCAGGAACAACAAGAGTGGGAACCGGCCGCCATGGTTCTAGCGTGCCTAGGGGGAAGAGACATGATCCCGCGGGCTCCCCTACCCGCCAACACCAGAAAATATAGTCAGTGGGTGAACATTAATGGACGCCGGGCCGAAGCATTACGTGACACGGGGGCCAGTGTGACGGCCGTCCGCTGTCACCTGGTAAAACCAGAGCAGATCCTGCCGAACATTCTCTGCCCCGTCCGTTCAGCCGACAATTCGGAGAGTCTATGTCGGATGGCCTGCGTCCCCTTCGAATGGGGAGGAGTCTCCGGCATGTTGAAGGTGACGGTCCGAGATGATGCCCCCGTGGACTGTCTCCTGGGGAATGATCTTGAGAGTTCCCCGTGGGCCGCCGTAGAAAGAAGAGAGCACCTGGGGATGTTGGGCCTCCCGGACTGGGCGTGCGTAACCACCCGGTCCATGGCCGCCCGTGCCATCCCCCGACCAGAAGAACCAGAATGGCCAGCACCTCCTCCCTCGATCGCTCCAGTAGAGGACACCGACCATACCGACCCCCCAGAGCAAACCCCCGAAGGGCTCGCCCAGCCCCAGGACCTTCCCAACCTGGCTCAGTGGCGTCAAGAAGGGGGGCCCACCCAGGAACAGTTCCGTCAAGAACAGAAGACCTGTCCCTCCCTCGAGGGACTCCGCCAGCAAGCCCTAGCCCAGAGCGCAGGGGACACCACCGGAGCACATTGGATCTGTTGGGACAATGACCTATTGTACAGTGAACAGAGAATCGCGGAGTTAGGGGCCAGTCGAGTGCTGGTGATGCCCCTCTGTTTTAGAGACTTCCTGTTAAATTTGGCCCACGATGTCCCTCTGGCTGGACACCTGGGCCAGGACAAAACCTACAGTCGCCTGGTGACCCACTTTTTCTGGCCAAAGATGAGAAACGACGTCCACAACCACTGCCGGTCCTGCCCCACGTGCCAGGCCAGCGGGAAGAGCGGCCGCAAACTCAAAGCACCTCTGCAACCCTTCCCAGTTGTCACCACCCCGTTCGAGAGGGTGGGAATAGACATTGTGGGGCCCCTGGACCCCCGTACAGCACAAGGACATCGGTTCATCCTGGTACTGGTGGACCACGCCACCCGCTACCCCGAGGCTGTGCCCCTGCGAACTGTAACAGCCCCGGTGGTCGGCCGGGCCTTAATGGGGATCTTCTCCCGGGTGGGCTTCCCCCGAGAGGTCGTCAGCGACAGAGGCACCAACTTTATTTCGAAGTATATGAAGTCCCTCTGGCAACAGTGCGGGGTCACCTACCGATTCACGACCCCCTATCACCCTCAAGGAAACGGACTAGTCGAGCGGTTCAACCGCACGCTCAAGGGAATGATTGGGGGGTTGGAAGAGCCCCTCCGTCGCCAGTGGGATGTACTACTTCCGTGCCTCCTCTTCGCCTATCGAGAAGTTCCCCAGAAGTCCATCGGCTTTAGCCCTTTCGAACTCCTGTACGGGCATCCTGTGCGAGGGCCCCTCAGCCTAGTCAAAGAAGGTTGGGAGATGGCCCCCCTAAAGACCCCTCCAGACGTCTTCAAGTACCTCCTGATCCTACGCAATCAGACCAGGCGATTCAGAGAAATGGCAAAAGCGAACCTTGAGGCCAGTCAGGAGGACATGAAAAAATGGTACGATCAAAATGCCTCCTCCATCGAATTCGAACCTGGCCAACAAGTGTGGGTGATGTCCCCCACCGAACCATGTGCCTTGCAGGACAAGTGGACGGGGCCCTTCAAAGTGGTCGAACGCAAGAGCCCCGTCACCTATCTCATCGATATGGAATCTCCACGGAACCCCCTCCGGGTCCTCCACACCAACCGACTCAAACCCCACTTTGTGCGCTCGGAGCTCAGCCTCCTAATGGCTACAGACAATGGAGCGGAAGAAGACTCCGAGCCTCTCCCTGATCTCCTGAAGACTCGGGAGAAAGATGGTTCCGTGGACGGGGTCCGGCTCTCCGATGCCCTCACCCCGGAACAGCGCCAAGGCTGCCGGGACCTCCTGCTGCAGTTTGCTACCTTGTTTTCCCTCACCCCAGGGGTCACTCCCTGGTGCTTGCACGACGTGGACACTGGGGACAGTCCCCCTATCAGGCACCGGGCGTACCGCGTACCAGATCGGGTACGGGCCTGCATCCAAGAGGAGGTATCAAAGATGCTCACGCTCGGGGTCATCGAGCCCTCGGACAGCCCCTGGGCCAGCCCGGTCGTGCTGGTCCCCAAAGCTGCTGCCCCCGGCACCACTCCTGAGCTCCGATTCTGCGTCGACTATCGGGGCTTGAATGCTGTCACCAGAACCGACGCTCATCCCATCCCCCGAGCGGATGAATTGATCGACCGCATGGGGGCTGCCCGCTACCTCAGCATCTTCGACCTGACAGCGGGCTACTGGCAGATCGGCCTCACACCCCGGGCCCAAGAACGATCCGCCTTTTCTACCCCCGATGGCCACTACCACTTCAAAGTCATGCCCTTCGGCATGAAGAATGCCCCAGCTACTTTTCAGCGACTGGTGAACCAGGTCTTGGCGGGGCTCGAGGAGTTCAGCGCCGCCTACCTGGACGATATCGCTGTGTACAGCCGCCACTGGTCCGACCACCTCCACCACCTCCGAGAGGTCCTGCAGGCCCTCCAACGGGCCGGCCTCACAATCAAGGCCAGCAAGTGCCAAATTGGTCAGGGGTCCATGACCTACCTCGGACACCAGGTGGGAAGCGGTCTGGTGGCCCCTCTGCAACTCAAAATCGCTGCCATCCAGTCCTGGCAGCCCCCAGTCACGCAGACCGAGGTCCGAGCCTTCTTGGGGCTCACCGGCTACTACCGGCGGTTCGTGAGGGACTATGGCAGCATTGTGGGGCCCCTCACGGGACTCACATCCAAAAACCACCCGAAGAAGATCAACTGGACCCCAGACTGTCAAGCGGCCTTCGAGAAGCTGAAAGCCGCCATGTGCACTGCCCCTGTGCTCCAGGCCCCCGACTACAGTCGGGAATTCATCGTGCAAACAGATGCCTCCGACCATGGCATCGGGGCGGTCCTCTCCCAGCTGAACTCCGAGGGACTTGACCAACCGGTGGCCTTCATCAGCAGACGCCTCCTGGCCCGAGAACAGCGCTGGAGCACCATCGAGAGGGAGGCCTTTGCAGTGGTGTGGGCCCTCAAAAAGCTCCGGCCCTATCTCTTCGGTACCCACTTCCGGGTGCAAACAGACCATCGACCCCTGCAGTGGCTAATGCAGATGCGGGGGGAAAACCCCAAACTATTGCGTTGGTCCATCTCCCTGCAGGGGATGGACTTCACTGTGGAACATCGACCGGGCCAAGACCACGCCAACGCAGATGGCCTGTCACGCTTTTTCCGCCTCGGCGAGGAAAGTCCCCAAGAGGATGGGTGACTCTCCCCGCCTTCAGCTGGGGGGGACGCATGTTGGACAGGCCACATGAAGGGCTTGCTCCCCCCCCCCGCATGACAAGGCCCGAAACCCGGCCCTCCAGCTGTTACCCACAGAAACAACCCGCACCCCGTCTCCAGACGGGACTCCTGCCCCCGGACATCTCTGTATCATGGGGCCGAACCACTAACGGCTCCCTCGCCCGGCCCGGCCGCCATCTTGGACACTGCACCACGAGGCCGCGTGGCCTCAGCTCGACCCTAACCCTGGGCCTGGCCAGGCCCCGACATCCCGGCACCACCATCCACCCAGGAGGTGAACGGACCACTTGGCAGGTCGATGGGAGGAAGAAGTGTCGATGGCTCTCCCCCGCCAGGTGCCGATCGCCCCCCAGCTCCCCCGGGCGCTGGCTCCACCCCCCTGCTGGGTGTCTGGACTCCCTCATCCCGGACCTCCCGACCTCCAAGTGCGAGGGTCCGGACATCAAAGGGCGCCAGACCTATAACTGGGGCAGCTCCAGAGCACGAAGGCAGTTGTATCCTGGAGTCGAGAGACACCGAGAAGAACTCATCCTTGACGGACTACCGGCGCTGCCGTAGCCCTGCCTTGTGAACTATCGTCCTGCCTGCTGGCGCTGCCGCGGCCTGCTGCATCCTCCATCCTCGTCGGGACCTGCTGGCACTGCCGCGGACCGTTGTGACTACCACCTTCATCGGGACCTGCTGGCGCTGCCGCGGACCTTTGTAACGACCACCTTCACCGGGTCCTGCTGGCGCTGCCGCGGACCTTTGTAACGACCACCTTCACCGGGTCCTGCTGGCGCTGCCGCGGACCGTTGTAACGACCACCTTCACCGGGACCTGCTGGCGCTGCCGCGGCCCATCCATCTAGAACACCGAGCTCGAGGATTGTGAGCTATCCATCACATCATCACATCTACCAGATTGGTAACCAGACTGTCCCGCTACCCCCTTTCCCAACCAAGAGACTAGTATCGAGGGGACCCCTGAGTCCTGACCTCCTTGTACCATTCCATCGTACCTAAGTGATCGCTTATAAAGAACGTTAAACCTTATCCTTGTGTGGTGTACATCTGTGGGGGGGAAGTTACTCGTCTGTACGATCGCTGGAGACGGCTCTCCCCAGAGACCTCTCCCCTTGTCCTTGGCCGACCCTCCCGGTCCGTCTAACAGACACCAGAACATGGGCTTCTATGGGAATTCTCAAGGGCATATTATCAAGCCCTTTATCGCTGCTTTAGCGGCAGTTTTCTGCCGCTAAAAAGGCGATAATTTTAACGCTGTTTCTTGATAATATGCCCCTTCATCTTTTGGGGACACCAAGTTTAGTTAGTTTAATCAAACATATAACGATAACAGGATGAGTTTAGTGGTAAAATCTCAGTTTTAGAAAAATTTAGTTTGTACCCAGAAACAGTAGAATGTAAAGCAATCTCTTGTATAAAAGGGTCTAGGGTTTTGCAGGGACTGGACATGTAAATTAGGATTTCATCTGCATATGCAGAAAGCTTAATTTCATGAGAATTGAGTTTAAAACCATTTATATCAAGGTCTGTCTGATACGTTCAAGAAAGGGTTCTAAACAAAGGAGAAAAAGTAATGGGGAAAGAGGACAGTCCTGTCTAGTGCCTATTGTAATTTAAAATAAGGCGAAAAATGGCCATTGACAACCATACAAGCCTGTGGATTAATATACAACAATTTGAAATAAGAAATACATTTTTGACCAAAACCAAACCAATGAAGAGTATAAAACATGTATTGCCAATTTATGCGGTTGAAAGCTTTTTCAGCATCAAGTGAGAGGGCAGCTAAAGGAGAGGATATTAGAAAACATTCTAGCGTTGTCAGAAGCAAGTTTACCTTTAATAAACCCAGCTTGATCCGGCTTTATGAGGAGTGGTATGACATTTTCTGAACGAGAAACTACAACTTTTGCAAAGACTTTACAATCATAGTTAATTAGTGAAATGGGTCTAAAGTTTTTACAAAGGGTAGAATCTTTGTCTGGTTTGAGAATCACGACAATGAGGGCTTCCAAAAAGAAACCACATGCTTTAGAATTAGAGGAGAATGAGTTAAAAAGTTCAAATAGTTTAGGGGCAAAAATGATGAAAAAGGATGAGAGTAGTTCAAAGGAGAAACCATCTGGTCCAGGGGCTTTGGCCTTTGTGAGAAGTTGGCCTGGTATATGCTGTTCACTAGTTAAAGTGACCACCTTGTACCATGCCAAGCAACCCTTATGGTGTGGTTGTAAGTCAACCTTTTCGGACTAGCTGCCCTAGTGGTAGCGTAGGCTAAGCAGTCTTTGAGGCTAAACTCGTTAAAGCGTGTTAAGCAAGCTGTTTTACCGTATGCAACCCCCCTTTATACCAATGAAAGGACACTACACAGATATATATTCAAAATATATATGTATTTATTACTCAAAGTATCCCCTAGACTCTTTATGAGCACAGGAGCACAAATCGTTAAACAAGAAAGTATTACAATATACAGAAGTTGCACTTTATATGGATGGGCCTTGGTGGCCACTCAAACCATATACTAAAATAGTGGTATAAGTACCACAAACAGGAAAGGGAAAAGGCCTAGGGCCTCTAGAATCGCTGGGCCTACAAGGAGCTAACTTCAGTTAGTGACCAGGAGGTCCACGGGTCGCGTGTGCAGTGAGGAAAGTTACACGCGGGCTCCCATAGGTTTTCAATGGGTGCGTAAAAGTTCAAAAGTTACTGCTAGAAGGGTATTCTGGATGGACTACGAACTTAAGACTTAAAACACAGACACTAGAGATGTTTCTCTACACTTGGGCACTGGAGTGCCAGCTTTACCTCACCCACAGGAAGCGGGTGCATAGGTCTCGAAGTGCGTCGGGTTTCGTCTATCGATTCAATGGAGCCTGATGACAAAGATGCTGCAGACGGTCGATCCAGAAGAGATGCGGTGGATCCAAGGGTGGATCGGAGTTGTAGAAGACCTGAAAGCAGAGGGGACAGTGTTCACAGTCACTAGCCAGTGACCGGCGTGGCACCAGGTAGGTACCAGGCGATGTTGGGTGCAAACAGGTGATGAGGTGTAGCTTGCCTCCACAGCCACGTGGTCCCTGAAGGTCGACGACGTCCAGGAGTCAGTTCACGAGCTGTCCCACACAGGCTCTCACTGTCGGCGGTGTCGGCGACTCGAAGGAAGCAAACAAGCCTTGGCAAAAGCAGAAGTCGTGAAGAATGAAGAAAGCTGATTACTCTGACCAGCAAGGTCAGAGGGGCTGCTCCTTTGGAGGGAAGCAGGGGCCAGTCTGGAGCAACCAGACCAGCATCGTAGTTTTCAAGGTTCGTCGCCAAAATGGCCACTAGCCAACGGGCCAGGGACCGGGCAGGCGCGTCAAGATGCAAAGTGCAGAGGGGCCCCACGCAGATCGTGGAGATGCTGGATGGCTCACCTTTGGTGCAAATGCTGCTCGGGTGTTGGGCTTCTCAGGACCCAAAGCACAACTTGGAGGGAGCCTCTGTTGTCGCGCTTGCAGCTTGTCGTGGGTCTTTCAAGATGGCTGGCTTCACGTGTCTCGGTGCCTCCGCAGGTTCCTTCTTTGCAGGGACTGTGGATCGGGCTGTGAGAGGTCTGGAGGTCCAGGTCTTGTTGGGCTCTGGGCTCGGGCTCTGGCAGGAGGTGGCGGCAAAGCAGACGTCGAGTAGCTGGTTGGTGCTTGCGTTAGCAAGATGGTCACTCCCTGACCATAGGGGAGATTTCCTTCTGTCCTCTGTGCAGCAGAGCATCGAAGTTCCCGTCTTCTTCTTTGTAGTAAGTTGATTCCAGGATGTCTGAAGTCTTAGGACACAGCTCCTACCTTTAAGCGGATTCTAGGGGCCGGACTACCTGCTAGGTCCCTCCCTAAGGGTGGGACCAGGAAGGGGGGTGGTTACACCCCCAATCCTTTGTCCAGCTCGCCCCAGGTCTGGGGCTGATGTGCCCCAGGACCGGTTTGAACTGGCATATGCACCGAGGCTCCTTGTGAGCCTCAGGCATGTCTGATTCCATTCAAGCCCTACCTGACCAATACACAAAATCCTGTCTGGGGTGGTGCACGCACCTCCCCTGGCAGGAAACCCTTTGTCCACATCTCCCAAGCTGGAAGGACTCCCAGCAGCAGGAGGGCAGACTTGTGTCGATGGTGGCAGCGTCCATTTTGTGGAGCTGAGGCTATGTCTGATTTTACCCGGGTTTGAAATGAAATGAAATGAAAATAAATTTATAACGCGCAGACTTAGCCCGAAGGGCATCAAGGGTTTCAGGTACTATACTTGTTGTGTCCCTCTAGAAGGGTGGAATGCTAACCCCGTCGCCAGAATTGGCGAGGGGTTAGTATTCCAATTCGTATGACACCTTACTCGACATGTTTTGATAAAGCCAAACCAAAGATAGCATTTAACCGCGAGGTTCATAATGCACTTAAGAGTATATGGTATGACGATATCTGGAAACGGTAGAAGGAAGTTGTTCCGACCACTGCAGACAGGCTCAGCTCATGCCAGAGCACCATCTCACATGGAACCAAGCACTCTGCCTTCAGGATTGTCAAGGCCTGCCATAGGAGTGACTTATAGGTTACCATGTGTCCCATTTAAGGTTAGGTATAGGTATACTACACCTAAGTAAGAGGTGGTTACACCAACTTACCCCAGCTGAGTGATCAGCCAGTTGTGTCAAATTTGTTAGGCCAGGCCAGGGGTGGCATAATACATGCTTCAGCCCCTGGTAGGCCTTAGATACACCAATGCCCTGGGTACCTAGTGCACACTGGTACAGGGGCTCACAGGGTGATCCAATTCCAATTGGTTATGCACCTATGGTGCATAGTGTCAATTTAGTAGAGAGAACAGCAGGATGGGGGTCTGATTAGCAGGCCCACAGCCTCAATATGTCAAAAACCAGTGAAGCAAAAAGCAAAAATTTGGGGTGACCATAGTATAGCAGACCCCACTCTCCTACACAACCCCCCCCCCCCAAACGCAGGGACATTAAACTAGCCTTGACCAGTCTCGTCTTCATGTCCTAAGTGGAAGTACCTGGAGAGACCATCTGCATTCCCATGGTCTGTACCTGGCCGGTGCTCCACTGTAAAGTCCATCCCCTGTAGGGAAATGGACCACCTAAGCAGTTTGGGGTTTTCACCCTTCATCTGATTTAGCCACAAGAGGGGCTTATGGTCGGTCTGAATCTTGAAGTGAGTGCCAAACAAGTATGGCCTCAGCTTCTTCAGGGCCCACACCACAGCAAAGGCCTCCCTCTCAATAGCTGACCAATTCTTCTCTCTGGGGGTCAACCTTCTGCTAATAAAAGCAATGGGTTGGTCTTGACCATCTACATTAAGTTGTGACAGCACAGCTCCCACACCCAACTCAGAAGCATCTGTTTGGACAATAAACTCTTTGGAGTAGTCAGGACTTTTCAGGATAGGTGCAGAGCACATGGCCTTCTTCAGGTCATGAAATGCCTTTTGACAGCTTACTGTCCACTGAACCTTTTTGGGCATCTTCTTGGATGTCAGATCATTAAGAGGAGTCACAATGGACCCATAGTTCTTACCAAACTTCCTGTAGTACCCAGTCAAGCCCAAGAAAGCTCGAACTTGAGTCTGGGTGGTTGGAGGGGACCAGTCCTTGATGGATTGTATCTTACTCTCCAGTGGCTGAACTTGGCCTCCACCTACAAGGTGGCCCAAGTACACAACCTTACTCTGCCCTATCTGGCACTTAGTAGCCTTGATAGTGAGGCCTGCCTTTTGCAGAGCCCCAAGTACCTTCTTCAGGTGGATCAGGTGATCCTCCCAGGTGGAGCTAAAGACAGCAATGTCATCAAGATATGCTGCGCAAAAGTCATCCAACCCAGTAAGGACTTGATTCACCAGCCTTTGGAAGGTGGCAGGTGCATTCTTCAGACCAAAGGGCATCACCAAGAATTGATAATGCCCACCTGGAGTTGAGAATGCTGTTTTGGCCTTGGACTCCTCAGCTAACCTGATTTGCCAATAGCCAGCTGTCAAATCAAATGTGCTCAAAAACTTAGCAGAACCCAGTTTATCTATGAGCTCATCTGCCCTTGGAATAGGATGTGCATCTGTCCTAGTGACAGTATTGAGTCCTCTGTAATCCACACAGAACCTCATCTCTCTCTTGCCATCTTTGGTGTGAGGTTTGGGGACCAGAACCACTGGGCTGGCCCAGGGGCTCTCTGAGGGCTCAATGACACCCAGTTCCAGCATTTTGTGTACCTCAGCCTTTATACAGTCCCTGACGTGGTCAGGTTGTCTGTAAAGTTTGTTCTTTACAGGCAGACTGTCACCAGTGTCCACCACATGGGTACACCAGTCAGTTTGACTAGGTATCAGTGAGAACATATGCTGAAATGATTGTAGAACTTGTCTACATTCAATCTGCTGATGCTCAGTGAGGTTGCCTCCAAGGGTCACTCCTTCAACTGAACCATCTTCAGGGTTCTGAGACAACAGGTCTGGGAGAGGGTCACTCTCTTCCTCCTGTCCCTCATCTGTAGCCATGAGCAAGCCCATGTCTGCCCTGTCAACATATGCTTTTAACCTGTTAACATGGAGTACCCTGTGGGGACTCCTGGGAGTTCCTAGGTCCACCAAGTAGGTAACCTCTCCCTTCTTTTCCAGGATTGTATGGGGTCCAGACCATTTGTCTTGGAGTGCTGCTGGGGCCACTGGCTCCAACACCCATACCTTCTGTCCTGGCTGATACTCAACCAAGACAGCCTTTTGGTCATGCCAAGCTTTCTGTAAGGCCTGGCTTGCCTCAAGGTTTTTGGATGCCTTCTCCATATACTCAGCCATCCTGGAGCTGAGACCAAGTACATAGTCCACTATGTCTTGTTTAGGCTTTTTGAGAGGTAAGTCCCATCCTTCCTTCACTAAACACAGTGGGCCTCTCACAGGGTGCCCAAACAACAATTCAAAGGGGCTGTAGCCAACTCCTTTTTGTGGGACCTCTCTGTAAGCAAACAGAAGGCAGGGTAGAAGGATGTCCCATCTTCGCCTGAGCTTTTCAGGTAATCCTTTGATCATACCCTTTAGGGTCTTGTTGAATCTCTCAACAAGCCCATTGCATTGAGGGTGATAAGGGGTGGTGAACTTGTAGTTGACACCACATTCCTTCCACATAGCTGTCAAGTATCCTGACATGAAGTTGGTACCTCTGTCAGAAACCACCTCCTTAGGAAACCCCACTCTAGAGAATACTCCCAGCAGGGCCCTGGCCACAACAGGAGCTGTAGTGGTCCTAAGGGGAATTGCCTCTGGATACCTGGTGGCATGATCCACTACCACCAGTATAAATCTGTGCCCAGATGCAGTGGGAGGATCCATGGGACCCACTATATCTATTCCCACTCTTTCAAAGGGGACCCCCACCACAGGTAGTGGTATTAGGGGGGCTTTGTTGTGCCACCTGATTTGCCACTGGCTTGGCAGGTCACACAGGAGCGAAAAAACTCCTTGGCATCTTCATTCATGTGAGGCCAGTGAAAGTGAGGGACAAGCCTGTCCCAAGTCTTGTTCTGGCCTAAGTGTCCTGCTAGAGGAATATCATGGGCCAAGGTAAGAAGGAAGCCCCTAAATTGCAGAGGTATAACCAACCTCCTGGTTGCACCAGGTTTTGGGTCTCTAGCCTCTGAATAAAGGAGCCCATCATCCCAATACACTTTATGGGTACCTTGAGCATTCCCAGCAGCCTCAGCAGCAGCCAGCTGTCTGAGGGGTTCAAGAGATGGACAGGATAACTGAGCCTGCCCCAAGTCAGCCCTGGAAGGTCCCCCTGTCCCCAGAAACTCAACCTGATCAGGTTCAAGCTCTTCAGGGACAGTTCCTTCAGGGTTCTCTAGATCATCTTCCTGGGAAGGCTGATCATCACTTGGAGGCAGGGGGAAGGCACAGCCTTAACCCTCCTGTTCTTCTTCTTGGTAGGTGCTTGGTCCATTGTTCCAGGAGCCAAGACCTGTGGTTCAGTAAGGCACTTTTTGGCCTGTGACCTGGTCACAGCAAGGACATGTGGTGATATACCTAACATCTCTGCATGTGTCCTGTACTCCACTTCTGACCATAGAGAACTCTCTAGGTCATTGCCCAACAAACATTCTACTGGGAGGTCTGCACTAACCACAACCCTTTTGAGGCCAGTTACCCCTCCCCATGAGAAGTTAACAACAGCCACACTATGTGAAGTAGTGGCATTGCTGGCATTGGTCACCAGGTAATTCTCACCTGGTATGTACTGTCCAGGGTCCACAAAGCCTGGTGTCACCATAGTGACACTGGCGCATGTGTCCCTGTAGGCTTGAGCCACTTTTTCATTTATTAAAGGAGTCTGTCTGTACTTGCCCAGGTTACTGGGGCTCACAGTCAGGGACAAATCCATGTCCCCATCACAGATCAAGACTGCCTGTGTCAGGGTTCTGTCTAAGTCAGAATCTCCTTCAGTTCCCATAGTGATTCCCACTACACCCTTTGTCTGGGGACCAACACTGCTAACAGTAGTACTGGGAGCAGGTGCCTTAGGGGCAACAGTGTTGGGGGCTCCACCCTTCTTACAATCACTAGTCCAGTGAGTTGTATTCTTGCAAGATTTGTACTAGGGTTTCTTTGGACCTTCTTTCTTCTTCCCTTTAGGTTGTTGGGACCCACCCTCGTTAGTACTAGTTTGGGGCCCTGTTGAAGACTTCTGGTCTTTGGATTTCTGATCTCCACCCTTTTGGTCTGTTTTCTTCTGATCACCCCCTTGGCCCTGGTTCTGGTTCTTTTGCTTAACCCTGGTTCTGACCCATTTGTCTGCCTTCTTTCCCAATTCTTGGGGAGAGGTCAGATCTGAGTCAACCAAGTGTTGATGCAGTTGCTGGTTCTGACAGTTATTTAAAATCTGTTCTCTCATCATCAAATTGTACAATCCTGTATAATCAGATACCTTACTTCCCAGCAACCAACCCTCCAAAGCCTTAGTGGCACATTCAATGTATTCAGACCAGTCCTGAGTCTGTGTCTTCTGGGTGTCTCTGAACATTAACCTGTACTGTTCAGTGGTTAAGCCTAACCTATCAACTAGGACACTCTTCAGGGCTCTGTAGTTTCTGACATCCTCCTCTCTAACAGTGAGGAGTCTATCTCTGCCTCTACCTTCAAAGGAGAGCCATAAGATTGCTGCCCACTGGTCTTCAGGAACCTGCTGCACTTTGCAGGCTCTCTCAAGAGCAGTCATCCACTTGTGGATATCATCCCCTCTTTTGTAGGGGGGCACAACCTTGGACAGGTTCCTATTGTCAAAGAACCTATCTTTGTCCCTAGGGACATTGCTGCCACCAGTGGGTATAGACCCACCCTCTCTAGGTTGCCTAGCCTTACTCAGTTTCTCTTCCATCAGAGCTACTTCTAGCTCCTGTCTCCTGATTCTCAGCTGAGCTTCCTTCATTCTGGCCTCATGTTCCCTCCTCTGAGGGCTGGTCATCCTTCTTCTGGAGTGACCTTGAGAGCCTCTAGAGGCATGAGAAGCATTAGAGTCACCTGAGTGATTCCTTTGCCTCCCAAACCCCTGGTTAAGTCCACTAGGGAGATCCAATGGGGTGACCCCATTGCCAGTCCCCAGTAGCCTTAAGTTAGCTGGGCCACGTATAATACTTGGCACTGGGCTAGTTCTCCCTTCATCCCCACTACCATCTGTATCAGTACCCTTATCACTTTCATCCTCTGTAGTATGATTCTCATCTAAGGGGTGACTATTGGAACGGGGTACCTCAGTGGCATCTTCAGAAGGGGGCCTCCTGTTCCAGTCCCTAAGGGGCCTAACTGGGAAGCTTTCTTGAGAGCTCTCTGATCTTCATCAGCTTGTAAGAGTTCTCTGAGTTCAGCAGAGGTAGGGTTCCTGGGCTGTTTAAGGCCCTGATATTTGCCAACTGCCTGAGCTCATTCTGATTTAGGGTAGCAAAGATGGTTGGTGCCCTCTGGGGGTCACTCTCGACAGAGATGGGTACATTGGACCCCTCTGCCCCAGCCATTGCTCTTAAGTGTGGGTGGATGTGTTGCAACTACCTACACTTGGGGTTTCCTACTAAACCTATCTAGTAGTTGTAGTCAGGGTGTGCTACTCCCTTTGCTCTACAACAACTAAGTTCAGTAGAACTTAAGTATATCTAATCTTGTTTTATATGTACCTAAAGGTACCTGTATGATCTTTCAATTGGTAACAAAGAGATTACAGAGATAAAACACAGCAAGCTCAAATCCAACCGCTGCTCACCAATGTGAGAAGTTTGCCTGGTATATGCTGTTCACTAGTTAAAGTGACCACCTTGTACCATGCCAAGCAACCCTTATGGTGTGGTTGTAAGTCAACCTTTTCGGACTAGCTGCCCTAGTGGTAGAGTAGGCTAAGCAGTCTTTGAGGCTAAACTCGTTAAAGCGTGTTAAGCAAGCTGTTTTACCATATGCAACCCCCCTTTATACCAATGAAAGGACACTACACAGATATATAGCAAACAAAGTCCTGCGCGCGCAATCAGGATAGCGCTACTGATAGCAAATAAAACGAAATGAACAAAATGGCAAAATGCAGAAGGGCCCCACGCAGATCGTGGAGATGCTGGAGGGCTCACCTTTGGTGCAAATGCTGCTCGAGAGTTGGGCTTCTCAGATCCCAAAGCACAACTTGGAGGGAGCCTCGGTTGTTGCACTTGTCAGCTTGTCGTAGTCGATCCAAGATGGCTGGCTCCACGTGTCTCGGTGCCTCCACGGGTCTCCTCTTTTCAGGGACTGTGGATCGGGCGGTGAGAGGTCTGGAGGTCCAGGTCTTGTCAGTCTCTGGGCTCGGGCTCCGGCAGGAGGCGGCGGCAAAGCAGACGTTGATTCGCTGGATGGTGCTTGCGTTAGCAAGGTGGTCACTCCCTGACCACAGGGGAGATTGGCTTCAGTCCTCTGTGCAGCAGAGCGTCGAAGTTCCCGTCTTCTTCTTAGTGTTAAGTTGATTCCAGGATGTCTGAAGTCTTAGGACACAGCTCCTACCTTTAAGCGGATTCTAGGGGCCGGACTACCTGCTAGGTCCCTCCCTATGGGTGGGACCAGGAAGGGTGGTGGTTACACCCTCAATCCTTTGTCCAGCTTGCCCCAGGCCCGGGACTGGTGTGCCCCAGGACCGGTTTGAACTGGCATATGCACCGAGGCTCCTTGTGAGCCACAGGCATGTCTGGTTTCTTTCAAGCCCTACCTGACCAATACACAAAATCCTGTCTGGGGTGGTGCACGCACCTCCCCTGGCAGGAAACCCTTTGTCCACACCTCCCAAGCTGGAAGGACTCCCAGCAGCAGGAGGGCAGACTTGTGTCTGTGGTGGCAGCATCCATTTTGTGGAGCTGAGGCTATGTCTGATTTTACCCGGGTTTCAGGTACTGTACATGGCGTGTCCCTCTAGAAGGGTGGAATGCTAACCCCGTTGCCAGAATTGGCGAGGGGTTAGTATTCCAATTCGTATGACACCTTACTCGACATGTTTTGATAAAGCCAAACCAAAGATAGCATTTAACCGCGAGGTTCATAATGCACTTAGAGTATATGGTATGACGATATCTGGAAACGGTAGAAGGAAGTTGTTCCGACCACAGCAGACAGGCTCAGCTCATGCCAGAGCACCATCTCACATGGAACCAAGCACTCTGCCTTCAGGATTGTCAAGGCCTGCCATAGGAGTGACTTATAGGTTACCATGTGTCTCATTTAAGGTTAGATATAGGTATACTACACCTAAGTAAGAGGTGGTTACACCAAC
This sequence comes from Triturus cristatus, assembly GCF_964204655.1. Lineage (NCBI taxonomy): Eukaryota > Metazoa > Chordata > Amphibia > Caudata > Salamandridae > Triturus > Triturus cristatus. The sequence continues at coordinate 1,199,114,538 of NC_140582.1, read as the reverse complement.
TTACCCCAGCTGAGTGATCAGCCAGTTGTGTCAAATTTGTTAGGCCAGGCCAGGGGTGGCATAATACATGCTTCAGCCCCTGGTAGGCCTTAGATACACCAATGCCCTGGGTACCTAGTGCACACTGGTACAGGGGCTCACAGGGTGATCCAATTCCAATTGGTTATGCACCTATGGTGCATAGTGTCAATTTAGTAGAGAGAACAGCAGGATGGGGGTCTGATTAGCAGGCCCACAGCCTCAATATGTCAAAAACCAGTGAAGCAAAAAGCAAAAATTTGGGGTGACCATAGGATAGCAGACCCTACTCTCCTACAGCCTTTTTTTTAAAGAATAGAGAGCATCAGTAATCTCAAGGGGTAAGACAGTGTCAGATAGGGAAGGGGGTTTAGTAATACTCTGGAAAAAGTCTCAAAATCCTTTTCGGAAGGAGTCGTATCTTCTGTATATAGTAGTTCATAATAGGACTTAAAGGTATTTACAATTTCAGAGTAGGAGGAGAAAAGGTTGTTATTTTTTCAGATTGAATAGGGCCAATAGTTTTACGTTCAGATTTGATTTTTAAATAGCTGGCTAACAATTTCCCCGCCTTATTTTGGCCTCTATGAAATTTAGATTTAATTTTAAGGAGAATATTACAAGCATTGACCGTGGCAATCATATTCAAATTAGACTTGGCTTTAATCAGGTCTTGCAAACTTGAGGAGGATTTGGAGGAAAAATAATTGTGTTCTAAAGTCTTTATCTTTTGAAGGGTTGCGTGATATTCAGTGTTTAGTAATTTCTTTTTTGTTGCAGAGTATGCAATAGTAAAGGCTCTAAAAGACGCTTTAAAGGCATCCTCATTTGTATGAACTGAAGTATCCATGGATTGATTAAATTGAAAAAATTCATTAAAAAAGGAGGTTGCTTCGAAAATAAAGGTTTGGTCTGCGAGTAGGGAATTGTTAAAACGCCAACGGCCTTATTTGCAAGTGTTGAGGGACATAAAAGAGGAAAACACAGGGGAATGATCAGAAATTAAAATAGAACCAATTTCAGAGGAATGTATAGAAGGGAGCCATGATTTAGAAACCAAAATATAATCAATATGGGACATAGTATGGTGATCATTTGAAAAGAAAGTAAATTCACAAGCGTCAGGATTATATGTTTTCCATACGTCATAAAGGGGGCGAGAGGCGATGACAGACTGAAATGCCTTGTGAGCGTTATCAGGTTTAAATTTATACTTAGATTTTCTATCAAAGAAAGGATCTAACCAATCATTAAAATCACCACCAACAATTATATTGGGGTTAGGGATAGAGGATAATTTCAGTTTAATACAATGCCAAAATTCGGGATCAGATTTGACAGGTCGATAAACGTTGAAGAAAGTGACTTGTTTTTGACATATAATGGCATCAAGCAAAGCCCATCGCCCATTTGAATCACATTCAGTTGATAATATTTGTGCATTTGTTTTTAGAGACTTATGAAATATAATGGCAACACCACCATGACGATTAACAGCAGGAGAAAAAATAACCTGATTAACCCATTGACGCTTGAGCTTAAGTGACTCCACATCATTACAGTGAGTTTCCTGTAAAAAAGCAACATGTGCATTGAGTTTGGACAAATGAGACAATACCTTTTTATGCTTGACAGGATGACCTAGACCATGCACATTCCACGAGACAACATTAAACATGTTGTAGGATGAGGGGAAACATATGAAAACAGGAACAACAAGCTGCGGGACCAATAAAAAATAAAGAAAAACATTTAACAATCATCAAATACTGGAAGATAGAAGTAGTTATAATGGAAAGAGAATAAAGGTAAGGAAAAGCACTCATACATATGAAGGAAAAGTGATAAGGGAAAACCATGAAGAGAAATATCAAATAGAAGGAGAGGTGTGAAAAGGGAAAAGAGGAAAAGGGAAAAGAGGACTGAGATGAAAAAAAGAGAGACAGATCAAGGAAGAAGATCCAGATCTGAAATATAGAGGTTAGGAGGTAAGTTGTAAACATGCTTACACCAAAAACAAGAGCGGCGCAGATGAAATTAAGAACTACAAAAGTAGTAAAAGAAGTGCCATAGGGTTGAAACTTTAAAAAACGAAGAAAAGCAAGATAAAGTGAAAGAGAACTATGATATGAATTAGAGATACTAGAATTGTTGTGATAGGATATGAAAAAGTAGATCAACAGAGGAGTAAAGAAATTAGTGAAGAGAAAAGTGAGCAACTTAGAAAATATTAGGGAGAAATCTCCATGCTACAACTCGCAATGCCTTAAAAAAATGTTTTCAATTTCACTGGATCTTCAAACGACCGGGAGGTGCCTTCAAAGGTGATCTTGCAATGACAAGGATGGAGAATGCCTTACTGAATGTTCAAGTGTCTCATCTGAGAATGGAGAGCTAAGAATTTCTTATGACCGGCATTAGTTGCGTTTGAAACATCTTGGGCCATATGTAGGTAGCTAAATTCCGGTCGGTTACGGTCGAAAATCTGTAATTTTCCCGTTACCGACCGATATTTAGCCCTTCCTAATGTAGGAGGCAGGTTTTAAGGATTCGGTAATTTACTGATTCCTTATTTTCTGGAATCGGTAAAATACAGAATCCTTAAAAGCTATGTAGGAGGCACTCAAGTGAGTGCATTTTTGCATTCAGGATTCGTTATTTACCACCAACTACAATTTGGTGGTAAATACCGAACACCTTTAAAAAAGCAATAATTTGCTTTTTTCAAGGTGTCATGTGGCAGATATACATGCCCTTAGGGCTTGTATGTGTGCCACATGTGCACACATGCACGATTCAGGGGTGCAACAGGGTGTCAATGTGACACCCTGCCACCCTTGAATATGCTCCCCCTATTACCGATTCGATATTTACCGAATCGGTAATAGTGAATGGCTTCCCATTCATTCCTATGGGCCTTCAGGCCCCTAGGAATGAATGGGAGGGTTATTCCTTATTACCGAATCGGTATTACCGATTCGGTAATAACGAATATTACCGATTCAGTATTTTTTACCGAATTTTTAGCTACATATGAAATACCGATTTCTAAATACCGAATCGGTAAAATTCGGTATTTAGGAATCGGTATTTCATATTTACCTACATCGGGCCCCTTGTGATATGAACAAATTATGGCCAGACCAAATAAGACGATGTTTCAGCTTAGCCGGCCTTTAGGACACGCATCAGTCAGTGAATTCTAGAAAGAGCATTATAATCCCACGTGGTTTGGAAGAGTGAGGTTGAAGACGTCCTAAACGAAGTGCACACTGGATGTTCAGTGGTGGAGTAGCGGGAAGATCCAGAAGATCTGAGAGGAATCTCTTCAGGAAGACCAAGAGATCAGGACCTTCAACATTTTCCGGAAGACCATAAAGACGCAGGTTGTTCCGTCTATTACGATTTTCAAGATCTTCGGTGTGTAAATTAAGTTTCTGAAGTTCTTGTTCTAGCATAGGTATTTTAGTAGACAAATCTTGAAGGTCTCCCACACGTTGTTCCAATTCCGACACCTTCCCTTCCATAACAATCCAGCGGTCTTCGATTTGCGGCAATTTTTCATTGGTGGTAACCATGAAAGGTTGCAAACCACGTACTTCATCCAAGATAGACTCCAACACAGGGTTATAGGATGATAAAATAGAGGAAGGAGGGTCATTTTTTGCTCTCTTTGGCTTGGTGCCTGAAGAAGATGACTTAGTTGATGAATGCATTTCACTAGTCATCTTACAGTCAGAAAGGTGAATTAGTAACGCAAGGAACGGGATGAAACTGGCCCAATGAAGTGAATAATAGGCCGCAAAAACCTATTATCACAAAACTATATAGATGCTGTCAAGTTTAGTCCTCAATAGTGATGACAAAAGGGCAAAACCAAGTAAAAAGGTCACAAAAGGACATTAAAATAGCATGCCCAGATGAGTATAGACATCACCAAAAGAAAAAAGAAAAAAAATATATATATTTAAATGATGGCGATTCATAAGTGATCAGAATCACAAATTCCAGTAGTCCGAATCCAAAAAGGCAGGTATGGAGAGATTCCACTCTGGAGTTAGTGAGAGTAAGTCACCAAAAATAATGCCCATAAACAGGAGTTAAAAACAAAAAATATGAGAGAAAAGCGGTAAATGCTATCAGTGCCAATTCAAAATGGCGTCCACTCGCGTCTGTGAAGAAAAATTACAGGGGTGGCGTAAGTGGCAAAAAAAAGCATTATTGGTGCACAAAAGCGGCAGAAATGCTTACCGCTGCCAGACCCCATTAATTTCTGCATTTGTTGACAGGAATGCGGAGAAAGGAAGGGTATGAGACAACGAAACCTCCGCGCCCGCGATGGAGCTAAGGTGAAAGGCGCCATCTTGGTGTGTCGTCGAAGCCACGCCCCATCAGTACAAAAATTAATCGAAGGTAGCAACATGTTTATATAAGTAATTCCAGAGGAGCATTTGTCCAAATAATTCTTAATTAGGGTTCATATGCATTCGATAGTGAAGACATTCCTGGTTGTTTTGCAGATGTAAAGGTCTGCCAACCCTCGTTTCGCTCCCTTGTGGGCTCATGGGTATAGAGCTTTTTCAAGCCTTTTGGTCCTTTTAAAAAATAAGAGCCTCAAAAGGTGTGGTAAATGGTATAGAGTCAGATGCATGTAGTGCAGTCTGGATGCAGATGCTGGATGTGGCCACTCAAGGGATCTGGACCACATGCAGACCGCAGTACGGACATCCTATGACTTACATCTAGTCACCCCTCAACAGCAGGAAGAGCTGACACATGAAGGTCACTATGGGATTGTCAAAACTAAGGAAGCTCTCCATGAAAAGCTATGGTATCCTGGCACGGACGCACGTCACCGAAGCCCTTAATCACTGTCACCTGTGCCAAGTGACCGACAGCCTGTGAATCGGTGTGGTCCACCATGAGTCCAGAATTTAGCAGACTCCCAGACAGAGACAGGTACTCGTCTTCATTGATGCATGCTAGAAGTCCTCAGCAGTAGAAACAGTTAAGCCTCAGCCTTTAAACACTGACATCCTACCCTGGGTAAAGTCGTCGCAGTGAATGGTAAAAGCTGGTAAAAGCTGACAGTGGACCCTGATTCCAAGCAGCGGACATCAAGGCCTACCTACAATAGCCATTCAATGCTCAATGAAATATCACCCACGCTAGACTCAGGCAAATAGGGAAGCTGAGCAGCTCATGAAACCCCAAACAAGAAGCAAGGTAGTGAGGGGGCATGCTCCTGTTTGGAAGCCCAATCAGAGACATTATCTCTGCAGCACCCTAGTGGGCTGACGTGGACTGCAGTGGACCCCACTGGCCTCATACCCGCAGCAAACCCAAAGATGTGAAGAAGGAACAACGCCATGAAAAGTAAATTGAGGAGAATGCTGCTAAGTCTATTCTGTTCTATTCTATGCACATTTGTAGAGCACATGGCTACCATAGGGTTTGTGTAAACAAATAGGCTGCGGGGGTTGGATTATAACCACCCATATCAATACATTAAACCATAAAAAATACTCCAATAGACCAACAAGTGGTCGTAGTGCTGAGAAACCAGACTGCAAGAAACAGGAATTATCTATGTGAGGATATACCTGGACTCCTCATCCAGTGAGGATGGTCTATTGGAGTATTTTTTGTGGTTTACCATGGGGCTTCCCAGTGCTAGCATCTGCAACACTGACTCTCCCATACGCTCTGCAGGGGTTAGTTATTGAACAGCCAGGTCTTTAAGTGTTTTAGGAAGGTCTGTTTGTTGTCAATGAGTTGTATTGTATAAGGGAGGGCGTTCCATAGTTTGGCCATGTTGTAGCTGAAGGTCCACCCTCCACTTCTCTCTCTCTGAATATAGGGAACCATGGCCATTCGAACCTTAGTAGATCTAAGGGTTCTGCTCTGGTGTAGGGTGAAATCAGAGGTTGTAGTAGAAGGGGGCCTTTAGTTCGAAGTGCCCTGTGTTCTTTGCATAGTGCTTGGAATTTCACCCTTGGATCTTTTGGCAGCCAATGGAGAGTGACCCAGGCCTGCCAAGCTGAATTGTGTCTGGGGACAGTGTGTAGAATGTGGGCTGCCGCATGCTATATAACCTGAAGTTTCTTGGTTACAACTTTAGGCGCTCCAAAATAGAGCAAGTTCCAGTAGTCCCGGCAGGAGAGAATTAATGCTCAGACTACAGGCCTACTGGATAAAGGGGGGAGTAGGTGTAAGATTTTACTCAGCATTCTAAGTTGGCCATAGCAGCTTGCCAAAAGCTTTGTTGCCCATCCACCCAGCAGACTAAGGGCTCGTCCAAGTCAGGCATCCAGAAAGCAAATTCAAAAACCCTTTGGAATGGATCCCTCTTTGCCAAAGAAGGGAAATGAATCACCAGGAAGTTCTTGATGTCCAGATGGGTCAGGCATCTCCCTAAGAACCGCCCTCTCAACAACCCCCAAGGAGATGATACTGAAGAAGCTTTAAAAAAAGATGAACCCGAGAGTCCTCAACCTAGTCCCAACCAGAGGTCAGCTGGCTCAACACAGGCCTAGCGAGCTCCCTGACAGGCAAGCACAGCAGAGACAGCGGCAACCGCCATGTACTAATACCCACACTCAAGAGCCCACCGAGGCAACTTGCGACAGAAACTATTGGTGCTGCTTCTGATGCTGTGGTCCATGTTGAGTTGACTGCTGATTTTACTTTTGTTTGAGTCTGCTTTGTTTGAGATGGAGTGTGCCATCCAGCGTCCCCTCATGACCACTCACACTAGCATTCCGCCAGTGGCCAATCCCGACCAATGGCGGTAAAAAAAAGTAGGTGGAGCAATCATGGCACCATTCACGAGCTGAAGCGGGTGTCTTGTGTGTGCATTCAGGAGCAAACCTGTGGGCCTCCTGAGCACAAGCAGTGGTAGCGTGTCCTGGATGGTTACCGTTATTAAATATGGCTGTCTTCCCATTAGCTGGGTCATTGTGACATAGCCTGTCTGTGCAAGTGGCGTTTATAGCGAGTTATGTGGTCCAGTGTCTCTTTCTGTTCTCTGGGACATGGGTGGTATTTAGGGCTTCTCGGGGGTCAAAGCTGCGGTCCCTGGATAGCCCCTTGGAACCCCTGGCACTGCCTTTGCAACCCAGTCCTCAGAGGTAGCAAAGTCAGTGCCAAGTAACGCAGCACAGTGCTGCAAGCCATTTAGCTGCGCCGCGCTGCGTTGCTTTCTGACCACAGGGATGCGTCACATTTACAACAATATGACGGATGCCTGTGCTCTCCCCTGTGCTGGTGCACTATTGGCTGCCGTGTGCCAATGCGTTGCGGGGAGGATTGTTTTTGAGCAGGAAGGGACACAAGAGGTGTTTTCCTCCTTCTGTGCGTGCTGCAGTATGCAACCCACATAGAAAGAGGAAAAATCTAGGAGAAATAAAATGATTTAACCTTGTTGCGCCTCCTTATGCTTCCTCTGGGGAGGAGTAGGATTCTGATGCATTCGCAGGTTTGAGAAACGTTGTAAATTTGGAAATGCGACAGAATCCATGGGTGTTGCGTGGGAACACCCACTGTGACAACCATGGAACATCCCTTTCACGCAAAGTGCTGTGTAAAAAGGGGCCGTATTTACAAGACCACAACATATTTTATTACTCACTATTAGTGTAAAAAGAAATGGGACCTTTGGTGGCAGCTACTGTGAATACATTTTTTTTAATGTATGTTGTGTGCATGCTTGCAAGTGAGAGAGGTTTATGTGAGAGAGCATGTGAATGTAAGAGCTTGGGTGTATGTGCAAGCATGTGTGTGTGAGTGAAAGTGAGTGAGAGTGAGTGACAGGTACTGAGTGAGACTGCGTGGGATTGAGGCCCTATGGGATTGAGGGCAGGATTTACTGTTCTTTGATGAAAGGCAGCGCTGTACCAAAGATGCTGCGCTGTCTCGCATCAAAGAAAGAGAGAAAAAATGCCCAACATCTACTAAGATGTGTTGCATTGTCTCTACCTGTGCACGGGTACACGTGTGGCTTATGGATGTGCTTTGAAACCCAAGGGTGGTTGCATGGGAATGCCCATGCACCAGCCATGGAATTCCCAATGACGCAAGGAAACACAAGGCAGTGGGCAGCGCAACTCTGCGTAACTTTGGGATACTGTACAACACAAAACAGGACTTGCATTGGATAGTAAATCTCATCCTAGCACTTTGCACCGGTATTGTGTCACAAATGTGAGCGATGCAAACTCGGTGAAAAGCATTAGTAAACCTGTGGCCATAGTATCAGTAGGTACGAATGAGTATGAGTGAGATTTAGAGTGAATGCAAGTGAGTGACAATGAATAAGAATGGTAGTAATGGGGGTAAGGAAGTGTGATGTTAGGGTCATGTGACATGCCTTCCTAGAAACAAATAGGGTCAAGGGTCATATGATGGCACTTCCTGTGATGTCATTAAGTCAAAAGGGATACGATGTCACTTCCGCTACCTCTGGCAATTTGGTGAATGACGCCCATGATCAAGAAGATTACGTTAGCAACAGAAGAGGGCACATTAGGTTCATAAGACATAAAAAATAATATTTGGGAACAGCTTAGAGAGATGGTTGAAGAATTTGTTTTTAAAAACATTCTTTCTCTATCAATTTACATCGGAGTGGAGGGAATTTCAAGAGGACCTGTGCTAGAATAAACACATTTTTAGTTTAAAGATGAGTTTTCCACCTCAGTCGGCAGCGTTGAAATGTGTGACGTAAGTACTACTTGCATCCCTACTCATGCACTTCCTATCTCACTCTTCAAATAATGCTCATCCGGGAATCCCATCCCTTCCTGTACATCTTTCTCCATTTCCTGCAACACCTCTCTCCTACTGTGCACAGTGCACCCCTCCCTCACACTCTTGGGGCCTCATGATGGGGATTTGACATAGGACAGCACAGCAAGCCATCCTACTGCGCTGCCCTGCATCACAGTGTAAGGGCAGGAATGCACCGTGTTTATCTAGACTGGCACAGTTTCGCCAGCCTAGCGCCAACACAGGCCCCCTTGCACGTGCAAGGGTGTCTGCGTTGCAGGCAGGATTATTTTTGTGCAGGAAGGGTTACCTTCCTGCACAAAACAATCCTGAGAGGCCTTTTCATCTTTCTGCGTATGCTGGAGAATGCAGGAACACATAAAAAGAGGAAAAAAGAAGGAGAAATAAAGATATTTCTCCTAATTAAGCCTCACCATAGTAGTCACAAGGGGGCAGATTTATGAGCCCCTTGCGCCTCAGTTACGCCTCCGTTGCGTCACTTTTGTGACGCAGCGGCGGCGCAAATCCTGCGCCATGCTGCGGGGTATTTACAACGTGACGCATCTGGGAGATGCGTCACGTTGTAAAGCCCTGCGCCACCAGTAGGCGTACCTGTGCAGGGGGGGCGTTCCGTCTCAGGAACGCCTCCTAAAAGAGGCTGAGTAAAATCTACAAGATTTCACTCAGTCACTTTTGAGCCCATGCTGCGTCAAAACCCTGCGCCTGCTTGAAGCAGGCGTAAGGATTGACGCAGCATTGTAATGATAGGGCACCCCCGAGCCTTGCTGGAGCTGCGTCGCGCTTGCGACGCAACTCCAGCAATGCGCCGCGTTTCCGACAGGAGATGCGTCACGCATCTGCCCATCCGAGTGCCATGGTGCGCCGCATTGTAAATGCGTCGCATCAATGGTGGCGCACGGATGGGCAGATGCGTCGCAACTCTTCTGGCGCATTTCTGCTGATTAGCAGAGATGCGCCAGACGTCATAAATCTGCCCCAAGGTTTTGGGGCTTTCCCAGGTTTACATGTGCTTGTAAATCTGGGGAAGCGTCAAAATCCAAGGATGTTGTGTGGAAAAACCCACAGCAATGCGTATGAAACAGCGTCCAAGCGCGGAGTAAGGCAGAGCAGCGATTTGCGCTGCCTTGCCTTGATGCAGATCTATATCAGGCCCTTCACAGCCATGGAAAGTGGCTCTGCGTGACTTCATAAATATGATTTTGTAGTTTGCACTGCCGGAGCATCACAAGAAGTGTAGCAATGGCGGCACAAGGGGCTCATAAATATGCCCCTTATTGTATAACCTTTCTTCCGTGCAGCACTGCGTTGTTGTTTTAGCTACGTTTGAGCTACACAATTCACATGTGCAAAAGTAAACATCATGGCTAAACTTGAAGAGAGGCTCAGGAAAAGTCTAAAAGATTTCTGGTTTTCTGCACACACAGAAAGGGGGAGTTAGTGTGAGTTGTGCAATTCCTTCCACTCCTCCCATGATGCAATTCCTCCAGGGGCAATAATCGGCCTACAGCTGTGGATCACATTTACAACCAACTGAGACAACCAGACCTCGTCCAGGGCAGTAATCACGAGCAGATACTGTCAGACCAACCACTGCATCCCTTGGGATATTGAGCAAGCATGCCCCTGCTGTCCAGACCCACACTGTGAATCTCTTCTTGTTGGTGGTGATGCAAAACATGTGCACCAGTGTGAAAGCCAGCAGTGGTCCAATGAAGCTCTTCTTATTGGTGGTGATGCCAAAACATGTGCACCAGTGTGAAAGCCAGCAGTGGTCCAAGGACACCCTGGGCCTGCGGAGGAAGGGATGTGTGCGAGTTCTGTGTGTGGCTCTGTATGCGCTTGTGTTGATGTTTTCATGGTGTGAACCAAGCTCGGGAGCGACAGAGCACTGTATTTCAGGTAGCCGATACCTAGGGCCAGATTTAAAGAATTTTCACACAAGGAAGCAAGACAAATAGTTTAACAAGACATGGTGCATTCCTGTCCTCTACCTGGCATGGCGTACAAACTGCAGCCTAGTGCCAACGCAGCCACCCTTGCACCCTGGTGCTTCCACTTTTCTGCACAAAAACAATCCTTAGCGGCTTTTTCCTCTTTCTACGGGAATGCAGAATGCAGCACACCTCGAAAGAGGAAACATCGAGGAGAAATAAAGATATTTCTCCTTGTTGCGCCTCTCCTGGGAAGGTGTATAATTCTGATGCAATCTCAGGTGTACCTGTGTTGGTAAATCTATGAATGCTTCTGAATACTTTGGAATACATGGGTGGATGCGTGAGAACACCCACACTCCACCCATGTAACGCCTTCCTGGCTCGCTGTAACACCAGGCAGTGACTTGTGCTGCCTTGCATTACACCAGATTTTCCAAGCCATGCAGAGCCACGCATGGCATGTAAATCTTATTCTAGGTTTTGCGTCACCCTGCATCACCTTGTGTGGCGCAAGGGCGACACAAAACCTTAATAATCTGGGCCCCAGTGCTCATCAAGTGGGGATATACATCTTTGAATTGCACAATTACAATTCACTTATTTACAACTACATTTCACGTACTTTTTAGGATATTAAATGATTCACACTGTTAGGATGGAGTAATGTCCTGGAGAATGTGGGTCCTTGCTTCAAATTCTGGATAGCAAATTATAATGTTTTTACCACCTCAGCACCCAGGACGATCACAAGTGAGCCCGTCTTTGATATGGAGTGAGACACACGTCCCTCTGGAAGAGTGCGACTGCTGTCATCTCACCAGAGGTCACAGCGAAGTGGAAGAGGCCAGATAGTTTAGGGGTTCTCCTGATGGGATATTCCCACCTTCCTGCTCACACACTGGACAAAGACCATGACTGGACCAGTCTGCATAGAAAGAGCAAAAGTGGAGAGCAAGCCAAACCCAATCCCAGAACTGAACTGCTGGAATACACAAGCCATGTCTGCATCTTGAGTGTTATGATGGGGCAGAAACATCCAGTCAGTCTGGCAAGGTTTCCCGACCAGAAGTCTTGGCGTGCACATCAATGGGGGTCGAGATAATCCTTTGAGTTCCAGGGTTGGTGTAGGAACCACCAACTTCCCTGTCCATGTTTGGGACCAGGAACCTGAAGAAATTTTACAAGTGCACCAGGGGGGGCTGTCTGGATCCTGCCTCAAGTAGAGAGCGGATCAACTGAATAGTAGGGGCAATGAGGCGCCCTGGCATGAGAAGAGGGGCTGTGAAGAGCCTAGGTGAGACGATTTGATGACACAGATGAAGTGTGCCCTCAGGAGAGGCTGGCACTACTATGCCATGGGTGAAGTCCAACTCACAAAGAACTACACAAACTGCTCAGGTACTGTGACACTGAACCCAGACAAGAGGGAGGAGGGATCTACTGGGACTCCCGAGTGAATGTGAGTGAATTATGCTATGGGAACTCCTTTTAGGATCCTCGGGATCGCTTGTTATAAGCAGGGTTACTGGAATTACGCTGCAGGGGAGCACAACATTTCGAGGCAGGGTTGACTAAATTATGCAACAAGAAAAGGCTAATTATGTGGCACAATGCGGCACATTTTCTAATAGTATTGCTTCATTATTTTGTCATTTTCATATACGGTAATGCTCTCTGTCCAAGGATTTCATCTCATTAGTACCAGTTTAACAACCAAATGCAGAACTCTGCAACTGAAAGAGGGCCAGTTAACCTTTGTGAAGGGCCTTCCACTCCATGTGAACACTTTGCCACATTTTTAGTAACTCGTAATCAATTTGAGCTAGAACATTTTTTGGGTTAAAATCTGCTGATAATGCAGCAGATGATAGATTATGTGGCAAAAGCGGAAAATCCATGATTATGCAAATAAACAGAAGCCGCAGAATCAGATAATACCCGTGGCTCTGGTTATAGGGCACTGGGCAAATTGACTTTACCGCCTTACACCATCCCCACCTATACCATGAACACGGGGCCCAGAGCAGGGTAGGATAGACGCAGTCCGGCTGCCACCCTCTCCTACAGAGCAACAACGTGCTCTGCCTTCCCGTCAGCTGTAGACTACCTTACCTCGGCAGGTCTCCTACCCCGTTAATAGTCTACTAGGGTACCTTCCACCCAGTCTGGTCATCAACCTCATTTAGGAGTTCCAGACATTTTAGTTAGTGCACCACTAACCCTTAATTTTCTATGGTCCTGATGAAGTGCCACCTGACCCGTTAGGGGCATTACAGGCACGAAACATGTCGACCTACTACACCTTGACAGCCCTTTAGGTACATAACATCCATACAGGGCTTCGATACCTTTTAATTAAGCCTGAGCTACCACATCAATAAAGACATACAAGAATAGGACAGCTCTAGACTTATTTTAATCCACTACGCTCTGCTCTGCACTGCCCTGCCCAGCCCTCACACTCGCACTCACCCTATGGCTTCTTCAAAAGATCTCCGCCAAGGAGCCCCGTTTACGGGAGCCCATTGGGCATTGCAGCGCCGGCCCGATGAGGAGCTTGGCCCAATGATGAAGCATGACATCCTTCGGGGTGTGTGAGGGCATCACGAAGAAGAGACCTCCCCTCCCACTCTAGGACACCCTTCTGTTATACAGCCCTTAGAAAGTTAGCAAATTTTATTTTTACAGGGAAAAAGGTGATGAGGGTTGGATGAGTGAATATGGTCTAGATTTAAATCAGGAGGAATCTAAATGAATCATGTCTTAAAACATCCTTATCTTCCAAAACATCATGTATGCTAAGGACAGTTCTGAAACGTAATGCAGATAAAATTGATGCAATATTGCTCACTGCCAAACATATCACCAAGCTCTCAAACATCCACACTGCACCAATTATTCTATGCCTCATCAGTCACCACCAAACACATCCCCAAGGTACAGATTGTCACGGTTTTGCGTCGCCTTGGCGACCAGCAAGGGGGTGCATGGGTGCAGCAAAACCCTGAGTGAGATTTATCAAGCCACCCAAGGCTACCTGCATGGCTTGATAAATCTAGAATAACGCAACACAGTTGCCTTGAGCTACTCTGCATGGTGGGGTCGTTCCGTGGGTGGAGCGTGGGTGTTTGCACACATCCACCCATGGATTCTGGTGCATTCCCAGATTTACCATTAGTGGTAGACCTGGGAATGCGTCAAAATGCTATGTCTTTCCAGGTGAGGCGTAACGAGGAGAAATATTTAAATTTCTTGTTGTTTTTTCCTCTTCCTGCGTATGCTGCATTCTGCAGCTCACATAGAAAGAGGAAAATGCCTCCAAGGATTATTTTTGAGTTGGAAGGTGCCCCTTCCTGCATAAAAACAATCCTGCCTACAACGCAGGCACCCTTACACCATGATGCAAGTGGGCTTGCGTTGGCGCAAAGCAGCCAAATGTGTGCCAGCGATAGAACCGGACAGGCATGCGCTGTGCAATATTACATATGGCGCATTCGTGCCCTTTTCCTTTAATGCCGTGCAGCGCAGCAAGGTGGCTTGATGTTGCCCTGGTTTCCCTGCGTGAAGAAACGATAAATATGGAACCAAGCCGGTAAAAACATGCACAATGCACAGGTTATTCGAGGCCAGTCAGCCACTCATCTGACCCTTAAAGGTACCCTCCAGTGTGAAGAAAAAAGAACAGTTCTCTTAGCTCATCACTTACAATCAGCAATGTGGGGGCTTGTTTTCATGATACAACATTGGCCCTATGTTAGCTTTGCTTTAGTTGACATGAGTAGGCTGCATTAGGTTGCAGCATTTAAAAGAGTGCTTGTTCATTTGTGTGCACGAGCCCTGCACATTCTCGTTCGGAAAATCATTTGAAATTAGCCGCCAACCATGGTCTCTGCTTGCATGTAACACAGTAAGTTTCACCAGCTTCACCGGGAAGGATGTTGTGATGTTGTAACATCTGCAAGGCCCCTCGGCTGAGACTCCGTTAACATGTCAATCAATGTTATTCATGTTCACAGGCAGTTTGTTCTCTTCTGTTTTGCATTAATATTTCTTCTGCAACAAATTATGTGCTCTGTTAGCCAGTGCAAGTGCCAGTTATTTTAAAATAATACTATAATTGGTGCTGTGCAAGTAACACTTCAGGACTGCACAGTTACATGTTGTTGTGCTAATAAAATTGTGTGCTTCCCTTGAATAAAACACTATAAAGACATGCCTTTGGGGAGATGTCAGAGTCTTTCTCATTCTGCTGCACTCGACACTCTGCTTGTTGCTTAGCGAGGCTTAGATGCTCACAGTACTTTCTGTGTTCAGACCTATTTACTATTTAGTAACATTAACATGATTGAATGCCACAGCACATCTGTGTCAGTGTTTGTTTAATTTCTTAAAGGCACATTGCATGATTGCATTTATGATAATTCTGGTTTGTGTTAATTCCTAATAAAGTAGCAGTTCAGCACAGCAGGGCAGCAGTCCTTCAGAGAAGCACTACTTTCCACAGCACAGCAGTCCTTGTTCCTGGCAGATACCACAGGTCCAGAAGTGTACTGAAGAGTTGGAGTCTGAGGTCCAATATTGATACCTGGTGCCCCCTCTTAAGAGGAGGAAGCATCTAGAGGCGTCAGGCATCCCCTTCCTCCCTGTCTTGGCCCCAGCATGCCTGGATCACAAAAGACTCGCAAGATCCCATTTGTGAGAGTGCTCAGACAGAGCTTTTGTGATGGGCAAGTGTGGTAGGTGACAACTCCTCCCTCTCGTTAACTCAGAGTGGCCCATCCTGCCAACAACTATCTATCCTTTGTCTTACTTACTGGGAGGAATAAACAAAGACTAACTGCCAGGTACACCTAGTCATGTGACCCAGGATCAGGCTCCAGGCACCAAACGATTAGGACAAGAAAATGCCAACTTTCTAAAAGTGACATTTTCAGAATTGTGATGAAAAATCCAACTTTACAATTAAAGAGGGTTGTTAATTACAATTCTTTATACACCAAACTTGAGCTGTCAACCTACTCCCAATTGGAAGTTACAGCTTATTAAATGTGATAAGGCAACTCCAATGTTATCTGTTAGGAGAGGTAGACCCTTACATAGGGAAAAACTAATGTAAGAGTTTTGCTTTGCCAGGACATGTAAAACTTAAAAATGCATGCCTCACTTTTTAAGTATACTGCACTCTGCCCTCTGGGCAGTCCAGGGCCTAACCTAGTGGTAACTTATATGTATTAAAAAGGAAGGTTCGGGCCTGGCAAAAGATTTATTTTCAAGGAATGGTTTCCCGCCTGCACACCTGTTGATGAAGTGTGTCTACCAATTTGTAACAAAATTAATGTGTTTATTAAAATTGTGCATGCACCTGTGAGCTTGTGGGTTTGACTAAATGCCCTGTGACCAAATATGCAAGAGAAAGGAAACGGAAACTTCCATTCCTATCTCACAGGGCACTGCAATGGTCCCTAAGGTTTCTGTAGGAGAGTAAGTCACTTATGGTTGATGTATAATACCATTTTAAAATACTTTAAAAACTTAAGAAATTTGCTGAACAAATTTAAATCAGTACCCAATGTTTTATAATCACATTGATGAAAACTTTGAACATCACAATTGTACTTTACAAAGTCCAATATCAATATGTTCAGTGCAAACAGAAAACAGAGCTGCTAATTTAACAATTCTTGAAATAAGAACCAATGCATTTCGGGTTTCTAGGTCCCTTCTTCAGGGGAAAACTTTCATGGTAACATGATATACAAGAAACCACCTGTCAGAACAGTCGAATGAAAAGACAAAAAAAAGAAAAACGGAGAGTCGACATTGTTTTTCTTACACAATCAAAGAAACAAAGAAACAAAGATGCAAGGGTCTGTGCTTGTGCCTACTGTGCACCAAAATCACCATGCACAAAGAGTCTATGATAACCCATAAAGCGAGAACGAGTATCCGTGTAGCCGTGAAACCCAAATATCCATAGTGAGTTCTAATCAGTGATAGAAACACCACCATGCTAACTGACCTCAAACGTGCCGTATAGCAACATTGGTTGCGTGTTAGTTTTAAAAAAAACAATAGATACCGATGCATATTCATGATCAAAAGATTTATTTTGCCAGGTCGCAATGGCAGTTCAAAACTGAACACATAGGCTGCACTGGCAGGCCTGAGACATGTTTAAAGGGCTACTTAAGTAGGTGGCACAATAAGTGATGCAGGCCTGCTACTAGCATTTATTTTACAGACCCTGGGTATCTGTAGTACCACTTTACTAGGGACTTACAAGTAAATAAAGTGGGCCAATTGGGTGTCAGCCAATTCTACTATGTAATTATTCTTGGTCTTGTCGGAATTCAGCGCGGGGATACTCCGAACTGGAGTAACCATGCTCTATACAAGCTGCCAATATACCATAACATACCATCTAAAGAGAGAGCGCAGACACTTTAGCACAGGTTAGCAATAGGAGGTAGAGAGCACAGAGTCCTAAGGCCAGCAAAAACAAAGTCAACAAAACAGGAGGTTTGAAGGCAAAAAGTTAGGGGTAAAACGACGCCAACAATGCCTGGTTTAACAAGTATTTTATGTTGGATTGTGTGTTTTATTGTGTTCTGTTGTGTTGTATACTATTATGTTGGGTTTTTGGGCTTTGTTACGTGACATTTCTAACTATTCCATCACTTCTGGCATTTACCCAACTTGTTTCAAATCAGCAGTGATAGTGCATCTTCTAAAATTGCAACTAGTCCTCTGCATCAAAATATTAGTCGTTTTGCTCCCCTTTTGTTTCAAGGTGCTGGAACAATTGATCCTCAACCATCTTGCGCTCCTTCTAGTCTCTAACAAGGATGTTGCTTTGGGGAGGCTTAACCCCTTGTAGTCTGGCTTCCGTACCCTCCTCTCATTAGAAACAGCACAGTCATGCGTCCCCCAACTCCTTCACCGCTGCACAACCTAATCACCTTCCTTCCTTCTCGTACTCCTAGACCTCTCCGTTGCCTTCAACCACTCTAGGCTTACACTACAGTCCTGTCTCCACTCGCATGGTATCGCGGTTCCAGTTCATAAATGACTTGCTTCATACCTGCCAAGATGCTATTTCTTTGTTTCTTAGAGCCCCAAGTCATCAACACCCACCCCACCTCAAGTGGAAGGACCATAAGCTCTGTCCTCACCTTTGCCACTGTACACTATCTCTCCAGGAGAAATTGTGTCATCCTTTTAGTTCCCGCACCACCTTTATGCCAATGAGACTAATGGTTTTCTTCTTTCCAAATATTCCATCCAGTCTTCAGTCACTTGTCTCTCACACAGCTATCCACCACTGGACGGATCTTCAGTCCTTCATGTTTATTCCCTCTAAAACTGAGGTCCTGGACTTTTCCTCCTCATTAGGTCCCACCTCTATAACTGACCCTATTTACTTCCCCACGAAACCTTGGGGTTCACTTTTGCACATGCATAAAAAAGTAATTATGGTTCTTATCCAACTCATCACACACAACGAGATATCACCTATTGATCATATGAAAGATTCGACCTCTCAACCCTTTCAATATACCAAAATCCTCATGAACTCCCTGCTACTCAGCAACCTTGACTACTGCAATAGTTTACCCGTTTGCCACCCCAACAGTCTTTTGCATCAGTTGACAAGGTAATAAACTTTGCCATTAGAACTTTGTTCAATCAACCTAGACAGACGTCCACCTACTGAAACCATCACCAGGGCCACACAGAAGCTATAGAATCTTATTTTTAAGTAGGGGCATGGCCATAACTACCTCTCGGACATCCTAACTTACACCTATTCCGAATCCTTGACATCGCCACAAGCTTCTGATCTCTCCCAAACCACCCTCAATAGTCTCCAGGTCCAGTCCTTGCACCGCGTGCATCAACTCCACTGGAACTCTGTGCGGTCAAGCATTCATTCTACAGCAGCTCTCCAGGAGATCAAAAATGCACTGTAGGGCCATCTCTTGCAACTTAAAAGATATGAGTGAAAGCTGCCCCACACCCCAGACTGATGTCAGTATGTGTATTGTGATGCCTGTGTGCTTCAGCATTTGCAGATGTGTCATTATCCTAGATGTGTGAACGTCTCCACTATGTCTATCCATACCACTGGTGCAATCTACTCACCACCTAACTGCTGCTCTTCATGTGATATGTACCTCAACCCCCAAATCTTCATGTACTTTCAATGCTGTAATATGTTTTTCACTGAAATAATATTGTTGCTTACGAAATACATAAATAAATAAGAATGATGGATGAGGCCTTTATGCAAGAGTTTTCCATTGGTGGGGATCAGTAAGGCAAGAATTTTCCATTGGTGGGGATCAGTAAGGCAAGAGTTTTCCATTGATGGGGATCAGTAAGGCAAGCGTTTCCCATTGGTGGGGATCAGTAAGGCAAGAGTTTCCCATTGGTGGGGTTCAGTAAGGCAAGAGTTTTCCATTGGTGGGGATCAGTAAGGCAAGAGTTTCCCATTGGAGGAGATCAGTAGGACAAGAGTTTTCCATTGGTGGGGATCAGTAAGGCAAGAGTTCTCCATTGGTGGGGATCAGTAAGGCAAGAGTTTCCCATTGGAGGAGATCAGTAGGACAAGAGTTTTCCATTGGTGGGGATCAGTAAGTCAAGAGTTTTCCATTGGTGGGGATCAGTAAGGCAAGAGATTTCCATTGGTGGGGATTAGTAAGGCAAAGTTTCCCATTGGTGGGAATCAGAAAGGCAAGAGTTTCCCATTGGAGTAGATCAGTAGGACAAGAGTTTTCCATTGGTGGGGATCAGTAAGGCAAGAGTTTTCCATTGGTGGGGATCAGTAAGGCAAGAGTTTTCCATTGGTGGGGATCAGTAAGGCAAGAGTTTCCCATTGGAGGAGATCAGTAGGACAAGAGTTTTCCATTGGTGGGGATCAGTAAGGCAAGAGTTTTCCATTGGTGGGGATCAGTGAGGCAAGAGATTTCCATTGGTGGGGATCAGTAAGGCAAAGTTTCCCATTGGTGGGAATCAGAAAGGTAAGAGTTTCCCATTGGAGTAGATCAGTAGGACAAGAGTTTTCCATTGGTGGGGATCAGTAAGGCAAGAGATTTCCATTGGTGGGGATCAGTAAGGCAACGTTTCCCATTGGTGGGAATCAGAAAGGCAAGAGTTTCCCATTGGAGTAGATCAATAGGACAAGAGTTTTCCATTGGTGGGGATCAGTAAGGCAAGAGTTTTCCATTGGTGGGGATCAGTAAGGCAAGAGTTTTCCATTGGTGGGGATCAGTAAGGCAAGAGTTTCCCATTGGAGGAGATCAGTAAGGCAAGAGTTTTCCATTGGTGGGGATCAGTAAGGCAAGAGTTTTCCATTGGTGGGGATCAGTAAGGCAAGAGTTTCCCATTGGAGGAGATCAGTAGGGCAAGAGTTTTCCATTGGTGGGGATCAGTCAGGCGCGAGTTTCTCATTGGAGGAGATCAGTAGGGCAAGAGTTCTCCATTGCTTGGGATCAGTAGGGCAAGAGTGTTCCGCTGGCGGGGATCAGTAGGGCATGAGTGTTTCAGTGGTGGGGATCAGTAGGACAAACTACTGGAATCAGGAGCTGAGGGATGATCAAGTAATGAGGGTTGAGCTCTGAGGGGTTGCGAGAAGCAATGTGGCAGAGAACGGCATTGGATAGAATGGGCTATTACGAATGATTCCCAATGTGTTGAATACACAATAGAGGGCCAGGACTTGTGCTTTACAGCAATTGGTGGCTTATCCGGCAGAGGAAGGGAGAAAGAAAAGTTTAGTATTCTTTGTCCGATGGAGCTGAGATGTGGAGGCATGGGCACAGTGTAGGATGGGGCAGTTTGCAGTGAGCTTGGGTGATGGAATGAAGAGTTGGGCATTGGTGGCCAACAGTTGTCATTTAAAGCTCAAAAAGGGTATAATGCCTGTTGTAATGTCACATAGGCTGCAATGAGAAGGGGAGTGAAAATGGATGAGTAAAGTTAGGAGCCATACTGGTTTACTGCTGGACATAGCTCCTCAATACCAACATCCAACGGTACCAAAGCGCCTGGATACGCTCTCGGGTGATTAGTGCGCTATACAATTCAATATATCATAACAGAGTGAAAGTGTGGCCTGTTACATATGAGGAGATATAAGACCAACCCCTCTTGTGGTCTCGGTGACACCCACAGTGGTCAGGTGTAGGGCGTGGTCAGGTGTATTCAAAGTTCAGTTAGAAGAGGACCCTGTGATAGGAATAGGACATATTTGGGACACGTGGGGAAGA
Organism: Triturus cristatus; assembly: GCF_964204655.1. Taxonomy (NCBI): domain Eukaryota; kingdom Metazoa; phylum Chordata; class Amphibia; order Caudata; family Salamandridae; genus Triturus; species Triturus cristatus. The sequence continues at coordinate 1,199,093,531 of NC_140582.1, read as the reverse complement.
GGTTCAGGTGGTGTGGGTTTTTAGGAGCTCATTTGAAGTTAACTGTGGAGGTTGCCTTCAGAGTGATATCTGGAGACACACATTAATGGTGGCTTGATAACAGTGAAGAGGGACTTGTAAGCCCTTGGTGCTTCCAGGCAAGGACTGACAGGAGAGGGAGGGGCGTCCCAGTTCCTGAAAAGCTTAAACAAGCATTGGCATAGCCAACGGGTCTCGCCTTTGGGACTATAAGTGTTTAGTTATGCAGCACAATATCCTTGGTGCAACAACATCAACTGTTGCATGGCTAAGCACTTATAAGGTCCCAAAGGCGAGACCGATTGGCTATGCCAATGCTTGTCTAATTAGCAGTGCAGCCTGTCTGCTTCAGACAAAGAAGACGGACTTACCTTTTAAGCTCTTGGTTGTGACGAGTCAAACAGTGTTGCTTTTCTTTTTGGACTGCGCCCATGGCCTGGCCATCTGTGTGGAGGTTGCCAAAGTGGCTCAGTCACACTGGCTTCGCCTTGTGAGTTGAACTGAACTTTCGGTAACAGATAATTCTAGTTTCTCCTTTATTTCCCAGCTCTTGCTGGGCCTGAAGCCCAGTCTTCTCTGCTCACTTACACCTCGTTATCTGAAACCCTTCTAGGGGTATTTGCCTGCCCATCAGTCAATACATCATGTCAAGGCAGGGAATCTCAGAGCCATCTGAGCTCAAGTAAGGCCCCTCTCTCTCTCTCTCTAATTCTCAAGCAGGGTCAGGGCTGGGTCCTAAAGAATTAAAAGGAATGAGCAGTGCAAAATGTAAGCTGTGTCAAGTGTGAGCTGTGCAAAGAAGCTGTACAGGCATAAGAGGAAGAGAAAAGGGTGTGTGCATGGGGTGCGCTGCGCCAGGCTGGAGCCGAGCTCAGGCCACATGTCCTGTTCTTCACTTTGCCTTCACTTCCATCTCAACTTATTCTTTAGATCAGAAAACGCCAGTAATTTTAACATTTTACTTACTGTAATGACTGCTTTGCTCCCCGTTAAACTTAAAAAAGAGAGGCTAAATATACCAGATTGAGTTAACACAAGGGTGTCTTAGCATAGCTCCAAGAAGACAGGATACAGTGCACTGAAAATCTGGCCTAGATTCAGCCCTTTTGGACCCGGTATACACCAGTGATCGAACATGCGATCACTGTATTTATTTAACACGGGATACTATTTATTTCCAGATAAAACTAATCAAAACGCAGAGGTGTTAATCAGAATTCAAAGGAAGATATCAATCCAGTGGCTAAACTGTTTCAATCCCAGCGTCCCCACTTGTGTGATCTTAGTCAGGCTACTTTACTTCGTTTTTCCTCAGTTGTCCCGATCACATTGACAGCCCTTTCAGGTCATTCACAGAGAGTGAGTGCCCTGTTCGAAAATCTTTCCTGCTTATGGTGTAATGGACTATAATGTTGTTTCCTCTAAATAGACAGTGTTTGCCATATTTCAAGGGTGCCCACTTTCTCAGTTCACTCTTGTCATTCTTGTCAGGCGGGGAAAAGGCTTCATGAATGTTTAGAAACTGTCACTGAATGGCTGGCACGCAAATTAGCGCAGTATATTATACTGCATTCAAACCCTTCCAAATGTGAAAGATACAAACCTTTCTGGCATTTTCAGTATCACATTTTAATATGTTTGTTGACGTAATTTCCATACAAAATAATGCCATTGTTCTAGGCTTTTGTTCTTGGGGCCATTCCAGATCCCTGGCTCAGTGGCCCCTATATATTTGCTGGCTTGCCTCCCTCTAAAGATAGGGTAAGTGTGCTCTTGAGTGACCTATGCAGGATAGGAGCCGAGCAGCAGACACGCTATACACTGTCAGCTGGGGGATGGCGTGCATCGAAGCACGAGGAGCCGTGCACAAGGGAACTTTGCACAACATGAGCTACTCTTTAGAGGACACATGCCGCCCGGATGAAAGGTGTGCAGTCTGAATGAGATGTACATGGCAGGAGTTTGAGCTGTGCATTCCTGCCATGGACTGTTCGAGCAGCAACACGTGTGCCAGGAGCGAGCCGTACAGAATCCGAGCTGTTGTAGCGTGCTAGAGGAGCTGTGCGGCAGGGCAGGCACTGGCTCTAAGCTGGGCAACAATCAGAGATCTGACCTGCTGATCAGATGCATGGCTAGTGTGTAAGCAAAGTAACCTTCAGCAGTGAATGCGGAGGGCCACTGGGGACGCACTCATCTCCAGCAGTGATTGAGGAGGGCCGCTGGGGACGCACTCATCTCCAGCAGTGAATGAGGAGGGTCATTGGAGATGCACTCATCTTCAGCAGTGAATGAGGAGGGCCACTGGGGACGCACTCATCTCCAGCAGTGAATGAGGGGGGTCCCTGGGGACACACTAATCTCCAGCAGTGAATGAGGAGGGCCACTGGGGACGCACTCATCTCCAGCAGTGATTGAGGAGGGCCACTGGGGACGCACTCATCTCCAGCAGTGATTGAGGAGGGCCACTGGGGACGCACTCATCTCCAGCAGTGATTGAGGAGGGCCGCTGGGGACGCACTCATCTCCAGCAGTGAATGAGGAGGGTCATTGGAGATGCACTCATCTTCAGCAGTGAATGAGGAGGGCCACTGGGGACGCACTCATCACCAGCAGTGAATGAGGGGGGTCCCTGGGGACACACTAATCTCCAGCAGTGAATGAGGAGGGCCACTGGGGACGCACTCATCTCCAGCAGTGATTGAGGAGGGCCACTGGGGACGCACTCATCTCCAGCAGTGAATGAGGAGGGCCACTGGGGACGCACTCATCTTCAGCAGTGAATGAGGAGGGCCACTGGGGACGCACTCATCTCCAGCAGTGATTGAGGAGGGCCACTGGGGACGCACTCATCTCCAGCAGTGATTGAGGAGGGCCGCTGGAGACGCACTCATCTCCAGCAGTAAATGAGAGGGTCACTGGGGACGCACTCATCTCCAGCAGTGAATGAGGAGGGTCCCTGGGGATGCACTCATCTCCAGCAGTGATTGAGGAGGGTCACCGGGGACGCACTCATCTCCAGCAGTGAATGAGGGGGGTCCCTGGGGATGCACTCATCTCCAGCAGTGAATGAGGAGGGTCACTGGAGACGCACTCATCTCCAGCAGTGAATGAGGAGGGCCACTGGGGACGCACTCATCTCCAGCAGTGAATGAGGAGGGTCACTGGAGACACACTCATCTTCAGCAGTGAATAAGGAGGGCCACTGGGGACCCACTCATCTACAGCAGTGAATGAGGAGGGTCACTGGAGACGCACTCATCTCCAGCAGTGAATGAGGAGGGCCACTGGGGACGCACTCATCTCCAGCAGTGAATGAGAGGGTCCCTGGGGAGGCACTCATCTCCAGCAGTGAATGAGGAGGGCCACTGGGGACGCACTCATCTCCAGCAGTGAATGAGGAGGGTCACTGGGGCGCACTCATCTCCAGCAGTGAATGAGAGGGTCCCTGGGGAGGCACTCATCTCCAGCAGTGAATGAGGAGGGTCACTGGAGACGACGCAATCATCTCCAGCAGTGAATGAGGAGGGTCACTGGGGCGCACTCATCTCCAGCAGTGAATGAGGAGGGCCACTGGGGACGCACTCATCTCCAGAAGTGAATGAGGGGGGTCCCTGGGGACCCACTCATCTCCAGCAGTGAATGAGGAGGGTCACTGGAGACGCACTCATCTCCAGCAGTGAATGAGGAGGGTCACTGGGGACGCACTCATCTCCAGCAGTGAATGAGGGGGGTCCCTGGGGACGCACTCATCTCCAGCAGTGAATGAGGAGGGTCACTGGGGACGCACTCATCTCCAGCAGTGAATGAGGAGGGTCACTGGGGCGCACTCATCTCCAGCAGTGAATGAGGAGGGCCACTGGGGACGCACTCATCTCCAGCAGTGAATGAGGAGGGTCACTGGGGCGCACTCATCTCCAGCAGTGAATGAGGAGGGTCACTGGGGACGCACTCATCTCCAGCAGTGAATGAGGAGGGCCACTGGGGACGCACTCATCTCCAGCAGTGAATGAGGAGGGTCACTGGGGCGCACTCATCTTCAGCAGTGAATGAGGAGGGCCACTGGGGACGCACTCATCTCCAGCAGTGAATGAGGAGGGTCACTGGGGACGCACTCATCTCCAGCAGTGAATGAGAGGGTCCCTGGGGAGGCACTCATCTCCAACAGTGAATGAGGAGGGTCACTGGAGACGCACTCATCTCCAGCAGTGAATGAGGAGGGTCACTGGGGCGCACTCATCTCCAGCAGTGAATGAGGAGGGCCACTGGGGACGCACTCATCTCTAGAAGTGAATGAGGGGGGTCCCTGGGGACCCACTCATCTCCAGCAGTGAATGAGGAGGGTCACTGGGGACGCACTCATCTCCAGCAGTGAATGAGGGGGGTCCCTGGGGACGCACTCATCTCCAGCAGTGAATGAGGAGGGTCACTGGGGACGCACTCATCTCCAGCAGTGAATGAGGAGGGTCACTGGGGCGCACTCATCTCCAGCAGTGAATGAGGAGGGCCACTGGGGACGCACTCATCTCCAGCAGTGAATGAGGAGGGTTACTGGGGCGCACTCATCTCCAGCAGTGAATGAGGAGGGCCACTGGGGACGCACTCATCTCCAGCAGTGAATGAGGAGGGTCACTGGGGCGCACTCATCTCCAGCAGTGAATGAGGAGGGTCACTGGGGCGCACTCATCTTCAGCAGTGAATGAGGAGGGCCACTGGGGACGCACTCATCTCCAGCAGTGAATGAGGAGGGTCACTGGGGACGCACTCATCTCCAGCAGTGAATGAGGAGGGCCACTGGGGACGCACTCATCTCCAGCAGTGAATGAGGGGGGTCCCTGGGGACGCACTCATCTCCAGCAGTGAATGAGGAGGGTCACTGGGGACGCACTCATCTCCAGCAGTGAATGAGGAGGGTCACTGGGGCGCACTCATCTCCAGCAGTGAATGAGGAGGGCCACTGGGGACGCACTCATCTCCAGAAGCGAATGAGGGGGGTCCCTGGGGACCCACTCATCTCCAGCAGTGAATGAGGAGGGTCACTGGGGACGCACTCATCTCCAGCAGTGAATGAGGAGGGTCACTGGGGCGCACTCATCTCCAGCAGTGAATGAGGAGGGCCACTGGGGACGCACTCATCTCCAGCAGTGAATGAGGAGGGTCACTGGGGCGCACTCATCTCCAGCAGTGAATGAGGAGGGCCACTGGGGACGCACTCATCTCCAGCAGTGAATGAGGAGGGTCACTGGGGCGCACTCATCTCCAGCAGTGAATGAGGAGGGTCACTGGGGCGCACTCATCTTCAGCAGTGAATGAGGAGGGCCACTGGGGACGCACTCATCTCCAGCAGTGAATGAGGAGGGTCACTGGGGACGCACTCATCTCCAGCAGTGAATGAGGAGGGCCACTGGGGACGCACTCATCTCCAGCAGTGAATGAGGGGGGTCCCTGGGGACGCACTCATCTCCAGCAGTGAATGAGGAGGGTCACTGGGGACGCACTCATCTCCAGCAGTGAATGAGGAGGGTCACTGGGGCGCACTCATCTCCAGCAGTGAATGAGGAGGGTCACTGGGGCGCACTCATCTTCAGCAGTGAATGAGGAGGGCCACTGGGGACGCACTCATCTCCAGCAGTGAATGAGGGGGGTCCCTGGGGACACACTAATCTCCAGCAGTGAATGAGGAGGGCCACTGGGGACGCACTCATCTCCAGCAGTGATTGAGGAGGGCCACTGGGGACGCACTCATCTCCAGCAGTGATTGAGGAGGGCCACTGGGGACGCACTCATCTCCAGCAGTGATTGAGGAGGGCCGCTGGGGACGCACTCATCTCCAGCAGTGAATGAGGAGGGTCATTGGAGATGCACTCATCTTCAGCAGTGAATGAGGAGGGCCACTGGGGACGCACTCATCTCCAGCAGTGAATGAGGGGGGTCCCTGGGGACACACTAATCTCCAGCAGTGAATGAGGAGGGCCACTGGGGACGCACTCATCTCCAGCAGTGAATGAGGAGGGCCACTGGGGACGCACTCATCTTCAGCAGTGAATGAGGAGGGCCACTGGGGACGCACTCATCTCCAGCAGTGATTGAGGAGGGCCACTGGGGACGCACTCATCTCCAGCAGTGATTGAGGAGGGCCGCTGGAGACGCACTCATCTCCAGCAGTAAATGAGAGGGTCACTGGGGACGCACTCATCTCCAGCAGTGAATGAGGAGGGTCCCTGGGGATGCACTCATCTCCAGCAGTGATTGAGGAGGGTCACCGGGGACGCACTCATCTCCAGCAGTGAATGAGGGGGGTCCCTGGGGATGCACTCATCTCCAGCAGTGAATGAGGAGGGTCACTGGAGACGCACTCATCTCCAGCAGTGAATGAGGAGGGCCACTGGGGACGCACTCATCTCCAGCAGTGAATGAGGAGGGTCACTGGAGACACACTCATCTTCAGCAGTGAATAAGGAGGGCCACTGGGGACCCACTCATCTACAGCAGTGAATGAGGAGGGTCACTGGAGACGCACTCATCTCCAGCAGTGAATGAGGAGGGCCACTGGGGACGCACTCATCTCCAGCAGTGAATGAGAGGGTCCCTGGGGAGGCACTCATCTCCAGCAGTGAATGAGGAGGGCCACTGGGGACGCACTCATCTCCAGCAGTGAATGAGGAGGGTCACTGGGGCGCACTCATCTCCAGCAGTGAATGAGAGGGTCCCTGGGGAGGCACTCATCTCCAGCAGTGAATGAGGAGGGTCACTGGAGACGACGCAATCATCTCCAGCAGTGAATGAGGAGGGCCACTGGGGACGCACTCATCTCCAGCAGTGAATGAGGAGGGTCACTGGAGACGCACTCATCTCCAGCAGTGAATGAGGAGGGCCTCTGGGGACGCACTCATCTCCAGCAGTGAATGAGGAGGGTCACTGGGGCGCACTCATCTTCAGCAGTGAATGAGGAGGGCCACTGGGGACGCACTCATCTCCAGCAGTGAATGAGGAGGGTCACTGGGGACGCACTCATCTCCAGCAGTGAATGAGAGGGTCCCTGGGGAGGCACTCATCTCCAGCAGTGAATGAGGAGGGTCACTGGAGACGCACTCATCTCCAGCAGTGAATGAGGAGGGTCACTGGGGCGCACTCATCTCCAGCAGTGAATGAGGAGGGCCACTGGGGACGCACTCATCTCCAGAAGTGAATGAGGGGGGTCCCTGGGGACCCACTCATCTCCAGCAGTGAATGAGGAGGGTCACTGGAGACGCACTCATCTCCAGCAGTGAATGAGGAGGGTCACTGGGGACGCACTCATCTCCAGCAGTGAATGAGGGGGGTCCCTGGGGACGCACTCATCTCCAGCAGTGAATGAGGAGGGTCACTGGGGACGCACTCATCTCCAGCAGTGAATGAGGAGGGTCACTGGGGCGCACTCATCTCCAGCAGTGAATGAGGAGGGCCACTGGGGACGCACTCATCTCCAGCAGTGAATGAGGAGGGTCACTGGGGCGCACTCATCTCCAGCAGTGAATGAGGAGGGTCACTGGGGACGCATTCATCTCCAGCAGTGAATGAGGAGGGCCACTGGGGACGCACTCATCTCCAGCAGTGAATGAGGAGGGTCACTGGGGCGCACTCATCTTCAGCAGTGAATGAGGAGGGCCACTGGGGACGCACTCATCTCCAGCAGTGAATGAGGAGGGTCACTGGGGACGCACTCATCTCCAGCAGTGAATGAGAGGGTCCCTGGGGAGGCACTGATCTCCAACAGTGAATGAGGAGGGTCACTGGAGACGCACTCATCTCCAGCAGTGAATGAGGAGGGTCACTGGGGCGCACTCATCTCCAGCAGTGAATGAGGAGGGCCACTGGGGACGCACTCATCTCTAGAAGTGAATGAGGGGGGTCCCTGGGGACCCACTCATCTCCAACAGTGAATGAGGAGGGTCACTGGGGACGCACTCATCTCCAGCAGTGAATGAGGGGGGTCCCTGGGGACGCACTCATCTCCAGCAGTGAATGAGGAGGGTCACTGGGGACGCACTCATCTCCAGCAGTGAATGAGGAGGGTCACTGGGGCGCACTCATCTCCAGCAGTGAATGAGGAGGGCCACTGGGGACGCACTCATCTCCAGCAGTGAATGAGGAGGGTCACTGGGGCGCACTCATCTCCAGCAGTGAATGAGGAGGGCCACTGGGGACGCACTCATCTCCAGCAGTGAATGAGGAGGGTCACTGGGGCGCACTCATCTCCAGCAGTGAATGAGGAGGGTCACTGGGGCGCACTCATCTTCAGCAGTGAATGAGGAGGGCCACTGGGGACGCACTCATCTCCAGCAGTGAATGAGGAGGGTCACTGGGGACGCACTCATCTCCAGCAGTGAATGAGGAGGGCCACTGGGGACGCACTCATCTCCAGCAGTGAATGAGGGGGGTCCCTGGGGACGCACTCATCTCCAGCAGTGAATGAGGAGGGTCACTGGGGACGCACTCATCTCCAGCAGTGAATGAGGAGGGTCACTGGGGCGCACTCATCTCCAGCAGTGAATGAGGAGGGCCACTGGGGACGCACTCATCTCCAGAAGCGAATGAGGGGGGTCCCTGGGGACCCACTCATCTCCAGCAGTGAATGAGGAGGGTCACTGGGGACGCACTCATCTCCAGCAGTGAATGAGGAGGGTCACTGGGGCGCACTCATCTCCAGCAGTGAATGAGGAGGGCCACTGGGGACGCACTCATCTCCAGCAGTGAATGAGGAGGGTCACTGGGGCGCACTCATCTCCAGCAGTGAATGAGGAGGGCCACTGGGGACGCACTCATCTCCAGCAGTGAATGAGGAGGGTCACTGGGGCGCACTCATCTCCAGCAGTGAATGAGGAGGGTCACTGGGGCGCACTCATCTTCAGCAGTGAATGAGGAGGGCCACTGGGGACGCACTCATCTCCAGCAGTGAATGAGGAGGGTCACTGGGGACGCACTCATCTCCAGCAGTGAATGAGGAGGGCCACTGGGGACGCACTCATCTCCAGCAGTGAATGAGGGGGGTCCCTGGGGACGCACTCATCTCCAGCAGTGAATGAGGAGGGTCACTGGGGACGCACTCATCTCCAGCAGTGAATGAGGAGGGCCACTGGGGACGCACTCATCTCCAGCAGTGAATGAGGAGGGCCATTGGGGACGCACTCATCTCCAGCAGTGAATGAGAGGGTCCCTGGGGAGCCACTCATCTCCAGCAGTGAATGAGGAGGGCCACTGGGAATGCACTCATCTCCAGCAGTGAATGAGGAGGGTCACTGGAGACGCACTCATCTCCAGCAGTGAATGAGGGGGTCCCTGGGGACGCACTCATCTCCAGCAGTGAATGAGGGGGGTCCCTGGAGACGCACTCATCTCCAGCAGTGAATGAGGGGGGTCCCTGGGGACGCACTCATCTCCAGCAGTAAATGAGGGGGGTCCCTGGGGATGCACTCATCTCCAGCAGTGAATGAGGAGGGCCACTGGGGACGCACTCATCTCCAGCAGTGAATGAGGAGGGCCACTGGGGACGCACTCATCTCCAGCAGTGAATGAGGAGGGTCACTGGGGCGCACTCATCTCCAGCAGTGAATGAGGAGGGCCACTGGGGACGCACTCATCTCCAGCAGTGAATGAGGGGGGTCCCTGGAGACGCACTCATCTCCAGCAGTGAATGAGGGGGGTCCCTGGGGACGCACTCATCTCCAGCAGTAAATGAGGGGGGTCCCTGGGGATGCACTCACCTCCAGCAGTGAATGAGGAGGGCCACTGGGGACGCACTCATCTCCAGCAGTGAATGCGGAGGGCCACTGGGGACGCACTCATCTCCAGCAGTGAATGAGAGGGTCCCTGGGGAGGCACTCATCTCCAGCAGTGAATGAGAGGGTCCCTGGGGAGGCACTCTTCTCCAGCAGTGAATGAGGAGGGCCACTGGGGACGCACTCATCTCCAGCAGTGAATGAGAGGGTCCCTGGGGAGGCACTCATCTCCAGCAGTGAATGAGGAGGGTCACTGGGGACGACGCACTCATCTCCAGCAGTGAATGAGGAGGGCCACTGGGGACGCACTCATCTCCAGCAGTGAATGAGGACGGCCACTGGGGACGCACTCATCTCCAGCAGTGAATGAGAGGGTCCCTGGGGAGGCACTCATCTCCAGCAGTGAATGAGGAGGGCCACTGGGGACGCACTCATCTCCAGCAGTGAATGAGGAGGGTCACTGGAGACGCACTCATCTCCAGCAGTGAATGAGGGGGTCCCTGGGGACGCACTCATCTCCAGCAGTGAATGAGGGGGGTCCCTGGGGATGCACTAATCTCCAGCAGTGAATGAGGAGGGCCACTGGGGATGCACTCATCTCCAGCAGTGAATGAGGAGGGCCACTGGGGGCACACTCATCTCCAGCAGTGAATGAGGAGGGCCACTGGGGACGCACTCATCTCCAGCAGTGAATGAGGAGGGCCACTGGGGACGCACTCATCTCCAGCAGTGAATGAGGGGGTCCCTGGGGACGCACTCATCTCCAGCAGTGAATGAGGGGGGTCCCTGGGGACGCACTAATCTCCAGCAGTGAATGAGGAGGGCCACTGGGGACGCACTCATCTCCAGCAGTGAATGAGGAGGGTCCCTGGGGACGCACTCCTCTCCAGCAGTGAATGAGGAGGGTCACTGACGACGCACTCATCTCCAGCAGTGAATGAGGAGGGCCACTGGGGACGCACTCATCTCCAGCAGTGATTGATGAGGGCCGCTGGAGACGCACTCATCTCCAGCAATGAATGAGAGGGTCACTGGGGATGCACTCATCTCCAGCAGTGAATGAGGGGGGTCCCTGGGGACGCACTCATCTCCAGCAGTGAATGAGGAGGGCCACTGGGGACGCACTCATCTCCAGCAGTGAATGAGGAGGGCCACTGGGGACGCACTCATCTCCAGCAGTGAATGAGGAGGGCCACTGGGGACGCACTCATCTCCAGCAGTGAATGAGAGGGCCACTGGGGACGCACTCATCTCCAGCAGTGAATGAGGAGGGTCACTGGGGACGCACTCATCTCCAGCAGTGAATGAGGAGGGTCACTGGGGACGACGCACTCATCTCCAGCAGTGAATGAGGAGGGCCACTGGGGACGCACTCATCTCCAGCAGTGAATGAGAGGGTCACTGGGGATGCACTCATCTCCAGCAGTGATTGAGGAGGGCCACTTGGGACGCACTCATCTCCAGCAGTGAATGAGGAGGGTCACTGGAGACACACTCATCTCCAGCAGTGTATGAGGAGGGCCACTGGGGATGCACTCTTCTCCAGCAGTGATTGAGGAGGGCCACTGGGGACGCACTCATCTTCAGCAGTGAATGAGGAGGGCCACTGGGGACGCACTCATCTCCAGCAGTGAATGAGAGGGTCACTGGGGACGCACTCATCTCCAGCAGTGATTGAGGAGGGCCACTGGGGATGCACTCATCTCCAGCAGTGAATGAGGAGGGTCACTGGAGACGCACTTATCTCCAGCAGTGAATGAGAGGGTCACTGGGGACGCACTCATCTCCAGCAGTGATTGAGGAGGGCCACTGGGGACGCACTCATCTCCAGCAGTGAATGAGGAGGGTCACTGGAGACGCACTCATCTTCAGCAGTGAATGAGGAGGGCCATTGGGGACGCACTCATCTCCAGCAGTGAATGAGAGGGCCACTGGGGACGCACTCATCTCCAGCAGTGAATGAGGAGGGTCACTGGAAACGCACTCATCTTCAGCAGTGAATGAGGAGGGCCACTGGGGACGCACTCATCTCCAGCAGTGAATGAGGAGGGTCACTGGGGAGGCACTCATCTCCAGCAGTGAATGAGGAGGGCCACTGGGGACGCACTCATCTCCAGCAGTGAATGAGAGGGTCCCTGGGGAGGCACTCATCTCCAGCAGTGAATGAGGAGGGCCACTGGGGACGCACTCATCTCCAGCAGTGAATGAGAGGGTCCCTGGGGAGGTACTCATCTCCAGCAGTGAATGAGAAGGGTCACTGGGGACGACGCACTCATCTCCAGCAGTGAATGAGGAGGGCCACTGGGGACGCACTCATCTCCAGCAGTGAATGAGGAGGGCCACTGGGGACGCACTCATCTCCAGCAGTGAATGAGAGGGTCCCTGGAGAGGCACTCATCTCCAGCAGTGAATGAGGAGGGCCACTGGGGACGCACTCATCTCCAGCAGTGAAGGAGGAGGGTCACTGGGGACGCACTCATCTCCAGCAGTGAATGAGGAGGGCCACTGGGGACGCACTCATCTCCAGCAGTGAATGAGGAGGGCCACTGGGGACGCACTCATCTCCAGCAGTGAATGAGGGGGGTCCCTGGGGACGCACTCATCTCCAGCAGTGAATGAGGGGGGTCCCTGGGGACGCACTCATCTCCAGCAGTGAATGAGGAGGGTCACTGGGGACGCACTCATCTCCAGCAGTGAATGAGGAGGGTCACTGGGGACTCACTCATCTCCAGCAGTGAATGAGGGGGGTCCCTGGGGACGCACTCATCTCCAGCAGTCAATGAGGGGGGTCCCTGGGGACCCACTCATCTCCAGCAGTGAATGAGGAGGGTCACTGGAGACGCACTCATCTCCAGCAGTGAATGAGGGGGTCCCTGGGGACACACTCATCTCCAGCAGTGAATGAGGGGGGTCCCTGGGGACACACTAATCTCCAGCAGTGAATGAGGAGGGCCGCTGGGGATGCACTCATCTCCAGCAGTGAAAGAGGAGGGTCCCTGGGGACGCACTCATCTCCAGCAGTGAATGAGGAGGGTCACTGACGACGCACTCATCTCCAGCAGTGAATGAGGAGGGCCACTGGGGACGCACTCATCTCCAGCAGTGATTGAGGAGGGCCGCTGGAGACGCACTCATCTCCAGCAATGAATGAGAGGGTCACTGGGGATGCACTCATCTCCAGCAGTGAATGAGGGGGGTCCCTGGGGACGCACTCATCTCCAGCAGTGAATTAGGGGGGTCCCTGGGGACGCACTCATCTCCAGCAGTGAATGAGGAGGGCCACTGGGGACGCACTCATCTCCAGCAGTGAATGAGAGGGCCACTGGGGACGCACTCATCTCCAGCAGTGAATGAGGAGGGTCACTGGGGACGCACTCATCTCCAGCAGTGAATGAGGAGGGTCACTGGGGACGACGCACTCATCTCCAGCAGTGAATGAGGAGGGCCACTGGGGACGCACTCATCTCCAGCAGTGATTGAGGAGGGCCACTGGAGACGCACTCATCTCCAGCAGTGAATGAGAGGGTCACTGGGGATGCACTCATCTCCAGCAGTGATTGAGGAGGGCCACTGGGGACGCACGCATCTCCAGCAGTGATTGAGGAGGGCCACTGGAGACGCACTCATCTCCAGCAGTGAATGAGAGGGTCACTGGGGATGCACTCATCTCCAGCAGTGATTGAGGAGGGCCACTGGGGACGCACTCATCTCCAGCAGTGAATGAGGAGGGTCACTGGAGACGCACTCATCTCCAGCAGTGTATGAGGAGGGCCACTGGGGACGCACTCATCTCCAGCAGTGAATGAGAGGGTCACTGGGGACGCACTCATCTCCAGCAGTGAATGAGGAGGGTCACTGGGGACGCAGTGAATGAGAGGGTCCCTGGGGAGGCACTCATCTCCAGCAGTGAATGAGGAGGGCCACTGGGGACGCACTCATCTCCAGCAGTGAATGAGAGGGTCCCTGGGGAGGCACTCATCTCCAGCAGTGAATGAGGAGGGTCACTGGGGACGACGCACTCATCTCCAGCAGTGAATGAGGAGGGCCACTGGGGACGCACTCATCTCCAGCAGTGAATGAGGCGGGCCACTGGGGACGCACTCATCTCCAGCAGTGAATGAGAGGGTCCCTGGAGAGGCACTCATCTCCAGCAGTGAATGAGGAGGGCCACTGGGGACGCACTCATCTCCAGCAGTGAATGAGGAGGGTCACTGGGGACGCACTCATCTCCAGCAGTGAATGAGGAGGGCCACTGGGGACGCACTCATCTCCAGCAGTGAATGAGGAGCTGACCTGGAGACGCACTCATCTCCAGCAGTGAATGAGAAGGGCCACTGGGCACGCACTAATCTCCAGCAGTGAATGAGGAGGGTCACTGGAGACGCACTCATCTTCAGCAGTGAATGAGGAGGGCCACTGGGGACGCACTCATCTCCAGCAGTGAATGAGGAGGGTCACTGGGGACGCACTCATCTCCAGCAGTGAATGAGGAGGGCCACTGGGGACGCACTCATCTCCAGCAGTGAATGAGGAGCTGACCTGGAGACGCACTCATCTCCAGCAGTGAATGAGAAGGGCCACTGGGCACGCACTAATCTCCAGCAGTGAATGAGGAGGGTCACTGGAGACGCACTCATCTTCAGCAGTGAATGAGGAGGGCCACTGGGGACGCACTCATCTCCAGCAGTGAATGAGGGGGGTCCCTGGGGACGCACTCATCTCCAGCAGTGAATGAGGGGGGTCCCTGGGGACGCACTCATCTCCAGCAGTGAATGAGGAGGGTCACTGGGGACGGACTCATCTCCAGCAGTGAATGAGGAGGGTCACTGGGGATGCACTCATCTCCAGCAGTGAATGAGGGGGGTCCCTGGGGACGCACTCATCTCCAGCAGTGAATGAGGGGGGTCCCTGGGGACCCACTCATCTCCAGCAGTGAATGAGGAGGGTCACTGGAGACGCACTCATCTCCAGCAGTGAATGAGGGGGGTTCCTGGGGACGCACTAATCTCCAGCAGTGAATGAGGAGGGCCACTGGGGACGCACTCATCTCCAGCAGTGAAAGAGGAGGGTCCCTGGGGACGCACTCATCTCCAGCAGTGAATGAGGAGGGCCGCTGGAGACGCACTCATCTCCAGCAATGAATGAGAGGGTCACTGGGGATGCACTCATCTCCAGCAGTGAATGAGGGCGGTCCCTGGGGACGCACTCATCTCCAGCAGTGAATGAGGGGGGTCCCTGGGGACGCACTCATCTCCAGCAGTGAATGAGGAGGGCCACTGGGGACGCACTCATCTCCAGCAGTGAATGAGAGGGCCACTGGGGACGCACTCATCTCCAGCAGTGAATGAGGAGGGTCACTGGGGACGCACTCATCTCCAGCAGTGAATGAGGAGGGTCACTGGGGACGACGCACTCATCTCCAGCAGTGAATGAGAGGGCCACTGGGGACGCACTCATCTCCAGCAGTGATTGAGGAGGGCCACTGGAGATGCACTCATCTCCAGCAGTGAATGAGAGGGTCACTGGGGATGCACTCATCTCCAGCAGTGATTGAGGAGGGCCACTGGGGACGCACTCATCTCCAGCAGTGATTGAGGAGGGCCACTGGAGACGCACTCATCTCCAGCAGTGAATGAGAGGGTCACTGGGGATGCACTCATCTCCAGCAGTGATTGAGGAGGGCCACTGGGGACGCACTCATCTCCAGCAGTGAATGAGGAGGGTCACTGGAGACGCACACATCTCCAGCAGTGTATGAGGAGGGCCACTGGGGACGCACTCATCTCCAGCAGTGAATGAGAGGGTCACTGGGGACGCACTCATCTCCAGCAGTGAATGAGGAGGGTCACTGGAGACGCACTAATCTTCAGCAGTGAATGAGGAGGGCCACTGGGGATGCACTCATCTCCAGCAGTGAATGAGAGGGCCACTGGGGACGCACTCATCTCCAGCAGTGAATGAGGAGGGCCACTGGAGATGCACTCATCTTCAGCAGTGAATGAGGAGGGTCACTGGAGACGCACTCATCTTCAGCAGTGAATGAGGAGGGCCACTGGGGACGCACTCTTCTCCAGCAGTGATTGAGGAGGGCCACTGGAGACGCACTCATCTTCAGCAGTGAATGAGAGGGTCACTGGGGACGCACTCATCTCCAGCAGTGAATGAGGAGGGTCACTGGAGACGCACTCATCTCCAGCAGTGAATGAGAGGGTCACTGGGGACTCACTCATCTCCAGCAGTGATTGAGGAGGGCCACTAGGGACGCCCTCATCTCCAGCAGTGAATGAGGAGGGTCACTGGAGACGCACTCATCTTCAGCAGTGAATGAGGAGGGCCACTGGGGACGCACTCATCTCCAGCAGTGAATGAGGAGGGTCACTGGAGACGCACTCATCTTCAGCAGTGAATGAGGAGGGCCACTGGGGACGCACTCATCTCCAGCAGTGATTGAGGAGGGCCACTGGGGACGCATTCATCTTCAGCAGTGAATGAGGAGGGCCACTGGGGACGCACTCATCTCCAGCAGTGAATGAGAGGGTCACTGGGGACGCACTCATCTCCAGCAGTGATTGAGGAGGGCCACTGGGGACGCACCCATCTCCAGCAGTGAATGAGAGGGTCACTGGGGACGCACTCATCTCCAGCAGTGATTGAGGAGGGCCACTGGGGACGCACTCATCTCCAGCAGTGAATGAGGAGGGTCACTGGAGACGCACTCATCTTCAGCAGTGAATGAGGAGGGCCACTGGGGACGCTCTCATCTCCAGCAGTGAATGAGGAGGGTCACTGGAGACGCACTCATCTCCAGCAGTGAATGAGAGGGTCACTGGGGACGCACTCATCTCCAGGAGTGATTGAGGAGGGCCACTGGAGACGCACTCATCTCCAGCAATGAATGAGAGGGTCACTGGGGACGCACTCATCTCCAGCAGTGATTGAGGAGGGCCACTGGGGACGCACTCATCTCCAGCAGTGAATGAGGAGGGTCACTGGAGACGCACTCATCTCCAGCAGTGAATGAGGAGGGCCACTGGGGACGCACTCATCTCCAGCAGTGAATGAGGAGGGTCACTGGAGACACACTCATCTTCAGCAGTGAATAAGGAGGGCCACTGGGGACCCACTCATCTCCAGCAGTGAATGAGGAGGGTCACTGGAGACGCACTCATCTCCAGCAGTGAATGAGGAGGGCCACTGGGGACGCACTCATCTCCAGCAGTGAATGAGGAGGGCCACTGGGGACGCACTCATCTCCAGCAGTGAATGAGGAGGGTCACTGGAGACGCACTCATCTTCAGCAGTGAATGAGGAGGGCCACTGGGGACGCACTCATCTCCAGCAGTGAATGAGGAGGGTCACTGGAGATGCACTCATCTTCAGCAGTGAATGAGGAGGGCCTCTGGGGACGCACTCATCTCCAGCAGTGAATGAGAGGGCCACTGGGGAAGACGCACTCATCTCCAGCAGTGAATGAGGAGGGTCACTGGGGACGCACTCATCTCCAGCAGTGAATGAGGAGAGTCACTGGGGACGCACTCATCTTCAGCAGTGAATGAGGAGGTCCACTGGGGACGCACTCATTTCCAGCAGTGAATGAGGAGGGTCATTGGAGATGCACTCATCTTCAGCAGTGAATGAGGAGGGCCACTGGGGACGCACTCATCTCCAGCAGTGAATGAGGAGGGTCACTGGGGACGCACTCATCTCCAGCAGTGAATGAGGAGAGTCACTGGGGACGCACTCATCTCCAGCAGTGAATGAGGAGGGCCACTGGGGATGCACTCATCTCCAGCAGTGAATGAGGGGGCCACTGTGGACGCACTCATCTCCAGCAGTGAATGAGGAGGGTCACTGGGGACGACGCACTCATCTCCAGCAGTGAATGAGGAGGGACGCACTCATCTCCAGCAGTGAATGAGGAGGGCCACTGGGGACGCACTCATCTCCAGCAGTGAATGAGGAGGGCCACTAGGGACGCACTCATCTCCAGCAGTGAATGAGGAGGGCCACTGGGATCGCACTCATCTTCAGCAGTGAATGAGGAGGGACGCACTCATCTCCAGCAGTGAATGAGGAGGGACGCACTCATCTCCAGCAGTGAATGAGGAGGGCCACTGGGGACGCACTCATCTCCAGCAGTGAATGAGGAGGGCCACTGGGGACGCACTCATCTCCAGCAATGAATGAGAGGGTCACTGGGGATGCACTCATCTCCAGCAGTGAATGAGGGGGGTCCCTGGGGACGCACTCATCTCCAGCAGTGAATGAGGTGGGTCCCTGGGGACGCACTCATCTCCAGCAGTGAATGAGGAGGGCCACTGGGGACGCACTCATCTCCAGCAGTGAATGAGAGGGCCACTGGGGACGCACTCATCTCCAGCAGTGAATGAGGAGGGTCACTGGGGACGCACTCATCTCCAGCAGTGAATGAGGAGGGTCACTGGGGACGACGCACTCATCTCCAGCAGTGAATGAGGAGGGCCACTGGGGACGCACTCATCTCCAGCAGTGATTGAGGAGGGCCACTGGAGACGCACTCATCTCCAGCAGTGAATGAGAGGGTCACTGGGGATGCACTCATCTCCAGCAGTGAATGAGGAGGGTCACTGACGACGCACTCATCTCCAGCAGTGAATGAGGAGGGCCACTGGGGACGCACTCATCTCCAGCAGTGATTGAGGAGGGCCGCTGGAGACGCACTCATCTCCAGCAGTGAATGAGGGGGGTCCCTGGGGACGCACTCATCTCCAGCAGTGAATGAGGGGGGTCCCTGGGGACGCACTCATCTCCAGCAGTGAATGAGGAGGGCCACTGGGGACGCACTCATCTCCAGCAGTGAATGAGAGGGCCACTGGGGACGCACTCATCTCCAGCAGTGAATGAGGAGGGTCACTGGGGACGCACTCATCTCCAGCAGTGAATGAGGAGGGTCACTGGGGACGACGCACTCATCTCCAGCAGTGAATGAGGAGGGCCACTGGGGACGCACTCATCTCCAGCAGTGATTGAGGAGGGCCACTGGAGACGCACTCATCTCCAACAGTGAATGAGAGGGTCACTGGGGATGCACTCATCTCCAGCAGTGATTGAGGAGGGCCACTGGGGACGCACTCATCTCCAGCAGTGATTGAGGAGGGCCACTGGAGACGCACTCATCTCCAGCAGTGAATGAGAGGGTCACTGGGGATGCACTCATCTCCAGCAGTGATTGAGGAGGGCCACTGGGGACGCACTCATCTCCAGCAGTGAATGAGGAGGGTCACTGGAGACGCACTCATCTCCAGCAGTGTATGAGGAGGGCCACTGGGGACGCACTCATCTCCAGCAGTGAATGAGAGGGTCACTGGGGACGCACTCATCTCCAGCAGTGAATGAGGAGGGTCACTGGAGACGCACTCATCTTCAGCAGTGAATGAGGAGGGCCACTGGGGATGCACTCATCTCCAGCAGTGAATGAGAGGGCCACTGGGGACGCACTCATCTCCAGCAGTGAATGAGGAGGGCCACTGGAGATGCACTCATCTTCAGCAGTGAATGAGGAGGGTCACTGGAGACGCACTCATCTTCAGCAGTGAATGAGGAGGGCCACTGGGGACGCACTCTTCTCCAGCAGTGATTGAGGAGGGCCACTGGAGACGCACTCATCTTCAGCAGTGAATGAGGAGGGCCACTGGGGACGCACTCATCTCCAGCAGTGAATGAGAGGGTCACTGGGGACGCACTCATCTCCAGCAGTGATTGAGGAGGGCCACTGGGGATGCACTCATCTCCAGCAGTGATTGAGGAGGGCCACTGGGGACGCACTCATCTCCAGCAGTGAATGAGAGGGTCACTGGAGATGCACTCATCTCCAGCAGTGAATGAGGAGGGCCACTGGGGACGCACTCATCTCCAGCAGTGAATGAGGAGGGTCACTGGAGACACACTCATCTTCAGCAGTGAATAAGGAGGGTCACTGGAGACGCACTCATCTCCAGCAGTGAATGAGGAGGGCCACTGGGGACGCACTCATCTCCAGCAGTGAATGAGGAGGGCCACTGGGGACGCACTCATCTCCAGCAGTGAATGAGGAGGGTCACTGGAGACGCACTCATCTTCAGCAGTGAATGAGGAGGGCCACTGGGGACGCACTCATCTCCAGCAGTGAATGAGGAGGGTCACTGGAGATGCACTCATCTTCAGCAGTGAATGAGGAGGGCCTCTGGGGACGCACTCATCTCCAGCAGTGAATGAGAGGGCCACTGGGGAAGACACACTCATCTTCAGCAGTGAATGAGGAGGTCCACTGGGGACGCACTCATTTCCAGCAGTGAATGAGGAGGGTCATTGGAGATGCACTCATCTTCAGCAGTGAATGAGGAGGGCCACTGGGGACGCACTCATCTCCAGCAGTGAATGAGGAGGGTCACTGGGGACGCACTCATCTCCAGCAGTGAATGAGGAGAGTCACTGGGGACGCACTCATCTCCAGCAGTGAATGAGGAGGGCCACTGGGGACGCACTCATCTCCAGCAGTGAATGAGGACGGTCACTGGAGACGACGCACTCATCTCCAGCAGTGAATGAGGAGGGACGCACTCATCTCCAGCAGTGAATGAGGAGGGCCACTGGGGACGCACTCATCTCCAGCAGTGAATGAGGAGGGCCACTAGTGACGCACTCATCTCCAGCAGTGAATGAGGAGGGCCACTGGGATCGCACTCATCTTCAGCAGTGAATGAGGAGGGACGCACTCATCTCCAGCAGTGAATGAGGAGGGACGCACTCATCTCCAGCAGTGAATGAGGAGGGCCACTGGGGACGCACTCATCTCCAGCAGTGAATGAGGAGGGCCACTGGGGACGCACTCATCTCCAGCAGTGAATGAGAGGGTCCCTGGGGAGGCACTCATCTCCAGCAGTGAATGAGGAGGGTCACTGGGGACGACGCAATCATCTCCAGCAGTGAATGAAGAGAGTCACTGGGGACGCACTCATCTCCAGCAGTGAATGAGGAGGGCCACTGGGGACGCACTCAGTCAAGCAGCTGAGAAGTGTTGTCCGAGTCATCTTAGGATTCCACATGAATGCTCAGTTGTGAGCATTGTAACTGTCGAGGCGGTTCAGGGCCGGCCTTAGCGCTGGTGGCGCTCGGTGCCAAAATCATTTTTGGTGCCCCGACACCGCTCGAATTCCCTCACTACCACTCGTCAAAACTGCCCCTCATCTCTCCAATCTTAAATTATTGCTAAACACAGCGCTCCCCAACCTGAGGTCAGCGCCCCTTCCAGGTCAGCGCCCAGTGCGGCCGCACCAGTCGCACTGCCCTAAAGCAAGTGCTCCAAGAAACTCATGTTGGCCTTCAATTAGTTTAATTGTCAACGATGAAAACACGCAGTAATTGAAGGATAAAATAATCAAACCATAGCGACGCGGCATGCATCCTTCCCAAAACAGGAGTAAATCACGCTCATCATTTTTAAGCAATAACACCTGCTCACAGAGCTTCTTGAAAGCAGCAGAACTAACAGGGAGCCAGGTGCCTGAATCTTTGCCCTGAGGTGTTATTTCACATCCCATGTTTGAGGTTTGTCTGTGTATCTTGGCTGCTGGTGTCCTGGCAAGTCTCCATCACATCTGAAACACACGAGTCATTTCTCACGGAGGTACACTAGTGACCAATTCAGGTTTTCTACTTGGTAGCGCCAGTGGCCCACAGATTTTAGGGCTGGCTAGGTAATGTAACAACAAAACTGTGACTTTGGGGCATATTATCAAGGACCGTATTAAAAATTAGCCCCGCTTTAGCTTTGTTCTGGTTGAACATGGGCTTCTATTGGAATTCTCTGCGGCATATTATCAAGCCTATTATCGCTGCTTTAGCTGCAGTTTTCTGCCGCTAAACCGGTGATAATTTTAACTCCGTCCTTGATAATATGCCCCCATATTCGTTGGTCGAGTGCAGTACAGAGAGGTCGCGGAAATCATCTGTGTCACCAAACCTGCAACCTTTCAACTTTTCTCGAGGCCCGAACTTCAGGTGCAACACCAAACATCACTGTAGATACATCACACTCACTTTCAACCCAGTAGAGAGTAACGCCGTGCTCACAACAGCATGAGCCACCAAGGCACACCACGCATTACTCTTCAATACATATACAACTTGGCTAATTCTAAAATTAATACAGAACTCTAAACATACATCCAACACTACCAAAAAAGGTATTACTAACCATTAAAGCACTAAACTGCACCTGCATTCACCAGCCAATTACCACACTTTCACATCTGGTAGGCCACGGGCTGGCATACCGACCAAGCAGATTCATAGACTATTTTGGCACTACCCAATGGCCTCACCCATTAAACGCCAATATCATCAATGGCTGTGAGGCCATACTAATTGGCATTTGGCAATACACAAATGGTAAATAACCATAACATGACATGGTCAGTTATATATTAGTAAGATATGGTGTACCAGGTTTTCAGTTAACGGTATGGCTTGGCATAGAATGTTAGGGCATGGTATGCTAGAAAGAGTTATGGCATGGTGAGGCATACTGTTATAGTATAGTATGGTAAGCCATATTATACTGTTACAACATGGCATGATGTTACAGGAAAGCTTGTTTAGGTATGTTTAACTATGGTATGGAAAGGGGTGTTATATAGTACAGTGTTGCATGCCATGTCACAACATGGACTTACATGCTGTGGTACACTGTGGTGAGGTATAATGCTTGAAAGTTTGTGGTGAGTAGTATTATACCATGTTAAAGGGTAGGTAAGGCATTGAAGTAAACTAAACCATGTTATATTATGGCATGGTTAGGGTGTGGAGGTGCACAGCTACATCCGGTGTGATAGGCTGGTATATTTTATGTTATGCACTACACATCTGTGGTATTCCATGATTTAATTCTGTGGTATTCCATGATTTAATTTATGATATGGAAAACTCTGTTAATAGTCGCATGGTTATGCTAGGTTGTTATAGTGCACTATGTTATGATATGGGTTGCATCCCTTATTATACCACGTTGTTGTACGGTGCAATAGGCTTTGAAATATGAAGATGTTTAATGCTATTTCATAATATGGTACATGGTCTGGTAGATATGCCCTGTCATTTCATGTTATCGTGTGGTGTGGGAATCAATACAGCATGGTGTGATGTATTATTCCCCATTATTGTATATGACAGCACTACATGGCGGTGTGTGCTTCTTATGGTATAGTGTATGGTATTGTGCAGTATGCCGCG
Organism: Triturus cristatus; assembly: GCF_964204655.1. Taxonomy (NCBI): domain Eukaryota; kingdom Metazoa; phylum Chordata; class Amphibia; order Caudata; family Salamandridae; genus Triturus; species Triturus cristatus. The sequence continues at coordinate 1,199,070,510 of NC_140582.1, read as the reverse complement.
GTGGTGGGGTACGCTAGATTACAATGTGGTGCAATACACTGCTATGCCTTCCCAAGGCAGCAATAACGCACCAAAGGAGAGACTAGAAGAGAGGAAAGAAGAGAAAGAGAGAAGGAGAGTGGAACATTTGTATTTCACAGGGCGTGGCGAGGACCTGACCTTAGGTGTCGGAACGCCAGGTAGATGAGGGTGGAGGGAAGGTGAAGAGAAAGGGGTCGAAGGAGCAAGGCGAAGGGAAATTGAACTCCTGGAGCATGGAAGAAGATAAGAGGCAACAGTGACAGAAACCAGTTCCTGGGAATATAGAAATTAATGGCTGCTTGTTAAAGAGGTACTGGTACAAGCCAGGGAGAGCTCCTATGTAGGCGGCTGCCCCATAGCTTCTCTCTCCGCGTCCTACCATAAAGGCTTATTTTAACACTCATGCCGATACCTGTATGTGGAGGCCCACAGCCGGAGAGGGAGGTCGAAGGAAGCCGGGGCTACCTTTCTAGGTGCACAGACTTCCCGGAGGACGGAGGCATCAGAGTTCAAGGGGGCACAGGACCTGGGAGGGAACACAACATTTGAGCGAGTGGGTCTGGGTCAGCAAAGAGTGCACGAGGGAGGCAGAGGGAGGCAGTGGGAGGTAACAAGGCGTGTGAGCCACCGGCTCTGGCTGGAGGGGGGGCAGCAAAGAGTGCACAAAATGCCGCAGGAGATGACAACCAGGGGTCACGTTAGATGCCGGGGGAATTTTCACATGGTTGCTGGTGCCCGCTGCCCACATGGACACACATAACAAAGCATCAAAGACAGCCCTAGGTGCCAGAATGCGACCATAGGCGTAAGGTGAAAACTGTGGGTGCACATTCTATTTACAAGTGTTCTCGCATTCCCTCGTACTTTAATCACGATGTCAGGCAGCATGGATTGCGCGTGGAAGATGGTGAGTCGTGGCTCGGGCCGAGTTTGTTATATGGTTTTACAAAGTCGAGTTTAGCGCGTCAGGTGACTCGACCCACCCTTCTTTACCAGGTCAGCTGAGTGACCCATCCGAGAACTACAAAGAAGATGGGAAACGTAGTTCTTGATTAATTCCTTCTCATAGGTGATACTGAGAAGTGGAAAAACCAGAGAACCCAGACCTACGGGCCTCATATGTGGCTGGTTGAAAACTACAGCAAAAAGTAATACATTTCAAAAGGTGTTGTTTGCGGTTCCTTCCAAGAACAAGCGCGTGCGACTCACGCTGAAAGGAGGCAGCAGGGGAGGGGAGACAGGAGGGGCCTGCGCCTGTTTCCCTTTCGGGAGTGAGCAGGGGCACCATATGTTTGCAAGTTAATTACAAACATATGGTGTCAAAGCTCGCTCCCGCAAGGGAATCGCCAGACGTGCACGAGTTGCCATTAAAAGCAATGCAACGCGTGCATGTTTTTGGCTGAAAAGGCTAATCGATGGCTAAAGGTGTTTCTCCTACGCAGCGCATGCGCGTTGCGTAGGCGAGACCTAAAAACTGAGGTTCCCAAAACTCTATCGCCTCATGCCCCCAAAACATGATGGGTTCACTGGTCTGAGTCTTGACTTAGGCCTGGAATAAAAAGGTGGGCGTTCTGCAGACCTTGATGAGGGTTGGTGGTCGCACTGATAATACCTCACAAGGAAGGGGGGGCATGGCTTCTTGGCACTTCCAGAGTTCACGGTCCAAACTGAAGTGCTGAAGGCACAGAGGGCCCTGCAGCTGCGCGCGGGCACCCAGAGGTGCCATCCACCTGGCACTAGGGAGCCAGTAGAGTTCATCTTAGGTTGCTGGGCGGATCAAGTGTTGTTTCTGTTGCCAGGGCCTTGGTGACAACATCTGTTGGTGGACAGGAAAGGGAAACAGCGGGTGCTCTAAGGAAGTCTAAAACAGGACTCGGTGAGCGAGGAGAGCATCTTCCGAAATCAACCTATGTGGTAACGGCAGCAGCAGGGGGCGGGGCCTGCCAGCACACATCTGCACACACATGTCCGGTTCTGTGGAGGAAGTCAAACACTGAAACTGCAGACATGGCTGATTTCTGACTTTCTAAAAAGTCATGTTTTTGGAGCCAAATTAGCGCTCCCAGCTGAAGATCGTGTTCTTATCACGATATTTGAATTTGGTGTTTTTTTCTCTAGAACAGGTGAAGAAACAGTGGGGGGGGGGGTGGGGGTGTAGGGGCGGGTAGGGGGACCTGAATCGTCGAGGTCTTCCTATGTCACTTACATGGAATCACAAATTATTTTACGAAGCTTAAATGATGTTGTTGGTCTATAGATGAAAAGTATCAAGACCTCCCTACCCAGGAGGCTGGGGTCTGAGAAAGAAGCAGGAAGTGACCTCCCATAAAAGTGCTGGACTTTCAGATTCATACTTAATAGGGCCTTTTCAACACAGACCTTTGCACCTCCACAGCTGAAATCAGGAGCTGATGTACGCGGTCACAATAAACAGATGTCACTCAACAGCCTCCATTTGCCACTCTGACCATTTCCCGGTGGGCTGCAGCCCACGGGGTGGCTTGCAGAGCTGGATGGCTACCTCTAGCCACCCATGCCTGCAAGGCCCCATTCAAGTCTAGAGGGGGGCTGGTTTGAAGAGTTTTGCCCTGATTGACTGTGCCTTCAATTCAAGCCTGGGGCAGCTATGATGGGAGAGGTTCCAATGGAGGGGGGAGAGGACGTGGCACAACGGCTAGAGCTGCCCATTGTGGAACTGGAGAACCAGGATCGAGTCTCGGCTCAAAATCCTGTGATTCTGGGCAAATCATTTATACTTCCTGTGCCTAAAAATGTGTGTGTCCTTGTGAAAGGTAACTGCTGCTCGTGTAAAGTGCACCGATACCTTCGGCTCGAGTTTGTGCTATATAAAACTGGAGAAAAATAGATGATCAGATTATTTTGCAGTTGTACATTAGACTAAAAGGCAGGTTATGCTGGTATAGCGTTCACACCAGCTCATTCTGTAAACTAAACACTTTGGGGCATATTTACAAGCGCTATATCTCCGCTTTTTTTAAAGCCAAAAAAGCGGAGATAAAAATATCGCCCTATCTACAAGAGGGTGCTAACATGCATTAGCGCATGTTAGCACCCTTTTTTCTGACGCCTTGCTTTGCATCTTAAATGAGATGCAAAGTGGGCGCCTCTGGGCAGTATCGCTGATGTGCACATCGCGATATTTACAAGGTGGCCCACGCATTTTAGCATACGTTAGTTTTGGGCGAAAACCGCTGTTTTCGCCAAAAACGAACGTCTGCTAAAATCATGACTAACCCATAACTAACATGGGGGGTGGATTCTTGTGTTACGACCACATGGTCGTATCAACAAGCATATCGCCGTTTTGCAGGGAACATCGCTGGAAAACCAGCGATGTTCCCTGCAAAAAGGCGATTACCCGCTATTGCTGGAATTCATATTACCATTGCGCTATGCGTTGTAAATACAGCACAAGCATGGCGATGAATTCCAGCGATAGACGGCGATAAATATAAAAGCGCTAAGCGCGCTTTGCGATATTTATCGCCGTCTGTTGTAAATATGCCCCTTCGTATCTTGGCCACCACAGTGGCCCCATACCATACGGCTGTAAACAAAAATGCAGAGTAGAGAGCCCTATTGCAGACTTATTTTCAACAAGCTTTGACAAAACTAATCGCTTTTTCATTTGTATGCCATACCGGTTAGCAGTGTGCATGTCATAAAAATGTTAAAAGTAGTGGCTTTGCCAGTGCTTGTTTCTGTACTGGGAAGACAGCACAAACAAAGGCATCTAACAATGGACGCCACAGATACTGAAGCAACCTTTTCTGTAACATCCATTTTTCAAGTGCTTCATTCAGTGCTCACTCTGCAGTACTACTGGGCTACTCCACGACTGATCGACGATGTAAAATAGTCCGTCATCCACGCCAGTTGAGGCAGGACACACCCAAACAGTGAACAAACAAATGGTGGGGTTCATTTTGAAGATGCATGTGCCGCCGGAGCGTCATTGTTTTTTTATACTCCGGCGGCGATGCCCTCTCAATCATATCTAGGAGGCGACGCAAAGCAAACTTGTGTGGCTTTGCGTGGCCTCAGACACTGCACCAGATTTACAACACCATGTAAACCTGGGACAGCGCCAAAAATTACGCCTCCCCAGAGCAGGTGTAACGAGGAGAAAGGTTTTCATTTGTCCTGATTTTTTCATCTTGCCACGTGTGCTCCCTTCTGCCGCACACATAGAACGAGGAAAACTGTTCTCTGGATTGTTTATGTGCAGGAAGGGGTCCCTTCCTGCACAAAAACGTTCCTGCATGGAACGCAAACACCCTTGCACCATGGTCTAAGGATGTATGCTTTGGCACTAGGCAGCCGAAACTGTGCCAGCGCAGGAGGAAACCACAGAAATGCACTGTGTGTCATAAATACTGCCCCTTCCTTTTGGCACAGGGCAGTGCAGCAAAGTGACCTGTTGTGCTGCGCTCCCCTGCATCAAAAACCCGTAAATGAGGCCCAGTGAGACCGATACACTCTTGTGGGCTGATCCAAGGCATGAGTGCCCATGTCTCAAGCCGCTAGTCAAATCGTTGGGAGAAAAATAAAGTATAGAACACGATATCTCAATCCTAAACGCTGCATTCACTGATTGAAATGAATGCCATTATTGATCATTATTTGAATGAACCTGTTCTATCTCATTTGCATATACATGCTTTCTACTCAAACGAGTTTCAGGAATATTTCAATAAATACAGATGTAATTAGTACTATTTATAAGTATATATTAAAAACAGGAAGCAAAAATAGAAACTGGCGGGGGATATTCACAAGGAAGTGGTGGAGCGTGGCGTTTGCCTTCTGGCTTAACCCCTCTCTCCGCCACTTCGGAAACGCAAGGCTGCACCATATTCACAAGGATATGGTGCAGCCTTGCGTTTCCCCCTGCGATGGCGCTAAGTTTCACAACTTAGCGCCAACGCAGGCACCCTTGCACCAGAGTGCAAGGGTGTTTGTGTGCAGGGGAGGATTTTTTATGTGTAGGAAGGTGTCCCTTCCTGCACATAAACAATCCTGAATGCAATTCTGTCACTTTCTTGTGTGCTGCTTTATGCAGCACACATGAAAGTGACAGACTGGTATTTAAAAAAAGGTTTGTTTCTGTACAGGAAGGGACACCTTCCTGTACATACACAAACCATGGCAATTTGCTTTTTCCATGTGTGCTGCACAAGGCAGCACACATGGGAAAAGCAAAAACGAGGAGAAATAAAGCATTTCTCTTCGTTTCACCTGTTTAAGACCAGGATTTTCCTGGTCTTAAGTTTGGCGCAGCCTCCTATTTATGCCACCCTTGTGAATAGGGGACAGCTTCACAATCAATGGGTGTTGCGGTGGAACGCCCACCGCAACACCCACTGCCCACCCCTTTCACGCTAAATACAGCATTAAAGGGTGCCTTATTCCCCAAGGCAGCGTTAAGCCACGTTAAGTGGCTTAACACTGCCTTGTGAATAAGGCGAGGCCTGTATCGCCATCAGAACGTCACTGAAAGTGGCGTTGTGGTGGCGATAGGGGCTTGTGAATATGCCCCTGGGTATACATTTGAGATAAGGAGACAAATTTAGGAGCATTATCAAGACCAGACTGACAATCAGAATCAAAAGCTGTCAAGAAGTTACAAATGTATTTCAGAGACAGTCAATCAGGTCTCAGCATTTCATTAAGACATAGTTCAAGCTAATTAAATGAAAAGACTAGAAGAGGTAGGTGAAGGAGGGCCCAGTGGGAACCAAGGTACCGAGGGGCATAGTTATCAAATATTCACGCAACACAGCGCAGCAAACCACCTTTGGCAAGAATGTGCGTTATTTAACATGATAAGGTGCAATCCTTCTCTCTGCTTGTGCTAGCGCACAAACAGCTGCCTAGCGCCAACGTAGACACCCTTTCACCATGGTTGGTGGCAGGATTGGCACCTTCCAGCACAAACACAAACTTCTGAGGATATTTTCTGTTTCTATGTGTGCTACAGATTGCAGCACATGTAGAGAGAGGAACAATCGAGGAGAAATAAGAATATATCTCCCCATGATGCATTCCCAGGGCTACCACTAATGGTAAATCTGGCAATGCACCAAATCCATGGGTGGGTGCATGGGAACACCCACACTCCACCCACAGAACCCCTCCCTGGGGCAGAGTAACGCAAGGCAGTGACTTGCGATGCCTGGCGTTACTTCACATTTATCAAGCACTGCATCGCCATGCAAGGTGGCCTTGCATGGCTTGTTAAATGTCATTCAAGGTTTTGCTTCACACTTGTGACCCACTGCATGATCCAAGTGTGACCCAAAACCATGATAAATATGTCACAGAGTCTCAACTCCTGACATTTTGAGCAAGTCGTGCAATTTACCTGGGCAACTGGTGCATCAGAACGGGGCTTGGGTCCAGGGCATTTAACCCCTTCGGTGCTCATGATGGAATGATTCCGTTATGAGCACCAGTGCTCCTGTGCTCATGACAGAACCATTCCGTCGTGAGGACAGGTGCACTAAATCCCTATGCTGCAAACAGCATTTTTTTGGGGGGCCTCGGGTGGTGGGAAAGAGCTTCCCCAACCTCCCAAAGTCCTTCACTCATTTTCAATTAATGACGATCGCGCGCATGGCGCGCTGTCGTCATTAAATTCAAAACGAAACTGAAATGTAGTTTCAGTTTCAATGTTTCAGTGCTCATGGAGCTATCTCAGCCCCTCAAGCACCGAAACACTTGAGAGAGGTATTGTTGGAAAGGGAAGAATCTCCCCTTTCCAAAAGTACCCTTCCCTAGTGGATCCTTGCTTGTGGATCGCCCCAAGAGGGTGATACCCAAGCAGGGATCCACCCACTAGCCACCAGGGATTCCTGCTCTCCCCCCCCCCCCCCCCCGGGCGGGCAGAGAGCCCACGAGGCGCCAGCGAATATGATGGCTTTTTCAATACGTAGGGGTGGGTTCTGCCCAGAATGGGCATCCCAATGTCCCCACCCACCCAAACAAAATAGCCACAGTCTTTCTGCCCCCCTTGTGACCATATCAAGGCAATAGCTCCCGATTATTCCCCTCCCCAGGGCGACAGAAAGCCCACTAGGCTCAGACATTTTTGCGGAATGTGCCTACCTATATATTTTGGGTCCTAGCCATCTGGCACCCAAGTAAACCTAGCAAACCTATACCTTTTTGCAAACTAGACACCCAGGGGAATCCAGGATGTGGTGACTTGTATGGCTCTCATTCGGTTCTGTTACCCAGAATTCCTTGCAAACCTCAACAGAAGACGTTAAGGGATCCACGCAAGCCATACCTTGCTGGACTCTCCCGGGTGTCTAGTTTTCAGAAATGTGTGTGTGGGAGCCGGCTTGTGGCGTGGTCCTGTTCCCCCTCGCTAAGCCGCACGAGGTCCCATGCACCTCGGGGCTCCTCCATTTTGGATTATACGTCACTCCACGTGACCACCGACGTGACCCCGCTCCACCCGGCCTCGGTCCCAGCGAGGCCCGACATCGAGGCGCCAACCCCTGGCCCGGGGGATACCACGAGAGCCCTTCCCACTCCCGGCGGAGGGCAGTATCGATGGGACCCCCAACCATCCTTCCACACCTAGGTGCGAGAGCCCCACAGCTCTCTGGGGCCTGGCGCCTCTCCTGCTGGGCGTCTGGCCGCTCCCTACCCGGCATCTCCACCCCTCCCCCGGGCGCAAGGGTCCGAACATCAAAGGGCTCCAGTCCTATATCTGGGGCGACCCGGCAACAAGACAACAGTTGTATCCCGGAGTCAAGAGCCCTGCTGATCGGATCGCGGCTGACCCTACGGAGAAAGACTCATCCTGAACCTACACCCTGAGCCCTGCTGACGACGTCGCGGCTCCACCGTGCTTAAAGACCCTCACGCACCTTTGGGGCCCTACTGACGCTGTCGCGGCCCGACCTTGTTGAACTTGCCATCAGAGCCCAGCTGACCTCGTCGCGGCTCGACCCAAGCGGACCCACCACCGGAGCCCTGCTGACTGTGTCGCGGCTCGACCCAAGCGGAACTACCACCCGAGCCCTGCAGACGCCGTCACGGCTCTCTCCCAGTCCGAGCTACTTCGAGACCAGCACGCAAGGTCGGGCGCAGAGCCTCCCCGTACCTGGCTGGTACTGAGACTGACCCGCTACCCTATCCCCCTAAAGACATTGAGACTCTTCTTTGGATCACTCGATCCCACTGTAAATATTGAATGTGCTACCTTTGATAAAGAACCAAGATAAGCAACTGATACAGAGTCCGGTGTGGTGGTGTTACTGGGCCTAGTACGATCTCAGGAGAAGGACCTCTCCTAGGAGGCTTCTCAGCGGCGCTCGGCTATAACTTGCGGAAGGGAGGTGGCTGGATCAGTCCCCCCGACTCCCCGGTGGTCCTCCCTCCAACAGTGTGGGTTTGGTAGTTCCCAAGATGGCCGCGGAGCCCAGGGCGAAAAACCCAGATGACCGCCCTTGCAAACCCAGGTTGTTTTGTGATAGGTAATTTTGATGTCTCCTCAATACGTTTTGGGCCCTTGCCTGTCGCAGGTACCAGACCCACCCACGTGAGTGAGGTACCATTTTTATCGGGCGGCCTGGGGGGATGCTGGGTGGTAGGAAATTTCCGGATCCACATAGATTTCAGAACTTTCCTACACAGAAATTTGTTAAAAACTTGATTTGTTCAGCTGAATTTGAGGTTTGCAGGGGATTCTGGGTACGAAAACTTTGGGGACCCACACAAGCCATACCTCGCTGGACTCCCTCAGGTGTCTAGTTTTCAGAAATGTGTGGGATTGGTAGGTTTCCCAAAATGACCGCCGAGCCCAGGGCCAAAAACCTAGAAGCAGATTTACAAGCCCCCTGCGCCACCACTAGGTCACTTTTCGTGACATACTTGTGGTGCAGGGGGCTCCTCCATATTTACAAGGAGAGGAAAAGCCACCCTGCGTGACTTTTCCTCTCCTTGTAAATATGGCCCCTTCACACGCAGCACTGTGCGTGGAAGGGGCGTTCCATGGGTGTTGCTGTGGGTGTTCCCTCGCAACACCCATGGAACAAGACACATCTCCAGATTTACAAGAAATTGTAAATCTGGAGATGCGTGTGAATGCTGCGCCACCCTAGAGGTGGCGTAGCGAGACACAACAAGGAGAAATGTTTTCATTTTTCCTCATTTTTTCCTCTTTCAATGCGTGCTGCGTTCTACAGCACACATTGAAAGAGGAAAAAGCCTTCTGTTATTGTTTTTGTGCAGGAAGGGACACCTTCCTGCACAAAAACAATATCCCCACGACGCAGGCATCCTTGCACCATGGTGCAAGGGTGCCTGCGTCGGCGCATGGCTGCAGTTTGTGCGCCAGCGGAGGGGAAGCACAGAGATGCAACATATTCTTGAAAATATGTCGCATCTTTGTGCTTTCCAAACTAAGGCAGCACGGCGCAGCAAAATGACTTGCTGCACCGTGCTGCGTTACTTTGTTGTAAATCTGCCCCCTAGCTAACCCCCTTGCAAAACCAGGTTGTTTTGTCATAGGTAATTTTGATGTCTCCACAATACGTTTTGGGCCCTTGCCTGTTGCGGGTACTTGACCCTGCCACGCGAGTGACGTACCATTTTTAACGGGAGACCTGAGGGAAAGCTGGGTGGTAGGAAATTCGTGTTAGCCCAATGATCCTACAGCTACAAACGTTGGGCGATGCACGCAAGCCATACCTTCCTCGACTCCTCCGGGTCTCTAGTTTTCAGAAATGTGTGGGTTTGGTTGATTTCCCCAGATGGCCGCCAAGCCTGGGACCAAAAACTCATGTGACCCCCCACTTGCAAAACCAGGTCATTTTTGGATACATAGGGGGCATATGCGTTTTTGGTCCCGGGGTCGACAGCTATCTAGGGAAACCTACCAAACCCACACATTTCTGAAAACTAGAGACCCAGGGGAGTTCAGGGAGGTATGGCATATGTGGATCCCCCAATTTTCCCTACCCAGATTTCCCAGCAAACCTCATATTTGTCTAAAAAAATAATTTTTTTCTCAAATTTTTGTGTGGGAAAGTTCTGGAATCTACGTGGATCCACAAATTTCCTACCACCCAGCATTCCCCCTGGTCTCCCGATGAAAATTGTACCTCACTCGCGTGGGTGGGTCAAGTACTCGCGACAGACAAAGGGCCCAAAATGTATTGAGGAGACATCAAAATGACCTCTCACAAAACAACCTGGTTTTGCAAGGGGAGTCACCTAGGTTTTTGGCCCCGGGCTCGGTGGCCATCTTGGGGAAACCTATCAAACCCACACATTTCTGAAAACTAGACACCCGGGTGAGTCCAGCGAGGTATGGCTTGTGTGGATTCCCCAACAATTTCCTACCCAGAATCCCCTGCAAACCTCCAATTTAGCTGAAAAAAAACCCATTTTGCACACATTTTTGGGTGGAATCACGTGCTGGCAAAAATGTCCCACCCCACAGCATTCTCCTTAGTGTCCCGAGTAAAATGATACCTCACTTCTATGGGTGTCCATTGCAGAATTGGCTAAAAACTTATTTAAAAAAAATGTTGCGCTTAGAATTCTTGGTGCTATACCCTTAATCCCCCACTTTGCATAAAAAGGGTCAGTTTTCACTGTAAAAATTAAGTGTGTCCACGTTGAGTTTTGAGCCGTTTCCAATCATGGGCACTAGGCCTACCCACACAAGTGAGGTACCATTTTTATTGGGAGTCTTAGGGTAATACAGAATTGTAGAGCAACTGTTATTACCTATTGAAATTTGATGGATTTCTGCCTTCCAAATGAAAGACAATGTGTAAAAAAGAAGTCACTTTGAAAAATATCCTATAATTTTCATGCTAGTATGGGTACTCACAATTTCGGAAATGTGCAAATAGCTACTGTTTCTAAACTCTATATTTTGTTCCAATTTCAGAAATACATAGGTGTCTTTCATACCGATTTTTACATGTATACATTTTCCTAAATTATTTGCTATATACACGGTACATAATAAAAAACCATTGCAAGACGCTGCTAAGTTATTGGCTCTGGGTTCGTCCGATTCTTGGTGAACCTACAAGTCCTATATATACCCACAACCAGAAAGGTCCAGCAGATATAACGGTATATTGCTTTCAAACAGCTGTCATAATAAGAAGAAGTTACAGGTGAAAATGTTGGCACAAATGTTTGGTTTTTTTCAACTAATTTTCAATTTTTCCTATATTCAATTCAAGGATCTACACAAATGACCCCTTGCTGAATTCAACATTTTAGTGCCGATTCCGATCCTGTAAAACCCGGTTACAAATGGTCGTACGGAGCGTTTTCTCCGTACGACTCGTACCCGGGAATTCCACCGTACAAACCAGCAAGTACGATTCGTACAGAAATACCATTTCCGTACGAATCGTAAAAAACACCATACGGCTAAAAAATACATACAATTCCGATCCTGGACAGCGCGTACGCGACGTCCGCACGGAGTCAGGCAGCGTTTTACGGACCAGAAAGTACTGTTCGTACCCACTGCACTCCGCACGGCTATATTTTTACGAGAGCCAAAAAGTGCCGGAAAAGCTAAGTACGCCGCGATGCACAAGGAAAAGGGGGCCTGGTACGCGCCGTACCCCCAGCCCCGTATGTACGCGCCGTACCCCCAGCCCCGTATGTACGTGCCCTACCCCCAGCCCTGTATGTACGCGCCGTACCACCAGCCCCCCCGGTTTGTACGCGCCGTACCCCCAGCCCCGTATGTATGCGCCGTACCCCCAGCCCCGTATATATGCGCCGTACCCCCAGCCCCCCGTATGTACGCGCCGTACTCCCAGCCCCGCATGTACGTGCCGTACCCCCAGCCCCGTATGTACACGCCGTACCCCCAGCCCCATCTGTAGGCACCATACCCCCAGCCCCGTATGTACGCGTGTCGTACTTTAATATTCGGGACCGCGTAGGGGACAGGGCCCTACCCCTGTCTATCTTGGTATTAGCGAACCGCAAATGGTAAATGCGGCATGTACGAGTGCTTTATATATCGTTCTAGCTATGAATGCACTGTGTACACGTTATTCTGCTCCACTACGCGGGTTCCATTTTGGAAGCAGTGGCCATCTTGTCATTGCCCTCACATAGGCTATGATGGAGTTAATACGGGCCTCACAGTACATGGGCTTTCCCTCTGACTTCTCTGTGACCTGGGCAGCTGGCTCTGCTGCCCCGGGTCAAACCGGTCTCACGAGCTCCCCTTCCTCCGTCCACCTGTGATTAGCATCAGGGCTTGACCCGTCATAAAGCCCTTTCATTCTACACAATCCCCCGGCTAATCTCTTCCACACCTGCTTGTTTCTGCTTTATGACTTGTTTCCCAAAACAGGAGATGCTCATGTTTATTGGGGGGTCTCTTTACATCAAACGTGGAATCTGAACCTTACTGTGTAAATCATTGTGGGCTGGCCGAACTGGAATGTGGGATGGTCATCATGACTCTGCTTTTTCGTTTGTAATGTATACCTTTATATGACCATATCATAAACCAAGGAATGTGTGCCTGGAGCATGATATTTTGTACTTAAGGAGAAGTCCGTTCCTATGATTTTCAGCAGTCTCCTGAGAACATACACGCTGTTGTACTTCTAGGATACCTGTCATTGGTCTGCAGCCAATAAACGAATCTTTGACTTCACCCAGAAGACTCTGTGTTTCTGTAGGTCCGGAACAGGGTGAACCCAGAAGTCATAGGGTGTGTGCCCCTGCACCGCTGGGTCTAAAATACCCAGTACTTCAGTTTGGCGCCCAACTCAGGACGATTTCAGCGGTACCAGTCCAAGCCAGAGGTTCGTGAGGAGCTTCGTGTGGAAATTCCGGAGGAAGGCCGCCACTTCATCGACCCCTGCATGTCGACGTGGTCCGAAAGTCTTTTCTGCGAGGTTCTCCGCGTCCCGACGGCTACGAAGGACTGCTGCCCTGATTAATCGACCTGTTTTGGACCCTTGACGAGGTTGAGAGAGCGAAACAATCGAGAGAGTCTTCTGGTGACGCCATCGATCAGCAATATTCAGTTAAGTATAAGTGGAGCGTCTCCCATTTGTTTTGGTATCCTTCGGGATCATTTGAATTGGTACTTTGGAGTTTGCAAACGCCAAAACCAGAGGACTCGTGTATTCACGAGAATATCGTATTCGATAATCCTTTGACGTTTGGATCTAGACTAGTGAGCGAAGATGCCTGGTTCTGGACTATTTGGTAGATTATTCTGTTTGGGTTGTGGAAAAGATTTCCAGCTAGAGGAATCATGTCCGGTTCCTCCGGTTGGAACTCCAACTTATGAGCTCTATGTGAAACATGGCGTAGGCCCCATTGCATATAACGAAGTGTGGATCCACTACACCAGGAAAGATGGTGTTTTAAAATGGCCCCAAAATGGTAGTTTTGATACCGATATTTTAGATAATCTGGAAATTAAATTGTTTAAGAAGAAAGCCCGGCCGGCGATGTTTGACTCTTTCCGCTTATGGCGAAAGGAAGCCAAACAGAAGGAAATTAAGTTAGCAAAAAAGAATAAGAGAGAGAGAGGTATGTCAGTAATGCAAGCAGCTGTACAATTTAAAGACAATGAAGAGGAGCAAATGAATGAGCAATTGCACAGGCAGCGTAAGTTAGGGATTGACAAATGTTACCCAGCTTTGCCACATTCTAAGCAGGATGAGTCAGAAGAAAAGGAGAAAGATCCCCTGATGTCACATTTGTTGAGTTCGCCACCCCCGTATGCTCAAACTGCCACGGCGCCTCCCCAGCTTGTAAATATGCCGCCTCCAGTGCATGTACTGCAAGCCTTGCCGCAACCGCCAGTTGCTTTGCAGCCAGTTCCTATTCCTGTAGCGCAGCCCTCTCAAGCGCCGCCAGTTGTGCTTCCAACTGCCCCCGCACTTCCTGCGACTTTGCCTAATCCAGTAACTGCCTCCCCTAACACTCTTCCTTCCACCACTCCAGTACCTGTCTCTACATCCTCTTTTCTTCCCTCTGTTTTTCCCCCTGTTCTCGCCTCAGCTTCTCCTTCAGCGCGACAGCGCTTAGCTAATGTGGTTACTACATTAATGTCTCCTCTCTTTGGGTCATCTGGTGCGACTCCTGGTGTACAGCGTAAGCAGTTGCGCAGCCAATTGCCTAACTCCGATGAGAAAAAGGTAATAGACCACATGGCGCGTAGATGGATCGTTTTTCCTTCACTGTATGATGTGGAATCAGTTGTCAACATTTTCCATCAATGGGATGCCCCTAAACAGAGATATGTGTTTGAGAAAATGTGCGAAATTCTCTGTGAAGAATTGGAGGATAGTGGTAAAAATCCGAACCCGCAGGAATTGTGTAGAGTGAGGTTCGATTTTGGAACTGGTATAATTGTGGACCGCGAAGTAGATAAAGCAGTTGCGGTTGTATTGTCCTTAAGGAATGACGATTGCCAACAGTCATTGTTTGAACAAGAGGTCCTTGTGGGGAAAAAGGCAAAAGCGCGACAATACCCTATGAGAGAAGTTCCCCCGGTATGGAAGGAAGCGGTTGCAGCTGCCGGTGGTAACCCCGCTGTGGCAGCGCATTTCCAGCGTGTTTGGGTGCATGTTCCATGGAAGCGCTCTGAGGTGTTAGCGCTTAAGCAGTCCTTGCCTGATCCCCGTAAAAATCCAGCAGGTTATTATAAAGAGTTGTCACAGACGGCAGGGTCATGCATTATGAATCTGGCCGACATAGACATGTTGTTTGGTAATGTTGTTCCACAGCCTCTATGGGGATCAATTCGTAATGTAGATCACAATGCAGAAATCGGGGATACATGGGCTAACATTGTTGCTGCTGATGCTAGACAAACTGGTGGTGCGAAACCAGAACCTTTAGTAGCTGAATTGCCTGGTAGAATCATCACGTATATGAAGACAATAATGCCTGCGATGCGCGTAAATTGGGACAAGTTATCTGCATGCAAGCAGAAGAAAGATGAGACAGTGTCAGACTTCTTCACTAGGTTTGAAGAAACGTTTATTGACCACAGTGGGCAAGATATGAGTACTGAGGGTGGCCAACGGCTGTTTGTGGATAAGTTTGTGCAGAATTTACTTCCTGACCTGTGTAAAAAGTTAAAAGATTCAGAAAGTTCTTGGGCTGTTTCTTCTTCAGCGCAAATACTGGCTACTGCACAGTATTATGAAAATAGAGATAAAGACGAGAAAGATAGAACGGAAAAGAAAACGAAGGAACTGAAGACAAAGGTCCTTTTACAGCAGGCCTATCCGCCACGTGGAGGTCAGAATAATTATAGGCAACCCCAAGGTGTCTATCACCAACCCCAACAGTTTCAGAACAACCAGCAAATGAACGGGTATTATCAACCACGTGTCCCTGTAGGTCCCAACCAATGTTCATACTGTAAAGAGGAAGGTCATTTTAAATACAGTTGCCCTAAATTAATGCAGCGGAACGGTAATATGTATGGCGCAAGAGGTAGGGGTGGTCAGCAAGCTCCTAGAGGCAGAGGGCGTGGAAGTGTTCCCCAGAACGCGCGTCCTCTGCCGCCTCAAAGTACCATCAATAGCTTTGATCAGCAAGCTAACGCGACTAGTAATACGGCACAGTATTATAATAATGATTATTATGCAGAGGACGGTGATGCAGAGAATATTGATTACTAGGACAGCCATAGACAGAGAGAGGGAGTTGTTTCAGTGCCAGTGGATCAGAGTGGACCGTATGTTGAGGTGACTACAGCAAATGTAACGGAGCCTTTTCTGCTAGACACTGGTGCTGCAAAGAGTTCAATCATGCATTCAAAACTCCCTGGCGCACCTTTGTCTGGCGATATAAATGTTTCAGTAGGTTTTTCTGGCGCCCCGGTTAGGAACCCGATTTCCAGTCCCATGTCACTTTCTGTTGGACCTTGTGAGCTGAAAGCACCCCTGATCCTGACAACAGGTTGTGGTGAGAATTTGCTGGGATTAGATTTGTTGAAAAGATTGCACGCTACACTGTATTGTTCTCCTTCAGGAGTACAACTTACATTAGGCAAGAAAGTGGTTTCCCCAATGTATTTGTCTAAGAACACGATGCCACCTGAATTGTCATCCCTTCCCGATGCCCTTTGGGCTACTGGTCCCAATGATGTGGGCCTCTTGGAGATACCGCCATATGTGGTGACTTTAAAGGCTAATGTCAGACTGCCACGTATTCCCCAGTACAAGATCTCTAATGAAGGGCAGAAAGCATTGTTAGACATTGTCAGCGACTTGATTAATAAGGGTGTGATTGAAGAGACAAGAGGCAACGTTTGCAATAGTCCGATTTTACCTGTCTTAAAATGAACGGATCCCTCACAGCCACCTGTTTACAGATTTGTGATCGATCTCAGAGAGGTTAATAAGATTGTTGTGCCACAGTTTCCGGTTGTCCCTGATATAACTGCCTTGTTAACGATGATTCCAGCCTCTGCTGCATGGTTTTCAGTGACCGATTTAAAGAATGCTTTCTTTAGTATCCCCATTGCAGAAGAGAGCAGAGATATTTTTGGTTTTAGTCTGGGAGGCCGAAGCTTCCGTTTCAAACGCGCTCCCCAGGGCTACTGTGAGAGTCCATCCATATACAGTCAAGCCTTGAAAGCACAGCTTGATGCACTTGTTTTACCTAGTGGCGCTATCCTGATTCAGTACGTGGACGATTTATTGATCGCTGCGGATACTGAGAAGATTTGTAAAGAAGCCACATTATCACTGTTGCGCCATTTATCCGTCTTCCATCACAAAGTGTCTCTCTCTAAGCTGCAATATTGTCGACAAGAAGTGACCTACTTAGGTCATCTCTTATCGAAGGAGGGAAGGAAACTGACCCCAGAAAGAATTCAAGCTATTGCACAGTTGAGTGTGCCAAAGACACAGAGAGAAGTGCGTGCTTTCTTGGGCATCACTTCATACTGTAGGCATTGGATCCCTAGTTTTTCCTTATTGGCAAAACCTTTGTTAGCCTTAACATGCAAAGACACACCGAATCCTATCCCATGGTCTGAAGAGTGCCAGAAAAGTTTTGTGGAATTGCGTAATGCATTATGTTCAGCACCTGTGTTGGGTACTCCTGACTACAGTAAGCCTTTTACATTGTATGTTCACGAGAAAGATGGATGTGCGTTGTCAGTGTTAACACAGCCTTTTGGCGACAGACCGCGCCCATGCACATATTTTTCATCTACCTTGGACCCTGTAGCGAGGGCATTGCCAAGCTGTCTGAGAGCGACGGCTGCTGCAGCGATGTCTATCCGACAATCTGCTGGTTTGGTAATGGACAACACATTGATTATCATGGTTCCACACGCTGTAGACACATTATTAAATAGGACCAAGACACAACACTTGACTAGTGCACGATTATCGGGCTACGAACTTACACTGTTAGCTAATCACATACACAAAAAAAGATGCAATACGCTGAATCCAGCTACATTGTTGCCAATTCCAGCAGACTCAGATGAGATTGAGCAACATGACTGTCTGCTCAGAACAGAAGAAGAGACGAAAGGGAGAGTAGATCTAAAAGATACTCCCCTGACTGAGTGTGATGGCACTTTATGGGTAGATGGGTCATGTTTTAAGCTCCCTAATGGTGACATGACTGCTGCATATGCTATCACGACTTTACACACGGTCGTGGAAACTGCACGAGTGCCACATAATTCGGCCCAAGCAGCAGAATTAATTGCCCTCACAAGAGCATGTGTGTTGTCTGAA
The DNA here is from genome assembly GCF_964204655.1 of Triturus cristatus. NCBI lineage: Eukaryota > Metazoa > Chordata > Amphibia > Caudata > Salamandridae > Triturus > Triturus cristatus. The sequence goes on along the minus strand of NC_140582.1, from coordinate 1,199,052,724 downwards.
GGAATGAGAGTGAACATATACACAGATAGCCAGTACGCCTTTGGCGTGGCTCATAATTTTGGGCGTTTGTGGAAAGAGCGTGGGTTCCTGACGTCGCATGGAGCTAAAATTCAGAATGGCAAGTTGGTGAATGATCTCCTTGAGTCACTGACCCTACCGTTGCAAGTTGCGATCATGAAATGCAGTGCGCACAGGAAAGTCACAGATGATGTTGGACGTGGGAATGCGTTTGCTGATGAGACCGCGAAAGAAACAGCACAGAATGTGAAGACTAGAATGTATGTTGCAGGTCCCGCAAGATGGGTTAATGATGTGGGAATGTGTGAGAACACAATAGAGAGTGTGAAGTCGCTTCAAGCTGAAGCCACAGAGGAAGAGTTAAGCAAGTGGAGAGAAAGTATGGGTAAGTTGGATGAGAATGGTTGTTGGATTGATCTGACAGAACATAGGCGATGGTTGTTGCCTGATGCATATGTGCTTCCAGTAGTTACTATGGCACATGGAATGGCACATATCAGTACGAAAGGTATATGCAAGTTGTTGGCTCCAGTATGGCAGAATGCTGGGATTCCCAAGTGTGCAGAGAATGTGGTCAAGAATTGCATAGTATGCTTGAAGTACAACCCTGGTAGGGGAACCCCAACTCCGGCTGGTCACTTTGCACCCCCATCATGTCCATTTGAAGTTTTGCAGCTGGACTTTATTCACATGGAAAGATGCAACAACCTGAAATATGTATTGGTGGTTGTTTGTGCTTTCTCAAAATGGATAGAGGCTTATCCTCTGAAAGATAACACTGCCCTATCCACAGCCAAAGCCCTTGTGAAGGAGTTTTTCCCTAGGTTTGGGATGCCAAGAATGGTGTGGTGTGATAACGGAAGTGAGTTTGTGGGTAAAGTGATGAAGAATGTATGTGAAGGGCTAGGGATAAAGCAGAAGTTCCACGCTGCAAATCACCCCCAATCAGCTGGATTAGTAGAACGCTACAATGGAGCCTTAAAGCTCAAGCTGGCTAAAATCCAGGCGAGCACCGGTCTTAAATGGCCTGACGCTCTGCCTCTAGCACTCCTGTCCACCAGAATGACCATACACTCACGAGTGGGACTTAGCCCTTACGAGGTCGTCTTTGGCCGCCCGGCTAATGTATGGGGCGTGCCAAGACCGGCGAAATTTAGCGAAATAGAACATCCAGTACTGCTCGATTACCTGTATGATTTGACTGTTAAACTGCGTGTTTTGCACCAACAGGTACATGATACTCTTCCCCAAGCCTCTGAACCTCCTGGACACCCTATCAACCCTGGTACGTGGGTGCTAGTCCGAAATTTCCAGCGCAAGAGCAACGACGAGCCTCGCTGGATCGGCCCTCATCTTGTTCTTCTTTCAACAAGATCAGCAGTGCGAGTGAAAGGGAAGAAGCACTGGATTCATGGTACCCACTGCAAAATAGTCCCCTTGCCTCTGCCATATGACCAGTGGGTCAAGGAGGGTATCGCCGACTCAGAGACAGACATTGTACCTCGTTTTGCACCATTCAGTGACGCACGCATAAGAGGCACAGTTTCAGACCAAGAGAGTGACAATATTCTGCAGGAAGCTGTGCCACCATCAAGTCGACTGGACACCACTGAGCCTGAACTTTTGTTCCGAGACCAAACAGCACCTGGCCGTCTCCGCTATAATTTGAGACCTAGGCCCATGGACAAATAAAGATTTCCTCATTATTTCCCTTTTGACATTTTTGCTCTCCCATCTGAAGGACTTTCTTGATTTTTGTTTTTCGAACCACCAACCGGGTTCTGCCGCAGGGTCGCGGTGCCAAGACTTTGGGGTACAGGCCGAAGACGCTAGGTCGACGGTTCTGGTTGGTCTAGGGCGATTCCCTGGACTGACAGGCGTACTCTTTAGCAGAAGAAACTCATCCACCGCGAGCGGCCCGAGTAGAGGATGGAGTTTTTTAAGATGGAGAGACCGATTGAGGAAATGAACTTTAACGCAAGGATGTGTAGAATTGTAAAAAGTAAATGTTTTGTCTTTTTGTGCCTTTTTACGCTGTGTAGTATAATAATGTTTATTGTAGGATTTGTGTTTTTCTCCGCTCAAAAGCCCATTGCACCCACTCAACAGCCTACATCTCTTTCTACTGCCTTGTTGGACCCGGCCTCGTAGGATGGCCCTCCGTGCCCCCGCACCACCGAAACCTGGTGCCTGCAGCCCTAGCCCGCGGCCCAGCCGACCTTTCCCACCAGGACACCTGCGCCAACTCCGGACATCCCCGTCCATGGCCTCTCTCCTTTCGGCCACCCCGGGCCCGCGTGCCCACTCCCTGCAACAAGATGGCCGCCCGGCCCCAGCGCGACCCGGGCCTAGAGGCGCCACTCCGGCTGGAGGACATCACGCTTCCAGGGGATGAGAGAGGGAGGAGCAGTTTCTATCGCACCTCTGAACTCCCCTGGGACGATGGGTTTCGATCGGCCCTCCGGCCTCCCTGCGGGCTGGCTCCGTGCCTGCTGGGTGTCTGGGACTCCTCCCGACCCGGCCCTGAAAGGATCAAAAGACAATAGCAGGAAACCCCGACAAGCGGCCCCCAGGTGACAAGACCCCTGCCTGCGCAGACTCCGGACATCAAAGCAGGGTCGACCTATAACAAGGGGTGCTCTGAGACTGTCCGAGAGATTCGACGCTGGAACAACCTGAGCCCTGCTGAGTGACTCGCGGCTCCCTGAAGATCGTAAGACCTCCGAACTTGTACCTGAGCCCTTCTGAGTGACTCGCGGCTCCCTGAAGATCGTAAGACCTCCGAACTTGTACCTGAGCCCTGCTGAGTGACTCGCGGCTCCCTGAAGATCGTAAGACCTCCGAACTTGTACCTGAGCCCTGCTGAGTGACTCGCGGCTCCCTGAAGATCGTAAGACCTCCGAACTTGTACCTGAGCCCGCTGAGTGACTCGCGGCTCCGACAGACTCCCACGGTCCCGCCGGGCCCGACTACGACAACGTATCCCTCAGCTCGAGGATTGTGAGCTGTGCGCCGGATACGTCCCTGCGGGAACCGTTACCAGAGACAGTCCCGCTACCCCCTTCCTTTCCGAGACTCTTGAGCCCGTGCTCACCTTGTACATATTTGCAGTGATACCTATTTGATAAAGCTTGTTCTGAGAATACCCAGTGTGGTCTCTCTGTGTCGTGTGGTGCCAGAAGTACGATCCTAGTTGCGAGATTCCTCCCCCTGGGGAATCTCCCGCCAGTGCCCGGCTACAATACTACACGGGTGGGGACTCAGGGAAGTCAGGACCCCTTTCCGGGCTCCTCTGAGGTCGCCGTCTAACATTGGTGGCAAGCGACGGGATTCGGGCCCATCACCTAGAGATCGTACAGTGAACAACGGACGCACGACCAACAAAGATGGCAGAAGGAAGCGCCACGAGCTCCGCAGAAACCAACGCCAACAGAGTGTTCCAGGTGGAGCATCTGGAAGAATACACACACAAAGAGCTAAAACAATTTTGCAAAGAACTTAAAATCGCTACCACTGGCCTCAACACTAAGGAAGACTTGCAGAAAGCACTGAAAACTTGGGTGGAGACCGGGGCCTCCCGCCCGGAAGGCACGGGGGAGCGCCCCGACGAAGCCGAACCCCCCCAAAGTGAAAGCAGTAGCAATCAGGTGCGAGGCATCGTACCAGACGGGGGCCTATCCCCGGAAGAGCTCGCGGACAGAGAGAGAAGCCGCAGTCATGAACTCGAGTTAGCCAAACTCAAAATCGAGGGCGAATTGAAGTTAGCGGAGAAAAAGCTAGCGGTAGAGCAAATGCGCGTACAAGGCGAACTGGAAGAAAAGAAGCTCCAACGGGAGCACGAAGGAAGAAAGCTCCAACTGGAGCACGAACGGAGCTTAAAGGAACTCGAGCTCAAGGCCCGAAATGAGGACGGGAGGCCCCCGGGGAACCGAGAGACGGCCCCCCCAGCGGAACAGAAGGTCCACATCCCCAAGGATGTGGTCAAAGAATATTATAAAAACGATGACATTCAGCAATGGTTTCGGGCCTACGAGGTCGCCATGACCTCCCATCGGATTCCACAGAAGGACTGGGGGGCGGGGTTGTGGGGACGGTTTCTGAGCGAAGGGAGGGACACCCTGCTCGACCTACCCCTCTCCCTGCAGACCTCCTACAGCCACATGAAAGAGGCTCTCCTCACAAGATACGGCCTCACCCCAGAAATGTACCGCCAACGGTTCCGGGACTGCAGGAAGATCCCGGGCACCACCTGGGTGGAGTATGTAAACTTTTTTAGTCGGGCCTTCGATGGGTGGGTCAAGGGCAGCAAGGTCACCACCCTTGCCGAACTCACTGACCTCATGTTATGGGAACATCTGGCTGCGAACTGCTTCGTAGAGCTACGTCAACATCTGCTGGATAGCAAGCTCACAGATCCCCGGAAGCTGGCCGTGGAGGCCGACCGCTGGACCAACACCCGGGTCTCCCGGGGCATGGTAGGAGAGTACCCCCGAACCAGTCAGGGACCACCCCGCCAGAGAGGGGGAGGGAACCAGGGAGGGCCAAGAGAGTCCCAGCCTAGCCCCCCGAAGACACCACCTCCACCTTTCCCGGCGCCCCCCCCACCAGTAACAGGGCCCCCTGGGAGACGAGGACACCGGGTGACCGTCACATGTTTTCGTTGCCAGAAACCCGGGCACTACGCCAATGACCCAGAGTGCCCCATGGCCACCCAAGTCACCCCTGCGAGACAGATAGCCAACGTAGCCCTGGGGGAGGAGGTTGAGGAAGCCGAGGAGTGGGAACCCGCCGCTATGGCCCTAGTATCCCTGGGAGATAGGGAAATGATCCCTGGTAGCCTCCTACCGTCCAACACACAGAAATATGGGCAGCTCGTCAAGATCAATGGCCACCAGGTAGAGGCCCTGCGGGACACCGGGGCCAGTATCACCGGTGTCCTCAGGCACCTAGTTCCCGAGGAGCAGATCCTCCCCAATGTCTTTTGCCCCGTAATATCTGCAGACAATAGGGAAAGTATGTGTCAGGTAGCCCTGGTGCCATTTGAGTGGGGAGGGGTGATAGGTAAACTCAGGGTGGCCGTAAGAACCTCCCAGCCGGTCGACTGCCTCTTAGGGAACGACCTGGAGAGTTCTCCCTGGAAGCACGTAGAGCGCAAGGCCCACCTAGGAATGATGGGACTCCCCGAGTGGGTGTGTGCCACCACCCGATCTATGACAGCCCGACTCGCTCCCCGGAGAGAAGTCGAGAGCACCCCGGTCGAAGTAGCCAGCACCGTCCCCGCCGAGGGTCCCCCCGTTCCCCCATCGGAAGGGTCCGTCGCCAGCGACGAACCCGCACCATCCGACCCCGCCCCGGTCCCCGAGTTGGGGGATCTACCCGAGTTGGCCCATTGGCGCCACGAGGGCGGGCCCACCCGAGAAGAGTTTTGCCGGGAGCAAACCACCTGTCCTTCCCTGGTCGGGCTGCGGCGCCAGGCCGAGGGCCAAGCCGCAGGTGACCAGACCGGAACACACCGAATCTATTGGGAGAATAACGTCCTGTATAGTGAGCAGAAATCAGTGGAGCTGGGATCCGGACGGGTACTGGTGGTACCCCTCCGCTTCCGGGATTTCCTCCTGGGCTTAGCCCACGATGTCCCCCTCGCCGGTCACCTGGGTCAGGACAAGACCTACAGCCGTCTCGTGACCCATTTTTATTGGCCTAAGATGAAAGCAGCGGTAGAAGCACACTGCAAGTCCTGCCCCACGTGCCAAGCCAGTGGGAAGAGTGGGGGGAAGCGCAAGGCTCCCCTCCAACCCTTCCCGGTCGTCAGTACCCCCTTCGAACGAGTCGGGATCGACATCGCGGGGCCACTGGACCCCCCCACCTCCCAAGGTCACCGTTTCATCTTGGTCCTAGTGGACCACGCCACCCGCTACCCAGAGGCTATTCCCCTGCGCACCATTAAGGCCCCCGTGGTGGGCCGGGCCCTGATGGGGATCTTCTCCAGGGTGGGTTTCCCCCGCGAGGTCGTGAGCGATCGCGGCACTAATTTTATATCCAGGTATATGACGTCCCTGTGGCAACAATGTGGGGTGTCCTATAAGTTCACCACCCCGTACCATCCCCAAGGGAACGGCCTAGTAGAGAGGTTTAATAGGACTTTGAAAGGGATGATCGCTGGCCTAGAAGAGCCCCTCCGGCGTAAGTGGGACGTCCTGCTCCCCTGCCTCTTGTTCGCTTACCGGGAGGTCCCCCAGAAGTCCTTAGGGTTCAGCCCGTTTGAATTACTCTATGGGCACCCCGTCCGAGGTCCCCTCAGTTTGGTTAAGGAAGGGTGGGAGGCAGCACCCCAGACCACCCCCCGAGATGTGTTCCAATATGTCCTGGCCCTCCGGAACCAGACCAGGAGGTTCCGAGAACTGGCCGAGGCCAACCTGGAGGCAAGTCAAGAAGAAATGAAGCGCTGGTACGACCAGAATGCTACTCTGGTCGAGTTCCAGCCGGGCCAGCAGGTGTGGGTCATGGCCCCCGTGAAGCCTGGCGCTCTCCAGGACCGATGGACTGGGCCCTACAAAGTGGTCGAGAGGAAGAGCCAAGTCACCTACTTGGTGGACGTCCAGTCGCCTCGGGATCCCCTCCGGGTCCTGCACGTGAACCGCCTCAAGCCTCACTTCGTGCGGACAGAACTGAGCCTCCTGCTGGCCACCGATGACGGGGCCGAAGATGAGTCGGATCCCCTCCCGGACCTCCTGTGTGTCAAGGAGCAGGATGGCTCCGTGGAGGGGGTGAACCTCTCCCCAGCCCTCACTGCCCAGCAACAAGCGGACTGCCGCCAGCTCCTCAGACAATTTTCTGACCTCTTCTCCCTGACCCCCCGGGTCACCAACTGGTGTGTTCACGATGTGGACACCGGGGACAGCCCGCCGGTGAGACACCGAGCCTACCGGGTTCCTGACCGGGTCCGGTCCTGTATTCAAGCCGAAGTCTCGAAGATGTTGACCCTGGGGGTGATCGAGCCCTCTGACAGTCCCTGGGCCAGCCCCGTGGTCCTGGTCCCGAAGGCAGCGGCCCCCGGTGTCGCCCCCGAGCTCCGGTTCTGCGTGGATTACCGGGGGCTCAATGACGTTACCCGAGCCGATGCCCACCCCATTCCACGAGCCGACGAGCTCATTGACCGACTAGGGGCCGCCCGGTTCCTCAGCACTTTCGACCTCACCTGCGGCTACTGGCAGATTGCGCTCACCGAAGGGGCCAAGGAGAGGTCTGCTTTCTCCACCCCCGATGGGCACTACCGCTTCCGCGTGATGCCCTTCGGGATGAAAAATGCCCCGGCCACTTTCCAGAGACTGGTAAATAGGGTCCTGGCCGGACTAGAACAGTTCAGCGCGGCCTACCTGGACGACATCGCTGTCTTCAGTTCAGAGTGGAGTGAGCACCTCCAACACCTCCGGAGAGTGCTAACCGCCCTGCGCCAGGCAGGCCTCACCGTAAAAGCCAGCAAGTGCCAGATCGGGCAAGGATCCGTAGTCTACCTGGGGCACCAAGTCGGGAGTGGCCAGGTCGCTCCTCTACAGCCAAAGATCGACGCCATCCTGGCCTGGGACCCACCCATCACCCAAACAGAAGTCCGGGCCTTTCTGGGACTCACGGGCTACTACCGCCGATTCATTCGGGGATATGGCAGCCTGGTCGGCCCTCTCACTGAACTCACGTCTAAAAAACAGCCAAAGAAGGTGCAATGGACAGCTGCCTGCCAGGAAGCTTTCGATGCTCTAAAAAAGGCCATGTGCACGGCCCCCGTCCTCCAGGCTCCCGACTACACCAAGGAGTTCGTAGTCCAGACCGACGCCTCCGAGCATGGCATTGGGGCCGTCCTGTCCCAAGTGAATGATCAAGGCCTAGACCAGCCCGTCGCCTTCCTCAGTCGGCGGCTGCTACCCCGAGAACAGAAATGGAGCACCATAGAGCGCGAAGCCTTTGCCGTGGTCTGGGCACTCAAAAAACTACGACCCTACCTGTTCGGCACTCATTTCAGGGTCCAAACTGACCATCGGCCCTTGCGATGGCTCATGCAGATGCGAGGAGAAAACCCCAAGCTACTGCGGTGGTCAATCTCCCTCCAGGGAATGGACTTCACCGTAGAACACCGCCCTGGTACGGACCACGCCAACGCGGACGGCCTCTCCCGGTTCTTCCGCCTCAGCGAAGAGAACCCCCCAAGGTGATGGGCAGTTCTCTCTGGCTTTCAGCTGGGGGGGACGTGTGTTGGACCCGGCCTCGTAGGATGGCCCTCCGTGCCCCCGCACCACCGAAACCTGGTGCCTGCAGCCCTAGCCCGCGGCCCAGCCGACCTTTCCCACCAGGACACCTGCGCCAACTCCGGACATCCCCGTCCATGGCCTCTCTCCTTTCGGCCACCCCGGGCCCGCGTGCCCACTCCCTGCAACAAGATGGCCGCCCGGCCCCAGCGCGACCCGGGCCTAGAGGCGCCACTCCGGCTGGAGGACATCACGCTTCCAGGGGATGAGAGAGGGAGGAGCAGTTTCTATCGCACCTCTGAACTCCCCTGGGACGATGGGTTTCGATCGGCCCTCCGGCCTCCCTGCGGGCTGGCTCCGTGCCTGCTGGGTGTCTGGGACTCCTCCCGACCCGGCCCTGAAAGGATCAAAAGACAATAGCAGGAAACCCCGACAAGCGGCCCCCAGGTGACAAGATCCCTGCCTGCGCAGACTCCGGACATCAAAGCAGGGTCGACCTATAACAAGGGGTGCTCTGAGACTGTCCGAGAGATTCGACGCTGGAACAACCTGAGCCCTGCTGAGTGACTCGCGGCTCCCTGAAGATCGTAAGACCTCCGAACTTGTACCTGAGCCCTGTTGAGTGACTCGCGGCTCCCTGAAGATCGTAAGACCTCCGAACTTGTACCTGAGCCCTGCTGAGTGACTCGCGGCTCCCTGAAGATCGTAAGACCTCCGAACTTGTACCTGAGCCCTGCTGAGTGACTCGCGGCTCCCTGAAGATCGTAAGACCTCCGAACTTGTACCTGAGCCCGCTGAGTGACTCGCGGCTCCGACAGACTCCCACGGTCCCGCCGGGCCCGACTACGACAACGTATCCCCCAGCTCGAGGATTGTGAGATGTGCGCCGGATACGTCCCTGCGGGAACCGTTACCAGAGACAGTCCCGCTACCCCCTACCTTTCCGAGACTCTTGAGCCCGTGCTCACCTTGTACATATTTGCAGTGATACCTATTTGATAAAGCTTGTTCTGAGAATACCCAGTGTGGTCTCTCTGTGTCGTGTGGTGCCAGAAGTACGATCCTAGTTGCGAGATTCCTCCCCCTGGGGAATCTCCCGCCAGTGCCCGGCTACAATACTACACGGGTGGGGACTCAGGGAAGTCAGGACCCCTTTCCGGGCTCCTCTGAGGTCGCCGTCTAACATGCCTCCTCTCACTCTTTTCACCCTTTGCCTGAGCACGAACAGACCAGACGATCAGAGTTTGTAAATAACTCGTTTATCCAACTCTTGCACCAGCACCAACTAGTAATGAATACGACCAATTGCTGGGTGTGTGGGTTAATGCCACATATCATTAACAAAGGTATTCCCTACCTGGTGCTACCATACAGTTACAATGGATCGTCATGGGCATTCCAAACCATGTTTCTCTATGCTCTAGATACATACTCCCCTCGCCAACCGCGTTCCATCAGACCTATCACCAATAATAAGGCTTTGATGAAAGGAGTTGCCGATATGAGTAGGGATATTAATGCATACTCATCTATTCCCAAAGAAGAGTTGAGACCTTATGTAGGATGGAACGCGACGGGGTATAGTATTAGTCTGGGTGAAAGACAGCGAAAAATCTCATCTCCAATCTGGGTCGTACCCCACATGGGTCGGTTCTGCTTACAGGGTAATGGTCAGAATCCTAGAGCTCAACTGGGAAGAAGTGACTGTACTGAAACGTACACTTTCCCGTCACAGTTTTCCCCTGCGTTTCTGGCTGCTAAGGGCACATATTTCATCTGTCATGACCGAGCATATACATGGCTGCCCCCTGATTTCTCGGGCACATGTTATATTGCGAACTTGCTACCGCCGACATTTACTGCTGCCTCTGACTATCACAAGACCAGAGTTGTGAGAGGTGTGATTAGTAAGGAGGATACTGCCGGTCAGGAAGCAGGAGACTTCTTCTTGGGTTTCCTGCCGTTTTGGGGACCTATGGTCAATAGTAGGAACCTGAGACAGCTGACTCGTGTGGTTGAATCCACTGTCAATGTAACGGCTGGTGCCCTTAGTAATTTGACAGCTGAGCTCCAAGCGGATCGCCTTATGACTCTGCAGAACCGCATGGTTCTAGACGTTATTCTTGCAGACCGCGGTGGGGTATGCAAGGTCATCCAATCCAGTTGCTGCATTTTCATACCAGATAATGCTCCAACAGTGTATCAAGCCATCTCCAAACTCCATAAAATATCTGAAGCCATACACGTGGATAAGGGAGATTGGTCACTGGTGGGGTGGTTCTGGGAATTGATATCTGCCTGGGGTTGGAAAGTTCTGATGGTCGTTGGAATGATCTTAGCCATTCTTTTCCTGTTCTGTCTGTGTATACAGTGTGCTCCCGCGATATGTGGTCTCTGCACTACCTTATGTGTAAGGAAACCTGTATCGAGGGACGAACTAAGTAATAGGATGATGCTACAGCAACATCTCCATGACTTCGTGAACATTGACCTAGACTCGGATTAAGATGAGTATAGTGATTGCCTATGTAAGGGCAAAAGGAGGGTCTGTCGTACTTTAATATTCGGGACCGCGTAGGGGACAGGGCCCTACCCCTGTCTATCTTGGTATTAGCGAACCGCAAATGGTAAATGCGGCATGTACGAGTGCTTTATATATCGTTCTAGCTATGAATGCACTGTGTACACGTTATTCTGCTCCACTACGCGGGTTCCATTTTGGAAGCAGTGGCCATCTTGTCATTGCCCTCACATAGGCTATGATGGAGTTAATACGGGCCTCACAGTACATGGGCTTTCCCTCTGACTTCTCTGTGACCTGGGCAGCTGGCTCTGCTGCCCCAGGTCAAACCGGTCTCACGAGCTCCCCTTCCTCCGTCCACCTGTGATTAGCATCAGGGCTTGACCCGTCATAAAGCCCTTTCATTCTACACAATCCCCCGGCTAATCTCTTCCACACCTGCTTGTTTCTGCTTTATGACTTGTTTCCCAAAACAGGAGATGCTCATGTTTATTGGGGGGTCTCTTTACATCAAACGTGGGATCTGAACCTTACTGTGTAAATCATTGTGGGCTGGCCGAACTGGAATGTGGGATGGTCATCATGACTCTGCTTTTTCGTTTGTAATGTATACCTTTATATGACCATATCGTAAACCAAGGAATGTGTGCCTGGAGCATGATATTTTGTACTTAAGGAGAAGTCCGTTCCTATGATTTTCAGCAGTCTCCTGAGAACATACACGCTGTTGTACTTCTAGGATACCTGTCATTGGTCTGCAGCCAATAAACGAATCTTTGACTTCACCCAGAAGACTCTGTGTTTCTGTAGGTCCGGAACAGGGTGAACCCAGAAGTCATAGGGTGTGTGCCCCTTCACCGCTGGGTCTAAAATACCCAGTACTTCACGCGCCGTACCCCCAGCCCCGTATGTACGTGCCGCACCCCCAGCCCCGTATGTACGCGCCGTACCCCCAGCCCCCCATATGTACGCGCCGTACCCCCAGCCCCGTATGTACGCGCCGTACCCCCAGCCCCCCCCGTATGTACGCGCCGTACACCCAGCCCCGTATGTACGGCGGCCGTACCCCCAGCCCCCCGTATGTATGCGCCGTACCCCCAGCCCCCTCGTATGTACGCACCGTACCCCCAGCCCCCCGTATGTATGCGCCGTACCCCCAGCCCCGTATGTACGTGCCGTACCCCCAGCCCCCCGTATGTACGGTAAACAACCTTTACAACGCAACTTTTACAACGCACTACCATTACAACGGGATTTTTACAACGCAAGTGGATTTACAACGCATGCTTTTACAACGCCTGCTTTTACAACGCAAGTACCTTTACAACGCAAGTACCTTTACAACGCAAGTATTTAGTTTTCTATGTTATTTTGTTTAAAATTATTATATATATTATTAAATTATATTTCTGATTTATTATATTTATAGAATTAAACATTTTTAAATTTAGTGAAGTTGTTTTATTAATATTTAAAAATAATAAATGGTAAAAATACTCAAGTATTGAGAAATAATACTTTAGTATTAATATTTTAAAAAATAGTAATAATAATGAGAGGTAAATTGAAAGTGTTATTTATTGAAACAAATAGTATTAAAAGTGAGCAAATATATAAAAAGGAATGTTTTAAAACTCAGGTATTAAATATTATTATATAGATTTTATAAAAATAAATATATTGAAGAAACAAAAGAATTTGGAAATTAATACTCTAGTATTTTTTAAATAAAATATAATGAGTACATTTGGGAATTTAATTTTAATGTGGGAATAACTATTTATTATATTTAAATTTAAAAAAAGTAGTGTAAAGGCAATAATTTAATACTTAGGTATTAAAATTAATATTTAAAAAAATTATATAAAATAATAAATCTCTTTAAAAGTTATTAAAATGTATTAAAAGATAAATGTTAAATATATATATATTTTTAAAATAATTATTAGTTGTAAAAATAATTTAAACTATTATTAATAAAAAAGGTTCCACGCTTTTGCATTGTTTTCTATGGGAAAAATTGTCCTTCATTTATTTCCATATATGAAGCTGTTTCTCCCGCGGAACGGAAAAGGAAGGTGTTAAAAAAGAAGAAAGGGGATCTTTTGCAAGGAAATGGAGTAAGCATCCAGGTAAGGATAAAATTACGTTATTTTACAAGTATTAACATACAATTAAGATGTATAGATAAAATAAATACATTAATAAAAATAAAGTTCACATAGTTTCGTAAATTATTTTTTTTATTAGAAAAATATAGAAAAAAAGCATTTTTTTTGTTGATATTTTCACATATTTACACATTTTTATTGAAGTACTATATTATTTAATTAAATAACAAAAGTAGTTCTAAAAATAATATAAATAAATAGTCCGTTAACAATCTTTGCAGCTTCAGATGACGTGAGCACGTAAACGTGAACGTAAGCGGCCATTTTGAAGAGCATCGATGGAGGAAGCAGCAGGAAGCTGATCTACGTCCAGGTAGGAAATAATTTAAACTTTATACATGTTAAGTTAAAAAAGGATACATATATTGTAAAGAAAGGGTAAGGAGAGGTTGCGGTTTAAGAATGTAATGTAAAACTGAAAAAAAAGCATGTCGCCGATCGTGTAATTAGAGTATACCTATGTCGGGTCAGAAAAAGTTATCGTCAAAAGTTATTTGTGTTTACAATTGGTTTGAAAATAAAGATAAATAATTATAAGATAAATGTTTTATAAAACGTATTTGTTTACGAAAAGCTGTATTTACAAATTTATTTAAAATAAATAATCATGCTGGTTTTGCTTTAAAAAAACAGTCTGAAATGTGGTTAATTTACTATGGAAAAAAGCTTATTTTGTTTTTAAGTGATATTTTGGATAGAAAAACTGTAAAGAAAAAAAAATTACATTGTTTGCGTTGTTTTGTAAAAGTATTATGGCAGTTATGGTGAGAGTATGGTTTGGTAGGAGGTAGTAATTGTTTAATTTTGAATTGGTTGGTCAGAAGAAATACGCTTTTATTTCTGGTGCAAAAAGGAAACTAGCATAGGTTGACATAGGGAGAATATGTTTTCGTAGGAGGTAGATTTGGATCTATTTTTAAATAATGGAAGTACATTTCTGCATTACATTTGGAACGAAAATACATGGTTATTTAAAGAAGCTTATTTAAGAATTTTTTTTACAGAAACACTAGAAGATAATATTTTAAAAAGAACAATGCTTTTTATGGAAACAAAATATGCTTTCTGATGGTTGCAAAATTGGAATGGATATTCACTTTTAGAAAAATAGAAACAATTTTTATCTCCTTTATACTTTGGATTGCTTTGGGTTTTTGGATGTTGCAAAAATTTGATTTATTATGGTGGAAAAAGGAGAAGAAAAAGAAAGAAGGCAACAAAAGGTAGGCTGACCCGACGTATATTTTGGAAAAATGTTTTGGAAAAATGTTATTGCCAATTGTAATTAGTGTTTCATTAAATTTAGGGCAAAGCAGGAAAGTAAGGTGAAAAAGTTATTTAGAAGTTTAGAATGTTAGCAACATTTTCAAGGTAGTCTAGAGCCACACACAACAAAAACTGTTGCATAGTACCCAAAAGTCTCTCAGACATTTCCTTTGTTTTTTGTGTAACTCGTGGGTTTAGACTACCAGTTAATGTTTGTGAAAGTCTCATTTCTTGAAAACTTTGCTCCTTCTTCAAAGTTTCCAAAAAAGAGTAGAAATTAGGGTGTGGTTTGCCAATTGTATGGTTGAAGGAGTTATGCCATCCCTCAATGGCATTATTTGTTTTTGCTTCCCCCTCTAAACAGCTCGTGTAACAGTTCCACCACTCCACATGGAAACGTGGCTTCCTCCTGCGACCCGATCTGCTTAGGTGCCCAATCCATGTGTCTTCAAAATAATTTAGGATGGGTGCCAATTTCTCTTCATTTACATTGTAATAATCTGATTCTGTAATGGCAGTGAATTATTCGTCTACACTTACGGGAGGAACAAAACAAAGAGCTGTTAATTTTTTTAACTCAAATTGTAGTTCGCTATCTGTTGAGTATTCTGCAACCAGGGATGTTTTCTGTAATTTACGCCAGAATGCCTGGGAAAAATGGAAAAAACAGCCTTGAATTTGTGTATCCGTGTACGTTTTACTGATCACATTGATCATGCTCAATTCAAAATCGAAAATTATTTTCCTAGGACTTTCGGATGTTTTATTTTTAATAACTGATAAAAGTTCAGTGTAGGTTGCAGTAGTCTTATCAGGAAGCAAACTATATACTAAGGGGATCACATTGTGGTTAATTTTAGAGTGTATAGTGTAAATTTGAGTGAAAGGATGGGGTGTACTTTTAAATGTACCATCCATCATCCAAATTTCACTATTTTCTAACTTAACAAGGTTGCGGGGTGTACTAAAAATTAAAATACGTTTTTGGGGGTTTTTGTTGTCAAGGAGAAGGAAAGGTTCATCAGCAAAAGAAATAGTAAGTTCATGTGGAATAATAATGTCAGAAAAGGTATGAGGTGTTGTGGTTTGTGTGTTACTTGCCTGCTTTTGTCTTTGTATAATTCGCCTCAAATTAGGAATTATAGGCATATTACTAGCAACATGACTGGGGAGATGCTGTGCAACCTCTCTTAAAATGGATCCAGTAGAATCATTGGCGGTGCTTGCAAGTTCTTTCATTTCATTTAAGGTTTCCCTTACATCAATCTCCATTGCAGAGGCTGAGTGGTTATGATCTGTTGTCTTAATAATGATATCATCAAGGGTAACTGCTCTTCCGCTGCAATGGGATGAGTAGTTTTGCACACACCTCCAATGATTTCTTGGAAAACTCATCCTTTCTTTACAATATATGTATCCAGCATGCTTTAGTAATCTGTTTCCTTTTCTGCATTTTATGTAGGAAGCTGTTTCCTGAGTAGACATTATGGTGCCGATTCCGATCCGGCAAAAATATTCCCCGTACGAATCGTATCTGGATTTTTTTCCATACGAATCGTACAAGTCCCGTACAAACTGGCAAGTACGATTCGTACGTGAAAAAGACCATACGAATCGCATTGGGAAAATTCCCCGACACGTCCTCGAGTCGGGAAAAGTGTCCGACACGTCCCCGGACAGCTTTACGTACGAATCGGACAACTGAAGTCCGAGCGCGCAAGTACGAACCGTCCCGTCTGTCCGAAAATACAACCGTATGGTAAAAACACCGTACGGAGTAACGGTACGAGTCGTATGTACGAGTCGTACCCTCACCCGTGTATGTACACCCGTGTATGTACGAGTCGTACCCCTACCCGTGTATGTACACCTGTGTATGTACGAGTCGTACCCCCACCCGTGTATGTACACCTGTGTATGTACGAGTCGTACCCCCACCCGTGTATGTACACCCATGTATGTACGAGTGGTACCCCCACCCGTGTATGTACACCCGTGTATGTACGAGTCGTACCCCCACCCGTGTATGTACACCCGTGTATGTACGAGTCGTACCCCCACCCGTGTATGTACACCTGTGTATGTACGAGTCATACCCCCACCCGTGTATGTACACCCATGTATGTACGAGTCGTACCCCCACCCGTGTATGTACACCCGTGTATGTACGAGTCGTACCCCCACCCGTGTATGTACACCTGTGTATGTACGAGTCGTACCCCCACCCGTGTATGTACGGTGCATACCCCCAGCGCGTAGCGCTGGGGGTACGCACTGTACATACACGGGTAAATAGTAAATTCTGCCTTTACACTATCCTCCACTTTCCCTAATGTTCCACCTCCTTGGAGCTACAATAGTAAATTCTGCCACTACACTATCCCACACTTTCCCTATTGCTTTACCTTCCTGGAGTTAGAATAGTAATTGTTACCCCTACACCATCCCACACTTTCCCTACTGCTGCACCTTCCTGGAGTTAAAATCGTAATTGATACCTCTACAACATCCCACATGTTCCCTACTGCTGCACCTTCATGACGTTACCTGAATTATTTTAACCTCTACACTTTCTTACACTTTCACAATCTTTTTTGCATTCATGAAGACAGCAAAAAACCCCAGTTATTTTATGTTTAAAATATTTACCTTCTTTCAAAATCGACGTTTGAATTTTCAAAGATGAAAGTATTTTTTTTGTTTTCGTTATTGAATTTCTGTGTGAAAAACAGATTAAGGTGCCGATTCGGAGCCTGGAAATATTTCCCCCGTCCGAATTGAATCTGGACTTTTTTCCGTCCGAATCGTACAAGAAGCGTACAAACTGCCAAGTACGATTCGCATGGGAAAAACTCCATACGAATCACATCCGGAAAAGTTCCCCACACGTCCTCGGGTCGGAAATTGTGTCCGACACATCCCCGGACGATTTACCGTACGAGTCGGAATATTGAAGTCCGACCGCGCAAGTACGATCACACCCGTCCTTACGATCTCACAACTGTATGGAAAAAACACCGTACGGACCGAACTCCCATAGCAAGCATGGAGACACGTGCCCGCATACGTGCCGAACACCCCACCACAGACCCCGCATGTACGCGCAAAATGCCCCCCGGCCGCGGATGTACGCGCCGAACCCCCACCAGTGTATGTACGGACCGTACCCCCATCCGTGTATGTACGGACCGTACCCCCACCCCACCAGTGTATGTACAGACCGTACCCCCACCCGTGTATGAATGGAGCGTACCCCCACCCCACCAGTGTATGTACGGACCGTACCCCCACCCCACCAGTGTATGTACGGACCGTACCCCCACCCCACCAGTGAATGTACGGACCGTACCCCCACCCGTGTATGAATGGAGCGTACCCCCACCCCACCAGTGTATGTACGGACCGTACCCCCACCCCACCAGTGTATGTACGGACCGTACCCCCACCCCACCAGTGTATGTACGGACCGTACCCCCACCCCACCAGTGTATGTACGGACCGTACCCCCACCCCACCAGTGTATGTAAGGACCGTACCCCCACCCCACCAGTGAATGTACGGACCGTACCCCCACCCGTGTATGAATGGAGCGTACCCCCACCCCACCAGTGTATGTACGGACCGTACCCCCACCCCACCAGTGTATGTACGGACCGTACCCCCACCTCACCAGTGTATGTACGGACCGTACCCCCACCCCACCAGTGAATGTACGGACCGTACCCCCACCTGTGTATGAATGGAGTGTACCCTCACCCCACCAGTGTATGTACGGACCGTACCCCCACCCCACCAGTGAATGTACGGACCGTACCCCCACCCGTGTATGAATGGAGCGTACCCCCACCCCACCAGTGTATGTACGGACCCTACACCCAGCCCCCCTTGTATGTACCGTGCAAAACACCACCACCGATGGACGGTGCGGACCAACACCCTGCCAGTGTTCGTACGCACCCTACCCCAGGCCCACACACCAGCACCCTCACCCAACATCGGGCATGTATGAGTCGTACTAAGCCATAGCAAAGGACAGCACTGTACAACAACATGGCCCATGTACGCACCGTACAGACGCTAAAAACACTCCTACTGAACCAGAACTAACCAAAAAAACACAAGGACAGTCAATCCGAGGCACACAACACCACAAAACATATCCAACAAGGCCAAATACATCCTATACACTGACCTGCAACTGACAAACAGAAAAACAGAGGCCCAAACCACTACCACTCCTTATAACACACCCACCCAAAGTTCAAACACAGCCACACCCACAAATGGACCAATAAAAAGGCCCAACACACACAAACCATGATCCTTTGCAACAGATCCACTGCTGCCAGACCCCAGAGACAACGCACTGCACCATACTTCAACCATCAATACACCTTACACTTGCACTCCTTCACACAACCACCATCACAAACACACCCTCATCACATTCACACACACACACACCTGCACACCCACAACCATCCACACCCACAACCATCCACACCCCCACACCCACAACCATCCACACCCACACCCCACACAATGCCCACCAACAAGAATCCAAAGTTCACAAAGGACGAGCTGGAGTCCCTTGTCGACGAAATCATCAGAGTCGAGCCACAGCTCTTCGGAACATTGGTCAGACGGACCAGCATATCAGAAAAAACTGCCATGTGGGAGAGGATAGTCAATTCCGGGAATGCTGTTGGGGCCACCAGAAGGACCAGGCATGAGTGCCAAGCCAGGTGGTACGATCTGCGGAGGACGGTCAAGAGAAAAATGACGGACGACCACAACCAGGCCAACATCACTGGAGGAGGGCCGCCCCGCAGACCGGTACACTACCATCCCTGGGAGGAGAAGGTGATGGCCACGCTGCCGCCGGTGGGAGTAGACGGAGTAGGAGTCCGAGAGCCTGGTGAGTACACAAACAACTCAACTCACATGGGGGGAACGCCATATACAACCCAAATACCAATCATGCACGCAACCCCCCCAAAGCCAGCATCAGACACAACCACACTCCAAAAACACACACATGCCACTAGCGCCTCCATGCCCCATGCCCCAAGCAAGGCCATGCCAAGTCACAGGCCACACAAAACACCAACACAAGACAGGATGTCCCTGATGCCGGGAGGGTGGGCCTCAAAACCAACATAGAGCAACTCTGAAGCACACAACAATGCCCTCAGCCCATATGGCTAAGGGCACAGCCATACAAACAGTGTGTCCCCACACAGTACTGTTTTGCCTACTAATGGTGGCCGCGTTGCAGGACGACATGGGTATGAAGGCACAATTTGCACATAACAGCAGCCAATGAAGACGAAGCACACTGAAAGAGTGTCAGCACACACCGCCACAGCAGCAGCGCAGACTCAGACACTCCGCCCAATGGGTGCCCGCAGAGAAGAAACAAACCCACATGAACAAGCCAATGGCCTTTGCAAGACCTGCAAACTGTGTGTGCCCAGGAAGCTGGGCTGAGGTGACAGAGGGTGACACACAGAGGGAGGGAGAGGGGCAGAGAGAGGGACAGAGACAGAGGTGGACACAGGGAGACAGACAGAGGGAGGGAGGAGGCTGACAGAGGGAGGGAGAAGGTAAGACAGAGGGAGACGCACAGAGGGAGGAGGCTGATAGAGGCAGGGAGAAAGGGAGATAGAGGGAGACGGACAGAGGGGGGAGGCTGATAGAGGGAGGGATAAAGGGAGACGGACAGAGGGAGGAGGCTGATAGAGGGAGGGAGAAAGGGAGACGGACAGAGGGAGGAGGCTGATAGAGGGAGGGAGAAAGGGAGATAGAGGGAGACGGACAGAGGGGGGAGGCTGATAGAGGGAGGGAGAAAGGGAGACGGACAGAGGGAGGAGGCTGATAGAGGGAGGGAGAAAGGGAGATAGAGGGAGACGGACAGAGGGGGGAGGCTGATAGAGGGAGGGAGAAAGGGAGACGGACAGAGGGAGGAGGCTGATAGAGGGAGGGAGAAAGGGAGACGGACAGAGGGAGGAGGCTGATAGAGGGAGGGAGAAAGGGAGATAGAGGGAGATGGACAGAGGGGGGAGGCTGATAGAGGGAGGGAGAAAGGGAGATAGAGGGAGACGGACAGAGGGGGGAGGCTGATAGAGGGAGGGTGAAAGGGAGACGGACAGAGGGAGGAGGCTGATAGAGGGAGGGAGAAAGGGAGACGGACAGAGGGAGGAGGCTGATAGACGGAGGGAGAAAGGGAGATAGAGGGAGACGGACAGAGGGGGGAGGCTGATAGAGGGAGGGAGAAAGGGAGATGGACAGAGGGAGGAGGCTGATAGAGGGAGGGAGAAAGGGAGATAGAGGGAGATGACAGAGGGGGAGGCTGATAGAGGGAGGGAGAAAGGGAGACGGACAGAGGGAGGAGGCTGATAGAGGGAGGGAGAAAGGGAGATAGAGGGAGACGGACAGAGGGGGGAGGCCGATAGAGGGAGGGAGAAAGGGAGACGGACAGAGGGAGGAGGCTGATAGAGGGAGGGAGAAAGGGAGATAGAGGGAGACGGACAGAGGGGGGAGGCTGATAGAGGGAGGGAGAAAGGGAGACGGACAGAGGGAGGCAGCTGATAGAGGGAGGGAGAAAGGGAGATAGAGGGAGACGGACAGAGGGGGGAGGCTGATAGAGGGAGGGAGAAAGGGAGACGGACAGAGGGAGGAGGCTGATAGAGGGAGGGAGAAAGGGAGACGGACAGAGGGAGGAGGCTGACAGAGGGAGGGAGAAAGGGAGACAGAGGGAGACCAAATCACCCTTGGATGGTGTGGCCATGTCCGCTCGTCAGCAGGTGGACTGTGTGCATGTAGACAAGGTTTGGCAGTGCCTTAACCCCCCCTTCAACCTTTGATAAACACTAGGCCATGTGTCAATCTGTGCACGAGTACATCCGTGCTGCAGGCACAAACAGAACCTTACACCCAGTATACCTACCCACTGTGTTCGTCAGAACCCTGTCACAAATTGTTAAGTTACCTACCTGCATTCTCAAATAGCATGGAATAAACCCCATTTGGCCACGTACAGTGCAACACGTAAGGCGGCTCTGCATGGCTTGCTACGCCCGCTCACTACACTGCTGACTGCGTTCACAAAAGATGCATCAACTAAGATTGTGTCACACATAGGTAAAGTGTCGAAAGCTGTGGCCAAGGGACATACCCATGCACAAGTGCACTGTGTGAGGAATGCTAGCCAAATCCAACCACCCAGAGGAACTGTGCCAAAACAAAAATGAATGAAACATGGATGTCGCATGTAACACAATTAACACTGTCTCTCTCACACACGTCATCGATCTCCCCGCCAACACTGGGAGGGAAGACTCACAGGACCAGGCTCTGCGTGAAGAGGACACCACCGGCAGCGACGACTCTCACCACTCCGTGGATGACCCAGACCAACCTGGCCCCTCTGGTGTCCAACCACCTGCAGCACCTGCGTCAGGTACAACTGTGCCAACCACCACCCCCATTCCTGCCACATCCCAGGAGACACCCAGGAGCCCTGCCCGCACACAACAACGCAGCCAGTCTGTCCAGGAGGGACAAGGTTCTCCGGGCACCCAGGAGGAGGCAGGCGACACCGCAAATGCCATCCCTCAGGGGTCCCGGAGACCCGATCTGCCCACAACGGCAGGCCAGGCACAAGTGGGCAGGGGTGGTGGGAGTGGAGGACGGCGGAGGCGCAAACCTGACCAGTTGGCTCAGGACCCGGCTATGGTACACGTCAGAACCATCCTGGATGCATACCGGCGTGACTCCAGAGGCATCGCCCAGGTAGTGGGGACCCTCAATGAGATGAAGGCCCTGCAGGTTGAGCATCATGCCAGGATGGAGGCAAGACTTGCAGAGCTCTTGGCGGTGCACAGGGACGTGAGCCAATCCCTCCATCAGATCGCCCAAAGCCTGGCAAACCCTCCCTGTGCCACCAGGCGTAGACCACCACCAGACACAGGGAGGGAGGAGGAGGAGGATACATCTGATGGAGCGTCCCTTGCATCGTCAAGGCAGGCGTCTGAGGGTCCCCGCAGGAAGGTGGGTCATCCACGAAAAAGACCGTGAGAGTCAGCGGAACATCACCATCTCCCAGGTCACCTGGCCTGGCACCTGGCCCTCTGGCCCAACAGCAGCACAGCAGCAAAGGACATTCTCTGCCACATGGCCTTGCTGGTCACTGTCTGACCAATGTTGACAAAGACTGTGGCACAGACTCTGATGACTGTCAATGGCAAGGACACCAACTCCCCCTGTGAACTTTGTATTCTACACTCCCGCCAAGCACCTCTTGTCACCCCCCCAAACAAGTACCCCAGCAGTAATAAAAATCATCACAATCACAAGATGATGCCGTCATTTTGCATTATTCCACTACATGTCTGTGTTGTAAATTCAAACCATGCCTGATTACTGAATTAACTCCAAACATCCATACCCTGGTGTCTGAGTCTGGCACAGGACACACATGGGTCACAACGTACCATCCAAGACAGACATGGAGCACCATACTCACCCGTGATGGGCCCAACCAGCTGAGGGGGTGCCCACACAACTGTGCCCACAGACCTATTCGGAAGAGCAACAGTCATGCGCAGAGGTCAGGGATCATGTGGAGTGTCCTGGGGTGGGAGTCCCAGGTATGTGTAGACACGTGGCAGAACCATGTCCTGCATGCTTGAGTCAGGTGGATGTGGAGAATGGTGGGCCAGCCAAGGTTGGATGCATGGAGATGGCACAATTGGGTGTTGGATCACAGTGCCACAAGGTTGTGTTGTGGGTGTGGGCTGCATCCTGAGTGTGTGCGTGGATTGAGAAGGTCATCCTGCAGCTGGCAGTGATCCACTCCCCCCATCTCTGTTGGACGTTGATGTGGCCTGGTCGCCGGATGTAGTAGCAGAGCTGTGCAGATGCACCCTGGATGTGGACAAGTATCATGGGATTTCTAACGCACATGTCCGTAGAGTGCAGGGTAGGAGTAGACATGGATGTCATAGTTGACCTGGGGGATGGTCTCCCTCTTGCCTTGAGGTGGATGGAACTGGGGATCATGTTCATAATGCAGAGTGTGCTGCCGCATGAGGCACAGATGCTGCTGATCAGCATAGCACATGTCAGCAAGCAATCCATGATGAACACCAGCTCGTTTGCGTGGACACTGGGTGCCCTTGCAGTAGGGCCTGCAGCAGCATGCGCCATGTCAAGGAAACAATGCCACAAGTAGCACACAAAGACAAGGATCTCAGGAAGGAACCATACAAAAGGTGTATGTCAAGGAAGGAATGTCTGGTTCAACAAGGCACACACACACACAATGGATTCACATGCGGCACAGTGGCCGTCCTGGAGACTGACATGCCACAAAACCTACACAGCCATGGACATCATGCACAATACAGAATCTAATCCCTGACAAACAGCTTGCATCTTGATACTCTACACATAGACTCATATGCACCATCTCTGAGAACAATGCCAGACATGCCGCATGCACAGTGGCAACAGACCACCATTGACAGAGATGAGGCACCTTGGAGGCAGAGGGACACCTTTATTACTCATGTGTGTCGGAATGCTAATGCAACTCTGTCAACACATACACAGGTCATGTGGATGAACACGTGGGACCAACACTGGCACCCCCCTTACCACCACAGATGCTGGAAATCCATGGCACTGGCACACAAGTGACGGATTACAGCTAAACACCCCCTGCTGCTCACGGAGAGCCTGCTATACACCATGGAGCCCCTAATGGGGAATTCACACACCATGTCAACCCGGTGCAACCCGTATGTTTCCGAGGCCAGTGTTACACACATTGATGGCTCCATCACAATCCCATTACAGATGACTGTCACCAAGTCTGACCATCAATTCAGGTGGATTCTGCTCCAGGTCATGTGCCCCATGGTGAATCTACATGTATGTGAAGTATCCAAACTTGAACAGGAGCAGTGCACACACATTCAAAACAAATACCACTCCCAAAAAGCCGTGCTGCATCCCTTACCCGAAGGAGATTTTCGAACTTGTCCGTGCATGTCACGCTGATTCAGCACATGTTGCTGTGTTCATGAGGAATAGCAGGAGCACAACAATGCCACCAGCAGACAGCATGCGCAAGTACCTGTGGATGGGAGACACACCAGAAGTCAGCCAAAAGAAGCAGATCCGCATGCATGTGCATGTACTCGACACGTATTAGGTTGTCAACATGCGAGGTGACAATGATGACTCTGGAACAACATTATTCGATTGCACCATCACTCGAGTGACACATCCAAACACCTCAGACTCACTTGAACGACATGCAGATGGACACACACATTGCAACACATGCCACACACAGCCAAATGCGTGCACACTCAGACACTGGAACTCACCACTAAGCAAAGAAGTCGCGTATGAGCCGACTCCGCATGTCCTCTACCGCCTCCTCCTCCTCCACATCACTTGCCTCATGCCCAAGCCCTTCATCCTCCACGGGTGGATGGTCCTGCTCATCTGGATCCAGGATGAGTGGCACAGCTTTCTCCACTGCCATGTTGTGCAGCATGCAGCACACGAGGAATATCTTGCAGACCTTCACCGGTGCATATGGGAGTGCGCCACCGGTCTTGTGGAGGCAACGGAATCGGCTCTTCAGGAGGCCAAACGTCCTCTCTATCACTCGCCTGGTCCGCCCATGGGCGTTGTTGTAGCGGTGATCAGCAGCCGTGCTGGGGTTGCGGAGAGGCGTGATCAGCCATGGCATGTTGGGATAGCCAGCGTCCCCTACATGGAAACATCATGGACAAGAGTGGGTCAGGAGAAGCAGTAAGACAGGAAGATGACGTTAAATACAGGACTGACAGAGTATACCCACCAACAATACATGCTCGTTCGTTGCGCAGCTGCAGCATCATTTCAGGCACCCTGCTACGCCTCATGATGTACGCATCGTGTGCTGATCCTGGAAAACGAGCACAGACATGTGAAATCACCATGTTGGCAAGACACACCGCAAGGGCATTAATGGAGTGGTAATGCTTGCGGTTACGGAAGGCTACCTCCTGTGCCTGTGGTGGTACCAAAGCCACATGTGTTCCATCTATGGACCCAATGACATGGGGCATCCCTCCCAGGGCATAGAACTCACGCTCGACAGCTGTCAACTGCTCAGGAGTTGGGAATTTTATGAACTCATCAAGGTGCTCCAACATGGCCTCTAAAAAATCATGCAGAACATGGCTAAACATGGTTTGGGACATCCCACCCACATGGGCAATGGTATGTTGAAAGGTACCCGTGGCCAAGAAATGTAGGGCTGCCATCACCTTCATCTTGGGTGTCAGTGCACCAGGATACCTGTGTAGCGGTTGGAGGTGTGCTGCCAGCCGTGTCGTCAAGTCCACAATCAAACGTTGGGGGAAGCGGTAGCGGCGTATACAGTCATTTTCCCGCATGTCAGCCAAGTCCGGAATTGCTCGAGGGAGAGGCGGAGCCCTGCAGTGAATTAGAAGGGACAATGAAGAGTGAGTACAGTACACCACCAATGTCAATGTACTGAGCACATGGTCAACAGGCAATACACATATGCTACATACAGAGTCAGGTCTGTGCAATATGCCCTGGACACGTATGCCAGCCATGTGACACTCCTACCAAGAGACAGCTCCAAACGTTGATTCTCAACCTCATTATGCCATGCCATGAAACTAGCTGTGGGCCAGTGTAAGTGAGCAGGCAGACGCATTACAGGAGTTACAGACAACCAAATATGTGCAGAGGAAGGATGTTTATTGTACAGACAGGTTGTGGAACACTAGAGGCACAGGTCACATGTAATAGAAAAAGGACAGACCACACACCTTGCCATGAAGGATTACATTTCAAGAATGATCACACATACATTGAGAGCATGCAGATATGTCCTTGTTTTGAAACTCCGTGTCGATGCATACATACACACCTTACGTCGGATTCCACATGTGGCCTGGTATGCGTAACACTGTGCCATGGCCATCTACACACAGGCACATGTTGGTTGCAGCAACTGCAGATGCATTTGACCAAACACCCACAGCAAGCTAATGGGAACACACAACACATACATGACATAGTTACATCGTGCAACGCGGGTAGTCACAGGTCAGGTGTGAAAACCCCTGTAGCTGGCATCAGGGGACAGTTGCGTGTGTTGTTGACTGTGCCATGACAGTGACGCTTTTCACAAGTGTTCTGTACTACATGCACACATGTCAAAGGAGTGAAGGGGATGTCTGGCACATAGTCCACCATCACACATGACATCTGTACACATCTCATCATACATCTATTGCCTTCACAACTCAGGAGTAATGTGCCACATTACAGCCTGACACACCTGTGCACCACACAAGTAGTACTGCACAGGCAATGCCTTGATTTCCAGCCTTGGACAAGTATGTCAGCTCTATTCCTTTCTGTGTGCTGCCTGTCACCACTGTCAGGTGTGAAATGCACCGTACATGCGCTCTGAGGGCGTGTGTACGTTCCCCATCAATATGGGAGTGCTGCCGTAGGCCTACCCATAGTGATACGGAGCGTACACGCGTGTGTACGGGGCGTATCACAATGGGTACGCATACGCGAGCACACCCATAGTGAAACGGCCCGTACACGCGTGTGTACGGGGCGTATCACTATGGGTACGCATACGCGAGCAAACCCATGGTGAAACGGCTCGTACACGCGCGTGTACGGGCCGTTTCACTATGGGTGTGCTCGCGTATGCGTACCCATAGTGATACGCCCCGTACACACGCGTGTACGGGTCGTTTCACTATGGGTGTGCTCGCGTATGCGTACCCATAGTGATACGCCCCGTACACACGCGTGTACGAGCCGTTTCACTCTGGGTGTGCTCGCGTATGCTTACCCATAGTGATACGCCCCGTACACACGCATGTACGGGCCGTTTCACTATGGGTGTGCTTGCGTATGCGTACCCATAGTGATACGCCCCGTACACACGCGTGTACGGGCCGTTTCACTATGGGTGTGCTCGCATATGCGTACCCATAGTGATACGCCCAGTACACGCGCGAGTACGGGCCATTTCTATGCATTTGGGGTTCCCTAGGGCCCTGGAACTCACCGTACCTGTGTGTGAATGTCCAAATTACATAGGGGACACATGAGGGACAAGTATAAAGCCCTACATGCATGCTGGTTGTCATGGAGACCGAGTTTAAAGTTTGAATTTATCTCATCAGTTGCCCAGCTAAAGTCGGTTTGAAAGAATCTACTTTGTTGCAAAGTGGTTGTTGAGTTGACATCATGCTCAATAAAAAAAAATGCAAAGGCACTGACTGTGGTAGGTTTAAAGGGATTGGAGGAAACATAGGATGCAAATCTGAGTGACCAATCACTCTGTACTCCTGTGAATGAAACAGGGCAGCAAGGCAGATATAAGGCAGCCAGTTCCCATGAGAGAGCACTTGCCTGCACAACCTTTGATTCCACACCACTGCTGCTGCCCGTGATTCCTCTGTCACCATGTCCAGGTCTGTGGAGAGGGCCCAGCCTTTCACCCACGAGGAGAACCAAGCCCTGCTGGATGTGATCCTCCCACAGTACCCCAAGCTGTATGGTCGACCAGGGGTTCAGGTGAGTGCTGAGTCCACTAGCAAAGACTGTGCCCCTTTTTTGTGACTGTGACTTCTGCCATTGTGTCCAGGTGTAACACACATGCAATGTACTGTAGGGTGGGTCCCGGGTGGGGGAATGCCTAATGTCTCCCAGCCAGAGCATGCTGTGGTGCATGTCTGCTCTCCTCACTTGCATTGTGTGTACTGTGACAATCACTGCATGTGGCATTACACATTCTGCCTGTCTAATCCTCCTGGGAATGTTGTTACTACAGTCCGAATGTGAATCTGTGGTCCCCCCAGTGTGACAGGTGGCAGTACCCACAGATGTGTGTTTGTTTGGTGTACCTGTGCTGAGAGTGTACAAATGATGTGTTTGTCCCCTGGACATTGGTGGGTGTGTGTAAGTCCCCTGTCATGTGGGTGAGTGCATATGGGGAGTGTTGCACACAGCTGCATGAGGGATGGATATACCCTGCCCATGTGATGTGAGCAGGGAGCAGTGCTGTGTGACTGCGGTACTGAGCCAACCCCACACCTGTGACACCCCCCAGTCTAGTGGCACATGGGCAGAGTGAGGTTTGTACCCGCAGTTGGCAATGGCAGGTGATTGTCCTGTGCCTGTGTGTGTCTGTGTACTCTGCTGAGGTAGCGTCAGTGGGCTGGGACATGTGACTGCTTTGAGGTGCTGCACATAATCCTGGTGTCGCTTGTGATGCACAGTGTGAGCCTGGATGATTGATTGTGTAGGACTCCTCATGCAACCTGTGTACTCTACAATGCCACGTAGTGCATTTTGCCTTCCACAGAGGAAAATGTCCCTATGACACTGGTGTAATGAGTTTGATGCATTCTATGGCCTGTTAAAACCAGCCAAATTGTCCTAATGTGTGTCTCTGTGACATGTCGCAGGTGTATTGATGTTGTCTCACTTTTTCATCCTCACAGGTAAGCACCTGTGCCAAGGAGCAGATCTGGAAGGACGCCGTCAGTGCCGTGAGGCAGACGGATGGTCGGAAGCGGCGCCTAACCCAGGTGAGGAAACGCTGGCAGGATATCCGGTGCTGGACGCGGAGGATCGCACGGGTCCTGCTGGGGGACTCACCTGTGAGCCAAAAGAACCATGGGCGCTGCCGTCTGACCCACATCCACAAGCGTGTGCTGGCGGTCGTCTTCCCTGACATGGACAGGCGCTTACGGGAAAAGCAGCAGCAGGAAGGGGGTAGGTACATGTATGTTTGTTGTGTGTCACCAGCATTTGTAAGTGCACAGTTGCATGGATACACTGCCAGGGTTTACATGTGCAGTGCAGTTCCTGGTCCCCAAAGTGTAGCGGTGCTGTCCTTCCTCCCTTCCCCTCCTTGCCATGTGTACCCTGGTCTGTGTGTAGTCACACTTGCACAAGGTTATCTAGGCTGCCAGTTTATCGATGTGCCCAATGCTTGCAGCTTCATGTGTGGGGGTGGTGTGTAACAGGTTTTGGGACCTTGCCTGTGCCCTGTCCAGTTCAGTACTTGTGGGGTCCATGTCAGTTGTCACTGATGCTGAGTCCAGACATAGGAGTGTGTCTCAAAAGTGTTTTGCTTTACAGCATGCATGTCCTATTTTGTGGCCTGTGACATGATGTGCATGAGTGTGAGATATGCAGAGTGCAGGGATGGTTTCTTGTGTTACAGTCAGTACCATTCAGGACCATGGAGTAGTATGGCCACTACTGTCCCCTGGGGCATCTTTTCCTAGGTATCATGTGTGTAATCCAAAAATGTCGACAATCTCCGTGTCTACAGCATAGGTTGTGCTCTGTGCCATTGTACCCTGGCACCATTTGTATTTACGTAAACTCTGCTACATGTGTCCACTGTACAGGCTGACTAAATGTCCCTTGTTCATACTCACGGGGGCCAGTGCCTGTGTGTCTTGGTAAAATGATCTGATGATGGCCATTTGTAGATGATGTATTTGTACCGGCGCACCAGGGGTTTTTTGTGTCCAATCAGGATTTCTTGCAGGCCATGTGTTTTTATTCCAGACTAAGATTTGTAAGTGCTTCCTGTGTCTCAAAAAATTGTCTCATGTAGGGGGTGGTTGGTGCGGGCAAGGCCTACATGTCTAAACCTGGAGTCTCCTTGCTAGGTCTGGGCAGTGTGTGATGTTTGCCTCGACATACACTCAAGGTGCAGTGACCCATTAATGTTGGGCATGTTTTTAAGTATTACCTTTGCAGCATGTGCCTACAGTTAATAGACATGGTTCCTGCTCATCCCTTTTTACGCCAACGCTGTGTGCTGCAGCTGCTCTGCTGGATTGTCCCCAGTGCCTGGCTCCTCTGTCCTAATCCATATCATGTTATTTGCTTTTGTGTCATGCTCTCCATAGTTGGTCAGTGGCATGGTGGGTCAACCAACTGTGTGTTGCAGGGCCTACATATGTACCTTGTATTGTAGATGTTACTCATGTTGCTTTTCAGGCAATGCACTGTGACCTATGTGGATTTGACTCATGTGTCATATGTATACAGGTGTCTGATTATTTCCTGTCTCTTCACCTTGCCCACAGCATCGTCGGGGGACACCGAGGGAGACACTGGCACGGACCGTGTGGAGGGAGCGAGCACCAGTGCCAGCAGTGCAGAGTTGTCTGGCACATCGAGTGGCACGGAGGCCGACGGGAGTGCAGCGGAGGACCTGTCCAGTCACACCACCAGCGACTATGACGCAGACGGGTCCGAGGCTGAGCACTCCGAGGGGGCGGTGGCTGGTCCCACAGCTGACACCAGCACTCCATCACTACCCGCCCCCTCCATTCCAATCACCGGCCTCCCACTTGCTCGTGTCCCTTCCCGCCGTGCTCGGTCACCACGTGTCTCCTTCTTGCCAGGCACCGCACCCCCTGCCCCTGTCTCCACTGCTGCCACCAATGCCGAGTCTGTGGACATCCTGCGGCAGTTGCGGGTTAGTCAGACTGCGACGCTTAATGTCCTCCATGGCCACAGCCAAGTGCTGAACCAGATGGAGGCATACTTGGAGGGCATTTCAGCCGCGTAGTCTGACCAATGCAACTTGCTGAGGTCCATAGACTCGACACTGACTGCAGCAGTGGGTCTCCTGCAGCGCTACGTCCCACCCCCTACCCCTGCCCCATCCACACTTCCCACTCCCATGCCTGTCCCACGTACACCCAGACGTCAGCATGCACGCACCCCACCAGACACAGGCACCACACCAGCAGGGCAGGGCAAGCGCACACCTCCTGGCACGCACACACAGGGTGAGGTAGGCACACCCACTGGGTCGGGGGGCAAACGTAAGTCACGCAGCCAGAGTGGGAGTCCGCATTCCGCAAAATCCACTCCCTCCAAATCCACTCCCCTCAGCTCTCCTGGCCACGAATCCAGCAAGGATTCCTTCATGGCCGCTCTGTCCCTGAGCCCAACAGTGACACCACCCCGCAAGCGGGCAAAGGAGTCCCCGGTCAGGGTAGTTGAGTGCCCCCCCCTGTCCACACCCTCCCCCAGTGGCGCTGCGACCCATTCCTCCGCCCCCCCCCCTCCTTGGGGCCTGTGGTTCCTTCGGGTGCAGGGGAGACGCTGGGGGACCTTGCTGACGTGTGCAGCGCCATCCTCACCACCTCCTTTGGTGCTGCCCCACCCCCTGTGGTGGAGTCCTCCGCCCCTCCACCCACAACGCCTGCCCTTGCCCCTCCTGTCCCTGCGGTGCCTGGTCCTTCCCCCCCACATGATGCCCCCCCCCCTGTGGAAGACAGGGTGGTCTGAACTGTGCAGGCAAGCTAGGGGACACGCGTCCCACTGTGTCCCCCATCCAGCTGTGACTCATGGACTGCCCTATGGGCTTTGTAAATATTGAACTTTCTCCAAACAAACATTTTTTGATCATGCTGATTAAAGCCATTTTTTGTTTCCTTAGAACACTACTGCTTTTCTGATATTGCTGTTGGTGGGGCTGCTACATGATTTTGGGTGGTGATCATGTGTTGGGTGTGTGGGAAATGTAGTAGTGTGCTGGTCATAGGGGGGACCCTGGTATCTGTGTGCCATCACAAGGTGTTAGCTAAGTTTCTTTGTTCATGTAAGCAGTTACTGCATGGTGACATTGTCCCAAGGTGTGTTCCTTCCTCTGTGTACCCTGACATCTTCCCTGCAGGGTGTTTCCAATATGTTGTGCTGAGCTGTGTCTACATTAGCTGGGTGTGTGACGGACCCCTTCAACTTTGGCCTTGCATGCAGAGCGATGTCTCCGCCTGCATCATTCGTGGCATCCTTGGTGATCACTGTACTTGTGTATGTAGTCTGTTGACATGACTTCATGTGGACATGTTCCATTTTAGGCAGTATGCATGTGTGTACTCCCAGCCTCGCACACATGTGTTACATGTACTGCAGGGTCTTTGTGCACCTGACTGACAATTGTGGCCATTGGATCTGTGGGTACTCCACCCTTTTTCTTTCCATGGGCACTGCTGGGGGCCTCTGCACCCACCCCTCCTGTGTCTGGGCACTGCTGGGAGGACTCTGCACACACCCCTCCTGCGTCTGGGCACTGCTGGGAGGACTCTGCACCCACCCCTCATGTGTCTGGGCACTGCTGGGAGGACTCTGCACACACCCCTCCTGTGTCTGGGCACTGCTGGGAGTGATAGGCACCCAACCCTCATGTGTCTGGGCACTGCTGGGAGGACTCTGCACACACCCCTCCTGTGTCTGGGCACTGCTGGGAGTGATAGGCACCCACCCCTCATGTGTCTGGGCACTGCTGGGAGGACTCTGCACACACCCCTCCTGTGTCTGGGCACTGCTGGGAGTGATAGGCACCCACCCCTCCTGTGTCTGGGCACTGCTGGGAGGACTCTGCACACACCCCTCCTGTTTCTGGGCACTGCTGGGAGGACTCTGCACACACCCCTCCTGCGTCTGGGCACTGCTGGGAGGACTCTGCACACACCCCTCCTGTGTCTTGGCACTGCTGGGAGGACTCTGCACACACCCCTCCTGTGTCTGGGCACTGCTGGGAGGGCTCTGCACACACCCCTCCTGTGTCTGGGCACTGCTGGGAGGACTCTGCACACACCCCTCCTGTGTCTGGGCACTGCTGGGAGTGATAGGCACCCACCCCTCATGTGTCTGGGCACTGCTGGGAGGACTCTGCACACACCCCTCCTGTGTCTGGGCACTGCTGGGAGTGATAGGCACCCACCCCTCATGTGTCTGGGCACTGTTGGGAGTGATAGGCACCCACCCCTCATGTGTCTGGGCACTGCTGGGAGGACTCTGCACACACCCCTCCTGTGTCTGGGCACTGCTGGGAGTGATAGGCACCCACCCCTCATGTGTCTGGGCACTGCTGGGAGGACTCTGCACACACCCCTCCTGTGTCTGGGCACTGCTGGGAGTGATAGGCACCCACCCCTCATGTGTCTGGGCACTGCTGGGAGGACTCTGCACACACCCCTCCTGTGTCTGGGCACTGCTGGGAGTGATAGGCACCCACCCCTCATGTGTCTGGGCACTGCTGGGAGGACTCTGCACACACCCCTCCTGTGTCTGGGCACTGCTGGGAGTGATAGGCACCCACCCCTCATGTGTCTGGGCACTGTTGGGAGGACTCTGCACACACCCCTCCTGTGTCTGGGCACTGCTGGGAGTGATAGGCACCCACCCCTCCTGTGTCTGGCCATGTACGCTCCATACATACACGGGTGTGGGTACGGTCCGTACATACACTGTTGGGGTGGGGGTACGCTCCATACATACACTGGTGGGGTGGGGGTACGGTCCGTACATACACTGGTGGGGGTACGCTCCGAACATACGCGGGTCTGGGTACGCTCCACGCATACACGGGTGGGGGTACGGTCCGTACATACACTGTTGGGGTGGGGGGCCGCTCCATACATACACTGTTGGGGTGGGGGTACGCTCCATACGTACGCGGGTGTGGGTACGGTCCGTACATACACTGTTGGGGTGGAGGTACGCTCCATACATGCACTGTTGGGGTGGGGGTACGCTCCATACGTACGCGGGTGTGGGTACGGTCCGTACATACACTGGTGGGGTGAGGGTACGGTCCGTACATACACTGGTGGGGTGGGGGTACGGTCCGTACATACACTGGTGGGGTGGGGGTACGGTCCGTACATACACTGATGGGGTGTGGGTACGGTCCGTACATACACTGTTGGGGTGGGGGTACGCTCTATACGTACGCGGGTGTGGGTACGGTCTGTACATACACTGTTGGGGTGGGGGTACGCTCCATTCATACACGGGTGGGGGTAGGGTCTGTACATTCACTGGTGGGGTGGGGGTACGGTCCGCACATACACTGGTGGGGTGAGGGTACGGTCCGTACATACACTGGTGGGGTGGGGGGTACGCTCCATACATACACTGTTGGGGTGGGGGTACGCTCCATACGTACATGGGTGTGGGTACGGTCCGTACATCCACGGGTGGGGTGTTGGTACGCGCCGTACATACACGGGTGGGGGTACGGCCCGTACCCAGTCCTTTGGAACGTGGGTACGGGCCGTACCGCCATTATTGGGGTGACGTAGGGGTGGGTGTGGTACGACTCGTACCCACGCTCTTAAGGCGTGGGTACGGTACATACCGGACTTGTGTTGCCGGTTCGCGTCTACATCCACTTCTGTTGCTGAACACGCCCCCACCCCCTCGAAGTGACCAGGCCCTGAAGGTCAGGTATGTCCAGGGCATGTATGATTTGTGACTTGGGTGGGGGTTTTGTGTCCTGCCCCTGCCCCCCCTTTGCCCCTGGGTGTTGTTCTGACCTTCTGCGGCGGTTCCTGTAGAGCAGGTGGACTGCTATGAGGGCTGGGATGACACGTAGGTTCGGGTCCATGTCTGTCCGTCGCGTACAGGTGCTCCTTGTGCGCGTCGTCCTGATTTCCCGGCAGTTTTTGGCAGGCGGAGAATTTTATCCGTGCGGGGTGACGTCGGTGCGGATCGTACTTCCTGGTTCGTGAACCGCAGCCTGCATGCGTCCCGACGTCACGTCGGCGCTTTCCCGGATCACGTTTGTATGTATATTTTCGTCTGTCGGTGTTTTGTACGGATCGCACGGAAATGCAGTTTCCGTGCGAATCGTACTTGCATGTTTGTAATGTTTTTTAACCGGGTACGAGTCGGACGGAGAAAATGCTCCGTCCGACGGTTCGTACCCAGTTTCTCCAGGATCCGAATCGGCACCTAAATATGTGTGGATTAGAAAATGTTTTTTCGTTTTACTAATTTAGAATAGTGTTTACAAAAATTTAGAAAAATACCTTCGATTTATTCTTGATGAGTAGTGTGGCTCCTTTTGCAAAACGCTATTTTTTGAAGTAGTCTTTTTCGTCACACTTTATAGAAGTTGTCTTTTAGAAAAAAATAAATCATTTTGTGATGTTTGAAAAATAATATATATTATAATTTATTTGACAATCCTTTTCTGAAATAAACAATTTACTTTAGATCGTAGTAAGGTTAAAATATTTTGTGTTTTTTTTTAATGATGTATGTTTCCATAACTATAGTAATTGGTTGGTGCTTTTTTTTTTATTTAAAAATGCAAACTCAAACTTTTTAGGTGCAGCGTTTTACATGTTTCAAGTAAACATTTCTGTTATTAGTTTTAGAAACTTACTTGTATTTCGGCAAATAATCCTTCTTAAATGGATTCGAGTCTTATCTCGGTGAAGAGGTCAGAGGTTCAGCTTTTGGCGTCTGGTCACTCTGGGAGTTGATAATCAACTGATTTTAAAATGGTGTGTTGGTCGTATTTATACGTTTTAGCAAGTGTCATAGTTAATTTTAAGAAATACAGCGTTGGTTATATTTTTAAAAAATCTTTTAATTACTGTGGAAACGTATAATTTTAAAAAGCATGTTAAGATGTGTTGTTTTTACTTTTTTGTTCCGTTTTGGCATCCATTTTGCAAGTAGTGTTGTGGTATTAATTTCATGGAAAGTGTTGTAGGACAATTTTGGGAACTACAATGTTTAAAATGGCGACTATGTGTATGTCATATTTTTGTTTTTACGAATACTTATTTAGTGAATTAGTAATATATTGTAAGTATATTATATTTAATAATTCGCTGCCTGTGTAAAATTTTTAAAAATTAAAAATAAGCGAGTATTTTTTTTAATACTCGAGTATTAATTTTAATACTCGAGTATTCATTTTAATAAATGCTTTGCATTTCATTACATTAACGTTCCGTTTTTCTCTACATTTTAAAACACTTCCCCACCCAAAAACCCCTAATTTCCCTGCATCCCGTGCCAGGTTTTATTTTACAAAATAAAAAAAAAAAATTAAAAACACTATATTTATGCGTTGTAAAGGTATGCGTTATATTTGAATTCGTTGTAATAGCACTTTACAACTAATAACACTATATCGCGTTGTAACAATATTCGTTGTAACAACATGTGTTGTAAAGGTATTTGCGTTGTAAAAAATGCGTTGTAAAGGCATGCGTTGTAATAGTATGCGTTGTAACGTCATACATCCGTATGCACGTGCCGTACCCCCAGCCCCGTATGTATGCGCCGTACCCCCAGCCCACCCTGAATGTACGCGCCGTACCCCCAGCCCCGTATGTACGT
Source organism: Triturus cristatus (assembly GCF_964204655.1). Lineage (NCBI taxonomy): Eukaryota > Metazoa > Chordata > Amphibia > Caudata > Salamandridae > Triturus > Triturus cristatus. The sequence continues at coordinate 1,199,016,254 of NC_140582.1, read as the reverse complement.
GCCGTACCCCCAGCCCTGTATGTATGCACTGGGGGTCCGGCGCGTACATACGGGGGGCTGGGGGTACGGCGCGTACATACGGGGGGGCTGGGGGTACGGCACGTACATACGGGGGGTGGGGGGTACGCGCCATGCATACGGGGTGGCTGGGGGTATGGCGCGTACATACGGGGCTGGGGGTATGGCGTGTACATACGGGGGGTGGGGGTAGGCGCCGTACATACGGGGGTGGGGGGTACGTGCCATACATACGGGGGTGGGGGATACGGTGCAGACGTACGCAGGAGGGGTGGGAGGCTGGGGGGGGCCGTACGACTCGTACCCCGGGCACAAGTGTACCCGGGGTAGGGGTCGTGCAAAGTTCGCTCCGTACGGGACGTTTTCCATACGCTTGTGTATTCGGGACGCCGGTACGGATCGGACTTGTGCGCTCAGACTTCAGTTTTACGACTCTTACGTAAAACTGTCCGGGGACGTCTCGTAGACTTTTCCCGAGGTCATTTGTATATATTTTTCACGTACGAATCGTACTTCGCCGTTTGTACGGGACTTGTATGATTCGTACGTAAAAAAATAAGGATACGAGTCGGATGGCAAATTTTTTTAACGGATCGGAATCGGCACCTATGTCTAGTTTTCTAAAATGTATAGCTTTCCAGGATCCATTCTTGTTTTCATACCCATTTCTACCATTAACTGGAAGAAGGTTGAAAAATAGCTGAAATAGGCTGTGTCCCAGTAAAATGACAAAAATGTGTAAAAAATGTTGGGTTTCTGACAAAAGTCTGTCATTGCCTAAAAGCTGGAAAATTGGTGATTTCAGCCCCACAAACCCTTTGTTGATACTATTTGCAGGGAAAAAACTGATTTCATTTGCAGCACTTTTTTCCCCCCAAAAAAACAAAATTTAGCTGTATTTTGGCTAATTTCTAGGTCCCCTCCAGAGGAATCCGCAAACCCTGGGTACCTTTAGAATGTGCATGGTGTTGGAAGAAAAGGACGCAAATGTGACGTGGATACCTTATGTGGTCAAAAAGTTACAGGGGCCTAAGCGCAAACTACCCCAAATAGCCAAAAAATGCTTAGCACGGGGGGGGAAGGCTTAGCAGCGGAGGGGTCAAGGTGTTAAGTGTGGAGGTTGTGCGAATGGTTTGAAAGTAGGATATGCTGGACAGGAGGCTGAAAATGTCAAATTGATGGTTATCAGGAATGGGGAAAGACAAGGAGATAGAAAAAGATGTGACCAGATGGGTGGGTGGAGATTTATGGTAATTGTAATGATAGAATTGTGTTTATATAGCACTGTTAGACCTGTCAGGCTTAGGGTGGTCTTCTCCCAAACTTCCTGCCTGCTTGCCTCATCTTTTCTCTGATTCTTTTTGTTGGTCTTAGGACTTAAATCACTTTACTACTGCTAACCAGTGCTAAAGTGCATGTGCTTCCCCTAAATATGGTGAGATTGGTTTATCCACAATTGGGATATTTCATTTATATGTAAGTCCCTAGTAGAGAGCACTACATGTACCCAGGGCCTGTATATTAAATGTTACTAGTGGGCCTGCAGCACTGATTGTGCCACCCACACAAGTAGCCCTTTAAACATATCTCAGGCCTGCCACTTCAGAGCCTGTGTGTGCAGTGTAACTCCCATGTGGACTTGTCATTTAAAACTCCTTGCCAAGCTTTAAACTCACCTTTTATTACACATAAGATACCCCTAAAGTAGTTCCTAAGTATCCCATAAGGCAGGGTGCTGTGTAAGTAAAAGGTAGGACATGAACTTCTAAATTTTGCATGTACTGGTAGTGAAAAACACCCCGATTAGTTTTTCACTACTGCAAGACCTACTCTTCTTGTAGATTAACATTGGGAATTCCTTATTACACTTTTAAGCTGTAACTCCTGATTGAGAAGGAGCAGCTCTGTAATATTTTATATCATTACAATGGTAGTTATAAATCCTCTTTACTGGTTAAGTTCGATTTAACAATACTATTTTACCACTTTTAGAAATTTGGAATTTCTCTGCTCTTAAAGCTCTGTGTCCCTGCAGCCTATCTCCAATACACGTTTGGGGTGGGTGACAGCTTGACCTTGTGCATTCCCTCCAGACAGCCAAACACACAGATAGGTTAGGTGTGTCTGGATGCTCAGTTGTATCCCGACGGCTCATCCTGGGCAGGATGAGAGGGAGGAGCTGACACTTACACCTGGATATGCAGTGTCCTGTCCCTACACAAAGGGCTGATTACCCCCCTTCAGTGATTCCAGAGCCAAGGTTAGGAAGAAAGGACCTCTAGGCATTTAAAAGACGCTTCTTTGAAGTTGCCCCACTTCAAAGGCACAACTGGGTCTCTTACCCCACCAGCTCAGACACTTCTGGACCTGTAAAGAGACTCTGTCAAGAAGAAAGACTGCTGTACTGCTGCAAGGACTTTCACTCTGTTGGACTGCTGTTCTGGAAGAACTGTGGGGCACATTGACAAGAACTGCAGTTAAACAGTTTTCATGTTGCTTTGCGGCATTTGTTTTTTCCGCTGCCGATTGCCAAATCCTAACGCTATGTTTGCGAAGTATTTACAAGGCGTCGCTACATGGTGTTAGGAGCTGCTGGGAAAATTGTCGTTAACACTAGCGTCAAGGCGATCGAAAAATACACGTGAGCATTAAAAAAGTGCCGGCCGGCTGGCCGATTAGCTGCAAAACAATTCACCTTAGTTAGCCCAACGTAACTTTTCAGCATCTAGAGGCAAAAAGAGCTTACATATACACCTCTAAGGAAAAAAACAAAACACTGTAATACAGAATGGAGCAGCCAGGACCGAGTTCAGCACAGGTCAACAACCCCCCGAAGCCCCCCAACAGCCAGGATGACGAGCCAGAGTACCAGGGGAAGAGGAACTGCAGATTCAGGGCCTCATTTATGAAAAGTGGTACTTCGCTGGGTAAAACCACTGATGCGTCACTTTTCATTGCACCATCCTTGCAACACCATGGATGCACCGTATTTACAGTACGGCACTCCGTGTCACAAGGACTCAACAGATATGTCAGGAATCCTGACGTATCTGGTGCCGCAATAATGACACATTGCTGGAGTGCGTCAGATAACTGAATCAACTCCAGCAATGTTTCTATACACATGTGAAAAGCCCTGTGTCACTCCTTACGCCAGATTTCACTGCGCCACTTCTACAAAGCATTTTGTTACGTGGGAACGCCCATCCTGCATACATTATAGCTGACATAAGGTTTAATGTAGCGCAGGGCTTTACAAAGTGACGCATCTTCCTAGATGCGTCACTTTGTAAATCGGGTGGAGTGTGGCGCATTGTTTATGCCACTACCGCATCACAAAAAAGTGATGCAAGAGGGCACAAGCCTTCATAAATAAGGGCCTCAGTCAAGAGGATGCTGACTTCAGAGGTGACGGAGCATCAACACCAGCTCTTGGTCAGCTCCAAGGTGTCATTGGGGATCAAAAACGCTATATGGCAGTCGATAGTCAACAAAGTGAACTCCATTGCAGAAGTCAAGAGGACAGTGAAGGCCTGCAAGAAGCGCTGGCATGGTATCACGTGCAAAAATAAGCAGAAACTGGCTATCAATCGACAGGCTGCATTGCAGGCCGGAGGTAGCCGTCCAGTGTAGTTTGTGTTAATTGTTTTGCTGCTAACGGCTTAGATTAGATTTTCCATTGAAAACTCATGTACTTTGTGAGTTTTTTCCATTGCGGCTAAAAAACCTCATGCTAACGTGTAATGCAGTTAAAAAAATTATGCAAAGTGGTATGTGACCTGTTTTTGAACCATTTTGTTAGCTGTTGCATGCTTGGCATTAGTCTATGGCAATGGCATGTGACATATGTTGTGTATGTGGCTTTCATTGGTCAGATGTCTTTGGTTCTAAATGTGTCGAGGCTCTCAAAATGGAAACCTTGACATAAGCACGCTACGCTATACTTCACAATGTTTGTTTGGCAATGCATGAAATTGTGCAAGTTATACTGTTTTCCATGTGTTGTATGTGTGACTACATATGTGTCAAGTACTTACCCCAATTCCAGTAAGGTGAGTCATGGGGATGATACAATGCACAAACGCAAATAGCACATCAATTTTGTTTATGTTCTTGTGGTGTGAATAACATCCCCATATTTACAGGGTTCCACAAAGCTAGTTAACGTGGATTTATGCCACCTTGTTCATATTTGCCTTACCACAGCAGCCGCTCCAGCAAAGGGGTGGTGCTGGGTTAGAGGTTCACCACAACATCCGTAGCTTTTGACGGATCCTTATATCTGGGGCTGTGTCAAATTTGACAAGTCTGAAAATGCAGCGTTAGACAGGCAAGACTGGGAGACATGTATTTAGTTTGTGTGCGTTTCAGCTCATTCCATGTGTGCTGCTGCACATATGGATGAGGCAATTCCCCTTTCTAGATTATGTTTGTGCTGGTAGGTGTCCCTTCATGCACTGAAAAAATATCCATGCAGTGCAGCCATCCTTGCTACAAGCCACAAGTCTCCCAGCACTGGCACTGCCCAGATTTGTAGGCACCAGTGCAAGGGCACATATAGGGCTGCTTTTAAACTGACCTTAGGCCTCAGCTGTGCACACATGCAAGCGCAGAAAGGCTGCTGGCCTCTAAACTGCCCTGCCCTATTATATACAAGGGACTTAATGGTAGGTCCAATCCCCCTGCCCTATTATGTGCTAGGGTCTTATAGGGGAGGTCATGCCTATCATAACGGTACCCTAACCCATAGTGTACCCTAGTGTATCTAGGTGTTTTCACTGTATTCTAAGTGTGTCTTCAGCACTGCACTGCCTGGTTAGGCAGAGCCCAGGGTCAGTCAGAATCAGTTACCACCAGAACCAAGATTTGTGGGTGCCCAGGGCACAGGATGACTTTGCAACACTACCTCATCCTCTTCTTATTTACCATCCCCACCTTCCAGGTGATTCTGCTCACCATTGTCATGTAGCTACAGAATTTCTGTCAGAACACATATGTTATGTGAGATACAGCACATTAAGATTAATTCACCACACCCCATTGGCAGTGAGAAGAGCAGCCTGCCCCCAGATAAATCTATGCACCAGAAGCAGGACATCTTGACTCCTAACTGCAAATGAATGATGGACCTGGGGCTGCGTAGGGCACAACACACCAATCACATAGTATGGCCCAATGATGCCCATCTGCGTTTTGTAGCTGACATGCACTGCATATGTACTAGTAACAGCGAATGTCAGAGGAAGTGTCATATACTCTGCTAGATGATTGGTTTGTGTGACATACTTAAGTGGATCAACTACAGTATGCAGAGGTGTAATGTTCAAATAAAATACACAAAGCTTACCGGATGTTAGTTAAGTGACTGTTTATTGTTTATATTTTACATACATTTTCCTGATCAACATTGTCCTTGGGCAAAGTTGCATTAGTCCAGACACATAAGGTGTGTAATTTACAGACAAGTATGAATTTGCATGTCAGTCGTGGTGAGTATAACAGTCAGCAGTCAGATGTGTCCAGGCACCTAAAACGGGGTTGGAGGACACCAAAAGTCCTTTCCACTATGGGCCTGGTGCGGCCAACTGTGAAACATTATTTTATTTGAACACTGCAATTCTCTATGTGAACAATATTTGTGATACTGCCCTCTGTAGCACATGACTGCCTTCTGTAGCACATGACTGACTTCTGTAGCACATGACTGATTTCTGTAGCACATGACTGCCTTCTGTAGCACATGACTGCCTTCTGTAGCACATGACTGACTTCTGTTGCACATGACTGCCTTCTGTAGCACATGACTGCCTTCTGTAGCACATGACTGCCTTCTGTAGAACATGACTGACTTCTGTAGCACATGACTGCCTTCTGTAGCAGATGACTGCCTTCTGTAGAACATGACTGACTTCTGTAGCACATGACTGCCTTCTGTAGCACATGACTGACTTCTGTAGCACATGACTGATTTCTGTAGCACATGACTGCCTTCTGTAGCACATGACTGCCTTCTGTAGCACATGACTGCCTTCTGTAGCACATGACTGCCTTCTGTAGCACATGACTGACTTCTGTAGCACATGACTGCCTTCTGTAGCACATGACTGCCTTCTGTAGCACATGACTGCCTTCTGTAGAACATGACTGACTTCTGTAGCACATGACTGCCTTCTGTAGCACATGACTGCCTTCTGTAGCACATGACTGACTTCTGTAGCACATGACTGCCTTCTGTAGCAGATGACTGCCTTCTGTAGAACATGACTGACTTCTGTAGCACATGACTGCCTTCTGTAGCACATGACTGACTTCTGTAGAACATGACTGACTTCTGTAGCACATGACTGCCTTCTGTAGAACATGACTGCCTTCTGTAGCACATGACTGACTTCTGTAGCACATGACTGACTTTTTCTTCAATGACGCGAAGAACGAACTTTATGAAACAGAACAACTAAAAGGCATTTCCTCGTGTTGCTAAAAGGTGGATTTCAAGGACAGAATCGCTCAATTTATTTTCTTTTAATCGGCTATTGTGACTCTTCTGCCACCCTCGTTCCTTGTGTAAAGCACTGGGTGGGTGTTGTTCTGGAACTGCAGACCTCAGCGTGTAAGGTAAGTGAAGATTAGTGTCATTAATGCTCAATCTTTTGTTACAGCTTCACATTGATCACTTTGATTCTCCACAAAAGAGGCTTTCCAAAATTATGACAAGTGCTACAGGAAAACCCAGATTTGAGGGCTCTGAAGAATCTTTTTTGGTATGTTTGTTCCTTGTATACATGTACAGAACAGTTCAACACACTTTGACTCCAGGGGTACTAACCATTTCTTATTCTACTACATATTAGATTCCACCGACATAAGAGGGCCACCTCACCCTGATCCAGTGCGCACTTGATCCAGTCCCTGTCCAGACATAGATCCCAAGACCTGAATATCTTTTTTTGTTTCCTTCCCATTCCCCCTTCCCTTTGAAAGCTTCCGATGGTGCTGTGTTCCTACTCTCTCTGCTACCGAGGTCAGCACTTAGAGCCGATCTGGTCCAGTCGTCACCCAAAGGGGACGGAGCAGTTGCTCAGGTGAGTGACGCATGACACAGGTGTTGGTGATGGTCTCCTTGGTGCTCCTAACTGCAATAGCAGGAGGTCCCTGATCTCATTGAGGTTTCCAAGGATACTTTGGGGGGAATTCTCCTATTATCCAAAGGCCTCATTTACGAGGCCCTAGCAGCACGTTTGCACTGACGGACCATCACTTTTTGACATTCCAGTGGTGCAATGTGCCACAGCATGTGCCTTTTTATGGCCTTGTAAATATGTGCCCCTTTCACGCAGAAAACTGCGTGAAAAGGGGTGTTCCATGGGTGTTGCTGTGTGTGTTCCCAAGCAACACCCATGGAACCTGAAGCTTTCCCAGATTTGCAAGAATTCATAAACCTGAGAATACCTCAGAATCTAACACCACCCCAGGGGCGGCATTAGAGAGGCGCAACGAGGGGAATTATTTTTATTTCTCCTCCTTTTTTTATTTTTCTGCATTACACATAGAAAGAGGAAAAACCTGGATTGTGTGACAAAATCAATCAGCCCCCAACACTGAGCAGCAAGTCCCGCTAATAGAAGTGACGCTGTGAAAATGTCATGTTACCGATGAAAAAATGCCACTAATTGGACTTTGAGGTAACTTGTAAATATGGGCATAAAAAAAGCCACCGTAATGTAAAGCAATTGACGCTATGGCAGAGTTAAATCGTTGTAAACATGCCCCAGTGTTTCTGCTATGCTGCCCTGCTTTTCCTTGACCCTGCTGAGGAAGAACTGGACTCTGCTTAAACCCAGAAGGGCTAGTTGGATTGACTCCTGTTTTTGAGACTCAGTAATATCGAAGTCTCACCCCCTGCTTCTATTTTTAGTCCATTGGAGGTGCTCCAGTCGAACCAATGCATCTGTGTGTAGCAGAACTGATGCATAGTAGCTGTTACGGGAGCAGAATCGGCGCATCACACTCGGAATGAACACATTGCATTAAAAAATGATGCAGTGGAACTAACAGATTGCCACCACTGCATTGTGGGAAGATCGACACATCCCTCGACTGCGTGGAGAAACTCAGCTCATCGTCTACAGAACCAATGCCTCTTGGCTCGGTGCATTGCCTTTGGAACAGGTACATCGCCACTACTGCGCATCTCGCTGTTGCAACCAGGATCAAGGTACTTTGTTCAGCGGGCCATGCATGGCTCCTGTATCTGGCCTGCACTCCATTGTGGTTGGCTTCAACTCTTGACTTTGCCCCAGTCCAGCATGACTAGATAACCCCCATAGGCACTATTTGTACATTTAGGCGCCGATTCCGATCCTGTAAAACCCGGGTACAAATGGTCGTACGGAGCGTTTTCTCCGTACGACTCGTACCCGGGAATTCCACCGTACAAACCAGCAAGTACGATTCGTACAGAAATACCATTTCCATACGAATCGTACAAAACACTGTACGGCTAAAAAATACATACAATTCCGATCCTGGACAGCGCGTACGCGACGTCCGCACGGGGTCAGGAAGCGTTTTACGGACCAGCAAGTACGATTCGTACCTATAGCACTCTGCACGGCTATATTTTTACGGGAGCCAAAAAGTGCCGGAAAAGCGAAGTACGCTGCAATGCACGAGGAAAAGGGGCCCCGCTACGCGACGTACACGCCATCACCCACATCATACGTGTCATCATGTACGGTGCGTACCCCAACATGGCATATGTACGGCCCGTACCCCCCACCCCCTCGTATGTACGGCGCGTACCCCCCACCCCCGTATGTACGGCGCGTACCCCCCACCCCCATATGTACGGCACGTACACCCACCCCTATGTACGGCGTGTACCCCCCACCCCCGTATGTCCGCACCATACCCCAGGCGTACCCCCACCCGCGTATGTCTGCACTGTACCCCAGGTGTACCCCACCCGTGTATGTTCACACCATACCCCAGGCGTACCACAATCCTCGCGTATGTACGGTCCGTACATACGCGAGGATTGGGGTACACCTGGGGTACGGTGCGAACATACGCGGGTGCGGTATGCCTGGGGTACGGTGCGAACATATGCAGGTGGGGTACGCCTGGGGTACGGTGCGAACATACGCGGGTGGGGTACGCCTGGGGTACGGTGCAGACATACGTGGGTGGGGGTACGCGCCGTACATACGGGGGTGGGGGGTACGTGCCGTACATACGGGGGTAGGGGTATGCGCCATACATACAGGTGTGGGGGGTACGTGCCATACATACGGTGGGTGGGGGGTACGGTGCGGACGTACGCGGGAGGGGAGGGAGGCTGGGGGGGCGTACTACTCGTACCCCAGGCACAAGTGTACTCGGGGTGGGGCGCGTACAAAGTTCGCTCCGTACGGAGCCTTTTCCATGTGCTTGTGTTTTCGGACGGGCGGTACGGATCGTACTTGCGCGCTCGGACTTCAGTTTTACGATTTGTAAGTAAAACTGTCCGGGGACGTCTCGTAGACTTTTCCCGCGGCGATTCGTATGTATTTTCCATGTACGAATCGTACTTCGCCGTTTGTACGGGACTTGTACGATTCGTACGTAAAAAAATACGGATACGAGTCGTAGGGGGAAAAAAAAACAGGATTGGAATCGACCCCTTAATCTTTAGAAATAAATATCTCAATACTTATTGGATTTTTGTCGCTTTGGTATTATTTTAATCATAAAAACTTAATCTATTGTTTCTAAACAGTTCTTGTGGAGTTTTCACTGTGCTACTGATTGAAGTGTTGCACAAATACTTTGTACAGTGCCTCTTAAGTTAAGCCTGACTGATCTGTGCCAAGCTACCAGAGGGTGAGCACAGATTAATTTATGGTGTGTATTTGACTTACCCTGACCAGGATTGTGGTTCTTGCTTGGACAGGGTGCATATATTTGCCAACCAGAAACCCAATTTCTAACAAGCACTTCTACCACTGACATGGCATTGAAGGGCTTTTGGGCAAGTAGCATGCCACTCCAGAACCCAAGGCTAGCGATAAATAGGTAGAAGATTAATAATATGTGCTTCCTTTTCCTTGCAAGATTAGTTCTGTTCAGTTAAACCTGTTTGGTCTGTGCCATAGCTACCAGTTTGAGCTCAGGTTTAAATTACTTAAATCTTTACTTGACCTAAAAAGGTAGTGACATTATTACACCCCAACTAACAATCCACTTTTTCACATATGCATACATACGTACATAAACACGTATACCTATTATACATAGTTACGTTTCTGCTCTTACGATCTCATATGTCTACTCTAGTGTTTTGAATAGGGATGGATTAATTGAAGTGGACGTGTAAAAGTGAAGCTGTGAAATGTTACTAGGAGTGATGGACATGTGCGCCTGTTAGTTGGATGAATTGGATGGAAGAAGATGAGAGTCTGGAAAGTATGTTTGGGAGTACATTGAAGTCGGAAATGTTTGGGATTAGTCAACGGAGGGAAAGGCAGAGGTCGAAGAGTTTTCTTTAATAAAAAATAATATATATGTAAAAAGACATGCTCGCACACACCTAAATATATACATATGTGTACACTGTAGGAAAGTGGTTATTTTTGTGTGGTCATCTCCATTTCTTATTGACTAATGCTGCTGTTTTGTTGTTTTACTTTGTGCACTGGGACTCTGCTAACCAGGTCCATATGCATTTATTTTATATAGACATACAACCGATTTCCGGTCATGTGACCTCTGAGCCCATGATAAACACGGCAAGTTACGTTTAGCGCTAACTCGGATTCGGAGCCAGTTGCGGATAGGGGCAGCTAAACATTGCGCTGACTTTCTCCTCTAAACCGGAGGTAAGGAAAGAGCTCTCTACGGGTCACATACTGATATGTGGCTGTGTTTACTTTCTTGATTGGGAGTCATTAATTTTGACAGTCAGAATAGTTTCTCTTATGCGGAGACCATTTATCTCTCTGTTACAGACGGGGATTGAACTTTAAAATACTGAGCACAGCTGATACGACTTAAGCATAGACCCTACAGATGTCTGCCCCGCCCGTCGCTTGAATGTACGACCTGGAATTACCGTCGTACCTGATGTATGCATATATTTTCTTGACATATATTTGTCAGTAGTCTTAATACTGCGCAATTGTCCTAATACTTGGTTACTAATAGCTACGTACATTTCTGTTCCTGGTCTTATATATTACAGATTTTTGTGTTTAAGACAGTGTTCACGTTAGTGCCTCTTGACTTCCTCATCACCGTATAGCTTATCAATGGAGCTATTTATACTCATAGCTAGTCTGCATATGATCTACACCTGCCTGTATACATCCTGGCCGTCCTCTTAGACTCAGTCATACCGCATGAGATATTTGAAAGACATCACATGGAATGCACCACCATCACTTATAGAAATTTTCACATATGACACTCACATGCGGAAATTATCCATGCCAAGACAATCACCAACTGATATGATAAGGCTAGTACTCGCCCGATTTCACGGTGCAAGTTAGTACACTATAGCCTTGTGATACCACCACTTGTAACTTATAATATCCACACCTACACTGGGAGCACATTTGTTTACGATGTTAACAAATGTCTGCATTTTCTTTAATAACATTTGGACTAATGTGGATCAACATATCAATTTGTACCTAGCCGTGAACAAGTCGCATGTATGATATAACTAAAGGCGACGAAACACGTGTTGACTCAGGAACCACTGTGAAGACTGTGAAATCACTATGAAAATGAAAAGATTAAACTGAAGATATTCACAAGAAAAAGACGAAGATTTACTTTTTGTGCTACATGCTGATTTGTACTATTATCTTTGCCTACTTTATTTCTACGTATGCTTGGGTACCTTTATGCTGAAATTGGTTACACTCCTTATTGGCATATTTAACATGGTGAACACCCTAAACATCGATTCAGAAATATTGACTGCCCAGAATATCCATTCTAAAATATAGATAGGACAGAATATCGACATTGGGGTATGAAATATCGATTCCCATAATATCGAATTTTAAAATATAGAATTCCATAATATCGAATGTTAAAATATAGATATCTATGATATCGATTTTTTTGTGTGTTATGTATGGTAGTATATGTGTTAAAATTATGTATTATTTTTGTAATGTATGTTTAATTTTTTTAAACTAATGAATGTTATGTAATTTAATTTTTGCGTAATTTAATTCCGTAGCGGGTTGTGGGTTTATAGGGGAATAGGGTGGGAAGTAATTTAATTATGGTTAATTAAATATTAATTATATTTATATGTTTTGATAATTAATTGATTGATATTTAATTATTAATTGCTAATTAGTTTTTATTAATTGGTAATTAATTTATATTAATTGATTAATTGATAATTATGTTCATTGTATTTTTTATTATTAGGAGCGGGTTGTGGGTTTATAGGGGAATTGGGTGGGAAGTAATTTAATTGTAATAAAGTAAATATTAATTTTTTTATTTATGTGTAGTAATAATTAATTATTAATTGGTAATTAATTTATATTAATTGGTAATTAATTATTTTTAATGGGTAATTATTTATAATTAACTTTTTATTGGTATTGGTAATTAATGTAATCTTATTTTAAAATTAAATCATTACTTTCCCTACTTTTGCACTCTCATGAGTGGGAATAGTAATTTTTACCTCTACGCTATCCAACGCTTTCCCTACTGTTGCACTCACTGGAGTGGGAATAGTAATTTTTCCCTTCCTGCTATCCAACGCTTTCCCTACTGTTGCACTCTCTGGAGTGGGAATAGTAAATTTTATCCTCCCGCTATCCAACGCTTTCCCTACTGTTGCACTCTTTGGAGTGGGAATAGTAATTTTTACCCCTACGCTATCCAACGTTTTCCCTACTGTTGCACTCACTGGAGTGGGAATAGTAATTTTTACCCCTACGCTATCCAACGCTTTCCCTACTGTTGCACTCATTGGAGTGGGAATAGTAATTATTCTCTACCTGCTATCCAATGCTTTCTGTACTGTTGCACTCTCTGGAGTGGGAATAGTAATTTTTACCCCTACGCTATCCAATGCTTTCCCTACTGTTGGAGTCATTGGAGTGGGAATAGTAATTTTTCCCTTCCCGCTATCCAACCATTTCCCTACTGTTGCACTCTCTGGAGTGGGAATAGTAATTTTTACTCTCCCGCTATCCAATGCTTTCCCTACTGTTGCACTCATGGAGTGGGAATAGTAATGTTTACCCCTACGCTATCCAACGTTTTCCCTACTGTTGCACTCACTGGAGTGGGAATAGTAATTTTTACCCCTACGCTATCCAACGCTTTCCCTACTGTTGCACTCACTGGAGTGGGAATAGTAATTTTTCCCTTCCCGCTATCCAATGCTTTCCCTACTGTTACAGTATCTGGAGTGGGAATAGTAATTTTTCCCATCCCGCTATCCAATGCTTTCCCTACTGTTGCACTCACTGGAGTGGGAATAGTAATTTTTACGCTCTCACTATCCAACAAAATCTCTACCTTTTTTTCCAATACTTTTATTATGTTTACATTTTAAGCTTTTTTATATTATATTATGTATGTTTTATTTAATTGTTTTTAATATTTAGTTACTTTTATATTATTTTTAATACATTTAAAAAATTCGATATTTTAGCTAACTATATTTTAACATTCTATATTTTGGAATCAATATTTTAGTACTTACCTGTTTGTAGATAGGGAGTCGATATTCTGTCCTTCTATATTTTGGCGTTGATATTTTGGGCATTCTCTATTATGTCCCTCGATATTTAGTAACTGAACCATTTAACATACCTCTTAGTCCCTAGTATATGAAACAAAGTGCACACCCAGGGCCTGTATGTTAAATGTTACTAGTGGCTTATAGCAACCATTGTGCCATTCACTATAGTGGCATAGTAAACATGGCTGCAGGCCTACCATTGTAGCCTCATTGTGGAGGCTTAAAAACAACCATTCAACGTGTCATTAGTAACCCTTTTGAAAGGTTTAAATATTCCTTTTAAACATTAAAAAGTCACCCCTATGAAGGTCTTATAGCCCAGAAGGCATGGTGCATGGTATGTAAATGTAGGACATGTAGAAAGTTAATATTAAACATCCTTGCAGTGACATGCATCTAGCAGTTATTTTACTCCAGCAAGGCAGAATGTTCCATAGAGAAACACTGGGATCCACTATTAAATGCTACCAAAGGCTAGAAAACAACTAAACATTTCATTTTAGACTCTTTGCAATAATTATTAAAAGTCCAATTTACTGTTGAAGTCTAATTTTTTTATAAAAATTATAGAAAAGGTAATTTGCATAACCCTCAAGCTGCAGCCCTGTGAGTGCTCAAGCTCGCAGACCAGAGATAAAAGCTTAGGTGTAGGGAGGTGTTTCTGTTCCTCTGGAAGGCTGGCAATTTGGGCAGTGTCCATGAACTTGCTTAACTTAAAAGAGGTCTCACCTATCACAGCCAAATGTTAGATGCCACCTGGCAGGTCCCTTCTTTTGTTCAGTCTTGCAGGCTCCAATCCCACTGGAGGGAGCTGTACCCAAAACTGGTTGGAAGTGACCACAGAGGAGGGGTTGTTCATTTCCCAGGCAAACCTCTGAGGGGCTCACAACGGCTCTGCACAGAGAGCAGGGTTTCATCATCCTGGATTTAGTTAGTTAGGGAGGACCCAGGAGTAACCCCCATCCACAATCTGGTGCCAGCCATAAATGTGGCATCCCCTGTACCCTTCTCAGAACACTTTCTTCTTGTGAAGCGGCAGTGCCGACAGGAGAATGGCAGGAGAATGGTCCTCTGGTGGTGCGTGGGGATGTGCAGTAGCAGTGGTTGTTGAGGTGTTCGGGGTCCAGGGCTTGGAGGTTGTTGGTGGTGTAGGTGAGTGGGGTGAAAGAGCCAGGGTTCCTGGTGAGGGTGCGGTTCAGGCACGGATGGGCACAGACGGGCTTTCCTTTGGCGCACTTTCACCACACCAGAGGCACAGATGCAAACAGGCCTCCAAATGTAGTCCTGGTAGGTGGTAGGGGCTGGGCGGGACGGCAGTGAGCAGGAAACAGATGGTAGGAACAACAGTAAAAATGTGGGCAAAATAAACACAGAATGACAATTCGGGGGAAAATAAACATAAAATAAAGACGTTACAAAAGCTGGCACACTTTACACAACAATGGACAACAAAAGCATCATGCACCAACAGCAGGAAGGCAACCATCACTTAAACAGCAGGTTCGAGGTGAAGGGCTCGCTTACTGTGTCAGCGTCACAGTGCCGCTAAGCTACCAGGAGTAGCATCAGGAAGCAGCGTGTGCTTGACCTAGGAGGTCAAGTGTAACACCTACGTAGCACTCAGCCACTGAAAGATCACCTGCTGAAAAGCAAAGTGTGTGGCAGTGTTTTTAATACTTTTTGATCCGTTCAAGCTGGAAACAACTTTTTAAATAAAGTCTGCATTTTATTTAAAAGACAATGGATTGAGTGCTGAGGGCGACAAACACATAATTATGTGGAAAACACAGCATTGTATAATTCCAGTGGCCCTGCCTGTAGTTCACACTCCACAAATGCCATTGGTTCATGTATTTCCCAAATAGCTGTTATAAGTACCCAAGTCAACAGCATTTCTTTTTCACCTCTGGTGAATGAAAGGTTGAGTGACCTTCATGGGGTTGAAACCCAGTCAACTCTCTGACTCTGAGCTGATTGAACAATTTAGGCCCCCATTTCTCCCTGCCTCTTCTTCCCTCTCCACCAACCCTCAAGCCATCCCGTTTTTCAGTCTGTTCTTGTCTTCATTGTCCTTTTGCTTCTCCTTTTCTATCTCTCCATCTCATTTTTCTTTTCTCCATTACCCTTCATTTTTCTTCCCCTTCCTCTTCTCGACTCTTTCGAATGCTTTCTCACCTTCTCAGTCACTCTGATTCTACCGCTTCTATATCTCCTCATCTTTTCCTTCATCTGCCTTCTTCTCCAAGGGTGTCTCCCCATTCGCTTTTGTTCACCACTTCTCCCTAGCTGTCCCTCTAGCTTTCGTCCTCAACTTTGCTTCTGTCTCCCCTAACCTTTCCCGCCATTTGTTCTACAAACATCTAACAGCTTTGCTGCCTCTCTCCACATCTGTCTCTTACATCCTTCCTCTGTTTCGCTCGAGATTCCGTCCATCTCTTTCCTCCTCTACCTTCCTAATCTTTTGCCTCTCCCAGAACTCCATCCCGTCTCCAGCTCACACTAGGGTGACCACCTCACTCCAAGTCATTACGGACACTTTTTCCAGTCCTGGGATTTTTTTGGGGTCAAAATTTGTTTATTGAAACATTTGTCACAGATAACAAACAGTGCATCAAGAATATATCTCACGGTGCATTTCAAGTAGTACCAATCTGTAGGTAGCTAATGGAAAAGACACAGTTTCTGATCACCTTGGTAGACCTGCCATGCTCGCATTAAGTGGTGTGCCGTAACAGAAAAAACGGGAGTAAACCCAGTCTCCCTAGGAACTACCAGGCCCCATCTTCTACCTAGCTCCAGTATGGGCAAACACTTGAGAAATGAGCTATGCACATCCAATGAAGGTCCATTGGATGCCTTCTGCACGCATTGTCTAAAATTGAGTCAGAACATATAACAAAAAGCAAATGCACCGAGAGACACAGGTGATAAATAGAAAGAAAAAAGGTGGCTAAACCAACAAAAAAGAAAAGAAAACCCAAATCTTACTACAGTGATACCCAGGGGAATGAGGGAGGCAGATTGGTTGGCTGTAGGGGGGGGAGGGCGAACCACAACGCTATCCTCGTTATGGCCGCCATATCAATGATGTTGTCTCACAAAGGGGTTAGATGTACGTCAGATCAGGAAGAGGTGTAGTGCCCTCAATCTTGGGCTGCAAGCGAATAGGGGGAGACCCTCTGAGAGGTAGCTAACCAAGGGGGCCCAGATAGAGTCAAATCCATTCCTAGACTCCTCTGTGATCTGAGTTAGTCGTTCCATTGCCAACACTTTCCATAATCGAGCGTGCCATTGGGTGAGCGAGGGGCCTCGGGCTTCTTCCATGCCCCGGCTATGGACATTTTCGCGGCTCCCAGGCAGAGCCATAAAATGGATTTGTCGGCATGTGTTTGATATTTGAGTAGCGGGTCGCGGAGACCAAGCAGTATCTGTTCTATGGACTCCCCAATTGGATAACCTAGAATGCCTTTAATCTGGGAAAGAATCTCCTTCCAAAAGGTTTGGATGACCGGGCAGTCCCACCATATATGCTTGAAGTCTCCCAAGAGGCCACCGTCTCGCCAGCAACGGTCGGAGGTACCCGGGAAGATAGAGTGTAATTTGTGAGGGTGGAGGTACTAGTCATAGAGCGTCTTGTAGTGGGCTTCCCTAAGATGCATGGATTTATTAAATTTCTCTATATCTTTATACAGGGAGTCCCATTGCTTGTCTGAGGGTGGTGTCTGAAGCATGTCTCCCCAGAATACTCTGTGACGCTGAGTACGTTGTGGTGAGAGTGTGAGTAGGAGGGTGTACAAAAAGGAAATACATCCTTTGCCCGTAGTGTCCGTCTGGACAAATTTCTCTATTGGAAGGTAATCTCTAGTGGCAGCTTGACGTATCTGAGGTTGTTGGACCCAGTGAATCAATTGAGTATAATGGAATCGCTCAGTGGTTGGTAGGTGGAAATGATTCATGCAATCGTGGAAGGAGCGTAATTTAGAGCTTTGGAAGAGGTCTGAAATCATCAGGCATCCACCCTCCCTCCATAAATCAAAGGGCCCCTCTTGAAGAGCTGGGGGGAAGTTCCTAGAGAAGTGTATGGGAGTATAAGGAGACAGGAATGTGGTCAGCCGCAATGTTTTAGTTACTGCATCCCACACACGTAGGGTGGTAGGAGTAGGAACACTTAGGTAAGCGTTAAGAGGCCTGTCCGTTTTAGGTCACCATGGCAAGTCCCAGATCGTTCTACCCATCACCTGTCTGTCAATGTGGAGCCATAATTTGTCAGATTCTCGCCGTGACCACTCACTCAGGACCCTTAATTGAGCTGCCCTGTAATAGGTTAAAAAGTCTGGTGAGGCCAGGCCTCCCTTCAAACGCTGCCTCATTAATAAATGGTAGGAGAGTCGTGCATGCTTTCCTTGCCAGATAAATTTAAGGAGCATGGTTCTTAACTCAGGGAAGAGTGCCTTATCTGGTTGAATGGGGAGGCCTTGAAAGAGGTAAAGGAGACGAGGCAATACGTTCGTTTTGATTGCATTGATCCTACCTATCCATGAGGTGTAGGTTGTGCTCCATTTTTTGCTGTCTGCTCTCAGGTGTCTAAGAAGGGGTGGAAAGTTGGCCTTGTATAGGTCTGTAAGTTTAGGAGTGATTTGGACCCCTAAGTAAGTGATGGCTTTACGCGCCCACTGAAAGGGGGATGTCTCCTCTAACTGTAGTCGAGTAGCCTAGGGCAGGGTGAGATTAAGGATGAACGATTTGGAAAGATTGACTTTGAAGCCAGAAACTGCCTCAAATTGTTTAAGTTCCTGACTAATGGCAGGTAGGGAAGTGATTGGGTTGGTGACCGGTAGAAGGATATCATCCGCAAAGAAGGTGATCTTATGGTCATCTGTCCCAAAGCAGATCCCAGTGATCTGGGAATTGGCGCAGATCCGGGCCGCGAAGGGTTCGATGCTAAGAGCAAATAGTAATGGTGATAAGGGGCATCCTTGTCTGGTGCCTCTCGTTAGGTAAAAAAATTTCGAGGCCACTCCATTCACCATTACGTGGGACCTAGGGGCGCTAAAGTTGGCTTGGATCATCCCGATTAAGGCATCACAGAAGCCGAATCAGAGCAGAGAAAGCTCCCGGAAGGTCCAATTAACTTGATCAAAGGCCTTCTCTGCGTCGAGGGATCTTCTTCTTTCGGGACTTATCTATTAGATGGAAGATGCGCCTTAGGTTGTCATGTGCTGCCGCCCTTTTATGAATCCTGACATGTCAGGGTGAATGAGGTTAGGGAGAAATTTCTCGAGTCGGGTGGCTAGAATTTTGGAATATAATTTGGCGTCCAGGTTAAGGAGGGCGATGGGATGATATGATGAGCATTTCTGAGGATCTTTCCCAGATTTCGGGATGATAGAGATCAGGGCTACGCCCATGGATGGCGTTACTGCCTGCCGGGTCGCGATGTCGTTAAACAGTGTAGTGAGGTGAGGACACAAGTCATCTGAGAAGGTGCGATAAAATTGTGCGGTAAGGCCGTCAGGGCCTGGTGCTTTGTGGGGTTTCAAAGAGTCAATTGCATCCTGGACCAGCCTGGACCTCCTCCATTGTAATACTCCCCCCAAGACTGTCATTAGTGGAGGCAGAAAGCTGGGGCAGGGCAAGTGGAGCTACATACTGCGTTTGCTCGGATTCCCTGAGACGATCTGCGCGGTAAAGGGTTTGATAAAAATCATGAAAGACCTGAGCTTTCTCAATTATCCCAGTGTGAATCGTGCCATGGTGGTCTATGATTTGTTTTACATATTCTTTCTCCTGGCTGGCTCGCAGTTCTTTGGCCAATAAAGTGCCACCTTGTCCTTCCCTTCGTAGCCTCTAGCCTGAAGCCTCAAAAGCGTTTTCTCCGCCCTATTCATATAAATTACATTTAGTTTACCCATGAGGGCCGTGACTTTTCTCAGGGATGGGGCTGAGGGAGTAGCTTTGTGCTGTCCTTCCGCCGCTACCAGCTCGCGCTCTAATTCCAGGCGTTCTTTAGTTTGGAGTTTCCTGAGGGAGGAGGCCAGAGATGCAGTGACCCCTTATATATGCCTTAAACGAGTCCCAGTTATTCGCTAGAGATGTGTCAGCTGGGTCATTAAGTAGGAAGAAGTCTCTAATTGCCTTGTGCAGATCATCTCGGTGTAGACGATCCCTATATAGGAACTCTGGGAAATTCCATCTTACCAGTTTAGAGCATGGGGCCAGCCAGTCCAAAAGGCCTGTCAAAGTGCATGATCGGAGATGGCAATGGGAAGAATGAGGGAGGTCGTAGCGGCATGGGTGATCGATTGGCTGAGGAACATATGGTCAATGCGAGAATATGATCTGTGGACATGAGAAAAGAAGGTAAAATCTTTTGTTGTCGGGTTGAGATGGCGCCAGATGTCCACTAGTCCTAACTGGTGAATGGTTTGCTTAAGTGACGTAGAAAAGATACCCCCTCCTGCTCTATGGGCCTGTGATGTATCCATCTGGAGATCCCAGACAAGGTTAAAATCCCCCATGATAATCAGGTCTCCCTCTGCAAAACCCATAAAGGAATCAAAAAAGGAGGAAAGAAAGTCTGTTTGCCCAGTATTGGGCACATATACCGACGCCATGGTACAAAGTCTGCCCATCAAAGTTCCCCTAACCATAACATATCTGCCCTCCTTGTCTTTCTGTGTAGCTTCATGTATGAAAGTGGAAGAGTGGAATATCAGAGCAACCCCATTTTGTTTTTTAGTGCTGGTTGCTTGGTAAATCTGGGGATAGCGTCTATGCTTGAGTCTGCTTTCTTCCGTTCGTTATATGTGTGATTCTTGAAGCGCCACCACCAACGGCCCCTGATCCCCGATGTATTTCCAGAACTTGTGTCTCTTGTTAGGGGAGTTGAGGCCCCTAACATTCCATGATAATAGCTTAACCCCCATCCCCCCTGTAGGAAAGGGTCCAACTAACGGCAGCCCCTCCCCTCATCCCCCTCGCTGCCCCCAAACCCCCCTATTGTTACCCCCGGGTAGCTCACCTAAACAGAAAAAACAGAAACACCAAGAAACCATTCATGAATTAAAGTCATCGCAGTCTCTAAGGTCTGCGTCGTCGGATGTCCATAGAGGCAGGACCATTCCCGCATCTTGTAGTCCGATGGATGCTCTGGATGACCCATGTATCTTTCCATAAACCGTAGTGGGTCCAAAGGGTCGCCATTAAGCCATCTCGCAGGTTGGTAATAGCCTCGACGAGAGTCATTTATTAAGGAAGTGTAGGGCCAGACCCCCCCTAAAGCGGAGATATTTTCAGCGGACGTGCGCATCAGCACAAGTCAAAGCGGTCAGGGGGTCTTTTTGCTAGATGTCAGGTCTCGCTGCCAATTTCCAGTGGCTTTGTTGCGTCTTGTGCGCCCCTCGGGATCTCTCGGAGGGGTAGAGCGCTCCACCAGCGGTGCACTGGCCAGGCCCAGCTGGGCAGCAGCCCCCTCAACTTCGGTAAAGTGGTGGTGCTCATTGTAAAAGTGAAGGCTAGCCCAAATGGGTAAGTCCACCTGTATTTGATTTGCTTTTCTTGGAGCGCGGTGGTAATGAGGCGGAACTGTTATCGTCTTATCAATGTGGCCCGGGCAACGTCCTGGTACAGCGCACATGATCCTCCCTGATATTCAATCGATTCTTGCCCCCTGGCCCTGCGGAACACCAATTCCTTTGTCTTAAAGGAGGTAAACTTAGCCAGGATGTCTCGAAGTTGTTGTGGTTTCCCCTGCTGAGCGGGGCCCACTCTGTGGACGCGCTCTAGCAGGATTGGCGTCATCGGATCCCATGATGCTGGTGAAGAGACCCACGACGAACCGCTCCAGGTCCGACCCCTCTCGTCCTTCTTCCAGGCCGCGCACTCTGATGTTTTCCTGCCTAGAGCGGTTCTCCAGGTCCTCACATTTTAGCAGGGCGGAGTTCAGTTGCGCTGGGAGAGATTCGGTGCTTTCTTCAAGTAGTTGGACCCGGTCTTCAAGGGTCTGACACTTCGCTTCCAGATCGAGGGCGCGGGTCCCCACTGAGTCCACGTCGGTGCGTAGCTCACATATTTTAGAGGCCATGTCAGACTTGAAGGCCTCAAGAGACGCGTTGATATCGGTTTTGATGTCCTCGTGTAGTTCTCTTTTAAAGTCCCTGAGCGTGGCCAGGAGCTCCTCACGGGATAGCGCCATAGTACCCTTCTGTTGGCTATTTCCCAGCTCTTGTCCATCCCCGGTGCTAGAATTTTCAAAGTAGCTGGAGACCTTGTTAGTTTGTGATTTTTTGGGAGGCATATGGGCAAATCACAGATCGAAACCTGGCGTTGAAGTGTTCGGGTGTTCCTCTGCTGCCTCGGCCCTGGGGATGCAAATTTGCAGGTCCCGAGAGGCCCGGCAAGGCAGGGCGTCTTGCCTGTCAAGAAGCGAATACCTCAGGGTCTCCAGCAGGTGTCCCACAGATGACCACTGTAGATAGTATACCCCCGGTGGATTTGCGTGCTTGGGATGAAAGGGGATCAGGCCGCCATCTTAAGTTCATTTTTTCAAAAAACAATTGGTCCTTCAAAATTACTTTGGTGTAAGAGCAATAAATATAGACCAGAATCAGTACTATATTAATTCAAAATGTCCAGCCGGACATGTAATTTTATATAAACCGTGATAATTGGAATTTACAAGAATTAGAATAGAGTGGGACACAATCCTGTGTCCTTCGACATACAAAAGATTTAGAGAAAATCATAAATTACAAAGACATTTTTCAGGCAAAACAAACAAGCTTAACGCCGATAGAAGTAAAGGGGCTAGAAGTAAAGGGGCAAGCTATTTAGAAAGTGAACAGTAATGGACAACTTTTAACATATGTGTTTAACGTGCATGTTGTTCAGCAGGTCGACGACGTTTCGATCTATTAAGAGATACATAGATCATCATCAGGACTAAACAATGACAAGCCTGAGAGTGCACTGCCTGTGAGGAATTGGAAAGAACGGGGAGGGAGGCAGGAAAAACCATTAAGGTTACGGCATACATAAGAGAAATTTACAACACACAGTGTCATAGAATAACCAAAGGGTCAGATTGTGCTAGTTATAACATGAAGAATATACCATTTAATTCTATACTCAAGGCTGGAGGGAGGCCATTGTCTCCTAGATTCGTTAATAAACCACAGATGTGTTCAGTAACAGTTACAAGTTAACAATTATTCTAATTCGAAAAGGTGACAAAACCGTTCTCATTCGCGGAATAGGGAAGGTGAGAGGAGTGAAAATACTCGGCGATAAAAAGAAGCATAGTGAGACGTGATGATAGCCTAAGGATGTGAGAGAATTGGAATGCAAGGCTGAGAGAATGGGCTCCAGGCGCTGGTGCCAGTGAACTAGTGCTGGGGTGGCTAGGATGCAGATAGGGTCCTGATTATGTGGACCGAAGGAGTATGATTCCCGAGTGTTCCTACCGTGACGTGAACATGCGGCGCAAAGAACACTCACCGTGATAATGAATGCGCAGAGGGAGACGGAGGGCTGTCCGAGATGGGGACTGCTAAAAACAAAGGGGTCGGGTTAGACACGGCAATGTGATCAAGGAGGCCGGGGCATGTGCTGCGGGGTCTATAACTCACCTAATCGTACACCAGGGGTACAACTGACAGTTCGATGAGTTTGGATGTAATTAATTGACAGCGACGGTCACAAGGAGGACCTCAGCGTCCGCGTGGTAGTTGGGCTGCTTGCCGATCACAGGAATGGCCTGAGGAGGAGAGGGGAGGAGAGGAGGTCGAGTAAAACAAGGGGATGTAGCCATGGAAGCCGGGGAATGCACTGCGAGGTCTGAAACTCACCTTATCGTACTACCTGGGTGGATGCATAACTGCCAGTCAGTTAATAATTTTGCGGCGCCGGTGATTTGGAAGATCTTGTCGTCCGCTTAGTCGGGCCGCTTGCCGATCACAAGGGTGGCCTAAGATAGGAGAGGGGAAATGAGGAAGGGGGTAGCAAGTATGCGGGGCGCTACCTGTGCGGAGCAAGGAATATTCTTACCTTCGTGCAGAGGACGAGCTGAATCGCTGGTGAAAAGGGAGCTCGTGTGTACGTAGTTAAGGGGCGGTGTTAGGCACGTGATCATGCACGCTTCATGACGTGAACGTAGTGCAGCCGCGAGTGAGGTGAAGGAATAGCAGGCAGCCATGTTAGGTCAGTGGGGAATTGCAAGGTATGGGAACCGGTTAAAGTGATGAATGATAGGTAGCAGGTTATACTGGCGAATAACAGTAAACAACGGACAATAAAATTAAAGAGGATACAGAAGCAAGGTTTTAAATTAAGGACATCCAGTCCTCACTTCTGTTAAGACCATTTCTTATTATATCCAGACGGATAATGAGCTTGAGTTCCTCTTTGTTCAGGATCTGAGTTAGGTCGATGCTTCTTGGAGGTAGCTTCACGATTTTCAATACAGTCCATTTGATCTCATTATCCTTATGGCCAGCATGGATAAAGTGTTCGACCAGTTGTGCATTTTGGACGTTGCATCGGATCCTGCTGCGATGTTGTCCAATCCGTGTTTTGATTTTTTGAGTAGTTTGTCCAATGTAGTTCTTATGGCAGGGGCATTGAATCAAGTAGATCACGTTACATGTATTACAATTAGAAAAACCATTGGATTTAATAACAGTGTCGCCAAAAGAAAAAGTTTTACCTTCCATAGCACAATCACACATATTACAATTTCCACATTTAGCATGGCCTATCAAAGGTGTAAGACCCCAATGTGCATCTAGTGTGAGTGGAGGTGTTGTTTTGGGAATCGCAGCTCGTACTAAATGGTCTTTTAAGTTGCGATTCTTGCGAAAGGCAAACATAGGCCGTTCCATGTCCAGGGTACCTAGGTTGAGTGTGGGCCAATGTGTAAGGATAGATTTGCGAATGGAGTTGGAGATTACAGAGAAGGTCGTGACACAAACTATTCTCTTAGTGTCGCTCTTAGGTTTTGGTGAGAGCAAGACTTCTCTGGGGCAGTACCAAGCGCGTTTTTGGGCATTCCGAACCAGGCGCTTTGGATAGCCACGAGCTTTCAATTTGTTTGAAAGAACGGAGGCCTCTAGGAAGTAGTCTTCCTTAGAGTAACAATTGCGTCTGATAAGTAGATATTGGGAATAAGGTAGAGAGTCCCGCATGGCCCTGGGATGGTTACTCTCATACCTCAGCAATGTGTTGCGTTCAGTGGGTTTTCTGTAGAGTTTGGTCAAAAGTTCGCCATTGGAATGGTATATGGTGAGGTCAAGAAAGGGAATCGAGGACTGATCTACAGAAAGTGTAAACTGTAGGCCCAGGCAGTTATTGTTTAGCAAATGCAGGAAATGGAGGAGCGTGGTCTCATTGTTATGCCAGATTAAAAAGACGTTGTCGATATAGTGACGCCACAATCTCACCCCAGAGTTAAAAGGGTTGTTAGGTGACAGAATGATGGTGGTTTCTAAATAGTCCATAAACAGAATGGCCAGATTTGGGGCAAAAACTGCACCCATTGAAGTGCCTTTCACCTGCTGGAAGAACCCATTATCGAAACTAAAAAAGTTCCTAGTCAGACATAGTTCAAGCAATTTAAGAAGGAATAATGTGGGGACAGTGTGTGGTCTGGGACTCAAGTCGAGAATTTGTTGGATTACTGTAAGGGCAAGGACCTGTGGGATGTTAGTGTACAGTGATTCAACGTCCAAAGTACAGAGCAAACCATCAGTAGTGTTAAAGGGATAATGCTCAACCATATTAATCATGTCCATGCTGTCCCTGATGTAGCACTGAGTTTTGGGTACAAAGTCCTTAATAAAAAAGTTGACAAATTGGCCTAGTGGTTCCAATATGGAGCCACAACCCGAAACTATAGGGCGGCCTGGTGGGGTAGTCAAGTGTTTATGAATTTTAGGCAGTGTATAGAAAACTGGTGTTCTTGGAGACTTCACATTAAGGAATTGGAATTCTTTCTGGCTGAGAAAGCCATCATTTTTAGCCTCAGTGGTAATTTGAAGAATAAGCCCTTGCAGTTCCTTAGTGGGGTCAGTAGGAAGACTGCAGTAATGGTCTGTGTTTTGGAGTTGTCGGAGTATCTCGGCTTGTAGGAATCTATTTCTTGAAAGACAATACCGCCACCCTTATCTGCCGATCAGGGAGTTATTGTTTTTAAGAGTTTCAGTGGCCTTTTTTTCTTGAAGAGTTATATTGAATGAAATGAATTGCGTGCTTGGGATGATAGGGGATCAGGCCGCCATATTAAGTTCAGGCGCCGAGGTCAGGAGGGCCCTGCCCCGGTGCTTCTCCTCTCCTTGAAGTGTCCCAGCCTTTTGAAAGCTAAACAGAGGCCCCCCGGGGCTTCAGGGGAACAGCGCTTGCTCTCACCTCCAGATACAGTGCGTGCAATCACAGCCTTCAGAGACCTCGCAGCTGGTCACTCCGTGGTGCGGATAAGAAGCCGCCCGTGGCACACCAACATTTGTCCCGATGCGACCTCCCCATCTGCAACGGTGGGTTCCCCTGCTCAGAGCTCTCTCGCAGGGCCATCACGCCAGGTTGGCTGCCATTTTACCGTTGGCGATGGGAGGATTGCAGGAATCAACAGAGACGCTTAACGACCACCGTGCTACCATGCGATCCGCTCCTTCAGTGCCGCGACGCCAAAGAGAAGGCCACAGCGCCGAGAGCCGCTCCGGCGCCGAGGGCCGTGCCCCAGCCACCGCTCAATGGTGGGTCCCGGCCGGCATGTTAGTCACGCGGCCGCTCCCCACCACGGCTGCAACCCACAGGGCTAAAGCTCTCCCGGGGCTCTCCTGGGTCTTCCAAACATTCCCCGCGCCTTCCACAGGTCTTTCCATTGTCGACCCTTTGTTAAGTTGGGCTATGATACCGGATGGCAGCGGTAGATCAGACCCCGATGCGGGAGCCGAGCAGGATCACGTCCTCGCAGCCATGATGGCTGGCCACGCCCCCCAGTCCTGGGATTTTGAGTCAAAACGCATTGGATGGTTGAATGGGAATGCCCATGTACCACCCATGTAATGTCCCCTTGACGTAAAGTAATGTATCACTTTTTCATTCAGACCAACATAAATACCAATTTGCATTGGTTTGTTAATCCCCAGAAAGGTTTAGCATTGGGTTAACTTAAAAAAAGGAATGCTGAACTGACACTAAACATTTGTGAATCTGTGCCTCTGAGTATTGTGGTCTTGCTGTACGTCCATTTCCCTAATTACAATGCCAAATCTGATCGCAGTTATGTGCTGGTGAAAAGTCCTGGACTGTAACCAGTGGGAAGAAGTTGTCATCCTTGATTTACTAAACATTGACACAACCCAACGTAGCAAAGGAAGTTGCTGTGCTGCGTTGAGTCAAAGAGAGAGAGTCGACATGCCACATATCTACTGAGGAATGGCACAGTCCGTTTCCTCACTGCGCTAGTGCCCCTCTGGCTACCTAGAGCCAATGCAGGCAACATTGTGCTACGACAGAAAGGTTAGAATTGTTTTTGTGCAGGAAGTGATACCTATTCTTAGAAGCATATTCCTCTTTGTATGTATGCTGCATCTTGTTAATTGATGCACCGGCAACGCAATGGGCTTGTAAATAAGCCCCTAGGTTGTCGACTTTCCTGGAGGCTTTGCGGACTTATGGGAGGCAGCACACCAGGCGCAAGACAGCACCTTATGCCTTTAAGTCTATGGGAACTATGGCAAGGTTGGATTACTTTCTGGTGCCACAGAGACAGTGGGGGAGATACATGGATACCAGATAGCTCCTGAGAGGCATTTCTGATCATTTCCCGTTGGTGACGATGCTCCACACTCCAACAACCCGGACACATCCAGGCTGGAGGTTTGGCCTATGGGAGTTGAAGGACTGGGACACTGAGGGGTTTAATATTAGGACGACTGATTTATATTTGAAGGAGAATGAGGGATCAGTGAAATCAGGGATGCCCTCTTTTGATGTTTGGCTCACAGAGGGAGCATGGGGGAGCCTTGATATTGTTGGACTTAGATGCTGAGAAGGCATTTAGGGGCACGTTTCCTATTATTTCACGCAACGCGGTGCAGAAAGGAAACTTGCAGCGCTGCATTGCTTGAAAGGGAGAGAGCAGAAATGCTCCATATTTACAAAGATATGAAGTATTTCTGCTCACCTTGCACTGGTGCACTGTGAGCCGCCTGGGAAGGAATAGATTCTTGGGGCTTATTTATGAGCCCCTTGTGACACTTTTGCGCCGCCGTTGCGTCACTTTTCGTGACGCAGAGGCGGCATAAATAATGCCCCACGCTGCACTATATCTACAGAGTGACGCATCTAGGCAGATGCGTCACTTTGTAAACCCCTGAGCTACATTATACCTGCGTCAGGTATAATGTATACAGGGGGGCGGTTCCCTTGCAAGAAAGCCTTGTAGAAGTGTCACTGTGAAATATATCAGATTTAACTGCGTCACTTCTGGGATGCCACTGTGTCACAACCTTACGCCTGCCTGACAGCAGGCATAAGGGTGACGCATTGCAATTGGTATAGGCCTCCGCATGCATTGCTGTAGTTGGGTCATGCTTATGACACAACTCCAGCAATGCGTGAGCTTTGTGCCGACAGATACAACAGGATTCCTGACGCATCTGTCAATGCTTGCGACATGGAACGCCTTACAGTAAATCCTAGGAGTCGTAAGGAGGGAGCAGTGAAAAGTGTTGCATTGCTGTTTTATCGCAGTGATTCAACACTTTATTAAATAAGGCCCTTAGAGTCATAGTCCTCTTTTGATGTGTGCTGCTGAATGCAGCCCACATGGATAGCGAAAGTAACAAGGAGAATTTCTCCTAATTACTCCTCTGTCGAGAAGGCACACCATTTTGGCACAAACCGATGTAAATCTGGGTTTGCATCAAAATACATAGTTGGGTGCATGGGAAATATTTAGACTCACAATCAGCTGCTGATATTCTTAACGCTGCTACGTAGGTGTCAGTTAATTGAATCTGATGATGCTTTCAGGAGAACAACTTATGTTTCATCACAACCAAACTTAGTTGATCAAAATGTCTCTCCAGTTTCTCGACAGCCATTTTTTCAGCTTCTGGCTTTAGCATTAGGGAATTTCCTATCAGGTGAAAATTAAACTTACACAATTTGCACATGAAAACTTTAAGCAGTCTGTTTTTGTACTTGCTGTATTTGAATCGCTTTGAATTATACTGATCATTTTACCAATAGACAGTAACACTAACTCATTTGAGTGATCTGAGTTTGTAGTTTCACTAATTTGTTAATAAACTGTCATGGTTTGCAAATCTACTACTCCATGTAGTCCTTGAGGGGCAAAATGAGCTACTCCGTCTTTGATATATTGTTGAACTGTTCCTGTTAAGCATCAATTCGATACAAAGGTCCGTCCACATGAGTTCAGCTTTACTTAAATTTGCACCAACGATTTGCATGGTACAAACTCCATTCCACACTGCTTCGGTACCAGGGGCCAGCTTTGTCAACATTTGGTGCAACGCAGCAAGACAACGTGCTGCGTTGCGAGGCTTCAAATGGAGAGAGCAGGAATGTTTAATAATTACCAACATATGGTGCATTTCTGCATTCTACCTGCGCTGGCGCACTTGTGGCTACAAAGCTCCAATGCAGGCACCCTTGAGCCATGGTCAATCAATCAGTACTTGTTAAGTGTTGAGGGTCTCAAGGCGCTGGGTAAGAGGGAGTGGGGGGGGGGTGGGAGGGAGGGTTGTAGGTCCGATTGGGCACTGTGGTTCATTCGAAGAGCCAGGTCTTGAAATCCTTCCTGAATTGTGTCAGGGACAGCCTGAGGTGGAGAGGCATGGTGTTAAAAAGATGCTTCTTATGATGAAAGAAGATGCAGATTCATGAAGTGGATTTCCAGAGAAGTTTATTCATAGTCGTAGGTAAAAACAGGATATCATAGGAAGGTGGGAGAAGGACCTTCCTCCGGTCCTGGTCTTGTGAATCGGAAGGACGTTGGCGAGAGCCAGTTGGGCAGAGCATAGGTGTCTGGTGAGTACGTGGAATGAGATGCAGTGGTTCAGGTATGCTGGTCTGATGTCATGAAGGGCTTTGTAGGCGTGTGTGAGGAGCTTGAAGGTGACTCTTTTGTTGACTGGGAGACAGTGAAGTTCTCGTAGATGTTCAGAGATGTGGCTGCAGTGGGGGATTGAGGACCAGTCTGGCTGTGGCATTTTGCACATTCTGAAGTTTCCTGAGGAGTTTCTGAGTGGCACCTACGTAGAGTGTGTTGCTGTAGTCGAATCTGTTGCTGATGAGTGCGTGGGTAACCGTCTTACTGGCCTAAGTGGGGATCCATCAAAAGGTCATCCTGAAGCCGGCAAAGAGTGTGAAAATATAATAAGAAGACAGCGTTGATCTGGTGGTTCATGATTAGCGATGAGTCCAGTATGGTGCTGAGTCTTCGTGCATGGTCCGTGGTTGTAGGTGGCGTGGTCCGTGGGTGAGGGTGGGGTCCTAGCTTGATGGGCGACTAGGAGTCTTCCCAAGCAGAGGTGTTGGGCCCCAGGATGAGGACTTTGGTGTTCTCCTATTTGAGCTTGAGGCAGCTGTGTTTCATCCAGGTAGCGATGGCCTTCATCCTGCTGTGAAAGTTGTTTCTGGAAATAGTGGGCTTGTTGGTGAGTGAGAGAATCAGCTGGGTGTCATCGGCATAGAAAATGATGTTGAATCCGTGACTCCTGACAATGGCTGCGAGCGGGGCCATGTAGATGTTTAAAAGCATGGGGCTCAAGGAGGTACCCTGAGGTACTCTGTAGCTGATCACTGTGGGTTCCGAGAAGAATGGGGAAGTCTGACTCGCTGTGTTCTACCGGTGAGGAAGAAACGGATCCAGTCCAGGGTTTTGTCGTGGATACTGGCGTCATGGAGTCTCATGAGTAGGGTGCGGTTGGAGACGGTGTCGAAGGCGGCCGAGAGGTCGGGAAGGATGAGCGCTGCTGTTTCTCCCCGGGTGAGGAGGGAGCAGATATCGTTGGTGGCGGAGAGGAGGGCAGTCTTGGTGCTGTGGTTGCTTCAGAAGTCAGATTGAGAGTAGTGCCGAGTTTGTTGCAGAGGTCTTGGGAGAGTGAGACTTCTGTGGTCTCGCTGTGGGATTTGGCGACATCCTTGATGATGGCAAAGAGTTCTATGCTGTTGTGTGGGGTTTTGAGGAGGGTGTGGTATGCGGAGGCCGCAGCTTTTAAGGCTGCGTGGGTTTCCAGGGTTTTGTTGTTCCTCCATCTTATCTCGAGCTGTCTACAGTTGCGCCTGGACTCGTGGAGGGCGGGAGTGAATCAGCTCTGCTTTATTGGAGTGTTGCTTGCTCGTGCTATCATGAGGGGCGCCTGTGCTGAGGAACTGGCATCTTTGGATGTCAGCGGTATGGTTGTGCTGAGGGAGGCAGCGAGATGTTCTTCAGTGACCTTGTTCCTGTTACATCGGTGGAGGGGTAGCGGAGGGTGGGTTGGTGTATGGTGGGTTTGGTGAAGGCAAAGTGAACGCAGTGGTGGTCACTCCAGAGGAGTTCGGAGGTGTGGCTGTGGGTGTGTTTTTCTCCAGAAGACTTGATTGAGCATGTGTCCTGCTGCATGGGTCGGATCGGTGGCTAGCTGCTTGAGTCCGATGTTGGCGAGGTTCTCCAGAACAGATACTGCGTTCTTGTAGTTGAGGTTGCTGGATTGCAGGCAGTATTGTTTTTGTGCAGAATGCGGCACACATAGAAAGAGGAAATAATGAGAAATAAACATATTTGTCTTTGTTACGACTCACATGGGAAGGCATAGCATTTTGACCTATACTAGTCTTAGTAAACCTGGGAATTGGCAAAAAAAACATGGGTGGATGTGTGGGAACACATATACTCCACCTATGGAACGCCTTCCCAAATGAAAGCAGTGACTTGTAGCTCTGCGTGGCATGGTAAATCTGACTTAAGGGCTTTCGTCACCTGGTGTGGACAAGCGCTTGATAAATCTGGCCCTCAGTGTTAGAAACTGCAGGTTGAGTGTTGTCTTGGCACACCAATATTTTGTCTCTTCTCAGCTGATTTTGTGTATTGTGATGGAAAACAGTGAACACGTCCAAGGAAGATGAAGAACTCTCAGGAGGGGATGCAATGGCTTCTCTTGGTATGTGGGGCGTCTGTCCAAGCCTCTTAGGTTTCCGCCCTAGGCCTCGGCTTTCATTGCCACCTGTGGCTGTGGAACTGCAAGGCCTGCTGTTGCACACTGAAAGACCTGTTCATCCTTTGATGGAAAACCTCTTTTGACTGCACCAGGTTACACTGCCCCTACACCTGGTGGCTGGCTAGAACCAGCAGCAGTGCAAAGTGGCAAGTAGGCAGTGCGAGCGCTGAACGAAGGATAAAAGTGCTGGTGACCTGGTGGCACTAAGCTACCGTGGTCTATGTCACACCCCCCAGTAAGGCCCTGCTGATGGCCCCAGTATTAAAAGTGCTGCCCTTGTGCCAAGCAAGAGTCCTGGGTGGCGACCCATCTGAAGGGGGGCCTGGCACTGCCTTCTAGTAATGTAAAGAGAACAACCATCTGTGACGTCGGCCACCCAATGCTTGAACGTGTGTCATGTGGTGGGTGTGTTCCATGGCCATCTCTTGGGAGTTACTCTGCATGGTGCTGCTGCTGCTGGAAACAGTCCCTCAATAGAATATATCCCTTTACTGCCCACAGACGCATTGACCCCTCACAGTGTTCTCTACAGAGATGACCCCCCTCTCCCCCCTTGGACAAACACCTGCCAGGGGAATGCCCACTTTATAAGAGCCTCCCCTTGAAGTTTCTAACCTGCTCCTTCCTACGGAAGCCGCTCTGGACACAACTGTTCTGTTTACTCTTCTGCTCCCAGGTACTCTCGGAGGAAGAGGCCGCTGCTCTGTGATCAGATGGCCGCAGGATGCCTGTTCCCTAGTTGCCAACATTTGAAAGCAAATTCCAGGGGCACTTTGCAGCAAAGCCATCAATTACTTACTTAAACATTTACCACACCCACTGCCCCAAAGCTCGCCCACTCTGACTCTCACATAATTAGCACAATGTAACTCCCCTTACTTATCATAGTGCAGATTACAGGGTCTACTCAATAAAGAGAAAATTGCAAGGAACTGAGATGGGAATTTCAATCTTAAGGCCAAAATAGCCGAGTTTGAAAAATTCTCCCATTCAGCCAAATAGGAGAATTTTTCCAGCTCAGCTATTTTGGCCTCAAATTTGAAATTCCCATCGCAATTCCCTCCCAGACACTTGGCAGGGCTGGAAGTGCAACTGCCGGGACAGTTCCAGGACAGTGAGTTACCCGGGACAGTCTCCAACTCGCTGGGACTGTCCAGGCAAAAACAGGACATTTGCCAGCTATGAGTGAGTAGCTCCTTGACATCTGTTGGTGCTTGATAAGAACCTTTCTGCAAATGCTTCAGTTGCCCATTGGAGGGTGCGGCCGCCATGCTTCTCTGCTTGCGCCTTCATGGAGCATTACTTTAGCTCAGTCACTAAGTACCTCTGACTTCATTTACAAGGTTTAGCACAGGGCAGCGCCGCAAAGAATCTTGCTACTCTGCCCTACATCAAAAGAAAAGGGCAGGAATATGAGATATTTGTTCTTTTTCCCTGCGCTGGCGAACAATGAGCTGCCATGCGCCACGCAGGCAGCCTTGCGCCATGGTGCAAGGGTGTCTGCATTGTAGAGGTGAAGGGACACCTTCCTGCACATAAACAATCATTCCCTGCAACACTGGCACCCTTTCACTATGATGCAAGGGTGCCTGCAATGTCACTAGGGAGCTAATTTTAGCGCAAGCACTAGGGAAAACACAGGAGGGTGCTGTGTTGTTGCAAATATGGTGCATCCCTGCATTTTGGAAATGTCAGAACACAGCACTGCAAAATTTGGAAACAGCTCCACGCTCCGACAATTCCTTGTAAATATGCCTTTTAGTTTTGTATTGCAAACGTACATGTTTGCTCAGCAGGAATCATAGAGGACTCAATATGAACAGCTGTACAGATGATGGGCCATTTAAATTGTTTATTTCACATGTCATGTTGCAGTGCTTTTATAGTGTCAGTCTATGGGCTTTTCCCCTATATCTCGGTGATTAACAGTGAACAGGAGCTTCAACAAGTAGTAAACACACTTATGCAATGCCCGGTGGATGCAACCCATGTCCCCATTTCCATACAATGATCTTGTTTTTAGTAGTACAGGTCAGAGGTGCTTCAAATGTGCAACTCTTATTTTGTGCCTCTCTTTGGAGCTGTGTTTCACTTGAGGGGTTTGTTGTGTTTGAACATGAAGAACAAGTTAACTTACCTTCGGTAGAAACTCTATCTAGTCAGAGGCACAATAGCTCCCCCTGTAGCTCCCCAACTGGCCAAGGAGCCCCCAACCAGTCAAGGGGAGTACATTTAGCCCAAGGCTCATGAACATCTGTGAGTTATTGGAGACTTGGGGCGGCCCATCACATTCTGTAAGGGGGACTCTATTATTTTCTGTTACGCCACTGTATCAAACCATAGATTCCTCACCTTTTGAATATTCGTCAGGCATCAGACTGGATCCGTAAACTTTTTCAGCAGTATCTCTGCCCATTTGATATGTGGCACTGTGTAGCTCCATGCTGACGCCATTCCAATCCAGAAATGACATGCAGAGCCGATATAGGCGTCACTCCTGCACACGAACATCTGTTGCTTTCAAGGCTGTCTGCACACTCAGACACAGTGCCCTCACAGCAAATTGGCTGCGAGCAGTATGCAGATTCCTAGACTTGGGATCTTATTAATTGATCGAGCCACAGTACCTGGAGGATCGGTGAGAAATCTTCGATTCGATAGAGTCTCTACCAGAAAGAGCGTCACCAAAGGTAAGTAACTAGTTCTTCTGATAGAGACTTCTAACTACAGACTCCTCACCTTTTGAATAGATACCGGAGCGGTATCAGTTAGGAGGCCAGTTATATGAATTGGCTCAACCCAAAAAGTCTTGCAGGGCCGAGTCGCATAGCAGATTTTGATGCAGAATACCATCCAATGGGAGATGGTCCTTTTCTGCGCAGTCTTGCCTTTTTCGCTACAGTGATCCCCACAAGGAGCTGATTGTCCACCCATTGTTCTTTGTTACGATCTTTCAGTGATCTTTTGGGGTGCAAGCAAAAGAGTTGCTCCTCCTGAGAGAGGTGAGTCAGAGCATAGAACACAGGCAGGTTGATCCACAGGACCCGTTAGTCTGGGAAGAAGGTGGTATACGGCGGATTGACACAGAGAGCCGGCAGCTCGCTCACCCACTGCATCGATATTATGGCAATGAGGAGCACTGTCTTCGGGGTAGGAAGCCTCCATGGACAGCTGTGAAGTGGCTCAAAGGGAATACTCATCAGATATGTAAGGACCAAGACAAGGTCCCACTGTGGCATGATGGAAGGAGAGACTGGAAAAAGTGTTGGAGACCTTTCAAAAAACATGCATCACAATGAGGGTTGGTCTGGCAATTGCAAAAAGGCCAAAAGAGCTGAAAGGTACCCTTTAACTATGCCCAAAGCAAAGCATTACTGGGTAAGAGGTAAAGTACATAACAAACTATCAGATGGAGGGGGTGAATCTGGCATGCGTCCCACCAAACTACAAATTTGTCTCAACAACAGGCGTACACAGTTTTTGTTGAGGGACGTCTGGCTGCCAAGATGACATCAACCATCTCTGGCGGAAGGTCGCAGGTGTTCAGATGTCGTTACTCAATGTCCATGATTGAAGGTGGAGACTGCAAAGGCCCAGATACAGAAACCTTTCTTGTTACTGTAACAGCAGATCCTCCGGAGGGGCTGGCTGATCGGATGGAACCAGGAGTTCTGAATATCATTCTCTCCGTGCCCAATCCAGGGCTACTAGGATGACTTGGAGGGCAGGAGAGGTATCAGTAGAAAAGCTTAAAGGAGCCCTGAGTTTGACTCAGAACTCAAGACTCCTGAGTCTTGCGTCCTGTGAAGGGACGCATCTGTCATCACTGTTAACTCTGGGTTAAAGGGGTCTGCCACTGAAGCACTCACAGTCCTGTAACCACCACTGCAGTTCCTGTGCAGTTTCTTCCAAAATCTGGACGTGGTCACAGAGGTCCCCTTAATGTTGAGCTCACTGAGACTTCAGATCCCATTGCAGAGCGCGCATATGCCATCTGGCAGGCTGGATAAGGAGGATGCAGGAGGCCATCAGTCCAGTAACCTCAGAATCGACCTCACTAGAATTCAGGACGGAGGCTGAAAAATCAGTCCATTGGCCTGAATGTCATGAACTCTCTTTCTGGGGAAAAGGCATGAAACTGAACGGTGTACCGTATGGCTTCGATGAAGGGGAGTTTCTGAGAAGGAGTCCTGTCAAAGGGCATGTTCATAAGGGATGATTGGCCATCACCTCAAAAACCCATTGACAGCAGCCATGCGGTGGTGAATGGTGATGCTGCTGCCAAAGGCTTCCATGATGGAATTGTTGGTATCCAAAGCACAACAAATTTTCAACTTGGCTGAGTAATGGTCGTCCTGTCTGGCTTGGCTTCCGGGACACCTGGGAAGACTTGAGCCACCATGTCCCAAAGAGGGTGGGAATAGCAACCCAGCAGACAGCTGCCATTCACGGAACTGAGGGCCAAGCTGGTAGAAGAAAATACCCTCTTCTTGTCTCAACTCCCTATCTGGTTAGTAGTAGGAAAGGTATTCAGGCTCATTCAACTGGTAGAAGCCTGCACCCCTAAGCTTTGAGGGCATTGGTTCAGAGAACAAAATGCAGGGTTTCTTGGGGCAGGGCGGTGGCGTCGCGCATATTGACAATTAACTGGGGTTGTCCAGAGCAAGGTTTGGTTCTGGCCCCTAAGTGAGTATCTCTAAGTGCCTCATTGAAGGGTAAGAGGTCTCAGTAGATGTTTGCCCTGGCTTCCATCAAGACATTGTTTTGATCTCTAACATGGCAAGCTAGAGGTCAAGAACTTCAGCAGCCCTATGCATGACTGTAGTATCCTGTGCTTTAGCATTAGAAGATGACAGAGCCCAATGTTCGACTCTCTTGTCATCTTCTAATGGTAGTTCCATTGTTGCCTAGTAGCTCTGTTGTTAGATTTGTGGGTTTTCAAGTGTACTGGGGAAACGGTTGAAGCTGGATGGTGAAGCTGCCTGTCTGCCGTGTAGCCTGCTTGAGTACTACAAATTTGTGGCGATGACCTGGCTACACGGTTACACGCTGAACCGTGCGTGTGCTACTATCTAGAGAGCTCGATTTTTGAAAGATTACATGCTAAATTATGCATGTGTTGATGCCTCGATCTACGTGACAAGTTTAAACACATCCTACCACAACGGCGGTAAGGCAGCTCTCTGTTTGTTTTGTTCTGTTTTCTTGTGCCTCATCAACGGATCTCCTCTTCTCCGGTTCTTCACTTCTCAACTGATTTCTTTATCCACTTGCTTCCGCTGGTCGTGGTCGATGCAGTGCTTATGACTGCTGTGAACGCAGTGGCTGATTTCTCTTCTCTGCGCATGATCGTTAACCGGCATTGGATTGGCCTAATGTGCGCATATTCAGAAGTTTGGACAAAGCCCAATGAATGCCTTTCTGCCTGACTTTGCCTGACGCCTACGTCACAGTGCTTTTCCAGCTTGTGTTCGTGTGCCTGACTTTGCCTGATCTTTAAGATTCACGCTAGCGTAATACGTATTCAACGATTCTGTCCTGGCAACCTCTCTGTCACGTTACCCTGGTCTCTTAATCTGGTTGCCCAGCAACGATTAGCAATGTGATATCCACAGCGTTTCTTCACGGCTGATCCCGGCTCTCTGCACGGTGATCCGCACACCAATTATTTTGCCTGCTGTGTTTTTTTTCCTTCTGGAAATTTATAAATGGGCCAAATCAGGTAACTATGATGTTCCTCTTAAACAGAAAAGTACAGAGTCAGGGTAGATAAGAATCCCACGAACTCCAAGAGCTGGGGTCAGTGTAGGGAATCCATAGATCGGATAATAATGCCCTCACACACCCTTGCAGGTGTCATGCTTCATCATCTGGGCTGCTCCTCGTCGGGTCGGCAGTGCAATACCCGACAGGCTCCCTGCAATAGGGGCTCTTTATCGAAGATCTTTATATCCGAACGCCGTATGGTAAAGTGCGGGTAAGGGGTCAAGATACATTCTCCTCAGTGGCAAGGCCTAAGGGCGATAGGAGACCCAACTTAGTGAAAGCTTGAAGGTCATCTTACCAATTTTACTCGTGGTTTGGTTGGCCAACCTCATTGCCCGCATCATAACCCTGAATCTGCACCAAATAAGAATGCAGTGTGTGTGTTCTTCCTTGTGGAGGCGGCAAGTTAACACTGTGGGTTGTGCTTTGATGGGAATCATAAGAGGGTTGCGCTTTGTTCAAGTTTGTAATGGCGCTGGTTCAGAGTCAAAGACTGTAGGAAAGTGGGTTTCTGTTGCAGTAACCCCCCCACTTTTTGCCAGACTACTGATGCATTTTCACTTGATGTGCCCTGGGTCCCTGCCAATCAGGTTCCCAGAGCCTGTGTTCTTTCCCCAAAACTAACCCAATTGGCATCTCTGGCCACAGGTCAGCCCCTGGTAAATGGTGCCACAGGTACCCAGGGCACTGTGACCAGGGAAGACCTCTGAGGGCTGCAGCACTTATTGTGCCACCCGTAGAGGTCCTGTACCTCTACACACAGACACTGCCTTTGCAGGCTGCGTGTTTTGGTGCAGAACAAAGTGAAGAGTCGACATAGCACACACCTCTGTGTGCCATGCCTACAACCCACTGTCCTGGCAAAGATCAGTCACCCCTGTAGCTGGGTGCATGTAGTGGGGACGCAGCGATAATAATTAAGTGTAACAATTCACACTTAAATATGATAAGTAGATTAATAGTTTAATGAAGAAGCTGAGTACATAAAGTGCATGCAGCTCAGTGGGGAACTGCTGGAACAATGAAACATAGCATTCTTACAATACAGTTGTATGCTAGACATTCTTATTACAAACTTATAATTCTACTCAAGGAATACCTTAAAGAGATACACCCATTACTACACATCTCCCTTCTTAATAAAATAAAAAATAAAAAAATAAAGTAAAACACAAAGAGCATATAACACAAAAACGAACAAACCTGTTCACAAGCCCAGTCATACTTCCTGCTTCTACCCATCCACCCAGGATTAATTTTGCAATGGGGAAACCTTCCACGCATCAATCCAAACGGACTCTCCCCAACCGTATCATGGATAGTAATTCTGTATGACCAAATCAACTTGTTAAGTTCATTATCCCAATTCTTATTTCCTTTTTTTGCCAACTGTAAAACACCTTTTAAGACTCTGTTCGCTCTCTCCGCAACAGAATTTCCCCTAGGATGATACAAAGCTGTGAACTTCTGTTCAATACCAGTATTGTTTATGAATTGTTTCATT
This sequence comes from Triturus cristatus, assembly GCF_964204655.1. Lineage (NCBI taxonomy): Eukaryota > Metazoa > Chordata > Amphibia > Caudata > Salamandridae > Triturus > Triturus cristatus. Next base: position 1,198,976,974 of record NC_140582.1, on the reverse strand, counting down.
AAATCTGATTTAAATTGAACTCCACTGTCAGTTAATATGGAAGCCGGAAAACCCTCTCTTAAAAAACATTTTGCCAAGAAACTAATAACAGTCTCAGTATCTACTTTAGTGACAACATCAATTTCAAGCAATCTAGAAAACAGATCAACTAGTACTAAAATATACTTAGTGACAACATCTTTCCAAAGTAAATGTCCCATAATATCTAAAGCGACGTTTTCCCAAGGTAAATTTGGGCAACTAAGTGATGACATGGGAGGATTAAGTGTCTTTTGTGCTTTGTCTGAACACTCACAATTAACACACTCACGTACATGCCTTTCTTGTCCAAGTCAATTCTCGACCACCAATATAATGCTTTAATATTTCTTTTAGTAAGAGAAACTCCTGGATGTCCTTCATGGCCTATGACCACAATCTTTGTTCGCATGCCTAAAGGAGGTACAATTTTTTCTCCTCTACAAACAAAGTCACCATCTAAACTTAACTTGTCACAAACTTCCCAGAATGCTCTTAACTTGGCATTGAGCTTGCACTCGTTGGACAACTCATTAATGATCCTATTTTTGACTGTTAATAAAATTTCATCCTTCTTATATTCTTCTTCCCAATCGCTACTACGTAGACCAGCGGTGTCGCTAAACACTCCAGCCACACAAAAATCACACCAGGGATCAGGATCAATCTGTTTCAAGGGTAAGGAAAGTCTACTGAGGAAATCAGCAATAACATTTTTTGCTCCAGGGACATATTGCACTTTATAAACAAAGTCTTGAAGTCTCATAGACATCCTAGCAATTCTTGCTGATGCCCTTGAAAGACCCTCAGTTGTGAGTAGTTTCGTCAGAGGTTTATGGTCAGATCGCAACAAAAAAAAATTTCCCCATATAAATTTCCTAAAATGCTCCATGGCCCATACACACGCCAAAGCCTCTCGTTCAATCACCGAATATTTCTCTTCTGTTGGGGAAAGAGAACAAGACGCAAATGCTATGACTACCTCTTTGCCTTGTTCAGAAACTTGTGACAAAACACCCCCTAGACCCGTTCCACTGGCATCAGTAGTAACAATAGTATTTGTGTGTGGATCAAAACCGTGTAATGTAGGTGCATAAGCAATGACTTGATGCTGTTGAATGATCTCTGACACGCATCACTCCATGCAAAAGTAGCTTTGTTTTTCATTAGTAAACGCATCTCATACGTTTTTTGTGAGAAGTTGTTGACAAACTTTGAATAAAATTCTGCCAACCCAAGAAAAGATCAAAGTTCGTCCTTGGACTTTGGCGCAGGCGCATTGAGTATGGCTTCTACCAGACTGCTCTTAGGTTTAATGCCAGAACCGCCAATTTCGTGGCCCAAATAAGTAAAAGATTCTTCTGCAAATTTGCATTTGCTGCTTTCAGCAACCAACCCATTGTCTTTAACCTTTTCGCTGCGGCGCAAATTCCGCCGCAGCGCTCCCGTAGTGCTGACATTCCGATCGCGGGCGTGGTCATGACGTCTCCCGGCCGTCGTCCGCACACGCCCATCGTGACTCATGACGGCCGGGAGACGTCATGAGCATGGAAGAGGTTAAGAATGGACAAAACCTCTCTCAGGATGGCATCATGCTGTGTCTTATCCTTCCCCATTATTAGAATGTCGTCCTGGAAGAATACGACCTCTCGAATGTGGCTAAATAGGTTTGACATCAGCCTCTGAAATACAGCAGCGGCTGATGCCAAGCCAAAAGGCATTCGTTTAAATCTATAACAACCAAATGGTGTGCAGAATGTAGTGAACTGTCTGCTACCTTTATCTAACACCACCTGGTGGTATGCAGCCGAGAGATCCAAAGTGGAAAACCATTTGGCATTGCGTGTCATAGATAGCATTTCATCAATTCTGGGGAGTGGAAACTGGTCAACCAATATATTGTTATTAAGATACCTTAAGTCCACACATAAACGGGCTTTTCCATTGGATTTGCATGCCACAACCAATGGAGAAACCCATTCGGCTGCTTCAATGACATTGTTAGTTAGCATTTTTTCCAACTCCCCTTTAACTTCTTCCCTAACTATAAAGGGAATATTTCTTGCCTTATGTATTTTAGGAATTGCTCCCTCCTTTAAACGAATATGATGGGTGAAACCCTTTAATTTTCCCATACCATTCATAAACACTTCCGGAAACTCTTGTAGAACCCATTTCTTAGTGTCCACCCCATCACACGACACTAAAACCTGCTCCTTACTGTTGGGATTCAGAATGATATCTAACAACTTTTGATCTTTCCATCCCAAAACTGATGGTCCTTCCTTAGCAATGTACAACTTTCCCACAGATTGTCTCTCTTTAAAACGGAAAATTAAGGTTCTAAAACCTAACATATCGATTTTTTCTCCTGTAAAGCTTTCAGCAGAAACATCATTAGGTTCTAACCATTCTCCAATCTTGTTGATAAACTGATTTTTCCATACATCTTGTGACACGATGGTAAAGGGAGACCCTGAATCTGCAGCTAATTGGACTGTGATACCACCCAGAGAAACATGACACAAGGGTTTTGAAGAGGAACTACCAGTGATATTTAGTACCACTTTTTTCTTCTGAACACAATTCACCTGTACCTCATTATCACTAGAAGTCGAGGAACTTTCATCCTCTCCTTCTTGTAAACAGGCAACTTTTCCTTTAGACTTTTTCCTTTGTTTGCGTCTGCACACTCTAGAGAAATGTCCAATTAAGCCACACTCCAAACATTTTGCAGACTTAGCCGGACATCTCTCGTATGCTGCAGAGTGTGAGTAACTACCACATCTGTAACAAATCAGTTTGCTAAATTTCTTTTGTTCAATACCATCCAATTTTCTTCTATCAAACTTTGCACCTCTGTAGTTTTTGTACGACGATTTCTTTTCAACAACCTTCCCCACAATTTCTTCTGAACCTTTTTTATCTTGAGAAAGTGTAGCTTTTGCACAACGTTCAGAGAGTTCTGCTTTTTTTACCATCGCAATGATGTCTTTCAAACAGCCTTCGACTTCCACCCACAACTTATCCTGTAAGCTCTTATTCTTGGTATACATGACCACCTGGTCACGTACGAACTCGTCATGCAGTTGCGCAAATCTACACTTACTCGCTAATTTATTCAATGCCGACACATATTCTTCTATTGACTCGTGTTTCTCTTGCTTCCTGTGAAAAAAAGAGTGTCTGGTGACTGCAATACAAACTGAGTGAGAGAAATGGTCATCAAGATCCAAAATAGCCAATTTAAATACATTTAAATCCCCATCAGTTCTCTCATGCTTGTGCAATTCATTAAATATACGTAAACCTTCAGGACCTAAAGAATACAATAACATTCTTTTTTTCCACTCAGGGGAGAATATTCCGCTGACATCTTCCAGGTTTGCAATATTATTGAGAAAGTATTCCTTCCAGTCCAACCATGCCACTACAGGTTCACCAGGAGTCGCCAAAAATTCTTTTGGAGAGTTGATGTGTGGATTTGACAAATTCACATCTCCTGCAGTGTTTGTTCCTGAGGAACTTGCATCCGTAGCGTTGGTAGGCATAACTCGAAAAAGGTGAAGATGAGCACAACTAAAAGTACTGTATAACTTAGGAGCTATTTCCTGAGCGTGATGAAACTGTCCTGGAAATGTAACTAAAAATATCCTCTTTGAAAATGAACACAAAGTAAAACAGTAAAATATCCCAAAAACTGCCTATCTTAAATTGCAAGTAAAAACTACGAGTAAATAGTGCTGCATGCACTTGTTAATGTACTTGTAAAATATACTCAGACTAATTACCGTCGAACGATGTTTCCTGACAATATCGCCGAACAGCTTCAGAAAATGTACATTCAGTGAAAGAAAATCAGCTAAATTCAGAGCGACGTTACTGTTGATGATCAGCTGCTATGGAAACTAAAAATTTTCAATATGGCCGTTGTGCGTGACCTTACAGTGTAATGACGTTCGCTGACACACAGTGAGTGGCGTCAGAGCGAGAGCGTCATTCACGTCATAAACAGTTCCCTGCCATGTAGAAGGAATGCATGTTGCGGGGTTTGTAAAGTGGAGCGCAGAGAGAGCGGCGTTTGAAAGTAAGTCAGTTGCACACGCGGCTTGCCCACGCGGTGAGCGACTCACTCTTTCACCAAAACTACGGTCCAAGAAAGTCACCGTGGCTCACCTCGATACACTTCAGGCAATTCACACGATGATCTCTAGTGCTAAGTACTGTTCTCTCTTGGAAATAAATCCACGTGGTTCACCTCGCATACACGCTGGTAACTTCAGGTACTCACGGGATGTTTTCCTGTGCTCAGAAATGCTTTCCTTCACCACACCACAGCACCATTTGACACAATTCTTGCAGAGACTCGTTAGTGCCCAGCCCGTCGTCAAAATTGTAGTGGGGATGCAGCGATAATAATTAAGTGTAACAATTCACAATTCACACTTAAATATGATAAGTAGATTCATAGTTTAATGAAGAAGCTGAGTACATAAAGTGCATGCAGCTCAGTGGGGAACTGCTAGAACAATGAAACATAGCATTCTTACAATACAGTTGTATGCTAGACATTCTTATTACATACTTATAATTCTACTCAAGGAATACCTTAAAGAGATACACCCATTACTACAGTGCACTATACCAGTGGTAAGGGTTCAGGTACATGAGCCCTGTACCCCTACAGTGTCTAAGACCATTCTTAGACATTGTAAGTGCAGTGCTGCCATTAAGAGTATACAGTGCTGGGAGCTTGTCATTACGAACTCCACAGCACCATAATGGCTACATTGAAAATTGAGAAGTTTGGCATCAAACTTCTCAGCCCATTAACCCACACTGATGCCAGTGTGGGATTTCATGAAAAATGCACACAGAGGGCATCTTAGAGATGCCCCTTGAAATCTAACCTACCACTAGTGTCCAGGCTGAGTGTCTGCTTTCAGCTGCCACCACCAGACATGTTTCTGGACCCCTGGTCCGAGAGCCTGCTGCTCTCTGGGGCCTGAAACAATGCACACCCTGGGACGAGGTGCCTAGCCTCCACCCACAGGATGGGCAGGGTTCACGAAGGGGAAACTACAAAGGCATGCCGCCTTTGTGAGCTTCCTCAGACCACGTGCTGCTTACAGCAACTGGCCCCCACTGGTTCTGACCCCCACTTTGGGAGGGAGAACCGGTGGGAAAAACAAGTGAGGAAGAGAGGTGTGCCCACCTCTGCCAACTCCTCCCTTCAGGTGTGGGAGGCGAGGTGAAGCACAACTCCCAGTCCCCGCCATCTTGCAGATGGGAGAATCAGCCAACCAGGAACAGTATCATGCCCCCCTCCCATTGGAGGGTGGCATAATAGGTGGTGTACCCACTCCAGGGAAGGAACCCATTGGTCAAAGTCTTTTACCTACATATAACGCCCTAAATGTAGTATTTAGGGTCACCCCTAAACCTTGCTTCCTCAGACAAGAAGAAACTACAAGAAGAAGAAGAAGAAGGACCAAACAGCCGAGCTGCAGCTACCAAGAGGAAGACGCCAACTGACTTGGCTCCAGCCCTACCAGCCTGTCTCCACCTCGAACCTGCTCCTGCGAAATCCCGGTGTATCCTGCAGCCAGCAATCTCGTAAACTCCAGTGGGACCTGCCTACCTTCAAAAACAAAGACTTTGTCACCCGTGAACAACGGACTTGTTCATCTGCAACCTCTAGCTCCACCGTACACCGCGAATCCGCCCCACTCTGCACCCACTGACCACGGCCCAAGCTCGAGTGGGCAAACACCACAAGGAGGTCACCCCGGTGATCCTGACCCGAGATTTGGCGACCCCTGACCTGCCTCAAGCCTCCAGTCCATGCCTGCAGCCTAAATCCAGAAGGTCCCCCAACCAGGAGCTGGTAAGAAGATTCAATCCCAAAAGGCACAACTGTTCCCGATGCCCCACGGCTTTGGGTGCCCAAACCAACAGTGCCTAACCAAGCCCTAACTTCCCAACTTACCTCTCGAAGTGGTGGTTGCACCCAGAAGACTTTCGTCCCAGAGCCTGCAGTGCCTGTGCAAACCGGAGGTACCCCATTGAAACCAACAGGGCGCCCGACGTCGAAACAGCATCCTGCATCTGGCCGCCCTAGTGCCGCTGAGGGTGCACCTTTGGTGCTACTTTGTTTCCCCATTTGCCCTGGAGCTTTGCTCCAACAACCAAGTGGCCTGCTTGCCAGCAGCCACCAACCGGACGCCCCCTATCCCCCATTGGATAACTTTGGGCCTAGCACACTGCAACTGGCCGCCCTAGTGCCGCTGAGGGTGTAACTAGAGTGCATCCTTGACCCTGGGGGACCACTGAGTTTACTCCCAGAACCTCAACTACCAAATACCTACCTCAAAACCGATAACACTATTTTCCTCCATAGAATAACATGGACTGTTTTTCTGTGAAAGGTTTTCGAGTATGAAAACCTAAAGAAATTATTTAAAATTGTACTGTTTAACAAAAACGATTTTACTTACCTGTTTACAGGAAATGTCCCAGAGTAGTATCCAGGTATACTACTCTGAGTAAGAAAAGTAATCCAAAAGTAATTTACCTGTAATCTTATTGAAAGTCCCATTCAAAGTATATGTACAGTATTCTGAAAAGCATTGCATTATCAGTAACACTACCGTAATGAAATCAAAGTACATTTACAATTGCAATCCAAACTGTGTTACAATCTGTATATTTACTGCAAAGTACTTATCACTTAACTGTGCCAGGCTTGCTCGGTTCTAGAAAATAAAATAACTAAAAGAATATTTTTATACAAAAACAATTGGTCTGAAGTTCAGTCTTTGAGTGTGTGAATTCATTTGCTGACTGAGTGTGTACAATAAATGTTTCACACTGTCCTCTGATACTGCCTTACCGCTTGACCACACTACCACAAATAGAGAGTGAGGAGCTATCTAACTTTACTTCTACCTACTGTTGGGGTTCCACTGGACTCTGTGCACACTAAAGCTCACTTTTGGTATAGTATAGACAGAGCCAGCTTCCTACAAAGACAACAAGGGGCATTCATCCTCCAGCGTCGATGGAATTGGGATCAGCATCAAGGCTCCGGTAACTGGTGTGGTGCTGGATGTTGAGATGGTGCGGGAGTCAGAAGAGGCCCAGTGGTGAACGTGGATGGTCCAACTAGGGCAGATGGTGAATCCACTGGTGGTATCAGAGATGTGGGGCCTTTCTGCTCTGTGAGGCCCACAGGCATGCCAGAGGAAGTCGGTAAGGATCCAAAGAGTTGAAGCATGGCCATGACCATCTGCTTCAGCGTCACAGACAACCCAAGAAACACTGGTTATGCAGGACAAATTGCAAAATGGACTCTGAAATTGATTGACTTTGGGAGCGATATCAAGAGGGATGTTGATGCTCCTGTGTCTTCTCAGGAGAATGTGAGTAGCAGGAAGGCGCAGATCCCCGCTTAGATTTTTTATGTTTTTTTTTTTACTTACCCGCAGACTTGAAGTGTGACAACAGACCTTGGGAAGAAATCCTGCGACTTCTGGACCAGGATTGAGACGGGGACCGTTGTTTTGACTTGAACCCGTTTAGCTGTGGAGTCTTCATCACAAAAAATATCATACCCGCACCCACCTATCTACATTAATAAATGGAAGGTATCCAACATTGTCACTGACCCAAGACATTTTTTTTAATTATATTTGATTTTTTATTATTCTTTCATATATAAATATACGGTATAGCACTTCTTTTGGTGAAATACATTTTTTCAACAAATATATCATACATGCATTCTTGTGTTGATACACATCTTAAAATACAATCAACAGTAATTTCATTAAACTACTTGACAAGACAGTACAAAACTATACACTAATTTTAAAAGTAAAAGATGCCCCACCCCACTCACTTCACCATCATTTATTCCAAACTACATTCATCCACACTCATAACATACACTCTCCCAGGGACCCCAGAAAGAAGTACGTTTTATGCTATTTGGTTCAATGAAGAGACCACTTTTCATTTAGTCTTTCTTTCTTTCTTGCGCCTCAGGAGTAGTGGCCACCCTGTACAGGAGTGCTCTCTGCCTTAAAAATAAGTTAGCAATTGATTGCAAATTTGGCACACTTCATGAGAAATGTATCAGAGACCAAGTATCCAACCCCTCCATTTAGGAATACTTGTTGGTTACCAGGGACTCTGAGCTGAAAGCTATTCTGGCCAGAATACATAGAGCTGAGATGGCTGCAGATGCACTAAAGTTATTAAGTCAGAGTCAAGGTATATACTGAGAATAAAGTGGTAGGAAAATCAATGATAAGAAAAACAAACTTGAGAGAAACCAGGTTTAAGGCATAACTGGAGAAACAAAATAAACAGACAAGGGTACTGTGAAGGGTCCCAGATGCTATAGGTGTGGTTATAGTAATCTTCTGGCTCATGGTAATGTGACATACAGGCAGAAATGTAGTGCATGTGGGAAATGTTTGCCAGGGTGTGTAGGTAACAAGGAGAAGTAGTTAAGTACGGTGAGGTAGAAGATAATCCATCGTTAAGTGAGAAAGAGCAATCCCTGGGAAATTGTTTTACATAAGAGATGTTGTAAGGTGAAGCCTGTGGACAATGAGGTGACCTCAATGGAATGGACCAAACATTCCATAGAGGTCAGCGGATCCCAGGCCGGGGAGGTTGAGCCGTTGGACAGGCCTTCATCTTCTGGGGTTTGATGATAAAATGAAAATACTTACCTGCATACAACCAGACCAGTGTGAAGAAATTCACTACAGGAAAAAAGAGACTGCTGTGCAGAAGGACCATTGGAGATATTAGTGTTCAGGAGGTCCTGATGGAGGTACCGTCTGATTGAGGTTCCCCCTACACCATCTTTGAGGAGGAGGCATGGAAAAGAACATTGGTTAATAAAACAGGATGCAATCATTTGACAGCGATGACGCAATAGAAATGTCTGGCTATAGGAGCCTAGTCTTCAGGTTTACATTTTTTTTTTTTAAACTATCCGTAAATTGTTTTAACCGGAGAGGGAATGGGGGTATCAGACCAGAAGAACATACACATCATACCATACTGAAGGGATGTGGCCCATCGAATAGCCCTAAGTTTAAAGACAATGCATGAAGACAGTATTACAAGGACAGCACTGTGGGGCCGTGTTGTGGAGACAGTCATAAGAGGCAGGGAAACAAATTTACACTAAGCATAGCTTTGAAATTATACCATGGACGTCATGGTAGTAATTCATCCAATGGTGGCATTGATGGAAGGAGCAGTGTTGGTGAGTGTGCAGTATGGATTCTCAATTAAGTTGACTATGGCACAGACCAGTCTAAGCCTTTGGAAGGTCCTGTCTGAGTTATGCTCATGTTATGGTCCCTAGCACAGAGTGACCGGAGAAGATGGAGTGGCTCCTGCTGCATGTCAGGCAGATGGACAAGGCCAACACCAATTCTGACCAACCACACTAGAAATCTAGGCATCATCCTGGGTGACAAACTAACCGTGACGTCTCAGGCCAACTCCGTCTCCCCGTCCTGCTTCTTCATCATATTCATGCTGCGCAAGATCTTCAAACGGTTACCCCAGAGCTCAAGGTGCACCATCACTCAAGCCCTCATCTCCAGCTGGTTAGACTACGGCAACGTTCTCTACACAGGGATGTCAACCGACCTCCTACAAATGGTACAGACCATACAGAACGCCACAGCCAGACTCGTTCTCGACGTCGTGCAACAAACCCACTTCACCCCTCACCTCAGGATCTCCAGTGACTCCCAGATCAGAAGAGATGTCAGTTCAAACTACTCACCCTCGCATACAAAGGTCTACACAACTGCAAACCCACCTACCTGAACGACCCCTACATCTCTGGACCTCCCTGTCTCTCTCGGAGTTCTGGAAGTTGCTCAAGACCTGGCTCTTCAAGTGAACCAAAGGACCCTGTCAGCACCTGGAATCCCTCATGGGTGACAAGCTGCGCTCTACAAATCTAATGACTGATTGATTGATTGTTTGTGGCAATGAATAGCATCAATTTAATGGGAACTTCCCTCTCCAGGGTGAGTCAGTCAGTGACTGAAGAGGAGGATGTGGTGTTTGGGAGCGCAGCAGCACAGCCTGTTTGTTAGAGAGCCTCTCCAATGTCTTGGATTCCAGCCTGGGTGCAGGAGTGGAGGCAGTGACTAGGTAGATTCTGACATCATGAAGGAGGGTAGTAAGCTCATGTGATGTCAGATTGGGACAACTCAAGAGATTTTGAAGAAAGACTGCCCAAAGGCTACTAGTTAATTTAGAAGAAGGACGATCTCCAAGTACATTAGAGATAGACATGCACTGTACTCCTCAAGGGTGAACTGTGTGTGTTGAAGCAGCACCTGTGTGGCATTTGTCCAAATGTGATTGTAAAATATGACATTCAGTTAATTAATCAGTGGGATTATTAGATATTCATGGAGTTCCTATAGTTATATGTGCATCTGTTAAGAAATGTGCCTTGTTTCACCCTAATTGCGAGGGTCATTAGGTTGCTGAACACTTTTATTGTTGATTCTAGAGTATTGACATGTGTCATATAAATCTTATTGATAATGCATGTCATAGGTTAATAAGTTTCTGTGTAAGTTGACTTCTGTGGTTTGGGAATGTACTGAAGACAGGTTGGCAAGTGCTTAGTACTGCAAGACAGGTTGGGAAGCTTAAATTACGCGCCTGTACGTTGTTTGAGAGTAGAACATTTTGACTCCATATGGAGCACAGCTAGATATGGGAAAAAAGTAGTACCCATCTGTGTGGTGTTGTGGGGATACGTGCTGGTTGTGTGTGCCTCAGATGTGAGCAAGAGTGTAGAACACGTGTGTGTGTTTTGATGCACTGCGGAAAGAGCAGTGCCCTGTCACTAGAGGTTGTATCAGTGGAGTACCCTTGGTATGCAAAGTTGGGTAAATGTAGTGCCTGTGGGGTGAGTAATTACAGAAGAGAAGTGCACTTAGTGAGAAGTTGCATGGAGGAGTATTCTGTGGAGTCAAAGTGTAGGAAAGTGTAGGTAGTACTCTGTATTGTTTTGGTAATAGCCACAAGTTTTTCCTGAGTGTGCTCTGACACCAGTCATCTTTCAATACAAATGAGAACCTGTTACAAATGGGAATCCGCTTTTTTTGGCTTACAAAGCCAAAAAAGCGGAGGTAAAACCAGCGCCCTATTTACAGGAGGGTGCTAACATGCATAATCGCATGTTAGCACTTTTTTTCCCAACACCTCCCTTTGCATCTCCAATGAGATGCAAAGTGGGCGTTACTGGGCGTACCCAAGATGGACTACCTTGCAAATATCACTGATGTTTACATCGCGATATTTACAAGGTAGCCCACATGATTTTAGCACACATTGGATTTTGGCGAAAACTGCCATTTTCGCCAAAACCTAACGTCTACTAAAATCCTGATTTAGCCATTCCTAACATAGGGGGTGGATTATGCTGATACGACCACAGGGTCGTATCAGAAAGGTTATCGCCCTTTTGCAGGGAATATCGCTGGAAATCCAGCGATGTTCCCTGCAAAATGGCGATAACCTCGCTATCTCTGGAATTTTTATCGCCCTGGAGTAACGCATTGTTAATAACGAGCTACCAGGGTGATAAATACCAGAGATAGCTTGAGATAATATAATTATCGCTAAGCACGGCCAGCGATAATTATCGCTGGCCGTTGTTAATATGCCCCTACATTCGTGATTGTCTTGTGGTGAGCTTTGTTCAGTTTGCGTGTTGGTGTTGCGCTTGAATGGCACTGTTTGATGTTGCTCTGGTACGTTGTAGGTGACGTCGTACTCCACCTTATTCTTTTGCATGACTGATGGACCGGCAGTGGTGTAAATTACAAATTGGATTTTTGCTGAATCAGTGTCTCAATAAAGCATTCTAAGTGACAGCATCAGCTGAGCCTGTACAAGCCGTTTGGTCCTACCAAAATGAGACACAGAAAAGCCTTAAATCTCAAGGGAATATTTTCAGACTTTAGTCATACAGAAATCAATAAATATAGTCAAATCAATAAATCAGTGTTCAAAGCTCAGTACATAATCCATCAAATAACTCAGTAAACTTCAGATTAGAAAAGAAAAAAAAGAATATATTGGCGAGCAATCTGGCATGGATTTGTTTCCAAAGGTCAGTAAGAAAGCGGCTGTAGCACATCAAAAAAGTGCACACTTTTATAGGGTTCTGAACAAAAGATCTGGTATGTTCAATACACTTGTATATGGTCCCCACAAAGAGTGAAACACAAGCAAAAAAATACATTTAGAAAGTCTCTCATAATTCTACAACACAGAGCTTCTACTGAACACTATCTGTACTAGAACAAATATTGCTGCAACATGTGTGATTCTGCTAAGAGAGTTCGGTAGGACGGTGACCGGGGGTAGTTGTACTGCAACATACGTGTGGGAATTGTTGTCTGTAAAAAGTACATTCAACAATTATTCTTACTGAGACATGAAAATAACAGTTTATCCAAGTGATACAGGACCCTGGCTGTAAACGGCACAAACAAAATGAAGTTTAAAGTCTATAATCACTATGTTAGCAAGAGTTCAAGGTTCATTGCTAGAATCATCACAATCTGCCCTTCTCAACTGATTTCACAAAATAGAAGCCATCACCTCTGCAGGCCTTTGTCTGGATTCTTCTGACTTTCTCATCTGGTCATTGAATAAATCACCTTGCAACACAGGTCTGCTAATTACTAATACTCTAAAAGGAGTGTTTACCTGTGAATTGTTACCTAAAAACAAAATGCAACTGGAGGAGTGGACCTGGCTTCCAGCAACCCTTGCAAATGTGCCCTCAGGAGATGAGACCTGAACATTGCCTGTTGCAAATGGTAAAGATTTGCAACTGAGGATTTGTTCCTGGAAGATGCACTGGCTGGCACATTTGTTGGCCATTCCAAATACTATTTTATTTTTAAATACTTTTAAATTTTTATTTTTCCAAGATACGTAGAGGAAACAAGTAACTCCATTGCTTAGGTTTAATGAGTTTAACTTCCCGGCAGTATGCATAAATAAACTAGGCCGTGCATAGTGCGGACTCTCATGCTATACAGCGACTGAACTAAATCTAACAGTAGAAGTTGTTGACTTGCAGTTGGATTGGTTACAATGCCTTTTAATGCAGTACAATGACCATGAGATGATAATATTTAATGTCTATTTAAGTGCAAGGAAAAATAAGGTGACCCAGCTGTATATGTTCGGGGATATCTAAAGCTCAATGACAATTCGGCTCCCAGATGCTAGTTTTATTAGTTCGGGCGATTTTAACCTACATCTGGTTGCTTCTAACTCCCTAAAAGGAAAGAGTAATGGTATTGCAAATGAGTGCTGTGACAACATGTACCAGCTTGGGTTAACCCTTTTAAAAGAAAAAACTTGAGCAAATTTAAATCAATTACAACTTTTAAACTATCTAAGCATAGCTCAATTATCGATTACACCTTTATTTCAGAAAATTTGGGCTAAAAAATTGTCGAATATATGGTGACCCCTTGACTTGAGGGTGACCACAACCCCCATATAGTTATACTACAATTGCCCATAAACTGTAATTCTAGATCTAAAGAGCTTCTCAATATGGTCCATTCTTAATTCAACTTGAAGAGACTGGTACGGCATTCGGATAAACAGGAAGAAATAATACAGGTTGCCGAAGCAATAATAACGGAAAGTGACCAGTGCCAGGTGGGGGTAGGTTCAATGCTTGATAAATGGAATTATATTACATCTTCCTTGGTGAGAAAATTTCCAGTATGAAATCGAAAGAAATCAAATCCAACATCAATCTCCCCGAATAAATGGTACACATTTCAGTTACTTAAATTAAAACACTCAATAAAGCTGTACGGGATGCCATTTCGCATGGATACCAGCATTCTTACACTGTTTATAAGGATAAAATGACGGCTCTAAAAAGATATTATAGACAAGAAGTTTAGTTGGCGAAATCAAGTTATCAAACAGGGCTATGGCACAGATTACTTCATGCCTCTAGACAAAATAATGTAAAAATGTTTTGGGAAATAATTAACGGACTTGAAAGGGGAGGTAACAGGTCCAACAGTATTATTATCATGGAAGACGAATGGGTACATTTTATTACCAACCTGTATGGGTGTGTGATCTACTTGTCAATAAAGCAAGATCTGTGTTATAATTGTGTTAAAAGTAGCAAGCCAAATATAGGGGTAGTGAGTGGCATGAGCCTGGGTAATGACTTGGTCCATACAAATAATATTGTGAAATCTAGTGAGTCATATATAGAGTCTGATCTGGATCTTAAACGCGTTCATGAAATAGCCATTCTTCTACGCCGTCTTTGATCAAATGGTGCACCTGGCCCAAACGGGCTTCATAATGCCTTATTCCGTTCCAATATTGATTTATTGGCCGATGTGCTGACTTCAGTGTTCAAAGAGGTATTGGCATTGAAATTGCCCCTGTATCTTGGCAAGGTAGCATCCTGCGCCCATCTATAAAAGCGGCCCAGTTGACAACACTGCTAATTATCGGTTAATCGCCGTAACTGATGTAGACGCTAAGGTTTTTGCCTCATGTTTGATTGAGCTGGAAAACTAGGCGGCACAGCAAGGTATGATTCCACTCAATCAAACAGGTTTTCGTAAGGGACAATCTACCATTACCAACTTGCTGGCCCCTACTTTACTAGCAGAAGAAGCAGTTTAAAAAAAACAAAATGTATAAATTTCTTTTATAGATTTAAAGGCCGTCTTTAAATCAGTTCCTCGAGCTTTGCTATGGAAAAAATTGGTTGGCTGGGACATTCCACGGAAATTACTAGATGCTATAATGCTCCTCTATACCAATACTTAGATCCAGGTCAAGCTTAGTGTCGGTGGTACTCTATCACAAAAAAATTAAAACCTATAATGGCCGAAAGCAAGCTTGTGTGCTTGCTCCTTGCCTTTTCAATCTATTTCTGTCAGACCTTCTCCAGCACCTAGAGTACGTTACCGCCCATCTTCCAAAACTAGGTGAAGTGCATCTTAGTTATCTACAATATGCAGACAATACTATTCTGTTGAGCCAAACCACGATAGATCCACAAAGATTGATTAATGCATTTGATGATTATATCTTAACGAGTGGAATGTTAAAAAAACAAAATCATGAAAATTGGCCCAGTAAAATCAAAGACCAATTCATGGAGGGTCGGAGGAGGGTCAATTGAAGTGGTAACACATACACATACTTAGGCATTTTATTTGATAATAGAGTTTTGTTTAAAAATCATTTTAAAGATATAAGGGGAAAAACTGCAAACCTAACCTATGCCTTTAAATGTCTGTATAAATCACTGAGATGCCAATTATATGATCATCTTCTTAAAGTTATGAGAGCAAAATTACAACCAACTATTACATATGGCTCACCATTAGTAATTAATTAAGGCCCATAAATCAATCTGTGGGATCCCCAGGTCAATTGGCCAAGCAGAAATAAGATTGGAGTTTGGCTTTCAAAGACAGTCCATGGTGTTGCAAGGGTCTTTTTGAAATGCATGTATTCTATGTGTTCATCTGATCCCATTTCATTAGCAAACATCTGTTGGCTTGAAATAATTAATTCTGCCCACACAACCACCTGGCGATCCTACAGTTCATCTTGCCTTCAGAGTTTCGGTCTGCAGATAGGGCTCACCAAACAGACAATGCCCAATTTCAAACAAATTTTAAAAAAACAAATCAAAATCAATTCTCTTAATGCGGATAAAGTAGCCATAGTGGCAAAAACACATGCATGGTTTGTGATTAATTGACATCAGTCTCTGTGAATCCAGCCATATTCGAATGCCTGTTTGCCGGTCCAAATAAAAGATACATTTCTAAAAATTAGCTTGGGTATAAACCCAAATAAAGAGGGTACGCCGACTTGGATTCAGCAATGGCCAAGTACTAATTGTAGACTGTGTGGGTGGCCACATGAAACCCTATTGGACATATTATGTGCGTGCCCTTAATTGTTTTAAATACGCTGCACACTTTTAAAACGCTTATTTCTCAAGGCTGGGGTAAGAACAGCCCGTCAGGCCCTTATTTTATGTCTATTGGGTGTGTCGATTCCACTGCTATGTCAATTGACAATATTTTTAGCTATTGCTGAAAAATTATTGGTGTTGGCTATCTAAGGGTTGTCTTAATGAATAATGAATCATAGTGGTTGTTTTAAGGTTGCTGACATCTTGAACGATTTAGTGTCTATCCTGCTATGGTAATTGGGCTCAATAGAAAACATGAAAACACTGATGCACTTTCATAGCGTGTTTGCACAACGGAACTCATTGCGTAAAAATTCTAGGCACTAGACAACCTTAGATAATAAGTTTTAAAATTTACAGAGACACCTTAATGTTCATCTGCACCTTGAAACGTAATAATTTCTCTGAGGAGCTATTAAGCCCAAAGTCCTGTGATGAGGCAGCTGTTAGCTTAATTTGGAAACCCAATAAAGATCCTAAAAGTTGAGAGTCATACAGACCAATCTCCTTGCTGAATTGTGATTATAAAATCTATGCACAAATTTTAGCTGAGAGATTAGAGCCTGTGATGGGCTCATTGGTCCAAGCCAATCATAAGGCCTTTATCAAAGGTCGCCAACTACATAACTTAAAACATGAGCTGATAGGTGCAATCATTATAGCCTCAGCAAATAATCTATCTCTCACCGTTTTTACTCTCGATGCTGCCAAAGCCTTTGATAGATAAGCTGGCCTTTTTTACGTCATACGATTCATTCCTTAGGCCTAGGGGAAAGGGTCGTCAGGGCTATTAGCACTACATATAAGACTTCTACAGCGAGGATTGACGTTAATAGGAACGTCACTAACCCAATTAAGTTAGATTGAGGAACGAGACAGGGTTGTCCCCTGTCCCCATCGCTCTTTGATCTATATATTGAGCCCCTAGCATGCAATATCAGGGCCAGCCAAAAGTTTATACCGTTGAAATGGAATGGGTGGGTGAAAAAAGTTGCCCTATATGCAGATGGCCCAATGATCTTCACAAAGGAGGGCACTAACATTTTACCTGTGCTGGAGCTACTCTTAATGGAATTTTGGAAGGTCTCCGGTTATCAAATTAATCGACAAAAAAAACGAAAAACATGTCCTGGAACACTTAATCAAATAACCCTCCGATTAAACACGAAATTTGATATTATGAGGTGTAGGTCACTTAGGACATTACCAAGCTAGCTCAGGTAAATCTTGAGCTAAAAATGAAAGAGGCAAGATCATTATTAGGATCCTGGGGGAGTCTTCCTCTTTCTATCAATCAATCAATCAATCAAATTCTTTATTTCGGCCAATTTGGCCATAAAAGATGCAAAAACAATATCATTAAAATGCATCCACATTAGTTTAAGAACATAGTAAAATACATAAAACCATCATAGTATAAAAAGAATTTCCGATTGCGAAAGGCGTTAAGAATCATAGCCAAAAGGATCAGTCTTTAAGATATTTTGACCTTAACTGCCACATGGCCATTAAAAATTTAGCAACTGCAAATACTATGTGGGGTGCCGTGCTCGTTTTCAATATTCTAAGGGAATGGAGATAGCTCCTTAAGCCCAAGTTTCTGCATAGAGGAGCTAACCAGTATTTTCTGGGTCGATTGTATGCAGGACAGAAAAACATAATATGGGGTTCTTCCTCATCATAAATGCAACAACCTGGGCAGATTTTATCCGTCCTTTTTGTCCAGTTGTAAGTAAATGTTTTAATGGGAAGAGTCCCTAGCCTCCATTGGATAAACAATTTTCTAGCTAGTATGGGGAAAATTATGTCCATAAACCCTTCGAATTGGTATAAATCCTTAAAATCCAAAAATCTAACAGTCAAAATACCTTTATTGGTGGCAGAAACAAGGGAGGCAAAACTTTTTTCCCTATAAATACCCACAAGGTGTTTGCGTGACACCTTGAAACAGCCTTGTTCCGGGGAATCCCATAGTTCGTGAAGACCTAGTCGGTAAAGTTCTTTCTTTATAAAAACCAGCCACGGGATTTTATCACAGAAATTATAATTCATGACATGGGCAAGCTCTTGCCTGTAGTGTTCGAGCTCAGCGGTGGACCAAAGCCTATGCCAGAATCTCAGTGGCATTAATTCCAGGTCTTCTCTTATGGAGGGTAGACCCAAGTCTAATCTTAGGGGGAGAAGGGGTGTGCCACAAGGGAGGGCCAAAAGGCGCCTTATGAAATTGTTCTCTACTTTTACAATTCCTAAACCCGCTTTGTGTCCCCAAAGTTCTCCACCATAGGATGCGGCGGCTCTCGCTTGCGTCTTATACATCTCAACTGCCGGACTGATAGGTTTGTATGTAGAGGAATTTGCCACTTTCAGAATTCCCCCTGACAGTTGAGAAAGCTTGAGCCGACTTCTAGTCACCTGAGGTTCCCAAGATAAATTCTCATGGAGAGTTACCCCCAGATACTGGAAGGTATTCACCCTCTCCAATCTTTCAGTGCTCAGAGAAGGATTAGGTCTGGTTTTAGATGATGGATTAAATATCATAAACTTGGTCTTTTCTGTATTAATTTCTAGACCATGTTGCTTACAGAAAAGGCCAAATCCATCTAGGATCCGTTGGATCCCCATCGGAGATTTTGACAGCAGGAGGGTGTCATCTGCAAACATGATGGCGGGTACCCTCCTGCTGCCCAAACAGGGGGCATCATTGTCGACAACAGTGTCAAGATGTGCTATGACACTGTTGACATAAAGACAGAACAGGGTTGGTGCAAGGACACAGCCCTGCCTGACCCCTCTGAGGACCGGGAATTTTGATGATAGTGCTCCCAACCTCCCATGCCTGACCTGTGCGTAGTTATTCTCATGGAGCCTGATAATGGCATTTAATATATGGGTCGGAACGCCTAACTCCTTTAAGGTCTGCCATAATTTTTTCCTGGGAACTAGGTCGAATGCTGACCTCAGGTCCACGAACACCATGTACAGCCTTCCCCTCTCGATGGTTACAGTTTTCCAATAAAGGAGAACGAGGCGGAAGATCTGGTCCATGGTGGACGTTTTTTTTCCTGAAGCCAGCCTGAAGAGGACTAAGAATTTTATTGTCCTCCATCCACTCCGAGAGGTGGTTCAAGAGGAGGCGAGAATATAATTTTTGAGGGACATCTATGAGACTTATTGGCCTGTAGTTGGCTGGGAGAAGAGGAGAGCCCTTTTTAAAAATTGGAACTATCTCCGCCCCCAGCCAAGTACAGGGAATCTCCATCCCACCCAGAATGGAATTGAAAAGTATGAGGAAATAAGGACCCCAAATGTCTGGATGAAGACGAAAGAGGTCGCCAGGCAACCTATCAAGACCCGGTGCCTTGCCCTTCGCCAAACCCCCGATTGCATTAACCACCTCGACAAGAGTGAATTCCAGATCAGATGTGGGGTCATGGGCAATTGTAGGAGCCACATACCCCTCATCATCGCATCGAAGCGGTTCTTGATAAAGCTGTCCAAAATGGGCCTCCCATATGGATGCTGCAATGTTTGACTCCACTGCAGCTTTGGGTTCTGCCGTGCCGGCATTTACCAGAGACCAAAATTTTCTCATATCCCTTGTTTCAAGTGCGAATGTGAGATCCTGCCATCTGTTCCAATCCCATTCTGACCGTGCCACTGCCATAGCTCTCCTGTAGTTTCGTCTAAGCTCAGAAATTTTAGTTTTATCCATACCTATTTTGACTGTATTTAGTAATTCTGTCTTAATCTTTCTACAGGATGAATTATACCATGTTGGGGTACGTGTTTTATTTTTCCTCTGCGGTAACACTGGGTAGAAAACCTCACCCAGTGCACCCACTAGGTCGTCATGGATTAAGGCCAGCTTCTCGTTAAAATGCAGATCTTTAGGCTGCATAATTAGCAAATCCAGTTCTTGTAGCTTTGGGAGTGCTATCCTGTAGATGTTACTTGTGGACTCCTCTGAGTTCTCCAGTTTCCCCCACTTGACCCTGCGTCTGTTTGAGCTAAGTACCAGGTTCCCAGGATCATGACCAAGCTCAACAGAGGAAGATCGCACGGCAGCCACAGGATGCACCATCTCCATTATAAGTGCATTGTGGTCACTGTCCGATCTATCAGTGACTTTAAAGTCCAGGACCTTTGGCCATAGGCTAATGTCTACAAAAATATAGTCCAGCCTGGATTCATGGTTCTTCCTGTTAAACGTGCATGCAGAAGGGGTATCAGAGATAGTGCGTCCGTTACATGCCCTTAGAGAGAAATTAAGTGTTAGGGACATGATTTGCACAGCCAAGGGGGACCAGGATTTAGCGTATGGGGATTGGCAGGGGGGGACACCCCAGAGATCATCTTCTGCCGTAAGTGCACCTTCCTTTAAGCCTTCCAAGGGCTCAAAGTGGCAGTTAAAATCCCCGCCCAGCACTATCTTGTAGTTAATAGGAAGGGATTCCAGAAAGCGCGCAAGATCATCTAATAGTGGGGATTCCACAGTAATACCAATGGGGCGGGAGTACACATTAAGAACTGCTAGTTTAAAACCATTAGGCCACTTGAGTAGAACACATTGTATGTCCGGCGAGAGAGTCGGTAGACTCTCCGCATTACACCCAATGTGACTAGCTACCCAAATCGCCAGTCCTCCAGATGGCCTCCCCCTGCCAGACCAAACTGCATTTACTTCAAAGACTGCATAACCCGCTCTGGACAGGGGTTCCCTAGCCCAGGTCTCCTGAAAGAGACAAATATCACTGTTACTTACTAAAGTGTCCCAGTCACTCGTATCTATTTTATTGGTAATGCCGGCGACATTCCAAGAAAGGACCTTCAAGACGTTATCAGGCACTTCTGATCCACATCCGCCATTTTCCTCCATTATAACATCTATAGTTGGGGATGGAGGTGCATGCGATGATGTTGCAGGGGTCGGTGGAGAATTAGTAGAAACATTAGGAGTGGGTGAGGTAATCGAACTTTGGTTTTTATTATTGTTAGGGCCCTGTGGTCTCTTGGGTGAATGGGTTGCTAGACCCTGGGAGTTAGTAGATGACGAAGACCCCCGTCGTAATACGCGGGATTTTCGAAGGGTGGTCTCTATTTTGGCACTTACAGGCTTTTGTCGCAGATAGCGTCAATCTACCTGTTCAAGGCAGCTATATCTGTTGGGATGTATGTAATTGGCATAATTGGGAGGAACATTGCGACTGGACCTAAGTCTGTGTCTGGATCCATCAACGTCAGGACCAACCCTGGACCAACCGTCATCATTATTCAAATTTGGATTACTACTATTAGGATAAAAATATGACAGGTGGGCCACTTCAATGGATGTCAATCCTGTATTACCAGACCAGTTACAAATGTATGGCACAATGTTAGGGCTCCTAAAATTTACAATTATGCAATCTCCAGCATTATTCTTATCAGTATGACCAATCCATGGGACCCTTCTTACCAAAAGAATTTTGCCATCAAGGCTAGATGGTAGTGGCCTGTGAGTATTTAGCCAACTAGTGACCTTATTATGCAGGGAGTCGTACGATTCCACCGCGTTTCCACGTAGCATAGGTACCCCCTTCAAGACAACTGAATATACTGCCGCCTCTGGGGGGAGATTTACCACTTTGCACCAATTTTGGGAACTAGCTTGCCTGGCTGGAGGGTGGATTACATTATTTATTACTTTCTCCTCAGCCAGTGTATATAACGGCCCGGCTGAGCTCGACTTACTAGGGTTTGCTGTCAGAGGTTGTTGTTGGCTGCACAGTGTTGTGAGGGAAGATTTTAGCAAGGGAACTGTAGTAGTATTATCTATTTGGGTAGGTATAGGTAATTGAGAAGGCAAGATGACAGGGTTTGTGGGCAATTTGGAGGTACCAACAAAGTTCCCAACTACACCATGTTCGGCCATTCTTCGGCCTGAAGCTAAACCCAAAAGTCCCTTGCGCAGATCCATTAGACAAATTTCCATATTGGCCAAACGTTCTTCCAGGGGAATAAGCAGTTCCCTCAGTAGAGTACGGAGGGCCAAAAGAGTGACCTCCTCCCCCTCAGCTGGATTATGCTGGCTTGGAAGAGTTTTAACCGGAATTTGATGATGCAATACACCCGTTCTACATAGTGGCTTTGACCCTTTGCTCGCTAATTTCTTTTGGATTCCCTTGGGCCTGGAGCTGGATTTAGCAACTTTGACGTGTTTGTCCCCCGTTGAGTGGGCCCTTGTTTGATTTTTCGGAATTGCTCCCTCCCTCTCACCCTGGGCATGTTGTTTCATCTCCCCATTACTACATGCTTTCTGTGTGGGAGCCGTCCCATCAACAGAGGGCTGGGGTATTGAGGCCTTACAGGGCGGTAGAGGCAATATACTAAGCTCAGCATTTCCTGAATTATCACAATCAGCGAAAGAAATGGCAGAGCAATTTGTTGCAGGTGTAATTGGTAATCCATCCATACCATTTCCCCCCCCTACTACTAAAGATGTACAATCTAGAGACTTGTCAGGAGTCATAGCACGTGCAAGAGGACCCAAGGAAGATCTCCTCACCCAGTCAATTTCTTGAGAGATTCGCCTTTCCAGGATGGTGATCTCGTCGACAAGGAGGGAACCAGCTTTGGCAAAGTACATATCAAGAGTTCCATTCGTCCTCCCTGTCGCTAAGGCGCTCTTACTCCGGGTTTCTCTGGTTGACATGCTTAGACACAGGTCAAGGTGTGGGGAGGGCGTCAGACAGCTCGAAGGGGCCCAGGCTCTGGTCGCCCTTGCTCGAACGGCCTCAAATGGCCCGCTCTTTGCCCCGGGCTATGACCCGCGCGCGTCCCGCTGGCGCGTGTGGGCTGGACCCTTGATAATGGTGGAAAGTGGGAGGACCGGGAGAAAGAAGGCGGGGCCAGGAAGAGGATACAGGTGTGCAGGGTAAACTAAGCAACAAGCACCCTGGTCCTCGCAGTCCCGGCGATTCTAGCCTCTGTGACGGCCTCCCAGTTCAACACAGCGTCCCCCTCGCACAAATAGCCCAAACAGGCAAG
The DNA here is from genome assembly GCF_964204655.1 of Triturus cristatus. Classification (NCBI taxonomy): domain Eukaryota; kingdom Metazoa; phylum Chordata; class Amphibia; order Caudata; family Salamandridae; genus Triturus; species Triturus cristatus. The sequence goes on along the minus strand of NC_140582.1, from coordinate 1,198,953,867 downwards.
GGAGCGAGTCCACAGCGTCCCACAATCAGGGCAGTGTGCTTTATAAGTAATAGCAGTAATAGCACTACGCTTAATTGCTCCTTCTTGTCTAGTTTTCCTATTGTCCTGGAGGCTGTTTGGTGTCACTTAAGGGAAGCTAAATAAATTTAAAAAAAAAAAATAAATCTGAGCCTTGCTCACTGCTTGCTGCTTGCTGCTCCCACGGCTGGCAGTTGGGGTAGATGCAAGACACGGCCTGGACCGGCAAGTCAAAGACTGTCCTTGGAGCAATACCTCCGTGTTTCTGTGTTTCCGGCAGGGCAATCGGAATGAGCTCAGGGGCGAGCAGGGCACGCAGGTGAGCCACAAGCAACAGCGACCCAGTTGGGCTACCACCTGGCTCGCACTCCGCGGCCGCTACTGATTGCGACCGCACCTTGGCATTCACCAGTCTCTTGCTCTCTGCACGCCGCTGATGGAGTTGCTGTCAATGCAGGTGAGAGGCAGGCGTTTTGCGCGCTGTCCGCGTTGTCCGGGGTTTTCACTGGGGTGGGCAGGGGAAGGTTTGGCAGCCTTGTTGTCCCCCCCCCCCCTGCGCGCTACTATTTTCCGGGGAGCAATCGGGTCGAGTCGCGGGTGGAGTCTCGGTAGATTCTGAAGCCGCCCGCTGACTCTACCACTGTTCTCGCTACTCACTCGTCACCCGCCTTCGCCTTCGCCTCTGCCGCTGTGGCTGTAAATATCTCAGAGCAGCGCATGCTCTTGCTCAGCGAGACACTACTTGGAATGATAGTCAGGCTTCATGAGCTTTCACCGAAGGGGAGGTTGCCTTGAATTAATCTATGAAAAAGGATATGCCCTCGCTTCTAAATACCTCCGTGCAGCTCCGTGGAACGTTTTGAATCCTCTTTCTATTTTGGGCCACTCCAATTTGGAAAAAAAAAAGAATTTGCCAAAATTTGCATTTATCTTCCAAAGCAATAAAAACACTGCAAGGAGAAATATTGTTGAAGGTTTTCAGCCATCTCTTCCCCTTGCTTTGACTCACCTTTGGTTCCTTCTTTTGAAACTTCGTTCCCTTCCTTATTCTCTCACTAAGTTCATCAATAAAGACCCTTTCATCATTGTTAATTTTACATGAAACATCAGCTGCAATTTTGTCGCTTGCGTTAGATTGTACAAAAGGCTGGAAATATTTGACCATGTATTCCCTGTTGCTCACCTCAATAGGGTCAGTCCTCCCTATGTGCCGGTCTGAAGGATCTGTAATCTGTACTTTCTCTAAAGGGGATTCATAATCAGAATGAAACAGTCTAGTTGTGTCCTGGTGACAAAACAGATTCAAAACACACTGCATGTGAACACAAGACATGGCCAGTGATTGGGAGCTGTAATCAACAACTAGGGCCGACCCTGGTTATAAACACATACTGTGATGGCTGTAAGGCCTTGCGGCTGCAGCGGCTAGATCTGGCCCGTAGCCGCGACTATCCTGGGGGCATATCAGCAACACCCGGCGATAATTATCGTTCAGCGCTCTTAGCGTGAGGATAATTATCGCCGGGTAACGAGGATTTTTATCGCTGACATAGCGTGCTATTAGCAACGCTTATCTCCTCAGCGATAAAAATCCTCACGCTAACTGCCTAACGTGAGATTATCGCTGTAAACCCAGCAATAATCTCACGCAATGTGGCGTTAGCTTGTTGATAGGGCCCCACAAACTTAGCCATGATATCCACCTTGCATAGGATATCATGGCTAAGTCAGTCCTGAAGCAGGTGTAAGGAAAGTAGCGATAACAGGGGTTATCTCTACTTTTCCTGACCCTATGCTTCATAGCGTGGGGCTTGATGATAGGAGAAATGTCGCTTAGCGACATTTCTCCTGTCATGTTCGGTCAGGAACGCCCACTTTGCATCTCATTAGAGATGCAAAGCTGGGTGTTAGGAATCCCCACGCTAAAGCAAGGTTTCACGCGTTAGCGTGGCCTTGCTAATTAGGCGATAAAATTATCGCCGCTTTTCGGCCGAAAACGGCCGCAAAAGCGGCGATAATTTTTTATCGCCTGCTTGTTAATATGCCGCCTGGTTTTTAATAGATTTTGCTCTACTGTATTAGAGAAGCAACTAACGCAATGTAAGTTCCTAGTGAGGGGATATATGCCGCTGCATATTGTAAAGGCTTTAGTAAAGAACTGTGATGTCCTTTTAACAACGTGTTTCAGTGCATTTCCTGGACTGATTATTGAGGCGCTCTGTCCACCAAAGGGTGTGGCGTAACAGCCACAGCTGCCTACTTTCCAGCTGCGGAACCAGGTTCGAGTCTCTGCGTTGCCTCATCATCCTGTGTTGTCAGCAAATCACTTAATCTCCCGGTGCTTACGAAAAATGCATGTGTGTTTGTGTAGTGTGACTGGCGTTCATGTAAAGCAAGCCAATACCTTTCGTTCAAGTACGCACTATACAAACCTGCAACAATAAAAAATATATTCATAAAAAAACTTGTGTGAACTGGTTTTAAGGAGGGCTTGAACCATTCTGCGATCTCCATACACTTCCCAGTTGTACTCTGGAGGCCTGGTTTTACAACTTGCGCTTCTTAAGGGCACATCTCTTGCTGTTTGTGCTCAGCAGAATCATTGGTCACTGGGCAGCAGACCGTTTTGTTTTCAGCACTAGGAGTATGGAATAAAAAATCCCATTTTTGTGTCAGGGTGAATCAGAGGCCTCCAAGGGCACTCGCTAATTTTTATAAGTGGTACGAAAGGGGGCTTGGATGATCACGTCACTTCATCACTGTTAGAAATAGGATTTCTGGTTGGCTAAGGCTTGCACCAAAGCCAGGCAGAAACCACCACTCTAGTCAAGGCAAGGGAGTTACATGCCAAAGATAACCCCTGCTCACCCCCTTGGTAGCTGGCACGAGTAGTCAGGCTTATCCCGGAGGCCATTTGTAAAAGCATCTGCGCACGCACACACCAGCAACAACTCAACAACATCCCAGGCACACTACATAAGGAACTCCACACAAGGTTATATCAAAAACAGCCTTTGTATTATCATAACACATTAGAATAGTAAGCACATATTATACAGGGTGCCCTCTGGCAATAGGTCATATTTACAAGGGATTATATACACCTGACAGGGCCCACTGGACCACTGTCAGTACCATCACAAAGTGCACTTAGTAAATGTAGAATTTATCATAAACATAGAACACAACCAGTACTACTGGTAATCACTGTACTTAGCATCAGCCTGTAACATAAACCACATTATGCACAGTATCACATTAGGCGCCAAACGCATTGTACGCCAACCTCATCAGCATAAACACATTATGCAATTCTCCCCCAAGTCTAAACGCATTAGACCCTAACCTCCTAAGCATAACTACCTTAGGGAATAACTCTCACTAGCATCCCAAAATCACAGTAGGGCCTGGTGCCCTATAAACCCCACCATCCCCCTGGCCAACTGGCCATCGCAAAAAGGGGGGCTCAAATGCCCTATGTCCAAAGAGTCAGGGCGCGCTGCCTATGCAGCAAAAGTCCAGGGTGCGCAATCTGCGCAGGCCTAAACGTAGCAGCTGGCACTAAGTGCTGCGCAGCTGTGTAGGAAAAGATGGGGGCGAAGGAGTGCGGCTCACTCCTGAATCCAAGACATGTCCCCCTAAAGAAAAGAAAGACCTAAACGGTGCAGCTGCCCACTACTTGCTGGGCAGCTGGAAATAGGGAACTGGGGCAGGGGCTCTCAGCGGCCCTTAGAACACATTATGCCCCCGTGGGAGCCACACGGGGCTCTGTAGATAAATTATGCCAAACGATGGAGCCACCCAGGCTCTGGAAGTAAAACATGCCCCCAAGCGTTGGAGCCATCTGGCTCTGGAAATAACCATGTCCCATCGTTGCAGCTGACACCTGCAAAGTGGGGCAGCTGGAGAGTAATGCTCAACAGGGGCGGCACGGGACCTCTTGAACCCGGGCACTTTAACGCAAATATTGCCACGTTGGAGTGGAACGGCTCTAAAACAATTTTGCCCAGGTTGGAGCCACGCAGGCTCAGAAAGCAACTGTGCCCCCTTTTTGAGCGCACTGGCACTTAAAATAAACATGACCCTGATTTTGGAGCGGCCCGCTGCCATCCGGGGCCGCTCTAAATGCCCCAACCACACTGTGCCTCGATCAGGCACCAGCACTTGGCCACACGGAGCCCCCCCCCCAGCCCTTTCTCACCCACCGGGCTGCTCTCGGGGGACTCCGCTCCTCCGGTCTCCTCTTCCACCAGCGCCACACGTTTCACTCTTCCCCCAGTGCTCCCGAGGCTCCCAGCCGCTCAAGGGAGCACCGCGGGGACGCGAGGCACTTCCTGCAACCGGATTAGCTTCACCCGGTCCCCCGTCTCGGGACCGGGACTTTAGGATGGGACCAGCAGCACTCTTCTTACGGTGCGGGCGTCCCTTTACTCACTGGAGCCCCGCATGACAGCAGACTATTTCTCGGGACACGGGGCGGGCTTCCCTCGCAAATGCGGAAGTCCCGCCCCCGTCAGGCGCGATGTTTCCTGACTTCCTCTTTGTGCCATCGGGCCGCGGCGGTGAATTCTTTTCGGTGCCATTGAGGGGTATGCTCCCTCGAGAGTGAAAGTAAATGTAGCAGCGGGGTGGGCACCCACGTTGGACTCAAATAAGCAGGGTGGGCACCCGTAGTAATTATAAAATAAAACGAAGACGCAGGGTGGGCACCTGCGCACTAAAAGATAAAAATAAGCGGGGTGGGCCCCTCGCGTTTAAGATAATTAGCAGGCGACCATGTGGGGTTGGCACCCATGAGGAAAATATAAAAATAAGCGGGGTGGGCACCCGCCACTGCAGGCATCACAACATTAAGACAAAGCGCTCCCGGGCGCTAGGGGCAAAAGAATAAAGTCCTGTTTGTGGAAGAGTAAGTCCTCTGGCGTCAAGAAAAGCAAAGAGGGTCCCAAACAAGGTCTCCCAGGTCTAGGGGCAGGGCAGAGCCCAGGGAGGCAAGCCTTCCCTTGGGCCCCAGCAGCAACACGCCCCTGGCAGATTCGAGTCCAAGAACCAGAACATTGTCATGGGGTCACAGCCCCTCTATTTATATCAGCAAATTCTTTGTTTTACAACTGTAGGGCAAGGGGAGAACCAGATACAACTGGTTCAGGAGCACTTTGTTTTGCTCAGCTCCCCTCTCTATTCACAGGCCAGGCCAGGGACATCAGACACACCACAGGAGGTGGAGCCAGCATTGTGAAGGGAAGGCCCAGCCTCATTCAGGTCCCAGGTGCAACTCCTCCCTCCCATCTAGATGCAGATCTCTCCATTCACCACCGGGCAGACTCACCCTGGCTCTTGGAATTCCCCAGCCCTCTCAGCTCCTGTCAATCACAAGCCAGACAGACAATTCACATCACACAGACATGCCAACTTCTAGAAGTGGCACTTCTCCACCAGTCACAATAAATCTGCGCACATCATTGCGCACCATTTATTCTCACGAGTTCGCACTACCAAACTCGCCCCTGCACTCCTCTCACATCAGGAACTACCATGGACACACATATCCCCCATGCATTCCTATGGGAGGGCAGGCCAGTCTCACTAAATGTAACACAGAGCGCACGCACTTTACACTGGGACACAGTGCTAAAGTGCCTAGAGGCCTAAAACTACTATCACTACATAGGGAAAAAGGGCAGGATAAATGCAAAAAGTTTAGGGGTGAACCTGCCAAAAGGGCCAGGGCCAACAATCACCTTACATGCTCACAGTTACATTACACAATAAATGTTGCTGGTGCTCAAGTTTTAAAAAGCATTTGCAATGCAATAGGTCTCGCATTTTTACGCAAGTTTAAGCTATTGGCATTGTAATTGACAATGCCTTTTATTTATGTTTAAAAAATAATTGGCGCCGCACACAGACTTGCTGTATTGACTGGATTGGCAGTGCGATGGGTGGGAGGTGGGGGGGAGGGAGTGTTCACTGTTTTTTCAATTGAGGGGGCGGTTCTTGTTCTGCACGTCTCTTCTGTAACTGTTATTAGGTATTTTATGAGAAACTTGTCAAAGCTGATATGTTGTTTCTTAATGCGATGGAAGTCTCTGGGTTACAGAGCTTCGCGACATGTGTATTTGACGAATAAAATTTGTTTACAAAAAAAAAATAATAGGCATTGTCATTCACAATTCCAATAGCATAAATTCGCGCAAATGCTAGACCTAATGCATTGCAAATGCTTGTTACCTTTGGAGTCCGACTCCTGCATCATTTCCAACTCACTGTGCATGAGTTCTTGCCTGCCTGTTCTCTGTTCTCCAGGACTCAGGGTAGGAAACTGGCTCTATTTATACTACACCAAAATGAGGTATAGTGTGTGTATAGAGTCCAGGTGACCCCAGAGGTAGGCAGAGGTTAAAGGTAGATAGAACCTTACTCTCTATTTGTGGTAGAGTGGCTGAGCAGTAAGGCAGTATCGGAGGACAGTGTTAAGCATTTGTTGTACACACTCAGTCAGCAAATGAATTCACACACTCAAGAACTGAACTCTAGGCCAATTGTTTTTGTATAAAACATATACAGTTGTTTATTTTTAGAACCAAGCAAGCCTGGCACAGATAAGCATAAAATACTTTTCAGTAATAAGTTGCTGAATGTAGAACAGTTTGAAAACGCAATAGGAATTTGTACTTAGTTTGATTTACAGGGAATGCATTAGGTTGTAACACTTAGCAAATACAGTACATTGAAATTAATAGGCTTTTCCAGTAAATTGCAGTAAGTTACTTTTTACGTTACTTTTCTAACTCAGTGCTGGATACCTAGATTCAGCACTGGGACATTTCCTGCAAACAGGTACGTAAATACGTTTCGGTTATTCGTACGATTTTTAAAGAATATTTTTAGATTTCAAAACTCCACATTTAGAAACTTTTTGGAAGAAAATTGGTTCACAGGTAAGTTATCGACTGTGGGAGTTAAGGTTCTGGGGTTAGACTCAGGGTTCCCCCAGGGTCAGTGATGCACTCTTCTTGCACCCTCAGTTGCACTAGGGCGGCCGGGTGCAGAGTGTTGAGACCCAATGTTATCCAATGGGGGATAGGTGTCTTCCGGTTGGTGGCTGCTGGCAAGCAGGCCCCTGGTTTGTGGGAGCAAAAGTCCTAGGGTTTAGGTCAGGGCAAATGGGGTAACAAAGTAGCACAAAAGGTGCACCCTCGGCCGCACTGGGGCGGCCGGGTGCAGGGTGCTGTTTTGAGGTCGGTGCCCTGTTGTTTTCAATGGAGAACCTCCGGTATGCAAAAGCACTGCAGGCAGGGAGACGAAGGACTTCTGGGTGCGACCACCACTTCGAGAGGTAAGTTGGGTAGTTAAGGGTTGGTTAGACACCGTTGGTTTGGGCACACAAGGCCGCGGGGCGTCGGTGCCTTTTAGGGTCGGGTCTTCTTACCAGCTCCGGGTCGCGGTCAGGGGGGCTGTTGGAATTTACTTGCATGCTTAACCATAGAATGCATAGAACACTTGCATGTCTTGGTAATGGAATTAGAATCTCATTACTTCATGATCTGTGATGCGGCATTCTGACTTTGGAGGTTCTGCAGCCGAGACCTGTTTTGTGTCTGTGGTTGTATTTAAATAAAGCCTAACCTGGATTCTTCTTTGGACACTGGCTTTTATTACTGGCGACGAGGAGCTCTTGATTGGGGGCAAGCTTCAACCATCGATTCCCCTGTGAACCCACATTTCAAAATACTGGATAAACGATTTAATCTACATAAGGATTTGGATTTTAAGGACATAAAGAATTTGGATTTTAATGGCAATTTGGATTACATGATCTCCCCAACACCACTATCATCGCTGGAGCACATCTATTAAATCTGGACTTCATCGCTTTTTTCATCTGGATCTACACTTAAAAGTAAAGTAAGTGGCAGTTACTTGCTTACTTTCAAACCCCTGCCATCGCGTGCTTTTGCGCACCCTGCATGTTGCTCGCTTTCCGTGTTCCATGCAACGTCTTCTTCTTCCATTCCACCCCGAGTGCCTGCATTCTGAAGTTTGACACGGACTTTCACGTTGCTACACGCGTCACGTCGCGCAACCTGGCGGTCTTTTGGATTGGGCTGCACTCAGATTTACCAGGAAAATCTCATAACAAGAGGTGGATTGGATTGCAACATTGGTTTCTACATCGTGAAGACAGCGCGATTTGGTCTACGGGGGAAAGATCACCATTCTTATATATTTTCAGAGTCATCACACTTTTGACAGTTTTAATTACGGTGAGAATTTTATTTTTGAAACTAAGAATTTCTATTTTAGACTATTGTGTGAAAATCAGCAGATATGGCCAATTCTACTAGCTTGTCTCAACCTCCAGCGTTTTTGTCTGAAAAAGGAGAGCCTATCCTTCCCTGGAAGAGGTGGAAGAATTTATTTGATTCGTATATAGTGGCAATTGGGGGAGAAAAATTTTCAGCTTTCAGGAAGCAAGCCATATTACTACATAATTTAGGTGTGGAAGGCAGAAATATTCATGACAGCATGGACCTCATAACTATTGGTAATGGTGATGGTGATGGTGAGCCTACAGATGTATATGAAATGTCCATGACTATGTTAGAATGATATTTTGGACCTCGAATCAATGTGGTTTTGGAACGTCATAGGTTTTTCACAAGAATCCAGGGTTCTACTGAACGTGTGGGAACCTACGTTGCTTCTTTAAAAACTTTGGCACGTACATGTGAGTTTGGTGAACTGTCAGATTCGCTTGTGAGAGATCAGCTAGTAAGGTGCACCAACAGATCAAGGGTGCAAGAACAACTCTTATCCAAAACTCCCACGTTGTCTGAAGCCATTGTGATTGTAGAAGGTGTTGAAAATACTTCCTCTTGGGTGGGAGAGATCAGGAAAAATCGTGAGGATAGTAACCAAGTTCATAATGAAGGCACAAAGAAAAGTCAAGATGCTGTGCACACCAAGTCGGAATGTGACATAGGAGATGAGTTTTCTGATAACATTGCCAAAGTGTCTTTAGGTACAAAGAATAAGAATGTTTTGAAGAACACCCAAACTCACACCACCTTGAGCAGAGATGTTCAACCACGTAACAAATGTGGTTTATGCCAACAACGTACCTTTGATCGTGAGAGGAATGGTAGTGACAATCAAAGTGTGCACTGTTACAGATGTGGCAGTTTCTCTCACTCTTCTAGTTTTCCCAATTGTTATGCTAGGGAGTCAGTGTGTATTAACTGTGGGATCAAAGGACATTATGCCTGTGTTTGCAAATCCTCAAAGAAAGGTCGTGCAATGGAAAGCACTTCTGACACTATCCGCACTGTAGTTATTTCAAGTACTTCTGAGGATGATGTCAATGTTGACTCTGAAAAATTGTTTATGCCGTTTTGTAATATTTCTGTAGATGGTAATGAATTCAATGTTATGGCTGATTCAGGTTGCCCATTTACCTTAATTGGGAACAAAATATGGGATGAATTTGTAGGACCTGAAAATGTAAAGCTTTTGCCTCCAGATATCTCTCCTCTTAGTTATGGGGGGTCCCGTGTGGATATTGTGGGGCATGTGACAGCAAAGATTGTGTTCAAGGGGAAGGAGACTGTGGGGAAGGTTTAAGTGGCTGTGAGAGGAGATAACCTTCTGGGTTGGAGACATCAACGTGACTTGGGCATAATTCTAAATCCCAATGCCAAGAACCCAGAAGATCAGGTCATGTTGATGGATAGAGTGTGTGAGAATCCACATAGACAAGTCTTGTCAATTGATGCTGTGGATGTTAGTAGTAAATATTTCAAAGATTTTCCTGAAGTGTTTTCAGATGCCCTTGTTTGTCTCAAGGGTTTTGAGCATCGGATCATTTTAAAGATTTCAGCCAAACCCTGTGTACATAAGGTACAGAGAGTGCCCAATTTGATGGTTGAGACATTAAAACTTGAGCGTGAAAAGCTGTTGATATTGGGTGTAATTGAAGAGATAGAAGCCTCGGAATGGTATCTCCGGCGGTTTTGGCACCCAAGGATGGTGGTTCTGCTGTGAGAATGTGTGTGGACTTGCGCGGTTTGAACGAATGGATCTGGGTAGATCGCAAGCTACTTCCCAATATATCAGAGTCTATAAGTTTGTTGAAGGGGGCTAAAATTTTTAGTGTTTTGGGCCGGTCGTCCGCATATCATCAGATCAAGCTTCATAAAGATTCCAGGAATTTAACATCTTTTGTCAATCCCTTGGGTGCATATCAATTTTTAAGAATGCCTTTCGGGTTAGCCTCAGCGGCAGCCTGCTTTCAGACGATAATGAAAATGATTCTTGGAAACTTACCTAATGTCTTTGTTTTTTCAGGACGATATTTTAGCTTATGGTAAGAATGAGAGTGAGCATGAGAATGTTTTGAGATCTGTTTTGAGTAAGTTGAAGGAGAGGGGACTCACAGTCAGGAAGGATAAATGCCGCATTGGACTGAAGTCTGTTACTTATCTCGGTCACGTCATTTCAGGTGAGGGTATACAGCCTAAGCTACAGCTTGCGGAAAGCATCGTCAAAGCTCCTGCTGTGGAAATTTAGTTCGTATCTGAACATTATCTGCGCCATCTTGTCTTGCCCCAGCACCACACGCAAAAACACACGGCAGCCATTTTAGGCACCATGGCCTCTCTCCCTGCTCATTGTCGATCGCCAGCGCGTCCCCCTGGCGCTGCGAACATCCCCCAACGCGCTGACCACCCCCGCTCTCTCATACACCGGCCATAAACCCTCTCCTTCTGCGCGACCCTGCCATGGAACCACATCCCACGCCTGACCGACATCCCATACATGGTCATACATCTCTTTTTTTTAATTTATTTATTTATTTTTATTTTTTTTATTGACATTTTAATACCAACACAATGACATACAATGTCAACAACTCTGAAACATACATACTGTGGCGCAACAACATTCGTCATCCACTTTTGAACGAGAGTGTCCCAAGGCTGTGGATCTCCGTAAGCACAAGTCCAGCATATATCTACATTTAGGCAATCGGGTGAGCTTGCAAGTATTGCACCAGGTATTGCCAGTAGTCTCTGGGCCGAGAGCCCATTGGTAGCTCCTCCTCGTACGTTTGTAACGTTTCTTTACAGTACGTCAAATCCTGTAACCATTGTCTAGTCTGAGGTGCCCTTCTTCCACCCCAGCACAACGACACCCTTCTTTTGGCCATTAGCAATGCCACCGCACAGAATTTTCTCCTATTCGCCCTTATCCCCGGTATCAGTCCCAGCAGACAGGTTTTAATGTCACATTTTATTGTCGCCTCTACCATTATGGTCATACATCTCTTTGATAACCCCCTTCCTCTGCGCCCGATTGTCCGGGCCGATCCCAGGCCATCACCTAGCCCTGTGGATGCAGTTTATTGCCCCTACTGTAAGGGAAACACCCCACATCAAAGGGATTACAGTAGATCAAGGCCCCCTCCACCCCCTGAGACCCGACCAGTCGCACACACCCCCGGGAATTGGTGGAATGTCCAGCTGTGTGATAGCCATCTCCTACTGTGGGTGGGGTGGGGACTTCCACTTTAGATATGTGTGGGAACGAGCTTGAAGTAGGGATTCTGAGGATGTTCTTTCATGTATCAAAGCGATCTCAAGAATGTGCCATGTATGATAAACCGGCAATAAAGTCATAAACCTGTGTATAAGAGGCCAGGCCTCAGAGATGTGGGGAGAGCACCTCGTGACGATACCTTGCTGTCTGATCTGATGTGTTCTACTCCGACGGAATAAAACTTTGTTTCCTGCCTTCCAGTCTCCGGCGCCTGCCTCTTTTGTTGGTTAAATCATCGAATCGTATAAGAGGCGATTACCGCCGGGCAAATCTTGAAAGGTTATCGACTGCAACTGCCGCTACCATTTAACAATTGGCGTCCCAAGCGTGGGGCCCATCAGCGACACGTGGATCCAGTGAGAGAGGTCCCAACGACAGAGTGAACGACTGCAGCGATCGGGAGAGCTCCTGCCTGATAGACCCTCGTCTGGCAGCCGATCATCCGAACTTCACTGGTTCCGAACAGACCTCTCTCGAGTGATCTACGGTCCTGACTGGGAACCGTCAGGAGTGCCGCGGCAAATACGAAGAGTAGAGGACGATCGGGCGCTGGAGGCGGAAGACGAGAAACTGTCCATGCGGTCCAGGTAAGGTCGTGAAACACGACAAATTGCGAAATGATTGATTGATTGATTGAAAATACTAGTATTGCTTATTGATTGTTCTCCTTGAGATATTCGCTGTCTACAAACGGGGAAGAGTAGAAATACTCTCTCTTCCTTTGCAGATAGTGAAGGGTAGGTAACGCAGACTTTTGCCCCCATTGTAACCCGTCGTGCCTATTTTTATCTCCCCATTGATTGATTGTCCGAACATTGATTGTTTTGAAGAATAGTACTTCTTGAGATATTCTCTGTTTGCAAACAACGTAGAATAGGGATATTCTGTCTAGTCTTTGCAGACAGTGAAGGATAAGTAACGCAGACTTTTGTCCCCCATTGTAACCCGTCGTGCTTATCTCTTTCTCACCATTGATTGATTGATTGTCCGAACACTAGTTGTTCGATATTGGTTCTTTGGAGGTATTCTCTGCTTGCAAATAACGTGGAATAGAGATATTCTATCTAGTCTTTGCAAGCAGTGAAAAGATAAGTAGTGCTGACTTTTGTCCCCGTTGTAACCCGTCATGCCTATCTTCTCCCCACTGATTGGTAGTTGGTTCTGCCCGGACCGCTTATTAGAGGTGAACCATCCGGCTCCACTGGAAGGCACCCCTAATAAGGACATGTTCACTAAATACGGACTAGTCGCCGTAGCTTATAGCAAGCTAGGGCATAAATATACAAAGAAGGACCCCGAGAGTCAGTGGCCACTGATGGGATCCTTCGATGACCATAAAATGGAAACGCTAGAAATAGCTCTACGTAGTAATAAAACGACGCCTACTATGCTCGACAGTATCGGCATGTGGCGCAAAGAAGCAACGCAACGGAAAAAGAGGGAAGAAGTAAAAGCAGAAAAGGAATTACGAAAGGCAGCTCACCTTGCCGCTAGAAAGTTAGAGGAAGAGATAAAGGAGAGAAAGGAAGCTAAACTAAAAAAAGAGTCTGAAACATCAGGCCAGTACCCTGTTAGGACCCCCTCTATGCTCTACCCTGAGTTACCTTCCAAGCAACAAACGAATGACGAATTGCTATTAGGTCCCCCGATCATCTACATACCCCCTCCATACGCACCCTCCCAACCGGTAGCGCAGCACCCACAACCCCCAAACGCAAGCGAAAGCAGTACCAGGGCCTCGGTCCTCACGGCCTCCGCGCCGGCCGAGCCTCTTGTACTGAACACAACGTTAGCAATAACGTTAGATGACATTGAAATGAGAAAGAAAGATTCCGCCAGAGTGAATCGACTAACAAAGGATGAACGAGCCGGAATCGATAAGATAGTAAGGACACTAGTAGAGCGAAAGGAAAGTGAGGAGTATATAACAGACATGTATAACTCGTATGCCGACAACCACAGACGGCACTTTGTCGTACGACTTTGTTATCACGCCCTGAATACATATGAGGATAGGTACCACGATAAAGGTCCCGAAGGCTTAGCGACCCTATATAGGAAGGTAGACATTGGGGAAGGAGGAGAGGGCGATGTGACGGACCTCTTCACTCGTACACTCGAGGTCTCCCGGCATCTTAACGAACACAGACAGACAACCAAAGCAGAGACCCCCATAGTGACTGAACCCCAGGCAGGAAGGGCTGATACCATGATGCCCATCAAAGAAGCCGCCCCCTACTGGGTCCCCCCACGAGGTCAGGGAACACACGACGACATCAACCACCAAGATGCGAAGGGAAGGGTTGTATATAACTGGGTCTACCAGCCATGGGACCGACAAGACATTTTGACCTTTAGAAAAACCCTACCCGACTTAAGAAAGAACCCAACTGCCTTCTACACCGAACTAGGTACAGCCTTAGGTTCAACAATAATGACCTTAGCAGATATCGACTTGTTCTTCGGGTTATGTCTGCCGGCTGATGTGTGGAAGCAAATCCGGAAAGTCGACTACGCTGAGCCGTTCGGATATACCTGGGTACAACTCGATACCATAGATAAACAGCGAGAACCGGGACAAAAACCCCCAAAAGCCATATTGGAGCTCCCAGACAAGATTGTACAGAAATTGAAGACTCTAATCCCAGAAAGAAAGGTAGACTGGTCGATAGTGACGGCTTGTCGCCAGAAACCCCAGGAGGATGTGTCTGAATACTTCTCTCGATTTGAGACAGTGTTTTCCGATTATAGTGGCCAGGACATGACCACTGCAACCGGACATCACCTCTTTGTCCAGAATTACGTGAAGGGTCTGTCACAAGAAGTCTCCCAGAAGCTACAGACCAGCGAAAGTAGTTGGGCAGCCTCCAAACCCGCAGCTATCCTTCAGATGGCCCAATACTACGAACACCAAAAGAATGAGAGCGATAGGGCGTCCGAAAGAAAGAAAAAGGAACTGAAGGAAAGAGTAATGATAGCTCAGTTACAAGGGGTGACCATAGGAAGGGAGCCTCCCAAAGGAAATTACCAACCGACCGCTCCTAGAAAGCTACCCCCTAGAGACCATACACCTGCACCCTACGCTGGACGAAGAGACTTAGACGGGAACCAATGTGCGTTCTGTAGAGGGTTCGGACACTGGAAATCTCAGTGCCCGGTCCTTCTGGAAATGAACAGAAATAGAGACACCAGAGACATAGCACATGACCCCAGAAGTAGAGGACAGGGACGAGGGTACACGAACGACGCCACAAACGACAGGCCAGGCAGACCAAACACCTTTGACCGCCCCGACAGAACCAGTGCCAGCAGTCCGACTACGAGAACACCCATGACTTTGCATAGGACCGCCAGGGGCAAGGGAGGGATCCAGTCGAACTCCGTGTTGACCAGCAAGGTCCTTACGTCACTGCTAAGATCTTGGGAACAAAGTCTCCATTTTTGGTAGATACTGGGGCGACACGTAGTGCGTTATCTAAACGACTGATTCCTAGGGCACCCTTGTCTGGCTCACACGTAACCTCAATAGGCTTTGATGGAACGCCCTCCACTAATCCCTTGTCCGCACCAATCTCCTTTGACTTAGAAGATAACATCACTGATGCGACATTTCTGCTCTCCTCCAACACCCCCGATGCTATTATGGGACTCGATTTGCTAAAACATTTCCGAGCTACCATCAGATGTTCCCCAGACGGAGTTCGAGTCATCCTGCACGATAACCCAGATCTGTTCAGGCCTTGTCTCACACGACGTATGTTCTCTATAACCGATGCTGACCTGTCCCTACTCGACACGTTACCCTCACATCTATAGGCTAAAACCGACTCAGATGTAGGGCGCATGGTGATCGACCCTGTACACATAACCGTCCGACCGGACGCAGTGCTCCCAAAGCTTCCACAGTATCGGATATCGCCCGAAGGCGAGAAGGCATTGGTGGAAATCATCCAGTCCCTAGTCGATACAGGAGTGGTAGAAGAAGTAGTCAGTAATGTTTGCAACAGCCCTATCCTACCCATTGTAAAAAAGCAAGGCGAGGGAGATGAGAAAGCATACCGCTTCATTGTTGACTTACGAGAAGTTAACAAAGTAGTCATACCTCAGTACCCCGTGGTCTCAGACATCACCACCATCCTCACCCTGATTCCGTCCACTGCCACCGCCTTTACCGTTATTGATCTCAAGAACGCATTCTTTTCCATCCCCATCCACCCAGACAGCCGCTACCTGTTCGGCTTCACTTTAAAAGCCCGTTCGTACAGATTCTGTAGGGCACCCCAAGGCTACACAGAGACTCCCAGCATTTATAGCCAAGCCCTCAAGAGACAACTAGATGCAGTCCAACTACCCGATGGAGTGGTGTTAATACAGTACGTCGATGACATTCTTTTGGCGGCCGACACCACTCCACTTGCCGTCACAGCCACCATTCACCTCCTCCACTTCCTCACGGAAAACGGTCACAAGGTCTCCAGGAAGACGTTGCAATTCTGCCAACCCCAAGTGACATATCTAGGCCACCTACTATCCAAAGACGGCAGGAAACTTACACCTGACCGAATTCAGACCATCCTAGAAACCCCTGTCCCCAAAACGCAGAAGCAAGTGCGGTCCCTGGTTGGTCTCACCTCCTTCTGTCAACAGTGGTTGCCAAACTTCAGCCTCATTGTAAAACCTCTGCTTTCCCTGCTGGCTAAAGACATCCCCTTCCCCCTCCCCTGGACACCCGAATGCCAGTCCTCCTTCAAAGAATTGCGAGATGCCCTTTGTTCAGCACCAGTCCTAGGAACCCCAGACTACACTAAACCTTTCTCCCTCTTCACCCACGAAAGGGAGGGATGCGCGTTGTCTGTTCTAACCCAGTCCATAGGTCCTAAACAACGCCCTTGTGCCTACTTCTCTGCCACTCTTGACCCTGTAGCCAGAGCTTTGCCCGCCTGCCTTCGAGCAGTAGCCGCCGCTGCTGTCTCTATCCGACAAAGTGAGGGGATCGTGCTCTCGAACCCCCTCACTGTATTAGTACCCCATGCGGTTGACACCCTCCTGAACCAGACCAAAACTCTGCACCTGACTAGCGCACGACTGACTGGTTATGAACTGACTCTGCTTGCACCCCACATCACATTGAAACGATGCACCACTCTGAATCCAGCTACTCTACTACCTCTCCCTGACACTGACCCCAATGCGTCCCCTATACATGACTGCGTGACCCTCACCGACGAACAGACCAAGAGTAGGGTTGACCTCCGAGATACTGCCTTCCCGGACCCTGACGGAGAACTGTGGGTAGATGGCTCATGCATCAAGCTCCCCGATGGCACCACCTCAGCCGCCTATGCAGTCACCACAGCCCGAACAGTTGTAGAGACAGCCCGCATCACACAGCGATCCACGCAGGCGGCTGAACTGATCGCTCTCACACGAGCATGCATCCTAGCAGCAGGGACTACCGCAAACATTTACACAGACAGTCAGTACGCCTTCGGGGTAGTTCACCACTTTGGGCTCCTATGGAAAGAGAGGGGATTCCTGACTTCACATGGCACACCCATCTTACATGGAGATCTAGTCTCCGCTTTGACCGAAGCAGTCCTCCTCCCCACACGGCTAGCTGTGGTCAAAAGCCAGGCACACAAGAAGGTGACAGACATTATAGGACAGGGAAATGCTCTGGCTGACATTACTGCCCGAACCACAGCCGAGAATAGGTCCACGACCCGCATGTATGTGACCAGGTCACAAACTGAGAAGTGGAAGGATGCTAGAGAAACGATTAGGGACATCCAATTAGCCAGCTCACCACACAAATTGACTGAATGGGCACGGGTGGGATTGAAGGACGATGACGGTTGCTGGCGAACTAAAGACTCGAACAAATGGTTGCTACCTGACTCATACTTGATCCCCATGCTGACCATGGCACACTCCCCCGCACACATAGGGTCTGCCCCCATGATCGAACTCATCTCCAAAGTTTGGCACAATGACAAGATCCCAGACTCAGCCAAACGTCTGGTCCAACAATGCCTGGTATGCCTCCAACACAACCCTGGGAAAGGAACTGCTGTACCCCGGGGGAGGGTTTGGGGTTCCTAATCACCCCTTTGAAGTCCTACAAATGGACTACATCCAATTAGAAAGGTGCCAAGGTTTGAAGTACGTACTTGTCGTTGTGTGTGCCTTCAGCAAGTGGGTGGAAGCCTACCCAACCCGCGACAACACTGCTATGACTACCGCAAAAGTATTGCTGAAAGAATTCTTCCCCCGTTACGGACTTTGTCGAATTCTGTGGAGCGACAACGGCCCCCACTTCGTAGCCGAAGTTATCCAACTCATCTTAAAAGGGTTGGGTGTAAAACAGAAATTTCATGCGGTCTTCCACCCCCAATCTGCGGGCTTGGTTGAACGACATAATGCCACATTGAAACTCAAAATAGCCAAGATAGTTGCAACCACAGGACTAAAATGGCCAGACGCTCTCCCGCTAGCATTGCTATCAATGCGTTCCACTCCTACCAAACACCACTTAACCCCCTACAAGGTCGTCTTCGGGCGGCCCATGAACCTTTGGACTGCACCGAAACCGACATCCATCCACGACGTCCCGGACGTCCTCATGTCTGACTATTTGTACAACCTAACTAAAACGTTGTCTGTTATCCATCAGCAGGTGCTGCAAGCCATTCCCGATGCTTCCAGGGGCCCCGGGCACGACATCCAACCCGGTGACTTTGTCTTAGTGCGTAACTTCCAGCGCACCAAGAGTCTGGAGCCCCGGTGGACGGGCCCCCTGCAAGTCCTAATCACCACCCGAACAGCTCTTCGAGTGGAGGGGAAGCGTAATTGGCTGCACGCACACCATTGTAAGAAGATATCACCGACCCTGACGACAACCGACAACATCACCGCCCAAGAGGAACCCCTGGACAAAGACCGACCATCCCTGAGCTGCTACCCGGATACAGAGACACTTGAATTAATGAAATATCCCGATCCCACTGTGCCATCCAAGGAAGGGTATAACCTGCGACGAAAGGAGGGAACCTCGGCTAAGCAGACCACGAACTAAGTTGAAATCTCAAAACGGTAGCCTAATCACCCCAAAGGCCTCCAGAAGAGAAATTAAACAAAGTCTGTGGTTCTGCCCGCTACCGAGTCCCTTGAAGATGATGGAAGCACCCGACATGAAGATGATGGAAGCAACCGGACGTCCGAAGATCCACTACAAAAACCCAAAGACTGACAAAATGCACAGCTCAAAGACTATTGCACTTTTTATTACCCTTCTCTTTTGCCTTCTCCTCATGGTCACCTTCTGGATCATGGAGGAGAGCGCACCCGCTCATAAGACATTGCTGACCACCGTTCAACCTACCACCATGAAAGAACACCATCTGATCTCACTTTCACCCCAACTCCGAGAAAGGCGTAAGGAGTTCTGGAATAACTCTTTTGTGCAGTTGCTCCACCAACACAATCTTGCCGCCAATGCCACTAATTGCTGGATCTGTGGATTGCTACCACATGCCACTGGACACTCTATTCCTTTCATCCCTTCACCTTTTTCTGTCCATGGTTCCTGCCTCGCCTGGCTAATCCTCCTGCAAGAAAGCTACAAGGACAATGCCACTTCCGGCAAAACTGTGTCACACTTCTACCATGGGTTCTGGCTGAACAAAACTGGAAAAACTTCTGCCCCCTTCTGTCCTCTGAGATCAAACACTTCCTTTCACATGGACATCCCTGCCAAAGAACGAGTTGAAATGCAGGTGTTCAACAACCCAGCCAGACCCACCTTCTCTTACCTCCGGAAACGAACGGCCGCCACCCCAACAGTGGCCCTATCCGTCATCAACATCACTGGACTTGTGTGCCTCGAAGGCCTGGGGGCGCAGCTGGTGGGCCACAGCTCCTGCCTCATCAGCCGAACATTGGACTCAGTTGATCCACCCTCCTTTGTCACCTCCCCAAATATGTACTTCGTCTGTGGTACTAAGGCCTACACCTGGCTTCCGAAAGGTTGGGGAGGCACCTGCTACATCGCTTTTGTCCTTCCTCCGACATATGTGGCTCCAGCAAACCATCACCGACAGAAATGTGCCAAAGACATTGTGCAAGCCGACTCCACCGGAGCACAGTTCATGGACGCAGTAAAAGGACTTGTTCCACTTTGGGGCCCAATGGCAAACAGCCGTGCCATCCGCCACTTAACCCAGGCAGTCAAAACAACAATGAACATTACAGCCGGCATCCTCACCAACAACACCGCTGAGCTTCAGGCCGTCCACCTGGTAGCTCTTCAGAACCGCCTCGTTCTAGACGTAGTTCTGGCCGATCGTGGAGGAGCATGCCGCATCATTGGGTCCAGCTGTTGTACCTACGTACCGGATAACTCACCCTCAGTCTACAAGGCGATTGAACACCTCCACAGACTTTCCGCAGAGGTTCATCAGGAGCAAGAAGGATGGTCGCTTGGGAGTTGGTTTTGGGACACTATTAAAAGTTGGGGGTGGAGGTTGTTTACGTTTATCCTGATACCAATCGTGATACTGTGTGGATGCTGCCTGGGTATTCAATGCTTGCCACCTCTGTGTTCACTTTTTACAAACTGTATCTGTCCTAAGACTCTGGACTTTGAAGCCGAACGTATGAAAGCTTTGTATGAGGTATAATATTATGGGGATAGATCCGAACTATGCAAGCTCGCGAGATATGTTAAAAGGGAGGACTGTGGAAATGTAGTTCGTATCTGAACATTATCTGCGCCATCTTGTCTTTCCCCAGCACCACACGCAAAAACACACGGCAGCCATTTTAGGCACCATGGCCTCTCTCCCTGCTCATTGTCGATCGCCAGCGTGTCCCCCTGGCGCTGCGAACATCCCCCAACACGCTGACCACCCCCGCTCTCTCATACACGGGCCATAAACCCTCTCCTTCTGCGCGACCCTGCCATGGAACCACATCCCACGCCTGACCGACATCCCATACATGGTCATACATCTCTTTGATAACCCCCTTCCTCTGCGCCCGATTGTCCGGGCCGATCCCAGGCCATCACCTAGCCCTGCGGATGCAGTTTATTGCCCCTACTGTAAGGGAAACACCCCACATCAAAGGGATTACAGTAGATCAAGGCCCCCCCACCCCCTGAGACCCGACCAGTCGCACACACCCCCGGGAATTGGCGGAATGTCCAGCTGTGTGATAGCCATCTCCTACTGTGGGTGGGGTGGGGACTTCCACTGTAGATATGTGTGGGAACGAGCTTGAAGTAGGGATTCTGAGGATGTTCTTTCATGTATCAAAGCGATCTCAAGAATGTGCCATGTATGATAAACCGGCAATAAAGTCATAAACCTGTGTATAAGAGGCCAGGCCTCAGAGATGTGGGGAGAGCACCTCGTGACGATACCTTGCTGTCTGATCTGATGTGTTCTACTCCGACGGAATAAAACTTTGTTTCCTGCCTTCCAGTCTCCGGCGCCTGCCTCTTTTGTTGGTTAAATCATCGAATGGTATAAGAGGCGATTACCGCCGGGCAAATCTTGAAAGGTTATCGACTGCAACTGCCGCTACCATTTAACACTGCATCTGAAGACAAGGAGCAAGTTAGGTCCTTTTTGGGAAATGGCAGAGTTCTACTCTAAATTTGTGAAAGGTTTTGCAAGTGTAGTTGAACCAATCAGAGTTTTATTAAAAAAAGGAGCACGGTTTGTCTGGACACCAGAATGTGAGATAGCTTTCAATCTGATCAAGTCTGAAATTGGAAAGATGCCAACATTGGGTCACTTTGATACCAAATTGAGAACTATCCTAACAACTTATGCCAGTCTCAAGGGACTTGGGGCGGTACTTTCCCCAAGTTGTAGATGGGGAACAGAAAGTAGTAGCCTTTGCCTCCAGAGCCCTTAGAGAAGCTGAAGTCAACTACTCTTGTATTGAGAGAGAAGCGCTCAGTGTGTTTTGGGCAATACAACACTTCAAGTTTTACTTATGGGGGATTCAGTTTACGGTGAAATCTGACCATCGTCCCCTTGTTCAAATTTTCTCGTGTCATCACAGTGACCACATGACTCCTAGACTTAAGAGATGGAGTGAAGGTCTGCAAGAATTTAATTTCCGTGTACAGTACATATCAGGCCTGAGTAATAAATCTGCTGACTGCTTGTCAAGGTTGCCGGTGGACTCTGAACATGTGAGAGAGGAGTTTGAGTGTGTAAATTGGTTGATGGAGAATTCATTGTTAAAGGAAGAGTGGTCACCTTGCACTGCTAATGATAAAGTATTCGTCCTTCTTAAAGAGATTATTTCTAAGGGTTGGCCAAGTTACAAAGATCTTGATTCTATTTTGAAACCTTTCTGGACTGTAAGGGATGATCTAACCTTTTGCCAGGGAAATCTTATGAGAGGTGATAGGGTGGTTCCACCTGATGAGCTCAAGGATATGGTAATCAACTTAGCCCATGAAGGACATTTGGGAAGAAGTCTTACAAAAGCACGGGTGAGAGAGAGATATTGGTGGCCAGGAATGGATCGAATGGTAGAAAATGTTGTCAAAGACTGTCATTTGTGTGCTATTAATGATAAGTCTCATGTGACCAGTCATGTTCCTCATTCTACTGTAGAAGTACCTGATGCTGTGTGGCCCAAGTTGGGGTTGGATATAATGGTCCCCTTTGAATTAATGCCTTCTCAAGAGAAGTTTGTTGTTCTTTTAGTGGACTACACCTCAAAGTGGGTGGTTTCTAAGTGCATGAGTACTGTTCATTCAAGGTCAGTGATTGAGTTTTTAAAAGATGTTTTTGCCTCAGAAGGCATTCCCAAATATTTAGTCACTGACAATGGGGTACAGTTCACCTCCCATGAGATGCATGCTTTTCTTAAAGATCTAGGTATAATCCATCAGAAGATGGCTTTATACTCTCCACAGGCCAATGGCCTCACAGAAAGGATGAATAGGGTCGTCAAGAGTTGTGCTCAACGGGCACACGATTCTGGAGTTTCCTTTAGTAATGTGTTAAGAGAAACTTGGTGGGCACACCGCACAGTTCCTAATGCTATTTCTCAAAAATCGCCTTTTGAAGCTTTGAGAGGATGGATAGCGAATTCTAAGTTAAATCCAGTATGGCTTCCTGTTTGGAAGGACAATGTTATGACTGAAGAGTTGAGGAGAAGTAAACTTGCCGAGTACCTGCAGAAATACAAATTGCGGTATGATGACAAAATGTCAGTGAGGGAGAAGAAATGGAATCTGGGTGATCGTGTTTTGGTAAATCAAAAACTAAGCATGGTCACAAAGGTTTGTCTAATTTTCTTGGCCCTTTTGTCATCACCGCAATTAAGAAAAATGTTGTAACTTTGGACAGTGGTTGTACCTGGAGTTTGTCTAGGTTGGTTAACTTTGTTGAGACAACTCATCGTACAACTAGTGATCATGGTTGTGCTTCTATGGATGGAAGTACAGCTGGTGATCATGGTTGTGCTTCTATGGATAGAGGTGCAAACAATGATAGTTCAACTAGTTCAACTAGACTCAGGCATGTACCTGTGAAATTCAAGGATTATGTTTTATATTAGAACTTAGTGTCTTCCATTTTTCTTTTTCTTTCTTTTTATATATATAACTGCTATGTTGAATTTTCTCATTGTTCTTTTGCTCTTTGGTTTTCTTATGTCTTGGTCATTACATTGAGACGTCTTCTGTTCTGTTATTTCCATGATTTTTGTAAAGGGTATGTGTTGTAACTTACTTGCATGCTTAACCATAGGATTCATAGAACACTTGCATGTCTTGGTAATGGAATTAGAATCTCATTACTTCATGATCTGTGATACGGCATTCTGACTTTGGAGGTGCTGCAGCTGAGACCTGTTTTATGTCGGTGGTTGTTTTTAAATAAAGCCTAACTTTGGATTCTTCTTTGGACACTGGCTTTTATTAGGGGCCTTCTGGATTTAAGCTGCAGGCGTCGGCTTGAGGCAGGTCAGGGGTCACCGGATCTTGTGTCAGGATTGCAGGGGTGACCTCCTAGTGGTGTTTTTCCATTGGAGCTCAGGACGGGTTCGGTGGGTACAGAGTGGGCTGGATTCGCAGTCTCCGGCTGCTGCCAGAGGTTGCAGTTGAACAAATCTGTGGTTCACGGGAGAAGCAGTCTTTGGAAGTGAAGGCACGCAGGTCCTCCGGATTTTTGAGGTTGCTGGCTGCAGGACACACCGCAAATTCACAGGAGCAGGTTTCGAGGGGAGACAGGCCTGTAGGGCCAAGTCAGTGGGCATCTTCCTCTTGTTAGCTGGCTGCAGGGCTGTTCGGTTCTTCTTCCTTTCTTCTTGTCGTTTCTGGATCTGAGGACGCAAGGTTCAGTGTGCCCCCTGAATATTAGATTTAGGGGTATTACAGGTAGGCAGAGGGCAGGGACCAAAGGGTCCCGTCCCGGGGGTGGGTACACCCCCTATTGTGCCACCCTCCAGTGGGAGGGGGGCAGGAGCCTGTCCCTGGTTGGTTGGGTCCCCCATCCTCAAGATAGCATGGACTCGGAGTTGTGCTTCACCTCGCCTCCGCCAACTGAGGGGTGGAGTTGGCAGAGGTGGGGCCACCTCACTTGTTTTTCCCGGGGAGGAGACTTGGCATCTCAGTTTTCAGTATAGCCATTATGGTGCTGCGGAGTTCGTAATGACAAACTCCCAGCACCATATACTCTTAATGGCAGCTCTGCATTTCCAGTGTTTATGAATGGACTTAGACACTGGAGGGGTACAGGGCTCATGCACCTGTACCCTCACCCCTGGTAAAGTGCACCCAGCTAGAGGGGTGACTGATCTACGCCAGGGCAGTGGGTTGTAGGCATGGTACACAGAGATGTGTGCCATGTCGACTCTTCACTTTGTTCTGCACCAAAACACGCAGCCTGCAAAGGCAGTGTGTGTATGTAAAGGTACAGGGCTTCTAAGGGTGGCACAATAAGTGCTGCAGCCCTTAGAGGCCTTCTCTGGTCACAGTGCCCTGGGTACCTGTGGTACAATTTCCCAGAGGCTGACCTGTGGCCAGAGATGCCAATTGGGTTTAGTTTTGGGGGAAGAACACAGGCCCTGGGAACCTGATTGTCAGGGACCCAGGGCACACCAAGTAAAAGTGCATTAGTGGTCTGGCAAAAAGTGTAGGGGGGGTTACTGCAACAGAAACCCACTTTCCTACAAAGGCCCCCTCCCCCCAGCCCAAAGGCCGGGAGACTCTGCCAAAGCTGGCAGAGTCTTTCTAGTCTTTCAGGCGAGGAAGTGTAGAAGAAGTGGTTTGAAAGTTGCAGGGCCTACTCTGCCTTGCACCCTTCTGTCCAGGTCAGTCCCTTTGGGGAGATGGCCTACCTCAACAGTTTCAGGACCTAATTCCCAATGCTCCTTTCCTAGCTCTTTAGTGTCTTCACCCCATCTTTTTAGTTTGGGTTCAGAGGTGTCTACCTCTGCAAATTCTAACTTAGCCAGGGAAAAGCCAAGCTTACCCACAAAGGTCACCCACAGCTTGAGCAACCCCACCATGACTAAAAGGGTCAGAGGACCTAACTTGCTATTTGGCAGGGGGTTAGGCCACCATGCCTAAGACAGTGCTGCCATGAAGGCTAACACCCAGCAGAGGCTACTGACAGCTGCCAGTACCCAGAACCACACCTTTAGCTCCTCACTGGTAAGTGAAGGGGCTACCTTACAGGCTTCTTGGGGTTCTGGTTGCCTATCTGCATTTTTAGGGTGGGGGGTCCCTACCCTTGGTAGTGAACACCCTTCCTCCACCCTCTGTTTTGCCAGCTGTGGAGCCACCAACTCAGGCTGGACAGCTGCCTGACTAGTCAGGTCTTTTTTGTTGGCTAGGTGGGACTTTACCAGTGACAATTCTGGAGTTCACCCTTACTGGAGTTGAATCTCCCTGGCCCACTGGTACTGTGGCTAACAGTTGCCCCACCTTTCCTATACTGTCTCTTCTTCTTCTTTTGGGGCTTGGTTGCACTACCTGCAGGCTGAGCACACTCCCAGGTTTCTTGGGTGAGGTCTGGCAGTGGAAAAAGTACCTCTATATGGCTTAGACCAACCTCTGGGTGATCATTCCCCAGGAGACAATCAAGGGGGAGGTCTTTACTGACTACCACCTTTCTCCATCTAAAGGTCCCAGCTATTTCTAGGAGCACTACAGCCACAGGCCTAACAGTGACTCCCCCTGGGACAGTCCTTACTCTTTTTGTTTCCCCTGGGACATACTGGTATGGGAGTACCAACCTGCCATGCACCACAGTGTGACTGGCACAGGTATCTCTCAGGGCAGTGGCTGGGATTCCATTCACCAGTAGGTGGTGGAAGTGTCTACTCCCCTCTGGAATTTCCAGCTCATCTTTTGGGCCCATTTTCCAGTTGAAGGCTAGGAGAACTTCCGCATCTGAGGAACCATCCTCCAAAGCTACACTGGCAACCCCTGGAGCTACACTAGGGGCTTTGTTTTTAGGACAACTAGGGTCTTTGATGTGGTGTCCTGCTTTTTGACAGTTGTGACACCATACTCTGTTGGGATCCCAATTCTTACTTTGGTACGTACCCTGTTTTAGTTTGTGAGGTGTCTTTGGGCCCACCTTCCTGGACAGGTTTTTGGGTGGCTACCTGGGACTCCTTACTTTTATCTTTAGGGGATTCACTGTCTTTCCTCTGGGGAGGCTTTGTAACCCCTTTCTTTGGTCACCCACAGTGGACGTTCTAGTTACCCGTGTTTTGGCCCAGTGGTCTGCCTTCTTTCCCAATTCTTGGGGAGAAAGTGGGCCAAAGTATTTAATGGGTAAGTAATCCTGTATAGATTTTGTTGGACTTGGCCCTTTTTGCAGGGTCATCCCTGAAATTTTTACCTTGTATTTTTTCTGACCTATTGTTGGCTGTTCTATGACTCTGGGCACTTTACCACTGCTGATCAGTGCTAAAGTGCATATGCTCTCCTTATTGTAAAATGTATATGTTGGTTGGATTCCATGATTGGCTTATTTGGTTTACTGTCAGACCCCAGTAAAGGGCACCAGGGGTGCCCAGGGCTTGTAAATACAAATGCTGCTGGTGGGCTTGCAGCACTGGTTGTGTCACCCACAGAAGCGGCCTAGTAAAATGTGTCCAAGGTCTGCCATTGCAGAACCTGCGTGCAGTCTGGTACTGTCATGCTGACTGGGCAAGTGCACCCACTTGCCAGTCCCTAAACCTTCCCTTAACTTCATATTAGTCACCCCTATGGTAGGCCCAAGGGCAGGGTGCATTGTAAGCATAAGGTAGGACAAGCCCTGATGTGTGTGGCATGTCCTAATAGTGAATTACAGCCATTTTCGTTTTTCACTATTGTAAGGCTACCTGTTCTCCATAGGCCAGAATGGGCTGTTAGAATTGTTACATCCTATGATCCTAACAGACCCAGGGAACATGGTAGAGATTCGAGTTTAGTATGCCTGAACTCAGAATAATAAAATACATTGTTTAGTAAAGTTTATTTTAATATTCTGTGTTTGCAAATACCACTTTTAGAAAGTTGGTATTTGCTTGCTTAACCATTTCAGCCCGCCTCTGCTATGATGTGTATCTGCCTGTCTGGTTTGTGTGAGTGACAGGGCTGGGGAAACCCAGAGGGGCAGGGCTAGGTAGCCTGGTGGTGAATAGAGAGATTGACATCCAGATGGGTGGGAGGAGTGCACCTGGACTCTGAATAGGGCTGTGCTCTGCCACCACAATGCTGGCTCCACCTCCTGTGGAGCATCTGATGTCTCTGCCCTGCACTCGCCTGGAGTGCTGTCAGACGCTGAGGGGTGCTCTGCCTTGTTGTCATCGAGGAGGGGGCTGCTTGTTGCTGTCTTGCCTGCGGGGAGTCGAGGAGGGCTGTAGCACGACGCGGGACTCTGTGTCCCAGGATTCCGTGCTCTCTGCCACCTGTGCTCGCTCCACGCCTACCCGCCCCGGACAGTTCTTAAATCCTCGCGGAACCCGCTGGCGCGGGTCCCGCTTCGCCTGGAGTGCTGTCAGACGCTGAGGGGTGCTCTGCCTTGTTGTCATCGAGGAGGGGGCTGCTTGTTGCTGTCTTGCCTGTGGGGAGTCGAGGAGGGCTGTAGCACGACGCGGGACTCTGTGTCCCAGGATTCCGTGCTCTCTGCCACCTGTGCTCGCTCCACGCCCACCCGCCCCGGACAGTTCTTAAATCCTCGCGGAACCCGCTGGCGCGGGTCCCGCTTCGCCTGGAGTGCTGTCAGACGCTGAGGGGTGCTCTGCCTTGTTGTCATCGAGGAGGGGGCTGCTTGTTGCTGTCTTGCCTGCGGGGAGTCGAGGAGGGCTGTAGCACGACGCGGGACTCTGTGTCCCAGGATTCCGTGCTCTCTGCCACCTGTGCTCGCTCCACGCCCACCCGCCCCGGACAGTTCTTAAATCCTCGCGGAACCCGCTGGCGCGGGTCCCGCTTCGCCTGGAGTGCTGTCAGACGCTGAGGGGTGCTCTGCCTTGTTGTCATCGAGGAGGGGGCTGCTTGTTGCTGTCTTGCCTGCGGGGAGTCGAGGAGGGCTGTAGCACGACGCGGGACTCTGTGTCCCAGGATTCCGTGCTCTCTGCCACCTGTGCTCGCTCCACGCCCACCCGCCCCGGACAGTTCTTAAATCCTCGCGGAACCCGCTGGCGCGGGTCCCGCTTCGCCTGGAGTGCTGTCAGACGCTGAGGGGTGCTCTGCCTTGTTGTCATCGAGGAGGGGGCTGCTTGTTGCTGTCTTGCCTGCGGGGAGTCGAGGAGGGCTGTAGCACGACGCGGGACTCTGTGTCCCAGGATTCCGTGCTCTCTGCCACCTGTGCTCGCTCCACGCCCACCCGCCCCGGACAGTTCTTAAATCCTCGCGGAACCCGCTGGCGCGGGTCCCGCTTCGCCTGGAGTGCTGTCAGACGCTGAGGGGTGCTCTGCCTTGTTGTCATCGAGGAGGGGGCTGCTTGTTGCTGTCTTGCCTGCGGGGAGTCGAGGAGGGCTGTAGCACGACGCGGGACTCTGTGTCCCAGGATTCCGTGCTCTCTGCCACCTGTGCTCGCTCCACGCCCACCCGCCCCGGACAGTTCTTAAATCCTCGCGGAACCCGCTGGCGCGGGTCCCGCTTCGCCTGGAGTGCTGTCAGACGCTGAGGGGTGCTCTGCCTTGTTGTCATCGAGGAGGGGGCTGCTTGTTGCTGTCTTGCCTGCGGGGAGTCGAGGAGGGCTGTAGCACGACGCGGGACTCTGTGTCCCAGGATTCCGTGCTCTCTGCCACCTGTGCTCGCTCCACGCCCACCCGCCCCAGCCCTACCATCCCTCATAAAGGAGGAGGCGCTACCCGCTACGCGGGACGCGAGCGGGACGCGCCGGACGAAGCCCGGACAAAGGGCGGACCGTCTGAGGCCGTCAGAGGCAGAAGGAGGCTGGGCTGGGCCACGTCTCTTGTTTCCGCTAGACCTGTGAGTACATATTCAGGTTTCGTACCCACTAAACTATGTCGACCCGTTCGGGTAAACTGTTAAGGAATGAAGGTGTAAGGGGGCCAAATGCAGCAAGCCCCATTATTGGATCTATGGACCGCTTCATTACCAGGGTGGCGGCGGTGATTGATAAGGAGATCGCAATGTCTGAGCGGCGTTTATCTGAGGTCTACCTCCCTTCGAGTCGTTCATCCCTGGGGGGCGATGCTCAATCATCACTTATAACTGCCAGTTCCCAGTTCCATGGCGATATTGCGCCTAGTGTTTTTGGTACTTCCTCAAACCCACCCCAGTTGGTTGACATTGAACAAAATATAGGCAGGCTAGAAAGTTTGGCTGCTCTTTTTCCAATAGTCACCATGGAGGATGATGGTCTTGGTATACTGATTGCATCATCGTCCATCAACACCCCAAGTGAAGCCATTAGTGTTGTGGAACCTTTATTATCGTCCACCTCGCACTTGGGATTACCAGAAGGGGAGATAGTTAGGTCCCCCAATAATTCCCAAACAACCATCATTAGACAGGAGAATAGGCCCTTAAGCAAAAAGGTTCGTAAACGTAAAAGGGGCTGCCCAGTTAGACAGGCCGTGCTTTATCAAAATTCAAGAAAGCCTTTTGAAGTGGGTATGAGAACTACAAGGGTCAAAGCTACAGTGAAAAAACTGGCCATACCTGGGGATGTTGTAAACTCTCCTGAGGAGTCACACTCTGGCCCAAATAGTGCGAAACTTTTAAAGTTTACGGACTTAGCAACGGTAGAAAATATTCTTGAGAAGGTCTATAGACTCTTGAATCCGTTGCTAACTCAAGTTAAAGGCCTTGGGGATAGGATTGACAAACTCGAGCAATCAACCCTTGACGGCTTTCACTCACTTAAAGTAGCAGTTAAACAAACTAGTAGAGTGACCGAAGCTAAGAACCTGGTTGCTAGCGGAAACGTGCCTTCATCTCAGCGAGCCTCCAAGCATCCACTAGGCTGTGAGAAGGGAGCTTCTAATAGTCCATCTATCCTAGCTTCCACATCTATTCCAAGTCCCAAAGCAGGACTTCAGCAAAAGGGTTCTCAAACCCAGTTAGAGGCCGATAAAAATAAGCTTAAGTCTCCCCGACAGAAGCAGCCACAGGTAGTGAGTGGCACAACGGAAATTCCTAAAAAACAAGGGGCATGTACCAACTCTAGCAGGTTAGCCTTAGAGAAATCCCCTAGGTCCGTCCCCCATCCTACCACTTTCACTTGCCTCTAGTAAACAAGTACGACAAATTCCCCCAGTAAACCTTCCACCAGACTGTCAACCCTTTGCGGCAGTCATGGTTAATGTGCCTCCTTTAAAGGACGGCCAGTTGGAAAACCATCAATCACTTAAGAATAAGTGTATCCACTGGCTAAAGGCAAATAAGCCAATCCCGCTAGGTGTGGATGGCATTATACTGAGTGTCCGTAGAGTGGACTGGGTTGGACACGGGGAAAAAACACAGGAGGGGGACTGTATAATTGTAAATTTCCAAGACCCAAGAGTGGTACCATCGATTTGTACCCCTGTTCCTAATATGGGGGTCCCGGGGGTCAAAGTGGTAGACCTTTCCTTCTTTTATCCCAGGCAAATCATTGATTTTACCGGTGGAAGCTTAAGTCCCCCTGTTCTTGTCCAGAATAGGAATGGGGTTTTAGGGGACACCAGGGAGAAAAATTTGTGGCCAGCGGGACCCATCTGACTGGAAGTTGGGCAGAGAGTAGATTCTGTGGAAATATTATCACTTAGCAAAAGTAATCCTATAAGTGGGATAGGTGACCTTATACCCACCTTGCATGACCCTTGCTGTCCTCACGTTTTCCCGAGGAGCTCTACAGGCGGGGACACTCCGGCGCCCTGCAGCACTCCGGCTGTGACGGACCTTGCTCTTAAGGTTTTCAGCTGGAATGTCGCGGGGATTGCAGGGAAGTTGCCCCTCCCTGACTTTATTAGGCAGGTTGACGAGCACTCTCTGTGCCTCTTTCAAGAGACATGGAGTTGTGTGCCGGTCCACAGGGTGGGTTTTTCCTCCTACTTCTCCCCTGCGCATGTCTCATCTTCAGGGAGGGGGCGCCCAGCTGGTGGCCTCCTTATCTGGGTTGCGGCATCTCTTGATTGCAGAATTATGGATTTCCCCACAGGTTCTCCTGACATTCAAAACATAACCTTAATAGACCAAAGGGGGAGAGTTGTTTTAAACGTTTATAATGTTTATGCCCGGGGAACCGTGGGCGGGAGAAAGTCTCCTGTAATATCTTTACTCGAGACTTTGTTAAACAACACCCCATATAAGTCTCGTACATTGGTTGCAGGTGATATGAACTGTACGTTCGAGCCTTTGGGTTCGGACGTTTCCCTCGACCAAGAGGAGGAGGACACTAGGTGGGGGATTCCGGTTCTGGAAATCCCACCGATCAAGAGGTGGTCAGAAGTGGCGCTTCAGTTATACTCCCTGAGCCTTGAATTCAATCTAAGGGCTGTTAATGGGAGGACACCCTCGGATAGGCTGGGCGCACACACGTATAATAGGCCCGGACATACATCTAGGTTAGATTATCTTTTAGTAGACGTGTGTCTATGGCCCTATGTAAAGGATATGCAGGTGGTCCCCTCGGTTGAAAGCGACCACAACCTCCTTTCTCTAAGTATGGCTCAGTGGTGGCGTCACTCAAGTAAGGTTTCTATAAACCAGGTAGCAGCACCACCTGAGGTATCTGAAGTCTCCCCTTGTGGTAGGCGAATTAAATGGGCCAAACTGGTTTTATCAGAGGGGAAGGTAGAAGAAATAAAATCTCTCCTAAACCATACGGTAGTAAACCTTGGAACATCCTCGGAAGGTGTGGGCAGAGCGAGTGGGCTCTTCGTCTCCCTGATAGATGCCTTGACTAATGTCTTTACTCTTCACCACAATAAATTGGGTAATAAACTCTCCAAAAAACCCCTCGATGGTTGGTATTCCCAACCATGTAGGGTTCTTAAGGCTAAGTTAGTTGAGGCGATCAAAGTTAAGTCCCGTTTTGAGATACAGGAAGCAAGGAAGGCCTACAATAACTCTCTTAAACTAGCCAGGAGGGAGTGGGAAGATAGACATTGGGATGACCTGCACGGAAAAGCCCCGATGCACTTATGAGACCCTGTAACATCTCGCCACAAAGCTGGGTAAAGCACTTTGGGTCTTTATACCTCCCTCCAGATGAGGATGGTAATGCGGGGATGGTTCTTACGCATATAATCGAACCTCATGCCTACGATCTCTTTACTCCGCTAGAACTTGAGGGGGTTATAGGGTGGGTAGCCCCACGCAAGGCTGCGGGTCCCGATGGCCTCCCGGGAGACCTTATGAGGGCATACCCAGTGGAATGGGCACGGGTCATAGCAGCGCTACTTAATGATATCATGATGGGAGGGGCAGTACCTGAATCCTGGAAAGGGGCGGTGGTGGTCCCAATTTATAAAAAAGGGTGCAGGGAAGCTCCAGGTAATTACCGTCCCATAAGTCTGATCGACTCCACCCAAAAGATAGCAGGTAAAGCTATCCTTGGAAGGATTCTCCATTGGGTGGAGGAGAATAAAATTCTTTCAGACTTTCAGGCAGGTTTTCGGGTTGGAATGGGGACAATTGAGCAGGTGTTTAGGCTGGTATTATTGTGGTGGAAGGTGGTGGAACTGGGCAAGGGCAGCCTTTATCTGGCCTTTATAGACCTGAAGACTGCCTTTGACCTAGTCCCCCGAGAAGATCTCTGGAGGGTACTTCTCGAGCTGGGCTTACCCCCTTACATCTTGTCACTTCTTATCAGCCTTCACGCCAATACCTTTGCCCAGGTCCGTTGGGGTAAAAACGGTGAACTTACTGAGAAGATTCCAGTCTCTAGGGGCGTAAGGCAGGGCTGTGTCCTGGCACCAACCCTATTTTTACTTTATGTGAACGGGGTGGTAAAACATCTCCAGCAAGAACCAGCCGACGCCCCCTGTCTCGGAGGAGTCCGGATCCCCACCCTGCTATTTGCGGACGACACACTCCTGATTTCGAAGACCCCTCAAGGTCTCCAGAAATTATTAACACGATTTCAGGAGTTTTGTGATGTAAGAGGATTAACAATAAATGTGGATAAAACAAAATATCTAGTCCTAAATCCTCCTAAGAAACTGGGCCGCCCACCGACTCTAAATTCGACCCCCCTAGAGAAAGTAGCCGAATTCGACTACCTTGGCATCCGGATTACGGATAGGATGTCCTGGGTTAGCCATATTGATAAAATGGTCCTCAGTCACAGGAGAGTGGGAGGTGCCCTTATGAGGGAGTTCAGGGCCTCTCCAAGAAGATCACTCACCCCAGTAGTTGATATTTACAAGGCTAAAGTAGTGTCATCAGCCTTGTATGGTGCAGAATTGTGGGGCCACTGTTGTTTGAAAGACCTAGAGACAGCGGAGAGTAAGTTACTGAAATCCCTTATCTCCGTCCCCCTGAGTACTCCATCCGTACCTGTCAGGTTGGATATGGGCTGCAAAAATATTAAAGACCAGGCCCAGCTTCGCCCGCTTTTGTTATGGACAAGAATCTGGAGGGGTGAAGAATTGAAATCTTATGCTGATGCCTTGGGAGAAATTATGAGTTTGGGGGGCTGGGCTAAAATAAAGTGGCTCAGAGATACTAAAAAGCTT
The DNA here is from genome assembly GCF_964204655.1 of Triturus cristatus. Taxonomy (NCBI): domain Eukaryota; kingdom Metazoa; phylum Chordata; class Amphibia; order Caudata; family Salamandridae; genus Triturus; species Triturus cristatus. The sequence continues at coordinate 1,198,920,087 of NC_140582.1, read as the reverse complement.
TTGGAGAATGTCGGTCTAGGAGGCTGCTGGTCATCACGTTCAGCCCCTACAAAAGAAGTTGTCAAGGCGCATTATTGGAACTGGTGTGCGGAGCGGTTAAACACAACCTCTAACCACTGCAAGTCGACTGTCGCCTTTTTGCAAATTAAAGACACTGTGGCTTTTGAACCCTACCTGGACCTGATAACTCTCCCTTATGACCGAGCCCTTTATTTCAAATTTAGAGTTGGATGTCTCCCCCTAGGTGCATTGGTATCGAGTTGGTCACTTGTGCCCCGCATTTCTCCCAACTGTGCGTGTTGCCCTAGCAAGGCCGAGTCTATTGTACATGTCTTATTTGTTTGCCCGGACTATGCAAGGCCCAGGAGTGTCTGGTTGAAACCCCTCTGTCGCATTATGGGCACACGTAGTCACCTTGAAGCCCTGCGTATTTTAACTACGGACACTTCCCCCCTTTTAGTGTGTGGAATTGCGAAATTTTTAAAGTGGTCCTGGCTTATTCGCTGCAAGAGATTGTCAGTAGCTGTTTAATTCTTTTTTTAGATAATTTATTATGGGAAATTTATGCCCTTTTTATATTTCTTATGACTTTGATACTGGCTTCTTGTAACTGTGATTTTTATGTGTCTACTGTATTTTTTTATGTGCTTACAAGATATCTTGCATATCGAATAAAAGCTTATGACTAGTGACTAGAAAGTCAGAGTCATGTCAACAAAGTGCTCAGGAACTGGTTTGGACTGGGCAAAGGCCCCTCTACCTCAGAGGAACAAAGGAATTAGGGGTATAAGTATTGGGACCCTGCTCCCAAGAAATTAGATCCTGCTTGACAAGAAGAACTGCCTGAAGAGAAGGAACTGGGAAAGCTGTAAGGAGGAGTACTGTCCCTGACCTGGGGGATTGGCCTGCAGTGGTTGCCTTGCTGCTGAAGGAAAGGAGAAAGACTACAAAAGACTTTATTTCAACTTGTGTTTAAAAAGATCTCCAAGGGCTTGGAATAGAGCTTGCCTCCTGCTGAAGTCTCAGGAACAACAGACTTCACCCCCCAGCTCCCCAGAGTTCTTTGGAAGTGCCTGCTGCTGTTGTTGGGCCTTCTGAGGGACTGCGTGCCGCAAGGAGTTGGAAGCGCGACTCAAGGAGGAGAAGCGTGCCGCCTTCGGAGCTGCTGTCGTCGCATCTCGTAAAGTGTGTCACTGCTACAGCATCGCATTGAGCGGAAGCGTCTCGCATCATCCAGTTAGTGTCTCGCAACGCCGAAGAAGCGTGTCACCATCGCAGCCATCGTAGCTGACGCATCACACCGCATCAAGAGAAGCGCCTCACATCCACGGAGAAGCGTGCCGCCGTCGGAGCTGCTGTCGTCGCATCGCGTAAAGGGGTGTCGCCGCTGTAACATCGCATCGAGCGGAAGCGTCTCGCAAACGCCGGAGAAGAGTGCCGCTGTCGTCGCATCGCGTAAAGGGTGACGCCGCTGTAGCTGACGCATCGAGTCGAGTCTTCTCGCAACATCGGAGAAGCGCAACGCATCTGGAAGATCTTCACGTCTTTATTTCTTTGCACCAAAAACTTCATCGCATCAACATCGTTGCAACACTTTCGTTGCCCTGCGTGTCGCATCTAAAAGGTACATTGAAAGTGTTGCATTTAAGAACTTAAGAGAACTAAGCAAAATTCTACCATCTAAAGTAACAGTATTGTGTATTTTTGTCGTTTAATGGTCTTGTGGTAACTCTATATAAAGAATCCTTATTTTTAATATAAAACCTGGGTGGTATCCGTTTGTAGTGTTGTCACTTGTTTACTGTATGTGATCACAAATGCTTAACCTATAACGCTCTGAGATAAGCCTTGTCTGCTCGCGCCAAGCTACCTAGAGGGTGAGCAGGGGTTATTTTAGAGTGTACCCCCTTACCCTGACTAGAGGAAAGGTTCCCTGCTTGACACAAGTACCTACCTGTGCCAACCAGAGAACCCGGATTCTAACAGATTTGTTTTCTAAGGTCAGTAGAAAAGAGGCTGTAACACATCCAAAAAGTGCAAATAAATCTGAACAAAATACATTCAACACAGTTGTGTCCCAACAAATTAGACCAGTGAGAATCAAGCAGTGTTAAACTGTTGCAAGAAAATACATTTAGAAAGTCTCTCGTAACTATACAACATAGACCTTCTCGCCAGCACTACCTGTGCTAGTACAAATACTGCTATGTTATGTGTATTCCGCTAAGACAGGTAAGCCCTGAACATGGGCAGTTGTACTGTAAAATTTTTGGAAATGTCATATTGCCTGTGGAAAGTATATTCAAACATTATCCGTACTGAGACATGAAAATAGCATTTATCTACGTGATACGAGACACTGGTAGTAAACTTCATAAACAAAATGGAATATGAGGCTTACGATTACTATGTTATTAGGTAGACTTCAAGCCGAGGGGAAGAACCTGAGAGTCCGGGATAGGGAGCAGGAACCCAGTGGGACCACAGGAGAGCATATGACACCCGGGACGAGGATATGAGCCTCACAGCGAACAACATCGGATACTCCTAGCTGGAGTGAGTAGGCAGACTGGGTGGATCTGCAGCTCCAAGTACCAGACCCCTCACAGCTCACAGTGGCATTGTGGATAAGAAAATAAGTTACTTTCTTGTAACCAGTATTGGTATCTTTCATAGATTCACATGCCTGAATCACTCCCAGTCGTTGAGATGGGAGTCCCACGGTTAAATATTCAAGCAGTGCGTCAAAAAATGTATAGGCTATAATGGCCCTAAGCCATGTCAATAGAAGCGTATCTATGTCTTTTTTTTTTTAAAAAGACCTAATGTTGGAACCCAGCCAATCAGCTGCCAGCACCCTCTAAAACACCCCCAGCAGAGTCAGATTCTTTCAGATTTCCTAAGCACAAGTGGAAAAGTAAGAATCCCAAAAATTAAAGAGAACTACCTCTATAGTGAGGAGGGTGGGTTGCTTGTGATTCTATGAAAGATGGCAATACTGGATAACCGTAGTTACAGGTAAGTAAGTTATTTTCTCATCCAGTATCGGGGTATCTTTAATAGATTCACATGCCTGAATCAGAATAGCAAGCAGTGACCAAAATTGTACTGTCGTTAGAGAAAGGAGGGAGACATGCAAGGCCTCAGACTGGATCCGGAAAGTTTTCGTCAGCAGTACCCCTGCGTGTCGAAAGGTGGCGTCGGTCATCACGCATTCATCGTTGGCGTCGTGGTCGCCGGGATGACGTCGCGGTAGCTACTTAGACGCCGCCCTCGCGCTCTGACGTCAGTTCTGTACACGGTTTTCCACGCTAGAAGTGCAGAGCCATGCAAGACACTGAGCACTGGTGCACAAAACTAGGGCCCTGAAAGGAGTCCTTAACCCTAGAAGTCAGTTCGCAGAACGGGGAGGATGGGTGGGGCGGTAAGGAATCTATAACTAACCTATGTTTTGTACAGATATATTGTTACCAAAGGTAAGTAACTTGTTCATCTGAAAGATACAGTTAGTTTTAGATTCCTTACCTTAGAATAGATACCCCAGCAATACCAACCTCGGAGGGGGGTCTGTGAACCAAGTTCACACCAGAAAGTCCTGGAGAACAGAACAGCCAAAGAAGCCATCCCTCCAGGCTTTGCTGTCCAGGCAGTAGTGTTTAGTAAATGTGTGCAGCGATGCCCACATAGCTGCATGATAGATGTCACTGAGGGGGACTCCAAGTCCCAAAGCAGTGGTAGCTGCCGTCGACCTGGTGGAATGGGCGTGTAGCCCTACTGGAGGCTCCTTCTTTGCCAAGGAATAGCAAGCTTTGATGCACAAAACGACTCATCTAGAGATGATCCGTTTGTGCACGGCTCATCCTGTTTTAGCACCCACGTAGCGAACAAAGAGCTGGTCATCGACTCAGATTTGCTTTGTGCGATCCAAATAAAAGGAAAGTGCACGTTTTGGATACAGACGGTGGAGCCTCTCTTCCTCTTAGGAAGGATGCGGAGGCAGAAAGAAGGTTGGCAAAATGATGGTCTGTCCAATATGGAAAGGAATAACAACTTTGGGAAGGAAGGATGGACGAGTTCTAAGGACAACCTTGTCAGGATGGACAATCCGAAAAGGAGGTTTTGAAGAAAGAGCTTGGAGCTCACTCACCCTGCAGGCAGAGGTGATGGCCACAAGAAAGGCAGTTTTTAAAGTTAGAAGCCTGAGAGGACAGTTAGGCTCAAAGGGAACGCACATAAGGTATGTAAGAACCAAGTTCAAGTCCCAATGGGGCATTGCGAAGGGAACACGAGGAAAAAGATGAAGTAATGCCCTCAAGAAAGCGATTCACAACAGGGGACTTGAAAAGAGAAGGCTGATCAGGAAGGCTAAGAAAGGCTGAAATGGCCAAGAGGTAGCCCTTTATAGTGCCCAGAGCAGAGCCCTGCTGGGCCAGGAGAACCTCAGAAAGAGGGGCAGAAAGGGGATCCACAGCCTTTGCTGCGCACCATGCCACAAATGTGTTTCATCTACAGGCGTATACCGTCTTAGTGAAGGAACGCCTGGCTGCCAAGATTACATTACAGATTTCGGGAGGAAGGTTGAAAGCCATCAACTATTGCTGCTTAATCTCCATGCACGAAGGTGAAGGCTGGACAGGTTTGGGTGGAGGACCGTCCCCTGCTGCTGTGACAGAAGATCCTCTTGAAGAGCCAGTCTGATCAGAGGATCGATGGCCATGCTCAAGAGCTCAGGGTACCAGACTCTTCGTGCCCAGTCCGGAGCCAAAAGAATGACTTGGGCCTGGTCGCACTTGATCTTCTTCAGCACTCCGGGTAGAAGTGGTACAGGTGGAAAGGCATACAGGAGGCCGAAACTTGCGATGAAAAGTGTTGCCGACCGAGTGCCACCTTGGAAACTCCTACACGCATATCTGCTGACATTGCGCGTTCCCTTCGGTGGCAAATAGATCTAACCACAAGGCTCTCCCCACTGCTGAAAGAGACCTCGCACGACCTCCGAGTGAAGATGCCATTCGTGATCCATCATGCACCGGCGGCTGAGTCCGTCCGCCTTGGCGTTCAGGGAAGCTGCCAGGTGTTGAACCACCAGTGATATGCCCGGATGTTCCAGCCATGTCCAAAGGCAAAGAGCCTCTTGACATAGGGTCCACGACCTCACCCCACCCTGTGTGTTGCAGTACCACATGGCGGTGGTGTTGTCCGTGAACACCTGCACTACTCTTCCTTTGGCAGAAGGAAGGAATGCCTTCAGTACAAGACGAATCGCCCGGAGCTCCAGAAGGTTGATGTAGAGCCCAGACTCTGCCGGAGACCAGAGGCCTCTGTCTCTCCCATGTGGCCGCCCCATCCCAGGAGTGACGCACCTGTCACTACTGTGAACTCCGGTTGGGGAAGGGAGAGGGATCTACCATAGACCCAATCGAACAAGTTACTTACCTTCGGTAACGATGTATCTGTAAGAAACATTAGTTAGTTGGATTCCTCACCTTAGAATATCCCCAGGCGTCAGACTGGATCCGGAAGATTTTTCGTCAGCAATACCCCTTGCGCGTCGCTAGGCGTCGTCTGCGGCTGCGCGTCCGTCGTCGGCGTCGTGCGCCGGAATGACGTCGGAGTACTTAGACGCCGCCCTCGCGCGCTGACGTCAGTTCTTGTACATAGCTTTCCGCGTCAGGAACGCAGAGCCATGCAAAGACCGACACTGGTGCCAAAAATAAAATCTAAGGGCCTGAAAAGGATAACCTTAACCCTAGATGTCAGTTCGCAGAACGGGGAGGATGGGTGGGTCGGTGAGGAATCTAACTAACTAATGTTTCTTACAGATACATCGTTACCGAAGGTAAGTAATTTGTTCATCTGAAAGAAACACGTTCGTTAGATTCCTCACCTTAGAATAGATACCCAAGCAATACCATCCCCGGTGGTGGGTCTGCGAACCAAGATCACACCAGAAAGTCCTGGAGGACAGAACGGCCAAAGAAGCCATCCCTCCGGACTTGGCTGTCAAGGCAATAATGCCTGGCAAACGTGTGTAGCGAAGCCCACGTTGCCGCCTGACAGATGTCCTGCAAAGGGACACCTCGTCCCAAAGCAGTGGTAGCCGCCGTGGCCCGAGTAGAATGGGCGCGCAGCCCAACAGGAGGGTCCTTTTTTGCCAAGGAGTAACAAATTTTGATGCACAAAACGACCCACCGAGAGATGGTCCGTTTGTGCACAGCTTTCCCCTTCTTAGCACCCACGTATCCAACGAAAAGTTGGTCGTCCACCCGGAACTGCTTTGTGTGGTCCAGATAAAAGGAGAGCGCACGTTTTGGGTCCAGACGGTGGAGCCTCTCTTCCTCTTTGGAAGGATGCGGAGGCGGAAAGAAGGTGGGCAAGGTGACAGACTGCCCAAGATGAAATGGAGTCACCACTTTCGGAAGAAAGGAGGGACGAGGCCGAAAGACAACCTTGTCCGGATGAACAGAGAGAAAAGGAGGCTTTGAAGATAAAGCATGGAGCTCACTCACCCGTCTAGCCGAGGTGATGGCTACCAGAAAAGCAGTCTTAAGCGTCAGCAGACGAAGAGGACAATTATGAAGAGGCTCAAAGGGAACGCACATTAGAAATGTGAGAACAAGATTCAAGTCCCACTGAGGCATTACAAAGGGGACAGGAGGGAACGTGTGAGTAATGCCTTTTAGAAAGCGTGTAACTACAGGGGACTTGAAAAGAGAAGGCTGATCAGGAAGCCGCAAGAAGGCAGAGATGGCAGCAAGATAACCTTTCAGGGTGCCCAGGGCAGAGCCCTGCCGGGCCAAAGAAAGAAGAAACAGTAGAACCTCAGAAAGAGGGGCGGAAAGGGGATCCACAGCCTTTGCTGTGCACCATGCCACAAATTTGTTCCACCGGCAGGCGTATACCGTCTTTGTGGAGGGACGCCTGGCTGCCAGAATGATATCACAGACTTCAGGAGGCAAGTCAAATGGCATCAACTGCCGCCGCTCAATCTCCACGCATGGAGGTGGAGGCTGGACAGGTTCGGGTGGAGGACCGTCCCCTGCTGCTGCGACAGAAGATCCTCCCGAAGGGGCAGACGTATCGGAGGATCGGTCAACATACTGAGTAGCTCGGGATACCAGTACCTTCGTGCCCAATCCGGAGCCACCAAGATGACTTGGGCCCGGTCGCGCCTGATCTTCTTCAGCACTCTGGGCAGAAGTGGTATAGGCGGAAAGACGTACAACAGACCGCAACTCCACTCGTGACGAAAAGCGTCGCCGAGCGAGTGCCGCCTTGGAAATTCCAACGTGCAGAACTGCTGACATTGCACGTTCTCTTCGGTGGCGAATAGATCTAACCAAGGCTCTCCCCACTGCTGAAAGAGACCTTGCGCCACTTCGGAGTTCAGACGCCATTCGTGATCCATCATGCACCGGCAGCTGAGTTCGTCTGCTCTGGCGTTCAGAGAGCCCGCCAGATGTTGAACCACTAGGGTGACGCCCTGGTGTTCCAGCCACGTCCAGAGGCGCAGAGCCTCCTGACAAAGGGTCCACGACCCCACCCCGCCCTGTTTGTTGCAATACCACATGGCGGTGGTGTTGTCCGTGAACACCTGCACGACACTTCCCCTGACAGAGGGAAGGAAGGCTTTCAGTGCAAGTCGGATCGCTCTCAACTCCAACAGGTTGATGTGGAGACGAGACTCCGCCGGAGACCAGAGGCCTCTCCCATATGGCCACCCCATCCCAGGAGGGACGCATCCGTCACTATGACATGCTCCGGTTGGGGAAGGGAGAGGCTTCTGCCCATGACCCAATCGCGGTCCGTGAGCCACCACTGCAACTGCTGTGCAGTGCCCTCCGAGATCAAGACATGGTCGGACAGGTTGCCGTGATGCTGGGCCCACTGAAACTTCAGGTCCCACTGCAGAGCCCGCATGCGCCGCCTGGCGTGATGCACTAGTAGGATGCAGGAGGCCATCAGCCCCAGAAGCCGCAACACTAGCCTGACCGAAACCCAGGATAGAGGCCGAAAGATGGGAATCAGGGCCTGAATATCCCGGACCCGCTGTTCCGGCGGATAGACCCGGAACTGCGCCGAATCGAGAACCGCTCCGATGAAGAGGAGCTTCTGAGAGGGACTCCGGTGTGACTTCGGCACGTTGATGGAAAATCCCAGCAAATGCAGGAGATCCGCCGTAGTCTGGAGGTGGGAGACGACTGTCAGGGGCGAGCCCGCCTTCAACAACCAGTCGTCGAGATAGGGGAAGACTGGAACCCCTGATCTGCGCAGATGAGCTGCGACCACCGCCATCACTTTCGTGAACACCCGAGGGGCACTGGTGAGGCCGAAGGGGAGCACGGTAAACTGAAAGTGCTCTGGGCCCACCGTGAACCGCAGGTAACGCCGGTGGGCCGGCAGGACGGGGATGTGGAAATATGCGTCCTGCAAGTCCAACGCTACCATCCAGTCTCCAGGGTCTAGGGCAGCTAGAACCTGAGCCAAAGTCAACATTTTGAACCTTTCCTTCCGGAGGAAGGCATTGACGTTCCGGAGGTCCAAGATAGGGCGTAGGCCCCCCTTGCCCTTCTTGGGAACCAGAAAGTAGTGGGAATAACAACCACGACCTCCTTCTGGGCTCGGAACGCGCTCGATGACCCCCTTGGCCAAGAGGGCCGAAACTTCCTCGTGGAGAAGATTCAAATGATCCCCCGAGATACGGTGGTGCTGCGGTGGCATGGCTGGAGGGGTCGTCTCGAAGGGGAGGGAGTAGCCCCTTCGGACGATTTGCAGCACCCACCTGTCAGATGTGATGGACCGCCAGTGGAGCAGGTGATGGCGAACTCTGCCGCCCACTGGCATGGAATGGGCCTGAAAGCTCGGTCTAGGAAGGCTTTGAGGCGGATGCTGCCGGGGTGGATGTGGGCTGACCTCGTCGTCCTCCAGAACCGCCTCGGCGGAAACCACGTCCGCGACCGCGCGCAGGTTGGTTCTGCGGCTGGTGGCTAGGCGTACGTGAGGAGGCACCCCTTCCTTGGCCACGAAAGGGGGGAAAAGCGGAAGTTTGCGACCGCGGGGCCGAGAGGCCCAAGGACTTGGCCGTAGCCTGGGAGTCCTTAAAGCAAATCAGCGCACTGTCCGCTTTCTCACCAAAAAGGCGAGTGCCATCAAAGGGCATGTCCATGAGAGTGCTCTGGACATCACCCGAAAAGGACGTGGACCGCAGCCAGGCGTGACGTCTAAGCGCCACCGTGGTAGAAATCGCCCTACCCAGCGAGTCCGTACTGTCATGCCCACAGCGAATAGTATGCCGCGCTGCATCCCTCCCATCGGCCAGAGCCTGGGTAAGTCGTGTCTGGACCTCCTCCGGACACAGGGGCAGCACGTCCTCCACCGTATCCCACAGAGAGTGGGAATAACGGTCCAAGAGACAGGCGGTGTTCAAAGACCGCAGGCCCAAACTAAGGGAGGAGAACAGCTTTTTACCAAACTGTTCCAGTCTCTTGGAATCCCGGTCCGGCGGGGCGGTCGGGAAGGAGGATTGGGAGGTAGAGGCCTGGATAACCAGGCTCTCGGGGGTATGGTGTTGGGACAGAAAACTGGGGTCGCCCGGAGCAGGGCGGTGGCGCCTGGCGACGTTCCTGTCCACAGGAGGAACTGTGGAGGGCTTGGACCAGGTGCCCTGCAGAACGTCAATGAGGGCCTCATTGAATTGCAGCAGAGGCTCAGTGGAGCTTGCTGCAGACTGAAGCACCGCGGACCAGTCTGGGCCGGAGCCGCCGGCAGGCAAGGATGCCCAGTCTGGTCCGCGGGGCCCAAAGGCGCGCCAGCGGGCGTCGACGGCGGAGCCAGGTTCCTCATGGCCGAGAGGAAGGCACTGACTTCCGCCGGCGTCGCGTCAGTCCCAGGGACCGGTGGGTATGGGGACTTGCGCGGCGCCTGCGGCTCCGCCGGAGCCGCGGGGGTGGAACCACCCTGACCCTCGGCCGAGTCACGCGACCGGCGAGGGGAGTCCGAAGAGCGGTGTCGCCTCTTGGACTTCTTGGAGTGCTTCGACTTACCCGAAGACTTGGATCCCGACGACCGATGAGGACGTCGGCTGCGGCTCCGCGACCGATCCTTGGACCTCCTCCTGGACCGGGATCGAGAGGGGCGCGGAGCCGAGTGGCGAATCTCGAGAAGCTTGCGGGACCGCTCCCGTCTAGCCTTCGAGGTCAGGGCCTTGCAGTCCGAACACGACTCCGCGTCGTGGTCGAGGCCCAAGCAGTACAGGCACCGGCGGTGATGGTCCGTAACCGACATCAAGCGGCTACAGTCAGCACAGGCTTTAAAACCAGGCATCCTACCGGCACCGGAGTCGAGACAAGATCAAAAAGGATCGAAAAAGTTAGTCAAAAAGTGACTAAAGGGGTAGCTCTCCCGAATCTGCACTTACTGGCGCGGAAAAAAGAAGAACTAACGTCAGTGCGCGAGGGCGGCGTCTAAGTACTCCGACGACGTCATTCCGGCGCACGACGCCGACGACGGACGCGGAGCCGCAGACGACGCCTAGCGACGCGCAAGGGGTATTGCTGACGAAAAATCTTCCGGATCCAGTCTGACGCCTGGGGATATTCTAAGGTGAGGAATCTAACTAACGTGTTTCTTTCAGATCTGGTTTGTTAGCCACCAATGCAACTGACTTGCAGCCCCCTGCGAGATCTGGACGACATCGGAAAGATTCCCTTAATGCTGCGCCCATTGGAATGTCAGGTCCCACTGCAGAACCTGCATACGCCACCTGGCATGATCCGCCAGCAGGATGCAGGAGGCCATGAGGCCAAGCAGTCTCAGGGTCATTTTCACCGAAATCCGGGATAGAGGCTTAAACATCGGTATCATAGCCCTAATATCCCGAACTCGCTGCTAGGGGGGATAAACCCGAAACTGCGCTGTATCCAGAACTACTCTGATGAAAAGGAGTTTCTGAGAGTGAATCTGGTGCAACTTCGGCACGTTGATAGTGAACCTCAGCAAATGCAGGAGGTCCAATGTAATCTGGAAGTGGGAGACGACAGCCTGGGGCAAGCCTGCCTTCAACAGCCAGTCGTCGATAGGGGGAAGACTGGAACCCTTGATCTGCGCAGATGAGCTGCCCCCACCGCAATCACTTTCATGAACTCCCGAGTGGCGCTGGTAAGGCCAAAGGAGAGCACAGTAAACTGGAAATGCTCATGATCTACCGTGAACCGCAGGGCAGGCAAGACGGGGATGTGAAAATAAACGTCCTGCAAGTCCAAAGTTACCATCCAGTCTCAAGGGCAGACAAAACCTGAGCCAAGGTTAACATTTTGAACTTCTCCTTCCAGAGGAAGCAGTTGACGTCCCTGAGATCTAAGATAGGATGCAGGCCTTTGTCCTTCTTGGGTACCAGGAAGTAGTGGGAGTAGCAACCACGACCTACTTCTGGCACAGGGACTCGTTTGATATCTCCCTTGGCCAAGAGGGCCGTAACTTCCTGGTGGAAAACGGCCAAGTAATCCTCTGACATGCAATGGAGTTGCGGTGGCATGGAAGGAGGGGTAGTCTCACAGGGGAAGGAGTAGCCCCTTAGGACAATCTGCAAAACCCACCTGTCCAACATGATGTTGCGGCAGTGGGGGAAGTGATGCCGAATCCTGCCGCCCACTGGCAACTGGTGGCCCTGGAAGGACAGACTAGGAAGGCTTGGAGGCTGCTGCAGGAGGGGCACTGGTGAACTGGCCTGCCCGCTGGCCCCCAGACCCACGACGCTGTGTCCCACGTCTCCAGCCGCGCAGAGGCTGGGTAGCTTCCGCAGGGCTGTGGCTCTGGGTAGAACGTGGTGGGGCACCCCTTCCGTAATCACGAAAGGGGCGAAAGGCAGACTGCATGGGGCGAGAGGCGGCAGCGATGCCGAAGAATCTGGCCGTGGCCCTAGAGTCCTTGAAACGCTCGAGCGCGTTGACCGCCGTGTCGCCAAACAGGCGACAGTCATCAAAGGGCATGTCCATAAGGGTCAACTGGACATCCCAAGAGAAACCAGTGGACCTTAGCCAGGCGTAGTGCCTCAGGGCTACTGACGTTGAAATCGTCCTACCCAGCGAGTAGGCGGTATCCAGCCCACACCGGATGGCGAACTTTGCTGCGTCTCTACCCTCTGTGAAAGTGCAGGTGTGCACGGCCTGGGCCTCCTCCAGACACTGTGGCAGCACTTGTGCAACTGTGTCCCACACAGTGTAATGGCCCAAGAGACATGCGCTGTTCAACAACCACAGTCCTAAGCTGGCGGAAGAAAACATCTTCCCAAGATAGTCCAGTTTCTTGGATTTCCTATCTGGGGGAGAAGTAGGGAACGCGCCTTGGGATGATGAGGCTTGCACCACCAAGCTCTTGGGGGTAGGGTGTTGGGAGAGGAAAAGTGGATCGCCCGGGGCTGAGCGTTGGCGTCGGGCAATCATCCCATCCATAGGAGCCCCTGTGCTGGGCTTGGACCAAGTGCCCAGAAGGATGTCAGTGAGGGCCTCATTAAAAGGCAGCAGGGGCTCCGAAGAGGCCGCTGCCGGCTGAAGCACCTCAGTCAGGAGGTTAGTCCTGACTGCCACCATAAGAAGCTCAAGGACCAAGGGCTCTGCCACCCTACGCAAAACCACACCGTAGGAGGCTCCCTCCTCCGTGGCCAAGATAGGGGGAGAAATCATACCAGGTCTGGGGAGGTATCCAGACCACTGGCATCACCTAACTCCTCTCGCCAATCCGGCCTCAAGTTGGTCTGCTAGAGGGTCACCAGACCCCTCCCAGTCCTCCTCACCCTCCTCTGGCTGCCACTCAGGGCGGAAGGGAACACCAAGGATGAACAGTGGTACAAAAGTACCATCTGGGCCAGTACCGACATCAGTCCGGCACCGTGTCCAAGTTTGGGGTGAGTCTGGGGTCAATCTCAGCTGGGGCCACTGCTGGAGTCGGGGCGTCGCCAATGGGATCGGCACCGAGGAAGGTACTGTGAGGTCAACCGGTACCGATCCAAATACAGCCTGGATCCATGGGGGCCCACCGGTGCCAGGGCCAGTGCCGCCAGCAACCAAGGCCTAGAGCCCCCATCCGAGTCCGTGGGGCCTTAGGCACGCTGGCAGAGTAGGGCTGCCCAGAGATTGAGTGAAGGGCTTCGTAAAAGGCACGAAACTGGGCAAGGGACACTACAGCAAACGGAAAGGGAGGGAAGCGTGGAGCCATCCCAGCGGGCTCTGAAACCAGAGTCGGGGAGCAGTGACGCTCTGGGTCCCGCGTTGCGTCGGTCAACCGACGGGAGAAGGCAAAGAGCGTCAATGTTTCTTCTCCTTCTTGTGCTTCGACTTACCCGATGAGTGCGAACACTGACGACGAATGGTGATGGCCCCACGACCTTCCCCTTGATCAGGACTTCGAGCGGCACGGACCAGAGTACCAGGCTTCCAAAAGCTTTCGGACCGCTCCCGTGAAGACTTCGGGATCAGGGCCCGAAAGTCGGAGCACAACTTCGGGTTGTGGTCACGCTCCAGGCACCAAAGGCACACAAGGTGCGGATCGGTTACCAACATCAACTCGTGACAGGAGTCACAGGGCTTGAAACCGGGCGACTGCTGGACATGCCTCGTACATCAGGAGTGGTTTAGACTCAAAAAAGTGGTCGACAAAAGTCAAAAAAGAGTTAGTCAGAAAGTGACTAAGGGCATGCTCTCTCCGGATCTGCGCTGGCTGGCGTAGAAAAGGAAGAATTGACGTCAGCGTGCAGGGGCAGCGTCTAAGTAGACACCGCAACATCATCCTGGCGACCACGACGCCACCTACTGACGCGCAAGAGTACAGCTACGTAAAAATGTCTCAGGATCCAGTCTGACGCCTGGGGGTAATTCTAAGGTAAGTATCTATAACTAATAGTCTCATTCAGATACCACCTTCGCAGTGCATCTACCATGCGGGTTGTGATCTGTACTACATCCTAGAAGGATCCAGAGGTTTGCTACCATTGCTTTTGTAACTCTTCCTGAAGAGGCCTTATCATCAGTCCGGCTAGTGGCACCAGATCTACTGCTGAAGAGCACATCCCTAGGAGCGACTTGTATGTTTGAACAGAAACTGACCTTTTTCTTGATATGCTCTTTGTAAGTCTTTGCAATCGTATCTGCCTTTCGTGTGATAGAAAGGTTTTGCTTTGCATGGAATCTATGGACGCTCCCAGGAAGGATATGACTTGTTTTGGATGTAACGAAGACTTTTCTTTGTTTACAGTGAGTCGCAAACTTTTGAACAATTGAAGGCAGGTGTTCGTAGCTTGCCTGGCCTTTTGTGCTATTGGTGCTTTGAGCAGCCAGTCATCGAGGTATGGGAATAGCTGAAGACCTTGAGGTCTCCGGGCTACTGCTACAGTTGTCAGGCACTTGGTATAAATCCTTGGTGCAGACTTGTGCCAAACGGAAGTACCTTGTATTGGTAGTGGGTACCCGCCACAGTGAATCGGAATAATTTCCGATATTTTGGATGGATGAAGATATGAAAATATGCGTCTTCCATGTGGAGCAAGGTCATGAAGTCTCCTTCGTTTAGATGACATAGAATCTCGGAAAGTGTTACCATCCTGAAAGTCTGTTTCTTGAGAAACTTGATGAGATTCCCAAGGTCCAATATTGATCTCAATTCTCCTGATTTCTTCTTTATTAGAAAAAAACAAGAATAGAAACCTTTTCCCCTTTGCAACATTGGGACTTCCTCTCCTTGGCGAGCATGACCAAAACCTCTTTGCGTAGCAAGTCATGATAAGGGGAGTGGCACCTTTGGGTGGAGTGGTCGGCGAGCGCTGAGTGAATTCTAGAGTGTGACCAAAGGTGACAAGGTCTAACACCTAGAGATCTGTTATTTTACACCACTGGTGGACGTAGCTGGAAATCCTCACACCCACAAGTTTGGAGGGGAGGGAAGCTGGTATCCAGATGTGATCATTGCTTACTATTAGAGTCACAACCTTGTTGAGGCATTGGTTATCGGCCTCCCTGGCGAGATAAACCAGTTGTAGGATGGTGAATTGTAGGTCTGCTGGTATTGCGACTGGTATGGCTGATACTGTTGAGCTCTCTAGTACCCTCCCTTGTAAGGGGTAAAGCATCTTTCTCTAGCTCCTCTGAAAGGTACCTTTCTGTATTGCAAAGTGCCCAACGATTTTGCAGTATCCGTGTCAGTCTTGATCGGCAATAAGGCCTTATCAGTATGCTTTCCGAACAGTGACTCACCATCGAAAGCTATATCCAAGACCTTCGTCTGCACCTCAGGTCTTAAAGAGTTGTTTTCAGCCATCCTTGTTGACTGAGCACGGCAGCTCCCGCCAGCTGTCTAAAGCCAGTATTGGCTACATCAAGGGCACAGTCAATGGTTTCCGAAGCTGCACGGTCTTCTTCAAAATAACAGAACTGTGTCTCGAAATCTCTGAGTAGGTGGAAGAGCTCGGACAGAATAAGTATCCAGTGCCGCCCCCATAAGCTGAAGGTGCTGAGAGGGCTCTAAGTGAGATTTGGGCCTGTTTACAGAAAAATCTAGGCTATGTATTGTAAGTGACGAGACTCCATCTCTAACAAATTACCTTATAGCAAATAATTTCTAGATCAGGAAATACTGTGATCCCAATCTTTTGAGATGAGTCTCTTCCACCACCATCATCTTTGAAAAGATTCATGGTGCTCTATACCCCACAGGTAAGTACATATAACTGAGAATGAGCGGACCCAAGCAAAAAACACAGGTACTTCCTTTGCGTCTGTAGTATGACGATTTGTGAACAAACAAGACTGGCCTGGCGCTGCTTTCGAAGCTGTTTTGGTGGTGGGGGCAGAGGAAAAAGAGGAGGAGGAGCTAGGCACACCGAGAAGGCACTTCAGTAGTTAAATGACCAAATGGATTCAACATGTCCGGTTCAGGGAAAGTATCCAGGCCACTTACCTCTCGCCAATCCAGAAGGTTATCAAGCTCTGAAGAAATAAAGTGAGGAATTCCGGTCTCCTTCTGAAAAAGGATCCTGTATAGGATCCAGACAAGATGGAAAATGCTACTTACCAGTATGCATCTGTTCTTGGCATGTAGAGCTGCAGAGTTGTACACTTTTGCATAGATCGCCATCTGGTGTTGGGCTCGGATATTTGCATGTTGTTTTTGTCTTCGAAGAAGTCTTGTAGTCACGAGGTTGGGGACTCCTCCTTCGATCGACAGTGCGCATGGGCATCGGCTCCATCGTTAGATTGTTTTTGTCATGTAGGGTTAGATGAAGTAGTGAGAAGTAGAAAAATGTCCATGCGTGATGTATCTAAGTAAGATAATACTGTAACAGACAGAGGCATCCAGGGAGGCGGGTGGGCGTGTACAACTCTGCAGCTCTACATGCCAAGAACAGATGCATACTGGTAAGTAGCATTTTTCGTTCGAGGCATATGAGCTGCAGATTGTACACTTTTGCATAGACTATACAGCAGTTACCTCCTTAGCGGTGGTTACCTGTATGTGTTGCAGTAGTTTGAAATAGTGTTTTCAATATAGCCTGGCCCACACTACCTTGTTGTTTTGCCTGCACATCTACACAAGTGTTTTGTGAAGGTGTGTGGTGTAGCCCAAGTTGCTGCTTTACATAGGTCATTTAGGGGAATGCTCCGTAAGAATGCCATTGAAGCCCCAAGTTTGCGTGTAGAATGAGCTCTAGGCGGAATGGTTAAAGTGCGTTTGGCTTTGATGTAGCATATTTGTATGCATTTTACAATCCACCTAGCAATACCTGTTTTGGGTATATGATTACCTTTATGAGGTGGGGAGAAAGCCACAAAAAGTAGTTTGGTTTTCCTAAAGGATTTTGTTCGTTCAATGTAGTAGGGTAACATCTAAGGTGTGTAGAGCTCTTTCTGCCATAGAGTCTGGTTGAGAAAAAAATACTGGGAGTTCAACAGACTGGTTCAGATGGAAGGCAGATACTACTTTGGGTAAAAATGTTGTGCTAGTTCTAAGAACCACTTTGTTATGATGGATTTGTAAAAATGGTTCTTGTATGGTTAATGCCTGGAGCTCACTCACTCTTCTGAGAGATGTGATAGCAACTAAAAAGGCTACTTTCCAAGTGAGGAACTGTAGTTCACATTTGTGGAGAGGTTCAAAAGGAGGATCCATTAGTCTGGTAAGGACTACATTATGGTTCCACACCGTAGAGGGAGGAGCTCTTGGTGGAATTATTCTTTTAAGTCCTTCCATAAAAGCTTTGATAGCGGGAACGCCAAATAAAGACAAATGTCTGTTTTGTAGGTAGGCAGCTATGGCGGCTAGATGGAACCGCTAGGTTACATTGTTGTAGAAGCAAGAGGTAACAGATGATGTTCTGAATGGAAGCATCAAGTGGGTTGATATTGTTGTGTGTGCAATAAATGATGAATTGCTTCCATTTTGCCACATAGCATGCCCTTGTTGTAGGGCGTCTGGCCTCTTTGATAATGTTCATACAGTCTGGCGGTAGATTAAGGTACCCAAACTCTAAGATTTCAGGAGCCAGATCGCAAGGTTGAGTTGATTGGGATCTGGGTGCCTTATCTCTCCATGGTTCCGAGTAAGAAGTTTGGGTGAGATGTGTAGCTTTTGATGTGGTACTACTGATAGTTCCAATAGAGTTGTGAACCATGGTTGTCTTGCCCATGTTGGAGCAACTAAGATCATTGTGAGGGAATGTTGAGTTTCCTCACCACTAAAGGAATAAGTGGGAGAGGTGAAAAAGCGTAAGCAAATTTGCCTGACCAATTCATCCATAGCGCATTGCCTTTGGAAAATTGGTGTGGATACCTGGATGCGAAGTTTGGCAGTTTGCGTTTTGGTGTGTGGCAAACAGATCTATTTCTGGGAGTCCCCACATGTGAAATAATGGAAGAACTTGAGGGTGAAGTTCCCAATCGTGGATCTGTTGTGCTCGACGGCTGAGCAGATCCGTAATCGGATTCTGCACCCCTGGTAGATGTTCTGCCAGGAGGTATATCTTTTGCGGAATGGCCCATCTCTATATGCTTTGCGCTAGGTGTGATAGCTGTAGGGAGTGTGTCCCCCCCCTTGCTTCTGCATGTAATACATTGCAGTCATGTTGTCTGTACGGATCAGGACAGCTTTGCCTAGAAGGTGCAGTTGAAAAGATTTAAACACTAGGAAGATTGCTAACAATTCCAGGTAGTTGATGTGAAATTGTTTTTGTTGGGGGGGTCCAGATACCTTGAATGGCATGGGTTTGAAGATTAGCTCCCCAGCCGGTGAGCAATGCGTCTGTTAGCACTATCTGTGGGACTGGCCCGAGGAACGACCGCCCTTTGGAAAGGTTCTGTGTGTTCCACCATTGCAAAAAGCGATGGGTGCGATTGTCCACCAACACCAGATCTGTTAGCTGACCTTGAGTCTGGTTCCACTGTTGTGCTAGGTACTCTTGTATTTGTAGTCTTGCATAAGGAACGAGAAAAATGCAAGAGGCCATCATCCCGATTAGTTGCATGAACACTCGTGCTGGTAGTGAGTGTTGTGCACTAGCGCCTGTATAGCACTTATCCTGATTGGGTTGGGACATGCTAGAGCTGTGGCAGTATTTACTATAGATCTTAGATATTGTTGGATTTTGGACGGTTGGAGATGGGATTTGCCCAGATGTACTATGAATCCCAGACTGTGAAGCAGGTGTATTGTACAGAGTGTGTGTTGAACACAGCTGTTGTGGGATTATGCTTTTATCAGCCATTCGTCCAGATAAGGGAAGACATGAATCTGCTGTCTTTTCAAATGGGCTGCAACCACTGTGAAGCACTTGTTGAAAACTCTGGGTGCCGTGGTGACTCCGAATGGTAGAACTTTGAACTGGTAGTGTTGGCCATCTACCACAAACCTGAGATATTTCCTGTGAGCGGGATGAATGGAAATGTGGAAGTAGGTGTCCTTTAGATCTAGAGTGGAGAGAAAGTCGCTTTGCTGGAGTAGTAGAGGCACTTGTTGTAAAGTGACCATGTGAAAGTGGTCTGATTGGATATAGAAGTTGAGTGTTCTGCGGTCCAGTATTGGCCTGAGAGAGCCTTCCCTTTTTGGAATTAGAAAATAGAGGGACTAGACCCCTGTGCCTTGATGAGGCAAGGGAACTGGCTCTATTGCTTGTTTTTGTAATAATGCTAGAACCTCCTGTTTGAGAAGCGTCAGGTGTTCTGATGACATTGGACGCTGTTTGGGAGGAATGTTGGGAGGGGTAGAAGTGAATTCCAGGCAATAACCATACTGGATAATTTGTCTTACCCACTTGTCTGTTGTGATGGAATTCCAGACAGGCAGGAAATGTGAGAGACATCCCCTGACAGGAGTGAGATGATCTGGGGAAGCACAGGGAAGTCACTGTTTGGTATTAGGGGAGCTGCAGGTGTTATTACCCCTGCCTCTGCCCTTGTTGTTGTTCCCCCTGTAACCTTCTTTACTGTGTATCATCTAGAAAAAGAGCCCTGGTTGAGACTTTTGTAGGATGAGGACGGGTGTTCTGGTGTATTTGTTTTGGAGCCTGCTCTATAGAAGGAACGTCGAAAGGAGCATCTGGTAGAGGGTGATTGTAGGGCTCCCATAGACTTGGCAGTCCCCGTGTCCTTTTTTATCTTTTCTAAAGATGTGTCCACTGCAGGGCCAAAGAGGTGCTCATGGTTAAAAGGCTGATTAAGGATGGTATTTTGTACATCTTGTTTAAAACCAGATACCCTGAGCCAGGCATGTCTGCGTAGCAAAACACTGGTATTTACTGCACGTGACGCGGTGTCTGCTGCGTCAAGCGCTCATTTGATGGCTGTATTAGTTATTAGTTTGCCTTCCTGTATAAGGTCATTGGCTTTGTCCTTATATTGTTGAAGTAGGTAATGAATGAGCTTTTCCAGCTCATCATAGTGAGCCCTGTCATACCTTGCCAGAAGGGCTTGTGTGTTGGCTATTTTCCAGGAGTTTGCAGCTTGAGACGCCGTACATTTGCCTGATGCGTCTAATTATTTAGATTCTTTGTCAGGAGGTGGTGTGTCACCTGACCCCTGAGAGTTTGCTCTCTTGCGTGCCTTGGCTACAACCAGGGAATCTAAAGGAAGTTGACCCTTGATCAATATGGGGTCAGTGGGAGCTGCCTTGTATTTTTTATATATTCTGGGGTTAAGAACCCTAGCTCTAACTGGGTCTTTGAACTACTCAGGAGCGTGTCTAAGAAGACCTTTTAGCATAGGCAAGACATGAGCAGATTTTTGTGGCTGGTCAAAGGTTTCTAGAAGAAAATCCTCTTCTACAGGGTCTGAGTGTAGTTTGACTCCATGGTATGTTGCGGGCCTATTGCTTAGTTGGGCAAAACCCACATTGTCATCTGGCTGAGATGGTTTTGAGGGGTAGAAATCCGGATCATTATTTAGATCAGGATCAGTATTATAGTCATGCCATGGGTCTGGATCCTGTGGTGGATTATCAGGATCCTCAGTGTCTAATGGTACTATATATTAATCTTGTTGCCCATCCCCATGTCCATCGTCATTATCTTCTGGTTGTGGAGAATGTGCTGGATAAATGAGTAAATTAGGGTTAATTGGTGGAGGGGGTGAAGGTGGTGGTGAAGTATTAGTAGCTATGTTTAATTTCTTTAGAGGAACTGGTGCATGTGGTAAATGTTCTGGTTTCCTCTTTGTAGGTAGTTTAGTAACTATATGACCAGTCTTTGGAAGAATTAAGATGGTGGTTTGCTTCGGATCGGGGAGAAACAGTGCTTCAGAATCGAGCGTTTTCTTCGGTGCAGAAGATTTCTCCTTGGAAACTGGTCTTGGCTGTTTAGTGACAGTGTCGGGTATAGAAGCTTTCCCTAGCTCCGAGACTTTCGGTGCGGGTTGTTTCAGCTCCAGGAGGTGTTTGTTTAGGAGGCTTAGTTATGGGAGGCTTGTCTCTTAATGTTTTCGGCTCCGAAGTTTTCGGTGTCGAGGTCTTATCCGGCTGCTTTGGTGCCGATGTCTTGTCTGGCTGCTTCGGTGCTGAGGTCTTATCCGGCTGCTTCGGTGCGGAGGGGTCTTTTGCCTTTTTCGGTGCCGAATGTTTTTCCGGTGCCGATGGAGAAGGGCGCGGCATCTCGGGCAACTTAGCTTTCGGTGCCGAAGATGGCTTTTCGGGACATGGTGGCTGGCTCGAGCCGGAAGGCTTTTCTTTGTCCTTCGGAACCGGACCCGGAGGTGGGGCGCTGAAACTCTTTGTACGGTGTGGACCTGAGCCCGGAGGCGTAGGTGTCACCGTAGCCTTTGGTATGGGCTTGGGTGGGGCGGGAGTCTCGGTACCCACATTCCTTTGAGCCGGGGTGATGTCATCTTCGGCGTCAGAGACGTCTGCTTCGGAGTCCAGGACCTGTTCTTCCTGTTCTGGTTCCGGAAGGCTATCGGGACCTGGATGGAAGATGTCCGGAATGGAACCTGTGCCTCGGGACATCTTGTGTCGTCAAGCTCGACGATCCCGGTTAGACAAGTCTCACAGTCGTCCTCTGGATGTTCTGGAGAGAGGCACAGATTACAAACAGTATGGAGGTCCAAGTGTGGGAATTTAACACCACACTGGGGACATTTCTTAAAGGGAGTCCGTTCCATCGACGTCAATAGGCCAAGCGGCCCGCGTCAAAGTTTTTCAAAAGTTGTCGTGGAGGGTGCGCGTCGAAAGGAAACGCGATCGAGATAATACCGTCGGTTAGCTGTGATTGTGTGTCGAAAGGGGGTTCGATAACGACACCGACCCGGAGTGCAGCAAGTCACATCCAAACCTGATGGCGGAAAAAAACAATCTAACGATGGAGCCGGTGC
Organism: Triturus cristatus; assembly: GCF_964204655.1. Taxonomy (NCBI): domain Eukaryota; kingdom Metazoa; phylum Chordata; class Amphibia; order Caudata; family Salamandridae; genus Triturus; species Triturus cristatus. The sequence goes on along the minus strand of NC_140582.1, from coordinate 1,198,898,251 downwards.
CCATGCACACTGTCGACCGAAGGAGGAGTCACCAACCTTGTGACTACAAGACTTCTTCGAAGACAAAATCAACATGCAAATATCCGAGCCCAACACCAGATGGCGATCTATGCAAAAGTGTACAATCTGCAGCTCATATGCCTCGAATATTTTGTTCTCCTATATTGATTGTCCTCCAAAAGCCTTTGTGCTTCTTGATCAGGCCTGTGAGGTGCCCCTAGAGGAATAGAAAGAGGTTGTGGGGTGTTCAAAGGTTGAGCCATTGCAACAAGCACTGGTATGAGTGCTGATTCAGGAGCCTGCCCTGGAGTCAGGGTACTCCGAGAAAACTATTTAATAGCAAACTAATAGACCATATAAGTAGTACACATAAAAAGGTATAGAATAGCAAACCAATACTCCACGTAGAGTAAGACATAACCAAAAAGGTTTTGAACTCTTGAGAGTAAGCTCCTTATCAGAGTAAAATAAGAACAAACTAGATACGTAGCTGCAAAGACAATCCGTAGATTAAAAAGTCAAATCCAGAGTCAAACACTCTTGTAATAAGAAAGAAGTAGTGCTTAATACTTCAACACCACAGAGTGCAACAATAGCAGAGGCAGGATTAAAATCTTTAAACCTAAAGATCCATGACCGTGGCTATATAAAAGGGAAGCAAAAGACCTGAAAAGGCCATACTACAAGTGACCAGCCATAAGGCGTTGAATCGCTGAATCTGCATGGCTGTAAGAATAAACGAACACCATCAAAGGTCATATATTTCTAACTCTCCTGAACATTCTCAGGGAATTTCGCCTCACGCAACCAAGCGTGTTTGCGAAGAGGAACAGACCACACTATGGCTCTACCAGTAGAATCAGTGTTGTCCATCGCTGAATTAATATTAAACATTGCCATCTCATGACCATCTTGCGCAAGCTGAAAGAGTTAAGCCCTGACCCCTTAACCCCTTCAGTGCCCATGACGAGCTGGACTCGTCATGGGCCGCGGTGGCGCTGTGCCCATGACGAGTCCAGCTCGTCATAGACCCCGCCCGCTAATGCAACGGCCGGCACTGGGCGGGGAAAGGGGCGGGCACTGAAGGGGTTAAGGAAGGGAAGGAAGCAGATGGGTGACTGAGTTGCATAAAGCATATGAAGCCCTGCCTAAGACACAAGAAGTGTTTAACGACCTCCAGGCCGAAATAACCAAAGCAAAGATATTCCACCCACACAGATACAACCATCTAGACTCTACCTGGTGGATGTAGAGGAGAAACATCTGGATTTGGCGAAGCAGCAACAACTTGCACGACGTACCCCTTAGCAGTAGTGTCGAGAAAGACGGTCGTCCGGAGCAGGACAATGGCGATGGGAAAATGGCATGATCAACCGAGATCCCGGTTACTGGCCTCGCCCAAGTTCCTAGAAGAATATCATGTAGAGATTCTCCATAGGGCAGTAGAGGTTCAACACCTGTCACACCCTGATGAAGCAGATCCAACAAGGGAAGGGGAAATCCCCAAAGGAAGCTGCAATTTCAAGACATCAGCAGCTCTCTTTAGAACTTCAGCAAAAGCTGCACTAGCCTCAGTCGCCAAACGTGGTGGAGAAAGCAGATAAGAAACAGGAGAGGGTTGTACCCAATGCAGCCCAATAACCTTACACAGAAGGCTGAACAAGACTAACCAAGTGGTCAACATCAGCGGCATCACCTTAGCCACCTTGCAATGCTGGAGAGACAGCAACAGAGCCTGCTGTGACTCGGGAATGCAATTGAGAAGATACGAGAACCAAAATGGTTATGAGCAGTGTCTCCGGCGCCGATCGAAGTCGGTGCGTCATCGTATCATCAGGCACCATGATTGGCGCCTCTGGCATCACCACCGGAAGCAGCACTGGACTGTGCACCGACGCAATGATGACCCAAGGTCCTAGACCGGGGCCGAAGGCAAACCTGTCGGCGTGTTTCCAGCTAGTGTACCCCCTACCTCCTTGGGGCCCAAAGGTGCTCCAGTGAGAGGCATGAACCCAAAAATGGCATGCAGAGCATGATAGTATGCTTGCATCTCGGTAATGGTTGCCCCAGCTCCAGGATAAGGAGGTAGGCACGTGTTCGACTCTTGTGCGACATCCTGCGGTGAGGAACGGGAGGAACCAGCAGAGACCATGGCGCAAAGTGGTGAGGCTGAGGGCCGTCGCAACCTCAATCCCTTACAAAGGGATTTTAGCGACTTGGGTGGACGACGCTCACGTGAACGGCTCCATGAACGGCCCAAGGCAGCAACCTCAGTGCAGGAAAGAGCCCGAAGTCACCTGGACTCCGATAGGGAGAGCCACGCAGTCAATAGCTTAATTCGCCTTTACCACAAGGCCTTAGACCTCAGCAGTTTACAGGCATCGCGGTGCTCTCCTAGACACCACATGCAGATGGAAGAGGGAGCCGTAGCAGACTTCTGTCGAGTACATTTCTCGCACATCTTAAAACCCGAAGGCATATGCACACTGTTCCCTGATGCAAAAAGGTGTCGAAGTAAAGCAAAAACAAAAATGGCCCGAGGAACTGCTTCTCTGGATCCACGTTGCAGTGCGGAAAAGCAGAAACTGACGTCCACGCACCGGAGGGGACTCATATGGCATTCCTGACATACGGAGACAATGTCATTGTGGAGCCGTACGGCGCCGATTCTCTGCGCGCAGAATAACTGCTGAAAAATGTCAGGATTCAGTCTGATGCCTTGGGAGAATTCAACAGTTAAGGAATCTGTGGTTAGAAGTCTCTATCAGATATACAGATTATCCAAGCAAGGTCTCAGCCCTGAAAACTGAATCAATGCGGCGTTTTGCAAACATATGCAGAAAATCTAAAGATGCGGTCTCCTAAATCGTCTGTAAACACACTACCATCTCAAGAAACCAGTAGCCTGATAGTATATGATGACTACCGTTAGCACCTCCTGGTGCACATCACTGTCCATTAAACAAAGACTTTAAATACAGATCACCTTTGGATAGAGTGCTACAGTAGACAAACCTATCTGCCCACCTTCTGCTCCTCATATTTTATTTTTTATTTTTTTATTAAAAACAGTTAGACATGGCAAATGCAGTACCGAATAATACGTTCACGTTCTGAGAAGACTTAACACATGTTACACTAAGCAACAAGAAAAAAAACTAGTCAAATACGACGAAGGATTAACAGCTGAACATAAATTGACAGGTCGGGCTACATAATGCCTAAAAAAAAATAAAAAAAGGAAAAATAAATCACGACAGCAGCAGATATCTAGCATCCAAGGATACTGGTAGCATTGAACATGGAAAATCTGGGTAGCATGCAAAGACAAGATTCAGAACGTACTTAGCAGATCCAGCTTATGATTGGAGCCCATATTTTCCTCTCCATTTCTCGCCTCCTACGCCCTTTAAACTTGCATACAGCCGATTCCATATTGTATGTGGCAAGCAGCCTTGTTCGCCAGCTCATAAATGTGGGAGGATCAGGGCTAATCCACTGGGAAGTAATACATAATCTTAAAATAGCCATTGCAATAAATAAAAGCCGGGTTAGTCCGGGTATTACTGCCCTGATTTCCTTCTATCCCCAGAATGATTAGATCAGGTGTTAATGATACCGACATGACAAAGATCTGATTCAAAAAGGATTCGACATCCTGTAGGTATTTGGCAAGATTGGGACAGGTAAAAAACCTATGAATTGTGTCAGCAGCCCAAGCGCCACATCTGCTGCACGAATTACCTTGTGGACCCGTCCATTTAGAAACATTCTCCGGAGTATAGTATGAATCAAAAGTGGACATAAAATATTGAGTCCTCAGGCTACCAGTTAGGATTTGATTAGCTAATTCCAGAGAAGCCTCTAAATCAATACCTTCCTTGTCAAACTTTCTCTCCCATCTATCATTCTGCAGGCTCAGATCATCAGGAAGACCTGTCATTAATGTTTGATATATCTTCCCAATACGGGATCTGTTCCAGATTATATCAACCAGGGGTATGATCCCCAGGTTAGCACCAGGTTGTAGCATGATCTTGCCCAGCAAACTCCTAATCTGTAAAAACTTAAAGAAATGTCTCATAGAGAGTCCAAACTTCTCTTGCCAATAATCAAATCACGGACTCACACACAACCAACTGATTTCACGACCATTAGATACAATTAAGTTCCCCTCCCCACGAGACTCCACCATAAGACACTCCCCCCTTACTATGGCACCAGCACTCACACCCTTAACAGACTCAGCATCCTCCCTGGGAACTAATATTTCGCTCCCCAGTGTCAACACTACCCCATGCAAACCCACCACCACATCGCCACCTCATACCTCTACGCCCCCTACAACCACTCCGCATTCCAGCCCACCACACCCGGAACTGGAGAGGGAACTAGTTAGGATGCCTCATAATAACCTTGAAGGTGGGCCTCCATCTAACCAACCTCGGGATGCAAACACACCCCCACACCCATAATACATCCACCGATCTTGCTCCCACCCTCACCAGACCCTAGATTTGAAAATCATACTCTCTTTACGACAAATCAAAGAAGAAATACAAGCGTTATCTGACGTTATTCTGAGTCAACCCTGGAACAACAGATTTGCACGACAGACTAAATCAAACTCTCACCTGACCCACTCAGTAGTTACGTCAACATTTTCGGCCCCAAGATGGAAATCCGTTCCATTTCACAGTAAATCAACCCGCCCAATCCGCAGGACTAATCCGCTATCAGAGAAAGACTTACTCTCTCTACTACAGTCCTACGAACCCTAACTCCGGAATTACAACACTATGACTACAGATTACACTCTCAAAATGGCCCTAATCTCAACCATTCCCCCCCTATGCGCACAGGCCCACTAAACACAACCCCAGAGGCATCATCGAAAACAACCTTAGACAAGTTCCCCTCATTCAGGAACCCAGCACATCCCATCTCACGCCCCGTCTTAAGTGTATACTACTAAACTGTAAATCGGCCTCAAGATACGCAGCTGACGTAGCTGACCTCATTCTCACACTAGAACCGGAGTTACTCATTTTAACCAAAACCTGGCTAAAGGAATCATCTACACCCATCATTGACATACTAGTACCCCCTAACTATGAGATCATCAGGCTGGATAGAACGGATAAGACGGGGGGGTATCGCCTGCATACATCGGAACAATATCTCAGTAAGCAGATACATATCCCCTTTATTCCCTTCTTGTGAATACATTTGCCTTGACATCATTGGCAATGGCAAACCAATATGCTTTTTACACTTTCTATCATCCACCAGGTGACAACCTCACCTTTACCGAACAATTTATGGACATAGTTTCTACTAATGCTGGACATCAAAACACCCAAATATTTCTCGGAGACTTCAACCTCCACAGAATGATCACAATGATGCAGTTGTCAATAGTCTCAAAAACTTCCTCGTGGACCTCGACTTCACCCAAATTGTGAACAGCTCGACACACGATAAAGGATCCATCCTTGATTTAGTAATCGCTAAAGTTGATTCCACCCAGCTAGACACGATCCTCCCATGTGATTGGTCAGATCATCATATTATCACCTTCTTCATCAATGAAACAGTGAAACTTAACTTGGGTCAGCCCACAAGGCCTAAAGTATGGAAGAGGGACCTGAAACACAATCACAACTTCCTGCTACAACTTACTTCTTCCCAACGTGGGGATATCCGATGTTCATGTTCTCACCAACCACTACTTCAATTCCAAATGAGGTAGCCCCCCTTCAATTAAAGAGAGTCTCCACAAAAGACTCTAAGCCATGGTATGATGGAAGACTCAACGAGGACCGACGATCCCTAAGAGTATCTGAACGCAGATGGAGATCAGCTCTATCCGCCAATAACCTCAAGACACTAAGAAAGGAAAGAAACGCATACTACAGAAAGATCAAACGTACTAAAGCAGACTTCTTAAGCCACCAATTAGACCAGGCAAAAAAGTCCACAAAAACTTTGAGTTAATCAAAACTCAATCTAAGGATGCACCTCACCGACCCCAAGATAAATTATACCCACGACCCAGCGGTGAATAATTTGCTTACTTCTTCTCTCAGAAGACCAATACCATAAAGAAGGACCTTCTCAACAATCTAATCACACACTCTGTCGCACACATGAACCCCTCACCATCCCTTCTAAATTTCCCACACCGAATCTCATCAAAGTTCGATCTAAAACAATGCAGCTTTGTCATCATTCAATTCCTATAATGAAGAATCTATTCTCAAAATGCTGACTGCCTTAAATCCTGCCAATCACTTCGTGGAGCCTCTCCCAGCAAACCTTGTAAAAGACTTCACCCCACTATTGCTACCTCTCTGGACCAAGATCATAAGGAATATGCTACTTACCAGTATGCATCTGTTCTTGGCATGTAGAGCTGCAGATCTATACACTTTGCATAGATCGCCATCTGGTGTTGGGCCCGGATGTTTGCAGTTTGTTTTTCCTCTTGGAAAGTCTTTGGAAGTCACAAGGTCGGTGACTCCTCCTTTGGTTCGTATTGCGCATGGGCTTCGGCTCCATCCTCAGATTGTTTTTCGCCAGCAGGGAAAGATGGAGCGTAGTAATAACAGTAAAGAAACCCATGTGTGTTGTATCTAAATAAGATAGACTGGAACGGATACAGGTAGCCGGGGAGGCGGGTGGGCGTGTATAGATCTGCAGCTCTACATGCCAAGAACAGATGCATACTGGTAAGTAGCATATTCCGTTCGAGGCATATGAGCTGCAGATTATACACTTTGCATAGACTATATAGCAGTACCCAACCCTAGCGGCGACCACCGGCATCCGTTGCAGTTGTTTGGAACAGTGTTTTTAGTACAGCCTGGCCCACACTAGCTTGTTTCTTGGTTTGCACATCTACACAGTATTGGTTTGTGAAAGTGTGCGGTGTTGACCATGTCGCTGCTTTGCAGATGTCATCTAATGGTATGTTCCCTAGAAAAGCCATAGAAGCCCCTATCTTCCTTGTAGAGTGGGCTTTAGGGGGAACAGATAGCGTTCGTTTTGCTTTGTGGTAGCAAATCTGTATGCATTTTACAATCCACCTAGCTATCCCTGATTTCGAAATAGGGTTGCCTTTATGTGGTGGAGAGAAAGAGACTAATAGCTGTTTGGTTTTCCTGAAAGGTTGTGTTCTTTGGATGTAGTAAAGTAAGGCCCTTTTAACATCCAGTGTGTGTGTAAAGCCCTTTCCGCAACAGTTTGAGGTTGTGAGAAAAAGACTGGTAATTCTACCGATTGGTTCAGATGGAAGGGAGAAATGACTTTGGGTAGGAATTTTGGGTTGGTGCGGAGTACAACCTTTTTCTGATGCATTTGGAGAAAAGGTTCCTGTACAGTGAGTGCTTGTATTTCACTAACCCTTCTAAGGGAAGTGATGGCCATTAGAAAAGCTGTTTTCCATGTGAGAAATTGCAGCTCACATTTATGTAATGGTTCGAAAGGTGGTCCCATTAGCCTTGTGAGAACTATATTTAAGTTCCAGACAGGTGAGGGTGGCACTCTGGGTGGAATTACTCTTCTGAGGCCTTCCATAAAGGCTTTGATGGCAGGCACCCTGAAAAGTGAGAGGTGCTGACTGTTCTGTAAGTAAGCAGCAATTGCTGCGAGGTGTAACCGAATGGATGTATATGCTAGGTTACACCTTTGTAGATGGAGCAAGTAACATATGATGTGCTGTATGGACACATTTAGAGGGTTGATTGTGTGGTTATGGCAGTAAACAACAAATCTTTTCCACTTTGCAGCATAGCATGCCCTAGTAGTAGGGCGTCTAGCTTCCCTAATAATATTCATGCAATCAGGGGGAAGGTTAAGGTATCCGAATTCTAGGACCTCAGGAGCCAGATCGCAAGGTTCAGCTGAGCTGGGTCCGGGTGCCTGATCTCTCCATGGTTCTGGGTCAGGAGGCATGGCGAGAGGTGTAACTTTTGGTGTGGTACTACCGAGAGTTCCAGTAGTGTGGTGTACCACGGTTGTCTGGCCCATGTTGGAGCTACCAGGATGAGCGTGAGGGAATGCTGTTTTCGCTTTCGCAATTAGTGGAATTAGTGGGAGAGGTGGAAAAGCGTATGCAAATTTGTCTGACCAGTTCATCTATATCGCATTGCCATTGGACAATGGGTGTGGATATCTGGCGGCGAAGCTTGGGCATTTTTTGTTTTCGTGGGTGGCGAAGAGGTCTATCTGAGGATGCCCCCACTTCTGAAAGAACGGGTGAAGAACCTGCGGGTGAAGTTCCCATTCATGGATCTGTTGAGTTTGTCTGCTGAGCAGATCTGCCATGGTGTTTTGAACTCCTGGGACGTGTTGGGCCAGGAGAAAGATTTCCTGTGGAATTGCCCATCTCCATATGCTCTGTGCTAATTGAGAGAGCTGTGGAGAGTGTGTGCCCCCCTGTTTTTGAATGTAGTACATGGCAGTCATGTTGTCTGTGCGAATGAGGACTGCCTTGCCTAAAATCTGCGTCTGTAAGGATTTTAGGGATAGAAAGATTGCCAGTAACTCCAAATGGTTGATGTGGAGTAACTTCTGTTGCGGCGTCCATGTGCCCTGCACTGTGAGATGTAACAGATGAGCTCCCCAGCCGGAGAGCGATGCGTCTGTTAGGATTATTTGTGGAACCGGGTCCAGGAACGGTCGACCTTTGGAAAGGTTTGTGGTGTTCCACCACTGCAGAGAGCGATGGGTGCGACCGTCTACCAACACCAGATCTGTCAGTTGCCCCTGGGCCTGGTTCCACTGGCGCGCTAAGCACTCTTGTAGTGGACGCATCTGGAGTCTTGCATGAGGCACTATGAAAATGCAAGAGGCCATCATCCCTATCAGTTGCATAAACACTCTTGCTGGGAGAGAGTGTTGAAGTATGACTTTTTGACGCAGAGCCTGTATGTTTGCAATCCTGGCCGGATTGGGATAGGCTATGGCTTTTGAGGTATCTATGGTGGCACCGAGGTATTGTTTTGTGTGTGATGGTATCAGGTGGGACTTTTGGTGGTTCACCGTGAAACCTAGCTGGTGAAGTAGTTGGATTGTAGCGGCGGTGTGGTGCACACATTGGTTGTAGGACGTGGCTTTTATTAGCCAGTCGTGCAAATATGGGAAGACGTGAATGTGCTGTCTTCTGAGGTGTGCCGCCACTACTGCTAGGCACTTGGTGAATACCCTTGGTGCTGTTGTGACCCCGAACGGGAGCACCTTGAACTGGTAGTGTTGCCCGTCCACTACAAATCTGAGGTACTTTCTGTGAGCATGGTGTACTGGGATGTGAAAGTATGCGTCTTTCAAGTCCAGTGTGGTGAGAAAGTCGTTCTGGGAGAGGAGTGGAAGAACCTGTTGAAGGGTTACCATGTGAAAATGGTCTGAATGTATGTAAGTGTTTAGAGGTCTGAGATCTAGAATAGGTCGTAGAGTCTCGTCTCTTTTTGGAATCAGAAAGTACAGGGAGTAGACCCCTAAATTTTGTTGATTGATGGGGACTTGCTCTATGGCTTGTTTTTGCAGGAGGGAGATTACTTCTTGTTTTAATAACGTGGCATGTTCTTGTGACATTGGGCGTTGCCTGGGTGGAATGTTTGGGGGGGTAGATGTTAATTCTAGGCAGTACCCTGAATGAATAATTTGGGTCACCCATCTGTCTGAGGTGATGGTCTCCCAGACGTGAAGGAAATTTTGTATTCTGCCCCCGACCGGAGTGGGATGGTCTGGAGGGAGCGGGGGAAAGTCATTGGGTAGGCGGTGTGGCAGAGCGGGCGGTATTTGTTTTGCCTCTGCCTTTATTATTATTGCCTCTGTAGCCGCCTCTTTGATAACCCCTTGTGAAGGTGGACTGAGGAGGGGATTTGTAGGACGTGGATGAGCTATCTGAGGAGTAGCCTCTACCCCTGCCCCGAAAGGAAGAGCGGCGAAAGGAGCGCCTAGGAGTGTGTGACTGTAGGGCTCCCATGGATTTCGCCGTATCAGTGTCTTTCTTCATCTTCTCGAGGGCTTCATCAACTTTTGGACCAAATAAATGTTGTTGATCAAATGGGTGGTTCAATATGGAGGCTTGACCTCAGGTTTAAAACCTGAAACTCTTAGCCAGGCGTGGCGACGGAGGAGGACACTGGTGTTTATGGCCCTGGAGGCTGTATCTGCCGCATCTAGGGCACAGCGTATAGAGGTATTAGTTATAGTTTTTCCCTCTTGAATCAATTCATTAGCCCTATTTCTGTATTTTTCAGGGAGATGGTGCATGATGGTTTCTAGCTCATCATAATGCGCTCTGTCGTATCTGGCCAATAGCGCTTGAGTGTTGGCGATACGTCATATATTGGCGGCTTGTGACGCAGTGTGCCTACCTGACGCGTCTAGGAGCTTGGACTCTTTGTCAGGTGGTGGTGCTTCACCTGACGCCTGAGAATTTGATCTGTTCCTAGCTGTAGATACCACTAAGGAATCCAGTGGTGCAGGGCCTTTAATGTATGCAGGATCTGTGAGGGCGGCTTTATATTTTTTCTCTATACGTGGGTTTAGGACCCTAGCCCTGACTGGGTCTTTAAAAACCTCTGGTGCATGTTTGATTACTCCTTTTAGCATAGGTAGTATAGCAGTAGACCCATGTGCAGTATCGAAGGTGTCTAGGAGAAAATCTTCCTCTACTGGGTCAGTATGTAGCTCTACCTCGTGATAATGTGCCGCCCTCTGTAGTAGGTGGTGAAAACCCAACGAGTCTTCTGGTGGGGATGGCCTGGATGGATAAAGGTCATCCTGTGGGACATCTGGGATGTCCGGATTGTTTTAGTCATCCCATGGGTCTGGGGATCCAGTAGGGGTGGGGTCTTGTGGCACATCTGCTGGATCGTAGTAAGGGTCCCCTTGATCATCATGGTCTGGAGACAGGGTCGGAGAGCGATGAGGCAGGGGTGGAGAAGGTGGAGGTGGGGAGGGTGGAGGGGGTGGGGAAGGCACTCTGAAAGGGGAGGTAGCAGTGTCCTTCCTCTTTGGAGGTGGAGCTGGTTTGTCCAAATGTCTCTTTTTTGAAGACAGTGTCAAATGTCCAGTTTTTGGATCCTTGGTAAGTGTCTTTTGCAGAGGATCCGGTGTGAATAGTTCTTGCGACACTGGTTGTTCGGTCGGCGCCGAGGATTTCAGGGTCGACGGCTTTTTAGGCTTGTCTGTGCCGGGCTTTTTTGGGACCTCCGACTTTTTGTGAAGTGCCGAGAGAGGCTTCGGCACGGGAGTGTCGGTGCCGAGGGCCTTATGATGTTTGGTCGGCACCGAGAGGGCGGGTTTCAACACCGAGGGCTTTGGTGCTGAGCTCGGTGTGGAGGTGGAGGCCGATTTTTTCTTCGGTGCCGAAGGGCGTTTTTCGCCACCGCTGGTAGGCTGGCTCGAGCCCGAGCTGCCGGAAGGCTTAATAGGCTTCTTTACCGGGCCCAAAGGTGGGGTGTTAGAAGCAGTGTCTTTGGTCTTGCCTAGGCGCGAAGGCATGACCAAAGCCTTTTTGGGTATCGGCGCGGGTGTGGGAGGGTGTATAGTACTCACGACCCTCTGCGCCGGGGTGATGTCCTCCACATCTGAGTCGTCGGCCTCGGAAGCACTGACGAGGTCGTCGTCATCTTCTTCGATGTGCTGCTGTCCCGGAGCTTCAACGTCGTCCCCGAAAATGTCGACTGGAGCGGAGGTCGAGGAGTGCGCCATGTTGCGTCTGGCCCTTCGATCTCGAATAGTCTTTTTTGATCTAAAAGACTTGCAGGCGGGACAGTCTCGAGCCTCGTGTTCAGGGGAGAGGGAGAGGTTGCACACCTCATGAAGATCGGTGTGGGGGAATTTGGACCCACAGAGGGCACTTCTTGAAGGGAGTTCTTTCCATCAGCCGAGACCGAAGCCGGGATAGGCCCGAAGGCCGCCGTCGACGACTGGAATCGAAGAAGTGTCGAAGAGAAGGTGATTAAGATGATTTGTTATCTGAAGAATCTCGATGAGCGAGGATTTTGCGTCGATCGTTGAACTGGAAAAATTCAGAACCGGAGCGCGAAGTATTACATCAGAGCCCGATGGTGGAAAAAAACAATCTGAGGATGGAGCCGAAGCCCATGCGCAATACGAACCAAAGGAGGAGTCACCGACCTCGTGACTTCCAAAGACTTTCCAAGAGGAAAAACAAACTGCAAACATCCGGGCCCAACACCAGATGGCGATCTATGCAAAGTGTATAATCTGCAGCTCATATGCCTCGAACATAACTCTTTACGCCAAGGTTGCATCCCTGACACCCTTTCTAAAGAGACCTATGGCTGACACTGCGGATTTAAGCAATTACCGTCCTATATCCAACATCCCTACCCTGGCCAAACTCTTAGAAAAGTGTGTACACCTCCAGCTGCTAAGACATATTGAACAGTTTAACCTACTCAACAAATTCCAATCAGGTTTCCGTGCAGGTCACAGCACTGAATCGGCCATTACCCATATCATTAACAATGCCCTACAAATCCTAGATCAGAACGGTACCCGCTTAGTCATCTTTCTAGACCTTTCCTCGGCCTTTGACACTGTCAAACACGATAATCTGAATGACCTTCTGAAACAGAGAATGGGATTAGGTGGATCAGTTCTAAGTTGGTTTACTTCGTTCCTCCACAATAGATCACAACGATTCAAGGTCAATCACTCCCTGTTCAAACCTGTCCCAGTCACTTTAGGAGTACCACAAAGATCTGCATTATCTCCGACATTGTTCAATCCTCTCATGGAAGCCCTCACTGAAATTCTCTACTCGTCCAACGTGCAATATCACATGTATGCGGACGACACACAACTATACCTTAAGATCCATACCCTAGAAGACATCAAATCTCAACACTATTCTCGGAAAAACTCAGACATGGCTGGCAGAAAATCATCTAAAACTGAATGCCCTCAAACCCGAATTCCTCCTCATCGCTCCCCCTGCCCAAGTACCCATAATGCAAGACTGAATCAAACACCTTACTGCACTCAACTGCCAACCCCTCATCGTTGATTCAGCAAAATCGTTGGGAATATCACTGGACAGAAACCTCAATATGCAAAAACACATCAGCAACTCAACAAAAGGAGCAAACTTTCAGATAAACACTTTGAGAAAACTGAAACCTTTCCTGCCGGATAAGGACTTCAAGCTGGCAGCACAAGCTATACACATCCCAAGAGTGGATTATGAAAGTGTCTCTCTCTGCGGCCTGCCCAGAGCGGCAAATGCCCCGCTAAGAGCCTCAATTAATGCCACAGCGAGGCTCATCACTGGTTCCAAAAGAAGTTCCCACATATTCCCGACCTAAAATCCCTTAATTGGCTACCTTTTGAAGCCAGAATTCATTTGAAAATAGCATTTATGACACAAAGCCATTCATCACAATACACCCAGCTATCTGGCGCAGAAACTGGTGCCCTCTTGTGGTGTCAGATCCTCAAGAAGTGCTAACAACCTTCTACTGAAACCACAAAGATTCAACAAGAAAAAAACATAACCAAACATTTTCAGGGATGGCCCCAGAATTTGGAATGCCCTACCCACAGAAACCAGACAATCCATCTACTGCATTTTAAAACAAAGAAGTGAAATCGCTCCTCATGGCTAAATTCACTTGAGCAGGGGCTACTATAATTTTACAACCAACCATATCTTCTACGTGGAACTTTATAATGTCCACTGCCCAGCCAGGTATCCCAGATATTGTATCTATATTATGTTCGATATACAGTGAACGACTTGTTTTGTATCATATACCTTGTATCAACAATAGGATGATTACACTTCCATTGTCTATCAGCGAAGTTTATGCTATTTACCTTGCTTTTAAGTAACTAAGACAATTACCTTATAAGTGCTCGGATACCCGCAAGGGTCTGGTTCGCGCTGTATAAAAACCCTCAAAATAAATAAATAAATAAACAATACAATTTGGACACCACAGCAGACGTCCCCCAGGCTATTTATTCCTAAACCCACCCAGTTAGAGGTAATTGAGTCTTGGAAGATTGGTGGTAAAAGCCCATGAGCCGAAAAAGGGGAATAAGCATTAATATTCGGAATACCGAGTCTCCGTCGTATCTTTCTCTAGATAGAATAAGCTGATTGCATGATTTTAAATTTGTTTTTTTTATAATAGCTCGGCTCTAGTATTTTAACTAAACACTGCCTAGCATCCTCAAACAATGCCATTTTGTAGATAGTTGGTCTAGCGGCCACGGGAACTTCTGCCTTAGCCCCAACCAGTAACATCCCCAAATGCTGTAGAAGTGCTGCCCAATGATAGAGGAGAAGGCTGGGTAATCCACATCCCCCCCCCCCCCCCCCGAGTCCTGGTAAAAATATCCATTTGGCTGCCCTTCTAGATCTGCGGTACCCCCACAAGAATCTAACGCAAGCCCTTTCTGCTCTGGAGATACAAAATGCCGGAAATTCTAGAGGTATGGTCCGGAACAGATACAAAAGTTTGGGAAAAATCATCATTTTAATGACATTGCATCGTCCGTGCATTGATAAATGTAGATGGTCTAATCTCTCAAGTGTTTTATTGATGTTCCAGATTATTGCCAGGATGTTTAGCTCTGGTATAAGCTCAACTGCGGCCGCAATCTTCAATCCCTAATAAGTTGCTACTGCAACCGTAGGAATGTCTTCTAGAAGTGCGAAATCAGAGTGTAAAATCAGTGTTTTGTCAATATTTAATTTGTACCCCGATACATAGCCATATCGTTCCGCTGATTCTTTTACTGCCGGAATAGCTGATCTTATATCGATCCTGAATACGGCAATATCAGCAGCATACGCTAATGTTTTGAATGCAACACCATTGACCATAACAGATTTAATCTTCTCATTCACATCCAATTGTTTAAGAAAAGGGTCAATATAGAATGAAAATAATAAAGGGGAACAGGGGCATCCCTTCCGGGTTCCTCTGCTTATGCTTCCTCTGCTAAATAAATTGGATTCCTGCCCGGATATGCAGATACGAGCCTCAGGGTGTAGATAGAGTGCCTGTAGTGCCAGGATAAAATCATTGGATAGGCACTTTGATTGTAAGGCTGAGAAACCCCCCAGGAGACCCTGTCAAACACTTTCTCTGCGTTCCAACAGGATCATCCCGAGAGGTATCTTCATAGCCTGGGCCCGATCAAACAGAGCTATAGCACGTCTAATGTGGTCCGATGTACCCCGACCAGGGATAAACCCGTGTTGGTGTGATGACCTTGCCCAGCCTTAGGGCCATACTTAAGAATACATTTTACTATCAGCACAAATCAGGGAAATAGGTCTGTAAGATGACGGGTTGAGCTCGGGTTTGTCCTTTAAAAAAAAAACAAAAAAACTACTATTGTGGTTTTCCGCCAGGAGTCTGACCCTTCTGAGAAAGTTGGAATGAAGATTCAAACACTCTGCGAAGAACTTGCCGGAATGTCCGGTAAAATTCTAGGGGTAATGCATCTGGTCCCACAGCTTTGCCAGTTGCCAATGAAGTTCCAGCATATTCAACTTCTTCCCTCGTAATCAGGGCGGACAACAACTCATTTTGTTCCAGGGTGACCTTTGGGGGTCTCATAATCCCGGAAATATTCCTCAACAGACGACGCTGAAGCAATCCTATCATCAGCATATAGATCCTGATAAAAGTCCTGAAAGAGCTTTAGAATCTTACGCTACACTGGACTTTGTTTACTGTTTTTACTATTCTATTATGCTCTCCATTACGTGCTGTACTTATGCTTTAATATAGGGACTGCGTGTGCACAGGACTTCTGCCTATAAATTCCCAGACTTTGGTCTTTTCTAGGGGGTTTAGGGTTTTTCCCCCTTCCTGTTGCACCGTCATCAATTGAAACTGTCTGAATATTGACGTAAACTCTAGTGGGCGCCATTGCATACCGCATTCTCAAACCCTGTTTCGTTGCATATTCTTTGGAGCCTCCATAGTAGCCCGGCGTCCTCCACCCTCTACATTTCTTCCATCTCGTTCCAAAATGGTTTTCCCTGGGCTAGCAGGAACTGTCGGCGGCCCTCGAGCCTTTGCGTGTTTAGCAGCAGTCTTCAGCGGCATTACTGGAGTCGCGTCGGTGCACAGAGCAGGGAAAGCTGTCAGAATACAGATCGCCAATCTGCAGGGTAGCGGAACCCCCCACAGCCAAAACCACGAGCGCCAGATTATCAAAGGGAGTCGGGAGTGGTGAGTTTCTACATCCCCATTCTGCTGTTTGTTCCAGAAGTCGGGAGGGGAGAGGATCGTACAGGGAAGGAGTTAGTGGTCAGCTCAATCGACTGCTGCTGCGGCCGCCATCTTGCCTCCACCTCCGACTTTACTACTCATATTTTGAAATGCACTATGCAAATATAAATGAGCAATATCTTCAGAGGCAACAATATCTCTTACAATCAAATGTACTCAGCAATGTTCCTTTCTGTACTGAAAGAAAACACACAACAAATAACTTTAAAGAGGTTTTGCAAAAGTAATTTATTTCTGAGGGGACAATACTTAGAATAAATTAGTATCCTAGTTTTAAATACCAATTCATCAAAAGAAGTGTACTGACAGTTGCATGGACTCTCGATTTCATTAGCAGATAAACTACAAAAAAATACATAAATACACATATAAATAGATATATGTATAATTTATATGCAAGTGTGTATACAGGTTCAAAAGCAGCTTTGTTTCAAGGCAAAAGGATTTGTTACTGGCTTTTTTCTGTAACAAGTTACCACACAGTCAAACAATGTCTTAGAATAATGAGCCAACAAAACTGACTGAAATCCAAAACCTGCGGCAAGAGATAGAATATCATTTGGATCACCAGATTTTGCCTTTCTTAGTATTTATATCTCCAACAACTCACTAAACAACTCCTACTGCTTCTGAAATGAGCAGTTCTTTCAGGTCTGAGGTCGCTCCTTCTGACATTAGCAGAATCTTTGTAATTTACAGGATGCTGGCACTTTAGGTATTAATCCTCCTGCCTGGGTGTGTGGGAGTGTACCTGGAATTGGGCTTAGTGGGTCTTTGATAGTTCCTCACAATTTCACAAATCCATGCAACCCCCAATTAAAGATTGAAGAAAAAGGATGTTCGCAAAGAGTACTAGATTAGACATGAAGCACTATAAAGGATTAGAAACATGTCCAAAGGTGGCACAGTCTACTGAACACAACTGATGTGGTCAAAAGTTAGACAATGTCACCACTGTATAAAGTCAGGTTTCTTAAAATAAAAAAATAAAAATAAATATAGAGATCTGCTCCAGGAAAAACACGTAATACAGCCCAAGTAGAAGGAAGTTTAAGTCTAAATTAAGGCCATCTGAAAAAATTGACATACGAAGTGTGAATATTACCCAGAGACATTCCAAAGCCTCGAAAGTAGTAATCAATTTGGCCCACTTCCTGTATTCTCTTTCAGTGTTGCTCCAGGAGGCATGCTCATTCTCACAGAAAATATGAAGGGAGCTTGGTCTTCCAAGACGGACAGAGAGTACAAGTCTCTCCTGTGTGGTGTCAATAATGCTGGAGTTAAAATGGTGAATTTTAACCGTAAAGCAAATGTCTGTAAAACATTCAACTACAACAAAAAAGAAAGCTACAAGGCGCTCAATACCATGGAGTGAACTAAAACTTGAAGGCAAGTCTGCCCTAAAGGCACCAATAAGGGCATCATTTCAAACTCAGAAGAAAAACACTAGGAATCTCAGAGGCAGCAATGAGTATAAAAATGTACACTTTTAATGGTGGCTATTTTCAAAAGATGCATGAAGTCCAGGTTTATACAAGATGAGAGTCTTCATATGATAGTATAGCTACCAAGGCTTGCAGTATAACGGTAGTATGCAAAGGATATATACAGGACATAACAGTCAATGATACCAGCAAGTGGGAAACAGGAATACAGGCAAATATTGTCAGCTAACAAACCTTTGAACTTTATGTCAAGCTTGAGAGAGCTAGCGCCCAATGTACGGCGGACTCTTCAGGCTCAAACGGCTTTTAACATTTTAGAAGTGATTCTTGTTTGTATCAATAATTTATTGACTTTAAATCAGGATGGTCTCGTATGATGCTCTGTTTCCTCCAATGCAATAGATATTCATACAAGAAGTTAGTGCTTGTGTTTTTCCTTTAGGAAATTAGCCGACCATGCAGCTCGTACAATTGTTCCTGAGTAAGGACTAGCCGATGAACCTGGCTCTGACCAGGCTTGCAGGGCAAAGTCACTTTTCCAATGTAAACACTGTCCTCCTCCTTTTCTTCTTTGGCCTGCAAGAAAAAGGATTATACATATTAAATTATTACATATGAAAAATGCAAGGTAAAGTTTCTTCGCAAAAAAAGTGGAGAATCTGCGCGTGATATATAATTACTTGAAGGCAAAATTAATTTAAAATAGTGCCAAACCATGCCAATTAAACTCATTTTTATTTTTCAGAAATTATTAGAAATGTATTTTTTTCTGGAATAAATCTGATTAATCAAATGGCCATGCTTCGGAGACAATAACTAATTTACACACTGAGCACCTGAAATTCATGATATAGAACGGTTCCTTGAAGATTTGTTTGCAGTTGTGATGGGAAATCTGCTGTATGACTCTGGAGAGCGTGCTTCCCTGTCCTAAGTTGACCTCCTGGCAAGTAACTTGAAAGGTGCTGTAGGTTTTCTTGATCTCTACCTCAGAGTACATGACAATCATGCATGTCCACTGAGGGTCTTCTTGTTACAATGGACTGAGCTCAGAGCTTGGTGCCGAGGTTGCGCGGCCATGCATAATGCACCTCTTTTTTACACAGAGTGGCTACTGCCCTCTCTAGGCAGGATGTGGTAGCCTGACCGTGGTGGCAGGATTAGTCTATATTCAGGGGGTACGGAGGGCTGCCTAGCAGGTCCCTCCTGGTAAAATCTGTGCAGTCTCCCGTACCTGGGTTCTTTTTACCTCTGTGGTATGTGGGATGTGTGTATTGCGAGCCAGTGGGTTCCCTGGGTGAGGATGGTGAGACATTGTGTTTAATGTGAGCCAAGTTGGCATTTGTTTTGCTGGACACCATGTTCTGCGTGCCCCTCCCTATTCTTAGTAGAAGCCTGGTGGAATAGGGTAGCGCCTTGAGGCCCTCGCGGGTGAGTGGTCGAGCTTTATAAGAGTACTTATTGATTGATTGGTATGCACTAGCTCTTACCTTTTTTAGCTAAGACCCCTTTAGCAGTGAGGAACTCCTCCCTTTCTGCTGAGTAATGGTCAGGGAAGCTGGGTCTGGAGTTAATACAAATTCCTCTCAGAGGTATGGGACATATAGGTGATGATCAAGACAATGGGACAGTCCTCCTCACTTGGGCTGATCAGGAAGGGGAACATGGAGGAAATATGCCCCAGGATTGGAGGGACACCTAGCATGCAAACGTAGCCCCCTGATTGGATCAGTTGTCAGAGAATGATAAAAGTCTGGCCTCATCAGCCAGTTGGTTGTTCAAGGCAGTTCTCTTTTCTGACAAGGGACCGTCGAGGAAGCCAAGATCCAGGAGTGCAGGCCAAAGGCTAGATTTCTATTCTCCTTTCAGACATGGGGATAGGGTTTAAATTTGAGGTGGTTTCTCTGTGACGGGTTACCAGTAAAAAGAATATGCCAGTCTGATGGAAGGGGCTGGACTGCAGCTGATCAGGCGGGGCATCGAAGCAGAGAAAAGGCTGTTGGAGGCTATTCTATCCTTAGGAACACAAGGAGACTTCAGACATCTGCTCAAGTTTAGGAAACTTGCGGCTTATCAACATTGAGAGATGGGGGAAGCTCCATGTTTTCACTTGAAGGTGAGACTGCTTCACTGCGGACCCCTCCCTTGTGCTGTGGGAGGATGCGGGTGCTTTTTAAAATTACCATATTTAAACAAGAGTATTACATTGCCGCTATGCAGGCTATTTACATTTTCGATTTGGTACATTATCATTCACATACCATTGCTGTGATTTGTAAACATCCACATTGTGAATAAGGCTAACCGTATAAGAGCGAGGTCTAGAAATCGAAGTTGGACATTCTGAACACCTGTCTTAAGTAGCCCTAATAGGCACTCTTCAATAGTGTCTGCAACCTGCAAGTGCCTGGTTACCCCTATAGCGCTACACACCTCCTCCCAAAATCCTCTAAGGCGTGGGCATGCCCACAACATGTGTATGAGATCCGCCTCATCCATCTTACAACGAGGGCAGCAATGTTGTGTGTTTGGAAACATGTGGTGCAGGTGGCGTGGTGTTAAATAGGACCTATGAAGAACCATGCATTGTATGAATTTAAACTTTGCATTTCGGGTCACTCGTTTAGGATGTTCTAAAATACCGGCCCAATCCCTATCAGACAGTTCCCGCCCTATTTCACCCGACCATTTGGTTCTCAAATCAGTAAGGGGCACTGCTGCATGAGCTTGGATACCAACATACAACCATTCTATAAGATTCCGACCCTCACCCATGTAGTATAATGAGTGGACTAACTCATGTGGCAGAGGTTCTATACGCTGAGGGGCCCAACACTTCCTTACATAGTGCAGCACCATGGCATGCGTCAGATACATGTGATTTGGCGCCCCCGTTACTCTTGTAAAATTGTCATGATCTAAGAGACTTATCACTAAACAGAGCTCCTACCATATCGATTCCTACATCAGCCCAAGCCTGTAGCCTACGCTTCGTGAGTCTCCCACCAGGTATCGGAATCCCCTGTAGTGGAATATTTCCAGCATAGGGGATGGAGATGCTCTTGTGAGATTACCATCAAGCATATCCGCCTGGGACCTATATATATGTATGCCTACGTACTTAAACATATGACGTGCCACCAGTAGAATATATTGACCAAAGCCAATTACATCTGGGCGGGCGCCTTCGTGAAAACAGAAGGCACTCGATTTTCCTTCATTGATGGCAAGACCCGATATACCCCCGAAACTGGAAAAAATACTGGGGAGGGGCTCCAACACATCTGTGAGGTCCCGCACATATAAAATCATGTCATCCGCATAGGCTGATATCAAGTTTGTTGCATTGTCTATTGGAATTTCCAGCTGGCCAGCATCCTGGCGCAGCCTAAGTGCCTGTGGCTCTAGTGCAAGCATGAATAGTAATGGGGATAGGGGGCAGCCCTGTCTCGTGCCTCTATGCACTGAGTATTCTTGCAATATATGGTTGCTGGTGCGTGCTCTCGCAGTAGGGGCCGTGTATAGTAGCCGAATCCACCAAAGATATTCAGGGGGCAACCCAAACTTCTCTAGGGCCTGAAACATATATTCCCAGATGATGGTAACAAATGCTTGCAGCGAGTTCAATACAATGCAGCCAGCATTCACATATTCCTCGGGGGTAGTGGCCATGATATGGTGTAACTGTCTGATATTTAACAACGTGCTTCGCACCGGTAGGAATCTGCATTGGTCCCTATGTATTAGCTTATGTAGGTGGGGAAGAAGTCTGCTTGCTGAGATCTTACTTAAAATATTATATTCCGTTGCCAAGGGCAATAATGGGCGGTAGCGCGTCAGGTCTGTTGCGTCTCTTCCTGGCTTGGGAAGTGAGGCCACCAGTGCCTGCATGGTGGTATTCGGAAGGTGCCCCAGCTCCAAAGACCTATTGGATAGCTTCTTCAGTTTAGGGATTAAGGCCTTAGAGTACGAGTCAAAAACCCAACTGGCAGGCCATGCAGGCCTGGTGCTTTGTTTCGTAGGAGCCCTTTTATTTCGGTGTTTGTGCCTGGGCCTATTAGGCTTCTTTGTGCATCAGCAGTGAGCTACAGATAGGACAGGTTCTCTAGAAATGGGTCTATAAGTGTGGCATCAATTTGAGGGGGCTTACTGTACAAGGTCCTATAATATGTGCAGAATGCTTAATTTATGTCCCGCTGAGTGAGCCATTTCTCCCCCTGGTATGTTGACATTGCAGATCACATGAAGTGGTGGGTCGTCCCTCAGTATTTTAGGTAACAGTGTCCCGGATTTAACAGCTTCCGTGTGTTCCAACTGGGTGTACGCCCTGCGATTGATAACCCTGAGGGATTCTAACAACTAGGCATGCTGTATGTGTGCGTCCTGCAAGGGAGCCTGTTTAGCTAGATTGCACACTGCTTCCTGCTCCAACTTGCTCATTGTATTCTCCACCTTGGTTAAGTTTTGGTGTATTTCCTGCCTACCTCCTACTGTGGCGCTAATCGCTGTGCCCCTTGAGCACATCCCATTCAATTAGAACCGAGGAGGCAGTGTTCCCATTTTCTACAAAGTAGTTTGTGATCGCCGTGGATAATGTGCTATGAAAAGGAGCGTCCTCTAACATCTGGGGCCATAGCTTCCATGTAGGGACTGGAGTGGGGTCTCTGCCCCACGCAATGGAGATCTCCAGGGGGTTGTGGTCCGAGAAGGTCTTTGCTAAGTATGTGGTGTGGGCCACTTGTGGTGCGATGCGAAGGGAGCATAGCATTCTATCAATGTGCGTGTGTAATTGATGGACTGGGGAATAAAAGGAATATTCCTTGCTTACTAAGTTCTTCATTCTCCATACATCCCCCAGCGCATCCCCCAGCGCCCACCCATTAGCCCAGTTGCAGAGGGCTTCGGCCTGTTTAATAGCTCCTGCTCCATTCAGAGGTGGTTGCCGACCTATCTAGCGATATGTCCATCACTGTGTTACAATCACCTCCTAATATCCATGGGTGTATCTCCCATCCTGCCAATATCTTTTTCAGTCCCTTGAAAAATTTGTCTTGGTCAAAGGGACATAGATGTTACCGAGCACCACCAGCGAGCCATCTAAGGTCCAGCGTAAAAGTATGTATCTACCGTGTTCATCAACGCACCTTTCTAGCTTGACAAACGGAACCCATGCTTAATACAAATAGTCACCCCTCTTGCAAAGGCCGGGTAATCAGTAAAAAAAAAATCCCGCAACATTTCTTGCGAACTTTCCCCGCTTCAGACTCTGTGAGAAGTGATTATTGCAGGAACACTATCTGCACCTTGCGTCTGAGTAGTTGTGCATTCACCCTGTGCCGCTTTTGCACCAATCCCAGGGCCGGCACATTCCAAGTGATTAAGTTATAGGAACCAAGCATATTTGATTGGTGATGTGTAGGTGTGACTGCAATGTAAATGTTGAGCTCCTCAACTCAGAGCTCATCAACCACAGGGAACCAGAGCCCCTAAACTCCCTTTGAACTATTAATACACGGCCAGGCCATTGAACTATGCGGAGCCAAACAGAGAACTCAACAACACAAATACTGCTGCATCTATAGAGTGCATACGCTTTGTGGGGGCAGTCGCTGCCACCTGCCATGTTTGCTTACACACATGCACGAGCTCCTCAGTCTCTACGGAACCCAGGAATTATATTGTTGTTATCGCATTAACAGGTACCATCATAGCCTTATGGAAAAAGGATATATTGGTCCTTGAAACCATATGTTGAGCACCAACCGCTGCTTCGCCCTCATATCAGACAATGCCGCCTATCCAAAACAGCACTATCCCAACAGATCGTCCGCTGTCTGAGGTGTTACCTTGGGGAACAGCGCAAGACTTCGCTCTGAATCAGAGTGTACAGTACTGTTTTCTGATGAGTCAGTAGCCATTCGGAGGTTATCTTCCCTGAAGGTGTTAGTAGTGGCCAACGGCTCTTTCCTGCTAAGCTGGGCCTGATCATATGTAGGGCTGAGCGTTTGCGACTTATGTACTTTAACATTGCAGCATGATCTACGTTCTTGAGTCCGTTTAGGACTGTTGGGCGGCCTGCGAGATGTGGCGCTGGAGTTCAAAACTGGGCCAATGACCTCTATCCATTCTTCTGCATCCTTCGGGCTGTCAAAAAGTAAGTTTTTTGCTCGTGGATGAGTTTCAAGCGGGCAGGAAAACAAGAGTGCATATTTTAGATTCAAGGCACCCAGTTTCTTTTTAACTGTTTGAAAAGAGGACCTCTGGCACTGAACCATTAGTGTATAATCGGGATACAGTGATATCCAGTGGATTTCAAAATGAATCTGTGATCGCTCACGTGCCTTCTGAAGTAGTACATCGCGGTCCCTGCAATTTAGTATCTTGACTATTAGTGGCCATGGAGGTCTGCCAGTAGGGATTCGGTGGGTTCTCTCCACACAAAAGAAGGTTGATAGACCATCCGGGGCTATATATTCACTGAACCATTACTCCATAAAACTGGCAGCATTGGGGCCCTCACTGTGTTCCGGGAGCCCTAAGACGCGCACGTTGTTTCTGCGATTTCTGCCTTCAATTCTGTCCTGTAGGCCATTGACTTGCCGCTGCAATTGTTGTATTTGTGACGCTTGTTCCTTATGTTGGGGCTCGATCTCATTCAAAGTTTGTCCATGGGATTTCACTGTGCTTGCTAGTTCGGCATGGTCAGACTTGAGCAACGTGAAACCTGTTGTAAGCGATGCAATTTGCTGTTCAGTGGCCTTTCGGGATTCCCTGACCACCTGGAGGATTAAGTCCAATTTGTCTTGGGGCACCTCTGTATTCGTGGGAAGGATGAAGCTGGGCGATGGTCTCGGAGAGTTGTCCTCTTCGTCCGTGGGATGAGTGGTGGCGGAGGATGTCTCTGGTACTTTCCCTTTGGGTCGCCCCATTGCTCGTGGCAGCCCTCCCTTCGATTACTGTTATTTGCATGTGGACAGTTGGCTGCAACGTTGCTGGGGTTGCGTACACTCAGTACAATAATGTCAGTTCGAGTTACCAGGGTGTCCGAGCCAGGCAGGGCAGTTCTTTGCTACGTTCAGCCAAGTCTTCTGTAAGGTCTTCTGGACATCACACTTGACAATCACTGGGTTCGGACTCCACCCTCTGTGCTCGAGATTGCAAGCATGTTCTGGGTTCGCGCCCCACGCGATCAGCCTTTGATGCGATGCGTTGTGGGCGTGCCTCCAACCAAACTCAGTCAGTCTGGGCCCTCAGATTACAGGTCTGCACCGCTAGTCCCAGGTAGTGGTGTCTCGCTCCATATCCCACCACGCAAATCAGTATCTTATAGGAGCCACTTCAGGTGACAACCATACCAGAGTTCAGGATCGTCCACTCATCTTCAATCCGGCCACCGGGATCTCATGGGGACTCCCTGCGAACAACAATCCGTCCAGGTCCCAGGTGGGTTGCTTCAGGGATTCCAGCTCTGCGTGTGCTACAGACAGGCGCCCAGCCGTGTGCCCCCTTAAACAGAGACAACGATCGGGTTGAGATGGGGGGGGGGGGGGGGGGGGGGAAGACAGCCCAGGCCAATTGGTCCGCTCAGAGGCTGCACTCGGATCACTCTTCAAAGGCACTGCTCTCTCTCTAGCGCCTGCCTGGTGCCAGGGTCGGGCGTGTCGCACGCTCTGGGATCCCCTGCTGTGTTTGTGCAGAAGAGGCCGGCGGGTCAGCGGCTAATACTGCTCCGATTCCGATCTCTGCCCCCAGTCGCGAGAATACAGTCAGGCCCACCGCGTCAGGCGAGAGCCCAGGCCAGGCAAATCACACGCAGCTCCTCCGTTGTCAGCAGAGGTACAGTCACTTGGGAGGGCATGCCGGTTCGTTAATTTCTTCTCTATCCCCTCAGCCTGACTAGGGGCAATAGCCTCTTCCAGCAGGGTGTGTGCCGGTCTGTGCTAGCGCCAGGCATGGGATCGGCAGCCCGGGTGTCACTGGAGTCCGTGGCAGACCGACGCCCTCCTCAGGATCCGACCACGCTTGTTACCAGCAATCCAGAGCCCCCCGGAATAGGTAGCTGATGGTAGTGCTATAGGGTCAGCTGCAAACTACGCTACCCTCTGTAGGCTCGTGGATTCCAACACACCTCGCTAGGACATATCTCGCACGGCCCGCAAGGCCTCACTGCCGCATTGGCCTCACCTTGAGTGTTCCTCCCAGCAAAAATAGTTTCGGCCTCGCTAGTCGACCACATAGTGACCACACCGTCATCCGCTCCACTCAACACGCATGCACAGGCGTCACCCAAGGATTACACTGACACATTCGTCATGGGTGAAGAACTGCTGCAGGTTTATTTCATACAACATAAGTATGACGAGAGAGTGGGTTATCTTACAGGCGATCCAGGGCAAGCAGCCCCTCGCTGCTCTGCCCGCCTTACGAGCCAGCACGCACGGTGGGTCGATGCCCGACAGCGCGGCACATACTTTTCAGATCCACTTTTCAGATCCTCCTTTGGATCACGTGATCTGTCTAATACGCCCGCCCCCTTTTTACGTGGGGCGGAGCGTGTTATGGCACACCCCCGGTTGGTCAGGCCCCCCAACCGCCCGAAGGACTAACGGGGCGCCGTCGCGGTCTTCCCAGAACCTCCTTCGGCTCCTGGACCTTGGCTCGGGCACCCTTACTGTGCCGGACAGGGGTACCCTTACTGTACCGACTGTCGCAGAGGTACCCTTACTGTACCGTTCTGCCTCCAGATCGCCCTGTAACTCCGCCACAGCTCTGGGGAGGCTTCCGTCGCTGCCAGAGCCCCCCCTTCCTCCCTTCGCTGTTATAGGTGCGAGCTAGCTTTTACTGGGCTAAATTATGGGTCCTGTTCTGTAACCCGTACATGACCGCATTAATTTGCAACATTACTCAGGAGCCCAGGGCAGACTGACAAAGGATGTCTTTTGGCCCCACTGCCGTTCAGCTTAGACGTGAATGGTGTTCCTAACTTTCTTAGCGATGCGACTGCAGATCTTCCTGACGTAATTATGGGAAGATCTAGCACCTACATATGGAGCCAGAACTGAACCATGGCTGAAATTCTTCAATCCATCGATACCCTTCATATCCTAGCATGAAGAAGGTTTTAATTTCCACTTTGTCTACAAAGGTGATGTATTGATAGCGTCAAGGTGCCCGAATTGCTGCTGCTTCGAGGTTTGCATGATTTCTCGGCAGGGCAAAACATTTAACGTAACTGCTATATGGACGCCTTTTCATGACTCCGGATAAAGCCAATATGTCTGACTGAGCTGCCGAAGAATACATCTGTCAGCTCGATGACCCAAATTTGTGAACGTTTCCCAACTCCCTGGCTCCAAGGACAGGCTGAGCGGGAAGAGCAACACCTAAATCTGTTTCTCAGGCTGGAAAATATGGCATGGGTAACAAGGCATTGGTGAAATAGGCGCTTATGGACCTGCAATCCTATTATGATTTTTCAATTGGCAAAATTAGGGGCCTTCCTGGCTTAGAAGTGTGTGTTCCCAACAGCTACAGCACAATAAGCAGGGTGAAGGTAACGTGCGAGTTAACCACTTTCCCTACGTATATAAACACAAGCTGACATCACGGGTATCTAATGAGGGGATGGGCCCTTAAAAGCTATGAGCATCAGACAGTACGGGGGCAACAGCCTCTGTCTATGTACTCTCACCCAGCACACGGGAAACATATGCTCACTGTCCCTGGCTGCTTCATGTCACTGTCTCTGAATGGTTACTGCCACAAACCTTAGCTGGTGACAGCATTGTTGGCAAATGATTCGTTGAGACAATCTCACCTTCCTACAGCATGCCAGTCCAAATAAATGAACAATCGATAAAACTGCTAACTCTGCCATGTTTACCATTTCGGCCATTAACTCCCTACGTTTGCTTCCGTTCACATTGTCTTATCCTATTGTTTACTACAAACTGACCCCTATCTTAGCAACATCTCCTCGTTTTAGCCTTTCTACTTGCAAATTAAGTTACATTAAATTGGATGATAGAGTCTTATACTAGTCCCGCTGTTCATCCCAATCTTTTCTTGCTCTCCACTGGGACAGCGTATCCAATTTCCTTGCTTGTTGGATAGAAGCTAACTTTTAGACTTTATTGCTGCTGCAAGGAGTTAATAGGTTTGCCTACAGTCATTGTTATACCGGTGTTGCTGCGCTATAGGTAATTCGTGACACCCGACATAGTGGTTTGAAAAAGAAACTTCTTATTTTATCAAATAATTTGTTGTGAGCCCCAGTTATGATTTCGTTCACATCTTCATAGTTGGCAGTGTTTCTATCTTGCCAATACCTGGGTCACGTCTGCCTTAAATGATGACAATACATCTGGCTTTTCCGCTAGCTTTGCCCATTTAACCTGTCAAATGTCGTTGGAAAGCAGGACATCTCTGGTCATGCCCATTTCAGAAGGTGTTAAGCCCGTTCCATTACTAGAAAGTTGAAGTGCAAAGTTCAAGAGGTATGGTCGCTCTCTGCTCTCTCAATTATTACCATGTAGATGAGGGCATGCCATTCTGGGGTGTCTGGTTGAAGTATGCACATGTAATTGACACTCTCATTCTGGGGTGTCTGGTTGAAGTATGCACAGGTAATTGACACTCTCCCACGTGCAGTGCTGTGAAACGTTTGAAGTAGTTCATCAAATTCAGCCAGCCACCCCCCTAGGTGGAGGCTTGCACTCCCAAACTTCTGCTAGTGTAAAACCCGGTCACACCTCCAGTTCAGTGGAATTTAGTAATTCACGACACTAACAACCCCAGGGGCCTAATACTGGGCTGTGTATATGCGGCCCAATATCACCATGAACAATTAGCTTGGAGTGGATGGGTGTCAACCTAGCCTGGCTGAAGTGCAAAACCTTTGACAATCACTCCTGACAAGATGTGCCAACGCAGGTGGAATAAAGAGTTATCAAGCCCGCCATACTTCCTTTCCCAGTTCGACACAGGTCGGGGAAGATGCCCCTTCCAGAAAGGTCATGGCCTTATCCCTGAAGCCTATCCATACAGCATTCTACCGGAAATCTACAGTATTGCTTTGTAAAGCTTTTTCTGGTTCCACTTATTAATTATGGTCGATATGATCCCCCTCAGTTTGAACAAAATCTTAGCTAATCGTACGCCTGCCTAATTCCCAGGGCTGACTGGTTTAATGCTTTACGCCTGGAATTGCCCCAGCAAATGTGGCCTTGCACTGAAACTTAACTGGGTTGTCTCAACTTTCCTTTTAGAACCATAATTATCTTGCACCAGTATCAAATGTGCCACCCGCATCCATGCCCTATCTGTTGCTATGCAGATGTCATCCAATTCAATGATGTAAGCGACATATCAACCAGTTCTTGCGCCTTTGTGGGAAACAAAATTCCATATGCCGGGATTTCCCCACTAGTACCCATGATGCTGAACCTGGAAGTGTAAGGCACACATGAGGTCCGACAAACGTCTCAATGACCTTAAAGATGTTGTGTATGACACACAAACCCATGATTTGAAAGAAAACATTACACCAGCTGTTGTCGAATAGGAAGGCAAAGATGAAAGACAGCAGCACCTCTTGACTCAAGCGTGGGACTCGCAATAATAACATCGGTATTCCAAATCCAAACATTTAACCAATATTTGATCACATGTGACTATCTTAATCACCATCAGCCTGGGCCAGCTTCCGTATTAAACTGGCGAGTGGGCCGCAACAGAGTACTTTTGAAATGTAAAACCATGCATTTTCAAACATGAAGCCAGGAATCGAAGGAATGCTTGGGGACAATAGTGTGAATAGTGCTGGTGGCCTCTGGTTCAGGGTTTTCCGGAATGAAACATCCGTCAAGTTAAGAGAGACCAGCGTGTGGGCTGCAATAAGAAATACATTACAGGGACCAATATGAGCATGATGTGTGGACACCAAGGCCTATATATCTTACATCAGACTCTGCAAACCATGCTGTTTTGGCAAGCCGTTATGTGCGATGAAAGTGGGGGTAAAAGTACCAGTTTACTGGTGCACCACCATGCAACGCTTGCCTGTATCACAAGAAAACCTTCCCCAACTTGGACATACACACAACCGCTTCAAGTGTCCTGCAATATCAGCTCTTCCGAATTTGGCTAACGAAAACTACCATTGGCCAAAGGCTAAAACTAGTAAAAACTAGACCCATTGTGCTTCCCATTGCTTGTCATGCCTAAATTGCAGCAGCAGAGGTAAGAAATCGGCCGCCAGGCACTGTACAAGTATGCGCGAGCCCCACCACCTTTTCTGAATATTCACGGTCGCTCCACAAGGATGAATTGCACAGGAGATGCACATTGGAAATGCTCTGGGACGAAGGAACGGTGTCTGCCTGCAGCCCTAGCTAGCCATATGTTTCTCAAAACGCTTACCATAAACCGTAATGAGTACAGACTCATCAGAGATCACCCTGGCCCCCCAAACCTTCACAGGGAAGTGGAGAGAAATGAACTCATTTGCGCAGGGCAAAAAATACCAAAAGTTAATACTGACCAAGTTGAACTTTGCATCTCACACAAAACTTCGCCGAGCCAATCAATCATATGCATGTGAATCAGTGTATAGGAAATGTTACCTGAGCCAAAGGACTCAAAGTGAAGGAGACTCATGTCCTCCCTACTGGCAGGCATTATAGTTTAAGGTTGCTTGGTGTGGAGAAGCACAAGCTCAGTCGCTTTCTAGCCAAAATAACCCTCTTTATAACATTAATCAATGTTCTAACAATGTATGTTTTGCAGGTGTATGCAGCTCTAGGATGAGCGTCTGTAGCTCAATGTTGACTCTTAGGCTTTAAGATATACATTGCAAGTAACCAAAAGGATGCCTCTTTTGAACACAGTAACCTGCTGACCTATTTACATCATACACACTCCGCAATCTACTTGGCACACGTTCTTTGCAGCGGGCATATTAACCCTCTGCACTAACTACACCGAAGTCCAAAAAAAACAAACTCCACTATACACAATCCTGATCTCTCTCCATGAAGATAACGAATCACACGAGTTGTCTTGACATTTATGTGAGGCCTGGAATTGCCGCGGACAGAAACGCCGCATCCGGTGCTTCTAAGCATGATAAACTTCCAAACCCGGCAGGAGGAGACGGTAGGGAACCGCGACAGAGGACAAGACAACCGCGTCGTCCAGCATAACCTACACTTGTGTAACCCTCGCGACCTGTAGGCCCGAACCTAATATCCCCCAACCGCGTCCCGCTCGCAGGATGATCCGCCCGCAATTCTACCCCCGCTCCGCTCATCCCCCCCGCGACAAGAGTAGTCCCTTTATACAATCAAGTGAGTTTACACTCATGAAGAGTTGTTCTATGTAGTGTGACAACACAGAATCTCAATCTAATACGTATAGGCTTCTATATAGTTTGCACTATTGTTATCATCAGGCTGTCGCCTAACATAATTACAAGTTAATTTTTTGACACAAATATAGACAATTGCTAGCCCAGCAGTCTATTGCGTGGCACAGGGACCCAATCGGGGCAGAATCTGTTTCGTGGGCACGGGGAGATAGGGTGCTTTTCCCGGAGACAAAAGATGGCGGGATGCCCGGGCTCAAAACTCCCAAATCAACCGCACCGACCCGTACTCTTCCGACAAAGTGCTCTGACCGCCCGTACAGATGTACCCATCCCCCCACCCCGACGGCCCCATTGTGCGGCCAGCCGGGGGGGGGGGCAACTACAAATAAACCGCAATACATCCAAAGGAGAGCACTCATATCATTACTCTCCAGAAACCGCTACCTTCCCACATCTCGGCTCGGGTGCCCAACTCAATAAAACATGCCGCTCTGTGGATCGTAGGTTAGCAGCATCGCACACATTCACCAATCCTGGCCATACCCCGAACTACTCTGGCATCCGCACCCCCGCTGCTCAAAATTGTTCTCCCTCTCCCAGCATTGGGCGCTGGTACTGCAACAGTTGCGCTACACCCAGCAGGGAAGATGGACCAAATTGCCTGAAAGGCGCCACCCAGGGGGCAAGAGCCAAGGCCCCCAAAGGGCCCCAAACTCCCTGCGAAAACCACGGAAACACTGCCTTCACAGCCGACATGATGTAAAATGACACTGCTTCCAGCGGTGACCATGAGACCCGCACACTCACCGCATGCAGCGACCCCCTCACACCCATTGAGGCAGGGGGGGGGGTCCAGACTCACCGCAGAACTTTTTCCAACTAAGAAAGATTTAACAAATCGCCCATCTGCTGACCCATTCTGCTCTCATCCAGGTAGTACTCGCACTGGTTCTTTCGCGATTAGATTTCTCCAACTCTATCTACCTGGGTCTTCCCCTCACCATCGTTAAACGCCTGCAGATTGTTCAAAATCAAGCGGCCAGATTAATATTCAAGAGCAATCGCAGGAAGTCTGCCAAGCCTTTGCTGGCCTCCCTCAATTGGCTCCCCATAACCCATCGGTTCATCTTCAAGACAGGTTGCATAATTTTCAAGGCTCTCCACGGTAAAAGCCCTAGGTTCATCAATCAACTCATAAATAAACATGAACCGACCCGCGACCTCCGCTCTGCCCATCTGTCCCTCCTCACGGTGCCGACATTTAAAAAGAAACGACTTGGTGGATCCCGCTTTGCATACCTTGCCCCAAAAACCTGGAACTCTCTGCCCTTGTCTATCCGGAATTGTGCCAAGCTTTCAGAGTTCAGGAGAGCGTTGAAGACCTGGTTATTCAAACAAGCGCACGGTTAGGGCATTATTCCATCTGCCTTCTTACTTACCTCCTACCATCGGTTTCCTCAGCGCCATGAAACCTCTGGGTGACCGTGCGCTTAACAAATTCCGTATAAGATAAGAACTGAAGAGGCCGGTCACCGACGCAACACATCCGACATCACACGACAGAGGATGCACCTGGATGCAACCACCACTCTGCAGACACCAGACCAGTACCTCTGACAAAGAGACGGCGTGTCCAGACGCACCGGTGCCTCCCACATAACGGCAGTCGGGGCAAACAGGCGATACAAAGCCCACGGACGGGCCCGGGGACGGACCAAGCCCCCCCAAGCCTACAGATGTTCCATCGGTGGGCTCAATCTCCCACCCCAGCAATCCGCACATTAGCACAGAATTGGAACACCCGGGGGAGGGCAGGGGCATCTACCCCCAAAGACAGTGCAGGGAGGCGGGAGGACTGCCCTAAATGGCCTAAACTCACCGAGCTATCTAGGCACCAGACTAGCAGGAAAACTTGACTCTGTCTCCGACCAAGACGCGACGCAGAACCAAGGAGACGACATGCAGACGGCGTCGCTCCCCCGGCCCCAGACACCTCACCTCAGGGTCCTGCCGACCACACTCAACGCGACGCTGCCACGACGGAGACGACGATCTCGCGCGGCCAGGAGGGAAACAGGAAGCAGAGGGCGATCTGCAGAGGCGGGAGGCATAAATAGGCCTAAGCCCGCCCAGTGGCCCGCCTCCCCCGGCAAGGCCAATGATTAGGGCATCCCCTCCCGAGGCGCGGCATCCTGTCCTGAGAGGTGGAACCAGGGGGGAGGCTCCGACGGGTGGCCACTAGAAGGCTGACCTGCTAATGTCCCCCTGCGTGGGACGCGGCCAGCGGCAGTCTCACATCAGTTATGCCACAGCGGCAGCACGGCGGTGCTGGCTCGATGGGGCACGGCTCATGATGGCATAACAGGATTACTATTCCCGGGATCCGGGGCCTCCTTAATCTGCGTTTGTCCTGTTAGAAGGTTAGCCACGTCCCCCCTGGGAGGATGTGGGTGTTTTCAGTTATCTGTAGCACGGAAAGAATGCCCTGGTGAAGAACGTACCATTTGAACCCCAAGTCTCTTTCTCTGCCCCAGGATTCTCATAACCCCCAGTTTTGTCCTTGCTTGTCCTGCACTGGTAGCAAGTAGTATCGTCCCTGTGGGTGCCCTACTAATAGAAAATCTAGACTGTGACATGTGGACTATGTGGTAAAGGCTCCCACCTCTTTTGAGTCACCTGAGAGTATCAGGGTGGACTGGCGCTTACTCTCCAACAGCAATCCCGGTTGGTTGTTTCAGGCTGTTCAATTAGTCCTATAGAGACCCCTGCCACTGCCCACAGTGGTGTTTTTGCCAAGGAAAGGTGGGCACTTCTGTTGCTTTGCGTGGTGGGACAGAGGGTGGACTATGAACATTTGACTTCATATCAACTGCTGAATCCCTAACAATATATTACAAGTACTGGTAACATTGCTCTAGCTTTGAAGAGTAACCCTGTGCAATATGGTCTGTTCAATGCAATGTTAACTGTGTTTTTATAGTGCTCAATGTCTAGGTGATATATATTACTGTTTGGGGTCAGAACCTCCAGCGAGTTGGAGAGGCTTCTGATTTTCACTGTGCATCTTAGTCTTCTGCGTAGTATTTTTGTGTTTTAAAGTACTTCTCTTTTATAAAGTAAAGCACTGATTGGACATTGATCACATTAGCTGGTATTAGGGTGTAGACTATTCTGAATGTCTAACCCCCGTCACCTTCTTGAGTAAGCCTTGAACTGCTCTGTCCCGCTACCCTGAGAGTCAAGTGCTGGAGAGGAGCACTTGGATATCTAATTTGGTGTCAAATAGTAGTGTGGCCCAGGAAACCAGCGGTGAACAGCTCAAATTGATGAAACTGAAGCCCAGCAACCCCTAACTGCCTTGATGCCCTAAGAACCCAGTTGTCACACAGCCCCTTTCTAGAATTCAAGTTCCGGACACAGACTTAAAACAGCAAGTTACTTGCCTGTTACACACACTGTAAAGTGTGGGTTTCTTTTTCACACTCATTCACTTCTTTTACTGAAGCTTCCAGCAGAGCGTGCTATAGGAATCAGTTTTCAGTATTCAAGTTCCTTGCTGCCACAATCCCATAATGCAGCATTTCAATCAGGTAACGCTCTTTCTGGTAGAGACTCCACCCGGCAGTAGATTTCACACTTTTGACTATTCCCCAAGTGTCAGTCTGGGTTTTGAAATTCTCCTTCCTGAGGAAGTTGTTGAGAGGGCGCAGGTCTAGAATAGGCCGCAGGCCTACGTCCTTCTTGAGCACCAGAAAGCAGCAAGAAGAACACCTTGTACTAGTTATGGCGCTGGCACCTTTGTGGCAGTCCCTGTGGCCAAAAGAGCTTGCACTTTTGCCAAAGAATGGAGACATGGTACTCCATCAGTCGCTGGCGGATGGTGAAAGGTGAGGTGGGGAATAAGGGAAGGAAGGGTAAGGCGTATCCCCTGTGAGCAATCTTTTAGGCTCATTTGTCCAAGGGGAGTGCCTGGCATTCTGGCAAGAATTGGTAGATTCTGCCTCCCACCGAGTGGTGGTGTCCCTGAAAGAGCACGCTAAAGAGGTTTGGTAGTTGGGGCTGTGGGGAGTAGATGGGCCGCACGCTGACCTTGACCGCAGAGGTGGCCTCTATTGGGAAGATGCTGTTTTCCGGCGGGGCATACTATGCTGGCCGTAATGGACACGAAGGCCAAAGCTGCAAAAGGAGCAATGTAACTGTTGTGGTTGGTGAGGCGGAAATGCCCAAAGAGCGCTCGGAAGCTCTGCTATCCTTAAAGCTCTCAAGAGCGTAATCAGCTTTGATCCCTAGTAGGTGAGTCCCATCAAAGGAAATGTCCATCAGGGAGGAGTGGACATGGTCAGACAGCCCAGCCGATCGTAGCCACGTATGGCGACAAATGGTAACGCTGGTGGCTATGTAAAATCTGTTTAGAGGCCCAACACAATTGTGTCCCGCCGGTTGTTAGTCTTTGGATTCAATTAAAGAGGAAAACTTGCCACTCATGTGAGGGTGCGGCCAACACCACCTTCAATTAATTAAAATGTTAACCAAGATGTGTTCTCCAAAATTAAAAAGATTCCTTTCAATAGGTCACTTACAGTACGGATGTATGTTTTCTCAAGACATAATAAAAAATGAGTATGTTCCATCAACATTTTCACAAATTAATTTATTTTTGTTTCTTGATCGTAGAAGAAAGGATGCCTTATAACGTAGTTTTCCAATTCAAAAAAGAGAAGTTTTTGATCTTCAGGTGATGTTGCAATTCATGTTTTATATACGATAAAGAGACTGACTTCAAAATTGAGGAAAAGGTGCCAAATAGGAATAGGCATGCATACAGAACTTAGAAGATATGCTATCAAGGTCCAAATGAAAGAGGAAGACAAGAGGAAAAAGGGAATATTCCCAGATTCAAAGCACATAACATGATTACAAATGTTGTTATACATCATAGTCCTATTAAATGGGCCGTCTGCCATGCCATGTCATGCCTCATGTGTATAGCAAGTGAGGAGAAAAAACACAGCATCATGCAAAGGAAAAGCATGACGTTTAATAATTAGACATACATCTGTTCAGGTGTCATCAAAATCCCTGATCCATACATTACACCTGTCGAAGAGGCTCCCATACATCATGTCCCCTGTATATTACTCATTGAAGCGTAACATGGTGGTGCAGGAAATATGCACAATATAATTTGGTAAACGCATATCGATTGAGGAACATAAAGAACCGCTTAACTATGCTCCCATAGGGTATGTCGGGAGGATTCCAGTAAGCAAGTCCCCCTATCAATTGATCAATTAGAATGTCTACCATTGTGCCACAGGAAGGGATGACATAGTATAGAACAGTCCAGAGCAAATAATCTGAAATATGTATTGAATAAAAAACTACTAATTGATACATCTTTTATATAATTTGCTACAAAAACTAGGTATGTAGTTCCGCAGTTTGTGC
Organism: Triturus cristatus; assembly: GCF_964204655.1. NCBI lineage: Eukaryota > Metazoa > Chordata > Amphibia > Caudata > Salamandridae > Triturus > Triturus cristatus. The sequence continues at coordinate 1,198,861,697 of NC_140582.1, read as the reverse complement.
CTATGGCCTGCCTAATGGAATTGGTAATGTCAAGCCACAACAAATTGCTGCACCACAACCATCTTAAATCAAATAAGCGAGCACAGGGTGAAGGTTTGCGGGCTCACCAGGGAATACTTGTGCCACCGAATCCCAAAGGGCATGGAATTAGCCCCCCAACAAACAGGTGGCGTTAAACAGAGTGGAGGATCAAGCTGGTAGAAGACGTTTGCCAAATGTTTCCACTCGCTTAGGTTCCCTATATGGGGCAGAGGTAGGAAAGGTGTTGGGATTAGAGCGGCTGGTGGAAGCTTGCGCCACTAGGCTGACAAGGGGGAGCGGAGGCAGGGGGAGGGATGGGGGGTGGGTCTGTGAAAGGAAAGATGTGTAGCCTGGACCAGGGCGATGGCTCCTAGAAATCTGTCTATTGACTGGTGGGCCGGAGCATTCTTTGGCCAACCCCCAGTAATGTATCCGTCAGCGATATGTTGAAAGGAAGAATGGGTTTCAAATATGTCTCCCCTGCTTGAAGGACCTCAGTCAAAACAAATTTGTGTTAAACTGCAAGGCAGGGAGCTGGAGGTCAAGAACTTTAGCCCAGACTGCCATGGCGTAGGAGGCAGATTCCTCTTTGGTTAGTCCAGGGGGAGAAAAAAAGTGCGGTCTCCGGGGAGGTACCAAGGCCACTAGCCTCTATGTCCCCATACCTATTGTCATCCTGGTAGGGCTGAGCAAACTCATCACCCCGGCACGGTCATTATCCGAATGAGTCCCCAGAAATGGAATACAGAAAGTGTTGTCAATCTTGTGGCAATTCAAGTGGCGGAAGCGACACCTTAGGCAGATTTGGGAAGTCGAAGTCAGATCAGAGTTGGAGAAAAATAAAAAAATTAAATAAGGACCACCTCCTAAGGCGCTGAAGTTGGCATTGGTGTCAACATACCTGGTGCCGTTGTAGGTCAGGGCACTGGAAGCAGGGTTGGAACAAGAGCCTGAGACAAGACAGCATAGAGGGTTCAGCTGGTACTTAAGGCGAACCCATCGGCAGGATCCCAGGTGGAAGGCCTCTTGGCTCTTTGGGGCCTGAAGGCACGCCAGAGGGAGTCTGTAGGGATCCAAACAGCTGGAGCATGGCTATGCAGAACTTCAATCTGACACAGGGAGGCTGCAGGCCCAAGAAACTCTGGTTGTGCCAGAACCAACTGCAGGATTGTCTCCGATGACGGCACACTTTGGGAGAGAGATCGAGAAAGGTGGCGCCAGCCATGTGTCTTCTCAGGCAAGTGGTTCATGGGAGGAGAATCCCTCTTCAATTTCTTGTGTTTCTTATGCTTACCTGAGGTCTTGGAGCGTGACAAAAACAGACCTCTGGAGCAGGTCCGTCGATTCAGGAAACGGAACAGAGATCGAAACTTGGATGCAGATTGTGACTTGGAACGGTCCCGGAGAGGAGTCTTATACTTGGCGACGTAAAGTTCCCCCCTGAGTTCCCTGATGGCCTTTGGGTTTATTGGCACACATTCGCCGAATGCCTAGGAGTCGGCTCGACCATAGGCACACTTGATTGGGATCAGTCATTGACATTTGTTTGCAACGGTCACATCAGGGCTTAAAACCTGTCATTTCAGGGGGTTACATCCCTTGTACTCTGAAGGAAATCTGTTGAGAACATTAAGGCAGATATCTCTGAGAGACAAGAAGGGAGCTTCGGATCCACATCTGATGGAGCAGAAGGAAAGCAACTGATGTCAGCGTGTGAGAGTGGTGCCTATATAGGCCCCACACGTCCTATATGAATTGGAACAGCGTCAGTGTGTAGCCGCATGGCACTGCCATCCGGCATGCTGAGGTACTGCATAAAAGTTTCTGAATCTAGTTTGACGCCCTGGGGAATATTCAAAAGGCGAGAAATTTGTGACTAGAAGTCTTTATCAGAAACAAATATTCCAGACTTTGCGGTTATTTCCTTATTGTTTCAAGTTTTAGCTGTAATTAGCTTTTTCCTGCAATCTCCTATATCCCTATTGTTGTTGTTCCATTTGCTTTTCTTTCCCCAGAAGTACTTTCCGTTTGCCTAGAATCCAGATAAGTTTAGACACAATAGGTTTATTATTCGAGATTCCTAGCACATGCAAGCGCATGGGTCTGGTGACTGTGGAGTATTCTAAGGTAAGTAATCTGAGGTCTGATAGACTTCCACCAGAAAAAGCATTACCGAAGGTAAGTAGCTTGTTCTCCTACCGCAGCTGGCTAACCCTATGTCAATTAACAGCCAGTACTATGCCCGACTCTTGTTTGAACTAAGATGGTAGGTATAATGTGGACATTGAAAGTGGCAAGAGTGGTTTACTGGGAAATAGCAGACAGTCTTATTATCTAGTTTGAGGTGAAATAGCTTATGATCATCCTATCCAGTTAGGGCAAATCGGCCATCACTCTTTGCCTTTTGATCCTGTAAGTTGAAGAATGAGTAGCAGCAGTGACATCAAGTGAAGGCATGGACAATTGGGAGCAAGGAGGCTACATCTTGCCACTGCATTCTCTTGCATGATTATTTTTCAGCAACTGCCTGGCTCATAAACGTTCAAAATCTTAGGAATGAGAACCGCCCACCACTGGAAATTTGGCTGAACAGCTAAGTCCGACGTACGTTTCCCTGGCTGCCAACAACACCCTTATTATTCTAAGTGCCTGCAGTTGTTTGCAGAAGAACACTTGGCAGAATTCCTACAATTATTTTCATGTGCAACTGTCTATTTACCTCACATTCCACAGGGAGCTTCATAGAATGGATTTTCTAATATAGAGGCTAATGTCAGATTGGTCCAACTTTTAAGGGCCATAAAAGTAGATATTACTCAGCTTGATGTTAACCATTTTCTCAGCCACTGCATGATGCAGGGATGAGTCAGCCCTCTCTGGGTTTGAACCAGTGATTTTATTTTCTACACATCTCCTGCGGACCTATTTTATCCTTTGTCTTAACAGGCCAGAAAAGACCATACATCACAAAATAAATAAGGGAGGGCTGCTTTGGAGTCATTGCATTAACAGCAATAGGGCACATTGTCCCTGTTTGTGCCTGGCACAACTAGTTAATGGTGCGCTGGGGCACAAACTGGGACAGTGCGCCCTATGTAACATACAGCCATAGGTACAACTTCTTCTAAGCCATTATTGCCATTCAACAAGGCTCTTACAAACATTATTTTGGCCACGTGGTCCAAGCCGTGCTCCGGTCCTCTGGTAAGTCGGTATGCTGCTAAGGAACATATGTCACCAATGATGCTGATTTTATGACAAGGCAGCCTGTGCCTTGAAAGCCTTGTGGCACAGGCATTGACAAGTAAAGTAACCCTTACTGGCTTTCTTGTCAATCCTCCAGATAAGAGAGTTGAAACATTGATGCCAGTCTGGCCTTAAGATCCTTGAACGTGGTGTGACTTCTGAGCAGGTAGAACCCTGCTCAATGGGAGAAGGCCAGCAAAATCTTGCCACCTGTCCGAGAAACCTCAGGGTCTCGCTGGGTCAAGTGTAACATGTATTTCCTGTCTGCCAGGGAGGTTCACATAAAGATGCATATCATTTGGTGGTATCATCCCTGGGCTGATTTGCCTGTGCCCCTATCCTCGTCATCTTTGCTCGATCTCCACCTTTGTTCCAGTTGTTTACAGTGGTGCTTCATTGTCACAATTCTTTCGTGTACCAGTTGGCGTGTGGTCCGGATCTGTTTTTGGGTCAATGGGTGTAGAATGCAGTGGTCCTCGACTTAATTATTGTCGAATGAGGAGAAGATGGAGCCAGGAGGTGCCCAGGGACATGGGTAGGTCCTTTGACTTATTGGTAAGATGCAGGTTCCCAAGGTGTGTTCATGAGAGGAGGTTGACAAGGTCTTCCAGGTGGAAGTTAAGGTCATGGAAAAGGATGTAGTTGCGTGTGTCAAGAAAAAGTGACGCAGTGAAGTTTATGATGGTGTTGTAGAAGTTGATGCGTGGTCTCAAGGGGTCTGTAAATGTGTGTGGTGTAGACCATGTTGCTGCTTTACAAATGTCAGCTATAGGAATGTTACCTAAAAAGGCCATAGACACCCCTATTTTACGAGTAGAATGTGCTCTAGGGGATATAAAGTAATTTTAGATTTAGTGTAGCAAGTTTGAATGCACTTTACAATCCATCTTGAAATGTCAGATTTAGGGATAGGATTGCCTTTGTGAGGTAGTGTAAATGAAACAAACAGTGGTTTTGCTATACGAAAATCTTTTGTTCTTTTTTGACGTCTAGAGTGTGAAGGGCTCATTCTGCTACGGAATCAGGTTGAGGAAAGACCACGGTTAACTCAACTAATTGGTTAATATGGAAAACAGAAACCACTTTGGGAAGGAATTTGGGATTGGTGCGAAAAACTACCCTATCTTTATGGATATGAAAGAAGGGTTCTTTTAAAGTTAATGCCTGTAGCTCACCAACCCTCCTTAATGAAGTGATTGAAATGAGCAATGTAACCTTCCAAGAGAGAAACTGTAAATTACACTTGTGTAGCGGTTGAAATGGTGGGGTGGAGCCATAAGTCTTCTAAGTACAACATTAAGATTTCACACTGGTGTTGGTGGAATTCTTGGTGGTATAACTCTTCTTAAGCCCTCCATAAATGCGTTGATGACAGGAACCCTGAACAAAGACAAATGCCTGTTTTGCAAATACGCAGCTACTGCTGCAAGGTGCAATCTAATAGATGTGTGAAGCTAGCCTACATTGCTGTAGGTTGAAAAGGTAACAGACAATGTTTTGAACAGAAGTAGCTAGAGGTAGAATTTGGTTTTTATTGCAGTAAACAATGAATTGTTTCCATTTTGCTGCATAGCAAGCTCTGGTAGTAAGTTTACTTGCTTCTTTCAGAATACTCATACAATCTGGTAGTAAATTTAAATACCCAAACTGTAGGACTTCAGGAGCCAAATCTCTAAGTTGAGCTCTGTGGGATTTGGATGCTTGATTTCTCCATGGTTCTGAGTGAGGAGTCTGGAGGTGAGATGTAGCTTTTGATGTGGAGGTGAGATGTAGCTTTTGATGTGGAACTACTGAGAGCTCTAACAGGGTGGAGTACCACCGTTGACGAGCCCATGGGAGCTACCAAAACCAGTGTGAGTGATGTATACTCTGCTAAGTTCAAACCAGATGAGGGAGGGGCCCTTGTGGCAATGAGCACCATATTTGTTTTAAGCGAAGCAATTGTTTTAATGGAGGATATCCTGGTAGCTGTTGGTGACGTTAGCCTACATCACAAACATATCCCATGTGTTGCTTAGATAGTAGAGGTGCCTTCTGTGTGGAGTTTAGCGCAAAGTTGTCTCCTGCAAGGTTGACAGCATTAGAATGCTTCATACCACTCAAAATCACATGTTTTAGAGCCACAGCCTGCTCAGCAGATAGGTGCTGTACAACCTTTTCCACCACTGGCTGCCATGGGCACTGATATCTCGTAAAGGTTCTGCAGCATCACAGACCTCCGGGCCACCAAGACAACCTTTCTCTTGGACGTCCTGTCTGGTAGTAAAGCCAAGAAAGCATTCCTCCATCCTCTAGAACTGGCTCTATATATCAAAAAACAGTCAGTGACTGAAAGGCTACAGGATGTTTAAAATACAGAAATGGAAATTCATATATAAAGCTCCTTTAGAGGCAACATACAATCATATGTCTCCTAGGTCACTGTACCTAAGAAAAAAGATCCACAGTGGATGGAGCACTTCAGAACAAAGGTATTCACAACGTATAATCATCGGGAGCAGTGGCTGGCATTAATTACCTCATTCACAACACTGTATGATGAGGTACCTGGCCTCATTCAAGCTAGTAAAGTGAACAATGCAACATAATTTATTGGTATTTACCTCAGATCAACAATATGATTACAATTGTCGATTTGTGGGGGAAAATAAGGATTATAAAGAACATGGTCAAACCCCACATTTCTAGACCGAAACGCCTGTAAGCGTCTGATCACTATGCTGTAGATTTTGGGTTTACATCTGTACAACAGAAATAAGGGATATTTTTGTGCTGAACTTACATAGCGGTGGTGGTGATGAACAGCCCCTCTTATAAGGTTAGCAACATAGTTAGTTTTACATGGACTTCAAAACTCATGATGGAAGACCCAACATAATTCTTCATATTTAGAAACGTTTGTTTCAGAAAGATCTTAGTACATCACTTAATATATCGTTTGCTTTACCTTGATGAAGGATGATGAAGGGAAAGTGGCAAAGTCAGTGCGAACACTGGCACCAGGACAGTGTGATACTGTCTCCTTTATTACGTCATCCTGCAAATGCAAAAAGAAAAATAGTCACTAAATTCATTATAAATAGAGGGAATTGTGATTCCCTCTATTTATGATAGTTGCATTCACATTTGGTTTTTCGGTCCCCTTATAGTCAGTTATGAACCACACTGGTATTTACACACCCTAATCAAGAGAAAACTTACGCTGTGGTGGCACCTGCCATCCAGTTCGACACAACGGAAGATCACTGCTTAAGGCAAAGTAGTAGTTAAACAGATCTTATAATTGTGTAGTTCACATAAACTATCAACCTTAAGTTATCTCCATACTGGTGAAAAAGGGAAAGTACACACCAGTAACTACTGCAGAAGTCGTTCGCTATAGAATGTTTACCAAAGCATTTACAAAACAAATATCTATCGATAATAAGTGAACTTACCTTCGGCAATGCTCTTTCTGGTGGATACTTGTATTCCTTATCTTAGAATATTTCCCAGGCACTAGACTGAATCTGGAGTTTTTTGTTATAGGTGGGGCCATGTGGTCATACGTTGGCTCCACAACTCTCCAGAAGTTACCGAGCGGAGCTGCATATAAAGTGCCAAATGTAAGCATCAGTAGAAGTTTTTTGTGTTATCCTTTGTCTTTTCTGTTCCCGCAGCATGAACAATTTTTGCTTACAGTGTGTTAAGCACTAACCTTTTTACATCCTTTCATATATTAAAAGGAGGCCACTCTACAGAAATGGGGGGTGGGAGGGAAGTGAGGAATAATAGTTTACATAGTGTCTCCACCAGAAACAGCATTACTCAAGGTTAAGTAACTTTTTTCAGGTGGATACTTCTAATTGCCGATCCCTCATCCTAGAATAGATACTGGACCAGCTGGATGGTCTGTGGAATGGACTCTTATTAAAAGGTCTTGCAGAATTGAGAGGGTGAAATGTTCTTACCACCAGACATGGCAGTAGTGATTTGTAAATGTATGCACAAACGCTCAGATTGCTGCCTGGCAGCTATAAACCGAGGGCACTTCAACCGCCAATGCAGTGGCAGTATTCTTACCCCTTGTAGGAGGAGCTCTCCGACTTTCTGGGGCTGGTTCCTCGCCAGTGTTAGGCAGATCTTAATGAAGAGCACTATTCACCTCAAAAAGGTCCACTTCTGCACAGCGTACGCATTCCTTGCTCTAGAGAACCCCACAAAAATCTAATCCTCCACTCAGTGATCCTAGGTACAATCAAATTTAAAACTCAAGGCCCTTTTGGCGTCCAACTGATGGTGCCTCTCATCCTCTTGTAGAGGGAGGGGGCACAAAGAACACGGTAGAGAGACTGCCCACATTGGGAAGGAGTCACAACATTTAGTAAGGTGGCCACCTGAGTCCTCAGCCTGAGTTTGCCTGGAACAAAAATTGATGTATGTCAAACGTGCCTGCAAATCTCTCATGCGATGAGCTGACAATGACAATTAGAAAGACTGCCTTCAAGGTCAGGAGATGCAGCGAGCAGCTATAAACAGCCTCAAAAGGCGTGCACATGAGGAGTATCAAGACCAAGTTAAGGTCCCACTGAGGTATCACAAACCTCATAAAAGCAGACGATTTATACCACGATGGATGGTCTGGCAAAGAGAAATGCCGAAAGGACAGACAAATAACATTTTACAGCACCCTCTGCAAGGCCTTGTTGGGCTAGGTACAAAACAAACATCTGGACATCCAACAACTTTGCCTGTAAGGGGTCACTATCAAAGGCACCACACCAGATTACAAAGTGTCCCAGCGCCCACATAAATTGATATGTGGAAAGGCACCTGGCAGCAAGGAATGCATCCACCACCTCAGACAGTAGATGAAACGCAGTCAGTTGCCACAGCTCTATCTCCATGCATGTAGGAGTATATTGTATTGAGTCAGGTGGAAGATCCTGCTCTGCTGCTCGGACAGAAGGACCTCACAAAATTATTACCTGATTGGATGACTGATGCTCAAGCTCAAAATTCAGATATCAAACTATCCAGGCTATTTTAGAGCCGTTATGATTAATTTTTTTCAGAACTCGAGGCAGGGGAGGCATAGGTGGGAAAGTTTAAAGGAGTTCAATGTTCTGTTTAAGCTAGCATGCATCGCCCACAAGCAAAACTCAAAATACTATGCATTCTCAAAGGTGGTAAAAAGATCTAGCCCAGGTTTCCCCCAGAATTGGAAGATGTCCTGCGCCACTTTGGAATGTAGATGCAACTTAGGATCTACAAGACAACGCCTGTTGATCTCATCTGCTCTGGCATTCAAGGACCCTGCCAGGTGGTTCTTGATCGGGGAAATATCCTGATGCTCCAACCAACATCTGAGGTGCAGAGCCTCCGGACACAAGGCCCAGGACCCCATTCGGTCCTGCTTGTTGAAGTACCACATAGCGTTGGTGGTGTTAGTGAGAACCTGCACAAACCTTTCTTGATGTTCAGCAGGAGGGACCTCAGAGCTAGACAAACGGCTCACAATGCCAACAGGCTGTAATCGGGCTCCTGCCGGAGATCAGTTAATCTCCACCTTCATCCAAAAATCCTCCGTCCCAGCAGTAAGGCGTCCATCACCAGCACCACCTCTGGAGGGAGAAGGGAGAGAGGCCTGCCGCAGGAACAATCGCATTCTAGCAGCCGCCTCTGTAGAGGATGTGCTATCCCCTCTGAAATCCAGATGGCATCCAAAGAATTTCTGGATACTCGGCCTACTGGAACTTCAGATTCCATTGTCAAGCCTGCATGTGCCAACTTGTGCAATCAACAAAGAGGATGCAGGAGGCTAAGAGGTCAATAAGTCTCAAAGCTGCTCCCGCCAAGATACAAGAATGAGGCTGAAACATCAGACTTAGCCCGAATGTCCTTGACTCGTTGCGTCGGAGGGAATGTCCTGAACTGCACTGCATCCAGGATAGCTCCATAGAATGAAACCTCTGCGGAGGAGTCCGTGAGACTGGCTCTTGAACCCCAACGATACTCAGGGGTCCAATTTTATCTTGCACCACTTTTGACTGTGGTGAGCCCACCTTCCACGGCTAGTCGTTGAGGGAGGGAAAAACTAGTATTATAGTCCTGCAAATGTGGGCAGTGACGAATGTTATCACTTTAGTGAACATCAGAGGGGAACTGGTGAGGGCGTCAAACTGAAAGTGCTCTTGGGACACCATGAACTGCAGGTAACATCGGTGGGAGTACAGGATGGGTATATGAAAATACACATCCTGCAAAGTCCAAGGACATAATCCAGTCACCAGAGTCCAGAGCAGACAGGATATGGCTCATTGTCAGCATTTTGACTTGTCCTTTTGTAGGACGGAACTCCGAGTTAGAAGGTCAAAAATCGACAAGGGGCCCTTGTCCTACTTTGGCACTTGGAGACAGTGACAAATCTCTCCTTTTTCCGAGTCTGGAATTCTCTGGATTGCACTTTTGGAGAGTAACAGTAGCACCTCTTACAACGGATAGGTGCTCCTCTGGAAGCCACTCTGATGTGGACTATGGATTTGGTAGGGCAAAGAGAAATGGGAGATCATAGGCATGCTGAATGGTCTGTAAGACACATCATTCGGATGGGATGGATTGCCGCCCTGGGAGGAAGTGCTGAATCCGGTCTCCCACAGGATGGGTGTGCACCACCAAGGAAAAACTAAAGTGGCGTTGTGGCTGTTGCAGTAGGGAAGGAGGAATGGCCCCAAGCTGACCTGCGCATTACCTGCCAGAACTACATTCTTGGTCTTGAAAGGACTGTGGTGATTACTACAGTGGTTGTGAAGATTGTTGTTGCCTTACCCATGGAGTAGCTTCTGAAGTTTCTGAACTGATGCAGGAACTGCTTGGCAGTGGTCATCAGACCTGTGGAGCGTGCCACAGGTCTACTTTCATTAAAACTCTCCAAGGCAGAATCCGCTCATCACTGAAAAGGCATGAGCCATCTAAGGGCATATCCAAGAGACATCTCCAGGAAATACTGACTTAAGTATCCACAGGTCAACAAAGCATAACACTGGTTCCAACCCTAAGGTCTACTGGGAGAGCCGGCAAGATCTCGCTGACCACGTCCAGACAAGATGTGTGTAGCGACCCAATAAACACACAGCCTTGACTAATCTCAGTGCTAGGCTAGCAGAAGATAACATACGTTTTCCTAATGCCTCAATCCTCTTGAAGGCTCTATCTGGTGTAGTTGTGGGGAATAAACAAGGCTCACTTTGCTGGTTGAATCGCAAACCACCAGGCTCTTTGAAGTGGAATGTTTAGAGTGTAAGAAAATAAGTTACTTACCTGCAACTGTAGTTCTCCAGTATTGGTATCTTTCATAAATTCCCTTGCTTGAATCATTCTCCATCGTCAGAGTGAGTCCATGGTATTATAATAAAGCAATACTTTTAGTAAGCGTAGGCTATATAGGCACTAGGCCATTAATTCAATAGCCTACGTCCTTTTAAAGAAAAGGACCAAACGTGACCTATAACCAATCAGGTGACAGCACCCTCTAGAACACTCCTCAAAGAGGACTCAGATTTTCGAGCACAAGTGAGAATATTGAATATGCTACTTACCAGTATGCATCTGTTCTTGGCATGTAGGGCTGCTGACATTCATATCTGTGCATAGATCGCCGCCTAGTGTTGGGTCCGGATGTTTGCACGTTGTTGTCCTGGAAGAGTCTTCGAAGTATCCTTGGATAGGTGACTCCTCCCCTGGACTACAGTGCGCATGGGCATCCTCTCCATCCTCAGATTGTTTTTCGCCATTGTGGCAGTGATGGAGTAGATACAGAAAGTGATGACCATGCTTGCAGTAATTCTGAGAGCTGCAGCTGCGACAGGCGCCGGGGAGGAGGGAGGGCGATATGAATGTCAGCAGCCCTACATGCCAAGAACAGATGCATACTGGTAAGTAGCATATTCAGTTCGAGGCATGTGGGCTGCTGAATTCATATCTGTGCATAGAATACATAGCAGTGCCCTCTATTGGCGGCGGCTACCCGTGCCAGCTGCAGCGGTCTGAAAAAGTGTTTTGAGAACAGCCTGTCCTACAGCTGCCTGCTGTTTTGACTGCACATCTACGCAATAGTGTTTTGTAAATGTGTGTGTAGTGGACCATGTGGCTGCTCTGCATATATCATGCAGGGGAATATTTCCTAGGAAGGCCATGGAAGCCCCCAACTTACGTGTTGAGTGGGCTCGTGGTGGAATAGTTAATGTGCGTTTTGCTTTTTGATAACAGATTTGAATACACTTAACTATCCATCTGGCTATCCCTGCTTTGGAGATGGCGTTACCTTTGTGGTGTGGGGCAAAGGCAACGAACAGTTGTTTTGTCTTCCTGAAGGGTTTAGTCCTATCGATGTAGTACATGAGGGCCCTCCGAACATCTAGTATATGTAGTGCCCTTTCTGCAACAGTTTGTGGGTTTTGGAAGAAAACTGGCAGTTCAATAGTCTGATTCATGTGGAACTGCAATATTACTTTGGGCATGAATTTGGGGTTGGTACGTAGTACGACCCTGTTGGCGTGAACCTGTATAAATGGCTCTTGAACGGTTAGTGCCTGGAGTTCACTAACTCTTCTTAGGGAAGTGATCGCTACAAGGAAGGCCACTTTCCAGGTAAGGAATTGAATCTCGCATGAGTGTAGAGGTTCAAAGGGTGGACCCATCAGGCGTGTGAGGACCAAGTTGAGGTTCCACATTGGAGCCGGTGGGTGGCTTGGTGGAATGACTCGTTTGAGTCCTTCCAAGAATGCTTTGATGGCAGGCACTCTGAATAGAGAGAGGTGCTGCCTGGTTTGCAGATAGGCTGAGATTGCGGTCAAATGGACACGTATAGAGGTGTACGCCAGATTGCATCGATATAGGTGTAAGAGGTAACAGATGATGTTTTGGATGGATGCGTCCAGCGGGTTGATGTCATTATTACCGCAATAAATGACGAACCTTTTCCATTTGGCTGCATAGCAAGCTCTGGTGGTGGGTCTCCTGGCCTCCTTGATGATGTCCATACAGTCAGGTGGCAGGTTGAGGTAGCCAAACTCTAGGACTTCAGGAGCCAGATCGCCAGGTTCAGCTGTTGCGGATCTGGGTGCTGAACCTCTCCATGGTTCTGCGTCAAATGCGCGGGTTTGATCCGCAGCCTTTGATGCGGCACCACGGAAAGTTCGAGGAAGGTGGTGTACCACGGCTGGCGTGCCCACGTGGGAGCGACTAGGACCAGTGTCAGGGAGTGTTGTCGGAGTTTGCGAGCCACCAGCGGTATCAATGTGCGCTGGGGGAAAAGCGTACGCAAATCTGCCGGACCAGTTCATCCATATCGCATTGCCCTGCGACTGCGGATGTGGGAATCTGGCGGCGAAGCTTTGGCATTTTGCGTTTTCGCTTGTCGCGAATAGGTCTATCTCCGGATGACCCCACTGCTGGAAGTACGGTTGGAGTACTGATGGGTGTAACTCCCACTCGTGCATCTGGTGGCTGTGTCTGCTGAGCAGATCCGCCATCTGGTTGTCCTTGCCAGGGAGGTGTTCCGCCATGAGGAACATGTTCCTTTGAATGGCCCACTTCCACATGCTCTGAGCCAGATGAGACAACTGTGGAGAGTGTGTTCCTCCCTGTTTCTGTATGTAGTACATTGCGGTCATGTTGTCCGTCCGGATCAACACGACCTTGTTGCATAGATGTACTTTGAATGCCTTCATGGCTAGGAAGATTGCCATCAGTTCCAGAAGGTTGATGTGCAACTTCTTTTGTTGTGTTGTCCATAGTCCCTGCACTGTGTAGTGGAGTACATGAGCTCCCCATACCTGGAGAGACGCGTCCGCTGTCAGTACTATCTGTGGGACAGGCTCTTGGAATGGTCGGCCCTTGCAAAGGTTTTGTGGATTCCACCAATGCAGAGAGTTGTATGCCCGACCACTCACCAACACTAGGTCCTTCAACTGTCCTTGAGCCTGGTTCCACTGACGTGCTAGGCACTCCTGAAGTGGGCGCATATGTAATCTCGCGTGCGGGACTATGAAGATGCAGGAGGCCATCATGCCTATCAACTGCATAAACACTCGCGCTGGAAGTGAGTGATTGGGTTTGAACTTGGAGATCAGCAGTTGTATGCTGTTGATCCTCACTAAATTTGGCTGAGCTGTGGCCGCCAGAGTGTCTATAGTCGCACCTAGGTACTGTTGTACGTGTGCGGGCTGGAGATGGGACTTTGGGTAATTTAGTGAGAATCCCAGACTGTGAAGAAGGTGAATGGTGCGGGACATGTGGCTTGCACATTGCTGGGCTGACTTCGCTTGAACGAGCCAGTCGTCTAGGTAGGGGTAGACGTGTATATGCTGCCTCCGTAGATGTGCTGCCACCGTAGCTAGGCACTTCGTGAAAACCCTGGGCGCTGTTGTCACGCCGAAGGGAAGGACTTTGAACTGATAGTGCTGCCCTTGAACAGTGAACCTGAGGTATTTTTTGTGTGAGGGGTGGATGGGTATGTGAAAGTACGCATCCTTGAGGTCCAGTGTGGCTAGGAAGTCTCCCTGCTTGAGAAGCGGAAGGACTTGCTGTAGAGTGAGCATGTGAAAGTGCTCTGAAAGGATGTACTGGTTCAGGGGTCTCAGGTCTAATATAGGTCTGAGCGACCCGTCCTTTTTTGGAATTAAGAAGTAGAGGGAGTACACTCCCGTACCCTGCTCGTGGATGGGTACGACCTCTATAGCGCCTTTTAGAAGCATACTTTGCACCTCTTGCTGTAAGAGCGTTAAGTGCTCTGAGGACATAGGACGGCTTCTTGGTGGTATTGTGGGTGGAGTGGAGGTTAACTCCAGGCAGTAACCGTATTTTACAATATCTTTGACCCACCTGTCCGTGGTGATGGAGTTCCACGTGGACAGGAACCTTTGTAGCCTTCCCCCGACAGGTGTTATGTGGTCGGAAGGAAGGGAGAGGGCGTCACTGCTTGTTCTTGGGGGAGGACCTGGTGTTGCCGTAGCCACGTCCTCTGCCCTTTGTACTGGAGCCACGATATCCACCTCGGGTGTTTTTATCGTAGGTGGCCTGTGTATTGCCTTTGTTATATGTTTGTTGTGACCCCTGTCCTCTACCTGCTCCCTTGTTTCCGGGGCGACGAAAGGAGCCGCTCCGAAAGGACTGAGTTTGTAGGGCGCCCATGGACTTTGCAGTGTCCGTGTCCTTTTTTATCTTTTCGAGGGTGGTGTCAACCTCTGGCCCGAATAAATAGTCGGGGTTGACGGGCTGGTTGAGTATATTGTTTTGGACCTCAGGCTTGAATCCTGAGATCCGTAGCCAGGCATGTCGTCGCAGCATGACGCTTGTGTTTATGGCTCTGGCAGCCGTGTCTGCAGCATCTAGTGCACATTTGATGGAAGCATTCGTGAGTAGCTGTCCTTCTCTGATGAGCATTTCTGCGCCTTCCTTGAACTGGTCAGGGAGATGTTGGAATATTTGCTCCAGTGTGTCATAGTGCGCTCTATCATAGCGAGCAAGGAGCGCTTGAGTGTTGGCTATGCGCCATATGTTGGCAGCTTGGGCGGCAACTCGCTTGCCAGAGGTCTCTAACACCTTGGACTCTTTGTCCGGGGGAGGAGCGTCACCTGTCGTTTGCGAGTGTGCCCTCTTGCGTGCATTCGCTACGACGATGGAGTCGAGTGGTAATTGGCCTCTGATGTAAGTAGGATCCCCAGGTGCTGATCTGTATTTCTTATCAATCCTGGGGTTTATCACTCGTGCCCTGGTGGGTTCCTTGAAAATGTCCTTGGCTGGTTTGAGGACCCCCTTCAACATTGGCAGAGTCTTTACATGTCTTTCTGAGGATGCAAAGGTGTCCATTAGAAAGTCATCTTCGATGGTATCAGAGTGAAGCTGTACCCCATGGTTATTTGCAGCACGTTCAATAAGAGCGTTGAACGCCGCAGTATCCTCCGTAGGAGATGTTTTTGCCCCATAGAGTTGTGGGTCCTGTGCATCGAGAGGTGCACTGGGGTCTGCAGGGTCGCCCAAAGTTTGATCAGGGTCCTGCTGGTCATCAGGGTCTGTGTCTACATGGTAGGGGACTTGGTCATCCATGTAGTCCTCCAATGCATCCGTGTCGGAGCGGGTGGGGGAGAACCGGTGTGGATCCTGGTAGGATGAATGGAAAGGTTCATAAAGGAGAGGTTCTGACTCTACAGGCAACTTCCTTTTTAGTGGGATCCTGAAAGGGTCCAATGGCGGCTCCGAAGTTATCCTTCGGTCGTGGAGAATCATCCTGCCAGTGTCGGCGTCGATGACACGTGCCGGAGACGTCTCAGCAGGTGTGACCGTAGTTTGGGTGACCCGTGTCCTGAGTTGGAACATTTTTGGGATTGTCGACGGAGGCAAGCCGAAGGTAATGTTGGCCGGCACCGAAGAGGCTGCTGGAGCTCCGATCGAACCGGAACCCGACGTGTCCTGGAGGACAGCCGTGGTTTTGCTGCCTTGCGTCGCACCAGGTCGTACTTGGGGCGTGTTTGAGGCTTTGGCACCGGCCAGGTTCGTAGAGGCGGCCGAGGATTTTTTCGGCGCCGGCGGTTTCTCGAGTCGAGGTGCGGAGATCACCGTTGAAGTCTTCGATACGTGAGGCTTAGGTGTCGTCGAGGAAGCGATGCGAGACGCAGCAGGCGGTACGGCCCTCGGTGTCGTTGGTGCCGGTAGCCGAGCAGGTTTGTCGGTGCCGATGGCCTTTTTCCGTTTGTCGACTCCGACGTCGCCCGCTTCAAGTTCGGCACCGAAGTCTCTCTTGGTGCGGTCGGTGCCGACGCGTTGCGCTGGCGTCGAAGGCGTGGAAGGCCTCGATCCGACCAGCGCCACTTTCAGTTTCGGAGGAACCGGAGCAGCTTTCGGTTTCGGTTTTGCGGTAGGGAAACCAGCTGGTTTATGCAGTAATGGCTGCCGCTGAACGTCCGAGGCCGGGCCCGAGGGCGGGGCCGAAGAACTGCGGGATGGGTCTCGGGTAAGGCCCGAAGGCGATCCCTCGACCGGAGCCATAGGCTGTGGCACTGGTGTTTCTTCGGTTTGAACAGGTAGGCCTTGTTCATCATTGGAGCTACTCTCTTCGGCCCCTAAGGCCTCCTCGTCGTCTCCTACCTCGGTGTCGTCTTCACCTCTGTGGAAGAGTGACTCGTCTACCTCGTCCGATCCGGGTTCGTGTTCGGAAACGGGACTGGAGGGCAAGACTTCTAATTCCTCGACGTCTTCGGCCTCGTCGAAGATGTCTGTTGGGGCCGGTGCCGCGTGCTGCGCTTTGAGTCTCGCCGCTCGTCGATTCCGTAGAGTCTTCTTGGAACGGAACCGGGCACAGGCCATGCATGTCGAATCGTCGTGGTCCGGCGAGAGGCATTTGTTGCACACCGGATGGACGTCGATGTGTGGGTACTTCGCATTGCATACCGGACACCTTTTGAATGGCGTCCTCGATTCCGTCGAAGTCGATGGACAGGTAAATGCGAAAAAAGTCGGTGCTGAAAGTTAGTAAACTAACAAGATTGTATCGAAACCCGATCGATAAACAGTACCGACGCAAACTAAAGGCCTTTTGGCCTCGACCAAATATTTTCCTAACTTGAGCTAAGATAGCACATCCGAACCCAATGGCGGAAAAAAAACAATCTGAGGATGGAGAGGATGCCCATGCGCACTGTAGTCCAGGGGAGGAGTCACCTATCCAAGGATACTTCGAAGACTCTTCCAGGACAACAACGTGCAAACATCCGGACCCAACACTAGGCGGCGATCTATGCACAGATATGAATTCAGCAGCCCACATGCCTCGAACATATATAATCCCAAAGTGTAAGAGGGGCATCCAGGAGAGGAGAGGGCGTCACATGTGAATCTATGAAAGATACCAACACTGGAGAACTATATTTATTGGTAAGTAACTTATTTTCTTCTCCATTAGTGGATCTTTCATAGATTCACATGCTTGAATCAAAATAATTAGCAGTAAACATGAGCAAATATTAGCAAACAATAATAGTTCAAATAGTATCAATAGTCATAATACGAATAACCAACATATTAGTAGCACATGGTGGGAAAAGAAACTGATAAAGGCTCACCTTACAGCAATAGATGGAGCAATACAGCCTGTCCCCCGGCCGCATCAGCTTTGTATGCAGCATCCAGACAGTAATGCTGGGTAAAGGTATGCCTGGTGGACCATGTCACTGCCCTGCAGATTTGCTGAATCTGCACACCAGCAAATAGAGCCATGGATGTAGAAATAGCTTTTGTTGAATGAGCCTTAAGGGTCGTCAAGCTGCAATATGGCAGAATCGAATGGCTGTTGCAATCCATCAAGCAATGTAAGGTTTAGAGACTTGTAGTCCTTTATGCAAATACCATAGGCGATAAATAACTGATCAGATTTACGGAACTGCCTTGTTTTGTGCAAATAAAGCTTAATACAACTTTTAACATCTAAGGCGTGTAGAGACCTTTCAGCAACAGTATTTTTTAAATGAATTTGGGATTAGCCCATAACATTACTTTGTCTTTTTTGATTAGCATGAGTGGTTGTTTTATAGTGAATGCTTGCAATTCACTAACTCTTCTAGCTGATGTTAATGCCAAATAGTAACGCATTCTTCCAAGAAAGATATTTCAGATCTGCCTTGTGGATTGGCTCAAAAGAGGATTTCATTGAAATAACTTAATACCAGATTGAGATACCAAGAAGGAGGAGGTTCCTTCACATGTAGTAAAGGTCTCAAGAGTCCCTTGAGGAACTGCTTAATGATTCTTGCAGACCAGAGAGAGGATGAGTTTCCAGATCTTCCCCAACGAGAACTTGCTGGTAAGTGTACTCTTATTGATGAATG
The DNA here is from genome assembly GCF_964204655.1 of Triturus cristatus. Classification (NCBI taxonomy): domain Eukaryota; kingdom Metazoa; phylum Chordata; class Amphibia; order Caudata; family Salamandridae; genus Triturus; species Triturus cristatus. The sequence goes on along the minus strand of NC_140582.1, from coordinate 1,198,843,569 downwards.
TGCAAGGCCGAACTTGGCTAGCTGAAGAAGAGATGGCAAGATCTGCACTGGTGTGCAGAGGTATCTCTTTTTCTTGACACCATACACAGAAATGTTTCCACTTTATGATTTGTTAGTGGAATCCGCTTGAGCTACAGTGAGGATTTCTCTGCACTCTTTGGAGATATCTGAGGTTTCAAGCTCATGGTAGTCAGAAGCCAGGCCGACAAATGAAGAGAAGTCAGATTAGGATGAAGTACCTGGCCCCTTTTCGTGAAGAGTAACGGAGTGGTTGTCAGAGGAATGTGAGGTTGTTCCTAGAGAAGAAGAAGCCCAGTGAACCAGAATTGCCAGAACCATTTTGAAGTAATGAGGATTAATCTGCATGGTTCTCTCTTCATTTTTCTGAGTACTCTTGGTATCAAAGGAATTGGGGGAAAAGCATAAGCAAATATTTTGGACCATCAAATCAAAACGGCATTTCCCTACGATCCTTTCTGGGTATGCCAGCATGCACAGTATTGGCATTTCTTGTTTTGGTCGCAAACCAGATCAAGATGAGGTGCACTCCAGCGCAGGAAGATGTTGTGTGGAACTCTGAGATAGAGTTCCCACTTGTGAAAACTGGTTGTTAGTCTGCCAGCACATTGATTACTCCTGGAACGCATTCAGCTCTCAGTGTTACATTGTTCGGCAAGGCCAAATTTCAAATTGTTTGTGTTTGATGTGATAGAACAACTGAACTTGTCCCTCCCGGTTTCTTTAGGTAGTGCATGCTGGTAGTATTGAGCGTACCGATAAGTACAGACGAGCCTGCAAATCTGGAGAGGATGAAGAACAGAGCCACAGCCAAGGCCTTCAGCTCTAGTAGATTTATATGCATCCTTTTTTCGGAGGTTGTCAAATTGCCAGTGAAATGCATCTGTGGTGATGATGAAATCTGTTGGAGAGAGAAAATTCATCCTTTGTGTGATATTGTGTGTCACTGTCCACCATTGCATAGCTGGGACCATTGCTGGGGTTATGAGGATTACATCGTCGAATGACCCCTGAACTTGCACACCCTGCTTGTCGAGCTGCTTCTGCAGAGAACGCATATGTAGTCTGCAGTTTGGTATCAGGGGAATGCAGGAGGAACGCATACCCAGAAACTACTTGTACAGTTGGACGGAAATGAACTTTCTTTTGCAAAACCTTTGGGCCAATAGCTGGATCTTGCTCTGTCATTCTAGGGAGACGAAAGCTTTGTCTGACTTGGTGTCCAAGACTGCTCCTAAAAACAATGTTCAAATGTTTTAAAAAATGAAAGGTATAGCTGTGTCAGCTGTGGGTTGTTGGTACGTTGGAGCTTTTATTAGCCAATCGTCTAAATACAGGAAAACTTCAATTCTGTTAAGTCTTACAAGAGCTGCCATCAGGGCCATACACTTGGTGAATATTCATTTGGCTGATCTTAAACCAAAGGGGAGCACCGGGTAGTGTGTGCGGGATACCTGGAAATGTAGGTATCTCCTATGTTTGTGATGAATCAGGATGTGAAAATGTGTGTCCTGAAGGTCAAGAGCTGTCATGTGGTCCCCATGGTTGAGAAGGTGCAAAATGTCTTGCAGGGTGACCATCCGAAATGACTTTTTTCAGGTATTTATTTGTTCAGCTGTCGAAGATTCAAGATAGGGCGCCAGTCTCCTGACTTTTTCCTGACAAAGAAGAAAAATGAGTAAAAACCGATGCCCCTCTGGAACTTCGGGACATTTTCTATCGCACCTTTTTTAACATGATAGCAACCTCCTTCAGTAGTGTATTTAGATGGAGAAAAACATCCTTTTTGGTGGTACATTTGGCGGATTGTTAATGAATTTGAGGGTATGCCCCCGAGCAATGATGTCCAGTACCCACTGGTCCGATGTTCTCATGGACCTGTACCAGAAGTAATGAGAAAGACGACCCCCTAGTTGCTCCCTGGGATTGGGGATTATAGCCAGCACAAAAGAAAGAGCATTACTTTCTAGCGACATTTTGTGCTCTGGTGGGCTGTTTTCCATTTGCTGGCTGTTTGTAAGCCGCTGCAGGTGGCTGTCTGTACTGTAGTGCATTTTGTGGGATGTACTGTCCTTGATAAGACTTATATTGTTGTCTATAATTTTGCAATCCTCCTCTGTAAGAATAGGAACTTTGCCTCTAGCTCCACGAAAAGGTTATTTGCGAAATTGTAATGATACTAAGGACTTGGCAGTGTCAGTATCGGCTTTAATAGTTTGCAGAGCTGCGTCAATGTGTTTTCCGAATAATGCTTCTCAGTCATAGGGCATATCTACATTTTTGTGTGGACTTCTCGCCTCAATGTTGTTTTTCGCCAGACCAGTCTGTGAAGAATTCATTCCCCAACTAGTTGTCGGAAACCGGTTGAATAGATAGCCGGCACAGTCATTTGTTCGCCTTCCAGGAGAATCTTCTTAGCGTCCGGTTTAACATCCTCTAGAAGTAGATAGACATATTGTGCCATATCCGACCCCATTTGTCTGTCAAATATACCTGGAATTGCTAGAGAATTAGCTGTTCTTACTGTTATTGCAACCATGCTGGAAAAGCATTTACCAATAGTGTCAAGGCAACGTCCATCCATAGCTGGTGGTATTGTGATAGGGGTGGATGGATTCCTGGATCATCTCTGTGATGCTCGACTGATGACGGAATCTGGTCTTGATTGTCCAATAAGGCATGCCTGAGCATCATCGATACCTTATATTTCTTATCCAATCTGGGCATAACTGCTGGCACTTTGGCTTTGTTTTTCATGATACGTATTCCCTCTTGCCGGATGAAATCTATAATGGGGATCGCTCTTACTGAATTTTTTGTTGGTTCTTTAAAGTCGTAAAGATAACAGTCAACCCGTTTGGTAGTGAAAGGCAACTGAAAATGTTTTACCGCCCTCTCCATGATGATATGAAAACCATCTATATAGTCCAGTGGTGAATCCTCCTGAGGTGGAACTGGAGGAGATGGTGTAGTTATCAGATAGTCATCCCACTCATAGTGGATGTGTGATCTCTGATCTCTGCTTCTTCTTCCTGATCACCATCTGACGTGTCATGTGCATGCGGATCGGCCAACGGTAGTGATGATAGAAGAGTGCCCGAGATTTGTAATGTGCATGGCCGAGGTGGGGGCTTTTGTTAAGGAGACTATTTGCATTGAGGAGTAGACGCAGACGAAACAGGTTTGTAATAATCCTTTAGCATGCCTTGGAGATTGGTTACTAAATCCAGAGGCATTTGGATAGAATGATCCTGTTGATCTTGTGGCATATATGCAGGATACTGTTGATAATCCTCTTCATAGTATTGGTCATTATAGTCCTGACATTACACTTGCAATTCTGAAGGACTACGAGCTGCTCTAAAAGGGCGATTATCTTCACATTCCTCATCCACTAAATGAGTCGGCGGAAAATGTGACACTTTGCTTGGATATGTGTGAATTGGAAGAATCATATTAGCAATAGGATCATATAAGCAATAGGTTTATTAGAATAGAACACTGGCACCAAGGGTGTTAAAGGTGCTGAGGATGTCAAAATTTGAATCTCCGTCAATGATAAGTCTGTCATACGTGAGGATTTGTTTTGTTTTCATAGGTAGAACAGGTTTTCCTGGTGTTGTCATCGACAAGAGTTCCGTCAACTGAGTTCTCTGTTAGAGATCTGCCGATAGTAATGTCTTTGTCAACAGGAACAGGCTCCTTCGTCGTTGATTATGTTGTCGACGAATGCTTGGTAGACAGGACTGGAGACAGTGGAGTCGACTTCGATGTTATTGTGGACAACATCCAGCAAGTTACTAAGGTCGTCGACACTGCCGTAGACGACAACATTATCAATGGTGACGCTGCCGTAGAAAAGGTAGACGTCAAGGTCGTTGACAAGAGCATTGTCAACGGTACAAAAATTTGAGAAATTTTGATATTTTCCACAGCAAGTGCTCCCGTTGTTGACGGAGGGGATTTAGAAGACCATTTAACAGACACCTGTTTTTCAGATGGCGTGGTAGGTTCTGAAGGCACCTTTGAGGAAGGTCTGTGCTGTAATTTCTCTTCAGACTTATTAGAACAACTAGAAGCCTCATGGTGCGATTTCTTAAGGGCCTTCTTAGGTTGTTCAGAAGACTTCTTGTCAGAGATTCTATCCCTTTTGTGAGTTTTGCCAGATCTCAAAGAGTCATCACTGTCTCCCTCATAAAATAGGTTTTCCTTTGATTTAAGCCTCTGTAACCACAACAGAAGTCTTCCCTCTCTGTCTTTGATGGCTTTCTGGGAGAAAGTGCGATAGCTTTTACAGTCTTTGACTGTGTGAACAGGATAGAGGCAATACATGCACTTTTTGTGAGGGTCATCAACGTAAAGTCTCTTTTTGGCACAGGTGTTACATGGCCTGAATAATCCCTTCATGCTCAGAACGTCCAAGGGTAATATTAGAAATAAATATTTGTCTGACCTAAGAAAAAGTTTCCTGAAATCAGGTTTGAAGAATAAACCGAGCACAGCGTTCACACGATAGAAAATCTGGGGGATTTAACCTCTGTGGTGGATGTTCTAGAGGGTGCTGTCGCCGGACTAGTTATAGGTCAAGACTGGTCCTTTTTTTTAAAGGACATAGATAGGCTAATAATTTCATGGCCTATGCCTTTTGAGCCTATGCTTACTAAACGTATTACTTTATTATAGTACCGTGGGACTCCCACTTTGACAACGGGGGATGTTTTAAGCAGGTTAATCTATGAAAGATCCAATACTGAGGAAATTAAGATCGCCAGAAGCCACCTTACCACCTGCCTATTCACCAATGGTCAAGAACAGGGCTTTGTCAGAGTACTCATGAAGGTATCGGTGAGGCCCTCGTTGAAGGGGAGAAAGGGTAAAATGGCCAAGGCTACAAAATTTCCGTCAAGATGATCTTTATAGTCGCTGTGAGAAAGTGCCTTCTTTTTGCATGGTTGCCCCACTTTTTGCTGAATTGCGGATGTACTTTGACTGAGTGTGCCCTGGGCTCCTGCTAATCAGGTACCCAGGGCCTACGTTCTTTCCCTAAAACTGCATTGAAGCCTAAACCCAATTGGCATCTCTGGTCACAGGTCAGCCCCTGATAAATGGTACCACAGGTACCCAGGGCACTGTGACCAGAGACGGTTTCTAAGGGCTGCCGCACTTATTGTGCCACCCTTAGAGGTCCTGTACTGACACTCGCACACACTGCCTTTGCAGGCTGCGTGTCTTGGTGCAGAACAAAATGAGAGTCGACATGTCACACATCCCTGTGTGACATGCCTACAAACCACTGCCCTGGCATAGATCAGTCACCCCTCTAGCTGGGTGCACTATACCAGTGGTGAGGGTACAGGTGCATGATGTGAGAAAGTGCCATCTTTCTTGCATGGTATGCCCCGACTTTTTGCTGAATTGCTGAATGTCATTTGACTGAGTGTGCCCTGGACCCCTGCCAATCAGGTGCCCAGCTATGTTCCTTCCCTAAAAACCTCAAACCCAAATTGGCAATCCCTGGCCACATGTCAGCCCCTAGTAAATGGTACCCTAGGTACCCAGGGCCTTGTGACCAGGGAAGGCGTCTAAGGGCTGCAGCACTTATTGTGCCACCCTTAGAGGCCCTGTAGCCTAACACAAACACACTGCCCTTGCAGGCTGAGTGTCTGGGTACAAGACAAAACAAAGTCGACATGGCACACATCCCTGTGTGCCATGCCCACAACCTACACTGCCCTGGCATACATCAGCCACCCCTCTAGCTGGGTGCCCTATGCCAGTGGTGTGGGCACAGGAGCATGAGCCCTGTGCCCCTACAGTACCCAGGTCCATTCCTGTGCACTTTAAGTGCAGTGCTGCCATTTAAGAGTACGTGGTGCTGAGAGCTCGTCAAACACAAACTCCACAGCACCATCTTCAACTCTGAAGACTGAGAAGTTTGGTATCAAACTTCTCAGCACATTAAACCCGCACTGATGCCAGTGTGGGATGATTTAATGTACAAAGCACTACAGAAGGCATCTTAGAGATGCCCCCTGAAACCTAACCTACAATCCACGTCTGGTCTGGGAGGCTGCCTAGTCTGCCACACAGCAGACATGTTGCTGGACCCCTGGGTGGAGAGCCCCCGCTCTCCTGGACCTGCAACAATGCACATCCTGGGCGAGGTGCTAGGTCTCCTCCCCCAGGATGGACAGGGGGAAGCTTCAAAGGCATGCCGCCTCTGTGAGCTTCTCCAGGCCACTTGCTATACCCAGCAAACTGCCCCCCACCGGTTCTAACCCCCACTCTGGTGGGAAGACTAACCGGAAACCCCAAATAAGGACAGGGGATGTGCCAGCCTGCCAACCCCACCCCTCAGGTGGGGGAGGCGAGGTAAAGCACATCCCCGGGCGCTCGCCATCTTGAAGATGGAACCCTGCCCAATCAGGACTAGGCTACTGCCCCCCTCCCACAGGAGAGTGGCAGGATAGGGGGTGTACCCACCCCAGGGCAGGGACCCATTGGTCCCTGCCCTTTACCTACCTGTAACGCCCCTAAAGCTAGTATTTAGAGGCACCCTGAACCTTCCTTCTCCAGATTCCGAAAAAGCAAAGAAGAGCAAGAAGGAAGAAGACCTGCCGTGCAGCTGCTAAGAAGAGGAAGACACCAACTGCTTTGGCCCCAGCCCTACCGGCTTGTCGACCTTCGAACCTGCTCCTGCTACATCCCGGCACCTCTTGTGGCCAGCAACCTCACAAACCCCAGAGGACCTGGCTACCTTGTGACTCTGAGCACCTGGGACTCCCATGAGCAGTGGCTCTGCTCAAAGCAAGTTCTAACCCCTGGCATCAGCCCGGAACCGCAAACCCTGCACACTCTGCACCCGCCAAGCCTGGCCGGTGCCGGAGTGAACAAAGACCCCGAGAACGTCCCCCCGGTGACTGTGAACCCGAATCCGGGATCCAAGGACTCACCTCGACGCTCCTGACGACGCCTGCACCCTCAGAACTAGGTACCCCCCCAACCGCGATCAACAGAGGGTAAGATTTCCCAACATCAAAAGGCCACCCGGCGCCCTGCAGCCCCCTGTGCCCAACTACTGGGTACCTACCTATCCTCCAACTACCCAACTTACCTCTCGAAGTGGTGGTGGCACCTGAAGAATCTTCGTCCCGAGCTTGCAGCCTTTGTTCATCCTGGAGCTTTCCCATTGAAATCCATTGAGCACCCGAAGGCTCAAAAGCACCCTGCACCCAGCCACCCGAGTGGCCCTGGCAGTGTAACCTCTACTAATACCTACTTCCCCATTTGCCCTGAGCAAGTGACCAGGAGCCCAGCTCCCACAGCCGTGTGGCCTGCTAGTCAGCAGCCACCAACCAAGGCCCCCCTGTCTCCCATAGGATAACACTGGGCCAACTCACTCGGCACCCGGCTGCCCCAGTGCCGCTGAGGGTGTAACAACTGTACTTACCTGACCCTGGGAGACCCCTGAGTCTGTGCCCAGAACCTTACCTCTGCCAGTCGAGTACTTACCCAAAAGCCGATAACCCAATTTTCCTCCAAAGGGTAACATTGACTGGTTTCTTTTGAAATTTCTTCAAGTGTGGAGTTTCTAAAACTTGAAATATTCACCTAAAATCAACCGAGTAACGAAAACGAAAATACTCACCTGCTATAAGGAGAGATCCCAGGGCTGGATCTTGGTGCCCAGCACTGACCCTGAAAAGTACTGACAACCGTACTTACCATTAACCAAATTTCTTCCATAGGAAATCATAGACTGTTTTTCTGTGAAATTTCTTCTAAGTGTCGATTTTTGCAAACTACAAATATTCTTTAAAAATCGTACCAACTGTGAAAACGTAATTGCTTACCTGTTTTAGATAGAGGTCCCAGTACTGAGCCTACAAGCCCAGTACTGGATTATAAAAGTAACGAGAACATACTATACCTGTAACTTGAATATTCTCCCATAGGGAATCATTGACTGTTTTTCTATGAAATTTCTTCTAACAGTAACTAAGTCGACTTTATCCACTTGTTTCAAAGAACTGTCCCAGGACTGAATCTAGGATCCAGTCCTGGAGTTAGAAAAGTAATCCTGAAAGTAATCTATTGCAAATAACTTAAAACTCCCATTGAGATCAATGTACTATTGTGTTTGAAATTGTGTTGCCTATTGCAACAACCTGTAACTATTACCTACAAAAGTCAATTGCATATTGCAAAAGTATATAAATAAAGCATCTCATTCTGAGAAAGTATATTTTAATACCTATTGTTGGGTCTAAAATAAAACAACCATATATTTTTTATATAAACCATTGGCCTAGAGTTAAGTTCTTGAGTGTGTGAGGCCATTTCCTGACTGAGTGTGTACAACAAATGCTTTACACTGTCCTCTGATACTGCTTTACTGCTCGACCAAGCTACCACTTTAGAGAGTAAGGTTATATCTAACTTTAGCCTCTGCAAAACCTCTGGGGACTGTGGACTCTGCACACACTGTACCTATTTGGGAACAGTATATACAGAGCCACTTTCTCACACATGAACCCTCTACCACTACAGTGTCTAAGTCCATTCTTAGACATTTTAAGTGCAGTGCTTCCATTAAGAGTATATGGTGCTGGGAGTTTGTCATTACAAACTCCACAGCACCATATTAGCTACACTGAAAACTGGGAAGTTTGGTATCAAACTTCTCAGCACATAAAACCCACACTGATGCCAGTATGGGATTTAATGAAAAATGCACACAGAGGGCATCTTAGACACGCCCCTTGAAAGCTAACTAACCACTAGTGTCCAGGCTGAGTGGCTGCTTTCAGCTGCCACCACCAGACATGTTTCTGGACCCCTGGGTCGAGAGCCTGTTGTTCTCTGGGGCCTGAAACTATGCACATCCTGGGACGAGGTGCCAAGCCTCCTCCCCAGGATGGGCAGGGATCACGAAGGGGAAGCTTCAAAGGCTTGCCGCTTTTGTGGGATTCCCCAGGACAATTGCGGCTTTCAGCAACTGGCCCCCTCTGGTTCTGACCCCCACTTTGGGCGAGAGAACTGGTGGGAAAAACAAGTGAGGAAGAGAGGTGTGTCCACCTCTGCCAACTCCACCCCTCAGGTGGGGGAGACGAGGTGAAGCACAAATCTCAGTCCACGCCATCTCGAAGATGGGAGGACTCGGCCAACCAGGGACAGGCACATGCCCCCTCCCACTGGAGGGTAGCATAACAGATGTATACCCACCCCAGGGTACCTGAACCTCCTGAGGCGGAAGCCGGGAGCACGACTTCAAAGCTAATTTTAGAATTTGAGTGTCACTTTTCTCATTGTAATTTTAAATTGTACCTGACATCCTCCAGTCTCTTTTTTGGTACAGGTGTTACATGGCCTGAATAATCCCTTTATGCTCAGAACGTCCAAGGGTAATATTAGAAATAAATATTTGTCTGACCTAAGAAAAAGTTTCCTGAAATCAGTAGGTTTGAAGAATAAACCGAGCACAGCTCATGCAGACTACGTTCACACGATAGAAAATCTGGGGGATTTAACCTCTGTGGTGGGTGTTCTAGAGGGTGCTGTCGCCGGACTAGTTATAGGTCAAGACTGGTCCTTTTTTTTAAAGGACATAGATAGGCTATTCATTTCATGGCCTATGCCTTTTGAGCCTATGCTTACTAAACGTATTACTTTATTATAGTACCGTGGGACTCCCACTTTGACAACGGGGGATGATTCAAGCAGGTTAATCTATGAAAGATCCAATACTGAGGAAATTAAGATCGCCAGAAGCCACCTTACCACCTGCCTATTCACCAATGGTCAAGAACAGGGCTTTGTCAGAGTACTCATGAAGGTATCGGTGAGGCCCTCGTTGAAGGGGAGAAAGGGTAAATGGCCAAGGCTACAAAATTTCCGTCAAGATGATCTTTATAGTCGCTGTGAGAAAGTGCCTTCTTTTTGCATGGTTGCCCCACTTTTTGCTGAATTGCGGATGTACTTTGACTGAGTGTGCCCTGGGCTCCTGCTAATCAGGTACCCAGGGCCTACGTTCTTTCCCTAAAACTGCATTGAAGCCTAAACCCAATTGGCATCTCTGGTCACAGGTCAGCCCCTGATAAATGGTACCACAGGTACCCAGGGCACTGTGACCAGAGACGGTTTCTAAGGGCTGCCGCACTTATTGTGCCACCCTTAGAGGTCCTGTACTGACACTCACACACACACTGCCTTTGCAGGCTGCGTGTCTTGGTGCAGAACAAAATGAGAGTCGACATGTCACACATCCCTGTGTGCCATGCCTACAAACCACTGCCCTGGCGTAGATCAGTCTCCCCTCTAGCTGGGTGCACTATACCAGTGGTGAGGGTACAGGTGCATGATGTGAGAAAGTGCCATCTTTCTTGCATGGTATGCCCCCACTTTTTGCTGAATTGCTGAATGTCATTTGACTGAGTGTGCCCTGGACCCCTGCCAATCAGGTGCCCAGGGCCTATGTTCCTTCCCTAAAAACCCCAAACCCAAATTGGCAAACCCTGGCCACCTGTCAGCCCCTAGTAAATGCTACCCTAGGTACCCAGGGCCTTGTGACCAGGGAAGGCGTCTAAGGGCTTCAGCACTTATTGTGCCACCCTTAGAGGCCCTGTAGCCTAACACAAACACACTGCCTGTGCAGGCTGAGTGTCTGGGTACAAGACAAAACAAAGAGTCGACATGGCACACATCCCTGTGTGCCATGCCCACAACCTACACTGCCCTGGCATACTCTTTAGCTGGGTGCCCTATGCCAGTGGTGTGGGCACAGGAGCAGGAGCCCTGTGCCCCTACAGTACCCAGGTCCATTCCTGTGCACTGTAAGTGCAGTGCTGCCATTTAAGAGTACATGGTGCTGAGAGCTCGTCAAACACAAGCCGGGAGCACGACTTCAAAGCTAATTTTAAAATTTGAGTGTCACTTTTCTCATTGTAATTTTACATTGTACATGACATCCTCCCAGCGCTCTGTTTCTGGGCACCTCTTACGCTCCTGACATACCCGTGCAGCGGATCTTAGCGCTGCCACGGGATAAAGTATTAACTCCATTGCCGCCATTTTGCCGAGCCAACAGGCCACGCCCCCTTTTGAGACGACACACCCCCTGCCCTTAACATTTCCGTATAAATTATGTGCATCTTCCGGAAGCGCAGCAAACGAGCGCAGCGGGCGCGCCGTCTGCGCGCCGAAGGCGCGCCAAAGGACAGCCCGTCTGCGGCCAGCCGGGCCTAGGGGCTCCCCACCATGCCCAAATTGTACAATACTCTTCTGTGCAGCTCCGCAACCTCCAAGGCCCTTGGCCTTTGGCTGATTCTGCGATTTTGCACATCGCTAGACTGGGATTGACAGCTCCTTGTCCACTCCTTTATCTCCCGTCCTTACCCCCCCTTCCTTCTCCCCCCCCTGGTTCATCTCCCGATGTCCCTGCTCCTCCCTTGCCAGCTACCCTATCCGTTTACTATCTTAATACTAGGTCAGCAGTAAAGCACTGTCACGAACTTTTCATCTTATTGGACTCGCACAAGCCGGATCTCCTATTTCTCACGGAGACCTGGTTTTGTGACAACTCCCTTCCTTCTCGGTTAGCTGCCCTTCCTGCCTCATATTATGCTCTGCGCGCCGACCGACCCTCCGGCAAGTCTGGCGGCGGCGTCGCTCTGATTGCCCGTACAAAATTCTCCTTTCAGCCTCTAACTTTTTCCTCTATTGGTTCATCAGACTTTTTAGTTGTCCGTTCACCGTCTTTCAGAGTCCCACTCACCTGCTTGCTTATGTATCGGCCCCCTCAACCTTCTCAACATTTTCTCTCCGAATTCCAAGATCTGGTGGCCACTTTAGCGGTCAACAACTCCTCCATCTTGGTATTAGGAGATTTTAATTTCTGGCCCTCAGACCCCGCAGAATGCTCGACTTCTAAAGAATTCTCGGATACTCTTCGTTCCCTCAATTTTGACTCCCACGTTCATTCCCCCACTCACATTCAGGGTCACATCCTTGATCAGATTTGGTCCCTTAATTGTCCAATAGCCTCCTTGTTCATCTCCCCCTGCACTTGGTCCGATCACTTCTTGATTTCCTTTTCCCTTCACTTTAGTCCAGTCACCAAGCCCCCCCTTCTCAAAAACATCTGGGCGCGCTCTTGGAACCAGGTGGATGTGGCCTCTCTGTCTGCCACACTCTCTGCATCTAGTCCTGATCTACACGGTCTGTCGTCCTCCGCACAAGCTGATTCTATTAATTCCTGGCTCCTGACAGGCTGCGATTCGGTCGCCCCCCTCAGGCGGGTGTCCTCCAGGCGTGTGAACGACGCGAACCGTTGGTTCAATGAGGAATTGAAGGCCATAAAACTAACTGTGCGCCACGCTGAGCGGACCTGGAGGCGAGATTACTGCCCCAACCTTAAAACCCAGTATGTCATCCTCCTTTCCCAGTACAAAAAATCTATTTTGGCTGCTAAGACTTCTTATTTCTCCTCAAAAATCCTGGCTGCCGAAAATCAGCCTAGAGAACATTTTTCCATTGTACACAATCTCGCCTTCTCCGATAGAGCTACCCTCAAACCCTCTCCTTCCCAGGACCTATGCGACTCCCTCAACACTTATTTTCTGGACAAAATTTCTAACATTAAAGCCAATATCCCCCCCCCCCCCTCTTTCCTTTGTTGACCCCCAGTGTCCGTCTGTCGGGGCACGTCTTGATTCCTTCCCCCTCATGACAGAAGAGTCTTTCCTCTCCCTCCTTTCTATGGTTAAATCAGGTTCCCCTTTAGACCTCTGTCCTGCCCACATCCTCAAGTACATCTACTCGGTTTGTGTGCAGCCCCCTCTCAAATTTCTCAATAGTTCACTGTCCCAGGGCATTGTTATTCAACCACTTAAATCTGCCATCATCGTCCCTATCCTCAAAAAACCTGGCGCGGATCCCTTTCTGGGGAAGGTATTGGAGCGCCATGTGACCAGAGCGCTCAGTACCTTTGTGGAGGAGAACGGCGTTTTAGCCCCCCGTCAGGCTGGTTTTCGCCCCGCACACTCTATGGAGTCCGTGGTGCTATCGGTCCCCGACAACCTCAGGGAGGGCATGGACACTAACCATACCCAGGTCCTGGTCCTCCTCGACCTCTCCGCCGCCTTCGACACGGTTGACTATTCCATCTTACTTTCCCGTGTCAGGGCGGCGGGGGTTGGAGGCTCGGCCTTGGTCTGGCTGTCCTCCTTCTTGAGGGACCGCACCCAGGCAGTGCGCCTGGGTGACTTTTCGGCGGACTTCCGGAAGGTACAATGCGGGGTTCCTCAGGGCTCCTCCCTTTCCCCTCTTTTATTTAACTTGTACATTGCCCCTCTTATTTTTGCCCTTCAGCAAATGGAGGTCTCCGTCTACAATTATGCGGACGACCATCAGCTTATTTTTAAATTGTCCCCATCCTCTGAGTCAATGGTTAAAGTTCCAGTCTGTTATGAATTTTATCCGGGACTGGATGAATTACAACCACCTGAAGTTAAACCCAGACAAAACTGAGCTGGTTTTGACAGGTGGTTGCTCCAGTCCCTGGACCTCTCTTTTTTGGCCCCCCTCCCTGGGTCCCCCCCCTTCTCCATCTTCCTCTGTGAAAACTCTTGGGATTAAGTTGAACGACCACCTCACTCTGCACTCCCAGGTTAGTTTAGTGGTGTCCTCTTCCTTTCTTTCACTCCGCACCATTCGTAAAGTTTCCCGTTTCTTTTCTTTTTCTGCCTTAAAACTCATAGTCCTGGCGATGGTTATCTCTCGCCTCGATTATGGCAACGCACTATATTGTGGCATGCCCGCTTACAGTTTGCGGCGATTACAGCTGGTTCAAAACCAGGCTGCCCGCCTGGTTTATAATCTGGCTAAGTTCCACCATGTCACCCCTCTCCTCAAGTCCTTGCACTGGCTCCCTATCCGAGAACGAGCTCAGTTCAAGATGGGCTGTATTACTTTCCAGGCTCGGATTGGCGCAGCCCCTGCTTTCATTTCTTCGGAAGTTAAAGGCTACGCCCCCGTTAGGGAGCTGCGTTCATCCTCCCAACATTTGTTGGCAGTTCCCCGCTTTAGGCGTAAAAAGTGGGGGGGGGGGGCATGAAATTTTCCACACTTGCCCCCGCTTTTTGGAATTCTCTCCCCGCCCACCTCAGATCTTCTACTCAATACTCACTCTTCCGAAAGGCGCTAAAAACTTTTCTCTTCGCACAAGCCTTCCCACTGTAACTGTCTTGTTCTGCCTCCCCCCTGATCTTCTTGTTCTCTGGGTTCTGTACACTACAGCGCCATGAAACCGCCATGTGAACGTGCACTCTATAAATGCTTTAAACTCAAACTCAAACTCAAGGGACCCATTGGTCCCTGCCTTTTACCTACCTGTAGCACCCCTAAATCTAGTATTTAGGGGCACTCCTGAACCTTGATTCTCCAGATCCAGACAAGAAACAATAAGAAGGACCGAACAGCCGGCAAGCAGCTAACAAGATGAAGACGTCCACTGACTTGGCCCCAGCCCTACCGGCCTATCTCCCCCCTCGAACCTACTCCTGCGAACTCCCGGTGTGTCCTGCACCTCTGGCAGCAGCCGGAGACCACCAATCTGCCCCACTCAGCACCTGCCATCCACTGCCCGAGATCAAGTGGGCAAACACCATGAGGAGGTCAACCTGGAGATCCTGAACCGAGATCTGGTGACCTCTGACCTGCCACAAGCCTCCAGCCGACGCCTGCAGCCTAAATCCAGAAGGCCCCCCCAAACCGCGAGCAGGAGCTGGTAAGAAGATCCGACACCAAAAGGCACACCTGCACCCGACGCCCCACGGCCTTGTGTGCCCAAACCGACAGAGCCTAACAAACCCCTAACTTCCAAACTTACCTCTCGAAATGGGGGTCGCACCCAGAAGTCCTTCATCTCCCGGCCTGCAGTGCTTTTGCAAATTGGAGGTTCTCCATTGGAAACAGGGCATCCGACCTCGAGAAAGCACCCTGCACCCGGCCACCCTAGTGCCGCTGAGGGCGCACCCCCCGGTGCAAATTTTTTCCCCATTTGCTCTGAGCTAAAGTCCAGGAGCTTTTCTCCACAACCCAGTGGCCTGCTTGCCAGCAGCTACCAACCGGAGGCCCCCTATCCCCCACTGGATAACATTGGGCCTCAGCACTCTGCACCCGGCTGCCCTAGTACCTCTGAGGGTGTAACGCGAGTGCATCCTTGACCCTGGGGGAACCCTTGTTATAACCCCAGAACCTCAACTCTAAAGACCGATTACTTACCTAAAAACCGATAACCATATTTTCCTTCATAGGATAACATTAATACTTTCTAAGTGTGAAGTTTTGAAACCTAAAGAAATTCTTTAAATTAGTATGATTTAATAAAAACGCTTTTACTCACCTGTTTACAGGAAATGTCCCAGTGCTGCATCCAGGCATCCAGCACGGAGTAAGAAAAGTAATCCAAAAGTAACTTACCTGCTATTTTACTGAAAATCCCATTCAAGTGTATGATTTACAAGTAATTGCATTTCTCTGAAACAATACTGTAGGTCAAACCCTAGTACATTTACAATTGCAATTTAACAGTTTTACAATCAGCATTTACTACTGTAAAGTATTTATTGTTTTCCTGTGCCAGGCTTGCTTGGTTCTAGAAATAAATTAACTAAAAGAATATTTTTATACAAAAACAATTGGTCTGAAGTTCAGTCTTTGAGTGTGTGAATTCATTTGCTGAGTGAGTGTGTACAACACATGCTTAAAACCGTCCTCTGATACTGCCTTACTGCTCGACCACACTACAACAAATAGAGAGTAAGGTTCTATTTAATTTTACCCTTGCTTACCTTTGGGGTTTCACTGTACTCTGTGCCCCCTATACCTCACTTTAGTATAGTATATACAGAGCCAGCTTCCTACAGTTGCAACTAAAGGCAGGTGCAAATGTTTATGCATTCTTAAAGCCCAAGGGTGTCCAATTAGGGTTTCCTGTGCAAAAAGAACAATTGATGGACAGAATGCATAACTATGTCATTCATTCACTCCAGTAAAGAAATCGGGGCCTAACTCCATAGTTTTTTTGCTCCCCATGCCATTCCAGTTTGAACCCAGCCATATGCAAATCAGTCTTGACACTGCTCCCTATGGGAACAGTCAAGCCCGGACTGCCAGGCCAGGTCCTCCGTGGACTGGAAACAAGCATCCTAGGACTGGTTTAGGGTTTCACCCCTCATCAGCCACGCTACCTTGACTAAAGTGGCATTGTGAGCACGCTATCCAAGTCTGGGCATACCCGTCCCTCTCGGGGTGACAAATGCAAAAAGAACAATTGGAAAGAATGCAGAACAATTTCATACATTCACCCCAGTACAGAGATCAGGGTCTAAATCCATAGTTGGGTCTAAACTGGGGTGGCATTGTGAGCAACAGAAGGATGGATTTAACCCAGATATCTTGACTGGAGTGAATGTTTTGATTTGTTCTGCATTCCGTCTATCAATTGTGTGTCATTTGCTTTCTCGCCCTAAGAGGGCCGGGTATGCCCAGACGTGGGCCACTGTTATCGCTGGATTCAAGCTAGCCTAGCTGATGAGGGGTGAAAACCCGGAACCGGTCCCACGATGCTGGTTTCCTGTCCAGGGAGGACCTGACTTGGCAGTTCGGGCTGGACTGCTCCTCTGAGGCACAGGGTCAAGACTGATTTGCATATGGCTGGGTCTAAACTGCGGTGGCATGGTGAGCAAAAGAATGATGGATTTAACCCAGATAGTGAATGTTTTGATTTGTTCTGCATTCCGTCAATCAATTGTGTGTCTTTTGCTTTCTCGTCGTAAGTGCGCCGGGTATGCCAAGACGTGGGTCCCAGACTCACTGTGTCACTGGATTCAAGCTAGCCTGGCTGATGAGGGGTGAAAACCTGAAACAGGTCCCAGGATGCTGGTTTCCGGTCCAGGGAGGACATGGCTTGGCAGTTCAGGCTGGACTGTTCCCATGAGGCACAGGGTGAAGACTGATTTGCATGTGGCTGGGTCTAAACTGGGGTGGCATGGTGAGCAAAAGAATGATGACTTTAACCCAGATCTCTTGGCTGGGAATGAATGTTTTGATTTGTTCTGCATTCCGTGCATCAATTTGTGTCAATCGTGTGTGTCTTTTGTCAACTAGGGCTTCCCAGCATTAATTGAACAAGCTGCAAAAACTGTTAGTGTAGCGGATCAGAAGAGCCAGGTTTTAAGAAGGTTCTCAAGCCCATGATCTTGGCTGTCTGTTCAACAACTACTGCAAATGAAGCGGTCTTTTACGTTAGTGGTCCACGTGGCGAATCAAGGCCAGCTGGCTTCTTGTACATTTAGTGGGGGTGGAGGGCGGACCACTCCTCTCCCCACCCCTCTTGGTGTGTACCTTGTACACAGTCAGCGGCAAAACAATAATAGAGCCTCTGGTTTAGAATCTGGTTGTTTGAAGACCAGTGGCGGTTTTATTAGTGTAACACAAACAAGTCTAACGGTCTCAAGAGGGCACCTAAACCTATGGTGGCCTAAGTGTCAGTATGTACACTGTGAAACTAAATCTACACAGGAAGTCCTATCTAAAAGGACGTACTCCCATCACTCACCAAAGTGACATGCTTCATCATCTGGGTCCTCCTCCCAGCAGTAAAACCTAGTACAGCTGAGGGCTACGACCCCCTCACTAAGAGGGAGGAGCACAGGGATGTTTTAAGGTATATATCACTATCATATGGGTTCCTAAAACCCAGAAGTGAGAAGCTGTTATGGTGAAAAGTGAGTGATGCATGCCGTGCAAACTCAAGCAATAAATGTGCTAATGTGAATTAAAACTATCAAGAGACACAAGACTATTTATTGTCTCGTGATGACAGGATTAAAAACAGTGCAAAACAGCAGTTTTAACAATATAACTGCAAGCATGGTCTACATGTTTCAGCTATCATGACCCTACTAGTGTCAAGCTTTCTTCAGGACTTACATGTAAATCGCTACTGCGTGTGCTCAAATAAATCAAAGTGTAACCAAATTGTGCCTCACGTCCTGAGCTGTTGCCAGGTGAGGTGTTGTCCCTTACTCACATGTGATGGGTTGACTTATACACATGGACCATCTTTTCGAGATCTAGTGTGCGATAGGTTGTATTGTTTCTGCACTGTTTATAATCCCGTCACCCATCCCATGACGTCACCCGTCCTGTGTTAAAAGAGCACCAGATCCTCTTCTGGAGATGATGTTGTCGATGAGGAAGAGGCCAGTACTTGTCTTGGAGCTAGAGTGGATGTCTGTACCAGTCTGTATGAGGCCCAGAGTGAGACCCAATGGGTCAGACGGCACTGAGGATGGATCTGCCACCTGACTGGAATCCCCTATAAATCGTTAAGGCTCAAAGGTGTGCCTGAGAGAGCCATAAGTGCGGCAGAAATCTGCAGCAGGTCGTCCATCAAGGCTGAAATCTGCTGAGGTGTTAGCTATGGCCTAGAGTAATCAGGGCCAGGACTGAGAACACAAATCAGCCCTAGCAATTTTATCGAACCGGACCCTAGGATGGAGGGGGTCAGGTGTGGGCGAGGGTGCAAGTGTGAAGCACTGCTGCTTAACCAAACCAGCCCCCAGCACTGATGC
Source organism: Triturus cristatus (assembly GCF_964204655.1). Taxonomy (NCBI): domain Eukaryota; kingdom Metazoa; phylum Chordata; class Amphibia; order Caudata; family Salamandridae; genus Triturus; species Triturus cristatus. The sequence continues at coordinate 1,198,824,913 of NC_140582.1, read as the reverse complement.
TTTTGTTGCTGGGAGACGATACTGCAGCACTGTGAAGATAGTACTTTGACCAGATCCATAAAATTGCTTTCAGTTATTCATAATGGAGCTGAATAATCACTCGTGAGAAAAGGCTGTTTTTCCTCAAGAAGAAATCTAACACTTTACATTCGAAAATGTTTTACATTTGTTTATTTAACAGTATTGTTGTTTTGTCAATACAAGATATTTTATTTTAAACCAGGAAATATATACATTTATTTCACAGCCGTAGAAAGTAATATTGTGGAAATGAGTGGTATGGGAAGGCTCAGGTATGGTTTATACTGAGTGAGGGACCGGAGTAAATCTTGGTAAAAGAAGAACAGATGCACAACAATTGAGATCAAAATTGACAGAATCTATGACCTACTTTAATTAGGGAGTTCTCTCATACCTACTTTAATGGAACGTCTTTTAACAAAGTGTGCCATGGCACACAGGGACATCTGTAAATCTATTCAGATGCTCTTCTGTAGAGCTCTGTTAACTCTCAAAACTAAGTAACAGAAGGGATTTAAAAAACTGAGATTAACGCAGGACCCGTTTCTCATGTTACCCAAGAGTTAATGCAATTTCTACCATATTTACCTGGAGTTTTTCAACGGCTTCATTCAGGGAGTTCAGCCTGGCCATCTGCTCCAGTAGCTGTGCTGCTGGGCTTCCTAAAAGAAAAAAAAACAATTAAAATTAATTCACAGAAATTATAATGGCACAACTTTAAGACACTCCAAACATTTCAAATTCAATTTCACTTTGTAGGTTTTGAAAGATAAAGAGCCCAAAATTACCATAATATGCTTTGTTCAGAAACGAAGAAAAAAGTAACTTGCCTGTATTTTTTATAGATTTATATTAATTAATGTTTCCGGTCAGGCGGGAAATCCTCTATAGACTGTCTAGATAGCAGCATCACAGACTAATGGTATTCTGTCTAAATATTTATGTGACCTGAAATCTAGTCAAAGAAGTGTAAAGAAACCGAGCTGACCTGCACTCCAAAAATGCATTTTTGAGTACTCCCAGCGATTGTTTTGTATATTGTCACTGTGTACTTCTAGAACACAACATCTATTAGCTGTGCCTTCTGTTCCAATGCTACACGAACCTCTGGTCTCCCTAATGTGTCAGATTTAAAATGGCGTGACTATGATGAGCAGAAGGGTGATGGGCCCATTGAGGTGGAAGACTTCCACTAGGACGATTAACCAACTTATCAGACAAACAATGCATAGCCTCCTGTAGCACCTGAATGGAAGTCGTGCAGTGCAACAGACTAGGTTAGGCAAGAATTGCTACAAGTGTCTCACCGCCAGATGACATCAGAGGCTTACATGACTTGGTCAAAAGGCCATCCTGAAAATTCTGATTATTTCTCCCTTAACCAAGTAGCCATGCTTTTTTTTTTTTTAGTTGAAGGAAAATCTAGAACAACTATTCAAGCCATTCCAAACCTTGACCATTAATGAGAGGAAGAGCTCTCCTTGATGAAGAACCAAATGAAGAACCCAATGTTGGCCTCTGTGATTATATAGTATATATGTATGTATATATGTGGCATTCTATAGCGCCAATATAGCCAAAAGGCAGTGGAGGGCCTTACAGGGTGAATGATGAACATGGACTTAACGAGTAATAGGAGAGGTAGCGGGGTTTTGGACTTTAAATGCATAGCGATATAGTGTTCTTTAAAGATATCCATGTATGGGGATGGTGTTCTGCATCCTGGGTGCACAGATGGAAAAGACCTGCTGCCTTGTTTTTTCAGTTTTTACACTTCTTAGTCTGTAGTCTGATGGTGTCCTGCCTGTGAGTGCCCTGAGAACCACAATCAATTATGCTGATCTTGTCTGCAAGAACTGTGGGGGTGCTGGTCATGATGGCTTTGTAAATGATGTCACTTGTTTTGAAGATGGTGGGGGTCAATGGAGCTGAACCAGGATGGAGGTTAAGTGATCATATTTATCCAGGACTGGGATGAGATGTACTGCAGTGTGTAAGAGGCCCTTAAGAGACGCTAGCGTGGAGTCTGAGAGCCTATGACAGGGGACAGTATGAGGAACTCCACAGGTGTTAGTGATATTGTGAAACCTAGAGGTGTTCATGTGAAAAAAATGGAATCTGCTGGAAAGGCTGGAGGAGAACCAATGAAGTATATTGTTGGTAAATTTGATTAAAGACACCAGGGTTTCTATTAGGGTGGGATGGTTGACAGTGTCAAAGAAGTTGAGGGGCCCAGAAATATCAACGTGATCTAGGAACTGAATATAGACGGCATTTTCAATTATCTTACCAATGAGCAATAGGTGAGTGATGGATTTGGTAGTTGGTGACATCTTTAGTGTCTACTGTAGGTTTATTTAGGTCTGAAAGAATCTATTCTGTCTTTCGAGATTCTGGGAAGATGCTTTAAGTAAGAGAAGCATTGACAATGATAAAAAGGGTAGGCCTGGGTGATAAACTCCACTCCGTTCGAGGAGTTTGCGGAGTTTTCTGCACGCCGCACAGCTTGCTGAGTGCAGAAAATTCGACTGCGCGTAGTGCAGCTGTTTTTTCCCCGCTCTGGAATGGTAAGATGCCGCTCAGGTAGAATTTCTACCCGAGCAGCAGGAAGATCAGCGTGAACAGCAGTTCGCACTGCACTCCACCACTTGCGGAACTTTGTTGAGTTTTTTGTCACTTCGTTGAGTTCCGCATGGCGACACTCCGTGAACTACGCCCTGAAAAAGGGGTAAGTGATTGCCCCCACAGAGAGCTTTGATTAAGGACTAGGATAATACATCATTTTCCGAAGTGGCTGTGAGGGAGTTGGGTACATTTGAGAGATCTGCAAGAGGCAAGGGTTTGCAGGGTGACTATTGCTGGATTCTACAGGAAGAAGTGGGAGTAAAAGTTGAAGCAAGCTTGGTTTTGTTGATGTGCTGTAGGACCATCTTCTGTACTTTTTCACTGAAGAAAAGGTTGAGACAGTAAAACCAGAAAAGAAATACAAGGATCACTATATATCACCTGCATACCTGATCAATCAAACAAAGATGCATTCAGTTATCTCGACAACAGACAAGCACTGTTCACAGAATTCTATGCACTACATTGGGAAGGACGCAAAAGATTAAGGGCTTTCTCGGCTCCCATCTAAAAGTAACCAATTACCCTGCCATCAATGTCAGGTAGAACAGGCAACTCTGGCATAACATATCTTATTTAGAAATCTTTTCTGAAGAGGACAGAGTAGAGGCCAAGACTAATTTAAAAGAAGGGACGATATTCTTTTCATCCCTCATTGATTACTCTATAAGTTCAGTTTATGTTGCTTTCCATTCGATAGGTAATGCTGCAGCTGTGTGGGAAATACAGCAAACTTAACAGCACATCTTTTAGGTTGAAGTGCAAACAAGTTATGGACATCCACTTTGACGAAGACACCATTTTTGGCAAACAGACTGCTGAGGCACTACGAAAGCCAGATATGGACACCAGTAGGTTCCTGGGTTAACCCCCAAAGAGCACAGAAAAATCACAAAACCCAAGACGAAGTGAGTCATGGGAGAGGGGTCAAGTCATCTCAGATGGATCCCTAATCCTAATGTATGTGCTTTCTCAGATCAAAATATTTGCATAAATATGACGCTGAGCACTCACCCAAATAAGGTTGCATGCTTCACCAGCGTGTGTGCTTCTCACACCAAGAATCAGTGCTTGCTTAGGATGGGCTCCATAGATATTTAAGAGTTCCTAGGAGATGGAACTCAAGCAGGTCTCACATCATCTAGTGTTCTGCTTTGCAGATATCGAAGGTGAAATTTGTCATCACAACTACTTTTCCACTAAGACATGAGACCACACATTGCTGAAGTGGTCTCATGTGGAGTTTTCCGTTTGGGAAACGAAAATAGAGGAGGCCATGGAAACAAGAAATCAAATAAAGCAAGATATATGACACTTCCCAGATTGAGGACATTCTGTTCCCTGAAGAAGGGAAAATGTTATTTACCCTGCTATCATAATTTGGGTTAGTTCTAAGTACTATCCTGAACTTGAAAGGCTCTTGGATTGTGGAGGGTTGCAACTCATTGAGACATCTGAGAGACGTTAGGATCACAAGCAAGGAAATCAATCTTTTAGTAAAGGTACTGAAGGGGGAAAGAATGGAGGGGATCAAAAGGGGGTCCCAATGAGTCTGGTCAGGACTACATTAAGGTTTCAGACAGGTGCAGGTGGAACTGAGGGGAACGATAGCTGTTAATGAATGGTATGTAGAAAAGAGAGGAATCCTCTGTTTGACATATATGCTGGTGTAGCTGCAAAAGAGCGACTTGTAAAAGTATAGGTGAGGCCTGACTTCTGCAGCTGGAGCAGACCGTAGATAATGTCATGGACTGAGGGTCTTAGGAGTCCAGAAGTTTGAGAATACACTACAGGACAAATCTCTTCCATCTTGATGCATAACAAGCATGATTATTGGGCCTATGGAACTCCCGTAAGATGTCCATGCATTCTTGTGGAAGAGACAGGAAGCCAAACTCTATGCCCTCAGGTGCCAGATCGCTAGATTGAGCTGTTTGGGTTCTAGGTGAGACCTAGTTGTGGTGAGAAGGTCCAGCCTTGTGTGTAGGTTCCCATGAGGGCTGATTCATATTTCGAGTAGTGCAGAGTACCAGGGCTGTCAGGCCCAGGTGGAAACTATTAGGATGAGCGTCTGAGAGGTTTGCCGCATATTCTGAACCAGGAGTGGAAGGAGTGTGAGAGGCGGATACACATGAGCAAAGATCCCTAACCAGTTTATCCATAGTACATTGCCCACGAACTGTGGGTACCTGGATACGAAGTTTGGCCATTTAGCTTTTTCAGATATGTCAAACAGGTTTATAAGTGGTGTGCCACAAGCCTAGAAATAGTGGAGTAGGGCCATGTGGGTGGATTTCCTACTTGATGTAAATCCACCACCAGGACATGGACTTGACACGTCCTGCTAAGAAGGTTGACCGGTCGTTATCCACCTCCGGAAGGTATTATGCAATTAGGCGAATGCAGAGGTTAAGTGCCCACTGCCATGCCTTTTGTAATAGTAAAGAGAAGGGGAGCGAATGCATGCCCCCGTTTCTGCAGGTAGCGCATGGCTGGCATACTGTCTGCTCTGATTAGAAATACCTTGCCCCAGATGAGGGGTAGGAAGGCTTTTAATTAGAGATATATGGAAAAGAGCTCAAGGTAGTAGATGTGAAGCCCCTGGTGATGAGGAGCCCACACCGCTTGAATGGTTCTATGTTCCAGATGTGCCACCCCCCAGCCAATATGAGAGGAGTGTGTGGAGAAAGTAACTTGAGGAATATGGTATAGGAAGAGCCTGCCCTGCAGCAGAGTGTTGCATCACTGCAGAGAGCGATGGGCGCTGAAATTTCCACTTGTCACCATTGGGATTGAGGCACTGCTGTAACAGACGCATGTGGAGACGGGTGTAGGGTACTATGGTGATACAGGAAGCCATCATGCCCATCAGTCAGAAAAAGGTTTGGAGAGATGACTATTTGGCTAGAAAAGGGGTAAGAGGTGGTGGAGGGCCAGCAACATGTTTGGGCTAGGGTAAGCTTTGCCCATGATGGAGTTTAGCACCATCCCTTGGAAGCGCTGGAACTGAAGGGGCTACAGGTGGGATTGATGTAATATATTGTGAACACTAAGCTGAGCATGTGACAGATGGTAGCCTGGGTGCCTGCTAGTAAATGTTACTTGTTTGCACTCTTGATTAGCCAGTCATTGACATAGGAGAAAACGTGGATATGACTTTCAATCAATCAGGGAATTGTGAAACTCTGAGTCAGCCGAAGAGCCAGGTCTTGAGGCTCTTCCTGATGGTGTGCAGAGTGGGGGCAGCATCTGTTGTTGATTGGGAGCTCGTTCCAGGTCTTTGGCACGATGTAGGAGAATGATTATGCTACTTACCAGTATGCATCTGTTCTTGGCATGTGGGCTGCTGAATTCATATCTGTGCATAGATCGCCGCCTAGTGTTGGGTCCGGATGATTGCACATTGTTGTCCTGGAAGAGTCTTCGAAGTATCACGAGATAGGTGGCTCTTCCCCTGGACTACAGTGCGCATGGGCATCCTCTCCATCCTTAGATTGTTTTTCGCCATTGTGGCAGTGATGGAGTAGATACAGTAAGTGATGACCATGCTATGCAGAAGATCTGAGTGCTGCAGCCGCTACAGGCGCCGGGGTGGAGGGTGGGCGATATGAATGTCAGCAGCCCTACATGCCAAGAACAGATGCATACTGGTAAGTAGCATAATCAGTTCGAGGCATGTGGGCTGCTGAATTCATATCTGTGCATAGAATATATATCAGTACCTCCGTTAGCGGCGGCTACCTGTGCCAGCTGCAGCAGTCTGGAAAAGAGTTTTGAGAACAGCCTGTCCTACAACTGCCTGCTGTTTTGAGTGTACATCTACGCAGTAGTGTTTGGTAAATGTATGTACAGTGGACCATGTGGCTGCTCTACATATTTCGTGTAAAGGGATGTTTCCTAGGAAAGCCATGGATGCCCCTAACTTTCGTGTTGAGTGGGCTCGTGGGGGAACCGTTAATGTGCGTTCAGCTTTGTGATAGCAAATCTGAATACATTTAACGATCCATCTGGCTATTCCTGCTTTGGAAATGGCGTTGCCCTTGTGTTGTGGAGAAAAGGCAACGAAGAGTTGTTTAGTTTTTCGAAAATCCTTTGTCCTGTCAATATAGTACATGAGAGCCCGCTTTACATCTAGTGTATGGAGCATTCTTTCTGCGACATTTTGCGGATTTTGAAAGAAAACGGGCAGTTCGATAGTTTGGTTAATGTGGAACTGTGATATGACTTTGGGCATGAACTTGGGGTTGGTGCGTAGTACAACCCTGTTTGCGTGGACCTGAATGAATGGCTCTTGAATGGTTAGTGCCTGGAGTTCACTAACTCACCTTAAGGAAGTGATGGCTACTAGGAAAGCCACTTTCCAGGTGAGGAATTGAATCTCACATGAATGGAGAGGTTCAAAGGGTGGACCCATTAGTCTGGTGTGGACCAAGTTGAGGTTCCACACCGGTGCTGGTGGGTGTCTTGGGGGAATTACTCGTTTGAGTCCCTCCAAGAAAGCTTTGATGGCAGGTACTTTGAATAAGGAGAGGTGCTGCCTGTTTTGGAGGTAGGCTGCTATTGCGGTCAAATGGATGCGTATTGAGTTGTATGCCAGATTACAGCGGTATAGGTGTAAGAGGTAGCATATGATGTTTTGAATAGATGCGTCCAGAGGGTTAATGTCATTGTTGTTGCAGTAAATGACAAACCTTTTCCATTTGGCCGCATAGCAGGCTCTAGTAGTGGGTCTCCTGGCTTCTTTGATGATATTCATACAGTCAGGTGGTAAGTTTAGGTAGCCAAACTCTAAGACCTCAGGAGCCAGATCGCCAGGTTCAGCTGTTGGGGATCTGGGTGCTGAATTTCGCCATGGTTCTGCGTTAAAAGTGCTGGTTTTATCCGCAGTCTTTGATAAGGCACCACGGAGAGTTCCAGAAAGGTGATGTACCATGGCTGGCGTGCCCACGTTGGAGCAACTAGGATAAGGGTCAGTGAGTGTTGCCGTAGTTTGCGCGCCACCAGCGGTATTAATGGTGCTGGGGGAAAAGCGTACGCAAATTTGCCGGACCAGTTCATCCATATCGCATTGCCCTGCGACTGTGGGTGTGGGAACCTGGCGGCAAAGCTTTGGCATTTTGTGTTTTCTTTTGTTGCGAATAGGTCTATCTCTGGATGACCCCATTGTTGGAAGTACGGTTGGAGAACAGATGGGTGTAGCTCCCACTCGTGCATCTGGTGGCTGTGTCTGCTGAGCAGATCCGCCATCTGGTTGTCCTTGCCGGGGAGGTGTTCGGCCATGAGGAATTTGTTCCTTTGGATGGCCCACTTCCACATGCTCTGAGCCAGATGAGACAACTGTGGAGAGTGTGTTCCTCCCTGCTTCTGTATGTAGTACATGGCAGTCATGTTGTCCGTTCGGATCAACACAACTTTGTTGCACAGGTGTACTTTGAATGCCTTCATGGCTAGGAAGATTGCCATCAGTTCCAGAAGGTTGATGTGCATCTTCTTCTGTTGTGTTGTCCATAGACCCTGCACTGTGTAATTGAGTACATGCGCTCCCCATCCCTGGAGAGACGCGTCCGCTGTCAGTATGATTTGTGGAACAGGCTTTTGGAACGGTCGGCCCTTGCAAAGGTTTTGTGTATTCCACCAATGCAGAGAGGTGTATGCCCGACCGCTCACCAACACTAGGTCTTTTAATTGCCCGTGAGCCTGATTCCATTTACGTGCCAAGCACTCCTGAAGCGGGCGCATATGTAGTCTCGCGTGCGGGACTATGAAAATGCAGGAGGCCATCATGCCTATCAACTGCATGAACACTCGTGCAGGAAGGGAGTGTTGAGGTTTGAATTTTGAGATCAGCAGTTGCATGCTGTTGATTCTCACTAAAGTTGGTTGAGCCGTGGCAGCCAGAGTGTTGATTGTGGCGCCTAAGTATTGTTGCACGTGGGCAGGTTGGAGATGTGATTTTGAGTAATTTAGTGAGAATCCCAGATCGTGAAGAAGGTGAATGGTGTGGGACATGTGGGTGGCACATTGTTGTGCTGACTTGGCCTGAACTAGCCAGTCGTCCAGATAAGGGAAGACGTGAATGTTTTGTCTTCGCAGATGCGCGGCCACTGTCGCCAGGCACTTGGTAAAGACCCTGGGTGCTGTTGTTACTCCGAAGGGAAGAACTTTGAACTGATAGTGATTCCCTTGAATAGTGAACCTGAGGTATTTCCTGTGTGAAGGGTGTATGGGTATGTGGAAGTATGCATCCTTTAGGTCTAGCGTGGCTAGGAAATCTCCCTGACTGAGTAGTGGGAGAACCTGCTGTAGGGTGAGCATATGGAAATGCTCTGACAGAATAAATTGGTTTAGGAGTCGCAGGTCTAGAATAGGTCTGAGCGAGCCGTCCTTTTAAGGGATTAAGAAGTACAGAGAGTACACTCCTGTTCCCTGCTGGTTGATGGGCACTACTTCTATTGCTCCTTTTGTCAGCATAGCTAGCACTTCCTGCTGTAATAATGCCAAGTGCTCGACTGACATAGGACGGTGCTTTGGTGGTATGTGGGGTGGGGTGGACTTTAGTTCTAGACAGTACCCGTGCTGGATGATGTCCCTGACCCACCTGTCTGTGGTGATGTTTTTCCACGCGGACAGGAACAGCTGGAGTCGCCCCCCGACAGGTGTTATGTGGTCGGGGGGTAAGGAGAGGGCGTCACTGTTTGTTTTTTGGAGAGGACCTGGTGTTGCCATAACCACGTCCTCTGCCTTTGGTGCTGGCTCCACGATATCCACCCCTGTTGTTTTTGTCATGTGTGCCGTGTGTGCCACTTTTAGCATACTGCTGCTGTGACCCCTGACCCTTTGTTGCTCCCCTATTTCCGGGGCGACGAAAGGAGCCACTGCGAAAATGCTGCGTCTGCAGAGCCCCCATTGACTTCGCAGTGTCAGTGTCTTTCTTTATTTTTTCTAGGGTAGTGTCGACGTCTGGGCCGAATAAGTATTCTGTGTTAACTGGTAAGTTCAGGATATTGTTTTGGATCTCGGGCTTGAAGCCTGAGATGCGTAACCAGGCATGGCGTCGTAGCATGACGCTTGTGTTTATTGCTCTAGCCGCTGTGTCAGCTGCGTCGAGTGCGCATTTTATGGATGCATTAGTGAGGAGTCGTCCTTCCCTGATGAGTAGTTCGGCTGACTCTTTATACTCATCTGGTAGATGTTGGAGCAGTGACTCTAGCGTGTCGTAATGTGACCTGTCATAGCGTGCCAGGAGTGCATGTGTATTGGCAATGCGCAGGATGTTCGCTGCTTGCGCTGCAATTCGTTTGCCCGATGTTTCTAGGACTTTTGACTCCTTGTCTGGGGGAGGAGCATCACCAGTTGTCTGTGAGTGGGCTCTCTTGCGAGCATTGACAACCACAATGGAGTCCAATGGCAGCTGACCCCTAATATATTTAGGGTCACCGTCTGCAGGCCTGTACTTTTTTTCAATCCTTGGATTTAACACCTGTGCTCTTGTGGTGTCCTTGAAAATGTCTTTGGCAGGTTTGAGAACCCCTTTTAACATGGGCAGAGTTTTGACAGTTTTCTATGAAGATGCAAAAGTGTCAAGCAAGAAGTCTTCTTCAATGTCATCAGAATGGAGTTCCACCCCATGATGATCAGCAGCCCGTTCGATGAGGGCATTAAAGGCAGCAGTGTCCTCCGTGGGAGACGGTTTTACGTTATAGAGCTGCGCCTCCTGGGTATGTGGCGTGTCCCCTTGGTCTGTGGGGTATTCCCATGCCTGATCCTGGTCTTGTAGATGCTCATCAGGATCTACGTCTCCAGGGTAGATGGTATCATCCCCGCCATAGTCCTGTATTGCGTCCGAGTCGGAAGGCGTAGGAGAAAAGCACTGCGGATTTGGATGGGAGGGTTGGAAGTGTTCCTGGAGCACTGGTTCCGGCCCCGCTGGCAGTTTGCGTTTAAGAGGAATTTTGTAGGGCTCCTCTTCCCTAACTGGCGTTATTTTGCGTTTGTGGAGCATTAGCCTGCCAGTGTCGGCGTCGATAAATTGTGGCCCCGAAGAGTCTAGCTCTGTGAGCCCAGAGATGGTGGACTGTGTGTGGAGGACACGTGTCTGAATCTCGAATAGTTTCAGTGCCGAGGGCGGTGGCAACCCAAACATAATGTTGGTGGGCTTCGAGTGCGTTTTAGAGGTTTTGGTTGTGTCGGGACCCGAGTGGAGGACTGCCCGGTCACGGATACGTTGCAAAGATTTGGAGACCTGCTGCACAGTGAACGCCGCTGGTGGTTTGATGGGCACCGTAGTGGTAGGCGTCGAGGCCGGCCCCGACTTTTTTACAGGAAGGGTTTCATCGGTCCGAAGGGAGGTATCGACGCTCGACGCAGCCGAAGACTTAGTCGGCGCCGTTGCGCTAGATGTTGACGTAGCCGGCGCGGCCATTTTAACTGCGATGTCGGTGCCGCAGGTCTCGGTGCCTTGTGGTGCCCGAGGGCTTTCTTTTTCTGGTTGGCAGCCGCATCTGCCGCGGTGAGCTCGGCACCGAAGTCTCTTTGTACACGGTCGGGGCCGATGACCTTTTTTGGTGTCGGAGTAGTGGATGGCTTCGACGTCTTCGATCCGACCACCACCAGTTTCACTTTCGGTTTTGAAGGGACTGGTGCGATGGATGGTTTTGGGTTTACGAACCCGGTCGTCTTCGGTAATATTGGCGCTTGCAAAGTGTTCGATGACGGGCCGGAAGGCGGGGCCGAAGAACCATGTGTTTGATCTTGGGTAAGGCCCGAAGGCGATCCCTCGACCGGAGCCTTCTGACGACGTACTGTTTCGGCCTCCGTTTCGACGGATTGGCCTAGCTTCCTCGGAGAGCAGTCTTCTTCGGCCCCGTAGGCCTAGTCGTAGTCTCCTACCTCATCGACGGCTTCTTCACGTTAAAAGATCACTTCATCGTCGTCTTCCGATCGGGAATCATGATCGGAAGCGGGGCTTGAGACTACTTCTTCCACGCTCTCGGCGTCCTCGTCGCTGAATATGTTGGTTGGGGCCGGCGCTGCTTGTTGCGCCTCCAGTCTCTCTGCTCTTCGATTCCGCAGAGTCTTTTTGGATCGGAATCGGGCACAGGCCATGCATTTCGATTCGTCGTGATCCGGCGAGAGACATTTATTGCAGACCGTGTGGACGTCGATATGGGGGTACTTCGCGTGGCATAGCGGACACCTTTTGAATGGAGTCCTCGATTCCATCGTCGATGGAGCTTCGATGTTCGGACCAAACGGATCCGAAAGTTGGTTAGGAAGGTGCGAAGCACTAAAGTAAGTAGTCGACACCGAACGGGAACAGTACCGACGAAACTAAAGGCCTTTTGGCCTAAAAAGTGAATATTCCTAAGTTGAGCTAAGATAGCACATCCGAACCCAATGGCGGAAAAAAACAATCTAAGGATGGAGAGGATGCCCATGCGCACTGTAGTCCAGGGGAGGAGCCACCTATCTCGTGATACTTCGAAGACTCTTCCAGGACAACAATGTGCAATCATCCGGACCCAACACTAGGCGGCGATCTATGCACAGATATGAATTTAGCAGCCCACATGCCTCGAACGGCTCTTTCACTTGCTCTTGTTCTGCGAATGCGCGGGGTTTCGGCGAAGTCGGCGGAGCAGAGGTTTCTCTCGGGTCCATGGAAGGAGACTCTTTAATTGACGTATTTGGGTCCGGTGTTGTGGAGGGATTTGTAGGCGTGGGTGAGTAGCTTGAAAGTTACTCTCTTCTCAACAGGGAGACAGTGGAGGTCTCGCAGGTGATGTGTTCATGCCGTGGTAATGCAGAGGACAAGTCTGGCCACGGTGTTCTGGATGTGCTGGAGTTTGCGTAGCAGGGATTTGTTGATTCCGGCATAGAGGGAGTTTCCGTAGTCCAGTCTGCTTGTTATGAGTGCGTGGATTACGGTCTTTCTGGTTTCGGGGCTCATCCATTCGAAGGTCTTGCGGAGGGTGTTGAAGCAGGTGGAGGCGACAGAGTTGATCTGGCGGGTCATGGTGAGGAAGGAGTAGAGTATGATGCCGAGGTTCCAGGCGTGGTCCGTGGGTGTGGGGATGCGGAGGGCGGTGGGCCACCAGGTGTTGTCCTTAGCAGAGGGGGTGGGCATGAGGACGAGGCTTCACCAGCAGATGGTTAATAACATGAAGCAGTACCAATGGGTCCTATAATTTAGAAGACCTAGAACATCTAGATTTTCGGAAGACTCTCCCCCAGTCGAATCTTTTTACTCCACTACAACAAGCTCTATATTGGATTACACCTTTGAAAGCCTTGAGTTGTTCCCATACATCCTCGGGTTCAAAATGGGGGACAAGGGTGACAGCAACCATCGCCCCCAGGAAATTTAACTCACAGCTACTGCACCTAGTTCAATCAGGTCAGACATATCCATAGGGCCTATTCACACCTTAAATCTAAAAAGCATCAAATGCACAACAAACAACTCAAACGTGCAGGCTGAAGCTGTAATACAACTCTTTAATTCGCAAGCTTTCAGCACAGATGACCAAATCGCTCACTGGGGACATTTTACAGCCATACTGCTAAAAAAGCTTGCAGATACTCTCTCCACAAAAGACAACTCTGAAAAAATGTGGAAAAAATAAAATACAGGAAGAGGAGAGAGTACAGCTCAAGTTACTCAAAAGATCAATAAACTCAATTCTGCGTAAGCTGAGAAGATCCCCAGGAACATTAATGCACGAGCTTCCCTGAATCATCAAAGAGCAGCGCTAAAAAGATTGAAATGGAACATCAAGAGAGATTGCAAGAACGAAACCTGGGCAAAACTCCTATACGATACGAACCGTAACAACAGTGCCCGCTTCTGGAAAACTGTGAACGGGATCATGCGCCCACAACTTAAGGGCATAGGGTCTCACATGTCAGAATCAAATTAGATAAAATATCTTACCAGTCACTTTAATAACCATACAGAAAATGCAGGAGCTAAAACGGTCAACAGCTGGATTCCAGAGGGACAAGCTGAAGCAAGCGTATCCGACATAAGGGAGCAGGAGTACCCAGCCACAGGATCCAAACCATCAGGCGTAGCGAGCTGCCCGCTGTCACTCTTAATTAAAAAGCAGATCGCCAAAGGGAGGAAAGAAGGAGCCCCGGGAACGAATGGCATGCCACCTGCCCTGTTCAAAGCGAAGAGTGAAGAATGGGCAGATGTCCTACAACCTCTATTTCTGGAAATTAGGCTGCTAAACAGAATACCAGAATCCTGGAGGGGCTCGACAATAGTCCCAATTCACAAAAAAGGGACACGGCCGAGCCCAACAACTACCGCCTAGTAGCTCTGATTGATAATGAAGCAAAATATTTTGCGGGCACCATATTAGAGGAGCTCACAGTCTGGGCTGAGACGAACCAGATAATATCGCTGAATCAGACCGGCTTCCACAAAATGACTAGCACATCTACAAATATCCTTGCAATCTCACTAATAAGGAAAAGCTACCAAGTTACCTCTACATCTGTGTTACACTGACTTCAGTGCTGCCTTTGACAATGTCGAGAGAGGCAGACTGCGGGGGAAACTGGCGCGATGGGGCATTTCACAGACTACCTTAAACATGCTGATGCTTCTACACACGGACACTTGGGTGCAGGTGAAACTAGGCGGTGGCACCCACCTCTCCTCAAAAGTACTAACAACAAAAGGACTGAAACAGGGTTGTGTGCTTGCACCAACCCTGTTCAATTTAATCATGGCTGACCTTCCAAAGGTGCTTGACGCCTGTAACTACCACTCTCCAAGGGTGGGAGGGAGAACTTTAACCAATCTCATGTACGCAGACGATGTAGTTCTGCTCAGTCATACTTACGTCGGTCTTCAACACCTATTAACGGAAATGCAGAAATATGCAACAGAAAACAACTTAAAAATAAACCTGAGCAAGACAAGGACAATGTCAATAAATGATAAAAAGAACACACAGAAGAACTGTTCCTTGGCGGCACCAAAATTGACCCAGCCTGTGAGTATAAGTACCTAGGAGTCATATTCGACAAGGAAGGGTCGTTTTGGCGTCAGAAAGAGGAACTAAAAAGGAAAGGTCTGTTGACTGACCTGACGATGAAATCTGGCAAACCAATTGATGGGACCGACTCTGACCCCGCCCCTGTGAAGCTGACTAGCAGACGGGTAAAAGGACTTAGCGGAACCGCATCAAGGATGCTTACCAGCAGCAGAGGGACACATCTTGCAATAAGCAGAGACAATTTGATCTGACAAATCGGCAAGCAGGGCTGGAATAAAGATAATCTGAGACAAGCACATCACAGCATCCAGCGACCCATTGACTTTCCTTAACTAGCACAATCTAACTGTGATTTTAAACTGCAATGAATTTTCCATTTTGGGATTTTAATTGGTTTTAATAACGATGTTTTAAGAATTTTATAGTGTTATTATTGCAATGGTTTTAATTAACTATGCAATAATAAAATAAACTAAAACTTAGTGTTTCACAAAGGTAATGAGACCGATAGCTGCTTGGTTACATTCCAGAGGTGTGCGTCTGATTGTGTATCTGGACGATATTTTAATTATGTCGAGAATTGGCAGATGAACATACAATGCTGGACGTACGTGCAATAGAGGATTCTAGGGTTTGTGATAAACCGAAAGAAATTGTGTCTGAAGCGCACAAAGGAAACTGTGTTTAGGGGTTTTCAGATCTGGACGTTGGATTGTACATTGAAGGTGCCGATGGAAAAGGAAAGAAGATACGCAGAGAGATTCGAAAAATGTTCGCATGCGAGTGGATGAATTTGAGAAAGAGAGTGAGGGTCCTAGGACTACTGTCAGCCTCCATTCAGGCAGTATTCCCAGCTCCACTACATTATCACACACTACAGAGACTGAAAACAAGGTACTTACACGGGGGTGACTTACTCTCAGGAGGGACAGTTAGATCTGGAAGCTGGTGGTTGAAAAATTTGGACGCATTGGAATGGAAGGGCAATATTTGGGCCAGTTCCAGATGTAATAGTAGAATCGGATGGTAGTCTACAGGGCTGGGGTGCAAGGTGTGGCACGTTGACGACAGGGGGAAAGTGGACAGATCAGACAAGTTACTTACCTTCGGTAACGATGTATCTGTAAGAAACATTAGTTAGTTAGATTCCTCACCTTAGACTATCCCCAGGTGTAAGGCTGGATCCGGAAAGATTTTATCAGCAATACCCCTTGCGCGTCGCTAGGCTTCATCTGCGGCTCCGCGTCCGTCGTCGGGCGCCGGAATGACTTCTTCGGAGTACTTAAGACGCCGCCCTCGCGCGCTGACGTCAGTTCTTGTACACAGCTTTCCGCGCCAGGAACGCAGAGCCATGCAAGAGACCGACACTGGTGCCGAAAAGTCTAGGGCCCTGAAAAGGATAACCTTAACCCTAGATGTCGGTTCACAGAACGGGGAGGATGGGTGGGTCGGTGAGGAATCTAACCAACTAATGTTTCTTACAGATACATCGTTACCGAAGGTAAGTAACTTGTTCATCTGAAAGAAACACGTTAGTTAGATTCCTCACCTTAGAATAGATACCCCAGCAATGCCAACCCCGGTGGTGGGTCTGCAAACCAAGATCACACCAGAAAGTCCTGGAGAACAGAACGGCCAAAGAAGCCGTCTCTCCGGACTTGGCTGTCCAGGCAATAATGCTTGGCAAAAGTGTGCAGCGAGGCCCACGTTGCTGCCTGATAGATGTCCTGCAAGGGGACTCCTCGGCCCAGGGCAGTAGTCACCGCTGTGGCCCAGGTGGAATGGGCCCTCAGTCCTACAGGAGGATCCTTTTTAGCCAAGGAGTAACAAGCTTTTATTCACAATACGACCCACCGCGAGATGGTTCGCTTGTGTACCGCCCGCCCCTTCTTAGCACCCACGTAGCCAACAAAGAGTTGGTCGTCCACCCGGAACTGTTTTGTGCGGTCCAAATAAAAGGACAGCGCCTGTTTTGGGTCCAGACGGTGGAGCCTCTCTTCCTCCTTCGAAGGATGAGGAGGCGGAAAGAAGGTGGGCAACGTGACAGACTGCCCGATGTGAAAGGCAGTCACCACTTTCGGAAGAAAGGAAGGACGAGTCCGGAGGACAACTTTGTCCGGATGGACAGAAAGAAAAGGAGGCTTAGAAGATGGAGCCTGGAGCTCACTCACCCGTCTAGCCGAGGTGATGGCTACCAGGAAAGCAGTCTTAAGAGTCAGAAGACGAAGGGGACAATTATGAAGAGGCTCAAAGGGAGCGCACATCAAATATGTCAAGACCAGGTTCAAATCCCACGGAGGCATTACGAAAGGGACAGGAGGAAACATGTGAGTAATGCCTTTGAAGAAGCGAGAAACAGGGGATTTGAAAAGAGAAGGCTGATCAGGAAACCGTAAGAAAGCAGAAATAGCTGAAAGATAACCTTTAAGAGTGCCCAGAGCAGAGCCCTGCTGTGCCATGGAAAGAAGAAAGAGGAGAACCTCAGAAATAGGGGCGGAAAGGGGATCCACTGCCTTTGCTGTGCACCATGCCACAAATTTGTTCCACCTGCAGGCGTATACCGATTTTGTGGAGGGACGCCTGGCTGCCAGAATCACATCGCAGACTTCAGGAGGCAAGTCAAATGGCACCACTCAATCTCCACGCATGGAGGTGGAGACTGGACAGGTTCGGGTGGAGGACCGTACCCTGCTGCTGCGACAGAAGGTCCTCCTGAAGAGGCAGTCGTATCGGGGGATCGATTGACAGACTGAGTAGCTCGGGATACCAGTACCTTCGTGCCCAATCCGGAGCTACCAAGATGACTTGGGCCCGGTCGCGCCTGATCTTCTTCAGCACTCTGGGCAGAAATGGTATATGCGGAAAGGCGTACAACAGACCGCAACTCCACTCGCGACGAAAGGCGTCCCCGAGCGAGTGCCGCCTTGGAAACTCCAACGCGCAGAACTGCTGTCATTGCGCGTTCTCTTCGGTGGCGAATAGATCTAACCAAGGCTCTCCCCACTGCCGAAAGAGGCATTGCGCCACGTCCGGGTTTAAACGCCATACGTGATCCATCATGCACCGGCGGCTGAGTTCGTCTGCTCTGGCGTTCAGAGAGCCCGCCAGATGTTGAACCACCAGGGTGATGCCCTGATGTTCCAGCCATGTCCAGAGGCGCAGAGCCTCCTGACAAAGGGTCCACGACCCCACCACGCCCTGTTTGTTGCAATACCACATGGCGGTGGTGTTGTCCGTGAACACCTGCACCACACTTCCCTGGACAACAGGAAGGAATGCCTTCAGTGCAAGTCGGATCGCTCTCAGTTCCAAAAGGTTGATATGGAGCCGAGACTCTGCCGGAGACCAGAGTCCTCTGATCTCCGCCTCCCCCATGTGGCCCCCCCCATCACAGGAGGGACGCATCCATCACTACTACTTGCTCCGACTGGGGTAGGGAGAGGGATCTGCCGTTGACCCAATCGCGGTCCGTAAGCCACCACTGCAACTGCTTTGCAGTGCCCTTCGAGATCAAGACATGGTCGGACAGGTTGCCCCGATGCTGGGCCCACTGAAACTTCAGGTCTCACTGCAGAGCCCGCATACGCCACCTGGCGTGATGCACTAAAAGGATGCAGGAGGCCATCAGACCCAGAAGCCGCAGCACCAACCTGACCGAAACCCGGGATAGAGGCTGAAAGATGGGAATCAGAGCCTGAATATCCCATCCCGGACCCGCTGTTCCGGAGGATAAGCCCGGAACAGCACCGAGTCCAGAACCGCTCCGATGAAGAGGAGCTTCTGGGAGGGACTCAGATGCGACTTCGGCACATTGATGGAGAACCCCAGCAAATGCAGGAGGTCGGCCGTAGTCAGGAGGTGGGAGACGACTTGCTGGGGCGAGCCCGCCTTCAACAACCAGATGAGCTGCGACCACCGCCATCACTTTCGTGAACACCCGAGGGGCACTGGTGAGGTCGAAGGGGAGCACAGTAAACTGAAAATGCTCCTGACCCACCGTGAACCGCAGGTAACGCCGGTGGGCCGGCAGGACGGGGATGTGAAAATAAGCATCCTGCAAGTCCAACGCTACCATCCAGTCTCCTGGGTCCAGGGCAGCCAGAACCTGAGCTAAGGTGAGCATCTTGAACCTCTCCTTCCGGAGGAAGGCGTTGATGCTCCTGAGGTCCAAGATAAGCGCGGGGACACACTGTCTAGTGTAACCAGGTGCTTTATAAACTCGATTATATTATATATTATAAGGCGTAGGCCCCCTTTGCCCTTCTTGGGAACCAGAAAGTAGTGGGAATAACAACCACGGCATACTTCTGGACCAGGAACGCGCTCGACGGCCCCTTTGGCCAAGAGGGCCGTAACTTCCTCCCGTAGAAGATTCAAGTGATCCCCGACATGCGGTGGCATGGCTGGAGGGTAGTCTCGAAGGGGAGGGAGTAGCCATTTCGGACGATTTGCAGCACCCACCTGTCCGAAGTGATGGAACGCCAGTGGAGCAGGTGATGGCGAACTCTGCCTCCCACTGGCGTGGAATGGGCCTGAAAGCACGGACTAGGAAGGCTTTGAGGCGGATGCTGCTGGGGTGGATGTGGATGGACTGGCACGTTGTCCCCCTGTAAAGCCTTGGCGGAATCCACGTCCGCGACCACGTGGAAGATGGTTCTGCGGCCTGTGGCTAGGCGGACGTGAGGGGGCGCCCCTTCCTTGGCCACGTAAGGAGCGAAAAGCCGAAGTTTGCGGGCGCGTGGCCGAGAGACCAAGGACTTGGCCGTAGCCCTGGAGTCCTTAACTTAAAGCGCTCGAGCGCACTGTTTGCTTTGTCGCCAAAGAGGCGATTGCCATCAAAGGGCATGTCCATGAGGGTGCTCTGGACATCCCCGGAAAAAGACGTGGACCGCAACCAGGCGTGACGACGAAGCGCCACCGTGGACGACATTGCCCTGCCAAGCGAGTCAGTCGTGTCCAAACCACATCGGATGGCATACCGAGCTGCGTCCCGCCCGTCGGCAAGAGCCTGGGCGAGCCGTGTCCGGGCCTCCTCCGGACATAAGGGCAGCACGTCCTCCACCGTATCCCACAGAGAGTGGGAGTAACGGTCCAAGAGACAAGCGGTGTTAATAGACCGCAGCCCTAAACTAAGGTAGGAGAACAGCTTTTTGCCAAACTGCTCCAGTCTCTTGGATTCCCGATCCAGGGGAGCGGACGGGAAGGAGGTCTGGGAAGTAGATGCCTGGATAACCAGGCTCTCAGGGGTGGGGTGTTGGGACAGAAAACTGGGGTCGCCCGGGGCAGGGCGGTTGTGTCGGGCCACGTTCCGATCCACAGGAGGTACTGTGGAGGGCTTGGACCAGGTGCCCTTGAGAACGTCCATCAGTGCTTCGCTAAACGGCAGCAGAGGCTCCGAGGACCTTGCTGACGGTTGGAGCACTTCAGTGAGGAGGTTTGTCCTCACGGCCACAGTAGGGAGCTCCAGCCCGAGGGCTTCGGCCGCCTTACGCAATGCCACAGAAAAGGTAGCACCTTCCTCCGAAGCCACGGTTGGAGGAGAGATGAAGCCAGTGTCAGGGGAGGTATCAAGTCCACTGGCATCCCCCAGCTCATCTGCCCAGTCCTGTGATAACTGGCCCTTGCGGGCCAGAGGGTCCTCAGACCAATCCCAGTCGCCACCATCATACGATTCCTGATAAACAGGGGGAATAAACGGAGCCGGACGGAAGATGAAATGGTCATCCGTCAGATGCGGCGCCGGATGGCGCTGCACCCGGACCGGGGCTGAACCGGGGAATGGCGGCATCCGGAGACGGCGCCAGGGGTGGAACCGGTATCGACGCCTGCGGAGGAGGCGTCGTGAGGTCGACCGGCATCGACTGAGATCCAGGCCTGGATCCCACGGGGACCTGCAGCGTCAGGACCGAAGTCGACGATGGCGCCGGAGCTGCCGGCTCGCTAGGCCGCCCAGTTGAGCCCCCGGGGCCCGAAGGCGCGCCAGGCAGGCGTCAACGGCTGAGCCAGGCCCCTCATGGCCAAGAGGAAGGCACTGATCTCCGCCGGAGTCGCGTCAGTCCCAGGGACCGGTGGGTATGGGGACGGACGCTGCTCCTGCGGAGCCGCGGGGGTGGTACCACCCGGACCCTCGACCGAGTCGCGCGAGGGGAGTCCGAAGTGCGATGCCGTCTCTTGGACTTCTTACCATGCTTCGACTTACCCGAAGACTTGGAACCCAACGAGCGGTGATAGTGGCTGCGGCTTCGCGACCGGTCCTTCGACCTCCTCTTGGACCGGGACCGTGAACGGCGCCGAGTGCCGGAGCTCGAGAAGCTTGCGGGACCGCTCCCGCCTAGACTTCGAGGTCAAGGCCTGGCAGTCGAGGCACGACTCCGCATCGTGGTCGGCCCCAAGGCAGTAAAGGCACCGGCGATGGTGGTCCGTTACCGACATCAGTCGGTGACATGAGTCACAGGCTTTAAAACCAGGTATCCTACCGGCATCAGTTCGAGTCGACGAGTAGACAAAAGAGTCCAAAGTTTTAGTCAAAAAGTGATCAAAGAGGTAAGCTCTTCCCGGATCGGCTCTGCCTGGCGCGGAAAAAAGAAGAACTGACGTCAGCGCGCGAGGGCGGCGTCTAAGTACTCAGACAACGTCATTCCGGCGCACGACGCTGCCGACGGTCGCGGAGCCGCAGACGACACCTAGCGACGCGCAAGGGGTATTGCTGACGAAAAATCTTTCCAGATCCAGCCTGACGCCTGGGGATATTCTAAGTTGAGGAATCTAACTAACGTGTTTCTTTCAGATAAACCATTACTGAAGGCAAGTAACTTGTTCTTCTGATGCATACATCTGCCTGTGGATTCCTCACCTTATGAATAGAATCCCACAGCAATCCCACTCCCGGAGTAGGGTGTCCACCCTTCTATACCAAAACGGCCTGCAAAACAGTGCGCGCAAAATGGCCGTCCCTCCTCACTTCGGAATCTAAGCAGTAATGCTTCGCTAAAGTGTGGAGGGAGGCCCAAGTTGCGGCTTCACAGATGTCCAATACAGGAACACTCCTGGACAAGGCAGAAGTAGACGACTTAGCCCTGGTGGAATGAGCTATAATGCCTACAGGAGCCTCCTTACCGGCCAAGGATTAACATATCTTGATGCACAAGATGATCCACCTGGATAAAGTGTGCTTGTGCACTGCCTTGCCCTTCATACGACCAGCATATCCAAAAAAGAGCTGATCATCTTGACGGAAGTCTTTTGTTCTATCAAGATAGAAACTAATCGCCCTCTTAGGGTCCAAACGGTGTAGCCTTTCCTCCTCCTTGGAAGGGTGAGGGGGAGGATAGAAAGTAGGGAGGGTAATGGACTGTCCTAGATGGTAGGGAGTTACCACCTTAGGCAGAAAAGCAGCCCTGGTCCTGAGTACCATCCTTTCAGCATGTATGGTCAGAAAAGGAGGCTTTGAACTCAAAGCCTGGCGCTCACTCACCCTCCTAGCCGAAGTGATAGCCACTAGAAAGACATTTTTAAATGTCAGGAGTCTCAATGGACAACTATGCATAGGTTCAAACGTAGAACCCATTAAAAAAGTCAACACCAGATTTAAATCCCACTGGGGCATAATAAAAGGAGTGGGCGGAAACATGCTAGTAAGCCCCTTACTGAACCTTAAGACTATTGGAGACTTAAAAAGAGGCTGATCGGGCAAACAAAGAAATGCAGACAAAGCCGACAAATATCCTTTAACAGTGGCTACAGCACAACCCTGCTGAGCCAAATGAAGTGAAAAACAAAGAACATCAGAAAGATGCGCTTTCAGAGGATCAATAGATTTCTCTCCACACCATCTAACAAATTTCGACCACCTGTAGGAGTAGATAGATTTGGTGGAGTGGAGGTGGGGGTGTAGAACCTGCCCCTCCATCTGAGAGAGGAGGTCTGCCCTGAGAGGGAGAAGGAGTGGAGGGTGCGACGAGAGGTGAAGAAGGTCATGTAAGACACCCTTCTTGGCCAGCTCGCAATTCCAGAAGATGGATATGAGACAATCTTTCCTCTGAAGACCAAAGACCCTTGATCTCCAGATCCCCCAGATGAGCACCCCACCCTAGGGTAGAGGCATCCGTTATCACTGTGGCAATAGATGGAGGAAGATGAAAGGGCTTTCCTTGAGTCAGATTACCCTCCACGCTCCACCAAGACAGACCTGACCTGATTCGCAGATTGCTCCAACTTCTTAGAATCTATATCTGCAGGAGCCTGCGAAAACGCCCCTGATGACTGCTTCGAGCAAGAAGCCTGCACCAACAGACTTTCAGGAGAGGGGTGAGAGGAAAGAAAAACCGGGTTTCCAGGAGCAGGTCTATACCTTCTTGAGATTGTTTTCCGAATTGCAGGAGCTGAAAGAGGATTGTGCCACACCTCCAGTATTGGCTCAGTCAGAGCATCATTAAATGGTAAAAGTGGCTCAACAACCGAAGATGGAGAGTGAAGAACTTTAGTGAGAAGATTAGGTTTATACTCCGCTACAGGAAGCTGTAAGTCCAAAAGTTCCTCACAATAACTGTATGGTATGGAGCAACCTCCTTAGAGGGGGAAGCCTTTTGAGAAACAAAGTCCCACTCTGGAGAAGTGTCAAGGCCACTTGCCTCACAAGTCCTCAAACACATCCTCTGTATCATACATCTCTCCTTCCTCTCTCTCTTCAACCTGGTACTGCTCCTCTTCCACTAACCTCTGTGCCTCTCTCCTCGAACGCATCTTCGGTTGTGGCGTCGGCGCCGTCGACAGCTCCAGGAGCGGCGTCGAAGGTGGATCCATAGCCGGCGCCGATCGAATCAGAGACTAAGGAAGTAACAGGGGAACCCTACTCACGACGGAACCAGGGTAATATTTATATATAAGAAAACAATGGTTCCTGTGGATAAATAGAACTAATATTTGAAATACTTGTGCACATTCGCAATAAAAGGACCATCTAATGTCAGAGGGCAAGAAAAACTTTCTACACAGTTTGCTCGGTATAACATATTTTATGAAAAAATAAATAAACAAATAAACAATAGGTACACTTCTTTCAGTCAAAAGTAGTACTGTTTGTGCATTGTGTCCCCAAGTGAAGAAATGGAACCAATAAGTGAATATACAAAGTGAATTATTATGTACACGGTTTCCATCAGTTGTGAAAAACGACCATTCTTATACAGTATTTTTTACAGCTTCAGTACACAATGATACGGGCTGGGTAATGGTCTGTTCTTTTTTACTTGTCTGATCGAATCAGAGAGGCTTCACGGGATGGAGCCGGGGACTGACCATACGGCGTCAATATCCTCGGAGCCGGAAAAGACCAGGACGGCATCGCTGGCATGAATGGCATAAAGGGGGCCTGAGGATATTGATGAGGCACGCCCAAAGTATATGCCAAGGGACCCAAGGGACCCGAAGGTGCTCCAGAGGGGTACAATGCTCTGGTGAACACACCATAAATGGTATTAAGGAAATGTGACGGATCAGAACCTGGCGTCGGAAACTGAGGGTAAGATGCCGGTTCCAGATCCGATTGAGGTACCTCTGGAGTCGGCGCCGCTGAAGTCACAGGAGGAACTGCCGGAGCCGAAGGAACCTCATCATCAGCCGGATTCGTCGGTGAGAATCTCAGCGTTGTAGCCTGCTCTGGAGTCCCCTTATAGGAAGGAGATTGAGTCGGAGTCACCTGAGGAGACTCTGAAGGTAAAGGAGAAACAAAGTCCTTCTCTCGACGTCGAGGAGCAGGAGAAGGCGACCACGACACCACCGGCTTCGACGACCGACGTCGAGAAGCATGTCTCCTCTTCTTCTTATGCTTCCTCTTGAAGTCGTGAGACGTCGAAGACCTAGACTTTGACCTTTTTCGACCCCTTTTTACTTTTCTTGCCTTGGCCATGTAAAGTTTGGATTCTCTCTCCTTTAACACCTTTGGATTCATCTTCCTGCACGAACAACATCCCTCGACGTCATGGTCCGAAGACAAACACCAGAGGCAATCCTTATGTAGGTCAGTAATTGACATATGTTTACCGCATTCTCTGCATGGCTTAAAGCCGGACTTCCTCGGAGAAGACATTACAAAATAAGAAAACGATACAATCCAAAATACAAAGTATCAAGACTAAGTATAGGAGAGTACCAGGAAAAAAACTTTAGCGTCGACAGCGCGGAAAAAAGGGAACCGACGTCCTCACGCCGACGTGGTCTTCTTATGGCTCCGATGACGTCATGCGGAGCCATGCCGCTGAGACGACCTTGTTGGCGCGGGGAGCTAGGAAAGATTTCCGTGGAATGCTGGTGCAGGGGATATTCATAAGATAGGGGAATCCACAGGCAGATGTATCCATAAGAATTCTAGTATATGCCTTCCCTCCATTTGCTTAGATTCAGAGAGTACTATTGAACGTAAAAAGCGACAAGGCGGAAATGGTGTTGGTTGCCCCCTTTTGGACATCTCAGGTGTGGTATTCAGATGTGATGGGATTGTTGATAGCAGTACTTCTTCCGAGTTTCCTAGATCTATTAGTGAATACAGCAGGGAACAGACACAAATTAGTACTTCAGGGTCAAATGCGACTGATAGCTTGGTTAATTTCAGGAGAGCATGGCATGTGTCAGGATTATCGTTGGAGGCTTCAAAACTCATTAAGGAGTCCTGGACACCAAGAACCTAGGCATAACGATTGGCTAGGAAAAGATGGGTTTGTTGGTGTGTTTCAAGGAGTCTGGATCCCATATCAGCTCTTGCTTGGAAGGTCCTACAGTTCAGTAAATATTTACAGGTCAGCAATTTTGGCTGGTCATGAATAGGAATATAGTATTCCAATAGGAAAACTGGAGGCAGTGAAGAGACTATTAAGGGGTAGAAAGAAGATTAAGGGTCCCACCAGGAGCTAAATATTAGTCTTTGTTGATGTCGATGTTGTACTGCAGAAATTGGCATCCTGGTCTGAGAATGAGTTCCTAGATTTAAAAAGTCTCTCTGAAGCTGGGCATGCTTCTTGCCTGATATTGATTAGGAGGGTCTCGGATGTTAAGGCCCTGGAGATCACGGGACGTAGATATCCACCAGAAGACGTATGTTTCAACCTTAAAAAGAGAATGAAGACTATGTCACGCGCAAGTTTTTTTTACCCAAATTTGGATAAATGTAGGAAGCTGTGTGTGGTAAGATATTTGAGAGAATATGAAAGAAGGACAGAGTCTAAGAGATGTGACAAACCTGAAACTAATAATTTCTTTCAAGAAACTGTTCAAAGCAGTGACTACACCCTCATTATCTAGATGGGTAAGAAAGATAATGAAGAGGTCAGGAATAGATAACTCCAAGTTTGGGGCGAATTCTCATAGGGATCCTATGGCTTCTAAAGCTTATTTGTTAGGAGGAGGCTTAACTGAAATTTTAGCAGCTGCAGATTGGTCATCCAAGTCATTATTTAAGAAATATTATTTTAAACCTGTGGAGTGTGCTGTGAGGAATATTATTGCAAGGCTTAAACATGCATAATATTGGCCTCCATGCCTTGACATAAAATGGAAAATGCTACTTACCAGTATGCATCTGTTCTTGGCATGTAGAGCTTCAGATTCATATACTTGTACATTGATTGCCATCTGGTGTTGGGCTCGGATGTTTGAACTTTGTTTTTGTCTTTGGAAGAAGTTTTTGTAGTCACGAGATAGGTGACTCCTCCCTAGGGTGATAGTGCGCATGGGTATAGACTCCGGATTTCATTAAAGACACGGAGGCTGATATTATCCCGCCCTGTTATTTCCCACCTATAATATTTGTCTTTTGATTTTTTCGCAGGAGGAGAGTAGTTCAGGTAATAAAAGAGAAGATATTGAGGAGATATGGTTCATGTTGTTTACGAATTTTGCTTTCAGCTGGACATTTAAGATTGTTCGCAACAATAGAAGAAAGATGGCTGCCACACAGGGAACTATAAAGTGACTAGAACGTTAACGGATTCTTGCTCTTAGTTCTGTTCATTGTGACGTTGTTGCTGTGAGTTTGCAATTAAAGAGGAATGCATAATATCAGCCTGCATGTCTTTAATAAAATCATGATTTTCTACCCCTAGCAGTGGAAAATCTGAATTTTCTCTAACATCTGATCAACATGCAGGTTGTAGAGATGTTCTCCATTGAATGATAGGCTGAGCAGATGTTGCTGGATTTCCAGCTATAAGCTTGAAATGCGAAGCCAGATGTGGCGCCTAACTGTCCTAGTTACAATGCCGGCAGTGTCAAGGGTGCAGCAGATGGCGGCACTGGATATAGTCTTCCCATCACCGATTTCCTCCTCCCTCTTGAATTCTTCAGGGAGATACTTAAATAACTCCTGCATCTTATCCCACTGGGCACTGTCCTATCTGGAGAAGAGGCCGAAAGAGTTGTCTATCCTCCAGTAGGTAGTGGCCCATACTGCTACCCTCTAACTGTCTGCGCCACAATACTTGCTCCCCTTATCGCATTACATAAACTGTGGCCTGAGGGGAAGCTCATTTGAATGCTGTGTGGATGACTAAGGACTATGGCGAGACATTACCCTAATGTAGAATGGGTCTGTGGGAGAAGGTTTTTACTTTCTCTACCCGACGTGTTACCACCCTGCCCTTGACTGGCTCCTAGAAAACATTGGGTGTTGATTTGAGAACGTCTTTCAACATCAGGAGGAAGTGGAGCTCAATTTAAAGCAGTTCCACAAGGAAGGTGTCTTTCTCGTGGATGACATGCATATCTATTTTGTGGAGACTTGCTGCCTGTTGGACTGCTGTTCCACCTCGTGAAATGCTGTGGTGTTGTCCAGGGAAGATGGCTCGATAGGGTAATCGTTCAAGTCTGGAATCCCTAGGAGATCAACAGTGTAGTCGTCCCGCAGGACATCTGCAGGTGTCAGGTTGAATGGCACCGTGTAGGGAGTCGGTAGGGTCAAAAGGGAAGCCTTCTTAAGAATAGTGAGGGGAACTCTCTAGTGAGTGTGAAATCAATGGTGATTGCGACCTGGGAGGTGGAGGGGGAGAGGGGAGGGGAGGAGGTGGTGGAATTGGGATAATACTAGGGGTGGGCGTAATTTGCGAAATTCACTTACGCAAATTATCGTGAAAATGTTAAAAATCTCCGCAAACACGCGGAAATATCGCAAAGATGCAGAAGTTTTTTTCCCGCCCGTTTGCGGTATTTCCTGCGTGGTCGCGGCTCGCCAACTAACCCATGCGGTTGCTCGCGGGCGCGGCCATCTTGTTTTCACTTGTCTCGCGGTGCATGATCGCGAGGAGAAAAACGTGATCGCGCGACGAATGACGTTACTGCGGGCGCGAACTGTCACGAGACAGCGCAAATGGCTACCAACAATCCAGCATCTCGTGGAGAACGCGACCGGATCGGGAAAACTTGTCGGCGAACGCGGGAATTCAGGTAAGGCGATCGCGCGCACGCGAGAATGTATTATTTTACAGCACGAGCAAGAAAAAAAATTCCGGTAAAATGCGGATTGCGGAAATTGACATTTTCGCGCTCTCTGCGGAACGCGAAAATGTCAAATTATCGCAATTTCCGCGAGCGAAACGGAATTTTAGCCCAGGCCTAGATAATACCCATGTCTTTGTGATGGGCTTAGGAGCCATAGACTGTCACAAGGGAGGGGGCTTTGCTGAGATCAATCCCAATGTGAAGACTTTATGCAATTCCAAAGAGGATTACAATTTTGTGTGTGATATTTGAAGTGAATAATTGAAGTAACAAATAATAAGTGCATTTTCCTTTAGCAAAGGAGAACTAAGCGATAAACATAAATTTCCAGCTTGATACAGGGACATCATTTCATCAATTATAGTTTTATTTAGATACCAATTTTGAATATTAAGGCAGCACGCATTCAGAAAATAAATTGATCAGTGTGATACGGAGTTTCACTGGACAAACCTGATTTCTTGTGTGTGATGTCCACTACCTTCGCAGTGACACTCATTTGCTGCAGTGCTTTTAACAGCTGGTTGGTTTTCCGGTACAGTGAACTAGACATCACCTCTTCCCGTTGCCCGTCTTTGAGAACAGGAAGCTTTGGCACATGCAGTGGTGGTAATGCTTCAAGTTCAGCCTTCATCTGAGATGCCTAAAAAATTATATTTATGCATTAGGCGAGCAGATGGGTAAAAGAAATGTATTCAATAAGGGAACAAAAATGTGAAAGAAAATCAGATGTTATATACCTTTAATTTTAAGAGTGTCACAGCTCAATTTCCAATAAGGTACCATTCAAAAGATAAAAAAAACATCCAGTCACATTAATGTATGCAAGAATGGGTTTTTGTAGAATGCAAAACCTCGCTGTCAAGATACGCTTTATTCGATTAAAATATATGTAATCATAAAAGCACAAAATATATAAAAACGACATACATACAACAATGTAAAACTTAAATGCAATAAAAGCCTATTAAAAATAACAAACTCATCTACTGGTATAGCGTAGGTTAAAATGTTACTATCAGTACCATAATCTCACATCAATATACGACCCTAGCATAAGTAAACTAGTCATCAGTTAAAATTACATTGTATTCCTGGTTCTGACCACCCCTTTCAGATATTTTGTGATGTGGTCAGTAACAATTTCACCATCCAGAAACGACAACTTAAGGAAAGCAGGTCGACTGAGTCTCAAGCCTTGCAGTTTCAAATGGGGCAAAATCCACCTTTTCCTGAGTGAGGTGTAACATTTTATGTCGACTGTGCTGCAGTGTCATCGCAGGGGCCTGGGAAAAGAGCGCGACAAATCATGTGACTGGGGAAAGGTAACTAGATTATGAAAATTGCCTATGTGTAAACGCGTCAATTATAACCTGTCATAATTACGATGGATAAATAATAAATAAGGTTGCATCCCCGCCTTAGTCAAAAGCAATTGATTGGCCCGGACCGATGGTTTCATATTAGAGGATAACCTGATCGACTCTAGATGGTTTAAACATAATGCCTTCAGGTCCCTTCTCATGAGACAGGATAGGGTTTCAGGATTATCACAAAACGCAGATTGATCAAGATCCTGCATAACATTTTTGATGTAGGCAAGCCAGGGAATGCATTTTGCCTAATGAAGGTTCAGGCAGTCCGTTATAACATCCCGATTGAGACCTGTGGTCGCACCTGTCCAAACCCTATGCCACAACAAGATCGGCTGGATTTTAATAAGGTCGGACAGGTACGGCAGCCCCAACTCAGCGTGGCAGGTATACAAAGCCGTGCCCTTTGGCACAGCTAGGAGATACCTCAGGAACCCGTTCTCAACTTGCTGAATAGACTCCGCATTAACATGTCCCCAGATACCAGCTCCATACAGAGCGACTGAGACACATTTAGCTTTGTAAATTGTCAACAGTTCATCAATAGGGCGCTTTCCCAGTTTCCTGGCAAAGTTTATTAAGGCACCAATTGCTTTTGCAAAAAGCAATTTTCTACAATTAACAGCTTTAGACCAGGAACCCCTTTTATCGAATACAATTCCCAGGTATGAGAAGTGATCAGTGAAGTTACGTTTTTCACCATTTATAAAAATGTCACAACACTTTACGCTGGGCTTGCTGCATTTCATAATGAATGTTTTAGAGATGTTGACTTTTAGATCAAGATTTGACATATAGGAAGCAAAGCATGTCACTATTCTTTGTAGGCCAGTTGGAGTGCGGGCTAACAAGACCCTATAATCAGCATATAGCAGCGTACCAATTGACCTCTTGCCAATCCTGGGTAAATCCTGGCAGTCCATGGATAAGGTGTCACCAAGACTGTTAATGTAGAGGGTAAAGAGAAGGGGGGCCAAGACACACCCCTGTCTTACCCCCTTGTCAACAGGAAAGCAGTAACTAAGCTCATCAGTTCTGCCATAACGAACCCTTGCCTCTAAATAGGACTGTTTTAGAAAATTAATTAGTTGAGTTTCCACCCCCATATCCTCTAGAATATGCAAAAGTTTCTGGAGGTTGACACAGTCAAAAGTCGAACTCAAGTCGGCAAAGCACATAAAGAGACTCCCTTTTTTGCCAGAGTGTATTTTCCCAGTATGAGACTCCGGTTCAGGCTCTGTTCCACGGTGTCTAGGCCTTAGCGGAATCCGTACTGGGCCTCTGATATGATGCCTGAGTCCTCCACCCATGACAGCAGTCTATTTAAAACAACACGCCCGGACACTTTCACTAGGGAGTCCAGCAAAGAAATCTGTCTATAACAGGCCAGGTCGTTTATGTCACCTTTCTTGAAGATAGGGACAAGTGTGGACTCTATCCAAGTTGAGGTAAAGCCATGTGTGCAACAGGCCCTTAGGGCCCGGGTTAAAAGTGGGCCCCAAAGCAAAGGGCAAGATTTATAAAGGTCCACTGGTATACTGTATGGGCCTGGAGCTTTTTCCCCTACACTTGTTTCAATAGCCAGGATCACCTCATCCACATTAAAATCACTGCAAATTGGAAGATAGCCTTCGGGACCTGGGCTAGGTTCCTCACAAATAATGGGGGTAGCATTATTACAGTACAAGCATGAAAAATGGGACACCCATTTGTCTTCACCAATTGCATTTACAAGACTAGGTGTATTTTGGGGGGCCAGAAAAGGGGCATTCACTGCCTTCCAAAATCCTTTCAAATCCTTTAAGGCAGATGCTTACTTAAGGGCCTGCCACAGTTCTAATTTAATGGCCTCTACGTTTTTTGATGGACAACTTGTACGCCACCCTGGCCCTTTCAATTACTTCTTGGTCCCTCCTCGACTTGTGCAACAAGGATTTAAGGGCAGCATGTGACTTACTGCACTGCGAATCAAGCCAGCCAAACTTACCCTTGGGGGTGTTTTAGATTTTATTGTCAAATTATTTTGAATAGCTAGTGAGATTTACTAAATGAATTGCAGACATTTATATCCAATGCCTTCTCATTTAGACAGGTTAAGAAGTCTGAGTTATACTGTGTTAAAAGTAGATCAGTTAATTGCAAGGTGTCCTCCCAGGCCCATCTAATCGTGTAACCATTTTGTCTATTAATGGCAATATCTTGTAGGGGCTCGGTGGACATAGATCTGATAGATAACACTCCAGACAGCAAGTCTAGAGTGAAGCTGATAGGGAAATGATCACTGAAGGCTACCAAGTGAGTTTTAAAATTATATAATCTATCGGCGTATCTGTTAGATATTAAAAAGAAATCAATGATGGAAGACAGCCCGAGAACATTAAAAGCGCTACTAAATAATGTGGGTGGGGAGCAAAGGTCATTTACAAAACCCAAATCCATAGAATATTTAACTCTGTTTGGCAACTCCCCAACAGGGGTATGCACAAAGTGAGAGATGTCTCTATCATCATCTAAAGATAGACCACAGTGTCCCCCATCCGCCAAGGTACATGGGCCCACATTAAAGTCCCCTCCCCAAATTAGGCCGCGATCTTTCTCTGTATTCCTATAAATAATATCCAAGTCCTCCTGCAGCTGCCTAATAACTCCCCCCCACCAAAAGGGCAGGGATGTGATTATAAAAATTTGCAAGAACAGTGCAGTGAGATTTGTCAATGTCACTTTTTAGTATCTGATAATAAGTCTTGGATGCCACCAAGTCCACCCTACTTGCATTCAATTTGTATGATAAAAAAATACAAAGGCCGCCCTTATTCCTCCCATGACTGGAGGGCAAATGTTTTGAACCAATTAATGTGTAGCGTTTCAACTGACCAGGTTTCCTGCAAACATAAAATGTCAAAATCATAGATAAATTTGAGCCAGTCTGCGTTGGATAGTTTGGGAGCTAGACCAGCCACATTCCATGAAAGAACGCTCAGCAGGCTAGACCTGAGATCACCCTTTGTTACAGACTCGGGGTGATCACTATCCACATTAAAGTCGTTGGTATGGGGAACGGTATTGTTTGGGAGATATGCAGGAGAAATATTTTTGATAGGTGATAGAGAATCCTGCTTATTTAAACCAGATACAAGATGATCCTCTGCTGTAGCTCTACCTTGCTGAGTATCGCTAGGTAACCACCTACATTGAGAAGGAATATACTACTTACCAATATGCATCTGTTCTTGGCATGTAGAGCTGCAGATCTACACACTGTGCATAGATCGCCATCTGGTGTTGGGTCCGGATGTTTGCACTTGCTTTTGTCTTGGAAAGTCTTTGGAAGTCACGAGGTATGTGACTCCTCCTTTAGATCATAGTGCGCATGGGCATCGGCTCCATCCTCAGATTGTTTTCCACCAGCAGGGAAATGATGGAGCTTTGTAAGAAACAGGAAGGATACCCATGTATGGTGTATCTAAGTAGGATCATACTGGAACAGATAAAGGTAGCCGGGGAGGCGGGTGGGCGTGTGTAGATCTGCAGCTCTACATGCCAAGAACAGATGAATACTGGTAAGTAGCATATTCCGTTCGAGGCACATGAGCTGCAGATTACCCACTGTGCATAGATTGTATAGCAGTATCCCCTCCTAGCGGCGACCACCATTATCTGTTGCAGTAGTTTGAAATAGTGTTTTGAGTACAGCCTGGCCCACACTAGCTTGTTGTTTAGTTTGCACATCAACACACTAGTGTTTTGCGAATGTGTGCGGTGCAGACCATGTAGCTGCTCTGCAGATATCATCTAAGGGAATGTTCCCTAAAAATGCCATTGAAGCCCCTATCTTTCGTGTAGAGTGGGCTTTAGGAGGAACAGATAATGTACGTTTTGCTTTGTGGTAACACATCTGTATGCATTTGACAATCCACTTAGCTATCCCAGATTTTGATATGGGGTTGCCCTTGTGTGGTGGTGAGAAAGACACAAATACTTGTTTGGTCTTACGAAAAGGTTGTGTTCTCTCTATCTAGTACAGTAGTGCTCTTTTGACATCTAAGGTGAGAAGAGGTCTCTATGCGACTGTTTGTGGCTGCGAGCAGAATACGGGCAGCTCCACAGATTGATTGAGGTGGAAGGGAGAAATGACTTTAGGGAGGAATTTAGGATTAGTTCGGAGAACAACCTTATTAAGATGCATCTGCAGAAAGGGTTCCTGAATGGTTAGTGCTTGTAGTTCACTAACTCTTCGTAAAGAAGTAATGGCTACTAGGAAAGCAGTTTTCCATGTTAAGAATTGTAGCTCACATTTATGTGGAGGTTCAAATGGAGGCCCCATTAGTCTTGTGAGAACGGTGTTTAAATTCCACAGAGGTGAAGGTGGTACTCTGGGGGGAATTATTCTTTTGACTCCTTCCATAAAGGCCTTTATGGCTGGTACTCTGAAAAGTGAGAGATGTTGATTTTGTAGATATGCTGCTATGGCAGCAAGATGCAGTCTGATAGACGTGTAGGCTAAGTTGCATCTTTGGAGGTGTAGTAAGTACATAACACTGATCCCCTAGATGTGTTGGATAGACACATCTAGGGGATCAGTGTTATGGCAGTATATTACAAATCTTTTCCACTTGGCTGCATAGCATGCTCTAGTGGTAGGCCGTCTAGCTTCTTTGATGACGTTCATACAGTCAGGAGGAAGGTTAAGGTAACCGAATTCTAGGACTTCAGGAGCCAGATCGCTAGGTTGAGCTGAGCTGGGTCTAGGATCTCTCCATGGTTCTAGGTTAAGAGGCGTGGAGAGGTGTCGTTTTTGGACTACGGAGAGTTCCAGCAGTGTGGTGTACCATGGTTGTACGGCCCAGGTTGGAGCAACTAGGATGAGCGTTAAGTGGTGTTGCTGTAGTTGGCGCACCACTAGTGGAATGAGTGGGAGAGGCGGAAAAGCGTACGCAAATCTGCCCGACCAGTTCATCCATATCGCATTGCCTTTGGACGATGGGTGAGGATACCTGGCGGCGAAGTTTGGGCATTTGGCGTTTTCTTGGGTGGCGAAGAGGTCTATCTGTGGTTGCCCCCACATCTGAAAAAATGGTTGGAGAACTTGTGGATGAAGTTCCGACTCGTGGATTTGTTGTGTTTCACAGCTCAACAGATCGGCTATTGTGTTTTGGACTCCTGGGACATGTTGGGCTAGGAGAAACATGTTCTGAGGTATAGCCCACCTCCATATGCTCTGTGCGAGTTGAGAGAGCTTGAGAGGGTGCGTCCCGCCTTGTTTTTGTATGTAGTACATGGCTGTCATGTTGTCCGTGCGGACTAAGACAGCCTTGCATGTGTTTTTGAAATGCTTTTAAGGCTAGGAATATGGCTAGTAACTCCAGGTGGTAGATGTCAAGTAACCTTTGTTGAGGTGTCCACCTGCCCTGCATGGTGTGATGTAGTAGGTGAGCTCCCCAGCCGCAGAGCGATGCGTCCGCCGTCATGACTATTTGAGGAACTGGCTTGAGGAACGGTCGCCCTTTGGAAAGGTTCTTGGTGTTCCACCACTGCAGAGAGCGATGGGTATGACCGTCTACCAACACCAGATCTGTTAGCTGACCTTGAGCCTGGTTCCATTGGCGTGCTAAGCACTCTTGGAGAGGACGCATCTGGAGTCTTGCATGAGGCACTATGAATATGCAAGAGGCCATCATCCCTATGAGTTGCATGAACACTTGAGCTGGAAGAGAGTGTTGCGGTTGGTATTTGGTGAGAAGAGCTTGCATGCTGGCTATCCTGGCGGGGCTGGGATAGGCTAGTGCCCTTGAGGTGTCCATTGTGGCACCGAGGTATTGTTGTGTGTGGGACGGTTGCAGCTGGGACTTGGCGTGGTTTATTGTGAACCCCAGGTCGTGAAGTTGTTGAATAGTGGCGTGAGTGTGTTGTACACACTAATTGTATGAGCTGGCTTTTATGAGCCAGTCGTCTAGATACGAGAAGACATGGATATGTTGTCTTCTTAGGTGTGCTGCCACCACTAGGCACTTGGTAAACACTCTTGGTGCTGTGGTGACTCCAAATGGGAGTACTTTGAATTGATCGTGCTGACCGTCCACTATGAATCGGAGATATTTTCTGTGAGCGCTGTGAATGGGAATGTGGAAATAGGCGTACTTGAGGTCTAGAGTAGCAAGGAAGTCGCCCTGGGAAAGTAGAGGAAGGACCTGCTGAAGTGTGACCATGTGGAAGTGGTCTGAATGTATGTAGAGGTTTAGAGGTCTGAGGTCTAAAATAGGCCTTAGAGATCCGTCCTTCTTTGGTATGTGAAAATAAAGGGAGTAAACTCCCTTGTTTTGTTGGTGCAGGGGAACTGGGCTCTACTGCACTTTTTTGTAAGAGGGATATTACCTCTTGCTTTAATAGTAACAGATGTTCTTGTGACATTGGACGGTGTTTGGGTGGTAGTTGGGGGGGTAGATGTTAGTTCGACTCAGTAGCCTGATTGAATTATTTGGTGGACCCACCTGTCTGAAGTAATGTTTGCCCAGGCAGGGAGGAATTGGTGGAGTCTTCCCCCCGACTGGAGTGGAATGGTGTGGGGAAGTGGAGGGAAGTCATGGGGTGGAGGTGGAAGCAGAGATGGAGTTTTTGTTTTTGCCTCTGCCTTTTGCTGTTGTTCCCCCTGTAACCACCCCTTTGGTAACCTCTAGTAAAGGTGGATGGGGTGGGAGCCCTGTAAGAGGTGGAGGGTCTATCTGAGGAGTAGCCTCTATGGGTGCTTCTGAAGGATGAGCGACGAAAGGACAGTCTGGGAGCTTGCGATTGCAAGGCACCCATAGATTTGGCAGTGTCTGTATCCTTTTTCATTTTCTCAAGGGATACGTCTACATTGGGGCCAAATAGGTGTTGCTCATCAAAAGGCTGATTAAGTATAGAACTCTGGACTTCGGGTTTAAAACCCGATATGCGTAACCAGGCATGCCTGCGCAAAAGGACACTGGTGTTTATTGCCCTTGAGGCGGTATCTGCTGCATCTAGGGCACACCTGATGGAGGTATTTCCCTTCCTGGACGAGTTCACTGGACCAGTTTTTATATTTGGCCGGGAGGTGCTGCATTATGGACTCAAGCTCATCATAATGTGCCCTGTCATACCTGGCTAGCAGCGCTTGTGTATTAGCAATGCGCCAAATGTTTGCTGCCTGTGACGCGGTGCGTTTTCCAGAGGCGTCTAGGAGTTTTGATTCCTTATCTGGTTGTGGTGCGTTCCCTGATGTTTGGGAATTTGCCCTCTTCCTTGCATTAGATACTACTAAGGAGTCTAGTGGTGCGGGGTCTTTTATGTATACTGGGTCAGTAGGAGCAGCTTTATACTTCGTTTCTATTCTCGGGTTAACGACTCAAGCTCTAACTGGGTCTTTAAAGAACTCTGGTGCGTGCTTACTGACCCCTTTAAGCATGGGCAGAGTTGAGGTGGACCTTTGTGTGGTATCAAAGGGGTCCATAAGAAAATCCTCCTCTACTGGGTCTGTATGCAGGGCAACCCCGTGGTATTGGGCAGCTCTGTGAAAGAGCTGGTTGAATCCGATGTTGTCCTCTGGAGTGGGAGGCCTCGAGGGATAAATATCATCCTGTGGGGTGTAAGGGACGTCTGGGACACTGTAATCATCCCATGGGTCAGGGGAGCCAGTAGGTGTAGGGTCCCCAAGGGGTTGATCGTCAGCACCTCTCCCTGCATCATCTGAGGTGTTATCATCACCATCATCTATTGGGGTTGGTGATGGTGTGGGAGAGTGGTGTGGTGGGGGAGGAGGAAGAGGAGAAGGGATCCTTAATGGAGAGGTAGCAAAGTCTCTCTTCTTCGGTGGCGGTGCGGGCGCAGGCTTTTCCAGGGGTCTTTTCTTGATGCTAAGCATTAAATGACCAGTCTTAGGATCCTTCATTAGAGTCTTTTGGGTAGGATCTGGACAAAACAGTTCATCTGTGGGAGACAGATCCTTCGGAGCCGAGGGTTTCGGTGCCGTAACTTTTTTCGGCGTCGACTCAGTAGCAGTTCTAGGCTTGGAACCATGTAGTTTTGAAGTGTCTTTATCAGTTGGAACCGGTTGCTGTTTTTTCGGTTCCGAGGTCTTTGGCTTGGAAGAATCAGGGCCTTTTGGTGGGCGTTGTTTAGTCGTCTCCCTGTCCCTAGAGGCTTTGTTTAGGACAATCCTTAAGTATTTTATTACAGACCTGCAAGTACTGTTAAACCAACTCAGTTCCGATATTATGTCAGGAAACAAATGGGATCAGAAGAAGTTTTTTTATGATTTCCCCCAGATTAATAGATGCATCCACTAAATACCCAATGTATCACTGGTTAGCTCAGTAGTTTTTCCTTAATCAAAGTTAAATTGAAGCTAACCAAGCGTATAATAGGTAGTTGGTATCAAGAGCAGTTTGTCCACCGAACGAATACCTACAGTGCCTCTGCTGTGAGATATGGGCTTACATTCCGGGACCATAATTGTCAGATTATTAGCGCAGTTCTCTGCTGAATCCGGGACTCAAGAAAAGGAAGCAAAGAAAGAAAAATAAAGATGAAATCAATTGTACTTCCCTGCGCGACCAATAAAAGTGGGGATTTAGAAAGCTTCATCCTTAATAATTTCATAGTCTAGTAACTTTCTATATAGGGTTTCCCCTCGAACATCCATACTCAGCTGATGAATTATCTCATTCTTGGTGAGAAAGGGTAGTGCCAAGTGGAATTCAAACCAACTTTAGCATTTAAATTCTCTTCCAAGATAATTCTAAAACATTTGTGTACTAAGGAGCATTTGTGATTTGGAATATCAATAGGTTGGAACAAGGTGACAACACGGACAGTTTTCTCCTTTTGGTTGACAGCATTATAAAACCCAATAAGAGAAAGTTAAAAGTATCGCAATGCACCACACAAATAACCTGAATACCAGAATTTAATTGGAAATACCTTAGGAGATAAGGTGGAGCACAAAAGAATAGCCATTCCCTATCGGACTGGGAGGAAACAGCTGGTAAACAAAAGCTGAGAAAGCCCTTCCACTCAATCTCATTCAAACCCTATGTTTTTTGTAACAGAATTACATCGAACTTTTCATTATAGTATGTCCAGTCCCTATTGGATCAGAGTCACATCATATTTAGCTGCGGCTGTGGATCGAACCGTGAGTCTCGTGCTCCACAATCAGTCGTGCCACACTTCTAACCTGTGAGATTGGTGAGGCAGGGACGACGCAGACTTGGACTTCTTTTTTTTTTTTTTTTTTAACTTGGCCGAAGACTTTGACCTTGATGATGACCTGTTGTGGGATTGGCCTTGAGACCGGGGCTGGGTCCGGGTCTTTGACTTCAAGTGGGAGTGGCCACCATGTGACTTCTGATGGTGTTCAGCAATAGGGTTTGGGTCCACGTTCCTTGATCTCCTTCGGGTTTAATAGGGCACACTGATGCACAATTTACTTACTTGTGTAACGATATATCTGTAAGAGACATTAGTTAGCGATAGATTCCATACTTAGATTATCCCCAGGCGTCAGACTGGATCCGGAAAGTTTTTGTCAGCAGTACCCCTGCGCGTCGGTAGGCGTTGTCGTGCGGATCCGCGTACGTCGCTGGCGTCGTAACTGCCGAGATGACGTCAGAGCTACTTAGACACGCCCACGTGTGCTGATGTCAGTTCTTTACACTACTTTTCCGCGCCAGGAGTGCAGAGCCATGCCAGAGACTACTGGTGCAATAGAACTAGGGCCCTAAAAGGGATGACCTGAACCCTAGAGAACAGTTCGCCGAACGGGGAGGATGGGCAGGCGGTAAGCAATCTATCACTAACTAATGTCTCTTACAGATATAGCGTTACACAAGTAAGTAACTCGTGCATCTGAAAGAGACACATTAGTGAAAGATTTCTTACCTTAGAATACATACCCAAGCAATACCAACCCTGGTGGTGGGTCTGCAAAGTGAGATTACACCAGAAAGTCACGGAGAACCGAACGGCCAAAGAAGCCGTCTCTCCGGACTGGACTGTCAAGGCAATAGTGCTTGGTGAAAGTATGCAACGAGGCCCAAGTGGCTGCCTGACAGATGTCTTGCAGGTGGACACCGTGTCCTCATGTTGTAGTAGCTGCTCTCGCCCTGATAAAATGAACGCGCAGCCCAACCGGAGGTTCCTTTTTAGCCAGAGAGTAACAGGCTTTAATGCACAAGACAACCCATCGGGAGATAGTTCGCTTGTGCACAGCCCAGCCTTTCTTGGTGCCCACGTAGCCAAAAAAGAGCTGGTCATCCACCCGGAACTGTTGTATGCGGTTGAGATACAACGAAAGCGCACGTTTTAGGTCCAGACGGTGGAACCTCTACTCCTCTCTTGAAGGGTGCGGAGGCGGAAAGAAAGTGGGCAGAGTGACAGTTTGCCCGAGATGAAAGGCACACACTACTTTTGGTAGAAAGGAGGGACGCGGTCAAAGTACAAAGTATCGCCAGGAAAGGAGGTTTACAGGAAAGAGCCTGAAGCTCACTCACCTGCCGAGCGGAGGTGATGGCCACCAGGAAGACAGTGTTCAAAGTTAATAACCGCAAAGGACAGTTATGAAGAGGCTCCAAAGGAGCGCACATTAAGTATGTGAGAACCAGGTTCAAGTCCCATTCAGGCATCACAAACGGAATAGGAGGGAAAAGGTGAGCAATGCCTTTGAGAAATCTATTGACAACTGGGGACTTGAAAAGAGAGGGCTGATTAGGCAGCCTAAGAAAGGCTGAAAGAGCAGAAAGGTAGCCCTTGATAGTGATCAGAGCAGAGCCCTGCTGGGCCAAAGAGAGAAGGAACAATAGGACCTCAGAAAAAGGATCTACAGCTTTTGCTGTGCACCATGCCACAAATTCTTTCCACCGACAGGCGTATACCGTTTTAGTGGAGGGACGCCTGTCTGCCAGAATCACATTACAGGCTTCAGGAGGCAAGTCAAATGGAATCAGCTGTCGCCGCTCAATCGCCACTCAAGGATGTGGAGGCTGGACAGGTTCGGGTGGAGGACCGTCCCCTGTTGCTGCGACAGGAGATCCTCCCGAAGAGGCAGTTGGATCGGGGGATCCACGCTCATACTGAGTAGCTCGGGATGCCAAACTCTTCGAGCCCAGTCCGGTGCCACAAGAATGACTTGGGCCTGGTCGCGTCTGATCTTCAGCACTCTGGGCAGAAGTGGTATAGGCAGAAAGGCGTACAATAGACTGCAACTCTACTCGCGACGAAAAGCGTCTCCGAGCGAGTGCCGGCTTGGAAACTCCAACGCGCAGAACTGCTGACATCGTGCATTCTCTTTGGTGGCGAATAGATCTAACCAAGGTTCTCCCCACTGCTGAAAGAGACCTTGTGCCACCTCTGAGTGAAGAAGCCATTCCAGAGACGTAGAGCCTCCTGACATAGGGTCCACGACCCCACCCCGCCCTGCTTGTTGCAGTACCACATGGCGTGGTGTTGTCTGTGAACACCTGCACTACACTCCCCTTGACAGAGGGAAGGAATGCTTTCAGTGCAAGTGCAAGTAGGATCGCCCTGAGCTTCAAAAGGTTGATATGGAGCTTGGACTCCGCCGGAGACCAGATACCTCTGATTTCTGCCTCTCCCATGTGGCTGCCCCATCCCAGGAGGGACGTGTCCGTCACTACTGTGTGGTCCGGTTGGGGAAGGGAGAGGGATCTGCCGCTGACCCAAAGCTGGATCGTGAGCCACCACTGCAAGTCCTGTGCAGTGCCCTCCGAGATCTGGGCGTAGTCGGACAGGTTTCCCCGATGCTGCGTCCAATGGAACTCCAGGTCCCACTTCAGAGACCGAATATGCCATCTGGCATGATAGATCAGCAGGATGCAGGAGGCCTTGAGGCCCAGCAGCCTCAGGCTCTTCCTGACCGAAACCCAGGATCAGGGCCGAAAGATGGGAATCATAGCCCGAATGTCCCGTACTCGCTGCTCGGGAGGATAAACCCGAAACTGCGCCGTGCCCAGAACCGCTCCAATGAAGATGAGCTTCTGAGAAGGAATCAGGTGAGACTTCGGCACGTTGATTGAAAACCCCAGTAAGTGCAGGAGGTCGGCCGTAGTCTGGAGGTGGGAGACAACTGCCCGGGGCAAGCACGCCTTCAACAGCCAGTCGTCGAGACTTCTCCTTCCGGAGGAAGCGATGGACGTTCCGGAGGTCTAAGATAGGACGCAGGTCCTTGTCCTTCTTTGGAACCAAGAAGTAGTGGCAGTAACATCCACGACCTACTTCTGGCATCGGAACATGCCCGATGGCCCCCTTGGCCAAGAGGGCCGCAACTTCCTGCTGGAGAAGTGCCAAGTGATCTTCCGACATATGGTGGTACTGAGGTGGCATGGCTGGGAGGGTAGACTCAAAGGGGAGGGAGTATCCCCTTCAGACTATGTGCAGAACCCACCTGTCCGACGTGATGGTGCGCCAGTGGGGAGGTGATGGCGAATCCTGCCGTCCACTGGCATCTGGTGGGCCTGAAACACCTGACTAGGAAGTTTTTGAGGGGGTGGTGGCAGGAGCGGTGGTGGATTGACCTGCCCGCTGTCCGCGGAACCCACTACGTCGGGTCCCACGTCCGCGGCTGTGCTGAGACTGCTGCTGCGCAGGCCTGCAGGTCTGAAAGGAAAGCGATAGGGCGCCCCGACCCTGACCATGAAAGGAGCGAAAAGCAGACCCCGAGGGAGTACGTGTGGTGGCGAGACCCAAGGACTGGGCCGTAACCCGAGAGTCCTTAAAGCGTCCCAGGTTGCTATCTGCCTGGACATCAAAGGGCATGAACAACAACGTGTTCTGAAC
The DNA here is from genome assembly GCF_964204655.1 of Triturus cristatus. Taxonomy (NCBI): domain Eukaryota; kingdom Metazoa; phylum Chordata; class Amphibia; order Caudata; family Salamandridae; genus Triturus; species Triturus cristatus. The sequence continues at coordinate 1,198,782,591 of NC_140582.1, read as the reverse complement.
ATCCCCGGAGAATCCAGTTGTTCTGAGCCCTGGAAGAGAACTAGGATTACAGGTAAGTAACTTATCCTTCTCTTCCAGGGGATCCTCATCAATAGTCATAAGCACATCAATAGAAGAGCAAACCCATCCCCTCATCCTGCGGGCAAGTTCCATCAAGATACATCCATAAGGCCTACACAGTCTCCAATAGGTTAGCATTGAAACAGATTCCTCAAGGAGGCCTGGCCCACTTGGCTATCTGCCCTGGAGTCCGAAACCAGACAGTAATGCCTGGTAAACGTATGTAACGATTTCCAAGTTGCAGCCTTGCAAATCTCGGCCATCGGTACATTGTGCAGAAATACAACCGTAGCAGCCTTGCCCCTAGTAGAGTGAGCTTTAGGGGCGGCAAACAGAGGCTTATTTGCTATTTGGTAGGCCAACTTTATGCAAGATACTATCCATCTTGAAATGGATCTTTTAGAAGCTGGGAAGCCCGTTCTAACAGAGCCATAGTTTACAAACAAATGATCAGCTTTTCTACTGGATTTCGTTGCATCCAAATAAAACGTAAGAACCCTCTTGCGGTCTAGCGAATCAAGTGACCTTTCCGCTGGAGTGGTAGGATTGGGAAAGAAATAGGGTAAAGAAATCGTCTGATTAACATGGAACTCAGACACAACCTTGGGCAGGAAGGAAGGATGAGTTTGCATAACCACCCTATTAGGTTCTTTAGAACAGAGCGCTTGTATTTCACTTACTCTGCGTGCTGATGTAATTGCTACTAGAAAAGCTGCTTTCCAAGTATGGTGTTGCAATGTAGCCTTGTGAATGGGTTCAAATGGAGGGCCCATCAATTTAGACAAGACTATATTCAACTCCCAAGGAGGAGAAGGTCGAACAGGAGGATAAACCTTCTTCAACCCCTGTAGGAAGTCATTGACCACCTGAAGTTGAAAGAAAGAACGTTGGTTAGGTGATTTACGATATGCTGTGAAGGCCGCCAAATTTACTTTTATGGATGAATACTGCAAACCACATTTGGGCAGGTAGAGTAGATACGGCAAGATTACCTCTTGCCTGTTCACTGGACTCCAACCATTACGGATACACCACAAATAAAGCCTTTTCCACTTAAGAGAGTATGAAGTTCTTGTTGAAGGTCTCTGACTCCCTTAAAATGTCCATGCAGCTTTGAGGAAGGTTCAAATGTCCATACTGCAGGACTTCAGGAGCCATGCTGTTAAGCTGAGTGAGGGAAGGCTGGGATGCAGAATCTTCCCTCCCATTTTGGTGAGAAGGTCCGGCCTGCACGGAAGTCACCGATGCAGGAGAACCGAGAGTTGCAACAGGTCCGGATACCACCACTGGCGAAGCCAGTCCGGTGCTACGAGTATCATCTTCATTCTGGATCGCAGGAGTTTGGCCACCAAAGAGGGAGGGGTGGAAAGGCGTATGCAAACGTCCCTGACCAATCTATCAAAAGCGCATTCCCCCTCGGTCCTGGTCGGTAAAACCTGGATGCGAAGGCGTGGCATTTTCTGTTTTGATCGTCTGCAAAGAGGTCGATGAAGGGATGACCCCATTGATGAAAAATGTCCTCCACCACTTCGTCGTTGAGCACCCAGTCTTCTTGCTCTTGGAAGTGACGACTGAGGGCGTCTGCTTGTACGTTCTGCTCTCCCGGCAGATGGACTGCCGTGATGGATAGGTTCCTGGCTAGCAGCCAGTGCCAGATCGCCTGGGATTCGAGAGACCGAGGGCGAGAGCATGTTCCACCTTGTTTGTTCAGATAATACATGGTGGTTGTATTGTCTGTTTGTACTAGGACTGATCCGGAATGAATTGACGGCTGAAAAGCCTTGAGGGCTAAATGAACCGCCCGCAGTTCCAGCATATTGATGTGATACGTCTGTTCCCTGTTGGTCCATCTGCCTTGAGTTTGCAGATGGCCCAGATGTGCTCCCCAGCCCTGAAGTGATGCATCCGTGACCAGGGATTGCTCTGGCAAAGGTTAGTGAAAAGGGACTCCCACCAGAAGGTTCTGTGGTTGCGGCCACCAGAGAATGGACTTCTTTGCTGCAGGAGAGGGGAGAATCCTTTCGTTCCACTGACCCGAGGATTGATCCCATTTGTCCTCTAGATCTTGCTGCTACGGTCTCATCCTCAATCTGGCGTTGGGTATGAGAAAAATGCAGGAGGCCATCGAGCCCAGTAGAGAAGCCACCTGTCTCACTGATGGCTGATGAGTTTGAAGGATTGATGACAGTCTCTCCGCCGAAGGAAACACTTTTCCGAGGTTGGAGTTGATATTGGCGCCTAGATAGTGGAGTGATTGAGTCGGTTAAATGATCGATTTGTCCAGATTGACATGCAGGCCTAAGCGCTGAAGGAAATTCATGCAGATGTAAAGGTGTTCTTGCACCATGTGAGGAGATGATCCCTTCAACAGCCAGTCGTCTAGGTATGGATACACAAACAGGCCTTGGCGATGTAATGCTGCTGCCACAACTGCGATGCATTTTGTGAATACCCTTGGAGCTGATTTTAGGCCGAAGGTTAAGACTTTGAACTGGTAATGTCTTATTCCCACCATGAATCGCAAGAACTTGCGATGTCGAATTGTGATTGGAATGTGAAAGTACGCATCTTGGAGGTCCACCAAACACATCCATTCGCCTTTTTGTAGATGTGGGAATATTTGATGGAGCGCCAACATCCGAAACGTTTCCCTTTTGATGTATTTGTTCAGAGCACGTAGATCTATTAAAACATTGGAATGTTGGAAGCTCCATTGAAAACAATGGAGTGCTCTGGGCTTATAATGGTTGGTAAAAGCCCGGAGCTTCAACATTCCAATGTTTCTTTGTTCACAGCTCTGGCTGTTAACAAAGGCTTCAGGGAAGCCTGAGGGGATTTGAATCCCCTCGCGCTCCTTGAAGGCTTTGTTTTATTTGTTAGAGCATTCTGCCCTCTGGTGGCATAATGTTCTAATAGCCTGATAGCCCTTCTTAGCAGAGCTATACCGGCTTTTAAAGTCCTGCTGCTTTGTTAAAAGTTTAACACTGCAGCAGGCCTTTAATAGCCGGTATAGCCCCCTACGGCAGGCTATAAGATAGATCTGAACTTGTTCGGTTGGTCTTTTTTCTGAACAAGTAATTATCTTGAGTAAACTCCCTTTCCTCTCTGTGCAGGGGGGACCTCTTCTATTGATTGTTTCTCGAGAAGGGTCTACACTTCCTGACGAAGGAGATCTAGATGTAGCGGACAAGAATTTACCGGAGGAATGTCTCTTGGGGACACACAAGCGTAGTGCGTACCCATTTTCTAGTATATTTCGCACCCACTGATCTCTGGTTATATTGCGCCACTCTTGAATGTAACTTGCTATACTTCCTCCCACTGAAGTGTGCAACGGTGCTAGAGGAAGCAGAGACTCATTGCTTCCTTGGAGTGTTTGTTGCGGAGGAGGACTGCTGTTGATGTCCTCCTCTTCCCCTTGAGGAGCGTCGGCCTTGGTATTGGGATTTACCCTGTTTGTTTTGCGACCATTGAGGGGTTTGAACCCTCTCTGTTGGTTACCTCTCCGATTGTGGGGCCGGTACCACTTCCTAAACTCCTTTTTCTTCTCCAGGCCCACCTCCTTTAAGGTGTCCAATTCGGCCTTCATTGTCGCCATTTCTTCGTCTGTGTGGGCCCCAAACAGTGAAGTGCCAGAAAAGGGGAGATTTAGTATACGCTGCTGTGCATCCGGTTTTAACGCTGTAAGGCGCAACCAGGAGGATCGTCGTGCACATATGCCATGTGCATAAGAGTGAGCTGTCCGAGATACACCATCTGCTGCAGTGCTGATTACCTGGTTGGCCACCAGAGCACCTTCCTGAATGATTTCAGAGAAGTCCTGCTGATCCTCCTTTGGAAGTTGGTCTCTAAAGCGTTCCAGTGAATCTCATAGGGACCCGTCGTAACGACCCAGCAGGGCCGCAGCGTTGGACACTTGTAGAGAAGACGCTGTCGAGCCACAAGCCTTCCGTCCCCAAGAATCTTGTGCTCTACTCTCTTTATCCGGAAGAGGAAGATGCCACTGCATGTGTCTTTTTCGCTGATGCCATAATGACAGAAACCGGAGGTGGATCCAATCTAGGGAAAAAGAAGATCCGATGCAGCTGGTTTGTATTTTTTTACGATCCGTGCTGGAGCTGCTTTAGCTGATGATGGGGCTAGGAAGACATCCATTACCGGCTCAAGGATCCCAGGGACTAAAGGGAGCAACGGTCTAGCCACAGACTTTTGATGGAGTCTCGAAAATAATGGACGTGGTCATCTAAGTAGCTGACATGGTGATCCCAAGCTTCTGAGCTCCTCTGGTGAGAACATCATGAAGTGTTCACATCATCAATGGGCGACACTATGGAAGGGGGACTATCCGTCAGGGTAGGTGAGTAATCCCCTCTTGGATGAGTGTGTCGAAGAGGATGACCAAGACGGTGTACACCATCTTTTGTGATGCCTCTGAGTCGACCTGCGTTCAGGGGATCTGCCTCTGTGTTCTCTGGTCCGAGTGGTGGGTGATCAGTCAACTTCCTGCACAAGATGCTGTAAGGGAGATCTGTGCAGTGGGCAGGAGCATTCCGCAGGCCGTTGAGCATGACTACTGTCTGCCAATGATGAAGATGTTGCAGCCATCTGGGAGAAAGATGGATGGAAGGAGATTGCTGTCTCATTGGAGAACCTATTGGCGGTGAACTTGTAGGCTCCTGTGAATGAGCAGAAGCACTGCGTGATGATTCAATCTTCTGGGGTGAACTCCGAATAGCATAGGAGGACTCTGTGGCTTCTGGAGCGCGATCGCCATCACGATGAGCGATGTGACGTCGATGGAGAGTGTATTGACGTTGACCGGCTCTGTCACCCTTAAAGTGAGTCCCCAGAACCTGATCATCTCCTCGACCTCTCTCTGTGCTTTGACGTTGTATGGCGTGACGTTGAATGCCTGGAGCCCATAGAGCTCTTTCGATGTTGAGCGTGCAGGAGATCTCAACGATTAGCGATTCGACTGAGAAATCCTTCTCGAAGTCGATCTTTCCCTCGACGCTGACCGCCTGTTAGAAGTCAATGGAGACGAGAGTGGGACACTTCTCTTCGTCGACGGAGATCGCCGTCTCGACGACGAACGACGTTTGGTATATTTCACCCTTGGTATCAACGTCGAATGCCTCGTCGTCGGCGAGGATCTAGCCTTTGATGTCGAACGCCGACGGGGGTGACGAGTGTCTAGCCTCAGGTGATGAGGCGTGTCTCGACGTTGATCGTCGCCTGGTTGACGTCGACGGAGATGTATGCTTTGACGCCGATCGCCGTTGACCCTGCGACGGCGGAGCCTGTCTCGACGTCGCCAGTCGCCTGGTTGACGTCGACGGAGATATGTGCTTCGACGCCGATCGCTGGTGACCCTGCGATGGCGGAGCCTGTCTCGACATCGAACGCCGCCTCGACAGAGATCTGCCTCTCGACGCTGGGCGAGCCCGCACCAACGGAGAGCGACTCCTTGACGCCGATCGTCGCCGGGTTGACAACGGCTGAGGATTCGACGTACGTTTCTTTGACGACGACCGGTGTTCTCTCGACGGCGAGCCAGCCGTTGATGGTCTTCTCGTCGACGTTTTCGTAGCCGATGAAGGGATTTGAGGCACCGAGCCCGACGCCAATGGAGAGCATACTGGAATCTTAATTCTAGATGGAGTGGATGCTCTCACCTTCCTCTTCTTCATCGGTGACCTGCCTCTAGAAGGTGATCTTTTCTTCTCAGCCAGCCCATAGAGGCGAATCCTCTCCCTGTCCTTCAGAATTCTCTTGGACAGCAGCTGGCAATGCTGGCAGGTTTTAGGATCATGATCAGAAGGCAGACATAAAATACAGACAGGATGGGAGTCTGTTTTAGTCTTCTTCTTGCCACAGGAGGGGCAAGGGTCAAAAATAGAGGGCATTTCTGCTAAGAAACAATGCTCAACTCTCTAAAAAACAGTAGAGAAATACTCCAACACCAAAAAAAGTTGAAGTAAAAAGGTTTTAACCCCAAAATTGAAGTATTTTGTGACAGAAATCAGAAAAAAAGTAGAGCTGAAGTAATCAGGGTCCTAGGAGCCGGAAAGAACAACTGACCTAACTGTCACCCCTGAGGCATGATGGGAAGCTGGGGGTCATGGCTGCCTTAATGGCACGGTGCCAGTTTATCTGAGTGTTTATGTGGGTTAACTTTTCTGCTTTCTACACTAACGTTTCTACAATGCAGCCCTTGTGCTCGCAATGTTTTCTTTCATTATTCCTTGCAGGATTGTGCTTTCTGCTGTAAATTAAAGCAGTTTTCAAAGACTATCTTTCTCCCTGCTTTATTGGAATATATTTATGTACATGAGAATTCATAGCAACATTGCTCAGCATGTCTATGGGAGGGTACATTGTGTGTTTTTTATATATATATATATGTGGATATATATATATATATATATATATATATATATATATCTATATATTACCTACTGGCGGTCGCCAGTAGGTAGTTATAGTTAGGACCACGTTTCCATAGGAAATACGCAACATTCTATTTTGAATAACTTTGGCGCCGGTCGACGAATCCTCGCAAATTTTTCAAAATAGGTGGGGCGCTACGCTCCGCTCCTACCCTGAAAGTCTCGGGGGGATTCGTCAAGCGGGGGCTGAGATAAAAGGGGGGTCCCAAAACGCGTTTTTCCCATGCATTTTTCCATAGGACCTTTAGACAGGGCTACAGCCCGAACGGCTGAACAGAATTACTAGAAATTTGGCAGAGAGGTAGTCCTCAGGTCAAGGAAGTGCCTTTTGTAGCTTTGGTGTAAATCTGTTCAGTAGATTCTGAGAAAATAGCCTTTAAATCAATATATATATCTGAGCCAGCTTACGGTGCGCTTACGGTACGCTTACCGTACGCGTACGGTGGCGTGCGCGAGCGCGATTCTGATTGGATCTTAGTAAACATTCGAATCGGCCGAAACCAGGAAGCGGCGGCCGCCATTTTCTCTCTCGCACTGAGAGTGATGATTAAAATACAAAGCACAAAAACATGTAAAGGGGCTGTTTAGACAGCTCCCACACACATAGCCATGTTGAGGGAGTCCCCAAAGATCCCCCAAGACCAAAAACGGAATTTTTATTTTTTCGGCAATTTCGCCGATTACGCTTACCGTACGCGTACGGTAAAAAAATATATAAAAAACCAAATAATCCACACTCTCCCCACCCCGTGTGCAAATGGTGCCCGAAGGGCACCATTTGTGCATGGCTTATAAGTGGCGCGAAAAATTAAAATATTACCTTTCAAAACGAAGTGCATCATATGTCCTCCATGTGCGCACGGTGCGCGAAGCGCATCGTGCGTACATGGCCCATCTAGCGTAACGTGGGCACCGTGCGTGCACGGCACTAACTGAGTAAAGCGGGCGCGCGGTGCGCGAAGCGCACCGCGTGCTCACTGTGCGCGCACGGTGCGCGAAGCGCACCGTGCGCGCACGGAACGAACTGCGTTAAGTGGGCGTGCACGCCACGAATGGCGTAAAGTAACTTAGCATTTAAAAAACCGTACAAATTCACTGAAAAAACCATAGGTTTCACACACGTTATAGTTAGGAATTAGCATTTAAAAAACCTTGCAAATTCACTGAAAAAACCATAGGTTTCACACACGTTATAGTTAGCGGAAATTTTACTGATAAAAAAACCAATGAAATTCCCCCGTTATAGTTAGTGCAGGCAACTATAACTCACGCGACCGCAATCTTCTGCGGATGACATATGTGTCTTTATGAAAAAAAAATATTTGTAATATATGTATAGCTAAAAATGTATGGAAGAAGACATGGGCAAATAAGTGTCTAAATACAGTATTAGCATCAGCAGAGGATTGCGGTCGCGTGAGTTATAGTTGCCTGCACTAACTATAACGGGGGAATTTCATTGGTTTTTTATCAGTAAAATTTCCGCTAACTATAACATGTGTGAAACCTATGGTTTTTTCAGTGAATTTGCAAGGTTTTTTAAATGCTAATTCCTAACTATAACGTGTGTGAAACCTATGGTTTTTTCAGTGAATATATATATATATATAGATCTACATATATGGTTTTCACATATATGTGATGTGTTTCCGGCATCCTGCACATGGGTGGGAATATTCATGTGCTTATGACTATTGATGAGGATCCCCTGGAAGAGAACTGGGTTAAATCCATCATTCTTAAGCTCACCATGCCACCCCAGTTTAGACCTGGCCATATGCACATCAGTCTTGACCCTGTGCCTCATGGGAACAGTCCAGCCCGAACTGCTAATCCAGGTCCTTCCTGGACCGGAAAAAGCATCCTAGGACCGGTTTCGGGGTGTAACTCCTCTTCAGCCAGGATAGCTTGAATCTAGTGACCCACGTCTGGGCATACCCAGCGCACTTAGGGCAAGGAAGCAAAAGACACACAATTGACGGACGGAATGCAAAACAAATCAAAACATCCACCCCCAGTCAAAAGATCTGGGTTAAATCCATTGGATTTAGTCCCAGATCACTGTACTGGGGTGAATGTATGACATTGTTCTGCATTCTGTCCATCAATTGTTCTTTTTGCATTTGTCACCCCGGGTGGAATGGGCATGCTGAGACGTGAGTCCCGGGCTCTCCATGCCACTGGAATCAAGCTATCACGGCTGAAGAGGGGTGAAACCCCGAAACTGGTCCTAGGATGCTTGTTTCCAGTCCAGGGAGGACCTGGCCTAGCAGTTCGGGCCGGACTGTTCCCATTGGGCACAGGGTAAAGACTGATTTGCATTTGGCTGGGTCCAAACTGGAATGGCATGGTGAGCAAAAAAACTATGGTTAGAGGCCCAGATCTCTGTACTGGGGTGAATGTATGACAATGTTCTACATTCTGTCCATCAATTGTTCTTTTTGCATTCTTCAACTTTTTATGGCGCCGTGACTTACCTGTACCCGAGTCCGATGAGCGATGGTGACGGCTCTGCGACCGGGCACTCGATCTCCCACGGGAGCGGGACCTCGATCGGCGCAGAACAGATTGCCGGACCTCCAATAACTTTCTGGGAACGCTCCCGCAAAGCTTTTGGCGCCACGGCCCAACAATCAGGGCACGCCTCGGGGACATGGGCGTACCCCAAGCAGAAGACACACATCGTGCAGGTCCGCTACCGACATGTTCCGACGGCAGGCCCTACAAAACTTAAACCCGGGCATCCCTACTGCACCAGGAGTTGAGTACTCGACAAAACAAGAGAAACAAGTTCTCAGAAACCAAGTTAAAACATTAACTAGTGGTACCGCTCTATCGGATCCACGCTGCTGACGCGGAAAAAGAAAGAACTAATGTCAGCGCACGTGGGCACATCTAAGTAGCTCCGATGACGTCATCTCGGCGGTTACGATGCCAGGGACGTATGCGGAGCCGCATGACGACGCCTACCGACGCGCAGGGGTACTGCTGACGAAAACTTTCCGGATCCAGTGTGACGCCTGGGGATATTCTAAGATAAGGAATCTATCACTAACGTGTCTCTTTCAAATTATTATTCTTAGGAGATTTGTAAAGCGCATGGCAACCCGGAGGCAATCCCAGGGCTGATTGAGCAACACAGATTGTAAACTAACCCCTATGGGGCTTGCGCCTGCAAACGAAAAGGCTTTGAGGCTTTTTCTGAGGGACAATTCATTATTGATGGTCTGCAAAGTAAGAGGCAGGGTGTTCAACAGTTGTGCCACATTGTACCTTAAAGATCTTCCTCCATTTCTAGCGCTCTTTACGGGCCGAGTTAGACCAGCAGGGTGTTAGATGATCGGAGAGCTTAGCCAGGTTTGTAGGGATCCAATCAAATGGCTTGAAGCCGTGGTCCGTCCCTAAACACCAGAGACGCAGCTGGTGACGATCGGTCAAAGACATTTGTTTGGAATAGTATTTAAAAGGTTTAAACTCTGCAGTTTTAGGAGGGGAAATGTTGCCTTGCATAATGGAAAAATAATATGGAACAGAAAAAGGTTGCCAACTGACAATATAAAAGTCAGGAGCTAGCTCCGAAACAATGTACGAAGGCATGGAAAGAAGGGAACCGGCGTCAGCAGGCTGGGGTGGCACCTAAAGTGGCTCCATTTGTCACTTCGGGGTTGGACCTCAACATATACCGGACGATGCCTCAGTGCAGGGGATATGCTCAAAAATCTTCTAGATCTAATCTGCCATCTGGGGATACTCCAAAGGTGTGGAATCTGCAGTTAGAAATATCAATCAAAAACTATAAATATGCACCTACTGAATAGATTGGGATGAAGGGAAGGAGAGGCTAAAAGAGAATATGCAATGTTTTTCTTTTTACATGTTATTTTGTGTGGATTGCACCAAAATCTTTAACAAAAAGTTTGAAGATAAAAATAAAACAGAGCCTACACTAACAAAGAACAGAATTCAACATAGGAAAAACTCACTTTCAGCCTGTTATTCTCATGTTTCAAATGTTTGATCGATAACTGAAGCGCATCGATTTTCTGAAGAAGAAGAGGAGAATCCTTAACTTGAACAGGACCTGTTCCACCCATCATCACCTGGCCTTGAGCTGCACCTAAAAATAATTCATATGATTACTATTTTACATACAATAATTAAAATTTCAATCTTTCATCCAGGTTTTGGCAAGTATCAAAACACTCTTTTGAAGCAATGATGCAGTGTAATTACTCAATTTCAATTAAGAGGTTTTTAAAGGTTTCTTTCTCTCTCTCTCTCGTCGAGATTAGTTTTCTTGTTCTGGTGTACTTACTTGAGACAGCCCGGTTTTACTTTTAGAAAGCATAGTAAGTAGCTTGCAGGTATCTAATAAGGTTTAACACCAACCTCTCAATAGCCAGGAAGAGACAGAGAAATGACTAGGAGAACATTTTCGCTCATAAATGTGAGTTAATAAATGTTAAAATCCTTTAACAAAGACGCCTGACAAATCATAGTTATGGAAGAGGAGCAGTATTCACAGACTAAGTGAAAGGTGTAAAGAGTCTTCATGATTTACTTGAATATGGTCCTTATTCAAATTGAAAATAAATCTAATTTTTGATGTGCGGACTTGTCACTTCTCAGGGGTTTAGCAGCACAGGCAACTCATTTGAAGCAGGAACCCTCTTGAAGTTTTCCTACAAATGCAGGCTGTTGGAAAAGAAACACGTATGTTGTTTTCTGGTGGAAGACTCATCTGAAGTCCTTACAATGCTTATTGGGACTAAGCCCCTTGAATTTAACACTTCAAAGACAGGCTTAAGTATCCTAGTCAGCCAAGAGGAATGAAGTGCCTTCAAGCATTCTTACTGCTAAGGAACTAGCAAAGGCTTTTGATATGAATGTGCCACGGCAGGTAAAAGATGGCATCTTTGCATGTCCTTTAGCTGGTAGGTACATTGAATATACTCCAAAATTCTTCACACGCTATAGATTAAGTTTCCAAATTTCTTCCCAGTGATCCGAAAACAGCCATCACCTCCACTACTTAGTAAGAAGGGTTCTGGACAAGAGTTAAGGCTCACGCATTTAACGATAAAAGACTGGTCACAGGTTTCTATGTGTGAATGATACTGCAGCTATAAATAACTTCACACTACCAATCCGTGCATACTACTTTGAAACAACATTTCTGTATTATGTCTAGCATGCAGGAAAAGAGGCAAATTTAAATGTTCAACTCAAAATGCAACTTGATATAGAAACAGGGCTACATTGGTTTCAGTTGCATAACTCGATTATATGGTTCACTCCAGATACAGAGCATACCAGTGTTGCATGTTCATTCCTAGTCTGCCAGCAACAGACAATGTGTGTGTGTAGAGAACATGCCTGAAAGGGACATGCAATACTTTACCTTTCAACTGTTCATCTGAAGGAAGTACAACATTAAGTAGAAAAATCGCAGGAAAGATAGAAAAGGAGGAATTAGAAGGAGGGTCAAAATATAGGTTAAGACACAATATAAGAAGAAAAGAGTCTACTGCAGAGAGAAGAAAATAGAACAAAGTAAAGACCACTGAAAATTAAGAACATCACTTATTGGTTGCACCCGGCAAAATACAAAACAATATAGACTTAAATAAATAGAGAATCACCCCAGTCTATGAAACTATTCATTTGCAACAGTTTTTCATTGCCATGATGCTGAATAAACAAAATAGATATTTACATACCTTGGACTACAGTCTCTCAGAACTGTTGTCCTTCTTAGATTTATATTTTGATTATTTCCCATCAGGGAGCAATATACTTTAGCTGTGAAGTAGTTTAAAACAGTAGGCTACCACTTCATTGTGGACCTTTTTTTCCTACTTAAGTTGGCTTGAACCTGCATTCAGGGGCATTTTTAGATTATAGCGCATGATGCACACAGGACACAAAAGCCTTGTCGAGGAGGGGAGTGTTCAACCAACAGTGAAGGCTACCAACAAACACCAAAATGGCACTGACCCAAATGTTGACTGAAGGGATGCAGCCTAGCAGGAATGCCACCATATCCCTCCCTGTTTGTTATCCCAACTGAACTCCAATCATTTCTTTATAAAGATTCCCCATATCTCTTCAAATTTAACCAGACGATCATTTATTGTATATGTTAATTTTATATAACTCGCCATGTCAGACATATTTGTTTGCAAAGTATTATAAGACAATATCTTCATAGTCTTCTATAACCTTAGGATTAAAATGTGCACAATGGCCGTAGATGTTGCAAACCATCTCAACACACTACGTTTAAGTGTAGGATAGGTGTGGTATCATATAACCAGGCAAATTATGCCATCAAAGGTTCTTGTAGCCACATTTCATCCTTCAAAGTGCCCCATATTTGTCCCTAATATTATGTCAACCTTTCACAGTTCAACAATACATGTACTTCTCGTCGAATTTCAAACATTCCCAACATCCTTCTGAATGAGTTAACTTTGCTGTGTATAGCCTTAGAGGAAACCAATACAATCTGTGTAAAACCTTGACATAGCTTAGCAGTAATATTGCCTCCTTCAATACATGGAACAAATCAATCTAATCTTCATCTATATAGTGAAATGCTGGTCTTTGATCCTGCAAAGTTTTAAGATCTTGTGGCGTATGGGCGGACAATATATGGTCTGTAAGTATTCTATAAAGACCAGATAACATTCTCTCCAAGTTTGTGTGTGTAAATATATATATATATATATATATATATGGAATATGCTACTTACCAGTATGCATCTGTTCTTGGCATGTAGAGCTGCAGAGTTGTACACTTAGCATAGGTCGCCATCTGGTGTTGGGCCCGGATGTTTGCAGTTTGTTTTTCTTCTTGGACAGTCTTTGGAAGTCACGAGTTTGGTGACTCCTCCTTCGGTCCGTACTGCGCATGGGCTTCGGCTCCATCCTCAGATTGTTTTTCGCCAACAGGGAAATGATGGAGCGTAGTAATAACAGTGAGAAACCCATGTGTTGTATCTAAATAAGATGTACTGGAACGGATACAGGTAGCCGGGGAGGCGGGTGGGCGTGTACAACTCTGCAGCTCTACATGCCAAGAACAGATGCATACTGGTAAGTAGCATATTCCGTTCGAGGCATATGAGCTGCAGATTGTACACTTAGCATAGATTATATAGCAGTACCCAACCTTAGCGGCGACCACCGGTATCCGTTGCAGCTGTTTGAAAAAGTGTCTTTAGTACAACCTGGCCCACCCTAGCTTGCTGCTTGGAATGCACATCTACACAGTAGTGTTTTGTGAAGGTGTGCGGTGTAGACCATGTGGCTGCCTTGCAGATGTCATCTAAGGGTATATTCCCTAGAAAAGCCATAGAAGCCCCTAACTTTCTTGTAGAGTGGGCTTTAGGGGGAACAGATAATGTTCTCTTTGCCTTTTGATAGCAAATTTGTATGCATTTTACAATCCACCTAGCTATCCCTGATTTTGAAATGGGGTTGCCTTTATGTGGTGGAGAGAAGGAAACGAACAATTGTTTAGTCTTCCTGAAGGGTTGCGTTCTTTGTATGTAGTATAGTAACGCCCTTTTTACATCAAGTGTGTGTAATGCCCTTTCTGCAACAGATTGGGGTTGCGAAAAGAAGACAGGTAATTCCACTGATTGATTGAGGTGGAAGGGGGAAATGACTTTGGGCAGAAACTTCGGATTTGTGCGAAGTATGACCTTGCTGTGATGCATTTGTATGTAGGGTTCCTGTATGGTGAACGCTTGTATTTCACCAACCCTTCTAAGGGAAGTGATAGCTACAAGGAAAGCTGTTTTCCAGGTGAGAAACTGTAGCTCACATTTGTGCATTGGTTCGAAGGGCGGACCCATTAGTCGTGTAAGAACTAAATTTAGATTCCATACAGGGGAAGGTGGTGCCCTGGGAGGAATTACTCGTTTAAGGCCTTCCATGAAGGCTTTAATAGCGGGCACTCTGAAGAGTGATAAATGCTGCCTGTTTTGTAGATAAGCAGCGATCGCTGCTAGGTGTAGGCGTATGGATGAATATGCCAGGTTACACCTGTGAAGATGGAGCAGATAGCATATGATGTGCTGTATGGATGCATCTAGGGGGTTGATTGTATTGTTACGGCAGTAAATTACAAATCTTTTCCACTTTGCGGCATAGCATGCTCTAGTGGTAGGACGTCTGGCTTCCATGATGATGTTCATGCAATCAGGGGGAAGGTTAAGGTATCCGAATTCTAAGATTTCAGGAGCCAGATCGCCAGGTTGAGCTGAGCTGGGTCCGGGTGCCTGATTTCTCCATGGTTCTGGGTTAGGAGGCATGGGGAAAGGTGCAGTTTTTGATGTGGTACCACTGATAGTTGTAGTAGCGTGGTGTACCACGGCTGCCTGGCCCACGTTGGAGCTACCAGAATGAGTGTGAGGGAGTGCTGTTGTAGCTTCCTGACCACTAATGGAATTAGTGGGAGAGGTGGAAAGGCGTATGCAAATCTGCCTGACCAGTTCATCCATATCGCATTGCCCTTGGACAATGGGTGTGGGTATCTGGCGGCGAAGCTTGGGCATTTTTTGTTTTCGTGGGTGGCGAAGAGGTCTTTTTGAGGATGCCCCCACTGTTTGAAGAATGGGTGAAGAACTTGTGGATGCAGTTCCCATTCGTGTAGTTGTTGCGTTTGTCTGCTGAGCAGATCTGCTATGGTGTTTTGTACTCCTGGAACGTGCTGTGCCAGGAGAAAGATGTTTTGGGGAATTGCCCATCTCCATATGCTCTGGGCTAAGCGGGAGAGCTGGGGAGAGTGTGTCCCCCCCTGTTTTTGTATATAATACATCGCAGTCATGTTGTCTGTGCGAATGAGGACTGCTTTGCCCGAAATTTGTTTTTGGAAAGATTTTAGGGCTAGAAAGATCGCCAAGAGCTCCAGATGGTTGATGTGGAGCGATTTTTGCTGTGGCGTCCATAGACCTTGCATTGTGAGGTGTAGGAGGTGCGCTCCCCAGCCGGAGAGCGATGCGTCCGCTGTTAGAATCACCTGAGGAACCGGGTCCAGGAACGGCCGTCCTTTGGAAAGGTTTGTGGTGTTCCACCACTGCAGAGAGTGATGTGTGCGGCCGTCCACCAACACCAGATCCGTCAGCTGACCCTGGGCCTGGTTCCACTGTTGTGCTAGGCACTCTTGAAGTGGGCGCATGTGGAGTCTTGCATGGGGCACTATAAATATGCAAGACGCCATCATTCCTATGAGCTTCATGAACACTCTTGCTGGAAGAGAGTGTTGGGGAAGGAATGTTTTGCGTAAGGCTTGAATGCTTGTGATTCTGGCTGAGTTTGGATAGGCAATACCTTTGGAGGTGTCTATAGTGGCCCCGAGATATTGCTTTGTGTGAGATGGTATGAGGTGGGACTTTTGGTAGTTCACCGTGAAGCCTAGCTGGTGGAGCAGTTGGATGGTGCTGTTTGTATGTTGCACACATTGGTGGTAGGACGTGGCTTTTATCAGCCAGTCGTCTAAGTAAGGGAAGACGTGAATGTGTTGACGTCTGAGGTGTGCTGCTACTACTGCTAGGCATTTGGTAAACACTCGTGGTGCAGTGGTGACCCCGAAGGGGAGAACCGTGAATTGGTAATGTTGCCCGTCCACCACGAACCTGAGGTATTTCCTGTGAGAGGGGTGTATTGGAATGTGAAAGTATGCGTCTTTCAGATCCAAGGTTGTGAGAAAGTCTCCCTGGCAGAGGAGTGGGAGGACTTGTTGTAGAGTGACCATGTGAAAATGGTCTGAATGTATGTAGGCATTTAGAGGTCGGAGGTCCAGAATGGGTCTGAGGGTCTCGTCTTTCTTTGGTATTAAGAAATATAGAGAGTAGACCCCTAGATTTCGTTGATTGACGGGGACCTGCTCTATAGCGTGTTTTTGCAGGAGTGAGAGTACCTCTTGTTTGAGCAGTGTGGAATGTTCTTGAGACATTGGACGGTGCCTTGGTGGGATATTGGGTGGGGTAGATGTTAGCTCTAGACAGTACCCTGACCGAATGATTTGGGTCACCCATTTGTCCGATGTTATGGACTCCCATACGTGGATAAAGTTTTGTAGTCTGCCCCCGACCGGAGTGGAATGGTCTGGGGGGAGCGGAGGGGAGTCATTGTGCGGGGGGGGTGGCAGAACGGGTGTTGTTGGTTTTGCCCCTGCCCTTATTGTTGTTACCCCTGTAACCACCTCTCTGATTGCCCTTTGAAAAGGTATTTTGAGGAGGGGACTTTTAGGAGGTAGAGGCGTTATCGGTGGAGGAGCCTCTGCCTGTGCCACGAAAGGACGAGCGTCGAAAGGAACGTTTGGAGGCTTGTGTTTGGAGTGCCCCCATAGACTTTGCTGTGTCTGTGTCTTTCTTCATCTTTTCGAGCGCTTCGTCCACCTTTGGCCCAAAGAGTGTTTCCTGGTCAAAGGGGTGATTGAGTATGGATGCCTGGACTTCAGGCTTGAACCCTGAGATCCTGAGCCAGGCGTGGCGACGAAGCAGGACACTGGTATTTATGGCCCTAGAAGCAGTGTCGGCTGCATCGAGGGCACACTTAATGGAGGTGTTTGTAATTAGTTTACCCTCCTGTATCAGGTCATGAGCCTTGTGCTTGTATTTTTCTGGAAGGTGCTGCATAAGAGCCTCTAGTTTGTCATAGTGTGCTCTATCATATCGCGCAAGCAGTGCTTGTGTGTTTGCAATGCGCCACATGTTTGCAGCTTGGGAGGCGGTGCGTTTACCAGACGCGTCCAGAAGTTTAGATTCTTTGTCTGGCGGTGGGGCATCTCCTGAGGATTGGGAGTTAGCCCGCTTTCTAGCTGTGGAGACAACTAGGGAATCTAGGGGAGCAGGGCCCTTGATGTAAGCAGGGTCTGTGGGAGCCGCCTTGTACTTCTTCTCTATTCTAGGGTTCAGTACTCTGGCTCTGACAGGGTCTTTGAACACCTCTGTAGCGTGCTTGGTGACACCCTTAAGCATGGGTAAAATGGAAGTAGATTTGTCTTGTATATCAAATGTATCCAGTAGGAAGTCTTCTTCTACTGGTTCACTGTGCATGTCCACCCCATGGTAGTGTGCTGCTCTCTGCACTAAATGATGAAACCCTAAGGAGTCCTCTGGAGGAGACGGCCTTGATGGGTATAGGTCGTCCTGAGGTACATTGGGTATATCAGGGTTATTGTAATCCTCCCATGGATCTGGGGTCCCTGGTGGAGTGGGATCCATTGGGGCGTCCGCCGGGTAATTGTCCGGATCCCCATCATCCGGATCTGGGGATGGGGCCGGATCGTAGTGAGGTAAAGGTGGCGGAGACCTGTGAGGTGGAGGCGGTGGAGGAGGTGGAGGGGGTAGGGGAGGCGGTGGTGGGGAGGGCACTCTGAGGGGAGAAGTAGCAGAGTCCTTCCTTTTGGGTGGAGGAGGAGGAGCCGGAGCATCAAGGCGTCTTTTCTTGGTAGTTAAAGTCAAAAGCCCAGTCTTTGGATCTTTGGACAAAGTTTTTTGTAAAGGGTCTGGTGTAAACAGAGCCAATGGTGTCGAGTCGTCTGTCGGCACCGGTGATTTCGGAACCGGGGGTTTCGATGGTCTGTGTGCGCCATGCTTTTTTGAGGTCTCCGGGTGTTTCGGCGTCGAATGATGTTTCGGCGCCGGAGCGTCGGTGCCGACAGATTTGTGTTTGTGTTTGGTCGGCACCGAGTGTCCAGGCTTCGGCACCGGTGGTTTCGGAGTCGAGCTGGATTTTGCAGTCTTCGGTGCCGGATGCTGTTTTTCGGCACCGGGTGTCGGCTGGCTCGATCCCGAGCTGCCATGAGACTTTGGGGGCTTCGACACCGGGCCCGAAGGTGGGGTGATCGAAGTTTTGGTTTTGGTTTTGCCCAGGCCGGCAGGCGAGGGAGTAACCTGAGTCTCTTTGGTTTTCGGCGCGGGGGTGGGAGGGGGCATAGTACTCACGGCCCGCTGCGCTGGTGTAACGTCCTCCACGTCGGAGTCGTCGGCCTCGGAAGCGCTGACGACGTCTTCCTCCTGCTCGGTGTGTGTTTGCCCCGAAGCTTCGGCGTCGTCTCCGAAGATGTCCGGTGGAGCTGCGGAGGATGAGTGCGCCATGGTGCGTCGAGCTCTTCGATCTCGGATGGTCTTCTTCGATCGAAAAGACTTGCAGGCGGGGCAGTCTCTAGCCTCGTGTTCCGGAGAGAGGCAAAGGTTACACACCTGATGGAGGTCGGTGTGGGGAAATTTAGACCCACATTTTGGGCACTTTTTGAACGGAGTCCTTTCCATCGGCCGGGACCGGAGTCGCGGAGGGCCCGAAGGCCGGTGTCGATGTACGGGATGGAGAAAGTGCCGCTTCGAGAGATGAAGATGATGAAGGAACTCGAAGAATCGAGGATTTTCCGTCGAGGCTGGAACCGTAGAAGTTCGAAGCCGGAGCACGAAGTATCACATCCGAGCCCGATGGCGGAAAAAAACAATCTGAGGATGGAGCCGAAGCCCATGCGCAGTACGGACCGAAGGAGGAGTCACCAAACTCGTGACTTCCAAAGACTGTCCAAGAAGAAAAACAAACTGCAAACATCCGGGCCCAACACCAGATGGCGACCTATGCTAAGTGTACAATCTGCAGCTCATATGCCTCGAACATATATATATATATACATACACACACCTTTACCCAATTTGGATCCTGATCGGCAGCGGGCTCAGCTGATGACGTCGCATATTACATCACTCATGACATGGTGTGAGAAAGTGGCTCTGAATATACTGTTCCCTAATAGGTACAGGGTGTACAGAGTCCACAGTCCCCCAGAGGCTGATAGAGGTCAAAGTTAGGTATGACCTTACTCTCAAAAGTGGTAGCTTGGTCGAGCAGTAAGGCAGTACCAGAGGACAGTGTAAAGCATTTATTGTACACACTCAGTCAGCAAATGGTTTCACACACTCAATAACTGAACTCTAGGCCAATTGGTTTGTATATATAAAATATATGCTTGTTTTATTTTTAGAACCACAAAGGGAGTAAAAATATACTTTCTCAGAATGAGAGGTTGAATATAAATACTTTTGTCTTAAACAATAAATTTGTGTAAACAGTCACAGTTGGTTGCAATAAACAATCCTATTTCCTAAACATAACAATGCATTGAGCTCAATGGTAAATTCAGGTTATTTGTAATAAATTACTTTTTCAGATTACTTTTGGAATTCCAGGTCTGGCTCCTAGAACCAGCCTGGGGTCAGTATTCAGAATCAAGTGATGAAAGTCGACTTAATAACTGTAATGATTTTTAAATAATATTTAGCTATTTCAAAAGTTAGCACTTAGAAAATATTTCAAAGAAAACATTCAATGGATCTCTATGGCAAGAAATTCACATTGCAGGTAGAGTACTTTATCGTTACTTTAGTAGTCCAGGACTGGGTGCCTAGACCCAGGACTGGGGTCCTTATCAAAAGCAGGTAATTCATTTCGTTTGCAGAAATGGTACGATATTAAAAGAATATTTCAAATTTGCAAAAATAGACACTTAGAAGAAATTTCACAGAAAAGCAGACAATGGTTTCCTATGGGAGAAAAATGAGTTAGAGGTAAGTATAGTTGTGGACACTTTTCAGGGTCAGGGCTGGGCACCAAGATCCAGCACTGGGAGCTCACCTAGGAACAGGTGAGTAAATTCGTTTTCGTCACTTGGCTGATTTTTGGTGAATTTTTGCAGTTTTGAAAAGTTCACACTTAGAAGATTTTTGAAGAAAAAGCCAGTCAATGTTACCCTATGAGGAAAATGAAGTTAGCGGTTTAAGGGTAAGTACTCGACTGGCAGAGTTGAAATTCCGGGTATGGACTCAGGGGTCCCCCAGTGTCAGGTAGGTACAGTTGGTTCACCCTCAGCGGTTTCAGGACGGCCAGGTGCAGAGAGAGTTAGGCCCAATGTTATCCTATGAGGGATAGGGGGGCCTTGGTTGGTGGCTGCTGTCTGGCAAGCCACGCGGCTGTGGGAGCTCGGCTCCTGGTCACTCACTCAGGGCAAGTGGGGAAGTAGGTTAGTGTAGAGAGGGCACTGCCAGGGCCACTCGGGCGGCTGGGTGCAGGGTGCTTTTGAGCCTTCGGGCGCTTAATGGAAATCAATGGGAATGTTCCGGTTTGGAAAAAGGCTGCAGGCTCGGGGATGAGGATGTTTCAGGTGCCACCACCACTTCGAGAGATAAGTTGGGTAGTTGTAGGTTAGGTGGGTACCCCGGGATTGGGCACAGGGGGCCGCAGGGTGCCGGGTGCAGGGGTGCCTTTTGACGTCGGGAATCTTACCCTCTGGTTGATCGCGGTTGGGGTGGCACTTGGTTCTGAGGCTGCAGGCTTCTTCCGGGATGTCGAGGGGGGTCCTTGGGTGCCGGACTCTGGGTCACAGTCGCCGTGGGGTCGTCATCAGGGTCTTTGTCCACTCCGGCACTGGCCAGGCTTGGCTGGTGCAGAGTGTGTTGGGTCCGCGGTCCCGGGCTGCTGCCAGGGGTTAAAAATAGGTTTCTTGAGTAGAGCCTCTACTCATGGGAGTCCCAGGGGCTTAGAGCCAAAAGGTAGCCAGGTCCTCCGGGGTTGGTGAGGTTGCTGGCCACGAGAGATGCCGCGCTGGTGCAGGTTCGAGAGTCGACAGGCCGGTAGGGCTGGGGCCTAAGCAGTTGGTGTCTTCTTCTCTTTTTAGCAGCTGCAGGGCAGGTCTTTGTTCTTCTTGCTCTTCTTGTAATTTTCTATCTGGAATCTGCGGAAGGAAGGTTCAGGGTGCCCCTAAATACTAGATTTAGGGACGTTACAGGTAGGTGAAGGCCAGGGACCAATGGGTCCTTGTCCTGGGGTGGGTACACCCCCTATCCTGCCTCTCTCCTGTGGGAGGGGGGCAGTAGCCTAATCCTGATAGGGTAGGGCCTCCCATCTTCAAGATGGCGAGAGCCCGGAGATTTGCTTCACCTCGCCTCCCCCACCTGAGGGGTGGGGTGGGCAGGCTGGCACATCCCCTGTCCTTGTATGGGGTTTCCGGCCAAGCTTCCCGCCAGAGTGGGGGGTTGCAGTGGCCTGGGGAAACTCCAAATGGCGGCCTGCCTTTGAAGCTTCCCTTTGCTCATCCTGGGGGAGGAGATTTCTCACCTCACCCAGGATGTGCATTGTTGCAGGCCCGGGAGAGCAGGGGCACTCCCACCCAGGGGGTCCAGCAACGTGTCTGCTGTGTGGCAGCCTGGGCAGCCTCAGAGCAGACGTGGATTGTAAGTTAGCTGTAAGGGGGCATCTCTAAGATGCCCTCTAGGGTGCTTAGTACATTAAATCCTACACTGGCATCAGTGTGGGTTCAATGTGCTGAGAAGTTTGATACCAAACTTCCCAGGCTTCAGTGGTGCCAATATGGTGCTGTGGAGCTCGTGTTTGACAAGCTCTCAGCACCATGTACTCTTAAATGACAGCACTGCACTTAGTGCCCAGGAATGGACCCGGGTACTGTAGGGGCACAGGGCTCCTGTGCCCACACCATAGGCGTAATGCACCCAGCTAGAGGGGTGGCTGACATATGCCTTGGCAGTGTAGGTGATGGGCATGGTACACAGTGATGTGTGCCATGTCGACTCTGTTTTGTCCTGCACCCAGACACTCAGCCGGCAAGGGCAGTGTGTGTGTAAGGGTACAGGGCCTCTGAGGGTGGCACAATGAATGCTGCAGCCCTTAGAGGCCTTCCCTTGCCACAAGGCCCTGGGTACCTAGGGTACCATTTACTAGGGGCTGACATGTGGCTAGGGTTTGCCAATTGGGAGTTTGTGTGGTTTAAGGAAGGAACATAGGCCCTGGGCACCTGATTGGCAGGAACCCAGGGTACACTCAATCGAAGTTCATTCAGCAATTTAGCAAAAAGTGGGGGCATACCATGCAAGAAAGATGGCACTTTCTCACACATGGTCAGTGACATCACTCATGACATCACTGATGACATCTCAAATGACTTCACTGATGACATCACTGATGACATCACTGATGACATCATCCTTTTGATTGAGTGGCAGACCTCCTCTCACCCTAATATAACCTTTGATACACACATTCAAAAATAGAGACTACACTTTTCAAAACAATGGACATACCAATACCAGTTACAACAACCTCTTCAGTAATTCTAAGATCCACATACACATCCACTCATTCACCAACAGTCCTATACAGTCACTCATACATGTACTCACTCATCATATGTACTCATACACCTATACATCCTGTTACACAATGCCACTCATCCATAGAGTTACTCACACACATAGTCACTCATGCTAATAAAGAATCAAACATACATTTACTTGCATATACAGTTATACACACACCACCACACTTACTTCTACGGAAACTTACACATACTTAGTCTTTTAAACAATCACTTATAGAAACACATACTTATTCATACAGGAACTCTTTCAATCTCTCACTCTCACATATACTCACTTATATACACCAATAGTCACATATACTAGTTTAAAACATATGTAGTTACTCATAAAGACACTATTGAGACAGTCATTCACTCACTAACACACCCATACACACACTCATCCACCCATACAGTCCTGCACACATGCTGTCTTCAACACATACAAACAGTGAGTCACTCATTCATGCACCTATGCACTACGTAATACCCCCCACCGAACCATGCAGACACTCAGACTGATACTCAAAAAAAACAACTAATAACCTATATTGACACCCATGTAGCTACTCACCAACCCATGCAGCCACTTATACACAAAGTGAGAGACTGATACAGATATTTACATATTTAAACATTACTCACTAAGCCATGTATTCACTATGATACACTTAATCAGTCAGTTACACAATCAATTTTTCAAAAACAAATCATCCATTTAGACACTTATATACCCATTTATTCTTCCATCGACCTTGAGATATACATATATAAAACATATTTAATTTTCAGAAAAACACACATTCACTGGATGATGTCATCAGTGATGTCATTTGAGATGTCATCAGTGATGTCATGAGTGATGTCACTGACCATGTCATGAGTGATGTAATATGTGACGTCATCAGCAGTGCATTGCGGGTGCGCGAGTTATAGTTAACGGGGGAATTTCAATGGTTTTGTACCAGTGAAAAGTCCAGCTAACTATAACGCCCCTGAAACCTATGGTTTTTTCAGTGAATTTCTGAGGTTTTTTAAATGCTAATTCCTAACTATAACGTGCCTGAAACCTATGGTTTTTTCTGTGAATATATATATATATATATATATATATATATATATATATATATATATTTTTTTTTTTGTATAGCGGATTGGTTCAATTCCATCAGTCCAGGTCCAGGGAATGCATTAAACAGTATGAAGGATATCTTATTTTCCACCCCTACGTTCTCAGTGTTTAAATGAGCAGGTCAAGATTCTTTGGGACAGTACTGCAAACTCTGCTTCCAGCTTTTGAAACCATATCAAGGAAGCAATGCTCACTGATCATACTAGGTGCATCCTTTACACATCTCCTGACTAAGACATTTACATTTAGAGTTGCTGTGATCAACATCTCAGCAGCCTGTGTTCCTTAAAGTAGTGCAGGATGCTTGGATACTGCCTGCATCCACCGTACTACACAGATCGTCAACCCTTCTGCGAGGTCACCCGACAGTTCAAGGGGACAGCTTCCTCTTTCCCCCGTTTTGAGGAGGTGGTAATAGTTCAATGGTTTGCCAGCACAGATGCCTGATACATATGATACAAATTGCAATGAGGAGGGAACACCCTTTTTGCGCCCCTTCCTAATTGAGATTCATTATGAGACGGTAAACTCATTCGGTTATTCAGAGATGCTTTTCCCACTTGCAAAATGAGCTTAACATACCAAAGAGCTATTTTATAGCTGCAAACCCTGTGACTTTGCAAATCGCAGAGTTTGCGACTGCAAAATGAATTTGTATAACTGTCCTTCTAGGCTTTAGCCAAAAGCTCAAGACAACATCTAAGCATATTTGTACTTTAAGTCCAAGTTACAACTTGTAGTACGATACTAGACTGTTTTGGAAGCTTTCCTGTCAACATTAAAATACAAGTTTATTCTCTGTTGCAGCTAGATTTTAGTTGTGTCAATCTTTTGCTTTCTGATATCTGTATGCATTCACAATCAGAGAACCGGATGAGAGATTTTCACCAGAACTTCTCAGCAGACAATGGCCACCTGTTCTACTTTGCAGCCCTTTATTGTGGTCTTGGTTAGGACCAGTGTAGCACTTGAAAGCTTGGCAACGCCTTTCAATGGGTTCAGTTGTATTTCCTTTTGTGTCCAGTCCTGACTTGTAGTTTTCAGAGGATTTAACATACTTTGAGTTTATACACACCTCTTGTTTTGCCAGAGTTATTTTTGTCTGAACCCTTATCCCACTCTCCAGTTGCAGTTTTCTCAGCTGGACCCCAATGCCTGTTCTGTACATTTGTTGAGTTCGTTTCTGTTTGCATGTACCAGAACGGGGTTAGCTTTCCCCGTTCCTGCCAGGTACAGCTTGCTCTTGACACTAGTACTGTTCATGATTTCTGCTTTAGATTTCTTCAGTGCTTCTTATTAAGTAAACTCATGATTTTCCTTTGGGTATCTGCTACCTCTTGAGCCTTTGGAGACCATTAAACTGGATAGGACACGGTCATTCGAAGAGTTGAACATCTCCTCGAGGATGCTGGGTCCATCCTGGCTATCGTTTCCTCGCTCTACATCTGCCAGAATGGCTTATAGGTGGTCAGCAAACCTATGCAATGGCCTCCTGGAACTCAAAAGTGGAACCCTGATAGTCTTGTACTTTCTGCTCCGGAATGAAAGAGGGGAGAGGGGAGAGGGAGTTGGGGAGGGGGTGCAAGGCTGTGTTGTAGATAGGAGAGTCAATGGATTAACCCAAGCAGACTTTGGATGGTTTGGTCTGAAATCCGGAGTCCACAATGATGTTTATCAAGGGAGCAGAGAAGAGTGTCCTTTCGATCTTCTGTATCTCACAGTAAGCCTCGGTCTCAAGTGAGAAACCACTCATACCCCAGGAGGAAAAACTACAGGGCCCACAGCACCGTAATGACTCCCTCAAGTCCTTTTATCAGAATAGAGTGCCTCTATCAAATGGGCATCATAAGGAGTCAAGCTTGAGTAATTAGTAATAATTTAATGGGATGGGAGCGTCTGCTCCCTAGCAGAAGGGAATATCTTGTTCAAAATGCAGTGGAATTTGCACAACATGTATGCTATGACCTCATACCTATTAAACTCAGCAGAATGCAGCACAATTCCCTTCCTACAAAATAAAATCAGTCAGAAATATATACAATATTTCAAAGTATTTGTGTCTAATCGCCACCTCCGGGGGATCTGAAAAGTTACATAACAGTTTCTTGATAACCCACAGCAAGCCTAACATCCTTTCTTTTCCTCTCACCACTAGATTCTAGTTGTTATCCATTTGAAACTATTCACAACATACTCTAATACTTGATCTTCAGAAACTGGCTGTATACACTTTTTGCTAGAAGCACTGGCTAATGTAACATCGCTCACACTCACTACCATAAGACTCATCTTCAATTTCGCACCTAGACTCACCATCAGTCGCAACATTCTAATATATTCTACAACCTCACACCTATAAACCTAAAAGGATGCAGCAGTCCCATAAAGGGAGCAAGAGTGAAAAAGCGCTAAGGTCCACAGATAGAGCATGAGCATCAAATAAAAGACCCACATTGGCACAGTGGAGCCAATGCTGACATATCAGATGGAGCGCAGTACCTTGAGGCCGAGGGGGTGCAATTTACACCTCGGGTATAAAAGTATCGAAAGCCCAGAACTGCAGGTGCAGTGGTGTAACGAAACGGGGGGAGGGGGGCTGGGGTTAGTGTTGGGGAGGAGCCCTTTCAAGTTACATGGAGGGGTCCCCCTCCGGACTCAACCAGGAGATCCCAGGCCAGGGTACTAAGCTGAGGGTGCTCCCACACTGCGGGACCCTATGTTACGCCACTGTGCGACTAGCTTAAAGCACTCTTAAAGTAGCTCTGGTGGAGTAGGGTCATAGAATGCAAATTCAGAGCAGAACACTGCACGTCTATGACCCAAAGAGAAGGCGCAGAGCCCTGTGATACCAGCGCAGTGTACTGTACCGAGAGAGCACCTGGCTCTAGGACCAGGAAAAGGAGAGAGGATCAAGAGAGCATGTGAAAACCTACACTCATCCGGAAGATCAGGAAAGTTAGAACAAAATACACAACGTTGAAGACATAGTATTTGGGTATGCCCGATAGGAAGGTTCTGTGTGTGGCAGGGCCAAGCACGCATCCTGGCTTTCTGATCTTTAATCCTGTTGTCCCAAGTCAAATGGCCTTCCAAATACAGCCTGATAGCCTGGCCATTCCACAAGTATTGAGGAAAGTGGGCTGGACATACCAGTAACCAAATCTGGAGGGACTTCACTGCTAAAACTGCGTACCAGAGCACCAGCAGCAGATCTTTTTAGGATAGTGGGAAGCAATTAATGGAAGCAAATATATGAGGTTCACGATTACATTTCCCATGTACTGAATAAAATGGAGAACTAGTACACTCACCTCCAGTGGCACCAGACACAATAGAAGCCACTCCCGAGGTAGGAGCTACACGAAGACCTGCAATCGTTTGTTTTGACTGGTTGTTGAGGCGTTGCCTCAACTCAGACTTCTCCGCCTCCAACTGGTCAATATCTGCTTGAAGAGCATCCATCGTCTCCTCAAACTCTCTGAAGAAGAAGAGAAAGTGTTTTAACCATGTGTATTTCATCACTTAAAGGTACAGCGTTTCAGCATGGACACTTTCGAACAGCGCTCTTATTCAGAAAGGACGAAGATGTGCAACAAAAAATCTAAACATAAGGAAGCTCTGGCACACTGGGATTTCTTGAAGCATAAAAGAAAAAAACAAGGTAGGTGGTTTTAACATTGATGTGCACTTGTTACCACCGTTCCTGCCATTCTGAATTACCAATAAAGCCTTTGTGTACCTGAAGTATTAATGCAAAAGGTAACGGAATACTTCAAATCTGGTCTAATTAAAGGGAAAAACATGGACTTTATAAGAAGGTTCTGTTTGCTGTGCTCAAGGTAAATACATAGGAACCAAATTACAAGTGTTAAAGAAAGGAGAGCAGGATGGCCATGCACACGGTATGAGCAAAACAGTCATGCATGCAAATCAGAGACAAATTATTCAAAAATAAATTTGTAAAAAAACGAGTCTTCTACTGCAACAATCCAGGCATTCTGCTGCCAGAACTGCTAAGAAGGGAAGCAGTGGTGACCAACAACCCTAGATTTAAACAGATCCGTTCTCAGAAGTGTGAAAAAGGGCAGATTGTGCACTCCGAAGAGTAAGACCAATGGCAAAGACTTCCAGGAGATGGATATTTTACAAAAAATACAAGTGCACTTGGAACAGAGCTCTCACTGGCTGGCGGACTCACTTTTCTTTCTTTTTCAGGAGGGCCTGGGTCTCCTCCAATTTGGTTTGTATCTTTTCAACCCGATCATCTGCATCCCTGGAAGCACTGTCCAACTTCTTTTCCAGCAGACTGAGACGAACGTTGGCTTCACTGAGCTCCTCGCCCTAAATTAAAAAAAACACACCGAATTCACTTCATGATGATAAAGTACATATATAGTGCTGCCTGGTTTGAATCTTTCACTTGAATCTTCCAGTCCAGGAGATGCCCAATGATCCGTGGACTGAGGCGAGGCGGAGAGAAAGAATCCGCAAGGGCACACATTATCCATCAGAACTTACTTTACTGGACGCTCCACCCTCTGCAGATTTCTTAACAAAACTATTTTTTTTTTTCTACAGTTTGACCCAAATACATACACAAGGTCTTTAGAGATGTGTGAAAAATTAAACCCCTGTATATTTATGTATATATTACTATATGGCCATCAACTACTAAGTAGGAAAAGCTTGGTTAAAAATATATTTAGAGAAAAGGGCACTGTTGGGACACAGTGAAGGCAATGTAAATGGCAATGAGGTGGGAAGGACATTTTAAATGTGAAAGGTGGCAAAATCACCTTCTTCAAGAGCATTATTTATTCTCAGTGTGTAAGTGTTAACAAATAGAGAACTGCATGAGAAGATTAGGATGTCTATTTACCATGATTCTTTACCATGACTCTAGAAGTGCATCTAGTTGTCTCTTTCCTAAAACTCAAGTTTAAAATGCTGGAAATAGGACACTGGCAGAAGTTGGTCTTTGGTGAACAACTTTTCAAACACAAGAATGACTTGTGAACTTGGTGGATCAATCTATTTTGTGACACATTATGGATTTGAATTCTGAGAAAGATTGTGCGAGACAAGAACACAGGACCGGCGCAAGTGGGATTTAATCTAAATCAATGGCCCTCCCTAAGCTGCTATCATCTTGCCTATGAATGTGGGTGTTGTGTAAAAGGTCTTTCATTCTAACCTTGATTTTCAAAGACTTCTTCAACTCTTTGATGACCGTCTCACGATCCTCCAGCTTCAATCCAAGTCCCTCTGCGTCTGTGATCTCAGCTCGCAGTGCAGCTGCTCTTTGCTCCACTGGAGGCGGTGACTGGAATACACACAACCAGGGGATCAATAATCTGTACCACGGAATACTAGACAAAGGTACTTGAGGAAATAAAGAGCATGAGTAGAAAACAGGTTCAATTTACTCATTTGTTTTCTAAAAGCAGCGAACCTCTTGGAGAATACCGTGGCCCATGAAAGTTGACTCCAAGTTGTGAAAAATTAGGATATATGACATCTCTAAAACTTGTTATTCTTAATTAACATGTTGCATTAACCTTTACAGTGCTGGAATGAACTATTTCAACACATGACAATCTAGGCAAGCCCAAAGCAAAACAAGCACAACCGGAAAAGAAGGCGGCTACTGAAATATAACCTTCATTAGAAACATCACAAAGTTTGCTCCCCTAATGAAAAAGAGTCTAAGACAGGTGCGGAGACTGAAGCTACTGGTAAGGAAACCACACCCTCACCCATTCTTTAAGATATCCAGCGTGTTCTCACAACGTTGTAGAGGGTGGAACACATCTGAGACAGAAGGGGCAACTCCAAAGTGAGGCAGTTATGGTCTGGAAATGCTTATTATCAGACCTGCTTCTTTCATAACAGGCACTCGGCACAGTGAGCTTCTGACACACTACTCATCATGGTACAACATCAAGACACAGCTACACACCCATCACCCACTTGACATTGTATATTTCTAATCAAACCTCAGCATCCTACCAACGCAGCAAGCAGTGCATAGGCCCGAAGGGTTTACACACAAACAGCAGGACCAGGTCAAGGTAACACTGAGGCATGACACACTAGTGGAGGGGAATCATGCTGTGTCACTATAAGGAAATGCCACGTTTTGCATAATCACACTGTAGGGAAGTAGTATCTGCTTCTTATGGTTTCCCCACTTTTTGCTGATGTCACACTGTTTTTGGACTAGTCTGACTGGGATCCAGCTATCCAGGACCCCAGTATCTGCTTTCTCCCTTAAATTGCTATGTATGTACTTTCAGTACATTCCAGATTGGATACTGGGGTACCCTCATCAGTCCCAAGTATATGGCACACCATGTATTCAGGACATAGGTACCCCAGAGGCCTACCATGGGCTGAAGCATGCATTATGCCACCCATGAGAGGCCATTCAAAATGACACCACAGGTCTGCTACAGCAGCCTGTGCACGCTGGTGCTTGCACCACTTACTTAGATATAGGTTCACTATATCTATCTAAATCACTACACTTAAACACCTTTCAGTCACCCCTATGGCAGGCCTTATCAATCCTGAAGGCAGGGTGCTGGGTTTTCAGTGAGAGGGTGCCCCTGCATGAGCAGAGCCCCTCTGCAGCCTTCGGAGACCATTCTCCTGGGTTGTCCGTTATGCAGTCAGACAATTAGTTCTAAGTGCATTATAACCTCGTGGTAAATGTGAACTTTAAAACGGCTGCTTAGAAACATGTGTTTGGTGTCAAACACCTTGGAATCTAACCCCCACATCAGTAACTGGTGTTGGAGGTATGATTCCACCCTTCCAAAGCGGAGATGTGTAGGTCACCGGTCTACCTGGTACCAGCTTTCTCGACCTGGGCAGCACATAATGGACGCTGCCAGCCACAGACACGATTCTACTCTCCTACTGCTGACCCAAGCTCGAGCAGAGGAAGGCATGCCAATAAGCATCCTGTCACAGGGATCTGTGACCACCTCCCAGACAGGGTTTAGTGTATTGGGGCTGGGTGGGTGCACTCAGCGTGCCAGCAAGTCTGCACTCGGGGCACATTTGGTGTCCCTGTGCATACTCCAGCTCAAACCAGTTCTGGGAGCCATTGGCTCCTGCTCTGGCGTGAAAATGGACAAAGGACATGGGTGTAGCCACCCCTCTGTCCTGCCCCTCCCCTAGGAGGGTCCCCTGAATCTGTCCAACCCTTTCCCGTGGGTATAAAGGGGGTTACCTGACTACAGGCCTTAGATTTTACATGGACAAGATTCTGCTAAGAAGAAACAAAGTACTTCAACTGTCTGCACGACGCTGGATGACTGAAGAATTTCCCTTAGAGTAAAGGAGTTACTCCTCTGCAGAAGCAGGCATCTCAACGCAATTGACCGGTTTGCTGCTCCTGAGGACTCCGAAGATTTCAGCAACACAAGAGGTGGGTTCCCGTAGGTCCCTGAGATAGATCGGACCTCTCAGCGATTCTGGACCAGTATTCCTCGTGGGGGCAGTGCAACCCGAACCTCTGTGCACCGCGTACAATTGCAAGTGCATATGCTTGCAGCATTTACACCGAAGATATCTGGCCTCCACTCACCAAGTGCTCTGTGGGCTGGTGCGCTGTAATTTCGCTCGAGGTCTCCTCGCAATCCCTGGTCCTTTGATCTGTGGGTCCTGGCGAGGGTCACTTTGTTTGTTCTTGTGCTTCCCTGGTTGCGCCAGTTGTGCCCTCTTCATTGCTTGGAGAGTCTCCTGGACCTTGCTGGTCCACACCGTAACCGGGATGCTCTGCCCGCATGGGTTAAATTTCCCAAGGCTTGTTGGTGCTCCAAACGGACATCAGCCCCTCAGCACTCGACATCCTTCGTGGGACAGCGCACCTCCAGATCCTGGTGGTCCTCGACGTCTCCTGGTCGCCGTGGCTGCAGAGTCAAGAATCCCTTCTTCGCACCTGAAGCACCCGACATCGGTGGGCATTTGACTACCGAGCCCCTGGTCACCTGAAGTGACCCATACTCTATCCCCCTCTCCTTTCAGGTTCTTCTCACCTAGAATCCAGGCTTGGATTCCACCGGACACTCTTCGCCTCTCTGGCAGCAGTACTTCTTTGCAACTCTCCACTGAAAACAACGAAGGTTTCCGACACCGCTTGACCCCTATGCATCTGGCTCCTCTTGGATAGGTAACACGGGTACCTCTGCACTCACTGGTGGGGTGGCCTTAGAACCTCCTATGTTCCAAAAGGTTTGTTCAAAGTCCTCGTAGAAGTGTCCTAAAACTTTACAACCGCGACTTTCCCATAGAGTTGTACGGAGCACGCGGTCGTGTTTCCTCACTGCACCCCGTCCTCCATGGGATCCCTGTGTCACTGCCTAGGGTGGTTGATTGGAGTCCCAGCGATTCTATGTGCTTTAGACACAATGTCTAATCAAGTCGTGGTTGTTATACCATTTTTTTAGTATATGGTTCGGTCTCCCCCTGGAGCCCGCTGTGTATTGTGCTACTTATGAATGTTCAGTACTGTGTGCTTTATGTTCTAATCTCAGGTAGAGATTAGCAGACAGTGATATAGTAATAAATACATATTTTTATATAACTACTGGGTGGTTCTTCTTTCATTTAGTCATTCAGGAGGTGATATTCTGGTAAAACAAGCTGCTTTATATTCCTTCAAGATTAAGCCTGAAGGCTGCTCTCCACAGCTACCATTAGGATAGCTTTCTAAAGGTTATCTTTGACCTCATACATCATAAGAGTCATGTGGACTGGTACAAGGTGCCCACTTTAACTAGTGGGCAGCATATACCAGGCCACCTACTCACACACACCCTGACATTTGGACTGATGCTGCTGGTTTTTCGACTCAAAGTGCACGGGGACCTGCCAACTAAGCCCCAGTACTTTAGCCTTTACAAGGTATAACTCTCCCACACCCCCAATTGGCATAAATTAACTTCCTCACAATTTTCTAATATACGGTACCAGGTGTAGCTAGCGCCTCTAAGTTAATTGTCGCTTGTGGACGAAGCACTTATTGAGCCACCACGAGTGTGACAAAGCACGGCACGACTCCCAGGCTGCCAGTGAAGACTTGCAAAGCATTTTAAAACTTCTATCTCAACTTTGCCATTTGAACCCTTGAAGAGGCCAAACCTTCCTTTTTAATATTTAGGTTGACCCAAGATAGGCCTAAACAAACCTAAAGGCAGGGTACATTATATTAAAAAGGACATGTTTTGAATAGTTTACATGGCCTGACAGTAAAAACCCTGCATTGTTGTTTTTACGGTGGAAAGGCTAGTAGCCCCATTGGTGCGTATGGAGTTACACGCTAACAACTAAGCAGTGCTAACTTTCAGATGGGACTACTAAATCTGATACTTCAAGGTGTCAAAAGAATTGTTGTATTAAACATGACTAATTGCCCAAGTCGAATTTAATGCAAGTATTTTACAAATAGCAAATTTAGAAAGTTGCCACTTTGTTACCTAAGTAATCCAGCAGCTGTTTTCTACTGCAGGCAGCTGCTGGCCTTGATAAAGCCTGGTACCCTACTAGGGAGAGGTGAGAATGACTTTCAGGAAGAGGAACAAAGGAAATGTCAAGGGAAGAGGTGTGATCTCCACCTTGCACAACAGCCAGAGTGGATGTGAACCACCTTTGAAGGGCAAATTGTAGTCACACTCGGAAGGGGCTGCTCTTTTTTTTTTTAATGGCATCTAGGCAGGGAGGGAGAAGCCCTTGTCAAACTGTTTTCCCAAGGGGGGTGTAGCACCTGGGTAGCCACACCTCTATATTGGACTAGGGAGTTCCACACACCAAGAAAAGTGTCTGTCTATGTTCGAAGTAGGCAGAACAGTGCACTCTGATAGCTAGATAACACATTTCACAGGAAGTAGTCATCAGGCCGGAAGGGTTCTTGTAGCTTACTGACTAGTTGGTCGCTGCCACTACCTCTTAATCTCATTGCGGGCATAAAAGTGCCACCCCTGGCAACTGAACCGTAGACCACTACTAGACTAGAAAAAAAGACCAAATAAGGACTATCCTGCTGCTCCCTGGACCCAGCAATGAGAGGCTTCACCGAGGACTGGCAAAAAGACGACTTGACGTGCGATGCTCCACTTGTCGAAATGTTGTCCACGTGTGCCAAACAGAAAAAGTGACTCTGAGAGTCAGTTTGGCTGACACTCGGTCACAGCTGCAGGGTCATAAAAATGGAGAAGCCTGCACCCTGGTGAGCCCAGCGCTAAGACATCTCAATTCTGCTGGATGTTGGACTGCAGTATTGGAGACCAAGTCCAGACCCTCAGCAGGTGCACCGGAGTTTGCTGGACCCGTGAAGGCTGTCAAAGTGTACTCCCTGCAAGAAGAATATTGCCATTTAAAGGAAACTACTGGGTTTGATGTAATCAGAGACCAGATACCAATGGACATTACTTGGACACTGTAGTAGATTGACCCCTGAAGGGATAGACACCCCAAGCTCGAGGAAATTGGGGTGGCCACAGGAAGTCCCACTGCCCAGCCCAGCATCCTCTTCAGCATTGACTTTAATGGAGGTCCTACCGAAGGAATCAGAACTGGACTGGACCCTGCTAAAATGACAGGTAACTGTCCCCCTAGATCGGTTTGGTCCCTGTGACTGGCCCCCTATCGGAGTTGGGATGTCCTAGAGTGCACATATAGCTATTATCAATTTGCTTGTGGTGACTAACCCTAAACCGCTGTCGATTACAACGATTTATTGCATTGAGTGTAAAGCAGTGATTTATTGTTTGTTTTAAAAATCATATCCCAAAATACCTCCAGTGGTTTTTGTCGTTATATACCCTATCTTAATAAAATGGTTCTGGATTTTTTTGTGTTGGATTTTCTTCTTATTCACTTTTTAGGTACTTCTTAATGCTTTACACTTGTTCCTTTAATAAAATCTGACTGCTCCGTGCGACAGATGGGCTAAGCACCAAAAAAACCTAACTGGATCTGATACGGAACTGTGTTGTTATAACACAGTGAGGTCACACAACCACACCATGTAATCTACATTTTTCAAATCAAGTGTTTAATAAACACAACTGATGATTTAAACAAGGCTGGTTGGGCCGGCAAAGGTAGAAAGGCCGAAAGGAGGACAAATTACCTTCTGAAGAGCCTAATGCAAGGTCTTGCTGGGCTTAAGACAGAACAAACAAGAGAATGTTCAATAGTTTTGTCTGTAGTGGGTCAGTGTTCCAGATACCATCACAGGTTAAGAACTAGTCCCGGTGCACAGCATAAATAAAGGGCGTCTGGAGGAGAGGAAGACATCCACCACCTTAGCCAGCAACTCAAAGGCAGTCAATTGCCATTGTTCAATCTCGAAGCATGGAGGTGTAAGTTATGGCGGTTTGGATGAAGGATCTTTCTTGGTTACCGAGACAGGAGTGCCTCTGAGTGGAAGAATGATCGAAAGACAGATGCTCATGCTCAAAAGCTTTAGGTGCATTACTCTCCTGGTCGCTCCAGATTTATTTCACCACTCTCGGCAGAAGAGGTAGCAGCAGAAGGTGTACAGGAGCCCATCTTTCCAATCAAGCTGGAATGCGTCCCCTAGTGAGTGCTCTGATGAAAATTCCAACACCCAAAACCATTGACATTGCACGTTTGACACTGGCAACCAGATCCAGACAGTGCTGTCCCTACTGACTGAATACACCCTGCGCCACTTTTGGACACAGACGCCTCTAATGATCTGCCAGGCAAGGTCTGCTTAATTCATCCTTTCTGTCATTCAGGTCTCACGCCAGGTGGCTGGCAACTATAAAAATGTTTTATTGCTGCAGACACCTTCTGAAACACACATTCTTTTGGTACAGGGCCAGGACACCACTCAGCCCTGCTTGTTGTAGTACCACATGGCGGTGGTGGTGTCTGCGACAACCTGCACCATATTTCCCTTGATCAATGGCAATGAAATACTACAGGGCCAAAGGAACAGTCCACAACTTTAGTAGGAAGAGGTGGAGCTGGATCTTTGCTGGGAACTAGAGGCCTCCGATTTCCATCTTCTCCATCAAACCCAGTAGTGAGGCATCCATCACCAATGCCAGCTCTGGGATGTGAAGGGTGAGCGGTCTACTGCTGGACAAAGTGTGATCGGACAGCCACCACAACACATCTTGGGTATCACCTTGGAAAACTGGATGGGACCAAAGAGGCGACTTTGATGCTGGGCACACTGGGATTTCAGGTTTCATAGTAGGGACGCATGTGCCACCTGGAGTTGCTAAAAAGGAGGTTATACAAGGCTAAAAAGGCTGAGAGCCACCCTCACTGGGATCCGGGATTAAACCCAGTGGAGGGAAAGTTTTGAAATTCACCATTTCCAGGACCACACCAATGAAAAAGCCTCCATGAGGGAATTAGGCAGGCTCATTTACGATAAAACCAAAAAATGTCAAGACTTCGGCCACTGCCCAGAAGTGGTCAACGACTGACTGAGGAGTCCGCTTACAGCTGCCATTCGTATAGATACTTCCAACCTCTAATGATGCGCAGCGACCACGTCATTACTTTTGTTAATTACCAAGAAGCTAGGGTAAGGCCGAAGGGAAACAGGGAAACTTAAAGTTGGTTACCTTTATGCGTATGGGAGTGCACAGACACCATTCAGTCTCTCATTAGGAGAGATGTGGGATGGCAACAAAATGCAATGTGGGGAGAAACTCCTTTTGACAATCTGTACGACTCATCTGCCACATGTGATGGATCACCGACCTGGGTGGAAATACTGAATCGAGCCTCTCATAAGTCAAGTGCGAGTTGCTGAGGATAAACTAAAGCAGCTTGATGCCCACTGTAGTAGGGGGAAGACCTGGAGATCTGTTGTCCCTGCGGCCTGCCCATTGTCTGCTGGTGCCTAAACTGCATCCCTTAAAGGACAGTGCTGCCTCAATCAATAGAGGCTGGGAGGGTTACCATTGCCCTAAGGCCAACCCAATGGAGTAGCCCCTAAATTAACAGAATGTAAGGGAGTATTGTTTTGCAGAAGGCGGCCCCCAGAGCTTCCAGGACTGCCAGCATGATCTTGCAGGCCAAGTCCCATAAGGCAAGTGTATAGCACACTAACTAACTGCAGACTAATAGACTGCGTTTATGGACCACAGTGCCAAGCTGTCAGAAGAAAACATTTGTAAGCCAAAAGCATCGATCTGTTTGGACTCTATCCAGGTCATCGGTAGGAAAGGAGTTCGGATTAACTATTCTAGCCAAAGCATGTATAACAAGACTTTCATGAGAGGGGAACTTGGTGAGGAAATCTGGATCAACAAGAGCAGGCCTGGGTCGCCTGGCTTCTTGAAAGCTAGAGGCATACGAGAACATGGTAGGTGACGTAAGAGCGTCACTGAATGGAAGCAAGGGCTCTGATGTGGCTCACCCATGTTTGACAATCTTTATGACAACATTTTTCCTAGTCTTATAGTACCTCAACTGGACTTCGAACCACTATGGCAAATGATCCACGTTCCTACACTGGTAGTATATGAAGCAAGTCAAGCTGTGCCTCAGAGGAGGTGGATCTGCATATTAAGGGGAAGCAAGCTATCCCCCTCTCAATCATTATTATTAGGTGTGCTCCCTGTTCTGTTCTGGTAGAGGATCACAATCAAAGCCAAAAATTAAGTTGAGCCTCTGCTGATAGTGCTGTCAGGTTAGAGTCAGGAATCGTGATAACCGATTTATTTCGAGATTTTGGCCGAGGTGAAGCTGGCATTGGTTCAGGATATGATGAGGGTGTTGGCACCAGGTCGTCAATTGGTGCCAATGGAGCCTGCTGCAACATAAGTGCAACAGTGACCGGCATGGAACGTGGGTTCACGGTGGACGCCTGTACTGGCATTGGGAACGGATCTGATAGTGGGACCCCAGGTGGTATCAGGTGAAGACCCACCAGCAGTACCTCAAATGGAGGTCCCTGTAACTGCCGGGGCCCCAAAGCAGTGCCAGAGGAAACAGGAAGAGTTTTGCACCTCGAGCAGTTACGCAAAATGTCACCACTTTATCATCACCATTCATCTCGTTGGCAGCTTCAATCTCAAAGTAAAACAAGTTCTCAAATGAGAAACGTTTACAGTATGCAATAAAGTTAAATTCTGTAAATATTAATTAATCATGGAAAATGTCTCCTTTATCCTGCCAAACGCACACCCCAAACACATTGCTCCCACAAGTGAGAACAACTACCATCAGTATTATGATCAGGCACTAAAATTACAGACCTAGACTTCAGACTTAGTACCAGAGACAATGCCACAGGTATCCGTAACAGTACTCGTCAGTCTCAAACCACAGGATTTGATCATGAAACATGGTTCAGGTCCATGCAAAATGTCACAGCACTGTAGCCTTGGCTCCAGTCACCACTAAGTGTTGTTGGTGAGTGCTACAGTCCGTACAACCGACTCAGATTCAAGCTGTGGAACAGGCACTCACAGGTTGAAGAGGCCAACTGTTCTCTTTGTTTATCTTACAAAAGAAATTACAAATTTTATCAGTCCATCTGCTCTGTGGAGGCAAACTTGTGCAAGCCATTAATTTCATTTCCTGAAATGTCAGATAATTCTAGTTATGGCGAGCGACACAGTACATTACAAGCTGCAATGCTTAACACGGGAAAACTGGATGCACCAGTCAAGTGTCTGAATATTTGGCACAATCTCCTTGTATCTGGTAACGCTTTTCAAACTTGTGGATATTTTTTCTCATTATACACTAAAAAAAGTAACAAAACCAATTTCATGACAAAGGCGTGGAAGAGGAAACTGAAGAGCTAAGTGGAGACAGTGCTACATAGTAACTAGGGTGTTGTCATGCCCGGTAAATGCCATATGACACTCTCAGGCATAAATGAAAACTAGGTGATCCCATTCTGAAGAAAGAATAGTGCTGATTAGGACTTCTTTCATCAAATTCTTACTCTGACGGGAACAGAGCAGTGAAGACACAAGTGAAAGATTCAGACTCGCCTCTAAGTTTCCTCAGCTTTCACTGTAAGCTTGTACTGCGAGTGTGACGACCACAGTGAGGAACAATCAAGATGCAAGGCATATTTAGGCCATTCAAGAAGGAAAATGTTTGACACATCTTCTGTGGGTGACCTGTGTGGACTGGATGCTCTCTTCTGGGGCTACCTTTCTCCCCCCAAAGGTACTGTATCAGTAAGAGAATTCTTGTCTTCAAGCATAGGTCTCCGCTCCATCTGCATACCAGTACCATAATGGACCGAAGGTGCCTTTTGTGGATTCTTCGTTACCATAGAACATGGCTCTTTCATGCAAGCATCAACAGACAAGTAATAGCAATTCTCTAAACATCTCCTGAAGCAAAGCAGCTGCACAAAACAACCTGGCAGTGAGAACTATGCAGAGATTGGAAAACCCTAACAGTATGCAGGGATGCATTGTGTAGCACTGGCACCATTTTCATGACTCTGCTGTGATACGAGATGACTGTTTGCAGAAATGGGAAGTTAGCTTACAAAATTAAGACCAAAATCTGTCTAAGGTCATAATTTAATGAATGGCATCATATTGTCCTCTTGCAGCTTTGCGTTTTAAACCCATCATACCTTTATCTGTGGCTTGTCTGCATCATATTCGCCCTCCTGCATAGCTGTAGCCATCTTGTTCATGGTTGCAATGAGAATGCTGCACGACTGGCGCAAGCTTTCATGTGGGTTGATGCCTTGAGAGCCATAGATCTGAAATAAAGTATGTGTAAGTTTGGCATTCAGTGAAAAATAACATGGCTCATTTGGTCATCTTTTTTCCAGTTGCCCATTCCACAGATATCCTGAAATCACCAGAAAATATTTAAGACTTTGCACAAAGATTTTACCTTTGTTTACAGAACTCTCGATTGAAGTTTACTATCACTGAAAATAACAGGTGCAACTATTATTGAACTTAATACTCCATTTTAGGAGCCAAAAATGGATTAAGAAGAAGGGGTTTGATGCCGGTATCTGGGCTTAAGAAGGGGAGATACCAGGTCAGACCCAAAAACACATTCTCCACCCCCAACTTTAACCATTCCCTGTTTTAGTCCCCGCCATCGGTCATAACCTGGGAGACAGCATTACTGGCAAATGTGAGTCAGTTTGGGAAGAGGAAAGCACCACAGATCGAAGTGAAGGAGTCAAAGCACCGGGAGGGGGTTGGTGAGGGGGGGTTAAAGGCTATTGTGAATAACCACAGCATACTCCCCTGTGCTGCAGGAGGCCGTCATTTGGCTGTGCCTGCCCTGGAGCCGTGGAGGGCTAATCTCAAATGTCCACCAAGTCAAACTGGGTTCAGTGTTCCCGCATCAGGTAAGCGTGGGTGCAGGAACAGAATTGTCCAGCTATGGCCATCTCGTAATAATGGCCTTAGTCTGCCCACTGAGATTCTCAATCTGTGTCCTAAGTGCACCACAAACCTTTTCTGAAGTTTCTACAGTATATCAAGCTGTTCACATTTTTACTCAATTGACTTACAACATTTAAGGGAGGAATACAAAAG
The DNA here is from genome assembly GCF_964204655.1 of Triturus cristatus. Classification (NCBI taxonomy): domain Eukaryota; kingdom Metazoa; phylum Chordata; class Amphibia; order Caudata; family Salamandridae; genus Triturus; species Triturus cristatus. The sequence continues at coordinate 1,198,742,235 of NC_140582.1, read as the reverse complement.
ACTTGCGGGGAGATTTCAGGTAAATGTAATACTGTGATTGCATATTCCTAGATTAAGCTACTTTGCAAACAAACACCATTCACTACTTTGTTTTCCATGGCGACAATGCTCATAAATTAAAACATATGGAAATGGATATTGCAGACCTTGTCTATGGATCTACCATAGAGCCTCTCTTCACGCATAAGAGGAAGAAGTACCTGCTCAGCAGCTTTAAATGCCAGGTCCTCCAGCTTCAGTGATATTAACCCTTCATTCTCCCCCAGAGGCGCAATCATCTGTGCTCCTGCGGCAGCCACTTCTTGAAGCACTGCCACCACCCAAGTTAAATGCTTACGGCAATCCAAGAGTGTGTCAGAAACCTGGGAAGAAAACAAAGACATGCACAAAGCAGCATGTTACAACCTAATCTTAACAACCGTGTAAGCATGAAAGACCAAATAAACCATCAGGAGTGGAACCTGTGGCCGAGAACGCATGTTCCACCCATATTTGTAAATGAAATAAAAACCATAATCCTCTTTGAGCCTACAAATGATAACCAGTTTTTCTGCTGCACTATGTGGCACACACAGTGGGAAATGCAGTCACTGTTGATCCAAGGGCTTGAAATAACATCTCTGTTCTCCTGCAGGCTGCATTATTACAACCGCAAAGGAAATGAACTTAAGATCGAATCCACGCTTCACAACCCATGTGTAGCATTCAAGGATAGTGGGGCTGTCACTACTGCTTCAATGTATTCATGTCGCTCAAAACCCTGGATCACACAATCCCACTTCTAGTTTGGAAGATGTAGGGAGACAACGCAGGGCACTTACAAAGTCCAGGTGTTTTCTGATCAATACAAAAATCCCTTTCAGTCTTGTAGCGTTACAGGGTAATTTGTTGTTGCCTCTTGTAACCGCAACGCAAAGCCTTTAAGTAGAGGCTGTTCGACCATGTGACCTCAGTTCTACTCACCTGGTGTTAATACCCAAATCGTGCTCTGGCTTATCATTAAAACCCAGGAAAACAATTTAAGAGTGTCTAGTGCCACTGATTGACTGGCTAAAGCTAGCCAAGGATAAGCAGTGGTTCTGGTTGGGTGCTGGAAAGATACCAAGGCACTGCCATTTTAGAGTACAACCGCAGGTGCTTAACTGACCCATGAAATGGAGGTGAACAAGATATCCAGGAAATGTTTGTTCCAGTTATAGGTGCTTTGTAAACATGTATTCTGAATGTGGCAGCACAGTTGCTATGGGGCACAGTATTTGTACATATCTCACCACTACCTTGAGAAACACGTTGGCAGACCCGTGGCAAAATAAGGTTCAAGGCCTCCATGGTGCTCATCAGCCTCCATCTTCAACACTATGTCCCACACAAAATGTTCTGTCTCCTTCCATGAATCTCATGGTGCCCCTTTAACCCAGGGACCAATATTCAACAAGCAAGGGTAATCACTCGTCAGCCTCTGCTCCAATATACGGTAGACTGCACGTTACATGGTACCATACTTGTATACTACAAACATAAGAAAGCTGCCGTTATGCTAACAGGTGGCAGCGTAGTCTCTGACCTGTTGCCCAAAGCTGAGAGCTGCTGGTATTCCTGGAGCATCAGTCCCAGGCATTCGACGGCGGATTTTCTTGCAGAACTGACGGATATCACTGCAGGAGGTTTCCAAATCTTTTAGAAGGATAGCAAGGTCCGAGGCTTGCTGCCCAGGCTGTTGAATAGAACAGTCAAGAAAATAAAGAAAAAAGAACACTGAATATTTACTGCACCAAACAATGACTTTGAGATGAAAGAAAGGAGGGGTTATTCTGACCTGCAAAAAGGACCGGAGTCGACCCACTTCCACAGCCATACAGTCCAAGGCACTTTGAGTGAACTGAAAAAATGAAAGATATAGAGCTGTTAATAGACTTTGAAACCAAATAAGACTCTTTTATTGTGAATCAATGGACATACAGAAACAGACCAAACACTTGATAACACTGAATAATGGGCTGCAAGTCAAGGATAAATTAACTCAGCAGGCTTCTATATCTTGATCTTTTTCCCCTTCCGTGGTACATAAGGGAAGTCCAAGCCACTGGATAATATCACAGCAAACACACAGCTCTCTGTTTCGGTTAGTAAATCGGGACACGTTAGAGTGAGTGGCAATGCTTGATTAGTCTCTCTTCACCACGTTCTCTCCATCTGCAAGAGGAAAGATTCTGAGGCCAGACTAGTGCTGAGGTGATGAATGGGACGTCTTCGGACTGAAAGGGCTGAATTACAAAGTATTCTGTAAGGAATACAACTGATTTAATTTGCTTTAAATATACTTCAGGAGAAGTGGAATTTTTACATTCTTGTTTATAACATTATTACTGTATTTTACTAAACCCTAAATTAGAGCTTTCTTGAAGTCAGCATAGCTTGTTTTTATCATGCATACCAGGGAGGAGATGAAGGAACAAGAAAGAGAAAAAGGAGAGACCAAGTAGGAGAGAACTGACGTTTTGGTGGATCTTTACTGGAATATATTGTTCCAGGAACTGGTGTCCAACATGAAGACCCAACATTAAAGCATTACTGTCACTAGGTCTGGACAGAATTTTAAGTATTTTTTTTTTTTACTTAAATTCTCTTTTTTATTTTTGTTTCATCATCATCAGAACATCCTCATATTTTGGCATATATTACATGGTTACTAACTGCCTGCTGCCCATTAATTTCAGAGTTGTTATCTATTCCAAACATAGTATTACATATTGTTATCTATGCAGCCAGTTACAGTTTCTCGTGGCATGTCAACAATTACTGCATACTAGTACCAATGTTGCTCATCCCTACCCAACAACATAACTACTTCCCCTTCCCACCCCTATCCCACCCTCCAGTGTGCTCCACTTCAGTGTGCAATTTCCAATGTAATCTGATCTACAGGCGTTTTGCCTAAAATGTGCCATCTCTGCGGGATGACCTCCATCCCCATCTTATCTGCTACTCTCTCTGCCTATAGCACTTCCAATCCCCGTGTCCCCCCCCCCACAGCCCCCAATGGTCAGGAGTCTAGAGGCGGGTCTGGTTCATCTTCCAGGTCTCTGTCGGGCCTGCGCTCTGCCTCAACTAGCGCCTCCCAGGCACGCGCCATTTCCAACATCTTTTCCTTCTGCAACCTATGCGCCAGCCGTAGTTTAATCACGCTTTCGCTCGCTGCCCACTTAAGAAGTTCATGCTTCCATCTCTGCACCCTAGGTCCCTGGTTGTGTTTCCAATGGCTGGTTATCTCCCTTTTAGCTAATATCAGTCCCAGATCTATAAATTTGCTGGTCACTTTGTTGTGTTTTGTATGCGGAAACCAGTGCAATAAACTCACCGCCATATCCTTGTTAAGTTTGCGCTCCGTTACCAACTCCAGTGCCGTAATTACTTCTCCCCCAATATACTGTCAAGATTCGGGCAGGACCACAGCATATGCCGAAAGTCCGCACCTTCTGTCCCACATCTAGGGCAGCCAGCTGTTTCCACCCCAAAGATCTGCTTAATATGCTTCGGGGTCATATATGCCCTATGTAACACGTAAAATTGTATTAGCTGGAACCTAGCGTTCAGAGTACTCTTCCATGCTCTTTCCACTAGTGTAGGCCAAGTAGCTTCTGGGATGTCCCTCTCTAAGTCCCGCTCCCACTTCCCTTTAAGTCGGTCCAGCGGTTGCCTCCCCTCCTGTTCCATTCTCCTATTGAGGCACGTGATGGCCTTAAACGTAACAGCCGCCATAGCTACATATTGGCAGGTTAAGGACGTCTCTGGTTCTGTCAGCCCTGTCTTCCACCTGCGTTGAATAGCCGCCACCAGCGCCGCGTGTAATAAGTAGTGTCCCCGCGGCAGGTCATATCTGTCTCGTAAACTCGAGAACGGCAGTAAGGCACCGTCTTCATAGAGGTCACCCACCATAAATACTCCCTTCTCCTCCCAATCCCCCAGAGCTGACCAGTCTCCTCCATGGGGTAACGCTGTGCATGCCCCGCTCGGGCGCGTAGGGGCGCTCCACGCCATGCTTTTTATGACTCCTGACCCAGCAACGCTGCAGCGTTCTCTCTTCATTCGTAATGGTGTCTCTACGCAGCTTCTGCCCCAGCAAAATATAGGAGAGCACATGCCGTGGCATCCAGCAGTTTTTGCTTGGGTATGACCCTCGAAACGTCGCTGCCTGTGTGAGCCACTGGAGCTGGGCTGCCAGATAGTACCTTTCAAAGTCAGGCACTGCCCAACCCCCCGCCGCTCTGGGGCTCATCATTGTATCCAGAGCAACCCGTCTCCTACCATTCCCCGATAAGAAATCTCCCACCATCGCTTTTAGCTGCCGGAACATCGCCCCAGGTATCCATATTGGGAGGGCCCTAAAATAGTATAGCAGTCTCTGTAACACTACCATTTTTAACAATGCCACCCTCCCTGCTACCGACATCTTCAGGGTGGTCCAGAACTCCATATTCCCCTTGACTCCTCGGATTGCCCGACTAATGTTGCCTTCCAGGAGCCCGTCCTGAGTATGATAAATGAGTATTCCCAAATAGGGCAGGCACTGTGCCTCCCATCGGACCCCTTGCACCTGGGGCCGCGCCGGCAGGTTCGGTCTCACTGGGAATAGACAAGTCTTCAACCAATTGACATGCAGCCCCGATCTATTCCCATATCCAGTCAGCAATTGTTTTGCTGCTGTTACACCCTCTCCGATGTCCTCCAAAAACATTAATAGATCGTCTGCATACAGCGAGATGTATTGCACATCCTCCTGCAGTGCTAGGCCCCGGTACTGCGCTCCCGTGAGCGCTAGCATGGCTAATGGTTCGATTGCTATTGCAAATAGCAGCGGGGAGAGAGAGCAGCCCTGTCTCATCCCTCGCTCTACTTTACACGCCCAAGAGATTGTGGTGCCCGTTCGCACTCTAGCCGTGGCCTCATTATAGAGGATCCGCGTCCATCTCGCATAGTCTTCCCCTATTCTTATTTTCCCCATCACATAATATAAAAAAGACCATTCTAGCCTGTCAAAGGCATTTTCAATATCTACAGCCAGCATGCTGGTAAAAGTTTCAAAAGTCATGAATTTGAGATTTCAGCAGGAGACTGGTTCTCACTAAGATATTTTTGCATGAATCAGTCTCCTGCTGGTATCTCCAAAAGATTTGTATTTGAGGAGCACTCTTGCATAAAAAAAAGCCACACGCGAGACTGGTAACCCACATTTTGCACTAAACGTGTAAGCTGGGTCACCCGGAGTAGGGCGATGGTGTCTGGCAATCTGGTGATGCAAAGCAGAGCCTGAGCAGTGTTTGGACCAGGTACCGAAGAGTACATCAGTAAGAGCTTCATTGGAAGGGGGTAGAGGCTCAGAAATCGACTGGCCGGGATGCAACACCTCAGTCAGAACATTGGTTTTACCTTCCTCAGCAGTAAGCGGAAGGTGAAAAACCTCTGCTGCCCTCCAAACAACCATAGCAAAAGATGAGCGGTGCTCCATGGCAGACCCTGGGGGAGGTATCCAGACCACTGGCATCTCAGAAGTCACTGTACCAGTTGTATTCTAGGTAAGGCTGGCCTGTGTATCCCCAGCATCGTAGCCCACACTGTCAGAGTCCGTGCAGAACACAGAAGATAGAGGAACAGTGTCTGTATCAGAAGAGTGGTAAAGAGGATGTGGCTCAGATAAAGGAGCGTGCAGGATCCGTTGAGGTAGGGGTGTCACCGCCTCAGTGTCGGACCGTCGTCGTCAGGAGTCAATGGCGCCAGCATCTGCGGATCACATTTGGGCGCGAGTTGTGGCGCCAAGGAGGGATTGGAGTTGCCGCAAAACAAGGGTCGAATAGACTACATTGTAGAGCGACATCAGTAGGGTGACTAAGAGGCAGAATGACACCTTCGTGCCATCTTAGGAGATCGAGTGACAGGATGGGGCTGAATCTCATTTGCACTTCTTGCGCTTGGTTTTGGATTCGCAGATGATTTGGATCGTGAATATCTCCCATGGGAAAATCACCGGGATCGATCTTTGGAACTCTTCTATCCAGGCAGCTGGCCTTGCTTCGCTAAGAAAAGCTACACTTCTCGGACTTGAATGGCCTTGGGGTGCATTAAGACAAAATACCTGCAGGCCTAGGAATCATAGTTCCATCTCGGGTACCAAAGTCAAATCACATGTGGGTCAGTCACAAATATTTGTTTGTGATATTTCCCACAGGGTTTTTACTCTTTAGATTTGGGAGGAGACATATTTCCTTGCACACTGTGTTTGTAGAAAGTTTTGTAAAAGTGTTTTAATGAGACAAGTGGTAGCTCCAGAACCATCTTCCTTGGCGTGGAAAGGACCTCATGTCATGGGGACTGGAAGGGTGCCTAAATAGGCTGACAAACGTCATACCTGGCATGGAATGGCATGGACGCATAGCTAACATCGCCACCTGTCGCTAAAGATTTCCAGATCCAGTATGATGCCTGGGGGAATGATCAAAGGTAGGGCCTCTGCGGTTGAAAGTCTCTATTAGAAAAACCATTACCCAAGGTAAGTAACTTTCTTCTGATGGAACCCTTACCTTATGATTAGATGGTAAAGCGGCCCCGATTTTGAAATGTACTTTTGAGCAGCACAAATGTAATGGTTGACACGATGGCTGGAGGACGCGTTAAAAAATGGAGCTTTAGCAAGAATAACGCCGGCTTGTAAACACATGCTCTTTTGCACTGTTCTTTGCTGCTGGAGGGAGGAGGGGCTATTCGGGTGAGGCAGCCCCCCGTAAGCACCTATGCTCTCACTAGTTGGACTGCTGACTGCCAGAAGTGTTTTTATGATGGGCCAACGCTAGGCAGCCTGGACGGACACAAACCTAGTAACGTTAGGCGACTACTACATTGAGAGAGCTCTCTGTACAATAAAGAAACTGACAACAGGAGGCCAGTTCTTTATCTATGGAGGGAGATAAGGCTTTAGCTTTTTTTATGAAAGTCATGAAATTGTCCTCCATTCTGAAGCTAGTGGGCAGAGCGTTCCAAAGCTTGGGTCAAGATATTTTAAAGAACGACCTCCACTTCTAGCTCTCTCTATTCTTGGGAACAAGGAGCAGCTCAAGGTTGTTTGCCCTCCGGTCCCTGTTGGCATGGCAAGCAGTGGACAATTGCAGAAGAACAAAAGGACCTGTGCCTTGCCCGATGTATGATGCACAGTGCCATGAATTGTAACCTGCAGCTTATGAATGTATTTTCGGAATACCCAACAGGATCTGGGCAGCAGCGTTCTAAATAATCTGACGTTTTTTAGTCACCAACTTTGGAATAACTAAATAAAGCGAATTGTCATAATCAAGGCGAGACAAGTTCAAGACTTGAATCCCGATTCTACGCAACTCTGTCAGGAGCCCTTTCAGGACCTTTCTCTGGGCTCTGAAGAGGCCAAAACAGCTACCAGCCTCCTTTTTGCATGGAAGACCGATGTTATCTGATTGTTCAGGATCATCCCTAGAGTCCTAACTTCTGACTTGGGGACTGGACGTTCTCCTAGAGGAGATGGCCACATGATCGGATCCCAGAGCCTTGGTTTGTTCCCCAATACCAAAACCTTGATCTTTTTGCCATTCATCTTCAAGCCACTGGCTGCCATCCACTGAGACACCTTTTCTAGGCAGCTGTTGAATCTCACGGAAATAGAGTCCATATCTGGTGACAGTGTGACAATCAGCTGGGTATCGTCTGCGTAAGATATCATCTTAAAACCAAAGGAACAGATGATATCTGATAACGGGCAGAAATAAATGCTAAAAAGTGTAGGGCTCTGACGAGCCCTGTGGAACGCCACAGTACAGCTGATAGCTGGACGACTTGAAGGGCCCCTCATTAACCTGAAAACCGAGTTTGTTAAAAAATAAGGAAAAGCCACCTGAGGGCCTTCCCTTTAATACCAGCTTCCTCCAATCGGTGAAAAAGTATAGGGTAGGATACTGTATCAAAGGCTGCACTCCGGTCCAGAAGGATCAGTGCCGCTGATCCACCCCGGTCCATTATCATTTTGAGATCCTCTGGCTCTCAAAAGAGTTGTTTCTGTTCTGCAACCAGCACAGAAACCTTACTTTGTAGGATGAAGAATTCTGTTGGTTTCCAGATGATCTGTGATGTATCTATTGATTATTTTTTCTAGAATTTGGCGAACATCAGGCAGTAGAGAAATGGGTCTATAATTCCTCATCTCAGGATCTATGGACAAAACCTGTACCTCCGCACTCCCAATGTTCATATCTTTATTCATAAGCAATATGCCAATCAGAGGTCCTATTTAGATCTACTTTGACAACTCACAGGAAACATCAGTAAATATTTCTGAAGTGTTATGTTTCATGTTTTGTGACAATGTTTCACTCTGTACATAATAGGCTATTGAATCTTTTGGGACAGAACATACATCTATTATTCACATTTGAACTGTATTATCACAAATAACATATGAAGGTCTGTGAGAAAGTGGCTCTGTATATACTGTTCCCAAATAGGTACAGTGTGTACAGAGTCCACAGTCCCCAGAGGATTGGCAGAGGTTAAAGTTAGATATAACCTTACTCTCTAAAGTGGTAGCTTGGTCGAGCAGTAAGGCAGTATCAGAGGACAGTGTAAAGCATTTGTTGCACACCCTCAGTCAGCAACTGGTTTCACACACTCAAGAACTGAACTCTAGGCCAATGGTTTATATATAAAAATATATGCTTGTTTTATTTTGGAACCAACAATAGGTATCAAAATATACTTTCTCAGAATGAGATGCTTTAGATAACTACTTTTGCAATAGGCAATTGGCTTTTGTAGAAAGTTACAGGTTGTTGCAATAGGCAACACAAGTTCAAATACAATAATGCATTGAGTTCAATGGAAGTTTTAAGTTGTTTGCAATAGATTACTTTCAGGATTACTTTTGTAATTCCAGGACTGCATCCTAGATTCAGTCCTGGGTCAGTTCTTATAAACAAGTGATAAAAGTCGACTTAGCTACGGTTATGATTTTTAGATAATATTTTGCTATTTTAAAAGTTGATCTGAAAATATTTCATAGAAAACAGTCAATGATTCCCTATGGAAGAAAATTCAAGTTGCAGGTACAGTATGTTCTTGTTACTTTTGTAATCCAGTACTGGGCTCCTAGACTCAGTACTGGGACCTCTATCTAAAACAGGTAAGTAATTACGTTTTCACAGTTTGTACGATTTTTAAAGAATATTTGAAGTTTGCAAAAATCGACACAGAAGAAATTTCACAGAAAAACAGTCAATGATTTTCTATGGTAAAAAATTGGGTTACTGGTAAGTACGGTTGTGAATATTTTTCAGGGTCAGTGCTGGGTACCAAGATCCAGCACTGGGAGTTCACCTAATAGCAGGTGAGTATTTTCGTTTTCGTTACTCGGCAGATTTTTGGTGAATATTTTAAGTTTTGAAAACTCCACACTTGGAAGAAAATTGAGTTGGAGAAAATTGAGTTATCGGCTTTCAGGTAAGTACTCGACTGGCAAACTTAAGGTCCAGGGTCAGTTAGGTACAGTGGTTACACCCTCAGCGGCACAGGGGCAGCCGGGTGCAGAGTGAGTTAGGCCCAATGTTATCCTATGGGAGGCAGGGGGGCCTTGGCTGGTGGCTGCTGACTAGCTGGCCACGCGGCTGTGGGAGCTGGGCTCCTGGTCACTTGCTCAGGGCGAATGGGGAAGTAGATAGGTGCAAAGGTTACACTGCCAGGGCCACTCGGGCGGCTGGGTGCAGGGTGCTTTTGAGCCTTCGGGCGCGCAAATGATTTCAATGGGAAAGCTCCGGTTTAGAAAAAGACTGCAAGCTCGGGGACGAAGATTCTTCAGGTGCCACCACCACTTCGAGAGGTAAGTTGGGTAGTTGGAGGATAGGTAGGCACCCAGGAGTTGGGCACAGGGGGCCGCAGGGCGCCGGGTGCAGGGGTGCCTTTTGGTGTCGGGAAATCTTACCCTCTGTGGATCGCGGTTGGGGAGTACCTGGTTCTGAAGCTGCAGGCGTCGTCAGGAGCGTCGAGGTGAGTCCTTGGGCGCCAGACTCGGGGTCACAGTCGCTGGGGGGTCGTCATCGTGGTCTTTGTTGACTCCGGCACAGGCCAGGCTTGGCGGGAGCAGTGTGTGCAGGGTTCGCGGTTCCGGGCTGATGCCAGGGATTAGATGCTGAGTTTGAGCAGAGTCTCTGCTCATGGGTCTCCCAGGTGCTTAGAGCCAAAAGGTAGCCAGGTCCTCCTGGGTTTGTGAGGTTGCTGGCCACAAAAGGTGCCGGGTTGTAGCAGGAGCAGGTTCGAGGGTCGACAGGCCGGTAGGGCTGGGGCCAAAGCAGTTGGTGTCTTCCTCTTCTTAGCAGCTGAAGGGTAGGTCTTCTTGCTCTTCTTTGTATTTCGGAATCTGGAAAAGGAAGGTTCAGGGTGCCCCTAAACACTAGATTTAGGGGCGTTATAGGTAGGTGAAGGGCAGGGACCAGTGGGTCCCTGTCCTGGGGAGGGCACACCCCCTATCCTACCTCTCTCCTGTGGGAGGGGGGCAGTAGCCTAGTCCTGATTGGGTAGGGCCTCCCATCTTCAAGATGGCGAGTGCCCGGAGATGTGCTTCACCTCGCCTCCCCCACCTGAGGGATGGGGTTGGCAGGCTGGCACATCCCCTGTCCTTATTTGGGGTTTCCGGCCAGGCTTCCCGCCAGAGTGGGGGCTGCAGTGGCCTGGGGAAGCTCACAGAGGCGGCATGCCTTTGGAGCTTCCCGCTGCCCATCCTGGGGGAGGAGATCTAGCACCTCACCCAGGATGTGCATTGTTGCGGGCCCAGGAGAGCAGGGGCTCTCCTACCCAGGGGTCCAGCAACATGTCTGCTGTGTGGCAGCCTAGGCAGCCTCCCAGACCAGACGTGGATTGTAGGTTAGGTTTCAGGGGGCATCTCTAAGATGCCCTCTGGGGTGCTTGGTACATTAAATACAACACTGGCATCAGTGCGGGTTTAATGTGCCTAGAACTTTGATACCAAACTTCTCAGTCTTCAGTGTTACCATTATGGTGCTGTGGAGTTCGTGTTTGACGAGCTCTCAGCACCATGTACTTTTAAATGGCAGCACTGCACTTACAGTGCCCAAGAATGGACCTGGGTACTGTAGGGGCACAGGGCTCATGCTCCTGTGCCCACACCACTGGCATAGGGAACCCAGCTAGAGGGGTGGCTGATGTATGTCAGGGCAGTGTAGGTGGTGGGCATGGCACACAGGGATGTGTGCCATGTCGACTCTTCGTTTTGTCTTGTACCCAGACACTCAGCCTGCAAGGGCATTGTGTGTGTGTTAGGGTACAGGGCCTCTAAGGGTGGCACAATGAGTGCTGCAGCCCTTAGGGGCCTTCCCTGGTCACAAGTCCCTGGGTACCTAGGGTACCATTTACCAGGGGCTGACATGTGGCCAGGGTTTGGAAATTTGGGTTTTAGGTTTTTAGGGGAGGAACATAGGCCTGGGCACCTGATTGGCAAGAGTCCAGGGCACACTCAGTCAAAGTACATTCAGCAAAGAGCAACAAGTGGGGGCATACCATGCAAGAAACATGGTACTTTCTTACAAGGTCCAATTCTTGTAACCTCCTTGGTGGCAAAAGATGATGGCAGCTGACACGTGTTTTGTTACAAACTTAACTTCTTCAAGGCTTAAAAAGTTTTTAGAGGTGTAGATTCACAAAGTCATGCGGTCAGCCCAAAACTTATAACTATTTAGGCTTCTCAATGAAATTCAGAAGACTCTTATAATCAGTAATACCGGCACCGTGAAAACTGCAAGGGAATTCCACTTCAGGAGGACTGAGTCCTAGAAGAGGCGTGTTCAGAGTCCCATTGGTCGCAGTAATTTCATAAAAAGGTCCATGCTGGAGTACCGTCTTAGTTTCAAACAGGAACACTGTAGTATTCTAAAATTAAGGTTTGACTGATTCTATCAGTCAAAACGACGCGCTGGTCAATCCACCACATATTGAGAGTGCCGAGGTACAGGCTTTGTCTTATGTATGACACAGGGTTCTGGAAGAACTCTTGTGTAGTGACATCCAAGGTAGAGGGGTGTTTTTTGTTACCTTGAAAGGCACCAAGACATTGCTACCTGAATTACTATGCTTGATATTTAATTTTCCAAGAACTGATGTGCGACATTTTATACCATCACTTCCTCTTGTATATGTTGTCATCTCAGGATCTATATTAGGTTTCTTTATTGTGGACGGATGATAAGGTGCTTCCATTGCTCTGGACCACTACAGTTCTTCAGGGAAAGATTATACAGATCAGTCAGGGCGGTGAGCATCACATAGCACCCCCTCAACAGGATGTTAACTGAAGCTGGGTCAAGTGGTGAGCCTGGATTAGGTGCGATTGTGTGAGAAAGTGGCTCAATTAATTAATTAATTAAGTAATTAATTAATTAATTGAGATTGCCACAGCCATAATATCCTCTATGACCATTTGTGGTAAAGCAGAGTACTGATTTGTTGTTGCTGGCTCTTAATCTGTTGTATGTACTATCCATATAGTCTGGTGATCCTGATATGGGCTCGTAATCAGAAGGGGCGAGAGAGAAGCTAGGATCCATTCGGCTTCCATCCAAACAGAGTAATCAAGGGAGAATGGATCACTTGTCCTGTTTTTTTCCAGGGTCTATAGGTTTTCTAGTCTAAAAAACCCTCATACACGTAATGCTCATCATAGCGGTATATCTTTATTATCCGCTTGTGTCTATTATGTGAGCAGCATCATTTTAAATTCACCTCAGCCTTACTCTTCCTGATCACTACTGAGAATATCAGGTTGGTCTCCATCCTGGTGGAGGTAAGCACAGATAAGACCCAATGGTGATGATGCTCACGTAATAGACACAAGCGGATAATCAAGATATACCGCTACGACGAGCATTACATGTATGAGGGTTTGTTTTAGACTAGAAAACCTATAGACCCTGGCAAAAACAGGACAAGTATTCCCCGATCCTGATATGGTGTCATAAATGTCCTTATCCCTAGAAAGTGATTCGCAAGTGATTCACAGCATTCTGTTGATACGTTATGCCCTGTTTCTGGTATATTGTAATTTAGAAAGGATTTCACTATTTTGTAAATCTCTCGAGGAGTAGGCCAATTGTTGGTTCATTTCTGGGAGATTGTTCGCACGGGCTTTGGATGATTTGAAGATATATATTTTTTTTTCAAGAGGTGCTTTGTAGGTCTGTTTACTTATATCGTCATATTTAACTCTTCATTTCCTTTCATATTTTTACTTTCTTTTTTTTAGTTGCCTTATCTCTTGCGAGAACCAAAAGGTTTTCGCCCGAGGGGACATTTCTGTATTAGTTTTTAATGGAATTGGGTTATCTAGGTTCTTTGTGATCCAATACTTTAGTCCTGTGTATGACGTCGACACCGCAGCGTGTACAGTTAAACAGGGGGCCGATTAGCATAATGCTTGCTCCCATCTGGTCGTATTAATTTTAGACCACTGCCGGAAGGTCTTAGAATATTTGGCCCTAAGTGCGTGCTTCCTACATTTTAGAATCAGTATGGAATCTGTCCATACTGTTGGCAGAGGCGAGTCTACTATCATATTAAGGAAATTAGTAATTATTGGGTACAAAATGTGACCCTTGCTGTGTGTTGAATAACCAGCTGGGATAAGTGGATCACTGATAGGTCGTGCAGAAAGTTTGCAACCTGTACACAATCTATGTTTTCTATATGGATATTTAGGTCACCTAGTACTGTGAAATTAGCTATCTGAAGGCTAGAGGCAGGTAATCTATCCGGCACCACATTCATAAACTCTGCAACTGGACCTGGAGGACAGTGTATCAGTAACCCTGAAAATGTAATATTATGGGAAAAACAGAGAGAAGGTCAAACTCTCACTACCTGGAATTGACATTGGGGTGAACTTACAGTTTAACTCCTTTTTTTCAATTATTGCAATGTCCAGACCTTTCTTGTCAGCCAGGTCACACTTGGCAATTACATAACCTGGCGACAGGGCTTCTAAAATATCTGGGCCACTTTTCTCATTGAGCCTTGTTTCTGTTAAAAACAGAGCAACTGGCTGAGTTTCCTCTAGGAAGGTAAAAAGTTCTAGTTAATGCTTAGGGAGGGATCTACAGTTAGCTAGATACATGTGTCAGTTAGGCATGTAATGGCTTCTCCCTCGGAGTCCCTTTAATTAGTGGGATGCCAGGATCTAATGACTGTTTAGGCTCACTTGTGTCTGGAGAATAATGACATATAAGGCATTTACTCGATGGTTTAACTGGGTCCAAGGAGTGCTACTTTAGCCCATCTATTAATGCTTTTCAGCTCCATTGTGGAATATCTTATAACTGTACGTTTACCTGGTTCCAAACGGATAGGGGTCTTAGCCTCTGGCCCTGATCGGGTGCCAACAGGCTTGACTTTGGCGCACCCACTGCATGTCCTCGCATCGGCCACCATTAAGTGGCCTTGCTGAACACTAGAACGCAAACAGACCGAGGCAACTAGCAGCAATGGAGATTAGACAATCAGCACTAAACACGGCCAGATAGTCATTTACAATGGATGCTCTCACACAAGGTATTTCCCAAAATATCTGGCCCCAAAAAGTGCAATGTGCAGGAAACAGTACAGACAAAGATAAAGTTAGATCACAATAATCAAGTGTTTGAAAAAAATGCCACTCCATGGTTTAGATTCATTCAAGTTCAATTACTACCAGCTTAGCTCCAATCTCATACCCCATAGGCTAAATGTAATGCTGCAGACAGCGGATCTACAATGACCCTGTTGTGCACTCGTAGATACAGACTTATGGCATGGGACTGCCCAGTAGTTACAAGATTCTGGATACAAGTGGTGACAGACTTAGAGCGGCGCACCCTCAACAGTCAACACGTACACATGGCAGAAACATGCTCCCAAGGCCTACATCACAGTCAGCAAGAGAGAAAAAAGCAGGTAATAGGTTTATGGACCTAGCCTAGGGAGTGGCCTGCAGAGACACTACACGTTTCTGGAAGTCCCCAACTGGCCTTCATACAGCTGATGGAGAGCGGAGGTTGAGAGTTGGTCCCGGTGGGAAGAGGAGCCGAGAGGACTCCGGAAGCCACCACTGGGGGAACAGTGGATGGAGGTGATTTCCAGATTTCTAGACAATGGGAACCAGTAGCCAAGTACTAACCCACTGCCCCTGCAGTGAGCAACTACTAGGACTAGGATTAAGCCGACCGCCTAGAAACCAACTGACCCTACCCTGTAACCTGCCACCAAAAGGATAATGACGCACCACTCAGACCCACACATCTCCTGAGTATATATGCACACCACAGTGACCACATCCAAGGTCATACGTTTAAGTTTGCTGAAGTTCAATATTCACCCAAATATTCAGCTCAGATCTTTACTAGGAGGAAAGTTTAGGAATAGCTAGACTGTGACCTACTGCTACAGAGTCTTGAAATGCACTTACATTAACCATGTTCGCTGACAGATGATCCGACCGACAGATAACGAGGTGAATAAATTGGCTTACCGAAATGGTTATTAAAGTCAAAATCAATAAATAAAGTTAACAGATGCCAAAGCAGTGCCAGGCCAGGTGGTGGGCCTGAAAAATGACTCAGACCAGGAACTCCTACAGGGTACCCCGAGTGAAATGACCTCTCACCAGGCCTGGTTATACAGGCAGCAGTGCTTCATAAAAGTATGGATGGACAGCGACGTAGCAGCCTGGCGGATGTCCAAGACTGACACACTGCGGGGCATTACAGTGGTAGCAGCCCTTGCTCTGTAGGAATGGGCACATAAGCATTCAGGAGGCTTTGCTTTAGCCCGCTGGTTCTTTTCTTCAACCCTTTCGCCCACAAAGATCTGATCGTGCTGTGACATGAAGGCGCCCTGAAGGTTTAAGCACTTCCAAATGAACAAAGCCTATTAGCACAGGACCCATGACCCAACTCCACCTTGTTTGTTCCAGTGCCACATGGAGGTAGTGTGTCTGTGAGAACCTGCAACTGTTCCCCCTTGGACAGGAGGAACGCTTTCTGTGCCAAGGAAACCTCCTGCATCTCCAACAAGTTGAGGAGGAGGCAGGCTTCTATTAGAGCCCAGAGTCCTCAGATCTCTACCTCTCCCTGATGACCTCTCCAACCCAGCAACAATGCATTCGTCACGACCATCAGCTCTGGGTGGGGCAAGGAGAGAGGTCTGTCACCAGTCCTGTGGTTTAGCAGCCATCACTGCAGACCTTTCCCAGTCTCCTCCGACAGCTAGATGGAATCTGCAAGGTTTCCTTGGTGGTGAGCTCACTGAGATTTCCGATTCGACTGCAAAGCCCACATATGCTACCTGGTGTGGTCCACCAGCAGGATGCAGAAGTCCAAGAGGCCAAGAAGCCCCAGAGCTACTCTCACTGTAACCCAGGTAAAGGGTCGAAATATCATGATCATAGCCTGAATGTCCTGGACTCGTGGACGTGGAGGAAAGGCCTAAAAGAGCACAGTATCCAAGATGGCTCCAATGAAGGGGAACCATTATGAAAGAGACAGGTGTGACATTGGCACAATGATGGAAAATCGCAATGATGTCAACAGGCTGGCCATCATTTGGAGGTGGTTTACAACTGCTTGAGGCAAGCCCATCTTTAGCAGCCAGTCGTCGAAGTATGGAAAGACTGGTATTCCCAACTCATGCAGATGGGCAGTGATTGTCACTGCCCATCTGCATGAGTTGGGAATACCAGTGAGCACCTGAGGTGCACTGGTAAGGCTGAAGGGGAGCACTGAGACCTGAAAGTGCTTGTAGCCTATCTGAAACAGCAGGTAGCTTCTGTGGGATTGCAGGACCGGGCTGTCGAGAGACGTGTCTTGAAGATCCAATGCCACCATCAAAGTATCCCAGATCCAGACTGAACTAGTGCCGCAGTGAGCATTTTGAATCATTCCTTTCGAAGAAAGATGTTCAAAGGTGGAAGATCGAGGATAAGGCAGAGACCTTCACCCTTTTTCAGGGCCAGAAAATAATGGGAATAACAACACGTCCCAATCTAATGACGGCATCCTCTCTATGGCTCCCTTGGTCAAGAAAGCTTGAACTTCTCCTCAAGGTATGGACAAGGGGTCCTCAAGGATGTGTTGTGGTGGGGAAGGCATGTCAGGGTACTGTTCAAGGAAAGAAAGGGAGTAACCATTCTGTCCAATCTGGAGCACCCACTACTCGGATGTAATGCTCCTCCACCCAGGGAGGTAAAAGTTGATTGTGACCTCCTACCAGATGATCATGCAACGCTACGGATAAATTAAAGCGGTTTTACAGTGGCTGTAAGAGAGGTGTGGGGATTGGGTATTATGTTGTCCCTGGGGCGGCCTGGACCCTGACAGCTGGATCCCTGCCCTCTGCCTCATTAGGTTTGGAAGGATGGCTGTTGCTGAGGCTGCATGGGGGCAGTTGGCAGTGGGTTGACGACTTTGGGCTACCAACTTGACACAGCAGGCTTCTTCAGCTTTGGAGTCCTTGTGCTGCAAACAGGATGCCAGTCCACTGACATGGCAGGCAAAGTTCCTCTCTTGTGCTAGGCAGGGCACAGCCTCTCTTTCCCAGGTCCATAGCGCAGCTGGGCAGACCTTCCTCGGTCCTTCTTCCAGTCCAGTCGAAATCCGAGTTTGGTGTGCCCTAATTATGCTCAGAAAATGCCCTCAGTGCAGGATGCAAGTTTCTTCCCACCTGATGACCTCTTCCTACAAAGTGTGGCATCCAAAGATGCACGATTTTGCCCATTTCCAATATGGCAGGACCCCTCTCCCAGCGTGTAGAGCTCTTTAGCCCAACCCAAAGGTGAGGCTACCAAGGGGGCTACCGACCCTGGAAAACCGGTTTGGCTACTGGTTTCCTTTCTTCTGTCCCTAGTGCTAGCCTGTCTGCCTTAACAGTGCAGCAGCCCTTCTCCCAAGTTTGAACCATTTGCCCTTCAAAGGCAGCTTCTCCTTTGACACCTCCTTCTAATGCAAGCCCCTATTGTATACTTTACTCTGTGTCGTTAGCACGTCTCCCCAGGAGAGGAAAAAGCTGTCTTAGTGACAGGATCCAGTGTGCAACCCGTGTGGGGACAGGGGACTAAAGGCAACAAAGTGGCAACTTCGCTAAAGTTGCACACTCCAACTTGTTACATTAATGTGAACTTAAGAATCAGGTTGGGATAAATGTAATGAGTTGTGGTTGTCCACTTTGGTCGCCTCCTTCCAGAGTTAGCACAGCTGAAGGATTAGCATGCAACTTTGCACTCACTAACTGGGCAACCAAGCCTTTCCACAGTAAGAACAACAGTTTTGCGTTTTTACTATCGGAACATGTAAAATACATGTTCTGCCCATGAGATATGTTGCACCCTGCCTTAGGACTCGATAGGAGTGCTGTAGGTGTGACTTACACATATACCAGGGGGAAGTCTGGCTTTGCCATTACTTTAAATTGCAAAGTCAAACAGCAGTTCAAACTGCTCTTCCAGCCTGCAAATGACGGGCGTTTTACTGGTATCACACCCATGAGAAACAGGTTTAGAGGTTACTGTGAAGTGACAAGCTTTGCTTTGATCCGGAGGAGGAAAGCATGGGACAACTTTGGGTGAATAGAGATGGTGACTAAAGTGAAATAAATGACGGACAGTTTTTGCTGCTGCTGATGTCGATACTGCTACTAAGCAATGTCTGGGAGTATCCTTTCACTTAAGAGGTAGCTGAACACAAGCAACTTCTTTCATTTCTTGCGCCAAACATTTTAAGGGTTTGTCTTCTGATCCTGGTTTCCTCTGGATCTGGAGAGAAAAGATCTTGACCTTCTGAATCTTGCTCCGAGTGTCCAGAATAACCGAGTGAAAGCAAACCATGCCAATCGACCCAGCAATACCCATTGCAGTAAATGTATGTTAATGTATGCTAACAGCAAATGGTGTGCGATAAACCACACAAAACTGTGTGCTTGTTCTTTTAAGACCTATGTCTCCACACAATATAAAATAGTCAAAAGCAGTTGAACAGTAGCCGAAAAAGACATTGAGGGAGAGACTTTCCTAGGTAGGGTTTGATATCTGGCATTTAAACACCTCAACTAAATTTAACAGATTGCAAATAAAATGACCAGTCTGATGGAAAATAAGCATAAATGGATAAATAATCAACAGCCTGGCTGTACTAGGAGGTCCTGGACAGCGATGCTTCAGAAATTCTAAAAGGAGGGATGTCCACATTTATCCACGTGTAGGCACCGTACATAACTTCATAATTCTTTTTCAGAGATTCCAATGTGTTTTTTCATTTAAATGTGCTTTGCAATACCTTCATTTGATTTCAATTGTACTTGTTTAATATAAAATACAAAAGGTGCTATCTCCTTTTCCCAATTTTATTTTAAATAATGGATTTCAAAAATGAAAAATCTATGTATATAAAATGTGTTTTATGGTCCCTGCACAAGGGCAGAGTTTTAGTAATTTTTTTTATTTTTTTTTTAACTATTTAGGAATATCAAAGAAAGTGCCAACACTCTTATGAATTCTTCCATCAGGTTTGCCATCAGAATCCAAATACTACTACTTTGTGAAAGCATAGGCATGTGCCCAAGTCACAACATCAACACTTAAGGCAGTAGTAGGTGATAAAAACAATAACTGCTGGCTTTAAGTTTGTGGAATGAGCTCGGAGGCCTTCTGAATGATGGCCCTTTTATATTTTAGATATTCACCTGAATTACTGATCCTGCTGTGGCAGCCTGACAAACCAAAGGTGAAAGTACAATTCACTCTTTACATTTCTCTCTCTTTTTTTTTTTTTTTTAAGATGAAGATTCGCTTAATCCACTCCCTTTTATTAAAAAGCCGTACCTTATGTTACCTAATGTTGCACACTTTCTCAAACATAGTTCACCAGGTCTCTTGGTGACTTCCACAGGAGATTTAAGTGGAGAGAGGATGCCAGGAGTCACTATAAAAGCAACTGATACGCTGAATATGTGCTGCAGTTCTCAAATAATCACTGCGGAGGATATTAGCTTCTGATGGCCGTCCATGGTAGGCAGTGTGTCAACCAAGATGGAGGATATAACACAGCTACCTGCCAATACTTGGCGTGCATTATACCACACCTTACAGACTTGATACAAGAACAGTGGTGAAGGTGACTGCTTGTGTCTGGCAGGGGAAACAACTGCAGCAACCTGAAAAGTGACAGTCTAATGAGTCTTTACCTTTATTCCCAGATTAATGAATAATACACAAAATGATGTACAATGAAGGATTGAGAGCAGAACCTAACCAAACACTGCCATGGCAAACTAAAGCATTGCATCACACGCCAAATAGCAAGTTTTCATGCTAAAATGAGTAGAGCACTGGCTGATCCATTAAAATAAAGCCAAAAGAGAAAATTGCTCACGCATGGTGTGCGTGCCTCTCTAGTTTAGGTAGAAGCACATACAATGGGAAAGAGAGGGAAGCAGATCTCACCTTAATATGGTCTGACAGCTGCATCGTACAGTCTTCTGTTTGTTCAGCCAAGTGGATGCTGTACAAGTGCTACAAAAACGGAAGAAAGAGAATGTGTTAAAGTGTGCCAACCTATTGACCCCTGGGTAACACTGAAGAGTCTAGAAGAGAGCTAGTGTAACCTGGAATAAAGATTTGCAGAGGACGTGCATTCACTTCATTATTAAATAATTTAGGTTTGAGGAATGAATTTCAGGATGGTAGAGAATGTTTTGCATCCATGTAAATAACATTAATCCTAGAACGCTTCTGTGTACATAGAAAACCAACAATCTATGCTTGAGCATCACTTTTGTATGGACGTTTATAGGTTATCAAAATGAGGAGCGATGTAGTTCAAAGACGGGGAGGAGAGAGAGCTGATCAATAAGGAAATGTAGTACATGATTTGATGGAAAATTAAAACAGAGAAACCACATTTAAGGGATCTAATCTATGGAAAACCCAACTGGAGGAAAAACAGTCACACTGAAAATTAAAGGAAATACATTACTAGAAATACCATTATTTTGAAAAAGTATAGATTTGAGGCAAGTAGTTAGTGCATTAGATATGAGTAAAGAAAGGGGGTAAGGCTGAGTTAAAGAAATGCTGACAAAGCCAATAGGCTTTACCTTTTATAATGCCTTTTAATACTGAAAGTACCATGGAAGACTCAAACCTAGGTTCAGAGGTATCTAGTCAGCAGCTCTCTTCTCTAAGCCACATCTCCACCTGCCGGAGAGCCCCATCCATACATTGTAGGCCTGACAAGTGAAAACAATAATGAGCACCATCCTCTCGCCCAAAACCTATGACCTATGTAGCAGCTCTCTACAGGAAGACATGGTGAGATGCAAGTGGCAGAAAAGGCCCACGCTGAATGAAGCTGTCCTACCCAGTCAGTGCTCTACTGTTTCGACCAGGTTGTTCAGCTGGGGGTTGAACCCTCTTCACTCCTGATCGCTGCACAAACGTGGGGTGGGCTGACAATGCCAGAGATCCCTCCACAATGTGTAAAGATTCACACTGCTGTAGCTGGACCTTAGAATCCCCTGAAAAAGGTTTCTACTCTTCTTGACTCAATAGCTGCCATGTTCAGATGCTCCCCTCACTCAGATATGTGCACCGAGAACAGTTCAAGACTTAGGGCTTTACTCAGTAGCTCAGTCTTTGCATTGTATGAAAGCAGCATTCGCCTTACTCCTCAAATGCTTCACAATCTACCTCTCTCTCTTGTGTGAGAAGTAGAAGGTGAATAAGAGAATTTCAAAATCCAAATAGATTCTCCACGACTTGCGTAAAGACCAGAAAGGAGTCAATTGCAGGATCAACCAACAGAAAAAAAAAGCAGGCAAATGAGAACTAAGACAAATAAAATGGATATACGGATCCCTGATGCTCGGATCTGCGTTGGTGGCATGGAAAAAAAGGAACTGTTGTTATCATTGGAGGTGTAAAGTGCTTAACCGATATTCAAACACCAGGTATCAAAGGCACTGAAAAAGTACTCACAAAGAACAGCCCACATCTTAAAGGGGAACAATTTTACTATGAGGCTTCTACAAGTTTTCTAGCGTCCTTTTTCAGCATCTACATATTGGACGTGTACAATTGTGGGCACAGGAAGCCAATTGCTTCTGTTTTCCCAACTGTGT
Source organism: Triturus cristatus (assembly GCF_964204655.1). NCBI lineage: Eukaryota > Metazoa > Chordata > Amphibia > Caudata > Salamandridae > Triturus > Triturus cristatus. Next base: position 1,198,720,023 of record NC_140582.1, on the reverse strand, counting down.
CAGCCCTGTTGGTCTCACTCAAATCATGCGGTCAGCAAGTATAAAACCCTAATTGTAAGATAGTGACAGGATTCTCCAGTTTTCCAGGGGTAGCCCACATCTCTTTGGCATGCACTACTGTATCATTTTTAGGTCTTGCGCCTAGCGTTGCACTGCGCAGCAGTGCTCGCGCAGTGAGAGTACTTTTGTCCCGGGTTCAGAAATGGACCCTGGAATCGTACACGCTCGTGCGTGTTTTTTGTTTTGTCTTCTATTATTGGGCTTTTAGTTGCTGTATTTTTTAGACAGAGCACGCAATAGGCCAAAGGCGGGCGCATCGCTCCGCCCACGGCCTATTGGTGTCTGTTACGTGCACTAAAGCCTATCTGCATTCAATTATCGTGCCCAGACACGGGCGCGATAATTGAAAGCATATGGTTGTCTGTGGCGCGCACCATTGGCGGCTGTCTGCTTCCAAAAGCGATTGCTTTTGGTTTCGCGATCGCTTTACTTGTAGCTTTGCTTTCAGTTATGCGATCACTTTACTTGTGGCTTTGCGGCTGCAATACAGTTTGTTGCTTAATTGGGAGGAATGCGTGGCTAATCTTTACGTGGTTACAAGGTAAAATAAATGAAGGCGGTTACAAGGCAAAGTAAATGAAAATGCGCAGCAAATGTTTACTTCGTTACAAGGTAAAATAAATGAAGGCGGTTACAAGGTAAAAAAAAATGAAAAATGCGTCGAAAATATTTAAACAGTTACAAGGTAAACAATGCATGCCTAATAATTGCACTATAATTCTCTTTTTCTAATGTCGCGTCAGGCTTACTGAAATAATTGACTATCTGCTTAGCTACAAAAGAAGGACTTGTTGGGGCGAAGTCATACTTTCTGACTGGACTGAAAACGTGTGATTTTGGATAGAGTTCTTTCTCCTTCCGTTACCAGATTCCCTTAATCTAAAATGGCGCTTCCTTACAATTAGCGTTATAGACATATAGACAGAAATACACAGCGCTAGACCTGGGTACAGGAAAACAGACGTACACACATATAGAAAAGGAGATTAACAAGCAAAGAGATATACAGAAACAGAGGCACATACACAAAGCTAGAAACTGAGACAGATAGACAAAGAGGCACAGAGGCAGAGATAAAGACAGAAACTTATAAACACTAAAAGGCACATATAGAGTTTGATACATACATGCAAATACAGTGTACACATAGGTAGACACATAGCGGAGCATGACGGGGACAGAGGAGCATATACAAAGAGAGACACACAGAGAGAGATAGAAACGCACAAACTAAGAGAAAGATGAATACACTAAGAGAGAAGAAACAGACAGTAAAACAAATACATCTTGTGGCTTTGATTTCAGTTTTGCGATCATTTTACTTGTGGCTTTGCGGCTGCAATACAGTTTGTTGCTTAATGGGAGGAATGCGTGGCTAATCTTTACGCGGTTACAAAGTAAAATTGCAGTTACAAGGCAAAGTAAATGAAAATGCGCAGCAAATATTTACTTTGTTAAAGGTAAAATAAATGAAGATGGTTACAAGGTAAAAGAAATGAAAATGCGCGGCAAATATTTACGCGGTTACAAGGTAAACAATGCGTGCCTAATAATTGCACTATACTTCTCTTTTTCTAATGTCGCGTCAGGCTTACTGAAATAATTGACTATCTGCTTAGCTACAAAACAAGGACTCGTTGGGGCTAAGTCATACTTTCTGACTGGACTGAAAACGCGTGATTTTGGATAGAGTTCTTTCTCTTTCTGTTACCCGATTCCCTTAAGTTGTGTGTGGGGTTGTGTGTGTGTGTGGGGTTGTGTGTGTGTGGGGTTGTGTGTGTGTGGGGTTGTGTGTGTGGGGTTGTGTGTGTGGGGCTGTGTGTGTGTGTGTGTGGGGTTGTGTGTGTGTGTGGGGTTGTGTGTGTGTGGTTGTGTGTGTGGGGAGGGGGGGTTGTGTGTGTGTGTGTGGTTGTGTGTGTGTGGTTGTGTGTGTGGTTGTGTGTGTGGTTGGGTGTGTGTGTGGTTGGGTGTGAGTGGTTGTGGTGGTTGTGTGTGTGGTTGTGTGGTTGTGTGTGTGGTTGTGTGTGTGGTTGTGTGCGTGGTTGTGTGTGTGTGGTTGTGTGTGTGATTACACATCACATAATTACACTGTATTCAATACAACATAAATACACTCCACATACCACTCAGTATTACATAATTGCACGTCACATAATTACTCTCTACTTAATGCAAGATAAATACACTCAACACAATACCAACAAAAAAATAAAACAATTGCATTGCAATAGGTCTCACATTACTGAATCTTTGAGCTGCTATTGGTGTTGCATTATTATTAGCAATGCCAACAGCTCAAACTTTAATAATGCGAGACCTATTGCATTGAAAATGCTTGTTTTTTATGTTATGCAGAATGTTCGGACTTATACGTCCTACTGAACCAAAAATACCATATTTACCGCTCAATAGTGTTTTTGATATAATCTTTGCCAACTTAACACAAAATTTCAATCAATTTTTAAAGGAAAACAATAAAAAAAATAGAATTAAAATACTTGGTTGACCAATGGACCTGCTCCGAAGTAATTAAACCTGGGGTGTCATCCCACCTGTTTGGCACGGAGCATTCCCCGGCATGGTGAGAGAGGCAAAATACATTTGAGTCCTCAGTATGGTGGCTGGACTATGTTCTTAAGGAATTCTGCAGAGGCAAAGTATCCTTTATAATGTACTAATTACATCCAATTGTTTAGATGCAAATTAACGTGGAATGAATCACTATTGTAAACTGAACGAAAACCCATTCCGAATCTTCTCCGTTTCCTCTGTATATCAAATCACACATGGAGCTTAATGACATGATAAAAGCTTTCCAAATACATCTATTATTTTTAGGTCTTGCGCCTAGCAGTGCACTGCGCAGAAGTGCTCGCGCAGCACAAGACATTTAGTAGGTGAAAAACGGGATATTCAGGCTGACCTAGGAATCGCACTCGCTCGTGCGATTCCTTTTGTGGTACGCGATTGGCCTTCGCGTGCGCAATTTTATAAAAGACTGCACGCAATTGGCCAAAGGCGGCCGCATTGCTCCGCCCATGGCCTATTGGTGTCTATTAAGCGCTTGGTGCGCGTAGACACCAATAGGCTATGGCTCGCAGTGGCGCGCGCACGCACCCCTCGCGGGCTTGTTTTTCTAGTTTCAGCATATGGCGGCGCAGGATGCTGTTTACCGCTCAAATAAACTTAATCTGCGAACTGCTGGTACCGTGAGGAATACAGAAGTGAGGCGAACATTTACAAAGTTAGCAGCACGCTGTTATAATTTTTGTTAAGTGGTTTACCGAGATAAGTGAAAAAAAGCCTGCCTTTAGCAGTTGAGGAATGCGCTGGCAGGCGGCGCTGCTCAGTGCAATCCTGGAATTCTTCTCCACCCCAACCCCTTACCCCCGCACATGTTGCACTTCCCGTATGCAAGACCCCAAGGTAGAATAGTTACAGCATTTGTGCTGTTGTGAAAAGCACAACTTTCGAATGCAGTGACCGTATTCCATGGGTGGCCACTTCATGTGCTCACGGACAATTTCCAGGTGCGCTTATGTGTTTTAGTGCCGTATTACAAAGGAAGCGTTTCACTTGTGTGGGGGCGCGAGGGACATGGGCTCAGTAAGATTCCTTTAGTCCCATGACAGGTCTGTGGCCAGAGCTCAGTCATAGGAACTCCTAGTGGAAGAATCGGGATTGGCAGCTTCCAGCAACAATTTAAAGAGCTCGAGTGAAAAACCTGGCAGCGTAGGTCTTCTCTGTTTTATCACAAATTGTGCAGCGCCTTTTGCAATTAGTGTAGCACGGCACCGCTTTGGGGCTTACCAACTTCCTATAACAACCCAAGCTGTTACACCGCTAAGTACACTTTAAGAGAAGACAATGACACGGAGGTGCCTTTCCAAACAGTTCCAAGCCGGAGTCAGAGTTACCTCAAGATTTTACACCAATGGAGGACGGAATGTACTTTTTCAGTGCCCACTGCCGGCTTATTAACATCTAGGTTTGTCTATTCTTTTAGTTACACTGGGATTCCCGCATTAGGCATGTTCACAGATTTTCTACATTTTGCCAGTGTGTTTGCCTCGTCACTCCTGAATGTAAACTTGCTCAAGCTCTCTTTTACAGGATAAATATTTTACCCCTTCCCTTACCATATAGAACGTGGTTTCTGCCGCCATACGGTCAATGAGCTGGTCACCTAATGTTAAAGTCCTCATGCGGGTCTGGGCGCAGCAGACTTCGTACTGTACTTTCATAGCCCTGGCGCAGGTCTTCGAGGCACTAGAGAATTGAAGGGCACCAGCAGAGAATTAAATGGCAGAAGGAAGGGTGAGGTGGGCGCAGAAATGTCTCAGCAGGTAGCAGCGGGAGGGCTTTGAGCCCCGGACCGACGAGCAGCACAGCCGACATGGAAGTGAACCTGGGAGAAAGCACGCTTCCAGGCCACCACGCCCTCAGCAGGTCAGCGGTGGAAAAGAAATCAGTAAAAACAACAAGCACAGCCAAAGCACACGCTCGTGCACATCTCCTGTCCCGGCAGGTATGCATAGTGCTGAAAGTGCTGCCTCGGCAGAAAAAAACAGTCTGCCGGGATCCCCCTGTCCTCCCCGTGAGACTCCACGCTCCATGCCTGCTTCACAGCTGTGGTGAAAAATGTTCTTATCCGCTTGTTAAAAAAACAAGCAGTTAAGAAAAGTCTTCACATCAGCCGCAAAGTAGGCTATCGTGTCCGGAGGGGCAGTCCGAAAAGCAGACAGGGTGTCAACCAAAAACCCTCTTTTCCAATGGAAAGCCAGCATTTAGCATAAACGCTGACGCTACCCAATGGAAAAGAGGGGCGGGGCTTAAAGTCCCATTTAGAAAAAAAATTCTAACAAGATCTCTCGCAGAGGCGGAGCAGCACTTTGCGCTGCCACGCCCAGGCGAGACCTAAAAATGTTTCTTAAAATCTAGATGTGCTTGGGGGTAAAGGGTCTCAATACTTGACTGGTGGAAGGGACTCAGGAAGTGCTAACAGTCCGCCCCGGGCACCGGCAACCAATACTACGCCACTGCCTCAGGTTGTTCCGTTAGGGCATATCCGCTTGTCAGGAGTAGGAGACCCACTGTGCAACATGCGACATTGTACTGACCCAACTGCTGCTGGAACACGCAGACAGCAATTTGCGGCTATTTCAGCCGCGACCAGCTCTGTTGCTGTTGGAGCTTTCATTGACCAAGCAGGGGAACGTGGAGACATGGACAGTAACGTTTTACTGCATGTGACACCGGATATGCATTTACATTGTCACCTTTGAGCAAGTGAGCTACTTCATAAGAGGGTTAACACAAGCCTGTTCAAATGCTAGTAAAGATTATCAACAAATGAGGGCTACCAAAGCCCCGGTCTCTCTACTGCTTTTAATTATTTGTTGTGATTATATATCTTTGGCACATAGTCAAATTTTGCTATATCCAGACCTAAAAAGGGAAACAACCCTTGACTGTAGAGTGCACTGTATGATACATAGGCCCAAATACTCCCCACCATCATGAACATAATGCATAGCTACCCACAGACTTTTATCAAAAGGTTTTACTACAAGACGTCAGCAGGGAAAAGTTACTTGTAAAACCAATTCTCCATCAAGGGTGTCTTTATTACAATCATACACATGGAATACCTTTACTTTATTCAGATTTTTTTTTTTTAAGAAAAGTCTCTCCCAAAATAAATAGCAATCACTATCAGTGCTTTACTTTTTTAACTGGCTAATAAATAATCAACGTTAAAAGCTTTTGTGCTTTCCAGTTCCAATTTTGAAAGAGACAATGCAAAACTGCAACAGGTGCTTAGACACATGTAAAACAAATGTGGACATTGGCATTTTAAGGCATCGAAGCTGCTCCACAGTCATCCAAAGCAGTTCAGTGACAGGTAGAGTCTGCAATTCCTGCGAGGTAATTTAGAGAAGGGACCTTGCCTGATCTTATTTTCTTATTCTTAATGCATTTACATGATTCTCCTTGTGAGGATGGTAAGATGTTTTAGGAATTTATTACTATAACCATGACTGAGAACTTGGATTACAAAAAACTTGCCCTCCTCCTTTCATGCTATCTTCATTAATATTAATACACAAAATACAATAGCAAGCATATTCCCCAGTCTAAAAGGTGGAAAAGACAGGAGAGGTGAAAAACAAAAGAATAATTCATAATTAAGCATTCCAATTTTGTAGAGTCCTTATCTACTTGCCTAACAAGTGAAATGACTGACCACCAAGTAGCTGCTCTGCAAGTCTCACTAATAGGACTTTTTATGTCTCGCCTGCAACAGCCCATGCATTGCATGCAGTCTCGCTAGCATGGCATATTGTATACAACGAAAGGCTTCCAGCCCGCCCAATGCTTAACATTGGTTGGCTTCATTGTCACTCTTCTTTGCTGCCTTCCAATTGGCCAGCGCATGCTGGCTTCACTTCCTCTTCTTTTGCTAAACATGGACCAAGTAAAAATGTTTCAGCTTGATTGCTGCCCTTCGGATGATCGTGCTGTGATTAAGGTACTACTTTTATTTTTTCTTCATCCTTGTGTTCTCTTGACACATGTAGTTATGTTTTACTGTGCCCCACACACACTTCAAATAAGGCTTTTTTTTCTTTGAAAATTGATGTTTATTGTGACAACAGATGTTATCTGCTACAAAATGTATTTTCAGTAAGACATGGACATGGGTACAATTGCTTTCTTAATGTGAGAGGAGGGTTTTGCCAAATTTTATATTTTTTTCTCCATTTTTATGCATTGGGGAGATTAACTGAATTGCTCAGAATCACAGGGGTGTTGCGCGGAGACCTAACACGTATAGGCAAAGTCAATAGGTCTGGCATTTGAGACAATTTGCTCTGCCATTGTCTTTTGTTCATGCAGCACAGCATGGGCATTGCCGACTTTAACAATGACTTGTAGCCATGTTGTTTGCAGTATGGCTAAAAACAATAATAATAAAATAAAAGACTATGGTGCATCTAGCGCTAATGCACTTAAAAAAAAAAGTGTATGAGCACTAGCTGCATCATAGCGCTTTCTTAAATTAGTTTTAGCCAAACTACAAAGCATATGTGCTGCTGTACAGCATGGCTACAAATATTGTCAAAGCCAATAGCTCCCATAGGCTTTGCCAATGCTTGTTTTAAATAACTGATGCAAGTCATTACTTGAGACACTGACCTTTACCATTGTATGTCCTTTTGCCGTACCTGATAGTATTTAATGGCCTTTGTCAATGGCTCCACGTTGACCGTCTCATCCAGTTGATCCTTGTGTAGCAGCTCAATCAGAAAATCCAGGGACCGCTCATGAACGCTCATCTCAGGATAAAGCATTCCAACCTTCTTGTACACCTCCACATTACATTTATTCATGGCTCTGGAGAGAGGGGTGAATAAAGGAACATGAAAGTGATCTCTCTCAGCTCATCATTTTACAAAAGGGAATAACTCTCTTAAGAAACCAGTGCTACGAGTCTTTAAAAAGAAAATAATATAGGAGGCTAAAGAAACAGACCAAACTAATGGCTGCATCCACTAGGCCCATGATTTCAAGATGCACTCAGAAAGAAGTTGCTTTCCTGACCATAAGGATCTTTAACATTATCTTCTGTGGATTCACTTCTTTTAATAGCACCGCACCAGGAACAGTGTCCCAGTAGAGCAGGTTAGACGCAACAAATTTCTATCTACGTTAATGCAAAATCTCAAGATCAATGTCAAGCACTAGTACATCAGACAGAATGTAAGGAAAGTGTTACTTACCCGTAGACATTTGTTCTTGGCATCTAGAGCTGTAGAATCACATGCTGTGCATAGATTGCCATCTTGTGTTGGGTCCGGATGTTTGCAGAATGTTTTTCTTCGAAGAAAAGTCTTTCAAGTCATGGGGCCGGTGACGACTCCTTTCGGTGATAGTGCGCATGGGCATCGACTCCATTGTTAGATTGTTTGCCATCATAGGGTGAGAATGGAATTAGTAGTGTATTAACCCCTTCGATGCTCATGACGGAACGGTTCCGTCATGAGCATCGGTTGGGCTGTGCTCATGACGGAACCGTTCCGTCATGAGGACAGCCCCCGGGGGAAGCGCTGGCGCTCCCCCCCTTGTGCCTCGATCTTGCCCCCCTTTATGGGGGTGGCAGCGGAAGAGCTTCCGCTGCCACCCCCGACCCCCCCCGAGCCCCTCCACGCTTTCTGATGACGTCAGCGCGCACAGCGCGCGCCGGCGTCATCAGGAAGCGTTGGACGCGCTGGAATCCATTTCTTCCAGCGCGTCCAAGGGGAGCAGAGGTAGGTGTTTGTCGTCCGGTGGGGGCCGCGGCGGTGAAATCTGTAGTATTGAGGCATCGGGGGAGAGGAAAGAGTATTTCCTCTCCCCCGATGTCTCAATACAGGGCATTCCTGCTCCACGATCGCGCACAGCGTCGCGATCGTGGAGTAGGGATGCCCCACTAGACACCAGGGATTTAGTATTTCGAATTTGGGAAGCGACCCCTTAGGCAAGGGTCGCTTCCTTGGGGATGAAAATTTGGCGAAGTCTTTTCTGCCCCCCCTGGGGGCAGATCGGCCCGCTTTCTGCGCGTTTCTGCCCCCAGGGGGGGCAGAAAAGCCCACTAGACACCAGGGATGTCGTTTTTACTATGTAGGAAGCGACCCCTTAGGCAAGGGTCGCTTCCTTGGGGGCAAAATTTTTGGAAGTCTTTTCTGCCCCCCCTGGGGGCAGATCGGTCCGCTTTCTGCGCGTTTCTGCCCCCAGGGGGGGCAGAAAAGCCCACTAGACACCAGGGATGTCGTTTATGCTATGTAGGAAGCGACCCCTTAGGCAAGGGTCGCTTCCTTGGGGGGCCCAATAATTTGAAGACTTTTCTGCCCCCCCTGGGGGCAGATCGGTCTTCTTTCTGCCCGTGTCTGCCCCTAGGGGGGGCAGAAAAGCCCACTAGACACCAGGGATGTCTATTTCGTTATGTAGGAAGCGACCCCTTGGGCAAGGGTCGCTTCCTAGGGTGGTAAAGTGAATAGAAGACTTTTCTGCCCCCCCTGGGGGCAGATCGGTCGTCTGAAAAGCCCACTAGACACCAGGGATGTCTTTTTCTTTATGTAGGAAGCGACCCCTTGGGCAAGGGTCGCTTCCTTTGCGGCCTATTTATTTAGAATACTTTTCTGCCCCCCCTGGGGGCAGATTGGTCGTCTTTCTGTCCGTTTCTTCTCCTTGGGGGGGGGGGGGCAGAAAAGCCCACTAGACACCAGGGATATAAATATTATTGTAGGAAGCGACCCCTTGGGCAAGGGTCGCTTCCTTGGGCCCCTAAATGTTTTGAAGACTTTTCTGCCCCCTCTGTGGGCAGATCGGTTTTATTTTTTTGCCGTTTCTGCTCCCATTGGGGGCAGAAAAGCCCACTAGACACCAGGGAATTAGTTCAATTAGAAATAGAAGTGACCCCTCGCTTCCAGGGTGCAATTTGTTATATGTATTTGGCTCACCTGCCCCGGGACTGAATAGCCTTTTTTTTCCTGCTGTTTTCTGCCTGACCTGGCACACAAACCGATTGACCATTTGGGTAGTGACATGGCATGTTATAATGTTTATCGTTATATTTTTTGTGATTTCCAATTGTAATGTTTTTTTTGTTTACTTTTTTGTTCTAGGTGAAGGCTTTTCTTCTGTTCACGGTGACGTTTTGGTTCTGGTGGTTTTGCTGTTTGTGTAGTTTGGTAAGAGACTGTTTTTTTGTACAATGCAAATGTGTTTGATTTCTCTGCCTGTTTTTTTTTGCAAATGGTGTAATAATAGCAGTATGTTTGGTTTTTGAGTTTCAAAAACTTTTTGCATTGGTGCACGATGTGTATTTTGTTGTCTTGTGAGTAATTTGTTTTTTTTTCTTCTTTCTAGTTTGATATCATTGGTCTTTGCTGTGTCACTGCAGAGTTTGTTTCTGGTGAGTGCAGCTGTCTCTTTTGATTTTGGATTGTATAGTTTTTGAGTACATTGATCTTATTGATATAAGGTACACATTTCTTTACTTACTTGGTTTGCACATTGTTGGTTGTTGTTGACTTGTTTGTGCAGTCTTCCATCTTAGTAGGTATAATGGCTAGCCGCAGGATGACTGCTCAGCAGGTTGTTGGTTTGCTGTTTGAGTCTTCCTCTGATATTGGGTCAGAGACTGACTCTGCTTCTGAGGGAGAGGGGGCAGGGGACGATTCTGGCAGTGAGTTTTCTCTCCGTATGGGGTCATCGGATGATGAAGATACTCTTAGTGCGGATGAAGTGCCTGTGTTAGAGGAGGAGACTGATGTGCCGATAGTGCGGCAAGAGGCATCTGGGCTGCAGCCTGCGGCTGCAAGGCTTCCCGTTGGTGTAGTGCGGCAAGAGACATCTGGGCTGCAGGCTGGGACTGCAAGGCTTCCCGTTGGTGTAGTGCGGCAAGAGGCATCTGGGCTGCAGGCTGGGGCTGCAAGCCTTTCCGTTGGTGTAGTGCGGCAAGAGACATCTGGGCTGCAGGCTGGGGCTGCAAGTCTTCCCGTTGAAAGTGATGACCTCTGGGTTGCCCCTGGCATGGTGCAGCCGGAATTTCCTGAGTTTACTGGTGTTCCAGGGTCTAGAGTGAATACCGAGAACTTTTTGCCTGTAAATTTTTTTCAGTTGTTTATGGACGATGTGTTTTTGGCAGAGATTGTTGAGCAGACTAATTTGTATGCCGAACAGTTTTTGAGGGACAACAGTGCCAGTCTTAAGCCACACTCTAGAGCTACCCGGTGGACTCCCACAAATGTTGAAGAGATGAAGAAGTTCTTGGGTTTAACTTTTTTGATGGGCTTGCTAAGGAAGCCATCATTGGCTTCATATTGGTCTAGCAGTCCCTTGATGGCAACGTCTATTTTTCCGGCAGTCATGACTCGTGACAGGTATTTGCTTCTGCTTCGGATGATGCACTTTGTAGATAATGGTTTAGCGTTGCCACGAGATCACCCTGATTGTGACCGTCTTTTTAAGATTAGGCCTGTCCTTGATCACTTTGTTGATCGATTTTCTGAGATTTATGCCCCTGGTAGAGAAATTGCAGTGGATGAGTCTTTGGTGTTGTTCAAGGGCCGCTTGGTTTTTAGGCAATACATTCCTAGTAAGAGGGCACGCTATGGAATAAAGCTGTATATGCTGTGTGACAGTAGGACTGGATATGTCTCTAATTTCAGGGTGTACACCGGTAAGGAATCTAGGTTTAACCTCCCTGGTTGTCCGTCCACTTTTGGAGTGACTGAGAAAATTGTTTGGGAACTTGGAAGAGGATTTTTTAACAAAGGCCACCATTTATATGTAGATAACTTCTACACTGGTGTACGGTTGTTCAGGGAATTGGCCAAAGTGGACACTTTTGCTTGTGGCACAGTCCGCTGTAACCGTAAAGGTTTTCCGAAAGAACTTGTTTGTCAAAAGCTTGTGCGGGGACAGTGCAGTGCGTTGCGTTGCCAGGAGCTTCTTGCTGTGAAGTTTACAGACAGGAGAGATGTCTACATGCTGACTTCCATCCATGATGAAAGCACTGCACCTGTGACTGTTTGGGGTCAGGTCGCTGAAGCGCGCAAACCTGTATGTGTTTTAGACTATAATAGGTACATGGGTGGTGTTGACAGAGTAGATCAGAGGTTGGAACCTTACACTGCTCTTCGTAAGGCTTACATTTGGTACAAGAAGTTGGCTATCCATCTTTTCCACTTGGCAATGTTTAATGCTTTTGTTGTGTTCCAGGATTCTTGCCCTGAGTCAAAGATGACTTTTGCTAAGTTTCAGGAGTCTGTAATAGGCAGCCTTGTTGTAGTGGAACAGGCAAGTGTTCCTAGAGTTGGACTGGTGGAGGATGTTGCTAGATTGAAAGAACGCCACTTTCCAGATCACATTCCTCCCACACCCACAAAAGATTTTCCCAGTAGGAGATGTAGAGTCTGTTGGCGAAGAGGTTTGCGGAAGGAGAGTCGTATGTACTGCCCCGATTGTCCCTCTCATCCTGCACTGTGTCTCTCTGCTTGTTTCCGAGCGTACCACACGCGTAAAAACTTCTGGGAAGATTCATGAGTGGTAAAGTGAACTGCCTGGTCTGTATTCTTTGGAAAATATGATTCTGTTTCAAGGTTGGTGTTAGTGCAATGTATTTAGTTGCTGATTTTCTGTTAGAAGATTTGTATCTATTTGCAATTTGTTTGTGCTTTTATTTTTTTCTAAAAAAATCCAAAATGTGATGGCGGTGTGTGTAGGCTTGCGCTTGGCTGTTGGTGTGTGTGGACTGGCACTTGGTTGGTGGTGTGCGTGGAATGGTGCTTGGCTGACGGTGTGCGTGGACTGGCGGTGTGCATGGACTGGCGGTGTGCGTGGACTGGTGCGTGGCTGGTGGTGTGCGTGGAATGGTGCTTGGCTGGCGGTGTGCGTGGACTGGTGCGTGGCTGGTGGTGTGCGTGGAATGGTGCTTGGCTGGTGGTGTGCGTGGAATGGTGCTTGGCTGGCGGTGTGCGTGGACTGGTACTTGGCTGGCAGTGTGTGTGGACTGGTACTTGGCTGGCAGTGTGTGTGGACTGGTGGTGTGTGCGGACTGGTGTTTGGCTGGTGGTGTCCGTGGACTGGAGCTTGGCTGGTGGTGTCCGTGGACTGGAGCTTGTCTGGTGGTGTGTGTGGACTGGAGCTTGGCTGGCGGTGTGCGTGGAATGGTGCTTGTCTGGTGGTGTCCGTGGACTGGAGCTTGGCTTGCGGTGTAGGTGGATTGGCGATTGGCTGCCGGTGTGCCTGGACTGGCGATTGGATGGCGGTGTGCCTGGACTGGCGCTTGGCTAGCGGTGTGCGTGGACTGGCGTTTGGCTAGCGGTGTGTGTCGACTGGTGCTTGGCTGGCTGTGTGTGAGTAGTGACTTTCTGCTGGTCACTACACACACTGCTAGCTGAGTGCCACTCCACGCAATCCTTCAGCCTGTGTAGTTGCTGTGTCTGGATTGTGGGCGTGTGAAAGTGATGGGCCCTTGAATGGCGCTGTGTGCTGGTGTGAGTTTTGTTATGTGATGGGCCCGCGGCTGGCGGTGTGAATGGTTTTGTATGTCTCACACGTATGAAAGGTGTATGAATGGCCTGTAAAGAGGTTGGTGCCTTGTCGTGGCTTTACAGCTCACGAGCTGTGAGTCAATGGTTCAGTTTCTTGCCCTTTCAATTATTACCAGTGCATTTCATGTTTTGTGAAATCACTTGGTAATACAATTTTATCTACTGAACCATCACTCACCCTCGTGCCAAATCCAACCAGTATGTGTGTATGCTTGCGGGTTAGATGACTGTGCAGTAATATTTGTCTTTCTGAAGCAGGGTGTACCTTGTCCCTTTTTGGTGATTTTTGTACTGTGTTGCTTTTGTACCTGGTGGTGCGAATGGTCTTGTTTGTATCGCGTATGAAAGGTGTGTGAATGGCCTGTAAAGCGGTTGGTGCCTTGATGTGGCTTTACAGCTCACGAGCTGCAAGTCATTGGTTTGGTTTTTTGTGAATTTAATTATTGACAGTGCATTTCATTTTTGTGAAATCTCTTGTTAATAAAATTTAATACACTGAACCATGACTTGCCCTCGTGCCAAATCCAACCAGTATGTGTGTGTGTTTGAGGAATAGATGGTTGTGCAGGAATCTTTGTTTTTTGTTTCTCTGCCAAGGTACACTTTCCATGTAAGATTAACCCACCAACTGTAGATATTGTCGAAAACCCTTGGGAGTTCATGGTGATGTCTCTCTAGTGATTTGAAAAATATTTTTTATCCCCATTGTCCTGTAAACCTCAAATTGTCTGCCACATTTTCTTTGCAGTATTATTCCTAAATTCTCACGCTGTAGTAACAATAGGTAATCTGGTTTTGCAAGGGGGGTTACTTTGGTTTTTTGCCCAGGGCTCGGCGGCCATCTAGGGAAACCTTTCCAACCCACGCATTTCTGAAAACTAGACACCCGGCGGCTTCCAGGGAGGTATGGCTTGCGTGGATCCCCCAACGTTTCCTTACCCAGAATCCCCTGCAAACCTCAATTTTTGCCCAAAAAATCACTTTTTTCACACATTTTGGGGTGGGAAAGTAGTGGCATCACCGGGCTCACACAAATTTACCACCACCCAGCGTTCCCCCAGGTCTCCCGGTAAAAATGGTGCCTCACTTGTGTGGGAGGCCCAAGTACCCGCGGCAGGCAAGGGCCCCAAACGTAGTGAGGCAACATCAACATTGCCTTTCCCAAATGTCGCCTCACTACGTTTGGGGCCCTTGCCTGCCGCGGGTACTTGGGCCTCCCACACAAGTGAGGCACCATTTTTACCGGGAGACCTGGGGGAACGCTGGGTGGTGGTAAATTTGTGTGAGCCCGGTGATGCCACTACTTTCCCACCCCAAAATGTGTGAAAAAAGTGATTTTTTGAGCAAAAATTGAGGTTTGCAGGGGATTCTGGGTAAGGAAACGTTGGGGGATCCACGCAAGCTATACCTCCCTGGAAGCCGCCGGGTGTCTAGTTTTCAAAAATGCCTGGGTTTGGTAGGTTTCCCTAGATGGCCGCCGCGCACCGGGCCAAAAACCAAAGTGACCCCCCTTGCAAAACCAGGTGGTTTGGCGATAGGCCATCTTGATGTCGCCTCACTACGTTTGGGGCCCTTGCCTGCCGCGGGTACTTGGGCCTCCCACACAAGTGAGGCACCATTTTTACCGGGAGACCTGGGGGAACGCTGGGTGGTGGTAAATTTGTGTGAGCCCAGTGATGCCACTACTTTCCCACCCCAAAATGTGTGAAAAAAGTGATTTTTTGAGCAAAATTTGAGGTTTGCAGGGGATTCTGGGTAAGGAAACGTTGGGGGATCCACGCAAGCCATACCTCCCTGGAAGCCGCCGGGTGTCTAGTTTTCAAAAATGCCTGGGTTTGGTAGGTTTCCCTAGATGGCCGCCGCGCACCGGGCCAAAAACCAAAGTGACCCCCCTTGCAAAACCAGGTGGTTTGGCGATAGGCCATCTTGATGTCGCCTCACTACGTTTGGGGCCCTTGCCTGCCGCGGGTACTTGGGCCTCCCACACAAGTGAGGCACCATTTTTACCGGGAGACCTGGGGGAACGCTGGGTGGTGGTAAATTTGTGTGAGCCCGGTGATGCCACTACTTTCCCACCCCAAAATGTGTGAAAAAAGTGATTTTTTGAGCAAAAATTGAGGTTTGCAGGGGATTCTGGGTAAGGAAACGTTGGGGGATCCACGCAAGCCATACCTCCCTGGAAGCGCCGGGTGTCTAGTTTTCAAAAATGCCTGGGTTTGGTAGGTTTCCCTAGATGGCCGCCGCGCACCGGGCCAAAAACCAAAGTGACCCCCCTTGCAAAACCAGGTGGTTTGGCGATAGGCCATCTTGATGTCGCCTCACTACGTTTGGGGCCCTTGCCTGCCGCGGGTACTTGGGCCTCCCACACAAGTGAGGCACCATTTTTACCGGGAGACCTGGGGGAACGCTGGGTGGTGGTAAATTTGTGTGAGCCCAGTGATGCCACTACTTTCCCACCCCAAAATGTGTGAAAAAAGTGATTTTTTGAGCAAAATTTGAGCTTTGCAGGGGATTCTGGGTAAGGAAACGTTGGGGGATCCACGCAAGCCATACCTCCCTGGAAGCCGCCGGGTGTCTAGTTTTCAAAAATGCCTGGGTTTGGTAGGTTTCCCTAGATGGCCGCCGCGCACCGGGCCAAAAACCAAAGTGACCCCCCTTGCAAAACCAGGTGGTTTGGCGATAGGCCATCTTGATGTCGCCTCACTACGTTTGGGGCCCTTGCCTGCCGCGGGTACTTGGGCCTCCCACACAAGTGAGGCACCATTTTTACCGGGAGACCTGGGGGAATGCTGGGTGGTGGTAAATTTGTGTGAGCCCGGTGATGCCACTACTTTCCCACCCCAAAATGTGTGAAAAAAGTGATTTTTTTGAGCAAAATTTGAGGTTTGCAGGGGATTCTGGGTAAGGAAACGTTGGGGGATCCACGCAAGCCATACCTCCCTGGAAGCCGCCGGGTGTCTAGTTTTCAAAAATGCCTGGGTTTGGTAGGTTTCCCTAGATGGCCGCCGCGCACCGGGCCAAAAACCAAAGTGACCCCCCTTGCAAAACCAGGTGGTTTGGCGATAGGCCATCTTGATGTCGCCTCACTACGTTTGGGGCCCTTGCCTGCCGCGGGTACTTGGGCCTCCCACACAAGTGAGGCACCATTTTTACCGGGAGACCTGGGGGAACGCTGGGTGGTGGTAAATTTGTGTGAGCCCGGTGATGCCACTACTTTCCCACCCCAAAATGTGTGAAAAAAGTGATTTTTTGAGCAAAATTTGAGGTTTGCAGGGGATTCTGGGTAAGGAAACGTTGGGGGATCCACGCAAGCCATACCTCCCTGGAAGCCGCCGGGTGTCTAGTTTTCAAAAATGCCTGGGTTTGGTAGGTTTCCCTAGATGGCCGCCGCGCACCGGGCCAAAAACCAAAGTGACCCCCCTTGCAAAACCAGGTGGTTTGGCGATAGGCCATCTTGATGTCGCCTCACTACGTTTGGGGCCCTTGCCTGCCGCGGGTACTTGGGCCTCCCACACAAGTGAGGCACCATTTTTACCGGGAGACCTGGGGGAACGCTGGGTGGTGGTAAATTTGTGTGAGCCCGGTGAAGCCACTACTTTCCCACCCCAAAATGTGTGAAAAAAGTGATTTTTTGAGCAAAATTTGAGGTTTGCAGGGGATTCTGGGTAAGGAAACGTTGGGGGATCCACGCAAGCCATACCTCCCTGGAAGCCGCCGGGTGTCTAGTTTTCAAAAATGCCTGGGTTTGGTAGGTTTCCCTAGATGGCCGCCGCGCACCGGGCCAAAAACCAAAGTGACCCCCCTTGCAAAACCAGGTGGTTTGGCGATAGGCCATCTTGATGTCGCCTCACTACGTTTGGGGCCCTTGCCTGCCGCGGGTACTTGGGCCTCCCACACAAGTGAGGCACCATTTTTACCGGGAGACCTGGGGGAACGCTGGGTGGTGGTAAATTTGTGTGAGCCCGGTGATGCCACTACTTTCCCACCCCAAAATGTGTGAAAAAAGTGATTTTTTGAGCAAAATTTGAGGTTTGCAGGGGATTCTGGGTAAGGAAACGTTGGGGGATCCACGCAAGCCATACCTCCCTGGAAGCCGCCGGGTGTCTAGTTTTCAAAAATGCCTGGGTTTGGTAGGTTTCCCTAGATGGCCGCCGCGCACCGGGCCAAAAACCAAAGTGACCCCCCTTGCAAAACCAGGTGGTTTGGCGATAGGCCATCTTGATGTCGCCTCACTACGTTTGGGGACCTTGCCTGCCGCGGGTACTTGGGCCTCCCACACAAGTGAAGCACCATTTTTACCGGGAGACCTGGGGGAACGCTGGGTGGTGGTAAATTTGTGTGAGCCCGGTGATGCCACTACTTTCCCACCCCAAAATGTGTGAAAAAAGTGATTTTTTGAGCAAAATTTGAGGTTTGCAGGGGATTCTGGGTAAGGAAACGTTGGGGGATCCACGCAAGCCATACCTCCCTGGAAGCCGCCGGGTGTCTAGTTTTCAAAAATGCCTGGGTTTGGTAGGTTTCCCTAGATGGCCGCCGCGCACCGGGCCAAAAACCAAAGTGACCCCCCTTGCAAAACCAGGTGGTTTGGCGATAGGCCATCTTGATGTCGCCTCACTACGTTTGGGGCCCTTGCCTGCCGCGGGTACTTGGGCCTCCCACACAAGTGAGGCACCATTTTTACCGGGAGACCTGGGGGAACGCTGGGTGGTGGTAAATTTGTGTGAGCCCGGTGATGCCACTACTTTCCCACCCCAAAATGTGTGAAAAAAGTGATTTTTTGGGCAAAAATTGAGGTTTGCAGGGGATTCTGGGTAAGGAAACGTTGGGGGATCCACGCAAGCCATACCTCCCTGGAAGCCGCCGGGTGTCTAGTTTTCAGAAATGTATAGGTTTGCTAGGTTTCCCTAGGTGCCGGCAGGGCTAGGGTACAAAATCTACAGCTAGTCACTTTGCCAAAAAAAGGGTCATTTTTCACTCCAAAACCACTTTGCGTTTTGCGCCATTTCCTGTTGCGGGCACTAGGCCGACCCGCACAAGTGAGGTACCATTTTTCTCGTAGGACTTTGGGGAACGCGGGGTGGGTGGAAATTTGTGGATCCACGCAGATTCCAGAACTTTCCATCACAGAAATGTGGGGAAAATGTGTTTTTTTTGTCAATTTTTTACGATTGCAAGGGATTCTGGGTAACAGACCCTGGTGGGAGGCAGTCAAGTCACCCCATCCTGGATTCCCCTGGGTGTCTAGTTTTCAGAAATGTATAGGTTTGCTAGGTTTCCCTAGGTGCCGGCAGGGCTAGGGTACAAAATCTACAGCTAGTCACTTTGCCAAAAAAAGGGTCATTTTTCACTCCAAAACCACGTTGCGTTTTGCGCCGTTTCCTGTTGCGGGCACCAGGCCGACCCGCACAAGTGAGGTACCATTTTTCTCGTAGGACTTTGGGGAACGCGGAGTGGGTGGAAATTTGTGGATCCACGCAGGTTCCAGAACTTTCCATCACAGAAATGTGGGGAAAATGTGTTTTTTTTTGTCAATTTTTTACGTTTGCAAGGGATTCTGGGTAACAGACCATGGTGGGAGGCAGTCAAGTCACCCCATCCTGGATTCCCCTGGGTTTCTAGTTTTCAAAAATGTATAGGTTTGCTAGGTTTCCCTAGGTGCCGGCAGGGCTAGGGTACAAAATCTACAGCTAGTCACTTTGCCAAAAAAAGGGTCATTTTTCACTCCAAAACCACGTTGCGTTTTGCGCCGTTTCCTGTCGCGGGCACCAGGCCGACCCGCACAAGTGAGGTACCATTTTTCACGTAGGACTTTGGGGAACGCGGGGTGGGTGGAAATTTGTGGATCCACGCAGATTCCAGAACTTTCCATCACAGAAATGTGGGGAAAATGTGTTTTTTTGGTCAATTTTTTACGTTTGCAAGGGATTCTGGGTAACAGACCATGGTGGGAGGCAGTCAAGTCACCCCACCCTGGATTCCCCTGGGTGTCTAGTTTTCAAAAATGTATAGGTTTGCTAGGTTTCCCTAGGTGCCGGCAGGGCTAGGGTACAAAATCTACAGCTAGTCACTTTGCCAAAAAAAGGGTCATTTTTCACTCCAAAACCACGTTACGTTTTGCGCCGTTTCCTGTCGCGGGCACTAGGCCGACCCGCACAAGTGAGGTACCATTTTTCTCGTAGGACTTTGGGGAACGCGGGGTGGGTGGAAATTTGTGGATCCACGCAGATTCCAGAACTTTCCATCACAGAAATGTGGGGAAAATGTGTTTTTTTTGTCAATTTTTTACGTTTGCAAGGGATTCTGGGTAACAGACCATGGTGGGAGGCAGTCAAGTCACCCCATCCTGGATTCCCCTGGGTGTCTAGTTTTCAAAAATGTATAGGTTTGCTAGGTTTCCCTAGGTGCCGGCAGGGCTAGGGTACAAAATCTACAGCTAGTCACTTTGCCAAAAAAAGGGTCATTTTTCACTCCAAAACCACGTTGCGTTTTGCGCCGTTTCCTGTCGCGGGCACTAGGCCGACCCGCACAAGTGAGGTACCATTTTTCTCGTAGGACTTTGGGGAACGCGGGGTGGGTGGAAATTTGTGGATCCACGCAGATTCCAGAACTTTCCATCACAGAAATGTGGGGAAAATGTGTTTTTTTTGTCAATTTTTTACGTTTGCAAGGGATTCTGGGTAACAGACCATGGTGGGAGGCAGTCAAGTCACCCCATCCTGGATTCCCCTGGGTGTCTAGTTTTCAGAAATGTATAGGTTTGCTAGGTTTCCCTAGGTGCCGGCAGGGCTAGGGTACAAAATCTACAGCTAGTCACTTTGCCAAAAAAAGGGTCATTTTTCACTCCAAAACCACGTTGCGTTTTGCGCCGTTTCCTGTCGCGGGCACTAGGCCGACCCGCACAAGTGAGGTACCATTTTTCTCGTAGGACTTTGGGGAACGCGGGGTGGGTGGAAATATGTGGATCCACGCAGATTCCAGAACTTTCCATCACAGAAATGTGGGGAAACGTGTTTTTTTTGTCAATTTTTTACGTTTGCAAGGGATTCTGGGTAACAGACCATGGTGGGAGGCAGTCAAGTCACCCCATCCTGGATTCCCCTGGGTGTCTAGTTTTCAAAAATGTATAGGTTTGCTAGGTTTCCCTAGGTGCCGGCAGGGCTAGGGTACAAAATCTACAGCTAGTCACTTTGCCAAAAAAAGGGTCATTTTTCACTCCAAAACCACGTTGCGTTTTGCGCCGTTTCCTGTCGCGGGCACTAGGCCGACCCGCACAAGTGAGGTACCATTTTTCTCGTAGGACTTTGGGGAACGCGGGGTGGGTGGAAATTTGTGGATCCACGCAGATTCCAGAACTTTCCATCACAGAAATGTGGGGAAAATGTGTTTTTTTTGTCAATTGTTTACGTTTGCTAGGGATTCTGGGTAACAGACCATGGTGGGAGGCAGTCAAGTCACCCCATCCTGGATTCCCCTGGGTGTCTAGTTTTCAGAAATGTATAGGTTTGCTAGGTTTCCCTAGGTGCCGGCAGGGCTAGGGTACAAAATCTACAGCTAGTCACTTTGCCAAAAAAAGGGTCATTTTTCACTCCAAAACCACGTTGCGTTTTGCGCCGTTTCCTGTCGCGGGCACTAGGCCGACCCGCACAAGTGAGGTACCATTTTTCTCGTAGGACTTTGGGGAACGCGGGGTGGGTGGAAATTTGTGGATCCACGCAGATTCCAGAACTTTCCATCACAGAAATGTGGGGAAAATGTGTTTTTTTTGTCAATTTTTTACGTTTGCAAGGGATTCTGGGTAACAGACCATGGTGGGAGGCAGTCAAGTCACCCCATCCTGGATTCCCCTGGGTGTCTAGTTTTCAAAAATGTATAGGTTTGCTAGGTTTCCCTAGGTGCCGGCAGGGCTAGGGTACAAAATCTACAGCTAGTCACTTTCCCAAAAAAAGGGTCATTTTTCACTCCAAAACCACGTTGCGTTTTGCGCTGTTTCCTGTCGCGGGCACTAGGCCGACCCGCACAAGTGAGGTACCATTTTTCTCGTAGGACTTTGGGGATCGCGGGGTGGGTGGAAATTTGTGGATCCACGCAGGTTCCAGAACTTTCCATCACAGAAATGTGGGGAAAATGTGTTTTTTTTGTCAATTTTTTACGTTTGCAAGGGATTCTGGGTAACAGACCATGGTGGGAGGCAGTCAAGTCACCCCATCCTGGATTCCCCTGGGTGTCTAGTTTTCAAAAATGTATAGGTTTGCTAGGTTTCCCTAGGTGCCGGCAGGGCTAGGGTACAAAATCTACAGCTAGTCACTTTGCCAAAAAAAAGGGTCATTTTTCACTCCAAAACCACGTTGCGTTTTGCGCCGTTTCCTGTCGCGGGCACTAGGCCGACCCGCACAAGTGAGGTACCATTTTTCTCGTAGGACTTTGGGGAACGCGGGGTGGGTGGAAATTTGTGGATCCACGCAGATTCCAGAACTTTCCATCACAGAAATGTGGGGAAAATGTGTTTTTTTTGTCAATTTTTTACGTTTGCAAGGGATTCTGGGTAACAGACCATGGTGGGAGGCAGTCAAGTCACCCCATCCTGGATTCCCCTGGGTGTCTAGTTTTCAGAAATGTATAGGTTTGCTAGGTTTCCCTAGGTGCCGGCAGGGCTAGGGTACAAAATCTACAGCTAGTCACTTTGCCAAAAAAGGGGTCATTTTTCACTCCAAAACCACGTTGCGTTTTGCGCCGTTTCCTGTCGCGGGCACTAGGCCGACCCGCACAAGTGAGGTACCATTTTTCTCGTAGGACTTTGGGGAACGCGGGGTGGGTGGAAATTTGTGGATCCACGCAGATTCCAGAACTTTCCATCACAGAAATGTGGGGAAAATGTGTTTTTTTTTGTCAATTTTTTACGTTTGCAAGGGATTCTGGGTAACAGACCATGGTGGGAGGCAGTCAAGTCACCCCATCCTGGATTCCCCTGGGTGTCTAGTTTTCAGAAATGTATAGGTTTGCTAGGTTTCCCTAGGTGCCGGCAGGGCTAGGGTACAAAATCTACAGCTAGTCACTTTGCCAAAAAAAGGGTCATTTTTCACTGCAAAACCACGTTGCGTTTTGCGCCGTTTCCTGCCGCGGGCACTAGGCCGACCCGCACAAGTGAGGTACCATTTTTCTCGTAGGACTTTGGGGAACGCGGGGTGGGTGGAAATTTGTGGATCCACGCAGATTCCAGAACTTTCCATCACAGAAATGTGGGGAAAATGTGTTTTTTTTGTCAATTTTTTACGTTTGCAAGGGATTCTGGGTAACAGACCATGGTGGGAGGCAGTCAAGTCACCCCATCCTGGATTCCCCTGGGTGTCTAGTTTTCAGAAATGTATAGGTTTGCTAGGTTTCCCTAGGTGCCGGCAGGGCTAGGGTTCAAAAACTACAGCTAGACTCTTTGCAAAAAAAGTGTACATTTTCAGTGTGAAAATGTGGTGTGTTCACCTTAGGTTTTGAGCCACTTCCTGTCGTGGGCACTATGCCTACCCACACAAGTGAGGTACCATTTTTCTCGGGAGACTTAGGGTAGTTCAAATTTGTAAAGCAACTGTTATTACCTATTGATTTTTGATGCTTTTCTCCCTTCCAAATGAAAGACATTGTGTAAAAAAAAAGTCATTTTGAAAAATGACCAATAATTGTCATGCAAATATGAGTATTCCCAATTTCGAAAATGTGCAAATATGCACTGTTTCTGAACTCTGTAATTTGTTCCCATTTCAGAAATACATAGGTGACTTTCATACCGATTTTTCCAAGTATACATTTTCCCACAATAATTGCTATATACCCGGACCAAAAAAAAAAAACATTACAAAATGCTGCTCATTTTTCTACTCTGGGTTCGTTGGGCTCTTGATGAACCTACAAGTCCTATATGTCCCCACAACCAGGAAGGTCTACCGGATGTAACGGTACATTGCTTTCAAAGAGATGTCATAATTCGAAGAAGTTACAGGTAAAAACGTTGACTCAAGAGGCTGCTTTTTTCAACAAATTTTTAATTTTTCCTATATTTGCCTGTAAATTTCTATAAAGAAACCTTGATGGATCTACGCAAATGACCCCTTGCTGAATTCAGAATTTTGTCTACTTTTCAAAAATGTATAGCTTTCCAGGATCCATTATTGTTTTGTTACCCTTTTCTACCGTTAACTGGAAGGAGGTTGAAAGCACAAAAAATAGCAAAAATAGGGTATGTCCCAGAAAAATGCCAAAACTGTGTAAAAAATGTTGGTTTTCTAACAAAAGTCTGTCATTCCCTAAAAGCTGGAGAAATTGTGATTTCAGCCCCACAAACCCTTTTTTGATACCATTTGCAGAGAAAAACCCAGAAGCTTTCATTTGCAGCCCGTTTTTCACATTTTTCACAAAAAAAAAAGAAATTGCTGTATTTTGACTAATTTCTGGGAACCCTCTAGGAGAATCCACAAACCCTGGGTACCTTTAGAATCCCCAAGATGTTGGAAGAAAAGGACGCAAATTTGGCGTGGATACCTAATGTGGTCAAAAAGTTACAGGGGCCTAAGCGCGCACTACCTCAAATAGCCCAAAAAGGGCTTAGCACAGGAGGGGAAAAGGCCTAGCAGCGAAGGGGTTAAGAGATGACCATGTGTATGTATGTAATAAGTATTGAATTAAAAAAGTGTAACTGCAGAAGGTATAGGTACCCGGGGATGTGGGTGGGCGCATGTGATTCTACAGCTCTACATGCCAAGAACAGAGGTCTACTGGTAAGTAAAATGTTCTGTTCGAGGCATGTGAGCTGTAGATCACATACTGTGCATAGACTATACAGCAGTTGCTCCCAAAGCGGTGGTTAACCTGTAGCTGTTGCAATTGTCTGAAATAATGTTTCGAGTACTGCTTGGTCTACATTAGCCTGTTGTCTGGCTACCACATCTATACAGTAGTGTTTAGTAAATGTGTGTGGAGTAGACCATGTTGCAGCTTTACAGATATCTGCAAGGGTAATGTTTCCTAAAAAAGCCATAGTAGCCTCCAATTTGCGTGTGCAATGAGCTCTAGGGGGCGTAGGTAAAGTTCTTTTTGCTTAAGCATAACAAATCTGGATATATTTTACTATCCATCTTGCAATGCCAGACTTTGAAATTTCATTGCCTTTAAGCAGTGGTGCAAAAGCAACGAATAGTTCTTTGGTTTTACGGAATGGTTTTGCCCTTTCAATATAGTAAAGTAATGCTCTTTTAATGTCTAATGGGTGAAGAGCTATTTCTGCCACTGAATCTGGCTGCTGGAAAAACACTGGCAACTCTACAGATTGGTTTAAATGAAAGGCAGAAACTACTTTAGGTAGTAATTTTGGTTTGGTACGAAGAACCACTTTGTCATTGTGTAAGAGAAAAAATTGTTCTTCTATTGAAAATGCCTGTAGCTCACAAACTCTCTTCATTGATGTAATGGCTACTAGGAAAGCAACTTTCCATGTGAGAAATTGCAGCTCACATTTGTGCAAAGGTTCAAATGGTGGATCCATTAGCCTGGTAAGAACAATATTTAGATTCCACGTTGTTGCTGGTGGAAGTCTTGGTGGAATCACTCTTTTTAGTCCTTCCATGAATGCTTTAATCGCTTTCATTTGGCTGTATAGCAAGCCCTAGTGGTAGGTCTTCTGGCCTCTTTAATTATGTTCATACAGTCTAGTGGGAGTTTTAGATAACCAAACTCTATGACTTCAGGAGCTAAATCGCAAGATTGAGCTCCTTCGGATTTGGATGCTGTATATCTCCATGGTTCTGAGTGAGGAGACTGGGCATGAGGTGTAGCTTTTGATGTGGTACTACCGACAGTTCTATCAGGGTTGTAAACCATGGCTGCCGAGCCAAAGTCGGAGCAACCAGGATCAGAGTCAGGGATGCTTGCCTGAGCCTCCGAACCACTAACGGAAGGAGTGGGAGAGGCGGAAAAGCGTAAGAAAACCTCCCTGACCAGTTCATCCATAAGGCATTGCCTATGGATTGTGGATGTAGCTACCTGGCGGCGGAGCTTGGTCATTTTGCGTTGAGGTGAGTCGCAAACCGATCTATTTCCGGAAATCCCTATATTTGGAAGAACTTGATGATGAAGTTCCCACTCGTGGTTCTGTTGCTTTTGCCTGCTGAGCAGGTCTGCTATTGGATCGCTTTCTCCTGGTAGGTGTTCTACAATGCGATAGATCTTAAGAAGAATGGCCCACCTCCAAATAGTCTGTGCAAGATGCGACAGTGTGAGAGTGTGCCCCCCTTCTCCTGTTTTTGTATATAGTGCATTGCTGTCATGTGGTCTGTACGCATCAAGACAGCTTTCCTCTTGAGGTGGGTCTGAAAAGCTTTTAATGCTAGGAAAATTGCAAGCAATTCTAGGTGATTGATATGCAGCTGCTTTTGTTCCCGACTCCACAGTGCTTGAACAGTTAGTCTGGAGATGTGCTCCCCAACCCGTTAGCGATGCGTCTGCTGTTAGGATCATCTGTGGAATGGGGGGGGAGGGGGGGGTCGATGAATGGCCACCCCTTGGAAAAGTTCTGTGTATTGCACCATTGCAGAGAGCGATGGGTGTGGCCGTCCACCAACACAAGATCTTTCAGTTGACCCTGTGACTGATTCGACTGACGAGCTAAACATTCTTGAAGGGGACGCATTTAGAGGTCTTGCATGTGGGACTATGGTGATGCAGGACGCCATCATTCCTAGCAATTGCATGAACACTCTTGCAGGAAGCGATTGGTTGGCTTGGAATTGGAAGACTGGGTTTTGAATATTGTGTATTCTGGCCGCAGTTGGAAATGCTAGAGCTTTTTGATTATCTACATTGGCCGCAAAGTATGCCTGAGACGTGGAGGGCTGCAGATTTTAATTTGCCAGATTTACTGTGAAGGCCAGACTTTGTAACAGTTGTAGCGTAGTCTGTGTGTGCTGGAGACACCTTTGGTGGGAGTTGGTTTTGATGAGCCAGTCGTCCAGATCCGGGAAGACATGTATTTTTTGACTCCTGAGATGAGCTGCACATACTGCCAGACATTTGGTAAAAACTCTGGGAGCAGTGGTGACTCCGAAAGGAAGCACCTTGAACTGGCAGCGATGGCCTGCTACTACAAACCTTAGATATTTGCGATGAGCGGGTGGATGGGGATGTGGAAGTATGCGTTCTTTAAGTCCAGAGTGGAAATAAGTCGCCCTGCCGTAGCAGTGGAAGTACTTGTTGTAGAGTGACCATATGGAAGTGGTCGGAATGAATGTTGAGGTTTAAGTCTCTGAGGTCCAAAATAGGCCTGAGTGATCCGTCCTTCTTGGGAATCAAGAAGTAAAGGGAATACATGCCTGTCCCATGATATTTTAATGGGACCGGCTCTATTGCTCCTTTCTACAAAAGAGATTGAACCTCTTGTTTTAACAGGTTTAGGTGTTCTGGAGACAGTTTGTGTGCTCTAGGTGGAATGTTTGGAGGGTTGTTGGTAAGCTCCAGGTAATAACCAGATTGGATAATTTGTAATACCCATTTGTCTGATGTGATGGTATTCCAGACTGGAAGAAATTGAGTAAGACGTCCCCCGACAGGTGTGGACTGGTCTGGAAGTTTCGCTAAAAAGTCACTGTTTGGTATTTGCAGGGGAAGTGCGTGTTGAGTTACCTCTACCTATTCCCTTTCTGTTTCCTCTAAATCCACCTCTAAAATAGCCTTTTGAGGAGGGCGATTGACTGTTGTCCTTGTACGAGGAGGAGGGATTTTCTGTTGATATACTGTTGGAGCCTGCCCTATAATAGGAGCGACGAAAGGAACCTCTACCCGAAGGCGATTGCAAAGCTCCCATGGACTTAGCGACCTCAGTGTCCTTTTTCATCTTTTCCAGGGAGGTGTCAACTGCTGGACCAAAGAGGTGTTCCTTATCTAATGGTTACAAATGGAGGCCTGTACCTCAGGTTTAAAAACTGAAACTCTCAACCAAGCATGTCTGCGTAGTAATACACTAGTGTTTACTGCTCGGGCCGCAGTGTCTGCTGCGTTTAAGGTACATCTAATAGAAGTATTAGTGATGAGCTTACCCTCTTGAATAAGATTATTAGCTTTAGATTTGTGCTCATCAGGTAAAAATTGCATGAGCTCCTCTAACTCATCATAGTGAGCCCGATCGTAACGAGCTAATATGGCTTGACTATTAACAATGCGCCAGTGGTTGGCTGTTGTGATGCCACTCGTATCCCTGAAGTATCAATTAACTTTGACCCCTTATCAGGAGGAGGGGTTTACCTATGGTCTATGAGTTAGCTCTCTTGCGTGCATTGGAAACTACAAGAGAGTCTAAAGGCACTTGACCTTTAATGTAGACAGGGTCAGTAGGTGCAGGTTTGTACTTTTTATCTACTATAGGTGTGATAATTCTTGCCCCTACAGGGTCTTTAAAAATCTCGTCTGCATGGTTAAGCATTCCCTTTAACATAGGTAACATATTGGTGGCTCTTTGAGTGGTACTAAGAGTTTCAAACAGAAAATCCTCCAAGTTTTCTTTATATAATTCCACCCTGTGATAATGACCAGCCCTGTTAAGAAGCTCAATGTATCCTACGTTATCAGGTGGAGAGGGTTCAGACGGATATAGATCCGGATCATTATCAGTGTTGCTGTCATTATAATAATTTTCCCATGGGTTAGAGTTTGCTGGACTACCCTGATCATCATCCCCATCACCCTCGTCCTGTGGGTCAGGTGTTGGGAGGTGAGTTTGTAGGTGAAATAAGCAAGTTTGGATCAATGGGTGGAGGAGATGAAATGTAAGGTGGGGAAGGTTTAGTGGCCACATTTTTCTTCAGAGGTATGTGGTAATCCTCGGGAAGGCTAATTTTCCTCTTTTCAGGCAACTTGGCAATGATAAGTCCAGTATCTGGATTTGTTTCCAACTCTTTTTGCTTCGGATCCGAAGATGGAACGCCGGAGCAAAGTTCTTTAGAGGGAGTCTTTTCTTTAGCTGCCGCTTTTAGCGTTGAAGGTTTTGGCGCCAAAGTTTGAATCTTGGATAAAGATGGAAGATGTACGTGGACATGCTTTGATTTCGTCGCCAAAGCTTTCGGTTCGGTGCCGGTATGGGGCCGACTAGAGCCCGAAGGCTTTTGTTTGTGTTTCATTCAGCGCCGAGCCCGAAGGTGAGGTGCTCAAAACATTTTGTCGGTGCCGACCTTGGCCCAAGGGCAGAGGAGGGGCCGGAGCCTTTTTGTGGAGTAAGTGGCAGGGGAAGGAAGTCTCTGTACTCACGACACGTTGACCTGGCGTGATTTGGTCTTCGACATCGGAGTCGGCTCCTGACACGGAGATGTGTTCTCTCCACTTATGCATCGGCTCTTCTTGATCGGAATCTTCTCCGAAAAGATCCACCGTGGAGCCGCTTTCCTGATGCATCTAGTGGCGTCGAGCCCGTTGGTCACGCAGCGTCTTCCTTGATCGAAACTATTGGCATGCATCGCAGTCCTTCTCGTTGTGTTCCGGAGACAGACACAGGTTGCACACTTTGTACAATTCGGTGTGCGGAAACTTAGCACGACACCCAGGACATCATTTAAATGGAGTCCGTTCCATCGACTGCTATGGAGCCCGACGACCCTCCACGAGTCTTCCGATCAAAGGTTTTCGACTTAAAGCGATACGCAGAGAATGCGCGTCCGATAAACAATACTGTAGAGGGTAGTGGATTGCGCATCGAGGGGAAAATGAGAAACTGAGCGCAACAATTCACGTCCAAACCCAATGGCGGAAATAAACAAACAATGGAGTTGATGCCCATGCGCACTATCATCGAAAGGAGGAGTCACCGGCCTCGTGATTGGAAAGACTTCTTCGAAGGAAAACAAACTGCAAACATCCAGACCCAACACAAGATGGTGATATTTGCACAGCATGTGATCTACAGCTCACATGCCTCGAACCTATAATTAGCACAATGTTATGTTTTCTTCTGGATAATGAAGGCTATACCTCAATCTAAACCTAGAATTTGTGTTGACTTGCACGCATTTCTATTCAAGCTAACGCTCTTCTGCCTTCAACACTGTACTCCCAGTGCAGGGAAAATTTACCAGGTGTGGTGCGTCTACTGGCAGGTCACATGGGCGTGGGTTAACCTACAATGGCATTATCAACACAGCACTCTACAGCCTTTTGGTACACGCTATCCAAATACCACATACGTACATGCATCATCTGTTCGATCAGGCTTTAAACAGTAATGATTTCAGAACCAGTGGATACATTTCCACATTGCTGATTCAACCCCAATGAAATGAGGAGGTTTGCCATAGTCTGGTAGTTTATGACGACTGCCTGGGGCGAGCCCATTTTCAACAGCCAGTCCTCGTCAAAGAGGAAGACTAGAACCACTAACCTGCAAAGAAGTTTTGGAACCAGAGCCATAACTTTTGTGGACACCCACGGCCCACTTATAATTGTCATTCTATACGAAGGCATTGAGAGGGCCCTGACATGACGAAGGCCTCTGACTTTCTCAAACACCAGAAAATAGATGGAGTAACAGCTAAGGCCTACTTCTGAAGCCAGCATCCTCTTCATGGCTCCTTTGGCCAGAAGGACCTGCACTTCTTGCTGCAAGGGGGTGTAATCCCATTGGACAATCTGTAGGACTTCCTTGTATGAAGTTAAACCCTGGCAGAAAAAAAGGATCCTGCCTCCAAAACAGTATCTGTGTCATTCAAAGGATACACTAGAGGATTTGAGACTGCAGCAGCTAGAAGAGGGATGAAAGATTGTGCTGCATGCTGCCTCTGTTGTCCACGTGGTCTGTGGTACCACTGCCTTGCCCATGAAAAGGCTGCTGGGTTTGCTGGTTGGCGATACTGGAAGCCCCTACCGTGGTCATAGAGGGGATGAAACATAAGGCGAGACTGACGTGGAGGGACAGACAGGCCCAAAGATCATGTCCTGGCCCTCCTGTCCTTAAGGCACCCAAAGGATAAATCCACCTTCTCACCAAAATGGTGAGTGCACATCCAAGAACGTTGTCTGAGAAGCCCATGGACCTCCTCCAGGCGTGCTTCAATAGCTACACTGGTGCCATTTGGTCTGCATAGGCAATATGTGGTGTCTAATGCACCGTGGATGTTAATTTAACCATGTCACATCCAACCTAGATAGCTTCCTTGAGGACAGGATGCACGTCATCAGGGACGCAGGGAATGACTTGTGCAACAGAGTCCGAAAGGGCCCAAGAGGCAGCTGGCATTAACAGAAAATAGTGCCAAACCTGAAAACATTTGCTTCCCAGGGGTTTCGATGTCCTTTGACCCCCCTATCCGGAGGACTGGTAGGGAAAGCATTTGATGACTGCTTGACTAATCACTCAGTGATGCAAAGTCAAAAAGTCTGGATCGCCAGGGGCTGGACAATTGAGGGCTATCTGTCTGTTCACTAGAGATCTGGTACAGGGTTTTGCTTAAGACTAGAGAAGACTGTTTGTGAGGGCTTCCATAAACAACGGCAGGGGCTCAGTATTTGTTTGCCCAGGCTGAAGCGCCTTCGTAAAAACATTAGTCTTCACCTCCGAAGTTAGCAGCTGGAGGTCAAGAATCCTGGCTGTCCTTTGCATGACCATTGCAAAAGAGGAGCTTTCTTTTTTGATTGAAATATAAAAAAAAAAGGTTTTTAAAGCGCTCTACTAACCAAGGGCGTCTAGGTGTTAGCCAAAGGAAAGAAAACAAGCGACCTGGTAAATGTCACGATGAGAACAGGGTTCTATTGGTTGAAGAGCCATGTTTTCCTAAATGTCAATAGATGAGAGGTGCTTTTGAGGTTCAAAGAGTTCCCTAGTCTGGCTGTGCAGACTACAAAACTTCTACTACCCCAGGAAGAGCTCTTAAACCAGGATATCACAAGATTATGCGAGGAAGCAGATCGCAGGTATCTGCCTCTGGCATTTGAGAGAAAAGTTTAAGATATTTAGGGTCTATATCATGTAAGGATTTTAATGAAATGCATAATTGACAGGGCTTGGAGGTGAAATGATCGCGGCGTGTGGCGAAGTATCCAGTCCACTGGCAAGCTGAAGGTACTCATACCAACTGTCTCCTGCATATGGTTGATGAAATTCATCCTCAAGGATCATAAGCAGTATTGTCTGAAACCATTCCATGTGAGTTATGAGCCTTACCAGAGGCAAGGAGAGAGTATCAGAGTCTGATGGGTTCACCAAATATAAGCAGTATTCTCTGAAACCATTCCAAGTGAGTTATGAGCCGTACCCGAGGCAAGGAGAGAGTATCAGAGTCTAATGGGTTCACCAAAGGCTGTGGTCCAAGAAGATCAAGGCATGGATTTGGTTGAGGTGCACCGAGTCACAGTGGGAAAGTATAATGAGGTGCACTTCATTGTACAGAGTCCATGCACCATGGTTTGGGGTAGGGCGTGGCACCGGGATCAGAGTCTGCAACAAAACTGGTGAGGAGCCTGTAGTTAGCTCTGCGCGTGGCTTTGAGGAGTCTGTAGTTAATCCGGAAGGTTCTAGCTGGCACCAAAGGTGGACCTGTAAACGGAGTACCAGGTGGAGGCACTCGAGGTTCCTTGTAGACTGAAGGCATGCTAGAGGGAGCCGGTCAAAAGTGCCAAAAAGAGGCAACATGGCTTCCCGGAGTCATTCTATTACTGCGGCACTGCTGACAGCCCAGGAAACTCAAGTTGCTTCAGGACACAGATAGAAATCGGTTCTGAAAGTAAATGGCTTCTGGAGCAGGACTGAGAGGCATACTGAGACCCTTGTGCCTTCAATGGAGTTCAAGAGTGGTGGAGACTCCCACTTGATAGTTTTATTTTTGTTTCTACAACTTACCCAAAGACGCTGACCGTGATCATGATAGGCCATGGGAAGGACTTTAGGAATGGCAACGGGGCCTTCCATTTGATCGGTCACGGTGTGGAGTCTTTTGGTGCTTAGCGATGTACTGCTTTACCTCACGATCCCAGGTGGTTTTAGGATTCATTAAGGCAAACCTGATGGGGATCTATCACAGACATTTGCTTACAACAGTCCTTACAAAGTTTCAATCCTCTGGTCATGGGAGATGACATTATCCTTGCACACTGGATTTAGTTCAAACAATGTGTAGATGATAACGATCTCAAGAAGAGACAAGTGGTAGCTCGGGATCTAGGTCTAGTGGTATGGAAAGAAAGGAACTGATGTAATTGTGCAAGCGGCACATAAAAGCGGTTCTACACATCACCTCTGGAGCACAAAGGGATTGGAGGGGTGCTGTATGCTGCCACCTACCGGTGTGCAGAGGTCCTGCTGAAAGGAAAATGCTACTTAGCAGTATGCATCTGTTCTTAGCATGTAGAGCTGTAGATCCGTATACTTGTGCATAGATTGCCATCTGGCGTTGGGCTCGGATGTTTGCACTTTGTTATTGTAGAAGTCTTGGTAGTCACGAGATAGGTGACTTCTCCTTTGGTTAGTAGTGCGCATGGGCATCGACACCATTTCCAGATTGTTTTTGCCATAAAGGGTAACGATGGAGTTAGGAAGAACTAGAAAAAGATGTCCATGTGTAATGTATCCAAGTAAGATAGTACTGCAACACATATAGGTATACAGGGAGGCGGGTGGGCGTATACGGATCTACAGCTCTACATGCCAAGAACAGATGCATACTGGTAAGTAGCATTTTCCGTTTGAGGCATATGAGCTGTAGATGGTATACTTGTGCATAGACTATACAGCAGTACTCTCCCTAGCGGTGGCTACCTGTATATGTTGCAGTGGTTTGAAAAAGTGTTCTTAATACAGCCTGGCCCACACTAGCTTGTTGTTTTGCTTGCACATCTACACAGTAGTGTTTTGTGAAAGTGTGCAGTTTAGACCATGTTGCGGCTTTGCAAATGTCATCCATGGGGATGTTTCCTAAAAATGCCATGGATGCCCCAAGCTTGCATGTGGAATGCGCTCTAGGGGGAATGGATAATGTACGCTTTGCTTTTTGGTAGCCTATTTGGCTGTATTTAACGATCCAACTGGCAATTCCAATGATTGATTGAATTCCACCTTTTGATAAAGGATTGCCCTTATGTGGTGGTGAGAAAGCAACAAATAGTTGTTTAGTTTTCCTGAACGTTTTTGTCCTTTCAATGTAGTAAACAATAGCTCCTTTGACGTCAAGTGTATGAAGAGCCCGTTCTGCTACTGAGTCTGGTTGAGAAAAAAAAGACTGGGAGGTCAACAGACTGGTTAAGGTAAAAAGCCAAAACTACTTTAGGTAAGAATTTAGGGTTTGTCCTAAGAACCACTTTGTTGTGATGTATTTGCAAAAATGGTTCTTGTATGGTTAATGCCGGGAGTTCACTCACTCTTCTGAGAGGTGTGATCGCCACAAGGAAAGCTACTTTCCATGTGAGGAACTGTAATTCACATTTATGTAAAGGGTCAAATGGGGGACCCATGAGCCGAGTAAGGACAATGTTTAGATTGCATACTGGAGAGGGTGGAATTCTGGGAGGAATTATCTTTTTAAGGCCTTCCATGAATGCTTTGATGGCAGGTACCCTAAACAAGGACAAGTGTTGTCTGTTTTGTAGGTAAGCTGCTATAGCAGCAAGATGTAATCGTATGGATACGTATGCCAGATTACATCTTTGTAGATGCAGGAGATAAATAATGTTTTGAATTGAAGCATCTAGCAGATTGATTGTGTTATTGCAGTAAACAACACATCTTTTCCATTTGGCTGCATAGCATGCTCTAGTGGTAGGATGTCTAGTCTCTTTAATGACGTTCATGCAGTCTGTTGGGAGATTGAGGTAACCAAACTCAGACTTCAGGAGCCAGATCGCTAGGTTCGGTTGAGCTGGATCTGGATGTCTTATCTCTCCATGGTTCTGTGTGAGAAACTTTGGGGAAAGGTACAACTTTGGTGTGGAACTACTGAGAGTTCCAGCAGTGTTGTGAACCATGATTGTGGGGCCCATGTTGGAGCAACCAGGATCTTTGTAAGAGACTGCTGTTTGAGCCTGTGCACCAGTAACAGAATGAGCGGGAGAGGCAGAAAAGCGTACGCAAATCTGCCTGACCCGTTCATGCATATCACATTGCCTTTAGACAGTGGGTGTGAATAACTGGAGGCGAAGCTTGGGCATTTTGTGTTTAAATGTGTGGCAAACAGATCTGTCTGGTTGGTCTCACATTTGAAAAAAACGGATGAAGAACATGCGGATGAAGTTCCCATTCGTGAATCTGCTGTTGACTGAGCAGATCCGTAATTTGATTGTGTATCCCAGGTAGATGCTCTGATAAGAGGCATATGTTTTGAGGAATGGCCCATCTCCGTATGTTTTGTGTAAGGCGTGAAAGCTGCAGTGAGTGTGTCCCCTCTTATTTTGTAGATAGTACATTACTGTCATGTTGTCTGTCCGGACGAGGACAGCTTTACCTACGAGGTGTTTCGGAAATGATTTTAGAGCGAGAAATATGGCCAGTAACTCCAGGTGATTGATGTGGAGGAGTTTATGTTGAGGGGTCCACATACCCTGAATGGTATGGTTTAAGAGATGAGCTCCCCAGCCGGTGAGCGATGCGTCCGCTGTTAGCACTATTTGTAAAACCGGGTCTAAGAACGGCCGCCCTTTGGAAAGATTTTGTGTGTTCCACCATTGCAGAGAGCGATATGTGCGGCTGTCCACCAACACCAGATCCGTAAGTTGACCTTGCGCTTGGTTCCACTGTTGTGCTAGACATTCCTGTAATGGACGCATCTGGAGTCTTGCATAAGGGACAATTAAGATGCAAGAGGTCATCCTCCCTATTAGCTGCATGAACACTCAAGCTGGTAGTGAGTGTTGTGGTTGAAATTTTGTTATGAAAGCTTGCATACTGGCTATCCTGGATTGGGGTATGCAAGGGCTTTGGAAGTATCTATTGTTGCACCTAGATACTGTTGGGTGTGGGACGGTTGGAGATATGACTTGGTGAGGTTAATTGTGAATCCTAAGTTGTGCAGCAGCTGGATTGTGTTGTGTGTTTGTTGTAGACTTGGCTTTTTGAGCCAGTCTTCTAGGTAAGGAAACACATGAATGTGTGGTCTTCTTAAATGGGCTGCTACCACCGCGAGACATTTTGTGAAGACTCTGGGTGTTCTTGTGACTCTGGAAGGACATTGAACTGTGAGCAGAGTGAATAGGAATGTGGAAGTAGGCGTCCTTGAGATCTAGAGTGGCAAGGAAGTCGCCTTGTTGGAGCAGTGGGAGGACCTGTTGTAGAGCGACCATGTGTAAGTGGTCGGATTGTATGTACAGGTTTAACGGTCTGAGGTCTAACATTCGCCTGAGAGAGACGGGTTTTTCTTTGGAATGAGGAAATAAAGGGAGTAAATCTCTGTACCTTGCTGATGTAGGGGTACCGGTTCTATTGCATGCTTTTGCAAGAGCGAGAGAACCTCCTGCATTAGAAGCCTGAGATGTTCTGTGGACATTGGACGTTGTCTGGGAGGTATGAGAGGGGTGTGGGATAGAAGTGAGTTCCAGGCAGTAACCATACTGGATAATTTGTCTCACCCACCTGTCTGTGGTGATGGAATTCCAGACAGGTAGGAACTGTGATAGTCTTCCCCCGACCGGAGTGGAGTGGTCCGGGGGGAGTGGAGGAAAGGCACTATTTTGTGGTGGGGGGGTTGCGGGTGTTAGAACCACCTCCTCTCCCTTTGTTGTTATTGCCTTTGTAAGTCCCTCTAAAATATCCTTTGTTAGGAGAAGTTTGAGTGGGGCTTTTATAAGTGGAAGCGGTGGTTTCTGTGCCAATGGTTTTGGAGGCGCCACTATAAAAGGAGCGACAAAGGGAACCTCTACTAGTTGTTGCCTGTGCGGCCCCCATAGACTTGGCTGTTTCTGTGTCCTTTTTCATCTTTTCTAAAGATGTGTCGACAGTAGGTCCAAACAAGTGTTCCTGATTCAAAGGTTGATTGAGGATGGTAGACTGCACCTCTTGCTTAAAACCAGATATGCGTAACCACGCATGTCTGCGTAGTAACACAGTTGTATTAATTGTGCGAGATGCTGTATCCACTGCATCCAGAGCACATTTAATTAGGTATTTGTGATTAACTTTCCCTCTTGTATGAGATCATTTGCCTTGGTTTTATATTGGTCTGGGAGATGTTGCATGAGCTTTTCAAGCTTATCATAGTGAGACCTGTCATACCTTGCTAGTAAAGCTTGTGGGTTAGCAATACGCCAAAAATGTGCCGTCCGTGACGCAACCCTTTTACCGGATGCGTCCAATAGTTTAGACACGGTCTGGCGGAGGGCCATCACCTGTGGTTTGGGAATTTGCCGGTTTACGGGCATTTGCCACTACTAGGGAATCCAGAGGGAGTTGACCCTTAATGTAAGCTGGATCGCTTGGAGCTGGTTTATATTTATTTTCAATTATAGGATTGGGAACTCTAGCCCTGACAGGATCTGTAAAAACATCAGGGGCATGTTTAATCATCCCTTTCAGCATAGGAAGAGTATTTGTTGATTTCTGAGGCTGCGTGAAGGTCTCTAATAAAAAATCTTCCCCCAAAGGGTCTGAGTGGAGTTGATCCCAATGGTACTGTGCAGTTCTATTTATTAATTGTGCAAACCCTATGTTGTCATCTGGAGGGGATGGCCTAGAGGGATATACATCTGGCTCAGTTACATCTGGGACATTATAATCATCCCAAGAGTCATGAGGTGGGATACTGTGAGTCTTATCGTCAGTACCATTATGATGTGGTGGGTCTATGTCTTCATCCCCACCCCCTATATCCTCATCATCATCTTGTGGTGCAGGTAAAAGAGGAGGCACTCGAGAGTGTGCT
Source organism: Triturus cristatus (assembly GCF_964204655.1). NCBI lineage: Eukaryota > Metazoa > Chordata > Amphibia > Caudata > Salamandridae > Triturus > Triturus cristatus. The sequence continues at coordinate 1,198,683,005 of NC_140582.1, read as the reverse complement.
GAAGAGAGTATTATGTTTGTAAGCTGTGGAGTTGGAGAGAAAGGCCTCATAGGTGAAGTGGCCGAGTCTTTTTTCTTCAAGGGTATCTTAGGTGTGTCTGAGGCGTCCAATTTCCTCTTTTTAGGTGGTACAGAAGTGACCTGACCAGTAACGGGGTAGATATGGAGTGTATTTTGCTTAGGATCCGATGGATCTGGATGTAACAGTTCTTTTGATCCACTGTCTTTTTTCGGCACAGAGGACTTGGGCTCCCAGTGGTGCTTTGGTTGGTCGTCTTTAGCTTTAGGAGGGGTGTTAGTCTCCTTCTGCTTAGGTGGAGTTTTCTACTCCGAAGGATTGGAATGTTTTTTCAGATCTGAAGCCTTGGGTTGACTATGTTTCGGTGCCGAAGATGATTTCTCGGTACCGTGGTGTGACTGGCTCAATCCCAAGCTGCCTGAAGGCTTTGTGGACTTCGGAGGCGGGGCTTCTGAAGTATTGTCACGGTGTCGACCCAGACCCGAAGGTGAAGGTGTTACTGCAGCCTTGTGTTTTTTCGGGGCAGCGGAGTCGATCTCAATACTCACACTCAGTTGACCTGGAGTAATTGTCTGGTCTTCTGAGTCGGATTCATCGGCTTCGAAGACGCTGGCTTGTTCATCTCCTGTCTCTGGTTCTGGGTCGTCGGGGCCTACATCGAAGATGTTTTCCGGCACCGAAACGGTTGATCTAGAAATTTTGTGACGTCGAGCCCGGCGATCACGTATAGTTTTCTTGGACCTGAAAGAGGCCCAGGCCTCGCAGTGTTGACTCTCGTTTTCTGGAGAGAGGCAAAGGTTGCAGACCTCGTGGGGATCTGTGTGTGGGAATTTAGCCCCACACTTGCATTTTTTGAATGGAGTCCTTTCCATATGTTGGTTGATGGCATCGATCGGCCCAATGACCTGCGTCGACGACCGGACTAAGATTTTGTTGCTTTTTGGATACGCGTCGAGGGATATCGCGATCGAAACAATACCGTTGAACGGAGATCGAATACGATAACGATCCGGAGCGCAGGAAATTACATCCGAACCCGATGGTGGAAAAAAACAATCTGGAAATGCAGTAGATGCCCATGCGCACTATTAACCAAAGGAGGAGTCACTTATCTCGTGATTACAAAGACTTCTACAATAACAAAGTGCAAACATCCCAGCCAAACACCAGATGGCGATCTATGCACAAGTATACGATCTACAGCTCATATGCCTCGAACTCTTATTTTTTGCGGATACAGTCTGACGCATGGGGAATATTCAAAAGGTGAGGACTCTGTAGTTAGAAATCTCTATCAGCATTGGGTGTCTCGGTGAATGGTATATTTATGATGGGAAACAACCTTTACAACGCAGTCATTACATCGCACTACCTTTACATAGCAGTCATTACATCGCAACATCCTTTACATCGCATGTCATTACAATGTAAGCATTACATCGCATGTCACTACAACACGTCATTACAACGCATGTCACTACAACGCAGGCATTACATCGCAAGTCATTACAATGCATACCATTACAACGCATAGTACCCTTACACTATCCAACACTTACCCTACTGGTGCACTCACTGGAGTTAGAACAGTCATTTATACCCCTACACTATCCAACACTTACCCAACTGTTGCACTCACTGGAGTTAGAATAGTAATTATTACCCCTATACTATCCAACACTTACCTTAAATGCAATGTAATGGTATGCATTATAATGGTATGCATTGTAAAGGTATAATGCGATGTAATGGAATGCGTTGTAAAGGTAGTTTCTGAAAAAAAGATATAATGGCATGCGATGTAAAAGAATGCGTTGTAAAGGATGTTGCGGTGTAAAAACTGCGTTGTACAGGCATGCATTGTAAATGTATGCGTTGTTAAGTCATACATTCATTCATGACAGCTGCCTGTTCCTTGGGCTTGAAACCAGACAAGTACAGCCACCCCTGCCTTCTCAAGGTACTGGCTGTGCATAACTAGCATGGCAGTGTCTACTGGGCCCAGTGCTGATTTTCAACAGGTGTTAGCAATTGTTTTTACAGCTAGAATTGTTTTTGGCTCTTTTCTTGTAGTGATCTGATAGGTGTTCCATCAGAGTTGCTATTTCATCCCATTGCTGGTCTTCATAACTGTTGCGAAGGGATTTGAGTTGGCAATTTATTTTATTTATCGAGTTTTGTATAGAGTGAACTTGAACTGAGGGTATTACAGTGCTTTACAGAGTGAACACAGCAGCAATTACACAAGTTACATATGCAGTAAATAAAAATAAATAGTAACAGTATATAAAAGAAGTAAATGACAGTAGTAATGTGGACAATATAGTTCTGAGGTAGTTACGGTGGGGTGTTGCGAAGGTGAGGAGAGTAGAGGCACAGTTTTCCCCCCACGAGGCTCATATTTGCTTAGGGAGTGCGGGGTAGGAGTATCATGCCAGTAAGATGGTTTAGAGGGGCTGGTTTAGGCATTTATTAAGAAGAAATTTAAGTTTCTTCCTGAAGTGAGGAAATGATTGTCACTTACATCATGAGTCAGATTCTGGGAGCATCCCCAGAGAAGGAGCGGCGCAAGATTTTGCTTTCTTGAATTTGGGTGGAATCAGAAGTAGACTATTGGAGCTTCGTAGAGGTCTCTTATGGCTGGCTTTTGATAGTTTGTTTGTGAAGTAGACTGGTTTTTCCATGTAGATGCTTTGTGGGTTATGCAAGCAGTTTTGACTATACATCTTGCCTTGACTGGTAGCCAGTTGAGTTTCTTGAGAATGGGTGTGGTCAAAGCGACTCCACCGAAAGTAGTCTGGCTGATGCGTGGAGAGATTTCCGAGAAGCCCGTGTGTTTTTGGGCAGCCATGATCATTGTGTTACTGTAGTCTACCTTGGAGAGGACCAAGGATTGCACCACAGGTCTTTGATAGGGATGAAGGGTTTGACTTGAAGGTGTTTCAATGTGTAGAAGGCAATGTTAGCTGAGGTATGAATATGTTCTTTCTTGTTTAGGTTTTTGTCAAGTGCAAACCCCAGAGATTTGACAGAGTTGGAGATGGATAGTTCGTATTTTAATTCCGTGAGGTTGTTGAGCCACATATCTCCCTACCACCAGCTCCAACCACTTGCTCTGCTGGGTGCGTTTACACTTTACCGAGCTGTAGTGCCAATAATGAAATCTGCCTGATGTAGGCTGGGTCCTGGAAGGATTGCCTATACTTCTTTTCAACCCTGGGGGTCACGAATTTAGTGGCGCCTGGTTTCCTGAACACCTTTCTCTCTTGGTCAAGGATGCTCAGTAGCATTGGATAATTCTGGTTTTTCCTATCTGAGGGCATGAGTGCTTCCAGTAGGAGCAGGATTCCATCTGCTCCTTTTCCAATTTCATTCCATATATGCCTGCCTCCCTCTTGATGACAGCAACATATGCAGGGATGTCGTCTGGTGATGGCCTTGACGGGTATATGTAAATCCCTTCCTCCAGGAAGTCTGCTTCAACATCCTGCTATCCTTCATCCATTGTGCCTTTCAGCGAAGAAAAACTCACTCTCATTCTGGCCCCTCTTCTTACTTATCTACTTGCATGTAGGCTTCCTCTTTTGGCATCTCTGCCTGACCTACCTCTGGCTCTGTCTGTGTCTGGTCCTGGTCTTGAGGAGGTAGAGTAGGGATCGTGTATCGCTCTAAAAAGCCATCAAACTTCATCTTTTGTCACAACAGAGCCCCCATTCCGGCATCAACCCTTTTTTTTCTTTGTGTCGGAAATCTTCTATTCAATAATGATAGCCTCTTGTTGTTACTCCAACTGTTGGAGCTCCTTCTCCCTCGAACGTCCTGGATCATCGTTTGATGTCAAGGCTGGAATTGAGGGTTTGCAGTCAGTGGTGGCCTTGTCTGTGGGCATGTGAAGCTCTTTTTGCTTTCTTTTTCCCTCGATTGCCAAACTATTTGGAGGCAGCATGGTTTTGGAGCGTTTTGACTCGGATGGTCTCAGCTCTGCACCGGATGTGATGTTATTACCTTCCACTTGTATCCCTCATTGATAGGTCTTATCAGCGTATTTTACTTTTCGGCAATAACAGACTCCATGATGTTGGAAGATTCGCCTGTGCCAGTTCAGTTCCCTTTGGGCTTTCCTTGCCACTCAGCTTCTCAAGTTAGGAGTCTACCTTTGTTTCGCCCTAGATAGTTCAGTCTTGGGTTGAAACTCCAAGCAGGCTTCAGAGTCACCTGAACAAAAGTCTCTCAGCAGATAGAGGTTGCATACCCTGTGACTGTCCCTCTGGGAGAATCTGTGATGCCCCATGAAGCAGAAACGTAAAGGGGTGTGATTCGTGCAGTCTTTACATTCTCAGACCCACTTAGTCACCTCAGAAAACTCCCTGGTGTTTTCGGCATTTTATCTCCACGTCTGTTGGTTGTTAATTGTTTTATCATAAGTTCTGAGCTTGTTCTTCATTTCCCTCAATGAAAGGAAAATGCTACTTACCAGTATGCATCTTTTCTTGGCATGTACAGCTGCAGATCTACACACTGTGCATAGATCGCCATCTGGTGTTGGGCCCAGATTTTTGCAGTTGTTTTTCCTCTTGGAAAGTCTTTGGAAGTCACGAGGTATGTGACTCCTCCCTTGGATCGTATTGCGCATGGGCTTCGGCTCCATCCTCAGATTGTTTTTCGCCAGCAGGGAAATGATGGAGCGTAGTAATAAACAGTGAAGATGCCCATGTGTGTTGCATCTAAATAAGATAAACTGGAACAGATAAAGGTAGCCGGGGAGGCGGGTGGGCGTGTGTAGATCTGCAGCTCTACATGCCAAGAACAGATGCATACTGGTAAGTAGCATTTGTCGTTCGAGGCATATGAGCTGCAGATTACACACTGTGCATAGATTATATAGCAGTACCCCTCCTTAGCGGCGACCACCAGTATCTGTTGCAGTGGTTTGAAACAATGTTTTGAGTACAGCCTGGCCCACACTAGCTTGTTGCTTAGTTTGCACATCTACACAATAGTGTTTAGTGAAAGTGCGCGGTATTGACAATGTAGCTGCTTTGCAGATATCATCTAAGGGGATGTTCCCTAAGAATGCCATGGAAGCCCCTATCTTACGTGTAGAGTGGGCTTTAGTGGGAACAGATAGCGTTCGTTTTGCCTTGTGGTAACAAGTCTGAATGCATTTGACAATCCACCTAGCTATCCAAGACTTGGAGATGGGGTTGCTTCTATGTGGTGGTGAGAAGGAAACAAACAGTTGTTTTGACTTATGAAAGGGTTGTGTTCTCTCGATGTAGTAGAGTAAGGCTCGTTTGACATCTAAAGTGTGGAGAGCTCTTTCTTCAACGGTTTGTGGTTGCGAGAAGAATACGGGTAGTTCCACAGATTGGTTTAGGTGAAAGGGAGAAATGACTTTAGGGAGGAATTTTGGATAAGTACGGAGAACCACCTTGTTATGGTGCATTTGCAGAAAAGGTTCTTGAATGGTGAGTGCTTGCATCTTGCTGACCCTTCTGAGAGAAGTGATGGCTACAAGAAAAGCAGTTTTCCATGTTAGGAATTGAAGTTCACATTTGTGTAGAGGTTCAAAGGGAGGCCCCATTAGTCTGGTGAGAACGATGTTTAGGTTCCACAGCGGTGAGGGTGGCACTCTTGGGGGAATTATTCTTTTGAGGCCTTCCATGAAGGCTTTTATGGCAGGTACTCTAAAGAGAGATAGATGTTGCCTGTTTTGTAGATAAGCTGCTATGGCTGCAAGGTGCAGTCTAATAGACGTGAAGGTTAGATTGCATCTTTGTAGGTGTAGTAAACAGCCTATGATGTGTTGAATGGACTCATCAAGAGGATTGAAGATATTGTTGTTACAATAGATCACAAAACGTTTCCACTTGGCTGCGTAGCAAGCTCTAGTGGTAGGTTGTCTAGCTTCTTTAGTGACGTTCATACAGTCAGGGGGAAGATTTAGGTAATCGAATTGTAAGATTTCAGGAGCCAGATCGCAAGGTTGAGCTGAGCTGGGTCCGGGTGCCTGATCTCTCCATGGGTCTGGGTTAAGAGGCTTGGAGAGACGTGCAATTTTTGGTGCGGTACTACAGATAGTTCTAGCAGTGTGGTGTACCACGGTTGTCTGGCCCAAGTTGGAGCTACTAGGATGAGAGTGAGGGAGTGTTGTTGTAGTTTGCGCACCACTAATGGAATGAGTGGGAGAGGCGGAAAAGCGTACGCAATTCTGCCTGACCAGTTCATCCATATCGCATTGCCTTTGGACAATGGGTGTGGATATCTGGCGGCGAAGCTTGGGCATTTGACCTTTTCGTGGGTGGCGAAGAGGTCTATCTGTGGATGCCCCCACATTTGAAAGTACGGGTGAAGAACTTGTGGATGGAGTTCCCACTCGTAGATCTGTTGTGTTTGTCTGCTCGGCAGATCCACCACAGTGTTTTGGACTCCTGGGACATGTTGGGCTACGAGAAAGATTTTTTGGGGTATGGCCTATCTCCATATGCTCTGTGCTAGGTGAGAGCTGCTGAGAGTGTGTGCCGCCTATTTTTTGCATATAGTACATGGCTGTCATGTTGTCGGTGCGGACTAAGACAGCCTTGCCGGAGACATGCGTTTGAAAGGCCTTTAGGGCTAAGAATATGGCTAGTAACTCTAGATGGTTGATGTGGAGCAACTTTTGTTGAGGCGTCCACCTGCCCTGCATGGTGTGATGTAGTATGTGAGCTCCCCAGCTGGAGAACAATGCATCCGTTGTCAGTACTATTTGAGGAACCGGTTCCAGGAACGGTCGTCCTTTGGAAAGGTTTGTGGTGGTCCACCACTGCAGAGAGCGATGGGCACGACCGTCTACCAACACCAGATCTGTCAATTGACCCTGGGCCTGGTTCCATTGGCACGCTAAGCACTCTTGGAGAGGACGCATCTGGAGTCTTGCGTGAGGTACTATGAATATGCAAGAGGCCATTGTTAGACCTGCCAGCCCTTTGGCTGTCCCCTCCTCATTTTTTTCTTCCTTTAGCCTCTAATTTTTCTGTCCACTAGTTTTTTGTGGTGTTGACTTAGAGGCTCTGGGTGCCCCATCATCACTAATTGATGGTGTTGTGCAAGGCGCTTCCCTAAAATGGAGGGAGGGAGAGCTCCTCCACAAAATGGTGGCCTAAACTGTCACCTTAGAACCTGGGCCATAGGCTGGCATGAGGAGTTCCAGAACCTTCTGGGCCACTCTAGCCAGTCAGGGCTCAGGCTATATATAGAGGTGAGGTGCGACGGCCATTTTGTGTGGTGAACTGAGGTAGTCAGGAGTAAGGCACCTGAGTGGGGAGGTAGGAGCGCCAGAGGGGGGGGGAACTGACTGTTCTTAGGGCCTGCTTTTTCTCCCCCCTCGGTTGACACCACCCCCTACCTCGTGACCTAGCCCTGCCTTCAGCCTCTGACCCTGGGATCACGTCAACTTTTTGTGCTCCCCGCCTAGTCAGGACCCCTGAAGAGAGTGACCATTTCTGACCTTATCCACCATTTTTCTGACTGTGCCTGGGTCCCCCCTATCTTGTTCCGCCACTGGCGTGTGGCCTGCCGCATTCCAACCAACCTGTCCTGAGCCTGGGCGTCGCTGTGAGGAGACAGGGGGCGCTAGGCGCCGAACACTTCGCCACCCCCGAACTGCCTGCCACCCCTTAATTTGTGCCACCCTCGTCGGGGCTGTCCCAGAGAATAGCTCACCGCTGCGGCCCAGGGACGGATAGATCGCCCCCATAGTCATCGGGGCCCGTGGAGAAGCCCAGGGCCCCATCGCTGCAGTCGGAAGGCAGGAAAGCCCACTGGAACCCTGCGAAGGCCTCACCAGGCCTGGAGCCATCCTGTGAGGGCCGCGCAAGGCCGTGAAGCGGATTCCCCCCATCACGTGACGGGGCGGACTGCGAGACGCCGCCGGGTGATTTGCCGACTGGACCGCGCCCCGCAGGTCGCGCTGCAGGGGGCCCTGGAAGTCTGAGGGAAACTCTGGAGCCGTCTGGAGTCCTGCGGAGCCCCCACCACCTCGCCGGACCGCGCCGAGTGGAGCGCTGACTGAGAGGAGGCCCGTGAGGGGTGAAAACCAGCGCAGGGGCCGAGAGAAGGCTGAGGAGAAAGGTAACCCCTGGGGGAGGCGGGCGGAAGGCCGTAGAGAGGCCCAGAGTTCGCCCCTCCCCTGGGGAGGCCCAGTGAGCCACAACATTTCCCCCTGACCTGGGACCCACCTCACCAGCATTTCCTGCCTCTGTAGGGCTCCAGGACAAGGGAGTTTGGGGCCCGAGGACCTCACCTCAGACGGAGAGTCCCGTTAAGGCCTTAGGTACTTGCCGGGGATAGCACTAATGAGGTACTGAGTACACCGCTAAGCGGAAGGGCCACTTTTAAGGCGCTATGAAATTACCAAGTGCAGTGCCATGTTAATGACTCTATTTAAGGTGCTATGAAATTACCAAGTGCAGTGCTATGTTAATGACTTTATTTAAGGCACTATGAAATTACTATGTGTAGTGCTACGTAAATGACTATTTAAGGCGCTATGAAATTGCTATGTGCAGCGCTATGTTTAATGACTATTTAAAGCGTCATTGAATTTGCTGTGCTGTGTTTGACCACCAGGTGGCGCGCTTGATGTCACATCAGGGCTAAGGTACGTACTGCCAATTTAACCACAACGAAATGTTTTGACCCTAATGTGGTGTAGATAAAAGCTGATTGGTTTCATTTGAAAGAAAAGAGCAACCTGATAAAAGGAAAGATAAAGCTTTTTTAACTTTTATAATACCTTGGTGTAGTGTCGTTTTTAGTGGTGATACGCTCGAGTGCTGAGGTGAGTGTGATGCAAGCACGACATGTTACTCCGGAACGAGGCCTTTCCACCTGAGCCAAGCTACCCTAGGACTTTAGGTCCAACAGCCATCATTCCTATAAGTTGCATGAACACTCGAGCTGGAAGAGTGTGTTCTGGTTGAAATTTGTCACGGAGAGTCTGAATGCTTGCTATCCTGGCAGGACTGGGATAGGCTAGCGCTTTTGCGGTGTCTATGGTGGCACCGAGGTATTGTTTTACGTGGGATGGTTGCAGATGGGACTTCATGTGATTTACTGTGAAGCCCAGGTCGTGAAGTAGTTGGATAGTGGTGCGAGTGTGTTGTACACACTGGTTGTATGAGTTGGCTTTTATGAGCCAGTCGTCTAGGTATGGGAAGACATGGATGTGTTGTCTGCGCAGGTGTGCTGCCACTACCGCTAGGCACTTGGTAAACACCCGTGGTGCTGTGGTGACTCCGAAGGGGAGCACCTTGAATTGATAGTGTTGACTGTCCACTACAAATCTGAGAAACTTCCTGTGAGCGTTGTGAACAGGAATGTGGAAATAGGCGTCCTTGAGGTATAAGGTGGCTAGGAAGTCGTTTTGGGAGAGCATTGGAAGTACCTGCTGGAGTGTGACCATGTGAAAATGGTCTGAGTGTATATAGTGATTTAGGGGTCTGAGGTCTAGGATGGGCCTTAGAGTGTCGTCCCTTTTTGGTATGATAAAATAGAAGGAGTAACCTCCCATATTTTGTTGGTGGGTAGGAACTAGTTCTATCGCACTCTTTGGTAGGAGGGAGATTACCTCCTGCTTTAGTAGTGCTAAATGTTACTGTGACCTTGGGCGTTGTTTGGGTGGAATTTTTTGGGGGGTAGATGTTAGTTCGAGGCAGTAGCCTGACCGAATTATTTGCGTTACCCATTTGTCTGAGGTGATGGTAGTCCAGACAGGAAGGAAATTGTGGAGTCTGCCCCCGACCGGAGTGGGATGATCTGGGGGGAGTGGAGGGAAGTCATTGGGTAGGGGTGGAGGCAGAGCGGGAGGTGTTTGAATTGCCTCTGCCTTTATTATTGTTGCCCCTGCAGCCGCCTCTTTGGTAACCCCTTGTAAAGGTGGATTGGGTAGGAGCTTTATAGGAAGTAGAAGCGGTGTCAGAGGAGTAGCCTCTGGAGGTGCTTCGAAAGGAAGAGCGGCGAAAGGAGCGCCTGGAAGGGTGCGATTGTAAGGCTCCTATAGACTTGGCCGTATCTGTGTCTTTCTTCATTTTTTCTAGGGCCTCATCAAATTTTGGGCCGAACAGATGTTCCTGGTCAAAGGTGTGGTTCAGGATGGAAGCTTGCACTTCTGGTTTGAAACCTGAAATTCGTAGCCAGGCATGCCGACGGAGGAGGACGCTGGTGTTAATTGCCCTAGAGGCGGTGTCAGCTGCATCTAGGGAACAGCATATGGAGGTGTTGGTGATGGTTTTACCCTCCTGGATTAGCTCATTGGCTCTATTTTTATATGTCAGGGAGGTGTTGCATTTTGGCTTTTAGTTCATCATAATGTGCCCTGTCATATCTTGCCAAAAGCACTTGTGTGTTTGCGATGCGCCATATGTTGGCAGCCTGGGATGCAGTGCGCTTGCCCAATGCGTTCAAGAGTTTGGACTCCTTATCAGGTGGTGGTGCCTCGCCTGATGCCTGGGAGTATGCACTCTTTCTTGCAGTGGACACTACTAGGCAATCTAGTGGTGCTGGTCCTCGGATGTAGGTGGGGTCTGTAGGGGCGGCCTTATATTTTGTCGATGCGAGGGTTGATGACCCTGGCTCTGATCCGGTCTTTAAAGACCTCCGGCGCGTGTTTGATAATGCCTTTGAGCATGGGCAGGATGGAAGTGGCCCTGTGTGTTGTGTCGAAGGTATCTAGGAGGAAGTCCTCCTCCACGGGGTCTGTATGGAGATCCACACCGTGGTAGTGTGCAGCGCTCTGGAGTAGCTGGTTAAACCCCATTGTGTCTTCCGGGGGGATGGTCTCGAAGGGTAGATATCATCCTGCGGGACATTAGGGATGTCTGGAATGTTCTAGTCATCCCATGGGTCTGGGGAGCCTGTAGGAGTGGGGTCCCCTGTAGGTTGGTCATGGGGCTCGTCCCCTGTGTCATCATAGACATCATCCTCCTCCGGAGAGGGTGTGGGGGAATGATGAGGTGGGGGAGGAGAAGGAGGAGGTGGAGGAGGGGGTGAAGGTATTCTCAAAGGGGAGGTAGCAAAGTCTTTCCTCTTTGGAGGTGGAGCTGGGGCAGGCTTGTCCAGCGGTCTCTTGTTGATGCTGAGCATCAAATGTCCAGTCTTAGGGTCCTTAGTGTTTTTTGTAATCGATAAGGCCTAAATAGTTCTTTAGTGAGTGGCCGATCCGTCGGTGCCGAAAGCGTCGGGCCGTAGGTTTTTTAGTCTTGGAGTCTGCATCAGTTCATTGTTTTGAACTGTGCGGCTTCGGAATGGCTGGTTGTTTACTCGGTTCCGAGATGACTTTCGGCTTTGAGGTGTGGGCGTCGATGGCTTTGTGTTTATCGGTACTGAGGAGCTGGTGCTTGTTTTCGGCGCCGAGTGCTTCGGTGTGGAGCTCGGTGCCGAGAAGGAGGCCATTTTCTTTTTCGGCGTCGGTGCGGACAAGTGTTTCTCGGCACCGACGGTAGGCTGGCTCGAGCCCGAGCCGCCGGAAGGCTTGATAGGCTTCTTTACCGGGCCAGAAGGCGAGGTGTGGGAAGCAATGTCCTTGGTCGCGCCTAGGCCAGAGGGCGAAGGCTTAACCGAAGCCTTTTTCAATGCCGTGTGGGGTGGTGGTGGATGTTGGTACTCACGACCCTCTGTGCCGGAGTGATGTCCTCGACATCTGAGTCGTCGGCTTCGGAGGCGCTGACGAGGCCCTCTTCGGTGTGCTGTCTTTCTGGAGCGTCGACGCCTTCTCCGAAGATGTCGTCTGGGATCGCTGTCGACGAGTGTGCCATGGTTCTTCTCGCCCTTCGGTCTCGAATGGTTTTCTTGGACTGGAAGAATTTGCACGCCGGACAGTCTTGAGCCTCGTGTTCCGGGGAGAGGCAGAGGTTGCACACCTCATGGAGATCGGTGTGGGGAAATTTTGACCCACATCGAGGACACTTTTTGAATGGAGTCCTTTCCATCAGCCAGGACCGGAATCGAAGACTTGGAATGATGAGTCGCGTCGAGTGTGGAGATCGCGATCGAAAACAATACCGCAAAGGGAGGGGGGGCTAGGATTGCGCGCCGTTAGAAGAACTGGAAACTGTTCGGAACCGGAGCGCGAAGATCACATCCAAGCCCAATGGCGGAAAAAAACAATCTGAGGATGGAGTCGAAGCCCATGCGCAATACGATCCAAGGGAGGAGTCACATACCTCGTGACTTCCAAAGACTTTCCAAGAGGAAAAACAACTGCAAACATCCGGGCCCAACACCAGATGGCGATCTATGCACAGTGTGTAATCTGCAGCTCATATGCCTCGAACAATTTGTATTTCTGCTTCTCGATCTGTAGCTCTTGTGCATGATTCCAAACCCAGTGGCTGAAAAAAAGAATTTAAGATGGGGACCATGCACACAAGGGCTTCTGGGACATAAGTCTGATGTCATCAAGGTGGAACATACAGCCAAAAGGTTCCACATGGAGGACAACACAAAAGGAAAAAAAGACTCAAGACAACATACCGGACCAAATCATTAGATGGCAGGATAATAAACAGCATGTGGATCCTGAAAAGATTCATGCTGCAAAACCATGGCTTAGACAAAGACCAGGCAGGCCGAAACACGTCAGCTGAATAAATTTACTTTTTGAATTTCCTGCAGTGCGGGATCTTTCTTGTGCGGCAGCACGAGTACTGGATTGCACACATATACGGGTTCTGTGCCCGTTTAGCCCTGCACCAACCCCACGAGGTGGAAGAGGTCAGAAGAACTGCAGGGAGCAGTTTTCTGGATATATATTATACACACGTGTATATGTATATATTGCACACACATACACACACAATTAAATAGTACTTTGCATTTCAGATATAGTCACATTTGTGAGATCATATGCAGGGCATGTGAAACACTTACTGTTCATATTTGTGAAGTGTAGCTTGTAGGAGGCTAAGCGAGTACACCAGCCCAGCAGCAAAGCTCAACTGCTCTCCTACCGCTCCTCGTAGGCCAGTTCGATCTGCGCAGCTCTCATTGAGATCAAACTTCTCCTGTGCTTGCTGGCTGATTAGTTCAGCCTGTGACAAATGAACACATAGGAATTATGCACAAGTACATTGGGGTTTGGGCAGATTGTTCAGCAAGCCCTTAAGATCACTGATAATCCTTTTGGAGAATGTTTGCAAATCAGAAAAAAATCATGTGAGTCACTGCATATGAACAGACCGAGGCAGCTCATTTATTCATGGCTCGTAATTATGTTACCTGCTTTTGCCTCAGTGACAGGATACTAAAACATCATTTTAATATCTCCAGCAAAATTAACAGGCATCTGTAGGTATGTGTCAGACTTTTTACAAGTAAATAAATATTGCACCTTCCGCAACAAACTAAAATCTTTCTTGCCTAACATAGTGAAAGCATTTGCAATCTGCTAACATCCAGAAATTATCTAGTTTCCGGAGTCCCATGTCGCTCTCCCTCAAATCCGCCTTCACATGTTTAGATGATAGAACTTCATGTTTACACAGCATATTCCTGAGACTTGCACCAATTTAGTATCTCTCCACTGGATATGCAATGCACAACCGGACAAATTACTTCAAAGGGCTAACCAATAAAGTTAGTCCCGACAAAAACATTTCACTTTAATGTGTGCCGCAGATGTTTGCATCGTACTGTTTTTTCTGTCGATTATTCTTTAGCATTCTGCTATCCCATAGTCTAACTACAATAGAGCTCTTGACAGCTGAAAAGGAAGGTTAGATGCCATGTCAGACGAGCCTAAAAATGTGAAATGTGTTGGTTTCTATACTCATCATTGGGTAAACAATATGTGCAGCGGAGCAAAGCATAACATTTTCAAAGGTAACACCCGAGTTGAAGCATGCGCCGGGTAGCCTGACAATCATCATTACTACTGTTTGCATTCGGTCATCAGAGCGAAGTGAGAGGGCCACTCTTACATGAAATATAGACTATAAGAAATACAAACAGACATACAGGGTCACCAGCATTTCAAGCAAATCCAGGAAACTGTAACCACCAAAACATGCAAGAGAAGCTGCATCAGCAATAAAAAATAATGTGATCCTTCCACTTTCTAGCTGTGCATTTGGGACACAAGTGTACATCAATCCTGGTGCAACCAGAACCATTCATACACTGGAGGTTCAGGTTTTGAAAGGTATCAGCGGCACACATTCTTGCCCAGTCTAGGCTACAGCCAGAAACATACTAGAGTGGAGGTGAGAGATTACAAGCAACAGAAGATGAAGACACCTACGCCCCTACTAGTATCCACAACGTATAGAAAAGAGTCAGGAACACAGAAAGCGGAAGGTTCTTATTCGCAGAGCAGTCCAGCCAAACTGGCAATCCTCTCTCTGAGCCACATGAATGGTCTTGCTCTCTATCTCGAGGAGCATTGTCTGCCACCTGAGTGAAGGCTCTTTCTGGCAGCATGCACCACCAGAGTCAGGCTGGATAAGGCCCCCAATTTAAACCTGGCCCGCTGAACCACCATCTTTTTCCTTTCAGAGGTCAGAGCTGCAGGGTGACAGCTCCGACCTTAACTGTGTTATTGAAATGGTCTGTGCTGCACTTCATCATACTTTTCAGCATGGGCAGGTATCAGACACATCTCGTCTTCTCAATGAGAAAAATCATGTTCCTCCTCAAAGACCTGAAGCTTAAATTAGTTGTGTTGCAACACCCTCTATATGAGAATTTGATAGGCAACGGTGTCACACGAAGGGAGGCCTTCAGAGGGCATGGCTGCAGGTGGGGTCACCCTATCCCTGGGTGTGACATGGGCATGATGGGCCCAAAAGGCTTGTTAGGGTTCCATTGACCGGAGTCAATATGGTGAAAGTGGGAAGAGAACGTTTTTGACTGAGGAGGTGCTGGTGTATGAGGCTGAGGAGGTGCTGGTGTATGAGGCTGAGGAGGTGCTGGTGTATGAGGCTGAGGAGGTGCTAGTATGTGAAGCTGAGGAGGTGCTGGTGTGTGTGAGGCCGATGAGATGATGGTGGGATGTGGGGCCCAGGGGTAGCAGGTTTGGATAGGTTGATTAAATGTCTTGTCCCTAGCCTTCTTAGGGATCGGAAAGGATCATAGCTCCTCCAATACCTGTTCTTCCAAAGTGAGCCCCTTCTTCCCGAGTAAGGGAGGTGTTTGGGACTAGCCCTACGAGGGTGGCCACCCTGAGAATTTTTCGTTAGATGGATAAATAAAAATGTTCAGCTGCCTGATTTCTGCCATCTCACAGACTCCGAAGCGAGTAGGGTCTCACATAAATCAGAATTCGGCATACAGGCCTGTTTTGAAGCTCATCTCGGGGCAGGTCTCAATATGACCGGATTGAAAAAGTCATAGGCTAGGAAAGGAGTACGGACGTATTGTGCGACTTAAAACGTCTTTGAAGAAAAACAACTTGCAAATGTCTACGGCCAACCCTAGATGTAAGGATTATGCAACTCATGCATATCTACAGCAACACAGTAACTTCACCATTCATCACAAACACCTACTTAAAGATCAGTGTCTTGAATGTGGGTGCAATAGCGAGAAGGACATTAAGAAAGAACAAGTAATCCACTAGAAAGAGGTCATGAAATTCTTCCGTGATGTGCTGGTTAGGCTTCCCATTTCTAAGCAAGAGCCAGAGAGATAGAAAAGGCTTCCATAACTTCAAAGGTATAAGCATTGCTAGTTTTTATTTATCTGCTGTGTACGCTACATGCCAGCCACAATTTACACTCACCTTGCATATTAGTCGTGGAATAAGCAGGAGCACAAGAACACAGTCGTGGTCTCCCCCATGACGGAGGAAACTGTCAGGCATGAACGAGGTAAGCAGGGAGACATGTCTGTTAGCCTGCAGCACTTCCATTTTCCGCAGCTCCATTTCGATGGCCTGAGAGACAAAGCATGTTATATTGATTGCAATTTTAGGTGTATGAAAGGTTTAAAACCAGACTGACCCTTCAGTCTTGGCATGCTTCACTTTCATTTTTAATAATTCTAAAAATAATTAAGAGGTTTTCCACAAACCTTAAACACTTTTTGTTTGCACCTGTTGTCAGCAAGAGCATGCAACACTTTCTGCACAAATGTCTAAAAACGTAATAAGCAAAAGCAAAGATTTTGAAATGAGCCGTGGACCTAAAAGAGTAAGTAAAAACTGGGATGAGGTGTGGGTTAGTTATCAGCTGTTCTTGAGGGTCACAGTAAAAGCACACCAGCATGGCCCAGGTTGCTACAATAACTGAGTCTACAAGGACTGTTAGTTTAGATCAGTATGTGAGGATTAGTTACTGTGCTAAATCCTGTTTAAAACATGATGGCCAGTTAGCTGTACATATTACTTTGCTGATTAAACAATTCATATAATGTTTATTTCTGTTTTCCTAGCGAATATCCCCCTGACAAAGGACACATTTAGATCTGAAATGCATCAGGTTCTTAATAAGAATATGGCTGCAATCTATTAATAGATGCATGCCCGCTAATAAATTCAAGTTTAATGGATCAAGTGCTTGAAATGCTCTAAAATGATTATCTAATTGAGGAACGTTGCTGAATTTTTCAAAGGCGAGATTCAATGAACTTATCAATAAACCTTTGTTGAACAAGAATCCATGAGCATCAATGTATACATTTTGAAAGTTTTTCATTGGCTAAACTAGAGAGTGCGCTTTGGGACCTTTCTCCCAATGGAATTGCAATATTTTTACTAATTCGTGCTTAGATCATAGAAGGGTAAGAGCTCAGACCTTTACTGCACTTGTTCAATGTAATGGTCATGTGGTCAACAAAGAATGTAAGGGTGAAGGAGTGGAGGCCATCTTGTTCAGTAATTATTTTGACATATTCTTTTAGGGCTGTTTACCTGGCTCCTTGCTCCTCCAAATTTAGGACACCAAACACATCCAAGAAATAATACACTCAAAACGCAGAAAAATATGGAAACTGCTGAGAGGTCAAGTTTCCATAGCGACCCCAAGGGGGGCCACATTTAAGCAGGGACAATACAGAGCATTGAGGTACACCACAGGTAGCCTCTGCAGGATCGGATGACTTGACCACTTTCAGCATGAATGTTTGCCCTGTTGGGAAATAACATAATGGACCACTTGAGGGAGGAGTTGCTGATCCCAGTGCATGTGTGAGGTGATGGAGTAGGATACTATACAGAACGATGATTATGGGCTGAGAATACACCCGGGGGAAGGGAGACCTAACCAAGAGTTAACCCAAAGCATTTATTATGTTGTACTCTTCATTGGTAGGTATTTTGCAGTATGAAGTGGTGCAACTGTACAAACAATAACCTAGTCAGGGAGCTTGAACTACTAAGATATCCAGCTATTGGGAGATGGTTAGGGTGAGAACAGTGGGTTCAATGTTGTTTCTTCAACAATAATTTAGAACAGTTTTGGGTCAAGGTCCCACCAACATGTCAATTGACAATTCATGTCAAGATGGAAGGTGGCAACATTATTTTATCAGTGAAGAAAACAAGAGGTGCAAAAAATAGAACTACAAAGGTGCAGAGTAATTGCGACCACACACCCAAGGTAGAGATAGAGGAGATATGCTAAACACTGTACTAGTTCAAGATGAGGACAAAGAGAAACTGGATGTGACAGACCGGAACTCTAAAGTCAAGAAAGTAAACATTTAACAAAGGAGGAGATTATTTTAAAGCCACATTTCACAACCAAGGAGCATTAAGGGATGAGATATAAATAAATATACCTTAGCATGGGCCTTAGTCTCAGCAAACTTGATCTTGAAATCAAATAACTCTGGTGGTGGCTGCTGTTCCTTCTCCACAGATGCTTCTTGTTGACTCATCAGCTCTCGGTTTACATCCTGTATACCAAATATAGTTACCAGAAGTGAGAGATGTACTTGATGGTATTCTCAGCAACCTACCAGCATGACCTGCAAATGTGTCAATTTATTTACATAACGGTTTAAGGGTCTTTGTATTGCACTCTGGTTAACTAAGCTCTCTTCCTGTGTTAGGTTACTGGAACATGATATTGTTTCTTATCTGCAGGTAAACCTTGTATTAATTGATGAGTGGCGAGTTGTCCGTTCAAATAAAGGGCAGTTACCACAAACTGAGGGCATGTCACTTGCTGAGGAAGACACCATATTCAGCCTTGATTCTGCGCAGTACCATTTACAAAACAAGCATTTGCAATGCAATAGGTCTCGCATTTGCGAGAGTTTGAGCTATTAGCATTGTAAATAACAATGCTTTTTGTTGGAAACAGCCCACCCCCACTCCGCAGGGTGGTGGTGGACTCCCCGAACACACTGTGGTAGCTTGGCTCGAGTGGTCAGGAAACAGGCGCAGTGCTAAGCATACAATATACCCATACAATAACCATGCGTGCATCCGTTCCAAAAACGACTCTACACCGTAAAAATTATGAAAATATTCTTTCTTTATCTTTTTCTCTTAGTTGCTGATTGGAAAAATAAATAGGTCAATCACAATATACAAGTTTCAATTAGTGCAGGTCAAATAAATATTGGCTGTTTGATGAAATAAATAGGGGTGATCATAAATAACAGGGCATAAATACAAGTGCAATATATACAGACAATTAAATACTTTGAGGCAATAAATACTGTATCAATAAATATTGTACACCAACAAGTCCTGTGGACCTATAAATATAGTGCAGCAATAAATAGGTAAAAACTCAATAAATACAGTATCCCCAATAAATAATTAAAAGTATACAGCACCCCTCATATAATCAGATGACACTTCACTTCTTAAGGGCTGATTTGGCCCAGGCACAGCTTGTAGGGTTGTGGAAGGCTTGAGGGGGGAGGCTACTCCCTGGCTGGGACAAGGCTGAGGCCTAAACTGAGGTAGATCAAAGGGGGGAATACCAATGCCCTGGCTTTCCTTCTCCACACAACCTCTCTAGGTTAGTCCCAGTTCACCCCAGGCACAGTCAGGTGGGTTTCAGCACCTCCCTAGCCCCTTAGAGCAGTCTCTCAGGTCTCCACAGGGCCTTAGGCGCCCTCTACTCCACTTACTGCCCTTTTTCTGATGTTCCGACGCCGCTGGAGTCGTGTCGACGCCGTGAGGCGGTTCCGGTTCGGTCTCGGCGGCCTCGGCACAATGTCAGTTCTTTGTCGACGCCGGAAGGCGGTTCCGGTCCGATGTCGGCGGCCTCGGTTCGATCTCTACCTCCGATTCGACGGCGTCGGGCAGTCTCTTCACGATGTCGACTTCGGGCGGCTCCGGTCCGATGGCGCTCTCGGCTCCGATGACGTCGGCCGGCCTGGCCTCGATGTCGACTTCCGGCGACTCCGGGGTGCGATCCTCACCCCCGACCTCCGGTGCTCCTCCTCTCAGGTTCCGGGCGACTCCGGAGTGCGATCCTCACTCCCGACCTCCGGTTCACCTCTACCTCGGTCTCCGACGACTCCGGAGGGCGGACTTCACTCCTCCGATGACGCCGCTCGCTCGACCTCGGTTCACTTCCTCCTCGACCTCTGGTATTCCTCTCGACCCCCGTCGGCGCCCTCTCACGACCTCAGGCGGCTCCGGGTACGACGTCTGCTACTTCAGTCAGCGCCGCTTCTCCACCTCGGGCTCCAGGTCTTCAGGCTACTCGACGCCGGACTCCAGGGAAACCAGTTTCCAGGTCAGGATCTTGCTGCTTTCTGCTTCTAAGGCCTGTTCCTGCTGTTCAGGTCCTTAGGATGAGTTTTTCTTCTGTCTTCTTCCCACACAGGGCTATAGGCTGGGATCCATCAGTAGGGACAAGTATCAAGGGTGGGTTTATGGACCCCACTCCAGGCACAAGTTTCCACCCCTGCTGCTTCACTCCTTCCTCCTTCACTGTTGTGCTCCTCTCTCTTCACCAGTCAGGTGCCAACTGCCAGCTCCAACTGCCAACTGCCTCTCTTATCCTCCCAACATTCTAAACCGCCTCCAACGGTCACAGGGTTCTGGAATCTCCTGGAATGTTCTGGAAGGTGCTGGTAGGTTCCAGTGGATGCTGGTGATGTCACAGGTGGCCACCATTTTGTGCTCCAGGCCCTCAGACAGAAGTTTCAGGGGTAGCTAAAATGGCTCCCTGAATCTGTAGCAACACGAAAAAGTCTGGTGGTTCCCAAAAAGGAAAAATTCAAACAGGGTTTGAGGCAAAAGTGGGACAAAATAAATAATGATGAGGAGGGACCACCCAAAGGGCTGACAGGTCTAACACTTTTTATTGTGTGTTTTCAAAACGTGCAAGCAGTACAAGAAGCAAGGCTGGCAGTAACTGCGCCTCTTTTACTGCCAGCCTTGCTTCTACAAGTACAAAGTGCGTATTTACACTCCGTTTGCAAGTTTTCAAAACACATAAATAAAAGGCGTTGTCATTTACAATGCCAATAGCTCAAACTCTCGCAAATTCGAGACCTATTGCATTGCAAATGCTTGTTAGTTGTGATTCCACAGGTTGACCTGGAATTTACCCTGTATGTAAAAATTTGTCAGGTGCACTTTTGGCAGTCCTTGATGCTTGCATCCTCTGTGTTTATAGTGTAAGGCAGGACAGGGGTTGGGGCTGTAGTCAAAATGGAAACTCACGTAAACAATCGCAAGGCAGACATCTGGGTTTCCCTTGGCAGACTTGGTTAGCTAATGACAAAGCAGTGACGGTGGAACTTGAAGACGGACAGAGTCCGTTCCTTTCAGCCCTAGAACAATGCCATTTTACTGTATTACATCAACAAATCTTTCATATTGCCTGAACTACTTTCATTGTTTCTTGCACTAATGCTTCACAACCTTCAGAAGCCTTGCAGACTCCTAAAAGCACAGTCCACCCACCAGAGGTGAAGGTGTGCAATAAAGAACTGCTTCACGGTGGCTCAGTGGGAATAAATAAGAGATGCACTAGGCACCGCACCTGAACCGACGGACCACGCACGCAACTTGGGCTTCATACTGGACTCCTCCCTATCGATGACCAGACAAGTCAACGCCGTCTCCTCAGCTTGCTTCCACAACCTCCGCATGCTCTGAAAGATCTTCCGATGGATCCCGACCGAGACCAGAAAGACGGTCACCCAGGCTCTCGTCACCAGCAGACTAGACTACGGAAACACCCTCTACGCCGGTACTACAGCCAAGCTTCAGAAAAGACTTCAGCGTATCCAGAACGCCTCCGCCCGACTCATCCTGGACGTCCCCCGACGCAGCCACATCTCGTGCCACCTGAGAGACCTGCACTGGCTCCCTGTCAACAAGAGGATCACGTTCAGACTCCTCACCCACAAGTCCCTCCACGACCTAGGCCCAGGGTACCTCAACAGCCGCCTCACCTTCTACACGCCCACCCGCCAGCTACGTTCCGCTAACCTCGCCCTCGCCGTCGTCCCTCGCATCCAGAGAGCCACCGCTGGAGGAAGGTCATTCTCCTACCTGGCAGCTAAGACTTGGAACTCCCTACCCGTCCACCTGCGGATGACACAGGACCACCTGGCCTTCAGGAAACAGCTCAAGACCTGGCTGTTCGAGCAGTAGCAGACCCCCTTCCCCAAGCGCCTTGAGACCCTTACGGGTGAGTAGTGCGCGATATAAGTTCCATGATTGATTGATTGATTTGGTTCTTTGAAAGTGAGAAGAGTCAACGGTGTCATGTGTAACGTCCTTGTTTTTTCCAGTGCTCGTGTGTCCAATGCGCCCTGGGCTCTCTGATTTTCTGTGAGAAAAGGAGCTTACCCATAAGACTACCCTCAGCACTTTTTGAAAATGTGCAGAAACATTTTTAAACAAAATAGGTAAACTGCACGCCAAAGGAACGAAAAACTAGTGGGACACTTTCTTAGCAGCAGGCAGTTTAACCCTCTGCGCTGCCTTAGGATGAGTCAAACCTTCCAATACAGAAACCTCCGGTCTGTTTCTAGGAAGCCGATTAATGACGGGGCTTCTCTTGACATTTTAATTGATGTCTGGAAGTTGCTGGAGGGCAGGAACGAAACTGAAAGCGCGGTGGGAGCGCACGAGACGCCGTGAGCGTGGACATCGGCTGTCCCGGCGCAGGCTGAGGATCGCCAAAGAAGACACGCCGTCTATCCGCGCTGAGGCTCCAAGTCTGAATCCGAGGCCGAAGTGTCCTTGAGCGGCCGCCTGGGCAGAGAGGTACACAGAGCCCCCCGTGAGCTCTGGGGACACGCTGCAAGGCATTGCACGATGTATGGCGTAACAGTAAGGAATGCGGGAAGGGAGTAGCTGTATGGAGGGGCCACCAGGGACTGAAAGGTTCTGCCGCGATGCCTTCGTCCTGGCGGGGGTAGGAAACGAAGTCTGTAGTCCTGAATATGGTGGGGGTCGGCAGATGGCGCAGGGCTGGCTGACACTGGAGGGGGTGCAGGGACAACTGGGGATTGGAGAGGAGCGACCAGGTGAGCTAGGCAGGAGGGTATGTGGCAGAAGCAGGAAGCGCTCGCCTATGTGTAGTGTGTTTGCGAGCAAGAGCGAGATGGAAGGGAGAGAGTGCTTGTAAGTTATGAGATTTTGCATGATTAATCTGGTAAGATAAGACGTAAATTTTCCGTCACCCCTGTTCACGTGTTTTTTTTAGAGTTGCCCGCCAGCCATACCTTCACTCTAAGCACAGAAGTAGGCGCCTGCTTTGGCTTAGGGGGGTGGGGGGAGGACTACTTAGTGCACGATGATCGGGAATCACTTAAGTCAGTGCCTAATTGTGCCATGGGGTACTTCTGAGTACACACTCAATCGGAGCATACAAATGCTTTTTGAAGCATGTCAAAAACTGCAATGACAATGAAGTCTCAATCCGTTTTCCAAGCAAATAATTATTTAAACACCACTTTTTAAAAACCTAAGCGCTACCTTTTCCAGCCATAAAACAAAATAACCCCACGAATCCTGTTGTACATGAAGAGTGTGTCTGCAAGTGGCCGTTTTGAAAACAAGGAAGTTTACCATTGCTGTTTAGGAAGGCGGCATGACATAAGCAGCGCTCGTAAAGGAATTAAAAAAACGGGTGGAAAGCAGCGCCAATAAAAAAAAAAAGTGCGCTTGTAAAAAAATAATTAAAAAAAAAAAAACGTGAAGCAGCAACAGGGGGAAGCGACGGACAGAAAATTAACAGGTGGAAAGCAACATTAAGCCAATAGTCCGGGCTTGTTGTAGGTGTAATGTTATTTGGTGTGTAATATATCTGGATGAATGGACAGAAGCAGCAAAATACCAGGCAGCACACTATGCTAAGCACACATTTGTAGCTCGTGTTTTAAGCCACGTCCTTTATTACAGCAGTCACGCCCCTATGAGAGACTCCCGTTTTTTTAGCTCACTCAAAAAGAGGGGTAGGGCTGGGCCAAGGTCAGTGAAATAGAACGCCTTGGATAGGTGGAACGAAGTGGAGGCTGGTTAATCGCATGTGAAGCTGCTCACTCTGAAAAGTGGGTAAAGAAACAGGGCAGTGTTAGTCAGGCCAGGCCGGCCCTTTGTAATGTGGATAGGCCAGTTTAGGGCTGGAGCAGTGCCACTTACTGTGGGCTCCCTTGGGGTATAGGAATACACTAAAACATAGGTGTTGCTTTACAAGCGCTCTCACACCAGATTCGCGGATGCAAGACAAACAAGCAAAAGCGCGTCGCTCACCGGGGCTTGAGGACATCCCGAACTGAGCTCGCGTGCATATTACCAAATTGAAACTGCGTGAGGCTTGCGACGACGGAAGGGGGACAGGTGATGTGCACGCGTACAGTCACGCGATGTGCACATCTCCTCAGTAAAAGAGACGCCGTACACGTTTGGAATAGAGTCAATTAATGAGCAACAGCACTTACTCGATTTCCTACGCTGTCATCATCGGGCCAATAGTTTACAGGGATGTTATAATTATGCTTTATTTGAAACAAACCCTACCTCTTTTTGTCCCCCTTGTTCCTTCACCTCGTAAGTACACGGGGACTGTAGCTGCAGAAGCCTCCCGCCTCCATTCTCGAGGGCATTGGGAGGATGCCGGCAGGGACAGGGTGCGAGCGGAGTCCCTCCTAAGTGAGAACCAGCGCTTCTCCTCAGCTGTGCACAAAGCTCTGACCCGCCACCAACTCAGGCCGATGGGGCTGCCCAGCCGAGCGCGCGGTGGGAGCGCTAGAAAGTTAAGAGACGCTGTGCGCGTCCAACTCAGGCCAATGGGGCTGTCCAGGCGAGTGCGCGGTGGGTGGGAGCGCCTGAAAGTTTAGAGATGCCTGCGCGTGCTCATCTGCTGTCCGGGGGCAAGCTCCAGGTGCAAGCTGAAAGACACGCTATGCGCGTGTCCATGTGCTGTCCTGGAGCAAGCTGATACACACGCCGTGAGCATGCACATCGCCCGTCTGAGAAAGTGCACATCTCCTGTCACCCTTCCAAAGTAAAGTCGGCAACAATAGTTCTCGCTAGCGAGCAGCTTCGCTGCGTCGCTAGGCGAGACCTAAAAATGGGGACACCGCAATGAGTATTTAATGAGACTGTGGCCAAGACTGCACCTCTTAACACTAGGTCTATCTACTTTGAAACTAGTTAAAGCCACAAGACGAAAGTGTAATTCAATTAAACAACAAAACCCAAGACATTTCACTAACCTTGACTCACCCCAATCGCCTACCTTTATTCAATTGTAGGTTGTGGTTCTTCATATAAACAACTTCAGTAAATGCATTTTTTTTACTTAAGAAAAACAAATAAAATTGAGAAGGATGCTAAGAACGATCACCCATAAAACCAAAAAGATTGAGTGCGCTTGTTCACGGTGATCTCATATGCACATTTTTAAACACTGGATTACAAGGATCACATTGTGATCGGTCTATCCAAGGACACTAATCAATTATGTGAGCCATGTAATCTGTTGGCTGTCCAGTAACGACCCTTTTGTGATTGGTTGTATATCATGGTCTTTTTTAAATCAAGAGATGTGAATCAGATTGTCCAGTGTGTACCCTAGACTGTTCTTTAAATGTTAGTACCACAGACCAGGGTACGATTTTCAGTTAAAGGAATGAACCCAAATATATATGGCACTTAGTTTGTAAATGCAAATTACCATTACACGCTCCTGCAACTAATATTACACAATATTGTGAAAATTCCAGGGCTTAAGGTCTCTAAATATACTTTGCAACATATGATGACCATAAAGCAATGTATTTGCAAATAAGGGCAAATATTGCCCATATAATGGACTTTGCAAAATACAAGTCCATTATAAGGTTCAAACATCCAACCCATGCGCGTTTACCTGGAGATGTGAAGTCAGGTCTCGATATTTCTTTATTGTATGCTGATAGTCTGCCACAGTCTCTTGCGCGGCTTCCACACGTTTCTCTGCTTCGCGTACTCTGGCACTCGCCATGTCCAACTGTTCCCGCAGTTCCAGCTCAGTTTCACGTGCATTCTCCTGAAGTTCATCGTTCATCTCGTTAATTGCTTCCTAGCAACCAGAGGACAGATTGGACAATGTTTAAAATGCAGCCTGTAAGAGGTCTATCAAAGAGAGTGCACAAGCGATTCCAGAGGGCTACAAACAAAAGTATTAATTGAGACATGTTGCAAATGTTTGAAACTCAAATGATTGCTGGTAGCCAGTGACAGTGTACAATCTTGGTGCATGGTATAAGAATTACAAACTTTACAGGGAGTGACTGGAGTTCTTTTTTTCATGTACAGCACAAAATATGAAAGCCTCTAAAAATTCAGTAAAAAAAGCAAAATCCTCTGTGCTACCAAGCGTACAAATATTGGTATCTGAATACTTAATTCTGTCTGCTTTCCAATTGTTCTTGCGGTTATCGTTTGTCAATATGAAAACAAGCTTGTTGGCAATTAAATAATTTTTTCAAGCTGAAAATTAGATCACTTCCAATAGTCACTATTTTCATGTGTACGGTACTAAAACGGTCTTTTGAATTGCATACTGAGCTAGGAACAGAGGATCTTGGTGCTAAAAAAGGCAACCAGCAGGCACCAGTTCCATTACCATGAATGTAACAAAACAACAACAAAAAAAGAAATCGGAGAACACAC
The DNA here is from genome assembly GCF_964204655.1 of Triturus cristatus. Taxonomy (NCBI): domain Eukaryota; kingdom Metazoa; phylum Chordata; class Amphibia; order Caudata; family Salamandridae; genus Triturus; species Triturus cristatus. Next base: position 1,198,656,922 of record NC_140582.1, on the reverse strand, counting down.
AGGCAAGCAGGTTTGGTTTTGTATTTGTTTTATACAGTGCACATCATTCACAATGAGCCACTGCAGCACTATAGTACTGTTACAATGTACACAACGACTAGTATGCTATCGTATTGTGATTGCACGGTCAGTTCTTACAAATTAAAATGTAAATTTTGTAGTGTTTTAGACAATGTGTACTTTATGTTTTGCTGTAAAGTGGTGTCTGAAGGTTTTTAATCTTTTTTATGTACACTTGCACTTTGTCGGCTTAAAATGGTGTACCAGAAGCGCCTTTGTCAATTGCGTACCTGACCCCATTGCGACTACCAATGTAAGTCGGACAGGGCTGTTTACCTCCAATACTAGTTTTCCTTCAATGGAACCTCCATTGACATCATATTGACTGAAAATTCCCAGAGCACCTTTGCCAAATAAAATGTATTTCGTATTTCTTTAGAAATGTCACGTCTTCTTATCTGGTATAAATAAATGTAGATGATGATTGAATAAAGACTATATTGACTAATTCTAATTATTTTATATAAAAACCAAAAGTACATAAAATGCACAAAGGTCACCTCGGGAACTAGGTGACAAGGAAAAACCTCCTTCATAAACCTTTTTTTAAAGCAAACGAAGAGGAACATTTAGGGCAAAGAAACCATATAGGCTGAAGCCCCTATAAAGCAGAAAAACTGACACTAGTTTTAAAGACTCCCAATCATCCAGCATCTCATTATGCTCTCTATGTCGCTCTCTATGTTGCTGCAATTCTTTTTCTCTCTTAGAAATAGGAACCAGAAAAACTGAGGTCAGCCTGTTTTTGGCTATTTTTCTCTGGAACTCTTTCAACACCTTCTTTAAAATCCGTTTACTCAACTTCACTGAGGACCCAAGCTATGTCTCATCTAAAAAATTCACTTTTCCAGCTGTAGGGCAATACTGCTAGGTTAACAGTAACTTCTGAGGCTTCCCGACAGGCCGTTGGGGAATAATCCCAGCAAATGAATGAATGAATTATACAGCTGGAGAAGCTGTAGTTCTCTGGCATCATATTAGGTAACCCAATTAACTAGCTCAGTCTAGGAAAGAGGGAGTGGGGAAGCTGGCATGAAAGACCAATTTTGGCGGATATCTGCGATGTCAGCGTGGTCATAAGAGCATGCTTTCGCTTTCCCTAAAGAGGGTCCCGACGAACTTTACCCCTATACACTGTTTCCAGACCCCTGTAAAGCTGAAAATATCAGATTTAGGAGCATATTTGGCACTTTGGGAACCAGATGACCAAAGTTCCAAACGGGGCTTCCTCACTTGACTAAAAGTTTATAACTCTGAAGCAACAAAAATAAAAAATAAACCTTATTGGATCTTCTTCGGTCTCTTAGTCACAGTCTGCAAAAATAAAAATTAAGACTCAGGCAGGACACTAGTATTATGCATTATACACTGCTCAGTATGGAAGTGCCAGTGGGCGATTCACTGCTCGGTGTTGTGTTAAGTCACCAGGGAACATTCAAGACACGAAGGTAGGTGTGGGTAGATCCTGAAGAAGAGATCATAAAATCAGGCAAAAGTAGAGAGGGAAGAGCACAGATATGTTATCGTTAGTTGCTATGTATCATAGTAAACTGAAAGGTAAAGGCTTGGAAAGAGAGGAGGCATCAGACCGAGTGTTCCTCTTCCTCGACTGGAAACAACCAGCAAGTAAAGTAAGTTCCAAACAACAACTCATCAAGAGCTAATTTTGCGTCTGGCATTTTGGTACCTTCTGAAATAAAGACTAAGCCCATAAGATGTAGGTATGGTAGTGAGTCAAGTGTAAAATATGGAATCTAATCAATACTATAGTTTCCTGAATAGCAGGAAAGGGGAAATATGATGTCTATTTTTGAAACAATAGAGTATGGCAATGCTCCCATGCATAAAAGCTGCATTTTGAGAAACAAAAAGGGAAAACGCGCATCTGCTATAATTTCCAACAAGAGGGATTTCAATTCAGGCAGACGTGAAGTGGAGTATGGCTACACCGTGGTGCAGCGATACATGGTGGAGCATACAGCTTGTACTGTTGTGGGCAGGTTTATCAGACATTTGAATTGTACCTATGGTCAAGAAACAATAAGGAGAAATCAGCATATAAAAATGGATTCAAAGTTTTGTAATTGTCTAGGTAAATAAGTGACTTACTAGGTCGTTGACAGTCTCACGGAGTCCTCGTACTTTTTCCTCCAAGTCCAGATTTCTCTCAGTCAACATCTCCACCATTTCTTCTGCCCCAAGAGCAGCATCCACCTGAAATCAAAGTCCAACATAACTATAATCTCGGATGTGGATCAGAGTTCTATCCAACTAACCAGACTACTCAAAGCGCACTAAACTCTCAAGAAGCGCTGACAATGTAGGTTTAGCAGAAAACAAACTCAAACCAAAATATAATGCCCTATGAGCTTCAACTTAAGCTTCCTTGACTGGAAGGTCAAACGTAGGATTCTACACAAATTAATTGCTAAGAGCCTCGCTTGAAAACTTTCATTGAAACTTTAAGACCTACTGAACTGTGGCCAGGAGGATGTCAGACAGGTAATTTAATACCCTCAAATGTACTTCTGAGAACAGGACGACACAGAGAGGGTAAAACATATATTAAATATTGGGTCTTCCTACTTATAAAGCACTATCTGCTTCTCATTCAAGAAGTTGCATAAAACCTTGTATTTCAGCAGGAAGAGAGACCATCTTACTTTATTATTGCAAGGCAAATATATCAGAAGCAGTTGTTCTGAAAATCACCTGCTGGGCAGCCGTGTCAGTATCACATGGCATCAACTGCCGTTTTAACCACAACAGATCATGTTTTTCCCCCAGCAAAGTATGGAGTTCTCACCTGTTCTTTCAGCTCATCTATGGTTTTTTCTGCCTGCTTTACTTCCTCAAGCAGTTTCTCTCTTTGTTGGCGCAGTGTTTCGAGCTCTACATTTTTCTTCTCTAAATGCTTCTGAACCCTTACATGCTCCTGCTTCTCAGAGGCAGAAAGATCGCGCATTCTGCAAGAAAAATATTTTCATAAAAAGAAAAATAATTTTATTTTTTAGATCAAGTTCCACCACTTTATACTACTAATGTTTGTGTGCACCAGGCAGCGATGGTGACCCTGAAGTGTGATAAAGTAACTTCACAAGCTGCAAGATGCACACTGATGACAATCTACCTTAACTTGGAAACAAAGTGAGAATAAACACCAACAGCTCATTATTGGGATACCAAAACAGAAACTCTTCTATTGGCAGGAACAAAAATAGAACCATCTTGTTTGCAAGTCCACTTGCCCTGAGCTCATTCCCACCACAAAGTGTGACGTACCTAGATCTAGTCTTCCCCCACTATCTTTCATTCACTCATGGAATAAATGCGGACCTAAAGGAATTCAGTTCCCAGATTTCTGGGGCTGCCTGGGTTCCCAGTCATGGCTTGGGCTGTTGACCATTACAATGAAGCTAATTAGGGATCCCCCAAGAAGCTCACACATAGTCTGCAAAATATCCAAATAGGGTGGCTAGGTTGGCCCTCAATTAGGGCAAACAGGACAAAATCAAAGAAGTTAATACAGCTACTGCCACTGGCAGAGTGCCACAATTATGCGTTAGCCTTGAGGAACGAGAAATCGAGTACTTCAAAGACTGGCCACCACTACTGTTAGACCCAGGAAGCCCTAATCAGCCCATTGCTCACACCGACTACCAATCTAAGTTCAAAAGGCAAAAACAAGGGAAAGACTCTGGGAGCAGGGCATCCAAAGGTCTGAATTCTCTCTCCTGAAGTGAGTTGACCCAATCTATTTGCTCTTTAAAAAACCAATGAAAACTCAACCATAAATCTGAAAACTAGAATTCAGAAGTCCTATAAACCAGTAATGCCGGCCACCGTACGTCAGCAGTGTGCCCCCAACTATGCCTACAATCGGATATCTAAAGGCAAATCTATCTAAAACTATGGTATCCCATAGTGAAACTTTACAATTACAGCTGTGCTTCCACTACTCTTTAAAGTTGAAAGCGAGCCTCAAACAACTTCCACACAATGTCTCTTCCACTGTGACCTATGTGCATCTCAGCTGTGCACACTAACCTGTTTCCACTTTTATCGGGAGAGTAAAGCTCTTACAACAAATGCTTTAAACTTTATTCCCTTTGGCACTATCACTTATTTACCAAAATTTACATTCCTGGTACTCTGCATATGCAGAGTAAGTGTTGAGAACTCACTGGAGTTTTCTTTCAGTGCGCACCACAATTACCTATATCTCTTGTGTAAGAAAGCGGCTCTGTATATACTGTTCCCAAATAGGTAGAGTGTGCACAGAGTCCACAGTCACCAGAGTGTTGACAGAGGCTAAAGTCAGATATAACCTTACTCTCTAAAGTGGTAGCTTGGTCAAGCAGTAAGGCAGTATCAGAGGACAGTGTAAAGCATTTGTTGTACACACTCAGTCAGCAAATGGTCTCACACGCTCAGGACCTGAACTCTAGGCCAATGATTTTGTATAAAAATATATAGTTGTTTTATTTTAGAACCAACAATAGGTATCAAAATATACTTTCTCAGGATGAGATGCTTTAGATAAATACTTTCAATAGGCAATAGACTTTTGAATGCAATAGATAGTTGTTGCAATAGGCAACACAATTTCAAACACAATTATACATTGAGCTCAATGGGAATTTCTAGTTAAATGCAATTGATTACTTTTTGGATTACTTTTCTTACCACAGGACTGGATCCTATATTCAGTCCTGGGACATCTCCTGTTAACAGTTGAGTAAAATCATTTTGGTTACAGTTGTGATTTTTAAGGAATATTATTCTATTTTAAAAGTTGACACTTCAAAACTTTTTCACATAGAATCACCAATGTTACCCTATGGGAGGAAATTCACTTAGCAGGTAAGGAATATGCTACTTACCAGTATGCATCTGTTCTTGGCATGTAGAGCTGCAGAGTTGTACACTTAGCATAGATCGCCATCTGGTGTTGGGCCCGGATGTTTGCAGTTTGTTTTTCTTCTTGGACAGTCTTTGGAAGTCACGAGTTTGGTGACTCCTCCTTCGGTCCGTACTGCGCATGGGCTTCGGCTCCATCCTCAGATTGTTTTTCGCCAACAGGGAAATGATGGAGCGTAGTAATAACAGTGAGAAACCCATGTGTTGTATCTAAATAAGATGTACTGGTACGGATACAGGTAGCCGGGGAGGCGGGTGGGCGTGTACAACTCTGCAGCTCTACATGCCAAGAACAGATGCATACTGGTAAGTAGCATATTCCGTTCGAGGCATATGAGCTGCAGATTGTACACTTAGCATAGATGATATAGCAGTACCCAACCTTAGCGGCGACCACCGGTATCCGTTGCAGCTGTTTGAAAAAGTGTCTTTAGTACAGCCTGGCCCACCCTAGCTTGCTGCTTGGAATGCACATCTACACAGTAGTGTTTTGTGAAGGTGTGCGGTGTAGACCATGTGGCTGCTTTGCAGATGTCATCTAAGGGTATATTCCCTAGAAAAGCCATAGAAGCCCCTAACTTTCTTGTAGAGTGGGCTTTAGGAGGAACAGATAATGTTCTCTTTGCCTTTTGATAGCAAATTTGTATGCATTTTACAATCCACCTAGCTATCCCTGATTTCGAAATGGGGTTGCCTTTATGTGGTGGAGAGAAGGAAACGAACAATTGTTTAGTCTTCCTGAAGGGTTGCGTTCTTTGTATGTAGTATAGCAACGCCCTTTTCACATCAAGTGTGTGTAAGGCCCTTTCCGCAACAGATTGGGGTTGCGAAAAGAAGACAGGTAATTCCACTGATTGATCGAGATGGAAGGGGGAAATGACTTTGGGCAGAAACTTCGGGTTTGTACGAAGTATGATCTTGCTGTGATGCATTTGTATGTAGGGTTCCTGTATGGTGAACGCTTGTATTTCACCAACCCTTCTAAGGGAAGTAATAGCTACAAGGAAAGCTGTTTTCCAGGTGAGAAACTGTAGCTCACATTTGTGCATTGGTTCGAAGGGCGGACCCATTAGTCGTGTAAGAACTAAATTTAGATTCCATACAGGGGAAGGTGGTGCCCTGGGAGGAATTACTCGTTTAAGGCCTTCCATGAAGGCTTTAATAGCGGGCACTCTGAAGAGTGATAAATGCTGTCTGTTTTGTAGATAAGCAGCGATCGCTGCTAGGTGTAGGCGTATGGATGAATATGCCAGGTTACACCTGTGAAGATGGAGCAGATAGCATATGATGTGCTGTATGGATGCATCTAGAGGGTTGATTGTATTATTACGGCAGTAAATTACAAATCTTTTCCACTTTGCGGCATAGCATGCTCTAGTGGTAGGACGTCTGGCTTCCATGATGATGTTCATGCAATCAGGGGGAAGGTTAAGGTATCCGAATTCTAAGATTTCAGGAGCCAGATCGCCAGGTTGAGCTGAGCTGGGTCCGGGTGCCTGATTTCTCCATGGTTCTGGGTTAGGAGGCATGGGGATAGGTGCAGTTTTTGATGTGGTACCACTGATAGTTGTAGTAGCGTGGTGTACCACGGCTGCCTGGCCCACGTGGGAGCTACCAGAATGAGTGTGAGGGAGTGTTGTTGTAGCTTCCTGACCACTAATGGAATTAGTGGGAGAGGTGGAAAGGCGTAAGCAAATCTGCCTGACCAGTTCATCCATATCGCATTGCCCTTGGACAATGGGTGTGGGTATCTGGCGGCGAAGCTTGGGCATTTTTTGTTTTCGTGGGTGGCGAAGAGGTCTATCTGAGGATGCCCCCACTGTTGGAAGAATGGGTGAAGAACTTGTGGATGCAGTTCCCATTCGTGTAGTTGTTGCGTTTGTCTGCTGAGCAGATCTGCCATGAAGATGTTTTGGGGAATTGCCCATCTCCATATGCTCTGGGCTAAGCGGGAGAGCTGGGGAGAGTGTGTCCCCCCCTGTTTTTGTATATAATACATCGCAGTCATGTTGTCTGTGCGAATGAGGACTGCTTTGCCCGAAATCTGTTTTTGGAAAGATTTTAGGGCTAGAAAGATCGCCAAGAGCTCCAGATGGTTGATGTGGAGCGATTTTTGCTGTGGCGTCCATAGACCTTGCATGGTGAGGTGTAGGAGGTGCGCTCCCCAGCCGGAGAGCGATGCGTCCGCTGTTAGAATCACCTGAGGAACCGGGTCCAGGAACGGCCGCCCTTTGGAAAGGTTTGTGGTGTTCCACCACTGCAGAGAGTGATGTGTGCGGCCGTCCACCAACACCAGATCCGTCAGCTGACCCTGGGCCTGGTTCCACTGTTGTGCTAGGCACTCTTGAAGTGGACGCATGTGTAGTCTTGCATGGGGCACTATAAAGATGCAAGACGCCATCATTCCTATGAGCTTCATGAACACTCTTGCTGGAAGAGAGTGTTGGGGAAGGAATGTTTTGCGTAAGGCTTGAATGCTTGTGATTCTGGCTGAGTTTGGATAGGCAATACCCTTGGAGGTGTCTATAGTGGCCCGAGATATTGCTTTGTGTGAGATGGTATGAGGTGGGACTTTTGGTAGTTCACCGTGAAGCCTAGCTGGTGGAGCAGTTGGATGGTGCTGTTTGTATGTTGCACACATTGGTCGTAGGACGCGGCTTTTATCAACCAGTCGTCTAGGTAAGGGAAGACGTGAATATGTTGACGTCTGAGGTGTGCTGCTACTACTGCTAGGCATTTGGTAAACACCCGTGGTGCGGTGGTGACCCCGAAGGGGAGAACCGTGAATTGGTAATGTTGCCCGTCCACCACGAACCTGAGGTATTTCCTGTGAGAGGGGTGTATTGGAATGTGAAAGTATGCGTCTTTCAGATCCAAGGTTGTGAGAAAGTCTCCCTGGCAGAGGAGTGGGAGGACTTGTTGTAGGGTGACCATGTGAAAATGGTCTGAATGTATGTAGGCATTTAGAGGCCGGAGGTCGAGAATGGGTCTGAGGGTCCCGTCTTTCTTTGGTATTAAGAAATATAGGGAGTAGACCCCTAGATTTCGTTGATTGACGGGGACCTGCTCTATAGCGTGTTTTTGCAGGAGTGAGAGTACCTCTTGTTTGAGCAGTGTGGAATGTTCTTGAGACATTGGACGGTGCCTTGGTGGGATATTGGGTGGGGTAGATGTTAGTTCGAGACAGTACCCTGACCGAATGATTTGGGTCACCCATTTGTCCGATGTTATGGACTCCCATGCGTGGATAAAGTCTTGTAGTCTGCCCCCGACTGGAGTGGGATGGTCTGGGGGGAGCGGAGGGGAGTCATTGTGCGGGTGGGGTGGCAGAACGGGTGTTGTTGGTTTTGCCCCTGCCCTTATTGTTGTTGCCTCTGTAACCACCCCTTTGATTGCCCTTTGAAAAGGTATTTTGAGGAGGGGACTTGTAGGAGGTAGAGGCGTTATCGGTGGAGGAGCCTCTGCCTGTGCCACGAAAGGACGAGCGTCGAAAGGAACGTTTAGAGGCTTGTGTTTGGAGTGCCCCCATAGACTTTGCTGTGTCTGTGTCCTTTTTCATCTTTTCCAACGCTTCGTCTACCTTTGGCCCAAAGAGAGTTTGCTGGTCAAAGGGGTGATTGAGTATGGACGCCTGGACTTCAGGCTTGAACCCTGAGATCCTGAGCCAGGCATGGCGATGAAGCAGGACACTTGTATTTATGGCTCTAGAAGCAGTGTCGGCTGCATCGAGGGCACACTTAATGGAGGTGTTTGTAATTAGTTTACGCTCCTGTATCAGGTCATGAGCCTTGCGCTTGTGTTTTTCTGGAAGGTGCTGCATAAGAGCCTCTAGTTCGTCATAGTGTGCTCTGTCATATCGCGCAAGCAGTGCTTGTGTGTTTGCAATGCGCCACATGTTTGCAGCTTGGGAGGCGGTGCGTTTACCAGACGCGTCCAGAAGTTTAGATTCCTTGTCTGGCGGTGGGGCTTCTCCTGAGGATTGGGAGTTAGCCCGCTTTCTAGCTGTGGAGACAACTAGGGAATCTAGGGGAGCAGGGCCCTTAATGTATGCAGGGTCTGTGGGTGCCGCCTTGTACTTCTTCTCTATTCTAGGGTTCAGTACTCTGGCCCTGACAGGGTCTTTGAACACCTCTGTAGCGTGCTTGGTGACACCCTTAAGCATGGGTAAAATAGAAGTGGATTTGTCTTGTATGTCAAATGTATCCAGTAGGAAGTCTTCTTCCACTGGTTCACTGTGCATGTCCACCCCATGGTAGTGTGCTGCTCGCTGCACTAAATGATGAAACCCTAAGGAGTCCTCTGGAGGAGACGGCCTGGATGGGTATAGGTCGTCCTGAGGTATATCTGGTATATCAGGGTTATTGTAATCCTCCCATGGGTCTGGGGTCCCTGGTGGAGTGGGATCCATTGGGGCGTCCGCCGGGTAATTGTCCGGGTCCCCGTCATCCGGATCTGGGGATGGGGCCGGATCGTAGTGAGGTAGAGGTGGCGGAGACCTGGGAGGGGGAGGGGGTGGAGGAGGTGGAGGAGGTAGGGGAGGCGGTAGTGGGGAGGGCACTCTGAGGGGAGAAGTAGCAGAGTCCTTCCTTTTGGGTGGAGGAGGAGGAGCCGGAGTATCAAGGCGTCTTTTCTTGGTAATTAAAGTCAAAAGCCCAGTCTTTGGATCTTTGGACAGAGTCTTTTGTAAAGGGCCTGGTGTAAACAGAGCCAATGGTGCCGAATCGTCTGTCGGCACCGGTGATTTCGGAACCGAGGGTTTCGATGGTTTGTGTGCGCCATGCTTTCTTGAGGTCTCCGGGTGTTTCGGCGTCGAATGAGGTTTCGGCGCCGGGGCGTCGGTGCCGACGGATTTATGTTTGTGTTTGGTCGGCACCGAGTGTCCAGGCTTCGGCACCGGTGGCTTCGGAGTCGAGCTGGATATTGCTTTCTTCGGTGCCGGATGCTGTTTTTCGGCACCGGGCGTCGGCTGGCTCGATCCCGAGCTGCCGTGAGACTTTGGAGGCTTCGACACCGGGCCCGTAGGTGGGGTGATAGAAGCTTTGGTTTTGGTTTTGCCCAGGCCGGCAGGCGAGGGAGTAACCTGAGTCTCTTTGGTTTTGGGCGCGGGGGTGGGAGGGGGCATAGTACTCACGGCCCGCTGCGCCGGTGTAACGTCCTCCACGTCGGAGTCGTCGGCCTCGGAAGCGCTGACGACGTCTTCCTCCTGCTCGGTGTGTGTTTGCCCCGAAGCTTCGGCGCCGTCTCCGAAGATGTCCGGTGGAGCTGCAGAGGATGAGTGCGCCATGGTGCGTCGAGCTCTTCGATCTCGGATGGTCTTCTTCGATCGAAAAGACTTGCAGGCGGGGCAGTCTCTAGCCTCGTGTTCAGGAGAGAGGCAAAGGTTACACACCTGATGGAGGTCGGTGTGGGGAAATTTAGACCCACATTTTGGGCACTTTTTGAACGGAGTCCTTTCCATCGGCCGGGACCGGAGTCGAGGAGGGCCCGAAGGCCGGTGCCGATGTACGGGATGGAGAAAGTGCCGCTTCGAGAGATGAAGATGATGATGAAGAAACTCGAAGAATCGAGGATTTTCCGTCGAGGCTGGAACCGTAGAAGTTCGAAGCCGGAGCACGAAGTATCACATCCGAGCCCGATGGCGGAAAAAAACAATCTGAGGATGGAGCCGAAGCCCATGCGCAGTACGGACCGAAGGAGGAGTCACCAAACTCGTGACTTCCAAAGACTGTCCAAGAAGAAAAACAAACTGCAAACATCCGGGCCCAACACCAGATGGCGATCTATGCTAAGTGTACAATCTGCAGCTCATATGCCTCGAACGTAGGGTTATCGTTACTTTTTCTTACTCAGTGTTGGATCCTGGATCCAGCACTGGTGAATCTCCTGTAAACAGTTGAGAGAATGCGTTTTTGTTATACAGGCGATTTTTAAGGAATATTTGTAAGTTTGCAAAATCAATACAGAAGAATTTCTGGCAAAAAAACAGGCAATGTTATCCTATGGAGGAAAAGTAAGTTAGCGGTAAGTACGGTTGTAATTACTTTGCAGGGTCAGTGCTGGGCACCAAGATCCAGCACTGGGATCTCTCCTGATAGCAGGTGAGTAAATTCATTTTCGTTATTCGGCTGATTTTAGATGAATATTTTAAAGTTTCAAAACTGGACAGAAGACTTTCCAAGTGAAACCAGTCAATGTTACCCTATTGAAGAAAAGTGAGTTATCGGCTTTGGGTAAGTACTCGACTGGCAGAGTTAAGGTTCTGGGCATAGACTCAGGGGTCTCCCAGGGTCAGATAGGTACAGTTGTTACACCCTCAGCGGCACAGGGGCAGCCGGGTGCAGATAGAGTTAGGCCCAATGTTATCCTATGGGAGGGAGGGGGCCCTTGTTTGGTGGCTGCTGACTAGCAGGCCACGCGGCTTTGGGAGCTGGGCTCCGGGTCACTTACTCAGGGCAAGTAGGGAAGTAGATTAGAGTAGAGGTTGCACTGCAAGGGGCACTCGGGCGGCTGGGTGCAGGGTGCTTTTGAGCCGTCGGGCTCTCAATGGAGAAGCTCAGTGACGAACAAAGGCTGCAAGCTCAGGGACTAAGATTCTTCAGGTGCGACCACCACTTCGAGAGGTAAGTTGGGTAGTTGGAGGATAGGTAGGCACCCAAGAGTCAGGCACAGGGGGTCGCAGGGCGCAGGGGTGCCTTTTGGCGTCAGGTAATCTTACCCTCTGCTGGTCGCGGTTGGAGGGGTCCCTGGTTCTGAGGCTGCAGGCGTCGTCAGGAGCGTCGAGGTGGGTCCTTGGGTGCTGTATTCGAGGTCACAGTCGCCGGGGGGACGTCCTCGTGGTCTTTGTTCACTCCGGCACAGGCCAGGCTTGGCGGGTGTAGAGTGTGCAGGAGTCGTGGTTCCTGGCTGATGCCAGGGGCTTGTTACTTGCTACGAGCAGTACCACTGCACGTGGGAGTCCCAGTTAGTTAGAGTCACAAGGTAGTCAGGTCCTTCGGGGTTTTTGAGGTTGCCGATCACTGGAGACACCGGGGTTTAGCAGGAGCAGGTTCGAGAGTCAACAGGCCGGTAGGGCTGGAGCAAAATCAGTTGGTGTCTTCCTCTTATTAGCAGCTGCACGGCAGGTCTTCTTGTTTCTTGTCCTTCTTGCTTGTTTCGGAATCTGAATCTGAGGAAGGAAGGTTCAGGGTGCCGCTAAATACTAAATTTAGGGGCGTTACAGGTAGGTAACGGGCAGGGACCAATGGATCCCTTCCCTGGGGTGGGTACACCCCCTATCCTGCCACTCTCCTGTGGGAGGGGGGCAGTAGCCTAGTCCTGATTGGGCAGGGCTCCCCATCCTCAAGATGGCGAGTGCCCAGAGATGTGCTTCACCACACCTCCCCCACCTGAGGGGTGGGGTTGGCAGAGGCTGGCACACCCCCTTTCCTTCCTTGAGGTTTCCTTCCAGTCTTCCCACCAGAGTGGGGGGTCAGAACCGGTGGGGGCCAGTTGCTGAGTACAGCAAGTGGCCTGGAGAAGCTCACAAAGGCGGCATGCCTTTGAAGCTTCCCCTGCCCATCCTGGGGGAGAAGACCTAGCACCCCGCCCAGGATGTGCATTGTTGCAGGCCCAGGAGAGCGGATGGCTCTCTACCAGGGGTCCATCAACATGTCTGCTGTGTGGCAGCCTAGGCAGCCCCTCAGACAAGACGTGGATTGTAGGTTAGGTTCAGCGGGCATCTCTAAGATGCCCTCTGTCGTGCATTGTACATTAAATCCCACACTGGAATCAGTGTGGGTTTAATGTGCTGAGAAGTTTGATACCAAACATCTCAGTCTTCAGTGTTGTCATCACGGTGCTGTGGAGTTCGTGTTGATGACCTCCCAGCACCATATACTCTTAATGGCAGCACTGCACTTCGGAATGGACCTGGGTACTGTAGGGGCACAGGGCTCATGCACCTATACCCACACCACTGGCATAGGGCACCCAGCTAGAGGGGTGACTGAGGTATGACAGGGCAGTGTGTGTTGTGGGCATGGCACACAGGGATGTGTGCCATGTCGACTGTTTAGTTCTGCACCAAGACACTCAGCCTGCAAGGGCAGTGTGTGTGTGTCAAGGTACAGGGCCTCTAAGTGTGGCACAATAAGTGCTGCAGCCCTTAGGGGCCTTCTCTGGTCACAAGGCCCTGGGTACCTAGTGTACCATTTACCAGGGGCTGACATGTGGCCAGAGATGTCAATTGGGTATAGGCTTCAACACAGTTTTAGGGAAGGAACATAGGCCCTGGGTACCTGATTGGCAGGAGATAAGGGCACACTCAGTCAAAGTACATCAGCAATTCAGCAAAAAGTGGGGGCATACCATACAAGAAATATGGCACTTTCTCCCATCGTGTATGTGGAAACACCTGTAAGTGCCCCCACACAAAACAAATTTGGAGGTAAGCTACAACGCAAGTACTCCCCAATCTATGAGGGGGTTCCACTCATTGAGCATGACTGCCATCCATAGCTTCCACCAGATGTTGCTAATGGGATGACACCAAGTAGGGCAGACCCTCAGCTTGGAGTTAGCTATACTACCATGCGGACATTCACCACCCCTTTGCCAGGGACTGCTGTTTAATATACGAAGCAAGGGCTCTGTGCAGGAAGTGCATACTCCCAGAGTTAAAAATCAAGCTATATGTGGACTCAAAACAAACACCAATATGTAATGCGAATACAGGAGAGGTTCTGACCTGACAAGAGCCTCCTTCAGCCTGGCATTTTGTTCCTCAAGCTGTTTGACCTGGTAACTGGATGCAGCTCCATCAGAACCTGATACAAGATGGAAAAAGGGGAAAAGTTAAATACCAACATTGCATTCAGTGTACTTAATCTTCAAGAGATCACTAAACTGACAACTTTCCAATATCACAGTGTTCTCATCTCGAACATTTTAAATTTCATTATTCTATTGCTGATGAAACTGCAATTGCAATGCAGTAATACCAGACATGCACCCCACAATGCTAGCAAAGACACTTATCTGTTCCGATCCAAAGTAACAGAAATAAAGCATTAGTAGTTTGGTTCAATGCAAATGTATACCTATTTATCCAGACGTCAGAGGCCTGGTGCTGTAGGCACACTTAGATTTAAACAATTATTGTTTTCCATTCACTTTTACCCTTTCTGAACTACCGTTATAGCAGCTGGGAGCTGACAATGCCCTCATGAAACCCCAACTATGTGGTCCAGTGAATTACTGTCAGAAGAATGCCTTCAAATGCACTGTAGGACAGTAAAATTGAGGAAGTGGTATAGGGAGGGCAGGTATTTGCACTTATAAAACAATGTAATCTCCTTTATGCTTCAGAATCTAGTCACTGTGCTCAGAACAGTTTTAGAGAAGACTAGCAAGATTCTAGATTACCTCGTCATTAGAAATACACTTCTGAGCACCCTTCTTCCCACTATGATCTGGGGTACGGAGCCGGTGTCATCCACTATTCTACGCTTTCATTATCATGCCTCCCCTCTGAATCTTTCTTGCTCACTCCCTGCTCTATCCCCCTGAGCCACTGCTGTGTTGATGTAGTGGTAGGAAGAGCTGAAAACCGCATCACTGCCAGGCTATGCTTAATTCCTAAACTGGCCCGAGTCAAAATAGTCAGGCAGACACAGAGGACGACACAAACATAGCTTGAATCTCTAAGCTGGCTAAAGAAGGGAGTGATGAGCAGTCAGTGAATGATGCGGAGCCAGAACACTGGACGCATGTAGGAGCCGAAATGCTGGTGTGGTTGTAAGCTCAGAGTTGGGGAATTCTAGGAATCAATGGTGCTGCCACGCAGTAGCAGAAGGATAAATGAAGGTTGAGCAGTAAAGGCACAATGCAGCACTCGAGATGCGAAGGGGAAATAGAAAGGAGGAATACTATGAAAGATTGCAAGACATAAGAAAACACAGGGAAGAGCTGGTACAAGCACCAGAGATAACTGGGATGGCTTGCGACATTGCACATCAAAAGGTGACAGTTTTTACCCATACCTTCACTTTCCCTATGAAGTCCGCTGACTCTAGAGTAAATGGCGTAGTCAGGCAGACTCCGCAAATAATAGTGCGGGTAGCAGAGTTGGGGTGGTGATGTCTTGGGCAGTGGTGCTGCAGGTAGTGACATGCCGTCCCTGCAGGTGCTGGATTAAATAAAAGTCCTTATCACTCCTTCCTGTGAAAGTGCTCTGCTGGGAGAACCCCACTAACTGCTGCTACCACTACAGATTGTGCGGGGTGAGCAGACATCCCCTTTGCCTAGCGGCTTGACTTTACAAACTCACCCCGGTTTAAGTAGCTTCATAGGCTTCGCCTGCACAGTGTTATTATCCAAATACTTTTGGTTGTATTTTTAACCTACAAAATTTTTAGCGTGTACAATCTTGCTTTTAACAAACCACTTTAATAATTCATGGGCCCCAATGAGCTGCTTTTACATGAATTTGAGCATCTTTTTTACAGTTCTGTTTTGTATGCAATGGTTTTTCGTAAAAATCTATTTTATTAAGGAGGAGAAGAAGTCTCAGCATGTACACAGCATATCGCCTACAACCCTGAAGCGGGCCAGCTGCGCGATTGGGTAAACTATCAGATGGCAAGAGTGAGGCATTTGGAAGCTATGCATGGATATTTGGTTACACAGCAAGTCGCCTACAAACCAAGCAGGGCCGGCCGCGTAGTGTGACAGTCAAATGTGCTAGTTGCAAGTTCGAGAGCTTCTACAAATGAGGAGGACTGCATAAAACAGAGGAGCTCAAACATAGAACAATAAACCAGAGAGAGGAGAAGAAAAGTGATGGAAGGGGAGGAGCCCCCTAATATTCTTGAAAGACAGACAATGGAGAAAGAAGATGAGCAAGAGAAAAGAGACAAATAGGAGAGGGAGAAAAGAAGAGGGAGGGTAGAGCACGACGGGTGGTTAGTGCATGGAGTGCGGCCAAGAGGACTAGGGAGGGGGTGGGGGGGTGTTTGTGACTGTGTAAGGGCAGTGTCATTCAATTGGACATGAAAATGGCAAAGTGCAGATTGTTGACGTTAGGGTCAGGAGAGTGTCGGAGGTGGGGGGATATACAGCATCTTCAAAAAGACGTAGAGCCCGGAGTTTCGGGGGCTGAAGACGGGCATGTTCTAGCTTACAGAAGAGGTCAATTAGTGGTTGCCAGAGCTTGGTAAAGTGAGTGTCTCTGGACTGTAATCCCGCAGTGAGTAGTTCCATCGCCATGGTATGCCACGGGCGAGTGAACCAAACAGTGACTGGGGGAGTTTCCTCTTTTTTCCAATACAGGGCTATGAGTTGTTTAGCCACGCCGAGCATATGAAGACAGATATGCCAGTCTCTGCGAGTCAGCGCACGTAGATTGTCAGGCTTGATACCCAGTAGAGCCGTGGCTGGAGTTTCAGGCAGGGGGAAGCCAAGAACCAATTTGATGTGGCTGAGGATCTCTTTCCAGTATGTGGCCAGAAGTGGGCAAGTCCACCAGATGTGAAGGAAGTCTCCGGAAGAGTTCGAGCATCGCCAGCAAAGAGGAGAGGCTGAGGGGAACATTTTATGTAGCCTGTGAGGGGTGTAGTACCATTGGGTCATAACCTTATAAGCAGTTTCCCGCTGAGAGATGCATCGGTAGACCTTTGGAATGTCACGCCAAAGGCGGTCCCATTGTGTGGGTGTGATGTCTGTAGACTGCCATCGAGACTGATAAGGATGCAGGGCAATCCGCGGGGAGTGCTGGAAAATATGATACGTACAAGATACGAGGCCCTTAGAGTTATCGAAAGAGCGAACCAGCCGCTCGAAGGGGGTGAGGGCATGTGTGGCTGCCTGTGTCAGAGATGCAGTGCGTAACCAGTGTCGGAGTTGCAGATATTTCAATCGAGCTCCTTCGGGGAGTTGGAACTGTTGGCATTGTTCAAAAGACTTAAAAGGTAGCCCCTACGTAAAGGTCCCCAATTGTTCGACAACCGCCATCTAGCCACTCGGTGAATACGGGAGGATGTAGGGCAGGTGGAAAGAGGGAATTGCCGGCGATGGGAGTGTGGGGGGTTGGAATGGTCGTGAGGACACTGCTACCTTGTCCCAGATGTTGAGGACAGTCTTGGTGGGGAGAGCTATGTACGCACTGCGGGAGCGAGATGCCCGGTGTTGCCTTGCTAGGTCTCATGTATAGCGCCCAGTCACCGCCCTGTCCATATGGAACCACACCTTCTCACTTTCCCATGCCATCCATTCGGAAGTGAAACGTAAGTGCGATGCCCAATAGTATTCTACCAGACTGGAGCAAGCCAGGCTTCCCCTATCCCGGGGTAGCATGAGAATTTTATTAGAAAAGCGCGGTCAACGACACCCCCCTCCTCCCCCCCCCCCCCCACCCCACAAATGAACCTGGTGAATTCGCGCTACATGCTTTGAATCAATGTTGCGGAATAGGGGCGGGGAGGGATTGAAATATGTATAAAATTTTAAGTGAGATGGACATTTTAAGAGCATGCAGCCCAGCCACGAGAGGGAAAGAGGCTTCCAGATTCTCAAGTCTTGACCGTCTGAATTCCTGCCAGTTGGCTTGTGACCAGGTGGCAAGAGTAGGAGTTGGATTGAGCCTAAGATAACTAATGGAGTGAGGGACCCATCTGTAGGGGACGAGCGCCTGGAGCATTGGGAGCTCCTCCACCAGAATGGTAAGGTTCAGGGCCCAAGACATGTCATGGTTGACCTTAAGGCCAGACGCTTGCTCAAATAAGCGCTAAAGATGATAGAGGGCGGGCAGGAATGTGCGCGGTTGGGATAAGGTATGGAGAAGATTGTCTGCGAACAGGGCTACCTTATGTTGCCGGCCTCCAAGGGGGATGTCATGGATGTCTGGCGCCTGGCGGATCATTATGGCGAGAGGCTTCACCACAAAGGCGAACAGGAGGGAGGAGAGGGGGTAACCCTGATGTGTGCCTCTGTGTATTGAGATGGGTTTGGTGAGTTGACTATTAACCTGGACCGGAGTCATAGGGGAAAGATAGGGGTCCATAATGCAAGCCACCATCAGAGGGCCTAGTCCTATTTTGCATAAGACCGCTCGGAGGAAGGTCCAGTCCACTCGGTCGAACGCTTTCTCCGCGTCAAGGGATAGTAGGCAAGCAGGTATATTCCAATGGTGGGCTTTCCACACTAAGAGCGCAATTCGACGCACATGGTCTGACCCCTGTCGATGGCGGACAAAGCCGACCCTATCGGGGTCAATAAGGCCGGAGAGATGTGGGTCTAGGCGTTAGGCTAGGATTTTAGTATATATTTTGAGATCTGTGCTGAGAAGTGCAATAGGACGAAAAGAGGAGCAGAGTGTGGGGTCCTTGCCTGGCTTAGGAAGTAGGGCTATTCAAGCCATTCCCATCGATGAAGATGGACCTGTCGTGTCCGTGAAGGAGTTAAAAAGTCGAAGAAGATGGGGTTGAAGCAGCGGGAGAAAGATACGATAGAAGGAAAGTGGCAGTCCATCCGGACCTGGAGATTTTCCAAGAGGAAGATCCTTCAGGGCATCAACAAGTTCGCTCTGGGAAAGCGGTTCCTCCAGCAACCGCGTATGATAGGCAGTTATTGGGGACCAGGGGCAGTGATCTAGGACTGCCTGGATCTGCTCCGGGAGGGGCATCTCCTTAGCGTAGAGAGATGAATAATATGCATGGAAAGTTTTAAGTTTAGCCACCTTGGTTGTGACTCGAGTGTCATCAGCACACTTAATATTGGCTGTGTGTGCTTTGGCCGCATGCGTCCGTAATCGCCGAGCAAGAACTGTGCCCACTTTGTTCCCTCCGTCGTAATAGCGCTGCTTAAGAGCCAGAAGAGCCCGCTCAGCCTTGTTGGTGCAGTGTGCACGCAGCTGGCCTCGGAGCATTGAAAGGAGTCGTTTGTGCGGCTATTCCTGATCGAGCCTCTCAAGCGCCTTTATGTGGCAGGATACAGTGGTTTCCCGAAGGCACAATTGCTATGGACGCGATATGCCCGCGGATAGTGGCCTTAAAGCCATCCCAGACCACAGGGAAGGGAGTCTCTGGAATATCATTCATCTCGAAGTAAGAGATAACAGCAGCTCTAAGTTCCGCAACATCGATCGGGTCCCGGAGAACTTGAGGAGGGAGCCGCCAGCGCGGCGGGCAGCTAGCATGAGTGGACAGGTCTCGGAAGATAAGTTCGATATGAGCATGGTCAGAGATCCAGATGTCAGACATAGAGGCCGAGAGCGTCTCTCCGATCAGGGAATGTGAGATAAACAAATAATTGATGCGCGAGTGGGAGCGATGAACATGAGTAATACGAATAATCACGTATGTCATGGGAGTGGTAGCGCCAGGCATCTAATAAACCTAAATCAGTCAACTGTTTTTTTAAGGTGAAAGAAATGGCCCCCGCCCCATTCAATGAGCAGTCACTGCGGTCCACGTTAGCATCCCACACCAAATTAATATCACTCCCTATGATGAGAGAGAGGAGTCTGTGCACGACACTCTTTCCTGTAACGTCTCCCGAAGATAAAGGTCTTGTGCTTGATTGGGAGCATAAATATCAAAGAGTAATGGTTCTGCAACCAATTCTGACCACCACTTTAAGAAACCTGCCATAAGGAGTGCGAATTACTTTGGAATCCCCCTGTTGAATGCCAGCCCGGCATAGGATTGCCACTCCAGCAACTTTACAAGGGGCAGACGCCCAGATTTGGAGCGGGTATCGAGGGTGGGCCATGCGGGCTACATCTGCCTTGACCAAGTGAGTCTCCTGAAGAAAAATATTAGAGTTCAGTTGCAGGAGGTAGCGCCATACTGGACGTCGCTTATTAGGGGAGTTAAGCCCCTGAACATTAAGGGACAAGAATTTCAAGCAGGGTACGTTAAGTCATGGCTAACAAGAGGTGAGGCCAGGCGCAAGCGGCAGCGGAGCAGCGGGAAAGACCGCGTGAGGCGGGGGATGAGGATAAAGAGAGGAGCCACCCTAGTGCAAAGAGGCATGATCCCATGCCACAAAGTGTCACCTTCCCAACAGTAAGAAAGAAGAGTAAGGAGGAAAAGGATCATAAGAAGAGAACACAGAGAGACAAAAAATGCAAATCAAACTCGGCCAACAGTGCCGTAGAGTCCTGTTCAGACAGGGAATAGGCTAGGCTCACCGGCACAAGCCATTCCGGAGGAGTCACTCTCCAAGGAGCAAGTAAGGGGGTGGGTCTCCAGGCGAAGAGTCATCTCCTGGGGAATGCTCTGAGGCCGCTGCCAAGATGTTTACAATGCTGGGGAGAGTCCATGGAAGAGCACGTGAGACCTTCTCATGCAACATTAGAGGCCACTGGAGAGATCAGGTATGCAATGGTTTTTCATAACTGAGCATGTATTTAATACATAAAATAAATAAAGTGGACATCCCATTTGCCTACCTGGCTCCCATTCAATGCTCCCTCGTTCCATGAGGCGTTTGGTTGGAAGTATCACCAGCCTCACTTTCCTACCAAGCATCGTATTAGAGAATCCCTTTTTGTGCTCTCTTCCCCATAGAGGATTCCAGGAAGAGAATCCCGTTGCTGCTACCTCCTTTTTTTACTGTAAGGACACCACAGTTAAGGAATCACCCTTCTTGCTCAAATGGCACGGTGACCGGACAATCCTCCTTTCAAGTCCAATCCCAAAGGCACCAAGTTGGGTAAATACAGCACTGAAGCTCAGAGAGCAGGGAAGAAGGGAAATAATCCACATTACTCCAAAACACCGCCGTCCTGCAGAAATTCTGCGAAATTGCTGCAAACCAATTTTTTAAAACGGTCTTTTAACGGTTTACTGATCTTTCAATTTACAGCTCATTAATATTACCATATACACTCAGAGTTTTAAAATAAATAATATTCAGACACTTTCACGCAGGTGGATGCAAAATGAAAAACACTAGTCACCCAATTGGATAAAGCTATGGGACATCATTTTTAAAGCAGTGAGGCGAGTGCATTCATCGCCTAATGATCCACTGAACCAACAAAGGTTTATGGGAGAATGAACATTCTGATCTCTCCCATGGCACACCTTCATTATGTGCGCTTGCACAAACTGGGACAACAGGAATGACTATGAAAAGGGCTGCCCCTGTGAAGACAGCTCGCCTGAGCACTTCCATATGGAGCTGCAGCTTCAGGTGTGCGGAGGCACCACATGGGATGGGGAAAAGCCTTCCTAGAATCAAATACATGTGCTGCTGTGGACGGATTTAAGAGTGCAATCTGAGACTTCTGAACAGTCAGTGGGTCAGATGAACTTTGAAGCTTTTTGGGAGTTCAACTTCTGCAGCAGTCAAGACAGTGAGGATATAGAGGAGGTTGGAGACAGAATAGTTTTATACATGGAGCTAATCTGTGTGTTCAAGGAGTACTATCGGCAGTCCTCGCTGGGGAGTTTCTGCCAGGGAGGGCGTGCTGCTGCCTTTATGTGGCACAACTGCGGAGAGATTCCCATTTCTGCATCACGTGTACTGAATTCCTAGGAGACCAATCTGCAAACGCCTGAATAGAGGAAAACAAACATTTTTGAAGGACACTGCTTCCTTCTGGTCCCTAAAATGGGTCATGAAATTTAGAAACTAAACTGCTTAGAGTGACTACAGGAGGCACATAAAAGTGGAGAGCGGACAATAAGGGTAAAAAAAGAACAGCTTCACACCGGAGGACACTAAATTGTGTTCTTTCTTCTTTTAGTGGGTTTGATTTGAAGCTGTTCAGTGATGCAAACACAGATGGTGCTGTAGGTGGTGAATACCGGTTTATACCCTAGAGGGGTTGGTCTGCCGGGGTAGTGAAAGGGGGAGTTTGAGGACCAGGATCCTCTGAGCGAATTGTGTTAATGAGATTTCAAGATCTGTCGGTATGTATATGTATATGGTATGTTTATAGCACAAACCTATTGAAAAGGCATTTTAGTGCTGAACGGGGTGGAAGGCACACATAAGGTCAACAAGAGATAGGAATGGTAGCTGCACTGGGATGTAGTATCTTCAACTCTTTCTAACTTTGGAGCAGTGATGCGGCACTACTGAGGGATGCAGGGATGTTGTTTAGGATCCTGGGTGTGCAGATGGAAAAGGCCTAACGCCCGGTCTCATCCATTGTTCACCTTGTCTAGTATTAGTCTTTTACTGGATCCATGTAATTGCAATATTATTTGTTCATCGTACAAATGTTTCTAGAAGGAATATGCTACTTACCAGTATGCATCTGTTCTTAGCATGTAGAGCTGCAGATCTACACACTTGTGCATAGATCGCCATCTGGTGTTGGGCCCGGATGTTTGCAGTTTGTTTTTCCTCTTGGAAAGTCTTTGGAAGTCACGAGGTCAGTGACTTTGGATTGTATTGCGCATGGGCTTTGGCTCCATCCTCAGATTGTTTTTCGCCAGCAGGGAAAGATGGAGCGTAGTAGTAACAGTGAAGATGCCCATGTGTGTGCTATCTAAATAAGATAAACTGGAACAGATAAAGGTAGCCGGGGAGGCGGGTGGGCGTGTGTAGATCTGCAGCTCTACATGCCAAGAACAGATGCATACTGGTAAGTAGCATATTCCGTTCGAGGCATATGAGCTGCAGATTACACACTTGTGCACAGATTATATAGCAGTACCCACCGTTAGCGGCGACCACCCGTATCTGTTGCAGTGGTTTGAAATAACGTTTTGAGTACAGCCTGGCCCACACTAGCTTGTTGCTTAGTTTGCACATCTACACAATAGTGTTTGGTGAAAGTGTGCGGTGTTGACCATGTAGCTGCTTTGCAGATATCATCTAATGGGATGTTCCCTAAGAATGCCATGGAAGCCCCTATTTTTCGTGTAGAATGGGCTTTCGGGGGAATGGATAGAGTTCGCTTTGCTTTATGGTAGCAGATTTGAATGCATTTTACAATCCACCTAGCTATCCCAGATTTTGAGATGGGTTACCTTTGTGTGGTGGAGAGAAAGAAACAAACAGTTGTTTGGTCTTACGGAAAGGTTGTGTTCTCTGAATTTAGTAGAGTAAGGCTTGTTTGACATCCAGTGTGTGAAGAGCCCTTTCTGCAACGGTCTGTGGTTGCCAGAAAAATACTGGTAGTTCTACTGTTTGGTTTAGGTGATAGGGAGAAATGACTTTAGGGAGGAATTTTGGGTTGGTACGGAGAACAACCTTGTTATGGTGCATTTGGAGAAAGGGTTCTTGAATGCCAAGTGCTTGTATCTCACTGACCCTTCTAAGGGAAGTGATGGCTACAAGAAAAGCGGTTTTCGATGTTAGGAATTGTAGTTCGCATTTATGCAGAGGTTCGAAGGGAGGCCCCATTAGCCTTGTGAGAACGATATTTAAGTTCCACACAGGTGACGGTGGCACTCTGGGGAGAATTATTCTTTTAAGGCCTTCCATGAAGGCGTTAATGGCAGGTACTCAAAAGAGTGAGAGATGTTGCCTGTTTTGTAGGTAAGCTGCAATAGCTGCGAGGTGTAGTCGAATGGACGTATAGGCTAGATTGCACCTTTGTAGGTGGAGTAAGTAGCCTATTATGTGTTGAATGGACACGTCCAGTGGATTGATGGTGTTATGGCAATAAACAACAAATCTTTTCCACTTGGCAGCGTAGCAGGCTCTAGTGGTAGGGTGTCTAGCTTCTCTGATGACGTTCATACAGTCAGGGGAAGATTTAGGTACCCGAATTCTAGGATTTCAGGAGCCAGATCGCAAGGTTGAGCTGCGCTGGGTCCGGGTGTCGGATCTCTCCATGGCTCTGGGTTAAGAGGTGTGGAGAGAGGTGTAGTTTTTGGTGCGGCACTACAGATAGTTCCAGCAGTGTGGTATACCACGGTTGTCTGGCCCACGTTGGAGCTACTAGGATGAGAGTGAGGGAGTGTTGTTGTAGTTTGAGCACCACTAGTGGAATGAGTGGGAGAGGCGGAAAAGCGTACGCAAATCTGCCTGACCAGTTCATCCATATCGCATTTCCTTTGGACAATGGGTGTGGATATCTGGCGGCGAAGCTTGGGCATTTGGCGTTTTCGTGGGTGGCGAAGAGGTCTATCTGTGGATGCCCCCACATTTGAAAGTACGGGTGAAGAACTTGTGGATGGAGTTCCCACTCGTAGATCTGTTGTGTTTGTCTGCTCGGCAGATCCGCCACAGTGTTTTGGACTCCTGGGACATGTTGGGCTACGAGAAAGATTTTTTGGGGTATGGCCCATCTCCATATGCTCTGTGCTAGGTGAGAGAGCTGCTGAGAGTGTGTGCCGCCTATTTTTTGTATATAGTACATGGCTGTCATGTTGTCGGTGCGGACTAAGACAGCCTTGCCGGAGACATGCGTTTGAAAGGCCTTTAGGGCTAAGAATATGGCTAGTAACTCTAGATGGTTGATGTGGAGCAACTTTTGTTGAGGCGTCCACCTGCCCTGCATGGTGTGATGTAGTATGTGAGCTCCCCAGCTGGAGAACAATGCATACAGTCAGGGGGAAGATTTAGGTAATCGAATTGTAAGATTTCAGGAGCCAGATCGCAAGGTTGAGCTGAGCTGGGTCCGGGTGCCTGATCTCTCCATGGTCCTGGGTTAAGAGGCGTGGAGAGACGTGTAATTTTTGGTGCGGTACTACAGATAGTTCTAGCAGTGTGGTGTACCACGGTTGTCTGGCCCAAGTTGGAGCTACTAGGATGAGAGTGAGGGAGTGTTGTTGTAGTTTGCGCTGTGTGAGAAAGTGGGTTTCTGTTGCAGTAACCCCCCCTTTTTTTTTGCCTAATAGCTGATGCACTTTCCCTTGTTGTGCCCTGGGCTCCTGCCAATCAGGTGCCCAGGGCCTATGTTCCTTCCTTAAAACACACAAACTCCCAATTGGCAAACCCTGGCCACATGTCAGCCCCTGGTAAATGGTACCCTAGGTACCCAGGGCCTTGTGACCAGGGAAGGCCTCTAAGGGCTGCAGCACTCATTGTGCCACCCTTAGAGGCCCTGTACCCTTACACACACACACTGCCTTTGCAGGCTGAGTGTCTGGGTGCAGGACAAAACAAAGAGTCGACATGGCACACATCTCTGTGTGCCATGCCCATTACCTATACTGCCAAGGCATATGTCAGCCACCCCTCTGGCTGGGTGCCTTATGCCTATGGTGTGGGCACAGGAGCAGGAGCCCTGTGCCCCTACAGTACCCAGGTCCATTCCTGGGCACTGTAAGTACAGTGCTGCCTTTTACAAGTACATGGTGCTGAGAGCTCGTCAAACACGAACTCCACAGCACCATAAGGGCAACACTGAAGACTGGGAAGTTTGGTATCAAACTTCTCAGCACATTAAACCCACACTGATGCCAGTGTGGGATTTAATGTACTAAGCACCCCAGAGGGCATCTTAGAGATGCCCCCTTACAGCTAACCTACAATCCACGTCTGCTCTGAGGCTGCCCAGGCTGCCACACAGCAGACACGTTGCTGGACCCCTGGGTGGGAGAGCCCCAGCTCTCCCGGGCCTGCAACAATGCACATCCTGGGTGAGGTGAGAAATCTCCTCCCCCAGGATGAGCAAAGGGAAGCTTCAAAGGCATGCCGCCAGTTGGAGTTTCCCCAGGCCACTGCAACCCCCCACTCTGGCAGGAAGCTTGGCCGGAAACCCCATACAAGGACAGGGGATGTGCCAGCCTGCCCACCCCACCCCTCAGGTGGGGGAGGCAAGGTGAAGCACATCTCCGGGCTCTCGCCATCTTGAAGATGGGAGGCCCTACCCTATCAGGATTAGGCTACTGCCCTCCTCCCACAGGAGAGAGGCAGGATAGGGGGTGTACCCACCCCAGGACAAGGACCCATTGGTCCCTGGCCTTCACCTACCTGTAACGCCCCTAAATCTAGTATTTAGGGGCCCCCTGAACCTTCCTTCCCCAGATTCCAGATAGAAACCTACAAGAAGAGCAAGAAGAAAAAAAGACCTGCCCTGCAGCTGCTAAAAAGAGGAAGACACCAACTGCTTTGGCCCCAGCCCTACCGGCCTGTCGACCCTCGAACCTGCTCCTGCTCCAGCGCGGCATCTCTTGTGGCCAGCAACCTCAAAAACCCCGGAGGACCTGGCTACCTTTGACCTCTGATTCCCTGGGACTCCCATGAGTAGAGGCTCTACTCGAGAAACCTATTCCTAACTCCTGGCAGCAGCCCGGAACCGCGGACCCAACACACTCTGCACCAGCCAAGCCTGGCCAGTGCCGGAGTGGACAAAGACCCTGAGGACGACCCCACGGCGACTGTGACCCCGAGTCCGGCACCCAAGGACCCCCCTCGACATCCTGGACGAAGCCTGCAGCCTCAGAACCGAGTGCCACCCCAGCCGCGATCAACCAGAGGGTAAGATTCCCGACGTCAAAAGGCACCCCTGCACCCGGCGCCCTGCGGCCCCCTGTGCCCAATCCCGGGGTACCCACCTAACCTACAACTACCCAACTTACCCCTCGAAGTGGTGGTGGCACCGGAAACATCCTCGTCCCCGAGCCTGCAGCCTTTTTCCAAACCGGAACATTCCCATTGACTTCCATTGAGCGCCCGAAGGCTCAAAAGCACCCTGCACCCAGCCGCCCGAGTGGCCCTGGCAGTGCACTCTCTACACTAACTTACTTCCCCACTTGCCCTGAGTAAGTGACCAGGAGCCCAGCTCCCACAGACGCGTGGCTTGCCAGACAGCAGCCACCAACCAAGGCCCCCCTATCCCTCATAGGATAACATTGGGCCTAACTCACTCTGCACCCGGCCGTCCTGAAACCGCTGAGGGTGAACCAACTGTACCTACCTGACACTGGGGGACCCCTGAGTCTGTGCCCGGAATTTCAACTCTGCCAGTCGAGTACTTACCCTTAAACCGCTAACTTCATTTTCCTCATAGGGTAACATTGACTGGCTTTTTCTTGAAAAATCTTCTAAGTGTGAACTTTTCAAAACTGCAAATATTCACTAAAAATCAGCCAAGTGACAAAAACGAATTTACTCACCTGCTCTTAGGTGAGCTCCCAGTGCTGGATCTTGGTGCCCAGCCCTGACTCTGAAAAGTGTTCACAACTATACTTACTTCTAACTCATTTTTCTCCCATAGGAAACCATTGTCTGCTTTTCTGTGAAATTTCTTCTAAGTGTCTACTTTTGCAAATTTGAAATATTCTTTTAAAATCGTACCATTTCTGCAAACGAAATTACTTACCTGCTTTTGATAAGGACCCCAGTCCTGGGTCTAGGCACCCAGTCCTGGATTACTAAAGTAACGATAAAGTACTCTACCTGCAATTTGAATTTCTTGCCATAGAGATCCATTGAATGTTTTCTGTGAAATATTTTCTAAGTGCTAACTTTTGAAATAGCTAAATATTATTTAAAAATCATTACAGTTATTAAGTCGACTTTCATCACTTGATTCTGAATACTGACCCCAGGCTGGTTCTAGGATCCAGACCTGGAATTCCAAAAGTAATCTAAAAAGTAATTTATCACAAATAACCTGAATTTACCATTGAGCTCAATGCATTGTATGTTTAGGAAATAGGATTGTTTATTGTAACCAACTGTGACTGTTTACACAAATTTATTGCTTGAAACAAAAGTATTTATATTCAACCTCTCATTCTGAGAAAGTATATTTTTACCCCCTTTGTGGTTCTAAAAATAAAACAAGCATATATTTTATATATACAAATCATTGGCCTAGAGTTCAGTTATTGAGTGTGTGAAACCATTTGCTGACTGAGTGTGTACAATAAATGCTTTACACTGTCCTCTGGTACTGCCTTACTGCTCGACCAAGCTACCACTTTTTGAGAGTAAGGTCATACCTAACTTTGACCTCTATCAGCCTCTGGGGGACTGTGGACTCTGTACACCCTGTACCTATTAGGGAACAGTATATACAGAGCCACTTTCTCACATTGGTGGCAGCGATGGGATACAAACTTGCATTTGTTGGACTACTTGGTTACCATCTGATCACACGACAGAACTCTTAAAAATTGCCTTTAGAATTCTGATTGGTTTTTCCAAAATTACTAAAAGTCTTGCTAGGGCCTTGCTTAAGTCCCATTAGAATTTTAGAAAAATAAAAGTCACTATAGTCAGGGTAGAGGGTTAGAACTGTCAGGTTAGAATGTCTCAAACAAACCCAGCTATTAGTGATAATAATAACATGGACCTGGTGGAGGAGCTCGACCTCACACCTTACTTACACTTGTCTTTCAAGGAATTGAGGTCCTTATGTAAACTCAAAAATTTACAAATGGGTCAGCATCCAACCAAACAAGGGCTCCAGGAGCTCCTGGCTGAGTATGCTAAAGACCACCCATCTGAACATGGTGATGGCCAGTCAGATGAGGAAAGGGAAACAGGGGAGGAGGACAGCAACCTCCCCATACTATTCCCTAGGGAGGAGATGGCACCCATACCCTCCAACTCAAGACATAGCATCTGGGCACCTAGAGACCACACAGGTGGCTCTGGTCCCAGAGACAACACTGGGGGTCCCCCCAGTGAAGAGGACAGCCTTATGAGGCTGGCCAAAAGAATAGATCTAGAGTCCAGGCTCCTGGCTCTAGAAAAGGAAAGGAGAGAGATGGGTTTAGCACCCATCAATGGTGGCAGCAATAATAAAAACAAGGATAGGGAGGAAACTTCTGACCTTAAAATCCCCAAAGGGATTGTCCCTAAATTTGAGGAAGGTGATGATATCACCAAATGGTTCACAGCCTTTGAGAGGGCTTGTGATATCAGGAAAGTAAAGAAACCTCTCTGGGGGGCACTCCTGTGGGAACTGTTCTCTGGTAACTGCAGGGACAGGCTTCTGACTCTCTCTGGGCCAGAAGCAGGATCCTATGACCTCATGAAGAAAGCTCTGATTGAGGGATTTGGATTCACCACTGAGGAGTATAGAATTAGATTCAGGGGGGCTCACAAAACCCAGACCCAGTCCTGGATTGATTTTGTAGATTTCTCAGTGAAGACACTGGATGGTTGGTTAGCTGGACATGGTGTGCAGGATTTTACTGGATTGTACAATTTATTCATGAAGGAACATATTTTGAGTAACTGCACAAATGAAAAGTTGCATCAGCATTTGGTAGACCTAGGTCTAAAATCCCCCCAAGAATTGGGAAAAAGAGCAGACCACTGGGTCAAGACTAGGGTGACTAGGACGTTCACTGGGAGGGACCAGAACCAAGGGGTCCCAAAACCTCCCCAGAAGAAAGAGAGTGAACCCCTTGTGGATAAAAGAAAGGAGTCCCAGGTAGCCCCCCAAAAACCTGACCAGGAGGGTGGGCCCAAAGACACCTCACAAACTAAACCAGGGTACCAAGGTAAGAATTGGGATCCCAACAGAATATGGTGTTTCAACTGTCAGAAGGCTGGACACCACACCCAGGACTCTAGCTGTCCTAAAAATAAGGTTCCTAGTACAGCTCCAGGGGTGACTAGTGTAGCCCCGGGGGTTGCCAGTGTAGCTTGGGAGGGAGGGTCCTCAGATGAGGAAGTCCTCCTAGCTTTCAACTGGGGAATGGGCCCAAGAAGCAAGCTGGAGATCCCAGAAGGAAGTAGACACTTCCACCACCTACTGGTGAATGGAATCCCAGCCACTGCCCTGAGAGATACCTGTGCCAGTCACACTGTGGTACATGACAGGTTGGTATTCCCACACCAATATGTCTCAGGGGAAACAAGAAGGGTAAGAACTGTCCCAGGGGGAGTCACTGTTAGGCCTGTGGCTATCGTGCCCCTAGCCACAGCTGGGTCCCTTAGATGGAGGAAAGTGATAGTCAGTAAAAACCTCCCCCTTGATTGTCTCTTGGGGAATGATCACTTAGATGTGGAACTGAGCCAAAGAGAGGTGCTGGCCCAATGCCAGGCCTCGCCCAAAGAACCTGTGGGGGCTCAACCTGCAGTCAGTGCAGCTGAGTCCCAAAAGAGTGAGAAGAAACAGGGTAGGAAAGGTGGGCAACTGTTAGCCACAGTTCCAGAGAGCCAGGGAGATTCTATCCCAGTAAGGGAAAACTCCCACAATGGCACTGGTAAAGCCCCCCCTAGCCAACAGCAAGACCTGACTAGTCAGGCAACTGTCCAGCCTGAATTAGTGGCTCCTCAGGTGGCAGAACAAGGGGTAGAGGAGGGGTGTTCCCTACCAAGAGTAGGGACCCCCTATCCTCAAACAGACCAACAGCCAGGACCCAAAGAGAACTATAAAATAGCCCCCTCACTTGCCAGTCAGGAGCTAAAGGTATGGTACTGGGCACTGACAGCTGTCAGCAGCCTCTGCTGGGTGTTAGCCTTCATGGCAGCCCTATCCTTGGCATGGTGGCCTAACCCCCTGCCAAATAGCAAGTCAGGCCCCCTGACCTTATTGGTCATGGTGGGGTTGCTCAAGCTGTGGGTAGCCTCTGTGGGTAAGCTGGGCCTAGCCCTGGCTAGGTTAGAAACTACCGAGGTATACACCTCTAAACCCAAAATAGAAAGATGGGACCAGGACAGTAAAAGACAAGGAGAGGAGCCTTGGGAGTTAGGTCCTGAAACTAATAAGACAGGCCAGCTCCCCAAAGGGACTGACCTAGGCAGAAGGATGTAAGGCAGAGTAGGCCCTGCAACATTCAAACCACTTCCCCAACTCTTCCTCGCCTGAAAGACTAGGTAGACTCTCCCAGCTTTGGCAGAAGTCTCCTGGCCTTTGGGCTGGGGGGGGCTTGTGTGAGAAAGTGGGTTTCTGTTGCAGTAACCCCCCCTTTTTTTTTGCCTAATAGCTGATGCACTTTCCCTTGTTGTGCCCTGGGCTCCTGCCAATCAGGTGCCCAGGGCCTATGTTCCTTCCTTAAAACACACAAACTCCCAATTGGCAAACCCTGGCCACATGTCAGCCCCTGGTAAATGGTACCCTAGGTACCCAGGGCCTTGTGACCAGGGAAGGCCTCTAAGGGCTGCAGCACTCATTGTGCCACCCTTAGAGGCCCTGTACCCTTACACACACACACTGCCTTTGCAGGCTGAGTGTCTGGGTGCAGGACAAAACAAAGAGTCGACATGGCACACATCTCTGTGTGCCATGCCCATTACCTATACTGCCAAGGCATATGTCAGCCACCCCTCTGGCTGGGTGCCTTATGCCTATGGTGTGGGCACAGGAGCAGGAGCCCTGTGCCCCTACAGTACCCAGGTCCATTCCTGGGCACTGTAAGTACAGTGCTGCCTTTTACAAGTACATGGTGCTGAGAGCTCGTCAAACACGAACTCCACAGCACCATAAGGGCAACACTGAAGACTGGGAAGTTTGGTATCAAACTTCTCAGCACATTAAACCCACACTGATGCCAGTGTGGGATTTAATGTACTAAGCACCCCAGAGGGCATCTTAGAGATGCCCCCTTACAGCTAACCTACAATCCACGTCTGCTCTGAGGCTGCCCAGGCTGCCACACAGCAGACACGTTGCTGGACCCCTGGGTGGGAGAGCCCCAGCTCTCCCGGGCCTGCAACAATGCACATCCTGGGTGAGGTGAGAAATCTCCTCCCCCAGGATGAGCAAAGGGAAGCTTCAAAGGCATGCCGCCAGTTGGAGTTTCCCCAGGCCACTGCAACCCCCCACTCTGGCAGGAAGCTTGGCCGGAAACCCCATACAAGGACAGGGGATGTGCCAGCCTGCCCACCCCACCCCTCAGGTGGGGGAGGCAAGGTGAAGCACATCTCCGGGCTCTCGCCATCTTGAAGATGGGAGGCCCTACCCTATCAGGATTAGGCTACTGCCCTCCTCCCACAGGAGAGAGGCAGGATAGGGGGTGTACCCACCCCAGGACAAGGACCCATTGGTCCCTGGCCTTCACCTACCTGTAACGCCCCTAAATCTAGTATTTAGGGGCCCCCTGAACCTTCCTTCCCCAGATTCCAGATAGAAACCTACAAGAAGAGCAAGAAGAAAAAAAGACCTGCCCTGCAGCTGCTAAAAAGAGGAAGACACCAACTGCTTTGGCCCCAGCCCTACCGGCCTGTCGACCCTCGAACCTGCTCCTGCTCCAGCGCGGCATCTCTTGTGGCCAGCAACCTCAAAAACCCCGGAGGACCTGGCTACCTTTGACCTCTGATTCCCTGGGACTCCCATGAGTAGAGGCTCTACTCGAGAAACCTATTCCTAACTCCTGGCAGCAGCCCGGAACCGCGGACCCAACACACTCTGCACCAGCCAAGCCTGGCCAGTGCCGGAGTGGACAAAGACCCTGAGGACGACCCCACGGCGACTGTGACCCCGAGTCCGGCACCCAAGGACCCCCCTCGACATCCTGGACGAAGCCTGCAGCCTCAGAACCGAGTGCCACCCCAGCCGCGATCAACCAGAGGGTAAGATTCCCGACGTCAAAAGGCACCCCTGCACCCGGCGCCCTGCGGCCCCCTGTGCCCAATCCCGGGGTACCCACCTAACCTACAACTACCCAACTTACCCCTCGAAGTGGTGGTGGCACCGGAAACATCCTCGTCCCCGAGCCTGCAGCCTTTTTCCAAACCGGAACATTCCCATTGACTTCCATTGAGCGCCCGAAGGCTCAAAAGCACCCTGCACCCAGCCGCCCGAGTGGCCCTGGCAGTGCACTCTCTACACTAACTTACTTCCCCACTTGCCCTGAGTAAGTGACCAGGAGCCCAGCTCCCACAGACGCGTGGCTTGCCAGACAGCAGCCACCAACCAAGGCCCCCCTATCCCTCATAGGATAACATTGGGCCTAACTCACTCTGCACCCGGCCGTCCTGAAACCGCTGAGGGTGAACCAACTGTACCTACCTGACACTGGGGGACCCCTGAGTCTGTGCCCGGAATTTCAACTCTGCCAGTCGAGTACTTACCCTTAAACCGCTAACTTCATTTTCCTCATAGGGTAACATTGACTGGCTTTTTCTTGAAAAATCTTCTAAGTGTGAACTTTTCAAAACTGCAAATATTCACTAAAAATCAGCCAAGTGACAAAAACGAATTTACTCACCTGCTCTTAGGTGAGCTCCCAGTGCTGGATCTTGGTGCCCAGCCCTGACTCTGAAAAGTGTTCACAACTATACTTACTTCTAACTCATTTTTCTCCCATAGGAAACCATTGTCTGCTTTTCTGTGAAATTTCTTCTAAGTGTCTACTTTTGCAAATTTGAAATATTCTTTTAAAATCGTACCATTTCTGCAAACGAAATTACTTACCTGCTTTTGATAAGGACCCCAGTCCTGGGTCTAGGCACCCAGTCCTGGATTACTAAAGTAACGATAAAGTACTCTACCTGCAATTTGAATTTCTTGCCATAGAGATCCATTGAATGTTTTCTGTGAAATATTTTTTAAGTGCTAACTTTTGAAATAGCTAAATATTATTTAAAAATCATTACAGTTATTAAGTCGACTTTCATCACTTGATTCTGAATACTGACCCCAGGCTGGTTCTAGGATCCAGACCTGGAATTCCAAAAGTAATCTAAAAAGTAATTTATCACAAATAACCTGAATTTACCATTGAGCTCAATGCATTGTATGTTTAGGAAATAGGATTGTTTATTGTAACCAACTGTGACTGTTTACACAAATTTATTGCTTGAAACAAAAGTATTTATATTCAACCTCTCATTCTGAGAAAGTATATTTTTACCCCCTTTGTGGTTCTAAAAATAAAACAAGCATATATTTTATATATACAAATCATTGGCCTAGAGTTCAGTTATTGAGTGTGTGAAACCATTTGCTGACTGAGTGTGTACAATAAATGCTTTACACTGTCCTCTGGTACTGCCTTACTGCTCGACCAAGCTACCACTTTTTGAGAGTAAGGTCATACCTAACTTTGACCTCTATCAGCCTCTGGGGGACTGTGGACTCTGTACACCCTGTACCTATTAGGGAACAGTATATACAGAGCCACTTTCTCACATTGCACCACTAGTGGAATGAGTGGGAGAGGCGGAAAAGCGTACGCAATTCTGCCTGACCAGTTCATCCATATCGCATTGCCTTTGGACAATGGGTGTGGGTATCTGGCGGCGAAGCTTGGGCATTTTGTGTTTTCGTGGGTGGCGAAGAGGTCTATCTGTGGATGCCCCCACATTTGAAAGTACGGGTGAAGAACTTGCGGGTGAAGCTCCCACTCGTGGATCTGTTGTGTCTGCCTGCTGAGCAGATCTGCCACTGTGTTTTGGACTCCTGGGACATGCTGGGCTAGGAGAAAGATTTTCTGGAGTATTGCCCATCTCCATATGCTCTGTGCTAGGTGAGAGAGCTGTGGAGAGTGTGTGCCGCCTTGTTTTTGAATATAATACATGGCTGTCATGTTGTCTGTTCGGATCAGGACTGCCTTGCCTGAAATTTGAGTTTGAAAAGATTTTAGGGCTAAGAAGATTGCTAGTAACTCCAGATGGTTGATATGGAGTAACTTTTGTTGAGGTGTCCACTTGCCCTGTGTGGTGAGATGTAGTAGATGAGCTCCCCAGCCGGAGAGCGATGCGTCCGTTGTCAGTACTATTTGAGGAACCGGGTCCAGGAACGGTCGACCTTTGGAAAGGTTTGTGGTGTTCCACCACTGCAGAGAGCGATGGGTGCGACCGTCTACCAACACCAGATCTGTTAATGGACCCTGGGCCTGGTTCCATTGGCGCGCTAAGCACTCTTGGAGAGGACGCATCTTGAGTCTTATGTGAGGTTCTATGAAAATGCAAGAGGCCATCATCCCTATTAGTTGCATAAACACTTGAGCTGGAAGGGAGTGTTGTAGTGCGAATTTTGCGCGTAGAGTTTGAATGCTTGCAATCCTGGCAGGATTGGGGTAGGCTAGTGCTCCTGAGGTGTCTATGGTGGCACCGAGGTATTGTTTTATATGTGGGATGGTTGGAGATGGGACTTCTGGTGGTTTACTGTGAACCCCAGCTGGTGGAGTAATTGAATGGTGGTAGATGTGTGTTGAACACACTGATTGTATGACCCGGCTTTTATCAGCCAGTCGTCTAAGTATGGGAAGACGTGGATGTGTTGTCTTTGCAAATGTGCTGCTACCACTGCTAGGCACTTGGTGAATACCCGTGGCGCTGTTGTGACTCCGAACGGGAGCACCTTGAATTGGAAGTGTTGTCCGTCCACTACAAATCTGAGGTACTTGCGGTGAGCTTTGTGCACCGGAATGTGAAAATACGCGTCTTTTAGATCTAAGGTGGGCAATAAGTCGTTTTGGGAGAGGAGTGGAAGTACCTGCTGAAGCGTTACCATATGAAAATGGTCGGAGTGTATGTACGTGTTTAGGGGCCGGAGATCTAGGGTGGGCCGCAGAGTCTCGTCCCTTTTTGGTATGAGAAAATATAGGGAATAGACTCCCATGTTTTGTTGGTTGGTAGGAACGGGTTCTATTGCCTGTTTTTGTAGGAGGGAGATTACCTCCTGCTTTAGGAGTATTAAATGTTCTTGTGACATTGGGCGCTGCCTGGGTGGAATGTTTTGGGGGTAGATATTAGTTCTTGGCAGTAGCCTGATTGAATTATTTGTGTCACCCATTTGTCTGAGGTGATGGTAGCCCAGACGGGGAGGAAATGTTGGAGTCTGCCCCTGACCGGAGTGGAATGGTCTGGGGGGAGTGGGGGGGGTAGAGTCATTGGATAGGCGTTGTGGCAGAGCGGGCGTTGTTTGTTTTGCCTCTGCCTTTATTATTGTTACCCCTATAGCCGCCTCTTTGATAACCCCTCATGAAGGTGGACTTAGTGGGGGATTTGTACGAAGTGGACGCAGTGTCTGAGGAGTAGCCTCTAGATGTAATTCGAAAGGAAGAGCGGCGAAAGGAGCGTCTAGGAGGGTGTGACTGTAAGGCTCCCATGGACTTCGCCGTATCCGTATCCTTCTTCATTTTTTCTAGGGCCTCATCCACCTTTGGGCCAAATAGATGTTCCTGGTCAAAGGGATGGTTAAGGATGGAGGCTTGTACCTCCGGTTTAAACCCGGATATTCTTAGCCATGCATGGCGACGGAGGAGGACGCTGGTATTGATGGCCCTGGAAGCTGTGTCTGCTGCATCTAAGGCACAGCGTATAGAGGTGTTAGTGATAGTCTTACCCTCTTGAATTAGTTTGTTGGCCCTAGCTTTATACTTTACAGGGAGGTGGTGCATTATGCTTTCTAACTCGTCATAATGTGCCCTGTCATATCTGGCCAATAGCGCTTGAGTATTGGCGATACGCCACATATTGGCTGCTTGTGACGCAGTGCGCTTTCCTGATGCGTCCAGTAGCTTTGACTCTTTGTCAGGTGGTGGTGCTTCGCCTGACGCCTGGGAATTTGCCCTTTTGCGTGCAGTGGACACCACTAGGGAATCTAGTGGCGCTGGCCCTCTGATGTAGGAGGGATCTGTGGGGGCAGCTTTGTATTTCTTTTCTATGCGCGGGTTAATGACCCTGGCACTAACTGGGTCCTTAAAAACTTCTGGCGCATGCTTTACCACTCCTTTAAGCATAGGTAATATGGAGGTAGACCTATGTGTGGTGTCGAATGTGTCGAGGAGGAAATCTTCCTCCACGGGGTCTGGATGCAAGTCTACCCCGTGATAGTGTGCCGCTCTTTGAAGTAGATGGTGGAACCCCAATGAGTCTTCTGGTGGAGATGGCCTGGAGGGGTAAAGGTCATCTTGTGGGATGTTGGGGATATCAGGGATATTGTAGTCGTCCCATGGGTCTGGGGATCCTGTAGGAGTGGGGTCCCCTGTGGGTAGGTCCTGGGGGACATCCCCTATGTCATCATATGGGTCCCCGTGATCATCATCGTGTGGAGAAGGGGTGGGAGAACGATGAGGTTGGGGTGGAGAAGGCGGAGGGGGTGGAGGTGGAGGAGGTGGAGGAGGTGGAGGTGGGGAAGGTATCCTGAACGGAGAGGTAGAGTCCTTCCTCTTTGGAGGCGGAGGTGGAGCAGGCTTCTCCAAATGTCTCTTTTTGGAAGAAAGTGTCAAATGTCCAGTTTTTGGATCCTTGATGAGTGTTTTCTGCAAGGGATCCGGTGTAAATAAGTCCGGTGAGGCTGGTCTGTCCGTCAGCGCCGAAGGCGTCGGGGCCGTTGGCTTTTTAGGCTCTTCTGTGCCGGTTCGTTGTTTGGAACCTGGTTTGGTCGGCGCCGAGATGGATTTCGGCCTCGAGGTGCCGGTGGCCTTGTGTGCTTTGGTCGGCACCGAAGGTGGTGTCGGTGCCGAAGAGCTGGGTTTCGACACAGAGTGCTTCGGTGCGGAGCTCGGTGTCGATATGGGGGGTCGGCTTCTTTTTCGGTGCCGAAGCGTGTTTTTCAGCACCGGGGATAGGCTGGCTCGAGCCCGAGCCGCCAGAAGGCTTGCATGGCTTCTTCACCGGGCCCGAAGGTGGGGTGTTGGAAGCAGTGTCCTTGGTCTTGCCTAGGCCCGGAGGCGAAGGTGTGACCAGAGCCTTTTTGCGTGCTGGCAGAGGTGTGGGGGGCGGGGGGGGGGGGGGGGGGGGGGATCAGTACTCACGACCCTCTGCGCCGGGGTGATGTCCTCCACATCTGAGTCGTCGGCCTCGGAAGCGCTGACGAGGCCCTCTTCGGTGTACCGCTCTGGAGCGTCGATGCCTTCTCCGAAGAGGTCGTCCGGAATCGTCGTCGAGGAATGCGCCATAGTTCTTCTGGCTCTTCGGTCCCGAATAGTCTTTTTGGACCGAAAGGACTTACACGCCGGACAGTCTCGAGCCTCGTGTTCAGGGGAGAGGCAGAGATTGCATACCTCGTGGAGATCGGTGTGAGGGAATTTGGACCCACATCGAGGGCACTTTTTAAATGGAGTCCTTTCCATTAGCCAGGACCGAAGCTTGGAGAGGCCCAAAGGCTGCCGTTGACGACTGGAACTGAAGGTCCGTGCCGATGAGAAGGCGCGTCGAGTGGGGGAGATCGCAATCGAAACAATACCGCGGTTTGGGGTGAGGATTCCGTGTCGAACTGGAAGCTGTTCGGAACTGGAGCACGAAGATCACATCCGAGCCCGATGGCGGAAAAAAACAATCTGAGAATGGAGCCGAAGCCCATGCGCAATACGATCCAAAGGAGGAGTCACCGACCTTGTGACTTCCAAAGACTTTCCAGGAGGAAAAACAAACTGCAAACATCCGGGCCCCACACCAGATGGCGATCTATGCACAAGTGTGTAATCTGCAGCTCATATGCCTCGAACAGTTAAGTTTTGATACTCTAAGTGCTCAGCACCCTTTAAGGAAGTAGCCAAATAAGTGCGATTTGGTGTGGTATCAGCTGCAGTCTAGTGAAGTGGATTTACGAAGTAAAAATGATTTGAAGACTAAAAACTTTTAATTCTCATGAAATAAAAGTGAATGAAAGAGTGATATAGTTTATTTTTTTCCTAACTTATGCAAACTGATTTTCAGTGCTTTCAAAAATGCGCGTCTAGATCCACGTGTCCCGTGTAGAAGTTATTTTCTGCTCATGAAGACAACATGAGAATGTATTAGACCTCTTTGTCCCCCGGCTTAAAACAGGTGAAAACTCAACCCTCAAAATAAAATAAATCTCCTCTACATGTTCTACCTTTCTCCTCAATTTCATGTTTCAGGATCTCGAGGTCCATTGTGAGTTCCTCCACCTTCTCTTTCAGAGAATCGACCTCCTGTTGAAGGGATTCTCCTCGCTCCTCAGCCATTTCTTTGTCCAGAGTCGCCATCTCAATGGCATCCGCTGTGTCTGCCATCTCCTCCATGTATCGCTCCTTGGCTTCAATGGCTTCTTTAGCCTCCTACAATAAAACCCAAACGTTACAAAGGTTAAAAGGAAAATATGACTTACTCCGTAGCATCCATTAGTGCAGTGCAATGCTGTGAATTCAAAGGATCTTCATACTCCTGCCTTCTAGTGTTGGCCCGGACATTTGCAAGCTGTTTATTTTTGTCTTAACAAGTCTTTCAAGTCACAGGATGTGTTAGGACTTCTCCCTTGGTTCACAATGTGCATGAGCGCCCACTCTATCTCAGATTGTTTTTCACACAGTGGGGGATTGCGTGTATGGGGTGTTGAGCAAGCGTAGGTCGGTGCACCATCATATTGTGTGATGTGAATTGCGTATTGAAGGAAGAGAACTGCGATTATCCCTGGTTTGAGAGTGCGTGCACGTGAATCTATAGGACTACATGCTACAGATTCTTACAAAGTTACATTTTCATTTTGTAGCATAGGCGGCTGTAGATACACATGCTCTGCATCAACTGTAAGGCAGTGCCATCCATCAGAGGTCGATGGCAAGTAGATGATGACTATCTCTGGAACAAAGTCCTTAAAACTGTCTGGGCAACCACAGCCTGGTGGCGGGCTAAGTAGTCCATGCAGTAGTGCTTGGTGTTGACCAGGTGGCCACATGGCAGATGTCAGGCAACAGGATGTTCCCTAAGCAAACCATGACTGCAACGGGCGGGGAGAAAAGACTCTCTGCTTTGGATGCAGGATGCACTGGAGCTGGTCATGCTTGTGAAAAAGATTGTTCTGCCATGTAATATTTAAAAGCTCTTTTAACATCTAACATGTGTACAGCTCTTTGGCCTACTGAATCTGGCTGTGGAAAGAAGATAAGCTCAATAGTCTGAGGTGAAAAATGAATATCACCTTGGGGATAAACTGTAACGATTAAAGGTTCTAAGGGTGGCCCCATAAGCCTCAGGAGGACGACATAAGGCTCCTACACTGGGTGTGGGTATCGAGGAGGTATGACACTATTAAGAAAGCCTTGACTACTGGGATCCTATTGAAGGATGAGTTGAATATGCTACTTACCAGTATGCATCTGTTCTTGGCATGTAGGGCTGCTGACATTCATATCTGTGCATAGATCGCCGCCTAGTGTTGGGTCCGGATGTTTGCACGTTGTTGTCCTGGAAGAGTCTTCGAAGTATCACGAGATAGGTGACTCCTCCCCTGGACCACAGTGCGCATGGGCATCCTCTCCATCGTTAGATTGTTTTTCGCCATTGTGGCAGTGATGGAGTAGATACAGTAAGTGATGACCATGCTATACAGTAATTCTGAGAGCTGCAGCTGCCACAGGCGCCGGGGAGGAGGGTGGGCGATATGAATGTCAGCAGCCCTACATGCCAAGAACTGATGCATACTGGTAAGTAGCATATTCAGTTTGAGGCATGTGGGCTGCTGAATTCATATCTGTGCATAGAATACATAGCAGTACCTCCTATTAGCGGCGGCTACCCGTGCCAGCTGCAGCAGTCTGAAAAAGAGTTTTGAGAACAGCCTGTCCTACAGCTGCCTGCTGTTTTGAGTGTACATCTACGCAGTAGTGTTTGGTAAATGTATGTATAGTGGACCATGTGGCTGCTCTACAGATTTCCTGTAAAGGAATGTTTCCTAGGAAAGCCATGGACGCCCCTAACTTTCGTGTTGAGTGGGCTCGTGGGGGAATCGTTAATGTGCGTTTAGCTTTTTGATAGCAAATTGGAATACATTTAACGATCCATCTGGCTATACCTGCTTTGGAAATGGCGTTGCCCTTATGTTGTGGAGAAAAGGCAACAAACAATTGTTTTGTTTTCCTAAAATCCTTTGTTCTGTGTATATAGTACATGAGGGCCCTCTTTACATCTAGTGTATGGAGCATTCTCTCGGCGACATTTTCTGGATTTGGAAAGAAAACAGGCAGTTCAATAGTTTGATTCATGTGGAACTGCGATATTACTTTAGGCATGAATTTGGGGTTGGTACGTAGAACGACCCTGTTTGCGTGAACCTGTATGAATGGCTCTTGAATGGTTAGTGCCTGGAGTTCACTAACTCTTCTTAACTAAGTGATTGCTACTAGCAAAGCTACTTTCCAGGTGAGGAATTGAATCTCACATGAGTGGAGAGGTTCGAAGGGTGGACCCATCAGTCTGGTGAGGACCAAGTTGAGGTTCCACACTGGCGCTGGTGGGTGTCTTGGGGGAATTACTCGTTTAAGTCCCTCCAAGAAGGCTTTGATGGCAGGCACTCTGAATAAAGAGAGGTGCTGCCTGTTTTGGAGAAAGGCTGCTATTGCAGTTAAATGGATACGTATTGAGGTGTAGGCCAGATTGCATCGGTATAGGTGTAAGAGGTAACAGATTATGTTTTGAATGGCTGCGTCTAGCGGGTTAATGTCATTGTTGTTGCAGTAAATGACAAACCTCTTCCATTTGGCTGCATAGCAAGCTCTGGTAGTGGGTCTCCTGGCCTCTTTGATGATCTCCATACAGTCAGGTGGCAGGTTTAGGTAGCCAAACTCTAAGACTTCAGGAGCCAGATTGCCAGGTTCAGCTGTTGCGGATCTGGGTGCTGAATTTCGCCATGGTTCTGCATTAAGAGTGCAGGTTTGATCCGCAGCTTTTGATGTGGCACCACGGAAAGTTCTAGAAAGGTGGTGTACCATGGCTGGCACGCCCATGTGGGAGCAACTAGGATGAGTGTCAGTGAGTGCTGTCGCAGTTTGCGTGCCACCAGCGGTATTAATGGTGCTGGGGGAAAAGCGTACGCAAATCTGCCGGACCAGTTCATCCATATCGCATTGCCCTGCGACTGTGGATGTGGGAACCTGGCGGCAAAGCTTCGGCATTTTGCGTTTTCGCTTGTGGCAAATAGGTCTATCTCTGGATGACCCCACTGTTGGAAGTACGGTTGGAGAACGGACGGATGTAGCTCCCACTCGTGCATCTGGTGGCTGTGTCTGCTGAGCAGATCCGCCATCTGGTTGTCCTTGCCGGGGAGGTGTTCCGCCATGAGGAATATGTTCCTCTGAATGGCCCACTTCCACATGCTCTGAGCCAGATGAGACAACTGTGGAGAGTGTGTTCCTCCCTGCTTCTGTATGTAGTACATGGCAGTCATGTTGTCCGTCCGAATCAACACAACTTTGTTGCACAAGTGTACTTTGAATGCCTTCATGGCTAGGAAGATTGCCATCAGTTCCAGAAGGTTGATGTGCATCTTCTTTTGTTGTGTCGTCCATAGTCCCTGCACTGTGTAATTGAGTACATGAGCTCCCCATCCCTGGAGAGAGGCGTCCGCCGTCAGTATTATTTGTGGAACAGGCTCTTGGAACGGTCGGCCCTTGCAAAGGTTTTGTGGATTCCACCAATGCAGAGAGTTGTATGCCCGACCGCTCACCAACACTAGGTCTTTTAATTCCCCGTGAGCCTGATTCCATTGACGTGCCAAGCACTCCTGAAGCGGGCGCATATGTAGTCTCGCGTGCGGGACTATGAAAATGCAGGAGGCCATCATGCCTATCAACTGCATGAACACTCGCGCAGGAAGTGAGTGTTGGGGTTTGAACTTTGAGATCAGCAGTTGCATGCTGTTGATCCTCACCAAATTTGGCTGAGCTGTGGCTGCCAGAGTGTTTATGGTCACGCCCAGGTACTGTCGTACGTGTGCGGGTTGGAGATGTGATTTTGGGTAATTTAGTGAGAATCCCAGACTGTGAAGGAGGTGAATGGTGAGGGACATGTGGCTGGCGCATTGCTGGGCCGACTTTGCTTGAACAAGCCAGTCGTCCAGGTAAGGGTAGACGTGAATGTGTTGTCTCCATAGATGTGCAGCCACTGTAGCTAGGCACTTGGTGAAAACCCTGGGTGCGGTTGTCACTCCGAAGGGGAGAACTTTGAATTGATAGTGCTGTTCCTGAATAGTGAACCTGAGATATTTCCTGTGTGATGGGTGTATGGGTATGTGGAAGTACGCATCTTTGAGGTCTAGTGTGGCTAGGAAGTCTCCCTGGCTGAGCAGCGGGAGAACCTGCTGTAGGGTGAGCATATGGAAATGCTCTGAGAGAATGTAGTGGTTGAGGGGTCTCAGGTCTAGTATAGGTCTGAGTGACCCGTCCTTTTTTGGGATTAAGAAGTACAGAGAGTACACCCCTGTCCCCTGCTGGTTGACGGGCACGACCTCTATTGCACCTTTTTGCAGCATACTTAGCACTTCCTGCTGCAATAATCCTAAGTGCTCTACGGACATAGGACGGTGCTTTGGTGGTATGTTGGGTGGAGTGGAGGTTAATTCGAGACAGTAACCGTGTTGGATAATGTCCCTGACCCACCTGTCTGTGGTGATGGTTTTCCACGTGGACAGGAACCGCTGGAGTCTCCCCCCGACAGGTGTTATGTGGTCGGGGGGAAGGGAGAGTTCGTCACTGTTTGTTTTTGGGGGAGGACCTGGTGTTGCCGTAACCACGTCCCCTGCCCTTGGTGCTGGAGCCACGATATCCACCTCTGTTGGTTTTATCGTAGGTACTCTGTGTGCCCCCTTTAGTGTATTGCTGCTGTGACCCCTGGCCTCTAGCTGCTCCTATATTCCTGGGGCGACGAAAGGAACCACTACGAAATTGCTGCGTCTGCAGAGCCCCCATTGACTTCGCAGTGTCAGTGTCTTTTTTTATCTTTTCGAGGGTAGTGTCAACTTCGGGTCCGAATAAGTAGTCGGGGTTGACTGGCTGATTTAGGATGTTGTTTTGAATCTCTGGTTTGAATCCTGAGATTCTCAACCATGCGTGTCGTCGTAACATGACGCTGGTGTTAATTGCCCTAGCTGCTGTGTCGGCAGCATCCAGGGCGCACTTAATGGATGCGTTGGTAAGGAGCTGTCCCTCTCTGATGAGGAGCTCCGCTGCCTCTTTGTATTCATCTGGCAGATGCTGGAGTAGTGATTCTAGCGTGTCGTAGTGTGAACGATCATAACGGGCCAGGAGTGCCTGTGTATTGGCAATGCGCCAGATGTTTGCTGCTTGAGCTGCAATTCTTTTGCCTGAGGTCTCCAGCACTTTGGACTCCTTGTCTGGGGGAGGAGCATCACCTGTTGTTTGCGAATGGGCTCGTTTGCGAGCGTTAGCAACTACCATGGAGTCCAGAGGTAACTGACCTCTAATGTACATAGGATCTCCGGGCGCA
Organism: Triturus cristatus; assembly: GCF_964204655.1. NCBI lineage: Eukaryota > Metazoa > Chordata > Amphibia > Caudata > Salamandridae > Triturus > Triturus cristatus. The sequence continues at coordinate 1,198,613,014 of NC_140582.1, read as the reverse complement.
GGCTTGTATTTTTTTTCAATCCTGGGGTTTAGCACCCGTGCCCTGGTTGTTTCTTTGAAAATGTCCTTCGCAGGTTTGAGAACTCCTTTTAACATGGGCAGAGTTTTGACAGTTGTTTCGGAGGAGGCGAAAGTGTCCACTAAGAAGTCTTCTTCAACAGTGTCAGAATGGAGTTGTACTCCATGATTGGCGGCAGCACGTTCTATGAGGGCATTGAAGGCAGCAGTGTCCTCTGTGGGAGATGTTTTGGCGCTGTAAAGCTGCGTGTCCTGGGTATCTGGCGCGGTACCCTGGTCTGTAGGGTCATCCCATGCCTGATCTGGGTCCTGCTGCTTATCAGGATCGAAATCCCCAGGGTAGGTGGTATCATCGCCCATGTAGTCCTCCACTGCGTCCGTTTCTAAAGGCGCAGGAGAAAAGGACTGGGGATCCTGATAGGAGGTTGGCAAGCGTTCATACAGAACTGGTTCCGACTCCGCTGGCAATTTGTGCTTCAGAGGTATTCTGTAGGAGTCCAAGCCCCTCTCTGGCGTGATCTTCCGCTTGCGGAGCATCAGTCTACCAGTGTCGGCGTCGATGAATTGTAGCTGTGAAGGCTCAGAATGTGTGTGTCCAGTAGACGGGGACTGTGTCTGGCGGACACGTGATCGGATCTAGAACATCTTCGGCGCCGTGGATGGCGGCAAACCAAAAGTGATGTTGGTTGGCGCCGAGGTTGCTTTTGGAGCCTTGTTCGTGTCGGGGCCCGACGTGGATCGGAGGGCTGCCCGTTCCCTGATGCGTTGCAACAACGCCGCGACTTGTCGCACTGAGAACGCCGAAGGTTCTTTGGAGCCGGTCGGCACCGTGGAGGTAGGCGTCGACTGCTTTGGAGCCACGGGGTCATCGATCCGAAGACAGGTATCAACGGTCGTTGGAGTCGACGACTTGGCGTGTGCTGCTGTCTTCGACGTGGACTCAGATGGAGCGGCCATTTTGACTTTGGTGGTCTGGGCCAACTGCTTCGGTGCCAGAGGCCGAGGCGCTTTTGGGGGACCGAGGGCCTTTTTCTTCGGGTCGGTACCGATATCCGCTGCAGTGAGTTTGGCGCCGAAATCCCTTTTACTGCGTTCGGAGCCGACGGCCTTTGCTGGCGTCGAAGGAGTGGAGGTCTTCGAGCCGATCACAGCCAGTTTCTCTTTTGGTTTCGGTGGAACTGGTGCGACGATTGGTTTCGGTTTCGTTGAAGGGAATCCAGTCGTCTTTGGCAATAATGGCTCGTGCGGGATGTTCGCGGCCGGGCCCGAAGGCGGGGCCGAAGAACTATGGGATTGATCTCGGGTAAGGCCCGGAGGCGATCCCTCGACCTGAGCCGTAGAATGACGCACTTTGACGGCCTCCGTATCGACGGGTGGGCCTGGCTCTTCGCTAGAGCTATCTTCTTCGGCCCCAAAGGCCTCATCGTAGTCTCCTACCTCGTCGATTACTTCTTCCCTTTGAAAAAGCACTTCATCGTCGTCTTCCGATCGGGAATCGTGTTCGGAAGCGGGGCTGGAGTTTACTTCTTCCACGCTCTCTGCGTCCTCGGTGCTGAAGATGTTGGCCGGGGCAGGCGCCGATTGCTGTGCTTCTAATCTCGCCGCCCATCGATTCCGGAGAGTCTTCTTCGATCGGAATCGGGCACAGGCCATACATTTCGACTCATCGTGATCCGGTGAGAGACATTTGTTGCATACCGGGTGGACGTCGATGTGTGGGTATTTTGCGTGGCATAAAGGACACCGTTTTAATGGGGTCCTCGATTCCATCGTCGATGTAAGTCCGATGTTCGGATCAAACGGATCCGAAAGGCTGGAAGAAGTTTCTAAACTAATCAAGAAAGCAGTCGATACCAAACGGGAACAGAACCGACGAAAACTAAAGGCCTTTTGGCCTTAAACTGAATTTTCCTAACTTGAGCTAAGATAAGCACATCCGAACCCAATGGCGGAAAAAAACAATCTAAGGATGGAGAGGATGCCCATGCGCACTGTGGTCCAGGGGAGGAGTCACCTATCTCGTGATACTTCGAAGACTCTTCCAGGACAACAACGTGCAAACATTCGGACCCAACACTAGGCGGCTATCTATGCACAGATATGAATTCAGCAGCCCACATGCCTCGAACATTCAATTTCATTAAGCCACAAAGGTGGCTAGGTGTAGGCGTATTGAGGGGGTACACAAGACCAAACTTCTGCAGATGTAAAAGACCGCAGGCAATGTCCTGATTGTTCTAGTTATTCAATTGTAACAGGTCAGAGTGGTGGGCAAGCATTTCCAGCTATCACGTGGCCGATGGGGACATTGTCGACATCACTAAGTTAGCACGAGCCCTGCAGCCATGATGCAGCTTTTGCACACATTACTACATGGCTTTATTTACTTAAGACTCAGTTTAGGCCTTTCACATGAGAACTGTCTGCTGTGTTTGTTCTCTGCCTGTTCCTGGAGTTTAGTCTGAACACTGTGAGCAAGGTCGATAAACAATGCCCCTTGTTATTCTGTTCTGGTCATGCCCTAGCACCTAGACAAAACACACTAACAGCTGCTGCTGGGAGCTCGTACTTTGATATTACGGGATGCATGTTTAGGTGGCACACACATGGAGACGAACCTTTCCAGGGGGAAGAGCAACACGCACCTACGATGTAGAAGGAATATGATACTTACCAGTATGCATCTGTTCTTGGCATGAAGAGCTGCAGATCTACACACTGTGCATAGATCGTCATCTGGTGTTGGGCCCGGATGTTGCAGTTTTTCTCCTGGAAAGTCTTTGGAAGTCACGAGGTATGCGACTCCTCCTTTGGATCGTATTGCGCATGGGCTTCGGCTCTATCCTCAGATTGTTTTTCGCCAGCAGGGAAATGATGGAGCTTTGTAAGAGACAGGAAAGATGCCCATGTGTGTTATATCTAAGTAAGATAAAACTGTAACGGATAAAGGTAGCCGGGGAGGCGGGTGGACGTGTGTAGATCTGCAGCTCTTCAAGCCAAGAACAGATGCATACTGGTAAGTAGCATATTCCGTTCGAGGCATATGAGCTGCAGATTACACACTGTGCATAGATTGTGTAGCAGTACCCCCTCTTAGCGGCAACCACAAGTATCTGTTGCAGTTGTTTGAAACAGTGTTTTGAGGACAGCCTGGCCCACACTAGCTTGTTGCTTAGTTTGCAAATCTACACAATAGTGTTTAGTGAAAGTGTGCGGTGTAGACCATGTAGCTGCTTTGCAGATATCATCTAAGGGGATGTTCCCTAAAAATGCCATGGAAGCCCCAATTTTACATGTAGAGTGGGCTTTAGGAGGAACAGATAGCGTTCGTTTTGCTTTGTGGTAGCAAATCTGTATACATTTAACAATCCACCTAGCTATCCCACATTTGGAAATGGGGTTGCCTTTGTGTGGTGGTGAGAAAGACACGAATAATTGTTTGGTCTTGTGAAAAGGTTGTGTTCTCTCGATGTAGTAGAGTAAAGCTCTTTTGACGTCTAGGGTGTGCAGAGCTCTTTCTGCAATGGTTTGTGGCTGCGAGAAGAATACAGGCAGTTCCACAGATTGATTGAGGTGAAAGGGAGAAATGACTTTAGGAAGGAATTTTGGATTAGTGCGGGGAACAACCTTATTATGATGCATTTGCAGAAAAGGTTCTTGAATGGTGAGTGCTTGTATCTCACTGACCCTTCTGAGTGAAGTAATGGCTACAAGAAAAGCTGTTTTCCATGTTAAAAATTGAAGCTCGCATTTATGTAGAGGTTCGAATGGAGGCCCCATTAGTCTTGTGACAACGATGTTTAGGATCCACACTGGTGAGGGTGGCACTCTAGGAGGATTTGTTCTTTTGAGACCTTCCATGAAGGCTTTTATGGCAGGTACTCTAAAGAGGGATAGATGCTGTCTATTTTGTAGATACGCTGCTATGGCAGCAAGGTGTAGTCTAATAGACGTGTAGGCTAGGTTGCATGTTTGTAGGTGTAGTAAGTAGCCTATGATGTGTTGGATAGACACATCCAAGGGATTGATATTGTTATGACAACAAATCATGAATCGTTTCCACTTGGCTGTGTAGCAAGCTCTAATGGTAGGACGTCTAGCTTCTTTAATGACGTTCACACAGTTGGGGGGGAAGATTAAGGTAGCCAAATTCTAGGATTTCAGAAGCCAGATCGCAAGGTTGAGCTGAGCTGGGTCCGGGTGTTGGATCTCTCCACGGTTCTGGGTTAAGAGGCGTGGAGTGAGGTGTAATTTTTGGTGCGGAACTACGGAGAGTTCCAGCAATGTGGTGTACCACGGTTGTCTGGCCCATGTCGGAGCAACTAGGATGAGAGTTAGGGAGTGTTGCTGTAGTTTGCGCACCACTAATGAAATGAGTGGGAGAGGCGGAAAAGCGTACGCAAATTTGCCTGACCAGTTCATCCATATCGCATTGCCTTTGGACAATGGGTGTGGATATCTGGCGGCGAAGCTTTGGCATTTGGCGTTTGTGGGCGGCGAAGAGGTCTATTTGTGGTTGCCCCCACGTTTGAAAGTATGGTTGAAGAACTTGTGGATGAAGTTCCCACTCATGGATTTGTTGAGTTTGACGGTTCAAGAGGTCTGCAATGGTGTTTTGGACTCCTGGGACATGTTGTGCTAGGAGAAAGATGTTTTGAGGTATGGCCCATCTCCATATAGTCTGTGCTAGCTGAGAGAGCTGCAGAGTGAGTGCTGCCTTGTTTTTGGATGTAGTACATTGCTGTTATGTTGTCTGTGCGGACTAAGACAGCCTTGCCTGAGAAGTGTGTTTGAAAGGCTTTCAGAGCTAGAAATATGGCCAGTAACTCCAGATGGTTGATGTGGAGTAACTTTTGTTGAGGTGTCCACCTGCCCTGCATGGTGTGATGTAGTAGGTGAGCTCCCCAGCCGGAGAGCGATGTGTCCACTGTCAGTACTATCTGAGGAACCGGCTCCAGGAATGGTCGCCCTTTGGAAAGGATTTAGGTTGTCCACCACTGCAGAGAGCGATGGGCACAACCGTCTACCAACACCAGATCTGTCAACTGACCCTGGGCCTGGTTCCATTGGCGTGCTAAGCACTCTTGGAGAGGACGCATCTGGAGTCTTGCGTGACACTATGAATATGCAAGAGGCCATCATTCCTAGAAGTTGCATTAACACACGAGCTGGAAGAGTGTGTTCCGGTTGAAATTTGGCGCGTAGAGCCTGAATGCTTACTATCCTGGCAGGACTGGGATTGGCTAGCGCTTTTGAGGTGTCTATGGAGGCGCCGAGGTATTGATTTACGTGGGACGGTTGCAGATGGGACTTTGTGTGGTTTACTGTGAAGCCCAGTTCGTGAAGCAGTTGGATAGTGGCATGAGTGTGTTGTACACAGTGGTTGTATGAGTTGGCTTTTATAAGCCAGTCGTCTAGGTATGGGAAGACGTGGATGTGTTGTCTTCGCAGGTGTGCTGCCACTACCGCTAGGCACTTGGTAAACACCCGTGGTGCTGTGGTGACTCCGAATGAGAGTACTTTGAATTGATAGTGTTGACCGTCCAACACAAATCTGAGAAACTTCCTGTGAGCGTTGTGAACGGGAATGTGGAAATAGGCGTCCTTGAGGTCTAGGGTGGCAAGGAAGTCCTTCTGGGAGAGTAGGGGGAAGTACCTGCTGGAGTGTGACCATGTGGAAATGGTCTGAGTGTATGTAGTAGGTTAGGGGTCTGAGGTCCAGGATTGACCTTAGAGTGTCGTCCCTTTTCGGTATGAGAAAATATAGGGAGTAAACTCCCATGTTTTGTTGGTGGGCAGGAACTGGTTCTATTGCACTCTTTTGTAGGAGGGAGATTACCTCCTGCTTTAGAAGTGACAAATGTTCCTGTGACATTGGGCGCTGTTTGGGTGGAATGTTTGGGGGGTAGATGTTAGTTCGAGGCAGTAGCCTGACCGAATTATCTGTGTCACCCATCTGTATGAGGTGATGGTAGTCCAGACAGGAAGGAAATTGTGGAGTCTACCCCCGACCGGAGTGGGATGGTCTGGGGGGAGTGGAGGGAAGTCATTGGGCGGGGGTGGAGGCAGAGCGGGAGGTGTTAGTTTTGCCTCTACCTTTATTGTTGCTACCTGTGTAGCCGCCTCTCTGGTAACCCCTAGTGAAGGTGGATTGGGTAGGGGCCTTATAGGAAGTGGAGGCGCTGTCGGAGGAGTATCCTCTGGAGTTGCCTCTAAAGGAAGAGCGGTGAAACGAGCGCCTGGGAGCTTGCGACTGCAAGGCTCCCATAGATTTTGCCGTGTCGGTGTCCTTTTTCATTTTTTCAAGGGCAACGTAGACGTTGGGGCCAAACAGATGTTGCTCGTCAAAGGGGTGGTTGAGGATGGAACTCTGCACCTCAAGTTTGAAACCTGAAATTCGTAGCCAGGCATGCCTACGGAGCAGGACGCTGCTGTCAATTGCCCTAGAGGCGGTGTCCGCTACATCGAGGGCGCAACGAATGGAGGTGTTGGTGATGGTTTTACCCTCCTGGATTAGCTCGTTGGCCCTATTCTTGTACTTGTCAGGGAGGTGTTGCATTATGGCTTCCAGTTCATCATAATGTGCCCTGTCATATCTTGCTAAAAGCGCTTGGGTGTTTGCAATGCACCATATGTTGACAGCCTCCTTAATGATGTTCATGAAGTCTGGCGGTAAATTAAGGTAGCTAAACTCTAAGACTTCAGGTGCCAGATCGCAAGGTTGAGTTGATTGGGATCTGGATGCCTTATCTCTCCATGGTTCTGAGGGGAAAAGCGGAAGCAAATCTGCCTGACCAGTTCATCCATAGCACATTGCCTTTGGACAATGGGTATGGACACCTGGATGCGAAGCTTGGGCGTTTTGGTGTGCGGCGAAAAGGTCTATTTCTGGGTGGCTCCACATTTGAAAGAATGGAAGCAGAACTTGAGGATGAAGTTCCAATTTGTGCATCTGCTGTTTTTGGCGACTGAGTAGATCCGCAATTTGATTGTGTACTCCTGGGAGGTGTTCTGCAAGGAGATATATGTTTTGAGGAATGGCCCATCTCCATATGCTTTGAGCAAGGTGTGAAAGCTGTAGAGAGTGTGTCCCCACCTGTTTTTGTATACAATACATTGCTGTCATGTTGTCTGTACGGACTAGGACAGCTTTGCTTACGAGGTGAATTGAAAAGATTTTAATGCTAGGAAGAGTGCCAACAATTCCAGGTAATTTATGTGGAATTGTTTTTGTTGAGGGGTCCATATGCCCTGAATGGTATGGGTTTGAAGGTGAGTTCCCCAGCCAGTGAGCGATGCGTCTGTTGTTAGCACCATCTGTGGAACCGGGTGGAGGAACGGCCGCCCTTTGGAAAAGATTTGTGTGTTCCACCACTGCAGAGAGCGATGGGTGCAGTCGTCTACCAACACAAGATCTGTTAGCTGACCTTGAGTTTGGCTCCTCTGACGTGCAAAACACTCCTGTAAAGGACGCATTTGGAGTCTTGCATAGGGGACGATGAGAATTCAAGAGGCCATCATCCCGATTAACTGCATGAACACTCGCACTGGTAGTGAGTGTTGAGGCTGAAATTTTTGTATTAGAGCTTGTATGGCACTTATCCTGACTGGGTTGGGGTATGCTAGAGCTCTTGAAGTGTCTATTTTAGCCCCTAGATATTGCTGTATGTTGGACGGTTGGAGGTGGGATTTGTTGAGGTTTACCGTGAAACCCAAGTGGTGAAGCAGTTGGATTGTTTTGTGTGTGCGTGTTGCACACAGCTGCTGTGTGACTTGGCTTTTATGAGCCAGTTGTCTAGATAAGGGAAACATGAATGTGCGGTCTTTTTAAGTGGGCTGCAACTACTGCGAGACACTTGGTGAAGACTCTGGGTGCTGTAGTCACCCTGAATGGGAGGACCTTGAACTGGTAGTGTTAACCATCTACCACGAAGGATAAGTTACTTACCTGAAATCCTAGTTCTCTTTCAGGGGTATACTTATCAAAGTAATAACCACACAATAGTCCTGCCCACGTGCGGGGGCCCCGGAGCAATAGCCGTTATTATGCATATATCTATATATATATCTCTATATATACATATATATATATTATCTACTGGCGGTCGCCAGTAGATAGTTATAGTTAGGACCGTGTTTCCATAGGAAATCCGCAACATTCTATTTGGAATAACTTTGGCGGCGGTCGACGAATCCTCGCGAAATTTTCAAAACTAATGGGGCGCTACGCTCCGCTCCTACCCTGAAAGTCTCGGGGGGATTCGTCAAGCGGGGGCTGAGAAAAAAGGGGGGTCCCAAAACGCGTTTTCCCCATGCATTTTCCCATAGGACCTTTAGTCCGAGCTACAGCCCGAACGGCTGAACAGAATTACTTGAAATTTGGCAGAGAGGTAGTCCTCAGGTCAAGGATGTGCCTTTTGTAGGTCTGGTGTAAATATGTTCAGTAGGTCCTGAGAAAATAGCATTTAAATCAATATATATATATCTGTAAGCGCGCTCCGTGCGCTTACCGTAAGCTTACCGTACGCCTACCGTGCCGTGCGCGAGCTCAATTCTGATTGGTGGTTACATGACTGTAAACATTCGAATCGGTCGAAATCAGGAAGTGTCGGCCGCCATTTTCTGTCTCTCGCACTGAGAAACTAAGGTGGATAACGTGAAAAGGGGGCAACGAAGAGAGTTGCAGACCCCCTAGCGTTCGTCAGGGGGTTCACGAAGGACCAAAAAGTATGAAAAATACATTTAATAATTTTTAAAAAAAATCGCGGAGTGCGCGTACTGTTAGCTTACCGTACGCGTACGGTAAAAAAAAAATAAAAAAAGTAGTAACAATCACATTTATTAAATAAATTAAAGGACCCACAAGGGAGAAAAAAAACAAATGTTAATGTGTAAAAAAAGGCGAGGCGCGCACGGCATGGACTGCGCAACGTGGGCGCTCGGTGCGCGAAGGGCACAGAGCGCCCACAGCGCGCGCACGGTGCGCGAAGCGCACCGTGCGCGCACAGTGAAAAACCAGAAAAAAAAATAAAAAATAAATACATAACTTAGCATTTAAAAAACCGTACAAATTCACTGAAAAAACCATAGGTTTCACACACGTTATAGTTAGGAATTAGCATTTAAAAAACCTTGCAAATTCACTTAAAAAACCATAGGTTTCACACATGTTATAGTTAGCTGTACATTTCACTCGTAAAAAACCTATGAAATTCCACGTTATAGTTAGATCAGGTAACTATAACTTGCGCGACCGCAATCCACAATGTGTCATTTCAGATGTCATCATTGATGTCATGAGTGATGTCACTGACCATGTCATGAGTGATGTAATATGTGACGTCATCAGCAGTTTATTGTGGGCGCGCAAGTTATAGTTACCTGATCTAACTAGAACGTGGAATTTCATTGTTTTTTTACGAGTGAAATGTACAGCTAACTATAACATGTGTGAAACCTATGGTTTTTTAAGTGAATATATATATATATCTATATATATGGATATATATATTGAATATGCTACTTACCAGTATGCATCTGTTCTTGGCATGTAGGGCTGCTGACATTCATATCTGTGCATAGATCGCCGCCTAGTGTTGGGTCCGGATGTTTGCACGTTGTTGTCCTGGAAGAGTCTTCGAAGTATCCCGAGATAGGTGACTCCTCCCCTGGACCACAGTGCGCATGGGCATCCTCTCCATCCTTAGATTGTTTTTCGCCATTGTGGCAGTGATGGAGTAGATACAGAAAGTGATGACCATGCTATACAGTAATTCTGAGAGCTGCAGCTGCCACAGGCGCCGGGGAGGAGGGTGGGCGATATGAATGTCAGCAGCCCTACATGCCAAGAACAGATGCATACTGGTAAGTAGCATATTCAGTTCGAGGCATGTGGGCTGCTGAATTCATATCTGTGCATAGAATACATAGCAGTACCTCCTATTAGCGGCGGCTACCAGTGCCAACTGCAGCAGTCTGAAAAAGAGTTTTGAGAACAGCCTGTCCTACAGCTGCCTGCTGTTTTGAGTGTACATCTACACAGTAGTGTTTGGTAAATGTATGTATGTTCGTGTTGAGTGGGCTCGTGGGGGAATCGTTAGTGTGCGTTTAGCTTTTTGATAGCAAATTTGAATACATTTAACGATCCATCTGGCTATACCTGCTTTGGAAATGGCGTTGCCCTTGTGTTGTGGAGAAAAGGCAACGAAAAGTTGTTTTGTCTTCGTAAAGTCGTTAGTTCTGTCTATATAGTACATGAGGGCCCTCTTTACATCTAGTGTATGGAGCATTCTCTCCGCGACATTTTCTGCATTTGGAAAGAAAACAGGCAGTTCAATAGTTTGATTCATGTGGAACTGCGATATTACTTTAGGCATGAATTTGGGGTTGGTACGTAGTACGACCCTGTTTGTGTGAACCTGTATGAATGGCTCTTGAATGGTTAGTGCCTGGAGTTCACTAACTCTTCTTAACGAAGTGATTGCTACTAGGAAAGCTACTTTCCAGGTGAGGAATTGAATCTCACATGAGTGGAGAGGTTCGAAGGGTGGACCCATTAGTCTGGTGAGGACCAAGTTGAGGTTCCACACCGGTGCTGGGGGGTGCCTTGGGGGAATCACTCGTTTAAGTCCTTCCAAGAAGGCTTTGATGGCAGGCACTCTGAATAAAGAGAGGTGCTGCCTGTTTTGGAGATAGGCTGCTATTGCGGTTAAATGGATACGGATTGAGGTGTATGCCAGATTGCATCGGTATAGGTGTAAGAGGTAACAGATTATGTTTTGAATGGATGCGTCTAGCGGGTTAATGTCATTGTTGGTGCAGTAAATGACAAACCTCTTCCATTTAGCTGCATAGCAAGCTCTGGTAGTGGGTCTACTGGCCTCCTTGATGATCTCCATACAGTCAGGTGGCAGGTTTAGGTAGCCAAACTCTAAGACTTCAGGAGCCAGATTGCCAGGTTCAGCTGTTGCGGATCTGGGTGCTGAATTTCGCCATGGTTCTGCGTTAAGAGTGCAAGTTTGATCCGCAGCCTTTGATGCGGCACCACGGAAAGTTCCAGAAAGGTGGTGTTCCATGGCTGGCGCGCCCACGTTGGAGCAACTAGGATGAGTGTCAGTGAGTGCTGTCGCAGTTTGCGTGCCACCAGCGGTATTAATGGCGCTGGGGGAAAAGCGTACGCAAATCTGCCGGACCAGTTCATCCATATCGCATTGCCCTGCGATTGTGGATGTGGGAACCTGGCGGCAAAGCTTTGGCATTTTGCGTTTTCGTTTGTGGCGAATAGGTCTATCTCTGGATGACCCCACTGTTGGAAGTACGGTTGGAGTACTGATGGGTGTAGCTCCCACTCGTGCATCTGGTGGCTGTGTCTGCTGAGCAGATCCGCCATCTGGTTGTCCTTGCCGGGGAGGTGTTCCGCCATGAGGAATATGTTCCTCTGAATGGCCCACTTCCACATGCTCTGAGCCAGATGAGACAACTGTGGAGAGTGTGTTCCTCCCTGCTTTTGTATGTAGTACAGTCATGTTGTCCGTCCGGATCAACAGGACTTTGTTGCACAAGTGTACTTTGAATGCCTTCATGGCGAGGAAGATTGCCATCAGTTCCAGAACGTTGATGTGCATCTTCTTTTGTTGTGTCGTCCATAGTCCCTGCACTGTGTAATTGAGTACATGAGCTCCCCATCCCTGGAGAGAGGCGTCCGCTGTCAGTATTATTTGTGGAATAGGCTCTTGGAATGGTCGGCCCTTGCAAAGGTTTTGTGGATTCCACCAATGCAGAGAGTTGTATGCCCGACCGCTCACCAACACTAGGTCTTTTAATTGCCCGTGAGCCTGATTCCATTGACGTGCTAAGCACTCCTGAAGCGGGCACATATGTAGTCTCGTGTGCGGGACTATGAAAATGCAGGAGGCCATCATGCCTATCAACTGCATGAACACTCGCGCAGGAAGTGAGTGTTGGGGTTTGAACTTTGAGATCAGCAGTTGCATGCTGTTGATCCTCACCAAATTTGGCTGAGCTGTGGCTGCCAGAGTGTTTATGGTCACGCCCAGGTACTGTCGTACGTGTGCGGGTTGGAGATGTGATTTTGGGTAATTTAGTGAGAATCCCAGACTGTGAAGGAGGTGAATGGTGAGGGACATGTGGCTGGCGCATTGCTGGGCCGACTTTGCTTGAACAAGCCAGTCGTCCAGGTAAGGGTAGACGTGAATGTGTTGTCTCCATAGATGTGCAGCCACTGTAGCTAGGCACTTGGTGAAAACCCTGGGTGCGGTTGTCACTCCGAAGGGGAGAACTTTGAATTGATAGTGCTGTTCCTGAATAGTGAACCTGAGATATTTCCTGTGTGATGGGTGTATGGGTATGTGGAAGTACGCATCTTTGAGGTCTAGTGTGGCTAGGAAGTCTCCCTGGCTGAGCAGCGGGAGAACCTGCTGTAGGGTGAGCATATGGAAATGCTCTGAGAGAATGTAGTGGTTGAGGGGTCTCAGGTCTAGTATAGGTCTGAGCGACCCGTCCTTTTTTGGGATTAGGAAGTACAGAGTACACCCCTGTCCCCTGCTGGTTGACGGGCACGGCCTCTATTGCACCTTTTCGCAGCATACTTAGCACTTCCTGCTGCAATAATGCTAAGTGCTCTGCGGACATAGGACGGTGCTTTGGCGGTTTTGTGGGTGGAGTGGAGGTTAATTCGAGACAGTAACCGTGCTGGATAATATCCCTGACCCACCTGTCCGTGGTGATGGTTTTCCACGTGGACAGGAACCGCTGGAGTCTCCCCCCCGACAGGTGTTATGTGGTCGGGGGGAAGGGAGAGGGCGTCACTGTTTGTTCTTGGGTGAGGACCTGGTGTTGCCATAACCGCGTCCTCTGCCCTTGGTGCTGGAGCCACGATATCCACCTCTGTTGGTTTTATCGTAGGTACTCTGTGTGCCCCCTTTAGTGTATTGCTGCTGTGACCCCTGGCCTCTAGCTGCTCCCCTATTCCCGGGGCGACGAAAGGAGCCACTACGAAATGTCTGCGTTTGCAGAGCCCCCATTGACTTCGCAGTGTCAGTGTCCTTCTTTATTTTTTCTAAGGTGGTGTCAACTTCTGGGCCGAATAAGTAGTCGGGGTTGACTGGCTGATTTAGGATGTTGTTTTGAATCTCTGGTTTGAATCCTGAGATTCTCAACCAAGCGTGTCGTCGTAACATGACGCTGGTGTTTATCGCCCTTGCAGCTGTGTCGGCAGCATCTAGTGCGCACTTAATAGATGCGTTGGTAAGAAGTTGTCCTTCTCTGATGAGGAGCTCCGCTGCCTCTTTGTATTCGTCCGGCAGATGCTGGAGTAGTGACTCTAGCGTGTCGTAGTGTGAACGATCATAGCGAGCCAGGAGGGCCTGTGTATTGGCAATGCGCCAGATGTTTGCTGCTTGAGCTGCAATTCTCTTGCCTGAGGTCTCCAGCACTTTGGACTCCTTGTCTGGGGGAGGAGCATCACCTGTTTGCGAGTGGGCTCGTTTGCGAGCGTTAGCAACCACCATGGAGTCCAGAGGTAACTGACCTCTAATGTACATAGGGTCCCCGGGCGCAGGTATTTTTTCAATCCTGGGGTTTAGCACCCGTGCCCTGGTTGTTTCCTTGAAAATGTCCTTTGCAGGCTTGAGAACACCTTTCAAAATGGGCAAAGTTTTTACAGTTCTCTCGGAGGAGGCGAAAGTGTCCACCAAGAAGTCTTCCTCAACTGTGTCAGAGTGGAGTCGTACTCCATGATTGGCTGCAGCACGTTCTATGAGGGCATTGAAGGCAGCAGTGTCCTCTGTGGGAGATGTTTTTGCGCCGTAAAGCTGCGTGTCCTGGGTATCTGTTGCGGCACCCTGGTCTGCAGGGTCATCCCAAGCTTGATCTGGGTCCTGCTGCTCTTCAGGATCGATATCCCTAGGGTAGGTGGTATCATCACCTATGTAATCCTCCATTGCGTCCGTGTCGGAGGGCGTAGGAGAAAAGGACTGGGGATCCTGATAGGATGTGTGCAAGCGTTCGTATAGCACCGGTTCCGACTCTGCTGGCAGTTTCTGCTCCAGAGTCCAAGGCCTGCTCTGGCGTGACCTTCCGTTTTCGGAGCATGAGTCTGCCAGTGTCGGCGTCGATGAATTGTGACTGTGAAGGCTCAGTAGGAGAGTGTCCAGTAGATGGGGACTTTGTCTGGCGGACACGTGTTCGGATCTCGAACATCTTCGGCGCCGTGGATGGCGGCAAACCAAAAGTGATGTTGGTTGGTGCCGAGGGTGCCTTTGGAGCCTTGTTCGGGTCGGGGCCCGACGTGGACCGGAGGGCTGGCCGTTCCCTGATGCGTTGCAACGACGCCGCGACTTGCCGCACCGAGAACGCCGAAGGTTCTTTGGTGCCGAGTGGTTCCGTAGAGGTAGGCGTCGACTGCTTCGGAGCCACAGGGTCATCGATCCGAGGAGAGGTATCAGCGGTCGTCGGAGCCTATGATTTGACGCGTGTCGCTGTCTTCGAAGTGGACTCCGATGGAGCGGCCATTTTGACTTTGGTGGTCGGGGCCGACTGCTTCGGTGCCAGGGGCCGAGGCGCTTTTGTGGGACCGATGGCCTTCCTTTTCGGGTCGGTACCGATATCTGCTGCAGCGAGTTCGGCGCCGAAATCCCTCTTAGTGCGTTCGGAGCCGATGGTCTGTGCTGGCGTCGAAGGAGTGGAGGTCTTCGAGGGCTTCGAGCCGACCACTGCCAGTTTCACTTTTGGTTTCGGTGGAACTGGTGCGATGATTGGTTTCGGTTTCATTGAAGGGAAACCAGTCTTTTTCGGTAATAATGGCTCGTGCTGGATGTTCGAGGCCGGGCCCGAAGGCGGGGCCGAAGAACTTTGGGATTGATCTCGGGTAAGGCCCGGAGGCGATCCCTTGACCGGAGCCGTAGAATGACGCACTTTGATAGCCTCCGTTTCGACGGGTAGGCCTGGCTCTTCACCAGAGCTATCTTCTTCGGCCCCAAAGGCCTCATCGTAGTCTCCTACCTCATCGACGGCTTCTTCCCTGTGAAAAAGCGCTTCATCGGCGTCTTCCGATCGGGAATCGTGTTCGGAAGCGGGGCTGGAGTTTACTTCTTCCACGCTTTCAACATCTTCGTCCTCGGTGCTGAAGATGTTGGCCGGGGTCGGTGCCGATTGCTGCGCTTCTAATCTCGCTGCCCGTCGATTCCGGAGAGTCTTCTTGGATCGGAATCGGGCACATGCCATACATTTCGATTCGTCGTGATCCGGCGAGAGACATTTGTTGCATACCGGGTGGACGTCGATGTGTGGGTATTTGGCGTGGCATACAGGACACCGTTTGAATGGGGTCCTCGATTCCATCGTCGATGTAAGGTCGATGTAAGGTCGATGTTCGGATTAAACGGATCCGAAAAACTGGAAGAAGTTTCTAAACTAAGCAAGAAAGCAGTCGATACCGAGCGGGAACAGTACCGACGAAAACTAAAGGCCTTTTGGCCTTAAACTAAATTTTCCTAACTTGAGCTAAGATAAGTACATCCGAACCCAATGGCGGAATAAAACAATCTAAGGATGGAGAGGATGCCCATGCGCACTGTGGTCCAGGGGAGGAGTCACCTATCTCGGGATACTTCGAAGCCTCTT
This sequence comes from Triturus cristatus, assembly GCF_964204655.1. Taxonomy (NCBI): domain Eukaryota; kingdom Metazoa; phylum Chordata; class Amphibia; order Caudata; family Salamandridae; genus Triturus; species Triturus cristatus. The sequence goes on along the minus strand of NC_140582.1, from coordinate 1,198,597,355 downwards.
CCAGGACAACAACGTGCAAACATCCGGACCCAACACTAGGCGGCGATCTATGCACAGATATGAATTCAGCAGCCCACATGCCTCGAACATATATATATATATATATATATATATATATATATATATATATATATATATATATATATATATAGATATAGATATAGATATATATAGATATATATATTGATAATATGCATAAACATATACATATGCAGCCTGAAAACATTACTAGGCTCAAAAAGCTGCCATCATTGCATGTAAATCTCTTACATTTGAAAAAATAAAAGACATACAAGTCATAATATACATATGATATATATAAAGAAAACTGCCCTGAGTTTGCTTTGAAACACACAACCTTTATTTTCAAAGGTAAAAAGGCAAGATCATAGACGCAGATTAGCCTAGAAAGGCTGCATAGAAAAACAATTGGAAAATTGGCGCCATGCCTTTAAGACCTCCAGGATCCCCCAGGCTCCCATCTTGCACCACAGGTCAGTTCTTTTGGACGGCGTATAACAGTGTAATCACAGTATGGGTACATATATATGGACTTGGTATTCGTTCGGGGAGGAGGGAGGGTTGTTTATGACTTTGATGAGTATGCCCCTGGAAGAGAACTAGGATTACAGGTAAGTAACTTATCCTCCTCTTCCAGGGGATAATCATCAATAGTCATAAGCACTGAATAGAGTAGCAAGCCAATCCCCGTACCCTGCGGACGAATACCAGCATATCCATAAACCATTTTATCAACATATATTACCCAAACAAATTTCTCAAGGATGCTTGACCGAACTGAGCATCCGCTTGAGTGTCAGAATCAAGGCAATAATGGCGTGCGAAAGTATGGACCGAACGCCATGTGGCTGCTTTACAAATCTCTTGAATAGGTACATTCCTAAGCATTGCTATCATAGCAGCTTTGCCTCTTGTAGAATGCGCTCTCGGCTTGCCCAGGAGCTGCTTATATGCCAGTTGATAAGATAACATGATACATGACACTATCCATCTAGAAATGGACCTATTAGAGGCAGGGAAACCAGTGTTTAACGGACCATAATTCACAAACAGTTGGTCAGACTTTCGTTCACTTTTTGTTTTATCAAGATATAATTTTAACACTCTTTTCAGATCTAGAGAGTGAAGAGCTCTCTCAGCAGGAGTGACAGGGTTTGCAAAGAAAGTAGGAAGAGTAACTGACTGGTTGAGGTGAAAATCAGAGACCACCTTAGGAAGGAACCTCGGGTGAGTACATAACACCACTCTGTTCGCGTGAAAAACAAGATAAAGCTCTGTAGAGCATAAGGCTTGTATCTCGCTTACCCTGCGAGCAGATGTGAAAAGCAGTCTTCCACGAAAGATGCTGAAGGGAAGATTTGTGGATGGGTTCGAATGGGGGACCCATTAGTTTAGAGATGACTACATTCAGCTCCCAGGGAGGAGATGGAGCCCTAACGGGAGGATAGACCTTCCTGAGACCCTCAAGAAAATTTGGCATTTGAAAGAACAAAGCCTGAGTGGAGACTTTCTGTATGCGGTTATCGCTGCCAGGTGAACCTTTATGGAGGAGTATTGCAAAACTGCTTTGGCCAAATACAGTAAGTATGGTAACAGTACTTGTTCCTGACCTTTAATAGGGTCATGACCTTCAGCAGCACACAACATGTAAAAACGCTTCCACTTAAAAGCGTAAGACTTCCTCGTAGAAGGTCTCCTAGCCTCCTTCAAGATCTGCATGCAGTCTTGAGAGAGACCTAAACGTCCAAATTGGATGAACTCAGGAGCCATGCTGCTAACTTCAGGGACGGCATGTCAGCAGATCCGGATGACATGGCAACCTCCGGTGTGGTACCTTGGACAGGTGAAGAAGGTCCGGGTACCGCCACTGGCGAGAAAACTCTGGAGCAACCAGGATCATCTCTGTCTTGGAATTGTACAGTTTCCTGATCACCATGGAAATGAGGGGAATTGGTGGAAAGACGTAGAATGTCTCTGACCAGTCTATCAACAGAGCATTCCCCTTGAAACCAGGTTGCGGGTACCTGGAGGCAAAGGCGCAGCATTTTGCGTTTTCTGCGTCCGCGAAGAGATCGATGTCTGGTGTTCCCCAGTAGTGGAAGATGTCTTGCTCCACTTCTTGCTTTAGCACCCAGTCGTGTGCTTCTGCGAAATGCCTGCTTAGGCCGTCCGCTTGGACTTTGAGGACGCCTCGTAAGTGAATCGCAGAGATTTCCATGTCTTGTGCCAGAAGCCACTTCCAAATCGCCTGTGCTTCCAGCGACAGGGGTCTGGACCTGGTGCCCCCCTGCTTGTTCAGGTAGTACATCGTTGTATTGTCCGTCTCACAATAAAGGAAAGGGAGTTGGAGGATAGGAAGGTAGGTTTTTCCTCCTGTTACGATATATCTGTCAAAAAAGGGAACCAAAAAGGATCCTGATAAAGCCTACCTAAAAAAATATATGTATAGGTGCTCTATGAATTAATAGAGTACTACACTAGAAAAAACACTTATTTTTCTAGAGTCCCCTCACTCACCTAGGGTTGCCCCAGGGTGACATGCTTCATCATAGGGGTCCTCCCAGACATCTACTGTCTGGGGCGTGCTACAACTTAACGAAATGCGCAGGAGCACTTTTATATTTTTTCAACTATGTGTAGTGATGTGTTGTGCAGTGCTGTGTGGAGTGAAAAGTGAAATTAATTCAATAAAAATTACCTGGATAGTGAGCCCTAATTTTATTCTGCTCCTATCCGGTAAATGTACTTAAAAATAGGGCTAGTAATAGAGTACAGTAACGTTGTGTGCCTGTCCCTAATTACTTGGTCGACATGTTTCGTGGTTACCCCAACCACTTCCTCAGGACCATACAAGGACCAGCCTTGCGTGTACCACTCCGTGTTTTTACAGACAAACAACTAATTTGTACTGTTTTTAAACCATTGTTTTTTTTAAATACATACGATTCCCATGTTATCAGGATTTCTTTTGATGTATTGGGACAGCAACACCATGGAGTAGAATTACACCTCCATTAAAGTAGGTTTTATTGATGCAACCTACCGCAACCATGTGTTCTGTATATATGTGTGTATATGTCTATGTGTTTTTCACTTTATTCACCAAAAGCACTTATTAAATATGCACTTTTATTTTCTAAGAAATAAAAGGTTTTTCTGACACGTAAAAGAGATGAAAAGTTATTAAGATCCCTAGTCCACATCAATCTGTGGACTTGGGTGTGTAACTAATCCTTATATGTCCTTGTATTTTCATACAGAAACTACGACCCAATACATCAAAGAAATCCTGATAACATGGGAATCGTATGTATTTAAAAAAACCAATGGTTTAAAAACGGTACAAATTAGTTGTTTGTCTGTAAAAACACGGAGTGGTACACGCAAGGCTGGTCCTTGTATGGTCCTGAGGAAGTGGTTGGGGTAACCACGAAACATGTCGACCAAGTAATTAGGGACAGGCACACAACGTTACTGTACTCTATTACTAGCCCCATTTTTAAGTACATTTACCGGATAGGAGCAGAATAAAATTAGGGCTCACTATCCAGGTAATTTTTATTGAATTAATTTCACTTTTCACTCCACACAGCACTGCACAACACATCACTACACATAGTTGAAAAAATATAAAAGTGCTCCTGCGCATTTCGTTAAGTTGTAACACGCCCCAGACAGTAGATGTCTGGGAGGACCCCTATGATGAAGCATGTCACCCTGGGGCAACCCTAGGTGAGTGAGGGGACTCTAGAAAAATAAGTGTTTTTTCTAGTGTAGTACTCTATTAATTCATAGAGCACCTGTACATATATTTTTTTAAGTATTGTCCGTCTCAACAAGCAGAGTAGTCGATTTGATGGAAGGAAAAAACACCTTGAGAGCTAGATGTACCGCTCGGAGTTCCAGCATGTTTATGTGGTATAGTTGTTCTTTCTCTGACCACATTCCTTGGATCTGTAGTTGTCCCATATGAGCGCCCAATCCCTGAGTCTGCTTGGGCAGTTCCTGTTGAAAAGGGACTCCTGTGATGAGATGAGACCGTCGCATCCACCATTGGATGGAGAGACGGACAGACAGAGGTAGAGGTAAAGTGTCCTCCCAACGATTGGATATCTGGGACCACTGATCCTCCAGAGTCTGCTGTAGAGGTCTCATGTGAAGTCTGGCGTTTGGAACTAGAAAAATGCACGAGGCCATCGAACCCAGCAGAGATGAGATCTGCCTGGCCGTGGTCTGAGGTATCTTCAGGAGAGTTGGACACTAGTGGAGAATGGATGATGGTCTCTTCTCCGAAGGGTACGCTATTGCGTTTACTGTGTCCAAAGTTGCACCCAGGTAGTGTATCCTCTGTGTTGGATTTAGGATGGATTTTTTTTAATTTACGTGTAGACCGAGCCGATGTAGTTGTTGAATGCAGTACGCGAGGTGCTGCTGTAGAAGAGTTGGAGACGCACTCTTGAGAAGCCAGTCGTCTAGGTAAGGGTAGACGAAAGCAGCTATTATTGCCATGCACTTTAAGAATGTGTGAGGAGCCGACTTCAGACCGAAGTGCAGGACAGTAAACTGGAAGTGGTCTGATTGGATGCAAAACCTTAGAAACTTCTGATGCTTTGGAGAGATTGGGATGAGGAAATAGGCATCTTTAAGATCTATAGAACACATCCAGTCCCCCTGATGTAGATGCAGGATTATTTGGTGTAATGCCAGCATTCTGAACCTTTCTCTCAGAATGAACTTGTTGAGACGCCTGAGACCTTGTTTGGACCTTTCTTTGGGACCAAAAAATATCGGAAGTAAATCCCCTGCTGACGTTGATGCCATGGGACCTCCTCGATGGCTTCCTTTAGGAGTAGAGCGGACACCTCTTCTCTCAAAAGATTTATGCGATGGATGACAGTCTTCTGAGGAGGAATAGAAGGTGGAGGGAACTTGAACCTGATTCAGCAGCCACTTGTCTATTGTGATTTTGGTCCACTCTTCGAGGTAGAAACGGACACTTCCCCCCTCCCCCCCCACCGGAGTGGGTAACTGAGTTAGGGGAAGCAAGCGCTCACTGCTTGTTGTTGCTTGGCAGCAGGTGTGGACTGTCTGGAGTTCCCTCCTCGTCCTCTACCAGGACGATGCTGGTAGGATTGCGATCTACCTTGATTTTGCTTGGAGGACCACTGAGGGGTTTAAACCCTCCGTTGGTATTGTCGTCGATCGTAAGGGCGGTAGCGTCGCTTGAAGTCCTTCCTCTTCTCGAGCCTAACCGCCTTCACCGTATTCAGTTCGGTCTTCATCCTGGACATTTTGTCATCAGCATGAGAGCCGAAGAGCGATGTGCCATTGCAGGAAAGATTGAGAATGCGATGTTGCGCCTCTGGCTTCAAACCTGTCAGTCTCAGCCAGGCAGAGCGACGGGCACAAATCCCATGTGCATAAGCATGGGCAGCGAGATCAGAGGCATCAGCCGCTGGACTGATAACTTGATTGGCTACCCAGCCACCTTCATGCAGGATTTCCAGGATATCTTGCTTGTCTTCTTTTGGGAGCTTCTCAGTGAACCGTGAAAGAGTCCCACAAAGAACGGTCATACCAACCCAGTAAGGCAGAGGCACTGGATACCTTCATGTAAGAGGCTGAAGTAGTACACATTCTCTTGCCGACAGAATCCATGGCCTTACTGTCTCTATCTGGGATTACTGCAGACGATGCTGCCCCCGTCTGATTCTTCCATGCCGTTGAAACAATAACAGAGTCCGGTGGAGGGTCAGCCCTCAGAAAGAAAGGGTCGTTCTCAGGAGATTTATACTTTAGTGATCCGAGATGGGGGCACCCCCACCGATGCTGGAGCAAGGAATTTTTGCAGAGCAAGCTCCAGCAAGCCAGGAACTAGGGGAAGCAATGGTCTAGAGGAAGACCTTTGATGTAGTGTTTCAAAGATGACTGATGTCTTGGTGGTGGAGACAGGCATTTTTAATGTGAAGTTTTGCAGCCCCTCGACAGAGAACCTCATTAAAAGTCAGGATATCATCAATGGGCGATAGTCTACTCGGAGGAGAGGAAGAAAGAGTCGGAGAAGAATCGTCCTTGGGAGTCTGAAGACCAAGAAGAAGATCTATGGCTCCGTCTTCTAGGAGAGCGGTGTCGAGATCTGGATGCCCGACTCCTAGGAGAACGTGATGAGCGCCTTCTTAAAGATGGGGATCTTTGTGGAGTGGCATGTCGCTTGTGTCTTTCAGAAGAGTGTACTGACTGAATTATAGGCGATCTGGATCTTGTAGGACAACGTGGTAGTCTTGTAATCCTGCGGACCTTCCACTCTTATGTCCCCTAGCCATCTCGGCGAGATATAAGTTGGTGGGGGTGGAGACAGAATTTGGGAGGGTTCAGGAGTGACTTGCACTATCTGAAGTCCTGGAGAGGAAGAAGCACTCCTTGACGTCACCAACTAGGCGTCCCGCGTCGAACGGTCTCTTGACGTTGCCCTAGGTCTCTTTGCAGACGGAGACCCATGATTTGAGTGTGACCTCCTCGACGTCGACCTAGATCACGATCTTCGTCTAGACACAGAAGGTGCTTCGAGATCTCGACGGCGATCTCCTCGACGTCGACCTCCTTGGCGACAGATGTGTCGACGTCATTGGACCTCTTGACGTCTGCGGCGATCTCGACGTCGCCATGGTCCCTCTCGGCGGCGGGCTTCGACGTTGATGTGTCGACGTTGATGTGTCGATGTCGAGCCCCGGCCTCTTAACGTCTTAGGCGAGCCAGACTTGGACCGCCTACGCGTTGGTGTCTTATGCGTCTTCTCACCTTGTCTCGACGGCGAAGGACGTCTCGACGTCGATCCCGATGCCGACTCGGAGATCAAAGTTATTTTTGATGTCGATTTGTCCCTCGACGGCGTATGAGACCGATGTCTCACCTTTTTCTTTGCGCTCCAACCTTATTTGAGAGGAGGGCTTCCTTGAGGGATGTTCTTCTCGCCCACTTACTGTTTCTTTTCCTCTCTCCTGCATGGAGTGCAGCTTAATCTTCTCCTTTTCCCTAAGGGTTCTTTTTGAAAACTTGCTGCAGTGGTAACACTGGTCTGGCTTGTGAGATGAAGGTAGACAAGCAATACAGCCCGAATGAGGGTCTGACTTAGCCATCTTTTTTCCACAGGCCGGGCACTTATTAAATAAGGCCGGCATTTTGACAGGAAAAAATAGCCAAAAGTCAGAAAAAATAGTAGTATTAGTAAGCTAAGTACTTTAGACGTCGAGTGAAACCAAAAACGTTCACTTTAAACCAGAAAAAAGTGATAAAAAAAATCACTAACTGGCGAGCTCAATGCTCCAGGATCCTCACAGAAGGAGCCGGAAAAATGAACTGACCTGTCACCTGTGGTGCATGATGGGAGCTTGGGGGTTCCTGGAGGTCTTAAAGGCACGGCGCCAATTTCCAATTGTTTTTCTATGCAGCCTTTCTAGGCTTATCTGCCTCTATGATCTTGCCTTTTTTACCTTTGAAAATAAAGGTTGTGTGTTTCAAAGCAAACTCACGGCAGTTTTCTTTATATATATATCATATGCATATTATGACTTGTATGTCTTTATTTTTTCAAATGTAAAAGATTTACATGCAATGATGGCAGCTTTTTGAGTCTAGTAATAGGTTTTCAGGCTGCATATGTATTTGTTTATGCATATTTTATATATATATATATATATATATATATATATATATATATATATATATATATATATATATATATATATATATATATATATATATATACACACACACACACATACATATATACATACATACATATACACACATATTATTGGCTACTGCTCCGGGGTCCCCGCACGTGGGCGGGACTAGGGACTATTCAGTGCTTCTGGCTATTGATGAGTATCCCCTGGAAGAGAACCTGAGATATTTCCTGTAAGCGGGGTGAATTGGAATATGAAAGTAGGCGTCCTTTAAATCCAGAGTGGGGAGAAACTCGCCCTGTTGGAGTAGTAGGAGCACCTGTTGAAGAGTGGCCATGTTGAAGTGGTCTGACTGAAAGTAGAGGTTTAGCGGTCTGAGGGCCAATATGGGCTGAGAGAGCCGTCCTTTTTTGAGATTAGTAAATAGAGGGAGTAAAGCCCTGTGCCTTGGTGCGGCAAGGGGACTGGTTCTATTGCATGTTTTTGTAATAGAGAGAGAACCTCTTGTTTGAGAAGTGTTAGATGTTCCGTGGACATTGGACGTTTTCTGGGAGGAATGTTTGGGGGGTAGAGGAGAGTTCCAGGCAGTAACCATACTGGATAATTTGTCTTACCCACTTGTCTGTTGTGATTGAATCCCAGACAGGTAAGAACTGTGATAGACGTCAGCCAACAGGAGTGGAATGATCGGGTGGTAGGTGAGGGAAGTCACTGTTTGGTGGTAGGGGAAGTGTGGGTGGAGTTTCCCCTGCCTCTTCCTCTATTGTTATTCCCTCTGCATCCTCCCCGAAAATATCCTTTGGATGAGGAGGATTGATTGGGGCTTTTATGAGATGAGGAGGTGTTTTCTGATGCAGTCATCTTTGAGCCACCCATATAAAAGGAGTGACGAAAATAACCTCTATTAGAGGGTAGTTGTAATGTCCCCATGACTTTAGCAGTCTCTGTGTCTTTCTTCATTTTTTCCAAAGAAGAATCGACTGTGGGGCCAAAAAGGTGTTCTTGACCAAATGGCTGATTAGGAAGTGCTGACTGTACTTCTTGTTTGAATCCTGAGAAGCGAAGCCAAGCGTGTCGGCGTAGCAAAACGCTGGTGTAAATGGCACGCAAGGCTGTATCAGCTGCATCAAGGGCACATTTGATGGAAGTGTTTGTGATAAGTTTACCCTCTTCAATGAGGTTGTGAGCTTTTTCCTTGTATTAGTCTGGTAAGTGTTGCATCAGTTTTCCTACCTTGTCATAGTGAGCTCTATCATACCGCACCAGGAGAGCTTGTGCATTGGCAATGTGCCAATGATTGGCAGCTTGAGATGCGATTCTTTTGCCTGAAGGATCTATAAGTTTCGATTCCTTGTCAGGTGGAGGGGCGTCACCTGTTGTCTGAGAATTTGCCCTTTTCCGTGCATTTGATACAACAAGCGAATCTAAAGGTACCTGACCCCTGATGTAAATTGGGTCTGTAGGAGCGGCTTTATATTTTTTGTCTACCCTTGGCGTAAGTATTCTAGCTCTCACAAGGTCTTTGAATATCTCATTGGCGTTTTTATCATACCTTTGAGCATTGGCAGAGTGTTTGTGGTTTTTCGTGAGGGAGCGAAAGTTTCCACTAAGAAAACCACTTCCACGGGATCAGTATGTAACTCCACCCCATGGTATTGAGCAGCTCTATTAATGAGCTGTGCAAAACTAATATTGTCATTGGGTGGTGATGGTCATCGGGGTCATTAGTATGATCTGTGTCTATCATATTCATCTCAGGGGTCTGGGTCCTGTGGAATGTTGTCCTGATTATCATCCCCATCCCCTTCCCCCTCTTCATCTCCATCACCATCCCCATCATTATCATCCTGTGGCCTAGGTGAAAAACGTGGGGGTGGTGAATTTGCTGGTGAAATTAGCAGATGTGAGTTAAAAGGTGGAGGAGAGGGAGGTATATAAGGGGGAGAGGGGTTAGTACCCATTTCTTTTTTCTTAAGAGTTATGTGGTAGTCTTCAGGGAGGTGCAGCTTCCGTTTTTTGAGAAGTGTTGCTCGAAGTTTCCCAGTGTCTGGGTCAATATGCAACTGTTTTTGCTTCGGATCCAAAGACTCTTGTGGAGGAAGTTCTTTGGATGGAGTCTCTTTAGGAGGGCTTCCATGTTTTTTAGGGTCAGTGCACTTCGGTGCGGGCTGTTTTGGCTCTGAAGGCTTGGTTTTCCCTGTTTCGGATCTGAAGGCTTTTCTTTTGGTTTCAGTTCCGAAATCTTTTCTTTAACTTGTTTCAGCTCTGATGCTTTCGGTTTAGCCAGTGTTCGTTCCGAAGTTTTCGGTTTCGGTGGCATCAGCTCCGACGTCTTTGGTTTTTGTGAATTTTTCAGTGCCGAAGATGTCTTCGGTCCGACAGCGGAGTGTCAGACTTAGCCTTGTGTTTTGGAGCCGCAGATGTGGGGTCGACACCTGGACGGGGTTGGCTCGATCCCGAGCCGGAAGGCTTGTCTTTATGTTTCATAGCCGGGCTCGAAGGCAGGGCGCCTGAAATAGTATCACGGTGTCGACCTGAGTCCGAAGGTGTAACCGAGTCTCCGGTGTTTTTGTGGGCACTTGGGGCTCATTACTCGCGGTTCGTTGAGTCGGAGTGATGTTAGAGTCCTCTTCCATGTCGGAGTTGTCGACTTCAGACACGGAAATGTGTCCTCCTTCAACACCAGGTTGGAATTTAGATTCTTCTCCGAAGATATCTGGCACCGGACTAGTGTTGCGTCTCATCTTGTGACGTCGAGCCTGACGGTCACAAATCGTTTTCTTCGATTGGAATGATCGACAGGACTCTGAGCTGGTTTCTTAGTGCTCCGGGGAGAGGCAGAGGTTACAGACCTCGTGCAAGTCCGTGTGTGGGAAGTTAGAACCACACCCAGGGCATTTCTTAAATGGAGTCCGTTCCATGGACTGCTGGCGTGGTCGGTGCGGGTAGGCCTCACAGCCCGCGTCGAAGCATTGATCGAAGTATTTGGGTTTTTACAACGCGCGTCAAAAGAGAAACCGCGATCGAAAACAATACAATCGAGTGGTAAGGATTGCGCGTCAAAAAGGTTCGAATACGATCCCGAACTGGAGCGTCGCAATACACATCCGAACCTGATGGCAGACAAAAACAATCTGGAGATGGAGTCGATGCCAATGCGCACTATTGCCCTAAGGAAGAGTCACTTACCTTGTGACTACAAAAGACTTCTTACAAGACAAAAACAAAGTGCACTATTGCCCTAAGGAAGAGTCACTTACCTTGTGACTACAAAAGACTTCTTACAAGACAAAAACAAAGTGCAAACATCCAAGCCCAACACCAGATGGCGATCTATGCACAAGTGTATGATCTACAGCTCATATGCCTCGAACATTCAGTATTCTTCCCCCAACAAGTGACGTGTGATCGAGGGGTTGGGGTGGCGCAAGACACTGCTTATAGGTGGAAACTACTTTACAGTAGTCATCTATGCCCTTCACTCGGTTTCCACTGTATGCACCCCAGGAGTAAGCCCTGCCGGTCTGCTTGTTTTAGGGGTGCTACTGTCTTTAGTAAGAGGGCAGCAAGTCTGGTGATGTTGCCTTGGATCCTGAAGCCGATATAACCTTAAAAATCCCGAGCAGGTACAACGGTTAGAGTAACATGGTTCTCTAAAGGGATCGATTAAACCTAAAGATACTTGTCTTACAATAGTCTTATTATCGTTTGACAAGCAAATTCTATTAGCACATATTACTTGTTCAAGTTATTTTAGACAACACAATCTCATGAACACATTTAAATGCACGAAAATGCACAATCCCCTTAACACACATATGAGATACAGGCTCAATACATAATATCCATCTTACATGGGTCAAATTTCTTTATATTCTTTTCGCAGACGTCATGAGTAAAATATGAAATTCACACTGTTACAATTACTGTGATCTTTACACAGACAAGTGTCTAAGATGATTAATAGTCCATGGTACACCTATGAATAGTTCGACACCAGGTCATAATGATAACAATGGCATAAATGCATCAACTTTGGTTTCCTGAACAACCACTTTCTAAGTATGCACTTCATCATTTGGTGGTGAGCTCCTAGATTGAGACCAGTAATAGCCCTACCTGGGTAGTGATCTAAGTCAGGATAATTTGGGGGTGATGTCTGGGGGGGGGGGGAGGGGGGAGGGAGGGGTTTGAATTTTTAGTTTTCCATGGTCGATATTGTAGTATTTCAAGGGCTAGTCCATAGGACTGCCTGAATCACAAAAATGTGTGGGGACCCCTCAGGTTATTTTGGTGGTAGTGTGCATGGGTGGGTAGAGTTGGTGGCAGGGGTGGAGGAGGTGGAGAAGGGAAATATGGTTGAAAGCTTTGTGCCCCTGTTTCCATGGTTCTTCAAGGTCAGCTCTGATGTGCCTCAGAGGACTGTTCTTCTTTGAAGGCCAGCCTCAACTTGTGAAGGAGTGCCTCTGAGGGCTTCAGCAGATGTGTTTTCTCCAAGATCTTCCAGGTGACAGGTTGAATAAAAAGAAGCCTTTGCCTGGTGTTGAGTTCCTCCTGAAGTAGCTGCAGTATCAGTGCCCCTGTTTACTCAGAACCGACTACCAGCAAAGCTTTCAGCATCAACGGGATATTTGGCACCTGCTTTGGCTGTGCTTTCGGCGTCAACTTCATGTGTAAACGATGGCCCTCAATGCCCTTTGGTGGGATCTCGGTTCACTCCTTAGCCTTTTCTCTGTGCCAACCAGGACCTGAAGGAAGCAGAGGCCATAGCGGCAGCAGTCTCTTTTGTCCATGTTCAGGATGTAAAGCAGACTCCTGTGGAACTTTTAATGCAACCGTGGCTTGGTTGTGTGGTTCTTGGGAGACAGGTGAAATACTACTCAGGGAGGCTTATTGGTTCATGGGCCAATGTTCTTTAGCATAAGTTCAACTTCCTCCTCTTCCTCGTGGCCCTGACTCAACTGAGGATACAGTATCTGTGCAGGGTATTAGCTAAGCTACTGGGATTCTGGGTGGACCTGCATCATCGCCTTCTTCAAGGGATTTTCTCCAAAAACGGACAGAGTTTTGGAGGATGCTTGTTTTTGCAAAATGTGGTGTGCCAAGGGACTCTCTACTTCTAGCAGAAGGTAAGGAAGGGTGTTGTGGTTGAGGGAGAGACACAGATTGCACACATTGTGGTGATCAGACTATAGACACTTTGAATTGCACTGGGGCAATATTTAAAGCATGTCTGCTCCATCACTGCATTCTAATCTGCATTCTCCTGTGTCGAGGGGACACACGTGGTACCCGAAGAGGCGTCTGGTAAAGTAGCATGACAGAGCCATCAAAATGATGACTGTTCTTCTGAAACGTTGATGTTAAAATTGAACTGTGTGGGCCTGGAAAACGTGCAAGGAACATAAGTGAGCCTGAAAAATGTTTAGGAGCACAGTGAACACTGATCCCTCACTGAAAACGTCCAAACCAGATAGAAGAAAAAAAACAATCTAAGATGGAGTCGGGGTCTGTGTGCAATTTGATCCAAGGGGAAAGTTAAAGCACATCCTGTAAATTAAAAGACTACTTCAAAGAAACACACAACTTGCAAACACCCAAGCCCAACACTAGATGGCAGGAGTATGAAGGGCTTGTGTATGGACAGCCACACATGCTATAAATGCTATGGAGCGGAGTACGATGTCGGTGGCTCCGACACAGACCCACTGACTTCTGCCCCAGCAGTCCGCCCCCCGCATTATGATGCGGCAGGCAGAGGCATTAGGCGTAGGGACCATCTGTGGCGCTTCCGAAGGCTCCAAGGGGTGCGTCGGAAAGACTCCATGATCCCCTAATGACACTGGCTCCATTATCGGGATTATGATGTAATTTTCCGACAGCCTTTCATGTCGGCCTTTCTGAAATGGAAAGGCTGTTGAAAAGTGGCTTTGGGGCCCCTAGCAGGACCCTCTTCCCCTCCGCTATGGGATCTAGGGGGCACCTATGGTGCCCTCCTAAACATCCCTGTACAGTGAGGCAGGCACCTCATGGTGCAGGGATGTTTACAAACATCCATTTCACTATGGCAGCCGGTGTGGTGGGCATATCCGCCCGGCACACAAGCTGCCACAATGAAATGGAGGTTTCCAACCACCCTGTGGGAGGCCGTATCCAAATTGGGAAGTCAGAACCGGAACACATGGTTGGGCGGTTCCAGACCGACGTCCGCCCGATATCGTAATCAGCCCCTAAGTGTTCATATCCTGCATTTAGAGGTGCAAAAGGGAAAGTTAAAGCACTTGAACAACATTTCTACCAAAACAAATCCCGGGCCTAAGAAATACCATTTAAAAAAAAATCAGAAATAAATGCTTGGCAATTTACTCCATCTTCTTCTGTTGTGATTATGAATATTGTTTCCTCTTTGTTCAACTGATACCATTTTTACCATAACTTCTAAGAGATTTTGGCAATCAGTAAAGTTATTAATATAGGCTTTAATGTAATTTAATTTCATTATACCAGTAGATATTAAGGTCCAGATATTTATAAAGTGCTTGAGTAGCCCTTGTGTCACCCAAAGGCGGTATAAGGCAATGCCAGCCCTCAAGTCAGATTTAGTAAGCTACGCATAGCTACCTTGCATGGCATAGTACAATTAGATTAATTCATGGCATCACAAGACGCTGCCTTGCGTTACTCAGAGTGAGGAAGGCGTCTCATGGGTGTCCCCACACATCTACCTATAGTTTTTGGCACATTCCCAGATTTCCTAAGACTAGAAAACCTGGGAATGTGTCAAAATGCTACGCCTTCCCAGGTGAGGCATAACAAGGAGTAATATGTTCGTTTTCCTCGTTCTTTCATGTTTTTAAATATGTTATATTCTGCAGAACACATGGAATGAGGGAAATGCCTCTGGGGAGGGCTATTTTGCAGATAGATGCCCATTCCTGAACAAACAATTCTGGCTATAATGCAGGCACCCATGCACCATTGTGCAAGGGTGCCTGCACTGGCACTTGACTGCTCTGCAGAGAGCAGGAATGTGCCAGATGGCGCATTTCTGATCTCTCCATTTGACGCAGCGCAGCAAGTTGTCAAATCTTAGTAAATCTGAGCCTAAAAGACTTGAAGTACACAGGCTCCAGTAAAACAGCCTTCAACAATTCATAAAACTCACTGCATCAATGGAAAAAATTTACAATCTCTCAAAAGGCAATGACAAGCATCCATTTTGTAATGATAATTGGTACTTGATCAGCAGATTGCTACAGAATTTGCCTTGGCATCATCCTACATGGTTATATGTTAAACAAAAACCAGAAAAAATGTTTATTTGAAGGGAAAAAAAAAGGGTTTACAAAAAAGTTGTGGTTCACCTGTACCTCAATGGAAAGATCAACTGCAGCTGTAAAAAAGACAAGCAGGTATTGTGGTGGCATGCCCTTCTTTAGAGGCACTTGAGTGCACCTTTTCTGGAGGAAGCCACTCTGATTGGACTTTGGATAAATGTCCTTTACACATTCTACGTGTTCTTTTTTGTCGTACAGCGACCCTTATGCAGGCTTCTGAGACTTGAGGGAGCCAAACTACATTTATGAATATAACCGGTCTACAGTGCGCTTCCAAGGTGAGTAGCACTCGGAGGAGGGTTGCATCAAAGATTAGAATTTAAAAAGACAAAAAAGACAAAGGAAAATAGAAGGCTTTCATATTAAAGATTTGAGCTCAGCCCCAAATTGGTCACAGAGTCCTAACAGAGATATCCATCAGACAACAGACCGAAAATAGAGGGAGAAAAAGGGAGCATCTGAACGTCTATGGAACGACGGTCGATATCAGAGCTTGCTTACCTTCTTGGCATCCTTCAGCTGGCGCTGAAGGTCGGCCTGCTGCTCTTGAATTTTGCTCTTCCATTCCTGAAGCTGCTCCAATTGTATTTTGTACTTCTCAAGCTCCTTCAGCTTGGCCTTATCTTCATTCCGCTTGATCTTCAGGGTTTCAAGTTTTTCTTCGAGGTCCTTCACCTGAGCTCGCAAACTCTCTTCCTCCTACAGACAGAACAGGGTAGGTTATTCAGGAGTTACTGCCCAAGTTGCAATGCTGCAAAATGTAAACAGCTATTTGTGGCTATGGTCATGTACGACAATGCACTAAATCACTGCTGCCTGCTCACTGCCATGACATTTAATCAACATCAAAAGGTGCGATTTTTGAATTACTCTAACCTGGAGTTTAACTCCATTATCTCTATACATTTCATGCTAATCCCAACTGTTCTGCAGAAGCCAATTTTAAATGTACCGCCAGTGAGGAAATAAGAACTTCTCATGACAGAAATCAGGAAAGTGGTTAATAAAGAGAGACAAAGTGAACAGCACAGAAAAATAATGGAGTCCTCTCCAGAGAGCCTGAGGTTCTAACATTGTGTTCATCGTTTTCAATATGGTCTTATTTTTGCCCCTCTTGCCTGTATACAAAAGGACTGCAATCACAAAAGGATGGGGTGAATGTGAAGGAAATACCCATCCAAAGCAGAAACCTTCTAAAGAGGTACTCTGACAAAACAGGGCACGGACTACGGTAGTAGTCCGTCAAATCGAGTTTGTTAAGCATATATTAATTAAAATCATTGCATAAACGAATCACGGGTACAAGGCATATTTAAACACATCAGATGTTACCATTTAATAAAACACAGATCATTGGCAAAAGAATACATAGGTTACCAAAACACACAGTTTCGACCAATAACAAAATTGGACAATAGGTACGTCTTCCCTCACAAACTGGGACTTTCAAAACTTACCAGAATCGGAATTAATTACTTTTATCGGTAGGATCAAAACAAACTGATTGTGCACCTGCATGATCAAATGTAATGCTGCACAAAATCATGTCAGTAAAGCTCCCTACTGTCTATCAACAGAGTAGGATAGATACAGACGAGAATCATGAAGTACTCTTTTGCCATCTAAGAGACCTGCACTGGCTCCCGGTCAACAAGAGAATCACCTTCCGCCTCCTTACCCACGCACACAAAGCTCTCCACGACCAAGGCCCGAGCTACCTCAACAACCGAATCAACTTCTACGCTCCCAAACGCCACCTCCGATCCGCCAGCCACGCCCTCGCCACCGTCCCACGCATCCGCAGAACCACTGCTGGAGGAAGGTCCTTCTCCTACCTGGCCGCCAAGACCTGGAACTCCCTCCCGGCCGACCTGCGCCTGACCCAAGACCACCTCTCCTTCAGGAAGAAGCTCAAGACCTGGCTGTTCGAGCAGTAGCGGCACCCCCCCCCCCCCCAAGCGCCTCGAGACCCTACGGGTAGGTAGCGCGCTCTATAAATTTCTTTGATTGATTGATTGATTGATTGCCAACTCACATGGTCACAGTTCACATTTTCACCTTTCTTGAGCCATGGTAAGTATGGTTCAATACTGTTGATTGAAGGAAGATAGCCAAATCGAAAGTCCATACATTTTTGTTTTAAAAAAGTGAGCATCTTGAACATAGGTATGGCTGGATTTTTAAAGTTTAACAGTTCAACAACATCCATACGTGTGATCGTTTCAACAACATCACCTTGTCTCGTGTGACAAAACTGCCTCAAAACACTGTCCTATTTTTAATTTTGTTCCAGACTGCGAACATGATTGGCATGTCCCAGCGAGAGACTGTCTCAAGTGAAAGGAGAGATGTTTCCAAGTAAGACCTTGCAGGCACCTTTTGAGAACCATTTGTTAAAAATTTCAGATCATAACACTTTATTAAGCCATTTATGTGTTGTTGATATTAGTTTATGATAGTGTCAGACATGACAACCTTGGTGTGGTATTACCCCCCAAACATTTTGCCTTCACTCCTCCTGTCTTTCTGAATTTGTTTTTGTTGGCATTAGAACTCTGTTCAGTTTACCACTGCTAACAAGTTCTAAAGTGCTTGTGCTCTCTCCCTAAAACATGGTAACATTTGCATATACCTACTGGCACATTTAATTTACCCCTAAGTCCCTAGTAAAAGGTATATGTTCCAGCAGCCTGTAGTGCAGTGTTTAAACTGCCATTTTGACCTGGTAAAATAAACATTTTGCCAGGCCTAAACCTTCCATTTTAATATACATAAGTCACACCTAAGGTAGGGCCTGAAGGCTCATATCGCAGGATGCACTGTATTTAAAAAGTAAGACGTGCACTTACACTGTGGTTACCCTCACATTGATAACACTGGGTTACTACCTTGTTACATTTAACATGTGATAACTTTGGATTTGGAGCAGATCGAGATATATTGTTTACACTCATATGAATTCTAATTTAAAACTCTCTTTAACCCCATAACTTCTCATGCTTTCTCGCCCCAGTGCCGGAGTCTTTTTTGACTATTTACGGTACCTCGTGCTTAGTCTCTCATAACTTGCTTTCCACAAATGGTATCCATAGCAAATTTGCGCTTTTTTCCCCCCGAACATCGTGGGGGTTATAAAGGTACCCGAGGTTTGTGGATGCCCCTGGAGGGGACCTAGAAAACAGCCAGAAAATAGAGAGGGGGGAGGGGAGGGGGTAAGTGCTTCACCAAAAACTGTCCTAAAATGGCATCAACAAAAGGTTTGCTTTGCTAAAGTCACCATCCTTCCATTTTACAGGAACATGCAGAGCTGTATGGGAAAACCAATTTTTTTGTGTTCTCACGTGTTTCCTGATAAAATCTGTACCTGAGCTGTGTGGGTAGTGCCTACCCACCAAAACACAACATGGACACATCACATTTTTTCACTGAAAACAGACCCTTTTTTATAAATGTAGGTAGCTGTGGATTTTAGGGGGTAGGTCATCCAGCAACAAGGAAAAACTACCAAACCTGCACATTTTTGAATTTGAATACTAGATACCAAGGGAAATCTAGCGTGGGGTAACTTGTGTCAGTCTTACTAGGTTTTCCTTCTCAGAAGCCCTTGAGATACTTTGACAAAAATGCAGGTTTTCCTGGGCATTTCCGTGACATAAACTACCGGAATAAGAAGGGATCCAGAAAATCCCTCCCAACCAGTGTTCCACTTCTTGTCCCGATAAAAACATTACCTGACTTGTGTGGCTACGCCTAGTGCCTGTGACAGGAACGAATCGAACCAGGTCAATATACTTGGTAAGAAAATGTTGCGGGATCCACGTGAATCACATCACCATAGACTCTCCCAGGTGTCTAGTTTTCAGAAATGTCTGGGTCTGGTAGGTTTCCCCAGGCCCACAAAGTGCAACCATTCACCATATTAAGTAGGACGATATTCGGATTTAGCCCCACTCTCCGGGCCCATTTCTAAATACAATACCCCACTTGTCATTGGGATGAGATGCTTTTGTCTGCAGGGGAGCAGAAAGACTGCTTAGGGTTTGGGTGTGAGGATGGAGCCTCGTGTGTGGAGTGGCCAGACTCATCCCATTATTTTATTTTAAATAAGAAATTCCTCCCATCACCTCCATCCCAACCCTAGGGGAAAATTGCATCAAACTGCCTTTCGGTCCCCAGAGGGGGCTGGGTGGTTTGAGTCAATGCTAGAAAGACTGGTTTGTCCCTTTTGGGGTATGGGTGAGACCAATACCAGTGTGCAATGCCCACGCCCCCTTCTGCCCCAATTCTAAAATCCCTGGTGTCTAGTGGGATTTCTACCTTACTGGGGGCAGATTTGGGCCATCCTCCCTAACTGGGACAAACCACCTATCCCTTTCTGGGGCAGGGACATGGCTCGATGACCAGGTAGACTGGACCCTCCGTTTGTTTGTTTGGCACCATTTTGGATTCTCTAGTCTCTAGGGAGCTCTCCGTCGATCATTCTTGGGGGCGACAAATTGGGGGGGGGGGGGGGGGGAGAGAGAGGGGGCATGGTACAAAAAGACTGTCCATTGTTGGGCCACGCCTCAATTTTCCGACATAGTCTATCATTCCTAGGGTCTAGTAGGTACAACCTACCCCCCCACCCCTTGAGGGGAGCAGATTTGGGGTAACTGCCCCGATATGCCCCCCAGGGGGCCGCAAAGGCAATTTATTTTTTGGGGGGCGGGGGCTTTGAGGAGCAAAATCCCTTGCACCATGGGTCGCTCCCATTGGAAAAAAGAACCCTGGTGTCCAGCGGGAATCCCTGCTTGGGATCATTCTCCTATGGAAATGTTCAAGCAGGGATCCAGTAGGTAGAGATATCATTGAGACCTCTACCACCGCAATCAGTGCACTGATACAGTAAAAGTAAAAAAAGGCCATTGGCCTGTGTACTGATCATCATTTCTCTTTAAAAAACATAACCTCGGGCTACTCTAAGATTTTACTGAGCAGCCAGATAGCCAAAATAAAAAGGTTCCTTTTAAACCCTCCCCAACGACGGTCAATGGCAGTCAGACGCACCGAAGAAGGAGTACAGGCTTTGGCCATTGGCCAACACCCGCAACTAAAGGTTTAATGGCAAAGATGAATTTTAAAGTTCTTAAGGTATTGCAAGAAGCATGAACAGGGAATAATAGCGCATGTCAACCCCTTGCTGAAACAACTTATTGAGTGAGACAAATCCTGGACAATGGGCGAACAAACTTGGAAAGATCCTGAATATACTCTAAATGAAACAAATGTGTGGAACTCAAAAACATTAGGTTAATTGAATGCTTACTGCCAATGCTCTAAGCGGGCTGCAAGACATAGCCAAGATAGAAACCAGTGAGACCCGTTAGTGGCATCCCATGGAGCTTGGAGCATGCAGACTGGGACCTGCCTCATCATTTAGACTCCTGGCAGCAGTGGCAGAGGCCACCCACAGCGCGACAGACCCGAAACATTGTGCGGGTGCTAAGGCCCTTGCAGGAATCCCATTGTGACCTGGTGACAATGTGCTGTTGACCCAACTCCTGCCCCACCAACCACCACACAGCAAACAGTAGAAGCAGAGGAGTGTGAGCGCGCCCCACAGGGCAAGTAGATCTCATAATTTAGCTGGGGTCCCAGCGAGAACACCCAACTGAGGAGCCTAGAGGCAAGCTCCATGTGCATCTAAACACACGCTCGAAATGGCTAAGCCACTGGGAACCAAGGGGTCTCTACACCCATCACCGAGAATGTGAAACGAAGACTGGAGGTGTTGGAAGGAGAAGGAAGAACCTTCTATCAAAGACCTAATGAGGGGCTGGCAGGGAAAAGAGGAGCTTTTCCGAGGTGAGCCCCAAGGTAGGCTATGAAATCCCAGCCAGACACTGGCTAGAGGTCACCGAGGACTTTCTGCTGCTGGCCTTTATCTCGAAGATTAGGTAAGACATCCAAGCGGTAAAGACAGACTTACAAAGGGACTTAAAAGACATGCATTGTGAAATAGTCGTCTTAGGTATCCAATTGGACGACATGAATAAGGGTGTTCACGGACAACTGGATGACAGCAACAGCCTGCAGCTGAGCATGGTCGCCCTCAGGGAACAGCACGTCATCCTCCGTGAAAAGTGTGAAGATCTCGACAATTGGTCACGATGTAAATAATTTGCATCCGGAGAACTCCAGCAGAGTTATGTCCAAAACCTGTTTGAAGCCATACTACAAAGAGCAAGCCAGGAATCATTCAAATTGAACAGAACACGGAGTCCTCCAAAGACAGAGAAAGAGAGGACCACCGCAGACATTGACTTTAGTTCACTTCTATAAGGAAAAAGACGCAAACATGACTGGAGCCGCAAAAGGTGGCCTCAGCTCGACAAATGGGGTATCGATTCAATTGTTCCAAGACTATTCCTAGCACGCTGAGAAAGTGTGGATCCTTCAGATCAGTCACAAGACGTCTAAAAGCTAAAGGCGAGAAATGTGAAGGAAGCGTACAATTTGTGGGACTTCAATCTCAAACATCGGCAGATGCACTGGAAATGAGAAAAGACAAGGGAGGCTTGGAGAACAGCAACCAGTCTGAACCCGAGAGAGGCAATTGTGGCAGGAATATAAATTGTGCTTTTACTAGAAAACTAAGACCCAGAATGGTGTGGGATTGCCTGAAAGCAGCTGTAAGAGATGTTTATCGAGAAGGCAATTCGCCTCCACTGTAAATCGAACATTAGTCTTGAACAATCTGGGAGGACTTGCTTCTTCTGGAACTGATACACATCAACTCAATCCAGAAAGATAGCGGGATGGCAAGGGGTCAGCTCAGCTGCCTAGTGTACGATAAAGCTAAGTACATCCTCACTAGAACAGGAGTGCAGTTTCATAAATTGGGCAACAATGCAGGTGCCCAGCTGGAAAATAAATTCAGAGCACAACAAGCACAGAGATATACTGGGGAAATTATGAGTACAGAGAAGGAGGTCCAAACAACTGAAGAGGGCAAACTTCAGGCTTTCCATGCACACTACCAAAGGCTGTACATAGCCTCCCCGATAGACCCAGCAGCATTTAGACTCCCTGACTGCTATACCCACACTAAAGGTAGAGCAACTACATGAACCCTTATCAGTCGCTGAAGTTCTCACAGTAATTAAAAACCTGAAAGTGGGTAAGTCACCTGGCCCAGCTATCATTTATAAGCAACTCACACCCCTGACAGTCCCGATCCTTGTAGAGGTCTTTAGCAGCCTACATTAATTCTAGGGTCTTTCACACCCTGTGGCTGAAATAATGATTGCCCTGACAGCAAGGCCAGGCAAGGACCACAAATCATGCTCATTGCAAAGCCGGGTCTCCTTGTTGAATGTGAACGCTAAGGACTTCAACAAGATATTGGCAAACCGCTTGGAAATGGTATGCTGCTCCGGATACATGCTGACCAGACCAGCTTTATTCCGAACAGATCAACTAGTGACAATACCAAAAATACATTTGGCAAAGAATGCCATAAGGAAGTGGCAAGGAGATCCAAAGGGATACGAGACAGTACTTCCCTCTCTCCCCTATTATCTTCACAACAAAAGAGAAGAGTAGGAGCAAATTAAAGGGTTTGACCTCCGTCAAGACAGAAAGAGTCCGCCTTTGGGAAAGATATTTTACTGTTGTTCAGTGTCCCCAGAAAGTCCCCTTGATAATGAATTCACTTACTACTTGAATGTAACTGATCGGCAGGTCCGTAAATAAAATTTTGGAAATCTGAAGCTTTAAAATTAGCAGGGAGGAAAAAGCTGGCACACATTTGAAGGATGAGACACTATACAGTTGGACATTTAAAGGGGTAAACTATTTAGGGATCTTCATATTTCCAACCTATATGAATGCATCAGAAGCAACTTTAAAATCTTACTGAAGGAGACTAAAGCTTTTAAACTCTTGGCGCAGTTATGCCTGGGGAGAATCCCTCGACTCAAGATGGTGGATCTAGCCAGGATATTACATACGTTTCAGACCCAGACACAACTCCTCTCTAGAAGTGACATCTCACAGTTACAATATATTTACAACGCTTTTGTCTGGGATGAAAATCTGTCATAATTGCACACACAAGTTTGCACGACACAACCTAGTAAAGTGGGCTAGGGTGTACTACATTTGCAACATTATTACGAATCTGCTCAGTGGTGTTGTGTGACTGAGTACCCCGTGGGGAAACTGACAAGACCAAAATCTAACACGCCATCCTTACGGAGAGGTGCCTTTATACTCAAACAGCAACAGTGCAGGAACTTGTATGCCTTCCCTATTACTAGAGTAACATCAGAGAGTTGGGACTCCCCGTGGAAACGCACATACATTTCTCCCAGGACTTCCTTTAGAGGGAACCTTTACTTCTCTCCACAGTAAGAGCTCACTTGCAGATATGGGAGACATGTGGCTGTTTCAGACTTTGCAACCATTACTAAAGGGATAATTCACCCATTTGCTATAAGTGGCACTTATCACATCCCTGAGAAAGAAGAATTTCACTACCTGCAAATTATTCTTTTAGTCACGGTTTCACATAAAGGAGAGCGCTCCAAGGTCACGCTCAAGTTTAGATAAAGTTTCTGCAAACCTTAACAACATGCACTCGGCCTCTAGAATTTATGCAGTCCTTAATGCACGGCTCTCTCAACTGAGTTTTGTTTACCACAGATAATGGGAACAAGACCCAAATACTGAATTATACAAGCAGTGGGATGACATTTAAAACAGTCATGTGACTTTCCAGATCATGTGCAGGGGCACTACACTCCTACTAGCTACATACAACAGTTAAGACACGACCTATAACTTGCTGAAGACAATGTGGGGAACTGGGCACGCTTCTCCAATACCATGGACATGCCCTAGGAACAAAGAGTTTTAAGTAGGAGCTAGCTAGTATATCCTAAAATTGAAAACAGAGCAAGACAATTTTAGGTATTTCAGTAGCAGAAACCTACCCACTAGACACGATCATGGGGACAAGGATCTCCCATTTATAAGTCATGGTCAAGTGAACGATTTTAGGTCTTTGGGGAACTGCTTTAACACCAACCCTAGATTTATGGCTCCAGAGACTTTGGCAACTGTTAAGCCATGAAAAGATAACATCTGACCTGATGGTTGAGGCCAATAAATTTACCAGAATATTGAAACTATTTCTGAAACATATGAATGAAGTAAACAGAAGCTTAACCTGACCAAATTGATTTTGAGCATTGGGCCTATTGGACAATGAGAGGTACCAGTTAATGACATGGGGAAGGGAGGTGCATGCGAGCCAGAACATAGCAGAAGGCATCACTAGATGGGGGGGGAGGGGTCCAAGGAGGGATAGGTGGGCCTATCTATCCATCCATCCCTCCACCTACCTATCTAGAGTCTCACAGACTGTCTTGGAGCAGCCCTCCTGCCTGTCAGTCTAGTTTGGAATATACAGCTGTGAGGCCCAGAAAGGTGACAGTGCAAGGCCGCTGCTTAAAAAGCCTGAAATAAACACATAAATCAAAATATATGGAAACACTTAAACTTCTCAAGCATACAATACTTTTTCAGGGTATTTCCTTAAAGTTAATGGCAGTAATATATTTTTCTCTTTTTCTTTCTCTTTTTCATTTTCAATATTTTATTTTTCCTCTTCTGTTCCTTTCACCTCTTCCTTTCTTTTACTCTCCTTCATTTTCTTTCATCCTCTTATTTTCTTTCTTTCCACTCTCATGTTTCTTTCATTCAATTGTTAAAACTTGTATTCTGTTTCTTTCTCTAACTTGCTCTTATACTTGCTTTCTTTTTTGTTTTTATCTTGCCTTTTGCCTCTTGATTTGTCTCCATATCACCTCTGCTCCTTCATTCCTTTCTGCTCTTCTGATTGTTCTATCTTTCCCCTTCTCTGCTTTTTTTCTTCTTACCATTTTTCTCTCCCTTGTAATTTTTTTCCATGCATTGTTTCTTTTATTCCCTTTCTTTCATTTCTTTAATCTTTTTTTACCCATCTTCTTTCGGTCTTTTCTTTCTCCTTCCACTCTTTTTCCCCACTCGTTTTGACTACTCCATCTTCCATTTTACTTCCTCTCATTTGCCCTTCTCCATTTCTCCCATTCCTTCCTCCCTCTGTTACTTCACCAATGTTCCTTTTCTTCTCTCCTTAGTTCCTGCTTTCTTTCCTTTCTCACCTTCTTATATGAATTCTTTTCTTCTCGTTCTTTACTTTTGTCATCCTCTTCTTTTGTTTGTTCTTTAAAAATACTAAACTTCTTAAAGCAATCTCTTCAGTCATCACTTTGTGTTTCATCTTTGTCTCAGAGGTATACTTACGAGTATTGGGGTGGCTGCAGTGATCTATTCACTTTTAGAACAATATGAAGTCACATATACCTATTCTTATTCTTTCCGATTAAGACATGGACAATTTCTGGACATCAACCAATGGGCCTTAAGGCTATTGGTCAGATAATCAAAGTCTTTTGGGATTATCTCTGATGACGAGGGAAGTGCCAATCTGTGTATTGAATGATCAAGAGGCCATAAACCCTCGAATCTCACAAGTTTCATAAAGAAGTGTGAAGAGACATAACTTGTTGTTGGAGCTGGCCCTCTCTGCAGGGCCACACCCAAACTTTTTGTCTTTCCCCTTAACTTTTTGCTCAATTCGATTCCGATGGCCTTAAGAGTGTGCACTTTACCACTGCTAACCAGTACTAAAGTGCTTGAGCTCTCTCTTTAAAACATTGTAGAATTGACTAGAACCCAATTGGCCTATTAAATTTACTAAGTCCTTAGCCAAGTGGTACTACATGTGCCGAGGGCCTGTACATTAAATGCTACCAGTGGGCTTGCAACACTGATTGTACCGCCCACTCAGATAGCTCTTTAAACATGTCTCAGGCCTGCCATTGCAGCCTGTTTGTACAGTTTTAAACTGCCATGTCAACCTGTCAAAATAAACCTCTTGCCAGGCCTACAACTTCCTTTTTAATACAGACAAGTCGCTCATATGGTAGGCACTAAACAGCCCGCAGGGCGAAATGTGTTTAGAAAGAATGGACATGTACTTTTAAGTTTTGTATGTCCGGATAGTGAAAAGCTCAAATTCGTTTTTTCACTATTGCATGGTCTACCTCTCCCACAGGATATAATTAGGGTTAAATTATTACATTTAAGAAGGATAACTTCCAAATGGCAACAGGCAGGCAGATTGAGTTTGGTGTCCTAACGAATTGAAATTAAAAGCCCTCATTAATGGTAGTCAGATTTTTAATAAAAAAAATTAAAATGCAAATTTCAGAGAGTTGCCACTTTCTTGTCCTAACCATTTCGTGCCTGCAGCCTGATCCTGGGTCACATGACTAGGCTGAGCTGGCAGTCTGTCTTTCTGTATTGGTCCCAGACAACGAGTCAAAGGGAAGACAGGTGCTAGCAGCATGGATCACTTGGAGTTAACGAAGGAGAGGAGCGGTCACATACCACACTTGAACATCGCAAAGACTCTGCCTGAATACCCTCACAAACGGTTTGAGGCTGGTCTCTTCTGGCCCCAGACAAGCTGGGGCCAGGACAGGGAGGAAGGGGAAGACTGATATCTCAGGGGTGCAGATACCTCTACAAGCTTCCTCTACTACAAGGTGGACACTAGGTATAAATACTGGACCTCAGACTCAAACTCTTCAGTATACTTCTGAACCAGTGGAAGACTGTGTCAGGAAGGACAGCTGTGCTACTGAAATGACTGCCTCTCTGCTGGAATGCAACCCTGAAAGAATGATGCCCTCTTGCATGGGTGAAACAGACGGGGCCTGTATCCTAGTCCACCAGAGTGACTCTCAGTGCTAGTCCCTTGTAACCTGCCAGCTCTGTGGATCCAGCAGAACTGGTGCATTATCTCTGCTGCATGGTGTACCCCAACCAGAACAGACGTATTGCCTCTGCTGTGAGGATTCTTCCAGCGCAAAGACTCGGCGTTGACCTCGCAGCCAGCATTGTAACCGCCACTGCGCAACGCATCCCCGACAGATAAAAAGTTATAACTGTTTAGATATAAATAACCATTATTAGAGAACACTGAATCACAAACAACTGAGTAGCTCCACACATAATATTAAATGAATCTATAGACAGTATCTATCCTACTTCGACAGAAAGATAAATCACAAAATGCATTTCAGCATTATACCTAAAATAGACAGTGAAGGGATTTAAATATATATTTGATGTATTTTCATTTCTTACCTTTGTGGGCATTGGGCCAGGCGAAGGACCCATTGGAGAAGTAAGTGGAGTTCTGATGGCTGGGGCAGCGAGTGGAGTCTGAGCAGGAGTGCTTGGTTCGCTGCTGCTGATCTCGCCACATGATGCAGAGGCGGAACCGGAGGCTCCCGTAGTCCCACTTGAAGCTGCAGAACTGGGGGTACGGGTAGGCTACAATGCAAGAATCACAGTGGAAACATGTCATTAATTTCTAATGCTAGGAAGTCAAGAGGCGTTCATTCACTGTGCCCCACCCAACGCTGCTACAAAGAAATTTTAATGGGCAGACTTGACTTGGTGCGGAGGAGCCCTGCTAGATGAGTAAGAAAATAAAAAGTAATGGAGATTTTAATCAGAAATCTTTTTTTTTTTAATAAAACAAGAGTGAAAATATACACTGTTTAGCACATGTAGATTTGTTGTGAGATTGTTGAAAATGACAATAAGAGAGATATACACTGTTTAGAAGCAATAGTCACAATAAAAAATATTTTTAAAAAAGTTTGCCTACTGGTGGCGACAGAAGAATCATGTGCACGCCACAATAAATTAACGCAAATCTCCAATGTGTTTGAGGAGGACATTGGCACTAATAAAAAGTATTTTCAGCACCTTCACTTTTGCCTGGAGAATGCCCCTAGAAAAATCCTACATTTGATAATCTTCAGTTTTAAAACTGTAGCAAGTTCAGGGAGTTTCTTTATGGCGAAGACCATTTTTTCCCCGGGTACAATCAAATTCTACCTTCATCAGATCACAAGACAACTTTGGTTGTTATTGCTTTGGGAGACAGTCTGGAACATCAGTGCTTGCAAAGATGCACAGAGATCATGTAATTCCAGAAAAACAAGTTTTCTTTGGCATTACAGAACAGCATTGGCTCTAATGCCTCATGGCGTTAAAAAATAGTTCTTCTAATGCAGAGACTTGAGGCCATGGAATTCAAGGACTTCGGTGGGTTGAATGATAACTCTTATCTTAAGCCGAAGAGAAAAATCATCTGTTCAACATTAAGAAGTTTTCTTAATGAAAAATAGTTTACGTGAAGCTACATATGCTATCAAAATGGCTTCAGGGTGTTGCACTGAAGAGTCATCTGATTTTAAAGGAGTCCTGAAGTAGTTGAGTTCTAAACCTGAAAGACTCATCTGAAAAAGATGGGTAAAATATTTCCACAGCACACGGTCCTGAAAAATCATGTCCATAAAGTCTAGCCGGTTTAATGAAATCAGAACTACTCCTTCAGTAAATTTACTGTGCAGCAAAACAAAAAAGAATAAACAAGAGACTAAGAAATGTGTAGAGTTAATTAAAAAAAACCAGTGAGTTAAAGATTTTATACCACTAAAATTAAAAGCCAGTCATTTTTGAGAACCTCTTTTTTGGTCAAAAGATTAGACGAGGGCTTAGGTGAACAGCTACAAAATGGCAATAGAAAAACCAGGAAGATGTACACGTGTATGTAAAGTAAGTGAGTTAGAAAAGTAAGTGGAATGTTAGATGAGAATTCAAAACATAGGAGTGAAGGATACAGAAGAGACAAAATGTGTAAGTCAATTTAAAAAGAATGTAAACTAACAATGATTCATTATAAAAAAAAAAATTATCAATTGAAAACTTAGAGGTGGTAAATGTGCGGAAGGGATCTTTTCACACTACCCGAGAAAGATGTTTTTTAAAAACTCAAAACAAAAACACATTTTAAACTGATATTTTTGTCTCCCCATTTAGATTTTTTTTTAAATCACCTTAAGTGTAAAAATCAGATTTCCGAGCTTGCATTAAATGTTCAGCGTCATATAAGCAGTGGCCCGCACTTCAAAACAACATTCCAGTTTAAGTCATTTTTATGCTCAAACCACTTTCTTGCAAAACACAATCTAGTTGAGTAGTGTTTCACAAGCTGCAAATGTCTGCAATCTACACCAATCAGCTGCATTAGCTAGCCTGACACATTACACCACCAACGAATAATAGGATTTGTGTTGAAACAATAAGCATATTGGAGAATTGTACAACACTGCCCATTTACACCACTGCAGACATTTTGTTGGGTCGAGTTTTATATAGCACAAACTAGACCCGAAGGTATCAGAGCGCTTTACATGAGCACAAGTTATGTTACCGATAAGACACATTCATTTTTATTAGGCATGGGGAGATTAAGTGATTTGCCCAGAATCACAGGCTGTTGAGCGTCGTTGCCAAGACTTGAACCCGGTTCCCCAGCTCCGAGGTCGCCGCCCTAGCCGTCAGGCCACATTCTCTCCTTTTCTTTTAACTAAATATAATTCAATACAATTGAAACAGATCCTAAGATGCTATATCTGCATGCTAGGTTGGGTAAGAGTCTAATGAAGAAGGCAATAAAGAATATCAAGAAAGGAGCCAGATATGAGAGTGCTGCTGAGGAGAGCAGAGGTGGATTGGTTTCTTTTACAACAAAGCAAGCAGGTTTGAATCCAATTTGCTGTTCAGCTCTGGTTGCAAATAGAAATCAAGATCTCAAACCCACTTTAAAGAGATCTGGATTGTTGAGGAAATATTTTTGAGGAAAGCTGGTAACAGCTCTAACTAGCAGACATGTACATAAGCTTAATTACATAGAAAAGTGCTGAGAGCAACTCCAGCACTGGTACCTCAAAAATTCCCAATGCCTCGCTTCCTTGTGACAATCCAATGCATGAAGCAAGCAAAAATCCCCAATTCTGAAGACACACAAAGCTAAAAACAGCACCAGACAGGCTGATCACAACTGTTTGTTACCAAGGGAAAATGCTGGATAGGCCAGACAAATGGCAAGACTATGTGTCGGGGAAATACCCTTCATATAGTGCACATTTCAGGTTAACAAGAGACCCTGAACCTTGACCGAGATACATCTGAGGATATCACAGCCTAGGACAAAGTTTCTAATATTTCTTGACCACTAAGCAGCTCATCGCATCAGAAACCATGCTCTTTCTTTAGAAGGACTGGATAAGAGACTTACAGCAGATCTCATTGTGCACCAAATTACAATTTCAGATGGGTACAGTTGAATCTTTAAATTGAAAAATCAGGCAGAAGGTGGCATGAAGTTACCTGTCCCTTCCTCTTATTGAACTTTTATTTATGCCTCTTTGCCCAATTATCTGACCATTTGGAGCTAGACATGTATACGTTGATTGCACACAGCTCTATTCATAAAAAAGACAGGACACCGCCATAATGTAAGAAAGTGCCAGAAGTACATCTATCACTTAATAAAGATAGGTTCCTCTGTCTCACCTGTACTAAGCGGAGCAGTTATGCTGGAAAGTAACCCGCTTGAATTGGCCTGCTACTCCAACTCACAAAGTCTGAGAACTTGGTATAATATTGAGTTCTGAGCAATGGTTTGCCTTCTTCCCACCCCAAAGTGCAAAACAGTGATTGGTAGCTCTAATTTCCAGATATCTATGTGTCTCAAAATTCAGCTACTACTGTATACGACCTAAATGGGGGCACTAACAAAATCTCATGTCACAAATGGATTTATGGCGTATGGTACATGTACATCAACCTACCCAAAGAATCAGGCAGAATGCAGAGTGTGAATCCATGTGGCAGGCCATTTCCAGCTACAATATTTCTTAAGCTTCTAGAACCTTCCAGCTAGTTGTGTTGCCAAAGTATTTTAAGATTAAGTAGAGGCAATAAATACTATTTTGTACTTACTGCAGCTTTCAACATAAAACACACATCTTCTATTTCTTTGCACTAAGAGATCCTTGTGATTTTAACGTAATATTTGCAAATTACTTATAGATGAAAATATTGTTATTAACACTACCAAGCTACACATCGACCTTTTAGAAGTGTACATGGCGGAATTTGCCTAATGCAGTTCCGATAGCCGGGGTGTCTTTACTTGATGAATGTTTGGATCCACCACATCTCAGTGCAGGCTCTGCAGTTATCAACAATTGCCTTTGTACAGACAATGGGGTCCTGCCCCAGCAAATGAAGTCACTGTGAGCTCTAAACTGGCAGTGCTGAAGTCATTTGAGCTCCTTCATAAAGAGCTTTAGGCCACAGACTATGAACAAGTGCACAAACGATCAGTTCAAAAAAGAAACCGTTCTGAGTGTTGACAACAGGGACAATACAGAGGCTCCACAAATACACCAACACCATTGGGTCATCAAACATGAATGTTTACCACAGAGTGGTGCCTTCTCACCTTGGTGCGCCTTACAGTTGTCTGGAGGGTAGCCGATGTGGTCAGATAGCAGAGGGGGCAACAGTCACACAAAGAAAGACAGAAACAGAGCAGGAGCAGCAGAGACAGCAAAGAATGCAGCAAAAGAGATAAAAGACAGACAGAAGGTTAGTGCACATGATGGCAATGCAACACGCGCAGCAGCCTGAGCTCTGGGGGTCTCACCAACACCGGACATGCTTACTCCTCAAAACAAAAGATAGGATTTCTAAAAACCATGCAGGAGAACATTTGAGAATACGCATAACGGTCAAAGTAGTTGGTCTGCTATTTGATTTAGCTGAAATGATCACACACCTCATATCAAATAATCCCATCAAGGGGGTATAATGCCAGGCGTTCACCATGTGGTTTACATTATTGAACATTTTGTGTAAGGAAAACAAGCTTTCATATTTTAACAATTTCTATCTCCATCATAGAATCCCAGTGGAACAAGCACCAAAAAAGCAAAAACACGACTTCGAGAATTGATGTCATGATCGGCACTGTTAGGACTTAGAAGTGAAAGATACATTATGGTCAAGGGTGCAAGAGTGCCATGGAATATGGCCGACTTAGCTAGTGTTCAAGACAACTTGAA
The DNA here is from genome assembly GCF_964204655.1 of Triturus cristatus. Lineage (NCBI taxonomy): Eukaryota > Metazoa > Chordata > Amphibia > Caudata > Salamandridae > Triturus > Triturus cristatus. Next base: position 1,198,565,228 of record NC_140582.1, on the reverse strand, counting down.
TACATGGCTCTAATGAATGTTTAATCACTGACAACTATGGAGGCAGGGCAACTGTTCCTTCGTGCAATGGTCCTGCACAGCTGGTGAAGGAGTTATGGGAGAGGTGACTGGGACTAGGCCTGCAAAATTGAGGAAGTCCTTAACATACTGGGATACAAAACATTGTACAAACTCTTAAATTATGTAGGGTTGGGATTAAGGACAGTCAAATTAAATGGCAAGAGACCACAGTGCCTCCACTTCCTGACAGAGAAGTGGGGAAAGGCTTCTGCTGTTAACATGGCCATTAGAAATAAGGGAAATAGCATTATTGCCTTATGGTTTTTGATGCATCTTGTCAGAAATCTGACATAGGCGGTATGAGCACTTTGCATTGTAGAATAAGTACACTGCATCATAATATGCGATTGAACGCTTTAGAGAGTGGATTTTACATACAGAATCAGTGTCACACTCAAGACAGAAACTGGAAATTCAATCAGCAAAAATGTACATGGGTGAAAGTAACCGTCTAGGTCATAGGCTTGGTTCACGTACGTCAAGGAGATTGACAATCGGAGGCCTGCGATTAATGGTGTTGTGAGAAATGGGTTTAAGGACCACTGAAATGAGTGTGTCTCACTATCAGTGTCCCACTTACTGCAAGCTCTGATATAAATTATAGGGAGTAATCACCACCACTGTCTTCTCCTGCTGCCCAGACAGCATTAGAGGCTCTGGGCCGGTTGCATTTGAGCACATTCGCACATGCGTGTACAGGCTGAGTGTGTGTGGCTACAGTCTAGCTCAGCCACAACTCTGTGCACAGGAAGCGTGATGCAGAAGGGACCCTTCACAGATTGCTACTGACCTGGTGTAGGTTTTGTAATGTGAGTGGTTGTGAATTGTATGAGCAGCTACATCTGTATTGATTACTCAGAAGTGTGAGTGCTTCGCTGTATTACACTATGAGCAAAATCGGCATCAAATTAGTTTCGCCATAATGAGGCCAGGGACTAGCATGAAGTACTGATCATACTGTCAAAATGAACCCCGACTGCAGATCCAATGCCACTATTCTCATATCTGCCCTCTTGCAAGTGTATGAGATCTGTCAAATTTCTCGGACACAGCTTCTAATGAGATTCCAGCCCTTTGCTGCACCCTGCCAGACCATGTGGAGTACTCTGCTGGCCAGCTGGATAATCAATGGCCTTCTCCACTCATTCGGGCCATTAGCCTGTAATTCGGCCTGCTGCTAGGAGTGGAGAGAGTGGGGATGCAATCTATATGTGCTAATTACTTTTCAAACTGCCCCTGACGTGGGAAAGCCCACTCCCACAGAAGCTCTGGAGCCAAACACAGGATAGACTCCCCTTTCAAGTTTTGGAGGGAAGGGACCAGGCAACTGTGGCACTCCTGGGTGTGGTTTCAGGCACTCAGACTTATTTCAACATTCGGGTGACCACCCGTCCGTAATTTACTCGGTCTGTCCGTAAATAAGCCCTAATATTCTTTGCCCATGATCCATGTTTCAAGGGATGGCATTATGCCCGTAATTTTAGCCTTTGTGCTAGAGGTGAACTCAGACCTTTGAGATGCTTCAGCTGATGTGGAGAGGGAGAGGGCGTCCACTGCTGTGATCCCGAGGGTGGGGCAGAGAGCTAAGCTTGAAACAAACCTACTTGCCGGGGTGATGCAAGTGTGTGCAACTGATTCATCTGCAAAGGTAAAGGCTGCTTGGAAGCCGGCATTGGTGTTAGCTGACGGAATCCCTGAAGTTTCCTGAAGACAAAGATGCTCCTGTTGGAAAAGGTGTCACCAGCTCATCTGTAGTGAGTCATTCTAAAAGGCACTTCAAAAACAGGTTTGCACCAGATACTGTCTGCGTTTTACTAAAATCTAACACTGGAAGAACTTTTCTTATCTTAAACCTAGTTGTACAAGCTATGGAGCCTATCGTATACTGGTGTAATGCAAATTTAAAATAATGATTTACACATTCACAGTACTTTGTCACAGACTGGGACATTTCTAAAAACACCCAAGCCACTATTCCCCCTACAGTAACCAGGATTCAATGGTGTCGGTCGCTGGTTGCACACACAGACATCCATACTGATTGCATAAACCAACAGAGGGTTTATAATGTATAAAAAGTACATTATTTCTGTCTGGACAGAACTTCTGTGATGAATCAGAGCTGGGCGGGAGTTTTGAACATGCTTCCTGCATCAGCATTTAATAAAGAAAAAAAGGCAATGTTTTCATGCCTCAAAATAAAATTGACATTTTTAATGCTTAGAACAGTAATTCGTAAAAGAAAGCACAGTGGATTTTCTGTAAACGTGGCTTTTTTTTTTTAATGATCAACATCATATGCATAGCACATTAGTAATCAGTGATTGCAACCAGATATATGCAGGACCTGAATTGTCAGAGGTTGTGTGGGTGCTTGGAGCCTCCGACTCACAGGTGGACAGGGCTGTACCGAAATCACAAACTTGCACTCAGGGCAGGGTGGCAGCTATAGCAGACTGACATGGCTAGACCTAGGCAAAGTCAGTCTTCTGTCAGCCACAATTTTCTTTTATCAACTTGCCCACATTCTATTTCTGGTGGATTACTTTTACCTCTTGTTGCTTCATTGTTCTTAAAGATGAAATTTGAAGCAGAAGTCTTTCCATTCTCAGACAGAGCAATATAAAGAAAATGTGCAAGTGTATATGTGGTTCAATATACTACAAAGCTGCCACAAACTGAATTGTCTTTTGGCTCACACAAGGCATCTTCGCTTGTGAGGCTACTGATTTACATCATATTAGAACATTGGAATGTGGAGCATTCCATTGTAGACAATGGAGTGCTCCATGCTTCTACGGGCCGGTAAAGGCCCGCAGAGCAACATTCCAATGTCTTACAATGGCCTCTCAGAGCTCGAAGGGTTTTGATTCCCCTCGAGCTTCGAGAAGCCTTTGTTTAATTTGTTAGAACATTCTGCCCTCTAGTGGCAGAATGTTCTAATAGCCTTATAGCCCTTCATAGCAGGGCTATACCGCTATTAAAGTCCCTCTGCTTTGTTAAAGTCCCTCGCCTTCGGCTCGGGCCTTTAACGCTGCAGCGGGCCTTTAATAGCCGGTATAGCCCGCTACGGCGGGCTATAGGGCTATATTGAATGCCCCTTTTTAGATCTTGCTGAGCCGGCGCGCATGCGCTGCTCGGAGAGACATTTTGTATGTGAGTTTTCAAAGTGCTGCTGGCTGGCCTAGCGCTTGCGTTCATGCGAGCGTGCACGCGCGCATCCGCCAGCTTTCAGCCCCGCACCGCACACCACTCGCCAGCCTACTTTTGCCATCGCGCGCACACCAATCGCTCAGCGCGCTTGTTTTAAACATCTTTTTACTTTGAACACAGCCATACAAACATGGTGCAGTGGATACATTTCAGAGGGCCGCACAATGACACATTGGCAATCAAGAGCTGGCGACATTACTCAAGTGGTGAAGCAAGTCCAGAGCCCAGCCGATCACATGTGCTGAAGTTCCTGCCTCTGGGCTGAGACAGGAAAAACAGGAAATCTCTTTCACTGGAAGCATCTCTTGTAGCACCTATCACGGACATGGCAGTTGTATTAGTAAATGATTTCGTCTGAAGCAAGGTTCATATATCTGCGCTAGGATCCACCTCATTAATAAGAACTGTGAGGGGGAGAGAGACGAGGAGTTAATGGCTGGTTTAATAGCTCACTTTTTTCTCTGAACATCATTTTCCCCTCTCAGGAAGACCTGACGAAGTCAAGGCAGGGCTAATGTGATGAATGTGATGAGTAAAGACCGGGGAATGAAACCCAGTGCTTAACAGTGGTCCGCACTCCTAATCTTGTGACGACTTGTTGAATAAGTCCTTCAGGGTCTCTAATTAACTCGTCTCCTTTCTCTCTATACTCCCCACCTTGATTGACTTCGCCTCCCCCACGTTTTCCTCAGGCGCTGGGAGCAGCTCACACAATGAATGACTGACATGTTAATGAGCTCTCCCACCTCCGCCATAACCTCACGGGCGGCGGCGATTTGCAGCCGCTGCTGTCTAATGCAAAGAGAAATATTCTCCGCTTCTGTTTGCCCGCAGGGCTTCCGATTCCTCTCCGAAAAAGATTCCCACCACAGGAACATGTTCCACAGGTTCACTCTGCGCGGGAGCCGCCTGCAAACCCACCAAAAACGGACACATTTAGAATACAGCAGCCGGATACACGTATTGATCGGTAGATTACTGCAGCGCAATGCGACCGAGTTCAGCACCATGATGGAAGATTGTAAGAAAGAGCGTTGCGGCGAGTATGAAAAGTGAATACAAGAACCCCAAAGAGGACTTCTGCAGTTATAATATTTATGAATTTATTGACGCAACCAACAGCACTCGAAGATCTTCTTATATGCTTGTTTTGAGGCGGAAAATGCCACAACAGGCTGTATTACGTTGCAAACACTAATTGCAATTGACTAAAGGAATGTAACCCAGAAGTTAGTCTCTCCCGAGATTACTGCACAATACAGCATTACGGTGCCCTGCAGGTTTCCCCGATGCCAGAGGTGCATCTCTAAAGCTGCTAATCAATAACCCAGTGACCTAGGTGCACTTCAGTGAAGTGTGTGCCACCAATGTCCACATTCTGAAGTAGTTCCAGCAGAGAAGGAGGCCTCCAAGAATCCAGCGGAGCAGCATCACAAAGATATGTGGAAGAACAAGCCAAACCTGATACTAGACATGTGCATGCAAGCAATTTGATTGCCTACCCTATCCCATAAGGACTTTGCAAAATAAATGATCCCATAATTTGACCCGGGCTCACTAATCCGCACCCTGTCAGCATCCACAGCAGGTTTAAGAGGTCTGGTTGCACTGGAGGAGTTTGCTACAGCTGTGGACTGACTTTCTGCTCCACATTACAGGCTTGCGATGGTGATTTGCGCTGCTTCAACCATCCTAGTGGGGATGCTGTGAAACGCAGTAAGGCATCACAAATCATTAAAACATTATGAACAGAGCTGGTCGATGAGAAGTGCAGCTCAGAAAGCTTTCATTTCCATCATGACCTATTAGAGAAACCCGATAGGCTTTTGGAAATCTTGATCGATCTTCATCATAAGAGCACTCACATCCTATGAGCAAAACCCCAAAATCTGCAATGATTTATACAAACGGAGATTTCTTGCAGACAATGGACTGTTAGTCGACCAGCCAAGTGATCTTCATGGCATGCTAGTGATTCGACGACCACACTCCTGCCATGCACAGTTCATTGCAACCTCCGGCTCCTACAACATTCTCAGCTACAGAGGTCCTGCCCCTAAGAAAGACATCCTCACCCAGACTTCACGACAGTCCCTACTGCTCCGCCAGCTGATCCACAGAATCCTACCATGTGCCATGCAAGCCCAACTTGGCAGATACACTTAAGGATGCCATGTGGAGGCTCACCCTTGCTAAATCTTGGAAAATGTTAAACTATGGTTGGACATACAGTTCAGCTTTATGAACCAGGCCACGTCGCTCTAACCAAAAACGTAGCTGCTGTACATCTTAAACAATTGTTCAAAGGACTCACCCACACAGCATGGTGCATGCTGGAGCCTAGTGTGAATCAGAACAAGTCATACAAACCAGTGCCAAAGATCAAAGATTTATTTCCTATTAAAGCCAAAGAAATATGCCAAAACAGCCAACCTCTCTCCAGTACTTCCTAAACACTTATGTAATCCAACTTACACCTATTTCATGGGAATTCCTCAACAACCTGCCAAACCCACATCTAGAGATATCCAAAGTGCTTGCCGTCTCACTACTCAAGATCCTTCGCTGGTCTAAAAAGAACATATGATTCAAAGGGCTGCCGAGCTCAATTACTGAACTAGAAAGGAACACTGACAACCTGAGTGAAAATGGCCGAAGCCAGCCCCGATATACTGACCTTGGAATGATAACTTGGATGCAACAAGCCCTTTCAGAGGATATCCTGACATGTGACTGACTACGGCTAGCACTTTATAAACTTTTAATCACGGTGGTCTCATGGCTACATTTTCAACAGCTCTAAGAGACTTTTAAAGGGGGGGCGTGCCATTGGACTGACCCGTATCCAGCCCTACTGGCATTTTACTGGTGATTGTGGCATGGAACGGAGTATGATCCAGTGTTTGATTCCCGGTGCTCTAATTATGCCTCTTTTTAAGATATTTCTGACATGTGACAGTAGTGGGCTGAGATCTCCTATGTCACTTATGACCAGTCTCGGTCATGACTGACTGTGGGAATGATCCAGGTGAGTGCAGAGCCTTGGATCTCCATGTCTTTCAGTCTGGTGAGAGGGTGTGATTGCTTGTCCATTAGTATAGAATGAGGATGATCACCCCATTGTTTTCATCAGTTACGGTGTTTAAACTAGGCCTTACTGAGACGCATCACTAGGCGGAATCCAGCTTGACTGGGCTTAGGAGTGAATGGGATGTGGCAGAGGCTTGGCTGAAGACAGTGGGTTTGTGGCGTTTTACCATGTATTGGATTTTGGAGATGGGCCATCACTTTGTAGGTTGGAGAGGGTCTACGAAGGACTCCAGTGAAGACTGCTTGCGCCTGCACTTGTTTACATTATTTTAGGGCTAGCCTTTCCTGAAGAGGATACCAAAGAGTTTGAAAGCTGAAAGTAAATTCTGATTTCTTATGATGGCAGGTACATGGAGAACATGGCTTCTGGATTGGAGGTCGAACAGATCATGATCTAGGTCTCTGTTGGGTGCAGCCGTTTAGATTTGTTTTCTGCCTGGTTTTAGTGAGGTATGTTGGAAAGTTTGAGGCTTTCAGCTTGTGGATGTCCAGTATTTTAGAGTTGTTTGGACAGGTTCTTGCATGCTTACTGAAATGGCAAACAGTATTTGCCACTCCCTCTCGTTGTGGAATTGGTTGATAACTTTGAACAGTTACATGCAAAGGACTGTTTTCTGAGGTAACCCTTGAGATTTAGTGATTGTTTGTTTTTCACAAGATGCATGACCTTCCTGTTGTACCCATGGACGCACCTACCGGCAGCCTAAATTGATCCATTGGCAGTATTCAATACTTCAGCAAATAACAAAACACAACATGAATTCACAGTGCACACTATTCTTCACAGCACGCAGACACAACATCACACCCTTAAAAGACCTTACAGCCCAAGCCACGGATCACAACATACCTTACACTAGGCCATTATGCTCTACATGACACCCAACCACAACATCAAACCGAGCATCACACCATGTCACTCACCTACACATGACACTACTCTCTCCACATCACATTTTAGCCATCAATCCAACACTGGTTCTTCCCATGCAACATTACACCTCAACAAACCATACAACAACATAACACAGGACACCTTACAATCACCTTAAAACAGGTCAAACTGCAATGGTGCAGGGCCGCAATACTATAACATACTGCAACAAAAACACCATGAAACTGAACACACAAACATATCACATTACTCTAAACCACACAGTCTACCACTACACACCCAAAGAGTCATCACACCATCCATTGACAGATGAATCTTATGATGTACAACTAAACCACATCGAACCACGACACAAACTAATTGGCCACACCATATGTCAACACATCAAAGACTTGATACCAGTCCATGCCACTCACGCAATGCCTCTGTACCAAGCATAGATGAATCAACAATCTCCATATGACACAGCACAATGCCGAAATCGCCACGCTATGCCCTGTCCGCTGGTGTTTGTGCATGGTAGGAGGGCTCAGAAAGAAACCGACCCAGCAAGGAGCAGCATCTTCTCCAATTAGATGTGCAACTAGAACAAAAGATGAAGTCTCTAGGCTTAGCACTGCACCCACCCAGGCGATTTCAACATTAATTCCAAGACATCAGCTCGCACCTCAACTTGAAACAACAGCCCTCAATGTACCCAATGACTGCATCCACCACCATACCATCCCACATGGAGAATGCTTGACACTTACATCACAGAGTAGCAAACCACCTTCAACAAACGTGCTCCACATTAAAAAAAAACACTCTCCAGTTACACACCTGACAAATCATACATGTAGCAACACTGCATCAAACCATGCAAGCAAGAGCATGTGAGATCACATCACAAAATATTTTGCAACATTCCAACTATCTATACTAAGTAATTGTATAACCACAACATAGCACAACGGTACACCAGGGAGGAGCCCATAACATACCCACACAAATAAATGTTAAGACATCTCATGTCATAGTTCATTATGATCCCTAAATATACAACCTATCTCACTGTACGTTAAATAATTTAACCTCCAGCTGCTGCCAATCTGCTGTCTGGTAAAAAGAAAAGGACCACACCATCCCAGCACTGCCTGGAACCCATCTGCATCCAGACAACAAAGACATCCTGTTTGTAAATTCCCACCATCAGTGATCAGCCACACCAATGCAAAATACACTGCCATATTGTTCTGTAAATGGGGTTTAACACTTCAAGGAATTGCACTAACACAATAATAAACAATAAGCAAGGCACACACATTACAACGAAACGATTCATAACAGAAAAGCACAGAGCTGAACAGATGGTGTCATTCAAATATCAAGCAAGCTGAGAATCTGAATCAATGTCCTGAAGAAGGCCCTGAAAAGGCCAAAGTGAACAGATCCACATTTCCAAACTGCTTGTTTGCTATGGGCATCAGGGATCATTGGTATGTACATTATTAGAGTTAAAAATCTTACGCATAGAAAATGTAGAAAGGATGAGGATTTAAGTAAACATCCTCAATAATATACAAATCAAACATCGAACTCTTCACAAGCAACTCTGGGGAAAAGAAACACTTCTGATAAAATAACCTCCAAAACCGGATCCTGAATCTGGTTATAATCTAGCCACAGCCTTCCAGCAGAATTTATCCTCTAGGCTCACAGAACTATTCCTCTTCTTCTAACACCTCCTAGCCATCTGTATTGTCCACTTTTAGTTCAAGAACAATTTACTTCCTTGCTCCAGAAACTTCCTGGACAAATGTGGCAGCCTCTGTTATGGAATTCGATGCAAGAGCGCCTATTGCATCAAAGAGCCTTTTCTCATTATATGATATGATAGCATCCGGTATTCACTCCCATCCCCGATATGGTCCATTCTCAGAAAACGTATTCATATTCTCCACTTCCCACCAATCTCAAAAAGATGTAACATAAGTGCACGGTCTCACTCAAACCAAAATGAAATCAATCATCTGTTGCCTTCAAAACAAAGCAGACAAAGTACTTTGAGAAAGGTAAGCCCAACACTTCTCCTCCATTAAACCACTTCTCAGAGTGAGAATGCCATCACAGAAGTTGTGGACATATTCCCTTGCTACAGGGCACATTCGGGCCTGTAAACAAACAAGAGTGTTGCAAACTACAGATGGCCTGCACAGAAGTCCGCTTTTCCCTGAACATTGCTCACCCTCTTAAGAAAGCTTTGCTTTTGGAGTTTGGGGTGATCTGCTGCAATCACACACGGGCCGCTTCAGCATGCTGATTCTTTAAGATCTCCGAGCTGCTATCAATACAAGGGAACCGCAAGAACACTCCCCAACACCACTTCCAATTAGAGGCCAATGCTACAACCACCCTGGGATGTTCAAATCCTTTTTTTCTGACCAAGGTCAACTGGTAAGACTAGGTGACCTGTCCTCCGTGCCAAACCCAGAGTGTTGCCCCATGCCACTCTGCCAAGTCTCCAATTATATTAAAGCATTTATGAACCTCCTCGGCTCCGAGAAACCATGTGGGAACAAATGATCACTCTTCTAAGCTGTGTTTACAGATTTTAATACAATAAAACCCTTTGTAGGAATAATTTGCCTAATGTTTACTGTATCAAAAATACTTATTCAAGAACCATCATCCCTCAAGAAAGGAACTCTCTGTGCTCATTCTAGCAGATAAAACATTTGAAGACAACAAACCCTGATCTTGAGGTCACCTGGAATCCATCTAATGTTAGTTGCTGCCCTAGTCAACCCACGCCTGGACTGCAGCAACACCCTCACCTCAATCAGCTGGCTTACCGAATAAAAATACACAAAATAGGTCAGAACAGAGCAGACATCTCAAGGAGCGCCAGTTAAACGGAGATACATGCAGTGACTCCCTGTGCGCTGAAAACAGCCATTGAAGATCCTTTGCTTCACATACAAACGCAGGGACTGGCTTGCACCCATACACCTCCAGGACAAGCAACTACTCACTCTGCCTGTCACTCTCCCAACCCAGGCAAACCAACTAGCGGTTCCAAGAAGAAGTGTGATGGCAGAGGAGGCAGTAAGTTAGCAGCCAGGACAGCTCCCCAGCTCCTGAAGTCTCCTTTGGACATCCACATCATGGGCTTATTCTGACCCGCCTACACACACACTGCTGCCACACCGGGCCCTTATGACATGTTTATAAATGTGTCCACTGATCGCTCTCCTCTGAAACTTTCTAAAACATATCTGGTGGCAGGAAGGATCAACGTCATCTTGTGCGTCTCTAGGAGCAAATAAACCTGCTGTCTCTCCTCTTACAGGTGAGCCTAGAAATAATGATCACTATACCTCTAACGGCCAGAGCTTTGTGCTGATGATGGTGGGATTGACCCAGTGGTGCAGCTGGACCTCTTTCCGTCAGAGAGAGGTTACAGGGCCACGGGCTGCAGATTGTTGCTGACGTATCAGGAGGGATCCTTAATTGGGTCACTTCCTTTTAATATCAAAGGAGAAAACAAATCAAAATTAGCATATCTCCCTTGCCTTCCCCCTGATGAACTCTCCTGCAAGGCCCACCTTATGGTGACCACTGCCTCTGCCTCTTTAACATATCTAAAAGCCTCTTTGGGCTTTGTCTGGAGCCACAGTCGCTTTTCCAATCTTATCTGAAGGACATCCAGATAACGGCGGAAGTCTGAGTTTACAACGAGGGCTTCTTACTCGCCTGCTGCAGTGATGGAAGGGGAGGCCCAGGGAAGCAGGATGCAGCTCAACGCGGTCATCGAAGTATCCTTCTCCGCAGTGCCCAAATAATGTAGAAATCATATAGAACAACGAAACAAACTCTTTCCGTGTACAGGCACATATGTGTCTCCCTGTAAACTACGATGGTCCACCCGTCACCCCTTAGGAAACCCACTTACATTCAAAATTGTAGGTCTTTTAATGTCTGCTTCACGGTCAGCTCTTGGATTGGTTCTGGTACCACTCTAGCTGAGTCTTACCAAGGTCAGGACTAACCAAAAAACACACAAGTTCTGTCGAGTCTGATCAGAAGCTCGCTGCCTACACTCCATTCAAACGTCGCACTACGCACTATGGCGAAGATGCACAGGTTCGTCCGACCCAAGCTATGGACACTCGCCCTTGAGTTACTGTCAGAAGCTTTGCTCAAAGAAATATCCAGGTCTAACTTTCCTTCCCTTCCCTTCTTAGGGCCTTAGACCTGCATCCAGAGCCAGCTTGTGCTCTTACATGGGCTGCATACATGTTCTTATGCTGCCATATACAGTGCGAGCTATGCAAACTATATGAACACACGAGACTACATCTGTGCGACGTGCTCAGGAGGGCTAGAGGGGGCCAGTGAAAGGGATAAAACGAACACATCAGTCCTGATAAAAAAAGATGCCAAGAGGAGGAAAAGCAGTGCCAATGGGAGGAAAACCAGTGCCAATGGAAGGAAACCCCAGAAGAAAGGCGAAGAGTTCAGCAGTGTGGAAGGCGCTCGAGCCTGATCCCAGTGTTCGTGTTCCCACGCACAACCAGGCAACCCCTCCCGGGCCCCATTGTTCCTGCACAGTTTCTGTACTGTCCAATATCTCGCAGCCTCGGGCTCTCCTCGCAGACCCGACAGAAATGCCAAGTGCGGGCCGCTGGTTTCTATGGGCATCCAGTGCTACACTGCCAGGCTCTGTGCCAAGAGGAGGGCGCCCGTTTGGATCTAAGGTAAAAGTGTGAAAGGTGGGGTGCGGGGAGGGGGGGGGGGGCTGAGAAACGACACTAGCAGCGCGGATTGTGACAGTGTAGACTTCGAAACAGCATGAAGACTGTGCAATGTTCGCCCACATCAATCGGAGGGGGAAGTTCCATGAAGCTTCGCTGGAAAGCATCGACAAGTCTTCGGAGCTCGGAGGCCCTCAGGAGCGCTCTGATGTCATCTTTTACACCAGGGCATCTCAACCCCCTGCGCGAGGCGCGAGCAGCTCAATGGCTGCACAAGATCAATCGAAGAAGTGTAGTCGCAGCCGTCATGTGCTTGTTATCTCGACAATGTGGGCTGCGGGGTCCTAACCACAAACTGGTCTTCAGTTACTCCTGGAAAACGGGGTCTCAATAATGGAATGTGGAAGAACCCCATGTTACATAAAACAATCCCAAATCACAGCTCTGCTAGGCAACCTTATCTTGCCAAGTAACTTCCAAACCCTGGGCCACTGCACCGGTGTTCTGTCTGCGGACAGGCAGAGGACAGGAACCTGGCGGTGAGTGGGAAGACTATCCCGTGCTCCCTATTCTGCGAACTGAAACCCCATCGGTTCTCTTCCTACAGTAGCGACTGCTTACTTCTCGCCTCTACTCTCCGGCCATTGAGGGCTCTTCTCCAGTGTCTCTTTTGATTCTAAAGAACCATGCAACAACTAAAGAGGAGGGGGACCTGGTAACCCCTTGTGATCGTGGTACTAATATAAACTAAAGCAAATGGCCAGCAAGGGGGATCATTTACAACAAAATACTGTAATTAAAAATGTATGTGCTTCGAGATCTATAACACTGAACAAAATTCACAGAAATCAATCCAATGTCTGCCATTGCAGGTTAATGCAAAGAAGAGAACAATAAATGATGAAACATGCGTAGAAGGATGGTCATTACAAGAGGTAACAAGGGGTTCTATAAACAAGAAAGACATATCTATCCAGCATGTTAGTTGTACAGATTTCCATACATCGATTCACTGAGACAGAAGTGAGTAATCCACTCTTCATACAAGGAACATTTCTGGAGAGCGTATCACTGTGGCGTAGGGTATGTCCCAATGTTGACAGATTTAAATAAAAGTAGGGGAGTGTGCGTCAACGTTTCGGTCTCCTGTTGTAAGAAAATGCAAGGCCGTCCTCAGGACTAATGTTAGCAGACAGTCAAAGCAGAGGGCTCCTGAAAAGGTTCTTCCACTGGGAGCAAAATATGAAATGTCAAAATATTTTTGCGATTAAGACCCCGACAGGGACCAACAATATAAAACAATATCACCAATAGGAATGAGCTTCATTATTATGACACATGTGGTATTACACTAGTTAACATCACAAGACTACAGGGGGTGGGGGGGTCTTTTCAAGTAGCCACCAGAATGAACTCTGCAGACCCACACTGCAGTCATGGGTCCACATTGAGGGGGCGCTTTGAAAAGTAATTTGTAAAACCCTGACCCACCCCTTCCAAAGAAAAGAAACATACCGTAATAGTTAAGCTCATCCATTAACGATCTACTAATGTTATTCCCGAGGATGGTTCCACGTACTCATACAACAGGAGACCAAGCGTCGAAGCACACGGCAGCCCCTCCATAATTCATCTTCTTGAGAAGATCCCCCGACTTCGCAGTGTTATCTGAAGGTTAAAGTCTGAGCCTTATCCTGTGTGGGATGCTGGATGACGCCCGTGGTTCATTGATCGTTAGAGCCGAGTAGCCGCACACTTTGATGAGACCATGGAAGTAAAGTAGCAGGTCCCACGAGCGAGTCCCTTGGGTAGCGCCAACGGCTCATATCTAAGACGTTCAGGCTCCTAGAACCAGGCATCGGTCACAGGTGAGCTCCTGACCATCACCAGTCGCTCCACTGTAAATGAATACAAATGGCTTCAGCGCCATCGTTCCACAGCTGCTCACTTTACAGGGGTGGCCTATATATGCATCCAATGAGTCTCAGGCTCTCACTACGGTACCCCGGGAGAATTCCATACGCACATTTACTGCCATCCTTCGCACACAGCCAGCCTTCCCTCCCCCACCTCTCTGAATCTCCCTATCCCTCCTAATTAGAGTAGATCTGAAAATATACCTGTGACTGCTAGGAGCTGTACCGGGAGCCACAACTCATGCATTGAACATAAACACCTACTTACAAACAGTACGAGTATTCATGTACATATTAAAACATGATTTTTTTTTAACACAGCCTTTTAAACACCCATCTACGATTCATCTACCACTTAATCCTTACTTTCAGCTTCACCCAGCTAAGACACCAGCTCAAACATGGATTTTATAGAGAAAAAGTCTATTTCACACCTGATTTTTTCCCGATTTTTCCTTCTGTCATTTTCACACATGAAGGGATGTGAAATTAATGAAAAACGTAAATAGGTTGCGGACTACATATCTGCCAAAACAATGCTGTTAAATTTAGCACCGGAATCCCTAGCCTCTGTGCTCAACATGTATTTAAAAAAAGAATGTGCTGCCTCTTCGTCTGCACCATTTTCTTTCAAACGTGTCCGCTTTTCCTTTTAGTACATTTTTTGAGGGTTTAGGGCTAACGAAACAATAAAGTACTTTTACTTCTTCCATCCTGTGAGGAACACAAAAGGCTGCCCGCGGGGTACGAGTGAAACACGTGGTCGTGGCCGGGGGACCTCCTCCGTGCAGTGCGTAAACCCTACTCAGAGAAACGGAGTGAGGTCACCGTCACGTGACACTTGGTTTGTGTACAGAGGGAATACTTGCAGCAAGTTAACAGAAACATTTAATCAATTAATGCACCTGATTGATCCATTCATTCGGATTCCATAATCAATAAAGTACTGCTCCAAAGTGAAGCGCCACAAATGCAATCTGTGAATGAATGATCTGACTGATCAGAGCCCGACCACCATTTCCTAAAAGATTTGGGTTTCTTACTCCTTATTGAACACATTGTAGGGCCCGACTGGTCTACACTGCGTCATGAAATGGGCAGCGCGGCTGGAATAGCGCAGAGCGCATCCTGGGCCATGGAGGGGCACTCAGTGCACGGCGCACGGACGGCCATCTGCACCGTCATGCCAACCGTGCAAAGGGTTCAAGGGCGAGGAAGCACACCTATCCCGTCCCCTCAAGCCTGGCAAACACTGCAGGGCGCAGCTTTGGCAGAGCCAGCCGGCGAGCCCCCTCTAGCGCCGGGGCAGCGACGCTGCATGCACCGAGACAAGCACACCACGCCACATGAAATGCTGATCAACTCAAAGTATGGCAGAACGGAACCCAGGGGAGGCAATGCAACGGGCGGCATGACGCGGTGAAAGGCAATGCACACAAAGCAGCTTCATGCTCAGCGCCCTGAACTAATGCAGCAAACAGGAGGCGCGCGCAGCAGAAGGCAGCAGCCAGCGGTACCTTGCGTGTCGTCGGGGCCTGCTTCATGGTTGCAGAGAGGGAGGGAGGGCAGAAGAGAAGGGAGAGAGCAGAGAGAGAGGTTAGCACACTCAAGCACAACACAGACTGCTGTAGGCGCAGGCTCCGCCGATCCGTGCAAATGGCTGCCCCGTCCTCCCTTCATCTGCCGGTCAGCGGAGGGGGGAGGCACCGCACGCCATGGCAAGGACCCCGAGAGTGCCAGCCCAGGCCCGTTCTGTGCCCCGGCCCGGATTACATCACCTCCCGTCTCCAGGTCCAGGCGGTCCTCCCTGCCGGCTCTGCATCAGTAATTGATGCTTCGCACCGAGGGGCGGGCGGAGGAGGGATCCAGGACACATGATGTGCTGCTGTCGCCTAGCAACAGCCTAAGCTCAGCTGTCTCCCAGGCTAATCGGAGTGCATCGGGTCCAGGCCGCTCTGGGCACGGTGCAGCCTGCTCGGGTTTCAGCTCCCATCACTGCAAGTTCAGGCTGCACAGATGGGTACCACCGACCCCACCCCCCTGGTTTCATCTCCCATCGCTGCACAGATGGGTAGGGTACCACCAACCGACCCCACCTCCCACAGGTTTTAGCTCACATCACTGTACTGCACTGTGCATTGTTTTGCTGCAGCCTGCACAGATGGGTACCAACGAGCCCCCCACCCACTTCCTCGCACCCCAGGTTTCAACTCATATCACTGCAAGTTATGTGCAGCAGCCTGCACAGAATGGTACCACAGCCCCACGCCCTCCCCCACTCCTCTTGTACCTCAGTTGTCAGCTCCCATCACTGCAAGTTCTGTGTCGCAGCCTGCACATATGGGTATCGCCCCCCACCACCATATCCCAGGTTTCAGCCCCCATTACTGCAAGTTCTGTGTTCTAGCCTGCACAGATGGGTGGCACAAAATCATATTTAGCTTGTGTTTTTCAAAGGTCTCCTTAGATTACTGCCTCTAAGCATTCTTATTCAGCGCAGTGGGGCTGGCACGAGATAGAACCATGTATTTAAAAGTATGTTCGAAGGCGATCTATCAAAACAAACACGGTCTAATTTGTGCTGCTAAAAGAAACAGAATCTAATGAGATTCGTTCCATGCCTACACGTTTCATGCATTACCCAAGTTCTGACAGCCTTCACCAGGCAGCTGTGCACCTCAGCTCCCCGTCAGGGTAATGAGGTGGGGCAGGTCCTGTCCTGTACCCGAGGCGCACCCAGTGCTCTGGACACACTCCCGGGATGGGACTGAATCCTTGATCAGAAGAGTGTCATCCAGATTTGCACCTCATGGGATACTGTGCATGACAGGGACTGAACAGACACAGGATGCATGGAGTGATCTGAAAGCAGGGCTAGCAGCACGGCCAGTTACTGTCTGGAGTGCACCAGAGGGAGAGGTGAGGGAGCTAGGGATCCCCTGGCATCTGTGAGGAGTGCACCCCCCTCCCCTCCCCTCCAGTATTCCCGCACAAGACCGTGTACCTAGAAAGACGAGTAGATGCCCTGCGCTCGGCATCCTGCCCCTTCCAAGCAAGGGCCAAATGGACTTGGACGGCTCGTCCAACGGACTCAAGGAACCATGTTTATGGAGAAGGAACCGATGTCAGCTGCTCCAGTGAGCAAGGGACACTCAATGCGATTATTTGTGATGCATTAAGACCCACAATGGGGCAAGTAAGCACCACCCGAGCTCTCCAGCTAATAGCTCTGCTCTCTGTTCCCAGTAATGTGGGTCCTTCAATCTCCACAAACTCCTAAAACTCACTTTTGAAGAATACGTGTCCAAAGTGTCCAGGCTCCAACACTACACCTCATCTCCAACCTCTAGCACTACACCTAATCGCTGACCTCTAACACTACGCCTTATCTCCAATCTCTCAGACTACATCTAACACTTGCTTATCTCCTCTCAGACTACATCTAACACTTCCTTATCTCCAGCCTCTCACACTACGCCTTATCTCCAACCTCTGGCACTACATCTAACACTTCCTTATCTCCAACCTCTCACACTACGCCTTATCTCCAACCTCTCAGACTACATCTAACACTTCCTTATCTCCAACCTCTCACACTACATCTAACGCTTCCTTATCTCCAACCTCTCACACTACGCCTTATCTCCAACCTCTGGCACTACATCTAACACTTCCTTATCTCCAACCTCTCACACTACGCCTTATCTCCAACCTCTCACACTACATCTAACACTTGCTTATCTGCAATAAGCCTGGGCAAAGCACTACGCTACGCTCGCGTAGTTTGCGAAGTTCGCGCTACTTCGCACTACCGAACTGCACGTAGCACAGTGCAAACACGCGTAGCGTAGTGTTGCGTAGTACTGTGGTCATTTTTTGCTTGCTCGCGGTCCTCAACATCAAGTTGGCGACCGTGAGCAAGCAAAATGACATCCCGGCGAGACTTTTTCCTTGTTCGCGATCAGCAACATCAAGTTGGCGATCGCGAGCATGGAAAATAAACCTCCCGGCGAGATTCCCAACGCGAGGAGGTCAGGTTCCTCATTGCGAGTGGTCGCGTATGCTCGCGATAAGAAACTACCAGTTCGCGTTTAGAAAGCTGTCGCTCGAGTAAAAATCTACTCGAGCAGCAGAAAACTACAGCTCGCACTGTGCAAGATGCCATTTTCAATGATTGCACAGTGACGGTTGCTTGTCCGCACTGTGCAATCATTGAAAACGACATCTGGCACAGTGCGAACAAGGTCCTACGCAGTTCGCGAAGTGCTACGCGTAGCTCGCGTAGTGCGAACTGCACTTTGCGTAGCTTCGCGTAGTGCTACTTCGCGAACTACGCCCAGGGTTAATCTGCAACCTCTGACACTACATCTAACACTTCCTTATCTCCAACCTCTCAGACTACAGCTAACACTTCCTTATCTCCAACCTCTCAGACTACGCCTTATCTCCAACCTCTTAGACTACATCTAACACTACCTTATCTCCAACCTCTCACACTACATCTAACTCTTCCTTATCTCCAACCTCTCACACTACGCCTTATCTACAACCTCTGGCACTACATCTAACACTTCCTTATCTCCAACCTCTCACACTACGCCTTATCTCCAACCTCTCAGACTACATCTACCACTTCCTTATCTGCAACCTCTGACACTACATCTAACACTTCCTTATCTCCAACCTCTCACACTACATCTACCACTTCCTTATCTCCAACCTCTCACACTACGCCTTATCTCCAACCTCTGGCACTACATCCAACACTTCCTTATCTCCAACCTCTCACACTACGCCTTATCTTCAACCTCTGGCACTACATCTAACACTTCCTTATCTCCAACCTCTCACACTACGCCTTATTTCCAACCTCTCGCACTACATTTAACACTTCCTCATCTCCAACCTCTCACACTACATCTACCACTTCTTGATCTCCAACCTCTCACACTACGCCTTATCTCCAACCTCTCACACTACATCTACCACTTCCTTATCTCCAACCTCTCACACTACATCTACCACTTCCTTATCTCCAACCTCTCACACTACGCCTTATCTCCAACCTCTGGCACTACATCCAACACTTCCTTATCTCCAACCTCTCACACTACGCCTTATCTTCAACCTCTGGCACTACATCTAACACTTCCTTATCTCCAACCTCTCACACTACGCCTTATTTCCAACCTCTCGCACTACATTTAACACTTCCTCATCTCCAACCTCTCACACTACATCTACCACTTCTTGATCTCCAACCTCTCACACTACGCCTTATCTCCAACCTCTGGCACTACATCCAACACTTCCTTATCCTCTGACACTACACCTTACCTCCAGTGCCCATCACTCCTTCCTCAGCCCAGTCTGCCTACAGAGTGGTTCATTCAGGCTGTTAGCAGCCCCAGACTTCCTGTAACTGGGCCACGTGTGGATTCTGTTCAGCTGTTAAGGTGCCGACGCGATTAGTCTTCTACTCTTGGATTCCCAGATGCTCGGATATACATACAGTACTTAACACTCCCTAGGCCAGTGTATTTGTATCTACCGAAAGGTGAAAGATAAACTGGAGTATAAGGGGCTCTACTATAAAAATGTGCATCTAAAAACTAGGAAAAGCTTGAAACCACAGCGCGTTGCCTTGAAGACCGAGCTTCGCTGGCAGGAGCAGAATATTGCGTCTTTGGGGATTGTTTTAAATACTGGATTTGTGCATCTTCCGCCACATGCTATATACTTAAGGGAATGAGCTGGTTTTTAAAGAGCAGCCTTGCCCAAAGAAGCACCAGCAAGCAGCGGGTGCGCTTACCACACATGGAGGGTTGGAGGTAAGGCAAAATAGGTGGTCATCGAGAAGGGTTTACTGACCAGGAGCATCCCACGTGCCCGAAGAGGGCAGGAGTAAAGGCGAGCATGGTGATCCCTTCTGGAGACCGTTTAGAACTTCACCCACTCGAGTAAGCAAGAGTCCATACAACTGTACAGAGCTCTGCACTTCAGGCATGCCATTCCATGTGAAGAGGCATATGTTCACACATATAGGTACACCCTAGTGCCACAGGGCCAGGGGAAAAGACCAACTGCTTATCTGCTTCGCCCACTTTATGGGGCATAGTGGACCTCTTCCAAAATCAAAAATCAACTACACATCTTTGAAAATCAGAGTCGGATGGACAGTGGAAATACTTTGCGATGGGGTTTTATGAATAATATTGATGTTAAAAAGCAAAACAGAAGTGCCCATAATATACACCCGAAAAGAATGGTCTTCCCTCAGCTATCCTCTACTATCTGGCGCTCCTTAAATGACCTTGCTTCATTACGTGGATAATGTAAACATTATGGTCTATACACTTGCCTTCACCTTTACTCTACATATGGGACTTAACTGTGCACCCTTCTCCATCCCCTTTTGCCCATTCATGGTTTGCGTGATAAGGTCTAGTGCTACACCTTCTACATTCCGTGCCATCTTTAGACATGTTAAAACAGGTAGCATCCCCATAAGGTGGAGTAT
The DNA here is from genome assembly GCF_964204655.1 of Triturus cristatus. NCBI lineage: Eukaryota > Metazoa > Chordata > Amphibia > Caudata > Salamandridae > Triturus > Triturus cristatus. Next base: position 1,198,544,798 of record NC_140582.1, on the reverse strand, counting down.
GTCCCCTGGGCACTGGTTAAGAAGTCCTACAAGAGGGCGTTAATTATTAATTTCCTTGTTTAACACAATTCTCAACATCCGTTGAATTCAGTTTTTTAATGAAGATATTGCTGCATCACAATATATTTCCTTATTTCAAACTGTTCACACTACAATTCCCAGAATGCAGTTGTTGGAATGTGAATTTCATTTAATCCTAATGCATTTCGACTGTGAGCCTTCATCTGGGGATAGTCTGTAATTTAAGTGTGTGCTAATATTACTTTTATTCATAAAATAATTAGAATGCCACTTAATTAGACAAGGTGAGTGCTCACCTATTTGTTCTCAGATTCCCTCGTCTTACTTCAATTAGCTCTATTAAAAGGAATTATTAAAGGCACACAAACCTATACCTTATTGGTTTACGGGATTGCTTTATTTTTTTCTGTGCCACTTATGCTTGTCTTCCATGTTTTCCGCATTATGTTGTCCTTTGGTAAGATGATGTACAATTACAGACATTTCATTCTATGAACTGTAATACAATGAATTATTTTTTACCATGAGTACATCTTGTTTGACGCAAGGCCTATGCTTCTTAGTACTGCACTTTGGATATTTAATTACCAATAAAATTACAAACACTAAAAAACAAAAAAGGACTCGACTGAACACAGTGATGCCCAGACACATCTAATAGATGCACCATTGGGGAACTGTGCCGCAATCGGAGTCCACGCGCTGCGGATCGCAAGCTGAGGCCAATCCCCACCGGCACGAATGTTTTACTGTAAGAAGCTTACACTGGTTTGAAGCCATGCTCCTCTGATTAGCAATGATTGAAGGCATGGAGCCTGCAGCCCAGATAAGCAGCTTGGGATAAATCCCACAATTCTTCGATAAATTAGCAGTCTCCATTGTGGGACTTGGTGAGCGAGCAGAAAGGAGGACAGAGGGCTTCTGTGCCCCACACTGTGCGGGGATGAAGGCTGGACTGTCAGAAGGCCCACACTCGGCCCTATTCGCAGGCCGGTCACTGCTCTACAGTGAAGACTTCAGCTTGGGCCAAGAAAACCAGAAAACAGAAGATAGCAAAACAGAGCATCAACTTGCACGTCCCTGGCTAAGGGTTACGGAAGGCGCAAGAGCCACAGTGCTACCCATGCAACTGCCCGCCACATGATTCCAGGAGGCGTGTGGCACTAGAGAGGGAAAGATGCCACCATAGTCCTCACAACATGGGCCAGAAGGGTCACTGCTAGAGGAAAGCCAGAAAGGGAAAAATACGTCGAATACATGTTTCTCTATTATTCCATATAAAAAACAAAGGTATAAAGGGACTTTATACTTGGGTGGAAATCTTAGGTTAAAAATATAATTTTAAACTCAAAACAAACACCAAAATACAAAACCAATCACCAGTTCTAGTTAACTGAAGTAACACTGCTTAGGACCTCACATATTACATCACTAACATGTTCCATTACATCATTGATACCATCACTGATGGCGTCCGAAATGACATCATTGATGACAACACGGTGCATGGCGGCAGCGCGAGTTCTAGCTCATTCAGTTAACAAGAACTGGTAAATTACCGTTTTTATTTAGTTTAAATATGTTTAAACTGACATTTTCACCTAACTAGAAAGTCACTTTAACCTTTATCACTAGTAAACAAAAAAAAAACTAAGTGGAAATTCCAATCTTTAACAAACCTTTAGGGAAAAATGAGAGAAACCCAGAGTAATAAAATCAGACAGACAGAAGTTTAAGAAGGGTGAAAATGTAGACTTGTCCTTTAAAGAGGCCAGCAGCATCAGTATCCATCATGCCCGGCAGTGGTGGCTACCTCAGCTCCCTTTTCCGAGCCCTCAGGATGCTGAATCCATGACAGAAAGTCATTTTGATGGGAGCTGTAGGGGTTGCCAGTGACTTCAAAGAAGTCACCCAACAAGAAGTATTAGGATTAAAAGGAACATTTCATTTTCCTTCATGGAATCCTCCTCTATTGTCATGGGAAATGAATATAACAAAAAGGATATCCTCAAAAGGATGTGGCAGAAAAAGAGAGGATTTTGGATAAATAGAAAAATATTCAATTAAGAGGTGTAATAAGAATCCTTGACATATTTAGCGTCCAAATAGAAACAGTAACTGTAAAAGTGTAAAGTAATATCTTGCAAATTTACAAAATGGTGACATTTTTAACATGAGAAGGGATCTTATTTTTTGTTTTCTGGTAACATTAAGACCTAAACCTTTCCATCCATAGATGGGTTGTTCGGACATGGGTAAACTTGTACAAATGGGCCCACAGTGAACTGAAAGCCATTTCATTTCCCCAAGATCTCTGGGTCTAAAAGGGCAGAAGTGCAAGGCTTATGACACCCAGTCTGTGTAATGATCTCTCTGCCGGAGACGAAAGATGGTGGAATACAGGGGGAAATGAACGGATTAATGCTGTACGCAGATATCATCTTAGGTTGAGAGGTCAGGGTCTTCAGACCAATCCTATTTTTATAAAAGGTCACATACGCATAAAGCTTGAATCTCAATGATCCCATTATCTGATATGATACTATTGAAAGACTCTGCCTTCTAGAGAGGTAATACAGGGGGATTTCGCATATACATTCAAACGTAAGACCCATAACTTTAGGAATAAGGAAAAGTTACTTGCAATTGTAGCACTTATCTTTCAAGTCACAAATGTTAGCCTGTATCTAAAATATGCAAAAAAAAAATTTTTTAAAGATGGAACTCCCTATGCTTCATTAAAACTACTGCTATACAAACTCTCTGGCTAAGTTTTCTGAATTTCAGTTTAACAAATTAGATAAATAATACTTTGTTACTCAGGGAGCAAACCTCAACAGACGGATCTTTTTCAGATTTTTCCTGATCTTCAAAAGGGTATGCCCAACTATACCGGCTCAGGGGTTCTAGATACAAGCTCTGGAAATGATGCATTAAGTTACATGGCAAAAAGGTCTATCCGATGGAAACTTTAATCTGATAGCGATGTCCAGCAGCAAGCCATTAGCGACCCATTTGTGGTTTTCATTGTATCAACTGGTGACAAAATCTGCTTGAGAATTCTGAATTCCTGAAGATTGACAGCCTTTATACAGAGATTGCTGATCTGAAGCCGTTTTTAGATGGTCTGAGCTTTCAGCCTTTGTTTGCTGACCTAGTGTCGGCTCGTTTGCTTATATAATGCATTATGATGATACAGTGCTTTTGAACTAGGAATTAACTCATCAGAAATGGCACGACACTCCCTCCAAGAGATCCCTCACTTTTGATACATTATCTATTTAAGGAACCCTGTTTCTTGGAGTAGTGAGGCCGCTCTCCTCTTTTTGAGACAACCCTCTTGAGAGCCAGATATCAGAAAAGACTTAAAAACCTGGCTGTTCACTGGATAATCTGCCCCCTCTTTAGGCCCCTGCTCTTTTTACTGTTATGTTTTCCAGCTCTTTCTTTGGTCTGGAGCACAAAAGCGCCGGGACACTCCTTTGGAGTAGCCGTTGCGCTATAAAAGTCCCATTTAACATAACATAACATAACAAGCTGATGGAAGGAATACAGCTTCTCCACTACCCCTTTCATTCGTCTTGCACCATCACGGTAAATACCATCACATGGAGACATCCCTAAAGCAGCAGCCCAGCAGACTTCTCTCCGAGGTCACTGGACTTTTAGGCACCGTCAAAAAGCCTCATGTAAAGTTTTACATTTGTGACAATTAAAATGCATGATGTCATTCTTCGACAGCAGGCTGGACACGAACAAGAGGCTGTGATCATCATAGTGAACAGTGTGACATGTTGGCAAAATGTTCCCAACTGAAGGAAACACTTTCCCCTGACCTGTGTCAAAGGTTGCTTCTAGGTAAGAAAGACACTGGACTGGCTGAGGCGTAGACATTTGACAAATGACCTGAAAGCAAAGATGAAGAAGGGGCGAGAGATGCTGCTGTTTGGAGGTTTTGAATTGTTCTCTGGTCGCGAGCCTTGATGAACCTGTGAGCGTAGAATGTACCTCAAGCGTGTAAAGAAAGGCAGCTACCTCTGCCGTACACTTGGAGAACCTTTGAGGTGCTGACTTCACACTGGAGGCCGAACTGTGAACTGGCAGTGCAAGTCCGCAGTATGATCCATAGACCTTCTGCAGGGATGGGTATATCAAAATAAATCAATCCACTGAGCACATCCAATGCCCCCGCTTGAGCGGAGGGAATGTTTGCTGAAAAGCCGGCATCCTGAACCTTTCTCTTGGTCCAGAATTGGCCTGTACAGTCTTTTTGGATCGTTCCTCTGAATTAGATAAAAGGCTTTCCTTGGATTGGATCTATGGTGGCTATTTAAAAAAAGTATCCATTTATTTAATAACAGCAGTTTTTTGTGTGCAGAAGATTTACATTTTGGTGCCGTTTCGATGGGGATGGCAGTTTGAAATAAACTGCATATTTACATTCCACATTATTCAGCCCCCATTTGCCACTGTCAATGCTTTGCCACTCAAATTCACTTTAGATACGCCCCCTCCAACTAAGTGACGTAGCGAAGAGTTGAAGTAGGGGAGTAATTGCTTGTTTGGATCCTTCCCTGTTGAGGAAGACGGCTTCCACCTCTGACGGAATAAACAAGACTGTTGTCGTTGGCTTGACCTACTGAAAGAATTGAATGCTCGTGTGCTGGCCGCCTCCAGCTATACTTGAAGGACGATTTAAAAATGCATTTCCTCTTTTAGTCCTACAGCCATGAAGGTTTCCATCTTAATGTGAATCCACAGCCTTTTGTTGCTGGTATTACATCCTAAAAAAACGAAAATGTGAGCCAGAAAAGAGGCCATTCATGATCTTTAAGTGAGTTTCCCTTCTCAGAGTTGCCAGGTCAGAGATTTTGACGGTAAACCTTTTGCAGGACTACAGAACAGCTAAACTTGCAGACTCTATAACCATGTATTACTTGGCTGGACACTGAGAGCTCCCCATTATTAATCTCGGAGAAGTCCTGTCTGCGATCATATAGTAGATCTTCCTCCAATTTCTAAATAGTCTCCTCTAATGACCGGTCACAGTTTCCAAAATAAAGTCTTGGCACTTGCTACTTTTAGGAGTGTTGCTGCTGTGCCACACACTTTCCTTCCAGCACCATCCATCCTTTTGCTTCCTTGGAAACACTGATGTTTCAGGAGTCAATGGATGCCTCTTCCAAACAGCAGACACAATGGCAGCCAGGCATGATATTATGATTGAGAAAAACAGGACCCAGCTCAGGAGGGTTATATCTTCGTAACAGCTCCAGAGCTGCCCAATTTGCAGTGAGAGGAATACAAAATGTGCTGTCAACAAGTTCTGCAAGGCTGGGAAGGAGAAGTAACAAGAGTCTTGAAGTAGAACTTGGTAAAAGAGTTTAGCTAATTGCAAATATTTAGCTTGCAGTATTTTCAGTGGAATATTCAACATCAAAGGCCACTCACGCTAGGACATCTGGGAAGGTAATTATATCAACCACTGGGGAAATTCTCTAAGGGGAAGCCAGGAAGCCTCGTAAGGCGGAATCAGAGTGCACATCAGTATGCTCTCTGAGAAGCGGTGGAGATGCCATTCTCTCTTCTGTGTCTTTGTTGGGGTGGAACCAAAGGTCGGTTTTGTATGAGGCTGTGATGGGGGACCAGGGTCTCTGGAGATACAATAAGTAAGACTGGAATGAGTGGATCATCAGTAAAGAAGCATTCTTTATCATGGAGGAACATAGTGTGCCTCTGAACCAATAGAGCTCTGGTCTTGGAAGAAATGTACACAGTTGGAGGGACGTCTGACCTGCATCATTTATTACCACCGGGATAGACAAGTTCACTGGAACTGAAGTCACGATAAGAAGAGAAACGGGTCATATGATGTTTCTTCTGAAGTTTCAACCCTATTGACAGAGCATGTTGGCATTCTACCCTCCTTCAATGTTTTCTGGGAATATCCCCAATGACTATGATGATGGCTTAAATGTCTCTTCCCCTCCTGGAGCAGCTCCTGTGGGAGTCCGTTGTAGTAGATCGAATGGCCACAGTGAAGAGACACCCTGCCTGGAATCTTGTCACCCTCCTCGTTTATCTCCTTGGAGCGTAGGGCTTCCAGCCTTCCTCTGGGGCAGGCGCCTCACAGTCGTTAAGAGCCCTTCCTATCGTTTTGTTAAAAACAATAATACAATCCTTTGTGGTATGTGAGGCTGGCTGGCAGGATATACACAAGTTGCTGTGTATCTGAGGCGGTTTTCTTTTCCCCCAATGGGAGGGGCACGTCATAAAGGTTAAAGTCACTTGAAGGGAAATATTATCAACTTCTAAATGTAAAATAGGTTGAAAAATTAATGAGGATGTTAAAAAGTCAAATCAAAGAAGAATATGCCAAACAGTAACAAGACCCATGGAGTGTTTAGAGATCCTACTAGCACAAGCCAGAAAAAAATCACCGAGAGGCAACTGCCACCAAAAAGCATCGTGGGACGTCGAAGCTGCTGCATTCTCAAAGGAACAGCCGTTTGGTTTTGGTATAGATCATTTTCCATACATGTTTGTTGTGGTTCTTTCCTTTGCAGTTAAAGTTAGAAATGCAGTTTTAAGTGTTTTTTATCTGATTTGCTAACTGGCATATTCTCAAAAAATGAAAAATCTGCCTGAGATATACTATAATGGGGTGTTATTTTATTATAACACAATAACCTCCCAACTTTAAATATACAAATGGCTTTGCCTCATATAATGGAGAGGTAGGCGATGCGAACAGGAATGTTCTAACATTTATGACTTTCAATGAAGATTCGACAATGCAGAAGATATACTAGAAAATCTACTAATTAAATAAATATGCAATTACAGCTACCGTGAAAAAGGATGTTTATAAATCCCTTTCTTCATAAGGCATTACAGCTGCAAGATCTGTCTTTACTATGAGAATTGCAGACTTCATCTCAAAAAGAAGTATGGCAGAACAGCTTATGCTTGGCACTTAGATTACCGTTGTTTTGTTGATGCAATTTGAAGGTGTAAGCGGTCTCTATGAGAAGCCGCTTTGCGTCTTTCAGGAGGTCCACACATACACAAGCTGAGGCTTTCATATTGGTGTTTTATGGAACCAGAACACCAAGCTCAATTATGGAAGGCTGGGTTGCAGGATCTGACCATGAAGTCATGATAGAAGGTCCAGTCTACACAACAGTGGGAGAGTTTGCCAGGAGGAGGTGACATCTTGAGCAGTTAGGATCATGCGTGTGCTGTAGTACCTGAAATTGATCAGAACAGCAGGAATAAGCGGAATCAGCAGAAAGATGCCAAGAAATTTCTCTGTCCAACAGACCAAAAAGGCATTCCCTTCACTGCAAAAGAATTTGGACCCAGATCTTTGGAATTTGCTGTTTAGTGAGGTAGTAGACGGGCTAGCTGTGGGAGAATACATCAGAGAAGCCAGCACTTTGCTAAAGACCCACGTGTAGTTAGTTATAAGTACAAACAACATAATTGCAAACTGATAGTTCTGAGACCACCCAGTGAACCTCAGGAAATACCTGATTAGCAAAACAAAGGCCAAGCCTGGAGATCCAGCAACACCATGGGGGCCAATAAAACATGGCTCAAGGACAGCGTTTCAAACATGCCCAACTGAATAAAAAAATATTAAGAGTTGGAGATCAGTTCTTCTAGGTCACCCAGAAATAAAGCGAATAGAATAATTTGCTTAATTCTTCCAAAGTCAGCAACAATATAGCCCCTTTTTCAACAGGACAAGAACATAATCCTTCAAAATCAAGGCATGAGCTAGAGTGCATGCTCATCCTGGTGGAAGGAGATCGGCCTGGAGGGAGTGACAGGGCAAGAAGGGCATAACCCAAGCAGAGGGGCTGGATCACCCAGCATATCCATCGTGATGGTCTCCCAATTGGTGAAAAAAGTGGAGACCCTCATCCCCGCTGGAAGCTGGTGGTGTTGAGGGGGCAGTCAAAGACGTTTTTAAAGTAGCAGATCCAGTGTCTGATTTCGGGGGTTAATAGCTTTGATTCTTGTTGATGATGATGATGTTGCTTAGATCCACCTTTGTAATAAAAGGATTAACTTAGGGGAAGAAGCTTGGACCAAGACTCTTCAGAAAGGATGCAGCGCCAAAGATTTTGATCACAGGAAGCAGGCCTGTGTGATCGAGAAATTTGTTGGACTGCCGAGCTCGAGGAGGATTTCTCTCAGGAAGCTAAAACAGGTTCCTGTAGTGTTTACTGAAAGGTAGTGGAGGCTGTGAAACTGCAGAGGAGGGTTGCAAGATTTCAGTCAAAATGTTATACTGGTCCTCAGTGATGGGTAGCTCAACTCTAAACGCTTCTGCTGCTTTCCGCACCCCGGAAGTGGACAAAGGGTTCTTCTGAAGGAGGTCTAGAGAAATAAAGGATGTCCCCTATATGAGGTATATCTAGACCACTTGCATTTTTATGTCCATGTCAGTGAAACTCAGAGATTAGATCTAGATTCACACTGCTGAGGGATGGTGAAACAAGAACAAAGGCCAGCAGGCAACTTTATATGTCACAATGCCTTCACATCCTGAGCGTGGGTAGCATCTGCTCGCAATGCCATAGAGCTCAAGGGAGAGGGCAGTGGTTTCAGTATCCACTAGAAGTTAAAGTTTAACAGTCACTGAAGAAAGAAGTGAAGATAGGGAAAGTCAGAAGATTTTCTACAAGCTCAAAAGTAGCAACACATTACATACTTATGTAATATCAATTGAGTGGTTATATTGTTCACAGGCTTACCACCAAACTCTCATCAGAACACTAGGCAAGAAAATACTTAGTAAAAACGTGAAATAAAGTGCATCATTACTACCTCAGGAAGCACAGGTACTTCTGTTGCATCCTGTCAATGAAGAGCAGACAGGCTGCCACATAAGAAAAGTAGTGAATCAGGATAAAGGGTATCCATTTCTTGAATGCTTCCAGGTAGAATTGCATAGTTTGTCAACCACTCTACATGTGTCATGAGCAATAACTCTGAGAAGAGCACAAATCAAATAGAGAGATATTCTGGACCTCATTACCAAACAGAGAGCAATACCACAATCTCCCTAAAGCACGGTGGCAGTGCTTGAAGGAATGTAGAGCTGTGTTCTTTTGGTCTTGGAAAGATGCCTCAAAAGCGCCATGGCTTTTTATGGTAAAGGAGTATGAAACAGATGTCTGCTATGGAGGCTTCCTAGAAAAATCATCACAAGCAAAGCAATGCTACTGGTAGTCAGAGTCCCAGGACTTGTAGAAGACAAGAGTAACACAGTCATTTGCTGGGATCACATAAGGTTCACTTTCCAGTTCTGGGGAACAGTTATTTGTATTCTGTTGATCATAAGAGTGCTCTAAGAGGTCGAGTCGGTGTGTCGCTATAGGTCTACCAGGTCGCTGGCATACAGTTACAAGGCCTACAGGGAAAGACTTGCCGGTTGGAAATAAAAATGGTTGTAAACCGGTACCTCCAACATGTTATCAACATACTTAGGTCAGTAACAACTAATTGTAACTTGAAATAATCCTTTCCAATAGAGATAAGAAATTAAGAATTACCGGGTTTTAGACATGAAAAGTAGCAAAACATGTGATGAAGTACAGAGCATTGCCTCCTGCTGGCAGCCTCAGGAACAATCATCATATGTGACAGGATCTCACTGACGAGTGGATATTTTACTGCGTACATACTAGTAGTAATGGAAAGGTCACTGCTTCGACCACCAGCACTGGGCTACTGCAGAGACTAATGTCATTAGCTCGACCTGTTATTGCAGAGAACAAGCAATGTGCTGTTCTGACTCAAGTACTATCAATGTGGGTGCAACAGACACAGTAAGATCAATTAGTATTGCCCATAGCTGAAGTGGTAGCCAGTTCTTCTAAGCGTCAATAGAAGCAATGACTTAATACTGTACTCAAGTCTAACAAAAAACACAACTTATTGGTAAAAAAGGTAATTTAAAAATGTACAAAGGTGTTTAAGACATGCAAGATTACAATCTTAACAAAAAACAAGTACCTGTTCGCAGTGATATATGGTCTGTATTAATCCCAGTGAAAATGGGCTCAGGTAAGAAATATCATTTTACCATAATGCAGTAAAATAGACCTGCAGTGGCATGCAAGATAAGGATGCAATGAAATGCGAAATTCAATACCACAGCGCTCAGGAGACAGCCATGTTTGGGAAACACATTTGCACACATTGTAAGAAACAAGTAGACAACTAGTGCACCATATCAATATGAACAGACAGACAAGAGAAGTCAAAAAAGCAGGCAAGGAAGCATGCAGATCGGTGAACCTACAGACACACGGAGGCAATTTGGGCTAGCAGGACGAGAGCGGTTACTAAAGAAGGCAGAGAACTGGCATGCCATGCCAGCATCTCATCCCAGTAGTCGTGGCTGATGCGAAGCGGCTAGTGAAACGCAGAACCCTTGCTTTGCATCGTCGGTCAATGTCCAATATTAAATTGTGGGTATAACTTCCACTCTGCACTATGGACCCACAGCTCTCCACAGCGTCACATCCTTCCTCGGCCTTTCTTCTTCTTGCTCATGCTCTGCAATCATCTTATTGAGCAGGGATAGTATTTCCACCTCTTCTTCCCCTGTGGATCTTTGCGCGGCAGACAGGCTACTTCGCCTTTTCTGCAGCAGGGCTTTTCACCGGTCAGATCATCTCTCCTCCCAAAGGTATATTATCTTCACAGGCAAAAATAAAGAAACACTTTACGAAAGCTATGCGCAGAACATCTCATCTCCAAAGAAGACCGGGGGCTTTCTGCTTGTGAATTTAAACACTCGTTCAAATGAACAACGGTAAAATATATTTTTTTAACTGCTTATAAGAAAGTTTGTAGTTATGATACAATTATCTAACATGTACGATTGAGGATTTTTCTATATGCAGTAGAACTCTACAGAGCAATGAAACATGGAGAAAACAATTCTGTTTTTGTCGCCTACTCTTGTTTTTCAAGTCACTTTACATTTTTGCTCAAATATTAATCTCAGAGGTCAATATGTCTGTGTTCATTTTTGACTTTTAGGCAATGTAGATTATGAACACGACAACAAAGTTAAGAAATTAAGAAGGAAGGAAGTAATAGTCATTTAAAAGAATGCAGAATGGCTACTTTGGGTTCAAAGTTGATTTTCTTTCGATTCCTACAAGAAACTTCTCACATTTCCGTAATGTCTGCTCACGCTCTCCAGGTCCACAAACCTACGCGCAAAAGCTAACCTCAAGTTTAAAGCATTCCAGTGAGGTGGATTCAAGTCAGCTGGAGTCCACATATGGACACGATCATCTCAATAAACCCAGTTCCTTTAAATGGTGCGATGCCAATCGAAGCTGGAGAAGCAAGATGCCCATGCAATGAAGAAGCATGCTGCTTGACAATGAGATGACCGGTGCAACAGCAATAAACATGCCAGGGGCTTTCATGCTATGAGTCTGTGACAAAAAGGTTAATAAGAAACAGGCACAAGTAAGCACCACCTTTTTAGGTTTGAGTCCACGCTGCATTCAGAAGGGTGGGAAAGATTAGACAGATTAGTTCAGATCAGTTTAGGATAAAGGTCATGGATTCTGTTAGAAAATGGGCAGGGTGAAAGTTCAGCAAGATATTGTTGTACACAAAGACAAAGTATTACAATGACTACTAACCACATGGTAAAAATTAGATTTGTTTAAAATAAAAAACTTTAATGGAAACTTAAAAATTGCAAAGTAACTTACTGGTTTAGGCAAGTGAGGTTTACACCACAAAGAGTAATATCATTTTTACAACTAACCAGTACAACCAAAAACTCTATTCAGGTATTTCTTACAAACGTCTAAGAAGATATGGCTAAATCAGAGCAATTATTGACAAAAAAGGGAACAATAGAAGAAAAATCTATCTTCAGAGGTTTCTAAAAATATTTCTTTTTCATTTGTGTTTTAATGGTTATAGAGAACCGGGATCATCCACTTCTAAGTGTACACTGCCTTATAATAAAATATTTCAAATGTATAGACAGCACAAATGAAAGGAAGATAAAATTCAAAGATCTTTACTGTTTTTTAGGCATTTTTCTATTTTAATTTTTGAAAACATATCCTGTAGCCTTAAAATATGTTTACTATTTTGCAAACCTGCAGACTGAGCGCTATTCAAGTGTATGTACTCACGTAAAATAGATACAATTATTAAAATAGCAAACACTAGCATGAACAAAAGAGGAGGAACTGTATGGCATCATTTTGAAATCATCATCTTTTTAATTAAGCTAGAGAAGCAGAATGTTTACTAATAGCAATTTACACAAGGTCCGCAGTATTTCCTCCCCCATTAGCCCCGGGTTGTGCAGGTTCTATTGCGATCCCTGTGTGGATTTTATGTACTCTGGCTCTTTTTGTCCCGGCATTGCTCCCAGCTGACACCCTAGCTTGCTGAAGTTTGGGTTTGATAATTGAGCTTCCCTCAGGAGAGTAAAATGGAGGTCTAGTCTCCCCTGAATTCAGCGTAAGATTAGACAGCACTAGCTCTAGCCCCGCTAGTACATGCCCAGCCAGTGTGATGCATGCTCAGTTCAATGCAGCTTTTAACAGAGACACAAATAAAAGCCTCTCTTGGGGCTTGGTCTCCAGTGCTTCTATTTCTGAAAACGGATCACAAATTGTGTGCTGACTATTTCCGAATGGAATCCGATTTTATGAACCAACCTAGGCACTAATAGGTCAGTCCACAAAATAAGGACTCCTAGAGAATTGCAGACAACCCCACCCTCAGAATACTCATTAGGCATGTCGCAATTTGTGACTCACAACGAATGGTCAAATCAGAGAGATGGTGGTCAGCTGGGGTCAGCAGATCACCATGTCTAGAATTGGAAGCAGTTTTTTACGTTTAAAATGAAGCCCATTCTCCTTAAAGAAAACTGGGCTGCGTTTAAAAAAAAAAAAAGTTTACTTTTTCCTAAAAGTCTGAGTATTGGCAGTGTTTCCCTGGACCACCACCTTCTCCTAAAAACATTTTCTTTACATTCACAAAGGAAAAAGGGGTCGCAAGGGAACACCCTTCCCTTCAGCGAATGGGTTACCACCACAGATCGGGAGCTTACATTCTTTCACTGTTTTGCAACTGGACTAGTGTTGCAAAACATTGATGGATCTCAAACCTATAAACAATTTGAAGGGACGCCTATAACACGTGCTCCCAGAATTGAGAATCTGTATCCATTGCAAATTCCAACGTGGGGATTGGTAAAGGTTTAAAGCCCCCCAAACGGCATTCGTTCACAAACCCACCTATTGGGGAATCGCAGCATTTGCGACCACAAGACAGGTTAGTCCATCAGGCTCCACATACTTTTGGACCAGGAAGCATCCACCTACTTCTCTTAAGCTAAATAATTCTGAATTCACTGATTAAGGTTAGGAGGATGAAATCCAGCTTGATGTTGATTATGAAGCCTTTACAATCAGCCAGTCAAACTACAGGTCCTTGCTGAGGATTGGAAAATGTAAAAGACTACTAACAAAACTGTTACCATTCAAAGTATTAAAGTCAATGGCTGATCTGAAACTAGGCGGGCAGTCACTGATACCGGACTTTACGAAAACACTTACGGAAATACAAAATCACTCCAGCAAAGCACGCCAGAATCCAAATTCAGACACATTGGAATACAAAATGTTTTTAGAAAAGAGCAGCTGCATAACCTCAAACCAACTCAATGTTGTTCAATTTTCTGTTAGAATTTGGTATTAAAGGTATGGTAGCTACCTGAAGATAATAAAATCAGTAACTAAAACGGAGAATAAACATTAAATACAATAAATGATTCCATACATCACTATACCAAAGCTCAAAGAATACACAACTGCACATGGGTCTAAAGACTGGCCCTAATTACGAGTCCTTCGGGCCAACCACTGTATTACAACTTCGGCGGTCGGAGTGCCATGGGACTGCCGCAACCGCTGCGGATCTGCGATCCCTCTGCTGTGGCGCGGCTGTCTGGGACAGGATTATGCTGGTAGTGCCACTGAGGCACCACCAAGCATATGGTTAAAAGTGTGGTGCTCAGGGAAGTAAGAGGGCCGCACAGGGCCTTGGTGCCCCTGTGCATGGTTTACTTCCCTGTGTGCATCACCCCAGATCCCGTACGGTATGGGCTGCACAGTTTATGCCCAGCAGGAACTGGCTTTGGGACGCCCTCTGCGCTGCAGTTCAGAGGCTCACCTATGAGCCTTAGCACTGCACAGCACAGCACTGCCAGGCACCGCCCGCCAGGCCACGAGGAGACCTGTAATCTGGCAGGCGGGCAGCGATCGAGTTTGGTGGTGTGGGAGTGGGGCGCTGGTGTGGCGGCCGCTCCAACACAGCCAAATTCGCAATCGGGCCCTCTGTCTCAACAAATACAATTGAGGAAACATGTCCAAAACTGCAAGTTAAAACCAACAACCTTTTAGAACAAAACAATAATAATTAACGTCAGAAGAAGAAAACATTGGATTACGAACTAGAAATCTGAGATGCTCCACACTCTGCCTCTATGACCAAGTCTCACTGTTTCTGAGCACCAACAACCTTGCTGCCACCAGCGGAGGCCGGTGCCAAATGGTCTATGGTTGAAAATGTAATGCGTAAAGAGTTGGCCACGGAAAAATAGGATCCTACTGCGTATGTGAACACCACTCTACGTTCAAATTTGAAATCTTTATCAAAATGTTGCTTGTGATATCTAATAAAAAGTAAACTTAGGAACTCCATGAAACACCCTGCAACAAAATTAACGAAGCCAGATACTGGTCCATTCCCTCCAATAAATGATGCTAAAATGGAAGAATCAGGATCAGCATATCTGGGTCAGGCACGGTCACACTTGTAAAAGTTGTTGAATGGAAGAGGTCAGAAAACCTCATTTACATACACCAAAAACTACTATGAACCCAGACATTCTCGGATTCTTGAAATTTTCATGAAGTCTTTCCTTCCATTTACTTGTATTATGGTTCGGCGTCCTATCTTTTTACACATCTCTTCATCTTCAGCTCACTTGGCGGAAATGAAAAGAATACATAATCATAAAGTACAGCTTTATGTAGGACTCTCATAGCGAGTCAATATTGTTAATACCATTCGCTGAATTCAGATATTCACTCCTATGACGTAGCAAACCAGCCCAGCTACGTCATACGGGTTCATTCATTATATTCCCCCACCTTGCCTCAGCCTCTAGAGACCGGAGTAAGGTGACAGAACGCTGGCTTATGGTCATACCTGCCTTCATCCACCTCTGTTGGATGTCCACAGACAAGAGGAAGGCGGGTAAAGTGGAAAGCGCTCTGGCTACACCAAACTCTCCATTCGCCTGGGTGGCAGGAAACAGTTGTGTGTATATGTGTGCAGCAGAAGTAAAGGTAAGGAATTAATAAAAACAGAGGATGGTGAAGGTGGGTGCAGAACACCACCACTTTTATTAAATATTTGGAAGAGTGTACAAAATGCTGTGCGTGATGTGAGGAGACGGCAGGACGCCAGGTAGGTTTATTCCTTAAATTACGTTGGCGAAGGGAAGTGATGGTACAACTGGCAGGACACCAGGTCTCAGCCACGGCCGAGTATTACTATCCCTAGACAACAGAAGCGTATGAGGAGATGAGGTGGCGGCCATGCAGAACATTACACCGTAGATGTGCAACTGTGACTACAGAGGAGGCATTCTTCTAAAGGGCGCTGAGAGAGATCACAAACATGCCAAGCTTGCTCTTATTGCGCATTTGATGCCACTCCGAGCCCCTTGGGGAAAAGAATCACAGGTATTCACATAGAGCTATTAGTATTTCAATATTACACACCAAAGTGTCCCTAATCCTTGTTTATCCCTTCATGCTTTGAAAGCTCAACAAACACTGGTTAACCCCATAGGAGTCTATATAACAATCTCTTTAAAATAAGATTGCCAATCTTTTTGGATATTCAATACTTCTAATTTCCTTTAACTGATGTCTTTTTTTTAGAGCACTAACAATTCCAATAGAGAGTTTGTGGATACATTCGGAGACCTCTACAACTTCAATAAGTCACACTAGGACGGACGCCTCAGACAGACCGCTTGCATTGGGGTATACTGCAGCCAACATTTAAGCTGCCAAATCAAGATCTACACCGTGCAAGGCACAGAGAAGTGGAAAGTCGTGGACCTATTTACAGGCACAAAGCCAGCCAGCCAATCATGTGAGTTCCAGCAAGCCAATATGAGTAAAGCTAGGGAGAGGTCAGCCACCCATTCTGACCAGGCCATACCCAACAAACCCACAGATAAAGCATTTATTCCTTCACCATCTTCACACCATGACTAACAACCGCAATGTTTGCGGATAACACTCCAACAGTATCAGACATTAATAATGTGAACCATCCATCACTCAGTATTTTCTAGGGTGTATGGAACGTTGTAGGCTAATCTTGGTTGTATTGCACTCATAAAAGTGACTGTAGGGCTATGCTGAAATACAAGACACCACTTTGCAGTCTAGGACAAATGAAAGGGTTACCTCGAAGCGCTTCTCACAAATGTACTGCCAATTAAAAGGTCCCATCTAAGGGAGGCAAAACATGCAGCGTAATAGGCCTTTGTTGCAAGACGATAAAAAAAGCATCCGGTTTCTTTACGAGTCCAGGAGCTTCCCCTACCAGGGATCGCAGACTGCCAGTTGTTTCTGCACGACTTAGATATAATCTTTTTAAATATCTTATCCACTTTTCAGTACTGAACATTACCCAGCCGGGGAGGCGCGAGGGTTCTTTGTGACTTCAATGTAGATTCCTACGATACAGAACCAGGACCAACTATTGATTGTGCATCGCAGGATCTTCACTGACGGCCATAAAGAGTAGAATAGCACAGAAAGCGAATGTCTGAACCCATAGAGCACCTGCTGGACAGGAGGAAGAGAAGAAGGATAAAACACTAATAGAATGATATATTGACAAAGATGTTCTATTTAAAGCGACTTCTCATGGTTCCCTGACCCATCCTAGCATCTGCCGGAGTGTTAATAGCAATAATGCTATGCACATAAGCGTATTGGTTTCCATGTAGCTGCATTACATATGTCAGCCATTGATATATGTCTGACCCAAGCTACAGTAGCTGGTAGAGTGAGCCTTAGGCTTATGAGGCAGAGGCTTGGTTGCTGGTTTACAGAATAACGTGATACAGGATAGTATCCATCTAGCAATAGATTGCTCGCATGTACTAGGCCTTGTCTAATCTGACAGCTGTTAATAAAATGTTGTTCCTTGTCCTTCACTTATCCATATTATCTAGATATGAAGAACCTTTCTACTATCCAGACCAGTGGTTCCCAAACTGTGGGTCGCGACTTACTGGTGGATTGTGAGCTGGATTTGGTGGGACCATAGTCCAAGTAAATAAACAAAGATGGCTTTAAATTCTGCTGCCCTTCAAAGACAGACGTTAAATGTCAGGCTATATCTTCTGGCAGATTGCAGCTTATGTTTTTTAACATGGGGATTGGGATTTGTAAAATACTCTCCCAGAGATAAGACAATCAAGTCACAAACTTGTTGTAGTACACAAGTGTGAAAGGAAAGGCTGTATGACGTCATTGTTTTGTAACATGCAACAAATTGGTAATATCGGCAAATAAACTGTAGACACTCCGCAGCTAAGAAAGCAAAAATGAAGCACTGTTTCTCTTTAATTCTGAAGCGTGATGGAAACAAAGACTTCAATAGAACCAGAACAAATCACAACACTTTACTTAGTGATGCAAAAATTCAAAATATTCACTGAAGCTGGACTTCCACACTTTATCATTTGTACATGATATAGTTTTATCAGTAAAACTGTATGTCTGTGCAAATGTAGTGGTCGTTTCAATGGAAAATGTGCTGTCTGTAAATTACAGTGCCTTACCACAAAAAAGCTTTACTTCTATATTAAAAAAATGGCTGCCTCAATGCCCTATAAAAATAGATGGGTCATGAATGTTTGTCTTTCTAAAAAAAAAAAGGGTTGTAGCTCTAAAAAGTTTGGGAGCCACTGGTCTAGAGAATATAGAGCGTTTTCTGCATGTGTTGAAGGATTAGGAAATAAAGTAGGGAGGGTAATACTCAGACTAATATGCAAGTCTGAAACTACCTTTGGGGTGAATAAAGAATGGATTCTCATTACCACGCTATTAGAACGGAAAACGGTGTTTGGGTTTATCGCAGATTAGGCCTGCAATACGCTTACTCTCCAAGCAGAGGTAATAGCCATTAAGAAAGTGGTCTTCCAGGAGAGATGAGGCAATGTGACCTTGCGTATTGTTGTCTCAAGAGCTGAGCCTACCAAGTTTGGGGACGCTGGCAGTCACATTAACTTTCATTGATGCAAATGTAAGTTTTGATTGTGCTAAGCCAAAAAGGCAAAATCGCATCTTTCGGACAAGTGATTGGATTTCTCTTTTATCTTGACACCAAATACAAAACCCTTACAAGTTTAAGAAATAAAAGCCTTGTTAAAGGACGTTTTGCTTTTTCAATATCACCATAAAGGGCCGGGGGAGATTTAGGAGACCATACTGTCACTTCAGGAGCCATGCATCTAAATTCAATGATGCAGGGTCAAGTGATACATTTGTTCCTAAGTTTGGTCAGTAGGTCCGGTTTGGACATACATGCAGTTCTATGGACATCATAGTATGCGGCTTCCCGGATTGTCCACTGCGGAAGCTCGTTCTGAAAAGAACTCTTTTGAGCAAGCTGCCCCTTCTGCACCACCATGCCAGAGATGGTCTCACTGCACGGGTCAAGTTGTTCTCATCGGTTTCAACCTCCGACACCCTTGGTCCTCTAGACATTGCTGCACAAGAGCCTAGAAGCAGGAAGATTGGTCTTGCTTTTGGATTGGAGGTTGTACTCAGGCTGCAGCATTTTTCCTTGACAGAAAAGAATCATTACTTTCCTTAATGGTATCTAACTCTGTCCTCAGATAACACAGTCTTTGAACCGGTGCTGAAACTAATTTTTGAACGTTAATATGAAGACCTAGACTGTCTATTATTGTCAGGAAATACTGTTTTACTTTCACCCGAGTGAGAGCTTCCAGCAGCCGGTCGTCTAAGTAAGCATAGATGAAAATCCTCCTCCTTTTCAAGTCGAAGGCTACCAGACAGCACAGCTGACTGGTTTGCAAATGGCATCTTGGGGACATTCGGAGAGGTTCCCTGGGAATGCATTCTGCCCGTTGCTTGCCATTGGCTTTGTGGTTTGTAACTCAGATTTGCTTGCTTTCTATTTGCTGACTATTAGTTTTAGGCTGCCCAGCTTGAGTTTGTCCCTTTCTTTGCCAAACCCCATTTACTGTATTCTGCCCCCAGTACAGAATTTATGTAAACATGCCTTTAAATCTTCTTATCTTGTCACATTGGTCAAATGTCAGGCTCTCACTTTCAGGGAGCTTGGTGTTTACTTTTCTTTCTCCGACATCAAAGTGAGAGGATTTATGTGACAAATGTGCTGGCTACTCAGGGTGTGGCGGACAATGTTATTTTGTTTCTAGTACAAAACAAAATTTAAATATGGAAAGTACAAATGTAGCGCATTTTTGGTAATTCTGAAGTAAAACAAATACGTTAACATGATTTAAAAAAAATCAGACATTTCCAACCATTATCGTTTGTGTACTGTATACTTTTATCACTAAAACTGCATATCTGTGCAAATGTAATGGTCATTTCAATTGAAGATGTGTCGTTAGTAATGGCAGTGCGCTACCACAACATGCATACTCCACCTTATCCCACTCCACTCTGCCCCACTCCATGCCACTGTACTCTGCCCCACTCCACACTACATCACGTCACTCTACTCTGCAAAACTCCACGCCTCTACTCTACACCACTCAACTCTAAATTCACTCTACCCCACGCTACTCTGCCATACACCACTGCACTCTATGCTAATCCACTCTAATCTACTCTGCAATCTACATAGCTCTACTCTATGCCACTGCACTCTACGTTACTTCACTCAACTGTGAAAGTTTACTTTATGCCACTGCACTACGCCATTCTATAAACTCTGCGCCATTCCAGTCGCCACCACTGCAATCTACCCTTCACCACTCTATTCTATGCCGCTGTTCTCTAAGCCAATGCACTCTATGCAAATGCACTCTACTACACTACTCTCGCCACTGCACTCTACCCTTTACCATTGCACTATATGTCACTTTACTCTGCACCACTCTATGACACTCTACTCCGCGCAACTGAATATTCAGCACCACTGAACTGTCTGCACCACTCCCCCGCAATCTGCACCACTCTAATCTACTGTGCACCACTGCACTCTGACACTGCACTCTACTCCTCTTTACTCTGCACCACTTTACACCAGTGCACTCTACTGTGCACCACTGCAGTCTTCACCACTCTACTCTGCTAATTAACTCTATGCCACTGCACTCTATGACACTATACTCTGCAAGACTGCACTCTAAGCCACTGAACTCAACCCCACTACGCTCTATGCCACTGCACTCAACTCTACGCCAATGTACTCTGCGACACTGCACACTATTCTGCACCACTGTACTCTACTCTATGCTACTGCAATCTACGCCACTCTACTCTACACCTCTGCACTCTACCCTAAACCACTCCACTCTACCCTGCACAACCACTCCACTTCACTCTACTCTGTAAAAATCTACTCTACACCACTGCACCACTCTACTCTACGTCACTGCACTCTATGCCAATGACAACACCACTTTACTCAAAACCAATGCACTCTGACCCAATCCACTCTGCACCACTATACTTTATGCTAATTCACTCTGGTCCACTTTATGGCATTCCACTCTAGGACGATCTACTTTATTAAACTTCTCCGCTCTATGACACTTTACTCCACACTACAACACTACATGCCACATTTATCCACACTATTCTATGACACACGACTCCACTCTACACCATTCTATGACACACTACTCCACTCTACACCACTTCATGCGACTCAACTCAACACAGGCTACTCCACACTATACCGTTCCACTCTCCTACACTACTCCACTGTATGCCACTCCATGACAATCTACTCCGATCTACACTCTACAACACTCTACGCAACACCCTCTATGCCATTCCACTCTGGTCGACACCACTCCACGACACTCTATGCCAACTTCACTCTACTCCACTCTATGCCCTTCCACTCTACTTCCCCCACTCCACTCTATGACACTTAACTCTACCCCACTCAACGCCACTCCATTCTACTTACAACACTTTGCTCCACTTTCCTTTACCCACTAACTTTTAGCCATCCTGGTGTACAACACGGCTAAAACATATTGGCAAAGCCAATAGCTCTTGCTTAGGCGAGACCTATTGGCTTTGCCATTGCTTATTAAGTGGGTTGCTACCACAGCCATACATTTTAAGAATGTTCGTGGAGCAGACTTAAGGCCAAAAAGTAGGAGTGTGTATTTACAGTGACTGTGTTCAAGTACAAAATAGAGGAATTTCCTAGGGGTCTTTTTTACTGGCATGCGGAAGAACGCGTCTTTTAGATTACTGGCATATATTCTTTTTGTCGTAAATCTGGATAGACTTGATGTTGGATTAACATTAAAAAATCCATCATGAATTTGTTTGTAAACCATAGGACTAACACAGCTCTGAATTCATTATTTCGGGCCTTTTGTCTCCAGTATGAAATATTTGGAGTAAACTCCAAGATTTACTTGAGCCGATGGAACTGGCCTGATCACATTTTTTTTGGATACGAATGATGATTCTTTTTAGAGATATACAATTGGTGCTTTCTATGTTGGTTTTAGTGAAACTAGCTGTGGAATGGCCTGGAAACGTACAAGATATCCACAAGCTACAGTATTCAGCAGTTCTCTGCCTTTTGTAATTGGTGTCCACTCTGTCAGATTCAAAGATACCGCTCTCACCACAAGAGGGGGGAATAGAAGAGGATAATAGCTTGTCACCGTCCGGTGCCAGAGAAGTATCTGCCTATGGAGGACGGAGACTCTGTTGAAGTTGTTTTTGATGCTCTTCTCTGGTAAGAGCTTCTCGGGCCTTGGGAGTACTGCTGCTGTGGAAGAAAAGGCCAGCGAGGGGTTTGGACTCCGTGTTAATAAAATAGTCAACTTCTATGCCATTTTGTTACCACTGCTTTCAGAGTCTTATTTATTTTTCATTTACAGCATCTCATCCTTTGTATGCTGAACAGGAAAGGTTCATGATCTTCATCTCTGCATCTTGTTTTAGGGTTGTGAGTGCAGCCATGATGAATGGATGCCATGGCATTATCCAGGAGCTGTTAGAAAGATTGAGAGGGACCCCTTAGTAACCAAGGGAGATAGGGTACTTTACCCAGATAAAAGGAAATGTTCCCTTGATTTTGCTAGTTAACAGAGCATTAAGTATTACGTCAGACAAAAGTTTATCTTTGGGAATTGAGTTTTTCTTTATTTTTTTAAAACAAATATATTCATCTTTGTAAATCATACAAATTCATTAAACAAAAAATCATCCAGAATATTAAAAACTTCCTAAAATACAATACAGTTTCAATACATTCACATAAACAAAAATGAAATTATAAAAGAAATCTTTATAACACCATTATGACCAGCATAACGTTGAGACAAAAACACAATTTGTAAGATTCAGAAACTTCTCTTTACGAGTGCACATCAGATTAAATTTTTGGAAATACAGTACATTATACGTTGACAAATCTTGTATATACGTAATCTGTATTTATTCTCTGATTGCGCTATCCACAGCGTCGACGCGTTTCGATGGTTTCAGACTGATAATCCCATCTTTATCAAGACCACATACTTTTGTCTCACACTTCAGGAATTTTCCTTTGGGATTGGCGATCTTTTCCTGGCCCCTTATTCGTTTTAAAGTTCTATTAACCCACTTCTTTCAACTTCTTCGTAGTTTGGTATGCTATATTTTATTCTTTCTTCTCGTAATGACGTCGGGTTTTACTATTTAAAAGAAATTGTTTTTTCCTTTGTATCTGTCTGTCAATTTTCTGTACTGCGCGGTATTTTAAATTGTTTTTTTCTTCTGCGTCAGTATATCTACGCTGTCTTGTAATCGTAAATCCATTAGCTCCGATCCAGATCCTGACAGGACGGCTATTACACAGCGAGAAATCAGACTCGCCTATGTAGGAAGAGGTTTTTAAACAATCGGCAGCGCAAGAACTCGGAAAATTACTACAGAGCGTGCTCCGATGCTTAAACAAACATTACGATTACAAGACAGCGTATATTCAGATATACTGACGCAGAAGAAAAAAACAATTTAAAATACCGCGCAGTACAGAAAATTGACAGACAGATACAAAGGAAAAAACAATTTCTTTTAAATAGTAAAACCCGACGTCATTACGAGAAGAAAGAATAAAATATAGCATACCAAACTACGAAGAAGTTGAAAGAAGTGGGTTAATAGAACTTTAAAACGAATAAGGGGCCAGGAAAAGATCGCCAATCCCAAAGGAAAATTCCTGAAGTGTGAGACAAAAGTATGTGGTCTTGATAAAGATGGGATTATCAGTCTGAAACCATCGAAACGCGTCGACGCTGTGGATAGCGCAATCAGAGAATAAATACAGATTACGTATATACAAGATTTGTCAACGTATAATGTACTGTATTTCCAAAAATTTAATCTGATGTGCACTCGTAAAGAGAAGTTTCTGAATCTTACAAATTGTGTTTTTGTCTCAACGTTATGCTGGTCATAATGGTGTTATAAAGATTTCTTTTATAATTTCATTTTTGTTTATGTGAATGTATTGAAACTGTATTGTATTTTAGGAAGTTTTTAATATTCTGGATGATTTTTTGTTTAATGAATTTGTATGATTTACAAAGATGAATATATTTGTTTTAAAAAAATAAAGAAAAACTCAATTCCCAAAGATAAACTTTTGTCTGACGTAATACTTAATGCTCTGTTAACTAGCAAAATCAAGGGAACATTTCCTATTATCCAGGAGCTGCCAACTCCGTTGACTCATCGCATCACTAATGGTCTGGTTAGCAATCAGAGAGTTCTCCTGCAGCATCTTGGGGACGTCTTACAGCCGATGTTTCTGCAGACCAGCAATTGAGCGCATGCGTTTGCATATTTCTCTTACGTAATGACCAAGTAGTGCAGTGACACTAGCATTTTTAGATGCGTAGTGGCTATGCTGCACACCTTTTATCCTGTGGCATCTAGAGGTTTACGTTGGCACACTGGTGGAGCTGTGGTTTCTGATGCAGCGGCAGGTCTTCTTACTGAAGTCGCTATAAAAGAGTGCGGTTTAGGCTCAGGTTTTAAGAAGTCCGTACAGTGTTGTGGTGCTCTGTGTCTTTTTAAAGAAACGTGGTGTGGCCACTTTGAAAGCGGAAGGAGTCACACATTTTTCTTCTGCTATATCAAACAACCTAGATACTATATGAAGAGAGAGGCTTAAGAGCCACTCTTGTTTGTAGTGTTTCTGGAATCATCGACAATCCTTTACCAAGTGAGAGCCTAGCAATCACACCATATAGACCTGGTGGAGGGTCAGAAACAGCCTTTTTTTCTTAAACGAGAGACACTTCTCAAAAAAGAGAAGGCATTGTCTGTGGAGAAATTGTGTCATAGCAGCTAAAAGTGACTACTCTTGACAGACAGAAGTTAAAGATAGTGAGTGAAGCTGTAAAAACAGGGGTTTGTTGTCAAATTGTAATTAAAAATAGATGGGAAACCGTATATGTGCTTTCTAGATCCTACTCACAGACCCAGCAAAATAACTGGCTCTCTGAGGTAACTAAGCAAACGCAAGGAGATGATGGACGGAGCACTGAAACTTTTCAGACACTCACCCCCAGTCACAGATCTGGGTTGAATCCATCATCGTTCTTTAGCTCACTTCACCACCCCAGTTCAGACACAGCTATATGCAAATCAGTCTTGACCCTGTGCCTCATGGGAACAGTCCAGCCCGAGCTGCCAAGCCACATCTTCCCTGGACAAAAAAAACTATGGATTTAGACCCAGATCTTTGTACTGGGGTGATTGTATGATATTGTTCTGCATTCTGTCCAAAATTGCTGTTTTTGCATTTGTCACCCGAGTGGGATGGGTATGCTCAGACGTAGATCCCATGTTCTCCTTGCCACTGGAGTCAAGCTATCCTGGCTGATGAGGGGTGAAACCCTGAAACCGGTCCTAGGATGATTGTTTCCAGTCCAGGGAGGACCTGGCCTGGCAATTCGGGCTGGACTGTTCCCATTGGGCACAGGGTCAAGACTGATTTGCAGATGGTTGGGTTCAAACTGGAATGGCATGGTGAGCAAAAACGATGGATTTAGGCCCAGATCTCTGTACTGGAGTGAATGTATGACATTGTTCTGCATTCTGTTGTTTTTGCATTTCTCTGAGGTAACTACCAGTAGAGTGCATCAGGGAGGGTGAGCTCTTGGATTCCTAAAGAGGCAGGATACTTTTGTTTCCTCATCTTGCAATGAAAGCCTACAAGGATTCGTTTTTTGCTTCCCTTTCATACATTTTCACATCTTTCTGCACACTAGATACTGCAATGCAAGAATGAAACTCATTTCACTTAGGCTTGAAACAGTTATTTAACGATCATCATAAGTTATTGAGGGGGAAAAACTGAGCTTCTGATAGGCTATTGCCGGGTGCTGCTCATCATGAAGATGTATGGACACTGACAAATGGTATGATATTTGGAAAACACATCTATGAGAAGTGCTGCAGGGTCGACACACGCAGTGGGGAACTACTCTACTGTTTAGGACTCTCAATGAAGATCCTACAATGCAGAAATGTTAATACACTTGGTTATAAACATCTCTCAGTAGAATAAGTTACTTATGCACTGAATGAGTCAGATTTTCATAAAATGACTGCCATCTCTATTTATAAATAAAAAAATCTTTAACCATAACAGGAGAAACAGAATTGTAAAAAAAAAAAAAAAAAAAAAAAAAGACTGAATGTACCTTATTAATTGTTAGTATTGAAATGTTAATTTGCCAACAGGCTAGAGCAAAGCGGCAGCCACCTGCAAATGCTTTTTTATTGTTAACAACAATCGAGAAAAGCCATCAGCGTGTATCGCCAAGCCAACAGGAGACCTTTCCGCCAGTCACCAGTATGTACAGTTTATCAACAGCCTGTCTTGGGAGGCATGAAAGTCATTATAGTTATTCTGTGAGAACTATCCAGACAAACATGTCATTATCTATTCAGTTGTCCTTGTTGCAGGCTCAGCCATGAGACTATTAGTCATAACATTCTGGTGTTCTTTAATGTAATACAATGAACCCAAAACCCTTCTGGATGTTCATTGAACATTTGTGGTTACTCAAACATTCAGTCTGTGTCAGGTTCTGGGTTGAGCACTTTCTCTGCATTTTATTTTGAAGTGTTTTTGAACAAGATGGTGTCTGGCGAGAGAGATCAGGTGGGTCTTCATTATTTATCAATCGTAGGCTCAAGTAAGAAGGGATTTCCACATGTTTGTTTCATCTTATCGGAGAGCTCTGCAAACCCTGACGGGATTGTTCTGTGCAAGTCGAACAGTCTGTAGACAATTACACAACGACACACTTTCTAAAAATGTGCTTTTAAAAAAACTCTTCTTTCAAGCACGATCTTATTTGAAGAATCATTTAAGTACAAAGAATGGTGTACTACATACACAAGTCATCTTCAGACATATGCAGCGAGCTAGGTTTGGTCTTCAACAACATAGAATAAAAGGTGTTAGCCCAACACCAGTGTCACCATACTTAATGTCTACAAATGTAATGATTACTAAACTTCGACGTAAAATGAATGCATTACAACAGTTATGGCTATGTGCGTTTAGATATTGTGTGTGGGCTGGACACACTCCGGACCTTGAGTCTTGAATACCATCAAGGTAACTGCGGGCGTGTAGACCATGTCACAGGATTACTCCACCAAGCTCACTGGAAAACCTCCGCCACCCAAAATCCCATTCCCAGGAGGTAAAGACCACATTAGCTGCATTGTATGAGACCGTCTTCAATACTGCCCTTGGGGATTTAGAGGCTGTGCAGCTGAGTATCTAGGCGAGTAATATCGTCCGACCAAAATACTGAATCCAGAATACAGACTACCCCTGTCTCGTGAAAGCAAAGGTGCAAAGTTATTGCTATATTAACTATTCTTCACTTCACATACCAGGAAGATATTTGTTTCGCCATATTTTGGTTTAATTAACAATTCTGTACACATCCATATCTTCTTCCAAACCTGTCACCGTGGTCTTTTCATAAGCCTATCACAGCCCAGTACTTGGCGACTCATCGAACAATCTCAGCGCGGCACTTCACACCAACCGACCTCCTTGCAGTGGTTCACCCTATTTTCAAACGTTCTCGTACACACAATCTACAACCTTAAACATGCACAATAAACAAATAACCTTTTCATTCACTTTTGCAGTAATGCTTTTTCTGGTGGATACAGTATCTGCATGTGGATTCCTGACCATGGAATGCTGGTGCAGGAGTCATTCAAAAGGTGAAGAATCCACAGGCAGATGTATCTATCAGGAGAGAGAGGGGGAGCAACATACCATGCATACAGCTTTATTGAGTATTCTTGCTGTCCATGCAGGTTTTGTCATTAACCATAGAATAACCAGACTCTTAACTAGTTTGCCCACCATGAGAAGGCGATAGCCTTGTTATATGTACTTGCGAGCAAGGCCTTAGGATAGGAACGAGTAGAAACTGTAAAATAGACAAGGGATTGGACTCCCCGCTGAGATTTTAAATGGTGGGCTAGTAACCTGCCTCGTCATGGGTCATCAACTGAAGATCATCCAACACAAATTAGAAATGGTTTGTACCCTATCCGGCCGGAACAGTGTGGAAGGAGAGAAGAGACGTAGAAGAGGAAGGAGATTAAAACTGCAGTCGTTAAAGTTCCACTGGGATAAACGTATTCAGTCCTGCCAAAGAAGAGTAGGTCTTTCCCTGCTATCCCTATATTCTTCATAAAGACAACGACTGACTGACCCAGGAAACTGTGTGCTAATGGGTCCATTCATCACTCCAAATGGACTGACT
This sequence comes from Triturus cristatus, assembly GCF_964204655.1. Classification (NCBI taxonomy): domain Eukaryota; kingdom Metazoa; phylum Chordata; class Amphibia; order Caudata; family Salamandridae; genus Triturus; species Triturus cristatus. The sequence goes on along the minus strand of NC_140582.1, from coordinate 1,198,516,606 downwards.
AAAAGTCACCTTTACAACAGTTACAATTTCATTTTTATTTTTCTTCATATTCTTTGAAAGGAAGTAATGTTACTTGTCAAACTGATTGGTAATGAGCTAATCTTATGTTAAGGTGGAAATCAGAAGTGGTATCTGATCACCTCGGTAAATCCACACAAATCTGTAATGTGCAGAACCAGGCTCCCTTAAGAGCAGAGATTAAAGACCTTGAGAGAAGCACACTGGACTTTGCAAACATATACTGACTGAATATTTCTAAAGCGAACTATTGCCGAGGCGTCTTGATGCTGAGGTAAGTGGAGGCTAGTGCAGCGAGACAGGTTAGCACTGAGAGAAAAGCCATGTTTTTATTTGCTTCCTAAAAAGTGACCTGCTATATTGAGGTCAGAGGTATCGGAAGTGAATTCTACAGTTTAGCTGCTTGGTATGAAAAGCGCTTTCCCCCCACCTTACTCTGTTTATCTTGGGGCAGTCTACAAGTCTAGTATTTGAGGATCTAAGACAGCGTGATGGTTCGTAGCAGGGGAATAGGACTTGTAGATCATAGGCACCTCCTCCGTAGATGGATTTGTGAACTACACACAGGGCCTTAAAGTCCACCTGTCATCTCACTGGGAGCCAGTGAAGTTGCTTTACGCCGGAAGATGTAGGATGGTGCTTTGTAAGGTTGAGCAACACTCTCATGGCCGCGTTTTGAAGAGACTGGAGTTTGGAAAGCTGGGCTGCACCAGCTCCCAAGTATAGAGCGTTGCAGTAGTCCAACCTCGACAGCACTAAAGCTCCAGCCACCGTTTTCCTCAGGGATAAAGGGTAGGATTTTCTGAAGGACCTTCAAAGTGATATAGCAGGCTGGGGACACCTGGTTTTCTGCGCGGCAAGAGTGAGGTCTTTGTCTATCAGGACACCTAGGTTTCTAGCTTTAGATGTCGTCACAGGGCAGTTTCCGGCTTCAGGGGGACACCATAGTTGGCTCCAGACAGATGATTTTGGACCAAACTCTACAACCTCAGTTTTACCTGTACTTAGTTTCAGAAAATTGGAGTTCATCCAGGTCATCAGAGCTGTGATGCAATTTCGGAAGCGTTCAGCAGTTGCGTCCACGCCATGTGTCACGGACACCACAGCTGTCTTCGGTGGAGGGCTTCCAAGTTTGCAAGAAGGCGCGTTTCAGCCTAGCCACGCATTACTAAACCCCTAAGCAACTACCTGCTGTAATGCACCGCCAGTTCAAGAAACCACATCCAAAAACGGCACATGGATCAGGCCTCGTGAACAACAAAGAAGCGCACTGTGCAAATGGGTGTGAATAATCAACGTACAAACAGTAACAGTGAATTACAAAGCGATAAAAGCGTGGAAATAAGAGCCCATAGGACGATTTAAAAAAATATATATATATTTTTAAACCCAAGCCAGGCCATCCGTTCGCCCACAATGGTGGCCTAAAATGAGCTGATGCTGGTACAGGGCAGGATTCATATCATTCATGAGAAGGCAGGAGTCCTTGGAGATCTTTGTTATTCAGTCAAGGCGCGGCACTATATTATCAAATAATTCAAAAATATGTTTTTCTGTTCGATAACGAAGATCTAGAACGCAACAGGAAACTTCTGAAATAAATGTATTTCTTCATCCCCCTGAGTGGTTGGTGGCGAGTCTTTAGACTGGGCACTTCGCCACCGTTCCTGCCATGCCTGCACTCCAATAGAAACGCCTCATGGGTGACACCACCAAGATTGTCGCCGCGCACTCCAGACTTATGCATATGGTGTGTGACACGATGCACTCGATGGAGGGAAGCGACAAACGCTAGCCTGCTCGAGCAGGAGCGTCGGACATGAGGTAGAATCAAGAGTGGCGCGAGCCTGTGCGTGAGCCGCTGCTAGGAGTGAACTGAGCAGTTCTGTTCAGCAGTAGGGAGAACGAAGCCTCTCAAACACAGCAGGGCCATAGGCGAAAAGCAGCAGCTAATAACCAGGTGACGTCACTGTGATGCGGGGGCCTCAATCACTGCTTCTGGCACCAGTGACCCGGCATCAAACACCCGAAGAATGAACCGAGCGGCGGCTTCCCTCGCCGGGGTGTATAAACAGCAAGGGTCGGGCACCCGGCATTCTTATACATTTCGGGATTAGAATAAGTCTGGGGGAAAAGCTGAAAACGGACCTACAGTCAGCACCTTGCATTTTATTCGCTGAAAAGGTACTTGAATCAGATGAAACCTCTATTCTGCAGCGCCATCTAGCGGTGGAAAAGAAGTATCTATGTAGACCTTTTAAGAGCAGCCGGGTATAATAAAGGAACCCTGCCATGGATAGGTTCGTCCCTCTGCGCCTCGTTTTCAAACCCTGGGTCTGCTATGCTGGTTTACGCCCTTGTGGGTTTGGTGACAGCGATGCCCCTCGCGCACGCTCTGCAGTCTGGGGCCGTGTCTCGCCAGACAGGATGCCATGCTCTCTGCCACGGGCCGTGTCTTGCCAGGCAGGATGCCATGCTCTCCGCCGCGGACCCTGTCTCGCCATGGAGGATGCCATGCTCTGCTACCAGGGGCCGTGTCTCGCCAGGCAGGATGCCATGCTCTCTGCCAGGGGCCGTGTCTTGCCAGGCAGGGTGCCATGCTCTCCGCCGCGGACCCTGTCTCGCCATGGAGGATGCCATGCTCTGCTACCAGGGATCCTGTCTCGCCATGGAGGATGCCATGCTCTCTGCCAGGGGCCGTGTCTCTCGAGGCAGGATGCCATGCTCTACAGTCTGGGGCCGTGTTTCGCCAGGCAGGATGCCATGCTCTCTGCCAGGGGCCGTGTCTCGCCAGGCAGGATCAAAAAAATAAACAAGGGCCCCCTGTACAATAGTTATGTAATTCCTAGGGCAGGGTACTATCAAGTGAGGTATAAATCCCTAGGCAAATAATGTTAAACTGTCTGTAGTCTGTTGGTAAATATATGCCCAATTAGTGCATTTAGTTTCTTTGAGATATTGGAGTGCAATTCGTATAAAGTCAACTAACACTTACTATATTTAAAAACATTCATTTAATGACATATTAAAAACAATTAATCATACAAAATAAAATACAATTGTTAAAAAATCTGAAATGTTACACTTTTTATCTCATCACGTAATGATTACAAAATACACATTATTTAGTGGCTGACGAGTAGATTCTTTCTCGACGCGCGTTTCGACGCAAGCTGCGTCTTCATCAGGAGGAGCCACACGTTAACCTATAACATAATGTAATAATTACACTCCAATATTTGATACTTCACAAGTCAATTTATTATAAGACCTTCACCGACACCTCTGTGACATAATAGATATACTTTTTACAATTTGTGTTTTTCATTCTTCTCACCGACAGGAGAATTAAGCGGGAGAAATTGCATTAATAATCGTATTGTTGAACTCCTTATTGCTATTTTATCTAGGCCATTTATTAGCCATCCTCTTTTTAAGTGATTTTTTCAAAAACGATGCATGCTTACGTTGTTTGTGATCTAGATACGTTTCTCACACTCTAGTAGCTATGCTTCCTTTACTTCGTTAGTGGTTGGTTCTAGGTACTAGAAGGCAATGATATTTGTTTAAGTCAGGTACAAATCTCTACCTTTAGTTTGGAAAAGTTAACTCTTCTTTTTACTACTTACAGTGGTTTGTTCTCTGAGTACGATAATCTCTTCTTTTTTTATGTTGTTCGGTAACAGATAAAATTCTAGATATACTGAAACGAAGAGACAAATAATGTATACATATCAATTTTTTTGAAAATTTCTGGGTCAAATCTACTAAAATCCTGTTATAAGATCTCATAAATTTACCTAGTCAGGCGTTTTAACGTCGTGAAATGATGGCAACGACGGACTTTTTTTGTAAAGAAGCGGATGTCGTCATAAAGATAAAGCTAAAAAATAAAATTTATTATGGTTTCAAACAGATGTTGTTAAGTTCTTGTATTTGTCTGTCTAAGTTCGCAAGACATCGTGATATTATTTGTGTCCAAGTCAGTTTTCTTAGTAGATGTGTCTGACTCTCTTAAAAGTCCACGTCATATATTATGGACTATTTTTATTGATATTTGCAAGATATCGTAATTCGTGCACATCAAAGGCATTCTCTTATTCTAAGTTTGTCTATATTATCTTAACCGTGACTAGTTACCCATTCCGGACTCCTATAACTCTTTTGTGTTGGTAGAAGCCTCTCGTGTCTAATGGTTGCGTATTACTTGTAAGACGCCTATTTAGTTGAAATAAATGGAAGCTCGCAGCCGTGGGTTTCTTACCTTAAAATGGTTTTAACAGTCTAGGAACCGGCGGCGTCTCTGCGTCCTACTCGGTCTGTTGTGTTCTAAACTCTCCTTTTCCTCTGTGTTATTTAAACGCATTTTAGCGCGAGTGATCTGACATTTCATTGGTTAATAATTATGTCGAAAGGCCTTAATCTCTATCTGGAGTTCCGGTTGGGTAACAAGCTAGACGCTGTTTTCCTATTGGTTACTCGGATCCTATCACATTCTCTTTAACAGACTTGTATCTATTAGCCTCGTGGATGGGTGGAAATTGCCACTGTAATCTATGTCGAGTGATTTCATAGGGTATCAAGGGTGATAGGGTGAAATAAGGTTGGGGAATTAATTTCTAATTGGTTACCTAGGTATAGGTTCGTTATATTCTCGTCCCACGTTAGCCAACAGGAGCTATAATAGGGCAAGAGTCTTACCTTGTTTTTTTCTTTTTTCCAATGAACAAACTTTATTGACAATTTATATATAGTGTAAAGGAAACATAATCACTTTAAAAAGGTAACTATTTGCCTTTACCGGTATATTTATTAGTAATTCAGGAAGTTCTATTATTTTGAATTTATTAATTCTATACTATCTATTTAGTTAGATTGCATTTTCCCAAGGTAGCTCGTTATTAAGCCCATTTATTGCTGTGTTCAGAGAAAAAATCCAATAGACTTCTCTCAACTTTCTAATTCTGTTACTTTCATTTTCTGTTGCACATTTGATTTTTTCTAGTATTCTCCATTGCATTTGTTCAGGTTTATGCTGTGAGTCAATGTAGTGTTTTACTAGAGGGGCAGAGAGTTTAGCATTTCTAATGGCTGAACGATGTTCAGTGAGTCTTGTTTGGATTGCTCTAGAAGTCTCTCCTACATAACCTAGTTTACACGGGCATATGATAAGGTAAACCACATTTTGTGTCTTACAATTCCACATTCCTGATGCACGAATCGTATAATTGTTGAAAATCAGACTTTCTCCCTCAAAGACAGAGTCACAAGATTTGCAAGAAAGACATTTGTGGGTTCCCTTCACAGGGTAATCTCCATCAATTGTTTTCTGTGTGAAAGTGTTAACTTTCGAGAATCTTGAATGTACTACCATATCTTTAATATTCTTATTGCGTTTATAAGCAAATAAGGGTTTCGGTATGGTGTACTCTTGTGCAGGGTCGCTATTTAAGATATGCCAGTTGGAATTTATGATTTGTTTTACCTTAGCATTAAGTGTCGAATGTTTAGTGACACATACAAGTTGTGTAGTTCTTTTTTTAGAGGTTCCTTTTAAAAGGTGATCTCTGTCGTAATATCTGGCTCTTTTATATGATTCCCTCACCAATCGGTGTGGGTATCCTCTAGCTATAAATTTTTGTTTCATTGAGACAGCCTGATTGTCAAAGTCTATTAGTCTTGTGCAGTTCCGTCTAACTCTTAAAAACTGAGAGAATGGTATACTTTGTTTTTGTGTTCTTGGATGGTAGCTGTCAAAGTGGAGAAGTGTATTTCTCGAAGTAGGTTTGACAAATAGGTCTACTTCTAAGGTGCCATTATTATGTTTTATGAAAATGTCCAGAAATTCTACTTTTTGTGTACTTGAATGTGCCGTGAATTTAAGATTTGGATCAGTGAGGTTTAACCATGTCAAAAAATCGTCTAGTTCATGGTCATCATCGGTCCATATAAAAAAGATGTCGTCTATATATCTAGACCAATGAGTGATCGACTCAAAGTAGGGGGCAATTTCATTAAATATATTCTTAGTTTCAAACAAAGCCATGTAGATGTTGGCTACAGAAGGCGCTACCGAGGCTCCCATACTTACGCCTTTTGTTTGTTTATAAAGGCTATTTCCAAATTCAAAGTTGTTTTCGTTTAAAACGATATCAAGACAGTCAAGTATGAATTTTATAGGGCCTTGGATTTCATATTGATTTATAAACCACTTGACGGCATCTAGAGCTTCCTTTTGTGGAATATTAGAGTATAATGATTCTATGTCAAGGGTTACTAATGTACTCCTATTTGGGTTAAATTCAAGACCTTCTACTTTGTTGATTATATCTCCAGTATCTTTAATGTAAGATTGTATCTTGGGAATATGAGGTCTCAGTTTACAATCGACATATTTCGACAAGGGTTCCGTAACTGAACCGATAGTGGAGACTATAGGACGATAAGGAGGGTCTAATTCATTTTTATGTACTTTAGGGATTCCATATATACATGGCATTTTCTCATTGGAACTGTTAAGATATTCATGTTCCTTATTGCTAATTTCTCCTTTGTTATAGGCATTATCTGTCAAATTTTTAATTTTGTTAATGATTTTTTTAGTAGGATTGGATTTAATTTTGGAGTAAAATCTCTGATCATTAAGCATGGTGGTCATTTTCTGTTCATATACTACAGTGTCAATCACTGCAATACCCCCACCTTTATCACAGTTTTTTATGGTCAATGTAGAGTTATCTCGTAACTCTTTCAGAGTGAGATATTCTTCTCTATTCAAGTTGTATATAGGTTTGGGGATGAACTTACATATTTGATTCAGACGTTTTAACACCGTGTGTTCAAACACGCCTACTTCTGGACCAATTTGTTCAAGTGAAGGTGTGAAATTGGATTTCACATGTAATTCATTGTGATCATAAGTTTCTATACAATTATCATTATCATTATCTCCAAAGAATTTTTTAAGTCTAATCTTACGAAAAAATGAGATGATATCTCTGTGTAATTCAAATTTATTAGTCACTGTGTGGGGGACATAAGATAAACCTTTGGATAGTAAAGATAGGCTGCTTATATTAAGTGATTCTGTGGAAAGATTGAAGATTGGTATTTCCTTCCTTATCTCCAATACTGTCTCTTGCGTGTCTCTAAGACATGGGATGTTTCTGGTTGGTACTGGTGATTCTGATATTCCTCCCTTGCTGGTAATTGAAAGCTCACTCTCTGTCTCCCTCGTCGTCCCCCGCGCTGGGCCAAAAAAGGACGACGTCCTTGTTGGTTAGGTTGGTATGGTCTTTGCAAATTTTGGGGTTCGTAATAATTAGAGTTATCTTCACCCTCCGAGTCTGTAGTATCTGAGAAAGTTTTAACTTTCTGTTGTCTAGGGATGTTATCATTAACATATTGATTTTGTTTGTAAAAATTCTCTCCTAGATAGGGGTACGTTCTTTCTAGGGAGTGATACCGTTTGTCTTTACTTAACTTCTCTGTTTTACGTTTTGTTAAATAATCAGAGAAGGATGAAAGTTCTCTCTCAGAGTTCTCTAGTTTCTTTTTTGCTTCCTCAAACTCATTGGATTTCCTAATTTTTTCTTCTAGTTCTGTTATTTCTAATTTCAATTTGTTAACTAGTTCTTTCGCAGTTTCTATGATTAAAATCATGAAATCTCTGGAGCACCTGTTGGCAATCATGCTCCATTTCTCTAGGAATTGTCTATATTCGACAAAGAGCCCCGGAATATTACGAATACGTAATCCCTGTGGTATTATTCCAACTTTAAGATATTCGAGCATAAATGCTCCATGAGCTTCCATACGTTTCACTTTTTTCTTTAGATCTATTAATTGGTTAATATCTTCATTATTACGAATATTGGTGTTGGAAATATTACTAAAAGAATTGCTAGTTCCTACTAAAGTAGCAAAGTCTTCATCCGTGAAGCCAAATGTTTTCAATTGTTCCATATTGGAAAGATGATAAAAAGAATTATAGAGGTGGGCCTTACGTCAGAATATAGACAAAACCTAACGAATTCCTTTGACAATCTGGTGAAGTATAAAATACTTATAGAATCAACAGTGGAAAATGTTAAAAATGGATAGAATTGATAGAAATCACAGATAATTGTTCAAAGCGACTGATAATTACACAATATTCTTAATACACACAAGGTATATGTCACTAGGTTTTGGTGTACATTTTTCAAGGTCAACAACTGATATTTGGACAGCTAATAAGAAAAATTGAAGCCCCAAACAGACAGGCTGTGGGTAATAATCAAAAAAATAAACAAGGGCCCCCTGTACAATAGTTATGTAATTCCTAGGGCAGGGTACTATCAAGTGAGGTATAAATCCCTAGGCAAATAATGTTAAACTGTCTGTAGTCTGTTGGTAAATATATGCCCAATTAGTGCATTTAGTTTCTTTGAGATATTGGAGTGCAATTCGTATAAAGTCAACTAACACTTACTATATTTAAAAACATTCATTTAATGACATATTAAAAACAATTCATCATACAAAATAAAATACAATTGTTAAAAAATCTGAAATGTTACACTTTTTATCTCATCACGTAATGATTACAAAATACACATTATTTAGTGGCTGACGAGTAGATTCTTTCTCGACGCGCGTTTCGACGCAAGCTGCGTCTTCATCAGGAGGAGCCACACGTTAACCTATAACATAATGTAATAATTACACTCCAATATTTGATACTTCACAAGTCAATTTATTATAAGACCTTCACCGACACCTCTGTGACATAATAGATATACTTTTTACAATTTGTGTTTTTCATTCTTCTCACCGACAGGAGAATTAAGCGGGAGAAATTGCATTAATAATCGTATTGTTGAACTCCTTATTGCTATTTTATCTAGGCCATTTATTAGCCATCCTCTTTTTAAGTGATTTTTTCAAAAACGATGCATGCTTACGTTGTTTGTGATCTAGATACGTTTCTCACACTCTAGTAGCTATGCTTCCTTTACTTCGTTAGTGGTTGGTTCTAGGTACTAGAAGGCAATGATATTTGTTTAAGTCAGGTACAAATCTCTACCTTTAGTTTGGAAAAGTTAACTCTTCTTTTTACTACTTACAGTGGTTTGTTCTCTGAGTACGATAATCTCTTCTTTTTTTATGTTGTTCGGTAACAGATAAAATTCTAGATATACTGAAACGAAGAGACAAATAATGTATACATATCAATTTTTTTGAAAATTTCTGGGTCAAATCTACTAAAATCCTGTTATAAGATCTCATAAATTTACCTAGTCAGGCGTTTTAACGTCGTGAAATGATGGCAACGACGGACTTTTTTTGTAAAGAAGCGGATGTCGTCATAAAGATAAAGCTAAAAAATAAAATTTATTATGGTTTCAAACAGATGTTGTTAAGTTCTTGTATTTGTCTGTCTAAGTTCGCAAGACATCGTGATATTATTTGTGTCCAAGTCAGTTTTCTTAGTAGATGTGTCTGACTCTCTTAAAAGTCCACGTCATATATTATGGACTATTTTTATTGATATTTGCAAGATATCGTAATTCGTGCACATCAAAGGCATTCTCTTATTCTAAGTTTGTCTATATTATCTTAACCGTGACTAGTTACCCATTCCGGACTCCTATAACTCTTTTGTGTTGGTAGAAGCCTCTCGTGTCTAATGGTTGCGTATTACTTGTAAGACGCCTATTTAGTTGAAATAAATGGAAGCTCGCAGCCGTGGGTTTCTTACCTTAAAATGGTTTTAACAGTCTAGGAACCGGCGGCGTCTCTGCGTCCTACTCGGTCTGTTGTGTTCTAAACTCTCCTTTTCCTCTGTGTTATTTAAACGCATTTTAGCGCGAGTGATCTGACATTTCATTGGTTAATAATTATGTCGAAAGGCCTTAATCTCTATCTGGAGTTCCGGTTGGGTAACAAGCTAGACGCTGTTTTCCTATTGGTTACTCGGATCCTATCACATTCTCTTTAACAGACTTGTATCTATTAGCCTCGTGGATGGGTGGAAATTGCCACTGTAATCTATGTCGAGTGATTTCATAGGGTATCAAGGGTGATAGGGCGAAATAAGGTTGGGGAATTAATTTCTAATTGGTTACCTAGGTATAGGTTCGTTATATTCTCGTCCCACGTTCGCCAACAGGAGCTATAATAGGGCAAGAGTCTTACCTTGTTTTTTTCTTTTTTCCAATGAACAAACTTTATTGACAATTTATATATAGTGTAAAGGAAACATAATCACTTTAAAAAGGTAACTATTTGCCTTTACCGGTATATTTATTAGTAATTCAGGAAGTTCTATTATTTTGAATTTATTAATTCTATACTATCTATTTAGTTAGATTGCATTTTCCCAAGGTAGCTCGTTATTAAGCCCATTTATTGCTGTGTTCAGAGAAAAAATCCAATAGACTTCTCTCAACTTTCTAATTCTGTTACTTTCATTTTCTGTTGCACATTTGATTTTTTCTAGTATTCTCCATTGCATTTGTTCAGGTTTATGCTGTGAGTCAATGTAGTGTTTTACTAGAGGGGCAGAGAGTTTAGCATTTCTAATGGCTGAACGATGTTCAGTGAGTCTTGTTTGGATTGCTCTAGAAGTCTCTCCTACATAACCTAGTTTACACGGGCATATGATAAGGTAAACCACATTTTGTGTCTTACAATTCCACATTCCTGATGCACGAATCGTATAATTGTTGAAAATCAGACTTTCTCCCTCAAAGACAGAGTCACAAGATTTGCAAGAAAGACATTTGTGGGTTCCCTTCACAGGGTAATCTCCATCAATTGTTTTCTGTGTGAAAGTGTTAACTTTCGAAAATCTTGAATGTACTACCATATCTTTAATATTCTTATTGCGTTTATAAGCAAATAAGGGTTTCGGTATGGTGTACTCTTGTGCAGGGTCGCTATTTAAGATATGCCAGTTGGAATTTATGATTTGTTTTACCTTAGCATTAAGTGTCGAATGTTTAGTGACACATACAAGTTGTGTAGTTCTTTTTTTAGAGGTTCCTTTTAAAAGGTGATCTCTGTCGTAATATCTGGCTCTTTTATATGATTCCCTCACCAATCGGTGTGGGTATCCTCTAGCTATAAATTTTTGTTTCATTGAGACAGCCTGATTGTCAAAGTCTATTAGTCTTGTGCAGTTCCGTCTAACTCTTAAAAACTGAGAGAATGGTATACTTTGTTTTTGTGTTCTTGGATGGTAGCTGTCAAAGTGGAGAAGTGTATTTCTCGAAGTAGGTTTGACAAATAGGTCTACTTCTAAGGTGCCATTATTATGTTTTATGAAAATGTCCAGAAATTCTACTTTTTGTGTACTTGAATGTGCCGTGAATTTAAGATTTGGATCAGTGAGGTTTAACCATGTCAAAAAATCGTCTAGTTCATGGTCATCATCGGTCCATATAAAAAAGATGTCGTCTATATATCTAGACCAATGAGTGATCGACTCAAAGTAGGGGGCAATTTCATTAAATATATTCTTAGTTTCAAACAAAGCCATGTAGATGTTGGCTACAGAAGGCGCTACCGAGGCTCCCATACTTACGCCTTTTGTTTGTTTATAAAGGCTATTTCCAAATTCAAAGTTGTTTTCGTTTAAAACGATATCAAGACAGTCAAGTATGAATTTTATAGGGCCTTGGATTTCATATTGATTTATAAACCACTTGACGGCATCTAGAGCTTCCTTTTGTGGAATATTAGAGTATAATGATTCTATGTCAAGGGTTACTAATGTACTCCTATTTGGGTTAAATTCAAGACCTTCTACTTTGTTGATTATATCTCCAGTATCTTTAATGTAAGATTGTATCTTGGGAATATGAGGTCTCAGTTTACAATCGACATATTTCGACAAGGGTTCCGTAACTGAACCGATAGTGGAGACTATAGGACGATAAGGAGGGTCTAATTCATTTTTATGTACTTTAGGGATTCCATATATACATGGCATTTTCTCATTGGAACTGTTAAGATATTCATGTTCCTTATTGCTAATTTCTCCTTTGTTATAGGCATTATCTGTCAAATTTTTAATTTTGTTAATGATTTTTTTAGTAGGATTGGATTTAATTTTGGAGTAAAATCTCTGATCATTAAGCATGGTGGTCATTTTCTGTTCATATACTACAGTGTCAATCACTGCAATACCCCCACCTTTATCACAGTTTTTTATGGTCAATGTAGAGTTATCTCGTAACTCTTTCAGAGTGAGATATTCTTCTCTATTCAAGTTGTATATAGGTTTGGGGATGAACTTACATATTTGATTCAGACGTTTTAACACCGTGTGTTCAAACACGCCTACTTCTGGACCAATTTGTTCAAGTGAAGGTGTGAAATTGGATTTCACATGTAATTCATTGTGATCATAAGTTTCTATACAATTATCATTATCATTATCTCCAAAGAATTTTTTAAGTCTAATCTTACGAAAAAATGAGATGATATCTCTGTGTAATTCAAATTTATTAGTCACTGTGTGGGGGACATAAGATAAACCTTTGGATAGTAAAGATAGGCTGCTTATATTAAGTGATTCTGTGGAAAGATTGAAGATTGGTATTTCCTTCCTTATCTCCAATACTGTCTCTTGCGTGTCTCTAAGACATGGGATGTTTCTGGTTGGTACTGGTGATTCTGATATTCCTCCCTTGCTGGTAATTGAAAGCTCACTCTCTGTCTCCCTCGTCGTCCCCCGCGCTGGGCCAAAAAAGGACGACGTCCTTGTTGGTTAGGTTGGTATGGTCTTTGCAAATTTTGGGGTTCGTAATAATTAGAGTTATCTTCACCCTCCGAGTCTGTAGTATCTGAGAAAGTTTTAACTTTCTGTTGTCTAGGGATGTTATCATTAACATATTGATTTTGTTTGTAAAAATTCTCTCCTAGATAGGGGTACGTTCTTTCTAGGGAGTGATACCGTTTGTCTTTACTTAACTTCTCTGTTTTACGTTTTGTTAAATAATCAGAGAAGGATGAAAGTTCTCTCTCAGAGTTCTCTAGTTTCTTTTTTGCTTCCTCAAACTCATTGGATTTCCTAATTTTTTCTTCTAGTTCTGTTATTTCTAATTTCAATTTGTTAACTAGTTCTTTCGCAGTTTCTATGATTAAAATCATGAAATCTCTGGAGCACCTGTTGGCAATCATGCTCCATTTCTCTAGGAATTGTCTATATTCGACAAAGAGCCCCGGAATATTACGAATACGTAATCCCTGTGGTATTATTCCAACTTTAAGATATTCGAGCATAAATGCTCCATGAGCTTCCATACGTTTCACTTTTTTCTTTAGATCTATTAATTGGTTAATATCTTCATTATTACGAATATTGGTGTTGGAAATATTACTAAAAGAATTGCTAGTTCCTACTAAAGTAGCAAAGTCTTCATCCGTGAAGCCAAATGTTTTCAATTGTTCCATATTGGAAAGATGATAAAAAGAATTATAGAGGTGGGCCTTACGTCAGAATATAGACAAAACCTAACAAATTCCTTTGACAATCTGGTGAAGTATAAAATACTTATAGAATCAACAGTGGAAAATGTTAAAAATGGATAGAATTGATAGAAATCACAGATAATTGTTCAAAGCGACTGATAATTACACAATATTCTTAATACACACAAGGTATATGTCACTAGGTTTTGGTGTACATTTTTCAAGGTCAACAACTGATATTTGGACAGCTAATAAGAAAAATTGAAGCCCCAAACCCACGGCTGCGAGCTTCCATTTATTTCAACTAAATAGGCGTCTTACAAGTAATACGCAACCATTAGACACGAGAGGCTTCTACCAACACAAAAGAGTTATAGGAGTCCGGAATGGGTAACTAGTCACGGTTAAGATAATATAGACAAACTTAGAATAAGAGAATGCCTTTGATGTGCACGAATTACGATATCTTGCAAATATCAATAAAAATAGTCCATAATATATGACGTGGACTTTTAAGAGAGTCAGACACATCTACTAAGAAAACTGACTTGGACACAAATAATATCACGATGTCTTGCGAACTTAGACAGACAAATACAAGAACTTAACAACATCTGTTTGAAACCATAATAAATTTTATTTTTTAGCTTTATCTTTATGACGACATCCGCTTCTTTACAAAAAAAGTCCGTCGTTGCCATCATTTCACGACGTTAAAACGCCTGACTAGGTAAATTTATGAGATCTTATAACAGGATTTTAGTAGATTTGACCCAGAAATTTTCAAAAAAATTGATATGTATACATTATTTGTCTCTTCGTTTCAGTATATCTAGAATTTTATCTGTTACCGAACAACATAAAAAAAGAAGAGATTATCGTACTCAGAGAACAAACCACTGTAAGTAGTAAAAAGAAGAGTTAACTTTTCCAAACTAAAGGTAGAGATTTGTACCTGACTTAAACAAATATCATTGCCTTCTAGTACCTAGAACCAACCACTAACGAAGTAAAGTAAGCATAGCTACTAGAGTGTGAGAAACGTATCTAGATCACAAACAACGTAAGCATGCATCGTTTTTGAAAAAATCACTTAAAAAGAGGATGGCTAATAAATGGCCTAGATAAAATAGCAATAAGGAGTTCAACAATACGATTATTAATGCAATTTCTCCCGCTTAATTCTCCTGTCGGTGAGAAGAATGAAAAACACAAATTGTAAAAAGTATATCTATTATGTCACAGAGGTGTCGGTGAAGGTCTTATAATAAATTGACTTGTGAAGTATCAAATATTGGAGTGTAATTATTACATTATGTTATAGGTTAACGTGTGGCTCCTCCTGATGAAGACGCAGCTTGCGTCGAAACGCGCGTCGAGAAAGAATCTACTCGTCAGCCACTAAATAATGTGTATTTTGTAATCATTACGTGATGAGATAAAAAGTGTAACATTTCAGATTTTTTAACAATTGTATTTTATTTTGTATGATGAATTGTTTTTAATATGTCATTAAATGAATGTTTTTAAATATAGTAAGTGTTAGTTGACTTTATACGAATTGCACTCCAATATCTCAAAGAAACTAAATGCACTAATTGGGCATATATTTACCAACAGACTACAGACAGTTTAACATTATTTGCCTAGGGATTTATACCTCACTTGATAGTACCCTGCCCTAGGAATTACATAACTATTGTACAGGGGGCCCTTGTTTATTTTTTTGATTATTACCCACAGCCTGTCTGTTTGGGGCTTCAATTTTTCTTATTAGCTGTCCAAATATCAGTTGTTGACCTTGAAAAATGTACACCAAAACCTAGTGACATATACCTTGTGTGTATTAAGAATATTGTGTAATTATCAGTCGCTTTGAACAATTATCTGTGATTTCTATCAATTCTATCCATTTTTAACATTTTCCACTGTTGATTCTATAAGTATTTTATACTTCACCAGATTGTCAAAGGAATTCGTTAGGTTTTGTCTATATTCTGACGTAAGGCCCACCTCTATAATTCTTTTTATCATCTTTCCAATATGGAACAATTGAAAACATTTGGCTTCACGGATGAAGACTTTGCTACTTTAGTAGGAACTAGCAATTCTTTTAGTAATATTTCCAACACCAATATTCGTAATAATGAAGATATTAACCAATTAATAGATCTAAAGAAAAAAGTGAAACGTATGGAAGCTCATGGAGCATTTATGCTCGAATATCTTAAAGTTGGAATAATACCACAGGGATTACGTATTCGTAATATTCCGGGGCTCTTTGTCGAATATAGACAATTCCTAGAGAAATGGAGCATGATTGCCAACAGGTGCTCCAGAGATTTCATGATTTTAATCATAGAAACTGCGAAAGAACTAGTTAACAAATTGAAATTAGAAATAACAGAACTAGAAGAAAAAATTAGGAAATCCAATGAGTTTGAGGAAGCAAAAAAGAAACTAGAGAACTCTGAGAGAGAACTTTCATCCTTCTCTGATTATTTAACAAAACGTAAAACAGAGAAGTTAAGTAAAGACAAACGGTATCACTCCCTAGAAAGAACGTACCCCTATCTAGGAGAGAATTTTTACAAACAAAATCAATATGTTAATGATAACATCCCTAGACAACAGAAAGTTAAAACTTTCTCAGATACTACAGACTCGGAGGGTGAAGATAACTCTAATTATTACGAACCCCAAAATTTGCAAAGACCATACCAACCTAACCAACAAGGACGTCGTCCTTTTTTGGCCCAGCGCGGGGGACGACGAGGGAGACAGAGAGTGAGCTTTCAATTACCAGCAAGGGAGGAATATCAGAATCACCAGTACCAACCAGAAACATCCCATGTCTTAGAGACACGCAAGAGACAGTATTGGAGATAAGGAAGGAAATACCAATCTTCAATCTTTCCACAGAATCACTTAATATAAGCAGCCTATCTTTACTATCCAAAGGTTTATCTTATGTCCCCCACACAGTGACTAATAAATTTGAATTACACAGAGATATCATCTCATTTTTTCGTAAGATTAGACTTAAAAAATTCTTTGGAGATAATGATAATGATAATTGTATAGAAACTTATGATCACAATGAATTACATGTGAAATCCAATTTCACACCTTCACTTGAACAAATTGGTCCAGAAGTAGGCGTGTTTGAACACACGGTGTTAAAACGTCTGAATCAAATATGTAAGTTCATCCCCAAACCTATATACAACTTGAATAGAGAAGAATATCTCACTCTGAAAGAGTTACGAGATAACTCTACATTGACCATAAAAAACTGTGATAAAGGTGGGGGTATTGCAGTGATTGACACTGTAGTATATGAACAGAAAATGACCACCATGCTTAATGATCAGAGATTTTACTCCAAAATTAAATCCAATCCTACTAAAAAAATCATTAACAAAATTAAAAATGACAGATAATGCCTATAACAAAGGAGAAATTAGCAATAAGGAACATGAATATCTTAACAGTTCCAATGAGAAAATGCCATGTATATATGGAATCCCTAAAGTACATAAAAATGAATTAGACCCTCCTTATCGTCCTATAGTCTCCACTATCGGTTCAGTTACGGAACCCTTGTCGAAATATGTCGATTGTAAACTGAGACCTCATATTCCCAAGATACAATCTTACATTAAAGATACTGGAGATATAATCAACAAAGTAGAAGGTCTTGAATTTAACCCAAATAGGAGTACATTAGTAACCCTTGACATAGAATCATTATACTCTAATATTCCACAAAAGGAAGCTCTAGATGCCGTCAAGTGGTTTATAAATCAATATGAAATCCAAGGCCCTATAAAATTCATACTTGACTGTCTTGATATCGTTTTAAACGAAAACAACTTTGAATTTGGAAATAGCCTTTATAAACAAACAAAAGGCGTAAGTATGGGAGCCTCGGTAGCGCCTTCTGTAGCCAACATCTACATGGCTTTGTTTGAAACTAAGAATATATTTAATGAAATTGCCCCCTACTTTGAGTCGATCACTCATTGGTCTAGATATATAGACGACATCTTTTTTATATGGACCGATGATGACCATGAACTAGACGATTTTTTGACATGGTTAAACCTCACTGATCCAAATCTTAAATTCACGGCACATTCAAGTACACAAAAAGTAGAATTTCTGGACATTTTCATAAAACATAATAATGGCACCTTAGAAGTAGACCTATTTGTCAAACCTACTTCGAGAAATACACTTCTCCACTTTGACAGCTACCATCCAAGAACACAAAAACAAAGTATACCATTCTCTCAGTTTTTAAGAGTTAGACGGAACTGCACAAGACTAATAGACTTTGACAATCAGGCTGTCTCAATGAAACAAAAATTTATAGCTAGAGGATACCCACACCGATTGGTGAGGGAATCATATAAAAGAGCCAGATATTACGACAGAGATCACCTTTTAAAAGGAACCTCTAAAAAAAGAACTACACAACTTGTATGTGTCACTAAACATTCGACACTTAATGCTAAGGTAAAACAAATCATAAATTCCAACTGGCATATCTTAAATAGCGACCCTGCACAAGAGTACACCATACCGAAACCCTTATTTGCTTATAAACGCAATAAGAATATTAAAGATATGGTAGTACATTCAAGATTTTCGAAAGTTAACACTTTCACACAGAAAACAATTGATGGAGATTACCCTGTGAAGGGAACCCACAAATGTCTTTCTTGCAAATCTTGTGACTCTGTCTTTGAGGGAGAAAGTCTGATTTTCAACAATTATACGATTCGTGCATCAGGAATGTGGAATTGTAAGACACAAAATGTGGTTTACCTTATCATATGCCCGTGTAAACTAGGTTATGTAGGAGAGACTTCTAGAGCAATCCAAACAAGACTCACTGAACATCGTTCAGCCATTAGAAATGCTAAACTCTCTGCCCCTCTAGTAAAACACTACATTGACTCACAGCATAAACCTGAACAAATGCAATGGAGAATACTAGAAAAAATCAAATGTGCAACAGAAAATGAAAGTAACAGAATTAGAAAGTTGAGAGAAGTCTATTGGATTTTTTCTCTGAACACAGCAATAAATGGGCTTAATAACGAGCTACCTTGGGAAAATGCAATCTAACTAAATAGATAGTATAGAATTAATAAATTCAAAATAATAGAACTTCCTGAATTACTAATAAATATACCGGTAAAGGCAAATAGTTACCTTTTTAAAGTGATTATGTTTCCTTTACACTATATATAAATTGTCAATAAAGTTTGTTCATTGGAAAAAAGAAAAAAACAAGGTAAGACTCTTGCCCTATTATAGCTCCTGTTGGCGAACGTGGGACGAGAATATAACGAACCTATACCTAGGTAACCAATTAGAAATTAATTCCCCAACCTTATTTCGCCCTATCACCCTTGATACCCTATGAAATCACTCGACATAGATTACAGTGGCAATTTCCACCCATCCACGAGGCTAATAGATACAAGTCTGTTAAAGAGAATGTGATAGGATCCGAGTAACCAATAGGAAAACAGCGTCTAGCTTGTTACCCAACCGGAACTCCAGATAGAGATTAAGGCCTTTCGACATAATTATTAACCAATGAAATGTCAGATCACTCGCGCTAAAATGCGTTTAAATAACACAGAGGAAAAGGAGAGTTTAGAACACAACAGACCGAGTAGGACGCAGAGACGCCGCCGGTTCCTAGACTGTTAAAACCATTTTAAGGTAAGAAACCCACGGCTGCGAGCTTCCATTTATTTCAACTAAATAGGCGTCTTACAAGTAATACGCAACCATTAGACACGAGAGGCTTCTACCAACACAAAAGAGTTATAGGAGTCCGGAATGGGTAACTAGTCACGGTTAAGATAATATAGACAAACTTAGAATAAGAGAATGCCTTTGATGTGCACGAATTACGATATCTTGCAAATATCAATAAAAATAGTCCATAATATATGACGTGGACTTTTAAGAGAGTCAGACACATCTACTAAGAAAACTGACTTGGACACAAATAATATCACGATGTCTTGCGAACTTAGACAGACAAATACAAGAACTTAACAACATCTGTTTGAAACCATAATAAATTTTATTTTTTAGCTTTATCTTTATGACGACATCCGCTTCTTTACAAAAAAAGTCCGTCGTTGCCATCATTTCACGACGTTAAAACGCCTGACTAGGTAAATTTATGAGATCTTATAACAGGATTTTAGTAGATTTGACCCAGAAATTTTCAAAAAAATTGATATGTATACATTATTTGTCTCTTCGTTTCAGTATATCTAGAATTTTATCTGTTACCGAACAACATAAAAAAAGAAGAGATTATCGTACTCAGAGAACAAACCACTGTAAGTAGTAAAAAGAAGAGTTAACTTTTCCAAACTAAAGGTAGAGATTTGTACCTGACTTAAACAAATATCATTGCCTTCTAGTACCTAGAACCAACCACTAACGAAGTAAAGGAAGCATAGCTACTAGAGTGTGAGAAACGTATCTAGATCACAAACAACGTAAGCATGCATCGTTTTTGAAAAAATCACTTAAAAAGAGGATGGCTAATAAATGGCCTAGATAAAATAGCAATAAGGAGTTCAACAATACGATTATTAATGCAATTTCTCCCGCTTAATTCTCCTGTCGGTGAGAAGAATGAAAAACACAAATTGTAAAAAGTATATCTATTATGTCACAGAGGTGTCGGTGAAGGTCTTATAATAAATTGACTTGTGAAGTATCAAATATTGGAGTGTAATTATTACATTATGTTATAGGTTAACGTGTGGCTCCTCCTGATGAAGACGCAGCTTGCGTCGAAACGCGCGTCGAGAAAGAATCTACTCGTCAGCCACTAAATAATGTGTATTTTGTAATCATTACGTGATGAGATAAAAAGTGTAACATTTCAGATTTTTTAACAATTGTATTTTATTTTGTATGATGAATTGTTTTTAATATGTCATTAAATGAATGTTTTTAAATATAGTAAGTGTTAGTTGACTTTATACGAATTGCACTCCAATATCTCAAAGAAACTAAATGCACTAATTGGGCATATATTTACCAACAGACTACAGACAGTTTAACATTATTTGCCTAGGGATTTATACCTCACTCGCCAGGCAGGATGCCATGCTCTCTGCCAGGGGCCGTGTCTCGCCAGGCAGGATGCCATGCTCTCTGCCAGGGGCCGTGTCTCGCCAGGCAGGATGCCATGCTCTCTGCCAGGGGCCGTGTCTCGCCAGGCAGGATGCCATGCTCTCTGCCAGGGGCCGTGTCTCGCCAGTCAGGATGCCATGCTCTCTGCCAGGGGCCGTGTCTTGCCAGACAGGGTGCCATGCGCTGCAGCCAGGGGCGTCTCTCGCCAGGCAGGACGCCATGCTCTCTGCCAGGGGCCATGTCTCGCCAGGCAGGATGCCATGCTCTCTGCCAGGGGCGTCTCTCGCCAGGCAGGACGCCATGCTCTCTGCCAGGGGCAGTGTCTCGCGTCTCGCCCGGCAGGATGCCATGCTCTCTGCCAGGGGCCGTGGCTCGCCAGGCAGGATGCCATGCTCTATACCACGTCCACGCTAACCACGTGTGCACGGACTCAAAGTCGAGGCTGCTTCTCGGTCGGCCTTAACCTGGTCACGCTGTGCGCCCACCAGGGACTGGCTGAGCCGAGCTGATTGGAGACTGTTTCCGAGTCAATGCGCTATAAACCAAGTCACTCTGCACAGCAGATCATCAAACGCGGTCAGAAGGTATCTGCTGTCTTGGTCGGCGGCATACACTCTGCTGTCTGCTCTAAAGGTCCCAGTAACAGAGGGTGGTTGTACGTGACCAGGGCCCGGCTTTAGGGCAGTGCGGCTGGTGCGGCAGCACCGGGCGCTGAACTGTGGAGGGGGGCGCTGTGACCTCAGGGGGGTGCTTTGTTTAGCAGTATCTTATGATAGGAGAGATGATGGGCACTTTTGCAGGTGATAGGGAGAGAAACTGAGGAGGCGGTCATGGGATGTGGGGGCACCAAAAGTGATTGTCGCACTGGGCGCCACCAGCGCTAAAGCCAGCCCTGTACGTGACAGAACGCACGTCACTCAGGGTTCAGGCGGGCGTCTGCGAAGAACTGGACTCCCCTCAATGGTTCCCTCAGAAGATGGCGGCGCCGTAAACGTGCAGAGCCCATACGGTCCTCGATAGAAAAAACTCTGCAACCCTCTCAGGTAAGCACAGTAGGGCCAGGTTCACTCTCCATGGTCAGGAAAGCAGCCAAGGGGAGCTCCGGGTAAAGGTAACTCTGCCTTTCACCCACACTCTCCTGGTGCAATCTGACCACAGACCTCATCAATCGCTACCGCAGAAAATATGGGGGTCTCTACCGAGGTTCCAAATCGCAAACGGGAGGCGAATCAGGCAGAAAGGAAAAGCAAGAGAAGTCCGGAATCAATATACATGCTTATATGAAGAAACAATCCAGGTAGACCAAAGCGGGACTACTCCGCACAAATCCCTCCGATCCTGATCTACCTAAAGAACTGCTTCAGCTATCTTACGAGGGGCATCTCCCTGGGGCCAGACACGCTACTCTCCAGCCTTACCTTCAGTTAAGTGTTATGTATCATGCTATTTGTTGTAAGTAGGCTAGGTAGGCAGCAGGACACGTCTTCAGGTTACAAGATAGATTTATTAAGATAGCACAGCAGAGCAATACACCTCGCCAGCTGACCAGACCATCAACTGCCAAGACTGGAACTTTCACATACCAGTTAGAACATTCATAGGTACTATGGGAGGTTGAGAAGGTAATAACACAGAGGAGGGACTACTGACACCAAGTAGCCATAATGAAGTAAGCACAAATATACAACACTATTTTTGTTCAAATTACAATCTCCCTGGAAAATATCCCTTTTCTAACCCCGACCCACCTCACGTTGCCCCACACTACAGCGATTTGAGCCGACTACGGAGTTGCTACTGCTGCCTACAGTGAAACCTGCCTGGTGGGTTGCCAAAATAACCTCATCCTAGCCAGAATTAGGAAACAGCCATGTCTCCTACACATCAACAGAAGTCTTCAGTTTTTCAACAGCTCTTTCAGTCCAGGTGTTTCCCAGAGGCAATGCAATATGGTGGAGGTTAAACCTTTGCGGAAAACCTTCCCTCCCTGATGACCCAGTGAAGGTTCTCCCCATTTCACTTATGACATACCGGCTCAACTTATTAGAAAACCTGGCCTCAAACCAATTCCAGAAATTTGTGGAAACTAACGATCTTCTTAACTTTTCGGTCAGGTTTTTGTCTGGTCTGCATCACTAAGGTGGTGGTACTCTTGCCTTAGAAGATCACCATAAGCTAGTTGATGGTGGTGGGGTCGGCCGCAGATTCTTGTCAACCTATCAGCACCATCAACCATAACATTCAGTTCCCAACTTTCACCAAGGCCAACATCACTGGCACATTCACCAAGGAGCTAATTTCATTTCAGACGGACAGAGTGCCAGCAGTCGCTCTCCACCCATTCGCTTCCAAAGTAGTGAGCTGTGATACCTCACAAAGCTCTACACTATCTCTACTATTACTAAATCTGGATTTGTGGCCACAGGCTTCATTACTTCATAGATAACGCCCAAATCATCTTTGGCCATCCTCACCAAGCAAAGGCAGAGAGAAAAGGAGGATTTGGTTGGCCAGGCGAACCGCTTACATATTACCCGATGGTGGAGGTCCACCAACCTTTACAAGCTTAAACCCTAAACACAGAACTCCTGCTCACATGGTCAGCAAATTGCAGATGGTGTGTTGCCTCATAGCATCAGTAATAGGTCCACCTCACTGGCCGGCCAAGTTACTTTGAATTTGGGAGTCAACACGGTCTTATTGTTATGTACTTTAGGCTTCCGGGCTCTGTTTTTGCAATGCTACTATTTTTGCTGTTCCTTTCCTTCTTATGCTTAGCTCCACTGGCCTCCGAGTCCAAGGTCTGCTTTGGCCAGCTGAATGTACTCAAAAGATAGTTCTTTTTTATTGACTCAGAGTTTCCTGTGATCAAGGCTCTGATTCTTCTGGATTGGAGTTTTGAAATTCTACATATCTGACATCACCAGTTAGCACTACTCACAGTTTTCAGCTGAGACGAAGCGCAGCAGCTCAGCTTCCCTACAAGTAAACTACAAAAGGCCATATTTCTCTATTGCCAAGATCCCGGCACTGAATAGCAGTTCCTTTGCTTTCTCGCCCTAAGTGTGCCAGGTATACCCAGATGTGGGTCCTGGGCTCACTGTGCCACTGGAATCAAGCTATCCTGGCTGAAGAGGGGTGAAACCCCGAAACCGGTCCCAGGATGCTTGTTTCCGGTCCAGGGAGGACCTGGCTTTGCAGTTCGGGCTGGACTGTTCCCATGAGGTACAGGGTCAAGACTGATTTGCATATGGCCAGGTCTAAACTGGGGTGGCATGGTGAGCAAAAGAATGACGGATTTAACTTACATCTTTTGACTGGGGGTGAATGTTTTGATTTGTTCTGCATTCCATCCATCAATTGTGTGTCTTTTGCTTAAAATTGTGCTGCACATTTAACACCCTGACTTTTTACCTTCAAAATCTAAATGGCCCCTTCCACAACGCTCTTTGTACTCTGCTAATTAATTTCTTCTGGTTGTCTCTAGTAAGTAACTTTATTCTAATAACTTGACGAAAACAGGCCATATAGCATACAAACATCGAGTAAATATTAAGTATTTGACAACATATCGTAATGATTTCATACACAATATTTTCAAAGAAGTCCCACTGCCAGGAGAGTTCACTCTTAAGTAAAAGTCCCAAGTGGTCAAGTGCTGGTGCATGACCGTGAGGCCGTCTAGTCGCTAGTGTGAGGTCAGGTTTCCGGGCTTGTTAAGTAGCCACAGCTAGAATGTGGAATGTCACAACTTTAAATATGCAGGTAGAATTCTATGTGCAGACGATCAGAAATCTCCTTAGGACAGGTCTCTTTAATCAATAAATTAACCATTGTTTGTTTGCTAATTCAACCTAGCTTCCAGTTAGCTTTTTGTTCAGATAGCACCATGAAGCTTTGTGTACGTGTGATTCACAACAGTATATTCTCAGTACTGATGCACTATAAGCTGGTTCTTTACTATAATTGCTGCCTAATCAAAGAGATTTAAAAAGAAAAATACATATTTACATTAATTCCCATCTAAAAGAAAGGATTGATAACTAAATAGGATTTAAAATCAAAACATTTTTGTTTTACCTTTTGCTAATAAAAACATAATGGGTTGAGTAAGATAAGACTCTTCAACTCCTATATTTGGGAATAAAACATCCTTCTTCAATTATACTCTAATCACCATTTCCACATATTAGCAATATTTAAAATCTGATTTCTCTAAGAGATAGGTTCACTTTCTATGGAACAACAGGATCGCAAGTAATTCGCTCTTAACCATCGTCTTTATTCAGTGGCCACAGGAGGACGAGAAGGAGCACTGGATTCCACAAAGCCGCACTCATTGCCGCAAGTAAACCAAATACAGACGGCTCCCGTCTGGCAACACTGAAAGAAAGAGTCTGGAGATATAGACTAGAGACACACTGACAACTGAGACGAGTAAAGGCAAAAGAAAACAAATATAAAAACAAGAAATGAAATAGAAGAAAGATATACCAACACACGCCTCACCATATTTGTATCTTGACAGTTCTTATAAATGCTTCCTCCAGTCTTTTAAACAAGAAGCTATCCTACAGACAACTGTTAATGAAACATCCAGCAAACAATGTCAGAAACAAAATGCAAAAAGGAATTTTCACTCACCAGTTTACTGACTTTGGGTGTTTCCTGTGGCTCTGTAAAGAAAAAAAATCATGAGTAATTGTCTAAACTGTACATATTGGTGGTATATTTAAGAGTAAATATCAATGGCTACTGATGAGACGCAGACCAGGACAACATAGATCTCAGTAGAGAAAAGTGATGGGCAGACGAGACAAAGTTGTCACTTGGGGAACACCTACAAGGATAAAGTCGTCCTATTTACAGTAAAGATCCAGATGTTACATAACTATAGAGGAGAATCTGTAATGCAAGCCAAGATTCTGGCAAACCTCAGTAGATCTCTCTTGGCCCGGGGCCTCGTGAATATATTCTATGAAACATGCAAGACAGATAGAATAGACAGGGGTCTTGTAGGATGTCAGAACTGCTGCATCAAAAGTACAGCCAGTATAGAGACATGCAAACAAACTAGAGCACTATCTCTGGTAGTTCTCGGCACACTAGCAGCCAGGACCCAATATATTGCAGACTCAAAAGTGTAAAAAACAGAAAAGAAACCAGACAACAGGCCATTTCCGTCATTGCACTGAGAATCTGGAACCACATCCCCAAATCTATCAGGATGATCCAAACACTGTTCAAATTTAGGCAAGTTGAAGACTCACTTTTTTAAATACCACTACATCACAATGCATCAACTGTCGCCAATTCAGCTTCCTCTTTAATTACTCCCCAACTTTAAGTTTAGCTTTGACCATGTACAACGCTCCGGTGCCTTTGGCTAGGTTCACACTATAGAAACACCATGTAAAGGTTGGGAATAAACCTTTGAGAGGTGTAGTGAAGATCGTTATCTACATATGTACAATGCTAAGTTAGCATAACCGCGTTAGATGTTAGAAAGCCATCTTGACGCTTCTGCTGCTTTTGCACACGACACTGTAGTCACATGTTATTAAATTGAGAAATGCTTACTCGACTTTGCTTCACATGAGAACTGTCTGTTGATAACATCCCAAACAGTGAGCAGCGACCTTGGTCTGTACACAGTGTAAAGAAACAGTCTCGGTCGCTAGACGGTGCATGTTGTTGAGTTCAGGTTGATCGGCCCACTAGTTTAGCCATAACATGCACGCAGCTGCAAATACCTGAAAGTCGAGTGCTTTTAATATTACAGGGTTACATGTTTTCGCCACATTCGGAAGAAGAACGTTCCTAGGTGCAGAGCATAGCTGGTCCTGTGATGTGAACTCTCTGAGCTGATCTTTACGGTATGGGGTTCCCCATTCAAGCCTAGAGACCTTTTATTAGTCTAATAATACTATTAGTGTGTTAGAGAAAGGAAGGTGGCTTAGAGCCACTGTCATTTTAGTATGATTACTCCTTTCATTTTCTATGGTATTGTAACTATGCTGATGGTTTTGATTTTAATCGTTTGTCTGCTTATGTTAGCCAAGCTGCTGCATCTTAGGACACGAGGTTTATAAAATAAAAACTCTTTAAACTTTTACCGTGTCTCTGTTTATTCTGTTGTGGACTGGTACGAGAATAATTACGAAAAGGTATTTCTGATTCCCACCACTCCTGAGAAATATACTAAGTCGCTTGTTCTGGGTTGTCTATACATTGGGACCGCCGAGCTAAACCTCGGATAACGAATGGGACACTGATGCTGGCAGGATAAGGGGTTCTGGGTTCTGAGGTGAGTTTTTGGTACACCGCAATTCACTGAGGGCCTGAGTTCCTGCGCATAGTTCTGCGCATAAGCAGAATCCCTGCAACATGGCGCACCGAACGTTTGGTCTATTGATTTGAGACGCCTTAGTAGTGCTTGTATTAGTCCACAACACCCTCACTCTGGTTTCCGGATAACGGGAGTGACGGTTTAACCTACCTGTGTTTTGACTAAATAGGTTCTTTCAAGCTTGATCATTAAAAAGGTTATTTAATCTGAACCCTAGTGCTACTGATATACTGTAGATTTACTGTTAGTGTCCTAATGGCGGTCGATATTCCGGCTCATAGCCGGGCACCCCTGAAACGTCATCTGGCGCAGTATGGGGTGCCGGACGATGGTATTGCTGTGATTTTTGTGGTAAGTGCCGATGCGTTGTTTCCGTTTGAGTTGTTCTACTCTTGGGTTACTTTGCCACGCAGCTACCAGCCAACTATACGCCATATAGGACTCAGGAAATTCCTATTTCTGCCTGGCAGCATAGCATTTGGTTTAATGGCGCCCTTCCCCATGCGGTTATACCGGCGAGAATGGGACCTTTGTCGATTGCAGGGGCCACATGGCCGGTACAGGCCGGATATACGCCTCATCCCCGCTATCTACAGGTGATGGTGGCTGAGCTGCGTGTACTTCACACTGCCCTCATTACAGTACATAGGGCTTTAGTGCAGTACGTGTCACGCAACGTGCAGGTGGTCGCTACTGCTGTTGCCGGACAACCGACGGACCACCATGCGGTGGTTATTAGTCCTGTTAAGGTTAATTCGGTTGTGGGCAAGCGACCCCAAAATAGGGATGATTTCCCTTATTGGCTTGCTGTGAAATTTGACCAATTGGAAGCGGTTTATCCGCACACAACTCCTGTGGAAAAACACAGGATCCTTACCATTACTTTGCCGAAAGACTTAGTCCCAGATATGGCCGATTGTGAGAACTGGGGTAAGGTCTTTGCTGCGACGTACTCGAAGTGCTTTGGCACTCCGTCTCTGTCGGTTCTGCCCTCCGTTATTAAACGTGTTCAGGAAAATCACGGTGCGGAGGCTGCCGTGGAATTGGGAATGCGGCTTGTCGTGTGTTCGATGTGGTTGGTACCATGATACTGGGCAACCTCAAAGGAGATGCTATGCAATTCCAAGTGCTTAATAAATTAGACGCGGTGAACGAAGACGACAAGCCGAGGGAATTCGCGAAAATTATCGCGAACGCCTATAAACAAGTTGGTTGTAGCGCTTTAGGTGTTAAACCAACTGTGAAGAATCCTGATTTAATACAGCAGACAAAGGCAAACTCGTCTGGTAAGGACGAACGCCCTAATTTTCCAAAACAAAGTTGGAGGGCGAAAAAAACAGGAGAAGCAGCAACAGAAACAGGGGTCTCGTCCTGCCTCTCCAGTACAGTCAGGTAGTGAACGCACTTATGATCTGCGTGATCGTGCTACTATTAAGTCACCTGATCGATTTCAGGTTTCTGAACAACGTTCTCCTCGTTCTTCACAGGAAACATCGGCTTCACAGTCTGGTGGCGGAGGCGCTGGAAAAAGTCGGGGTGCCCCGCAAGCACGTGAGCAGTCCCGACAGACTGACGGCAAAGGCAAGCAAGAGGACTCTGCACGCAACGACCCCCGTTTCACAGGAAGAAAGTTGCTGCACTGACAGCGAGGTATGCCTCAGATGGTACGGACGCAGCTTCAGAACCTGACATGGGCGCTAACGCTGCTAGACAGCGCGGCGGAAGTTACAGTAGTGCGACAAGCACTGCGTCCATATCTGGTGGCGACAGCAACTGATATATTTGTGAATATTGAAACTGCTGACATCTCCCCCTGATAGACTGTATAATATAGTCATTCAAATTGAAGGGGACATACAACGTACAATTCAAGGGGTTTTTTGGGATAATCTGACCACTACGTATGATACTCTGTTGGCGGAGGCAGATTGGCCCCCGGCTTTCGTTTTAGATGTTCCTAGAGGGGAGGAGGTAATCCTCCCATCCTTTGCGCACACAGTGCCTAAGGTCCTAGCTAAAAAGTACGCAGAGGAATGGGCTCAGGTGCAAGCGCCTGCGTTATATCGAAATCAGGTTGGCTGGGATAAACTGTCTCCCGGCCATGAGATTCCGTTGCGGACTACGCCCCAACCTCAACCCCAATACCTCATGCGTCGCGAAGCTAGACCTCACGTCGCGTCAATCCTTGAACAATTGGAATATCAAGGAGTAATCGAAACATGTGTGTCACCTGTGAATAATCCCTTGTTCACTGTGACGAAGCCTGACGGGTCGTACCGCCTAGTTTTGGATTACCGGCACCTAAACTCTCATTGCCGGACCTGTGCAGTACAGAACACCCACAGTTCGGCTCTCGTCGATAGTCTCGTGAGAAAAAGGTTTAAAACCACACTTGACATTTCCAATGGCTTTTACAGTCATAATCTGTCCTCTCTTAGTAGTGAGTGGACGGCGTTTGCCTCCGGTGGCAAACAAAAGCAATTCAAAAGATTGCCAATGGGCTATAAGAACAGCCCGGGAGTCTTTGCCGCTCGCGTGATCTCCCTCTTGGAGGGTATAGACCCCAATGCGTACTCGTATGTGGATGACATTTATCTCACAGATGACGAGTTGGACCCACATCTCCGTCGCGTTGATCGCATTATTGTTTTGTTTGCAGACTTCGGTTACAAATTAAACTTTGCGAAGTCACACATTGCGGAATATACAGTGTTGTTCTTGGGGTACGAACTCAACAATGAAGGTCGAGGATTGGCTCCGCACTTTCTTGAGAAGTGCGCATGCCTCCGTGCTCCTACTTCACTGAAGAAATTACAATCTTTGCTGGGTTTTTTGAATTTCCGTCGAACTTACATCCCGGATTATGCCCAGCGTATCAAGCCGCTTTACGCCTTGGTACAACCTACTTTTTCCAAATCTTGTTGGCTGCCAGAGCATTCAGCTATATTGCAGTTATTGCAAGCTGATCTTCTTGCTTCTAAGTACTTACTGACGCGTGATAACCACACTAACCTGGTCATAAGAATAGGCCCCGGCGCAGTTGGTTTCACATACTTAACGTTCAATGAGGGCGACACCGTCCCCATTGCTTACAAATCTCACTGGTACACTTCAGCTGAACTGCGTTTTTCCGCTGTCGAGAAAGTTCTGACTGCGGTGCAGATGGCGATTCTGAAAGAACGAGCACTGTCGCAAGGAAAACGCATGTTGGTGGTAACACCCTACCCTGCCCTTGAGGCGGTGACGAAAGCAAGTGCACCGAATTCTAAAGCTTTGCATCCAAGGTGGATACAATGGGCTACTTCCTTGACCTCGCCGGACGTCACTTATCTTTGACGCGGCACTTCAGACTCAGGAGTTTTTGCAGTATGAATTTGTTCATCTGGCTCCTCTGTCCTTGCGCCCGCTCGAGGATTACCATTGTGTCATATACACTGATGGTTCTGCGCAACCCGCAACTGGATCAAAGCACGCCTATTCAGCGGCTTGCGCTATTGTAGTCAGTACTTTCGTGAATGGTGAATTCCAGTCCGATGTCGTGCATACGCAGTCATTGGGTGATTGTACCACACAGTTGGCGGAGGTTCGTGCTCTGGTGCTAGCGCTAGAGTTTGCTAATCCCCGAGTCATTACCCTTATAGTGAGTGACTCCTTTTATTGTGTTCAATCTTACAACGACAATCTACATTTTTGGTCTCAGAATGACTACCATGATTCCAAAGGTAGCACGATTAAGCATAAACTGCTTTGGGTTCGAGTGGCAGATCTTAAAGAACGTGTGCCTCTCGTGAATGTAATTCACACTCTTGGTCACCAACGAGTTGGTGTCCATGCTGTCGGCAACAGCCTAGCTGACGAGGCAGCAAAAACAGCAGTGGCGACATACTTAGTAGCAGCAGTTACAAGATCCAAAAGTAAGATCGATGATGACATCTTGGCAGCTATTGCTGCTACAGAGCAGGGAACGAAGCCACCAAGAGGTTTCCCTGCTCGTTACCATTATCGCTTAAGTCCTGATAAAGTCCCATTAGTGAGGATTAATGACGTTGGTGACAGATTGATTCCCTACGCGGACTGCAGACCTTCTTTGATATTAGCGGCTCACGAGGGCATGGCGTCCGCGCATGCCTGCGTTGCAGCTACTGTATCTCTGTTACAACAACGTTACTGGTGGTGCGGTTTGTATAAACAAGCCAGAGCTTATGTTCTTAATTGTGACATTTGCCAGCAGATTAAACCTTCAACTGCGGCGCGCCCACCACAAACTCAGTTGTACATATCTAATAAACCAATGGGTTGTGTTTATTTAGATCATTGCGGTCCTTTTATCTCTGATACTGCGTACAAATACATCTTGGTTGCAGTTGATTCGTGCAAACGTTTTCTATGGGTGTGGCCACAAAGGAGTGCTGATTCTCGCACTGTCATAAAAGATTTGCGTGTCTTTGTTGGGAGTTTTGCATGTGGTACCTTTCATTCTGATCAGGGCCCGGCGTTCGCCTCTAAGGCGTACAAAGAGGCCATGAGAAATTTGGGGGTCCAAGTCAAATTTTCGTCTCCATACCGGCCTGAGGGTAACAGTGTAGTGGAGCGAATGAACCGTGACTTAAAGCAATCTTTGACAGCCAGAGTTTTGGGTACTGGCCGGAACTGGCTAGCCCACTTGTATGACGTGCGACGTGCACTTAATAATCTCCCTAGAAGGTCTCTGGGTGGGCGGACCACATACATGATGCTCTTTGGTGTACGAATGTTTGTCCCTGACCTTGATGGTCTAGACATGGCGGAGTCAGCCGCACCCTTTGACATAGATGAACACTGTGCTGTATTGCAGAATCTTCAAGAAGCCAGAAACAGTCTAGCGAAGGAACACGTACCCTCCTCATCTGAAGCTGAACTTCAGATTCCGGTAGTCGGCTGGCTACCTAG
Source organism: Triturus cristatus (assembly GCF_964204655.1). NCBI lineage: Eukaryota > Metazoa > Chordata > Amphibia > Caudata > Salamandridae > Triturus > Triturus cristatus. The sequence continues at coordinate 1,198,484,664 of NC_140582.1, read as the reverse complement.
AGTTGGTGATCTGGTCCGTGAGAAGGTGGAGAACAAGAAGGAGTTCGGCCCCTCTTATCGTGCACCGGTTCTAGTGCTTGGAGTGCAGGGTACTAGAACAGTCATTTTACCTCCACTTCCTGGTTGAAAGGATAACAGGTACATTTCGATTGACAATGTCAAACTACAGCGAGCGGCCGATTCTTCTTAGTATGAATCCGGCGGTTTCCTGCCCTTCGAGCTTCTGACAGTGCCTGATGTTGCCATCGAGATGCATGCCGTTACTGGTCCCTTGTTGCCACAAACGCCTAGTGGTGTGCTTGAAGAAGTTGAGTATGCTTATCCTGCGGATGTTACCTTGCCTGTTTTACAATCCACCACAGTTGCCCTCTCACAAGACTCTTGATTCTCGTTCAATGACTTCAATTGCCCCGTCCAAAGTTTCAATTTTTGTGGCTTGGTTCAAGAGACATTTTTTAATACCCCCTTGGACTTACATTTGGCTGGTGCTCATATGTGTTTTTTTGTTTATGTCCATTGGCTTTGTGGTAGTGTTTTTTAGACTTTAAATGGACACTACCTGAATGAAAGGTCTACGATTCGACTAATTCATGGAACTTTGGCCCCCCACTCCTCATCACACATTATGAAGAGGGACCAGACTTTTGTGAACATTACTGCCTGGCCTGTACGTGATGGGATCGCTTGGGATGCCGTAAAATTTCAAATTCATGGCCCCACTGAAGTAATTAATATGCCAAATGTATTTCGTGTTTCTATGAGTGATGTCGTTAAGCAGAACATTCACTCAGATGACTGGGATGTTCAGGCCATAGAAGCACTGTTTTCTGATTTGAAATATTATGCTGCATTTGATGCGGAGGATTTGTATTTAGATACTGCTAAATATGATGAACAATTTTGTTATCAACATTATGGCACGCATTTCCTACACAAAGCAAATACGTTTAGAAACTTTGTAAATGATACGCAGTGGGAACACTGCCCGCCCCTAGGATGGGCAGCTCTGCCACGTTAGTGGAAAAGTTCACTTATTTTTCTGATTTTAGTGTGTCCAATCCGGCCTCCTTTAATTTTAAAGTTGCGCCTGAGTCTGCTTCTAAAGTTAGACTGACACGCACCAAATTGTTGTATTCCAAGTCCTTTATGGACGAGTTGGCAATTGGCGGGTATGATCTGTGGAAAGCCACAGTCGATCCTAAATCGGTTTGGGGCTCCAAACGATGGCAAGTACAGGGAACAGAAGCTTTGCATCGTGCCTGTCTTATCCCGAATCACATGTTATTTTTAAATTCATCCATTTTTCAGACAACCTGTTTTGGATTGGCTACTTCTAAAAGATTAAATTCGCCCTCCGTTCCGGGTCTGGGTGCTTATCCCAATTGGGGTAATCATACGGATCTATCACTTGCTATGTTGCAGACACAGGTTTCCAACACGTCCTTCAATATTTCTGAATTGAATCCGGAAGGGTGGTTGGTGTGGCAAACTAGTTCAGACTCCTGTCGACATCGGTTTCCTGATCTCAAGCAGGGGTATACACAGGTTAGTTTTGAATCTTCTCACACTGTAACTACCTACTCAGTAGGGAAGTTATGCCAGTCTTGGCTGCAACATTCCACTTTAGCGTCTGTTGAACTTTATTTAGCACGATTAAATGACAAAATAGATTTGAATGATTTTGTTAAGGGTCCTGCTGTTGGCAGGCCCAAACGATGGGTGTATGCTGTTTATAACGAAGTTTGGAAGTTATCACAAATTGAGGCTGCATCCAGATTACGTGCTATTGATCAAGCCAATATGGAAAAGGCGCTGGCTGTAATAGATAATAGTATTAACACCCTCTCTTCTAGAATTTATACCTTAGATAATATTGTATCATCTGTGGTAGACATTGTGCAGGATGATTTGTCTGTATTGTATCATGGTCAAAATCAGTTGCGTTCTATTATGCAGTTTGCATGGACGTTGCAAACTTTAAAGGCAGGGAAAGTCCCTTGGGATTACATGAATACTTCATCTTTGTTCCTTCCTTCTAATTTAACTGCGAAACAACAATTCATGTCCATGAAAGATGCTACATATTCATTGCTACACATTGAAAAGTTAGAACCTTTGCCTTTCTCTGTTGCTGAATTGAACTCTGCTGTGTGGCTTGTACATGGGTTGATCACGTTACCGTTCCCCCTGTTTAAGTTTAGTTTGTGCATGAAACATTATGCGCTAGGCAGATATGAACAACTTGGTACCGCCTTCCTGCATGAAGTTTGGTCACTCCCTTTCACATACGGATGAATGAGAGACGACAAGGAGGTTTACTTGAAAGGTGAAGAGTGCACTTCCACTCCGGATCACTCTGTTGTGTGTAGGCACATTCAATTGCATGGTGCATGTAATGTGCACGCCCCTAATTTAGCTTGCGTCCTGAAAGGGATTCCTGTGCCAGTTATAACGCAGTCTTTTACGCTGCTTGTTAACGGTAGTCATTTGCTATTAAATAATGAAGCTTGCTGTGGGATGTTAGTGGGAATTCCCTACATAGTGACTGTATCACAGAGAGTAGTTTACTGTAATAACGTCCTTTTCCCACCCCCGCATGGCCGGCTTGATGTATCCATCTGGCCTTCCATTCCAACCTTGAAAGCAGAGTTCAACAAGATGAGCAGAATAAGGGCTCTATTGTCTTAAAAAGAGGTCGCGTTGACTTCATCCCGGGAAACATTTGTCCTTCACGTAGCAAACACCCGCACTGAGGTGCAAGCGCTTTTGAACACTGATCTCCCACTTCATTTTGGGACGCTGATTCAGACGATCTTTAATGCCTCGTCAACAAGTGGCATGGCTCATTTTTTTAAGCTTGTAGGCCCTTTTTCATTCTATTTTTTCCAGCGTCTTCGGAGGTCTCCCTTTACTTCTCGCCCTCATAGCTGGAATACTGTTGTTGATCTGTGCCCTGCGCTATGGATGCACAACTTGCGTCACACGACAACATGTCCCGGCTGCTCCATCTTCGTAACCGGATGCTTGAATACTATGGCACTTTACCACTGGCAACTCTGAGCATTGCCTATGGATTGTCCTTCCGGTTTCCCTACTTTACTTGTGTGCAGCCCGTCTTTCATTGCCTAGATTGTCCGTTCCAATGGGCTCTGGATCTGTGTCTGTCGAACTCTGTGTCTCCTGTCCCATATTATGATCGGCTAATGAGCCCCTTAGTGGCTCATGAGTTGGACTGTTCTGGCGTCGGGATTATGGCCTGTGGAGCAGCACATGGAGTCCTTGGGAATTGGGACATCGGAACGGCTGCGATTGACTTCTTAGCAAGAAGTTATCTTGAAGAACACGCCAGTTGTCCTCGTCTGGTGCTGGAGGCTCCGGTGGTTGAGGAGCATGTATGTTCCTTCCCTGTGCTGAACTGGATGGCAAATAATTTTGCGGAACGTTCCAATGATTTCCTCTTGGAAGCTGTTGCAACTTATTGTGCTTATACATTGATGGATTGACTTTTGCACTTTCACTTAGTCCTACGTCCTTCAATGATGTTTTTTTTTATCCTTAACATGGTTTTTTTTCACTCCTTTCAAAATGTTTTCTTTATTTTTTTCTTCTAACTTTTTCACTTACCTTATATGGACTTATAGTTCATGCCCTTGGTTCCGTTCTGTCGAACTTGAACTCTGCGTTCTTGCAAGTGCGCCCCTACTGGTTAGTGGTCCGATCAAGGGGGGGGGGGTGTAGTGAAGATCGTTATCTACATATGTACAACGCTAAGTTAGCATAACCGCGTTAGATGTTAGAAAGCCATCTTGCCGCTTCTGCTGCTTTTGCACACGACACTGTAGTCACATGTTATTAAATTGAGAAATGCTTACTCGACTTTGCTTCACATGAGAACTGTCTGTTGATAACATCCCAAACAGTGAGCAGCGACCTTGGTCTGTACACAGTGTAAAGAAACAGTCTGGGTCGCTAGACTGTGCATGTTGTTGAGTTCAGGTTGATCGGCCCACTAGTTTAGCCATAACAAGCACGCAGCTGCAAATACCTGAAAGTCGAGTGCTTTTAATATTACAGTGTTACATGTTTTCGCCACATTCGGAAGAAGAACGTTCCTAGGAGCCGAGCATAGCTGATCCTGTGATGTGAACTCTGAGCTGATCTTTACGGTATGGGGTTCCCCATTCAAGCCTAGAGACCTTTTATTAGTCTAATAATACTATTAGTGTGTTAGAGAAAGGAATGTGGCTTAGAGCCACTGTCATTTTAGTATGATTACTCCTTTCATTTTCTATGGTAATGTAACTATGCTGATGGTTTAGATTTTAATCGTTGGTCTGCTTATGTTAGCCAAACTGCTGCATCTTAGGACACGAGGTTTATAAAATAAACTCTTTAAACTTTTACCGTGTCTCTGTTTATTCTGTTGTGGACTGGTACGAGAATAATTACGAAAAGGTATTTCTGATTCCCACCATTCCTGAGAAATATACTAAGTCGCTTGTTCTGGGTTGTCTATACATTAGGACCGCCGAGCTAAACCTCGGATAACGAATGGGACACTGATGCTGGCCGGATAAGGGGTTCTGGGTTCTGAGGTGAGTTTTTGGTACACCACAATTCACTGAGGGCCTGGGATCCTGCGCATAGTTCTGCGCATAAGCAGAATCCCTGCAACAGAGGGAGTAATAAACTTTACTGCTCTAAATGTCTCCCAGTGGCTCCCCAGTATGGGGTGGAGAAAAGACAAAACTTCTACAGCTGCAAGAAAACAATTATTTACGTAGGCTATTGGCAGAGCCTAAATCAACGCCAACATTTATCGCACATAAAGAGCTGCGATTAGAGTTTATGGAGGATACCATTCACCTTAATACACTGACAAAATGGTACAGTAATTGGTCAAAATAGGGTGTTAAGTTCGCAAGGGATATTGTCAAGGATTGCTTGGAATTGTACAATTTTGGATATATACCCTGACTTCAGTATATAAGAAATATGTTAATAATATTGATTCGGCATATAGCCATAAAAAGATAGATGTCACACTACAGCATACAGTTAAAATACGAATTTTAGAAACAGTGTTACAGTAGAAGCTGTATAAAACTCAATAAAATCCTAATAAAATATGCAAAGGAAGCTGTGCCACTCTATAACAAGCATTGGCATAGCCAATAGGTCTCGCCTTTGGGACCTTATAAGTGTTTAGCCATGCAACAGTTGCATAACTAAACACTTATAAGGTCCCAAAAGCGAGACCTATTGGCTATGCCAAGCGGCCCTGCGGCCGCGAAAGTGAAAGTAATCGCGGTAGACCGCGGCGCGCGCGCCCGCGCACATGCACTGTAGCTCTAGGCTGGCCTGGTAGCACTTTTTGGAGCCCTCTCAATAAGTCTCGCCAGACCAGCGCATGCGCTGGGTCAGGCGAGACCTAAAAAGCTCTAAATGAATCGCCGAATGGAGAAAAGGGTCACCTGTACGTTACATATACATTCCTACACACATATGGGCTTCCAAAGATCAGAAATGTTCTGTTATTAGAGCTGGGTATAAAGTTTAGCCCAGTAGAATGTCACAGTATTCGGCAATTCAGTAAAAGAGAAATTAAATTAATTTTGTTGGAAAAAGGGCAGCCTTTGGGGAACAAGAAGAAAGAAAGGAAGCTACACTGGCTAGATACTGTGTGGATATAAATCAAGAGGGTTAGTTGATCGAGGTGAAGAATACTTCCAACAGATTCTTGTTGACGAGAGTTTGTCTAGAGATGATCCACCACTTAATGGCTTTTCCCAAGTCACATGAATGGCACAAAAACGTACCTAGGTGCCCGTGTAATGGACAGGCAGGACAGACTACACATTCTTTATTGTTTTGCAAATTTTATAAGGATGTCAGGTCATTGACATTGTGCCCCCCTCTTTTTATCTCAAGGTATTATTCATTATGAGGTGGCACTTAGCTTTTTGGAAACCCTCTCAAAGCTGCACTAATGTTGTGTTATTCTTGATTACATCAAAAAGGCCCTCTTCAGACGACACTATATCCTATTTGGATGATTTGCACTTTGAGGATATTCACTAAGATCGGAGTTTTTTACACTGCGTTTTAATAACCAAAAAGGTACAGGCCGAAATCAATGGGATCCCTGGACATTTTTTGTATATTTTAATAAAAGGGAGAAGGACATATAAGTTTAATTATCCTAAATTGTTTCTTTGCTAATCTACAAACTTTGATAGTGAATGTGTAAATAAGTATGTTTTTAGATAAATATGATTTTTTTATTGAATATTTTAGATTTATGAAATTATGATTCATTTTGATGGATTTTTATGGACTTGCTTCTAACTAGGAATAAATAATTGAATAGGAATAATATATATATATATATATATATATATATATATATATATATATATATATATATATATATATATATATATATATATATATATATATATATATATATCCATATATACATATATATACATACACACACACACACACATACAGCAGCCAGGGAGGTGGAGTTGTCGTTTATGACTTCAAATGAAGATTCCTACAACGCAGAATCAGAAGTAGAAGTAAGTAATGATTACTTCTGCTTCACAGGATCTTCACTGATACTCAAAAACTTTCAAACACAACAGCAAGCAGGGATCAAACCTCTCCAGAGCTGGTAGGCAGAAGAAACAGGAGTTGCATACAAAATGGGTAACTAGAAGAAATATTGTGAAAGGAGGTTAGAGTAACTAAAGATTTGGTGGTGGAAGCCTTAACTCTAGTGTAATGGGCTTTTAGTTTTCCTGGCATATGTTCACCAGCTATATGGAAATGCAGGCCACAAATCCAACAGGGAATGGATTATTTGGACGTGGCCAGTCCTTCACAAACATGCCCATAAATAGCTGGTTGGAACCGTGAAGAGTCTTGGTTTTGTCGAGCTAAAAAATCTCAGGACCTTTCCAACAGCCAACAAATGATAGGATCGTTCCACTGAAGTGGATGGGTTGCGAAATAAAACAGGCAATGTAATGGGTTACTTATTATGGAATTGAGAGACCACTTTAGGGAGAGAAAGGTATTGAGGGGGGGTGTTCTCTCCACCGCTTATGCCCCCCACCCCCTGGTTGCATTACTGTGTAAGGTTCAACAGCTAAAAGGATTTGAATCTCATGGTCACTAGTAGCTGATGTTATTGCTTTTTGGATGGCCAACAGGATGGTGCAATAAAGTCTTGTGAACAGTGGCAAAGGTAGGGCCCATTAATTTGGATAAGAACACATTAAGTTCCGATGGAGTGGATGGCATACTGACCGGCCTTTAAAGAAGCCCTTCATAACACAGATTTTCAAGGACGACATCTGGTTTGAAGTTTTCTTGTGCTATGTAATTACAGCAAGGTGGACTTTGATAGTAGAAAATTGTAATTTGGATTGAGCCAAATATATGAAGTTATGGAATGATGACATTCTCATAGAAAGTTGTTGGGTTATCTACATTGTTATGGCATCATGTGCAGAGTCTTTTCCATTTAAAAAACTATGCTGCTTCTGTTTTGCCACTCACATAAACATTACGCCTGTGGAACGCACATCAAATCTTGGGTTGCTCTTAAAGATTCAGAAAAGTCCACCATCTAATGTACCATAGAACTCTATGTCAGGACCGAAGGAGAGGATTAGGCTGTTTTATTCTTTTATTTTTTGCACAAACAGTCATTAAACATCATTTATGTGTACAAAACTACATTGGGAGAGAAACTGAAAAAACAGTTGATCCAATCAGTTCAGCATATCCCGGAAGAACCCTCTATGGACGCTCTAGCCCCCATTCTTCGTTGCTCCAGCAGCCTCAGTAAAGTGCTTTTGCTCGGTCTGCACTAATTGCTTGTTTTGTGCTATTTATAATGTTAATATGCTGTGTTTACATGATGTTTTCCCCCTAAGATTGTGGCGATTGTCGCGCTGCTTAATTATTGTTCTCCCAACGCGGCCGCAGGAACTTTCTAACTCCTACGTGGCCACTACTTCAGCTTAGTCTCTGTTGCACTGTGCGGTCAGCCGGCTGCTAGTGGGCCCGCACATACTTGAACCTGCGCTCAGCGCGCTCTACCCCCCCGGTAACCGGAGCGCTCCGTTTACCTGCCTGTTCAAACGAGGTGAAGCGCGACCAGCCGCTTCAGGTATACGGGAGCAGTATAGAAGTTTGGTCTTTCCATTTTTTGCCCGTTTTTTAGATCTCGCCTAGATGACCCTTAGAAATCGGTCAGCTATTTTCAAGCACTCGTGCTTGTGCTGGCATCCACCTTGCGGGAGCGAGCAGCGGCGCGTGTGCTAATAGAAAACAGATGGCCCGCACGCCCATGCTCGGTCCCACAAGGCGGATGCCAGCACAAGCACGAGTGCTTGAAAACAGCTGCTGCTTGTTTTAGGTTTCTTTCTGTTTACCTCTCAGCGCCGCTAGTTCATCCGCCCTATCATTTTTCATCCTTTGCTTACATGCTCTCCTGCACATGTCTTTCTAAGTCTGTGTCTCCGCCCGTCTCGCTCTTGTTTTCCCGCTCTTTCACTCTCCCTCCGTCTCTCCCTCTCTACCCCTGCAGCCCTCACTTCCCTTTGTCGCTCTCCGTCATCCTCGCTCTTTCTTCCTCTCTCTCTGTCGTTGGATGTCTCTGTAACTCTGTTTGTGACTTTCAGATGCTACATCCGCGTGTTTGCTTGTCCTTATTGCCTTTCCCGACGTTATATATTTCAATGTAACCCGGTCTTTTTTGTTCTCGCTCTCTCTCTCTGTTCGACTGTCCCTGTCTCATCCAGTCTATCTCCCTCTCCCTTGCTCTCTCTCCCTCTTTCGCGGACTGACTCTGTAGCTGTCTGACTATAGCTCTCCGCATGCCTCTTGACCAGTGCTTAATTTGTGCCGGTGCATTCCGGTGCTAAGCACCGGCACTTAATTTTCAGGGCCGGGTCTACAAGCGATATTGGCTGCTCACCGGTGAAGAGCTGATATCGCATGCCAGCTGCCCGCCTCATGAGGCACACGCTTAGAAACTGCCCGGGTCCCTCCCTTATAAATCACAGGTCACTCCGAGCACACGCTACGAATGATGAGCCCTTAGTTGCAAACTATATTATTAGCCTGCTCCGTCCCTACGTGACAAATCGTCAAGTGTTTGTCTTTAGTTGGACCAATGGGATCACTGTGTTCTCTGCAGCCCGCCCAGACATACTGCGCAGCCGCAGCGCTTTTCAACCGATGACATGAAGCAAGCAGAGTGTTGCTCTGCAGGCCTTGGATGAAATAAAACTAAAAGGCTGTCCCAGTAAGTAGTGATTTTTTAACATGCTGCTGCTAGTAGTAGTGTGTGAACTGTGAAGGCGAAGCAATTATGGATGGTCAACTAAATCTCAGGGAATGAAAATAATCGTAAAATAATTCTGGCGGTAACGTGTTTGCTGGAGAGATCTGTGTTTTGTCTAGCTCAGTTTTAAATCACCCCGGGACCTTCGGGTGTGAGCTGTTGATGAGGCAGGATACTGCCCTGGCCTATTCTACACGGGCAGCCCCTCCTGCTCCCCTCTCCCTCGTGGCCTAAACATTTCGCTTTAAGTTTAACACGTCCGTCCAGGACACATCTTTGGGCCCCATTACGAGATCAGGAGCATTTCACGAGGACACCTCAGCAGCCGAAAGCAGCAAAATGTTCAGAGGAAACTAATGGTAGAAAGTAGAAAATTATCAGCGGAATCAGGCGCTAATTTCACAATTCCGCATATCTGAGGGTACACCTCATAATACCATGATTGTATCACACTCCCTTTGCCACCACCGTTACAATGTAGCGAGGTACGTACACCCCTGCTATCGGAAACTTTGGGAGGAGTGGGGCGCGGAGAGGGACCATATATGCATAACTAGCGTAGTCTGTAGGAGCTCCGTTTTAAACCTCACTCCAGTTTTAGTTTATCAGTTCTATAAAGTGGGTGAACACAGCGAATGCCAAACATAGACTAATGTCATCTATTTATCTGATAGCACGAGTCAGGCGCAAGAGTGACTCTAATTTCAGTTACACTTTGGGGCCTCACACATTTCATGCCTCGCCAAACTTCGATCAATTCCAGAAACACACTGAAGCGTTTACTGTGGCTGCAAGTCAACAAGATCCCCACAAGGCGCGTGAATTCCTGGTTTCATCCCAAGTTGCTAACCTGAGTCGACGCAGAGTCTCGAACCTGATTTCCCAGAGCCAAATTCGGCAGCTCTGGCCATTACGCCACTTCCCCATCCCACTTGTAGGGTTTGTTGGCAATGTGTTAGGCAGTGCTAATAGGAGAAATTGGCCGGTCGAAACTGCCTTCTGACGAGAGCACTTCTTTTTTCACAAATTAACCACTGCTCTTGACCTTTCTGTTACTCCTTCCGACGCTCTCTTGACCTGTGAGTCTGTGTCTATGTTCTGTGTGTGTGTGTTCTTCTCTTGCAGTATTTCAAGGTGCCTGCCTCTCTTTCTTTAGATGTATTTCTCTCTCTTACTCTTTTTCTATCTCTATCTTCCAAAATCTCTTTCTCCCTCTTTCTATTTCTCTGACTTTAGGACTTCTTGGTTGTTCTCGGACATATTTTGTCTTCAACTGTTGATTTGTTTGCATATTTCGGGTCAATAGAGCCTTGACTCTGTGATGGCCGCTATATTAATGACCGCGCTCACCCCCTTACTCAAAGTTTCTTTATTTACATTCGCTCTGTCTCTTGTTAACTCTCATCACGCACTCACTACCTATTTCTCGTTCACAGTGTCTTATTCCCTCTGCCATTTCTCACTTACACTCTTTCATCTCTCTGTCATGGTTTCCTGGTCTTCCTCTATTGCTTTATTCCAAAGGATCTGTCTCTATGTCCTTCCCTTCGTTGCTCTCCGAATTTCCCTTTTGGACAGGTCTGTGCCAACCTTCGTTCCCTGTTTGTCTGTCTCTTCCTATCGTGACCCCCTACCCCCGCATCACCTTACACCTCTAGTTGTCATTCTTTTAACTTTACCGCCTCGTTTTGATCTCCTCTTCTCACTCCATTCGTCTCTACTCCTTTTTTCTGTGTCGGATTCACCTGTTACCTCTATCTCAGTGGCACTCTCTTGGTCTCTTTTCTTTTTCTGTCGCTGCACTTTCTTTGTCTCTCTCAGTTCTTCCCACCCTCTTTCACCTCACGGATGTATGGTACTCTATCTCGGTGGCACTTTCTTTTTCTATTCCGTTCTACTTTCTGTCTGTCTCTTTTTTCTCCCCCCTCGCTTCTTCTTTACCTCCTGACGATCTGTCTCTTTCTCACTCCACGGGACTCTGCGAGAATCTCCTTTCTCTACATCTCTCCCGTTGCCTCTCTTTCTGTGTGGCTGACTGTCAGACTTGCTCTCTCACTGTCCCGTACCTGCCTTTCTGTGTCCCCCTCACCGTCTCTTCTCTGACCTGCTCTCCCTTCTCCATCGGTTGATCTTTTTTGCTCCTCTAGGAATGTGGCCATTCCTGTTTATTATGACTTTTCAACATGCTGCACAGCAGCCATGCTGCTCTACTACATAGCTTAAAAACAAATGCCAAGCCAAAACCTCTTGCTAAGCACTTATAAGGTCCCAAAGGCAAGACCTATTGGATATGCAAATGCTTGTTCCATAATTGAAATCGATTCCAAAGAGACACCACCGGGAGACCAAATACTCTTCAGGGTAAGACTCTATTGGAACTCTTCCTAAGCGGCCATATTTCATAGCCCAGTGTACTCTAGGGTGTATTTGTACCAAGGGCTCAGTGCCTGTCTTGTAATTCCCTCCAAAAATGTTAAATAGATCTGGGTGTGTCCGGCTTTTTTTTACCCTTTACTTATAGGATTGAGACAATCTTTTCGCACCATGCTGGACTCTGAGGAGTATATGATGGAGGAGGAAGTTACCTCCTTACTGTTGATCACTTCTGTCAAATCATGGATGCATCCATTTTCAAAGCAGTTTCTCAAGTGATTGTGCCCTTGGAGAAGGAGATTCTCAACTTAGAAGCTCAGAGCCAAAAAACCCTTACACAGGGGAAAGAATCAGCCAGGCCTCAGACACCCCCCTACCTCTAGGGCAGCCCTTGGCAAATGCACAGACTACCCCAGGGTTAAGAAGGCCTTCATGGCATACCAACCCTCCCCTGCTGACCCACAAGCTCCAGTTCTGAGTACCTCGGAAGGCCCTTCCTTTCCCTGATCCATTGGATGGGGACGGTTCTAACATATCAGATGGAGAGGGTGATGGCAAAAGGCCCTGGAGCCCTTCTGGAAACCCTGGGGGTGATACTAATCCGGATAGGTCTTCCCAAGACCCAGAGTCTGACATGTTGGACCCTGATCATTTAATGCATCCGCGTTCTGTGCAATGGTCCCCTGCGCCCAAGGTGTCATCTTAGGTCACAACCCATTTGTGGAGCCCCTGGAGAAGGAGGTATGTAGCCGCCTCGGGCAGAGTGCCCTTGCCTTTCCCTTGAGAGTAAGGTCGATGCCAAAATGGCTATGTTTCTAGCGAAATTTGTAAGACCCTAAAAAAGGGATCCACCGTTCCTGGCGATCTTCCCAGGATAAGCTACTGGATGTGGCCAGTCCATTGTCCAAGAACCTGTATATGGCCGAATACGCCAAAGCGTCTAGTACCCCGATTTCTCCAGACACACGGTCTAGTTGGCCACAAAGGGTGATAATATTCCTGGGGAATACCAACTGTGCACTTTCTAAAAGGAGGCGCAGATACCTCTTGATTAAAATTGACCTGAAACTGATTGAATTGGCGACTTCGGAGGCGGGCCCAGTTGCGCAGGGGAATCTCTTTAGGAGGCCTTCATGCGCGAACTGGGTAATTTCAAGCACAATCCTCTAGCAAAAAGATTTTTACACCCCATGTTTTTGCCAGTGCCAATCGGGGACGCTCGACCGTCCGCTCCGTCCAACAGGCCTCCGCCAGTGGTACAGACAACCGAAGAGAACAATGGCAGGACTTCAGCCGCTTTTGTAACTTTTACCCAACTCGAAGTTACCCCCCTCGTCGAGGGTCTAGAGGAGCTCCTAGGGGCAACGGCTTTGATACTCAAGGTGACTGTACAACCTTCCCAGGGGATCAGACTTGGGGGCAGATTGGAACAATTCTTTCACAATTGGGAGGCTCTTAGGTCAAACTATAAAGGGTTTCCATATCAAACTTCACGGCTTTCCCTTCCAGCCAGCAAGGTCACGGGCCTTTTCCCTTTCTCACAGTCAGATGGATTCGGTAGAGATGGAAATTGGGCAACTCTTGGAAAAAGTTGTCATCATGTCGACGTCTTTATATCCTCATGGTTTTCTCAGCAACTTCTTTCTGGTAGACAAGAGGGATGGGGGTCAACAACAAGTCATCAAACTGAAGGGATTAAAGGAGTGGTTGGTCTACCACCACTTCTTATGGAGGGTATCTATTTTCTCAGGGATTTGATTCAGGCTAAAGACTGGAGGGTGCGCCTAGATCTGAAAGACACATATCTCACCATATCCATCTTCCCACCTCTCAGACGTTTCCTGCAGTTTCAGCAGAGATCTTCAAGTTCACCTCCCTTCCTTTTTGATTATCATCCGCTCCATGGTGTTTCATCAAGGTTCTAAAACCACTGGTAGAACACTTGAGGGCCAGAGAAATATCAGTTTAAACATTTACCTGAACAATATCCTCATTATGGATCAATGTCCAGAGCGTCTGTCCGGCCATCTACAGCAGGCTATCAATCTCCTGGAGTCCCTCAGTTTCATGATTAATGAACCAAAGCCTTCTCTGACTCCGTCTAGGTCCTTGCAATTCCCAGGGTTCGCGGTGGATTCTGTCAAAGCCACATTGAGTCTTCCATCTCGGAAACTGAGCAAAATAAATCATGAACTGAGGAAAACGTTGGCCAAACCTTTGATTTGTCTTCGTCATCTTGCCCGCATAGTGGGCCTCCTGTGCTCATCCATACAGGCCATCTTACCGGGTCCTCTACATTACTGTGTGCCTCAACGTCTCAAGATTTTCCACCTCAAACAGGATCTCACTTGCTGTCAGTCGGTTTTTCTTTTGGATGAATCAAGAGAGGAACTACGATGGTGGATCCCCCATATGGAGGTCTGGAACAGCTGCGCACATTTCGGCTCTCAACCAAACCTAATCATAGAGTTAGACGCCAGTGTTTTGGGTTGGGGAGCATGTTGTGGGGAAATCTCCACAGGAGGAAAATGGTCATCCGCAGAAAGGTCCCTTCACATAAACTGTCTTGATTTGATGGCGAGATCCTTGCAGTAAAGTGCTGGACCAAGGACAAGGTCCAATATTGTGTCCTTCTCAAAATAGACAACATAGTAGGGGTTCGCTACATAAACCATCCTGGATGAATGAGATCGAAGACTCTCGCAGACTTGGTGAGAACATTTTAGACTTATTGCCTGGCCAATCAAATCTCAGTCTCGGCAGAACATCTTCCCAGCAAATCCAATCAACGGGCAGATTGGTATTTCCGCCATTGGCAAGATGCCAGTCTATGGCAATTGTATCTACAGGCGTTTCAAGCAATACAGTCAAAGTGGCCTCCCCTCACAATAGACCTGTTTGCTTCCCAGCTGGACCATCAGCTGGACAGATACTGTAGCTGGTGCCCAGACCTGAATGCAGTGGCAACCAATGCTTTCCTCCAGGACTGGAGCAAGGAGAAGGAATACGCTTCCCCTCTGTTCTCTAAGATAATGAAGCTGTCAACACAAATTCAGAGACAGCTGGCGGACTGGTGGTAATCACCCTAATTTGGAGATCTCAAGTTTGGTTTCCAGTTCTGATGGAACTTTCTTGGGATTTTCCAATCCCTCGACCACGATTTCTGGATCTCCTCTGGGATCCCTACAGAAATCCTCTTTACCGGGTCCTAGCAGGCTCACTTTGACTCATGGCGTTGAGGATTACCGGAAGCACTGACAAGTCCCATGTATTTCATGAGAAACTGCCTCCTTACTTGCCAAATCTTGGACGGATAGCATAAATATGAGATAACGATTAACATGGTCCCGATTGTTGGGTTGGTGTCAAAGGCAAGTGGATGAAGTGGGGTCAGATGTTGTCCACATCTGTAACTTTATTCCCTCTTTAGCCTTGGAAAGCTTGGCTTACAGGTCTATTAATACCGTTCGTACAGCTATTTTTACAAGTCACTCACCACTGGATGGGCGTCCTGTGGGAAAACTTACGTTGGTTTGCAAACTCCTCAGAGGATTTATATTATTCTTTCCTCTCCAACCTAGGTACTCTATATTATGGGATGTTAATAAGGTCCTGCACCTATTTAAATCATGGACTTCGAATAAATATGTAAAGAAAGCAGAGGTCGGCAAAGCAGGCTACATTACTGTGCTTGGTGTCATGTCGCAAGGGTCTCGGATGTGCGAGCTCTGGATTTAAAAGGTAGAGTGTTCACTCCGGAAGGAGTAATCTTTTATATTTCCAGGAGAAGTGTGACTCCAAAGTGGTTTCATATCCGTCCTTTCCTGAAGTTCTAAAATTGTGTGTGGTACTGAGGAAATATGAATTTTATGATCAGTTATGTCCCCTATCTTAGACCCCAACGGCTCCATGTACATGCTACAAGTACATGTATGTTCCCTCCAGTTCCAGTTATGAAGACGCAAATACATGTGCGTCCACCGTCAACATGTCCTCTTTCAGATCCGCCATGAATGGGTCGGATATTCCGTTCCTAAGTATGAAAGGCCACCGACTTTATGTGGTTCACTTTCCACGTTTTACAGTTCAGGCGAGTAGGCCCTGAATTCTGCCATCAAGCCTTTTCCTGCCTTCTGCCTCTGAAAGCTCCAGTCTGAGCTCGCATCTGTATCCATGAACTTTGTCCTACTCCCTGCGCGGCTAACGGTGCCTGATCCGGCCTGTTGCCTGCCAAAAACTGTATTTCACCTTCAAGTTATCTGCTCCGCTCCTCATCCAATGCATTCCTGTCTAGTAGTTTAGGTAAACATTCTTCCAGCTACCGAGCAAAGGGCCCGGCCTCACTGTCCTCATGCAAGTAATTCATAGCCCCTGTTACCATGGAAGATTCCTGCCCCCTCGCATCTCATGTAGACACTTAGACGCTTGTACACGCACTAACAGTCAGTATAGAATAGATTCCGTCCGAGAGACCTTTCCTTTTGGATAATACAGTTCTTTAAACATAAGATATTAGATATGATTTGGGATTAGGTTGACCTGACCCCCCAGACTTCTGTCTCCCCATGTAGAGCTAAATGTCAAGTCCCCTTCACCCTCTAGTTGCACGTCAATCACACGTCATGCGGCTGCGCGCGCATCTCTGCCAAGTATTTCTGCTGACATTGCAGGATTCTCTTATGGATCCACCCACTTGTGACATCATGATTAATGACGTTTCTAGTCTACACCTACTATCACGCCTCTTTTCATTACGTATGTGTATTCTTATCTGTATTATCAGCTGTTACGCCTCCTGCATCTGTCTTAATGTAATGCTTTTCATATAAATATCTTTACCTGTCAATAATGTATTGTCTTCCCTTCCTGAACCTTCGTGGTGATGGAATTTGATGCCATGGTTCGAACCATAATTCCTTTATAAGGAATAAAGCCTTTCAGAACCTCTAATACCACGGATTCTGCCTCTTATTTTTACTGAGTTATTCTTACTAGACTTTACCGCATAAAAAATAGTACAGGTAATTAAAATATTTACCACATAAATTGGCGCCCGAACAGGGACACTTTCTCATCTCACGCGCCGGAGGTGCGTTGCAGGCCCGGTCTCCTGCCACAGCTGGACGGACAACAACGCGTACCCGCAGGATTTCCTGTATCTCCCTCCGGCCAAGCGGGGGTGACTGAGGCTGCGATCAACACCCAGACGAGGCGGTGAGAAGTGCGAAGTATCCCGACCAGAGCCTAGCTGAGAGAGCAAGATCCGAGGTATACAGAGGCCCACCAGGTTCCGAAGTTCCGAGTCGAGTCCGGTCCAGTCCAGTTCAGTTCCGAGGCCTTCCGTTCCGTGCTACCCGGTGAGTACCGTTGCCGGGGAGGCATTTAGACGTGCACATTAGTTTGTGTCGGTCAAGACGGGTTTGGGTACACAAATCCGGTCTGCACTGTTTCAGCAGTGTATCTGTACTGTTTAGCAGTATATCTAGTATATCTTGTATATAATTCAGTATTACCTAGTGTTAGTATTATGTCAGTAACTAGTTTTCTTCTAATTATCATTGTTCGTTAAATGTTAAATGTTAAATGTTTTAATATGTTTTAAAAATTGTGGTGTGAATGAGTGTTCATTATTGTGTTTATTGTATTAATTGTGTTCGAGATTAAGTAGCAAGGTTTAAAGATGCTGCTCTTTTCAAAATTAAGACAGATCAAGACTAGAAAAGGGGTACTCGAAGAAGCTGTTCCCATTCCACCTAGGGACACTCCAGGGTACTTTATGTACCATAAGCATGGCCTAGATGCCGTATTATTTCTTGATTTATGGGTGGACTACACCAAGGATTTACCAGAAAGTCAGAGGTGGCCCGCAGCTGGGACATGGGATGCAGATTGCATCATGAGAGTAGAAGAAGAATTATGGAAAAAGAAAGCTAGACAGTCACAAAAGATGCCATCGAATTATGGCGTAAAGAATCATATAGACGTACAGAAAAAGCACTCAGACAGGAAGAGAAAAGTAGGGAGAATTCAAATAAAGCCCGAGAAAATACATTAATTGAGGAAGGTACCAGAGTAAAAGCAGAACAAGTAGACAGACAAAGAAACACCCTTATGAATGGTATGTATCCTCTTCTGGCCGAAGGTCTACCTAAGGCCAACCCGGAAATACCGAAAGATCTGCCACCTCCATTACTCCCGACAAAGGCACATCCCAAGACCGCAAAAGATATTTTTCTTTCTTCCTATTTAGACGATGTAGCCGCCGAATATGCTAATGCTCCGCCACACGTACCACCTGCCGATGGTGCTCAACGCCAAGATCATCAGTCTGTACCTCCGCAACAACAAACTCCTGCACACATTCCAACAGGCCCATCTGTTTCTACCGCTTTTCCCGCATCTACAGTTTCTATCTTACATCCAACAAATCCTTTCGTGCCTAGCACCTCAGACGGCACAACAGGAGGTACGACAGACATTTTTGCCACACCGCCGCGAGGAAATAAATTATCTCTTAGAGATTTAGCATACCAACGTACACCCCAACTAGCAACTTCCGACATGTTTAAGGAGCAGCTGGTGGATAGTAGATATGATCCAGTGCCCGGTAAAAATGACAGAATGCTGCTGTCATCACTACGTATACGACGAGCTTCAACGTACTTAACGACACTACCAGGAATGCTCGAAAAACTAGACAATATATATTACTTTGTCCAATCAGGGCGAGGCCCTGAAAGTATTGACGAAGCCATGGAATACCAGAAAGTGGAGACAACTGTTACGTTTCTTCATAAACTGCGTGATCAGGAACCAAGACAGGGCTGAGGTAGATCAGGAGGAAATGCAAGTACTTACCAGATGGGGTCAGAATATATCAGAAGGGAAACATGATAGACAGACGTGTATAGTAGCTATGTGCCGAAAGATCCGCAAAGAAGTAGAACGAATACATAAAGAAAGATTAGAAGCAGACAAAAATGAATCGGAGGGAGAGGAGGAGGAAGAATCAGAAATGCCCGCAGGACAATTAGAAATGATGGCTTGTGTAGGTAAAGGAAGATCTTCTAATAATACCAGATGCTTTAATGATCCAATACGTCCGATACGTCCAGAATGTAACAGATACGTCCAGAATGTAACAGAAATTTTCAAGCCCCTATGTTAAATACAAGGTCTCCTGAACACCTATTTCAAGCTGCTGATAAATTACTCCGAGACCGAAGGGGGTATCATATGCTCGATTCTATGGATGAACAAGAATTAGCCAGGTCAGCAGTACAATGGGCTGACAGTCCCGGAAAATACAGTGATGATGCGCTGGCACACACGTTTTTGAATCTTAACCCAGACGAACAGCGATTAGCTGGTATATACATGATTCAACACCTCATTATATTATATCAAAGCCAACACTCCGATCCTAGTCCCCTACCTGATATACTGATAGAATTACTCACGAATAAATGGAGAGGTTCAGGTACTGATTTAATGAAAGAAATTCTAGAATATCGGAACCAGTACATTGTCTTCGTATGCCCAGAACATGTTCCAGTTCCCACTATGGGAAGAAAAATGTATCACATAGATAGACAGAATCCCTTACGCGAAGTGCACCCAATAAAGGGTGACGACAATACTTTTAAACGCGTGTTTGTGTACACGCCCATAACTAAAATTGAATTATTAGAAATGAAGAAAGTAGTACCTAGCCATGATAAAGATCCAGCAGGTTTCCACCGTGAGATAAAAGACATGTTACTCATGGGAGAGTATACCTACCCCGACATTATGAAAATATTAAAAGTATGAATGCCTGCTGGTATTTACGAGAAACTCAAAGAAAAGGATTGGGAGGTGGGAGATCAGAAGATAGATTGGACAGCGTTAGAAACAGAAGAAAAGGCCCGAGCTGCAGGTTCAGGGCTTGGGGAAAAGACTACAGCACTACCAGGATTACTAGTACAGGTACTGCCACGCTTGTTAACTACGAAAAAGGAAGATTGGGGTGCAATTTCAGCCTGTAAACAAAAACAAGATGAAGACACGAGTGATTTCTATTCCAGATTTGAAAAATGTTTTGGTATTAATAGTGGCATAAAAGCAAATAGCGAGTCGTATCCACATCTGTTTGTGACAAAATGAGTTGAAAATTCCCTGCCCCAAGTTAAGAATAGGGTATTAAAATTCGAGAGTACCTGGCAAGGTAACACCCCGTCACAGATGTTACAAATGTTACAATATCACCACAATAGAATTAGAGAAGAACAAGAACATGAACAAAGACGTATGAAAGACACGAAAATGAAAATGCTTGTTGCTCAGTCAGTTCCAGCTGACGGTCACAGGAAGGGTACGACACAGTCCAGTGATTCAGCAGGTCCTGTAAAAGGGACATGCAACTATTGCAAACAGCCAGGTCATTATATACACGATTGTGCAGTTCTGAAACATAATATCTCTACGGGTAAAACTAAGGAGAGACCACGTCCGCCTAGACAGGATCAGATCCCACAACAAGTACCTCAGCATGCGCAATCTATGCCAGTTCCACAACAACAGACCGTAGCAACATCACAACAACAGCCTACTGCTGCAACACAAACAACGACACAACAGATGTACCAGTATGCACAGGCTGATTATCCCGATTATCAGCGATACACATGAAATAGCCTAGAGAGGGAAGTTGGCTTACCCCTTATCGAGGTTCCTGTAGATCAAGAGGGACCTTATGTACATAGTGAAATATTAGGGAAAGACAGAAAGTTTTTACTTGATACAGGGGCAAGCAGAACAACTATACGTCGCAGCGAAGTTCCAGGGGCACCCCTCTCAGGCTCACAGAATATTTCCCTTGGATTTTCAGGAAAGCCTATTATTAATGAAGTATCACTACCTCTTCCACTTACGGTTGGTCCATTGACACGAACTACAGATTTATTGCTTACTAAAACATGTCCAGAAAACTTGTTAGGCATAAAAACACTGAAAGCTCTAGGAGCCATTATATGTTGTTCTCCGGAAGGAATACGATTATTTTTACGTGACTTCAAAGGTCACTATGTGTCCAGAGACATGGATCACCGGTTACAGAATTTACCTACACATTTATGGGCACAAGGCCCTACTGATGTTGGTTGCATGCACATTACACCATATCGAGTCACACTCAAAACAGGAGTGGTACTACCACGAATGCGACAATACAAGTTACCACCAGATGCTGTAGTGGCTTTGCTGCAAATCATTGACGAGCTTATTGCCCAAGGAGTGGTCGTGGAAACGGACTCCAATGTATGTAATTCCCCGATAATTCCTATTCTTAAAAGAACGGATCCAAAAGCACCGCCAGTATATCGATTAGTCATTGATTTGCGCGAATTGAATAAATGTATTGTGCCACAATACCCCGTGGTACCTGATATCTCTTCATTACTAACAGCCATTGATTCAGAAGCAACGTTCTTTACTGTAAATGATCTCAAGAATGCTTTTCCCAAATCTATTTTATCCACACTCAGTGTGGGAGGGTATGCTCAGACGTGAGTCCCTTGCTCATTGCACCATCAGGATTCAGGCAAGCCGGGCCGACGAAGGCTGTGATGCCAGAAACCGGTCCCCGGAAGCTTGTTTCCTTCCCAGTATAAGAATTGGCTTGGTAGTTTGGTTTGCCCTGTTCCCATCATGCACTGGGACAGGTACAGACTAATTTGCATGTAGCCAGGTTCTGAGCTGGGATGGTGCAGTGAGCTAAAAAACGGTGATGGATTAAAACCATGATCTCTTGACTTGGTAAGAGTATTCTGCATCATTCAGAAACTCTGTCCATCACCACCCCCTTTTTCCCAAATCGATTTTATCCACACTCAGTGTGGGAGGGTATGCTCAGACGTGAGTCCCTTGCTCATTGCACCATCAGGATTCAGGCAAGCCGGGCCGACGAAGGCTGTGATGCCAGAAACCGGTCCCCGGAAGCTTGTTTCCTTCCCAGTATAAGAATTGGCTTGGTAGTTTGGTTTGCCCGGTTCTCATCATGCACTGGGACAGGTACAGACTAATTTGCATGTAGCCAGGTTCTGAGCTGGGATGGTGCAGTGAGCTAAAAAACGGTGATGGATTAAAACCATGATCTCTTGACTTGGTAAGAGTATTCTGCATCATTCAGAAACTCTGTCCATCACCACCCCCTTTTTCCCAAATCGATTTTATCCACACTCAGTGTGGGAGGGTATGCTCAGACGTGAGTCCCTTGCTCATTGCACCATCAGGATTCAGGCAAGCCGGGCCGACGAAGGCTGTGATGCCAGAAACCGGTCCCCGGAAGCTTGTTTCCTTCCCAGTATAAGAATTGGCTTGGTAGTTTGGTTTGCCCTGTTCCCATCATGCACTGGGACAGGTACAGACTAATTTGCATGTAGCCAGGTTCTGAGCTGGGATGGTGCAGTGAGCTAAAAAACGGTGATGGATTAAAACCATGATCTCTTGACTTGGTAAGAGTATTCTGCATCATTCAGAAACTCTGTCCATCACCACCCCCTTTTTCCCAAATCGATTGATCTCAAGAACGCCTTTTTTAGCGTCCCAATCGATCCGGAAAGTCAATACTTGTTCGGATTCAGTTTAAATGGACGAAGTTTTAAATTCACACGCGCACCTCAAGGATTCACAGAAAGCCCCAGCATCTATAGCCAAGCACTGAAACGAGAACTTGACAGTATCCACATGCCAGCTAACACTGCCTTGCTTCAGTATGTCGATGATCTGCTGATCACCGCTCGAAGCGAACCTGAATGTGAAAAAGTATCACTGACGGTTTTACAATTTCTAGCCGACAAGGGGCACAAGGTGTCCCCTTCTAAGCTGCAATTCTGTGTCCAGCAAGTTGTTTACCTTGGACACTTGCTGTCCAAGGAGGGAAGACAGCTTACACCCGATCGCATCCAGTTAATTGCTAACATGCCACCACCCAAGACACAAAAGGAGGTGCGGGCTTTTATAGGCCTCACTTCGTACTGTAGGCAGTGGATCCCTCAATATGCATTTCTAGCAAAACCACTCATTCAGTTGACAACGCAGGAGGCAGCCACATCGACTGTCCTCCCTTGGACTCAAGAACATACACATGCCTTTGAAAGCTTAAAGAAAGCTTTATGTCAAGCACCTGTTTTAGCAACACCATGTTACAGTAAACATTTTACACTTTTTGTTACAGAACGCGAAGGTACTGCCTGGTCAGTACTCACTCAGGAACAAGCAGGATCACACAAACCATGTGCTTATTTTTCTAGTACATTAGATCCTGTAGCTCAGGCTCTCCCTGCGTGCCTGAAATCAGTGGCAGCAACAGCTTTAGCAATCAGACAAAGCGATGCCATAGTATTAGGACATCAATTGACAGTACAAGTACCACACGCAGTAGAGGTTCTCTTGAACCGAACACAAACACAACACTTGACTATAGCAAGACTTACCGGTTATGAATTGACATTGTTCCAGCCACACATAGAAATCAGACGTTGTAGTACATTAAATCCTGCCACACTTTTGCCAGTAAATGGAACAGACCCATTAGCACATGATTGTATTGAAGTCATTACTATCACGACGAAACCCAGACAAGACTTGACAGATATTCCACTACCAGATCCAGACCTGACATTGTATGTAGATGGTTCATGCATGAGAACAAGTACAGGAGAGTTAGTGGCCGCTTATGCAGTCACAACAGACACTGAAGTCGTTGAAACAAATTGTATTAACACTTTGTCAGCTCAAGCAGCAGAGCTCATCGCTCTGACACAAGCCTGTATTCAAGCCACAAATAAGAAAGTCAACATATACACAGATTCACGTTATGCATTCGGAGTCGTCCATGACTTCGGCGTGCTGTGGCGAGAGAGAGGTTATTTAACTTCTCACGGTACCCACATCCAACACGGACCCCTCATTCAAGCTTTATTAGACGCAATTCATCTACCTATTGCAATATCTATTATGAAATATAAAGCCCATACAAAAGTTACCGATATCATTTCTCAGGGTAACGACCTAGCTGACCGAACAGCTAAACAGACTGCTCAGAACCAGACTCATACAACTGACACGACAAAGACAATAGTTCCGACACCAACACATTGCATGACAGTTAAGGATCCCGCCCTTGATGTGATTGACATACAGACACATGCTACACCAGAAGAAATAAAGAAATGGACTGAATTAGGAGGGATCCAAACGGATCAAGGATGGATGACGAAGGGAAAATCTATATGGTTTCTTCCCGACTCCATGGTTCAAGTCATCATTAACACAATACATAGTCCAGCGCACCTAGGAGAAAAAGCTATGCTAGATAGCATTCAACACATTTGGTTCAACAAACATTTGCGAGCAGCAGCTAAACAGAAAGTACGTACCTGTATGATATGTTGTCAGTTCAACCCAGGTAAAAGCATTCCCGTAGAGCAAGGTGGATTTCAACCGCCCGATCACCCTTTTGAAGTCCTCCAGATGGATTATATCCAGATGGAACGATGTCGAGGATTCAAATATGTTCTCGTAGTTGTCTGTGCTCTTTCCCGTTGGACAGAAGCCTACCCGGTTTCAGATTACACTGCCCCGACTACTGCCAAACAGTTAGTTCGAGAATTCTTCCCACGGTACGGTTTACCACGTGTTGTATACTCAGATAACGGCCAGCCATTCTCATCCGAGCTAATGAAACACGTTTCACTTCTGTTAGGTTACCAATGGAAATTCCACTGTGTCCGACATCCCGAGGCAGCAGGTCTCGTGGAACGCCATAATCAAACTCTGAAAATTAGATTGTCCAAAGTATGTAGAGAAAAAGGTGTTGATTGGATAGTAGCCTTACCAGTTGCGCTCTTTTACATGAGAATGGTAGCACATTCTCGAACAGGGCTATCCCCGTATGAGGTGATCTTCGGTAGACCACCAAATATGTGGGGGACGCCTATACCTCGTAAAATCACTGATGTTGACTGTAATATGCTGACAGATTACCTGGCTTCCTTGATGTCTGCACTACAATCTTGTCGTTCACAGGTAGCTGCAGCTTTTCCTGATAACACTGAGGTGAAGCCCCATGACGTGGTTCCAGGGGATCTTGTGCTAGTGAGGAACTTTGACAGAAGGAGCCAGCTGGAGCCTCGGTGGCAGTCGCCGAAACTCGTCTTATTGACCACAAGGACAGCCGTGAAGATTGAGGGACGTAAAGGGTGGTTGCACTCGAGCCATATAAAGAAATTTTATGGACTACCGTCAGACGTGAATCCTCAGCCCTGCATTCCCTCACAGACTGATTCAAAACTCCCTTTGGTTGAAAAGACAGAGAGTGACATTTATAAACTGAAACTAAGGTCTAGCAAGTCAGACAATTTGATTGTTTAAGTCCTCTCCAAGGTGAATCGGTTGAATTTGTCTCTGACATGTATCCTTTAGACCGAAATAGAGAGAGAAATAGACAAGAAAAGCTTAAGAAACAGGCGTACTGTAAATCACTTCGTAGTCACTGCATAGTGACATTATTAATTTTGTTTTTTCTAAGTCTTCTGATTATCATTATCAGTGTATTGCTACATATGTATTATCCTATTTCTAAGCGTGCTTACAATGCTACTGCTGAACATTCTTTTAGCGAATTACCTCCGCATGAGTTGTCTTATAGATTTGCGCTGCGCAACAACACTTTTATTAGTATGTTACATCATTCCCATCAGACCAGCAATGCTACAAATTGTTGGATATGTGGCCGACTCCCTCCCTATCAGAACTACAAGGGAGTTCTGCCTCTCTTTCCCTATCCGTTCACACACAATGGCTCCTGTGGAGCATGGTTTAGTTTGATTAATTCCCTAGATTCAAATTCAGTAGTTTATCAAGACAACTGGGTATGGGGAAACCTGAACCTGGTCTTACTTAAAGTCTGCTACCCTAATAAGGAGGGACTTCCCAAAAGAACAGGAACTGATCTAGAAAATGAAGTATATGGATTAGGTAACTTTACACTTAACCTCATGATTCTGAATGTTGAATCCGAAGCTACACCAATCTTGCCAGCTATGTCAGTATTTCCAGTTAAAGGTGAATTATGCGTAAGAAAGAATGGTTCAATACACATGGGCCATAGTAAATGTACCACGGTAATAGAATTCAGTGATCAAGGCAAGTCTACATTTAGAGCTTCTCGTCATTCCTACTTCATATGTGGCCAGACCGCATATATACGTTTACCTCTAGATTGGGATGGTACCTGTTACATTGCATTCCTTCTGCCACCTGTTTTCCTAGCCCCTCCTGATTATCAGAGAAATACCCATTTAGTACACAATAGACAACAGAGAGATCTCCCGATTGTCGATTACACCGAAACGGCATGGGAGCAATACACAGATTTCAATAAAGGTTTCTTTCCCTATATAGGTACAGTCACTAATAGTAAGCTGATACGTAGATTAACTAGAACCCTTGAAGCAGTAGTAAATGAAACTACTTCCGCCCTAGGCAACTTAACAGAGGAGCAGTCTGCGATGCGGATTGTTGTTCTTCAAAATCGTCTTGTCCTTGACGTCATCCTGGCCGATAGGGGCGGAGCTTGTAGGGTCATCGGATCAAGTTGCTGTGTTTTCATACCAGAAAACTCGCCGTCAGTATATAAAGCCATAACTCGCCTTCATAAGATTGTAAGCCAGATACACCAGAGTCCAGGCACCTGGACTTGGTCCGGTTGGTTCTGGAGCGTGTTGTCAGCCTGGGGATGGAGGATTCTATCCTTCCTAGGTATTGGCTTTCTCATACTATTCAGTTGCTGTTTATGTCTACAATGTGGGCCAGCGATTTGTGGTCTGTGTGCCACATCGTGTATCCCGCCTTCAAGTTTTCGCTCAAAATCCCGGAAGAAGAAAGAAGAACAAATGATGCTATATGAACAGATTGATGGATTGATGAAGATCGATATCTCATGAAGGGTCCGTAGGGGACAAGGAGGGAATGAGGAAATATGAATTTTATGATCAGTTATGTCCCCTATCTTAGACCCCAACGGCTCCATGTACATGCTACAAGTACATGTATGTTCCCTCCAGTTCCAGTTATGAAGACGCAAATACATGTGCGTCCACCGTCAACATGTCCTCTTTCAGATCCGCCATGAATGGGTCGGATATTCCGTTCCTAAGTATGAAAGGCCACCGACTTTATGTGGTTCACTTTCCACGTTTTACAGTTCAGGCGAGTAGGCCCTGAATTCTGCCATCAAGCCTTTTCCTGCCTTCTGCCTCTGAAAGCTCCAGTCTGAGCTCGCATCTGTATCCATGAACTTTGTCCTACTCCCTGCGCGGCTAACGGTGCCTGATCCGGCCTGTTGCCTGCCAAAAACTGTATTTCACCTTCAAGTTATCTGCTCCGCTCCTCATCCAATGCATTCCTGTCTAGTAGTTTAGGTAAACATTCTTCCAGCTACCGAGCAAAGGGCCCGGCCTCACTGTCCTCATGCAAGTAATTCATAGCCCCTGTTACCATGGAAGATTCCTGCCCCCTCGCATCTCATGTAGACACTTAGACGCTTGTACACGCACTAACAGTCAGTATAGAATAGATTCCGTCCGAGAGACCTTTCCTTTTGGATAATACAGTTCTTTAAACATAAGATATTAGATATGATTTGGGATTAGGTTGACCTGACCCCCCAGACTTCTGTCTCCCCATGTAGAGCTAAATGTCAAGTCCCCTTCACCCTCTAGTTGCACGTCAATCACACGTCATGCGGCTGCGCGCGCATCTCTGCCAAGTATTTCTGCTGACATTGCAGGATTCTCTTATGGATCCACCCACTTGTGACATCATGATTAATGACGTTTCTAGTCTACACCTACTATCACGCCTCTTTTCATTACGTATGTGTATTCTTATCTGTATTATCAGCTGTTACGCCTCCTGCATCTGTCTTAATGTAATGCTTTTCATATAAATATCTTTACCTGTCAATAATGTATTGCCTTCCCTTCCTGAACCTTCGTGGTGATGGAATTTGATGCCATGGTTCGAACCATAATTCCTTTATAAGGAAAAAAAGCCTTTCAGAACCTCTAATACCACGGATTCTGCCTCTTATTTTTACTGAGTTATTCTTACTAGACTTTACCGCATAAAAAATAGTACAGGTAATTAAAATATTTACCACAGTACGGTCGATTAAAGCCTACGAGTCCATGATGGGAGACATTTGTCCACAAGGTGGCAAACAATTATTTATTGCCCTTACTAAACGTCACAGAGCTGTTCCCTCCCCTACAATTGCCAGGTGTGTCAGATGGATCATGCATGGAGCTGGTATCGACACCACCAAGTTTGTAACTCACTCGGTTAGCAAAGCCATGGCATCCAAAGTCTTCTCTTTGTGGGCTCGTTTAGAGGACACCCTTAATGCGGCAGATTGGTCCTCAGATCCGACTCTAAAAAAGGTTTTTATTTCAAACCGATACCAAATCTGGCATCTCTAGTGCTGGAAAAGCTTTAATCCTCACCTCCACTCAGGACATAGAATGGAAACTTTCGTAGCTATCCTAACACAAAGTTTCAATTCTATTAAGTACACAGGGGCTCGGTTTAGCCTAACCTTAAGAGAATTTTATCTTATTCCCACCCTTTAAAATATTTTATCAAAGATGTACTATTTGGATATGCTTATGCGTTACAGGTATTCTTGCTTATTTGTTCTCTGCTTGTTTCAAGGCTTGCTTAAACTTGTCAAAAGGTTTTTTCTCTTACCTATAGTCATTCTGCATTCTATGTTTGTCCTTTTTTAAAAAAAGGTATCATACAAGTATCATTTTCTTAGAAGGGCCAGAATCTTTTAAACGGGATTAAGGGGATAAATCATCCACACGAAGTTCCTCAGGGATATGCGGACCTCTGATTGGATAAACTGTTTTTCTGGTTTCTTTCCCAATGTTTAATGGGAAATCTAATTTTGGACACTTCAAATTATGTTTAATGGCTGCTGGTGCATAATAAAGAAAGAACAGCCTAATCCTCACCTCAGCATCCTTAATAGAATTAAAACTTTCCATTACAATAGCTAGGAAATATTTCATTCCTTCGTCATTTAACTAACATTAGGAAAGAACAATGAACTGCTTGTAGTTTATGTGAAATGTAAAACAATACAATTATTGTATAACAATCCACAGTCCCTATCAACATCACTTTGTATGTAAATCAAAAGGGAGGGGTTTGATGAAGTTTTGGCTGCGTATGAATGTTAGGGTCTACTCAGGACAAAATCAACTGACTACTGAACCAACATGCGTGTCCTGATATTCGGCAAATGTCATCAGCCGAATTTCCTTAGCAATGATCTCACAGCCTGTTCCAAGGGATTCTGTGTGCCTTCATCATACCTGTAGCACTTACAATTCACAGTACCAGCCCATTAGTGGTGAATACATCTGCATCACAATCTGCTTCTATGGACTCTCAGCATGCATTCTTCGATTCAGAGACAATTAATGTCTGAGGATTGTTTTACAGCCCCTTATTATGTAGGATTATGAATTATGTGAAAAACCCGGGGAGTTGTACAGTGTCTTATGTCATGTATGTTGTAAATACACGTTTACTTTTTAACCACTGCCTCGTCTGCATGGTGATCACTTTCTCACATACCATTATATATGAATTGGTAATGTATGTATTTGACAAAAACTACAAGCGGTTCATTGTTCTGATTCTCAACATTCATTAAATGATTAAGGAATTCTATGTTGCATTAGATTGTGGATTTTTCTGAATTATTAAAAGAGGTTCAAGATTTGGAGTCAGTCCCACGGTAGTAATGTTAAAGCAATATATATTGACCCTAGTCCCCGTAGGCTTAGAGGGTTGTCCTTGTTTCTTTATTCTCCATTTTGCCTCTCAGCCTAGATTCTGGGCCATAATCTTGGAAGATCTGATGTGAAAAAGTTACCTGCACAAAGAGTGAGTGTATCCACCTTAGAGGAGGGGACATGTTCCAAAGATGACCACTGAGGGTAGGATCTGCCTCTTATGGTTACCCCCACTTTTTGCTGATGTATCACTGTTTTTGACTTAGACTGGGGTCCTGAATAGCAGGATCCCAGTCAGTCTATCTGCTTTCTCCTATAAATTGATTGTATGTACTTTAGGTACACTCCAGATTGGGTTCTGGGGTACCCTAATAAGTCCCTAGTATATGGTACACCAGGTACCCAGGGCATAGTTACCCAGGGCATAGGTACCCCAGAGGCCTCCCAAGGGCTGAAGCATACATTGTGCCAGCCATGAGAGGCCATTAAGACTGACACCACAGGTCTGCTACTGCAGCCTGTGTAAGGAGGTGCATGCCCCCTTACTCAGATATAGGTTCCCAATATCTCTTCTAAATCACTACACACATAAACCTATCAGTCACACCTATGGCAGGCCTTAACAATCCTGAAGGCAGGGTGCTGGGTTTTGTGTGAGAGGGTGCCCCTGCTTAAGTAGGGCCCCTCTGCAGCCTTCGGAACCTATTTTCTAGGGCTGTCTGTGATGCAGCCAACCATATATACTTAAGTGCATTATAACCAGCGGGAAATGCTAACTTTAAAATGGCTGCTTAGAAACATGTTGCGTTTGGTGTCAAACACCTTGGAATCTTACCTCCCCGCCAGTAACTGGAGGGAGAGGTATGATTCCACCCTCCTAGAGGGACTTATGTGGAACACCGGTATACCCGGTACCACCTTTCTCGACCTGGGCATCACAAAATGGATGCTGACAGCCAGAGACACAAGTCTGCCCTCCTGCTGTTGAGCCAAGCTCTAGCAGAGGAAAGCCTGACAAATCAATAGGTTTTCTGTCACAGGGAGGTGTGACCACCTCCCAGACAGGTTTTAGTGTATTAGGGCTGAGTGGGTGCACTCTGAGAGTGCCAGAAAGACTGCACTGGGGGCACGTTTTGTGCATAGTCCAGCTCAAACCAGCCCGAGGAGCCAATTGCTCCTGCTCTGGCGCGAAACTCGACAAAGGACATGGGTGTAGCCACCCCTCTGTCCTGCCCCTCCCCTAGGAGGGTCCCCAGAGTCAGTCCATCCCCTTCCCAGGACTTTGGATTTTACCTGGACTAAACTGTGCAACCGAAACCAAGTACTTTGACAGTCTACACTTCACTGGACGACAGAAGAATCTCCCTTGGAGTAAAAGAGTTACTCCCCTGCAGCAGCAGGCACCTAAACGCATCTGAACGGGTTGCATATCCGAGCTCCTGAGGACTACGGAGATTTCTGCAACACATAAGGTGGGTTACCAAGCGTCCCTTAGGTAGATCAGCTCTCTTAATAATCCTGAGACTAGTATCCCTCGTAGGACCGTGCAACCCGAACCCCTGTGCACCATGTACTTTTGCAGCAGCGTATGCTTTTTGGCAATCCTTGAGGCTGTGCTTTGGACTATGTGTAGTCCCGACCCGAGTAGTATTTCCACCGAAGATCTCCGGCCTCCACTCCATGAGTGCTCTGTGGGGTGGTGCTTTGGGATTCCGCCCGAGGTCCCCTCGAGATCCCTGGTCCGTTGGCCTGTGGGTCCTGGCGAGGGTCACTTTGATTTTCCTTGGGCTTCCCTGGTTGCTCCAGACGTGCCCTGACTCCCCATAGCTTGGAGAGTCTCCTGAACCTTGCTGGTCCACACCGTAACCGGTTTCCTCTGTCTGCGTGGGTTGCCTTGGCCAAGGCTTGTTGGTGTTCAATCCGGACACTGACCCCCTCAGCATTCGACATCCTTCGTGGGACAACTCACCTCCGGACTTTGGTCGACGTCTACTGGTCCCCGTGGCTGCAGAGTCCAGCATCCTATCTTCACACCTGACATCGGTGGGCATTCGTCTATCGAGCCCCTGGTCACCCTGAAGTGACCCAGACTCTGTTCCTTCTGCTTTCAGGTTCTTCTAACCTCGGATCCAGGCTTGGATTTTACCGGGCACTTTTCATCTTCCCAGAAACAGCACTTCTTCGCATCACGCCACTGAAAACAACTTGACCCCTATCCACTCAGCTCCTCTGGGATAGGTAACACGGGTACCTCGGTACTCACAAGGGTGCTGGCCTTAGAACCTTCTATGTTCCAAAGGGTTTTCTTGAAGTCCTCTCCGAAGTGTCCTTAAACTGTATTTTTCCAACCGCGACTTTCCCATAGACTTGTCCGGAGCACGCGTCTGTGTTCCCACACTGCACTGGTCCTCCGTGGGCTCCCTGTGTCACTCCTGTGGGTGGTTCCTTGGGGTCCCAGCGATTCTACGTGCTCTAGGCATTGTGTCTATTGAAGATGTTGTTGTTATACCATTTATTTAGTTTATCGTTTGGTCTCCCCCTGGAGCCCGCTGTGTATTGTGCTATTTACTGTCGTTCTTTTGATTAAGTATTGTGTTCTTTGTGCTCTAATCTCGTATAGAGATTAGTAGAGTGTGTTTAGTAATAAATAAAAAAAAATTATATAAGACTTGTGTGGTTCTCCTTTCATTTGATCACTCGGGAGGTTCTGTTCTGGTAAAACAAGCTGCTTTACATTCCTTCAAGACCTAACCAGAAGACTGCTCTCCATAGCTACCACTAGGATACCTTTCTATAAAGGTTATCTTTGACCTAATAACCATAAGGGTCGTTTGGATTGGTGCACGGTGCCCACTTTAACTAGTGGACAGCATATACTAGGCCAACTTCTCACAACTATCACAGCCCAGTTGCCTCCTGGAAAGATCTGTGTGAACCTCGATGGACAGACTGCCCAGGAGACAAGCATGAGGACATGTGGGTCCAAGACAGCCTCCATCATCTTCAGCCATCGGTAAAGCTGCCCAACCCTAACCAGTCGCTATCCCTAACCAGAGTCCATTAGCTACAGAACTTTGTACTCTAGTGACAAAATGGGGACTGGTGACCAGATTCTTATCAAACACCACAACTGGACACCATTAGGATGTGCAAAATGAACTGCAGTACGTGTCATTGAGAAAGCTGGGCAGGCACTTCACCTCTTTTAGTACTTTCAAAAGATTGAAGCAGCTGCACACAGTGGATTCATGACAACATTTCTCACAGAAATTACTGCACACCAAAACTAAAGAGTACCACTGCTTTGTGTCTTTGCTCTCTCTATAACGCTTTGAAATATCTTCGATGCGATCACTCTCAGAAAGACCTGAATGCATAAAACAGTCCAGCACAGATTAATATGGGGCTCAATGTTATACTAAAATATAGTACTTACTGCTAAAGAGCGACAAATAGGATTGTGATCAGCTCTGTGTGCAAAAACATACATGTAAAAGAAGTCTGCAAACAAAAGATTCACATAGATATATATAATTTGTACAGTCCCTTTTTTTTAAAAGATAAGATTTGAGAATAGCATCGGAACTAAGTGTAAAACCAAGGCTCACAAATGTTCAGAATCTTTATAATAGGAACGAACAGTTGCTGTGTTTCCACACCAAGCTTGCTCACAGCACAGCAGGGAACATATGTACCTTTTTTTGGAACCTTGGACAGGGATGGCTCCGGTGTCTCCGGGGATGTGGTATCTGCTCCATCTTCGACAAGCTGAATCTGGGGGCAGAAAACAATATTGTTAGCAGTGCAGGCCTTACTTGGTCACAAACGAGGTAATTCAGTCATGATGAGCTACGCGGTCTTACTTTGCGTCAAAGTTTGTGCCCCAATTGAGAATAATAAGTCTGCTAATGCTCAATATTTCTGAGGATCATTCGACTTCAGCTAGCTAAATCACGGTTTAAGTCGTACTGACTTAATATTACTAAAGCCGTCTGAGCTGTCTCATTACCCAAAATGTATATTTAAGTAACTTAAAATATATACTAAAATTATATTTTATACTACAATACAGAAATCAAAATAGTTGCTACAATAAGACGACATTGGAAAAGCACGATAGAAAGGGCATAGAGCGCATTAAAAAAGATAGAGAACCTTTATTTCTGAAATTATTTTAGAGCAATGCTTTTGGCGCGCGTAAAGACTTGGATTTAAAGGCAGAGCAGAACTGCAATATTAGCCAATTTATAAATAACCAATTGTATGGATTTCAAAATATAGTTGAAACTCAAAAAACCCTTTCAGTTTTATTTGATTAACAAAAAAAAAGAATGTACCAGTAGCTTGAAAATGTGAATGAGTGATGACATGTATGAGAAAGTGCCCTCTTTCTGCATGGTTGCCACCACTTTTTGCTGAATTGCTGAATTGCTGATGTACTTTGACTAAGTGTGCCCTGGGCTCCTGCTAATCAGGTACCCAGGGCCTATGTTCTTTCCCTAAAATTGCATTGAAGCATAAACCTAATTGGCATCTCTGGCCACAGGTCAGCCCCTGGTAAATGGTACCATAGGTACCCAGGGCACTGTGACCAGAGAAGGCCTCTAAGGGTTGCAGCACTTATTGTGCTACCCTTAGCGGTCCTGTACCCTGACACTCGCACACTGCCTTTGCAGGCTGCGTGTCTTGGTGCAGAACAAAGTGAAGAGTCGGCATGGCACACATCCCTGTGTGCCATGCCTACAAACAACAGCCCTGGCATAGATCAGTCACCCCTCTAGCTGGGTGCACTATACCTGTGGTGAGGGTACAGTTGCATAACTCCATTCTTAGATACTGTAAGTGCAGTGCTGCCATTAAGAGTATATGGCGCTGGGAGTTTGTCATTACGAACTCCACAGCACCATAATGGGTACACTGAAAACTGAGAAGTTTGGTATCAAACTTCTCAGCACATTAAACCCACACTGATGCTAGTGTGGGAATTCATGAAAAATGCACACAGAGGGCATCTTAAGAGATGCTCCCTGAAAGCTAACCCACCACTAGTGTCAAGGCTGAGTGGCTGCTTTCAGCTACAACCACCACACATGTATCTGATCCCCTGGGTGGAGAGCCTGCTGCTCTCTGGGGCCGGAAACAATGTACATCCTGGGATGAGGTGCCAAGCCTCCTCCCCCAGGATGGGCAGGGTTCACGAAGGGGAAGCTTCAAAGGCATGCCGCCTTTGTGAGCTTCCCCAGACCACTTGCTACTTTCAGCAACTGGCCCCCACTGGTTCTGACCCCCACTTTGGGCAGGAGAACCGGCAGGAAAAACAAGTGAGGAAGAGAGGTGTGCCCACCTCTGCCAACTCCACCCCTCAAGTGGGGGAGCGAGGTGAAGCACAACTCTCAGTCCACGCCATCTTGAAGATGGGGGGAACTCAGCCAACCAGGGACAGGCACATGCCCCCTTCCACTGGAGGGTGGCATAATAGAGGGTGTACCCACCGCAGGGAAGGGACCCATTGGTCCTGCCTTTTACCTACCTGTAACACCCTTAAATCTATTATTTAGGGGCACCCCTGAACCTTGCTTCCTCAGATCCAGACAAGAAACAAGAAGAAATGAAGAAGAGTGACTGAACTGCTGTGCAGCAGCTAACAAGTGGAAGACGCCCACTGACTTGGCCCCAGCCCTATCAGCCTGTCTCCCCCTCGAACCTGCTCCTGCAAAATACCGGTGTGTCCTGCAGCCAGCAACCTCAAAAACCCTGGAGGACCTGCCTGCCTACAATTCAAAAGACTGCTTTCTCCCGTTAAACACCAGATTTGTTCAACTGCAACCTCTGGCAGCAGCCGGAAACCGCCCCACTCTGCAACCGCCGTCCACGACCCGAGCTCAAGTGAGCAGACACCACGAGGAGGTCACACCAGCGATCCTGACCCGAGACCCGGCGACCCCTGATCTGCCTCAAGCCTCCAGCAGACGCCTGCAGTCTAAATCCAGAAGGCCCCCCTAACAGCGACCAGGAGTTGGTAAGAAGACCCAACCCCCAAAAGGAACCCCTGCACCCGATGCCCCACGGCCTTGTGTGCCCAAACCAACAGAGCCTAACTAACCCCTAACTTTCCAACTTACCTCTCGAAGTGGTGGTCGAACCCAGAAGTCCTTTGTTTCCCTGCCTGCAGTGCTTTTGCAAACCGGAGGTTCTCCATTGGAAACAGGGCATCCGACGTCGAAACAGCACCCTGCACCCGGCCACCCTAGTGCCGCTGAGGGTGCACACTTGGTGCTAATTTAGTTCCTCATTTGCCCTGAGCTAAAGTCCAGGGGCTTTGCTCCCACAACCCAGTGGCCTGCTTGCCAGCAACCACCAACCGGAGGCCACCTATCCCCCATTGGATAACATTGGGCCTCAACACTCTGCACCCGGCCGCCCTAGTGCCGCTGAGGGTGTAACAAGAGTGCATCACTGACCCTGAGTCTACCCTCAGAACCCCGTCTCCCAACACCAAATACTCACCTAAAAAACGATAACCATATTTTCCTCCATTGGATAACATTGACACATTTTCCTGAAAAAGTTTTTAAGTGTGGAGTTTTGAAACCTAAAGAAATTCTTTAAAATTAACAAAAACGCTTTTATTCACCTGTTTACAGGAAATGTCCCAGTGCTGCATCCAGGCATACAGCGCTAAGTAAGAAAAGTAATCCAAAAGTAACTTACCTGCTATTTTACTGAAAATCCCATTCAACTCTATATACTGTATTTACAAGTGATTGCATTTCTCTGAAACAATATCGTAAGTCAAATCATTGTACATTTAGAATTGCAATTGAACTGTACGACAATCAGCATTTACTACTGTAAAGTGTTTATTGCATACCTGTGCCAGGCTTGCTTGGTTCTAGAAATAAAATAACTTAAAAGAATATTTTTATACAAAGTTCAGTCTTTCAGCGTGCAAATTCATTTGCTGACTAAGTGTGTACAACAAATGCTTAACACGGTCCTCTGATACTGCCTTACTGCTCGACCACACTACCACAAATAGAGAGTAATGTTGTGAGAAAGTGCAGTCTTTCTTGCATGGTATGCCCCCACTTTTTGCTGAACTGCTGAATGTACTTTGGCTAAGTGTGCCCTGGACTCCTGCCAATCAGGTGCCCAGGGCCTATGTTCCTTCCCTAAAACTAAAACCCAAATTGGCAAACCCTGGTCACATGTCAGCCCTAAGGGCTGCAGCACTATTTGTGCCACCCTTAGAGGCCCTGTACCCTAACACACACACACACACACTGCCCTTGCGGGCTGAGTGTCTGGGTACAAGACAAAACAGTCGACATGGCACACATCCTTGTGTGCCATGCCCACAACCTACACTGCCCTGGCATACATCAGCCACCCCTCTAGCTGGGTTCCCTATGCCAGTGGTGTGGGCACAGGAGCATGAGCCCTGTGCCCCTACAGTACCCAGGTCCATTCCTGGGCACTGCAAGTGTAGTGTTGAGAGCTAGTCAAACACGAACTCCATAGCACCATAACGGCAACACTGAAGACTGAGAAGTTTGGTATCAAACTTCTCAGCACATTAAACCCGCACGGATGCCAGTGTGGGATTTAATGTACAAAGCACTACAGAGGGCATCTTAGAGATGCCCCCTGAAACCTAACCTACAATCCACATCTTAGAGATGCCCCCCTTCCACAGGAGAGCGGCAGGATAGGGGGTGTTCCCCCCCCCTGTTGGACAGGGACCCAGTGGTCCCTGCCCTTTACCTACCTGTAACACCCCTAAATTTAGTATTTAGGGGTACCCTGAACCTTCTTTCCTCAGATTCCAGATTCTAAACCAGCAAAGAAGATCAAGAAGAAAGAAGACCTGCCGTGCAGCTGCTAAGAAGAGGAAGACACCAACTGCTTTGGCCCCAGCCTTACCGGTCTGTCTACCCTCAAAACTGCTCCTGCTAAATCCCTGCACCTCCTGCGGCCAGCAACCTTACAATCCCCGGAGGACCTGGCTACCTTGTGACCCTGAGCACCTGCTTCAAGCAAGTTTCTAACCCCTGGCATCAGCACGGAACCGCGAACCCTGCACACTCTGCACCTGCCAAGCCTGGCCTGTGCCGGAGTGGACAAAGACCCCGAGGACGTCCCCCTGGCAACTGTGACCCCGAATCCGGCACCCAAGGACCCACCTCGACGCTCCTGACGACGCCTGCAGCCTCAGAACCAGGGACCTCCCCAACCGCGATCAACAGAGGCTAAGATTTCCCAACATCAAAAGGTACCCCTGCACCCGGCGCCCTGCGGCCCCCTGTGCCCGACTCCTGGGTACCTACCTATCCTCCAACTACCCAACTTACCTTTCGAAGTGGTGGTGGCACCTGAAGAATCTTCGTCCCCGAGCTTGCAGCCTTTGTTCTTCCTTGAGCTTTCCCCTTGAAATCCATTGAATGCCCGAAGGCTCAAAAGCACCCTGCACCCAGCCGTCCGAGTGGCCCTGGCAGTGCAACTTCTACTCCTACCTACTTCCCCATTTGCCCTGAGCAAGTGACCAGGAGCCCAGCTCCCACAGCCGTGTGGCCTGCTAGTCAGCAGCCACCAACCAAGGCCCCCCCTGCCTCCTATAGGATAACATTGGGCCTAACTCACTCTGCACCCGGCTGCCCCTGTGCCGCTGAGGGTGTAACAACTGTACTTACCTAACCCTGGGAGACCCCAGAGTCTGTGCCCAGGACCTTAACTCTGCCAGTCGAGTACTTACCCAAAAGCCGATAACTCACTTTTCTTCCATAGAGTAACATTGACTGGCTTCTTTTGAAATTTCTTCTAAGTGTGGAGTTTCTAAACTTTAAAATATTCACCTAAAATCAACCGAGTAACGAAAACGGAAATACTCACCTGCTATTAGGAGAGATCCCAGTGCTGGATCTTGGTGCCCAGCACTGACCCTGAAAAGTGCTTACAACCGTACTTACCACTAACTCAATTTTCACCCATAGGAAACCATTGACTGTTTTTCTGTGAAATTTCTTCTAAGTGTCGATTTTTGCAAACTACAAATATTCTTTAAAAATCGTACCAACTGTGAAAACGCAATTATTTACCTGTTTTAGATAGAGGTCCCAGTACTGAGCCTAGGAGCCCAAACCTGGATTACAAAAGTAACGAGAACATACTTTACCCATAACTTGAACTTTCTCCCATAGGAAACCATTGACTGTTTTTCTATTAAATTTCTTCTGTCGATTTTGCAAACTTATAAATATTCCTTAAAAATCGCCTGTGTAACTTAAACGCAGTTTCTCAACTGCTTACAGGTGGTACACTAGTGCTGGATCTAGGATCCAACACTGACCTAGAAAAAGTAACCATAACCCCACTTACCCGCTAAGTGAATTTCCTTCCGTAGGATAACATTGGTAATTTGATTAGCCAAAGTTTCTAAGTGTCAACTTTTAAAATAGCACAACATTGCTTAAAAATCACAACAGTAACTAAAACGAATTTACTCACTTGTTTCCAAGAACTATCCTAGGACTGAATCTATGATCCAGTCCTGGAGTTAGAAAAGTAATCCTGAAAGTAATCAATTGCACATAACTTAAAATTCCCATTGAGCTAAATGTATTATTGTGTTTGAAATTGTGTTGCCTATTGCAACAACCTTGAACTATTACCTACAAAAATCAATTGCATATTGCAAAAGTATTTAACTAAAGCATCTCATTCTGAGAAAGTATATTTTGATACCTATTGTTGGTTCTAAAATAAAACCATATATTTTTTATATAAACTATTGGCCTAGAGTTCAGTTCTTGAGTGTGTGAGGCCATTTGCTGACTGAGTGTGTACAACAAATGCTTTACACAGTCCTATGATATTGCCTTACTGTTCGACCAAGCTACCACTTTAGAGAGTAAGGTTATATCTAACTTTAACCTCTGCCAAACCTCTGGGGACTGTGGACTCTGTACACACTGTACCTATTTGGGAATAGTATATACAGAGCCGCTTTCTCACAAATTTTCCATCTAATTTTACCTCTGCCTACCTTTGGAGTTCCACTGTACTCTGTGCACACTATACCTCACTTTGATATAGTATATACAGAGCCAGCTTCCTACAACATGTCACTCTGAAATATTGTAGTGCACATGCATTCCGCTTCATAGGACACATCTAAGAAGTTAATTTTATTATAGCTGTATCTATGTAACTCTTTATACCCCTGCCCGGGGGCACACAGCATATGCTGAACGGACATGATCATGCATGCATATATCAAACATCCCTGAAGATGTCTTTGACACATGGCTTATGCCAATTTCCTGGTGTCAACTATTAGAAGCCAAATTTAGGTAACAAATAGGGTCAAGTGTAGTACATGCTTTGGAATAAACTGAGGGAGTAGAAGAGAAACTAGTGTGCATATGGGCGCAATGTACCAAGCCATTGTATATGTGTTGATGGGTCTACAGTAGATTGAGCAGAATAGCTAAACATTGTCCGCTTTAAAATTAAAATACCCATGTTATTACTCCTGTGTGTGGTCAATAGCTACCTACAGTTCTGGACATTATAGGAAGGTCATGGTATGTGGTATGAGGGTTAGTCCATAACTGACAGATAAAACATTCTAAGGGATGATTGGGAAGGATAAATTACTTTCCTGTAATCCTAGTCGTCTTCCAGGGGTATCCCTATCAATGTCATAAGCACTGAATATTCCGGCCCATGCACGGGGACCCCAGAGTAGATACAAAAATATATATATGAAATCATAAATATATAGCTCTATATATAAATATACATATTTTTCACAAACAAATGTAGCCTTCCCGACAGAAAAATAAAGGGTAACCAATGCATCAGAAATTTGCTTCTGCAACAAGAGATATAAACCTTACTTCTTCCTTCTTAAAAAAATATATATTCATAGGAAGAATAAACACAGACGTAAAAGACACCTGAATTCTCTTTAAAAAAATATATATTCATAGGAAGAATAAACACAGACGTAAAAGACACCTGAATTCTCTTTAATGAACTTCAGAAGCTGCAATGGAACATAGAAGGCATTGTTAGCCCAAAGGCTGCATTGGAATCATAACAGTATAGAAACAAAGTAAATAAAGCAAATCTGGCACCGTACCTTTAAGACAGCCATGACCCCTAGCTTCCCATCATGCCTCAGGGGTGACAGTACGGTTGTTCTTTGCGGGGACCCGAAAAGATCAGGGTACAAAGAAATAACCTAATGAATGCTCATTTGTCCGGGAAGGCGGGTGGGTTGCTTATGAATTTGATGAGGATACCCCAAGAAGAGAACTAGGATTAAAGGTAAGTAACTTATCCTTCTCTTCCAGGGGATCCTCATCAATAGTCATAAGCACTGAATCGATAAGCAAGCCCATCCTCTACCTCTGCGGACAAATGAACAGAAAAAACAAGAGCGTCCGGCTCAGCTTTTGAATACATTTCTCAAAGAGGCCTGGCCTACTTAGGTGTCTGCTCCCGTGTCTGAATCCAGACAGTAGTGTCTTGTGAGTGTATGAACCAACTGCTTTGGAGAGCGCAGAGATGGGTACATTGTGCAACAAAGCCACAGTAGCCGTCTTTCCCCTTGTGGAATGAGCCTTGGGAATGGCCCCAAGGAGCTTATTAGACAGCTCGTAAGCCAGTTGATACATGACATTATCCATCTGGAGATGGAGCGTTTAGAAGCTTTTCTGATGGAACCGTAATTTACAAACAAGTGGTCAGACTTCCAAATAGCCTTAGAATTGTCTAGGTAAAACTTTAGAAGCTCATTTAAGGTCTAAAGAGTGAAGAGACCTTTCAGCCGGTGTGGTGGGATTAGGAAAAGAAGGTGGGTGAGGAAATGGATTGATCAATGTGAAAATCAGACACCACCTTAGGCAGGAATAAAGGGTGGGTTCTCATTACTATCCTGTTGTTGTTAAACACTGCGTATGGCTCTTTAGAGCAGAGAGCTTGGATCTCGTTCGCCACCAAGAAGGCACCCTACCATGTGCGATGTTGAAGGGTCGCTTTGTGAATCGGCTCAAAGGGAGGATCCATGAGCTTGCAAAGAGCCAAATTGAGCTCCCAGGGAGGAGAAAGTGACTGGATTGAGGGAAAGACTTTCTTTATCCCTTGCAAAAAATCCTTAACCACCTGAAGCTGGAAGAAAGATGGTTGGGAAGGTGATTTTCTGAATGCCATAATAGCTGCAAGGTGCACTTTTATGGAAGCAAACTGTATAACTGAATTGACCAAGTGCAGGAGATATGGTAAAAATTACCTCCTCCTGCCCTTGGGTCAGTTGGAAACCCTTTTGTACACACCACATATAGAATCTCTTCCATTTAAATGCATAAGATTGTCTCGTGGAAGGTCTCCTCGATTCTTTTAAAATGTTCATGCACTCCTGAGGAAGTCCCAGATGGCCGTATTGAAGGATCTCAGGAGCCATGCAGCCAATTTCAGTGCGGGAAGGTTGGGATGATGGATTCTCCCATTCATTTTGGAGAGGAAATCCGGTCTGCGCGGCAGCTTCCGGTGTAGACACTGAGAGATATAGATGTTCCGGGTACCACCACTGCCATGGCCAGTCCAGTGCGATTAGGATCATCCTCGCACTGGAGTAGTGGAGTTTGGTTATGACCCTCAGAATGAGAGGAAGTGGCAGAAAAGTGTACAAATAGTCGTCTGACCAATCGATCAAAAGAGCATTCCCTTTGGTAGTATCTTGATGCGAAGTCTTAGCATTTATTGTAGGTGTCGTCCGCGAAGAGATCGATTGTTGGATGACCCCATTCCCGGAAGATGTCTGCCAACACCTCATCTTGCAGAACCCAGTCTTTTTGATCTTCGAAGTGACGACTTAGGGAATCTGCTTGGACACTCTGATCGCCTGGTAGGTGGACGGATGTAATTGACAGTTGTCTGGCTAGGCGCCAATGTCAAATCGCTTGAGCCTCCAAGGATAGGGGACGAGACCGGATCCCACACTGCTTGTTTAGATAGTAATAATAATAATAATAATAATAATAATAATAATAATAATAATAATAATAATAATACAGAAGCTTATAAAGGGCGACAGCTACCCCGAACAGGGGCGTCCCGGCGCTGAAAACATCAGGCAATAGCACAGGCAAAAAGGTCAACATCCACCCCTGTTATCTTAGTCTGACTTGAACAGCCAGGTCTTTAGGGCTTTCCAGAAAACAAGTTCTGTGTTAGCCAGGTGAAGGTGACCTGGCAGGGAGTTCCACAGTGTGGCCGCTCTAACTGAGAAGGTTCTACCCCCAAGACGGGCTTTCCTAAAGTGGAAAGAGTGGAGCAGATTTTGGGCGTTCGAACGCAGTGCGCGGGACTGTTTGTAGGGGCGTAGTCTGTCTTCCAGATAGCTCGGACACCTGCCACTTAGAGCCCTGTAGGTCAGGGTCATAGCCTTAAAAATGATTCTCTTCTCTACTGGCAGCCAGTGTAGTCTCAGAAGATGCGGAGAGACATGGTCTCGAAAAGGCAGGCAGCAGACCAGTCTCGCAGCCGCATTCTGTACTATCTGGAGTCGATGAATCGCATATTTAGGAAGGCCAAGGTACAGGGCATTTTCATAGTCCAGCCTCGAAGTGACTGTTGCATGAACTACCGTTTTACGGCAGTCTTCAGGTAAGTAGTGCAGAATTTTCCTTAGGTTTTTTAATTTACTAAAACAAGTTGCAGAGACTTGCTGGATTTGAGCTGAGAGGGAGAGATCTGTCTCCCATCTCACCCCTAAATTCCGGATGCATTTAGCGGGGGAGGGCGGTGGACCCATTTCCACTGGCCACCACAGCTCTGCATCAGGGGCACCGCCCTGACCGAAGAACAAAACCTCGGTCTTCCCCGCATTCAGTTTGAGTTTGTTTGAGTTCATCCACACCGCAATATCCCGTAGGCAGCCTTTAAAGTTCATAAAGGCCTCCGCCGACTGCTCTTTAAAAAGAGAAAAACAGCTGGGTGTCATCAGCATAGGAGATCGCTTTAACACCCCAATTGGCGATCAAAGAGAAGAGCGGCGCGAGATATAGGTTGAAGAGTAGGGGGCTCAGGGCAGAACCCTGTGGAACACCACACCAGAGATGTCTCGGATCAGACTCAAATGGCTTAAGGGCGACCCTCTGCGTGCGGCCGCTCATATAGGATGTCAGCCAGGCTAGAACCTTACCCCCAATGCCCGCGGCATGTAACCTCTGGATCAGTATAGAATGGTCCACGGTATCAAACGCCGCAGACAGGTCCAGTAGCACCAGCATTGCCGAATCACCTGAGTCCATTGCCCACCTAACTGACTCAGCAACCTCAAGGAGCGCGGTTTCTGTACTGAAACCGGCTCTAAAACCTGATTGTGTGTCATGTAAGGCCCATCTAAGCTCGATGAAAGAGGTCAATTGGTGCTGCACCAGTTTCTCCAACATTTTGCCTGGGGCTGAGAGTAGGAAAATGGGACGGAGATTGCGGAGATCTTCTGGGTCGCCATTAGGTTTCTTTTTTAATGGCAGTGGTCGTGTTGTCCGTCTGGATTAAAATGGATCTGGCCTAGATAGAGAGATAGAAGGCCTTGAGGGATAGATGCACGGCCCGTAGTTCCAGCATGTGATAGGCCTGCTACTTGGTCGACCACAGACCTTGAGTTTGGAGAGGACCCAGGTGGGCTCCCCAACCCTGGAGGGAAGCATCCGTGATCAAGGATTGTGTTGGCGGGGACTGATGGAAAGGAACTCCCACCAAGAGATTTTTCAGACCAGCCCACCATGGGATGGAGGATTTCGCCGCCTGGGAAAGAAGGATCTGGTTGTCCCATCGAGCCGTTCGCTGATCCCATCGGTCCTCCAGATCTTGTTGCAAAGGTTGCATCCTTAGTCTGGCATTAGGAACCAGGAAGATGCAAGATGCCATCGACCCTAGGAGCAAGGCAACCTGCCGGACTGAAGGTTGAGGAGTAAGAAGGAGCTGGTTGCACTTGAGAATGATAGATGATAGTCCCGCCTCAGACGATGGAATCCAGTAGTGCACCCAGATAATGTATTGTTTAGAGGCTGCTGAACGGACTACGCAAAGTTGACGTGCAGGCCCAGTCGTAGACGGATCTGGTAATGAGCCTCTACGTCCTGAGGAGATGAACTCCTTAGAAACCAGTGGTCGAGGTAAGGATAAATTAACAGCCCCCTGCAGCGTAAAGCAGCTGCTACTTCTGTCATGCATTTGGTAACACTCAAGGGGCCGATTTAATCCGAAAGGGAGGACTGTGTACAGGTGGTTGCTCGGTCCCTACCATGAAGCGTAGGAACTTCCG
Source organism: Triturus cristatus (assembly GCF_964204655.1). Taxonomy (NCBI): domain Eukaryota; kingdom Metazoa; phylum Chordata; class Amphibia; order Caudata; family Salamandridae; genus Triturus; species Triturus cristatus. The sequence goes on along the minus strand of NC_140582.1, from coordinate 1,198,439,741 downwards.
GTTGCCTAAGGAGACTGGTACATGGAAATACGCATCCTGAAGATCTATCAAGCACATCCAGTCTCCTTGCAGGAGGTGAGGATATATTTTGCTGGTGAGGCAGCATGCGAAATTTCTCTCTCCGGATGGACTTGTTCAGAATGTGGCTGTCTAGTATAGGTTTGAACTCTGCTTTGTGACCTTTCTTTCATACCTAAAAGTACCTTGAGTAAACTCCTCTTCCTCATTGAGAGGGAGGAACTTCCTCTATGGCAGATTTTTGTAGAAGAGAGGTTACCTCTTGCTGCAGAAGCTAATGGGAAGTGGATTTTACTGGGGGAAATACCCGGAGGTGGATGGCGAAACCGTAGCGAGTATCCATTCTGCAACATGTTAGTACCCATTGAACTTGTGTGATGTTGCGCCACTCTTGTACGCGTTAGGCCATCCTTCCCCCCCACTGGAGTGGGTAACGGCGACAGGGGAAGTGGCGGCTCATTGTTTAGTTGGAGTCTTCGTGGAGGCAGAGAACTGGTGTGGGGCGCCTCTACCTCGGGAGGGAAGACATCCTTGGTAGTGCGTTTCGGTCTGATGATGTTGCCTCCGAGACCATTGAGGGGTTTGAACCATCTGATTAAATGGTCTACGGTCGTATGGCCTGTATCTGCAACGAAACTCCTTTTTCTTTTCAAGGCCCATTGCCTTTAGAGTGTCCAGTTCCGTCTTCATTCTGGCCATTTCCTCGTCCATGGGTGTGCCGAAGAGGGAGCTTCTGGAGAATTGTAGGTTTAGAATTCGCTGTAAGGCTTCTGGCTTCAGTGCAGTTAGCCAAAACCAGGACGATCATCTAGCACATATGCTATGCGCATAAGAATGAGCAGCCAGAGATGCTCAGTCTGCTGGAGCACTGACCATCTGGTTCGCCACCAAAACCCCTCCCTGGAGAACTTCCTCGAATTCTCAGCGAACCTCTTTAGTCAACTTGTCTATAAAACGCTCCAACAAATCCCACAGGGCCCTATCAGAGACCCAACAGAGCTGAAGCACTAGTAACCTTCAAAAATGAAGCTGCGGTACCACAAACTTTTCTTCCCAAAGAATCCTGGGCTCTGCTCTCTTTGTTAAAGAGGGAGCCACTGCATGAGCTTTTTTGGCAGCTGCAACGATTACCGAATCCGGAGGAGGGACCGCCTTCAGGAACAGAGGTTCTTGCTCCAGGGGCTTACATTTAAGATCCTTGCTGGGTCGTTTTGAGAGAAACCGCAGTGAGGTAGGTGTCCATGACTGGTTGTAGAAGCCCAGGCACCAAAGGAAGCAATGGTCTTGCTGCTGATCTTTGGTACAAAATCTTGATAATGACAGATGATGATGTTTGAGGAGTGGGCATATCAATGTTCAGCTTATGCGCTCCTCTAGCCAGCACCTCATGAAAAGTATTGATATCATCCACCTGGGAAAATCTCAAAGGTGGACTGTCTGTTAATGTGGGAGAGTAGTCCCTCTTTGAAGAGTGCGTGGAAGATGAGGACCATGAAGGCGGCCTATGCCTTTTGCGGTGGCTAATAATTCGGAAAGTGGTTTTCACAGGCCCTGTGTCATTTGAGAAAACAATGTATATGAAACAACAGAGCTATAGCTATAGGGGGGTTAGATTGTGGATTTCAATTACTTAAGTTGCAGCAGGATCAATAACCTTTTAATTACAGATCTATTTTTAATGGATTGCTTTTACTGTTGATTTACACTGCATCTTCCAACTCGATTGCTTATGGTAAAAAAAAAGAAAAAAGGCAAACGGTGAAAGATAACCAATTGCAACTCAGTTGGCAAAGAAACATTAAGCTTGCCTTATCACCCTTATGCTTGATGGTACAAAAAGAGCTGTGGGAACACAGTCTTAGTGGGCTTTACAATCCCCGCCTTGCTCTACTGTGGACAGTACAACAGTTCACAGCAAATCTGACATGGAACATCCGCTGGTTTGACATAGTTCATTTTTGCCCTTGTAAATTTGGCTGTCTATTATCATCGGGAGACAAGTAATGATGGATTATGGGCTCGCTGATCACTGGCACTAGGATACTCCAAAGCTGTGGAGATCTGATGGTGAGGTGCTCGGATACCAATGTTGTCTGAATTATGATAAGAGCATGGACTCTGGGGTGCTCTGATTTTGCGGCAACTCCGATCCTCGGGTGAGTTCAAGGTCTCCGAGATATAGATGCACCAATCTTGAATAATTTGACCATGAAAAGCAGAATCAGTGTGCACTGAATAAAGGGGTGCTGTGATCCTGGACAGCTCCAAACCTTGTCTGCCTTGATATCATGGCATTTTGATTAGTATGCCTCCACATTTCCGTAAATCAATACGTAATGTTTCAAAAGCAGATACATCAACTGGCGCAGAGGCTCCTGATGCCACCAGCTTTTAGCCATTTTCAGATATACTTGCACGATGCGCAAATGAAGATCTTAGCTCTGTTATTTGTCGGAGCAGGTACATGTGTGAACCACAAATGGGCCAACAAACGGGTACAACAGTGGGTAAGATATTATGGAACCCTTGCTGCTGCTCAGACCCTCAGATGGAATTAATTCAATTAATGGTATATCCAAATCCATCTTTAAAAAATGAGTCAACAGCATCAGGACTCAGGGGACATCCACTTCCGATTAGATGTCCGAAATCCATATATGAAGCAATTGAGCGATCTCACCAGCCCATTATATTTCACTTTAAAGCACATGTGAAGTGCAGATGCAGGCACATGTGACGATAGTTGAAACACTACACTTCAGAAGTGTGTAGTTGGCACCAGAACGATGAACATTTATGTATTTTTGGTGTTAAAGGAGTAGAGACCAACAAAAATCAATAATGAGTGAAAATAAATAACATTACATTTTCATAACCCTTTATGGATATCTGCTCTAGGGTCTCCACTATGGTGGACAGCGCATTTTAGACAAGCTTTCAAAACTGCATGACAGACTTCAGTCAAATAAGAACTCAACAGCATGTCTTCTATCCTGACTGCATGGAAATATGTGAACATTCCAATTAGAGAATTATTTAAAGAAGTTGGTCCTATATTTTCTTCTTAAAAAAAGCTAACAGAGTATTATTGGAGCAATCTCTATAAGGAGTTAAAGCATGCAGTGTGCGTGCCCAATATACAAGCAGCTTTACTTCTGGCCTGTTTAACACTACTCAAGAAATGTTGAGAAACATTTGTAAGCCTTGAGGCCGTTCCCTCTGCCTGCTATTACAATTCAATGCCCAATTGTCCCTGAAGTTTGGCCACCTATGAGGGACAACATTTATGAGAGTGGAGTTCAAGAGGATATTTGAAGAAGAAATATTGCACACTAAGGCGGAGAACAAGCACACCATGTCTAAGAAGGAATACTTCTGAAGAAGAGCCTGAAGGTGATATAGTATGCAAGAAAGCAAGTGAGAAATTCTAAACAATGAGTGTCTTGAGGCACTCTGATGTTCACTGCCTGCAGCCTAGTTACCGAGAAAACAGACTTGTCTTACAACAGACAAACTATTTATGGCATTTTAAATAAGAACCGCAAGCTTTTGCTTCATCGTGAGTGACAAAGTGACCAAATGTAACAAGCCTTTGGGGATCTTTAGAGAAGGACTTGTTGAGGGAACGAGAATTTCTCATTGAGATATTAAGCTGCCACACAGTTGCGAGCTTCAAACATCAAGCGCTTAGATTTAGGTGTAATGTCTATCAAGTTTTAGAAAGTGGAATCTGGGGAAGGGGGGATATGAGACATGGTCATGTCTCGCCATCCCCATGATGAGTGGTACTCCCGAGTTCTGTATGGAAGAAACCCCCTAGGTATATTTCATATAACGGCTGCAAGCATAATTATGCCTTTAAGTGATCGCTGGCTTTACCACCATTTTATCTTGTTCACTAGCATCCAATAGATAATTAACACGTACTTTTGACACATCAAAGTCAATTTATCATGATAAAGCAACCAGACAGTCCATGGCCAGCTAAGTGTTAAATTACATAACCTTCAAGGTTTCCGGCCTGGTTAATTAAGATGAAATGTATGCTCACCAAATGTATGAACTATTGCTTGCAAATGGAATTAAGGTCTTCGTTACTGACCAACACTTTACAACCGTTTAATTGTAACCACCCGAGGAGCATCCAGGAATTAATCTGTTACAATGTCAGAATAGTTTAACAAGCTAAGTAAATTAACCACAGGTTGGTAGTGGTCAGCAAAGGAATGATGGCTGAGACCCAGTTTCTAAATGAGTTGGAGTAAAACAAATATAAATATTGACTTAAATTGCTTAAATGGAGGCTAGACGGATACTTCAGGCTGACCTCACTGTGACTTATAGGGGAGAAAAGTAGGCCCTGGTGAATTTGTCTGCACCCCAAATTTCTAGTCGATATGGAGGTTTAGACAGCTACCAAGCTTTGCATGCGTTCATCATTCAAAAATCATTGAGCGTGATATCTTTTTTTTAAATAAATTATTTGCAGGTCACCTCGAATTTGCAGTAGCTGCATGTGAATTTTCAAAGGTCAGTTCTAAAAAGGTTTGCACAGGCTCTTCCTCCTAACTACCTCACAAAAACAGTGCAGACCACCTCTACTGTAATGTAGCTAAAGGTTTGGCACAAACAAAATGGTATTGGAGATGCATATGAGCCTTTTCTGGTATCTTAGCAGATACAGGTCAGCTACAAAACTGTAGCTAGTTGCGTCTTCTGGATTAAAATGTTTCAGAAATATGATTATAACCTGTTGCACTTATGCATTACTGATGGTACGATGAAACAAGAAACAAAAAGTCAGATCAAATAAATAGTAGCCATTTGGGAACATGATCAAATTAAAGATTCACAGATTTACTCGTTTAGATATGGACAAGGTCTCATTGTATAATATTAAGACATATTCAAAAATATGGATCCAGACTAGGTGAATTAAAATTTCGATAGCCATACAGCCACAAAAAAAAATATATTTTTGTGACTATGGGATAGAAACAGTTTTCTGTGTACAAGGTGGAACAATGCCAAAGGAGAAAAGCTGTACTGTAAAGTAAGTAGTGACACATGACATTTCATGTGTGATTCAGAGGTGTTGGGATCACAGGCTCCTCAACATCAATGTAATGGAAGATGATCCACTGTTGAATTGGGGCATATTACATTGTAACCAACGGATGTTTACCTTTATTTGTTGAGGCCTTCTTCCCCTTGCATGCAGGCAGGCAGCTATTACAAACAGGTTCAAAATATATAGTATTCTGCATATTTCTCTTCATTTTGTTCATCCCAAGTCGTCAGATACACTACAAGGATTCTACATATTTTGTGGCGAAAGTGGCATACATACCTGGGACTGTCGCACAAAGATCCCATGGTTATCCTCACAGGTAAAGTACCGTCTGCCTTGCACAGTGCCATCATTTTTGCCTTTTGACTCATCAAGGATGACTCCAACCCACTTTCCTGTAGCAAACAAGGTGGCCCCAACATATGCCACTGTTCCCCGGTGTCCCTTCCCAATGACCTCCACGCGGGAGCCCACTTTCAGGGGCTTGCCAGAAGCTTCAACATTCATCCTGGGAGCAGAGTTTGGTGTCTGCAAGAAAAACAAGAATTCATCATGTTCCCCTAGATACAACAGCCATGACAGCACTTGTAAGACAGCGGTTCATTTAAAAAGGGTTAATGAAAATCACAATGAAAGAAACAAGTTGTGTACCAAAAGAATTCTGACCAGCCTAAACAAATTTGCATAAAATATATTCCACACTATAATCGATATACCTTTGTATACACACTTAATTACATTCGATTAGGACACCTTTATATCTAGACATTCCATTTCCCCTGGGTCATTCCCAGTTAGGCGCTCCACTCCAAAACTTTCACCAGCTCACAAGATTCATTGGATTGGTTTTATAGCACTGCATAGATTTATCTATGGTATTTGATGAAGCCCGTATTCCTCAAATGGTACCAGGCAAGAAATACTATTTAGGTTGAAACAGAGACATAAAAGGAGCTCATTATCCGCCACTCTTACACTAACAGAAAAGTAAAATAATCTTCCCACGCTACAATTTTACAGCTCTCCACTAGGCTAAAGCAAAGAGAAAAATGTCTATCTTGATCATTTTGTATCAGCAATTTATTGTTAATAACGAGACACCAACCCTGACCAGGTCTACTGTCTCTTGAATAATTCTAGCCAATTTTTCTAAGCAATTTAGGCAACAGAATCTTGCCTGAGTAGAGGGGATGGGGAGAGCCAGGAAGGTCTGAAGGTCAAGGTAAGGGGAATGGAGGATGGGAAAGCTCCTAATGACAACATAGTTGTTTTTCTTCAGCATACCTTACTTGGTATGATTTAATGTTTTGCAGATACTATAGATTGAGTTCCGGACCTTCACCAGATTATTAAATGCACTACCTTATTGTGAGGGATGCAGCCCCACTTCTACAATGCACTCAATACTAGAAAATTCTTCTGTTTATATAGACATAGTATTTAATGGTTCTTCTTAAAGAGATAGATTTCAATGAATCAAATATTTTATTCCAAACAAGAACACTCTATTCTTTTAAATACAAAGTTATAGTATTGAACACACCAACAAAACATGACATTATCCCACTGAACCTAATCGTGTGAATGAATTGAAAATGACATCGATTGCTGCTGCCATACATATCCCACATATCTAGATGTACGATTCCCTCAGATTCCGATCAGGACAACTACTGTCATCATCCAAAGAGGCTATCCGACCCACACTTCTCTTTTCTGGCAGCAGTGGGAAACACATGATGTTCAGTCCCACAACATTCGGCTGTTTTGATTGAGAGTTTTCTGTTAGTCTTACTTTTAATTCTAATCTCTACTACAATGTTATTGTGTTATACTGCCATTGATTTTTACAATCTGTTCCAAATTGCAAGTTATTTATTTGTTTTTACACCTAGCACGACAGACTATCCATAGAAACCAAACATGCTCTGTGTGTGTCAAGAAAATATATCCACCAGGTATCATTTAGTCAGTGTGTATTTGTCATATTTTCACTAGGTGGAGCTTGTTTCACTACTTAGCATAAAAGAAATCGAAGGTCCGGTGGTGTGTGGTTGTGCTGAACAAAATGTCTTGTTATATACAAGATGGCACCCAAGCCATCCACAAGCATGTTATGTGTAATCTCTCTCACTGGTTTTTAAAAGCCCTTGATCGCTGCCAATTGAACCCGAAGTGAGGAAACTAACAAAATAAGACAAACACAATCCAACAGGAACTGTGGAACTTAGTCCATTTACAGATCAAGGGGTAAAGAAAATTAGTGATCAACAAATGCTTCCAAGCCAAATAAACCCTGCGCTGTAGAAGGACCTCAACCATAGACAACTTTCTGCTGGAGACCAACACTCTTCTAACAGATCAAGAAGTGGAGACAGAACATTGGACAGAAAAATTGAAACCATAAGAACCCATTTGCGTGGCAATAGCCTGTAGACCAGAGGAAACCAAGACATGCACAGTCAGAAAAGAATCACTAAACAAATGATAGAATGCAAGTGAGTGTATCCTGCTTGGAAGGCACCTGATAAAAACTAGTCTTGCGCAAATGGTCAGTAAAGAGTTGTGCTCCATGTAATCACAACTGAATGGCTGTCAATCTGACATTGCTCGATCCAATTGTTCTCGCTGAAGTGCAATGGAGGCCTAATGTCTAGACATATACTGCTGGACTAGATGCTACGTATGTTTGTGGAACAAAGCATCTTGAACCTACTGGTGGGCTCCAATGGTAGCCAACAGTACATTCGGAGAGGGTGGGACATGCAATGAGATTATTAGGCTGAGTTTCAGTGGTAACTCAGAAACACGTTAAAAACATTATATATCAAATTGTTACTGAGATTAAGTATTGGAAAGAGGCCAAAATCCACATGTTAAAGTTCATATTTACTAATAGATCCACTTCAACTTGACTAGACAGAACATATCTATTTGTAAAGGGCACGTTCACCCAGAAAGGTATCTTGGTGCTGAATAGAAGATGTTTATTACTATATAGTAATACATAGCATAGTACTTTAAAAGCAAGAATTTTAGAATCCTTCACCGCAAATCTAAAGACACTGAACAATTCAACAATACATGTGTATTCAAGGTTGTGGAAATCCTACAGCCCGACGCACAGGACATATCGTTTGGGGTCAAGGACAACACGTTTGCATGTGAATTGTGTCCTTGGAAAAAGCAGGCTCACCCTCTCCTGCACAAACCTTTTGGCTGCCAGTTTGCAGGACCACATTATCGATCAGAAAAAGGCATGGGCTGCAGTTAAAGTAAAATTTGTATCCATATGCTAATGCTCTTCGAATTTATATTTATGGTTCTTTAATGCAAAGTCTTTAGTATTAGAGTGAGCATTCTGATAAAAAGTTGTGAGTTCTGACTGCACTACTGACAGTCGTTCCAGTGTAAAAATGTATACAAACATTTGCAAAGTTTAACAACATGAGACACATATAATGCTCCAAGAATTCTCTCAGATTAGATAAAAACATTTGCAGAAGTTTGAAAGGAAGATTGAGGATTCTTTGCTTTCAAGATAAAATGTTCACAAAAAATGCAAACCATTTCTTTGAAGCATCATTTAGTAAAAGTTGTTGATGCATACTAGAATTTTCAAAAAATGTTCATAATGGAAAATCAGTGTAACCAGTGTCAATACGATTATGGGAAACAAAAATAAACAAGCATTGGCAAAGCAAATAGGACCGACATTTACGGACAGCCTTTTGGTTTTGTTAAAGTGTGTTGTTTTGACAGGTTTTTTGCAGAACTTTTTTGTTGTGGGAGCTGCCGGGCACTCACCATTATAACAAACATTGGCATAAAGCAAAAATATTTTCTTGTCTCAAAAATCACACACTGCCACAGTAGTCTTTCACTTGTGTGCCGACATGTTCCTTGTGAAAGAACGGAATGCGGTCACTCACAGTGAAGCCAGTCGATAGATAGATGAAGAGAGAGAAAGTATTTTAATGACAACAAAGGTCTTAATGCCAGACCTAATGAGGGGCCTAATTTTTAAACAAAGTCCCAAAAGTGCACCAATGGTATATGTCCTTGTATTACTGCAGATTTACAGATTTCATGAATTTACAAGAAAGCATTTGCCATAATCCTGATTACATTTCACTTGGGTCCCGGTTGAGGTCATGATTCAAATACCCAAGCTAACTCGGTGATCTGTGCAGTTGAGGTTACTGGAGACGGTAAGGCAAATATATATGATTTGACCTTCTCAGCTTTTATTTGCGTTTTTTACAAGCAAGGTGCCGTGAGAAATGTGGCTGTTTTTCCCCAAACATAATTTTTTCATTTTACCTATATTTATAGTTATAGGATTTTATACATTGATCTTGAAGATTCCCTAATTTCTTCTACAGTCCTATTACAATATGCAATGGGCTTTATTTGAACATACAGAAGCAGTGTTTAAAAAAGCTTCAGATCGTTCAAAATACCGCAGCACGGCTACTGGTCAACATTCCTAGGTACAAATCAGTATCTAAAGAGATTTGCGGCCTGCACTGGCTCCCTGTATCGCAACGCTTCAAATTTAAGGCCCCGTGTCTGGCGTATAAAGCACTGAACCACACAGGTCCTTCCTTTCTTCAAAATCTTTTTGTCTGGTATGAACCAGCCAGACAACTCCGTTCGACAGGGTCAGACTCTTGACAGTACCTAGAATCTGAACATTTCACTGGGGTGGCCTCTATGGCACCTCCAAACTCTGGAATACTCTTCCGAGTTACCTTAGAAGTGCTAGCTTCCTCACCACCTTCAGGAATGGACTAAAAACCTTGTTATTCCAGAATTAGACGCTTGATCGGGTTTACTGTGTTCTCAGCGCCAAGACACCCCCGGGTATTCTTGCGCTTTACAAATCCCGTTAACATTAACATATACTCTATCAGCACAGTGTTGGTCTACATATAAAATGCAGGGCCTTGTGTCGGAAGGGAAAATCTGTCACGTAGACTAAATAATTATTATCTCCAAAGCTAAACAGAGGAAGGCCAAAAGCACTAGGGAGTGACCGGTGGAGTGACCTCAGGGCCATAGTGTCCCTTCCCTCAGTATACTTCAGTGTATTCTAAAAAGACATGTTTGAGGCCAAATAATCCATTATTCCTCACTGATTAGAAAGAATTAGAAAGACATTTGTATTCTTCTAATATTTTCAGTCATTTTTGTTGACGCAAATAGGCCATTCATGTTGAACAACACAAGCCCCAGATTTCTTTTCCACCGTTTTCAAGTTGGAGCACATAAGCCAACACGTGTTTCAAGACACTAATATGTTAGGGTGGATTCTCCCTCAGTGTATGATGCTTCAATATCTCCATATTTGAGAGATAATTTGTCAAGTAAAAACAATTAGAAAAAATGTAAATTAAAATTAAAAAGGAACAATGAAGAAAAAAAAAAAAGGAGGGAAAAAAGTGATATCAAATAATTAAAAAAACTGTGATAAATGTCTCCCACATTATAGTTTCCAAAGGTAGAGGAGGGTGGACCATTGTTTCTGTGAAATTTAGAAAGGAAATATATGACAGGATTTTGGCGTTTTGATTCACTGAGATATTGAAATTCGGGCATCAAATGCGATTGCATGGGGCAGGGTTTTGCCAACAAGTAGCTTTCCACACACCGGTGAGAAGCTCCTCTATGAGTAGCCCAACCTAGTTAATGAAAGTTTTAGTTTGATTTAATTAGGCGCGTTTCCAAAATTGAAAAGGATATTATTTAAAAGTACAATATATGTATTTCAGAACTGATAAAGCAAAGAAATATACCCAAGGCTGACATTTAAATGTTAATTCACTCTGCTCTGCGGGCAATGTCTGAAGTGGTCATTCTCGTAACACTGATAATTCGCGTTTTTAGCTCTGGATGATTTTTATTGAATATAAGTAGCTCTTATAGTGAAGGTGGGAGACCCTTCGTATAGGTCAATGATATAGGACGTACTACACAACTGCAGTTCACAAGTTCCAGAACTTCCAAGTTTCTGCATGAATTACTTCCGATATTAAATCCCATTTTTTATAGTAAAACAATTTATTTTTTATTGAATAGTTTATGGATATCAGCACATTAGGACTTTTAGTTTATGATGAAATACAGTTTCAGAGTCATGGTACGCCTGAAATTGCATTTCTTGCAACTCACTTTTTAATAATATTTAAGGTTTTATCAAACCATTTTGCCCGTCCCATTTTAACGTATCTTATCTGGTAAATTCAACCGATGCGACCCTGAGCATTCCGAAACAGAAGCGGACAAAAATCAGGCACAATATCAGGAGAACTATCTCCAAGCCCCAAATCTCCCTACAACACTTGGCACGGATCGTGGGTCTCCTTTCGTCATCTATTAAAGCAATCTTCCCCGGCCCTCTCCACTACTGGGCGATGCAACAACTGAAAATAGAGCATCTCCGGAAGGGCCTTTCGTACTCCCAATTAATTCCATTCTCAACCGAAGTGAAGGAAGAGATGAGTTGGTGGTTGACCCATATGGAAGCCTGGAATGGCCAGGCAGTCTTCAGTTCCCAACCCGACCTGGTAATCAAGTCGGATGCCAGCGGTTCAGGATAGGGCGCTCGTTGTGGGGAGTTCTCCACCGGTGGAAAATGGTCGTCCGCAGAACAATCTTTGCACATCAATTGCCTAGAACTCGTGGCGGGCCTTTTGCCCGCTGTTGTTGGACCAAAGAGAAGGTGAGATGTTGGTCCTGCTAAAGATGGACAATGTAGTGGTGGTTCGCTACGTCAATCATTTAGGAGGGAAGCAGTCCAGAACCCTGTTGGATTTTGCGCGGACTCTTTGGGAGTACTGTCTGGCCAACCAGATTTCTCTGTCAGCAGAACACCTCCCAGGGCACTCCAAACAGGTGGCAGATTGGCACTCTCATCACTAGAGACACCAGCCTCTGGAAACTGGACCCACGTCTTTTTCGACAACTCCAGGCCCGTTGGGGTCCTTTCTCTATCGACCTCTTTGCCTTATGTCTGGATGCACAACTTGATCAGTACTGCAATTGGAGGTTGGATCCCTACGCAATGGCCATGGACGCTTTTCTCCAGAATTGGAGCAAGGAACGGGCCTACGCCTTTCCGCCGTTCGCAATGATAATGCGACTGAGGGCTCCGGTACGGAGGCAGGAGGCGGATCAGGTAGTGGTTACCCCGATATGGAGATCGGGAGCATGGTTTCCAGCGATGATGGAACTTTCTTGGGATTTTTCAATCTCACTACCCCTGACTCCCGATCTTCGCTGGGATCCCCAGAACAATCCTCATCCGCTGGTCCAAGCTGGATCTTTCAGTCTCATGGCCTGGAGGGTTACAGGCAACAATGGGAGGTCCCAGACCTTTCACAAGAAGCTGCCTCCCTACTTGCCAAAGCATGGGCAGACGGTACGAACAAAGAATATCGATCTGCCTGGGCCAGGTGGACGGATTGGTGTGTTCAACAACAAGTGGATCCCATGGGGGCAGAAGTTACCCAAGTCTTGAATTTCTTGGGGAGTCTGGTTTCCCAGGGTTTGGCTTATTGGATGGTGAATACCTTTAGATCGGCAATTTCCACAGGTCACCTTCCAGTGGACTGTCACCCAGTGGGAGAGCATTCGCTGGTCTGTACACTTTTGAAGGGAATATGACTTTCAGTTCCACCTGAACCCAGGCATTCTACCTTTTGGAACCTTAATAAGGTCCTTTCTTTATTTAAGTCCTAGCCCTCGAAAAAGTACCTATCGAGGAAGCAGCTATCGGTGAAGATAGCCATGCTACTATGTTTGATCTCGTGTCGTCGAGTCTCGGATGTGAAAGCCCTGGATATTACAGGTAAAGTCTTCACCAGGATGGGGTAACTTTTCACATCACTCGCCAAACGCAAAGTAACTAAGTAGGTTTACTATCCGGCCTTTCCACAGGTTCCTAAGTTATGTGTTATGCGGGCCATCAAAAGGTATGAGGTGGTTACAGACAAAATTCATCCACATGAGAGACAGTTGCTGATTGCACTCACAAAACCCCAGAGCGGTTTCATCTCCTACGATTGCCAGGTGGGTCATGCAAGAAGTAGGCATTGATACCTCACTATTTGGAGCCCATTCAGCGAGAGGTGTAATGGCCTCCAAGGCATTTGGGCTGGGGGCACGTCTTGAGGATATCCTTAAGGCTGCTGACTGGTCTTCAGACTCCACCTTTAAGACCTTTTATTTTAAACCGGTTCCTTCCCTGGCAAGGGTAGTGGTGAAGAAGCTTTAAACCAGCCTTATCCTCGCCTCCAGGTCCTTGCATAGAATAGAAAATGTCATGGCTAACGTAAAGGAAAGATTCTATTAAGGACACAGAGGCGAGGATTAGCCCACACTAATTGTTTCAGGTACTCTGCTTTACCTTTCCTTCCCTGTTAGATGGCCAACGTACATCGATTTATGATCAGGAAAAATCTGTTCTTTAAAAGTTAGTTCATGTGTTTAATTGATGGAAATGTAAGTTTCTTGTTGCTCTCCTTCTGTATGGTTATGCTTCAAACATGCGAATCCCGGATGATAGACATTCTGTACTTTGATTCATTTAGGTTCAGAGACTAACAAACAAGAGTGACCCAAATGAAAGACGCTGCCTACGCAGGAAGAAAGAGGAGCACAGAGAGGCTACAGGGTCTATTGTATCGGACTCGGTGTCGCGAATGGATGGACTGTTCTAGGTCCTCTCCCTACTGTTCATTGGAGTTGTAGATTTTTTGTTGACTGTTTATCTTGAGAAAATGGCTGCTGGAGAAAAAATATATTAATAAAGCGAAGAGAGTTACAGCCTAATCCTTGCCTCCGTGTTGTTAATAGAATTGAAACTTTCCTTTATGTTAGCTAGGAAATTTTTCATTTTCTATCCACTCCTCTCATACAATTGAAGGTGGGCATGCTTGTGGCAAAAACATTGGAGGCTGTGCAACTGACTAACAATTGACTTTCCATAATGAATTTAGGATGAATGCAGAAAAACTTTTCTTGTTGCAAATAAACAAGACAGAACAAACTAGAAATCCTGTTCCTGCTTTCATGCAGGAATTGTATCTAATACCTGAAGTCTTATTTCTGTTTCCGTGCAAGAAACAAAGTTCTGATAGTCGTACTTCTCTTTCCCCTGTGTGGATCACTCTTTCACCAGAAGCATTTAAGCAACAGTCGACGCAAGTCAGACAAGATGAGAAAAATCTTGCAGCACTATTATGATGTGTTGAGTGATAAACTAGATAAATAACCCAATGTCTCTCACGACAGCGCAGGTTAATATAGCCATCAGCGATTCGATCGTTGAACATCCAATTACTTTCAGGACGTGCTGCAAAGCGAGTTAATTCAGACTGTCCTGTGTGTGACAAACTCTTCTGGTACTTTGCTCCCCAACCTCACACACCTTTCCAGTATCTCTCTCCCGAACCACACGCACATATATTACACAATGTTTCATGAAACTGTCCCAAAAGCAAGGGTGGAAAGTGAGGCGGATACTGCAGGACACAGGTGACTTTCCAACATCATAAACACCTCAAGCAACCCTTGCACGTCCCTGGCGGTATTACTGGGTCAACAGCTGGCATGAACGATCAAGCAGGCGCTCGTCACCGAACTGAAGTGAAGAAATAAGTTATTCAATAAAGATATATAAGTCTCTATTCACCAACTGCGCTACATAGATCCCTCACCTGCAGTGTCAGCTCCTCCATAGGGGCGTGGCCCCACTGCTTTCTCACTGTGAGAGAAGCAGAAACATAAAATGGTTAAACTACCATTTTATGTTTCTGCTTCTCGCAGTGCGAGAAATCAGAAGTGCCTGGAGTGCCTGGTTGTGGGAGGGCAGTCTTGCTCGACAGCAGGGGGAGGGGGGGGGGGGGGGGGGAGTGGCTTTCCTCACTGTTGTGGAACATGACTGCTTTGGTCGGCCTGGTGCTGACCAAAGCAGTCATGCGCACTCCCCCTTTTCTCTATGTAGGCTGCAAGAAAAGGGCCTCTAATTAGGCTCCCGGCTGGGGCGCTGTGCGCCTGCACTGCACCGCACCAATCACAACGCTGCCATTGCAGCGTTGCGATTGGCGGAGGGGAGGGAAGCTGCCTGTGGGAGGCAGCTTCCTGAGGAGAGCTGCAAGAACACTCTGGACCCGGGGGGGGGGGGGGGGGGGGGGGGAGGTAAGTTTTAGATTTACTTTATTACCGTCCCATGCTGCATTTCCTTCCCCGCCCCCCTCCCCCCCCCCCCCCCCCAAACCGGCGCGACCCACCAGTCATGCCGGCCGTGACTGCTGTTTATGCAGAGTGAGGAAATATGAATTTTATGATCAGTTATGTCCCCTATCTTAGACCCCAACGGCTCCATGTATATGCTACAAGTACATGTATGTTCCCTCCAGTTCCAGTTATGAAGACGCAAACACATGTGCGTCCACCGTTAACATGTCCTCTTTCAGATCCGCCATGAATGGGTCAGATATTCCGTTCCTAAGTATGAAAGGCCACCGACTTTATGTGGTTCACTTTCATCATTTTACAGTTCAGGCGAGTAGGCCCTGAATCCTGCCTTCTACCTCTGACAGCTCCAGTCTGAGCTCGCATCTGTATCCATGAACTTTGTCCTACTCCCTGCGCGGCTAACGGTGCCTGACTCGGCCTGTTGCCTGCCAAAAACTGTATTTCACCTTCAAGATTATCTGCTCCGCTCCTCATCCAATGCATTCCTGTCTAGTAGTTTAGGTAAACATTCTTCCAGCTACCGAGCAAAGGGCCCGGCTTCACTGTCCTCATGCAAGTAATTCATAGCCCCTGTTACCATGGAAGATTCCTGCCCCCTCGCATCTCATGTAGACACTTAGACGCTTGTACACGCACTAACAGTCAGTATAGAATAGATTCCGTCCGAGAGACCTTTCCTTTTGGATAATACAGTTCTTTAAACATAAGATATTAGATATGATTTGGGATTTAGGTTGACTTGACCCCCAGACTTCTGTCTCCACATGTAGAGCTAAATGTCAAGTCCCCTTCACCCTCTAGTTGCACGTCAATCACACGTCATGCGGCTGCGCGCGCATCTCTGCCAAGTATGTCTGCTGACATTGCAGGATTCTCTTATGGATCCACCCACTTGTGACATCATGTATAATGACGTTTCTAGTTACGCCTATATGTACGCCTTTTTTAGTTACGTATGTGTATTCCTATCTGTCTTATCAGCTGTTACGCCTCCTGCATCTGTCTTACTGCAATCTATTCCGTATATATATGATTACCTGTCAATAATGTATTGCCTTCCCTTCCTGAACCCTCGTGGTGATGGAATATGATGCCTATGATTCGAATCATACTTCCTTTGTAGAGGAATAAAGCCTTTCAGAACCTCTAATACCACGGATTCTGCCTCTTATTTTACTGAGTTATTCTTACTAGATTTTACCGCATCAAAAATAGTACAGGTAATTAAATATTTACCACATAAATTGGCGCCCGAACAGGGACACTTTCTCATCTCACGCGCCGGAGGTGCGTTGCAGGCCCGGTCTCCTGCCACAGCTGGACGGACAACAACGCGTACCCGCAGGATTTCCTGTATCTCCCTCCGGCCAAGCGGGGGCGACTGAGGCTGCGATCAACACCCAGACGAGGCGGTGAGAAGTGCGAAGTATCCCGACCAGAGCCTAGCTGAGAGAGCAAGATCCGAGGTATACAGAGGCCCACCAGGTTCCGAAGTTCCGCGTCGAGTCGAGTCCAGTCCGGTCCAGTCCAGTTCAGTTCCGAGGCCTTCCGTTCCGTGCTACCCGGTGAGTACCATTGCCGGGGAGGCATTTAGACGTGCACATAGTTTGTGCCGGTCAAGACGGGTTTGGGTACACAAATCCGGTCTGCACTGTTTCAGCAGTGTATCTGTACTGTTTAGCAGTATATCTAGTATGTCTTGTATATAAAATTAAGTATCATCCAGTGTTAGTATTATGCCAGTAACTAGTTTCCTATTAGTTATCATTGTTCGTTAAATGTTAAATGTTAAATGTTAAATACGTTCTACATATTGTGGTGTGAATGACTGTTCATTATTGTGGTTTATTGTATTAAGTGTGTTCAAGATTAAGTAACCAGATTTAAAAATGCCGCTCTTTTCGAAATTAAGACAGATCAAAAACTAGAAAAGGGGTACTCGAAGAAGCTGTTCCCATTCCACCTAGGGACACTCCAGGGTACTTTATGTATCATAAACATGGCCTAGACGCCGTATTATTTCTTGATTTATGGGTGGACTACACCAAGGATTTACCAGAAAGTCAGAGGTGGCCCGCAGCTGGGACCTGAGATGCAGATTGCATCATGAGAGTAGAAGAAGAGTTATGGAAAAAGAAAGCCAGACAGTCACAGAAAGATGCCATTGAATTATGGCGTAAAGAATCATATAGACGTACAGAAAAAGCGCTCAGACAGGAAGAGAAAAGTAAGGAGAATTCAAATAAAGCCCGAGAAAATATATTAATTGAGGAAGGTACCCGAGTAAAAGCAGAACAAGTAGACAGACAAAGAAATACCCTTATGAATGGTATGTATCCTCTTCTGGCCGAAGGGTTACCTAAGGCTACCCCGGAAATACCGAAAGACTTGCCACCTCCATTGCTCCCGATAAAAGCACATCCCAAAACACATCCCAAAACAGCAAAAGATGTTTTCCTTTCTTCCTATTTAGACGACGTAGCTCCCGAATATGCTAATACCACACCACACGCACCGCTTGCCGATGGTGTTCAACGCCAAGATCATCCGTCTGTATCCCCGCAACAACAAACTCCTACGCACATTCCCACAGGTCCGTCCGTTTCTACCGTTTTTCTCGCATCTACAATTTCGATCTTACATCCAACAAATCCTTTCTTGCCCAGCACCTCAGACGGTGCTACAGGAGGTACGACAGACATTTTTGCCACGCCGCCGCGAGGAAATAAATTGACCCTTAGAGATTTAGCACTCCAACGTACACCCCAACTAGCAACCTCCGACATGTTTAAAGACCATCTTGTGGATTGTAGATATGATCCAGTGCCTGGTAAACAGGACAGACTGCTACTGTCATCATTACGTATACGACGAGCTACAATGTATTTAACGACGATACCAGGAATGGTTGTGCATCTAGACAATATATATCACTTTGTCCAATCAGGGCGAGGCCCTGAAAGTATTAACAAAGCCATGGAATACCAGAAAGTGGATGTACAGAGACAACTGTTACGTTTTTTCATAAACTGCGTGATCAGGAACCAAGACAGGCCTGAAGTAGATCATGATACCATGCAGCAACTCGCCAAATGGGGTCAGAATATATCAGAAGGGAAACATGATAGGCAGGCGTGTATAGTCGCCATGTATCGAAAGATCCGCAAAGAAGTAGAACGAATACATAAAGAAAGATTAGAGGCAGACAGAACTGAATCAGAGGGAGAGGTGGAGCAAGAATCAGAGATGGCCACTGGACAATTAGAAACGATGGCTTATGTAGGTAGAGGACGACCCCGTAATAATACTAGAGGCTTTAATGATCCAATACGTCCGATACGCCCAGAATGTAACAGAAATTTCCAAACCCCTATATTGAATATAAGGTCTCCTGAACACTTATTCCAGGCTGCTGATAAATTACTCCGAGAACGAAGGGGGTATCATATGCTCGATTCCATGGATGAACAAGAATTAGCCAGGTCAGCAGTCCTATGGGCTGATAGTCCCGGAAAATACAGTGATAATGTACTAGCACACACGTTTTTGAACCTTACCCCAGACGAACAGCGTTTAGCTGGTATATACATGATTCAACAACTCCTTATATTATATAAAAGCCAACACTCCGATCCTGGTCCCCTACCTGACATATTGACAGAATTACTCACGAATAGATGGAGAGGTTCAGGTACTGATTTAATTAAAGAAATTCTAGAATTTCGAAACCAGTATATTGTTTTCGTATGCCCAGAACATGTCTCAGTTCCCATCAAGGAAAGAACGACGTATTACATGGACAGACAGAATCCCTTACGCGAAGTACACCCTATCAGAGTTGATGACGATAATTTCCAACGAGTGTTTGTGTACACACCTATAACTAAAATTGAATTATTAGAAATGAAGAAAGTAGTACCTAGCCATGACAAAGATCCAGCGGGTTTCCACCGTGAGATCAAAGACATGTTACTCATGGGAGAGTATACCTACCCTGACATTATGAAAATATTAAAAGTACTAATGCCTGCTGGTGTCTACGAAAAACTCAAAGAAAAGGATTGGGAGGTGGGAGACCAAAAGATAGATTGGACAGCATTAGAAACCGAAGAGAAGGCCCGAGCTCCAGGTTCAGGGCTTGGGGAAAAGACTACAGCACTGCCAGGATTACTAGTGCAGGTACTGCCACGTTTATTAAGTACGAAAAAGGAAGACTGGGGTGCAATCTCAGCCTGTAAACAGAAACAAGATGAAGACACTAGTGATTTCTATTCCCGATTTGAAAAATGTTTTGGTATAAATAGTGGCATAAAAGCAAGTAGCGAGTCATATCCACATCTGTTTGTGACAAAATTAGTTGAAAATTCCCTGCCCCAAGTTAAGAATAGAGTATTGAAATTCGAGAGTACCTGGCAAGGTAACACCCCGTCACAGATGTTACAAATGTTACAATATCACCACAATAGAATTAGAGAGGAACAAGAACATGAACACAGACGTATGAAAGACACGAAAATGAAAATGCTTGTGGCTCAGTCAGTTCCAGCTGACGGCCATAAAAAGGGTGATTCCGCAGGTCCTGTAAGAGGGACATGCAACTATTGTAAACAGTCAGGTCATTATATACACGATTGTGCAGTTCTGAAACATAATATCGCCACAGGTAAAACCCAGGAGAGACCACGTCCACCTAGACAGGATCAGAACCAACAACAAATCCCTCAGCATGCACAATCTAGGCCAGCTCCGCAACAGGCAGCTCCACAACAGATCGTAGTCACATCACAGCAGCAGCCTATTGCTGCCACACAAGCAACAACGCAACAGATGTATCAGTATGCACAAGCAGATTATCCCGATTATCAGCGATACACATGAAATAGCCTAGAGAGGGAAGTTGGCTTACCCCTTATCGAGGTTCCTGTAGATCAAGAGGGACCTTATGTACATAGTGAACTATTAGGCCAAGACAGAAAGTTTTTACTTGATACAGGGGCAAGCAGAACAACTATACGACGAAGTGAAGTTCCAGGGGCACCCCTCTCAGGCTCACAGAATATTTCCCTTGGATTCTCAGGAAAGCCTACCATTAATGAAGTATCGCAACCCCTTCCACTCACGGTTGGTCCATTGACACGAACTACAGATCTATTGCTTACTAAATCATGTCCAGAAAACCTGTTAGGTATAAAAACTTTGAAGGCTCTAGGAGCTATAATATGTTGTTCTCCGGAAGGAGTAAGATTATTTTTACGTGACTTCAAAGGTCACTACGTGTCCAGAGACATGGATCACCGGCTGCAGAATTTACCTACACATTTATGGGCACAAGGCCCCACTGATGTTGGTTGCATGAACATTACACCATATCGAGTCACACTAAAAACAGGAGTGGTACTACCACGAATGCGACAATACAAATTACCACCAGATGCTGTAGTGGCTTTACTGCAAATCATTGACGAGCTCATTGCACAAGGAGTGGTTGTGGAAACCGACTCAAATGTATGTATTTCCCCGATAATTCCGATTCTCAAAAGAACGGATCCAAAAGCTCCGCCAGTATATCGATTAGTTATTGATCTGCGCGAATTAAATAAATGCATTGTACCACAATACCCCGTGGTCCCAGATATCTCTTCATTACTAACAGCTATTGATTCAGGAGCAACGTTCTTTACTGTAATTGACCTCAAGAATGCTTTCTTTAGCGTCCCAATCGATCCGGAAAGTCAATACTTGTTCGGGTTCAGTTTAAATGGACGAAGTTTTAAATTCACACGCGCACCTCAAGGATTCACAGAAAGCCCCAGCATCTATAGCCAAGCACTAAAACGAGAACTTGACAGTATCCACATGCCAGTTAACACTGCCTTGCTTCAATATGTCGATGATCTGCTGATCACCGCTCGAAGCGAACCTGAATGTGAAAAAGCATCACTGACGGTTTTACAGTTTCTAGCCGAAAAGGGGCACAAGGTGTCCCCTTCTAAGCTGCAATTCTGTGCCCAGCAAGTTGTTTATCTTGGGCACTTGCTGTCCAAGGAGGGAAGACAGCTTACACCCGACCGCATCCAGTTAATTGCTAACATGCCACCACCCAAGACACAAAAGGAGGTGCGGGCTTTCATAGGCCTCACTTCGTACTGTAGGCAGTGGATCCCTCAATACGCATTTCTAGCAAAACCACTCATTCAGTTGACAACACAAGAGGCAGCCACATCGACTGTCCTCCCTTGGACTCAAGAACATACACATGCCTTTGAAAGCTTAAAGAAAGCTTTATGTCAAGCACCTGTTTTAGCAACACCATGTTACAATAAACATTTTACACTCTTTGTTACAGAACGCGAAGGTACTGCCTTGTCAGTACTCACTCAGGAACAAGCAGGATCACACAAACCATGTGCTTATTTCTCTAGTACATTAGATCCTGTAGCTCAAGCTCTTCCTGCGTGCCTGAAATCAGTGGCAGCAACAGCTTTAGCAATTAGACAAAGCGATGCCATAGTATTAGGACATCAATTGACAGTACAAGTACCACATGCAGTAGAGGTTCTTCTGAACCGAACGCAAACACAACACTTGACTATAGCAAGACTTACTGGTTACGAATTGACATTGTTTCAGCCACACATAGAAATCAGACGTTGTAGTACATTAAATCCTGCTACTCTTTTGCCAGTAAACGGTACAGACCCATTAGCACATGATTGTATTGAAGTTATTACTATCACGACGAAACCCAGACAAGACTTGACAGATGTCCCATTGTCAGATCCAGACCTGACGTTGTATGTAGATGGTTCATGCGTGAGAACAAATACAGGAGAGTTAGTGGCCGCGTATGCAGTCACAACAGACACTGAAGTCATCGAAACAAATTGTATTAACACTTTGTCAGCTCAAGCAGCAGAGCTCATCGCTCTGACACAAGCCACAAATAAGAAAGTCAACATATACACAGATTCACGTTATGCATTCGGAGTCGTCCATGACTTCGGCGTGCTGTGGCGAGAGAGAGGTTATTTAACTTCTCACGGTGCCCACATCCAACACGGACCCCTCATTCAAGCTTTATTAGATGCAATTCATCTACCCACTGCAATATCGATTATGAAATGCAAAGCTCATATGAAAGTTACCGATATCATTTCTCAAGGTAACGACCTAGCTGACAGAACAGCTAAACAGACTGCTCAAACTCACACAACTGACATGACAAAGACAATAGTCCCGACACCAACACATTGCATGACAGTTAAGGATCCCGCTCTTGATGTAATTGACATACAGACACATGCTACACCAGAAGAAATAAAGAAATGGACTGAATTAGGAGGGATCCAAACGGATCAAGGATGGATGACGAAGGAAAAATCTATATGGTTTCTCCCCGACTCTATGGTTCAAGTCATCATTAACACAATACATAGTCCAGCACACCTAGGAGAGAAAGCTATGCTAGACAGCATTCAACACATTTGGTTCAACAAACATTTACGAGCAGCAGCTAAACAAAAAGTTCGTACCTGTATGATATGTTGTCAGTTTAACCCAGGTAAAAGCATTCCCGTAGAACAGGGTGGATTTCAACCTCCTGATCACCCTTTTGAAGTCCTCCAGATGGATTATATCCAGATGGAACGATGTCGAGGATTCAAATATGTTCTCGTAGTTGTTTGTGCTCTTTCCCGTTGGACAGAAGCCTACCCGGTTTCAGATTATACTGCCCCGACTACTGCCAAACAGTTAGTTCGAGAATTCTTCCCACGGTATGGTTTACCACGTGTTGTATACTCAGATAACGGCCAGCCATTCTCATCCGAACTGATGAAACACGTTTCACTTTTATTAGGTTACCAATGGAAATTCCACTGTGTCCGACATCCCGAGGCAGCAGGTCTCGTGGAACGTCATAATCAAACTCTGAAAATTAGATTGTCCAAAGTATGTAGAGAAAAAGGTGTCGATTGGGTAGTAGCCTTACCAGTTGCACTCTTTTACATGAGAATGGTAGCACATTCTCGAACAGGGCTATCCCCGTATGAGGTGATCTTCGGTAGACCACCAAATATGTGGGGGACGCCTATACCTCGCAAAATAACTGATGTTGACTGTAATATGCTGACAGATTACCTGGCTTCCTTGATGTCTGCACTACAATCTTGTCGTTCACAGGTAGCTGCAGCTTTTCCCGATAACACTGAGGTGAAGCCCCATGACGTGGTTCCAGGTGATCTGGTTCTTGTGAGGAATTTCGACCGGAAGACCCAGCTGGAGCCTAGGTGGCAGTCGCCCAATCTCGTCTTGCTAACAACAAGGACAGCCGTGAAGATTGAGGAACGTAAAGGGTGGTTGCACTCGAGTCATATCAAGAAATTTTATGGACTACCGTCCGATGTGAACACTCAGCCCTGCATTCCCTCACAGATTGATTCAAAGCTTACCTTGGTTGAACCGACGGAAAACGAACTCTATAAACTGAAACTAAGGTCTAGCAAGTCAGACAATTTGATTGTTTAAGTCCTCTCCAAGGTGAATCGGTTGAATTTGTCTCTGACATGTATCCTCTAGACCGAAATAGAGAGAGAAATCGACAGAAATAGCTTAAAAAGCATGCGTATTGTAAATCACTTCGTAGTCACTGCACAGTAACATTATTAGTTTTGTTTTTTCTAAGTCTTCTGATCATCGTCACTAGTGTATTGCTACATATGTATTACCCTATTTCTAAGCGTGTTTACAATGCTACTGCTGAACATTCTTTTAGCGAATTACCCCCGCATGAGTTGTCTTATAGATTTGCGCTGCGCAACAACACTTTCATTAGTATGTTACATCATTCCCATCAGACCAGCAATGCTACCAATTGTTGGATATGTGGCCGACTCCCTCCCTATCAGAACTATAAGGGAGTTCTGCCTCTCTTTCCGTATCCGTTCACACACAATGGCTCCTGTGGAGCATGGTTTAGTTTGATTAATTCCCTAGATTCAAATTCAGTAGTTTATCAAGACAACTGGGTATGGGGAAACCTGAACTTAGTTTTACTTAAAGTCTGCTACCCTAACAAGGAGGGACTTCCCAAAAGAACAGGAACTGATCTAGAAAATGAAGTATATGGATTAGGTAATTTTACACTTAACCTCATGATTCTGAATGTTGAATCCGAAGCTACACCAATCTTGCCCGCTATGTCAGTATTTCCAGTTAAAGGTGAATTATGTGTAAGAAAGAATGGTTCGATACATATGGGCCATAGTAAATGCACCACTGTAATAGAATTCAGTGATCAAGGCAAGTCTACATTTAGAGCTTCCCGTCATTCCTACTTCATATGTGGCCAGACTGCATATATACGTTTACCTCTAGATTGGGATGGTACCTGTTACATCGCATTCCTTCTGCCACCTGTTTTTCTAGCCCCTCCTGATTATCACAGAAATACCCATTTAGTACACAATAGACAACAGAGAGATCTCCCGATTGTCGATTATACTGAAACGGCATGGGAACAATATACAGATTTCAATAAAGGTTTCTTTCCCTATATAGGTACAGTCACTAATAGTAAGCTGATACGTAGATTAACTAGAACCCTTGAAGCAGTAGTAAATGAAACTACTTCCGCCTTAGGCAACTTAACAGAGGAGCAGTCTGCGATGCGGATTGTTGTTCTTCAAAATCGTCTTGTCCTTGACGTCATCCTGGCCGATAGGGGCGGAGCTTGTAGGGTCATCGGATCAAGTTGCTGTGTTTTCATACCAGAAAACTCGCCGTCCGTATATAAAGCCATAACTCGCCTTCATAAGATTGTAAGCCAGATACACCAGAGTCCAGGCACCTGGACTTGGTCCGGTTGGTTCTGGAGCGTGTTGTCAGCCTGGGGATGGAGGATCCTATCCTTCCTAGGTATTGGCTTTCTCATACTATTCAGTTGCTACTTATGTCTACAATGTGGGCCAGCGATTTGTGGTCTGTGTGCCACATCGTGTATTCCACATCCAAGTTTTCGCTCAAGATCCCGGAAGAAGAAAGAAGAACAAATGATGCTATATGAACAGATTGATGGATTGATGAAGATCGATATCTCCTGAGGGTCCGTAGGGGACAAGGAGGGAATTAGGAAATATGAATTTTATGATCAGTTATGTCCCCTATCTTAGACCCCAACGGCTCCATGTATATGCTACAAGTACATGTATGTTCCCTCCAGTTCCAGTTATGAAGACGCAAACACATGTGCGTCCACCGTTAACATGTCCTCTTTCAGATCCGCCATGAATGGGTCAGATATTCCGTTCCTAAGTATGAAAGGCCACCGACTTTATGTGGTTCACTTTCATCATTTTACAGTTCAGGCGAGTAGGCCCTGAATCCTGCCTTCTACCTCTGACAGCTCCAGTCTGAGCTCGCATCTGTATCCATGAACTTTGTCCTACTCCCTGCGCGGCTAACGGTGCCTGACTCGGCCTGTTGCCTGCCAAAAACTGTATTTCACCTTCAAGATTATCTGCTCCGCTCCTCATCCAATGCATTCCTGTCTAGTAGTTTAGGTAAACATTCTTCCAGCTACCGAGCAAAGGGCCCGGCTTCACTGTCCTCATGCAAGTAATTCATAGCCCCTGTTACCATGGAAGATTCCTGCCCCCTCGCATCTCATGTAGACACTTAGACGCTTGTACACGCACTAACAGTCAGTATAGAATAGATTCCGTCCGAGAGACCTTTCCTTTTGGATAATACAGTTCTTTAAACATAAGATATTAGATATGATTTGGGATTTAGGTTGACTTGACCCCCAGACTTCTGTCTCCACATGTAGAGCTAAATGTCAAGTCCCCTTCACCCTCTAGTTGCACGTCAATCACACGTCATGCGGCTGCGCGCGCATCTCTGCCAAGTATTTCTGCTGACATTGCAGGATTCTCTTATGGATCCACCCACTTGTGACATCATGTATAATGACGTTTCTAGTTACGCCTATATGTACGCCTTTTTTAGTTACGTATGTGTATTCCTATCTGTCTTATCAGCTGTTACGCCTCCTGCATCTGTCTTACTGCAATCTATTCCGTATATATATGATTACCTGTCAATAATGTATTGCCTTCCCTTCCTGAACCCTCGTGGTGATGGAATATGATGCCTATGATTCGAATCATACTTCCTTTGTAGAGGAATAAAGCCTTTCAGAACCACTAATACCACGGATTCTGCCTCTTATTTTACTGAGTTATTCTTACTAGATTTTACCGCATCAAAAATAGTACAGGTAATTCAATATTTACCACAAGAGACACAGACGAGTTTCTGATAGCCTCCCTGGACAGAGTTGAGCCACCCTTTCTTTCTTGCATAAAACAAGGTGTTACTGTGCTAAATATGTTTGGGAGCCCAGCATAAAACATGAGAGCGGACTTCCTTTCAGATGCAGCTGCACTCTGCTGAGTTTAAATAGAGGAAAGGGAGCGGCGCTTAACATCTGATAAAGCTTTCCAGAAAGGGCACATATGCCATTATGAAGCCGGGATTGTGGCTCGGCGAGTGGAGTGCTGCTGCTGACAGTTGATGTGATCTGCAGTCCATGAGTCCAATTTCAGACAAGGATAACGCATCCTTCGAGGTTGGTAAATTCAGCAACAATGTACTGGGTTAGGGTAACGTGGTACTTTTTGAGATTGTATTTTAAGCACACGTCGTAATGTTCCTTAAATCTCTCATTTATACTTTCTGAAAGCTGTCACTTGTTCATGTTGAAACATATTTTTATTCCGACTGGCTTGAGGTGGTAGTTTCACCTTGCCAGGCCACAGATACACTAGCTTCTCATTTGTGCAAATGCTGCAATCTGATTTATGGCTTGTTTAATCTGTTCAACTTTCCTCTGGGGGCGCATTTATTTAATCCTTCCCTGAGGTAGCTGGTTTCATAAAAAATATGAAAAGGTAAAACGTGCATGTAAATAAAGAGTATGTGCTATAACCTGTGGTGTTGTGTGTATCTTCCTTATTACTATTCTGTCCCTTGCTGCTCAGCCATGTGTGATGTCACTTAGAATGTTGGGTGTGAGGGACTGGAGGAGTTGGCAGTTGGAAGAGATGGGCTGAGCAGCAGGGAGGCTGCTCCTGGTGGGGCTCTTATATATGGACTTGACAGAGGCTTTACTTGTGATCTTACCATCGTATTTGATCCTGTAACCTGCCTAATAAATATACAATCTGTTCTACGTTACCTGGCTACCTGATTGATGCAAATCTATACAATGGGGCGTCATGCGCCCCAACCAAACGCATTGCGAAATGTGCCACATTGGCAATTATCAATTCCTCATAAATCACTCTTCTCTTGTTCCATTCATCCTGTTAATCCTCTTCTTTGTTTTCCAATCTTAACTTTCAGTCCCCACACAATGACCAGCGCCATTTTCCAGATTTCTTAATGTTCAGACTGTGCCCCTCCGGACCTCTTGTAAGAACATGACAAAAGCGAAGTTCATCACAGGCAGTGTTTATTGAAAAAACCCAATGCATTTCGGGCACTGAAGTGCCCTTCGTCAGGGGTCACTGTAAATAACAATAAAACAATCACTAATTAATATTAATCATACTTTAGAACTCATTGGCATTAATCATACTTTCACATCATGTTCGATTTAGTATTTTCCCCGTTAAGTGCTCGATACATCAAAGTGCATTTTACATTTCAGCGCGGTCATATTTACCAGCATTTGGCACCCCTATAATTATACAATCAACCTCCCATCTTTTAAGTAAAGTGATGTCCCAAGTGTTCTCTCCCTCCCTCTTCTCATGAACCACTCGTTTGCCTCTCCCTGTGGTCAGGCTGCGTGTTCCACATTGTTTCGATGAAGTGTTTTCCCGAATATCATCTCTCCCTCCCGCTCCTCGTAAACAGCTTGTTTGCTTCTCCCCACAGATAGGCTGCTTCCTCCACACTACCACCACCTACAATCCCGCTCTTTCCCTTCGCTAATCACTTCGACAATGACCTTCCGAATATATAACGGTTTAAACTAACGTCCAACATTCACTTTCATTAGTTCATCTGGTTAACATTGACCCTTTGCACTTATTAACAAGTTCATTGCATGCACGTACCTGCCACCAAGCTTTACAACCACTCGACATCGTCTCCATTGCAAAAAATCATTAATTCTCCCACAATCCTCTTCGGTTTTAAATCTCTCACAATTGGTCAGCTGATTGTCTTAACCCGTGATCAAGATGCTTACTTTTATATGGTGAACACTGCATGACCCATAATGCAGTTAAATTAACAGAGCTAAACAGTATAATCACGATCTCATGATGCGTCGCTAAAAGAACAAATATTGCACAGACAGTGACATTTCTCCAAAGTTCCTTGCCTAAACAAATTAACACTGACTCTAAAAACGAACCTAGATGTTCCGTCGACAGTGTGGGCTGATTCTTTGTCATCTGTATTAAACCATTTTAACCAGGCGGGTGCAAACCCAGGGCTGTGCAATCATTATTACAATAACAGTTCTGGGAATGGGATGCACACCTTTTTATCCATTATTTCTTCGTTCTCTGATTTGTCCAAAATTAATCCATTGTGCGTGCAGCTTGGTAAAGTTGTCTTGCCCAATTGACACCATGAGTAACAAATCTATACAATGGGGCGTCATGCGCCCCAACCAAACGCACTGCGAAATGTGCCACATTGGCAATTATCAATTCCTCATAAATCACTCTTCTCTTGTTCCATTCATCCTGTTAATCCTCTTCTTTGTTTTCCAATCTTAACTTTCAGTCCCCACACAATGACCAGCGCCATTTTCCAGATTTCTTAATGTTCAGACTGTGTATGCTTCATTATTACACTGGCGACGAGGATGGGATTTATCAGTGAGGTGTACAGGTAACAACTGTCGAACCCCAGGGTTGCGGCGTTTAAGAGCTGTATCAAGTGCTCGGAGGGAGTAAATTTAAATGCGTCCGATGATCGCCGTAGCGAATCGGATGGGGCTGTAACCCGTCGACCAATGCTGAAGGTTCTCACTAATGAGAGTGAAGTCAATCAGTGTATGTGATGTTGCGATCCAATCGCAGTGTAAGAATATAAGCCGGATATAAAACGCGTACTAATACGTAGGGGTATGTATACGCGAATACATGGAGCACTTGATACATCTCTTAAACGCCGCAACCCTGGGGTTCGACAGTTGTTACCGGCCCGGTTACCTTCCAACACGTAAGTGCTTTATACCGTACCTGGTACCATTACGAACTTTTGCTGTTCCCTTTTTCCACACTGACTATGCTTGGCAGTTACTCCACTTACGATTAAGCTTTTTCCTTAAGTTATCCAGACCTTAGGTAGATTTCGCCTTTCACGGCACTGAGTACCTTGTTTGAACTTTTTCAGTTCCTAGGACTCACGGAGCCTCTCTTGGGGTTCACCTCAATTCCCTGGAAGAAGTTCCTTCGAGTTTTTTACGTTCAACGCACACGTCGGATACTTTTGTCAATACTCACGCAATGTTCATTGGACTTGACACCTTTTTGGTTTCTTCTTGGTTCTAACTTTCACGTAAATGTAAATGGTAAATTGATACTTGTATAGCGCACTACTCACCCGCAAGGGTCTCAAGGCGCTTGTACGAATACCGCTGTGGAACCCATCCTGGATTTCCCTGTGAGGTGTCCACTCCTGGGCACCCCCAAGGTGGAGGCCAGGCATCCTTAGCGTTGTGGGGGCCGTTGTGGAGATTAAGCAAGCTATTGCCCAGAGTTGCAGAGTGGGACTCAATGATTGGAATGGCACCGAGGCGAGAATTATCAGGTCCGTGGAATTTTTGAGCCCAAGACCCGCCGAGGCGGGGAATTGAACCCTGGTCCCGGGCTAGACCTCTGCATCAGGGTCTGCCGCTCTAATCATTGAGCCACACTTCTCCACGTACTCACCTCCTACCTTCCGTTATCCATCCTACTCACCAGTACCTATTCTTACATCACACAACACTTCTCATTTGGTACTCCAAGACCTTTTTTCACTTTCGCACGCAATGTCTTTAGGACTTGTACTGTCATGAAGATGTGTTTTGATTTAAGCTGATTCCTTGTATCCTCTCATTTTAGTGCCGCCCCTGATGAAGGGCCACATCGGCCCGAAATGCATTGGGCCACATCGAGTTATGAATTGAAATATACTCGTTTGTGATCTTGGAAAGTTTTGAATTGAAAAACACGATTACCTGAATGAAGTACACGAATAAATTTCAAATGAACGTATTTACCATTGCATGATTGATTTTTTCACCGGAGTGCAATTCGAGTGACACGCTCTCACTCAGAACGTGCTTTTGCCACAAGTACGCAGACACACGGGGGCATTCCCAGGTAAGGAGGATGCAGAAAGTAAACTCATGAATTGCGCCATGGATGCAGAACGTATATGCACTGTATGCTATGAAGCAGCCTGAGGTGTCTTGAAAAGCGATGAGATTTAATTTGTGTGAATGCCTGGGAAGGTGCCTGACACTGGCATTTGTCCGACCCCTTGTTGGCACTACTTAAAGCCCTGTAAATCACGGGTTTTATTCTTGTGGAGACCCATTTTAAGCTGAAATGTTTTTCCCTGGTCACTGCTGCCTGATGGTAGTGTGTAGAGCTAAAGTAAACATAAATAACGCCACACAGTCTTGCAGAAGGAAAAGCTGGTCAGAATAGTAGAGGGTGACATTCACATTTAAAGCAATAGAATTTGCCTTCTGTGTTTTTTTTGTTAATTGATAGTTATGTCCAGTGTTGATGGTGACATTTCCATTTGAAGCAACTGAATTTGCCTTCTGTGCGTTTTCAGATTGCTTGTATGCAAAACTTCCATAGTTAATGTGTATTGTACAACATGCACATATTTAATGCAGTAAGATATGGGTCCATTTTTAATCTGTTTAAATAGTTTGAAACTACACATTCACAATTGCTTTATAAATCTTTCCTTTTTCAAATTTGCTTTGAAATGCTCCATTTTTCACAGTTTTCTTCAAACACCGTTTTTGTTGGCCGTAATGTGGAATTTCAATACTATAAACACTCGCGAGGACAGGAATCAAATCTACACACATAAAGGCACTACAGGAATGGAGCACTGAAGTACAGACATAGCGGAAGAGCAATGGTTACATTGCTGCTCAAGCACAAAATCTATCTCACAAAACGGCAGACACGGACTTACACATTTTAAATACTTGCGCAGAGTGTACTACACTCCGGTCCGATTATATAAATAGGGACTAAGAGAAGATGATAAATGTGTATGATGCGGGGCTGAGGAGGCAAACTTTACACATCTTGCTAGGGAGTGCCCTGGGATCTGTCAAAACGGAACTGCAGTGTTCACGGAACTACAGGAAATGGCTGGAGTACCCGTGCAGGAGTCTCCGTTAGTGGCCCTCCTGGGATACGTCAAAGACTTACCCAAGGGAACCGGTAGACTGTTAGCGCTTGGCATATTAATGGCAAAATGGAGAATAGCCATGCATTGGTTAAAGGACCCAACATCCACCTTTTCAGAATGGTGCACAGACTTGTCCTATTGCAAAACACAATCAGATAACTATAATGCCCTCATGCCGCCACGCACAGGTCAAAAACAATTTGGGGTCCATACCTCACCTGCAGCTCTGCGGAGGAAGAGGAGTCGTAGGGGCATAACAAATTGGGGATTGGTTAAACAAGTCAGTCCCTTTAGATATGCTGGGGATAGGTAACCAGAAGTGAAATATTGTCAATCTAAAGAATATAGCATACAGGCACAGTATTAGGATGCTAAATCATTGGTAACAACACCGCCTTAGCTAATTTGGCAAATTGCAATTGTCCAATGCATATTACTGATATGTCTCCCAACAAGACATTTAAAGCGGCTGTGTAGACTTGACTTTTTGTGGTGATGTCATGTACTCTCTTATGTCATCCAGAGTGTTTGCAGTCTTCATGTTCTTAATGTTCTAGTACTGGCAGTTTTTACTTGTGCCTTGGTTGTACTAGGGACGGCTCTCTGTACTTCCCAAGAAAAAAGACCTTTTTGTATTACAACATACAATACCAACTCCAATCAGGTCACCAAGATCATCAATAAACATTGGCGTATCTTGAATAGTGCAGATCTGAACCTACCAAAACCAATGTTCTCGCATAGAAGAGGAAAGAGCATTCGAGACATGATCGTCCACACTAGACCCCGCAGAATCGAGAATATACAACAATCCACTGCAATGGCTACCATACACGGACACCATCCATGTGGTAAATGCAAGGTATGCCCTCTCACCAAAAAAAGCAAAGAAATCATTTTTCAAAATGGAACTAAATGGGAACAGAGAAAATTTACTACATGTAATAGTAACAATGTAGTGTATCTCATTTCATGTCCATGCATGCTTGAATACATAGGCATGACAACCAGACCAATTAAAGTAAGGATTGGTGAACACAAGAGTAATATAAAGTGCAAGAGAGGAACAACGAAAATGGCATCACATTTCCTGGAACTGGGTCATACACCAGATGACATAACCTGGACAGTAATTGAACAGATAACAAATGAAAAATACCTTCTAGAAAAAGAACAAAGATGGGTGTTCCGCCTTAAAACTAACGTCAAAGGATTGAATGATGATATCCCCTGGGGCCAACTGTAAAAAGAATTTAACCCCTAAGTGATTTCTCCAATCCAGCTATGACTTCTTCACATGAATAACATAAATAAGAAAGAATGAATTCGCAATTACTATCGTTGTAAAATCATCACATCAAATGAACACAAAAGTAAGATTCCCAATTTACCACCTCATCATAATCGGCTGGTTTCTCATTCCAAAGATTTCTCAGCCGGATGACAACAATTCGGTCATATTCGCAAAAGCTAGTTTTTTTCTATAAATGAACTATCTGAGAAGATTTACAGCTAAGGTAATCGAATTATCTGTAGGAATACATCTTCACCCACCAATATTCACATATAACATCAGTTTGTGTGGATTTGACATGAAGGAACGGGTTATTGAACCAAGTTCCAGTGAATGAAATAGACCAGGAAGTGAGTATACCTTTGGAAAAACAAGCATTCCAATACGAGTAGCCATTTTGAAAATATAACGCGCACTAGCTTATTTTGCTGTTCCTCGCCTCGCTTCCGGCAACGAGTTTAGTTGAAATACATCTCGGTAGCCAGAAGGCGCGTAACGGAGCGGATCGGCAGAAAGCTGAGGTGAGACTTGAATCACCAAAATGTAAGTAAGACTAGCCTAAGTCTTTAAAGTAGGCATCGTTTATTTTGCCACCTCTCCCGATTCGGCGAACGTAGCCGCTTCTGCTAAAACATACTTCTACTTATCCACAGTAATTGGTAGAAAGCCCCCTTTCTCAGATACCAGCTCATGGATTTGGATAATCATCCCGAAGGAAGTATGTATACTTTTTTGCTACGTTAATAGATCACACGTAATAGGCTATTACAAATTTTATCAAGTACTGCATAAATGTCCAGATGGGTCTCTATGTGTGCTCGTATAGTCTAACGGTTTGCAAGGTAACCGTCATCTTTACCACAATTGAATCACATGGTTACCAGTAGACAGCATGACGACAGGTTTTGCCACAAGTAGATGAATGAATGAGAGTGTTGGCTGCGAATAAGAAAAAAACGAGTATATTTTTGCACATCGTTATTTGGTCAACGATAATTTGCTGGTGAAATATATCCAGCATTTATCCACGAATAATATATCACTCTTTGTGTAAAAGAAGGAAAGGAATGCAAATGTGTAAACACGTATGTTGGCCATACAAAAAGTCAGAATAACCAAAGAATATTGAAACATTGGATAATAGAAAAATATATCACTATTTTTCCTTTCAGCCAAAAAAATTTCACAGTATGAAGTTGTGGTGACATGAAAAATTCACGGATGTCTTTTTCATTAACACTTTTATCTTTACAGATACCAATGGAAATGCTATTTTCAATCAACAAAGGTCATTGTACCTTTAATTATTCCCCAATTTTTGGAAGATTTTGAATAGGCATACAATCCTATCATAATTTTGAGTGTAGTAGGGACATATATATTTTTTAGGTCCTGATGAGTAAAGCAGTGGGGACTGCTTACGAAACATGTTGACCCAGTAGGGAGTATCTAATTGACATACACCCCCTACGCAACCCCAATTTTTAACATTCTCAGCTAGGGAATAGAATAAAGTCTGTTTTTTCCACTAGCCAGGGGATTTTTAGTATTTTGTATTCACTCACTTACCCTATCACACTCACCATCACCTTACACATAGTCTTCTTCCATCATCTAACAACAGTGCTCCCATATATATATATTGGTCGAAGCACGCCCCGCCCCGTAGAGGGACGGGAAGACCCCCATGATGAAGCATGACACTATGGGAATTCATAGTGTGTGAGGGGTATTTTAAAAACACTTAGTGCCTTTATTCAAATAAGGCACTGCCTTGTTTATTCACGATTGTAAAACAACAAAACATAGAAAAATATTTTTTACATCACATTAAGTAGAACCACATTGTTTATTTAAAGTCTGATATAGGAGGTAGGTTCTACTAGGAATCCTCTACACTCCCTCTCTTTGTTAATTTTCCTTCCCAATAAACCACAGCTCCAATCCTCTCCTGCGTCATTACTCTTCATTTCATTGGCGACGAGGATGGAATGCGAGTCTACTGCGAATCTACACTGATGCGAGTCTACTCTGCTTGCCTAGGTACCGCATCTATTGACTTCCCACCTCTCACTGCTTCCTTTGGACAAGAGGTATTTCCGAAGTCTAATCCTTCAAACCAACAGTGAGTACAATTTTTTTTACAAGAACCTCTAGAACCCCAACTTGAATGGAAGTTATGGATTAGATCGTTTAAAGCATATCTGGGTGCAATCGATTGTCAAAGGTTCAGACCTGACAGAAAGAAAAACCTTATGTATTATCATTTAGGAGTTGAGGGTCAAAATGTCTTCGACCATCTACCTCCTTATGAACCACCTGAAGATCCTGATGAGTTTGACTTAGCGGTAATGCAATTGGATAAGTACTTTACTGAAACAAAAAACATCGTAGTACACAGATACAACTTTTTCACTAGAGCACAAAAACCCAATGAAAGTATAAACACTTTTATTACTGCGTTAAAAGTTCTTGCTGCAAAATGCAAATTTGATAACTTTACGTCCCAACTTGTAAGGAATCAACTTGTTGCACGCGGTTATTGTAAAAAAGTACAACAAGAGTTACTCACTTGCAAAGATCCTACTCTCGATGAAGCAGTAGACATTGCCAAGAGCATTGAAAGGTCTATGGATGATGCAAAGCAACTTGAATCTGCTATATCAAACTCTACTATTTCCGGTGCTGTCAGTGCTAAACCAGCTTTTTCTTCTCCTTCTCTTCAGAATATTCCCAGAAGATCTACTATGTTTAGAGGTGGAAGAAACTTTACACCAAATAGAGGTGGGAAAACGTTTACACCCAACAGGCAATTTAACTACAAAATAAGTTGTTATAGATGTAGATCATCT
This sequence comes from Triturus cristatus, assembly GCF_964204655.1. NCBI lineage: Eukaryota > Metazoa > Chordata > Amphibia > Caudata > Salamandridae > Triturus > Triturus cristatus. Next base: position 1,198,403,791 of record NC_140582.1, on the reverse strand, counting down.
ACACATGTCTCTTCTTTCAAAAATTGTCCTGCCATTAATCAACAATGTAGTAAATGTGGCAAGATAGGCCATTTTACTAATGTTTGTATGGGAGGTAAAAGAGGAAATGTAAGATGTGTACTTAATGATTCTGATGAGCAATTTGATGAAGATGTCACTAATCAAGAGTATGTTGTAGTGGTTAAGAATTGTTCAGATAACTGTATTATACAACATATTCCAGACCCAGAAGTTGAAGTAACTATTGACAATAGTCATATTCAACTTCTTGTCGACACAGGTGCTCGCATCGCCATCGTATCTCAAGAAAAGTACCTGGAGTTTTGGCCCGGCAAACGTTTGCTACCTCCTGTTGTACTTACAGTAGCTTTTGAAGGTTGCAGGATTGATCTACTAGGCTACTTTTGGGATAAAATTTGTGTTTTTGGTGCAGCTATTAATGGCAAGGTATATGTAGCTAAACGGGGTATCAATGTCTTTGGTCTCATCCATCAGGCTGCGTTTGGTCTTACCATCAAACCTGGTCTACCAAACCCAGTTTTTATTGGTCATCAGTTCAACTTTAATCATCCTAATTTTATTACAAACATTAGCTCTACGTCGGACACTCAATCAACCACTTCTTGGGAACACAAATACCCTAACATTTTTGAAGATCATTTAGGTAAGATTACTCATTTTCAACATTTTATCAAGATAAAAGAAGGTTCTATACCAATTAAGCATAGACTTCGCAATGTTCCTTTAAGCGTTAGAGGTGATCTTTCCAAGCATTTACAATCATTATGTGACCAATGCATAATAGAGAAAGTTGAGTCCACTCTTTAGCTTTCACCCATTGTATTAGCCAAAAAGAGTTCTGGGGACTTGAGGAGCCTTAACAAAGCCATCTGGGTCGACGGTTTTCCCCTTCCGCGCATTGAAGATCTTACTGCAAAAGTGGGGTTCTCCTCTTGGTTTACCAAACTTGATCTTAAGACTGCTTACCATCAAGTCGAACTACATCCTCAGTCGCGACATCTCACAGCTTTTGTTACTCCAGACAGTGTTTTTCAGTTTTGTCGTCTTCCCTTTGGTCTCGCCTCAGCTGCTGCCGTATTCCAAAGATTGATGACTGAGATGTTCCAACACAATCCTCACATAGTTGTCTTTCAAGATGACATTCTTATTTTCACTCAAACTGAAGCAGAACAAGTTTCTGTGATTGATCAAGTGTTCAATGTCTTGACAAATAGAGGTGTCACTTTGCAAAAAAATAAATGTATTTTCAAAGTAAGGGAGATTGAGTATCTAGGTCATGTCATCTCTGAACATGGTATCAAACGTAGACCAGGTCTTATAAAACGCATAGTCGATGCACCTCCTCCTCAAAACAAGGAACAACCCATGTCCTTTCTTGGTCTCTGAGTTCTATTCCAAATTTATGAAGGACTTTGCCAAGACCACAGAGTCTTTTAGGGCACTACTAAAGAAAGGTGCAGATTATGTATGGTCTGAAGAGTGCCAAAAAGGGTTCCAAACCATCAAAGACCACATAGTTCAAGCTCCTGCTCTGCAAGCATTTGTAGAAGGGATCCAAACTATTATTGCTGTTGATGCCTCTGAATATGGTCTGGGAGCTGTTCTCTCACAATATGCCAGTGGAAAAGAATACACAGTTGGATTCGCATCCAGAACTCTTCGTCCTGTTGAACGGTAGAATTCAGTCATTGAAAAAGAGCTTTTAGCCTGTATATGGAGCATTGAAAAGTTTAAACCATATTTATGGGGTAGATCCTTTATCCTCAAGACTGTCCATCGTCCCCTTGTACATATTCTTTCTGGTAAAAACGTCAAACGTACTACTGCACGTATAGTACGTTTATCCACAAAACTTCTAGAATACACTTTCTCTGTGGAATACATTCCTGGAGGAAAAAATTGTAGAGCAGACTGTCTATCAAGAAATCCCATATCCGATACAGATGATCAAGATTGGGAAACTGAGGTAGAGGAATGTTTTGTAGCACTTATTGGTCAAGACAATTTATCCTTTGCATAAGATTAGATCATGCAAATTGAGAAGGATCCCATTCTCAAGGAAGTTGCATATTTAATAAAGAAAGGCTGGCAAAAGAAAGATGTTTGTCACCCGAGCTTAATGTTCTGGAAAGTCAATGACGAACTTTCAGTAGAAGGTGGTAAAATAGTTAGGAGGTGATAAACTCATTCCTCCTTCTCACTATCGAGAGAAGATTATTCTGTCCGCACATTCTGGTCATCTAGGAGCAACCGTTACAAAGAGGAAAGTCAGAAATGATTTCTGGTGGCCCAGAATGGACATTCAAATAGATGATCTGGTTAGGCATTGTTCACGCTGCAATGCCAGCGACAAAGTTTTAGTACTCGAAGGTACAGTTGAATCTCCCATTCCTCCTCCTAGTAGGAATTGGCAAAAACTTGGTATGGATTTTCTAGGACCATTCCATGTCCTTCCTTCCAGTTCAAAATATTTTTAGTTCTTATTGACCATCTATCTAGATGGGATGAAGTTGAACCTATTTCTGTACCTAATTCAAAGAGTGTCATTAACTGTTTGAATGCCATTTTTCTCAGAGAAGGGTATCCAGAAGAAATCCTCACTGATAATGATGTTCAATTTGTTTCACATGAAATTATTTCATTTCTGCATTCCTGTGGCATAAAACACACCAGAACTCCACTCTACCACCCACAAAGTAATAGCAAAACTGAGAGGTTTAACAGAGTTGTAGTGGAGTGTGTGCAAGCAGCTTTTAGGGCTAGGTCTTGTGTCTTCCAAGCTGTAAAAGATCTTGTCTGGTCATATCGCACTTCACCCCATGTTGCAACCAATTTTTCTCCTTTTGAACTAATGAGAGGCAGAAAAGCATCTTCCCAAGTATACCCTTTTTGGATGGTCAAATCTTTCCATCTTGGTTGTGACATGAGGTGCATGTGGGAATCTGCAAGGAAAACTTCAAGTGAAATTTGTTCTAAATCTCATCAATTTCCCACCACGAAAGAAACCCACAGACTCCGTGTTGGAGACTGGGTCAGGGTCAAAAACCCTGTTCCAGTAAGAAAAGGGTTTTCTAAATTTCTTGGGTCACAACAAATTGTAGATATGCGAAAGAATGCTGTAAATTTGTCCAATGGAAACTGGTGGAATACTTCTCGTGTTGCTAAGGACCCTTCTATTCCTTCTAATACTGACAAGCTAAAACTAAATGTTTCAGGGGGGATGGTGTTAGGAAAAGCACCAGAATTAATGTTAGACCTCCAAAACTACAAGACTATGTTTAATTCTCATTAGTTGTTTTCGAAAAGTATTAGACTATGTTTAATTCTCATTACTTGTTTTTCAGCTGTTTTCCTGTTTTCTTTAATTTCCTTTTTCCTTATGTTTTACTTCTTCTTCTCTTATCTCAAGAGTTGTTTTATCAAAAGGGGGTGGGGGGAGTGTGGTGATGTCATGTACTCAGAGAACTGTCAGAACTCTCTTATGTCATCCAGAGTGTTTGCAGTCTTCATGTTCTGAATGTTCTAGTACTGGCAGTTTTTACTTGTGCCTTGGTTGTACTAGGGACGGCTCTCTGTACTTCCCAATAAACCACAGCTCCAATCCTCTCCTGCGTCATTACTCTTCATTTCATTTTTATTATGTAATAATGCTTGCTCTGGTTGGAAAATGTAAAATTCATGGAAATGGCTACTGAAATGTTTGTATGTATACAAAAGAAAAAAAGATTTAAAAAAAAAAAAAAAATCAACTAGAGAAGCAGTGCACTCTGGTGCACTGCGTGGTGCCATTTGCACTGATTTTTCAGAGCAGAACGAGCTCTACAAATCAGCACAACCTGCCCAATTCCACCCGTTTGTGGCACTCTATGGAGTGAAACTCTGAGTTCCACCCACCCCTAATTAGAACACTGTGGTAAACCTGCAGTTGATCACCAGGGAGCTAACTGGCAGTCTGCTGCTGGTATCAAAAGTATGTTTCCCTCTGCATGTCAGAATTTTTTTATGAAATAGACCAGAAAGATATTTAAGAATTAATTCAAAATATGTCTTAATTGTGCTTCCTACAGCACTAACCAGAATATGTATGACTTAATGTGCCCCGTCATTTTGTTCCTTTCAAAGGGAAATTATTCAAGTTTGATTCACTCAGGAAGGCTTTAGAACTGCCACATTTTTGTCATAAGTAAGACTGGTAGCTCTTTAGTTGTTCCTTGGAACACTCTGGGAGTCTGTAATAAAACACAGGGGAATCAACCAACAAGCTGCTCCTGTTGGAAGTACATGTTTTACTCAGAATGTCAGGCTTTATTCTCCCATGGCTGAGAAAGATCATATATTTTCTGTAAACTCACACTCTCATTCTAGCTTCTGGAGCACCCATTTAAATAGGGCTTTCTGTTGAACATGGGATGTGCAAAGAACTTCTCAGGTAAGTACTCTGCTTCCCATTTCATCTCCGCTAGGAGTAAAGGTGGCATGATGGTCTATGCACCTTCCACAGATGTGCTTAGAACCAGACCCTTTGTCACACACAACCATATTTACTGACTGTAGGGTGAAGAATGACCTTGCACATACCTCTGCCCCCACCCGGCCACATGTGCTATTGGAGCCCGAGGCCTAGGTACGTAACCCCTGGCCTAGGCCCGAGGCATACGTACTTAACCCCTGCTCACCACCCATTCACACTGACCCAACCAAAACGTAAGAAGACCATAGCATTAAATTTACAGGAGCACCAGTTGCATAACAGACTAACATTCACTTTAAGGCACAGGGAGATTACGTGATTTGAGCAGAATCACAGGGTGTTTGAGCCTCCCCCAAGCCTCGACCCTGGTTCCCCAGCTTCAAAGTCGGCAGCTCTAACTGGTAAGCCACATCCTCTATCTTGACAATTATTTGGTGGGCTAAAAGAAAAGTGTTGCAGTGCGAACTTACACAACTAAACTTTGCAAACACATAGGATGCAGATTTTGAGGGCTAAATCAAAGAATGTGTTTTCCTCATTATACAGGTTTAAGAAGATCCACGTTCAGCCTGCTTTGTATCACCCACAAAGCGATACATGGAACAGGACCACTCTTCATCAGGAATAAAATCACCAAACGCATTTAACAAAGGAACCTCTGGACTAGAGTGGTACCTCGCCTCAAAATCCTAAGATGCAAGAAAAAACCATGGGTGGCACATCCTTCTCTGTTCAAGCAGCCAGAGTATATAACTCTTTCCCCCAACATAAGATCCACGAATAGCCACCTTATCTTCAGAAAACTACTCAAGAATTGGCTCTTCCCCACATACCACCATATGCAAACAGAAATGTACAGCATATCCTTCTGTATATAAGCATTTATTTGTACTATAGATTATGTACCTATTTATGTCTATTGCTTAGTATACACGGGTAGAATAATTAGGTTTAAAAAAATATAGATATTCACTGGTTCTGATTAACAAATGTACATATTACCGGTGGTTACATTAGTCTATGTTTTTAACATGTATATAAGCGACTGCATAAATAAGTAAATCTTTTATCATAACTATATTTACAATTGCTTCACTATTGATTTACAAAAAAAAAAAAAAAAAGTACAGCAACACTTGAAAGTTGGAGTTTATTTAATGCATCTTTAATCTACATATACTACCTTCCTTTATGCATCTATATATCTATATACCTTCCATGCACTTATAGATCTAAATATTGATTACTTTTCTTCTAATTCAGCATATCCAAAGCACTACCCTATTTCTCACCCTATACCACTCTCAATACATCCTCTACCTCAACTCTGACTCACCTCAAACCTCTTTCTACTACTCTTACCAATGCACTACCCTATTACTTTATCAATATATCCTCTACCTCCATTCTCTCATTCATCCCAAACCCCACACCACTACTATGATCCCCAAAATAACCCTTTCTAGACTCTTCCCTACGCTTCCCCTCCTTGCATCATCTCATACCTCTTTTACTATTCCGATCTCCCAAAACAAGGCATTCTAATCCCTTTCCTCTGACTCTTTCCCCTCCACCCCCCTTTTACTCACCCCAAGCCTCCTTCTACTGCTATGAGTTCCAAAACACAGAAAACATAAGTTCTAAACCCTTCCCTCTTCTAACCCTCTGCTATCCTTTACAATCCAAATAACAAACTAACATGTCAACCACTCAAATGAATTTCATATTTCACTATACTAATTCACAACTAATCCTTGATGGGTTCCGGAGTAGCGTCCCACTGGACGAAAAATGTCTTCAACACCCCATCAGGGATAGCAAGCGCTTTATATAAATGCAAATCTTTTTCCCTGTTCTATCCCTCCACTATCCTTTTCAATCCAAATAACTGACTGACATATACCCCACTCAAATTACTTTCATATTTCACTATACTAATTCACCACTAATCCTTAATGGATTCCGGAGTAGCGTGCTACTCACCAAAAAAGCGCTCCGACGCCTCGTGAGGGGTAGGAAGCGCTATATAAATGCAATTACAATACAATAAATTGGCACATACAGTGATAACCAACTTTGTGGCTGTGATAGTTAAAAACATCCCATGGGGAGGAGCTGGCATTGCTGTATATTTTCACCTGCTGCTCGCACCCCTGCAGAGAGGAGTACAAAGGACGACACAGTGACAGCCAGCTTTGGGGCTCTGACACTCAACTACATCCCTGGGGAGTGGGCACTGTAGTAAAACATCTGTCCACCCTGAGGGGGAGGGCGTGGTGTATGTCTGGGGAGGAGTGTGGATGGGGTGAACACCTTGGAGAAGCAGGTAGGTGGGTGTTTAAACCTGGAGGTGGGGCCATGGCAGGGGGGCTCTAACGGCACCTGGCACCGCTCCTCCTGGGCTGCCTGCTCTCCGTCCCGACATTCCATCTCTAACTGTCACTCACCTAGCGCGCACACACGTCGCCCAGAGACGGGACACGCCCGGGGCTGGTTCTGTATTTACTGCTGTCACTGCCAGGCTGGAGCCGGGGCGGCTTCCGGGAGCGGACACGGGCAGCAGGGCTGGACAGCAACCCTACTCTCGCGAGATCTCCAACAGCGCCCATTCAATGCATAGCAAGGGCTCCAGACCTCGGCGAACAGCGTGCGTTCCAAGCCTCGCTCTGGGTCATTAGCGCATCCTTTCCATTACCTCAGTAGGGCGTGCACAAATACCGAGCCAGGCGTTACACATAGAAGACGGACGGACAATTATAACGAATAACGTCATATACAAACGTGACTACTGCACTATCCGCCAAAAACTTGTGAGGCTCAGTCATTGTATCCCCGTCTACACAAGAAGCAATGGCAGTTGTCATTTATTGAAACTGTTATTGGAGGAAAACAAGAGTAAGGCAACAGTCGTTCCACCGAAATATCTCTTTTGAAGCATTCTCAGAAAAATATGTGCCCTTCATTAGCTTCAAAAACTTAAGTCTCTTTGGTTCGAACTGTTCACGCAACATAAAAAAGATCTGCCATTACAAGATGGCCGCTCTATTATTATACACCTGTTGGTCCATTTCATGCAGCAGCTCTTTGCAAACGGTCTTCAATGCCAGGCTTTATTTACAATAAATCGCGCCTATGCATGAGCTATTGGTGCTGTCAATGTTTCGTTTAGCTGTGTTGTTCAACAGGCGGTTGATGTGTGAAGTGTCAAAAATAGTAAGTAAAACTAATGAAATCGTTATACTTAAATTTAATATATTTATTTCCTAAATACAAGACCCGCCACAGGTGGAGGAAGAACGGAACTCACAGGAACGCCGTCAGAGGCAGAATCCTCGAGTCAGAGGGTGACGTAGATTAAATAACAAACCAACATTCGAAATGACGTGCGTTGGTAACAACCAATAGGATAACAGATAAGCCCCCGGTGCACGAGGAAGAAACTTAATACAATATACAACATCTCCCTTTTTTCATAAGACGAACTCAATACATAATAAAGTCTCTAAATCTGTTGGGAATGCTAGTTGCTCTGCCAGAGCTGGTGCAAGAGCCTTCTACATGACTAGAAGCACACGCTTCATTGTTCTCACTACGGATTACATTTTCTGCTGCTTCCCTTGGCTCTTGCTTCTCTAGATCAGCTGATGTACCCATAGTTACACTGTGTTGAACTGTTTCTTTTCCAACCATCTCTTGCATAGGTAAACCTGAAGTCTCTTTTGAAATAGAGTTATCACTGGTAGATTCTCTTACAACTGATGGAGAATAGTCTTTTTCGTTTATATTAAAGTCAAACCAATTATCACATTGATCCGACTCTACACCCTCATTAAATGGACATGACATGAGTTCTTTCTGTCCATCCTTGAGCTTGATGACATCACTTTTGTTTCTCCATCCAAATTTATGGAGTCGAACAGAACCACTAGAGGCCTCAATAACTTCACTGGGTTCATAATACTTTGACTCTCCCTTATGCCTGACAAATGGTTTCTTGACAATGACCCAATCACCCTTGCCAATCTCTTTTACAACAGCTCTATGAATCTTGTCATGGTATTCTTTAGATTTAATCTGTTGCTTTACGATCTTGTCTCTCACTTGGAGGTTGGAGTCATCTAACCTTGTCACTTCCTGCATACGGTCCTGAATAATAGCAAACTTAGGTGAAACAGCAGAGTTGCCCTGCCGTCCTCTCATTAGGAAAAAAGGTGAATAACCAGTTACACTATTAACTGTATTGTTGTACATATAAACTCTTTCACGAGTAAAGTCAACCACTGGAAATCCAGCCGAAATTGCCATCTGAATGCCATCCTTTAGAAAACGATTGACTCTTTCCACTTGACCATTGGATTTAGGCGAATAACAAGGAGTCTTTTCTTGACATATACCATTTCTCTTCAAAAATGTGACCATTAACTCCGAGGTAAGCTGTTTTCCATTGTCTGAGACTAAAACCTGCGGAAAACCTTCCAAAGAAAAACATGACTCCAAGAATTCTATTACACATTTGGAGTCTATAGATGATACAAATTTGACATATATCCATTTGCTATAATAGTCACATAAGACAATTACAAATCTAGAATTTTGCTCTAATACACTGAAAGGACCTGCAAAATCAATAGCCAGTTTAACCCAAGATGAACAGGGAATATCGACTAATTGCATTTCTTGAACTCTAGGCTTCCAATGCTTATCTGACCTCAGACAAATGGAACATTTTTCTACAAACTCATTTACATCAGAGTCCAATCCAGGCCACCAATAATATTGCTTCAAAATTTTTTTTGTCATGGTTGAGCCTAAATGGGAGTTATGAGCTAACTCAATTAGATGTTTTCTTATTTTTGTGGGTGGAACCAATAAATCTCCCCGCAAAACAAAACCTTTCTCAATGCTTAACTCTTCAGCTACTTGTACATACGTTTTTAATGCATCATGTACATTTCTGATAGGCGGCCATTTGCTTAATATATACTCTTTTACCTTGTTTAACACTGAATCTTCATCCATGAGACTTAACCATTCCGATTCTTTACATAACTGTTCCAATTTGTTAAAACTGTGAACAAATGACACTACACATTCAGTTTCTTCTTCCACTTCTGTCTCTACATTGTTCAATGGAAGACGTGAAAGGAAGTCTGCACTTACGTTTTTCTTACCTGCAATATGTTTAATAGTAAAATTGTATTCCTGAAGTTTAGATAACAACCTTACTAACCTTGCAGAAACTTTACCGTTTCCCCTACCGCAACCATCCATTAAGAAAGTCAAAGGTTTGTGATCTGTGATCAACTCAAAACGTTTACCCCATAAATACATTTTGAGTTTATCAACAGCCCAAACACAAGCAAGGGCTTCTCTCTCTATGGTACTGTAATTACGCTCGGCATCCAATAAACGTCTGGATATGAATGCGATGGTATGCACCTTACCTGCAACTTTTTGAGAATAAACAGCACCTATGCCAACAGAACTTGCATCTACAGTGATGATGTTGATACCATCGGGATCAAATGGTTTCAACGTTGGGGCTTTAACAATAGCTTCCTTGATTTTTGTGAAAGCAAACTCTTGACTCTCAGACCAGATATACTTCTCTCCTTTACGAAGCAACATTCTCAAAGGCTCAACTAAATCTGAGTAGTTTTCGACAAAACGTGAGTAATACTCACTGAGCCCTAAAAATGATTTAAGAGTATCTTTATCCGTAGGTTTTGGAGCATCTGTTATAGCTTTGACTAAATCTAGTTTAGGTTTAATACCATTTCCACTCAATACATGGCCCAAATATTCAATTTCAGTTTGAAGAAATTTACATTTGTCTTTAGCAACTGTCATGCCTCTCTCATTTAACCTGTTAAGGACTGTATCTAAAATTTCATTATGTTTCTCAATAGTATCAGCATGAATAAGAATGTCGTCCTGAAATTTCTGAACACCAAACACTCCTTCTAAAACACATTCCATTAACTTTTGGAAGACACTGGCTGATGAAGCTAAACCAAAAGGGAGTCTAACGAACCTATAAGCACCCAATGGAGTAATGAAAGTAGTTAAATCCTTTGAGTCCTCCGATAATTGCACTTGGTGATATGCTGACTTGAGATCTATCAAGGAAAAATAATTGGAACCCTTAGTAGCTGCAAGAATCTCCTGGATTTTGGGTAAAGGGAAACAATCCACCAAAATATTTTTGTTTAACGATCTCAAATCAGCACATAAACGAACTTGGCCATTCTTTTTTTTAATAAGAACTATGGCAGAAACCCATTCTGCTGAATTAGTCTGTTCGATCACCCCTTCCTCAACTAATTTGTGGAGAAGTTTTTGTAAATCAGACTTTACAGATAACGGAATTGGTCTTACCTTATGCTTAACTGGTATAGCATTTTTCTTCAACTTTATGGTATGTTCAAACCCCTTGACACAACCAATGCGGTCTTCAAAAAGAGCCTCATATTTACTCAGAATTGATTCAACTTTGTCTACAGGCGGCAATGAATCAGAAAAAGAAACTGCATGAACAAAATTTTCATCCAACACAATAGGATCATCGGCACCTGGTTTGAGAAAAATTCCCAGTCGCGCCAGATCCTTCCATCCTACTATATCTCTACCCCGCTCCGCAACATATACCTTAGTAGAAATAATTCTTCCTTTGATATTAAGGTTATCTTGAAAATAACCCAACATATTTATATCAAAATCCCCAAAAGCTTTGGGATTGACATCAGAGGCTAATAAATCAGTATTAGGCCAAAATTTTCCATACTTAATGTCAGAAATTATGGTAATTGGCGAACCTGAATCCGCCATGATATTAATTTCCACATTACCTATGTGTGCAACACCAAGAGGACCTTTTATGTCATCACTAGGATCATCAACTGTCAAAACAATATTAGAGCACATATCTTCATCAAAATCATCAACAGAACTAACTTTGACTTTTTGAAACTTCTGAGCCCTAAAATTGTTGCACACACCAGCAAAATGTCCTACCTTAAAACACTTTGTGCATTTTCTTCCCTGCGCAGGACACCCTTGAAAATCCGCCTTATGATTCTTTGAACCACATCTAAAACAAACAAAAGCATTTACATTTGGACTTTTGCTAGTTTTCCCTTTTTTGTCGTAGCTAGGTACATATTTTTTACGCTCTTGAACATAAAATACGTCATTTTTTACATTTTTATCGGAAGAAAGTTCTTTTGTACTTTCCAGCGAACGCTCTATACCCTTAGCAATGTCAATTGTTTCCTGTAAAGAAGGATTTCTACAAGCTAACAACCTTTCCTGAATTTTTTTTTCATAACAATAAAAAACAAATTGGTCTCTAATATGTTCATCAACCATGTCGTTAAATTCACATTTTGTTGCCAAAACTCGTAAACAAGCAATGTATTCTTCAATAGTCTCATTTTCTAATTGTTTCCGTGTTGCAAAACGATGTCTGCCCACCATAATATTTGGTTCTTCTCCAAATTGTTTCTCTAAACGTTTTACCGCTTCTTGGTATTCATTCATAGGAATAAACTGACCAGGAGGTACTTCAAATTCCGGCAGGCTATCAAAAATTTCTTGACCCGCTGCACCCAACAACCCAAATAAAATGGCTTTTTTCCTCTCTGGCTCATACTTCTTTCCATCTATCGCAATTAAATAATTCTCAAATGCCCTCAACCAGTTTTTCCATTTCATAACTGGTTTACCTGGATCAGATAAGAAAGGTGCTGGTGCACTGATATTTGAATTGTCTGACATATTAGTTTTAGAATAAGTTTCCTCTTTTTTAAATTCACTAGTAATTTAAAAAAAAAAAAAAATTTTTTTTTTTTTTTTTTTATAAAGTATTCAGCTAAAAATATGAATTGCCAAAATTTAGTTGAAATAAATGAAAATCCTACTAGTATAAAGCTATTCTACAAATTCTCCTCGTTTTTCCCTATATGTTATAATAAACACCGAAGAAAATAATTGCAGAACAGATCTCCTCACATTAAACTGCCAGCAAACGTCTTTCTTTTGGAAAATTGCTCTTAAAATGGAGTCACGCCACGTGAAAGCGTAAGAGTGGGCGTAGGCACTACGTCACAATAACTGTCAATTACCTCAGGACGTTGAAAGGTAACCGTTACAGCTGTGCACAAGAATGCGTGCGAACGTGTGGAAATACGTCACCTACGATGACAGTTACAGCTGAACGTTGAAGGAAAACCGTTGCAGCTGAGCAGAATGGCCGTTATTTTACTAGTGATCGAAGAAAACACCTCAGCCTACAGTGCGACAGGAAAATATGCACATACACGGCGATTAGTAAATATTTTAACTTCCATGCCGTGACGATAACGTAGTAACTTGCCTTAAGGATCAGTTTGAAGCGGACATCACTCGATAAATACTTCTAAGCATCTGTTAGCTCCGTCAACAAAAGACTACGGCATAAAACGAAGAAATACAAATCCAATTACTAAAGGATCAAGCAGAATAAAGCAGTAAACAGCAATAACTTGCCTTTCAGAATACTGCAGAAGTCCTCAAACTCAGTGGACACTCAGAAGCACTTCAACATGACGGGTCTTCACTCGATACTCGTATCCCACCCTCGTCGCCAATTTGAAGTGTCAAAAATAGTAAGTAAAACTAATGAAATCGTTATACTTAAATTTAATATATTTATTTCCTAAATACAAGACCCGCCACAGGTGGAGGAAGAACGGAACTCACAGGAACGCCGTCAGAGGCAGAATCCTCGAGTCAGAGGGTGACGTAGATTAAATAACAAACCAACATTCGAAATGACGTGCGTTGGTAACAACCAATAGGATAACAGATAAGCCCCCGGTGCACGAGGAAGAAACTTAATACAATATACAACAATGTGCAGCATGTCTGAAAGTAAAGGGGAACAAGTGCTATGACGCAACCAGCGCCGACCACGTCATACACTTTGATTTCTCTTTCATTTTAGCCAAGCTGCATAGCAGCCAGCTTAAAATGCAGGCCAGGGCTATTGGTTATGTGGCTGCTTGTTACATTCAGCTTACAAAATAGACCTCAGATAGGCCAGACACTCAAGGAGTCTACTAGGTAGCCTAAACAAACTTGAAATCTCCGATGCCATCAGCCTTCACAATATTGACATGCTCTTCCTCACAGAGACCTGGTTCAATGATACCTCTCACTCTATGTTTGATCTCCTATTACCCACAGGCTATTCTATATTTAGAAATGACAGAATAGACAAAGTTGGGGGAGGTGTTGCAGTCATCTTTAGAAACTCCCTTCAACTTAAGGCTTTTACTAACTGCTCCTTCCGCACTTTTGAATGCCTATCTCTTGAGCTTCAATTGCACCACCGCTCCCCCCTCAGATTCCATGCCATTTACCGCCCGCCTAGTAGCGGCCCTTCGTTTATGGAGGAACTCACTGACTTCATCAGCGACCAATACTCGCAAAGTGACAATCAGATCTTCGTGGGTGACTTCAATCTCCACTGGGGCTCGCTTCAAGACTCTTCTGCGAATATGCTGGCCACCTTTCTCTCTGCAAACGATCTTATCCAACACTGCACAGAAACAACACTCTCTAAGGGCTCAATACTGGACCTTGTTATTTCTCAAGCAGGCATGCTTACTGTCGCTATCCCTATTCATGTAGACTGGTCTGACCACCTCCTCATCCCATTCTCTCTTCACCTATCACACTCTATAACTCTCGGCCAACACAAGAGGGCTACTTCCTGGTTCCGTGACACTAAAAATATTGACCTCGGTACCCTCTGTGATTCAGCTTTGCTATCACTTCCAAGGCTAGACCCGAACCGGATGTTAACGAACTCACCTCCCAATGCCTCACAGTCCTTGCAGTTGAAATCAATAATGTCGCTCCTCTTCAAAGCAAAAAGAAAAGGCCTACTCCCTCAGCACCTTGGTTTAACAAATACCTTAATGAAGAAAGGAAGTACCTAATAATCCTGGAGAAACAATGGAGACAAGCACCCTCCAGCGATAATTTGGCCACGCTTCGTTCAGCAAGATCCAAGTACCACAAGCACATCTTCCTTGGAAAAGCATCGCATTTCAGAACCCTCCTCGACTCAGCCAAAAATAGACCCAAAAAACGATTCGATCTCATCAAGAATCCAAACTGCTCTCCCCCAACCTCCAAGTTGGAGGATTCTACAAAGAAAGCAGCGGCATTCGCTATATTCTTTGACGAAAAAGTGAAATCATTTGTGGATCAGGTCATTCATCCTACCCCTCCAGAGGAGCGCAAAACCTTAGCCATTTGGCAGAACTTTGACCCCATCTCTGAAGATGCCCTCCTCAAATGCATCCTCGAAACAAAGCCCTCCAACCATTCTCTTGACCCCATCCCTAGCTCCATTGCCATCGACTTCTATACCTAATCTCTTTCCTATTGGACCACTCTGGTTAACCTCTCCCTCTGTCAAGGTTCCCTTCCTGGTTCCTTCAAAACAGGGCAGGTTACCCCTCTGCTTAAAAAACCCACCGCTGATGCGAACGACCACAACTTCCGCCCCATCACTAACCTACCTTTTCTTGCGAAAATCACAGAAAGATGTGCAGCGAAACAACTCTCCCGTCATGATCTTCTTGACAATTTCCAGTCTGCCTTCATTCAAAACTGCAGCACTGAAACAGCCCTGCTGGAAGTGAGTGATGACGCGCTGCGGATACTCGATTCGGGGGAGTCTTGTCTTCTAATTCTCCTTGACCTTTCTGTAGCCTTTGACACTGTCAATCACAACACTCTCCTTAACACTCTTCAACAGAGAATGGGCATGAAGGGAACTCTGCTTAAATGGTTTGCTTCCTTCCTCTCTGATAGATTCCAAATGAACAAAATTGGTGGTAGGTCAGGGTGTTCCTCAAGGCTCTATACCTGCACCCACTCTGTTCAACCTCTATTTGGAACCATTGGGAAATCTCCTAACTAAATCCGGGATCCTCTATCATCTCTATGCGGACGACACTCAAATCTACCTCACGGTGGCCTCCACTCACGGTCTCTCCATCCTAAACTCTACTCTCGACTCCATTCAAAACTGGATGTTAACTCAACTGATTCTGAATCCCTCCAAAACTGAATTTCTCCTCCTCCCCTCCTCACTTTCTCCTCCTCTGGTTCAATCATGGATGGATCAGATGAATCTACTTAACAATAAACCCATAATTGTCGACAGCGCAAAATCCCTTGGTGTCATTCTCGACAAAAAGCTCAATCTACTCTCCCACATCAATTCCATTGCAAAGTCTGCTCGATACCAACTGCGCCTTCTTTGGGAGATTCGTCGCTTCTTCCCGGAGCAAGACCTTAAAACCCTGGTCCAATCGCTGGTCCTCTCTAGATTGAACTACTGCAATTCTCTTCTTACTGGCCTCCCCAAATCCTACCTGTCCCCCCTTAAATCTGTTCTCCATTCAGCAGCTCGTTTCATATATGGGGCCAAAGAAGTGACCACATCACACCCATTTTATCCACCCTTCGTCACCCACAAAGCCTTGCACTCTTCCTCTCCTCGCTACCTGGAAAATAAACTGAAACTCTCTGGAGGCTCCAGACCATCACGTAATGCAGAAAATGTATTGCTTGAACCTCCCACTTTCAAAAAGGAAAGATCGATGGCCAAATCCTTTTCAGGCAACGAGGTGAGAATCTGGAACTCACTTCCGCCTCAGCTCCGGACCACCACCTCTTCTGGGTCCTTCAAAACTGACCTCAAAGTTCTCCTCCTTCAAAGACACTTCCAAATCTAATTCACACCCTCTCTAATACCTGAATGAAGTTCTTCCACTATAGGAAAGTCTGTACTCCATGCCTATAGAAGTGCCTTCCCAGTGTGTTCTTGTGTTTTGAGTGTCTGCCATTTAAGACTTGTACCTCTCCCAATAAAAGAATTAAACCCTGGCTGGAAAATCTTGGAAAATAAAATCTGTTGCAGAGTATGTAACTTCAAAACAGAATCATTGCTACATCTGATATGCTGTTGCACGGGGCTTTCAGAACCACACCAGAAGTTACTGAAGCCAATATGGCTGAGAAAAGGTGTTCGAACAACAAAAGAGGCTGTCTCAGCCATATTTTCTTGTACATTAACAACAGATTTGGCCAGAATCGGGAGATACATGCAGGTCGTTCGTGCCAGATTTGACCAAGAAAATGGGCTCGGACAATCTCAGAAAAATAGTCCTGAGGTGTACAAATGAACTCGATACTATGGTGATAATGTCTTTTTAAATGCAACTCATTTTTAACTTCTATATATTGTTGATACTTGTTGGACCTGGCCCTTTTTGAAGGGTCATCCCTAAACTTTTTGCCTTCCTCCTGTATTTTTTCTGACCTGGTGTTGGCTGATTTATGACTCTGGGCACCTTACCACTGCTGACCAGTGCTAAGGTGCATATGCTCTCCCTATGGTAAAATGTATACATTGATTGGTGTCCATGATTGGTTTATTTGGTTTACTGTCAGCCCCTAGTAAAGTGCACCAGGAGTGCCAGGGCTTGTAAATACAAATGCTGCTGGTGGGCTTGCAGCACTGGTTGTGCCACCCACAGAAGCGGCCTAGTAAAATGTGTCTAGGATCTGCCACTGCAGAACCTGCGCGCAGTCTGGTACTGTCGCGCTGACTGCGCAAGTGCACCCACTTGCCAGTCCCTAAACCTTCCCTTAACTACATATTAGTCACCCCTCTGGTAGGCCCAAGGGCAGGGTGCATTGTAGGCATAAGGTAGGACATGCCCTGATGTGTGTGGCATGTCTTAATAGTGAATTACAGCCATTTTCGTTTTTCACTATTGAAGGCTACCTGCTCTCCATAGGCCAGAATGGGCTGTTGGAGTCACTACACCCTGTAATCCCAGCGGACTCATAGAGCATGGTAGAAAGTTATGTTTAGTATGCCTGAACTCAGAATAATAAAATACTTCTTTTAGTAAAGTTTATTTTAATATCCTGCGTTTGTAAATACTACTTTTAGAAAGTTAGTATTTACTGATCTGGCCATTCAGTCCGCCTCTGCGCTGTGTGTGTGTGTGTTCTGCCTAGCAACAGTAAGGAGCAGGGCTGGGGAATTCCAGGAGACAGGCTGGCTGCCAGGTGGTGGGTAGAGAGATTACACCAGGATGGGTGGGAGGAGTACACCTTGACTCTTGAATAGACCTGTGCCCTGCCAGCACAAAGCCGGCGCCGCCCCCTGTGGAGCGGCTGATGTCTCTGCCCTGCTGCTGAAAGGAAAGCGCAGAGTCACCACAACAAAGTGCTCCAGAACTGAACTGAGCCAGGCCCAGGCCCCCTGGCGCTAAAGAACAAAAGAATTGTGCTATAAAAGTAGGAGCCTGGCTCCTAAGAAATCAGATCCTGTTTACGCAACGACGAACCTCTGCCTGAAGGAGAAGGACCTGGAGAAGCTGAAGGAGGAATACTGTCTCTCTGCCTGAGAGACTGGCCTGCAGTGGGTGCCTGTCTGCTGGAAGGAGAGGAAAAGACTGAAGGAAAAGACTTTGAATCAACTTGTGCTGAACAATCTCCAAGGGCTTGCTTGTGAACTTGCCCCCTGATCTGCGCCCCAGGAACAGTGGGCGCAACCTACCCCCAGAAGAGGAGAAGTAGCTGGACGCAATTCCGTGACGCTGATCCCCAGAGAACCTGTGTGCCTCTCCCCCTTTCTCCACACCGCGACATCTGCCACCTGGGACTACCACGAGCACCGCAAGGACCTGCCTACCTGGTCCCAGCACCGCAAGTACCAGCCCCTCCGAGCCGTAGCTCGCAACGCGGAGAAAGGCACCTGAAGGCCTGCGCACCGAGCCCTGGCGACCCTGTGCCGTCAAGATCACCGCGAGGCCCTGTGCACACTTGTGATCCCCTGAAAAGCTGATCGCGCTGCAACAGCGCTGTGGATTGCCCTGGAGCTGCTTCCCCCTCCTCTGCCCTTGGTCGTGTGGCTGAGACCTTCTTCGGGTGCCCCACGAAGCACCGCCGCCCTCTGACTACGAGGGACGACCCCGCGACGTGGGACACCGCTACGTCGAAACCCGAGGCCGCCGGGACCATCCCCGTGCAGAACAAAGGTATTTTGGACAATCGCGCTGAAATTACGGTCCGTACGTGCCTTTGTACGGACCGTCCTTGTCCCTAAAGTGCCGTGATCTGAATCGTACTGCCTGTGAAAATATTCTTGTGCGCACTGTACTGCTTCGTACTGAATCGTACTGCCTTTGGAAGTAGTCTGAATTTTCACCGTACTGTGTGCCCAGGACTGCTTTCAAAGTATTCTGTTCGCCACCGAACTTACACCTGAAGTGTTTTGAAACATATTGCCCGTGTACGCACATCGGAAGCATCCTGTTCGAACCGTACTTCCCCCTGAAGTAGACGTGTTCGCACCGTACTATTGGCACGTACTGTTTGCATCAGACTACCTTGGAAAAATACCCCCGTTCGCACCAGACTAATTGCCCATATTGTTGCCCCGTACTGCCTTTACATCTGCCTTGGTTCGCACCGTACATTTGCCCCGTACTGCCTTTACATCTGACTCGGTTCGCACTGTACTGAGAAATCAGCCGAGTTCGCACCGTACCCGGTGCTTCCATTTATGTACGGAGCGTCCCTGGCAGTCCAAACCGTACCGCATTGAAAATCATTGCCGGTGCTCACTCGAGAAGAGTGAGACTCGGCAAGCGTACTCGTGCTCACGCGAGAAGCGTGAGAAACGGCACGGTCCTTTCAAAACCTTGCCCAGAGCACCCCAAAGGCGCTACGAAGTGCCCCGAAGACCTAAAGAACTTATTTTAAACAGAACTGTGCCATTTTGAAACCTGTGGACTGCCCTTAAAGCATTTTGAGAGTAACTGGATTATTTTACCAAGAGAACTGTATTTATGCAACCTGCCTGAAAGAAAACCCTTTTATATAAAGACTTCTACTTTTGATAAATACAGCCTTGTGTCTTTTGTGTGGTGGGGTGGTGATTATTGTGTGGGACAACTTGAACGCTTAACCATATGCCCTCTGGGAATTTAGCCTGACTGCTTGCGCCACGTTACCTAGAGGGTGAGCAGGGGTTATTTTTAAAGAGGTGATCCTTTGCCCTGACTTAGATGAAAAGGGTCCCTGCTTGTCGCAAGTGCATACCTGCGCCAACCAGAGACCCCGGATTCTAACAATACTGCTTTATCTTTTTACGGAAAGGAAAAATCCATAACTGTAATTTAATTCACCTTCTTCTTATTTTGCTATATTTCAAATGGTTTTAAGTAACTATGCAATAAATAAATAAATACAGTAAAAAAATACAGTCTGCCATTTATTGCAGTTTTATACCTCTACTTGTATCTTGTACGCTTATGTAACTTGCACACGTCACTTTTTCCTCTTGTAACGTATCGTTTGCTACCACTTCTTGTATTTTGTTTGCTTTTGATACATGCACAATTGTCACTTTTGCCTCATGTAATGTAACGTTTGCTTTTGTAACATGCTCACTTGTAATTTTTCTCCTCATGTATCATTACTGTTCCTATTGTGAAGCGCTCTGACACCTTCGGGTAAAGTCCGAGCTATATAAAAACGCATAAAATAAATAAATAAATGGCTGTTGACTAAACAGAACTCAAGTATCGAACCCAATAAAAAAGCTCATTGGGTTGTGCCACCACAGAACAGACTGGAGACAAAATGATTAGAAACCCAGAGAGACCCACTCAGCCCTTGTGACACAGTCCTGCCAAGTATCACGCATCATGCGTTAGGATTAGACTAATGCATTTCAGTGTGGTAATCCGCATTACCGAACTGAAATGCATTGTCACGCAATGCAGTGAGCGTCTTAGCAGCTGTCACTGACCGTGAAGCGCTGCCACGGTCGGTCGTAGGAGCCCGTGCTCCATTAGGTAAAGCAGCATGAGCCTGGTGCGCTGCTGGCAGTGTGCAGTGTACTATCTGACCACAGCCTGCTGCATACATACTGGGAAGCACTGCAAACAAATTTATTAGAGCTGCCACTCAACTCACCATGCTGCAGTCTAGGGGTTGGCTGCATTCAATAAGCTGAGTTTCACTCTCAGCACAGCCGCGGGCGCGGCGCAGCCTCACGTGACGTACAAAGCTAATCAGTGAGAAAATCACTCTACAGCAAGCCTGCACTGAATGAATCGGGAGGCGGCGCCCTGCGTGGTTGGCTTTCCGGCAACTGGCGCCGCACCTGCACACTATCATGAGTGTTGGGAGTATAGCCAATCAATGAGTGGCGGGCAAATTAAACTCTCGTTCATGTTTTCTTATTCCACTGCAGATAATGGATTGAGAGAGTCTGTGAGACTTTCGTCTTTAGGTCCATGTGACACGTAATTATTGAAAATGCACGCGCTCAGTGTGCTAATGCAAACAAGCCTTTACAGGTCAGTGGCTTGTGTGACTAGCACCTCCTGTTTTGCTATCTAGCCAGGAAGGCACCAATACTGGTTAAGGCGGGCCCACCATCCAGAAATCATCACACATCTCGGTTAGTGCCACTGACACCCTTTGGTTGCCGCCTGCTGCATAATGTGCAGAGGATCACAATGGGCAGACATTCTATGTCGAATTGGTGTCCTCCGCTAGAGAGGGGCCGATAGCGCCTGTTAGGTGATCGTGATTCACTGTTCACCATGAAAAGACTTTGTCTGACTACGCGGCAGGGTCCGGACTGGGCGCAGGCTGCAGCAGCATGATGTGTTTTTAGGTCTCGCCTGACCCAGCGCATGCGCTGGTCTGGCGAGACTTATTGAGAGGGCTCCAAAAAGTGCTACCAGGCCAGCCTAGAGCTACAGTGCATGTGCGCGGGCGCGCGTGCCGCGCTTTACCGCGATTACTTTCACTTTCGCGGGCGCTTTGATGTTTGATCGCGATGGCGATCACTTTCGCAGCCGCACGGCCGCTTGGCATAGCCAATAGGTCTCGCTTTTGGGACCTTATAAGTATTTAGTTATGCAACTGTTGCATGGCTAAATACTTATAAGGTCCCAAAGGCGAGACCTATTGGCTATGCCAATGCCTGTTTTATTTCCTGCCAAGACCTGGGCCCCCAGGAATAGCTGCCGCCAGTCTGTGTTTGACTGTCCTCCCTGACCTCGACAGACGTACACTTCAGGGCTGCCGGACGGTCTCTGCAGGACAGAGTTTGTGGGCCTGGCTTTCTGTGAAGGTAGCTACAGACTTTCCTCGAAGTGCAGGGGCTCTGTTTCCCATAGTGTTTATGTTGTTTCGACTTCTAAGGTAGGAACTGTTTAAAAAAAGAAAATATGAGAGTACTGTTTGTTACAGCTGTTGTGGTGCAGGGGTCTGTGCGTTGCATTATAGGCAAGATTTCCCTCTCCTGTAGGTGTTTTCAGTTACTTTACGCCATGCAGTGCAGAGGCCCTTGTGTTCTGTGTAGTTATAAGCAGTTGAAGCCAGTGTTGGGATCACTTACTTTTGATTTGCTGGTTCCGCCAGCTCGTGAGAATGACATGGGAATCGGCCCTTTTAACTACGACGTTGATGTGGGGCCGTCTGCCTCCTCAGGTGCTGTGTTTTCACAAATAAAAAAAAAACCTTATGCCGATTCTTGTGTGTCCAGGAGTTTTCTGGCAACAATTAAAATCATGCCAACATAACTCTGTGAATAATGTTCCTGCTGGACCAAGATCGGCGTTTTGTATAGTGGCAGTTTTCACCCATCCTGAAGCAGCACAGAGGGTTAATGTGCCTGCTGCAATGAGCGTTTACATGCAGATCACTAAAGTGCATTTTATGTGGGTAGCTCAGTGAGTTACTGATTTTGTCACAGAGATCCTTTTCTTAATCACACTTCATAAATTACAATCCTAAATTACAATCCTAATATAGCACAATTACTTAAGAACTACACAGTAGGGTCTGTCTTCAAACTGCGTGTTATAGGTTAGAGCAGAGAGCTATTTTTTCCCTCAGACTTTCATTAACCTAATGTTGCTAAAAGATTTAGTTTGGGTAGAAATATATTGTTTTAAGTAAAACCAGCGTCGTGTGTGGTGAAGAAATCCCAGTGAGTGTAGGTTAAAATACTCGTAAAACCAGTCAATAATTTTAATAAAACTGGGTTCGGGTTGATTAAAAATGATTTACGTGCAAAATCAGACACTTTAGGGTCTGGTGCACTAAGTGAGAATGTTCAAAAAAATGGTCGACATGTTTCAGCCCTATCTTGTGCCCCTAAGGGTCAGGTGGGCTTTCATCAGGACCTAGTGTTATTGTGGAGGAATCTAAATTTCATAGGACTCCTTTGAGGAGGGTGGAGTGAATTGTCCAACCAACACGAATTCGTTCAATTTGAACCTTGTTTTCTCTAGTCGAGGAAAACCTTCGGGGGCAGGAGGCTAGACCCCGCTCTTGCGCTAGGGTGTTGTCGACTGGTTCTGCAGCTGCCTCTCTTTCCCCGGAGAGGCAGCTACAGAACCAGTCGACAACACCCTAGCGCAAGAGCGCAGGGGCACAAGATAGGGCTGAAACATGTCGACCATTTTTTTGAACATTCTCACTTAGTGCACCAGACCCTAAAGTGTCTGATTTTGCACGTAAATCATTTTTAATCAACCCGAACCCAGTTTTATTAAAATTATGGACTGGTTTTACGAGTATTTTAACCTACACTCACTGGGATTTCTTCACCACACACGGCTGTACATTCTCACTTCTATGATCACTACTGAAACAAGCATTTACAATGCAATGGTCTCGGCATTGGTAAAGTTAGAGCTATTGGCATTGCTCATGACATTATTTTTGTTTATGTTTTTGTTTTTAAAGAAACGGCATTGTCATGAGCAATGCCAATAGCTCTAACTTTAACAATGCCGAGACCGTTGCATTGTAAATGCTTGTTAAATCTCGGAGCGAGACTGCGCAAGCGCAGCCTTTCGCAGCCGAGACCTAAAAAGGATTAGTGTTTAGAGAGAGGATACGTATATGGAAACAAACAATGATATCAGATCAGAACGTCACAGGCACATTAAGTGCAAAATATGACTGACAATGGAAGGATGGTTTGCGTTAGAAAATTAGTTTCAACTCTGTGAACCTTAACCCTACAACAAACATGGAACAGTACATGGAAATATTGTATTTCTTAACATCTGAATCGAAATGAAAAATCAGCACTGACGATGACCAACCCTCCTTACTTCTAATTATTATATGAGAACTTGAAACATATTCATATCTATGTGACTACACGGAATAGTCGCTAGGCGAATGAATAAACAGAACACTGGACTAAGTATAGAAAATAGACCAACACCCAATGTCAGAGGCATGATGGGTTGTGATGTCGCTTTTTGTGAAGTCACTGCATAATATTAATCATCAACCCCGCTTTTTAAGAATACAATTATTTTTTTTAATCGAGACTCGGGGACGGAGCAGGTGTTCAAGTTTGAGGATCTTCTAGAATTGCAAAATCAAAAAGAATTAACTTGCGTAACCTTAAAAATGTTGCGTAACCTTAAAAATGTACGACCCCGATTACAAAACTGGTGGAATTGAAAACTTGACAGAACACAATGACAACAGTTGATATAAAATTGGTAAATTCCTTTCCGTGAGTCGCAGCTAATAAGTGCGAGAAAAATAATCACCCTTGGGGAAGTAAATATAAAAGGGCATGTAGAAGAAATGACACACAAGTGTTGGAAACTAATTACAGTGCCACATAAAAACAGCTGTACTGCCAGGTGTCTAAATGGAATATCGTACGAAAAAGATGTAAATGACGAACTAATCTTAAAAAAGGGAGTTGCAGATCAGTTTCACGGACACCGATTTTGGCTTTTATGGATTCATGTTCATTACCAAAGGTAGCGGCGTGTTTCAATTCCCACCACAGGCATCAAATTAGAAGGATCCAGAGAAAATGGAAAGTTCACAGCTATCACTAGGCGAAGAAGCATAGAAAGGCGCACCGAGCCTGCAACACCACACAAATCGATATTTTAATGGACTCTTTCATTTTCTATTGGTATGTGGTGGAGTAGCGAACCAGTAAATAGCAGGGCGCCTTCCCCACCCGGAAACAAATTCTTGAAGGGCTTCTCCGGTTCCAAAACCAGGAAGAAATGCTGCGTTTAATTAAAACTCACCCGGGGCCGCGATGCACGACGGGAAGATCATTAACGCTAGCAAGCACAAGAACGTGCGGTGATCCCACGCGCCCCGGCAACACTTGACCCTCGCTTCCATCCTGCAGGCGGCCATGGAAAGCGTCACCAAACCAGCCACCGGCTGAGATTACTACTGCTCCTGTCTGGCAACTGTAGGCTGGTAAACGATAATACGCGAAGCATTCACCTGAGCAGAGAGAGTCATCCACCGCCTTTCTCCGAGGCACAGCAAAAATGCCTCGGAGAAAGGGAGCCTCATTTTCGGATTTGGGGGCGTGTTTTGCTGTTGTCTCCTCCCTGAGACTTCTCGCAAAAAACACGCCCCCCGATCCGAAAAGGACGGGGCTTCAACGGAGTGACTGGACCTCTTCTCCAATGGCTGGCCAGCATTTAAGAGGCCAGCCAATGGAGAACAGGAGAGAAGAGGGGCGGGTGCAAGCCCCTCTTCTCAAAGTCACTCCAACTCATTAAATCTCGGAGCGAGACTGCGCAAGCGCAGCCTTTCGCAGCCGAGACCTAAAAACCAGAGGCAAGAACCTCCGGGTGGAGGAAGCACACAGTAACCCAATGATGATGCTGTCACGTTGTTAAGCACTAGCGGATAACCGAACATACCGCTACAATACCACCTTGCGATAAACGTGAATGAGGGTTTCTTAACAGTTCATTAACTGTTGATGCTAACTTTGGTTCTTTCAGGACCAGTGATCCACTCTCATTTGATATCTAGATATTTGTTAAAGAAGCTGAGTGGGTCGCAACTCCTTCTTTCTCCCTCCCCTTGATTTACACACACTTAAGTAAAACCAACCACCGTGGTAGTTTTTAAATCTTGAGTTTGTGCTTCTACCGACTAAACACTCTTAAAATATACTGCTTACTAGTATGGATGAAATGTGATTATATAACTTGTAATCCTCACTGTTTTATGTAACATATCATTAGGACTGATTTACACACGTATGATTAATTGTCTCTGTATAATGTGTGCATGATGTAAAGTGCTCTGACACCCTACACTGGTAGGAGGAGCGCTATAAAATAAATAAAAAACATGAAAGAGAGCGATTAGTGCCCTTCCATTTCAGGTGCTTTGTAGCAGTTTTAAGATCCTCTTACAGTTTCTCGCTGCTCATATGGGTGTAACTTCTGATATTTATCTGTCTCCATGGACTTCATTGCTTGATTTTACTCGCGAGAAAGTGTCATTCTTAAGTGTCACACATTGGTCATGGAATGTCACTCATAAGTACACTGAAACTATGAAAATGTCACACATAAGCAATCTCAAGCCTTGGCAGCTATGCTTGTGTGTTCCAGTTTTGAGAAAACCAGTGCCGCGAATTTGCTTGATTGGGCTACTATGAGACAGCAAAGACAAATTTCGTTTTGTGGTGCTGTGTAAGAGGGCCATTTAATGCCCTACCGGTATATAGGCACCGTTGAAACCCCCTGAACTGCAGCCACAGCTGCACACGTCCCTTTGCAGGACTCCAGTCAGGGTAAAAGAAGTGTTGTCCTGAAGGTCAGTCGTCTATCTGACTTCTGTGCCCAGCACCTCACATAAAAGACTGCAAAGCACTCTATAGGCCAGAAGTAATCAGGCACACACTGAGGCACACGCACACGTAGGAAGAAGTACTTTTCTGTAAAGCCTGACTGGCAAGATGAATTTGCAGCAGACACCAAAGCAAAACCTTGCTGCACTCTACGCATGCTCACTACATTGGCACACTACATCCGCAACACAGCTGTAAAACAACTGCATACCTAAAACCCAGTGCCTTATGTATAGTCCCGAGTCGGCTCACTCTGATTCATAAAATAGAAAACAACACTATTTATGTTGCTCATAATAGGAAAAAGTATGAAAATTGACAATCTATATCACTCACCCCGATCCATTTTAAAAATATTGCTTTAAGCATCTGCCAAATAAAAGCAGCCCAACTTATGAGCTAACATTGGGGCATATCAACAAGGGCTTTATCTCTGCTTTTTTGGCTTTAAAAGCCAAAAAAGCAGAGATAAAACTAGCACCCTATCAACAACAGGATGCTAACATGCAAATTGGCATGTTAGCACCCTTTTATTCTACGCTTCCCCTTGCATCTCTAATGAGATGCAAAGGAGGCGTTCCAGAGTAAAATAATAGGAGAAATGTTGCTAAGCGACATTTCTCCTATTATCAAGAATATCGCTAACCCTGTTAGAGACAAAAAAAGCAGCGCTAACCGCGGTTAACGCTGCTTTTTTACATCTGGTATTTTTCTGACTTAGCCATGATATCCTATGGAAGGAGGATATCATGGCTAAGTTTGTCTGTCCCTATCAACAAGCTAACGTGAGATTATCTCTGGGTTTCCAGCGATAATCTCACGTTAGCCACTTAGCGTGAGGATTTTTATCGCTATTGAGATAAGCGTTGCTAATAGCACGTTATCTCAGCGATAAAAATCCACGCTAGCCGGCGATAATTATCCTAGCGCTAAGTGCGCTTAGCGATAATTATCGCCAGTTGTTGTTGATATGCCCCATTGACTCTTAACTCTGGCACTGTCAGACGGTTTTGGGTATAATGAGGTGTGACAGCTCTGCACGACATTCTCACCACTTAGAGAATTCGCTAAACACCACCACCACTCAGCCTTACTCCTTCAGTATGCAACTCACAAACGAAAGAAACTTGAGCGTGCCATAAACACACCACAAGCTGAGACCTTGTGTAATGTAACTAGTGCTCATGTACAGCCTCCAATGTCTTCGGATCGAGTTTACACTATAGAAAGCTGCCAAAAATAAAAGCATTGGCAAAGCCAACAGGTCTCAACTATGCGAGCACATGGTCTATTGCCTTTGTCATTGTTATTTTTGTATTGTGGCACAGGACGAGAGGGGCAAGCAACAGGGAATGGCACTGGAAGGGGCGTGACACAGGCCAGCAAGGCTACCAAAAGCAGGGGTGGGTGGTGGGAGTGTTTAAAAGTAATGTGACCTTAAATACGCATCTCAGAATCCTTTCCAAGAGGTGTTGCCTGTGTTTTTAGGGGTGTGCTAGACCCTGGATCCCTGGTTGGCTGAGGTAGGTACCTTAGGCCAAGTAAGGACCCGCGTTCCAACGTCAGGGGAAGGAAGGTCACCTCGGTAGCTTGGCACGAGCAGCCAGGATTATCTTCAAGGCAAATGTGTAAAGTATTTGCAACCACGCTCACAATAATCCAATGATGACACCACAAATAGACTCCACACGAGTTTTATAAATACTAGTATAAACTTTATGTAAAAAGATATACGATAGGACCACACGATATGCATCCAACATATGAGGTTGTGTAATATTTCTCCTGGCCGGTTGTTAGGCCAGCCAGCCCTTGTAAGTTCTGGCGATATGAATGAGCACTTCTAAACATTCTCCTGTACTCCTAATATCACGTCATACAGTTCCTAATGCTAGAATCAGGCACTTTTGCAATGTAAAAATATTGTAATGCGTAATGTAGCAATCAGACACTCTGCAATGAAAAGAATGCAATGCGTTACGCAACAGACAGGCACTTTCCAAGGTACAATAATGCAATGCTTAATACAATCACCAGATATGTCGTTATGCAAAAATAAGGCAATGCGTAATACACTAATCAGGTAAATCGTAATGCAGGAATAATGCAATGCGCAATACGCTAATCAGGTAGTTTGTTATGCAGAAATAAGGCAATGCGTCATACGACAATCAGGTAGTTCGTTATGCAGATAAAATGCCATGCGTCATACACTAATCAGGTAGTTCGTTATGTAGGAATAATGCAATGCATAATACTCTAATCAGGTACTCCGTTATGCAGAAATGATGCAATGTGTAATACGACAGTCAGGTACTCTGTTCTGCAGAAATGGAATAATGCGTAATACCAGTGGCGGTGCGTCCATTAGGGTACTGGGGCGTTGACCCACAAGCGGCGCCCTCAGCTTCCTC
Source organism: Triturus cristatus (assembly GCF_964204655.1). Classification (NCBI taxonomy): domain Eukaryota; kingdom Metazoa; phylum Chordata; class Amphibia; order Caudata; family Salamandridae; genus Triturus; species Triturus cristatus. Next base: position 1,198,375,125 of record NC_140582.1, on the reverse strand, counting down.
GGCGGCTCTGTCTGAACTGACAATGCATGCCAGTCAGCATGCAGACGGACAGCCCCCACTTCAGAGTCTGAAGGGGGTGGGTGGTCCGGCGTCATGCTGACTGACATGCATTGTCAGACCAGGGGGTGGCGCAGAGCGCACAGCAGGCAGCAGCACAAGTGCGCATGTTGGGTTTAGGGTCGGATAATTTTTCCGACCAGCCCAGTCATCTGCACTAGTGTTCGCTCTGGCTGGCGGCTGCGCATTAGCAGAGCGAGAGTTGATTAACGCCGCAACCCTCGGTCTCCTAATGGGTGGCGAGTATCCCTGCTAAGCCAATCCTGGTGCTGCAGGGTTGCCAGTGACGCGGCTGTTCCTGTTCAGAACTTGAAGAGCGCCAGCGCGAGACCCCGGCCCAGGAGCAGAGGCGGCGCGGACCCGGTCAGGTAAGGTTTCTTTTATTTTAATTTTAAACTCCCTCAGCCCCCACCCTCCGACGTGTTATCAACAATTATTCTGTTTCGTGAATATAAATTACGCTGCAATTAATATATTTCCACAGGTCCATGAATGTAAATTCACACTTTGATGCCCATGGAGTTTTTGTGTTATAGGAGGCCACAGATAGTACATACACAAAAGCTGTGTAATACAATACGGTACATATCTGCAGCTATTTAAATAAAACTAGTTTTGGAAACCTTGCCCATATTTTCAATTTCGTAATTTCCAATCTACTCGGCCACTGGCTTGGCTTAGTCATGCAGGGGCGGCCTTAAGCATGTGCAAGCTGTGCACCTGCACAGGGCCACCAAACGCCCCAGGGGCCACCACGAGGAATCGGATACAATACATATTCGTGGCGGCCCCTGGCAGGGATTTGGTGCATGAACGACTGAGGCGTGCTAAATCCAATGTGATGCACGCTGAATGGTTGTTCTTATACTCTTTTCCTTTCTAACCCAGTCTCGTCTTTGTGTGGGGTCGGCCTTGTTTCGGGCTCTTCTGGTAGGTCTTGTGCTTGTTTAGAATAAGAACTTTTTCCAGGAGAATCGAGCTTGTTTTAATAGTCCAGATCTGGCACCTCCGGAGGCTCGCATGCGCGCGCATGCGCAGTGCCCGCGAGTCCCACAGCGAAGGGGTTACAGAAGCACCACGCATCACTGGCGGCAGGAGGGGTGGCAGCACCCGTGCCCGGCGTGCAGCGAGCAGCACCGAGACCGGCCGAGGCCATGCACCGGCGCGCCTAGAGACCCTGGGCAAGAAAGGCCGCCTTGCAGAGGATAGCATGCCAGTGTGCAACCTTTGGTGCCAGCTGCGAGGTGAGCAGCCCGAGGGTCAGGGCATGGGGAGGGAGAGTGAGGAGGTCAGCGTGTGCCACTGCAGAGTGAACCAGAGGGAAGGTGAGCCATTGGACGAGGGTGTGGGGAGCCCTGGGGAGGAGGGCAAATCAGGCGTAGGAATGTATCCCAGCCCGTGGGGGTGAGGAGCCGGGGGCGTGGGGAAGGTTGGGTGAGGATGTTATTGTAGATGGTGTGTGCTTTGGGTCTGGGTGGAGGTAAGCCATGTGAGGTGGCGAGCTGGAGGTATTCTGGTGGTCATGGGAAGGGAGGGCATGATGAATCGTGAGAGAGAGTCTCTCTCACGATTCATCTCTGAGAGGGCGCGGGTCGGAGAGGTGGTCTCCGTCAGGGGCGGCCTTAAGCATGTTCAAGCTGTGCACCTGCACAGGGCCACCAAATCCCCCAGGGGCCACCACGAGGAATCGGATACAATACATATTCGTGGCGGCCCCTGGCAGGGATTTGGCGCATGAACGACTGAGGCGTGCTAAATCCAATGTAATGCACGCTGAATGGTTGTTCTTATACTCTTTTCCTTTCTAACCCAGTCTCGTCTTTGTGTGGGGTCGGCCTTGTTTCGGGCTCTTCTGGTAGGTCTTGTGCTTGTTTAGAATAAGAACTTTTTCCAGGAGAATCGAGCTTGTTTTAATAGTCCAGATCTGGCACCTCCGGAGGCTCGCATGCGCGCGCATGCGCAGTGCCCGCGAGTCCCGCAGCGAAGGGGTTACAGAAGCACCACGCTTTACTGGCGGCAGGAGGGGTGGCAGCACCCGTGCCCGGCGTGCAGCGAGCAGCACCGAGACCGGCCGAGGCCATGCACCGGCGCGCCTAGAGACCCTGGGCAAGAAAGGCCGCCTTGCAGAGGATAGCATGCCAGTGTGCAACCTTTGGTGCCAGCTGCGAGGTGAGCAGCCCGAGGGTCAGGGCATGGGGAGGGGGAGTGAGGAGGTCAGCGTGTGCCACTGCAGAGTGAACCCGAGGGAAGGTGAGCCATTGGACGAGGGTGTGGGGAGCCCTGGGGAGGAGGGCAAATCAGGCGTAGGAATGTATCCCAGCCCGTGGGGGTGAGGAGCCGGGGGCGTGGGGAAGGTTGGGTGAGGATGTTATTGTAGATGGTGTGTGCTTTGGGTCTGGGTGGAGGTAAGCCAGGTGAGGTGGCGAGCTGGAGGTATTCTGGTGGTCATGGGAAGGGAGGGTATGATGAATCGTGAGAGAGAGCCTCTCTCTCACGATTCATCTCTGAGAGGGCGCGGGTCGGAGAGGTGGTCACCGTGCGCCAGGGGTAGGGAGTGGTACAGATCGGCGCTGTATGTTGAGGGAAGAGTGAGTCAGGAGTGCAGGGGCGGTGTTTACTTGTGGCTGAGGGGAGGCATGGTGACTTTTGGAGGTGTAACTTGGGAGGCACGGTCGTATTGGGGGGAAGAGGAGAGCAGGGTACGAGGTGTTAGACGTAATGTTAAGGATTCATTAAAATGATTACAATTACTTATCAACAATCATGAAAACAGAGTATGAAGCTGATACTTGTGATCTAATGAGTGGATCTGCCTGCACAAATCTTTTAAAACATCGAGTGTTCGAATGTACTTGGCATTTGGTTATGTCTGTTTATATGGTGTTGAGGCAGACATGAAATGCAAGCACCTATGGATGGACGCCTGGAATAGGATGGCAGTGCCTACCCATGTTAACTCAATCTAATGCCCTTTTGCAGAGACCTTGGTAGGAGACTGGCTTCTTGATCATTTCTTTAATTACATTCCAGTGCTTGTCATGTGACTAGCAGAGAAAACTAGTTTAACTAGTCCTCAGTTTGCAATTGGTGAAGCAGCCTTCTCTGTCCATACTAGGGGCATAGTTACCATTGGTTCAGCAAGTACAGTGGTACTGAGACCCAAAACCCTCAGGGGCCCATTGAACCCTGATAATTGCTATATTTTACTTCCTGAGCAGCAGCCAAAGGGGCCATTTTCCTTGCTTATGCCACGGCCCATGGGGTCGTTGGTACGCTGTGCTAGTGATTTGTACGTCTGCTTGAAAGTTGTCTCCTGACTGGATGTTCCTTGCACATTAATTTTGCTTCAGTGAACCTCTAGTGCCTTTTCATAGCCTTAGAACTCACTGTAATTAATCCTTGTTTAATAGGTGCTCTGAAAGCGAGCAGAACTGGTTGCTGGAATATGGCACTATACAAGAAACCTTAATTAAATATATTGTATTTTGTCTTTTGACAATGTGGTAAAGTGGACGAGTCTTTGGTTTCCTGTAGGCTGTCTTCAGGTTCAGTTAGTGACGTACTGAGACAGGTCTCTGTGTGCCATGATTTCAAAGTAGCTTACTCTCTTCCTGCTAAGGTCACTTCCCAAATAGATCATGAACTATTCTCCAGGCTCTACTGTTCTCAGTGGACTGAGAAAACAGACCTTGTATGCCAAGTCACATGATCTACCCTATAGTTTTATAACACTCTTCAAATAAACCTTCCATATGTGGCTAGTCCTCATAATGTGTCATACATGTAGTGGGAAGGGTAATTACTATCAATCAGTCAGGGTTGGTAAAGCTCAGCTGCTTCACACATAAGGGTCTCGAGGCGGTGTGGGATTCATGCTGCTGGATCATGCTGCTTGTTGGTTGAACAGCGAGGTCTTGTGGTCCTTCCTGAACTGCTGGAGCGATGGTGAGGCTCTGAGGTGCAGGGGGAGGGTTTTCAGGTCTTCACTGCCAGGTGGGAGAAGTAGCGGCCTCCACTGTTTTATCAGCGGCTGCATTGGGTGGCTGCTAGGGAGATGGTTCTGGAACATATTTTCCTGGTAGGTTGGTGGAACTTCACTCGTTCATTAAGGTATGCTGGTCCTTCATTGTGTAGTCCAGGGAAAACATGGCTTGGCAGTTCGGGCTGCACTGTTCCCATGAGGCACAGGGTCAAGGCTGATTTGCATATGGCCATGTCTGAACTGGGGTGGTGTGGTGAGCAAAAAAACAATGGATTTAGGCCCAGATCTCTGTACTGGGGTGAATGTATGACATTGTTCTGCATTCTGTCCATCAACTGTTGTTTTTGCAAGAAAATAAAAATGACACATCAAAATCTTTCAGCAGCCGCCACTGCTGATTGTCTTCTTTTTTTCCCTACCCACTGCTAGCCTCGCCCGCTGCATTGCAAGCAAAATGAAGAGAATTCGAGTACACAAATCTGGTTATTCGAAACGAAAGAGAAAGGTGGCTCAGCAGGCTTTCGTAGTGTCACAGGAAGGAGCAAGCCTGAACTTTATCACCCAAGGGAAACCTAAAGATGGAGAATCCTCTGGCCAGAGTACTGCTGATGCACTAGGTAAAACAGGCGCTGACGACCATAAAGAAGAACAAAAAAATGATGATATCCATGAGCAGAATGATACTCATGAGCAGACCAATGAAAATGAACAAGGTGACTCTGAAATTGATACAAACATGCAGCAATTACCAACTCAGGATGAGGATTATTACAAAAGACCCTCAGACAGAGAAACTCAAACATCATTCATCGGTCCATCAACATCTGGCATTCTGAAGGAGGTTCAGAGTTTACAGACGGATGATGCTGGTATTGAAAAGGAAGCCAAAGAGCAAGACCATGTTACAGACCCGTGTTCTGAATATGATTTATGTGATTGGAGGGATCCTACTTTGTGGCCGAACTCTCTTACAGACGCGCAACGTGTTTTTCTTGTTGAAAGGGGTCCCTCCAGAGACCCAGATTCTAAAACAAAGTATCCAAGTGATGAGCACTCAAAAAGTAAACGCCGTTTTTCTGTTACCATGTTACTGGTCATCTAACGCCTTTTCTGGACGTTTTATTAAAACACCTTCCTCAGCTCCGCCCCGCCCGGACCCCCTCTTCCGGGGCCCCCTACCTGCGCTCCCTGCACAGGGCCACCATGAGCCTAGAGCCGCCCCTGAGTCATGGCTGGCTGTTTCGAGAATCAGTCAATATTGATGCGTACTGTCCCGAGGACTGACCAAGCTAGAACCCCCAACCCCCAGCTGAGGCTTTAAAAGTGTACTAAGCTATCAGATAAATAGGTGAGGCTGCAGGGGCGGAAGAGGGAGGCGCAAAGTAGGTGTAACTAGAAAGGAGACACAAGAAGAGAGGGGTCGACACAGGGAGAAGGAAAGGTGGAGAGGACCAGCGGAGAGAAGCAGATGAAGGGGGAGGAAGCGCTTGAAGTAAGTGAGAGGAAACAATGGGTTGAGAAGTTGCAGCAAAAGAGACTGGGAAAAGCTGAGAGGAGGGCGAAGGAGAGAAACTGTAAATGAGAGAAGGTACGGAGAAAAAAAGAGGTGGAAGGGAGGGGGCAGAGGAATAGACGGAAGAAAGAGAAAGAAAGGACAAGGAAAGAGAAGGAAGGCACAGGGCAGCGAGGAGGAAAGATTAAAGAGGGGAGGAGAAAAAAGTAGGGGGAGTGGGCGAAGAAGAGAGGGAAAGTAATGCTTGAGAGAGAGGGAGTACAGTGAGGAAACAGGAGGAGTGGAGAGTCGGACAGATGACCCAGCTAATGTGGCCGCTATTCCTGTGCACTGCTGACATTCCGGACAGTCTGGAGTTTAATAGCTAAAACCCGCAGGGCACGCACAGCCGGGCAGTGTTGCAAGGGGACGTGAGGAACTGCTGCAGGTCAAGGCTGAGGTGCACCGGCAGAGCTGTGAGAGGGTCCGAGTATTGGAAGAGCAGGTTCGCTGTAGGTCAGGCTCGAGGCGAGTCATCAGAGCCTTGTTCGGACCCCTCGTGCCAGAAATGCAAGATGGCTGCAGACTGGAGCTGACGTGCAACAGGGGAGCCGCACGAGGTTCCGATTATTGGAGGCTCGCTGTAGGTCGGGCTCGAGGCGAGTCATCAGAGCCTTGTTCGGACCCCTCGTGCCAGAAATGCAAGATGTCTGCAGACTGGAGCTGAGGTGCATCAGCAGAGCTGCCCGAGAGCCTCAGGACTGCAACTACAATTGAACATGCAGTTCAAGATGTAGGCGCATCTTGACCTGCATTTTTGGGCTCAGGCAGGAACAGGGTGAGCGCTGTATGTGCAAAGCTGTGTGCGAGTTTCAGTACTGCAACAGCAGAGGGCGCAGTCGGGCGGGATTGAGGTGAGCAGCAGACATTTCCTTTTGGCCACAGTACTGGGAGAGCAGATGCTACCTTTTGTTAATAACTGAACTGCACGCATCGCGTGCACAAGCTGTCATTCAACTAACTGTTCACTAGACAAGCTGAAAAGTCAAATGCAATGCTAGTTGGCAGAGAGCCACAGTGGCACTGATAGGCCTGCGACATTGGAACTAAAAGTATTATTGTGTTCTACCTTCCATAGCCCATAGTATGTTTTCTGTTTCTTTTTAGGTCTCGCCTAGCTATTGCGTTTACGCAATTGCTATGCAAGACTCTAGTAACAGGGGCATTTTCAAACTGCTCCCAAAAGCGGATTGCATGGCGAGCACGCGCACAATCACGTGCATCGTGCCGCCATGCAATCCGTTTGGGGAAGCGCTTCAGCCCACTGGCGCGTGCACGTGTCACAGCCTCGGCATCATACTTCAAAGGGTCCGCTCCCCCGCCTGGAATGCGCTCCCCCGCCCCCGCTAAACGCGCGCGCCAAATTTGCTTTCACTTTCGCGCCGCGGGCAGACGCGTCCGGACCACTTTACCAGCGGGGCTTGTCTCTCGCACGCACAGACATTATTTTAGCGCACACAGTGCTTTTTTAATTTTACCCAATACACGCTTGCATGTATTAAAAGGCTAGCGCACAAATTAACAATTACACTTGCACGTTCTCCACAATTACATGTTGGCCATTAACCCGCCCGTCCACCTCATTTTACCGCTGAATGTTTTGTGGTAATATCGCAACACGAGTGGCACAAGGATGTATAACTATTGCTTCCGATCAATCAGAGCCGTGATTCATGAAACATGCAAGAGCACCAGGAGAGTGGTGCGTGCCGGGTGCCTGCCTTCTCCAGCACTTTGCTAGGCAAAAGCCGGGGTTTCATGCACGATCGTGCAGAATGCAATCCATAGTCTCTTGCGTGACCCTATCAGCTCGGGGATAGCTCTGTGGTCGGACGCCGGAGCCTATAGGATTGAGTGCAGTGTTGACTCTTGGAAATAGCGTCTTCAGTTGTGCTCCACAAACTGGACACATTTCAGCCACAACTGCAGAAGGATGGTTTTATCTCAGTTTCAGCAGGCTCTACACGTTGACTGCACTAATCAACAGCCAGCACTGTGCTAGCTCATTCTAAACAGGGGTTGATGCCTTTATGAGACTAATTGGAAATGAAAAGCAAAATGTTACAATGCATGTCATTTTTAAAACGCCGCTCGCGCTCCTTCAGCTAGCAGCTGTACAACGATGCACGCTTGGTTTCATTGCAATGTGGGGAATGGGGCTGTTGGACTTTGGCAGGAAAATGCCCTGCGCCATCTTTCCATTTTGTTTGAAGTTACTCCAGAGTCCAGACCATCGCGCACTGGTGTAACCTGCAGGGTCTGAGTGACAGATCCACTCAGCATGAGCTGCAGTGGGTGAAACGCCTATCTGTGGGCTGTGTGGGGTGAAAGGTTGCGCTGTCTGCATGCACTGGCGTAAGAGCTGAGCGGAGTCCCCGTGGATGCTTGAGCCCGGGGGGAGGGGCTGCGAGTGAAAAACAAATCACTGTGCAAAAAAAACAACTCTCAAACGGTGATACATGTTTGAATATTTAATGACATTAAAGAAATATTTTTAAAAATACGCTTGTGCATTAGGTCGACATCTCGGCCCTGACCCGCAGTGGCTAGAAGCGCATGAACCAGTCCTCACGGCGCAGCGGACACACTGCACTGCCACTTCCTCCCTCTCCCTTCACCGTGTCGCCCCCGTCACACCCCTACTTCCTTCCTTCTCCAAAGTGCAGGCCTCTGGCTACCTACGGACACACATGACCTGGCCGAGTGCCGTCTACAAGAATGAGAAAAAAATCCGCCCAAAACACCTAAAAAAAAGCATCTTATTGACAACCCAGCATAGCACCATGCACGCACATTCAGTCTGTGGCCTTTTCATAGAGGGAGCCAATATATGAAGTGTAGAAGGATTTAGGTTGTTGGTGTATATTAAATATAGTCCCCTCTCTCGCTAATGGCCACATTTTGGGCAGTGTGCATTTGTGTGGCATTTCTCCTGTCAGGCTCGGGTCTGCCCGTACACTCTCCTTCGCCTCGTGGGGGATTCTAGTCACTGGCCCCAGCCCGCTGCGCCTCTCCGATGCAACACTTGCCCGAGTCACAATAGGTCTCACATTTACGCAAGCTTGAGCTATTGGCATTGTAAATGACAATGCCTTCTATTTATGTTTTAAATAACAAAACATAAATAAAAGGTATTGTCATTTACAATGCCTCTAGCTCAAACTCGTGTAAATGCGAGACCTATTGCATTGCAAATGCTTGTTTTTTTAGTTCCAACTTTGAATATTTAGATTGTGTTGTGTCCCATTGCCAGCGAGGGGGCCTCAGAGATCGGCAGTGAAGTGACTCCGTGTTCTGTTGAGAGTTGTTGTCATTGTTTCTGCCATTGCTTCTCACAGAGCTACGGGCGGAGTTATAGTCCGTGTTAGCATACCTTCCTTGTTCAGGCTTGCTAGAGGCGTCTCATGGGCGAGGAGAAAGCTTTCACTAAAACAAATGCAAATAAAAATAATTGATGCGTGCAATCGTTGGGAAAATAAACTCCACGCATCCACCCTTAAAACAGATTGCATCCAGAGTTCACAGAGACGTGGGTGAGGCACTGAGTCTGTGAAATGGGTATCCAGAGGATTTGTTTGCTTAAAATATTCCACTGTGATGGTCAGTAATCCACGGATGCTGCTGCTTAATCAGAGTGTAAATAATCAGAACAAATCTTTTCTTCCGAGCTTTCTTCGACAAAAAGAAATCATTTGAAAATCTGAGCAATCACACCATTGCTGTAAACAAACAGTTAACATGAAATTCCCTTAGTGAAAACATGTACTTATACAATCATACACATCATGCTTTATTAACCTTCCTGCTATCTCAAATTTGCTTGAAAATGCACCATTTGCCCAGTCTTTTTTCAAACTTTTCTCGGGGGAGAAGCCCCCCGAACCCCCTGTAGTTGGTTTCAGCTCACTCTCTACGCTCGCTAGCAATCATTGCAGTACGGCTAGTGTTTTACACCGCACCACTTCCGAATGTCACCAGCCGCCACTGCGTAATACACTCGGGCCACGATCACCGGGCTTTAGGCGGTCTCTCCGCCGCTCCTTCTGACTTGCAGACAGCCTCTCACAGTTGCCCCCAACATGGTACGATGTAATAAAAAAGTGCAGCTTCGCACTCGGGCCCCTGTACTGCCACTCCCTTGGCAATACGGGCCGCAATACGAGCCGAAGCAGAGGCTCGCGCTGCCAACACAAGAGAGAGGCTGAGAACATCTCCATCCGAGCCCGCGCCCCTTTCCAGGAGTTGACACTTTACCTGGGGGGCGCGAACTCACTCTCTTCTCCTCGTCCAGCGGCTGGGCCTCCAATACAGCATTGTGAATTGGCAACGGCGGCTCGGGCCGGCAACTCAGCTCCTCCGGGACTGCTGGTCTGGGCTGCTTCAGAAGATCTCAAGCTGCCACAAAGCACACACACACAGCGTCGCTGAGTCTTCCTTGCGCTTCGGGTGCACGATCACTGGGCACTCCACACACAGGTCTCAGGCTGCACGAATATCACGTGCACAGCGTCGCTGAGACTCACTTTACTACGGTGCACATGATAACAAGGCAAATCCTCACGAAGGTCTCATGGTGCACAATGCACCCGCACACCGCGTCGATGAGACTCACTTTACCCCGGTGCACACAATAACAAGGCAAATCCTCACAAAGGTCTCATGGTGCACAAAGCACACAGCGTCGATGAGACTCACTTGGATTCCCGTGCACATGATCACTGGACAATCCTCACAAAGGGGTTCAGGCTGCACAAAGCACACGCACACCGCGTCGCTGATCCTTGCTTGGACTCCCAGTGCCCACAATCACAGGCCGATCCTCATGAAGGTCTCATGCTGCACAAAGCACATACACACAGCGTCGCTGAGACTCACTTGGACTCCAGGCACCCACGATCCCTGGGCCGTTCTTATGAGGGTCTCAGGCTGCAACAAGCACGCACACACAGCGCCGCTGAGACTCATGGAAACTTTTGTGTTCCTGTGTTTCCGCAACAGGGAGGTAGCTCACCTCAGGCCCTTGGGGATAAGTTACTTCAGGACACAGCACATAGCAAAGTCCTTCAAACAGGGGGACACAGCACACAGCAAAGTTTCTTTAGCCTTTCCTTGGTTAAAACAGCAAACTGCAGGCCAGCCCCAGAACACACAGCAAGTGTCAGTCCTATCATTCAGTCTCTTCAGTTGTTTCTTCCTTGGCAAAGGTCCTCTTGACCACGAAGTAGCTCCAGTCTTGTTCACACTTGATCAAGCCATTCTCCAAAGTTCAGGGGCTTCAGCTCTCATAGTTATACTCCTCAATGGCTTTGAAGTTTTTGTGTTTCAGGGGGCACTGACCCCTGTTCAACCCAGTTCTGGGTGCCTCCCTGCCAGTGACATCTTCTTCCTTCGATCAGTGGGGGTCTGGATTCTCAATCACTCAGCAGGAGATGGGCCAATTGTTTTATAGCAGCGACCCAGGCCTCTTCACCTCTAGGGCTTCTCATCCCCCTACAATCCAGATGCAGGCCAGCCTGTTGCTGTCTCACCTCCTCCCCTGGATCAAGACATTCCCCAGATCCTATCGCTTTCAAATCCAGAAAGTCAATCCACAGCCAGGCAGAGACACACTGAAATGTCAGAGCACAAAAACTCAGCCACTTCTAAAAGAGTGGCTTCTGAACACACAATGCAAAAACCACCTACATAAAAAGATGTGTTATTACACTGTGAGTTCAGGCATACTAAACGCCACCTTTCCATCTTAAGCCTTTGGGAAGATAGGCTGGAAAACATATTACACAGCCTTTCCATTCTGCCCTAAGGGCAAGATGGCCTTTCAACAGTGAAAAACGAAATGGAGATTATTTCACTGTCAGGACATGACACACACCTTAGTACATGTCCTACCTTTCACATGCACTACTCCCTGTCCAGGGGGTAAACTAGACCTATCATAGGGGTGTCAGATGTGCCTAGAAAGGGAAGGGTAAGGTCTGGAAATTGAGTGCACTTGACAGAACAACATGGCAGTTTAACAAACTACGTGCAGGCCCTGCAATGGCAGGCCTGAATTCCCTTTTTAAGGCTACTTGTGTGGGTGGCACAAATAGTGCTGCAGGCCCACTAGTAGCATTTGCATTACCAGCCCTGGCACGCATAGTGCACTTTACTAGGGACTTTACTAGTAAGGCAAACATACCAATCATGGACAACCAATTACCATTACACTTTATAAGGGAGCACTTGCACTTTGACACTGATCAGCAGTGGCAAAGTGTCCAAAGCATCTAAGTCAGTCAAAAATAGCGGAGGTAGAGGCAAAAAGTGAGGGGTAATCACACCAAGAAGTGCCAGGTCTAACAGGGTGTTTGCTAAAATATCTAAAATACATTTCTGTGCTTTCTATAGCTGCCATCTGACCAGTATTTTGGTGTCTCTCTATGAGCTTTTTGTTATTGCCTCCAGACATACAACACAAGAACAGACAGACACCTAAAAAAATAGCCAAACCTATTGTTTTTCCCATTGCTTGTTACCAGTATCAGCCAAATAAGTAACATTTATTTTGTTTTGAATAATTAGAATTGAAACAATTTTAATTCTAAAAACATTAGACTATGAATTAAACGTTCCTGAGGTCTGTGGTAACAGTTCTGGGCTCCAGAATGTTGCATTCACCCCTGTTCTCCTATTTACACAGCTTTCCTCTGTAGCCTCTCTGTCAGACACACCCTGTTCATCCCACATCTTTCTCAAATCCTCCATCTGCATATTTCACACCTCATCTCTTTCAAGCGTTGAGACAGTTAAAAGATACTCGCAGGAAGCTGATCTGGCGACTCAAAAAGAAGCTGATGAGGCCTTCTGGGGAAAACTCCTACACGATGCCAAAACAAATAACAGTGCGCAGTTTTGGCAAAAGATCAACAGTTTGACCAGGGAGCGAAGTCAGGGGATCGAATCCTATGCCACTGAAGAGGCCTGGACAATTTTCCTTGGCACACATCTGAATGAAGCCCAAGAATTTAGGAAAGGGTCATATAACCCCACAAATGCCTTCGAAGCGTGGACACCTCAATATAAAGAAGCTCTTGCACAAAATCAGGAATTCCCAATCACGAATGCACAGATATGCAAAAGAATCTCAAAAGGGAGACGCGAGGGCACACCAGGTCCAAATGGCATTCCCCCCAATCGTGTTTAAACAAGAGACGGAATACTGGGCTGTCGTTTTCAGACCAATGTTTGAAAAAATTCTGCAGTCCTCAACAATCCCACCATCCTGGAGGGGAGCAATCATCTCCCCAGTCTTCAAAACAGGAGATAGGAATGACCCAAGAAGCTATCGTCTTATAGCCCTACTCGATAATGAGGCCAAATACTATGCGGGCATCTTACTCCAGGAGCTAACATCTTCGGTGGAAGACACAACAGCAATTCCATATAATCAAACCGGCTTCTGCAAAAACACGGGCCGACCACTAACATACTAGCCCTATCTCTTTTGATTGACTCTGCACTCGCAGCAAAACAACCTCTATACCTGTGCTATATTGACTATAGCTGTGCCTTTGACCACGTCAATAGAAACCTGCTGTGGCAAAAATTTTAAAAGTTGAAAATCCCCCCGCTTCTGTTAAACCAATGAATTCTCTTGCATAGTGATACCTGGGTCCAGGTCAAACTAGGAAGATCCCTACAAGCACAGGGGTAAAACAAGGATGCGTGCTTGCACCAACATTATTTTATCTTTTCATGGCTGAACTGTCAATCTTGCTGAACGAAAGTAATTCCCATGCACCCAAGTTAGGGGGCACCCCGCTGTCCAATTTATTCTACACGGACGATCTGGTGCTCATCAGCCGGACCCCGATAGGCCTACAGCGATTGTTGGACATCACATCGCAATACTCTAAAACAAACTCAGAGTCAATCAAGGAAAATCTAAAGTCATGTGTATCGCCACTCGCAAAACGAAAACAACGAACAACTGGTTCTTGGACTCAAGGAAGCTGGACGTTGTAAGCGGATATAGATACTTGGGGGTCATTCTAGACTCCAAGGGCAGCTTTAAGCCACAATGCAAGGACATAAAAAAGAGAGGATTAATGACTGCGGTATCTTTAAGAAACCTAAAAAATAAGATCACTGAACCAAGCCTCCTCCCCCTAATAAAGGTGATTCAGGCAAAACTGATTCCATCTATCACCTACGGAAGCGAAGTGATGACAGGAAGGGACGCTGAAACGGTAGATGCTACGGTAGCAAGAGCATTGCGCATTATTTTTGGCTTGCCAAGGTACACATCACCTGCGCAGATGAGGCTCGAATTTGGGCTCTCAAAGGAAGAGCTGGCACGCAAAGGAATATATTTAAAAAGCTGGTACAAAATAAGCAGGGGAGAAGCAAAAACACTGTGGAAGGAACTGCAAACTAAAGAAAACTGCCCTGCAAGGCTTCACCTGGCGGACGCAATCAAACACCTGGGGTTGCGTCAATTATGGGATCTCCCAGGGCCCTTGGCGGGCTTCAAAAAAGCAGTAAATAACATTGTCAAAGAAGAATCTCTCTTGCAGGACAAAGCCTCACTGGCGGAGCGAGCACATGGCTGGCTAACCATACAATCTTGCACCAAACTCAGGCCCCAAACATATCTTCAGACCAGCTTCACCAAAAAGACAAAAGAGAAGTTTTTGAAATTTCGCTTAGGACTGTTGCCCTCTGCAAACCACTTGGCCTCTTGGCTGCGTCCCTCAATGCCAGCAAAGTGCTGCCTTTGTGGCAACGGCGAAGAAAACATCATACACCTCATCACCATCTGTAAGGATCTGCTACAAGAACGCCGGAACCTATGCAGACCGCTATTCAATAAAAACCGGATACGGTCATGCAGGCAAGCAGCCCTGGCATGCTTCTCCGGCAATGAAGTCCAACTGAGCTGTCGACTGGTAAAATACCTTGAAGCCGTAGATGCCCGCCATAACAAAGTGAAAGAATAAACAGAAAAGGCCAAATTGGTCTGGCTGTAGAGCAGAAGCCAGTGCCACAGCCCGCATGAAGAAGGCACTGCACTCGCATTAGTGGAAAAGCAGGAAGGACAGTGACGCAATCCAGCGCAACCCTTGTACCCTTACAGCCAAAATAATCGGACGACAACAAGGGTCCAGTCGGTATCTTGGTGTTCATTGAGCTTTACTGCTACAAACCCTAAAACTTTGAAACCCGTCAAGAATCAAATAGCTATGGCTTAGACGTCTCCCTGAAACCTTTTGTTCGTCAAGCAATTAATTGCTTGCGTTGTTACAAGGGCATTATTGGGATTTCTTGCTTCTTTTTTCCTCCTACTCTTCTGTTTGCTTTCTTGTGGAGGATAAACGTTTGTTGCCCAGGCAGATTATGGACTGCAATAATCAACTGAATTCGAATGGGAATGTAAGCTAGCCCAACCATGCTAAGTTTTTAATGGTCTGATAGAAGTGAGCCAGCTCTTAGGCCAATCTCACACTCTGCCTGTATTTTAATAGTTTCAGCTTTAGCACTTTTTAGGTCTCGCCTGAGACAGCGCTTTAGCGCTGTTCTGGCGAGACTTATAGTAAGCACTTTTGGAAGTGCAAACGAGTGCTTTCAGGCCGCCAACTACTGTGCATGTGTGCCGGGCGCGCGCACCATTTGGCAGCCTGAAAGCACTCGTCTTTCACTTTCGCCTGTCACACAGCCCGCTGTTGTTTCCAACCTCCCCTTGAACAGCGTGAGCAGAAAGGCCACAACAGTCCCGAGTCAGCCTCCCCCTCCCAGATGGCATCGGCTGAGAGGACTCTGTAGCTCAGCCTTCTGCTTCCCCCTGCCCCCCTCCCATGCTGCCTTCGGACAGTATCAGCAGAGAGGCCACGCAGCACAGCCCTCTTCTGCCCCCTCAACCACCACCTTCGGACAGCATCAGCAGAGAGGCCTCGCAGCCCAGCTGTGTTCTGCCCCCCACCCCGCCTTTAGACAGCATCAGCAGAGAGGCCGCAACAGCCCCCCCCCCCCGCCCCCCACGCCACCTTCAGACCGCATCAGCGGAGACGCATAGATGCCAAGGTTTCATATTGCTTGTGTATGACATTTTCATAACTTCACTTTAATTCTGAGTGGCATTCAGCGATTATGGGTGACACTTTGTTGCAAGCAAAATGAAGACGAGGGAAACATATACATCAGAAATTACCTGTCTTTTTCAAAAATAAATTGACTGCTAAAGGTGACATTCGACATCTTGAAATCGTAAATAATAAAAAAAAAAGGCAAGGCATACACGTGCATACGTCATCACACTGGGCCGCCACTTATTTTTGCTGGTCTGTCCCTTTTACATCCATCTGTCCTCTTTGACCCCCGCGCCTCTTACATTGTCCCGCTGTTTCTGCCGCTCTTATATCCACATCACAAAAGTCTGATGCCGCAGGGACGCACACATATACCGCAGCAACTCAAATGGACTTGGGAACCTGCATATCCAAGCAATACCTGGTCCCCGTCAGAATTTTTAATGAGCAACACCATTATGCTTACTGATCTGTGAAAGTCAAGTGCATTAACGCATTTAATAACATGAAGCCTACATGAGTCTTCTAAACCTGAACAACAAATACATAACCTACATGGACCACCATGATGCGTCCATAGATTGTTTTTGCATTGCAATAATAAATATATAAAGTATGACAACACAACGTGACACCAAAATATATATCAGTAGCTTTGGGAGCAGCTTCACCCTGACTATGCTTTTTACAAGTATCCCCGGCCTCCAGCATGTAACTCTACCTTTCTCTAACTCTCTTTTCAATCTCTATCTCATTCTATTTCTCTCTCTCTTCACTCTACCTCACACTTGTATACGCAGATAACTCTAACTATCTCTATGTAGCAACTCGCTCTCCCTTTCTATCATTTTCGCACTTGCTCTCACATAAGTAAAATACATTTCCATTACAACGCCAATAACTCTAACTCTAAAAAAATGCGAGACCTATTGCATTGCAAATGCTTGTTAATAGCAGTCCTTACTCATAGCCTACCATAGTATCAGCGTAATATGATATGGCTGTTTTGAAACACGAAACTGTATTTATTGATGATGGTTTGTAATGGTTTTAATTAACTGTACAATAAAGTATTACCTTACCTCATCTCTTTCTTCTTCTGCACTCTTTTCTCACTCTCTCCTGCATGCTCTACCTTGGATCTCTTTCACCAACAACCTCGCAAACACACTACGCACATCCATTCACCTATAGACACTGCATTTTAATTTACTTTTGCACAGTAAATAATTTGACAGCTATGGAACTCTTTCACATACTCTTGCTTAGAATCACAACTGGAATTTGTGACAATTTCTATGTGTGAACTCCAGAGAGGCCAAGGACTGGATGATCATGTACTCAGAACACCAGTATGCCCTGCTGGCAGGCAATGTGAGAAACTTGCTGTGCTTTTAGCCTCCACTTCAGAGCTACCAAGTCATGGATATTATTTGGGGGTAACCGGGGGTCACAGCTGCAACCCCAGGCTTGCGACCCCTGGTACTTACTGTCTTTGCAACCCCTGCCCTCAGAGGTGGCAACATCAGTGCCAGGAACGCAGTGGCAGCTCGTCCTTATGGACATTGGTTGGGGCTGCACTAGCTTTGTTTTCTCTCATTTTTGTAGTACACTGACAGTGAATAATGTTTCAATATTCACTATTAGGGTAATAAAAAATGGAGAACAATTAGGCGGACTGAGGTCTTCCTTAGCAGCTGAGGTAAGTAAAAAAAAGCCTTTAAATGTATATTATGTGCGTGTATGTGGGTGAGTGTGTTTGTGTGAATGCGTGTATGTGTAAGCATGTGTGATGAGTAAGATTGAAGATCAAAGGTCGTGTGATGTCACATCTGCTACCCCTGGCATTTTGGTGAATTGACGTTCATGTCCCCAGTGTGACCAGAAACTCCTCTCCTGTCCCTTTAGCTGAGCATGCAGTTGTGCAGAAAACGTCCCCTTGTTTTCTGTGAAATTCATGTCAATTGTGTAACTATTCATAGAAAACTAAAACAGGTTAGAGAGAAATATGACCGTCGGGGCCCGCAGTAAAATCTCGATGTAAGATCAACATGTGTTTAATGCACTGTAATATCAGAACAGCATACGAATAAAACACAGTTATAAACACCCACCCCCAACCTGACTCCCACACACTCCCACAGGAACCCCACTCACAGTATGCGCTACTAGGGAGTAGTCTGCTGTGTGCAAAGAAGATCTCAGAAGGACAAAAAAAAACAATACTCTTGGGAAAGTAAACAAGCATTTACAATGCAATGGTCTCGGCATTGGTAAAGTTAGAGCTATTGGCATTGCTCATGACATTATTTTTGTTTATGTTTTTGTTTGTAAAACATTTAAAGAAACGGCAGTCATGAGCAATGCCAATAGCTCTAACTTTAACAATGCCGAGACCGTTGCATTGTAAATGCTTGTTACAATTAAAGCTGGCATCATGGTGTATTTTAAATATACGAACATGTCACGCCACCTTAGTTGAGTGCATGAATGGTGAATCAGCGCAGCTGGCAGCCCGGTTTCTGAAATATTTGATGGCAATAAGGGCTTCTCTGAACTCCCCCATCGTATAGAACTTTAACTTGTAAAGCTGGGCCATGTTATGTACTCCTTTTAAGGTTTTTTATGTCTATAGTAACCAAAACGATGTTTCCATTTTCTTAACTTTTGCTTAATTGATTGAAACAACCTGTCTTTTTATCTTGTACAATAAGGGAAAAAAATGTATATTGTATATTTATTTGTGATTTCATTGCAATGGTTTTAATTAATTGTGCAATTAAAAATTATCTATTTATCTTATAGTCGATGTCCATAAACTGTTTCTAACAAAATGAAACCTATGTACTTTTACAATTTCCTAGCATGGGTGCACGCCCCATTCCAAATTTATGGTATTAAAAAGCACAAGCTGCAATAAAGAACATTACTTTCGTGACAAAAGTGAATTTCACGTCCAACATAGTCTACTTCCAATTCCAACTACTATGGGGTAGTTCTTTTTTGTTTGACAAATACACCATAGGAGTTTCATCTTGAGCTGTATGGTTGTCAAACACCATGTGTGATCTCTTGTCTCTTTCTCCACAACACTCACCCCTCCAGCACCCTCTTGCTCCCCTCCCTTTGTGAAACCCTGCCTGATGAGCTGGCCTGTAGGTAGTATCTGTCTCGATCCGAACATATAAGCTTTGGTCAGCAATACTTCAATCTGTCTGCGAGCAATGTTCAGTATTAGCAGTATATTATACAACATATCGTACTATTCGTTGTTGCTTGTGGTATTTCATTAAATTTAGTCCCGTTAGATGTAAACTACGTCTTCCTGAAACGGTTAGGCTGGATACGAGCAAAAGAAAAAATAAGCAGGCATCAAAAGGATACTTCTGAAAATCTGTAAAGGGCACAAGACATTACGTTTACAGCGGTAATGTCTGTTACCACCCTTTGGCAGCACTAGTGGCAAGGACAGCACTTGTATCAGTGGCTAGTGAAGTAAATTTAGTTATAAGAAGTGCCAAGGTGCCAAGATGAGGAAAGGATACACGGACTGCATGGCCGTGCCAGTAGTGGTGGGGATGGGAGGGGTGAAGGGGAGCAGGAATGCTTGAGGAGGTAGACTTAAACTCAACGCCCTGACAATCAGGTAATTTAAACAACATGTACTTTTCGAATTCTTAAAAATGTTATTCTCAAATACGATGTCCTTTCGCCGCCGTGTAGCTGGCAGGAAGAGAAAACTACAGCAAAACTGAGAGGGCCAACAGAGCTATAGAGAAACTCAAAACACGAGGACTGAGAGAGAGTGAAAAACATTCCATTTGTGAGAAAGGAAGAACCTGGAGGAAGAGGATAAAAAGACGAAAATAAATGATAAAATATTTGGTGAGCTCAAGGGTAAGGAGAGGAAGAAGGGGAAAGCAAGAAAAATAGTGCCAGGATAAAAATACATGGGGAAAGAAGACCGAGTGGGATACAAAGAGGACAGAATATGTGCGAGCGCTGAGAAGATTCGGACATACCTACAACCGTCTTGTCGTTTCATCACATATTTAGTTTAGGCTTAAGTTTTAATGCATCTCAATGTTTTCTAACTGCTTCAAAGATGAACCAAGATTGGTAGTTTGTTACTAAGGATTTTTGTGAAGTACAAGATTCAACTTAAAACTCAATTAAAATCAATTACTGTGGGAACATTTGCAATGATTTCATAATACTTATATAGATTCCTGCAGCTCTCATCATATGCATGCGTCCAGACAAATCTACATTTCTAAACAGAGTTTGTCTAACACTAAACAAAGAGAATGAACAAATATAAAAAACAAAATTCTAAATGGCCCACATGTACTTCACTTCAAGTCACCACTGCACCACGTCTTCTCTGGCAGATAGTGACACACTCACACTCTTCTGTACAATATCAGTAAGAGCCAATTCCAAGCACAATTTCAACTGTACTGGCTCACAATTAGCAAATTAACTTGAAATGCCTGTGACATGTCTACATGAAAATCCACCCGGAAAAAGTCCCTTTCTGGCTAACACGGTAGTTCTTCTCACCCACTAAAGTAAGTCACAATAGTTCCAGTTTGCTTTAAGTGCAAGGAAAACTGCTTAGGGGCACAATCCTTAAGGTTATTGCTCACGCCGATAGGATTAAATTTAACTCCCCCTTCACACACACCTGGCACTTAGGACCTTCCTGGAAAGCCTCTGCTTGAATCAAACTTTCTCCTCCAAGATCTCCCATGTCAATGTAAGTAGCGATCTTTTGCAACATCACCCCGTACATGAATCATATTGGCCCTAACACCATTATGTACCAAAATAATTACCTTTGTAGCATTAACTGAAGCGCCCTGCTGCTGCCTCACGCCTAGAGGAGCAGTAGGGAGACACGGAGCAGATCGGAGAGGTTGCTGGTCCCGGGCTTTAGGAGCGGTACTCCCCGACGAGGCCTCGAGGGGCGGAGGCTGCTCTGCTGGAAGGCTGCGACGGTCCTGCCGACACACGGTGCCCCGGCTGAGGAGCTTCATGCAGGCCCACGACTTCGCCGATGAAGGATCCCGGGACTTCTGCCGAGCGCGCTGCAGGGGAACCTTGCCCGGAAGTGATCGGCACTGCGGGGGCACGCTTTTCTCCACGGTGAGCACCAGCGGGGGAGAGCGGGCGTGTGAAGCTCCTTGTAACAAGGAGCAAGCTGCGAGCTGCACGAACCTGATGCTGGACACCCCCGCCTTTCTCCGAGGTCAGCCAGAACTGCCTCGGAGAAAGGCAGCGGCGTTTCCGGATTCGGGGGCGTGTTTTGCTTTTCTCTCCTCTTGCCATTGACTGGAGGAGATAATGAGAAAAGTTGAAAAAAACACGCCCTCGAATCCGAAAAGGACGGGGCCTGTTCGGAGTGACGGACCTCTTCTCCAATGGCTGGCCAGCATTCAAGAGGCCAGCCAATGGAGAACAGGGGAGAAGAGGGGCGGGTTCAAGCCCCTCTACTCCAAGTCATTATCTCTCGCGAGCGAGACTGCGCAAGCGCAGCCTTCGCTAGCTGAGACCTAATAAAGGTAAACAGCCTCGCTGGCAGAGACTGTCTCAATAGTCTGTGCAGCCATTGATCAGAAATCGATCAATGCCCCGTACAGTTAGGGGCAGAATATAGGGCCTGATAGATACCCAATTCAACGTCAGCTTTTAACAACTGCCGGTTCTCGAACCCGGGGGGACCCCCCTCACTTGAAGCCCTGGGGTCTCCAACAATTAAATGCTGTTCCAACTGGAACTTTCCACTAGAAACGTGTCTTCGTGTGTGTTGTCTGTGTGTCTGTCCGCCGCGTTTTGTGTCATCACGCTGAGGCGTGGAACGTGTGAAGATCAGATCTGGTTCTAACTTTATGTGCAATGATTTGTTTTATTTCTCAGAATGCTTCTGAGGCCCCCGTCTAGAAGGGGGGGGGGGTGATTGTCACACACCGGCTGCATTCATTGCGATGGTGTAGTCGTCAGTACATGCATTTCCTGCTTAAGTATGGATGCATTACTACTGATTGGCGGTCAGTAATCCCTTTACGGCTAACTTTGTGGATTTATGTTGGTAGTTTTTCCTGTTAACAATGTGGTATTTCTCCACTAAAGTCATTTGGTAAAACTACCATTCTTTCAGTGAGCATATGTTTCTGGGATTTTTCAGGCTCTCTTGATGAAACCCTGAGTGTTTCTGCCGGGCATGAAATGTGAAATGCCACTCACTATGGGGGGGCTCACCCCCCAAGCAAGGAGCGCCTGGTGTTGGCATACTGGGCAGAGTGGTGAACTCACGCTTATCCTCGCCACCGTTCTCAGGGTTCCTCAGTGAGGTCTTTTATTTCATGCTACACGCAACTCCGTTCTAATGATTAATTTAACTGGTGTACTAGTACAGGTATGAATGCTAATTGTTTTATTAATATTTGAAAAAATAAAACTGTCCAAACCGATAGTGTTAATGGTGCATCAAAGTTGATCACAGTTTTGCCCTGCTCCAGGTTAAACGGGTTTGTGTCAGTTGCATACATTCATTTCAGTTAACGCAGCACAACCTGTTGATATCAGGTCTTCTTAATGCATTTACAGACTTGTTTCCACTTTCACGCAGTGTGCACGTGACCCGAGGGCATTAGAGCGCTTTACATGAGCACCAGATCACACTACGCATGCTTTCAGGCATGAGGAGACTAAGCCGTTTGCCCAGAATCAGAAGATGTTGAACTGAGGATGTGATTCCAACCCGATGTCCCAGTTCCAAAGTCAACAGCTCTGGCCATTAGGCCACATGCCCTCTTCGCCTCATAACTCACTCCTCTCCTGTTACCTTCCCAGGATTCATGAGATCAGAGAGAGGAGGACCTCCTGTCACAGCCCGCGTAGGGCATGGTTACTGTAAAAGAAGGAGTGTCTGCCGCTCAAACTTCAACAGCCATCCAACCATCGGGCACTGTGGCCTGTAAAATGATAACCGCGCCCCGGTGGTGTTGGCCCTTTTTACCATTAAAAGGGCCGGTAAGATGGATCAGGGCTATTTGTAAAACCAAATTGATGAGAGCCCGTGACATAGATTACAAGGAAACCCAGAGAACCCACACAGGAAAATCAACACAAGAAATCCACACTGGAAAAACAACACAGGAAATTCACACTGGAAAATCAACACAGGAAATCCACACTGGAAGATCAACACACGAAACCCACACTGGAAAATCGACACAGGAAACCCACACTGGAAAATCGACACAGGAAATCCACACTAGGAAACCGACACAGAAAACCCACACTGGAAAATCAACACAGGAAATCCACACTAGGAAATCGACACAGGAAATCCAAACTGGGAAATCCACACAGGAAATCTACACTGGAAAATTAACACTGGAATCCACACTGGAAAATCAACAAAGGGAAATCCACACTGGAAAATCCACACAAGGGAAGGTACAAGTAAAAATCACGAAGGTTCATTTAAAATCTAAAATCATTACAGAACGCAAAAGGCAATTATTCAATTCAATTAAAAATACTCAAAATGCAAATAGATGTAAAAAGGCAGCGGAAGTTGGGCCCTTTTCCAGTCAATAACCAGAACCAGATACGTTCTAGCAGAAGGGAAATAATGAAGAACAAATAGTCATAGGGACCTGTCAGTTTAAAGGAAGCAGAGAATCATGAGAACTCTGAAGGTATAAAATCAAATACCAGCCTGACATGGAGGCTGCCTTCAAGGAGCGCAAGGGAAAGACTGTTCACATCTCAAATACAACATTTTATATGTTTTCAGACAGAGGAATCATACAGAGAGAGTGCTGTACATTAAAGAAACATTATATCCCACAGTAAAGCAGAAAATACACCACATGGAAGACGACTCTTGCTCGAATACTGATGAATATTCCAGCATTATGTCTTACAAAGAAAACAAAAGCACATTCAAATTCAGGTAAACAACCTCAGTTCGGCCGGGGGAGATGGCCTTCGAGTGAAACAGACGAGGTCTTCCTTCCTTCAGGGACACAGAGGAACAATGCATACATGTCCATGGTGTTACAGCACAGCGCCGTGAAACTGGTTGGATGAAGGACACTTGTGCAACCCTCAGTGCCGAGGCAGAGAAAGGAGGAAAGAATAATGTGCAGGGTGCCGGTGAATTCGAAGCAGCTGGACCCACTCACGTCAACTTTAGAACTCTGTCATGGTAAGCACAGTGCAGACATTTCATTTGCGACATGTCCATGTTATTGAACACGCATACATATTGGTTTTTAAAATTCACTGACAGCAGCCATCACACACGACATGGAAATACTTCCAATATAAGCTCAAAGCAAAAGTCAATGCACTTTTGACCAGACCCGTCTGGTGAAGAGTGGTATTTGAGCCGAGATCAAAGTGGAGTCCACTTTGCCTGACCACGACGACTCGTACTGGCATTACCCCAACATTTCTGAGAATACTAAGGATTTCAAATTGAATAAGGACGACCTGATAAATTGTTTAATCGTATTTCACATGCCCTGAGGAAGCCCCAGGCTGGATGGCCATGTAAGGGGTGAAACACGTGTTGTCTGTTTTTTCTACTCACTATCCAGAATATAGTGACACCTATATAAAAAACTATAAAATGAAACAATGTGTATTCGGAATTTTTCCATAAAAACCTACAAGAAACAAATCTTGCCCTGACAAACCCTCCTCAAACCTTTCTACATTAGGGGGTTAGGGGTTCCCCCTGTCAAGGGTAAGTGTACCAAAAAAGAGAGACTTTTTGCTCAATATACGGCCAGTAAGGGATCAGGACCTTTTACCCCTCACTCTCCAAAACTGATCCGGTGTTATGACCGCGGTCTGCAGGCGCGGGTGCTGCTTGGAGTGGACACCCGCTAACTGGTCTCATCCGGGCCTGATCTGGGGTTATGACAGCGTTCTGTACACGCGGGTCCTGCTGGGACACCCGCTAACTGGTCTCATCCAGGCCAGATCCAGTGTTATGACAGAGGTCAGCACGCGCGGGTGCTGCTGGGACACCCACTAACTGGTCTCATCCGGGCCTGATCCGGTGTTATGACAGTGGTCTGCACGCTCGGGTGCTGCTGAGACACCCGCTAACTGGTCTCATCCGGGCCTGATCCAGGGTTATGACAGCAGTCTGCACGCGCAGGTGCTGCTGGGACACCCGCTAACTGGTCTCATCCGGGCCTGATCCGGTGTTATGACAGCGGTCTGCTGGCGCGGGTGCTGCTCAGAGTGGACAACCGCTAACTGGTCTCATCCGGGCCTGATCTGGTGTTATGACAGTGGTCTGCAGGCGCGGGTGCTGCTGGGAGTGAACACCCGCTAACTGGTCTCATCCGGGCCTGATCCGGGGTTATGATAGCGGTCGGCACGCGCGGGTGCTGCTGGGACACCCGCTAACTGGTCTCATCTGGGCCAGATCCAGTGTTATGACAGCAGTTTGCATGCGCGGGTGCTGCTGGGACACCCGCTAACTGGTTTCATCCGGGCCTGATCCGGTGTTATGACAGCGGTCTGCAGGCGCGGGTGCTGCTCGGAGTGGGCACCTGCTAACTGGTCTCATCCGGGCCTGATCCGGGGTTGTGACAGCGGTCTGCACGCGTGGGTGCTGCTGGGACACCCGCTAACTGGTCCCATCCCGGCCTGATCCGGTGTTATGACAGCGGTACCCACAACAGGTCCAGCGTGGTCTCTAATATCAGAGCACTTGCGATCAATATTGCTTATTTCTGCAATTAGAGGATTGATTGTCTTTCTTCTGGAAGTCTCCTGTGGCTCGTGCAAGACAGGCTATTACTGATGCAAACACTGCTTGTACTTCAAGAGCTTTACAGCTCCTTCGATGCTGCCCCGCGGGGTGAGGGCCAGAGTCTCGCGCTGCCATGGGGGCAGCGCATTAGTGAAAGGTGGACTAGCTGCTGGAAGGAACTGATCCATCCTTGACAGTGCAGGCGGCACCCGGCCTGCTATTGAAAAGGGGCAGAGATACCTTTGCAGGTGGGTGCAGGGAGTGACTGCCCCCCCCTGTAAGTGGATGCCTGAGGGTATCAATCTTCACACCATACATAGTTCGCTGATGGGGGAGGCACACTGATTTACGTTACCCATTTTTGGAACAGTCAATGCGCTTCCCGACAGTCTCTTTGCGTCTGCGCCCACATCCATAATACTGCATGAGTGTTGAGGCAACATTTTTCCCTTGGCACCCATAATAATGAGGGGATGGCCCCTTGGAAGAGCACCGGTGCTGTATGTACAGCAGAGGAATCTCTATTACAGAAGCTGGTCATGCAAGCACCTGCAGCTCCTTCTGTAACATCAAAGTGTCCTGGGGCATAAAAAGTTTGTGAACACACCCACTGCATCCCTAGAACACTTTGTGTAATACAGCCCCAGATATGTGCCTGGCATACCCATTTAAACATGCACCACGTCGCAGACCAAGGTAGTACGCCCTGTAAGTATTACCACTCCAAGTTCATCATCCCATCCACAAATGAGCTTTGCGTCCACATGCTCAGAGGTCACATCAGCCGCATTCCTATCAAACTCATATCTTCTCGTATCTGGACCGCGCCGTGCTCTCATCGGATCAATGCCCCTGCTTTTTGGGTTGGGACAAAGAACAAGCATTTCATGGATGATCAAGAGGCAATGGGGAACCTGGTGCAAGCAAGTGAGGCTTCACATGATCCTATTTATCTAAAAACCCCTGCCACAAAGGCCCAAGAAAGTGGCAACTAATCCCAGAGCAGGGACATGACTAAAGGGAAGAGCTCGCCACCGGGGGAAGGACTGTAAGTGGGAAGGTGGAGTCAGATCTTACTGTGCACACTGACTTTTGGAAGGACAGAGGGGTGATCACTGTTTACTTTTTCTGGGTCCCAACTATTTACAACCAGCTGAACCAGCCTAAGCTCACCGCATAATTCCATCGCCTCTGACTTCAGATGTATCTCTCCTCTACCAGTCGCAGTTAAACTCCTGGAAGGTTACGTTGTCAGATATTTATGTACATTTATGGACGAGAACCATATCCTACAGGACGATCAATCATCTTCATACCTAGTAGACATTTGGAGACTGTCCTGATGTTAACAGGGTCAGCGTACCAGCACTCCTTCCAGCCGTGTTTGACACTGTCCACCATGATCTTCACTTAACCACTCTTGTGAAGATAGGAATGAGGGATAGCGATTTGAGTTGGTTCAATTAGTTTGTCACAGAGCCCATGAAGTGATGGTCGAAATAGCTCATCAACCACAAACACAAACTTCAGCTAAAGAATTTAGATACTTAAAGCAAAATACTCAAAGAGAAGTTGGCCTAACGGCTAGGGCGGCCAACCTGAAATCTGGGGAACCGTGTTTGAGTCGCGACAATGACGCTGAACATCCTGTGATTCTGGGCAAATCACTTAATCTGCCCTTGCCTAACAAAAATTAATAAGTCCTCATGTAACGTAACTGGTGCTATGTAAAGCGCTCTGATACCCGATACCGGGTCAAGTTTGCGCTGTATAAAAGTCCATAAAAAAAAAATTGGTTAATGGACCACTTTAGCCAGCTGGGAGAATAGACCTGTCCAGAAGGCTCATTGTTGTTCCGGTTTCTTTTCCCATGATGTGTAGATGTTGATGAACGTAAGGATTTGATGGTACTGTTGTGTAAGTTATAAGCCTTGGAGTCTCATTTCAGCAACATATCCATTGTTTGTTGATATTTAATAAAGGAGGACACAGTGCTTAATTTCAGCCAGTGGTTGTAGGTTGTGGCCTCCGACACTCATTTTTGGGGGCCGGCACTTATTTTTCCTCATCCAACATCAGAAGGAGGAACAGAAAGAAGCAAAAACATGGCAAAGGAAGGATGTAAAGATGAAAAAGCATTTGCAATGCAATAGGTCCCGCATTTGTCAGAATTAGTGCTATTGGCGTTGTAACGTATGTATTTTGGTTTGGAGTGTAGTGCATGCATGAACACAAACACAATACGAAGGGGAAAAAAGTTTTGTTAAAAGCGATAGTTTCACTGTTTGGAAGCAAATATTTAACCACTGTGCAGGACAACCATAGAGAATTAATCGAGTACACCAAGTATACCCAGCACCAACGTAAGCACCCTCAGCCAAGAACAGAAAACACACATCATGACAAATGAGTTACCAACAAAACACTCCAAGACAAACAGTCTCCTTCCCGTGGTCAACACCACCAAAGAACAGTAAATAACCAGTCATCAGGGAAGTGAACTCCACCCACTGCCCAGGCAAATTCAGGCCCACGACGGTAGGTTGAAAAGGAATTCTGCAAGCGTCTCTTTATGACCCCGAGCAGATCTCCGAGAAGGTAAGCATCGATAGCATCATTCAACCATTCCAAACAGTTACTATCAAGCCGCTCCTAATGAAGTGAACACGGGACACACAAACCATCCAGTTATGTAAATCCAGTACTTGTATAGCGCACAAATCACCCCCGAAGGGGTATCTCGGCACTGGGGGCCGTTGGGAAGATTAAGCGAGCTATTGCCCAGAGTCGCATGGTGCTGGGCAGACCCCTGCCGCCGGAGCCAGGGATCGAGCTGTGATCCCCAGCATCCAGCGTCAGTTGCCCTGGCCGCGGCGCCACACCTCTCCCCTTATGAGTAGGTATTCAATATCCCTTTCCACGCCACAGTCCGACAAAACAGCAATCACACAATTCATCTTTCCCCATGGAACAACTGCCTCTTTGGATGCTGGCAGCCGGCCTTTAGAAAAGGAGGAACAAACGACACCCCGAGAGGGATAACAACAATTAAGTTGTCAACTTTGCAAGCGAGTAAACCATGCCATACTGGGCAGCTCACGGGTTATCCATAGTCCCAGCCCCAGGAGCCTTACACTCCAATCCCAAACAGTATGGCGAATGCAGATCTTGTGGAGAACATTTTATCAGCGGACTGTCTACTCAAAGGATTCCCTTCTACAGTACATATTGTGTAGGCTTCTACCGAGAGGTTCAAAAGGAATCCGCCATCTTCACGAGGGCCCGAGAATATTTTACACACATGTGAATCCTAAGAGGAGGCAGTGACTGCAGGACTGGAGGAACAGGAAAGTGAAGCGTCTCCCCGAGCTGTGTGCGGAAACCACTGAGTCATGGGTGAGTCTGACGAGAAACGCCGTGGGCTCCAGAAGATTAGCTGGACAGACGCCACCATCACTGCCGCTGTATAACGGGGTGGTATCGGTGCGCGCACGAGAAGCAAATTCACCGTGCACTGAGGGTCACAAAATGACATGCCCACAGAGACAGGCAGGCACGAAGTTTGAGACGACTCAGCAAGTGCCGTAAAGTCACTCACATAAGGGATACAGTCATGGGGGTGAAGATATGACGCACATCCCCTCAGACAACCTCAACAAACATAAGTAAGGCGCGCCGAACATTTAGAAAATATCACGCGCGACCGCCATTGGTAACAGATCACAGGCAGCAGCAGCACTCATGAAAGGCAAGCGCAAATAAGCGTGGCGTGCGTATAGCGGATACCGTGCTGAGACATAAACCCCAGTCATTCCACACAAACAAAATTGTGCAGGAAGGAACATAAGATTAAACAAAAAGCAGCGGCCATTGCTCAGGAGCAGCATCCCTCGAGTGGTGCGTGCGGCCGCCATTGTGAAACTGAAAGCATGCATGGCCACTGAAAATAAAACAAGGACAGGGAAGAAGGGGGGTGAAGGGACAGCGCACGGTGGGAGCGGAGAGCAGTAACACAAGGAGACCAGCGGGGAGAGAGCAGAAACAACAAGCGGGCGAACATCTGAAGAGCAGCTGTCAAAAAGAAAAAAAAGTCCCTTACCAGTAAGTAAAAAAAGCGGAAGCAGACAAGTCCTGCAGCAATACTCCAGAGCCCACAAAGTACATACAACAGATCATCCTGCAATGCAAGCACTGTAGGCTCGACCCAAAAAGAACCTTCAAGAGTGAGGTGAAGAGGCAGGGAGTGTCTGGTGGTGAAGGAAAGAGGCATGAGGTGAAATCAAGACTACGCAGCCTTGGTATTAAAAAAAAAACAACTTTCAATAGCGCCGGCCATGGGCCACGGGCTTCTGAACAAAACTTTGGGCCGTGGCACTTATTCTTTTACAAATTAAGGTCTGGGAGGACAGTTAAGTTATGGCTATTTAAGTAAAACTAAAATATTGTGTGAACTTGCTAAGAATTCTTGTACTGGGGGTGAATAACAAGTCATTTGTGATTCATGAGTTCGTGGGTGAAGTAATCTCAGTGGAATTTGGTACAATTGTATGACCCAGAGATATTCTAAACAAGTTGTGAATGTGAGAAGGATATTTTTTGGGATGTCTGCGTGAAACCGGCAGTGGCAGCTGCCAAGGAGTGGTGGGGCGTGTAAACAGCTGCTGGGAAAACAAAACATACTACACTACACACAAAACATACATTAAAAAAAGCAAAAAAGCGAGTTTCCTCTTTCCTGGAGCATGGGACCAGCTGACTTGCTTACCCAATCAGCACTGCTCTGCAGCGCCGGGATTGGATGAAGTGTCCTGGCTGGATGCTCCTTCGTGGCTCTGTAGGCCTGTGCTTGGTCTCCACCCAGCTGTCAAAGACAGCTAGTTGGCGAGCATCAAAATGCGCGTGTCACTTTGGACGGCTAAAGACAGCCGTCCAAAGTGAATTGCGCACTTTGTAGCATTCCGTCTGCCACTGCTCCTGGTCTCTGCTGCCAATCGGCAGTAGAGAACACGTTTCATATATCTCTGGGCTCGGAGCAGGCTGGTTGCTAGAGCGCGCACCACAGTATTGTTTTCTGCGCAGCTCGCCGTGGGTATGGAGGCGACGCACCCCCGCCCAAGTGAATAAACTGACGCTGGTGAAACATTTATCTGACTGCTCTGCTATTTCAAAGGAAATGATGGACGGAGTGTTGAACATTGCAAGCACTCACCCCCAGTCAACTGATCTGGGTTTAATCCATCATCATTCTTTAGCTCACTCCACCACCCCAGTTCAGACATGGCCATATGCAGATCAGTCTGACCCTGTGCCTCATGGGAACAGTCCAGCCCGAACTGCCAAGTCATGTTTTCCCTGGACCGGAAACAAGCATCCAGTTCTTTTTACATTTGGGGCGGGTATGCTCAGACGTGAGTCCCGTGCTCTCCATGCCACTGGAATCAAGCTATCCTGGCTGAAGAGGGGTGAAACCCCGAAACCGGTCCTAGGATGCTTGTTTCCAGTCCAGGGAGGACCTGGCTTGGCAGTTCGGGTTGGACTGTTCCCATGAGGCACAGGGTCAGACTGATTTGCATATGGCCATGTCTGACCTGGGGTGGCAGAGTGGGCTAAAGAACGGTGATGGATTAAACCCAGATCAGTTGACTGGGGGTGAGTGCTTGCAATGTTCAACACTCCGTCCATCATTTCCTTTGGTTTTTGCTTTTTTCGCCATAAGTTAGCAGGGTATGCTCAGACGTGAGTCCCGTGCTCTCCATGCCACTGGAATCAAGCTATCCTGGCTGAAGAAGGGTGAAACCCCGAAACCGGTCCTAGGATGCTTGGTTCCAGTCCAGGGAGGACCTGGCTTGGTAGTTCGGGCTGGACTGTTCCCATGAACCACAGGGTCAAGACTGATTTGTATATGGCTGGGTTCAAACTGGAATGGCATGGTGAGCAAAAAAACGATGGATTTAGGCCCAGATCTCTGTGCTGGGGTGAATGTATGACATTGTTCTGCATTCTGTCCATCAACTGTTTTTGCATAAATATTGCCGATCATCATTGATTTTGTATTTATTGTAGGTTGATTTAAATCCAGTTTGGTTAGCACAAAAGAGCAGGCACCAATATAGAGTGTTGTTATATTTGGTCCTAATCTTTTACTTGTGTGTGGCCACTCCACCGGAGAGATGCCCCCCATTGGTTGATGGCCGGGCAAATGCGAAAACTTCGTTGAAATCTTGGCTGCAGCTACCTGTTTTATGCCAGGTCTCCTGTGGGCAAATTCTATCATTTAGTATGAATCCTCCATTTCTGCTGGGCTAGTGAGTACGGTGTTGAGGCCTCTGATGGGCCAGAAGGAAACAGAGTCCTGTAGCCAATTTAAATTTCGACAAGCGAGGATACTCCAGGCCCTTGATTTTAGGGATGATGACGGATTGTTTGGAGAATTCCTTTAAGATTGTTGCGGGTTTGAAATATTTCATTGAAGCTTCTAGAAATCAATATCCCGTGAATAGGATTACCTATAAGCTCTGCTCCTCTGGCGTTTTTTAAGAACTGCCTTTTTCTCTAAGAAGCCATGATGTACATCCGCTGCATCTTTTAAGCAGAGATAACCTTCGAGACTTTCACCGATGACCTACCAGGCAATATGGGTATAGAATTATAATAACTGCATACCACCAAGTGGGATGCTGTGCCCATGCAAATTATTATTATTATTTTTTCCTATTGATGCTTCATAATGGCAATGAAGTTTATTGTTAAAGTTTCGGCTCATATCATCCATACCCCAGTGCGTTAAAGCATTCATCCATTTTCCATCCTCCCAGCCAATGTATTTATTAATTCATCCACCCACGTTCATGCACCCTCCACAATCTGTATCCATCCTTCTATCAATCCATAGGTTCACCACTCCATCCCAAATATTAATATACCATCAAAGATATTTAACATGCACAAGGTAAATGAAAACTTGCTATATGCTTCAATTTTCCTGCTAAATTCTAAGAGAGCGAATATGGAAAATCTGAAAACTAGGAATAAAAGCATGCTTTTCAAACATTCCACAGCGTTATCTGTTTTGATAAAAATATTTTTTTTTATTCAGTGCTCTTTATCTTTTCTCAGAGCACTGGAAATTACACCACGGCAGATGTTGGCTGCAGGATATGACTGAAGCCTGCAAAACCGAGGTGGCTAAATGCTCTGTTAGAATCTCAATGACGGACATTATGCTGGATTTACGGGAAATTAATGAACATCATCTGATCGTGTTACTGTTTTTTTTTCTTTTCCTTTACACTGGGTGAAGCCACTCTAGAGTGGGCACTGTGAGTTCAATTTTAACCTCCAAATCAGTTTTTGTATAGAGAACCATGAACGGTGCCACCAGCTCCCACTACAAGGCACACATTTACCAAGCGAGAGAGCGAAATCAACTGTAGGCGCGCATAAGGCAAGCCCATCTGCGCCCAGACCGGGCACAGGGCCAGAACCCCTGGCCCTAACACTATAATCATGCCCAAACTCCAATATTCGGGGGAGAGCCTTTGCGCGCTATGGCGGCCCAGGGGTAAGTCTTGCAAACTATTTTCCTGCGGAAGCTATTAAGAGCAGAACACCCTCAATGCTCAGAATGTTTCACCAATTTCATCAGGGGCATTCAGCCGACGCTGAAACCAGACAGAAATCTGGTCAAATCAGGTACCCACAATCCATGTTCCCTCTAATTTTTGTTTCCGGTCCAGGGAAGACATGGCTTGGCAGTTCGGGCTGGACTGTTCCCATGAAGCACAGGGTCAGACTGATTTGCATATGGCCATGTCTGAACTGGGGTGGCAGAGTGGGCTAAAGAACGGTGATGGATTAAACCCAGATCAGTTGACTGGGGGTGAGTGCTTGCAATGTTCAACACTCCG
This sequence comes from Triturus cristatus, assembly GCF_964204655.1. Classification (NCBI taxonomy): domain Eukaryota; kingdom Metazoa; phylum Chordata; class Amphibia; order Caudata; family Salamandridae; genus Triturus; species Triturus cristatus. The sequence goes on along the minus strand of NC_140582.1, from coordinate 1,198,341,773 downwards.
TCCATCATTTCCTTTGGTTTTTGCTTTGCTCTGCTATTTAACATTTCAGTTGAGCATCGCTCTGAACAGGTTTCTGGTAATAGACTTTTGACATAATTAAGGCAACTAACAGTCTAGGAGAAAGATTACAGATTACGATTGTGCTTTCTCACTAATCATGAAAATTGAGCTCAGCTGCTGCGAGCGCCTGTGGACAGGTCGCACTCAGGAACTCCAGTTACCCAGAATCCACAGTAGGTTGGGCACTGGGACATCAGGAGTAAAAGGCCTCAATCTCTATGCTTGGGCCCAGTAAACCCTGCTTGCCCCGTAGCCCTGGCATCAACAAACCTAAAGGGTCACAAAGGTAAGACCTTTTGGCCTTGCCAGTGCTTGTTAATAAAGGAGTATCTTGTGCCTACAGCAGCTTCAGTTGGCTTCTAAGCACTCTTAAGTCTGGCAGAGAAGAGAACTGTTGCAAAGACAGATAGATTGACCTCCCCAGGGAGATAGAATCCTTTTCTGCAGCTGTTAGTTTGAGCACGGTCTTCTTATTTCTTGTCATTGCACAAAGTGGTGGTATCCCATAATGTCACCTCATCTGAATATGTTTAATATTGATTCAGCACCATGTATACCATCAGCATTTTGGATAGAAATCTCCTGAGCTGGCACCACTGGCCTCGACGGTTCCATACATTTTATGACTAATGCAGGGGACGTGAATCACAAGATCAAAGAAAGCTCTACAAGGCTTGAAATGCCCGCACTCAACAAACTGGCACCCGACCCACAGGTCAAGCAACACTACAAACGTACTAGAGCCATAGCTTTGCCCCACTTTAATTAGAAGAGGTGAGACATATATTTTGAGGAACAGTTTTTATGTTATTTAAATGAAAACACATCTAGGACCTTATTTAGATCTTGGCGGACGGGTTACTCCGTCGCAACGGTGATGGATATCCCGTCCACTGAAATATAAATCACATTAATTTTATATTATAAATTAGGCCGATTTTCTTCATATAACATGTTAAGCTGCGGTGTTGTAATCAGTCAGATGTCTGAGGGTGCTTGGGATATGAGTGACTCTGATCTAGATGTCACCATTTGCCATGCAAGACTGGCATCACTGACTATAGCACCGGCTCAGTCTTTCAAAGAGGTCCTAACATTTGACTCACTGTGTCCACCAACCTCTCAGATATACTGGTCTGAAGGGTGACTGAATGTGTACCAGCCCTACCAGCCTACCATAAATAAGCTGACATGCAATTGACTCTTCCCAGCTCTACTGGCGTTTTACAGGTGATCTGACTGGATGCTACCCAGCCTTCCAAAGGTAATGCTGACACGCGCCTCAACAGCTGCAGTCATTGTTTACTTAGAAAGTAACGCACAGATGTGTAGTCACATAGACAGCTGCTGCCTTGCTACAGTGAGGCGAGGGCAGGAAGCATTCATGCAGCGCTACCACAAGAGGGCGCATCATGGTTCACCAAATGTGAATAAATGGCCTCGATGCTAGGCAGGAGGCAGAGGCACTACTGGTGCAGCAGGTGCAGTGGTACCGGAAGGGGCCCTTCCAATCTCGAAATGCGCTGTATTTACGACCCCAAGAGCAGGCAGTCAAAAGAGGCACTTTCTCTTGCACCAGAGCCCACCATGGCATCCTTGCTGCTGGAAAGAGGAATCCGCAAAATGCAATTTTTACTGGGACTCACTCTCAAATGTTTATTAGATCATAATCTTTAACCAATACAAAACAGTTAGTATAATTTAAAATCAATTCACAACAATCTCAAACAGTTTTTCCAATTAGATTTTCAGATCAAAATAAAACCAGATTAAACTCCTCTCGACCTATATACATGCCAGTTAATAATAAGACTCACTTCTATATTGTTGGGTCTATTCCCTACGGAATTATAAAACCGGTTCTAGATAAGATATAAAAATTTCATTTTAAAATTCTAAAATATCAGTTCTAATTTAGTATAAAACTCTGTACTGCCTTTATGAACTTCCCCAAGGCGATTGCAATTTCTATGTTGGGCATTTCTGTAATAACATCGATCGCTTGTGCCCGGTTTCTTATGCCATATTTTACAAATATTGGACGTAGCCAAAGTTTGCGTTGCTCTAGGATAGTTAAACAATCCAACAGAATATGCACCGAGTCTACTTTTGTTCCCAGATTGCATTTACAGCAACCTTTGGGATCGAGCATTTTATTTTTAATTCCTTTATTTATTATCCATGGGTTAATCCCAATGCGGAGCCTTAGGATCTCCTGTCTATACCATGGATTTGGTAAAATATCCAAATAAGGGAACCAATTTTCCTTTACCCAGGAGTTCATCATAAACTTTACTGATTTTTTCTTACTGAGGTATTCCTTGTCTGCCCTTTTAGATACTTCTTGACCATTATACTTTAGCTCTTTTTTTGTGCATTCTATCTTGAGTAACTCTCGGCATAGGACCACTTTTGTATTCTCAGCGGCCTGTACCACTTTCTTACTACACCTTTTTGCCCAACTTAAATTACTTTGTTGGATCTCGTTACGGCACCAATATGCAATTTTTTGTCCATTATCATTCTCCAGGCGTTTCCAAAATCTAATCGCTGCTACTTGTACTTGTACTCCCCACGCTATTGTTCCTATTTCTAATCTTAGAGCTTGGATCATTGCTGATGGGGGCAGTGATAAAAGGTTTTTCAAGCATTTTCCTTCCTCCAGGTCCCAGATATCTTTACCGCTCAAATAAATGATCTCTGCACCATAGAGTACTTGTGATGGTATCATTGCATTAAAAGCCTTTAATAGAGGACGATGGGACATATCCCCATAGTCACGGTTAAACATTTTTAGCCCGGCAATTGTTGTTAGTGCCTTCGCTTTTTGGGCTTCTAGGTGTGTGTGCCAGTTTAACGTTTTATCAAACCACACACCTAGGTAACGGTATTCATTTACAGATTCTAATTTAAGATCACCTAGAAACCAATTAAACTTGCTCGCTTTTTTCCCGAAGCATAAAATTTTCGTCTTATCTAGATTTACCGTTAAAAATTTCTTTTCACAATATTCCTTAAAAAATTTCAACTTCCTTTGAAGGCCTATTTCCGTCTGGTCTACTATTACCAAGTCATCCGCATATAAGAGACACGGTACCTTTTTACCATTCATCCTGGGGCTGGCACTGCCCTCCACTTCTAAGCCCTCAGGTAGGTCAGATAGAAATATGGAGAATAGCTGGGGGGCCAGTACACAGCCCTGTCTTAGGCCGTTTTCAATAGGTATTTTTGGTGTTAGTGACCCCTCCGTATCCCTAATTACTTGGGCCCAGGTCCCTCTATGTAGTTCTTTTAATATGATCAGCAGATCCTTTGGGATATTTTTGTTAATTAATAGTTCCCAGAGACATTCCCGGTCCACTGAATCAAAGGCGGCGCGGAAGTCAACGAAACAGCAACAGAGCTTTCCGTTCTGTTCCGTTGACTTCCTTGCCAATGCCCATAGGGAGAAGCAATGGTCAATTGTAGAGTGTCCTTCTCTGAACCCTCCCTGTTCTACGGGTATTATTGCGCACTCGTTGACCCAGGTATTTAGTCGATTTAAGACAAGTTTCGCAAATACCTTTTCTCCAATATCCAGGAGGTTTATCAGTCTATAATTTTGGGGTTCACCTATACTGCCTTTTTTATGAATAGGCCTTATTATTGCGCCCTTCCAGTTTGATGGCATTTTACCTTCTATTAATACTACTTGGAATAGCTGGGATAGGAACCTTGCCCACCATTTTGTATGTGATTTTAATATTTTCGCTGGGAGATTATCCGGTCCTGCGGCCCGAGTTAAATTCAATTTTGTAATTGTAGCTTCTACCTGCTCTTCCGAAAAGTCTGCTTTTAAATTTTCTGCGGGTTCGTGCCAACCTTGGGGCTCTGTGTCCCCAATTGGCGTACGTGGTCCATACAGCTCCCTTATGTATTTATCCCAGGCTGCCTCACTTACGGCACACTTCATTTCCTCAACTTGTGGGGCCGATGCTAGTTTTACCAATTTCCAGAATTGTCTCAAATTTTTAGTCTCTATGGCCTCCAGTAGATCCCCCCAGCATTTCTCTTTATGTGCCCTTTTTGCATCGGAGACCATCCTTTTAAATTCAAGTTTTAATTTAGTGAGGTGAATTTGCCTCTCTTGATTAAACTCTTTCCTTTGCCTTCTGGCTTCTGCCCTTATCTCTCTTTTCTTAATTTGACAGTCCATTGAAAACCATTTTACTCGACTTGCCCGGTTTAAAGTGCCTTTCCTATTATTCTTTTTTAAATTTACTCTAAGGCACTGGACTACTTGAGCTATCTTCTCCTCATACCATTCCAAGTTTACTCTCCCAGAATTTTCCAAGTCAATCTTTAATTGGAAGGCCTTTAACTTTTCCTGGTACTCATCTGTTAGTCTTGTTGTTGCCCGTCTAGGATATTCTACTTCTTGGGGAATCACTTTTTCTCTGGGTTCCATCCTTCCCCCTTGTATCGCTAATTGCAGCGCATTGTGATCACTAACCTCATTTTGGTGTAACTTAAATTCCTGCACCAAAGGCATGTTCCAGGCTAGTGTAAAAATATAATCGATTGGGCAATTTTGTGCCCCTTTTTTAAAGGTCTTCTTTGCCGGGCTGTCTGTTTTAAATCTGCCGTTTAAGCAAAATAGGCCCTTTTCCCCTAGGTAATTAACTAGATCTAGGTCCTGTTTCGAGGGGTCACATACTGGGAAACTGGCGTACTTAATTCCATAGGCATCCAATAGTTCTGCATGCCAACAATCCGCCTTCATTGGATATAACTTGTGATTAAAGTCCCCCGCAATTAACAAAACATCAGAGGGATACCTTTCTAATAGGGAGTCTATGTCCTCTTTAAAATTCTTCATCTCAGTTACATATTCTCCCATATTGTCCCACTGCATATAGACATTCATCACAATTATCCTTTCACACTTTTTATCCAAGGTCAAAACATTTAACCTACAAACCAATAGCCATTTACAATTTATTTTTAATGTTTCAACGTTACCTAACATTTTTGTGGAGATTAACGTCATAATTCCCCCCGAGGGGCGGCCATATCTTTGTCTTTTGGCCAGGCGATTTAATTGATGGTAACCCTCAAAGCTAGGGGATTCGCCACATGCCCAAGTCTCTTGTAAGCAGGCAATTGCTACATTGTTTACATACAACTTTATCTGTTCTTGTTTTAGCTCATTGCCTAGCCCATTTATATTCCAAGATAAGAGACTTAGGCATTGCGGCAACCCCACTTCCTATTCTATCTCACTTAAGCCTCCAGCCTCGCCCGCTCCTTCCAGGAACCTCTCCGAGGAGTCATCTACGGGGCTTATTTGACTCCAATTCCCCCATGGGTCCTCCTTTACTGTATTGTTTATCATTACATTCAGGCAGCTACTCTCTTCTTCGTTGCCCTTATGCAGCCACACCTGACGTCTCCCTAGGCCTGCATGGTATTTTAAGAAGTTCCTTCCCGATTGTATTTCTTCACTCAGGTCCTTTTCTGGAATCACCCTTACTCCCCCTTGGTATATCTCTCTGGCTGCTTCCACAATTGCCCTTTTTACTAAGTTTGAATATAGTAATACTTTTGTTATTTCCCTGCCCTTTATGCTTTCTAAAAACCCTACCTGTCTCAGATCTTTTGAGCCAATCCCACTCAGGCTTATACATTTAGAGAAGATTGACAAAACTTGGGATCTGTTTAAGGGATTAGTTTTCCTTGGGTTCTTAACCCTATGGCCTGTGTGCACCGGTTCCAAATATATCCATTTATTTTTACCCGTCCCCCCACCTTTCTCTGGGGACGCTATGTTTCGCTGCCTACTCCCTTCCCTCCCTGGGGTCCCTACTACTTGCACATATGGTTGTACTGGTCTTGCCTGATAACTCTGTATATTCTGTATTTGGCCCTTTACACAGGTTGTTATTTTCTGATTTACAGGGTTTATTTTTCGAGCCATCTCTTTTGGGGCCTTACTGCCGCAATCCTGCTTTTGGATAGTTGGTGTATTCCTTCTAGCATCTGACACTAGGGGTCTTAATGGTACGAAGGTCTGGGCCGAAACATTTAGTTTTTCCTTTGCTACCTTTTTCTTTTTGTTTCCTTTTACCGCTATCTGCGGGACCTTCTTTTTACTTGGCCTATTTTGAGTGCGGACCCTTGCATGTTCCCATCTCCTTTTTACCAGCATTGGTCTCTTGGATATATACACATTATCTGGTAGCTCTTGTGGTTCATTCAACACACACCCTACGCTTTGATCTGTTATCTGGGAAGTCACTACTGGGCTTATCATACAAGGCATTTGCCCTTTTATTCCCGATAGTTCTTGTTCAATTTTTTTTTAGGATTGTCTTTTGGGAGTTTAGTACACCATTGTTCAGCATTGATACTTCTAAAATTCCCTGAAGGGTTTTTTGTAGCATTAGTAGTAAGTCCAATATTGATGACGTAGCTGGAGCCGATAAATCCGAGTCCTGGGGGCTGTTTCTCTCGTATCTTAATTGGCTCCCTGTCTTTTCTATGTCCTGTTGGTAACTTTTCTCCCCATACTGTTGCAGGGGTTGGTTAACTGTTCCCCCCCAAATAGGACTGGACTCATTGCTTTCCCTTCCTGTTGGCCCTTCGTTCCTTGCCATTTGCTGGGAGAATAAGTTGGGGGATGATGATAGCCGTGGTGCCGCCATTACAGGATTTTGGCTCAGGAGTGATACATTTATTAACAGGTGATGCTCTATCTCTTCTTCCGCTTCTTCTTCTGGAGCACCTCCCTTGCTTCTTTCCACCTGAATTATTTCCTCCATTTCTACATTTTTTCCATTCTTGGATCGAGGCTGCTCTTCAGTTTCCAGATTGTTTACCGGTAATTTTGATACTTTGTAATGTTTGCCCACAAAGTCCATAATGGGGTTTGTAGTTACCGTGTTCTTTTTCGTAGTTGAGATTGAGGTACACCCCTTTTTGGCTTGCGGGGCTTGTTTTGTCACTCTTTTAACTTTCCTCTTCCTGAGTCGTCCCTTATTGGTATCCTCGGGGGAGGCCTGGCTTTCCTGACTCTCTTCCCATGACCTTGATCCCGCTAGTATCTCACTCGTCTCCAGATTATCTTCCCTGTCTTCCCTGGCTTCCTTACATTGTTTTACTTTACGCTTTGGGCCCATTTTTTATATTTTCAACCAGCTGTGGCGTTAATTTAAATCTCAGTCAGTCTCGTCCCTGGCTCTGGTATATAGCCGAACTTTCACAGTTAATGTTAGGGTACTGCCGTTGGTATATGCTAACCTTTTGGTCCTTCAACAGTAAACTTTTCACAAAATGCGGCAAGCACTAGTAATTAAAACTGACCTGAAGGCATATAACTCGCACTTGCCTTTGTTTTGGCTAATAATATGCTGGGTAAAGGTATCACGGGCCAGTCGCCGTGTCCATTCTGCCTTTTGCTCTCACTCTGGCCCGGCTCCTCAGGCTTGTTCTCTCCACCACTGCCGCGCTCCCAACAGAGGTCCGTATACCTGCTACACACACAGGCACAGGCTACACCGGCAGCCCAGGTTCCGCCAAGCAAGTTCTGATGTCTGCGATACCAACCACAGGAGCAGGAGCAACAGCGGGGGCCGCAGGGGGCGCCGCACGGCCTTAATGGGCTCGGCAAGATGAATCGGTATGAGAGCGTAAAATCAGCGAGGAGCGGAGCAGCGTCCTCTACACCCGCTCTCGCTCCCGCCCTCGCTCTGAATGCGGCGCTCAGCAGTCGTGAAAACCTGGGCTGGATCAGCTGGAGAAAGTCTCTTGGGGGCCTGGAGAGCTAAGCTTCTCGCCCTCCGCTCGTAACTCTCGGGTCCAAATGGTGCGAAAAATCCGTGTTGAGTACTTCAGTCTCTAGGATCGTGATGCAGGTGTCGAAGGTAGATCACAAGTTCCAATCTTTGCACAGGTCTTATCTGGGTTACACTACACATCCACAGCTGCAAAGGCTCGCGGAAACTGCTCCGGGCAAACTGGGACTCCGTAGACCCTTGCACGCGGGGGGGGGGAGGGGGGAGACACATGCACACACAACCAAGCACCAAGCGGAGGAGTGAAGGGCAGTGAAACATATTACAAAAACACAGCAAGGGAAGGAGGCACAAATGAAAGGTTCAGGGTCTGACCTCGCCCGCTCCAGTGATACATTTAGAAGGAGGCGTGTCCTCGAGGCTCACGACTACTATGTCACGATAGTGGAGGGACAAATAAACAATATCAAGAACGGTGATACATGGTCCACGCCTCTGTCAGTACACTAAAGGAAAGAACCGCAGGGCTGCTGCGAAGTTCAAAAACATCTCGGTTTTCACAGAAGAATGACGTTTAAAAAAAAAATGTGTGTTTGAAAAAAAAATTCTTTTATTAAATAAACCAGCTCTCAAATCAATACAACGTGAAATGACAAACACTGACTTCGGTATACGCCCTCTGGAAAGTACAATTCGGCCACTTTTTGAATGCATGAATTATATTAAAAGGGCAGCTCTACAATTAGATAAGTACGTCTTCGAAGCAGGAAGTTAATGGATTAACATGAAACACCATGAGACTCTCGCCTCATAAACTGGAAGTTCCTCTCAGTACCGGGAGGGGGAGCCAGCGCGTAAGTAATCTGTTTATCTTGGAGTAGAAGAAAAGAACTCGCGTATTAAGAATATTAACAAACTAAAACATATGTTTTGGGGGAAATGGCAAATATATGGTGATAATAGTCTTTTTTCTCTCCCCCCTTTAGCTAGAAATTTAAAAGACAAAAAATGCTGTTAGCTATATGATGCAAAATTTCGTTTCTTTGCATTTTCTTGGAGATATGTTTTATTTTGTATACATTTATTTACTCTATTGTATATTCTAACTACTTTTCCTCTTATGTCAGTGGAATTAATTCTCGGTCCTTTCTCGTTGTTATGTGCACCTTGACATTTTACAATTTTCCAACATGTTCTATCCTCAATAAAGCTCTTTAAAATAAAAAATAAAATAAAAAAAGAATACTAACAAACAAGAAATGGCAAACCAATAGGTCTGGCCTTGGCAAGCATGCAATAATTTGTTTAGCTTACTTTATAGAGAAAAGGCATGCAATTGGTATTAAAAATGTAAAGCAACAGTACGTAAAAATATTGGTGTCTATGAGTGGTGTGCATACGAATGCAAAAATAAATGAAACAACATGAAATCAAAGCAGAAATTGCCCCGCAAGCTTTAGCACTAAAGTTGAGAATTTGTTTGCCAGATGTGCACATGCGAAATGCGGTGTAATAAACGGGCCATATTTATGACCTGTCTGCATCGCTCTTGTACCACGCAACGTAGTGCAAGAGTGACGCAAACCTTAAGTCATATATTTGAAGCCACTCAAAGTCACTTTGCGTGCCTTTGTGTGACTCCAAAAACATAGAGTAAATCAAAGCAGCACAAATCATTGCGTTACCTTACTCTGCCCTGGGAAGGCGTTCCATTGGAGTTGCGTGGGTGTTCCTACGCAACTCCCATGGTTTTTGATGCATTCCCAGATTTGCAAGACCTTGTAAACCTGGGAATGTGCCATAAAGATAGGCCTCCCCAGGAGAGGCGTAACACAGAGAAATATCTTTATTTCTCCTCGTTCTTTCCACTTTCTATGCGTGCTGCATTCTATGTGCTGTGCTGACCACGGAGGTCAGGGTTCAGCCTGCTTTCAGTACAGACTGCTGTCTCTCTACAGCAGTCACTGCATGGGACCGGCACAGTCAGTGAGAGCCACCATTAAGGGACAAGGCAGGGGCAGGCAAAGGGGCTGCAGGCATAAGGACAGAGGATGAAAGGCGGAACTCGTTTCTTAACACCAAATGCTACATTGGCATGTCCCAGGGTCAGAGCACTCGCATCCGTCTTTCCACCAAAACACAATTTTAATATAAGAGACATTAGAGGTGAGTTTTTAACTATTAAATCAAATTTAAGCTTCTTGCTAAAATAGATTTATTCTCTCTCTGCTTGAAGAAGGAAGAAGGAGAGGAAAACCCAGAAATATAACTTTTACCCTTCCAGTGCACTTCATATCTCTGGGAACAATTAAAGGGCAAAAGGGGTCTGTTCACAAACAGCATATCTTTTTTTTAATGGAGTTTTATATAGCGCGAACTTGACCCAGTATCGGGTATCAGAGCGCTTTATATAGCACCAGTTGCGTTACATGAGGACACATTCATTTTTGTTAGGCACGGGAAGATTAAGTGATTTGCCCAGAATCACAGGATGTTCAGTGTCGTTGCCTAAACTCGAACCCGGTTCCCCAGATTTGAGGTCGACCGCACTAGCCGTTAGGCGAACTCCTCTCCCCATTAACGCAGAAAGAACTTAGGGGCATATTTATGAAGGAGTTTGAGATGCATTTGCACCATGCACGACCAACTGCAGTCCGTGCAGGTAACCGCGGTGGGGCAGTGGAGCAGTGTAAGGGGGGATTTCGAGGGACGATGCAGTGGGAAAATTAAATAAATAATTAATTTTCCCTCTGCATCGTCCCTTGAAATTCCCCCTTACCCCACCCCACCGATGTTACCTGCACAGAACGCGGCTGCGCACGACCCAAACCCAAAATGCAACTTATCAAGCTACGCAAGGCCACTCAGAGTGGCTCCGAGTGGCTTGATAAATCAGGAGTATCACAACGCAGCGCAAATCGAGCACTGGGTTACTCTGCCCCAGGGAGGCGCTCCATGGCAGTTGCATGGGGCTTTGGATTTTGACACATTCCCAGATTTACTGTTACTGGTAGACTTGGGAATGCGCCAAAATGATAAGCATTCCCAGGGTCAGAGAACAAGGAGAATTTCTTTTTTCTCCTCATTACTTCCTCTTTCTATGTGTCTTGCATTCTGCAGCACATACAGAAGAGGGATATGCCTCAGGGGCTTGTTTCTGAGTAGGAAAGTGCCCCTTCGTGCACAAAAACAATCCTGCCTGCAAAAGAGGCAACCTTGCATCCTGATGCAAGGGTCCCTGCATTGGCACTAAGCAGCCCATTGGGCGCCAGCGCTAGGGAAAGGACAGGACTGCGCTGTATTGAGATAAATACAGTACATTCCTGCCCTTTCCTGTAACGCAGCACAGCAAGGTGGCTTGCTGCGCTGCGCTGCGTTACGTTTTTATAAATATGCCCCTTAGTTTGGAAGAGATATGACCTGACTCCATTAAAACACCTTGAAAGGCAGCCAGGAGTTCACCTTGAGACTGAAGGCGATCTCGCCACATGCTTGTCAGGGGGTTGTGATGGGGAAGCACTAATTATATGGACATCACAGTCGGGCACTACGCCCACACCCTTCCTAACCCGAACCATATGCTGAATCCTTTGCCGAGGAAAACAAAGAAACTTCCTATGTGCACGTGACGCAGCCCCTACACATGTGCAGGCTGCAAGTAAGAACCCAGAGAAACACAAAAAAGAAAAAGTCTGAAATCTTATTTAAAAGAGAAATAAATATTTTTTTTTACACCGGGACACATCGGCCCATCAGCCTCATGGCTCTGAAGGGGGCCATCTTATTGGTGGATATGCAAATATGTCACAGACGAATGCAGTCACTCACAGACCTAACAAGAAGATACATTTACTGCAACGACAGATAGAGCTGATAGATTATGAAAAACACAATAAAGTGCACTAGACATCCTGCTCACAATATGCATTTTTCCAGCAATGTTTCCGCGTCTGTGCATCATGTGGCTCAGCGGTGACTGCGTACTGCCCCGAAGTGATGGAGCAGGAAAGCATGTACGATCCACCCGCGCACGGACATCAGTTTCTCAGTTTTTCTCCTTCTGCACCCCCAGACACAGAGCACATGAAACAAGTTGTTCAGGAGAGGGCGCAGACCTCTACTTTGGACCTTAAGATGACCAGGAGTGCACCCCAGAGAAGCGGGCAGCGGGAGGGCAGTGGGGAATCTGCGGACTAGGAAGAGTGTTACTGAAGGTACATACCTTGAGCAGCGGCGCCTCCCAAGGAACCTCCTAGCAGTGTCCCCCAAAGGAGGAGGGTCTGAGAAGTGGACCCAGACCAGCAAGCCTTGCAGACCAAGAAGGCGAAGTGACCTGCCAGCCAAACCTACCTATCAATATCAGTAGTGCTTTGTGAACATGTGCACCGATGCCCATGTCAGAGCCTGGCAGATGTCCAGAATGGGCACCTACCTTGCCAACACCACTGCAGCAGCTTTGACCTAGTGCGAGGGGTGTGCAGAGTAATGGGTAGACCCACATGACGAGGATATATAGGTTTGAGTAAAAAAGGCTGCCCAGAACCTCAGCACCAACATGTAAGGCAAAACAGGGTATGCAGGACGGGGGAAACGACCTCTACATCACCGTGATTACAGAGCCGTGTTGTTACCACGCAATGCCATTACTACGCAAGTCATTACATCGACTTGCAGTAGATGGAGAGCTAACATTAGGAATAGTATAGTTTACTATTCCAACACCTTCCCTACTGTTGCGTCGGCTGGAGTTGGTCGGATGCCGCTGCAGAAGGAAAGAAGGAGCTGGAAGACTGCTGACCCTACTGGTGCAAATGGCCTCGGCCGCCAGCAATTACTCTGCTCTCAACGGGCTGGGTCCGCTACTGTGAAGGTTTACTCATGCACCGCGCACCTTTTTCCTTTTCCTTTTGTTTTTATTTTTTTATTCTTAGTTGTGGGTCCTGGTCCCACCCGGGTCACCCCCACATGAATTTTTGTTGGAATAGTATTGGAGGCCTGCTCCCGTTGTGGTAAATATTTTAATTACCGGGACTTAATTTGATACAGAAACATAATGAAATAGCTCAGTAAATAAGAGGCAGGATCCGTGGTATTAGAGGTTCGGAATGGGCTTTATTCCAGAGGTCGATTATAATTGGTTGCTCCAAGTTCCATCACCACGGAGGTTCAGGAAGTGAAGTACATACATTATTGACAAGAAATGACTTTTATAGAACATACATTACAATGAAATAGATGCGGGAGGCGTAACAATTGATAAGGAAGGTGACGATTCACATGCGTAACCGAAAATGGGTGTAATGAGGAGTAAAAAAGGAACATAATTGGTTATGATGTCATATATAGGTGGATCTATAAGATTATACTTGGCATAGATGCGCGCGCAGCAGTATGACGTGTGATTGACGTGCAACTAGGGGGTGAGGGGGACTTGACATTTAGCTCTACATGTGGCGACAGAAGTCTGGAGGGTCAAGTCAACCTAATCCCAAATCATATCTAACATCCTATGTTTAAAGAACTATGTTATCCACAAAGGAAGGACTCTTGGACAAAATCTATTCTATACTGACTGTGTGTGCGTGCACAAGCGTCTAAGTGTCTACACTAGATGCGAGGGCAGGAATTTTCCATAGTAACAGGGCTATGAATTACTTGCATAAAGACAGAGAAGCCGAGCCTTTGCTCGGTAGCTGGAAGAATGTTTACTTAAACTACTAGACAGGAATGCATCGGGCAGGGAACGGAGCAGATAATTTTCGAAGGTGAAATACAGTTCTTGGCAGGCAGCAAGCTGATGTCAGGCTTCGTGAGCCGCGCAGAGAATGAGACAAAGTTCATGGTCACAGATGCAGGCTCGGACTGGAGCTTTCAGAGACAGAAAGCAAGAGAAGCCTGATGACAGAATCAGGGCCTACTTGCCTGGACTGTAAAATGGCATAAGTGAACCATATAAAGGCGGTGGCCTTTCGTACTTAGGAATGGAATATCCGGCCCATTCATGGCGGATCAACAGAGGACATGTTAACGGTGGACGCACATGTATTTGCGTCTTCATAACTGGAACTAGAGGGAACATACATGTACTTGTAACATGCACATAGAACCGTTGGGGTCCAAGATAGGGGACATAACTGACCAGAAAAATCCATATTTCCACATTCCCTCCTTGTCCCCTACTTGCCCGTCAAGAGATATCAATCTTCATTAATCCATTGATCTGTTCATATAGCATCATTTGTTCTTCTTTCTTCTTCCGGGATCTTGAATGAAAATCTTGATGTGGAATGCACGATGTGGCACACAGACCACAAATCGCTGGTCCACATTGCAGGCATAAGCAGCAACTGAATAATATGAGAAGGCCAATACCTAGGAAGGATAGAACTCTCCATCCCCAGGCTGATATCACGCTCCAAAACCAACCGGACCAAGTCCAGGTGCCTGGGTTCTGGTGTATCTGGCTTACAATCTTATGAAGGCGGGTTATGGCCTTATATACAGATGGCGAATTTTCTGGTATGAAAATGCAACAGCTTGATCCGATGACCCTACAAGCTCCGCCCCTATCGGCCAGAATGACGTCAAGGACAAGACGATTTTGAAGCACAACAATCCGCATAGCAGACTGCTCTTCTGTTAAATTGCCTAAAGCGGAAATAGTTTCATTCACTACTGCTTCAAGGGTTCTAGTTAATCTACGTATCAGCTTACTATTAGTAACAGTACCTATATAGGGAAAGAGACCTTTATTGAAATCTGTGTATTTTTCCCATGCCGTTTCAGTGTAATCGACTATCGGGAGATCTCTCCTTACTCTATTATTTACTAAATGAGTGTTTCTGTGATAATCGGGGGGAGCTAGAAAAACAGGTGGCAAAAGGAATCCAATGTAGCAAGTACCATCCCAATCTAGAGGCAAACGTACATATGCCGTCTGACCACATATGAAATAGGAATGGCGGGAAGCTCTAAATGTAGACTTGCCTTGATCACTAAATTCTACTACAATGGTGCATTTACTATGGCCCATGTGTATGGAGCCATTCTTTCTTATACATAATTCACCTTTGACTAGTAATACGGACATAGCAGGCAAGACTGGTGTAGCTTCAGATTCAACGTTCAGGATCATGAGGTTAAGTGTAAAATTACCTAATCCATATACTTCATTTTCTAGATCAGTTCCTGTTCCTTTGGGAAGTCCCTCCTTGTTGGGGTAGCAGACCTTAAGTAAAACTAAATTCAAATGTCCCCATACCCAGTTATCTTGATAAACTGCAGAATTCGAATCCAGAGAATTAATTAGGCTAAACCATGCTCCACAGGAGCCGTTGTGTGTGAACGGGTATGGAAAAAGAGGTAGAATTCCTTTATAATTCTGATAGGGAGGGAGTCGGCCACATATCCAACAATCTGTAGCATTGCTAACCTGATGGGAATGATGTAACATACTAATAAAAGTGTTATTGCGCAGCGCAAATCTGTATGACAATTCAAGCGGAGGTAATTCACTAAAAGAATGTTCAGCAGTAACATTGTAAACATGTCTAGAAATAGGATAATATATGTGCAACAATATACTTGCAGTAATTATTAAAAGACTTGAGAAAAACAAAATTAATAACGTCACTATGCAATGACTACGCAGTGATTTACAGTACGCCTGTCGTTTCAACATTTTTCGGGTGTTTTCTCTATTCAGGTCCAAGGGATACATGTCAGAGACAATTCAACCGCTTCACCTTGGAGAGGACTTAAACAATCAAATTGCTCGACTATTTGGGCCTGAGCTTTAATTTATATAGTTCGGAGTCACTTTTTTCCACAAAAGGAAGTTTTGAGTCAATGGGTGAAGACACACAAGGTGTGCTATTCACATCTGATTTTAGTCCATGAAATTTCTTGATATGACTTGAATGAATCCATCCTTTTCTGCCTTCGATCTTCACGGCTGTTCTTGTGGTGAGCAGGACCAATTTGGGTGCTTTCCACCTGGGCTCCAGCTGAGTCTTTCGGTCGAAGTTCCTCACGAGGACTAAGTCTCCCGGAACCACGTCATGGGGTTTCACCTCAGTGTTGTCAGGAAAAGCTGCAGCTACCTGTGAACGACAAGATTGTAGTGCAGACATCAAGGAAGCCAAGTAATCTGTCAGCATGTTACAGTCAATATCAGTTATTTTGCGTGGTATAGGCGTCCCCCACATATTTGGTGGTCTGCCGAAGATCACTTCATACGGGGATAGCCCTGTTCGAGAGTGTGCTACCATTCTTGTGTAAAAGAGTGCAACTGGTAATGCTACTACCCAGTCGACACCTTTTTCTCTGCATATTTTGGATAATCTTATTTTCAGAGTCTGATTATGTCTTTCTACGAGACCTGCTGCCTCAGGGTGTCGGACACAGTGGAATTTCCACTGATAACCTAACAAAAGTGAAACGTGTTTCATTAATTCGGATGAGAACGGCTGGCCGTTATCTGAGTGAACAACACGTGGTAAACCGTATCGTGGGAAGAATTCTCGAACCAACTGTTTGGCAGTAGTCGGGGCAGTGTAATCTGAAACCGGGTATGCCTCCGTCCAACGGGAAAGAGCACACACAACTACGAGAACATATTTGAATCCTCGACATCGTTCCATCTGGATATAATCCATCTGGAGGACTTCAAAAGGGTGATCAGGAGGATGAAATCCACCCTGTTCTATGGGAACGCTTTTTCCTGGGTTGAACTGGCAACAGATCAGACAGGTACGGACCTTTTGTTTGGCTGCTGTTCGTAAATGCTTGTTGAACCAAATATGTTGAATGCTGTCTAGCATAGCTTTCTCTCCTAGATGCGCTGGACTATGGATAGTGTTAATAATGACTTGGACCATTGAATCAGGAAGGAACCACACAGACTTTTCCTTCATCAACCATCCTTGATCCGTTTGGATCCCTCCTAATTCCGTCCATTTCTTTATTTCATCTGGTGTAGCATGTGTCTGGATGTCAATTACGTCAAAAGTAGGATCTTTAACTGTCATACAATGTGTCGGGACTATTGTCTTTGTCATGTCGGATGTTTGTGTTTGAGCAGTCTGTTTAGCTGTTCTGTCGGCTAGATCATTGCCTTGAGAAATGATATCAGTGACTTTCGTATGAGCTTTACATTTCATAATTGATATTGCAGTCGGTAGATGTATCGCATCTAACAAGGCATGAATGAGGGGTCCGTGCTGAATGTGGGCACCGTGAGAAGTTAAATAACCTCTCTCTCGCCACAGCACGCCGAAGTCATGTACGACTCCGAATGCATAACGTGAATCAGTGTATATGTTGACTTTTTTATTTGCGGCTTGAATACAGGCTTGTGTCAGAGCGACGAGCTCTGCTGCTTGAGCGGACAAGGTATTTATACACTTGGTTTCAATAATTTCAGTGTCTGTTGTGACTGCGTAAGCGGCCACTAACTCTCCTGTACTTGTTCTCATACATGAACCATCTACATACAACGTCAGGTCTGGGTCTGACAATGGGACATCTGTCAAGTCTTGTCTGGGTTTCGTCGTGATTGTAATAACATCAATACAGTCATGGGCTAGTGGGTCTGTTCCATTTACAGGTAAAAGTGTGGCAGGATTCAATGTGTTACAACGTCTGATTTCTATATGTGGCTGAAACAGTGTTAGTTCATACCCTGTAAGTCTTGCTATAGTCAAATGTTGTGTTTGCGTTCGATTCACAAGAACCTCTACGGCGTGTGGTACTTGTACTGTCAATGGATGTCCTAACACTATGGCATCGCTTTGTCTGATTGCTAAAGCTGTCGCTGCCACTGATTTCAGGCACGCAGGCAGAGCCTGAGCTACGGGATCTAATGTACTAGAAAAATAAGCACATGGTTTGTGTGCTCCTGCTTGTTCCTGTGTTAGTACTGACAAGGCAGTACCTTCGCGTTCTGTAATAAAGAGTGTAAACTGTTTTCTGTAACATGGTGTTGCTAAAACAGGTGCTTGACATAAAGCTTTCTTTAGGCTTTCAAAAGCTTGTGTATGTTCTTGAGTCCAAGGGAGAACAGTCGATGTGGCTGCCTCCTGTGTTGTCAACTGAATGAGTGGTTTTGCTAAAAATGCATACTGATGGATCCACTGTCTACAATATGAAGTGAGGCCTATGAAAGCCCGCACCTCCTTTTGTGTCTTGGGTATTGGCATGTTAGCTATTAACTGAATGCGGTCTGGTGTAAGCTGCCTTCCCTCCTTGGACAGCGAGTGACCAAGGTAAATAACTCGCTGGACACAGAATTGCAGCTTAGAAGGGGACACCTTGTGCCCCTTTTCGGCTAGAAATTGTAAAACTGTCAGTGATGCTTTTTCACATTCAGGTTCGCTTCGGGCGGTGATCAGCAGATCATCGACATATTGAAGCAAGGCAGTGTTAACTGGCATGTGGATGCTGTCGAGTTCTCGTTTCAGTGCTTGGCTATAGATGCTGGGGCTTTCTGTAAATCCTTGAGGTGCGCGTGAGAATTTGAAGCTACGTCCATTTAAACTAAATCCGAACAAATATTGGCTTTCCGGATCTATTGGGACGCTGAAAAAGGCATTTTTGATGCCAGGTCTCCTGTGGGCAAATTCTATCATTTAGTATGAATCCTCCATTTCTGCTGGGCTAGTGAGTACGGTGTTGAGGCCTCTGATGGGCCAGAAGGAAACAGAGTCCTGTAGCCAATTTAAATTTCGACAAGCGAGGATACTCCAGGCCCTTGATTTTAGGGATGATGACGGATTGTTTGGAGAATTCCTTTAAGATTGTTGCGGGTTTGAAATATTTCATTGAAGCTTCTAGAAATCAATATCCCGTGAATAGGATTACCTATAAGCTCTGCTCCTCTGGCGTTTTTTAAGAACTGCCTTTTTCTCTAAGAAGCCATGATGTACATCCGCTGCATCTTTTAAGCAGAGATAACCTTCGAGACTTTCACCGATGACCTACCAGGCAATATGGGTATAGAATTATAATAACTGCATACCACCAAGTGGGATGCTGTGCCCATGCAAATTATTATTATTATTTTTTCCTATTGATGCTTCATAATGGCAATGAAGTTTATTGTTAAAGTTTCGGCTCATATCATCCATACCCCAGTGCGTTAAAGCATTCATCCATTTTCCATCCTCCCAGCCAATGTATTTATTAATTCATCCACCCACGTTCATGCACCCTCCACAATCTGTATCCATCCTTCTATCAATCCATAGGTTCACCACTCCATCCCAAATATTAATATACCATCAAAGATATTTAACATGCACAAGGTAAATGAAAACTTGCTATATGCTTCAATTTTCCTGCTAAATTCTAAGAGAGCGAATATGGAAAATCTGAAAACTAGGAATAAAAGCATGCTTTTCAAACATTCCACAGCGTTATCTGTTTTGATAAAAATATTTTTTTTTATTCAGTGCTCTTTATCTTTTCTCAGAGCACTGGAAATTACACCACGGCAGATGTTGGCTGCAGGATATGACTGAAGCCTGCAAAACCGAGGTGGCTAAATGCTCTGTTAGAATCTCAATGACGGACATTATGCTGGATTTACGGGAAATTAATGAACATCATCTGATCGTGTTACTGTTTTTTTTTCTTTTCCTTTACACTGGGTGAAGCCACTCTAGAGTGGGCACTGTGAGTTCAATTTTAACCTCCAAATCAGTTTTTGTATAGAGAACCATGAACGGTGCCACCAGCTCCCACTACAAGGCACACATTTACCAAGCGAGAGAGCGAAATCAACTGTAGGCGCGCATAAGGCAAGCCCATCTGCGCCCAGACCGGGCACAGGGCCAGAACCCCTGGCCCTAACACTATAATCATGCCCAAACTCCAATATTCGGGGGAGAGCCTTTGCGCGCTATGGCGGCCCAGGGGTAAGTCTTGCAAACTATTTTCCTGCGGAAGCTATTAAGAGCAGAACACCCTCAATGCTCAGAATGTTTCACCAATTTCATCAGGGGCATTCAGCCGACGCTGAAACCAGACAGAAATCTGGTCAAATCAGGTACCCACAATCCATGTTCCCTCTAATTTTTGTTTCCGGTCCAGGGAAGACATGGCTTGGCAGTTCGGGCTGGACTGTTCCCATGAAGCACAGGGTCAGACTGATTTGCATATGGCCATGTCTGAACTGGGGTGGCAGAGTGGGCTAAAGAACGGTGATGGATTAAACCCAGATCAGTTGACTGGGGGTGAGTGCTTGCAATGTTCAACACTCCGTCCATCATTTCCTTTGGTTTTTGCTTTGCTCTGCTATTTAACATTTCAGTTGAGCATCGCTCTGAACAGGTTTCTGGTAATAGACTTTTGACATAATTAAGGCAACTAACAGTCTAGGAGAAAGATTACAGATTACGATTGTGCTTTCTCACTAATCATGAAAATTGAGCTCAGCTGCTGCGAGCGCCTGTGGACAGGTCGCACTCAGGAACTCCAGTTACCCAGAATCCACAGTAGGTTGGGCACTGGGACATCAGGAGTAAAAGGCCTCAATCTCTATGCTTGGGCCCAGTAAACCCTGCTTGCCCCGTAGCCCTGGCATCAACAAACCTAAAGGGTCACAAAGGTAAGACCTTTTGGCCTTGCCAGTGCTTGTTAATAAAGGAGTATCTTGTGCCTACAGCAGCTTCAGTTGGCTTCTAAGCACTCTTAAGTCTGGCAGAGAAGAGAACTGTTGCAAAGACAGATAGATTGACCTCCCCAGGGAGATAGAATCCTTTTCTGCAGCTGTTAGTTTGAGCACGGTCTTCTTATTTCTTGTCATTGCACAAAGTGGTGGTATCCCATAATGTCACCTCATCTGAATATGTTTAATATTGATTCAGCACCATGTATACCATCAGCATTTTGGATAGAAATCTCCTGAGCTGGCACCACTGGCCTCGACGGTTCCATACATTTTATGACTAATGCAGGGGACGTGAATCACAAGATCAAAGAAAGCTCTACAAGGCTTGAAATGCCCGCACTCAACAAACTGGCACCCGACCCACAGGTCAAGCAACACTACAAACGTACTAGAGCCATAGCTTTGCCCCACTTTAATTAGAAGAGGTGAGACATATATTTTGAGGAACAGTTTTTATGTTATTTAAATGAAAACACATCTAGGACCTTATTTAGATCTTGGCGGACGGGTTACTCCGTCGCAACGGTGATGGATATCCCGTCCACTGAAATATAAATCACATTAATTTTATATTATAAATTAGGCCGATTTTCTTCATATAACATGTTAAGCTGCGGTGTTGTAATCAGTCAGATGTCTGAGGGTGCTTGGGATATGAGTGACTCTGATCTAGATGTCACCATTTGCCATGCAAGACTGGCATCACTGACTATAGCACCGGCTCAGTCTTTCAAAGAGGTCCTAACATTTGACTCACTGTGTCCACCAACCTCTCAGATATACTGGTCTGAAGGGTGACTGAATGTGTACCAGCCCTACCAGCCTACCATAAATAAGCTGACATGCAATTGACTCTTCCCAGCTCTACTGGCGTTTTACAGGTGATCTGACTGGATGCTACCCAGCCTTCCAAAGGTAATGCTGACACGCGCCTCAACAGCTGCAGTCATTGTTTACTTAGAAAGTAACGCACAGATGTGTAGTCACATAGACAGCTGCTGCCTTGCTACAGTGAGGCGAGGGCAGGAAGCATTCATGCAGCGCTACCACAAGAGGGCGCATCATGGTTCACCAAATGTGAATAAATGGCCTCGATGCTAGGCAGGAGGCAGAGGCACTACTGGTGCAGCAGGTGCAGTGGTACCGGAAGGGGCCCTTCCAATCTCGAAATGCGCTGTATTTACGACCCCAAGAGCAGGCAGTCAAAAGAGGCACTTTCTCTTGCACCAGAGCCCACCATGGCATCCTTGCTGCTGGAAAGAGGAATCCGCAAAATGCAATTTTTACTGGGACTCACTCTCAAATGTTTATTAGATCATAATCTTTAACCAATACAAAACAGTTAGTATAATTTAAAATCAATTCACAACAATCTCAAACAGTTTTTCCAATTAGATTTTCAGATCAAAATAAAACCAGATTAAACTCCTCTCGACCTATATACATGCCAGTTAATAATAAGACTCACTTCTATATTGTTGGGTCTATTCCCTACGGAATTATAAAACCGGTTCTAGATAAGATATAAAAATTTCATTTTAAAATTCTAAAATATCAGTTCTAATTTAGTATAAAACTCTGTACTGCCTTTATGAACTTCCCCAAGGCGATTGCAATTTCTATGTTGGGCATTTCTGTAATAACATCGATCGCTTGTGCCCGGTTTCTTATGCCATATTTTACAAATATTGGACGTAGCCAAAGTTTGCGTTGCTCTAGGATAGTTAAACAATCCAACAGAATATGCACCGAGTCTACTTTTGTTCCCAGATTGCATTTACAGCAACCTTTGGGATCGAGCATTTTATTTTTAATTCCTTTATTTATTATCCATGGGTTAATCCCAATGCGGAGCCTTAGGATCTCCTGTCTATACCATGGATTTGGTAAAATATCCAAATAAGGGAACCAATTTTCCTTTACCCAGGAGTTCATCATAAACTTTACTGATTTTTTCTTACTGAGGTATTCCTTGTCTGCCCTTTTAGATACTTCTTGACCATTATACTTTAGCTCTTTTTTTGTGCATTCTATCTTGAGTAACTCTCGGCATAGGACCACTTTTGTATTCTCAGCGGCCTGTACCACTTTCTTACTACACCTTTTTGCCCAACTTAAATTACTTTGTTGGATCTCGTTACGGCACCAATATGCAATTTTTTGTCCATTATCATTCTCCAGGCGTTTCCAAAATCTAATCGCTGCTACTTGTACTTGTACTCCCCACGCTATTGTTCCTATTTCTAATCTTAGAGCTTGGATCATTGCTGATGGGGGCAGTGATAAAAGGTTTTTCAAGCATTTTCCTTCCTCCAGGTCCCAGATATCTTTACCGCTCAAATAAATGATCTCTGCACCATAGAGTACTTGTGATGGTATCATTGCATTAAAAGCCTTTAATAGAGGACGATGGGACATATCCCCATAGTCACGGTTAAACATTTTTAGCCCGGCAATTGTTGTTAGTGCCTTCGCTTTTTGGGCTTCTAGGTGTGTGTGCCAGTTTAACGTTTTATCAAACCACACACCTAGGTAACGGTATTCATTTACAGATTCTAATTTAAGATCACCTAGAAACCAATTAAACTTGCTCGCTTTTTTCCCGAAGCATAAAATTTTCGTCTTATCTAGATTTACCGTTAAAAATTTCTTTTCACAATATTCCTTAAAAAATTTCAACTTCCTTTGAAGGCCTATTTCCGTCTGGTCTACTATTACCAAGTCATCCGCATATAAGAGACACGGTACCTTTTTACCATTCATCCTGGGGCTGGCACTGCCCTCCACTTCTAAGCCCTCAGGTAGGTCAGATAGAAATATGGAGAATAGCTGGGGGGCCAGTACACAGCCCTGTCTTAGGCCGTTTTCAATAGGTATTTTTGGTGTTAGTGACCCCTCCGTATCCCTAATTACTTGGGCCCAGGTCCCTCTATGTAGTTCTTTTAATATGATCAGCAGATCCTTTGGGATATTTTTGTTAATTAATAGTTCCCAGAGACATTCCCGGTCCACTGAATCAAAGGCGGCGCGGAAGTCAACGAAACAGCAACAGAGCTTTCCGTTCTGTTCCGTTGACTTCCTTGCCAATGCCCATAGGGAGAAGCAATGGTCAATTGTAGAGTGTCCTTCTCTGAACCCTCCCTGTTCTACGGGTATTATTGCGCACTCGTTGACCCAGGTATTTAGTCGATTTAAGACAAGTTTCGCAAATACCTTTTCTCCAATATCCAGGAGGTTTATCAGTCTATAATTTTGGGGTTCACCTATACTGCCTTTTTTATGAATAGGCCTTATTATTGCGCCCTTCCAGTTTGATGGCATTTTACCTTCTATTAATACTACTTGGAATAGCTGGGATAGGAACCTTGCCCACCATTTTGTATGTGATTTTAATATTTTCGCTGGGAGATTATCCGGTCCTGCGGCCCGAGTTAAATTCAATTTTGTAATTGTAGCTTCTACCTGCTCTTCCGAAAAGTCTGCTTTTAAATTTTCTGCGGGTTCGTGCCAACCTTGGGGCTCTGTGTCCCCAATTGGCGTACGTGGTCCATACAGCTCCCTTATGTATTTATCCCAGGCTGCCTCACTTACGGCACACTTCATTTCCTCAACTTGTGGGGCCGATGCTAGTTTTACCAATTTCCAGAATTGTCTCAAATTTTTAGTCTCTATGGCCTCCAGTAGATCCCCCCAGCATTTCTCTTTATGTGCCCTTTTTGCATCGGAGACCATCCTTTTAAATTCAAGTTTTAATTTAGTGAGGTGAATTTGCCTCTCTTGATTAAACTCTTTCCTTTGCCTTCTGGCTTCTGCCCTTATCTCTCTTTTCTTAATTTGACAGTCCATTGAAAACCATTTTACTCGACTTGCCCGGTTTAAAGTGCCTTTCCTATTATTCTTTTTTAAATTTACTCTAAGGCACTGGACTACTTGAGCTATCTTCTCCTCATACCATTCCAAGTTTACTCTCCCAGAATTTTCCAAGTCAATCTTTAATTGGAAGGCCTTTAACTTTTCCTGGTACTCATCTGTTAGTCTTGTTGTTGCCCGTCTAGGATATTCTACTTCTTGGGGAATCACTTTTTCTCTGGGTTCCATCCTTCCCCCTTGTATCGCTAATTGCAGCGCATTGTGATCACTAACCTCATTTTGGTGTAACTTAAATTCCTGCACCAAAGGCATGTTCCAGGCTAGTGTAAAAATATAATCGATTGGGCAATTTTGTGCCCCTTTTTTAAAGGTCTTCTTTGCCGGGCTGTCTGTTTTAAATCTGCCGTTTAAGCAAAATAGGCCCTTTTCCCCTAGGTAATTAACTAGATCTAGGTCCTGTTTCGAGGGGTCACATACTGGGAAACTGGCGTACTTAATTCCATAGGCATCCAATAGTTCTGCATGCCAACAATCCGCCTTCATTGGATATAACTTGTGATTAAAGTCCCCCGCAATTAACAAAACATCAGAGGGATACCTTTCTAATAGGGAGTCTATGTCCTCTTTAAAATTCTTCATCTCAGTTACATATTCTCCCATATTGTCCCACTGCATATAGACATTCATCACAATTATCCTTTCACACTTTTTATCCAAGGTCAAAACATTTAACCTACAAACCAATAGCCATTTACAATTTATTTTTAATGTTTCAACGTTACCTAACATTTTTGTGGAGATTAACGTCATAATTCCCCCCGAGGGGCGGCCATATCTTTGTCTTTTGGCCAGGCGATTTAATTGATGGTAACCCTCAAAGCTAGGGGATTCGCCACATGCCCAAGTCTCTTGTAAGCAGGCAATTGCTACATTGTTTACATACAACTTTATCTGTTCTTGTTTTAGCTCATTGCCTAGCCCATTTATATTCCAAGATAAGAGACTTAGGCATTGCGGCAACCCCACTTCCTATTCTATCTCACTTAAGCCTCCAGCCTCGCCCGCTCCTTCCAGGAACCTCTCCGAGGAGTCATCTACGGGGCTTATTTGACTCCAATTCCCCCATGGGTCCTCCTTTACTGTATTGTTTATCATTACATTCAGGCAGCTACTCTCTTCTTCGTTGCCCTTATGCAGCCACACCTGACGTCTCCCTAGGCCTGCATGGTATTTTAAGAAGTTCCTTCCCGATTGTATTTCTTCACTCAGGTCCTTTTCTGGAATCACCCTTACTCCCCCTTGGTATATCTCTCTGGCTGCTTCCACAATTGCCCTTTTTACTAAGTTTGAATATAGTAATACTTTTGTTATTTCCCTGCCCTTTATGCTTTCTAAAAACCCTACCTGTCTCAGATCTTTTGAGCCAATCCCACTCAGGCTTATACATTTAGAGAAGATTGACAAAACTTGGGATCTGTTTAAGGGATTAGTTTTCCTTGGGTTCTTAACCCTATGGCCTGTGTGCACCGGTTCCAAATATATCCATTTATTTTTACCCGTCCCCCCACCTTTCTCTGGGGACGCTATGTTTCGCTGCCTACTCCCTTCCCTCCCTGGGGTCCCTACTACTTGCACATATGGTTGTACTGGTCTTGCCTGATAACTCTGTATATTCTGTATTTGGCCCTTTACACAGGTTGTTATTTTCTGATTTACAGGGTTTATTTTTCGAGCCATCTCTTTTGGGGCCTTACTGCCGCAATCCTGCTTTTGGATAGTTGGTGTATTCCTTCTAGCATCTGACACTAGGGGTCTTAATGGTACGAAGGTCTGGGCCGAAACATTTAGTTTTTCCTTTGCTACCTTTTTCTTTTTGTTTCCTTTTACCGCTATCTGCGGGACCTTCTTTTTACTTGGCCTATTTTGAGTGCGGACCCTTGCATGTTCCCATCTCCTTTTTACCAGCATTGGTCTCTTGGATATATACACATTATCTGGTAGCTCTTGTGGTTCATTCAACACACACCCTACGCTTTGATCTGTTATCTGGGAAGTCACTACTGGGCTTATCATACAAGGCATTTGCCCTTTTATTCCCGATAGTTCTTGTTCAATTTTTTTTTAGGATTGTCTTTTGGGAGTTTAGTACACCATTGTTCAGCATTGATACTTCTAAAATTCCCTGAAGGGTTTTTTGTAGCATTAGTAGTAAGTCCAATATTGATGACGTAGCTGGAGCCGATAAATCCGAGTCCTGGGGGCTGTTTCTCTCGTATCTTAATTGGCTCCCTGTCTTTTCTATGTCCTGTTGGTAACTTTTCTCCCCATACTGTTGCAGGGGTTGGTTAACTGTTCCCCCCCAAATAGGACTGGACTCATTGCTTTCCCTTCCTGTTGGCCCTTCGTTCCTTGCCATTTGCTGGGAGAATAAGTTGGGGGATGATGATAGCCGTGGTGCCGCCATTACAGGATTTTGGCTCAGGAGTGATACATTTATTAACAGGTGATGCTCTATCTCTTCTTCCGCTTCTTCTTCTGGAGCACCTCCCTTGCTTCTTTCCACCTGAATTATTTCCTCCATTTCTACATTTTTTCCATTCTTGGATCGAGGCTGCTCTTCAGTTTCCAGATTGTTTACCGGTAATTTTGATACTTTGTAATGTTTGCCCACAAAGTCCATAATGGGGTTTGTAGTTACCGTGTTCTTTTTCGTAGTTGAGATTGAGGTACACCCCTTTTTGGCTTGCGGGGCTTGTTTTGTCACTCTTTTAACTTTCCTCTTCCTGAGTCGTCCCTTATTGGTATCCTCGGGGGAGGCCTGGCTTTCCTGACTCTCTTCCCATGACCTTGATCCCGCTAGTATCTCACTCGTCTCCAGATTATCTTCCCTGTCTTCCCTGGCTTCCTTACATTGTTTTACTTTACGCTTTGGGCCCATTTTTTATATTTTCAACCAGCTGTGGCGTTAATTTAAATCTCAGTCAGTCTCGTCCCTGGCTCTGGTATATAGCCGAACTTTCACAGTTAATGTTAGGGTACTGCCGTTGGTATATGCTAACCTTTTGGTCCTTCAACAGTAAACTTTTCACAAAATGCGGCAAGCACTAGTAATTAAAACTGACCTGAAGGCATATAACTCGCACTTGCCTTTGTTTTGGCTAATAATATGCTGGGTAAAGGTATCACGGGCCAGTCGCCGTGTCCATTCTGCCTTTTGCTCTCACTCTGGCCCGGCTCCTCAGGCTTGTTCTCTCCACCACTGCCGCGCTCCCAACAGAGGTCCGTATACCTGCTACACACACAGGCACAGGCTACACCGGCAGCCCAGGTTCCGCCAAGCAAGTTCTGATGTCTGCGATACCAACCACAGGAGCAGGAGCAACAGCGGGGGCCGCAGGGGGCGCCGCACGGCCTTAATGGGCTCGGCAAGATGAATCGGTATGAGAGCGTAAAATCAGCGAGGAGCGGAGCAGCGTCCTCTACACCCGCTCTCGCTCCCGCCCTCGCTCTGAATGCGGCGCTCAGCAGTCGTGAAAACCTGGGCTGGATCAGCTGGAGAAAGTCTCTTGGGGGCCTGGAGAGCTAAGCTTCTCGCCCTCCGCTCGTAACTCTCGGGTCCAAATGGTGCGAAAAATCCGTGTTGAGTACTTCAGTCTCTAGGATCGTGATGCAGGTGTCGAAGGTAGATCACAAGTTCCAATCTTTGCACAGGTCTTATCTGGGTTACACTACACATCCACAGCTGCAAAGGCTCGCGGAAACTGCTCCGGGCAAACTGGGACTCCGTAGACCCTTGCACGCGGGGGGGGGGAGGGGGGAGACACATGCACACACAACCAAGCACCAAGCGGAGGAGTGAAGGGCAGTGAAACATATTACAAAAACACAGCAAGGGAAGGAGGCACAAATGAAAGGTTCAGGGTCTGACCTCGCCCGCTCCAGTGATACATTTAGAAGGAGGCGTGTCCTCGAGGCTCACGACTACTATGTCACGATAGTGGAGGGACAAATAAACAATATCAAGAACGGTGATACATGGTCCACGCCTCTGTCAGTACACTAAAGGAAAGAACCGCAGGGCTGCTGCGAAGTTCAAAAACATCTCGGTTTTCACAGAAGAATGACGTTTAAAAAAAAAATGTGTGTTTGAAAAAAAAATTCTTTTATTAAATAAACCAGCTCTCAAATCAATACAACGTGAAATGACAAACACTGACTTCGGTATACGCCCTCTGGAAAGTACAATTCGGCCACTTTTTGAATGCATGAATTATATTAAAAGGGCAGCTCTACAATTAGATAAGTACGTCTTCGAAGCAGGAAGTTAATGGATTAACATGAAACACCATGAGACTCTCGCCTCATAAACTGGAAGTTCCTCTCAGTACCGGGAGGGGGAGCCAGCGCGTAAGTAATCTGTTTATCTTGGAGTAGAAGAAAAGAACTCGCGTATTAAGAATATTAACAAACTAAAACATATGTTTTGGGGGAAATGGCAAATATATGGTGATAATAGTCTTTTTTCTCTCCCCCCTTTAGCTAGAAATTTAAAAGACAAAAAATGCTGTTAGCTATATGATGCAAAATTTCGTTTCTTTGCATTTTCTTGGAGATATGTTTTATTTTGTATACATTTATTTACTCTATTGTATATTCTAACTACTTTTCCTCTTATGTCAGTGGAATTAATTCTCGGTCCTTTCTCGTTGTTATGTGCACCTTGACATTTTACAATTTTCCAACATGTTCTATCCTCAATAAAGCTCTTTAAAATAAAAAATAAAATAAAAAAAGAATACTAACAAACAAGAAATGGCAAACCAATAGGTCTGGCCTTGGCAAGCATGCAATAATTTGTTTAGCTTACTTTATAGAGAAAAGGCATGCAATTGGTATTAAAAATGTAAAGCAACAGTACGTAAAAATATTGGTGTCTATGAGTGGTGTGCATACGAATGCAAAAATAAATGAAACAACATGAAATCAAAGCAGAAATTGCCCCGCAAGCTTTAGCACTAAAGTTGAGAATTTGTTTGCCAGATGTGCACATGCGAAATGCGGTGTAATAAACGGGCCATATTTATGACCTGTCTGCATCGCTCTTGTACCACGCAACGTAGTGCAAGAGTGACGCAAACCTTAAGTCATATATTTGAAGCCACTCAAAGTCACTTTGCGTGCCTTTGTGTGACTCCAAAAACATAGAGTAAATCAAAGCAGCACAAATCATTGCGTTACCTTACTCTGCCCTGGGAAGGCGTTCCATTGGAGTTGCGTGGGTGTTCCTACGCAACTCCCATGGTTTTTGATGCATTCCCAGATTTGCAAGACCTTGTAAACCTGGGAATGTGCCATAAAGATAGGCCTCCCCAGGAGAGGCGTAACACAGAGAAATATCTTTATTTCTCCTCGTTCTTTCCACTTTCTATGCGTGCTGCATTCTATGTGCTGTGCTGACCACGGAGGTCAGGGTTCAGCCTGCTTTCAGTACAGACTGCTGTCTCTCTACAGCAGTCACTGCATGGGACCGGCACAGTCAGTGAGAGCCACCATTAAGGGACAAGGCAGGGGCAGGCAAAGGGGCTGCAGGCATAAGGACAGAGGATGAAAGGCGGAACTCGTTTCTTAACACCAAATGCTACATTGGCATGTCCCAGGGTCAGAGCACTCGCATCCGTCTTTCCACCAAAACACAATTTTAATATAAGAGACATTAGAGGTGAGTTTTTAACTATTAAATCAAATTTAAGCTTCTTGCTAAAATAGATTTATTCTCTCTCTGCTTGAAGAAGGAAGAAGGAGAGGAAAACCCAGAAATATAACTTTTACCCTTCCAGTGCACTTCATATCTCTGGGAACAATTAAAGGGCAAAAGGGGTCTGTTCACAAACAGCATATCTTTTTTTTAATGGAGTTTTATATAGCGCGAACTTGACCCAGTATCGGGTATCAGAGCGCTTTATATAGCACCAGTTGCGTTACATGAGGACACATTCATTTTTGTTAGGCACGGGAAGATTAAGTGATTTGCCCAGAATCACAGGATGTTCAGTGTCGTTGCCTAAACTCGAACCCGGTTCCCCAGATTTGAGGTCGACCGCACTAGCCGTTAGGCGAACTCCTCTCCCCATTAACGCAGAAAGAACTTAGGGGCATATTTATGAAGGAGTTTGAGATGCATTTGCACCATGCACGACCAACTGCAGTCCGTGCAGGTAACCGCGGTGGGGCAGTGGAGCAGTGTAAGGGGGGATTTCGAGGGACGATGCAGTGGGAAAATTAAATAAATAATTAATTTTCCCTCTGCATCGTCCCTTGAAATTCCCCCTTACCCCACCCCACCGATGTTACCTGCACAGAACGCGGCTGCGCACGACCCAAACCCAAAATGCAACTTATCAAGCTACGCAAGGCCACTCAGAGTGGCTCCGAGTGGCTTGATAAATCAGGAGTATCACAACGCAGCGCAAATCGAGCACTGGGTTACTCTGCCCCAGGGAGGCGCTCCATGGCAGTTGCATGGGGCTTTGGATTTTGACACATTCCCAGATTTACTGTTACTGGTAGACTTGGGAATGCGCCAAAATGATAAGCATTCCCAGGGTCAGAGAACAAGGAGAATTTCTTTTTTCTCCTCATTACTTCCTCTTTCTATGTGTCTTGCATTCTGCAGCACATACAGAAGAGGGATATGCCTCAGGGGCTTGTTTCTGAGTAGGAAAGTGCCCCTTCGTGCACAAAAACAATCCTGCCTGCAAAAGAGGCAACCTTGCATCCTGATGCAAGGGTCCCTGCATTGGCACTAAGCAGCCCATTGGGCGCCAGCGCTAGGGAAAGGACAGGACTGCGCTGTATTGAGATAAATACAGTACATTCCTGCCCTTTCCTGTAACGCAGCACAGCAAGGTGGCTTGCTGCGCTGCGCTGCGTTACGTTTTTATAAATATGCCCCTTAGTTTGGAAGAGATATGACCTGACTCCATTAAAACACCTTGAAAGGCAGCCAGGAGTTCACCTTGAGACTGAAGGCGATCTCGCCACATGCTTGTCAGGGGGTTGTGATGGGGAAGCACTAATTATATGGACATCACAGTCGGGCACTACGCCCACACCCTTCCTAACCCGAACCATATGCTGAATCCTTTGCCGAGGAAAACAAAGAAACTTCCTATGTGCACGTGACGCAGCCCCTACACATGTGCAGGCTGCAAGTAAGAACCCAGAGAAACACAAAAAAGAAAAAGTCTGAAATCTTATTTAAAAGAGAAATAAATATTTTTTTTTACACCGGGACACATCGGCCCATCAGCCTCATGGCTCTGAAGGGGGCCATCTTATTGGTGGATATGCAAATATGTCACAGACGAATGCAGTCACTCACAGACCTAACAAGAAGATACATTTACTGCAACGACAGATAGAGCTGATAGATTATGAAAAACACAATAAAGTGCACTAGACATCCTGCTCACAATATGCATTTTTCCAGCAATGTTTCCGCGTCTGTGCATCATGTGGCTCAGCGGTGACTGCGTACTGCCCCGAAGTGATGGAGCAGGAAAGCATGTACGATCCACCCGCGCACGGACATCAGTTTCTCAGTTTTTCTCCTTCTGCACCCCCAGACACAGAGCACATGAAACAAGTTGTTCAGGAGAGGGCGCAGACCTCTACTTTGGACCTTAAGATGACCAGGAGTGCACCCCAGAGAAGCGGGCAGCGGGAGGGCAGTGGGGAATCTGCGGACTAGGAAGAGTGTTACTGAAGGTACATACCTTGAGCAGCGGCGCCTCCCAAGGAACCTCCTAGCAGTGTCCCCCAAAGGAGGAGGGTCTGAGAAGTGGACCCAGACCAGCAAGCCTTGCAGACCAAGAAGGCGAAGTGACCTGCCAGCCAAACCTACCTATCAATATCAGTAGTGCTTTGTGAACATGTGCACCGATGCCCATGTCAGAGCCTGGCAGATGTCCAGAATGGGCACCTACCTTGCCAACACCACTGCAGCAGCTTTGACCTAGTGCGAGGGGTGTGCAGAGTAATGGGTAGACCCACATGACGAGGATATATAGGTTTGAGTAAAAAAGGCTGCCCAGAACCTCAGCACCAACATGTAAGGCAAAACAGGGTATGCAGGACGGGGGAAACGACCTCTACATCACCGTGATTACAGAGCCGTGTTGTTACCACGCAATGCCATTACTACGCAAGTCATTACATCGACTTGCAGTAGATGGAGAGCTAACATTAGGAATAGTATAGTTTACTATTCCAACACCTTCCCTACTGTTGCGTCGGCTGGAGTTGGTCGGATGCCGCTGCAGAAGGAAAGAAGGAGCTGGAAGACTGCTGACCCTACTGGTGCAAATGGCCTCGGCCGCCAGCAATTACTCTGCTCTCAACGGGCTGGGTCCGCTACTGTGAAGGTTTACTCATGCACCGCGCACCTTTTTCCTTTTCCTTTTGTTTTTATTTTTTTATTCTTAGTTGTGGGTCCTGGTCCCACCCGGGTCACCCCCACATGAATTTTTGTTGGAATAGTATTGGAGGCCTGCTCCCGTTGTGGTAAATATTTTAATTACCGGGACTTAATTTGATACAGAAACATAATGAAATAGCTCAGTAAATAAGAGGCAGGATCCGTGGTATTAGAGGTTCGGAATGGGCTTTATTCCAGAGGTCGATTATAATTGGTTGCTCCAAGTTCCATCACCACGGAGGTTCAGGAAGTGAAGTACATACATTATTGACAAGAAATGACTTTTATAGAACATACATTACAATGAAATAGATGCGGGAGGCGTAACAATTGATAAGGAAGGTGACGATTCACATGCGTAACCGAAAATGGGTGTAATGAGGAGTAAAAAAGGAACATAATTGGTTATGATGTCATATATAGGTGGATCTATAAGATTATACTTGGCATAGATGCGCGCGCAGCAGTATGACGTGTGATTGACGTGCAACTAGGGGGTGAGGGGGACTTGACATTTAGCTCTACATGTGGCGACAGAAGTCTGGAGGGTCAAGTCAACCTAATCCCAAATCATATCTAACATCCTATGTTTAAAGAACTATGTTATCCACAAAGGAAGGACTCTTGGACAAAATCTATTCTATACTGACTGTGTGTGCGTGCACAAGCGTCTAAGTGTCTACACTAGATGCGAGGGCAGGAATTTTCCATAGTAACAGGGCTATGAATTACTTGCATAAAGACAGAGAAGCCGAGCCTTTGCTCGGTAGCTGGAAGAATGTTTACTTAAACTACTAGACAGGAATGCATCGGGCAGGGAACGGAGCAGATAATTTTCGAAGGTGAAATACAGTTCTTGGCAGGCAGCAAGCTGATGTCAGGCTTCGTGAGCCGCGCAGAGAATGAGACAAAGTTCATGGTCACAGATGCAGGCTCGGACTGGAGCTTTCAGAGACAGAAAGCAAGAGAAGCCTGATGACAGAATCAGGGCCTACTTGCCTGGACTGTAAAATGGCATAAGTGAACCATATAAAGGCGGTGGCCTTTCGTACTTAGGAATGGAATATCCGGCCCATTCATGGCGGATCAACAGAGGACATGTTAACGGTGGACGCACATGTATTTGCGTCTTCATAACTGGAACTAGAGGGAACATACATGTACTTGTAACATGCACATAGAACCGTTGGGGTCCAAGATAGGGGACATAACTGACCAGAAAAATCCATATTTCCACATTCCCTCCTTGTCCCCTACTTGCCCGTCAAGAGATATCAATCTTCATTAATCCATTGATCTGTTCATATAGCATCATTTGTTCTTCTTTCTTCTTCCGGGATCTTGAATGAAAATCTTGATGTGGAATGCACGATGTGGCACACAGACCACAAATCGCTGGTCCACATTGCAGGCATAAGCAGCAACTGAATAATATGAGAAGGCCAATACCTAGGAAGGATAGAACTCTCCATCCCCAGGCTGATATCACGCTCCAAAACCAACCGGACCAAGTCCAGGTGCCTGGGTTCTGGTGTATCTGGCTTACAATCTTATGAAGGCGGGTTATGGCCTTATATACAGATGGCGAATTTTCTGGTATGAAAATGCAACAGCTTGATCCGATGACCCTACAAGCTCCGCCCCTATCGGCCAGAATGACGTCAAGGACAAGACGATTTTGAAGCACAACAATCCGCATAGCAGACTGCTCTTCTGTTAAATTGCCTAAAGCGGAAATAGTTTCATTCACTACTGCTTCAAGGGTTCTAGTTAATCTACGTATCAGCTTACTATTAGTAACAGTACCTATATAGGGAAAGAGACCTTTATTGAAATCTGTGTATTTTTCCCATGCCGTTTCAGTGTAATCGACTATCGGGAGATCTCTCCTTACTCTATTATTTACTAAATGAGTGTTTCTGTGATAATCGGGGGGAGCTAGAAAAACAGGTGGCAAAAGGAATCCAATGTAGCAAGTACCATCCCAATCTAGAGGCAAACGTACATATGCCGTCTGACCACATATGAAATAGGAATGGCGGGAAGCTCTAAATGTAGACTTGCCTTGATCACTAAATTCTACTACAATGGTGCATTTACTATGGCCCATGTGTATGGAGCCATTCTTTCTTATACATAATTCACCTTTGACTAGTAATACGGACATAGCAGGCAAGACTGGTGTAGCTTCAGATTCAACGTTCAGGATCATGAGGTTAAGTGTAAAATTACCTAATCCATATACTTCATTTTCTAGATCAGTTCCTGTTCCTTTGGGAAGTCCCTCCTTGTTGGGGTAGCAGACCTTAAGTAAAACTAAATTCAAATGTCCCCATACCCAGTTATCTTGATAAACTGCAGAATTCGAATCCAGAGAATTAATTAGGCTAAACCATGCTCCACAGGAGCCGTTGTGTGTGAACGGGTATGGAAAAAGAGGTAGAATTCCTTTATAATTCTGATAGGGAGGGAGTCGGCCACATATCCAACAATCTGTAGCATTGCTAACCTGATGGGAATGATGTAACATACTAATAAAAGTGTTATTGCGCAGCGCAAATCTGTATGACAATTCAAGCGGAGGTAATTCACTAAAAGAATGTTCAGCAGTAACATTGTAAACATGTCTAGAAATAGGATAATATATGTGCAACAATATACTTGCAGTAATTATTAAAAGACTTGAGAAAAACAAAATTAATAACGTCACTATGCAATGACTACGCAGTGATTTACAGTACGCCTGTCGTTTCAACATTTTTCGGGTGTTTTCTCTATTCAGGTCCAAGGGATACATGTCAGAGACAATTCAACCGCTTCACCTTGGAGAGGACTTAAACAATCAAATTGCTCGACTATTTGGGCCTGAGCTTTAATTTATATAGTTCGGAGTCACTTTTTTCCACAAAAGGAAGTTTTGAGTCAATGGGTGAAGACACACAAGGTGTGCTATTCACATCTGATTTTAGTCCATGAAATTTCTTGATATGACTTGAATGAATCCATCCTTTTCTGCCTTCGATCTTCACGGCTGTTCTTGTGGTGAGCAGGACCAATTTGGGTGCTTTCCACCTGGGCTCCAGCTGAGTCTTTCGGTCGAAGTTCCTCACGAGGACTAAGTCTCCCGGAACCACGTCATGGGGTTTCACCTCAGTGTTGTCAGGAAAAGCTGCAGCTACCTGTGAACGACAAGATTGTAGTGCAGACATCAAGGAAGCCAAGTAATCTGTCAGCATGTTACAGTCAATATCAGTTATTTTGCGTGGTATAGGCGTCCCCCACATATTTGGTGGTCTGCCGAAGATCACTTCATACGGGGATAGCCCTGTTCGAGAGTGTGCTACCATTCTTGTGTAAAAGAGTGCAACTGGTAATGCTACTACCCAGTCGACACCTTTTTCTCTGCATATTTTGGATAATCTTATTTTCAGAGTCTGATTATGTCTTTCTACGAGACCTGCTGCCTCAGGGTGTCGGACACAGTGGAATTTCCACTGAT
The DNA here is from genome assembly GCF_964204655.1 of Triturus cristatus. Lineage (NCBI taxonomy): Eukaryota > Metazoa > Chordata > Amphibia > Caudata > Salamandridae > Triturus > Triturus cristatus. The sequence goes on along the minus strand of NC_140582.1, from coordinate 1,198,305,426 downwards.
AACCTAACAAAAGTGAAACGTGTTTCATTAATTCGGATGAGAACGGCTGGCCGTTATCTGAGTGAACAACACGTGGTAAACCGTATCGTGGGAAGAATTCTCGAACCAACTGTTTGGCAGTAGTCGGGGCAGTGTAATCTGAAACCGGGTATGCCTCCGTCCAACGGGAAAGAGCACACACAACTACGAGAACATATTTGAATCCTCGACATCGTTCCATCTGGATATAATCCATCTGGAGGACTTCAAAAGGGTGATCAGGAGGATGAAATCCACCCTGTTCTACGGGAACGCTTTTTCCTGGGTTGAACTGGCAACAGATCAGACAGGTACGGACCTTTTGTTTGGCTGCTGTTCGTAAATGCTTGTTGAACCAAATATGTTGAATGCTGTCTAGCATAGCTTTCTCTCCTAGATGCGCTGGACTATGGATAGTGTTAATAATGACTTGGACCATTGAATCAGGAAGGAACCACACAGACTTTTCCTTCATCAACCATCCTTGATCCGTTTGGATCCCTCCTAATTCCGTCCATTTCTTTATTTCATCTGGTGTAGCATGTGTCTGGATGTCAATTACGTCAAAAGTAGGATCTTTAACTGTCATACAATGTGTCGGGACTATTGTCTTTGTCATGTCGGATGTTTGTGTTTGAGCAGTCTGTTTAGCTGTTCTGTCGGCTAGATCATTGCCTTGAGAAATGATATCAGTGACTTTCGTATGAGCTTTACATTTCATAATTGATATTGCAGTCGGTAGATGTATCGCATCTAACAAGGCATGAATGAGGGGTCCGTGCTGAATGTGGGCACCGTGAGAAGTTAAATAACCTCTCTCTCGCCACAGCACGCCGAAGTCATGTACGACTCCGAATGCATAACGTGAATCAGTGTATATGTTGACTTTTTTATTTGCGGCTTGAATACAGGCTTGTGTCAGAGCGACGAGCTCTGCTGCTTGAGCGGACAAGGTATTTATACACTTGGTTTCAATAATTTCAGTGTCTGTTGTGACTGCGTAAGCGGCCACTAACTCTCCTGTACTTGTTCTCATACATGAACCATCTACATACAACGTCAGGTCTGGGTCTGACAATGGGACATCTGTCAAGTCTTGTCTGGGTTTCGTCGTGATTGTAATAACATCAATACAGTCATGGGCTAGTGGGTCTGTTCCATTTACAGGTAAAAGTGTGGCAGGATTCAATGTGTTACAACGTCTGATTTCTATATGTGGCTGAAACAGTGTTAGTTCATACCCTGTAAGTCTTGCTATAGTCAAATGTTGTGTTTGCGTTCGATTCACAAGAACCTCTACGGCGTGTGGTACTTGTACTGTCAATGGATGTCCTAACACTATGGCATCGCTTTGTCTGATTGCTAAAGCTGTCGCTGCCACTGATTTCAGGCACGCAGGCAGAGCCTGAGCTACGGGATCTAATGTACTAGAAAAATAAGCACATGGTTTGTGTGCTCCTGCTTGTTCCTGTGTTAGTACTGACAAGGCAGTACCTTCGCGTTCTGTAATAAAGAGTGTAAACTGTTTTCTGTAACATGGTGTTGCTAAAACAGGTGCTTGACATAAAGCTTTCTTTAGGCTTTCAAAAGCTTGTGTATGTTCTTGAGTCCAAGGGAGAACAGTCGATGTGGCTGCCTCCTGTGTTGTCAACTGAATGAGTGGTTTTGCTAAAAATGCATACTGATGGATCCACTGTCTACAATATGAAGTGAGGCCTATGAAAGCCCGCACCTCCTTTTGTGTCTTGGGTATTGGCATGTTAGCTATTAACTGAATGCGGTCTGGTGTAAGCTGCCTTCCCTCCTTGGACAGCGAGTGACCAAGGTAAATAACTCGCTGGACACAGAATTGCAGCTTAGAAGGGGACACCTTGTGCCCCTTTTCGGCTAGAAATTGTAAAACTGTCAGTGATGCTTTTTCACATTCAGGTTCGCTTCGGGCGGTGATCAGCAGATCATCGACATATTGAAGCAAGGCAGTGTTAACTGGCATGTGGATGCTGTCGAGTTCTCGTTTCAGTGCTTGGCTATAGATGCTGGGGCTTTCTGTAAATCCTTGAGGTGCGCGTGAGAATTTGAAGCTACGTCCATTTAAACTAAATCCGAACAAATATTGGCTTTCCGGATCTATTGGGACGCTGAAAAAGGCATTTTTGATGCCAGGTCTCCTGTGGGCAAATTCTATCATTTAGTATGAATCCTCCATTTCTGCTGGGCTAGTGAGTACGGTGTTGAGGCCTCTGATGGGCCAGAAGGAAACAGAGTCCTGTAGCCAATTTAAATTTCGACAAGCGAGGATACTCCAGGCCCTTGATTTTAGGGATGATGACGGATTGTTTGGAGAATTCCTTTAAGATTGTTGCGGGTTTGAAATATTTCATTGAAGCTTCTAGAAATCAATATCCCGTGAATAGGATTACCTATAAGCTCTGCTCCTCTGGCGTTTTTTAAGAACTGCCTTTTTCTCTAAGAAGCCATGATGTACATCCGCTGCATCTTTTAAGCAGAGATAACCTTCGAGACTTTCACCGATGACCTACCAGGCAATATGGGTATAGAATTATAATAACTGCATACCACCAAGTGGGATGCTGTGCCCATGCAAATTATTATTATTATTTTTTCCTATTGATGCTTCATAATGGCAATGAAGTTTATTGTTAAAGTTTCGGCTCATATCATCCATACCCCAGTGCGTTAAAGCATTCATCCATTTTCCATCCTCCCAGCCAATGTATTTATTAATTCATCCACCCACGTTCATGCACCCTCCACAATCTGTATCCATCCTTCTATCAATCCATAGGTTCACCACTCCATCCCAAATATTAATATACCATCAAAGATATTTAACATGCACAAGGTAAATGAAAACTTGCTATATGCTTCAATTTTCCTGCTAAATTCTAAGAGAGCGAATATGGAAAATCTGAAAACTAGGAATAAAAGCATGCTTTTCAAACATTCCACAGCGTTATCTGTTTTGATAAAAATATTTTTTTTTATTCAGTGCTCTTTATCTTTTCTCAGAGCACTGGAAATTACACCACGGCAGATGTTGGCTGCAGGATATGACTGAAGCCTGCAAAACCGAGGTGGCTAAATGCTCTGTTAGAATCTCAATGACGGACATTATGCTGGATTTACGGGAAATTAATGAACATCATCTGATCGTGTTACTGTTTTTTTTTCTTTTCCTTTACACTGGGTGAAGCCACTCTAGAGTGGGCACTGTGAGTTCAATTTTAACCTCCAAATCAGTTTTTGTATAGAGAACCATGAACGGTGCCACCAGCTCCCACTACAAGGCACACATTTACCAAGCGAGAGAGCGAAATCAACTGTAGGCGCGCATAAGGCAAGCCCATCTGCGCCCAGACCGGGCACAGGGCCAGAACCCCTGGCCCTAACACTATAATCATGCCCAAACTCCAATATTCGGGGGAGAGCCTTTGCGCGCTATGGCGGCCCAGGGGTAAGTCTTGCAAACTATTTTCCTGCGGAAGCTATTAAGAGCAGAACACCCTCAATGCTCAGAATGTTTCACCAATTTCATCAGGGGCATTCAGCCGACGCTGAAACCAGACAGAAATCTGGTCAAATCAGGTACCCACAATCCATGTTCCCTCTAATTTTTGTTTCCGGTCCAGGGAAGACATGGCTTGGCAGTTCGGGCTGGACTGTTCCCATGAAGCACAGGGTCAGACTGATTTGCATATGGCCATGTCTGAACTGGGGTGGCAGAGTGGGCTAAAGAACGGTGATGGATTAAACCCAGATCAGTTGACTGGGGGTGAGTGCTTGCAATGTTCAACACTCCGTCCATCATTTCCTTTGGTTTTTGCTTTGCTCTGCTATTTAACATTTCAGTTGAGCATCGCTCTGAACAGGTTTCTGGTAATAGACTTTTGACATAATTAAGGCAACTAACAGTCTAGGAGAAAGATTACAGATTACGATTGTGCTTTCTCACTAATCATGAAAATTGAGCTCAGCTGCTGCGAGCGCCTGTGGACAGGTCGCACTCAGGAACTCCAGTTACCCAGAATCCACAGTAGGTTGGGCACTGGGACATCAGGAGTAAAAGGCCTCAATCTCTATGCTTGGGCCCAGTAAACCCTGCTTGCCCCGTAGCCCTGGCATCAACAAACCTAAAGGGTCACAAAGGTAAGACCTTTTGGCCTTGCCAGTGCTTGTTAATAAAGGAGTATCTTGTGCCTACAGCAGCTTCAGTTGGCTTCTAAGCACTCTTAAGTCTGGCAGAGAAGAGAACTGTTGCAAAGACAGATAGATTGACCTCCCCAGGGAGATAGAATCCTTTTCTGCAGCTGTTAGTTTGAGCACGGTCTTCTTATTTCTTGTCATTGCACAAAGTGGTGGTATCCCATAATGTCACCTCATCTGAATATGTTTAATATTGATTCAGCACCATGTATACCATCAGCATTTTGGATAGAAATCTCCTGAGCTGGCACCACTGGCCTCGACGGTTCCATACATTTTATGACTAATGCAGGGGACGTGAATCACAAGATCAAAGAAAGCTCTACAAGGCTTGAAATGCCCGCACTCAACAAACTGGCACCCGACCCACAGGTCAAGCAACACTACAAACGTACTAGAGCCATAGCTTTGCCCCACTTTAATTAGAAGAGGTGAGACATATATTTTGAGGAACAGTTTTTATGTTATTTAAATGAAAACACATCTAGGACCTTATTTAGATCTTGGCGGACGGGTTACTCCGTCGCAACGGTGATGGATATCCCGTCCACTGAAATATAAATCACATTAATTTTATATTATAAATTAGGCCGATTTTCTTCATATAACATGTTAAGCTGCGGTGTTGTAATCAGTCAGATGTCTGAGGGTGCTTGGGATATGAGTGACTCTGATCTAGATGTCACCATTTGCCATGCAAGACTGGCATCACTGACTATAGCACCGGCTCAGTCTTTCAAAGAGGTCCTAACATTTGACTCACTGTGTCCACCAACCTCTCAGATATACTGGTCTGAAGGGTGACTGAATGTGTACCAGCCCTACCAGCCTACCATAAATAAGCTGACATGCAATTGACTCTTCCCAGCTCTACTGGCGTTTTACAGGTGATCTGACTGGATGCTACCCAGCCTTCCAAAGGTAATGCTGACACGCGCCTCAACAGCTGCAGTCATTGTTTACTTAGAAAGTAACGCACAGATGTGTAGTCACATAGACAGCTGCTGCCTTGCTACAGTGAGGCGAGGGCAGGAAGCATTCATGCAGCGCTACCACAAGAGGGCGCATCATGGTTCACCAAATGTGAATAAATGGCCTCGATGCTAGGCAGGAGGCAGAGGCACTACTGGTGCAGCAGGTGCAGTGGTACCGGAAGGGGCCCTTCCAATCTCGAAATGCGCTGTATTTACGACCCCAAGAGCAGGCAGTCAAAAGAGGCACTTTCTCTTGCACCAGAGCCCACCATGGCATCCTTGCTGCTGGAAAGAGGAATCCGCAAAATGCAATTTTTACTGGGACTCACTCTCAAATGTTTATTAGATCATAATCTTTAACCAATACAAAACAGTTAGTATAATTTAAAATCAATTCACAACAATCTCAAACAGTTTTTCCAATTAGATTTTCAGATCAAAATAAAACCAGATTAAACTCCTCTCGACCTATATACATGCCAGTTAATAATAAGACTCACTTCTATATTGTTGGGTCTATTCCCTACGGAATTATAAAACCGGTTCTAGATAAGATATAAAAATTTCATTTTAAAATTCTAAAATATCAGTTCTAATTTAGTATAAAACTCTGTACTGCCTTTATGAACTTCCCCAAGGCGATTGCAATTTCTATGTTGGGCATTTCTGTAATAACATCGATCGCTTGTGCCCGGTTTCTTATGCCATATTTTACAAATATTGGACGTAGCCAAAGTTTGCGTTGCTCTAGGATAGTTAAACAATCCAACAGAATATGCACCGAGTCTACTTTTGTTCCCAGATTGCATTTACAGCAACCTTTGGGATCGAGCATTTTATTTTTAATTCCTTTATTTATTATCCATGGGTTAATCCCAATGCGGAGCCTTAGGATCTCCTGTCTATACCATGGATTTGGTAAAATATCCAAATAAGGGAACCAATTTTCCTTTACCCAGGAGTTCATCATAAACTTTACTGATTTTTTCTTACTGAGGTATTCCTTGTCTGCCCTTTTAGATACTTCTTGACCATTATACTTTAGCTCTTTTTTTGTGCATTCTATCTTGAGTAACTCTCGGCATAGGACCACTTTTGTATTCTCAGCGGCCTGTACCACTTTCTTACTACACCTTTTTGCCCAACTTAAATTACTTTGTTGGATCTCGTTACGGCACCAATATGCAATTTTTTGTCCATTATCATTCTCCAGGCGTTTCCAAAATCTAATCGCTGCTACTTGTACTTGTACTCCCCACGCTATTGTTCCTATTTCTAATCTTAGAGCTTGGATCATTGCTGATGGGGGCAGTGATAAAAGGTTTTTCAAGCATTTTCCTTCCTCCAGGTCCCAGATATCTTTACCGCTCAAATAAATGATCTCTGCACCATAGAGTACTTGTGATGGTATCATTGCATTAAAAGCCTTTAATAGAGGACGATGGGACATATCCCCATAGTCACGGTTAAACATTTTTAGCCCGGCAATTGTTGTTAGTGCCTTCGCTTTTTGGGCTTCTAGGTGTGTGTGCCAGTTTAACGTTTTATCAAACCACACACCTAGGTAACGGTATTCATTTACAGATTCTAATTTAAGATCACCTAGAAACCAATTAAACTTGCTCGCTTTTTTCCCGAAGCATAAAATTTTCGTCTTATCTAGATTTACCGTTAAAAATTTCTTTTCACAATATTCCTTAAAAAATTTCAACTTCCTTTGAAGGCCTATTTCCGTCTGGTCTACTATTACCAAGTCATCCGCATATAAGAGACACGGTACCTTTTTACCATTCATCCTGGGGCTGGCACTGCCCTCCACTTCTAAGCCCTCAGGTAGGTCAGATAGAAATATGGAGAATAGCTGGGGGGCCAGTACACAGCCCTGTCTTAGGCCGTTTTCAATAGGTATTTTTGGTGTTAGTGACCCCTCCGTATCCCTAATTACTTGGGCCCAGGTCCCTCTATGTAGTTCTTTTAATATGATCAGCAGATCCTTTGGGATATTTTTGTTAATTAATAGTTCCCAGAGACATTCCCGGTCCACTGAATCAAAGGCGGCGCGGAAGTCAACGAAACAGCAACAGAGCTTTCCGTTCTGTTCCGTTGACTTCCTTGCCAATGCCCATAGGGAGAAGCAATGGTCAATTGTAGAGTGTCCTTCTCTGAACCCTCCCTGTTCTACGGGTATTATTGCGCACTCGTTGACCCAGGTATTTAGTCGATTTAAGACAAGTTTCGCAAATACCTTTTCTCCAATATCCAGGAGGTTTATCAGTCTATAATTTTGGGGTTCACCTATACTGCCTTTTTTATGAATAGGCCTTATTATTGCGCCCTTCCAGTTTGATGGCATTTTACCTTCTATTAATACTACTTGGAATAGCTGGGATAGGAACCTTGCCCACCATTTTGTATGTGATTTTAATATTTTCGCTGGGAGATTATCCGGTCCTGCGGCCCGAGTTAAATTCAATTTTGTAATTGTAGCTTCTACCTGCTCTTCCGAAAAGTCTGCTTTTAAATTTTCTGCGGGTTCGTGCCAACCTTGGGGCTCTGTGTCCCCAATTGGCGTACGTGGTCCATACAGCTCCCTTATGTATTTATCCCAGGCTGCCTCACTTACGGCACACTTCATTTCCTCAACTTGTGGGGCCGATGCTAGTTTTACCAATTTCCAGAATTGTCTCAAATTTTTAGTCTCTATGGCCTCCAGTAGATCCCCCCAGCATTTCTCTTTATGTGCCCTTTTTGCATCGGAGACCATCCTTTTAAATTCAAGTTTTAATTTAGTGAGGTGAATTTGCCTCTCTTGATTAAACTCTTTCCTTTGCCTTCTGGCTTCTGCCCTTATCTCTCTTTTCTTAATTTGACAGTCCATTGAAAACCATTTTACTCGACTTGCCCGGTTTAAAGTGCCTTTCCTATTATTCTTTTTTAAATTTACTCTAAGGCACTGGACTACTTGAGCTATCTTCTCCTCATACCATTCCAAGTTTACTCTCCCAGAATTTTCCAAGTCAATCTTTAATTGGAAGGCCTTTAACTTTTCCTGGTACTCATCTGTTAGTCTTGTTGTTGCCCGTCTAGGATATTCTACTTCTTGGGGAATCACTTTTTCTCTGGGTTCCATCCTTCCCCCTTGTATCGCTAATTGCAGCGCATTGTGATCACTAACCTCATTTTGGTGTAACTTAAATTCCTGCACCAAAGGCATGTTCCAGGCTAGTGTAAAAATATAATCGATTGGGCAATTTTGTGCCCCTTTTTTAAAGGTCTTCTTTGCCGGGCTGTCTGTTTTAAATCTGCCGTTTAAGCAAAATAGGCCCTTTTCCCCTAGGTAATTAACTAGATCTAGGTCCTGTTTCGAGGGGTCACATACTGGGAAACTGGCGTACTTAATTCCATAGGCATCCAATAGTTCTGCATGCCAACAATCCGCCTTCATTGGATATAACTTGTGATTAAAGTCCCCCGCAATTAACAAAACATCAGAGGGATACCTTTCTAATAGGGAGTCTATGTCCTCTTTAAAATTCTTCATCTCAGTTACATATTCTCCCATATTGTCCCACTGCATATAGACATTCATCACAATTATCCTTTCACACTTTTTATCCAAGGTCAAAACATTTAACCTACAAACCAATAGCCATTTACAATTTATTTTTAATGTTTCAACGTTACCTAACATTTTTGTGGAGATTAACGTCATAATTCCCCCCGAGGGGCGGCCATATCTTTGTCTTTTGGCCAGGCGATTTAATTGATGGTAACCCTCAAAGCTAGGGGATTCGCCACATGCCCAAGTCTCTTGTAAGCAGGCAATTGCTACATTGTTTACATACAACTTTATCTGTTCTTGTTTTAGCTCATTGCCTAGCCCATTTATATTCCAAGATAAGAGACTTAGGCATTGCGGCAACCCCACTTCCTATTCTATCTCACTTAAGCCTCCAGCCTCGCCCGCTCCTTCCAGGAACCTCTCCGAGGAGTCATCTACGGGGCTTATTTGACTCCAATTCCCCCATGGGTCCTCCTTTACTGTATTGTTTATCATTACATTCAGGCAGCTACTCTCTTCTTCGTTGCCCTTATGCAGCCACACCTGACGTCTCCCTAGGCCTGCATGGTATTTTAAGAAGTTCCTTCCCGATTGTATTTCTTCACTCAGGTCCTTTTCTGGAATCACCCTTACTCCCCCTTGGTATATCTCTCTGGCTGCTTCCACAATTGCCCTTTTTACTAAGTTTGAATATAGTAATACTTTTGTTATTTCCCTGCCCTTTATGCTTTCTAAAAACCCTACCTGTCTCAGATCTTTTGAGCCAATCCCACTCAGGCTTATACATTTAGAGAAGATTGACAAAACTTGGGATCTGTTTAAGGGATTAGTTTTCCTTGGGTTCTTAACCCTATGGCCTGTGTGCACCGGTTCCAAATATATCCATTTATTTTTACCCGTCCCCCCACCTTTCTCTGGGGACGCTATGTTTCGCTGCCTACTCCCTTCCCTCCCTGGGGTCCCTACTACTTGCACATATGGTTGTACTGGTCTTGCCTGATAACTCTGTATATTCTGTATTTGGCCCTTTACACAGGTTGTTATTTTCTGATTTACAGGGTTTATTTTTCGAGCCATCTCTTTTGGGGCCTTACTGCCGCAATCCTGCTTTTGGATAGTTGGTGTATTCCTTCTAGCATCTGACACTAGGGGTCTTAATGGTACGAAGGTCTGGGCCGAAACATTTAGTTTTTCCTTTGCTACCTTTTTCTTTTTGTTTCCTTTTACCGCTATCTGCGGGACCTTCTTTTTACTTGGCCTATTTTGAGTGCGGACCCTTGCATGTTCCCATCTCCTTTTTACCAGCATTGGTCTCTTGGATATATACACATTATCTGGTAGCTCTTGTGGTTCATTCAACACACACCCTACGCTTTGATCTGTTATCTGGGAAGTCACTACTGGGCTTATCATACAAGGCATTTGCCCTTTTATTCCCGATAGTTCTTGTTCAATTTTTTTTTAGGATTGTCTTTTGGGAGTTTAGTACACCATTGTTCAGCATTGATACTTCTAAAATTCCCTGAAGGGTTTTTTGTAGCATTAGTAGTAAGTCCAATATTGATGACGTAGCTGGAGCCGATAAATCCGAGTCCTGGGGGCTGTTTCTCTCGTATCTTAATTGGCTCCCTGTCTTTTCTATGTCCTGTTGGTAACTTTTCTCCCCATACTGTTGCAGGGGTTGGTTAACTGTTCCCCCCCAAATAGGACTGGACTCATTGCTTTCCCTTCCTGTTGGCCCTTCGTTCCTTGCCATTTGCTGGGAGAATAAGTTGGGGGATGATGATAGCCGTGGTGCCGCCATTACAGGATTTTGGCTCAGGAGTGATACATTTATTAACAGGTGATGCTCTATCTCTTCTTCCGCTTCTTCTTCTGGAGCACCTCCCTTGCTTCTTTCCACCTGAATTATTTCCTCCATTTCTACATTTTTTCCATTCTTGGATCGAGGCTGCTCTTCAGTTTCCAGATTGTTTACCGGTAATTTTGATACTTTGTAATGTTTGCCCACAAAGTCCATAATGGGGTTTGTAGTTACCGTGTTCTTTTTCGTAGTTGAGATTGAGGTACACCCCTTTTTGGCTTGCGGGGCTTGTTTTGTCACTCTTTTAACTTTCCTCTTCCTGAGTCGTCCCTTATTGGTATCCTCGGGGGAGGCCTGGCTTTCCTGACTCTCTTCCCATGACCTTGATCCCGCTAGTATCTCACTCGTCTCCAGATTATCTTCCCTGTCTTCCCTGGCTTCCTTACATTGTTTTACTTTACGCTTTGGGCCCATTTTTTATATTTTCAACCAGCTGTGGCGTTAATTTAAATCTCAGTCAGTCTCGTCCCTGGCTCTGGTATATAGCCGAACTTTCACAGTTAATGTTAGGGTACTGCCGTTGGTATATGCTAACCTTTTGGTCCTTCAACAGTAAACTTTTCACAAAATGCGGCAAGCACTAGTAATTAAAACTGACCTGAAGGCATATAACTCGCACTTGCCTTTGTTTTGGCTAATAATATGCTGGGTAAAGGTATCACGGGCCAGTCGCCGTGTCCATTCTGCCTTTTGCTCTCACTCTGGCCCGGCTCCTCAGGCTTGTTCTCTCCACCACTGCCGCGCTCCCAACAGAGGTCCGTATACCTGCTACACACACAGGCACAGGCTACACCGGCAGCCCAGGTTCCGCCAAGCAAGTTCTGATGTCTGCGATACCAACCACAGGAGCAGGAGCAACAGCGGGGGCCGCAGGGGGCGCCGCACGGCCTTAATGGGCTCGGCAAGATGAATCGGTATGAGAGCGTAAAATCAGCGAGGAGCGGAGCAGCGTCCTCTACACCCGCTCTCGCTCCCGCCCTCGCTCTGAATGCGGCGCTCAGCAGTCGTGAAAACCTGGGCTGGATCAGCTGGAGAAAGTCTCTTGGGGGCCTGGAGAGCTAAGCTTCTCGCCCTCCGCTCGTAACTCTCGGGTCCAAATGGTGCGAAAAATCCGTGTTGAGTACTTCAGTCTCTAGGATCGTGATGCAGGTGTCGAAGGTAGATCACAAGTTCCAATCTTTGCACAGGTCTTATCTGGGTTACACTACACATCCACAGCTGCAAAGGCTCGCGGAAACTGCTCCGGGCAAACTGGGACTCCGTAGACCCTTGCACGCGGGGGGGGGGAGGGGGGAGACACATGCACACACAACCAAGCACCAAGCGGAGGAGTGAAGGGCAGTGAAACATATTACAAAAACACAGCAAGGGAAGGAGGCACAAATGAAAGGTTCAGGGTCTGACCTCGCCCGCTCCAGTGATACATTTAGAAGGAGGCGTGTCCTCGAGGCTCACGACTACTATGTCACGATAGTGGAGGGACAAATAAACAATATCAAGAACGGTGATACATGGTCCACGCCTCTGTCAGTACACTAAAGGAAAGAACCGCAGGGCTGCTGCGAAGTTCAAAAACATCTCGGTTTTCACAGAAGAATGACGTTTAAAAAAAAAATGTGTGTTTGAAAAAAAAATTCTTTTATTAAATAAACCAGCTCTCAAATCAATACAACGTGAAATGACAAACACTGACTTCGGTATACGCCCTCTGGAAAGTACAATTCGGCCACTTTTTGAATGCATGAATTATATTAAAAGGGCAGCTCTACAATTAGATAAGTACGTCTTCGAAGCAGGAAGTTAATGGATTAACATGAAACACCATGAGACTCTCGCCTCATAAACTGGAAGTTCCTCTCAGTACCGGGAGGGGGAGCCAGCGCGTAAGTAATCTGTTTATCTTGGAGTAGAAGAAAAGAACTCGCGTATTAAGAATATTAACAAACTAAAACATATGTTTTGGGGGAAATGGCAAATATATGGTGATAATAGTCTTTTTTCTCTCCCCCCTTTAGCTAGAAATTTAAAAGACAAAAAATGCTGTTAGCTATATGATGCAAAATTTCGTTTCTTTGCATTTTCTTGGAGATATGTTTTATTTTGTATACATTTATTTACTCTATTGTATATTCTAACTACTTTTCCTCTTATGTCAGTGGAATTAATTCTCGGTCCTTTCTCGTTGTTATGTGCACCTTGACATTTTACAATTTTCCAACATGTTCTATCCTCAATAAAGCTCTTTAAAATAAAAAATAAAATAAAAAAAGAATACTAACAAACAAGAAATGGCAAACCAATAGGTCTGGCCTTGGCAAGCATGCAATAATTTGTTTAGCTTACTTTATAGAGAAAAGGCATGCAATTGGTATTAAAAATGTAAAGCAACAGTACGTAAAAATATTGGTGTCTATGAGTGGTGTGCATACGAATGCAAAAATAAATGAAACAACATGAAATCAAAGCAGAAATTGCCCCGCAAGCTTTAGCACTAAAGTTGAGAATTTGTTTGCCAGATGTGCACATGCGAAATGCGGTGTAATAAACGGGCCATATTTATGACCTGTCTGCATCGCTCTTGTACCACGCAACGTAGTGCAAGAGTGACGCAAACCTTAAGTCATATATTTGAAGCCACTCAAAGTCACTTTGCGTGCCTTTGTGTGACTCCAAAAACATAGAGTAAATCAAAGCAGCACAAATCATTGCGTTACCTTACTCTGCCCTGGGAAGGCGTTCCATTGGAGTTGCGTGGGTGTTCCTACGCAACTCCCATGGTTTTTGATGCATTCCCAGATTTGCAAGACCTTGTAAACCTGGGAATGTGCCATAAAGATAGGCCTCCCCAGGAGAGGCGTAACACAGAGAAATATCTTTATTTCTCCTCGTTCTTTCCACTTTCTATGCGTGCTGCATTCTATGTGCTGTGCTGACCACGGAGGTCAGGGTTCAGCCTGCTTTCAGTACAGACTGCTGTCTCTCTACAGCAGTCACTGCATGGGACCGGCACAGTCAGTGAGAGCCACCATTAAGGGACAAGGCAGGGGCAGGCAAAGGGGCTGCAGGCATAAGGACAGAGGATGAAAGGCGGAACTCGTTTCTTAACACCAAATGCTACATTGGCATGTCCCAGGGTCAGAGCACTCGCATCCGTCTTTCCACCAAAACACAATTTTAATATAAGAGACATTAGAGGTGAGTTTTTAACTATTAAATCAAATTTAAGCTTCTTGCTAAAATAGATTTATTCTCTCTCTGCTTGAAGAAGGAAGAAGGAGAGGAAAACCCAGAAATATAACTTTTACCCTTCCAGTGCACTTCATATCTCTGGGAACAATTAAAGGGCAAAAGGGGTCTGTTCACAAACAGCATATCTTTTTTTTAATGGAGTTTTATATAGCGCGAACTTGACCCAGTATCGGGTATCAGAGCGCTTTATATAGCACCAGTTGCGTTACATGAGGACACATTCATTTTTGTTAGGCACGGGAAGATTAAGTGATTTGCCCAGAATCACAGGATGTTCAGTGTCGTTGCCTAAACTCGAACCCGGTTCCCCAGATTTGAGGTCGACCGCACTAGCCGTTAGGCGAACTCCTCTCCCCATTAACGCAGAAAGAACTTAGGGGCATATTTATGAAGGAGTTTGAGATGCATTTGCACCATGCACGACCAACTGCAGTCCGTGCAGGTAACCGCGGTGGGGCAGTGGAGCAGTGTAAGGGGGGATTTCGAGGGACGATGCAGTGGGAAAATTAAATAAATAATTAATTTTCCCTCTGCATCGTCCCTTGAAATTCCCCCTTACCCCACCCCACCGATGTTACCTGCACAGAACGCGGCTGCGCACGACCCAAACCCAAAATGCAACTTATCAAGCTACGCAAGGCCACTCAGAGTGGCTCCGAGTGGCTTGATAAATCAGGAGTATCACAACGCAGCGCAAATCGAGCACTGGGTTACTCTGCCCCAGGGAGGCGCTCCATGGCAGTTGCATGGGGCTTTGGATTTTGACACATTCCCAGATTTACTGTTACTGGTAGACTTGGGAATGCGCCAAAATGATAAGCATTCCCAGGGTCAGAGAACAAGGAGAATTTCTTTTTTCTCCTCATTACTTCCTCTTTCTATGTGTCTTGCATTCTGCAGCACATACAGAAGAGGGATATGCCTCAGGGGCTTGTTTCTGAGTAGGAAAGTGCCCCTTCGTGCACAAAAACAATCCTGCCTGCAAAAGAGGCAACCTTGCATCCTGATGCAAGGGTCCCTGCATTGGCACTAAGCAGCCCATTGGGCGCCAGCGCTAGGGAAAGGACAGGACTGCGCTGTATTGAGATAAATACAGTACATTCCTGCCCTTTCCTGTAACGCAGCACAGCAAGGTGGCTTGCTGCGCTGCGCTGCGTTACGTTTTTATAAATATGCCCCTTAGTTTGGAAGAGATATGACCTGACTCCATTAAAACACCTTGAAAGGCAGCCAGGAGTTCACCTTGAGACTGAAGGCGATCTCGCCACATGCTTGTCAGGGGGTTGTGATGGGGAAGCACTAATTATATGGACATCACAGTCGGGCACTACGCCCACACCCTTCCTAACCCGAACCATATGCTGAATCCTTTGCCGAGGAAAACAAAGAAACTTCCTATGTGCACGTGACGCAGCCCCTACACATGTGCAGGCTGCAAGTAAGAACCCAGAGAAACACAAAAAAGAAAAAGTCTGAAATCTTATTTAAAAGAGAAATAAATATTTTTTTTTACACCGGGACACATCGGCCCATCAGCCTCATGGCTCTGAAGGGGGCCATCTTATTGGTGGATATGCAAATATGTCACAGACGAATGCAGTCACTCACAGACCTAACAAGAAGATACATTTACTGCAACGACAGATAGAGCTGATAGATTATGAAAAACACAATAAAGTGCACTAGACATCCTGCTCACAATATGCATTTTTCCAGCAATGTTTCCGCGTCTGTGCATCATGTGGCTCAGCGGTGACTGCGTACTGCCCCGAAGTGATGGAGCAGGAAAGCATGTACGATCCACCCGCGCACGGACATCAGTTTCTCAGTTTTTCTCCTTCTGCACCCCCAGACACAGAGCACATGAAACAAGTTGTTCAGGAGAGGGCGCAGACCTCTACTTTGGACCTTAAGATGACCAGGAGTGCACCCCAGAGAAGCGGGCAGCGGGAGGGCAGTGGGGAATCTGCGGACTAGGAAGAGTGTTACTGAAGGTACATACCTTGAGCAGCGGCGCCTCCCAAGGAACCTCCTAGCAGTGTCCCCCAAAGGAGGAGGGTCTGAGAAGTGGACCCAGACCAGCAAGCCTTGCAGACCAAGAAGGCGAAGTGACCTGCCAGCCAAACCTACCTATCAATATCAGTAGTGCTTTGTGAACATGTGCACCGATGCCCATGTCAGAGCCTGGCAGATGTCCAGAATGGGCACCTACCTTGCCAACACCACTGCAGCAGCTTTGACCTAGTGCGAGGGGTGTGCAGAGTAATGGGTAGACCCACATGACGAGGATATATAGGTTTGAGTAAAAAAGGCTGCCCAGAACCTCAGCACCAACATGTAAGGCAAAACAGGGTATGCAGGACGGGGGAAACGACCTCTACATCACCGTGATTACAGAGCCGTGTTGTTACCACGCAATGCCATTACTACGCAAGTCATTACATCGACTTGCAGTAGATGGAGAGCTAACATTAGGAATAGTATAGTTTACTATTCCAACACCTTCCCTACTGTTGCGTCGGCTGGAGTTGGTCGGATGCCGCTGCAGAAGGAAAGAAGGAGCTGGAAGACTGCTGACCCTACTGGTGCAAATGGCCTCGGCCGCCAGCAATTACTCTGCTCTCAACGGGCTGGGTCCGCTACTGTGAAGGTTTACTCATGCACCGCGCACCTTTTTCCTTTTCCTTTTGTTTTTATTTTTTTATTCTTAGTTGTGGGTCCTGGTCCCACCCGGGTCACCCCCACATGAATTTTTGTTGGAATAGTATTGGAGGCCTGCTCCCGTTGTGGTAAATATTTTAATTACCGGGACTTAATTTGATACAGAAACATAATGAAATAGCTCAGTAAATAAGAGGCAGGATCCGTGGTATTAGAGGTTCGGAATGGGCTTTATTCCAGAGGTCGATTATAATTGGTTGCTCCAAGTTCCATCACCACGGAGGTTCAGGAAGTGAAGTACATACATTATTGACAAGAAATGACTTTTATAGAACATACATTACAATGAAATAGATGCGGGAGGCGTAACAATTGATAAGGAAGGTGACGATTCACATGCGTAACCGAAAATGGGTGTAATGAGGAGTAAAAAAGGAACATAATTGGTTATGATGTCATATATAGGTGGATCTATAAGATTATACTTGGCATAGATGCGCGCGCAGCAGTATGACGTGTGATTGACGTGCAACTAGGGGGTGAGGGGGACTTGACATTTAGCTCTACATGTGGCGACAGAAGTCTGGAGGGTCAAGTCAACCTAATCCCAAATCATATCTAACATCCTATGTTTAAAGAACTATGTTATCCACAAAGGAAGGACTCTTGGACAAAATCTATTCTATACTGACTGTGTGTGCGTGCACAAGCGTCTAAGTGTCTACACTAGATGCGAGGGCAGGAATTTTCCATAGTAACAGGGCTATGAATTACTTGCATAAAGACAGAGAAGCCGAGCCTTTGCTCGGTAGCTGGAAGAATGTTTACTTAAACTACTAGACAGGAATGCATCGGGCAGGGAACGGAGCAGATAATTTTCGAAGGTGAAATACAGTTCTTGGCAGGCAGCAAGCTGATGTCAGGCTTCGTGAGCCGCGCAGAGAATGAGACAAAGTTCATGGTCACAGATGCAGGCTCGGACTGGAGCTTTCAGAGACAGAAAGCAAGAGAAGCCTGATGACAGAATCAGGGCCTACTTGCCTGGACTGTAAAATGGCATAAGTGAACCATATAAAGGCGGTGGCCTTTCGTACTTAGGAATGGAATATCCGGCCCATTCATGGCGGATCAACAGAGGACATGTTAACGGTGGACGCACATGTATTTGCGTCTTCATAACTGGAACTAGAGGGAACATACATGTACTTGTAACATGCACATAGAACCGTTGGGGTCCAAGATAGGGGACATAACTGACCAGAAAAATCCATATTTCCACATTCCCTCCTTGTCCCCTACTTGCCCGTCAAGAGATATCAATCTTCATTAATCCATTGATCTGTTCATATAGCATCATTTGTTCTTCTTTCTTCTTCCGGGATCTTGAATGAAAATCTTGATGTGGAATGCACGATGTGGCACACAGACCACAAATCGCTGGTCCACATTGCAGGCATAAGCAGCAACTGAATAATATGAGAAGGCCAATACCTAGGAAGGATAGAACTCTCCATCCCCAGGCTGATATCACGCTCCAAAACCAACCGGACCAAGTCCAGGTGCCTGGGTTCTGGTGTATCTGGCTTACAATCTTATGAAGGCGGGTTATGGCCTTATATACAGATGGCGAATTTTCTGGTATGAAAATGCAACAGCTTGATCCGATGACCCTACAAGCTCCGCCCCTATCGGCCAGAATGACGTCAAGGACAAGACGATTTTGAAGCACAACAATCCGCATAGCAGACTGCTCTTCTGTTAAATTGCCTAAAGCGGAAATAGTTTCATTCACTACTGCTTCAAGGGTTCTAGTTAATCTACGTATCAGCTTACTATTAGTAACAGTACCTATATAGGGAAAGAGACCTTTATTGAAATCTGTGTATTTTTCCCATGCCGTTTCAGTGTAATCGACTATCGGGAGATCTCTCCTTACTCTATTATTTACTAAATGAGTGTTTCTGTGATAATCGGGGGGAGCTAGAAAAACAGGTGGCAAAAGGAATCCAATGTAGCAAGTACCATCCCAATCTAGAGGCAAACGTACATATGCCGTCTGACCACATATGAAATAGGAATGGCGGGAAGCTCTAAATGTAGACTTGCCTTGATCACTAAATTCTACTACAATGGTGCATTTACTATGGCCCATGTGTATGGAGCCATTCTTTCTTATACATAATTCACCTTTGACTAGTAATACGGACATAGCAGGCAAGACTGGTGTAGCTTCAGATTCAACGTTCAGGATCATGAGGTTAAGTGTAAAATTACCTAATCCATATACTTCATTTTCTAGATCAGTTCCTGTTCCTTTGGGAAGTCCCTCCTTGTTGGGGTAGCAGACCTTAAGTAAAACTAAATTCAAATGTCCCCATACCCAGTTATCTTGATAAACTGCAGAATTCGAATCCAGAGAATTAATTAGGCTAAACCATGCTCCACAGGAGCCGTTGTGTGTGAACGGGTATGGAAAAAGAGGTAGAATTCCTTTATAATTCTGATAGGGAGGGAGTCGGCCACATATCCAACAATCTGTAGCATTGCTAACCTGATGGGAATGATGTAACATACTAATAAAAGTGTTATTGCGCAGCGCAAATCTGTATGACAATTCAAGCGGAGGTAATTCACTAAAAGAATGTTCAGCAGTAACATTGTAAACATGTCTAGAAATAGGATAATATATGTGCAACAATATACTTGCAGTAATTATTAAAAGACTTGAGAAAAACAAAATTAATAACGTCACTATGCAATGACTACGCAGTGATTTACAGTACGCCTGTCGTTTCAACATTTTTCGGGTGTTTTCTCTATTCAGGTCCAAGGGATACATGTCAGAGACAATTCAACCGCTTCACCTTGGAGAGGACTTAAACAATCAAATTGCTCGACTATTTGGGCCTGAGCTTTAATTTATATAGTTCGGAGTCACTTTTTTCCACAAAAGGAAG
The DNA here is from genome assembly GCF_964204655.1 of Triturus cristatus. Lineage (NCBI taxonomy): Eukaryota > Metazoa > Chordata > Amphibia > Caudata > Salamandridae > Triturus > Triturus cristatus. The sequence continues at coordinate 1,198,285,917 of NC_140582.1, read as the reverse complement.
TTTTGAGTCAATGGGTGAAGACACACAAGGTGTGCTATTCACATCTGATTTTAGTCCATGAAATTTCTTGATATGACTTGAATGAATCCATCCTTTTCTGCCTTCGATCTTCACGGCTGTTCTTGTGGTGAGCAGGACCAATTTGGGTGCTTTCCACCTGGGCTCCAGCTGAGTCTTTCGGTCGAAGTTCCTCACGAGGACTAAGTCTCCCGGAACCACGTCATGGGGTTTCACCTCAGTGTTGTCAGGAAAAGCTGCAGCTACCTGTGAACGACAAGATTGTAGTGCAGACATCAAGGAAGCCAAGTAATCTGTCAGCATGTTACAGTCAATATCAGTTATTTTGCGTGGTATAGGCGTCCCCCACATATTTGGTGGTCTGCCGAAGATCACTTCATACGGGGATAGCCCTGTTCGAGAGTGTGCTACCATTCTTGTGTAAAAGAGTGCAACTGGTAATGCTACTACCCAGTCGACACCTTTTTCTCTGCATATTTTGGATAATCTTATTTTCAGAGTCTGATTATGTCTTTCTACGAGACCTGCTGCCTCAGGGTGTCGGACACAGTGGAATTTCCACTGATAACCTAACAAAAGTGAAACGTGTTTCATTAATTCGGATGAGAACGGCTGGCCGTTATCTGAGTGAACAACACGTGGTAAACCGTATCGTGGGAAGAATTCTCGAACCAACTGTTTGGCAGTAGTCGGGGCAGTGTAATCTGAAACCGGGTATGCCTCCGTCCAACGGGAAAGAGCACACACAACTACGAGAACATATTTGAATCCTCGACATCGTTCCATCTGGATATAATCCATCTGGAGGACTTCAAAAGGGTGATCAGGAGGATGAAATCCACCCTGTTCTACGGGAACGCTTTTTCCTGGGTTGAACTGGCAACAGATCAGACAGGTACGGACCTTTTGTTTGGCTGCTGTTCGTAAATGCTTGTTGAACCAAATATGTTGAATGCTGTCTAGCATAGCTTTCTCTCCTAGATGCGCTGGACTATGGATAGTGTTAATAATGACTTGGACCATTGAATCAGGAAGGAACCACACAGACTTTTCCTTCATCAACCATCCTTGATCCGTTTGGATCCCTCCTAATTCCGTCCATTTCTTTATTTCATCTGGTGTAGCATGTGTCTGGATGTCAATTACGTCAAAAGTAGGATCTTTAACTGTCATACAATGTGTCGGGACTATTGTCTTTGTCATGTCGGATGTTTGTGTTTGAGCAGTCTGTTTAGCTGTTCTGTCGGCTAGATCATTGCCTTGAGAAATGATATCAGTGACTTTCGTATGAGCTTTACATTTCATAATTGATATTGCAGTCGGTAGATGTATCGCATCTAACAAGGCATGAATGAGGGGTCCGTGCTGAATGTGGGCACCGTGAGAAGTTAAATAACCTCTCTCTCGCCACAGCACGCCGAAGTCATGTACGACTCCGAATGCATAACGTGAATCAGTGTATATGTTGACTTTTTTATTTGCGGCTTGAATACAGGCTTGTGTCAGAGCGACGAGCTCTGCTGCTTGAGCGGACAAGGTATTTATACACTTGGTTTCAATAATTTCAGTGTCTGTTGTGACTGCGTAAGCGGCCACTAACTCTCCTGTACTTGTTCTCATACATGAACCATCTACATACAACGTCAGGTCTGGGTCTGACAATGGGACATCTGTCAAGTCTTGTCTGGGTTTCGTCGTGATTGTAATAACATCAATACAGTCATGGGCTAGTGGGTCTGTTCCATTTACAGGTAAAAGTGTGGCAGGATTCAATGTGTTACAACGTCTGATTTCTATATGTGGCTGAAACAGTGTTAGTTCATACCCTGTAAGTCTTGCTATAGTCAAATGTTGTGTTTGCGTTCGATTCACAAGAACCTCTACGGCGTGTGGTACTTGTACTGTCAATGGATGTCCTAACACTATGGCATCGCTTTGTCTGATTGCTAAAGCTGTCGCTGCCACTGATTTCAGGCACGCAGGCAGAGCCTGAGCTACGGGATCTAATGTACTAGAAAAATAAGCACATGGTTTGTGTGCTCCTGCTTGTTCCTGTGTTAGTACTGACAAGGCAGTACCTTCGCGTTCTGTAATAAAGAGTGTAAACTGTTTTCTGTAACATGGTGTTGCTAAAACAGGTGCTTGACATAAAGCTTTCTTTAGGCTTTCAAAAGCTTGTGTATGTTCTTGAGTCCAAGGGAGAACAGTCGATGTGGCTGCCTCCTGTGTTGTCAACTGAATGAGTGGTTTTGCTAAAAATGCATACTGATGGATCCACTGTCTACAATATGAAGTGAGGCCTATGAAAGCCCGCACCTCCTTTTGTGTCTTGGGTATTGGCATGTTAGCTATTAACTGAATGCGGTCTGGTGTAAGCTGCCTTCCCTCCTTGGACAGCGAGTGACCAAGGTAAATAACTCGCTGGACACAGAATTGCAGCTTAGAAGGGGACACCTTGTGCCCCTTTTCGGCTAGAAATTGTAAAACTGTCAGTGATGCTTTTTCACATTCAGGTTCGCTTCGGGCGGTGATCAGCAGATCATCGACATATTGAAGCAAGGCAGTGTTAACTGGCATGTGGATGCTGTCGAGTTCTCGTTTCAGTGCTTGGCTATAGATGCTGGGGCTTTCTGTAAATCCTTGAGGTGCGCGTGAGAATTTGAAGCTACGTCCATTTAAACTAAATCCGAACAAATATTGGCTTTCCGGATCTATTGGGACGCTGAAAAAGGCATTTTTGAGATCAATTACAGTAAAGAATGTTGCTTCGGAATCAATAGCTGTCAGTAATGATGAGATATCGGGGACCACAGGGAATTGTGGCACAATACACTTATTTAATTCGCGCAGATCAATAATTAATCGATATACTGGCGGGGCCTTCGGATCTGTTCGTTTGAGAATCGGAATTATCGGTGAATTACATACATTGGAGTCCGTTTCTACAACCACTCCTTGGGCAATGAGTTCGTCAATGATTTGCAGTAAAGCCACTACAGCATCTGGTGGTAACTTGTATTGTCGCATTCGCGGTAGTACCACTCCTGCCTTTAGTGTGACTCGATATGGTGTAATATTCATACAACCAACATCAGTAGGGCCTTGTGCCCATAAATGTGTAGGTAAAGTCTGCAATCGGGGATCCATGTCTCTAGACACATAATGACCTTTAAAATCACGTAAAAACAGTCTTACTCCTTCCGGAGAACAACATATTATAGCTCCTAGAGCCTTCAGCGTTTTTATTCCTAACAGGTTTTCTGGACATGATTTAGTAAGCAATAAATCTGTAGTTCGGGTCAAAGGTCCTATCGTAAGTGGAAGAGGTTGTGACACTTCATTAACAATAGGTTTTCCTGAAAAACCAAGGGAAATATTCTGTGAGCCTGAGAGGGGTGCCCCTGGAACTTCACTACGTTTTATAGTTGTTCGACTTGCCCCTGTATCAAGTAAAAATTTTCTGTCTTGGCCTAATAATTCACTATGTACATAAGGTCCTTCTTGATCTACAGGGATCTCGATAAGGGGTAAGTCAACTTCCCTCTCTAGGCTGGTTCATGCATATCGTTGATAATCAGGATAGTCATACTGTGCGGTCTGGTACAGTTGTCGTGTCGTGGTTTGCGTGGCAGCAACAGGCAGCGCTGGTGCAGCTGGCACAAACTGTATAGTCTGTTGTGGAGCTGGCATGGACTGTGCATGCTGCAAGGCTCCTTGTTCATTCTGATCCTGTCTAAGTGGCCGTGGTCTTTCTTTTGTAATGCCCGTGGCGATATTACGCTTCAGGACTGGACAATCGTGTACATGATGACCTAGTTGTTTACAATAGTTGCATGTCCCTTTTACAGGTCCCGCTAAATCGCCAGAATGTGTCGTACCCTTTTTATGTCCTTCAACTGGAACTGTCTGGGAGACTAGCATTTTCATTTTCGTGTCTTTCATGCGCCTTTGTTCATGATCTTGTTCCTCTCTAATTCTATTATGATGATACTGTAACATTTGTAACATTTGTGATGGAGTGTTACCTTGCCAGGTACTCTCGAATTTTAATACTCTATTCTTCACTTGGGGCAAGGAATTTTCAACTAATTTTGTCACAAACAGATGTGGGTATGATTCGCTACTTGCTTTTATACCACTATTTATACCAAAACATTTCTCAAATCGTGCATAGAAATCACTAGTGTCTTCATCTTGCTTTTGTTTACAGGCTGAAATTGCACCCCAGTCTTCCTTTTTCGTGGTTAATAAACGTGGCAGTACCTGTACTAGTAGACCTGGTAGTGCTTTAGTTTTGTCCCCAAGCCCCGAACCTGGACCTCGGGCCTTTTCTTCTGCTTCTAATGCTGTCCAATCTATCTTTTGGTCTCCTACCTCCCACTCTTTTTCCTTGAGTTTTTCATAAATGCCAGCAGGCATCAATACCTTTAATATTGTCATAATGTCGGGATAGGTATACTCTCCCATGAGTAACATGTCTTTAATTTCTCGGTGGAAACCCGCTGGGTCTTTGTCATGACTGGGTACCACTTTCTTCATTTCCAACAATTCTATTTTCGATATGGGCGTATATACATATACCCGTTTAAACTCATTGTCCTCGCCCTTTATTGGGTGCACTTCTCGTAAGGGATTCTGTCTGTCCATGTAATACGTAGTTCTTTCCTTGATGGGCAGTGAGACATGTTCTGGGCATATAAAAAGAATGTACTGCTTTCTTGATTCTAGTATTTCTTTAATTAGCTTAGTACCTGAACCTCTCCATCTATTCGTGAGTAATTCGGTCAATATATCAGGTAAGGGACCAGGATCTGAATGTTGGCTTTTATATAGTATAAGAAGTTGTTGAATCATATAAATCCCGGCTAAACGCTGTTCATCTGGGGTGAGATTCAAAAATGTGTGTGCTACTGTGTCATCACTATACTTCCCGGGACTGTCAACCCAATGGACAGCTGACCTGGCTAATTCTTGTTCATCCATAGAATCGAGAAAATGATAACCCCTTCGTTCTCGGAGTAATTTATCTGCTGCTTGGAATGAATGCTCGTTAGACCTTATATTTATTATTGGTGTTTGAAATTTCCTGTTATTTTCTAGACACATCGGACGTATCGGATCAGTAAGACATCTAATACTATTACAAGATCTTCTTCTACCTACATAGGCTATAGTTTCTGACTGTCCTGTGGGCAGTCCTGATGCTTCTTCCTCGCTTTGTTCGAACTGATCTACCGCTAATCTTTCTTCGTGTAGGCGTTCTATTTCTTTACGGATCTTTCGACACATGGCTATTATACAGTTTTGCTTATCATGTCTCCCTTCTGATATATTCTGGCTCCATCTGGTAAGAATCTGCATTGCTTCCGGGTCTACCCCCGGTCGGTCTTGATTTCTGATCACACAATTTATGAGGAAACGCAACAGTTCCCCCTGTATTTCCACTTTCTGGTATTCCATAGCTCTGTTAATACATTCAGAATCTCGCCCGGTTTGGACAAAATGATATATATTATCTAGATGTGCAGTCATTCCTGGTAATTTCCCTAAATACACTGCGGCTCGTCTGATACGTAATGATGCTAGGGTCATTTCGTCCTCTTTTCCGGGCACAGGGTCATATCTACAATCTATAAGAAGTTCCTTAAGCGTACGGGCATTTATGAGTTTGGGGGTACGTGAATGTGCTGACTCTTGAAAAGTAAGTTTATTTATTCTAGGTGGCGTAGAAAAGATATTGGTAGCACCTCCGGTAGCCCCATCTGGGGTATCGGGTGTGAAAGGATTCGTTGAACGTGATACAGCAACTATAGGCGTGGATACAGCTATAGAAGTAGCTGTAGGAACAGATGCAGAAACAGATGTGCTTGCCGGAACTTGTGTCAGAACTTGTTGCTGTAACGATACGGGTACTGGATCTTGGCGTTGAACCTCCCTGGCAGGCGGTCTATGTGGGGCGGGATGAGCATACTCGGGAGCTGCGTCATCTAAATATGAGGAAAGAAAAACATCTTCTGCGGTTCTAGGATGCCCCTTAGGATGTACCTTTATTGGAAATAATGGGGTTGGCAAGTCTTTTGGTATCCCTGGAGTAGCCTTAGGTAATCCTTCAGCCAGGAGGGGATACATACCATTCATAAGGGCATTTCTTTGTCTGTCTACTTGTTCTGATTTCACTCGTGCACCTTCTTCAATTAATAGATTTTCTCGGACTTCATTTGAATTTTCTTTACTCTTCTCTTCCTGTCTACGTGCTTTTTCTGTTCGTCTATATGATTCTTTACGCCATAATTCAATGGCGTCTTTCTGTGATTGTCTAACTTTCTTTTTCCATAATTCTTCCTCTACTTTCACGATGCACTCTGCATCCCAGGTCCCCGCTGCGGGCCACCTCTGACTTTCTGGTAATTCCTTAGTGTAGTCTACCCATAGATCAAGAAATAATATGGCGTCTAGACCATGTTTATGATACATGAAGTACCCTGGAGTGTCCCTAGGAGGAATGGGAACAGCTTCTTCGAGTACCCCTTTTCTAGTTGTGATCTGTCTTAGTTTCGAAAAGAGCGGCATATTGAGAACTGATCTGATACTTGATTTTGAACAAACTTAATACAGTAATCACAATAATGAACAGTCATTCATACCACAATATGCAGAACGTGCTATAAACATTTAACATTTAACATTTAACTGAGCAACAATGATGATGACGATCTAAGAAAAACTTAATCATTAAACATGATACTCGACTTGAACTGAATTATTCTGAATTTATATACTTGATATACTAGATATACTGCTAAACAGTACAGATACACTGCTGAAACAGTGCAGACCGGATTTGTGTACCCAAACCCGTCTGGACCGGCACAACTTATGTGCACGCCAGAACGCCTCCCCAGTAATGGTACTCACCGGGTAGCTCGGAAACGGAAGGCCTCAGAAACTGGACTGAACTTGAACCGGACTGGACTCGACTCGAACGCTTCGGACACTGGACTCGACTTGGGACTTCGGAAACTGGTGGGCCTCTGTATACCTCGGATCTTGCTCTCTCAGCTAGGCTCTGGTCGGGATACTTCGCACTTCTCACCGCCTCGTCTGGGTGTTGATCGCAGCCTCAGTCGCCCCCGCTTGACCGGAGGGAGATACAGGAAATCCTGCTGGTACGCGTTATTGTCCGTCCAGCTGTGGCAGGAGACCGGGCCTGCAACGCACCGCCGGCGCGTGAGATGAGAAAGTGTCCCTGTTCGGGCGCCATTCATGTGGTAAATATTTTAATTACCGGGACTTAATTTGATACAGAAACATAATGAAATAGCTCAGTAAATAAGAGGCAGGATCCGTGGTATTAGAGGTTCGGAATGGGCTTTATTCCAGAGGTCGATTATAATCGGTTGCTCCAAGTTCCATCACCACGGAGGTTCAGGAAGTGAAGTACATACATTATTGACAAGAAATGACTTTTATAGAACATACATTACAATGAAATAGATGCGGGAGGCGTAACAATTGATAAGGAAGGTGACGATTCACATGCGTAACCGAAAATGGGTGTAATGAGGAGTAAAAAAGGAACATAATTGGTTATGATGTCATATATAGGTGGATCTATAAGATTATACTTGGCATAGATGCGCGCGCAGCAGTATGACGTGTGATTGACGTGCAACTAGGGGGTGAGGGGGACTTGACATTTAGCTCTACATGTGGCGACAGAAGTCTGGAGGGTCAAGTCAACCTAATCCCAAATCATATCTAACATCCTATGTTTAAAGAACTATGTTATCCACAAAGGAAGGACTCTTGGACAAAATCTATTCTATACTGACTGTGTGTGCGTGCACAAGCGTCTAAGTGTCTACACTAGATGCGAGGGCAGGAATTTTCCATAGTAACAGGGCTATGAATTACTTGCATAAAGACAGAGAAGCCGAGCCTTTGCTCGGTAGCTGGAAGAATGTTTACTTAAACTACTAGACAGGAATGCATCGGGCAGGGAACGGAGCAGATAATTTTCGAAGGTGAAATACAGTTCTTGGCAGGCAGCAAGCTGATGTCAGGCTTCGTGAGCCGCGCAGAGAATGAGACAAAGTTCATGGTCACAGATGCAGGCTCGGACTGGAGCTTTCAGAGACAGAAAGCAAGAGAAGCCTGATGACAGAATCAGGGCCTACTTGCCTGGACTGTAAAATGGCATAAGTGAACCATATAAAGGCGGTGGCCTTTCGTACTTAGGAATGGAATATCCGGCCCATTCATGGCGGATCAACAGAGGACATGTTAACGGTGGACGCACATGTATTTGCGTCTTCATAACTGGAACTAGAGGGAACATACATGTACTTGTAACATGCACATAGAACCGTTGGGGTCCAAGATAGGGGACATAACTGACCAGAAAAATCCATATTTCCACACCGTGCTGCCCGGCCGCCGCTCTGCCTGGCCGGCTCTTTTGTCTGCTGGGTGGCAGGGTGTGGAACTTGCCCTGACCAGACCAGCTCCCAACTGGCACAGGCGCAGGAGCGAGTTCAACGGCGTCGGGGGCGGGTGCAATGGCACTCCTTCTTCTTCTCTATTCATAAGGGGCCCGGGGATGGGGTTCCGGCCCCAACCTTAGCCGCTGATCGTCTGGTCCCACTAATGGGGTCTTAGGACCCTTCTTTGCCTTTATGGCCTGGGGATGGGGTCCTGGCCCCATTATGTCTCACACCGACACAGAGCATCCATCAATCAATCAATCAATCAATCAATCAATCAATCAATCAATCAATCAATCAATCAATCAGTTAATTTGTAGAGCGCACTACTTACTCGTGAGGGTCTCAAGGCGCTGAGGGGGGCGGGGGTGCTACTTCTGCTCAAACAGCCAGGTGTTGAGGAGTCTCCTGAAGGCCAGCAGGTTCTGGGTCTGTTGTAGGCGGATGGGGAGGGTGTTCCAGGTTTTTGCGGCGAGGTGGGAGAACGATATGCTGCCGGCGGTCGCCCGACGGATGCGGGGGACAGTGGCGATGGCAGGGTGTAGAAGGTGAGTCGTTCATTGAGGTACGCTGGTCCGGGGTTGTGCAGTGTCCGCCGCCACTGGATTAATTTTGAGTAAGTGTGTGCCTAGCCCTGGAGTCAGTGAGGGGCTTAAATTTAGAGTTGCTGCAGGTAATCAAGTTGCAAATCTGTGCTCATCTTGCCTTCCGACCTCCCCCAAGTTCCACGCACACACAAGTCACACCCACGCTTGCAGCTACAAACAGACTTGCAAAGAGCAGCCAGTCACTGACACGAATACACAAAATGCACGGCACAACCCCTTTCTCAGGCCGGCTGATGTAACATGATTTCTCTGTGCTGGCCTAAACTCGCTATTTACTAATGCCACTACACATGATCTATCTTCTTCCACATAATTGCCCACTGCCTCGAGGCTGCTGGCCACGCGGGCTGGGACCAAGTGTATGCCTCACAGGGCCTAAGCTTGCCTTGCCCAAAATGCCCAGGGGTGCGTGCTCCAGTCTGCCCCCGTTAGTTTTCACTTCACCCGGGCAAGCCAACAGCTCAGCCGTGCTTTACTTGGGTGATGATAGGAAACTAAATTCAGCGTGGCTCTCAAGAGACTGTTAGGTGTCTCTCGAAGGTAGTGTTTGTGAGGCGGCTGGTACCCGGATGTATACGTGTGGTACATGAATGCTATCTAAACTGAGTTGAAGTGCATCAAAAATACACTAATTATTGGAGCAAGTGAATGGAAAATAGAACAGGACGTTTATTCTGTATATTAACTAATTTGTGCTGAGCGGCCTCAAGTGGAACTGGCCATTCCTTGAATAACTTTGAAACAACTGTGCTAGTGTTGAGAGAGACTTGTTCTTAAAATTATAAACTCTACAGCACACTAGCTGTTGGCTATGCCTGAGACTTCTCTGCACCTCAGCCTGAGGCGTAATGCATTTCTGGTGCTTTGCAGCCATTTAAAGATTTTCTTGTTGCTCAAATTTCATTTAATAAGTTTCCCTCTCTTCACTGCTTGATTTTGCTTGCAAAAAGGTGTCACTCATAGTCGTTGAAATGTCACTCATAATTACACTGAAATTATAAAAATGTCACACTTAGCAATCTGAAAGCTTGGCCGCTATTGGGAAGGGGCCCCTCCCAGGATCATAAATAATTAATGATGCACTGTCCCACATCGGGGGGCATTTTGGAAGCTTGCAGCGGAGCCCCATGCACTCCAATGCCTGAGCTGGGGGGGGGGTCAAAGGTTAGATCTTTTCCCTCAGAATTTCTCGGGCACCATTGGGCCAAGCTGCTTGATCCTGGGCCATCTGGAGCCTTTGAAACAGGCCTTTAAAGTGGCACTTTAAAAAATATATATATATTTATTGATTTTCTTTTAATACACAGGAAAGTACTATCAGTCACCATGCAGCATGACATTACAATAGTGGTACCGTAGAAAAAGTGAAGCTCTCCACTTGTATGACGGGAAGCAATGGGAGTGCATGGCGAAACAACAGAGAAACACCAGCAACAAGCATTGAAAATGCAATAGGCCTCGCCTTTTATTAAGGTAAAGCCATTTGCTTTGCTAATGGTATTATATAGCAAAGCAAATGGCTTTAACTTAATAAAAGGCGAGGCCTATTGCAATTTCAATGCTTGTTTTCAATGAGCCACGAGTTCAAACTACAAATCATCTTCTCACGTGAGGAATCGCGGCTCTTCAATTAGATAGTGGATTTCGGTGAGAGAGGAGGGGGTGGATCGCTGGCGTGGGATTGGACAGCAGAGAGGCGGAGGGCGGTTAAGCGAGGAAAGGGCGGGAGCTTGAGGGGGCGGGGAAAGCCAGTGCTGGAGTAACCCTTTAGTGAGATGAGCAGCCGGTTAGTCACAGGCTGCGGTTAATGCCGTGGAGGTCATCCAATCCTTAATGAACTACACGTATTTAAACAATTTATGAGGCGGATGGTAGGATAACTCGCACTTGGCAGATGCTTAGGAGTTACTTTTGTTTCATTAAACTGCCCGTGGCAATAAGTGCGAATTTCATGCGTACAAATAAATGAAATACAAATTGAAACATTATTATTCTATATGGCTACATTCCACAATATTGCCGTTTCCAAATTCACTGCCATCGCTGGCCCAGGCCCCGAGATCGCCGCTCCTAAGCTCACCGCCGCAGGCCGAGTTCCCGTGACATCAACTCTCTGCCGCGCTGGGATTGGCCCCGCGGGAGAGAGTGTTTCCCTGAGCTTGGACGCTCCACATGAGAGCCGCGCTGGGATTGGTCCCAGCCCTCCAGGATTCCTGCTGCGTCATCCCAGTGCCGCGCTGGGATTGGTCCCCGGCCCAGAGGGCTCTCCCACGCTCGAAGAGAGAAGTGAGGCTCGGCCTGGGACCGGGGAGCGTCTCGGAGAGGAGAATTGCCTGGCTTGCTGGATTCACCCCGCATCTGAAGGCAAGGTAAGGCTCGCATCCGCGCCCGCGAGCTGAAAGAAATCTTCACTCCATTCAGCAACAAACAGAGGAGCAAACACTGCTTCACTCTTTTAGAGCCGTCCCAGTTGGACTGACTCGCATGACTGGTTTCTTATCTTTATGGGGCCATGTGTTTGGCCCCATAAAGATAAGAAAAACTTTTACGCCAGCAGTAAGTCAGGGCAGCCAGTCCAACTGGGACGGCTCTAAAAGAGAAAAGTGTACGTCACTAGACGCTCTTTTCCAATGGCTGGCCACCGTTTAGCATAAACTGTGACGCCAGCCAATGGAAACGAGGGGCGGGGCTTAAAGCCCACTAGAGCAATCTACCCTAAAACGTTAAATCTGGCCAGCGAGACTGCGCATGTCTGCGCAGTCTTACGCCAGGCGAGACTTAAAAAGGGAGCAGGCTGGTAAGGGCAAGCATAGGATCTAGAAGGTAAGCAGTTATCATCCCAAGCTTGGCGCTGCTGGCTCCAAAAGGGCCAGATGTGTGTTAGTGAGAACACAAGCAATCCACTATGAGGAGATTATGTCTATTCCAACCTCAGGTGTGGAATGTGGCTAATCAGAAAACAGGTGCTGACGGGCATCGCCTGAATCATTAGGAGGCAGAGGTAGGTGTTCTCTGCGTGCATCACACAAGGGAATATTGGGGCCCTGTGTGAGCTGACAAAGGGGGGCAATCATGAATGGGTAGAGTAATAGTCCGCCAACCCTTGAGATCTGCGCAGCAAGGTGTCCCAGTCTATGGTGATGGGATATTTATGGAGTCCCCAGGCTTTCTCTCCATGCACCACAGCACTCACATTCTCTGCCCAAGCCTGAACCAAGAGTATCCATACTGCTGATGTCGTCCCGACTGGCCAGCCAGCAGTGCGTTATAATGCACTTTCCCAGTACCAGCTTTTCTGCTTTGGCTTGTCTCTGGTGCTCTTCTCCTCCTGCTGGGGCATAGAAGTCCAGATGTTACCCCTTCTGTTCCCTAGGGAGTGTAAGGGAAGCCGCCTCGCTGGCCCTGGAGAGACCCACTGGTCTGAGTCAGCTGCAGACAGAGGGCCTGATTTAGATCTCGGGTTACAAATGCAAAAAGAACGTTGATGGACAGAATGCAGAACAATGTCATACATTCACCCCAGTACAGAGATCAGGGCCTAAATCCATCGTTTTTTTGCTCACCATGCCTTTCCCGTTTGGACCCAGCCATATGCAAATCAGTCTTGACCCTGTGCCTGGTGCACGACTCAACTCCCAATGGTGAGTACTTTTCACCTTGGGTTTTGTCACCCTTGTCCTCCTCAGTCTCTATTGTGAATTTTGACGCGGTTTGTTTCCGTTTTCCTTCTTTCCTACCCCAGGAGCCACGCTGGCCCATTATCTCGTCCTCCAGCTCTAAACTCGTCTGCTGATGCTGGTAATTCATTTTCAGATTTTTTGCCTAGTAGATTTGTTCCCACATCAGACACACCTTATTAACCCTTATTATTATCCATAGGTGCACAACCCCCCACCCCCATCTATCCCTTGGTCCTGAAGAAGACCCCGCCTCCAAGACATTCACTTTGCTGGTTCCAATAGGGGTCGAAATGTCGACTTTCTTTTTTTCCCCCATTAACAAACCGGATTGACAGTGATTCTGTAACTGTTTTCTTTGTTTATGTTGCTGCATTTCTTGGATTTGCCAGAAGACTGGCAGGATAGGTCCCTAAAATGTATTGTGGATGTATCTATATGCACTACCTTACCCTTGCACAGATCCCACTTTTTGCACCCGTCACCTCATTTGCACCTGTTTTAACTAAAATTCTGATATTGACATATGTTATGTCTGTTGAATTGCTGATCCTTTGACCTAAAACCTATTTAACTGAATAAATCACAGTCATTCATCGCATCTACTATTAGGTGTTGTCATAATTTCATCTACATTGCCGACACGTGTTCTCTGACATTTTGTAAACTATTTCCACTGTGACTTTCTTTTGTGCACCATCCAACCTGTAGGGGCATCTGATCAGCAGCTGGAGTCTGGGGTGGAGACGACAACTATGGCCCTCAAGAGAGGCCCCCCCTCTCAAAAGAAGAGAGCGCACTCCGAGAGAAGTTCACAAGAAGCGGTACGCCTACAGCGGTGCACCTACAGTGGTACACCTACAGCGGTACACCTACAGCGGTACACATACAGCGGTACACATACAGCTGTACACCTACAGCGGTACACCTACAGCGGTACACCTACAGCGGTACACCTACAGCGGTACACATACAGCGGTACACCTACAGCGGTACGCCTACAGCGGTGCACCTACAGCGGTACACCTACAGCGGTACACCTACAGGTGTCAGGAGACACAACAACTGCTCAGGACTTCTCAGCAATGGTACCCGGCCTTATACAGCCCTCTTCGGCTACAGCCTAACCCTGCTGAAGGTTTTCGACTTCCAAAAAGTTGTCTAAGTCTGAATTTAAAAATTCACACTGGGCTGGACTGAGTATGGCTCAGCATTTACGACAAAGACCTCCTTGGCATGGAAATCTGTATTTCCTACCCCTAGAGCCGTTCCTGCCATCGGCGGCAGCTTCACTTAGACTTTGTCTCGTGGCTCCCCGCTGACGAGGACTCCTCAACAGACACAGCCTGCGGCTTTACCTGCCTTCTCCTAAACTTTTCTTCAAAAAAACGACTAACTCTGAAGGTGAGCTAAGAATGGGCCCAATCGAGCCCCTGTATCCAACCCGAGTGCCATTGAGGTCAGCCTTAACTTTTGCCTTTGCCCCGGCCTTGCACGACCAGATCCCCACGGTTGGTGCGTTGATGTCTTAGGCGCTGTTTTCCATTAAAACTTTAACAGTTCATAACTATGGTCCCACTGATTGGATTTAGTTTGTTTGGTGTCATCTCATTTGTTACAGCGTTCCCTATTTTGCTAAATTGCTTTGGGATTTTTCTTGGGTTGTGTTTTCACTTTGATACTGTTTATGTGCTGCATTAATACTTTAAACAACGCATCTAATTTAAGGCTTGCTGCTGAAAGCTATCAGGCTAGCAGCGGGTTAAGCACAGTTTAATGAGTCTTGTAAGGTTTCCAGCCCCCTTAACCAATAACCCAATTTCTTCCCATTAGTAGGACGTAGATGTACATATGACCTACTAGTGTTCATCTGTGGACGTTAGATAACCTGCTTGTCAACAAGGGTAATGCAGAATGCCCCCCTTGCAGGCAGGTCACACCCTCCTAGAATGTGTCCCATCTGAGGGACATTGAAAGAGGTCTGAAGACCAGAAGCCATACTGAGGCGCCCCATAGGGGAATGGAAGTCACTAACAGTAATCTTGATTTTTCTCACTTAGTAAAGAATTGATCACATCTCGCGTCACAGGCTGCAGACACATCCTGTCCCAAGAGGTCCTATCAATGTGATGTGGTCACTGGTATGAAACACAGCAAGGAGGTCCAGAGAGGGCAGTTTCCCATCATCATCTGGCCCAAAATACCTAGAGACACTGTCTGGGCCTTAAAGGAACCAGAAATAACATTGCTGGGCTTCATATTATTTTATAGCTAGGGTGTCCGCCTCACAGTAGCCATTACAAATATTATTTCCACTCCTAGATTATTGCACGCGTGCCTGGTGCATTCTGGGAGTTGTAGTCTTGTTATGCTTCTAATAAACTAGTCAGACCAACACACCCAAAATTAATGATTTGTTGGAGAAAAGTTCAGGACTGGGCACAGTGTATTAGTAACATGAAGTAAGGTGGTCCCACATCTTTCGTAGCAGTTTCAAGTGAGTCCGACAGTTATTGCAACTTCGAGAATCACGCTTGTATCCTTTGTGGAAGGGTGTCCTGGGATAATATATACAGGTTACTTACAATTTAGGCCTGAATGTCTCCTCCATGCCAGGTTCAGATCGCACTAACCCGCAGGAAGGTGCTTTGAGACAGAGGTCACACTCTTGGCACATCACTTAACTCCTTCTGTCTCAACAACTGCCTGTGTGATTCAGCAACATCTGCCCAGCCTGCCTGCCTGTGTCAGAACTACTGCTGACTCTGTCTGTACGCTGTCCAGAGTGCTCCGAGGTGACGTTTGGCGGCATGACAAGCAAATATAGAAAATACATTCACAAATAAACAAAATGTATTACTCGCAGGGTAACTCACATTCAGCCTTAGGCCTCCTTCTGACCAGGTAGTGTGTGTCTTGCCAGTAAAACCATCCTAGTGTCCTCCTAGCCAGGTAAAATTACCCAGAGTAGTGTCCTTCTGCCTAGGTAACGCCGCCCCCTGTAGTGCCGTTCTATCAAATTAATACCACCCAGCGTTGTGTCGTTCTGACCAGGTAATACCGCAAAGTGTAGTGCACTTCTGACAAGGTATTACCACCCAGCGTCGTGTTCTTCTGACCAGGTAATAGCACACAGTGTAGTGTCTATTGGACCAGATCATACCACCCAGCGTCGTGTCTGTCTGACCAGTTAATACCACACAGTGTAGTGTCCTTCTGACCAGGTAATACCACCCAGCGAAGTCTCCTTCTGACCAGGTGATACCACACAGTGTAGTGTCCTTCTGACCAGGTAATACCACACAGTGTAGTGTCCTTCTGACCATGTAATACCACCCAGCGAAGTGTCCTTCTGACCAGATAATACCACCCAGCGTAGTGTCCTTCTGACCAGGTAATACCTCACAGTGTAGTGTCCTTCTGACGGGGTAATACCACACAGTGTAGTGTCCTTCTGACCAGGTATTACCACCCAGCATCGTGTCTGTCTGACCAGTTAATACCACACAGTGTAGTCTCCTTCTTACCACGTAATACCACCCAGCGTAGTGTCCTTCTGACCAGGTAATACCACACAGTGTAGTGTCCTTCTGACTAGGTAATACCACACAGTGTAGTGTCCTTCTGACCAGGTATTACCACCCAGCGTCGTGTCCTTCTGAGCAGGTAATACCACACAGTGTAGTGTCCTTCTGAAAAGGTAATACCACACAGTGTAGTGTCCTTCTGACCAGGTAATACCACACAGTGTAGTGTCCTTCTGACCAGGTAATACCACACTGTGTAGTGTCCTTCTGACCAGGTATTACCACCCATCGTCGTGTCCTTCTGACCAGGTAATACCACAGTGTAGTGTCCTTCTGACCAGGTAATAACACACAGTGTAGTGTCCTTCTGACCAGGTATTACCACCCGGCGTCGTGTTCTTCTGACCAGGTAATGCCACACAGTGTAATGTCCTTCTGACCAGGTAATACCACACAGTGTAGTGTCCTTCAGACCAGGTAATACCACACAGTGCAGTGTCCTTCTGACCAGGGAATACCACACAGTGTAGTGTCCTTCTGACCAGGTATTACCACCCAGCGTCGTGTTCTTCTGACCAGGTAACACCACACAGTGTAGTGTTCTTCTGACCAGATAATAGCACCCATGTTCGTGTCTTTCTGACCAGGTAATACCATACAGTGTAGTGTCCTTTTGACCAGGTAATACCACACCGTGAAGTGTCCTCCTAACCAGATAACACCACCCAGTGTAGTGTCCTTCTGACCAGATGATAGCATCCATCGTCGTGTCCTTCTGACCAGGTAATACCACCCAGTGTAGTGTCCATCTGACCAGGTATTACCACCCAGCGTCGTGTTCTTCTGACCAAGTAATACCACCCAGTGTAGTGTCCTTCTGACCAGGTATTACTACCCAGCGTCGTGTTCTTCTGACCAGGTAATACCACACAGTGTAGTGTCCTTCTGACCAGGTAATAGCACACAGCGTAGTGTCATTCTGACCAGGTAATACCACACAGTGTAGTGTCCTTCTGACCAGGTAGTACCACACAGTGTAGTGTTCTTCTGACCAGATAATAAGACCCAGCATCATGTCCTTCTGACCAGGTAGCACCACCTAATGTAGTGTCTTCTGACCAGGTAGTACCACCCAGAGTTGTGTCCTTCTGACCAGATAATAACACCCAGGTTTGTACCCTTCTAACCAGGTAATACCACACGGTGTAGTGTCCTTTTGACCAGGTAATACCACACAGTGTAGTGTCCTTCTGACCAGGTAATACCACACAGTGTAGTGTCCTTCTGACCAGATCATAACACCCAGCGTCATGTCCTTCTGAAAGTACCCCCTAGTGTAGTGTCTTCCAACCAGGTATTTCCACCCAGCGTCATGTCCTTCTGACCAGGTAATAGCACACAGTGTAGTGTCCTTCTGACCAGGTAATAGCACACAGTGTAGTGCCCTTCTGACCAGGCAATAGCACACAGTGTAGTGTCCTTCTGACCAGGTAATACCACACAGTGCAGTGTCCTTCTGACCAGGGAATACCACACAGTGTAGTGTCCTTCTGACCAGGTATTACCACCCAGCGTCGTGTTCTTCTGACCAGGTAACACCACGCAGTGTAGTGTTCTTCTGACCAGATAATAGCACCCATGTTCGTGTCTTTCTGACCAGGTAATACCACACAGTGTAGTGTCCTTTTGACCAGGTAATACCACACCGTGAAGTGTCCTCCTAACCAGATAACACCACCCAGTCTAGTGTCCTTCTGACCAGATGATAACATCCATCGTCGTGTCCTTCTGACCAGGTAATACCACCCAGTGTAGTGTCCATCTGACCAGGTATTACCACCCAGCGTCGTGTTCTTCTGACCAGGTAATGCCACCCAGTGTAGTGTCCTTCTGACTAGGTATTACTACCCAGCGTCGTGTTCTTCTGACCAGGTAACACCACGCAGTGTAGTGTTCTTCTGACCAGATAATAGCACCCATGTTCGTGTCTTTCTGACCAGGTAATACCACACAGTGTAGTGTCCTTTTGACCAGGTAATACCACACCGTGAAGTGTCCTCCTAACCAGATAACACCACCCAGTCTAGTGTCCTTCTGACCAGATGATAACATCCATCGTCGTGTCCTTCTGACCAGGTAATACCACCCAGTGTAGTGTCCATCTGACCAGGTATTACCACCCAGCGTCGTGTTCTTCTGACCAGGTAATGCCACCCAGTGTAGTGTCCTTCTGACTAGGTATTACTACCCAGCGTCGTGTTCTTCTGACCAGGTAATACCACTCAGTGTAGTGTCCTTCTGACCAGGTAATAGCACACAGTGTAGTGTCATTCTGACCAGGTAATACCACACAGTGTAGTGTCCTTCTGACCAGGTAGTACCACACAGTGTAGTGTTCTTCTGACCAGAAAATAACACCCAGCATCATGTCCTTCTGACCAGGTAGCACCACCTAATGTAGTGTCTTCTGACCAGGTATTACCATCCAGAGTTGTGTCCTTCTGACCAGATAATAACACCCAGGTTTGTGTCCTTCTAACCAGGTAATACCACAGTGTAGTGTCCTTTTGACCAGGTAATACCACACAGTGTAGTGTCCTTCTGACCAGGTAATATCACACAGTGTAGTGTCCTTCTGACCAGATAATAACACCCAGCATCATGTCCTTCTGAAAGTACCACCTAGTGTAGTGTCTTCCAACCAGGTATTTCCACCCAGCGTCATGTCCTTCTGACCAGGTAATAGCACACAGTGTAGTGTCCTTCTGACCAGGTAATAGCACACAGTGTAGTGTCCTTCTGACCAGGTTATAGCACACAGTGTAGTTTCCTTCTGACCAGATCATACCACCCAGCGTTGAGTCCTTCTGACCAGATAACACCCATGTTCGTGTCTTTCTGACTAGGTAATACCACACAGTGTAGTGTCCTTCTGACCAGGTAATAGCACACAGTGTAGTGTCCTTCTGACCAGGTTATAGCACACAGTGTAGTGTCCTTCTAACCAGGTGATACCACACAGTGGAGTGTCCTTTTGACCAGGCAATACCACACACTGTAGTGTCCTTCTGACCAGGTAATACCATACAGTGTAGTGTCCTTCTGACCAGGTAATCCCAGACAGTGTAGTGTCCTTCTGACCAGATAATAACACCCAGCGTTGTGTCCTTCTGACCAGGTAGTGTCACCTAGTGTAGTGTCTTCTGACCAGATAATAACACCCAGCGTCGTGTCCTCCTGACCAAATACCACCCATGCAGTGTCCTTCTTACCAGATGATAACATCCATCGTCATGTCCTTCTGATACCACACAGTGTAGTGTCCTTCTGACCAGGTAATACCACACAGTGTAGTCCTTCTGACCAGGTAGTACCACACAGTGTAGTGTCCTTCTGACCAGGTAGTACCACACAGTGTAGTGTCCTTCTGACCAGGTAGTACCACACAGTGTAGGGTCCTTCTGACCAGATAATAACACCCAGCATCATGTCCTTCTGACCAGGTAGTACCACCTAGTGTAGTGTCTCCTTACCAGGTAGTCAGTCAGTCAGCCAGTCAAAAAGTCTTTATTCGATTAACATCATAAAAGACATTCTATACAAGTTAAAAACAATACATATAGAGTACAATTCATATTACAATACAGGATAAAAAAATTCTAAAATCATATAAAATAGTTCATAGTAAACAAGTGATTTAAGAAAAATGACAAGCATGATAAAATACAATGAAATGAGAGACACGCCAGTCAAACCCAATAGACCATAGTAATGGTGCTAAATTAAAAGCGAATAAAGCCCAAAGGGACACATATCACGGCTTGAGTTTCCGTACCCTAAGAATCCATGCCCAACTAATAAATTTGGTAACACCTATCACTACAGGTTTTGATGTGTCTGTTTTCAAGATTCTACTAGCAACCTGTGCAGAACGTGTGCTCATTAATCTGCAGACAGATCGAAGCCAAACACGTCGAGGAAGTAAATAAGTTGGGCAACAGAAAAGGAAATGGTCTATAGATTCAATCGTATCTACACAGAAGGGGCACTTATCACTACCAAGAGGACTCCAGCTTTTGGCGAGTCCTCGCAGTGGTAGGGCGCCCACTCTAAACTGATGATACAGTTTACGTTCAAAATGTTTCAAAATGGTATCCCAGTAACCCTCATAGACAGACTCATCCTTAAAAACTAGGAATGTGGCAGTCATCGAGGTGCCTATGAGGGAAGCAGATCTCCTGTTCTTAATAAAACACCAATAGGCATCCTTTAGGACATTTTTCGGCGGAAAAACCACAGTATCTGGGTTAGCCCAAAGGTCGCCCATCCCAAGATCAATCAACAGGGTTTTAATACCAGATAACCAAGGTATCCTGTGCGAACCCTCCAACCCTTTAACTTCCAAGAGGGCTTTAGCATAGATCGATAGTTCAGGTGTAGTCCACAGGCGACGCCAAAACGCCAGGGGTCTATACCCTGCCAAGTCCTCTAGAGGCTGGATTCCCAGATCATATAATAAGGGAATGCGCGGAGTGGATTGCGGAAGCCCTATTGCTGACCGGAGAAATTTGTTCTGGGCGGTCATCAATTTGGACAGGTTACTGAAGCCCCAAATCTCAGCGCCATATAAAATGGCAGGCAGGATCTTGGAGCCATAAATTTTCAATAGGGGAGTACCACCCAGCGTTGTGTCCTTCTGACCAGATAATAACACCCAGCTTTGTGTCCTTCTTACCAGGTAATACCACACAGTGTAGTGTCCTTTTGACCAGGTAATACCACACAGTGTAGTGTCCTTCTGACCAGGTAATACCACACAGTGTAGTGTCCTTCTGACCAGATAATAACACCCAGCGTCATGTCCTTCTGACCAGGTAGTACCACCTAGTGTAGTGTCTTCTGACCAGGTATTTCCACCCAGCATCATGTCCTTCTGACCAGGTAATATCACACAGTGTAGTGTCCTTCTGACCAGGTATTACCACCCAGCGTTATGTCCTTCAGACCAGATAAAAACACCCAGTGTTGTGTCCTTCTGACCAGGTAATACCACACAGTGTAGTGTCCTTCTGACCAGATAATAACACCCAGCTTTGTGTCCTTCTTACCAGGTAATACCACACAGTGTAGTGTCCTTTTGACCAGGTAATACCACACAGTGTAGTGTCCTTCTGACCAGGTAATACCACACAGTGTAGTGTCCTTCTGACCAGATAATAACACCCAGCGTCATGTCCTTCTGACCAGGTAGTACCACCTAGTGTAGTGTCTTCTGACCAGGTATTTCCACCCAGCATCATGTCCTTCTGACCAGGTAATATCACACAGTGTAGTGTCCTTCTGACCAGGTATTACCACCCAGCGTTATGTCCTTCAGACCAGATAAAAACACCCAGTGTTGTGTCCTTCTGACCAGGTAATACCACACAGTGTAGTGTCCTTCTGACCAGGTATTACCATTCAGCGTCGTGTCCTACTAATGCACAGTGTAGGGTCTGTCTGATGTTGTACTAACACACAGTGTACCGTCTATCTGATGTGGTTCTAACACACAGTGTACCATCAATCTGATGTGGTACTAACGCACAGTGTAGGGTCTATCTGATGTGGTACTAACACACAGTGTACCGTCTATCTGATGTGGAACTAACGCACAGTGTAGGGTCTATCTGATGTGGTACTAACACACAGTGTACCATCTATCTGATGTGGTACTAACGCACAGCGTAGGGTCTATCTGATGTCGTACTAACACACAGCGTACCGTCTATCTGATGTGGTACTAACACACAGTGTAATGTCTATTTGATGTTGTACTAACACACAGTGTACCGTCAATCTGATGTGGTACTAACACACAGTGTACTGTCTATCTGATGTGGTACTAACACACAGGGTTCCGTCTATCTGATGTGGTACTAACGCACAGTGTAGGGTCTATCTGATGTGGTACTAACACACAGTGTAGGGTCTATCTGATGTGGTACTAACACACAGTGTACCGTCTGTCTGATGTTGTACTAACACACAGAGTACCGTCTATCTGATGTGGTACTAACACACAGTGTACCGTCTATCTGATGTGGTACTAACGCACAGTGTACCGTCTATCTGATGTGGTACTAACACACAGTATACCGTCTATCTGATGTGGTAGTAACGCACAGTGTACTGTCTATCTGATGTGGTACTAACGCACAGTGTACGTCTATCTGATGTGGTACTAACACACACTGTACCATCTATCTGATGTGGTACTAACGCACAGTGTAGGGTCTATCTGATGTGGTACTAACGCACAGTGTAGGGTCTATCTGATGTGGTACTAACACACAGTGTACAGTCTATCTGATGTGGTACTAACACACAGTGTACCGTCAATCTGATGTGGTACTAACGCACAGTGTAGGGTCTATCTGATGTGGTACTAACACACTGTGTACCATCTATCTGATGTGGTACTAACACACAGTGTACCGTCTATCTGATGTGGTACTAACACACAGTGTAGCATCTATCTGATGTGGTACTAACACACAGTGTAGGGTCTATCTGATGTGGTACTAACACACAGTGTACCGTCTATGTGATGTGGTACTAACACACAGTGTAGGGTCTATCTGATGTGGTACTAACGCACAGTGTATGGTCTATCTGATGTGGTCCTAACGCACAGTGTAGAGTCTATCTGATGTGGTACTAACACACAGTGCACTGTCTATCTGATGTGGTACTAACACACAGTGTACCGTCTATCTGATGTGGTACTAACACACAGTGTACTGTCTATCTGATGTGGTACTAAAAAACACAGTGTACCGTCTATCTGATGTGGTACTAACACACAGTGTAGGGTTAATCTGATGTGGTACCAACGCACAGTGTACCGTTGATCTGATTTGGTACTAACACACAGTATACCGTCTATCTGATGTGGTACTAACACACAGTGTAAGGTCTATCTGATGTGGTACTAACACACAGTGTAAGGTCTATCTGATGGGGTACTAACACACAGTGTACCGTCTATCTGATGTGGTACTAACACACAGTGTATGGTCTATCTGATGTGTTACTAACACACAGTGTACCGTCTATCTGATGTGGTACTAACACACAGTGTACCGTATATCTGATGTTGTACTAACACACAGTGTACCGTCTATCTGATGTGGGACTAACGCACAGTGTAGGGTCTATCTGATGTGGTACTAACGCACAGTGTAGGGTCGATCTGATGTGGTACTAACACACATTGTAGGGTCTATCTGATGTGGTACTAACACACAGTGTAGGGTCAATCTGATGTTGTAGTAACACACAGTGTACCGTCTATCTGATGTGGTACTAACACACAGTGTAGGGTCTATCTGATGTGGTACTAACACACAGTGTACCGTCTGTCTGATGTTGTACTAACACACAGTGTACCGTCTATGTGATGTGGTACTAACACACAGTGTAGGGTCTATCTGATGTGGTACTAACGCAGTGTAGGGTAAATCTGATGTTGTAGTAACACACAGTGTAGCGTCTATCTGACCAGGTAATAACACCCGGTGTAGTAACCCACTGACCAGGTAATAACCCACATTGTAGTGTCTATCTCACCAGGTAATACTACCAAGAGCAGTATCCTTCTGGCCAGGTAATAAATAACACCCAGTGTAGTGTCCACCTGACCAGGTAATAACACCAGGTGTAGTGTCTATCTGACCAGTGTGTGGTGTCTATGTGACCAGGTAATAACACACACTATAGCGTCTATCAGATAAGGTATTACCCCCCAGTGTTAAAGCGCTGAGATACAACACCCTTTTCCTTGTGCACCTATGTTTGTTACCTGTTAGTGTGGGAGTTACAGGCTGGTTTGTAACCTTCTTTCACGGTGTAAAACAGGCCCAGATACAAACACTAGTGAGCCCTTTCTTTCGGATTCGACAGGTCTTTTAAAAGGCGCGTGCTCCGGGGAGGGTGTGATTGGCAGCAGAGGTGCAGGGAGGGCGGGGCCCCGACAGACTGCCCTGGAGAGCTATCTGCAGCCCTTCTGAGGCGGGTGGTACCCGCAGAGTCACGATGCTCTGACTGGCTTGCAATGACATAGTGCCAATATTGGCAACAGTTATCACAACACACATAAGTACATAAATAAAACACACGACACTGAATGTAAGTGGAGAAATATTGCTGCAGGTTTATTAGCATAAGCAATATGCAAACATGGTGGGTTATCTTACGGGCGATCCCAGGGCAGGCCAGCCCCTATGCCGCCTGCCCGTCTGATAAGCCTAGAGTCACCATGGCAACGCCAATTGGTGTATACCTAATGTTGGGAGGGTCCCCCCCTCCCACCTGTGGACCACCAGTCCACTTGCTACACACGCCCCCCCGTGATGGGTGGGCGGAGCATACATGGCAGCCCCCGGTTGCTCAGACCCACAACCGCCTGTCGGTTAGCGGGGCGCCGTCGGTCTTCCAGTGGACACGCTAAAGATCCCTGGGTATCCTGGCTTAGCACCACACGGTGCTGCTGCATGCTATACCCCTTGGTATGTGCAGACCCTGGATCGCCCTGTAACTCCTCCTGCAACACAAAGTGAGAATTGTTAGAAAACCGGGCCCCCCCATTGTCCCTCCGGACGCCGGGTAAGCGGATGGGCGGGCAAGGCGAACGAGCGGACAAGAGGGCGAGGAGGGGGCGGAGACAGAATATGTACCCCCCTGGCTCCTCCCCGCCGGAAGCAGCTATCTGCTGGGGTCTCCCTTGGTCCATCCCAGGGACACGACCTCCCACCCCTGTGCCTTCCTGTGGCACTAAGGCGGCCGCCCTCAAAGGGGCGGGCCGCTGCGCAACCCCCCCCCGGGCAGCCTTACATAGTGCCAATATCGGCAACAGTTATCACAACACACATAAGTACATAAATAAAACACACGACACTGAATGTAAGTGGAGAAATATTGCTGCAGGTTTATTAGCATAAGCAATATGCAAACATGGTGGGTTATCTTACGGGCGATCCCAGGGCAGGCCAGCCCCTATGCCGCCTGCCCGTCTGATAAGCCTAGAGTCACCATGGCAACGCCAATTGGTGTATACCTAATGTTGGGAGGGTCCCCCCCTCCCACCTGTGGACCACCAGTCCACTTGCTACACACGCCCCCCCGTGATGGGTGGGCGGAGCATACATGGCAGCCCCCGGTTGCTCAGACCCACAACCGCCTGTCGGTTAGCGGGGCGCCGTCGGTCTTCCAGTGGACACGCTAAAGATCCCTGGGTATCCTGGCTTAGCACCACACGGTGCTGCTGCATGCTATACCCCTTGGTATGTGCAGACCCTGGATCGCCCTGTAACTCCTCCACAGCCTTGGGAGTGGCCACCGTCACTACCAGGGCCCCCCACCAAGGTAGACCTATTTCCTTACAACCTGCTGCAGCCAAAGCTTCCCCTAGGCCCAGTAGGTCCAGTCTATTCGCAACCCGCAGCTGCCAAGGCTTCACCAAGGTCAAGTAAAATTAAATTCATGCCTAGCGTGGAGAGGCGCACCCCATCACCCTCCAGACACCCTGTTGATTTGGCGTGTAAAAGGCCATGCCTGATGAAGCCAAAGCCTCTTAGCTCAGTGAACTTGCACATGGCGCTATTAACTTTTCTCCTTGACACCTCAATGGCTTCTCCTGAGCGGGCTCCTTGCCAAGGTAGCCTATTACTAACAACCTGCTGCAGCCAAAGCTTCCCCTAGGTCCAGTAGGAAAAGAACCGTGCCTAAACTAGGGAGGTGCACCCCATCTCCCTCCCGGCACCCTGTGGACTTGGCGTGTATAAGACCATGCCTGATGAAGCCAAGACCTCTTTGCTCTGCGCAACTGCGCATGGCTCCTGGTAGGCCATCATACCTACAGCATACTGATACCGGGCTTCTCCCAGGTCCAGTCAAAACAAGTCTACGCCCAACCGGGCCGGCGGCCAGCGTGCACCATCAGGACAGGTTCCCCCAACCTTTCTAAACTCCTCCGTGGATTTGACTGAAATGACCTTAAACCTAAATAGGCGATGGTCCAAAGTTGCCTTCGCATGGCTAAATAACAATCCCTTTGCCAAGACACTCCTGCCTGGCAGTGCCCAGCCTGCCTTCCTTCCTCTTTCACTCCGTTGGAGTACGCCCATCGTATTCCATCAGTCACCACCAAATGTAAAGCCTTGCCCTCCCAAAATTCTGCTAGTATACCAGGGAGAGACAGGTCAGAGTGACCACCGAGGAGAACAACGTGTAAAATGCTTCTCTATTTGAATACTGGAAAAGCCAATTGGTCTCCAACAGATTTATAGCTTAAAGTGTTCCCCCGGAGCTTCCCTTAATCATATGGACCATAGGCCCCAGTTGGAAGGCCACTTCCACAACCTGCATAGCTGCCAGCCAGTGCTGGAGGGCGGGCGAAGTTACCCGGTACTGATGCTCGCAAAGGTACCTGTTTCGTCAAACTCAAGGGCGTGCTACTAAGTGAGCAACCAGACTCTGCCCCAGTACCCAGAGGTCAAACCCAAGCCCCTCCAAGTTCTGCTGCTTCACCTGCCTGTTAACACGAATCCCAGGGCAGACCACCGGCCTATAACCCATGCTTGGCCATGCCTGAGCTAAAATACCTCAGAACAGCCTGACAACAGGCTAACCACCAGCATTGCGTTCTGAATGTTTCTGACACTGCCAAGAAACATGCGCATAACTAAAGCAACTGGCACCATGCCATAAAAGTAACAATTCAGCCTTCTATGAAACAAACGTGCCCTTGTGGCGATCAGAGTAGTGCTCCCTCCAAGCCAGCAGCCCTACTCAGCCAACCCGCACCCTCTTGGCACTGGCACACCCCCGCCACAGCTGCCCTCGAGTGCCTGGTCGTGTGAGGCCATAACCTATGTTTCATCACTGCGTCATACCGGGGTATGATGACCCATCTAACTCTACTGCTGAGTGCCCATTGCACCATCGCAAGTATGCCTTTGCCTGCTCAGAGTCTGGCTGTAAAAGTTGGAAGACATTGACCCCCCAGCCCAGGGCGAAGATGGCAGCATTACAGTATCTGGTGCTATAGACGGTCCCCGTACCCTGATGGGACAGAATGCAATTCCCTTGCTCCTGTTGAGCACGAAACCAAAACCAATTGCTCACCCTGGTTTAATACCTTCCTGCTGCTAATCATTTCCTAGCTGAATGTTGACAAATCCATGTTCTGTAATGGCACTACTTCGCCGCCTGCACCATTCTGCCAGTGCCGAAAAGACCTTTGTCATGCTGCCTGGCCTCATCAATCTTGCCCTGTTCTAGCAGCGCCCGCTTCAGCCGAGGAGCAAACAACTCGCCGGTACTCCCAAGCTGGCCCTGATGCGAGACAAACCGGGCCAAGGCACAGCAGTGAGGTACTAACTAATAGCAGGTCTAACAGCGTCAACAGGCGTCCTCGGCTTACAATAGGCGTGGTGGAGTGAGGGTATCCAGTGAGAATCAAGATGACAACTTCCCATCTGACCGACCGTGGTGGGAACCACTCCTGCATATTCTAGTACACATGGTCCCAGTTCACATGTCGCTGCCTGATGTACGTGCCCTAGGTACATGGTGCACTGCCGCACAGCTTGGCCCCTCAACCACTTCCCAAACCTTGGAAGCAAGCCTTTGCTGGATGCCCTCAGATCCTAGCCGTGCGCGCCTCACCCAGGGGGTTCCCTTACTAACGAAGCTTTCTTCCTACTGCTAGCCGGCGTAACGCTCAGTGTCCCAGGACATGAAATGCTACATCCAACACATAATCTACGTTCTACGACCGCCAGCGAAGGATGAAGTGTTCACCAAAACCCAGAAAGGAACATCACTGGCCGAGAGACAAGGCAAACAATGCTAGGGCCAATCAACCGCCTCCCTCCAAAAGTTTCTGCTGGTAATTGACCAGAAACTGGCCGGGACCTTAAGTAGTAATTATCTTGCGCCGTTATCCAAAGTTCCCGCACATGCTGGTACTGCACGAGCACTCTGGCCAAGTGCGAATTGTGTTTCCTCAATATTCTGGGATAGTGTTTTCAACATAGAAAGACAGCCGCGGCTCACTGATATTACTGCAAATAATATTCTGTCACCTCCTTGGTGAATCACCTTGGCCTTCAATGACCGCACCGTCCTGTGAACTTCCCAAGCCCCATATAGGCCCCCCCTGCCTACTCACTGCTCCCTACAGCAGGACAGTTGTGTAACTCTAACCAGGACTCACCAAAGCGGCCCCATCAGTTAGGTCCACACTTAGCTCCTGCTGTGCTGTAAACATAGAACATCACAACTACCCAGCTTTGCTCAGGCAATGCGTAAGGGGTCAGACCGGCCACTAGCACGCCGCGCAGCTACTAGGTGTTCAGCTCACTGAGAAGCCTAGCTGATCGACAATCCTAGCGTTAATCGAACGCGCATTGAGAAATACATCTCAAGTTATACAAATGTAAATGTATGTGAACGTAAAGGAGTTGAAACGTAAAACATGAGCTCCAGTTACATGATATACAGGCACGTGTCATTGCATCCCTATATTTACTACAAAAGGCAATACCTACAACAAGCCCATCTATTGCTAATCAGTGCTTCTATTTGCATAAGGTGAGAAGCCACATTATAGCTCAGTTGCAGGCAACCGAGAGCTAGCCGCCCCCACTCCTTGCTCTTGCGCTCCACCAGAGCCCCAGACCCCCAAATAAGAGCAAGCCAAGGCCACACAGTCTCAGTTACAATGAACAAAACACTGTGGTCTCGGTTCCACTGCCTAACCCATAAATACTGAGCACATGTCATGCATCCCTATATTAAATACGCCCTTTCTGGACACAATCACTTTTAACAGCATCGCACCATCTCTGGAAGTAACAAGGTCCTCATAGTGAGGAGATCTTGCCCTCCCTGCTTGGCCTTGAACCCTGATTTGGAGGGACTAGTCGCACCCAATGCTGAGAACCTTGCCTCTGAGGCACGGTTGCTGGTTACTCTCAACCGGCCCGAGCTGCTGAGCCACGTAAAAGAACTGCACTCTGTATGTAGATTAAAAGGTAATGAGCGGGCATGGCAAAGCATTTCATAGAAACCCGCTTACTGCCACAGTTCCAGCGTAGCTGTGAGATTCACTTCCCTTGCACCATTACAATAAGTTAATAGAAGTTGTCCGTCTTCCCCCGGCTCAAGGTACTTCGCTAGCAAAATATATTGAAAAGTTGAGTGCGACCGAGAAAGGTGCCCTACTGCCATGACATAGCCCTTGACAATGTCGTGACTGGGGTCCGAACCCAGGTTGCTGCAGCCACCCCACAGGGTATGAAGCACTATAGGATCCCGTTGAGCTGTTTGAGAGCAGAATCGCAGCGGCACTGGTGACCCGACCACAGCTGCGCACATGAATTACATAACAATAACCTTAGCATCACGGAGCGTGCTGTGTGGCCCAAGGACCGACTATCTGGGTCTCATCGGTTACATTCGTGTCCAAGTGAGTGCAGCAACGTGAAGGCCTAGCCCAGAAATGCGCCACTGGAGAGGCCTGAGGGAAGAGAGGACTACTGATGGAACAAGCTATCAATGAAAATAGTAAGCTGGGTGATCTATGGGAAGTGCATGTCCTGGCAGGATAATCATGTAGTTCCAAATGTCCTAATTGTGCCCGTACAGTGGACAAGGCTTGTAAGTGATGCACATCTAAAGTGTAACAAGACTGAAAGCACCCAAAATTAAGTCCCTCCTCCTGCCGTATTCAATATCCAATAGAAATACTATACTCTATTCTGAAATGAATGAATGTACTCTTAACATTGGCATCTGTTATATAGCGCGAACTCAGCCCGAAGGATAGGAGCGGTGTGCATGAGCACCGTAATTACATTACATGCTCAGTCACGGGGATATTAGGTGATTTGCCCTGAATCACAGGATGTGGACGCGACCTCGAGGCTCGGGCCCTGGTATCCTGCACCAAAGTAAGCAGCCTGAGCCTCAGGGCCCTGCACAAACGAGGCGCTCCACACCCCCCACAGCCGACATTGCGCCTCCATCAACCCGGGATGTCTGGCGACCCAGGGAGGCCGAGGTGAGCGTCGCCCCGCAAACGAGGCAATGCGGACCTCACAGTGCCAGTCCTCTCTACTGTGAGAATGCTAACATGACTCCGTGGTCGCAAGGAGCGAGCCACGGGTGTCATATAGCGCAAACTCGACCCGCAGGATAGGAGCGCTGTGCAAGAGCACCGTCTATTGAGGGTCTCAGATAAACCTCCTCTCGCCACCGGGAGAGGCGACTGTCGTGCGGGCCCCCGAACCAGGGAGGCCCCCAGCCGCTCCCGCCGGAGTACCGCCCGCACAACCTGATCTACCCCGCCACCCTACGCTCCCCCACAGAGCAGCCCGTGGAGGAGGCAGGCCAGCGCGCGTTGGCCGTGGACAGGCTTGCACGAAATGTGGCTCATGGTAACAGCCAATGAGTTACATGATACCGGAGGTATTGGAGGGCTTACATAGCCGTACATCACAATTCATGAACGGGGAGGTAAGTGATATGTCGTAAATCACAGAAAGTGGACGCCCACGAGGCTCGAACCCTGGTTCCTGCCCCAGAGGCGGCAGTGAGGCGAGTTGGATTGCAATATGGTGCCAAAGGAGCATACATTTGACAGGCCCAATGCGACGCACTCATCTCTACAAGTAAGGGCTGAGACTCCCTCAGTCATCCCCCCCCTGCCACATCGGCGTCATTGTACAGCGTTTTTCATTTTTTTTTTTTTTTTTTTTTTTTTTTTGGGTCATCGTGTGAACTACTTTCATATATGTTAGGGGACAGTTCACACACGTCACATGCTATGGAATTACATGTTCACCGCCTAAATGTGGCATATTATAATCTACTGTTGGTTCTCCATCTCAGGTGAGGTGTGCTTGTGCATGTCTACTTCTGACATGCCATTTGGGGCCAAGTGGCGAAGGAAAGATTTGCCTAGAATCACGGGTGAGGACGCAACCTCGAGGCTCGAGCCCTGGTTTCCAGCACCAAAGACGGCAGCCTGGCTGTTAGGCAGCCAGGGCTCGTGCACACGCCTGCTAACATAACTCGACACAATGGCCTCACTAAAGGCACACTGTGCTCACTAAAGGCACACTGTGCTTCTACTAGCAGGGAACGCACATCGCACCCAGAGCCCACTGGATGCAGTGGAACATAATTTCTGACTTGCAACCTCCGGCAGCGTAGCTACCTCGTTCAGGCCGTTGCGGTCCCCCACTGCGGTGCCTGCTTGTCTGCCTGCAGTCCGGGCGCTGCGCCCCAGCACATCGGAAACATTGCTGGGCCGGACTCCCTGCCCTGCCCCTGGACCAGAGACTTAACCCCAGGGGAAGCCCGCGAGGAACCCGCTGCCCCCTGTCCCGTCCTCCCAGAAAGCTCTGATTCGCCCCAGAGGGAGCCCGCGAGGAACTCGCTGACCCCCCCCCCCCCTCTCCTCCTCGGGAACAATGACCCTCAGGAACGGTCGTGTGACGCTATACATGAGCACCGTAGCAGTGCCGGAGATGGAGCGCTGTACATGCGCCCCGTGAAGTTGTACCGGGCACATTAAGATGAATGATTCACCCCGGACCACACTGCCTGTGAAGTGGTGAAGTCGGGATTAGAACTCGAGTCTCCCGTTTCCCCAGTCAACTATTCTCAAAAGGCCACCGGATCCCCCCCTTTTACAATATGCAAGTCCCTCTGAGCACCCGTGAAACATTGCACAGGGTTGGGCCTTATATTTCAACACCGCATAATTACTATTGCTCAAGATCGGAGCGCTGCACCTAAGCCCATGAAAGCATTACACATGATTGGAGCGCTATACGTGGGCATCGGGAAACAATCATGAGTCTGACACGGGTGTGTGCGTGCTTAAGCCCCGGCTCCCAAAGATGTGGACGCGCCCTGGCACCGAACTCGGCAAGTTGAGCCGCCGGCCCACACCCAGGCCCATCCCCCCTAGTGCGGGGGGGGGGGGCGGGACGATGTGCTCGCCCAGGCCTTAACTAGCTGCCCGAACCCCGCACCCAAGGCTTTTGCCACTAGCAAAGGCACTGCTCTGCAATCCAGATTCAAAGCATGACCGGGCTCTGGGTTTGCCATGGAAAGCTGGGGGGGGGGGGGGGGGGCGTGATAATCCCCAGCTCCCGGGTGAGGACTTGCCCTCGAGACTCGAGTGAGTATACGGCAGATGTGCCGAGCAGCAGTTGCCGCGCGCCGCCTTCTGCGCCGAGGGGACCCTAAATACCCCACGGGAGTCGTCCGGTTAAGCCGACGCACCACATCCGAGATGTGCAGCTAGGCCCTTCTAGAGCGGCGTAGCTGATTACCGAGAGCCCGCTGGGAGTTCAACATTTTTTGCCGCGCTGTCTGCCCCAACCCCCCGCACATGATAGTGGGAGGACTCGACCCATACTGCGATAGGATCACCGCAACAATGGAGATGGGGAGTAGGGGTGCAAACTAACCTCGATGTCCGCGGTGTAGACTCCGGCGACCACAGGCGAGACGGCGAGAACCAGAAGGCGAACGAGCGGACAAGAGGGCGAGGAGGGGGCGGAGACAGAATATGTACCCCCCTGGCTCCTCCCCGCCGGAAGCAGCTATCTGCTGGGGTCTCCCTTGGTCCATCCCAGGGACACGACCTCCCACCCCTGTGCCTTCCTGTGGCACTAAGGCGGCCGCCCTCAAAGGGGCGGGCCGCTGCGCAACCCCCCCCCCGGGCAGCCTTACACATGTTCTTGTTTTCATGGCTGCTCACAAGATTCGTCACCGGTAGGAATCTGTCCCCAGGTGGCCCCTCCCCCTCCTGGTCTGCGTCTATTGGACAGAACAGCACAAGCGCCTCCAAGGAAAGAAACAGACTTTTAACGCTGGGAAGTGAAGCTGCTTAAGCAATGACCGCTGCCGGCAGTAGGAAGTGCTGGTGCAGGCAGTGCTAACAAGCCGCCCTACTCGCCTCTGACCCAGTGCTTAATTTGTAAAAATAAAATAAGTGGCAGGACCCTAGCCAGGAGAGCACCAGAGCTTGCACCATCCCTTGCCACTGCCCGCGCTGCCAATGTCAGTACCTACGCAACAACTATTTATTTTATTTAATGCATGTTTTAATTGTTTGCATATTTATATAGCGCGAACTAGACCCGAAGGTAATGGAGCGCTTTACACAGCACCGTATTTACATTACACTTTCAGGCACGGGGAGATTAAGTGATATGCCCAGAATCACAGGATGTGGACGCGACCTCGAGGATCGAACCCAGGTTTTCTGCACCAGAGGCAGCAGCGCAGCCGACGGACCACCTCCCCTCCCCATGTTTATATAGCGCGGACTTTACCCGAAGGTGTCAGAGCGCTGTACATCTGTCACCCTACACAAGCGTGACATTTCAGACTATTCAAGAACCCCAAAGCTATAAGAATACCTTGGGCGGCTGAAATGAGTTGTGTTTATTTTTAATGTACACTGATTTAATAAACAACTATTGTTCTGCTTATCTTGTAATGGCACAAACAGCGCCACCATGCAGCAGCTGTTATAAGTGCCAGTGTTGACAAGTGCGGAGCACCGAAAACCACCTGCTCAAATTAAGCACTGCTCTGATTGGTGGTAGCGACAGTGGTGCATTGCAGGGGTGGGGCTGCGCACCTTTGATGGCATCATGCCCTTCATGGTCTGTGAAATGCCCTCAAACCGAACTGCGAATTGAGGTTTTGTTTTCTCTTATTCTCATCTTCGACACCAAGATGACCATCTTTCCACTTTCACTTTGGATGACACTTTTGTGCGTGGAGACACATTGTGTGAATAGAGAAACATTGTGTGAATAGAGACGTGACGTTGTGGGAATGAAGAAACATTGTGTGAATAGAGACACATTGTGTGAATAGAGACACAACGTTGTGGGAATAGAGAAACATTGTGTGAATAGAGACACATTGTGTGAATAGAGACACGACATTGTGGGAATATAGAAACATTGTGTGAATAGAGACATATTGTGTGAATAGAGACACAACGTTGTGGGAATAGAGAAACATTGTGTGAATAGAGACATATTGTGTGAATAGAGACACGACGTT
Source organism: Triturus cristatus (assembly GCF_964204655.1). Taxonomy (NCBI): domain Eukaryota; kingdom Metazoa; phylum Chordata; class Amphibia; order Caudata; family Salamandridae; genus Triturus; species Triturus cristatus. The sequence continues at coordinate 1,198,251,460 of NC_140582.1, read as the reverse complement.
GTGAGAATAGAGAAACAGTGTGTGAATAGAGAAACATTGTGTGAATAGAGAAACAACGTTGTGAGAATTGAGAAACATTGTGTGAATAGAGACAGGGAAACATTGTGTGAATAGAGACACATTGTGTGAATAGAGACACGACGTTGTGGGAATAGAGAAACATTGTGTGAATAGAGACATATTGTGTGAATAGAGACCCGACGTTGTGAGAATAGAGAAACAGTGTGTGAATAGAGAAACATTGTGTGAATAGAGAAACAACGTTGTGAGAATTGAGAAACATTGTGTGAATAGAGACAGAGAAACATTGTGTGAATAGAGACACATTGTGTGAATAGAGACTCAGCGTTATGGGAATAGAGAAACATTGTGTGAATAGAGACATATTGTGTGAATAGAGACACGACGTTGTGGGAACAGAGAAATATTGTGTGAATAGAGACACATTGTGTGAATAGAGACACGACGATGTGAGAATAGAGAAACATTGTGTGAATAGAGACACGATGTTGTGGGAATAGAGAAATATTGTGTGAATAGAGACACATTGTGTGAATAGAGACACGACGTTGTGAGAATAGAGAAACATTGTGTGAATAGAGAAATATTGTGTGAATAGAGAAACATTGCGTGAATAGAGAGACGACGTTGTGAAAATAGAGAAACATTGTGTGAATAGAGACACATTGTTTGAATAGAGACACGACGTTGTGGGAATGAAGAAACATTGTGTGACTAGAGACACATTGTGTGAATAGAGACACAACGTTGTGGGAATAGAGAAACATTGTGTGAATAGAGACATACTGTGTGAATAGAGACACAACGTTGTGAGAATAGAGAAACAATGTGTGAATAGAGAAACGACGTTGTGAGAATTGAGAAACATTGTGTGAATAGAGACAGAGAAACATTGTGTGAATAGAGACACATTGTGTGAATAGAGACACGACGTTGTGGGAATAGAGAAACTCTGTGTGAATAGAGACACATTGTGTGAATAGAAACACGACGTTGTGAGAATAGAGAAACATTGTGTGAATAGAGACACATTGTGTGAATAGAGACTCAGCGTTATGGGAATAGAGAAACATTGTGTGAATAGAGACATATTGTGTGAATTGAGACACGACGTTGTGGGAATAGAGAAATATTGTGTAAATAGAGACACATTGTGTGAATAGAGACACGACGTTGTGAGAATAGAGAAACATTGTGTGAATAGCGACACGACATGAGAATAGAGAAACATGTGAATGAGAAACATTGTGTGAATAGCGACACGACATTAGAATAGAGAAACATTGTGTGAATAGAAACACTTTGCATGCAGGAAGACACCTTTGTGTGCATGGAGACACTTTGCACACACTGACACATCAGAAGATGTCTGTTGGGGAGCAGGGAGATTATGAGTCACAAAGTTCATTTATGGGGTTCAGTTCCACAACCCCGACTCTAATGGAGCCCTTTTAAGAGATATCGCTGTGCTGGATATTGTGCTTTTCACCCCTGATCGCTGATCCCCGCTGTGTTTGTGTTCCGGCCTCTTCACCCCCTCGCGGAGGGAGCCTCGGCCGCTCGCAACCGGCACCTTTGAAGAGACTCCTCACAGAATGAATAACTCATCACTCAAAGGGAATGGAACAGTCTTAAGACCAGAAACACCAATGATAAACAGTATCTACAATGGACACTGCCCCAGGCCCAGAAGGAAATGCCTCACAATCTACTTCTGCCTTACATAACAAGCACAAGCAAAGCCAATAGGTCTGGCCCTTCACATAGCTACAGCACCTCAAATAATTACTAGATGTCCATCTTGAATCAGACGCAACCGTTTAAAGACTTTACCAAGGCTGCAGCCCTTCAAAACTTTACAAGATATCTCTCTCTGACCAGAAGCGACAGCGTAATAAGTCTATTACGAAGCTGCAATAACTCAAGTTTTTATTAAAGGCCCCTCTCAAGTCAGATGCAACTTGTTCAATCAGTCAGTAGATTTGAATAGTGCTGCGTGTCACCCGTGAGGGTATTCAGGCGCTGGGTTTGCAGAGCTGCAGCTCCTCACGGCTACACTAGAGGGACATCTTGAGTCAGATGGAAAAGGACTGAAATTCTTTCGAGAAGCCGCATCTCCAAATGTCCCTACTAGAGGTCCCTCTCAAGTCCGATACGAGTTCTTGAAATGTCAGTCTCAAGCCCGATGGGGAGTGGCTTTAGTCTAACTCCATAGCTACGCGAATGACCTGTGCTCATAGTCTGTACCATAAATAAATACAACAAATCTGATTTATGGGGAGGAGTCAACAGTGCAACTTACAATAAGTGTCTTGAGTGATATGGGAATGGCTGATGACGCTCTATTATACGCAGGGATTATTATTCACCTGTGTATTACATGAGGATGGTGCGTTCTGGGCAACGATCAGTCCTGTGATACCCACAGGAGTATTTGTTGTTATCAGGCTCAAAACTTCTTTTCACCACGAATAGATACGGTCAAGAATAAACCCTAAGAAAATATTTTCATGACTTTTTCTAAAATGACGATGCTATCTTAGTGCATAATATTAGTATAGTTGTTATTATAAAAACAGGCAGAATAGTGACAACATCAGCTAATAAGCAGAGTATTAGAAACAAGTCCAACATCACAATCGTATGTTAGAATGTCCCTACATTTCTTTTCCAGTCCCTCCCTTCTTGCCGCTAACTAAGCTATCTTAGCAGCAAAAGGACCCCGTCTGAGTTTTGTAGGGGTCCTCGACTTTCCTCCGCATACCGTGGTTCAATATGAGCTCTTGTCGCTCTCCGCACGTAGCACCTATGATGTCCCGAAAAGCCGATAAGGCTTGTCAGGTGGTCCCAAGGTGCCTGCCCCGTAGCCTTTGAAGCGGTGTTTACAACGTCTCTCTGCGCAAACCCAAACTCTTGGCTCCATGGACGAGTGAACATTTTGCTCTCTCTAATGCTTGTTTGCATTTAGCTTAAATACTCTTTACAGTTTTGAAAAGAACGCGCTTCTTATTAAATGTTAGTTTAAACAACAATCATCATGCTTCTACGAAACATTATCGACTGTCTGAATTACATATATAAACAATTGCTAAAAGAACCATTAAACAATATAAAACATTGACGGCTGTTTGGATTACTTATGTAAACAATCGCTGAACTATTACATCGCACTGAGAATAAACATTAAACTGATTATGTGTGTTAACAATATTAAATACAATATGCATTTATAATTGAAAAATATGCCCTCATATAAATGAATATATAAAACACAACGGAGGATACACAAGCAGAGAATTATGTGTGAGCTAGGAAGATTACACCAATGTCTTCTTTCCCTCCTCGAGCAATCCATGTGTACCTATCAAGCACAACACCAAAGCACTCAAAAACAGTCCAACAGAACCATTCAAAACCTTCAGAATACTTGTTGTTCGACATACACTATTTGACCGATACCGTAATAATATAAGCGTCACCTACACTCACTTTCTACGACGATACTGGGCGACTTGAACTTATAGTTAACTACGGCAGGCTATTTGCTTATGCTTAAAATCTGATGGACCACCGTTATTCTCATTTGGTCCTCAGATGTTTTGTTATTGACCATACTGAACATAATTGGTACGGAGGACGCACAAGTACGGCAATCTAATTTCAAGAACTCCTGTGGCCTTTCTTCTTGTGTGTGGCTATTACTCAACTAGACATACGACCAAGCTTTCTGGATGCAGATACTGCTCTCTTGACTCCACTAATAAGGAGTTTTTCCTGAATAATTATTTTTCGGTCCGACGTTCCAATATTATTATTTCTACTTGTCAACTTCTGACCAGGAAACTATCATTGAGCCTTAAAAAAGTCACCTTGTGACGAAACACGTGTCGGCTGCCTTGTCCTGTTTTCAACACACATCTTCTGTTGAGAATAAAACACAGATTTAACAGAGCAACAAGTATTCTGAAGGTTTTGAATGGTTTCTATTGGACTGTTTTGGAGAGCTTTGGTATTGCGGATAATACAGTTTGCACATAGGTACCTTCTGGACCTATGTGTTTAGGGTATCCCGGGAAGTAGGATGCTATGTACCATAATAGCACCAATAATACTTCATACGTTACTGTTTAATTAATAGACATTTCATTGTACTAATTGTAAGAGGTGCGGTTGAAAAACCACTACTGCCCATTCTCATTGTTCATAATGTTTACCTATCGCTCTGTTGTTTCAGAGGAATCAAAACCTCTTCTAGGCTTGGAAGCAAGGTTCACTCGCATCCGATGTACCTAGGGTCCACTTTCAGGCCCAAGTCGGTGGCCTCCAAGTCCCAGGATCCTCGGCTCTTTGATGGTCCATGGCGCTGCGCTTTACTATAACTAGGCTTTACTTATAAATAGGGCTTCCGGTTTCCCGTTTAAATGGATTTTTACATATAAATACAGACGGAAAACTTTACTACTCCTAAATGCCCTTTGTGAATACCGAAAGTCGTAAAGTTAGGATTTTGTCTCAGTTTAGGAGTAGTAAAGTTAGCAATCCTAACTTTTCTACTCAATGTGCTTTGTGAATACCGAAAGTCATAAAGTTAGGATTTTGTCTCAGTTTAGGAGTAGTAAAGTTAGCAATCCTAACTTTTCTACTCCTAAATGCCCTTTGTGAATACTGAAAGTCGTAAAGTTAGGATTTTGTCTCAGATTACTTTTGTGAATTGGGCCCATAGAGTTGATGTCGAACAATAGGTCTTTACTTCCCAATATAGCCTACTCTGTGGTAGTCGATGTAGTGTTGATGTCGTACAGTAAGTCTTTAGTTCCCTTTCATAGCCTACTTTATGGTAGCCAGTTTTCTACAGTAATCCTTTACTTCCCTACATTACCTACTTTGTGGAAGTCGATGACGTACAGTTGATGTCGTAGAGTCGATGCATTTTCCGGTTCACATTATTGAGGATATCATGATATACAACCAGTTTAGGGTAGGTCCTCATAAGACAGATCAGCCCTCCTCCTCCTCTTCCTCACATGGGGTAGAGTTAGGTGCAAACCAGTCTATCCGAAATCCAGATCTCTGTGATGAGAAGCAAGAACAAAATTTGGTGCACCTGCCTGTGTTCTCAAAATTTGAGTTTGCCCGGTAGGAAAAAGAGGAGGACTGGCAGAATGCACAAGAAGAACCAGGCAGAATGCACAAGAAGAACCAGGCAGAACGCACAAGAAGAACCAGGCAGGATGGTGCAGCTCACAATATCAGGAGGGACATCTGACCAAACAACAGGATGAAGACTTGTCTTTAAAAAGACATAAACATAGGCCTCAATTTCTCTAGCACAGCACAAAGACTGCCAGGGAATTGTGAGTTCAGCCCAATGATTATGTTATGTCTACACAGTTAATAGTTACTCTGTCCCACAACACGTCCGACTCTGCAGCACGACTTCACTCCTGCTTGACAGATGTAGCAGTATGGATGAGCCTCAGCTGTCTCAGGCTTAATGCGGGTAAAACCGAGGTCCTCATCCTCGGCAAACGGACGTCTATTTGGTCTACGGGTTGGTGGCCGGATACACTGGGACCTCTTCCAACGCCCAAGCCGAAAATGAAAAATGGAGGCATCTGGTTTGATTCCAAAATGTCATTCGAAGACCATATCACGAGCCTAGCAGGACTGTGTTTTAGGATCTTAAAATTCTACAAAAAATTCTTGCATACTGTTAGATCTGGGGGTCTCTAGTTGGCAGGGTGGTACCACTGTCCAAGTAGGGACCCTTGCTTCTAGTCAGGGAAAGGGGGATACACTGTTAAGATAACCCCTGCTCACCCTCTAGGTAGCTTGGCCTGAGCAGTCTAGGCTATCAAAGGCAATGTGTAAAGTATTTGTACCAACACTCACAGTAACACAGTGAAAACACCACAGATTTACTCCACACCAGTTTTAGAAAAATAATGTATCTTTACTAAAAACTTCACAAGACCAAATATTACAGACAAACCAACATATAATTCAAAAGGTTACTTTAAGGATAGTTCAAGAGTTTGCAGAAAGTACTCCAGGATGTAAAAGTCAGTGTCCTGCACAATGCGACTCTCAATGCACAAAATGCGACACTTTCGTGCCCAACCGTACCTGTAGTTGCGATAAGGTTCCCAAAAGCTATAACAAGGAAGCTTGCAAAGGCGATGCGATGCTCCTGAGATCCTGGGGAGGCTTTGCAGCAGCCCTGCTTCACGCAGCAGAGGTGGATGCGCCGGCTCCGATCTGTAGGGGGAGGATGCGATACCTTTGGCCTTCGTTGCGTAGGTTTCTTAGGGGGAAGCTTCATGCACAGGTTCGATGCGACACTCTTCGATGTGGTGCGATGTGTGGCGCAGCGTTGCCTTCCGGCGCCGCAACTCTCGATGCGCCACGGAACGGGACTCTGCGTCGACGCACGCAGCGATTGGAGACTTTTCACGCACCGGCAGTGGTGCGGCCCGCAAACGGGTTCCGCGACAACCCTCGCAATGGCAGGAAGCTTCACGCTTCGGGACGATGCTCGACGCACTCGGCGATGCGGAGACCCTGCGTGTTGCGATGGTGCCGCGATGAAATTTTCCACGCACTCTCGTCTTGCGACACGCAATCGGATGATGCGTTGGGTACCAGTCACTCTTGTTCACGCTTCTGCTTCCCAGCTCCCTAAACACAGCAAAACGACCTCCTGAAGCCCCAAGACTGGGCAAGCACTCCAAGGCAGGTCAGAACTCTCTCAGCAGAGTTCCAGGGGAGCTGGTGGTGAAGTCCTTTTGTTCCTGGGACTTCTTAACAGGGAGCCAGCTCTTCTCAGGCCCTTGGAGATCAGAATCAAAAGAAGGGGACACAGCAAAGTCCTTCCCCTCTCCTTGGCAGCAAAGCAAAACAGCAAGCAGGCAGTCTTCTCCTCTTCAGTCCTTTTCAGCTTTCTCCTTGGCAGAGGTTTCTTCTTAGTTCCAAAGTGATCTAAAGTTTTAGGTGTCTGGGGTCCTCTTCTTATACCCCTCCAAGCCTTTGTCTCTCTTTGTTCCAGTGGGGGGATTCCCCTGCTCAAACCGGTTCCTGGGTGTGCTCTGCTCTGGAGCACCTGGTTCCTTTCAGAGTGAGGGGCAGGGTCGTTAGACGCTCAGCAGGGGGTGGAGCCTTCTTTGTGCCAGCAGAGGCAGAGTCCTCAGCCTGGCCAGCAGGGGGTGGAGCCAGCTTTGTGTTTGGCAGGGACAGCCCTATTCAAACCCAGGGTCTACTCCTCCCACCCATCTAAAGCAGATCTCCCTATTCACCCTGCTGCTGACTCATCCAGGCTCCTGGAGCCACCTGGCCCATCACATGACACCCTTCAGCCAACCAGCACACAGGCACACAGGAAGGTTAAACAGGAGAATAGCTACTTTCTAAAAAGTGCTATTCTCACACAGTGAATTTAAAAACCATCTTGCTAAAAAGATGTATAATTAAATTCTGAACACAGAGATACCAAACTTGGATTTTCTATCTTGCCCTTATGGGAAGATAGGCATGTAAACAGCCTTCCCCATTCTATCCTATGGGCAAGATAGCCTCTCAGCAGTGAAAAACGAAAATGGCTGTAATTCACTACCAGGGCATGTTACACACCTCAGTACATGCCCTACCTTTCAGATACACTGCACCCAGCCCAGGGGGGTACCTAGGGCCACCATAGGGATGCCTGACATGTACAGAAAGGGAAGGATAAGGCCTGGTCAGTGGGTGCACTGGCCAGGTCGACATGGCAGTCCTGGACTGCACATAGGCACTGCAAGCAGGCCTAAGACATCATTTTAGCGCTACTCCTGTGGGTGGCACAATCAGTGCTGCAGCCCACTAGTAGCATTTGAATCACCAGCCCTGGCACACGCAGTGCACTTTACTAGGGGCTAACAGGTGAAACAAATATACCAATCATGGATAACCAATCAATATAATAATTTATACAGAGAGCATATGCACTTTAGCACTGATCAGCAGTGGTAAAGTGCCCAGAGTCTTATTGCCAACAACCACGGGTCAGAAAAAATGAAGGAGGAAGAAGCAAAAAGTTTGGGGATAACCCTGCAAAAAGGGCCGTTTCCAACACATACCTGCCAGAGTCAGCCAGAAAGAGAGTGGATTAGTCCCTCATCCATCTAGATGGACTACTGCAATGTTTTATATTTAGGACTCTCACAGCACGCATTATGCGACTCCAGCAGGTGCAGAACATGACAGCACGTCTACTGCCGAACTTAACGAGACGCTCCTCCTCACCTCCTTCTTTAGCCAAACAGCACTGGCTCCCTCTAAATGAGCGAGACACCTTTGAAGCTCTCTGCTACTGCCACAGAATCCTCAACGGCTGAGGTCCTGGCTACCAGCACCCTATGTTCTCAGTCCATGTCTTTGTGCATTCATCCCCAGAATCAAAACAAAACGTGCATCAGAGGATGCTCCCTTAGCTTTTTAACAGCAAAACAGTGAAATGCAATACTGTAGGAAAGTGTCCCTTCTTTGCATGGTTACCCCGCATTTTTGCCTGACATCGGATGCAACTCAACTTGATGTGCCATGGGTACCTGCCAATCAGGTTCCCAGGGCCTATCTTCTTTCCCAAAATTGTACCTTTGTTTCCACAATTGTCACATCCCTGGCCACAGCTAAGGCCCTTGTAAAAGGTACCATGGGTACCAAGAGCACTGTGACCAAGGAAGGCCTCTGAGGGCTGAAGCACCTGTTGTGCCACCCTTTGAGGCCCTGTACCTTGACACCCACACACTGCCATTGCAGGCTGCATGTTTTGTTGCATAGAAACGTGAAGAGTCGACATGGCACACACCCCTGAGTGCCATGCCTATAGTCCACTGCCTGAGGCCCAGGTAAGTCACCCCTCGAGCAGGGTGCACTGGTCTTAAGGTGAGGGTCCAGAGACAGGAGCCCTGTACCCCTACATTTTCAAGTCCATTCTGAGACATTGCAAGTGCAGTAAAGCCATAAAGAATATATGGTCTGGGAGTTGGTCACTAGGAACTCCACAGCTCCATAAGGGCTTTGCTAAAAACTGGAAAGTTTGGTAGCACACTTCGCAGCACATTAAACCCACACTGATGCCAGTGTTAGATTTAATGTAAAATGCACTCAGAGGGCATCTTTGAGATGCCCCCTGAAAGTCAACCAGCCCTGGTGTGGTTCCTGAATGCCTGCCCACCATTGCCACCACCAGACAGCTTTCTGGACCCCTGGGCAGAGGGCATCCGCTCTCTGGCTCCTCCTCCCCCAGGATGGGCTACGCCCACGAAAGGGGGAGCTCCAAAGGCCTGCCGTATTTGGACGCTGTGCCTGCCTCCAGCAACTGGCTCCCACCGGTTCAGACCTACGCCCCAAGACAGGGACCCATTGGTCCCAATCTACACACCCCTTTAACGCCCCAAAATGTAGTATTTAGGGGTGACCATGAATCTTGCCTCCTCAGATTGGAGGAAGAAAGAAGAAGGGCCGAACAGCCGTGCTGACCCAAAAAAAAAACGAGGACACCAACTGACGTGGCCCCAGCCCTACCTGCCTATCCCAACCACGACCTGCCTAAGGCAAAGAAACCGGTGTGTCCAGCAGCAGTAGACTCCCAGAGCCTGGAGGACCTGCCCTGCACTCAACTAACAGAATCTATCTCCCTTGAGCACTGGATTTGCTCAAACCAAAGATTAACCTTCAGAGTCCGGACTCCGCAATTAAGCACCACTCTGCACTTAGCCACCGCAGGCCGAGGCCAAGTGGCCTAATACGCCCAAGAGATTCCCCTGGCGATCATAAGTTGGGATCCGGTTACCCCTGACCTCCCACAAGCTTTGAAACTACACCTGCAACCCTTACTTGAATGGTCCCTCCGACCATGGCCAAAAGGGGTAAGACAACTGTTCCCTTGACCAAAGCGTTCCAGGAAGTCTGACTGCGTCTGACCAACTGACGCCGACCACGACCGATCGCAGCCTAAGGAAACCGACGCCTTAGACACCTCATCCCTCGACTCCTTCCCGGCCTTGTGTGGCCCAATCAACGTGTCCAAGCACTCTCGCAGATCCCCAGTCACTTTCCCAGCCGTGGGTCGCCTCCAAAAAGTCTCCCTGACAGAGCCTGCAGCTTTCCGAAACTGATGGACTCCACTAAAAAGCCCAGAGGACCCCAATGTCCGCTTTACCTCCTGCACTTGGCCACCTTGGTGCCGCTTGCGGTGCAGCTCTTGTTGGCCCCTGCAGTGCTGACCGCAACCTTAGGAGCTTTGCTTCCACATCCAAGTGGTCTGCTTGCCAGCAGACCCCAACCAAAGGCCCTTAGCCCATTTGCTAATATTGGGCCCCTGCACTCTGTACCCGGCCGCCCCAGTGCCGCTGGCGGTGCAACTAGAGTTTCCTAACCACAAAACCTCAACCTCGTATCAAATGCTTTACTTTCGAGTTCGATAACCACTTTTCCTCCCACAGGGACCCATAGTATGAGATTCTGGGTCTAGACAGCGTTCTATGTAGAACTGCTAATGTATGGGTAAAAGTGAGCACTTTTGTAAAGTAATCCGAAAGTAATCAAAGAATATTTAGTGTGTGATTCCAAGTATTCTGAAAAGCTAAATCAACCTGTAACTGTTACAATTACAAGAACAACTGAATTTCCTTGAACAGTCATGCATTTGCAAGTATTTATTACCTACCTGTACCTGCTTGGTTCGATAAATAAACTATATATATACCTTTTTTATACTTACCTAATTGGTCTGGATTCTGTCTAACATCAGCCGTGATTGAGTGAATACAATAAATGCTGAACACACCCTCCTGATAAGCCTATACCTTACTTTGCTGTAGAATATACAGGGCCACCTCTGCGATACCTCTGGGTATACCCTGGACTCTGCACAGTATACCTTACTTTGGTGTAGAATATGCAGGGCCACCTCTGCGATACCTCTGGGTATACCCTGGACTCTGCACACTATACCTTACTTTGGTGTAGAATACGTAGGGCCGCCTCTGCGATACCTCGGGGGATACCCTGGACTCTGTGCACACTGTACCTTACATTGGGGTAGAATAGGCAGAGCCGCCTCTGCGATGCCTCTGGGGATACCCTGGACTCTGTGCACACTATACCTTACTTTGGTGTAGAATATGCAGGACTGCCTCTGCGATACCTCTGGGGATACCCTGGACTCTGTGCACACTATACCTTACTTTGGTGTAGAATATGCAGAGCCGCCTCTGCGATGCCTCTGGGACTCCCTGGACTCTGTGCACACTATACCTTACTTTGGTGTAGAATATGCAGGGCCACCTCTGCGATACCTCTGGGGATACCCTGGACTCTGTGCACACTGTACCTTACTTTGGTGTAGAATATGCAGAGCCGCCTCTGCGATACCTCTGGGACTCCCTGGACTCTGTGCACACTATACCTTACTTTGGTGTAGAATATGCAGGGCCTCCTCTGCGATACCTCTGGGGATACCCTGGACTCTGTGCACACTATACCTTACTTTGGTGTAGAATATGCAGGGCCGCCTCTGCGATATCTCTGGGGATACCCTGGACCCTGTGCACACTGTACCTTCCTTTGGTGTAGAATATGCAGAGCCGCCTCTGCGATACCTCTGGGGATACTCTGGACTCTGCACACTATACCTTACTTTGGTGTAGAATATGCAGGGCCGCCTCTGCGATACCTCTGGGGATACCCTGGACTCTGTGCACACTGTACCTTCCTTTGGTGTAGAATATGCAGAGCCGCCTCTGCGATACCTCTGGGGATACCCTGGACTCTGTGCACACTATACCTTACTTTGGTGTAGAATATGCAGGGCCGCTTCTGCGATACCTCTGGGGATACCCTGGACTCTGTGCACACTATACCTTATTTTGGTGTAGAATATGCAGGGCCGCCTCTGCGATACCTCTGGGGATACCCTGGACTCTGTGCACACTATACCTTACTTTGGTGTAGAATATGCAGGGCCGCCTCTGCGATACCTCTGGGGATACCCTGGACCCTGTGCACACTGTACCTTCCTTTGGTGTAGAATATGCAGAGCCGCCTCTGCGATACCTCTGGGGATACTCTGGACTCTGCACACTATACCTTACTTTGGTGTAGAATATGCAGGGCCACCTCTGCGATACCTCTGGGGATACCCTGGACTCTGTGCACACTATACCTTACTTTGGTGTAGAATATGCAGGGCCGCCTCTGCGATACCTCTGGGGATACTCTGGACTCTGCACACTATACCTTACTTTGGTGTAGAATATGCAGGGCCGCCTCTGCGATACCTCTGGGGATACTCTGGACTCTGCACACTATACCTTACTTTGGTGTAGAATATGCAGGGCCGCCTCTGCGATACCTCTGGGGATACTCTGGACTCTGCACACTATACCTTACTTTGGTGTAGAATATGCAGGGCCGCCTCTGCGATAACTCTGTGGATACTCTGGACTCTGCACACTATACCTTACTTTGGTGTAGAATATGCAGGGCCGCCTCTGCGATACCTCTGGGGATACCCTGGACCCTGTGCACACTGTACCTTCCTTTGGTGTAGAATATGCAGAGCCACCTCTGCGATACCTCTGGGGATACCCTGGACTCTGTGCACACTGTACCTTCCTTTGGTGTAGAATATGCAGGGCCGCCTCTGCGATACCTCTGGGGATACCCTGGACTCTGTGCACACTGTACCTTACTTTGGTGTAGAATATGCAGAGCCGCCTCTGCGATACCTCTGGGACTCCCTGGACTCTGTGCACACTATACCTCTGGGGATACTCTAGACTCTGCACACTATACCTTACTTTGGTGTAGAATATGCAGGGCCACCTCTGCGATACCTCTGGGGATACCCTGGACTCTGTGCACACTATACCTTACTTTGGTGTAGAATATGCAGGGCCGCCTCTGCGATACCTCTGGGGATACTCTGGACTCTGCACACTATACCTTACTTTGGTGTAGAATATGCAGGGCCGCCTCTGCGATACCTCTGGGGATACCCTGGACTCTGTGCACACTATACCTTACTTTGGTGTAGAATATGCAGGGCCGCCTCTGCGATACCTCTGGGGATACCCTGGACCCTGTGCACACTGTACCTTCCTTTGGTGTAGAATATGCAGAGCCGCCTCTGCGATACCTCTGGGGATACCCTGGACTCTGCACACTATACCTTACTTTGTTGTAGAATATGCAGATACCTCTGGGGATACCCTGGACTCTGTGCACACTGTACCTTCCTTTGGTGTAGAATATGCAGGGCCGCCTCTGCGATACCTCTGGGGATACCCTGGACTCTGTGCACACTATACCTTACTTTGGTGTAGAATATGCAGGGCCGCCTCTGCGATATCTCTGGGGATACCCTGGACTCTGTGCACACTGTACCTTCCTTTGGTGTAGAATATGCAGGGCCGCCTCTGCGATACCTCTGGGGATACCCTGGACTCTGTGCACACTATACCTTACTTTGGTGTAGAATATGCAGGGCCGCCTCTTCGATACCTCTGGGGATACCCTGGACCCTGTGCACACTGTACCTTCCTTTGGTGTAGAATATGCAGAGCCGCCTCTGCGATGCCTCTGGGGATACTCTGGACTCTGCACACTATACCTTACTTTGGTGTAGAATATGCAGGGCCACCTCTGCGATACCTCTGGGGATACCCTGGACTCTGTGCACACTATACCTTACTTTGGTGTAGAATATGCAGGGCCGCCTCTGCGATACCTCTGGGGATACTCTGGACTCTGCACACTATACCTTACTTTGGTGTAGAATATGCAGGGCCGCCTCTGCGATACCTCTGGGGATACTCTGGACTCTGCACACTATACCTTACTTTGGTGTAGAATATGCAGGGCCGCCTCTGCGATACCTCTGGGGATACTCTGGACTCTGCACACTATACCTTACTTTGGTGTAGAATATGCAGGGCCGCCTCTGCGATAACTCTGGGGATACTCTGGACTCTGCACACTATACCTTACTTTGGTGTAGAATATGCAGGGCCGCCTCTGCGATACCTCTGGGGATACCCTGGACCCTGTGCACACTGTACCTTCCTTTGGTGTAGAATATGCAGAGCCACCTCTGCGATACCTCTGGGGATACCCTGGACTCTGTGCACACTGTACCTTCCTTTGGTGTAGAATATGCAGGGCCGCCTCTGCGATACCTCTGGGACTCCCTGGACTCTGTGCACACTATACCTCTGGGGATACTCTGGACTCTGCACACTATACCTTACTTTGGTGTAGAATATGCAGGGCCGCCTCTTCGATACCTCTGGGGATACCCTGGACTCTGTGCACACTATACCTTACTTTGGTGTAGAATATGCAGGGCCACCTCTGCGATACCTCTGGGGATACCCTGGACTCTGTGCACACTATACCTTACTTTGGTGTAGAATATGCAGGGCCGCCTCTGCGATACCTCTGGGGATACCCTGGACCCTGTGCACACTGTACCTTCCTTTGGTGTAGAATATGCAGAGCCGCCTCTGCGATACCTCTGGGGATACCCTGGACTCTGCACACTATACCTTACTTTGTTGTAGAATATGCAGATACCTCTGGGGATACCCTGGACTCTGTGCACACTGTACCTTCCTTTGGTGTAGAATATGCAGATCCAGCTTACCACAACCTCCTCTTCCACTCAGACAGGAGGAGTCGGAGGTCTCTTTCCACATAAAACTGAGAGCAGGGCTCTTCCGATCCGTCAAGCCTGGCTCTCCAGATGTTTGCGCTCGGTACAGAGGACAGTGAAAGCCTCAGCGCTGGGACACGTCTACTGACGGAACTGGGCGCTTTACAAAGTAGAAAAAAAATATGTATTTGTATAGGGCACAACTCAACTGGGAGATAGGGGGTGGGGAGGGTGGAGTGGGGGGTGGGGAGGGTGGAGTGGGGGTGGGGAGGGGTGGAGTGGGGGGGTGGGGAGGGTGGAGTGGGGGGGTTGTTATCCTGGCACTGAAAACGGTTCATGTTCAAGACCCCAAAATGCAAAGAACTTCTGGTGTTGTGTCCGGGACTAAAACCAGGTGCGCCTGGGCAATTCCTTAGTTAAAACACACAAACACAAAAAAACAGATCGTTTGGTATTTTGCTGTGGTGAAAGCTCCTGCGCGCCATTCCTATGGCGGAAGTAACCGCCCCCGCAATGATACAAAGGCCTCTTGCGCCTGACAGTGTTTGTTTTTCCCACGGCCGTCTTACCTTCTAATATGATCCAATTGTTTCCCGTTGTACATGTTTGCGTTCTGTATTTGTGGAGCACGATCATGCGTGGGGCCCGGCATCAGGAGGTTTGCACCGCAGACAAAGCACAAAGGTGACGCAGACACTGAACAAGGAGGATTCCAAGAGGAAGCACCGGCTCTGGTTCACGACGCCACAGGATGCGGAAGTTGATGTTACACACATGTGTAACTTCATATTACACACATATGTAAATTCATATTACACACAGGTGTAACTTCGTATTACATACGTGTGTAACTTCGTATTACACGTGTAACTTCGTATTACACACATGTGCAGCTTCGTATTACACACATGTGCAACTTCATATTACACACATATGTAACTTCATATTACACACATGTGTAAATTCATACTACACAAATGTGTAAATTCATATTACACACGTGTAACTTTGTATTACACACGTGTAACTTCGTATTACACACATGTGTAACTTCGTATTACACACATGTGCAACTTCATATTACACACGCAAACAGATCGGACTCCAAGTACAAAGCTTTCACGAAATGTGAACCTGTTCTTGTGCATCTATTTACCTAGTAGCGTAGCCAGGATGTCGTGGGCCCTGGTGCAAGCAACAGAAATGCACCCTCTGACTGCTGTTGGGGCTGTAAATACAGCAAATATCAGGGTTTAGTGGGGCCCTGGGCCCGGTGCCACTGCACCTGCTGCACCAATGGTAGCGACGCCCCTGTATTTACCCATGTGTAATGTTCCCCCATGACAGGGAGCTGTTATGCATGAGTAAATCTACTCTAGGGGCATAGAGGGGGCTTTCAAGGACGGGGATCCCCAAACTAGGAGTTATTCAGACACTTGGCTTCCACAGTCTAGAAATGACCCGAGATGAACTCTTTTCAAGGCCAGGAGTACATGGGTTTCTATGCTGGAATGGGAAAGGCAGAGTAAGGGAGGTGGTTTCACTACGAAGAAATGTATTTCCCCTGGGAATGTAAAATATAATAAAATTAAAAAAAATGCAACTACACAGACCTGAAATCATGTTTCCATTTGTACAACAACATATGTGGAAACGCCTTCGTGTGGTCGGTATCTGGAGTTCGAAGCGGTTTCCCAGAAGCACTCCTGGGTCCATGCACTGGTTGCATGGCTCTTCTTTGTGGATTCCTGGCATCAGTTGATCCCCACTCCCCCTCCTTCGCCCCACCCCATGCAAGTGCGTAAACCGGGGGCGCACCTTGTCCTGAGACCTGTACCCTGTGATGCTTTGCTCTGGAGGTTTCCTCTCCAACCCACCGACAGCACAGACCTTCTGTGCTTCCAGGATTTACTTCCACGTGCTAAGAGTGTCTTCTGGGGTACATAAAATCAGGTTCAGTGACACTGACATCCTCAGTGAGAAAGCAATGCTCCAGACACTGCTGGAGGGTGGTGGTCAGGGGGGCAGTGAGAGTCCTTCCAGGTGAAGGGCAGAGAAGTGGCCATCAAGACAGGGGGGCACGCCCACAAAATCATAACTTGGGAATGTTCACAAACATTTCACATGGTTTTTCAGAGTCCTTTGCACATGACCACTAAACAGTGCTGGAGTATGTGTAATACGGGGGGGCCATAAACTTCTGTATTTTAGTTTGATGGAGCAGGGTTTGGCAAAAAGAAACTTCCTTGGATTGACACCCCCATAATACAAACAGTGTGTAGTGGAAACTAACATTCAAATCACATGAAACACACGGGAAACCGCGTTTGCACATGCTTGCACTAATGTGAACTAATGCTTGAAAGGACGAAGCCACATTTGACATTGTGCTTCGAAACAAACAAGAAAGAATGCATGAGAAGGCCGCACTTCACATCTTGCATTGTGCTTCAAAAATAATAATAAATAATGCCGCTTTTGGCTTAAAGTTTTGCGAGGAAAAATACTAACATGGGATAGAGCAAAGGTGGGTGGTGAACAGGGAAAAGTGCATTTCTATGTAATTAATGAATGCTAATGTTTCATTAGCCAGAGTGAGCCGAATGGGCCTGCATTTTCCCAAAATTGACACGATAGATGGGGGTTGGAGAGGGCATGAATAACCCGACAAATAGACAGAGAAGCTGAGCGCTGCAGAAATGCCTGAAAAAGTCAAGGTTGTTCAGCTACAGAGAAATTGTTTGTCTGCCCAAAGATGAGACTGGCGGTGGGACCCAAGACTTCTTCCGCGGACGTAGCTGAGAGACACATGTGAAATAATGGAAAAGTTACAAGTATTAAAATGAATGAACGAGTCAAGAAATGATGTCATGTGGAAGGATGTGAAACAAAAGATTGTATGTTGAATGAAATCATGGTGGTGTGACAGACCCCCTCCCAGCTCGTCCAATAAGAAGCCGAATTTTATGAATTGTTTCAACTAATGTGGGCTGGACATGTAGGTTTTACGGTATAACTGGGGTGCCTTTGGGGGTGTGGTTTAAGGTGCAGACGAATGAAGAGAGCTGATAGGAGAGGAGAGTGGGGTGATTTGTCGCTGTCCATCAGTTTGCAGAGAGGCCTAGCTGTTCCTGTCTCTGTCCATTCTTGAGTTCTGAAGTCTTTGTTCCCTGACTCTATTTCAGGGAACCCCCACTACTTCCTTGGCCAGGGGGTGGTATTTCACTGATCTTTGGGTTTGTATTATCCTTCTTACTCGTACTTTGCATAATCATTTGCAAATGTATTTTTGTCTCTGAAACTTATGTCTCTTCATCTATCCCCCCGTCATATGCATCTCGTTCATTTGAGGAGTATGACACTGTTTGCGTTTTGCTGATGTTTTTCCATCCGTTTTGTGGGATTCATTGTTGGCATTTGTGACTTGTATGCAATGAGCATTAATTACTCACATTTATTTGAGATAAACTTTATTAATCATACCCAGAGTCTGTGATTATTTAGCTAACTAGATAGTTAGATAGTACTATTATTACCATCGACTACTCAACCAATCGGACCATCGACCAAGAGGAAAGAGAGTTGATAAACAGGTTTAGTTATGTATTTAGACATGAACCTGTGAAGGAAAAGCATTTTAACGTCATTAAAACTTGACCCCGAGCGCTACAGTGATTTGGGTGAGTGTGTAGGGGGCATTTGTGTGTGATGTTATCGAGTATTGAGCCCGGATTAGGTGTCACGCTGAATCAAGTTGATGGCTTATCCCATGTTGGAAAGCGTTCCCCCGGGAGGTTGCGGAATACGTTCCTGACCACCCGGAGGCCCACCTCTCCTCGAGTTCGGCCGAGCAAGAGCGGGGAGGCCCTTCCTGGAAGGGTCTCGTACCTAGGATCGCACACGCTGCACTACTCTTTTCAGATAGAGGGACACCACACAGAAGTTCTTTGCAGGATAATAGCTTTTATCATAGGTTATAGGAATCTTTATGATCCGGAAGGCAGGAGCAGAATTTGTGCCACAAGCGGCGGTGGTCTCGTGATGAGGGGTAAGGGGTAGCGGGACAGTCTTTGAATCAGTGTCTCTGCGGAGTACCCGCCGCACAGCTCTCAATCCTCGAGCTGAGGGGGTGTTACTTCTCTCGGCAATCTCTGCCGGTTCTCTTGGAGGAGCGGGCCGCGAGTCACTCAGCAGGCACCGGAGGTTCGTAGTTCGAGGAGCCGCGACAGTGTCAGCAGGGCTCAGATGGTTCAGCGTTCGAGGAGCCGCGACAGCGTCAGCAGGGCTCAGATGATTCAGAGTTTGGGGAGCCGCAACAGCGTCAGCAGGGCTCAGATGATTCAGAGTTCGGCGAGCCGCGACAGCGGGGCTTGGATGTTTCAGAGTTCGGGGAGCCGTGACAGCGTCAGCGGGGCTTAGATGTTTCAGAGTTCGAGGAGCCGCGACAGCGTCAGCGGGGCTTAGATGTTTCAGAGTTCGAGGAGCCGCGACAGCGTCAGCAGGCTCTTGTCAGTCCAGGTCTTCTCTGCCTCCCATCCCTTCAGCACCCCTTATTTTACTCCCCCTCCTCTTTGAAGTCCGGAGTCCTCGTGGAGAGGTGTCAGATGCCTGGGGGCGGTGTGTCGGGGTTCTGGTCCTTTGATCTGTTCAGGGGGGGTCCCGGAGGGACTCCAGACACCCAGCGGGTGAGGCGCCTGCTCACCTGGGGCCTGGTGGTCGATCGAACCTCCCTCGGGGAAGAGACCAGAGGTGTGACCGGATCGGTGCCTCTCGGTCTGGTTTTGGGGGGGTTTCGCCCTCCCTCAGCCGGGCATGCGTGTTGGGGATCTGTCCGGCCCTCGGGAGGCTGGCCCACGGGGGCTGGGAGGCTGTAACATCGAGGTTCGGCGTGGTTGCAGGGTAGCTGGCTGGTCGGGAGGGCCCACGCCACGAGGCCGGTCTCACACAGGCTCCCCCCCCAGCTGAAAGGCGGGGAGAACTACCCATCCACTTGGGAGTTCTCCTCGCTGAAGCGGAAGAATCGGGACAGGCCGTCCGCGTTGGCGTGGTCCGTCCCGGGGCGATGTTCCACCGTGAAGTCCATCCCCTGGAGGGAGATGGACCAGCGTAGCAGCTTGGGGTTTTCTCCTCGCATTCGCATCAACCACTGCAGGGATCGGTGATCCGTTTGTACTCGGAAGTGTGTTCCAAACAGGTAGGGCCGTAGCTTTTTGAGGGCCCAGACTACTGCGAAGGTCTCTCTCTCAATGGTGCTCCAGCGCTGTTCTCGGGGCAGCAACCTTCGGCTGATGAAGGCTATGGGCCGATCTATGCCCTTGTCGTCGAACTGGGAGAGGACTGCCCCGATGCCGTGTTCCGAGGCGTCCGTCTGGACCACAAACTCCTGGGCGTAGTCGGGTGCTTTGAGCACCGGGGCTGCACACATGGCGGTTTTTAGGGTGTCGAACGCCTTCTGGCAGGAGGGGGTCCATTGCACTTTCTTGGGGTGTTTTTTGGAGGTTAGTTCTGTGAGGGGGCCTGCAATGCTGCCATAGTTCTTAATAAACCTCCGGTAGTACCCGGTGAGGCCCAGGAAGGCCCGGACTTCCGTTTGGGTCGTGGGGGGTTCCCAGGACATGATGGCGTTGATCTTTGGCTGGAGGGGGGCGACCTGCCCGCTTCCCACCTGGTGCCCCAGATAGGTTACGGAGCCGTGCCCAATTTGACATTTGCTGGCTTTGATGGTGAGGCCGCCCGGCGCAGAGCCAGCAGGACTTGTCGGAGGTGCTGGAGGTGTTCGGTCCATTGGGAGCTAAATACCGCTATATCGTCGAGATACGCTGCGCTGAACCCCTCTAGTCCGGACAGGACCCGGTTCACCAGCCGCTGGAAGGTGGCCGGGACATTCTTCATTCCAAACGGCATCACCCTAAAGCGGTAGTGCCCATCCGGGGTGGAGAAGGCAGAGCGCTCCTTGGCTCCCTCAGTGAGGGCAATCTGCCAGTACCCACTCGTTAGGTCGAAGGTGCTGAGGTAGCGAGTGGCCCCGAGGCGGTCAATGAGCTCGTCGGCACGGGGGATAGGATGAGCGTTCGCTCGGGTGACCGCATTGAGTCCTCGGTAGTCCACGCAAAACCTCAGTTCGGGGGCGACACCCGGGGTAGCCGCCTTCGGAACCAGGACTACCGGGCTGGCCCAGGGGCTGTCGGAGGGTTCAATCACCCCGAGGGCCAGCATCTTCGCTACCTCGGGCTGGATGCTGGTTCGGACCCGATCAGGGACCCGGTAGGCCCGGTGTCTCACGGGCGGGCTGTCGCCGGTGTTCACGTCGTGGACACACCAGTTGGTGACGCCAGGGGTTAGGGAGAAGAGGTCCGCGAACTGCCTTAGGAGCTGGCGGCAGTCGGCGAACTGTTGGGCTGTGAGGGTGGTTGATAGCCTCACCCCTTCCACGGAACCATCGGTCTCTTTCGCCCCCAGGGGGTCTGGAAGGGGCTCGGTGTCTTCTTCGGCCCCATCGTCGGTGGCCAGGAGCAAACTCAATTTTGTCCTTACAAAGTGGGGTTTGAGGCGGTTCACGTGGAGAACCCGGAGGGGGTTCCGTGGAGACTGCACATCGATGAGATAGGTGACTTGGCTCTTCCGCTCGACCACCTTGAAGGGTCCAGTCCATTTATCTTGGAGGGCACAGGGCTTCACCGGGGCCATGACCCAGACTTGTTGGCCCGGCTGAAACTCGACCAGCGTAGCATTCTGGTCATACCAGCGCTTCATCTCTTCCTGACTAGCTTCGAGGGTCGCTTCTGCGAGTTCTCGGAATTTCCGGGTCTGGTTGCGGAGCGCCAAGATGTATCGGAACACATCCGGAGGGGTCCCCCGGGGGGTCGTTTCCCAACCCTCCTTGACCAGGCTCAGGGGTCCCCGGACGGGGTGTCCATATAGTAGTTCGAATGGGCTGAACCCCAGGGATTTTTGGGGAACCTCCCGGTAGGCGAACAGGAGGCAGGGGAGGAGGATGTCCCACCTCCGGCGTAGGGGTTCCGCGAGGCCCATGATCATTCCTTTCAGTGTCTTGTTAAAGCGCTCGACTAGGCCGTTCCCTTGGGGGTGGTACGGGGTGGTGAACTTGTACGATACTCCGCACTGCTGCTAGAGGGACCTCATGTATCGGGAGATAAAGTTCGTACCCCGATCACTCACGACTTCGCGGGGGAATCCCACGCGGGAGAAGATCCCCATCAAGGCCCGGCCTACCACGGGGGCCGTCACGGTGCGGAGAGGGATGGCTTCGGGGTAACGGGTGGCATGATCCACCAGAACGAGGATGAACCGGTGGCCCTGGGCTGTCTTGGGGTCCAGTGGTCCCACGATGTCGATCCCTACCCGCTCAAAAGGGGTACTGACGACTGGGAAGGGTTGCAGCGGAGCCTTGCGCTTCCCCCCACTCTATCCGCTAGCCTGGCACGTGGGGCAGGATTTGCAGTGGGCCTCCACATTTGCTCGCATCTTGGGCCAATAGAAGTGGGTGACGAGTCGCTGGTAGGTCTTATCTTGGCCTAAGTGTCCGGCCAGGGATACATCGTCGGCCAGGCCCAGGAGGAGACTTCGGAAGCGCAGGGGTACCACTAGTACTCGGGCCGATCCCAACTCGGCCGACTTCTGTTCGCTGTACAGGAGGCCGTTTTCCCAGTATACCCAGTGGTTGCCAGTCTGGTCGCCTGCTGCTTGGGCCTCGGCCTGTTGTCGGGGTCCAATGAGGGAAGGGCAGGTGGATTGTTCTTGGCAGAATTCTTCTCGGGAGGGGCCTCCTTCGCAGTGCCACTGGGCCATTTCTGGCAGGTCTTCGAGCTCGGTCAGGGGTTCGGGGTTGGAATGCACGGCCCCCTCGTCGGGAACGGTCGTTTCGTCCGGAAGGGGGTCGTCGGCCTCGGGTGGGGCATCTGGGACCTCGGGGGTGGTGGCGGTGCTCCGCGGCATGGCCTCCCCCTCCTCGGAGGAAGGCACTCTGAGAGTCATTGAGCGCGTGGTGGCGCATACCCATTCGGGTAGGCCCATCATCTCGAGATGGGCTCTTCGTTCCACTTGTCCCCACGGGGAATTCTCGAGGTCGTTGCCCAGGAGGCAGTCCACGGGCTGGGAGGTTCGTACCGCCACCTTTAACTTGCCGGTGACTCCCCCCCATTCGAAGGGAACCAGCGCCATCCGGCAGAGGCTCTCGGAATTGTCTGAGGATATGACGGGACAAAAGGCGCCGCGCAGGATCTGATCTTCGGAGACCAGGTGACAATGAACCGCCGTGACACTCGCCCCCGTGTCCCGGAGGCCCTCGACGCGGTGACCGTTGACCGTCACCTGCTGTCGGTACTTCTTCGTGTTAGCGGGCAGGGGCGCTCCGGGGACCATCTCCCGGTCCCCTAGGGAGACCAAGGCCATGGCGGCTGGTTCCCATTC
Source organism: Triturus cristatus (assembly GCF_964204655.1). Classification (NCBI taxonomy): domain Eukaryota; kingdom Metazoa; phylum Chordata; class Amphibia; order Caudata; family Salamandridae; genus Triturus; species Triturus cristatus. The sequence continues at coordinate 1,198,228,317 of NC_140582.1, read as the reverse complement.
TTCGGAGTCTTCCATCTCCTCCCCCAGGGCTACGGAGGCCATTTGTCGAGCCGGCGGAGTCGTTGTGGCGGTTCGCTGGTACATGGGACATTGAGGGTCGCTGGCATAGTGTCCGGTCTGTTGGCAGCGGAAACAGGTGATCCTCACGCGAGGCCCCGGCCTCCCCGGTGGCCCGGTGCTGGCCGGAGGTGGAGCTGGAAAGGGTGGAGGTTGTCCTCTGGGGGGGCTGAGCGGGGATCCCCCCGGGAGTTCCCTTGGCCGGCCTTGATTCCCTCCGCCCCTCTGGCAGGGGGGGCCCTGACTGTGGCGGCCGTAGTCTCCCACGGGACCCCGGGAGGCCCGGGTGTTTACCCACCGGTCAGCCTCGACGGCCAGTTTTCGAGGGTCTGTGAGTTTGCTGTCCAGGAGGTGCTGGCGTAGTTCTACAAAGCAATTAGCGGCCAAGTGTTCCCAAGCGATCAGGCCGAACAGCTCCTCAAAGGTGGAGACTTTGCTGCCCTTGATCCACCCGTCCAAGGCCCGGCTGTAAAAGTTCACGTACTCCACCCAGGTGGTACCGGGTATCTTCTTGCAGTCTCTAAACCGTTGCCGGTACATTTCAGGGGTGAGCCCATATCTGGCTACTAGGGCCTCTTTCATGTGACTGTAGGAGTTCACTACCGTGGAAGGCAGGTCCAGTAGGGTATCTCTTCCCTCGCTCAGTAACCAGCCCCACAGCCCAGCCCCCCAGTCTTTCTGCGGGACTCGGTGGGAGGTCATGGTGACTTCGTAGGCTTTGAACCATTGCTGGATGTCGTCGTTCTTATAGTATTCTTTCACCACATCTTTGGGGATGTGGACCTTTAGTTCCACGTTGGCGGAAGGGGGTCGGGTTTCCGGGGGTCTGACCTCTGCATTCTTAGCCTTGAGCTCGATCTCTTTCAGGCTACGTTCGTGCTCTAGCTGGAGTTTTCTTTCTTCTTGTTCTCTTTGTCGTTTCTTTTCCTCAAGTTCTCCTTGTAGGCGTAACTGTTCTACCGCCAGCTTCTTTTCGGCCAGCTTTATCTCTCCTTCGATTTTCAATTTTGCTAGTTCTAGTTCGTGGTTGCGACCTCTTTCTCGGTCCACTATTTCCTCTGGGGATAGGCCCCCCTCGGGGGCGCCGTTCCTCCCCGGGCTGCTTCGGGGTTCGTTAGGAGGCTCTCCTTCTGTTTGTGTCTGGGGAGTCCCCGCCTCGACCCAGGTTCTTAATGCTTCCTGGAAGTCCTCTTTCGTGCTTAGTCCGGTGGTAGCGATTGCAAGGTCTTCGCAAAATTGTTTCAGTTCTCGGTGCGTATAAGATTCCAACTGGTCCTCTCGGAATGTCGGGCTTGGGTTGGTGCCGGCGGCACCTAGGGAAGTTTCTCCTTCCATTTCTTCTGGGTAGTGCGTTAGCCGTCTACTGCACGATCTCTAGGTGTTGGCTCTTATCCCGTCGCTGCCACCAATGTTGGAAAGCGTTCCCCCGGGAGGTTGCGGAAAACGTTCCTGACCACCCGGAGGCCCACCTCTCCTCGAGTTTGGCCGAGCAAGAGCGGGGAGGCCCTTCCTGGAAGGGTCTCGTACCTAGGATCGCACACGCTGCACTACTCTTTTCAGATAGAGGGACACCACACAGAAGTTCTTTGCAGGATAATAGCTTTTATCATAGGTTATAGGAATCTTTATGATCCGAAAGGCAGGAGCAGAATTTGTGCCCCAAGCGGCGGTGGTCTCGTGATGAGGGGTAAGGGGTAGCGGGACAGTCTTTGAATCAGTGTCTCTGCGGAGTACCCGCCGCACAGCTCTCAATCCTCGAGCTGAGGGGGTGTTACTTCTCTCGGCAATCTCTGCCGGTTCTCTTGGAGGAGCGGGCCGCGAGTCACTCAGCAGGCACCGGAGGTTCGTAGTTCGAGGAGCCGCGACAGCGTCAGCAGGGCTCAGATGGTTCAGCGTTCGAGGAGCCGCGACAGCGTCAGCAGGGCTCAGATGATTCAGAGTTCAGGGAGCCGCGACAGCGTCAGCGGGGCTTAGATGTTTCAGAGTTCGGGGAGCCGCGACAGCGGGGCTTAGATGTTTCAGAGTTCGAGGAGCCGCGACAGCGTCAGCCGGGCTTAGATGTTTCAGAGTTCGAGGAGCCGCGACAGCGTCAGCAGGCTCTTGTCAGTCCAGGTCTTCTTTGCCTCCCATCCCTTCAGCACCCCTTATTATACTCCCCCTCCTCTTTGAAGTCCGGAGTCCTCGTGGAGAGGGGTCTGGTGCCTGGGGGCGGTGTGTCGGGGTTCTGGTCCTTTGATCTGTTCAAGGGGGGTCCCGGAGGGACTCCAGACACCCAGCGGGTGAGGCGCCTGCTCACCTGGGGCCTGGTGGTCGATCGAACCTGCCTCGGGGAAGAGACCAGAGGTGTGACCGGATCGGCGCCTCTCGGTCTGGTTTTGGGGGGGTTTCGCCCTCCCTCAGCCGGGCATGCGTGTTGGGGATCTGTCCGGCCCTCGGGAGGCTGGCCCACGGGGGCTGGGAGGCTGTAACATCGAGGTTCGGCGTGGTTGCAGGGTAGCTGGCTGGTCGGGAGGGCCCACGCCACGAGGCCGGTCTCACATCCCAGCATGAAAAGTTACAAATATGTACAATACACACAACCAGTTCAGCAGGCCTGGCCGCAGGCTGTCAATCAACCGGATGATAAACTTGTGGAAATATATCATGTAGATATCCAAGTGCACACCTGGGGAGTTTTATCAGCCCCTTAAGGGTAGAAAAGTACACAATGCACACAAGGAAACCTGCGATCCATAGATTTCTAATTTGTTTCATATTGTACAAGAATTAACCGCAACATCAATGCAGTTATTTCTGGAATGAAGGTGTGCGTGTGAGAGAGAGAGAGAGAGAGAGAGAGGGAGAGAGAGAAAGTGAGAGAGAGGGAGAAAGTGAGAGAGAGAGAGAGAGAGAGAGAGAGAGAGAGAGAGAGAGAGAGAGAGAGAGAGATCGCCTTTTATCTTTGAAAACTGTGCTGTACAATGCACCATTCGGCATCCAGCTCCTTCACAAAGAGCGCATCTACACACAGAGTAATTCCTTTAAGTGCCAGACACCACTGTGGCAATGTGTGCTTTCTGAGACAAAAAATATACTTGAACTTTTATCCAATTGTTTTTATATCTGTTGGGGGGGGGGAGGGGCTGTTGACCCTCAGCAACAATACAGTTGTACAATAACCGTGACAAAAACAATAGCATTAGCAAGGCATAAAGTCGTAGATGTCAGAGCCTCTGGCGTGGCCAGTGCTTGTTTACAAAGGATGTCTGTAGGAGAATATCTCACGATGGAGTGGAGAGGGGCAGGGTGAGGGGTTGGTAAGCTTCCGACGGTCACGTGGGGTTCGGGGTTTATGTTCTGCCAACATGAACCTTCTCTGCTTCTACACGGAGCAGGGACCTGTAACACTTCTCACACGGGCTGCGGAAAATTGTGCCTAATATAGAAACAGTGTGGCTTTAAACAGCTGCTTCGCTTGCTTTCTTCATCCCTCGGTTCTCCAAAATAAATCCTGTTTCTACCAGTTGAAAAGTATGTTGTTAACCAAAGTAGAAAGACTCCTGGGGTCAGTCTGGAAAAGTTCTTAGTGGGACTCCCCTTAACGCCAGCGCCTCAAAGTTGAGCAGCGCCTGTACTTAGAGCTTACAACTCGTTAGACGTCACCAGGGCGCAATTGTTCCATACTTGTGTGTTTTTAAAAATACAGATCATTGTTATCGGACCCTTTAGTGCTCTTAGTTTAGTCCGATTACTCCATTGTCAGCAAACCAATACTACAACTCCCAGAATGCATCAGTTTGTGAAGGAAAGTCCCGGGCTGGAGCAAGGAGTCAGAGACACGCCATGAGAAGCCTTCCCAACTTAAAGGCACCAAGATATTTCTCTGTAAGGGGGTCTGTATGCTCGTGTGCAGGAAGTGAGGCCCGCCTGCAGATGAGGGCAGAGGGCCCCGTGAAAGCAGCATTGAGGGCCCCGTGAAAGCAGCCTCGAGGGGCTCCGTGAAAGCCGCCTCGAGGGCCCCGTGGAAGCAGCTTTGAGGGCCCAGTGAAAACCGCCTCGAGGGCCCCGTGAAAGCCGCCTCGAGGGCCCCGTGAGAGCAGCCTCGAGGGCCCCGTGAAAGCCGCCTCGAGGGCCCCGTGAAAGCCGCCTTGAGGGCCCCGTGAAAGCAGCCTTGAGGGCCCCGTGAAAGCAGCCTTGAGGGCCCCTGAAAGCCGCCTTGAGGGCCTAGTGAAAGCCGCCTTGAGGGCCTAGTGAAAGCCGCCTCGTGGGCCCCGTGAAAGCCGCCTCGAGGGCCCCGTGAAAGCCGCCTTGTTCCCTCAGCCCAGACCGCGGCTTGCTGGAGGGAGGCCCTTGAATCCCGGCCCGGCTGACCACAATGCGCCCTTATCTTCAAAGACACTTTCAGGGCCTGAAGTGAATTTGCGGAGAGAAGTGGAAGATGTGAATTTATGACCAGGATAGCTCGGCGGTGACGTAACGCAGACCTCAGCTGTCGGATGTGGCCAATTTGTTCAGTTGAATGGGTTACCGCAGGAAGTGAGAGTAATGTTAGCTGCTAGGCCTCAATGCGGACAGGGACAAGGCCCCGCAGTAAGGACTTCAGCTGCAGGCACTTAACAAGGGGCCTGACTGCGGACAGCGACCAGGCTTCGCTGCAGACCTCAGGCTGCAAGACCTCTCTCTGGTGGGCAGGGGCGGGGGTCGGGAGTGGGGGGCTGGCTGTGGACAGGGACAAGGCCCCGCAGTAAGGACTTCAGCTGCAGGCACTTAACAAGGGGCCTGACTGCGGACAGTGACCAGACTTCGCTGCAGACCTCAGGCTGCAAGACCTCTATCTGTGGGGGGCCTGACTGCGGACAGGGACTAGGCCCCGCAGTAAGGACTTCAGCTGCAGGGACTTAACAAGGGGCCTGACTGCGGACAGCGACCAGGCTTCGCTGCAGACCTAAGGCTGCAAGACCTCTCTCTGGTGTGAGGGGGCGGCGGGCGGGGGTAGGGGGTGGGTGGCTGGCTGTGGACAGGGACAAGGTCCCGCAGTAAGGACTTCAGCTGCAGGGACTTAACAAGGGGGCTGACTGCAGACAGTGACCAGGCTTCGCTGCAGACCTTAGACTGCAAGACCTCTATCTGTGGGGGGCCTGACTGCGGACAGGGACTGGGCCTCGCAGCTAGGACTTAACACGGGGCTGCCTGTCGACAGTGGTCAGGCCTCGCTGCAGACCTTAGGCTGCAAGACTTTTATCTGGGGCCTGACTGCGGACAGGGACCAGGCCTTGCAGAAAGGACTTAACAAGGGTCCGGATTGCGCACAATGGCCAGACCTCGCTGCAGACCTTAGGCTTCAAGATCTCTACCTGGGGCATGACTGCAGACAGGGACCATGCCTTGCTGCAAGGACCTAACACGGGGCCTGAAAGCAGACAGTGACCAGGCCTCACTGCAGACCTTAGACAGCAAGACCTTGAACTGGAGCCTGAGGCCTCGCAGCAAGGACTTACCACAGAGCCTGACTGTGGACAGGGACCAGGCCTCGCAGCAAGGACTTACCACAGAGCCTGACTGTGGACAGGGACCAGGCCTCGCAGCAAGGACTTACCACAGAGCCTGACTGTGGACAGGGACCAGGCCTCCTAGCAAGGACTTAACACACAGCCTGACTGCGGACAGCGACCAGGCCTTGCAGCAAGGACTTAACACAGAGCCTGACTGCAGACAGGGACCAGGCCTCGCAGCAAGGACTTAACACAGAGCCTGACTGCGGACAGCGACCAGGCCTCGCAGCAAGGACTTAACAGGGGTCCGGATTGCGCACAATGGCCAGACCTCGCTGCAGACCTTAGGCTTCAAGATCTCTATCTGGGGTATGACTGCAGACAGGGACCAGGCCTTGCTGCAAGGACTTAACACAGAGCCTGACTGTGGACAGGGATCAGGCCTCGCAGCAAGGACTTACCACAGAGCCTGACTGTGGACAGGGACCAGGCCTCCTAGCAAGGACTTAACACAGAGCCTGACTGCGGACAGGGACCGATTCTTGCTGCAGACGTTGGGCAGGAAGAACCAAACCTGAGGCATGACTGACGAGTCAGGAACTAGGCCAAACAGCAGGCCTTCGGCAGTGAGCACCAAACCCTGCCTGCAGACAGAGACCAGGCCTTGCCGCGGACCTTTGGCAGCAAGGACTGAACCCCAGCCCTGACTGCAGACATATGCCAGCCCTTTAGCAGCAAGGGTCAAATCCACAGCCGGGCTCTGGCTAGGGGCTAGGCCTCTAGCAGCAAGAACCAGATCCGAAGCCTGATTGCGGACAGACACCAGGCTTAGCAGTAGGCGTTCTATAGCAAGGACTACACCTGAGACCTAACTGCAGACAGACACCAAGCCTTTGGCACCAAGAGCCTAACCCGGGCCTGGCACCGGACAGAGACAAAGCCTTTAGGAGCAAGAGCAAAACCCAAGGATTTTTTGAAGTCAGGGACCAGGACTCCTAGCAGGTTGTTAGCAGCAAGAATCAAACAGAGGACCTGACTGCAGACACAGACCACAGACCAGATCTCGCAGCATACCTTCAGCAGCGAGAACCAAGCCCTGACTGAGACAGGGCTGTCTGCAGTGAGGCCTTGGTTCTAGCTGATGAAGGTCTGTGGCAAGGCCTGTTCTCTATCTGCAGTAAGGCCTTGGTTCTTGTTGACGAAAGGCTGCAAGACCTGGTTCTCGCTGCCGCAGGTCTGGTGTGAGGCCAGGTCTCTGTCTGGAGTAAGGAACGTGAAACAGGAGTAAACCCGTATACCCAGTTGAGACCGGGTGAATTATAGTATCAAAACAACAATGTCTCAACCAGTAATTGTAGGGACAGTTTTAAACAAAGATGCATAAGTCATAAAGGAGGGAAAACGAGAGACCAAAGTATGAAAAAATATTTTAGTTAATATTATTATGCAAGAGAATTGTAACAGCACTATAATACAATCGAATTTTGGTAGCCAAACATACACCAATTGTGTACTGACCGTGCTCGGTGTAAGTGATAAGTGCAGTGACACAAGTGATATATACAGTGTGGGCGGCGCAAGGTGAAAACGACAACATTAATCATAAACAAATTACAAAAACACAATAATCAATTTGCATAAAGTTATAAATCCTTTGAAGGCCGTGGGTTACACTGGACTGTCGACGGCGTTTCGACCTTATGTATTTAAGGTCATCATCAGGACAATGGCTACAATTTGGAGAGTGCTGCAGGGAAGTAAAGGGAATAAAGAGTAGGTGGATCATCTTTAAATTAAGGAAAGTAAGGAGCAAAAAATTGTGCGGGTAGTGCCAATGGAGAAGGGTGTGCAGTGAGGGTAAAAGCAAATAGATGAGAAGTAAAGGGGGAATGGGGAGGAGGGGGAAAAAGGGGATGAGTGGGAAACAGAAGTAGAGGATAAGGGGGAAGGGTATATTATCATAAAGGAAGAAAATAATGACTATGGGTACAACACAGTGCGGTGAGCAGATGTATAAATTCACCTTGGTGCTGGTCTAGTGAAAACGCACAAGGCGTTAATGCCCGGGCGATGGTCAGGTACTTCTACGTAAGACGGTATCACGAAGTGCTTTGGGATGCCAGAAATACGTGTGGAATCTGAGAGGAAATAAAGGCTAATTAGGATACACGATGACCACGGGTCGGAGGGGGAGATAATTTAAACCAAAATGAGCTAACATACCAAATAAGCCGATATGTAGGGTCCGTTGTAGTTCTGTCGTCAAGAGACTTGGTCACGTGGGCAATCTACATTTAATTAGAGTAGTGTCCAAATCTACAAACCAGAAGATAGCGGACATAAATCAAACGCCTTAGCTATAATTATAGATAAGCACTGGAGTAATGATCAGTAATAATAAATTAACAGGGGGGGCCTTACCGGCTGTTATGGCTCAAAATCCAATCGGTGTGTCCAACACTGAAGATATAGCAACGGGAGTGCCAAAGTAGCACGACGACCGCTAAGGGAATCCAAGGAACTCAATCCAGGAAGAACAGACGAAAAATCGCCGGACTCGGGGAGCGGAACCAATACGCCAAGGTGACTGAATCGCAACCCGCGATAGAAACCAGGTGCAGAAATACGGCCAAATGCGGAAGTAAAAGGCGCGCAGGCGCGTCTCTCAAGGGGAGCTACTAGACCGTAAACCCACGGCTGCCCCTGGTACCCCAGGGGAACAGGTAAATAAAAAGTTTGCCGACGTGAATGCACTTAAGCCGGCATGACCGGACCGGATGACAGGAGCGGGTGCAAGAAGGAGGGAATAGGTCTTTGCTGATAGTTAGGACTAACTAATATTATACAAATAATAGGGGAAGGAAGAGGGGAGGGAAGAGGGCAAAGAAGGGAACAGTGCATAGAGGGGGACGTGAAGGGGCTAAATAAGGAAAGAAGGGAAAAGAAGGCAATTGACATTAGAGAGCTAACATATATGAACAATATATATACACACACAATATATATATATATACACGCTATATATACAACAAACGTATTGGTCAACAAGTGTCTAAATTAAACTTGCTAAAAGGAGTGTCCAAATGATCATCAGTTGTCACAATCAGAGGGAAAGGTTTAGATTAACACAGCAGCTTAGAACATCAGTATAAGCAATCCACAGTGCAACAGACAAGGTACACATAATAGGGCTGTAGTGGTAGACAGAGCAGATCTTAAACCCCTCCTACATCCGATATAGTGGGAGAAGAAGTAGACGGGAAGGGGATACAAGTTCGCATATTAAATGCCCGCTGTTGCTTGCATGTACAAGAAATTAGAGCATCCGTCAATCAGAATTTTCTCATGATGTTGGCATAACAGAATTCCATTCATCAAGAGAGTTGAGACCACAACTCACACTGTTGCAGCGTGTGATCCAGCGACATTCACATCTATTCAATAGAAGTTGAAGGTCACCGCCTCTAGGTGGTATTTGTGGACGATCAATTACCTGCCATGTGAAATCGGACTCTGTATGATTAAATTGCTTGAAGTGGGTAACCAATGGAGCAGTCTCCACACAGCATCTGATGCGACTCTTGTGTTGGCTGATTCGGTGCTTAATCATCTGGGTAGTCTGACCAATATATAACAGATTGCAAGGGCAGCGTATCGCATAAATTACATTAGTGGTCCGACAGTTCGAAAAATGCTTTAGAGTATAGGTGCGATCAGCTGTAACAAAGGACTTGGTGTTAAAAGTTAGATCGCACGCGGAGCATGTCTGGCATTTAAAATGGCCAATAACAGGAGGCAGACCCCACAAAGATGTAACCGATGGAGTTGAACTTTCTTTTACAGGCCACGTTATTGCGTGTACCAATTTGTCTGAGAGGTTATCACCTCTTTTGTAGGAGAACAAAGGCGGGTCCTTGTATAAACCGGACGTTCGAAGAATTGTCCAGTTTTTCTTGATTATTTTCCCTACACTGTTACTCGAGGGACTGTAAGTACTGACAAAAGGAATCCGTTGGTTTTGGGTTCTTTCAGAAGGACATAGGATCGTTTCCCTATGAGAGTACCAGGCTCTCTTAGAGGCCCTGCGTACCAGATGTTTTGGGTATCCTCTACACAAAAGTTTTTCAGTCAAGGTAGCTGCTTCACGTACATAGTCTTTTTTCCATTTACAGTTCCTTCTGATTCGAAGGAACTGCCCATATGGTAAGCCGTCACGTAAGCCTCGCGGGTGGTAGCTAGTATACATAAGCAAGGTATTACGCTCCGTGGGTTTTCGGTAGAGTTTAGTACCCACTATGCCATCCTCACAATGTAGAGTCAAATCTAGGAAAGGTAGATCGTTCGTTCTAATATCTGACGTAAAGGTCAGATGCTTCTGGCAGCCATTTAACCAAATGATAAATGATTCCAAATCTTCATGCGTACCATGCCAAAACAAAAGAACATCATCAATATAACGACGCCAAAGTATGACATTAGTCAAAAATGGATTGAGGGTAGATAGAACAAAGGTAGTCTGTCTGGAGTAAGGCCTTGGTTCTCGCTGCCGCAGGTCTGCTGCGAGGCCCGGTCTCTGTCCGCAGTAAGGCCTTGGTTCTCATTGCCGAAGGGCTGCATGGCCTGGTCTCTGTCTGCAGTAAGGCCTTGGTTCTGCTGCCGAAGGGCTGCAAGGCCTGGTCTCTGTCTGCAGTAAGGCCTTGGTTCTCATTGCCGAAGGGCTGCATGGCCTGGTCTCTGTCTGCAGTAAGGCCTTGGTTCTGCTGCCGAAGGGCTGCAAGGCCTGGTCTCTGTCTGCAGTAAGGCCTTGGTTCGTGCTGCCGAAGGGCTGCACGGCCTGGTCTCTGTCTGCAGTAAGGCCTTGGTTCTGTTGCCGAAGGGCTGCATGGCCTGGTCTCTGTCTGCAGTAAGGCCTTGGTTCGTGCTGCCTAAGGGCTGTGAGGTCTGGTCTCTGCCTGCAGTAAGGCCTTGGTTCTCATTGCCGAAGGGCTGCATGGCATGGTCTCTGTCTGCAGTAAGGCCTTGGTTCTGCTGCCGAAGGGCTGCGAGGCCTGGTCTCTGTCTGCAGTGAGGCCTTGGTTCTGTTGCCGAAGGGCTGTGAGGCCTGGTCTCTGTCTGCAGTGAGGCCTTGGTTCTGTTGCCGAAGGGCTGCGAGGCCTGGTCTCTGTCTGCAGTGAGGCCTTGGTTCTGTTGCCGAAGGGCTGCAAGGCCTGGTCTTTGTCTGCAGTAAGGCCTTGGTTCATGCTGCCGAAGGGCTGTGGCGCCTGGTCTCTGTCTGGAGTAAGGCCTTGGTTCTCGCTGCCGCAGGTCTGGTGTGAGGCCAGGTCTCTGTCTGGAGTAAGGCCTTGGTTCTCGCTGCCGCAGGTCTGCTGCGAGGCCCGGTCTCTGTCCGCAGTAAGGCCTTGGTTCTCGTTGCCGAAGGGCTGCAAGGCCTGGTCTCTGTCCGCAGTAAGGCCTTGGTTCTCGTTGCCGAAAGGCTGCAAGGCCTGGTCTCTGTCTGCAGTAAGGCCTTGGTTCTCTAGTCTCTGTCTGCAGTAAGGCCTTGGTTCTCTAGTCTCTGTCTGCAGTAAGGCCTTGGTTCTCATTGCCGAAGGGCTGCAAGGCCTGGTCTCTGTCTGCAGTAAGGCCTTGGTTCTCGTTGCCAAAGGGCTGTGAGGCCCGGTCTCTGTCTGGAGTAAGGCCTTGGTTTGTGCTGCCGAAGGGCTGCACGGCCTGGTCTCTGTCTGCAGTAAGGCCTTGGTTCTGTTGCCGAAGGGCTGCATGGCCTGGTCTCTGTCTGCAGTAAGGCCTTGGTTCGTGCTGCCTAAGGGCTGTGAGGTCTGGTCTCTGCCTGCAGTAAGGCTTTGGTTCTCATTGCCGAAGGGCTGCATGGCCTGGTCTCTGTCTGCAGTGAGGCCTTGGTTCTGTTGCCGAAGGGCTGCAAGGCCTGGTCTCTGTCTGCAGTAAGGCCTTGGTTCTGCTGCCGAAGGGCTGCGAGGCCTGGTCTCTGTCTGCAGTGAGGCCTTGGTTCTGTTGCCGAAGGGCTGCAAGGCCTGGTCTTTGTCTGCAGTAAGGCCTTGGTTCATGCTGCCGAAGGGCTGTGGCGCCTGGTCTCTGTCTGGAGTAAGGCCTTGGTTCTCGCTGACGCAGGTCTGCTGCGAGGCCCGGTCTCTGTCCGCAGTAAGGCCTTGGTTCTCGTTGCCGAAAGGCTGCAAGGCCTGGTCTCTGTCTGCAGTAAGGCCTTGGTTCTCTAGTCTCTGTCTGCAGTAAGGCCTTGGTTCTCATTGCCGAAGGGCTGCAAGGCCTGGTCTCTGTCTGCAGTAAGGCCTTGGTTCTGTTGCCGAAGGGCTGCGAGGCCTGGTCTCTGTCTGCAGTAAGGCCTTGGTTCTGTTGCCGAAGGGCTGCGAGGCCTGGTCTCTGTTTGCAGTGAGGCCTTGGTTCTCGTTGCCAAAGGGCTGTGAGGCCTGGTCTCTGTCTGCAGTAAGGCTTTGTTTCGTGCTGCCGAAGGGCTGCAAGGCCTGGTCTCTGTCTGCAGTAAGGCCTTGGTTTGTGCTACCGACGGGCTGTGAGGCCTGGTCTCTGTCTGCAGTGAGGCCTTGGTTCTGTTGCCGAAGGGCTGCATGGCCTGGTCTCTGTCTGCAGTGAGGCCTTGGTTCGTGCTGCCGAAGGGCTGTGAGGCCTGGTCTCTGTCTGCAGTAAGGCCTTGGTTCTGCTGCCGAAGGGCTGTGAGGCCTGGTCTCTGTCTGCAGTGAGGCCTTGGTTCTGTTGCCGAAGGGCTGCATGGCCTGGTCTCTGTCCGCAGTAAGGCCTTGGTTCTCGTTGCCGAAAGGCTGCAAGGCCTGGTCTCTGTCTGCAGTAAGGCCTTGGTTCTCTAGTCTCTGTCTGCAGTAAGGCCTTGGTTCTCATTGCCGAAGGGCTGCAAGGCCTGGTCTCTGTCTGCAGTAAGGCCTTGGTTCTGTTGCCGAAGGGCTGCGAGGCCTGGTCTCTGTCTGCAGTAAGGCCTTGGTTCTGTTGCCGAAGGGCTGCGAGGCCTGGTCTCTGTTTGCAGTGAGGCCTTGGTTCTCGTTGCCAAAGGGCTGTGAGGCCTGGTCTCTGTCTGCAGTAAGGCTTTGTTTCGTGCTGCCGAAGGGCTGCAAGGCCTGGTCTCTGTCTGCAGTAAGGCCTTGGTTTGTGCTACCGACGGGCTGTGAGGCCTGGTCTCTGTCTGCAGTGAGGCCTTGGTTCTGTTGCCGAAGGGCTGCATGGCCTGGTCTCTGTCTGCAGTGAGGCCTTGGTTCGTGCTGCCGAAGGGCTGTGAGGCCTGGTCTCTGTCTGCAGTAAGGCCTTGGTTCTGCTGCCGAAGGGCTGTGAGGCCTGGTCTCTGTCTGCAGTGAGGCCTTGGTTCTGTTGCCGAAGGGCTGCATGGCCTGGTCTCTGTCTGCAGTAAGGCCTTGGTTCGTGCTGCCGAAGGGCTGTGAGGCCTGGTCTCTGTCTGCAGTAAGGCCTTGGTTTGTGCTGCCGAAGGGCTGCAAGGCCTGGTCTCTGTCTGCAGTGAGGCCTTGGTTCTGTTGCCGAAGGGCTGCATGGCCTGGTCACTGTCTGCAGTGAGGCCTTGGTTCGTGCTGCCGAAGGGCTGTGAGGCCTGGTCTCTGTCTGCAGTAAGGCCTTGGTTCGTGCTGCCGAAGGGCTGTGAGGCCTGGTCTCTGTCTGCAGTAAGGCCTTGGTTCTGCTGCCGAAGGGCTGTGACGCCTGGTCTCTGTCTGCAGTGAGGCCTTGGTTCGTGCTGCTGAAGGGCTGCAAGGCCTGGTCTCTGTCTGCAGTGAGGCCTTGGCTCTGCTGCTGAAGGGCTGCATGGCCTGGTCTTTGTCTGCAGTAAGGCCTTGGTTCTGCTGCTGAAGGGCTGCATGGCCTGGTCTCTGTCTGCAGTAAGGCCTTGGTTCTACTGCTGAAGGGCTGCAAGGCCTGGTCTCTGTCTGCAGTGAGGCCTTGGTTCTGCTGCTGAAGGGCTGCAAGCCTGGTCTCTGTCTGCAGTAAGGCCTGGGTTCTCGTTGCCGAAGGGCTGCAAGGCCTGGTCTCTGTCTGCAGTAAGGCCTTGGTTCGTGCTGCCGAAGGGCTGCGAGGCCTGGTCTTTGTCTGCAGTGAGGCCTTGGTTCTGCTGCCGAAGGGCTGTGAGGCCTGGTCTCTGTCTGCAGTGAGGCCTTGGTTCTGTTGCTGAAGGGCTGCATGGCCTGGTCTCTGTCTGCAGTAAGGCCTTGGTTCGTGCTGCCGAAGGGCTGTGAGGCCTGGTCTCTGTCTTCGTGCTGCCGAAGGGCTGCAAGGCCTGGTCTCTGTCTGCAGTAAGGCCTTGGTTCTGCTGCCGAAGGGCTGTGAGGCCTGGTCTCTGTCTGCAGTGAGGCCTTGGTTCTGTTGCCGAAGGGCTGCATGGCCTGGTCTCTGTCTGCAGTGAGGCCTTGGTTCGTGCTGCCGAAGGGCTGTGAGGCCTGGTCTCTGTCTGCAGTAAGGCCTTGGTTCGTGCTGCCGAAGGGCTGTGAGGCCTGGTCTCTGTCTGCAGTGAGGCCTTGGTTCTGTTGCCGAAGGGCTGCATGGCCTGGTCTCTGTCTGCAGTAAGGCCTTGGTTCGTGCTGCCGAAGGGCTGTGAGGCCTGGTCTCTGTCTGCAGTAAGGCCTTGGTTTGTGCCGCCGAAGGGCTGCAAGGCCTGGTCTCTGTCTGCAGTAAGGCCTTGGTTCTGCTGCTGAAGGGCTGCAAGGCCTGGTCTCTGTCTGCAGTGAGGCCTTGGTTCTGCTGCTGAAGGGCTGCAAGCCTGGTCTCTGTCTGCAGTAAGGCCTTGGTTCGTGCTGCCGAAGGGCTGCAAGGCCTGGTCTCTGTCTGCAGTAAGGCCTTGGTTCGTGCTGCCGAAGGGCTGCGAGGCCTGGTCTCTGTCTGCAGTGAGGCCTTGGTTCTCGTTGCCGAAGGGCTGCAAGGCCTGGTCTCTGTCTGCCGTAAGGCCTTCGTTCGTGCTGCCGAAGGGCTGCGAGGCCTGGTCTCTGTCTGCAGTGAGGCCTTGGTTCTGCTGCCGAAGGGCTGTGAGGCCTGGTCTCTGTCTGCAGTAAGGCCTTGGTTCTCTGGTCTCTGTCTGCAGTAAGGCCTTGGTTCTGCTGCCGAAGGGCTGTGACGCCTGGTCTCTGTCTGGAGCAAGGCCTTGGTTCGTGCTGCCGAAGGGCTGTGACGCCTGGTCTCTGTCTGCAGTAAGGCCTTGGTTCTGCTGCCGAAGGGCTGTGACGCCTGGTCTCTGTCTGCAGTGAGGCCTTGGTTCTCGTTGCCGAAGGGCTGTGAGGCCTGGTCTCTGTCTGCAGTAAGGCCTTGATTCTGCTGCCGAAGGGCTGCTGCAAGGCTTGGTTTCTGTCTGGAGTACAGTAATGGCTTGGTTCTGGTCACTGTCTGCAGTGAGGCCTTGGTTCTGCTGCCGAAGGGCTGTGAGGCCTGGTCTCTGTCTGCAGTAAGGCCTTGGTTCTCTGGTCTCTGTCTGCAGTAAGGCCTTGGTTCTGCTGCCGAAGGGCTGTGACGCCTGGTCTCTGTCTGCAGTAAGGCCTTGGTTCGTGCTGCCGAAGGGCTGTGATGCCTGGTCTCTGTCTGGAGCAAGGCCTTGGTTCGTGCTGCCGAAGGGCCGTGACGCCTGGTCTCTATCTGCAGTAAGGCCTTGGTTCTGCTGCCGAAGGGCTGTGACGCCTGGTCTCTGTCTGCAGTGAGGCCTTGGTTCTCGTTGCCGAAGGGCTGTGAGGCCTGGTCTCTGTCTGGAGTAAGACCTTGGTTCTGCTGCCGAAGGGCTGTGACGCCTCGTCTCTGTCTACAGTGAGGCCTTGGTTCGTGCTGCCGAAGGGCTGTGACGCCTGGTATCTGTCTGGACTAAGGCCTTGGTTCTTGCTGCCGAAGGGCTGCATGGCCTGGTCTCTGTCTGCAGTGAGGCCTTGGTTCTGTTGCCGAAGGGCTGTGAGGCCTGGTCTCTGTCTGGAGTAAGGCCTTGGTTCGTGCTGCCGAAGGGCTGCATGGCCTGGTCTCTGTCTGCAGTGAGGCCTTGGTTCTGTTGCCGAAGGGCTGCATGGCCTGGTCTCTGTCTGCAGTAAGGCCTTGGTTCTCGTTGCCAAAGGGCTGTGAGGCCTAGTCTCGGTCTGCAGTGAGGCCTTGGTTCTCTAGTCTCTGTCTGCAGTAAGGCCTTGGTTCTGTTGCCGAAGGGCTGCAAGGTCTGGTCTCTGTCTGCAGTAAGGCCTTGATTCTGCTGCCGAAGGGCTGCAAGGCCTAAGGCCTTGGTTCTCATTGCCGAAGGGCTGCGAGGCCTGGTCTCTGTCTGCAGTGAGGCCTTGGTTCTCGTTGCCGAAGGGCTGCAAGGCCTAAGGCCTTGGTTCTCGTTGCTGAGAGGCTGCAAGGCCTTGTCTCTGTCTGCAGTAAGGCCTTGACTCTCACTGCCGCAGGTCTGCTGTGAGGACAGGTCTCTTTCTGGAGTAAGGCCTTGGTTCTCGCTGCCGCAGGTCTGCTGTGAGGCCTGGTCTCTGTCTGGAGTACAGTAATGGCTTGGTTCTGGTCACTGTCTGGAGTAAGGCCTTGGTTCGTGCTGCCGAAGGGCTGCAAGGCCTGGTCTCTGTCTGCAGTGAGGCCTTGGTTCTGTTGCCGAAGGGCTGCATGGCCTGGTCTCTGCCTGCAGTAAGGCCTTGGTTCTGCTGCCGAAGGGCTGTGAGGCCTGGTCTCTGTCTGCAGTGAGGCCTTGGTTCTGTTGCCGAAGGGCTGCATGGCCTGGTCTCTGTCTGCAGTAAGGCCTTGGTTCGTACTGCTGAAGGGCTGTGACGCCTGGTCTCTGTCTGCAGTAAGGCCTTGGTCCTTGCTGCCGAAGGGCTGTGACGCCTGGTCTCTGTCTGCAGTAAGGCCTTGGTTCTGCTGCCGAAGGGCTGCGAGGCCTGGTCTCTGTCTGGAGTACAGTAATGGCTTGGTTCTGGTCACTGTCTGCAGTAAGGCCTTGGTTCGTGCTGCCGAAGGGCTGTGACGCCTGGTCTCTGTCTGCAGTGAGGCCTTGGTTCGTGCTGCTGAAGGGCTGCAAGGCCTGGTCTCTGTCTGCAGTGAGGCCTTGGCTCTGCTGCTGAAGGGCTGCATGGCCTGGTCTTTGTCTGCAGTAAGGCCTTGGTTCTGCTGCTGAAGGGCTGCATGGCCTGGTCTCTGTCTGCAGTAAGGCCTTGGTTCTACTGCTGAAGGGCTGCAAGGCCTGGTCTCTGTCTGCAGTGAGGCCTTGGTTCTGCTGCTGAAGGGCTGCAAGCCTGGTCTCTGTCTGCAGTAAGGCCTGGGTTCTCGTTGCCGAAGGGCTGCAAGGCCTGGTCTCTGTCTGCAGTAAGGCCTTGGTTCGTGCTGCCGAAGGGCTGCGAGGCCTGGTCTTTGTCTGCAGTGAGGCCTTGGTTCTGCTGCCGAAGGGCTGTGAGGCCTGGTCTCTGTCTGCAGTGAGGCCTTGGTTCTGTTGCTGAAGGGCTGCATGGCCTGGTCTCTGTCTGCAGAAAGGCCTTGGTTCGTGCTGCCGAAGGGCTGTGAGGCCTGGTCTCTGTCTTCGTGCTGCCGAAGGGCTGCAAGGCCTGGTCTCTGTCTGCAGTAAGGCCTTGGTTCTGCTGCCGAAGGGCTGTGAGGCCTGGTCTCTGTCTGCAGTGAGGCCTTGGTTCTGTTGCCGAAGGGCTGCATGGCCTGGTCTCTGTCTGCAGTGAGGCCTTGGTTCGTGCTGCCGAAGGGCTGTGAGGCCTGGTCTCTGTCTGCAGTAAGGCCTTGGTTCGTGCTGCCGAAGGGCTGTGAGGCCTGGTCTCTGTCTGCAGTAAGGCCTTGGTTCTCGTTGCCGAAGGGCTGCATGGCCTGGTCTCTGTCTGCAGTGAGGCCTTGGTTCTCGCTGCCGCAGGTCTGCTGTGAGGCCCGGTCTCTGTCCGCAGTAAGGCCTTGGTTCTCGTTGCCGAAGGGCTGCATGGCCTGGTCTCTGCCTGCAGTAAGGCCTTGGTTCTCATTGCCGAAGGGCTGCATGGCCTGGTCTCTGTCTGCAGTGAGGCCTTGCTTTGTGCTGCCGAAGGGCTGCGACGCCTGGTCTCTGTCTGCAGTAAGGCCTTGGTCCTTGCTGCCGAAGGGCTGTGACGCCTGGTCTCTGTCTGCAGTAAGGCCTTGGTCCTTGCTGCCGAAGGGCTGTGACGCCTGGTCTCTGTCTGCAGTAAGGCCTTGGTTCGTACTGCCGAAGGGCTGCAAGGCCTGGTCTCTGTCTGGAGTAAGTCCTTGGTTCTGCTGCCGAAGGGCTGTGACGCCTGGTCTCTGTCTGCAGTGAGGCCTTGATTCGTGCTGCCGAAGGGCTGTGACGCCTGGTCTCTGTCTGGACTAAGGCCTTGGTTCGTGCTGCCGAAGGGCTGCATGGCCTGGTCTCTGTCTGCAGTGAGGCCTTGGTTCTGTTGCCGAAGGCCTGCAAGGTCTGGTCTCTGTCTGCAGTAAGGCCTTGGTTCTCGCTGCCGCAGGTCTGCTGTGAGGCCCGGTCTCTGTCCGCAGTAAGGCCTTGGTTCTCGTTGCCGAAAGGCTGCAAGGCCTGCTCTCTGTCTGCAGTAAGGCCTTGGTTCTCTAGTCTCTGTCTGCAGTAAGGCCATGGTTCTCATTGCCGAAGGGCTGCAAGGCCTGGTCTCTGTCTGCAGTAAGGCCTTGGTTCTCGTTGCCAAAGGGCTGTGAGGCCTGGTCTCTGTCTGGAGTAAGGCCTTGGTTCGTGCTGCCGAAGGGCTGCATGGCCTGGTCTCTGTCTGCAGTAAGGCCTTGGTTCTGCTGCCGAAGGGCTGCAAGGCCTGGTCTCTGTCTGCAGTGAGGCCTTGGTTCTCGTTGCCGAAGGGCTGCAAGGCCTGGTCTCTGTCTGCAGTGAGGCCTTGGTTCTGCTGCCGAAGGGCTGCAAGGCCTGGTCTCTGTCTGCAGTAAGGCCTTGGTTCGTGCTGCCGAAGGGCTGCATGGCCTGGTCTCTGTCTGCAGTGAGGCCCTGGTTCTCTAGTCTCTGTCTGCAGTAAGGCCTTGGTTCTGTTGCCGAAGGGCTGCAAGGTCTGGTCTCTGTCTGCAGTAAGGCCTTGGTTCTCGTTGCCAAAGGGCTGTGAGGCCTGGTCTCTGTCTGGAGTAAGGCCTTGGTTCGTGCTGCCGAAGGGCTGCATGGCCTGGTCTCTGTCTGCAGTAAGGCCTTGGTTCTCTAGTCTCTGTCTGCAGTAAGGCCTTGGTTCTGTTGCCGAAGGGCTGCATGGCCTGGTCTCTGCCTGCAGTAAGGCCTTGGTTCTGCTGCCGAAGGGCTGTGAGGCCTGGTCTCTGTCTGCAGTGAGGCCTTGGTTCTGCTGCCGAAGGGCTGTGACGCCTGGTCTCTGTCTGCAGTGAGGCCTTGGTTCTCGTTGCCGAAGGGCTGTGAGGCCTGGTCTCTGTCTGCAGTAAGGCCTTGGTTCGTACTGCCGAAGGGCTGTGACGCCTGGTCTCTGTCTGCAGTAAGGCCTTGGTCCTTGCTGCCGAAGGGCTGTGACGCCTGGTCTCTGTCTGCAGTAAGGCCTTGGTTCGTACTGCCGAAGGGCTGTGACGCCTGGTCTCTGTCTGCAGTGAGGCCTTGGTTCTCATTGCCGAAGGGCTGCAAGGCCTGGTCTCTGTCTGCAGTGAGGCCTTGGTTCTGCTGCCGAAGGGCTGCGAGGCCTGGTCTCTGTCTGCAGTGAGGCCTTGGTTCTGCTGCCGAAGGGCTGCAAGGCCTGGTCTCTGTCTGCAGTGAGGCCTTGGTTCGTGCTGCCGAAGGGCTGTGAGGCCTGGTCTCTGTCTTCGTGCTGCCGAAGGGCTGCAAGGCCTGGTCTCTGTCTGCAGTGAGGCCTTGGTTCTCATTGCCGAAGGGCTGCAAGGCCTGGTCTCTGTCTGCAGTGAGGCCTTGGTTCTGCTGCCGAAGGGCTGCAAGCCTGGTCTCTGTCTGCAGTAAGGCCTTGGTTCTGCTGCCGAAGGGCTGCAAGCCTGGTCTCTGTCTGCAGTAAGGCCTTGGTTCTGCTGCCGAAGGGCTGCGAGGCCTGGTCTCTGTCTGCAGTGAGGCCTTGGTTCTGCTGCCGAAGGGCTGCAAGGCCTGGTCTCTGTCTGCAGTGAGGCCTTGGTTTGTGCTGCCGAAGGGCTGCGACGCCTGGTCTCTGTCTGCAGTAAGGCCTTGGTTCTCGCTGCCGCAGGTCTGCTGCAAGGCTTGGTTTCTGTCTGCAGTAAGGCCTTGGTTTGTGCTGCCGAAGGGCTGCGACGCCTGGTCTCTGTCTGCAGTAAGGCCTTGGTTCTCGCTGCCGCAGGTCTGCTGCAAGGCCTGGTCTCTGTCTGCAGTAAGGCCTTGGTTCTCTAGTCTCTGTCTGCAGTAAGGCCTTGGTTCTCTAGTCTCTGTCTGCAGTGAGGCCTTGGTTCTGTTGCCGAAGGGCTGCATGGCCTGGTCTCTGTCTGCAGTAAGGCCTTGGTTCTCGCTGCCGCAGGTCTGCTGCAAGGCTTGGTTTCTGTCTGCAGTAAGGCCTTGGTTCTGCTGCCGAAGGGCTGTGAGGCCTGGTCTCTGTCTGCAGTGAGGCCTTGGTTCTGCTGCCGAAGGGCTGCAAGCCTGGTCTCTGTCTGCAGTAAGGCCTTGGTTCTCATTGCCGAAGGGCTGCATGGCCTGGTCTCTGTCTGCAGTGAGGCCTTGGTTCTCGTTGCCGAAGGGCTGTGACGCC
Organism: Triturus cristatus; assembly: GCF_964204655.1. Classification (NCBI taxonomy): domain Eukaryota; kingdom Metazoa; phylum Chordata; class Amphibia; order Caudata; family Salamandridae; genus Triturus; species Triturus cristatus. The sequence goes on along the minus strand of NC_140582.1, from coordinate 1,198,208,141 downwards.
TGGTCTCTGTCTGCAGTGAGGCCTTGGTTCGTACTGCCGAAGGGCTGTGACGCCTGGTCTCTGTTTGCAGTGAGGCCTTGGTTCTCGTTGCCGAAGGGCTGCAAGGCCTGGTCTCTGTCTGCAGTGAGGCCTTGGTTCTCGCTGCCGCAGGTCTGCTGCAAGGCTTGGTTTCTGTCTGGAGTACAGTAATGGCTTGGTTCTGCTCTCTGTCTGCAGTAAGGCCTTGGTTCTGCTGCCGCAGGTCTGGTGTGAGGCCAGGTCTCTGTCCGCAGTAAGGCCTTGATTCTTGCTGCCTTGGTCTGCTGTGAGGCCTTGGTTCTAGTTGCCGAAGGGCTGCGAGGCCTGGTCTCTGTCTGGAGTAAGGCCTTGGTTCTCAAAATGGCAATGTTTTTTACTTTTGCTTTTTCATGGCAATAACGCTATGTAAATATGACTCCACTACAAATAGATTTAAAAAAAAAGTAAAAAACATTGTCATTTTCAACGCCAACAGCTCTAACTTTAACAACTGGGAGGCCTAACCTGTTGCATTGCAAATGTGTGTTTTCCTTCAGCAGCTACGCGCTTTCTGTTCTTTGTCGACACAGAATCCCAGTTTTTGTCGCGGGTCCGCCTCTACCCTGACAGACCCTCAGTGCTCCCGGACAACGGGTGCAGTGTCTACGGGTAACGTGACCCCGCACCCGCTTTATCTCGGTTCAAAAACAAGGGTCTCTTTAACCGCGGGCCTTCTCCCGCCCCCGCCCCCCCCCCCCCCCCGGCTTCCGGCCAGCACCGGATCACATTTAAAGGGAGCCTGGCCCTTTGACGTGGTTTACCTCCTATGCCCCGTCCCTGTGTATTTTAGAAAGCGCACTGAACCCGTCTGCTGTGCGAGGCTCTGTCGTTCAAGCTTTAGTTGTGCTGAGAATGAGACGGACGACCAGGGATGGGGGAAGGGGCCTCCTAGCGCCCACATTCTAAAACAGGCGCCTTGTTCTTCAAAATATGAACCTATAATATCCCAGCACTGTCAGAATATAGGTGTGGTGCCACTTTCTCTTGTTTTCTCTGCTGAGTGACTACACTGCATCCTCTAATATACTGGGGTGATGTCACAGGCAGAGGTGTGTATCTTCTGGTGACACCATCGCATCCTTTGATATACTCTGGTGATGTCACAAGCAGAGGTGTGCGTCTTCCTGTGACACCACAGAATCCTCTGATATACTCGGGTGATGTCACAGGCAGAGGTGTGTGTCTTCCTGTGACACCACCGCATCCTCTGATATACTCTGGTGATGTCACAGGCAGAGGTGTGCGTCTTCCGGTGACACCACCGCATCCTCTGATATACTCTGGTGATGTCACAGGCAGAGGTGTGCGTCTTCCTGTGACACCACCGCATCCTCTGATATACTCTGGTGATGTCACAGGCAGAGGTGTGTGTCTTCTGGTGACACCATCGCATCCTTTGATATACTCTGGTGATGTCACAAGCAGAGGTGTGTGTCTACTGGTGACACCACAGAATCCTCTGATATACTCGGGTGATGTCACAGGCAGAGGTGTGTGTCTTCCTGTGACACCACCGCATCCTCTGATATACTCTGGTGATGTCACAGGCAGAGGTGTGTGTCTTCCTGTGACACCACCGCATCCTCTGATATACTCTGGTGATGTCACAGGCAGAGGTGTGTGTCTTCCTGTGACACCACCGCATCCTCTGATATACTCTGGTGATGTCACAGGCAGAGGTGTGTGTCTTCCTGTGACAGCACCGCATCCTCTGATATACTCTGGTGATGTCACAGGCAGAGGTGTGCGTCTTACGGTGACACCACAGCATCCTCTGATATACTCTGGTGATGTCACAGGTCAGAGGTGTGCGTCTACTGGTGACACCACAGAATCCTCTGATATACTCGGGTGATGTCACAGGCAGAGGTGTGTGTCTTCTAGTGACACCACGGCATCCTCTGTTATACTCGGGTGATGTCACAGGCAGAGGTGTGTGTCACCGAATCCTCTAATATCCTCTGGTGATGTCGCAGGCAGAGGTGTGTACCCACACTCAGTGACCCCAGGGCATCCATTAAGAAACTCCGGGGATGTGTGCCCTTCCTATCCCTGCACACCCTTTAAGATACTCACGGGTAATCTAGCATGAGCCTGCCAACACCCAGCAGCCTCCAAGGGTAATACAACAGGCAGAGGTGTGTGCCCACACCCAGCAATACCCACGGGTAATACAACAAGCAGAGGTGTGTGCCCACACCCAGCAACCCCCTAGGGTAATACAACAGGCAGAGGTGTGTGCCCACACCCAGCAATCCCCAAGGGTAATACCACAAGCAGAGGTGTGTGCCCACACCCAGCAATCCCCTAGGGCAGTACAACAGGCAGAGGTGTGTGTTCACACCCAGCAACCCCCAAGGGTAATACCACAAGCAGAGGTGTGTGCCCACACCCAGCAATCCCCTAGGGCAGTACAACAGGCAGAGGTGTGTGCCCACACCCAGCAACCCCCTAGGGTAATACAACAGGCAGAGGTGTGTGCCCACACCCAGCAACCCCAAGGGTAATACAGCGGGCAGAGGTGTGTGCCCACACCCAGCAACCCCAAGGGTAATACAACAGGCAGACGTATGTGCCCACAACCAGCAACCCCAAGGATAATACTGCGGGCAGAGGTGTGTGCCCACACCCAGCAACCCCAAGGGTAATACAACAGGAAGAGGCATGTGCCCACACCCAGCAACCCCAAGGGTAATAGAACATGCAGATGTGTGTGCCCACACCCAGCAACCCCAAGGGTAATACAGCGGGCAGAGGTGTGTGCCCACACCCAGCAACCCCAAGGGTAATACAACAGGAAGAGGTGTGTGCCCACACCCAGCAGCTCCTAGGGTAATACAACAGGCAGAGGTGTGTGCCCACACCCAGCAATCCCCAAGGGTAATACAGCAGGCAGAGGTGTGTGCCCACACCCAGCAACCCCAAGGGTAATACAACAGGCAGAGGTGTGTGCCCACACCCAGCAGCCCCTAGGGTAATACAACAGGCAGAGGTGTGTGCCGACACGCAGCAACTCCAAGGGTAATACAACAGGAAGAGGTGTGTGTCCACACCCAGCAACCCCAAGGGTAATACAATAGGCAGAGGTGTGTGCCGACACGCAGCAGCCTCCAAGGGTATTACAACAGGCAGAGGTGTGTGCCCACACCCAGCCACCCCTAGGGTAATACAACACGCAGAGGTGTGTGTCCACACCCAGCAACCCCAAGGGTAATACAACAGGTAGAGGTGTGTGTCCACACCCAGCACCCACCTAGGGTAATACAGCAGGCAGAGGTGTGAGCCCACACCCAGCAACCCCCTAGGGTAATACAATAGGCAGAGGTGTGTGCCCACAGCCAGCAATCCCAAGGGTAATACAACAGGCAGAGGTGTGTGCCCACACCCAGCAATCCCCAAGGGTAATACAGCAGGCAGAGGTGTGTGCCCACACCCAGCAACCCCAAGGGTAATACAACAGGCAGAGGTGTGTGTTCACACCCAGCAACCCCCAAGGGTAATTCCACAAGCAGAGGTGTGTGCCCACACCCAGCAATCCCCTAGGGCAGTACAACAGGCAGAGGTGTGCGCTCACACCCAGCAACCCCAAGGGTAATACAGCGGGCAGAGGTGTGTGCCCACAGCCAGCAACCACAGGGCATCCTTCCTCTAAGATACCATGGGGTGATGCCACAGGCAGACCCACCCGCTGACCTCATTCTGTAAGACTGTGGTTACTTTTGAATTCTGTTGAATCACTTAATAATTACCGGAACCCGGGGACCCCCACTGAATCATTATTGGAATTTGTGGTCCCCCACTGAGCAATGCCTGGAAGATGTGGACCCCAGCCTCAGCGTTTTTAAGGATTTGAACCGCATAACAGATTCCGCCCCCCTCATATCTGGTATAAAAAGATAATTATGAAGGTTTTTATTAGAACATGGAGCCCCAGCAGGCGATCCAAGGCCTCGTTCTCTGCAGAGATGCAATCTGATCCGGCCGGGTCCCGAACCGCGACTTGTGCTGGTTGTATTCATTCACCGGAAGTCGTTTAACTAAACAGAAGAAAGGCAAGTCTCACCTAAAAATGCCGGCAGGGTTTTACCACATTTTGTTTCATTCCATTAATCACTGCTCCTTCAAACCATTGACATCCTATATTAACATGCATGGGTGTAATACATTATTTTGAAACTGCCCCCCTCCCCCGCCATTTGCTCCCCGTTTCTGCAGATCGATTAGAATGAACCTGAAGGAGCTGGCAGACATGTCCTTGGGCACCAGGTAGGGTTGCCATCCTCTGAGAAAAGGTCTGGGCATTTGTACTTGTCTGAGATCCTGGAGCAGCCGGGAAATGATGCTTTTATGAGAGGATTTTATGTACAATCATCTTTTATCATTTGTAGCGCTTAATTCCGCTTCTGTTTGCTTAATAATCATTTAGGGTTGTTATAAACACCTCTAAAAATACTATTGAAGTGCGTTTATCTGGTCTTTGATAGCTTGTGTTTACCCTTCAAACTGAAAATTACAACTTTTAGACGATTTTCCCACTTTTGTATATTTCTTTAACTGGCTTCACACAGAAATTCTAGCCACCGCTTAACAATACCAGCCAGGTGGTACTCTAACCAGAGAGAGCTGCTGTGGGGAATAGCTAGACAGTACCCCAACCAGAAAGCTGCTGTGGTGAACAACTCGGTGGTACTCTAACCAGAGAGAGCTGCTGTGGGGAACAGCTAGACAGTACCCTCACCAGAGAGAGCTGCTGTGGTGAACAGCTGGACAGTACCCTAACCAGAGAGAGCCGCTGTGGGGAACAGCTAGACAGTACCCCAACCAGAGAGCTGCTGTGGGGAACAGCTAGACAGTACCCCAACCAGAGAGCTGCTGTGGGGAACAGCTAGACAGCACCTTAACCAAAGAGAGCGGCTGTGGTTGAACAGGGAGGCAGTAGTCTAACCAGAGAGAGTGGCTGCGGTTGAACAGCTCAGTCGTACCCTAACCACAGAAAGCTGCCGTGATGAACAGCTCGTGGTACTCTAACCAGAGAGAGCTGCTGTGGTGAACAGCTAGGTTATACTCTAACCAGAAAGAGCTGCTTTGCCTGAACACCTACGCGATACCCTAACCAGAGAGAGCTGCTGTGGTGAACAGGGAGGCAGTACCCTAACCAGAGAGAGCTGCTGTGGGGAACAGCTGGACAGTACCCTAACCAGAGAGAGCAGATTTGGTTGAACAGGGAGGCAGTACCCTAACCAGAGAGAGCAGCTTTGGTTGAACAGGGAGGCAGTACCCTAACCAGAGAGAGCAGCTGTGGTGAACAGCTTGGTGGTACCCTAACCACAGAAAGCTGCTGTGGTGAACAGCTCGGTGGTACTCTAACTAGAGAGCTGCTGTGGTGAACAGCTTGGTGGTACTCTAACCAGCGAGAGCTGCTGTGGTGAACAGCTAGACTGTACCCTCTCCAGAGAGAGCTGCTGTGGAGAACATCTAGACAGTACCCTAACCAGAGAGAGCTGCTGTGGTGAACAGCTAGACAGTACCCTAACCAGAGAGAGCTGCTGTGGTGAACAGCTAGACAGTACCCTCTCCAGAGAGAGCTGCTTTGGCTGAACAGCTCGGTGGGACTCTAACCAGAGAGAGCTGCTGTGGTGAACAGCTAGACAGTACCCTAACCAGAGAGAGCTGCTGTGGTGAACAGCTAGACAGTACCCTCAACAGAGAGAGCTGCTTTGGTTGAACAGCTCGGTGGGACTCTAACCAGAGAGAGCTGCTGTGGTGAACAGCTAGGTTATACCCTAACCAGACAGAGCTACTGTAGCTGAACTATGGGCCGGCTTGTCCACCCTGACCCTCTCATGACCAGCAGTAACCCGCTGCCTCTGTTCTTCATTGTTGCGCACTCATGAGATTGGGTGATCCTCACAGGTTGCAGTGAGGCTTGGGTGGGAGGTTATCGACTCGGAAGAGCACATTCGGGCCCACTCATACTTTTCACCGTCCAGTTCCATCATCCATCCATCTTCATCCCCCAGCTGTTCTGCTTGACCCTGATGCCAAGGAAGCTGCCACCCCCGTTCTGTGCCTGAAACAAGACCACAAACCAGGTGAAACTGAAGACAACGCGCTGTTTGCCCCCGAGGCTTTCACTGTGTAAATTGTGCACAGTTCCGGTTGGCGAACCCGGATTTGATGACATCAGACACAATTGGCGCCCACGTCCTCACATTTCAGTATCTACAACTTGGAAATGTGTGCCGTTGTAGCCCTGGCAGTTACTGCACTGTGTGCAGATGGTAGATGGCACCTGCACAATTTGCCTCCGCGATTAGGAGAAACCTTTTCAATCAGACCCTGTGAAATCATAAATATCACCCATGCTACATAGTATTCAACAGGGGTTATTGACCTGGAAGGTTCTTGAGTCTGAGATATATCGGGCACACAGTAAGTAGCCGGCCCAGCGCCACTGCACCTGTTGCACGTATGACAGTTACAGGCCTAAGGTTCCCCGCACTAAGCCCCTCCTCATTCAACATCCAGATGAGAAGCCCAGACTGAGGGAGAAGTGAGCACTCGTTTCATCAGTGGAGAGGGGCCCCGCGGACAAGGGCAGGGGTACTCATTTGTGTGTTTATATATCATATATCATAATGTTGCAAATAGTTTACACCACTGACAAATGCTGATTCCATCCCGAGGCCCCTCTTACTCAAATCAGTACCCACCCCTCCTCCTGGAAAGACAACACCTAGAACTGCCAGGGGAGGCCCCCTCCTGGAGGGAACACAAGCAACCTCAGACCAGCTTCAGGGTTCTTGGTCCTCATCAGTGAGGTATAGCTTGGATCCTCCAACAGAGGCTTCATCAGTGAGGTACAGCTTGGATTCTGTGACACAGTGAGGACTCGTCAGTGAGGTACAGCCTGGATACTCCAACAGGGGCCTCATCAGCGAGGTATAGCTTGGATTCTGTGACACAGTGAGGACTCGTCAGTGAGGTATAGCCTGGATACTCCAACAGGGGCCTCATCAGCGAGGTATAGCTTGGATCCTCTGACGCAGTGTGGACTCATCAGTGAGGTTTAGCTTGGATCCTCTGATGCAGTGAGGTACAGTTTGGGTACTCTGACACAGAGGCCTCATCAGTGAGGTATAGCTTGGATCCTGTGACATTGTGAGGCCTCATCAGTGTTACGATTCACATGACCTGCACCGAACGTTGTCAGGTCCGAATCGTATTCTCCCCCCCTGAAACAACTACATTTCCCAAAATGCTGTGTAGCACTTCCGGGGTAGAGGTGGCTTCATGAGGACTTGCTTCCGGAGCAGGGGCGGGGATTTAATTGCAGCCGGTGCAAACACTGCAGATTATTCCTACCTGCAAGCATGAAGGCGGACGGGGCAGGAGCAGAGTTCTCTCTCTCTCTCTCTGGTTTGGTAATGGTGCTACGGCACCGGTTCTGATTTGTCGGAGATTCCTGATTGGTCTCATGATTATTTCTCGCAGGTTCTGTTTGTTTGCCTTTGCTCCCATACCTCCCATTCTGCCAGTGGAGGTTTCGGAGTCTTTCTGATTACGGTTATTATTTCCTGGTACTTTCAGCCGTGAGGGAAACAGCCCTTGTACCAGCATATTGTTGCTTCATAGCCAAAGTTGTATTGAGAAGCGGCCTGACTGCTCGCTCCTTTTTTTATTCTGTACCCCTGCGCTTGGCTTCTGTGCCACTTTGTTTTTTCATTCTGTGCCCCTGTGTTTTGCTTTCTGTACCCCTGTGCTCTGTTGTCCCTCTCCCGCCGTCTTTTCCCGCCGTTTTTTCCCCCCGCCGCTGAGCCCCTGCGGCCCCGCCCCTTCACTCCCATTGGCCTCCCCCCTCCCACCTCCCAGCTGCTCCTCCCTCCCTCTGCCCTCATATGGAGGCCGCGCAGCGGCCGCACAGCGGCCGCTCAGCGGCCACGCGCAGCGGCCGCGCCGCTGGCATGCCAAAGGCGCACCTAAGGCAAGCCTGTCTGCGCCCGTCCGTGCCTGGACCGCCCCCAGCGCCAGAACCCCTGGACCCCGCACCCCCCGCAACGCCAGACTGCACTACGACGCAAGCACCCTCCACGCACTCAACACCAGACGAGACCACCCCTGCTACCGGGCCACCCCGAAACGCACCCAGGGGCCTTTCACCTGCCGGAACTGCAGATTCACCAGCATCCAACCCTCCACACCACCAGCCAGAGAACCCATCCACCTCTGCTGCATCCTCCACAACACCCGCTCCGCTCGCAAGCACGCCATCGAACTCTGGGACCTCCTAGACTCCACCGCCCCCGACGTCGCCTTCCTGACGCAGACCTGGCTGAACGCCACCTCAGCACCAGACATCGCCATAGCCATACCACAGGGCTACAAGATCTCCCGCAGAGACCGCATCAACGGAGTGGGAGGAGGAATCGCCATCATCCACAAAGACTCCATCAAAATCTCAACGAACACCGATGACACCCTCACCACCGCCGAGCACATGCACTTCCAGATCCACACCGACCCCAACACCACCTCAGAGGAACTCTGATCTACAGACCTCCTGGACCCCGCCCACAGTTCAGTGACACCATCGCCGACCTCATCAGCACCCACGCCCTCGCTTCCACGGACTACATCCTCCTCGGGGACCTGAACTTCCACCTCGAGAACAACAACGATGCCAACTCCACTGCCCTGATCGACAACCTCGCCAACCTCGGAGTCAAACAGCTCGTAATGACTCCTACTCACGCCGCTGGACACACGCTCGACCCCATCTTCTCCGCAAGACCCCACGTCTCCTTCAACCACACCACCGAACCGCACTGGACGCGTCCACTTCACCTTCAGAAAACCCACCACACACCACCGCACCCAACAGCTACCACGCCGCTGCTGGGGCAAGGTCACCGAGGACCAACTGACTACCGCTCTCGCCCTGAGACCACCCACCGACCCCACCGACCCAGACACCGCCGCGACCAACCTCACACAGTGGATCAACGACTGCGCCAACACCCTCGCCCCTCTCAAGACCTCTACAACCAACCACACCAACAAGAAAGCCGCCTGGTTCACTGAGGACCTCCGGATCTCCAAGCACACCTGTCGGAAGCTGGAGAAGAAATGGCTCCACGACCGAACACCAGACAACCACACAGCCCTCAAGAGCGCCACCCGCAGACACCACCAACTCATCGGGACCGCCAAAAAGACCGCCTTCAAGGACCGCCTAAACAACAACGCACACAACACCAAAGAGCTCTTCAGCATCGTGAAAGAACTCTCCAACCCCAGCTCCAACACCAACGACATCCTGCCATCTCAAGACCTGTGCGACTCCCTGGCCACCTTCTTCCATCGCAAGATCACCGACATCCACGACAGCTTCAACTCCGACCCCCCCGCACCCACCACCGAGTCCACCACCCCTGCGACTACCACTCGCACCAGTCGCCTGACCGTCTGGTCCAGCGCCAGCGACGAAGACACCATCAAAACCATGAACTCCATCCACTCCGTATCCCCATTGGACCCCTGCCCTCACCACGTCTTCAACAAAGCCAGCGCAACCATCGCGCCCCACCTCCAGAAAACAATCAACTGTTCCTTCGGGACAGCAACCTTCCCGGAAAGCTGGAAGCACGCCGAGATCAACGCCCTTCTGAAGAAGCCCAATGCGGACCCCAAGGACCTCAAGAACTTCCGGCCCATCTCCCTGCTCCCTTTCCCGGCAAAAGTGACCGAGAAGATTGGCAACAAACAGCTGACCCGCTACCTTGAAGTTAACAACATCCTGGACCCTTCCCAATCCGGTTTTCGCAGCAACTACAGCACCGAGACCGCCCTCATCGCCGCCACTGACGACATCCGGACCCTGATGGACAATAGAGAAACAGCCGCCCTCATCCTCCTGGACCTATCAGCAGCCTTTGACACGGTCTGCCACCGCACCCTATCAGCACGCCTCCATGACGCCGGTATCCAAGAGAAGGCCCTGGCCTGGACCGCATCCTTCCTCTCCGGCAGAACCCAGAGCGTCCGCCTCCCACCCTTCCACTCCAAAACCACCGAGATCATCTGCGGCGTCCCACAGGCATCCTCCCTCAGTCCAACGCTTTTCAATATCTACATGTCCCCCCTCGCCCACGTCGCACGACAACACAACCTAAACATCATCTCCTACGCCGACGACACCCAGCTGATCATATCCCTCACCGAAGATCCCCACACCGCCAAAGCTAACCTCCACAGAGGAATGAAGCCCGCAGCCGACTGGATGAAGGACAAGACGGAGGTCCACATACTCGGACCCACCCCATCAGCCTGGGACGACTCTTGGTGGCCCACGTCACTAGGCACAGCCCCGGAACCCACGGACCATGCACGCAACCTGGGGGTCATCCTCGACTCCACTCTCTCCATGACCAGCCAAGTCAACGCCGTCTCCGCGTCCTGCTTCAACACCCTCCGTATGCTCCGCAGGATCTTCAAATGGATCCCCCTCGACAGGAGAAAAACTGCTACCCAGGCCCTCATCACCAACAGACTCGACTACGGGAACGCCCTCTACTCAGGAACTACAAACAAGCTCCTGAGACGACTCCAACGCATCCAGAACGCCTCGGCCCGACTCATCCTCGACGTCCCCCGCCGCAGCCACATCACACTCCACCTGAGAGGCCTGCACTGGCTCCCCGTCAACAAAAGGATCACCTTCAAGCTCCTGATCCACGCACACAAAGCAGTGCACAACACCGGACCCACCTACCTCAACAACCGACTCAGCTTCCACACCCCCACCCGAAGCCTATGCTCAGCCAACCTTGCCCTCGCCACAGTCCCTCGCATCCGAAAAACCACCGCCGGCGGTAGAGCCTTCTCCTACCTCGCCGCCAAGACCTGGAACACTCTCCCCACCAACCTACGACAGACCCAGGACCTGCTGGCCTTCAGAAGACTCCTCAAGACCTGGCTCTTCGACCAGTAGCACCGCCCCCTCTCCAGCGCCTTGAGACCCTCTCGGGTATGTAGCGCACTTTACAAATGCAGTGATTAATTGATTGAACGTACACTCACCTTTAATTCTTTGCCAAAGCTGGGTTTAGAAAAGGCATAAGTGCTTGTTCCATTTGGTCTAATTAGCCTATGCCGTGACGGAAACGGCGGGAGTCATTTCAGGATCCCTTTCATATCAGGAAGATAAACTACTGCATGTACATATTGCTTTTGTGACATATGTTTGATTTCGTTATACTGTGAAAATCGTTACAAACGTAAGGAATGTTCTTGGATACAAGGGATCAAGGATACTGTCTACTAAGAGCACCTACATCAAAGCGTCAAGGGCTTTATTTTTACAGCGATGACTCATTCATGTTTTTTCAAGCCTTGTTATAACAGGGCTCTTACACGGATTGGTGAAGCCATCCCCTGTGATGTTTGAACAGGCACATGTAATGGTGGGTATCCATTAAAGTGTAAGAAAGATTATTCAATAGAGCCATCAAGAGTTATCTAACCCACATCTTTGTTTATTAGATTCACAGTTGCTACTATTTGTTCTTGGAGCCCAGGGTATTATTATATCGTTTCTCGGAAGCCTAAGAAGATGGTGCTTTATTTTTCTTTACAGGTACATAACGTATGGTATAGCAAGGGCATATTATAGGGTATGTTCCCTTAGTCAAGCATTGTACTAAAGGCATTTTATTCTTCTTCCAGGTCTCCCTCCCTGCTGTCCCCATCCTTTCCTTTCCTCGCTTGATCAGATCAACCTTTTGAGCTATAAGAGCAAGCAGAATTGAGACGATCAAGAGGTGGACCCCTTTCCGAGGTATCCTCAGAACGGACAAGAGCTACAGAAGCTGACAATCAGTGAGGCATAGCTTGGATACTCTGACACAGAGGCCTCATCATTGAGGTATAGCTTGGATCCTGTGACATCGTGAGGCCTCATCAGTGAGGTTTAGCTTGGATCCTGTGACACAGTGAGGCCTCATCAGTAACACATAACCTTGATCCTGTGACACTATGAGGCCTCATCAGTGAGGTATAGCTCGGATCCTGACACAGTGAGGCTCATCAGTGAGGTATAGCTTGGATCATGTGACGCAGTGAGGCCTTATTAGTGAGGTAAGACTTGGATCCTCTGATGCAGTGAGGCCTCATCAGTGAGGTATAGCTTGGATACTCTGACACAGATGCCTCATCAGTGAGGTATAGCTTGGATCCTGCTGCATCGTGAGGCCTCATCAGTGATTTATAGCTTGGATCCTCTGATGCAGTGAGGCCTCATCAGTGAGGTTTAGCGTGGATCCTGTGACGCAGTGAGGTCTCATCAGTAAGGCATAACCTAGATCCTGTGACACAATCAGGCCTCATCAGTGAGGTATAGCTCGGATCCTGACGCAGTGAGGACTCGTCAATGGGGTATATCTTGGATCCTCTGATGCAGTGAGGCCTCATCAGTGAGGTATAGCTTGGATCCTCTGATGCAGTGAGGCCTCATCAGTGAGGTTTAGCTTGGATCCTGTGACGCAGTGAGGCCTCATCAGTAAGGCATAACCTGGATCTTGTGACACAATAAGGCCTCATCAGTGACGTATAGCTCAGATCCTGACACAGTGAGGCTCATCAGTGAGGTTTAGCTTAGATCCTGTGACACAGTGAGGCCTCATCAGTGAGGTATTGCTTGGATCCTGTGACATAGTGAGGCCTCCTCAGTGAGGTATAGCTCGGATCCTGACACAGTGAGGCTCATCGGTAAGTCATAACCTGGATCCTGTGACACAGTGAGGCCTCATCAGTGAGGTACACTCTTCGGATCCTCTGATAGAGTGAGGCCTCATCAGTGAGGTATAGCTTGGATCCTGTGGCGTTAAGACTGATGAAAAGTTCTCACTCCATCGAAAGCCGGATCGGGTGCGGGGGCACTCCAACCATAGAATTTGCTTCTCCACTCTTTGAAGGCCATCTTCCACAACCCCTGTTTAGAAAGGCACTAAAAACTCATCTTTGTGTCTCAGCATCAGAGTGATGTTGTTGATAGACCTCAGGACGTCTTGGGGGCTGGGACACTCTGTTGAGTAGCTGTGCGCTTTATAAATCTGCCATTCGTTCATTCATACATAGTATTTTGAAGTGGACGGCTGCCCTTTTAGTACAAAACCAATGCTAGACATCACACACACACCTTTGCAGTCTGGTGCAAAGATGTGCCACTAGATTCAAGCTATCCTGGCTGATGAGGGGTGAAACCCCCAAACAGGTCCTAGGATGCTTGTTTCCTGTCCAGGGAGGACCTGGCTTGGCAGTTCGGTTTGGACTGTTCCCATGAGGCACAGGGTCAAGACTGATTTGCATATGGCCAGGTCTGAAATGGGGTGGCATGGTGAGCAAAAGAATGAAGGATTTAACCCAGATTTGTTGACTGGGGGTGAATGTTTTGATTTGTTCTGCATTCCGTCTAGTAATTGTGTGTCTTTTGCATGCCCTCGGATAGGGCTCTGCGCTGCTCTGTCCCCCAGCTCAACGCAGCACGCCAGCTTCAGTTGCTGCGCTGCCTTGCTCCACTTTCTATTAAATGCGACACAGTTCATCATTTTAGCAATGGCCAAGTCGGCTCCCACAGTCTCAGCTGTGCAGATGCCCCAGTTTAGCTGTAACCTTCTGCCTCTGGGCGCTGTAGTGTTAAACAGCCACCCGGAGCTACATGTGGCCTAAATGCGAACCTGAAATTAATATTAGATGATGAACAATTGTCCCTGAGGGCTGAGAGGTTCGTTGAGGCTCACAGCTGCTGCCCAATCCGTGGGTCCACCCTCCCGCCTTTCCAGGCCAAGCCCTGGAGGAGAAGGACTCGCCAAAACCACGCGTCCTGCTTTGGGCATTGATTTTAGGAAGGGCTGCCTGTGGTCCAATTTATACATTGTATTGATTCCACAAAGCAGCTCTCGCTCTCAGCGTGTCCACCCATCACCCCAAGCATGTCCACTCCATGCGTGTCCACCTTCACTCCCAGCATCTCCCCCATCACTCTCAGAATGGACACACATCACTCTTAGCATGGACACATATCACTCTTAACATGGACACACATCACTCTTAACATGGACACACATCACTCTTAACATGGACACACATCACTCTCAGCGTGGCCACCCATCACACCAGCATGTCCACGCTCTGCGCGTCCACTCATTACTCTCACCATGGACAGACATCATTCTCAACCTATCACTCTCAGCTTGCCACCTCTCATATCACTCTCAACACGAACACACATCACTCTCAGTGTGTCCACCTATCACTCTCAGCATGTTCACTCATCACTCTCAGCGTAACCACCCATCACTCGCAGTATGTCCACCCATCACCGCCAGCATGTCCACTCTCAGTGTGTTCACCTATCACTCTCAGCGTCTCCACCCATCACTCTCAGCAAGGACACACATCACTCTGACCATGGACAGACATCACTCTCAGCGTGTCCACCTATTATATCACTCTCAGTGTGTCCACCTATCACTCTCAGTGTCTCCAACCATCACTGCCAGTATGGACACACGTCACTCTCAGCATGTCCTTTCATCACTCTTAGCATGCCCACTCATCACTCTTAGTGTGTCCACCCATCACCCTCGGTGTGTCCATCCATCATTCTGTGTGTCCACTCTCAGCATGGACACACATCACTCTCAGCCTGTCCACCTACCTATCTCAGCTTATCCACCTATCACCATGGACAGACCACTCTCAGCGTGTCCGCCTGTTATATCACTCTCAGCGTGTCCGCCTGTTATATCACTCTCAGTGTGTCCACCTGTCGCTTTCAGTGTCTCCAACCATCACCTCCAGCATAGACACAGCATGCTCACTCATCAGTCTCAGTGTGTCCAGCCATCACCCTCAGTGTGTCCACCCATCACTCTCAGTGTGTCCACCCATTACCCTCAGAGTGTCCAATCATCACTCACAGAGTGACGGTGTGTCCACTCTCAGCATGTCCACCTATCACTCTCAGCGAGTCCACCCAATACCCTCAGTGTGTCTACCTGTCAGACAGGACACCCATCACTCTGCATGTCCAGTGTTCACTCTTAGTGTGCCCACCTATCACTGTCAGCATGGACACACATCACTCTCAGCGTGTCCTCCCATCAATCTTATCATGTCCACTTATCACACTTAGTGTGTCCACCCATCACCCTCAGTGTGTCCACACACCATCACTATGTGAGCCCACTCTCAGCGTGGACACACATCACTCTCAGCCTGTCCATTTATCTATGTCAGGTTGACCACCTATCACTCTCAGCATGGACACATATCACTCTCAGCGTGTCCTCTCATCACTCTTATCATGTCCACTCATCTCTCTTAGCGTATCCACCCATCACACTCAGCATGGACATGTATCACTCTAAGCATGTTCACTAATCAGTTTGTTCACCCATCACTCTTAGTATGTGCACCCTGCACTCTCATGTCTGCTCATCATCCTCAGCATGTCCACCCATCATTCTCACGTGCCCACCCATCACTCTCAGCGTGTCCACCCGCCACTCTCTCTGCCCACGCTCAACATGGACACACATAACTCTTAGCGTGTCCACCCATCACTTTCCACAAGTCCAACCATCATTCTCACCATGTCCATCCATCTCTGGTGGTGCAGTAAACGAATCCATCAATTCCCGGGGTCTTCCTCTGAGCCCATGGTCACCGGTTCGAGCCCCAGTCAGTCTGGAGGTGTGGTAAACTAATGAATCCACTGTAGGGATCTGCATTCCACCCCCATGGTCCCAGATTTAAATCCCAGTGGGTCTGACACTGCAGTAAAGTAAATCATCCAGAGCCGGGGCCTGTATTTTACCCCCATGGGCTCAGGCTGAAATACAAGTGGGTCGGCAGCAAAGGAAATAATCCCTCCAGTGATGGGATCTGTGTTTGACTCAAAGGTCACTGGTTCAAATCTTGGTGAGCCTACTCACCATTTCATCATTTTGTGAATGATAAAATGAGTAACGTTGAGTAACAATAAATATTCAGTGCCAAGATGTTCCTTGTGGTGAACACACGCTCTACAACTGTGTCTATTACGGCATCTGTCCTGCTGCTTCCCTTGTGTAGGTCTGGATCCCCAAAACCATTGTCTGTGTCTTGAAATAAACGAAAGTCCGGTGCATCAGCAGAGGACTGTACGAATCCCATTGAATCGGGCTGCTTTCACAAACCCTGTGATCCTCCCTATAAGAATCCCATTGAATCGGGCTGCTTTCACAAACCCTGTGATCCTCCCTATAAGAATCCCATTGAATCGGGCTGCTTTCACACACCTTGTGATCCTCCCTCTAAGAATCCCATTGAATCGGGCTGTTTTCAAACAAAAAAGCGGCAGTATACCTAAATCTTCCAACCGTCCCGGTATCCTCATATCCCATTCTGAACAGCTCTGGGGAGATTACAACCGTGATTTTTAACACTGAATTTATAAAGTACTCAATTTCATGAAAGAATTCGCGCAGACTTGGAGACAGAGAAAACATGTGAGTTGCATCAGCCGCTTGAAGCCCACACCTGCCACATCTATCACCCTTCCGCCCCCCCTACTTTGCAATCTTCATAATGGGATATGAGGATACCGGGACGGTCGGAAGATCTAGCTATACTGCCGCTTTTTTGTTTGTAGCCATGGCAATGGCTCGGTTGTGCCTCACGTCACAATGGATAGGCCCAGAAGCCCCTACATTTTTCAATTGGAGATCTAGGGTGCTCGTGTTGTATAATATGGAGTCCTCTGTGTACCTTTTAAGGGGGAAATGGAGGCAGGAGATGGGTACTAGAATACGGGCCCCATCAAAGAATGGTCCCAGGGATAACTAGTACAGATGAGTTGGGCCGAGTGGTGGTGGCATAGGTATATAGGTGTATGTCCCATCCTGCTTGTCACCTTTGTTTTTTTTATGTGTATCTTTGGCTTTTTTTCTTTTCCAGGCTTCACAATGGATTTCCAAGTCTCTGTCATGTTCTTTCAGGAATTGTTTTTGTATTATTGCCTTTTTCCTTTTTGTATCTCAGTATATGCTGTTTGCCATGACATGTGTCAACAATCACATAAATAAAAAGAGTTAACAAAAAAAATAAAGATAAAAAAGAATCGGGCTGTTTTCATACACCTTGTGATCCTCCCTTTAAGAATCCCAGTGAATCAGGCTGCTTTCACAAACCTTGGGATCCAACTATAAGAATCCCAGTGAATCAGGCCGCTTTCACAAACCCTGTGATCCAACTATAAGAATCCCAGTGAATCCGGCTGCTTTCACAAACCTTGGGATCCAACTATAAGAATCCCAGTGAATCCGGCTGCTTTCACAAACCCTGTGATCCTCCCTATAAGAATCCCAGTGAATCAGGCCGCTTTCACAAACCCTGTGATCCTCCCTATAAGAATCCCAGTGAATCAGGCTGCTTTCACAAACCCTGTGATCCTCCCTATAAGAATCCCAGTGAATCAGGCCGCTTTCACAAACCCTGTGATCCTCCCTATAAGAATCCCAGTGAATCCGGCTGCTTTCACAAACCCTGTGATCCTCCCTATAAGAATCCCATTGAATCGGGCTGCTTTCACAAACCCTGTGATCCTCCCTATAAGAATCCCAGTGAATCGGGCTGCTTTCACAAACCCTGTGATCCAACTATAAGAATCCCAGTGAATCCGGCTGCTTTCACACACCCTGTGATCCAACTATAAGAATCCCAGTGAATCAGGCTGCTTTCACAAACCCTGTGATCCTCGCTATAAGAATCCCAGTGAATCCGGCTGCTTTCACAAACCCTGTGATCCTCCCTATAAGAATCCCATTGAATCGGGCTGCTTTCACTAACCCTGTGATCCTCCCTATAAGAATCCCATTGAATCGGGCTGCTTTCACAAACCTTGGGATCCAACTATAAGAATCCCAGTGAATCGGGCTGCTTTCACAAACCCTGTGATCCTCCCTATAAGAATCCCAGTGAATCCGGCTGCTTTCACAAACCCTGTGATCCTCCCTATAAGAATCCCATTGAATCAGGCTGTTTTCACACACCTTGTGATCCTCCCTATAAGAATCCCATTGAATCAGGCTGTTTTCACACACCTTGTGATCCTCACTATAAGAATCCCATTGAATCAGGCTGTTTTCACACACCTTGTGATCCTCCCTATAAGAATCCCAGTGAATCGGGCTGCTTTCACAAACCTTGTGATCCAACTATAAGAATCCCAGTGAATCCGGCTGCTTTCACAAACCCTGTGATCCTCCCTATAAGAATCCCAGTGAATCCGGCTGCTTTCACACACCTTGTGATCCTCCATATAAGAATCCCAGTGAATCAGGCTGCTTTCACAAACCTTGTGATCCTCCCTATAAGAATCCCAGTGAATCGGGCTGCTTTCACTAACCCTGTGATCCTCCCTATAAGAATCCCATTGAATCGGGCTGCTTTCACAAACCCTGTGATCCTCGCTATAAGAATCCCAGTGAATCCGGCTGCTTTCACAAACCCTGTGATCCTCCCTATAAGAATCCCATTGAATCGGGCTGCTTTCACAAACCCTGTGATCCTCCCTATAAGAATCCCAGTGAATCCGGCTGCTTTCACAAACCCTGTGATCCTCCCTATAAGAATCCCATTGAATCAGGCTGTTTTCACACACCTTGTGATCCCCCCTATAAGAATCCCAGTGAATCAGGCTGTTTTCACACACCTTGTGATCCTCACTATAAGAATCCCAGTGAATCCGGCTGCTTTCACAAACCTTGGGATCCAACTATAAGAATCCCAGTGAATCGGGCTGCTTTCACAAACCCTGTGATCCTCCCTATAAGAATCCCATTGAATCGGGCTGCTTTCACAAACCCTGTGATCCTCCCTATAAGAATCCCATTGAATCCGGCTGCTTTCACAAACCCTGTGATCCTCCCTATAAGAATCCCAGTGAATCAGGCTGTTTTCACACACCTTGTGATCCTCACTATAAGAATCCCAGTGAATCCGGCTGCTTTCACAAACCTTGGGATCCAACTATAAGAATCCCAGTGAATCGGGCTGCTTTCACAAACCCTGTGATCCTCCCTATAAGAATCCCAGTGAATCAGGCTGTTTTCACAAACCCTGTGATCCTCCCTATAAGAATCCCAGTGAATCCGGCTGCTTTCACAAACCCTGTGATCCAACTATAAGAATCCCAGTGAATCGGGCTGCTTTCACAAACCCTGTGATCCAACTATAAGAATCCCAGTGAATCGGGCTGCTTTCACAAACCCTGTGATCCTCCCTATAAGAATCCCAGTGAATCAGGCTGTTTTCACAAACCCTGTGATCCTCCCTATAAGAATCCCAGTGAATCCGGCTGCTTTCACAAACCCTGTGATCCAACTATAAGAATCCCAGTGAATCGGGCTGCTTTCACAAACCCTGTGATCCAACTATAAGAATCCCAGTGAATCGGGCTGCTTTCACAAACCCTGTGATCCAACTATAAGAATCCCAGTGAATCGGGCTGCTTTCACAAACCTTGTGATCCTCACTATAAGAATCCCAGTGAATCGAGCTGCTTTCACAAACCTTGTGATCCAACTATAAGAATCCCAGTGAATCCGGCTGCTTTCACAAACCCTGTGATCCTCCCTATAAGAATCCCAGTGAATCCGGCTGCTTTCACAAACCCTGTGATCCTCCCTATAAGAATCCCAGTGAATCCGGCTGCTTTCACAAACCCTGTGATCCTCCCTATAAGAATCCCAGTGAATCTGGCTGCTTTCACAAACCCTGTGATCCTCCCTATAAGAATCCCAGTGAATCCGGCTGCTTTCACAAACCCTGTGATCCTCCCTATAAGAATCCCAGTGAATCCGGCTGCTTTCACAAACCCTGTGATCCTCCCTATAAGAATCCCATTGAATCGAGCTGCTTTCACAAACCCTGTGATCCTCCCTATAAGAATCCCAGTGAATCTGGCTGCTTTCACAAACCCTGTGATCCTCCCTATAAGAATCCCAGTGAATCCGGCTGCTTTCACAAACCCTGTGATCCTCCCTATAAGAATCCCAGTGAATCCGGCTGCTTTCACAAACCCTGTGATCCTCCCTATAAGAATCCCATTGAATCGAGCTGCTTTCACAAACCCTGTGATCCAACTATAAGAATCCCAGTGAATCTGGCTGCTTTCACAAACCCTGTGATCCAACTATAAGAATCCCAGTGAATCCGGCTGCTTTCACAAACCCTGTGATCCTCCCTATAAGAATCCCAGTGAATCGGGCTGCTTTCACAAACCCTGTGATCCTCCCTATAAGAATCCCATTGAATCTGGCTGCTTTCACTAACCCTGTGATCCAACTATAAGAATCCCAGTGAATCAGGCTGCTTTCACAAACCTTGTGATCCAACTATAAGAATCCCAGTGAATCCAGGACCTTCCCAAAGAAATAAAGACACTTAAAATACTATTTCATGGATCACTGATCTATTTTATTGGAATGTACACTACATCCTTCAGCCGCTCAGCTCTGTCGTTGTTCTCAGCAGAGGAGTCTGGGGTGTCTCAGCCATTGAACCCCCTCTGCGCAATGGTTCAATGTCATCGCTGGGTGAAAACTCCTCTCGTTCTCACTTCTGGAGCAGAAGGGAGACTGTTCCATGTACAGCACCTTATGTTCCAGATGCTCCGGCTGCAATAAAAATCTGGAACTACACAATATGGATAGGAAGACCCACTTCCGACACACGTCTGGTTTATTGCAGCCAACATATAACAGCGCGTGTACACTCGAACGGCCAAAGGGCTGCACATAAAAAGAGGTGCAATAAGGGGAACCAGTGGTCTGTGGCTGATGGAGGGAGCGCCGAGGAAGACCAAATATGGGAAAAACTACCCCAGCCATACATTATGAGGACATTGAAAGTCACTGAGGAGTTCTGTGACCATAGAGAGGAACGAGGCTGAAAGCTCGGCTCCTTGATAGGGTCATGGACCCTGAGGTGTCTTCTATCTCCGTTTTACACACTCTCTCTCTCTCTCTCTCTCTCTCTCCTCTCTCTCTCTTCGCTCTCTCTCTCTCTCTCTCTCTCTCCTCGCGTTCTCTCTCTCCCTCTCTCTCTCTCTCTCTCTCTCTCTCTTCGCTCTCTCTCTCTATCTCTCTCCTCACGCTCTCTCTCTCTCCTCGCTCTCTCTCTCTCTTCGCTCTCTCTCTCTCTCTCTTCGCTCTCTCTCTCTCTCCTCACGCTCTCTCTCTCTCTCTCTCTCTCTCTCTTCGCTCTCTCTCTCTCTCTCTCTCCTCGCGCTCTCTCTCTCTCTCTCTCTCTCTCTCTCTCTCTCTTCGCTCTCTCTCTCTCTCTCTCTCTCTATCTCTCTCCTCACGCTCTCTCTCTCTCTTCGCTCTCTCTCTCTCTCTCTCTCTTCGCTCTCTCTCTCTCTCTCTCTCTCTCTCTCTCTCTCTTCGCTCTCTCTCCTCGCGCTCTCTCTCTCTCTCTCTCTCTCTCTCTCTCTCTTCGCTCTCTCTCTCTTTCTCTCTCTCTCTCTTCGCTCTCTCTCTCTCTCTCTCTCTCTCTCCTCGCTCTCTCCTCACTCCTACACATGAAAGAGACAGTGCGCTTGCAAGCATGAAGAATAAAAGCAGAATCCGGAGTATGAAACCAAATATACCAAAGAGCAGTTATTAACTTGTTGCAAAAAGATATCAGAATCAATTTGATACAAATAAGATTACAAAAGAGTCGAGCTGAGAATGTCTAGTAAGATGCAGAGATTTTCTTTCTCTTCATAATGAACGCTGACAGAAAATAAACAGCTAACCGTCTCTATCACTGTTCATTTCTGAAAAATCTTAGCTACAAAAGGCTCCTCTTCTTGTTTAAACTGCAGCTGCAGTCATGCTGTGCTCACCTTGGCTGCTGGCTCGAGCAGGAAGCATTGTGACATGACAACTCAACTGTAATAACATATTACAGGTGAGCAGCT
Source organism: Triturus cristatus (assembly GCF_964204655.1). Lineage (NCBI taxonomy): Eukaryota > Metazoa > Chordata > Amphibia > Caudata > Salamandridae > Triturus > Triturus cristatus. The sequence goes on along the minus strand of NC_140582.1, from coordinate 1,198,186,075 downwards.
ACATCACAGCCTAGACTTGTCACAACTCCATTGTAAAGGAAATGATGGACAGATGTTTATACTGGGATTGCAGGCTCCCATGTATCATGTACACATCATACATGTTAACCCCCAGGCGGTCCAGCCTCAGATCTGATGTGGCACACACCAAACAGCAGCATGTCACCCTGCACGAAGGAACCTCCCTGGACACCGCCTGGCATCATGTGCAGAAGACCCCAGGTGGGGGGTTCCAAATAAGAACGTGGCCCCTTCATCCATGTGCTTCGTTAATTACTCTCGCCAGGGGGGAAATGGGGCCTCGCTCACCCTCTGCCTCCCAGACCCCATTACACCAAAGAAGAGCGGGGTGAGGCATTACTGGGGGAGGGCTCCTCTTCCTCTACAGCGAGTCCTGGGCCGAGATACCCCTCCCGGGGGATTCCTGCACACGATACATTAAAATAACAAAACATACTCATCTTAGGCCTTCGCCCAATCTCAAAATGTAAAGATACTGGATAAGGTGGTCTCACCCACATAATGGGGCATGCTTCATTACTGGCGACCTCATCCCATCCCGGTAAGATGGCACTGCCAGGGCAGACTCAACCTCACAACTGCGGAGGGAGCGCTTGAGGTAGAGCAATCTACTGGATAAAAACAGTTCCAAACTAGAACTAACTTAAGGTATACCCCGAGGGTATCCTTCAATAGGTGGTACCTTAGGTATAATGAAAAATAGCATAAAGTATAGTCAGTGGATACTTTTGGGCATAAAGTCTCCAGCATCCTTAAGTTTCACCAACATGTTTCTGCCCTATTCTAGCCATACACAGGCTCTGGGCATTCTTCAGGTCTCTGGACGGATTCCAATTTTATTCTAAATGGGATGAATATTAGCATAAATTAGAAAAGGAGAGTCTTGCCTTCGCTTTTATGTATATTCACCTGTTTTGGGTTATTGGTGTATGTCCTGGTCTGAGAAGGGGCGGCTCTTGTAGTCACACAGTCTTCAAGGAGATGTGCCCGCTCTTCGCCTATTCCGCCCCGGCCATCAGCCGAACTATGGTGATTATTAATTAGTCCCATAGCATTTATTAAAATCAGCATTTCCGACCAACCACCACCCAACTCCAGCAGCACAAGTCCCACCATTTCGGAGGTCAGGACAGCAGATGACTCCATGTCAAAATGAAACAAGATTTCCATTTAAAAACCTGGTGTTTCCTGGAAGTGGTATTCGATTGCCTCATATGGACTACAATTGCAGAGGGCGGAGTAGCTATTTTACCCTCTTTGCTGACATTTACTTTGAGATACAGGGCCGAGTTTTAAATGCCGGCAACACCTCTCAGCATTCCATCCTTCCGAAGTCGGTAAATGGAGTAGCTTTAATCTGGGTAACATTTATTTACAGCGATTAGAAAAGAGTGGGGTGGAGTCTACTGGAAGTAATTTGTTTATCATCTCCATTGCCACGGATTATAGAAGGAAACACTGGATCTGAATATCCAGTTCCTGTTGGCGTGGCGCCCCCGCGTAACCTTTTAAGGGCTCTGTTTCTCTAACACCGCTGCCACCCCCCCCCCCCCCCCCCCAAGGAGCTCGAGGGATGGGGTTACTCTGGAGTGGAGATTGAAAGCGAAAGGGGTGGAGTTGCGGCTACCTGCTGTCGCTCTGTGTGATCTTGTATAAATCCTTTTGTCACCTCCCCTCAATCAGATACGCCCTGTTTGTGTCTGTCATGCTGAGGGCTTGACTCCCAGCATGGTGGACTACAGGGGGAGGGCTAATGTCAGTGCCCCCACCATACCCGTTCTCGGCACAGGTTTGTTGCCATGGCGATGACCCCCGCGTTTCCTCGCGCTCCCTCTCGGATGACAGTGCACGCTGCTTTTCACGAGTGGTACCCCAGCCATCCCGACACGTCGCCATGGCAACAGTCTTCATTTTGGCACCACTCCCAAGGTGAAGGGGAGGTGACGGGGGGTGCCCAGCCCCGTGGGCGTCTCAGTACCCCGATTCCAAGGAAGAAGGCGGGCGCAGGTGGAGCCTCTGTTCGCATTGGGGGGCAGTGCCCTTGTAAACATGCCCACGGCCAGGTAATGTACGATAAAGGTTTTATATCACTGGCGGGTTTAACTTGCACACTGGTGTATATCTCTCTGTCCACAGTGCACGTCAGCAACACACGTGACAAAAGAGGTCACCGGAAGCAAACTCCCAGGGGTGCAGCGCCCCCTTTTCCTCCACCAACACCCCAGTGAACAAGGGGCCAGGGTGAGAGGGGCCCTAACTGCAGAATAATGTTCGGTTTCATCTGAAGTCAATTTTTACCCAGATTGCATTGCGCGTATCTGCAGCTTGTGAGGTCGGGGCGGTGCAGTCGCAGCATGTGTCGCAGTGGGGTGAGTGTATGAGATTGTTCTGCATTATGTCCATCAACTGTTGTTTTTGCATTTGCCACCCCGAGTGGGGCATAACTACATATGCACCGCACTCACAGTGGATTCTGGTTGGACATCTTCATCTATTGGTCTGTTCATGTGTCACTCACATTTTATTTACGCCCACCACAGCATGCAGCAGGGAACAACAACCCTCTCCCCTGCTCTGGGGGCAGTGCTTGTTTTGAGCCGGTGGTTGTAGGTGGGAACAGAGCTCATTTTTGGGGACCAGCACCTCAACAGCCTTTGACCCAGAGCAAGTGAGACAAATACACAATATGCGAAAAGAGGAAGAGAAAGATGGAAAAACAGTGACACAGGGAGAGAGCAGAGATGATAGAAAACCTGCAAGAGTGAGACAAAGGGGCAGCGAGCGTCTGCTGGTGGATGAGAGAGGCCTGAGTGAGACAAAGGGGCGGCGAGCGTCTGGTGGTGGATGAGAGAGGCCTGAGTGAGACAAAGGGGCAGCGAGCGTCTGCTGGTGGATGAGAGACGCCTGAGTGAGACAAAGGGGCAGCGAGCGTCTGGTGGTGGATGAGAGAGGCCTGAGTGAGACAAAGGGACAGGGAGCGTCTGTTGCTGGATGAGAGAGGCATGAGTGAGACACAAAGGGGCAGGGAGTGTCTGGTGGTGGATGAGGGAGGCCTGAGTGAGATAAAGAGGCAGCGAGCGTCTGGTGGTGGATGAGAGAGGCCTGAGTGAGACAAAGGGGCAGCGAGCGTCTGGTGGTGGATGAGAGAGGCCTGAGTGAGACAAAGGGGCAGCGCGCGTCTGGTGGTGGATGAGAGAGGCCTGAGCGAGACAAAGGGGCGGCGAGCGTCTTGTGGTGGATGAAAGAGGCCTGAGTGAGACAAAGGGGCGGCGAGCGTCTGGTGGTGGATGAGAGGGGCCTGAGTGAGACAAAGGGGCAGGGAGTGTCTGGTGGTGGATGATAGAGGTCTGAGTGAGACGAAGCGGCAGCGAGCATCTGGTGGTGGATGAGAGGGGCCTGAGTGAGCGAAAGGGGGGGCGAGCGTCTGGTGGTGGATGAGAGAGGCCTGAGTGAGACAAAGGGACAGGGAGCATCTGTTGCTGGATGAGAGAGGCATGAGTGAGACACAAAGGGGCAGGGAGTGTCTGGTGGTGGATGAGGGAGGCCTGAGTGAGATAAAGAGGCAGCGAGCGCTTGGGGGTGGATGAGAGAGGCCTGAGTGAGACACAAAGGGGCAGGGAGTGTCTGGTGGTGGATGAGAGAGGCATGAGTGAGACAAAGGGGCAGGGAGTGTCTGGTGGTGGATGAGAGAGGCCTGAGTGAGACAAAGGGGCGGCGAGCGTCTGGTGGTGGATGAGAGAGGCCTGAGTGAGACAAAGGGGCGGCGAGCGTCTGGTGGTGGATGAGAGAGGCCTGAGTGAGACAAAGGGGCAGCGAGCGTATGGTGGTGGATGAGAGAGGCCTGAGTGAGAGAAAGGGGCAGTGAGCGTCTTGTGGTGGATGAGAGACGCCTGAGTGAGATAAACAGGCGGCGAGCGCTTGGTGGTGGATGAGGGAGGCCTGAGTGAGACAAAGGGGCAGCGAGCGTCTGGTGGTGGATGAGAGAGGCCTGAGTGAGACAAAGGGGCAGCGAGCGTCTGGTGGTGGATGAGAGAGGCCTGAGTAAGACAAAGGGACAGCGAGTGTCTGGTGGTGGATGAGAGAGGCACGAGTGAGACAAAGGGGCGGCGAGCATCTGGTGGTGGATGAGGGAGGCCTGAGTGAGACAAAGGGGCAGCGAGCGTCTGGTGGTGGATGAGAGAGGCCTGAGTGAGACAAAGGGGCGGCGAGCGTCTGGTGGTGGATGAGAGAGGCCTGAGTGAGACAAAGGGGCGGCGAGCGTCTGGTGGTGGATGAGAGAGGCCTGAGTGAGACAAAGGGGCAGCGAGCATATGGTGGTGGATGAGAGAGGCCTGAGTGAGAGAAAGGGGCAGTGAGTGTCTGGTGGTGGATGAGAGACGCCTGAGTGAGATAAAGAGGCGGCCAGCGCTTGGTGGTGGATGAGGGAGGCCTGAGTGAGACACAAAGGGGCAGGGAGTGTCTGGTGGTGGATGAGAGAGGCATGAGTGAGACAAAGGGGCAGGGAGTGTCTGGTGGTGGATGAGAGAGGCCTGAGTGAGACAAAGGGGCGGCGAGCGTCTGGTGGTGGATGAGAGAGGCCTGAGTGAGACAAGGGGCAGCAAGCGTCTGGTGGTGGATGAGAGAGGCATGAGTGAGACACAAAGGGACAGGGAGTGTCTGGTGGTGGATGAGAGAGGCCTGAGTGAGACAAAGGGGCAGGGAGCGTCTGGTGGTGGATGAGAGAGGCCTGAGTGAGACAAAGGGGCAGCGAGCGTCTGGTGGTGGATGAGAGAGGCCTGAGTGAGACAAAGGGGCAGCGAGCGTCTGGTGGTGGATGAGAGAGGCCTGAGTGAGACAAAGGGACAGCGAGTGTCTGGTGGTGGATGAGAGAGGCACGAGTGAGATAAAGGGGCAGCGAGCGCTTGGTGGTGGCTGAGAGAGGCCTGAGTGAGACAAAGGGGCAGCGAGCGTCTGGTGGTGGATGAGAGAGGCCTGAGTGAGACAAAGGGGTGGCAAGCGTCTGGTGGTGGATGAGAGAGGCCTGAGTGAGACAAAGGGGCGGTGAGCGTCTGGTGGTGGATGAGAGAGGCCTGAGTGAGACAAAGGGGCAGCGAGCGTCTGGTGGTGGATGAGAGAGGCCTGAGTGAGACAAAGGGGCGGCGAGCATCTGGTGGTGGATGAGAGAGGCATGAGTGAGACAAAGGGGCAAGGAGCGTCAGGTGGTGGATGAGAGAGGCCTGAGTGAGACAAAGGGGCGGCGAGCGTCTGGTGGTGGATGAGAGAGGCCTGAGTGAGACAAAGGGTCAGCGAGCGTCTGGTGGTGGATGAGAGAGGCCTGAGTGAGACAAAGGGCGGCGAGCGTCTGGTGGTGGATGAGAGAGGCTTGAGTGAGACAAAGGGGCAGCGAGCATCTGGTGGTGGATGAGAGAGGCCTAAGTGAGAAACAAAGGAGCAGCGAGCGTCTGGTGGTGGATGAGAGACGCCTGAGTGAGATAAAGAGGCAGCGAGCGCTTGGTGGTGGATGAGAGAGGTCTGAGTGAGACACAAAGGGGCAGGGAGTGTCTGGTGGTGGATGAGAGAGGCATGAGTGAGACAAAGGGGCAGCGAGCGTCTGGTGGTGGATGAGAGAGTCCTGAGTGAGACAAAGGGGCAGCGAGCATCTGGTGGTGGATGAGAGAGGCCTGAGTGAGACAAAGGGGAAGCGAGCGTCTGGTGGTGGATGAGTGAGACAAAGGGGCAGGGAGTGTCTGGTGGTGGATGAGAGAGGCCTGAGTGAGATAAAGGGGCAGCGAGCGTCTGGTGGTGGATGAGAGAGGCCTGAGTGAGACAAAGGGGCAGCAAGCGTATGGTGGTGGATGAGAGAGGCCTGAGTGAGAGAAAGGGGCAGCGAGCGTCTGGTGGTGGATGAGGGAGGCCTGAGTGAGATAAAGAGGCAGTGAGCGCCTGGTGGTGGATGAGAGAGGCCTGAATGAGACACAAAAGGGGCAGGGAGTATCTGGTGGTGGATGAGAGAGGCCTGAGTGAGATAAAGAGGCAGCGAGCGTCTGGTGGTGGATGAGAGAGGCCTCAGTGAGACAAAGGGGCAGGGAGCGTCTGGTGGTGGATGAGAGACGCCTGAGTGAGACAAAGGGGCAGCAAGCGTCTGGTGGTGGATAAGAGAGGCCTCAGTGAGACAAAGGGGCAGGGAGCGTCTGGTGGTGGATGAGAGACGCCTGAGTGAGACAAAGGGGCTGCGAGCGTCTGGTGGTGGATGAGAGAGGCACGAGTGAGATAAAGGGGCAGCGAGCGTCTGGTGGTGCATGAGAGAGGCCTAAGTGAGACAAAGGGGCAGCGAGCGTCTGGTGATGGATGAGAGAGGAACGAGTGAGATGAAGGGGCAGCGAGCATCTGGTGGAGGATGAGAGAAGCCTAAGTAAGACAAAGGGGCAGCGAGCATGTGGTGGTGGATGAGAGAGGCACGAGTGAGATAAAGGGGCACCGAGTGTCTGATGGTGGATGAGAGAGGCCTGAGTGAGACAAAGGGGCAGCGAGCATCTGGTGGTGGATGAGAGAGGCATGAGTGAGACAAAGGGGCAAGGAGCGTCAGGTGGTGGATGAGAGAGGCCTGAGTGAGACAAAGGGGCAGCGAGCGTCTGGTGGTGGATGAGAGAGATCTGAGTGAGACAAAGGGGCAGTAAGCATCTGGTGGTGGATGAGAGGCCTGAGTGAGACAAAGGGGCAGTGAGCGTCTGGTGGTGGATGAGAGAGGTTTGAGTGAGACAAAGGGGCAGCGAGCGTCTGGTGGTGGATGAGAGAGGTCTGAGTGAGACAAAGGGGCAGCGAGCGTCTGGTGGTGGATGAGAGAGGCCTGAGTGAGACAAAGGGGCAGCGAGCGTCTGGTGGTGGATGAGAGAGGCCTAAGTGAGACAAAGGGGCAGCGAGATTCTGGTGGTGGATGAGAGAGGCCTGAGTGAGACAAAGGGGCAGCGAGCGTCTGGTGGTGGATGAGAGAGGCCTGAGTGAGACAAAGGGGTAGCGAGCGCCCGGTAGTGGATGAGAGACGCCTGAGTGAGACAAAGGGGCAGCGAGCGTCTGGTGGTGAATGAGAGAGGCCTGAGTGAGATAAAGGGCAGCGAGTGTCTGATAGTGGATGAGAGACCTCTGAGTGAGACAAAGGGGCAGCGAGCGTATGGTGGTGGATGAGAGGCCTGAGTGAGATAAAGGGGCAGCGAGCATCTGGTGGTGGATGAGAGGGGCCTGAGTGAGACAAAGGGGCAGCGAGCGTCTGGTGGGGGATGAGAGAGGCCTGAGTGAGACAAAGGGGCAGCGAGCGTCTGGTGGCGGATGAGAAAGGCATGAGTGAGACAAAGGAGCAGCGAGCGTCTGGTGGTGGATGATAGAGGCCTGAGTGAGACAAAGGGGCAGCGAGCGTCTGGTGGTGGATGAGAGAGGCCTAAGTGAGACAAAGGGGCAGCGAGAGTCTGGTGGTGGATGAGAGAGGCCTGAGTGAGACAAAGGGGCAGCGAGCGTCTGGTGGTGGATGAGAGAGGCCTGAGTGAGACAAAGGGGCAGCGAGCGTCTGGTGGTGGATGAGAGAGGCCTGAGTGAGACAAAGGGGCAGCGAGCGTCTGGTGGTGGATGAGAGAGGCCTAAGTGAGACAAAGGGGCAGGGAGTGTCTGGTGGTGGATGAGAGAGGCCTGAGTGAGACAAATGGGCAGTGAGCGTCTGGTGCTGGATGAGAGAGGCATGAGTGAGACAAAGGGGCAGCGAGCATCTGGTGGTGGATGAGAGAGGCCTGAGTGAGACAAAGGGGCAGCGAGCATCTGGTGGTGGATGAGAGGGGCCTGAGTGAGACAAAGGGGCAGCGAGCGTCTGGTGGGGGATGAGAGAGGCCTGAGTGAGACAAAGGGGCGGCGAGCCTCTGGTGGTGGATGAGAGAGGCCTGAGTGAGATAAAGGGCAGCGAGCGTCTGATAGTGGATGAGAGACCTCTGAGTGAGACAAAGGGGCAGCGAGCGTATGGTGGTGGATGAGAGGCCTGAGTGAGACAAAGGGGCAGCGAGCGTCTGGTGGTGGATGAGAGGGGCCTGAGTGAGACAAAAGGGCAGCGAGCGTCTGGTGGTGGATGAGGGAGGCCTGAGTTAGATAAAGGGGCAGCGAGCGTCTGGTAGTGGATGAGGGAGGCCTGGGTAAGATAAAGGAGCAGCGAGCGTCTGGTGGTGGTTGAGAGAGGCCTGAGTGAGACAAAGGGCCAGCGAGCATCTGGTGGTGGATGAGAGGGGCCTGAGTGAGACAAAAGGGCAGCGAGCGTCTGGTGGTGGATGAGGGAGGCCTGAGTTAGATAAAGGGGCAGCGAGCGTCTGGTAGTGGATGAGGGAGGCCTGAGTGAGATAAAGAGGCAGCGAGCGCTTGGTGGTGGATGAGAGAGGCCTGAGTGAGACGCAAAGGGGCAGGGAGTGTCTGGTGGTGGATGAGAGAGGCATGAGTGAGACAAAGGGGCAGGGAGTGTCTGGTGGTGGATGAGAGAGGCCTGAGTGAGATAAAGGGGCAGCAAGGGTCTGGTGGTGGATGAGAGAGTCCTGAGTGAGACAAAGGGGCAGCGAGCATCTGGTGGTGGTTGAGAGAGGCCTGAGTGAGACAAAGGGGCAGCGAGCATCTGGTGGTGGATGAGAGAGGCCTAAGTGAGAGACAAAGGAGCAGCGAGCGTCTGGTGGTGGATGAGAGACGCCTGAGTGAGACAAAGGGGCAGCGAGCGTCTGGTAGTGGATGAGAGACGCCTGAGTGAAACAAAGGGGCAGCGAGCGTCTGGTGGTGGATGAGAGAGGCCTAAGTGAGACAAAGGGGCAGCGAGCGTCTGGTGGTGGATGAGGTCCTGAGCAGACACAAAATTTTACATAAAATTAAATATAGACCACAATGGGTTACTATACACATCCGATGTCCAGCTGGACAGGGGATTTTTATTTTTCAGATACTAAAGGATATGGTCAAGGATAATGAAAACACTACATTTATCGTGGGGCACAATCCTGCACCCTACAGCATGGGGAACGTGCGGGGGGAAAAAAGGAATAACAATGCAGACAGTTTAGGACAAACAACAGTTACAGGCAAAGACTGAGAGCCATTGCAACTTGCAGGCATAAATGAAGTTGTAGCAAGTTTGACAAAATAGAGACCACAACGAGTAAGCACAATGGATATTTGTGGCACTATTTTTAAAAAGTCGACGTTTCGATCCCAAGCTCATTGAATAACGGGATCATCTTCAGGACTAAATTTATAACATTTGCCTGGTTTTTAACGCCTGTCAGAGTAAAGAAAACATCCCCTACCAACACTGCTAATACCCCTTTCCGTCCCCCATCTACATTTTCACCCACTGCTAGTATGTTACCAGTGGAGATTCTGACTTTTGAGAAGTTAGTACTTAAAGATCTGGCCAATCTGGAGAGCAAAAAAAAAAAAAAAAAAAAAAAAAAAGATTTATACCTTATAACATTACTCTCCAAGAGAAACAAGCGATTAATACACATCAGATACACTATGCACCATGGACGTAGAGTCCCTGTATACCAACATTCCCCAGACAGCGGCTCTATTGGTAATACAAAAAACACTTGACTCCCGCCCCCGCCCCCATACTGTTCCAACACTATTCATTTTACAACTGTTAGAAATCTGTTTGACAAGAAATGTTTTCACTTTTTTATAACCTGTATTACCAACAAATCAAAGGGACTTCTATGGGCGCAATTTTTGCCCCCAAGTTAGCGATTCTGTTCATGGACCAATTGGAGATAGGTTCCATTCTCACTGACACAAATCCATTCCTCCCAGGCATTTGCCTATGGCGAAGATATATTGACGACATTTTTATCATTTGGAGACATGACATCAGTGCACTACAACAATTCCTTCATTGGTTAAATAACAACTGCTCAGGCCTATCGTTTACGATCTCCACTGATAAATCTGCCATTGCCTTTCTTGACCTGACAATCTTCCACTCTGAAGGCGAATTGCTCACACGCCTGTACAGAAAACCCACTGAGCGGAACACTCTGCTCAGTTACGGAAGTAACCACCCCAGGGCCCTGAGGGATTCACTTCCATATTCTCAATTTCTGAGAATCAGGCGCAACTGCTCTTCCAAAGCAGACTACTTCAGAGAGGCAGCCACTCTCTCATCTAAACTGAAAGATCGTGGTTACCCCAAGAGGATAGTAAAAAATGCATCCAAAAGGGCATGGTACTGCCCGCGTGATGTACTTCTGACTCCCAAACCCAAACGTGAACTGGAAAGAATAGCCTGCGTCACTGCCTTTTCACCAGTATCCAACCAAATAAGAAAGTCTATAATTCAGCACTGGCCAGTCATTAATGCAGGTAGTCTTAGCATTGAAAGACCGCTATTCGCTTTCCGTAAAAGCAGAAATTTGAAAGATCACTTGGTAAGAGCAGCTCTTCCCACCACTGTCCCCCATGTAACACTTGATTCTTTTTGGGGTCTTTCTCCTATCCTAGGACATTTCAAATGTGGTGGTTGTAATGTTTGTGATTTTACGATTGAAGGCAAAAGTTTCACTGCCAATAACATTACAGTTAATTCAAATGCCTTCTCTAATTGCAATACCTGCAATGTTATCTATTTAATACATTGTCCTTGCATGAAACTGTACATTGGCCAGACTACACAAAAAGTAAAGACAAGAATTGGACAGCACAGAAGTCGTATCAGGTGTAACACACCCAACGCACCACTGGTGGAACATTTCACGGATGCCAAACACAACGAAGATGACATCCGCTGGACGATTCTGAAGGTACTCAAATTGCCACAGAGAGGAGGCAACATGACCCATTTGTTAAACCGTGAAGAACTAAAAGCAATAATCCTTTTTGATACAATCAAAAATGGCCTGAATAGGAATGAGGACTGGACTACCCTCTTATGAATTGACTAATACCATACTGCAACACCTTGGATTTTAATTGGTTGTTCTGGCTGATCTCTTGAGAAAATTCTTAACCTTGACTTGTACCTGTATATGCCACAAACTGTGACTTTCAACTGTATATACCACATTCGTCAGTACATGTTCAAATTTTACTTCCAATTGTGCAGGCCATTATCCCAAGCATGTTCTGTAAATAACTGTAATAAGTTACTGCGTAAATTACTCCTTTTTTGTCACACAGTGACACTTACGCACGCCCTTGCATTGCACTTCACACTAACCGCACTTGGTTTTTCACTCACCCAAGATGGCCACCGCTGTTACACACAGCTATCACCCATCCATAGTCCTTCCTCCCTTTTGGCACCCCTCTGAGGTCCTTCAGTGGTTTCCCGCTCTATTTAAATGAGAGCACTAAGCACCAGCGCCCAGTGCCTGCCATTGAGCCGGTTACTACACAGCACATTAGTATATTGAAGCAATACCTTGGCGCATTGAAATGTGGCCCATCTGCACCACAGTCTAACTACCCCACAGCCGATCCAGGCAAGGAGCAGCACGCTCCAGCGCCCACTAAGTTTTATAGAAACCTTAACTGCAAGGTATGTGCCCTAGACTCATTTACATCCCAACCCCACATCGATTATGACACACCAAATCCAACCGCAATGTAACTTTTTTCACAGCGACCAAACCAAAAGCAACAACGCTGTTCTTCATTGTCAGTTTCCACTCTGACCTGCCATATGTGATACCCCTATGTCCTCAATTGGGGTAAGCATACATGTTACACTTACTTTTCTCACTGAGTCACGCGCCATTCCGTAATGGTTAACACCCCCGGTTACGTGTTTCTCATAACTTCACGTCCTCCCAATACCGGTTCTTATTTTTTAATAAATACGACTGTCCCCCATGCCGCTCACGATCGGAATGCACATTTACACACCTTTAATAACTCACGTGGTTCTAGTTTTTAAACCATTTTTACGTAGAAACTAGGTATCCCGCCGATACCTTAAACTTCCAAACACCTCCAGTCATTCATCATTCCCCCATTGAATGTCACTTATTAAATCCTGCTTGCCATAGCACTCACAAACAAATCCCCACTCACTTGACCGGAATAGGCCCGAGCACGATCGTTTTAACCACAACTCCATGTGCACAATTGATAACCTTGACCTTCTGACATGCTATAACTTTCGAGTAATCTTAATATGTTCTAAGTTTTCCCTTGTTCACACAAGCTATTTTCTTTGTTTTCTTTACTCTGACAGGCGTTAAAAACCAGGCAAATGTTATAAATTTAGTCCTGAAGATGATCCCGTTAATCAATGAGCTTGGGATCGAAACGTCGACTTTTTAAAAAATAGTGCCACAAATATCCATTGTGCTCACTCGTTGTGGTCTCTATTTTGTCAAACTTGCTACAACTTCATTTATGCCTGCAAGTTGCAACGGCTCTCAGTCTTTGCCTGTAACTGTTGTTTGTCCTAAACTGTCTGCATTGTTATTCCTTTTTTCCCCCCGCACGTTCCCCATGCTGTAGGGAGCAGGATTGTGCCCCACGATAAATGTAGTGTTTTCATTATCCTTGACCATATCCTTTAGTATCTGAAAAATAAAAATCCCCTGTCCGGCTGGACATCGGATGTGTATCGTAACCCATTGTGGTCTATATTTAATTTTATGTAAAATTTTGTGTCTGCTCAGGACCATTGTTTTCTACATATATAATTGATACCCGTGGTCCTTAGCCATTTTTCGGGTTCCCTTGTTTGTATAAAATATGAGTGAGACAAAGGGCGGCGAGCGTCTGGTGGTGGATGAGAGAGGCCTGAGTGAGACAAAGGGGCGGCGAGCGTCTGGTGGTGGATGAGAGAGGCCTGAGTGAGACAAAGGGGCGGCGAGCGTCTGGTGGTGGATGAGGGAGGCCTGAGTGAGACAAAGGTGCAGCGGGCGTCTGGTGGTGGATGAGGGAGGCCTGAGTGAGACAAAGAGGCAGCGAGCGCTTGGTGGTGGATGAGAGAGGCCTGAGTGAGACACAAAGGGGCAGGGAGTGTCTGATGGTGGATGAGAGAGGCCTGAGTGAGATAAAGGGGCAGCGAGCGTCTGGTGGTGGATGAGAGAGTCCTGAGTGAGACAAAGGGGCAGCGAGCGTCTGGTGGTGGTTGAGAGAGGCCTGAGTGAGACAAAGGGGCAGCGAGCATCTGGTGGTGGTTGAGAGAGGCCTGAGTGAGACAAAGGGGCAGCGAGCATCTGGTGGTGGTTGAGAGAGGCCTGAGTGAGACAAAGGGGCAGCGAGCATCTGGTGGTGGTTGAGAGAGGCCTGAGTGAGACAAAGGGGCGGCGAGCATCTGGTGGTGGATGAGAGAGGCCTGAGTGAGACAAAGGGGCGGTGAGCGTCTGGTGGTGGATGAGAGAGGCCTGAGTGAGACAAAGGGGCGGCGAGCGTCTGGTGGTGGATGAGAGAGGCCTAAGTGAGACAAAGGGACAGCGAACGTCTGGTAGTGGATGAGGGAGGCCTGAGTGAAATAAAGGGGCAGCGAGCGTCTGGTGGTGGATGAGAGACGCCTGAGTGAGACAAAGGGGCGGCGAGCGTCTGGTGGTGGATGAGAGACGCCTGAGTGAGACAAAGGGGCAGCGAGCGTCTGGTGGTGGATGAGAGACACCTGAGTGAGACAAAGGGGCGGCGAGCGTCTGGGGTGGATGAGAGACGCCTGAGTGAGACAAAGGGGCAGTGAGCGTCTGGTGGTGGATGAGAGAGGCACGAGTGAGATAAAGGGGCAGCGAGCGTCTGGTGGTGGATGAGAGACGCCTGAGTGAGACAAAGGGGCAGCGAGCGTCTGGTGGTGGATGAGAGAGGCCTGGGTGAGACAAAGGGGCGGCAAGCGTCTGGTGGTGGATGAGAGAGGCCTAAGTGAGACAAAGGGGCAGCGAGCGTCTGGTGGTGGATGAGAGACGCCTGAGTGAGACAAAGGGGCAGCGAGCGTCTGGTGGTGGAGGGAAGAGGCACGAGTGAGATAAAGGGGCAGCGAGCGTCTGGTGGTGGATGAGAGACGCCTGAGTGAGACAAAGGGGCAGCGAGCGTCTGGTGGTGGATGAGAGACGCCTGAGTGAAACAAAGGGGCAGCGAGCGTCTGGTGGTGGATGAGAGAGGCCTGAGTGAGACAAAGGGGCGGCGAGCGTCTGGTGGTGGATGAGAGACGCCTGAGTGAAACAAAGGGGCAGCGAGCGTCTGGTGGTGGATGAGAGAGGCCTGAGTGAGACAAAGGGGCGGCGAGCGTCTGGTGGTGGAGGGAAGAGGCAGCGGTGGAATCAAGACTGTGCAGCCTTGGTATCCAGCGTCCTGATCCTCCATTACGCTGGCGGTGGGCTTCTTCACAAACCATTGGGCACAACACTTATTGATTTATAAATTAAACTGTGAATGGGAGCGCACAGTCGGTGTTTCTGCCTTCACACACCTAACACAAGTAAAGTGGGTCTCCGCAGGAAAACAAGGCAGGTACACAACCCAGCAGGCTTTTGTGAAGTTTTTGTGAGGATAATGAAACAACTGAACTTCGATAGGGAAGTTTACAGAACAGAAACTTTGTAAAGAAACTGCAAACTAAGGAAATCATGCGCAAATTGAATGTAAACCCCTAGTCTGGGTGGTGAGACACAGGTGCATTTTGTGAACCCACTATTTACTGCTCCCACAGCCCGAAGCAGCTGTAAATAGCTGAGGGCACATTTACTAAAATCTCCCCCAACGCAGCAATGCCACTTGCTGCGTTGCGCTGCGTGAAACGGAGGAAGCGGAAATGCTGCACATCTACTCAGCTGTGGTGCGCTTTTCCTCTTTCCTGGCGCCGGCGCCCCGTGAGCTGCGTAACCGCAGCATCGCCACCCAACCACAACATCGCCACCCAACCGCAGCATCGCCACCCAACCGCATCCCCTCCACCCTCGCGCCATGCTGCAATGGTGGCCACGTTACAGGCAGGATTGTTTTTGTGCGGTAAGGTACATCGTACACTTATGCACTTGGTCTACCGATATGTATAGAATGAAACCGAGATATCTGCATCGCTTATGAGAAACATGGGAGTGGAAAGCGCAGACTGCGCACGCGCTCTGTTCAGCCGGTGTAAGATCTATGCAATGTGAGTACTCAACATCTATTCCCCAGCGTACAAGACAGAGCAATCACGCACATTCATTTGAACGTCAGCATTCGATACAAGGTACCCGCACACAGCAGCAGCACAGGCACAGACACTGTGCAGGTTCTCGACACACGATTGACCAGCTCAGCCGTTCCCAGTTCCAAGGCCAGTAAACTGGAGAGAGCAAATCCTAGTTTACGCACGTGCGCCCTGATTCCACGTTACGCGGATACAGTGAGGGGGGGCGGAGGGGGGGGGGGGGGGGACAGGGGGATATTTGTCACACCCGATAAATACAACCACACAGTGTGCTAAATACTTCCAATTTCAAGTTTGCGAGTTCACAACCAGGCATACGATGTAGAATAAGTACTTAACTTAACACACCAAATGAAGCATTTTGCCTTCTTTTCTGGGACATTTCCTCCAAGACATTTTAGCAGGTTCAGTCGACAGTAATCAATCGGGGATAAAGTGTGAGGGTGTGATCATTCTTAAAGAACCCGTCATTCCGACTGCGTGGCAAAGGTCTGTGTGCCCCGGGAGCAGAGTCCAGCCCCGAGCATGTGATGAGGGGCATCGAACTGCACACGGGCCGAGTGGGAACGCGCCACGGTCCGATGGGATCATTACTCCATACAATAGAATCGGTCCAATAATCATCACCTGTCCTAAGGAGTGACCTGGGAACACAGCACCCACATCTGTATGTCCTGGTGTTTTCTGGTTCGTTTCTACTCTTTAAATTCCAGCAGCTTTCACTTGCCAACATGTGTAATGAGGGGTGTGGACCTTATTGCGCCCATCATTGTCAGTGTGATATTAATCGATCCATTTCTAATGGCGTTTACAGGGTAATATCACTTCACCCTTTTAGGACCACCACGAGTGCCCCTGAGAGTGGGTGTAACATGACTATTGGGGTGAAACGTAAAAGCCTCCGATGCTGAATATCCCGTTGCAATTCAAAATTACACAATCCATTGCTGTTCTACATCGTGTACAGTGTTAAAATTGCATTCATATAGCACAGACCACCCATGACGAGGCGTTGAAGCGCTTTACGTCAGGTAGCATACACTGCAGGCACATGCTCTCCTCGGGCTCTGAAAGCACACAGCGCAGTGAGGGGCTCTGAAAGCACACAGCGCAGTGAGGGGCTCTGAAAGCACACAGCGCAGTGAGGGGCTCTGAAAGCACACAGCGCAGTGAGGGCTCTGAAAGCACATAGCGCAGTGAGGGGCTCTGAAAGCACCCAGCGCAGTGAGGGCTCTGAAAGCACACAGCGCAGCGAGGTAACATTTGCCCCCGCTCCAGGGGGGCCCTCCGGCACTGTGCATGGGCGGTGGGCCCCTGGCCCGAGAGTTCCGGACCGGGTCCATGTACTTTGCAGGGTGGCACCCTCAAGTTTCGATGCGCCACTGACAGAGCGGGTGCATTTTTCCAGGCCACGCTGCGCCACTGACCAAGCGGGTGCATTTTTCAAGGCCACGCTGCGCCACTGACAGAGCGGGTGCATTTTTCAAGGCCACGCTGCGCCACTGACAGAGCGGGTGCAGTTTTCCAGGCCACGCTGCGCCACTGACAGAGCGGGTGCAGTTTTCCAGGCCACGCTGCGCCACTGACAGGGCAGGTGCAGTTTTCAAGGCCACGCTGCGCCACTGACAGGGCAGGTGCAGCTTTCAAGGCCACGCTGCGCCACTGACAGAGCGGGTGCCGTTTTCAAGGCCACGCTGCGCCACATACAGAGCGGGTGCAGTTTTCAAAGCGGCCACGCTGCGCCACTGACAGAGCGGGTGCAGTTTTCAAGGCCACGCTGCGCCACTGACAGAGCAGGTGCCGTTTTCAAGGCGGCCACGCTGCGCCACATACAGAGCGGGTGCAGTTTTCAAGGCCACGCTGCGCCACTGACAGAGCGGGTGCAGTTTTCAAGGCCACACTGCGCCACTGACAGAGCGGGTGCCGTTTTCAAGGTCACGCTGCGCCACATACAGAGCGGGTGCAGTTTTCCAGGCCACGCTGCGCCACTGACAGGGCAGGTGCAGTTTTCAAGGCCACGCTGCGCCACTGACAGAGCGGGTGCAGTTTTCAAGGCGGCCACGCTGCGCCACTGACAGAGCGGGTGCAGTTTTCCAGGCCACGCTGCGCCACTGACAGAGCGGGTGCAGTTTTCAAGGCCACGCTGCGCCAGTGACAGAGCGGGTGCAGTTTTCCAGGCCACGCTGCGCCACTGACAGAGCGGGTGCAGTTTTCAAGGCCACGCTGCGCCACTGACAGAGCGGGTGCAGTTTTCAAAGCGGCCACGCTGCGCCACTGACAGAGCGGGTGCAGTTTTCAAGGCCACGCTGCGCCACTGACAGAGCGGGTGCCGTTTTCAAGGCGACCACGCTGCGCCACATACAGAGCGGGTGCAGTTTTCAAGGCCACGCTGCGCCACTGCCAGAGCGGGTGCAGTTTTCAAGGCCACACTGCGCCACTGACAGAGCGGGTGCCGTTTTCAAGGCCACGCTGCGCCACATACAGAGCGGGTGCAGTTTTCAAGGCCACACTGCGCCACTGACAGAGCGGGTGCAGTTTTCAAAGCGGCCACGCTGCGCCACTGACAGAGTGGGTGCAGTTTTCCAGGCCACACTGCGCCACTGAGAGAGCGGGTGCAGTTTTCAAAGCGGCCACGCTGCGCCACTGACAGAGCGGGTGCAGTTTTCAAGGCCACGCTGCGCCACTGACAGAGCGGGTGCCGTTTTCAAGGCGGCCACGCTGCGCCACATACAGAGCGGGTGCAGTTTTCAAGGCCACGCTGTGCCACTGACAGAGCGGGTGCCGTTTTCAAGGTCACGCTGCGCCACATACAGAGCGGGTGCAGTTTTCAAGGCCACGCTGCGCCACTGACAGAGCGGGTGCAGTTTTCAAGGCCACGCTGCGCCACTGACAGAGCGGGTGCAGTTTTCAAGGCCACGCTGCGCCAGTGACAGAGCGGGTGCAGTTTAGGCGGCCACGCTGCGCCAGTGACAGAGCGGGTGCAGTTTTCAAGGCCACGCTGCGCCACTGACAGAGCGGGTGCATTTTTCCAGGCCACGCTGCGCCACTGACAGAGCGGGTGCAGTTTTCCAGGCCACGCTGCACACTGACAGAGCGGGTGCAGTTTTCCAGACCACACTGCGCCAGTGACAGAGCGGGTGCAGTTTTCAAGGCCACGCTGCGCCAGTGACAGAGCGGGTGCAGTTTTCAAGGCCACACTGCGCCAGTGACGGAGTGGGTGCAGTTTTCAAGGCCACGCTGCGCCACTGACAGAGCGGGTGCAGTTTTCAAGGCCACGCTGCGTCAGTGACAGAGCGGGTGCAGTTTTCAAGGCCACGCTGCGCCACTGACAGAGCGGGTGCAGTTTTCAAGGCCACGCTGCGCCACTGACAGAGCGGGTGCAGTTTTCAAGGCCACGCGTATCTCTCAGCACAGCCTCAGGTATCCACTGGGTCTTTTTATGAATGCCCAAACGCCCCTCCCCCACCCCGTGGCACTGCAGCCCCCCTGAGTGCATGGCGGGCTGTCAGCGCGCACTCGTGATGCTGGCTTTGAAGCTGTGATCTCTTAATTCTCGTTTTTCCAACTTTAAATCCTGGCCCTGTGCCACCCTCACCAGGGAGGCGGAACCCAAGACGTAAGCTGCCCGGAGGGGTGACCTCGCCTCAACCCCAAGAGATTCAGACGCCCTGCCCAGCCGGGTGAGACAGGGGATTACACCGGGCTTTGTAGTGAGGCCCGGGCCTTGTGTGAAGGGTTGAGCTGCCTCTCAGCTGAGGAGCCAGGCCTGGGACTGGTCTGACTGCACTCCAAGGAGTGAGCCGAGGAGTGAGCCAAGGAGTGAGTCAAGGAGTGAGCTGCCTCTCACCTGAGGAGTGATCCCTGGGCCTACTGTGACGTTACACCGAGGAGTGAGCTGCCTCTCACCTGAAGAGTGATCCCTGGGCCTGCTGTGACGTTACACCAAGGAGTGAGTCAAGGAGTGAGCTGGCCTCTCACCTGGGGAGTGGACTCTGGGCCTGCTGTGACGTTACACCGAGGAGTGAGTCAAGGAGTGAGCTGCCTCTCACCTGAGGAGTGATCCCTGGGCCTACTGTGACGTTACACCAAGGAGTGAGCTGCCTCTCTCCTGAGGAGTGATCCCTGGGCCTGCTGTGACGTTACACCGAGGAGTGAGTCAAGGAGTGAGCTGGCCTCTCACCTGAGGAGTGATCCCTGGGCCTGCTGTGACGTTACACCAAGGAGTGAGTCAAGAAGTGGGCTGGCTTCTCACCTGAGGAGTGATCCCTGGGCCTGCTGTGACGTTACACCGAGGAGTGAGCTGCCTCTCACCTGGGGAGTGGACTCTGGGCCTGCTGTGACGTTACACCAAGGAGTGAGCTGCCTCTCTCCTGAGGAGTGATCCCTGGGCCTGCTGTGACGTTACACCGAGGAGTGAGCCAAGGAGTGAGCTGCCTCTCACCTGAGGAGTGATCCCTGGGCCTGCTGTGACGTTACACCGAGGAGTGAGTCAAGGAGTGAGCTGCCTCTCACCTGAGGAGTGATCCCTGGGCCTGCTGTGACGTTACACCAAGGAGTGAGTCAAGGAGTGAGCTGGCCTCTCACCTGAGGAGTGATCCCTGGGCCTGCTGTGACGTTATACCAAGGAGTGAGTCAAGAAGTGGGCTGGCTTCTCACCTGAGGAGTGATCCCTGGGCCTGCTGTGACGTTACACCGAGGAGTGAGCTGCCTCTCACCTGGGGAGTGGACTCTGGGCCTGCTGTGACGTTACACCGAGGAGTGAGCTGCCTCTCACCTGAGGAGTGATCCCTGGGCCTACTGTGACGTTACACCAAGGAGTGAGCTGCCTCTCTCCTGAGGAGTGATCCCTGGGCCTGCTGTGACGTTACACCGAGGAGTGAGTCAAGGAGTGAGCTGGCTTCTCACCTGAGGAGTGATCCCTGGGCCTGCTGTGACGTTACACCGAGGAGTGAGTCAAGGAGTGAGCTGCCTCTCACCTGAGGAGTGATCCCTGGGCCTGCTGTGACGTTACACCGAGGAGTGAGTCAAGGAGTGAGCTGCCTCTCACCTGAGGAGTGATCCCTGGGCCTGCTGTGACGTTACACCAAGGAGTGAGTCAAGGAGTGAGCTGCCTCTCACCTGAGGAGTGATCCCTGGGCCTGCTGTGACGTTATACCAAGGAGTGAGTCAAGAAGTGGGCTGGCTTCTCACCTGAGGAGTGATCCCTGGGCCTGCTGTGACGTTACACCGAGGAGTGAGCTGCCTCTCACCTGGGGAGTGGACTCTGGGCCTGCTGTGACGTTACACCGAGGAGTGAGCTGCCTCTCACCTGAGGAGTGATCCCTGGGCCTACTGTGACGTTACACCAAGGAGTGAGCTGCCTCTCTCCTGAAGAGTGATCCCTGGGCCTGCTGTGACGTTACACCGAGGAGTGAGCCAAGGAGTGAGCTGCCTCTCACCTGAGGAGTGATCCCTGGGCCTGCTGTGACGTTACACCGAGGAGTGAGTCAAGGAGTGAGCTGGCCTCTCACCTGAGGAGTGATCCCTGGGCCTGCTGTGACGTTACACCGAGGAGTGAGTCAAGGAGTGAGCTGCCTCTCACCTGAGGAGTGATCCCTGGGCCTGCTGTGACGTTACACCAAGGAGTGAGTCAAGGAGTGAGCTGCCTCTCACCTGAGGAGTGATCCCTGGGCCTGCTGTGACGTTACACCGAGGAGTGAGCTGCCTCTCACCTGGGGAGTGGACTCTGGGCCTGCTGTGACGTTACACCGAGGAGTGAGTCAAGGAGTGAGCTGCCTCTCTCCTGAGGAGTGATCCCTGGGCCTGCTGTGACGTTACACCGAGGAGTGAGTCAAGGAGTGAGCTGGCCTCTCACCTGAGGAGTGATCCCTGGGCCTGCTGTGACGTTACACCGAGGAGTGAGTCAAGGAGTGAGCTGGCCTCTCACCTGAGGAGTGATCCCTGGGCCTGCTGTGACGTTACACCGAGGAGTGAGTCAAGGAGTGAGCTGCCTCTCACCTGAGGAGTGATCCCTGGGCCTGCTGTGACGTTACACCGAGGAGTGAGTCAAGGAGTGAGCTGGCCTCTCACCTGAGGAGTGATCCCTGGGCCTGCTGTGACGTTACACCAAGGAGTGAGCCAAGGAGTGAGCCAAGGAGTGAGCCAACGAGTGAGCTGCCTCTCACCTGAGGAGTCAGACATGTGACTGCTCTGACAATACACCAAGGAGTGAGCCAACGAGTGAGCCAACGAGTGAGCTGGCCTCTCACCCGAGGAGCCAGGCCTGGGCCTTCTGTGACTACACCTGTCTGTTCACCTTGGAGTCAGACCTGGGCTTTAGGTGACCACATACTCTGGTGTGTGTTGTGTGTCAAAGTGTGGATGCTGGAGTCAGGCCTGTGTGTAGTTGTGCAACAAAGAATTTGGAGCAAAAGAGGGAATGTCACCAGGTTGCCCCCCAATCACAGCATCCAAACACAAATGACCTGGTTAAACAGAGCACTGTAAATCTTTGTAGATTCTATTAAACGGGCATTATGTACTCCTAGGTAGGGCTATGCTCACTGATCCGGTCATGCCAACCTCTAAGTGTTCTCAGTAAAAATTGTATAAATCAACCATCCCCAACTAGTCTCACACCCACCAAAGAAAAAATGTGAGAAAAGTCAGAAAGTGCCTCACGTAAGCACCATCCATGGAGCTACTGGTTGGTACTCACCAATTTGCTCGTTCTGTCATCATCTGCAACTTTATTGAGAGCAATAAAAATAAAGAGAAGTGGAAGTGTTGCCCAACTCTCAGACTCATGCGAAATAGTGAAGAAATAATAATGTGTAGATAATAATACCATCCCTCAACCGTCTGGGCCCCGTAATGTGAAGAAAAGAAAATAGATCACCTGGTTAAAAATGAGTTTTGAACAACTATTCCATACATTATTTTAATGGCGTCCACACTCAGATTAACAGAAACGGCCTGTTTAGAGCGTTCTGTGGATTCTGTGTGTAGGTGGGCCTATAGTGTGGCTATGTTCCTCGGTGGTGTTGACCTGTCACTGTCCGGCTCTTGCGTGACTACACACTGCATTTGTGTGCCTTGAGATTCAAGCAGTGAGACCTGAGTCTTGCATAAATGAATACATTGGATTGGAGAGGGAGGGGAAGAACAGACATCCAACTAAGAGACACAGGAGACATTGCACTGGTGCTGGAGGGGAGGAAGAAGCGGTGGTCCAGCAATGGACCAGTAGACACCACCAGCTAACCATGGTGGATGGCTGTTCTGCGCTGGCGGCGTGTTTCGTTCCGATTGTTATAAAACTAATACAATGCTGTAAAAAACACATACATCGTATGCTGCGGCGGCCAACATCTGGGTATGCTGGAGTAAGGCCTGGGACCTGCTTGATAACCTGCCCCTGTGCACTAACCCTGTCACTTAAGGAGGCCACCATGGCTTTATGTGACTATATAGTCTGGTGTCTTGCATGTGTCAATGATTGGATGCTCGAATGAGTGAGGTCTGGGCCCTCTGTCGCTACATACAAAGGAATGTGTCGGCCACGTCATGGGAAGATCCTGCCGGCTGACCTGGACCCTGCCGCGCTCTTTGCCCCACAAATGTTAACCTTGGTTCCTGGAAACTCTGGAGTGGGGCCTGGGCCTTGGGAAGTCTGAAGTGTGGCCTGGGCCTTGGGAAGTCTGGAGTGGGGCCTGGGCCTTGGGAAATCTTGAGTGGAGCCTGGGTCTTGGGAAGTCTGGAGTGGAGCCTGGGCTTTGGGAAGTCTGGAGTGGAGCCTGGGTCTTGGGAGGTCTGGAGTGGGGCCGGGGCCTTGAGAAGTCTGGAGTGGAGCCTGGGCCTTGGGAAGTCTGGAGTGGGTCCTGGGACATGGGAGGTCTGAAGTGGTGCATGGGCCTCAGGAGGTCTGGAGTGGGCTCTGGGCCTTGGGAGGTCTGGAGTGGGGCCGGGGCCTTGAGAAGTCTAGAGTGGGGCCTGGGCCTTGGGAAGTCTGGAGTGGGGCCTGGGCTTTGGGAAGTCTGGAGTGGAGCCTGGGCCTTGGGAGGTCTGGTGTGGGGCCTGGGCCTTGGTAAGTCTGGAGTGGGGCCTGTACCTTGGAAAGTCTGGAGTGGGGCATGGGCCTTGGGAGTCTAGAGTGGGGGGCCTGGGCCTTGGGAAGTCCGGAGTGGGGCCTGGGCCTTGGGAAGTCTGGAGTGCAGCCTGGGCCTTGGGAGGTCTGGAGTGCAGCCAGGGCCTTGGAAAGTCTGGAGTGGGGCCTTGGGAAGTCTGGAATGGAGTATGGGCCTTCAGGGACTATAGGCAGTGGTGTGTCTCAGCCTTTTCTCCTGAAGAAGACAGACAAAGGGCTGGGCTTTAAGCCACTGTAGGCCTTGTATAATGGCCTAATATGGAGGTGTGGAATTCAAAACTGGGTCCTAGGCACTAAATAGCCTGGTATGCTTTCACCTCATCGGCCGTAAGGAGGTGGAGCCAGAGGCGGGGCCCAGGAACAAAAGCTCGCCGCAGCGCGGAAGCGGGCAATCGTGATTTGTGTTTCTGCGCGGACCTACTGTGAATAGCGAACTGTGTTTTAGAAATTTAAAACTGTCATTTTAGAAATGCTTTTAAAAAAACAAAACCTTGTAGCCTTACTTGATCTCTGTGCCTGCTATACTCGGCGTAATCTCCTCTGTTACTCTCCGCCCTAGGCATTAGCCAATCTACCGTAAGGAGGTCGAGTCAGAGGCGGGGCCCAGGCACAAAAGCTCGCCACAGCGCGGGAGCGGGCAATCGTGATTTGTGTTGCCGTGCGGACCTGCTGTGAATAGCGCGCTGTGCTTTAGATATTGAAAACTGTCATTTTAGAACTGCTTTTTAAAAAAACAAAACCTTTTAGCCTTACTTGATTTCTGTCCCCGTTATACTCGGCGTAATCTCCTCTGTTACTCCCCGCCCTAGGCCTTAGCCAATCGGCTGTAAGGAGGTGGAGCCAGAGGAGGGGTTCAGGCATAAATGCACGCCGCAGCGCGGGAGCGCAGCGGACGTGCGCAGCAGGAGTGCCGGCGGTGCGCCAAAGGCAAGCCCATCTGCGCCCGTCCGCGCCCGGCCGGGCCCAGGGGCCACAAACTATGGCCAAATTATCAAATACTCCTCTAGGACACTTCGATCATTAGCTAATCTCTGTTCCCCCTTGATCAGGTTACCTACAATTGCATCAGGAAAAACGGCATATATCTAGCACAGCGCCGCCATGCAGATCCCCCACTCCCTTCTCCCATCATCCTTCTACTTCTTCCCCCATAACAACAAACCAGACTGTTCTGCGCATCCTCTATCTCAACACTCGCTCTTTGGTCAAACACCGGCTAGACATCTTTTTGCTGCTCATTTCTGAAAAACCAGATGTCCTTCTAATCACAGAAACCTGGCTTACCCAAGATTCTGCGCCAGACATCCTAGCGGCACTTCCCTCGGACTATTATATTTTAGCTGCTAACCGGCCCTCGGGTAAGAATGGCGGCGGGGTTGCCGCTATCATACACAAACACTACAAGTTTACCTCCCTTACTCCTCTTGGTCTCCCAGAGGTGGAGAACATACTTATTAAGGTAAATGCCATCACGGCTCTGTCATTTTCGTGCTAATTTACCGACCCCTCAGACTATGCCTATCTTTCCGCTCTCTCTGAGCGAACAAATGGCCAACCTTGTCATGAATTATGCAAGTGTCATGCTTATAGGTGACTTGAATTACTGGTTTAATGATGCCCTGGGTGGGCCACATGCCGCAGAGTTATCGGAACTACTTTCCAATCTGAACCTAGTTCAACACTTATCCTCCCCCACCCATGTAAAGGGACACACCCTGGACCAAATCTGGTCCTCTAACCTTACATTATCGGTGCCTACTATCTCACCTTGCATATGGTCTGACCATAATCTAATCAACTTTACAGCCACTACTAACTCTAAGATAAAGACCCCCTCGACTGGGGGAGGCATGACTAACAAATGGAGGTCTATCGATAAATTGGGATTCACCAACACCTTAGTCAGGTCTGTACCCGCATTTAACCCAGATGTCAACACCATGGAAGAAAACATCTCGGAATGGCTAATAAAGGCTTGCGATACTCATGCCCCACTCACCAAACTCACACGCACTCGACATATAGATGCCCACAAATGGTTTTCCACCGAGCTAAAAAAACAAAAACTCGAGCTCCGTCAGAAAGAAAGAAAATGGAGGGTAAGATACTCCATGGAGGACAAACTCCAGTTCTCTCTAGCTCGTAAAGACTATAAGAAAGCCATACTGGAAGCCAAAGTGACCTATTTTTCAGCCAGAATGCCCACAATAAGCCGAAGGAAATCTTCACCATAGTTAATGATCTCTGCAACGCTGAAAGAACCCTTTCCAATCAGACACCTACCCAAGATCTTTGCAACTCTTTGAACAACTACTTCCTGGACAAAATATCTGTTATCAAAGCTAGCATTCCTACTACCCTCAGCATGGAAAACCTGGACAACTTGCCAACAAACCCAGTTATCATGGATCACTTCCCTGCCATATGCCCTCAGATTTGATGGTTCGTGTCAAATCTGGCTCCCCTAATGACTGCTGCCCTCCACACATCCTAAGGGACGCTTTGTCCACCCTCCCTCATACCGTGCTTCCCTTCCTTAACGAGTCTCTTCTCCAAGGCAAGGTCCCCACTGCCTTCAAGAACGCAATAGTGGTCCCTCTACTAAAAAAAAACCAGGGGCTGATCCCCTGAATCCCTCTAATTATCACCCCCGCTCTCTCCTTCCCTTTTTGGCCAAGATCCTAGAGGTCCACGTCGCTAGGTCCCTCTCTAATTTTGTCGAACAGTCAGAACACCTAGAGCCTAATCAAGCTGGCTTTCGGCCCGCTCACTCAACTGAGTTGGTTATCCTCGCAGTACTGGACACCTTGAGAGCAAACGCAGACAAGGGCATCCCTCAGGCTTTGGTACTCCTGGATCTGTCGGCCGCATTCGACACCGTCGGCCATAACATTCTGTTGGCCCGTGTCGAACAGGCCGGCATACAGGGTTCGCCATTCAGCTGGATCAAGTCCTTCCTTGAAGGCAGAACACAAGCGGTCCGACTTGGCCCTTTTACAGCTCCTAAGATCGCCACCTCATGCGGTGTCCCTCAGAGTTCGTCCCTTTCCCCCACTTATTTAATCTTTATTTAAAGCCTTTGATTAACTCCTTAAAAAACAGGAAGATAACCACCTTCAATTATGCAGACTTCTTCAGCTCGTCTTTACATTGGACTCCCCGGACTCTGCCCTTGAATTCCAAGCAACTATGCTTCGTATTCAGCGATGGATGAATCTCAACCATCTTAAGTTCAACCTCGGCAAGACAGAATTGTCTTGCCAGGGAAGAGCGAGATTGCCTGGGGCCCACACTATTGGCCGACTGATCTAGGACCACCCCCTACTCCCTCTCCTTCCGTGAAAAGCCTTGGAGTCACTTTAAATGCCGATCTCTCGCTCAGTGGACAGGTGGGGACAGTGGTCTCCTCTAGTGTTTTCCAACTGAGGAAAATCAGGAAAATCGCCCATCTGCTGACTCACTCGGCTCTCATTCAGGTTGTGATAGCCCTCGCGCTATCGCGTCTCGACTTTTCCAACTCCATCTATCTTGGGCTGCCTATGTTCCTACTCAAACGCTTACAAATAGTACAGAACCAGGCAGCGAGATTAATCTTCAAACAACTTAAATGGCAATCGGCCAGCCCCTTGCTAGCCAAACTGGATTGGCTACCTATCGCCCAACGTGCAGCTTTCAAGACCGGATGCTTGATTTTTAAGGCCTTGCACTGCAGGTGCCCCAAATTCATTAGCCATATGATTGTAAAGCATGTCCCACTCCGTAATCTACGGTTTGCCCATCTTAAACTACTAACTATTCCGGTCATCAAACTCAAACGCCAGGGAGGGTGCAGGTTCTTTTACCTTGCCCCTAGAACTTGGAACTCCTTACCATTGGCCATCAGGATGCAGGATAACCTGATGGGGTTCAGAAAGGCTCTCAAGACCTGGCTGTTTGAGCTAACCTACGCATAGCTCGCCTCGCTTTGACACACTTAATAATCAGCGCCATGAAACCTTTCGGTGACCGTGCGCTTTACAAGCTTCTATTAACATAACATAACATCTGAGGATGCTGGTCACAGGCTTGGACTATATGCTCTGGAATGTCGTGGCATACCACCTGAAGATGGTGGCCATAGACCTGGGCTTCATGCCACTACATGCCTGGCAGTGCCTTGGCTTTATCTCCTGGAGATCCTGAAGTCTGGCCGGGGCCTTGGGTGAATGATGTGCCATGTTATAGTTGCCTGTATAACATGAGGGAGCAGGCCTGAGCTTTGGGTACCATATCATCCCGTGTGTGTTGCTCTTGTCACCTGAGAAGACTGCCTGTAATGATAATACATTCAGATGTGCGTTGTTTTTAGACCTAAGAAACAGGACTCAGGCCTGGATATTGGATGCCGACGCCAGGCCTGGGGCTTGGGTGATTATATACCCCGGAATGTGATGGGCTGTCCACAGCAGTTAAAGCAGTGCACGGAGTTACAATAGGAGTGCTTTAATTTGGTATCACACAGTACATTAGTAAATGATGAAGCAGCAGCTGGTAAACGATTTTGTGGAATTATCGAAATATAGTCGAAAACACAACTAAGGACATATTAACCCACTAAGCCCAAACCCTCCCTCACGATACGCCTCCTTAAGATGACTGACAGCATCTTGAGGCCTGAGTGACTATGTGTGGTGGTGTGTTGACCACCTCTCGTGAGAAGGCTGGAGCGTGGCCTGGGTGTAATGATTGCATACATTGGTGTGTATCCACCACCTCTCGTGAGAAGGCTGGAGCGTGGCCTGGGTGTAACTGATTGCATACATCGGTGTGTATCCACCACCTCTCGTGAGAAGGCTGGAGCGTGGCCTGGGTGTAATGATTGCATACATTGGTGTGTATCCACCACCTCTCGTGAGAAGGCTGGTGCGTGGCCTGGGTGTAATGATTGCATACATTGGTGTGTATCCACCACCTCTCGTGAGAAGGCTGGAGCGTGGCCTGGGTGTAACTGATTGCATACATCGGTGTGTATCCACCACCTCTCGTGAGAAGGCTGGAGCGTGGCCTGGGTGTAATGATTGCATACATTGGTGTGTATCCACCACCTCTCCTGAGAAGGCAGGAGCGTGGCCTGGGTGTAACTGATTGCATACATTGGTATGTATCCACCACCTCTCCTGAGAAGGCAGGAGCGGGGGCCTGGATGTAATGATTGCATACATTGGTGTGTATCCACCACCTCTCGTGAGAAGGCTGGAGCGTGGCCTGGGTGTAACTGATTGCATACATTGGTGTGTATCCACCACCTCTCCTGAGAAGGCTGGAGCGTGGCCTGGGTGTAACTGATTGCATACATTGGTGTGTATCCACCACCTCTCGTGAGAAGGCTGGAGCGTGGCCTGGATGTAGCTGATTGCATACATTGGTGTGTATCCACCACCTCTCGTGAGAAGGCTGGAGCGAGGCCTGGATGTAATGATTGCATACAATGGTGTGTATCCACCACCTCTCGTGAGAAGGCTGGGGCGTGGCCTGGATGTAACTGATTGCATACATTGGTGTGTATCCACCACCTCTCCTGAGAAGGCTGGAGCGTGGCCTGGGTGTAACTGATTGCATACATTGGTGTGTATCCACCACCTCGCCTGAGAAGGCAGGAGCGGGCCTGGATGTAATGATTGTATACATTGGTGTGTATCCACCACCTCTCGTGAGAAGGCTGGAGCGTGGCCTGGATGTAGCTGATTGCATACATTGGTGTGTATCCACCACCTCTCATGAGAAGGCTGGGGCGTGGCCTGGTTGTTACTGATTGCAAACATTGGTGTGTATCCACCACCTCTCCTGAGAAGGCTGGAGCGTGGCCTTGGTGTAACTGATTGCATACATTGGTGTGTATCCACCACCTCTCCTGAGATGGCAGGAGCGGGGCCTGGATGTAATGATTGTATACATTGGTGTGTATCCACCACCTCTCGTGAGAAGGCTGGAGCGGGGCCAGGATGTAATGATTGCATACATTGGTGTGTATCCACCACCTCTCGTGAGAAGGCTGGGGCGTGGCCTGGATGTAATTATTGCATACATTGTTGTCTATCCACCACCTCTCGTGAGAAGGCTGGTGCGGGGCCTGGATGTAATGATTGCATACATTGGTGTGTATCCACCACCTCTCGTGAGAAGGCTGGGGCGTGGCCTGGATGTAACTGATTGCATGCATTGGTGTGTATCCACCACCTCTCGTGAGAAGGCGGGGGCGTGGCCTGGATGTAACTGATTGCATACATTGGTGTGTATCCACCACCTCTCGTGAGAAGGCTGGAGCATGGCCTGGATGTAATGATTGCATACATTGGTGTGTATCCACCACCTCTCGTGAGAAGGCTGGGGCGTGGCCTGGATGTAACTGATTGCATACATTGGTGTGTATCCACCACCTCTCGTGAGAAGACTGGGGCGTGGCCTGGATGTAACTGATTGCATACATTGGTGTGTATCCACCACCTCTAGTGAGAAGGCTGGGGCGTGGCCTGGATGTAACTATTGCATACATTGGTGTGTATCCACCACCTCTCGTGAGAAGGCTGGAGCGGGGCCTGGATGTAATGATTGCATACATTGGTGTGTATCCACCACCTCTCGTGAGAAGGCTGGAGCGTGGCCTGGGTGTAACTGATTGCATACATTGGTGTGTATCCACCACCTCTCGTGAGAAGGCTGGGGCGTGGCCTGGATGTAACTATTGCATACATTGGTGTGTATCCACCACCTCTCGTGAGAAGGCTGGAGCGGGGCCTGGATGTAATGATTGCATACATTGGTGTGTATCCACCACCTCTCCTGAGAAGGCTGGAGTGTGTCCTGGGTGTAACTGATTGCATACATTGGTGTGTATCCACCACCTCTCGTGAGAAGGCTGGAACGGGGCCTGGATGTAATGATTGCATACATTGGTGTGTATCCACCACCCCTCCTGAGAAGGCTGGAGCGGGGCCTGGATGTAACTGATTGCATACATTAGTGTGTATCCACCACCTCTCGTGAGAAGGCTGGAGCGGGGCCTGGATGTAATGATTGCATACATTGGTGTGTATCCACCACCTCTTGTGAGAAGGCTGGGGCGTGGCCTGGATGTAACTGATTGCATACATTGGTGTGTATCCACCACCTCTCGTGAGAAGGCTGGGTCGTGGCCTGGATGTAACTATTGCATACATTGGTGTGTATCCACCACCTCTCGTGAGAAGGCTGGGGCGTGGCCTAGATGTAACTGATTGCATACTTTAGTGTGTATCCACCAACTCTCGTGAGAAGGCTGGGGCGTGGCCTGGATGTAAATATTGCATACATTGGTGTGTATCCACCACCTCTCGTGAGAAGGCTGGAGCGGGGCCTGGATGTAATGATTGCATACATTGGTGTGTATCCACCACCTCTCGTGAGAAGGCTGGAGCGTGGCCTGGGTGTAACTGATTGCATACATTGGTGTGTATCCACCACCCCTCCTGAGAAGGCTGGAGCAGGGCCTGGATGTAACTGATTGCATACATTGGTGTGTATCCACCACCTCTCGTGAGAAGGCTGGAGCGAGGCCTGGATGTAACTGATTGCATACATTGGTGTGTATCCACCACCTCTCGTGAGAAGGCTGGGGCGTGGCCTGGATGTAATTATTGCATACATTGTTGTCTATCCACCACCTCTCGTGAGAAGGCTGGTGCGGGGCCTGGATGTAATGATTGCATACATTGGTGTGTATCCACCACCTCTCCTGAGAAGGCTGGAGCGAGGCCTGGCTGTAACTGATTGCATACATTGGTGTGTATCCACCACCTCTCGTGAGAAGGCTGGGGCGTGGCCTGGATGTAATGATTGCATACATTGGTGTGTATCCACCACCTCTCGTGAGAAGGCTGGGGCGTGGCCTGGATATAATGATTGCATACATTGGTGTGTATCCACCACCTCTCGTGAGAAGGCTGGGGCGTGGCCTGGATGTAATGATTGCATACATTGGTGTGTATCCACCACCTCTCGTGAGAAGGCTGGGTCGTGGCCTGGATGTAACTATTGCATACATTGGTGTGTATCCACCACCTCTCGTGAGAAGGCTGGGGCGTGGCCTAGATGTAACTGATTGCATACTTTAGTGTGTATCCACCAACTCTCGTGAGAAGGCTGGGGCGTGGCCTGGATGTAAATATTGCATACATTGGTGTGTATCCACCACCTCTCGTGAGAAGGCTGGAGCGGGGCCTGGATGTAATGATTGCATACATTGGTGTGTATCCACCACCTCTCGTGAGAAGGCTGGAGCGTGGCCTGGGTGTAACTGATTGCATACATTGGTGTGTATCCACCACCCCTCCTGAGAAGGCTGGAGCAGGGCCTGGATGTAACTGATTGCATACATTGGTGTGTATCCACCACCTCTCGTGAGAAGGCTGGAGCGAGGCCTGGATGTAACTGATTGCATACATTGGTGTGTATCCACCACCTCTCGTGAGAAGGCTGGGGCGTGGCCTGGATGTAATTATTGCATACATTGTTGTCTATCCACCACCTCTCGTGAGAAGGCTGGTGCGGGGCCTGGATGTAATGATTGCATACATTGGTGTGTATCCACCACCTCTCCTGAGAAGGCTGGAGCGAGGCCTGGCTGTAACTGATTGCATACATTGGTGTGTATCCACCACCTCTCGTGAGAAGGCTGGGGCGTGGCCTGGATGTAATGATTGCATACATTGGTGTGTATCCACCACCTCTCGTGAGAAGGCTGGGGCGTGGCCTGGATATAATGATTGCATACATTGGTGTGTATCCACCACCTCTCGTGAGAAGGCTGGGGCGTGGCCTGGATGTAATGATTGCATACATTGGTGTGTATCCACCACCTCTCCTGGGAGCGGTAGGTGTGGGCCTGCGCTTTATGAGGGAGTGCACCAAGGTACGTTGTCCATCCAGGCCCGGCTCCAGGAATTTTTATTTGGGTGGGCAAGGGTGCATTTGGGTGGGCCACTGCGGGCTCGATTTGTCGCATATATTTCTAGGCAGGCCTGCTTCAGGGCCCTCCTTTCTCTCTTCTTAGTCTTACAAGGCCCAGTAAAACGCACTCTTTTCCAGATCTCTTTCTAAATATTATCACTCTCAAAAAGTGTTTTTTCCATTTAATGTTCCTTTGATGGGAAGAGGAGGTTTCTGAGGTGGGAGTATCAGGCAAGTGACACTTCTCGAGCTCCCTCTGTGCCAGCCTTCAGGGAGAATCCCTCTTCATTACTACCTCCACCTGACCCTGGACTCTACAGCGCACTCCCTTACAGGCTTGATTATCCACTACTCCTCTCCAGTGCACCTTATCTCACAGCTGACCTTGGGCCCCAGCCCCATATCAGGCACCATTGGGCTCCACTTTCATTTTTCCTGGTAAAAACATTAGTAAAATCACCTTCAAACTTAAAACATTGAATATAGCAGTAAATATAATTAGCACGCACTTTAAAGTATGTTCCACAGTAGCCCTTATGACCCGACTGCTATTTAAATAAACAAAAACAGAAAGGCCATGACAGGGCCAGCTTCAGCGCTGATGCGAAAGTCTTTTTTGGCGCTGCACCAATAACCTCTTTCTCTGTAAATACCTTTACTACCACCTTCCATCAGTGCCCCTCATCCCTCCATCCCTCCATGCCCCCCCCCCTATTCACCTCCTCCTCGGATTCCCTAATTGCCACATGCCACAAGTGACCCTTATCTCCCCATAGCCCCTCCCCCTCATGACCTCCTCTTCTGACTCCCTCACTGCCACCCTCCAGCAGTGCCCCTCATCTCTCCCTAGCTCCCCCCTCCACCCCATGACCTCTTCCTCGGATTCCCTCACTGCCACCCTCCAGCAGTGCCCCTCATCTCTCCCTAGCTCCCCCCTCCACCCCATGACCTCTTCCTCGGATTCCCTTGCTGCCACCCTCCAGCAGTGCCCCTCATCTTTACATAGCCCCTCTCTCATATGCATTTCATTTGTTGTATAGGGCTACTCATATCAGTGTAGTGTGTGTCAGTACTTTACACCACGCACACATTATACAGAGACAATGTATCATATAAGTATGTAAATCAGTCTACAGGGAATGTCACATAAGCCAATGAGGATAACAAGGTGTACGAATCACATGTCATCCATACTGGTGAGCCGGATATTTTAAGATGGTTTGGTCTGGGGAAACATAACCTTAGGATTTAAAGAGTATTCCATCGGGGTCAGCCATCGGGGTCAGCTTTACTGATAAAAATGTATATCTGCAAAATCATACTCACTTTAGCAACATTAGAATAATGAAAGACTGAGGAAGTTCTTACTATATCACAAAAAAAGAAAGCGAAGTTCTAACTATACCATTCATGTTTGCATGCAGCTCTTTGGTGACAGTTCATTGGTCACTGTCTTCTGAACTGTAAGTAACACAAGGATCTCTGTGACAAAGGCAGTAACCCACTGAGCTATCCACATAAAATACAGTTCATCTGCATTTAAAAACTACTAACAGACAGATGATTGCTCTCCAGCAGGATCATTAATCAGCAGCGTTATCTGGGCATTTTTTATTGTCTTATTGTTGTCCTGCATCGGCCATAATAATGATAAAAACTGTTAAAATGAAGCACACACGAAGTATGTGTCCTGCTGGACCTGCGCAGATTTTAAAAAGAAAAACCTACAGTAACACATTCTCTTACCTACTCCATTAGTCAAACTTTGTGTCACAGCCTGATGTGATAAGCTGCTGCAGGGGTCAGGAAAGGTGAATAGGAATAAACACACTTCTTTTCTCCTGCGCTGCATAGAAAAAGAAATATCCACGCAGCAGGACATTGTGGCCTTTGCCACGTGGAGATGAAGGGGTGAAAGTCAAGATGGGTTGTTGACTTGCAAGGATACGATTTTAAAGTAGAATATTTATCAGGTGTACGTAATTATACGGCTGATGCTTTGTCCAGATTGGTTAAACAAGATGATGATTGCGATGCTCAAGAAGAAGAGGAGGAGCTGGAATGGGTGTGTGCCATCGAGTGTAGTAGTATTAAAGAGGATAAGTGGAGAGAAGAATGCAGGATACACAAAGGACTCATCAAGTTGGCCTCCTTCGTTAAAAATGGATGGGTCAAGAAAAGTCAAGGAGTTTCGGAGGAGTATTGGAATGTGAGGGATGAGTTATCCAGTTCTGACGGTTTAATGTTAGATTGATTCCCCCTAAGTGTCAGCGTGAAGAGTTAATCACCGTAGCTCGTCAAGGGCACCAAGGCATTTCTAAAAACAAGGAAAGCATTCGACTCAACTATTGGTGGCCTGGGATGGACCTAGACATTGAGAGACTGGTGCGTGAGTGCATACCCTGCACGCTAAGCGAGAAATGTTTCAAACCAAGAGTGCAACCTATGGTCATAAGGGACAGACCGAATGCGCCTCGGGAGGAATTCGCTCTTGATATATTGGGTCCTGTCAAAAGTAAAGACGGTGAGGTTTATGTGTTTGTTCTTATTGATTTATTTTCAAGGTGGCCCGAAATAAAAATCACAAAAAGCATTGACTCCAAACATGTCATATCGTTCCTTAAAGAGGTTTTCACTAGAGAACGTCTCCCGGGTTATCTCCTTACAGATAATGGTGTGCAATTTGTTTCCAAAGAAATTAGGGATTTCCTAGAGAAATGAGCTATTAAACATAAGCGTTGTTCTCTATACCATCCCAAGAGTAATGGAATGGTAGAAAGGTTTGTGCGAGTTCTCAAAGAGTCCATTTCTTTATCCAAACAAAATAATGCAGATTGGAAGGAGGGTGTGGATAAAGTTGTAGAAATGTATAGAGTTACACCTCATGCAACCACTGGTTGTACACCTTTCCTACTGCTAAAAAATAGACATCCCAATACCTTCATCACGCCTTATTGGGTAAATGAAAAGGTAGGAAAGAGTGATAGAATGGTGTTTTGTTCTGCCTCGCGGAGAAAGTGAGAGGCAGACAAAATTATCGATCGCAAGAAATGGTTTGACAATAAGAAAGCTGTAAAGAGGACTTTTGTTAATGTTGGTGATTTAGTAATGATTAGGGCACCCCCAGGACGGCAGTCTTCTGAAATATTTAAAATGATTCACAAAGTTAAAAAAGTTTTTTCTAATGCAATCAAGACTGAAGATTCTAGGATCTGGAATCTCAATAGGGTGGTGGTTGTTAATAAAAATGGAGAAAACAAAAAAAATGGATGAAACCACTGTTGTGTCGGGTAATAAGTCTCTTCTTAGTCCTTTGAGAGAAAAGAGTAAAAGGATTGTAAGACTTCCATCAAATTTAAACGATTATGTTAGAGACTAACCCTTAGTTTTCTTCTGTATTGCTTAATATGTTACTTCCTTTACTTAGTGGGAGGAAGATGTGTAGTAATGTACATATTATGTATAGGTTTACTTTGTAAATACTTGTAGTACCTCTTTAAGGAAAATGTACTGAGAAGCTGTTGTTGCTGACGTAGCTGCATGGCGATGGAATACACTGCTGTGGGTTCGAGTCAGTTGTACCTGACAGATTGAACATGGGGGATGGGATCTCATTCCCTCTACAATAAACTTCCTCCTTCTTCATCTCAGCCTGCTTTTGGATATTATACTCAATGTTTTACAGTGGGCTGTCTCTCCATAGATACTGGAGACAGGCCTTGAAATTGGCTTAACGGCCAGAGCTGCCGACTTTCGATCTGGGGAACCAGGTTCGAGTCTGGGCGTCGACTCAACATCCGGTGATTCTGAGCAACTACCAAAAGTGAATGTGTCCTCGTGTAAAGTAATTGGTGCGCACACAAAGCGCTCCAATACCTTCGGGTCGAGTTGGCGCTATATAAAACTGCAACAACAAAAACAAAAATGTCCTAATATACCACAGAGTTCTTTGGCCCTGCCACCCGAAGATGCGGATGGCAACTACAGTGACACTTTCAGTCGACCTGTTATAAATAGTTTCCACTGGAAACATCTGCAGCATCAGGGCTTTCTGGGAGTCCCCTGGAGAGTACGGCACAGCTGTTCAGCGGAATGAAGACAAGAAATGTTATCCCTTCATGGCAAAGACCAATGGGCACCGCTGGATCCCAACCACCAAAGACTGGATGACATCAGAGACCGGCGACCTGTAATGCCCAGAAGAGACAGGCACACACCCTCGCCCATCACTGGCCCCGCACAGGTCTCACCGCGACGAGGGGACACGTGCAGAGATGAAGGAAGCAAACAATGGGGAGGTGCAGGGGGTGGCCAGAGGGGGAGGGGCGCGTCACTTCCCGGAGGCCCCCGCAGACCTGCCACTCACAGGACCAGCACCCGGGGGTGGACTCCGGAACAGGCTGAGTGAGTCAGATAATGAGCGAACCCGCCCCTGCCCACCTGGTACTGGGAAGCGTGCTCCAGGCCCCATCTGTGTGCCCAGGACCCCGTGCCAGCATCAGCCTGCAGGCCCGCGTGCCTTCCAGCCGCTTAAAGGCAGAGATGTCAATTACCAATGAATACACCTATTTGAAGCATACACATAAATAAGCAAATGCACATATAAGCAGCCTCGAGATGTTAGTATATGTTTGTTTTCTGTTACCTGCACGAGAAGCCGCCCTTTAAAAATCCTTATATCATGAAGATGACGTCGTACCTGTGAATTATTTACCGTAATTCGCAGACATTACATAATTCCCGTGAAATATAGGTGCCATCCAATGGCAAAAAGTATTAGACTCGTTTCTCACGTTTGTTTCTTTCTCGCCACCTGGGTGTCTCTTACCAGAAGATCACGAACACTCTATACCAGGCCGCCTGACGTCATAAGTGACCATCGCGTCATCAGCACCCTCTTCATAAAAGGGAAAACACGCCAGAACGTTCCATTTGCAACCAGGGTGCAGTTTTTGGTGCGTACTACAGACAGCGGCAAACCTCTCCATTTCTACAGCAAATGTGCCTCCTGACACACCAAATAATGTATTCACAAAAACAATACCCCGTAAACAACATTTTTTTCCTTTCCTCTGCAGCCTACACACAACATAATCCAGTGTTTAATTCAGTTTTCAATAAAAAAAAAAAATGCTTGAAATGTAAAAAATGCCATGGTAACTGCTCCAACCTGAATAGGTGGTGGATGAGAACACGGAGTGGGTAATCTGTGTTTAATGGTCCAACAAAGCAATCTCGTGGGTGTGGGGACGTCGCAAGCCACGAGGCCGTCGGTTTCATGGGTAATTGTCACCGGAGGCCTCGATGACATCACAGGCCCTTAATAAACATACACGTATGTATGTATGTATGTATAAATATGTATTTATGCACATGTGCAGAGTATAGACACATAGCTGTGGATACATATGAACCTATACGCACATGTACGTGTACATGCATAACACATTCAATTCAGACAGATGTGCACACGGATTGAATATGTACAGCCCCTCAGCCCCCACTCACCCGGGTATAGATGTGCTTCTTGGTCAGAGCCATCCTGCCGGCCTCCCCAGGGGGCTGTCCCACCCTCTCCGTTTGTCAGCGGCTCCCTTTGTGGTGCTGCTCCCGGCTCATACCCTGACACCCCGGCAGGATGTGGCTCCGGGTGCAAGCGGCCGGCCCGGCTGCAGTGCTTGGTGTTAGCGGGGGTGGGAGTGACCCCCGGAGCTCCGTCTGCCTCTCCCCGCTGGAGGGCTCCCCGACTGCTGGGGACAGCGCTGCGCTAGTGCTGCTGAGCCCAGACCGATGACAGGGAGGGGAGAGCCGCGGGGTCCTAGCGCCGGGCGCTTCCATCTGAGGCGACCGGGCATTCCACCTAAGTGCATGCCCTGCCGGCCTTCCAACACAGTGCATGCAGTGCCGGCATTCCAACAAAGTGCATGCACTGCCGGCATTCCGACATATTGCATACACTGCCGGCATTCCAACATAGTGCATGCACAACAGAGACCTCGAGGGCGGGGGCATTCCTTCAAGAGTACATCACAGCAGAGACCTTGACAAAAAGTGCATGCACGTCAGAGACCGGTGACTGTGGACATTCCTTCAGAAGTGCATCACAGCTGAGACCCCGAGGGCTGGGGGCATTCCACCAAAGTGGATGCACGTCAGAGACATCGTGGGCTGTGGGTATTGCACCGGAAGTGCATGCACCGCAGACACCCCCGTAAGTGCATAGCAGAGACCTCTGTAAGTGCATGCACTGCAGAGACCTCCGTAAGTGTATGCACCGCAAAGACCTCAAGGGCTGGGGGCCTTTAAACCAATGTGCATGCACAGCAGACACCTCGAGGAAAGTGCATGCATGTCAGAGACATCGTGGGCTGTGGGCATTACACCATAAGTGCATGTACCGCAGAGACATCCGTAAGTGCATAGCAAATACCTCCGTAAGTGCGTGCACTGCAGAGACCTTCGAAAGTGCAAGCACTGCAGAGACCTCCGTAAGTGCATGCACCGCAGAGACCTCCGTAAGTGCATAGCAGAGACCTCCATAAGTGCATGAACTGCAGAGACTTCCGTAAGTGCATGCACTGCAGAGACCTCCGTAATTGCTTGCACCGCAGAGACCTCTGTAAGTGCGTAGCAGAGACCTCCGTAAAGGGCATGAACTGCAGAGACTTTCGTAAGTGCAAGCACTGCAGAGACCTCCGTAAGAGCCTGCACCGCAGAGACCTCTGTAAGTGCGTAGCAGAGACCTCCGTAAGAGCATGCACCGCAGAGAGCTCCGTAATGCATGCACCACAGAGACCTCGAGGCCAAGGGGCATTGCACTCAAAGTGCATGCACTGCAGAGACCTCCAGGCATACATGCCAACAGTTTAAAAGAGTAAAGTTAGAGATGAAAAAAAAATAATAATCGGGAGAATGTATTTCCCTTATCGACATCTATTGAAACAGTTTCAGGCAGGAGACAGCCAAAAGTAATCAATTTTTGGCTTAACAAATCGAGAGTCTCCTGTCTGAATCGGGTCTATTGGCATGTATGGGAGAGCTGAGGTAATTCCTTCAGAAGTGCACGCACCTCAGAGCTGGGGGGGGGGAGGGTATTGCCTCGAAAGTGCCTGCTCGGCAGAGACCTTGAGGGCTCAGGCGCATTGCACTGAAAGTGCTTGCACACCAGAGAGCTCAAGGTCATGCCACCAAAAATATCTGTGTGACACACATCATGAGCTGGAGGTATTGTATTCTGGATAATGTACCAGGGATACAGTTGAGAGATATTAAAAATACCATAAGGTAAGAGATAAAACCCCTTCAAGTTAGTAGCTGAGGTCGAGTCCATAGCACTTTCTTTCCAGGGTGGGGGTGACGTGGACGATGATGGAGCATGCCATATTACGTGGGGGGGAGAAAGCAAAACACACACAATTGATGGACGGAATGCAGAACAAATCAAAATATTCACCCCCAGTCAAGAGATCTGGGTTAAATCCATCACTCTTTTGCTCATCATGCCACCCCAGTTTAGACCTGGCCATATGCAAATCAGTCTTGACCCTGTGCCTCCTGGGAAAAGTCCAGCCCAAACTGCCAAGACAGGTCCTCCCTGGACCGGAAACAAGCATCGTAGGACCCGTTTCAGGGTTTCACCCCTCTTCAGCCAGGATAGCTTGACTCCAGTGGCACAGTGAACCCAAGACCCACGTCTGGGCATACCTGGTGCACTTAGGGCGAGAAAGCAAAAGACACACAATTGATGTGCGGAATGCAGAACAAATCAAAACATTCACCCCAGTGAAGAGATCTGGGTTAAATCCATCATTCTTTTGCTCACCATGCCACCCCAATTTAGACCAGGCC
Source organism: Triturus cristatus (assembly GCF_964204655.1). Taxonomy (NCBI): domain Eukaryota; kingdom Metazoa; phylum Chordata; class Amphibia; order Caudata; family Salamandridae; genus Triturus; species Triturus cristatus. The sequence goes on along the minus strand of NC_140582.1, from coordinate 1,198,146,002 downwards.
ATATGCAAATCAGTCTTGCCCCTGTGACTCCTGGGAACAGTCCAGCCCGAACTGCCAAGCCAGGTCCTCCGTGAACCGGAAACAGGTTTCGGGATTTCACCCCTCTTCAGCCAGGATAGCTTGATTCCAGTGGCATAGTGAGTGAGCCCAGGACCAACCTCTGGGCATACCTGGCGCACTTAGGACGAGAAAGCAAAAGACACACAATTGATGTGCGGAATGCAGAACAAATCAAAACATTCACCCCAGTTAAGAGATCTGGGTTAAATCCATCATTCTTTTGCTCACCATGCCACCCCAATTTAGACCAGGCCATATGCAAATCAGTCTTGCCCCTGTGACTCCTGGGAACAGTCCAGCCCGAACTGCCAAGTCAGGTCCTCCGTGAACCGGAAACAGGTTTCGGGATTTCACCCCTCTTCAGCCAGGATAGCTTGATTCTAGTGGCACAGTGAGCCCAGGATCCACATCTGGCATACATGGCGCATTTAGGGCGAGAAAGCAAAAGACACACAGTTGATGGACGGAATGCAGAACAAATCAAAACATTCAACCCGAGGCCAAAGGAATCTGAGTTAAATCCATCATTCTTTTGCTCACCATGCCACCCCAGTTTAGACCTGGCCAAATCTAAATCAGTCTAGACCCTGTGCCTCCTGGGATCAGTCCACCCTGAACTGCCAAGCAAGGTCCGCAAACAAGCATCCTAGGACTGGTTTCGGGGTTTCAACCCTCTTCAGCCAGGATAGCTTGATTCCAGTGGCACAGTGAGCCCAGGACCCACATCTGGGCATACCTGGTGCACTTAGGGCGAGAAAGCAAAACACACACAATTGATGGACGGAATGCAGAACAAATCAAAACATTTATGGACAGTCAAGAGATCTGGGTTAAATCCTTCATTCTTTTGCTCACCATGCCACCCTACTTTAGACGTGGCCATATGCAAATCAGTCTTGACCTTGTACCTCCTGGGAAACGTCCAGCCCGAACTGCCAAGCCAGGTCCTCCCTGGACTGTAAACAAGCATCCTAGTACCGGTTTCGGGGTTTCACCCCTCTTCAGCCAGGATAGCTTGATTCCAGTAGCACAGTGAGCCCAGGACCCAAGTCTGGGCATACCTGGTGCACTTAGGGCGAGAAAGCAAAACACACACAATTGATGGACGGAATGCAGAACAAATCAAAACATTCACCCACAGTCAAGAGATCTGGGTTAAATCCATCATTCTTTTGCTCACCATGCCACCCCAGTTTAGACCTGGCCATATGGAAATCAGTCTTGACACTGTGCCTCCTGGGAACAGTCCAGTTCCCAACTGCCAAGCCAGGTCCTCCCTGGACTGGAAACAAGCATCCTAGGACCGGTTTTGGGGTTTTACCCCTGTTCAGCCAGGATAGCTTGATTCCAGTTGCACAGTGAGCCCAGGACCCACGCCTGGGCATACCTGGCGCACTTCGGACGAGAAAGCAAAAGACACACAATTGATGGACGGAATGCAAAACAAATCAAAACATGCACCCCCCAGTCAAGAGATCTGGGTTAAATCCATCATTCTTTTGCTCACCATGCCACCCCAGTTTTGACCTGGCCATATGCAAATCAGCCTTGACCCTGTGCCTCCTGGGAACAGTCCAGCCCGAACTGCCAAGCCAGGTCCTCCCTGGACCAGAAACAAGCATCCTAGGAGCAGTTTCGGGGTTTCACCCCTCTTCAGCCAGGATAGCTTGATTCCACTGGCATAGTGAGCCCAGGACCCACGTCTTGGCATACCTGGCGCACTCAGGGTGAGGAAGCAAAAGGCACACAATCGATGGACGGAATGGAGAACAAATCAAAACATTCACCCCCAGTCAAGGGATCTGGGTTAAATCCATCATTCTTTTGCTCACCATGCCACCCCAGTTTAGACCTGGCCATATGCAAATCAGTCTTGACACTGTGCCTCCTGGGAACAGTCCAGCCCGAACTGCCAAGCCAGGTCCTCCCTGGACCAGAAGCAAGCATCCTAGGACCGGTTTCAGGTTTCACCCCTCTTCAGCCAGGATAGCTTGACTCCAGTGGCACAGTGAACCCAAGACCCACGTCTGGGCATACCTGGTGCACTTAGGGCAAGAAAGCAAAAGGCACACAATTGATGGACGGATGCAGAACAAATCAAAACATTCACTCCCAGTCAAGAGATCTGGGTTAAACCCATCATTCTTTTGCTCACCATGCCACCCCAGTTTAGACCTGGCTATATGCAAATCAGTCTTGGCCCTGTGCCCCCTGGGTACAGTCCAGACCAAACTGCCAAACCAGGTCCTCCCTGGACCGGAAACAAGCATCCTAGAACCGGTTTCGGGGTTGCACCCCTCTTTAGCCAGGATAGCTTGATTCCAGTGGCACAGTGAGCCCAGGACCCACATCTGGGCATACCTGGCGCACTTAGGGCGAGAAAGCAAAAGACACACAATTGATGTACGGAATGCAGAACAAATCAAAACATTCACCCCCAGTCAAGAGATCTGGTTTGAATCAATCATTCTTTTGCTCACCAGGCCACCCCAGTTTAGACCTGGCGATATCCAAATCAGTCTTGACCCTGTGCCTCCTGGGAACAGTCCAGCCCAAACTGCCAATCGAGGTCCTCCCTGGACCGGTTTTGGGGTTTCACCCCTCTTCAGCCAGGATAGCTGGATTCCAGTGGCACAGTGAGCCCAGGACCCATGTCTGGGCATACCTGGCGTACTTCGGGCGAGAAAGCAAAAGACACACAGTTGATGGACGGAATGCAGAACAAATCAAAACATTCACCCCCAGTCAAGAGATCTGGGTTAAATCCATCACTCTTTTGCTCACCATGCTACCCCAGTTTAGACATGGCCATATGAAAATCAGCCTTGACCATGTGCCTCCTGGGAACAGTCCAGCCCGAACTGCCAAGCCAGGTACTCTCTGGACCGAAAACAAGCATCTTAGGACCAGTTTTGGGGTTTCACCCCTCTTCAGCCAGGATAGCTTGATTCCAGCATCTCAGTGAGCCCAGGACCCACGTCTGGGCATACCTGGCGCACTTAGGGCGAGAAAGCAAAAGACACACAATTGATGGACGGCATGCAGAACAAATCAAAACATTCACCCCCAGTCAAGAGATCTGGGTTAAATCCATCATTCTTTTGCTCACCATGCCACCCCAGTTTGGACCTGGCCATATGCAAATGAATCTTGACCCTGTGCCTCCTGGGAACAGTCCAGCCCGAACTGCCAAGCCAGGTCCTCCCTGGACCGGAAACAAACATCCTATAACCGGTTTCGGTGTTTCACCCCTTTTCAGCCAGGATAGCTTGATTCCAGTGGCACGGTGAGCCCAGGACCCACGTCTGGGCATACCTGGCGCTTAGGGCGAGAAAGCAGAAGACACATAATTGATGGATGGAATGCAGAACAAATCAAAACATTCACCCCCAATCAAGAGATCTGGGTTAAATCCATCATTCTTTTGCTCACCATGCCACCCCAGTTTAGACCTGGCCATATGCAAATCAGTCTTGACCCTGAGCCTCCTGGGAAGCACACGGTCTATTCTGGCTGAAGAGGGGTGAAACCCCGAAACGGGTCCTAGGATGTTTAGTTTCCAGTTCAGGGGGGACCTGGCCTGGCAGTTCGGGATGGACTGCTCCCATTGGGCTCAGGGTCAAGACTGATTTGAATTTGGCTGGGTCCAAACTGGAATAACACGGTGAGCAAAATAACTATGGATTTAGGCCCAGATCTCTGTACTGGGGCGAATGTATGACATTGTTCTGCATTCTGTCCATCAATAGTTCTTTTTGCATTTGTCACCCCGAGGTGGACAGGTATGCTCAGACGTGAGTCCCGTGGTTTCCATGCCACTGGAATCAAGCAATTCTGGCTGAAAAGGAGTGAAACCCCGAAACCGGTCGTAGGATGCTTGTTTCCAGTCCAGGGAGGACCTGGCCTGGCAGTTCGGGCTGGACTGTTCCCATTGGGCACAGGGTCAAGACTGATTTGTATATGGCTGGGTCTAAACTGGAATGGCATGGTGAGCAAAAAAAGGATGGATGTAGGCCCAGATCTCTGTACTGGGGTGAATGTATGACATTGTTCTGCATTCTGTCCATCAATAGTTCTTTTTGCATTTGTCACCCCGAGTGGGACGGGAAAGCTCAAACGTGAGTCTCATGTTCTGCAGGCCACTGGAATCAAGCTATTCTGGCTGAAGAGGGGTGAAACCCCGAAACCGGTCCTAGGATGCTTGTTTACAGTCCAGGGAGGACCTGGCCTGGCAATTTGGGCTGGACTGTTCCCATTGGGCACAGGGTCAAGACTGATTTGCATAGGGCTGGGTCCAAACTGGAATGGCATTGTGAGCAAAAAAATGATGGATGTAGGCTCAGATCTTTGTACTGGGGTGAATGTATGACCAAGTTCTGCATTCTGTCCATCAATAGTTCTTTTTGCATTTGTCACCCCGAGTGGGACGGGTATGCTCAGACGTGAGTCCTGTGCTCTCCATGCCACCGGGCTCAAGCTATTCTGGCTGAAGAGGAGTGAAACCCCGAAACCGGTCCTAGGATGCTTGTTTCCAGCCCAGGGAGAACCTGGCCTGGCAGTTCTGACTGGACTGTTCCCATTGGGCACAGGGTCAAGACTGATTTGCATGTGGCTGGGTCCAAACTTGAATGGCATGGTGAGCAAAAAAACTATGGATATAGGCCCAGATCTCTGTGCTGGGGTGAATGTATGACATTGTTCCGCATTCTGTCCATCAATAGTTATTTTTGCATTTGTCACCCCGAGTGGGACGGGTATGCTCAGACGTGAGTCCTGTGCTCTCCATGCCACTGGACTCAAGCTATTCTGGCTGAAGAGGAGTGAAACCCCGAAACTGGTCCTAGGATGCTTGTTTCCAGTCCAGGGAGAACCTGGTCTGGCAGTTCAAGCTGGACTGTTCCCATTGGGCACAGGGTCAAGAATGATTTGCATTTGGCTGGGTCCAAGCTGGAATGGCTTGGTGAGCAAAAAAACGATGGATTTAGGCCCAGATCACTGTACAGGGGTGAATGCATGACATTGTGCTGCATTTTGTCCATCAATAGTTCTTTGTGCATTTGTCACCCCGAGTGGGATGGGTATGCTCAGACGTGAGTCCCGTGCTCTCCATGCCATTGGACTCAAGCTATTCTGGCTGAAGAGGGGTGAAACCCCGAAACTGGTCCTAGGATGTTTGTTTCCAGTCCAGGGAGGACCTGGCCTGGCAGTTCGGGCTGGACTGTTCCCATTGGGCACAGGGTCAAGACTGATTTGCATATGGCCGGGTCCAAACTGGAATGGCATGGTGAGCAAAAAAAGTATGGATTTAGGTCTAGATCTCTGTACTTGGGTGAATGTATGACATTGTTCTGCATTCTGTCCATCAATAGTTATTTTTGCATTTGTCACCCCGAGTGGGAGTCGTAGGCTCAGACGTGAGTCCCATGCTCTCCATGCTACTGGAATCTAGCTATTCTGGTTGGAGAGGGGTGAAACCCCAAAACTGGTCCTAGGATGCTTGTTTCCAGTCCAGGGAGGACCTGGCCTGGCAGTTTGGGCTGGACTGTTCCCATTGGGAACAGGGTCAAGACTGATTTGCATATGGCTGGGTCCAAACTGAAATGGCATGGTGAGCCAAAAAACGATGAATATAGGCCCAGATCTCTGTGCTGGGGTGAATGTATGACATTGTTCTGCATTCTGTCCATCAATAGTTCTTTTTGCATTTGTCACCCCGAGTGGGACAGGTATGCTCAGATGTGAGTCCTGTGCTCTCCATGCCACTGGAATCAACCTATTCTGGCTGCAGAGGGGTGAAACCCCAAAACCGGTCCTAGAATGTTTGTTTCCAGTCCAGGGAGTACCTGGCTTGGCAGTTCGGGCTGGACTGTTCCCATTGGACATAGGGTCAAGACTGATTTGCATATGGCTGGGTCCAAACTGGAATGGCATGGTGAGCAAAAAAAGGATGGATTTAGTCCCAGATCTCTGTACTGGGGTGAATGTATGACATTGTTCTGCATTCTGTCCATCAATAGTTCTTTTTGCATTTGTCACCCCGAGTGGAACGGGAATGCTCAAACGTGAGTCTCATGTTCTTCAGGCCACTGGAATCAAGCTATTCTGGCTGAAGAGTGGTGAAACCCCGAAACCGGTCCTAGGATGCTTGTTTACAGTCCAGGGAGGACCTGGCCTGGCAATTTGGGCTGGACTGTTCCCATTGGGCACAGGGTCAAGACTGATTTGCATAGGGCTGGGTCCAAACTGGAATGGCATTGTGAGCAAAAAAATGATGGATGTAGGCTCAGATCTTTGTACTGGGGTGAATGTATGACAAAGTTCTGCATTCTGTCCATCAATAGTTCTTTTTGCATTTGTCACCCCGATTGGGACGGGTATGCTCAGACGTGAGTCCTGTGCTCTCCATGCCACCGGGCTCAAGCTATTCTGGCTGAAGAGGGGTGAAACCCCGAAACCGGTCCTAGGATGCTTGTTTCCAGTCCAGGGAGAACCTGGCCTGGCAGTTCTGGCTAGACTGTTCCCATTGGGCACAGGGTCAAGACTGATTTGCATGTGGCTGGGTCCAAACTGGAATAGCATGGTGAGCAAAAAAACGAAGGATTTAGGCCCAGATCTCTGTACAGGGGTGAATGCATGACATTGTTCTGCATTTTGTCCATCAATAGTTCTTTTTGCATTTGTCACCCAGAGTGGGACGGCTATGCTCAGACGTGGGTCCCGTGCTCTCAATGCAACTGAAATCAAGCTATTCTGGTTGAAGAGGGGTGAAACCCCGAAATGGTCCTAGGATGCTTGTTTCCAGTCCAGGGAGGACCTGGCCTGGCAGTTCGGGCTTGACTGATGCCATTGGGCACAGGGCCAAGACTGATTTGCATATGGCTGGGTCCAAACTAAAATGGCATGGTGAGCAAAAAAACTATGGATATAGGCCCAGATCTCTGTGCTGGGGTGAATGTATGACATTGTTCTGCATTTTGTCCATCAATAGTTCTTTTTGCATTTGTCACCCAGAGTGGGACGGGTATGCTCAGACGTGAGTCCTGTGCTCTCCATGCCATTGGAATCAAGCTATTCTGGCTGAAGAGGAGTGAAACCCCGAAACTGGTCCTAGGATGCTTGTTTCCAGTCCAGGGAGAACCTGGCCTGGCAGTTCAAGCTGGACTGTTCCCATTGGGCACAGGGTCAAGACTGATTTGCATATGGCTGGGTCCAAACTGGAATGGCATGGTGAGCAAAAAAAGGATGGATTTAGGTCTAGATCTCTGTACTTGGGTGAATGTATGACATTGTTCTGCATTCTGTCCATCAATAGTTATTTTTGCATTTGTCACCCCGAGTGGGAGTCGTAGGCTCAGACGTGAGTCCCATGCTCTCCATGCCACTGGAATCTAGCTATTCTGGTTGGACAGGGGTGAAACCCCAAAACTGGTCCTAGGATGCTTGTTTCCAGTCCAGGGAGGACCTGGCCTGGCAGTTTGGGCTGGACTGTTCCCATTGGGAACAGGGTCAACACAGATTTGCATATGGCTGGGTCCAAACTGAAATGGCATGGTGAGCCAAAAAACGATGAATATAGGCCCAGATCTCTGTGCTGGGGTGAATGTATGACATTGTTCTGCATTCTGTCCATCAATAGTTCTTTTTGCATTTGTCACCCCGAGTGGGACAGGTATGGTCAGATGTGAGTCCTGTGCTCTCCATGCCACTGGAATCAACCTATTCTGGCTGCAGAGGGGTGAAACCCCAAAACCGGTCCTAGAATGTTTGTTTCCAGTCCAGGGAGTACCTGGCTTGGCAGTTTGGGCTGGACTGTTCCCATTGGACACAGGGTCAAGACTGATTTGCATATGGCTGGGTCCAAACTGGAATGGCATGGTGAGCAAAAAAAGGATGGATTTAGGCCCAGATCTCTGTACTGGGGTGAATGTATGACATTGTTCTGCAGTCTGTCCATCAATATTTCTTTTTGCATTTGTCACCCCGAGTGGGATGTGTATGCTCAGACGTAAGTCCTGTGCTCTCCATGCCATTGGAATCAAGCTATTCTGGCTGAAGAGGGGTGAAACCCTGAAACCGGTCCTAGGATGCTTGTTTCCAGTCCAGGGAGGACCTGGCCTGGCAGTTCGGGCTGGACTGTTCCCATTGGGTACAGGGTCAAGACTGATTTGCATATGGCTGGGTCCAAACTGGAATGGCATGGTGAGCAAAAAAAGGATGGATTGGGGTCCAGATCTCTGTACTGGGGTGAATGTATGACATTGTTCTGCAGACGGTCCATCAATAGTTATTTTTGCATTTGTCTCCCCGAGAGGGACTGGTAGGCTCAGACGTGAGTCCCGTGCTCTCCATGCCACTAAAATCAAGCTATTCTGGCTGCAGAGGGGTGAAACCCCGAAACTGGTCCTAGGATGTTTGTTTCCAGTCCAGGGAGGTCCTGGCCTGTCAGTGCGGGCTGGACTGTTCCCATTGGGCACAGGGTCAAGACTGATTTGCATATGGCTGGGTCCAAACTGAAATGGCATGGTGAGCCAAAAAAGGATGGATTTAGGCCCAGATCTCTGTACTGGGGTGAATGTATGACATTGTTCTGCAGACTGTCCATCAAGAGTTTTTTTTGCATTTGTCACCCCGAGTGGGATGGGTATGCTCAGACGTGAGTCCCGTGCTCTCCATGCCATTGGACTCAAGCTATTCTGGCTGAAGAGGGGTGAAACCCCGAAACCGGTCCTAGGATGCATGTTTCCAGTCCAGGGAGGACCTGGCCTGGCAGTTCGGGCTGGACTGTTCCCATTGGGCACAGGGTCAAGACTGATTTGCAATTGGCTGGGTCCAAACTGAAATGGCATGGTGAGCCAAAAAAGGATGGATTTAGGTCCAGATCTCTGTGCTGGGGTGAATGTATGACATTGTTCTGCATTCTGTCCATCAATAGTTCTTTTTGCATTTGTCACCCCGAGTGGGACAGGTATGCTCAGATGTGAGTCCTGTGCTCTCCATGCCACTGGAATCAAGCTATTCTGGCTGCAGAGGGGTGAAACCCCAAAACCGGTTCTAGAATGTTTGTTTCCAGTCCAGGGAGTACCTGGCTTGGGAGTTCGGGCTGGACTGTTCCCATTGGACACAGGGTCAAGACTGATTTGCCTATGGCTGGGTCCAAACTGGAATGGCATGGTGAGCAAAAAAAAGATGGATTTAGGCCCAGATCTCTGTACTGGGGTGAATGTATGACATTGTTCTGCAGTCTGTCCATCAATATTTCTTTTTGCATTTCTCACCCCGAGTGGGACGGGTATGCTCAGACGTGAGTCCCGTGCTCTCCATGCCACTGGAATCAAGCTATTCTGGCTGAAGAGGGGAGAAACCCCGAAACCGGTCCTAGGATGCTTGTTTCCAGTCCAGGGAGGACCTGGCCTGGCAGTACGGGCTGTACTCTTCCCATTGGGCACAGGGTCAAGACTGATTTGCATATGGCTGGGTCCAAACTGAAATGGCATGGTGAGCAAAAAAAGGATGGATTTAAGGCCAGATCTGTGTGCTGGGGTGAATGTATGACATTGTTCTGCATTCTGTCCATCAATAGTTCTTTTTGCATTTGTCAACCCGAGTGGGACAGGTATGCTCAGATGTGAGTCCTGTGCTCTCCATGCCACTGGAATCAAGCTATTCTGGCTGCAGAGGGGTGGAACCCCTAAACCGGTCCTAGAATGTTTGTTTCCAGTCCAGGGAGTACCTGGCCTGGCAGTTCGGGCTGGACTGTTCCCATTGGGCACAGGGTTAAGACTGATTTGCATATGGCTGGGTCCAAACTGGAATGGCGAGCAAAAAAAGGATGGATTTAGGCCCAGATCTCTGTACTGGGGTGAATGTATGACATTGTTCTGCAGTCTGTCCATCAATAGTTCTTTTTGAATTTTTCACCCCTAGTGGGACGTGTATGCTCAGACGTGAGTTTGTGCTCTCCATGCCACTGGAATCAAGCTATTCTGGCTGAAGAGGGGAGAAACCCCGAAACCGGTCCTAGGATGCTTGTTTCCAGTCCAGGGAGGACCTGGCCTGGCAGTTCGGGCTGTACTCTTCCCATTGGGCACAGAGTGAAGACTGATTTGCATATGGCTGGGTCCAAACTGAAATGGCATGGTGAGCCAAAAAAGGATGGATTTAAGGCCAGATCTCTGTACTGGGGTGAATGTATGACATTGTTCTGCATTCTGTCCATCAATAGTTCTTTTTGCATTTGTCACGCGAGTGGGACGGGTATGCTCAGACGTGAGTCCTGTGCTCTCCATGCCACTGGAATCAAGCTATTCTGGATGAAGAGGGGTGAAATCCTGAAACTGGTTCTAGGATGCTTGTTTCCAGTCCAGGGAGGACCTGGCCTGGCAGTTTGGGCTGGACTGTTCCCATTGGGCATAGGGTTAAGGCTGATTTGCATATGGCTGGGTCCAAACTGGAATGGCATGGTGAGCAAAAAAATGATGGATTTAGGCTCAGATCTCTCTACTGGTGCGAATCTATGACATTGTTCTGCAGTCTTTCAATCAATAGTTCTTTTGCATTTGTCACCCCGAGTGGGACGGGTATGCTCAGACATGAGTCCCGTGCTCTCCATGCCACTGGAATCAAGCTATCCTTGCTGAAGAGGGGTGAAACCCCGAAACCGGTCCTAGGATGCTTGTTTCCAGGCTAGGGAGGACCTGGCCTGGCAGTTCGGGCTGGACTGTTCTCATTGGGCACAGAGTCAAGACTGATTTTCATATGGCTGGATGCAAACTGGAATGGCATGGTGATCAAAAAAACGATGGATTTAGGCCCAGATCTCTGTACTGGGGTGAATGTAGAACATTGTTCTGCGTTCTGTCCATCAATAGTTCATTTTACATTACGTGGGGAGCCCACCTCATACAAATATTTGAGGATAGGGTACAGTTTAGCCCTCTCCTTTTTGACACTGGTCTCATCGTTTTTTTTGGTGTAAGTTTTGAACTGTGGAGGCAAACATAACAAAACACGTGTATTTGTAAAGCACACTTTCACCGTCAATTCCACCACTTCCTCCTAATACAACAAGGAAAATGGCCTTTCAAGACAGAATCAACGCCAAAGCACACAACAGCAAAGAACTCTTCGCCATTGTCAAGGAGTTCGCCAGGCCCAACAGCATGACCACAGACATCCCATCCTCCCAAGACCTCTGCAACAAACTCGGCACCTTCTTCCAACACTAGATCAGACAGATCTATGACCGCTTCAACACCCAAGACCTCCCCACAACGCCCGTCACCACTGCATGCAACCACACTGCACTCAACAGATCATGCTCAACTGGACTCTGCTCACCACAGATGATACACTCAAGACCATGAAGAGCATCAACTCAGGAGCCCCATCAGATCCTGACCGGTACCGCATCTTCCATAGAGCAGCCGCCTCATTCCCCCCAGCTTTGCCACACCACTAACTGCTCCATCAAAACCTCTATCTTCCCGATGACTGGAACCACGCTGAGATGAACCTTCTGCTGAAGAAGCCATCCGCCGACCCAACAGACCTCAAGAACTTCAGACCCATCTCCCTCCTCCCCTTCCCAGCCAAGGTCATCTAGAAGGCCATCAACACTCAACTTTCTGTATTCATCGAAGAAAACCACATCCTGGAAACCTCCCAATTCGGCTTCCAAAGCAACCACAGCACCGAGACTGCAGTTCTCGCTGCCACTGACAATATCTGCTCCCTCCTCGACCAGGGCAATGATGGCCCTCATCCTACTGGACCTCGGGCCTCTTTCGACACCGTCTCCCACCGCACCCTAATTAAGAGACTCCACGACGCCGGCATCCGCGACAAGGCACTGGACTGGATCCATGCCTTCCTTTGGTGCCGAACACAGCTAGTCAGACAACCCCCGTTTCTCTCAGACCCTGATGAGATGAGCTGTGGAGTGCCCCAGGGATACTTCCTGAGCCCTGCCTTCTTCAGCATCTACGTGGTCTCGCAGCCATCATCAAAAGCACGGACTCAACATCATCTCATATGCCAACGAAACCCAGCTGATCCTCTCCCTCGCCAACTAACCCCCAGCCGCCAGAATCAACTTTCACAGCGGAATGAAGGCCGTTGCTACCTGGTTGAAAGACAGCTGCCTCAAACTCAACTCAGGCAAGACCTAAGTACTCACCCTGGGACAACTCCTGGTGGCCCGCTGCGCTAGGAACTCCTCCCACCCTTACGGACCATGGACGCAACCTCGGCATCATACGGGACTCCTCGCTCTAAATGAACTGCCATATCAATGCAGTATCCTCATTCCGCTTCCTCACGTTCTGCCGGCTTCGGAAGACATTCGGATGGATCCCCACAGAATCCAGAAAGATGGTCACCCCCACACTCATCACCAGCAGACTCGACTATGGCAACGCACTCTATGTCGGCGTCACCCAGAAACAGCTTAGGAAACGACAGAACATCCAAAACGCCACAGCCAGATGGTCCTCGAAATCCCCCACCGCAGCCACATAACACAACACCTCCGACAACTCCACTGGCTAACAATCAACAAGAGAATCACCTTCAAGCTCCTCACACATGCCTACAAAGCGCTCCATGACGCAGGACCAGAATATCTCAACCACTGCCTCGCATTCCACACACCTGCCGGACAACTCTGTTTCACCCAACTCGCCCTAGCCTCCGTCCCCAGGATCCACAAGACCAGAACCGGAGGAAGGTCCTTCACCTACCTCGCCACCAAGACCTGGAACACCCTGACCCTCCACCTCTGGCAAACCGCATCGTTGACCCAATTCAGGAAGGTCCTGAAGACCTGGCTCTTTGACTGAACCTCCACACCCAGATCGATCAGCAGCCCCCCACCCCAGCGCCTTGAGACCCTCACGGGTGAGTAGCCGCCATAGAGAAACCCCTGATTGATTGATTGAATAACAGATGTCTATTGTTACCCAACTCAATGGTACTCATTTTATCAACCTCAGAAGGAAGAAAGGCTGCGTGGACCCATCAGGATTTGAACCTGTGTCCAGGAGGTCAAACACAAGCCCCTACAGAGACACAATAGTCCACTAAGCCACCAAACGTGTGACATAGAAGCCCTGTTTTTCTCCCCATGTTATTACCAGATGTACGATGACAGCAATACTTCAGATATGTATGTACATCAGACACATCAATAGCTACGGGCATTCCTTCAGGAGTGTATGCACATGGAGGGCTGATGGTAATATATCAAAAGTGCATGAGCGTCAGAGACCTCAAGGCATCACAGGGACATCCAGAGTGGAGGGCATTTCATCAAAAATGCACAGTTGGCAGAGACTTCGAGACTAGTGACACTGAGGGATGAGTGTAGTGCTTCAGAACAGCATGTACATCTGAGACCTCAAGAGCTAAGGGCATTCCTTCAGAACTGCATGCATGTCGGAGACCTCGAGGGCTGGGTGCATTCCTTCAGAACTGCATGCATGTCGGAGACCTCGAGGGCTGGGTGCATTCCTTCAGACCTGCATGCATGTCGGAGACCTTGAGGGTTGAGTGCATTCCTTCAGACCTGCATGCATGTCGGAGACCTCGAGGGCTGGGTGCATTCCTTCAGACCTGCATGCATGTCGGAGACCTCGAGGGCTGGGTGCATTCCTTCAGAACTGCATGCATGTCGGAGACCTTGAAGGTTGAGTGCATTCCTTCAGACCTGCATGCATGTCGGAGACCTCGAGGGCTGGGTGCATTCCTTCAGACCTGCATGCATGTCGGAGACCTCGAGGGCTGGGTGCATTCCTTCAGAACTGCATGCATGTCGGAGACCTTGAGGGTTGAGTGCATTCCTTCAGACCTGCATGCATGTCGGAGACCTCGAGGGCTGGGTGCATTCCTTCAGACCTGCATGCATGTCGGAGACCTCGAGGGCTGGGTGCATTCCTTCAGACCTGCATGCATGTCGGAGACCTCGAGGGCTGGGTGTATTCCTTCAGACCTGCATGCATGTCGGAGACCTCGAGGGCTGGGTGTATTCCTTCAGACCTGCATGCATGTCGGAGACCTCGAGGGCTGGGTGCATTCCTTCAGAACTGCATGCATGTCGGAGACCTCGAGGGCTGGGTGCAAACTTTCAGAACTGCATGCATGTCTGAGACCTCGAGGGCTTGGTGCATCCCTTCAGAACTGCATGCATTTCGGAGATTCTGGGGCATATCAACAAGGGCTTTATCTCTGCTTTTTTGGCTTTAAAAGCCAAAAAAGCAGAGATAAAACTAGCACCCTATCAACAACAGGGTGCTAACATGCAAATTCGCATGTTAGCACCCTTTTACTCTACGCTTCCCCTTGCATCTCTAATGAGATGTAAAGGGGGCGTTCCACAGTAAAATAATAGGAGAAATGTCGCTAAGCGACATTTCTCCTATTATCAAGAATGTCGCTAACCCTGTTAGAGACAAAAAAAGCAGCGCTAACCGTGGTTAACGCTGCTTTTTTACGTCTGGTATTTTTCTGACTTAGCCATGATATCCTATGGAAGGAGGATATCATGGCTAAGTTTGCCTGTCCCTATCAACAAGGTAACGTGAGATTATCGCTGGGTTTCCAGCGATAATCTCACGTTAGCCTGTTAGCGTGAGGATTTTTATCGCTATTGAGATAAGCGTTGCTAATAGCACGCTATCTCAGCGATAAAATTTCACGCTAGCTGGCGATAATTATCCTAGCGCTAAGTGCGCTTAGAGATAATTATCGCCGGTTGTTGTTGATATGCCCCCTAGAGAGCTGGGTGCAACCCTTCAGAATTGCGTGCATGTCGGAAGCCTAGAGGGCTGGGTGCATCCCTTCAGAACTGTATGCATGTCAAAAACCTCGAGGGCCGGGTGCATACCTTCAGAACTGCATGCATGTCGGAGACCTCGAGGGCTGGGTGCATTCCTTCAGAATTGTATGCATGACCTTGAGGGCTGAGTGCATACGTTTAGAACTGCATGCATGTCGGAGACCTCGAGGGCTGGGTGAATTCCTTCAAAATTGTATGCATGTCGGAGACTTTGAGGGCTGAGTGCATTCCTTCAGAACTGCATGCATGTCAGAGGCCACAAGGGCGGGTTGCATTCCTTCAGAACTGCATGCATGTTGCAAACCTCATGGGCTGGGTGCATAACTTCAGATCTGCATGCATGTCGCAAACCTTGAGGGCTGGATGCATCCCTTCAGAACTGCCTGCATATTGGAGACCTTGTGGGCTGGGTTCATCCATTCATCATCGGGTCTCATCCTGGTCCTGGGTGAGCCTCACCCATGCCAGCAGGGGCATGTTTCATCAACGGGTCTCACCCCGGTCCTGGGTGAGCCTCACCCACACCAGCAGGGGCATGTTTCATCATCGGGTCTCACCCCGGTCCTGGGTGAGCCTCACCCACTCCAGCAGGGGCATGCTTCGTCATCGGGTGTCATCCTGGTCCTGGGTGAGCCTCACCCACTCCAACAGGGGCATACGTTGTCTTCGGGTCTCATCCCAGTCCTGGGTGAGCCTCACCCACTCCAGCAGGGGCATGCTCCATCATCGGGTCTCACCCCGGTCCTGGGTGAGCATCACCCACTCCAGCAGGGGCATGCTTCATCATCGGGTGTCATCCTGGTCCTGGGTGAGCCTCACCCACTGCAGCAGGGGCATGCTTCATCATCAGGTCTCATCCCGGTCCTGGGTGAGCATCACCCACTCCAGAAGGGGCATGCTTCATCATCGAGTCTCACCCCGGTCCTGGGTGAGCCTCACCCACTCCAGCAGGAGCAAGCTTCATCATCGGGTCTCATCCTGGTCCCTAAAACCTGGATAGGCTTGACAGTATTCCAGTGGGGACTTTAGTTATAGGTAGCAGCTGGTGTCTTCTGTTAGAGAATAAAAAGACCATGATCCACCAAGGTACTCCTTTATTGGTGGGTGTTCAGGTATGATTAAAAGCCAAATATGGGGGTAAAAAGTGTCGGAGGGTGACCGTATTACCCTATGCTTCTTTCGACATGTTTCAGCCGGTAAAAAGATGACCACCGAGAACCCAGGGCATTCACGAGAAGAAAAAGAGTGCCCCAGAGTCTAGTCTCCGGTCTACCTCTCAATTAGAGGAGGGACAGTCAAACATAAAACGCCTATTACATGCAATAACTGGCTTACTAGCCCAGTCAACTGGAGCGGTAATCAATCTTGATTCCTGTAAGGAACATAACACATACTTACATTCAGATGAGTTCATTGTCTCTATTAGTGTGACAAAAGCCATTGTAGTTATGCAGCACAAGGGTGACAGTCAATAGCACACCAATGGTTCCTCTGTAAAACACAATATCTCAAGTTTTTAGCATTTCATCAGGGCCAGAGGTGGATTCATGCTGTGAAGGAGCATAACATTGCATGCCGAGAATATTTTCCATTGGTAATGGCTGAAAACGTTCCATGGTTACATGAAATACACATACTTGGGACACACAGATGGACATTACAGATGGACATAAACAATCTTACCCTACTCTGGAAGTGTTGTAGGCAACATGGGAGGAGGAGGAGGGAGGCGTGCCCCTGTAGTCACACTCTGATAGTAGGTCAAGTCAGAAAATATGCCAGTAAGCAAAAAGATAAAGGAAATTATATATAGTGCGGTGAATGTATAGATAAAGACATCTGTATCTTGGACTCGCGTCGCCAAGGGTGTCACACATGCCCAAAAACCTAATCGTATCCTCCCTCCTGCCGGCTGCGTCATGGTCTGAAGTCAGAGAGGCAGTGTATCCAGAAGCCGACCTACATGCGGCGCGCGGGGGGGGGGGGTGTAGGGGTAATGATCTGATTACGTCATCACGGTTAGCGCACGCCCCCATTGTTCATGGGAATTGGAGCCCAGTGGGCGGAACACAAGAAACGGTGAGTATATTTCATCAAAAGCACAGGCGCGCCAAAGCTGTACAATGACAGCATGATTGTGATGCATTAAACATGCAACACAAGTCTGGGGACAAAGATAAATACAACTCAACACAAGTACTTAAGCTCATACTTGCTCCTTATAGTAAACACAATGGACCTCATTTATGAAAAGTGACGCTTTGTTGGGCAAAAACAGCGATGCGTCACTTTTCATAGCGCCATCCTTACGGCACCATGGATGCGCCGTATTTACCATATGGCGCTCCATGGCGTAAAGATTTACAGATACGTCAGGAATTCTGACATATCTGGTGGAGCAAAAATGACACATTGCTGGAGTGTGTTGGAAAACTGACGCAACTCCAGCAATGTGTAATAAGCCACGGGTGAGTCTCATGTGAAAAGGCCCTGCATCAATCCTTACGCCTGTTTGAAGCAAGTGTAAGGATTTGATGCAGTGGAGTTCTAGAAGTGACGCAGTGAAATCTCATAGATTTCACTGTGCCCTTTCTACGTGACTTTCTTGCGGGGGAACGCCCACCCTGCATACATTATACCTCTGGCAGGTATAATGTAGCGTAGGGGTTCACAATGTGACCCATTTGCCTAGATGCGTTACGTTGTTGATCCAGCGGAAAGGCACATTGACATATTCTTCCTATGTCACAGACTCGTCATCACACTAATCATTCATTCATTCATTGGTGGGGCCCTTAGCACTAACACTCATACGTCTCACTCGAATCTGTGCACAGGAGAAAAAGCGCTGTACATGTGGGGGTACCTTGTTACCTATCGGGAGTAATTCCTTTACATTGTATACATTATATACATCTGCACCTATAGAATCCCAACTTTGACATCAAGGCACTCCACCACTTGATCGAAGGACCAATTAGTTGGACTGGTTGATGGTGATTTAGAACCAGCTAAAACACAATTAAAGTCTCGGAAACATTTGATTAGTCATCAGTACCTAATTAAAGAACCACAAACTCAATTCTTATTAATCCACATTTTGTTTATCTAATTTAGTTCGCTTTGCATTAGCATTTAAGATCTACAGTTTATTACATAATTTGTTTTATTTCAAGGAGACATAAATCATTAGAACATCTGCATAAGTTTGCATGGCATTATATTTACCAAATCTCGTAAATTGGAGACCCTCCGATCACCCAGAGAATTATTCAAGTCTCTGCGACAATTTCCAGGATAAACTGTTCAGCCCACGGCAATAATCAAAACCCTTCAGATAGAATCGCTCTCTCGTATCCAAAGAAACCCAGGTAAACCATGGAAATCTCCGTCAGTTCAACGCAGACCCAACGCCAAAAACGATCATCCCAACGAACCAACACCCCTCTGACAGATCACTGTCTTTTATACCCTTTTCCTTCTTAACTTTAGGTCAATGTGCAACAATATAGGGGTAGAAAGTGTTCTGATTGGCTAATCCAATTCAATTTGTAAGTTCTTCGAATATTCTCATGCTCGCCTGTTTTCCCATGAGACCTGGCATGGCAGCTCTCAATTGTATATCTTTTTGGTAATTCACAGGCAAAAGTTCCGAAGTAACAACAAGCAAGCCTCCTCGTACAGGTCCGTCATTGTCCCCTCGATCGTTCACACCATTCATTGTTTGGCAGTCCTCCATGTTCCTATCCTTGACAAGGAACACTCTGGTTCGTGGTTGAGGTCACTTGGTGATCTCCAGAGCCATCCGATTCTGCTCAGTAGACATCGCGCTCACATGACGGAGGCACCCTCGGAGCTTCATTTTAAGTACTGCGGCCTAGTAGGCCCGAATGCCAACTTAAGTAAAAACAAACATAACAGCAATTAGAATATAGAAATGAAGATTCTAATGTTTAAACCCACACTAATCTTAATGTATATCAGTATTCCCTAGCTTATAGCAACATTAAAAGCAATAATACTCACCATTCCGCATTGCTGAAAGCACAAATCATCACAAAAGTGACATGAATCATGCAATCTCTATTTTGCCACGTTCTAAAGTTAGTTTGTGTACCACAGTTAATTATTTTAATTGTTTTGCCATGCAATTAGCATTTTAGTCCCACGTGTATCTCATGTTTATCAAGGTGCAAAAGTTGATTAGTCGTTCCATTCCACACTAGTTAGTACAAGTCAATACTTAATATGGTTAAGTAATTAATTTCCTCCAAAATAGAGGCGGTATACAAAATGTTGTTTTACCTGCTCCATCATTGTAAATAGAGCGGAGTGTGGCACATTGTTTACGCCGCTGCAGTGTCACTGAAACGTGACACAACGGTGGCGCAAGCCCTCATAAATAAGGGCCAATATATTGAGTGTTGATAACCCTAAGGTCTGCTTGCTGGGAAGGGGTCGGGGGCATGCAAGGGATCAGAAAACCTTTGAATGTCGGACTCCATCAGAAATGTCCACTGGGTGGGGATAGCCATCCGCGTGTGTTGTTGACATTGACACACTCAATGACCCTGGCTGAGCACCAGCAGCGCCTAGCAGCCTCTCTTCAAAGGCTGACTGACCATGGGCCGCACTTCATAAGGACAATAGTGCCTTATTCGATGGAGTTCTTCAGATAGCTGTCCTCAAAGGCAGGGCTGAGAGAAGGTAGGACCTTGCAAATCAGAAGCCATCCGAGAAGCACCGGCCCCACGAAAAGCCACTCAGGAGCGGAGTTTTCTCTGGATGGAGACATTCTGCGGCAGGGTTCTGCCCAATTTCACAACTTTGCGAAGCCAATGATTGCTATGCATCTTTTTTATATATCTAAATCTGTTTACTGATTTTCAGATCACATATCAAGAGATGCACACCAGTAAATAAGAAACAAGTCTGTGTTGCAGTATGCCCAAACCTTGCAGCACCCAATGTCAGAAATTCAGGAGATCTAAAAAAGAGTTCCATCGCGGAGGCCAAGGACTCTGAATATGCGACCAATCACCGCGTACCTTATGGGGCTTCTCCGCTCCCCCTGGAATGGCTATGGATCTTTGGGGTGTACATTGTATGTGGTGTGGTAGATGTCCTTCGGAGCCCTTGCCGGCAGTGCTGAAAGCTGTGGTTGCCAAATACCAAGGCTGTGGGTCTTGTTTCCACCTCAGGCCTCTTCCATCTACCTAGGTGCACACACCCTTTGAGGCATTACAGGATGTGAGGTGGGGTCCTATTTAGTTATTTATCGAGTTTTGTATGGCGCAAACTTGGAGAAGACATACCAGCGGAGAGACCATGGAGTTATCACGTTGATAACATCACTCTAGCTAAACCACAGGAGCTGGGGATCGATCCAAGGTGGACCCCCCAAGAGTTGAGATGTGTATATTCGGTTACGGTGGGACATGATCTTTACATGTGCTTGTTCGGGGTTCCCCATAGCCCCCGAGTCTCGTGGCGCAAGAGGCTGTAGGAAGCGAGGACTGGGTATGTTTAAGTCCTTTCCGTGATCTCTACAAGTCTTCAGCGACTCCTGGGAACTCGGAGAGTCTCAACAAGTTCATCACCCGCTGCTGATATTTATTTATTTTATGTTTTCTTTATGTCCCACAGACTTCAGCAGCCGGCGCTCGACTCCTGGGTACCCTGCCATGTTGTGGAGTCCTTGTAACGTTTTAACTGCACTGTCAAGACGTTTCCCAACTTCCTCTTCCGCTTCCTTCGCTTCCTGCCCTTTATGTGTCTTTTTCATCTTGGTTTCTGGTTTCATATCCATCCGTTCACTTCTGGCCTCGTTTGTTTCAAAGCCCCTTTGGAAACTGTCTGTCCTGATGCGAAAATTCAATTTCATTCCATATTAGATGCTTTTTAGATGCTACAAAATTGTAAGATGCTAACATTTCGGAGGTAACGTCTGGAGCACAAAACCAACCAGGGGCGCCCAATTTACACCGCTAACACTTAACAGGCCTTGGAAACGATGAATGCTGCACTGTACAACAAGCACTGGCAAAGCAAATAGGCCTGGCCTATCTTTCACTGAAAGTGATTCTTTTCACAGACTGGGGATATTGTTTATGGGTTGTGCAGATGGGCGAGTGGTTAAAATCAAGAAAGTGTGAAAAGGTGGCTGAATGGATGAGTATGAGTGCATGGATGGATGAATGAATGGGAAAACTAAAATGTTCTCACAAGCACTGCAAGCAGTACAGCCTTCATCTCTTTCTTCCATGGGTAAGCTATGGCATGTGTCCATGGGAGGCTGGGGAATACACCCAGTCTTGTAGCTCTTGGAGAAGGCCACAGTTCAAGTGCTGTCCTCACAGTGCTTGCTCAGACCTTACAAACAGCCATGTGCTCACGTCTGGCAGGCAAGGGACCGACTGAGTTCCCTCTAGTGCCCCCCAAAAGAGGTATGGCCATACATTATTTCTTTAAACTTCCAAACATACACTGCTGTCAGATAGCTAAGGATCGAAGTTGGCGTCTTGCACCAGTGTACGAACTCTGTGCTAATGTAGGCCCAGAGAGGCCACCGTACAGTGGTGGTGTATTCTCACCTTCAGAGCACCGCCTTAGACAGTCTTTCTGGCATAAATGAGTACGTTGTTAACAGAAACAGGGTCGCTCTTTCGTCATCATGCTTCAGCCCGGAGCTCTCTAGCTAATAGACAAGGCTAGCCCTCTGAGGGCCACAACAATGCTCGCCTTGTGTTCAGACGGCTGCAGTCCGCCATCTTTGCTTTCCACTCCCTCCCATCTAAGGGGCAGATTACAAGCCACTTGCGCCACTTTTGCGTCACTTTTCCCATGTTAAAAGTGAGGCAAAAGTGGCGCATGGGGCTTGTAAATCTGCCCCTAAGAGTCTTCCTTCCATTTCCGTTCTTCTCCCAGAGTGCCTTGACTCCTCTCACACTGTAGGGCAGATTTATGTTCCCTGGCGCATCCCTGCAAATCAGCAGGGATGCGCCAGGGAAGATGCGTCACGCAAGTTTTCCCTTGCGCCACCGCAGATGCGCCGCATTTACAATGCGGTGCATCGTGGCGCAAGGACAAGCAGATGCGTGACGCATCTGCCGGCGTAAGGTTGGCGCAGTGCTGAAGTTGTGTCGCAAGCGCGACGCAACTCCAGCACTGTTCCAACCTTTCCTATCCCTAACATGGTGCGTCACGCCTTACGCCTGCCTCAAGCAGGCCTAGGGATTTGACGCACTAGCGTCGGGAAAGTGACTGCGTGAAATCTTGAAGATTTCACTGCGTCACTTTTCCGAGGCTTTTTCTGACGTAACGACCACCCTGCATACATTAAACCTGACGCAGGTTTAATGTGGCGCAGGGCTTTACAACGTGACGCATCTCCCTAGATGCGTCATGTTGTAAATCTGACGCAGCATGGCGCTTGCTTTGCGCCGCCGCTGCATCACAAAAGTGACGCAACGGCGGCGCAAAAGTGGCGCATGAGGCTTGTAAATCTGCCCCTGTGAGTCCAGTTTGGACTTTGGTACAAGCATTCACAGGGACTTCTGGGACGTCTTACGGCGTTTGCAATGATGCCAGGATCAGGGGCGGGACCAATGGCTTAGGAATAAGAGACAAAGGTGCATATCAGCAAGGCGGCGATAAAAAATTATCGCCGCTTTTGCGTCCGTTTTCGGATGAAAAGCGGCGATAATTTTATCGCTTTATCAGCTTTATCAGCAAGGCTATCGCGTGAATCCTTGCCTTAGCGCCCTTTCCCGTAATGCCCACCTTTGCATCTCTAATGAGATGCAAAGTGGGCATTCCAGCTCAAAATAACTGGAGAAAGGTCGCTAACCGACATTTCTCCAATTATCAATGGGCTCGCTAACAAGCATAGCGATGAGAAAAGTAGCACTAACCTTGGTTATCGCTACTTCCTTACGCCTGCTTTTCCTTTGACTAAACAATGTTAGCCAATGGGTGGTGGATTATAGGGCTGAGACCACCCAGCCCTATCAACAAGGATATGGCCGTTTTCCATGGAAAACCAGCGATGTTTCATGGAAAACATCGCTATCACAGGAATGATTATCGCCATTGCGCTATGCGTTGGTGATACAGCGCTAGCATGGCGATAATTATCTGCGCTAGCCGGCGATAACATTCCTCACGCTAAGTGCGCTCAGCGATAATTATCGCTGCCGCTTGTTGATATGCCCCCACATTACTCCGACCATGAAGGCGTTGCAGCGAGATCACGTGTGTGCGCCGTATGTATGTCCTCGCTTTCTTATGGAGACACGCTAGGCATTGGGTGTGGCAGGGGGAGAGGGCTGCCCCTTTCAGCGCAAGATGTCGCTATTCGAAAGAAACTTCTTGCCGTCCTGAGAGCGACCACTGGCCATCCAGGCCTTCATGGGTGTGGCGTCCTCCCATGCCTGATAGCATGCGAATGACCATGCCACACACGGAGCTCTGTGGGACACGCCTTTATTCTTCAGAGTGCAACTGACTGTCATGAACTGTATCACCTACTCCCAGACACACCCAAAGGGGTATGTCGTTGCTCTACGGAGTCCATCAGGGGCCAGACGGGTCCAGCTATATATATTCACAAGACACTACATCGGACAGCAGAAGACTGGTCAACCGTAGTTTCCATGCCAGAGATTCAGTTCAGCTAAGAACGTCCATCACACTCTGTGTGGCGATGCCATGCTCAGTAGGATTTAGGACTGCATGCATCTACTGCAGATGGCCCAATATGCTGCCGTGTTACTGGCTGAGACATAACCTCAACGATAACTACACAGTTTTGACGTCCGTATATTTACCCTCTTTCCTTCCATTGCCTGCACTGCACACTATTGTTTAACAGAAGAGATCAGGAGTCCCTTTCTATGGTATGTTATGCGTGGATGGCTGTCAGACCAGGCAACCACCCACGGTTGTAAAGTGTGCGCCACCCATGGACTTTAGAAGGGAGCATGGAGGGTTATAAACAGACATCTGGAAGTCTGGCAGCAGACTCCAAGGGGTGATAGTCAAAGCCTCCTCCACAGGCCAGGTCTGAAGCACACTTTTGCAGATCCTGAGTGCACAGTTGGGGCTCCACAGACAGCATTTGTGTTTGAGTAGATTACATGTGCACAGAATCCATTGCATGGTGACTATAGCGCTTATGATGCCAGCCTCTGGCACAATGTCACAGTGAAAGATATGAGGTGCAAGTGACAGAAGGCAGCCGGGCCTCATCAGAGATGAGCACCAAGGAGTCATCTGAGGGGGTGAGCATAGTGCCTTCAGGCACCCCTAAACAAGAGATGCATCTGATAGAAGACTGGATGAAGGACAACTATCTCAAACGTACTCATTTTTGGGAACAATACCTCGCCATAGAACGTCACATGGTGGCCTGCCGAATACGACCCATCTCCCGCCTTGACAGACAACGCCTGCAACCTCTGCATCATCTTGGACAGCAAGCTATCCATGAAGAAACAGGTATATGCAGTCTCCATTGCCTGCCTCCACACCCTTCACATGATTCGCAAGATCTTCAGCTGGCTCCAGTCAACACCAGAAGGACCGTCATGCAGGCCCTCGTCACCAGAAGGCTGGACTACGGGAACATACTCTACATAGGAATCACCACACGCCTCCTGAAGACACTACATACACTACAAAACTCATCAGCAAGACTCATCCTCGACCTCCCCAGATGGACCCACATTACATCTCACCTCAAGAAGCTACACCGGCTCCTGGTCCAGGAGAGATGACAGTTCAGGATGTTGACCCATGCATACATAGCCCTGCACAAGGGAGGACCAGCATACATCAACAAACGCATGACCTTCAACCAATCGACCAGACACCTACTGTCTGCCTCCCTCTTCCCCACAGACACCACCCAAATCCACCAAGGCAACAACGGAGGGCGCTCCTTCTCACACCTGGTGGCCAAAGCCTGGAACGACCTCCCTCTGCACCTCAGGACCGCCTCATCCCTCCAGGAACTCAAGAAAGAGCTCAAGACCTGGCTGTTCGAATGAACAGATCACCACCAAGCAGCTAGCATCTCCAGCATCGTGATATCTCATTTGCCGCACTTTATAAATCCATGAGTGATTGATGGATGAGAAGGCACTAGGGCGCCTGGTCTAAACATAGAATAGATGGGTACCTGGGGGCTATCTTAAGGTTGAACATGGTGCCTTTCAGGCTCAGAAGAGTAATGGCCATCCACCCAGCACACTCTCATAGTGAAGCATGTGAGATGCATGTGATGAAAGATACTAAGGCGTCCGGTCTGGGCTCCTCGACAGATGGAACGGCATTGGCTTACAGGATTGGCGTTCTTTCCTGTAAGCCTACCATGAGATGGCAAAAAGAGACACCATTCAACATTCTTGGATATTCCAGATATCAACAGAGTCGGGAGCTGTATGTGACATCACTTTAACTTGATAATTGTTGAGGAAACAAACAGAACAGAGAAGAGTGTGTAAATGAAAGAAGACACTCATATGTAGAGAAGATGGAAAATATGCAATGTGTTGGTGGTGGGTAGAACCTGGACGAGGGAAGAGGCAGGTAGCATTTCTGTCACATGGGGGCTCCTCTTTGACGAGGTTGTGCAAAGCAAGGAGTTCTTTTCAGCTGTCAGGCAGGACGCATAGGTGCTTGAAGAAGAGGTGTGGGGGACTCTGCAGCACCCTCAGAATAACCATGCTGGTGATCAGAAGGAGAAATTAAGATGCTTTTAAATTTGATCTTGGTAAAGAAGTCAAATGTCAGGTTCTGTGATCTGAAAAGTTGCTGCTTATTGTCTTAACTTCGGGATTTCTCTGACTGTAAAGTGAGAGGATTTTGTAATGTGAAATATCTGACAATCTTGCTGAGTGTGAAGGGAAGGGCTGTAGGATGTTGAATTTCTTATAACACACAACACCCTTTGAACTGTACTCATATTTCAAAATATATCAGTAGTTAGGAAAGCCGAAACAAAGTGATTTATTTTCTAATTCTGAATTGTGATGTGTTAGTCTTGTCAACCTTAGGGTGGTCTTCCCCCAAACTATTTGACTCACTCCTCCATATTTTTCTGATCTTGTTTCTGATGGTCTTCGAACTCTGTGCACTGTACTACTGCTAACCAGAGCTAAAGTGTGTGTGCTCACTCCTTAAAATATTGTAACATTGGCTTATCCCCAATTGGCATATTCAATTTACTTATAAGTCCCTAGTAAAGTGGTATTACATGTACCCAATGCCTGTAAATTAAGTGCTACTAGTGGGCCTGCAGCACAGGTCGTGCCACCCACTTAAGTAGCCTCATAAACCTGTCTCAGGCCTCCCATTTCAGCCTGTGTGTGCAGTTTTAAATTGCTATGTCGACCTGGCAAATTCAACCTTTTGCCAGGCTTAAACTTTCCTTATTAATGCATATAAGTCACCACTACGGTAGGCCCTAAACAGCCCATAGGACAGGGTGAAATGTATTAAAAAAGTTAGACATGTACTTTTATGTTTTACAGTCCTAATAGTGAAAAACTCTTAAATTAAATTATCACTGTTGCAAGGCCTACCTCTCCCGTAAGATAGCTTTGGAGTTTCCTTATAACATTTGATAAGGATATCTTCCCAAAGGAAACAGGTAACAGCTCATGTTTGGTGTCTTTGGACTTGTAATGGAAAATCATCTTTTATGGTAAAGTCAGTTATTGAATTACAATTTCGAAAAAGTGCCAATTTTAGAAACTTGGTGTTTTCCTTAGCCTTCTAGTGCTTGCAGCCTGTCTCTGAGTCACATGGCTAGGTGTAGTTGGCAGTTGGTCTTTCTGTATTCATCCAGGACAGCCACACAATAGATGGCTTATGTGTGCCTTGATGGGCCACCACTGGTAGGATAGGAGGGCGGAGCTGGGCTGTGTCCTGCTGCCACACAAAGGTCGGCATACCCCCTCTAGTTAGTCTGGAGCCAAGGCACGGGAGGCAAGAAAACTGAGCACTTCAAAGTGATCATCTAGAAGTTTCTCACACTTCAAGGAAGGCACCAGATACAGACACTAACTCTTCAATACACTTCAAGATCTGTGGAAGATTCTACAAGAAAGAAGCACTGCTGTGCTGCTGAAAGGACTGCTGGACTGCTGACCTGAAGAACTGCTGCTGTTCTGACCTGCTTCCCTGCTGTCCTCTTGCCTTGTTGAGAAGGCTGGACCTTCAACATGTACCCAGGATTACCAGAGTGACTTCAAGGGCTAGTCTCATATAACCAGCACCTGGACTCTGCAACTGTGAATCCTACCCTGCCAAGTGTTGCCACCCCAGTCCTGGACCCTTGGAAGTGTACCAGAAGGTGTTCTGCTAGCCCATCTGCATCTCCTCTGCTGCGCAGCGCAACTCTGAACAGAACTGAAGCATCGCATCTGCTGTATGGACTTTTCAGTTGCAAGTTCTTCACATCACCGTGTCAGCCCCATTTAAACCGCCAGCGCATGAGGCATCCTTGCCGCAGGCCCTCGCATCACAAACCCCTCGTCAAAGGCTTCCTCCATAACGACTCCACATTGCAACAATTTTCAGGACCAGCCAATAGGTGACGCATCCTTGATGCAGGAATTCATGTCGCAAGCCCCCTCGTCGACGACGCAGACCTCTTATCACAGCCTGCAACTGACGCTGCGTGATGCATCTCCAACCCAGACCTCACAAGGAACCTCTCAATGCTCTCCAACTAGGATTCAAAGTACTCTTTTTCAGCAGGCCTAACTAGGCCCTCGTAGCTGGCCTGCAATCTGTCGCAGTCAGCCTGTGCTTGTGACTTTGTCCTGGTCCGGCAAGCCCAGACATTCACAGCTGGCGCTCTGTGCTTTTTGGTGCTATTTTCACTGAAATCAGTAAACTTACATATCGCTGGTTCTACTAATTGGATTTCCGTCATTTTGGTCATTTCTATTTATTCAACTGTACTCTGTTTTCCTAATTTGTGTGGAACTTTTCTTTTGTTGTTTCTGTATTACTGTTTGAGCTGCTGCATAAATTACTTTACACTTTGCTTCTAAGTAAAACCTGCTAGCTCTGTGCCAAGCTACCAGAGGGTTCAGCACGGGCTAGTTTAGGGTTTGCTTATGATTTCACCCTGACAAGAATTGTGGTTGCTGCCTGAGTAGGATAGTAATATATTTACAACAGTTTGCTCAAAGTTACAGCACCGTTCCTATTCTTCTGATGAATGGGCATGGCTCATTTGCAAAACCAAGGGAAATGATGGACGGAGTGTTGAACATTGCAAGCACTCACCCCCAGTCAACTGATCTGGGTTTAATCCATCACCGTTCTTTAGCCCACTCTGCCACCCCAGTTCAGACATGGCCATATGCAAATCAGTCTGACCCTGTGCCTCATGGGAACAGTCCAGCCCGAACTGCCAAGTCATGTCTTCCCTGGACCGGAAACAAGCTTCCTAGGACCGTTTTCTGGCATTTCAGCCGTCTTCAGACAGGCTTGCTTGAATCCAGTGGCAAAGTGCGCAAGGGACTCACGTCTGAGCATACCCTGCCAACTTAAGGCGAACAAAGCAAAACCAAAGGAAATGATGGACGGAGTGTTGAACATTGCAAGCACTCACCCCCAGTCAAATGATCTGGGTTTAATCCATCACCGTTCTTTAGCCCACTCTGCCACCCCAGTTCAGACATGGCCATATGCAAATCAGCAGGGATGCGCCAGTTATTGTGCGCCACAGCTCCGCCACCATGGATGCGCCGCATGTACAATGCGGCGCACCATGGGGCAAAAACGGCACAGATGCGTGACGCATCTGTGCCGTAAAAGTGGCGCATTGCTGGAATTGTGTCGCAAGCGCGACGCAGCTCCAGCAATGCTCCGGGGGCCCTATCTTGTTAATGCTGCGTCAATCCTTACGCCTGCTTCAGGCAGGCGCAGGGTTTTGACGCAGCATGGGCCTAAAAGTGACTGAGTGAAATCTTGTAGATTTCACTCAGCCACATTTAAGAGGCGTTCCTGCGTCAGAACGCCCCCCCCTGTGCAGGAACGCCTACATGTGGCGCAGGGCTTTACAACGTGACGCATCTCCCAGATGCGTCACGTTGTAAATACCCCGCACCATGGTGCAGGATTTGCGCCGCCGCTGCGTCACAAAAGTGACGCAACGGCGGCGTAAATGAGGCGCAAGGGGCTTGTAAATCTGCCCCTTAGTGCTGGAGCGAGCAACTTCCCGCAGATACCTGCCAACAATACAAGGGTTATGTGTAGGCGCTGGGATGTGCTCTAGACCATTCCTAAAATCCAAGTTCTGAGCATCCTTCAAAGACTGCACCAGCGGCAAGATACAAATAAGATATTCCTTCCAACTTTATGGATTGTAAAACAACACTCAGCATGTACGTTCTGAGGTGCACGTACAAGAGCTTGCTTGAACGTACGCCACTTAAAAGAGGACTCGTAGGAGCACCTTAGAAGAGTCTACAAATTGTCACCTAATGTATTTTATCTGCCTGTTTTGTATAAACACACATGGAACATTTGAGGTCAACGTCAATACTTTGCAATTGACCAAGACTAACATACAGCTCGGGTCGATGACAAAGGGTCTGATTTACAAAGGTAAACCAACACTTTTGTGCAAGTTTAATACTTACGACTCTGCATTCCCTAAACGTATGGCTGCGAAGTTCTCGGCCCCGTTTGTAGAGTCTCTGGGCGCAGAAAACTCACACATAAGTAGAGGGGGTGCGCAGTCGTAAAACTCTGCATGTGGTTTGTGCATAGCAAGAAGTAGTGCACCTACACAAACTGTAATTTTACCTTTGTGAATAGGGCCCACAATAAATTTCCGTTGTGCGTAGCCTGGTGTTGCTAATACAACGGTGGATCTCGGCCCTTCCTACTGAACGGGCCATTCAGAACAATCAAACCCACCCCCAGTCTTGACGCTGAGCCAGCACCAGTTTACCCAGCAGGCCTTGCCTTGTGACCTTTGAACAGCACAAACCTGATACATATTATACTTTCACTTAGGCACATTGAGCACACACTTTTGATGTTTAAAGTAACTTTTTTAAATATTTTGTTATATGGTAGTGATCTTCCTAACCGTTTAAATTTTGTTACAAACTGCTGTCTTCAACCTGGATACCTGACAGTTTCTCCATGGAGTCTTTTTTCGTGGCCATTAGATCCACTGCCTTCAATTTGGCCTCTGATTTCCTTGTAGAATTTTTCTTTCTTTCTTGTAGAGGAGGAAGTCCCAGTGTGCCTTACCCAGAGAGCCAGAATGTCTTCTATTACAACTACATTGATACACGTATGACATCACAGGATCCTGTTTTATATTACGTTCATTTGATATATGCCGTAGTATGATGTGTATGAATTAATGGAAAAACAAAAAAACTACAAAAAAACCATTGGAGAAAACCAAATCATGGAAAACAAATGTTTTTTTTTTTTTTTTTAATTCTTTTTATTGAGCATTTTTACATTTATGTACAAGGCACAGTGCACTATTCCAAAAAGTAGCATGACAACAGTGAGATATTCCATCTACAATAAGAGCGACAAGGGCCAGAAAATTTAACGTAGGAACAAGAATACATAACACAAAAAAGAGATAAACAAGCGAGACCATAAAAATCATTAATTACCATGATCAATATCCCCCTCCCTTTCGAAGCACTATCTGCCTACCCATAAGGAACCTTTAATAGACTATACACCAAATAATCACAAATTCTAGTCAGCAGAAAGCATATATGAACATGCATTACCAGACCCATTCAGTTCGTTAAAATAATTTAGAAATTCCCTTCCTTCCATCGAGTGATGGGATCCCAGATTACCCTGCCCATTTTCCTCCCGTTTTTGCCTTTCCTAGCATATATCTCTTTCTCCAGATGATACATCGAAAGCAATTTAGCAAGCCACTGATGAAATGTAGGCGGGAGAGGATCTAGCCATGCAGAGGCTAGGCACAATCTAAGAACTGCTACCGCTACAAACAAGAATTCCCCCCCTAACTGCATCTCTCCTTCCTCCTCATTTATGCCTAATAGAATTATTGCGGGGGTTAATGAAAAAGAATTTATTCCTAGTACAGTCTTTATAAAATTTCCAATATCCTTCTTCAACAAATATAAATGGGGGCATGTGGCAAATACATGTTCTAAGTCTGCCTCATTACTTCCACATCTATAACAATTTGTTCCTACAGTTCCTCCCCACTGAGCTAATTTAGCTGGGGTGTAGTACAGATGATACAACGTTTTGTAATGCTGTGCCTGCAATGATGCCGAACACAGAAGTCTATGACCCTTTTCCAGGGATAACTCAAAACAATCCTGACTGACACTCAGACTATCCTTCCACTTATCACCCCATTTCCCTAAATCATCCTGCTTTCCTTTCGTTAGTTCAAAATAAAATCGTTTAATCGTACACTCTTTCCCTGTTCGTATCAATTCCATTACCGAGTCTCTACCAAACCCCAGAGATCCGCCCACTTTACTCATCAAGAAGCTCCTGATTTGTAAAAACTTGAAGAAGTGACTGTTGTGTAAATTGTACCTGTTCTGCATCTCTGAAAATTGGCAGACACTTGAGTCCCCCAGAACGTCCCCAAAGCTCTTAACTCCCTTACCTACCCATACTGTGAACACCGAGTCCGCAAAAATCTCTTCTGGAATATTAGGGTTATCTGTGAATCTAGTGTAGCGGTTATACCTCCCCAGGCCTGACCTTTTCATAAATGCTTTCCAGACTGCAAATGCTGCCATGAGAGTCTTAAATTTTGTTCTCTTGTAATAAAATTTTAGAAACACATTTTCTACCTCCATACCCAAAACCAGTCCAAATATTGCAACCGTACCTAGATCGCTCCCTCCTTCAGCCTCCGCACCCCCTACCAACCCTAACATATTTTGAAACGTTGCAGCCCAATAATACAGTCTTAAATCGGGCACTGCCCACCCTCCCCTTTCCTTTGGCAATGTCATGAATCTTAATGCCCTTCGTGTCTTTCCTTTTCCCCAAATAAATCTATTAAGCATGTGTTCTATCCTTTTGAACCACCTAGCATCAAACAGCAAGGGAATTGCCCTAAATAAATATAAAAATGTAGCGAGAATTAACATTTTAATTATATTCGTCCTCCCCACTAAGCTCAAATGCAAGTTCTCCAATCTGTCCAGGTCTTTTTCTACTTTTTTCATTAATGGAGCAATATTCCTTTCCACTAATGAGTCCAAATCAGCCGAAATAGAGACTCCTAGATATATTCCTGAGCGTATAACTCGGTAGTCAGTACAGATGGCAAATCTATTTTTAATTATTTGAGTCTTTCCCGTATTTAACCTATACCCCGAGATATACCCAAAATTTGTGGTCTCTATTTCGATTTGATTAATGGACTCCGTCGGTGTTGGCGTGACCACTGCAACATCGTCAGCATAGGCTAGAACTTTACACTGCCCAGTTAGGGTAGGGAGAGCACTAACCAGACCACATGCCTCAATTCGCCATATAAATGGGTCCATGTAGATGGCAAACAGCAGTGGTGAACAAGGACACCCCTGCCTAGTTCCGCGACCTATTTGAAATTGCCTCGTACACCCTGCGTTAACCCGAACCGAGGCGACAGGATTCAGGTACAATGCCTTGATTGATTTAATAAAACCCTGCTTTACACCAGATCTTTCCAGTACCCCCCATAGATAGCCCCAGGAGACCCGATCGAATGCTTTTTCCGCATCCAGTAGCATAACAGCCATCGGGTCTCCTGCAACTTCCGTCGCATCAAATAGAGTAATCACTTTACGAATATGATGGGTTGTCCCCCTTCCAGGGATGAACCCATGTTGCATTCTGCTCACAGTGTTAGCGATCACTCCTGCTAGTCTTGTTGCCAATGCTTTGGAGAACACTTTGGCATCGGAGTTCATTAAAGTGATTGGTCTATAAGACCCAGGCTCCTCCGGAGGTTTCCCTTTTTTGAGTATTAACACAATCACCGCACCCCCCCACGATGCAGGAATTGAGAATCCTGCTTGCGCCTGCTGTATTAGATTTGTTATAACCTCCTTCAGGGCCCCCCAGAAAACCTGATAAAATTCGACCGGAATTTGATCCGGTCCTGCTGCCTTACCCGCCGGCAAATTCCATACTGCATCTTTTATCTCTTCTAATTGCAGTGCCCCCTCCAAACCCTCCTCCTCCTCCTCCTCCAATGCTACCCCAGGTATCCCTTGGAGATACTCATTCACCGCCCGGTTATCAATATCCCCCAGATCATCAGTGTATAGCCTCTCATAAAAGCTCCTAAATACATCTCTAATTTCCTCCGGGTCCGTATGCAGCCCGCCTGCTGTATCCCTTATCTCCCTTATTATTCCCGTAGACTCTTGCTGTCTTGCCCGAACAGCAAGGTGTCTGCCTACGGCTTCACTACACTCATAGCACTTCTCCCTTTTAGACGTGTACAATTTAGCCGCTTTAATAGCAACGTCCCTTTCAGCCTCCCCTTTAACCTTGAGTAGCTCATTCCATGCATTGTCAATTTGGATACCACTTAAAAGACAGCTTTCTAATTCTGCCTCCGCCTCGATCACTTTTCCCCTTGCCTCCTCGCTCCTTGAACGTTCTTGTTTCTGCTTATAGGAACTGAAGCTCATTGTCTCGCCCCGGATTCCTGCCTTAAAGGCATCCCAGACCACCCCCTCTGCCGCGCTACCTCTATTAATCTGGAAGAAATCTTTGATCCACTTAGTCATGTGTCCTACATAACCCTCATCTTTTAGCAGCCCCCTTTCAAACGTCCAACTAGTGCGCTGTCTTTCATTTGTTTTACTTGAGATTGTAAGTATTAGTGGGTTATGGTCGCTGAATATCCTTGGTAATTTACCTATCTGTACATTCGAGACATCAGAGCTAGGGACCAAAAAATAATCTAACCTGACACACACTTGGTGTGGAGCTGAATAGTATGTGTACCCCTTGTCAGCCATCCGTTTAATCCCCCAGACATCTATTAGGGCATTATTTACGATTAGGCTTCCCAATGCCCGGCTCACTCTTTTCTTCCTCCCTTTATATTTACCAAAGGAGCCCTGCCCTAACCCATCTGACCCATTAATATTAAAATCCCCTGCGATAAGGACTCTCGGGGCCCAAGTAGCTAATTCTACATCTAAGAATTGAAAGATTTCCGGATCATCTTCCGTAGACCCATAGACAGATACAAGCGTGGTCCATACCCCATCCAAGAGACACTCTACCATAGCCCACCGCCCCCACTGATCCTGTGCTTTCTTCCTTACCACAATATTCCTATTCCTAGCAAGGATGGCTAACCCTCTCTTTTTCACCCCCTGCCTAGAGCTCACTAATAGGTAAAATCCCAGCTGATTCAACAGGTACACCTGCGAGTCCATTATATGTGTCTCCTGCATGAAAACTAAATCAGCATTCATTTGCCTTAAGGCAATGGAGATTCTCATTCTTTTTTGTGCATCATTTAGCCCACATACGTTCCACGTTACACACCTAATATCCATGAGGACCCAAGGGCATCATTACTCGCATCCTTTCTCCTTCCTTGAATTATTTCTTTTTGTTTCTGGCCCTCTCCCCCTAAAGTAGCCTCCCTCCGCTTGCATATAATCGCCATTTTCCAGTTACTTGAATCTACTGACAGCTTTCTTACCCTCTCCTTATATCCTCCTCCTTGCCTTTTTTGCCTCTTTTGCCTCTTTTGCCCTACCTGTTCCATACGCACCGTGCCTTGTACCCCCCAAGTGCCCCAAACCACTCCCCCCTCCCTTACTGGCAAATAGGTCGATCCCAACCTATGTGTGACAGCCGGTCCTTCCAGGAAGCACCCCCACCCTGCCCACACATCTTAAGCCTTCAATCCATTCTACACTGATGTGATAACCCCACTTTTTGCAGTCAGATCCTTTTCCCTCTTTTCATTTCATTTCATTTTACTTCTTTTTCTCTTTTTTTTTTTTTTTTTTTTTGGGGGATGTTGCTATGTTACTATGGATGTTACTATGTCAAACGTTCTGTGTTCCTGATAGCTGCAACTCGATCACTTTGCCTGTTTTGTTCCCTCTCTCCCCTTCGCCCCTTCTCTTCCTTCAAAAAAGTTAAATATTCCTGTGCAACAATTTCTGAGAAGAACGCCCTGGTCTGCCCTTTAACGATAACTTTAAGACGTGACGGGAACATTAAATACACTTCGCAACCAACGTTCTGAAACGGTGTAATAAGTTGTCTCATTCGCCATCTTCTCTCAACTGTTATGTGGCAGAAGTCTGGGCGGGCAAAGAAGGAGATATCTTTGTATGTTCGTTTCTTCATTGGTTTGGCTTTCATGATTATCTCCTCCCTCAGTAGGTAGTTCCCCACATAAACTAAAATGGCTCTAGACTTGGCTCCTGTCATATTCTTCTTCTGAACCAATGGAAATCTATGTGCGCGCTGCACCTCCTTATCCCAGTCCCAGTTATCCATCTCCGGGAACGCACCTTTCAACAGCTCCACCACAAAAGCCCGCATGTCTCCCTCTTCCCTCCTTTCCTCCACACCAAGAATTCTTATGTTGTTACGCCTCTGCCTGTTCTCAAGATCTTCGAGCTTCCAGAGGACATCCAGTGCTGTTTTCTCCTGCTTTTGTCTAAACTCTTGCACCGTCACCACCTCCTCCTCCACTTTGCCAGTTCTCTCTTCAACTTCCTCTAGTCTGCCAGATACTTCTTCATATAGCTTATCAACCTTGCGAAGTGAGGTTTGAATTTTTTTATTTGCGTGTTTTGCCCTTTTGCTCTCCAGGCGAGCCTCTCCCTGGATCTGTTTCAGAGTTGAGAATAACAAATCAAACTTATCCGTGTGCCCCTCCATTTGTCCAGTAGGTTGCCCTCCGGCTCTCTCCTGGATTGAGTGTAACTGTTTTCCCCCTGAGGCACCCCCCAAGTTCGATTGTGAGGTAGCTGACGCCTCCCAAACTAACCTCTTGACAATATCTCCTTGTGGTGGGTACTCCGTTCTTTTTGTTCTCCTTCGCGGCCCCCCCCTCGGCCTGCTGGGTTTCGCCTTTGACTTCACTGCGAGACTCCTCCTTAAAGCGGTATTTTTCCCCACCATCACCTCTGACAGCTCTGAGGCCTCTGAATCTAACTCCTCTGAGTAACTCTCCACCGAGAGATCTGTAGATGAAACAGTACTGGAGCCTGTGTCCTCTAGCCCCCCATCCCCCTCGTCCTCTTCCTCATCCTTTTCATCAACTCCTGTATAAAAGCAATCATCGCTCGGTGAGCCCGTAGTTCTCAAATGAGTACCTCTAGTACCTCTAGTTCCATCATGAGTGGCTCTTGTGGATTTGCTCCTTACAACTGGTTGGCCACCAGTTGCTGACTGTGATGGGTTGGTCACACTATCCCAGTTGGCTAAGTTATCATGATTTATAGATCTATTCACATCATG
This sequence comes from Triturus cristatus, assembly GCF_964204655.1. NCBI lineage: Eukaryota > Metazoa > Chordata > Amphibia > Caudata > Salamandridae > Triturus > Triturus cristatus. The sequence continues at coordinate 1,198,109,611 of NC_140582.1, read as the reverse complement.
GACATCTTTCTGTGCAGTGACGCCACTACTCCCACCGTTTTTACCACCATCCACCTTCCCTTGCTTCTCTTGGGAGTTAAATGACACATCTTGATTCATAGGAGTTGACCCATTCTCCTCAGAGCCAGAGCCAAGGGGCTGATTATTTATTATAGTTAGCGCACCAACCTTCCTGCCCTCCGTCTCCTTTTTCTTCCCTGCACTCCCCGCTATTTGCCTGTCATCACGCCTGGGGCTGCCCTCCAGCAGATTTATTTCCGCATCCGCAGGCTTTGTTACAGCAGACAAATCAGGCTCACCAAGCGGATCTCCTGCTCCCCTGTCATCCGCTGCTGCTATTGGTGTCGGTGCCGGTGTCTGGATCTCTGCAGGGCCTGGCTGCGCACTGACAGCCTGCGCGTCAATCACGTCTTCCCCGCCTGCCCCGCCTGCTCCTCCTACAAGAGGCGCGGCATTCACTAGCTCTGTAACTTCTGCTGAGGCCGGTAACGGAGCTGCTGTTGCTGTTGACACCGGCATCCCTTCCTCGGCTTCCATCTCTGCATGCGCTGCTGGGGCCTCCGATTGAGCCGCTGACATCTCCGCAGATACCGCCAGCGTCTCTCCTGGAGCTTCTCCCTCTGCGAGTCCGTCAGCAGGTGCAGTTACCAAGATCCGCTCCGGGTGAAACAAGGTAAAAGATTCGAATAGTGTGGGCTGCCGGAGGGAGCTATCTTTCTGCCTCTCGCCGCTCGTGACTCTGTTGGATGCTCCTTTTCCAGGCAGCACCTTCCTCCTGCTGCGTTCGACCTCTCGATCTTGTCTTCGCCTCTCGCTTGATGCCAAGCGCTCCTCCTCACGAAGTCTAGCAGCCTCTTTTCGTGCCTGTACCTTCCGGTGATTTTTGGCTCTTAGGTTTGCGGCTGGTATATCAGAGTCGCTCCCCGGCGCCTCTTGTCTTCCTGTGACCTCCTTCAATGCCCTCTGCAATTTAGGGGCCATGTCACGACTGAGGTCTCTTCTACCCCTTGGCTGATATTCAGATACGCAATTAACCACCAGCTTTATCAGCGCAGTCAGCTTGCTCCGTGCAGTCAGCTTCTTGCCCAGTCTCTTAATCAGCCATGATGCAACGATGTTTGGCTCCCAAAGCATCTCTTCTTTCCAATTCTTCTATGCTCTCTCGGTCTCTTTGACTCAATTCACTCCCCCTTACTCTCCAGACTTTCAGATTGAGATTCCATCACATCAGTGAATCCTCACTAGAAAATTATCAGGAGCAGGGCTCAGGAGCTGCTGCTTTCTACGGACTGTCGGCGGCCATCTTGCCTCCCTCGGCGACCATCTTGCCTCCTGATGGAAAACAAATTTTAAGGAACTAGAAATAAATAAAAATAATAAGGAAGCATTTTAAAGGAAAGATCATTTTAAGGACAAATCCAAAATGACATTAAAATTTGGACGAGTTTAGGGGTAGTGAGGGGCTTTTGGGTTCAGGTATGGGCGATGTTTGGGGTGAAGGGGTGTTTTTTAGGGGTCCGGGATGGGTGGAGTTCAGAGGTAGAAAGGGCTTTTAAGGTTTTTGAATGGGTGTAGTTTTGAGGTCAGGGATGGGTGGCGTTTAGGCATTGTGAGGGAATTACAGGGTTCTGGGCAGTAGCGGCTGCTTCCGGACGGGGGTGGTGAGGTCTGGGGAGGGGGAATGGGGAAAAAAAAAGAGTTAACTGAGTCGGACGGACAGCCGCCTCTCCTCCGTCTTCTTCATCTTCCGGTCTCCAGTCCCAGCTGGCAGCAGCAGCAGGAAGTACCCGGACACACAGGCTCTCCTGAGTCAATCACAGTGCTGCAATGTAGCATTCTGATTGGCTCCCCATAGCCAATCACAATGCTGCAATGCAGCGCTGTGTTTGGTCTGAGCCCTGTGGTTCAGCGCTCAGACGGGGATAGGGAAGCTTTACATGTTCCTCACCAGGCTGTGTAATGCAGCCTGGTGAGGAACATGCAAAGTGCGCTGGACTGCATGGCCGGCCCAAGAGGGCTAGCCAAGCAGTCATGTGCACTTAGGGAGTGTAAACCACTCCTCCCCCTGCGCTGCCCAGCCCGGCCCCGCGAGCCATTCCATCCATAGGAAAAATACAATGATAATAACGATACGTTATTATCATTGTATTTTTCCTTTTGAACAGTGGGGCAATGCTCCTCCGCCTTAGCGGCGGAGCCACCACTGGTTCCGGGATGGGTGGACTTTAGGAGCAGAAAGGGCTTTTAGGGTTCAGGGATGGGTAGATTTTTGGGGTTAAGGATGGGTGTATTTTAGGTGTGTTGAGGGGATTTTAGGGGCAAGGATCGATGGTGCTTAGGGACAGTGAATGGGTCTGTGATGGGCAGTGTTTAGGGGTGGTGAAGGATCAGCAAATAAAAATAATTCGAAGTAATTACTTGATAATGTCAAAGATAAAAATCAGAGGTAATTTGTCCCCCTAAAGTAAAGCACTGAAATATATACCTACTACAAAAGTGTTTCTGAAAGTAAAACCTGAAACCATTTGTGAGAAGTTGGCCTGGTATATGCTGGTCACTAGTTATAGTGGCCACCTTGCACCAGTACAATTCGACTCTTATGTATAGGTTTAAGACAACCTTTTAAAGAAAGCTATCCTAGTGGTTGCTGTGGAGCGCAGCCTTCAGGCTAAGTCTCTGAGGAATGTAAAGCAGCTTGTTTCACCTTATAATCTCTTGAATCACTAAATGAAAGGACACCACACAGGTATATATATCAAATATATATGTATTTATTACCAGACACACTCTACTAATCTCTTTATGAGATTAGCAGTCAGGAACATATGAACAAATCAACGTTTCACAATAAATTAAGCACAAATATGGCTGGGGCCCTAGGGGCGTACCAGACCATATACTAAAAAAGAGACTTAAGAACAACGACTTGAGAGGGGAAAAGGCCTAGGGCCTTCAGAAGCGCTGGGGCCTCACTAATCCACCCAAGGCAGGATAAATAAAGGACCCACGGGAGACGCATGCAGTGTGAGAACACAGCCGTGGATCCCAAATGACTTCAATGGAGCAAGTCGCTGTTGGAATTTTAGAGTTTTAGGATACTTCGGGAGAGTCTACAAGCAAGTCACTTACAGGGTAAGTAGTTCTAGAGCCAACACCCACAGGAGCACCGTAGTGCTGGAGTTACCTCACCCAGGGAAGCTGGGTGCATAGGTGTCTATTGATGTCGGGTCGCGGCGTTGTTTACAATGGGAGCCAAAGAAGACTTGCTGCTTGTGAAGACAGGAATAGTGTCCGGTGGAATCCAAGGCTGGATTCAGAAGAAGGAAGACCTGAAAGCAGAGGGGACAGTGTTCAAAGTCACTTGTCAGTGACCCGGGGCAAGGAAGCTGGATGCTCACCGTCGTCGGATGATTTCAGGTGATCACAGGTGTCTTGACTCTTCATCCACGAGGTTCAGGAGGTGTAGACGATGACCAGGAGCTGGATTCTGCGTGTTCCACGAAGTCTGCAGCTTACTGCGGTATCGGTAACCAGATTGGAGCCAACAAGCCTTGGTAACAGTAAGTTTTGTGGAAAGGATAAAAAGTCAGCGGGGCAGACCAGCAAGGTCTGAGGGACTCACCCAGTGAAGGTAAGTCAGGGCAGACCTGGCGCAACCAGTGGAGACCTTTGGAACTGTAGAAAAGTCTTCTGGGGACCCACAAGCCAACCGGCAAGGGATCGCAAAGATGCCTCTGGAGGATTCACACAACAGGGGCCCACGGTCACTCGGGACGGGGTAGGCCTCTGATCTTCGGTGGAAATCCTGCTGGAGGCTTGGACCACACGTGGTCCAATGAAAAAGTTAATAGATTGTCGTGAAGGGGTTGCACTCGAAAATAGTGCACGGTACCCAGGGATTGTGGTTCCTCATCACTTGTGGGGTCCACTTGCCTCAGCGTCGCTGGGGACTCACGATGGCCTTGGAGAAGTCAGGAAATCCTCTTCCTGGGCTGCAGGGACTTCGGACTCCGGTGGGTGCGGGAAAGTTTGCGACCATTGATTACAAGTTTTGGTGCCTGCCAAGAAGAGGAGTCACTCCTTGACTCCAAGGGAGATTCTTCCGTCTTCCAGAGGTAGTGGAACGTCGAAGGTCCAGGATTCTTCTTCAGAGTGTCATCCAGGGATATCTAGTTTGCAATGGCAATGGTTCCCTAACTTATACTGAAAGGAAGGGAGGGACTAGCTCGATCACCCCACCTATGGGAGGGTCAGGGAAGTGGGTGGCTACACTCACTTCTCTTTGTCCAGTTTCGCGCCAGAGCAGGGGCAGGTAGCCCCTGAGCCGGTTTGAACTGGTGTATGCACAGAGGAGCCTACTGCTCCCCCAGTGCAGGACTTCAAAGCAGCACTCTAGGAGTGCACCCACCCAGCCCCAATACACTAAATCCTGTCTGCGAGCTGGTTACACCTCCCTGTGACAGGATGCCTATTGTTGGGCCTCCTCCACTGCGAGTTTCGGTCATCAGCAGGAGGGCAGCCCAGTGTCTGTGACTTGTGGCATCCATTTTGTGATTCCAGGGCTCTTCAGGATTCTACCGTGTTTCCACAGTAGGTACATGTCTATCCATCTAGAAGGGTGGGATCATACTCCCACACCAGTTACTGGTGTGGGGGTATGATTCCAAAGCGTTTGACACCAAGCACGACATGTTTTGATGCAGCCATCCCAAAGTTAGCATTTACCGCGAGGTTATAATGCACTTAAGAGTATATGGTTTGACCGCATTCACAAACAGCCCCAGAGAATGGACTCTGAGAGCTGCAGAGGGGCCCTACTCAGGCAGAGGCACCCCCTCACATGGAAACCAAGCACCCTGCCCTCAGGATTGATAGGGCCTGCCTTAGGGGTGACTGATAGGTTTAAATGTGTGTGCAGGAGAGATATAGTGAACCTATATCTCAGCGAGGAGTGTTAGCACTACCTCACCCAGGCTACAGTAGCAGGCCTGTGGTATCAGATTTAGCCCGCTTCCCAGGGGGTGGCATAATACATGCTTCAACCCCTGGTAGGCCTGTGATGTACCTATGCCCTTGGTACCTAAGGTACCATATACTAGGGACTTATAAGGTACCAAAGTATCCAATCACTAGTGCACCTAATATGCACTCCATGTCGTTTAAGGGAGTAAGCAGATAGGCTGGGGTCCTGGATAGCAGGATCCCAGCCACACTAGTCAAAAACCATCCAAACACCAGAAAAAAAGTGGGGGCAACCATGTAGTCAGATTCCACCTTCCTACACCATTGCATTTACACCTTAAAAATAATCAGCAAAAGCCAAATTTCAAAAGGAAAGGTATTCTATAAATTATATTTTATGAAATGGTAAATGCCATTCATCCTGCAAATGTCCACTAAACATTGTAGGTAAAATGATTTCCATGAAATCGTTTTCTATCTAATCACAGGCACGACTGTAGTCCACATTTTTCAAGAAGACGGCACTCTGTGTTTGAATCATATATTATCTAATCTTAGATATGTTTTGTTTTCAACCAACAGATATTGAACATGTTCCATTCGGCATGGCCACACTTACAAACACACATGTATATCACTTATTCACTTCTTTATATTAGCAGGTAGAGGAGCGGCTGGGAGAAAGTGTGCAAGGAAGGAAAGCTGGAACTTGGAGCTTCTCCGGAGCTCCATCGGAGGCAACAGGGAAGCAGGGCCGGTCTCTGCAAGCAACCTGGATGGTCTTGGCTGCACAACTCTGCAACACCCACATTGCGCAGCTGCAGGTTGGCACGCTGTTTCCTCCTATCGCATATCCCCGGCACCTGAGATGCCAACACCACCCTGTATCCCTGTCAATGCCTGAAACTAGGTGACGGGGACTAAATCCCAGCCCGCCAACGTGCATAAAGTGCTATCTCTTCTCCCGCGGCGCAGGACGCTTTGTTGCCAGTTTTGCAGGCCAGGAGGTCTGCAGTGGACTCATAGTCCCAGGAAGCCATCAGTCCAGCCCAGAGAGGAGGGGCTACCACTCAATTCTGTGCTGCCAATGCGCAAAAAGCGCTATCTTTTCTCCCACGGTGCTGGAAGCTTTTTTGCCAGTTTTGCGGGCCAGGAGGTCTGCAGTGGACTCATAGTCCCAGGAAGCCACCAGTCCAGCCCAGAGAGGAGGGGCTACCACTCAATTCTGTGTTGCCAATGCGCAAAAAGCGCTATCTTTTCTCCCGCGGCGCAGGACGCTTTGTTGCCAGTTTTGCAGGACAGGTGGTCTGCAGTGGACTCATAGTCCCAGGAAGCACCGACGCCAGTCTAGACCAGAGAGGAGTGTCTACCACTCACTCCTGTGCTGCCAACGCGCATAAAGCACTATTTTTTCTCCCGCGGTGCTGGACGTGCCTTAGGACACGCCCTGGCAAAGCCCATGCCTGTCTGTGACCGTCAGCGACCGAAGAAAGCTGCAAAAACATCAGTTGATGGCCAGAAGGCAGAACAATGTCATACATTCACCCCAGTAAAGAGATTTGGGCCTAAATCCATCGTTTTTTTGCTCAACATGCCATTCCAGTTTGAACCCAGCCATATGCAAATCAGTCTTGTCCCTGTGCCTCATGGGAACAGTCCAGCCCGAACTGCCAAGTCAGGTTCTCTCTGGACTGGAAACAAGCATCTTTGGACCGGTTTCAGGGTTTCACCCCTCTTCAGCCAGGATAGCTTGATTCCGGTGGCGTGGAGAGCATGGGACCCACGTCTGAGCATACCTGTCCCACTCGGGGTGACAAATGCAAAAACAACAGTTGATGGACAGAATGCAGAACAATGTCATACATTCACCCCAGTACAGAGATCTGGGCCTAAATCCATCGTTTTTTTGCTCACCATGCCATTCCAGTTTGAACCCAGCCATATGCAAATCAGTCTTGACCCTGTGCCACATGGGAACAGTACAGCCCAAACTGCCAAGCCAGGTCCTCCCTGGACTGGAAATAAGCATCCTAGGAGTGGTTTGGGGGTTTCACCCCTCTTCAGCCAGGATAGCTTGATTCCAGTGGCATGGAGAGCACGGACCCACGTCTGAGCATACCCGTCCCACTCGGGGTGACAAATGCAAAAACAACAGTTGATGGACAGAATGCAGAACAATGTCATACATTCATCCCAGTACAGAGATCTGGGCCTAAGTCCATAATTCTTTTGCTCACCATTCCATTCCAGTTTGAACCCAGCCATATGCAAATCAGTCTTGACCTTGTGCCTCATGGGAACAGTCCAGCCCGAACTGCCAAGCCAGGTCCTCCCTTGACTGGAAACAAGCATCCTAGGACCGGTTTCGGGCTTTCACCCCTCTTCAGCCAGGGTAGCTTGATTCCAGTGGCATGGACAGCACAGGACCCACGTCTGAGCATACCCGTCCCACTCGGGTGACAAATGCAAAAACAACAGTTGATGGACAGAATGCAGAACAATGTCATACATTCACCCCAGTACAGCGATCTGGGACTAAATCCATCGTTTTTTGCTCAGCAGGCCGTTCCAGTTTGAACCCAGCCATATGCAAATCAGTCTTGACCCTGTGCTTCATGGGAACAGTCCAGCCCGAACTGCCAAGCCAGGTCCTCCCTTGACTGGAAACAAGCATCCTAGGACCGGTTTCGGGGTTTCACCCCTCTTCAGCCAGGATAGCTTGATTCCAGTGGCATGGAGAGCACGGACCCACGTCTGAGCAAACCCGTCCCACTGGTGAAACCCCGAAACCGGTCCTAGGATGCATGTTGTATGAGTCTAATTGGCTTCCTCCAACCAAAATCCAAAACCTGAAAATTGGAAACATTTTCAGCAAAAACTGCCCTGAGAACCGACAGGAGACAGGGACCTTTCTGCAAGCCAATCAGATAAAGGTGCATCGCCAGTGGGACTGACTATGCCGCAGTTTCCGCTTCGGACTCTGTGGCAGCAAATCTCTTTTAGCTGGACCTCTTGGTAACTGCAGCCTCGTCTCGCTGGAGTATTTTGAACTCCAGAAAAACTACTAATTTTGAAGGGGGAGGTCTTCATATAGCTCAACGAAGACCAGCTCCCTATGGATGCCTAACGACCTCCTCAGTTCGAAAATCCAGTTTTTCCCACTCAGGTTTTTTCCCACCATCATAGACGGCTTCAACAAGACTTTGTCCAGTAGTACCCGTCCTCAATGACCATTTCTTGGCTGCAGCCTTCTGCCTGGTGCTGCTGAGGAGTCTACCTTCTCCAGGAAATCTTCAGAATTTCTTCTAAGTTCAAAGGTAACTCATGGCCAGGTGAACCTGGCACCAGTATCCAGCCCGTGTTTCTTTGCATTTGGCCTTAACTTGTGACTTGATACCAATCTTGCACAACCAGGTCCCTGCAGTTCGAATCTTTGCTCTTTTTGGCAACATTTTTCATTAAAAAACTCTTTTAAAAATACATAAGTCCATTTGGTGTCATTTCATTTATTAAAATGTACTCTATTTTTCTAAATTGGTTAGGGATTCTTCTTGTGTTGTCACTTTATTACTGTTTGAGTGCCAAACAAATACTTTACACATTGCCTCTAAGTTAAACTGAACTGCTTTTGTTGCAAAGATACTAGCATCTTTTATACCAAGTCACTGGCACCCCCACCTTAGCTTTTCCTAAAGCCAAAAGAGCCCCAATGTCTGAAGAACACAAGCTCAAGGGTGGGGCAGTTACCAGAGCAAAGTGACCGCAAGATCTCCAGTGCGAGGCCCTTTCTAAGGGGTGCTTGTGCAATGGTCCCACGTTCCTCTCATGTTGGACTGGAACTCCGTGAGGACCAGAACTGGTGAGCAATTGCTGCTGGAGGCTCAAGTTAGGGAACAGGCTCTCATTCCCTCAAATTAGCGAAGAGCCCATGCTCTTGTTCTGGTCATTCTTCAGTCTTCGGTGACCCTCCGCTCCCTGGCAGAGCCACCAAGTGACATCAGTTGCCAGGTGAAGTCTTTGACTACTGTGGACATGGTCACGCTCTCTTCTTCTCCTTGGCTGGCGCTGCACACTGGTTCTGAGTTACGCAGTGATCAGGAGGCAGAGACGCAATCCAGCACTAGGGCAACTCCTGCATTACTCCCTTCTTCTTAGATGAAGATCCCTTTGGTGATTTAGCTGCGATCAGGGAGGAGGTGAGACCCTTTTCTGCAGTCCTGTTGGCTCCTGCATCATTCCTCCTTCCTCTTCTTGGGAACAGTAATTGGGAAAGCAGGGAGACCCAATCCATCAGTGGTGTCACTCCGACATTTGTCCACACTTCTGTGATGTCCATTCCACTAAGTGCCAATCTTCTCCAGTCACGGTATCCTCCACTCTCCTCATCTCAGCTGGCCCTGCAGACACTGGTATGGAGGCAATCCCCCGGCTTCCCCAACAGATCCTGGCAGACATTCCAGGTGATGTCCCCTCACCTCTGGGAGATTAGCCATCAGTGGCAACAACACTGAATCTTAGGAATCCCTCTTGTACCTTATGGAATACCAACCCTTCAATCAGTGAGAAGTCTGGATCCAAGTGGGGAAGTCTTCACTCCCCCTCAGTTCCCTTCAGGAATGCTGCGGACATGGAATGTTGAGTGCACTAAGCGAGCACTGGGATCTATGGGAAGACGTTCCCTCTCTTGGGGTATCTCTCCTCAACAGTCGTTGTTTCAGGTGATGGCTTCTACTGCAGGCAGTGTCACAGAGTGGAACACCCAGCACATCAGCAGGATCACACATGCAGACCGTAGGAGTAGAACAACAAGGAGAGACCAAGGGGCCAGCTGGGCCTGGAGGGTGTTCTTTGTTACTACTCCAGCCCCCCACACCTTCATCAAGGTAATGTTCAGGTAAAGAAATTATCCAGGCTTCTGCTAAATAGGTCACCCCTGCATAACTAGAGCAGCCCTCTTCTCCCACACCTTATGTCTGATCCTAAACCCAAAGCTCGGGCATGGCAGGGATACAGTTTGCCGCTCTGGGGAGACTGGCCACCAGCCTCCATCTTGCGTCATGCTTTACTGGGGGCGATCCAAAGAGGATCCCACAGGAACCACAGCAACCTGCTTGAGTTCATTATGGGGGTCACACTAACAGTCACCATAAGCACTCTCTCTCTCAGGGATGTCAGTGCAGGGCAGCGGAAGGTGAATGGATGAGGATTATAGACATCTCATGCAAGTAAAACGGTATGCCGTCACCTCGGCTCCACAATTACACCTCAGCTTATGGCTAATACCCCGTGTCTTAGAAATGCATGAATGCATGCGCCTACAGCCCACAAAACCCCATTCTATGGTCTTCGAACCTTTCACACAGACAAAGCCTCAATAAGCGCTTGTGCATGGCAGAACCAAAAACAACAGGTGAGATGATGTGGTAGCGGCGGGGAGAGGATGTGGCATAATGCCAGAGCTGCCGACTTTGACACTGGGGAATCGGGTTTGAGTCTCAGCGTTGGCTCAACATCTATCTGTGATTCTAGGCAAAACACTTACGGGCATATTTATGAAGATTGTGGCACAGGGCAGTGCCGCAAGTTACCTTGCTGTGCTACCCTGCATCTCAGGGAAAGTGCAGGAATGCTCTGTATTTATCCAATATGAGGCATTACTGTCCTTTCCCCCTGACTGAGACCTTTTTGGCAGCCTGGTGCCAATGCAGGCACCCTTGGACCATGTGCAGGGGTGCCTGTTTTGTATGCAGGTTTTTTTTGTGCAGGAAAGGGCACCTTCCTGCACAAATACATTCCACAGAGCAGCAGCGGCTCCTAGGTTATGGCAGAGATGCATCAACCCCCTGCTGTAGCCAGCAGGTGAAAACATCACGTAAAATAAAATTATAATAAAGTAATTTTATTTAAATTTCTTATGTTTCATGATGGAGTCGGAGACAAGCCTCGGGGGCGAGGCCATCTTCTGACAGCAGTCTGCATGAAGGAGGAGTGGTGGGCAGTGCAACTGCTCATGTCAGTTTGACCGGCTGTCCTAATCTTCCTGTGCCTAAGAAAACAAAATAAATATATAAACACGCCCTTGTGTAGTGTAATTGGTGCTCATGTACAGTGCTCCAATAGTTTCTGTGTACGAGCCGCACCCTGAACATGTTTGCAATGTAAATCATACAAGAAGAATCTTGTAAAATATAATGAAGTCTCTTCAATATTCAAATAAATGTATTTCTTTCATATGTGGAAGCTTTGACTTTAATACATCACTTTACATTACACAAGGTCACATTAATTGTTTATTGGCATGAGGAGAAAAAAGTGGTTTGCCCAGAATCACAGAAAGTTGAGCCCAGCCTGAGAACCAAATCTGATTCCCCACTTTGAAGGCAGCTCTGACAATAATGCCACATCCTGGGTAGAGGGAGGCAGGGATGCAGGCAAAAGACCCATGAAAGCTCGGCTCGTTCTGGACTCCAGTTTCCAAAAGGATCTCGAGCTGATCCAGAGCCTGACTTCAGACTCGAGCCTGGTCGGGCTGTCAGTGGCTGACCCACCGCTACAGAGAAGGACATCTGTTAAACCATGCAGGCTACAGTCCCCTTCCAACCCATTATCTGCTGTTTTTTCCCCTGTCCGGAACAGCAATGCGAAGCATGTAGTCCTCTCTAGGTGACAGCATTCAGTGCGTCAGTGACTACTTTTTTTTGTTTTCTAAGTAGAAACTCAGGGCCTCATTTGGCGTAAGTAGCACCGCAAGTCTTTTTGCTCCTCTGCCCTGCACCAATTTAAAAGGACGGCAATGCCCTGTATTTACGAGATACAGTGCATTCCTGTCTTTTCAGCCAGCACCGGTGCACACTTTGAGACATAGCGGCAATGCAGGCACCCTTGCACCATGGGTCAAGGGTGTCTGCGTTGTTGACACCTGCGTTGTCCCTTCCTGCACAAAACAATTCATGCAGGCGTTTTCCGCATTCTATGTGTGCTGCAGAAGGCAGCACACATGGAAAGAGGAAAAAATGAGGAGAAAAAACATTTCTCTTCATTACAGCTGCTCTGGGAAGCGTAAGATTTTGGCGCTGCCTCTGGTTTACGTGCTTTGGTAAATCTGGGACAGTGTCAAAGTCCATGGGTGTGGCGTGGGAACACCCACTGCAACGCCCTTGGAATGCCTCTTGATGCAGACTAAGTTGAGGACTCGCTTTGCAGTGCCTTGGCTTACTCCATATGTATGGGGCAAAGCGCCCACAAAGGAGCTCTGCATGGGTTCATAGATATGATTGAGAGGTCTGCGCCACCAGAGCGTCAAGAAAAGTTACACACCGGCAGCACAAGCCTCTTGTAAATCAGCCCCTAAGTTTTCAGGTTTTTGCTTCGATAAAAGTGCACACCATGCATGGCGGGCGCGCCGTCACGGTTAATTTTTTCACCACAGTGACTGGAGCTGTTTAAGGAGAATAAAACATACCACAGACCCGCTGTGGTGCTTTAAATATGGCGGACGAACCGGAACTGGAACAGGCACATCGGGCCGACAGAGGTGGTGCCTCTGCCTCCTCATTAGCCTATGACCCCCCCAAACACTAATGAGGGTCTCAGTCTTTTTACATAGCTAATTGTGCAGTGTAATTAGCATAAACAAATTTCAGACAGAATTTGAACAAAAAAATACATTGCCATGTTTTAGACTTCCAGCTGCTTTAAATGCTTGGCTATAACGACCGCCGAGTGCGTATGGAGAGCGCCGCAAAACGAGAACTGGACCTTGCTTTTTAAACTCTGCATCTTCTCGTGACTTCGCAGCGCTATAAATAGCAACTGTTGTTGTGAGCCTAATCAGAACTACCCATTATATTGAAAAGAAAAGGATCAAAGGCCGAGTAAACCCTGTAAGACCGCAGTCCTGTGACCGTCACGTTGCCTACAGTGGCCACGTTAATCCACTCGGTTATCTTACTTGCTATTAAAAAGTCTGGTGAGCTACTCCTTTGAGGCTGCTGAAAGCACTCCCCATGTGAATTTCTTTTTACACAGAGTTATGCAATATATGTTCTTTGAGCTGTAACTCACAGCACAGCTCCTGCAGAGTTAACCCCATCATCTACTGTGGTATTAAGTCCGTACAACCTCCAGTGAAGTTTGCAGGGCAGGTTTTTTACACTTTATGGTATCTGTACCGATGACAAGTATTATATAATTTAGGCCAGTCTTCAATAAAAGCTGAATCAAAGTGAAAAGCCCTCGAGAAGTCCTTTTAGGTCTCTCCTAGGCAGCGTTTGCGCTATCTCTTCGAGACATGCTGTATTCATGATATGGGCATAAAGCTCCGCCCACTTTCTGCCCATCTTTTTAATTGCCTCCTGTCCTTTGTAAATGGGGCTTTCCATTGGTCAATAGGCTTAGTAGTCCCTACTTAATACTGCCTTGTCTCTTCTTGTAACCACTCTGAGGACACCCCCTGTTACATGTATTGTTACTCCCTAGGTTTTAATTATAGCCTCAAGGCACTAATTTCTTAAAAGGTTTCAGGCAGAACACACACTTTGTCTTAAGCTAGGCTGACAGTGGTTGCTTCATTCACTAGAACATCTCACATTTATATGACACTGTCTATAAATTTCCATTCACCAGCTCCACACAGAGTACAACCTAATCCGAAATTAATGTAATAATTCTGTCGTCACATTTCAATGCTGCTAATTGTACATATGGACATAGCTATTTGAATGTACTTGTAGTACTGTCTTGCATGCAATGCATTATGGGTAGGGTGGATTTACCATATCTTCTGCAGAGTGCAGTACCATATGTGACCAAAAGAGGTCCCCGTTGGGCCACATATGGTACTGCATGCGAAGTGGGTCGCACACCGCTCGTCATACTAGCAAATAGCCCCATAGTATTCTGGAGGATGTAGTGACAGCGGCGGGTACACCTATGCCACGAGTAAAAAGTTTAAAATGCCATCCCTGGACACGTGTTTCGAGGTAATTGCCTCTCGTCAGCAGGGAGCAGGTACGTATGCGGGGTGCTGTAGACTGCCAAAAATTATCAGGTCTAGTACCTATCACGGCGCGCGGGTGCGGGATCCGGGCTCGTCAACCCATAGCTCAGGGAGCTTTAAATACAAAATGCGAAGTGGGTCGCACACCGCTCGTCATACTAGCAAATAGCCCCACAGGATTCTGGAGGATGTAGTGTGCACCCTGCAACATGGCTAGGTAAAAAACAATGCCATTTATAATGCCAATAACTCCAACTTTGTAGACATGCAGTGCTGGAGCCTTGCTCACTAGGGACCTCTAGGAGCAGCTTGTGGTACTGCACCTAGACATGCAGTGCTGGTGCCTTGCTCACTAGGGATCTCTAGGAGCAGTTTGCGCTACTGCACTGAGACATGCAGTGCTGGTGCCTTGCTCACTAGAGACTTTTAGGAGCAGCTTGCGGCACTTCACCTAGACATGCAGTGCTGGTTTCCTCACTAGGGACCTCTAGGAACAGCTTGCGGTACTGCACCGAGACATGCAGTGCTCGTGCCTTGCTCAGTAGGGACCTCTAGGAGCAGCTTGCGGTACTGCACCTAGGCATGCAGTGCTGGTGCCTTCAATCAATCAATCAATCAATCAATCAGTTTGTAAAGCGCGCTACTCACCCGTAGGGTCTCAAGGCGCTGGGGGAGGGGGACTGCTACTGCTCGAAGAGCCAGGTCTTGAGCTGTTTCCTGAAGGAGAGATGGTTCTGGGTCAGTCGTAGGTGGGTGGGGAGGGAGTTCCATGTCTTGGCCGCCAGGTAGGAGAAGGATCTTCCTCCGGCGGTGGTCTTGCGGATGCGCGGGACAGTGGCGAGGGCGAGGCTGGCGGAGCGGAGGTGTGGGTGGGTGTGTAGAATGTGAGGCGGTTGATGAGGTATGTGGGTCCAATGTTGTGGAGAGCCTTGTGTGCATGGGTGAGCAGTCTGAACGTGATCCTCTTGCTGATGGGGAGCTAGTGCAGGTCTCTTAGCTGGGGAGAGATGTGGCTGAAGCAGGGGGTGTCCAGGATAAGTCGTGCAGAGGCGTTCTGTATGCGCTGGAGTCTTTTCTGTAGTTTGGCTGTGGTTCCAGCGTAGAGGGTGTTTCCGTAGTGCAGTCGGCTGGTGACGAGGGCCTGGGTGACCGTCTTCCTGGTGTCGGTGGGGATCCACCGGAAGATCTTTCGGAGCATGCGCAGGGTGTTGAAGCAGGATGACGAGACGGCGTTGACTTGCTTGCTCATCGTGAGGGAGGAGTCCAGGATGAACCCCAGGTTGCGAGCATGGTCCGTTGGCTTTGGAGCGGAGCCCAGGGCAGGAGGCCACCAGGAGTCGTCCCAGGTGGAGGGGGATGTTCCCAGGATGAGGACTTCCGTCTTATCTGAGTTCAGTTTCAGCCGGCTGAGCTTCATCCATTCCGCGACGTCTTTCATTCCTTCCTGGAGGTTGGCTCTGGCTGTGGTGGGGTCGTTGGTGAGGGAGAGGATCAGCTGGGTGTCGTCGGCATAGGAGATGATGTTGAGGTTGTGTTGGCGTGCGATGGCTGCGAGGGGGCTCATGTAGATGTTGAAGAGGGTGGGGCTGAGCGAGGATCCTTGCGGGACGCCGCAGATGATTTCGGTGGTCACGGACCGGAACTGGGGAAGGCGGACTCTCTGGGTTCTGCCGGCGAGGAACGAGATGATCCATTCCAAGGCCTTTCCTTGGATTCCGATGTTGCTGAGGCGCTGTATCAGGGTGCGGTGGCATACGGTGTCGAAGGCTGCCGAGAGGTCCAGGAGGATGAGGGCAGCTGTTTCCCCGTTGTCGAGCAGGGACCTGATGTCATCGGTGGCTGCGATGAGGGCGGTCTCGGTGCTGTGGTTTGCTCGGAAGCCGGACTGCGAGGGATCCGTTGGTCTCGAGGAAGGCGGAGAGTTGTTTGTTGACGATCTTCTCGATGACTTTGGCCGGAAAGGGGAGGAGCGAGATGGGGCGGAAGTTCTTGAGGTCCGTGTGGTCCGCGGTGGGTTTCTTCAGGAGGGCGCTGAGCTCGGCGTGTTTCCAGCTCTCTGGGAAGGTGGCGGATGTGAAGGAGCTGTTGATGATGTTCCGGAGTTGGGGTGCGATGATGGAGTCGGCTTTGTTGAAGATGTGGTGTGGGCAGGGGTCGGTTGGGGAGCCGGAGTGGATGGTGTTCATCGTGTGGGTGGTATCTTCGGTGCTGACCGTCGTCCAGGTGCGGAGGGTGGTGGTGGGGGGCGCCAGATCGGTGGTAGGGTGCGCGGTCTGTGCGCCGAAACTGTTGTGTATGTCGGCAATCTTGTGGTGAAAGAACGAGGCGAGTGAGTCGCAGAGGTCCTGCGAGGGTGTGATGTCGTTGTTGCAGGCGCTGGGGCTGGAGAGCTCTTTGACGATGCTGAAGAGTTCCTTGCTGTTGTAGAAGTTGTTGTCCAGTCGTTCTTTGAATGTGGTCCTTTTGGTGGTGCGGATCAGTTGGTGGTGTTTGCGGGTGGCGTTCTTGAGGGCTGTCATGTTTTCTGTAGTCTGGTCGTGGCGCCAGGCTTTCGCGAGGGTACGGCAGGTTTTCTTGGAGTATTTGAGGTCGTTGGTGAACCAGGAGGCTTTCTTGCTGCTGTGTCTGCTGGGGGGGTTCTTCAGTGGTGCGAGGTCATCGGCGCAGTTGGTGAGCCACTGTGTAAGGTTGCGGGCTGCTTCACTGGGGTCCGTCGTGTTGGTGGGGGGGTTCTGGCTGAGGGAGGTGGTGAGCTGGTCGGCGGTGATCTTGCTCCAGCTTCTGCGGGGAACCTGTTGAGGGTGGTTGTGGGTCATGGTTCTCCTGAAGTTGAAGTGGACGCAGCTGTGGTCTGTCCAGTGCAGTCCGGTGGAGTGGCTGAAGGAGATGTGCTTGCTGGAGGAGAAGATGTGGTCAAGCGTGTGGCCGGCGATGTGGGTGGGGGTGTTCACCAGTTGCTTGAGTCCGAGGTTGGCGAGGTTGTCCAGCAGGGTGGCGGTGTTGCTGTCATTGTTGTTCTCCAGGTGGAAGTTGAGGTCTCCTAGGAGGATGTAGTCTGAGGAGGTAAGGGCGTGCGGGCTGACGAAGTCTGCGAAGGCTTAGCTGAATTGTGTGCGTGGTCCCGGGGGTCTGTAGACGAGGGTGCCTCTGAGGGTGGTCTTGGAGTCGGTGTGTATCTGGAAGTGAAGGTGTTCGGCGGCGGTGAGGGTGTTGTCAGAGTTGGTCGTGATTCGGATGGTGTTTCTGTGGACGATGGCGATGCCTCCTCCGGCTTGGTTGACGCGGTCCTTCCGAGCGATCTTGTAGCCATCCGGGATGGCTATGGCGATGTCGGGAGCTGAGGAGGCGTTCATCCATGTTTCTGTGAGGAAGGCGACGTCTGGTGATGTTGTGTCGAGAAGGTTCCAGAGTTCGACGGCGTGCCTGTTGATGGAGCGGGTGTTGAGCAAGATGCACTTGAGGTGGTCGTTGCTGGAGCCTGGCTTGGTGGGTGCGGTGCAGGATCGGGTGCAGGTGAAGTTGCAGGCGTGGCAGGTGAATGCTCCGTGGGTGCGTTTCGGGTTGGCTTGGTAGCAGGCTGGCTGTCGGCCGGTGTTGAGTGCGTGGAGGGTGGCGGCGTCGTATCTCTGTCGGGTTGGCTGGCTCCGGCGGGGTCCAGGGGTTCTGGCGCTGGGCGCGCTCCAGGCGTGGACGGGAGTAGACGGGCTTGCCGTTGGCGCGCCTTTGGCGCGCAATTGGCACGCCCGCTGCGCGTGGCCGCTGCGCTTACGCGCGGTCCCCGCCAGATATGGCGAAGTGGGAGGGAGGAGCAGCTGGGAGGCGGGAGCGGGGCGGCGAATGGGGAGCGGGTGCCAAGAGAAGGGGGCGGGGCCGCAGGAGAGCAGCGGCTCACTAGGGACCTCTAGGAGCAGTTTGCGGTATTGCAGAGACATACAATGCTGGCTTCTGGCTCACTACCCAAGCATTTGCAATGTACTAGGTCTTGCATTACTGAAAGTATGAGCTATTGGCGTTGCATTATTATTTGCAACGCCAATACCTCAAACTATCAGTAATGCGAGACCTATTGCATTGCAAATGGTTGTTTAAGAAGAATCAAAGAAGCAAAAACAGGGGGGTGAGTGGCATCAGCAGGGAGGAGTGTGGGCTGATTATATACAGTTCAAAGTGTGCATGTCTTTTTGGCCGGTCATCTTGCGACGGTCAGCCACACATGAGCACTTTAAACATCTCTAACCCAACTGTCAGAAGACAGCTGGGTTAGAGCAAGTGCAGGACTCTGGAGTACTGTGGAGTGCCGGGTGAGGCTGCTCCCTCCAATCAGGGCGCTGCTCTCATGCTGGTTAGAACAGCGCCAGGATTGGTCAAGGAAGTTGCAGCATCAGGTTCCTGGAAGAAGAGATCCGGAGCGGAGGACTTCGTGTTCGTCCTCAGGTATGTGTTAACTTTAAAAAAATATATATTTTTGCATGCGTGCCCACTGTTCTCTCCCCCTCCCTCTCCCCCTCCCTCTCCCCCTGTAGATACCAGACACCACTGTATTTCAGGAAGAAAATGGCAGCACAAAAGCGAAATTGAAAATATCATCTATTGAAGTGTTCATTCTGGAGAGTGCTGAGAAAAGCAACATAGATTCTACTCAAGGGGCTGTCGGCTTGTAATGCTCTTTCCTGTGTGTAAGAAAGTGGCTCTGTATATACTGTTCCCAAATAGGTACAGTGTGCACAGAGTCCACAGTCCCCAGAGGTTTGGTAGAGGCTAAAGTTAGATATAACCTTACTCTCTAAAGTGGTAGCTTGGTCGAGCAGTAAGGCAGTATCAGAGGACAGTGTAAAGCATTTGTTGTACACACTCAGTCAGCAAATGGTCTCACACACTCAAGAACTGAACTCTAGGCCAATGGTTTGTATATACAAATATGTGGTTGTTTTATTTTAGAACCAACAATAGGTATCAAAATATACTTTCTCAGAATGAGATGGTTTAGTTAAATACTTTTCAATAGGCAATAGACTTTTGAAGGCAATAGTTACAGTTGTTGCAATGGGCATCACAATTTCAAACACAATCATACATTGAGCTCAATGGGAATTTCTAAGTAAATGCAATTGATTACTTTTAGGATTACTTTTCTAACCTCAGGACTGGATCCTAGATTCAGTCCTGGGACAGTTCCTGGAAACAGGTAAGTAAATGCGTTTTGGTTACAGGAATGATTTTTAAGGAATATTATTGTATTTTAAAAGTTGACACTTAGAAACTTTTTCACATAGAATCACCAATGTTATCCTATGGGAGGAAATTCACATAGCAGGTATGTAGGGTTATAGTTACTTTTTCTAACTCAGTGTTGGATCCTGGATACAGCACTGGTGCATCTCCTGTAAACAGTTGGAAGAAAGTGTTTTTGTTATACAGGCGATTTTTAAGGAGTATTTGTAAGTTTAAAAAATCGACACAATTTCTGGCAAAAAACAGGCAATGTTATCCTATGGAGGAAAATCAAGTTAGCAGTAAGTACGGTTGTAATAACTTTGCAAGGTCAGTGCTGGGCACCAAGATCCAGCACTGGAATCTCTCCTGATAGCAGGTGAGTAAATTCATTTTTGTCGCTCGGCTGATTTTTAGTGAATATTTTAAAGTTTCAAAACTCGACACAAAAGAATTTCCAAGTGAAACCAGTCAATGTTAGCCTTTGGAGGAAAGTGAGTTATCGGCTTTTGGGTAAGTACTCGACTGCCAGAGTTAAGGTTCTGGGCATAGACTCAGGGGTCTCCCAGGGTCAGGAAGGTACAGTTGTTACACCCCAAGCGGCACAGGGGCAGCCGGGTGCAGAGTGAGTTAGGCCCAATGTTATCCTATGGGAGGCAGGGGGCCCTTGGTTGGTGGCTGCTGGCAAGCAGGCCACGCGGCTGTGGGAGCTGGGCTCCAGGTCACTTACTCAGGGCAAGTGGGCAAGTAGATGAGGATAGGTGTTGCACATCCAGGGGCACTCGGGCGGCTGGGTGCAGGGTGCTTTTGAGCCGTCGGGCGCTCAATGGATTTCAGTGGAGAAGCTCAGTGACGAACAAAGGCTGCAAGTTCGGGGACGAAGATTCTTCAGGTGTGACCACCACTTCAAGAGGTAAGTTGGGAAGCTGTGGGTTAGGTTGGCAGCCAAGAGCTGGGCACAGGGCGCCGCAGGGCGCCGGGTGCAGGGGTATCTTTTCTCGTCTGGAAATCTTACCCTCAGCTGGTCGCGGTTGGGGGGGTCTCTGGTGTTGAGGCTGCAGGCGTCGTCAGGAGCGTCAAGGAGGGTCATTGGGTGCCGGATTCGGGGTCACAGCCACCGGGGGGACGTCCTCGTGGTCTTTGTCCACTCCGGCACAGGCCAGGCTTGGCGGGTGCAGAGTGTGCAGGAGTCGCTGTTCCTGGCTGGTGCCAGGGGTTTGTTACTTGCTTTGAGCAGTACCACTGCTCGTGGGAGTCCCAGTTGTTTAGAGTCACAAGGCAGTCAGGTCCTCTGGGGTTTTTTGAGGTTGCTGACCACTGGAGACGCCGGGGTTTAGCAGGAGCAGGTTCAAGGGTCGACAGGCCTGTAAGGCTGGGGCCAAATCAGTTGGGGGCATATTTACAAGGGCTTTATCTTTTTTGGCTTCCAAAGCCAAAAGAGCGGATATAAAACCAGCGCCCTATTTACAAGAGGGTGCTAACATGCATAACCGCATGTTAGCACCCTTTTTCTCAACGCCTCCCTTTGCATCTCCAATGAGATGCAAAGTGGGCCTTACTGGGCGTACCCCGGATGGACTACCTTGCAAATATCGCTGATGTTTACATCGCGATATTTACAAGGCAGCCCACATGATTTTAGCAGATGTTAGATTTTGGCAAAAACTGCAGTTTTCACCAAAATCTAACGTCTGCTAAAATCCTGACTTAGCCATCCCTAACATAGGGGGTGGATTATGCTGATACGACCCTGTGGGTGAAGGGTGAACAAGAGCAGAAGTTGTGTGAGATGGAGACAAAGACTAGCTTTTCTATCTCTTTCCCACTTCTCTCGCTCACACATGAGCACATGCACACATACACCGATAACTCTTTACTCATGTGAGCTTGATAATCGCATGTCTGGGGGTTGCTGTCCTCACCTCCGCTAGCATTTCTAGACCCTGGGCTTCCAAAAATGGAATGCACAGGTTTCCATGTTATGTACCATGCACAGGCACATATAAATCCCAGCATGCGCACACAAGTCTCACGCACTGTCCGGTGCTACACACCTTCCAGTGACACAGGCATTAGACACAAAACGAGTTTGCTGCCAGCACCACGCTCATCACTTAAATCTATGAGGGGAGTGCTCATTGTGCCCGTCCCGGTCTACCAAGATCGCATTTCCATGAGATATGCCTCACAGCGGCGGCTACTCTGCTAAGGCGGAGGAGCATCGCCCCGCTACTTTCCGAGCAGTGAAATAAAGGAAAAAGAAAATAATAATAAAGCAGCATCATTATCATTTTATTTTTCCTACTGCAGTGGCTGAGTTGGCTATGTGTGGGCGGAGCTGGGCTCTGGGACGTCAGAGCACTGCAGGGGGAGAAGTGAGGGCGCTCTGTCAGTGCCCATGATGCTTTGGCCGGCCGTCTCGGGCTGGCCAAAGCGTAATGCGCCCTTTGCATGTTCTCCACCCTGGCTGCATGACAGCTCAGGCTCCCACTGCCTGTCTAAGCACCGAACCATGGCGCTCAGACCAATCACAATACTGCATGGCAGCATTGTGATTAGCTGTGGGAAGCCTGGTAGCCCAGGTTCCTCCTGCTGCAAGACTCAACGAAGATGAAGAGGACCAGCTGGAGGCATCAGCGGGTGCAATGCCATGCCAGGTAAGTGTGTTTTGTTTTAAAAAAATATCTTTTTGATTCCCCCTGCCTCACCACTCCTGCCCAGTAGCAGCCGCTACTGATCCCTCGGTCATGGTGCAGATGTACAATCTGTTTCTGCTCATGATCCAATATTATCCCTAGGGGCCGTATCGTACATACGGTGCATTTTACTTGTTTGCGCCGAGTGTACCTTCTAAAAGGTGCACCTCACATAAACAAGGAAAATGCGCCGTATTAGGATGAATGCATGGTCCCAGGACAGTCACGAGTTTGCGTTGCCCCGGGGGCAGCGCATTCAGGTGAAAAACTGAGCAGCTGCTTTGAAGCCGCTCCATATTTCACAGTGCAGGCGGCAGCCGCCTGCACTTTAAAGGGGGATTAGAGATCCCCTTACAGGCGGGTGCAGTGAGTGACTGGACTTGTCTGCAAGGGGATCCCAGGGGTCTCATCTCAAGAGGCTCACTGACAGCTTCTTGGCCTCTGTGCTCGCATCTGTAATACAACGGGGCACAGAGACTTAGGCATTCCCTCATTTGCATGGGGCAGTCCCCCATGCGAATGAGGGATCTCCCTCTGATGATAGCACTAGTGCTTTATGTGCGCAGGGCTATCGGTATTGCAGTAGGGGCCACACAAGCGTCTGTGGCCCCTTCTCTAATACCACAGTGCCCCGGGGGAGCTCAAAGAAAATGCAAACGCCCGTTGTACCTCCGGGGGACTTCCGTAATACGGCCCAGGAATCCAAATATGAATGCCGCAGAGGCACTGAGGGCAGGGGTACATGTCCCTCAACATGCAGGGCACTTTGCCTCACAACATTTACACTCTCACTGCTCCAGTAACATTCATTTTTAGGTCTCACGCCTAGCGATGCAGTGCACAGCACTGCTCGGGCAGGCAAGAGTCTTTTTGTGGAGGGTTCCAAAACGGACCCTGGAATCGCACACGCTCGTGCGTGTGCGATTCCTTTTGGTCCACGCTATTGGCGTTTTCGGTCGTCTTTTTCAGCAAGACAGCACGCAATAGGCCAAAGGTGGTCACGTTGCTCCGCCCATGACGGTGTCTGTTACCTGCACGCCGACATCTGTTTTCAATTATCATGCCCAGACACAGGTGCGATAATTGAAAACAGATCGATCGCTGTGGCGTACGCACGTGCATCACTCGTTCTAGCTTCTCTGTTACTTCAACGCATTTTACAATAATGCTGCATTGTAACACATCCCATGTTTAAAATGCACACTTCTACACGTCATTAATTGTGCTGATACACTGCACTTTTTAAAAACAGATGATCCTTTCACATTTTGCTCTAAATTTTATTTTGTGCAAATCTTTTTAATATCAGTTGAAGAAGTGCACCGTGGGTAAGGCATCGCTTTGGGAAATCCCTTGAGGTCGTCAACTAGATCCACAAGCACCTGCATATCCTGCTCATTTGAATCCTGGTGGCAACACACCCTGCACATTTTTTTATTATGAGCTCTTTGAGAGTATTACGTAAAAGTCACCGGCTCCAGCTTTTTTTGTTTTGGGTTGTAAGCTCTTTGTATCAGCGCAGCGCCCTTTCCCGAGCACCGCCATGGCTGTGCTTTATTTGTTGTGTGTTTTTGCTCCAGTCACCGGCTCCAGCTTTATTTTGGGTTGTAAGCTCTTTGTATCAGCGCAGCACCCTTTCCCGAGCACCGCCATGGCTGTGCTTTATTTGTTGTGTGTTTTCGCTCCAGTCACCGGCTTCAGTTTTATTTTGTGTTGTAAGCTCTTTGTATCAGCGCAGCGCCCTTTCATGAGCGCCGCGCTGGTTGTGCTTTATTTGTTGTGGGTTTTCGCTCCAGTCACCGGTTCCAGCTTTTTTTTGGGTTGTAAGCTCTTTGTATCAGCGCAGCGCCCTTTCCCGAGCACCGCCATGGCTGTGCTTTATTTGTTGTGTGTTTTCGCTCCAGTCACCGGCTTCTGTTTTTTTTGGGTTGTAAGCTCTTTGTATCAGCGCAGCGCCCTTTCACGAGCGCCACACTGGTTGTGCTTTATTTGTTGTGGGTTTTCGCTCCAGTCACCGGCTCCAGCTTTTTTTTGGGTTGTAAGCTCTTTGTATCAGCGCAGCGCCCTTTCATGAGCGCCGCGCTGGTTGTGCTTTATTTGTTGTGTGTTTTCGCTCCAGTCACCGGCTTCTGTTTTTTTTGGTTGTAAGCTCTTTGTATCAGCGCAGCGCCCTTTCCCGAGCACCGCCATGGCTGTGCTTTATTTGTTGTGTGTTTTCGCTCCAGTCACCGGCTTCTGTTTTTTTTGGTTGTAAGCTCTTTGTATCAGCGCAGCGCCCTTTCCCGAGCACCGCCATGGCTGTGCTTTATTTGTTGTGTGTTTTCGCTCCAGTCACCGGCTTCTGTTTTTTTGGGTTGTAAGCTCTTTGTATCAGCGCAGCGCCCTTTCACGAGCGCCACACTGGTTGTGCTTTATTTGTTGTGTGTTTTCGCTCCAGTCACCGGCTCCAGCTTTTTTTTTGGGTTGTAAGCTCTTTGTATCAGCGCAACGCCCTTTCCCGAGCACCGCCATGGTTGTGCTTTATTTGTTGTGTGTTTTCGCTCCAGTCACCGGCTCCAGCTTTATTTTGGGTTGTAAGCTCTTTGTATCAGCGCAGCACCCTTTCCCGAGCACCGCCATGGATGTGCTTTATTTGTTGTGTGTTTTCGCTCCAGTCACCGGCTTCAGTTTTATTTTGGGTTGTAAGCTCTTTGTATCAGCGCAGCGCCCTTTCATGAGCGCCGCGCTGGTTGTGCTTTATTTGTTGTGGGTTTTCGCTCCAGTCACCGGCTCCAGCTTTTTTTTGGGTTGTAAGCTCTTTGTATCAGCGCAGCGCCCTTTCCCGAGCACCGCCATGGCTGTGCTTTATTTGTTGTGTGTTTTCGCTCCAGTCACCGGCTTCTGTTTTTTTTGGGTTGTAAGCTCTTTGTATCAGCGCAGCGCCCTTTCACGAGCGCCACACTGGTTGTGCTTTATTTGTTGTGGGTTTTCGCTCCAGTCACCGGCTCCAGCTTTTTTTTGGGTTGTAAGCTCTTTGTATCAGCGCAGCGCCCTTTCATGAGCGCCGCGCTGGTTGTGCTTTATTTGTTGTGTGTTTTCGCTCCAGTCACCGGCTTCTGTTTTTTTTGGGTTGTAAGCTCTTTGTTTCAGCGCAGCGCCCTTTCATGAGCGCCGCGCTGGTTGTGCTTTATTTGTTGTGGGTTTTCGCTCCAGTCACCGGCTCCAGCTTTTTTTTGGGTTGTAATCTATTTGTATCAGTGCAGCGCCCTTTCACGAGTGACGCGCTGGTTGCACTTTTTTTGTTGTGTATTTTCGCTGCTCCTGTATCCTACTCTCTCTGCTCTTACTAAACCCTCCCTTCTTCCCCCCTCAGTCCAGAAGCAGGCGTAAGGAAAGTAGCAATAATAGAGGTTATCGCTACTTTTCTTGCCGCTATGCTTCATGGCGTGGGGCTTGATGATAGGAGAAATGTCGCCTAGAAACATTTCTCCTGTCATGTCAGGTCAGGAACGCCCACTTTGCATCTCATTAGAGATGCAAAGCTGGACGTTAGGAATTCCTACGCTAACGCAAGTTTTCACTCGTGAGTTTGCTAATTAGGCGATAAAATTATCGCCGCTTTCCGGCTGAAAACGGCCACAAAAGCGGCGATAATTCTATCGCCTCGCTGATATGCCCCAATATGCTTTTAAAGTTACTCTACATTCAGGTAAGAGGAAAATTAGACTTCATTCCGGTGGCAAGCCATGCCTGCTGAAAACCATTGAAAGCTTCTTTAAGCAACAGTTCAGTAACCACAAATCTCACACTGCAAAAATGTAAATCGCAAGACTCTGCACATCCGCCAAACTACACCCAGGCCAGAAAAAGATGTCACTGTCCTTACTATTCCTGCTGGGGCATTTCTCTCATCCGGGGGCTTTCCACTTCAAAGCCGTACCTATGCATTTAACAAGGAACAGGAGCAAGCATAAGCCGGTGTCCGAGGAGCTGTGTCTGCTCTACTGAACATGACTGAAGCCTGAGCTACGGTTCACCAATACATCCTCAACAAGCGTTTGCAATGCAATAGGTCTCGCATTTACGCAAGTTTAAGATATTAGCATTGTAATTGACAATGCCTTTTATTTATGTTTTAGAAACCAAAACATAAATAAAAGGCATTGTCATTTACAATGCCAATAGCTCAAACTCGCGTAAATGCGAAACCTATTGCATTGCAAACGCTTGTTTGTTTTTCGAAGACAAACGCAGCTTTCTTTTAGGAAAAAAATAGCAGACCATGCACGGCGGGGCAGACATCAATTATTATTATTTTTTACCAATGCAGCTGCGTCAGATTCCATAAAACATACTTACAGATTCGGGGAGCTACTATGTGGCGCCCTCTAGCGGTTTAGCAGCGACCTCGCCACCCCCTAATGGCGAGTCAGGCAACCCTCCACCCTAAATGGAATCTGTACAAAAATGCGTTTTCGCAGTTATATTTGCAGCTGCTTTTCGATGTCTCTTTTGACAGCGCCCCAGTGAGATTGAAGAGCGGGAAAAACACAAGAATGTGACCTCGCTTTGTAACGGCTGATTTCCCTCACAGCCTCGACTCCCCAGCGCTATAGATAACAGCTGCTATGGTCGGCTAACTCAGTGCTACAATGTGCATTGAAAACACAACGATCAAAGGCTGAGTAAGTCCGGAAGGAACACAAGCCTGTGACCATCACGGTGCCCACAGCAGCCACATTAATCCACTGAGCTATCTCGCGTGTCAATAAAAGTCTGGCGAGCTGCTGCTTCGAGGCTCTTCAAAGCTCTCTCTTTGTGAACTCATCTTTTTTGTAAACAGAGGAATGCGACACGAGTTCTATGAGCTGTGAGTCTCGGCACAACCCTAGCGCATTTAACCCTCCGCTGCTGAGGTGTTTACTTTTGACTCGTACATCCAACTCCACTTCAGATGTGTTCAGGACAGATTGTTATTCTATCTATCTATCCATCCATCCATCCATCCATCCATCCATCCATCCATCCATCCATCCATCCATCCATCCATCCATCCATCCATCCATCCATCCATCCATCCATCCATCCATCCATCCATCCATCTATATATCTATCTATATATCTATCTATATATCTATCTACAGAAGACATTCAGTTGGATTCCCACAGAATCCAGAAATAGGTTCACCCACGCACTCATCCCCAGCAGACTTGACTATGGCAATGCACACCATGGCAAAGTCACCCAGAAACCACTCAGGAAACTACTGAACGTCCAAAACGCAGCAGCCAGACTGGTCCTCGACACCCCCCACCGCAGCCACATGACACAACATCTCTGAAAACTCCACTCACTCCCAATCAACAAGAGAATCACATTCAAGCTCCTTGTAAACATCTACAATGCTCTCCACAACGCAGGACCAGTATATCAGAACCACCGCCTCACTTTACCCACACCTGCCAGACACCTCCGCTCTGCCCAATTCACCCTGGCCTCCGTCCAATGGATCAACATGACCAGAACCGGAGGAAGATCCTTCTCCTAGCTCGCAGCCAAGACCTGGAACACCCTGCCTCTGCCCCTAAGGCAATCTGCGCAGTTGACCCAATTCAGGAAGGACCTCAAGACCTGGCTCTTTGACTGAAACCCAGACGGTTCAGCCCCCCCCCCC
The DNA here is from genome assembly GCF_964204655.1 of Triturus cristatus. Taxonomy (NCBI): domain Eukaryota; kingdom Metazoa; phylum Chordata; class Amphibia; order Caudata; family Salamandridae; genus Triturus; species Triturus cristatus. Next base: position 1,198,082,090 of record NC_140582.1, on the reverse strand, counting down.
CCCACACCCCCTTCAGTGCCTTGAGACCCTCACAGGTGAGAAGTTTATGGTAACTTGTAAATTGGGCGATGAAAAAAAAAGCCGCCATCGAAAAACATTATGCTACGGCAGCGTTAACCCCTTGTAAGTATGCCCCTAAGTTTGAGCTCCGGCATGGAAAGACAAATGAAATAATGTAGTGGATAACCTGTGAGACTGAGCCAGAGTTTAAAAAAAGTCACGCAACGCAGCACAGTTCCCAAAGAGGCTGTGCTGCGTTGCATGACAGGGAGGGAGCAGGAGAGCACCATCTCTACAGAGATTTCCTAGCGTTGGTACGGATTTACAGCAGTCAAGCACCAGGCCCACACCATAGCGCTTGGATGTGTGCATGAGTCTAGCATTTTGTGCTCGAAAGTAAATTCAAAAATATATATATTTTGTGCTGGTTAGCATCACTTTTGTGATGCTAACCAGCCTGAAATGTTTGAAAATCTACTCCTACATGTGTAGTGTATGTATGTGAGTGTATATGTGGCAAGAAGTATGTAAGTAGTACTGTTAATAAATTAAAGTTACACATCTTGTGACGCCTTATGCAATAAAAAACCATAACTTCTCATATACTCTTTAATCTCTTTTAAAAAATCGATACGTGTGGAGATCTTGTATCCTCTTATCCTTGTTCCTGTTTGATTGTGTGTAGTATTCTCTGCCTCCTTTTGCACACACCTCCCTTTCATTATGATGTTGGATCGTGAAGAAGATCATGATGTTATTTCGGCGGGAATCTGGTGGATGAGCAATGTATTGAACACTCTCATGTTTTCCCTGGGAAACTTAGAAATGGATTATATGCAATAATGAGCAGTCTAACATATTTTGTCGTCAGAACAGCATCCTGTGTACAAGTCGATAGTTTGTCTTGCACCAGCACTTTAAGAAAATATGTGAATTATTGTAGTGGCATAGCGGAGGAGCGTCCCTCCACTGCTTTTAAGCAGTGCCAAGTAGAAATATAAAATGATAATACCTTATTATCATTTTATGCTTCGTGCTGCTTTGCGTGTGAGCGGGGCTGCTCTGCTCTCGGAGAAGGGGAAGAGTGGCCGCCCAAAAGAGTCATGCGCACTTTCCATGTTCTCCATGCAGGCTGCATGACAGCCTGCGTGGAGAACATGCCCAGGCCCCCATTCCCTGGCTGAACGCCGAACCAGGATGCTCAGACCAATCACAACGCTGCATTGCATTGTTGCAATTGGTCAGGGGAACCGGGGTGCTTCCCAGTCATTGGTCAATGGGGCCTAGCTGTACTTTCTGTTTCTCGAGTTCGACGAGGAGAGCAGGAGCAGAGACGCGGGACCCGACGGCAAGGTAAGTTTATTTTTTTTATTTTGCCATGACTCCGCCCATTCAGTAATTCACCCGCACAGGCGGGGAATTAGTGCCGCGTGGGCGGAGCTGCGGAGGCATGACGGCTCCACGCCGTCATGAGCACATGGCTACCATGACTAATGACAGCGTGGAGCCGTCATGAGCACGCAAGGGGTTAAAGAAAAATATGGAATATGAATTGTGATTATTGTTCAGAATACAACATATTACAATCATTTTCATTACTATACCAAATATGTATGTTCACTTGATTTTCGAAGGTTATTATATAAAAAATGTCAATACAACTATTGCCCTTATTGTTGTAAAATTAATGGACAGCTGATTCTCATATCTCTATTTAATATTATCCATAAACTCAGCACTTGTTCTCTATTTCCTTGAGAGAGAGGTTCCTCGTTTATTATCATCCCAAATCTGTTCACTACTTTAGAATGGTGTTTTAATTCACATTGGCATACCTTCCATTTCTCGAATGGATTCCTCTTCAGACAAAAAGGATGCCCCAGAGGCTGGGATTGCGTGCAAAGCCCTCAAAAACCTTTGTTGGGACACTGCAATATGATGCTCTGTTGAAGAACCTGTGCCACTTACTCCAAGTTTTGAATCTGTTCAAGATATATAAAGGCACTTAGATTAATCAAGCCAGCAGTATGTTATTGGCCTTTAAAATAGATAAGGAATGGGACTTACTTGATAATATATTTAAAAGCAAATGTATATGTTCCATGGATTTATACGTTGTAAAAGATTACGATTATGAAAAGAATGTAGAGTTCTTATGTCTATCAAAAGAGAATGAAAATAGAATAAGGACCGAATGTTCACTTTTATCTTAACTCTGGATATTCTATGCTTTAAAGACTGTACCATATCTCACCTCTTAGTTCAAGGACACATTATAGGACCTGTAATGATGGCTGGGTCATGCAAGGTGGCCTTGTGTGGTCCTGCACCACACAAGGCCACCTTGTTGTGTTTAAGTTGTGTTGGTCCTGCACCACACAAGGCCACCTTGTTGTGTTTAAGTTGTGTTGGTCCTGCACCACATTGTGGGGTGCAAGAGCGACGCAAAGGGGCTCATAGATTTGCCCCTTGATCCCCTCCTGAAATTCCCTATCTCCATATTTCACATCATCTCTTTCTCCTGAGTCCCATCTTCTCCCTTCTTCTGCAAGGACTTCAGTTAATTCCTTCCTCTTCACCATCCACCCAAACTCAGACCCCATGCACTCACACATTTTCTTTTCTTTTGGCTCTGTCAGTTTTTCAACCACATAGAATCAGGTACAATCAGCAAATATGTGACCATTGCTGTGTGTGCTTTGCAGAGAGCCCAGTGACTGGATGTGCATACCATTTGACCTTTATGGCCCACTGGCAGGTGCTGTGTGATTCTCACACTGCATTCAGCCTCAGCTCCACCACCACCATTCTTACCCCATCATGAACACCAGCCCAGAACCCTAAAACACCTCGACACTCCTGATTTTATAAGATGCTCCATACCCCCATACAACAGTCATATGTAGCAATGAAAGCAATACAGAAATACAACATCTGGAAAAACTAAGGGGCATATTATCAAGACAAGCGATAAAATTATCGCCGCTTTAGCGGCAGAAAACTGCCGCTAAAACGGTGATAATGGGCTTGATAATATGCCGCAGAGAATTCCAATAGAAGCCCATGTTAGATGTGAAGGACATCTAACCTGAGCTTCAATTGAAATTCCATAGAGCATATTATCAAGCCCATTATCGCCGTTTTAGCGGCAGTTTTCTGCCGCTAAAGCGGCGATAATTTTATCACCTGTCTTGATAATATGCCCCTTAATACTTTTATGGAATGCAAGATGAAGTAAAGCGTGAAATGTGAACAGGGACAGCATCACTGATACGGATTACCGTAAGAGGTTTTAGAGAACTAGTTTACAAGGCAGTTTCTAATTACTGCTGGGTCCAGGATTCCACCACTTACAGCCCTCTCCACGACACTATCACTTCTTGTTAAACATGTCTGTGTATTTATAGAAAGAAAAAATATTGAAAGCAAACATGGTGGAAGTAGATTATTCAGCATCTGAGTGATGGTTGTTTCTAGACCATGCAGCTGTTCCTCTGACTTCAACAAACTACACCCTAAGGCCATGATTGTGAATGACTCTGATGGCCTCACAGGGGCTGGTCGTAACGTTATGATCACAAGCCCATTTTACACAAGATTGTACTAGAACGCTAAAAGGTTTCAGGTAAGAGACCACAGGCCAAGAAAAAAAGAAAGTTTTCTGTTGAAAAGCTGCTCTTTCCAACAAGCTGCCGGTTAGACCCCTTCCTGGTCCAGGGTAGCGCACACACTTCTGGTTGGGATACTGGGCACTGCTGGATGGTAGGCCGCGTGTGCGCGTGCATGCCCCTGTGCGCGCAATCTACAGGGAACATAGGAGCAGATACACAAAGCTTTTTTGATGTCACAAACGGCCTGATTTCCAGAATGGAGGCAGAATGGTATGCATTGATGTTTTGTGACTGGATTCAAGGCACAAAATAGTAATACTTTACCACTAATTCATAATTTGTGCTAACTCATTCGCAAATGGGAAAGGGTCCCCAAGGGATGCCTTCTCCTTTGAGAAGGTTAACCAAATGATATTTTTTTCACGGACCACTGCCTACTCTTAAAAACTGAAACTTACATGTTTAATTTTCTTTTTTGAAATGCATCCCATTTTAGTTTAAGAAAAAAGGGCCGTGTTGGAAAGAGGTTTGTTAGTAGTGATAAGTAGGGACATACCACTAGTATTAAGGCATAATCACAATAAAATGTTCACTCAACGTCTCAATAAAGTAATCCCTTACTTAACCCTTGGTAGCTGGCAATGATCAGGCAGCCTTAACTTAGGAGACAGGTATGTAAAGCATTCAAAAGCATCATTACATTACATAAGTAAGACACAATACACAATAAAAATCCAATACCAATTTATAAATATATATTATATGTTTGTGAAGAAATAGAAAACAAAACAACAAAAATCCAATGTATGGAACTGGAGAAAAAATGTATTAAGAATAAACACTTTTTAGTGCTTAACAAACAATAGCACCAAATTGGGACATCTGGTGGCGCTTGACTGGGACATCAGTCAAGTCATAGTATTTACCACCCATCTCCATTAAAAGCCGTCAACATAATTCTCCTAACTCACCCAAACCCTCCCAGCTTTCTAGTGAAACCTGCCAATTCAGAACATCCATCTCGTTCTTCACCCCTGCGGGTTTTACAAGTCAGGTTCCCACGTAGGGGTCATGCACAGTCATGGTTAAAACTCTGCTTCCCAAACTTTTTAGAGCCACTACCCACTTTTAGAACAACAAACTTTTGCGACCCACGTAGCCTTAATGGGCATGAGGTGGGCGATTATTTAATGTAACTCATCGTGGGGAAAGTCCATTGTCATTTACAGACAGCACATTTTCCATTGAAATGGTCAGTAAATTTGTATAGACATACAGTTTTATATTGCACCCGAATGATAATGTGCGGTTTTAGTGAAAATGTATTATCTGTGCATCATCAAGTAATGTGTCCTGATTTTTTCTGATCCTTTTAAAATCTTTGGGGCTTATTTATGAGTCCTTGCATCACATTTACACTGCCGTTGCGTCACTTTTTGTGATGCTGCGGCGGCATAAATAATGTGCCATGTTGCTCTTTATTTACGAAGTAATGCATCTGGGTGAATGCGTCACTTCATGAACCCTTGCGCTACATTATACCTGTGTCAGGTATAATATATGCAGGGTGGACGTTCCCCCACAAGAAAGGGTCGTAGAAGTGACGCACTGAAATCTATAAGATTTCGCTGCGCCACTTCTATGACGCCAATGCATCAAAAACGTAACCCTGCCTCATGGCAGGCATAAGGGTGACGCAGGCCCTTTCACATGGTGCTTGCTCCATGTGAAAGGACACATTGCTGGAGTTGCGTCTGTTTTCAGACACACCCCAGCAATGCGTCACTTTGCACCTACAGTTACGTTAATAATACAGACCTATCTGTAACTCCTTGCGACATGATGTGCCGTTCTGTAAACATGGTGCATCCATAGTGTCGCAAGGAGGGCGCACTCAGAAGTGTTGCATCTTTGCTTTGTCACAGTGATGCGACACTTCTCATAAATAAGCCCCTTTGTTTTCATAAAATTTGCTTCATTTTTGCTTTCACAGCTACTGAATGTGCCCGTACACCTAACAGTGTTTACATTTGTTGTGTGTCACAAACAATGACATTCTACAGCCTTTCCTTTCACACATCATTTACCCCAGCAAGACTGTGATGTAACCCAGGAAGATTGTCACATAATTCACTTAACATTTCTTTCTCTGACTGCAAAGTGAGAGGAGTTTATAAACACAGGTCGCACTAACATAGCCTCAAACTTTAAGCTCCACGAACATTTGTACAAAGACATTTTGATGCCCTGTAGTCGATGTACAACACCTCCTGGCACATTTTAGAGACCAAAGCAAACACAAAGAGATGATGGACGGAGTGCTGAAACTTTTCAGACACTCACCTCCAGTCAAATATATGGGTTGAATCCATCATCATTATTTAGCTCACTTTGCCACCTCAGTTCAGACCCAGCTATATGCAAGTCAGTCTTGACCCTGTGCCTCATGGGAACAGTCCAGCCCGAACTGCCAAGCCATGTCTTCCCTGAACCGAAAAAAAGCATCCTGGGACCGGTTTCTGGGTAATACCCTTCATCAGCCAGGCTAGCTTGAATCCAGTGGCAAAGTGGGCAAGGGAACCACGTTTGGGCATACCCTGCCAACTTAGGGCGAACAAAGCAAACACAAGGAGATGATGGACGGAGTGCTAAAACTTTTCAGACACTCACCCCCAGTCACAGATCTGGGTTGAATGCCCAGATGTGGGTCCCTTGCTCACTTTGCCACTGGATTCAAGCTAGCCTGGCTGATGAGGGCTGTTAGCCCGAAACCGAACCCAGGATGCTTGTTTCCGGTCCAGGGAAGACATAGCTTAGCGGTTTGGGCTGGACTGTTCCCATGAGGCACAGGGTCAAGCCTGATTTGCATATGGCCATGTCTGAACTGGGGTGGCGGAGTGAGCTAAAGAATGATGATGGATTCAACCCAGATCTGTGACTGGGGTGGGTGTTTGAAAAGTTTCAGCACTCCATCCATCATCTCCTTGTGTTTGCTTTTTTACATTTTAGAGACCTCCTGGACATGTTTCAAAAGACTCTTGTAAAATCAAGTAAATAATCAATGAATGGAAGTCTTAGGGTTAGAACTGAAGTAAGTTTATTCCAGGAATAAAGATCCCATCCATCCAGCAGGTGAACTGACCAACTCTGATAAACAGTCAGAGCATGGAGTTCCATCACCATTGAGCTACTGAAAGAGATACAGTGTATGACATGCTTATGGGAGGACATAGTAAACACAGTACTACACACCTAACTAAAATGCACAATACTACAACTCTGGGGCATATTTACAAGCCCCTATCGCCACAGGAACGTCACGTCACTTTTAAAGGCGTTCCTGTGGTGATAGGAGCTTCGCCTTATCTACAAGGCGGCATTGAGCCACATAACGTGGCTTAACACCGCCTTGTAAATTAGGCACCCTTATACGCTACACTTAGCGTGAAAGGGGTAGGGCAATGGGTGTTGCGGTGGGCGTTTCACCGTAACAGATATTGATTTCGATGCTACCCCCTATTTACAAGGGCAGTGTAAATAGGAGACTGAACCAAAATAAAGACCAGGGAAAACCTGATCTTAACATGGCGAAACGAGGAGAAATGCTTTATTTCTCCTAGTTTTTGCTGTTTCTATGTGTGCTGCATTGTGCATGTTTCACATAACAATCATTCCCTCAACACAGGCCCCCTTGCACTATGGTGCAAGGGTGCCTACTTTGCGCTAGGCAGCTGAGGTTAGTGCCAGAGCAAGAGAAAACGCAGGGAAGCACCATATCGTTGTAAATACGGTGCATCCCTGTGTTTTCAGAATGGCAGAGCATGACGTTAACAATTTTTGCTTTACACTAAGCTTCGCCATTCCCTTGTACATATGTTTCTTTACAAAGATGAACACATTGGTATGTTGGGGCATATATATTTACAAATGTGTGTGTGTATGTGTGTGTGTATGCGTGTGTGTGTGCGTGTGAAGCTTCAGTGAAAAAACTTTGTTAAGAGAAAGCTAGGATTTCTGTGGTTCTTAAGATATTAATGTTCGTCAAAAAACAATTTCTGAAAATCCTTGAAAAAAACACAAGTTTAAAGTGATGCTGTGGTTATGAAACAGACCTCACAGACACACACACGCATTTTTCCTTGACGTTCAACTCAACCGCTTATTCTGCTTTGGGTAACCCAGCCACATTTTTTTAAAAAGAAACTGTTGTGGTAAATCAGCACTTGAGGAAGCAGCATGCTTCGTATTGTTAATGCAAAGTGAAGGTGGCGGTAGAACCTGACACGTTTCCTCTTTCTGCCACAAATAGCCACTCAAAAGTGGCCCATATCCACTTGCACTTCAAAATGTACAGATGCCTTGTGGGATCTCCAGTGAATGTGTTTCTAATATTTACCGCCGACAGGAAAGAAAAACGCAAAATACTACTGTTGAAATCATGGACAGTTAATGTCACATTTTCGTGGCCCTAATACAACTTTAACAGTGAACTCTATTGTGCATATAATAAGTAGGAAAAATTCCATGACAGGAGTTTGGTGCCCTCTAGTGGGCTGTTTAAGAAATGCTGTACTGGTTATGAAAAACCAAAAGTTTATTTTTACGTCTTTCTCTTTGTTGTGCATTCCTAGTTCTAGTCGACGAGTTGGTTCAAGCTGTTTGTTTGCAATTAGACCTATTGTTAGCTTTATTTGCCGATCCATCTTGAGATAAATAGAAAGAAATGTGCCCGCGCCAATTTGTAGGTGGGAGCATGAGTGCTGCAGGATCAGAGAATCAGCAGTGCATAAAGTGAAGGAAAAACACCTAATCCAATGGATGGCTTTTATTTTGTAAAATGGATTCACAAATCCTCTGTGGCTTCCTGCATCTGTGGCGAATACATGAATTCACAGTCCAGTTAGCTCTAAAATGTAAACTCTTCAGGCCATATTTCTAGATCATATCATGCAGCGCAGTCTTGCTGCACTGCGCTGTAGGATGGGGATTCAAGCCAGCCTGGCTGATGAGGTGTGATGACCCGAAACCGGTCCGAGGATGCTTGCTTCCGGTCCAGGGAGGACCTGGCTTGGCAGTTCGGTCTGGACAGTGGCGTAACGGAAGCTCAGGGGGCCCCCCTGCAAGTTACATGGAGGGGCCCCCACTTCAGATTTAATCCGGAGCTCTAAGGCCTTAGTACTGGGCTGAGGGGGCCCCCTGCAGCTCACGCCCCCCCCGCACAACGGGGGATGCGGGGGCCTGTGTTATGCCCCTGGATCTGGACTGTTTCCATGAGGCACAGAGTCAAGACTGATTTGCATATGACTGGGTCTAAACTGGGGTGTCATGGTGAGCATAGGAACAATGGACTTAACCCAGATCTATTGGCTGAGGGAGAATGTTTGATTTGCTCTGCATTCCGTCCATCATTATGCGCAGGGGTGGGTCCCGGGCTCACTGTGCCCCTGGATTCAAGCTAGCCTGGCTGATGAGAGGTGATGCCCCAAAACCGGTCCAAGGATGCTTGCTTCCAGTTCAGGGAGGACCCGGCTTGGCAGTTAGGTCTGAACTGAGGTGAGATACTGAGCAAAGAAACGATGCACTTAACCCAGTTCTATTGACTGTGGGAGAATATTTGATTTGCTCTGCATTCTGCCCATCATCTGTGGGGCTTTCGCAGGATAAGGAAAGGGCAGGAATGTACAATGAATTCTTGCCTTTTCCCTGCGCTGGCACACAATGTACTGCCTAGTGCCAATGCACGCACCTTTGCACCATGGTGAAAGAGTACCTGCTTTGTTAGCAGGATTGTTTTTTCGCAGGAAGGGGCACCATCCATTTACTGATTAGTGGCCCGAGAAGATAGAGTCCCCAGGGTCTTTTATGCTGAGGAAGGGGGCAACGCCTTCCTACCTCCCCCTAAATAATGAAGGCATTGCCCCCCTTGCGCGTGACCCACCTGGCGTGTATTGCTTTAAATTGTGTAGGAGCCCACTCACTTTTTAAAATGTTGTTGTGGATTAATGGATCACGGAAAAATGTTTATCACAAATGTTTTTGACCCCAAGCAGGGTCCTTCTGGGACGGGAAACAACCTTTCCAACGCAGTCTTTACATCGCACTACCTTTACATATCAGTCATTACATCCTTTACATCGCAGGTCATTACAAAGCAGCCATTACGTCTCATGTCACTACAATGCATGTCATTACAACGCATGTCACTACAACGCAGGCATTACATCGCAACTCATTACAATGCATACTATTACAACGCATAGTACTCTTGCACTTACTGGAGTTAGAATAGTAATTTTTACCCCTACACAATCCAACACTTACCCTACTTTTGCACTCACTGGAATTAGAATAGTAATTATTACCCCTGTTCTATCCAACACTTACCTTAAATGCAATGTAATGGTATGCATTGTAATGGTATGTGTTGTAAAGGTATATTGCGATGTAATGGAATGATTTGTAAAATTAGTTTCTGAAAATGCGATGTAATGGCATGCGATGTAAAAGAATGCAATGTAAAGGATGTTGCGCTGTAAAAACTGTGTTGCAAAGGCATGCATTGTAAATGTATGCGTTGTATCATCATACATTCACCTGGGACCCCACCACTAGGCCTAGGGGATCAGAGGATCCCTACCCTTTATGTCTTTTTTTGTAACTTTCTTTTAGGACTCAGGACTGAGTCACAAGTCCTAAGAAGGCTGCCACAATATCTTTGTTCTGCGTTGTGATGTGTACAACATATTTTAACATTAATAGCTCAAATACTACAAACCGGATTTGCACCAATTTACAATAAGATCTCTCTCTGGACCAAGATCTAGCTTTCTGCTAAAGTTGGTGTAAAACTGTTCAGCAGTTTGGGCTGTAGCTGTGTCTAAAGTTCAGATGGAAAATGAATGGGGAAAACTCATTTTGGGACCCCCCTTTTTTCTCAGCATCTGCTTGACGGATCACCCCCAAGCTTTTCAGGAAGGAGCTGAAGTTAAAAACAAATTGCAAGGGGTGGGTTGTGAAGATTCGTCAAGAGACGCCAAGGATATAAACAAACCAAAAAATGCGCGATCCTAACTATAATTACCCAGTGGTGACAGCCACAAGTTCGAAATGTGCGAGCCACCTCCTAATTTTTCATTCATACACTGAAAATGTACAATTATTCATTTATTAATAATATGTGCACTCTGCCTAAATGTGCCAGAAACAAATGATTCATCTCTGTTATGGTGGGTATTGATGCTGATGTGTCCAAATATAAATCTATCTCTAAGACATGATCCAGTTATCATTTATCGATAATTTTTTTAATACCCCATAGAAATGACACAAAATATGTGCCCTTCACTATGCCACAGTCATATACACCCATGCACCCCAAATATATATCACAGAATGTCTTGTAAAGGACCAAACCTGTAAAACAAAATATGCGAAGAACAGAACAATGTATGCATTTGTAAGTGGATTGTGGTGCCCTATGGTAGCAACCATGCCAAAAACAGAAATAGGTAGGTTCTGTAAGAGCTGGCAGCTCCACCCCAGGCCCGGGACCTTGCATCCAAATAGAGGTGGGTACATCATGATAAGCGGAATAGATGAACACAGGGTCAGTTGATCAGCATATATAGCCATCATGGTAGCAACACTGTGAATAAACATGAAATCGCTGATATAGGCAATGCTACCCACATGGGAGTTCTGCTGTGTCCCTTGTGAGCGCTATCTCACCAGGGCGTCATACCTGATAATCTCTCCAAAGACTATTTGTCTCGTCAAGCACAGGTGAGCAGATCCCACTATTGGTGTACCTATAGCAACACTATCCTAGCAGATCATTGGCTGTCTGCGGGGTGATGGAGATGAACAGTGCCATGCTGCCTTTTGAGTCGGAATGCGATGTGCGGCCCAAAGTGAAGTCTTCACTGGTAGGCGGTTCGTTGTCCTTGATACAACTCGCCAAGATAATCATGCTTTCTGACTCTCCAAGGCCTGCCTCGACATTGAGGCTGTTGTGTTCCTGTGAGATGAACTTGGTTTTGAAGTTGTGTGACAGTGGTGGTGCATTCCGTTTGCCAGGGTGTAAGTGTCTCTAGGGAGGCCTCATAGCGTTTGACACTGTCAGCCTGTTTTTTATGATCATCTCAGAGGTGGCAGATGTCATTTGTAATTGTCCCCAGTCGTTGTTCTATTGCCACTCAGGACTCCCATATTGAAATTCAGGATACCATCCAACTTATCTTGTGGAGTGTCAGCGACCGTGGGGGGTATACTATCCTCCATTATTATTGTGGAAGAGCCATCTGAGTGGACTGATTGGGATCCGATAAAGTCTGCCCCTCGTGTGTACCATGTCATAATTTTAGAGGGTGAACCCCGTGGGTATAGGCCTACCCCTGGATCCTCAGACAATAGTGGACACACACACAGAGTGAGGCAGTATGGGTGAAATACCCTGAGTGGTCGTTCACCCACACTGCCTTGAGGAGTGCTACAATGATATGTATTGTCGGGTTTAGTGATGGAAAATAAAGGATTGTTCATTGGAGAGGTACATTTTTCAATGACCCCTGGTATTCAAGATGATCTAAGATCTCCCTGACCTGTTTTTTAGCTTCTTGCTTTATTGGAAATTGCCTCTGAGCATTAGGTGAAACTTTTAACGGGATCACGTGGTAGGATGAGTCCTCATCCCACCCAGCATGATTTTTGTACAATGCTGGAGCTTGGACTACTGCCCACTCCTGTGATTATGTTTGTTTAAGGTGAACGGGAACATGGTCAGAAAATGCAGGAAAAATTATACTTTCTACCCAGGGGCACTCCATTACAAATGCTGGTGGCCAATCTAGTTCTGGTAACAGGATGTCATAACCAGATGATAAGTTCTTCCAAAAAAGACTTTTTACTTTCCTGGGCTTGTCCCCCCCATGCGGAGTGTTATTTCATGCAACTTATGTGGTGTGCTCACCCTGGTGTCTGGTGTTTCCATCGTGATGTAATCATTCAAGTCCGCTGTCACCAGAAATTGCTTCAGGTTCTGGAGAGCTATTGTTACTTCTGCCGCACTGTCTAGCATCGTCAGAGCCCATTCCCGGTTCAGAAGTTGTGTCCTCAGAATTCTGGGCATGTCTGGTTTTCAGACCAGCAACTTTCTTTTTCTTAAATTGAGGTTTTGATTTTTGCTTATCTTCTTTTTTAGAAGTAAAGTCTTGAGCGAGCTGCTTGTCACTGGACTGTGTGCGCTCCTCTTTGTGTTCTGACCGTCCTTCTCTCTCAGAGCTTTTCTTCGAGCCCTGAAAGGAACGAGAGGAACGTGTATCAGTATCCTGATACCTGTCAGGTTTCCTAATATTATCCCTATTCCAAAGGTTGTACCTCTTTTCAGAGGGCACCCGTGGAGGGGACCTACCTCGGGACTGAGATCTTTTGTCTTTAGAGTTTTGTTTTTTATTATCCCACTTCTTTTTGGAAGAAGTCTGTGTCTGCTTAGAAGTGTCCTTTTCGGGACTTTCCATTATTTAAGGTTTTAAAGCTTTTCCCCCCAAACTATCCCAGCCTAATTCTGCATACGCAGTTTCAATTATTTTGGGTAGTTCATTTTCCTGTTCTAATGGGGAGAACTCCCTTAGGCGTTGGTGGATTGCCACTGAAGCTGCTTCCCCTTTAATGTTAGCTAGTATTATGGCTGATACCTGGTCATAGTTATTTAATAACTTCATCCCTAGGTTCATAGCAGGCTCTGCTCCGTACTCCTTTTGTATTTGCCTTAATACATCTGGTATCACTGCTAATGAAGGATTACCATGAGTTCTGGCATATATGGCAGCAAAGACTGTACCCCAAGAGGTACAATCCTCTAACTGTGGTTTAATCCCCATGGGCAAGCAGATTATTAACATTCTGTGTTTTTCAAACAGTGCTGTATTTGGGAATCCTGCTTCTAACTGAGCTACCCAGAAAGGAATTTGTTCACATTTTGTTGGCAATTTACCTATTACCGTGTGTAATGTTTGTGGAGTAAATTTAGTAGCTGTGCTGTGTGTAGGAGCTTCATTTGGTGTGATTACTGTTGCTTGGACCGCTAGTGTTCTCATGACGAATTGTGTCATATTTATGTAAAGTTTTATCAACTCTTTGTGTTGAAAAAGCAATTCATTATTTGGCATTGTGTCAATGTCAGGATGTGGTGCATAGGTCACTAATGTCGGCCATGTTGCTCCTGGTGTTCCTAAAGGACCAAGTCTTGCTATTCTTCTTGAGTGGGGAAGGGCGCCATTAAACCAGAAATTATGTTCCTGGTAGGTAAGCGGAATTTCAATCTCCTCAAAGGGAGTGTAGACCGCTGGGACTTCTTCATGTGTGTAAAAATGAAAAGTTTTTAGGAGCATAGAAGCTGATCTCATGGAGGTCTTGGGGTGGGAAGTGCCACATGACCCTAAGTACACCTTACGGGGCATCACTGACGGCCTGGATGGCACTCGTGCTGAGAAATTGTTTCTCATGACAGCGTTAATGGTGGCGAAGCGAGATATTGCAGCGGCCTGGAAGCAACCTCAGCCGCCTAGTTTGGCCAAATGGAGCAACGGAGTGGACTGGTGTGCGGCACAGGAACGGACTCTCTACCAGGCGCGGGGCTGTCACAAAAAGTATCGAAGGGTCTGGGGGAAATGGTTAGGAAATGTACTGTGAGCATGTGGTTCGGGGGGGTGGGGGGGGACTTCGGGAGGGGGGCGGAGAGGTGGTGCGCTCTTAGGCGGTGCTATTGTACGATGATGGTCCGACAGGCTCACTGTTTTTCTGTTGTATCACGTAAAACAATAAAAACTTGTTTATCAAAAAAAAAATTAAAAGTTTTTGTTATAGCAAATGCCCCTGGGAATGTAACCCATGAAATAGAACAACTCTGTTTGGAAATCTTCATGTGCCTCTATCACGAATATTACTACACCTTCTCTGGGTAGTAACCCATGTTTGACGAGTTTAACTGTCAATGTGTGCCTTACATTGGCTGCAATATGTATTGCATCGGCATCTTCCTCCTCTTCTGGAGGAAGTGCTTGTGTCATTGGGTCTAAATCTCCGTTTACGGTAGTCACTGTGTTGAAGACACTGAATAACTGTCCAAGGAAATTAAGATTAGGTGTTTTTGCACAATTTGGCGAAAAATGTCCTTCAAGCTTGATTAGCCAACAGCCAATAAATAGGATATCTTGCCTACTCAGCTGTGGTGCAGTTTTTGTGCCCACCCACTCTAGACGTCTCTGGTTTTTGTGAGTGGGGGTCTCTGAGAATAAGCATGACTGGGATACTCAGATTCCACTGTTAAATAAGTATCAAACCAAACGTTGGTGGTGCCATGTAGTGTAGTTTCTATAGTAGCCCTGCAGGACTTGCGCTTTTGGACCACATACACTGTGGGTCTGGTGGTAGACTAACTCTGAGCACCCCCACCGCGTATGTGCGCCTTGTTTGCATTAGCTAGCTCACAGTGCCACTAGGATCTCCTTTTATCAGAGAGATTAGTTTTTGGCAACCTCAGCACACAACAGCCCTGATTCCTCAGACTCGTGGAAACAATGTACTACTTTTCACCCAGTCACTCGTGCTTGCTCATTTGGTCTCAGAGAGTTACACAGAAGAAACAGTCGAGCTTGTTTACAATAAGAATTTGTTGCACCGTTGTTCTTCTCGTGTAAAACAAATGTGCTGCTACAACTGTTACACAGTAGCAGAGATATATGATCCGCAGTACTGGGAATAATAAGTAATAGTACATTTCTACCATTTTGCAATAGTCATGAACATATACATGAATATAAAACACATTTATGAAATGAAGCGCATACTCCTACAACGCCTGTCTAGATGTACCTAAGTGTACCTAGCATGTGAGTAGGTGTGAAAGAGCTAATAAGCCTAGGAGCCAAGAATCCCACTAGGATTTAGTTGAACTCCAATACCTGAATAATGAGAGTGTGGGACCTCGTCCTGGACTTGAGTTGGACACCCCACAAGGGATGGTTAGACCACTGTCAGCTGGAGCGACTGCATGCAGGAGCCTCAGCATCTCTGGTCAGTGTGTCGGCATGGAAGTCTCCGTTCCTTCTAAATTCTGATAGCAAGAGGTGCTGTATTTATACAGAGTCCCTTTGCCCCTTGTGCATGTGTTAGCCATTGTTTAGTATGAGGATGACGTATAGGATTAAACATTGTGCGTAGATAGCGTAGATAGGAGAAAGGTGAAGTATACCCCCTGGGTAGTATTCTCATAAATTATTCATATATGCTAAGGATGATGTCCTAGCATTATATATTGGGAAAATCCCTAATTCTGGCTAGAACTAGGTGAAAGGTTTAGTCCATAAAATGCGTTCAATCCTTATAAGGTGTTCTGACCCTATAAAGCGTTCTGTCCTTATGTGGCTTTCTGTCCTTATAAGGCTTTATGTCCCTAACAGGATCGTTCAGGTGAAATGTAGGGAAGCCAATGTAGGTGAAAGGGTACGATGTTCCCAGGACCTATATTACAGTACCTATATTCATTCATTTGAACTTTATTTCGGCTTATATAGCCATAAAAGCAGAAGTACAGAAGAATAAACAAAACACAAATATTTACATAGCCATAAACCAGCAGAAAATTTAAAATTAGTCATAGCGGAGGAATGAATCAATAAGTTATGACCATAATTGAGCTATACCGCGATTAAGAACATAAATATAATTATTAAATTAGCTAAAAGCCAGATACTAAAAACAATTAGGACTGCGAGGATCAGTGCATCAATAATTCTATACAAGTTAAGAATAGGCGTCAGGACACATCTATACATTACAATTTATGGTCAGACCATTTCCTAATAAGGTGCACACTAAATAGGAATCTACTTATACCGAACACCATAGGTTGCGAGGTATTAGACATAATTATGCACTCTGCCTCTTTATAGGATCTAACCCCCAGGTTTTTACATAGGGTTTGATCCAGCAATCTCTCGGTTTTTTATATGCCGGGCAAAAGAAGAGTAGATGGACATCATCTTCCTTTGCTCACAGAGAACAGAGAGTGCATAAATCAATACCATTTTTACCCCCCCACCTACATGTAATTGCAGAAGTCTGTAGGACCCCGTATCTGAATTGCAAAAATAAAGTTTTTGCTAATGGTGGCTCTATCTCGTCCATAAATTGTTCAAAGGAAGGGCTATCTTTTGTGTTCAGAAATCTCTGGGTCAATGTGCCAATCGATGTACTACGTATTAGTTCATGATTGACATAAAACCAGAAAGTATCCTTTACGAGTTTTTTTGAAGATGAGGTCATATTCCGGGGAACATCCCATAGATGGGAAAGCCCTAACCTCTCGTACCACAAAAAGATATGCATTAACCAAGGTATTTTCATATGCCCATTAATCTGGATTACTTCAATCAACCCATTCTTGCAGTCACCCAACTCCGGGGTTGTCCACAACCTAACCCAGTACAATAATGGTCTTAATATGGCTTGGTGATCAGTCCTTTTGAGGTTAATATCAAGGAACACTGGTACTAAGGGGGTTCTGGTCGGAATTTTGAGCAGTCTACGAACAAACTGGTTTTCTGCTTTTTCGAAGTTGTCTTTACAGCAACATCCCCAAAGCTCAGCACCGTAAAGAGCTGCTGATTGGGCTTTCGCTTTGAATACCTCAAGTGCCGGCGTAATGGCTTTAGAATAACTTGCACCATGCACTTTTAAAATAGGCAGTGAATTTTGTTTTAAGGATAGGTTGCTTTTTTCCAACTGCCCTTTCCATGTAAGGTTATTATCCAACATTAATCCTAAATAGTTAAAACTCCACACATGTTCCAATTTTAGATTGTCTAAAAACAAGTTTTTCCTAAAGGACTTTTGGGGTTTTATGGACATATATTTGGTTTTGGATGGGTTTATTTCTAACCCCTTCCTCACACAATAACTTTGGAAGGAATCCACCAATTTTTGCAACCCCCTCGGAGTCTGTGAGATGAGGATGGTATCATCGGCAAAACGTAAAGACGTGATCACCTCGCCACCTAACTTCGGGGAATCGTGGTCACAGTTCCTTAAATGGCTAGGGATATCATTAACATATAGCGAGAAGAGTGTGGGTGCTAATACACATCCTTGATGTACACCACGGTCCACAGATATGGGCCTTGAAATTTCTCCACTCTTCCCCCATCTAATTTTAGCATAGTTCCCTGTATGTAGTTTGATAAGTTCTTTAAGGAGCTCGCCTGGGACCGCCATGTTCCTAAGAGTAATCCACAGCAAATTGCGTGGAACAAGGTCGAAGGCGGCTCTCAAATCAACAAACGCTACATACAGGCTGCCCTTCCAACAGATGCACATGAACCTAAACACCTGATCAACCGTACTGGTTTTTGACCTAAATCCTGCTTGGTATTTGGTTAAGATCTTCATCTCTTCAATTCAATCTAAAAGCCTATTTAAAATATGTCTGGCAAAAACTTTTTGTAAAATATCAATTAAACTTATTGGGCGGTAATTACTCGGGTCATAACGAACACCTTTTTAAAAAATAGTTATAATTTCCGCCCCTTTCCATGATTCGGGGATCGGTGTTCCTACAACAAATGAATTACACAGAAAATTTATATACGGCCCCCATACTCCCCCGTCGTGCTTATAGAGTACCTATATGAAACATAACAGTCTCGCAAGGGGGGTGGTATAGTAAGGCTGCACAAGGGGCTTGCACAGGAGTAGAATGATGACAGTTCCCAATGCCCTTCCCAGAACTCTTCCCGTAACCAGAATATCTAATGGGAGCCAGGAATGCCCCGAGGGGGGAAAGGGGATGGCGATAGAAAAGAAGAGACTGCCTGAAATTCTCTGGTTTCGGTCTTCACACAGTTGCACACTTTGTGTACCTTAACTCTGGGTGTAAGCACTGCAAGGAACTGGGTTGCCTATGAAACTAAGGGGCATATCAGCAAGCTAGTGATGAAAAATTATCGCCGCTTTAGCGTCCGTTTTCGGACGAAAAGCGACGATAATTTTATCGCTTAATCAGCAAGGTCACGCTAACGCGTTATTCCTTGCTTTAGCTCCCTTTCCCATAACGCCCACTTTGCATCTCTAATGAGATGCAAAGTGGGCGTTCCGTCCCAAAATAACTGGAGAAATGTTGCTAAGCGACATTTCTCCAATTATCAAGGGAATCGCTAACAGGCATAGCGATAAGAAAAGTAGCGCTAACCACAGTTAACGCTACTTTCCTTACGCCTGCTTTCACCCTGACTTAGCCATTATATCCAATGTAAGGTGGATATAATGGCTAAGTATGCCCTGCCTTATCAGCAAGCCAACGCCAAAATGTGTGAGATTATCGCTGAATTTCCAGTGATAATCTCACTTTTGGCTGAGGAATTTTATCGCTTTTGAGATAAGCGTTGCTGATAGCACGCTATCTGAGCGATAAAATTCCACGCTAGCCGGCGATAATTGTCCTAGCGCTAAGTGCACTTAGCGATAATTATCGCCGGCCCTTGCTGATATGCCCCTAAAAATGACTCCTTCTCCGGTACGACGTGTTGTAAACTCTTTCAACAGACCCAACTATCACGAACCACTTGACAAAAACTACCTTGACTAAACTAGTCATGACTGACTCAGAACCCAGGTGCATTCACAATTTTCCCTTCAGTGAAGTGCGCAGATTCTAGAAAGCACGCGCTTCATATTAGAATCTTGGCTTGGAAAAGGGGACAACATCTAGAACTGCTGACTGCAGGTTGTCGGGGTGGCCATCTTAGAATTCCTTTTGGACCATGCTTCTCTCCAATGGTGGTAGTTGTTCCCTTTCTTTTGTTTTCGAAGATTTCCAAGAATGCTGGCACATGTAGGGTGACCCTTGGTTCCTTGGATCCTGACAGTACCCCCTCGCAAAGATGGTCCATCCGGTCAGGGTTTCGCTGGGTACCTTTGCTGAAAGGCCTTAACAAGTCTAGGAGCATGCACACCAGTGCACATCAATTTCCAATTCCCAAGACCTCTCCTCTGGACCATGACCCTTTCAGTCTATTAAACAATAGAGTTGGTTCCTGACCCTTTTAGAATCCGAAATTCTCTTTACTTCAAATTCCTCTCCAGTTTCCAATTACACAGGCTTGGGTTGAAGTACTATTCTCAACTCTTGACGTACTTTCTTCAACAAATCATTCATGTGGGAGTCATCGCAGCTTTTCCAAAATAATCTGGTTGTCCCGAGGATGGTCTCACAGACTGTGCAATAGAGACCAAAACGACAACGCCAAGTCCAACTCCTTCCAAGCGTAACTACTGGACCTTCACCACTGAATTGTTTTTATCTTTTGTGGAACATTGGTATTAATCAGAGTGGACTTTATAACACAAAACTCTAACTCCATCAGTTTTATTTACTTTGCAAGATTAATAATGCTGCGGAACCTCATGATTTGTACGTTGAAAAATATTCCCTCTTTGCAATTGATTCCCTTGTTAGACCTTTACTGCTCAATCCAATTAGAAGGGAGCAAATAAGAGTGACAATGAAGCCAGCAAATGTTAAGCAATGGGCAGCGTGCAAGCACCTTATTATTGTGTTGCTATATTATAGATCAGTCAGAAAAGAAAACATGAAACAGCAGTGCATCAAGATCATAACATGCATACAAACGTTGTGAGCTGGTCGGCATTCAATCAAGAACATCACATATCCCCATTTGAAGATATAGTGTCGGTATCGGAGACGTCAACAAACTTTAATCGTTCACACCGTAGTTCAATTGTTGGAGACAGACATATGTACCCCCTGTATTTATAACACCCACCCCACTTGCGATCCCATTTTTTGGGGCATCCACAGTATTTGAAGATGTCTTTTTCGGCTATCATGGCTCTGTCCATTTCAACTGCCCATTCACGGACACTAGAGATTACACCCACCCCACATTTCTGTGCTTTGTTACGTTTTGCATTGGCCCATCCCAGTGAGGCCCATGTTTTCTCAGTATAAATCAGTTTTTAAGCGTGGGTACACCAAAAAGGTCTCTTGGTGCTGAGGTAGAGAGAGACTGCTGCTGTCAGTCAGAGTTATTCATAAGCTTGTCTAAACAGCAAAGTTTTCTATTTTTTCCTGAATCCTTCATAGTTTACAGAAGATCTCATTTCAAGGGGGAGAGTGTTCCAAGTGTGGGAAGCGAACACCGAAAACCTGGCTCCACCCAGTCTCTTTTTTTACTAGGAACAGCCTGTGATGATCTGAGCTGGCGGTTTGGGATACAGCGCTGAATTTTGGAAGATAGAAAAGAAGGCCTTTTGTCATGGGGAGATTTAAAGATTAAGCAATCTATTTTGAAAATGGATCTCTGAGCTTTCGGAAGCGAGTGCAATTTTTTCCTCAAGGGTTTGATGTGGCAATATCTAGCCTGCTGAAAGGCCAGCCTGGCTGCCGGATTTTGTATTATCTGCAATCTGTGAGCAAGGCCAGAAGACAGTCCCATATAAACAGCATTGGAATAGTCAATATGGAACATTACCCAAGCTATTATAATTTGTCTAATCGCTTTGAAGGTGAAGTACCTTCTTATTTTCCTTATTTTCTGAAGTTGCTGGAAACAGGATAAGGTCACTGCGCCTATCTGATATTTCATAGATGATTCTTCATCTATGAGAATGTCGAGACATTTTACCACTTTGTTGGGAGGGGGAGAAGCACCTATCTCCGAAAGGTCAAAAAGAGGGGTCTTATAGGTGAAATTTGTCCTTTGTCACCCCAAGTTCAATTTTGTCAGAGTTTCGTTTAAATGTTTGTTTATCCATCCAATCCTGGATGTAGAGCATGATGTTTTGAAAGAAGGTTTTGGATTCTAGCCTGTTGTCAATTGTGACCATCAGCTGCATGTAATCAGCGTAGTTATATTTACCTTTTGCAAACAGAGAGGAGCCCTAGGGCACTCCACAACCACACTGAACTTTCCACTACCAGAAAGGGAAGAGGCAGACCACCTGAGTTTGATTTTCTAGGAAAGATTTCATCCGGTTAAGGGTGGTGCCCTGCAAGCTAGCAGTTCTGACACAGTCCATCAGAATAGAATGGTCGACCGTGTCAAAAGCAGCGGTGAGATCTACAAGGACTAGTGCCTGTGTAACATCTTTATCCGCTCAATCCCATAAGTCATCCAAGGATGGCAAAATTACTGCCTCCATTGAATGAGCAGAACGTAAGCCAGCTTGGTGGAGGGTCAAGAAAAGGGGACTCCTCCAGGAAAGTACTAAGGTGCAGGGCAACATGTGCCTCAAGTATTTTTGCCAAATAAGAAAGTAAAGAGATGAGCCCATAGTTTATCAGGTTGGTAGGACCCGGCTGCTTTTATTTAGAGAGGGTTTACTACAGCTTCTTTGAATGAAAGAGGGACCTTCCCCTGCCTCAGAGATTGATTGAGGAAGGATATGGCTATATCTGGAAAGTGTCCCTCTCATTTGAATATTGGAGGGACAGATGTCATTGAGAAAGCCAGATTTGATTTTAGCTAACAATTCATGAAAGTGATCTCTGCTGATGTCTGGGAAGGCTGAGAGAAAACCCATGGGTTACTCTCTTCAGCTGGAGTTGGCATATTCAAAGAGCTGGGATGGGTATTATCTTTTATTATCTTTATTTTATCTATAAAGAAGGAATTCAAGGCCTTGCAGAGATCTTGGGAGGGGACTACAGGCGTGGTCACTCTGGCTGGATTTGATAGTTCCTTGACTGTCTCAAATATAACCTTGGTTTTATTTTCAGAGTTTACAATTTTGTTAGAGATAATAGCTTTCTTTGCCTGTAAGAATATGTTTTTATACTTTTTCAAACGCTGAACAAAAGCTTCTCTCAATTCAGGCAAATAAGACTTTCTCCGTTTACGTTCAGCTTGCTGAAGTTCTAATTTAGAAAGCTTCAAAGTCTCCGAAAACCATGTGGATGCTACATGGTATCGGAATTGTTTTACTTCTTCTAAGGGGGCATGGGTATCGCTGCTGCTATCAGCCAGTTTGTTAGTGCCTCCTCAGATTCTTCCATGTTCTCAGTGGAGATAGGAATGGAAAGTGCCAGAGTATCACAAAATGTCTGTGGGCCCGATTCACAGAACTAACTTAAGACAAAACCCTAAACTTACTACCATTTTCGTATTCACAGAAGGCACTTACTCATTTTGGTATTCACAGAAGACACTTACTCACTTCGGTATTCACAGAAGTTAGGAGTCCTAACTTTAGGACTCCTAAATGCCTTCTGTGAATACCGAAAGTCTTAAAATTAGGATTTTTCTCAGTTTAGGAGTCCTAAAGTTAGGACTCCTAACTTTACTACTACTAAACTGAGAAAAATCCTAATTTTAAGGCTTTTGGTATTCACAGAAGGCATTTAGGAGTCCTAAAGTTAGGAGTTCTAACTTTACTACTACTAAATTGAGAAAAATCCTAATTTTAAGAGTTTCGGTATTCACAGAAGGCATTTAGGAGTCCTACAGTTAGGAGTCCTAACTATACTACTACTTAACTGAGAAAAATCCTAATTTGAAGGCTTTCGGTATTCACAGAAGGCATTTAGGAGTCCTAAAGTTAGGAGTCCTAACTTTCCTACTACTATATTGAGAAAAATCCACATTTTAAGACTTTCGGTATTCACAGAAGGCATTTAGGAGTCCTAAAGTTAGGACTCCTAACTTCTGTGAATACCGAAATGAGTAAGTGCCTTCTGTGAATACCAAAATGAATAAGTGACTTATGTGAATACCAAAATGGTAGTAAGTTTAGGATTTTGTCTTAAGTTAGTTCTGTGAATCGGGCCCTGTATGTTTATTCAATTCCAATTCCTAGAGAAGGAGCTTGGACAAGGGGGAGGTTTCTACCAGTTGGAATATTTCAAGAGGAATCTAGTAGGGTGGTGATCTGACCATGTGCAAGGTGAGACCGTAAGGTCAGAAATGGTTGGGTTGGATGATCAGACTTGGTCTAATATGTGACCTTTTTTGTGTGTAGCCTCATTCAGATGTTGAACAAAGTTAAATCTGGTGAGAGCATTGGATAACTCCATGCAGTATGACCACCGGTCTCCTCATTCACTCAATAGTTAAGTCTCTCAGAAGCAAAATGTTTGCATGGTTAATAGTCAGTGGGGCTAAAGAGTCTGCTAAGAGTTTAGAAAATTGTTGCATGTAGTCTGGAGGTCTATTCAAGAGGACGATTAATAGAGGGCCAGAGGAAGATGCAGATTTTATTAGTAAGTTATTCACCGTGAGGCTTGATAAAGCCGTTAGTTTGTTGAAAATTAGGTACTTCTTAGGTCGAGCATTCGAGACCTCTTGTATATATTTAAGTATATACTTGTATACTTTAGTATATACTTGTATGTGTATGTACTTTGTGGGCTCTGGAGATCAGCCTTAGGACTTGTCTGCTTCCGCTTAGGGATTTTTCTTCCTTTTAAACTGCCCCTATTTAACTGTCTTGATAGAAAACGACCAGCAGAGGTCAGTAAAATACCAGAATGACTTTAGCATTCTCTAGATTTCAGTCCATAGAAATTGTCTTCCACGAGCACCTGTAGGCAATACTATTTTTTGCAAATCTTGTATTTTCATTGATACGACCACCGAAGGCCATGATTTTAAATTAAAAACAGAGCTTTGGACTATACCATTTTCCTCTGAAAGGCAATATTTCTGTCCATGTGTTCCCATACCTGGTGTGTCACTAAGTCTGGTGCTTACTTTCCCTCCATGTTAAAGAGCAGTAGATGTTTCAGCACCCAGGCGAATGTGCTGCATAGCTAAATACATATAAGGTTCCAAAGCCAAAGGTGAGACCGATAGCATTACAAATGCTTGTTTACAACAGTCACAACTGCTCCTCCCTGTTTACCCTAACGTCTATTTGAGTTAAGTATATAGCATTTTTTGGGGAGGGCTTCCAGTATATCTGGCATCGATTCATCTGTTATCCAAGTTTATGTTAGAAGTAAGTTATCCGGGGAATCAAATGTGGGTAAGGCAAATAATTCTAATTGGTGCTCAAGAAATGAAATAATATTAGGACATTTGATGTTAAGTGAGTTCGTATTCACATTATTCAGCACGGGTGGATGTGTTGGTTTGTCTCTGGGTAGACACTGTTTCATCAACAGCAATAGTAGCAGATGGCTGAGGATGCCATTGTAATGGCTCTAAATGCAGCCTAGTAATGCCTAGATAGTTAATAGAGAAGGGTCAAGTCAAAGGCAGCCTGTTGGTAGATTTTTTACATCACCTGAAGTGTAGACCACCTTACAGGCATAGTGGCTGGGCCCCAGGGCCAGCGCTAGGCATGGGCAGTGTGGACAGCTGCCCAGGTCCCCGCGCTCAGCTCAAAAGCATGGGGGCCCGCTTCACGGTCAGCGCACCTGCTCCTCCAGGGCCCCCTCCCCAACCCGAACACCTTGAAAATGTATTTTATAAGTGAGGTGTCCAGACCTCGCTGGCCAGGGAGTGGTGGCACTGCGGGGGCCGCAATGGTGAGAAGAGGGGAAGGGGAAATACTGGGTCGGGGACATGGCAGCAGCAAAGACAGCAATTATGTTGGCTCTCAGGGACCAGGGCGGGCCAGCACCTCTGTTAAAACCTCTTGTCTGCCCTTTGTGTATTCCATTTCCAGGCAACAAAAGGCCCTTTTGTTTCCAGGACCAGCCGGACATTAACAGGTAAGGAGAGGTGGATGAGGGGAGGAGGGAGCATCCAGATCAGACTGGAACAGCAGGACAGTGTTTAGCAAAGTGTTTTGCTATGGCTTCGAGGCACAGGAGAGGTAGTCCACAACCCTTGGGCCTCGAAGCACTGGATCAGGCTGCAAGGTGAGGTATGGGGTCCCCTTTCACTGGGACTTGGGCCATTTTCCATTGCTGCGAAGTCCAGGGCAGGTGGGCCTCGCACCTCTCCATCAGGCTTCAAGGTCCAGATGTGGGGCCCTTCCACAGGGCTTTACAGCCATTATGTAGTGCTGCGAAGTCCAGGGCAGGTGGGCCTCCCACCTCTCCATCAGGCTGCAAGGTCCAGATGTGGGGCCCTTCCACAGGGCTTTACAGCCATTATGTAGTGCTGCGAAGTCCAGGGCAGGTGGGCCTCGCACCTCTCCATCAGGCTGCAAGGTCCAGATGTGGGGCCCTTCCACAGGGCTTTACAGCCATTATGTAGTGCTGGGAGGCCCAGGGCAGAGGGCCCTGTCCTTGGCCTCGCAGCACTATACTATTAGACCACTACATTTTATTGCAGAGCGGGACTAGCATGTTTGCTTACCAGCCCAGGTCATCAGTGCGAAACTTAGAGGGCCGTCTAGTAAATGCAGCTAAGTGCGGAAAACCTGATTACAACCCAATATTCCCAGCAGGGAGCTCAGCAGCCCCTTTTTAGGTTGAGCCTAGCGGCATCACGCATACGCTGCTCGCTCTGCGAGGCATGCTGTATTAGGGTATGCAGTGGAAGCCCCGTCCACTCTCCACCTATATTTGTCATTGGCTTGTGTCATTATCCTTCTTAAATGCTGGCGTCTGATTCGTAAACAGGCTTGTTAGTCCCTCCTTGGTACCGTCTTGTCTTCATTTGTAACCCCCCATGAGGACTACCTCTTTTACTTCTGTTGCTACACAGTATGTATTATTTACAGCCTGTGAGTACTTTTGTCATTAATTAGTTTTTCCTACTGCAGACACGGCATGCTTTCCTGCAACGGCGCCCGCTTTGCTTGCACCACTCGCGGGACGCTGCTTTCACAATGTCGGCAGCTTCTTATTATCTGTGTTAAAAGGCCAGCAGCTAGCACACTCTGCTGAATTCGGAAACTCAGCTCTCAGCAGGCTGGAATTATTTTGTCCAGAAGTGTCTGTCTTTCGTTTCTTAGCACTTATCTCCAGGAAGAGTTGGGGTTTTTGTCATTAACATTAAATTAGACGCTCCTCTGGCTTTCTTAAATTCCGAAAATAATTGTTGCCTCACAGACAAAAACCTGTCAGTTGCCAGTCGAAAAGTAGTGCATATGCTATTTAGATAGAAATAAGGGGGCAGATTTACAATAACTGGCGCATCCCTGCATATCATCAGGGATGCGCCAGTTATTTTGCGTCACGGCTCCGCCACCATGGATGCGCTGCATTTACAATGCGGCGCACCATGGGGCAAAAACGGTAAGATGCGTGACGCATCTGTGCCGTAAAGGCAGCGCATTGCTGGAGTTGCGTCGCAAGCGCGACGCAGCTCCAGCAAGGCTCTGGGGTGCCCTATCTCCACAATGCTGCGTCAATCCTTACGCTTGCTTCAAGCAGGCGCAGGGTTTTGACGCAGCATGGGCTCAAAAGTGACTGAGTGAAATCTTGTAGATTTCACTCAGCCACTTTTAGGAGGCGTTCCTGCGACGGAACGCCCCCCCCTGCGCTGGAACGCCTACTTCTGGCGCAGGGCTTTACAACGTGACGCATCTCCCAGATGCGTCACGTTGTAAATACCCCGCAGCCTGGCACTGGTTTTGCGCTGCCGCTGCGTCACAAAAGTGACGCAACAACGGCGTAAAAGTGGCGCAAGGCGCTTATAAATCTGCCCCAAGATTCGGTGTGCAAAAAAATTGCAGAGCGCTTGTCAGTGTAGAATTATTTTGCCCACTCTACCAGCCCCTGTGCAAATGAAGAACAGGATATGCATTTCGAAGTCTCCTCTTGAAAAGACTGCACCACACTGATATATATATATGCAATAGGTCGTGCATTTGCAAGAGTTTAAGCTATTGGCATTGTAAAGGACAATGCTTTTTGTTTATGTGTTGGTTTCTAAAACTTAAACAAAAGGCATTGTCATTTTCAATGCCAGTAGTGTAAACTCTCGCAAATGCGAGACCTATTGCATTGCAAATGTTTGTTATCTAGTTCGGTTTCAGAATTTAATTTTAATTAGGCAATTATACCTCCAGCATTCTTTTTCTTTACTATCTGGAAATAATGTAATTAATAAATTAGTCTAATCAACTGTTTGTTAACTTTGGGAAGATACGTACAGCATTAGCAAGCTCACTAGATTTCTTGCATTTGTGTCTTTTGCTTTCTCGCCCCAAGTGCACCAGGTATGCCCAGAAAATGGTCCCGGGCTCACTGTGCCACTGGAATCAAGCTTTCCTTGCTGAAGAGGGGTGAAACCCCGAAACCGGTCGTAGGATGCTTGTTTCTGGTCCAGGGAGGACCTGGCTTGGCAGTTCGGGCTGGACTGTTCCCATGCGGCACAGGGTCAAGACTGATTTGCATATGGCCAGGTCTAAACTGGGGTGGCATGGTGAGCAAAAGAATGATGGATTTAACCCAGATCTCTTGATTGGGGGTGAATGTTTTGATTTGTTCTGCATTTCGTCCATCAATTGTGTGTCTTTTGCTTTCTCGCCCTAAGTGCGCCGAGTATGCCCAGACGTGGGTCCCGAGCTCACTGTGCCACTGGAATCAAGCTATCCTGGCTGAAGAGGGGGAAACCCCGAAACTGGTTCTAGGATGCTTGTTTCTGGTCCAGGGAGGACCTGGTTTGGCAGTTCCGGCCGGACTGTTCCCATGAGGCACAGGGTCTCGATTGATTTGCATATGGCCAGGTTTAAACTGAAACTGGGGTGGCATGGTGAGCAAAAGAATGATGGATTTAACCCAGATCTCTTGACTGGGGGTCAATGTTTTGATTTGTTCTGCATTCCGTCCATCAATTGTGTGTCTTTTGCTTTCTCGCCCTAAGTGCGCCGGGTATGCCCAGACATGGGTCCCGGGATCACTGTGCCACTGGAATCAAGCTATCCTGGCTGAAGAGGGGTGAAACCCCGAAACCGGTCCTAGGATGCTTTTTTCCAGTCCAGGGAGGACCTGGCTTGGCAGTTCGGGCTGGACTGTTCCCATGAGGCACAGGGTCAAGACTGATTTGCATATGGCCAGGTCTACAACTGGGGTGGCATGGTGAGCAAATGAATGATGGATTTAACCCAGATCTCTTGACTGGGGGTAAATGTTTTGATTTGTTCTGCATTCCGTCCATCAATTGTGTTTCTTTTGCTTTCTCGCCCTAAAGGCGCCAGGTATGCCCAGAGTTCGGTCCCTTGCTAACTGTGCCACTGGATTCAAGCTAGCCTGGCTGAAGAAGGGTGACATACCCCAGTTTGGACCCAGCCATATGCAAATCAGTCTTGACCCTGTGCTGGCTGAAGAGGGCTGAAAGCCCGAAGCCGGCCCTGTGATGCTTGTTTCCAGTCCACGGAGGACCTGGCCTAGCAGTTCAGGCTGGACTGTTCCCATTGGGTGCAGGGTCAAGACTGAGTTACATATGGCTGGGTCCAAACTGGAATGGCATGGTGAGCAAAAAAACAATGGATTTGGGCCCAAATCTCTGTACTGGGGTGAATGTATGACATTGTTCTGCATTTTGTCCATCAATTGTTGTTTTTGCTTTCTTTAGTCTGTAAGCACCATTTTTTTTAATGAGTTTCTCTTACTGCAGGAGGGTCTCTCATGCACAGTTGTGACCACTGGCAGACAGGGATCTCTTCAGGGTCCACGGGGGCAACTCAGCGATGCCTTTAGGGAGGTCAAAGGTGCGTGATGTAAATTTTGCTGGTTAACAAAGCCCTGCAGTCAAGCACACTGTTCAACATTTCTGACCAAATGTTTGCTGTTTCCTGCTAAACAAATCACGTGCTAGAACTGCACCCCCGCTGACAGGCAGGCATGCGAGGGGGGCAGTAGCCACGCATATGAGCAGTCTCCAATGCAGCGGCAGCAAAGAGATCTTAATAGAGTCACCCACCTCCAAAACCCTTGGGTGACATGTACACGCATCCCCCAACAAAATCCCACAGATGTTGTTGTACACCGTGCCCCGCCAAGGCTGATATTCGTAGCATTTTCTAAATTACTCGGACCACTTTCTCACGCTCAGTCGCTGGAGTGGCATCAACCAACTTTTGCCTTGAGGACAAATACGTGTTTCCCTTAAGAATTCGTAATAAAATTGTAAAAAGAAAAAAACCTCACATGAATGTTACTGCTTTACATGCTCCCCCCACACAATTTAAAGGTAACAAATGGCAGTCTTCAAATGTTTCTGGTCTTGACACGATCGACTTACACTCCACTCCCCACCTTTTATAAAGCGCAGTCTGAAAAACTGAGAAATCGTCTACTGTTTCCCCCCAAAAACTATCCCCCAAAGCTTTTTTGGGACAATTTCATCTTTATTTCATTACGACTGCATGAATGAGCCCATGGTGACTTCTAAACACACATTATCCTGCTATGAAGCCTGAGCTCAAAGCATCACCTTTATGAAACAAAATGTAAGAGTTTATTAGCAGATTTGTAAATGCAGTCAAACATGTCAACAGAACCCAAAGCAGGAGCATAGCAATACTACATACACTGCTATATCATCAGTGGCCTGAGAACACATTTTACTATCCTATAGGTTTCACTATCGGGCTGGGAGGAAAAATGTCTCGTCTTTTAGAGGAGTAACCTCATAGTACTGTCTAGTCTCCAGCTCACTTCCCTTCAGTGTCCCAAACCTTTCTCTGATCCATACAGACCTTTGACAGTCTGAGTCCACCAATGGTGAAACATTCAACCTACTGCCTGCATCCAGCAGACAGCTCTACACCTTTTAGCCAGAAGGAACCCCAGAGAAACCATCTTATATTGTACGTTTTTGGGTCTTTCATGACAGTGCGGCTATTGCTATACCTTATGGGATCGCAGAAAAATAACTTTCGGAAGTATTACAGAGAGAGTGGTGAAGGCTCCACCCACAGACTGAGTTTTTAGGTCGAGCATTCAAGACCTATTGTCATTTCTTATGTTGGGTTAAAGCCATCCCCTAGCTTTTGATTTGTTTGTTTGAGTGTCTTTCAAAAATCCTTGCTTGCCAGTGGTCAGTCCTGCCTCTTTCTCCCCTCTTTTTCTCTTCTGTTCCTCCCATGCAGCAGGGACTACGTGCTGTCTCATTCTGCTCTGGTTCTTTATCTGTTCTCTGGGGGACTCTTTTCTTTCTTGGTTTCCTGCTCTGTTAGTGTTTGTGTGTTCAGCTTCAGTGCCCTAGCTTCTTACTTTTAAATATATCATTCTTCCTCCCACCCCTCTTAACAACACAGTTGTTTTACTGCTGCCTCCCCAGCCCTGCCTCCCACTTAGTTGCTTGTTCATAATTGTCGACATTATCTATCAGGATTATCTATTAGCACTGCTAGCATTTCACCAACACTGTGTTGGTTTGGTTTTTATTGTGTATTTCCTGGCTCCACTTTCTCTGCTCTCCTTCCCCCCTCCTAATCAGTCACGGGCCTCAGAGCAGGGGACACTGCTGTCTTTGCCTGCCCTGCTTCTCCCAGCTGTCATGGCCATTTCTACAGAGAATGACAAATGGTACAGGTCCGGACAACGGCGGACACAATGACCGCACTTTCCTGCTTTGTTCCCTTTGTGTAAAGTTTTTCGATGATCATTCGGGTTGGGTGTGCATAAGTTACTCCAGCACCTGCCGTTGTTTGGTGCTAACTGCAAAGCAGAGAAATGTAAAACTAGAGAATGGAGTGGTGCACCACCCTTTTGTGTACGAAAGTTCTTGTATAATAAGTCTTATAGTCTTTGTTAAGTTGTTTTTCAACAGTCTTTTATTTCAAAGAAAATCCAAGTTAAAGGAAAATTTGTCAGCCAACGCGTTTCGTTCATAACAATGAACTTCTTCAGGGCATGGAGATACGTTGCATCAAAATAACAGTATGCTTGTACAGTGTGGCTGCGTGGGCCTCTGTGATAAGGGCTAGCGAACAGTAGATCTGTATAAGTAGAGAACTGCAGTCGTCTACTCTGTCTGGACGCAGCCACACTGTACAAGCATACTGTTATCCGTCTCGGTCACTCGTATTTAAAAAGAGAAGTCTTACTAACAGTAATAATAATATATTACATATTATTCCATTGGTCACTTTAAGTGTCATTCACGTATTTGCCAAATTGCAGTGGGCAGCCCACTTTGTTCATTGGCTGCCTTGTACTGTGAATGAAGGCATTTTGCCTGCTGACCTATGCATAGCCGCCTGAAAAGGAATGGACTTAGAGGTCTGGGCTGTTTTAGTTTTTTATATTTGTTTATACGTTTGCATTTTGTTTTTCATACTACATGTTTGCAAAAATACATAAAATAAAAACATGCATGCTTGCCAAGACCATACCTATTGGCTTTGCTATTTATTGCTTTTGTTTTGTTTAAGTTTCCCTATTTGCTAAAAATGCCTCTTGTCCTCTTCCCCAAAAGCGCGTTTGACTTGACGAGTTATGCTACATTTTGCACCTATTTGCATTGCCTATCAAATCATTGATCAATGTTGTAAATGATTCTTTTGGTTGTTGAGGTTTTTACCCTCGACGACAGTAGGCCTTTTATTTATTTTATTTTTTATTTTAAAAGTTTTATATAGCGCTAGTTTGACCCGTAGGTATCAGAGCGCTTTACATACATACTGTAAAGAAAAACAGACGGAAATTGAATTACAAAGTAGTCAGGCAGTGAGGAAGCAAAACCAGGGATAGAAACAAGCATTGACATAGCCAATAGGTCTCGCTTTTGGGACCTTATAAGTATTTAGTTATGCAGCACAATATCCTTGGTGCAACAACATCAACTGTTGCATGGCTAAACACTTATAAGGTCCCAAAGGCGAGACCTATTGGCTATTCCAATGCATGTTTTTTACTTCTCTCAGCTGCCAGGGAAATTCATATGCCCGCAATTTGTACCCCCTTTTTTACTTGGCTGATAGTGAATAATGTAATATTATTCACTTTTAGTATAATAAACAATTGACAGAATGCACGTAAAGTGAAGCCCCCACAGATGTCCAGAAGGACGAGTTGCTTCTGTTCATGCCACGGATGTTCCCACTGCTGAAGCTAGGGGTCGCAAAGGCAGTGCCAGGGGTCACAAGGGGCATGCAAGGGGTCGCAGCAGCGTCCCATGGAGACCTTAAATGATGTCCATGCTGCTGTTATATTAGCATCGGATTTTTGATGGACCTTTTTTATTGGGGCACAATGGTCACGATAGGTATTGTATCTACTGCGGCATAAGCGCAGGCACGCTGCCTCTCAAGGCTTTGGACAGGATTCCCAGTACCCCACAGACGCACCCAGCATGTGTACT
The DNA here is from genome assembly GCF_964204655.1 of Triturus cristatus. NCBI lineage: Eukaryota > Metazoa > Chordata > Amphibia > Caudata > Salamandridae > Triturus > Triturus cristatus. The sequence goes on along the minus strand of NC_140582.1, from coordinate 1,198,049,257 downwards.
CAGTACTGTGGTTGACCCAGGGGCACTTGATTATTCCATTAGGTTCTATTCCCAGCTGCCTGGCAAAGTGATGGCTTTTAGCAAGTATATATGGAAAACTGTTGTGTAAAATTCACACTTTCGGCAATTCTTTTTTCTCAATTTTTCTTTTGGGAAGGAGGGGGGAGTCGCCGACACTGTATCTCCAAAGATCCTCTGTGGCGTGTTTGGGCGTCCTCCGTTAGAGTAATGTGTGGAAAGAGTTGTCGTTGTTTCACCCTGAGCTTTTTTGGGTTTTCCTCTCTTAACATGATACGAACAACAAGGAAACAACACAATTAATGCTGGAAGAAGAGATACTTTTCTCACGGGATAAACGCTTGAATCGACCGCGTGAGGTGCAGTGAAAAGACCTCCTCTGATTCGATCAAACGAAGCCGCACTGCATTAACGGATTTGCATTCGGGGTTTCCGCGCGGGCAGAGCGCGGCATTAAGTGCAAAGTACCATTAGTGATAACAATGTTAGTCTTTCGCGGACTGTAACAAACCAACTGCACGTATTTAATGGACAAAATATTGAATTATGTAGCGTGCTGCCCGCGTGCACTCTAAGCAGGGCACTTAGGCACCTCATTCCAGCATGCATCCATGACCGCAACACGTGAGGTCTGCTGTGGCACCATTCACGGGTCCTTCATGCGGCAATCAGGAGGAAAGTGATTCAAGAGGCGTGAGATTCCAAGGAGGGAGTCAGAGGCCAGGAGGCACATGGGAAAGTGCTCCCGAATGTTATGTAGAACAAACAGTAATGCATTAAACACTTACATTTTCATTAGATCTGTAATAAAAACAAGCACTCGCGCGCGCGAAAGTGAAAGAGATTAGAATCTGACGCGGCCGTGAAAGTGAAATTGATCAAGATCGCGATCGCGCGGCCGCGTCAGTTTCACGGTCTCCAGGAGCTGTTGTAAAAGTGCGAATGGCCATATGGGGGCTGCGCGCGTGCATGCGCGCGGTGCCACAAGCTGGTGGCCAAGCAAAGTGCCGAAAGACGGATGGGGCATGAAGATAATTCGTGTTGGCGGGGAAAGTTTGTTTCCAAGTAAATCAAGACAAGCCCGGCGGAGCGTGGCGCGCGCGCTTGGCGGGGCAGGGGAGCGCATTCCAGGCGGGGGAGCGGACCCTTTGAAGTGCGATGCCAAACAGATTGCATAGCGGCACGATGCGCGTGATTGTGCGCGTGCTCGCCATGCAATCCGCTTTTCGGAGCATTTTTGGGAGCCCCTTACAATAGTATCGCCTTGCGATCGCTTACGCGATAGCAAGGCGAGACCTAAAAATACAGCATGGAAGATAAGGTGGCTAACACAGTTCGGTCACCAACTATCCTTGAATGTCAAGAGAGAGGAGTAAACTCGGATATTGAAGTCTAGGTTAGTTGACGTTGGTCAGGAAAGTACAGCCCTGAAGCATGCTGCGACAGGAATAACTGCATTTGTATTAAAAGTCCAACCCCAATAGTGCTGTTTGGAGCAATGAGAAGCCATATGTAATTTAACATTTGCTTTAAAGGTAGATGTGTATTACCAATAACAATACATTTTTCATTTTTTTTATTTTAATTAGGGTTTATTAAAGCACCAGCCTTTGTGTTATGTACACAGCTATGTGATGATCAGTTTTTGAAATACTGTAGGGTGTTGCATCGCTGCGTAAACTACTTACATTGACTCTAATCCTGAGACGATTCATCATTTTTAAACACTTTGAAAATAAAACGAGTTAGACTTAACTTTAACTGAACTCAAAGAGAAGCAAAAAGGGTCTTCATTCTCGAGCATTGCACAGTCAGTCACACAGTTTGTTTAGACTCTAATCTCCCCCGTTCTATCAAGCCACATTTAGGTTGAGCCTACTAGACCATGCATGATCTGTCTGTTTCAAGGCATATTGTGACTTATCAAGAACACTGAGGGACTTGGTTTGCTTTCTTTGTGACTCATTTGCCTGGTTGTTTATTAGTGTCCCAGCTTGTCATTCTTGTGTTTTCCCTCCCATACAGCATAGACTCTTTACAATCTCTCTAATATGCTGGTATCACTGCTTCCACTGCTTGTATTTCAAGCACTTCTTTTTCCTTTTGTGTAAAGCACTCCATTAGAGTGCATGTGGTTTTCGAGCTGTCTCCCTCGTGTACATCTCTTCTCTTACACTCTGTGGTGCTCCCTTTTGCCCGACTGGTTTCCCTCGCACCCTCCCTCTTGCGTTCACCTATGTGCTTCTTCCCTTTGCTCCCCCACCCATACTCTGTGTTGCTTTCCCCAAACCCTGTGTTGCTTTTGCTTCGCTTCTAGTCCTGCCCCCTGCACCATGCATGCACCACCTACAAAATGAGGCTGGACTTTTTTATTTTTTATTTTAAGTTACCGATATATGTTGGATCAGTAACTAAGAAAAAAACTAAATCTATGAATGAGTTTTTTTTTTAAACCAGGCAGAGAGCAGAAGCAACACGGGGGTCAAAAGGTGAAGCCACACGGTTACCGCAAAAGCAACTCGGGAAGGCTTGTGAAAACAACAGGGGGCAGGGCTAGAAGCGAAGCAAAAGCAACACAGGGTTTGGTTGGAAGGGTGTTGTTTTGTTTTGAGCTTATGTGTAATGTATTTTTATGTCATGCATTATGACCAACGAGGCACGGTTTACGTTATGGGATGCGGCATCGCGAGGTGAGATGGGTGAGGGTATGTGAGAGGGAGACTCACAAATTGTAATTATAATAAGGAATTTCTAGTTAGCCACAGCGATAGCGGAATGCTGTGTGCCTGTAACCCAAAAAAGGTGGTAATCACAGAAGGCCTTTCAATGAGTAAAACGATGCCAAAATCGCTAGACTGGTTATTGGTGACAGACTTTGTAGCCATGCACTATTTTATTTATTTATTTAGAGGCAGAGATACTTCCTAATGCTAAAAAAATACACCTGATGAAGGAAGCTGAAGCCAAATTCCACCTACTTCTACTGGCACGAAGGAAGCCACAATTTTGAGCAGAAGTCTAGACCACAATCCTCTCTCAAGCTGCAGAAGGCTATCAAAAGTAGACAATCATCACTCAGACGGGTCTTATTCGGATTGTGGTTCAGATCCCAGCAACACTGGCACCCTGCACATGGAAGGGTGAATTACAAAGCACTTGGTAGGAATGGTGAATTACAAAGCACTTGGTAGGAATGGTGAATTACAAAGCACTTGGTAGGAATGGTGAATTACAAAGCACTTGGTAGGTTTCTGCCCTGAGAGAAGAAGAGCAAGTTAGGCTGCCTCATGTTGCCTTGCTGGCATCGCCCCTCCATGCAAGCCCAATATTTTATTTGGATCCCAGGGACCCTTGTTCTTTCTAGCTAACGTGAGGAAACATCCTCATGTCCTTCAAGAATTTTCTCTGAGAAATGTTCACCTTCATTATAAGAAGTGAAAGACATTTCAGGGTAAAAAGGACACAATGTGAAGAAAAGAGACTTACCCAGCTTCCATTTTTTGTCTACAATAGCATCATGGCACAGACTTGTAGTTCTTAATTTTTTTCAATCTTGGCACTGCTCTTCTCTGATCCAACAAGAGTTTGCAGTTCCTTTTTTAAAGATGGTGGAATAAGTATGCATAGAAACAGTTTACCAGAGGGGGGATGTGCTCCAATTGGAGCAAGTGCCCCCACACACCCGTATTGGTGTTATGCTTCAACGGGCAGGCTCCTTGTCCTGATGGCACCACAATGCCCAACAGGCACTCACAAGGGGGCACTTTACTGGAGATCTTTTATAGAACTGTTGGATCATTATATATAGTAAGGAGCTTGTATGCTGGACCTAACCGCTCCAGGTCCCCACCCCCGTCTTTGATATAACTGCTCTTTATGTGTCTCCACAAGTTAACTTTACCTCCGATCTCCAGTGTTTCAAGTAATATCCTGATCGGCTCAGAGGATCGCCACCACCTAATCATTGAAGCAAAAGGTAAGTATAACACAAAGGGGCATATTATCAAGAAACGGCGTTAAAATTATCGCCGCTTTAGCGGCAGAAAACTGCTGCTAAAGCGCGATAATGGGCTTGATAATATGCCCTTGAGAATTCCCATAGAAGCCCATGTTCTGGTGTCAACATGGGCTTCTATGGGAATTCTCTGCGGCATATTATCAAGCCCATTATCGCCGCTTTAGCGGAAGTTTTCTGCTGCTAAAGCGGCGATAATTTTAACGCCGTGCTTGATAATATGCCCCTAATTTTGTTGCCTATTATTATTTCCATGTTTGTTATGAGTGATCTTTCTGATAACCTTTTACATGTACATGCTTGTATTAGGATGTAGGCGAAACAGGGCAGATTCTACCAATAACTTCCAGATGTGCACAGGACATGATATGAAGATGGCATTTTCTTTTTTTTCATATTCCTGCCGTACCCCAATTTTTCTCAAGTTGGACGACCACATAAAGTTGGAAATATATACAACAATAGGACTATCTTTTTGGGATGATTGAGGGATTTTTATCAGAATCCTGCTATTCTGACACTACCACTTTCTACAGTTGTGACACCAAATGAAAAACCTTGGTATGAAAACCCCTTAAGTCTGCAGCATACCGTTATTTTAAACACACAGGGGCAGATTTATGACGTCTGGCGCGTCTCTGCTAATCAGCAGAGATGTGCCAGAAGAGTTGCGACGCATCTGCCCACCCGTGCGCCACCATTGATGCACCGCATTTACAATGCGGCGCACCGTGGAACTCGGATGGGCAGATGCGTGACGCATCTCCTGTCGGAAAGGCGGCACATTGCTGGAGTTGCGTCGCAAGCGCGACGCAGCTCCAGCAAGGCTCGGGGGTGCCCTATCCCTTACATGCTGCGTCAATCCTTACGCCTGCTTCAAGCAGGCGCAGGGATTTGACGCAGCATGCCCTTAAAAGTGACTGAGTGAAATCTTGTAGATTTCACTCGGCCACTTTTAGGAGGCATTCCTGCGCCGGAACGCCCCCTCCCCCCCTGCTCCAGAACGCCTACATGTGGCGCAGGGCTTTACAACGTGACGCATCTGCCAGATGCATCACGTTGTAAATACCCCGCAGCATGGCGCAGGATTTGCGCCGCCGCTGCGTCACAAAAGTGACGCCACAGCGGTGTAAATGAGGCGCAAGGGGCTCATAAATCTGCTCCACAGATCCTAAACATTATGTAATGAGCCCCCCAACGAGAATAATCTAGAACTTTGAAGTTACTCTATTTATGTTTCACTTGAATTGTATTTTTATGTACTTATCAATGTACTTATCTCATCATCTTATCAGATTGCAATGTTTCCTTTTATTTGCATTTTATAAGAGATGTATATTTCCTCACCTGGCTTCCATCCCCTGTGAGGAGAATATATTCATTCTGTATCCTAAATTTGAAAGCTATTTTTTCTACAGAACTCTGCTGCCCTTTTTAGGTCGAGCATAGACAGCGCTTGCGCTGTCTGCAAGACATGTTGTATTGTATTCTATGTGTATTAAAAAATTAACTGCTTTCTATTGGCTGTTGGCCATGCCATTCAAAAATGTAGACTTTGTATTGGTGTTGGGTTGCAAAAGTCCCTCCCTCATCTCCTTCAGGCGATTTCACTTAGTGAGTATTTAGTTTGGCCATCACACTGTGCAACGTGTGATAGCCCCTGTTTACAGAGACGTGCATCTGTTAGCAATTATCCTTATCGTTACTGCAGTCTGACTTCCATTCTGACCTAAAGAAGCTCTGTGGCTTTGTTTCTGTTTCAGCATTTATCCTTATCTTAACTACAGTTTCACAACGATTCCGACCTAAAAAAGCCCTGTGCCTTTGTTAATGTTTTAACATGCATCTGTTATGAATTATCCTGATGGTAACTGCAGTATGACTTTTATTCCAACAGTCAAACTTAAAAATGATATTAAAAAACCACGGAGCATTTTATTTTACTAATAACATTGTGTGTTATTAATTAAATAATACGGTAGAGCGTTTTAAATTTTCTTTTCTGTTGAAGCTGTTGGGGTTTGTTTTCCGTTTTGCCAGCGGACATAGGCAGAGATGCTGGAGTCATGTAAGGTTTGATGGCAGTAAATCGCAGTGCACATGCACTTGTTTCGGCACCAGCTTTCTAGAGCTAACGATGGTGAGCACCGGCAGGACCTGGGCCAATTAAAGCTGGTGTTAATGAAAATACGTTAGAGCATTTTTAGTTTCTTTTTCTATTGACGTTGTCGGGGTTTGTTTTCCGTTTTGCCAGAGGACACGGGCAGACATGCTGGAGTCATGTAAGGTGTGGCTGGCAGTAAATCGCAGTGCATATGCACTTTTTTCGGCACCAGCTTTTTATAGCTAATGATGGTGAGCACCGGCAGGACCAGGGCCAATTAAAGCTGGTGTTATTAAAAAAATACGCTAGAGCATTTTTTGTTTCCTTTTCTGTTGACGTTGTCGGGGTTTGTTTTCTGTTTTGCCTGCGGACATGGAAGAGATGCTGGAGTCATGTAAGTTGTAGCTGAAAGTAAATTGCAGTGCATATGCAATTGTTTCAGCACCAGCCTTTTAGATCTAACGATGGTGAGCACCGGCAGGACCCGGGCCAGAGATGCTGGAGTCATGTAAGCTGTGGCTGGAAGTAACACTGCTAAATCTAGTAATTGGGGGCACCCCTGAACCTTGCTTCGTTAGACAAGAAACCAGAAGAAGAACAGAAGAAGACGAAGGACCAAACAACTCTGTCGAAGCTAACAAGAGGAGGACGCCTACTGACTTGTCCCCAGCCCTACCGGCCTGTCCCCACCTCAAACCTACAGAAGCAAAACCCCTGTGTGTCCTGCAACCAGCAGCCTCAAGAACCCCGAGGACATGCCCTGCCTTTAAAAGCAAAGATTCTGTCTCCCGGGAACACTGGATTTGTCACCAACAGACTCCAGCTCCGGCAGGATCCGCGAGTCTGCACCACTCTGTACCCGATGCCCACGGCCCCAGTTTGAGTGGCCCAACACCGAGAGGAGGTCTCCCCGGCGATCCTGACCTGAGATCTGGTGACCCCTGACCTGCCTCTAGCCTCCAGCCGATGCCTGGAGCCTCAAACTGGAAGGTCCCCGAACCGCAACCAGGAGCTGGTAAGAAGATCCGACAGTAAAAGGCATCCCTGCGCCCGACGCCCCACGGCCTTGGGTGGCCCAACCGACGGTGCCAAACCAACCCCCAGCATCCCAACTTACCTCTCCAAGTGGTGGTCTCACCCAGAAGACCTTCGTCCCTGAGCCTGCAGAGCTTTTGCAAACCGGAGACTCCTCATTAAAAGCTACTGGACTCCTGATGCCAAAACAGCACTCTGCACCCCGCCACCCTAGTGCCGCTGAGGGTACACCTTTTGTGCTGGCCTAAACCCCCATTTGCCCTGAGCTTAAGTCCCAGAGCTTTGCTCCCACAGCCCAGTGGCCTGCTTGTAAGCAGCCACCAACCGGAGGCCCCCTCTCCCCCATTGGATAACATTGGGCCTCAGCAATCTGCACCCGGCTGCCCTCGTGGCACTGAGGGTGTAACAAGTGTCCATTCTTGACCCAGGGGGACCCCTGAGTCTAACCCCAGAAACCCAACTTCCACAACCAATACTTACCTATGAACCGATAACCCTATTTTCCTCCGTAGGATAATATTGACTGTTTTTTCTGTGAAACGTTTCTAAGTGTGGAGTTGCAAAATCTAAGAAACCCCTTAAAACTGTAACTAAATAACAAAAGCGCTTTTACTCACCTGTTTACAGGAAATGTCCCAGTGCAATATCCAGGCATACTGCACTGTGTAAGAAAAGTAATCTGTGAAGTAATCGACTTGACATTCTACTAAAAATCCCATACAAAGTACATGCACAGTATTCTGAAAAGCATTTCATTATCAGTAACTCTACTGTAATCAAATCAGATGATGTTCATACATGTGAGTGGTGGTACTAGAGCCCGCCCCCCCCTGCAGGAGGTGTGGGAATCTGTACACAATGTCAAGATGTATTTCCAACAGCTTATGTATATTTGTCAATTGATACATAGTATTGAGTAGTGTGTGTGTAATAAATGTACTCTTCCTTTTTATCAAGAACATTACAGACTGGACTATCAATTATTGAGTGTTACTTCTGGGCAACTCTAAATGGCGATTCCTAGCCCGCACCACCTCCCTTGAGTAAACCTTAGAGCGCTCTCAACGCTACCCTCTGCGAGTCAAGGGCTACAATGGGGTGTTTGGTTCCCAGTGAAAGACAAATGGAGACCCATTATTTGTGCAGACCTCACAACTAATGCCTCGTTTTCCAACAGCACCTTACAAGTCAGCTGATATGTCACAGAGAGTGCAACACCATGACGTAAGTGGCTTTGGGATGACCTCAGAGGTTGAAATCATGCTGACAAACTTATTTTCAGTTTTCAGCAGCAGTTTCCATGACTTTTGTTAAAAAAACAGCAGTAATAGATAAATGGATAAGGCCGAGAATGAGTTGCCTCTGGGAAGGGAGGGGCTCCCTGCTCCTAGAGGAGGACGAGAGACTGAAGCCTTAAGTCAGGCTCGGCAGATGCCTGGCTCTGGCTAGGTCGGGTCTGCTAGACCCGTGAGCTCAAAGCACCGCTGAAGCCCAGCTTTCATGTGGCTTCTGCCTGCCCCGGTCTACACTCATGCACAAAGAATGAATACAAACAAAGCAGGGATCATTGATGAAAAGTAAGACGGTGAAAGAGATACCCATCGAGTGGCTGAAGTGCACAACGAAAAGCCAGAAAACCTGGAATCAATCCCGGCTCCCCCTTGACAAAACTATGTGATCCTAGGCAAATATTTTATTTTCTTCATTTTCACTATGAGAGGACATTCAAATATGCAAGTTCAGGATGTATGCTGCACAAAAACTTCTTGTGTTTGATTTAAAAGGTTTAAATGTAGGCTCCTGCATAATAAGAATCTAGACCAAAAATAGGAAACAGATGACTCCTCTTGGTTCACCAGTGACAATGTCCTCATAGCAGAGGTGTGGGGGCATGAATGTCTGCAAGTTCATATTTAAAAACTATCACTTTTAATAAATGCCACTCAATGCAGTGATGTAATCTGATGCACTGAGATGAAATGCTTCCGCATGTCAAAGAACAGCATGATATCCCTCACATGACTTATATGGCAAATATTTTCAAGGCTCCGCTTGCACACAGCTTTGAGGGTCAAACCAGACCCGTCGCTTGGCTCTCCCAGTAAATTGGTTGGCTTGGCCATGACTACCTGTTCAGTGCCAAGAAAGAGGCAGATGGTAAAAGAAGAAACAAGCCTTCTCACCAGGATGCTTGCTACCTGGAAAAAATGTAAAGGCCTGCAATTGGCTAATCGGTAAATCTAAAGGTGCTTGGTAGCCAGTGTATGGTTTTAATTGATGGAGTCATTTGAGGCTTCATGTAACAAGAATATATATTTTTTTGCTAGTGCGTCCTTCTACTGGAAACTCATAACTTGAAAAAAGTTTTGCACTAGATACAGTCCGATTGTGTATTAATAAAAATACAGATATTTAGCACACTTGTTTCATCTTAAACACCAAAGGCTTGATTCAGAGTTTTTCGGAATCCAGTTGCTTATTATTGCACCAGATAAATAACGATACCCTGAACAGTGGCGGCTGACGCAGGTAGGTGTGGTGGGTGGGGTGAGAGGAGGGGGAAGTCGACAGACAAGGGAATAGGACAAATGAAATACATAAATAAATATTCCATCGTCTCTCAACTCCCACCAGCCCCAACGTGCTTACCTGCCCTGGACGCGACTGACCCTGAGGTATGTAATGCATCAGGTGCAATAAATAGCACCTATTACGAATTTTGGCAGAATAACATGCAGATTTTGTTGCTTACCTCACCGAACCCTACATGGTACGTTAAATACCGCATCATTTTCTCCAATTACATTCTGGCAGGTTTGACCTCCTGAAATTTGATCAAGGGTAAGATATTTGACGCACCTGGTAAATACTGGGTGCTGTAAATTCCATCCAACTATGAATTTCAATCTTTGCGCAGACAGGGGTTTACACAGGGGGTTGGAAGATTCCGACAAATTCATGATTAGGGCCTAAATCTCTCTTCACATTTTGCAGCAGCCTACCTTGTACTGTGTGTAATATGATTTTTAAATAATGACTTGCATATTAACAGTGCTTTCAGTCACAAGACGGGACCTCATAGCACTATCAATACACATGCTGGGATATGATTTGAATGGTGCAGCAGGTGCAGTAGCACCGGGCCCCAAACTTGTCAGAACTTCTCTACACACATAATATAGCTATATTTGACTACCTAAACAGGCAGCCACAAGTGCTCTTATCTTTGAGGAACTAGGGTCATGATGTGAATGGTGAAGAAGGTGCAGTGGCACCGGGCTAAAAGGTTGTCAGAACTTCTCTAAACACCTACTATTGCTATATTTGACTACTAAACAGGCAGTCACAATTGCAGTGAACTTGCAGTTAAAAGGAGCTTGATTTAAATGATGCAGCAGGTGCAGTGGCACCGGGCCCAAAAGTTGTCAGAACTCCTCTAGACAGCTAACATTTGTATATTTTACTACTATACAGGCAGTCACACTAGCAGTTATCTTGCAGGCAACAGGGTCATTATTTGAATGGTGAAGCAGGTGCAGTGGTGCCGGGACCATAAGCTCCATGCACCCCAGTAAACACTGATTATTGCTATATTTTACAACTAAAGAGGCAGCCACAAGTGCAGTTATCTTTCAGGCACCAGGGTCATGATTTGAATTGTGCGGCAGGTGTATTGGCACCGGGGCAAACAGTTGTCCTAACTCTTCTAAACACCAAATATTGCTTTATTCTACTACTAAACAGGCAGTGACAAATGCAGTTATCTTGCAGGCACGATTTGAATGGTGCAGCAGGTGCAGTGGCACTGAGCCCAAAAGTTCTTAGAAATCCTCTTAACACGCAATATAGCCATTACTTCAATTAATTCTATTGTTTCCCTTTTTCATTTCATTTTTCAAAATGTTGCCATTACTTACCAGAACTATACTGATAGCACAATATATTGCCTTTTTTGTACATGAACAAGTCACAACACTTTTTACAGACTTTCTGTAACTTAAATTGTACAACTACTCAGGAAGCTACAACTTACAACAAAAAACAGGTTCTTATTATACTTTCATATTTCACTTTAATAATTCACCACTAATCCTTTATAGCTTCCGGAGTAACGTGCAACACGCCGAAAAAGCGCTTCGATGCCCGGTCAGGGGTAGTATGCGCTATGTAAATGCGCCCACAATACAATACAATTAGGCACAGAGACGAAACCTAATGCATTTATCAATGCTTGCTTCCCCAGTCCTGTTGACCTCTGGTGGCTGAGAGGACGGGCGAAGATGGCAGGCAGTGCCTGGAGCGGCAGCCATCTCTCTGCAGAGGCCCCAGAGCTGCAGAAACCAGCCAAGAGAGAACCCAAGACAGGCTGAGAGGAAGACCTTTGTAAATGCTCGCTTTATTTCATACAGATGATTGAGGAATGTGAGGGTATACAAAAGGAAACAGCACCACCTACAGGTCTTATACAAATAATATCTGCGGAACACGCAGAGTTTGCAAAATACATCAATAGGTGGATGACATTAAAACAAATGCAATCTGTGTCAAGAGGTATTTAAATCATGAAGCAGAATCCCACTTTAAAATGCTGCGTCACAGAGAGGCGGTGACGATTCATGCAGAATAGCCCCCGTAAGAAACCCAGTCATAGCCATTACATGTTTTGCTTGAGGTAAATACACAAGGAAGCGACGGCTTGCAAACAGGCAGCGGCTGACCAAAGGGTTGTTAAAAGAAGCAGGAACACGTGGACACGGCGAGTGTCCGTCTTGTGAAGCGAAGGGCGTGAAGGCGACAGGCCCCTGGGTTTGGTTATAAAGCTGAAGGCGACAGGCTCCTGGGTTTGGTTAAAAAGCTGAAAGCAACAGGCTCCTGGCCTGGGTTTGGTTAAAAAGCTGAGCCATGGGCTTCCGTCGGACATCACTGAAGCCAGCTTCACGCGTAGGGCTTCAAGGAGCAGATTTTTTTAAACCAGTCACTGGTCTTCAAGTTGCCAGGTCGTCGCCAGGCAGGACCGCCACATTATCACCCCCAAAGTTATCAGCACCGAAGAGCTGCCAGCAGTGGCGTAACGATAATTGAGGGGGCTCCCCTGCAAGGTACATGGAGGGGCCCCCTCCGGACTCTATCAAGAGCCCTCCGGCCGAAGAGCAGTGCTGAGGGGGCCCCCTGGAGCTTGGGGCCCCCCCGCTCTGCGGGTGATGCGGGGGCCTGTGTTACGCCCCTGGCTGCCAGGCTCCTTTGGGAACTTTGAGAGAGGCGGGGCCGGGCCTCTTTTCCATTCCGTGGGCGCTCAGTGTTGGGTGTTGTGGGGCCGCTCGCGCTGATGTGGGCCCTCGTTACATGCCCCGCAGCTATAATAATGGACACCACACTTTGTGTCTGGGTATCGGCGCGTGACTGCCTCAGCAGGCCGCGCCCCTTTATTTTATACAGAGGCGTACGCCACGTTCGTGGCGTACGCGTTGCGTAGTGACCTGATGCGCTCTAGCGTCTAACGCTAGAGCGCTAACTGTAACATCCCTCCCCAACTTGGATAACAAAATAAACCAAAGTCCATAGCAGTCACTCACTTGCTTGGCAGGCAAAGTCTTTAAGGCGGCTGCTAGGCGTGGGGTTCGCTCTCAGACCATACCTGGCAGTGGCACGAGTGCCGGAGCTGGGTGGGTGGCTATTCGGGGCTTCACCTTCCACGGGGGCATGATGGCTCTGCTCTGGGGCGCTGCAGGCTCCACTGGACGTCAGTCCTGGTCCCAACTCTGGGGTTGAGATCTCTTCCTCCCCTCCGTCCAGTCCCCTCTGGTCACGGTCGGTGGCCTCCGGAATGCGTTTGAACCACGAGATGTTCCTGGTGGTCGACTCCACCCCTCTTTCTGCTGTGACCATTGTACCCCGCCTCTGTGCCACAGTCCAACTACCTGGTTCATACCGGGGTCTGAATTTTCCTCCTGGCCTTCTGTCCTTCACGAGGACGCTGTCCCCTGGTCTGATGTCGCGGTCTCGACTGCCTCTGGCCCGGCTTACTTGTCGGTTGCGGTGTGCTCGTCGTTGGAAAACCTCCTCCGCTTCGAACGGTGGGGGCGCCCACCCAGGGACTGTGGGTAGCCCATCGCGGCGGGGCCCATTGAGCATGAGAGACCACGGGGCTTGTTTGGTGGAGCAGTGGGGCGTGCTCCGATATTCTCCCAGGAATCGCTGGATTTCCCTCTCGGGGTCTAGTTGCTCCACGCCGGCTATTCGAATTACTTTATTCAGGGTCCTCATGAATCGTTCTACTTCTCCGTTGGCCTGTGGCCACTGAGGAGTGATTCGCCGATGTTGTACTCCCTGATGCTGAAGGAACTCCCGGAACTCATGACCGTGGAAGGGTGGCCCATTGTCACTCTTCACCTCCGAGGGGCGCCCGAACATGGCAAATATTTTCTCCAGCGCTGGTCCCACGAACATGAAGGCTGTGGACGGTAGAACTTCCACTATGGGATACTTCGAGAAGTTGTCAATGACCACCAGCGACACTTTTCCGTTTGGGAGGCTCCCGAAGTCAATACTAATCTTGTCCCACGGGTACCTTCCTGGTTCTTCTGTCACGATGGGGGCCGGAGGCACGCGGCGCAGCTCCTTACCACCTCGTCCACCATGCCATCCAGCCCCGGGAACCATATCTTCGCCCTCATCCTGGTCTTCATCTTCTCCGTCCCTTGATGGCCGTCGTGAGCAATGGTCGTGGCTTGACGGCGTAGTGCGGCGGGCATGACGATCCTAGACCCTCGCAGGACGACACCATCGCGGGTCATACTTAGTTCATTCCGCACTCGCCACATCTGCTGCAAGTCCTTCTTGTCCTCGTCTGCCCACGAGTTGGCGGTGTGCAGGAAATCACCCCAGGACCCTTTTTGGAGAGCTCCCCGTGTCCTTGCCAGCACGGCGTCGTGCTCCCCGGCACGTATGATCTCTTGGATTGTTAGTATCCGAGGGCAAGTCAGAGCAGCTAAGAGGTCGATGTGTGCTTCGGTTTCCTCTTCCTCTTCTTTCCCGACCGGGGACGTCACCCCCTTTTCCGGGTGTCGTGACAGAAAGTCTGCCGGGTTTTTCGCACCTGGCCGGTATGTCACCTCCATCTGGTATTGCTGTAGACCAATGGCCCACCAATGGCCCACCTCTCGATCCTCGGGGGAGGGTGGGGTGCTGTCCCTTTGAACAGGGGCACCAATGGCTGGTGGTCTGTCACCACAGTAAAAGGGTGTCCGCAGACATATAGGTGGAAATGCCGGCAACCCCATCGGATGGCTAGTGCTTCGCGTTCAATCTGAGAATACCTCTGTTCAGTTGGGGTGAGTGCCTTGCTGGCGTAGGCCAGGGTGGCCCATGTTCCTGGTTCTTGCTCTTGCGTAAGGACTGCGCCCAGTCCCACTGGGCTGGCGTCGACAAGTAGTTCTGTCTTCCTGGTCGGATCAAAGTAGACCAGAGTGGCCTGGTCCAGCAGCGTGGTCTTGATAGCATGGAAGGCATCTTCTTCCTCTTGCCCCCAGCGCCACAGGGTGTCTGTCTTCGTGAGGCGTCTGAGAGGTTCCGCCGTGGTGGCCAGGTTTGGGATGAACCGCCCACAGTACGTGGCCAGCCCGAGAAAACTGCGGACTTCCGACGCAGAAGTCGGTGCTGGGGCGTTCTTGATGGCCTGGGATTTTCTTGGATCTACTTGAATGCCATGGTTGGTGAACGTGTATCCGAAGAACTCGATGCTTTGTTGAAAGAACTGGCACTTCTCCTTGTGCAACGTGACCCCAAACTCTCTCAGCCTCATCAGTGTGGACCGGACTCGTCGGTAGTGTTCATCCACTGTTGTGGCGTGTATCAGTATGTCATCACTGACGTTTAGTACTCCTGGTAGCCCCTGCAAGATGTCTCTGATAGTGTTCTGAAATATTTCGGCCGCCGAAGAGATGCCAAAGTTAAGGCGTCGGTACCTGCGTAGCCCCAGGTGCGTGCTGAAGGTAGTGATATACCTGCTCTCTTCGGCCAGCGTTAGTTGGTGGTACCCCGCGTTGAGGTCCAGTTTGGAGAACCACCGTGCTCCGTTAAGGTCTGCGATTATGTCATCCATCGTGGGCGTGATGTGCCTCTCCCTTTTGATGGCCTTGTTGGGCAGCCTCATGTCGATGCACACTCGAATCTTGCCTGGTTGCCGGGGCTTTTCCGCTATCACCATGGGTGATACCCAGGGGGTGGGTCCGGTTACTGTCTCTATGACACCTTGCTCCTCCAACCTCCTCAGCTCCTCCTCTACCAGTGGGCGTAGGTGGAAAGGAATCCTCCTGTGTTTTAGCGCTGTGGGTGTGACTGAACGGTCAATGTGGAGCTTGACCGGTGGTCGTCGGATGTTCCCCAGACCAGTGAACAGCTCCGGAAACTGGTCCAGCAGGGTAGTCGTCTGTGATTCTTGCACCTTCCTGAGGAATGCGATCAACCCTAGGTCTTCGGCTGCGTGCCCGCTGAGGAGGGTGTCTGCCTCTTGATTGATCACATGTATGTCAATCGTTATCTCTGCGTCATCTGACTTCACCGGCACCGTCATCTTTCCTGCCAACGGCAGTGGTGTGTCACTTCCGTAGGCATAGATCTGGGCTTTTGACCGTCGGAGTTCAGGCTTGGGTCGGAGGCGATTGTATTGTTGCACTCCCATCACGGTGACTGACGCCCCTGTGTCGATCACTGCGTTTATCCAGGACCCAGCGACTAGGACGTCGCACCTCGGTTGTGGTCTTCTCGAGCTCTTGAGGGCTCTGGTGAATGAAATCAGGTATGTCTCCCCTTCGTCATCATCGGACTCCATTGCATCGTCCTGCAGGGCCTGTGCTTGCTTGCGCCCTGGGTTGGTGGGGGAGGACAGCGACAGCTGGGATAGTTGTCTCACCATGGCCTTCTCCGGCCTCTTTCCCCTCCGGTCCCGTTGCGTGGCTCGTTTGCGACAAACAGACGCAAAGTGGTTCATCACGCCGCAGTTGTCACACGCCTTTCCTTTCGCAGGGCACGTCCTGCCTCCATGCTCATCATACCCGCAGTACCCGCACGGGGCTGCAGGCTTCTTTGCCGCCGGTCGGCGGGAAGCTTCACGCGTCTGAATTGCGTCGGCCCGCTCTGTTTTGACTGTTACTCCTGACCCGGCGCCTCGTGTGAGCGCCATCTCCATCTCCTCTGCGCGGGCGTCGGATAGATCATGGGACCGTGCCAGCACTAGAATGTCCGCCATCGGGATGTTCGGTTGGCGGAGAATGAGTGTCCGTAGCTTTTTGCTGCGTATGCCGCATATTATCTGGGCTCTGATCTCCTCCTTGGCTCTATCACCCACGAGGTGCGTGTCTGCCAGCACCCTCAGTCGAGCGTGGAATGCATCCACCGACTCCCCTTCCTTTTGCCTCGCTTGGCGCAATTTGAAATGTTCAAAATCCGGGTTCAACTGGGGGTCGAAATGCGCATTGAGGGCTCTCACGGCCGCGTCATAGTCGTCCGCGTTCCCTGTGTTGGGGAGGTGCTTGAATAGGAGATAAACTTCTTCCCCTGCATAGTGGAGTAGTAGAGACCTTTTCACGGTGCCATCCGTCTCCCTGGTGCCCCCAAAGTAGTTGTCGAGTCGGCCAATCCACGTCTGCCAGCGTGGGGCGGCCGTGGCAGGGTCAGCAGCTTCACTAAACGGCGGCAGAACGCCGGACGCGGGGTGCAGTGGCACTGCCTGGGCGGGGCGCTCATCATCCCCCATGGCTCCCTGGGGCACAGCACAGCAGGAGGGACGGCAGCAGGCAGAGGAGGCCGCAGTGGCAGGAGATGCCCACACTTGGTGTTGACAGAGGGCGTCAGGGCTCAGCCAGGGCACAGCAGGCAACTGGGGCAGAGGGCTTCAAGGCCCAGTCAGGGCACAGCAGGGACACAGAGTCATACAGTTCAGTGGCAGGGATGTTCATCTGCCAAGATGGGCTGTGTTCGGTGCACACGTGCACTCACCGTTGGTCAGAGGGGCCCAGCTGCACTGCCCGCGTGAGACGGAGCCGATTCCAGTCGGGCCTGTCAGGAACACGTGCGCGCGCGCGGGACTGCCGCGGAGCGCGTCTATCAGCTGGGGCACACGTGGTCGATCCCACCCTCGTCGCCAGTGTTGTGGGGCCGCTCGCGCTGATGTGGGCCCTCGTTACATGCCCCGCAGCTATAATAATGGACACCACACTTTGTCTCTGGGTATCGGCGCGTGACTGCCTCAGCAGGCCGCGCCCCTTTATTTTATACAGAGGCGTACGCCACGTTCATGGCGTACGCGTTGCGTAGTGACCTGATGCGCTCTAGCGTCTAACGCTAGAGCGCTAACTGTAACATTGGGGTTTCGGCTGTCAGGGTCAGCGGGCGGCCCTCGTGATTGATTGCGTCATAGAGTACTACTGAGGGGTCGCTCAGCCCGCCCTTCACTTGGCGCAGAGAGGAGGTATTATTGCAGAACAGTTCGAGAGTGGCATAGCTGCCTTCCTTGTAGAGGTGGTAGCCCCTCTTAGCGTTATTCTCAGCATAGACCACCCAGGGGACCCCTGGCACAGTCAGTGACATGACCAGCTTGTAGAACTTATAGGGGGCGAGGCCAGGTCTGGTGTGTCTTCGGGGACACGCACAGAGTCCCAGAGAAGTTCACATCACTGTACAACTGAATGTAGCTCATTGTCGACCTTTCTGATAGATAGCGCTTAGAGGCGAGAGAGGCTGCTGCTGCGGTTGGGTGAGTGTCTCGGTCACTCTCAGGTGAAACAGCACAGGGTCTCTCTGGAAGGCTGTCTGTCGTCACTTGGGTGCCGCGGCAGGTGGTCTCTCAGGCTGGGTGACGTCCCTGGCAGTCTCTGGTCACTCTCAGGTGAAACAGCTCAGTGACGTAACAGGACTTGAGCGGGCCCCCCTGCAAAACACATGGAGGCACCCCCCCCCCCCGCAGCCCAGCCCACCACCTACCAATTTGCCCTACCACGGGTCAAAATTCAGGACAGGAGGTCAAAATTTAGGACATAACTTTGGGACAAAAGGTAAGTTTTACAGACCCATCAGAGGAGGTCGTGCAATAGTATATAAGTAAGCCCATCCTTATCCAAACATATACAACCTTTTGAAAACCTATCCATCATGTATCCTTCCATCTATCATTTCACTCATCCATCCCTCCACCCACCCTTTTACTCATCCATCCATTATCCATCCATCCACCCTTTCACCCTATCCATCTGTACACTCATCCATCCACTCTTCCACCCATCCATCCACCCATTCCCTCATCCTTCCACCCATTCACCCTTTCAGTCATCCATCCATCCTCCTTTTCTCTCTCCATCGACCCTTTCACTTAGCCATCCTTCCTTCCACCCGTCCACCCACCCATCCATCCATCTACTCATCCACTCATGAATCCATCCATTGACCCTATCACTCATCCATCCTTTCTCTCATCCATCTATCCTTTCACTCCTTCACTCATCTATCCATCCTTTTGTCCATCTAGCCTCCCTATCACTCACTCATCCATCCTTACATCCACCCTTTCACTCATACATCCATTCACCCTTTCACTTATCAATTCATCAATCCATCATTTCACTCATCCATCCACCCACCCACTCATCATCCACCCTTTCACTCATCCATCCGTCCTTTCACTCATCTATCCTTTCACTCATCCACCCGCCCTTTAACCCATCCATCTACCCTTCCACCCATACATCCATCTATTTACCTTTTCTCTCATCCATCCTTCCACTCACTCATCCATCCATCCATCCTCTCTCATTATCCATCTATTCAACATTTCATTCTTCCATTCACCCTTTCAATAATCCATCCAGCCATCCACCCATCCCTTCTCCTACTCACTTGTCCACATTTTCATATTAATTATGAGCTGAGCCTTTGTCTGCAGAGTTGCAGACAGAAGAGGCCCATCAAGGCCTTCGCCGTAGTCCCTAAAGCAAGGGACGGGGTTCGGTGGGGGAAGGTTCACTATGCCTCTGCACATAGGCAATCTGGAAACTTGTCATGCGTCATGCATGATGCACAGTGCCAGGCCATGAGGTGACAGTGACATGGTGTTGTATTTGGGGCTTTAAGTGTGAGTTCGATGTAATTACGGACGTGGCTAAAAACACCTAAGCTAAAAATCTGTGCTTAGTATAGTGTACCGCCCACCTCCCCTGGGGCTCTGCAGGCAACACAGACACTGCCCACCTCCCCTGGGGCTCTGCACCCAGCACAGGCACTGCCCACCTCCCCTGGGGCTCCGCAGGCAACACAGACACTGCCCACCTCCCCTGGGGCTCTGCACCCAGCACAGACACTTCCCACATCCCCAGGGGCTCTGCACCCAGCACAGACACTGCCCACCTCCCCTGGGGCTCTGCAGAAAACACAGACACTGCCCACCTCCCCTGGGGCTCTGTACCCAGCAGAGACACTGCCCACCTCCCCTGAGGCTCTGCAGAAAACACAGACACTGCCCACCTCCCCTGGGGCTCTGCACCCAGCACAGATACTGTGCACCTCCCCTGGGGCTCTGCACCCAGCACAGACACTGCGCATCTCCCCTGGGGCTCTGCCGGCAACACAGACACTGCGCATCTCCCCTGGGGCTCTGCAGGCAACACAGACACTGCCCACCTCCCCTGGGGCTCTGCAGGCAACACAGACACTGCCCACCTCCCCTGGGGCCCTGCAGGGAACACAGACACTGCCCACCTCCCCTAGGGATCTGCAGGCAACACAGACACTGCCCACCTCACCTGAGGCTCTGCACCCAGCACAGACACTGCCCACCTCCTCTGGGGCTCTGCAGGCAACACAGACACTGCCCACCTCTCCTGGGGCTCTGAACCCAGCACAGACACTGCCCACCTGCCTTGCTGCAATGGAGCCCACCCAGAGTGCGCCCTCCTCTCCTTGGCTCTTCAGCGAACGCAGCCACTGCCCACCTGCCCTGCTGCAATGGAGCCCACCCAGAGTCTGCCCACCTCTCCTTGGCTCTGCAGCCAGCGCAGACAGGGCAGGATCCCCACATACTGCTGTGTGTGAGGGGCACTCGGTTCTGAAGCAAAGTGCTTCGCCATCACCACTGAACCCCCACGACATCCATGCCACCTGTCCATAAGGGGCGGATTCAGAGTTAGCCCTTTCACCCCACGCCCTGGCCCAGCCCACGGTACACCCTGCTCTTGAAAAGAATCATTAACTGTGACGGACCCGCCAGTTTAAACATTGTGCCCCTATACCCTAAGTGGTCTTTCTTTAGTCTTTGAATAAATGTTGCGCGTGCCCCGTTGCGCTGGCTGCATCGACGAAGTCGTTGTCACGAGTACTACTCCTTTCACTTATTAAATGTGTGAAATATACTTAAGGCCCAAATTAGTTTACTTTTGACGTGGAACCCATGGACAGGATGTACTGCCCTGCAATATTTCAGTTTTGAAAGTTACCATAGCGAAGTGGTTCTATTCTCAGTACCTTTCTTGACTGTGCGCGTGTCACAGGCATAGAAGCACACACTGCACTCTCCCACACGGAGACAAATAGCTGCAAAGACTGGAGCCTTCTGGTAGCAGTCGGATGATGAGGTAATCGAGGGAGGCTAAGAAGCCAAAGAACAGACAGGGAGGTGAGGCCGAGCAGCATAAGACACACTATGTTTGTTTTACTTTTATTGCCGGCCGGGCCCCACCATGATGCCCTCCCTGATTCCAATCCAAATTATCTGATAATTCTGATTACCACCCCGCCACCCACTGTGTATATGGTCTGGAGAGATAAATGCATCCTGTATATTTCAAGTAATAAGCCCTGAGAGCATTGTACTAGTTAGTGGCACATCAGGTGCAAACAATGTGTCACAAAAAACCACACATTGAGTATATTATGGGAGCCAGAAAACTCTGCACCTGGTGTGGCTTAAAGCTGGCAAAGAGGGATCGAAGACCAAGTGTGGCTTAGGGTCGCGACTACGAGCTGCTCAGAGTCTGTGAAGCAGTGCAAGATATTCTTAAAGTCTGTTGTCTAAGTAAATGGTGCAGTTGGACTGATGGGTGTGGGGCCAAAGTTAAAAACAATGTACAGAAACCATGTTGTGTGCAACTACACAGTCTCTATTGGCAGGAGCATTTGGTGTCTCAGTGGACTAATGCGTCCACTGCAGGGACCTGTGTTTGACCTCATGGTCACAGGTTCAAATGCTGGCGGGTCCACACATCCTTTCATCCATCTGAGGTTGATAAAATGAGTACCACAGAGTTGGGTAACAATAAACATCTGTTATTCAGCACCAAGATGCCTCCGCATGAACGTGCGCTTTTACAAATACATGTTATGTTATCTGTAAGAGGTGTTGGTGGACAAAAACTCTCAAACTGTGTCTTGAAAAAATTGTTTAACATGTGTATTGTTATGAGCGAGAGCCATTAATCTTGGAGAAGTGTGGCTCAATGGTTAGAGCGGCAGACCCTGATGCAGAGGTCTAGCCCGGGACCAGGGTTAAATTCCCCGCCTCGGCGGGTCTTGGGCTCAAAAATTCCACGGACCGGATAATTCTCGCCTCGGTGCCTATTCCAATCATGGAGTCCCACTCTGCAACTCTGGGCAATAGCTTGCTTAATCTCCACAACGGCCCCCACAACGCTAAGGATGCCTGGCCTCCACCTTGGTGGTGCCCAGGAGTGGACGCCTCACAGGGAAAGCCAGGATGGGTTCCACAGCGGTATTCGTACAAGCGCCTTGAGACCCTTGCGGGTGAGTAGTGCGCTATACAAGTATCAAATTTACATTTACATTAATCTTGTGTTCACAATATTGTTGTTATTGATGGTATCAGTGATGCCCTTGATAATGCAACTCGAGATGTTATTGGTGATGTCTTTTGTGCAGTCAAGAGCAGTGAGTGGTGGGAGGATGAGTTATGGTTTGCCCAGCAACCTATAACATGTGCATTGTGATACCATGTTGGCAACTGTTCAGACTTCTACTACTGAGTTCACCTATATAACACAGCCCTTGCCATAAGAAAAATATAGCTCTTTATGTGGTTTACAGATAATAGCATAATGAATATAGGCCTAGATTAGTAATTGCAATACTCCTGGCCCATTAAGTCAGATGGTGGCATCAGCAGCAGCCTTTTCATGGCAGGGACAAGACCTACTGCTGTAGATTTACGGTAAATGGTCGAAATTACAACCGAAAAATCAGTCGCTGTTGGTGACATGAGTAAAGCCAGGGCTTTAAGTGGGCCGGGTCTCACCGGTGCTGAGCACCAGCAGTTTTTTAAAGGGGGCCCCAAAACGGGTCTCTATCGGGCTCTTTTTGTGCCCTGGCACAGGCGGTCCGTTTTTTTCCGCTCTGCAGTGACAGCAGGCACATCGATGTGTGCATGCTTACACTGCTCACCAGTGCAGAAGTTACAGCATGACGTCTTGCCAGGTGAACTTTGTAGGAGAAGGTAAATCCTTTAAAGAGAGTCATTCATTTTCTCTCTGGGTTTCGCTTCTCTTTTTGAAACTCAGGAGCAGCAACATTCTGGTGGTGTCACCACGGCTTTAACTAGAAGCTTTTTCGATATTATATACAAGTCATAGTTGCTGCTTATTTATCTTATGCACTAACAACCATTGACACAGCCAATAGTCCTGACATGTTGTAGGTATGATGTTACTTGTTGTATCATATATCTGGATGCAAAGACAGAAACAGCAAAATACAAGTCGGGCGGCATACTATGCTAAGCACAGATTTTTAGCCTTTGTGTTTTTAAGCCATGCCCTTAATTACAGTGGCCATGACTCTTTGGGAGACCTCCCCAGTTTTTTCATCCCACTTAAACCCAGAGTAAAACTTTTGCAACTTTTTGAAGGTGTACATTTTCCCTATTCTCGCTGTGTGGATTGTGATTATTTTGAGCAGTGTCTGCATGTTTGCATCCATAGCCTCTTTCACGCGCTGAAGGCTCTCAAAGGGATGGCCTCCGGCTGTGCGAGGTGCTGTTGGATAGTGACTAAAAACTGTGTCAAGCTTGCATCTCAGGGGTGACACATGAAACAGTGCCCTGCCACAACATGACTGATCGGCCTATCTGAAATCACTCTATTCCATTTACATCACCCATCCATGCTAGAGCAGACCTGCATTTTGCATCCCAGTGACCCCAGCAGCTCAGTATACAAATCAAGCGTTATTCAGTATCTTTGCAACACAACCATGACCCACTGGGCTATTTTATCCAATACTGGAAATTATGACCGACAACTAGTGCAAGGTTCTCTGCAGTACATACATTAGCGCACTGAGCTAGGAGAAGACCATAGGAAGCTCTGAGCTATACCTTACGCACATTACTATGCAGGAAGGCACACATTAACCCAACAAGAATTGTACGATTCAGACTTATCACCAGCAGGTTACACACTGCAAGTTTTTAATCCGCCTGAGTGATCTTACTAGTATTATACTTGGATACTTGCCGGACACAAGTAGATTCCTGCAGCAGGTGCCTTAACACCATAAACTACCTTAAAATGAAATCTGCATGTGATCAATTAAGTAGCCTGAACTGCTTCACTGTTGCATTTTTCCTTGGTCTCAATTTCTTTTGGGGGAGAGGTTTAAAAAATAGTGAGTACATAGGGGCAGAACTCCACTCCTAAACCCCCCATCCCCGCCCCCAGATTTGGACGCCTTTTACCCCTCACACCCCCACCCCCTTCTAATCGATGGGTTCCAGGAGAATATATCTATTTTCATTTCCAGGGCCTGCATGCTTCACAGTGACAATAGATAACCATGAAAATGTCCATAGTTGTACCATGACTCCGCCCATTGAATTAGGACAAATCATTGGTAACGGGTGAAAGGGCAGTAGCAGCTTGCATTAACTTAGATCGACAGGGAAAAAAACAACATAGACATCACAGAGGATGGAAAGACGAACAGCAAGCACAGCAGCAACGGTTGTACATAACAGTGGCAGGACACGGTAATTGCAGCCAGCTGTAGGTGTCGAAAGCGACACATCAGCCACAGCCACAGTCTAACCTGTGAAGCGGCAGCATTTCCAGGGCCCCCCAGGTCCGCTTTTGTTTCATTTCCACTTTTAGTCTTCCACAGTTGAATTCATCATCCAGCGCGCGGCAAGAAGTGAAAGTCCCTTGTGGCCCCGCCCGGCCGGGGCCCAGGCGTGCGCATTCGCACCACCATTACCAACCAATTAGAGGCCGCGGTACCAAAACGGCACCATTTAAATAACTAAGAGGCCGTGCGGCTGGCAGTGGCATGTGCGGCGCGCACAATTTAATTTATGGGGAGGACGCCGCCGTGCGTACCGTTTAATTAATGATTGGACTTTAATAATGAATTAAATGGTGCGCGTGGCACAGTTTGAGAGTTTTTGTCCACCAACACCTCTTACAGATAACATAACGTGTATTTGTAAAAGCGCACGTTCATGCGGAGGCATCTTTGTGCTGAATGACAGATGTTTATTGTTACCCAACTCAGTGGTACTCATTTTATCGACCTCAGATGGATGAAAGGCTGTGTGGACCTGCCAGGATTTGAACCTGTGACCATGAGGTCAAACACAGGTCCCTGCAGTGGACGCATTAGTCCACTGAGACACCAAATGCTCCTGCCGATAGCGACTGTGTAGTTGCACACAACATGGTTTCTGTACATTGTTTTTAACTTTGGCCCCACACCCATCAGTCCAACTGCACCATTTACTTAGACAACAGACTTTAAGAATATATTGCACTGCTTCACAGACTCTGAGCAGCTCGTAGTCGCGACCCTAAGCCACACTTGGTCTTCGATCCCTCTTTGCCAGCTTTAAGCCACACCAGGTGCAGATTTTTCTGGCTCCCATAATATACTCAATGTGTGGATTTTTGTGACACATTGTTTGCACCTGATGTGCCACTAACTAGTACAGTGCTCTCAGGGCTTATTACTTGAAATATACAGGATGCATTTATCTCTCCAGACCATATACATAGTGGGTGGCGGGGTGGTAATCAGAATTATCAGATAATTTGGATTGGAATCAGGGAGGGCATCATGGTGGGGCCCGGCCGGCAATAAAAGTAAAACAAATATAGTGTGTCTTATGCTGCTCGGCCTCACCTCCCTGTCTGTTCTTTGGCTTCTTAGCCTCCCTCGATTACCTCATCATCCGACTGCTACCAGAAGGCTCCAGTCTTTGCAGCTATTTGTCTCCGTGTGGGAGAGTGCAGTGTGTGCTTCTATGCCTGTGACACGCGCACAGTCAAGAAAGGTACTGAGAATAGAACCACTTTGCTATGGTAACTTTCAAAACTGAAAAATTGCAGGGCAGTATATCCTGTCCATGGGTTCCACGTCAAAAGTAAACTAATTTGGGCCTTAAGTATATTTCACACATTTAATAAGTGAAAGGAGGAGTACTCGTGACAACGACTTCGTCGATGCAGCCAGCGCAACGGGGCACGCGCAACATTTATTCAAAGACTAAAGAAAGACCACTTAGGGTAGAGGGGCACAATGTTTAAACTGGCGGGTCCGTCACAGTTAATGATGCTTCTCAAGAGCAGGGTGTACCGTGGGCTGGGCCAGGGCGTGGGGTGAAAGGGCTAACTCTGAATCCGCCCCTTATGGACAGGTGGCATGGATGTCGTGGGGGTTCAGTGGTGATGGCGAAGCGCTTTGCTTCAGAACCGAGGGCCCCTCACACACAGCAGTATGTGGGGATCCTGCCCTGTCTGCGCTGGCTGCAGAGCCAAGGAGAGGTGGGCAGACTCTGGGTGGGCTCCATTGCAGCAAGGCAGGTGGGCAGTGACTGTGCTGGGTGCAGAGCCCCAGGGGAGGTGGGCAGTGTCTGTGTTGCCTGCAGAGCCCCAGGAGAGGTGAGCAGTGTCTGTGTTGCCTGCAGAGCCCCAGGGGAGGTGGGCAGTGTCTGTGCTGGGTGCAGAGCCTCAGGGGAGGTGGGCAGTGTCTGTGTTGCCTGCAGATCCCCAGGGGAGGTGGGCAGTGTCTGTGCTGGGTGCAGAGCCTCAGGGGAGGTGGGCAGTGTCTGTGTTGCCTGCAGATCCCCGGGGGAGGTGGGCAGTGTCTGTGTTGTCTGCAGAGCCCCTGGGGAGATGGGCAGTGTCTGTGCTGGGTGCAGAGCCCCAGGGGAGGTGGGCAGTGTCTGTGTTGCCTGCAGAGCCGCAGGGAAGGTGGGCAGTGTCTGTCTTTTCTGCAGAGCCTCAGGGGAGGTTGGCAGACTCTGGGTGGGCTCCATTGCAGCAAGGCAGGTGGGCAGTGTCTGTGCTGGGTGCAGAGCCCCAGGGGAGCTGGGCAGTGTCTGTGTTGCCTGCAGAGCCTCAGGAGAGGTGAGCAGTGTCTGTGTTGCCTGCAGAGCCCCAGGGGAGGTGGGCAGTGTCTGTGCTGGGTGCAGAGCCTCAGGGGAGGTGGGCAGTATCTGTGTTGCCTGCAGATCCCCAGGGGAGGTGGGCAGTGTCTGTGTTGCGTGCAGAGCCCCAGGGGAGGTGGGCAGTGTCTTTGTTGCCTGCAGAGCCCCAGGGGAGATGGGCAGTGTCTGTGCTGGGTGCAGAGCCCCAGGGGAGGTGGGCAGTGTCTGTGTTGCCTGCAGAGCCCCAGAGAAGGTGGGCAGTGTCTGTCTTTTCTGCAGAGCCTCAGGGGAGGTGGGCAGTGTCTCTGCTGGGTGCAGAGCCCCAGGGGAGGTGGGCAGTGTCTGTGTTTTCTGCAGAGCCCCAGGGGAGGTGGGCAGTGTCTGTGCTGGGTGCAGAGCCTCTGGGGATGTGGGAAGTGTCTGTGCTGGGTGCAGAGCCCCAGGGGAGGTAGCAGTGTCTGTGTTGTCTGCGGAGCCCCAGGGGAGGTGGGCAGTGTCTGTGCTGGGTGCAGAGCCCCAGGGGAGGTGGGCAGTGTCTGTGTTGCCTGCAGAGCCCCAGGGGAGGTGGGTGGTACACAATACTAAGCACAGATTTTTAGCTTAGGTGTTTTTAGCCACGTCCGTAATTACATCGAACACACGCTGTGGAGAGACCCCCCCATATTTTTCATCCCACTTAAAGCCCCAGACACAACACCATGTCACTGTCACCTCATGGCCTGGCACTCCGCATCATGCATGACTCATGACAAGTTTCCAGATTGCCTATGTGCAGAGGCATAGTGAACCCTCCCCCACCAAACCCCGCCCCTTGCTTTAGGGACTACGGTGAAGTCCTTGATGGGCCTCTTCTGTCTGCAACTCTGCAGACAAAGGCTCAGCTCATAATTATTATGAAAAGGTGGACAAGTGAGTAGGTGAAGGGATGGGTGGATGGCTGGATGGATTAGTGAAAGGGTGAATGAATGAATGAAAGGTTGAATAGATGGATAATGAGTGAGGATGGATGGATGGATGGATGAGTGAGTGGAAGGATGGATGGATGAGAAAAAAGGTAAATAGATGGATGTATGGGTGGAAGGGTAGATGGATGGGTTAAAGGGTGGATGGATGAGTAAAAGGATGGATGAGTGAAAGGATGGATGTATGAGTGAAAGGGTGGATGATGATTGAGTGGGTGGATGAGTGAAATGATGGATTGATGAATTGATAAGTGAAAGGGTGAATGGATGGGTAAGTGAAAGGGTGGATGTAAAGATGGATGAGTGAGTGATAGGGAGGGTAGATGGACACACGGATGGATAGATGAATGAAGGAGTGAAAGGATAGATGGATGAGAGAAAGGATGGATGAGTGATAGGGCCAATGGATGGATTCATGAGTGGATGAGTAGATGGATGGATGGGTGGGTGGATGGGTGGAAGGAAGGATGGCTAAGTGAAAGGGTCGATGGAGAGAGAAAAGAAAGGAGGATGGATGGATGTCTGAAAGGGTAGAAGGATGAGGGAGTGGGTGGATGGATGGGTGGAATAGTGGATGGATGAGTGTACACATGGATAGGGTGAAAGGGTGGATGGATGGATAATGGATGGATGAGTGAAAGGGTGGGTGGAGGGATGGATGAGTGAAATGATAGATGGAAGGATACATGATGGATAGGTTTGCAAATGGTTGAATATGTTTGGATAAGGATGGGCTTACTTATATACTATTGCACTACCTCCTCTGATGGGTCTGTAAAACTTACCTTTTGTCCCAAAGTTATGTCCTGAATTTTGACCTCCTGTCCTGAATTTTGACCCGTGGTAGGGCAAAGTGGTAGGTGATGGGCTGGGCCGCCGGGGGGCCCCCTCTATGTGCTTTGCAGGGGGGCCCCCTCAAGTTTCGTTGTGCCACTGACACCAGCTCTTCTCCACTTCTCTTGGATCGAGGTTGGGCCGCGATGTAATCTTCAGGGGCCGGAGGCACTGCAAGAAGTGAAAGTCCCTTGTGGCCCCGATGGGCCGCGACCCGGGCATGCGCATGCGCACCACCATTATCAACCAATTAGAGGCCGCGGTACTAAAACGGCACCATTTAAAATAATGAAGAGGCAGTGTGGCTGGCTTTGGCATGCGCGGCGCGCACCATTTAATATATGAGAGGACGCCGCCGTGCGCACCATTTAATTCATGATTGAACTTCAATTGTGAATTAAATGGAGGCTTGCTTGATGGCTCCGCGAGACTGAGTGAGGGGGCCCCTGGAGCGTGTGAATGCAGGCCGTGTTACGGTATGCGTCTGGCATTTCTAAGCCTCTTTTTTAAGGTTTAACTGCCAATAAAGTAAACTCACCTCTGTCAATGTGCAATCTCAAAGTTCGCGCCAACTGCTCGGTAACCGCATTTCCCTATTCCAAACGCTTGTTGGTTGCCGGTTAAAATCCACCGGGTACTCGCGAAATACCGCGAGATTTCTGTAAATAATGTAAATAATGTGACAGGAACCAGAATTCAAAGAGAAAAAAAAGAACATAAAAAAGATTGTAAAAATAAAACTGTTTTGTTTTAGAAAAAATGTTGATGGAGTCTGTGCACTGTGTCATTTAAATTGTTCTTATATCTCCTATGATGATTGATGGACGCTGAATCATTTTCTTGCAATTAATCTTTGGAGTTTTAAGATTAAGTGACTGGACTTCCAGATCCGTGCACCACTCTCTTTGTACTTGGAAAATCCACTAGATGATAGTGATGTGTGATTGTAGTTGCCTCAGTCTCCTCTTGAAAATACTTTAACCCTTTTCATCAACTGCATTTCCCAAAGTCCATTATTGTAATGATTAAAAAGCACTTCTGGCAAATACTCCACCCTACCCTGACAATCAGGTACTGAAGGCCTATGTTATACCGTATGTGACTGTTTTCAATTAGTCCATGGCCCTCATTACAAATTTTGAGCTAAAACAGAAATAAAATGGCCGACTGAAAAAATCCTGTTTACAAAATGTGTTTCACCAGACCCGTGGTGAGGGGTTTTAGAGGACCTGCTGGGGGCTTTGACCAGGCAAAAACCATTTACCTGCTTTGGTAGTATTATTGCCTTGATATTAGTAATGTGCATTTCTTTTCAGCAAATGAGCAAAGCAGATTTAAAATCAATCTTTGAAATTGATTTTCCTCATCAATATTTCAGCTATGGCAGTGCTTCAGATTTCGGCTGCGTAGATTAATATGATCCCTTATGGAGGCAAACTTTTTGTCAACAAAACATTCATTTTCTATAGCCTACGCATCTCAACTATAACCAGAGTCAATATCAGTGATGATTTCATTTACACTCTCTATGTCAATATCATGGAGCTTTTGCAGGAGTGGAGTTTTCTTTAAAAAAGATTGTATACCCCCTCCATTCTATGGGTTTGTATTAAAAAGACTAATTGAATAATAATAATAATAATATTAATGGTGTGCTGTGTTTTTGTTTAATCAACATTACTAATTAGAAAATACACGTGGGAATTGCTCTGCATGGCCTAATTAATACGTAAACTGATTTCCGTACGCATATTAATGATAGACATTTAGCATTTGCATGTTATATGTTGCTTTCGGGATGTATTTTATGAATTGTGCTCTAAATTGTGAGTATAAACCGCAAGGAGTGTTGCTTATTGCTAGATAAATACACACACATAACGGGTTTAACATTTTAATAGTCATTTCCATGTATTGATTACGTTTTGTGTTTCTTTGCTTAAGTTGACCTTTTCGGAGTGGCCACAAAATGGCTGCCATCCCTATTTGACTGACCGAGGCATTACTGACATCTCTGGGTGAAGTGCGCATGCGTTGCTGCTAGCAACAATAACCTTTCTGCGACCTCAACTCGACTATGACATTCATGGATGATCTGGGCTGCAAGCCAGATGTTCCAAAAAGAAACAAAGAAAGATACGGAGAACTGTAAGAAACATGGATTGCATCTAAAGAAACATTTTTGTATTGGATGAGTCTAGCCAACCTTCAAACAATGGACATCCGTGAACTAAAAACTGTTATAATTGATGACACCATGAACACCAACCCGTGTGGGAAGCAAAATGATCTGAATGGACCAACAACTGTTGCAAACTTATTAATAAAATATGAATTACATCTAAAAGAAACATCTAGTGCTTGAGAAACAAGCGAAATGATCCTAGTTTGACCAATCAGAGAGGTTTAAGACATATACTGTTTCATTTTCATTGCCGATTTAACTATAAAAGCAGTAGAATAGAGAGGCTAAAAAACTTCCCCAACTTCTTCTTGACGCTCTTTCTGAATTTCCTGACGTTATGCTGACGGAGAGGACGGTGACACTGCTGGACAGCTGCTCGCCATAGACTCTAGCGGATTAAACAGATGCCCAATCATTTTACGAACTAATTGATCGCTCTATGGGCATAAGGGACAAAAGATCTGAATTTGACTTAGAGGACGACATTTAGCCAGAATAGGTAAATATGCTAACCAAACTATTAAATGCTTTATGAATTTACCATGCTTTATTCTAGATACACTTTATTCTATTTATTATAAAACTGTGTCGGGTGATTATTTGAGAAATGTATTGATTTATATTGATTAGAGAATTGAATGTCACTACTACTCAGCTGATCCATGGCCTATCCATGGGAGGAATTACTAGGTTGATGTTTTAGATCCCGGTGAGGTAGGGAAGGATAGATGAACTTATTGCTCATTTAAGGATTTCCTCTCATTACAGCGTATGGAGTAAAAATCATCTCTTGAGTACCATAGATCTAGAGTGAATGAATGTTGGTGTTATGGGCCCCACCTGTGAATGAGTGAATGAATGTGGTTGTAGAGGTCTATGGTCTGTGATGTAAAGAGGGATTTAGCATTCCACGCTGCAACAGTTTTTCTGGTAGCAGTATGATGGTTAGCTATTGTTTTGGGTTTAGTGACGGTTGCTTGTAAATAGCTTATTGAATATTGATTGGTATTGGTTTATGTACTAACACTCTATGTTGAGTCACGTCGAGTTTTATGTTGTCTACACGACTTCTGGGATGTAGGAAGTCGGGGATTGGTAACAGTTCCGTAACAGAGTAGAGGTAAAAGCGCTTCTCTGGGAAAAGACGGAATTGTGATTGCCCGTAGGTACACGGGAAAAACGTGTGACAATTGAAGTTGCACGGCGCATTGTCCGGATTCGATTCGGTAGCATCGCGGTGTGTTGCCATTAGTGATATTCTCTGTGTGAGAGAAGTGTGAATGATAGCAAAGGCTTACCTGTGAAATTTTGGTCTTAAGTACCAGGAAACCAAATGGCATACCGATAACGCTTACTACTGAAAAGGTAACAGGTATATTCTGAGCTTGATAGAAGGACAAAGTAGAGGGAAGCGCTGCTTTGTTAACGTGTGTTACAATTCTGTAGCAGAACAGACTGTTCCCTGTTCTCGGGAAAGACAGAATTCTGTGTGAATGTACTACATTTTTCCGTATGAAAGTGCGTGGATGAAAAGGGCATTTTAATTAATGGTGAAACTCTAGTATTATCTAATTCTAGAGAAGCGATTAGTTGATGCTTGTTAGAAGGGTAAGGTAGAGGGATGTGCTACTTTATCAACGAAAGTACTGATTCCGTAGTAGAACAGAGGTAAGCGCTGTTCTCGGGAAAGACGGAATTCTCGTGAGAAAGGTCTTTTGCTGTTCTTTGGTTAGCGAAGCAGACAATGGAGATGTGTTAGTGTTGTTACTAACAGAATTGTAGAAATTGATACAAAAACTTACTGCGCGGATTTTGTAAAGGAGGGGTTAGCTACAGCCGAAGCAGAGAGCAGAGCTGCCGCAGCGGCTGCTGACGTCAGAACGACCGCGCTGGGATTGGACAGTAGGTCAGAGGCGGAAAACGCTTCGGATTTGTGCGTTAGTGTAAAGCCGCGCTAGGATTGGAGAAATACAGGGTGACGTTAACGCTTCCTATTGGTGCGTTAGTGTGAGTCGCTCTGAGATTGGAGGATTGAGACAGTGACGTAGACGCCCCTGATTGGTGCGTTAGTGTGAGAAGCGCTGTGAGTGGACAGAATAGCGGTACCATTGTAAAGAACTAAACGGTACACGGAAACCGAGAAAATGTATTACCAGCCAACAGAAAAGAAAAAGACGTGGTTTGGAAAAGTTAAGAAGTGGTTCAAGAAAGACAAACAAGTTAAGACTAGGGAAGGACAGTTACTTCCTCCACCGAAAACACCCGCATCTTTAATAATTGCGAAATATGGGTATCATACTTGTATTTGGTTAGACAATTGGGTAAAATATACCAAGGACGATGGAGTCCTGGCATTTCCAGAACATGGTTCCTTTAATTTGTCCGTTTTAAGAAATCTCAGAGATAAGATGATGGACCTTGAGCCCAGACCTAGACCGACGCAATTTGAGGCTTTGACGGAATGGGAAGACGAAATGCATGAGCGAGAAAGGCAGCGAAATGGTAGGGGATACCGATATATGTTCGGTAGACCGTACGGACATGAAACGTATGATGATCGAATGAAGAGATGGCGAAATGCAAGCATGACTGAGTGTGTGTTTCCTGTAAGAATGGCAGGAGAGAATGAAGGGAGAAAATGCACAGAGAAAAGGCGTAATGTGGAATCGAGTGGGTATGAGGCGAATGAATCAGAAGATGATGTTCTTGAGGATGTGTTTTATAAAAATCCACCACCGTACCGACCAGAACCAGAAGCATTAACACCAAGTGCCCCAATGAGAGAAACTTTGAGAACGATTAAAACAGAGACTATGTCACCAGAGTTAGGGAAAAGTAACTCTGCGAGAGAGGTAGAAAAACAGACAGAAAGTAGAGTAAATAGGGAAAATTGAACAGAATTGGCTAAAACTACTCTAGAATTAACAGAGAAAATAAGAGAACTGACTAAAAATCTAGAAGCTGTAACGGTCCCAGTAACAATAGGTCCAGTAATGCCCATATTTGAGAAACAAAAGGATAGCGAACATTGTTTGACAGTACCGTACAGAAACCATAATTTAGTTGAAAGCCCCGAACGGACTCAAACAGAGAATCGATGGGGACCGGTGATAAATATGTTTGAGCCGAATGTTTCAAATAATCCATTTGTGAATCAAATTTATGCTGAAAAGAGTAGAATGACAATGGAAACTCTATTAGAACCACAAAAAGTTCCAGAACAAAATAATGTGGAAAATCCAGTAGGACCCTCTGTAGAAGAATTAAGCGAATGGCTCAGAGGGTTACAGAAAAAGGATCAAGAATCCCAGTCAAAAGATGTGGCAAAATTACGAATGGTATTAGAAGAATTAATAGTAGGAACTATCCCTACTGAAAAATTGAAGAATTATCAGGATGAGGAATTGTTGTTCCTGTGTAAAAGTGCAACATGGAGAGCGAAAAACTTACACGAAAAATTAGGAGAAATTGCATATGAAATAGGAATAGATTTTGACAAAGTAAAAGCCCTACAAAAACCTTATCGAGTTGATTTCACCGAGAAAGACATAGAAAACCTGAATACCACAGGACGGATAGGTCAGATTAAGGACATAATCAGTTTGCTGAGAAAATGGGGAGACGTGGATAAATGGAAAAGTAAGTGGTATAAAAGACGTGATGATGCCCCAGAAAGGTCAGCCTCAGCATTTCCTGTAAGAGAAAAGGAAAAGGTAGTGACAGAATACCCAATGAGAGAGATTCCAGGAGGAGGATATGTACATGTTCCATGGACAAGACAGGACATTTTGTCTTTTACAAATGATTTCCCTCGACTACGCGAAAAGCCCGTCGAGTGGTACCGGCAGGTAGACAGATTTGTGAAATTGTCAAAGGTGCTATGGATAGATCTGAATAGTCTATTTGATATAATAGTACCAGCAGATTTGTGGACAGAGTGTAAGCTTATGATAGATTGGCCTACTAAAGAGTATCCTAGGGATCCTAAGACAGGAGCTCCCGACCCAGAAGTAATGAAGAAATATGAGCAGGTTATGGTATTTCTGAAAAATAAGGTACCCCCTAAAGAGACCGTTTGGGTAAAAATAGACAGAACCCATCAGGAAAGCAAAGAGTCAGTACATGCATATTATGAAGGATCAATTCAGGCTTTTAAGCAATTCAGTGGAGATGAGAACCTGAGTGATAAAGATTTGAGTCATTTCGTATACAGATTTGTATATGGTTTACGCCCAGAAATTGGTGATATGATAAAACAACATACGGTTGATTGGCAAAATAAGAAACTAGATGAGGTATTGAGACATGCTAAGTATTTCAGTGATGAAATTGAGGCAAACCAGCGAAAGTTAAATGAAAAAGCAATGTGGGCACAGGTAAAAGTAGCAGAACGACAGGAAGCTCAGTTGGTAGGACAAGCAAATAATGCAGGAGCAAAACCGATATTTGGCCCAGGAAAGGGGAAAGGTAATATAGAAGAAGCTAAAAAGAAGTTCCCATGTCATAATTGCGGCGAGTTAGGACATTGGAAATCCGAGTGTAAAAACCCTCCAAATACTAATAATGGAAATTAATCATTGAATCCACAGGTGCAGAAAGAGGTGGGTGGTCAACTGCAGCAACAGCAGCAGGTGGTTACTTCACGGAATCAGGTGCCAAAACCACCTTTTCCGCAGAGCAGAAACACACAGAAGTATAGTAATGAATCAGGATTCTACAATGAAGAACAGGTAAATAAACCATCACGCGCTCGCGCTGTTTCGCAGTATTGGCTGCAGCAAGATGAGAGTGATTCAGAAGCAGGATATTGAGGGTGCCGAAGGGAGGAAGAAGAGTGCGTACTTGGCGCAACTCTAGAAGTAGACCAGACAGGACCATTTGTAGATGGGAAGGTTAATGATGAAAATATTACTTTCCTAGTGGACACTGACGCTACTCGATCAACTGTTAGATCAGCTGATGTAAAGAATCTTCCTCTTTCGGATGAAACAATCCAAGTAGTTGGTTTATCCAACCAACAGCTAAAGACATATCTTACAGAAGCAGTAAAAGTTAGTATAGGGAAATTCTCCGAGATGCACCGCTTTGTGGTGTGTGACACAAGTCCAGTTAACTTGCTAGGTAGGGACCTATTGTGCAAAATGAATTGCACCATATTTTGTACACCTGATGGAATAGCATTTGAAACACCAGATGAAGATGTATTGTATAAAATGACCATAGCCAACAGAGAATGTGAAGTAATTGGAACATATGCAGTATTCAATCCAGATGAATTACTCAAAGAATTGAAACAGTCAGTAAAAGCAGAGGTTTGGGATTTTACTGGAGAAGATGTAGGATTGATGAGAAATGTAGACCCAGTAAAAATAACTGTAAAAGAAGGAGTAATTTATCCAAATATTCCTCAGTATAGATTGACACCTGAAATAATTGAAGGAGTTACTCCAATATTTGAGAAAATGAACAAGCAAGGAATTCTAAGAGAGATAATGAGTAGTCCATGTAACTCACCCATAATGGGCCTGAAAAAGCCAAATGGAAAGTTCAGAATAGTGCAAGACCTGAGAAAAGTGAACAAAATTGTTTTACCATGTTGTCCCATTGTGCCAAATCCATCAGTGATTTGGTATCAGATTCCCCATGATGCAGAATGGTATACAGTAATTGATCTGTGCCATGCGTTCTTTTCCATTCCATTGCATCACGACAGTCAGCAAATTTTTGCATTTCGGTTTGGAGATCGTATTTTGGCATGGTGCCGGATTCCACAGGGGTATACAGAAAGCCCCTCAATATTTAGTACAATATATCGACGACCTCCTTGTGGCGTCGAAGACACTTGAAGCTTGTGAGGTAGACACTATAGCCTTACTAAATCATTTGGCAGATGGAGGACTAAAAGTGTCCCCAGCAAAATTGCAGTTTTGTAAGAAAGAAGTACAGTATTTGGGACACAACATTGAAAAAGGATTGAGGAAAGTAACAATAGACAGAATCAGAATCATAAAAGGAATGAGAGCCCCCATGACCCAAAGAGAAGTGAGAATGTTTCTGGGAATGGTAGGATACTGCCGCCAGTGGATCAGCAACTTTTTGCTGATTGCAAAACCTCTGGTACGGCTAACAAGGAGTGATGTAAAAGATCCCCTTGAATTAAACAAGGAAGAATTGGCAGTATTCAAGCGATTGAAAGATGGATTGTGTGAAGCCCCAGCACTGGGTATGCCTGATTATGAAAAAGAGTTTGAGCTATATTGCAGTGAGAGAAATGGATGTGCACTTTCTGTGTTAATCCAGAAACATGGAAGGTTGAGAAGACCAATTGCATATTACTCATCAATGTTGGATTCAGTGGCTGCAGGTTTACCGGGTTGTCTGAAAGCAGTGGCTGCAACATGTTGAAGTTTGGAGCAGAGTGAGGGAATTGTGATGGGATATCCTTTGAAAGTGTTTGTACCTCATGATGTAGCGATTATTTTAACAAGGAGTCGTACTCAGTACATGACACATAGTCGGCTGACTAAGTATGAAAATGTTATCCTAGGTGCAACAAATGTGAGCCTTGCGAGATGTGTGAATGTGAATCCTGCAACACTATTGCCTGATGGTGTGGATGTGGAAGTCAGAGATGAAGCAGATCATGATTGTTTGGATGTGCTTGAGTATTGCACAAAACCACGACCAGACATAAAGGATATACCTTTAACAGAAAGTGATTTTGTAATGTTCGTTGATGGGTCATGTTTGAGAACAGAAGAAGGAGTGCTGAGTGCAGCATATGCAGTATGCACGGTTGCAGCAGTGTTTGAAGAGTCCTATCTGAAAGGAGTAAGGTCTGCTCAAGTAGCAGAGTTAGTGGCCCTGACTCGAGCATGTAAAATTGGGAAAAGTGAGAGAGTGACTGTGATTACTGACAGCCAATATGGTTCCGAGTTGTCCACGATTTTGTCCAACTTTGGCTACAGAGAGGTTTCCTGACCTCAAGTGGAACTCCTATTAAGAATGCAGAAGTGGTTGGAAAATTGATTGAGGCGATACAGCTGCCTAAACAATTGGCTGTGGGGAAATGTGCAGCTCATGGACAAGGTGACGATTACGTTACTGTTGGCAATAAATATGCCAATGACATGGCACAGTACTGTGCTAGAAATCAGTATTCAATCAATCGGGCAAAGGAACGTGAGATGACTTCTTATTCCTTAATGTTTACTAACGTTGTAGGGACATGGGAAGAAGTAAGACAATTGCAGCAAGAAGCAGGAGATGAGGAAACAAAGCAGCGGGTAAAAGCAGGATGTGCACCAAGGGAAAAAGATCATGTGTGGGTTAATCGAGATGGAAGACCAGTCATGCCTGATAGCATGTTGTCTACCATGGCACGGATGTATCATGGCCAGGGACACATAGGGAGAGATGCTATGATCAGGTCATTTAAACAGACCTGGTACAACCCAAAATTTAGACATATATCAGAGAGTCTATGTCAGAGATGTCTAATTTGTCAGCAATACAATCCTGGAAGAAAGACAGTGGTCAGCCTAGGAACCATAGGCCGAGAAGGAGGGCCCTTTACCAGAATGCAAATAGACTTCATTGAAATGCCCACATGTAACAGATTGAGATATGTACTAGTCATAGTCTGTTTATTCTCAAGATGGGTAGAAGAATACCCGACAAGAAGAAATGATGGATTGACAGTAGCAAAACTGCTGATGAGAGAATTCATCCCCAGGTTTGGGTTCCCAGTGACCCTTGAATCAGACAGAGGAGGACATTTTTATAATGAAATTGTAAAATTGATCAGTGAAGCATTGAATGTACAACATAAACTACATTGTGCTTACCGACCAGAGCTTCTGGTGTGGTTGAGCAAATGAATGGTACAATTAAAAACAGAATTGGAAAAATGTGCTTAGCCACAGGAATGAAATGGCCTGATGTCTTGCCTCTAGTTTTGATGACCATACGTGCAACCCCAGATAGAACTACAGGGATAAGTCCTCATGAAATAATCATGGGACGGGCGATGAGGCATGCATTCATACCAGTCAACAAACTGATGCCAATTTCTGATGACATGGTGTTGGAGTACTGTAAAGGCCTGGCTGACGCAGTTCATTCTGTGTTT
Organism: Triturus cristatus; assembly: GCF_964204655.1. Classification (NCBI taxonomy): domain Eukaryota; kingdom Metazoa; phylum Chordata; class Amphibia; order Caudata; family Salamandridae; genus Triturus; species Triturus cristatus. Next base: position 1,198,010,562 of record NC_140582.1, on the reverse strand, counting down.
CATCAGGTTGGAGCGGATGCCACCACCCTTGAAAGGAAGCCAGCCCATGATCTGAGCCCAGGAGATTGGGTACGGATAAAAGTTCACCGAAGAAGAAACTGTTTGGTTCCCAGGTGGGGAAAACCAAGACAAGTCATTCTGACCACGACAACAGCTGTGAAGTGTGCTGGACTGAAAAACTGGATCCATGCCAGCCATACTTTGAGGATACCGAATCCAGTGGATTGCAAAGAGAAAGAGTACTATGACGAATCCGAGTCAAGTACTGAATCAGACCACGAAGAACCAAAAACACGAGAAAATCCTGCAAGGGGGGAAAAATAACCAAATCAGATTCTAGTCCCCAGAAGTATCTCTCGGAGAAGAAGATTGCAGATTTCTGACAGCTCAGATTCTGAAGACGAGCAAAGAAAGAAAGGTCCTAGAAAAGAACCTAAAAAGACGGAAGGAAAAGACAAAGAAGAAGCAGTAAAAGAATTTCTAGAGAAGCAAGTCCCAGATGAAAAACTGAGAGAAACTCCACCTGAACTAATAGAAATAAGAGAAGAAGGGACAGGTACAGAGAGAGAGGGACAGATTGCGGAAGACCCCCGAGGAGGTGTAGGGAACTGCAACATCCAGCTAGGTGAAAGGACAAGTAGCCAGCAGGAAGATTGCGTGTCGGAGACCCGAGGAGGGACAGAAGTAGGGAAACCAGAACAAGTGGTGGACAAAGAAACTGGTGAAAAGGAAAAGCAAGTTGGGACAGAGACAGAAGAGAGTGAAAACGAGATACCTGAAGGCCGAGTTCTGAGAAAGAGAGCTTGGAGAGAGGAAAAGAATGAAAAGACCACTGCCATTGCACAAAGCCTGTAGGATAACTATGGTTAGGAGGGCGCCATGGGTTGGCCATTTGACAAAAAACATAGAGGGGGACTGTATTTTAATAAACTTTGATGACCCCACTATAGTTGACTACATTTGCAACTGGAATGACCCTAAAATAGGTACGTCAATTAAGGTCTTTCCTCTGACTTACTTCTACCCCCCTGGCCATTTTGCCACTAAATTTGATGGATGGGAAATTGTGCATAGAAATGGGAGGGGCCCGCAACAAGGGCAATGGCCTAGACGCCCCTTTACCACAGACCCTATTCCCTTGCAAAATCGGTTCAGTAGCCTGGAGCCAGTCGATTGACTGAGGGGCGATGGTGCTACATTGGGTTGCTGTTTATCCAATGATATATATACTCACCTGAAGGTAACAGACGCCCAAAATAGTCATATCACTAGTAGGGAGGAGATATCAGGGGTCAGATAAGTGTTATACCTGGTATGCCTCATGAGGAGAAGCCAACTACATTACTTTCGGGGTCCCCAGTCGAAGCAAGAAATATTTCCGAGGAGGGTGCTGTTAAATCTATAACTAGCCAAATAATATCCAAAAATGTTATACTACCAGAAGCAGGTCTTAACATCACGACATGGAATATAGCTGGCTTAAGTACAAAATTAAACACCCCTTTCTGGAATGATTTCATCACACAAGGGTTCGACATTATATGTCTTCAAGAGACCTGGCATAAAGAAGCTATTTATGTGGAAGGCTATACCTCATATTGGCATTGGCTGTGAACTCAACAGCAGGAAGGGCTAAAGCCGGACTCTTAATTTTAGTATCAACTAAATTAACCCAGTTTAAACCTAACATTTATCATGCCCAGTTATTACGTCTGGAGCATGCCGTAGGTAAGGACTTAATTATTATTAATTATTATAATACCACCTTTGATGCACGTAGGGGTCCCATTGTTTATGAAATAGGTAGAGAAATAGATAAATTGCTGGCTGGTTCTAGGAACCAACCGATTTTACTTTGGACAGGAGATTTTAATATACAGGCCTGTCCATATGCAAACCCAAGGATTTGTGGCTTTTTGGGGGAAATAGGTGATAATGTTGGTTCTACACATATCCATTTCCCCCATGACGATTATGGAAATTCTCTTAATAATTTGATAGCCAAATTGGATTTAGAGTTACTCGACTGTACCCTGAAAAAGGGCAATATTATATGCCCAACTTTTACTGGCAGGGGTGCCCACTCTAACATTGACCACATACTTCTCTCTTGCAACACTGCTTATACTGATTTATGGATAACAGAACAAGCAGTAAGTGATCATAATAGTATCTCTGTAACTTTACTGATGTGGGGAAATGTACATTCAGACCCCACCAGTTCTGTTGGAGATATTGTTGCAGAGAGACCAAATGGGGCAAGAATTAAGTGGGTCAATGTTAATCCTGCTAAACTTCTGGGTGAAGTTATTACTAAATGTACAACAGAAATCGACTACTGTCTAAGTAATGAGATAGTACCCACCATACTGCTTTCCAAATTTTATCAAATTAATACTGTTATCGAAGGCTTACTGACAGGTAGGAGTAGGCCATCAAAAAACAGGTCAGTTGGTTGGTTCGATAAAAATTGTACACAGGCTTTGTCGAGATTAAAAATTGCCCTGGATACTAAACCTAGGGATAATACTCTTATTAAAGCTGAACGCCATAACTATAAGACCTCCTTGAAAGTCCGTAAAAAAGAAATACAGGAGGAGCTATGGCATAAACTAAATTTAGCTGCTGACACTAATAACAATGGCCTATTCTGGGAGACAATTAATTGCCCTTTCCTTAAGAATGATACCTTTCCCGAACTAACATCCCATGTGAATTGCAATGATTGGATTGATCATTTTACTAATATTTTTAATCCTGATAGGTTGGTTTTAGATTTGCTAGTTAATCACAACTCTGTATGGCTATCGTTACCCTTATCTATTAGCCTGGATGAGGTTTATTTGGGGCTGATAAAAAGTAAAGGGGGTAAAGCCCCAGGCCCGGATGGTGTTCCCGTGGATTTATATAAACAGGAGATGGATCTATGGGCACCTATTTTAACCCGTATTTTTAATGCCGCTATAGAAGGTAACCTTCCTTTGTCCTGGGGACAATCTATTATTGTTCCCCTATTCAAGAAGGGGTCCAGGTCCGAGGCACGGAACTATCGCCCTATCTCCCTCCTGGACTCATCAATCAAAATTTTGAGTAGAATACTCCTTAACAGTCTGGAGATATGGGTAGAAGAAAATAATATTTTATCACCAGTCCAATATGGGTTCAGGAGGGGATTGGGTACGATGGAGCAGTGCCTGAACCTCGACCTCATCATAAATAAATATGTTACGGTCAAAAAAGGTAATCTGTTTTTATGTTTTGCTGATCTTAGCAGTGCCTTCGATCTGGTCGAACACTCTATTCTATGGCCAATACTACTGGAAATGGGCGCCCCAATAGATATTGTAAATTTTTTGGCCAGACTATACGAAAGGCTCTCCTGCAAAGTACGTTTTGGGCCTGATGGGGAATCTACCCCCTTTTTTAGAGTGACCCGAGGCATCAGGCAGGGCTGTGTTTTGGCCCCTTTGCTTTTTTCTTTATTTGTTAATCAAATTGATTCAATCCTTAGGCAAGTTCCTGCCGATGCCCCCCGAGTAGATGGCGACCCTATTCCAATACTGCTATATGCGGATGACGCCGTCCTCTTGTCACGTACTCAAATTGGCCTCCAACGTTTAATTAGCTGCTTCTGCAGGTTTATTGATAAAAGGAAACTGCTAATTAATAAAGAAAAAACATATGTAATGACCTGCGGGAATAAGAAAGGTGCTAAAAGGACCTTCTTCCTGGATGAGAACAGAATCCAATCTGTAACTAGTTTTTGTTATCTTGGCGTCACATTCTCCGGCGATGGGAGATGGGATAATGAATGTGTAAATGTCCGCCTTAAAATGGAAAAGAATATTAACGGAGTGTTTAGATTTGCTTCCAAGCTTGGGAATAGTAGAATCAATGATATGATTTCAATTTATAAAGCCAGATGTATTCCTTCCGCTTTATATGGAGCTGGTGTGTGGGGGCACCATACCCTTTGTGGTAATCACATTCAACTTGACGAGAACTCATTTTTAAAGCGTCTATTATGTGTCCCCGCATCAGCTTCCACAGAACTAATTCATAGAGAGGTGGGGCTTGATTATATTGAAGATCTTGCAGCCCTTCGCCCTCTGACCTTATGGCGTTCCATCTGGTCCAAAACTGAAACCATATTTACACAAAGAGTAATTAGAGATTGTCTAAGGCTGGACCATTGTTTGCATATCTCTTGGCTAAGGCACATTCATTACTGGTTCAAGCTCCTTTTTAATCTAGATCCTTTTTTAATACCTGAGGAAGCTGCCAGTATATCTAAATTAGATCTCAAGGTGTCCTTTTTACGTCATAGAAGACAATCTAGAGATTCTGTTTGCCTTAAACAATGTACTTATGCTTTTTATCGTGAAAACAATTTAAGTGAAGGTTTCCAGCCATATTTGACAGAAGTTACAAGAAGATCCCACCGCTTTGTTCTTACCCTCCTAAGGCTTGGAATAGTACATCATCTTGTGTCCTTCCCCATCACTAGGCAGCATAGTAATACTTTATGCCCCTGTGATGACTTATCCAAACAGAGTTGTTGTCATTTTATGCTTTTTTGTAAATTTTATGTGTTTTTAAGACGACATTTTTTAAAACCCATTTTTTAAAAATATAATGTCCGGTCTACAAGGAGCGCAATGCAGCTAATGTTTAATCTGGAAAGTGCAGATATTTGTTTTTATATAGCTACTTATATTCTGAAATGTATGAGTGCCAGGAAATCCATTGTCTTGTAATTTATTCGGCTTCTAGTAAGCTGTATTATCACTCTATCAAACACTATCTATAAGTGACTTCTTGTACATGCACATAACTGTGATTTGCACTTTACCCTGCATATTTTGCACATTACCCGGCATGTTAGTCTTTAAGCACCATAAGTGACTCTTTGCACATGTCCAGAATCTGCGAATTGAATTTTACCTTGTATATTTTGTACATTAACCGCATGTTAGTTTTAGACTATATAAATTTTAAGCCCATCAGAATTATTTTACCTGTTCTACATTGCTAATCCTATCTGCACTGGCTCTTTTACGGGGATGGTAATATAATTAATTTTCGGGGATAGTGTAACAATTTTTCTTGCTCTGTACCTAATCATGTAATTGGTTTATACTCTGCCATTTTATAGTTTTATTGTATGATTGTTGTATGTTATTATGTTTGCTATGTGGCTGTATATACTTGCCGAATAAAGCATTTTGAACTGAACTGAGAAGAATGTCAAAGAAAGTAAATTGAAAAGAACTGTTAAACCAGAAGTTTGGCCGAACAAAATAAAAAGACTAAGATATCGATTGACTCGAGTGAGATCACCAAGAGCTGAACAGGTGAATGAAATCACGAGTCAGGAGAAATCAAAGGAGGAAGAAACAGTGGTAACCAAAGAGTCCGGAAGGACAAGAAAGCCTAACCAGAAGTATAAGTCGCCGGAATGGACGTATGTGGCCCTGCCTGAAGAACCTCAAGAGGCAGACAGTCAAGAAAATCCAGAGGAGGCTTTACTAAAAGTGGTTAAAGAAGAAGAAGAACCAGAAATCCTGAGAGTTATCTTGTCTGACATTGGAGAAGAAGAAGCGGAGATTCAGGAGATTCTGTATCCGGATTGGGAGAAGGAGGCGAAAGATGATGAAATGCCAATCTGAATAAACAAAGAAGCTGTTGATGTGGAAAACAATAGATTGAGTAAATTAGAAAATTGGTAGAACCTTGTAGGTATTTAGAGGCCTTGGGTTAGAAAACCGGTCACAAAGTAGAAGAGGCTAAGTCAAAAGACACAGTCCATTTTAATAGAGATGGCTAACATAGATGGAAGTAAAGGTAGATGTACCTTCATGAAAAGATGGTGTAAAACACGTTGCTGTTGTACAGGATTACTAATGCTTCTTTGGAGCATACTTGCTCTTGTAATTATTTTTAAATTTACTATAGATACAATAGAAGGACATGGTGAAAACAAAACTAACATAGGTAAAATTTCAAAGGTAGTGCCGACTGTAGAAACAAACATTCACTTGCATAAAGATAGGTCTATTAACGATTTTTCTAATAATGTATTTTCAAAATTGTTGTATGAATATGTAAAAACTATGGATGTAAGGGACTGCTACGTCTGCATGCAGTTACCTGCTTCTGTGGCAGAGGGAGTGATTTATCATCACCTTCCAGCTACTTATGGGATAACATGTAGCGTAATAGCTAGCTTATTTTATGAGTTAGGGAAATTAGAGTATTATTTTTCAGACGTAGATAACATTTTTGCATTAGTGCCTGCTAATAATAAGCTGAATAAAGTAAGACCTGCTAAAGTTTTAGGTGAATTTTTCTTAGAAACTAACGAATTAACATTAGAAGCTGTGTTTAAATATAACTTGACATGAAGTTTGCAGAAAGAAGAAAAGACATTTTTAGATATGGTTGAAGAAAGAAGGCATAAAATGCATAAAAAGGCAACAGAAGGAAAGGTTGAGAAAACAGCTTGGGACATAGAAATGGAGAAACACCTGACAAAAGGAGAGACAACACCAACCATAGCTTTAGATAGGCGTCAGAAAGGAAAATTTTGTATAAGAAGGAATAAAACTGCATATGATAACCTTTTTGTAGGTAATAGTGGGTGCCATGATACATACCGAATCATGGGTGGATGGGGATTTAAAGGTGGAAGAGATCCAGTATTTCCTGGAATATATTTTATCTGTGGGAACAGGGCATATTATCGTTTGCCAGACCATTGGTATGGTACATGTTATGTAGGCCTGGTATTTCCAAAAATCTTTCACTTGAACAGAGAAGAGGGGGTAAATAGTTTAACTAGTCATTTAGTGCGTAGAAAAAGAGAATCTTGGGCAGAAATTGTGGGTGACATTTTTTGTGCATTGATTCCAGCAGTGGGAATTTCTCTGAATGCGAATAAAATTAGAAAATTGTCTACAGTAGTGGATCGCTTGTCCACAAGCACCGCTAATGGATTCTTATTGGTTAATACTGAAATAGTTGCCATACGTGCTATGGTAATGCAAAATCGACTTGCCCTTGATATTCTATTGGCAAAAGAGGGTGGATCTGTGGAATGCTGAAAGTTCAACATTGTTGCACTTACATTCCAGACGAAAGCAAAGATCTAAAAGTTTATATCAAAAATATTACTGAATTGCATGATGAACTTGTACCACTGGAGGTTGAAAATGTATGGACAAGAATGGGAAAGAAAATTGCTGCTATTAAAAATTTCTTAGTTAACATAGGTAGTACAATTGTAGGTAAAATTTTGTTTCCATTAACGTGTGATAATTGCCTTATTAGTTCTTAAATTAGGATATATGTGTTGTAAAAGCAAGAGATCAAAGCATAAAATAAAAAGAGAAAAACTAAAAAGAAAAGAAAGGAGTCAAGATATAGAAATGGAAGAGATAACATTAGATGAGTGGAAAGAGAATATGTATAAAAAGTCAAAAAGAGAAGAATATGGAGAAACTGAATTATGAGCCCTGAATAAGAAGTCATTTAGAAATTTCCATAAAAAGGGTTCTAAATTTGGGTGATTTGTGGTGATAAAATCACCAAAGGGGGGATTGCAGGAGTGGAGTTTTCTTTTAAAAAAATTGTATACCCCCTCCATTCTATGGGTTTGTATTAAAAAGACTAATTGAATAATAATAATAATATTAATGGTGTGCTGTGTTTTTATTTAATCAACATTACTAATTAGAAAATACACGTGGGAATTGCTCTGCATGGCCTAATTAACGTAAACTGATTTCCGTACGCATATTAATGATAGACATTTAGCATTTGCATGTTATATGTTGCTTTCGTGATGTATTTTATGAATTGTGCTCTAAATTGTGAGTATAAACCGCAAGGAGTGTTGCTTATTGCTAGATAAATACACACACATAACGGGTTTAGAGAGGGGATAACATTTTAATAGTCATTTCCATGTATTGATTACATTTTGTGTTTCTTTGCTTAAGTTGACCTTTTCGGAGTGGCCACAAAATGGCTGCCATCCCTATTTGACTGACCGAGGCATTACTGACATCTCTGGGTGAAGTGCGCATGCGTTGCTGCTAGCAACAATAACCTTTCTGCGACCTCAACTCGACTATGACATTGATGGATGATCTGGGCTGCAAGCCAGATGTTCCAAAAAGAAACAAAGAAAGATACGGAGAACTGGAAGAAACATGGATTGCATTTAAAGAAACATTTTTGTATTGGATGAGTCTAGCCAACCTTCAAACAATGGACATCCGTGAACTAAAAACTGTTATAATTGATGACACCAAGAACACCAACCCGTGTGGGAAGCAAAATGATCTGAATGGACCAACAACTGTTGCAAACTTATTAATAAAATATGAATTACATCTAAAAGAAACATCTAGCGCTTGAGAAACAAGCGAAATTATCCTAGTTTGACCAATCAGAGAGGTTTAAGACATATATTGTTTCATTTTCATTGCCGATTTAACTATAAAAGCAGTAGAATAGAGAGGCTAAAAAACGTCCCCAACTTCTTCTTGACGCTCTTTCTGATTTTCCTGACGTTATGCTGACGGAGAGGACGGTGACCCTGCTGGACAGCTGCTCGCCATAGACCCTAGCGGATTAAACAGATGCCCAATCATTTTACGAACTAATTGATCGCTGTATGGGCATAAGGGACAAAAGATCTGAATTTGACTTAGAGGACGACATTTAGCCAGAAGAGGTAAATATGCTAACCAAACTATTGAATGCTTTATGACTTTACCATGCTTTATTCTAGATAAATTTTATTCTATTCATTATAAAACTGTGTCGGGTGATTATTTGAGAAATGTATTGATTTATATTGATTAGAGAATTGAATGTCACTACTACTCAGCTGATCCATGGCCTATCCATGGGAGGAATTACTAGGTTGATGTTTTAGATCCCGGTGAGGTAGGGAAGGATAGATGAACTTATTGCTCATTTAAGGATTTCCTCTCATTACAGCGTATGGAGTAAAAATCATCTCTTGAGTACCATAGATCTAGAGTGAATGAATGTTGGTGTTATGGGCCCCACCAGTGAATGAGTGAATGAATGTGGTTGTAGAGGTCTATGGTCTGTGATGTAAAGAGGGATTTAGCATTCCACGCTGCAACACTTTTACCTGTAGGTACACCAGAAAACTAGGGTATTTAAGTCTGAGGTAATATGGAAAGATTTTGGGAACTTCTGGTTCATTCCTAACACTTTAAGGATCCTTCTATCAATTTCATGGAAGGTGAAAGAAAATGGACGCAAAAGAAACTTGGATATAATCTTTCACTGAGGATTCAGCTGCGGTGCTTGCAGGTGACAGAGGTGGTGGAGGGGGGGGGGGGGGATTTGGAGGGACGATGCAGAGGGAAAATTTATTATTTATTTAATTTTCCCTCTACATCGTCTCTCTCAATCCCCCAACCCGGCCCCACCGCCCCACTACTGTTACCTGCACGGACCGAGGCTGGAAGGATTGTAATTTTTTGTGAATTTATGCATCCAAGGAGCAACAGTGGTAGGTTTTTCTATTATTTAAGGCTGTCTGTTTTTCTTAGGAGTCTCTAAATTCACTTGAATTTCAAACCACTGCAACATATCGTTTTTAAGTAATTTTCTACCTCCTGATAGCCCCCACCCTGACATGCAGGGCCGGACAGGCCTTCAATTGCATCAGCCATTAACCAGGTGGGTTGGAGCTCTTGGAGGACAATTTTGACAGCCCAGAGCCACTCCTGGTGCCTCTCTCACTTTCTTCAGCTCCCCGAGGTTAACTACAGAAGGCTTCAAGTGAGAGAGAATGAGTGAGAGCAATGGCGGAGTTAGAAAGAAAGCGACCAGAGGGAAAACAAAGAAGAGAGAAGGAAAGAGAGATAATGGATGGATGGATAAAAGAGAGAGACGAGGAGCAGGAGGAATGGAGGAGGTAGAAATAAAGTCACCAGAGAGGGGAAACGAAGAAGCAAGAAGAAAAGAGAGAGTGGATGGATAAAAGAGAGATTGTGCAAGAAGACATAGGGAGACTGGCTGTTTTGAGGCTTTTTGCCAGGACTGCTGTTTCCCCAGTCTAAGCCTGCTGACCCGCAGATCTCCTTCAAGAATACATCTCTAGTCAAAGAGGAGGTAACTTTGTGTGATGGCTAGGTTGTAGTTTCTGGAACCAATTACACATCCAGATGCTCTCTTCACCCCCTTGACACTTCCTGATTCTCATTTGGTCTAAAGCACTTTCCCACAAAGATGGCCGTGCTAGATCCATCACCTAATTTCTGAGACCTTTCAGAGTCAATAAAAAATTTCCCTGTACAGCGCTCCACTGTTCCTTCCAGTTGGGTCAGCATTGCCCCTAAAACAGAGAACAGGAAAAAAATGGGCTGCTAAGAAAAACGACATTGTTAGACACGGGATTCCTGGTTGGCTGAGGTAGGTACCTTAGGCCAAATAGGGAACCGCGTTTCCACGTCAGAGGAAAGGAAGGTAACCTTCTGAGATAGCCCTGCTCACCCCCTTGGTAGCTTGGCACGAGCAGCCAAGCTTATCTTTAAGGCAAATGTGTAAAGTATTTGCAACCACGCTCAGAGCAACCCAATGATGACACCACAAATAGACTCCACACAAGTTTCATAACAACAAGTATACATTTTATGTAAAGACATATACGATAAGACCATGCAATATAAATCCAGCATATGAGTATGTGTACTATTTCTCCTGGCCGGTTGTTAGGCCAGTCAGCCCTTGTATGTTCTGGTGATATTAATCAGCACTTCTAAACATTCCACTGTAATCCTAATACCATGTTATGCAGTTTGTAATGCTAGAATCAGGCACTTTTCAAATGTAAAAATATTGCAATGCGTAACGAAACAATCAGGTACTTTGCAATGTAAGAATAATGCAATGCGTAATACAACCACCAGGTACGTCGTAATGCAGAAATAAGGCAATGCGTAATACACTAATCAGGTAGTTCGTTATGCAGGAATAATGCAATGCGTAATACGCTAATCAGGTAGTTCGTTATGCAGAAACAATGCAATGCGTCATACGACAATCCGGTAGTTCGTAAAGCAGGAAAAATGCAATGCTTAATACACTAATCAGGTACTCTGTTACGCAGAAGTGATGCATGGTATAATACGACAATCAGGTACTCCGTTCTGCAGAAATAAGATAATACGTAATACACTCTGGCACCAATCACGGTGTCTTAGGCGGTCTCTCCTCTTTTTACATTTACATTTATTTACAATATCCGCTACTCCTTCTCACTCGCAGTCAGCCTCTGTCAACAACTGTTGCCCCCAACATGGGTATGGTGTAACAAAAAGTGCAGCTCCACACTCCGGCCCCGGTACTGCCATCCCCTTGGCAATACGGGCTGCGATACGAGCCGAATCAGAGGCTCACGCTACCGGAATGAGAGAGAGGCGAGAGCGTCTCCCTCCGAGCCCGCACCCTGCCCCATGAATCCACACACAGTACCTGGGGGGCGCAAACTCACTCTCCTCTCCTCATCCAGCGGCTTGGGCCTCCGATGCAATCTTGGTGAATTGGCAACGGCGGGCTCGGGCCGGTGGCTCAGCTCCTCCGGGGCTGCTGGTCCGGGCCGCTACTGCTACGAAGATCTCAGGCTGCCACAGGGCACATGCACACAGTGTCGACTCCCTTGAGCTTTGGGTGCACGATCACCGGGCACTCCACACGAAGGTCTCAGGCTACATGAAGAACTCATGCACAGCGTCGCTGAGACTCACTTTATCTCCGGGTGCACGTTAACAAGACAATCCTCACAATGGTCTCAGGCTGCAAAAAGCACATGCACACAGTGTCGCTGAGACTCACTTGGACTCCGGGTGCACGATAATAAGGCAATCCTCACGAAGGTCTCACGCTGCACAAAGCACGCACACACAGCATCGATAGGACTCACTTGGATTCCGGTGCACACGATAACTGGACAATCCTCACAAAGAGTTCAGGCTGCAAAAAGTGCACGCACACAGTGTCCCTGATCCTTGCTTGGACCCCAGGTGCCCACGATCACGGGGCACAGCTTACGAGGGTCTCAGACTGCAACAAGCACATGCACACAGCGTCGCTGAAACTCTCCTGGAAACTTTTGTGTTCCTAAGTTTCCGCAACAGAGAGCCAGCTCACATTGGGAACTTTGGGATAAGTTACTTCAGGACACAGCACAGCAAAGTCCTTTCAAGCAGGGGGACACAGCACACAGCAAAGTCTTTTTCGCCTTTCCTTGGTTAAAACAGCAAACTGCAGGCCAGCCCCAGAATACACAGAAAGGGTCAGTCCTTTCCTTCACTCTCTTCAGTTGTATCTTCCTTGGCAAAGGTTCCTGTTGACCACGAGGTAGCTCCAGTCTTGTTTAATCTTGATCAAGCCATTCTCCAAAGTTCAGGGGCTTCAGCTCTTATAGTTACACCCCTCAATGGCTTTGAAGTCTTTGCATTAAGGGGGGCACTGACCCCTGTTCAAACTAGTTCTGGGTGCCTCCCTGCCAGTGACTCTTTCTTCCTTTGATTAGTGGGGGTCTGGATTCTCAATCACTCAGCAGGAGATGGGACAATTGTTTTATGGCAGCAACCCAGGCCTCTTCACCTCTAAGGGCTACTCCTCCCCCTACACTCTAGATGAAGGTCAACCTGTTGCTGTCTCACCTCCTCCGCTGGGGCAAGACATTCCCCAGATCCTATCACTTTCAAATCCAGACAGTCAATCCACAACCAGGCAGAGACATACAGAAATGTCAGAGCACAAAAACTCAGCCACTTCTAAAAGAGTGGCTTCTAAACACACAATGCAAAAATCACCTTCATAAAAAGATGTGTTATTACATTGTGAGTTGAGGCATACTAAACTTCACCTCTCCATCTTAAACCTTCGGGAAGATAGTCTGGAAAACATTTTACATAGCCTTCCCATTCTATCCTATGGGCAAGATGACCTTTCAACAGTGAAACTAAAATGGAGATTGTTTCACTGTCAGGACATGGTACACACCTTAGTACATGTCCTACCTTTCACATGCACTGCACCCTGCCCAGGGGGTACCTTGGGCCTACCATAGGGGTGTCTGATGTGCATAAAAAGGTAAGGGTAAGGTCTGGCAAGTGGGTGCACTTGTCAGAACAACATGTTCGTTTAACAAACTGCGTGCTGGCACTGCAATGGCAGGCCTGAGTTCACTCTTTAAGGCTACTTGGGTGGGTGGCACAATTAGTGCTGCAGGCCCACTAGTAGCATATGCAATACCAGCCCTGGCACACATAGTGCACTTTACTAGGGACTTTACTAGTAAGGCAAACATACCAATCATGGACAACCAATTACCATTACACTTTATACAGCGAGCACTTGCACTTTGACACTGTTTAGCAGTGGCAAAGTGTCCAAAGCATCTAAGTTGGCAACACCATGTCAGAAAAAAGGTGTAGGGGGAAAGCAAAAAGTTTAGGGAACTTTAGCCACAAAGGGCCAAGTCCTACAGTCATTTAGAAATATTTTTGCAAAACTGTAGCAAAGGGTTTTTCGGGGACCTGTATGAGTTTCCTCCAGGCAAAAGCCCTTCACCTGCTTGGTAAGATTATTGTCTTCGCATTGGTAATAAGCGCACATTTGTTTAGCAAATCAGCAATGCAGAATTAAAAATCCATCCCTGAAATGAATTTCCTGAACATTATTTCAGCTACGCCAGTGCTTTAGATTTCGGCTGTGTAGATTAACATGATCCTTCATGAGGGGAAAAGCTTGTGTCAATCAAACGTTGACCGTCAATTCATATTCACCAGATGCACATTTTTAAGCATTACAAAACCGCCTGCGAGGGTGACCACGTCTTCCAGGTCACACCGTCTAAGAGACACCGGCTTGTTCTTCACCTGAGAGACACTCACAGCGCCTAGCACCAGAGTCTGCTGACTTTAAGCGCTTACAGAAAGGTCCACCACAAGCACTATTCACTTCTTCGCTGAAGAGGGCTGCCAGGGCGCATCTTCTGTGGTTGTCAAACAAGATCTATCAGATTTGTCATCAGTTGCATTCCTGAAGCGGGCCAAGTCATTGAGAGTGAGTGGAAACCCCTGCGTCGTCTTTAAAGAGAAGGCCTTCAAGGGGGAGTTTGAGCTCTTCCGGGAGGGGGATCATGACTCTATGGGAGAATTTTCCAAAAATATCTCCTCAGTGCGCATGGTGAAGGGGGGGCTGAGAGATCCAGAAATCACCGTCTATGAGTACATCAATTATGGTGGCAAAATAAAAAAAACATCCTAAAATCGCCTACCCCAAACCTGAAATTAGTAACATGATCTCTTCTCACCAAGTTAAGAAGGGAGCCTGGCATATCTAAGTGGACGAAGACTACGAGGGCGCCTGCATCATGGCCCTGCCCGGAGACAGCCTGCCCGACTATAGCAGCATCTGCTATAATGACAAAGCCAGCTAACTGAAGCCTTACAAAGGGATGTACGATGTTACAACGCGTACCGTTACATCGCGGTCGTTACAACGACTGCGATGTTACCACGCCATGCCTTTACAACGCAAGTCTTTACATCGACTTGCACTAGATGGCGTGCTAACATTAGAAAAGCGTAATTTACTATTCCAACTCCAGTCCACTGAACAGTAGGGAAGGTGTTTGGATAGTAAACTACACTACTTGTAATGTTAGCACGCCATCTAGCGCAAGTCGATGTAAAGACTTGCGTTGTAATGACATGGCGTGGTAACATGCAGTCGTTGTAACGATTGTGATGTAACTGCATCGCGGTGTACTAACCGCGATGTAAAGGTTGTTCCCCCTTACAAAGTGTGAGGAAAGTTAATTGAGATAAGAGTTTCGAGGACATGCCCTGATTGGCCAGCTCCCTCGTGTCTGCCATTCACTCTACTTCACACGTTCCACATGGCAATCATCAGAATTTCTTCTCCATTGATTCCAGAATTTTAACTGAGCTGTTTTCACAGTCTCTGTCCTCATCTCTCTATTCACCTGAACAGCTGTACAAGGTTTATACGCTTCTGCTTCACCTGTTTCAATCATCTGCATGAAATAAAGCAGCACTCACAAAAATCCACCTCTTATGTTGTCTGTGTGGTCTGTACTGTCTCCTCAACTGCTGCCCACTGCAGAAAGACATGTGGTTTACCTGTACACTGAAACTGTGCTGTCTCCATCTAGTGCTACAACCTACCTTGGGGGTGAAACGGGGAAGGCTGGTATCAAAAGGTAGCTACAGCTGAGTCCTCAAATGGAAGGTGCATTCTTAGCTTGGCCATTAGTGAGTTCCCTGTGTTCGGATTCGAATGAGACAAGTGTGTGTTGGTGTTATGGGTCCCACCAATGAATGAGTGCCTGGATGAGTGCGTGTGATTACGAATCTGTGACAGATGGAGAATATGTAAATTTGCATCTTGCGCTGCATCAATGACGACAGGGGTCGAAACTTTGACATATTTGTATTATTTCAACAGAGACGTGTTTATCTGTGACTAGAGCGTTCTATTTGTTTCATATATTTTTTTGTCAATTTAAAGACTGGATTAGTTCTAAATAATTTTGATGTATTTTGAACCACATTGCCTTTCCGTCCCTTCACGCAATCACTCAATTTTCCTTGAGCACTCACTCCCTCCCTCTTTTTATGACCACCGATGTGTTCTAATTATGATGTATTTCATATTTATATATTGTGATTGATTCCCCTTCTGTGATGCAACATTAAATCACAGTAAATCATCATTTTGTGCTGTGACATTCTGAATTACTTAATGTTTTTTAATTTAGTTCTATGTACATGAATATATAAACAGTAGTAGTAGTAATATTTTATTTGTTGATTATTAAAAATCATTACAATCAGCAAGATATATATACAAAATAAAATTCAATTAAAAATATAACATGTAAACAAAAAATAAAAGATTCATCTTCCCTTCCTAATTATATCCAATCAAGATCTACTACTAAGCCTCAAGATAGTTTGTTTAGCTACAAATGATCAACATGGAAAAATAAAAACTCCCATAATCAAATTACATTTAGTACAGTATTGGCTATAAAGTGCAATTGTGCTAGTAAACTTTTAACAGCGGAAACTAAAGTGCCTTGTGCTAGAAACTAAAATTATCAATATGCCATTTGTTACTCTTAAAAACTTTAAAACAATGAATGATGCATAAGAAAGAACCAACTATAGTAAAATTACATTTGAAACTACATTAGCAATAAAGTACGTGTGTGCTAATAGAGGAAATATAATACTTTGTGCTGGCAACATTGATTTACAATATACCATACATCATTCTAAAGAGTGCTTTATAATAGCATAAGCGGGAACGCAAGAGAAGTAAACCATGCGTAAAGCTGAAAATACATTACAACATTATAAATAATTTTCATGATAAAAAATGTCTTCACTTCAATTATCAATATTACAAAGTTTCTTTTCAGCTATAAAAATATTTTTAACAAGACGGGAAATAAGACGAACAGTGGCACCATTTAAACATAGGATGATGGTGTTTCTACAAGATCTTACCCCCAATTCAATAAAAATAGACTTTAATATGTTTTTCCACTCCTCTAGCAATTTGGGGCATAAAGTTATTATATGCACTATGGTTTCCTCACAAGAACCACATAGCCTACACAATTTAGAGGGCCACTTGTTTTCCCATTTTGGTATACCATCTTTAGTCGGATATCTCCTGAACCGAAGTAACACAAATTTATTCTTAATTGAAGGTTTTAAATGGAAAGACAAATATGGTTGGGGTGCCAATTTGCCAAAAGAATTTGCAATTGACCATAAATGATTTTTTTTCCTAAGTTCATCTTCATCTATCATAGTCGACAATAAAATAGCTGATTGGTTGATTGATTTTTTATATACGACTTTACTCCTGATTTCATCTTCTAGGTTTGGACAGTCAAAATTACGTAGGCACTCATATAGATATGTTTGCCAGCTACTCACATATTCACTCCTCATCATCTCGTGCCAACACTGATTTGCAAGGGAACCCTCTTCAGCACGGGACAGTGACAGAAATATTTTAAAAAATGTAGATTGTCGGGCCAATGTTTGTCTTTTTAGACCAAATTCTAATCTTATATTGGCACGGCTAATATATCTAGGAATCCTAAAAACTGATTTATATGTTCATATTTCAATATCATGAAGGATTTTCGCGTCTTTGCCGCGAAAAATAATAGAACTGTAATCCAAGGATGGAATCAACTTTGCCTTCATAACCTTCAACAGGTGATCAGAGTTCGGGCACGATAGCTTATCTCTCAATTTTCCTAAAGCAAATGATAGTGATGTTCCCTTAGCTTCAAGAATATTAAAATGCTGCCTAAACGTCATACTATCAAGTGATTCCTAAGTATTTATACGATTTTACACATTCAATGACCAAACCATTGATATTCCATTCTTTCATTCCTAATTTTGTTTTTCCTACAGTCATTATTATTGTCTTTTTTGTATTTATTTTAGGCCATTTTGAGAAACATATTGATTAAAAGAATCAATAAATCTCTTTAGACCAACGACAGATTGACTTAATAGAATGGTGCCATAGGCATATTGTAGATATTTAATCTCTTTGCCAAACATAGCAGGAGAATGGGCATTAACATATTTAAAATGAACTGGGAGATCAGACATAAAAAGATTAAAAAGACAAGGTGCCAAGACACACCCCTGTTTCAATCCAATATTGGTCTCAAGACGCCGAGTTGTGTGTCTTCCATCACCAACTTTGATCTGTACCCAAGTGTTGGAGTATAATAATTTAATCATTTTGAGTAGAGTATTAGATATGCCCCAATTGGTTAACTTCGGCCATAATAGATTACGCGGTACAGAATCAAAGACGGCTTTTAAGTCAATGAAGCAAATATACAACTTTTGTTTCCTATATTTGGCCCTATCGCCCAATAACGTCAATAAAATCAAATTCATATTAGTTGATTCTCCTCTTCTAAAAACAGTTTGTAAATTTGGAATCAATTCCTTTCGCAAAGCCCATGCTTCCAGTTCCTCCAAAAGACAACTTGCAAATATTTTGGCCTCCACATCCGTTAAAGCAATTAAACGGTAGTTTGCAGGATTATCTTGGGGACCGCTTTTATATATTGGTTGAATGATACTTCCCTGCCATGAATCAGGGATGGAGCCCGTTTTAAGCACATCATTAAATAAAAATGTTAAAACCTCTGGCCAATACTTTAAATTTGTTTTAAAAACTATATTAGGGATTCCATTAGGGCCAGGAGCTCCATTTGATCTAATGTTATTTATTACTTTTTTAACTTTCTCTACTGACCATGGCTCTTTGTCGACCAGACTCAATGGATCGTAAGTGTTTGAGTCTGATCCACCATCTTTTATTTTTTCTTGTGAGCCATGATGGGCAGAATCAAATTTATTAGAATCCAACTGTGAGCCTGGAAAAACGGCATGTAAGTTCTGGAAAAAGTTTACCCAGCTTGATTCTTCAATATTGGCCCTATTGCCTCTAGAATTAAGTTCAAGATTATTGATAATACCCCAAAATGACCTTGAGTCTTTAATTTTACATGAAAAATGTAATTTAGACCAAATTTCTTCATAGTACGTTTGTTTAGCCCTCCATATTTCGTTCTTGTATCCCTTTTTCAGTTGTTTAATTTGTTGGGACACTAGAAAATTAGATGTTCCTTTCACTTTTCTATACAAAGCTCTTATTGCTCTATTAAGACTTCTTTGAAGATAGAGTAGCCGGTTTGAAAACCACCCGGGTTTATTTGAAGTCAAAGTTGCACCTTTTGATGTTTTGGGATTAGGAAAGTTAGCAAAAAGAGCAGAACACAATGAAGGCCAGAGAGCAACCATGGATTTTCCTTCAGCAATTGCATCTTGACCTTTTAAAATTAAACAAGAGAGGGCTTCCAATATATCCTTTTCAGTTCTCTCATTCCATACTAACTTTTTAAGATTAAATGGTGTAGGAGCAGTTTTAATTATTCTTGTTTCCAGTAAGTGGTCTAAAGAAAAAGCGAAGGAAATAACTTGTGGATTATGGTCACTCTCTATCCTTGGTAATACATGATTGCTTTGAAGCAAATTTAACAGTTTTTTAAAATGTCGGTGTGTAATCCTCATCTTGCAATATTTTAAGATTACATTTTATAAACTGGGAATTAATCCACTGGGATAGTAGTTTCAAATGTATATTCGGCTTTTTACAAGTAAAAAAATGCATGTTAATATATCAAGAGCTAAATCAAAAAATCAAAGGAGGGAGTGAAGAGGAAAAAGGTAGAATCGTTCTCTTGATACTGTTATCCAACATAGGGGTTCTACCATGTATTATGTGAATATATGTGCACTAATGTGTGTGCTGCTATTTTTATGTTTAAAAAAATTGTTTAAAAAAATTCCCAAATTGTACAATTTTTTGAAACATTGCCCTTCCCACAAATTGTGAGAAGGTGCTCTGATCCTTTTGCACCATTTTTCACGTATGACTAAACACTTCAAATAAAAATAAAAATAGCAGCACACACATGGGCGCATATATATGAACATAATACATGGTAGAATCCCTATGTTGGATAACAGTATCAAGAGGAGGACAATTCTACATTATTCCTCTTCACTTCCTCCTTTGATTTTTTGATTATTTTATTTCACCACAATCTAAAGTTAGTTTCCGTACCATAGTTACGCCATGCAATTAGTATTTTAGTCCCATGTGTATCTTGTGTTTATCAAGGTTTAAATGTTGATTAGTATCTTTTACTGCAAACCGATTAGCACAAGTTAGATTAGAATGATTATGCATTTAATTTCATGCAAACTAGAAGAGGTATACAACATTTTGTTTTACCTGCTCCATCACCCTTTGGTGATTTTTTTAACATCACCACTAATCACAACATTTTCTACATTTTTCTACGGAAATGGTTTTACTCAGTCCCCTTGCATTTGTTAGGTTACATCATAGTGTTTCCCATATTGTTCCCTTTTATTTTCTTGTGCATATTTTCTTGTAACTCTTCTAATTCTATATCTTCTATCTCTCTTATTCTTATTTCCTTCTCTTTTCTTCTTTTCTCCTTTTATCTTATTTTGTAATTTTCTTCTTTGTATGCACACACATCCTAATCTCAATATTAACACTAATATATTCACAAAGGTCACAGGTATTAGTATTTTACTCACAAAGGAACTACCTAATTTTGTTAATACATTCTTAATAGTGGAAAAACCCTTACCAAGTTTCTCCCAAACACCCTCAACCTCCAGTGGAACCATTTCTTCATGCAAATCAGTTATATTCTTTATGTATTTCTTTAAAATCCGACTTTCGTCAGGAATGTAAGTACTTTCAGCATTCCACAGACTCCTCCCTCTTTGGCCAATATAATGTCAAGGGCAAGTCGATTTTGCATAATCATAGCTCTCATGGCAACCATTTCAGTATTCACCATTAAGAACCCTCCAGCTGTGCTGGATGATAAACGATCCACAACTGTAGACAATTTTCTATTTTTATGCGCATTGAGAGATATTCCAACTGCTTTTATCAGTGCTTCAAAAATATCACCTATAATTTCTGACCAACTTTCCCTCCTTAGTTGCCTACCTATTTCGTGCAAACCATCATCTCCCCTCTCCATATGAAATATTTTTGGGAAGACCAGGCCTAGGTAACATGTCCCGCACCAATGGTCCGGTAAGCTCTGTTCCTACAGATGTAATATATTGCAGGGAATAACAGATCGTTTCCTCCTTTAAATCCCCATCCTCCCATGATTTTATATAAGTCATGGCATTCACTTGCACCTACAAAATAATTATCATATACAGTATTATCTCTACTGATGCATAATTTCCCTTTCTGGGGCCAATCTAAAGCCATTGCTGGATTTGTTTCTCCCTTTAAATGATTTTCCTTTCCCACATCCCAAAATGTTGTTTCCATCTTTTCCCCAGATGCTTTCCTTTGTATTTTAACTCTCCTCTCCTCTACCATGTTCAGGAAAGTTCTCTTCTTTCCTCAAACTACAAGTAAGGTTATTCTTAAACACCTCTTCTAAAGTTAATTCTCTTGTTTCCAGGAAAAATTCACCTAATGTTCTACCAGGAATCACCTTGTTTAGTTCAGGAACTACAGGAATCTGTGAGAAAATATTATCTACATCAGTGTAATAGTATTCTAATTTTCCTGTTTTATAAAACAAACTAGCTAAGACACTACAAGTTATCCCATATGTCAAAGGAAGGTGATGATAAGTGACACCTTCTGATACTGATGCAGGTAACTGCATGCAGACGTAGCAGTCTCTAACCTCCATGGTTTTTACATACTCGTACAATAACTTTGAAAAAACATTGTTAGAAAAATCATTTATGGACTTATCTTTGTGAAGTTCTGTTCTATCTACCAGTTTTGTAACATGTCTTTCATCAACCTTTCCCTTATTAGTTCTGTTTACCATGTGTTCTTCTATATCTTCAAATGTTACTCTAAATGAAATTGTTATCGCTAATATGATCCGGACAAGCATTAGTAATCCTGTACAAAAAAAAACACATTTTACACCCTCTTCGGAGAAACCCACATACGGGATTTCTATTTTCTCTGTTTGCCATTTTGGTAATGATCAGTGTCTTTTGACTTAGCCTCTTTTCTTCAACAATTTACCTTTGTCTAAACTAAGGCTCTGGTTTCCTACTTTGTTCCTTTCTGGTCATGTGTCTTGTCCGGGTTTTAATTCCTGGTGATTTCCGTTGTCATTTCACTCTATGTATCAATTGTCTTCGCCTTTAGGTTCACAGTCTTTATTCAGAACTTCTTGATCATCCGTTTCTTCTCTGGTGTCAGACAAGATAACTCTCAGGATTTCCGAATCCTCTTCTTCTTCGACCACTTTCTGCACAGTCACTCTTAGACCTTCTTGGCTATCAGCTTCATCTTGTATATCAGAAAGTGCCACATATGTCCATTCCGGTGACTTGTACTTCTGGTTCGGTTTCTTTATCCTCTTGCTCTTTGCAAATGTTTCTTGTCAGTGTCTTCTTGCTTTTCTTGACTAGGCACTTCCTTCACTTGTTCAGCATTGGCAGATTTTATTCTGGTTAGTCGGTATCTCAATCTTTGGATTTTGTTGGGCCAAATATCTTCTTTTAACTGCCTTTTTAATTTTGCTCCTTTCCCTTATCGCTCTGTTTTCCAACCTCTGTTCCTCAAAGTTCTTCCACTTTTGCTTTCTTCTACACTTTCTTCAGATTCTGTATCTGTCTGGATTTTACTTTCTTTGGATTTTATCCTCAAGACTTCAGGTTCGCTGTCTGCATCTATCCCTCCTCGTGTTTCTTTCACGCAATCTTCCTGCTGACTAACTGTCCCTTTTTCTACCTCTGTGTGTTGTGTCCCTACACCTCCTTGGGGTTCTTCCACAATCACTTCACCCTCACTCTCTGTATCTAATTCCTCACCTTCTATTTCTATGATTTCGGGCAGAATTTCTCTTGTGTTTGTACTCGGGACTTCCTTTCCAAAGATTACTTGTTCAGTTTTTCCAGTATTCTCATTTATTCTTTCCTGTATTCCCGCTGGTTCTGTCTCCAATTCAGAACTGGTATCAGAAATTTCAAGTCGCTTTCTTAGTGGTATATTTTCTTGCACAGCAATTTGACTTAAACTCACTTCCCCTGCTTCTGGGGTTTGTCTTGTTCTTGTTTCTTCTGATTCTGATTTGGAACTGGCATCTGATGCATCTTCTTGTTCCTCCTCAGATTGATCTTCTGGATTGGGGACTCGAAGAGTGTGACTGGCATGAATCCAGTTCTTCACTTCTACACACTTCACAGCAGTCGTGGTTGTCAGAATCACTTGTTGTGGTCTTCCCCAGCATGGAACCAAACAATTTCTCCTTCTGTGTACTTTGGTGCATACCAATCTCCAGGACTTAAGTCATGAGCTGGCTTCTTTTCAAGAGTGGTCGCATCTGGTCCAACCTGATGAAACACAGAATGTACCATATCAGCCAATCCTTTGCAATAATCCAAGACGAAGTCATCAGATATAGGCAGTAGTTTGTTGACAGGAATGAAAACATGTCTCATTGCACTGCCCATGATAATTTCATGGGGACTCAGACCAGTGTTCCTATCAGGAATTGACCTAATTTTCATGAAGAGGCAAGACATCTGGCCATTTTAGACCTGTTGCCAAACACATTTTTCCCAATCTGTTCTTTATGGTGCCATTCACCTGTTCTACCACTCCAGAAGCCTCTGGTCGGTAGGCACAATGCAATTTCTGTTGTACATTCAATGCTGCACAAATCAATTTTATAATTTCATTCTGGAAATGTGTTCCTCTATCTATTTCAATCGTTACTGGGAAACATAACCTAGGAATGAAGGGGCATATTAGCAACAACCGGCGATAATTATCGCTAAGCGCACTTAGCGCTAGGATAATTATCGCTGGCTAACGTGGATTTTTATCGCTGAGATAGCGTGCTATTAGCAATGCTTATCTCAAAAGCGATAAAAATCCTAGCGCTAACTGCCAAACGTGAGATTATCGCTGGAAACCCAGCGATAATCTCACGAAGTTTGGCGTTAGCTTGAGGATAGGGCCTCAAATACTTAGCCATTATATCCACCTTCCATAGGATATCATGGCTAAGTCAGTCCTGAAGCAGGCGTAAGGAAAGTAGCAATAACAGTGGTTATCGCTACTTTTCTTGCCGCTATGCTTCATAGCGTGGGGCTTGATGATAGGAGAAATGTCACTTAGCGACATTTCTCCAGTCATGTCAGGAACACCCACTTTGCATCTCATTAGAGATGCAAAGCTTGGTGTTAAGAATCCGGGCGCTAATGAAAGGTTTCACGCGATAGCGTGACCCTGCTAATTAGGCGATAAAATAATCGCCGCTTTTCGCCCGAAAACGGACACAAAAGCGGCAATAATTTTATATTGCCTCGTTGCTGATATGCCCCGAAGTCTCTCAGAAGTTTTCCTACAGTAACTCCATCATTCCTTCTGGTCGGGTAAGCCTCAACCCAACATGAAAACAGACAGACAACCACCAGTACATATCTTAGCCTGTTACATGAGGGCATTTCAATGAAATCAAGCTGCATTCGAGTGAAAGGACCTCCCTCCTGTCCTATGGTTCCCAAGCTCACCGCAGTTTTTCTTCCTGGATTATTGTGCTGGCATATAAGGCATCTCTGACAAAGGCTCTCAACTATAAGCCAAAACTTTGCATTATACCCGGTCTGTTTGAAAAGCCTAATCATGTCATCCCTACCTATGTGAGCCTGCCCATGTTACATCCGTGCCATGGTAGAGATCATGCTATTAGGCATTACTGGTCTTCCATTGCAGTAAACCCAAACACTATCTGCCTCTCATGCTGCACATCGTGATTTTATCCACTGTTTCTTCTCCTCTTCCCCTGCCTCTTCCTGTAACTGTCTCACTTCATCCAATGTACTTACAGTGTTAGTAAAAAGCAAGGGACATGACTCCATTTCCTTCTCCCTATTACGGTTTAATGAAGTTTGGTTTCATGCACAATACTGTGCTAGGTCGTTGGCAAACTCATTGCCGGCTGAAACATAGTTAGTTACCTTTCTATGTGCGGCACATTTAGCGATCTGTTTAGGCAGCTGTATCGCCTCAAGTAATTTTCCAACTATTTCTGCATTTCTGATCGGAGTTCCACTCGACGTCAAGAAACCTCTTTGGGACCCGATCTGCCAAAAGTCATGCACCACTCCAAACTCATACTGACTGTAAGTAACCACAGTGACTCGCAGATTCTTTCCCAACTTGCATGCTCTAATTAGTGCAAACAACTCAGCAACTTGAGCAGATCGTACTCCTCTCAAACAAGATGCTTCCAACACAGTCGCTACAGTACACACAGCATAGGCAGCACTCAAAATCCCTTCTCCAGTTCTTAGGCATGACCCATCCACAAACATCACATAGTCACTCTCTTTCAGAGGCACATCTTTTATGTCTGGACGCGGTTTGGTGCAAAACTCAAGCACTTCCAAGCAATCATGATCAACATCATCTTTCACTTCCACATTCACAGCATCAGGTAGTAATGTCGATTGGTTCACATTAGTGCATCTTACAAGACTCACATTTGTAGCACCCAAAATCCCCTTTTCATATTTGGTTAGACGTCTATGCGTCATGAACTGTGTTTTACTCCTTGTCAAAAGGATTGCCACATCATGGGACACGACCACTCTCACAGGATATCCCATCACAATTCTGTGGAAATTTAGCTTGCAAACTGAACATTATCTGCGCCATCTTGCCTCTCCCCAGCGCCACGCACAGCGAATGCACGGCCGCCATTTTAGGCACCCCACTCTCTCCCCGCTCATTCTCGATCGCCAGCGCTTTCCCCTGGCGCTGCGAGCATCCCCCGCGCGCCGGCCACCCCCGCTCTCTCATACAGGCCATAAACCCTCTCCTTCTGCGCGGCCCTGCTACGGAACCACATCCGACCGACATCCCATACATGGTCATGCCGCTCCTTTGATAACCCCCTTTCTCTGCGCCCCATTGTCCGAACTGGTCCCAGGCCACCACCTAGCCCTGCGGATGCAGTTTATTGCCCCTACTGTAAGGGAAACACCCCACATCAAAGGGATTACAGTGGATCAAAGCCCCTACCCCCTGAGACCCGGCCGTTCGCACGCACCCCCGGGAATTGGCGGAATTCCCTGCTGCGCGATAGCCATCTCCTACTGCGGGTAAGGTGGGAACTTCTACTGTAACTATGTGTGGGATCGGATCCGAGCCGGGGGCTTCAGGGGATGTTCTCTCATGCATCAAGGGAATCTCAAGAATGTACTATGTGTAATAAAGCAATAAACCTGTGTATAAGAGACCAGGTCTCAGAGATGCAGTTAGAGCACCTCGTGACGATACCTTGCTGTCTGATCTGATGTGTTCTGCTCCGACGGAATAAAACTTTGTTTCCTGCCTTCCAGTCTCCGGCGCCTGCCTCTTTCATTGGTAAATTATCGAGTGGTATGAGAGGCGATTACCGCCGGGCAATACTTGAAAGGTTATCGATTGAAACTGCCGCTACCATTTAACAATTGGCGTCCCAAACGTGGGGCCCATCAGCGACACGTGGATCCAGTGGGAGAGGTCCCGACGACAGAGTGAACGACTGCAACGATCGGGAGAGCTCCTGCCCAATAGACCCTCGTCTGGCAGCCGATCATCCAACTTCACTGGTTCCGAGCAGACCTCTCTCGAGTGATCTACGGTCCTGACTGGGAACCATCAGGAGTGCCGCGGCAAATACGGAGAGTAGAGGACGATCGGGCGCTGGAGGCGGAAGACGAGAAACTGTCCACGCGGTCCGGGTAAGGTCGTGATACACGACAAATTGCGAAATAATTGATTGATTGTCTGAAGCTTTGGAATACTAGTATTGCTCATTGATTCTTGTGCTCATTGATTGTTCTCTTTGAGATATTCGCTGTCTACAAACGGGGAGGAGTAGAAATACTCTCTCTCTCTCTCCCTTTGCAGATAGTGAAGGGTAGGTAACGCAGACTTTTGTCCCCGTTGAAACCCGTCATGCCTATCTTTATCTCCCCATTGATTGATTGATTGATTGTCCGAACACTAGTTGTTCGATATTGGTTCTTTGGAGGTATTCTCTGCTTACAAATAACGAGGAATAGAGATATTCTGTCTAGTCTTTGCAAGCAGTGAAAAGATAGGTAGTGCTGACTTTTGTCCCCGTTGAAACCCGTCATGCCTATCTTCTCCCGACTGATTGGTAGTTGGTTCTGCCCGGACCGCTTATTAGAGGTGAACCATCCGGCTCCACTGGAGGGCACCCCTAATAAGGACATGTTCACTAAATATGGACTAGTCGCCGTAGCTTATACCAAGCTATGGCATAAATATACAAAGAAGGACCCCGAGAGTCAGTGGCCACTGATGGGATCCTTCGACGACCATAAGATAGAAGTGCTAGAAATAGCTCTGCGTAGCAATAAGACGACGCCTACTATGCTTGACAGCATCGGCATGTGGCGCAAAGAAGCAACGCAACGGAAAAAGAGGGAAGAAGTGAAAGCAGAAAAGGAATTACGAAAAGCAGCTCACCTTGCCGCTAGAAAGTTAGAAGAAGAAATAAAGGAGAGAAGGGAAACTAAACTAAGACAGGAGCCCGAAACATCAGGCCAGTACGCTGTTAGGACCCCTTCTTTGCTCTACCCTGAGATATCCTCTAAACAGCGAACGAATGATGAATTACTATTAGGTCCCCCGATCATTTACATGCCCCCTCCATACGCACCCTCCCAATCAATAGTGCAACACCCACAACCCCCAAACACGAACGAAAGCAGTACAGGGGCCTCGGTCCTCACGGCCTCTGCGCCGGCCGAGCCTCCTGTACTGAACACAACGTCGGCAATAACGTTGGATGACCCTGAGATGAGAAAGAAAGATTCCACCAGAATGAATCGACTAACGAAGGATGAACGAGCAGGAATCGACAAAATAGTAAAGACTCTAGTGGAGCGTAAGGAAAGTGAGGAGTATATAACAGACGTATATAACTCGTATGCAGACAGCCGCAAACGACACTTTGTCGTACGACTTTGTTATCATGCCCTAAATGCATATGAGGATAGGTACCGCGATAAAGGTCCCGAAGGCTTAGCGACCCTATATAGGAAGGTAGACATTGGGGAAGAAGGAGAGGGCGATGTAACGAACCTCTTCACTCGTACACTCGAGGTCTATCGACACCTTAGAGAACACAGGCAGACCACCAAAGCAGAAACCCCCATAGCGACTAAGCCCCAGGAAGGAAGGGCTGATGCCATGGTGCCCATCAAAGAAGCTGCCCCCTACTGGGTCCCCCCGCGAGGTCAGGGAACACATGACGACATCAACCACCAAGATGCGAAGGGAAGGGTTGTATATAACTGGGTCTACCAGCCGTGGGACCGGCAAGATATTTTGACCTTTAGAAAAACTCTACCCGACTTGAGAAAGAACCCGACTGCCTTCTACACTGAACTGGGTACAGCCTTAGGTTCTACGATAATGACTTTAGCAGATATCGACTTGTTCTTTGGGCTATGTCTGCCGGCTGATGTGTGGAAGCAAATCCGGAAAGTTGACCACGCTGAGCCATTCGGATATACCTGGGTACAACTCGATACCATAGATAAACAGCGAGAACCGGGACAGAAACCCCCGAAAGCCATATTAGAGCTCCCAGACAAGATTGTACTTAAGTTGAAGACTCTAATCCCGGAAAGAAAGGTAGATTGGTCAATAGTGACGGCTTGTCGCCAGAAACCCCAGGAGGATGTGTCTGAATACTTCTCCCGATTCGAGACTGTGTTTTCCGATTACAGTGGCCAAGACATGACCACCGCAACCGGACATCACCTCTTTGTCCAGAATTATGTGAAGGGTCTGTCACAAGAAGTTTCCCAGAAACTGCAGACCAGCGAGAGTAGTTGGGCAGCCTCCAAACCCGCAGCAATTCTCCAGATGGCCCAATACTACGAAAACCAGAAAAACGAGAACGATAGGGCGTCAGAGAAGAAGAAAAAGGAACTAAAGGAGAGGGTAATGATAGCACAGTTGCAAGGGGTGACCATAGGAAGGGAACCCCCGAAAGAGAATTACCAATCAACCACCCCAAGAAAGCTACCCCCTAGAGACCATACCCCTACACCCTACAACGGACGGAGAGACTTAGATGGGAACCAATGTGCGTTCTGTAGAGGGTTCGGACACTGGAAATCCCAGTGCCCGGTCCTTCTGGAACTTAACAAAAATAGGGATCCCAGAAACACCGCATATGACCCCAGAAATAGAGGACAGGGACGAGGGCACACGAACGACGCAATCAACGACAGGCCAGGCAGACCAAACACCTTTGATCGCCCTCGACAAAACCAGTGTCAGCAGTCCGACTACGAAAGCACCCATGACTTCGCATAGGACCGCCAGGGGCAAGGGAGGGATCCAGTCGAACTCCGTGTTGACCAGCAAGGTCCTTACGTCACTGCTAAGGTCTTGGGCACAAAATCTCCATTCCTGGTAGACACTGGGGCGACACGTAGTGCGTTATCCAAATGACTGATCCCTAGGGCACCCTTGTCTGGCTCACATGTAACCTCAATAGGCTTCGATGGAACGCCCTCCACTAACCCCTTATCAGCACCAATCTCCTTTGACTTAGAAGATAACACCACTGACACAACCTTTCTGCTCTCCTCCAACACCCCCGACGCTATTATGGGACTTGATTTGCTAAAACATTTTCGAGCTACCATCAGATGCTCCCCAGACGGAGTCCGAGTCATCCTACACGATAACCCAGATCTGTCCAGACCCTGTCACACACGGCGTATGCTCTCTATAACCGATGCTGACATATCCCTACTCGACACATTACCTTCACATCTATGGGCTAAAACCGACTCAGATGTAGGGCGCATGGTGATTGACCCAGTACACATAACCGTCCGACCGGACGCAGTGCTCCCAAAGCTTCCACAGTATCAGATATCACCCGAAGGCGAGAAGGCATTGGTGGAAATCATCGAGTCCCTAGTCGAGGCAGGAGTGGTAGAAGAAGTAGTCAGTAATGTTTGTAACAGCCCTATCCTACCCATTGTAAAGAAGCAAGGCGAGGGAGATGAGAAAGCCTACCGTTTCATTGTTGATTTGCGAGAGGTTAACAAAGTAGTCATACCCCAGTACCCCGTGGTCTCAGACATCACCACCATCCTCACCCTGATTCCATCCACTGCCACCACCTTTACTGTTATTGACCTCAAAAACGCATTCTTTTCCATCCCCATCCACCCAGACAGCCGCTACCTGTTCGGCTTCACTTTAAAAGCCCGTTCGTACAGATTCTGCAGGGCACCCCAAGGCTACACTGAGAGTCCCAGTATTTATAGCCAAGCCCTCAAGAGGCAGCTAGATGCAGTCCAACTACCCGATGGAGTGGTGTTGATACAGTACGTCGATGACATTCTTTTGGCGGCCGACACCACTCCACTTGCCGTCACAGCCACCATTCACCTCCTCCGCTTCCTTGCGGAGAACGGTCACAAGGTCTCCAGAAAGAAATTGCAATTCTGCCAGCCCCAAGTAACGTATCTAGGCCACCTACTATCCAAAGACGGGAGGAAACTTACCCCTGACCGAATTCAGACCATCCTAGAAACCCCTGTTCCCAAAACTCAGAAGCAAGTGCGGTCCCTAGTAGGCCTCACCTCCGTTTGTCGACAATGGTTGCCAAACTTCAGTCTTATCGTAAAACCTCTGCTTTCCCTGCTCGCTAAAGATGTCCCCTTCCCCCTCCCCTGGACACCCGAATGTCAATCCTCATTCAAAGAATTACGAGACGCCCTCTGTTCGGCCCCAGTCCTAGGAACCCCAGACTATACTAAACCTTTCTCCCTCTACACCCACGAAAGGGAGGGATGTGCGTTGTCTGTCCTAACCCAGTCCATAGGCCCTAAACAACGCCCTTGTGCCTACTTCTCTGCCACTCTTGACCCTGTAGCCAGAGCTTTGCCCGCATGCCTCCGAGCAGTAGCCGCCGCGGCTATCTCTATCCGGCAAAGCGAGGGGATCGTACTCTCAAACCCCCTCACAGTATTGGTACCCCATGCGGTTGACACCCTCCTGAACCAAACCAAGACTCAACACCTGACTAGCGCACGACTAACCGGTTACGAAATGACTCTGCTTGCACCCCACATCACATTGAAACGATGCACCACTCTGAATCCAGCTACTCTACTTCCTCTCCCTGACACTGATCCCAATGCGTCCTCTATACACGACTGTGTGACCCTCACCGACGAACAGACCAAGAGTAGGGTCGACCTCCGAGATACTGCCTTCCCGGACCCTGACGGAGAACTGTGGGTGGATGGCTCATGCATCAAGCTCCCCGATGGCACCACCTCAGCTGCCTATGCAGTCACCACAGCCCGAACAGTTGTTGAGACAGCCCGCATCACACAGCGATCCGCACAGGCGGCGGAACTAATTGCTCTCACACGAGCCTGCATCCTGGCAGCAGGGACAACCGCAAACATCTACACAGACAGTCAGTACGCCTTCGGGGTAGTTCACCACTTTGGGCTCTTATGGAAAGAGAGGGGATTCTTGACTTCTCATGGCACACCCATCCTGCATGGAGATCTAGTCTCTGCCCTGACCGAAGCGGTCCTCCTCCCCACACGGCTGGCTGTGATCAAATGCCAAGCACACAAGAAGGTGACAGACATTATAGGACAGGGAAATGCACTAGCTGACATTACTGCCCGGACCACAGCCGAGAATAGGTCCACGACCCGTATGTACGTGACCAGGTCACAAGCTGAGAAATGGAAGGATGCTAGGGAAACGATTAGGGACATCCAATTAGCCAGTACACCACACGAGTTAACTGAATGGGCACGGGTGGGATTGAAGGACGATGATGGTTGCTGGCGGACTAAAGACTCGAACAAATGGTTGCTACCAGACTCATACTTGATCCCCATGCTGACCATGGCACACTCCCCCGCACACATAGGGTCTGCCCCCATGATCGAACTCGTCTCCAAAGTCTGGCACAACGACAAGATCCCAGACTCAGCCAAACGTCTGGTCCAACAATGCCTAGTATGCCTCCAACACAACCCTGGGAAAGGAACTGCTGTACCCCGGGGAGGGTTTGGGGTCCCCAATCACCCTTTTGAAGTCCTACAAATGGACTATGTCCAGTTAGAAAGGTGCCAAGGTTTGAAGTACGTACTTGTCGTTGTGTGTGCCTTCAGCAAGTGGGTGGAAGCCTATCCAACCCACGACAACACCGCCATGACTACCGCAAAAGTACTACTGAAGGAATTCTTCCCCCGATACGGCCTTTGTCGAATTTTGTGGAGCGACAACGGCCCTCACTTCGTAGCCGAAGTTATCCAACTCATCTTAAAGGGGTTGGGTGTAAAACAGAAATTCCATGCGGTCTTCCATCCCCAATCTGCAGGCTTGGTTGAACGACACAATGCCACCTTGAAGCTTAAGATAGCAAAAATAGTCGCCACCACAGGACTGAGATGGCCAGACGCTCTCCCGCTAGCATTGCTATCAATGCGTTCTACCCCCACTAAACACCACTTAACCCCCTACGAGGTCGTTTTCGGGCGGCCCATGAACCTTTGGGCTGCTCCAAAGCCAACATCCATCCACAACGTCCCGGACGTCCTCATGTCTGACTATTTGTATAACCTAACTAAAACGTTGTCTGTCATCCATCAGCAGGTGCTGCACGCCATTCCCGATGTTTCCAGGGGCCCCGGACACGACATCCAACCCGGTGACTTCGTCTTAGTGCGTAACTTCCAGCGCACCAAGAGTCTGGAGCCCCGGTGGACGGGCCCCCTGCAAGTCCTGATCACCACCCGAACAGCTCTTCGAGTGGAGGGGAAACGCAATTGGCTGCATGCACACCACTGCAAGAAGGTATCACCGACCCTGACAACCACGGACAACATCACCGCCCAAGAAGAACTTCTGGACAAAGACCGACCATCCCTGAGCCGCTGCCCAGATACAGAGACACTCGAGTTAGTAAGATACCCTGATCCCACCGTGCCATCCAAGGAAGGGTATAACTTGCGACGAAAGGAGAGAACTTCGGCTAAGCAGACCACAGGCTAAGTGGAAACCTCAGAGCGGTAGCCTAGTTACCTCAAAGGCCACCAGGAGAGAAACTAAGCGAA
Organism: Triturus cristatus; assembly: GCF_964204655.1. Lineage (NCBI taxonomy): Eukaryota > Metazoa > Chordata > Amphibia > Caudata > Salamandridae > Triturus > Triturus cristatus. Next base: position 1,197,977,677 of record NC_140582.1, on the reverse strand, counting down.
GTCTGTGGTTCTGCCCGCTACCGAGTCTCTTGAAGGTGATGGAAGCGCCCGACATGAAGATGATGGAAGCAACCGGACGTCCGAAGATCCACTACAAAAACCCAAAGACTGACCGAATGCACAGCTTAAAGACTATTGCACTTTTCATTACCCTTCTCTTTTGCCTTCTTCTCGTGGTCACCTTCTGGATCATGGAGGAGGGCACACCTGCTCATAAGATATTGCTGACCACCGTTCAACCTACCACCACGAAAGAACACCATCTGATCTCACTTTCACCCCAACTCCGAGAAAGGCGTAAGGAGTTCTGGAATAACTCTTTTGTGCAGTTGCTCCACCAACACAATCTTGCTGCCAACGCCACTAATTGCTGGATCTGTGGATTACTACCACATGCCACTGGACACTCTATCCCTTTCATCCCTTCACCTTTTTCTGTCCATGGTTCCTGCCTCGCCTGGCTAATCCTCCTGCAAGAAAGCTACAAGGACAATGCCACTTCCGGCAGAACCATGTCACACTTCTACCATGGGTTCTGGCTGAACAAAACTGGAAGAACTTCTGCCCTCTTCTGCCCTCTGAGATCGAACACTTCCTTTCACATGGACATCCCTGCCAAAGAACGAGTTGAAATGCAAGTGTTCAACAACCCAACCAGACCCACCTTCTCTTACCTCCGGAAACGGACGGCCGCCACCCTAACAGTGGCCCTGTCCGTCATCAACATCACTGGATTTGTGTGCCTCGAAGGCCTGGGGGCACAGCTGGTGGGCCACAGCTCCTGCCTCATCACCCGAACATTGGACTCAGTTGACCCACCCTCCTTTGTTGCCTCCCCGAATATGTACTTCGTCTGTGGTACTAAGGCCTACACCTGGCTTCCGAAAGGTTGTGGAGGCACCTGCTACATCGCCTTTGTCCTTCCTCCGACATATGTGGCTCCAGCAAACCATCACCGACAGAAGCGGGCCAAAGACATTGTGCAAGGCGACTCCGCCGGAGCACAGTTCATGGACGCAGTGAAAGGCCTCGTTCCTCTCTGGGGTCCAATGGCAAACAGCCGAGCCATCCGCCACTTAACCCAGGCAGTCGAAACAGCGATGAACATTACGGCTGGCGCCCTCGCCAACAACACCGCCGAGCTCCAGGCCGTCCGCTTAGTGGCCCTTCAGAACCGCCTCGTTCTAGATGTGGTTCTGGCTGATCGTGGAGGAGCATGCCGCATCATCGGGTCCAGCTGTTGTACCTACGTACCGGATAACTCACCCTCAGTCTACAAAGCAATTGAACACCTCCACAGACTGTCCGCAGAGGTCCATCAAGAGCAAGAAGAATGGTCACTGGGGAGTTGGTTTTGGGACACTATTAAAAGTTGGGGATGGAGGCTGTTTTCATTTATCCTCATACCAATTGTGATACTATGTGGATGTTGCTTGGGGATTCAGTGTCTGCCACCTTTATGTTCGCTTTTTATGAACTACATCTGCCCTAAGACTTTGGACTTTGAAACAGAGCGAATGAAAGCTCTGTATGAGGTGGAAGTTCGGAGTATTATGGGGATAGATCCGAACTAGGCAAGCTGGCGAGATATGTTAAAAGGGAGGACTGTGGAAATTTAGCTTGCAAACTGAACATTATCTGCGCCATCTTGCCTCTCCCCAGCGCCACGCACAGCGAATGCACGGCCGCCATTTTAGGCACCCCACTCTCTCCCCGCTCATTCTCGATCGCCAGCGCTTTCCCCTGGCGCTGCGAGCATCCCCCGCGCGCCGGCCACCCCCGCTCTCTCATACAGGCCATAAACCCTCTCCTTCTGCGCGGCCCTGCTACGGAACCACATCCGACCGACATCCCATACATGGTCATGCCGCTCCTTTGATAACCCCCTTCCTCTGCGCCCCATTGTCCGAACTGGTCCCAGGCCACCACCTAGCCCTGCGGATGCAGTTTATTGCCCCTACTGTAAGGGAAACACCCCACATCAAAGGGATTACAGTGGATCAAAGCCCCTACCCCCTGAGACCCGGCCGTTCGCACGCACCCCCGGGAATTGGCGGAATTCCCTGCTGCGCGATAGCCATCTCCTACTGCGGGTAAGGTGGGAACTTCTACTGTAACTATGTGTGGGATCGGATCCGAGCCGGGGGCTTCAGGGGATGTTCTCTCATGCATCAAGGGAATCTCAAGAATGTACTATGTGTAATAAAGCAATAAACCTGTGTATAAGAGACCAGGTCTCAGAGATGCAGTTAGAGCACCTCGTGACGATACCTTGCTGTCTGATCTGATGTGTTCTGCTCCGACGGAATAAAACTTTGTTTCCTGCCTTCCAGTCTCCGGCGCCTGCCTCTTTCATTGGTAAATTATCGAGTGGTATGAGAGGCGATTACCGCCGGGCAATACTTGAAAGGTTATCGATTGAAACTGTCGCTACCATTTAACAATTCCTTCACTTTGTTCCAAGCCTTTACAAGTGGCTGCCACAGATTTCAAACAACCAGGCAACGCTACAGCCACTGGATCCAATCCAGCTGAGAAATACGCAATCGGTCGTCTCAATCTTCCATGTCTCTGCACTAATACGGAAAGCGCACATCCATCTCTCTCACTGCAAAATAGCTCAAATTCTTTTTCATAATCAGGCATTCCAAGAGCTGGTGCTGCACACAAACTGTCTCTCAATTGTTTAAAAGCTTTCATCTCTTCTTTATTCAGCTCAAGGGGATCTTTCACTTTGGTTAGGCGTACCAATGGTTTTGCAATCAGCGAGAAGTTGCTGATCCACTGTCGACAATATCCTACCATCCCAAGAAACATTCTGACTTCTCTCTGTGTCATTGGTGCTCTCATTCCTTTTATTATTTTAATTCTGTCCACAGTCACCTTTCTCAGGCCCTTTTCAATCTTATGACCTAAGCATTGTACTTCTTTCTGACAAAACTGTAATTTTGATGGGGATACTTTGAGTCCTCCATCGGCCAAATTATTTAACAGTGCAACTGTGTCCACCACGCATGCCTCTCGCGTCTTCGATGCCACCACTAGGTCATCGATGTATTGCACAAGCACTGAACTTTCGGGCATTTTTAAATCTTCCAATGACTTCTTTAGAATCTGATTAAATATTGATGGACTTTCTGTATACCCTTGAGGGATACGGCACCATGCCAAAATACGCTCACCGAACCGGAACGCAAAATTTTGTTGGCTATCAGGGTGCAATGGGATAGAAAAGAAACCATGACACAAGTCAATGACTCTGTACCATTCTGCATCATGGGGAATCTGAAATAGAATTACTGAAGGGTTTGGCACGGTGGGACAGCAAGGAACAACAATTTTATTCACTTTTCTTAAATCCTGTACTATCCTAAAGGTCCCATTTGGCTTTTTCAAACCCATGATCGGGGAGTTACATGGACTACTCATTATCTCTCTCAGAATTCCTTGTTCAATCATCCTGTCTATTACAGGCGTTACTCCTGCAATTATCTCTGGTGTTAATTTATACTGAGGAATATTCGGGTAATTTACTCCTTCTTTTACAATTATTTTCACAGGATCTACTCTTTTCATTAATCCAATATCCTCTCCTGTGAAATCCCACGCTTCGGTTTTCACGGTTTTCTTCAACTCCTGAGGCAATCCTTCCGGATCAAATACAACAAATGCCTCAGTGATTTCAGGTTCTAAGTTTGCCATTGTCATTCTATAGAGTACGTCTTTATCAGGAGTTTCAAAAGCTATACCATCAGCGGTACAAAAAATGGTGCAATTCATTTTGCACAACAAATCTCTCCCCAACAGATTTGCAGGGCTAGTGTCACACACGACAAATCGATGCATGTCACTGAATTTCCCTATTTTAACTTTTGCAGGATCAGTAAAATAAGCTTTTATCTGTCTATTTGAGACCCCAACTACTTGGATTGTGTTACCCGAGAGAGGAAGTTTTTTCACTTCGGCTGATCTAACAGTTGAACGAGTAGCACCAGTATCCACTAGGAAAGTAATGTTTGCTTTATTCACCTTTCCATCCACAAAAGGTCCTGTCTGGTCTACCTCTAGAGTTGCGCCAAGTAGGCACTCCTCTTCCTCTCCTAGGCACCATCAATAAGTCTCTTCTGACTCACTCTCATCGCGTTGCAGCCAATACTGCGAAACAGCACTAGTGCGCAGTAGCTTTGTTACCTGTTCTTCGGTATAGAATCCTGTCTCATTACTGTATCTCTGAGGATTTATGTGCTGTGGAAAAGGTGGCTTTGGCACCTGACACTGTTGGGTGACAAGCTGCTGCTGTCCCGGCAGTTGGAAACTCACCTCATTCTGCACCTGTGGATTCAATGATGAATTATCACCATTAGCTCTCGGTGGCAATTTGCACTCGGATTTCCAATGCTTTAATTTTCCGCAATTATGACATGGCCATTTCTTTTTAGCTTTCTCTATGCTGATCTGTCCTTTTCCTTTTCCAATATTAGGTTTTTGTTTTGCTTCGCCCATACCATTAGCTTGCTCGATCAACTGGGCTTCTTGTCACTCAGCTACCTTAACCTGTGCCCACATCGCCTTTTCTTTCAGTTTACGCTGTTTAGCTTCAATTTCATCACTAAAATATTTTGCATGTCGTAACACTTCATCTATCTTCTTGTTCTGCCAATCCACTGTATGCTGTTTAATCATTTCACTAACCTCAGGCTTTAAACCATGAACAAATCTGTACACAAAATGACTCAAATCCTTTTCGCTCAATTTCTTATCTCCACTGTATTGTTTAAAGGCCAACAATAACCTCTCATAATACTCGTGTACAGATTCTTTAGCCTCATTGTGAGTTCTGTCAATTTTTACACAGTCAGTTTCTTTCTGAGGTACTTTATTTTTCAAAAAGGTAATTACCTGATCATATTTTTTCATTACTTCTGGATCAGGGGCTTCCGTCTTAGGATCCCTAGGATACTCTTGCGTTGGCCAGTCTATTGTAATTTTACATTCTGCCCAAAAATCTGTAGGTACAATTATATCAAAAAGACCATTCGGATCTATCCACAATACGTTTGAAAGTTTGAAAACCGCTCTACCTGTCGATACCATTCAACTGGTTTTTCTCTTAACCTTGGGAAATCATTGGTAAATGACAAAATATCCTGTCTAGTACATGGAACATGCACATATCCTCCTCCAGGAATTTCTCTCATGGGGACATTCGGTTACCACTGGTTCTTTTTCTCTCACTGGAAATGCTGAGAAGGACTTATCAGTAGTTTCCTCTGTCTTTCTGAACCATCGATCCACATCACCCCATTTCCTTAGCAATGCAATCAGTTCTTTAATTTGGGTCAATCTCCCTGTGGTGTTCAAATTTTCAATATCCTTTTCAGAAAAATCTACCCTGTATGGCTTTTGTAATGGCCGCATTTTCTCAAAATTGATTCCCGCTGTCTCTTCTAATTTTTCATGCAAAGTCCTTGCTCTCCAAGTTATACTTTTGCAGAGGAACATTAGCTCCTCATCCTGATATGCTTATAATTTGTCAGTTGGAATGGTTCCTACCAGTGTTTCCCAAACTGTGATCCGCGGACCCCCAGGGGTCCGTGACACATTCCCAGGGGGTCCGCAGGAGGCAGTTTTAAAAGCACTGCAAAGGTCCTTGTCTAATTAGCAGTTTTCGAGCAACAATAAAAGTGTCAAAATAAAGCCAGTGATTAATGCACCTGCTGGAGAGATGAGAGTTTTGTCCAGTGGCAGCTTTAAGAATTCTAATGTAGCACAGAGGGTTAATATGCCTACTGCAAAGAACGTGTACCATGCATTTTGAAAAACAGTGTTTTAAATGCATAGGTGAGTGTGTTACTGCTTTTGTCACAGAGATTCTTTTGTTACTGTGCAGTTCATAAGTGACAACCGAAATCTAGCACAGTGACCTATAAACTGCCACCAAAGAGCTGCTTGCAAACTGCATGGTACAAGTTAGTAATATGTTTTTTCCCAGTCTTTCATTATCCCGAAGCTGCTAAAAAGGTTTATTTGGGCGGAAATATATTTTTATTATTAAAGTCAATGCCAACCACTGGGTGATGTTCTGAATCCCAAGTTTGTGCTACTCCAGACCAAGCACTCTTTAAAAATGCCTACCAGTATGAATGACATGTGAATCCTACACCTTGTAGTACCCTTTGCCTTATGTAACATTTTCTATACGCTTATTTACACGTGATGTAAAGTGCTCTGACATCCTACAATGGTATGAGACATGCTGTAATAAAACAAATGAAATACATGTGACAGGGGAGGTATGGAGAGATGAGAGGCACTGTTGGAGGGTGATAATAAGGGAATCATTGAAGAACCCCAACAAAGATTGTTGTATCCTAGCGCACAGTAAGGTCTTCATTTACTATTCGTTAAAAGCTAATACAATTAATAAATAATGATAAATGTGTTTTAGAATGCACCATTGTTTCCTAAATGTTTTGGGGGTAGAGCCTTCCAAAGCCCCCTTTGTAGTGGTCAGGCTCACTCACTGCACTTGGTGTGCACCGTATCGTGACAGGTCTGAAAATATTTGCCAGGGCTGCTTTGGGTTGCCAGTCTGGCCCTGTCAGGAGTTGGAGCCTCGTACTGCGAAATAAAACCAACCACTTAAAAGTTAGTCACGGAGTTGAAGCACCAACCTTCCCATTAATTTGTTTTGTTTTTTGCAAATTCTTTGAATATAAAATACTAAGGGGGATATTTACAACAGAAGTGGCAGAGCATGTCGTTAGCCTCCTTGGCTTAACGATAGGCTCCGCCACTTCAGAAACGCAGGGCTGCACCATATTTACAAGAATATGGTGCAGCCCTGCATTTTCCCCAGTGCTGGCCCTCCACTTAGCAGTGTAGCGCCAACGCAGGCACCCTTGCACTATGGCAAGGGTGTGTGCATGCAGGGGAAGATTCTTTATGTACAGGAAGGTTCCCCTTCCTGCACATATTCTTGAAATGCCGTTTTGTCACTTGTATGTGTGCAAGTTACAAAATGGCATTTTAAAAAAAGATTGTTTATGTGCAGGAAGGGTACCCTTCCTGAACATAAACAATCCAAGGCGTTTTCCTTTTTACATGTGTGCTGTACAAGGCAAGCCACATGGAAAAAGCAAAACCGAGGAGAAATAAAGGATTTCTCCTCATTTTGCCAAGTTAAGACTTGGTTTTCCCTAGTCTTAATTTTGTCGCTGCCTACTATTTATGCTGCCCTTGTAAATAGGGGGCAATGTCAAAATCGTTGGATGTTGCGGTGGAACGCCCACTGCCCACCCCTTTCACGCTAAGCATTGCGTGACAGGGGGCCTTATTTAAAAGGCAGCATTAAGCCATGTTATATGGCTTAACGCTGCCTTGTAAATAAGGCAAAGCCTCTATCGCTACGGTAACGTCGCAAAAATTGTGCACATGTGTGTTTATTTTTGGGGAATTACTGTTTTAATGTTTGAAATTTAAATCATACAAATTGTTTGGGGGTCCCCAGCTTTCAGTGGTGACTCAATGGGGGTCCTCAGAGTCAAAAGTTTGGGAACCACTGGTCTACCCGATTAAATTTAGCAATGTGTTGGCAAAGTTGTTTTGCACACATTTTTCTAGCACTTTCTCTAGTTTGAATTTTGAATTTATCCGGGTCAGAGGGGTTGATTGTGGGTTTTTTTTAAGATGGGGATGACTTGACCCGATTTGAGAGAGTCAGGTATGGAACCGTGTGACAAAAATGCGTTGATTATCGCGGTCCAGATGGGTATGAGAAATTGGCTCGTTGATGACATACGTTTTGAAGGGAGAGAGTCATGGAAGTGGTAATTTAGTTTTATGGATGGTAGGATTTTGGAGATGTCATCATATAAATTGAAGGTTGACCTGTGAGCTTCATTTTTGGGTACTGCCTGATAAGAGTGTGTTGATTCATCGGTTTGTGCAGCGGTCAGGAGAGGCAGGTTGATAGCGGCAGTTTTCAGCTCATTTCCTGCATGAATTGCCTTTGTCTGAGAAGGATGAGAACGCTTCACAGTTTATTAGGGATTTTGTTGCTTCTTTAAAGGATTTGGCCAATTTGTTAGATTGTTGTCTTACCATTTCAAAGAGTTTACAAGGGCTGTTTTTAGTTTTCTCCAGCTCCAATAGAAAGAATTCATTTCTTGATTTGAGAATGCTTTTGTTGCATGCGTTTCTAGTTTTTGTTAGTAGTTTTAGCTGAGGGGATGATGAGTGTTGTCTCCATTTCTGTTCTGTTAGTTTCAGATTTCTCCTTTCCTTATTTAGGGAACTGTTAAACCAAGGATTCTTGTCTTTATCCTGGATTCTTTTCAATTTTAACAGAGATAATGAAATGATTATATCTGACATATTTTAGTTATAGCACTTCGTAAGTTTGCTGAAGTTTGTTAACTTAGCGGGTGGGGGAAGATCCTTCTCGCAAGGTGCTGCCAGTTTCTCATAGTCCAAACTTTTATGTATCCCTAATCCATAGCTTCGTTTTCACTGATTGTGCCAGTCTTTTCTTAATTACACCTGGTATTAGGAAGGTAATAACGTGGTGGTCTGACCAGTCGCATGCTGCAATCGAGATTAACATGGAAGCCTTTTCCTTTGAGGTAATCCAGTCTAGTGTAGAGCCTTTTGAGTGAGTTGAGAGGGTGCAGGCTAGAGTAAGTGTTTGGTCTGCTAGTAAATCTTTAAAGATATTAACCCAATTATCGTTAAGGTCGTCCCAGTGAAGAATAAAGTCCCCCAGGAATATATCATTGAAGTGGGGGGAAGAGTTTGCAGTAATGATTTCTATTAGGTGCTCAATGAAAGGGTCGTTCTTACCAGGGGGATGGTAAAAGATGTGTAATTTGCGAAATTGGTAAGTTTTGTTTGTTATGGAAAGTTTGAGATATTCGCAGGAGTCTAGAGTGAAGTTAAACAGAGGGGTCGGAGCGGTGAATGCAAGCTGTACCTTCCCTTTTTTCATTTGTCTGCCTAGTCTCACAATGCTATAGTTTGGAGGAACCAATAAACCCATGCATGGCGAAGATCCATCATTGAGCCATGATTCAGTTAAGATCGCCACATCTACTTCTTGGCTCAAGATGAGATCGGCGATGTCGGAGGTATGCCTCACTGCTGATGAGCAGTTGAGTAGTAGGCCTGAGAGCGGTATTACGGAGGTCCCAGGATTACAACGCATAGTACCCCTACATTATCCAACACTTACCCTACTGTTGCACCCCCTGGAGTTAGAATAGTAATTTTTACCATTACACTATCCAACACTTACCTTAAATGCAATGTAATGGTATGCATTGTAATGGTATGCGTTCTAAATGTATAATGCGATGTAATGGAATGCGTTGTAAATGTAGTTTAAAAAAATTTGTTGTAGTGGCATGCGAAGTAAAAGTATGCGTTGTAAAGGAAGTTGCGATGTAAAAACTGCGTTGTAAAGGCATGCGTTGTAAATGTATGCGTTGTAACATCATACATTCTTGATTGTGACTGTTCGAATTTTGTTTTCATCTCCCGTTGCAGGGGAGACTGGGAGAATCGAGTGTTGACTCGTAGGATAGTAGTAGAGCCGGAGTTTCATCATCCGATAAATAATTAAGTTGTTTACGAGGGCGATATTGCCTATTTGACAGCCACATGGGTTAACATTGTGGCTTGCTTTGTTGGTTGAGTACTGATTTTAGAATGAGCTTGATTTACGAGAGAGTTTTCAGTGAGGTGTAAAATGTTCCTCATTTCAAGAATAGCGTTCTGAATGTTCTGAGATACGCGTCTGTTTGGAGTTTCAGTGATTCTAGATCTGATTGTGTTGACTGTGAAAGATATGAGGAGCCCCAGGGTCCTGAGCTTTGTTTGCTAGTACACTCGATGTCCTGGAAGGTGGGGCTAGATTTTGACTGTGATAACAACAAAAAATGCCCTTTTCAATTAAAACCTAGAATTTTGTTTTTAAACAGGTAGAAGTGGGACCCAATGAATGATCCTAAGACACAAAAACATCAGAACATATTAGGTGTTACAAATTAATCATTTTAATCAGTTACGAAGAAACATATTAACAGCATACCTTGTCTCATACAAGAAAACCAAAGTGTAAGGGTGCTTGTGTTGAGGGGAGTGATTGTTTATGGGCAGCAAGTTGTGCCTTCCTGCACATAAACAACCTGAAATGGTGATTTGAAACTTCTATGTGTGCTGCTTACTGCAGCACACATTGGTGTTGCAAAATGTCATTTTTTTAAATGATTGTTTATATGCAGGAAGGGACACCTCCCTGCACATAAACAATCAGAGGTGTTTTGCTGTTTCCATGTGTGCTGTACAATGCAGCTCACATGAAAACAGCAAAAAACAAGGAGAAATTCAACATTTCTCTTTGTTGCGCAGGGTAAGACCACGTTTTCACTGGTCTTAATTTTGGCACTGCCCCATGTTTACGCCAAATCAATGGGTGTTGCAGTGGAGCACCCATTGCCCTCCGCTTTCCTGCTAAGTATAGCATGAAAGGGTGCCTTATTTATTAGGCGGCGTTAAGCCACGCTAAGTTGCTTAACACTGCCTTGTAAATATGGGGAAGCCCGTAGCACCACTTCAACATCTTTAAAGGTTACAGTGTGGTGGTGATAGGGGTTTGTAAACATGCCCCTCAGTCCGAAGGTAACAATCTTGACTGTGGCTATGCTCCACAGCCATCTGCCAATGAAGCTGCTTCTTCAGACATTCCTGCAGCTCTTATCCACCAAACCAATCCTTTCTCCAACATTTTTCTTCTGAAGGTTTTTCAAGACCGGGCCCAATCCACTTCTTGTATCTGGACTGCATTCCATTGCGGTCAGCCTTAACTTACGACTTTGATCGGGTCTCGAGTGACCAGATCTCTGCGGTCGGCTCTTTGATATTTTAGGTGCTAGATTTCACTAAAAAGTTTTTAAAATTCATAACTGCAGTTTTACTGATTGGATTTTTGTCATTGTTGTGTCGACTGATTTATTAAAATTCCCCCTATTTTTCTAGATTTGTTTGGGATTTTTCTTGTGTTGTGGTCTCCCTTTCTTACTGTTTGTGTGCTGCATAATTTCTTTACACCTTGTGCCTAAGTTAACCCTGAATGCTTTTCATGCCAACCTACCCAGGGTTAAGCACAGGTTAATTTAGTGACTTTTTGTTGTTCACCCTGCAAGGGATTGTGGCTGTTGCTTAACCAGGGCTCATACCCCAGTCAACCCACATCCCAATTTCTCAGTTTATTTTAAATCGGCATTCACTTGCCTTTTACAAGGCTGTGGACTTATGGATAATATTTTCTTAGATGGAGGAAAATCATTATCGAGCAGTTTCCGCATAGCGTGACTGGTGTAGGGCAGTGTGATTGTCCGTGACAGTTTCAGTGCTCCAGTTGCCGCGACTTCGTTTTGGCTTCAATAGCGGCGGAAGCAGGAGGACTTGAGGAGGATGCGAGCGGGACGCAGAAGCTGGATTCTCCCTTGGCCCCATCTCCGGCTCCCCGCTGATTCCCCCATGCCGGAAGTCCGTTGTCGATTTAATGGGCCGCGGGCCGCGACCCGTGGTCAGAAGCGAGGCAGTGGGGCACGGACTGTGGACAGCAGACTACGGACCTCAGAGCGACTGCAGCGGTGTTGTGTGGCGTAGAGCTGTAAAGAGCGGTAGACTACCGTTCTTTCGCAAGCCGTTATAGCTGCTTTTCAGCTCCACACCCCCAACACCAACGGAATTCCTAGAAGAGCCTTGCCACAGGACCCACAAGAGCTGCAAGAGCCCTGTTGTGTCTCCGCGCCTGCGGTCATTGGCAGTGGCAAGCGGCGAGTGCCACAGCAACAAGTGCAGCAAGCACAAGAACAGCCACCACAGCTATTGCAGCAAGAACGTGCCCTCGCGGAGGTGGCTCAAACAGACTAGGTTGCAGCCGGTGTCCCACATGTGCGCCCCGTTAAGTACCCTACTGCACTGCTTTGAACATTCCCATTGCTTGAAACTGAGCACAGGAGCAATTCCTTGGTATGAGAGTCTGTTCCCCGTTTTGCAGCTTGCCAGGAAACCTCAGGAAGGCGCAGGGGGTAAGAGCGCGACCCCATTAGCGGGGGTCGCTCAGTGTTGTGCCCAGGCAAGTCCGCGGAAGCGGCCCAACTAAGTTGGGCATGGCTCGCTAGTGTGCCCTTCTCTCTCTCTCGGCGGTATAATCCTGGTTGAACCTACGGAGTAGCAGTTTCATCGCTACACAGCCCTACAGCTCACAGCTGTAGCAGTTTCACCGCTATACAGCTCTACAGCTCACAGCTGTTGCAAGTCGTTGCCAGGGTGTCCACTTGACAACCGAAGCTGAAGTTTGTCGAAGCCCTACCCTTCCCCTAAGATTCAATTTGAGCATTATTTAGAACTATGACCGCAAAAAACACTATGCTCAGGGAAATTGGTATTTATAAGAGCATGTAAAAAAAACAAAGCCAACCCTCTGAGGAATAAGTCTGTACAGATAAAAACTCTAAAAGTATTTAATGCCATTTCCACCTTTTTCTCAATAAAAGAGATAAGGCAAAATAAGGAGGCAAACATGGAGCCTAAGGCTGAATCTCTACTCCAAAAGGTAGAAGAAACAGTGGAATCTATACCTCTAGCTACCGTTTCTTCTCCTGGAAATAGAATGGTTGGGGTAAGAGATGCGGTAAGTCCTGAAATCAGAGTGGCAGGCTCTTCACTTGAAATATATGCTATCTACTCTACTGAATATAGCGTGTCTCCGTCCTTTATTGATTTATGCTCTGAGTCCAGAGTGGATGACCTTATTTTGGAGGATTTTACAGTCCCTGACTTAAATATTAATCTAAATCACTCCTCGAGGGCTTCGCAATTACCTAAGCCATGTACTTCTGATATCTCACTTCTCCCAAACTATCAAGTTCTTCTTCCTGGTTCTTCCATTAAAATGTGACTTTTCAGTAGCATGCCTAGCGGAGCGGACTCAATAAGCTCAAGAGCTTCTCTCACTCCTGATTTGCCTTTGGACTCTGACCTCCCAATTAAGGAGTCTGATGATAACATATTGATGTCGGAATCCTTGTTTTATCTGGAAAGAGTTTTATCTTCTATCTTAGCTCTTATGGAAAGATCTGTAAACAATTCTGATTATATCTTGGATTCACTTTTGTCATTGACCAAATCAATATTTTCAGACCACACACAGCCAATCAGTAAGGTTCTTCTTCCTTTATCTGATAAGTCTAATTTTTGTTTAAAGACCTCTTCTTTATATCCACAGGTATTTAATTTGAACCTAATGAAATCTAATAAAACGAGATTTGTTACAAATCCGAACTATCGAGGCTTTGGTACTCAGGTGGACATGTCCCTTGGTTCCTCAAAACAGAAATATAAAGAAAGTGTGGACTTGTTTGATGAATCCCAGCTCTTTTCGCTACAACAATTCTTTGAGCCTGAGGCTTTTATGTCGCCCCCTGCTAATTCTCCTCTTCCGATTACAGGAAAGGACAAAGTAAACACAGAACGTAAAGTCTATCCAATTTTTGTAAAATAAAACAGGGATTAATAAAATTGATTATCTCACCACGAAGAAACTAAAATCTGACCATATTTCATCAGAAGAGAAGGCCTTAAAAAATTAAGGAAAATCCGTTAGTAGAAAGAAGAAAACAAAAAGAGGAAATACCCGGAGGATTAAGAAGAAAAGGGCCAAACAAATCTGTTTTGAGCCCAATATAAATCTATCTTTACCTCCGATCCCTGCTGTAAAAGATCAGAAGAGGGTAGTTCAAGTGGAAATTTCGCCAATGGACTCTAACCCACTTCAGCTGAACTCCAGTACTGCAGTCTTGGTGTCACAAGAGGCTACTTCCACAGATCTAAGTACTGCAGCAAGTGGAAAATGTAGTTTGAATCTTGACGCGGCATTATTTTCATCCGCTATTGGCAGTGATGTGATTTATAATCCTAGAAAATTATCTAAGGGAGACTATTTTGTTAGCACTCAGCCTTCTGTACCCCTTTTATTGGATTTCGTCTTTATTTTTGATTATGAGCTATATATGAACAGGTCTTATTTATTGAGTTGTTGCGCTGAAATATATGATTTAAAAATGATACAGAGTAGTGATTTGGCTTTGGTTCAAGTTCTAAAATTTGGCAATCTTGGGGGTGCCAGAGTGACGTTTGGGTCTAAGGTGACGTCCAATTTAATTATCTCAAATTCTGATAAACTATTGTGCTGTGGTATTGATGTTCTGGTCCCCAATGAGGAGAAAGCCCCTGAAAAAAAGTCCATTAATAGGCAGCTTCCCACCATAGAAGATCTATTGTCTCTTGATGCTCACCATTTGGAAAGAGAAAGGGTATTGCAGATCTCTCTCGGTAAGGATGAAAGGGGAGTCTCCCTCCAACCAAAGGAAAAGAGTGGTGGAGTACTATATGTAGATGATGAAAACAAGAAATGGAGTTGAGTGGCAGGGGCCCTGAATACAAAGAGTTCAGTTGGGAACTCTTCCTAGCAAGGGCCTTAAATTGGTCTCCTGGAACGCAGCCGGCTTAAGCACAAGTAAAAACAAATGGCTGTTCCTGAAAGAACAGTACGCCGACATAATATGTATTCAAGAGTCCTGGATTATTACGAATTGGTCCATGGAAGATTACTATGTGCTGAGCCGTCCTGCGCTTCTGTTGAGCAGGGAACATGTGAAAGGATGCATCGCCATTTTGCATATATCAAGCCTAAAATCGGCTTAAAAAAGAATTCCACATACCTCTAATCTATTTCAGGCAATTAAGCTAGAGACCAAGGAAGATTCTGTTAACTCCGAGTGCCTATTAATCGTGAATGCATACATTCCACCAAGCTCATATAATACATATTAATTCAAAGATTTGCTTGCCCTTGTCTCTTCTATCCTCGAAAAATCAGAATGTAAGAACCTACTGTTGGTTGGAGACTTGAATGCTAAAGTTTCTACCCATATTTTGAGGCTTTTTGCTAACTCCGCTAAGGATGAAGCATTAAATATACTGCCTGCTCAATTCCCAAATCATAGTCGAACCGATAAAAGAGGAAAAATTTTAGTAGAAGGCTTAAGAAATTTGGAGGTATTAGTAGGCAGTGGGAGACTAGAAAAAGATATCCCAGCGAAAAATACACATATGGGATTAAAGGGTGGCTCCATTATCGATTCTGTAATTTCCTCGGTTGATTTTTTTAAAGAGATTATCAAATATAGAAATTTTTGAAAATCAGTTTAGTGACAATATGGTGATTAGTTTAAAAATAGAGTTGTCCTGTGCTGTTGGAATTTTAAGGATAAAGCGGTAGCTTTCCACAAAGCAAATGGCAGAATTTAATCGAATTCTTTGGCCATTTCAAAATTAAAAAGTCTTTAACTATTTTAATAGGCGATAAGCAGCTTAGAGTAATAGAATACTTAGATCACCCCCAAAATTTGTTTCTGGAATCTTATAGTCATAGTATAAACAGTATTGTCATGTCTTGTAAATCCTTCCACCCAATAATTAAACAGAGATCTGGTCTTACTTCAAATAAATAAGGATTTAAACAAATTAGTGAGGGCCCACTTTTTTAATTACTCCCCTGAATGAAAGACACCAATAGGTTCACTTAAGAGGAAAAGAAAACGGAAAAAATGCTCCTTAAAACAAAAAAAGGAAGATTATGAATGGGTTCAATTAAAATAAGCTGCTTCCAAAAATAATTTAAAATGATACTGGGAAATAATTGCGGAAATTTGTGGTACTAGAATTAAATCTCTTCCCATTTCAATAAATGAAGAAGAATGGAATCCCACTTAGTATAACTTTATTCCGCGAATTCAAATTCCTTTTGGCCCTACTTCTTTCGAATGAACTCCCCAAAAATTTCAGTTTACAATAATGCTCCTACTAAGGAGGAAGTCGTGAGCCTGATTTAAAAAATGAGAGCTTCAGGGGCAATGGGCCCAGATGAAATCCCCATGTCAATTATAAAAAAGAGCCAATATTAAGAGCAACATATCTTACCCCTCTGTTTGATTATTGCTATCTGTATTGGCGGACCCCCTCGTCATGGTCCGGTAGCATCATATTCCCGCTGTATAAAAAGGGTGAAAGACATCTTCCATGTAACTACCGACAAATATCCTTATTAGACGCAGTGGGGAAAATCTTTGCCCGCAGTATTTTTGAGAATCTCACTGATTGGGTAGTAGAGGAGAAAATCCTCCCCATTGATCAAGCAGGGTTTAGGAAAAACCATTTGCCTTAGACAACATCTGTTTGTTGAAACTAATAGAAGAGAAATATACGGTCTATCGCAGGACATATGTCTATGTAGCATTTATAGACTTTTCTACTGCGTTCGATAAGGTAGACCGGCCACTTCTTCGGAAAAAGTTATATAAAATGGGGGTGCCTTCAACTCTGTTATCCTTAGTTATTGCTCTACAGTCGCAAACATGGTGCCAGGTATTAATGGGGGAAACTCAGGGCCTTTCTCCAGTAATTTCTACGGAAAATGGTTTGAAGCAAGGTTGCCTATTAGCACCTCTACTGTTCTCTCTATATGAAAGAGATCTACTGGATTGTTTTTCCTTAACGGAAAGGGACGCGCCAAAGTAAGGTGGCCGTTCTTTTCCATGCCTTATGTACGCAGATGATATTGTAATTATGGACCTGACCCCCTATTGGTTTTAACAAAAAATTGTCACAACTACAGAACTATACGTCTGCACAATTTTTGAAGACAATTGTTTCTAAAAGTGAGGTTTTAGTTATGAAACGAGGAAAAAATAGAAACGTTTGTAATTTTAATTGGAGAATTGTTCCCGAAAAATTGGAGATTGTAGATTCTTACCTTTATTTGGGGAAAGTTATTTCAAGTAGTACAAGGATTGTCCCCATATTGAACATAGCTCTTCTAAAGCTACATCGCATGCAAATGGCCTACGCCTATTTTATAGTGCTGTGGGTCGAAGACATTTCTCACATCTTCTTTTAGTTTTTAAAACTAAAATTCCTCCTACCTTGTTATACGCAATTGAATCCATACCAGTAAGTGAATGGAGCTTCTTGGATAAGATTGAAGGTCAAATCTTCCGTAAATTATGTAACCTTAATACACTTGTCCCAATATCCGCCATTAGGCTAGAATATGGCTTGGTAAATTCCTTTTCACAAGGTTTAGCTAGGGTAATACGCTGGGGTTATCAGCTAAAGAATAGTGAACCTACTTCTTTGAAGTGTTTTATGCAACAGGAAATTTTTGAAGGACACATGTATAAATACTCTTTTTCTAGCGATTTCTTCTACGCACTGCAACATTTTAATGTGCAAGAGGATTTTGTGTTATCCTTCTCTCCCACAGATTTAAATCTTTTTTAAAGATTTCAAGTGGCTTATTTAGCTATCAGAGGGATGTCAGTATTTGCAGAGCAAGGGCCAGACTGGAAACAATAGTCAAGAATGCTTCCCGAGAGTTCCTCAGAAGTACCTCTCCTGGAATTTAAGCCACGGTATTCGCCGATGGATTACCCTTTGCCGTACCAACCTTTTACCATTAAATGATTTAACCGTAAATTGGTCACCTAATAGGGAAGGTGGAAAAAACTGTAACTTCTGTAACAGGATATTCAGAACCTTGATCATATCTTGTTTGTATGTCCGGCTTTGACTGCATCTCTATTTAGGTGGCTTTAACCAAGGTTTATTCTGAATGGCATAAAAAATGTTTCATCTGCTAGAGATTTTTTGTTTTGTCCAAAAAATGAAATAGTATGCACAAAACTTTAAAACTTTTTTAAGGAGTTTATGAATATATTTTAAATTTTATTAATTAGACTCCGAGTATGGTTAGCTAGGCATCTAATTAGCTTTCTTAGTATACTGCCTTCAAAGCTCCAAGCTCTTATGTCTCTTCGACCTTTTGCATTTATTTTTCACTAGCAGAAAATATATACGTACGATTTTTGTTAACTCTTTGCTGTTTGCACTAAATTAGGGGCATATCAACAAGGGCTTTATCTCTGCTTTTTTGGCTTTAAAAGCCAAAAAAGCAGAGATAAAACTAGCGCCCTATCAACAACAGGGTGCTAACACGCAAATTTGCATGTTAGCACCCTTTTACTCTACGCTTCCCCTTGCATCTCTAATGAGATGCAAAGGAGGCGTTCCAGAGTAAAATAATAGGAGAAATGTCGCTAAGCGACATTTCTCCTATTATCAAGAATGTCGCTAACCCTGTTAGAGACAAAAAAAGCAGCGCTAACCGCGGTTAACGCTGCTTTTTTACGTCTGCTTATTTTCAGACTTAGCCATGATATCCTATGGAAGGAGGATATCATGGCTAAGTTTGCCTGTCCCTATCAACAAGGTAACGTGTGATTATCGCTGGGTTTCCAGCGATAATCTCACGTTAGCCACTTAGCGTGTAGATTTTTATCGCTATTGAGATAAGCGTTGCTAATAGCACGCTATCTCAGTGATAAAAATTCACGCTAGCCGGCGATAATTATCCTCACTCTAAGAGCGCTGAGCGATAATTATCGCCGGGTGTTGCTGATATGCCCCTTTGTTTTTTTCCATTCTAAGTCCCAAGGGAAATGTTTTTGATGCTTTATGATGCACTTTATATAAAATATATGGTGCTTCTGTGGTATAATATCTTTCCAAATTGTACTTATACTTAACGGGGTTTGATCCTTTACAGTTTTAGTATAGGAGGTAACTTTTCGATTGCTGCTATGCTGTTGCTGCTATATGATGCACTTTATTTAATAACTTGCTGTTAGATGAAACTGCTTTCTTATGGTGTTCAAACTTATTGCACACGTTTTAAAATTCCATATGGTGTCATTTGTTTGTTCTCCTCTACTGGAGGGCCCTAATGCTGCCTAAAGAACCCCCCAGAGTTCATTTTGGAAACCTTTTATGTCTCTTGATGATCTAACTCTGTATAAATTGATGCAGCGATGTCGATAGAATGGTGTTACTGAAGTGTTTTTATAATTATTGCTGGGTTTGTAACAGGACTATTTATGTACGTCTTAAGTGGACCTCATTAGAGATCCAAATTCTTAATAAACATATTGAATTGAATTCAGTTGGATAATATTTTATGCTTCTCTCCTTCTCTCTCTCTCGTGAAATGTCCTGCTCAGAGCCACAGCTATGATAACTGCTACAAAGAGATGTGTGTAGAAAAAGAGCGACAGAAAAATGCAGAAATTGAGACGGAAAAAGTGAAAGAGGAAATTATAAGACCAAAAGAAAGAACACCTGAAATAGAGAAGTTGGAAAGCATTATGTCTTGAAAGACAGGAGTGTCCAAAATATAAACACTGGAGAAGAAACAAAAATATAGAAACACAGGGGAAGATGGAGAAAGTAGGCATACTGATCCAATTGCAAAAGACTTCACAAATAAGGGGCAACTAATTAGCTTTATTTTATTTATTTTAGTGTTTTTGTCATGGTGAAAGAAAGTGCCTCTAAGAAATACTTCAAATACTTGAAGGAACAGGCTAATATATCAGACATGTATGCTTTAAAATAATACATTCCTTGGGAAATTGAGCAAGAAATTGCATAATCTATCCTGAGCTTTTATGAATTTTTGAGGGCAGTGAAACCCTCTAGATTCCGTTAATACAATATGGCTTAATTTGTAGTTCGGGTTCGGCATTTTTCTCGCAGTTTTATAAAGCATGCAAAAGCCCGAAGAAAAAAGTGAAAGGTTATACCTTGAATAGCCAGTTTCGCCCACATAGCAGAGGTTACATGGACAGAGAAAACAATGTAATACGTCCTGCAATTTGTCATATTCCTGAGTTATATGCTCTTATGTCCAATGTCAATCCGATCTGATGGCATTATCGCATGCTTGGCATGTGCCGCATCTATTGTTGCCTTTGATGGGATTTTGACCTGTGATGGATTTCTGGAAAAAGGTATCTTCTGCCCTGGTTTTCGCTCTCACTAAAAGGTTTTGTAGATTCTTATTTCGTCTGAAAACAAAAGTAGGCTTGGGTAACTTGGGAACATCATCTCTAATGTTGAGGAGATGCCACTCAGAATATATAACCTGTTTGATTTTTTGGTCCAGGTTAGAATGTCGAGTGACACAAACCAGTTTTTCTTCAGTGGTGTTAAACTTGGGAGTGAACACGGTTTCCCTGTTGTAGTATTTAGCTCTGTTGAAAGAGTCTTGAAACAGCCTTTTAGGATATCCTCGAGCAAAAGGTTTCTGCTATTATTATTAAGGGTAGCTTATAAAAGCGCTTGGTTACGCCAAAGCATGTCCCCGCGCTGCAACTGAAGAACTCTGAGCGAGGTGGAGACCAGTGATCCGTTATCTGGAGAACAGGTGTGTTTTTAGGTTCTTGCGGAAGCTGGATTCGGATGGATCCAGACGGAGATGGAGAGGGAGGGAATTCCAGCTTTTCGCTGCCAGATAGCGGAAGGAGCGTCCGCCCATACGGGCTCTTTTGACCCTAGGAACCTTAAGTAGGCCCTCATATGAGGAGCGCAGCTCGCGCGCAGGTGTATACCTTGTCACTAAGTTCTGGAGTGGAATAGGAGATTTCTTAGCCAGGATGCGGTGGCATGTACAGAGGGCTTTGAATTCCACTCTGCTTTTTACTGGCAACCAGTGGAGGGTTTTGAGAGCGGCTTTGGTGTCTGATCGTTTAGGGATTTTTAGGATGAGACGGGCTGCCGCGTTCTGTATTACCTGAAGGCGATTCATGGCTTTGCAGGTGGTACCCAGGTAAAGTAGGTTGCCGTAGTCTAGGCGTGATGTCACAAGGGCATGTACCAGTGTTTTCCGTGCTGATATAGGAAGGAGGTCAAGGACCTTCCTTATGGTTTTTAGGACACCAAAACAGACGCCTGCAACTCGGTCTATTTGGGGTCCAAAAGATAGGTCATCGTCGAGCCATACGCCTAGGTTTTTTACTCCCTGGCGGGGTATGGGAGCTTCATCCAGACATGGAGGCCACCACGCCGATGACCAAACAGATGGGTTACCCCCACAACGAGCACCTCGGTCTTGTTGCCGTTTAACTTAAGGCAGTTGGTGGACATCCAGGCTGCAAGTTCTTGCATGCAGTTCCTTAAACTGTCCTTCGCAAGACCGGGTGCACGCGATAGGGAGATAGGGAGATAGCCAGCTGCGTGTCATCGGCGTATGACACGATGCTCAATCCGTGACTCACGGCAATTGAAGCCACTGGAGAGACATAGAGATTAAACAAGGTTGGGCTCAGGGACGAACCCTGGGGGACGCCCTGACCCAAACCTATGTTTCTCGAGTAGTGGTCGCCCTGGCGAACCTGGAAGCTTCTCCCTGTCAGGAAGGATTGTAACCATTGGAGTGCAGCTTCGGATATACCTCCGTTGTTCAGACACTGTAGCAAGTTGTCGTGCACCACAGTGTCGAACGCTGCACTCAGGTCCAATAGGATGAGGGCCATGGTGTGTCCCTCATCTACCCCCTGACGTAGGGTCTCAACTGCAGTAAGCAGTGCGGACTCTGTAGAGTGGCGGGGGCGGAATCCGAATTGGGTGTCGTGCAATAAGGCAGCCTTTTCCACGAAGTCCATTCGTTGTTTATTGACCGTTTTTTCGGCCACCTTGGCTAGGTAGGGCAGGAGTGAAATTGGGCGGAGATTGTCAAGTTTCTCAAAACTGATGGTAGGTTTCTTCCTGAGGGGCAGAACCACCGCCTTTTTCCACTCCCTAGGTACTGTCTTGGTGGTAAAAGATACATCGAGTACATGTCTAATGTATGGTTCTAGTACCCTTAGACTATCCGTCAGGCGTTTGGGTGTAGTAGGGTCTCTCGGAGAGCCCGACTTCACCAACCTGCAGATTTTTAGAAGATCTTCCGTGGGAGGGGTAGTAAAGTTGATAAGTCTAGGTTTATCTCCCCACTCCCTTGGGCTTTCAACGAAGTCTGCCCCCGGTTTTGGACTGCGTAGGGAATGCTGAGTAGATTTTTGTTATTTTATCTGAGAAAAAATCTGCGATTTTGTCACACAATTCTGGCGAGCAGTCAGCGGGGGCAATAGCTGGGTTTCCGCTTGAAAGAGTTTTGTAGAGTGAAAACAGCTCTTTCGTCGAGTTACCAGCCTCACTGATCCTATTCGTAAAATATGCTGTTTTTGTCTTTCTGATTAGTCCATGGTAGATTCGTCTCTCGGTTAGATAATTATTTCTGGTTTCTTCAGAGAGAGTCTTGCGCCATTCTCTTTCGGTTCTTTTCAGTGCAGTTTTCTGAACTCTTAGTTCAGCGTTGAACCACGGGGCAGTTTTGTTTATGCGTCCCCCAGATTTGGTTTTTAGCAAAGGGGCTGTGCAGTCTAGTGCCTGATTAATGCGTGTGCAGAGGTTAGCATTGGCTGTGTCAGCATCCTTCCCTCCTGGGCTTCCTCCTTTCGTTAATTCTGCACAGAATTTGGACTGAGAGAATGTAGCCCATTTCCGTTTGAGGTGGTACATAGCTGGTGGCTGTGGGGGTCTGCTTCCCAGGATTCGTATGGAAAAAGGGACCAAATAGTGATCCGACCATGGGATGGGAATTGGGGTCATAGCTTCCGCTTCCCCCCAGTTGACAAATATGGGGTCCAGCAGATGACCCTGTTGATGTGTAGGGCCTCTAACAATTTGGGTAAGTTGGAGGGCTTTCAGTGCCTGGCCAAAATTCTTACTGACGTGGTCTGAGGGGTTATCAAGATGAAGATTGAGATCCCCGAGTACCAGAAACTTGTCAGTGCACAGTGCGGTTTCCATGATTCCTTCAACCAAACTCTCCTCGAACCTGGCTATGGGGCCTGGGGGGTCTATAAATTAGTATGCCCTTTAGCGTGTAGTTATTATTCACTTTGACAGTGAAGCTCCCTGCTTCACTGTCCAGGATGGGAGAGCTATCTAGCTGGCATCGTAGGTTTTCGCGGGCTATAATTGCGATTCCGCCTCCTCTGCCTGTGGGTCTATCCAGTCTATTTATTGTATACCCTCCTGGAGTTGCCTCAAGGGCGTAGGGTGTAGACTCATTATCTAGCCATGTCTCTGTTAGAAACACAAGATCCCATTGGTTCTCAGTAAGTAGATCATATAGGTCTAGCCTGTGTTTTCTCAGTGAGCGTACATTAAGCAGTCCGCATTGTATGGTATAGTTCATGTTGGTTGTATTCTTACCAAGGTCGAATGAGAAGTGACAGTGTTCGCAACCCATATCGTTTTCCACGCATAGACTATGCTTGCAGGAATCGTCGATTTTGTGGCAAGAGTTCAGTAGATCCTGCTTGCTCCACCGTATGTGGCCATCTGGAGGAGCAGGGGTTGTGGCCCTGGACCGCGTACGACCGCGGATGGGCGCAGACGGGCTTGCCTTAGGCGCTCCCGCTGCGCTCGTCCGCTGCGCTTGCGTAGGAAGCACATTTAAGGAGAGGAAGGGTGGGCGTGGCCTAACGGGTGGGCGTGGCCTCGCGCTCGCGATGGCGGCCGTGAAGTCCGCTGCAAGGAACAGCGCTAAAATCCGCTGTAAGTGCTTGCAGGACTTTACAAATGCAGAGTGGGTTTCTCAGTGGACACAAAGTTTAAACAAATGTAAAATAATCAGAAAATGAGCAGTTTTAAAATCACGAGTTACACCACCTCCGGCTTCCGCCTCAGTGGTCTTCAATTTCAATTTCAATAGGCGCGCTAGCAATCAGCGCTTTTAATAGGCTGGGAGGGTGGGCGTGGCCTAACGGGTGGGCGTGGCCGCGCGCTCGAGATGGCGGCCGTGAAGTCCGCTGCAAGGAACAGCGCTAAAATCCGCTGTAAGTGCTTGCAGGACTTTACAAATGCAGAGTGGGTTTCTCAGTGGACACAAAGTTTAAACAAATGTAAAATAATCAGAAAATGAGCAGTTTTAAAATCACGAGTTACACCACCTCCGCCGTCCGCCTCAGAGGTCTTCAATTTCAATTTCAATAGGCGCGCTAGCAATCAGCGCTTTTAATAGGCTGGGAGGGTGGGCGTGGCCTAACGGGTGGGCGTGGCCTCGCGCTCGCGATGGCGGCCGTGAAGTCCGCTGCAGGGAACAGCGCTAAAATCCGCTGTAAGTGCTTGCAGGACTTTACAAATGCAGAGTGGGTTTCTCAGTGGACACAAAGTTTAAACAAATGTAAAATAATCAGAAAATGAGCAGTTTTAAAATCACGAGTTACACCACCTCCGGCTTCCGCCTCAGAGGTCATGCTTGAGAGTCTTAGCATGTCTAACATACTCATGGATATCAGTACAATTTCTACGTAGTCGTAGAAATTTGAAGGGAATACCATCTTTTTGACAGCGCGGATGGAAGCTGGTGTAGTTGAGTAATGTATTCCTTGCGGTGGATTTGGTATAAAGTGACATGGAAAGATGTAGGTTATCATGCTCTATCCAGATGTCTAGGAATCAACCCTGTCTCTGCTCTTCTTTGGAGTGAATCTAAGATTGGTATCGCATAAATTGATCGACTCCAAGAACTGGTCCAAGCCACGCCATGCCACATGAAGAAGATGTCATCGATGAAACACTACCAGGCTGGTATGTTCTCAAAGAAGGGTGCAAAATAATTATGGACAAACTGCTTTTCAAAGTTCCCATGTATAGGTTGGCTATACATGGGGCGCAGGCTGGCCCCATGCTAACCCCTTTGATTTGTTTGTATAGCTCGCCGTCTAATTCAAAGACATTTTCGTTCAGAACAATTTCCAAACAGTGGATCTGGAAATTGCAGTTCTGTTCTATCCCAGCTGCAGCCAAGTAGTTTTGGGCCACTTCTAGTGCCTGTTGTTGAGGTACATTCGTATATAAGGCCTCGATATCCATCGTGACCAATATTTCGCTTTGGTTGTTTAATGGAATTCCTTCTATCTTAGAAGTGAGGTGACCCGTGTCTCTGATGTTTGAGGGTAGAAGGCTTAAAAAATATGTCAATTTATTTGGATAGGGGTTCTGTTGCTGCTCCAAAAGTCGCAACAATTCCTCGAAGTGGCGGGTCCAACGAGTTCTTATGGGTTTTGGGAACCCCATAAAAAACCGGAATACGAGTCGCTTTAGGGGTGAGGAATTCAAACTCTTTTTTTACATATGACGCCTTCTTGTTCTGCCCTTTAACTGATATCAAACATTTTAGTTTTTAGCCTGGCTTCAGGATCTCCTCTCACTTTGCTGTATTGCTCCCGGATATCAAGCATGGCCTTCTTTTTGGTTTTATAAGTGGGGGTATCAAAGATGACTATCCCGCCCCCTTTGTCACAGGATTTAATGGTAACTTTGGGTTCATCCTTGAGTTTGCGTAGTGCCATGGTTTCTAATTTGGAGAGATTGGGAGCCAGAGGGGGAATGAATTTGGTAATTTCACTGATTTTTGTGAGGAACGCTTTTTCAAAAATGTCCACCTCTGGGTCCAGGAAATCTAAACAAGGAATAAAGGACGATGGAGGTTTTAAACCAGAGAGGTTGTCCTCCTTGTTGGTGTCGCTGTTCAAAAAGAACTTCTTCAGTCTAACTCCCTGATGAAAGGCAAAGAGATCTCTTCGAAGTTCAAACCTAGAAAGTCAGGTGAAAGGGACAAAGGAGAGTTCTTTAGTGAGCAATCTTTCAGTATTACCATCCAGGTTTTTAGTAGAGAGGTTGAAAATAGGGATGTTATTTAATTGCACCAATACTGCTGCCTCCTCGTTTGTATATACTGTTGAGGTTGTTCTTGGTCTACAAATTGATCTCTCTGTTGGTTCCGGTATCTGGGGTGAACATTCCCTCTGCGGTTCCCTAAAAAACGGTTGCTGGTATTGGTTCTGTTGTATTCCCCTCTTCTGTTATTATAAGGATCAATATGGACAGATAGGCTCTCTCCCTCGGAGTCTGTGGTGTCAGAAAACATTAAGATCTTCCTACTAGTCCACGACTGTTGATCTGAATGGGTGGTTCCTTCTTATTGGCTGTATGGTAATTCTCTGTTAAGAATTGGTAAACTCACTCTTGTGAGAAATACCTAAGTTTTTCAGTTTTTCTCTTTATTAGGAAATCGCTAAACAAATCTAATTCTAGGATTTCCTCTTCTGTTTTCCTTTTGCCTTCGTCTAGAGGGCTATTTTCTTTGAGTTTCTCCTCAAGTTCTTCAATTTATTTGGAAAGTATCGTCACAAGTTTCCTAGCTGTTTTAATGATCAATATCATCCAGTCTTGTGAACAATGATTCGAGATGAGAGCCCACTATTCCAGGAATTTTCTAATCTCTATGGATAGGCCTGGTATGTTTCTAACTCTAAGACCCATGGGGATGGTCCCTGCCATCAGATATTCCAACATAAGGTTGGCATGAGATTCGGTCCGCTTCGATTTTTTTCTTTAGATTCAAGAGTTTAATCCAGTTGTCATTGAGGCCCCTCAATAGGCTAAAGGTTTTATTGCCTGTGCACGTTTGTCCTAATAACTTAGCAAAGTCCTCATCAGTAAACCCAAATGTCTTGATACCCTCCATAAGAAGAAACTGAAGGAAATGCACCGAATAGTCAACAAGTGCAAAGGCCTATGTAGAAATCTGATAAGAGAAAAAAACAAAAGATTAAGTAAACAGGCTAGAAATCAGGCCAGGCTTTGGTGAACTGGAGAAAGGTTCTCAAGGAGAAGGAGAGCCGCCATCAGCTTAAAAGAGCCCTAACAGCAAAAGTGCTGGGGGAGGAAACTACACACAAAGAGAAGGGGAACCTGAAAAAGAAATGCAGGCAGGTGGCTTCGGGAAAATATGGCTATGAGTGAGACCCTACAACAGAAGGGAAACAGTGTTACCTGCCTATAATAAAGACTGAGCGCAGAAGCGTCTCTGAATGACGAAACAGATATCTCAAGCGGGGTAACACAGAAATAAATATCTCAAACATCTGAAAATAGCACCAAAATAGAAAGATCGCAATGATAACTAGTACAAATATATAGTTATTTCAAAGGAAAGCAATCCATACATATATAAGTAAATTTTTATATTATTTTATATATATAATGAGACAAATCAAATAACATTGTCCAATGGAATTTGTTAACAAAAGGCACCCAAAAGAAGACTTGGGTATAGCTAGTGGAATATCCCCTAGTATAATTGAAACACAGCGAAATATAGCCTAAAACATCATCATATCAGTAACAACCCAGCACTCATTCATAAGCTCAATCATACTACAATTGTTATCATGCATCTATCATAAACCATACTTATAACAAATGCACATGTGTAGACAGGGGCCACAAATAAAAGTAATAGTGGAATCACAAATGACCCAATATCTGGGTGAAAGAATATACTGCGTTAAACTAATGTGCACCCAAGTGTTGGCTGGAGTGTCATAATATTTGCAGTGATAAACTAGTAATCAAGCATTGCCATATCTGTTAGTTTATTCAGTCGCATTAGATTAATATATCCATGAAAAATAAGAAGTGATAGAGAAAGCACATTTGATCAATACAAGTTCCTCTGCTGCTTTATATGTACCACTAAGTGGTTCCTGTCAAAGACCAGTG
This sequence comes from Triturus cristatus, assembly GCF_964204655.1. NCBI lineage: Eukaryota > Metazoa > Chordata > Amphibia > Caudata > Salamandridae > Triturus > Triturus cristatus. The sequence goes on along the minus strand of NC_140582.1, from coordinate 1,197,950,095 downwards.
CCAACGCGCGTTTCGGTGAAGTGCTTCAATGTAGCCGCCACCTTCTTCAGGGCACATGAAAAAGAAAAAGTGATAGAGAAAGCACATTTGATCAATACAACTTCCTCTACTGCTTTATATGTACCACTATGTGGTTCCTGTCAAAGATCAGTGCCGACGCGTGTTTCGGTAAAGGGCTTCAATGTAGCCGCCACGCTCTTCAGGGCACAAACAAAATAGATTCTAAAGGGTGTACCATGTGAATGTTATGGGAGAACATCGGGTGCCTAAAGTTGCTTATGAAAGTGATGCAACACCAGCAATGTACCACTACAGATAGGTGAGTCCTATACAAAGAGCTCTGCGTCATTCCTTCTGCCTGGTCTAAGCAGGCGTAGGGATTATTACGCAGTGAAGGCGTAGAGTGACGCAGTGAAATGTACATTTCACTGTGTCAGTTCTACATGGCTTTTTGCGTGGGAACACCTAGCCTGCACACATTGTACCTAGGCTTTCCTGTTTTCATTTTCTATTTTTGGTAAATTCTGGTGGGGTTTTTTCAGTGTTTAGAAGTGATTTCAATACCTTAAAAAACAGTGGTAATCAGTGGTTACACATTTTCGCGTCAATAAAAACAACAGAAACAGTGTTTTTCCAGTGTTTATGGAACTTTTTGCTTTTATTAATGCTTGCTTTCTGGCCCTGATAGTGCATGGTATATGTACAGTGTTCCTACAGTGTAAATGCAATCCGAATACATTTTTACAAATCAGACTTATCGTAGTACACCATACAATATTTCTTCAGTGAGTCTTTTCTCATGCACACTTGCTCTTTCCTCCCCATGTAAACTTTTATCTGTGAAAGGTACCTCTCAACACTGGCACTTGAGACAGGCAATGCCAAAATAGCCACTATACAATTTGCCACAGTGTGGCCACTGAGATAGCTTTCCATGCCAATACTGGTGCACCATAAGATTGTGATTCTCTGCGACAGGTTTATTTATTTATTTATTTGGTGTTTTCTATAGCGCGAACATGACCCTGAGTGGGGTATCAGAGCACTTCACATTTGCATAACAATACACAGTCATTAGTAGTAGTACAATGATTTTGAGAAAAACTTCATTAACATATATACAATACCCCAAAGTGGTTAATGTTCGATTAGAGGTAGTATGTGTATAATCATGGTTCTGCAACACATGCGTTGAACTGGGCGCATATGCCGTCAGAGTTATTGAAGTCGTCAGAAATGAGGCAGCACTTTTGAAACTCCTGAGAAAATTTCCCTTTACGGAAGGTATCTACAACTTCTGCAGAGTACCACAGTGTGGCTTCATTGACTTCAAATGCCATGGTTGGTGAAGGGCTATTTCTCATACATTGTAAAATAAAAGTTCCTGAATTGCTCCTCAACATTTCTTTGCTTACCAAGTGGCAATCACTCTAACATCGAACATGTTGCAGTGCCAAAGTCACTAAAAGTGTTGCCCAGCCTATTCTCAAGGAGATGTTTCACATCTACACCAATTATGTCAAACACTTGGTAGACCGGGGTGTTTTCAGACTCTAGTTTTTTCATTATGTCCACTACAGCAGTCGTGCTTTGCTGTAAAAATCTAAGAATGCAGTACAGTGTACTTTTTCAAATCACTATCAATATATGAACAAAGATCCTCACATTTCTTGCCTTTGGCATCATCACTCAGCAAACGTTCTGTAAACAGTTGCCACATGGATGATGTAGCATTCATGGCCTCTAGGACTGAGAACCTCCAGCTAAGTGACAAAGTTGGGATGACTCTTTCTTTGATGCCACACACAGCACAAAATGAGACATATTTGCGTTTTTTCTGTGCACAACAAAACAGTGCACCAGAATGGACTAAAAAGTCAATAGCATTCTTAATTAACTCTGAAGATTGTAAAGATGCTTTCAGCATGCCATCTAACAAGTGGCAAGGATCTATTCAGCACTTCAGCTCAAATATCAACTTTGACAGGTCATCAAACAACTTTTTCCTATACGTAGCTGAGTCACTGCAAATACAAACAAAATCACTCCAATCATTGTTGAACTTGGTAAGAACTTTTTGCAGCAGCATTCCAAGTGACACTGTGTTCCATGTTTTCCAAAAGTCTAGTGTCATACTTTCACCAGTATCCCAGATGCTTTGTGACTGCACTCTTTTCACATATACCGGTCACTGTACCTTGACTTTGAATGTTTAAAGCCTGGGGTGTTTGGCAATTCACCTACTATCAATACTGACTCACTAGAAAAGGGGGCTGATGTATCAAGGGTTTTTACCCATTCTCTGTGGGTAAATGTGAGGGTACATATTGGGAAAGATTCTTATGAAACCTACATTTTTCCTATCAGTGAAAGACTCAAATGTAGCCAAAATATTTAAAATGATGTTGATATTTCCTGATTCTCTACAGTTTATAAAATAAATAAACAACAACTAAATATGCTTCTAACCCCTGTATCTTTAGACAAAAGACCAAAAAACTGAAAAAAGGAAGAATCAATATTTTAGTAACATTCCTAAACAGCAAACTCAATAAAGAATAATGTTAGCTCAGTCTTTCTTACTGCTACCTTATATAACAAAGTTATGTTGTATTGGCCCCTTCAGGAACAAATAAAAATGACTCTTTCACTCTCCTTTTCCTTTCTTTTAATGGCATTTAGTTTGTGGTTGTGCAGGTTTTTTTCAGTGTTTATATGTGAGGGCTATTTCCCTTCCGGTGGGGTTTTATCAGTTATTATATGTGTTGTAAATAATAACTCCAACTCCAGAAGTTCATGAGAAGTGGGTTTATTACTGCGGATCCTTCAGCCTCTCGCTGTGTAATCCAACATTCCAACTGGAGCTCCAGCCCCAACATTCTATGGCTGGGCAAATCCATAAGGCGAAGAAAGGGAGGGGGGAAAGGGGAAGAGGGAATGGGACCAGATTACAACACATCTCCCTGCTTGACAGAGAAATTTACAAACAGACAAAAGCTACTCAGATAACCATTCCCCCAGGACCTAAAGGTAAATGGAGAAGTACCTAAGAATGACATTTTTCAGCAGACATAAAATAATGGGATAAACATTCCCCCAAGCCTAAAGTTGAATAGAGAAATACAAGAGAAATGCAATCCCACAACATATGACTCTCTTAGCAAACTCTCTAACGCCAGCTGGAAGGGGGATTGTGAGCCAATGGATTGATTAAGGTCAAATTTTGTAGTCAGATTGCCAACTTGGGGGTCTACGTACTCTTGCAACCTTGAGTTCCCTGCTACTGGGCGTTTGATGACCTTGATCTTCCCCACCAGTGGGCATGGAAACCATTGTGCTTGAACAACTAGCTATGTTGTCCATGCTCCACGTGCCACCGTCTTCCAGCACTACTGAATTGTTGTTAACCCGAGTTATCCTCAGTGGTTTAGAAAATGAGGAGATCTTGGATTTAGACAGGGAAGGCCTCTTAACAACCACCCATTGGCCTTCTCTCTACCTTTTTTTTGATGCTCCCCAACGACTGTCGTACCTGAGCTTGTACTCTTGTTGATGTTTCTGAGTTTTCTCCAATACAGAGTCTCTGTCCACCCACACAGGAGTTCCTCCGTTTAGCCAGTTGGGAGTAAGTTTGGAACCAGGGTTCCTACCTTTGAGCGAAACAAACGGTGACACTCCTGAGACAGCGTTGGGAGACGTGTGATATGACCACAGCATTTTCCTAATGGCTTCCTCCACCGGAACCTGGGAGCTCAGTGCAAGCTGGATGGTGTCCTTTAACATCCTGTTTGCCCTTTCCACCAGTCCATTGGCTTTGGGACAGTAGAGTGGGGACTTGAGATGAGTGATGGACAGTGTGGACATAAACTGTTTCATTTCTTCTGAGGCGAATTGGACCCCGTTGTCAGTTATTATGACGCCTGGTATCCCCTCTTTAGAAAAGGTATCTCTCAAAAAATTTAATAACGACGCAGTAGTAATGGAAGATACCATTCTCGTTACAATCCAATGAGTGTGGTAGTCAATAAGAACAAACATGAACCTATGAGATTGGTTCAGTAGATTTAGGGGACCAATTATATCCAATCCCAACTTTTCCCAGGGTATGGTGGGGACCTCAACTGGGAAAAGCGGTGATTTACGGACAACTTTGGTTTTGTCACTGGAGCTGCAAGCTGCGCAATTCTTTACTTGGTCCTCCACTGTGAATCCATCCCGGGGAACCAATAGTGCTGCCTGATCTTGCTTTTCGTCATGCTCCTCCCCGGGTGGCCCTCATGGGCAATCTGAATTATTCTTTCGTACATGTTTTTCGGAGGAATGATCTTACTTCCTCTACAAATTAGGTCCTTAACAATGGATAGTTCCGGCACCTCCTGCTTGTTAACAGGCCAACCACTGCGAATCATATTTCTTAATGTAACGAAATCACTGTTGTCTCTTATGGATTTCTCCCACTCCTCCCGATTGATGGCCGGAATTTCAACCAAGAGGATTGTCTCCTCCGGTGGGTTTTGCATCAGGTTCCCACAGGTCATCGGTAGTCTTGAGAGACAGTCCGCTACCCTATTCTCACTTCCTGGGACGTATAACATGGTGTAGTTGAACCCTTGTAGACTCAGCACCCATTTGGATATCCGTGGAGTGGTATTTTCCAGGTGTTTGGTGGAGAATAACGGTAGTAAGGGCTTGTGGTCCGTTCTCAACACAAATGGGATGCCCCACAAGAAATACTTAAAGTGGTTTATGGCCCAGTAGCACGCCAAAGCTTCTTTCTCTATTGTAGAGTAGTTCAGCTCGGCATCTCTCAAAGTTCTAGAGGCGAAAGCAATCACTGTCTCTTGTCCGTTTGTCCTCTGCGTAAGTGAAGCTCCCAACCCCTTCGCGCTAGCGTCTGTGGAAAAGCGTGGTTTTTGCATTGGGATCTAAAGCACTCAGAATAGGTGCATCAACGATGGCCTCCTTGATGAGTTGGAAAGCTGATTGATGATCTTGATTCCAATCAAACTCAGATCCCTTCTTCAGCAACTCTCTGAGGGGACGCACCTGGTCTGCAAAGTTTTTGACGAACTTGGACATGTATTCCGCTAACCCCAGGAATGATTTGAGTTCATCCTTGTTGGTGGGCGCTGGGGCTAGTTTAATGGAGTCTACCAGACTGGATTTGGGTTTGATTCCCTCGCTTGAGATGGTGTGACCGAGATAGACTACAGATTCCACCCCGATTTTGCATTTGTCTTTCTGAGTGGTGAAACCTGCTTTACTGAGTCTGGTCAACACTGCTTCCAGAGTTTTATTGTGTTCTTCAGCTGATGAACCGTGAATCAGGATGTCATCTTGGAAACAAAGAACTTTTCCCAGACCATGCAGTATATGTTGCATTACGCGTTGAAACACTGCCGCAGCTGATGCCAGACCGAAGGGCAATCTGGAAAACTGATAAGCCCCATGCGGGGTTATGAAAGAAGTGAGAGGCTTAGAATCCGGATGGAGAGCGACTTGGTGGTATGCTGAGGATAGGTCTAGAACTGTAAAGACTTTTGCTCCATGGATGGCAGACAGCATTTCATTAATGTTGGGGAGGGGGTGTCTGTCCACCCAAATATTAGAGTTCAAATTCCTAAGGTCAACACATAGACGGATCCCTTTGTTTCCACCCTTGGCTGCTACTACGATGGGCGCCAACCATTCAGAGCTCTCAATCCTTTCTATGATCTTGCACTCCTCCAATCTGTCCAGCTCCTTCTTGAGCGGTTCTCTTGTCAACAGTGGGATGGACCTTGGTTTGTGGACGATAGGTTTGGCATTGGCTTTAAGTTTGATTTTGTGGAGGAAACCCTTTAGGAGCCCGAGTTTGTCTGTAAACACCTCTGGGAATCGATTGCAGACTTCCATTCCAATGTTGGACCTGTCGATCAGGTACACCGGTTCAGGCGCGTTGGGGTCTAGTTTGATTCCTAAATCCTTTTGGTGTTTCCATCCAAGTAGATTAGAACCATTTTTTGTGATGTAGACTTTTCCCACGGTCGATCTATCCTTAAAGTCAATGTTCATGAGTAGCATCCCCACAAGTGGTATGGGATCTTGATTATAACCCCCTGGTTTGATGTCTGGACTATACGCCCGTGCCCCCGAATTAACCAGAAACGTAGTTTCATTCACGAGAGTATATGGGGAACAAGAATCTGCGTAAACCTCATACTTAACACTGTCCAACAATATTTCACACTTCGGGTAGGAAGTGCCGTTGCATTCAGAAAAGTTGGATACTTGGAAAACTATATCTTCGCTAGGGAGTTGTGGATCTAGATCACTCCCTATCATGTGGGTGACACTGTTTTTTGCATTATGACACACTTTAGAGAAGTGGCCCCTTTTCTTACACTTGCTGCATACAACGCCCCTTGCAGGACAACTCACGCTGTTGGCCAGATGATTCGGATTTCCGCACCTGTAACATTTAGGTTTGTTTCCCGATGCAGTGTGTACCTCTGGACTAGAAGATGAAGGCTTGTGTTTGTAGTCTTTACTGGAGATTTTGTGTACACTGTTCTCCGCAGCTTGTTTTACCTCAACAGCTTCCTTCATTTCGTTCATACAATAAGCTGTATGCTCTATGCTTTTAGCAATATCAATCGCACGTTTCAAATCAGGGGCTTCTGCTAGAAGTCTTTCTTGAATTTTCTTGTTACTGGTACATCTTACTAACTGATCCCTAATTAGAGACTCGGTTAACATACCAAACTCGCACATAGAGGCTAAACCCCTCAGAACAGCTATGTAATAAATCACTTTTTCATTTTTCCCTTGAATACGCAAGAAAAATTTGTGACGTTCCAAAACAATATTAATTTTGTCACCAAATTGAGCTTCCAATTTCAATAATGTTAACTGATACACATCATGTTGGACATCCCCCTCACCCACTTCCCCCACATTTGCATTTTCCACAATAGAATCAGGCAGGTCATCAAAAATTTCCCTCCCTTGCTTTCCCAGATTATGCAGCAGGACATGTTGTTTCCGCACCGCAGAAATTCTGTCACCCCCAATGGCAATAAGGTAGGATTCAAATAGGTTTACCCATTTTTTCCATGGGATCACAGGATCCCCACTCTCATCAAGAAATGGAGGGGGTTGAGACATTGCAAATGTGGACATTATGGAGAAACGTGGAAGAGGTAGAACAAAGCAACAGAAACAGGGAAGAAGAGTGACAAATAGAAAGAAGTTAAGGTAAGATAAAGGTGAGAAATAGAAAGAAAGGAGTGGCAAAGGCTAGAAACAGAAAACAATAGAGGAATAAGTAGAAGTTAATGGCAAAGCACATGTAATCCCACCCAATTTGACGCACTGTGTAATGAATAGTGGGACATAAACATATGCGGGAGCTGAGCCTGTCAGCGATAAATTCGAAGCAGGCTGGATTGACTTCTGAGGAGAGTTCAAAGTGCGATGTTATTATTCCCCAGCAGGAGGAGCAGTGCCAGCGAAGACAGGGAGCAGTGTCTATCTTCGGAGCGGCCTCTGTGGGATCAGGAGGGGCGGAAACCTCAGGAAACGGAATATCCCTACGCTGGAGTAGGAAGCGAACGCTGCCTCGTCGCTGACAGGAATGAGAAGCTCTCACCACCGAAGGCAAAGGAGGCAGACACAAACGCGCACGAAGAGTAGCACTGGCGCACACGAGACCCTCCAGAACCGCAGCTTCACTCATGAAACAGCAGACAGTCACGGGAGTTCAAATTCACCAGCAGGCAAATAACGGGCACCCGCAGCGTCAATGGAAGGAAAGGCAGGCGCCCCAGTAAACAGCAACGGCAGGCAGCAACTCAGGGGACAGCGCTGAGAGGGTAACAGCAGGGACTCACGAGCACGGAGTCAGCAGCGTTTCTTCCGAGGCAGTACTGGACAGCTTGAGGGGCAAAACAGCCAGAGACTTACCGGTAACGGAGTCAAAAGCGTACGCTGTGCTGCAGGAACGATCCCCCCACTCAGGTGGCCACTAGATTAAATGAACGATGGCACACTGGAACAGTGGGAGACACAGCTGCTTGAGAAGGACAGTCAGCCAAGAAATCCAACGAAAGGCGAAAAGATACTGGGGGAATGATCCAGACCGTCCCCAGCACGGTAAGATGACTCGTCGCCAAATTTAATGTTGTAAATAATAACTCCAACTCTAGAAGTTCATGAGAAGTGGGTTTATTACTGCGGATCCTTCAGCCTCTCACTGTGTAATCCAACATTTTAACTGGAGCTCCAGCCCCAACATTCTATGGCTGGGCAAATCCATAAGGCGAGGAAAGGGAGGGGGGAAAGGGGAAGAGGGAACGGGACCAGATTACAACAATATGTTTAAACCTAAAACGAGACAGCCTAATTATACCTGGTGCAGGTATAATGTGATGCAGGGCTTTACAACGTGACGTGTCTCCCTAGATGCGTCACATTGTAAATTGGCCGCATTGTTTGTGCCGCCGTTGCATCCAAAAAAGTGACATAATGGCAGCACCAGGTGGCACAGGGGTCTTGTAAATTTGCCACTGGTATTCTTTGAAGTATTGCTTTCTTTGGGAAATTGAGCAAGAAATTGAGCTCCGATCATGGAAGGTGACTTCCTTTACTCATTGCAGTTTGAGGTTGGTAGCTAGTTCTATCTTTTTTTTCGTAGTTTTAAATAGCGTTCAAGTACAGAAAGGAAGGAGCAGAATATTGTAACATAAGTAGTCAAGTTTTTAGTGATATACTAAACTCTGAGTAACAAGTCATTCATCTTTCGTAAGTCCAGAGGAGGAAATTCAAAAGAGAGACTGCCTCATAGCTGAAGATGTACCCATCTTGTTGAGATCTTTTAATGCTATTAAATATTGTGGATGAGGTTTCTTCTAATATCTCTAAATATCTGCAATATGTTAGGAGGCTGCGATGGGGAAAGGGTTTCTATGGTGTGGGTAAATAAGGGACAAAGATGCTGGATCTTGGTTTGGGACTGGGACCTTGACCAATCCTCATCGCATTAATTTATATCCTTCTGGCTATGCCCAGCTGTTAGGATGGCTCATTACATCCCATCCAACGTTAGTCTGACAGAGTCACAGTTCGGCACAGAGCACACAAGAAGTGCCTCAACCTGTGGCTGAGAGCTGTTTTGGGCCACAGGCCACACCTCGGCTTTGTGGCACCACTAGTGTATGCTGCGGTCCTCCAGCCTCTTCATCTCTTGGTGGATCTGGTGTCGGTGAGCCGGGGCTTGCCATTGATGCAATGTTGGTTATCACCGGAAGAGTTGTTTGGCTACGCTTTGTATGCTCTTCCTTCTTGTTCCTTATGCTCATGGCTCTGCCAGGCCACCAGACTGCTTTCTTGACTCTTCCAGTCTTGTGACATGGAGCTGGCTTACACTCTCTTGACACAAGCAAAAAGGGGCTACAGAGGGAAAATCCGACCAGGTCGCCCCCCACTCAGTATACAATATCAATACATCAAAACCTGGTCTTCAAGGCATCTCTTTTTAAGAACAGTTATATAAGTGGAGGTAAGGGTTCTATAACTTTTATCTCCATATACACCCCTCGTATTGTATTCCGAGGTGGTGACCTTCCACTTTAATGCGTTACATTTTTAAAAACTTTTATTTATTGTTTTTACAGATGACAATCACTGAACCACAATGCCCCTGGCCGGCATACAGGGGTGTAGCTGTGACAAAATATCGAACATAGATCACCTCAATCTATATACAAACTCAAAAAAATAGTGAAATGGCAGGTTGGCCCTTTACGTGCGCACCACCAATAGAGCTTGCTGATTGGTACTCACCAGCTATGCCCACTTCTTTCATCATTGGTAGCCATCTTGCCTTAAAGGAAAAAGTGTCCAGAACAAATGGAAATGGTGCTAAGAAAACGTGAAGTGAATATATCACACACCCGGAAACGTGAAGTGAATATATCACACACCACTAACACGACCATGTGAATATTAAAATTGAAATAAGTAGCACATTAGCTGAAGTCAACTTTATTATTCACTTGTGCACTTATTCAAATTAAAGCCGGTTGCTATTTATGCATACCGCTTCATACTGAACCGACATGTTTCATTGCCACTGCAATTCTGGGGCAATTTCATCAGGGCAGTGAGGTCGTCTAGCACCATTAATGGACATTAATGGACCGTAACTTTCTTCTTACAGGGACTGTCAAATGTAAAAACAAAAACAGATACATAGGCAATCACTCTCAAGGGTTTTTCAGAACGTATCCAAGGCTGTTTACTCAATAAACATATATTACATTAACATAAACGAGCCACAGGCCTTCATACCAGCTCTTCTCTTATGTCACTCATTGAGAAAAACTTCATCCGTGAGTCTTCTCGAAATGATTACACTTTGCCGTAGTGTGAATCTATAGAGTAGTAAAACTGTCAAGAAAAACAACAACAAACAAACACTTTTCTCTTTCTCACGGCCAAAAACCAACTATACTGAGGCTGCTCCTGTATTCGGAGTTTTTATTAGTAAGACTACAACAAGCACCGATAAACTTTATCGGCACCCCACCCATTCGAACTGCACTGCTCTCAGTTACGTATTTCATATGTGCAGATTCCTTCATTATCTTACGGTCAATTGCACTTTTGTTAAAACCGTTTCTATCATAGGAACTTCAATTGTAAGGCTGCTACGGGCACTGCTTCAATTTACCGGCATCCTACCCTATAATCGGGGCTACTATCTGTCATACTTTTTAAACCACTCTGCCTCATCTCCATATATTCTGCAGTCCTTACCACCTATGTCTTCCAGAAGTGTGTTATCTCAACCGTCAACACCACTGAGTGAACGCCTCACATTAAAGCTTCCTAGACAGAGCACGAAACAAGTGACCAATCAACGAGCATGGGGGCCATGTTGGAGTGTAGTAGAACTAATAGAGATAATTTAATAAAACAGCGTGGGAAAACAATTTTTTTTTTATAAAAGAACCCTCACTCACCAACCTGGTTGGTGACATGCTTCATCATCGGGTTCCCACCAAGGAGGCCGAATGCCTCCCTGGTGTGCTACGACGCCTGATTTACAGAGGAGCTGGTTTCTTGAGGGAATAGTGGTGGAAAATGTGAATTAAAAGGTGGATGGTTTTAACCAATAACAATTTTTTATTCTAGGTAAACAAGCGACCATTAAAAATCAAGTGGGACGGACAAAGACTGGCTGGTTAGTATAACCAAGGTTGTCCGGTTTTAAAATCAGTGAAAAGATATGGTCAACATGTTTCTGCTTGTATTGCAAGTTAGCTAAGCATTCTTCAGGACCAGTTGAAATTCCATGGCGGTATGCACACGCTAAGGCGCACCCTAACCTGTGGAATCGTGCTAGTGGTAAAACTTACGGTTCTACCGATTGGCCTCCTGGTATTTCCTGGGCTACTCTGTAGGAAAAAACACAGACAAAACACACATAAACATATACATGTAACCTGTTGGTTGCTTGCTGTATTAGCAATGATTAATTGCAAAATAAATTTGGTAATACCGTGCTGTGGAGAGGGAGTGGGTGTATTAACAATTGAGCCACTGCTGCCCCTGGGGCGGGCACCCGCGTATTGAGTTTAGCGTCCACTCTCGATCAATGTTCGAGGGAACTGTTTACAGGTACACTGCCTGTGTGAAAAAACGACATTTTATAATTAGAAATGACTAGCAATAATATGCTTGAGTAGTGGCTGTTGGCCGATGTACTGCTAGTGATAGCTGACTCGTGAAAGTGTTTAGCATGCCACTCGAGCGCCCGCAATATCTGTCAAGCGCTGAGGCATAGGTGCATGCGCAACTGGAATAAAATGCGAGAAAATAAAATAAAACAGTAGCATGGGAAAATAATGGTCCGCTTACTCGTAAACAGTGAACGTTATACGTCATGGGTCCGAGAGGGGGGTAGTGAGCTATAGTATCTAAAAGAAGTAACAAGCAGATAGATGAGTTAAAGCTTGGAACTTGGAATTAGTGTCCGTTGGACGAGAAACCGTATGCCCCAAAAGGACCCAAACGTACTTCCATGCTCGCACACTCCCGCGGTGGACCTGCCGTTGTCCTACTCGGCCCGGATGTTTCTGTGTGACGGCTAGAGCCGGAAGTAAGTAGCCGGTTGTTTGGGTCACGTGACATCAGATGTGTACGCGTGACGTCTATAGTCTCTGTTAATAGTGCGTGAACAACTAGAACGTTGCTGGGTGAGTTAGTTTATCATGAAAGAACTTTATTAAACCATATGAACATGTCAAGGTGAAGTTTGTTACGTATTGACAGCGATTCTCTGCAATCATTATAGTACCCCTCTAGAGAATCTGATACAGCGCTTAGATGGACAAACTAGCGTCCATACGTAAATGGTGGTCATGAACAATTCAAAATCTCAAACATATTTCGATCTTGGTACTAGATCGAAAGGGCTCGAAAGAAATCAAATCACATGCCGATTTTGCCAATTGCGGATGGAAACTGGATAAAGAGGGCAGGGAGCCTATTGCTGTATGTTTTAAGAAAGGGGAAAAACCGCTAAATTGAGGTACCAAAGGTGGTGGGCAAGATTGCTTTGAATTATAAACTTTCAGAGGCTAGGTTGGCAGTGTTCAGTGAAATAGATGGGTTAGCACTTCAACGCTTGAGTACAGTGCTCCAAGGAATATTGTCATTCAATCCTGCTCGATGTGTGGACAGACGATAAATCCAACGCTGTTCCTTCTCAAAGAGGGACTGTTGTGTATTGGAACCTGGACTAAGTTTCTCGATTACAGTCCACCTCAAATCGTTAGTGGTGTGGTTCAAAAGCAAGAAGTGATCCGTGAGCTTAGTACTATTCTTATGACACCGGATAGTACTGCGGTGTTCGCAGATGCGTTCTTTAATTTTGCGCCCTGTCATCCCCACGTACCTAAGCCCACACGGGCAAGTTATTAAGTAAACCACATCCGTGGTATTACAATTTGTGTGGGTTTTTTGTAGCCACTGCTTGCCTGGTTCCAGAGCTAGGTATTTAGTGGTAGAGGTAAGGTGGCAAACGCTTCATGAACCACAAGGGTGGTGGCCAACCACTGGGGGTAGACCCCATGTGCTGAGAACTGACTGGTCCATTACTTTGTCCTGTGTTCTTGGACGGGTGTGTACAAGTGTGTCTTTGATACTCCTTGCTCTCTTGTATGAGAACAAGGGTTTTTCCCAGTCGTAGTTATTGCTCATTAGAATGTTCCAATGCCTGTTAATGGGTTTGCTCACTGCATTAGAAGCTGCGTTATAGGTGGTCACACATGTGAGAGGAATCATATCCTTATTATTTTTCACGTTCTCTTCTAGGAGTGCATCCCTGTTTTGGTTTCGGGCCCTTTTGCAGCTCTTTTTCAAGATAACCCCGGTCCTTCAACTTCAACGTGAGTTCCTGTGCTTGCATTTTGAAAGCAGAAACTTCACTGCAGTTTCGTCGAAGTCGTAAATACTGCCCGAAGGGAAGATTTTCTCTTAGTGGTCGTGGATGATAGCTGGAAAAGTGCAGTAAATTGTTCTTAGCCGTTGGTTTATAGTAGGTCTTAGTCTGCAGCTTGTTGCCTATTTTAGTGATAACCACATCCAGAAAAATCATCTAATTTTCATCATATGAGTGAGTAAACTTCAGATGAGGATCACAAGTGTTGATCCACTCAAAAAACTCTAGCAGAGTGTTTTCAGGTCCTTTCCAAATGATGAGCTCGTCATCTATGTACCTTTTCCAAAAGGATACATTTGACAAAAAAGGGTTATGTGATGATAAGATTTACTTACATTCAAAATCGTACACATACAACCCGGCCACACTAGGCGCGAAGGTGCTACCCATAGAAGTACCTGTGGATTGTAAAAACAGTTCACCCTTGTATTCAAAATAGTTTGCTTGAGTGCAAGAGCAGCACAGGTAACCACAAATTCCCGTGGTGTCACTTAGTCCCAAGTACTTGATTCTAAAGTACTATCGATGACGCTGATAGTGTCATCCTGTGGTATGCAGGTATAGAGGCTTTCTATATCCAAAGTGACCAGGAAGGATGGGTCATCCGGGATAGCAATCTCTTGCAGTAGTGCAAGTAAGCTCTTGGTGTCCTTCAGGTAAGTGCTGGTTGCCTGGATTAGTGGTTTGAGGAAGAAATCACAGTAACGTGATAATGGTTCCGACAAAGAACCGATGCCTGACACTATCGGTCGGCCAGGCGGCGGTGTTCTGTTCTTGTGAGTTTTCGGCAAAGTGTAAAAATAAGAAATAATACCCTTACTGGTCGTTAAGAAGGCTGCCTCATGTTTGGTGATATGGCCCTGAGTTTCAGCCTCGCTGACAAGGTTTTGAATAGTGGTGCGGAGTTCCTGCGTTGGGTCCAAAGTTAAACGGGTATAGCTGGTGTGATCATCAAGAAGGCGTCTGCATTCCGTGTCGTAGGCAACTGCGTCTTGGATCACAACTCCCCCACCTTTATCTGCTGATTTTATCACAATGCTGGAATGAGATTGTAACGAATGTAAAGCCTGAAACTCGCTAGTCTTCATGTTCTTATAGAGGGCTGGTTCAATGAATGATTCAATGTCATTGAAGACAGCCTGTTCAAAGGCTGTGATCTCCGGTGGAACAGTATGGGGGGGTGGTGTGAAGGTAGATTTTACCCTGAGTCACTCATATTAGGTTGGGTGTCGTCTGTTGTCTGTTTTTCAAAAAAACTCTTGAGTTTTAGTTTACGAAAATATTCCGAAAGCTCGCAATGTAGTTTAAAACGGTCCAGGCGAGCTGTGGGTATGAAACCTAACCCCTTCTCCAGGACTGTGTTTTCATCATCCGTCAGGGTTATTGAGGAGAGGTTAGTGATCAGACTCTTCGATTGCTGGGACCTGCTCGCTGATCCCGAGCCTTGGATTTGGATTTGGATTTGGTTTTGTAAAGCGCGTAGCTACCAGAGGGCGTCCCAGCGCTATAGTGTCAGCTAGCAATGATCCTGGGACGGAGTTATCGGGGGAAGAGCCAGGTCTTCAAAAGCCTGCAGAAGGGCAGCAGGTTGGTTTCTTTACGGATGCTGATGGGGAGACTGTTCCAGAGGTTTGGTGCGTTGTAGGCGAAACGGCGCCCACCCATACGTGCTCTTTTTATTCTGGGTATGCTGGCCAATGAAAGGGAGTCCGATCTTAGCTGTCTAGTGGAGGTGTGGGGTTTGATAAGGGGTTTGAGAATAGGGGGGCCTTTACCCTGGAGGATTTTATGAGAGATACACAGGGTTTTAAAGGTGATGCGCTCCTGAATGGGGAGCCAGTGCAGAGCCTTTAGAGAAGGTTTGGGTGTCCGCCAGAGAGGGGTCCGGGTCCAGCATAGGAGCGGAAGCTGTCAGCAGGTTGCTCCAGACAGCCGTGTCTAGTTTGTGCCATGGGCGCGAGGGGGCCTGAGGCGGGGGGCTGTGTGTGGTTTTGGTGATAAACGGATAGTTTAGACAAATCAGGTGGTGATCAGACCAGGGAATGGGTAGGGGAGTCATTGTGGAGAGTTCCAGGATATTGGAGAAGATTGGGTCCAGGAGATGGCCCTTGTTATGGGTGGAGTGATGATTTTTCAGGGAGAGGCTGAGTGCGGCTAGGTCTTCTTTAAGATCTACCGCTGCTTTGTTCCCTGGATCATCAAAATGCATATTAAGATCTCCATGCACGGTGAAGTTGGAGGAGAGACATGCTAGTGAGGTAACTGTGTCCGTTGGGGAGTTGGGGAATTGTCCCAGAGGACCCGGGGGACGATAGACCAGCAGTCCTGACAAGGTTTTCTCCGGGGAGAGGTGAATGGAGAAGTGGATGTTTTCACAATCAAAGATTGGGCTGTCCAAGATCTGGCATGGGATGGGTGCTTTGGTGATGATTGCTATGCCGCCTCCTGGCCCTGATGGTCTGTCATGATGTTTGATAAGGTAGCCCGGAGGTAGAGCTTGGACTATGTCTGGGTCGGAGGCTGGGTTGGTCCAGGTTTCCATGAGGAACAGTACCTCGATGTCATTGTCCAGTATGAGAAGGTTAATCTCGGTCCTGTGTTTTGGAAGGGATCTGCAGTTGAGCAGGGCCATTTTAGTTGTGTGAGGTTTGGGAGTAGCGTGGGGAGTGAGTCTGTATGAGCAATATCTGCATATGCGTTGACTCTGCTCGGGTGTTATTGAGTGGAGACAATGGTCAGGGGTACTAGTCCTGAGTTGCCGCAGATCACGTGCAGAGTATGTGATGGGTGATGGGATCGGGGGTGCAGGGGGGCTGGGCCCATGGCCTGATCTGGCACGGACGGGCGCCGACGGGCTTACCTTAGGCGCGCCTTCGGCGCGCAGTCGACGCGCCCACTGCGCTCGTCCGCTGCGCTTCCAAAGGGGTGTGGCCATTTATGCTTGTTAATTGGCGGGAGGGGCGAGCATAGACTGCTGACCCACTCCTCCTCCAATATGGCGACCCCCACCCAACAGCAGCCCCAACTCGACTGCGTCGGTAAGAGGGAGGCGAAGCGCTTAGGGACCCGTGTGGCGAGCAGAGGATCATAGCAGCAGGTAGGATTCAATGCAAAGGATTAAAAAGACGGTGGTTAAAATAACAGAGCTTCCCCGGCTTCCGCCTCACGGATACAATGCAGGCAAGTGAGAGCGCGAGTAAACGGTGCAGCTTTAGTACTGTTAATTGGCGGGAGGGGCGAGCACTAGACTGCTGACCCACTCCTCCTCCAATATGGCAACCCCCACCCAACAGCAGCCCCAACTCGACTGCGTCGGTAAGAGGGAGGCGAAGCGCTTAGGGACCCGTGTGGCGAGCAGAGGATCGTAGCAGCAGGTAGGATTCAATGCAAAGGATTAAAAAGACGGTGCTTAAAATAACAGAGCTTCCCCGGCTTCCGCCTCAGGGATACAATGCAGGCAAGTGAGAGCGCGAGTAAACGGCGCAGCTTTAGTACTGTTAATTGGCGGGAGGGGCGAGCACTAGACTGCTGACCCACTCCTCCTCCAATATGGCGACCCCCACCCAACAGCAGCCCCAACTCGACTGCGTCGGTAAGTGGGAGGTGAAGCGCTTAGGGACCCATGTGGCGAGCAGAGGATCGTAGCAGCAGGTAGGATTCAATGCAAAGGATTAAAAAGACGGTGGTTAAAATAACAGAGCTTCCCCGGCTTCCGCCTCAGGGATACAATGCAGGCAAGTGAGAGCGCGAGTAAACGGCGCAGCTTTAGTACTGTTAATTGGCGGGAGGGGCGAGCACTAGACTGCTGACCCACTCCTCCTCCAATATGGCAACCCCCACCCAACAGCAGCCCCAACTCGACTGCGTCGGTAAGAGGGAGGCGAAGCGCTTAGGGACCCGTGTGGCGAGCAGAGGATCGTAGCAGCAGGTAGGATTCAATGCAAAGGATTAAAAAGACGGTGGTTAAAATAACAGAGCTTCCCCGGCTTCCGCCTCAGGGATACAATGCAGGCAAGTGAGAGCGCGAGTAAACGGCGCAGCTTTAGTACTGTTAATTGGCGGGAGGGGCGAGCACTAGACTGTTGACCCACTCCTCCTCCAATATGGTGACCCCCACCCAACAGCAGCCCCAACTCGACTGCGTCGGTAAGAGGGAGGCGAAGCGCTTAGGGACCCGTGTGGCGAGCAGAGGATCGTAGCAGCAGGTAGGATTCAATGCAAAGGATTAAAAAGACGGTGGTTAAAATAACAGAGCTTCCCCGGCTTCCACCTCAGGGATACAATCCCACTGGTTCGTCCTGTTCCCAGTGGACTTGGTTGGTGCCTCTCCTTCTTCCGCGTCCTCTCCTGCCCCTCTCTAAAAAAGGGGGCCGGTACATATTTTGTTGAAATTGGGGATGAGGCAAAAAGGGTGGATTCCCGCCCATCATTGGGTGGAAATGTGGTGGTTGGAACGGGGTGGGGTAGCCACCTTCGTTGGTTTGTTGAAATGGGTGCCAAGTCTGGTGTTGTTGTCGTCTGTTTCTGCCTCTCCCTCGTTGGTGTGACTTATAGCTATCACCACTGGAATCACTCGTGGTGGAGCCATCAAATGAGCTATCAGTGCTGTACTCATTCCTGGCTGGGGGGATATAATCCGCATTGGCATACGGGTAGGTTTTTGTATAAGACCATTTGGCAAGGTCCTTTTGAAATTTTTGTGCTTTCGACTGTGTTAAGGAATCTTTATACTCATTAATTTCCTTGTTCAATTCGTCAAGCCTTTTCTTGTAGTAGTTCTGAAATGAGACTCTGTGAGTTGGATCTCTACCATTATAGCCTCTGAAAGTACCAACCAGTCGCGAGTACAAGGCCACGCGATCTGTGCCCATTCTTTTCTAAACTGGGCATCATCTAGGAAAATACGTGGAGCATTGGTAACCAAAAGACCCTTAGGTGCTACATTATTCCTTAAATATTCTGTGAGTATGGTACCGTGAAGGATAGTACGAATACGCCCTCTTTTTTGCTCTGTGAGTTTGTCCCACTCTGTTGTCTGTGATATTGTCTGAGCAATAGAGGGATCTGAAAAGAGTGAGGGGTCCGCCAACAAAGCGTCCACCTCCTCTTTAGAGTACGAAAGACCAAAATGTTCCATGCTACTGAAGAAAGAGTCGCTATCAAAGAGCAGAAAATAGCCCTCGCAGCTGTGTGCTGCAAAATATCAAAACAACAAAGAGAGGGAGAGGGAGAGGATCACTCTTGTTCCCCTAACACACTTGTATAAACACCGAAAGAGTGATTAACATTAGACTGATAGAGCTAATTTAATAAAACAGCGTGGGAAACCAAAATGGGAAAACAAAAATCGTCTGCAGGCTTTACATGATTTTGCTGAGTCCCACTTCTTGAGGATAAATGCCTCAAAAAGTAAAGTTATGTGCATTACGGGGAGGAAAAAATCTAAATCCGAGAATTATGGCTGGTCAGTAGGTGGGCAGAAATTGGAAGTGGTTAAATCATATACCTTTTTAGGAAGAATTGTTTCTGCAAACCTGAGCGAGAGGCAGCACATTGATAACAACTCTCGTAAAGACCTGTCTCAAGGCAAAAGCTTGAGTGCTCTTTATTCCGCCACAGGGAGAAGACTCTTTGCTTTTTTACTAGAGGTTTATAAGGCAAAAATCCCTTCTACCCTCCTATATGGAATAGAATTGGTCGATTTAAAACACTGGGGCTTCCTTCATATGATTGAAGGAAAATTATTAAGGTCTTTAACCACTCTGAATTCTGCTTGCTCTACAGCTGCTCTTAGACTTGAATTTGGTCTGCGTAGCAGTTGGGTACAGGCCCTGTCTGCATTAGTACGTTGGGTCGCCAGCCTCGCCAGAGGAGAAATGGGGACTCTGAGATCCCTTCTCAACAGAGAATTATTGGGAAGTTTTAAAGAGCACTCTCAAATTGTTAAGAATTTCAGAAAGGCTGTGGCGCTCCTTGAATTAGATGAGAGTTCCATTTTTACTATTTCTCCTTCCCAACTAAAATCTCTTTTGAAACAGGCTTCCTGGACTTTTTGCTTCATGAGGGATAAAGAATCCATGACAGCCAAGAAGCGAAGCGTCCTTCTGTTTAACACATATTCTAGGAAGCTTGCTCAACCTTATGTATTTTGGAATTTATCACACGGCATTCGGAGATTTTGGTTTCTTTTGAGGCAAGATCTATTGCCGCTTAATTCTCTCTTGGCTAAATGGTATGGATCTTCACCCCTATGTAATTTTTGTAATATGTCCGCACAGGATTGTACTCATGTATTGTTTATTTGTCCTGCATTGCGCTCACTTCGTTTAAAGTGGCTACGATCAATTTGTTTACAATTGGGAATTCTTGATGCAAATTCTTTTTTAAAGGCTTTATATACTCCTCCTAATGAAATGTTTTGCTTCAATATTTTTAACTTTTTTAAAGGTTTTTTAGATATTTATTGATGAAATAAGGAGGACTGTGTCGTAGTATGTCCTTTTTGATGGAGAGTGTTGTAACTGTTTATCTTTTTCTTCTTATGATGGAATATGTACATGTATTTTGTGTATTTTGTTTGTGTGGCCCTCTTTGGAGTGCCAAAACATAATAAAATAAATTGAATTAAATTGAATTGGGAAAACAAAAAATGTTTTTATAAAAGAACCCTCACTCACCAACCTGGTTGGTGACATGCTTCATCATCGGGTTCCCACCAAGGAGGCCGAATGCCTCCCTGGTGTGCTACGACGCCTGAGTTACAGCGGAGCTGGTTTCTTGAGGGAATAGTGGTGGAAAATGTGAATTAAAAGGTGGATGGTTTTAACCAATAACAATTTTTTATTGTAGGTAAACCAGCGACCATTAAAAATCAAGTGGGACGGACAAAGACTGGCTGGATAGGATAACCAAGGTTGTCCGGTTTTAAAATCAGTGAAAAGATATGGTCAACATGTTTCTGCTTGTATTGCAAGTTAGCTAAGCATTCTTCAGGACCAGTTGAAATTCCACAGCGGTATGCGCACGCTAAGGCGCACCCTAACCTGTGGAATCGTGCTAGTGGTAAAACCTACGGTTCTACCGATTGGCCTCCTGGTATTTCCTGGGATACTAAATTCTGTAGGAAAAAACACAGACAAAACACACATAAACATAAACATGTGACCTGTTGGTTGCTTGCTGTATGAGCAATGAGTAAGTGCAAAATAAATTTGGTAATCCCGTGCTGTGGAGAGGGAGTGGGTGTATTGACAATTCAGCCACTACTGCCCCTGGGGCGGGCATCCGCGTATTGAGTTTAGCGTCCCTCTTGATCAATGTTCGAGGGAACTGTTTACAGGTACACTGCCTGTGTGAAGAAACGACATTTTATAATTAGAAATGACTAGCAATAATATGCTTGAGTAGTGGCTGTTGGCCGATGTACTGCTAGTGATAGCTGACTCGTGAAAGTGTTTAGCATGCCACTCGAGAGCCCGCGATATCTGTCAAGCACTGAGGCATTGGTGCATGCGCAACTGGAATAAAATGCGAGAAAATAAAATAAAACAGTAGCATAGGGAAAATAATGGTCCGCTTACTCGTAAACAGTGAACGTTATACGTCATGGGTCCGAGAGGGGTTAGTGAGCTATAGTATCTAAAAGAAGTAACAAGCAGATAGATGAGTTAAAGCTTTGAACTCGGAATTAGTGTCCGTTGGACGAGAAACCGTATGCCCCAAAAGGACCCAAACGTACTTCCATGCTCGCACACTCCCGCGGTGGACCTGCCATTGTCCTTCTCGGCCCGGATGTTACTGTGTGACGGCTAGAGCCGGAAGTAAGTAGCCGGTTGTTTGGGTCACGTTACATCAGATGTGTACGCGTGACGTCTATAGTCTCGGTTAATAGTGCGTGAACAACTAGAACGTTGCTGGGTGAGTTAGTGTATTATGAAAGAACTTTATTTAACCATACCGGAGACATATGAACATGTCAAGGCAAAGTTTGTTACGTATTGACAGCGATTCTCTGCGATCATTATAGTACCCCTCTAGAGAATCTGATACAGCGCTTAGATGGACAAACTAGCGTCCATACGTAAATGGTGGTCATGAACAATTCAAACTCTCAAACATATTTCGATCTTGGTACTAGATCGAAAGGGCTCGAAAGAAATCAAATCACATGCCGATTTCGCCAATTGCGGATGGAAACTGGATAAAGAGTGCAGGGAGCCTATTGCTGTATGTTTTAAGAAAGGGGAAAAACCGCTAAATTGAGGTACCAAAGGTGGTGGGCAAGATTGCTTTGAATTATAAACTTTCAGAGGCTAGGTTGGCAGTGTTCAGTGAAATAGATGGGTTAGCACTTCAACGCTTGAGTACAGTGCTCCAAGGAATATTGTCATTCAATCCTGCTCGATGTGTGGACAGACGATAAATCCAACGCTGTTCCTTCTCAAAGAGGGACTGTTGTGTATTGGAACCTGGACTAAGTTTCTCGATTACAGTCCACCTCAAATCGTTAGTGGTGTGGTTCAAAAGCAAGAAGTGATCCGTGAGCTTAGTACTATTCTTACGACACCGGATAGTACTGCGGTGTTCGCAGATGCGTTGTTTAATTTTGCGCCCTGTCATCCCCACGTACCTAAGCCCACACGGGCAAGTTATTAAGAAAAACCACGTCCGTGGTATTATAATTTTTGTGGGTTTTTTGTAGCCACTGCTTGCCCGGTTCCAGAGCTAGGTATTTAGTGGCAGAGGTAAGGTGGTAAACGCTACATGAACCACAAGGGTTGTGGCCAACCACTGGGGGTAGACCCCATGTGCTGAGAACTGACTGGTCCATTACTTTGTCCTGTGTTCTTGGACGGGTGTGTACAAGTGTGTCCTTGATACTCTTTGCTCTCTTGTATGAGAACAAGGGTTTTCCCCAGTCGTGGTTATTGCTCATTAGAATGTTCCAATGCCTGTTAATGGATTTGCTCACTGCATTAGAAGCTGCGTTATAGGTGGTCACACATGTGAGAGAAATCATATCCTTATTATTTTTCACGTTCTCTTCTAGGAGTGCATCCCTGTTTTGGTTTCGGGCCCTTTTGCAGCTCTTTTTCAAGATTTTTTCGGGATAACCCCGGTCCTTCAACTTCAACGTGAGTTCCTGTGCTTGCATTTTGAAAGCAGAAACTTCACTGCAGTTTCGTCGAAGTCGTAAATACTGCCCGAAGGGAACATTTTCTCTTAGTGGTCGTGGATGATAGCTGGAAAAGTGCAGTAAATTGTTCTTAGCCGTTGGTTTATAGTAGGTCTTAGTCTGCAGCTTGTTGCCTATTTTAGTGATAACCACATCCAGAAAAATCATCTCATTTTCATCATATGAGTGAGTAAACTTCAGATGAGGATCGCAAGTGTTGATCCACTCAAAAAACTCTAGCAGAGTGTTTTCAGGTCCTTTCCAAATGATGAGCACGTCATCTATGTACCTTTTCCAAAAGGATACATTTGACAAAAAAGGGTTATGTGATGACAAGATGTACTTACATTCAAAATCGTACACATACAACCCGGCCACACTAGGCGCGAAGGTGCTACCCATAGAAGTACCTGTGGATTGTAAAAACAATTCACCCTTGTATTCAAAATAGTTTCGCTTGAGTGCAAGAGCAGCACAGGTAACCACAAATTCCTGTGGTGTCACGTACTCCCAAGTACTTCATTCTAAAGTACTATCGATGACGCTGATAGTTTCATCCTGTGGTATGCAGGTATAGAGGCTTTCTATATCCAAAGTGACCAGGAAGGATGGTTCATCCGGGATAGCAATCTCTTGTAGTAGTGCAATTAAGCTCTTGGTGTCCTTCAGGTAAGTGCTGGTTGCCTGGATTAGTGGTTTGAGGAAGAAATCACAGTAACGTGATAATGGTTCCGACAAAGAACCGATGCCTGACACTATCGGTCGGCCAGGCGGCGGTGTTCTGTTCTTGTGAGTTTTCGGCAAAGTGTAAAAATAAGGAATAATACCCTTACTGGTCGTTAAGAAGGCTGCCTCATGTTTGGTGATATGGCCCTGAGTTTCAGCCTCTCTGACAAGGTTTTGAATAGTGGTGCGGAGTTCCGGCGTTGGGTCCAAAGTTAAACGGGTGTAGCTGGTGTGATCATCAAGAAGGCGACTGCATTCTGTGTCGTAGGCAACTGCGTCTTGGATCACAACTACCCCACCTTTATCTGCTGATTTTATCACAATGCTGGAATTAGATTGTAACAAATGTATAACCTGAAACTCGCTAGTCTTCATGTTCTTATAGAGGGCTGGTTCAATGAATGATTCAATGTAATTGAAGACAGCCTGTTCAAAGGCTGTGATCTCCGGTGGAACAGTATGGGGGGGTGGTGTGAAGGTAGATTTTAGCCTGAGCCCTGTGTCACTCATATTAGGTTGGGTGTCGTCTGTTGTCTGTTTTTCAAAAAAACTCTTGAGTTTTAGTTTACAAAAAAATTCCAAAAGCTCGCAATGTAGTTTAAAACGGTCCAGGCTAGCTGTGGGTATGAAACCTAACCCCTTCTCCAGGACTGTGTTTTCATCATCCGTCAGGGCTATTGTGGAGAGGTTAGTGATCAGACTCTTGGATTGCTGGGACCTGCTCGCTGATCCCGAGCCTTGCTCCGCGTATTGTCTCCCACTGCTTCGTCCTGTTCCCAGTGGACTTGGTTGGTGCCTCTCCTTCTTCCGCGTCCTCTCCTGCCCCTCTCTAAAAAAGGGGGCGGTACATATTTTGTTGAAATTGGGGATGAGGCAAAAAGGATGGATTCCAGCCCATCATTGGGTGGAAATGTGGTGGTTGGAACGGGGTGGGGTAGCCACCTTCGTTGGTTTGTTGAAATGGGTGCCAAGTCTGGTGTTGTTGTTGTCGTCTGTTTCTGCCTCTCCCTCGTTGGCATGACTTATAGCTATCACCACTGGAATCACTCGTGGTGGAGCCATCAAATGAGCTATCAGTGCTGTACTCATTCCTGGCTGGGGGGATATAATCCGGATTGGCAAACGGGTAGGTTTTTGTATAAGACCATTTTGCAAGGTCCTTATGAAATTTTTGTGCTTTCGACTGTGTTAAGGCATCTTTATACTCATTCATTTCCTTGTTCAATTCGTCAAGCCTTTTCTTGTAGCGGTTAGAGTAGTTCTGAAATGAGACTCTGTGAGTTGGATCTCTACCATTATAGCCTCTGAAAGTCTAAGAGCTGTCTTGATAATAAGCACCAACCAGTCGAGAGTACAAGGCCACGCGATCTGTGCCCATTCTTTTCTAAACTGGGCATCATCTAGGAAAATACGTGGAGCATTGGTAACCAAAAGACCCTTAGATGCTACATTATTCCTTAAATATTCTGTGAGTAGGGTACCGTGAAGGATAGTCCGAATACGCCCTCTTTTTAGCTCTGTGAGTTTGTCCCACTCTGTTGTCTGTGATATTGTCTGAGCAATAGAGGGATCTGAAAAGAGTGAGGGGTCCGCCAACAAAGCGTCCACCTCCTCTTTAGAGTACGAAAGACCAACATTTTCCATGGTACTGAAGAAAGAGTCGCTATCAAAGAGCAGAAAATAGCCCTCGCAGCTGTGCGCTGCAAAATATCAAAACAACAAAGAGAGGGAGAGGGAGAGGATCACTCTTGTTCCCCCTAATACACTTGTATAAACACCGAAAGAGTGATTAACATTAGACTGATAGAGCTAATTTAATAAAACAGCGTGGGAAAACAATTTTTTTTTTATAAAAGAACCCTCACTCACCAACCTGGTTGGTGACATGCTTCATCATCGGGTTCCCACCAAGGAGACCGAATGCCTCCCTGGTGTGCTACGACGCCTGAGCTACAGCGGAGCTGGTTTCTTGAGGGAATAGTGGTGGAAAATGTGAATTAAAAGGTGGATGGTTTTAACCAATAACAATTTTTTATTCTAGGTAAACCAGCGACCATTAAAAATCAAGTGGGACGGACAAAGACTGGCTGGTTAGGATAACCAAGGTTGTCCGGTTTTAAAATCAGTGAAAAGATATGGTCAACATATTTCTGCTTGTATTGCAAGTTAGCTAAGCATTCTTCAGGACCAGTTGAAATTCCACGGCGGTATGCGCACGCTAAGGCGCACCCTAACCTGTGGAATCGTGCTAGTGGTAAAACTTACGGTTCTACCGATTGGCCTCCTGGTATTTCCTGGGATACTGAATTCTGTAGGAAAAAACACAGACAAAACACACATAAACATATACATGTGACCTGTTGGTTGCTTGCTGTATTAGCAATGATTAAGTGCAAAATAAATTTGGTAATCCCGTGCTGTGGAGAGGGAGTGGGTGTATTAACAATTGAGCCACTGCTGCCCCTGGGGCGGGCATTCGCGTATTGAGTTTAGCGTCCACTCTCGATCAATGTTCGAGGGAACTGTTTACAGGTACACTGCCTGTGTGAAGAAACGGCATTTTATAATTAGAAATGACTAGCAATAATATGCTTGAGTAGTGGCTGTTGGCCGATGTACTGCTAGTGATAGCTGACTCGTGAAAGTGTTTAGCATGCCACTCGAGCCCGCGATATCTGTCAAGCGCTGAGGCATAGGTGCATGCGCAACTGGAATAAAATGCGAGAAAATAAAATAAAACAGTAGCATAGGGAAAATAATGGTCCGCTTACTCGTAAACAGTGAACATTATACGTCATGGGTCCGAGAGGGGGGTAGTGAGCTATAGTAACTTAAAGAAGTAACAAGCAGATAGATGAGTTAAAGCTTGGAACTCGGAATTAGTGTCCGTTGGACGAGAAACCGTATGCCCCAAAAGGACCCAAACGTACTTCCATGCTCGCACACTCCCGCGGTGGACCTGCCGTTGTCCTACTCGGCCCGGATGTTACTGTGTGACGGCTAGAGCCGGAAGTAAGTAGCCGGTTGTTTGGGTCACGTGACATCAGATGTGTACGCGTGACGTCTATAGTCTCTGTTAATAGTGCGTGAACTACTAGAACGTTGCTGGGTGAGTTAGTGTATTATGAAAGAACTTTATTTAACCATACCGGAGACATATGAACATGTCAAGGCGAAGTTTGTTACGTATTGACAGCGATTCTCTGCTATCATTATAGTACCCCTCTAGAGAATCTGATACAGCGCTTAGATGGACAAACTAGCGTCCATACGTAAATGGTGGTCATGAACAATTCAAACTCTCAAACATATTTCGATCTTGGTACTAGATCGAAAGGGCTCGAAAGAAATCAAATCACATGCCGATTTCGCCAATTCCGGATGGAAACTGGATAAAGAGGGCAGGGAGCCTATTGCTGTATGTTTTAAGAAAGGGGAAAAAAACGCTAAATTGAGGTACCAAAGGTGGTGGGCAAGATTGCTTTGAATTATAAACTTTCAGAGGCTAGGTTGGCAGTGTTCAGTGAAATAGATGGGTTAGCACTTCAACGCTTGAGTACAGTGCTCCAAGGAATATTGTCATTCAATCCTGCTCGATGTGTGGACAGACGATAAATCCAACGCTGTTCCTTCTCAAAGAGGGACTGTTGTGTATTGGAACCTGGACTAAGTTTCTCGATTACAGTCCACCTCAAATCGTTAGTGGTGTGGTTCAAAAGCAAGAAGTGATCCGTGAGCTTAGTACTATTCTTACGACACCGAATAGTACTGCGGTGTTCGCAGATGCGTTGTTTAATTTTGCGCCCTGTCATCCCCACGTACCTAAGCCCACACGGGCAAGTTATTAAGTAAACCACGTCCGTGGTATTATAATTTGTGTGGGTTTTTTGTAGCCACTGCTTGCCCGGTTCCAGAGCTAGGTATTTAGTGGTAGAGGTAAGGTGGCAAACGCTACATGAACCACAATGGTGGTGGCCAACCACTGGGGGTAGACCCCATGTGCTGAGAACTGACTGGTCCATTACTTTGTCCTGTGTTCTTGGACGGGTGTGTACAAGTGTGTCCTTGATACTCCTTGCTCTCTTGTATGAGAACAAGGGTTTTTCCCAGTCGTGGTTATTGCTCATTAGAATGTTCCAATGCCTGTTAATGGATTTGCTCACTGCATTAGAAGCTGCGTTATAGGTGGTCACACATGTGAGAGGAATCATATCCTTATTATTTTTCACGTTCTCTTCTAGGAGTGCATCCCTGTTTTGGTTTCGGGCCCTTTTGCAGCTCTTTTTCAAGATTTTTTCGGGATAACCCCGGTCCTTCAACTTCAACGTGAGTTCCTGTGCTTGCATTTTGAAAGCAGAAATATGTTTGAGATTTTGAATTGTTCATGACCACCATTTACGTATGGACGGTAGTTTGTCCATCTAAGCGCTGTAGCAGATTCTCTAGAGGGGTACTATAATGATCGCAGAGAATCGCTATCAATACGTAACAAACTTCGCCTTGACATGTTCATATGTCTCCGGTCTGGTTTAATAAAGTTCTTTCATAATACAGTAACTCACCCAGCAACGTTCTAGTTGTTCACGCACTATTAACAGAGACTATAGACTTCACACGTACACATCTGATGTCACGTGACCCAAACAACCGGCTACTTACTTCCGGCTCTAGCCGTCACACAGTAACATCCGGGCCGAGTAGGACAACGGCAGGTCCACCGCGCGAGTGTGCGAGCATGAAAGTAAGTTTGGGTCCTTTTGGGGCATACGGTTTCTCGTCCAATGGACACTAATTCCGAGTTCCAAGCTTTAACTCATCTATCTGCTTGTTACTTCTTTTAGATACTATAGCTCACTACCCCCCTCTCGGACCCATCACGTATAACGTTCACTGTTTACGAGTAAGAGGACCATTATTTTCCCTATGCTACTGTTTTATTTAAGTTTAATGCTAAACACTTTCATGAGTCAGCTATCACTAGCAGTACATCGGCCAACAGCCACTACTCAAGCATATTATTGCTAGTCATTTCTAATTATAAAATGTCGTTTCTTCACACAAGCAGTGTACCTGTAAACAGTTCCCTCGAACATTGATCGAGAGTGGACGCTAAACTCAATACTCGGATGCCCGCCCCAGGGGCAGCAGAGGCTCAATTGTTAATACACCCACTCCCTCTCCACAGCACGGGATTACCACATTTATTTTGCACTTAATCATTGCTAATACAGCAAGCAACCAACAGGTCACATGTATATGTTTATGTGTGTTTTGTCTGTGTTTTTTCCTACAGAATTTAGTAGCCCAGGAAATACCAGGAGGCCAATCGGTAGAACCGTAAGTTTTACCAATAGCACGATTCCACAGGTTAGGGTGCGCCTTAGCGTGCGCATACCACCGTGGAATTTCAACTGGTCCTGAAGAATGCTTAGCTAACTTGCAATACAAGCAGAAACATGTTGACCATATCTTTTCACTGATTTTAAAATCGGACAACCTTGGTTATCCTAACCAGTCAGTCTTTGTCCGTCCCCCTTGATTTTTAATGGTCGCTGGTTTACCTACAATAAAAAATTGTTATTGGTTAAAACCATCCACCTTTTAATTCCCATTTTCCACCACTATTCCCCCAAGAAACCAGCTCCGCTGTAACTCAGGCGTCGTAGCACACCAGGGAGGCATTTGGCCTCCTTGGTGGGAACCCGATGATGAAGCATGTCACCAACCAGGTTGGTGAGTGAGGGTTCTTTTATAAAAAAAAAATTGTTTTCCCACGCTGTTTTATTAAATTAGCTCTATCAGTCTAATGTTAATCACTCTTTCGTTGTTTATACAAGTGTATTAGGGGGAACAAGAGTGATCCTCTCCCTCTCCCTCTCTTTGTTGTTTTGGTGTAGTAGACCTAGCCATAAAATACTTTATTCGCACCCATAGCGGAAAAAGTGTAAATGTTTTTTCTCTGGTCATGCAATACTTTCCTCTTACTATTAACTTTGGCAATTGACAACCTAGATCATCTTCAATTTCAAGGATATTTATTTTCTGTATATTCAAACGCATAAACAGCTGGATGTCCATGCCAACAAACTTTATTTACAAACCCTTTCCACTACAACCGCTTGTTCCCAAAAGGTGTTCACAAGTCCATCGTTTTTTTATTTATTTTCTACCACTATGTTTACAGGTTCCCACACAATGATCGGCATGTCACATGAATTGACAAAGTTCGCGGGGGCCATCTTTTAATGTATAACAAAACCGGCCATCGTAACCTTCTAGTTTATATTCACACCCTATAAAAATTTCTGATATCATAAAGAGTGCGTTTTAATGAATTATAATTTCCCCAAAAAACAGGTACTTCATTCACGAACACCAAAGAGAAAGTTCGCCATCACCAACCTGGTGAGTACATGGACTTGAACACTGGACCTTATTCCATTCTATAAGGTCGTTCAATCCAATCTGATCACTTTTCTCTTGAAAAATCCAGAGTGCCTCTTTGGAAACCAGGCTCCTCTCCGTGTTCTGCGGGTCCCCCATTACTTTCTCCAGTACAAACCAGGTGAAAGAATGATTCTGCTCACGACAATGCTGTACTAATTTGGTAGTTAACTTCCCTGCTCTAATGGTGCTTAGATGTTCCTGCACTCTAATTTTAATCTTCCTAGTTGTAAGCCCTATGTAGTGTAGACCACATTGGCATGTCAACCTGTACACCACATTAATGGTATTACAATTACTGAAACGCTTCAGGTGTCATACCCTGCCAGAGTTCAGGGTCACGTTTAGTGTCTTCTTAGTAAGTTTACACATGGAACATGTTCCACAAGGATAGTGCCCTGGAGAAATAGTGGTTTCTTTTTGTTCTTGTTGCGATCTCAACCGAGTATGTGCCAATCTGTCCTTTAAATTACCTGACCTTTTAAATGCAAATCTTGGTGGAGGCATTTTAAATTCAGTGGTGGAGAGTAATGCCCAGTGGTTCCTTATGGATTGACGTATCCGGGACGCTAGTCATCCTTAATCTCTTCATTTTTTTCCAGTAGTACACTGCGGGAGTATTCAAAGCTCTTTTCTTAGCTTGATTGATTATTCTACAGGGATACTTCCTCTGTTTAAATTTCTCACACAACCCCTCTGATTGTTCAAGGTATGACGCAGTGGTCGAGCAGTTCCTGCAGTACCGCAGGAACTGGCCCATTGGCAGATTGTCTCTGAGCTCCCTGGGGTGGAATGATTGATACAGCAAAAGCGAATTCCTATCAGTCGCTTTCTGATGAACTCCGGTACACAATGTGTTACCTTCCACTGAGATGTCCAAGTCAAGGTATACAGCCTTCTGGCTACTATATATCCAGGTAAATTGTAGATTGGCATCTTGATGATTCAGCCAATTGAGTAATTCCAAAAGTACTTCCTCACCACCAGACCATATGCAGAGCACATCATCTATATATCGCTTCCAGAGGCGTAAATTCCTCTGGAAGGGATTAGACTGATGGTAAATGATGTGGTCTTCGAACTGGCCTACATAGATGCAGGCCAGTCTGGGCGCAAAAGTTGCGCACATAGAAGTCCCTGTGGTTTGCAGGTATAACTCTTCTTTGTAGCAAAAACAATAACGGGTGAGTACCAATTCAATGCACTGCAGTACAAAGGATTGTGGTGTAGCATAGAACCACTCTTGTTCCCCCAAGGCCCGAGCTGCTGCCACCAGCATGGGGTATACAAGTGTAAAGCGATTCTATGTCAATTGTCACTAGGAATTAGCAAGATGGATCAAACTGAATATCTTTCAAAATATTTAAGACCTCAGTAGTATCTTTGATGAATGACTGTTGTTGTATCACTGACTCTCTAAGAAAAAAGTTTAAAAGTAGTTTCAAAAGTATGACAGATTATAGGGTTAGATGCCGGTAAATTGAAGCAGTGACCGTAGCAGCCTTACAATTGAAGATTCTATGATAGGAACGGTTTTCACACAAGTGCAATTGACCGTAAGATAATGAAGGAATCTGCACATATGAAATAAGTAACTGAGAGCAGTGCAGTTCGAATGGGTGGGGTGCCGATAAAGTTTATCGGTGCTTGTCGTCGTCTTACTATAAAAACTCTGAATACGGGAGCAGCCTCAGTATAAGTGTTTTTTGACCGTGAGAAAGAGAAAAGTGTTTGTTTGTTGTTGTTTTTATTGACAATTTTACTACTCTATAGATTCACACTATGGCAGAGTGTAATCATTTCGAGAAGACTCACGGATGGAGTTTTGCTCAATGAGTGACATAAGAGAAGAGCTGGTATGAAGGCCTGTGGCTTGTTTATGGTAATGTAATATATGTGTATTGAGTAGCCTTGGATAAGTTTGGAACAACCATTGAGAGTGATTGGCTATGTATCTGTTTTTGTTTTTACATTTGACAGTCCCTGTAAGAAGAAAGTCACGGTGTCCATTACTGGTGCTAGACGACCTCACTGCCCTGATGAAATTGCCCCAAAAATTGCAGTGGCAATGAAACATGTCGGTTCAGTATGAAGCGGTATGCATAAATTGCAATCGGTTTTAATTTGAATAAGTGCACAAGTGAATAATAAAGTTGACTTTGGCTAATGTTCTACTTATTTCTATTTTAATATTCACATGGTCGTGTTAGTGGTGTGTGATATATTCACTTCACGTTTTCTTAGCACCATTTCCGTTAAGACAAGATGGCTACCAATGATGAAACAAGTAGGCATAGCTGGTGAGTACCAATCAGCAAGCTCTATTGGTGGTGCGCATGTGTGAGGGGCCATCCTGCCATTTTTTTGAGTTTGTATATAGATTGAGGTGATTTATGTTCGATATTTTTTCACAGCTACACCCCTGTATGCCGGCCAGGGGCATTGTGGTTCAGTGATTGTCATCTGTAAAAACAATAATTACAAGTTTTTAAAAATTTAAGGCATTAAAGTGGAAGGTCACCACCTCGGAATACAATAAGAGGGGTGTATATGCAGATAAAAGTTATGGAACCCTTCCCTCCACTTATATAATTGTTCTTAAAAAGAGATGCCTTGAAGACCAGATCTTGATGTATTAATATTACACTCTCTTGAACCAGGACACACTTCTAGCCACTATCTCGGTGCCTCCACGGCCACTACCAAGATACCATTCACTGTAGTGACTGTCCATAGACTACATTCGTATGGAATGCGGAACTTCCACCCTGGGTGTCTGTTCCTTATGGAATGCAATCTCCTGACTTTATTGTGGATGCTTTGGCTCACCAGCATCAACTGTATCTCTGATTGGTCACTTTACTTCTGTCTTGAGTGCTTTTGGGGTAAAAACTTGACGTTTCTACCCTGAGCTTGTCAGGATGGTGTCTCGGCTGAGGTTCTCCAACACCAGTGTGAGAGGAGAGCGTTTGGTGATGTAGTGTAGCGTGTTCCTGTATACTCTCAGGAATCTTTGCAAGGCTGTTTTATGATTCGATTCCCCATCCGTAGTTAAGCATATACATGAGGTATTCAAGATCCGTGTTCACTTGCGGCCACTGGGGCACCGTGACATTCCTCTTCCTTATCCCCAAATGTTCAAGGAAGTCACTGAACTCACCCCCGTCCTTTGGGAGACAAAATGTGGTGAGGATTTTCTGTAGCACCAGTCCTACTTTGCTAAATGGCGTGGATTCAATTATATCCACTACCGGGTGCTTGGAGTATCTATCAAAAAACAAAGAGGGAGTGTCCCCAGACTTAACGTCCTAATGTGGTAAATATTTCATTACCTGTACTATTTTTTTTATGCGGTAAAGTCTAGTAAGAATAACTCAGTAAAAATAAGAGGCAGAATCCGTGGTATTAGAGGTTCTGAAAGGCTTTATTCCTCTACAAAGGAATTATGGTTCGAACCATAGGCATCAAATTCCATCACCACGAGGGTTCAGGAAGGGAAGGCAATACATTATTGACAAGTAAAGATATTTATATGAAAAGCATTACATTAAGACAGATGCAGGAGGCGTAACAGCTGATAATACAGATAATAATATACATACGTAAATGAAAAAGGCGTACATATAGGCGTAACTAGAAACGTCATTAAACATGATGTCACAAGTGGGTGGATCCATAAGAGAATCCTGCAATGTCAGCAGAAATATTTGGCAGAGATGCGCGCGCAGCCGCATGACGTGTGATTGACGTGCAACTAGAGGGTGAAGGGAACTTGACATTTAGCTCTACATGTGGAGACAGAAGTCTGGGGGGTCATGTCAACCTAATCCCAAATCATATCTAATATCTTATGTTTAAAGAACTGTATTATCCAAAAGGAAAGGTCTCTCGGACGGAATCTATTCTAATACTGACTGTTAGTGCGTGTACAAGCGTCTAAGTGTCTACATGAGATGCGAGGGGGCAGGAATCTTCCATGGTAACAGGGGCTATGAATTACTTGCATGAGGACAGTGAGGCCTGGCCCTTTGCTCGGTAGCTGGAAGAATGTTTACCTAAACTACTAGACAGGAATGCATCGGATGAGGAGCGGAGCAGATAATCTTGAAGGTGAAATACAGTTTTTGGCAGGCAACAGGCCGGATCAGGCACCGTTAGCCGCGCAGGGAGTAGGACAAAGTTCATGGATACAGATGTGGGCTCAGACTGGAGCTTTCAGAGGCAGAAGGCAGGAAAAGGCTTGATGGCAGAATTCAGGGCCTACTCGCCTGAACTGTAAAACGTGGAAAGTGAACCACATAAAGTCGGTGGCCTTTCATACTTAGGAATGGAATATCTGACCCATTCATGGCGGATCTGAAAGAGGACATGTTGACGGTGGACGCACATGTATTTGCGTCTTCATAACTGGAACTGGAGGGAACATACATGTACTTGTAGCATGCACATGGAGCCGTTGGGGTCTAAGATAGGGGACATAACTGATCATAAAATTCATATTTCCTCATTCCCTCCTTGTCCCCTACGGACCCTCAGGAGATATCGATCTTCATCAATCCATCAATCTGTTCATATAGCATCATTTGTTCTTCTTTCTTCTTCCGGGATCTTGAACGAAAACTTGGATGCGGAATACACGATGTGGCACACAAACCACAAATCGCTGGCCCACATTGTAGACATAAGCAGCAACTGAATAGTATGAGAAAGCCAATACCTAGGAAGGATAGAATCCTCCATCCCCAGGCTGACAACACGCTCCAGAACCAACCGGACCAAGTCCAGGTGCCTGGACTCTGGTGTATCTGGCTTATAATCTTATGAAGGCGAGTTATGGCTTTATATACTGACGGCGAGTTTTCTGGTATGAAAACACAGCAACTTGATCCGATGACCCTACAAGCTCCGCCCCTATCGGCCAGGATGACGTCAAGGACAAGACGATTTTGAAGCACAACAATCCGCATCGCAGACTGCTCCTCTGTTAAGTTGCCTAGGGCGGAAGTAGTCTCATTCACTACTGCTTCAAGGGTTCTAGTTAATCTACGTATCAGCTTACTATTAGTGACCGTACCTATATAGGGAAAGAAACCTTTATTGAAATCTGTGTATTGCTCCCATGCTGTTTCAGTGTAATCGACAATCGGGAGATCTCTCTGCTGTCTATTGTGTACTAAATGGGTATTTCTGTGATAATCAGGAGGGGCTAGGAAAACAGGTGGCAGAAGGAATGCTATGTAACAGGTACCATCCCAATCTAGAGGTAAACGTATATATGCAGTCGGGCCACATATGAAGTAGGAATGACGAGAAGCTCTGAATGTAGACTTGCCTTGATCACTGAATTTTATTACAGTGGTACATTTACTATGGCCCATGTGTATGGAACCATTCTTTCTTACACATAATTCACCTTTAACTGGAAATACTGACATAGCGGGCAAGATTGGTGTAGCTTCGGATTCAACATTCAGAATCATGAGGTTAAGTGTAAAGTTACCTAATCCATATACTTCATTTTCTAGATCAGTTCCTGTTCTTTTGGGAAGTCCCTCCTTGTTAGGGTAGCAGACTTTAAGCAAAACTAGGTTCAGGTTTCCCCATACCCAGTTGTCTTGATAAACTACGGAATTTGAATCTAGGGAATTAATTAAACTAAACCATGCTCCACAGTAGGGGTGGGCGGAATTTGCGGAATTAACCTTCGCAAATTATCGCGAGAATGTTTAAAATTATCGCAAACAAGCAGAAATATCGCGAAGATGCGGAAGTTTTTTTCCGGCATGTTCGCGAGATTTTCTCCATGGTTGCGGGTCGCCAACTTACCCATGTGGTTGCTTGCGGGCGCGGCCATCTTGTTTTGAGTTGTTCTCGCGGTGCATGATCGCGAGAAGAAAGACGTGATCGCGCGACGCATGACGTCACTGCGGGCGCGAACTGTCGCGAGACAGCGCAAATGGCTAAAAACAATACAACATCTCATGGAGAACGCGACCGGATCAAGAAAACTTGTCGGCGAACGCAGGGATTCAGGTAAGGCAATCGCGCGCGCGCAAGAATGTATCATTTTACAGCGCGAGCAAGAAACAAATTATCGCCAAGCTGCGGAAACCGGAATTTTTGACATTTTCGCGCTCTCCGCGGAACGCAAAAATGTCAAATTATCGCAATTTCCGCGAACGGAACGAAATTTTTGCCCAGGCCTACTCCACAGGAGCCATTGTGTGTGAACGGATACGGAAAGAGAGGCAAAACTCCCTTATAGTTCTGATAGGGAGGGAGTCGGCCACATATCCAACAATTGGTAGCATTGTTGGTCTGATGGGAATGATGTAACATACTAATGAAAGTGTTGTTGCGCAGCGCAAATCTATAAGACAACTCATGCGGAGGTAATTCGCTAAAAGAATGTTCAGCAGTAGCATTGTAAGCACGCTTAGAAATAGGGTAATACATATGTAGCAATACACTAGAAATGATGATCAGAAGCCTTAGAAAAAACAAAATTAATAATGTCACTATGCAGTGACTACGAAGCGATTTACAGTACGCATGTTTTTTAAGCTGTATCTGTCTATTTCTCTCTCTATTTCGGTCTAGAGGATACATGTCAGAGACAAATTCAACCGATTTACCTTGGAGAGGACTTAAACAATCAAATTGTCTGACTTGCTAGACCTTAGTTTCAGTTTATAGAGTTCGTTCTCCGTCCTTTCAACCAAGGGGAGCTTTGAGTCTGTCTGTGAGGGAATGCAGGGCTGAGTGTTCACATCGGACGGTAGTCCATAAAATTTCTTGATATGGCTCGAGTGCAACCACCCTTTACGTCCCTCAATCTTCACGGCTGTCCTTGTGGTCAGCAAGACGAGTTTGGGCGACTTCCACCTGGGCTCCAGCTGGGTCTTCCGGTCGAAATTCCTCACAAGAACCAGGTCACCTGGAACCACGTCGTGGGGCTTCACCTCAGTGTTATCGGGAAAAGCTGCAGCTACCTGTGAACGACAAGATTGTAGTGCAGACATCAAGGAAGCCAGGTAATCTGTCAGCATATTACAGTCAACATCAGTGATTTTACGAGGTATAGGCGTCCCCCACATATTTGGTGGTCTACCGAAGATCACCTCATACGGGGATAGCCCTGTTCGAGAATGTGCTACCATTCTCATGTAAAAGAGCGCAACTGGTAAGGCTACTATCCAATCGACACCTTTTTCTCTACATATTTTGGACAATCTAATTTTCAGAGTTTGATTATGACGTTCCACGAGACCTGCTGCCTCGGGATGTCGGACACAGTGGAATTTCCATTGGTAACCTAACAGAAGTGAAACGTGTTTCATTAGTTCGGATGAGAATGGTTGGCCGTTTTCTGAGTACACGACACGAGGCAAACCGTACCGTGGGAAGAATTCTCGAACTAGCTGTTTGGCAGTAGTCGGGGCAGTGTAATCTGAAACCGGGTAGGCTTCTGTCCAACGGGAGAGAGCACAGACAACTACGAGAACATATTTGAATCCTCGACATCGTTCCATCTGGATATAATCCATCTGGAGGACTTCAAAAGGGTGATCGGGAGGTTGAAATCCACCCTGCTCTACGGGGATGCTTTTACCTGGATTAAACTGACAACATATCATACAGGTACGTACTTTCTGTTTGGCTGCTGCTCGCAAGTGTTTGTTGAACCAAATGTGTTGAACGCTGTCTAGCATAGCTTTTTCTCCTAGGTGCGCTGGACTATGTATTGTGTTAATGATGACTTGAACCATGGAGTCGGGAAGAAACCATATAGAATTTCCCTTCGTCATCCATCCTTGATCCGTTTGGATCCCTCCTAATTCAGTCCATTTCTTTATTTCTTCTGGTGTAGCATGTGTCTGTATGTCAATTACATCTAGGGCGGGATCCTTAACTGTCATGCAATGTGTTAGTGTCGGAACTATTGTCTTTGTCGTGTCAGTTGTATGAGTCTGATTCTGAGCAGTCTGTTTAGCTGTTCTGTCAGCTAGGTCGTTACCCTGAGAAATGATATCGGTAACTTTTGTATGGGCTTTGCATTTCATAATCGATATTGCAGTAGGTAGATGAATCGCGTCTAATAGAGCTTGAATGAGGGGTCCGTGTTGGATGTGGGCACCGTGAGAAGTTAAATAACCTCTCTCTCGCCACAGTACGCCGAAGTCATGGACGACTCCGAATGCATAACGTGAATCTGTGTATATGTTGACTTTCTTATTTTTGGCTTGAATACAGGCTTGTGTCAGAGCGATGAGCTCTGCTGCTTGAGCTGACAAAGTGTTAATACAATTTGTTTCAATGACTTCAGTGTCTGTTGTGACTGCGTAAGCGGCCACTAACTCTCCTGTACTTGTTCTCATACATGAACCATCTACATACAATGTCAGGTCTGGATCTGATAATGGAATATCGGTCAAGTCTTGTCTGGGTTTCGTCGTGATAGTAATGACTTCAATACAATCATGTGCTAATGGATCTGTTCCGTTTACTGGCAAAAGTGTGGCAGGATTTAATGTATTACAACGTCTGATTTCTATGTGTGGCTGAAACAATGTTAATTCATAACCGGTGAGTCTTGCTATAGTCAAGTGTTGTGTTTGCGTGCGGTTCAAGAGAACCTCTACTGCGTGTGGTACTTGTACTGTCAATTGATGTCCTAATACTATGGCATCGCTTTGTCTGATTGCTAAAGCTGTTGCTGCCACTGATTTCAGGCACGCAGGGAGAGCCTGAGCTACGGGATCTAATGTACTAGAAAAATAAGCACATGGTTTGTGTGATCCTGCATGTTCCTGAGTGAGTACTGACAAGGCAGTACCTTCGCGTTCTGTAACAAAGAGTGTAAAATGTTTACTGTAACATGGTGTTGCTAAAACAGGTGCTTGGCATAAAGCTTTCTTTAAGCTTTCAAAGGTTTGCGTATGTTCTTGAGTCCAAGGGAGGACAGTCGATGTGGCTGCCTCCTGTGTTGTCAACTGGATGAGTGGTTTTGCTAGAAATGCATATTGAGGGATCCACTGCCTACAGTATGAAGTGAGACCTATAAAAGCCCGCACCTCCTTTTGTGTCTTAGGTGGTGGCATGTTAGCAATTAACTGGATGCGATCAGGTGTAAGCTGTCTTCCCTCCTTGGACAGCAAGTGCCCAAGGTAAACAACTTGCTGGACACAGAATTGCAGCTTAGAAGGGGACACCTTGTGCCCCTTGTCGGCCAGAAATTGTAAAACCGTCAGTGACGCTTCTTCACATTTACGTTCGCTTCGGGCGGTGATCAGCAGATCATCGACATATTGGAGCAGGGCAGTGTTAACTGGCATGTGGATACTGTCAAGTTCTCGTTTCAGTGCTTGGCTATAGATGCTGGGGCTTTCTGTGAATCCTTGAGGAGCGCGTGTGAATTTAAAACTTCGTCCATTTAAACTGAATCCGAACAAATATTGACTTTCCGGATCTATTGGGACGCTAAAGAAGGCATTCTTGAGATCAATTACAGTAAAGAACGTTGCTTCTGAATCAATAGCTGTTAGTAATGAAGAGATATCTGGGACCACAGGGTATTGTGGTACAATACATTTATTTAATTCGCGCAGATCAATAACTAATCAATATACTGGTGGTGCCTTTGGATCCGTTCTTTTAAGAATCGGAATTATCGGTGAATTACATACATTGGAGTCGGTTTCCACAACCACTCCTTGTGCAATGAGCTCGTCAATGATTTGCAGCAAAGCCACAACAGCATCTGGTGGTAACTTGTATTGTCGCATTCGTGGTAGTACCACTCCTGTTTTTAGTGTGACTCGATATGGTGTAATGTTCATGCAACCAACATCAGTGGGGCCTTGTGCCCATAAATGTGTAGGTAAATTCTGCAGCCGGTGATCCATGTCTCTGGACACGTAGTGACCTTTGAAGTCACGTAAAAATAATCGTACTCCTTCCGGAGAACAACATATTATAGCTCCTAGAGCTTTCAATGTTTTTATACCTAACAAGTTTTCTGGACATGATTTAGTAAGCAATAAATCTGTAGTTCGTGTCAATGGACCAACCGTAAGTGGAAGGGGTTGCGATACTTCATTAATGATAGGCTTTCCTGAGAATCCAAGGGAAATATTCTGTGAGCCTGAGAGGGGTGCCCCTGGAACTTCACTGCGTCGTATAGTTGTTCTGCTTGCCCCTGTATCAAGTAAAAACTTTCTGTCTTCCCCTAATAGTTCACTATGTACATAAGGTCCCTCTTGATCTACAGGAACCTCGATAAGGGGTAAGCCAACTTCCCTCTCTAGGCTATTTCATGTGTATCGCTGATAATCGGGATAGTCAGTTTGTGCATACTGGTACATCTGTTGTGTCGTTGCTTGTGTGGCAGCAATAGGCTGCTGCTGTGATGTGGCTACGGTCTGTTGTGGAGCTGCCTGTTGCGGAGCTGGCCTAGATTGTGCATGCTGAGGGATTTGTGGTTGGTTCTGATCCTGTCTAGGTGGACGTGGTCTTTCCTGGGTTTTACCCGTGGCGATATTATGTTTCAGAACTGCACAATCGTGTATATAATGACCTTGTTGTTTACAATAGTTGCATGTCCCTTTCACCGGACCTGCGGAATCACACTTTTTATGACCATCAGCTGGAACTGACTGAGCCACAAGCATTTTCATTTTCGTGTCTTTCATACGTCTTTGTTCATGTTCTTGTTCTTCTCTAATTCTATTGTGGTGATATTGTAACATCTGTAACATCTGTGACGGGGTGTTACCTTGCCAGGTACTCTCGAATTTCAATACTCTATTCTTAACTTGCGGTAGGGAATTTTCAACTAATTTTGTCACAAACAGATGTGGATATGACTCGCTACTTGCTTTTATGCCACTATTTATACCAAAACATTTTTCAAATCGGGAATAGAAATCACTAGTGTCTTCATCTTGCTTTTGTTTACAGGCTGAGATTGCACCCCAGTCCTCCTTTTTCGTAGTTAATAAACGTGGCAGTACCTGCACTAGTAATCCTGGTAGTGCTGTAGTCTTTTCCCCAAGCCCTGATCCTGCAGCTCGGGCCTTTTCTTCGTTTTCTAATGCTGTCCAATCTATCTTTTGGTCTCCCACCTCCCATTCCTTTTCTTTGAGTTTCTCGTAAATACCGGCAGGCATTAATACTTTTAATATTTTCATAATGTCGGGGTAGGTATACTCTCCCATGAGTAACATGTCCTTTATCTCACGGTGGAAACCTGCTGGATCCTTGTCATGGCGGGGTACTACTTTCTTCATTTCTAATAATTCAATTTTAGTTATAGGCGTGTACACAAACACGCGTTTAAAGGTATTATCTTCACCTCTGATTGGGTGTACTTCGCGTAAGGGATTCTGTCTATCTATGTGATACATTTTTCTTCCCATAGTGGGAACTGGAACATGTTCTGGGCATACGAAAACTATATACTGGTTTCGAAATTCTAGAATTTCTTTAATTAGATCAGTACCTGAACCTCTCCATTTATTCGTGAGTAATTCTGTCAATATGTCAGGTAGGGGTCCAGGATCGGAGTGTTGGCTTTTATATAATATAAGGAGGTGTTGAATCATGGAT
The DNA here is from genome assembly GCF_964204655.1 of Triturus cristatus. NCBI lineage: Eukaryota > Metazoa > Chordata > Amphibia > Caudata > Salamandridae > Triturus > Triturus cristatus. The sequence continues at coordinate 1,197,908,657 of NC_140582.1, read as the reverse complement.
ATACCAGCTAAACGCTGTTCGTCTGGGGCAAGGTTCAGAAACGTGTGTGCTAGTGCATCATCACTGTATTTGCCGGGACTGTCAGCCCATTGTACTGCTGACCTGGCTAATTCTTGTTCATCCATGGAATCGAGCATATGGTACCCCCTTCGGTCTCGGAGTAATTTATCAGCAGCTTGGAATAGGTGTTCAGGAGACCTTGTATTTAACATAGGGGCTTGAAAATTTCTGTTACATTCTGGACGTATCGGACGTATCGGATCATTAAAGCATCTGGTATTATTAAAAGATCTTCCTTTACCTACATAAGCCATTGTCTCTAAGTGTCCTGTAGGCATTTCTGATTCCTCGTCCTCCTCTCCCTCTGATTCATGTTGATCTGTCTCTAATCTTTCTTTATGTATTCGTTCTACTTCTTTGCGAATCTTTCGGCACATAACTACTATACATGTCTGTTTATCATGTTTCCCTTCTGATATATTCTGACCCCATCTGGTAAGTACTTGCATTTCCTTCTGCTCTACCTCAGGCCTGTCTTGGTTTCTGATCACACAGTTTATGAAGAAGCGTAACAGTTGTCTCTGTATATCCACTTTCTGGTATTCCATGGCTTCGTCAATACTTTCAGGGCCTCGCCCTGATTGTACAAAGTGATATATATTGTCTAAATGTGCCACCATTCCTGGTAGCGTCGCTAAATACCTTGAAGCTCGTCGTATACGTAGTGATGACAGCAGCATACCGTCCCGTCTACCGGGCACAGGATCATATCTACAATCCACTAGATGCTCTTTAAACATGTCAGAAGTTGCTAGTTGGGGTGTACGTTCGTATGCTAAATCTCTAAGGGATAATTTATTTCCTCGGGGTGGCGTGGCAAAAATTTCTGTCGTACCTCCTGTCGCACCGTCTGAGGTGCTAGGCACGAAAGGATTTGTTGGATGTAAGATAGAAACTGTAGATGCAGGGAAAACGGTAGAAACAGATGGACCTGTGGGAATGTGCGTAGGAGTTTGTTGTTGCGGGGATACAGACGGATGATCTTGGCGTTGAGCACCATCGGTGGGCGGTGTGTGTGGCGGAACATTAGCATATTCAGGAGCTACATCATCTAAATAGGAAGAAAGGAAAACATCTTTTGCTGTTTTGGGGTGTGCTTTTATCGGGAGTAATGGAGGTGTCAAGTCTTTCGGTATTTCCGGGGTGGCCTGAGGTAACCCTTCGGCCAGAAGAGGATACATACCATTCATAAGAGTGTTTCGTTGTCTGTCTACTTGTTCTGCTTTTACTCGGGTACCTTCCTCAATTAATATATTTTCTCGGGCTTTATTCGAATTTTCCCTACTTTTCTCTTCCTGTCTGAGCGCCTTTTCTGTACGTCTATATGATTCTTTACGCCATAATTCAATGGCATCTTTCTGTGACTGTCTGGCTTTCTTTTTCCATAATTCTTCTTCTACTCTCATGATGCAATCTGCATCCCAGGTCCCAGCTGCGGGCCACCTCTGACTTTCTGGTAAATCCTTGGTGTAGTCCACCCATAAATCAAGAAATAATACGGCATCTAGGCCATGCTTATGATACATAAAGTACCCTGGAGTGTCCCTAGGTGGAATGGGAACAGCTTCTTCGAGTACCCCTTTTCTGGTTTTGATCTGTCTTAATTTTGAAAAGAGCGGCATTTTTAGACCTTATTACTTGAACACACTTAATACAATAAACACAATAATGAACAATCATTCACACCACAATATGTAGAACGTATTAAAACATTTAACATTTAACTTTTAACGAACGATGATAACTAATAGAAAACTAGTTACTGACATAATACTAACACTGGATAATACTGAATTATATGCAAGACATACTAGATATACTGCTAAACAGTACAGATACACTGCTGAAACAGTGCAGACCGGATTTGTGTACCCAAACCCGTCTTGACCGGCACAACCTAATGTGCACGTCTAACTGCCTCCCCGGCAACGGTACTCACCGGGTAGCACGGAACGGAAGGCCTCGGAACTGAACTGAACTGGACCGGACTGGACTCGACTGGACTCGGAACTTCGGAACCTGGTGGGCCTCGGTATACCTCGGATCTTGCTCTCTCAGCTAGGCTCTGGTCGGGATACTTCGCACTTCTCACCGCCTCGTCTGGGTGTTGATCGCAGCCTCAGTCACCCCCGCTTGGCCGGAGGGAGATACAGGAAATCCTGTGGGTACGCGTTGTTGTCCGTCCAGCTGTGGCAGGAGACCGGGCCTGCAACGCACCTCCGGCGCGTGAGATGAGAAAGTGTCCCTGTTCGGGCGCCAATTTATGTGGTAAATATTTCATTACCTGTACTATTTTTTTTATGCGGTAAAGTCTAGTAAGAATAACTCAGTAAAAATAAGAGGCAGAATCCGTGGTATTAGAGGTTCTGAAAGGCTTTATTCCTCTACAAAGGAATTATGGTTCGAACCATAGGCATCAAATTCCATCACCACGAGGGTTCAGGAAGGGAAGGCAATACATTATTGACAAGTAAAGATATTTATATGAAAAGCATTACATTAAGACAGATGCAGGAGGCGTAACAGCTGATAATACAGATAATAATATACATACGTAAATGAAAAAGGCGTACATATAGGCGTAACTAGAAACGTCATTAAACATGATGTCACAAGTGGGTGGATCCATAAGAGAATCCTGCAATGTCAGCAGAAATATTTGGCAGAGATGCGCGCGCAGCCGCATGACGTGTGATTGACGTGCAACTAGAGGGTGAAGGGAACTTGACATTTAGCTCTACATGTGGAGACAGAAGTCTGGGGGGTCATGTCAACCTAATCCCAAATCATATCTAATATCTTATGTTTAAAGAACTGTATTATCCAAAAGGAAAGGTCTCTCGGACGGAATCTATTCTAATACTGACTGTTAGTGCGTGTACAAGCGTCTAAGTGTCTACATGAGATGCGAGGGGGCAGGAATCTTCCATGGTAACAGGGGCTATGAATTACTTGCATGAGGACAGTGAGGCCTAGCCCTTTGCTCGGTAGCTGGAAGAATGTTTACCTAAACTACTAGACAGGAATGCATCGGATGAGGAGCGGAGCAGATAATCTTGAAGGTGAAATACAGTTTTTGGCAGGCAACAGGCCGGATCAGGCACCGTTAGCCGCGCAGGGAGTAGGACAAAGTTCATGGATACAGATGCGGGCTCAGACTGGAGCTTTCAGAGGCAGAAGGCAGGAAAAGGCTTGATGGCAGAATTCAGGGCCTACTCGCCTGAACTGTAAAACGTGGAAAGTGAACCACATAAAGTCGGTGGCCTTTCATACTTAGGAATGGAATATCTGACCCATTCATGGCGGATCTGAAAGAGGACATGTTGACGGTGGACGCACATGTATTTGCGTCTTCATAACTGGAACTGGAGGGAACATACATGTACTTGTAGCATGCACATGGAGCCGTTGGGGTCTAAGATAGGGGACATAACTGATCATAAAATTCATATTTCCTCACTAAGGTGCTGTAGAAATGGACAGAGATATGGTAAAGAAAGGATTCTTTCTTTATTTAAGAAACCCCTCACTCACCAACCTGGTTGGTGACATGCTTCATCATCGGGGTCCACCCAAGTGACCGAGTGCCACTTAGGTGTGCTTCGACGCCTGTAACTACAGCGGAGCTGGGTTTTTTGAAAAGTGAAAGGGTGTTGTAAGTGAGTGAGTTAAAATTGTCTTTGTATTACTCCCTAAAAAAAATTATTTGGAGTCACAAGACACAATTTAAAACCTGGTGAGATACTTGTATTGGCTAAATTGACCAAGAAGTATCAGTGATTTCGTGAAGATATGGTCAACATATTTCAACCTTAAGAATTGACAGTGCAAGGTTTTTATCAGGACCAAGTGTGTGAACCGGGAGGTCTACGCACGCTAAGGCGCACCCTTCCCAGATTCAAAAGAACGCCAGACCATCTACTTACGGTTCGGCACCCTTACAGCCTTCTGTGTAAGTAAAAAAGATTTATGGGAAACTAAATGAAGTTTCACCCCATGGAAACCGTGGGGGGGCTGGTTTTAGATGCATTTTCAAATAACTCTGGAGCCCGCCGGAATACCTGCAGTGGGGCCTCACGGAATCCCAAGGATGTATCTATCCACAATGACCAGGGTTAAGTGGCCATCCGGGAAACTTCCAAAGTCTGAGCTGACCCTTTATTCAGTCCTCTACTCTGTTCTCCTCTGTGATGAGAGGTGCCGTTACACTCTTGCCCCCAGTCAGTTGGCATGCAAGGCAGTTCCTGATCATGTTATCAAACATACCGTTTCTCTTAGGTGAGACTTGGTTTTTGTGGTTCCTTGATGGCTTTCATGCGGTAACTCTACTACCTTCTGGTGTAGCAATTTTGACATCATGATCCAGTGGCACCTCAGTAGCAGGTCACCGGCTGTAAAAACTCTGTTCATCTCATACTCTACACAACTGCAGCAGCTGTTCTTTGTCTGTTCTTTCTACCCACTGATTCATATCACAAAGAAACTTCCCCCACACCCGAACCTGGATGGTGGTGATGGTCTTTTGGAAAACTTCATTGTCTTGGGTTAATTGGCTGATCTCGCTGTGGTAAACACTTTGGGAAATGCACTGTGGCTAATAGTCTGCATGTAGTCCTCTACAGCGGATTCTCTGTCTCTTTGATCAACACTCAGTGGGGTGGGATGCCTTGAGAGGAAGTCTGCTGGGTTCTTTGCACTTGGTCTGTACTGCTGCAGCTGTACTGCCCATCTCTCAATGTGAGGTAGAGGCTGTTTCTTTGAACAACGCGGCAAGTGGCTTGTGATCCATGATCACCTTGAAGTTCCTTCCACTAAGGTATAGATGGAAATGGGTGCACCCCCACCTTAAAGCTAGCTATTCCCTTTCAATTTGGGTGCATTCAGTCTCGGTGGCTGTAACGGTTCAGCTGGCAAAAGCGAGGGGAATGCACAAGCCTGGTGCTTTTTCGTGTGTTGCCACTGCTCTGAAACCAACTTGACACGCAGCCACTATCTAGTTCTGTGGCTTTGTGGGTGTCAAAGTAGGCCATTGTGGTTTTGGTCAGAAGTGCCTGCTTGTTGCTCTCGAATGCTGCCTCTTTCTTAAATCCCAATGACCATTGGACTTAGGACTTTTTCAAGTCTCTCAGCAGCTCCAAGAGCTAGATTTAGCAGGAAAGGTCCGCAGTAGGTTGCCATACCTTGGATACTACGGATCCATGGTGCAGTGGCTTGCTGGATACCTTCAGACTTCTGGTGGTCTATTTTCTGTCTTTCGTGAACATGCATCTGAAGAAAAAAAAGGAGTATTTGTTGCAGTACAGGGTCAAACCATGATCAATCAGATGCTGCAGGATTGCCCGCAGATGCTGGTGGTGTTCCTCCAGGGTTATTGAGTAGATGAGTATATCACACTAATGTGTATTACCCTCCGAAGCCCTGGGAGAGTGTCCCGTATGGTCTTCGAAAGTCTTCTGCGGCCAACAAAACCCAGAAACTGAGACACTTGTATATCTCCTGAAGCCTAGATGTGTTCAGAAGGTAGTGAGTTACCAACTCTCTGGGTCTAACATCAGTTAGTAGTATCCTGAGTTGAGGTCCAGCTTGGGAAAACATTGAGTTCCACTGAGGTCTGCTATGATATCATTCATTGTGTGGGCTATGTGCCTTTCTTGTTTAATTGCTTGGTGCGGTAAGTGCATGTATTTCCACAACTGGATTGCTCCCAGTTGATTGTTTCACTATGCTATACCCATTGGGTGGGGCCTGACAACCTTTCAATGACATTGAAGCATTCCAGCTCACCCATTTCTTTCTCTACCATGGGCTGGGATAGAATGGCACCCATCTGTGCCTGAGTGCTATTGGTTTAACTGATTTGTCTATGCGTAGCTTGACAGGTATTCCTTTCAGGTATCAGAGACCTTGGAACAGTTGTTAAATTTTTCCAACATGCGGTCTACCTGCAAGCTTTGACGGTCCACACGAACAAGGCTAGTTCAAGATTATCTGCCCTGTGGCATCTTAGCAGTGTTATCTCCATTTGTCTAGTGATGTGAAATCTGGTGGGGACTTCTCCTTTACCATGCCACACTACTACATCAACGGCTCCCGTTAATGAAAGCGGTCATCTGTTTTGGTGGATATTAGTGATGGATGTAGCTTCAGAGGCTGATATTGCTCCAAACTCATGCCATTCACCAATGCCCCATGTCGAGCGGGCCTTGACTTCTGAGCCTGTCACCATTTTCTCACTCACAGGCTGGGGCTTTTTTCTTACACATGGTTATGTGGAACGACATGGGGAAACCTACTGTCTATCGGTGATGTCAGTCTGTTCATTGCCATAGGCCCATGTAGTATGGTGGTGTGTGCCTTTGTGGTTCTCCTTCCTCTAGGTGTTGACTGCAGGTCTCTGAGAAGGGTACTTTCTTTCCTGGTGTTCCAAGCCCCCTGTCTGCACCACGGCAGACACTACTGAAATGGCTTGTCTTTCCGCACCACATGCAGGTTTTGCTGGGTGAGGGACAAGACTCCAGCAGGAAGGCTTCCGTGCCACAAATTCAACAGCGCTGACTGGAACTCCAGTCCGTCATGTTGGTGAGACGTGGAGAAGGTCAGCCTCTCAGGATGTCCATGGCTTTGAAGTACTGGGTTTTTCAGAACCAACCCAGCGGTGCCAGGGAACACACCCGAAGACTTCGAGTTCTTCCTGTTTCAGACTACAGAAACACAGAGTCTTCTAGGTGAAGTCAAAGATCGTATTTATTGGCTGCAGACCAATCACAGGTATCCGAGAAGTACAGCACGGTGTATGTTCTCAGGAGACTGCTCCCGAACCAAAAACCAGTCTTTACTTATATACACAAAATTACGCTCTGGGCACCACCGCCCCTATTTTACAAGTGGTCATTCACATATTTTCGCTTCAAAGAAACAGTAAAGTCATGATGATGTTCCCACATTTCAGCTCAGTAAGCCCACAATTATTTACCCAGCGAGGCTCAGAACACTCATCAGATATCAGCAGCCCCCAATAAATTCGGCACCTCCTCCTCGTAAAGTAGGTCATAAAGTAGGAAACAGAGTCAGGTGTGAGAGAGATTAGTCAGGGTTCATGTGGGAAGAACGACTTTATGGTGTGTTGAAGTCCTGATGCTAATCCCATTTGGCCGCTGTAAAAGGAACCGGCCGGAGATGAGTGACCTCGGGCCTTGGAGTCAGTTTGCACAGGTCACAAAGGAGTCACAGGAGGTGTACGTGTCCTTTAGGCCTAGCCATGGCCTTAGTGCAGCCTATGTGAGGGCAATCACAAAATGGCTACCGCTTTAAAATGGAACCCAAGGCCATGGTATGTAGTATCGTGTACATGGTGAATTCATCGGTGAAACATGACGAAAACACTCATACATACCGGATTAGTCATTTGCGGTTCGCTGATACCAAAATCGGCATGGTAGGACCATGCCCCCTACATGGTTCCGAAATTTACAGTACCACAGACCCTCCTTTTGCCCTTACATAGGCAATAACTATACTAATCTGAGTCCAGATCTATATTCATGAAGTCATGGAGATGTTGCTGTAGCATCATCTTATTGCTTAGCTCGTCCCTTGATACAGGTCTCCTTACACATGATGTAACACAGAGGCTACATATAACAGGAGCACACTGTATACATAGACAGAACAGGAAAAGAATGGCTAAGATCATCCCAGTGACTACTAGAATCTTCCATCCCCAAGCTGTTATCAGTCCCCAGAACCACCCCATCATCGACCAATCTCCTTTTTCCACGTGAATGGATTCGGAAATCTTATGCAGTTTGGAGATGGCTTGATAGACTGTCGGAGCGGTATCTGGTATGAAAATACAACAGCTTGATTGGATAACCTTACATACCCCACCACGGTCTGCAAGTATTACATCTAGAACCATACGGTTCTGCAACGTCATAAGGCGATCCGCTTGGAGCTCAGCTGTCAAGTTACCAAGGGCACCAGCCGTTACATTAACAGTGGTTTCCACTACACGAGTCAGTTGTCTCAGATTCCTACTATTAACCATTGGTCCCCAAAACGGCAGGAAACCCAAGAAGAAGTCTCCCGCTTCCTGACCGGCAGTATCCTCCTGACTAACAACGCCTCTCACAACTCTGGTCTTGTGATAATCAAAGGCGGCAGTAAATGTCGGCGGCAGCAAATTTGCAACATAACATGTGCCCGAGAAATCAGGAGGCAACCATGTATATGCTCGGTCATTGCAAACAAAGTATGTACCCTTGGCAGCCAAAAACACAGGGGAAAACTGTGATCGAAAGGTGTACGTTTCAGTACAGTCACTTTTCCCTAGTTGAGCTCTTGGATTCTGACCATTGCCTTGTAAACAGAACCGACCTATGTGGGGTACGACCCAAATTGGGGATGAACTCTTACGCTGTTTCTCGCCTAGACTAATGCTATACCCCGTCGCGTTCCAACCTACATAAGCTTGCAACTCATCCTTGGGAATAGATGAATATGCATCTATGTCTCTGCTCATATCAGCAACTCCTTTCACCAAGGCCTTATTGTTCCTGCTAGGTCTAGTGGAACGCGGTGGTCACGGGGAATATGTCTCAAGTGCGAAGAGAAACATAGTCTGGAATGCCCATGATGACCCATTATAGCTAAACGGCAGCACTAGATATGGGATACCTTTATTAATGGTATGTGGCATCAAACCACACACCCAGCAATTTGTTGTATTCATAACTAGTTGGTGCTGGTGCAGAAGTTGAATAAACGAATTGTTTACGAACTCAGAACGTCTAGCTTGTTCATGTTCAGGGAGAGGGTGGAAAGAGTGTGAGGAAACAGTAGGAGGAGGTATGGGCTGTACAGTGGGTGCAAATGATACTTGAAAAGACAATAATACATAACCTACAGAAAACATCACCATGCTAAATAGTACAAACAGACATAATATTACAAAACTTTTGCTATTCATTACTTTACATATTCTGCTCTTAAAATTCATTTCCTCATCAGGTCTCTCCATCTCGAAAAACTCCATCCTCTAATCGTGCTGTTCGCGGCGGATGAGTGTCTTCTGCTAAGGAGTACACCTGTCAGTCCAGGGAACGCCCTAGACCAACCAGAACCTTTGACCTAACGTCTCCGGCTTGTACCCCAAAGTCTTGACACCGCGACCCTACAGCTGAACCCGGATGGTGGTTCGAAAAACAAAAAATAAAGAGTGTCTTAGATGAGAGAGCTGTACTATCTAAAAAATATCAAAGGAAAAGAATTGTATTTGTCCATAGGCCTCGACCTTAAATTGTAGCGATTTCTTGTAGGTACTGTCTGGTCTTGAAACAAGAGTTCAGGCTCTGTGGTGTCCGATCTATTTGATGGTGGCACAGCTTCTTGCAGAATGTCGTCACTTTCCTGCTCAGAGCTTGCTCCTTTCACGCGTGCATCGCTAAATGGCACGGATCGAGGCACAGTGTCAGTCTCAGAACCAGCGATACCCTCCTGGACCCACCAGTCATACGGCAGAGGCAAAGGGACCCTCTTACAATGTACGCCGTGAATCCAGTTCTTTTTCCCTTTCACTCGAACAGCTGATCTTGTCGAGATAAGGACGAGGTGAGGGCCGGTCCAGCGGGGCTCATCATTTTTCGTCCTCTTGAAATTTCTGATCAGCACCCACGATCCAGGATTGATAGGATGTCCTGGAGCTTCAGAGGCCTGAGGCAGAGTATCGTGGACCTGTTGGTGTAAGACACGCAATTTAGCCGTCAATTCATACAGGTAATCAAGCAGTACTGGATGTTCGATCTCACTGAATTTTGTCGGCCTTGGCACTCCCCATACATTGGCTGGACGGCCAAACACGATTTCATACGGACTAAGTCCCACTCGTGAATGCACAGTCATTCTTGTTGATAGGAGTGCTAAGGGCAGGGCGTCAGGCCATTTGAGACCAGAACTCGCTTGGATCTTGGCCAATTTGAGCTTCAATGTGCCATTATAGCACTCTACTAGTCCAGCTGATTGGGGGTGATTTGCAGCGTGGAATTTCTGCTTAATGCCTAATCCCTCACATACATTCTTCATCACTAGGCCCACAAATTCACTCCCATTATCACTCCAGACCATTCTCGGCATTCCAAACCTAGGGAAGAATTCTTTGACAAGGGCTTTAGCGGTGGATAACGCAGTATTGTCTTTTAGGGGATATGCTTCTATCCACCTTGAAAAAGCGCAAACAACAACAAGTACATATTTCAGATTGTTGCACCTTTCCATGTGGATGAAATCTAGCTGAAAAACCTCGAACGGATACGTTGGAGGCGCAAAATGACCAGCTGGAGTTGGGGTTCCCCTACCAGGATTGTATTTCAAACATACCATGCAATTTTTGACCACATTCTCTGCACACTTGGGAATTCCAGCATTCTGCCATACTGGAGCTAACAACTTACAAATCCCTTTCACACTGATATGCGCCATTCCATGTGCCATCGTAACCACTGGAAGCACATATGCATCAGGTAACAACCATCGCCGGTGCTCTGACAAATCAACCCAACAACCATTTTCATCCAATCTACCCTTACATTCTCTCCACATTCTCAATTCTTTCTCTGTGGCTTCAGCTTGAAGGGACTTCACACTCTCTATCGTGTCTTCACACATTCCAGCATCACCAACCCATCTTGCAGGGCCTGCAACATACATTCGATTCGTCACATCTTTTGCTGTTTCGTTCGCGATTTCGTCAGCAAATGCATTACCACGACCAACATCATCAATAACCTTCTTGTGTGCACTGCATTTCACAATCGCAACTTGTAACGGTAAGGTCAGTGATTCAAGGAGATCATTCACCAACTGACCGTTCTGAATCTTAGTTCCATGCGAAGTCAGGAACCCACGTTCTTTCCACAGACGCCCAAAACTATGGGCCACGCCAAAGGCGTACTGACTGTCAGTATATATGTTTACCTTTATTCCTTTTTGACAACACGCATGCTCTTGTAAGTGCCATTAATTCTGCTGCTTGAGCCGAATTATGTGGTATACGTGCGGTTTCAACAATCGTGTGCAAAGTCGTGATGGCATATGCAGCAGTCGTATCACCATTCGGAAGCTTGAAGCACGAACCATCCACCCACAAGGTACCATCACACTCAACCAGGGGAGTATCTTTAAGATCCACTCGCCCTTTTGTTTCTTCTTCTGTTCTGAACAGACAATCATGCTGTTCAATCTCATCTGTGTCTGCTGAAATCGGTAATAATGTAGCTGGATTCAACGTGTTGCACCTCTTTATGTGCACATGACTCGCTAGCAGTGTCAACTCGTACCCTGACAGACGAGCACTAGTTAAGTGCTGTGTCTTGGTCCTGTTTAACAATGTGTCCACTGCATGTGGAACCATTACAATCAGCGTGTTATTCATTACTAACCCAGCAGACTGTCGAATAGACACAGCTGCTGCCGCTGTGGCTCTCAAGCAACTTGGCAATGCCTTAGCTACTGGATCCAAAGTCGACGAAAAATACGCGCATGGACGCTGTCTGTCTCCAAAAGACTATGTCAACACTGACAACGCACAACCTTCTTTCTCGTGAACATACAATGTAAAAGGTTTACTGTAGTCGGGGGTACCCAACACAGGAGCTGAACATAATGCACTACGCAATTCTGAAAAACTTTTCTGACAGTCTTCAGACCATGGGACGGGATTCGGTGTATCTTTACATGTTAATGCTATCAAAGGTTTTGCCAGCAAAGAAAAACTCGGGATCCACTGCCTACAGTATGAAGTAATACCCAAGAAAGCGCGCACTTCTCTCTGTGTTCTTGGCACGCTCAATTGTGCAATGGCCTGAATTCTCTCTGGGGTCAGTTTCCTTCCCTCCTTCGATAAGAGATGACCTAAGTAGGTCACTTCTTGTCGACAATATTGCAGTTTTGAGAGAGATACTTTGTGATGAAAGGCAGACAAGTGACGCAACAATGACAATGTAGCTTCTTTACAAATCTCCTCAGTATCCGCGGCGATTAGTAAATCGTCAACATATTGGATAAGGGTAGCACCACTAGGTAAAACAATTTCATCAAGCTGCGCTTTTAAAGCCTGACTGTATATTGATGGACTTTCACAGTAGCCCTGTGGAGCACGTTTAAAGCGGAAGCTTCGTCCTCCTAAACTGAAACCAAAAATATCCCTACTCTCCTCTGCAATCGGGATGCTAAAGAAAGCATTCTTTAAATCGACCACTGAGAACCAAGCAGCGGAAGCTGGAATCATAGTTAACAAGGCAGTTATATCAGGGACAACTGGAAATTGTGGCACAACTATCTTATTAACCTCTCTAAGATCGATCACAAACCTGTAAACAGGTGGCTGAGAGGGGTCAGTACGTTTTAAAACAGGTAAAACAGGATTATTGCAAACGTTGCCTCTTGTCTCTTCAATTACATCCTTTTCAATCAAATCATAGATGATCGCTAACAACGCTTTCTCACCTTCATTAGAGATCTTGTACTGGGGAATGCGTGGCAATTTAACATTGGCTTTCAAAGTGACCACATATGGCGGTATTTCCAAGAGACCCACATCATTAGGACCAGTAGCCCAAAGGACATCCGGAAGAGACAACAATTCGGCTGGCAGTTTATTCTTCGACAAATACATTGGAGAAACCACTTCCCTACCCAGTGTAAGTTGTACTCCCGAGGGGGAACAATATAATGTTGCATGTAATCTCTTTAACAAATCCAATCCTAACAGGTTTTCACCACATCCTGTCGTTAGGAGGAGGGGTGCTTTCAGCTCACAAGGTCCAACGGAAAGGGGAATAGGACTAGAGATCGGGTTCCTAACCGGGGCGCCAGAAAAACCTACTGAAACATTCATTTCGCCAGACAAAGGCGCGCCCGGGAGTTTTGAGTGCATAATTGAACTCTTTGCAGCACCAGTATCCAACAAAAAGGGTTCTGACACACCTGCTGTAGTTACCTTAACATACGGTCCACTCTGATCCACTGGTACTGAAACAACTCCCTCTCTTTGTCTACGGCTGTCCTAGTAATCATTACCTTCTGAATTCCCATCTTCTGCATAATAGTCATTATTATAGTACTGAGCTGTTCTACCAGTTACATTGGCCTGCTGATCAAAACTGTTCACCGTATTTTGAGGCGGAAGAGGACGCGCGTTCTGGGGAACATTCCCACGCCCTCTACCTCTGGGAGCTTGCTGACCACCTCTACCTCTCGCGCCATAAGCATTATTCGTGCGCTGCAACAATATAGGGCAACTATATTTAAAATGACCTTCTTGTTTACAATATGAACATTGATTGGGACCTACAGGAACACGCTGTTGTGAATACTCGAATCTTTGCATGTTTCTCTGAAACTGCTGAGGTTGCTGATAGTTACTCTGGCCTTGCTTATAGTTATTCTGATCTCCACGTGGAGGGTAGGCATGCTGTAAAAGAACCTTCGTTTTTAACTCTTTTGTTTTCTTGTCTGCTCTATCTTTCTCATCTTTATCCCTATTTTCGTAATACTGTGCAGTAGCCACTATTTGCGCTGATGAGGAAACAGCCCAAGAACTCTCTGAATCTTTTAACTTCTTGCACAACTCGGGAAGCAAATTATGCACAAATTTATCAACAAATAATCGTTGACCACCTTCCGTACTCATGTCTTGACCACTGTGGTCGATAAATGTCTCTTCAAATCTGGTGAAGAAATCAGACACTGTTTCATCTTTCTTTTGTTTGCATGCGGATAATTTATCCCAATTCACACGCATTGCCGGCATCAAAGTTTTCATATAATTAATTATTCTACCAGGGAGTTCTGCTACTAAGGGCTCAGGTTTTGCACCACCAACTTGTGCAGTGTCTGTAGCAATGATATTAGCCCATGTGCCACCTAGTTCTGCAACATGATCTGCATTACGAATCAATCCCCACAAAGGCTGCGGAACAACATTCCCGAACAACATATCTATGTCAGCCAGATTCATGACACATGATTCTGCAGTCTGTGATAACTCCTTATAATATCCTGCAGGATTTTTACGGGGGTCAGGCAATGTCTGCTTAAGCGCTAAAACTTCTGATCGCTTCCAAGGAACATGTACCCAAACACGCTGGAAATGAGGCAGCACAGCTGGATTAGCATTTGCATCACCAGGTCTCCAAACTGGAGGAACCTCACGCATCGGGTATTGGCGCGCTTTTACCTGTTTCCCTACAGGGAATTCCTGTTCAAACAACGACTGATGACATTCCCCATTCCTGAAAGACAACAATGTCGCAACTGCTTTTTCAACAACAGAACCGTCAATCGCGCCTTTTCCAAATTCAAACCTTAATTGACACAACTCCTGCGGGCTTAAATTTAAACCGTTATCTTCCAATTCCTCACAGAGGAATTCACACATTTTCTCAAAGACGTATCTCTGTTGTGGTGTTTCCCATTGATGAAAAACATTCACAACAGACTCTACATCATATCTGGAAGGATAAACAATCCATCTACGTGCCATGCGGTCCAGTTCTTCTTTCTCTCTCGGACCAGGCATGTGACTACGTAACTGCTTACGTTGTGAACCAGGGGTCGTACTAGATGACCCAAAGAGTGGCGATATAAGGCTAGTGACCACACTAGCTATTCGTTGTCGTGTAGAAGGAGAAGGTGAGGCAAGAACAGGGGGAAAGACAGAGGGAAGAAAAACGGGTGCAGGTACAGGTACAGGGGTCGTATCAGGAAGAGCGCCAAGGGGGGCAGCTGATGCACCAGGTAAAGTTGCGGGAAGCGCAGAAGGGATAGGCAGCGAAATCGGCGGCCCTTGAGAGGGCTGCGCCGTAGGCATAGGAGCCGGCTGAGGAGGAGCTGGCGGCTGCAGACAAGCTTGTGGCAAATTAACTAGAGGCTGTACATTTAAAGGTTGCGGAGGCGCTGTAGCACTCTGCGCATACGGGGGTGGCGAACTCAGCAAATGTGACATTAGGGGATCTTTCTCCTTTTCTTTTGACGCATCCTGCTGAAAGGGTGGCAAAACTGGGTAACATTTATCAATCACTAATTCACGTTGCCTGCGCAACTGCTCATTCATTTGTTCGTCTTCATTATCTTTAAACTGCAAGGCTGCTTGCATTACCGACATACCTTTCTCTCTTTTATTTCTCTTTGCCAATTTAATTTCTTTCTGTTTGGCTTCCTTTCGCCATAGGCAGAAAGAATCAAACATCGCCGGCCAGGCTGTCTTATTAAATAATTTAACTTCTAAGTTATCTAGGACCTCTGTGTCGAAACTACCATTTTGGG
Source organism: Triturus cristatus (assembly GCF_964204655.1). Lineage (NCBI taxonomy): Eukaryota > Metazoa > Chordata > Amphibia > Caudata > Salamandridae > Triturus > Triturus cristatus. Next base: position 1,197,893,276 of record NC_140582.1, on the reverse strand, counting down.
GCCATTTTAAAACACCATCCTTCCTGCTGTATCGGATCCATGCTTCATTATACGTAATGGGGCCCACGCCATGTTTTACATAAAGCTCATAAGTTGGAGTTCCAATTGGAGGAACCGGACACGAATCCTCTAATCAGGAGTCCCTATTACAACCCAAACAAAACAAATTTCCAAATATACTAGAACCAGGCATCGTCGCTCACTAGTCTAGTTTCAAACTTGAAAGGATTATCGAATACGATAGTCTCGTGAATACACGAGTCCTTCGGCTTTGGCACTTGCAAGTTCCAAATCAAAGCGATCCCGAAGGGATACCAAACCAAGAACCAAACTAAGAACTGGGAGACGCTCCACTTATACTTAACTGAGGTATCGATGACGTCACCAGAAGACTCGTCTATTGTTTCGCTCTACCAAATCATCAAGGGTCCAAAACAGGGCGATAGTCAGGGCAGCAGTCCTTTGTAGCCGTCAGGACGCGGAGAACCTCGCGGTAAAGACTTTCGGACCACGTCGACATGCAGGGGTCGATGAAGTGGCGGCCTTCCTCCAGAATTTTCACACGAAGCTCCTCACAAACCTCTGGCTTGGACCGGTACCGCTGAAATCGCCCCACGTTGGGCACCAACTGAAGTACTGGGTTTTTCAGAACCAACCCAGCGGTGCCAGGGAACACACCCGAAGACTTCGAGTTCTTCCTGTTTCAGACTACAGAAACACAGAGTCTTCTAGGTGAAGTCAAAGATCGTATTTATTGGCTGCAGACCAATCACAGGTATCCGAGAAGTACAGCACGGTGTATGTTCTCAGGAGACTGCTCCCGAAACAAAAACCAGTCTTTACTTATATACACAAAATTACGCTCTGGGCAACACCGCCCCTATTTTACAAGTGGTCATTCACATATTTTCGCTTCAAAGAAACAGTAAAGTCATGATGATGTTCCCACATTTCAGCTCAGTAAGCCCACAATTATTTACCCAGCGAGGCTCAGAACACTCATCAGATATCAGCAGCCCCCAATAAATTCGGCACCTCCTCCTCGTAAAGTAGGTCATAAAGTAGGAAACAGAGTCAGGTGTGAGAGAGATTAGTCAGGGTTCGTGTGGGAAGAACGACTTTATGGTGTGTTGAAGTCCTGATTCTAATCCCATTTGGCCGCTGTAAAAGGAACCGGCCGGAGATGAGTGACCTCGGGCCTTGGAGTCAGTTTGCACAGGTCACAAAGGAGTCACAGGAGGTGTACGTGTCCTTTAGGCCTAGCCATGGCCTTAGTGCAGCCTATGTGAGGGCAACCACAAAATGGCTACCGCTTTAAAATGGAACCCGAGGCCATGGTATGTAGTATCGTGTACATGGTGAATTCATCGGTGAAACATGACGAAAACACTCATACATACCGCATTAGTCATTTGCGGTTCGCTGATACCAAAATCGGCATGGTAGGACCATGCCCCCTACATGGTTCCGAAATTTACAGTACCACAGCTTGAGTTTAATGGCCAGGAGCCTCCCAGGCTTCTGCACTGGTGGGATCTTATACAGCACCACTTCCATTTCCACTGTGTGGGACGCTGACAGATCGTGAGAGTGCGCTATGATGGGGATGTTTTCTATGCGGATACCAGGCTGGTGTATTATGAGGCCTCTAATTGTGAAGGACCTGCACCCTTGAATGAGTTGCACACTGACCTCCTTGACCTGGTGGCCTTTGGTGCAGGTGCTTGTCAACTCCTATAGTCACATTTAGAAGGCTTCAATGGCCTCCCCTTCTTGCTGTAGTGCCTGACGCAGTTTGAATTGTGGCTGAAATGCACAAAGTGGTGAAGTGGCGACCTCTTGATGATGCCATTATTGTCTTGTGTGGCTCTGAAGTAATTGTTTAGGTGCCCCAACCAAGTTTACCATCTGGGTGCCACAGCTGTCAGGTCCTAAAGCTCAGTAAATGGCTCTAGAACAGACAGTGTGAAGTGCATACCTATAGGAGCAGCAGCCCTAGCCGCCAGTGCATTGGCACCCCCTTGTCCCACATGGGCATCGTCCGCCATGGAGGTGATGCGGCGGGTAAAGCTGCAGCATGGTGGTCCATTTTGCAAATACTCCCTTCTAACCTCCAAGCTCTATTTTTTTTATTTATTATTTGTTCATTAGATTTTAACAGTTTACATACAGAGAAGCATAGGTTCATACATGAAATATATGTTGAAATAGACTGACATTAATATGGCTGTAGATTATACATTAGTGGTGATTTTCAACTATAATAGACTCTTATCATTTGTATTGTCATGGAAGTATATACATATAAGAGCTCTACGTATAGTCAAGGTGTTTTAGATATGACATTATTGTCACTAGGAGCCTTGGTTATTTAATCCCAGAGTTCGGTTGTATATCTGCTAAGCCAATGTCGATACTAAATTGCTGGCCTGTATCCCTGATTAATAACCGGGGTGCTATACTGGGGTATGGATATGGGGTCAGCGGGGAGGGGGTGGGGGTGTGTATCCAGACTGAGGGGGAAGGGGGGAGGGAGCAGGTCTTTTGTCCAAGTTCACCTGGTGATCTAGCTTGGTACTGCCGTGCCTGCAGGGGGAAGGGGGAGGATGACTATCTCCCGAACGCTAATCTGGAGTTGAACTCAAACGTAGGAGGTGCTATGGGGTGTCCCTGGAGTGTGCGCGTACCATGTCAGTGTGTCTTTCAAGGGGTTCTATCGTTGTAACGGGTGTTGCCTGGGTTTGGTGTGCCTCATCCGGGTCATCCTGCGTAGTTTGTTGTCTAAATTGGTATAGTAGTTGCGCCCATTCCATGGAAATATGAAGTTTGCGTGTTCCTTTTACTTCCTCATCCCGTATCGCTTCCTCTTCAGCCACCCCCCATTTCTTGGCTGCTCATACCCAGGCCTCCACTGGATGTCCCTCTCTTTTCGCTAGGAGGAGGGAGAGTGATATGAATCGGACCTGCACTTTATCAATTTTCCTTCTTTTAAACACGCCTATTGCGCACGCCTCCCATGACGTGATCCTTGGGACATTCATGGTTGCCTGAAGTGTCTCATGAATGTACTCCCAGTACTGTTGTAGTGTGGGACACCCCCAGAACATGTGTTTGAAATCCGCTGCTGGGGCTGAACACCGGGGGGCATAGGAATTGCGTATCTGGGTAGAAGCACTGCAGGTGTTTTGGTGTCAAAATGCCCTGTGTAAGATATTGAATTGTATATTTTTAAAGTGTGAATTTCTGGAGACCTTTTTGGGGTATTCTAAAGTTTGTTCCTTCCTTATTGTGTAACGGCCGACCTATGTCTTCCTCCCATGTCTTACGCAGTGTAGTCAGGGGCTTGAGTAGTAGTTCTCGAGTGGCTTTATATAGCCATGTGACTAAGTGTCTGCTTGCCCCCATAAGTAGTTTGGCATGTATTACTGGGTGTGTCGGTGGTTCTCCTGCATGTGCATCCCAGAACCGACAACCGCTGGCCACAATGCACCTATGCAGTAGGAATTGCCCTAGGGGGAGGTCATATTCTTCTACTAGCTGATTATAGGGTCATAGTTGCCCGTCCTCGAAACGGGATTCCCACTCTGTTAGTGAGTTGTCGGTCCACTTCTGTGGGGATCGGGCTGTGTAATATTTGTCGTCATTGGGAAACCCTACCAATGGAAGAAGTGGGGAATACGGAGGTTTCTTCCCGGACATGCGATGGATTCCCAACATACAGGTGCGACCTATCGACACTTGTAGTGGGTAGGACCGTTGAGGCTTGGTGCCAAGTAGTAGCATGCGCCGCAGTGCTGGTAGGGGGATGCATCCCCCGTTGGAGGTTGCCTCGCCCATGTGACGCTCCGCAGTCCAGTGTGAAAGCCATTGCAGCTGTGCTGTTAAAAAATATGCTTCAAATGCTGGAGCACTGAGGCCCCCTCGGTCCGTTGGTAAGAGCAATTTAGACAGAGCTACCCTGTGTCGGCCCACTCCACAGATAAGAGAGGTGAGTAGTGTGTCCAACTCCCGGAAGAAAGGGCGGGGAGGAATGACAGGGAGATTCGCAAAGTAGTACAGCAATCTGGGGACAATGATCATTTTGGCCAGTGCCACTCACCCAATGGGGGCCAGGGGTAGCGTTTTCCAAAAGCCCACCGCCGTCCTTATACCTGCTAATGCCTTATGGTGGTTCCCTTCATAGATGTCCTTGGGGGAATTGTACAATCGTACTCCCAAATATCTAGGCGCACACACTGCTCCACATAAGTCTCTGATCCCCTATTATAGTGTCAAAGGGGGCTAGTGCACTCAGCGGATAGATCGTGGACTTACTCCAGTTTACACGGAGGCCTGAGGCATCCGTAAATTCTCATAGGGTTGTTCAAATTAGGGTCATGTTGACGGTTATGTCGCGTACGCACAATAGAAAATCATCCACGTAAAGAGAGATGCTGTGGATCGAGCCCTCTATTGGGATACCACAGTTTCTCCTTCTCGACGTAATCGAATCGCCAGCGGTTCTATGGCCAGGGCGAATAGTAAGGGGGAGAGGGGACACCCCTGTTGTGTACCCCTCTCTACCCGGATCGGGGCAGATATGTATTTGCCCAGGCGCACCCTTGACGTGAGGTTCGTGTATAAAAGTTGCATATATGCCAATAGGTTTGGACCCACGCCACTTTGCTGGAGAACGGCGAAAAGATATGGCCATAGGAGAGTGTCGAAGGCTTTTTCTAGGTCCAGGATCAGGCATGCTGCATTAAGGAACCAGGGGTGGGCACTATCCTGCACCTGGAATAGCCTGCGCAGGTTCTGGGACGTGTTGCGTCCCGGCACAAACCTGCATTGATCGGCGTGAACCAATGGGGGAGGACTTGGGCGTACCGGTCCGCTAGTATTTTCCCCATGATTTTACAGTATGCATTTAGTAGCATTATCTGCCTATACGAGGCTGGGAGCCTCAGGTCTTGGTCTGGCTTTGGGAACGTTACCAGAACGGATTCTCTGAGTGAGCTTGGTAACTCACCACGCTCCAAAGCATCCTCGTACATGTCCACCAACCAGGGGAGGAGCTGACCTAAAAAAGCGCCATAGTATTCTAAAGGGAAACCGTCTATGCCCGGGGCTTTGTTGAGTGCTAGGGCACGGATTGCGCAGGAGATATTAGCGGACACAATCTTCTCTTCCAGGGAATCCCTATCTGCTGCCGGGATCTTAGGTATAGTTAGAGGGTTCAGGAATTGTTTGATTGATATCAGACAGTCTGATGTTGGGCATCGTTAGATATCTGAGTAGAAGGTGTGGAAGATTTACAGTATCTCCACTTGCGAGTATCGAGGAATCCCTGCCTGGTCTATCAGCTCCGTGACTGGCTGTGGCTCCGTATCTTATCGGGCTAGCCAGGCTAGAAGCATCCCGGCTCTGTTACCCTCCCTATGGGTCCTGGTCGCATGTGCTCTAAAGTTGTATTTGCGTAGGTCTCGTTGTGTCTCTGCATATGCCGTCTTAGCCGTTGCTACTTGTGCCGGGGTGGCTTTGTTCGCATCTGCCTCCTTAGTGAGGGTCGCTAAGGTGGTTTCTGCTCGTAAGAGCGCCTGCAAAAAAAAAATCAGGACCCCTACTATCTGCTGTATACACTGTCCCCTTGTTTCAACTTTAAAAGCATCCCATTCTAGCGATCTGGACGTTGCTGTGTGGGCATTGGTTGCGAAATAGTCATGGATGCTGTTCTTCTGGTCGTGTCTAAACACTTGGTCTGTAAGGCACTCTCGCTGTAGCTTCCATGTAGGCACTGGGGGGTGATGGGGTCTCCAGCTGAGGGTTACGATGTGAGCATCATGGTCCGATAGGACCTGCCCTAAATAATCGGAGTGTTGGATTATTGGGAGGAGTGATGTAGTGCAGAGGAACCAGTCGAGTCGCACCCGCAGATCATTGGGGGATTGAGTGAAAGGAATACAGCCTGGTGTCCGGGTTCTGGACCCTTCACACATCAACCAGCGCCCATTGTGTAACCCATGTTTGGAAACGTTACGTCGGCTTACGTGCTGGGGAGTGCAAGGGGGGGTGGGATCTGTCTAGATGGAGGTCCATTGTGCAATTGTAATCGCCCCCTAGGAGCCATGGTATTGATGTATGTTGGACTAGAACTTTGCTGAGTTGTCCCCAAAACTTGTCCTGGTCGACACTGGGGGCATATATGCTCCCCAGGAGTATCGGCTGGCCTTCTAGGAGCCCCTCTAGGGAATCCCTGGTCGGAGCCAAATCAGTGTACCCCGGACAAAGTCTGAGTAAGTCGTGGCACTAATAATCCCCCTCCATTTCTTGCGCAGTCTGTTAACTTCTAATGCCGTCAGATGTGTTTCCTGCAACACAGCTATATGCACTTATTGTCATTTGATAGATGAGTATACGGCATATCTTTTGCGCGCTGTGTGCATTCCCCTGGAATTATTTTTTATGTTTTAGATACCTGTGTTAGATGTTGTGGGGGGAATATGATATGGTTTGTGGGGTTGGAGGTGACCTTCCACATTCCGATAAACTGCCCATATTTGACGGACCCGCCCGTCTGCACGCTGTTCTTGGGGGTGTTTGGGTATGTCTGCAAGGGGTGGGGGTATAACTATAAACTAGGGAAAACTTCCAACTAAAAGGACCTGTCGCTCGTGGCGACACGTCCAAACTAGTACGTATGTACATACTTTAGTACAGTAAATGGGGAGTCGTGGTCTTTCTCGCTTATGAAGGATGGTCTGCAAGGCCCGGTGTAGCCTTAGAGTGGAAGTGTGATTCCGGTCGGGGCCCCTTATTCCCCGTGTGTTGCGGCCATGAGAATGGTGTGGTTTTCTTATGGCCTTTCCCCACATTAGTCCCATTAAGTCACATTATTATGGCACTGTTCAGGTATTAGGCGATGGGGTAATGTCTGATGCGCCGAGGTGACCAGGAGGCTCCCAGTGTCTATTGTGAAACGCAGATGTCCAAGGTCTGTTGGGCCCCTGTTGACGGGATGATCTGGTTGGTTTGGGAAGAATTCATGCCTGTGAATTCCACCCCCGACGTGATACAGGGTGCATCGAGGAGTTAGGTGATGGCCCAGTATCTATTGTTAGATGAACGTATCCGCAGTCTGTGGTGTCACTATGGGTGGAGAAATAGAGCCATCACGAGATGTGTTTGTATCGCTTACTTCCTACTCCGGTGTAAAAAGATGGGGTCCTTTTTCTTCGTTGGAGCTCTCTGCTGTCGGGCCAATCTTCGTGGCCGCCCTCAGTGTTCTCCTGCGTTCTGCAATTATTTTCTCCAGGTCCGGAGAGCTTCGAATGCTAGCCCGAGGTCGTGAGCTCCACTGTTTGAGGGTAACTTTCTTCTGTCGATGTCGCTGACTTCTAGGTTCCCGGTGTCCTGAGAGTGTGTCATCAGCCCCAGCACCCTTTAGGTGTTGCTCTACCCAGTTATGTGCTTCCTTGGGGTCGGAAAAAAAGTGTGTGCTACCATCACTCATGATTTTGAGGCGTGCTGGAAACAGGAGGGCATATTGAACATGCTTTTGGCGTAGTAGGCACTTAACCTCTGTGAAAGTTGCTCGCTGCCTCTGGACCGCCTTGGAATAATCAGGGAACAACATAACTTGCTTATCTTCAACCCGGATCGGCCCGTGTTGTCTGACCGCCTGTAGTATTGCGTCCCAGTCTTGATAGTGGAGCAATTGCAGCAGGAATGGTCTGGGTGGGGAGCCCGGAGGAGGCCTGCGTGCCGGGACGCGATGTGCCCTCTTCACAGAGAAGAAGGGGGTCGGGTCAGTTGCTGGCATGAATGTCCTGAACCACATTTCAACGTACCCTCCAGGTCATCTGCTATGTCTTCTAGGGTTTTCACTCGTGTCTGGAGGTTGTTCAGGGTGGACTGATGCAATTTCATTTGGGGTTCTATTGTGTACGTTGTTTTCTCGCCTTGTTTCACCTTGTCTGCCAGCTTGCGGTGGTCATCACGCAAGAGGTTAAGGTCTGTAGCCAGTGCCCCAAATCTGTCTTCCATGGCAACCCTGGAATGTTCTATGGCCTCCAGTACCTGATCAAACTTGTTGGACATTGTCACTGTGTGTGACGGCTTTCCTGCCGTTTGGGTGGCGATGGCTTCCGGGGAGGGTCGCCTAGTGTGGGCCGGTCTTTGTTCGGGGGTAGCAGCGCGTTGATGCCCCATTTTCAGTGCAATGTCTTTAGGGGTTTTCTGTTCAGCGCTTGGGTTTTCGCTTGTGTGAGTCATAGCGCGCGGTCCTTCTGCTGTTCCCCTTTGGGCCCCTATTCCCATGGACTTCGTTCTCTGGATCCCTTTTGGGGGAGCCTTCTTCCCCCACCGTGGCACCTGCCAAGGGTGTCCCCTTTACCCTATTCGCGGGGCTACGCAGAATGTTTCCGGAGAGGAGGCCCTGCTTGATGTTTTGTCACTAATCGCTTCTGACCAGTTTTCCATTTATGCGCCTTGAGGCCTGGCGCCGCACACACCTAGTGGGTGATTCTTTGCAGGGGGCGAGAGCGTGACCAGCGGTTTGAATGTCTGGGTGTCTGGGCTGCTGAAGTAGGCTCCTTCGTTGGAGGAATCAGGCAGTGAGATGTCTTCTACTGTGCACTAGTGGCGTTTCCATTGGCACCGGCCCTTCCCTCGCTAGAGTTGGCCAACTGAGCTGAGCTTTAAGGATTGTTGAAGCTTCAAGGATTGTCTCAGTGTTGGTTGAAGTGAGGACTTCTTCCCCGGTTTAGGAGTGGATTGAAGGGCAGATGGGCTTCAGCTTGTGCCCTCACAATGGATTGGTCGAGGGCAAAGGGCATCTCCTCTGTTGCCGATTTGTCCCCCCCAGGCCGACACCACCTGACCTGGTTGCGTAGGGCCATATTTTCCCTCAGACCACCTGCACGGTCCAGCAAGACGGACTCCGGTCACCGCCACCCGGAGAAAGGCGCCCCCGGAGGTGTCCCTCTATGTCTTGTTGAACCTGTGGCACCTGGTTGTATCCCTGTTGGGTCGCACGCCTTCTTGTGGCTCCTATGTAGCTGGGAGAGATGGTGGTAATCTTGCTAGCCTCTGGTTTCCAGCGATGGTGGCGGTATGCACTTTTTCTTCAGCCCTGCCGCCGCGCAGCCCGGAGCCGTGCAGATGGGAGGACCGTGTCGCTGCGTGCGACATTGGATGGACTGGGCCGTAGTCGGCGTTGCACTGACAGCGTCTCCCGGGCCGACAAGCCTCTCAGACTCCGCAGCGGAGCTCCTGGGTTGAAGGGGGATGATGAATTACTTTACTGAGGGCTCCCGGGGCGCGCTCTCACCTGCCTTTACATCATGGGTGGGTAGGTGCTTCAGTCGGGTTATTCCCGCTCACTACCAGTCGGCGGGGAGCTCTCAGTGTTGTCTCAGGCCCCTCCGGTCTGTGGTCTTGGCGGGGAGGTCATCAACGCCGTCTGGACGCGGCCATCTTGACTGGAGGCCTTGCATCTCCGGGCGCGCCATCCATTGCGTGCTCTGCCCCCAGCCGACAATTTTGATCACCGATTCCCCGCCGATGGGGTCTTCATCACTAGCCACACTTTTGGGGGGTTCACTGGGACTCCACCGGCATCTGAAATGCACCGTTGGATGGGCCGCTGCTCGGAGCCTCAAGCATACGCATCCGCCATCTTGGCCTTTGTGGCCACTCCCCGCCCTCCATGCTCTGTTGTGCTGCAACTGCTCCTCCTGCCTGCCCGGCGTGGTCTGTTGTGTAGCCCCTGCCCCTTTCCCCTGGCCTCTCTTGTCTGTGTCCATCCCCTACATCCTCCTAGTCCTTTGGGAAGAGTACTGCCCACTCCCTCTTGCCAACCATTGCTGTTGTGCTGCCAGCAACCCTTCTGCTTGCCATGCATCTTATTTTATGCTGACACTGCCCCTCCCTACTTCCCTGTGTGGTCAGCTTTCTGCTCTTGAGCCCTTCTCACCTTCCCTTTGTTGTCCGTGTGTATGAAATTATAGTCTCCCTGGTTCCCTCCATGGTGTGTTGTGCTTTCACTGGCCATTCCCCCTACCCTGTGAGGTCAGCTTGCTGCTCCTGCCCTGCCCAGCCCCCTACCCTCTGTTATCCATGTTTGGGGCCCATCCCCACCCACCTGCCTTCCATGGTACGTTGGTGTGCCACTGCCTTCTCCCTCCTGCCCTTCATGGTCTTATGTGATGCAACTGCTCCTCCTGTCTGTCTGGTGTGGTCAGCTTGCTATCCTTGCCCCTTTCCCCTCTGTACTCTTTTGTCCATGTGTATGACCCTGTCCACTCCCTATTGCTTTTCATGATCTGTTGTGCTTTACTGCCCTCCCTCTTGCCCTGTGTGGTGTGTTGTGCTGCTGCATCTCCAGGCACCTGCCTGAAAGGTCAGTTTGGTGCCCCCGTCCACCTTCCTCCTGCCCTCTATTGTCCAGGTCCATGTCCTTACGTCATTCCTCATGCCCTCATTGGACCAATATGCTATACTTGTCAACATTTAGAATTTGGTAAGAGGGGATTTCATACATGCCAACCTCCCATTCAGGTGGGAGACTACTGGTTTCAAGGCTTGTTTGCCTCCTACCAATCCTCCATGCAAAAACCCGATTCCTCGGCGGGCTACAGATAGCAAAGACTGGTCTTGTGTGACTTGGATTATGCACAGCCAGTAACCTCTTATTGTGAGCAAGTGCACAACATTTTCGTCACACTCTCTCTGCCCGCCATAATGATTTCTCTGTGCTCCTGACAGATATGGCAAAAACGTATATTTGAAGTTCTGATTTCCGATCCTGCAACAGCACACTTGCAAGTCCCATACAAGCCGATAGACCCAATGCAGGCTGTAATAGAAGTCAATGGGAGATATACATTCTCCAATTCTTTTTTCAAATCTCTCACTTTCCTCTTCTAAAATGTTGGTCGGTATGCTATGGAAAAAATCTGGGGGACTAATTTTCCCCATTGACTTACATCGAATAAGAGAAGATTTTAGGTGGGAAATGGCTAAAATAAAGCCCCTTAGGGCTTAAAAACATTGGGAGTCTCCTGCCTGAATCGGGTCTGTTGGCATGTATGGTTGTATTGCTACTGCCTCTCCCTTCTGCCCTCAACGGTCTGCTGTATTGCAATAGCCTCTTTTGTTTGTCTTGCATCGTAGGCTTGTTGCCCCTGACCTCCATGGTCCGTTGTGTTGTCACTGCCCTTCCCGCCTACCCAGTGTGGTCAATTTGCTGTGTCTGTCCCTTCCTCCCTCAATTGTCCATGTCCGTGCCCTTGAACTCTGCCTCTCCACAGTGCTCTAATGAACATCTAGATTGCTAACAGTCTATATTTATCACAACAGCGTGGCACACCTGAAGTCATCTTGATGTAATCAAAACAGTAATACCTAAAGCATTTCCTGCATAAATTATAACAAGCATTTGCAATGCAATAGGTCTCGCAATTGAAAGATTTTGAGCTATTGGCATTCTAAATGACAATGCCTTTTATTTATGTGTTTAAAAAACCTGCAATAATGGAAGGCATTGTCATTTACATTATCAATAGGTCAAAGTTTCTAAAATGCGAGACCTATAGCATTGCAAATGCTTGTTTAAATTATATTTACCGTCCTGTTTCCGAACTGCAAACGCACACGACCCCCCCCACACACACCTCCACCCCCCATCATGCCAGCCACAACTGGTTGTTTCTGAATCTAAGTATTGCTCGCAAGGTGGAGTTGGGGTAGAAATAGTTGGCACTAGTTGGTACTTGATTGGTCCATAAACTTTATGATTGATGCCGATTATCACTGCTTGGGACGGTGATGACGTATCAGTAAACGGACTTGGCTGGAAAGTAAGAATCACATTGCATGCTGGGATATTGTGTACGGAACACCCAAGTGGGGATGTAATGAACACGCCTGATTTAAATACACAATGCACTTTTTTTACTGTGGGGCATGAGGAGGACGATTGTGGAAAAAAGTGTAGTAATCCCGTCAAATGGAGAATAAAAGACAAGTAAAGGAATCCAGCTGGAGAAAGCGTTTAATCCATCTTCACAGCTTCAAGTACATCATAACATAACATAACGTTCCCCCCAACGCTCTCAGCCGCCCGAGCCCACTATTCAAAGCAAAACACCCTGCATGGTCTCCGCGAGCATGGTACAACAAGTGCTCGCGGGAACCACGCTAACATGGGCGAAATCCAATGCTACAAGCGGCGCAAAGCACATACAACACATCTCCCCCCTTTTATTTGTTTATATTTTTATGATTATTACTCTCCCCTTCTCTTTTTTTTTTTTTTTTTTCAGTGTACTAATCCATAATATAATCCTCAAACTTCCCCGGACAATGATGTTCACGTTTCCCTCTAGGATAATCTCTCCTCCAATATGAGCAACCTGGATGTTGATCAGAAGATACCTCATTGTGCACATTATCCAAACGTGTGTCATTGGGAACATTCCTAGATGATTGGACAGGTCCCTTAAACACGGAAATCCTGTTCAAATTCCAAACACTTCCACCCTCTATTCTTACCGCATTATTAACAACTTCTACAACTCTTTTTGGGTCTGACCAACTTTGAGATCCTTTAAGAACATTCTCTTTTCTCTTTATTCGAACCAAATCACCAACCCCAATTTTTTGTCTACTCATTGAACCTCTCTGCTGATCCATAACCTCTTTCATTTTTTTTTGTACTCGTTGACCCTTTGTCTGACAACATCATAATCAACAGCAATCAACTTCTTGTCATCCAGACCTTTCTTTAACCACCACGGAACTAAACTAGTACTGGGTTTCCGTCCTCTCAAAAGCTCAAATGGACTGACTAAAGTTACTGAATTAGGAGACATCCTGTATGCTAATAGCATGGACTGTAAGGCATTGCCCCAATTAAGTCCACCCTTAGTAGCAAGTTGGATCGCTTCCTTCACCACTCGATTAAAGCGTTCTACTTGACCATTCGACTCTGGATGGAATACCGATATTCTCCTATGAGTTATTCCACATTTTCCAAAAAATGACTCCATCTCTTTGCTAATGAACTGAGGACCATTGCCTGTGACAATCTCTTGTGGGATCCCTTCTCTACACAATATGCCATCTAAAAATCCAATTACACTTTGCGAAGTGACTTCTTTGACCATCTTGACCTCAGGCCACTTTGAAAAATAATCAATCAAAACAATACCAAAACATTTATCTTTGGGTAAAACATGAAATGGACCAATGATATCGAGTCCCAGTTTCCTCCATGGACCAACAGGATACTCAACAGGGCAGGATTCAACTCGCAAAGGAACAGCTGATTTGTCACTATTCGAGCATTTACCACATTTGCGTAGAAAATGTTCAACAGCAGAATCAATTCCAGGCCACCAAAATGCCTCCCTTATTCGCCTTCTAGTGAATGAAACTCCTAAGTGTCCCTCATGACCAATCTCCATGATAGCATGCCTAAGGGCAAAAGGGGGGATTATTTTGTCCATTCTCATAACTAATCCATTTTCAATAGCTAATTCGTCATGAATCTTTGAATAACTCATCATGTCACCAGATAACTTCCTTGGTGCCGGCCAACCTTGCACAATATATTTCTTGGCAGTATTCAGTTTGTTATATTTTCTCATTGCCTCCACCCAAATATCCTCATCCAGGCTTGCTTTATCACCATGTATCAGATTGATATCATGTGTAGTGAAAGCAACCTCACAATCATCCTCTTGATAATCTTTATCACTAGCCAGAGGTAACCTGGACATACAGTCGGCGTGCATATTCGCCTTCCCTTGAACATATTCGATATGAAAGCGAAAAGATTGCAATATTGATGACAGTCTAGCTAACCGTGCAGACATGGACCTACCTCCACCAGGAGACATTAAAAATACCAATGGTTTATGGTCAGTTTTAATTATGAAATCAGTTCCCCACAAAAAACTTCTAAAATGTTCTGCTCCCCATACACATGCGAGTAACTTTCTTTCAATGACTGAGTAGTTTTTCTCCGCATCTCTTAAAACCCTAGACGCATAAGCCACAATCCATTCATTGCAATTATCTTTCTGTAATAACACACCTCCAAGACCAATATTACTTGCGTCTACCATGACTATACATTTTTTCCCAGGAACAAAAGGTCTTAAACAAGGTGCTTTAACTATGAATGCCTTCAATTTCCCAAAAGCTTCAGTCATGTCACTTGACCACAAAAACTTTGCATTTTTCTTGAGCAAACACCTGAAAGGTTCAATTTTCGCAGAGTAATTAGGGATGAACTTAGCATAAAATTCAATCAACCCAAGAAAAGCAACTAACTGTTCTTTCGAGGTAGATAACGGAGCATTGATGATGCTCTCAATATGTTTTTGTTTTGGTTTAATTCCCTTCCCACTGATTGTGTGTCCTAAGTATTCTACTTCTTTTGCTTTTATTTTACATTTATCTAACCGAAGGGTGAGACCCTTTTCCGCTAAAGCCGCAATGACATTATATAAGTTTTTGTCATGCTCCTCATCATTCTTCCCGTAAACCAGAATATCATCCTGGAAAGCGATGGCACCAGACAACCCTTCTAGTGTTTCTTTCATCAACCTCTGGAAAACAGAGGCAGCACTGGCTAAACCAAATGGCATATGGCAATACCTGAAAAGGCCTTCTGGTGTAATGAACGCCGTGAAATTTTTAGAACTGTCAGAAAGAACTACCTAATGGTACGCACTTGCTAAATCAATACAAGAGAATACTTGCGCATCGGATAAAGTGGAAACCATCTCATGCAGGTTGGGAAGAGGATGTGCATCCACCCAAATGACGTGGTTTAAACTGCGTAAGTCCACACATAACCTAAGTTCCCCTGAGGATTTTACCGAAATAACAATGGAAGAAACCCACGGGGAAGACTCTATTGGTTCAATAATACCATCATTGCAAAGATTTTTTAGCAAATCCTTCAATTTATCTCTATATGACAGTGGCACATTTCTTACTTTGTGACAAACAGGAATGGAGTTTTCATGGAGTTTAATAACATGTTCAAACCCTTCATATTTCCCAAGCTTCCCACTGAAAACACTAGGAAATTCTTTGATTAGCTTATCCACTGTAATTGACCCATGGTGAGCTTCAGAATCAACAACAAACACAGGAGGATTGGCTCTGGGATCAAGTTTGATGCTTAATTCATGTTGATGTGGCCACCCTAAAAGTGATTTCCCTGATTTCGCCACGTAAATCTTACTGAAAGTGTGGCGTCCAGAGAATTTTATGTTTGCATGAAAATAACCAATTAGATCAATCTTGTGCCCTGTATAACCCCCTGGGGATACATCAGGATCAAATAGTTCCCTATTGGGCCAATTTTCATGGAAAACATCTAATGAAATGATGGAATACCAAGCACAAGAGTCGACCAAAAATCTCAAAAAAATGCCATCAACACTGATGAAACAAGAAGGAAATTTCAAAACTTTGTCATCACTACATACATTAATTACAGTGTTAATATCATTTTTATCATTGTCATAGGAAATCTCATAGTCATCTGAGAACTGTATGTAATTTACCTTTTTAGTAATTGTTTTGCAAAACTTACTAAAATGACCCTTCTTATTACATTTAGAGCAAATTTTTTCAATAGCTGGACAACCCTTAAAGTTTGCCAAATGACTGTTGCTTCCACACCTAAAACAAAGCAACGATGGGTTGTGTCTTTCAACTTTAGTATTTGAGTTCTTGTATTTATTCACATTTTTAGCGGCCTTGTCAGACCTTTGAATAAAGATTTTTTTTGTTTGTCATCTTTGGGCTCTTTGTTGACACTAAATACATCTGTTTTTTCATTGCCTCTAATTTCTTTCACAAATTCTTCGGAATGTTCAATAGATTTTGCGATGTCAATGGCTGCGTTTAATGATAGGTCAGATGTGGACCACAATTTTTCCTGAACTTTCTTGCAATTGGTACACATTAAGATCTGATCCCACAGTACTTGTTCATATGATATATGTTGAAAATCACAAGACGCTGCCAAAGACCTGAGTGCTGAAACATAATCTTCAATAGATTCATCAGTACGTTGTTTACGAGAATAGAAGATAAATCTTTCCATCACTACATTTTTCTTTTTTCCAAAACGTATATTGAGTTGTGACGAGGCATACTGGTATACGTTAATTCTCCCAGGACTGATTAGAGCAGGTAAAGTTTTAAATTCTTTTAATCCAAAACCACCTAAACAATGTTTTAATAATGACAATTTTCTTTCAGGCTCGCAATCATCGCCTTCTAGAACCTCCACATATGCCAAAAATACCGGTTCCCATACTTCCCATGGCATGGGAGGATCTCCAGATGACGATAGGAATGAAGGAGGAGGTACGATGCCTGACATGTTACACTATGGGAAAGATAAACTATATGGTTCATATAATAAAATTAATACTTGCTAAAGAAAGCAATGGCACCAAATGAAAATAAAACAAAATTGTACTAATAATAGTCATGAATAGTGTAACTCACAAAATAAATTGTGGAAACTGCAAATTCTTCCTTCGTAAATGTGACCAATTCTTCATATCAAGCGGTGGAATTCAGGCATCAGCAATGAACTCTAGACGTTGCCAACTCTGTAGTATGATGATACTAACACGACAACATGCAATCTCTGTGGAAAAAAACAAATCAGGACAAAACCGGAAACACAAACATGACGCGATGACGCAATGCGCGCATGAGCGTTAACATCGCAGAAAGAGACGGAATCGAAGAATAACAGGTCCGAGAATTCCACTGAAAATGGTGAGTTAAACGATTCAATTTCAGTTTAGACACACAATCGTTGAATCGTCTGCTGCTTTCTTCCCTCTGATTGCTTCCTTTCCGTTTTAAAGAGCGGTTCAGCGTTGCGCTCCCGGAACATTAAACGGCATTTCCAAATTTAATTTATTCTCAACTTCCCCAACACAGTTCATAAATCCACGCTGAAATAATCCACAGATAGTTGATGGGCAAAATTGTATTCCACAAAATCTTTTTTTTTTTTTTTTTAAATCGATGCCAAATTCAATCGTTCATTAAACAAAATATGTTGCCTTCAGTTTAATCATCAATTACGCATGGGCGGTTCCGTGCCCGATCGTCGCCAATGTGGAAAAAAGTGTAGTAATCCCGTCAAATGGAGAATAAAAGACAAGTAAAGGAATCCAGCTGGAGAAAGCGTTTAATCCATCTTCACAGCTTCAAGTACATCATAACATAACATAACGTTCCCCCCAACGCTCTCAGCTGCCCGAGCCCACTATTCAAAGCAAAACACCCTGCGTGGTCTCCGCGAGCAAGGTACAACAAGTGCTCTCGGGAACCACGCTAACATGGGCGAAATCCAATGCTACAAGCGGCGCAATGCATATACAACAACGATGGTGCACGTTTTTGAGCCAGTCACATTGGGTGGCTTGGATTTATTTCTGACATTGCACTTCAGGATATTATCAATCCCATTATCGCCGTTTTAGCGGCAGTTTTCTGCCGCTAAAGCGGCGATAATTTTATCGCCTGTCTTGATAATATGCCCCTTAGAACTGAAGCACACTGCTCTCCAGTATACACACGAACTGTAAACAAACAAAAATCCATAAACAGATTACCGCCATACAGTCGAAAACACCAGAATATTAAACACACACAAAATGCTCACAGCGTCTGCAGACACAAAATGCATTGACACAGAAACAGAAGTATACAAATAAAGAGAAATGCATACACACGGACAGTATACAGAGAATAAGACCAGGGGCGGCTCTAGGCTCATGGTGGCCCTGTGCAGGGAGCGCAGGTAGGGGGCCCCGGAAGAGGGGGTCCGGGCGGGTCGGAGCTCAGGAAGGTGTTTTAATAAAACGTCCAGAAAAGGCGTTAGATGACCAGTAACATGGTAACAGAAAAACAACATTTACTTTTTGAGTGCTCATCACTTGGATACTTTGTTTTAGAATCTGGGTCTCTGGAGGGACCCCTTTCAACAAGAAAAACACGTTGCGCGTCCGTAAGAGAGTTCGGCCACAAAGTAGGATCCCTCCAATCACATAAATCATATTCAGAACACGGGTCTGTAACATGGTCTTGCTCTTTGGCTTCCTTTTCAATACCAGCATCATCCGTCTGTAAACTCTGAACCTCCTTCAGAATGCCAGATGTTGATGGACCGATGAATGATGTTTCAGTTTCTCTGTCTGAGGGTCTTTTGTAATAATCCTCATCCTGAGTTGGTAATTGCTGTATGTTTGTATCAATTTCAGAGTCACCTTGTTCATTTTCATTGGTCTGCTCATGAGTATCATTCTGCTCATGGATATCATCATTTTTTTGTTCTTCTTTATGGTCGTCAGCGCCAGTTTTACCTAGTGCATCAGCAGTACTCTGGCCAGAGGATTCTCCATCTTTAGGTTTCCCTGGGGTGATAAAGTTCAGGATTGCTCCTTCCTGTGACACTACGAAAGCCTGCTGAGCCACCTTTCTCTTTCGTTTCGAATAACCAGATTTGTGTACTCGAATTCTCTTCATTTTGCTTGCAATGCAGCGGGCGAGGCTAGCAGTGGGTAGGGAAAAAAAGAAGACAATCAGCAGTGGCGGCTGCTGAAAGATTTTGATGTGTCATTTTTATTTTCTTGCAAAAACAACAGTTGATGGACAGAATGCAGAACCCCAGTACAGAGATCTGGGCCTAAATCCATTGTTTTTTTGCTCACCACACCACCCCAGTTCAGACATGGCCATATGCAAATCAGCCTTGACCCTGTGCCTCATGGGAACAGTCCAGCCCGAACTGCCAAGCCATGTCTTCCCTGGACTACACAATGAAGGACAAGCATACCTTAATGAACGAGTGAATTTCCACCAACCTACCAGGAAAATATGTTCCAGAACCATCTCCCTAGCAGCCACCCAATGCAGCCGCTGATAAAACAGTGGAGGCCGCTACTTCTCCCACCTGTCAGTGAAGACCTGAAAACCCTCCCCCTGCACCTCAGAGCCTCACCATCGCTCCAGCAGTTCAGGAAGGACCACAAGACCTCGCTGTTCAACCAACAAGCAGCATGATCCAGCAGCATGAATCCCACACCGCCTCGAGACCCTTATGTGTGAAGCAGCTAAGCTTTACAAACCCTGACTGATTGATAGTAATTACCCTTCCCACTACATGTATGACACATTATGAGGACTAGCCACATATGGAAGGTTTATTTGAAGAGTGTTATAAAACTATAGGGTAGATCATGTGACTTGGCATACATGGTCTGTTTTCTCAGTCCACTGAGAACAGTAGAGCCTGGAGAATAGTTCATGATCTATTTGGGAAGTGACCTTAGCAGGAAGAGAGTAATCTACCTTGAAATCATGGCACACAGAGACCTGTCTCAGTACGTCACTAACTGATCCTGAAGACAGCCTACAGGTAACCAAAGACTCGTCCACTTTACCACATTGTCAAAAGACAAAATACAATATATTTCATTAAGGTTTCTTGTATAGTGCCATATTCCAGCAACCAGTTCTGCTCGCTTTCAGAGCACCTATTAAACAAGGATTAATTACAGTGAGTCCTAAGGCTATGAAAAGGCACTAGAGGTTCACTGAAGCAAAATTAATGCGCAAGGAACATCCAGTCAGGAGACAACTTTCAAGCAGACGTACGAATCACTAGCACAGCGTACCAACGACCCCATGGGCCTTGGCATAAGCAAGGAAAATGGCCCCTTTGGCTGCTGCCCAGGAAGTAAAATATAGCAATTATCAGGGTTCAATGGGCCCCTGAGGGTTTTGGGTCTCAGTACCACTGTACTTGCTGAACCAATTGTAACTATGCCCCTAGTATGGACAGAGAAGGCTGCTTCACCAATTGCAAACTGAGGACTAGTTAAACTAGTTTTCTCTGCTAGTCACATGACAAGCACTGGAATGTAATTAAAGAAATTATCAAGAAGCCAGTCTCCTACCAAGGTCTCTGCAAAAGGGAATTAGATTGAGTTAATATGGGTAGGCACTGCCATCCTATTCCAGGCGTCCATCCATAGGTGCTTGCATTTCATGTCTGCCTCAACACCATATAAACAGACATAACCAAATGCCAAGTACATTCGAACACTCGATGTTTTAAAAGATTTGTGCAGGCAGATCCACTCATTAGATCACAAGTATCAGCTTCATACTCTGTTTTCATGATTGTTGATAAGTAATTGTAATCATTTTAATGAATCCTTAACATTACGTCTAACACCTCGTACCCTGCTCTCCTCTTCCCCCCAATACGACCGTGCCTCCCAAGTTACACCTCCAAAAGTCACCATGCCTCCCCTCAGCCACAAGTAAACACCGCCCCTGCACTCCTGACTCACTCTTCCCTCAACATACAGCGCCGATCTGTACCACTCCCTACGCCTGGCGCACGGTGACCACCTCTCCGACCCGCGCCCTCTCAGAGATGAATCGTGAGAGAGAGGCTCTCTCTCACGATTCATCATACCCTCCCTTCCCATGACCACCAGAAAACTTCCAGCTCGCCACCTCACATGGCTTACCTCCACCCAGACCCAAAGCATACACCATCTACAATAACATCCTCACCCAACCTTCCCCACGCCCCCAGCTCCTCACCCCCACGGGCTGGGATACATTCCTACGCCTGATCTGCCCTCCTCCCCAGGGCTCCCCACACCCTCGTCCAATGGCTCACCTTCCCTCGGGTTCACTCTGCAGTGGCACACGCTGACCTCCTCACTCCCCCTCCCCATGCCCTGACCCTCGGGCTGCTCACCTCGCAGCTGGCACCAAAGGTTGCACACTGGCATGCTATCCTCTGCAAGGCGGCCTTTCTTGCCCAGGGTCTCTAGGCGCGCCGGTGCATGGCCTCGGCCGGTCTCGGTGCTGCTCGCTGCACGCCGGGCACGGGTGCTGCCACCCCTCCTGCCGCCAGTGATGCATGGTGCTTCTGTAACCCCTTCGCTGCAGGACTCGCGGGCACTGCGCATGCGCGCGCATGCGAGCCTCCGGAGGTGCCATATCTGGACTTTTAAAACAAGCTCGATTCTCCTGGAAAAAAAATTCTAAACAAGCACAAGACCTACCAGAAGAGCCCGAAACAAGGCCGACCCCACACAAAGACGAGACTGGGTTAGAAAGGAAAAGAGTATAAGAACAACCATTCAGCGTGCATCACATTGGATTTAGCACGCCTCAGTCGTTCATGTGCCAAATCCCTGCTAGGGGCCGCCACGAATATGGGTTGTATCCGATTCCTCGTGGTGGCCCCTGGGGTTTGGTGGCCCTGTGCAGGTGCACAGCTTGCACATGCCTAAGGCCGCCCCTGATAAGACAGCATCCACGTAATCCCTCTCAGGCACTCTAATAAACACGCATATCTCACCCAACACACATACAAGCCAGTTCTGTTGTCGGAGCACTGTAAGCGGGTGCCTCCATAATAAAACAATGGAAAATCAACCACTGCGGTGTACAGCACAACGTCATAAGAGCGCCAAGTGCCAGGAGCATTGTGTTGTGATGGTCGCGGCTGACTTGTCCCTGTGACGACCAGGAGAGATAGAGGCACCAAAAGACTCATTCCCTGCAAATGCACCATCTTTTATAATGACAGCACCCGCGCTTAGACTTTGAACATCTTAAGGTAATGGGCGGGTGCCGCGATTGCTGTAAAAGTAAATAATTTTTTATTTCTTTACTTTTAAAGCTATTGCGACACCCGCGCTTTAGCTTAAGATGTCCAAAGTCTAAGCGCGTGTGCCGTTATTAGTAAAGAAAAGTAAATAAATAAAAATAAAAAAAGGTTTGCGCCAGCTTCCGGGATCGCAAGGAAAACAAGCATTTACCCATTTTGGCGCGTGCGTATAATATACGGTTGTGCGTGCACGTTTATGCGCCCCATTTTAGAAAAAAAAACCAATTAGCTGTGTAAGAGTAAGGAGACTGAAGTTATATAATAATAAGCCTGATAACAAAAAAAATTCAAAAGTTAACAAATAAAACGCGGCGCGAAATTACCCAGCAATAGGCGGACTTTCACCATGCATATCGATTACTAGATGTCTCGAGACCTAAAAATGAAAAGGGTCCTTTTCCCCATAGAAATTATGGTTAGTGCCCTAAAAAAGTAAAATGAGGACATATTGTCGGAGTTATCAGACAGTGATAAAACGCTTATAAATTATTTGCTATATTTATACTTTTTTATCCACAAAATCACTTAATATTTGTTGCAATTGAGAGAGGATGTGGCATTACGGCCTGAGCTGACAACATTGCAACTGGGGAACTTGGTTTGAGCTTCGGTGTTAGCTCAACATCCTGTAATTCTGGGCAAATCACTTAATCTCCCCATGCATAAAACCAAAATGAATGTGTCCTTGTGTAATGTAACTGATGCACATGTAAAGAATTCCAGTATCTTTGGGTCAAGTCACCGCTATATAAAACTGCAAAAACAATTAATAATAATTAGGTGTTTTACACCTTGCTGTCATTGTGCTACAATTGGGCTACATTTGGGTGACATTTGTGCAGTATTTGGGCTCTTTTTTCTCTGGTGGCCATCTTAGGAGACCTTCATGTTATGAAGCGCCCTAATTTCCTCACATACTTCAGTCTCCTTATTAAAAAATGCTTTCAGTTTTCCAGTGCAAAACCATCAAGACGGCATTCAGAATGTTAGCATTCTAGTTGCTAACCAGAATACTGCAGTAAACTGCTGTTCACCAGCGAGGTAACTGGTAGTCTGCTGGTGGTGTTGGAAGTGCATGTTTCAGTCTGCATGTCAGAATATTTTAATGAAATAGAAGAGGAAGATATTTGAGAACTCACTCAAAATGTGTCCTAATTTTGCTTCTTATAGAACTAAACATAATTTCTATCACAAAGTGAACCCCCTAATTTTGATCCTATTTAAATGAAATGCTTTATGCTTTAACAGCTTGATTCTATAAAGATGACTTCTGGTGTGCCGTACTTTTGTCATGACTAAGACTGGTAGCACTCTAGTTGTTCTTTAGAACACTCTGGGAGGCTGCAGTAGAACACAAGTTAATCAACTGACAGGGGCTGCCAACGGAAATGAAAAATTTCCTAGTTAGCATGAAGGAAAGTTTCAATTCTATTAGGACGCGGAGGCGAGTATATGCATTACTTTCTTTACTCTTTATTTACATCAAGTTCAAAGATAAAAGTTCTGCAACTGTCATGTAGTTTCTAGGACCCTCAGGACCAGCGCGTTTTGGATGACCTAAACTGAGGACTTGTTGTGCAGACAGACTCTGGACACACCCAAAGGATGAGTCAGCCGTTAGACCAGCTAGCTCTTCGGTGCCACTACCATCCCCTGTGTGTCTGGCAACCACTGAACATGACAAACCTGTTTGAGTAGTGTGAAACATGTTAGCTACGACAATCAAAAGACAGAAGCAGATAAAAGTGATCGCTAGAACCAATAGTAAATAGCAGATACATTTCTATCATATTACTAATAACAATAATAAAAGCAGATTATATAAAACAATAGCATTTACAAACTCCTACTAAGCGTAGCCTACCTAAATGTACCTAGCCTAGATATGTGGGTGAAGCCTGTGTACGTAAATGTAAGGATACCTCCTAATGCAGCCATATGGAGCCAAGAAACACCCAGGGAAATACTAACCCCTCACCTGTTGGTTCTGAATGAAGGATCCCGTCTCTGGCTCGAGGATGGCACCCCGCAAGGGATGTCAGGTCTCTGCTTATCGAAGAATCAGCCTGCAGAGTCTCGGTCCAGCCGGGAAGGAATTGTCCTCTCTCTCTGTAAGGGGTAGTGAGGGTCTTTTATATCAAAGTTATCACTCTGGGGTTTTTCTAGAATCAATATGTTTTGAAAACATTAGCTAATCCCTCGTTAATCCTTTTCCAAACAAAATACTCATGCACAGCTGGCTGTTGGCCATGGATGGAAAAAAGTGTTGACCCTTACACAGAATAAACCTGCTGTGCCTGAGGACATGTTTATGTATGTCAGGTATAGGGATTAAGGTAGGATACCAAGAGCCCGTTGTCGAAAAGACAGAAGGAAGTGGGAACGCCGGATTCTTGTCCCTAACCAATTACTTACAAGAACCCACTCAGGTCACCAGGATCTTTTTATTTGCCAAATAGCGTAGAGGGAAGAAACACAATTATCAGAACATATTTATCGCAATTTGACATTTCAGAAAAGAAGACTCATAATCTGGGAGGTTGACCTTTTATTATCAGCAAAAACATCTGAATATATAGGCACCTCAATACAAGGCACAAAAGATAAATGGGAACTAACACAAAAGCTACTCTACGAAGTATCCGCATTCGACTAAAAATAAAAAGGATTATAGCTTCTAAAAGCATAAGATACAATATGGCTATCGTAATGTCGAATTTTAAAGTCATGAATCAAAGCATCTCTGTCCCTACTCTATTCTAAGGTGACATCCCTACACAACATTCCCTTCCAGGTGAGAAACGCATAAAAAGGTGTCAGCAGTGAAACTTCCTAAGAAGTCTTCACTAAATCAGAGCTCGATGTATAGTGCTCCTTTCAGTCTCTCTCCTAAGTCTCGTCTGCTCAACCCACGGGGCGCTGTCCCTAATACAAAACCCCAAAATCTTGTACACGCCCTTCAGCACACCCCTTCAGGCAGATCTTCCTCCAGTAGATTTCCATTCCGACCCTTTCATCTTCCTTTTCATTAATTCGACCTTGGGTCCCAGGCTCCTTCTGTACCAGGAGTTGCAATTTCACATTCCAAATCACTCCCTTTCAGTCTACTCCTTCTATCTCAATTTCTTTAAACAAAGACTTATTCTAACTAACAAGCTACATGGCCTTGCACCTGTAACAAAAATAAGGAACGGAAAATCCCTCGCATCATGAAGTTTCACAATTCACTGCAATTTAAGCTTTACTAAAATCCTGTCAGCCTAATAAAACATGGCTAAATTAAGAAACGAGAGGCCTTCTCTTTTACATTCATGATTAGGCCTTGCAAACTAAACACATTACAATTACCAATTCAAATTATTCGTCTCATACTTATACATGAGCAACCTACATTCTACCTTTTTAACATAAACCACAATTACTTAATACATAATATCGTTGCAAAACTAAACGTTACACATACACAAATGCTTTTCGTAATAACTGATGGCCTTTTCCCTTCTCCCGAGGCCTGTTTACATTTCTACTTTTCTATATCAACGAATATATTTCTATTATATTTTTAAACATTCTTACATTATATGCGGATGCTGACTAACAGTGAATATGGTGCACCCCTACACATTTTTAATCAGCAACGCTTTCTCACTTCCCCCCTTTGATAACAACTTGTCATCACATAAATTAATCTACACAGAAGTGGTAGCCATCCTGCTCTGTCGGAAGCTCTCCATTCTTTTCAGGTCCTGATATTGACTATCTTGCATTTGCGCCATTCGCCTTTCATGCGCTCTGAGAGTCCTCTCAGCCCTATTTCCTCTGTACCACTTGAACGCTCTCACAAGTCCCCACAAACAGATCACACAAACCACCACAATTATTATTGGTTTCAGCACATATCCGAAAACTCCTTTCCCTAAATCTGCAAACCAATTTCCCACATGCCCAAATCCTTTGCCAATCTTTTCCCACACATTCTCTTCTGCCAAACGTGCAATCTCTTGGTGAAGCGTGGTAATGTTGACTATATATTTCCTCAGCTCTTTGCTATTATCTGGAATATACGTGCAACATTCCTGAACCTTCAACAATTTACAGACTCCGCCCTCTTTTGCCAATAATACGTCTAATGCAAGACGATTTTGTAAAACCATTGTTCTTATCGATAACATCTCTCCATCCACCAACAGCAATGACTTTGCCGTGTTCATCGACAACTCATCAACCACAGTTGCTAACTTTCGTATTTTCACATCATTCAAAACCACACCCAAACTGGGTATCATTGCTCCAAAAATATCACCAATCACAACTCCTGCACTTGCAGCTCTCCGTACTCTAGAATGACGTCCAGTTTCCAGCAGATTCAAATCCTCTGCATGATATATCTTCGGGAAAATAACAGCCAAATAACAAGTCCTGTACCATTGCGCGGGCAATCTCACATATGCATTCCTTCCGCACACATAATACACTGTCGGGATAACTTGTACCTGACCTTGCAAGAAATTCCTAGCTGAATCTTCCACAGTAAAAGTATGATCACATATGCTATGTCCAACCCAGATTATATCCTTGTCAGACTGCGGACGAGCAACACACAAATTTCCCTTCTGTACATGATCTAAAGCTATGGGTCCATAACTTCCCCTTGACTTATGTAGTTTCTCCTCATCAGTCCAATCTATTGACTTCTTTCCCTCATCTTTATTTTGGGTTAGTTTTCTATACCTGTCTTCAACAAGGCCAATACATTTCTTTTGAATCTCTGATAACAAACACGTCAGATTATGTCTATGTGCATAAGCGGTATCTAAACTTGTGGTCGGTATGAAATAAGTCCGAAGTCTTTCTTCTGACTTATAATAGTCATACTTATTCAAATGCTTAAATGCCGGTACGTCAGGAAGCACTGTATCATAATTAGAGAAATAATACTCGAACTGTTTCCTTTCGTAAAAAAAAGGCTAAGCAATAAACTGCATGAAATCCCATATGTCAATGGAAGGTGAAGGTATCTAATACCCTCATCTACAGAAGCAGGCAACTGCATGCACACATAGCAATCCTTCGCATCCATCGCATCAACGTACTCATACAACAATTTTGCATATGCATTAAGTTTGAAATCACCTCTAGACAAATCTATGTGAAACATTCGACTTTCTTCTAACATCATAGCTCTTCGATCTCCTAAAATATCCCTCTTTATACTGGGAGTGACAGGTGTAGGTGTCCCCTGAACCTCCCCCTCCTGTCTGTGGGCCACTACATAAGACGTTATGACTACTGCAAATATAACAGCTATCACTACTCCTAAAAGTGTACCTATCACTAGTTTGGCTCTGCGATGAGAATTTCCAGCTTCAGCCATTTTTCCACTGTGCTCAAAGTCCAGTTCAACGACAATGGGAAAGAGTCTCTTCCTCCTCCAGACTCGCGTCTCAGCGCAGGGCAATGGTTATCTGTAACTAATGTTTCTAGCAAAATTTCAGGTTCTCATTTACTTGGATTCAGAACAGACTTCCCTACCCTTTACGATATCTTCGACAGGAAAGTCCCTAAATTTATTCTTCTTTTACTCGGGCCTAAGTTATCTTCTTTTCGACCTTATTCAACAAAGTTCATCATTAATCCAAAATAACTGCCGGTCCCAACAACTCTAGGACCCCCTGCAAGATTTGAGATTTTTCAGTTCTTGGGGAGAGGGTATAACAGCAAAGGTCGGGAAAGCTAATGTATCCAAGATCAGACCACGAACGTTACTCAGGAGCGGTGGATCTGGAATATTGAGGATCAGTATTCCTTCGATCTCCAATCCTGGAATCCTCAGCAACACTTCCACCCTCGGAGTCGGATGACCGCTGACAAGAGTGATCGATCTCAGCCTCCCCGTACTCATCAGTCCTGGCATTTGTCACTACGTACGTCCACTCAGGTGAGGCGTACCTGTGACACGGCACTCTTGCTCTCCTCAACCTTCGTTCAACTATCGGCTAGAAAAACTACATCTCCCAGCAGCCAACGGCCCTCCGTGACTCGGGAACATTTAGCCGTCACTTACTCCCAGACTCCCTAGGAGTATTACCAATGGACAGTTGCAGCTACGAGAAGCTGGAGGAGGAATCTCGGTAAGCCATCCCCCACTTCAGGAAGTGTCACGAAGTCTTTGGGAACTTAGGTTTGGCCAGCGGAGCAGTTTTAACGACGACTTCTACCGCCCTTTGTTTTCAGATGCCGGCACGGGATTCCTACGTGAGACGAGCAAGCGAACTCATCTAGGTAAGCCCCTTTCCCCGGGACGTATCAGTGTTTCACTATAGCCCTAGGAGAGTATCATGAGGTTACCGACCAGTGTTTCCTTTCGCACTTAGAAAGAAAAATTAAATTTGATGGTTAGCCGGCGAAGAAGGCAGCCTTCCCCGAATCCGGTAAGTTAATAATGGGATCCATGTTGGACTTGAGTAGTTGTTAGCACCCATCCATCCTCCGATTGATTTCAATCAACTTCCATTTCAGTGTTCTGGCCGCCCCGTAGAGATAACAGATCGATCTCGAATGGTGAGTCAAACGAACATGTCCAATAGTCTTTTTTGTCTGTCCAGTATGTGTGTCTCGTCTGTTCTGTGGAGGAGAAACGTTAATATAAGTGGTTTCCATTTGTGTTCCACAGCCCTGTGGCAAGTTGGATCGATTACAGACAGTTAAGACTCCATTGTTGAGGCACCTTTTGAAGGTGGGTGTTCTTAGTCGCTGGCGGTTCTTTTAAAATTCTGAGTTGTGTTAAAATACCTAAAACGGATTTGTTGTCTTTTTGTTACAGATGTATCCTGAAGAGAACCTTAAAAGATAGGGGTTCGAAACGCGTCGACCAGTTTGGTCCTTTATTGCACCTCCTATTAACAACGTTATTCTGTACCTTTATTGTATCAAAAAGAGATAAAGTACTTTGATTTATAAGTTGTTTGGGAGTTAATCAACCAGAAAAGGAAAGGTGTCATTAGGACCTCTTTTTCAGTGCATGTGTATTGTTTGTATGTAAGAGTATATTGGCCATGAATGCCTGAAGAGTGAATGTGGTTTGCATTTTTCATCTAGGGGATCAAGATTATTATGTTTTTGATGTGAAATGTATTGTATTGTGTTGTTTTGTATAAAAGATAAATGCGCAATGAAGTATTGTTAAAGCGCACAATAGCAGAGAAATGTGAAATAAATAATAAACATTCTCTTGATTAATAAGGAAATTCATAAAGCCCTCCTCCCATGTTTTATTTTTCATGATAGGAGTCACGAAGTGAAATGTGTAGTCAGTCTCAGTCTGGACAATTTGTTCTGTTTTTTTCAGTTAATTGGGCTCAGTCCAACTGAGTTTTTTTGAGCCAGGACCCAGTGTTGGTTAGTAACTCTCGCTGTACGGTGGTAAGTGCAACTAAGACCTCTTCCATAATGCGTCTCTAACCACCCCCCGAACCGGGAGGAGTCTTAATACGTGGGTGCGTAATTCTGTCAAGAATCCGTCCCAGGTCCAACACTCCTCAGGATTCGGGCGACGCTATATGGGGTCCACCTCTCGACGTCACCAACTTCCTGCACTAAAGGCACGGAAGACTGGAGCAGTCAAGCGAGGGAAGGGAAGGATGGGAACAGCGGGGAGTAGAACCTGTAAAGTAAAGTTAATACACAAACAATAAATAATACCAGTTGCTATCCAAACACCTACTCTCAGTAATTCTCGCTACTGGGCACCGATATGGTAAAGAGCTTCTACTTTCTGCATCCCACTCATACCACCACTCTGGGACGTATCCATACACAACTTGCAAACTGGTAAACCATAAAGAACCCACAAGTATGGGTTGTAATCTTGTACCCCTGAATTGGAGGAAAACTAAAGAAGATTGGCAGTCTCCTTTTCTGCCGTATTAGTAGTGGCCTAAAGATTAAGAAAGTAACATGTGGCGTCTATCTTGACACCTGGTTGTTGCTCCACATATGGAAGCAGCACCGAGTAGAACGGGGACTCCTCCCCTTCCGTATTTCTTTGGAAGTTTATGATGTCGGTGTGCTGTGAATGTTATACCACGACATCTGCAAAATACTCTGGAGCTCGGGCTCCGAAATGAATTACGAATGACCCCCACCTAATTCGGTACAGAATAATCCTCTGTGCTATGAAACGGAGGTCTAAATGATTTCAAACATCAGTATCCCTAGGTCTTACTCCAGACCTTTACGAGGGTCTTTACATATCAATACAGACTTTGTCAATGGCCATCCGGCCATGAGAAACGTGTCCGTGGTACACGCTCTTCCTTCCTTGGGTAATGAACCCCTTCAGATACTTGCTGTTTGTCGGCGTAGACCGGAACTCCGCCGTGGAAAATGCGCCTCTCGCCTGGGAATTGTCCGGAAGACGACTCAGATGCCGGGGCTCGCCTCCCAACACGTCGTAACCGCCGCAGGGAAACCCCAGTACTAATGGCAACAGGAACGTTAACTCTGAGTCTCCTATCCTAGAGACTCTGATGCCGAACTCGCTCGGCCAAAAGGTGCAGCTCTCCCCTCGCCTCTCACGAAAGCCGCGGGAAATTAGATTACGGGACTCCGCCCGCCAAATCCGGAAATACATCAATTACGCACACCTGATGTGCGCGATCCGGGCGTTTTATGCCCATGGCTCCTCCCCTTCAGGCCCATGGGATTCTGGGACCCGTAGTCCGGGCGGCGCTCCGTGTACCGATCCTGACAGACTCATGAGGACTAAAGGTAATGCATCTGGCCACTTCAGAGGAGTTGAAGAGCACACCTTTGCCATTCGGGCCTTCAATGTCCCATTAACTTGTTCCACTATCCCAGAAGCCTCTGGTTGGTAACTGCAGTGCAACCTTTGGTCTATATTTAAGGCAGCACAGAGCAATTTCATGATTGCACTGTGGAAATGAGTACCTCTGTCCGATTCAAGAGAGGTCGGGAACCCGAACCTCGGAATGAGCTCCCTCAATAGTAACTTAGCTACAGTTAGTGTGTCACACCTACGTGTTGGGTAAGCCTCCACCCATCTAGAGAAGACGCATACTTCGACTAATATGTACCTCAACCCATTACACTTTGGCATCTCAATGAAATCTAACTGCATCCTGTTGAAATGCCCACCCGACCTCCCTATGTGACTCATTGTCACAGCTGTCCTCTTCCCTACATTTATTTGTTGACAAATGACACATCTTTGACACACAGCTTCGGCTGCTGGCCGAAACTTCATATTGTACCACGTTTGACGAAACATTCGTACCATCGCATCTCTACCGAGATGTACAGCACCATGTATCAATCTTGCCATTGGGTTCAACAGACATTCCGGTAACACCGCTCTCCCATCACTAGAAACCCAAACGTCCACATCTCCTTTCTCGCATCCAGCTCGCACCCAACTATCCCGCTGCTGGTCAGACACTTCATCCTGCAACTGTTTTAACTCTTCCCATGTATCAGCCATGGCTAACATCACACTAAAGTCGGTGGTCTCTTGACTTCCCTCAACATGTCGTTCCGTGAAATTACATCCTTGTTCTGCACAAAATCGAGCAATCTGCATAATTATTTCCGAGTGACACTAAATCATTTCCTTTCGTATGGGCAGAACACTTTACAACTGCAATTTCATATGGACCTTGCAACGCTTCCAACAATTGCCTCACATAATCCCCATTTCTAATGGGTGACCCAGATGATGTCATAAACCCTCTCTGGGACCATAGCTGTCCGAAGTCATGAACGACACCAAACCCGTACTGGCTATCCGTATAAATCGTTACACGGATTTGGTTAGCGGCCAAACAGGCACGAGTCAAGGCAATAAGCTCAGCCACCTGTGCGGAGTATACTCCTTCTAAACTAGCGGCTTCAACCACTCCGGTGATGGTACAAACAGCAAATGCTGCTCTCAACTGACAAGTATTGCCTCTCAAACATGAACCGTCCACAAAGAATATGTCGTCCGACTCTGGGAGTGGTTCATCAACAATATCAGGTCTGGGTTTGGTGCACAATTCAGTCACATCGAGACAGTCATGATCCTCACAATCTTCATCATCTACGTTTGGGACAGGTAACAGTGTAGCAGGATTCAAAACAGAACACCTCTTCAACGTCACATTCTCTGCCGCA
Source organism: Triturus cristatus (assembly GCF_964204655.1). NCBI lineage: Eukaryota > Metazoa > Chordata > Amphibia > Caudata > Salamandridae > Triturus > Triturus cristatus. The sequence continues at coordinate 1,197,861,376 of NC_140582.1, read as the reverse complement.
AGGATGACTTGTTCATAACGCGTCAACCTATTGTTCGTGAGGTGCTGTGTTTTAGTCCTGGTTATCAACAGTTCAACAGAATGTGGCACATGCACAGTAAGCGGATGACCCATTACAATGCTCTCACATGCTGGAGAAGGGTGGCTCAATGATTAGAGCGGCAGACCCTGATGCAGAGGTCTAGCCCGGGACCAGGGTTCAATTCCCCGCCTCAGCGGGTCTTGGGCTCAAAAATTCCACGGACCTGATAATTCTCGCATCAGTGCCTATTCCAATCATGGAGACCCACTCTGCAACTCTGGGCAATAGCTTGCTTAATCTCCACAACGGCCCCCACAACGCTAAGGATGCCTGGCCTCCACCTTTGGGGTGCCCAGGAGTGGACGCCTCACAGGGAAAGCCAGGATGGGTTCCACAGCGGTATTCGTACGCGCCTTGATACCCTTGCGGGTGAGTAGTGTGCTATACAAGTATCAAATTTACATTTTTCGATACTGACACCTGTTGCAGCAACGGATCTGAGACATCCGGGCAACACAGAGGCTACTGGATCTAAAGTAGCCGAAAAGTAGGCAACTGGTCTACGGATATTCCCATGAACTTGAGTTAACACTGCCAATGCGCAACCTTCTTTTTCACAGCAGAACAATGCGAATGCCTTCTTATAATCAGGCATTCCCAGAGCTGGTGCGCGACACAAGGCCTCTCTTAGTTTCAAGAATGACCTTAAACAGTCTTCATCCCATGGTATCGGATCACTCACATCCTTGTGCGTCAGCCGCTGTAAGGGCTTCGCTTCAAAGGAAAAGTTTGGGATCCATTGGCGACAATAGCCAACCATTCTCAAAAACATTCGAACTGCCCTCTGGGTAGTCGGAACAGGCATTTTCAAAATCGCATCTATACGATCTGGTGACACTTTCCTTTTACCTTTCTCAATCCGGTGACCCAAATACTGTACTTCACTCAGACAGTACTGTAATTTATTCGGAGACACCTTATGCCCATTCTCTCCTAGGTAGTTCAACAATGCTACCGTATCAGTCCTGCAGGCGTCCTCAGTTTTTGACGCCACGAGCAAATCATCAATGTACTGGACGAGGACAGACTCCTGTGGAAGCACCAGACCTTCAAGGTTCTTTTTCAAAATCTGATTGAAAATAGACAGGCTCTCAGTATATCTCTGTGGGATACGACACCATGTTAATACACGATCTTCCAGCCGAAACGCAAAAAGAAATTGGCTCTCCTCATGCAGAGGGATTGAGAAAAAGGCTTGACACAAGTCAATCACTGTGAACCATTCTGCATCACATGGAATTTGAAACAGGATCACAGATCGATTCGGTACCACGGGACAACATGGGACTACTATCTCATTAATTTTTCGCAAATCTTGCACAATCCTAAATTTCCCGCTCTGTTTCTGTAATCCCATTATGGGTGAATTACATGGGCTACCCCTAATCTCTCCCAAAATTCACTGTTTAAGCATACTCTCAATTACAGGTCTAATTCCCTCAATAGTTTCAGGTGATAATTTGTACTGAGGAGTTCTCGGATACTCTACATTTGGTTTGACTTGTATTTTCACTGGCTCAACTCCTTTAACTAGTCCGATCTCTTCCCCACTGAGGTCCCACACATCAACCGACACGGAGTCCCTGAGGTCAAATGGGAGTTCCTCCACCGTTAGTGCTGGATACATTTCCACGCACCAACGTTGATTCGCAACCTTAAATGTTGCATCGTCATCTCTCGCCTGCACTTCCACTCCACTCAGGGTACAGTAGATGGTACAATTAAGCTTACACAATAGGTCTCTTCCTAACAAGCAGACTGGGCTAGAATCACACACCACAAACTGGTGTCTGTCACTGAAGTTCCCTATCCTGATAGGTATTGGTTCCGTCAGTGAGCTAGTCAGTTTCTTATTCGCTACACCAACAACTTTGATCGTTTGACCAGAAAGGGGTAGATCCGGAATCACTGCGGACCTTACAGTCGATCTTGTAGCCCCCATATCAACCAAAAAGGTCGTAGGGTGGCCATCGATCTCCGCTTCCACAAAGGATCCCTTCTGATCTACTTCTAGGACCACTCTGAGCGTACAATCATCCTCTCCTCCCCAGCAAGATCTTGCTGCTGGATCGGAATAATCTTCCCCATTCACTTCAAATAGAGGCATCTGTACATAGGTCCGAGCTCCCTGCTGCATATTCGGTACCCTGGGCGGTTGGGGAACCTGTACCTGCGGAACACTTGTCCCCCCTTTTGTCATCCTAGGTCGCATCACTGTAGGGAGTGTGTCCTCCACTGGGACCTGTGCTATCTCTCCTTCTTGCTGTATTTGGTTTAACGAGTTCAAAGGACACTCGCGTCTCCAATGTCCAATCTGATGGCAAAGATGACAAGCTGTGGTCTTTTTCAATATTGCCACGTCTATTCCTGTCCTAGGGTCTACTCCCCTCGGCCTTCCTTGTCCTTGGGCATTCTGTGCTCCTCCTTGATAATTTCCCTGCCTCCTTCCCAAGGTTCCTCCGGTAGAATGTCTCTGAATTGCTGTCTGCATCTGTACTAATAGCAAATTGTCTTTCAATTTCCTGTGCTTAGACTCAATCTCATCACTACAATATCTAGCGTATCGGAGAATCTCATCCCCGGGCTTATTCTGCCAACAAATCAAATGCTGCTGTATCATGAGACTAACCTCTGGCCTCAATCCCAACACAAATTTGGAAACAAACTGTCCCATATCTTTGGTATCTTTGGTATCCAACGCCTCCAAGCCATTGTACTGTTTAAAAGCCTGTAAAAGTCTCTGTCCTATCTATCTTCACCCAGTCGGTGTCTTGGGGTGAAACCTTCGACTTCAACCATGTAATTACCTGTTCGGACTTTTTCATCACTATCGGCGACGGACCATGTGTAATCGGGTCCCTGTCAGGCTCCGAGGCCGGCCATTCAATCGCAATTTTACATGCCGACCACAGATCCCCCGGGATCACTATGTCACTATGTTACTATGTCAAACAAAGTATTCAAATCAATCCACAATACTTTTGAAATTTTGACAAAGCGATCAACTTGCTTGTACCACTCCACAGGCTTTTCCCGCAACCGAGGAAAATCATTTGTGAAGGCAGCCAAATCCCCCCTACTCCTAGGTACATGAACGTACCCTCCATTCTGTACCTCCCGTAAAGGGAAATTCCCTATCTCCGTCGCGCCTCCACCCGGAGGTGGCATCTCTCCCACTACTCCTCTAGAGCTTTTCTTCTTGGACCACCTTTCTTCCCATTTATCGAGCATGATCCATGCCCGCATTGCTATGATTAGATCTTTGACATGGGTTCTCAATCCCATAATTCTTTTCTCTTCCAATTCCTGATCACTATACTGTAACCGATGATTTCCTTGCAATGCTCTAGTTTTTGACAAATCCACCCCATATTTCTTTGCCAGCTCTGACAATTTCTCATGAGCCGTGCGCGCTTTGCGAGTCACATCCTTCGCTACAAAGAGTAATTCATCCTGTTCGTACGTTAGCACTCTCTCGAGGGGTAAATTTCCGCTTATTATCTCATCAATTCTGCCTTTAGTCTTACGACATCCAGCATTCTCCCTCTCAAAGCTCCCCTCAAGACTTCTCGACAACCTGCACCATCCCCTTCGCAATACCCACATTCTCGTTCCTGTGGCCTACTCTCTCCTGACATGCCCATGGGAACAGACCGATTTACGATCGTCCCTCATTCCCTCTCTGCTTCCAGCACGCCCTGACTTTGGGTTCTCACTGGTGGTGTCCACATTCTTAAATCTGATCTTGACTCAACTAAAGACCTCGGTCTACCAGGTCTCGATTCTCATTGTTCTCCCGAGGAGTCAGCTGTGGCTGGCAGCGGCGTACTCCATTCTATAGGCTTCGGAGTCCGCTCCATTCTCCTCACCGAGCCACTTCCTTCGACCATACTCCTCACCCCTACCTCCGACTGCTCTATGCTTCCCGCCTTCTCTGGCTCAAGCTCGTACATCAACTCAATAGGTCCGATAATAACCGGTATTTTCAAAGCATCCGGTAACCTCACACCTCTCTCAACCTCTAAGCCAGTTACGGACTTATTCCTTGTATTTTCGGTTCCTATCGAAATCTTCCCTTCCACTCTTACTTGTGATCGGGGTAATACTCCTCTACTCTCTTCTTCCTTTGTCTCATTACCCATTGAGGCATCTGGGTTGTATGGAGGTGGTCTCTCTGATAGCAACCTCTCTACTAGGCTATCATCCGTGTCGCTGTCTTCCTCCCCATCTACTGCCTTTTCTTTTGATTTTTCTGTCGTTTCCAATAAGGGATACAATTTATGTCCTTCTATTGCCTGTACTCTCCATCTTTTCTCCGCTGCATCCCATCTAGCATCCTGAAAAGCCTTGATCGACTTTTTCACCCTTTCCTGATTTCTTCCTCTATCTCTATCATGCGCTGCTCTAATCCACGCATGTAGTGCTTCGAATTGTGTTGGCCTTGGCAAAGGTCATAAAGCCGCCATCACAGTCTTCAGCTGGTACAACACCGCTAGTCTGAATGAACCATACCTTGGGAACGCTAGCTCGCCTTCACTTTGAGTCAATTTATGCCAATTCTCAAGCCAAATTATAGTATGCAGCCCCACATTCCTGGCCATGTAGTGTGCTGGCGTATCCTCGGGAGGGGCTTTTTCTCCCTCTCGAATAACCACATGTTCATCACCTCGACACAACTCTCGAAAAACTTTAAAACATTTCATAATGACCAGATTCTGTACGCATACAATTTCTGTTTACTTCCTGGTAACTGTCCACCAATGACAGCGCGAACTACACCAATCAGCCTATCGCAGCGCGACACCTTCTGACGTCACTTTTCCTCCACTCGCAGCAGTTCCCCTCCTTCACAACACACGTCTCACCCTTGCATTCGTCCCATTCATACGCTGAAATAACCGTTTGTCCCAAACAAGTTACTTCTCTGGCTGTCCGTCCACAGCCTCTGACTGTCCATCCACAGTCTCTCGAAATTGTCGACCTCAGTTGGCAACTATCTGTCCCCGCCGGGCAGACAGATCGCCTCTGATAGATTACAAATACTCAATTCTACATACAACAACCCACGCCCAGCGTCAGGTTGTCATGCACTCACACATTCGCTCCCCCTATCTCGGTCCAGGTGATCGATGGTACCTCACGATCCCCTTCGGGTGGTCAACAAAATCTATCACAGGTGTATTCTACACCCACTCGCTTAAGCTTCTCATCGCCTAAGACTGTCTCGGGCTGCGCGCGTTCACAGCCTGATCTCACAATCACGCAACATTCACACCAACTCCGCAAGACATATCACACAATACTACACCGCAATCTACAACATCGTATCCTATTCCTACTCACTCTTCAGACTGCTGCTTGCTGCCGCACTGCTACTCGCCATCTATGTCCGTCCGCCAGGTCGTCTGCTGTTCACCTTCCGATGAGTCAACCTCACTTAACATTTATGGGCCTCAAGGATCACTTATCCTAATCTCAATCTTCCCTCGCTACCAGAAATAAACCATCCGTTTCTGCTACCAACTGGGAACGCCGGATTCTTGTCTCTAACCAATTACTTACAAGAACCCACTCAGGTCGCCAGGATCTTTTTATTTGCCAAATAGCGTAGAGGGAAGAAACACAATTATCAGAACATATTTACCGCAATTTGACATTTCAGAAAAGAAGACTCATAATCTGGCAGGTTGATCTTTTTATTATCAGCAAAAACATCTGAATATATAGGCACCTCAATACAAGGCACAAAAGATAAATGTGAACTAACACAAAAGCTACTCTACGAAGTATCCGCATTCGACTAAAAATAAAAAAGATTACAGCTTCTAAAAGCATAAGATACAATATGGCTATCGTAATGTCGAATTTTAAAGTCATGAATCAAAGCATCTCTGTCCCTACTCTATTCTAAGGTGACATCCCTACACAACATTCCCTTCCAGGTGAGAAACGCATAAAAAGGTGTCAGCAGTGAAACTTCCTAAGAAGTCTTCACTAAATCAGAGCTCGATCTATAGTGCTCCTTTCAGTCTCTCTCCTAAGTCTTGTCTGCTCAACCCACGGGGGTGCTGTCCCTAATACAAAACCCCAAAATCTTGTACACGCCCTTCAGCACACCCCTTCAGGCAGATCTTCCTCCAGTAGATTTCCATTCGGACCCTTTCATCTTCCTTTTCATTAATTCGACCTTGGGTCCCAGGCTCCTTCTGTACCAGGAGTTGCAATTTCACATTCCAATTCACTCCCTTTCAGTCTACTCCTTCTATCTCAATTTCTTTAAACAAAGACTTATTCTAACTAACAAGCTACATGGCCTTGCACCTGTAACAAAAATAAGGAACGGAAAATCCCTCGCATCATGAAGTTTCACAATTCACTGCAATTTAAGCTTTACTAAAATCCTGTCAGCCTAATAAAACATGGCTAAATTAAGAAACGAGAGGCCTTCTCTTTTACATACATGATTAGGCCTTGCAAACTAAACACATTACAATTACCAATTCAACTTATTCATCTCATACTTATACATGAGCAACCTACATTCTACCTTTTTAACATAACCCACAATTACTTAATACATAATATCGTTGCAAAACTAAACGTTACACATACATAAATGCTTTTCGTAATAACTGATGGCCTTTTCCCTTCTCTCGAGGCCTGTTTACATTTCTACTTTTCTATATCAACGAATATATTTCTATTATATTTTTAAACATTCTTACATTATATGCGGATGCTGACTAACAGTGAATATGGTGCACCCCTACAAATTTTTCATCAGCAACGCTCTCTCAGAAGCTACTAGGTGAAAGGTCACCTATGTAGAACCATTCTGTCATGTGGATGGGACTAACTATATGTAATTCGTATGTACATGATGGGACTAACGTAAAGGACATGACACCCACTCCTCATCAAACGGTCAACAAGGTCAGCTAGGAAATGATAAAATAAATGCTATAACAAAGCATGGAAAGCATGTATATTTAAAACATACCAAAAGCACTTAAAAAAGGTCTTTAAAATATTGTTCATAAAAGCGGAAAACATATTTCCCTAAAAGTGTTCTAAAAAGGTTCTTTATATGTCCATTATAGATATATAAATGCATAGTTTCTCTGAGCACCTTGAAAGTCACTACGCTCAGATAGAGCAGAGAAAAAGGAAAGCTGAAAACAAAGTCAATGCGACCTCCAATTTGGAAGATATTTAAAAACTTGCCAAACGTTCTCAGCACAGGAGAGCCCAGATTGTTTAAGAATCCTGCTCCGGAGACACAACATCACTGAACATGTCATCCGCGGAGGGCAGTCCTCCTTGTACCTCCAGTATGATATCAAGTGAACAGAGGTAGTCATCTCTGGTTCCACGGCAGCCATCTGGGAAGAATTAGATGCCTGTGTGCCTGAGCCTGATGACTGTGCACTTGAGCCTGATGCTTGTGCACCTGATACTGATGCGTGTACTTCCATGGTGGAACTGGTCTCCGTTCCAATGGGAGCTGAAGCTTCCTGTGAAGGCTCTAGGAACACCATCATCAACATGCGAATACGCTGCGGACAACTGTGCACGAGGGCCCGTAAAGACGCCAGGAGCATATCTATGTCCGGAGGCGTAACCGATAGAAGTGTCAGACAGAGGTCCAACACGCGTTCAAATCTGCAAAATAGGCAGCAGAATACTGGTACTATGCAGTCAAGCCAGGTCAATCGGAAAGACAGGAACCAATGTTCACTCAATTCCCGAAGCTGAGGTATACCAGAGAAGAACAACAAGCACTCACGACAACCATGCTCCAGCAGTTTCCTCTCTATGTCTTGAGTGATGTTGGCATCCATTGCGAAGCAATAGGATTAAAATAAGGATGCCCACTACTGAAAGTAGGACCAACGAAAGCCCTTCAAAAAACGCTTCCAAGTACGGAGTGTATAAATTATGGAATTACTCCGAAAATGGTCTGAAAGTGGTTAGCAGGCCTGATCCAATGTTCTTAAATAAGTGTATTACCCCCCGCGTATTAGACATGTTAAAGATATGATGTACCATTTCTCCCAAATGGCGCGGGGACGTTCGTCCGAACCAGCGCCTGTGTCTCTGCCGAAGACCTTGCAACCTGGAGATCAAAGACATCTTGGGCTGACTTTAAGACCACGTTTTGCTGAAACAGCATGGCTTTCAGTCTGCTCAGAGAATCAAACCCTATGTTGGATAAATTCAGTTAAGGCCACACTGGTGCCTTCTTAACTGTGCGAGCCGGGGGAATCAATACTTGCTTACAACAAACAACCCTAGAGTTGAGGTTAACTAGATAAGCAATGCCGGGCGTCATACCACAGCAGCCTTGGTCATTCAGCATTAGGTAACTCCCATTCGAAAGTGACTTCAAAACTGGATGAATTACCGCAGCTGAGGATCCCTTCAGGAAGCAGGACAAGTTCGCTATGGACGCATTGCATGCCCCATGCAATGATACTTCTTTACACACTAAAGACCCACTCAAGGCCTTCTAATAGTTTGAACCACTCAAAAATACTTCCCTGTCCTCATTCCTGCACCTATAAGTGTACAGCAGCTTCCAGGTCTCTCGTATGTACCCTTTGACCAACGCTTCATACATGCCCACTGGGTAATATTTTAGGCAGTACTGAAATTGGAATGTTGTCATTGGCAGTGTGATATAGCCATGGATTAATCATTCTGTAGACGGTGACTCTGCTACAATAAAAGGTAATTTCTCTAATTTGTCAGGGAGCAGCATGGTGTACTTCGCAGCTGTGCGCGCCATGGTCAATTGTCTGTCGGTCAGATTGGAAACTGAAAACAGATTTGTGTCTTTAATGTATCACCATGGAACGTGGTCAGAATGCAATGATTGAAGTGTCCAGCTTAGAAGCATAATAGCATGTAGCAGTAATTTGCCCATGTTGTAGAATAGACAGATCTTGTTCCATTATGTAGATAGCTGAGGGCACTATGTTTCCAACTGAATATATGTGAGATGATAGTGTGGTTATGCCGTTGTCTACAACAAGGCCTTTTCTAGGTTAATTCTATTGATTTCACGAAGTCTCTCCACGGCTTCCTGTTGGGAGGCTTTCCAAACCTCATAATAGATGGCAAACAAGAAGCATTTCCTACGTGGTTTCTTGGGACCTAACAAGAAATCCCTAAGATCCATGTTGTCTGACAGAAGGGACAAGTGTTGTTTCACCTGTGATAGTGTCGAGGTCTTTAGCCAAACTAGGCATAACTTCCCAACACTATAGGACGTCACTACCTCTGGGTCGTCTTAGTGTACATAGCGTTCGTCTGGCCTATGGCTACTAAACCCTTCGGTGGTACCCTTGAATCTTGAGGTACACATATTTGCGTCAACAGGCCAAACCAACCAACCCTTCAAATCGGGAGATGATGAATTGTATCTACCATGTGTCCCTTCACTTGCTAGTGTGTTATTTGAGATGCCTTTAATAGGCGTGGGTGAAGGGATACTAAGTGTTTTCAGGTCTTTGACTTTTGCAAACGCATAACAGATAGTTTGTTGCACTGTTCTGTTCAGGAAAATCATCTGTGATGGTATGCGGCAAGCTCTGAATAACACCTCAGTTGCATGAACCTGCCACTCTCTTGTCCCCCAGACGGATTTTGTGTCTATGGTGTCTCTCCAAAAGTCAAAACTTTGTATAGACAGTTGGGAGATGTTAGACTTGGGGGTCTCTGGTAGGCGCAAGGTTGTCCTTGTGTCAAGCAGGAACCCTCTCCTCTATGTCAGGGCGCAGGATAACCCCTTGTGAATGACCCTTGCTCACCCTCTAGGTGCGTGGCGTGAGCAGCCAAGGCGATTCCTCAGGCGTTGTTGGTTAAGCACTTACAATCACACACAGTAAATACATCAATCCCCCCAGAAACGGATACCAGACTTGGATATGTAGAAAAATACGCTTCTTTATGTAAAAATAGGTATATATATCTCAGCAGACTTATCACAAGACCAATAACGTTTTCGCTAGGCCACCAGATTGTAAAGCAGGCAAATGTTCTTTGTTCGTAGTTTCAAAGGGATACTTTGTAGTCTCTCGCAAATGTTACTTGTGGTTCCAGTACTTACAGAGATCGGCTCCTGCGAACGGGGAAATAAGGCGTTGCGGGCCCCGAGCCCGATACTGGAATTCTTAAGAACGTGTAGTTGCTTTTGGGAGTCGGCACGGGAGGGTGCGACTCAGCAGTGATGGGGCACCTTTGGGTCCTCTTGAGCAGGTGCGTGTAGTCAGGCAGGCGCGGCCCACGACCCTCAGCACGGCAGTGCGGGGGTCTCCTCAGCGGGGGCGGCGCGGCCTGATCTCAGGGCGAGATCGCGAAACGGGGTCACAGGGCACGGTCCGTGCGGCTGGGGACCACGATCGTCGGACAAGAATTCCGGTGGGAGGGGCGATAGCGCTTCAGCACGCTCCAATAGCAGGCGGTGGCAGAGGTGCCGGCGGCCTAGCCCGGGGTAGAGAGCGACTCCGGTCGGAGCGAGGCTCTCAAGGGGGGCAAAGGCAGGCAGGCTCCCGAGTGTCACAGCCCTAGGAGGGGCGATGAGGTGCGCAGTCTTCCTCAAGCGGGATACACACACGGCTCGAGTTTCAGGACGAGCAAAGGCACAAAGAACCCACTGGTCCTGGGGTTCTGTTCAGGGGGCAAGCTCAGATCAAGCCCTTGGAGAATGTTTAAAGCACAAAGCAGCAAAGTCTTTTCAGCAAGTCTCTTCCTCTCCTTTCTCAGCAAGGCAAGCAGCAGGCCAGTCCTTCCAGCGTCTTCTTCTCCTTCTAGTTGGGCACAGGTTCTTTGTGGTAAAACAGGATTCTGATTTCTTAGGAGCCAGGCTCCTACTTTTATACCGTGATTCTTTTGTTCTTTAGCTCCAGGGGGCCTGGGCCTGGCCCAGTCCAGTTCTGGAGCACTTTGTTATGGTGACTCTGCTCTTTCCTTTCAGCAGCAGGGCAGAGACATCAGCTGCTCCACAGGGGGCGGCGCCGGCTTTGTGGTGGCAGAGCACAGGTCTATTCAAGAGTCAAGGTGTACTCATCCCGCCCATCCTGGTGTCATCTCTCTACCCACCACCTGGCAGCCAACCTGTCTCTGGGGATTCCCCAACCCTGCTCCTTACTGTTGCTAGGCAGAACACACACACACAGCAGAGGCGGACTGAAATGGCCAGGTCAGTAAATACTAAGGGGCAGATTTATGACGACTGGCGCATCCCTGCATATCAGCAGGGATGCGCCAGTTATTATGCGCCACAGCTGCGCCACCATGGATGCGCCGCATTTATAATGCGGCGCACCATGGGGCAAAAACGGCACAGATGCGTGACGCATCTGTGCCGAAAATTGGCGCATTGCTGGAGTTGCGTCGCAAGCGCGACGCAGCTCCAGCAATGATCTGGGGGGCCCTATCTTTAAAATGCTGCGTCAATCCTTACGCCTGCTTCAAGCAGGCGCAGGGTTTTGACGCAGCATGGGCCTAAAAGTGACTGAGTGAAATCTTGTAGATTTCACTCAGCCACTTTTAGGAGGCGTTCCTGCGCTGGAACGCCCCCACCTGCCCTGGAACGCCTACATGTGGCCCAGGGCTTTACAACGTGACGCATCTCCCAGATGCGTCACGTTGTAAATACCCCACACCATGGCGCAGGATTTGCGCCGCTGCTGCGTCACAAAAGTGACGCAACGGCGGCGCAAAAGTGGCGCAAGTACAACATAAATCTGCCCCTAACTTTCTAAAAGTAGTATTTACAAACCCAGGATATTAAAATAAACTTGACTACAAGAAGTATTTTATTATTCTGAGTTCAGGCATACTAAACTTGATATTCTACCATGCTCTATGAGTCCACTGGGGTCACAGCGTGTAGTGACTCCAGCAGCCCATTCTGGCCTATGGAGAGCAGGTAGCCTTCAATAGTGAAAAACGAAAATGGCTGTAATTCACTACTAAGACATGCCACACATATCAGGGCATGTCCTACCTTATGCCTACAATGCACCCTGCCCTTGGGCCTACCAGAGGGGTGGCTAATATGTAGGTAAGGGAAGGTTGAGGGACTGGCAAGTGGGGGCACTTGCGCAGTCAGCGCGACAGTCCCAGACTGCACGCAGGGTCTGCGGTGGCAGACCCCAGACACATTTTACAAGGCTGCTTTCTGTGGGTGGCGCAACCAGCGCTGCAAGCCCACCAGCAGCATTGGCATTCACAAGCCCTGGCACCCCTGGTGCACTTTACTGGGGACTGACAGTAAATCCAATAAACCAATCATGAACATCAATTACAGGTACCCTTTACCTAGGGAGCACTTGCACTGCGGCACGGATTAGCCGTGACGCAGTGCCCTGAGCGGACAACACCAGCAAAACATCGAGGCACACCATCAAAAAAGTGGAAGGGAAACTCACGCCAAGGTGCCAGGTCTAACACGTGTCCCCTCCAGCTGAAATGTGGGGAGAACTACCCTTGCCCAGGGGGTTCCTCGTCACTAAGGCGGAGATACCTGGACAGGCCGTCAGCGTTGGCGTGATCTGTACCAGGACGGTGTTCCACCGTGAAATCCATACCCTGTAGGGAGATGGACCACCTCAACAGCTTCGGGTTCTCACCCCTCATTTGCATCAACCATCTGAGGGGCCTGTGGTCCGTCTGAACCCGGAAGTGAGACCCAAACAAGTAGGGTCTTAGCTTCTTCAGCGCCCAGACCACAGCAAATGCTTCTCGCTCAATTGCACTCCACCTACTTTCCCGTGGAAGTAACCTCCTACTGATGAAGGCTACGGGTTGGTCCCAGTCCTCCTCAGTCATCTGTGAGAGAACAGCCCCTACACCATGTTCTGAAGCGTCTGTCTGCACTAGGAATTCCTTGGAGAAGTCAGGGGCCAAGAGCACGGGCGCCGTGCACTTGGCAGTCTTCAGGGTGTCAAAAGCTTTCTGACAGGTGTCAGTCCAGATCACGTTCCTGGGCTGCTTCTTGGAAGTCAGCTCTGTCAAGGGGGCAACAATCGTTCCATAGCCCTTGACAAACCACCTGTAGTACCCAGTGAGCCCCAGGAAGGCCCTCACTGCGGTCTGCGTCTTGGGGGGTTCCCAAGCCAGGATGGTGTTGTGTCAAAAATAATTATTCCAAGGGCCACACTTACCATTGGCCCGCAATATCCATTAAATAAGGAGCAGTTGGCAACGTGGAAGGTTCAAACGTTTATTAATCACCATAGATCTCTATATAGAGGAGCCTCGTCGATCCTCACCCATCAGGTGCGCCGAGGAAGACTGCTGGCTCCTTGACAGTAACACACTTTTATACATTATCAGCACAGCATACAAAACCTTATATGTGGAAAAGTACCAGTTAGTCCTGGCGCCCCTAATGAGCTCATGCCTATTTCTAGTTTCGGTTACACATACAAAGGGTTACTATCTTTACAGAGAAGGTCGGAAGGGTGACTCCCTTCTCGTTCCAGGTCTGGAGGAATTCGCTTGATACTCCCTTTCAGCAGATGTGACCTTGCTTCTCAGCAACTCTGTCTGTCTCCTAATAATTACCGTGAAAAGGGAAGGCAGATGGTGTGTAAGAGGGCCACGTGACTCTTAAGCGAAAGAGCCGCAATCCAAGATGGAGGCAGTTTGGTTCTCGGCCCTTTTGTCAGGCTAAACGTAAAGGGGATTTCGATCCTTCGAATGTATCATGGCTAAGCATACCGTCATTAGATATACTGCGCTATCATACCATAATAACCTGAATACCTCAGAACGGCCCTTTAGCGCAGCATAGCTAATAACGAAGTCAGTCTTCGAAAATACCCTCATCAATCTGCATTAAATCATGCGTCTCTTTCTGGGTCCGTTGAGCATCGATTCTGGTTTGGTTGGACGTGGGCTTAGGAATGGATCGGCGAACCTGAGTAGCACAATATGCACAACAGGCCGGCCCGCATTGCAGGCAAATGCAACAGGTAAAAAGGAATCCTACCGCCCCCAGGAGAATCATAAATAACTTCCATCCCCAGGCGGTCACCAAACCCCAGAACCACCCGGACAATGACCAAGTACCAGTGTCGGTGTGAATTTCAGAGGCTAGTCGATGCAGTTTCTGGATAGCTAGATGAACGGAAGGGGCGGAGTCAGGTATATATACACAACAGGAACTGCCGATGACCCTACAAGCTCCACCTCGATCAGCTAGGATAACGTCTAAAACAAGACGATTTTGAAGGGTCACGAGCCGGGTCGCCTGGAGCTCCACTGTGATATTAGTCAATATCCCTGCCGTAGTGTTAATCACCCCCTCCACCACTCTGGATAACCTCCTAACCTCCTTACTATTTAGGATGGGTCCCCATATGGGCAACGCTCCTTTTATAATATCAACAAAATGTTGCGCGGCAGTGTCGGTTTGGTCAGTGGCATCATTACTGGCGCCTACAGCTGTTAGGCTCCGTCGATTTAAAGCATGAGACTTATGATAGTCAGAAGGAGCTATGTACACCGGGGGGTAAAGGAAAGACAAGTAACACCTACCCATCCACCCTCTGGGCAACCAGGTATAGGCGTTTTCACCACATACAAAATAAACATTGGGAGGGGTGAGTGTAGGGGGGCTACTGTATGTCTGTAGTTTATAAGTGTAATTACATCTGCTATATCCTACGAACAAATGCCCCATCCCCTGCACACAGAAAGAGGAGGATGTATTCAACACCGGGACCGGAATGATTTTTTCATTTGAGACATTTCACTCTTGGAAGTATTTGAAATATTCAGTAAAGTTAAAAGTCATGAAATCCAGTACTTCATCCCTCAACCAGGTATCATTTTCATGATCAGTATACACGTTCATACAGGCGGTGGGGTCAAGGGTACCATCCGTTCCCTCAGCATTAGGGGTGAAACCTTGGTGTGTCTCTATGTATGCTAAAATCAAGGCATAATCCTTCTCTGAGAATCGACGTTCATCTATAGCATAGTGTTCGTACAACATGGACAACATTTTAAACCAGGCTTCACAACTACCTAGGTAAGAAAAAGGCACTGATATAAACAAGTCTTGCTTATACATTACTGACGGGAGAAGCCCACAGACCCAACAATCAGTAACATTTGTAGAACTATGAGTCTGGTGCAGCATTTCGATAAAGGCATTATGGACATATGTCTGTTGATGTCTTTCTTTATGAGGAGCGAAAGTCTGGAAATGATGTTCCTTAGGGGCAGGAGTAGACATTATCAGGGTGTGCACAGGATGACGAAGTTCCAAATATATGAACAAACCTAAGCATAGTACAAATGATACCATCAGTATAAAAATGAAAACAACTTTGACACGCAAGCTCCATGAAGAGAACATTGGCAAATGCGGGGGAACAGCACGGGGTGCTAGGGGATGCCCGTCTTCAGGGACAAAACGAGCAAAAGGGTACATTTTCCTCACTAAAAGTCCAATATAATCTCGGGCAACAAGGGGGTCTACAAGCAGTCCGACCTGCCGGAGGGTGCTTCTTTCCTGTGTCCGTTCAGAGCCTCACAGGCAGACTCCTATTGTTCAGAAAAACAAAAAAAAGGAAAAAGCAAAAACTTCTCGCGTTGGAGTCACACTTGACGCAACTCGTGCTGAAAAGAGATCTCCACCTGGGCCCCTGTTCGTCTCATCAATGTCTCTATCTTCGTTCTGAACAGAGCTTTACTTAAAGTTCCATGCTCTCAACGAGTTCAGTCCAGTGTTCCGACAATCCTCAGGTCTCTGCAGCGGCCTCCAGCTGCACTTGCCGGGGCTAGACCTGGGACTCGTTTATTTTCGGGGCCGCAGGTGATATCGATCCCGACCAGGGGTTTCAGGATTCGTGAACAAGGTGGGCACAGTGGGGTCAGATGAGGAGCTGGGCTCCCAACCAGATTCTTCACTTTGGACGATTGGGTGGCGACAAAAAGGGGTTTCAATGCCCTCAGCACTCTCCCCTCGCCCGTCAACCTCTCTGCGGGTGTCCGGGGAAAGTGACTCTTCTGCGCTGGGCTCACCCTGAGTCGGCTGACCTTCCTCCTGGTCCAGTTGCTCCCTTGGCAATGGGAGAGGAACTCGCTTAAGATGGGAGATATGGATCCAGTGCTGCTTCCCTTCGACTTTCACCGCTGTTCGCGTGGCCAGGAGCACTTGATAAGGCCGGGACCAGCGCGGATCCAAACTCGATTTCCGTTGGTAGTTTCGGACCAGGACCCACTGTCCTGGTTCTACGCCGTGTCCAGGACCCTCCGGCAGGGGCTGCAGTGTGGTAGATATCTGTTGATGAATGGAACGAAGATCTTTAGTCAGAGCATACAAGTAATCAGTCAACATAGGATATTCAATGTCCCTGAAAGACTTGGGCCGGGGTACTCCCCATACGTTGGCGGGTCTGCCCAAGATGACTTCGTAAGGGGAGATACCACTCCGGGAATGAGGAGTATTTCTTACGGACAACAGGGCCAGGGGGAGGAGATCGGGCCATTTTAATCCCGTCGTATCCTGGAGCTTAGCCAATCGCAGTTTTAAGATTCCGTTATATTTTTCAACTAGACCCGCTGACTGCGGATGTCGAGCGGCATGAAACTTCTGCCGGATGGACAGGCCCTTGCATACATACTTAACTAAGTTAGCATTAAAATGGGTCCCATTGTCACTCCAAATCACCCTTGGCAACCCATATCGAGGAAAGAACTCTTTTACCAGGGCTTTCGCCGTTGCCAATGCAGTGTTCTCCTTCGTGGGATACGCTTCTACCCATTTGCTAAAGGTACAAATCACCACCAGCACATATTTCAGATTGTTAACTCGTTCTAGCTGTATGTAATCCATTTGGAGTACTTCGAAAGGCAAGGTGGGTGGCGCAAAACTACCCGCCAGGACGGGGATACTAACCCCAGGATTATGCTGGAGACAAATTATACAATGTTGGACCAAGTTCCTAGCTGTCTTGGGGATATTGACATTATACCAGACAGAATCCAATATGGCACAGATGGCCTGAACTCCTACATGCGAAGGTCCGTGTGCCATGGTTACCACTGCATTTACAAAGGCGTTCGGTAGCAACCATCTACACCTTTCTGACAGGTCGGTCCAACACCCATTCTCATCAAGCCTCCCCACTTGCTCTCGCCAGTATATCAGTTCTTCCGAGGTCGCCTCTTTCTGTAGCTCTTTCACACTATTTATGGTGTAATTAAAAACCTCTGCTTCTATCATTTTTGTCACTACAAGCATGGAAGTGGTGTCAGACCGGGCTGTTTCTTTTGCGATCTGGTCTGCAAAGGCATTTCCCCTCCCCACATCATCAGTTATAGTTTTGTGTGCACTGCATTTGACTATAGCCAGGGTCTTGGGCAATGTTAACGCGGCTAATAACCGTTCAACTAGCGGCCCATTCTTTATTCTCTCACCGTGAGATGTCAAGAATCCTCTTTCTGCCCACAACCTCCCGAAGCTGTGCGCTACACCGAACGCATACTGGCTGTCGGTGTAGACGTTCAGCTTAATGCCTTTTCCTAGCTCGCAAGCCCTGAATAATGCAACCAATTCGGCTGCCTGGGCTGACCGGTATGGTATCTTCGCTGCCTCGACTACCGTTTGTAGAGTAGTGATCGCATAGGCCGCAGCTGTCTTACCATCCGGTAATCTGAAACATGACCCATCTACATATAATTCCCCTTGGGCATCAGAGAGTGGGGTGTCAGTTAGGTCTATCCGACCCTTGGTTTCTTCTTCAGTTCGAAAGATACAATCATGCATGTCTTGTCCACCGCCCTCCGAAGGGAGGGGTAACAACGTGGCAGGGTTCAAATAAACACATCTTTTGATCGTTATGTGAGGTGAAAACAGGGTCAATTCGTACCCCGTAAGACGCGCACTAGTTAAGTGCTGCGTCTGTGTCCTGTTTAGTAATACGTCCACAGCATGAGGCACCATCACTGTCAGATCCGTATTCAGGACTAGCCCTTCCGATTGTCTGATGGCTATGGCAACTGCCGCTACAGCCCTCAGGCAACTGGGAAGCGCTCTGGCGACGTTGTCCAAAAACGCCGAGAAATATGCACAAGGCCTTTGCTTACCACCAAAGTCTTGTGTCAACACTGAAAGAGAACAACCGTCCACCTCATGCACATAGAGCACAAAAGGTTTCCGGTAGTCAGGGGTGCCAAGCACAGGAGCAGAGCAAAGAGCAGTTTTCAGAGCGGAAAAAGCGGTCTGGCATTCGTCAGTCCAAGGTAAAGGTTCATGCACATCCTTCGTAGTTAGATACAGGAAAGGTTTAGTCAAGAGAGAATAGTTAGCAATCCATTGGCGACAGTAGGAGGTTATGCCAAGCAAAGCACGGACATCACGTTGCGTGCGAGGAACAGGCATGTTAGTTATGGTTGCAATACGTTCAGCAGTTAACCGTCTTCCCTCCTTCGACAGGAGATGACCGAGATAGGTCACCTCCGGTCGACAATATTGAAATTTGGAGAGCGACACCTTGTTACCGTGAGTGGCCAGATGTCGTAGCAGGGTAACCGTGGCATCGCGGCAACCCTGTTCTGTATCAGAAGCCACAAGAAGGTCATCAACATACTGCAACAGGACATTACCTGGGGGCAACTGCAAAGAGTCCAATACCCTCTTCAGGGCTTGGCTATAAATACTAGGACTTTCAGTGTACCCCTGGGGAGCGCGACAGAATCTGAAACTGCGGCCTCCTAATGAGAAACCGAACAAATGTCTACTATCCGGATGAATGGGAATACTAAAGAACGCATTCTTTAAATCAATCACCGAGAAAAATGTGGCAGTGGGAGGAATCATTGTTAAAATAGAATTGATGTCCGGCACCACAGGATACTGGGGTACCACAATTTTATTGATTTCTCGTAGGTCAATCACAAATCGATAGGTATTAGCATAATCAGGGGACTGGGGTACAGGGGCTCGTTTAAGAATCGGGAGAATCGGACTGTTGCAGGTATTGGACACTGTTTCTTCCACCACCCCTGTTTTAATTAGGTCGGAAATAATGGCCAGTAAGGCACGTTCACCTTCGGGGGCTATTTTGTATTGCGGAATCCTTGGCAGTTGAGCATTCTGTTTTAAAGTGATGGACACCGGTGAAATTGGTAAGTACCCCACATCAGTGTCCCCCAGGGCCCAAAGATCTTTCGGGAGTGTCGCGAGCTCAGGGGGTAAGGAGTCGGTTTTAGCAAAACATTGGATGGAGGGGACAGAGGGATTCCTAATAGTTAGGTAAACTCCATCGGGGGAGCAAAAGATGCGTGCATGCAATCTTTTTAGTATATCCATACCCAGGAGATTTTCCCCACACTGAGAGGTGAGGAGAAAAGGTGATTCAATCGTTACTGGTCCTACAGTAAGGGAAAGTGGTTTCGAAATGGGGCTTACCACCGGAGTTCCAGAGAACCCCACGGACACATTAGTCTGGCCAGACAGAGCAGCCCCCGGGACCAAGGCACGTGAAACAGAACTGTTCATAGCCCCTGTGTCAACCAAAAACTTACCTGATGCCTCCAACAATTGTGCATGGACATAAGGTCCAGCCTGATCTATCGGAATTGGCACATGCCCCTTACTCTGCCCTTGGCTATCCTATGCTTGAGTGTACCCAATATCCTCATCCGTCAGACGTCCGTCATGGTAGTATTGTTTACCCTGACTCTGATCGAAATAATTTTGACCGTTCTCACCTCTGACCGCCTGTTCTTGCCTCGTGTAGCCACCTCGATGTCCACTTACTCTACCCCTTCCACGTCCCCTAGAAGCCGCGTTCTGCTCATGCAATAACGGGCATTGAGCTCTCCAATGCCCCTCCTCCTTGCAGAAAGCACATTGATTTATGCCAAGATCCGTTCGTCCAGTCGAGTGCATGGGCCCCGCCCCTCTCGGAACGAAATTCTGCAACCCTCTCCCTCTTCCTCTACCCCTCTCCACTTGCTGTAACAATACTCGTGTCTTCAAATCCTTTGACTTTCTTTCTGTCTTATCCTTGCTCTCATTTTCCCGATGCTCATAATACTGAGCCATGCTTAATATCATGGAAGGCGTGGTGGTCGTCCAGGTACTCTCGGCTGCCTGTAGCCGAGCCGATACCTCGGGTAGCAAATTTGTCACAAATCTATTAACAAATAAACGTACACCTCCCTCCGTAGCCAGGTCCTGCCCGCTGAAATCAATGAATACTTGTGGTAAGGTGTTTCTCTATGCTGTTGTAATGGAATGTGATGAGCTCATGGAATTAGAGTGCTGATGGTAGCTGCTGGATTCTAAAGGAGTCAGTTGCTCCTGAGGCCCCTTCTAAGATGGATGTCAGTCCTAATTAAACTACTTGTTTCCAACAAGCAACACGAGAGTCTTCATTACAAAAGTGGCGACGACCGGGATTTGAATCCGAAGAACCGAAGAGGAACTAGAAGGGGCCAATCGTCGAAGCATTTCGTTTCTGAAAGAGTTAAGCTTCGGATGCATTTTTGTGAACTATTTTCGCTGGCAAGGTGAGGATTTCGGATCCGATTTGTGCGCTTTCAAAGCATTTTACCGATTTATAGTCATCGTGGGCGTGATTGAGGCGAACTGTGTCAGAAAAACGAGACTGGGCGAGGTAAAAGTGAAGTGTGTCCTAGTCTCACCGTTATGCCTCAGAGAGATCATTCCGACGCTGCTGCCATCCTGTAAATGATGACGTGTTCGAATCTCCTGTGGTGTTGGCGGAGAGCGCATTCCATGTTGGCGTCATCCGTCCACCGTCATGGTTAAGGAATCCTTAAGAATTGTTTCCGTGTTGCCAGCGTGTGCACGTCATCGCGCAACACGCAACGTCAGGAAGCCATCTCTGGATTGTTATACGGTGGTTTCCATGGTAATCGGATACGCTACGGGACATGGCAGTTCATCATTTCCTCGCCGGTGATTCAAGTAAGACACTCTAAGGCCGGAGAGTTAAAGCAATTGAGATCGCACTACGCTTTGTTTTGCTTTTCCAGCATAAAGACCAGCAATTTGTTACAGTGGCACATGTGAGCACAGACGAGTCGTGGTTAAAGTGTTTTTACGGTAACAGTACTAAATCGTTGACAACAGTGCCACCCTGTGGACTTTTCAAGTACTTTTTTTTTGTGGCTCGTTTTTCAGGAAATAAAACATGGCTTGGTCAAAATAAGAAACAGCTGTGTTGTATAGCTACGTTTTTTTTTTATGGTCGTTTCAGCAGTACATTTGCTGTTTGGTGCAGCGCTGGTTATTTAGCATTTAGCTTTCGCTTGTTACTTTACTCCAAGATGCAAAACATCGCCAGCTTCTTTCTTGCAAGATCCTGGTGATCCTCCTTTAGAGTGGAAACTTTGGATTCGCTCATTTAAAGCTTATTTAGTAGCTATTGACGCTACCAAATTCAAACCAGACAGGAAAAAAGGGTTGATGTACTACCATCTTGGCGTAGAGGGTCAAAATGTATTTGACCACCTTCCTGACTATGATGGTTCTGACGACGACATTGATGAATTTGATGCAGCTATCTTTCAACTTGACAAGTATTTTGCTAAATCTAAGAACCTGGTTGTCCACAGATTTAAGTTTTTCACCAGAACTCAAAAACCATCGGAGAGTATTGACTCTTATGTAACTGCACTGAAAGTTCTAGCGTCTACATGTGAATTCGAAGGGTTTACTTCTCAGTTGATCAGAGATCAACTGGTGGCTAGGTGCAGTTCAAAAAAGATACAAGAACGCTTGCTCACGTGTAAGAATCCGTCTCTTGATAAGGCTATTGACATAGCGAAAAGTATTGAGGGATCGGGTCAAGATGTCAAGTCTCTTGAGGAATCCCTTAACAAAACTTGCATTTCGGGGGCTGTTGTGAATAAGCCTACTACGTCTGTTGAACCAAAAAGACAAACGTATACAGCTAGATCTGGTCCTCAGAACTTTGCACAGAGGAAATTATTTTGTTTTAGGTGTGGTTCACCTAATCATGTTTCTTCTTTTAGGTACTGCCCAGCTCTTGGTCAACAGTGCAAGAAATGTAACAGATGGGGCCATTTCTCGAAAGTGTGTAGGGGTGGTAGATTCAATAATCCTGTTCGTTCTGTGTCCACTGAAGATAACGATGTAGAAAATGAAAATACTGGTACCAATGTCGAGTTAATGTTGGGGGTTAGGTGTGTGAAAGAAATTAATTTCTCTTCTGTGGTTGATCCTGAAGTGGAAATTTGGATTAATGAAGTGTCCATCAAACTCTTGGTAGACACTGGTGCCCGAATTACCATCATTGATTACAAGAAGTACATTTTTTCTTGGGGTAGTCTTTCTTTGCTTCCCCCTGATGTATCTACTGTGGCATTCGAGGGCAGCAGAGTGGATCTACTGGGGTATTTTGTAGCCACTATCAAGTTCCTCGATTCACACATCAAAGGCAAAGTTTACGTTGCTCGCAAGGGTATTAATGTCCTGGGGTTAATTCATCAAGCTGAGTTGAAGTTGGTTATTAGACCTGGTTCAACTAACCCTGTTACTGTTGAGAGATTTCCCCCCAGCTGTGGTTGTTGTTCTGTGAATGTGTCTGGTGACAGTAAGGCGCAATTTGGTTCTAATTTGTTTTGGGAAAAGAAATTCGTTAAGGTTTTCCAAGATAAATTGGGGATGATTTCAGATTTTGTTTTTACAATTAAAGTCAAACGTCAAGTTGTCCCAGTGAAACATAAGTTACGTAATATACCTTTAAGTGTTAGGAAAGAGCTTTCAGATATGCTTTTGCTCCTGTGTGAACAAGGTATTATTGAAAAGGTGGAAGGCACCCTTTGGTTGTCTCCCATAGTTCTCGCGAAGAAAAAAAATGGCGAACTTAGGATGTGTGTGGACTTGAGGTGTGTCAATGAGGCAATCTGGGTGGATAACTTTCCACTGCCGAGGATTGAGGACCTCATTACCAAAATTGGCCATTCTTGTTGGTTTACAAAGCTGGACCTTCGGTCGGCTTATCATCAAGTGGTACTAGATGCATCCTCTCGCCATCTGACTGCTTTTGTTACACCAGAAGGAACTTTTCAGTTCTGCAGGATGCCTTTTGGCATCGCCTCTGCGGCAGCAGTCTTTCAAAGATTGATGTCGAGTATGTTTGATCATCTTTCCCAAGTAGTGGTGTTTCAAGACGACATCTTGGTGTTTACGGAAAGTGAAAGTGAGCATGACACTGTTGTGGGAAATGTTCTGAGTATATTAGAAGCAAGAGGTGCCACCCTGAGGAAGGACAAATGCATTTTCAAATCCAGGGAAATAGAGTATCTAGGTCATGTCTTTTCAGCTGAGGGTATCAAACCTAAACCGTGCCTTGTTAAAAGCATTGTGGATGCCCCTGCTCCAAAGAACAAAGAACAATTGTTATCTTTCCTGGGTCTTTGTGAATTTTATGCTAAGTTCTTAAAAAATTTTGCAAGTTTGACAGAAGCATTCAGACCGTTGCTTAAGAAAAATGCAGAGTATAATTGGTCTGATGCTTGTGAGCAAACTTTTAAAGTGATAAAAGAAAGGATCGTCAGTGTCCCAGCATTGCAACCTTTTTCAGAGAAAAGAGATACTGTTATCACTGTAGATGCATGTGAATATGGTTTGGGAGCTGTACTCACTCAATTGGATAATGGACGTGAGTTCACCATTGGGTTTGCCTCACGCACCTTAAGGGAGGCTGAACGTAAGTACTCTGTAATAGAAAAAGAGTTGCTGGCTTGTGTGTGGAGTGTGGAGAAGTTCAAGGCGTATGTTTGGGGTAGGCATTTCACACTTAAAACTGACCATTGCCCTTTAGTTAATATTCTTTCGGGTAAAAAGATCAAACGCACTACTGCCAGGATTTCAAGACTTGCTGCTAAGTTGTTGGAATTTTCTTTTACAGTAGAGTACATCCCGGGAGGGAAAAACTCCCGTGCGGATTGTCTTTCTCGTCTCCCCATTAGTGAATGTGACAGTCTTGATTGGGAAGAAGAAATTGAAGAATGTTTCATTGCATACATAGGTGACGCAAGCTTTTCGGAAAGTGATTGGACTTCTGCATTGCTTTCAGATTGTATGTTAAGTGAAGTTGTCACATTTGTGCAGTCTGGTTGGCCAAAAGAATCTTTGTTACCTAAAGAGTTACAACCTTTCTGGAAGGTTGCTGATGAATTATCTTTGGAAGGTAACTTGCTGGTCCGGGGGGAGAAGTTAGTAGTGCCTTCTTCTCTTTATCAACAAGTGATAACATTGGCTCATAGTGGGCATTTGGGTTCTACTCTCACTAAGAGGAAGGTCAGGGAGAGGTTTTGGGGGCCTCGTATGGACTCACAGATTGAGGATTTTGTTTTGAGTTGTACTAAGTGCAGGTCTAGTGATAAGGTGTTGGTAACAGAACGTGAAGTTGAATCTGTAAATCTGTGTCCAAAAAGAGTGTGGCAGCGTATTAGTGTTGACTTCCTTGGTCCATACCAGATTTTGCCTCACAATTTGAGATATTTTGTTGTAATGGTAGACCATCTTTCCAGGTGGGTCGAGGTCGAACCGGTTTCAGAACCATCGACAAGGAAAGTCCTGGACTGTTTTTTGAAAGTGTTTTCTAGAGAAGGTGTTCCAGCTGAATTGTTGACTGATAATGGGGTTCAATTTGTTTCCTCTGAAATGTCTTCTTTTCTAGAGAAGTGTAAGATTAAACATTTGAGAACACCTCTCTATCATCCCCAGAGTAATGGGAAAGTAGAACGTTTCAATAGGGTGTTGGTGGAGTGCATTCAAGCTTCCATTAAGAGTAATGTGGATGTGTCTCAGTCGATCCATGAACTGGTGTGGTCCCACCGTACTACTCCGCATTCTGTCACCGGTAGGTCTCCTTTCGAACTCATGAGAGGTAGAGAAGCTGCTACAGAATTGTGTCCGTTTTGGATTCTTAAGAAGCTGCCAAAACAAGGAAATCTTGGTACTTGGTGTGAGACTGCTGAATATAATTCAAATTTGTTCAGCTCAAGGAGATTGGAAAATAAAAAGGATGTGGGGTTGAAACCTTGCAAGCTAAAAGTAGGGGATTGGGTACGCGTCAGGAATCCTGTTTTGGTTGGAAAGGGGTTCTCTAAGTTCAGAGATCCTGTCCAAGTGTGTGAGATTAGGAAGAATGCTGTGAAGCTTTCTGATGGTAATTGATGGGGTGTGTCTCGTGTTGCTTTAATACCAAGCGATGTTTCTCTCCCAAAAGCGGTTGCACATTCACCAAGAGTAGAGTCGGCCCCTCGAAGGAGTGACCGTATTCACAGGAGGCCCCTGAGGTTCAATGATTTTGTTCCTCGTTAAAATGTTAAAGGGGAGGGAATGGTGGTATTTAAGAAGTGTCTGTATTGATTTATATGTATTGTTAATTTAGATTTGAAATTGTTTAGAAATGTATTTGTGGGGTTAGTTGTTTTACCACTTCCAATCTGCTTGTTTTGTTTATGCTAAAAAAGGGGGATGTGTGGTAAGGTGTTTCTCTATGCTGTTGTAATGGAATGTGATGAGCTCATGGAATTAGAGTGCTGATGGTAGCTGCTGGATTCTAAAGGAGTCAGTTGCTCCTGAGGCCCCTTCTAAGATGGATGTCAGTCCTAATTAAACTACTTGTTTCCAACAAGCAACACGAGAGTCTTCATTACAATACTCCCTCAAACCTTGTGAAGAAATCAGATACACTTTCATCCTTCTTTTGTTTACAGGCCGTCAACTTGTCCCAATCTACCTTTCTGGGCGGGATCAATGAATGCATATATGTTATTATTCTCTCGGGTAGAGCCAATATCTCAGCTCGGGGCTTATTCCCCGGTTTGCGATCTCTATCCCAGTTTCTCAGTTGGTCCCATGTCCCCCCAAATTCCGTGACATGATCCTGGTCATGTACTTGGCGCCAAATATCCACCGGTACTAGAAGGGCAAAGAATAATTCGATATCCGCCAACGTCATTACTGCTGACGAGGCGGCTTCGGTCAGTTCCTTATAATAGGCAGTGGGGTTCTTTCGAGGGTCGGGCAACTGGCTTTTCAGGGATAATACCTTACTCCGCTTCCAAGGGGTATAGACCCATTGTTCCTGGAACCGGGCGTCTATTCCCGGACGGGTAACGACACCGTTACCATCCACCACCGCGGCAACTTCCGGATGGAAGATAGGGTGTACCTCCCGCATAGGGAATTGGGATGATCCGGCGGGAAGGGCGGACTCCAGACGAGTTCTATAAGAAACCAAAGTCTGCACCTTCCCATACACGTCTTCAGGTGTCAATCTGGATCTGTGAGCCTGATCAAGAATATCATACAATATGGCCGGAGCTCTCCCCTCCTGGTGTACCTGTTCCCATATAGAGATGAGACGGTTGGTCATATGCTCCAGGGCATGCTGTTGCATTACCGGCTCGTAGTCTCTCATGGTACTCCAGATATCAGCAAGAGTATAAATAGAATGTTGCATCCACTGGGATGCTTGTGTGGGAATAGCTGCCCTTTCTTCTGTTCCCAAAGCAGAACGAGTGAACAATCTCCTTCCCTCTGTTAGACTGGCCGGATGTACCGGAGTGGTTACAGCTGCTACTGGTGTTGTGCTAGCGGAGGAGGAGGGTAGAACAGAAGGGGAAGATATTGACCCCGTCGGCAGCTGAGGGGTCCCGGCAGCAGCTGTCGAAAATAAATTAGGTAACAGGGCTATAACGTCGGACACAGATGCCGACAACTGGGAGAGGTTAGGCAGGGAGGGAGAGGCAGTATTGGCCGGGGGAGCCGGAGCAGAGGCTCCCAGGGACGTATCGGGTGTCGGGGCTGTGGCCCTTGACACCTCGGGGTATAGTTTCTGGGGCACATAAGGGGGCGGTGGCCTGGTATCCAACAGATCTTCTATTTCATCGTCCGCATTTGGGCGGGTCACATAACTTTTATCAATTTTTAGTCTAAAATTGCGATTCATGCAATCCAATCCTTTCTCTACTCTTTCTCGGTCATAGACCATAGCCTTCTGAGTAACATTCTGTCCTGCCTTAGCTCTAGCCACTTTCTCTTCTTTCATTCGCCGTTGTTTTGCCTCCTTCTGCCATGCAATTAGAGCATCGAACATGGCTTGCCTACTTCGCCTAGAAAACAATTGTTCTTGTAGGAACGCAATTTTCTTTTCATCAAACGAACCAGTCTTGGGCCACCGTAATTCTTCGTTACCCTTAGTATACTTATGCCATAGAGTGCAAAACAGTAAAGGAGAGATTCCATGTTTGACATACATAAAATGGCTCGGACTGCCCTCCGGTGGGGCGGGTTGGCTCTCAGCTAATCTAGAGTCACTTGTGCGGCAGCAGCAACCAAAACAATTCAATTTACTGAAACAAGACATTTTGGTTAGTTTTTAGACATGTACATATAAAACAACAATCAGACACAACATACAATCAATATCAGAGAACCAAGCCCGTCGACTCTGGTTCAGGGTCCAGGCTTCAAACTGCACACAGGGATTCCGGTTACCCTCCTGGCTCACCACTAAGACCAACCCCTCCTCCAACAAGGACTTGCCTCGTCGGGAGTATGGCCTGTGGCTACCCAGTCCAGGTCACAAGTCCTTCCACGTGCAATCCGCCTATATTACTCCGGCGCGCTATTTCTAATCAAACCAGTATCATCTGTACGTACTTCGAGTCAAGCCACTGTAATGCAAACCTAATCAAGCAAGACACCACTCTCCGGTGCGTGTCTTCGAATCAATGAACCGCTGTCCAGCGCGAGCTTCAAACAAATGCAACCAGTGCTCAAGTCAAGACAAATGCATCGTTCTCAACGAATGCTTTCAAATCAATCAAATAGCACACCGTTCTCGACGCGTGCTTCAACAAAACATAATGCACCGTTTGCAACGCGTGCGTCAAGTCAAATCAAATCAATCTATACTCACCGGGTGCACCCAGATACGAATGTTCGTTCTCCGCTGCCAACTCCTCCTGACCAACTTAGTCCATTCCCTGGGTTAAGCCCGTAGGACCCCGGTGAAGGGTCACTAGCAGCAGGGGACGTACCGAAAAGTCGCGCAGGGTGGGAGAACTCTCCCGTCGACCAGTCAGGACGCCCCCAATCCCACCACCCGAATACGGGGGGGTTTGACCCTGTCACGGGGTCCCTTCGTGGTCGCCAACTGTTGTGTCAAAAATAATTATTCCAAGGGCCACACTTACCATTGGCCCGCAATATCCATTAAATAAGGAGCAGTTGGCAACGTGGAAGGTTCAAACGTTTATTAATCACCATAGATCTCTATATAGAGGAGCCTCGTCGATCCTCACCCATCAGGTGCGCCGAGGAAGACTGCTGGCTCCTTGACAGTAACACACTTTTATACATTATCAGCACAGCATACAAAACCTTATATGTGGAAAAGTACCAGTTAGTCCTGGCGCCCCTAATGAGCTCATGCCTATTTCTAGTTTCGGTTACACATACAAAGGGTTACTATCTTTACAGAGAAGGTCGGAAGGGTGACTCCCTTCTCGTCCCAGGTCTGGAGGAATTCGCTTGATACTCCCTTTCAGCAGATGTGACCTTGCTTCTCATTAACTCTGTCTGTCTCCTAATAATTACCGTGAAAAGGGAAGGCAGATGGTGTGTAAGAGGGCCACGTGACTCTTAAGCGAAAGAGCCGCAATCCAAGATGGAGGCAGTTTGGTTCTCGGCCCTTTTGTCAGGCTAAACGTAAAGGGGATTTCGATCCTTCGAATGTATCATGGCTAAGCATACCGTCATTAGATATACTGCGCTATCATACCATAATAACCTGAATACCTCAATGGTCTCAATTTTGGGTTGCAAGGGTGCCACCTTGCCACTCCCCACTTGGTGTCCCAAGTACACCATGGAACCCTGCCCGATCTGGCACTTGCTTGCCTTGATCGTGAGGCCTGCTCGGCGCAGAGCCATCAACACTTCCCAGAGGTGGCGCAGGTGTTCGGCCCAGGTGGCACTGAACACTGCGATGTCATCCAGGTAGGCGGCACTGAACGCATCCAGCCCAACCAGTGCCTGGTTGACCAACCTCTGAAAGGTGGCAGGGGCATTCTTCATTCCAAATGGCATGACCCGGAACTGGAAGTGCCCATCTGGTGTAGAGAATGCTGACCTCTCTTTGGCCCCATCGGTCAAGGCGATCTGCCAGTACCCGGACGTTAAATCAAACGTGCTGAGGAACCGGGCAGCCCCCAGCCGATCAATGAGCTCATCAGCTCTGGGGATGGGGTGCGCGTCGGTCTTAGTTACTGAATTGAGTCCTCTGTAGTCCACACAGAACCGGAGTTCAGGTGTGGCTCCCGGCGCAGCAGCTTTGGGGACCAAGACCACGGGACTGGACCAAGGACTGCTGGAGGACTCAACCACTCCTAGCGCAAGCATTTTGGAGACCTCCTCCTTGATGCAAGCTCTGACCCTGTCAGTTACCCTGTAAGCCTTGTGCTTCACAGGTAAGCTGTCTCCTGTGTCCACATCATGGGCGCACCAATCTGTGACACCAGGAACCAGGGAGAACCTATCTGGAAACTGCCCCAGCAAGTGGCGGCAATCTTCCTGTTGTTCGGGTGTCAGGGTGGGTGAGAGGTTAACTCCATCCACTGACCCATCTTTCTCGGAGGCTACTAAGAGGTCCGGAAGAGGCTCGGTCTCCTCTTCCATTCCATCATCAGTGGCCAGCAGCATGCCCACTTCGGTCCTCTCTAAGTGGGGCTTAAGGCGGTTAACATGTAGGACCCTTAAAGGGTTCCTGGGAGACTGCATGTCCACCAAGTAGGTGATAGGACTTTTGCGCTCCACAACCTCAAATGGACCTGTCCACTTATCCTGAAGTGCACAAGGCTCCACTGGGGCCAAGACCCACACCTTTTGTCCATGTTGAAGCTCTACCAGAGTGGCATTCCGGTCGTACCACCGCTTCATCTCCTCCTGGCTGGCTTCCAGAAAGTATTCTGGCTTCCAGATTTGCCTCAGCAAGTTGCCTGAAACGCCTAGTCTGGTTTCGGAAGGCCAGCATGTAACTGTATACATTCTGGGGAGGTTTCCTGGGAGATTGCTCCCAGCCTTCCTTTACCAAACTCAGAGGTCCTCTTACCGGGTGACCGTACAGAAGCTCAAAGGGGCTGAACCCTAGAGACTTCTGTGGCACCTCTCGGTAAGCGAAGAGCAGGCATGGCAAGAGGACGTCCCATTTACGCCTCATTGGACCGTCTAGGCCCATGATCATGCCTTTGAGGGTTCGGTTGAATCTCTCAACCAACCCATTTCCTTGGGGGTGGTAAGGAGTGGTGAACTTGTAAGTTACCCCACACTCCTTCCCCAGGGATTTCATATATGTGGATATGAAATTGGTCCCCCTATCGCTCACCACCTCTAGAGGGAATCCCACTCGGGAGAAAATTCCCATCAGTGCTCGTCCCACCACGGGGGCCGTCACTGTCCACAAAGAGGGATGGCTTCAGGGTACCGGGTGGCATGGTCCACCAAGACCAGGATGAACCTGTTGCCCAGGGCTGTCTTGGGGTCCACAGGCCCCACAATATCAATACCCACTCGCTGGAATGGCGTACCGACCACGGGGAAGGGCTGCAGAGGAGCCTTGTGCTTCCCTCCGCTCTTACCACTTGCCTGGCAAGTCTGACAGGTTCGGCAGTAGGAATCTGAATTCTTGTGCATTTGGGGCCAGTAAAAGTGGGTGACAAGCCTGTCATAGGTCTTGTCCATCCCCAAATGTCCTGCTAAAGGCACATCATGAGCCAGCCCCAGTAGGAAGGTTCTGAACTTCTGGGGCACCACCAGCACACGGGCTGACCCAGGTTCAGCAGCCTTAGGCTCGGAATACAGGAGGTCACTCTCCCAGTACACGTAGTGTGTTTTGGCCTGAACACCCTTGGCCTGGTCTGCAGCCTGCTGCCGCATACCCACGAGAGAAGGGCATCCTTTCTGCTCCCTGCAGAATTCCTCCCTGGAGGGACCTCCTTCTTGCTGCCAATGGGTCAGCTCAGGCAGGTCTCCCAGTTCGGCAATCTGTTCCCCGGTAGGCTCCAGAGCATCCCCCTCAGGGTCTGCTTCCTCCTGGGCCGTGGGAACTTCGGGGGCCGGTTTCCCGCGCCTCCTGCGCCTTCTCCCTAAGGCCGGTTCCTGGACCTCTCCCTCAGGCTCCAGGACCCTTTCAACACCCCTACTGGCTGCCATTGACCAGGTGGTCACGCACGCCCAGTCGGGTAGACCCACCATCCTTAGATGCATGGTCTTCTCCACCTTTTCCCAAGGGGAGCTCTCCAGGTCGTTCCCTAGCAGACCGTCTACAGGCATGTCAGTTCTCACAGTGACTTGTAGAGTACCAGAGACCTCCCCCCACTCAAAGGGAACTTGAGCCATTGGACAACGACTCTCCATGTTGTCAGCATTGACAACCCTACAGTAGGCATTGGGTACAATCTGCTCTTGAGACACCAGGTGTTGCCTCACCGAGGTCACGCTGGCTCCTGTATCTCTAAGAGCCTCAACCTTCTTTCCATTGATGGTCACTACTTGCCCATATTTCTTAGTGTTAGAGGGTAAGTAGGTTTCAGGGACCATCTCACTGTCTCCTAGCGAGACTAGGGTCATATGCGCAGGATCCCCACCCCCCTGGACTGCTACATCCTCCCCAAAATTAACATTAGCTACTTGCCGGGGTGGAGCACCAGTGGGTGCTGTCTTACCAAACAGGCGACACTTAGGATCAGAGGCAATGTGACCCGGGTCACCACACCTGTAACAATTGAAGGGCCCCTTTGGAACAGGCCTACCTGTCGGGGCCCCGTTCTGCTGCGCGGATGGGGGAGGCTGAGAACCCTTCTGCTGGTTCCCGTGGGGATTACCTTGGGGGCCTTTTTGGAACCCTTTCTGTTTACCCTTGTCCCCCCCCACTCTTCTGCTGGGGACCCTGCCCACCTTTGGCGGAGTCTCCCACTTGACCCTTGTGGACCCTGGTGCTGAGCCAGCGGTCCACCTCCTCAGCAAGCTTCCTCGGGTTGGACAGCTTGCTATCAATCAGGTGCTGGCGTAGCTCAGGAAAACATTGACTGGACAAGTGCTCCCATGCAATTAAATCAAGCAGCCCTTGATAATCATTCACTTTGCTACCCTTCACCCAACCATCCAGTGCTCTGCAGAAAAAAGTTACATACTCCACATACGTACTCTCAGGGATCTTCTTAGTCTCCCTGAACCTCTGTCTATATAGCTCAGGAGTTAACCCATACCTGGTCATTAAAGCTTCCTTCATATGGGGGTATGAGGCCTGGAGATCTAGGGGCAAATCTAACAGTGTGTCACGCCCTTCAGCAAGGAACCTTCCCCACAACCCCGCTCCCCAGTCTTTCTCAGGGACCCGGTGTGAAGACATGGCTACCTCATAGGCTCTAAACCACTGCCCTATGTCATCCTTTCTAAAATACTCCTTTACTACATCTTTGGGGATGTACACCTTGGACTCTACCTGCACCGGCGGAGTGCTGCCACCAGAAGGAGCGGTGTCCAAACTTTTCGCCTTCAGCTCCAACTCCTTCAATCTTATATCATGATCCATTTGGCGTTGTTGTGCCTCCAAGGCCAACTTCTGCTTTTCCATTTCCATTTGTCCTGCCAACTTTGCCATCTCCATTGGATGCGCCCTGTCTGCTGCCCTGTCTGCCAGCTCCTCTGGTGACAGGACTCTGCTGGGCTCCCCAAGGTTGTCGGGTGGAACGATGTCCCCCGCATTCTGTGGGTCTCTTGACTCCTTCCAGGCTCTCAACGCCTTGGTGTACTGGACCTTCCTCTTGAATCCAGCATGGGGAACTCAGAGCTTTACACTGTAGCCTTTCAATTGCTCTACTGTGTATCCCTCCAGTTCCTCCCAATCCACCTCATCTATTCCAGAAATCACAGAGAGTGCTCTTCCAGCAGGGAGTGAGCCAGGCATGGCTGAAGCAATGGTCGATGTTTCAACAGTTCAAAAATGAAAACCTGTGGCTGCGTTACTTGGTCTGCTCTCACTATCTGGTGATTAATAATTCACTGTATGCAAATTACAAATGCAAATCCGAAATCCCACCGCTGCCACCAATGTTAGACTTGGGGGTCTCTGGTTGGCGCAAGGTTGTCCTTGTGTCAAGCAGGAACCCTCTCCTCTATGTCAGGGCGCAGGATAACCCCTCGTGAATGACCCTTGCTCACCCACTAGGTGCGTGGCGTGAGCAGCCAAGGCGATTCCTCAGGCGCTGTTGGTTAAGCACTTACAATCGCACACACAGTAAATACATCAATCCTCCCAGAAACGGACACCAGACTTGGATATGTAGAAAAATACGCTTCTTTATGTAAAAATAGGTATATATATCTCAGCAGACTTATCACAAGACCAATAACGTTATCGCTAGGCCACCAGATTGTAAAGCAGGCAAATGTTCTTTGTTCGTAGTTTCAAAGGGATACTTTGTAGTCTCTCGCAAATGTTACTTGTGGTTCCAGTACCTACAGAGATCGGCTCCTGCGAACGGGGAAATAAGGCGTTGCGGGCCCCGAGCCCGATACTGGAATTCTTAAGAACCTGTAGTTGCTTTTGGGAGTCGGCACGGGAGGGTGCGACTCAGCAGTGATGGGGCACCTTTGGGTCCTCTTGAGCAGGTGCGTGTAGTCAGGCAGGCGCGGCCCACGACCCTCAGCACGGCAGTGCGGGGGTCTCCTCAGCGGGGGCGGCGCGGCCTGATCTCAGGGCGAGATCGCGAAGCGGGGTCACAGAGCACGGTCCGTGCGGCTGGGGACCCGGCGGGGATCACGATCGTCGGACAAGAATTCCGGCGGGAGGGGCGATAGCGCTTCAGCGCGCTCCAATAGCAGGCGGTGGCAGAGGTGCCGGCGGCCTAGCCCGGGGTAGAGAGCGACTCCGGTCGGAGCGAGGCTCTCAAGGGGGGCAAAGGCAGGCAGGCTCCCGAGTGTCACAGCCCTAGGAGGGGCGATGAGGGGCGCAGTCTTCCTCAAGTGGGATACACACACGGCTCGAGTTTCAGGACGAGCAAAGGCACAAAGAACCCACTGGTCCTGGGGTTCTGTTCAGGGGGCAAGCTCAGATCAAGCCCTTGGAGAATGTTTAAAGCACAAAGCAGCAAAGTCTTTTCAGCAAGTCTCTTCCTCTCCTTTCTCAGCAAGGCAAGCAGCAGGCCAGTCCTTCCAGCGTCTTCTTCTCCTTCTAGTCGGGCAGAGGTTCTTTGTGGTAAAACAGGATTCTGATTTCTTAGGAGCCTGGCTCCTACTTTTATACCGTGATTCTTTTGTTCTTTAGCGCCAGGGGGCCTGGGCCTGGCCCAGTCCAGTTCTGGAGCACTTTGTTATGGTGACTCTGCTCTTTCCTTTCAGCAGCAGGGCAGAGACATCAGCCGCTCCACAGGGGGCGGCGCCGGCTTTGTGGTGGCAGAGCACAGGTCTATTCAAGAGTCAAGGTGTACTCCTCCCACCCATCCTGGTGTCATCTCTCTACCCACCACCTGGCAGCCAACCTGTCTCTGGGGATTCCCCAACCCTGCTCCTTACTGTTGCTAGGCAGAACACACACACACAGCAGAGGCGGACTGAAATGGCCAGGTCAGTAAATACTAACTTTCTAAAAGTAGTATTTACAAGCCCAGGATATTAAAATAAACTTGACTACAAGAAGTATTTTATTATTCTGAGTTCAGGCATACTAAACTTGATATTCTACCATGCTCTATGAGTCCACTGGGGTCACAGCGTGTAGTGACTTCAGCAGCCCATTCTGGCCTATGGAGAGCAGGTAGCCTTCAATAGTGAAAAACGAAAATGGCTGTAATTCACTACTAAGACATGCCACACATATCAGGGCATGTCCTACCTTATGCCTACAATGCACCCTGCCCTTGGGCCTACCAGAGGGGTGGCTAATATGTAGGCAAGGGAAGGTTGAGGAACTGGCAAGTGGGGGCACTTGCGCAGTCAGCGCGACAGTCCCAGACTGCACGCAGGGTCTGCGGTGGCAGACCCCAGACACATTTTACAAGGCTGCTTTCTGTGGGTGGCGCAACCAGCGCTGCAAGTCCACCAGCAGCATTGGCATTCACAAGCCCTGGCACCCCTGGTGCACTTTACTGGGGACTGACAGTAAATCCAATAAACCAATCATGAACATCAATTACAGGTACCCTTTACCTAGGGAGCACTTGCACTGCGGCACGGATTAGCCGTGACGCAGTGCCCTGAGCGGACAACACCAGCAAAACATCGAGGCACACCATCAAAAAAGTGGAAGGGAAACTCACGCCAAGGTGCCAGGTCTAACACGTGTCCCCTCCAGCTGAAATGTGGGGAGAACTACCCTTGCCCAGGGGGTTCCTCGTCACTAAGGCGGAGATACCTGGACAGACCGTCAGCGTTGGCGTGATCTGTACCAGGACGGTGTTCCACCGTGAAATCCATACCCTGTAGGGAGATGGACCACCTCAACAGCTTCGGGTTCTCCCCCCTCATTTGCATCAACCATCTGAGGGGCCTGTGGTCCGTCTGAACCCGGAAGTGAGACCCAAACAAGTAGGGTCTTAGCTTCTTCAGCGCTCAGACCACAGCAAATGCTTCTCGCTCAATTGCACTCCACCTACTTTCCCGTGGAAGTAACCTCCTACTGATGAAGGCTACGGGTTGGTCCCAGCCCTCCTCAGTCATCTGTGAGAGAACAGCCCCTACACCATGTTCTGAAGCGTTTGTCTGCACTAGGAATTCCTTGGAGAAGTCAGGGGCCAAGAGCACGGGCGCCGTGCACTTGGCAGTCTTCAGGGTGTCAAAAGCTTTCTGACAGGTGTCAGTCCAGATCACGTTCCTGGGCTGCTTCTTGGAAGTCAGCTCTGTGAAGGGGGCAACAATCGTTCCATAGCCCTTGACAAACCTCCTGTAGTACCCAGTGAGCCCCAGGAAGGCCCTCACTGCGGTCTGCGTCTTGGGGGGTTCCCAAGCCAGGATGGTCTCAATTTTGGGTTGCAAGGGTGCCACCTTGCCACTCCCCACTTGGTGTCCCAAGTACACCACGGAACCCTGCCCGATCTGGCACTTGCTTGCCTTGATCGTGAGGCCTGCTCGGCGCAGAGCCATCAACACTTCCCAGAGGTGGCGCAGGTGTTCGGGCCAGGTGGCACTGAACACTGCGATGTCATCCAGGTAGGCGGCACTGAACGCATCCAGCCCAACCAGTACCTGGTTGACCAACCTCTGAAAGGTGGCAGGGGCATTCTTCATTCCAAATGGCATGACCCGGAACTGGAAGTGCCCATCTGGTGTAGAGAATGCTGACCTCTCTTTGGCCCCATCGGTCAAGGCGATCTGCCAGTACCCAGACGTTAAATCAAACGTGCTGAGGAACCGGGCAGCCCCCAGCCGATCAATGAGCTCATCAGCTCTGGGGATGGGGTGCGCGTCAGTCTTAGTTACTGAATTGAGTCCTCTGTAGTCCACACAGAACCGGAGTTCAGGTGTGGCTCCCGGCGCAGCAGCTTTGGGGACCAAGACCACGGGGCTGGACCAAGGACTGCTGGAGGACTCAACCACTCCTATCGCAAGCATTTTGGAGACCTCCTCCTTGATGCAAGCTCTGACCCTGTCAGTTACCCTGTAAGCCTTGTGCTTCACAGGTAAGCTGTCTCCTGTGTCCACATCATGGACGCACCAATCTGTGACACCAGGAACCAGGGAGAACCTATCTGGAAACTGCCCCAGCAAGTGGCGGCAATCTTCCTGTTGTTCGGGTGTCAGGGTGGGTGAAAGGTTAACTCCATCCACTGACCCATCTTTCTCAGAGGCTACTAAGAGGTCCGGAAGAGGCTCGGTCTCCTCTTCCATTCCATCATCAGTGGCCAGCAGCATGCCCACTTCGGTCCTCTCTAAGTGGGGCTTAAGGCGGTTAACATGTAGGACCCTTAAAGGGTTCCTGGGAGACTGCATGTCCACCAAGTAGGTGATAGGACTTTTGCACTCCACAACCTCAAATGGACCTGTCCACTTATCCTGAAGTGCACAAGGCTCCACTGGGGCCAAGACCCACACCTTTTGTCCAGGTTGAAGCTCTACCAGAGTGGCATTCCGGTCGTACCACCGCTTCATCTCCTCCTGGCTGGCTTCCAGATTTGCCTCAGCAAGTTGCCTGAAACGCCTAGTCTGGTTTCGGAAGGCCAGCATGTAACTGTATACATTCTGGGGAGGTTTCCTGGGAGATTGCTCCCAGCCTTCCTTTACCAAACTCAGAGGTCCTCTTACCGGGTGACCGTACAGAAGCTCAAAGGGGCTGAACCCTAGAGACTTCTGTGGCACCTCTCGGTAAGCGAAGAGCAGGCATGGCAAGAGGACGTCCCATTTACGCCTCATTGGACCGTCTAGGCCCATGATCATGCCTTTGAGGGTTCGGTTGAATCTCTCAACCAACCCATTTCCTTGGGGGTGGTAAGGAGTGGTGAACTTGTAAGTTACCCCACACTTCTTCCCCAGGGATTTCATATATGTGGATATGAAATTGGTCCCCCTGTCGCTCACCACCTCTAGAGGGAATCCCACTCGGGAGAAAATTCCCATCAGTGCTCGTCCCACCACGGGGGCCGTCACTGTCCTCAGAGGGATGGCTTCAGGGTACCGGGTGGCATGGTCCACCAAGACCAGGATGAACCTGTTGCCCAGGGCTGTCTTGGGGTCCACAGGCCCCACAATATCAATACCCACTCGCTGGAATGGCGTACCGACCACGGGGAAGGGCTGCAGAGGAGCCTTGTGCTTCCCTCCGCTCTTACCACTTGCCTGGCAAGTCTGACAGGTTCGGCAGTAGGAATCTGAATTCTTGTGCATTTGGGGCCAGTAAAAGTGGGTGACAAGCCTGTCATAGGTCTTGTCCATCCCCAAATGTCCTGCTAAAGGCACATCATGAGCCAGCCCCAGTAGGAAGGTTCTGAACTTCTGGGGTACCACCAGCACACGGGCTGACCCAGGTTCAGCAGCCTTAGGCTCGGAATACAGGAGGTCACTCTCCCAGTACACGTAGTGTGTTTTGGCCTGAACACCCTTGGCCTGGTCTGCAGCCTGCTGCCGCATACCCACGAGAGAAGGGCATCCTTTCTGCTCCCTGCAGAATTCCTCCCTGGAGGGACCTCCTTCTTGCTGCCAATGGGTCAGCTCAGGCAGGTCTCCCAGTTCGGCAATCTGTTCCCCGGTAGGCTCCAGAGCATCCCCCTCAGGGTCTGCTTCCTCCTGGGCCGTGGGAACTTCAGGGGCCGGTTTCCCACGCCTCCTGCGCCTTCTCCCTAAGGCCGGTTCCTGGACCTCTCCCTCAGGCTCCAGGACCCTTTCAACACCCCTACTGGCTGCCGGGTGGTCACGCACGCCCAGTCGGGTAGACCCACCATCCTTAGATGCATGGTCTTCTCCACCTTTTCCCAAGGGGAGCTCTCCAGGTCGTTCCCTAGCAGACAGTCTACAGGCATGTCAGTTCTCACAGCGACTTGTAGAGTACCAGAGACCTCCCCCCACTCAAAGGGAACTTGAGCCATTGGACAACGACTCTCCATGTTGTCAGCATTGACAACCCTACAGTAGGCATTGGGTACAATCTGCTCTTGAGACACCAGGTGTTGCCTCACCGAGGTCACGCTGGCTCCTGTATCTCTAAGAGCCTCAACCTTCTTTCCATTGATGGTCACTACTTGCCCATATTTCTTAGTGTTAGAGGGTAAGTAGGTTTCAGGGACCATCTCACTGTCTCCTAGCGAGACTAGGGTCATATGCGCAGGACCCCCACCCCCCTGGATTGCTACCTCCTCCCCAAAATTAACATTAGCTACTTGCCGGGGTGGAGCACCAGTGGGTGCTGTCTTACCAAACAGGCGACACTTAGGATCAGAGGCAATGTGACCCGGGTCACCACACCTGTAACAATTGAAGGGCCCCTTTGGAACAGGCCTACCTGTCGGGGCCCCGTTCTGCTGCGGGGATGGGGGAGGCTGAGAACCCTTCTGCTGGTTCCCTTGGGGATTACCTTGGGGGCCTTTTTGGAACCCTTTCTGTTTACCCTTGTCCCCCCCCCACTCTTCTGCTGGGGACCCTGCCCACCTTTGGCGGAGTCTCCCACTTGACCCTTGTGGACCCTGGTGCTGAGCCAGCGGTCCGCCTCCTCAGCAAGCTTCCTCGGGTTGGACAGCTTGCTATCAATCAGGTGCTGGCGTAGCTCAGGAAAACATTGACTGGACAAGTGCTCCCATGCAATTAAATCAAGCAGCCCTTGATAATCATTCACTTTGCTACCCTTCACCCAACCATCCAGTGCTCTGCAGAAAAAAGTTACATACTCCACATACGTACTCTCAGGGATCTTCTTAGTCTCCCTGAACCTCTGTCTATATAGCTCAGGAGTTAACCCATACCTGGTCATTAAAGCTTCCTTCATATGGGGGTATGAGGCCTGGAGATCTAGGGGCAAATCTAACAGTGTGTCACGCCCTTCAGCAAGGAACCTTCCCCACAACCCCGCTCCCCAGTCTTTCTCAGGGACCCGGTGTGAAGACATGGCTACCTCATAGGCTCTAAACCACTGCCCTATGTCATCCTTTCTAAAATACTCCTTTACTACATCTTTGGGGATGTACACCTTGGACTCTACCTGCACCGGCGGAGTGCTGCCACCAGAAGGAGCGGTGTCTAAACTTTTCGCCTTCAGCTCCAACTCCTTCAATCTTATATCATGATCCATTTGGCGTTGTTGTGCCTCCAAGGCCAACTTCTGCTTTTCCATTTCCATTTGTCCTGCCAACTTTGCCATCTCCATTGCATGCGCCCTGTCTGCTGCCCTGTCTGCCAGCTCCTCTGGTGACCAGACTCTGCTGGACTCCCCAAGGTTGTCGGGTGGAACGATGTCCCCCGCATTCTGTGGGTCTCTTGACTCCTTCCAGGCTCTCAACGCCTTGGTGTACTGGACCTTCCTCTTGAATCCAGCATGGGGAACTCAGAGCTTTACACTGTAGCCTTTCAATTGCTCTACTGTGTATCCCTCCAGTTCCTCCCAATACACCTCATCTATTCCAGAAATCACAGAGAGTGCTCTTCCAGCACGGAGTGAGCCAGGCATGGCTGAAGCAATGGTCGATGTTTCAACAGTTCAAAAATGAAAAGCTGTGGCTGCGTTACTTGGTCTGCTCTCACTATCTGGTGATTAATAATTCACTGTATGCAAATTACAAATGCAAATCCGAAATCCCACCGCTGCCACCAATGTTAGACTTGGGGGTCTCTGGTTGGCGCAAGGTTGTCCTTGTGTCAAGCAGGAACCCTCTCCTCTATGTCAGGGCGCAGGATAACCCCTCGTGAATGACCCTTGCTCACCCACTAGGTGCGTGGCGTGAGCAGCCAAGGCGATTCCTCAGGCGCTGTTGGTTAAGCACTTACAATCGCACACACAGTAAATACATCAATCCTCCCAGAAACGGACACCAGACTTGGATATGTAGAAAAATACGCTTCTTTATGTAAAAATAGGTATATATATCTCAGCAGACTTATCACAAGACCAATAACGTTATCGCTAGGCCACCAGATTGTAAAGCAGGCAAATGTTCTTTGTTCGTAGTTTCAAAGGGATACTTTGTAGTCTCTCGCAAATGTTACTTGTGGTTCCAGTACTTACAGAGATCGGCTCCTGCGAACGGGGAAATAAGGCGTTGCGGGCCCCGAGCCCGATACTGGAATTCTTAAGAACCTTTAGTTGCTTTTGGGAGTCGGCACGGGAGGGTGCGACTCAGCAGTGATGGGGCACCTTTGGGTCCTCTTGAGCAGGTGCGTGTAGTCAGGCAGGCGCGGCCCACGACCCTCAGCACGGCAGTGCGGGGGTCTCCTCAGCGGGGGCGGCGCGGCCTGATCTCAGGGCGAGATCGCGAAGCGGGGTCACAGGGCACGGTCCGTGCGGCTGGGGACCCGGCGGGGATCACGATCGTCGGACAAGAATTCCGGCGGGAGGGGCGATAGCGCTTCAGCGCGCTCCAATAGCAGGCGGTGGCAGAGGTGCCGGCAGCCTAGCCCGGGGTAGAGAGCGACTCCGGTCGGAGCGAGGCTCTCAAGGGGGGCAAAGGCAGGCAGGCTCCCGAGTGTCACAGCCCTAGGAGGGGCGATGAGGGGCGCAGTCTTCCTCAAGCGGGATACACACACGGCTCGAGTTTCAGGACGAGCAAAGGCACAAAGAACCCACTGGTCCTGGGGTTCTGTTCAGGGGGCAAGCTCAGATCAAGCCCTTGGAGAATGTTTAAAGCACAAAGCAGCAAAGTCTTTTCAGCAAGTCTCTTCCTCTCCTTTCTCAGCAAGGCAAGCAGCAGGCCAGTCCTTCCAGCGTCTTCTTCTCCTTCTAGTCGGGCAGAGGTTCTTTGTGGTAAAACAGGATTCTGATTTTTTAGGAGCCAGGCTCCTACTTTTATACCGTGATTCTTTTGTTCTTTAGCGCCAGGGGGCCTGGGCCTGGCCCAGTCCAGTTCTGGAGCACTTTGTTATGGTGACTCTGCTCTTTCCTTTCAGCAGCAGGGCAGAGACATCAGCCGCTCCACAGGGGGCGGCGCCGGCTTTGTGGTGGCAGAGCACAGGTCTATTCAAGAGTCAAGGTGTACTCCTCCCACCCATCCTGGTGTCATCTCTCTACCCACCACCTGGCAGCCAACCTGTCTCTGGGGATTCCCCAACGCTGCTCCTTACTGTTGCTAGGCAGAACACACACACACAGCAGAGGCGGACTGAAATGGCCAGGTCAGTAAATACTAACTTTCTAAAAGTAGTATTTACAAGCCCAGGATATTAAAATAAACTTGACTACAAGAAGTATTTTATTATTCTGAGTTCAGGCATACTAAACTTGATATTCTACCATGCTCTATGAGTCCACTGGGGTCACAGCGTGTAGTGACTTCAGCAGCCCATTCTGGCCTATGGAGAGCAGGTAGCCTTCAATAGTGAAAAACGAAAATGGCTGTAATTCACTACTAAGACATGCCACACATATCAGGGCATGTCCTACCTTATGCCTACAATGCACCCTGCCCTTGGGCCTACCAGAGGGGTGGCTAATATGTAGGCAAGGGAAGGTTGAGGGACTGGCAAGTGGGGGCACTTGCGCAGTCAGCGCGACAGTCCCAGACTGCACGCAGGGTCTGCGGTGGCAGACCCCAGACACATTTTACAAGGCTGCTTTCTGTGGGTGGCGCAACCAGCGCTGCAAGCCCACCAGCAGCATTGGCATTCACAAGCCCTGGCACCCCTGGTGCACTTTACTGGGGACTGACAGTAAATCCAATAAACCAATCATGAACATCAATTACAGGTACCCTTTACCTAGGGAGCACTTGCACTGCGGCACGGATTAGCCGTGACGCAGTGCCCTGAGCGGACAACACCAGCAAAACATCGAGGCACACCATCAAAAAAGTGGAAGGGAAACTCACGCCAAGGTGCCAGGTCTAACACGTGTCCCCTCCAGCTGAAATGTGGGGAGAACTACCCTTGCCCAGGGGGTTCCTCGTCACTAAGGCGGAGATACCTGGACAGACCGTCAGTGTTGGCGTGATCTGTACCAGGACGGTGTTCCACCGTGAAATCCATACCCTGTAGGGAGATGGACCACCTCAACAGCTTCGGGTTCTCACCCCTCATTTGCATTAACCATCTGAGGGGCCTGTGGTCCGTCTGAACCCGGAAGTGAGACCCAAACAAGTAGGGTCTTAGCTTCTTCAGCGCCCAGACCACAGCAAATGCTTCTCGCTCAATTGCACTCCACCTACTTTCCCGTGGAAGTAACCTCCTACTGATGAAGGCTACGGGTTGGTCCCAGCCCTCCTCAGTCATCTGTGAGAGAACAGCCCCTACACCATGTTCTGAAGCGTCTGTCTGCACTAGGAATTCCTTGGAGAAGTCAGGGGCCAAGAGCACGGGCGCCGTGCACTTGGAAGTCTTCAGGGTGTCAAAAGCTTTCTGAAAGGTGTCAGTCCAGATCACGTTCCTGGGCTGCTTCTTGGAAGTCAGCTCTGTCAAGGGGGCAACAATCGTTCCATAGCCCTTGACAAACCTCCTGTAGTACCCAGTGAGCCCCAGGAAGGCCCTCACTGCGGTCTGCGTCTTGGGGGGTTCCCAAGCCAGGATGGTCTCAATTTTGGGTTGCAAGGGTGCCACCTTGCCACTCCCCACTTGGTGTCCCAAGTACACCACGGAACCCTGCCCGATCTGGCACTTGCTTGCCTTGATCGTGAGGCCTGCTCGGCGCAGAGCCATCAACACTTCCCAGAGGTGGCGCAGGTGTTCGGGCCAGGTGGCACTGAACACTGCGATGTCATCCAGGTAGGCGGCACTGAAGGCATCCAGCCCAACCAGTACCTGGTTGACCAACCTCTGAAAGGTGGCAGGGGCATTCTTCATTCCAAATGGCATGACCCGGAACTGGAAGTGCCCATCTGGTGTAGAGAATGCTGACCTCTCTTTGGCCCCATCGGTCAAGGCGATCTGCCAGTACCCAGACGTTAAATCAAACGTGCTGAGGAACCGGGCAGCCCCCAGCCGATCAATGAGCTCATCAGCTCTGGGGATGGGGTGCGCGTCAGTCTTAGTTACTGAATTG
The DNA here is from genome assembly GCF_964204655.1 of Triturus cristatus. Classification (NCBI taxonomy): domain Eukaryota; kingdom Metazoa; phylum Chordata; class Amphibia; order Caudata; family Salamandridae; genus Triturus; species Triturus cristatus. The sequence goes on along the minus strand of NC_140582.1, from coordinate 1,197,817,589 downwards.
AGTCCTCTGTAGTCCACACAGAACCGGAGTTCAGGTGTGGCTCCCGGCGCAGCAGCTTTGGGGACCAAGACCACGGGGCTGGACCAAGGACTGCTGGAGGACTCAACCACTCCTATCGCAAGCATTTTGGAGACCTCCTCCTTGATGCAAGCTCTGACCCTGTCAGTTACCCTGTAAGCCTTGTGCTTCACAGGTAAGCTGTCTCCTGTGTCCACATCATGGACGCACCAATCTGTGACACCAGGAACCAGGGAGAACCTATCTGGAAACTGCCCCAGCAAGTGGCGGCAATCTTCCTGTTGTTCGGGTGTCAGGGTGGGTGAAAGGTTAACTCCATCCACTGACCCATCTTTCTCAGAGGCTACTAAGAGGTCCGGAAGAGGCTCGGTCTCCTCTTCCATTCCATCATCAGTGGCCAGCAGCATGCCCACTTCGGTCCTCTCTAAGTGGGGCTTAAGGCGGTTAACATGTAGGACCCTTAAAGGGTTCCTGGGAGACTGCATGTCCACCAAGTAGGTGATAGGACTTTTGCGCTCCACAACCTCAAATGGACCTGTCCACTTATCCTGAAGTGCACAAGGCTCCACTGGGGCCAAGACCCACACCTTTTGTCCAGGTTGAAGCTCTACCAGAGTGGCATTCCGGTCGTACCACCGCTTCATCTCCTCCTGGCTGGCTTCCAGATTTGCCTCAGCAAGTTGCCTGAAACGCCTAGTCTGGTTTCGGAAGGCCAGCATGTAACTGTATACATTCTGGGGAGGTTTCCTGGGAGATTGCTCCCAGCCTTCCTTTACCAAACTCAGAGGTCCTCTTACCGGGTGACCGTACAGAAGCTCAAAGGGGCTGAACCCTAGCGACTTCTGTGGCACCTCTCGGTAAGCGAAGAGCAGGCATGGCAAGAGGACGTCCCATTTACGCCTCATTGGACCGTCTAGGCCCATGATCATGCCTTTGAGGGTTCGGTTGAATCTCTCAACCAACCCATTTCCTTGGGGGTGGTAAGGAGTGGTGAACTTGTAAGTTACCCCACACTTCTTCCCCAGGGATTTCATATATGTGGATATGAAATTGGTCCCCCTGTCGCTCACCACCTCTAGAGGGAATCCCACTCGGGAGAAAATTCCCATCAGTGCTCGTCCCACCACGGGGGCCGTCACTGTCCTCAGAGGGATGGCTTCAGGGTACCGGGTGGCATGGTCCACCAAGACCAGGATGAACCTTTTGCCCAGGGCTGTCTTGGGGTCCACAGGCCCCACAATATCAATACCCACTCGCTGGAATGGCGTACCGACCACGGGGAAGGGCTGCAGATGAGCCTTGTGCTTCCCTCCGCTCTTACCACTTGCCTGGCAAGTCTGACAGGTTCGGCAGTAGGAATCTGAATTCTTGTGCATTTGGGGCCAGTAAAAGTGGGTGACAAGCCTGTCATAGGTCTTGTCCATCCCCAAATGTCCTGCTAAAGGCACATCATGAGCCAGCCCCAGTAGGAAGGTTCTGAACTTCTGGGGTACCACCAGCACATGGGCTGACCCAGGTTCAGCAGCCTTAGGCTCGGAATACAGGAGGTCACTCTCCCAGTACACGTAGTGTGTTTTGGCCTGAACACCCTTGGCCTGGTCTGCAGCCTGCTGCCGCATACCCACGAGAGAAGGGCATCCTTTCTGCTCCCTGCAGAATTCCTCCCTGGAGGGACCTCCTTCTTGCTGCCAATGGGTCAGCTCAGGCAGGTCTCCCAGTTCGGCAATCTGTTCCCCGGTAGGCTCCAGAGCATCCCCCTCAGGGTCTGCTTCCTCCTGGGCCGTGGGAACTTCGGGGGCCGGTTTCCCGCGCCTCCTGCGCCTTCTCCCTAAGGCCGGTTCCTGGACCTCTCCCTCAGGCTCCAGGACCCTTTCAACACCCCTACTGGCTGCCATTGACCGGGTGGTCACGCACGCCCAGTCGGGTAGACCCACCATCCTTAGATGCATGGTCTTCTCCACATTTTTCCAAGGGGAGCTCTCCAGGTCGTTCCCTAGCAGACAGTCTACAGGCATGTCAGTTCTCACAGCGACTTGTAGAGTACCAGAGACCTCCCCCCACTCAAAGGGAACTTGAGCCATTGGACAACGACTCTCCATGTTGTCAGCATTGACAACCCTACAGTAGGCATTGGGTACAATCTGCTCTTGAGACACCAGGTGTTGCCTCACCGAGGTCACGCTGGCTCCTGTATCTCTAAGAGCCTCAACCTTCTTTCCATTGATGGTCACTACTTGCCCATATTTCTTAGTGTTAGAGGGTAAGTAGGTTTCAGGGACCATCTCACTGTCTCCTAGCGAGACTAGGGTCATATGCGCAGGACCCCCACCCCCCTGGACTGCTACCTCCTCCCCAAAATTAACATTAGCCACTTGCCGGGGTGGAGCACCAGTGGGTGCTGTCTTACCAAACAGGCGACACTTAGGATCAGAGGCAATGTGACCCGGGTCACCACACCTGTAACAATTGAAGGGCCCCTTTGGAACAGGCCTACCTGTTGGGGCCCCGTTCTGCTGCGGGGATGGGGGAGGCTGAGAACCCTTCTGCTGGTTCCCTTGGGGATTACCTTGGGGGCCTTTTTGGAACCCTTTCTGTTTACCCTTGTCCCCCCCCACTCTTCTGCTGGGGACCCTGCCCACCTTTGGCGGAGTCTCCCACTTGACCCTTGTGGACCCTGGTGCTGAGCCAGCGGTCCGCCTCCTCAGAAAGCTTCCTCGGGTTGGACAGCTTGCTATCAATCAGGTGCTGGCGTAGCTCAGGAAAACATTGACTGGACAAGTGCTCCCATGCAATTAAATCAAGCAGCCCTTGATAATCATTCACTTTGCTACCCTTCACCCAACCATCCAGTGCTCTGCAGAAAAAAGTTACATACTCCACATACGTACTCTCAGGGATCTTCTTAGTCTCCCTGAACCTCTGTCTATATAGCTCAGGAGTTAACCCATACCTGGTCATTAAAGCTTCCTTCATATGGGGGTATGAGGCCTGGAGATCTAGGGGCAAATCTAACAGTGTGTCACGCCCTTCAGCAAGGAACCTTTCCCACAACCCCGCTCCCGAGTCTTTCTCAGGGACCCGGTGTGAAGACATGGCTACCTCATAGGCTCTAAACCACTGCCCTATGTCATCCTTTCTAAAATACTCCTTTACTACATCTTTGGGGATGTACACCTTGGACTCTACCTGCACCGGCGGAGTGCTGCCACCAGAAGGAGCGGTGTCCAAACTTTTCGCCTTCAGCTCCAACTCCTTCAATCTTATATCATGATCCATTTGGCGTTGTTGTGCCTCCAAGGCCAACTTCTGCTTTTCCATTTCCATTTGTCCTGCCAACTTTGCCATCTCCATTGCATGCGCCCTGTCTGCTGCCCTGTCTGCCAGCTCCTCTGGTGACAGGACTCTGCTGGGCTCCCCAAGGTTGTCGGGTGGAACGATGTCCCCCGCATTCTGTGGGTCTCTTGACTCCTTCCAGGCTCTCAACGCCTTGGTGTACTGGACCTTCCTCTTGAATCCAGCATGGGGAACTCAGAGCTTTACACTGTAGCCTTTCAATTGCTCTACTGTGTATCCCTCCAGTTCCTCCCAATCCACCTCATCTATTCCAGAAATCACAGAGAGTGCTCTTCCAGCAGGGAGTGAGCCAGGCATGGCTGAAGCAATGGTCGATGTTTCAACAGTTCAAAAATGAAAACCTGTGGCTGCGTTACTTGGTCTGCTCTCACTATCTGGTGATTAATAATTCACTGTATGCAAATTACAAATGCAAATCCGAAATCCCACCGCTGCCACCAATGTTAGACTTGGGGGTCTCTGGTTGGCGCAAGGTTGTCCTTGTGTCAAGCAGGAACCCTCTCCTCTATGTCAGGGCGCAGGATAACCCCTCGTGAATGACCCTTGCTCACCCACTAGGTGCGTGGCGTGAGCAGCCAAGGCGATTCCTCAGGCGCTGTTGGTTAAGCACTTACAATCGCACACACAGTAAATACATCAATCCTCCCAGAAACGGACACCAGACTTGGATATGTAGAAAAATACGCTTCTTTATGTAAAAATAGGTATATATATCTCAGCAGACTTATCACAAGACCAATAACGTTATCGCTAGGCCACCAGATTGTAAAGCAGGCAAATGTTCTTTGTTCGTAGTTTCAAAGGGATACTTTGTAGTCTCTCGCAAATGTTACTTGTGGTTCCAGTACTTACAGAGATCGGCTCCTGCGAACGGGGAAATAAGGCGTTGCGGGCCCCGAGCCCGATACTGGAATTCTTAAGAACCTGTAGTTGCTTTTGGGAGTCGGCACGGGAGGGTGCGACTCAGCAGTGATGGGGCACCTTTGGGTCCTCTTGAGCAGGTGCGTGTAGTCAGGCAGGCGCGGCCCACGACCCTCAGCACGGCAGTGCGGGGGTCTCCTCAGCGGGGGCGGCGCGGCCTGATCTCAGGGCGAGATCGCGAAGCGGGGTCACAGGGCACGGTCCGTGCGGCTGGGGACCCGGCGGGGATCACGATCGTCGGACAAGAATTCCGGCGGGAGGGGCGATAGCGCTTCAGCGCGCTCCAATAGCAGGCGGTGGCAGAGGTGCCGGCGGCCTAGCCCGGGGTAGAGAGCGACTCCGGTCGGAGCGAGGCTCTCAAGGGGGGCAAAGGCAGGCAGGCTCCCGAGTGTCACAGCCCTAGGAGGGGCGATGAGGGGCGCAGTCTTCCTCAAGCGGGATACACACACGGCTCGAGTTTCAGGACGAGCAAAGGCACAAAGAACCCACTGGTCCTGGGGTTCTGTTCAGGGGGCAAGCTCAGATCAAGCCCTTGGAGGATGTTTAAAGCACAAAGCAGCAAAGTCTTTTCAGCAAGTCTCTTCCTCTCCTTTCTCAGCAAGGCAAGCAGCAGGCCAGTCCTTCCAGCGTCTTCTTCTCCTTCTAGTCGGGCAGAGGTTCTTTGTGGTAAAACAGGATTCTGATTTCTTAGGAGCCTGGCTCCTACTTTTATACCGTGATTCTTTTGTTCTTTAGCGCCAGGGGGCCTGGGCCTGGCCCTGTCCAGTTCTGGAGCACTTTGTTATGGTGACTCTGCTCTTTCCTTTCAGCAGCAGGGCAGAGACATCAGCCGCTCCACAGGGGGCGGCGCCGGCTTTGTGGTGGCAGAGCACAGGTCTATTCAAGAGTCAAGGTGTACTCCTCCCACCCATACTGGTGTCATCTCTCTACCCACCACCTGGCAGCCAACCTGTCTCTGGGGATTCCCCAACCCTGCTCCTTACTGTTGCTAGGCAGAACACACACACACAGCAGAGGCGGACTGAAATGGCCAGGTCAGTAAATACTAACTTTCTAAAAGTAGTATTTACAAGCCCAGGATATTAAAATAAACTTGACTACAAGAAGTATTTCATTATTCTGAGTTCAGGCATACTAAACTTGATATTCTACCATGCTCTATGAGTCCACTGGGGTCACAGCGTGTAGTGACTTCAGCAGCCCATTCTGGCCTATGGAGAGCAGGTAGCCTTCAATAGTGAAAAACGAAAATGGCTGTAATTCACTACTAAGACATGCCACACATATCAGGGCATGTCCTACCTTATGCCTACAATGCACCCTGCCCTTGGGCCTACCAGAGGGGTGGCTAATATGTAGGCAAGGGAAGGTTGAGGGACTGGCAAGTGGGGGCACTTGCGCAGTCAGCGCGACAGTCCCAGACTGCACGCAGGGTCTGCGGTGGCAGACCCCAGACACATTTTACAAGGCTGCTTTCTGTGGGTGGCGCAACCAGCGTTGCAAGCCCACCAGCAGCATTGGCATTCACAAGCCCTGGCACCCCTGGTGCACTTTACTGGGGACTGACAGTAAATCCAATAAACCAATCATGAACATCAGTTACAGGTACCCTTTACCTAGGGAGCACTTGCACTGCGGCACGGATTAGCCGTGGCGCAGTGCCCTGAGCGGACAACACCAGCAAAACATCGAGGCACACCATCAAAAAAGTGGAAGGGAAACTCACGCCAAGGTGCAGGTCTAACAGGAGATATAGGGTGCTGACTATATCAGCTTAGTATTGGTCAGAATAATTTTCATAGCTGTTGCATTAGTATCTGCAAGTTTGTAATAAAACGATTTAGGGTCTGATGTATTGAACCCTGAGAAATATGCGAATTTCTGTGTGAATGTGACAGAACTACCTTTTGGTCATGTTGGTCAATGTTCCCATAGAGGGTAAATGTTAGCAGTGCATGGTACACTTGACCTGTGCAAAGAATGATGCCCATAATGCTGGTAACAAAACATGGTATCGTATTGAGTTGTATCTTCATACATTTCCCTGTAAGAAAATGCAGCAGACAGTTCTAAATCTGTAAGCATAGTATTCACAGTTTCAATGCCCCAATTATCAGAGAGTGTACATGGGGTAATGAAATCATTTAAAAAGACTTTTAAAAAATTTTGAATTTTCAAATGTTCATTGGGGCCATATACATCATAAGAAACTTTCTCCCAAACTATAGCATCTGGTATTGGAAGTGCTGTAATGTTCACCAGGGACAAGTCTCTTTGTTCACGATGTTATGTCCTGTGTGGTTTCAAGACCAAGTTCACTGATTGTACTGCAGAGCGTTCTGGGAGGAAATGTCCGTTCAGAAGTAGAAAAAATACTGTCACTGTGCCTATCCAAATTAATAGATACACTATCCCTATTGTAAACTAAGGAAGCACTAAGTAGGTCTTTTTGAGAAAAAGATAGAATTGACAAACTTTTTCTTTCTTTGAAGTGGGTGGCGTTTGATCAGGTTCCCTTGGATCTGAAGAGAAATCATTGAAGTTGATGAAGCAGCCAGACGCAGTTCAATCTATCTATTGTAGCTCCGCAGGTTTTGTAGAACTGGTAGATGTGTCGTTTGAAGGCACATTACTGTAGACATCAATGTTGGGCTGAATTGCAACTTGCATTGTTGTTTCTTCTTCAGTCTTTTCAATTTCGACTGGTATGATTTGTGCTCCATTATTTGGTACTCCTTCACTTTATGTAGTGGAGTCTTGAAAGGTTATTAGTCTTTCGATCTGAACTTTCTGTATAGTAGCTAGAGGAGGTCTGCGGCTACTCAGGATGCCACGCGGCCTAGTGTTGAGAATCGGCCACATGATGCGGTTTGATCAGACCAATAGAGACAAATCTTTTTACTTTTTTACCGGCTAGAGGCGGCAGTAGTACTGTTCTTGTTCCCACTACCACTAGGACGGGTACAGCTGTTCTGTATGATAGTCTAAACTCTCTTCTGTCCACAATCTTTTCCCTTACCAGGTCCCCAATCTTCGGGACCCAGGCAGGTCTAGCCGGTATTGGTTTCACTTCCCCAGTTGCAGTGCGTTTGACTTGCACGTTGCTTTGTAATGCTCAGAATTCATTGAGTTCCTGTAAAACAGCCAAACGGTAATTCAGTTCAAATAGTTTTGCATCTGCCACTGTGCTGGCACAATCAAGATCACGTACCAACATTTGTGTCCCAAACAGTATTTCATAAGAGGTACGACCTCCCAAGGATTTTCCTGGCATGTTGTTCAGTGCCCTCTGGACCCCGTAATGGTGATTGACACAACTACCACCTGCGCCTAATACTCTAGCTGTTAAGGATAGCTTTAGGTTTTTCCTTTCCACTACCACATTTCCCTTGAGATGGTAGGGTGAGGAGTACGGCAAGACCAGGCCCATACTTTCCATGGCTTCCTTGTAAGCCCGAGAGCTAAACGCAGAACCACGGTCGGAATGTAACGTTCCAATTGCCTATGTCCCGATGAAGACTCGCAAATCCTTTATAACAGTTAGAACGTCAGCTGAGTGCTGGGGACAAACCCACAGGAATCTAGAGCATGAATCAACTGCCACCAAGATATACTTGTAAGCCCCATCTGAATTAAAGGGGCCGCAATGGTCCAAATAGACATGCGAGGGGTCTGTCTGAAATCAGTAATGGTGTTTGTGGTGACTTGTCAATGGTAGAACCCTTCATTTGCTGGCAAATATCGCACATCAGGACATAGTCCTTCGTTTGTTTTGTCAACCCAGACCACCAGTAACGCTGCTTCAATAAAGAAATTGTTGCAGTGACTCCTGCGTGTGCTGAGCCTAGACCCTCATGTGCACCTAGAATTAAACTTAATCTGCAATCTTTATTTGGGATTACTCTATCCCCCACCCCTGGAATTTGAGCATACGGTGTGTTGTGCACATCTAACTTGTAGGAGTACTTGAGTGGAAAGCCTTTTGGCAGGACGGCACAGCTGTTCTTTGTGGCATTGATGGCTGCTAGTACATCTCCATCTATTCTTGTGTGTGAATGAGTGATTGCAGCTATGGCAGCTGTTCGCACTGTCGCCTTGGCTGCTTCATCAGCCAGTAAATTCCCTTCAACGTGTGTGCCAACACGCTGGTGACTCAAGGTGTGAATAACTTGAGCCAGTGGCAGGCATTCATTCAGCTTCTCCACATGTTCCCATAGCAATTTGAGTTTTATCGTGCCACCCTTTGCGTCTCTGAACCCATTCTGGTCCCAGTAGTGAAGATATTCATTGTAAGATTGCACACAGTAGAACGAATCACACACTATCAGTGTGGGAAATTCCAGATCCATGTACTGTAGTGTTAGTATCAGGGCTTTTAGCTCTGCCAGCTGCGCTGTACAATCTCCCAGAGATTGCGTAGTCGTATTGCTGGGATAGAACTTGCCATCCGCATGCCACCTTTCACTATAGCACACGCAGCGCTATATTGTTGTTTACTTCCTATGGTGGGCTGAGCAGATCCTTTAGTGTAAATTATGTATTTATACTGATCTAGAGGCAAGATTTAATTCAGCAGAGTGTATTCTTGTTTGTACTGCAGGAATGCTTGTGTTCTACGTCTCGGATCGCATCTGTACTCTACATCTGTTGCAGTGAGAGAATTAGCCCATTGTATCCAATGAGGATGTAATGCCTTTGCATTTGGAATGCTGGCTTTTGTTACCGCTTCTAAAGCCGGTATCGGAGTTACAATGATAATGTGTTTCCCCTGTGCTAGTGCTCTTTCTCTCACTACAGCAGTTTGTACTGCTGTCAGAATTTTTTCTGTTTCTGCCATTCAATCTTCCACATTTGTGTACAGATGAGATTTGTATGCGATTGGGACTGTCCCACCTTCATTGAACGTTATATAGGTGGACCCTGATAACCCAGGGCCGACTATTATAACCAGGTTGCAGACGTTTACTCTGGTCTGCAAGTGTTTTGAAGCTATCATGTCAGCCAGAATTGATCGTAGAGTATCAGTATTTTGTTGAGTCCATTTCTCTGCTGTGAAATCTGGTCTGATTAGGTCATAGAAAGATTTTACTCTTTCTGCATAGTCTTGAATGTATGTTCTGACGAAATTTAGAAATCCTAAAATAGGTAGTAAACCCTTCATATTCTTTGGAGGCTGGATTAGCACGCACTTTTCTAAAAGGTTCGCGGCAAGGCTTTTGCCTTCACACGACAGTTTATATCCCGAAAATAGGACACTGAGATGGGCAATTTTGGATTTTTTTACGTTAAATTTGTCGCCCAAATTGGAGAAACCATCAATTATGTTGTTCACCCTACTCAAGTGTTCAAGTAACTTATCGTCCGTCAGATAATTATCATCTATGTGGACACTGCCCCTTCATCGCAAGTGTGTAATAGCTCTGACACTCTTGGTGAGAATAACCCAGGGCTTTTCTTATAGCCTTGGGGCACTCGACAAAATTGACGCTGAGTGCCTAAAGTGGAAATTCTGGTCAAATATCTGCTTTCAGGAGCTATATTTTTGCATAAGAATACATCTGAGGTATCTAATGTTGTTTCGTATTTCTTCCACACAATGTTATTCATCAATGCGGCACTGTGTGCGTTCTGAACTGCAGATGTCTTTGTGCATGTGTTCAAATGTCTGTATCCTAAAACCAAACGATATGTATTGTCGGGTTTCATACGGGAAACAAAGGGTTGTTCATTGACTAGGTGCAGGTTTCATTCACACCTTGGTATTCTATTTGGTCTAAGATTTCTTTGACCTGTTTCTTCGCTTCATTTTTAATAGGGTACTGTCTTTGTGGAATTGGAGTAGTTTTTAATGGGATCTCATGGTGCTTTGACTCCACGTCCCCCCCTACATGGTTGCGGTATAATGCCAGAGCTAGCGCTTGTGCCCACTCCTGTGCATATGAGTATTTTAAGGAAACAAGAACAAGGTCGGAAAAAGCAGACACAATTACTGTTTCCCCTTTTGGGTAATCCATTATAAATTCAGGTGGCCAATCTTTTTCTGCTAACAGGATGTCATATCCATATGTCCCAAAAGAGACCTTTAATTATTCTTGAGATGTCCCCTTCAATTTGGAGATTAATTTTGTGCAGACGATGTGGGACACTCCCTCTTGTATCAGGTGTTTCCACCGTGATGTACTTATTCAACACTGCTGTCACCAGAAATTCCTTCAGGTTCTGTTGAGCTATTGTTACTTCTGCTGCGCTGTCTAACATCATCAGAGCCCATTCCCTGTTCAGAAGCTGAGTCCTCAATAACCTGGGCATTTCTCATTTTTAGTCCAGCTACTTTCTTCTTTTTGAATTGAGTCTTTGTTTTAGGTTGCTCTTCCTGTTTGATAATGAAATCTGAAGTGGGATGTGTTTCCCTTTGTCCCTTTGGTCGTTCTTCTGTTGTTTGTTCTGACCGCCCTTGCCTCTCCAAGCTTTTTGATGAACCCTCAAAGGAACGAAAGGAAGGCGTATCAGTATCCTGATACCTGTCAGGTTTCCTAATATTATCACGATTCCTCAGATTGTACCTCTTTTAAGAGGAGTCCCGTTGGGGAGACCCACCCCTTGACGTGAAGTGTATCTGTTAATATTATTTTTTGATGTAATACTATCCCATTAAGTTTTAGAAGAAATGGGTGCTTGCTTCCAGTTAGCCTTCTCAGAATTACTCACCATTTCTGGTTTTGCTGGTTTTGCTGGTTTTGCTCCCAAACTATCTCTACCTACTGAAACATGGGTGTCTTCGATAATTTGCAGGAGTTGTTTCCCTTAGGCGTTGGCGTATGGCCACCGCTGCTGCTTCCCCCTTTAAGTTACTCAGCATAATTGCCAAGACTTGGTCAAAACTACCCATCAGTTTCATCCCCAAGTCCAGGGCAGGTCCTGCCTCTTACTCATTCTGTATTTGTTTCAACACTTCAGGAATAACTGATATCGTTGGGGTACTGTGTATTCTAATATATAGTGTAGCAAAGATTGTTCCCCATGTGGTACAACCCTCCAGTGAGGGAACCATTCCCATTGGCAAGCAAATTGTCAACATTCTGTGTTTTTCCTGCAGACCCATATGGGGAAATACTGCTTCCAACTGTGCTATTTTTTTAGGAATCCAAAATGGTGATTGATCCTTTTTTTATGGGAACACACCCATGAGTGCTTTTAGTGTCTCTGGACTAATTACCGGTGTATGCTGAGTATGTAGTATTCCAGGTAGAGCAACTCCCGCAGGTTGTAATGTGAGTGTTCGCATGACGAACTGGACAATATGTCTGTATAGCCTGAATATTTCTTTTTAAAGTGTGTGCACTTCCCCTACTGGGCCTGTGTCTATCTCAGGATGTGGAGTGTAAGCCGCAAAGACCGGCTATGTCGCTCCTCCTATGCTGAGCAGACTGAGTCTTACGACTGAAGTTGTGTGATTTAGGGCACCTTTAAACCAGTTTTTATGTTGCTGGCAAGTTAACGGAACTTCAATGTCCTCGTAAGGGATGTTTTCTGCTGGTGGATCCACTTCAATGTATTAATGGAATAATTGTGTCTGTGGATCTGCAGGTGAAAATTTTACCCAGTAATAGAATACCACTGATCCGAACACCTCGTGTGCCTCAATCACGAAGGTAAAATGACCACCTGTTGCAGGTAATCCATGTTCTACTAATTTCAGAGTTACTGCCTGTCTGCAATTTTCTGTAATGTTAAGAGCATTAGCAAATTCTTCTCCTTCATCACTTCCACCGCTATTTGCGGGTTCACTGCTACTTGCGCGTTCTGTCTTTTTGGAAGGAGAGCAATATAGGTTTTAGTAGGTAGGGTTTTGCACAATATGGGAACCTTAAATCCTTACAAGCTTGTCTAAAACCTTTAGCCAATACAATGGGTGTGCCCGCTCAGCTGAGGCGGATTATCCTTCCCGCTTCAGACATCTCTGAAAAATGTGTGTAGGGTTGTCTGAGAAAGCATGTCTGAACTACTCAGATTTTACTCTTAATATAAGAACCAAACCAACGTTGGCAGCGCCATTTCATGTACTTCTTAGGACCCCCCAGGACTTGCACGTTTTGGATGAACTAAACTGAGTGCTTGTTGTGCAGACAGACTCTGGACACCCCCACAGGATGAGTCAGCCGTTAAATCAGCTAGCTCTTCGGTGCCACTACCATCCCCATGTGTTCTACAGCGGTGTGTGTAGTTTCTGGCAACCACCGAATATGACAACTCTAATTCCTCAGGTATCGTGGAAACAATACGGTATCTTTCGCTCCGTCACTCGTGACACACATAGAATAACGATTGGAACAGTTTCAATAAGTATTTATAGGTCAAGTTTCAGTCTAGGGTGAAACATGTTAGCTGCGACAATCAAAAGACAGGAGCAGACAAAAGTGATCACTAGAAACCAATACAGTAAATAGCAGATACATTTCTATCATATTGCTAATAACATGATCAATCAATCAATCAAAAAATAAGTTTATTGTGACCAATTGGTCTTTAAACTACATATACTATCAGATAAAACATTCTCAAATTAAAAATACAATTGTTAAAATTTATAAAAGAGCCTAAAAACCAATTTCATTGTGTTCTCATAAAAACTTGTTTTTGTACTGTCATACTATAAGTCAAAGCAGAATACCTAAAAATTTCAATGCATAAAATAATTACAGACATTCTATTTCCATCTATTTATCCCTCCTTCGACCATCCTGTTCCATTTCCTTATTCCATGAGAAATCTTTTGGCTACTTGTACAAACTTCGCCAAGGCAATTGCACTGTCTAAGAACTGCATGTCCGTAAGTAGCTCAATTGCTTGCGTCCTTGTGATTATTCCGTATTTTAAAAAGAGTGGCCTTAAGATCATTCGCCGTACTGATATCAATTTTGGGCAATCCATTACAAAATGAACGCTAGTACATTTTAAATCTAGCCCACATGTACATTTACGATAGTCATCCATTAATATGTTTTTTATTTTCTCATTAGTACAGGCGGGATTGATACCTATTCTCACTTTTAATAATTCCAATCTCATCCCGTGATTTGGTACAGTATCTAAATATGGATACGAATTATCGTTACTCCAGGTATTTAACATAAAATGCACAGACTTTTTTTGATTCAAGTAATCCATGTTGATCTGTCTAGATTTTACATTTCCCAAGACTTTTAGAGCACTCTTCCGTTCTTCAATACACAATGATTCTGGGTCAATATTTGCTTTTAGGGTTTCACAAATGGAGTGTAGTTTATTTCTGGTAGCTATTGCCCACTTTAATTCACTCTGTTGGATCTCCCTCCTACACCAACATGACACTTTCTCCTCTTCTCCTGATCCCAACCTTTTCCAAAATCTACACAGGTTTACCTGAACTTGTATGTTCCATGCTGGCCAGTCTAGTTCTAGCCTAATGGCCTGTTCCATTGAGGAGCTAGGCAAGGTGAGAAGAGTTTTTAAACATTTCCCTTCCTCCTTCTCCCATGAACATTTCCCCCCCCCAAACATAACATCCCTGCCCCATACTGCATCTGAGGGGGAATCATAGCCTTAAATGCTTTCAACACTGGTCTATGTGACATGTCTCCGTGGATGTATGACGTTACAACGCATGCTATTACAACGCATGTATTTACAACGCATTTTTTACAATGCAAATACTTTTACAACGCATGTTGTTACTACGAAAACTGTTACAACGCGGGAAAGAGATATTAAATATAAAGTACTTTTACAACGAACACAACTATATCGCATACCTTTACAACGCATCAATAAATATATATATATTTTTTTCTTTTTGATAAATAAAACCTGGCACGGGATGCAGGGAAATTAGGGGTTTTTGGGTGGGGAAGTGTTTTAAAACGTAGAGAAAAACAGAACGTAAATGTATTGAAAAGCATAATATTTTTAAAAATTAATACTCGAGCACTAAAATTATTGCTCGAGTATTAAAATTAATACTCGTATATAAAAAAAATCTATTATTCAACATTTATAAAAGTATTCCACAAACAACAATTTATTAAATATATTAAACATAAAAAATAATATTAACTAACAAAACAAATGAACGAAATTAAACATGTCACATACACTTAGGTGCCGATTACGATCCGGTAAAAACCGGGTACGAACCGTCGGTCGGAGAGTTTTCTCCGTCCGACTCGTATCCGGTCGGAAAACTTTACAAACATGGAATTACGATTCGCACGGAAACACCATTTCCGTACGAATCGTAAAAAACACCGACCGACGAAAATATACGTACGAATGTGATCCGGGAATGCTGCGACGTGACGTCGGGACGCTTTCAGGCAGCGTTTCACGACCCAGGAAGTACGATTCGGACCGACAGCAGTCCGGACGGCGATATTTTCATGGCACCCAAAAAGTGCCGGAAAAGCGAAGTACGGCGCGAAACGACCAGAGTAGGTGGCCCGGTACGCGCCGTACCCCCCCCAGCCCCCGTATGTATGCGCCGACCCCCCCCAGCCCCCGTATGTACGCGCCGACCCCCCCCAGCCCCCGTATGTACGCGCCGACCCCCCCAGCCCCGTACGTACGTGTCGTACCCCCGTGTATGTACACCCGTGTATGTGTCGTACCCCCGGGTATGTACACCCGTGTATGTGTCGTACCCCCCGTGTATGTACACCCATGTACGTGTCGTACCCCCCCATGTATGTACACCCGTGTACGTGTCGTACCCCCCCGTGTATGTACACCCGTGTACGTTCAAGTCGTACCCCCACCCTTGTATGTACGGTGCGTACCCCCAGCGCTGGGGGTACGCACCGTACATACACGGGTGGGGGTACGACTCGAACGTACATGGGTGTACGTACACGGGGGGTACGACACATACACGGGTGTACATACAGGGGGGGGTACGACACGTACACGGGTGTACATACACGGGGGTACGACAAGTACGTACGGGGGCTGGGGGGGGTCGGCGCGTACATACGGGGGCTGGGGGGGTCGGCGCATACATACGGGTGCTGGGGGGAGCGGTCGGCACGTACATACGGGGGCTGGGGGGGGTCGGCGCATACATACGGGGGCTGGGGGGGTCGACGCGTACATACGGGGGCTGGGGGGGTCGGCGCGTACATACGGGGGCTGAGGGGGGGTCGGCGCGTATGCGGGCACATGTCTCCATGGTTGCTATGGGAGTTCGGTGCGGACGGTGTTTTTTCCATACGGTTGTAACATCGGACGCACGGGATGGATCGTAATTCCGCGGTCGGACTTCACTTTTCACATTTGTACGGTAAATCGTCCGAGGACGTGTCGGACACATTTTCCGACCCGAGGACGTGTGGGGAATTATTCCCAATGCGATTCGTATGGACTTTTTCCCATGCGAATCGTACTTGGCAGTTTGTACGGCACTTGTACGATTCGTACGGTAAAAAGACCGGATACGAGTCGTACGGGGAATTTTTTTACCGGATCATAATCGGCACCAAAGTCGCCATTTTTAACTTTCTACTTCCAAAACATGTCCTACAACACTTTCCATGAAAATAATACCAAAACACTACTTTCAAAATGGATGCCTCAACGGAACTTAAAAGTAAAAACAACACATCTTATAATGTTTTTAAAATTACAAACTTACACAGCAAATTAAACCACATTAAAAATTATAACCAACGCGGTGTTTAAAAAAAATAATAATGACACTGACTAAAACTTATAAATACAAGCAAGACACCATTTTTAAACTAGTTGATTATCAACTCCCAGAGAGACCAGACTCAGAAACCTGACCCTCTGACCTCTTCACCGAGAAAACGCCGAAATACATTTGAGAAGCATTTTTGGATTTGAAATACAAGTAAGTTTCGATTAAAATTAAACACAAACTGCTACTTTATTCATTTAACATTTCAAACATTGCATACACTGCACCTAATAAAATGCAAACATTATTTTTTAATCCTCAAACATGTTAAGCACAATTATCATGTAATGAAATATAAGTTAACTAAATATTAAGATGTATTATTTTTCCTAAAATACCAACACATTTTTTTTTTCTATAGCATAAATTGTATCAACTGTGAAGAAAAAGACAACGTTAAAAATAAGAAGTTTATCTAAACAACCTACACTCCTCATCTCTACTAATGTGAAGGTATATTTCTAAATAATTGTATGCAAAATTTTAAAATAGTAATTAGAAAATATTTGTAGAGTAGCATAAATATCTTATATGTTTAACATACAAATACAAATTCGTAAAATAATTTTGTTTTTGTTTAAACTATAGAAATTGTGAGATAGTATGATTTTAAATTTTTTTAATGTTACTCCAGAAATGTGCTGCTAGTGACAAATTGTAGTATAGTGTAACAGAATAAATATAAAATCTAACTTCAGGAACGTAGAGCAGTAAGAAAGCTTTTTTTGAATGGTGTAGGGGTAAAAATTAGGATTCTAACTCCAATAAGGTAGAGCAGTAGGGAAAGCGTTGGATCATGTAGGGGTAAAAATTACTATTCTAACTCCAGGAAGGTGCAGCAGTAGGGAAAGTGTTGGATGGTGTAGGGGTAAAATAGACTTTTCCAACTCCAGAAAGTTAGAACAGTAGGAAAAGTGAGGAATGGTGTAGGGGTAAAAATTCCATAAAGCTAGAGCAGTTGAAAAATTGTTGCATAGTGTAGAGATATCAATTACTATTCTACCTCCAGTAAGTTGTAGCAGTAGTAAAACTTTATAAAACAGTACAGATACACTACAATAAATTCTCATCAAAGCACAGAAATGTTTACATATGTAAAATTTTAAATAAACGTTTTTATAAATGTACATTAACTTTTTTTTTCCTTATAGATCCTTTCACAAATGTATTCAAGTCTTTAACAAAACTCGAACCACAGAAAACCAGCCAACCAAAATCAACACAAAATTACAACATAGAAAACAGTAAACCAGACCAAGAAAAATTCACCAAAACCAAAAGGTATTTTCAATAAACACACCCAAATACTGCACAAATTAATAGTTAAAACTTTTTATAAACTAATCAATATAGCTTAAAAAATACAGAAATTGTAGGATAGTCTACGGGTTATAATTACTATTCTAACTCCATAAAGGTGCAACAGTAGGGAAAGTGATGGATAATTTTATTTTATCAATTAATATTCTAACTCCAATAAGGTGCTACAGTAGGGAAAGTGTTGGATAGTGTAGGGGTAAAAATTACTATTCTAACTCCAGAAAAGTGCAGCAGTAGAGAAAGTGATGAATGCTGTAAAGGTAAAAATTACTATTCTAACTCCAATAAAATGCAGCAGTACAGAAAGTGTTAGATAGTGTAGAGGTAAAAATTACTATTCTAACTCCAGGAAGGTGCAGCAGTATGGAAAGTGATGAATGCTGTAGGAAAAAAAAATAACTATTCTATCTCCAGTAAGATGCAGCAGTATGGAAAGTGTTGGATATTTTTAGGGTATCAATTAATATTCTAACTCAAGGAAAGTACTGCAGTAGAGAAAGTGATGGATGGTGTAGGGGTAAACATTACTATTCTAACTCCAGAAAGATGCAGCAGTAGGGAAAGTTTTCAATGGTGTAGGGATAAAAAATAATGTTCTAACTCCGGGAAAGTAAAGCAGTAGAAAAAGTGTTGCATGGTAAACAAGTATCAATTACTATTGTAACTCCTGGAAGATGTAGCAGTAGTAAAACTTTTTAAAACAGTACAGATACACTATAATAAATTATCATCAAAGCACAGAAATGTTTACATATTTGCAATTGTAAATAAATGTTTTTATAAATGTGCATTACCATTTTTTATTCTTATAGATCCTGACACAAATAGATTCAACTCTTCAACAAAACTCGAAGCACAAAAAATCAGCCAACCAAAATACCCAGAAAATTCCAACATAGAAGACAAAAATCCAGACCAAGAAAAATTCACCAAAACCAAAAGGTATTTGAAATAAACACTCCTAAATACTGCACAAATTAATAGTCTAAACTTTTTTAAATAATCAATATAGCTTAAAAAATAAACAAATTGTGGAATACTCTAGGAGTAAAAATTTCTATTCTAACTCCAGTAAGGTGCAGCAGAATACAAAATGATGATTAATTGTGGTGTATGAATTACTATTCTAACTGCAGAAGGTGCAGCATTAGGAAAAGTGTAAGATAGTGTAGGGGTAAAAATTACTATTCTAACTCCAGAAAGGTGCAGCAGTAGGGAAATTGATGGATGCTGTAGGAATAAAAATTACTATTCAAACTCCAGTAACATACAGCACTAGAAAAAGTGTTGAATAATTTTAGGGTATCAATTAATATCCTAACTCAAGGAAAGTCCAGCAGTAGAGAAAGTGATGGATGGTGTAGGGGAAAACATTACTATTCTAACTCCATGAAGATGCAGCAGTAGTGAAACTGTTGGATAGTTTTGGGGTATCAATTACTATTCTTACTCAAGGAAGGTACAGCAGTAGAGAAAGTGATGGATGGTGTAGGGGAAAACATTACTATTCTAACTCCAGGAAGATGCAGCACTAGGGAAACTCTTGGATAGTTTTGGGGTATCAATTACTATTCTAACTCAAGGAAGGTACAGCAGTAGAGAAAGTGATGGTTAATTTTGGTGTATGAATTACTATTCTAACTCCAGAAGGTGCAGCAGTAGGGAAAGTGTAAGATAGTGTAGGGGTAAAATTTACTATTCTAACTCCAGGAAGGTGCAGCAGTAGGGAAATTGATGGATGCTGTAGGGGTAAAAATAATCATTCAAACTCCAGTAACATACAGCACTCGATAAAGTGTTGAATAATTTTAGTGTATCAATTAATATTCTAACTCAAGGAAAGTCCAGCAGTAGAGAAAGTGATGGCTGGTGTAGGGGAAAACATTACTATTCTAACTCCAGTAAGATGCAGCAGTAGAGAAAGTTTTCAATGGTGTAGGGATAAAAATGTATGTTCTAACTCCAGAAATGTAGAGCATTAGAAAAAGTGTTGCATGGTAAACAGGTATCAATTACTATTCTAACTCCTGGTAAATGTAGCAGTAGTAAAACTTATTAAAACAGTACAGGTACACTATAATAAATTATCAACAAAGCAATGAAATGTTTACATATTTGCAATTTTAAATAAATGTATTTATAAATGTACATTAACATTTTTTATCCTTATAGACCCTTACACAAATCGATTCAACTCTTGAACAAAACTCGAAGCACAAAAAACCAGCCAACCAAAATCAGCAGAAAATTCCAACATAGAAGACAGGAAGCCAGACCAAGAACAAATCACCAAAACCAAAAGGTATTTGAAATAAACAGACCTAAATAGTGCACAAAGTAATAGTTATAACTTTTTTTTAAATAATCAATATAGTTTAAAAATACAGAAATTGTGGCCTACTCTAGTGGTAAAAATTACTATTGTAAGTCCTGGAAGGTGCAGCAGTAGGGAAAAAAATGGATAATTTTTGTGTATGAATTACTATTCTAACTCCAGAAGGTGCAGCAGTAGGAAAAGTGTTGGATACTGTTCTGATATAAATTACTATTGAACTCCAGGAAGGTGCACCAGTTGGAAAATTGATGGTTGCTGTAGGGGTAAAAATGACTATTCTAACTCCAGTAACATGCAGCAGTAGAGAAAGTGTTGAATAGTGTAGATGTAAAAATGACTATTCTAACTCCAGTAACATGCAGCAGTAGAGAAAGAGTTGGATAGTGTAGATGTAAAAATTACTATTCTAACTCCAGGAAGATGCAGCAATAGTGAAAGTGATGGATGCTGCAGGGGTAAAAATTTCTATTGTAACTCCAGTAAAATGCAGCAGTAGGGAAAGTATTGGAAAGTGTAGCAGTAGACTTATTGTGGAATATTTTTAAGTACTTTTAAAGCCATTTTGTTTTTAAACAAACTAAATTAGTACACAGATTTTGAGATAAATGCAGCATATTCTTCACTCATATATCTCATTTTAAATGTTAAAGTTATTTTTTCCTTTTTTTCTTCACAGATAATGTCTACACAAGAAACTGCTACCTATATTAAATCTAGGAAAGGGAAAAACTTACTAAACCATGCTGGATACATATATTGTAAAGAAAGAATAAGTTTCCCAAGAAATCATTGGAGGTGTGTGCAATACTACTCTACCCATTGCACTGGCAGAGCGGAAACACATGATAATTTCATAGTAAAAACAACTGAACATAACCACTCTGCCTCTGCAATTGAGGTAGAAGTAAGAGAAACCTTAAACGAAATGAAAGCAATTGCAAGCACCTCCAATGATTCTACAGGATCCATTCTAAGAGAGGTTGCACAGCATGTCCCCAGTCATGTTGCTAGTAACATGCCTATAATTCCTAATTTGCGACAAATTATTCAAAGACAAAAGCAGGCAAGTAACACAAAAACCACTACACCTCATACATTTTTGTGAGATTATTATTCCACATGAACTTTCTATTTCTTTTGCTGATGAACCCTTCCTCCTGCATGACAACGAAAACCCTCAAAAACGTATTCTTATCTTTAGTACACCACGTAACCTTGTTAAATTAGAAAATAGTGAAATTTGGATGATGGATGGGACTTTTAAAAGTACACCCCATCCTTTCACTCAAATTTACACTATACACGGTAAAATTAACCATAATGTAATCCCCTTAGTATATAGTTTGCTACCTTATAAGACTTCTGCTACTTACTCTGAACTTTTATCAGTTATTAAAAATTCTACATCCAAAAGTCCTAGGAAAATTATAGTTGATTTTGAATTGAGCATGATCAATGTTATCAGTAAAACGTACATGGATACCCAAATTCAGGGATGTTTTTTCCATTTTTCCCAGGCATTTTGGCGTAAATTACAAAAAAGATCCCTGGTAGCAGAATATTCTCGTGATAGCAAACTACAATTTGAATTAAAAAAATTAACAGCTCTTTGTTCTGTTCCTCCCGATAGTGTGGACGAGTACTACACTTCCATTACTGAATCAGAATTTTACAATGTAAATGAAGAAAAATTGGCCCCCATTCTAAATTATTTTGAAGACACATGGATTGGACACCTAAGCAGATCTGGTCGCAGGAGGAAGCCACGTTTCCATGTGGAGTGGTGGAACTGCTACACGAGCTGCTTAGAGGGAGAAGCTAAAACAAATAATGCCATTGAGGGATGGCATAACTCCTTCAATCATACCATTGGTAAACCACACCCTAACTTCTACTCTTTCTTGGAAACTTTGAAGAAGGAGCAAAGTTTTCAAGAAATGAGACTTTCACAAACACTAGCTGGTAGTCTAAACCCACGAGTTTCTCTAAAAACAAAGGAAATGTCGGAAAGACTTTTGGGTGTTATACAACAATTTTCGTTGTGTGTGGCTTTAGACTAACTTGAAAATCTTGCAAACATTCTTAACTTCTAACTATCTTTTTCAAGATACTTTCCTGCTTTGCACTAAATTTTATTCCACATTAATTACAATTGGCAATAACATTTTCCAAAAACATTTTTCCAAATTAATAGTCGGGTCAGCCTATATTATTTTTCCATTTCCCTATTTCATCTCCTTATTGCATCAAATAAGATCTATTTTTCAAACAACCAAACTCTTATTCAAAAGTACATTATTCTTAATTTTTCTAACTGTGAAAAACCCTTCCTATATTTCAATTAATACTACCTACAAAATAATAATCTCACTACCCCTGAAAATTACCCAATATAAAACCACAACCTCAATAAATCAATAAACCTTTTTCCATTGTAAATAAAGCACATTTTTATTACCCCTACCAAACCAATTTTTTTTTATTTTTTTACTATCTTTATTTAAAAGGACTTTTTTCATTCCTTAATTGTGATTACAACATATATTTACAAACAGTTTCTGGTTTTTCACTAAATAATATAAATAAATAACTTTACAATGTAACTTTCAGCGACCCGACATAGGCATACGCTATTAACATGATTGGGGACATGCATTTGTACAATTTTTCCATCTAATTGTTAAACCGCAACCTCTCCTTATTCTTTCTTTACATTATATGTATCCTTTTTTTAAATTACAAATATAAATAAAGTTAAAATAGTTTCCTACCTGAGCGTAGATCAGCTTCCAGCTGCTTCCTCCATCGATGCTGTTCAAAATGGCCGCTTACGTTCACGTTTACGTCTTGACTTCATAGCTGCAAAGAAGAAAAACGGACTATTTATGTATATATTTTTTATAAATATATGTTTAATTTTATAAAAAAATATTATGTTACGTTTAATAAAAATTTAAAAAATATGATAATATTTAAAAATGTAAAAGCATTTTTTCGACAATTTTGTTTAATAAAAAAATTATTTTTAAACCATATGTACATTTGTTCTTATAATCTTTATATTAATTCTTTACATGTAACTTGTATGTTATATGTTCTTAAATAACCTTAAATCATCCTTACCTCGACAATATTTGGTTTCTCTGTCCAAACTTCCCCTTTCTTCCTTTTTCACTGCTTCCTTTCCAGTTCCGCGGCTTGATACTACTTGAGCTATAGAAATAAATAAAGGACAATTTTTCACATTGACTTGAATACAAAAGCGTGGGAATAATATTAAATTACAATCTATTTTTTTAAATACAAATATTTTTTTATGTAATTAGTAATTATATATTTTAGAAATAATGTTAAACTTTTTCTTACCTTTA
This sequence comes from Triturus cristatus, assembly GCF_964204655.1. Lineage (NCBI taxonomy): Eukaryota > Metazoa > Chordata > Amphibia > Caudata > Salamandridae > Triturus > Triturus cristatus. The sequence goes on along the minus strand of NC_140582.1, from coordinate 1,197,794,542 downwards.
CATCATGATAATTTCAATGTTTTAAAATTAGAATAAACAACTAATTTGATATTTCTATAACTTAACACTAGTTTTTATTATCATAAAATATATTAATAAATATACATTTATTATTCACACACTTAGCATGTTTAATAATATTATTTTTTTCAATAATATTTCAACTTAACTTTGTATTCTTTTAAATTATATTATTCATATATTTTAATTTTATGTAACTGTTTTCACCCTTTATTAATATGTTTAAAAATGTACAGAGTTTATTTTTTCCCATTAATACAACTATATCCATACAGTAATATAAATCTTTATTTTATAATTTTGTTCCTTAAATAATATATACACTTTATATTAAATAAAATTAATACTTGAGTATCATTTTCTTTGTTTAAACCTCTACCAATAACTAATAATCATTTTATTTTTTTTATTCTAGAGTAAATTTTTAAGATAATTTTCAGAAATATTAATGAGACTAAATCACATTTTTTTTATAATTTTTAAATACTTTTATTTTTTATCATTCCAAAATGTTTTATTTATTTATTTAAATAATTAATTTATTACCAACTTATTAAATATAATAAATAATTGCATTTTGATCAAATAAGTAATACTCAAGTATTTTTTTAAAACTGTAGTACTAAATGCTTATTAAATTAGTTAAATATTAATATAACAAAATAACTTTATTTCTTAATTTTTTATCAAATTTTTTTAGTATTCATCACACAAAAAATTATATACTATTGTTACATTATATAAAAAATGAAATAATACAGATAATAAATAATTACATTTTGAAGGTACTTTAGCGTTGTAAAAGTATGCGTGGTAATGGAACTTGCGTTGTACATGCATGCGTTGTAAAATTCTGCGATGTGAATGAACTTGCGTTGTAAAACTTGCGTTGTAATGGTAGTGCGTTGTAAAAGTTGCGTTGTAAAGGTTGTTAACCGTCTCCGTAGATGCTATTGAATTTTTTCAACCCACAGATTCCTGCTAGACCTTTTGTTTTTTGGGCCTGTAGGTGCATATTCCAGTTTAAGGCTCTATCAAACCATACACCCAAATATTTATATTCATTAACAACTTCCAATTTTGTGTGGCCCAGGAACCAGCTATATTCATGTTTTTTCTTTCCAAAACACAATATTTTTGTGTTTTTCCATGTTTACTATTAAGGTGCCGATTAGGATCCTGGAAAAATTTCCCCAACCGAATTGAATCTGGACTTTTTTCCGTACAAATGGTAAAAGCGCCGTACAAACTGCCAAGTACGATTCGTATGGGAAAAAGTCCATACAAATCGCATCGGGAAAATTCCCCCACACGTCCTCGGGTCGGGAAAAGTCTCCGACACGTCCCCGGACATTTTTACGTACAAATGGGAAAACTGAAGTCCAAATGTGCAAGTACGATCCGTCCCATCCGTCCGATTGTACAACTGTATGGAAAAAAGACCGTCCGGAGCGAACTCCCATAGCAACCATGGAGATGTCCAAACAAGTACCCGGTACGCGCCGTACCCCCCCCCCGCCCCCCGTATGTACGGAGCGTACCCCCGTACCCCCCAGCCCCCCGTATGTATGGAGCGTACCCCCACCCCCGTATGTACGGTGCGGACCCCCAGGGGTCCGTACATACGGGGGGCTGGGGGGTACGCTCCGTACATACGGGGGGCTGGGGGGTACGGGGGTATGCTCCGTACATACGGGGGGCAGGGGGTACGGCGCGAACATACGGGGGGCGGGGGGGGTACGGCGCGTACCGGGCCCCCTAATTAGCTCGCATCGCTGTGTACTTAGCTTTTCCGGCACTTTTTAGGTGCCGTAAAAATTTTCCCATCCGGACTGCAGTCGGTGCGAATCGTAATTGCTGGTACGTAAAAACATGCCTAACTCCGTCCGGACGTCACGTCCGCGGTGTCCCGGATCACATTTGTATGTATTTTTCTGTCGGTTGGTCTTTTTTCCGATTCGTACGGAAATGGTGTTTCCGTACGAATCGTAATTGCATGTTTGTAAAGTTTTACAACCCGGTACGAGTCGGACGGAGAAAAAGCTCCGACCCACGGTTTGTACCGGGTTTTTCCAGGATCGTAATCGGCCCCTAAGTGTTTGGATAAATAATATGCCTCAAAAACATTTAGCTTTCTTTGCAACCCTAATTCCGTTTGGTCTAAGAGAACTAGGTCGTCTGCATATAGTAGGCAAGACAGATGCTTTCCATTTACCTTTGGGCTTGCTCCTCTTTCAGTTATTAATAGTTTCGGTAAGTCAGCAAGAAAAATGGAAAATAAGAGAGGGGCCAAAACACATCCCTGTCTTAGACCATTATTGATTTTTATCTCTTGGGTTAAACCTCCTGCTGTATATTTAATAACTTGTGCCCAATTTTCACTATGCAGACCTTGAATTACTTCAAGATGTCGTTGGGGATATTATATCTTTTTAGCGTCTCCCTTAAGCATTCTCTATCTACTAGATCGAATGCCGCCCGGAAATCGACAAAACAGCAGTATAATCTACCCTGCTGTTCTACTGTCTTCCTAGCCACAGACCTCAAGGCAAAACAATGGTCGAGTGTTGAGTGTCCCTCTTTGAACCCACCTTGTTCTACCGGGACAATTGCGTTTAATTCGACCCATTTCTTCATTTTACCCAGGATTATTTTGGAGAACACTTTCACACCAATATCTAATAGATTGATTAATCTATCATTCTTGGGATCCTTTCCATCCCCTTTATTATGCAAAGGCCTAATTAAGGCTCCCCTCCAGGATTTTGGAATTATACCTATGTTTAACACTGCTGTAAACATTTTTTTTAAAGAATTGGGCCTACCATTTTAGCTCTGTTTTTATTATTACTGCAGGTAAGTTATCAGGCCCAGCTGCACTGGTTAAATTTAGATTCTTAATAGTATTCTTTACGTTTTCAAACAAACATAATGGAATTCGATTTTTTACTACTTGTCGCCTCAAGGTTTTCTCCCCACTAAATTCTGGCTCATTTCTAGGCTTATATAATTGATTTAGATGCTCCTCCCAGGATGCCTCAACGACTTCACAGCTCATGGTTCCTGGGGATCGACCCGATGCATCTTGAATCAGCCTCCAAAACCCTTTAGTATTTTTGCTTTCTATGGATTCTAGCAGAGAAACCCAGCATTTTTCTTTAAAGCATCTTTTCTTACTTCTCACTAGCATTTTATATTCCTTCCTCATTTCTATTAATTTATTGTAGCCCTCCTGGTTGTATCTTAACTTCATCTTTCTTTCCTCTCTCCTCAGTTGCCTTTTTTTTCTCTCTACATGTGGAGTCAAACCAAGCCATTTGCTGTCTGCCACCCCCTTGCTGATTTTTACCCCCTTTATTTGTCTTCTTTAAATTGACAGATAGACATAATGAAGCCTGCTTGATTTTTTCTTCAAAGCATGCAACCCTCGGGCTGCATGCTATCTCAGGGTCTAAATTATGTTGGAAGCTCGACAATTTTGTAATATATTTCTCCGTCAATTTTGTGGTTAGTCTTTTTGTGGTAAAACTTTTTCGCAAACTCTTAGGGGAGCTCTTATTATTTCACAATACAATGGATAGTGGTCACTTTCTTTACGTTTAATCACCTTAAACTTTTTTACTGAGGCAAAATTCCAGGCATGCACGAAAAGATAATCTATAGGGCATAGTTGATTTCCCCTTCTGAATGTTTGTTCTGCTTGTCTATCGAATTCCGATCTACCATTTAAACTAACAAACCCAAATGACCCTAGGAATCTCCCTACTTCCTCATCTTGTTTATTCATTTTACCAGTGGGAAAGAGGGCTGGCGCTATCTCATATGCATCTAAAATTTCCTTCATCCAAAGGTCCACCTTTTCAGGATGGTTGAAATCTCCCATGATAATTAGAAAATCCTTCCCATATTTATCATTTAGGGATGTCAAATCTGCTTTAAAGAACCCCATTTCTTTTACATATTCTCCTGGGGTACCCCACTGCACGTATATATTAACCACAATCACATATTCACTTTGCCTTCCCCGGTCCTGTAGACGTATCTCACTGGCTAGCATCCATTTGCAAGAGGTATTTATCAAAGATACCTTGTTTATTGTTTTCCTGGATATTAGAGTCATAATTCCACCCGGTGGGCGACCAAATCTGGCTTTTGTCGCTGCTTTATAAATCTGTGTAAAGCCTTCAACTATCTGGGTACTGTCACATAACCAAGTCTCTTGCAGACAGACAATGTCGGCCTGACGTGAAATATTTTTTACACATTCCATCTACATGAATAAAAGCAGATTATATAAAACCATTTGCTAACTCCTATGATGCGTAGCCTACCTAAATGTACCCAGCCTAGATATGTGGGTGAAGCCTATGTATGTAAATGTAAGGATAGGTCCCAATGGAGCCAAATGGAAATACTAACCCCTCATCTGTTGGTTCTGAATGAAGGACCCCGTCTCTGCGTCGAGGATGGCACCCCGCAAGGGATGTCAGGTCTCTGCTTATCGAAGGATCAGCCTGCAGAGCCTCGGTCCAGCCTAGAAGGGATTGTCCTCTCTCTCTCCCTCTGTAAGGGGGAGTGATAGTCTTTTATACTAAAGTTGTCACTTCAGGGTTTTTCTAGAATCGATATGTTTTGAAAACATTCACTAATCCTTTGTTAATCCTTTTCTAAACAACATACTCATGCCCAGCTGGCTGTTGGCCATGGATGAAAAAAAGTGGTGACCCTGATACAGAATAAATCTGCTGTGCCTGAGGACATGTCTATGTACGTCAGGTACAGGGATTAAGATAGGATACCGAGAGCCTTGTTGTCGAAGAGACAGAAGTAAGCTACTAGATAAAAGGTCACCTAGGTAGAACCGGTATTTCGTGTGGAGGGGAAAAACTATATGTAATTTGTATGTACATGATGGGACTATCCTAAGGACATGACAACCATACTACAACTCCCATGAATCACAGGGAGTAACCATGGCCACCAATATCCCAATCAAGTAACAATCTGGGATTCTATATAATGTCATAGTCCTTCTTCTTCTTCAGTGAAGGAAGTTTAGCGCTGGACCTCATTCTGTCTTGAATCTGAACCTAAGAGGATATGGAAAAATTGTAATACTTCCCACATAAGCATATCCTCAACCAAGCATGGCATAACCGGTCAAAAAGCAACAAACCATTATGAGGAGAATAACGATAATAACCACAACATGACTCTGTTATTCTATGTGTTCGGTAGCCATTGTTGAAAAGCATCTCACACAACATGTCTGCCTTTCAGGGAGAAAAAACTATTCATTTGGCACAACAGTACATAACAGTATACTGAAATTGAGTAAGACCCATAATACATTCCTGTTAGACACAGAATTCAGTTCACTAATTTCCAGCATTAGAGTAGAGCTAGTTCCCTTATTCTCCAAGGGAGGGTAGCATGGAGATACATGCCAGGGGGGTACTCCTCGCCTCCACGTCCTTAATAGAATTGAAACTTTCCTTCATGCTACCGAGGAAATGTTTAATTGTATGTTAGGACTGAAGGCGAGGATTATGCATGTTTAAAGCTCACTTACCACCAGTGCGGCTGCATTGTAGATTGTTTTAAATAAGAAACTTTTGAAAGTGGAGTCTGAAGACCAATCTTCCGCATTCATGACATCTTTGGGGTTGCCCCCTACCTTGAGAGACTTGGAGGCCATAGCCCCCCTGGTGTAATTAGCTCCAAATTCAGTAATATCAATGTCGGCCTCTGCCTTGATCTATCTCACCCATCTTGCAATGGTCCGAGAGGACATAGCCTTGTAAGACTTTTTGATGGCAATCAAGAGTTGCCGTTCTCCTGGGGGGCAGACCTCAATTGTTAATCTTTGTATACCTTCAGGCACCTGACCACACAGTTTGGGGTTATCTGGAAAATCTGGATAAGATACCAACCTGGAGATGTTGAAGTTGACCCCATCGGTGGGGAAAAAATTCTAGCTTACAGGTCTAGAGCCCTCACATCCGAAGCTCTCTTGCATGAAATGAGACCGAGCAGCTTTGCTAGCCTTGCTGATATTTAATTCCTAGAAAGGTACTGATTGTCCTGCCACGATCAGGTAAACGCAGGGCTAGATTGACACCTCACAGGCCCGCTTATAGGAGCTCTGGGGGAACGGGACATCCTGATACCCTTTAGGAGTTTACTTACCCAGGGGCGTTCACCCACCAGAACATTGTTCAGTGGGACATGGCCTGCTGAGATAGCTGACCTGCAGGAGTTGATGATGCAGTGTACCAAACCCTCTTGGAAACGTTCTGCCAGGAAACTTACGATTTCGGTAACGCTGGTGCCCTCACGATCCAGGTGTTTCTCCACACACCAACAAACCCACCTTCTCCATGCTGATTTGTTACTCTTTGTGGTCCATGGGGCCTATACCTGTTGGATGAGGAATTCAGCTCCTTGCGAATGCCTGACATCTTGCCAGAGTCGCCTGAAATCCTTCATGCACAAGGAATCGGTCAAGATCTTTGCAAACTAGTGTAGACGTACTGGAGCGGCCCATGCTAGCTCCAGGAGAGAAGGGAACCATGCTTGTGAGTGCCAGATTGGAGTGTTCACACAAGAGTCGCCCGCTGACGCCTGACCTGAGCCACAACTCGCTGGATAAATAGGAAGACAGGGAAGCCATAGGCTTGAACCGTTGACCAATCCTGCATAAAGGCATCCACGGTCTCCGCTCCCGGGTCCGTTCTCCAGCTGACATAGCGAGGAAGTTGGGTGTTCCATCTGGAGGCAAATAGGTCTACCTGGCAAGGACCCCAAAGCGACAAAGAAGCCTGAAATACTCCTGGGCAGAGTCTCAAGTCGCTGGCATCCCTGAGGTACCTGGAGTTACAGTCTGACACCAAATCCAGTGCTCCTGGGAGGTATTCCGACATCACTGAAATCTGTCATTAAAGGCAGTAATTCCAGAAGTTCTTGGCTAATTCTGCGAGAACACATGAACGGGTACCACCAAGTAGATTGATATATTGCATTGCTGTTGTGCTGCATATCCTCAAGAGTCCGCAGCATGATACTTTGCCCCTTGTGAGGGATTAAATAGCTCAAGACAACTGATGTGGAGGTTCAGTTTCTCCTCCATCCACATGGAGATCGAGCCGCATCTGGCTCCCCAACCCAGACTGTTCGTGTCCGATTCTTTCACCAGGTCTGGGTTGGAGCCGAATATTGCCCGCCCATTCCATGTCTCCATGTGGTTTATCCACCACTGCATCTCTGTCCTGGCTTCCGACATCAAAGTCACCAGTTCCGAATAAGTAAAGCCCTTCCAAAGATGAGCTACCTTCAGCCTCTGGAGGGCTCTGTAGTGTAGTGGTCCCGGGAAGATTGCTTGTATCAAGGATGATAATAAGCCTACAACTCTGGCCATTTGTCGTTGGGAGATTCTATCCCTCCTGAGAACCTTCTTCAGTTCCCTTTTCATCTTGCTTATTTTCTGGCCCGGCAAGCTCAGAGTCGCCACCCTGGAGTCTATGCGGAACCCCAGAAAGGTTATGGTCTGTTGAGGTGTCAGATCTGACTTCTGTTGGTTTATGACAAACCCTAGGTCTTAAAGGAGAGATATGGGGGTGTGCCGTGATTGGTCCATCAGCAGGATGTCATCCAGGTAGATGATTAACCTGATTCCCGGAGTTCGGAGGTACTCCACTACCGGTTTGAGGAGCTTCGTGAAGCACCAAGGTGCCAAAGATAGGCCAAATGGCAGGGTCCAGAAATCAAAGATCTGCACTCTCCATTCGAATTGGAGGTACCTGCAATGTGAAGAGAAGATGGGGACGATCAGATAGGCATCCTTGAGATACAGATGTGCTAACCATTCATCCTGTAGAAGCAGATCCCTGATGAGGTGAATAACCTCCATCTTGAAATGGCTGTAAACCAGACACTCGTTGATAGACCTGAGGTTGATAACTTGGCGGAACCCCCGTCCCTCTTTTGGAACCAGAAAGAGCGTACTGAGGAAACCTCTGGGGTAAAGGTCTGAGAAGCGTATCACATTCTTGGACAGAAGGTCCTGCGCCTCTCGGTTTTATCAGGGACATCTCTTGAGTGGAAAAAGACAGAGGGCGGGGTTTCACTATTCCAGCTGGAGTTCCATAGAACTTTATGTGACACCCTTGGATGGTCTCCAGTACCCACTGATCTGCTGTTATCTCTTCCCATTTCTGTTCAAATAGGCGTAACCTCCCCCCAAGCGGAGCGGTGATGACAGAAAGGGGCTTACCGTTGTATCCATTGCGGTTATTTGCTCCTCCTCAGGCTCGATTATGCTTCCCTCTTCTGACGCTGTGGGATGGATAGAAGGATCCTTGACGGCCATTGCCCCATCCGTTGTTCCTCTCGCTTGCGGTCAGTTAGTCCTTTGGAAGATCTGGCGGCTGGTGGAGTGACCCCTGCCGCTTCCGGATCCTCCAGAAACCTTCCCCGGTAAGATCTTTGTCATTGAAGACTAGGCCCCGTCGAGTGCCGACAACATGAAGATGAACTTTCCCAGTTTTTAGATGAAAGGTTCACCCAACAGGGTGCCCTGCGCTACTGGACTTGCCTCAGAGGATGAAGTTCCCCCAGCTTGGGGTCGATTTTGAACTTCAGGGGACTACGACATTCCGCAGAGAGGGCGCAGTTGGCATTGCCAATGAGGCAGATCGCCCTTTGTGCCCAGCCCGCTATGTCGTCTGTGGGGATAGGTCTCTCTGGCTGTTTAGCCTGTTCCCCAGTTCAATTATCTTGGTTAAGGGGCCCACTATGCCAAGGCGGTTTGTCTTGGCAGGCTCGCAAGTACTTCTCTATCTCCTTCTTGGGGTCCCTCATGTATTTGGCGAAGAAGGTGCATAATTTGGGGTCAATATCCTGGGTCACAGTGACCTTATCGCCTTGGGATGGTGTGGGGCACTCCGCCCATAGGCGGGCCCTAACCTCTTTACTAGTGGGTTGGCGGAGCTTGCTCACCACATACTCCGCTACCTTTCTCTCAGGGACCCACTTCGCAGATCGCGGTCAATATATTCCCTTAGATCAAACATGCTACTACAGCAGGGTCTCCCTCATATGAATCTGAGTTGGCCGAATGTGGGCGCCAGAATCTGCCTGAGTCATGGGCATCATCGGAGGAAAAGTCATCGTCCTCTAAGTCACCCTCCCCCAAATCGGTGAACACTATCTTTGGGATCCATTGCGACGCCGTCACCCAATACCCCGGGTGATTCTTCCTCCCAGTGGGATGCATCCTTCAGCGTGCGCATACTTATTGAAGACTTAAGCCAGTCGGCTAAAGCCCTCCAGGTGCCCTGTGTCACTGTTGCCTGGTCTTGGTTGTGGAGACCGAGGTCATCCCACTAGGCCCAGCCCCTCCATCCCACAGTATCCCTGTGCCTTTATATGCTTGGGCCAACAGTTTGGCGACATGCTTCTTCAGAGGAGCAAGTGCCTGAGAGATGGTCTGGGTATGGAGCTTGTCACCTCTACAGGAAGGCGTCGCTGGTGGGTGGCAAACCTCCTCAGAGGTACCTGAGGGTGAATAGTCGTGGTCCCTCTGGGACTGCACCTTTAAGGGTGAGAGCACCCCCTCATCCCGGCATGAGATATTATTATTATTTTTATCATTATTATTAACTTGTAAAGCGCCCGAATCACTCCCAAAGGGGTATCTGCATGCTACGGAGGTGCTGCAGTCAAGGCAGGTGAGAAGCGGGTATTTTAGAAAAGCTCGGTTTTAAGGAGCTTTCTAAATAGAAGGTAATCTGGGTATTTCTGGAGATGAGTAGGGAGCTGATTCTAATAATAGGTGTCTAGGTTGAAGAATGCCTTCCCACCCAAGCGGGATTTTATAAAACGCGTGACAAGTAGCAATGATTTGTCTCCTGAGCGTAGAGATCTAGGTGGCTGGTATTGAATATGTTTTTCTGCTAGATAGTCAGGACCTTTACCATTTACAGCTTTGTGCACAATGCAGCATATCTTAAATTTGACCCGCTTGTGTATTGAAAGCCAGTGTAAACATTGTAATAGAGGGAGAGAAGCTGTTCTGGCAGGGGAGTTTGAGACAAGGCGAGCCGCGGTGTTTTGAACTACCAGAAGTCTACTTAGGGGGGACTCATTTGCTGAAGTTATATAAGCCCCCTTGCTTTTGCTCGGAGGTGGTGGTTGAGGTCTTACTTACCTTCTAGGTGGGAAGCTTTCCACGTGTGCAGCACTCGCCTTGTGTCACCACCAGAAAAACACATTTTTGGACTAAGCCCTTCAATCGTACAGCCTCTGCAGTGTCAGGCAAGGAGGCACAAAGCGGGAAGACGCTCTACCTCCTTCACTGCTGACTAACCCCGGCCGGCAAACTCCGCTCTGCTAGTGGAGTTTGCAGAGTTTTGCTGAGTGAAATCTTGTAGATTTCACTCAGCCACTTTTAAGAGGCGTTCCTGCGCCGGAACGCCCCCCTATCTGCGCCGGAACGCCTACTTCTGGCGCAGGGCTTTACAACGTGACGCATCTCCCAGATGCGTCACGTTGTAAGTACCCCGCACCATGGCGCAGGATTTGCGCCGCCGCTGCATCACAAAAGTGACGCAACAGCAGCGTAAATGAGGCACAAGGGGCTTGTAAATCTGCCCCGGTATCTTCATTCTCAAGTACAGGGCTGGCCAGAGCCATTTCTTCATAAATCTATGTGAATTGCAGGAAAGGCAGTTTGTGAGTCATTTTATGGAAACTGGGAGTGACTTGACATGTTTATTGATTTAGGTAATGTGGGGCAGATTTATGTTCCCTGGCGCATCCCTGCAAATCAGCATGGATACGCCAGGGAAGATGCGTCACGCAAGTTTGCCCTTGCGCCACCGCAGATGCGCCGCATTTATAATGCGGTGCATTGTGGCGCAAGGACAAGCAGATGCGTGACGTATCTGCCGGCGTAAGGTTGGCGCAGTGCTGAAGTTGTGTCGCAAGCGCGACGCAACTTCAGCACTGTTCCAACCTACCCCATACCTAACATGGTGCGTCAAGCCTTACGCCTGCTTCAAGCAGGCGCAGGGTTTTGACGTATCAGTGTTGTGAAAAGTGACTCAGTGAAATCTTATAGATTTCACTGAGTCACTTTTCAGGGCCGTTCCTGCGACGGAACGCCCCCCCCTGCGTGGAAACACCCACATGAAACCTGACGCAGGTTTCATGTGGCGCAGGGCTTTACACCGTGACGCATCTCCATAGATGCGTCACGATGTAAATAGGGCACAACGTGGCGCAGGATTTACGCCGCCGCTGCGTCACAAAAGTGACGCAACGGTGGCGTAAAAGTGGCGCAACTGCAACATAGATCTGCCCCTATATTTCCAAAGATTTTACTGAAATGTTAAATATTTGTAAATCTTTCAGGGATTCAGTTTCAGGGCTGGTCACATGCCAGGTCAAAGGTTGTTACCACATTTAATTTCTTTTTCACTCAATCTGTAGGTTCTTATATTTCACAGTGGCAAAATTACCTGGGACCTAAGGGAGTACTCAACAATCTGCAATCACCTGCTCATTAAAAGCCCTTTTTGAGCAAAATGACACGAAAGGGAGTGAAGTAATGAATCAGGTGGCCCTAACCCAGCCTCCCACCTTCTCCAAGTGTGCTGGTCAGTGTGGGTAGCCCCGATCTTTAGTCCTAGGTTCTGGTAGAGTCTGATTTTGTGACATTCTTGTATTTAGCAACTGTGTACTATGTGGCATGAGGCGTGTCGCTAAATTCACTTTATATTTTCATTGACCCTAGATGTGAGCCTGGCTTAAGAATGTTCATGGACTGTGAGTCCACATCACACTTGTCATAGTGGGCGTTCTGTGTAGTGCACAAAAAGACCGACCACTCATGTGCAGTACCGTGTTCACAGGCCACATCTTTCTGGAATCCCAGAGGCCTTTGCTTCCAAAGTGTCTTCTTTGGTAGTTCAGACCCATTTTCTCCCTTAAGTTATTTGAAATCTGCATTCACCTGTCTTTCACAAGGTTATTGACTCATGGATAATATCTGATCTTTCTCTGTCTCCTGAGTTGTTCTGCTCAAAGCCACAACTCTTACAATTGACACAGCGAGATGGTGTGTAGCAAAAGAGTAGCAGAGAAAGTGCTGAAGCTGAGGCAGAAAAAGTGTCAGAGAACATGAATAAGGCTAAAAGACAGAATACATCGTATAGAGAAGACAAAGAATAATAGCTACAAAAATAGACACAGGTGTTCACAATATAAGCAAAATAGAAGAAATAGAAATAGAGAAACACAGAGGCAGGTGAAGAAATGTTGAAGTAAAAAGGGCTCCAATGCAGAAGACTTCCACGCGAGGGCCTACCAATTTGATTAAATTCATTTGGTGTTTTTCTCAAGGTGAACGTCAAGTGCCTTTGCGGCCATCTCACCATATGGAGGGACAAATTCCAAAGAGAGGCTGCTTCACAGGAGAAGACGCACCCACCTTGGCGAGATCTTTTGATGCTATTAAAAATTGTGGGTGAAGTGTCTTCTAATAGCTCCAAATGTCTGCAATACAATACGAGGCTGCGATGGGGGAAGGGTTCCTAATGGTGCAGGTAAATAAGGGACACAGATGCTGGATCTTGGTTTGGGACAGGGACCTTGACGAATCGCGATCTCGTTTATTTATTTATATCCTTCTGGAAATGCCCAGCTGTTAGGATGGCTCATTACATCCCATCCAAGGATAGTGTGACAGAGCCACATTTCGGCCCATAGCACACACAAAGTGCCTCTACCTCTGGCTGAGAGCTGTGTTGGGCCACAGGTCATACCTCTGGCTTTGTGGCACCACCAGGGTTTGCTCCGATGCTCTGGCATCTTCATCACTTGGTGGTTCTGCTGGAGGTGAGCTGGGGGTCACCATCGATGCAGTGTTGGCTGTCACCGGCAGTGTTGTTTGGCTACGCTTTGTATGCTCTTCCATTCTTGTTTCTTATGCTGATGGCTCTCTCAGGACGCCAGACTGCTTTCTTGACTCATCCCGTCTTGTGACATGAGGCTGGCTTCCACTCTCTTGAGCCAGGACACACTTCTAGCCCCTATCTCGGTGCCTCAGCAGGCCACCACCAGGATACCATTCCCTGTGGTAACTGTCCATAGGCTATGTTCATATGGAATGCAGAACTTCCACCCTGGGTGTCTGTCCATTATTAGGACATGATCTCCTGGCTTGATGGTGGATGTTTTGGCTTTCTGGGATCGACTGGATCTCTTATTGGTCACTTTACTTCTGTCTTGAGTGATTTTGGGGTAAAAACTTGATGCTTTCTACCCTGGGTTTGTGAGGATGGTGTTTTGGCTGAAGTGCTTCAACACCAGTGCGTAAACAATGCGCTACTTTGCGACATATTTACAACGTGACGCATCTAGGGTGATGCATCATGTTGTAAAACCCTGTGCTACATTATACCTGCGTCAGGTATAATGTATGCAGGGTGGGCGTTCTGACGTAAAAAAGCTTTGTAAAAGTGATGCAGTGAAATCTACAAGATTTCACTGAGTCACTATTACGACACCACTGCGCAAAACCTTACGCCTGCTTCAAGCAGGCGTAAGGAGTGATGTAGCATGTCAGGAATAGCCATTCCTAACCATTGGTGGAGTTGTGTCGTGCTTGCGACACAACTCTAGCAATGCGCTGCCTGTACGCCAAAAGATGCATCACGCATCTGTCTATCCTTGCGCCACTTCTTGTAAATGCGCCAGTTCTTGTAAATCTGCCTTGAGGTGTTCAAGAATCCGGTTCACTTGTGGCCACTGTGACATTCCTATTCTTCATCCCCAACTGTTCAAGGAAATCACTGAACTCACCCCCGTCCTCTGGGAAACCAAATGTGGCGAGGATTTTGTGTAGCACTGCACCTACTTTGCTAAATAGCATGGATTTGATTATCTCCACTACTGGGTGCTTGGAGTATCCATCTATGATGACCAGGGTCAGGTGGCCATCCGGGAAACTTCCAAAGCCTGAACTGACCCTTAGTTTAGTCCTTGACCCAGGGCTCCTCTTTGATGAAAGGTGCCAGAGCACTCTTGCCCCCAATCAGTTGGCAGGCAAGGCAGCTCCTGCTCGCATTATTAACCATGGTATTGAGCCTAGTGAACCATACCTTTTCACATAGGTGAGACTATGTGGTCTATTATGATGGCGGTTGGAAAACCACCCCGACCGCCATGGTAGCGGAAATCAACTGCCGGTACCGCGGCAAAACCAGCGGCCCCATTAGGATCAACTGCCCAAAAAATCCAACCTCGGTGGAAAGTGGCAACAAAAAACCCCCCGTAGCGGGCGAAGCTGGTGAAAAAACGTCTGTGACGGTCGGATTCACAGCAGAAACTCACAAAACCGCCACCAGGTCCGCGGAGTAACCACCCGTGAAATTAGCATTCCCCCGATGTGAAAGTGGTACGTTCCGCTGTTTCCGACCGCCGTGGTTGCAAACAGTGCTGAATGGGAGAGCCGGCGGAAGAGCTGTAGCATAGCCACCACTGCGGACGCACCATGACAAATATGGCAGTCGACAAGTAAAACTCACAACAAGGTCACCAAGTGCACACAGCAAACTAGCTCTGCCCCCAAAAACACCGAACACCCCCAATGACACACCCCCATGGCAACTCCAAATATACAAATCACAGGACAACACACCTGATAGCAATACCCCATTTTGACACACCCACATAGCTGAGTATAAAACCAGCCACTTCCCTGACCAGAATAGTTTGCAATACTCCAAAACTGAAGGCCCCAACACCAGAGCACAAAAGAGAGGCAAATCTGCACACATCACACCAGCACAATAACAAACACACCACCTCCACCACCCCCACAATTGCACCTCAAAACATTAGCACATCACACACCATGGCAACACATAAAATGCCCAAATTCACAGAGTGAGTTGACAGTCATGGTAGATGAGATAATCAGAGTAGAACCACAAGTGTTTGGTATCCTGGTCCAACAGACACCATTAGCCACAAATGTGGGCAAGGATAGTTGACAAGGTCAATGCAGTAGGGACCACCCCGCGCTCCAAAAAGGAAATCATGAAGCGGTGGCATGACCTGAAGTGGGTTGTCGAAGAGAAGAGAAACAAGAACCATGAGCTGGCTTAGAGGACCGGTGGTGGCCCTTCTATTGCACCCAAAACATTCACTGCATGGGAGGAGAAGGTGCTTGCCATACTGCATCCTGTCTCACAGGAATAGCTGGGGGAATGCAGGCTGGTGAGTCACAACAAATGTCTACCATTACACTGCCATGTAATGTCTTACACAACTCCAAACCTATACCTCCTAGGCCCAATCCCATTCATCTGCACCACCATACCCAACACAGGTCTCACAGATGTAACATACACCCCATTTGATTCACCCCAAAGGTAGCCATCTACAATCCCAGGGTTGTATGTGTACAGGTAGTCAGCACCACAACTCCCACCAGGCCCCCTGTCCCACCCCTGAACAGGATGGAGCACTCCCTCCCACCCAGAAGCCTGTGGCAGCCATTGTATTACAACAACCAAGCTTACAGGTAGGTAGCCATCTTCACAGGGAGGGCTGATTGGGGGTGGGAGGCCTGCACTACTACTCCCACCATGCCCCCTTGTTCCCCAGCTCATCAAGATGGAGCACTCCCCGGTAGCCACAGGTGACCTGCTGCCCCTCCCTCAGTAATGGCGACTCGTACCTGGCTGGCGTTTTCTGCTTTCTCAGTATTTTTGTGATGCGGGTGATTTCCAGGTGATCCATGCTGGGCTATTTGCCGAGGACGGCGGCAGGACGTGAGACTCTTTGAGACTCTCTGACCCCCGAAGCAAGCTGTGAAGAGTGCCAAGAGTGCAGAGGATTCAGGAAATGAGGTTGCCGGACATCGAACGCCACTGTCGGATGAAGTAAATGGAGGCGTCCGCTCGACTCTGACTGATTCTGAGCCTGTGCTTCCTGATGCTGCGGCGGTCTGGTCTTCTGGAGGCAGCCGGTATGGTATTCAGAGCTGGTAACAGGATGGCGGTCGGGCGGCCCATTAGAGCGGGAGACGGGAAAAAAACGGGACGAGGAATCTCCGGGAAGAGGTGGAAATAAATCCAGGTACGGAGGACCGGGGGGAGACACCCGGGGAGTTATCTGGGACTAATTGGAATAAGAGAGCCTGTGGGGGACGGAAACAGGACATGGGAGATATGAAAAAAAAGACACTAAGAGGCACAAGTAATAGAATTAAGAAAATTTAGGGGGAAAAAAAAAGGGGGAGAGGAAACTAAACCAAAGAAAGTAGAGACACTGAAATATTGAGGTTGAAGAGGGGGATAAAAATGGGTAAACCTCTGAAGAATGTTAATTCTGCCACTAAACTAGATTCTGTGGCCCGCCTCAAGGCAAAAACACACCTAGCACAGGCAAAAGAAGCCGCACGTAGGGCCAATCAGGAAAAGAACTCTAACTCCAACTCTAATTCTCCCGGGCTCGATAGTACTCTTGAAAGCTCGGAGGAGGAGTCACCCCCCACCGCCTCTCCGCAACATGAGGGACCAGTGATTATTACATCGGAGTTGATTGAGGTTGTTGTTGTGCCTATCAAGTCTCAACAAGGTAACTCTGTATTAGATGGCCCAAAGAAAAATGTAAAAGAGTTGAAGGAATTTCCATTTTTTTTTTTTTAAAAAGCCACTCCACAATCTTCTTCCTTAAGCCCAAGCCCAAGCTCAGCTTCGTAGACATCTAAGGGCCTATTATAAGGGTCAGGGCCGGAAAGATTCCCAAAGAGCGGGAATCACCTCAACATAATTTTGTATCCGATAATTCGGAAGGATCGATGATACACCAAGGTCAAACACAAGCCCAAGTCCCAGCTCAAGACTTAGTGGTGCCTCCAACATCTTCAACTCCCTCAAGCTTAGCAGAGATGGCTCCATCCCTGCTAATTCCAGTTCAGGCACAGGAAGCAATGGACGAGGATAGGAGGACAGCGTTTGATGCTTCATTAAACTTGATGTCTCCCCAAATGAAACTTCAGGCACAACCTCAACTCCAACCAGGAACCCAAGGGAAATAATTGCCTGAAGCAGCATCCGCTCAGGCAGGTCCCAAGGCTGGAAGTATGAGTATTGGTGCCACCGATATGCAAAGTAATTTTAGCCAAAATTTTGAGACTTCTGATGTCTATCAGTTAGATATAAGAGACATGTTAAATCTAATACTGGAAGAGGTCCGCGAAATGAAAATATGCAACAAGAAATCTCCTCTCTGCATCAACGGCTGGGGAAAACTGAAGAAGTGATGACATGCTTTCCCATCAAACTCCAGGAGGCAGAAGCCAGAATTTCAGTGTTGGAGGACCATATGAATTTGGTAATTGGAGAAGTAAAGGAGGCAGCTAAAAACAAAAGCTACCTGGAGAACAAATTGGAGGAGCTTGAAAACCATTCTCAGAGGTCGAACCTCCGGATTGTTGGGGTTCTTGAAGGTATTGAAGGTTCCCAAACCCTCCTTTGGGTCAACTCATTTATTAAACAGAGAGTTCTTCCTGAGTTCGAGGGCGATCTCACGATTACAAGAGCTCACCGTGTCCCAGCACAACCTTTTTCCCAATTCCACGATACCCAGAACAATCTTGTTGAATTTCGCAGACTTCCATATCAAGGAAAGAATCTTGACAAGAGCGATCCAGCAGAGGCAGTTTTTAGTAAATGAGACTACTAAGTGTCGCATTTTTTCGGATATGACTGCCGCTGCTGCTCGGAGAAGAAAATAATTCGTCAAGGTTCTTAATCTGTTTAAAGCCCACGGTGCTCAAGCATCAATCGCTCAACAATCGAAATTGAAAGTTTTAGTTAAAGGGAAGTTTTTCATGTTTTCTGACTTAGAAGAAGCCCAGGCATTGTTAAAAGAGATCTCGTCAGGATCCAGAGCGTAAAGCAATGATATATAGATAGAGTAATTATATGGCAACGAAAAGGGCTTCACTTCCTTTAATATAAGATGTGTTTATTCTTTAGCCAACCTTGGATTGCTTTAATGGTATTGCTGGGGGCTCGGGAGTTAGCGGTGTAGGAAGGTGTAATCTGACTACATGGTTGCGCCCACTTTTTGCCTGGTGTTTTGCTGGTTTATGACTTAGTTGGACTGGGATCCTGCTATTCAGGGCCCCAGTCTATCTGCTTTCTCTGTAAAATAGTTTCCATGTACATTAGGTACATTTCCAATTGGATTCTGGAGTGCCTTCTAAGCCCCTAGTTTATGGTATACTATGGGTACTTCAGAGGCCTACCAGGGGCTGAAGCATGTATTATGCCACTCCTGGGAAGCACTCCAAAATGGCACCACAGGTCTGCTACTGCAGCCTGGGTAAGGGTGTGATTGCACCCCTTACTGTGGTATAGGCTAACTATATCACTACCATTGCACACACATATAAAACCTATAAGTCACTCCTATGGCAGGCCTTAGCAATCCTGAAGGCAAATTGCTTGGTTTTTATGTGAGAGGGTGCCCCTGCATGAGCAGAGCCCCTCTGCAGCGTTCGGAGTACCTCCTCCGATGCTGTTTGTGGTGCAGCCTGACCATATACTCTTAAGTGCATTATAACCTCGCGGTAAATGCTAACTTTGGGATGGCTGCACGGAAACATGTTGTGTTTGGTGTCAAACGCTTTGGACTACTACCCCTCCCCCGCCAGTTCTGGCAGCGGGGGTAGCATTCCACCCTTCTAGAGGGAGAGACATGTCCACACTGGTCTAACCCGGTAGGAATTTCCTGAGCCCTGGCATCACAAAATGGATGCCTCTGTCACAGACACGGGTCTGGCCTCCTGCTGCTGACCGAAATTCCGGCAGGGGAGGCCTGGACAATAGGTTTCCTGTCCCAGGGAGGTGTAACCACCTCCCCAGACAGGCAGATGTATATTGGGGCTGGGCGGGAGCACTCTCTGGTGCTTTGAATACCTGCACTGTGGGCACACTTGGTGTCCCTGTGCATAGCCCAGTTCAAACTGGTTGCAGGGGCTACCTGCCCCTGCTCTGGCACGAAACTGGACAAAGGAAATGGGTGTAACCACCCCTCTTTCCAAACCCTCCCATAGGTGGGCCCCTAGAGTATGTCCAACCCCCAAACTTAGTATAAGTATGGGAACTCAGTCCTTGCGACTTAAGGTTACCCTGGACAAAACTCTGCAACATATATCCTGGACCTTCGACGTTCTACTTTGCCTAAAAGACTGAAGAAATCTCCCTTGGGGTCAAGGAGTGACTCCCCTGCTTGGCAGGCACCAAAGAAGCAACTGACCAGTCTGCATCGCTGAAGCTCCCGCCGGACGCCGAAGTCTTTGCATCACCAGAGGTAGATTTCCAGACTTCCCATAGGCTACCCTGAGTCCACAGCAAAGCTGAGGCCCGTGGCTATCGTGGGTGATGTGGAACTGTGACCTCTGGACACTGTGAACTTTTCCAGCAGCACTATCTTCCTGGTCCTCCTCGAAGTTGTGCTTTGGGATCCAAGTAGCCCCAGCCTTGAGCATCTCCTACACCGAAGATTGCTGTCCTCCACTCCACGAGTGACCCGTGGGCCAGTTTCAAGTGCGACCAATTGAGGCTCCTTCACCATCGCTAGCCTGTTGGCTAGTAGGTCCCCCTGAAGGCAACTCCACTTCTAATTGGGCTTTCCTGGTTGCTCCAGATGTGCCCCAACTTACCCTCGCTGGATGAGTCCCTTAGACCTTGCTGGTCTGCACCGCAGTCCTTTATCTGCTTTCCAGTGACTTGCTGTTGCCAAGGCTTGTTGGGTCCAATCTGGTCACCGATACCGCAGTACTCGACAGACTTTGTGGGACAGCTCGAATCCAGCTCCTGGTTGTCATCGGCACCTTCTGGACCTCGTGGCTGAAGAGTCAAGACACCCCTCAACTCACCTGAAGCACCCGACATCTGTGGGCATTGGTCCATCCTGCCCTCGGTCACTGGCTAGTGACCCAGACTCTGTCCCCTCTGCTTTCAGGTTCCTTCCATCCTAGATCCAGGCTTGGATCTCTTCGGATACTTCTCCTCTTCACGGCAGCAGCAGTTCTTCGCCAGCTTTCATTGTAATCGACGAAGCAACCCGACACCAAAAGACACCTATGCACCCGGCTTCCCTGGGTGAGGTAACTCGACTACTCTGGTGCTCCCGTGGGTGCTAGCCCTAGAACTTCTTAAGTCCAAAAGGGTTTGGTCCTAACTCGATTCTAAGTGTTCCTAATCTTTAAATTTCCAACCGCGACATTGCCTATAGAAGCTAACGGGAACCCGCGGTTGTGTTCACACACTGCATACAGTCCCCGTGGGTCCCCTGTGTCACTACCTTGGGTGGTTCCTTGGGGTCCCAGCGATTCTACAGGCTCTAGGCCTTGTGTCTATTCTATTCTTGGTTCTTATACCACTTTTTTGGTATATGGTTTGGTACGCCCCTAGGGCCCAAACGTGTATTTGTGCTAGTACTGTTGATTGCTAACTTGTAAATTAAGTACTTCGAACTCCAGTCTCATAAGGAGACTAGAGGGGTGTGTTTTAACCTAAATACATATATTTTGATTACATACCTGGTGTGGTTGTCCTTTCATTTGATCATTCAAGAGATTATAGACTGGTAAAACAAGCGGCTTTACATTCCTTCAAGACTTAGCCTGAAGGCTGCTCTCCATAGCTACCACTAGGATAGCTTTCAATAAAGGTTGTCTTTAACCAATTCACCATAAGGGGTTGTTTGGACTGATACAGGGTGTCCACTAGAACTAGTGGACAGCATATATCAGGCCACCTTCTCACAAGCGGGACCACCTAGGGTGTGATAACATGACACCCATGAGGTTAGACAGGAGGTGCGAAATGTGGCTAGCGTGGTCACCAAGGGGTTTTCCACATTTTGTGGGGGGGGTGGCTTTTTCCGGGGTGGGAGAGGTGGGCTTGGGGTAGGATTCACAGCAGAAAAAAGAGTAGGAGCAAAAGGTACAGAGAACACACAAGTTAAAGTTTTGGTATGGAGTGGGCCAGGAGCCTACTCTAATGGAAGAATCAATCATAGACACCAGTAAATGTAAAATCCTATCAGTCACCGCAAACAGAATGTTAAACAAAAAGAAGTATTGCACTCTTATTAGATGGCTGACATCACTAAATCCCTAAGTTTTGTTTTTTCTGGAGACACATCTGAAATCCAATTCTCCTAAATTATTTATACCCAAGGTGTTTTCAAAAGTTTTTTTTGCGTCTGCAGGCCTTGCGGTGGGAGGAGTAGCAATATATTTCTCAAGTAAACTTCCCTGGGAAGTTTTACAAGTGCATAGGGATACACATGGTAGATGGATCTGGGTGGTAACAAGGTTACAGAGGAAAATTTTGAATTTTATAAATTATTATGGTCCTGTTTCAGATGATATCTTACCCCTGGTCCAAATTAATGAGTTATTGATAGGAGCACTTGGACAGGTAATTTTTGGAGGGGATTTTAATTTTATACAGGACTTAAGGAAGGACACTTGTAACAAAAACAAAAAACAGCTAAAACCAAATACAAAAAAATTTATGGACGCCTTTAGACAAGAATACCAACTGGTAGACCCGTGGCGGGAAATCAATCCAGACAAGGAATGTTTTACCTGCTACTCACACCGTTTTCAGACGGCGTCTCGAATTGATTTCTTTCTAACATCTAGATCTCTCAAGGTTCAAGAGGCTGACATTGGATGCAACCCTTTTTCGGATCATGCTTATGTCAGGGTAGAAATGGTGCTCGGGGGAGGAGGAAGGGAGCGCCCCAGGTGGCAGCTGGACAGTCTTCTTTTGCAGGACGAGGACTGGGTAAAACGGTTTAGAGAGTGGATCTTGGAATATTTTCAGATCAATGAGAATACCGCAGCACCCTTCTCAGTGTGGGGGGTTTAAGGCGGCAGCCCGTGGGCAGATAATAGCCTTTACGGCCACCCAGTCCAACACCCGGAGGACTAAGATAGTTAAATTACAAGCAGAGGTGGAACAGGAATACACTCTTCAACTTCAGCTTCTCCCGAATCAATATGAGCAGGCAAAAACAGTGTTGAGGGACTTTTTCATTTTAGAAGAGGTCTGTAACTCACAGATATTTCAACAAAGGGTGTATGAAGAAAGTCAACCAGTTGGTAAATTCTTGGCAAACTCAACAAGGAAAAAACCAAGAATCAGCTATAATATCTAAAGTGTTAGACCCCGAACTGGTCTAGAAGTAGTTAATAGCGGCGAGATCCCCCAGATTTTTGTGGACCATTTTCGCCAGCTTTACTCTACTGAATATTTAGTGGAGGAGGAGATGATCCAGGAATACTTCATAAATATGAATGTTCCCAAACTGTCAGATAATCGGGTCAGCGAATTGGGTTTGGATGTGGAAGCCGCAGAGATATCGGCTGCCATTAAAACAACTGCTGGGGCAAAAGCTTGTGGGCAGGATGGCTTCCCTATCGAGTTTTATAAAGTTTTTTTAAAAGAACTAATTACCCCCTTAATAAAATTATTTAACTTTGTTAAAAAGGGTGGTTTAGTTCCCACAGGTTTTAAAGAAGCGTAATTGTGTCCTTTGTTAAAAAAGATAAAAACCCTTTAGATGTAAATTCATATAGGCCCATCAGTCTTTTGAATTCAGACTATAAGATTCTGATGAAAGTATGGTCAGAGCGTTTTTTACTTCCCGCCCAAGAGACAACTCACAGAGATCAGACTGGCTTAATACCTGGTAGATCAATGACAGCCAAAACTCAGTTTTTAATACATGCCTTGGATTATTTTAACACAAATCTTATTCCGGCAAGTATTGTAATGGTTGATGCTGAGAAAGCTTTCGACCTTGTGAATTGGAGAACCCTGTTTGCTACCCTTGGTCGGTTTGGTTTTCCTGCCCAGGTCATTAATATGTTACGCAATATCTACCAGGGAGCCACGGCTCTGGTAGTAATAAATTCAAGTCGAGCAGGAACCATAAAAATAAAACGTGGAACCAGGCAGGGCTGTCCGCTTTCGCCATTGCTTTTTACCTTCTTTATAGAGCCTTTGGTTATCAAAATACAAAATAATGCTGCTATTCAACCACCAATCCCTGGCATGGCCAAGTTGAAACTTTTTGAAGACAACTTTATTTTATACCTGACTCCCGATAAAGACAATTTTGAAATGGTTTTAAGGGAATTTTTGAATTTTGAACAAATCGGCAGGTATAAAATAAATGCGAATAAAACCGAAGTCCTTGCCCTCAACGCAGATCTGAACTCTTTTCCATCTTGCTTAAAGATACAAGCAACTATGTCTTACCCTATAAGATATCTCGGGATATTTGTATCTAGCCAGTACCAACAGCTATACCAATTGAACTATTTAAGAATGAAGGATAAGATTAAGAATCTTCATCAGCCCGCACACGCTGACCTCCACCGACTACATCCTCCTCGGAGACCTGAACTATCACCTGGAGAACAACAACGACAGCAACTCCTCCACCCTGATCGACAACCTCGCCAACCTCGGACGGAAACAGCTCGTCACGACGCCGACCCACACGCTAGATGCCATCTTCTCCTCAAGCCCCCACGTCACCTTGAACCACGCCTCCGAACTCACATGGACAGACCACCACTGTATCCACTTCTCCTTCCGAAAACCCCTCACACACCACCGCACACCACAGACCCCCCCCGCAGCTGCTGGGGCAAAGTCACTGAAGAACAACTACAGACAAGCCTCGTACTCAACCCTCCGACGAACCCCACTAACCCCGATGAAGGTGCACTCACCCTCGAACGCTGGATGAACGACCGCGTCAGCACCGTCGCCCCGCTGAAAAACCCCGCCAGCAGAGACACCAGCAGAAGAGTCAGCTGGTTCACCCCGGAACTCCTCGACTCAAAACACCTTCCCTGAGAACTGGAAGCACGCAGAGATTAACGCCCTACTGAAGAAACCCAAGGCGGACCCGAGCGACCTCAAGAACTTCCGACCCATCTCCCTGCTTCCGTTCCCAGCTAAGGTCATCGAGAAGATAGTAAACACCCAGCTCGCCCGTCACCTCGAAGACAACAACATCCTGGACCCGTCCCAATCAGGATTCCGCAGCAACCACAGCACCGAGACCGCCCTCATCGCCGCCACAGACGACATCAGGATCCTACTAGACAACGGCAAAACGGCGGCCCTCATCCTCCTGGACCTCTCCGCCGCCTTCGACACCGTCTGCCACCACACACTACGCACGCGCCTCCACGACGCAGGGATCTGAGACAAGGCCCTGGACTGGACCACCTCCTTCCTCTCTGGCAGAACCCAGAGAGTCCGTCTCCCCCCATTCCAGTCGGAGGCCTTCGAGATCATCTGCGGCGTCCCTCAAGGATCTTCCCTCAGCCCGATGCTGTTCAACGTCTACATGGCGCCACTAGCACGCATCGCCCAACAGCACGACCTCAACATAATCTCCTACGCCGACGACACTCAGCTGATCCTCTCCCTCACCAAGGACCCCCTCACCGCCAAATCCAACCTCCACCAGGGAATGAAGGCCGTCGCAGACTGGATGGAGGACAGCCACCTAAAACTGAATACAGACAAAACGGAAATCCTCATCCTCGGGTCCAACCCCTCCGCATGGGATGACTCCTGGTGGCCCACGTCACTGGGGTCCCCCCTGGCCCCCACCGACCACGCACGCAACCTGGGAGTCATCCTCGACTCCAAACTCTCCATGACCAAAAAGGTCAACGCAGTCTCCTCCACCTGTTTCAACACCCTCTGCATGCTCCGCAAGATCTACAGAAGGATCCCGACAAACACGAGGAAAACAGTCACCCAGGCCCTAGTCAGCAGCAGACTTGACTACGGAAACGCGTCCTACGCTGGAGCCTCGTCCAAGCTCATCAACAGACTACAGAGAATCCAGAACGCCTCAGCACGCCTGATCCTCGACGTCCCATGCCGCAACCACATCCTCCCCCCACCTGAGGAACCTGCACTGGCTCCCCGTCGACAAAAGAATCTCCTTCAAGCTCCTGATCCACGCACACAAGGCACTCCACAAAACCGGCCCAGCCTAGCTCAACAGTCGACTATGCTTCTACGTACCCAACAGGAAACTCCGCTCCGCTGACCACGCCCTGGCCACGTTCCCACGCATCCAGAGAACCACCTCCGGAGACAGATCCTTCTCCCATCAAGCCGCCAGGACCTGGAACACCCTCCCTCTCTACCTGCGACAATCCGAAAACCTGTTGAGCTACAGAAGACAACTCAAGACCTGGCTCTTCGACCAATAGCAGCAGCCTCCCCCCCCCCCCCAGCGCCTTGAAACCCTCACGGGTATGTAGTGCACATTACAAATCATTGATTGATTGATTGAAGACTCTTTTTGAACAATGGATACTACTCCCCCTATCGATAGTGGGTAGAGTTTCGCTAATTAAAATTGCCATAATTCCGTTGCTTATTTTTTTGTTCACTAATGTCCCGATCAAGATAAATCTGTCTTATTTTAGGGAAATTGAAACCTTACTCAGGGAATTCGTTTGGGGCAAGAAAGTTCCAAGGGTGAAATTGACTGAGGTGCAACTACCTATCACACAAGGGGGCTTAGCTTTGACACATTTGAGAACATACTATGAGGCCGCTATTTTAGATTTGGTGTCTGGCCTGATGGGATCTAAATGTACCAGAGACATCTTTTGTATAGATAAGATGACACAAGAAATTGGTTCACAAACGCGAGTGTTTTTAAAAACTTCCAAACTCCCTAAAAGAACACGACACAAGACTTTAAAAGATTACTTTTTAGACTTCAGTCCTTTTTTAAAAAGATGGGGTCTTCGGGTCATCAATATTTAAAATTGAGAGAATGTACTAGTCTCGGTCTCCAGCTGCAATCAAGGCTTATTAACATTTGGGAAGGCTGTGGATTATCCGAGACATTTTATCATTCAAAATAGGCCGATTTCCTGGCAGGAAGTAGTGGCAAGGGTGGAGAGCCACCGGAAACCGGCCTTCTTTGAATATTTACGAGTTGTTCATTCGTTAAAAAATACATGTGGTATATTGGATGCCCCTAATCAACTTGTGGTAGCTCTATACGGGGCCAATATTAATGGTGTGGAAAACTGGTATAGGTTGTTACATCAACAGGGCCAAGCTCCCGTGATAGAGAGCCATTTGGGTAAAATAGCTCGGGAGACAGGATGTAGGCTGGCTTTGAAGGATTGGGAGGCCATCTGTTATCTAGGAAGTAAATCACTGCGTGCCGCAAACTTTAAAAGGATGGCCTTCCTATCACGATGGCTTTCCTATTTAACTCCGGCCGCCCTAAAAAAAAGATTCCCGGGAGTAGAGAACAAGTGCTTTCGCTGCCAGGTAGATGGGGAAGGTGGATGGCACCATACTTTTTATGCATGTCCACGGCTGAAGCCT
Organism: Triturus cristatus; assembly: GCF_964204655.1. Taxonomy (NCBI): domain Eukaryota; kingdom Metazoa; phylum Chordata; class Amphibia; order Caudata; family Salamandridae; genus Triturus; species Triturus cristatus. The sequence goes on along the minus strand of NC_140582.1, from coordinate 1,197,768,029 downwards.
TTCTGGGAGGCAATTTTTTCTGATATCGAGCAAGCAATCGGGAAGAGTGTTTTGCTCGAGGCCGAAGCCGCTTTGTTTGGACTTTGCAGAGATGGAGCGAGGTTATCAGAGGCTAAAAAGGCTTTTATATTTATTTCCTGTACGGTAGCCCGTTCTCTAATTCTGCAGAATTGAAATCTAGTGAAGCCCCCTTCTCATTTGAAATGGTTCAATAAAATGAAAATCACTCGAAAATGCGAAGAAGCCTATGCTAGACGGGTGAGGGCAACTAGGAAATTTGAAATAAATTGGACGTTTTTTAACGATTTAGAAAAGTTAAAGGAGTGACCTTAACACTCGTTTTTATAAATTGATGTAGCAGCTCTCATTATAAGGCACTAGCACTTTCTTTATATGGTACTTTAGAAGAACTAGCACTTTTCTAGTTGCTGCATTTTATAGGATGACTTGTTCTTCATTATTGGTCAATGTTGTTATCAGCCCCTACAGCCATATTGTTTTAGGATGTTGCAGTTATGACTGTTTTAGGCGATAATAAGGCACTAGCACATTATTGGCATTGCATTTTAGATGCACTAGTAACCTTTTCCATTGCTGCTCTTTTTAAGATAAATTTGCACATTGTTAATTTGTGAATGAGTATATGATTAGCTGCTACAGCCATAGCTTGTTTTTTTAAATTTGTTTTTTTATGTATTGTGAAGCTGTTGTTTCGGTTTTGCACAACTGGTTTTAATAATGATGTTAAATATATTATGTATTCCTTGTACCAAATGCTCTGCTCAATAAAAAAAATTGGAAAAAAAAAGATAGAGCACTCCCTCCCACCCAGAAGCATGTGGCAGCCACTGTACAGTTCACCTTCACCTACCAGGTAGGTAGCCATCTCCCCAGGGAGGGCTGTTCGGGGGTGGGAGGCCTGCAACACAACTCCCACCATGCCCCCTGTCTCACCCCTGAGCAGGATGTAACACACCCCCTACCCAGAAGCATGTGTCAGCCATTGCACCACTACAAACAAACTAACAGGTAGGTAGCCATCTTAACAGGGAGGGCCGTATGGTGGTGGGAGGCCTGCACAACAGTTCTCACTAGGCCCACTGTCCAACACCTGAGCAGAATGGAGCACTCCACCCCCGCCCAGAAGCATGTGGCAGACATTGCAGTGCTATCAGCAAACTAACAGGTAGGTTCCCACCTTAACAGGGAGGGGTGTTTGTGGGTGGAAAGACTGCACCACAACTCCCACCAGGCACCCCTGTCCCACACCTGAGCAGGATGGAGCACTCCTCACACCCCCACCCAGAAGCATGTGGCAGACATTGTATGGTTCACCCTCACCTAACAGGTAGGTAGCCATTTTCTAAGGTTGTTCTGTTTGGGGGTGGGAGGCCTACACTACTACTACCACCATGCTCTCTTGTTCTCCAGCTTATCAAGCTAGAACGCTCCCTCCCACCCAGAAGCATGTGGCAACCATTGTATTACAACAACCAAACTTACAGGTAGGTAGCCATCTTCACAGGGAGGGCTGTCTGGGGGTGGGAGGCCAGCACAACAACTCCCAACAGTCCCCCTTGTCCCACCCCTCAGCAGGATGGAGCACTCCCTCCCCCCAGAAGCATGTGGCAGCCATTGTACAGTTCACCTTCACCTGACAGGTAGGTAGCCATCTTCCCAGGTTATGCTGTTTGGGGGTGGGAGGCCTGCACTACTACTCCCACTATGCCCCCTTGTTCCCCAGCTCATCAAGCACCCAGATACATGTTCCATCTTTCCAGGGCTGGCTGTTTGGGGGTGGGGGCCTGCACCAAAACTCCCACACAGCCACCCTTTGACACCCCTGATCAGAATGTGGCACTCACCACTCACCATGAAGCATGTGTCAGCCATCGTTGTACACCAACCAAACTTACAGGTAGGCAGCCAGTTACCAAGGTTGCTCTGTTTGTGGGTATGAGGCCTGCACTACTACTCACACCAAGCCCCCTTGTACCACAAATCACCAAGATGGAGCACTCCCTCAAAACCAGATGCATATATCAGCCATTGCATTGTCTACTTCAAACTAACAGGTAGGTAGTCATCTTATGCTCCCTTGTCCCACCCCAGAGCAGGATGGAGCCCTCCCCCCACACACACAGAGATGTGTCAAAAATTCTAAACAAATGTGAAAACTTAACAGGTAAGTAGACACTAGATGCACCCAGCCATTCCTCTGAAAAAGCATGGTGACATATGACAACACCAGCCCCCTCATCACACAAAAATACACACAGACCCTATTGCCACTTACAGAGTGCAGACAGCTAAGCAAATGTAACTGTTACAGCAACCAAAGTGTGACACACCAATTCACATGTTGAAGAAAGTCTGCGCACAATCATGCAGAGCACTGAATGCCATGTGTAAGTGCCATGGGACCAGAGCAGCAAGGATCATATGAAAACAAAGCAAGCATGGTCGGAAGTACAAATTGAGAGTTGCACAAGACATGACAAAGGTATGCATGAGCTAACAATGGCCAGTTCATGTTCAGATGTAACGTCTGCCAGGCACAGTAATCAACAAAGAGGCCTTACATAAATTTGTTGTTGCGCCAGTCGTTAGATGGCAACATGTCCTTGTAATCACAAAATATGCACGTGGAGCATGGTATGTATTGGCACGTCACGCCACGGACAAGTAATGCATGTACATCAACATCATGTCAGGATGCACAGTAGTGTGCATACAAACAATGTGATAACCAGTCAACTGTGTGGTGTATAAACAGTGAATAAGATACATCTAACACCAAGCTTGAGGGGTGCACTTCAATGACCTTCTACCATCTGTCCAACAGGTGACCAAGAACTGACTGCAGAGGACAACAACAGCAACGTGCAGAGCCAGTCTCCCTCCCTGGAACATGGACTCTCAGATGTTTACTCCCTGGATTTTAAGGACGAGGAGCTCGAGGCCAGCCTATCTGGTATGCCAGGGCACAACATGTCCCAGGACCCCATCGTCCCACCACCACATCTGCAGCAACAACAACTTATCCGCAGAATCCTGCTGTAATAGCCTGTGCGTCCTCCACCACCATACCCATCACCACCACCACCAGTGCTGCCTGCAACACTCTCCCTGTCCCAGAGGATGACCACCTCACACCACCAATGGAGGAGGGCAGAGAGAGGATGTGGGTGCCTACAGTGGTGAGGCAACAGGTCTGTGGCAGCAGGGCAGGTGGGAGGTCAAGGGTCAGTCACAGACAACCAGACACTGGAACCGAAGCCCTGGACAACATCAACAGAGTCTTTGGGGCCTATGAATGGGCCCAGGGACGAACGGATTCACGCAAGTTCCTCCTGCTGATGAGGTCCATGGACACCCGCATGGGCCAAATCAAGGACCTCTTGGGCCAGCTATTGGCGGTACTGAGGGACAGGCCTGCACCACAACCAACACCTCCACCTCCCTCTGGTGGGCTGCAGGATGACAGTTCATTATCTTCCCCTGCAGCCACAGAGAGGGGTGAGTCCTCAGACCCCACTGGCCCTGCAGCAGAGGACACCCTGCCAAACGACCAAGGGGACATACCAAGAAATCCCAGGGAGGAGCACATGGCAAAGCACCTGCCAAACGCCAGTCACGGAGCCTGCCATGATGGCAACTCTCTTCAATACGGCATTGAGTTTTTGGACTGTCCTCACCCACACTGCCTTGTGAATGCCATCTGTCTGTTGGACTGGGTCACCACACCAATTTTGTGACTATTCGATTGTCTCATTTACCATAACTGTAAGCTCACTGCTTCAATAATCACCTCATTCTAAAAATCCACCCCCTCACATGTCACTATTGTAAATAAACACTCCTTACACACATGTCATTGTGTCTGCTCCATGTTTATTCCAGGATGTGCAGTCTTCAACATGATTACAATGTACCTGGAGTATGGAATGTATTTAGGCAAGGAGAGGCTGGAGGGACTTGGAAAACACAACAGAACAATATTCACTAGTCAGGGGTTGGCATCACAGCATTCACACAACATTTACCATCAAGCTACTCCTATCTGCACACATTACAATGAGCAACAGTGCCGACATCAACATCCTGTAGATGTGCCAAACCTCCCTGTCCCAGAAACATTGTCAGCCACCACTGAGTCAACAACCGGATGCAGTCACAAAGGTAACATATACCTTGCAAACAACATCAACATCATCAGACAATGGGTCTGTTGTACATTGTCGCGCACCTTCAAGTGAAGTAGCGGTTGATGAGCTGTAGATGCAGGTCAACACCTTTCTCCTCTCCACTGTCCTCGTCACTGGACACAGGTTCGTTTGCAGGCAGGGGCCTTGGCTGCTCATCAGCATTTAGGTGCAGGGGGATCTCTGTGTGCAAGGCCAGGTTGTGGAGCATGCAGCATGCAACTCCGATCTGACACACCTTCTTGGGCGAATACATCAATGCACCTCTGGTCTTGTCCAGGCAAAGGAAACGTGACTTCAGGAGACCAAAAGTACGCTCCACCACACGACGTGTCCTCCCATGGGCATCATTGTAGCGGACTTCAGCTGGTGTCCTGGAATTCCGCAGTGGGCTCAGCAACCAAGGACGGTTGGGATATGCTGAATTACCCAGGTGTGAGAAACACGGAGAAACCTTGAAATGTGGCAGAGCACAGCATGTCACACACGCAGCACACTACTGGACTCTTTGTACTCACCCACAATTCATGCATGCTCCGGAAGCATATTATTCATCAGTCATAGCACAATGCTGTTATGCATGATGTACAAGTCGTGGGCCAAGACTGGGAATTTGGCACAGACGTGTGAGATGATCATATCTGCTTGGCACACCACTTGCACATTGATGGAATGGAAATGTTTCCTGTTCCTGTAGATGTGTTCACATGCCTATGGTGGAACCAGGCCAACATGTGTGCAGTCAATAGCACCAACAATATTGGGGATGTGCCCAAGTGCATAAAAATCCCCCTTCACTGCTGCCAATTCATGCCTCCTGGGGAAATGGATATATCTGTCCTTGTAGATCATCATAGCGGACAGGGCATCACGTAGTACCATGCTGAACATAGGTTGCGACATCCCACCTGCATTGGTCACCGTGTACTGGAAAGATCCAGAAGCAAAAAAATTCAGGACCGCCATCACCTTAGACGTTGGTGTGAAAGCACCTGAATAAGTCCTGCGAGGCTGCAGGTGGGGCTCCAACATAGCACATAGGTCTTTGAGGGTGTCTCAATCCAGACGGAATTTCCCTATGACCTCCCCATCCTCCATGTCTGCCAGCACTGTGGAGGGACGATGCACATTTGGTCTCCTCCTAGGTGAGATGAAAGATGACACATGTCAACGCGATCCACCAGGAGATGTGTCTGACATCTGATGTTTTGACTGACACAACGGAAACAATGACTAGCTTCACAGTCCAACTTACAGCACAACTCACTTGTAGGGACACTTTCAGCTACACCTTCCGTACACCTGTCCACTTTTCCCAAAGCTAGCATCTCACAAAGAATATCCAACTATGTGAAAGCACAAATGGATCTGGCCACATCTTGCATGGACAGCCCTGAGAGTAGTACCAACATCATATGTGTTTGGCTGCCACACTACTGTCTCCTACTATAGCTGCTGTACCTGCCACACATTCTGGCATAAGTCACACAGGGCACACATCAACCATACAATGACCCAAGACTGTGTTTATTGGCAAGTATGTGCGTGATCCAGGAAAAGTAGACAGTCAAATCTGCACAATGTGTAGTAAGACATTCATCAGTGTGAGTTGCTCAGCCCTTTCACACGTTTACATGTGTACCCATTGGAGAGTCCATCACAACACTGTTCTGTGTACATGCCCAGCTATATCTCAAGTGACATGTGAGTGAGTACATGCCAATGTTTCTAATCATATACAAACAACATCGCATTTGTAGTCAGCAGTAGAGTAAAGGTCAGATTGCAATTGAGTGCACAATCTTGTGCCATGAATCATGTCTACTGTGCACTGTTTAGAAATGGCCTCTGGCCATTCACACTGCATGACATGCCCATAGGTGCTGTCAAGGTGATCTGACACCCAAATCATGGTCATTCTAGCAATGCATGGCACACATATCGCGTAGCTACTGCCTGGCCCCTGTGGTGTGTCACCGCCAATGCCCAAGCCACAATCATGGTAGTAATAGGCATATACACATGGGCAAATGGCAGTTGGCATGCTCTGCCACCCAAATCACGGTCATCCTTAGCAATGTATGACACACATATTGCGGTAGCTACTGCCTGGCCCCTGCGGTGTGTCACCGCCAATGCCCAAGCCACAATCGTAGTAGTGATAGGCATATACACATGGGCAAATGGCAGTTGGCATGCTCCTCCACCCAAATCACGGTCATCCTTAGCAATGTATGGCACACATATCGCGGTAGCTACCGCCTGTCCCCTGCGGTGTGTCACCGCCATGGCCCATGCCCTTACAGCCAATGGGAACCGCAATTGTGGTGGACTGATGCAATTTTTAAAATCACGGTAGGTGTGCTCCGCCACCGTGCAGCCGGTCATTGGATGTAATTGAAAAATGCGCGACCACGGTAGCGTCCGCCTGGCCCCTGTGGTGTGTCACCACCATGGCCAATGCCCTTACAGCCAATGGGAACCGCAATCACGGTAGACTAATGCAATTTTGAAAATCGCGGAGGCGTGCTCCTCCACCGCGGAGCAGGTCATTGGATGTATTTGAAATAGGCTGACCTGGAACATCAATTGCAGCAGCTTAGAACCACTGAAACTGCCCCAGTGGGCTACATATGTGTGGGAGAGAGCCTCACATTTCCGCAGCTTCCAGAGCCTGCTGCCTCCCTACCAACTTCTTCTGCTGCTGCTCCTGTCTCCAGAGCCTGCTGTCTGCCACCCCTCACCACCAACTGCTGCTGCTGCTGCTCCTGTCTCCAGAGCCTGCTGCCTGCCACCCCTCACCACCAACTGCTGCTGCTGCTGCTACTCCTGTCTCCAGAGCCCTTCTACCTGCCATCCCTCACCACCAACTGCTGCTGCTGCTGCTCTTGTCTCCAGAGCATGCTGCCTGCCACCCCTCAGCACCAATTGCTGCTGCTGCTGCTGCTGCTGCTCCTATCTCCTGGTCACAGTGATGGCAAGGACTGAGAAAATCTGTGCCAGTCCCTTCACCACCGAGGAGCTTGAGGTCCTGGTGGATGAGGTGCGCACACAGTATCTGAGGCTATATGATGCTCCAAATGTCGTGGTATGTGTTTCAGAGTGGAAGTAAGAGTGCAGGGGGGCACACATGATGTTTATCTGCTGCAGTATGTGCCTGAGAGTGTGGGGTTGTGTCATGCACTGCCTAGCATGCTGTCTCCAGGGGAAAGGGGTGTGTAGCATATTTCACATGTTTTCCTGCCTTCACATCAAGATTGGAGGGACATGTATTGTATTGTCAGCCATACAGTGACGCAGCAAGTTGGTAATGCTGGAGTCAGGACAGTAATTGCCTGTGTGTATGGATGTGGGGTCCCTGATGTCCTTCAGCAGCTCATCTGTGGTCTTAGCAAGGGTTTTCGTCCAGAGGGTAGTGATGGAATTGTGTCTGACTCAAAATTTGCAGCAGCCATGGCTCAGCACTATGATCAGGACTTTAAGACCAGAGGGTGACACTCTTGGGGGTCATTCACCTATGACACCGCAGATTACCGTACTTTTGTGCGCAGCCCCTTCTATTTCCACCAGCATGTGTACTGACTGGCATGTGTAGGCACTGTTTACGCTCCTAAATTGTCCCTTCATGTGACATTTCTGATGCCCCATGTTTGACCTCAGTGTGATCCCACTTGGCCTGCACAGTCTCTGCCCAATCTGACTAGGACACATCACTGAATGTACAGAGTGTGACATGTCTGTAGTTTGCTGGACTCTCCATCAAAGAGCCATCTCAGCCCTGTAGAGTGCACAGGACAGGCCATCTGAGAAGGGTGTGGGATTGTGAGATCATGTCCCTTGATGTGACCTCCATGACACAGTGAGCCATTCAGAGGGATAGGACATTGTTGGCTGCGCAAAGTTGGACACAGTGAGTCCCCTAAACATATATTGAAATGTGATATATGTCTTGCTCACCCTCAGACTGGATAGTAGATGTGGACAGCCAATGCATGACTTTCTGTGCTGGCATCCTGCATGTATCTGAGATGGGCAGGTACTGTGTCCACCCTCACGCCTGCATGCATTTTCGAATGATTCTCCCATGCAAATGTGCCATATAAGATGCAGTATTGTCTCAGCTCGACATGTCTGTGAAGTTGGGCTGAGTTAGTATCATGCACCTGTACTGAGAAATAGTGGTACAGAACACTATCACTGATTTCCCCCCTCTTGTCTCCCATGCCTGCAGCTGAAAGTCCACCAGCGTAAGGCCGTGTGGAGGGCCATTGCACGCAAGGTGCATGCTTTGGGTGTCTTCAACCAACGGCGCACACACTGTCACAAGAGGTGGGATGACATCTGCCGGCTGAGCAAGAACGTAGCAGAGATGACGCTGGGGCTGCTCCCTCGGACTGGCAGGTTGGTGCGCAGGAGCATGACACCACTAATGGCCCGCATCTTAGCTGTGACACAGCCTGAGCTGGATGCGCGTTTGAAGGAGTATCAGCAGCAAGCTGGGGTTGAGTATTCTGGGAAGGGTGACTTTGGTTGTGAGTGGCTGCATGTGTTCACAGCCAGGGCCAGCGCTGGGCTCTGTGATGTTGGAGGTGTGCTGCAGTGGCTTGTAAGTGGCCGCTGTATTGTGTGCAGCTGTCATGCATTTGCCCTACCTGTACTTTCTCATGTCATTGGAGTATTGGCCCTTGACATTGCATTCAGAGTCGTGGCTTTCTGGCATCGTCTGCATTGAGGTAGTCAGGGACATCCCATGGAAGGGAACAGCAGTGCATCATCTGAGTGTCCGTTCCTCAATGTGTGCATTGCCTGACGTTAGAATTGTGAGGACTAGACGTCTGACTCCAATGTGCATTTGTAGTTATGCCCCAAAGAACGACCTGGTGGATGGCATGAGCTCATGGCCATTGTGGACGTTATGTTTGAGTCTGTATCTGTGTTGTCCCCTTCTGCTCTCTCCAGATGTGACAGTGGCAACATGTTTGGAGGTAAATCTTTGCCCCCCTCAGGACTCTAGGGGTGCTCAGAGGGATTTGTGTGTCTGGTTAAATGGAGCCACCGGCAGCCAATTTGGCTGTGTGGTCATCACATGGCTCACTTATGCCACGTTTGAATGATGACATGCAAAAATCGAGTTTTGAATTGAGGTTGCACATTGTTACTGCACAGGGTGGTATGCAACATGGGGATTTCATCATCTTGTTTAGTGAATTGCTTGCATATGATGTTTGTGTTGATGTCACTGAACTGACCCTATGTATCTATCTCTTGCAGCATCTCCCGTAGCATTGGAAGGACAGGGGACGGACACCAGTGGTGAGGCATCAAACTCGACTGCTACACACGAGCACAGTGACACAGATGTGACCAGCACCTCAGAGGGGGACAGGAATCACAGCCAGAGACACCAACCTCAACATCATCTGATGCCAGCGGTGACGCATCTATGTTGACGGGCTCAGGAAACAGGAACTCTACCTCCTCTTCCACCACACAGCGTACAGCGCCCACCCTCCCAGCTACTTCCGATGTTGCTGCCCGTGTTTGCACCAGTAAGAAGGGAAGAGTGTCCTTCACCCTAGGCACCGCTGCCCCTGTGCCCCCTGCTGCCATCAGTGCTGAGTCTGTGGACCTTTTGTGCCAGCTGGAAGTAGGCCAGACAACTCTCATCAATGCCTTCCTAAACCACGACAAAAAGTCGGCACAGGTGGTTGCTTTCATGAAGGGCATTCATTCAGATGTGAGTGGGCTACACCGGACTGTCCAGTCTTTGTCCTTCGCAGTGACGGCAGCCATTCAACTGGCACAATCTCAGAGTCCAGCTCCGGTCCCTTTGGCCACCCCCCTGCCAGTGGCTACATCTGACGATAGTGACCACACACCACAGACCTCAAGGGCAAGATACAGCACACGCAGCACACACAGCACACAGCAGCAGCAGCCCAAGCGGTCCAGGGCGCAGACACCATCCCCAGAGAAAGCTAAAGCCACCCCAGAGCACAAAGGCAAAAGCCCTTCAGTTGACACCCAGGGCCAGAAAGCCAAGAAACAGGCCTCAGGCTCACATGCCTCAGAGGCATCCCCAGTCAAGGACTCTCCTGTCCAAAAAGCGTCTCGCAAAAACAAGCAGACAGTTGCCATGCCCGCTGAAAAGCAGGTACCTGCTAATTACACATAAAAAGAGCTCCAAGGGTGAGCCACCCACAACCTCAACTCCCATCCAGAGCCCTGTGAAGCAGGGAAAGGAGGCCACTGTAGTGGGTACACCTGGTAAACAGGGGATGGAGGGGCAGAGGCAAGGCCAGGCCAAGTGCACCGCTGGATCCAGCATGTCCCCAGAGGGAGGGACACTGGCTGAACCTGATGCAGCTTTGGTGGAGAGTGTGCCTGTTGTGCCCGCCCCACTCATCACTCTTACCAAGACGGTTCTTGGCTATCAACTCCCTAAGAAGTGGAAAGGCACCCCTCCACATTCTCCCACCCACACTGTATCTCACGGCAGCATGACTTCACCTCCATGTGCCACCACACCACCCAGTCCAAGCAGCCCTCCGGCTTCTAAAGCCACTGATACCTCTACCTCAGCTGGGCCTCTCTCTCCCCTGTCCAGTCCTCCAACTGTCCCCGACACTCAGCTACCTCCCAGTCTGAATGACAGCCAAGTCTGAGTTGAAGTCCCCCTCACACACCTGTCTCTCCCACAGCGGTGCCTGGACTGCCCATTGTTACTCCCCTGACTGTGCTGCTGACCATGGCAGGGTACAGTATCACCCATTCCCAGTGTAGGATCTCATGTCCTTACTCTGCACCTTGGACTGGCCACTGGCCTTGATATTTGCCCCTTCCCTATGCAGCTTCTCATTTCCTTACTCTGCACCTTGGACTGGCCACTGGCCTTGATATTCACTGCTGTTTGCCCCTTCCCTTGGCAGCTTCTCATGGACATACTCTGCACTTTGTACTCTGCCACTGGCCTTGTTGCTCCTTGCTGTGTTAAAATATTCCCTGTGCAGCTTCTCATGGACATACTCTGCACCTTGGACTGGCTACTGGCCTTGATGTTCACTGCTGTTTGCCCCTTTCCTGTGCAGGATCTCATGTACCTCATCTGCACTTTGTCCTGGCCATTGGCCTTGCTCTTGTCTACTTTGGGTGCCTATCTGTGTAATATGTGAATAAAAACAGTTACTCCTGTTGTCTGCCTTGTCAGTGTCCTTTCTAAAAAAAGCGTTTTCTGTGTGGGTATGGTTTACTAAGACACAAGATCTATATGCCACTTCAACATTGCCAATGGCTTGTTTAATTTTTTAAGGGTTCTACGGAGGTGACAGGCACTTCATTTTTTCTTGATTCAGGCTTGGGGGTGCAATGATGTTGGTTTGTGATGAACTACTGGTATCATAATCACTCTTTGGTCAGGTTAGCTGTATTGTACACATGTCATGCTTGTATTCACTGCCAGCACAACGTGGGATTCTATCCACAGTATTGCAGGCTGGCTGGCCAGGGTCATTATGTCTGTGTGAGCTTTCTTGATGTGTGCACAGCAGTGTTGGTGTATGCTCATCTAGTGATGGCCAGGCGTCCTAGTCACATGGGTAAAATTCAATGTGTGCACTTGGGTGGTCAAGAAGTGTGCAGTGTGAAGGGGGTGACTTTGTCAGTAGTGTTGATGTGTGTGTGCCCCTGCAATGGCAACTGCACACATGTGTCACCCAGGAGTTGAGTGCCTGATGTTTGGATTGGTCAGCCCTGTGCTTGTGGGAGTTGTAGGATGTGCACTGTGCAGTGTGTTGGTGTGTCCTTGCACTTCTGGGGGACACCTGCCTCTTGTTGGTGGCAATTGTGAGTATGCAGAGTGTGTGACTGGCAAGTCAGGGTTGTATTTTGTTGATCAGCCGTGTGTCTTGATACTGTTTGTGCTCACTGTGCAGCCCAGCTCAGCCACACTGACATTGTGGGTGTGTTTTCTCATGCATTGCTGTCACTTGGGGCTTTTTTGTCTCCATTATGGCATGTGGTGTGTGGAGTCATACCATTCCCTATCTGTGCTTCTGATGCCTACACATTGTGAGTCTGCATTCCATCTATTTTTGTATGGGGCACTCCTCAACTGTCCACTACTGGCATACACACCACTTCACTCTCATGTCAGCTGTCCCCTTGGGTTGCCAGTGTGTGCACCTCTCCATCATCAGTTCATTTATTACACTAACAGCCTCATGCATCAACCCAAAATCCAGTCGGTAAAATACCGATTCGGTAATAGCTCCCGGTATTAAGGAAAAAATACCCAATCCCAATGCATCAACCCAAAAGCAGAAATCGCTATTTAAGGAATCCTTAAATAGCGATTCTTTAAATAGGGATTCCTTAAATACCGATTCCTTAAATAGCGATTGCATTTAAGGAATCCCAAAGTGAGATTCCTTAAATGCAATGCATCAAAGTTAAAAAATTAGCGATTTCGCTAATAGGGGGAGCAAATTACCATGAAGATGAACTGCATGGTAATTTGCAAAAACTTTGAAAAATGCACTTTTGTGCATTTTTCAAAGTTTCATGTTGCGCATACACATGCCCTTAGAGCATGTGTGTGTGCAACATATGTGCACATATCATTTTCAGGGGTGCAACAGGGTGTCCTTTTGACACCCTGGCACCCTTGAAAGTGCTCCCGCTATTAGCGATTCGGTAATACCGAATCGCTAATACAGACTGGCTTTACATTCATTCCTATGGGCCTCCAAGCCCATAGGAATGAATGGGTAGGTATTCCTTATTACCGATTCGGTATTACCGATTCGGTAATAAGGAATATTAAGGAATCGCTATTTGAATAGCGATTCCTACATGCATAGCCTTTTGCTATTCCTTATTAGCGATTCCTTATTTTTCGCTAATAAGGAATCGCAAATGGCATTGTTGATGCATAGGCCCCTAAGTTTTGTGGCGCTGACCTGTGCACAGGACCAATGTGCCACTGAGGACAGTATGCCAATTGGTTATATTTGATTTTCTTGTCTTGTTTTGCGGCCATGGTTGCTCATATGCAGTTCTACTGTTTGTGCTGCACAGTTTTCTAGTCATGTTGTTGTCACCTGGGAGTCCCAGACTTGTGCATCTGTGGGTGTTGGGTTAGCTATATGTGTGTTTGCTAAGGTACTGCTCCCTTCCTGAGAGTGATGTTGCCTGTGTGCTGTGCTGATTAGTGTTGTGTGGGTTCATGTTGTGTCACTCATATCTGTGTGGGACTGGTATGTTTGGTGGGCACACACTGCTTGTCGTCCGTGCAGTGCTTTGAGTGTATGTTGCCTTGTCCTTGTCTGGTGTGCATCCCTTGCTGTCCAGCTGTGTTTACAATGTGATGTATTGTCATGTTCCTCTGTTGTGTGTTTGGTGTGGATGTGTGCAGTGTTTGGCCTGTGTTGTCTCTTGCAGCTGACAGATGCTCTGTGTGTGATGTTCTATTTGCATGTCATTGTGTGTGATTTGTTTGTGCATTGTGATACATTCAGATGTGTGTTGCAAGTAAAGTGTGCTTTACTTGTGTGCCTGTCACGTGCACTTAGGGCTATTCTTGTTCCTGGGCTTGTTTTGGGTGCATCCTTGGGGTTTTCTCCTCTCATGTGTGGCTTTCATTTGTCATGTACATGCATGTGGTACACTATGACACCATGTTGACTTGATGGGTGGTGTGGCATGTCTGTCTGTGTTTCATTGTAGGCCCATTGGTCCCAGTTTGTGTCCATGATTGTTTAGAGATGATGCACAGCTTGTTTGTGTTGGGGTATGTTGTCTGTGCATTGTTCCTGAGTGATGATGTTGTGTACTCCTGTTCTGTCTGGGCTCCCTTTGCCTTTCCACTGTTTTTCTGCACAAGTCTGGTCTTGTTGTCCTTCTGTGTATGTTCTTATTGAGTTTTGTGTTTGGCTATTGGTTTTGTGCCAGCATTGGTTCAGGCATCCATGAGTGTGTGTGTGTGATGTTTGTGGATGTCCCACAGGGAGTGTGATTGTCAGTGTATTGACTGGACATTGTTGGCACCCTTCTGTATGTTTGACACTGGTGTCGTGTGCTGCAGTGTGAGGTTGGGGGGGGGAATGTGTGAAGGATCCTATTTGTGTTTGACAGTCATGGAGTGTAACATTGGGCCATGTGTGTTGTGCTGCTGACACACACCTGTCAAGTAGTTGGATGCAGATGTGTGGCTGTTCACTGTTTGACTTCAGAGACTTCCTTTCATTCCTGGGCCTATACATGGTTTGCCTTGCTGTCTCTTTGAGATGTTGCACAGAGGTGTATGTGGTTTGATTTCACTCACTCTGCCAGCCATGTGTGATTTGATGGGCTAAGGGTGTTGTTCTATGTTCCTTATCTTGCATGTGATGTACACATGCTTAGTGATTGTCTCTTTGGCCTTCAATTTATGTGCACCTCACTTTGGTTTTCCTATTTGTTGTCCTCCATTGCTGCTGACATCTGGTCTGTGGCTGTGGCTATGTGTCAGTGTGTGGTATGTCTGTGTCACTTGACAGGTTGTGTGTCCAGTTGAGTGACTATTCCTGTGATGCATGTGTGCTCATTTTGTGCTTGGACTCAGTTTTGCTGCCATGAGTGTAGTGTAGGTGTGATGTGAGGGTTGCCCTGGCCCTGCACTTCTGTGCTGTGTGTTCCTCTGCAGCCCCACCTGCTGAGTTTATCTCCCTAGTTGTTTGGTGTGTGGTGCAGGGTGTGGGTCCACCTGGAGTGGAGGCGTGGCCCTATGATCTTTGTGCACTGCCTATGCCTGGCGCTGGCACTGCCTTCTGCATTGTGCGCATGTTTTCCCGTGTCTTCACTGCTGAGGTGAGGTGACCGGGACATTGCATCAATATCGCGGTTGGCGGGTGACCTGGAAGCAGAGATGTGATTTTGTGACAGGTAAGATATGTGTGGGTACACTTGTGGATGGGTTCCTGTCCCCATCAGGGGGGACTGTATATCAGCCCTGGAGTTGTGGTTGTGTGCGGAGTTGTGTGTTAGCGTACCTGCGGCCGCGTCCGCGATGGTATGAGTTACTGGTAGTGTATCAGGTACAGCACCAGGAAGACATGTAGAGCTGGATCCATTGCGGTCGGGGCCGGGTGGAATGGACTGGGACTCTGGTTTCACGCTCCGCTGTCGTGCTTCCGCCATCTCTGGTTGTGCGGTTTCTCCGCTGCGGTGCGACTGGCTGTTTTGGGGCATCCTGATTTGTACAGCGAACGGGACGTAATTCCGCTCGGCATGAGTCTCCATTGGCTCCCACCACCGTGGTGGCGGGCGCACTTTGATGGCAAATGAGCCATGTTTGGCCATACTAATATGGCGGGTGTGAAGACCGCTGCTGGCTTGTGGAAAAGAGCATTTTCCGCCAACGCCAGCACTGCGGTGGTGCCTCCGCCCGTCATCATAATGGGCATCTATGTTTTTGTGGTTCCTTGATGGCTTTTATACGGTAACTCTACTCCCTTCTGGTGTAACACTTTTGGCATCATGATCCAATGGCACCTCACTAGCAGGTCATCTGCTGTAAAAACTCTGTTCATCTAGTACTCATCTGCAACAGCTGTTCCTTGTCTGTTTCTACCCACTGATTCACATCACAAAGAAACTTCCCCAACACCCCAACCTGGAGGGTGGTGATGGTCTTTTGGAAGACTTCATCGTCTTGTGTTATTTGGCTGATCTCGGATGTGGTGAACACTTTTGGAAATTGTGAGAAGTTGGCCTGGCATATGCTGGTCACTAGTTATAGTGGCCACCTTGCACCAGTCCAATTCGACTCTTATGGTGATAGGTTTAAAAGACAACCTTTAAAGAAAGCTATCCTAGTGGTAGCTGTGGAGTGCAGCCTTCAGGCTAAGTCTTGAAGGAGTGTTAAGCTTATTGTTTTACCATAGATAACCTCTTGAATGACCAAATGAAAGAGTATTCCACACAGGTATATATATATAAAATATATGTATTTATTCTAAACAGAATCCCACAGTCTCTTTATGAGGCTAAGGCAAAGTTACAATTCAAACAAGCATTGATAGATACAATAAATAGCACTGTTAACATTGGGCCCCGGGGGGGGACCAAACCATATACTAAAAAAGTGGTATAAGAACCACGACAATTCTACAGACAATGCCTAGGGCATTTAGGATCTTTGGCCCCTTTAGAATCCTCCCCAGGTTATGAGGGAGGCGCGTTCAGTCGAAATAGCTGCTATCGGGATCTCTATTATAGCCTATGGAGAATGTCGCGGTTTGAAATACACTGTTTAAAGACACTTCTAGCAGGAGTTCAAAGTTAAAAGTTTAGGGTTAAGCTTTTGAGGAGCCCACTACCACGGGAGTACCGAGGTACCACTGTTACCTGCCCCAGGGAAGCCGGGCGCATAGGTTGTTTTCGATGTCGGGTCGCGGGCTGATTTTCAATGGAAAAAGAGTCAAAACTGCTGCTAGCCAAAAGCGTCGATGATGCTGTGAAGATTGAAGATGTAAAGTTTGTAGAGAAGAACCTGAAAGCAGAGGGGACAGAGTCTGGGTCACGGCAAAGTGATCAGGAGGCTCAAAGCAAAGAGCCCTTCGATGTCTGGTGCTTCAGGTGGAAAGTGGTGTAGCTTGGATCTGCAGCCACGGGCTCCGGGAGGCTTCAAGGAAGGCCAGCTTCGGGAGGGCAACTGTCCCAAGTCGGATGAGGGTCGCTGCGGTGTTAGTGTCCAGATTGGATCCACTAAGCTTTGGCAACCGCAACCCACGTAAGATGAACAAATCTGCTACGGTGCAGACCCACGAGGTCTGAGGGAGGTCTCCTTTGGGGAGACTGTAGAGCAGGCCTGGAGCAACCAGGGGAACTCTTGATTGTTGAGATTGACCTCCGCAAGGGCCCACAAATTGAGAGACAAGGGACCGCAGGAGGCGGCAATTTGGAGTGCGTAAAAGGGCACCCACGGGCCACCGGAGGGGGCTAGGGTGCTGGTCTTTGGCACAATTGCTGTAGAGTGGTTGGCTCGTGAACGGCCCAAAGCACAACTTCCCCACTGGTCAGGGTCGTGTGCTATGCAAGAGGTGGCCGGTGTCCTGGGGTATTGGGGATCTCGGCACCCACGTGGTCCATGGTGCCCAAACTCGTTGAGCACACTCACTGGCTTCTGGGATGCTCTGGAAACCCACCTCAAGGGCGCTGGAAGTCGACGAAGTCCGCAGGGGCAGCGAAGTTCCAACCGGGTCACTTGCAGTGTTTCAGGTGCCTGCCAAGCAGGGGGATAACTCCTTTATTCCAAGGGAGATTTCTTTAGTCAGCTGGGCAGCAGCTCGTCGAAGGTCAAGTCTGTGAAGTCCAAGATTTATCTGAGGCTCTGGGGCCACGTTATTCACCTTTATCCCCAAGATTAGGGGAGTGTCCAGAGTACTGTCCACCAATGAGTGGTGAGGCAGGAAAGGGTGGCTACACCCTCTCCCCTTTGTGTGTTTCCCGCCTGGGCAAGGGGCAGGATGCCCCTGAACCGGTTCCAAGCTGTGTATGCAGAATGCAGGCGCTGGAGCTGCCTACGTGCAACTCTGAAAGGACATTTGGTGCACCCACCCAGTTCCAATCCACATATCCTGTCTGGGGAGGTGCTGGCACCTCCCTGCCACAGGAGCCCTATTGTCCAGCTGCCGAGGCTGGGGTTTTCCCCAGCAACAGGCAGCCAGAGTCGTGTGGGTGGCTGGTAGCATCCATTTTGTGATACGTGTGCACTTTTAAATTGGTGTCTAAATTCTGCCGCTTATCCCATATCGCCCCTCTAGCAGGGGGGAATCGTACCCTCATGCCCATGGCTGGACTGGGGGTATGATTCCTACATGTTTGACACCAAACACGATATGGTTCTGTCTAGCCATTCTCAAGTTATCGCGTTATCGCGATTGAATTATAATGCGGTTAAGAGTATATGGTATGGCTACACTACAAACAACCCAGCAATGATTTTACGAAGGTTGCAGAGGGGCCCTACTCAGGTAGGGGTCCCCCCTCACACATACCTCAGCACCCTGCCTTGTAGGATTACCAAGGCCTGCCATAGGGGTGACCTATGAGAGTATATGTATTGTAATGGGGTGGGATATAGGGTACCTGTATCCCTGTAAGGGGTGCTAGCACCACCTTACCCAGACTACAGTAGTGGTCTGGTGGTGTCATTTTGTATGGCTGTCCCAGGGTGGCACAATAAGTGCTGCAGCCCTGGTAGGCCTACTGAGGGGCCCATGCCCTGGGTACCTAGGGTACCATCTACAAGGGACTGCCATGGTATCCTCAGCATCCAATTGGTTAGTACCTAGAGTACTCACATTGTTTAAGAGAGGAAGCAGATAGGCTGGGGTCCTGGATAGCAGGACCCCAGCCAGACTAGTCAAAAACCACTCAAATACCAGGCAAAAAGTTGGGGGCAACCATATAGTCAGATTCTACCTTCCTACATAACCCCCCCCCCCCCCCCCAATGAAAGGAGATAAGGCTAACCTTGTCCAGATAAGCCTTTATTTCCTGAGTGGCCATATAAGGAAGAACCTGCACTAGCATGGTTGCTCCCTGTCTCATGGTCCACTTGGTAAATCCTACCCCAAGGGGTTTTTGAGTTTCTCCAAAGTCTAGGGAAATTACCTGTATTGGGTTTTGGTGCAGAAGCAGGCTGGTGGGGTGGCTGAGTCTGGAAGTGAGGCCCTATTTGGGTTGGTCTCAACCTCCTCAGGTCACTGGTCACCATGGAAGCCTGCCTGCCCCTGACTGTGTCATATCTGGCCCTAAGGGTCAAACTCTGGCTGCCTACAGCTGGGGGTTGGAACCCTTTGGTTGGAATAATGGAGGGCACTGGAAGGTTTGGGGCATCTATGCCCCAGGTTTCCCTGGGCCCAACAACATCCATTTGAGGGGTACCTGTACCTAGGGGTAAGGGGGGTCCCTCAGTTTGTAGAGGAATATTCACCTGGCTAGAACTACTCTGCTGGGTGTCCCTAATCTGCTGATGAGGGGGTTCCTCTGGACAGGGGCCCATTAAGGGTCCACTGACCTCCCTGACCTCTGCAGCCCTGGGCTGACTGAGGCAGGGTAGAGAGGGGCAGGATACCTGCTCCAGACTGGGTACCACCTTGGAAGGATCCCCTGCCATCAGAGAGGTGACCAGGCCAGGCCTGTCCACTTCTGGGGCAGTTACTTCACAAGGGGCAGGATCAGTTCCTTGAGAAACTTCACCCTTACCTTTAGTCTGGTGGGGGGAGGACTGTTCCTCACCCCCTATGCTCTCTGTTTGGGGGAGTGATCCATAGTTTCAGGCTTCACTCCCTTTAATTTCTCCTGGGGTGGAGGTGAGGCCCTCAGGGTCTCATCCACTCTCTCAGGGATGCCTACCATTTTTAAGTGGGCTTTGTGGTCCACCTCAGCCCAGGCTGAGATTTCCAGATCATTCCCCAGTAGACAATCTACAGGCACGTTTGGGGACACTGCCACTCTCTTTGGGCTAGTGACCCCTCCCCAGCTGAGATTTACCACTGCCATGGGATGGTCTGTCCTAATTCCATCTATATTGGTCACCTGGTAGCTAAACCCAGGTAAAAGCTGTTCTAGGGGCACTAGTCTCTTGGTCACCATGGTGACACTAGCCCCTGTGTCCTTGCAGGCCAGAGCCTTCTGACCATTGATCATGGGCTCTTGTCTGTACCTGCCCAGGATACTGGGACTCATGGTAAAGTTGGCAAACCCCATGCCACCATCACAGACTAGAGTTGCTTGTGTAGGGGACCTGGTTAGGCCAGAGTCCACCTGAGTTCCCCAAGAAAGCCCAACTAAGTTTTTGGGTGCACTCCCGCCACCTGGGGGATTACTACTAGTAGTAACAGGAGGTGTTGGAGCTGCTATGGGAGGAACATTTTCTTTATTGCCATTCTTTGGACAACTGGAGTCAGTTTTCCAGTGGCCTGGTTGCTTACACACATGGCAATATGGTTTCTTATTGGTAGAGGAAGGATTTTGGGACCCACCCCCAGAACTGGGTTTTTGGGGCCCTTCAGAGGACTCTTCTGTTTTATTATCCCCACCTTTCTCTTTGGGCCTAATGGAATCTTTCTTCTGGTCACCACCTTGGTTCTTGGGCCTAATCCTGGTTCTGACCCATTTGTCTGCCTTCTTTCCCAATTCTTGGGGAGAGGTCAGATCAAACCAGGTGCTGGTGTAAGAGTTGGTTTTGACAATTATTAAGAATCTGCTCCCTCATGATGAGATTGTACAATCCTTGATAATCTTTTACTTTACTGCTATTTAACCAACATTCCAATGCCTTGGTAGCACAATCCACAAAGTCTACCCAATCTTGATCCTGTGCTTTCTGGGTGTCTCTGAACTTAAGTCTGTATTGATCAGTGGTTAAGCCAAACCCATCTATTAAAGCATCTCTCAAGATATAATAATCATCTGCATCCTCTTCTCTTACAGAGAGGAGCTTATCTCTACCTTTGTCTGCAAAGGAGAGCCACAGGATTGCTGCCCACTGATCTACTGGGACCATTTGTACTTTACAGGCCCTCTCAAGAGCAGTGATCCACTTGTGGATATCATCCCCTGACTGATAGGGGGGCACAATCTTATGGAGGTTCCTATTGTCAGGAGCTTTCTCTCTAACTCTAGGGGTTTCATTAATGCCACCAGGGGTCTCTAGACCCCACTTTCTTGAAGCTTTCTGAAGCTCCAGGGCTTCCCCGTCCAATGCTAACTGTTCTCTCTTAAGCTGTAGCTTAGCCTGCTCAAACTTGATCAGTCTGCATTTCCTCTCTTGGGAGGATTCTCTTCTCTGAGAAGAGGCAGAGGTCCCTTTGGATCTCACAGAATGGTTGGACCCCTCTGAGGGGGATCTGTTCCTTCTGTATGGATACACCATTCTCCTCTTAGGGATGGAGAGAGTGCCTCTTGGGCCATCATCTCCATGTTGTGAATGGTCTTGGTCATCCAGGTCGAGTTCTTCCTCCTCTTCCTGGTCCTCATCAGATTCCACCTCTGGGGTGTCCTCTTCTGAGGGATGCCCACCCAACCTGTCTACCCCATCAGACACTAAAGTCTGCTTAAAGTCTGCTATGACCAGGATTTCCCTGAGACGTTGAGTGTTGGCACCTTTGTTTGTCTTAAGTTGCCTAGAGGTGCACATCTCTCTAAGCTCAGCAAAGGAGAGATGATCATACTTGTCGACTGGGACCCTATGGGGTCCTTCCAGAGCCTTATGGGCACCTGAATGCAAAGACATTTCTAGTGTAGTGATACTGGTGTATCTACCTACACTAAGTGTGGCCTACTGAACACTTTCTTGAGTTGTAGTCAAGGTGTGCTAAACCCTCTACACACAACTCCTAAGTTCAGTAGAACTTATTGTATTCTAAGCTTGAGTTTTATATGTACCTTTGGTACCTAGTGGTTTTCACTTTAGAAATTCAATTTGTTATCTGGTAAAAAAATGGCAAGCTTGAATCCCACCGCTGCCACCAATGTGAGAAGTTGGCCTGGCATATGCTGGTCACTAGTTATAGTGGCCACCTTGCACCAGTCCAATTCGACTCTTATGGTGATAGGTTTAAAAGACAACCTTTAAAGAAAGCTATCCTAGTGGTAGCTGTGGAGAGCAGCCTTCAGGCTAAGTCTTGAAGGAGTGTTAAGTTTATTGTTTTACCATAGATAACCTCTTGAATGACCAAATGAAAGAGTATTCCACACAGGTATATATATAAAATATATGTATTTATTCTAAACAGAATCCCACAGTCTCTTTATGAGGCTAAGGCAAAGTTACAATTCAAACAAGCATTGATAGATACAATAAATAGCACTGTTAACATTGGGCCCCGGGTGGGACCAAACCATATACTGAAAAAGTGGTATAAGAACCACGACAATTCTTCAGACAATGCCTAGGGCATTTAGGATTGCTGGCCCCTTTAGAATCCACCCCAGGTTATGAGGAAGGGGACCCACGGGAGACGCGTGCAGTGGAAATAGCTGCTATCGGGATCTCTATTATAGCCTATGGAGAATGTCGCGGTTTGAAATAAACTGTTTAAAGACACTTCTAGCAGGAGTTCAAAGTTAAAAGTTTAGAGTTAAGCTTTTGAGGAGCCCACTACCACGGGAGTACCGAGGTGCCACTGTTACCTGCCCCAGGGAAGCCGGGTGCATAGGTCGTTTTCGATGTCGGGTCGCGGGCTGATTTTCAATGGAAAAAGAGTCAAAACTGCTGCTAGCCAAAAGCGTCAATGATGCCGTGAAGATTGAAGATGTAAAGTTTGTAGAGAAGAACCTGAAAGCAGAGGGGACAGAGTCTGGGTCACGGCAAAGTGACCAGGAGGCTCAAAGCAAAGAGCCCTTCGATGTCGGGTGCTTCAGGTGGAAAGTGGTGTAGCTTGGATCTGCAGCCACGGGCTCCGGGAGGCTTCAAGGAAGGCCAGCTTCAGGAGGGCGACTGTCCCACGTCGGATGAGGGTCGCTGCGGTGTTAGTGTCCGGATTGGATCCACTAAGCCTTGACAACCGCAACCCACGCAAGATGAACAAATCTGCTACGGTGCAGACCCACAGGGGAACAACCTTTACAACGCAACTTTTACAACGCACTACCTTTACAACGCATTTTTTACAACGCATAATCCATTACAACGCATGACATTACAACGCATACCATTACAACGCATTTTTAAAAACTACCTTTACAACGCATTCCATTACAACGCATACTACCATTACAACGCATACCATTACAACGCATAATATTACACTACACTATCCAACACTTACCCTACTGTTGCACCCCCTGGAGTTAGAATAGTAATTTTTACCCCTATACTATCCAACACTTACCCTACTGATGCACCCCCTGGAGTTAGAATAGTAATTTTTACCCCTATACTATCCAACACTTACTCTACTGATGCACCCCCTGGAGTTAGAATAGTAATTTTTACCCCTATACTATCCAACACTTACCCTACTGATGCACCCCCTGGAGTTAGAATAGTAATTTTTACCCCTATACTATCCAACACTTACCCTACTGATGCACCCCCTGGAGTTAGAATAGTAATTTTTACCCCTATACTATCCAACACTTACCCTACTGATGCACCCCCTGGAGTTAGAATAGTAATTTTTACCCCTATACTATCCAACACTTACCCTACTGATGCACCCCCTGGAGTTAGAATAGTAATTTTTACCCCTATACTATCCAACACTTACCCTACTGATGCACCCCCTGGAGTTAGAATAGTAATTTCTACCCCTATACTATCCAACACTTACCCTACTGATGCACCCCCTGGAGTTAGAATAGTAATTTTTACCCCTATACTATCCAACACTTACCCTACTGATGCACCCCCTGGAGTTAGAATAGTAATTTTTACCCCTATACTATCCAACACTTACCCTACTGATGCACCCCCTGGAGTTAGAATAGTAATTTTTACCCCTATACTATCCAACACTTACCCTACTGTTGCACCCCCTGGAGTTAGAATAGTAATTTTTACCCCTATACTATCCAACACTTACCCTACTGTTGCACCCCCTGGAGTTAGAATAGTAATTTTTACCCCTACACTATCCAACACTTACCCTACTGTTGCACCCCCTGGAGTTAGAATAGTAATTTTTACCCCTATACTATCCAACACTTACCCTACTGATGCACCCCCTGGAGTTAGAATAGTAATTTTTACCCCTATACTATCCAACACTTACCCTACTGTTGCACCCCCTGGAGTTAGATTAGTAATTTTTACCCCTATACTATCTAATACTTACCTTAAATGTAATTTAATATTATGCGTTGTAATGGTATGCGTTGTAAAGGTAGTATGCGTTGTAATGGTAATGCGTTGTAAAGGTATTTTTTAAAAATGCGTTGTAGTGTCATGCGTTGTAATGTCATGCGTTGTAATGGATTATGCGTTGTAAAAAATGCGTTGTAAGTGCATGCGTTGTAAAAGTGTGCGTTGTAACGTCATACATCCAGACCCACAAGATCTGAGGGAGGTCTCCTTTGGGGAGACTGTAGAGCAGGCCTGGAGCAACCAGGGGAACTCTTGATTGTCGAGATTGACCTCTGCTAGGGCCCACAAGTTGAGAGACAAGGGACCACGGGAGGCGGCAATTTGGAGTGCGTAAAAGGGCACCCACGGGCCACCAGAGGGGGCTAGGGTGCTGGTCTTTGGCACAATTGCTGTAGAGTGGTTGGCTCGTGAACGGGCCAAAGCACAACTTCCCCACTGGTCAGGGTCATGTGCTATGCAAGAGGTGGCCGGTGTCCTGGGGTATTGTGGATCTCGGCACCCACGTGGTCCACGGTGCCCAAACCCGTTGAGCACACTCACTAGCCTCTGGGATGCTCTGGAAACCCACCTCAAGGGCACTGTAAATCGATGAAGTCCGCAGGAGCAGCGAAGTTCCAACCGGGTCACTTGCAGTGTGTCAGGTGCCTGTCCAAGATTAATCTGAGGCTCTGGGGCCACGTTATTCACTTTTATCCCCAAGATTAGGGGAGTGTCCAGAGTAGTGTCCACCAATGAGTGGTGAGGCGGGAAAGGGTGGCTACACCCTCTCCCCTTTGTGTGTTTCCCACCTGGGCGAGGGGCAGGATGCCACTGAACCGGTTCCAAGCGGTGTATGCAGAATGCAGGCGCTGGAGCTGCCTACGTGCAACTCTGAAAGGACATTTGGTGCACCCACCCAGTTCCAATCCACGTATCCTGTCTGGGGAGGTGCTGTCACAGGAGCCCTATTGTCCAGCTGCCGAGACTGGGGTTTTCCCCAGCAACAGGCAGCCAGGGTCGTGTGGGTGGCTGGTAGCATCCATTTTGTGATACGTGTGCACTTTTAAGTTGGTGTCTAAATTCTGCAGCTTTTCCCATATCGCCCCGCTAGCAGGGGGGAATCGTACCCTCATGCCCATGGCTGGACTGGGGGTATGATTCCTACATGTTTGACACCCAACACGATATGGTTCTGTGTAGCCATTCTCAAGTTATCGTGTTATCGCGATTGACTTATAATGTGGTTAAGAGTATATGGTATGGCTACACTACAAACAACCCAGCAATGATTTTATGAAGGTTGCAGAGGGGCCCTACTCAGGTAGGGGTCCCCCCTCACACATACCTCAGCACCCTGCCTTGTAGGATTACCAAGGCCTGCCATAGGGGTGACCTATCAGAGTATATGTGTTGTAATGGGGTGGGATATAGGGTACCTGTATCCCTGTAAGGGGTCCTAGCACCACCTTACCCAGACTACAGTAGTGGTCTGGTGGTGTCATTTTGTATGGCTGTCCCAGGGTGGCACAATAAGTGCTGCAGCCCTGGTAGCCCTACTGAGGGACCCATGCCCTGGGTACCTAGGGTACCATCTACAAGGGACTGCCAGGGTATCCTCAGCATCCAATTGATTAGTACCTAGGGTACTCACATAGTTTAAGAGAGGAAGCAGATAGGCTGGGGTCCTGGATAGCAGGACCCCAGCCAGACTAGTCAAAAACCACTCAAATACCAGGCAAAAAGTTGGGGGCAACCATATAGTCAGATTCCACCTTCTTACAGAAATGCACTGTGGCTAATCGTCTACATATAGTCCTCTACAGTGGGGTCTTTGTCTCTTTGATCAACACTCAGTAGGGTGGGGTGCCTTGGCAGGAAGTCTGCTGGGTTCTTTTGCACCTGGTCTGTACTGCTGCAGCTGTCCTGCCCAGCTCTCAATGTGAGGTAGAGGCTGTTTCTTTGAACAACGTGACACGTGGCTTGTGATCCATGATCACCTTGAAGTTCCTTCCACTTAGGTACAGATGGAAATGGGTGCAGTCCCAACTTATAGCCAGATAGCCCCTCTCAATTTGGGTATATCTGATTTCGGCAGCTGTAAGACTTCTGGGGACCCACAAGCCTGGTGCTTTTTCATGTGTTGCCACTGCTCTGAAGCCAACTTGACGTGTATCCACTATCTAGTTCTGTGGCTTTTTGGGTGTCAAAATAGGCCATTTTGGTTTTGGAAAGAAGTGCCTGCTTCATGCTCTCAAACACTGCCTCTTCCTTAAATCCCCACACCTATTGGACTTGGGACTTTATCAGGGCTCTCAGCGGCTCCGAGAGCTAGGTTTGGCAGGAAATATCCACAGTAGGTGGCCATACCTAGGATACTACAGATCTACGGTGCATTGGCTTGCTGGATGGCTTCAGACTTCTGGTGGTCCATTTTCAGTCTGTCTTTCGTGAACATGTATCTGAAGAAAAAGGAGTATTTGTTGCATACAGGGTCAAACCATGATCAATCAGATGCTGCAGGATGGCCCGCAGATGCTGGTGGTGTTCCTCCAGGGTTGCTGAGTAGATGAGTGTATCAACACTAATGTTCATTACCCCCTGAAGGCCTGGGAGAGTCTCCCATATGGTGTCCTGAAAGACTTCTGCGGCCAATGAAACTCAGAACCTGAGCCACTTGTAACTCCTGAGGCCTAGATGTGTTGAGAAGATAGTGAGTTACCAACTCCCTGGGTCTGACATCAGTTAGTGGTATTTTGGTCCAGTTTGGAAAAACATTGAGCTCCACTGAGGTCTGCTATGATATCATACATTGTTGGGGTTATGGGGTTATGTGCCTTTCTCTTTTCTATTTCCACAACCAGATTACTCCTGATTGCTTGTTTTTTTTGGCTATAACCATTGGGTAAACCATTGGGTGGGGCCTGACACCCTTTCAATGACATTGAGGGATTCTAGTTCTTCCAGTTCTTTCTCTACCATGGGGCTAGAATAGAAGGGCACCCCTCTGTGCCTGAGTGCTATTGGTTTCACTGTTTTGTCTATGAATATTTTGATGCATTTCCCTTTCAGGTATTCAAGCCCTTGAAACAGTTGTAAAAATTGTTCCAGAATGTGGTCTACCTGCAAGGCTCGACAGTCCACACGAAGAAGGCTAGTTCAAGATCTTCTGCCCTGTGGCATCCTAGCAGTGTTTTCTCCCTTTGACTAGTAATGTGAAATCTGACAGGGACTTCTCCTTTACCATGCTGCACTACTACATCAATTGCTCCTGTTAATGAGAGCAGTCATTGACCTCCGTGGGTGTAGATTCCTGTTTTGGTGAATATTATTTATGGATGTAGCTTCAGAGGCTAATATTGTTCCTCACTCATGACATTCACCAATGCCCCATGACGATCAGGCCTTTACTTCCGAGTATGTCACCATTATCTCACACGCAGCCTAGGGCCTTTTTCTTACACATGGTTATGTGGTATGGGAGATGGGGAAACCTTCTGTCTATCGGTAGTGTCAGCCCCTTCGTTGCCATAGGGCCATGTAGTATGGTGGTGTGTGCCTGTGCGGTTCTCCTTTCTCTAGGTGTTGACTGCAGGCCTCTGAGGAGGATACTTTCTTTCCTGGTGTTCCATGCCCTCTGTCTGCGCCACGGCAGACACTACTGATATGGCTTGTCTTTCCACACCGCATGCAGGTTTTGCTGGGTGTGGGGCTAGACTCCAAAAGGAGGGCTTCCGTGCCACAATTTCTACAGCGATGGCTGGAACTCGGGTCCATCGCGTTAGTGAAACATGGAGAAGGTCATCCTCCCAGGATGTCCACGGGTTGACTTCAATGGCCAGGAGCCTCCCTGCTCCTGCATCTCTGGGCCCTTCATCAGCACTACTTCCATTTCTGCTGTGTGGGACTCTCACAGCGCATGAGAGTGTGCTATGATGAGGATGCTTTCTAGGCAGATACCAGGTTGGTGCAATATGAGGCCTCATTGTGTGAAGGACCTGCACCCTTGAATGAGTTTCAAACTTACTTCCTTGACCTGGTGGCCTTTGGTGCAGGCGCTTGACAACTCACACATTCACATTTAGAAGGCTTCAATAGCCTCCACTTCTTGATGTAGGGCCTGACGCAGTTTGATTCGCTCAAAGTCTGGATTGAGTTGTGGCCCGAAGTGCACAAAGTGGAGATGTGGCGACCTCTTGATGATGCCATTATTGTCTTGTGTGGCCCTGACGTAATTGTTTAGGTGCCCCACCCAAGTTTTCCATCTGGGTGCCACAATCGCTGGGTCATAGAGCTCAGTAAATGGCTAGAGAACATGCAGTGTGAAGTGCATACCTATAGGAGCAGCAGACCTAGCAGCCTGTGCATTGGCACACCCTTGTGCCACCTGGGCATTGTCTGCCATGGAGGTGATGCGGCAGATGAGGCTGCAGCATGGTGGTCCATTTTGCAGCTACTCCTTTCTGCCTGCCATGCTCTGTTGTGCTGCAACTGTTCGTCCTGCCTGCCCTGTGTGGTCTGTTATGTAGCCCCAGCCCCTTTCCCCTGCCCTCTCCTTGTCTGTGTCCAGCCCCTACCTCCCCCTGGTCCTTGTGACATGGCCCTGCCCACTACCTCTTGCCGACCGTGGCTGTTGTGCTGCCAGCAACCCTCCTGCTTGCCATGTATGGTATTTTGTGCTGCCACTGCCGCTCCCTCCTTCCCTGTGTAGTCAGCTTGCTGCTCCTGAGCCCTTCCCACCTTCCCTTTCTTGTCTGTGTGTATGCAATTATAGTCTCCCTGTTGCCCTCCATGGTGGGTTGTGCTTCCAGTGCCATCCCGCCTACCCTGCTTGTTCAGCTTGCTGCTCCTGTCCAGCCCCCTGCCCTCTGTTTTCCATTTGTGGGCCCCATCCCCTCCCACCTGCCTTGCATGGTACGTTGGTGTGCCACTGCTCCCTCCCTCCTGGCCTTCATGGTCTGTTGTGATGCAACTGCCCCTCCTGTCTTTCTGGTATGGTCAGCTTACTATCCTTGCCCATCTCCCCGGTGTACTTGTTTGTCCATGTGCATGACCCGGTCCACTCCCTATTGCTTTCCATGATCTATTGTGCTTCACTACCCTCCCTCTTGCCCTGTGTAGTGTGTTGTGCTGCTGCACACCCTGGTGCCTGCCTGGAAGGTCAGTTTGGTGCCCCCGCCCACCTTCCTCCTGCCCTCTATTGTCCAGGTCCATGTCCTTACGTCATTCCTCATGCTCTCATTGGACCAATATGCTATACTTGTCAACATTTTGAACTTGGTAAGAGGGGATTTCATACATGCCAACCCTCCCATTCAGGTGGAAGACTACCGGTTTCAAAGTTTTTCTGCCTCCTCCCAATTCCTCCATGCAAAAACCCAATTCTTCAGCGGGCTACAAATAGCAAAGACTGGTCTTGTGTGACTCCTGTAAACGAGTGCACAACATTTTTGTCACACTTTCTCTGCCCACCATAGCGAGTTCTCTGTGCTCCTGACAGGTATGGAAAAAAACCGATCCAGCAGCAGCACACTTGCAAGTCCCATACACACCGATAGATCCAATGTAGGCCGTAATAGAAGTCAATGGAAGAACTACGGTCTCCCAATTAGTTTTTTCTTCTAAAATGTTGGCAGGTATGCTCTGGAAAACAACTCTGTGGAACTGATTTTCCCCATTGACTTACATCGAATAGGAGGAGATTTTGGGAAGGAAATGGTTAAATTAAAGTCCCTAAGGGCTTAAAAACATCAGGAGTCTCCTGTCTGAATCGAGTATATTGGCATGTATGGTTGTACTGCCACTGCCTCTCCCTTCTGCCCTCAAAGGTTTGTTGTATTGCAACAGCCTCTCTGGTTTGTCTTGCATTGCTGCTTTGTTGCCCCTGGTCCATTGTGTTGCCACTGCCCTTCCCGCCTACCCAGCATGGTCAACTTGCTGCCTCTGTCCCCTCCTCCCTCAATTGTCCATGTCCGTGCCCCTGAACTCCGCCTCCCTACAGTGCTCTAATTAACAACTAGATTGCTAACAGTCTATATTTATTATAACAGCGTGGCACACTGGAAGTCATCTTGATGTAATCAAAACTGTAATACCTAAAGCATTTCCTTTAGAAATTATAAAAATGAAAAGGGTCTTTTTTGCCATAGAAATTATGGTTAGAAAGCCATGATTTACTAAAAAATAAAATGAGGACTCATTTTCTGAGTTTTCAAATAGTGACAAAGCGCTTATAAATTATTTGCTATATTTATACTTTTTTATCCACTTGATCACTTGATATTTGTTGCACTTAAGAGAGTATGTGGCATTACGGCATCCTGTTATTCTGGGCAAATCACTTAATCTCCCCATGCATAAAACCAAAATGAGAGTGCCCTTGGGGAATGTAACTGATGCTCATGTAAAGCACTCTAATATTTTTGGTTCAAGTCCTTGCTATATAAAGCTGCAAAAATAATTAATAATAATGAGATGTTTTGCACTCTTGTGTCATTGGGCTTTAATTGGGCTACATTTGGGTGACATTTGTGCAACATTTGGGCTCTTTTTTCTCTGGTGGCTATCTTGGGAGGCTTTTTTCTTATAAAGCTCCCTAATTTTATGTCAAGACCGGAGGCTCCTATTATGCTTTCAGATCTTGCTTAAATTTAATAGCAGCCAAGATAAGCAACAAAACTACACCTCCCAAAAGGCCAAGCGACAAGCTGACCAATGGGAGAGCATGGAACCCAGAACAAGAACCAATTAGTCCCATGTATAACGCTTAGCTTGACTGCGAACAACCCTCTTTTCTTGCTGCTCGCAGTCAAGATAAGTACCTGGGCATAATATTTTATTAATTGTTACGGTGATATTATTATTGTTTTCTGTTTATTGGGATTTGCTTTGAGAACGCTATCCCTTTTAGCCTTTATTTCATGCTTGTTCTGCTCCTCACACTTAACGCTTGTTCCCAGCCGCTCGTGCTCCTTGTCTGTTCCTCTCAACGTGGCGCGAGTCGGCCATTTCCTAACGACTCTCACCTCAACTGTGGGGTCGTCGGCAATTCTTACTACTCCTGAGTTGTCCATTTCTAGTTTTGCTGTCTTCCCTGGCTGGAGCTTCATTTTTCCTCAATATCCTCTCACAGTGGCATTTCCTTCTCCAGATGTGGTTTTTTCTTTGTGGGTCCGGTCTCCACGTTGAACTAAAGCCCAGGGGCGGGCCTTTTTCCTCTCTTCCCATATGAACCATTTGGTTGCCTGTTTTGCCTATTTTGCCTGACTGAATATTTGTTGATATGGAGGTTGCTCTCCCTGTTCTGATATGGAAAAGGAAGAAGAGACATTTAAAAATGACTTAAATACTTTTATTAATTCTTCTCTTGAGCATGCAGTTGAAGCTTCCATGAACATTTTTTTTTAAAATATGGAAAATTCTATTTTAACTCTGATGTCCAAAACTTTGCCCCATTCTGCAGGGGATAGCAGAAAGAGAAAATTGGTACCTTCCAATGCAAAAGACAATATCCCAGATAATGATGCTTGACGAATGTTGAGTTTCCTCACATAAGCTTAACAACAAAGTTGCTCCCAGGCCTCCTTCTAAGGAGGGGATTTCTATTTCCGTTGGCAAATGCAAAACTAAAATAAAAATTCTGAGGTACCTAAGAAACTTGTGATTTCTCAGATTTTGGACACAGATGATGATTTAGGTGACGCAGACGATAGGATTGATTTATTTGGTGCCAATGACCCTTCTCTTTCCCCTCCAGTTAAGAAGTCAATAATTGATTCTTTTACTTCCCCCCTTCTGGATTCATAGGGTTCCCCTATGTTTGGCCCTTCTTCTATGCGCCATGCTAACTCCAAGGAGTGGTTCCGTGCTTTTCATGTTGGTAACTATATCTCCGCTAGACTTCGTCTTCCTTTGGATAAATCCACCAGATCTTAACTCAAGTCAGAATGTACTAGACCTTCTCTTTCTTCTAATATTAAAGTTACACTGGCTATTGATCAACCTTTGTTCACTTTCTTCTCCAAGTTCAGCAAGGACCCCCGTAAAGGGGTTGATAAGGCATGGTCTAATTGCCAGGATAAGTTGTTGTATGTTGTAGAGCCACTTACACGGAAATTGTATATGGTGGAATCTGCTCGGTTGGACGGCACGGATTTAGATCCACAAGATATTTCTTTATGGATTCAATGATCCTTTCGTCTACTTGGCAACGCCAACTCGGGGATTATCCATGAATGCCGTAAAGGTCTCCTTCTAAAGCTAAATCCCAAGTTGGCAAACTTGGCTGCCCTTGATTCTGGGATTAAGGCCAATGGTCTTCTGTTTGGTGATTCTTTTGTAAAGGACTTAAGTAAATATGTCACCACCGTTGCCTCAATTGATAAGGCCCAACAATCATCAAAGAACGTTTTTTCTCAATGGGTTTTTGGATGGGCCGGCAGAGGCAGGAGTCGCTTTGCCGGACATTCATACCACAACCAAGGCTCTAGAGGGTCATTTAATTCCAGCTCAAATTACCAAGAATTCAAAACCCAGTTCTGCCCTCAAAGAAGTGGAGGTTTCAGAGGACGTGGACAAAAGAACTTCAGGAATAATTCTTAACAAGGTGAGGCTCTCAAATCCTCCTCCTGTAGGGGGTTGCTCAAGGTTGTTCCTTCCAAAATGGCAAACTCAAACTGCAGATCCTTAGGTTCTAAAATCTATCCAAGGTTATCTTATAGTATTTTAAGCTCCTCCTCTCATTTTCTCAACCGACATGTCAAATCTCATTTCAATAGAAATTCAATCCCTTCTACAGAAACAAGCGATTCAAATTGCCCCTCCAAATCATCAGGGTTTCTAAGTTCTATTTTTCTGGTTCGCAAGAAAAACAAAAAGATGCATCCTGTCATAAATCTGAAATAGTTCAACCAATTTGTAGTTTATCGTCACTTCAAAATGGAAACCATTTTTCACCTGAGACTCTACGTTTAGACGACTGGATGGTCAGAATAGATTTACAGGACGCATATCTCACAATTCCGATTCATCATTCTCACAAGAAATTTCTCCAATTTCAATGGCTCAGAGTGACATCAATTTTACTCCCTCCTTTTCAGTCTGTCTTCGGCACCTTGGTTCTTTACAAAGATGATGAAATCGGTTGTAACTTATCTGAGGTCTCTAGGTGTCAGGTTAATAATTTACTTGGACGATATCCTGCTAATGAATCAGGACAATCAAACACTGTTGTCACATTAACACCTCCCTCGTTCGCTCCTTTCAGATCTGGGTTTCCTCTTAAATCCCAAACAATCTATGCTCATTCCCACTCAGCAAATCGATTTCCTAGGTTCCCTCATAAATTCTTCCACCACTTCCCTTCATCTACCTCAGTCAAACGTTTCAGCAATCAAATCTGAAATTTCTCAGTTGCTTCGAAATTCCTTGATTTCCCTCAGATCCCTCGCAAGAATTGTAGGTCTGTTGTCTGCCTCCATCCAAGCAATCTTTCCAGGGCCTCTTTGCTATCGAGCCCTTCAGCGCCTAAAAATCCACCATCTGCGTCAAGGGTTGGCTTATTCAGATCTGCTTGCCTTAGATCAGGAATATCGTCTAGAGCTCCAATGGTGGATAGACCATTTAGATGCGTGGAATGGCAGAACCATCTTTGCCTAAGTCCCTGATCTTGTGATAGAATCAGATGCAAGTCGGACGGGCTGGGGCGCCCTTTGTGGTTCAATCTCGACTGGCAGTACATGGCCTCTCGAGGAGCCGTGATTGCACATAAACTGTTTATAGATGCTGGCAGGTTCCTTTGCAATCAGGAGTCTCACAAAGAACAGAGTTCGCTGTTCTATCCTCCTCCGCATGGACAATGTTTCTGTGGTTTGTTACATAAACCACACAGGAGGAACCGAATTCAAACCCCTTGCGAAGTTAGCAAAGAGGCTCTGGGAATTCTGCCTTCTCAACAAGATCTCGGTCAGAGCAGAATATCTCCCAGGCAATCTCCATTCCATCGCGGATTGGCACTTTTGTTATCTAAGAGACTCCAGCTATTAGAAGCTTCTTGCATTCGTCTTTCAATCTCTGTTTCAAAAATGGGGCCCTTTGCATATGAATCTCTTTACATCTCTTCTCAAAACCCAACTTCCACAGTTTTTCAGTCGGCATCCGGAGCCTTTGGCTTTATCGACAGATGCTTTCCTTCAAGATTGGTGTCCTCATCTCAATTACGCCTTTCCTCCATTTATCATGATAAACAGGGTCTTTTCCCAGGTCCGGTGTCAACTAGCCTCTCTAGTGATAGTGGTCCCCTTCTGGTGGTCACACATTTGGTTCCCATCTCTATTAGAATTGGCTGTGGATTTTCCGGTACTCCTTCCTTCTCTCGACACCCTTCTGTTAGATTCCCTGGGTCATCCGCACAATCTGATTCTAGACAACTCATTGATTCTGTCAGCTTGGAAAATATCAGGTCTAACCACTCTGACCTCCACATTTCGCAGGAAGCCTCTCTCTTCATTAGCAGGGCCTGGGTTCCATGAACAACTAAAGCTTACAAATCCGCTTGGGCTTTATGGTCAAGCTGGTGTTTGGGAAAACATACCGATTACATACAGGTTAAAAGCCAGCTCAGGTTAGTCTTACAGAACAATTCATCTGTACAGATCTGCGATTTCCCTCAACCACAATACTTTTGAGGGCAAGCCAGTTGGTGAACACCCACTAATATGTTGTCTCCTAAGAAGAGTAAAGTTTTCTAAACCTCCTTTACTAAAGTACTCTAAGTTATGGGACATTAATTTAGTCCTCAATCTTTTTAGGTCTCGCCTTGCTATCGCGTAAGTGATCGCAAAGCGAGACTATTGTAAAAGGGCATTTCAAAGTGCTCCCAAAAAGCGGATTGCATTGCTAGCACGCGCACAATCACGAGCTTGGTGCCGCCATGCACTCCGCTTTTTGGGAGCACTTCAAAGGGTTTGCTCCCCCGCCCCCAAGCACGCGCGCGCCATGCTCCGCCGGGCTTGTCTTTTTTTTTTTTTTTTTACTTTAAGTGCGAGGCGCGCCTGCGGCCAATGCTTGTTTTTTGTAGGTGTGTACTGACAGATTTGGCGGAATCGCACAGAGTAACAGCAACTAGGAAGTATATCGTTTGAATGAAATAGGTTTGTTTTATAGCCGGAGAGGCCTCGACGCTTTGTCAGGGTTAGTAAGCGCTATATAGATGCAATTTACAATCACCGTGATAATCAGTAACCAGAGTATGCAGGCTTCCTAAAGTACACGCTAATGATCACGCTTTGATAGCGCGACCGGGCCCGCAGTGACGTCAGAGGCCTTTCATTAACGCTCCTAATTTGAAAAAGTAGAGTTTAAATAACAGCCCCCTTCTTAATTAGAAACGGAAAACAATAATATAGGGCCTGCTTATAATCCAATTTGAAAATAGTCGGAGTGGAAAATATTTGATCCATGTGCAGATTGTGTTCCTGTCACATAACAATAGTAGCTAACAATAAATGCGTGACATACAACAAACTAGTGAATGAAATCCTGAATGTTCGGTAATTGAACGTGATAGATAGAAAGGGCGGTGCCAGGATCCGGACACAAAGGTTCAGCGATAGCTCGTTTCACCCCGGATGTGACAGCCAGATAAAGGGTGCTGCGAGGCTAAACGGCTGTTCCGGCATTCTTGCTGAAAGGCATTTCTCTTCCGTACCCCTTCTAATGTCCACACTGCACTGGGTGCTGAATGACTGTCACGCTGTGTGCTGAAGGTGGTGCGACCCCCTCCTGCGGGTGATTGAGCTCTGCTCAGGGCCGCCTTGCATGATCCCTTCCACTTGACAGAGTCTGCGCCGTGTTCAGAGCCCTTTGAGCCTCTGACACCCTCTCCCACATCTCAGACCACAGGGGCACCAAGCATGGTCTGCCCATTGCTCTGGCCTGAGGTCCGGCTCGCCCAATTCCAGTGGCCCTGCCTACAAGTGACAACTAAAGGACATGGCATGGGCTGTGGTCTGATTAGTCAAATGCCTAGATTTGTTCTGAATAAAAAAGTGCATTCCATATACAGCAGTAACCAACCAACCTTTGAGAATCCAAACTCGACAACGGACTTGATCAGTTATAACTGACGTGTTTTCAAACATTTTGTTACATATATAATGTATTGCTGGTGCATCTTACATATTCAACACCTTACAAACGTGAAAAGAGGGCAAAGAACCTTATGTGCCAACAGGTTTGCCCATAACTGAGCCGTTAATAGGAATTGAGAAGTCTTTCTGGGGGTATTTCAGGACTTGGCCATAAAATGCAAACTGTCATCGCCTTTAAGTTAATACGAGCCTGCCGTCTAAATCAATGTAGTTAGTTAAGTACTGGAGTAACATGGCTACACGTTGAATGTCAGTGTAATCTCAGATGCAGGATTTGCTTTTACTCAACAGACAATTTAGATAAATCTGCCACATAATCTATTTCTTTGTTGCCGCTTAATCATAATAACCCTGATAATGGTAGAACTCTTTGGGCCTGTCATAATGATGATAAAACATATAGGCGCACACGATATTGCACAAGCAAAGCAAGTGAAATGTTTAGAGATATATTTGTGGTCAGCAATGCGATAGTGACGCACTTAAAATAAATTCACACGGATTTCTATTTTAAACATCTGTTCCAATCAAGCTTTGCTACGCTAAGTCGTACAATGATTAGAGTTTGTGCACTTTAATGCACGCGCACACGATGTACCGTCGGCCCCGTGCGATTCCTCATTTTACGCAGCTGTAGCAGAGGAGTATTCGGACTCCAAGGATTCCCTGCGTCCCTTCCTCCTCCTCCAGAAACCATAAATCACTCTGGCAGGTAGCTGGGAAGCAGCTGCTAATGATAGTTTTGCTCTGGAGTACAGGAAGTCACCCTTTAACCCCGCCTGCTGTTGTTTGTCTCAGACTGGTGGCAAAAGAACAGATGTGAACAAGATGCTAACTGTGGGTCTGGTCACAGAGATGCAAGAAACCGGGAAAAGCGGAGAGGCTGCTACACACACTGTCGAATGAAACTCGAGTTCCAGTCTTTTCACAGAGCTTCACAGGCGAAGCGGACACCCAGGGGAAATTTTAGAGGCACTCATCGCCAGTTACATTTACACTGTCTCACTTTTTTTTGGGCGCGTATTCACAAGTTTGTTGCGGAGACGCCAACCAGGTTCACCAGCTCCAAAGTCGGCAGCTCTGCCAGTGCTCTCCTTCTACTTTCCAGCCAACTACTGAAATACAATTTATAACATCCCTCGTTTTATGCGGCATACATACTGATGTAGCGCTTAAGAGTTTGAAAATTGTAGGGGTGCGTTATATTCACTGTTAGTCGGCACCCGCATATAATCAAATGTTTACTCAGGTATTTTGTGTGCAATGTATTACGAATTGTATAAACTATATCGATTTTAATAGAAATGCTAGCTATGTACAAGCACTTTGTAAACGTATTAGAGAAATGTATAGAGTTTAATTTACGTGAAATGTAATGTGGTGTTAGAAATGTGTACCCTAGACTTCGTGTCTGTAGACTGTTTAGTTTGACCACACATGAAAGAAAGACGTAAATGTCAATACTGTGATTTAAACATGCTTGTGTAACCGAAGTAGTGGCCAGAATTCGCATATATCGTTGAGGCGAAAGGCCTGGTATTTTCTTATGTTGGCCAAGGGCAATAGGCCAAGAAGGGATTTATTTCAGTAGAGGTTTTCAGGCTGTAGTAAATTGCAACTTAAAAGATGTGAAGAATGTCTGCCTTGCATGATCTCACCCCAGGTGCAAGGACAGTTGCTCGTTAGTAGAGAAGTTCTTTGTTCGTAAATTGACTTATGTAGAGAAAGCCAGACATGGGAGTGTATTGGAATGTGCAAATCGTAACTCCTAGTGCGGATGGCGTCTGGGACTCAAGGCCAAGCGATGGACGATGGAACTGGACAGCGCTCTGTGGAAAAGTACTGAAATCGACCCCGGAGAAGAGGAGGCGCAAAGGGCGTGTTCTGAGACTTGGGGTTCTGTATTAGGGACAGCGCCCCGAGGGTGGGAGGCAGTCCAGAGCAGATCAGGAGGGCAGAGCAGAGCTGAGCAGCCCAAAGCAGAGGACGGCTAGGCGAAGGGATAGAGGGGGCAACTTAGACCAAGCTCTCTAAGTGAACACTTCTTAGGAAGTTTCACGCTGACATCTTTTATCTGATGAGGGTCTCAAGGGATTGCTATGTAGGGATGTCATCTAGTGCAGAGTAGGGATAGAGATGGTATGGTTCAGTGTCCCTAGTATCGACATTTGCTTGGTGGTGTTCTACCTCATGCTTTTAGAGATTGTACTTTTAGTTATTTTTAGCCGTATGCGGATTCTTCGTAGAGTAGCTTTTGTGTTAGTGCCTATGTACTTGTTGTGCCTCGTATTGAGGACTTTGTATCTGCAAATCTTTATGTTGATAATAAAAACCAGAGAGCCAAGAGATTAAGTTTCGAGTCCTTGATTATGGCAAATCGTGGATGGTAATTGTGATAATTGTGTTTTTCCCTCCACGCTATTGGGCAAGTAAAAAGTTCCATCTGACCAGAGTGGGTTCCAGTAGATAATTGCGAGATACTAAAATAGGCCGGAGCAGTTGGTAGCAAACGAGGATGGTTTCTTACTGATAGCGAGGGAAGATTAGATAAGGATAAGTGACCCTTGAGGCCCAAGAGACGATAAGTGATGCTGAATCATCAGATGGCGAGCAGCGGACGGCAGCAGATGAGCATCGACGGCGAGTAGCAGCGCGGCAGAAAGCAGCAGTTCCAGGAGTGAGTATGAACATAATGAGATGTTGTAGATTGCGGTGTTGATTTGTTGTGTGA
Organism: Triturus cristatus; assembly: GCF_964204655.1. NCBI lineage: Eukaryota > Metazoa > Chordata > Amphibia > Caudata > Salamandridae > Triturus > Triturus cristatus. The sequence goes on along the minus strand of NC_140582.1, from coordinate 1,197,729,113 downwards.
TGTCTTGCGGAGTTGTTGTGCATGTCGTGTGATTGTGAGATCAGGCTGTGAGCGCGCGCAGCCCGGGAATTGTGGTGTAGAAGACACCTGAGATAGATTTTGTTGACCACCCAAAGGAGATCGTGAGGTACCATCGATCACCTGGACCGAGATAGGGGGAGCGAATGCGTGTGTGTATGGCAACTTAACGCTGGTCGTGGGTTGTGGTGTGCAGATTGGAGTGTTAGTAACCTATCAGAGGCGATTTGTCTGGCCGGACGGGGGCAGACGGGCGCCAATCGAGGTCAACAAGGTCGAGAGACTGTGGACGAACAGTCAGAGGCTGTGGACGGACAGCCAGAGAAGTAACTTAATCGGTTATTTCAGTGTATGAATGGGACGAGAGTAAGCGTGAAACGAGTTTGGGGAAGGGAACTGCTGCAACGAAGGAAGGTGACGTCAGAGGGTGTCGCGCTGTGATAGGCCGGTTGGTGTGAGTCGCGCTGTTATTGGAGGATTTGGGAACAAGAAGTAAACAGAGCGCGAGATCGAGTTTGCTCATCATGAAGTGTCTTAGGGCTTTGCGAGAGTTGTGTAGAGGTGATAGGCATGTGGTTGTCCGTGGGGGAGAAGAAGCCCCTCCCGAGGATACCCCGGCACATTACATGGCACAGAATGTGGGGTTACATACTATAGTTTGGATCGAGAATTGGCACAAGGTTACACGAGGAGAAGGGGAATTAGCTTTCCCGAGGTACGGCTCATTTAGATTAGCGGTGCTGTACCAACTGAAGACGGTGATGGGGTCCTTAAAACCTTTGCCAAGACCAGCACAGTTCGAAGCATTACATGCGTGGATTAGAGCAGCGCATGATAAGGAAAAGGGAAGAAGTCAGGAGAGGATGAGGAAGTCGATTAGGGCGTTTCAGGACGCCAAGTGGGACGCAGCGGAGAAAAGATGGAGAGTGCAGACAATTGAGGAAGCGAAACTGTATCCCGCGTTAATGGAGGAGACGGGGACAAGGCATGGGAAAGCACAGAAAGAGGATAGTGATTCTGATGATGATGTATTGCAAAGATTGCTAGACGAGAGACCACCCCCTTATAACCCGGATGAGGCAGATGATAGGTGGAGCGAGAGAGAGGAAACTAGAAGGGTAATGATCCAGCCTGAGACCCGAGTGGAAGGGTTGGTCTCGTTTGAAACAGCGAGTTCACAGGGTCAGTCGGAGACCAGCCGAAGGATTGAAGGAGAGATGAGGTTACCGGATGCCTTGAGGGTACCGGTCACCATTGGACCGATTGTGTCTATATACAGTCCAGAATCAGAGGCGAGAGAGAGGTCTGAACGAGAGGCAGAGAGAAATAGGAGAGAAAGCGGGGAAAGTGAGTTGGAAGGGGCAACGGCCCGACCTCCAAGCCCTGCACAATGGAGTACACCATTAGCAGCGGTGTCAGACACATCTAGGGGCGAAGAGGACGAGAGACCGGTGAGGCCGAAGACTCTGATGGAGTCGAGATCAGATTCAGGGTCATGGGTACCGCCAAAGAAGCAAATGAGCTGGAATATGGGTCGAGCGGGGACAACTCCAGCTGGCTTTCAGAGTTATTCTGCTCCTATAGAAACACCAGAAGAAAGGAGAGAGCAGGACTCGGAATGCGAGTATGATGAGGGACGCGGAGCAAGGTGTCAGGTGCTGAAAGGAGCCTTGAAGGCAGGAATGATAGATGTAGTAAGACTTAAAGCAGAGGCGGATGAAATAATAGATGGGAATCTACCTCTTGAGAGAGTAGTGGCATATACTCCAGATGAATTGCTTTTTGTTGCAAAGGATGTGACTCGTAAAGCACGAGCGGCACATGAGAAATTGGCGGGTTTGGCTAGAGAATATGGGGTGGATCTATCCAAGACTAGAGCATTACAAGGGAACCATAGGATGCATTGTACCGAGCGGGAATTGGAAGAGAAAAGGGTTGTTGGTCTAAGGTCACATACTAAGGAACTGATTGTAGCTATGAGAATATGGCTGATGCTTGATAAATGGCAAGAGAAATGGGCTAGGAAAAGAAATTCTAGGGGAGCGAAAGGAGGGAGCTCTGAGGGAGATTTGCAGGAGGTAAAGATTCTTCCCTTGAGAGAGGTGGCGAATGGAGGATATGTGCATGTACCATGGAGCAGGGGGGATTTGGCATCATTTACGAATGATTTTCCCAGGCTCAGGGAGAAGCCTGCAGAGTGGTACAAGCAAGTTGAGCGTTTCGTTAAGATTTCGAAGGTGTTGTGGATAGATCTGAACACCTTGTTCGATATTGTGGTTCCAGGAGATCTGTGGAACGCATGTAAAATCGCCGTTGATTGGCCGGACTATGAGCCCGACAGGAACCAGATTACAAATGGTCCGTCACCCGTAGTAATGAGGCTGTACGATAAGGTCATTACCTGGTTGAAATCGAAGGTTTCACCCCAAGACATCGATTGGGTGAAGATAGACAGGACAGTGCAGGAGCCAAAGGAGACAGTACATGAATTTTATGAGCGGCTTTTGAAGGCTTTTAAGCAGTATAGCGGGTTAGATGAGTTGGAAACGAAGGACATGGGACAGTTTGTGTCTAAGTTCGTGCTGGGTTTGAAGCCCGAGGTCAGTCTTATGATACAGCAGCATTTGATCTGTTGGCAGAATAAGCCTGTAGATGAGATCTTGCGGTACGCCAGGTACTGCACGGATGAGATTGAGTCAAAACACAAGAAAATGAAGGATAATCTATTGCTCATTCAGATGCAAGCTGCTCAGGGACCGCCGAATGGGGGTCCAGTGGTGCGGAGACAGGGAAATTATCAGACAGGGAATCAGAATATGCAGGGTCAGGGAAGGCCGAGACCCGTGGACCCTAGAACAGGCATAGATGTAGCGATCTTGAAAAAGACGACAGCTTGTCACCAATGTCACCAGGTGGGACACTGGAGGCGCGAGTGTCCCTTGAACCCCTATAATCAGCCGCAGATGGAGGGAGGAATGGGTCAGGTCCCTAGGGCGGAACAGGTACAGACGGTGACTGTACCGAGAATGACGCAAGGCGGGACCGGCGTCTCGCAGGTGCAGGTTCCCCAGCCACCCCGGATGCAGAACATACAGCAGGGAGCTCGGACTTATTTGCAGATGCCCATGTTCGAAGTGGAAGAGGAGGGGGATGCAGATTTGCTGGCACAGTTAAGTCTAGGCCAGGACGATGATTGCCTACTTAGGGCCATACTGGAGGTAGATCAGAGAGGACCCTTTGTGGAAGCAGAGCTCGATGGACGCCCGACTACCTTTTTGGTAGATACGGGGGCTACCAGGTCAACCATAAGGTCAGCAGTGGTCCCGGGGGTAGCCCTTTCTGGAGAAAGCATACAAGTGGTTGGAGTGGCGAATAAGAGACTAGTTAGCCCATTGACAGAACCGATTCCAGTTAGGATAGGAAACTTTAGGGATCGACATCAGTTCGTGGTGTGCGATTCTAGTCCTGTTTGTTTGCTGGGAAGAGATTTATTGTGTAAGCTCAATTGTACAATCTACTGTACCCCGAGGGGAGTAGAGGTACAGACAAGAGATGATGACGCGACCTTTAAGGTTGCAAATCAGCAGGTGTGCGTGGAAGCGTACCCGGCTTTGACAGTGGAGGAGCTTCCACAGGATTTGAGGGAGTCAGTGTCGTCTGACGTGTGGGATTTAAGCGGAGAGGAGATCGGTTTAGTCAGGGGAGTGGAACCAGTGAAAATACAGGTTAAACCGAATGCAGAATTCCCGAGAACACCTCAGTATAAACTGTCGCCTGAAACGATTGCAGGGATTAAACCTGTGATCGAGTCTATGATTAGGCAGGGAATACTGGTGGAGATCATGGGTAGTCCATGTAACTCGCCCATTATGGGATTGCAGAAACCAAGTGGGAAGTTCAGGATAGTGCAAGACCTGCGGAAAATAAACGACATAGTTGTTCCATGTTGTCCAGTGGTACCGAATCCATCTGTGATACTGTTTCAGATCCCATGCGAAGCTGGGTGGTTCACAGTGATTGACTTGTGTCAGGCATTCTTTTCGATTCCCCTACATGAAGAGAGTAGATTTCTTTTTGCATTTAGGCTAGAAAATCGTATATTAACATGGTGTCGTATCCCACAGGGGTATACGGAGAGCCCATCGATTTTCAATCAGCTCTTAAAGAAGAATCTGGAAGGTCTTGTGTTGCCGAAAAACTCTGTTTTGGTGCAATACATTGACGACCTGCTTGTCGCGTCAGAGACAGAAGACGCTTGCAGGGTCGATACTATTGCGTTGTTGAATTTCCTAGGAGAGAACGGTCACAAGGTGTCTCCAAACAAGCTGCAATACTGTTTACCTGAGGTACAGTATTTGGGGCACAGAATTGAGAAGGGTAAAAGGAAGGTGTCTCCAGATCGCATTGATGCGATTCTGAGAATGCCAGTTCCCTCGACGCAGAGGGAAGTTAGAATGTTTTTGGGAATGGTGGGCTATTGCCGCCAGTGAATCCCAAACTTTTCCTTTGAAGCGAAGCCTTTACAGCGGCTGACGCGAAAGGATGTAAGTGATCCGGTACCATGGGACGACGACTGTTTGAAATCATTTCTGAGGCTGAGAGAAGCCTTATGTAGCGCTCCTGCGTTGGGAATGCCGGATTATACCAAGGCATTTGCATTGTTCTGCTGCGAGAGAGAAGGTTGCGCATTAGCAGTGTTAACCCAGAATCATGGAGGTGTCCGTAGACCAGTTGCCTATTTCTCAGCTACTTTAGATCCAGTAGCTTCTGCGTTGCCCGGATGTCTCAGATCCGTTGCGGCAACAGGTGTCAGCATCGAGAGATGTGAGAGCATTGTGATGGGTCATCCTCTTACTGTACATGTGCCACATTCTGTTGAATTGTTGATGACTAGGACTAAAACACAGCACCTCACGAATAATAGGCTGACTCGTTATGAGCAAGTTATCCTTGCAGCCGATAATGTGACATTGAAGAGGTGTGCTGTTTTAAATCCTGCCACATTGTTACCTATTCCAATTATAGATGATAATGAAGATTGTGAGGACCATGATTGTCTCGATGTGACTGAACTATGCACCAAACCGAGACCTGACATTGTCGATGAACCGCTCCCAGTGTCAGATGAGATTTTCTTTGTAGACGGTTCATGCTTAAGAGACAGTGTCGGTCGATTGAGAGCAGCGTTTGCTGTATGCACCATTACGGGTGTTGTTGAAGCCGCTTGTTTAGAAGGAGTACACTCCGCGCAGGTGGCTGAGCTCATTGCTCTGACTCGTGCCTGTTTGGCAGCGGAGAAGATCCGTGTAACTATTTACACGGACAGTCAGTATGGGTTTGGTGTGGTTCATGACTTCGGACAGCTATGGTTCCAGAGAGGGTTTATGACGTCTTCAGGTTCTCCTATAAGAAATGGTGATCATGTACGGAAACTGTTAAAAGCATTGCAAGGTCCTGATGAAATTGCTGTTGTTAAATGTGCCGCACACACGAAGGGAAGTGACTTTGTCTCGTTGGGAAACAACTACGCCGATGAAGTAGCCCGATATTGTGCAGAGCAGGGATGCAATTTCACTGAGACCTACATTGAGGAAACGGGGGAGGAAGTGGTGTACGGTCAGATGTTAGCAATGGCAGACTCATGGGAAGAACTGAAACAGCTTCAGGAAGGGGTCTCAGATCAGGAACGGGACAGTTGGATACGAGCGGGATGTGAGAAGGGAGATGTGGATATATGGGTTTCGAATGATGGACGAGCAGTATTGCCGGAAAGTTTGTTGAATCCCATGGCGAGGTTGATACATGGTGCTGTACATCTTGGTAGGGACGCCATGATGAGAGTGTTTCGTCAGACTTGGTACAATCCGAAGTTTCGTGCAGTGGCTGAAACTGTGTGCCAGAGGTGTGTCACGTGTCAACAGATGAATGTAGGGAAAAGAACTGCTGTGACGTTGAGCCACATAGGGAGGTCAGGGGGACCTTTTAATAGGATGCAGCTGGACTTTGTCGAAATGCCGAAGTGTAATGGGTTGAGGTACATATTAGTGATAGTATGTGTCTTTTCCAGGTGGGTGGAGGCATACCCTACACGCAGATGTGACACACTCACAGTAGCGAAACTATTATTGCGAGAACTCATCCCAAGGTACGGGTTCCCGACGTCCTTTGAATCGGACAGAGGAACTCATTTCCACAGCGAAGTTATGAAGTTGCTTTGTGCTGCTTTGAATATAGATCAGAAGTTACACTGTAGCTATAGACCAGAAGCTTCAGGGATAGTGGAACAGGTGAATGGAACTCTGAAAGCTCGGATGGCGAAAGTGTGTTCGTCCACGTCTCTGAAATGGCCTGACGCATTACCTTTGGTCCTCATGAGCCTTCGAAGTGTGCCTGATAGAAGGACTGGGTTGTCACCCCATGAAATCCTCATGGGAAGAGCGATGCGTTTGCCTGCAATACCTGCTACTGCTCTGATAAATATCACTGATGATATGATCCTGGACTATTGTAAAGGCCTTGCTGACGTGGTCCGTTCTGTGTCTCAGCAGGTGCAGACAGCAACGGTTCCAGCTGCGAGTGACAGGTGCCACGACTTGGACCCAGGCGATTGGGTCCTAGTCCGAAAGCACGTGAGAAAGAGCTGTTTGGATGCTAGGTGGCGCGGCCCTTTTCAAGTGATTCTCGTCACGAACACAGCTGTCAAGTGTGGAGGTTTACCGAACTGGGTGCATGCTTCCCATACCCGTAGAGTTCCAGCACCCTTGGAAGATACAGCCCCTCTCGAGAACCAAGATCCCAGTGAGCCGACAGAGCCTCCTGAGAGGGCCAGTCAAGCTGTAAGGGTTGCTGAAGCGGCTGATGGTGCACTGAGTCGAGTGGGGGAAGAACGTGAAAAAGGTACTGACCCAGAAACCGGCGAAGGAGCAAGAGGTGCAGTGGGTAGTACAGAATCAAGTTCTGCCGAAGAAGAGGAGGTCAGTGCACAGGGTATCGAAGGGAAGATTGGAGGTGCAACCGAAGCAGAAAGGGTTTGGCCCACAAGACAGAATCGGGTAAACCTGAGGTTGGCCCCAGACACAGACCTTGCACCAGTTTCGGAAGAACCAGAAGAAGAATCAGGAGACGAGGAGAATCCTCCAGGTGGTGTGAGAAGGTCCAAGAGAACTCGAGTGCCAAGTCGGAAGTACGCTTCACCAGAGTGGGCATATCAAGTGACTGATGCCAGGGTTACCGAGCACGGGAAGATTGAGGTCAATGACATTGGTCAACAGTGCCCCGCTCCAGAGGGTGGAAGTGTTGCTGAAAGTTCCGGGAGTGGAGATCGAAGGAATTCTGACGATTCATATTCCAAGTCCGCCATTCCTGAGTGTCATTCGAGGTATGATCTTGGACAATTTAGAGTTCCCGACGTTCACAGCATTGCCAGATCCACAAGAACTGATTATCCTTAGGCTCGAAATATTGCAGGGAGTCCTGGAACTGTTAGGACCAGCACTTATGTTAGATTGATTTGAGAAGGTTGCAAGCAGAGAAGAAGATAACCTAGATCCGAGCGGAAGAAGAACAAAATTAGGGATTTTTCCGTTGTAGAACGAAGAAAAGTTAGGGAGGTTTGCCTAAGTTTACGAAAGAGACATTAATGAGAAAGAGACTTATCCTTTCAGAGACTGTATTGGACGTCGAGCATATTCCGAAGATGGCGGATCCTGCAAACACACATCGTAGGGCTAAACTGATAATAGGCACATTGATAGGGGTTGTGATAGTCACCATATTTGCGGTAGTGATAAGTTCATACATGGTGGCTCACAGGCAAGAGGGGAAGGTTCAGGGAGCACCCACACCTATTACCCCAGGGCAGAGTGGTGTCAGTATTAGAGAACAGGAATTATCGGAGTTGGGAGATGTTCGCAGACTTCACATGGATTTGTCAAAGGGTGATTTCAAGCTTAACGCGTATGCAAGGTTGTTGTATGAGTATATTGATGCCATGGATGTGAAGGACTGTTATGTGTGTATGCAGTTGCCTGCTTCAGTGGATGAAGGTATCAAGTATCATCATCTCCCATTGACATATGGGATTTCTTGTAGTTTATGGCTCAGTTTATTTTATGACAGGAGACAGTTCGAGTATTTCTTTTCAAATTTTGATACGGTACTTCCTGAGGTTCCAGCAATCAAGCATTTGAACAGATATGATCTGGATAAGAAAGAGGACAGACTTCTGAAATATTTTAAACCGACTATGAAGCTGGATACGGCGCAGGCTCACAGGAATAACCTGACCTGTGCGTTATCTGAGATAGAGAAGAAATTCATAGACCAAGTAGAGGACAGGTATAGAAAGTTGACCGAGACCCGACACACCGGAGATAGCCCAGTAGATTGGACGGATGAGGAGAGAGCTCACAGATCGAAGGGAAGTTATGGACCAATAGCGTTGGATGAAGCACAGAGAGGGAATTTGTGTATTGCACGGCCTCAATCCAAGACGGATAAGGTCGCAGTAGGACAGAGCACTTGTTCTCAGACCTTTACAGTGGAAGCTTATGCTAAGAATTTTATGCAAGGTCCAGTAGAGGTAATTCCGACAGTATATTATGTATGTGGGAAGAATGCTTATGTCAGGTTACCCGACAATTGGTATGGCATATGCTATTTGGCTATCATATTCCCGAAGATTTATCACACCAAGGACTTGGAGTTGTTAGAGACGAAGCGACAGTCTAGGAAACGTAGGGCTACAAACGCCGGTGCAGTGATTGGGGACATATACGGAGCAATGATACCTAGTATGGGTGTGGTGTTGAATGACGTGAAGATTAGGAGGTTGGCGACTGTGGTTGATGAGTTGTCTATGAACACGGCGAGATCTTTATTGTTGGTGGCTGGAGAGATGTTGTCGATCCGGAATATGGTTATGCAGAATCGCCTTGCTTTAGACGTATTATTAGCCAAAGAAGGCGGAGTCTGCAAATTATTGAAGGTTCAGGAATGCTGCACATACATTCCAGACAACACGAAGGAGATAAGGAAGTACATAGACAACATCACGATTATTCACAAGGAGATTATGGATTTGACGGAGGAGAATGTGTGGGAGAAGATTGGATTAGGATTTGGAAGAGTGGGAACTTGGTTTGCGAATCTGGGAAGAGGATTTCTGGGATCAGTGTTGAAGCCAATCATCATTGCTGTAGTTTGCGTGATTTGTTTGTGGGGATGCGTGAAGGCATGGAAGTGGTATCAAGGAGGCAAGGTTGAAAGAGCTCTTAAGGCAAACGAGAAAAGAATGGCGAAGCTCCAGGAGCAGCAATATGAGAGTCTTAAGAAACTGGAGGGGGTCCGACATGGCAATGTTATGACTAGCGCGGTTTAAATCAGTCCTAAAGAATGGAAATGTAATGGTGTGATGACGGATGTCATCAAAGGGGGGAACTGATGTAGCGCTTAAGAGTTTGAAAATTGTAGGGGTGCGTTATATTCACTGTTAGTCGGCACCCGCATATAATCAAATGTTTACTCAGGTATTTTGTGTGCAATGTATTACGAATTGTATAAACTATATCGATTTTAATAGAAATGCTAGCTATGTACAAGCACTTTGTAAACGTATTAGAGAAATGTATAGAGTTTAATTTACGTGAAATGTAATGTGGTGTTAGAAATGTGTACCCTAGACTTCGTGTCTGTAGACTGTTTAGTTTGACCACACATGAAAGAAAGACGTAAATGTCAATACTGTGATTTAAACATGCTTGTGTAACCGAAGTAGTGGCCAGAATTCGCATATATCGTTGAGGCGAAAGGCCTGGTATTTTCTTATGTTGGCCAAGGGCAATAGGCCAAGAAGGGATTTATTTCAGTAGAGGTTTTCAGGCTGTAGTAAATTGCAACTTAAAAGATGTGAAGAATGTCTGCCTTGCATGATCTCACCCCAGGTGCAAGGACAGTTGCTCGTTAGTAGAGAAGTTCTTTGTTCGTAAATTGACTTATGTAGAGAAAGCCAGACATGGGAGTGTATTGGAATGTGCAAATCGTAACTCCTAGTGCGGATGGCGTCTGGGACTCAAGGCCAAGCGATGGACGATGGAACTGGACAGCGCTCTGTGGAAAAGTACTGAAATCGACCCCGGAGAAGAGGAGGCGCAAAGGGCGTGTTCTGAGACTTGGGGTTCTGTATTAGGGACAGCGCCCCGAGGGTGGGAGGCAGTCCAGAGCAGATCAGGAGGGCAGAGCAGAGCTGAGCAGCCCAAAGCAGAGGACGGCTAGGCGAAGGGATAGAGGGGGCAACTTAGACCAAGCTCTCTAAGTGAACACTTCTTAGGAAGTTTCACGCTGACATCTTTTATCTGATGAGGGTCTCAAGGGATTGCTATGTAGGGATGTCATCTAGTGCAGAGTAGGGATAGAGATGGTATGGTTCAGTGTCCCTAGTATCGACATTTGCTTGGTGGTGTTCTACCTCATGCTTTTAGAGATTGTACTTTTAGTTATTTTTAGCCGTATGCGGATTCTTCGTAGAGTAGCTTTTGTGTTAGTGCCTATGTACTTGTTGTGCCTCGTATTGAGGACTTTGTATCTGCAAATCTTTATGTTGATAATAAAAACCAGAGAGCCAAGAGATTAAGTTTCGAGTCCTTGATTATGGCAAATCGTGGATGGTAATTGTGATAATTGTGTTTTTCCCTCCACGCTATTGGGCAAGTAAAAAGTTCCATCTGACCAGAGTGGGTTCCAGTAGATAATTGCGAGATACTAAAATAGGCCGGAGCAATACCTTTTCTTCATTTGCACAAGCGGGTGAGGTGGTATTCACAGATTCCCTGAGGAGCGGGAGTCCGAATGAATGCAACATCTTCGCGGGTACTGGGTGTGACTGTGAAACGGCGCGAGGGCCAGGAGTGACAACACCCACCTCTCCCTAAACACACGCAGTGTGCACTTTATAAATGTAACTTTTTAAATAGCACTTTACAAGCCTCTGTGAGGGTCGAAGTACATACTATAAAATGTGCATCTGTAAAGTGCACACTCGCCCTCTCTCTTGGCAATATTACTGACACAAAAGGGATTCTTGTAAGCAGTGCTTTAAATGGGAAAAAAAAGTGCAGGTACTCATCAATTTGAGCTGTGACATGGGGGGCGTGGCAAGAAGGCGGGGCTAGGAGGCGGGACAATGGGCGGGGCTAATGTCACTTTAAAAGGCGCAATAATTTTTTGGGGTGCGAATAATGACAAACTGCTTCAATCTGTAATATATTGTTGATACCCTTGCATGTATTAAAATACTTTTAACATTCTCTTTCAAATATTGCATATGAAATTGCCGGTGCACAAATGGCCAATGAATCACATTTATTATGCACAGATTCAGCGACCATGGCCAGATAATAGAAGAAAAGTAGACAATTTTTCCACTGACCAATACTAGTTGACAGATTATTGAATAGGTAGCCATCGGGTTTTCCTTTTTATCAGAGGCATTGGTATAATGAAAGTACAGTCTGGAATTCAGTCCACCAAGATAAATTGCAAAAAATAAAGTTTATTAATCTAACAGGACAGGACACAGTTTAGTTAAAGCCCAACATATTCAGCAAATATGAGCTAAAGTACTGGATAAATACAAAAAAACGAAAATGTTGTGGGACTGCATTTGGAAGCTTGGAAATTGCCATTAAAGGTTATAAAAAGATCAGCAGTGTTTGTCATTCATCAAAAAAGCGTCCACATAGCTTCAAAAGGAGACTTTTCTCCCCCCTGGTTGCGTGAACGACAAGCTGTCTCATCAGCTGATCTCCTTCCTAGTTGCAACCATGTTTTAACATATGGTAGTGGTTCAAACCTTTGAATAGGTGGGCCTATTAACTGCAAGTAACAATAGAGTCTCTCTGACAAAAGCAGTAACCTACTGACCTATTCACATTATGTGCACTTTGTGATCTGCATGGCACATGTGCGTAGCAGCATGCACGTTACACCTCTGCCATTCCATTTCATGAGTCAATCCTTCCACTAGACAAAACACAATCTCTCTCTACTAAGAACATTAATCACTGGAGTTATCAAGACATTTTTATTGTTGCCCAAAAATGTTGGAGGCCAGCAAGAAGGCAGCAAGTGCTTTTAAAACCATATTATACTTACAAACCCAATGCCCCCACCTGAAGTTAGCGCCCGGTGCGGTCACACTGCCCTAGAGCCACCCTGCTCAAGGGTCCTGTGACCTCAGAGACACCTGGATGTGACTCAATTCTAATTACACACTAGACAAGAGCAATATGCAGCCTAAAAAAAATTAACATCCTAGAAAAAGCGAACCCTTTTAGTGGCCATTGCTTATATCCTTTCAAAACATAGGCAATATGGTTTAAAAAGACCACATTCGTAAGCACACAGTCGCTGTACACATTTTGTTTTCCAATTCACCCATCAAGCAGGTATTTCAGTACCTCCAGGCAAGGTAAGCAATGTTGTTCAAGAGAGAGAGGAGAAAACAAAAGTATCCCTTCACTGGCAAATACTGTAAAGTGGCGCCAATGTGTTCAGGTGTAAATAAATCAATCTGGCCACCTTGCAACCACTCTGTCTGGCTTTAATTAGTTATTTCTTTCTTTAAACTTTATTGCGGTTGAATTAACCATAAAAGTACATAAAAAATACACAACAATGCAACAAATAAGATAATCCATTCCATACATATAATCTCAAGAAGTTAGTTTGTTGTTAGACATTTTTTTTTCTTTAAAAAATTTAAATATTTTCCAATACTCTAAAAATTAATAAAAACAGTGATCATTCTAAAAAGATAAAATGTTTTCTATTCTCTCTATGTTCATGTGGCTTGATATTAATGTGAAGCAGCATTGATTATCAGGTTCCTTCGAGTTAACCACATTGTGTGTAAGTACTTGGCTACTGCAGAGACAATCACTGCATCAGTATCAGTTTTTAATATCCTGAAAAAGGCCAGATATTGCTTTATACCCAAATTTTTACACAGCTGGATTATCCATTTCTTCCTAATGTGGGCGTAGACTGGGCAGAAAAGGATAACATGTATAGGAGTTTCTTCCTCTGTTCGACAACCTGCACAGGGGCGTACTGGTCCCCCTTTCCACCTATCAATATTATAAAAAAGAGGCAACGTGCCATATCTAAATTGTAGGTAAAGCTTCTTTGCTAAGGTAGGTTGTATTGTATCAATCTCAGGCTCAAAGCTATAAGAGGACTTAACGTCCAAAAAAGTGTTAGTTAAGCTTGGAGTTTTTATTGTACGAAAGAGATTCCTTAGGTTGGTTTCTTTAACAGTACTTGTCATAGTTTTCTTTGAAGTGGCTGGCAGGAAACTTCAGGATTTAGCCAGAGTTCCTCAAGCCCAGTCGATATAAGTGACTGTTTTACGAATACCAACCAAGGGATCCTACCAGATCCTAATGAAGCCAACTTTGAGCTCCTCCTTATAGCTTGCAAGCTCGTAAGTGCTCCACAGGCGCTTCCAATAAAGTAAAGGCCGAACAGCTATGACTTCTGCAATTGGGTAAATATTTAGGTCGAGTCTTAGCGGAACTAGCGGAGTGCTTTTTGGCAAGTCCAGTAATTGTCTTATAAAATTATTTTCCGTTATTGATAGGTTGCTTACTGGTGTGTGTCCCCAGAGTTCTGCCCCATACAGGGATGATGCCCTAGCTTGAACTTTAAAAATTTCAAGGGGGGCACTTATTAATTTATGAGTGCAATTCTTTTGTACTTTTAAAATTCCCCCAGCTGCTTGGGTTAATCTTAAATTGGCCATTGGCCACTTGCGGACCCCAACCCATTTTGTCATTAATTAGTTATTTATTTTTCACATTTGGAATGTTTAATTTCTCTCCACACCGAGGCTGCACTTGTGTCAGAAAAAGACAACGTTTCCAGCAAAAATGTTTTTCTTTTTGGATCCATTTCACAGGGGAGCAAATAAATGAAAGAAAAGTCTCGGTTTTCACTAACTGAGGAGCGAGACAGAAAGAGAGGGAAGACTCGGAGGCTTAGAGCTTACCTCTCTCGTGAGAAGTGCAGGCACTCTCCCTCTCAAAATAAAAAACGTGCTGGTACTCGGTACCGGACAGTACCGTCCCATGTAAAGCACTGACCACACCTTTACAACCAAGGACACTGAGGAACATCTTGTCAAACCTATGCAGACAAAAATGTCCACGTGGGAAGGGAAGAAGCGTGTGCAGGCCAGAATTAAATAAGTATTTTTAAAACGTACTTTTCAGAACTAATGAAACAAAGATTGACAGTTTTAAAAGTTGGCGACTGGCAAGTAGAGGCATCTGGACAGAAAGAAGGGCGATTTTTCTAATTTGACTAATTAATAAAAAACCTCTCGTCGCGAATTTCACAAATCAAATAGTGCGGAAATAAACTTGGAAAAAGATTAAAAGTGCGCATGGCGCCGCATGCGGAAATAATGCAATTATTTCTTAGACATAATTCATTTTTGCACGGTGTTTTGGATGGCAGAGTAGCAGAGTGCAGGCTTTGAAGTGGCATGAGGCAGTCAGAGTGCAGGCAGAAACAAAACAAAAAGCGTGCAGGGTACCAGGGCCGGCCTTAGTGCTGGTGGCGCCCTGTGCAACAATGTTTGTTGGCGCCCCCCAAATGACCACCTCCACCACGGATTCTCTCACTAGCACCCTTTAACAGTGACCAAGTCGCCCATAACCACACTCTCTCAGATGCATTGAATTAGTTATATAGCGCCACTCATACCAGTGTAGGGTGTCCGAGCACTTTGCATCACACATACATTACACAGAGACAATCAATCATACCTGTGTAAATCAGTGTATAGGAAATGTTACATAAGCCAAAGGACTAAAAGTGTAGGAGTCACATGTCATCTATACTGGTAGGCAGTATAGTTTAAAAGTGCTTGGTGTGGAGAAGCACAAACGCAGAGTCGAAAAAGAAACAGCATAGTTAGGAGTTTTTGTTTAATAATAAGAATTGATTTCTAGCCAAATTAACCCTTTTTGCAACATTAATCAATGTTCTAATAATGTATACATTGCAGTGTGTATGCAGTTCAAGATGAAAGGTAATAGCTCACTATTCTATATTAGGACTTAAAGTTATAAATGGCAAGTAACAAAAGGATGTCTCTTTTGAAAGCAGTAACCTGCTGATCTGTTTACATCAAACGCACTTTGTAATCTACTTGATACAAGTTCTTTGCAGCAGGCATATTAACCCTCTGCACTAACTTCACCGAAGTCAAAACTAGGGGTGGGCGGAATTTGCGAAAGCGACTTTCGCAAATTATCGCGAAAATGTTAAAAATCTCCGCAAACAAGCGGATATATCGCGAAGATGCGGAAGTTTTTTTCCCGCCCATTCGCGATATTTTCTGCATGGTTGCGGGTCGCTAACTTACCCCTGCGGTTGCTCGCGGGCGCGGCCATCTTGTTTTCAGTTGTCTCGCGGTGCATGATCGCGAGAAGAAAGACGTGATCGCGCGACGCATGACGTCACTGCGGACGCGAACTGTCGCGAGACAGCGCAAATGGCTAAAACAATACAACATCTCCTGGAGAACGCGACCGGATCGGGAAAACTTGTCGGCGAACGCGGGGATTCAGGTAAGGCGATCGCGCGCGCGCGCGATAATGTATTATTTTACAGCGCGAGCAAGAACCAAATTATCGCAAAGCTGCGGAATGCGGAAATTTTGACATTTCCGCGCTCTCCGCGGAACGCGGAAATGCCAAATTATCGCAAATTCCGCGAACGGAACGGAAATTTTGCCCAGGCCTAGTCAAAACCTCAACTATACAAAACGCTGATCTCTCTCCAGGAAGATAATTAATCACACGAGTTATCTTGACATTTATGCGAGGCCTGGGAATTTACTGGGGGAAAGAAACGCTGCAGCAGGTGCTTCGAAAGCACAATAAACTTTCAAACACGGCGCCCCCAGGAAGCCAGCACCCGATGCGGTGGCACCGGTCACACCGCCCTAAAGCCGCCCCTGCAGGGTACTAACGTATACCGAGGAGTTGGAGAGGGTTCCTCGCTGGCGATGGCAATCCCCTTCACGATTCTGCTCTTGTGCTGCTGCTGATCCTGTGGCTCTGCTTTCCGTCCTGCTCTGCGGCTGGGAAACCGAAACAGGAAAAGTAAAACCAGCCTAAACTGGCCTTTTTAAACGGCTTCCGAAGTTCCGATCCTTCGCGCCAAACAACTACCTGGCGCGGGTGACGTCAGACGTTGCTTGGCTGTGCCACGTCACTGCTGCGCCACGGCACACATTACAGTCACCAATCATGTGAGCATGTGTCACAGTGCGAAAATGTGACGCATGCTCACTGTACCAGTAACGAACGCCGACCTGATTGAATGAGTACCGGTACTCTCCTTTGTAAGGAAAAAGTGCCGGTACTCTTGGGGGTAAAAAAAAGAAGTGCCGGTACTCAGTACCGGTGAGTACCGGCCCATTTAAAGCACTGCTTGTAAGTCAACTCATTCGGACTTGTACCCAGTTCAACCGCCAGGATTCGAACCTCTGACCACAGGATCAACAAACATTTGCAATGCAATAGGTCTCGCATTTACGCGAGTTTAAGCTATTGGCATTGTAAATGACAATGCCTTTTATTTATGTTTTTAAAACAATTTCAAAGTGCCCCCAAAAAGCGGATTGCATTGCTAGCACGCACACAATCACGCGCTTGGTGCTGCCATGCACTCCGCTTTTTGGGAGCACTTCAAAAGGTCCGCTCCCCCGCCTGGAATGCGCTCCCCCTTCCCCCAAGCGCGTGCGCGCACCACGCTCCGCCGGGCTTGTCTTTTTTTTTTAACTTTAAGCGCGAGGCGCGCGTGCGGCCAATGCTTTTTTTTTTTGTGACTAGCCATGAGACCCGACCCACTTAAAGGCCAGGCTACAATTCATGCACCTACCAGCCGTCCTTTATCAGAGAAGACTCTTACAGACAGAGCCCCGAAGTATTTGAGCAGCTCTTCCTTGTACGTTAGTTCTGCGAGAAGATGCCGCACTAGTAAGGTCTTGCTTCTCCTAACAGAGATATAGGTTCTTGCCGCCCGATATCCGCCATCATTAGCGCAATGGAACGGCAGTATACAGCGTCAAAACGCAGTACTATTATGCGTTACAGGTTGTTACTTGCTGTTTACAAATCCACATCACGATACCACGCTCTCTACCCACAATAGTACGGACAACAGAATACAGAAAACTTCAGCAAAAGCAAATCGGTTTCTCTGATCGCCATCTTAGAACTGAGTGGCGCCATCACGAGAGAGACAAATGTTCGGCTACTGCACATTATGTTGTACGCAAAGAGAAACAAAAGTCTGAAATACAAAGTTCATTTAAAGGTTGAAATTACTGCAGTCATAACTATATTGCGTTTCCTTCTCCAAAACTCTTATATCAATATACGAGAGTTATGCAATGTTAGTAAGTTTTAAAGAAGCAACGTAATTATAACGGTTTTATGCGTCTTTTGTTGGAAATGCTCCCTTACCTAAAAAAACAAGCATTTGCAATGCAATAGGTCTTGCATTTACACGAGTTTAAGCAATTGGCAATGTAAATGACAATGCCTTTTATTTATGTTCAAAAATCAAAAATAAAAGGCATTGTCATTTGCAATGTCAATAGCTCAAACTCGCGTAAATGCGAGACCTATTGCATTGCAAATGCTTGTTTCTTCTTGTCCAGATAATGCAGCTTTATCCTTAACAATGCTTTCAGCCAAGCTTACTATGCTTTTGTGTTTGTTTTCTATCAAACGTGTCTCTGATGTCAAAGCTATGGATGTTTCTTCTCTTCAATTTACTCCTTCTGGTGCAATGTTTCATATTGATAAGAGAACAAAAACTAATCTGAATTCTGTTTTTTATCCGTATTTTCCTTCTAAACCTAAATTGTGTGCAGAACAATGTCTCAAAGTGTACGAACAACAGACCTTTGTTCTCAGAACGTCCTCCCAATCCCAGCTTCTCATTTCCTTTAGTAAACCTCACAAACCTGTTTCCTCTGCCACCTTAGCCCGTTGGGTCCGTTGGGTTATGTCCCTTGCCGGCATAGATGTTTCTGTTTTCGAGGCCCATTCTGTTTTAGCGCAAACCTGTTAGTCCTGCTGCTTCTTTGGTTGTTGATATGCTTTGAACAAGCATAATAGGAGTCTTGACATAAAATGTAGATTTTCCTAGTAATTTATGAAGGTAAGTCTTAATTTTATGAAAGACACGGAGGCGAGTATTATCCCACCACAACACTTTTCACATGTATTCTTCTCCCTCCCGACAGAGAGTCCACCTTTACCACCTGCTGCTTCTTACTGATCGGGGTCGTCGTTCTCAGGAGAATTCTGTTCTGCTACGTCCTTTTTCATCGTTCGACAGTGGACCTTCGACCTGCGTTCCTACTCCAAAAATGACTTTTATGGAACTTTGCCAAGAGATTTCTGTTTTGACTCTAGCCTGTTGTATTGTTCTTTGTATTTTCCCTTTGTTTACTGAACATTTCTAATCTGCTCTCTTAAGAAAAGAGGGCAGTTCGCAGTTAAGCTAAGCGTTATACATGGGACTGTTTAATGATTGGTTCTTTTTCTGGATTCCATGTTCTCCCATTGGTCAGCTTGTCGCTTGGCCTTATGGGAGATGTATTTTTGTTGTCTATCTTGGCTGCTAGTAAATGTAAGCAAGATCAGAAAGTATAATACTCGCCTCCGTGTCTTTAATAAAATTAAGACTTTCCTTCACAAATTACTAGGAAAATCTACATTTCCTCACATCCTGACCAGGGCTACGATTTCGTCTATTAAAATAGCTCTGCGTGTGCACTACACTGAGAATATGAAACATGAAAGAGAGAACACAATGGACATGTGGGTGTCATGTTTGAATAGCCTATAAACCTCACTACAGTGTCTGGATGCCAAGTTTCTGCATAGCTGGAGAAACCATTGGATCCTCGCCCTCTTATTTCCTTGGCAATAAAATATCACATGATATTCTGTCTCCTCTGAGTTATTACAGGCTGGGCAGCCCAAAACGGGTGAGTCCACCCACTTGCTGGTAAACGCACGCAACAGGAGCACCCCATGTCGTTCAGAGAAGGTTCTAGTCTGTATTGATCTTTTACTTCTAGAAACTCAAGGGTAAGTCAGCCATCTAAGGGGTCCCCTGTATCTGTGCTTGTTTGTGCTCCCTATAACTCCCCATCAAGTCCTTCCTAGAAGTTATGGGGCAAGTTTCTTCTGCATTGGTCCACAAGTTAATCAACTGACAGGGGCTGCCAATGGAAATAAAAACTTTCCTAGTTAGCATGAAGGAAAGCTTCAATTCTATTAAGGACGCAGAAGCGAGGATTATGCATTACTTTCTTCATTCTTTATTCACAGCAAGTTCAAAGGTTAAAGTACTGCAACAATACTAAAACTCCCATGAACCACAGGGAGTAACCATGGCCACCAATAACCCAATCAAGTAACAGTCCGGGAGTCTAAACAATACAGATCATGCCGTAGCCCTTCCTCTTCTTCACTGAAAGAACTTAAGCTCGCTGGACCTCATTCCGTCTTTAAATCCGAACCTAAGAGGATATGGGAAAAACGTTAATGCTTCCCACATAAGCATATCATCCACCAAGCATGGCATAACCAGTCAAAAGGCAAAAAACCATTATGATGAGAATAACAATAATAACCACAACATTAGTCTGTTATTATATGTGTTTGGCAGCCATTGTCGAAAAACATCTCACACAACATGTCTGCTTGTCAGGGAGAAAAAACTATTCATTTGGCACAACAGTACATAACAGTATACTGAAATTTAGTCAGACCCAAAATACTTTCCTGTTGGACACGGAACTCAGTTCACTAATTTCCAGCATTAGTGTAGAGCTAGTTCCCTTATTCTCCAAGGGAGGGTAGCATGGAGATACATGCCGGGGGTAATCCTCACATCCACGTCCTTAATAGAATTGAAACTTTACTTCATGCTACCTAGGACATTTTTTATTCTATGTCAGGACTGGAGGCGAGGATTTTGCATGTTTAAAAGGTACTTACCACCAGTGTGGATGCGTCGTAGAATGTTTTAAATAAGAACCTTTTGAAAGTGGAGTCTGAATACCAATCTGCCACATTCATGACATCTTCGAGCCAGCCCCTAGCTGGACAGACTTGGAGGCCATAGCCCCCCTGGTGGAATGAGCTCCAAATTCAGTGATATCAATGCCGGCGTCTACCATAATCCATCTCACTCATCTGGCAATGGTCGGAGAGGACACAGACGTGTAAGGCTTTTTGTTATGTTATGTTATGATAATTTGACTTAATATAGCGCACAAATCAACTGTGGGCATCTCAGCGCTGTCGCAGAAATAAGATCAAGGAACTGAAAAGATGTTCAGAATAGATATGCTTTGAGTTGTTTCCTGAATTTACAGTAGTTCGGAAAGGAGCGAACGTGAAGAGGAAGCTTGGTTTAGTACACTGGCGAGATAGGAAAAAGCCTTTTACACCACTGCGCGTTTGACGAATGCGGGGAACACACAGTAAGGCTTTATCGCGAGATCTTAGATTATGGCAGGGTGTGAATACTTTTATTTTTTTCCGAAGAAATTTCTTGCCTTTACCTTTTAAGGCATTATATGTAAGGCAGCAAATCTTAAAATAAGAATATTTCTTTACTTGCAGCCAGTGTAGTTCTTTCAGCAGAGGAGCCGAGGAAGTGCCAGAAGGGCGATTAACAACAAGCCCGGCTGCAGTATTTTGAATGACCTGAAGTTTTTAAACTAATGTTCCACTAACAACTGCAAAAAGGGCATTGCCATAGTCTAGTCTGCTTATTACTATGGGTTCTATGGGCAGAGGTAGGGGAAAATGATGTGCAAAAGGCGCAAGTTGTAATGACATGTATCAATGGTAGCCAAAATGTGCTCCTTCATCGTTAAGGCTTGGTCTAGTTTTATCCCCAAATTCTTTACTGTTAGTTTAGACACAGGAGTGACACTCAGTTGGTGAGGCAATCAGTCATCAGTCCAGATAGAGGAGGCTTTGCCAAACAGCATGAGCTCCGTCTTATCTGCACTCAACTGGAGATAGTTCTCATTGATGGCAATCAAGAGTTGCCGTTTTCCTGGGGGGAGGACCTCCATTGTCATATCCTCATTTGCCTTCAAGCACCTGACCACACACAGTTTGGGTTATCTGGAAAAGCTGGATAAGATACCTACCTGGTCCTTGTCTTCGTCCTACTGGAGATGTTGAAGGTGACCCCCTTGGCGGTAAAAATTCTAGCTGACAGATCTAGAGCCCTCACATCCGAAGGTCTCTTATAAGGAGCAACATTGCCAGCTTCGCTGATAGTTCCTTCCTAGAAAGGTTCTGATTGTCCTGCCATGATCTCGTAAACGCAGGACTCGATTGACGTCCTACAGGCCCGCGTATCAGGGATCCGGGGGATGGGACATCCTGATACCCTTTAGGAGTTTACTTACCCAGGTGTGTTCACCCACCGGCATATTGTTCGGTGGGACATGGCCCGCTGAGATAGCCGACCTGAAGGAGTTGATGGTGCAGTGTGCCAAATCCTCTTGAAAAAGTTCTGGCAGAAAATGTACAATGCCGGTAATGGTGGCACCCACGCGGCCCAGGTGTTTCTCCACACACCAACAAACCCACCTTCTCCATGCTGAATTGTACCTCTTGGCAAACAAGGGTAGACGTACTGGTGCAGCCCATGCAAGCTCCAGGAGAGAAGGGAACCACCCTTGTGAGTGTCAGATCGGAGTGATCAACACCAGAGACAACTGCTGAAGCCTGACCTGAGCCACAACTCGCTGGATAAATAGGAAGGCAGGAAAGGCATCAGCCACCAATCCTGCAGGAAGGCGTCCACCACCTCTGCTCCCGGGTTCGGTCTCCAGCTGACATAGCATGGAAGTTGGGCAGTGGCTGGCGTCCCTGAGGTACATGAAGTTCCAGTTCACCACTGATTTCAGCGCTCCTGGGAGGTATTCCGCCGTCACTGAAATCTGCCTCTGGAGGCAGAAATGGCAGAAGTTCTTGGCTTATTGTGCCAGAGCACGTGAACGAGTACCACCCAGCAGATTGATATATTGCACTGCTGTCGTGTTGTCCATCATCAAGAGTCCACAGCACAATACTTTGTCCCTTGTGAGAGACTGAATAGCAAACGATCCCACCAGTAGCTCGAGCCAATTGATGTGGAGGGTCAGTTCCTCCTCCATCCACCTGCCTCCCATGGAGATCGAGCCGCACCTGGCTCATCAATCCAGACTGCTGGGATCCGAATCTATCACCAGGTCTGGGTGGGGCCGAATATTGCCCGCCCGTTCCATGCCTCCATGTGGTCTATCCATCCATGTAGATCTCAGTCCTGGCTTCCAACATCAAAGTCACCAGCTCCGAATAAGTAAAGCTCCTCTGAAGATGAGCTACCTTCAGCCTCTGAAGGGCTCTATAGTGCAGTGGTCCAGAGAAAATGGCTTGTATCGAGGATGATAATAAGCCCACAACCCATGCCAGTTGTCGTTGGGAGAATCTGTCCCTCCTGAGAACCTTCTTCAGTTCCTTCCTAATCTTGGTTATTTTCTGGCCCGGCAAGCTCAGAGTCTCCATCCTGGAGTCTATGCGGAACTCCAGAAAGGTAATGGTCTGTTGAGGTGTTAGATCCGACTTCTGTTGGTATATGACAAACCCTAGGTCTTGAAGGAGAGACATGGTGGTCATCAGGTGGGCTATTAGGAGATCCTGTAATTGGTCCATCAGCAGGATGTCATCCAGGTAGATGATTAACATGATGCCCAGAGTCCGGAGGTACTCCACTACCAGTTTCAGGAGCTTCGTGAAGCATCAAGGTGCTGAATATAGGCCGATTGGCAGGGTCCAGAAATTGAAGATCTGCCCTCTCAATTCAAATTAAGGGTACCTGCAATGTGGAGACAAGATGGGGACCACCAGGTAGGTGTCCTTGACGCACAAAACAGTCATCTTGTAGAAGTAGATCCCTGAGGAGGTGAATACCTCCCATCTTGAAATGGCGGTAAACCAGACACTCCTTGAAGGACCTGAGGTTTATCACCGGACGAAACCCCCGTCCCTCTTTTCGACCGGAAACAGATTGCTGACGAAACCTCTGGTGTGAAGGTCTGAGAAGCATATTGCATTCTTGGACAGAAGGTCCTGCACCTCTTGGTCTGTCAGGGACATCTCTTGAGTGGAAAAAGACAGCGGGGCTGGGTTTCACCGTCTGAGCTGGAGTTCCGTAGAACTCTATGTGGTACCCTTGGACGGTCTCCAGTACCCACTGGTATGCTGTTATCTCTTCTCATTTGTGTGCGAATAGGCGTAACCTCCCCACCCAAGCTGAATGGTGATGACAAAATGGGGCTTACCATTGTATCTATTGCTGTTGTTGGCTCCTCCTTGGGCTCGGTTATGCTTCTCTCTACCACCACCGTGGGAAGGATAGAAGGTTCCCATCGTGTCTTCCGTTGTTCTTCTTCGCTTGGGGTCTGTTACGGCCTTCGTAGGACTGGCGGCCGGAGGAGCTGTCCCTGCCTCTTCTGGCTCCTCCAGAAACCTTCTCTGGGAAGATCTTTGTCATTGAAGACTGGGCCTTGTCGAGGGCCAAGAACGTGGAGACAAACTTTCCCAGTTCTTTGACGGAGGGTTCACCACATAGGGTGCTCTTCGCAACCGGACCTGCATCCGAGGATGAAAGTTCCCCCAGCTTGGGGTCGATGTTTGAACAGCAGGGAATAAAAATGTTCAGCAGAGATGACGCAGTTGGCATTGCCAAGAAAGCAGATCACCCTCTCCGCCCAGCCCACTACGTTGTCTGGTGGGTGAGGTGTCCCTGACTGTTTCGCCTGTTCCACCAGTTCAATTATCTTGGTTAAGGGCCCCAATACGTCCAGAGGTTTGTCTTGGCATGACCGCAAGGACCTGTCTATCCCCTTCTTGAGGCCCCTCATGTATTTGGCGAAGAAGGTGCCTAATTTGGGGTCAATATCCTGGGTCGCTGTGACCTTATCGCTTAGGGATGGTCTGGGGCACTCCGCCCGTAGGCGGGCCCTAACCTATTTACCAATGGGTTGGCAGAGCTTGCTCGCCACATACTCCGCTACTTTTCTCTCAGGGACCCACTCCGCAGAGCACGGTTGATTTATTCCCTTGGATCGAACATGTCCCTAGGGGTCTCCCTCAAATATATCTGAGTTGGGCGAATATGAGCGCCAGAATCTGGCCGAGTCATGGGCCGCATCGGAGGTAATGTCACCCTCTTTGGTGTCAAAATCCATTGTGGCACCATCGCCCAATTCCCCGGATTTATTTTCCTCTCAGTAGGCTGCATCCTTCAGCATACGCGCACTCTTATGGAAGACTTTAGCCAGTCGTCTAAAGCCCTCCAGGTGCCCAGCGTTACGCTTGCCGGCCTTGCGTTTGGGGACAGAGGTCATCCCACTAGGCCCAGCCCCTCCGTCCCCCAGTATCCCTGTGCCTTTGTATACTTGGGACGACAGCTTGTTGACACGCTCCTGCAGATGAGCAAGCACCTGAGAGATGGCCTGGATAAGGAGCTTGTCCACCTCTACAGGAAGGCGTCACTGGTGGGGGGCAAACCTCCTCAGAGGTACATGAGGGTGAATAGTTGTGGTCCCTCTGGGACTGTATCTTTAAGGGTGAGAGCACCACTACGCCCTGCAAGTGTTATATAAGGGCAGCCCCCTGGCTGGTGCTCTGAGGTGGTGGTTGAGGTCTTTTTTACCTTCAAGGTGACAAGCTTTCCACTCGTGCCGCACTCGTGGTGTGTCACCACCAGAAAACCACATTTTTAGACTAAGCCCTTCAATCGTACTGCCTCTGGAGTACGAGGCCTGGAGGGAAGAGGCAGGAAGCGGGAAGACGGTTCTACCTCCCTCAGCGCTGTGCAGCCACTGGAGTGCTGACAGAGCTGCTCCGCGGCGAAAGGAATGCGTTGGGAAGTTCAAAAGAGCACCACATAACGCACCGACGTGGTAAAAGAGACACGCTCATCAGTTTGCCTGCCGCTGGGAATGAACCAATTTGCTATCAAGGTATCGCTTAAGATAAAGAACAAATGTTCGCTGTCAACACACTTAATTAAACAATGCTACACCAGAAGGCCCAATGATCCCACTAACTACACAGTCAGTAAGCAATGGAAAGGCACCTTAACTGACGTTGAGCATTGAAGAAGAGGAAGGACTACGGAATGATCTATATTATAAAGACTCTCGGACTATTACTTGATTGCGCTATTATTTGCCATGGTTACTCCCTGTGGTTCATGGGAGTTGTAGTATTTTTACAGAGTTTTTACTTTTACCGTTGAACTTCCTGTGACTTAAGATTGAAGAAAGTAATGCATAATCCTTGCCTCCAGTCATGACATAGAATACATGATTTACTGTGAATGTCAGGTATTATTCTCATATGGCTGAGGAAGATTGTGTGAATTTACAGAAATATGCTCTAATTGTTGCTTCTAGAGCACCTTCCAGAACCTCTATGACAAAAACATCATTCATGAAATCCCAGCAGAAGGTCAACATTTTTCACAGAGTAAAATCACCTTGAAATACAGCACAATCGCTAAAATAAGGTACCACCAACAAATGATTTACATTGTAATTAAAATCTGTTATCACCAGTTTAACATGCTCCTTTTGTGACATTCAAAACCTGCCATTCACTGCCATGCATTTCATTGGGGTCCATGTCCCAGAGTCCTGTAAGGGATGCCACAGCATGTTTCCATGTTGTGGCCAGCCAAATAGCTTTATCAATAATGAGAACTTTTAATGTTCTAATAACTCTGTGCACATCATGACAAGTACCACCAGATGACTTCAAGTACTCTAGTCACTTGTCATGTTCCACAGACAACATAAGCATTCAGTGAAATGTGATTCCTTTTATGTTGTGAGAAATTGATTATTGGGGCGTATATTTAGATCAGCTGTTCTATAGCAAAAGCATTTTTTGTGTACCAATAATTGGCTCCGTCTGATGAATCTCCATGAAGCGTTCCAAAATGGTGCTACTTTTTTACTAGTTTGTGCATGGAAATTTTCGGGATGGACCATCAAGCAGAGGTTGAGAAAAAAGGGGGTCTCAAAAATGCAAAGTTCCCATGCATTTTCCATAGACTTCTTTAGACACGGCTACAGCAAAAACTGCTCAACGAAATGACACCAAATTTGTCAGGAAGCTGGATCTTGGTCTACAGATTGTGCTATTTGTGATTTGGTGTAAATCTTTTCAGTAGTTTTTGAGAAGTTAAGGTTGAAAAATTAATGTATATCTGGATGGTTGGGTCTGCGAGAGTCTCGATGGATTCTTGCAGGAGCAGCAATTTAAAATAGAGCATTATGATAGGTCAAGGGAGCTTTCTTCCCCATCATCCATCTTGTTCCCGCAGAAGTCAAACTACTGTGGGAGCTAGCGCTCTGATTGGCTGCCAGCAACATCAGAAAAAGTTTGCTGGCAGCCATACGGGACTCAGGGACTATGTCCCCTGTCCTGAACAAGTTTAAAAATAAATGTAAGGGGCAAGGTAGGGATACCCTGATCACCTAGGCCCCATGGAGGGGACACAGAGGGAACCCTTGTAGGAAACTAGGTTGTTGTTGCAGTAGTCCCCCTACGTTTTGCCTGGTTTTGATGCAACTTTTTCTGAAGCACACTGGGTTCCTACTAACTAGGTCCCCAGTGCCAGTGTTCTTTCCCCCAAAAAAGACAACTGGTCACTTGATTCCCAAGTGGCCAGGCCTTCAGCACCTCTGTAAGTCCCTAGTAAGTACTACCTCTGGTATCTAGGGCATAGGTACTAAAGAGGGTCCCTAAAAAGTGCAGCATATCTTGTGCAACTCTAAGGTACCCCATAGGGAGCAGGGTCAAGACTGATTTGCATATGGCTAGGTCCAAACTGTCATGGCAAGGTGAGCAAAAAAATGATAGATTTAGGCCTAGATCTCCGTACTGGGGGTGAGTGTTTTGACATTGTTCAGCATTCCGTTCATCATTTGTTTCTTTTTGCAGTTGTCACCATAAGTGGGATGGGTAATCCCAGATGTATCAAGACTGATTTACAAATGGCTGGTTCCAAACTGGAATGGACTGGGAAGCAAAAAGGCAACAATGGATTTAGGCCCATATCTCTCCACTGGGGTAAATATTTGTACATTTTTCAGCATTCCTTCCATCATTTTTTTTTTTTTTTGCATTTGTCACCCTAAGTGGACAGGCATGCACAGATGTGGGTCCCGTGCTCACAGTGCCACCGGAGTCAGGCTAGTCTGGCTGATGAGAGGTGATACCCCAAAACCGGTCATAGGATGCTTACTTCCAGTGCAGTGAGGATCAGGCCTGGCAGTTTGGGCTGGACTGTTCCCATGGAGAGCAGGGTCATGACTGATTTGCATATGGCTGGTTCCAAAAAGGAATGGTGTTGTGAGCAAGAAAACAATGGACTTAAGCCCAGATCTCTGTAGTGGAGGTGAGTATTTGACATTGCTCAGCATTCCGTGCCATCATTTGCTCTTTTTGAGTTTGACTTCTTAAGTGGGACAGATATGGAGAGATGTGGGTCCCATGCTCACCATGCCACTGGAGTCAAGTTATCCTGGCTGATTGGGGTGATACCCCAAAACAGGTCCTAGGGTGCTTGTTTCTGGTCCAGGGAGGCCCTGGTCTGGCAAACTGGCATTGTGTGATAAGCACAAAAACTATGGATTTAGGCTCAGACTCTGTACTAGGGGTTGAGTGTTTGACATTGTTCAGCATTCCATCCCTCATTTATTCTTTTTTGCACTGTAAGGGAGCCAGCACAAACCTCTCACAGACTGCCACTGGATGCTGTGTGACAAGGTGCACTAGAAAGTGAAAACATATCATATCACACTTTTGTGTCACCTCTTCAGCAGGCCTTACAGCCCTAAGGAAGGGTGCATTACATTACATGTGAGCACATATCTGCATGAGCAGGTATGCCCCTGTGCTGGTCAGTTCCATTACTGCCAATACAAGTGATCAGGGAAGCCATTTAAACCATATGCGGGTCACTGTTAAAAACGTGTTCCCCATCTAAACGATGGCTTCACTGAAACCAGGCATAATAAATGTCATATTAATAAACCTAAGCTGATTCTACTGACTGATTTATTAATACATGCACCCGGGGGAAACCTTAGAGTGAGCCTGCTCCCACATTAGAGATTCTGACTGCCCCCCCCCCCCTCCCCGGGGTGAGGACCTTTGCTCTCAGGAGGTCAGGAACAAAGCCTACCCTGGCAGAGGGTGTTTACACCCAGTCCCACAGGAGGACCTGCAAATTAGCATTACAAGGTGTGGAGCTTCAAAGAGCCCACCGCCTTTGAAAAGCGAATCTGACCTCCCTCACAGGAGAAAAAGCAGAGCCCTCTGACCGGAGCCCTTTTGGCACCTGGACGGTATGGAAAATTAGTAGTCAGACAGGTGTGTTCACCCTCAGGCTAGTGCCACACCTAAGGTGGGCTACCTGAAGTGGATACAACTTTGTTATGGCAAACCTAGTAACTCTGGGACAGGGTCATGCCCATTTCCCACAGGAAGTGATCATATAGGGGTATTAGTGACCCCAGGGGTAAGTAGCCTATTGGCTACTACCCTACGCTCCCCTAACACTGCTAAATCTCTTATTTAGGGGAGCTCCTGGCACCAGAAATGCAGAACCTTCTGATCTTGAAGAAGAATACAGACATCAAGAGTCACAAGAACAGAAGATCAGCAACTGACTTGGCACCAACCCTGCAGGCCTGTTAGCTGTCCTTGACAATTGCACCAAAAAACTCCTGTACCCCCTTAGGGAGCTCATCCTACTTTATGACCAGTTTCACTGCCCAAAGATCTGCTGCTGCCCCTTCCTTGCACCTTCTGGAAAGCAGGTGAGAGCTGTGCTCTGTCGAGCACGGTCATTAGCACTCCTAGTGAACAACTTTCTTCTGTAAGGGACGACCTTGCAGCCCAGCAGCACCAAACCTGGGGCCCTCCTTCCAAATACAGCAATTAGAGCAGCAGGACATATGACCCCCAAAAGATAAAGAGACACAACAGGTCCTGGGCATTGCTGCAGAAGCATCTGGACCTTTCATAAAATGCAGTTTGTGCATCATTTTAAGGACACGGCGTGGCAGGAATATCACAGACAGATAAGGTTTAACTGAGAGATTACTATAACTGCTATAGCTGTGTATCACTAAAAGATATGTTTAATGATTTAACAGAGAGGCTTCCAGAGAACTTTGTCGGCTGTTACATATTTGTTAAACACTTTATCTTCATTCTCAAGTACAGGGCTGGCCAGAGCCATTTCTTCATACATATCCGTGAATTGTATGAAAGGCAGTTTGTGAGTCATTTTTAATGGAAACTGGCAGTGACTTGACATGTTTATTAATGAAGTAAAGATATTTCCAAAGAACTTACTGAAATGTTAAATATTTGTAAATCTTTCAGGGATTCAGTTTCAGGGCTGGCCACATGCCAGGTCAAAGGTTGTTACCACATTTAATTTGTTTTTCACTCAATCTGTAGGTTCATATATTTCAGAGTGGCAAAATTACCTGGGACCTAAGGAAGTACTTAACAGTCCACAATCACCTGCTCATAAAAAGCCCTTTTTGAGCAAAATTACACCAAAGGGAGTGAAGTAATGAATCAGGTGGCCCTAACCCAGCCTCCCACCTTCTCCAAGTGTGCTGGTCAGTGTGGGTAGCCCCGATCGTTAGTCCTTGGTTCTGGTAGAGTCTGATTTTGACATTCTTGCCCAGGCTCTTTGCAACCATGAAAACTGTTGCATTGTTGCATGAAAACAGCGATACAACAGTTTTTACTGCACCCTCCTTGCGACACTATGGATGCGCCATATTTAATGTACATGTCACAAGGGGTGACAGATACGTCAGTATTTCTGACATATATGACGGCGCAAAACTGACGCATTACTGAAGTTGTGTCAGAAGTGTGACGCAACTCCAGCAATGCATGGGGGAGGCCTATCTTTAATGTAATGCATCACTTTTACGCCTGCCAAGAAGCAGGCGTAAGGTTTTGATGGAATGGCATTCTAGAAGTGTCGCAGTGATATCTCATAGATTTCACTGCACCACTCTTACGAGTCTTTGTTGCATGGGAACGTCCACCCTCCATACATTATACCTGACACAGGTATATTGTGGTGCAGGGCTTTACAAGGCAATGCATTTGCCTAGATGCGTCACCTTGTAAATATGCTGCAATGTGAAGCCTTGTCTACGCCCCCGCTGTGTCACAACAAGTGAAGCAAATGCGGCACAAAAGTGTTGCAAGGGGCTCATAAATAAGCCCCTCTGTTCTTTATCTCAAAGTTGCCTTTGTCATGCAGTTCTATGATGGGAGTTCATCTAAGGGCCACAGAAAGTTGACTCAGACTGTTTAGGACTATGGATGCTTCACTCCATGACCCTCACCAGATGATTAGTGACAACAAATATTTTACTGAATAGTATAGTATATTTCACTGAATAGTATTTTGGATCACACTTTGATATGTATTAGATGAGATATGGGGGGTTTGACTCCACCACTGACCATATGGCAAATAAATATTATGAATATAGAACTCTAGGGGTAACAGAGAAACTCTACTTCTTCCCCTTTCACTCTAAATGAGGGGTCATTGGCTTCTACTTAGACCTTGTGGGCACCAATCAAGTCTTATGCTAAGGGACAGATGATGAAAGATACCGCACTCACTAAATGAAAATGACAGAGATGCAATGACTGGAATGGAGGCACAGCACTTCATTGCGGGATATAATGAACATCTCAAGCCAGAGGCCCTTAAGGAATTGTTTCAGTCAAAACAAACTCAATAGTTCATATAGTAGACAGGCAGAAACCATGCGCTTCCAGTTAAGCAAACTACAACACATTACAAAAGAGGAGAGAAATCTGAAGGCCCAATGGCAGCCCAGCTACGATAACAAGAGTCTAAAAGAATAATACCAGCAATCATTAAGGGCAGGGGGAAATTGACTACTAACCTGCAGATACAGGGAAAATTGACTCATTTTATAAAGCGCTCCATAGGTCACTCCTAATAACCCAGAAACTGCTATGAATGATTTCATGTGACCAATCTCTTTGCCTAAACTTAATGACGATCATAGCGGATCATTAGGCAAAGACACAACATAAGAAGACATTAAACTGGTCATTTATAGTATGTCTACTCGTAAAGCACCTGGAGAAGATGTGCTCCCTTAAGAATTCTATAAACTCAATAAAGACCTAGTAACCCAAATTTGTGTAACATGTATAATGAAATTAAATTAAAGAAACAGGATCCATTTGAGATGAATTTATCAGGGTGAGGATCTCCTTCATATCTAAAGATTGCAGAGACCCTCTATAATGTGCAAAATATAGGCCGATATCTCTACTGAAATGTGATATGAAATTCCACACAAAGATACTTGCAAACAAACCGAGGACCCTCATACCACACATGCATCCGGAGCAATTAGGCCAAACATATCTCCCACTTTTGCATCTCCTTTGGTGAACTAAAAATGATATAGACAATGAATTGATAATTTCCCTAGATGATGAAAAAGCATGTGATCGCCTTGAATGTTCTAATCTATTCTATATAATAGAGAAAATGGGACTGGGACAAAATTTTATCAGGAATGCTGAATGGCTGTATACTAGTCACTTATGATCCTCATAGACTCCTTTGCTGTCTTCTTTGGGTATACAGTGAATTGACCCAAATTTGAAGCCTTGCCCATGAACCACAGCATGAATACACAAGTAATTGAAATTATGCTTTTTCAATGGAAGCAATCCATTTTAGAACATCTGGGCTTTTATATCAAAAGAGACCTTTTGAATGTAGTGAATGACAAGTGACATCACTTCTGGGTAAAGTGAAATAGACCTTAAACAATGGTCATCTTCACAGCTATCTCTCTGGGGTAAGCACAAGTTTTAAAAATTAACATTGCACGAAGTTTTAAATATGTGTTCAAGATGTTCCCTTTACACATGCCAAAAACCCTATTGCATACTTTGGAATCCACCATGCAGCCTTATCTCTGGAATCTGCAAAAATCAAGACTCTATGCTTCTACAAAGATGGGAGGATTGAAATGACCACACATGGAATCATAGTGGCTCACTCATCAGTTGGCCCCGGCAGTCTATCTACTAGCATCACACATGCAAACTCCTATCTGGGTTTAAATAGAAAGACATTTTACAAATGCACATAAGGTCCTAGGTATTTACAACATGGACCACTGCCGTACAGATCAGGCGGAAAATGAAATGCTGCATCACCCTGACACTTCAAACCCCCACTCCACAAACAAGTGTAATGCTATCAACCCCTTCTACAAAGAATCCGGCAGCACATCAATAAGACCAAGCTTACTTCTCCCCTAATCTATCACTAGTGTATCCTTCAAGCACCCGTCTCTTCCTGAACTTCGAAAATTCTCAACTTCCTCCAAGACACCTCCTGTGATGCTGATCATGTCTTACCCTCACACTTGATCAAAGCCCTGTATGGAAAGCTCTGTTGGCCTACACATCATTCTTTACTCAAGTTATCTTCCCAGAAGGCCTCCTGAAAAGACTGACACTAGACCCTGATAACATTGCTGGGTCCATCACTCACCTAGCCTTCTGTCGCAATACCATGAAAAAGGAGTCTGTGCACAGTTCAAGATTACATCCATGTCAACCATCTCCTGCATGACTGCCAATCCAGCTTCCGATCATCGCTGCAGCTTAGAGGCAGCTACACTACATATCAAAGGCTACTAAACATCCTTTGGTATCATCAATCACCCCACAGACATCCTTACTTCTCAAATTGGATTATTTGTCAATGCCCTGCACTGGTTCCCCTCCTACCTTTGCCACCAATGCTATGCTTCCCCATGGGCTTCTTCAGCCCTATCATTCGTGGAGTCCACCAAGTTCCATACTGTTCCATTATCTTTAAAATGGTACAAGAAGCCCCTTGGGAACGAAACGCAACAAAAATGCAGTCAGTGTCATGGAAACAAGCAGAAAAGTACTCGCTGGTGTGTGTCACCTTGAAAGAGCAGCTTAGAGAGCCCGCCTTGTGACCAAGCAGCAGCCGCCCGCGTATAAACAAAGAGAGATGCCCGCGCCGGTTTGACGAAGTTCATGTCCTTGGTAGGATTATACTGTTGGTAGCCGAGGTCCCTGCTTGGTCAGTAGGCACAACCAGTCTGCTTCAATAGTTTAATTGGAATAAAACAGAAATCCAGGATCAATGTGTAACCCTGACACCTCTCACCTCTTTCAAAGTCATGAGTATGTAATATAGTCCTGCCGTAATCCCAGCATGTTGCTCCTCACAATAGAAACAGTCACTTTCTGGCCCGCAGTAAATTACAGTTTCACACAAAGGGACATATCAACAAGGGCTTTATCTCTGCTTTTTTTACTTTGAAAGCCAAAAAAGCAGAGATAAAACCAGCACCCTATCAACAACAGGGTGCTAACATGCAAATTCGCATGTTAGCACCCTTTTACTCTACGCGTCCCCTTGCATCTCTTATGAGATGCAAAGTGGGCCTTCCAGACTAAAATAATAGGAGAAGTGTCGCTAAGCGACATTTCTCCTATTATCAAGAATATCGCTAACCCTGTTAGGGACAAAAAAAGCAGCGCTAACCGCGGTTAACGCTGCTTTTTTACGTCTGGTATTTTTCTGACTTAGCCATGATATTCTATGGAAGGTGGATATCATGGCTAAGTTTGTCTGTCCCTATCAACAAGCTAACGGTAGATTATCGCTGGGTTTCCAGCGATAATCTCACGTTAGCCACTTAGCGTGAGGATTTTTATCGCTATTGAGATAAGCGTTGCTAATAGCACGCTATCTCAGCGATAAAAATCAACGCTTGCCGGCGATAATTATCCTAGCGCTAAGTGCGCTTAGCGATAATTATCGCCGGTTGTTGTTGATTTGCCCCAAAGTCTCTCCTGCTCATCGCCAACTCTGTAGTCATCTTCTCAACACAAATCACGTTGTGAAACAATGTGGTTTATTCAGCCAAGTAAAACACGTCTGCCTCAAAGGGGCATAGGAGTAACTGACACTCATGGAATGCAGTGCTATGGCGTTAACACTCTGCTTAACACATCACTACAAACACCTGTTCCAAACTTGGCTCAACAACATGAACCTGGGCAGCTTTGAACCTAACCATTTAATCAAAGCCAAGGTACTTGGATTCACCCAGTACACAAAACACACCTCCAGGAAGAAATTGCAAAACAGGCAGCCTTTAAAACCTACTCTCCCTACTGCAGAATCTGAAGCCATTCCTGCTTGAAAGTGACTTTAGAACATCTGTTCAAACACTAATTTTCTCACTTCTGAAAGGCATAAATTCCCTACTCCACAGCTTCCCAGTCTCAGCACTAACCTCAGTTAAGGACATCATACAAGCCGCAACACACCTTGCCAAGAGCCTAAAGGAATATGGCCATATCACCCCCACCGTGATGGAGTTTTAGTGGCTCCTCTTGCCATCACACACCATCTTTAAAACCAGTAACATTACCTACACATCCATCGTGACTGGCTCCTCCACCTATTCGATTAACATGCTCACAACCTTGGGTGACTTTTGACATACTGACCACCAGGACACCATTAGAATGGAGATGAAGAAACACAAGAATGAAAAAAAATAGACAGTACTCCTTCTCCTTTTATGCACAAGTATTTGGAAAACACTTTCTGGTTCCAACAGGACTGTCCCAACCATGCTTCACTTTATGAAAAAGCTGAACCCACACTTCGATACATAACACAATATTGCGATGAAGCCCAGCTAAAATTATTCATTTACTGTTTCTTTGTCTTTGACATAGCGCTCCGCTGCCTTATATATGAATAACACATACATACATACATGCTAATTCATGCCACTATATGTTAGCTTATGTGACCTCGTGTTATGTTTTGCCATGCTATGGCTTGCTAGGCTATGATGTGATCAAGGCTGCCTCTCTCTGAAATACCAGACAAGGAAGAAAAGAAGGTAATGTACATTTTTCATATTTTTTGCATGCACCAAACATAAATATGTTTTGCTTTCTTCCATGCATAAATTCTGATGGCACTTCTTGTAAAAAGCTCAGCAGGATGGAAGACAAGCCAAAAACAGAAAATTGTCCATGTGTGCAGCAAAATATCATTCTGACTCTACGGTTTATTGGTTCAGTGCCACCTTGCAGTTAAACCTATGCTTGGCACAGTCTATCCCTAAATGTCCCATAGGTTTTAAAGGATCAACACAGCAAAAACATGTTCTGTTGTGTCAGCTTGTGTTAGGGGCAGCCAATGCTGCATCATGGCCAAGAGCACTAGCTGAGGGTCAGCCTTTCCAGGAGCAGCAAAAACCTTCCAAGCAAAGAAGACAGACAGCAGGATCAGCACAGGAAGCCCAGTAAAGGTTTCTCTGGCCCATGAATCAGATGCAAGCACATAGATCACCATAATTATCAACACAGACAAGTGTTAAAGTATTCTGGCTCTTGTTATCTTATGCTATTCTTTATAGTTTTATGTTATGTTTCTGCTAGATCTAGGTGTTGCTTTCGATACCGTGTCACACGCAAGGCTGGGCTTACAAGGTACGTACCTCTCATGGGTGACATCTTTTTGAGTGATCGAACCTTCCAGGTTTCCTCTGGGAATGCTACTCGCCTCAGGGGTTCCCCTGGGCTCAGTCTTAAGGCCGGCCTTATTTAATATCTATGTCCACCCTCGGTTGGATTTGGTTGAAAGTTTTGGCCTGACTTTACTTTCCTATGCGGACGACACGCAAATATTTTATTCTTTGTCGTCCGCTCAGGATTTTAATTCTGAGGCCCTAAACTCCTGCCTTAACCACGTAGCCATATGGATGAAAAACAATTCATTAAACTTTGATGGCAAAAAACTGAGGTTTTGGTGCCATTATGGGGCCCTCAGCATTGACCTGGAAACCTGGGTATACTCCCTTCCCAAAAGTTGAAGAATCTTGGCTTCCAACTGGACAACAAGCTGTCCACGAAGTCACAAGTTGTGAAATTGGCTGCAACCTTTTTTGCCGTGTTGAAATAGCTGCAAAAAATCCTCTGGCTTCTTCCATTTTCAGCCCAAAAGACAATTGTTCAGGCTCTCATCCTGTCTAGATTAGACCATGGCAATCTCCTTTATTAAGGAATTGACAATGCTTCCATCAGAAGGATGCAAGTGGTCCAAAGCTCGGCAGCCAGGCTGCTTTACACGCTCCCCAAAACTACAGCTGCCTCCTCTCCGTTGAGAGAGCTCAACGGAGTGCATACAGTATGTTTATCACATCATAAGCATGATAAGTGTAATTATTGGTAATGTATTTTTTATTATCATAGATACCCCTGAAGAAGGGTTTGTCCCGAAATGCATTGGGTGTTTTCCAATAAAGCGTGACATGTGGAAACATGCATCATTCCTGTGCTTATTTGAATAACACTGAAACCCAATAAAAATGAGTAAAATGAATTGAAGAAAACTAAGGCTTAAAGAGAATTAATTTGAATGGACAAAATTGCGGAATAAGCGAAGAGTTTCATGTATTTAATTCATTGGATTCGTTTTCAAGAATAATGGCTGTGCAGCTTGATGGGGATCGTAATGTGGTGCCCTTGTGTTCTCACTATCATTGCAGCGCAATTGGACAGAGCGCAGAGCAAGCGAGCACGCCAAACAGGTTTAAATGCGGGAGTACGTTAAAACATTGTTTACATTGAAAATGGGAGTACATAGGTGTGTATCTCACCATCTTGTATTTGTACTTGAATGAACTTTCTGTCCAAAAGGAGAGATTGCACCCGAAAAGGAGAAGGGACAAGTAAAACAGGTTCAAATCAGTGGACATGAACATCAATATATTGCACAGGAGTGTTTGTTTCCCTGAGGGTCTAGAGCATTCAGCTTTGAGAACACTACATGTGTCGCTTTCCAAAAGATACTTTATCTATTTCTTAATAAATTTGGCCACATGCTCCTGTGGCCACTACTCCTAGCTTCTCGGATGTTTTAAGGTTAAGAGGGGAGACCATTTCCTCTCCCAAAGGGTTGAGAATGCTGTCTTTAAAGGTGGATGGGAAATCCTCCTCGTTTGCTTGGGTGTAAAATTCTTGGTCGTCATCCACGTCCAAGTCAAGGACATATTCATTAAGAATATCTGAAGCCTCATCATCTAGAAAAATATTATCTCCCATTTCATTTTCAGCAGCAAGATGTTTTGTGCCGCTAGGGACACCCAGATTGTTTGTGCCGTTAAGGACACCATGATAGGTCGTGCCGCTAAGGACACCCAAGGAGTTTAAGGGGCGGGTACCGCCATTAGTTGTTGAAGTGTTAAGACCTCCTGAGTTAGATGAGGTGCTAGGACCTCCTTGTGAGAAGTTGGCCTGGTATATGCTGTCCACTAATTAAAGTGGGCACCTTGCACCAGTCCAAACAACCCTTATTGATGATTAGGTTAAAGACAACCTTTATAGAAAGCTATCCTAGGGGCAGCTGTGGAGAGCAGCTGTGGAGAGCAGCCTTCAGGCTAAGTCTCGAAGGAATGGAAAGCTGCTTTTTTACCGTTTTAAAGTTAGCATTTGCCGCAAGGTTATAATGCACTTAAATATATATGGTTGGCTGCATCACAGACAACCCCGGAAAATAGGTTCCGAAGGCGGCAGAGGAGCTCTGCTCATTTAGGGGCACCCTCTCACATAAAACCCAGCACCCTGCCTTCAGGATTGATAAGGCCTGCAATAGGGGTGACTTATAGGTTTATATGTGTAGTGATTTAGAATAGATATAGTGAATCTATATCTAAGTAAGGGGTGCATGCACCACCTTACACAGGCTTCAGTAGCAGACCTGTGGTGTCAGTTTGAATGGTCTCTCAGGGGTGGCACAATACATGCTGCAGCCCCTGGGAGGCCTCTGGGGTACCTATACCCTGGGTACAGTGTGTACCATATACTAGGGACTGATAAGGGTACCCCAGTATCCAAACAGGAGTGTACCTAAAGTACATGCAATCAATTTAGAGGAGAAAGCAGCTAGATTGGTGTCCTGGACAGCAGGATCCCAGTCAGTCTTTGTCAAAACCAAAAGGTGGGGGTAACTATAAGAAGCAGATCCTAATCCCCAACACAACCCCTCCCAAACGTAGTGACATTAAACTAACCTTGACCAGTTGAGTCTTCATGTTCTAAGTGGAAATATCTTGAGAGTCCATCTGTATTGGCATGGTTACTCCCAGGTCAATGTTCCACTGTATAGTCCATCCCCTGTAGGGAAATGGACCACCTCAAAAGTTTGGGGTTTCACCCTTCATCTGTTTTAGCCACAAGAGGGGCTTATGGTCTGTCTGAACAATGAAGTGAGTGCCAAACAAGTATGGCCTCAGCTTCTTCAAGGCCCAAACCACAGCAAAGGCTTCCCTCTCAATAGCTGACCAATGTTTCTCTCTGGGGGTCAGCCTTCTGCTAAAAAAAGCTACTGGCTGATCCTGACCCTCTTCATTCAGCTGTGATAACACAGCCCCTACCTCCAAATCAGATGCATCAGTTTGAACAATGACTTGTTTGGAATAGTCAGGACTTTGCAGAATAGGAGCAGTGCACATGGCCTGCTTCAGGTCATCAAATGCCCTTTGACAGCTAACTATCCACTGAACTTTCTTCAGCATTCTTTTGGAAGTTAAGTCATTCAAAGGGGTCACTTTGGATCCATAACCTTTGACAATCCTCCTATTAGTACCCAGTCAGGCCCAAGAAAGCTCTGATTAGAGTCTGGGAAGTTGGAGCAACCCAGTCCATGATGGTCTGGATTTTACTCTGCAATGGTTGAACCTGACCTCCACCCACAAGGTGGCCTAGGTATACAACCTGATTCTGTCCTATCTGGCACTTGGAGGCCTTGATAGTGAGGCCTGCTTTCTGCAGGGCCTCCAAAACATTTCTCAGGTGGATGAGGTGATCCTCCCAGGTGGAGCTAAAGGCAGCAATATCATCTAGAACAGCTGCACTATAGGCTTACAGGCAAGTAAGGACTTTGTTCACCAACCTTTGAAAAGTGGCAGGTGCATTTTTAAGCCAAAGGGCATCAAAGGGCATCACCCCTTGAGAATGCTGTTTTTGGCTTTGCATCCTCAGCTAATCTGATTTGCCAGTAGCCAGCTCTCAGGTCAAATGTACTCAGAAACTTGGCTGAGGCCAAAGTATCTATAAGTTAATCTGCCCTGGGTATTGGATGGGCATCAGTCCTAGTGACTGCATTGAGATCCCTGTAGTCAACACATAACCTCATTTCTCTCCTACCATTCTGGCTGTAAGGTTTTGGTACCAAGACTACTGGACTAGCCCAAGGGCTATCTGAAGGCTCAATTACTCCCAGGTCCACCATTTTCTGGACCTCAGTCCTGATGCAGTTCCTGACATGGTCAGGCTGCCTGTACATCTTCTTTTTAACAGGCAGACTGTCACCTGTGTCCACTTCATGAGTGCACCAGGTAGTCTGACTTGGAGTCAGTGAGAATATATGTCTGAACTGATTCAGGACTCTCCTGCAATCAGTTTGCTGCTGATCAGTGAGGCTGCCTGCCAAGGCTACACCATCTACTGAACCATCACAGATTTCTGTGAGATCAGATCAGGGAGTGGATCACTCTCTTCCTCATGTCCCTCATCAGTAGCCATGAGCAAGCCCATGTCTGCCCTGTCAACATATGGGTTGAGCCTGTTCACATGGAGCACCCTATGGGGGCTCCTGGGAGTTCCAAGGTCCACCAGGTAGGTAACCTCTCCCTTCTGCTCAATGATTATATGAGGGCCACTCCACTTGTCTTGGAGGGCTGCTGAGGCCACAGGATCCAACGCCCATACTTTCTGTCCTGACTGATAAACAGTCAACATAGCCTTTTGGTCATGCCAGGCCTTTTGCAATTCCTGGCTAGCCTTAAGGATACCTTATTCATGTACTCAGCCATCCGGGAGCGG
Organism: Triturus cristatus; assembly: GCF_964204655.1. Lineage (NCBI taxonomy): Eukaryota > Metazoa > Chordata > Amphibia > Caudata > Salamandridae > Triturus > Triturus cristatus. The sequence goes on along the minus strand of NC_140582.1, from coordinate 1,197,688,914 downwards.
AGACCAAGTACATAGTCCACAATATCCTGTTTAGGGGGTTTGAGAGGTAACTCCCATCCCTCCTTCGCTAGACATAAAGTACCCCTAACTGGATGTCCAAACAGAAGTTCAAAAGGGCTATAACCAACCCCCTTCTGAGGAACCTCTCTGTAGGTAAAGAGAAGGCAGGGCAAACGTATGTCCCATCTACGCCTGAGCTTTTCAGGGAGACCTTTAATCATGCCCTTGAGGGTTTTACTGAATCTCTCAACTAACCCATTGCATCGTGGGTGATAAGGGGTGGTAAATTTGTAATTTACTCCACAATCCTTCCACATAGCAGTCAAGTAACCAGACATACAGTTTGCATTTCTGTCTGATACTACCTCCTTAGGAAAACCCACTCTGGAAAATATTCCCAGAAGGGCTCTAGCCACAACAGGAGCTGTGGTAGTCCTAAGTGGAATTGCTTCTGGATACCTAGTGGCATGGTCCACCACCACTAGTATGAATCTGAGCCCAGATGCAGTTTGAGGATCCATGGGACCAACAATGTCAATCTCAATCCTCTCAAAATGAACCCCCACCATAGGTAGTGGTACCAGGGGGGCCTTGTAGTACCACCTGCCTTGCCACTGGCTTGACAAGTGATACAGGAGCGACAAAACTCCTTTGTGTCCTCTGACATATGTAGCCAATGAAAGTGATGGACAAGCCTGTCCTAAGTCTTATTTTGGCCTAAGTGACCTGCTAATGGGATATCATGTGACAGTGTCAATAGGAAGCCCCTAAACTTCAGAGGTACAACCAACCTCGTGGTAGCAGACTGGTAGAGACTAATCTGCACTCTGAGGGAGGGGGGAAGACACTGCCTTACCCCTACTGCTCCTTCTCTTGGAAGGCACCTGGTCCATTATTCCAGGATCCAGGGCCTGTTCAGTGGAAGGCATTTTTGCCTGTGACCTAGTCATGGCAAACACATCTGCAGGGATGCCTAACATTTCTGCATGTGTCCTGAGTTCCACCTCAGCACAAGCTGTTTCCAAATCACTGCATTCAACAGGGAGGTCTGCACTTCCCACAACCTTCTTAGGGCCAGTTACCCCTCCCAGGTGAAATTCACAACTGCCAAGGAATGGTCTGTCCTGACGTTGCTTGCATTGGCCACTTGGTAAATCTCACCAAGTATGACTTATTCAGGGGCCACAAGATCTTTTGTCACCATTGTGACACTTGCACCTGTGTCCCTGAATGCCATGACCTCCCTACCATTGATCAAAGGCTGCAGTCTGTATTTGCCCAGATTACTGGGACTGACAAATAAGGAGGCAATATCCATGCCTCCATCAAAGATTAACACAGCCTGAGTTGGAACTCTTGCTAGGCCAGAGTCCATCTCAGATCCCAGGGTTAACCCTACTACATCCTTATTCTGTGTACCATCACTTTGAGCTGCACTAGGGGGAACAGTTGCCTTAGGGGCAGTGGTGGCTGGAGTAGATTCCTTGGATTTTGAACAATCATTTGTCCAATGGGCCTTCTGTTCACAGATATGACACCAAGGTTTCTTTTTGCCTTTACCTTTGTTGGATTGTGCCTCCCCCAGATGAAGACTTTTGGGGCCCTTGTAAAGACTTCTGGTCTTTACCCTTCTCCCCACCCTTATCTGAGGTTTTAGAATCAGGCTTATTAGAGTCACCACCTTGGTTCTGAGCTTTCTGCTTCACCCTGGTTCTGACCCATTTGTCTGCCTCCTTTCCCAATTCTTGGGGAGAGGTCAGATCAGAGTCCACCAGGTACTGATGCACCAACTGATTTTGACAATTATTAAGGATCTGCTCCCTCATAATTAAATTGTACAATACTTAAAAATCACACAGTTTACTGCCAAGTAACCAGCCTTTCAGAGCCTTAGTAGCACAATCTACAAAGTAAACCCAGTCCTGAGTCAGTTCCTTCTGGGTGTATCTGAACTTAATCCTGTATTGCTCAGTGGTTAAGCCAAACCCATCAATGAGAGCACTCTTCAAGACTGTGTAATTATCAGCATCCTCTTCTCTTACAGTGAGGAGCTTATCTCTACCTTTGTCGGCAAAGGATAGCCAGAAGATAGCTACCCACTGCTCTTGAGGGACCTTATGCACTTTACAGGCCCTCTATAGTACAGTTATCCATTTGTGGATGTCATCCCCACTCTGATAGGGAGGGACTATCTTGTTCAGGTTCCTATGATCATGAGTATGCTCTCTAGTTCTCGGGACACTGTTGCTGCCACCATGGGGCTCTAGCCCCAACCGTCTGGAAGCTCTCTGGAGCTCTAGGGATTCCCTGTCCAAGGCCAATTGTTCCCTCTTGGGTATGAGTTTGATCCTCTCATACTAAAGTAATTTAAACTTATTCTCATAAGAGGAGTCCCTTTTATGAGAAGCAGAGGTCCCTACTGAAGTACCTGAATGAGTAGATTCCGCAGAGTCAGATCTTGATCTTCTAGGTAAACTTTGTACCCTTCCTGGGGGGGGGGGGGGGAGAGAGGGCCAGTGGGGCCTTCTACTCCACCTAAAGGCAAAGTTGGATTTCCCAGGTTAGAATCATCTTGATTCTCCTGGCCAGCATTTGAGTCCAGATCAAACAAGCATTTACAATGCAACAGGTCTCGCATTTGTAAATTTTAGAGCTATCGTACACTAAAACTACGGACCCAAATCACTCCATTCCAATGCTCGCAAGACTCCAAGATTACATCAGGTGTGATAATGTAATGTTAGCACGTATTTGTTATCTTAGCTCATCCTGCTATCCTTACACACTTGGAATATATTATGACATTTATTCAGAATTAATAAGGGCAGAAGTTACAACTAAAAAAACTGCCTGCAGCACTGAGCCCATATACACTATAAGACGAGCATATTTTCAAATACAAATGCTGAGTTTTAAGCACGACGGCGTGCTTGTCTACAAAATCAGGAATTTTCACGCTCGCTGCTAACATTAGCTGCAATAGTAATTACGACCCAAATCACTCCATTCCAATGCTCGCAAAACTCGCAGATTACATCAGGTGTGATAGTATAATGTCAGCACGTAATTGTTATCTCAGCTCATCCTGCTATCCTTACACACTTGGAATATAATGTGACATTTATTGAGAATTAATAAGGGCACAAGTTACAACTAAAAAAACTGCCTGCAGCACTGAGCCCATATACACTATAAGACAAACATATTTTCAAATACAAATGCTGAGTTTTAAGCACGACGGCGTGCTTGTCTACAAAATCAGAAATTTTCACGCTCGCTGCTAACATCAGCTGCGATAGTAATTACGAGCCAAATCACTCCATTCCAATGCCGCAAAATAAAGACAGCTAAACCCTTCTAGTAAAATAAATACAACGACCTAAATAGCAGTACAACTCTTCCCGAAAAATAAATTAAAACAAAATAAATAGCAGAAATGGACCATCGTACACTAAAACTACGGACCCAAATAACTATATTCCAATGCTCGCAAAACTCGCAGATTACATCAGGTGTGATAGTATAATGTCAGCACGTAATTGTTATCTCAGCTCATCCTGCTATCCATACACACTTGGAATATAATGTGACATTTATTGAGAATTAATAAGGGCAGAAGTTACAACTAAAAAAACTGCCTGCAGCACTGAGCCCATATACACTATAAGACGAGCATATTTTCAAATACAAATGCTGAGTTTTAAGCACGACGGCGTGCTTGCCTACAAAATCATGAATTTTCACGCTCGCTGCTAACATCAGCTGCGATAGTAATTACGACCCAAATCACTCCATTCCAATGCTCGCAAAACTCGCAGATTACATCAGGTGTGATAGTATAATGTCAGCACGTAATTGTTATCTCAGCTCATCCTGCTATCCTTACACACTTGGAATATAATGTGACATTTATTGAGAATTAATAAGGGCAGAAGTTACAACTAAAAAAAATGCCTGCAGCACTGAGCCCATATACACTATAAGACAAGCATAGTTTCAAATACAAATGTTTAGTTTTATGCACGACGGCGTGCTTGTCTACAAAATGATGAATTTTCACGCTCACTGCTAACATCAGCTGCGATAGTATAGTTACAGCACGAAATTGTAACATGAAATCATCCTGCCGTCTTTACATACTTAGAACATGGGATGAGATTCGAGAGGGATTAATAAAGTTAGAGCTTGCAAGTATAAAACACCCGAAAACAGTGAGCCCATGTGGTTACAACAACAAAATAGCACCAAAGGCTAAACTGATGTTCCTTATAACACGAGCACAGTTGTAAATAAGAAACGTTTGTTTTGGGCAAATGTATACCATTTTACACATCAACACGCTTCACGCTCGCTGCTGATATCAAGTATGATCGTATATTTACGGGACTTCATTCACACATCAAATCATCCTGCTATCCTTACGAAGTCAGTACATGGTGTGCCATTTGTTATATATTCATAAAGGCACAAGGGACAATTATAAAAGAGCCTGAAGCATTGCGCCCATGTACACTATTATTCAAGGGTTTCCTACCCGCATCCACGCTACGCGCACACAGCCACTTCGCAGTGCCCTTCAATTGGGAATAATGTGTGAAAAGGGTAAAAAAATCGGAAGACAGAAAGTCTGGTATGGTGTGAAGCGTCAACTTGTTTGTGGCAGCTAAAAAACGAAAGAAACCAGGCCAAGATAATTAAGTACATTGAGATGGGCAGTATAGATTGTAATCTCTTCGTTCCCAGCTTCAAAGACATGCAAATGAAGACACAGAGTGATGCGAAAGGTCTTTTCCATTCCAATGCCGCAAAGTGAAGACAGCCAAACTCCCGGGAAAATAAATAAAAATAAGCCCAAAAGCAGAAACGGACCATCGTACACTAAAATTACGACCCAAATCACTCCATTCCAATGCCGCAAAATAAAGACAGCTAAACCCTTCCAGTAAAATAAATACAACGACCTGAATAGCAGTACAACTCTTCCGGAAAAATAAATTAAAACAAAATAAATAGCAGAAACGGACCATCGCACACTAAAACTACGGACCCAAATCACTCCATTCCAATGCTCGCAAGACTCGCAGATTACAGCAGGTGTGATAGTGTAATGTCAGCACGTAATTGTGATCTCAGCTCATCCTGCTATCCTTACACACTTGGAATATAATGTGACATTTTTTTCAAATTAATAAGAGCACAAGTTACAACTAAAAAAACTGCCTGCAGCACTGAGCCCATATACACTATAAGACGAGCATATTTTCAAATACAAATGCTGAGTTTTAAGCACGACGGCGTGCTTGCTTACAAAATCAGGAATTTTCACGCTCGCTGCTAACATCAGCTGCGATAGTAATTACGACCCAAATCACTCCATTCCAATGCTCGCAAAACTCGCAGATTACATCAGGTGTGATAGTATAATGTCAGCACGTAATTGTTATCTCAGCTCATCCTGCTATCCTTACACACTTGGAATATAATGTGACATTTATTGAGAATTAATAAGGGCAGAAGTTACAACTAAAAAAACTGCCTGCAGCACTGAGCACATATACACTATAAGACGAGCATATTTTCAAATACAAATGCTGAGTTTTAAGCACGACGGCGTGCTTGTCTACAAAATCACGAATTTTCACGCTCGCTGCTAACATCAGCTGCGATGGTAATTACGACCCAAATCACTCCATTCCAATGCTCGCAAAACTCGCAGATTACATCAGGTGTGATAGTATAATGTCGGCACGTAATTGTTATCTCAGCTCATCCTGCTATCCTTACACACTTGGAATATAATGTGAAATTTATTGAGAATTAATAAGGGCAGAAGTTACAACTAAAAAAAAATGCCTGCAGCACTGAGCCCATATACACTATAAGACAAGCATAGTTTCAAATACAAATGTTTAGTTTTATGCACGACGGCGTGCTTGTCTACAAAATGATGAATTTTCACGCTCACTGCTAACATCAGCTGCGATAGTATAGTTACAGCACGAAATTGTAACATGAAATCATCCTGCCGTCTTTACATACTTAGAACATGGGATGAGATTCGAGAGGGATTGATAAAGTTAGAGCTTGCAAGTATAAAACACCCGAAAACAGTGAGCCCATGTGGTTACAACAACAAAACAGCACCAAAGGCTAAAGTGATGTTCCTTATAACACAAGCACAGTTGTAAATAAGAAACGTTTGTTTTGGGCAAATGTATACCATTTTACACATCAACACGCTTCACGCTCGCTGCTGATATCAAGTATGATCGTATATTTACGGGACTTCATTCACACATCAAATCATCCTGCTATCCTTACGAAGTCAGTACATGGTGTGCCATTTGCTATATATTCATAAAGGCACAAGGGACAACTATAAAAGAGCCTGAAGCATTGCGCCCATGTACACTATTATTCAAGGGTTTCCTACCCGCATCCACGCTACGCGCACACAGCCACTTCGCAGTCCCCTTCAATTGGGAATAATGTGTGAAAAGGGTAAAAAAATCGGAAGACAGAAAGTCTGGTATGGTGTGAAGTGTCAGCTTGTTTGTGACAGCTGAGAACCGAAACCAGGCCAAGATAATTAAGTACATTGAGATGGGCAGTATAGATTATAATCTCTTCGTTCCCAGCTTCAAAGACATGCAAATGAAGACACAGAGTGATGCGAAAGGTCTTTTCCATTCTAATGCCGCAAAGTAAAAACAGCCAAACTCCCGGGAAAATAAATAAAAATAAGCCCAAAAGCAGAAACGGACCATCGTACACTAAAATTACGACCCAAATCACTCCATTCCAATGCCGCAAAATAAAGACAGCTAAACCCTTCCAGTAAAATAAATACAACGACCTGAATAGCAGTACAACTCTTCCGGAAAAATAAATTAAAACAAAATAAATAGCAGAAACGGACCATCGCACACTAAAACTACGGACCCAAATGACTCCATTCCAATGCTCGCAAGACTCGCAGATTACAGCAGGTGTGATAGTGTAATGTCAGCACGTAATTGTGATCTCAGCTCATCCTGCTATCCTTACACGCTTGGAATATAATGTGTCATTTATTTCAAATTAATAAGAGCACAAGTTACAACTAAAGAAACTGCCTGCAGCATTGAGCCCATATACACTATAAGACGAGCATATTTTCAAATACAAATGCTGAGTTTTAAGCACGACGGCGTGCTTGTCTACAAAATCAGGAATTTTCACGCTCGCTGCTAACATCAGCTGCGATAGTAATTACTACCCAAATCACTCCATTCCAATGCTCGCAAAACTCGCAGATTACATCAGATGTGATAGTATAATGTCAGCACGTAATTGTTATCTCAGCTCATCCTGCTATCCTTACACACTTGGAATAATATGTGTCATTTATTTCAAATTAATAAGGGCAGAAGTTACAACTAAAAAAACTGCCTGCAGCACTGAGCCCATATACACTATAAGACGAGCATATTTTCAAATACAAATGCTGAGTTTTAAGTACGACGGCGTGCTTGTCTACAAAATCAGGAATTTTCACGCTCGCTGCTAACATCAGCTGCGATAGTAATTACGAGCCAAATCACTCCAATCCAATGCCGCAAAATAAAGACAGCTAAACCCTTCTAGTAAAATAAATACAACGACCTAAATAGCAGTACAACTCTTCCGGAAAAATAAATTAAAACAAAATAAATAGCAGAAATGGACCATCGTACACTAAAACTACGGACCCAAATCACTCCATTCCAATGCTCGCAAGACTCCAAGATTACATCAGGTGTGATAATGTAATGTCAGCACGTATTTGTTATCTTAGCTCATCCTGCTATCCTTACACACTTGGAATATAATGTGACATTTAATAAGGGCAGAAGTTACAACTAAAAACACTGCCTGCAGCACTGAGCACATATACACTATAAGATGAGCATATTTTCAAATACAAATGCTGAGTTTTAAGCATGACGGCGTGCTTGTCTACAAAATCAGGAAATTTCACGCTCGCTGCTAACATCAGCTGCAATAGTAATTACGACCCAAATCACTCCATTCCAATGCTCGCAAAACTCCCAGATTACATCAGGTGTGATAGTATAATGTCAGCACGTAATTGTTATCTCAGCTCATCCTGCTATCCTTACACACTTGGAATATAATGTGACATTTATTGAGAATTAATAAGGGCACAAGTTACAACTAAAAAAGCTGCCTGCAGCAGTGAGCCCATATACACTATAAGACGAGCATATTTTCAAATACAAATGCTGAGTTTTAAGCACGACGGCGTGCTTCTCTACAAAATCAGGAATTTTCACGCTCGCTGCTAACATCAGCTGCGATAGTAATTACGAGCCAAATCACTCCATTCCAATGCCGCAAAATGAAGACAGCTAAACCCTTCTAGTAAAATAAATACAACGACCTAAATAGCAGTACAACTCTTCCGAAAAAATAAATTAAAACAAAATAAATAGCAGAAATGGACCATCGTACACTAAAACTACGGACCCAAATCACTCCATTCCAATGCTCGCAAAACTCCAAGATTACATCAGGTGTGATAGTGTAATGTCAGCACGTATTTGTTATCTTAGCTCATCCTGCTATGCTTACACACTTGGAGTATAATGTGACATTTATTCAGAATTAATACGGGCAGAAGTTAGAACTAAAAAAACTGCCTGCAGCACTGAGCCCATATACACTATAAGACGAGCATATTCCCAAATACAAATGCTGAGTTTTAAGCACGACGCCGTGCTTGTCTACAAAATCAGGAATTTTCACGCTCGCCGCTAACATCAGCTGCGATAGTAATTCTGACCCAAATCACTCCATCCCAATGCTCGCAAAACTCGCAGATTACATCAGGTGTGATAGTATAATGTCAGCACGTAATTGTTATCTCAGCTCATCCTGCCATCCTTACACACTTGGAATATAATGTGACATTTATTCATAATTAATAAGGGCAGAAGTTACAACTAAAAAAAACTGCCTGCTGCACTGAGCCCATATACACTATAAGACAAGCATATTTTCAAATACAAATGCTGAGTTTTAAGCACGACGGCGTGCTTGTCTACAAAATCAGGAAATTTCACGCTCGCTGCTAACATCAGCTGCAATAGTAAATACGACCCAAATCACTCCATTCCAATGCTCGCAAAACTCCCAGATTACATCAGGTGTGATAGTATAATGTCAGCACGTAATTGTTATCTCAGCTCATCCTGCTATCCTTACACACTTGGAATATAATGTGACATTTATTGAGAATTAATAAGGGCACAAGTTACAACTAAAAAAACTGCCTGCAGCAGTGAGCCCATATACACTATAAGACGAGCATATTTTCAAATACAAATGCTGAGTTTTAAGCACGACGGCGTGCTTCTCTACAAAATCAGGAATTTTCACGCTCGCTGCTAACATCAGCTGCGATAGTAATTACGAGCCAAATCACTCCATTCCAATGCCGCAAAATGAAGACAGCTAAACCCTTCTAGTAAAATAAATACAACGACCTAAATAGCAGTACAACTCTTCCGAAAAAATAAATTAAAACAAAATAAATAGCAGAAATGGACCATCGTACACTAAAACTACGGACCCAAATCACTCCATTCCAATGCTCGCAAAACTCCAAGATTACATCAGGTGTGATAGTGTAATGTCAGCACGTATTTGTTATCTTAGCTCATCCTGCTATGCTTACACACTTGGAGTATAATGTGACATTTATTCAGAATTAATACGGGCAGAAGTTAGAACTAAAAAAACTGCCTGCAGCACTGAGCCCATATACACAATAAGACGAGCATATTCCCAAATACAAATGCTGAGTTTTAAGCACGACGCCGTGCTTGTCTACAAAATCAGGAATTTTCACGCTCGCCGCTAACATCAGCTGCGATAGTAATTCTGACCCAAATCACTCCATCCCAATGCTCGCAAAACTCGCAGATTACATCAGGTGTGATAGTATAATGTCAGCACGTAATTGTTATCTCAGCTCATCCTGCCATCCTTACACACTTGGAATATAATGTGACATTTATTGATAATTAATAAGGGCAGAAGTTACAACTAAAAAAAACTGCCTGCTGCACTGAGCCCATATACACTATAAGACAAGCATATTTTCAAATACAAATGCTGAGTTTTAAGCACGACGGCGTGCTTGTCTACAAAATCAGGAAATTTCACGCTCGCTGCTAACATCAGCTGCAATAGTAAATACGACCCAAATCACTCCATTCCAATGCTCGCAAAACTCCCAGATTACATCAGGTGTGATAGTATAATGTCAGCACGTAATTGTTATCTCAGCTCATTCTGCTATCCTTACACACTTGGAATATAATGTGACATTTATTGAGAATTAATAAGGGCACAAGTTACAACTAAAAAAACTGCCTGCAGCAGTGAGCCCATATACACTATAAGACGAGCATATTTTCAAATACAAATGCTGAGTTTTAAGCACGACGGCGTGCTTCTCTACAAAATCAGGAATTTTCACGCTCGCTGCTAACATCAGCTGCGATAGTAATTACGAGCCAAATCACTCCATTCCAATGCCGCAAAATGAAGACAGCTAAACCCTTCTAGTAAAATAAATACAACGACCTAAATAGCAGTACAACTCTTCCGGAAAAATAAATTAAAACAAAATAAATAGCAGAAATGGACCATCGTACACTAAAACTACGGACCCAAATCACTCCATTCCAATGCTCTCAAAACTCCCAGATTACATCAGGTGTGATAGTGTAATGTCAGCACGTACTTGTTATCTTAGCTCATCCTGCTATACTTACACACTTGGAATATAATGTGACATTTATTCAGAATTAATACGGGCAGAAGTTACAACTAAAAAAACTGCCTGCAGCACTGAGCCCATATACACTATAAGACGAGCATATTCCCAAATACAAATGCTGAGTTTTAAGCACGACGCCGTGCTTGTCTACAAAATCAGGAATTTTCACGCTCGCTGCTAACATCAGCTGCAATAGTAATTACGACCCAAATCACTCCATTCCAATGCTCGCAAAACTCCCAGATTACATCAGGTGTGATAGTATAATGTCAGCACGTAATTGTTATCTCAGCTCATCCTGCTATCCTTACACACTTGGAATATAATGTGACATTTATTGAGAATTAATAAGGGCACAAGTTACAACTAAAAAAACTGCCTGCAGCAGTGAGCCCATATACACTATAAGACGAGCATATTTTCAAATACAAATGCTGAGTTTTAAGCACGACGGCGTGCTTCTCTACAAAATCAGGAATTTTCACGCTCGCTGCTAACATCAGCTGCGATAGTAATTACGAGCCAAATCACTCCATTCCAATGCCGCAAAATGAAGACAGCTAAACCCTTCTAGTAAAATAAATACAACGACCTAAATAGCAGTACAACTCTTCCGGAAAAATAAATTAAAACAAAATAAATAGCAGAAATGGACCATCGTACACTAAAACTACGGACCCAAATCACTCCATTCCAATGCTCGCAAAACTCCAAGATTACATCAGGTGTGATAGTGTAATGTCAGCACGTACTTGTTATCTTAGCTCATCCTGCTATACTTACACACTTGGAATATAATGTGACATTTATTCAGAATTAATACGGGCAGAAGTTACAACTAAAAAAACTGCCTGCAGCACTGAGCCCATATACACTATAAGACGAGCATATTTGCAAATACAAATGCTGAGTTTTAAGCACGACGCCGTGCTTGTCTACAAAATCAGGAATTTTCACGCTCGCTGCTAACATCAGCTGCGATAGTAATTACGACCCAAATCACTCCATTCCAATGCTCGCAAAACTCGCAGATTACATCAGGTGTGATAGTATAATGTCAGCACGTAATTGTTATCTCAGCTCATCCTGCTATCCTTACACACTTGGAATATAATGTGACATTTATTGAGAATTAATAAGGGCACAAGTTACAACTAAAAAAACTGCCTGCAGCAGTGAGCACATATACACAATAAGACGAGCATATTTTCAAATACAAATGCTGAGTTTTAAGCACAACGGCGTGCTTGTCTACAAAATCAGGAATTTGCACGCTCGCTGCTAACATCAGCTGCGATAGTAATTACGAGCCAAATCACTCCATTCCAATGCTCGCAAAACTGGCAGATTACAGCAGGTGTGATAGTATAATGTCAGCACGTAATTGTTATCTCAGCTCATCCTGCTATCCTTACACACTCGGAATATAATGTGACATTTATTGTGAATTAATAAGGGCAGAAGTTACAACTAAAAAAAATGCCTGCAGCACTGAGCCCATATACACTATAAAACAAGCATAGTTTCAAATACAAATGTTTAGTTTTATGCACGACGGCGTGCTTGTCTACAAAATGATGAATTTTCACGCTCACTGCTAACATCAGCTGCGATAGTATAGTTACAGCACGAAATTGTAACATGAAATCATCCTGCCGTCTTTACATACTTAGAACATGGGATGAGATTCGAGAGGGATTAATAAAGTTAGAGCTTGCAAGTATAAAACACCCGAAAACAGTGAGCCCATGTGGTTACAACAACAAAATAGCACCAAAGGCTAAACTGATGTTCCTTATAACACGAGCACAGTTGTAAATAAGAAACGTTTGTTTTGGGCAAATGTATACCATTTTACACATCAACACGCTTCACGCTCGCTGCTGATATCAAGTATGATCGTATATTTACGGGACTTCATTCACACATCAAATCATCCTGCTATCCTTACGAAGTCAGTACATGGTGTGCCATTTGCTATATATTCATAAAGGCACAAGGGACAATTATAAAAGAGCCTGAAGCATTGCGCCCATGTACACTATTATTCAAGGGTTTCCTACCCGCATCCACGCTACGCGCACACAGCCACTTCGCAGTCCCCTTCAATTGGGAATAATGTGTGAAAAGGGTAAAAAAATCGGAAGACAGAAAGTCTGGTATGGTGTGAAGTGTCAGCTTGTTTGTGGCAGCTGAGAACCGAAACCAGGCCAAGATAATGAAGTACATTAAAATGGGCAGTATAGATTGTAATCTCTTCGTTCCCAGCCTCAAAGAGATGCAAATGAAGACACAGAGTGATGCGAAAGGTCTTTTCCATTCAAATGCCACAAAGTAAAGACAGCCAAACTCCCGGGAAAATAAATCAAAACGCGCTAAATAGCAATGCAACTCTCCCGGGAAAATAAATAAACATAAGCAAAAAAGCAGAAAAAGGAACATCGTACACTAAAATTACGAGCCAAATCACTCCATTCCAATGCAGCAAAATAACACAGCTAAACCCTTCTAGTTACATAAGTAAAACGCGCTAAATAACAGTGTAATTGTTCTGAAAAAAAAAATGAAAACAAAATAAATAGCAGAAACGGACCATCGTACACTAAAAGTACGGAACCAATTCACTCCATTCCAATGCCTCAAAGAAAACACAGCTAATAAAACACGCTATGGACCCAATTCAAAGTAAACACAGCTATAATAATAAAACACGCTACTGACCCAATTCACTTCATTCCAATGCCTCAAACTAAACACAGCTAAACTCTTTCAGCAATAGCCACGAAAAGAAACAAAAGAGTTCCAACTGAAACACTTCATGCCACATAAAGCATGTTTACTGTAGTTAGGCGGTGCTGCGTGGGCGTTCTTAAAAAAGTAAAGGCTGATCGACAAAGGGCATTAGCCTGTCAGAAACCAACACACTAAAACAGACAAGCTCAGGAACCAATTACTGACAAAGAGCTGCAGTAGGCGGAGATTCAACACATTTACAAATTACTTAATGCCTCGGAGAGGCAGCGCATGCGCTGCCCTATGCGAGACCTAAAAACTGCCTGCAGCACTGAGCCCATATACACTATAAGACAAACATATTTTCAAATACAAATGCTGAGTTTTAAGCACGACGGCGTGCTTGTCTACAAAATGATAAATTTTCACGCTCACTGCTAACATCAGCTGCGATAGTATAGTTACAGCACGAAATTGTAACATGAAATCATCCTGCCGTCTTTACATACTTAGAACATGGGATGAGATTCGAGAGGGATTAATAAAGTTAGAGCTTGCAAGTATAAAACACCCGAAAACAGTGAGCCCATGTGGTTACAACAACAAAACAGCACCAAAGGCTAAACTGATGTTCCTTATAACACGAGAACAGTTGTAAATAAGAAACGTTTGTTTTGGGCAAATGTATACCATTTTACACATCAACACGCTTCAGGCTCGCTGCTGATATCAAGTATGATCGTATATTTACGGGACTTCATTCACACATCAAATCATCCTGCTATCCTTACGAAGTCAGTACATGGTGTGCCATTTGTTATATATTCATAAAGGCACAAGGCACAACTATAAAAGAGCCTGAAGCATTGCGCCCATGTACACTATTATTCAAGGGTTTCCTACCCGCATCCACGCTACGCGCACACAGCCACTTCGCAGTGCCCTTCAATTGGGAATAATGTGTGAAAAGGGTAAAAAAATCGGAAGACAGAAAGTCTGGTATGGTGTCAAGCGTCAGCTTGTTTGTGGCAGCTGAGAACCGAAACCAGGCCAAGATAATGAAGTACATTAAGATGGGCAGTATAGATTGTAATCTCTTCGTTCCCAGCCTCAAAGAGATGCAAATGAAGACACAGAGTGATGCGAAAGGTCTTTTCCATTCCAATGCCACAAAGTAAAAAAACAGCCAAACTCCCGGGAAAATAAATCAAAACGCTCTAAATAGCAATGCAACTCTCCCGGGAAAATAAATAAAAATAAGCAAAAAAGCAGAAAAAGGAACATCGTACACTAAAAGTACGAGCCAAATCACTCCATTCCAATGCAGCAAAATAACACAGCTAAACCCTTCTAGTTACATAAGTAAAACGCGCTAAATAACAGTGCAACTGTTCTGAAAAAAAAAATGAAAACAAAATAAATAGCAGAAACGGACCATCGTACACTAAAAGTACGGAGCCAATTCACTCCATTCCAATGCCTGAAAGAAAACACAGCTAATAAAACACGCTATGGACCCAATTCAAAGTAAACACAGCTATAATAATAAAACACGCTACTGACCCAATTCACTTCATTCCAATGCCTCAAACTAAACACAGCTAAACTCTTTCAGCAATAGCCACGAAAAGAAACAAAAGAGTTCCAACTGGAACACTTCATGCCACATAAAGCATGTTTACTGTAGTTAGGCGGTGCTGTGTGGGCGTTCTTAAAAAAGTAAAGGCTGATCGACAAAGGGCATTAGCCTGTCAGAAACCAACACACTAAAACAGACAAGCTCAGGAACCAATTACTGACAAAGAGCTGCAGTAGGCGGAGATTCAACACATTTACAAATTACTTAATGCCTCGGAGAGGCAGCGCATGCGCTGCCCTATGCGAGACCTAAAAAGTGCTCACTTCCTGCTCTGTCCTCATCCACTGTCCCAGCCCCTCTACCTACCTCATCAGACCCTGGAGTCTTTCTGAGGTCATCTAGTATTAACAATTCTACGAGGCATTGAGTACTGGGTCCTCTCCCTGTCCTCAGCTTCCTGGATGCACACATATTTCTCAATTCTTGGAATGAGAGCTGGCCATACCTAGTTGGCAGAGAGTCACTGGCTTCTCCTTTAGAGGACATACTAGTGTTATGTGGTGTAGGCACCTACCTAACCTAGTGGGAACTAAACTCTCTTGAGTTGGAGAAAGGGTGTGCTAGACCCTTAAATGCCCAACTCCAAGTTCAGTAGAACTTACTTATTCTAGTCTTGATATTATTATATGTACCTAATACCTTTTGTGGTTTTCAGTTAATCACTCAATGAGATTTATCTGGAAAAACAATAGCAAGCTTGAAACCCAACCGCTGCACACCAATGTGAGAAGATGGCCTGGTATATACTGTCCACTAATTAAAGTGGGCACCTTGCACCAGTCCAAACAGCCCTTATTGATGATTAGGTTAAAGATAACTTTTAAAGAAACCTCTCCTAGTGGTAGCTGTAGAGAGCAGCCTTCAGGCTAAGTCTCAAAGGAATGTAAAGCAGCTGTTTTACCAGATCAGAACCTCCTGAATGACCAAATGAAAGGAGAACCACACAAGAGATATATAAAATATATGTACTTATTCCTAAACACACTCTACTAATCTCTTTATGAGATTAGAGCACAAGATAAACCATAGTGAATCACTAGAACGACAGTAAATAGCACAATACACAGCGGACTCCAGGGGAAGACCGAACCATATACTAAAATAATGGTATAACAATCACGACTTCACTAGACACAGTGCCTAGAGCTCGTAGAATCGCTGGGACCCCAAGGAACCACCCAAAGTAGTGACACAGGGGACCTATGGAGGATGGGTGCAGTGTGAGAACACAGACTCGAGCTCCGTAAAACTCTATAGGAAAGTCGCGGTTGGAAAATTACAGTTTAAGGACACTTCGGAGAGGACTTCAAGCACCCCTTTTGGAACATAGAAGGTTCTAAGGCCAGCACCCTTGGGAGTACCGAGGTACCTGTGTTACCTATCCCAGAGGAGGCTGGTGCATAGCGGTCTAGTGGTGTCGAAAACCCTCGTCGTTTTCAATGGAGTGATGCGAAGAAGTGCTGCTGCCAGGAAGATGAAAAGTGTCTGGTGGAATCCAAGCCTGGATCCGAGGTGAGAAGAACCTGAAAGCAGAGGGGACAGAGTCTGGGTCACTTCAGGGTGACCAGGGGCTAGGTAGACGAATGCCCACCGATGTCGGGTGCTTCAGGTGAGAAGATTGGATGCTTGATTCTGCAGCCACGGGGACCAGGAGACGTCGACGATGACCAAAGTCTGGAGGTGAGCTGTCCCACAAAGGATGTCGAGTGCTGGGGAGTCAGTGTCTGAATCGAACACCAACAAGCCTTGGCAACAGCAACCCAAGCGGGCAGAGGAAACAGGTTACAGTGAGGACCAGCAAGGTCCTGGGGACTCTCCAAGCAATGGAGAGTCATGGCATGTCTAGAGCAACTAGGAAAGCCAAAGGAAAGTCAAAGTTACCTTCATAGGGACCCACAGGCCAACAGACCAGGGATCGCAAAGGGACCTCGAGCTGAATCACGAAATACCAGCCCACGGAACACTCGTGGAGTGTAGGCTGGAAATCTTCAGTGGAAATACTGCTCGGGGTCAGGACTATATGTAGCCCAAAGCGCAGACTCAGGGATTGCCAAAAAGCATTTGCTGCTGCTAAAGTACACGGTGCACAGGAGATTTGCAAGCAGATTAACTTTCCAATTAGAGAACTACTTTAGTTGGATGCCCGACCCGGGTGCTCTGGCAGTGAACGCCTTTCTCCAACCCTGGAAAGATGTCAAAGTGTACCCCTTCCCACCCTTTGCATTGATCCAGACAGTTCTACAGAAAGTCAGACAAGGTCAATGCTGCCTTGTCCTAATAACCCCCTTCTGGCCTTCTCAGGCCTGGTTCCCCACCACTCTAGAACTAGCTTGCAACCCCCCTCCCCCTTCTTGATTCCTGTCTAAGAGAGTCTCCTAACAAACGTAAATGGAGAAGATCACCCCCTAACTCAGAGCGGGAGTTTCAACCTACCTGCCTGGAGAGCGTCAGGAGATCCAATGAAATCTCAGGGCTTTCGTCAACAGCTGAAACTCTCCTCGGAGAGTCTTGGGCCCCAGGCACCCACTACAGATACAACAATATATGAAGATGCTGCGTACGTTGGTGCATGGAGAGGAACTGGGATTCCTTGGAGGCACCTATTGTTGACATAGTAAACTTCCTTGTTGAACAGTTCGAAAGGGGTCTCAGCTATAGTACTATCAATTGCTATAGATCAGCTATCTCTGCTGGCCATGCCCTTGTCAATGGTAAAACCATAGGTAAAAATGTTGTAGTTTGTCGAGTGATGAAGAGTATTCGATTGAGGAGACCCCCTAAACCTAAATGAGACTCTCTTTGGGACGTTAAATTAATTCTCGATCTCTTCTCTAGTTGGCCTAATAATACTCAATTGAACAGGAAATTACTGTCCATTAAACTCGCAACTCTGCAATGTTTAATCTCTTCCCAAATTTGAACTAATTAGAAGAACCAAGACTATGACTGATTCTATGTTTTATCCACGGTTTTATTTATTCCCCCAAACTATGTGTGGTAGATTGCATGAAAGAGTACGATCGGAGAATGAATGGTCTTCGCACCCAGGGTGTATATCCTTTGTTAAACCTCATAAAGGTATAACCTCTACTTCCATTGCCAGATGGGTTAAAACAGTCATGAGTTTAGCAGGTGTTAATTTAAGTAAATTTCAAGTTCATTCACTCAGAGGTGCTACGGCCAGTAAATCTTTCTGGTCTGGTGGTAAGTTGGGGCTTACTTTATATATTCTTCTCTCTGTGTACATTTTATAGAAAATGTTCTCTTTAATCTCAAAGCTTACTGTTGAAAAATGTTTTTAATAATATTAATTTTTATTATATAATTATATTTGCTTTGTGCTCTGCTTTTTATTCTATCCTTTCTGGAATTGTTTACATTTATTTCTCTTTTCAGGTAACACTTCATAATTTCAAGAAGTGTGGCCTTTCGTTTACTCTTTCATCCTCCTTCATCCTGCATTTTGGTTTGGTTTGAGAAAAGTGTTTAGAAGACTAAAGTTTGGGACTTATTGCCTATTGTATATTCCTAGTGTTCTGTTCTGGAACTCTTTACTTTATGATGTATACGGCTGCTTGGAGACTGTATGAAAAGTATTATGAATAATGTTACCCTCCGTATCTTTGATGAAATTCAGATTCTCTAGTCATGGTAATAGGAGAATCGCAATTCTCATATCATCTTACATACCGTTTTTCAACTTGTATTGCTTGTACCAAAAGTTTACTTATATGCCGTATAAATGGCTATTTCAAGCATTATGTCATTAAAAAGGAATAATACAGTAACACATTGACATATTTACATGAAGAAACATAAACACTTGCTGAATTGTTAAAGACAAACTAGAATGTGAATCAAAAGATTGATCTACCACATTTAAGAAAAAACATACATAAAAAATAAATTAATGCATTCTAGACATGATACTCACTAGACATTACATGCATATCTTGGACATTGCATGTATTAGATATTTTATTTGTCCTATTACTGGGCCAATTGTTCCGTATCTTAGATCTTCTATTCCCTACTCTACTTATCTAAATACTGGGGCCTATCTACTGCATCTCCTCGATATTGGTTTAGTGTACAGTCCTCAGAGGTCAGAGTGAGCGTTAATTGGTTCTAGTCTAGGCCATCTTAATTACACTTAGACTATCCGTCTTTTAACACAGTTTTTTTAAGTGGTCACTCTTGGCCTCTGGAAAGTATGTGCCGACGCGTTTCGACCTTCGTGGTGGGACCAGGAGCTATTCGGTGGAAGGTCTTTCTGAGGGCTGGGGAAACTTTCGTAGGACACTGAAATGATATAATGCAAAGCGAAAGGATGTCATGTAGTGTAAGTTAATAGCTCTGTACTGTGTTGAATCTTGTTGTGTTCGTAAAAAAATATATATACATACCGAAACTATTGATGGAGCAAGGTTTCGTATAAAAAGAAACTTGCTCGTATGCAATCCTCTCAAATAACCTGTAACATTGTAACCAACCTGTCTGTGAATACTAATTTTTCCGTCAACAGATGCGTCAGAATTTCTGACGCATCTGTCAATCCTTGCGTCATGGTGCGCCATATTGTAAATAAGGCACATCCACGGTGACGCAAGGATTTGGCATGTTGGCGTAGGGAAAGTGACGCATCTCGACAGATGCGTCACTTTCTTGTAAATCTGCCCCTTGGTACTCAGTGTGAGCAGAGAGTTCAGTCTTAGCTTTTCCTTCCCGGCTCCATTCAAATATCTAAGCGTTATGTATCCTTCACCTAGGCACATAAGGCTTAGATATTTCTCTAGCTCTTCTTTCACCCCTTAGCTCTCAAGCTCCTTTCTATTTTCCTTTCTTTCTGCATTATTAAGACAGGTAGGGAATGCGCAGAATTATATAGGCAAAAAGCAATTTGGTTTAGCGATGCAAACCCTGTAGCAGAACTACTAATGTGTTCTTGTTTCAAAAAAATATATATAGATAAGCATTTTATAATAAGCAAAAAAACGTGAGGTTCACACTACACTGTGCACATTTACACAAGTGTGTGAACGTGTTTTTGTTTTGTGTTCAGTTAGACATGAACTCTGCTGTTTATGTGGTTTGCAGAAAGAATCCTATCTACTCTCCTTCTGTCACATCCTGCTTGGGAGTGTTTAGGAAAAGCTGCACAAATATTCAATAATGCACAGCTTTGAAAGACTGCTGACCTGTTAACTTTACCATTAGTTCATCCCACTGATGAACTATGCATTAATATTGCAAAGTGTCTGGCTACAGTACTTAAGCAACGATTATTTGTACAACGAGTTGTGACAAAATGACTCAGTGAAAATACTGAAATTCAAACACTTATCTGCTGCATTTTCTGAAAACACCTGAAGGAGTCTTTTCATCAACGTATCCGTGTTACAAGCATGAAAAGCACCTTGGCTGTGAACACTTCTTTTGAATAAATCTTTGCGCAATCCATATAAGGAAGGGACCTCCGTTTCCCAGTAATGGCACAGGATATGTGGGTGGGAATGTGGCCACACATCCCTGCCTTTGAGTGAGGGCTGAGAGAGTATAAAACACCCAGGTGTCCACAGAGAGACATCTTCTGGCTCTCCCAGAGTGACCGAGACTGCCAGTGTGCTCTCTCAGCCTGAGAGACCGCCTCCTGCTTCACCTGAGAGTGCCCAGAGACAGCCAGAACGCACATCTAGAAAGCCAAGCTGCTGCTTCATCTGACGGTGACCAAAGACTGCCAGGGTATTGTATCATGTAGCAATTGCATTTATATAGCGCTTACTACCCCTGATGGGGCGCTGATGCACTTTACACCGAGCAGCATGCTGCCCCGGAACCAAAGGCTAGTGGTTAGTCAAGTGTTAGTGGTTATTGTTAGTTACTGGGATTAAACTAGGGTGCTCAAGCAAACCATCCAATGCATTTGTTCCAGTTTCTTTGTGGTAGATTAAATTAATAACATTAATCTCTGTGCGCTCATTATTGGGGAGGGGCGGACGGATGGTTACTGGGGTTAGTAGATGAGCTTGAGGTGTTTAGGGAGCTGCACCCCCCCCCCCCCCCCCAGCGCAGATTGCTTGAAAAATCCCTGATTTATTGACTTGAAGATTTTTCACAGCATGCGTAGGATGTGGAAGCAGGAGGTACGCTCTGCGTTGACATGTTGAGCATGTAGTCTAGGATAATCCCTACATTTCTTGCGTGGACTGTGGGTGTTGTTCCTAGCTCCAACAGCCACCAGGTGGAGTCCCATGGTGAGGTCTTCTTGCCAAAGGCCAGCACTTCTTTCTTGTCAGAGTTGAGCTGCAAGCAGTTGGTTTGCATCCAGTCTGCTCCTATGGTCATGCAGTTGGTGAAGTTGGTTCTGGCGGTGGTTGTTTTCTCCGTCATGGGAAGGATGAGTTTGGTGTCATTGGTGTGGGAGATTATGGTTATGTCTTGTGAGCTGATGATGTTGGCCAGTAATGCCATACATGTTGAAAAGGGTGGGGCTGAGGGACAATCTCAGTGAGACTCCGCATATCAATTTCTTGGTCTCTTATGTGAAGGGTGGCAGCCTGACCCTTTGGGTTCTTCGGGTAAGGAAGGAACAGATTAATTTGAGAGCGGATCCTTGTATGCCAAGGAGTCTTTTGTTGAGGGTGTTATAGGAGACAGAGTCCTAGGCCAAAGAGTGGTCGAGCAGGATGTGGGCTGCGGTTTCTCCTCGGTCCAGGATGATTCAAATGTCTTTGGTGGTCCGATTTGTGCTGTCTTGGTGCTGCGGTTCTTTCTGAATCTTTATTGAGTGTTGTCTAGAAGAAGGTGAAGTTTGAGGTGGGTTGCGAGTTTCATGTTGATGACCTTCTCAATCACTTTGGCTGGATAGGGAAGCAGGGAGTTGGGTCGGAATTTGCTCAGTTGATTCTGGTTGACTGTGTGCTCCTTGAGGAGGACGTTGATTCCTGCAAGTTTCCATTCATCCGGGAAAGTGGGGTTTTTGATGGAGATGTTGATGATGTGGGTCAGGATGGTGCTGATTGGTGATTTTCCCAGCTTGTAGATGTGGTGGGGCATGAGTCCATTGGGGCAAATGTGGGGTTTGTCCGCCCAATTTCTGGTGAGGGTTATCCATTTGGTAAGGTAGCCATCTTGGGTGGTGGTGGGTAGGTTAGCAATGAGTTCTCTGCATAGTTGCTGTAGATGTTTGCAAATTTGCTATGGGAGTTAATAATGAGATGTTCCAAAGACATTAACCTATTAACTAAAACACTACAGACCTTCATCCTGTCTGGTGCAAAGGTTAACAGAGCAATATGAGAAGAGTTAGATGACAGGAGCGCCCAACAACTCATTGTGTTCTAATGTGCCATATTCTGAGTACAAGTTGGTGTCTCTGGTGATCAAGGCATGGAGACTGCTTTAGTGGCTTTGATTAACACAGTCTGACTGAAAAAAGAGAGGCTCGACAAAAATTGGGTTAGAAGATATAATGTCACCCAGGACAAAAGGCAGGAGGATATAAGGAATTAAGTGGGGCTGGTGGGGAACAGTGAAACTGTGCGAGCATGTGGATGTTCCTGTGATGAGCACAGATTCATCAAAATGCTTGTGGATAGAACATCATTCCTTCTTTAAAGACAATACAAATTTAGAATTCTTTAACCCTAAATGCAAGAAACTGATTCAGCACCCGCAAGTCATCAGAGCTATAAGAACAATATGAATAGTGAACAGACTCCATCAAAGTTTTTCCTAAAAAGGGTTTCTTTATTCACAATGTTCTTATTCTTTTTAAAAACTTTTCTTCTCTGAATTTCAATGTAGCCAATGCGCTTCTCCCTAAGCAGAGACTTCCTCAGTGCTTGTTAAGGTAATTGCACTCATGTAGACTAGAAATGTCAAGAATCTAAGGGGCATATCATCAAGGCGGCGCCATGAAAGTATCGCCGCTTTTGCGTCCATTTTCGGGCGAAAAGCGGCGATAATTTCATAGCCTTATCAGCAAAGACACGCTATTGCGTGTTTTGCTGACTTAGCACCCGTTACAACAATGCCCAGCTTTGCATCGCTAATGAGATGCAAAGTGGGCGTAACACAGAGATAGTTCTAGGAACATGTCGCTAAGCGACATTACTCCAATTATCAACCTGCACGCTAACCTGTGCAGCGATGATGAAAGGAGCGCTAACCGCGCTCATCACAGGTTTCTTTACACCTGATTTTCCTTTGACTAAACAATGTTAGCCAATGGGTGGTGGATTATAGGGCTGAGACCACCCAGCCCTATCAACAAGGTAACCCCTGTGCCTGTGCGTTTATTGCTGGATTTCCAGCGATAATCGCACCTTTTTGCAGCTATCGCTGGTTTGTTTATCGCAATCGAGATAAGTGTCGCTGATAGCACGCTATCTCAGGGATATCAACCAGCGATAGCCGGCTATAATTATCCTAGCGCTAAGTGCGCTTAGCGATAATTATCGCCGGTTGTTGCTGATATGCCCCTTAGTGTCTCAAAGTAATGGCCAATAAATGTGGAGAAATGTGATAGCTCTACCAGAGTAACAGATCTATTGTTTCACTTGTGCAGGGTGCCAATTATATTGCAGCACATCGTCTTGGCGTGTGAAATGTCAAGATCCAATCAATTGCAATGTCTCCATCTTATTAAATTTAACCTAGTCTTGGCCTCAAGACCTGTGTGTATCAGAGCTCACATATGGCGTAATGTGGCAGGAACCCGAATTCAAAGAGAAATAAAAGAAGATTAAAAAGATTGTAAAAAAAAGACTTGATGGAGTCTGTGCACTATGTCAGTTAAATTGTTCTTATATATCTTATGATGACTGATGGATGCTGAAACATTTTCTTGCAATTAATCTATGGAGTTTTAGTCCTGTGTGGAAGATTAAGTGACTGGTCTTCCAGATCCGTGCACCACTCTCTTTGGACTTGGATAATCCATTCGATGATAGTGATAAGTGTGATTGTAGTTGCCTCAGTCTCTTCTTGAACATTCTTTAACCCTTTTTATCAACTGCATTTCCCAAAGTCTATTATTGTAAATATTAAAAAACACTTGTGGAAAATACTCCACCCTATTCCGACAAACATGTAATGAGGGCCTATGTTGTTGTTATGACATATATTACTGTTTTTCAAGTAGTCCATGGCCCTCATTTCAAATTTAGGGCTAAAACAGAAAAACAGAAATAATCCTATTTAAAAAATGTGTTTCACCAAACCCGTGGTGAGGGGTTTTAGAGGACCTGCTGGGGGCTTTGACCAGGCAAAAAGCCTTCACCTGCTTTGGTAGTATTATTGCCGTGATATTCGTAATGTGCATTCCTTTTCAGCAAATGAGCAAATCAGATTTAAAATCAATCTTTGAAATAGATTTTCCTCATCAATATTTCAGCTATGGCAGTGCTTCAGATTTAGGCTGCGTAGATTAATATGATCCTTTTATGGAGCCAAACTTTTTGTCAACCAAAAATTCATTTTCCATAGCCTAGGCATCTCAACTATATCCAGAGTCAACATCAGTGACCACCACCTCTTCTGCGTTTCATGGGATTGACACACATCTCCTCTCTTCCTGTGAAGCCCTTACTCCGGGCTCTAGCGCCGGATGCACCTGCTGGACCGCACCTGGTCCAGATACTTACCTCTTACCTGGAACCGGGACGGACGTATAACCGGTTAAGATGTGAGATGCCTCTTCTCCCATTCCTTTCCTCCACCTATTCATGTCCAGTAGTACAACTAACACGCATATTCTCTATTACAGTGATGCCCTAACTTGTACCCCACCGTGGTCCCCATTTCGGACCCCTCCGATCGGCTAATGAATACTTACTGTCAATAGTCGGCCGGGACGGAGGTTCAACCGGCAGAGAGGTGAGATACTTTCCTCATCTCGCTTTCTCCACTCCACGCACCAAAGATGTCGACAAAGTCCTTACCCTCTGTCTCCTCATTTGTCATTACACTTAGATCTTGATCTCCTTCCCATTGCCATAAAGGTAGGATTTTGCTACTTGGATCGGTGATTTCACCTCACGGCTTCACTGATCAGCTTAAATTGCGACTGGTCGCCACGGGTCGTGATCCCAGTTCACTTGTGGACCTGTCCTTACTCTCACTCTGTGCTCACGAGGGCTCTGTCCTCTACACTGATATGTTCAGCTCTTTCCCCACCTCGCTATCCTGAGTTCCCTTTTCTCACTAATCCTCTTCCCTTCTTCCTCTCCACAGTCCTTCTGCAATCTATTTCTTACTTTTCTCTCTAACTTATCACAGCACCGATTTTGTGTCACAGACCTATGCAATGCACAGTAACAATGTGTTATTTTCACTCATGCTCACGATGACTGTATGACCATTCACCGGGTACCCGCACCTGACATGTAGTTGCATCTTCTCGTGTAAACATAAACTATGATGTCACTTAGGGTGCTCACTCGCCAACACTGGTCGCCTTGTACAGTATTATCATGTGTTTACTGTCGGGTCATATTGACTTAGACATTGTTCTATTACATATCCTTTCAGCCCTGAAGAAGTCTCGGGGTACTTCCCCAGACGAAACATGTGTTGGCTGGGCAATCGTTCAGAATTAAAGAAGAACACAAAAGCTCCTGATTGTTTAATGTGATTTCTACTACATGTTTGCACAGTGAATGTCCACTTGTGTTAACGTATGACACAAAGTAAATACTCGACAGCTAAATGCAGATTTGTGCACAGGCCCTTAGTAATCCTTCATGAGGAGACAAGCTTGTGTCAATCAAACGTACACTGTCATTTCATATTAACCAGATGCGCATTTTTACTCATTACAGAATAGCCTGCAAGTCCAGCTGCTGCTTCTCCTGAGGGCGACCACGTCTTCCAGGTCACACCGTCTAAGAGACACCCGCTTGTGCTTCACCTGAGAGACACTCACAGCGCCTAGCACCAGAGTCTGCTAACTTTAAGCGCTTACAAAAAGGTCCATCATGAGCACTATTCACTTCTTCGCTGAAGAGGGCTGCCAGGGCGCATCTTCTGTGGCTGTCCAACAAGACGTATCAGATTTGTCATCAGTTGGATTCCTGAAGCGGGCCAAGTCAATGAGAGTGAGTGGAAACCCCTGCGTCGTCTTTAAAGAGCAGGCCTTCAAGGGGGAGTTTGAGCTCTTCCGGGAGGGGGATCACGAGTCCCTGGGAGAATTTAACAAAGAGATCTCCTCAGTGCGCATTGTGAAGGGGGGGCTGGGAGATCCAGAAATCACCGTCTATGAGCACATCAATTATGGGGGCAAAAAAACCACCCTAAAATCGCCTACCCCAAACCTGGATCCTTATGAAATGAATAACATGATCTCTTCTCACAAAGTTAAGAAGGGAGCCTGGCGTATCTACGCGGACGAAGACTATGAGGGCGCCTGCATCGTGACCCTGGCTGGAGACGACCTGCCCGACTATCGCAGCATCTGCTTTAACGACAAAGCCAGCTCCCTGAAGCCTTACAAAGTGTGAGGAAAGTTAATTGAGATAAGAGTTTCGAGGACATGCCCTGATTGGCCAGCTCCCTCGTGTCTGCCATTCACTCTACTTCACACGTTCCACCTGACAATCATCAGAATTTCTTCTCCATTGATTCCAGAATTTTAACTGAGCTGTTTTCAAAATCTCTCTCCTCATCTCTCTATTCACCTGAACAGCTGGACAAGCTGTATACGCTTCTGCCTCACCTGTTTCAATCATCTGCATGAAATAAAGCATCACTCACAAAAATCTACCTCTCATGTTGTCTGTGTGGTCTGTAGACCTGTGTCCTGAACTGCAGCCCACTGCGGAAAGACATGTGTTTTACTGTACACTGAAACTGTGCTGTCTCCATCTAGTGCTACAGCCTACCTAACTTGGGGGTGAAACGGGGAAGGCTGGTATCAAAACGTAGCTACAGCTCCGTCCTCAAATAAAAGGCGCTTTCTTAGTATGGCCATTAGTGAGTTCCTTGAAAAAATACGATGATCATTAACAGTCTAATGTAGCTTGTATGCACTTTTGTATTGTATGTGAGAGGTCTGTGGACTAATGAGGGATGGAAGTAGAATAGACACACATGCATGCACACACCCACGCACACACACACACACAACACATGCACACACAAACACAAACAAGTGACGCACCAATGACAAATACACATCCAATCCAAACCTAACACAAATGCACACACTTTATTTACTAGGTGATGACATGGCTGCACGGCTCCCTTTTTTCTCCCTCCGCCTCCTCTTTACCTTACACATTTTGTCCAATCCCACCAACAGGATCACTGAATGTGGTTGCATTACATCCACAGAACATCAACACACAAAGAACTAGTACATATGAAGTTCATACATTTATTACCTGGACTGTCAAACCCACACAACCTCTTCACAATTCTTAGGGACAAAGCCTTTGAATGTACTCACTGCACATAGCTCCAGATCAGGGCACACAGTCAACTCACAGGAACCTTTATACACACACACCAAGCTCTCCCTTTTTAAGTAGAACTAAGGCCCACATGCTACCACTGTCGGACTACACCCTCCCAATGAACTCATCACATCCAGTGCAGGTGTGCAGGGCCCGGGACTTCAGCCCTAAAGACATTGGGGAAGATTTACAACAAACTAACGCAGCACGGTGCCGCAAGTCATTTTGCTGCGCCGTGCTGCGTTAGTTTGGAAAGCACAGAGATGCGACATATTTACAAGAATATGTCGCATCTCTGTGCTTCTCCTGCGCTGGCGCACAAACTCTGCAGCCATGCGCCGGCGCAGGCACCAGCGCACCATGGTGCAAGGATGCCTGCGTCGTGGGGAGATTGTTTTTGTGCAGGAAGGGACACCTTCCTACACAAAAACAATCACAAGAGGCTTTTTACTTTTTCAATGCGTGCTGTAGAATGCAGCACGCGCTGAAAGAGGAAAAAACGAGGAGAAATGAAAACATTTCTCCTCGTTGCACCTCACTACGCCACATCTAGGGTGGCGTAGCATTCACACGCATCTCCAGATCTACAATTTCTTATCAATCTGGAGATGTGTCTAGTTCCATGGGTGTTGCGTGGGAACACCCACAGCAACACCCATGGAACGCCCTTTCAAAGCACTGTGCTGCGTGTGAAGGGGCCATATTTAAGAGGAGCGGAAATGTCACGCAGGGTGGTTTTTCCTCCCCTTGTAAATATGGAGGAGCCCCCTGCGCCACCAGTACGTCATGAAAAGTGACGTAGTGGTGGCGCAGGGGGCTTGCAAATCTGCCCCATTGGGTATATTTATATGAAAATAGCTCAGAGTAGTGCCGCAAGCAATTTCACTGCCCTGAGCTGTATCATTTTGAAAACACAAGAATATGGCACATCCCTGTGCTCACCCCTGCGCCGGTGATAAGAAAGCTGCCTAGCACCAATGCAGGCCCCCTTTCAGCATGGTGAAAGGGTGCATTGCAGGGATGATTGCACTTGTGCCGGAAGGAACACCTACCGGCACAAAAACAATCATTCCTGGTGCTTTGCTCCTTCTACGTGTGCCGCAGAAAACTGCTTTGCAGAGGGCTATGATGTGTTAATCCACGCTAAGTGGTTTAGCGAGGCCTTGTAAATATGGGCTAGCAAAGAGCACCGCCAGAGCGTCAAAAAAGTAACTTTCCAGAGACACTAGGGGCTTGTAAATATGCTCCATTGTGTCATCAAGTAACTCGAGGCGCTACTTGAAATAACAACAGCTCACAATGTCAACCAAGGAAACTTCTCCGCGAGCCTGGCCGTAATCCCTCAAATCCAAACGACACAAAGTGGAGGCAGCTCCTTTTCTCATTGCATAGCCAGGCTCTGGAATACCCTTCCCCTGCAGCTACATTCAGAGACCCACCATCTTACCTTTGGAAAGCACCTGAAAACCTGGCTGTTCCAGAACATCAACCTGTAAGCTCACTCCTCTACTCGCTCGTCTGCTAGCGCTGGGATGCCTTAGGGTAGC
The DNA here is from genome assembly GCF_964204655.1 of Triturus cristatus. Lineage (NCBI taxonomy): Eukaryota > Metazoa > Chordata > Amphibia > Caudata > Salamandridae > Triturus > Triturus cristatus. Next base: position 1,197,659,712 of record NC_140582.1, on the reverse strand, counting down.
TATGCGCTTAAGAAATGTTAACTAATAATAATAATAATTACTTTCCCAGATCTCACTGTACATTTTAACTAGACCTGGGCAACATTTCTATTACACACGAGTAATCAGAGTACGACATTTCTGAAATTATATGATTGCACCAGCTTGAGTAACTAAGAGTCATTTGGGGCACACATTCTTCCACAGGAGCACAGGAGCAATGAACTCACTGAGAGGGAGTGGATGCTGACTTCTGCTGTTTGTGTACTGTAGCATTTAGTACTATTTTGTTACTGCAAAATGTACTCTTTAGCCCATTTCACATGCAAGAGTGCATCTTGCACTAAGATAATAGCTCTAAATGCTGGATTATGCTTCTCACAGAAAATACTCATTGTTATGAGTGACTGGGAGGTAATTACACATAGTTATGCTAGAGAGGATTATGCAAGTTACAACCACCCCTAATTATAACATGCACACCTAACTGACACTCATATGCATATAGGTTTCGAGAGAGAGGGCTGCTCTAAATCATTACTACCAGTTGTAGCCTCAAGATGTTGCACTTAGGGCCTGAGTTAGTTGTTGGCGTGCACACCGCCAGCCTGCGGCGGCGCCGTTAGGGAAAATGCTGACAACCAGGCGGCATCTCGGCTGCCATATTATGATATCACCGAGGGGCAGGCAGTGTGCCCGCGGCGCAGTTATGGCGGCAGACTGCTGCGACTCTACTTAAGAGCCGCAGCCAAGTTCAGCCATGCTAAAATGCATCTGGGTGGTCTGGTGCACTGATTCCCTGTAGCACGGTCTGCAGGAGCAACAGAGCGCACAACTGTGTAGATGGCATGGGGGCATACATAGGTGTCATCCTGATGGCGGTGCCCATGTTGGCACCACCACCATTGACTGCCGCCCTCCCCACCGCTACCGCCATGGGAGCTCAGATCTGGCCGTGGAGGCTATCTTGAGTTGGTCAGATGGTGGTCTCAGAGCCTGCATCTTACTCAGCCGGTCGGACTGCCAGGTATGCGAGAAGTTGGACCACCAGGTATGCAGGTGGTCAGAGCACCAAGTATGTGGGTGGTCAGAATGCCAAAAAGTGAGGGCGGGCCCAGGACCACCAACAACTAAATCAGGCCCTTGGTCTTAGCCCACTCTTATTGTTATTGTCATTTGCTTTTTGAAAAGATGCTTTTTTCTTCACTATCAAAATTCTTCTTCCCTTGGTTTGGCTCTCCCATGAAAGACAAAGAGCACTATTAGAGTAGGCACTTTCCAAAAGCAACAGTAGAAGTTTGTCTTTATTACTTTCTCAAGACTTGAAGCAGATGTCAAGCCTGAAACCTTCTCTGGGACACCACTCTCTGAGCCTGCACAGCCAGCTGCAAACAGGTGGGATCAGGTGCAGAGCCATGCTCTGTTCAGGTGGACAACTTCCTCCCAGTGATGACAACCACTCAAGTGAAATGAAATTAAAATAATGCACTTTGTATAGACATGCCAGCACACATGGTTATATCATGTGTCACACCGTATCTTCACACAGTCAAATGGTAAAGAGCTGATATTTCAGTGACCACAAAGTGAGCTGGACACTCCTGTATCGAGTGGGCTTGCAGCTTGTGTGTGGAGGCTTCACACACTGTACATTCATTTCCAGTATCACAAGCTCCCCGGATGTGTCTTCAAAAACGCTTATGTGTCTGCTTTTGGGCAGGCGCGGAGGGGGTTCCAATAAAAAAAAAACTAATGGTCATTAAACACACTTCCAACCCGTCTACAAGTATTTCCAAAGTTCCGGGGGCAGATTTCCTATGATTTTGCATCACGGTTGCATTGTTTTTGTGATGTAAATTAATTTTTGGTATATATCAAGAAACGCAAAGCCACTTTGCTTGTCTTTCCGTGGTCTGGTAAAGTACCAAACTGCATAGTGCTGCCTTGTGCTACCTTTCATTGTGAAGCATTCCATGGGTGGAGCATGGATATTCCCATGCATTCACCCATACATTTTGGCACATTCACAGATTTACAAAAGCTAGTAAAATTCGCAATGCGTCAAATGCCATGCCTTCCACAGTTTATTTATTTATTTTATCAGTTTTATATTGCGCCAAAGGTATCTGAGCGCTTTACAAGAGTATCAACAGAGGTACAATAAATTACACAAAGTTACACAATAAAAACAGAGGGTAAGGACATGAGAATACTCGAGGATGGCAAACGAAGATGCTAGGTGAGGGAACAAAAAGCAGTGCGATAGCAGTAAAAGCGGCAGAGAATAGGAGACAAGAACAGTCTAAGGGGCAGGGGAAGGAAGAGGGGGGCAGACAGAAAGGGAAAAAAAGGCAGATAAGGACAGGAAAGTGAGAGGGAAACAAAATGAGAGAGGGAAAGGAAGGCAGATAAGGACAGGAAAATGAAAGTGAAACAAAGCGAGAGAGGGAAACAGAGATAGTAACGAGTTCACAGCAAGGAGTAGGTCAGAGGCACAGGGGAGACGATAGAAAGGTCGCCCGGCTGGGACAGAGGAAGAGGTCAGAGATCGCTAAGATGGCGGATCAGGTATAAGGGAGTAAAAGAAGCAAGTCACAAAATGGCGGCGGGCACAAGGGTCCACGTCCGAAGTCAAAGGGAAAAACATTCCCAGAAACACCAAGAGCAAATTTAGCAGCGGGCTACCCGAGGGGGAAAAGGGCCAGAGAGTCAGGAGGGAGAAAGGCAGTCGGCTCCAAAGTCACAGGCACACCGTCCATGAGCAAAGGCTCGGGGCAGCGGGGCAACTGATGGAGCGTGGGTTACCAGCTCTGGTCACACATACACCTAATACTCACCTGGGCCCAAACCACATTCATACAATAAGCTAGTAAAACCCCGTTGGCATCAATTTTGTGTAATACCTGTAACTTTGTTATTCACCTTCACCAAGTCTTACCAACTCTATAAATAGTTCCTGTCCTCAATGGATCTGATTTCTGAGTTAGTTTAAGGTAGAATGGCATTTACCTCTTTACCCTGAATACCACAGACTCAAGAAGTTTTGAAAACCTTTATCTAAATTAATTTGTGAGTCAAAATTCAATTACAGTAACCACCTTCATTTTCAAGAGGCAAAGTACACAAAATTATTCATAGCAGAGCTCAAATGATCAATGATGACGGTACCTGGAAAGGGAGGAGGGAAAAGGAAGTAGGCATAAAAGACAGATTTTGCTGATTATATTTACCTATGGTCAAAGATTAACCCAACTCCGTAATAGGGGGACAGATAGAATCTCCAAGACAGGTAGAAGATCGGGCAGATTCGGATCTGGACGGGTAGCTTCTTCAATGTACAACACCTGTGTTGCACCCCTCTCTGGCACTACTCTCCTCGGGTGTCCCTTTTCCGCAATCCCTCTAGATTAATAGATTATCGATCACTATCGGGAACTCTTGGATAGAGTTTCTGGCAGCAGCCGGGTCTGAGACAGCATCTCGGACAGTAACTGGAGCAGTATACGCGTTGAGTCAGTGAAGAGCCGGAATGACAGATCTGACAAGTCGGACGAGGTCTCTTAGCTCAATTATACTGTTTCTTGATTTGTGTACCATCCCACCCAATGTATCATTTTTTGTTTTCCCTTATTCTGATTGGTCAGGATGAGGAGGTGAGTTCATCACACCACCTAAAAATAAGGTTTTCTCTATGAGCCATTGTTTTATGTGCCCGCCCCTTAATTTTGTTCTCCCATAGCTTTATTCCCACACGCATTTCATATTACTCAGTAAGTTAAACCATTTTATTCAATATTGTTGCTCTCGCAGGGATCATCAGTTGAACTTCCCAGTCTTCTTCATTCAAGGTGGCCTTGACTGAGTGACACAGGAGCCATCATTGTTTCTGGCCAGTTTCTATACGCACGCGCACAGTTCAAGGGAGGTAGGGATTCCAGTCACCCTCCGAGGCACAAATAAGAACTAATAATAAAGTCAAACAAGCATTTGCAATGCAATAGGTCTCGCATTTGCAGGAGTTTGAGTTATTGGCATTGTAAATGACAATGCATTTTATTTCTGTGTTTTGAAAACCTGGAAGTGGTGTGTAAACATGCACTTTAAACTTATAGTCCTTGCTTACGAGAAGCACGGCTGGCAGTAAAAGAGGTGCAGTTACTGCCGGCCTAGCTTCTCCTAAGCGATGACTATACGTACAGTGTGTGTTTATGCACTTCTTGCAGGTTTGCAAAACACATAAATAAAAGGTATTGTCATTTACAATGCTAATAGTTCACATTTTCGCAAATGTGAGACCTATTGTATTGCAAAGGCTTGTTATATACGTCACAAGCAAGACACTTTTTCTATAGCATTAGAAAACATCTATGTAGCTTCTTAGTGGGCATGGTGTAAAAAGCATGATCCACATTTTTTGTATACTGACAGCTAGGTTATTTCTTTCCTACCGCATCCCACCCCATGCTAGTTTAGAAGCAACCTCTATGCAACTGGGATAAGGGTTTCTATCCTCATTAAAAAAGGTACACTGCCTTTCAGTAATGTAGCGACAGGTACAGCAGATTGATGTGTGTGCCTCCTATGTGATATATAAATGTAAACTACAAAACAATCTTTAGGTGAGTCATTGGTGTGCTTATGTTATAAACATTGCCTGGAATTGTTGGTATTTTGAGAGCCTCAGGCTTACTTTTAGTGCTCCCTCTGCCTTAGCAACAGCATGTGTAAAGCCCGAGTTGAATCCTAGCACCCACTTAAGGCAGCACCATAAAACACCTGCCTACTATTGCTTTAATGTTCCACATCGATGACCAGGAACAGGAGAAGGATTTTTAGCACTGCAGGCAGCATAGAAATGTCTAGAGCACTTTCCAAAAACATTGAAATGGCGATGTGTTGGTCTTTTGTATCACATTACTATCGGTAATAGGTGGTGCCTTAAGGTTGTTTCTTAACCTTTTGTTATCAAAGCCCCAACCATGTAATCTGAAGTAGACGAGTGTGTTTGAAAACCAGAGCCTGTGAAAGGAGAGGGATGCAGGAGTGGGGAATGGAAAGAAGCAGGCTCTGCCATGCACAGCTTAGCAGCCATGCTTGTAAAGGGACTACAGAGATCCGTTGCAGCAGCAGCAGCTGCGTCACAGAAAGGAATGTCGGTAACAAGCTAGCCGGTAGAATGAACTGAATGAGCATAGTGGAGTACGGGATGAGCAGAAACTGCAGGACTGTTTAGGGGGGGAAGGGGGAGGATCAACCTTCCCACTGACAAAGCCCCTGCTAAGGTCCGTATTGTTACGTCCGAAACCTGATCAGCATGGGTGTCCACTCCGATCCCCAGCTGAGAATATACGTTAAGCCTGTCCCCTTGCTACAAAAAAAGAAGAAAACAAAATGTCCAGAGCTCATACCGTTTGAAGCCCCTTATTACCCTTCTCCGTGCGGGTATAAACATTGCTAATAATAAAAATAACTTGTTTTACTTTCCCTAGTGCATAAAAGACCAGTTTACCTCCTTTATGAACCCGGAGTACAGGCAACCACTGATAACGCGCAGCGACACCCAAGGGAAGCACAACGCTCGACAAGATGAAACCAAATCGCAGGTGGAACTACAGGGTGTTGTAGCCTGCCATTAACGGGAAAAAATGATGCGCACTTCTGCAAGTTTGCAAATGTACTAGCGCCACTGAATGCTTTTTTGTAAAAACGAGCTTTGTAGCAATTCTAGAGCATGTTGAAGCATTCACTCTTACTTATATAAACAACCCCCTACCCCCTTTACTTACATGATGGTACATCCCAAACCACACAATTCGTAAACCTAAGCAATGCGCTCTACAAACGGCCCCCGCGATTAAAGTATGTTTCAAGAGCACCGCACTAACAGTTATAGTTGTTCCAAGTATTTAACCAGACTTAAAGGTATTGTTTATTTTTGAAACATAAAAATGGGCACCCGTGTTGTGAATATATTAGAAGCGGGTGCCATGCTAAAAGAGAGCGTGGCGCCCGTGCACAGTAATTAAGCAAGTAACAAAGTGCTCTGTTGTGATGTTATGCAACACTTCTGAGGGATTTGTTTTTTTATTTGTGTGGGCAAGCAAAGAGTTGTGCGATAACATGTGACGTCCTTCTTTGTGCTTGACTTTAAAGCACTGGTAGACCCCTATGTGCCTGGAACCAGAGCCAATGGTGGGACCGGGTAGATGGGTGCGCAGTGTGTTTTCTTTTCTAGGGAGAGGCTTCCAGGTCTTTAGCAGCTGTCTGGTCTCATCTGAAAGGGAAACAAGAAGGGCTGGGCGAGAAGGGAGGGGGGAATGCCAGCAACAGAGGAGCCCGCGAAAGTGAAAGTAATCGTGATTACGATCGCTACGGAGGAAAGACACATGGCGCTGCGCTCGTGCACGTTCACGTGCACTGTAGCTTTAGGCCACGGCAGCACTTTGAAAAGCCCAGATATAAAATGTCTCTTCGAGCCTTTGGCTCGCGAGACCTAAAAAAGACACGTTAGAACACGGAAACAAATGATTTCACTGTATACCACTTATTTCTACTCTTTCCCCATTTACTTATTTAAATCTTTTGCATTAGTGTTTAATAGAACTTACGTGGTTTAGTTTAGCATTAGCAGGTGCATTAGCATGTGAGTTCGAAGCAGCGATATTTAGTGCCATTGCGCAGCTGCAAAAGATTCCCACCAAAAGCAACAGAGTCATACTACGTAGATGCAGTAGACGCATGCGCAATAGAAATCCCGTATTTTGTTGGCCATTTTAGGACATTCATGTTACGGGTTAGTAATGCACATAGAAAAGCTTCCCTAGATAAAAGTGTTCGTGGTGTTATGCGATTTTAGTATTTATTAAACAAATTGATTACATTATTACATGTTATTTGAGAGGATTGAATCCAAGCAAGTCTCTTTCACGAATCCTTGCTACATCAATCCCCTCTTAAAATGTTTACTGAAACAGATGCCAACTTTTAGCACATCTCAATTCTTCAACCCTTTCATTTCTCTTCTTTTCCTTTTTACACTGCAATCCTCTCGTTCTTTTTATAAAAGTCTCCTTTCAACTCTTCTAGCTGTATTTTTTCAAGTTTTCTCTTCTTACCCCTTTCATTCACTTCATATTTCTATCTTCTTTTACATCACTTGTGCCAACACATTATTGCTAAGACTTATAGCGTTATTCCCATTATGAGCAGTATTATGTGACCTAGAATACCTATTCCTAAATTGGAAAACCAACTACCTATGTTAGAAAAGCTATTTGCAAATTTGTTCCATACACTTTCAACTTCCAGTGGTTTCAATTCTTCCTCCAATTTCGTAATATTTTTAATATATTTTCCAATTTAAACACTTGTATCTGGAATATACGTGCAACAATATTGTGTTTTCAATAATTTACAGACTCCACCCTCTTTTGCCAAGAATAGGTCAAGGGCAAGTCGATTTTGCATAACCATAGATCTGACCGCAACTAATTCAGTGTTGATGAGCAGAAATCCTCCAGCAGTGTCAGTAGATAACCGATCGACTACCGTAGACAACTGGCAAATTGTTCGTGAATTCAGAAGAACTCCCACTGAAGGTATCAATGCACCAAAAATGTCATCTACATTTTCTGAAAAACTAACTCTTTTTACACGCGTTAGTCCATTTAATTCTTCATTGTTTCCAGTGAGCCTTTTTACATGATAAACCTTAGGGAATACTATTCCAAAATAGCAACTCCCATACCAATGGTCTGGCAGCCTAAAGTAGGCTTTATTGCCACATACATAATAAACTCCAGGAAATACTGAATCAGTTCCTCCTTTTAGTCCCCATTACCCAATTATTAAGAAATTGTGCTCACATTCACTGGAACCAATAAACACATTGTTATAGTCTGTTTTTAACCTATGGAGACAGATTTTCCCTTTCTCTTAAAAATCTAAAGACATGGCAGTATGAGTTTTGCCATTTGTATAATGCTCTTCTTCCTCAGCCCATTTAGGTATCTGAGGTTTAGGTTTAAAAGCTTTGTTGGAAATCCTGTCTCCTTTGTTCCACCAAATTCAAAAATATTTTCTCCTCTTCATGAAATTTACAGGTTAAATTGTTATTATGTGCTTCAGCTATTTCTATTGTTTTCATCGTTAAGAAATATTCACCCATAAATTTAGAATCTCTCGTACTAAGGACAGGGTTCATGCTCTTTCGCAAAGGAACCTCAGAGAAATCACATCTATGTTGGAATAATAATATTGCAGTTTTCCAGTTTTATAAAACAAACTTGCTAAAACACTACATGATATACCATAGGTTAAGGGTAAATGATGATAGGTCACTCCTTCAGCTACAGATGCAGGTAATTTCATGCAGACATAACAATCACTAACTTCCATAGTTTCTACATATTGTACTAATAGATTTGTGAAAACATTTAAATTAGTGCCATTTTTATTCACAGTGTGATGTAAATCTGACTAATTTGGTGCATTTAATTCTACTCTATCTCCTTTGATAGTAGCTACCTTTTCATGGGTGTTACTGTTATTCTGTACACTTTTGACCATTAAATAAGGTATGTCCACTGTTAATACTAATCATATTATCAGTATTAGAAATATACTACATAGACACTTTCTGCAACATTTCTTTAAACAATTCGGTTTTCCAGCAGCTTTATTGTCAGCCATTCTCTAAGGGAAAAGGAAGATTTCTCTTCTCTATTTGAGTGATTCAACTTCTGAACAGAGTTACAAGAGGGGAATTAGTTTCAAGGTGGTCTCACTTCTTCGTTAATTTGCTCTGCATTAAAATGTTCAATTTCCTCCTCAATTATCTCTAAATTCTCAAAATCTTCGAGAATTACATATGTCCATTCGGGACCTTTGAATTTGTTATTTAGAAATTTTGCTCTGGGTTCTTCGGGTATTGTCTTGAGGTGATATTTCAATCTTTTGATAACACCTGGCCTATTATATGTTATGTTATTGAATTTTTATAGCGCGCACAGCTACTCCTAGGAGTGTCCCGGCGTGAGCCTGTGAGGATCCAGAAGGGGAGAGTTAAAACAAGAAAGTTTTAAGCTCTTCTTAAACTGATTGATCTCTTTAATGGCGCGTAAAGAGACAGGAAGTGAGTTCCAGGCCGTAGCCGCCCTAAAAGCAAAGGATCTGCCCCCCATTCTCTGGAGGCGAACCCAAGGAATTTTAGCAAGCAGCTGAAAAGACGATCTCAGATGCCTAGTAGGCACATAAAAGGCAAAACGTTTCCTGAGATATGGCGGACCACCAGCATATAAGGCACGATGCGCTATCACCATGCCTTAAACTCCACCCGCTTGCTGATCGGAAGCCAGTGAAGCGCACGGAGGTGGTGGGCCATACTCGACCTCGCCAGAATATTCAAAACCAGCCGGGCTGCCGCATTCTGGACCACCTGTAATTTTTTAAAGACATAATCAGGAAGGCCCAGATACAGCCCATTGGCATAGTCAACCCTGGAGAGGATCAAAGCCCGTACCACTGTTTCCTTCGCTGGTCTTGGGAGCAGTGGAAAGAACTTCTTAAGGGGCATATTATCAAGCCAGGCGATACAATTATCGCCGCTTTAGCGGCAGAAAACTGCCGCTAAAACGGCGATAATGGGCTTGATAATATGCTCTATGGAATTCCAATTGAAGCCCATGTTAAATGTGAAGGACATCTAACATGGGCTTCAATTGGAATTCCATAGAGCATATTATCAAGCCCATTATCGCCGTTTTAGCGGCAGTTTTCTGTCGCTAAAGCGGCGATAATTTTATCGCCGGTCTTGATAATATGCCCCCAGGAGACTTAAGTATCAAAAAGCAGCTCCCCGTCAATCTTTTTATCTGGGTTGAGAAGGACAACTGCATATCGAACCAAACCCCTAGATTTTTTGCTGGAAGACCTAAGCACAGGGGTAGGGGAAAGTCAGAAGGCCAAAGTAATTCCCTAAAGCGAGGAGGAAAATTACCATAGAGAAGGATTTCAGTCTTCTCTTCATTACATTTTAGTTGAGCCGCCGAGAGCCATTGAAAAACGGCTGTCAGGCACTCCTGCACCTTTACGGTGGAAAAATCCGATTTACCCCAGGTAAACAAAAGCTGGGTGTCGTCGGCATATGCCACAATCTTAGCGCAACATGCCTCCGCCAAAAAGACCAGAGGGGTGACATATATATTAAATAACAGGGGGCTCAAAGAGGACCCCTGTGGAACACCCGTGGTAACCAGCTGCGGAAGAGATGAAAACGGCGGCAAGCAGACCTGTTGCGACCGTCCCTCCAAGAAAGACTCCAGCCACTTCAAGGCTCGTCCGGTGACACCAATGTCTGCTAGTCGAGACAAGAGCAGAACATGAGGGACAGTATCGAACGCAGCTGACAGATCTAACATTATGAGGGCTGCGCTCCCTCCCGAGTCTAAACACTCTCGAATAGCTTCCGAAACCTCTAGCAAAGCAGATTCGGTGCTGTAAGCGGCTCTAAAGCCCGACTGGGCTGGATGCAAAAGACTATTATAACCTTTTCTAATTCGTTTAGCTTGCACTGCACTTGCACCTTCTTCAGATGCTCTTTTGTTTTCGTTGATCTGTGGCACAACTTGATTAATTCTGTCTTCAGATTATTTCTCTTTCTGATCTTGTGCAAGGTTTATTAATTCACTACTTTCTTCCTGAATGTTTTCCCTTTCACTAGTCCGACCTAGTTCACGTTCAATTTTTATTGTCGCTTTCTCTGTATCTGCCTGAATTTCTGTAACTTCCCTTATTGGCTCTTGCTCAATTTCCTTTGAATCTTTGTTATCTTTTTCCTATTCACTCTCTATAGTTCCTTCCTGTTCTTCCCCAGTCTCTGGTTCTATAAATGTGATTTCTTTTGTTTGGGTAATTGGCACCTTCCCTACCTGGTCCTGCTCAGGTTTACAATCTAATTTATTTTCTGTTTCTTTAGCTGTTTCTTCTCTGCCTATCTGGTCTCCGCTCTTTTCTTGACTAGCTTGTCTAGTTTGGCCTCTTGTTCTTACAATTAACTCTGGTATATCTACTACAGGTATCCAATCATCCTGACTGGTGCTCGGTTGTTCTTCGTCAGCTACTTCAGGACCTACTACTTGAGATCCTTCAGCTGTGCAACCTTCAGCCCCCTCAACTGCCTGAGTCAGTTAAGGTTCCCCCTCGTCAGGTGCTGGTACTCTTTTAGGGGCATATTAACAAGCCAGGCGATAAAATTATCGCCGCTTTAGCGGCAGAAAACTGCCGCTAAAGCGGCGATAATGGGCATGATAATATGCTCTATGGAATTCCAATTGAAGCCCATGTTAGATGTGAAGGACATCTAACATGGGCTTCAATTGGAATTCCATAGAGCATATTATCAAGCCCATTATCGCCGTTTTAGCGGCAGTTTTCTGCCGCTAAAGCGGCGATAATTTTATTGCCTGGCTTGTTAATATGCCCCTTAGTGTGGCTTGCATGAATTCAATTAGGCAAGCCTGCACATTTTACGACTGTTGTTGTGACTAATATAACCTGATGTGGTTTTTCCCACCTTGGTGCTAGGCAAGTCTCTCGTGTGTGATTCTTTACTACAACCCAGTCACCGGGATTCAGATCATGCGCTTGAATCGGCTGCCTGGCGACTGCGTCTTCTCCAACCTGATGAGAGATAGCACGCACTTGGTCAGCCAATTATTTGCAATACTCCAGTACCAAATCATCAGTTATATTCAACAACTTCTGTCCTGGTATACATGCCTGCCTCACTGCTCTTCCCATGATGATTTCATGGGGACTCAACCCAGTATTTTTGTCTGGAATACTTCAGAACAATAGGTAAGGCATCAGGCCAGTCCAGTGGAGTGGATGCACAAGCTTTCCCCAACCTCGACTTAATTGTGCCATTCAATTGTTCTACCACTCCAGATGCCTCTGGTCGGTATGCACAGTGCAGCTTCTGTTCAATTTCAAATGCTTCACAAATTAATCGAATTATTTCATTATTAAAATGAGACCCTCTGTCTGATTCAATAGTTCCTGGAAAACCGAACCCAAGAATGAGTTCTCTTAGTAGGAGTCTGGCTACTATCAAACTGTAATTTCTTTTGGTGGGATATGCCTCCACCCACTTTGAAAATAAACAAACAATGACAAGTATATATTTTAATCCTCGACAGGCAGGTAACTGAATTAAATCGATTTGAAGTCTTATGAAAGTTCCTTCAGCCTTTCCAGTTTTTCCCATATAGACTACAGTTCTCTTGCCTGGATTCATTTGCTGAAATGTCAAACACCTTTGGCAAAGCCTTTCGGCAACATTTCTAAACCTTGGGTTAAACCAATCCTGCCTGAAAAGTCTGATCATTTCATCTCTGCCTATGTGAGTGTCTCCATAATACATTCCAGCCATAGGTGCAAGCATGCTGTCTGGCAACACAGGACTGTCGTCTAAGTAGACCTAAACACCATATTTCACATTTATCACGATTAAGCTTATAACCAGAAACAGAAGCAAAGAGCTCCACTTCTTGTAAGAAGACAGGGACAGAAGATTGAGGGTCAGAGAGAAATAATAAAATGTCATCAGCATAAGCTGCTAACTTAAATTGTGTGTCCTTAGTTTCAAATCCCTTTATGTCAACATTTTGAGGAATCCTGGACAAAAAAGGTTCCAAGGCTAGATTAAAAAGGAACGGAGATAGTGGGCAACCTTGACGTACCCCTCTTTTTAGCTCAAAATAGGGAGATGAAGTACCATTCACAAAAACGGCTGCACGTGGATTAGAATATAGGATAGAGATCAAAGAAATTACTTTGGAGCCAAAACCAAACCATTTCAATGTGTGAAAGAGATGCGACCAATTAACTCGATCAAATGCCTTCTCAGCATCCAATGCTATTGCAGCTAATGAATCGGGTAAGTGTGGGGCTTTTGATAAAATATCGAAGAACAGTCGGGTATTATCAGAAAGGAGACGGCCCTTAACAAAACCCGACTGTTCCGCGCCTAATAATTGGGAAAGGAATGATTCAATAACCAGGGCTTTGGAAAAAAATGTATAATAAATATTTACAAGAGAAATGGGTCTATAGTTCTTACAATATTGAAAATCCTTCCCATCTTTGGGTGTTAGACATATTAGTGCTTCTAAAAAGGAACCTGAACATTTCCCAGACTGTGTAAAAAGATTTAAGAGATTGAGTAATTTAGGAAGAAGGATAGGAGCGAAGTGAGTAAAAAATTCAACTGTAAATCCATCAGGTCCTGGGGCTTTGTCTTTCTTAAGTGATTGTAAAGCACAGAGAAGTTCTTGTTGAATTTAAGCGCTTGACTTCAACAGATATAACGAAGCATTGTCAGTTGATTCCTTCTTAAATTCAAATTTTGCCTTAATATGTTGTGAGAGACAATTCTTGGATTTTGAGGAGTAATAGGAATGTTCTAGCCTCTTTATCTCATCAAAAAGCTCACTGGTAACCTAACGAGCATTTTTACGTTTTCTGGAAACAAAACCAATGATAAAGTCTCTAGCAGCTGCTTTAAATGCATCCCAAACAATAGAAAATGTAGATTATCGGTTTGGTTAAGAGACAAATATTCATTAAAGAAGGAAACAAAGAGGAGTGAAAATTTTGATTAACAAGAAGTGAGTTATTAAATCTCCATCTTTTAGGTAAATTAGATTTTAAAACTAAATCCAATTGAATGGAAATAGGGGAATGGTCTGAGATCAGAATAGAGCCAATTTCAGCGCTTCTTAACGTTTGGGATATATTGTGTGAAACAAAAAAATAATCCAATCTGGATTGAGTATGGTGGGCTGGGGAGAAAAACGTGAATTCTCTAGTGGTGGGGTTACAAATTCTCCAGGCATAAATGAGTATTTATTGCTGAATGGTTTGAATGAATAGTTTATGTGCTTTATGGGGTTTAAAAGGAAACCAGTGAACTTCCATCTGTGAAGGGATCCATCACTTGGTTGCAATCACCAGCAAGGATAAAGTTACACAATGTACGAGGAAATTTGCTGAGATAAAGAAGACCAAAATAGAGGCTCACCATTGGTGGGGACATAAACATTAAACAAAGATATCAGAATATTTCCCACTTGTAGTTTAGTATATAACCATCTACCTTTCTCATCGGACTGTTGAGAAAGCAAATTAATCTTTAATGATTTGTGACAAAGAGTGACCACCCCATTGGCTTTCCCATCACCTGGAGAGAAAAAGACATTCCCGACCCAGCCCCTCTTCAACTTTAAAGATTCTATAGCATTTAAATGGGATTCCTGCAAGCAAACAATATCTGCTCCTAATTTGGATAAATGCGTTAATACACATTGTCGTTTGATAGGAGAGTTCAGACCTCTGACATTCCATGATATGATTTTCAAGGACATAAAAGTACCAATAAAATAACAAGGAAAGGAAGGCCCCCAAAGACCTTTGAAGAACAAAAGGTGAGCTTTATAACATTCCAACTAGAAGAGCATAAAATATAATGATATGGAAAAATTGACAACAATAGATATAGAAGTGAGCTAGAAAAAAGAAACCAAGAAAAATAGGAAGGGAAAGACTTAGATAGAAGAATGATATGTGACAAGAAGAAAAAAGGAGAAAAAGAGAAAAAAGAATTAGAAAAAAGAACATGAAAATAGGATAGACAATAGAGAGAGATAACAAAGGAAAGTAAATATTCATGCGAGAACAGAGTAATGAACCAGAAGTAGGAGGAGAATAAAGAAGGAAGTAAAAGAAGAAGATGTAATACAAAAATAGGAAACGTGAAAAAGAGAAAAAGGAGGGGAAAAAGAATGACAATGAAAAAGAAACAACATACCGAATTCAAAAGACATCACAAAGGAGTGGGGTAGGTGAAGCCACGAGGAACAAATGGCGAGTCCAGACTTAACAAAACGAGGACGAGAACAAACCACAGCAAATCAAATAAGGTGAGGGTACAAAATTAGTACATACATCCAGGAACCTGTGAGGAAGAAGGGGAAAAAAAGGACAACAATATTTGTCATTTCAGGAAAATAGAACAAGCATAATATAGACACAATATCACAAAACGAGCCAACGGAACAAACGACTAAGAACAGACAAATAATCTAAATAGAAGTAATAGATGCTAATTCCTGGAACCAATAAAACTAAGAAGATAGTTCAATATATTAGACATTTTGGGAATAAAACCTAAATACAATAAAATCGAAAAGAGGGATCATTATAATAAACAAAAGAACCATTCAAACATTCCGGAAAGGTCTATAGAGTCAGTTTTGGAAAAAGTGATGAAACTTTGCAATTTAACGGGAATTTCATAAGTTGTTGTTTTGTTGTTTTACGCAACCTTGAAGAGGCAGGGGTGAAAAAGGCCAAATCTAGCACCCAAAGTGCGTAAAGCCGGTCTCATGTTCAAAAATTCTTTGCGTCTATTTGCTGTGGACCTAGCATAATCTTGAGAAAAAAATTATGTGAACTGGACCATGAAATGCGTTGAATAGATTTGGCTGCTGAAAGTAACTTGAGAAGATCTGTGTACTCAAGGAAATACATGATGACTCCTATTGGTTTCCGGGACGAGGAAGTGTCTGCGCGTTGGTGACCAAGTCTATGAGCTCGTTGAATATTGAGCAAAGTTCCTTCAGGTAGGTGCAATATTTTAGGAAAAAAAGATTTGAAGAAAGATAAGGGCTCTGGACCCTCTGAGCCCTCCGGCAAACCATAAATGCGAAGATTGTTTCTTCTATTTCAATTCTCCATATCTTCAACCTGTTGCTGTAACGATGATATCTTCGAATGAAGCAAATTAACCTTCTCATGAGTGTGATTAAATGAAGAGATACTTTGTTTCACTGTGGTGAGACGCTCATTCATTTGAGACCAGTTCTCCGTTAGGAATGACAGCTTTGTGGAAGTATCCTCCATAAATGGACGAAGCACCCGTATCTCTTCCAATAATAAATTCAAAGATACAGGAGAAGAGGCTTTCGGTGGAGAAGGTAGGTCTTTTTTCAGTCTTTTTGTAGTAACTTTGCCAGCCATAGAAGTGCTTGCGTTCAAAGGAGATAAAGCTTTGGAAGCAGGTGCCAATGATTCCTCCATATTAGAAAATTCAGAGAAGATTCTAGAGTTTTTGATAAACGTATGCATAATGCGTGGTGCAGAGGAACCCAGCTTTTTAAGTCTTCCCAAAGGAGAGTCAAAGAGAAGATGTGGTAAAGTTCTGCATTGCTATGTTTTGGTGAAACCACAAACACACTCTGTGAAGAGGTTTTATTGAGTGAGCCGCGGATAGAATTCAGTACGAGCAACGCAATCAATAGAGAAGGGCTTAGACGATGAGGATGGTCATGCAAACAGGCCTTCACGCCCGTTCTTACACACAAAAGGTTGAGGCATGTACACCACCTCTGATATTTGCCAGTATCTAAAGGATATTCCTTTAATATACCTTTCTCCTTGGGGGTGAAATATCTAAGACGGCTTGGAGTCTTCTTTAATTAGTCACCCACAATAGGGCTACTTCCAGGCTCAGGTATAAGAAGAGGATGTAAAGAGCAGTGTTCATCAGACATGCATAGCAAAGGACATCATTTCCAATCCTAAAGGAATTAGGCAATCTGTGAGGTTATCAGGGTTTCATGACAGACTAACCTCCAAAATTAATCTTGACGTGAGCAAAACAAAAGAAAATAGTGAAAGGCATTAAGCAGAATGTCTCATGAAGAAACTATTCCAATGGAGGGCTCCACAGATGATGAAAGTTCAGAATTCAAAGTAATCAAGTTTGTAGAAGAAAATTAAATCGCCACAGAAATGAGCGCCTCATCTCCCTCACCAGGAATTCTCCTCAGAAGGGATGCTGCTTACAAGATGGCAGCCGCGTTCAGTGTTAATAAAACGCCGAGCGCGGTAAGATGAATTCTCTGAGCCACAGGCAGCAGAAGGACTCGGAGAGCGGTCCGTGCATTTCAGCACATCTTCCGACATCCAAAACCGCTCACCTTGAACAAGAAGAAAGCCGCAGAATGTGGTTGTCACAAACCGTGCCGTGGAGCCTCACACAAGCGCCACAATTCACGTCGGGCACCAAGCCACGCCCGTCTATTAATATTTCTTGACAGAAACCCCCCTTTAAAAGTTTATAAGAGTTAGCCCTGGATGTTAGTGGGACTAAGAGTGGGAGTAAGCAGTTGAAGAAAGTAGCCATAGAGATGAATACAGGAGTACGGTAAGGCAAAAGTAGGAGTAAGAGCAGGTGTAGGAATGTGTAAAACTATAAATTAGTAGGAGGTGACAAGAGTAATAGGGCATAGGCAGGAGTAGGACAGAGTTAGTAGGAGTTGATTTAGGAATATTTGGAAGTTTTGGTAGTAGCAGCAGTAAGAATGGGAGTAGGTGTAGGGGTAAGTTTGGAATAAGCATTAGTAGGTATTAGTAAGAGTTTGCAAGAAGAGGAGCAGGCATAGTTAAGTAGGAAAATGGTTAACTTGCTTAGCTGTAGTCTTCAGTACCACAGTTCATAGTCCTCCTCATCCAGGAACAAACATTATGAGGCAGTTCTGCCTCTGACAGAAAGCTACCCCAAACCAGATGACCAAAGATTTCTAAAGAATTCCTTCTGATCTCCCTTCCTAACAGTTCCTCCACCCCGATTCTAGTGGATTCAACTAAGTCTCTTGGAATCACGTTGGATAAAGAATTAAACATGCAAACCCATATCAACACGATGGCAAAATCTCAGTTACCTCAGAAAATTGGAGCCGTTCATTGATTCAGGTGATCTTAAAACGGCAGTCCAGGTGCTGATCATATCAACAATTGAGTATGGATGGGCTACTTTATTAGGGCTTCCTAAGATTTGACAGCTCCTGTAAAAGCTCGTCTCAATGCAGCATCTAGACTTTTAACAGGCTCAAACAAATGTGACCACATCACTCCACATTTGAAAGCACTCAATTGGCTACCATACGAGGCAAGAATACAGCTAATATTACACACAAGGCAATACACAATAAAACTCAATGTTACCTGGCCCAGAAAATTACGCTGTCTGGAGACAGTAGATCCTCTAGGGGATCCGAAGATTTTTTTACTGAAACCAGCATTTTCCATAAGAAGAGAACATATGATAAAGCGTTCACGGGCGCTGCACCAAGAATTTGGAATTTGCTCCCACCGAATAGTAGAAGAATCACCTACGCTCCACGATTCAAAAAGGAGACTAAGTCCTTTCTGATGGGTACATTTCTCCCATAACAACAACAGCGAACACTAAGACTTTTTCAAGTAGGCTACTGTAAGCAGGATTAAAGTCCTGCTAATCGCAGAACAAAGAAATGAGTAATTGAATGATCCAATTTACTTTCATTGATCGGCTCTAGTGTCTATATTCAGCTAGGTTGGATACATTTAGTTCCCTTCGACAGTCAACAGGAATGTTGTCTATGGACAGGTACCTCGATCAATCCACATGTATATTTGATTAGACTAGAAATACTATAACCAATGTGGATATCTAGGATCTCCAGTACTGGTGTTTTTTTTCCTTTTTTGAATTTCAAGTATTATATGGCATGTTTTACTGTAATCTAGTGATTCCAAGTAGTCTTCATTTTGTGTGATTCATGTAAGGGTAAGCATTTACCAATGTTGGATCACGTATGCATTGTACTTGACGTTAAAGAATTGTATATCCACTAATTTTGAATATGGCTGTAATGTAAAGCGATCTGACACCCAAATTTTGGGTCTTGTTCGCGTTATAGAAAACACAGAATAAATAAATAAATAAACTTCTTCTATTCCTATACCCCAACGTAATAATTATTCCCTTTCACTTCTTGAAAGTACATATTTTAGTGCAAGACTAGGGTAGTAGGGTAGTGGCTTGGGACAAGGAGGACTATGAATCGGGGTAATGAAGAACACCTGTAAGTAATTAAATCATTACCAGTGCTTAATTTGTAAAATATTAAGTGCCAGGGCTCTGACCAGGAGGCCACTACAGCTTGCACCACACATCGCCCTTGTCATCGCTGCCAAAACAACTAATAAACATCTCTCTCTAATGTAAATGCGACAGTTCAGATTATTCCAGGTCCGCAAAGCTAAAGGAATGGCTGGGGAGGCGGGTATTAGCAATTTTAATGTATATTGTTGTCCTAAACTACTGTTGTTCTGCTCATTCCTAAATTAGATGAGCAGCGCCACCATGTGGTGGACTGTTCTAAGTATGGTGTTGCCAATTAGATGCCAGTGCTGAGCACCGGAAACCAATTAAGTGCTGCTGCTGACCACCCGAAAGCACCGGCTCAAAATAAGCACTGATCATTACTCCATCATTCTGTGTCCACCTTGTCCCAGACCTAACATTATGAGGATATATTAAACTCAAAGGAATGCAATCCTCGCTGCATAATATTTTTTATAAACTTATCAACAATTTAGAGCATTGCTTATTTCAAATCAGCTGAACCAAAATTATCTTCAGGTAGGTCAAGCCTGTAATGTTTCTTAAGCACAAAGTGTGAACTCCACGTGGCTGCTCAATACATGTCTTGGAAATAAGCACCACCCATCTCTTCCCAAGAGTCAGAAACTGCTCTGGTTGATCTACCTTAAATAGAGGGAGGAACCAACACTGTCAAGGAATTGTATGCCTGAGCGATTGCTTGTTTGAACCATCTACTGATGGACTGTGAGGTTGCCTTCTACCTTGACAGATTCATAGGCAATGAAAAGTGAAGGAGATAGTCTAAACTGCTTAGTTAGGCCAAGATAAGTTGTTAAAGACCTTTTCACGTCTACTGATGAAGGCACCTCGGAAACTGAATACGAAAACACATGTACAACAATTTCCAATGACAAATGGTAAAGAGAATTAACCTTAGGGACAAATTTGGAATACAGTTTTATAACAACTCAATCTGGAAAAAAATCACAAATGGGCAAAGGATGGCATTAAAGGCCCCAACTCAACCAATTTCTTGGCCGAAGGAATAACGACCAAAAAAGCGATCTTAGCCAAAAGCCATGACAAATGAATCTTGAGATGCGATCTTCTTAGCGGAACAATATAGGGGCATACACTCGATTTAGCAGCACTTTTCCACCACAAAAGTGGCGATAGATTTATCACCCTATTCACAAGCCTGTGCTAACAGGAGACATCTCCAGTTTACCGGCGATAGCTGCCACTAAAAACATCGCCAAGGCTTACAGCGACAACTAACGCTAATCATATGCAGAGTAGGCGTTCCCGTCCAAAAACTCACGATAACACCTCTTCGCGATAATCTCAAGATTGAAGTCCAAAGAACTCAACCTCTCTTACATATCAACTGACAGCTCCATATATAGAAGTAATGGTAGGAAATGATCAACATAAATCAACCTGCCGTAATGCGAACAGGCTGGTTAACAAAGCAATATCTGAGAGAGAATGTAGTGGAGAGGTTCAAACCTACTGTAATTCTTGTGCTAATTTTGCTCGAAAATTGATGCCAGGGTTAAATGTTGTGCCCACTCCAACTTTCCAGTTTCCATCCAAAAATGAATTTAAGGAGGTATATTGGTCAATGGTAAAGGCAGAGCATGTATACACTACACAAAGACTAACTCATTGACTGGTCTATTTTTGGAACATAAGACTGCTCCCGAATATGAAAATTACTGGGATTTTATAACTATACCCAGTGATAGGACACTATATTTTCAATTTAGGGTAGGCAGTCTCCCGGTTAACTTTTTTACTAGAAAATGGTCAACTGCGCATAGTAGCAAATGCATGCATTGTAATGAGTATGACGAAACGGTACTACATATTTTATTTGTCTGCCCAATATATAAAATTCCTTGCTAAGTATGGCTAAAACAAATATGTTCCAAAATGGGAACAAGGTCGAGTGCTACAGCTCTGCGTATCCTTCTGACCAACACCAATGAATTAATTGTTATATCCATTGCTAAATTTTTAAGTTGGTCTTGGAGAATCCATGCAAAACTCTCTAAAAAACAGACCGTAGGGGTGAGAACTAATGCCGAGGATGATCTACCCCCTGTTAGTGATTTAGAATGATTAAGTCTAGGGAAGCCATTCTTTTATATAGTATGAAGTTTGCGAAATGACAAAAAGGAATAGTTGATTTTTTATATATATATATCGGCATACATATGATATTTTTATCTGTTGAACAATGTTTTTTATTGATGATTTTAAATGTATTGTTCTTTGTAATATAATATAGTGTTATCAATTTATGAATTGCTAATTTAATTATTGAAATTGTAGATGACAAAAAAAAGGAAAAAAAACATGTTTTGAAATTACTTTTGGTATTTTGGTAATATGGTCACCGTATTGTACGGTAAATGGCTTTTATGATTGATTTTATCGAAATAAAGCTTGAATGGATATTCTCAATGACCAGCCAGATCGGCGATGTGGTCCAAAAACAGGCGATAAGGCACGTTAGCAGCAGGGACTTAAGATCTGCTTTTTTCTGGTCTTAAGTAGGAGGAAAACCTGCAGTATAAAGGGAACCCAGAGCCACATCTGAAGACCAACAGATGTCATGGAGCTACTAATCATGCAGCTTGGAGACCCAAGACCCACCACCACCACCCCTAGGACCACCCCCACCCCCAGGACCACCACCCCCGAGGTACCACCGAGGCAGCGCAGAACAAGACAGTGGACCTTATGCGTGTGTCTCTGTGTCCGCCATATCCTGACCATAGGCCTACACACACGTAGCAGACCACCTTCAACGGCCAATTTTACACCGACGATAAGGTGGCTATGTCACACGCCACCCGGCGCACATCTCGTTATCGCCTGCAGGGTCGTGTCTCCATGGTGTCTCAGTAGTTTGGGTTTCTCTTTTTTTCTTTTTGTTTGCAGCTTTTATGGTGATTTTTCCTGCCTGGCGTGGGAATAGCAAGCCTGGCACTGCTTATCGCTGATGTTTTTATCGCTGTTGGGCCCATCTCAAATTTTTTCATGTTCAGGTTTCCTTTTTTATCGTCATCCCGGTAATTTTAACGCGGACATTTGACGCGTTATTGGGAAACTATTACCTGCTGCCGGCGTGTTGAGAATCCGCTGTTAACACAGCGTTAGTTTCCCGCGATACACAGCGTTATGTAAAATTGCGTTAACGTAGTTTGGCGATGATTATCGCCCGTTCTTGAGAATATCCCCCATAGTGTCCTCGGCACACATTGTGCCAGTTACCTGATCACATCCCAAGATTCAGTTTCAGAAGCTCACTAACTAATTGCTAGCATTTTTTGTCACTATTACCTGTGATTCTCTGAGCTAAGTCACAGACACTATGAGGGGCATATTTATGGGTGTGTTGCGCCACATTTGCACCATGCAAAAAGGCACATGCATGCCACAAGGCTCTAAATTAGATTTATGAAACCACGCAAAGCCACATTGCATGGCTTTGAGTGACATATAAATCTTGAGGACAGCAATGCAGCGCAATATCTGTGTCAACTTACTGCAAGAGAGGTGTTCCGTGGGTGTTGCGGTTCTCACGCAACTCACATGTGTTTTGAAGCATTCCCAGATTTACAAGGACTTGTAAACCTGGAAATACTTCAAAATCTTACGCCTACTCAGGGCAGGCATAACCAGGATAAATATCTTTATTTCTCCTTGTTTTTTCCTCTTTCAAGCGTCCTGCATTCACACATGGAGAGAGGAAAACGCCTCTTTGGATTGTTTTCGTGCAAGAAGGTGCCCCTTCCTGCACAAAAACAATTCTGCCTACAACACAGGCACACTTGCACCATAGTGCAATGGTTCCTGCATTGGCGCTATACTGCAAAAACTGCACATATGGTTGGCATTAGAGACGGAAATGTCAATGCTACATCCACTTCTTTTATATAATTTTTGATCTCATCGTTCCAATTGCTGTTTAACATATGTTATGGTCTGATTACATGAACATTGAGAGTCAATTTTGCATACACTGATCAATGGCTTTGTGTATTCAATCTTGATCAGACATTCACATGATCTATGTGTCATGGGTTTATTTGTTGATGGATCATGTGTTTCTTTTTTTTTGTATATTTTTATTGAGAAGTACCTGTCAATATATAAACAATACATCCAAAAAAAGAGAATTAAACTATACATCAAATTAAGGCCACACAATAAATTACTATGAAATTTTAACTTCTCGGATTTCCAAACACAAAAATCATATTACAGATATCACAAATATACATATCTGAAATACGTATAAAACCGTGAATGGAAGAGAAATAGGAAAGGTGGACAAGGGAGGAGATGGTGTAGATAATACTGTGTACACCATCTCCTTACTTGTCCACCTTTCCTATTTCCTACACACAATGGGGCATACGTACAAGCCCCTATTGCCAGCACAACATCCCTTTTATAGATGTTGTGGTGGCGATAGGGAATGTGCCCTATGTACAAGGCAGCGTTAAGCCACGTAACATGGCTTAACGCTGACTTGTACATAAGGCCCCCTTTCACGCTATGGTTAGCGTGAAAGGGGCGTGCAGTGGGTGTTGTGGTGGGCGTTCCACCACAACACCCATTGTATTTAATGCTGCCGCCTATGTACAAGGGTGGCCTAAATAGGAGGCATCGCCAACTTAAGACTAAGACATCCTGGTCTTAAGTTGGCAAAACGAGGAGAAATGCATTATTTCTCCTCGTTTTTGCTATTTCCATGTGTGCTGCCTTGTGCACCTTTTAAAAAAAGGCCATTTTGTAACTTTCATGTGTGCTGCATGAAGCAGCACACATGAAAGTTACAAAATGGAATTGTTTATGTGTAGGAAGAGACACCTTCCTACACATAAAAAATCCTCCCCTGCACGCAGACACCTTTGCACTCTGGTTCAAGGGTGCCTGCGTTGGCGCTAAGTTGTTAAACTTAGAGCCATCACAGGGGGATACGCAAGGCTGCACCACATTCATGTAAATATGGTGCAGCCTTGTGTTTCAGAAGTGGCAGATCGTGGCGTTAAGCCGAGGAGGCTAATGACACGCTCCGCCACTTCCTAGGACATATCCCCCAATGTGTATTAAACCATATATTGGAGATAGCTGTGAGATAGTAGGGATAATATCATCCACAAACATAACATTTCAAGTGGAGATATTCCTACCTACTCAGCAATTTCCAACAGGTGAACAACCCTGCTAATTAAAATACCAGTGTTAATGGCTAAAGCATCAATAGTCCTAATGATAACAGCAACAACATGAATATAACTAATGATGATAATGAATTAATAAGGAGATGAAATAGGAAGGGACTCCCTAATTGTATTTCCTACTTAGAAGGAAAAATCATAAAAATTACCAGAAATAGAATATGTATTGGCTAGAAAAGGTTTCCAAATTTGGATGAAAATTTCAACATTGTCCTGCAATCTGTAAATGAGTTTTTCATAAGATGCCATTTTATACATTTCAATAATCCATTCATCGTGTGTAGGACATTGTGGTGTTCTCCAATGTCTTAATATACACGTTTTTGCTACAGTGATTGCAATAGCTATCAATCGCCTCGTATGATTTGTTACATCTGGGAGATCAGTAACATCTTGTAATAGAACTTATTTTTCAGTTAAGGGAATGGACAAATGTATAGCTCTGTGTAGAGAGGAAGTTATGGAAGACCAGTATGCCTTCAAAATTGTTCATTGGAATAAAATGTGTAGTACATCGGAGTCCACCTGTGGGCACCTCCAACAGGTCGATTGTTGTAGTAAACCTGCTGTCTTGAGTTTTTGTGTTGACCAGTACCAGTTATGAAGAAGTTCGAAGAGAATACATTTCATTCTGGCCTCTCTGATGGCTTTATCCGTTGTCATAATAACATCCGCCCATTCCTCATCGGAATAAGCTACAGTAATTAACCCTTGCCATTTGGCGTGAAGGTGTGCTAGTAATGGGCATGAGTGTAGTTTATGCACTAAAAGATTATAAAATCCAGAGACTGCATGCACCTTTGAATTTCCCTCTAATTTGTAAGTATTGTAACACTGGGGAATCCTCAAGTGTCGTGTAGTTCCTACAAATCTATTAAAGGTAAAAGGTTGTGCAACTACCTTTGCCAATATTGGAGTACATTGGGGTTCATAACACAAGTATCCATGGATATGGTCCTAGTCTACAAAATAGAGCTTGTTTTAGTTGTAAGTACTTCCCCTCTTAGGAGCGAGCGAGTTGAAATTCTCTCTGAAGTATTTCAAAGGTTTTAAGCTCACCTTCTAAAGTAAATAAGTGACCCAACATTAGAATACCTGCTCTCTCCCATATATCCCATGTAATAGTGTTGCATTAGCCACTCACCTGAATTCCAGGTTGTTCCTTTGGGGAGAGATGAGAGAACCCACACCACCTGCAACCTCTACAATGTAATAAGAAACACTGGTGCCCAGAAAGGTCTGAAGGGAACAGGGGAATTGGAGGAGAGAAACAAGTGAATAACAACTGCACCGGACCAGTGAGTCTCAGGAATGAATACCTGCACCTTCTGTGACGTTGCAGCTCCGGACAGGGTAGGACTATACTCTGGATATTGGCAGGGAATGGATACTGCAACTTCTATTAGAGGGGACAAAAGAGACACAAATTAGCCCTGCCAAACGTAAGATGACATCTGCAATCACAGGACTCTTCTTCATGAATAATCTCAATACTCCACACAGATTCACTTACTATATCAACATGTGTCGATATAGGAATTCCCAGGGAAGGGTTAGGGCATGAAATGTCCTGCAACATACAGTGCAAGCATATACAGTTATGTAAATGAAGTAAGTCAAAATAAGGTATCAAAATAACTTCAGAATTGAAAAGAAAACATTACTGCTGGAAGATACGACTGCTCCCTGCAGTACATACAAGACTTCCTCAGCTGGGTAGATTGGAAAAGGTTAATGATGGTCTTTCTTGAGCTGATATATGAAACAGTTGTTGCTCCTTTATACAGAGAAGACACATAAAATAATGTAAATTAAATGACAAAGTAAAGAACAGTCTTTAACCACTTTAACCACATTTTTTCTAAAGAAGCAGTTCTGCACCACACAACAAACTACATATACCTCTGGTTCTGTCAATATTATAAAATAGGAGTTTTTGACCACTTTGTGAAAACAGCGTCTCTGTGTAATACAATAAAACTAATATGTACCTCTAGGTCAGAGTAGAATGCAAGACGTGCTCTCTCCATCTTGTTTTAAAGTTTTCTTCCGGTTTGATTTGGTTTCCTAGGAGACGGCACGTCGGAGCTTCGGTGCGCAGCTGTGAATCTGGATGAGCGGCAGTGCTGGACGATGACGTGAAGCAGTTGAAGGAGATCCGAAGAGTAAGTCGAGGACAGAAGAATCCGGAGCAGAAGCAGTGGAAAGCATGACAGTGTTGCAACAAAGAGGCAAAGCAAGGGCTATGGGGATTTGGCTTCCTTATATAGGAGGCTGGAACTTGCTGGAAGCTTTGCACTTGAGGGTGTGTCTGTCAGGGGCTTGCTACACATGTTAATGGCAGGTGCAAGGAAGATTAGTTACATGTAATGACAGGTGCAAGAAAGATGAAGCCCCACGTGTAAGCAGGGGAGCTATCAACAATGAATGGAGTGCGTGGTGATACTCAGCAGGGGAGAGCTGTCACAAAAGCTGAGGTTGGACGTGGCAGTGATTTAGCAGGATAACATATGTAGTATTAAGAAGCAGTAAGACAAGTATATTGCACAAACATTATGTTTAGTAAAATAACAAAAATAGAACATAAAGAAAACATGAACAAATCAATAATCAATACTGACTTATCGTACGTGGAGCTATGTGACCATCTTGACATCAGAAAACACATGCATTATACTTTAAGAATGTCTGAGAATTTCTGACTTAGGAACTGAGGGGTGCCATACTGTGGAGTCGATGGTGGTTCATAACAGATAGTCTGTTTGCCTATTCTAATATCAGCTTTATGCCATATGGGAGCCTTTTTATGTAGCCTAGGGTTACTCTTTAGATGTTTTCTGGGCCTCTAGCTAATTTTTTTTTAAACTTGTTTTTATAACAATACTGTACAGACATCATATTAAATGTTAACCCTTCAGTTCGCAGTGCAGCAGAGAGGGTTCAGGCAAAGCTAAGTAGCAGTACATTGTGTCACAGCGGTCTGCATGGATGCCCATATGCTCCACTCAGTAGCTTCATGGCTGGGCGTGTAGTAACTGTGTGGCATACAGAACAGCCTCTACAAAGAAGGAATATGTGACGCACTACCTAATAGAACTTGTAAAAAAAAAGAAACAAGAAAAAAGTAAAAGAGAACCTTGGCAGCGACTGGTGGCAGAGCCCGTCCCAAAACGAAAGCTGTCATTCCACGGGGTCCAGGAGCCCATCATAAGGTATATTGGCAATTCCATCCCGTTACCTCAATCTGACAGCAGTGCCTTCTCTACATTGCGGCCCTCAGCACACCACTGTGTTGCATATTGCGGCAGCCCCGCAAAGTAATGGAGTCTAAAGTCCGGGAGACCTAGACACCCAAATCTGTATCCAATTGAGTATCTCATGCTTTACCCTGGTGCATCCTCCTGCCCACACCAATGAGGCCAGGAGACTAATCAAGGTGTCAACAGTGGATTTTGGGATACAGCAGAAGGAGTTCTGCAGGACGTAAAGAAAACAAGGAAGCATAACCATCTTTGCCAGGGCCACTTGTCCTACAGCCGAGAGGGGGAGTCTATTCCAGGAGCAGATGGATTCCTTCAAACCCACAATGACTGCTCCCATATTCAGGGCATACTGAGCATCCAGCGAGTGAGCCACCTGTATGCCCAGGTGGCAAAAATGGTCACACTCACAACCTAGCTCCATAGTGGGGAGATCCACAGCATCCCCCGTGCCAATGCCGCCAGTGAGAACATAACTGACGTTAATATGTAGGCCCAATACGGTTCCGAAGGATGCCAATATGCCTGGAGTGCAGGTACTGCCTCCTCCAGTTGGCACATGTAGAGAAGTGCATCATTCTCATACACAGAGATTACATGGGTACGATCATCAACAGTGATACCCCTCTGGGCCATATCCGGCTGTAGCCGGATCGCCAAGGGTTCCATTGCGAGGACAAAAAGAAGCGGGGACACCCCTGCCATGTGCCCCTCTCAATGAACAAGCTCTCTTATATCAGACAGCCAATATTGACCCGAGCCCTCGGTTGGCAATAGACGAGGCAGACCCAGGATATAAAGTCGCAACCCAGCCCCATTCTTCTCTGTACCTTCCACAGATACTCCCACCATAGGATGTTAAATGCTTTCTTGATGTCGAGGGTGACGACTGCCATCCAGCTACCTCTATCCCCCACCAAGTGTAGTACACGTGAGAGGCAATGAATATTCATGTGTGTCTCTCTTCCCGGCATGAACCCGCTTTGAACCTTGAGGACCAGGTGCATTACCACTCTGCCCAGACATGTCGCCAATACCTTGGCGAGCAATTTGGCATCGGCCCCCAACATCTACAAAGGTC
Organism: Triturus cristatus; assembly: GCF_964204655.1. Classification (NCBI taxonomy): domain Eukaryota; kingdom Metazoa; phylum Chordata; class Amphibia; order Caudata; family Salamandridae; genus Triturus; species Triturus cristatus. The sequence continues at coordinate 1,197,631,143 of NC_140582.1, read as the reverse complement.
TGTATGACCAGGGTTGCACAAGTCCTTACCCGACTTCAAGAGCATAACAATCTGCGCCTATCTCATAGACTGTGGCAAATCTCCTATTCGCTTAACTTCTTGCAAGGTCTCCAATAATTGGAGGAGTAGTAGGTGAGCATAGTTCTGGTAAAACTCTACTGGGTGGCCAGTGTCCCGGGGACTTACATCAGGCCATACTCTGCACTGCCCCCCGCAGTTCATCAAGTTGAATCGCTGTGCCCATATTGGCCGCCTGTTCCTCAGTGAGGCGGGGAGGAGCACATTGTCCAGAAACCTCTGAACCTCTGTTGGAGCAGCACAAGGGCCCTCCTGATATCTCTGCGCCAGATGGTCTCACAGCAGGGAGTTAACCCCGGCCTGTGTAATGGCAGTGGTTTCATATGAGCGCCTAAGCGTCAGTATTAGCGGGGAGGCTGTTCCCGCTTCAGCAGCCACGCCAAATGTCTCTGCAACTTGTCGCTTTTTGTATGCAATAGCTGGCAGTATTATCGCGTAGTGAAGCAGTCTAGCCTATCCCACACCTACTCAACTCGGAGCTGAGCCCACAGAAATGTATCCAAAACTTAAGCATTGATAGAATAATAAGGTTGGAAGTTGTAAATCAGGTGATTTATGAGTTTAAAACATTGCCTGTACTGACTGTCTTTCAATGAGAACCCATATTGGGGGATCATCCTGTCCGGGCCAAAGATAAACCAATTGAGATAAATGGAGGGCTGTATAGAAATGCTCAATGCACGGTAAACTAAGTCCCCCATATCGCCTGTGAGCAATCGATTTTGTCAATATCTCGCAATACTGATATTTTAACTGTCAAAGGCAACATACCTAAAGCATAAGTGAAACAAGACATTATAATCATTTTTACTGCCTGTACTCTACCCCAAAAGGAGAGGTTAGTATGGGACCGTTTTTCAGACTCTGACTTCGTTTTGGCAATAAGCGTATCTAAGTTATCTTGAATCATAGCTCTAAACCTGTGTTGACATAAATACCTAGGGGCTTATTTATGAGCCCTTGCGTCACTTTTGCGCCGCTGGTGCGTCTCTTTTTGTGATGCACAAGCAGGGTAAAAAATGAGCCATTTTGCGTCATATTTACAATGTGACGCATCTAGGTAGATGCGTCACTTTGTAAACCCCTGCGCCAGGTATAATGTATGCAGAGAGGGCGTTCTGACGCAAGTAAGCCTCGTAGAAGTGAGGCAGTGAAATCTATGAGATTTCACTGCGTCACTTCTAGGATGTAAATGTGTCAATATCTTACGCCTGCCTCACAGCAGGCGTAAGACTGACGCAGGCACATTTGAAATGGGACTTGCCCATGTGCAATGACCCATTGCTGGAGTTGCGCCACTTTTGTGACACACTCCAGCAATGCGTCATTTTTGCGCCAACGGATACATCAGAAATACTGATGTATCTGTGACTCCTTGCAACATGATGCATCATACTGTAAATATGATGCATTATTGGTGTCGCAAGGAGGGTGCAATGAAAAGTGACGCATCGCTGTTTTCACGCAGCGATGCGTCACTTTTCATAAATGAGGCCCATAGATACTTCAGGCGATCCGCTTTCATTTTAAAATTATAGCCTAAAATAGCTACTTTCATTGTACCCCTGGACAATGGAAGAGCTTCACTCTCATTCCAATTGACATTGTTGCTAGAAATGGTCGACAAGCGAGAAATGGTAGACATGAGTGTCGGGAGTGAAGTAGGTAGATCAGTAACTGTGAGCAATATGTCATCCACATATAGAAGTATTTTGGAGATCCCTGCCAGTGTAGGAATGCCTGCTATTTGAGAACACTGTCTTATTGTTGCAGCCAGCGGTTCAAGTGCAAGAAGGTATAGAAGGGGCGATAAAGGGCAACCCTGGTGGTTTTTCTTTGCATTAAAAAAGATTTTGAAATGAAACTCCCGCAATTTACATGTGCGGATGGTGTCTCATATAACCATTTGATCTTAAGAGATATATTCATTACCTAATTCCAACCTATGTAATGTGCAGAATATATAGCTCCATTCTATATGTTCAAAGGCCTTCTCGACATCTAAGGATAAGTCTACTCTGTCTTCTCCAGCATCTTTGGAAAGCCACAGTATGTGAGCCAATGTGGGTAGATGGTTACAAGAATTTCTGCCTGGAATGAATCCATCTTGGGAATTATGTATGAGTCTAGAAATAACTTGTTTGAGTCTTTTGGCGAGTACGGTGGCTAATATCTTTGAAACTGTAGTCAGAAGGTAAATCGGATGATAGCTACTGCAGTATAATGGATCTTTATCAGTTTTAGGAAGGACCGCTATGAGGCTGCGGAGTGTTATTTTATCAAGAATTACTGATCTTTCAGGTGGTCATCATCAAACGCTGAGCTATATAACTTCTCATAATAACCTGCAAATGTGTTAGCTATTGCCTGAGTCTCAGTTATTAGCTAACCTTCAGAGTTATAGATAGCTGGAATAGCTGTTATAGCTTCTCTCTGTTTGAATGGTGCCGCTAGTAAACAATCAGCTTTTTCTCCTTGTTCGTAATTCCGCGCCTTAATTCTATATAACATATATTCTCATGATTGATGATTTGTGGAAAACTAACTATCATCTCACTCTCTAAACTAGTGGGTTTCTATTCCTCTCTTGTGTGAAGAGCTCTGAAAATACTATGGGGGGGACACTTTTTAGGTAACAAATTTCTATTCATAATTTGTACATTTTTTCCTCACTAGAAATTTTTCTTGCCCGTGTGAATAGCTTCTTTGCGGTTTGGACACCCTCTTATTGAGGAAAGTTGACAGATTATTTCAGGAATATATTGACTATGATCAGAGGTCAGTTTGCTAAGAAATACACCTTTCTGGTGCTTTTAGGAATATGGAAGTGAGCCTTCTGTTGTTCTACAGCACGGTTATAAAGATCTCTGTTCATGATGCTTGGTCTGATCACACTAGATCTACTCATGTTCTTCTTTCTTTTGTTTCCCTTTCATATACTAGAATGCTTGATCCATTCTTGAACTATGATCTTATATCAAGACATCTTATGAGTGGCACTGCTAACTGGAAATTTTGGGTCTTTTCACACATGACCTTATGACTCTATGTCACTCTAGTTTGGTTTGCACATGGTAGTCCCTGCCTGTAATCACAATTTAATAATTTTATTAATATTTTTTGTATATTTATGATTTCTAATTTGCTTTAACTGTTGTTAATATGTTATATATGACATGCAGCCGTGAAGAAGTCACATATGCGATGAAACACATGTTGGCAGTACCTGTGTGATGTTGAATATACTGCTTGGTATTCCAGAAGAAATTGGAAAATTACCAAGAATGGAACAAACATCTTTTCAACGTGATTTAATGGACTAAATGTATTACTTTGCAGCACTATATTTTCAGTGCTGCGATATCTTTTGCATTTATATGTGGGGTGGTGGACATGCTTATCAACCCCTCTTTTTGGCAACATTGGTAGTAGGGTGTCCGGTATCTGCTAGTACCATAGTATTAATTTATACATTGATTTGTTATCCAAATAGCCACGTGTAATGTTGTTCTAATTGGATGTGCAACCATGTATTACTACTAGTACCTTTGTTTATATGTATACTGCAGACATGTGTTTCTTGATGATTCATATAAAACATTCTTCTTCACATTATATTCCTGTCCCTTCTTTTGAATTACATGTATGATAGTAGGATTTAATTTTATTAATTCTTTTTTTGAATTGGTCATATTGTCACTCTTTAAGGGGCAAACAATTTTACATTTTCTTTGGATTTTTATGCAAATGATTGCTTTGCTAGCATACAGGCACATGCATGAAAGCCAAAACCGGTCGCAAACGGGCAGATTCTCAGAATCTGCCCCTTTGCGACCGGTATTTTTGCATTTGGGATGCATCATCCCAAATGCAAAAATGGCAATTTAAGGAATCTCAAAATAGCGATTCCTTAAATTGCAATTGCATTTAAGGAATCTCAAATTGAGTTTCCTTAAATGCAATGCATTAAAGTGTAAAAAACAGCGATTTCGCTATTAGCGGGAGCAAATTACCATGAAGCTGGACTTCATGGTAATTTGCTAAAACTTAGAAAAAAGCAATTTTTTGTTTTTTTCTAAGTTTCATATTGCACACACACATGCCCTTAGAGCATGTGTGTATGCAACATTTGTGCAGAGTTCACATACATGGGTGCAATAGGGTGTCATTTTGACACCCTTGCACCATAGAAATTGCTCCCGCAATCTCCAATTCATTCCTATGGGCCTGGATGCCCATAGGAATGAATGGGAAGACATTCCTTAATTGCGACTCGCAATTTGCGAGTCGCAATTAAGGAATTTGTGGGAATCGCTATTTCTTTAGCGATTCCTACATGCATAGGGTTTTGCTATTCCTTAATTGCGATTCCTTAATAATCGCAATTAAGAAATCGCAAAACCCTATGTTGATGCATGTGCCAGTTAGTTCCTTTATTCTGAAAGAAGAGCAAGCACAGAGCAACCTGTCATCAAGATATGGAACAATTGTAATGCCCCACAATTAGAAGCGTGCTACTACAGGAGCGAGCACCTTGGTGTATACCCTTGGAGACATAGTCAGTCTAAGCGGAAGAGTCTGGACCTGGAAATGCTGGATCCCAGCTCAAATCTGAGACACTTCTGGCTGGAACGGTGAATCGAAATGTGGAAGTATGCATCCTGAAGATCCAAGGTGAGCAGAAAGTTGTTCTGTGACAGCAAGGGTATGATGGTTTGGAGAGAAATCCTTCTAAAAGTCCCTATAGACAGGTACCAGTTCGTGCTTTTAAAGTTTGAAACAGGCCTTGACCGGCCATCCACCTTGGGTACCAAGAAAAGTACAGAATAAAAACTCTCTCAGTACTGATCCAAGGGAAATGGAATCACCGCCTTCTTCTCCACCGATGCTTGTGTTCCCAATTACACTGCTTGAGCCTTTGAACTTTCTCTTGGTAATGGTGTAGGATTGGAATGATGAGGAGTTGTCCCTTGGTTGAAAGGTATTCTGAATCCTTTCTTTTTCACATGAATTACCCAACAGTCTGTGACATACTCTGCCCACTGAAGATAGAAGAGTTTTAACCTTGCTCCATCTGTCGGGTAGCAATTTACTTGCCTGGTCTAGGCCAGTGCAAACACTAGGGTGCCGATCACGATCCGGTAAAAAAAAGGCCCGTCCGACTCGTATCCGGTCTTTTTACCGTATGAATCGTACAAGTGCCGTACAAACTGGCAATCACGATTCGCATGGTAAAAAGTCCGTACGAACCGCATTGGGAATTATTCCCCATACGTCCTCGTGTCGGAAAATGTGTCCGACACGTCCTCGGACGATTTACCGTACAAATGGGAAAAGTGAAGTCTGACCCAGGAATCACGATCCATCCCGTGCGTCCGATCTTACAACCGTATGGTAAAAACACCGTCCGCACCGAACTCCCATAGCAACCATGGAGACATGTGCCCGCATACGCGCCCAACACTCCCCCCAGCACCCAGACGTTTGAGTCGTACCCCCACCCCTGTACGTGTCGTACCACCGTGTATGTACACCCCTGTACGTTCGAGTCGTACCCCCACCCCTGTACGTGTCGTACCACCGTGTATGTACACCCCTGTACGTTCGAGTCCTACCCCCACCCCTGTACGTGTCGTACCACCATGTATGTACACCCCTGTACATGTCGTACCACCGTGAATGTACACCCCTGTACGTTCGAGTCCTACCCCCACCCCTGTACGTGTCGTACCACCGTGTATGTACACCCCTGTACGTGTCGTACCACCGTGTATGTACACCCCTGTACGTTCGAGTCCTACCCCCACCCATGTACGTGTCGTACCACCGTGTATGTACACCCCTGTACGTTCGAGTCCTACCCCCACCCGTGTACGTGTCGTACCACCGTGTATGTACACCCCTGTACGTTCGAGTCGTACCCCCACCCGTGTACGTGTCGTACCACCGTGTATGTACACCCCTGTACGTTCGAGTCGTACCCCCACCCGTGTACGTGTCGTACCACCGTGTATGTACACCCCTGTACGTTCGAGTCATACCCCCACCCGTGTACGTGTTGTACCACCGTGTATGTACACCCCTGTACGTTCGAGTCCTACCCCCACCCGTGTACGTGTCGTACCACCGTGTATGTACACCCCTGTACGTTCGAGTCCTACCCCCACCCCTGTACGTGTCGTACCACCGTGTATGTACACCCCTGTACGTTCGAGTCCTACCCCCACCCCTGTACGTGTGGTACCACCGTGTATGTACACCCCTGTGGGTGTCGTACCACCGTGAATGTACACCCCTGTACGTTCGAGTCCTACCCCCACCCCTGTACGTGTCGTACAACCATGTATGTACACCCCTGTACGTGTCGTACCACCGTGTATGTACACCCCTGTACGTTCGAGTCCTACCCCACCCCTGTACGTGTCGTACCACCATGTATGTACACCCCTGTACGTGTTGTACCACCGTGAATGTACACCCCTGTACGTTTGAGTCCTACCCCCACCCCTGTACGTGTCGTACCACCGTGTATGTACACCCCTGTACGTGTCGTAACACCGTGTATGTACACCCCTGTACATTCGAGTCCTACCCCCACCCGTGTACGTGTCGTACCACCGTGTATCTACACCCCTGTACGTTCGAGTCCTACCCCCACCCCTGTACGTGTCGTACCACCGTGTATGTACACCCCTGTACGTTTGAGTCATACCCCCACCCGTGTACGTGTCGTACCACCGTGTATGTACACCCCTGTACGTTCGAGTCCTACCCTCACCCCTGTACGTGTCGTACCACCGTGTATGTACACCCCTGTTCGTTCGAGTAGTACCCCCACCCCGTACGTGTCGTACCACCGTGTATGCACACCCCTGTACGTTCGAGTCGTACCCCCACCCGTGTGCGTGTCGTACCACCGTGTATGTACACCCCTGTACGTGTCGTACCACCGTGAATGTACACCCCTGTACGTTCGAGTCCTACCCCCACCCCTGTACGTGTCGTACCACCGTGTATGTACACCCCTGTACGTGTCGTACCACCGTGTATGTACACCCCTGTACGTTCGAGTCCTACCCCCACCCCTGTACGTGTCGTACCACCGTGTATGTACACCCCTGTACGTTCGAGTCCTACCCCCACCCCTGTACGTGTTGTACCACCGTGTATGTACACCCCTGTACGTTCGAGTCCTACCGCCACCCCTGTACGTGTCATACCACCGTGTATGTACACCCCTTTACGTGTCGTACCACCGTGAATGTACACCCCTGTACGTTCGAGTCCTACCCCCACCCCTGTACGTGTCGTACCACCGTGTATGTACACCCCTGTACGTGTCGTACCACCGTGTATGTACACCCCTGTACGTTCGAGTCCTACCCCCACCCGTGTACGTGTCGTACCACCGTGTAGGTACACCCCTGTACGTTCGAGTCCTACTCCCACCCGTGTACGTGTCGTACCACCGTGTATGTACACCCATGTACGTTCGAGTCGTACCCCCACCCGTGTACGTGTCGTACCACCGTGTATGTACACCCCTGTACGTTCGAGTCGTACCCCCACCCGTGTACGTGTCGTACCACCGTGTATGTACACCCCTGTATGTTCGAGTCCTACCCTCACCCCTGTACGTGTCGTACCACCGTGTATGTACACCCCTGTACGTTCGAGTAGTACCCCCACCCGTGTACGTGTCGTACCACCGTGTATGTACACCCCTGTACGTTCGAGTCGTACCCCCACCCCTGTACGTGTCGTACCACCGTGTATGTACACCCCTGTACGTTCGAGTCCTACCCCCACCCGTGTACGTGTCGTACCACCGTGTATGTACACCCCTGTACATGTCGTACCACCGTGAATGTACACCCCTGTACGTTCGAGTCCTACCCCCACCCCTGTACGTGTCGTATCACCGTGTATGTACACCCCTGTACGTGTCGTACCACCGTGTATGTACACCCCTGTACGTTCGAGTCCTACCCCCACCCATGTACGTGTCGTACCACCGTGTATGTACACCCCTGTACGTTCGAGTCCTACCCCCACCCGTGTACGTGTCGTACCACCGTGTATGTACACCCCTGTACGTTCGAGTCGTACCCCCACCCGTGTACGTGTCGTACCACCGTGTATGTACACCCCTGTACGTTCGAGTCGTACCCCCACCCGTGTACGTGTCGTACCACCGTGTATGTACACCCCTGTACGTTCGAGTCGTACCCCCACCCGTGTACGTGTTGTACCACCGTGTATGTACACCCCTGTACGTTCGAGTCCTACCCCCACCCGTGTACGTGTCGTACCACCGTGTATGTACACCCCTGTACGTTCGAGTCCTACCCCCTCCCCTGTACGTGTCGTACCACCGTGTATGTACACCCCTGTACGTTCGAGTCCTACCCCCACCCCTGTACGTGTCGTACCACCGTGTATGTACACCCCTGTGGGTGTCGTACCACCGTGAATGTACACCCCTGTACGTTCGAGTCCTACCCCCACCCCTGTACGTGTCGTGCCACCATGTATGTACACCCCTGTACGTGTCGTACCACCGTGTATGTACACCCCTGTACGTTCGAGTCCTACCCCACCCCTGTACGTGTCGTACCACCATGTATGTACACCCCTGTACGTGTTGTACCACCGTGAATGTACACCCCTGTACGTTTGAGTCCTACCCCCACCCCTGTACGTGTCGTACCACCGTGTATGTACACCCCTGTACGTGTCGTAACACCGTGTATGTACACCCCTGTACATTCGAGTCCTACCCCCACCCGTGTACGTGTCGTACCACCGTGTATCTACACCCCTGTACGTTCGAGTCCTACCCCCACCCCTGTACGTGTCGTACCACCGTGTATGTACACCCCTGTACGTTCGAGTCGTACCCCCACCCGTGTACGTGTCGTACCACCGTGTATGTACACCCCTGTACGTTCGAGTCCTACCCCCACCCCTGTACGTGTCGTACCACTGTGTATGTACACCCCTGTTCGTTCGAGTAGTACCCCCACCCGTGTACGTGTCGTACCACCGTGTATGCACACCCCTGTACGTTCGAGTCGTACCCCCACCCGTGTACGTGTCGTACCACCGTGTATGTACACCCCTGTACATGTCGTACCACTGTGAATGTACACCCCTGTACGTTCGAGTCCTACCCCCACCCCTGTACGTGTCGTACCACCGTGTATGTACACCCCTGTACGTGTCGTACCACCGTGTATGTACACCCCTGTACGTTCGAGTCCTACCCCCACCCCTGTACGTGTCGTACCACCGTGTATGTACACCCCTGTACGTTCGAGTCCTACCCCCACCCCTGTACGTGTTGTACCACCGTGTATGTACACCCCTGTACGTTCGAGTCCTACCCCCACCCCTGTACGTGTCGTACCACCGTGTATGTACACCCCTGTACGTGTCGTACCACCGTGAATGTACACCCCTGTACGTTCGAGTCCTACCCCCACCCCTGTACGTGTCGTACCACCGTGTATGTACACCCCTGTACGTGTCGTACCACCGTGTATGTACACCCCTGTACGTTCGAGTCCTACCCCCACCCGTGTACGTGTCGTACCACCGTGTAGGTACACCCCTGTACGTTCGAGTCCTACTCCCACCCGTGTACGTGTCGTACCACCCTGTATGTACACCCATGTACGTTCGAGTCGTACCCCCACCCGTGTACGTGTCGTACCACCGTGTATGTACACCCCTGTACGTTCGAGTCGTACCCCCACCCGTGTACGTGTCGTACCACCGTGTATGTACACCCCTGTACGTTCGAGTCCTACCCTCACCCCTGTACGTGTCGTACCACCGTGTATGTACACCCCTGTACGTTCGAGTAGTACCCCCACCCGTGTACGTGTCGTACCACCGTGTATGTACACCCCTGTATGTTCGAGTCGTACCCCCACCCGTGTACGTGTCGTACCACCGTGTATGTACACCCCTGTATGTTCGAGTCGTACCCCCACCCGTGTACGTGTCGTACCACCGTGTATGTACACCCCTGTACGTGTCGTACCACCGTGAATGTACACCCCTGTACGTTCGAGTCCTACCCCCTCCCCTGTACGTGTCGTACCACCGTGTATGTACACCCCTGTACGTTCGAGTCCTACCCCACCCCTGTACGTGTCGTACCACCATGTATGTACACCCCTGTACGTGTTGTACCACCGTGAATGTACACCCCTGTACGTTTGAGTCCTACCCCCACCCCTGTACGTGTCGTACCACCGTGTATGTACACCCCTGTACGTGTCGTAACACCGTGTATGTACACCCCTGTACATTCGAGTCCTACCCCCACCCGTGTACGTGTCGTACCACCGTGTATCTACACCCCTGTACATTCGAGTCCTACCCCCACCCCTGTACGTGTCGTACCACCGTGTATGTACACCCCTGTACGTTCGAGTCGTACCCCCACCCGTGTACGTGTCGTACCACCGTGTATGTACACCCCTGTACGTTCGAGTCCTACCCTCACCCCTGTACGTGTTGTACCACCGTGTATGTACACCCCTGTTCGTTCGAGTAGTACCCCCACCCGTGTACGTGTCGTACCACCGTGTATGCACACCCCTGTACGTTCGAGTCGTACCCCCACCCGTGTACGTGTCGTACCACCGTGTATGTACACCCCTGTACGTGTCGTACCACCGTGAATGTACACCCCTGTACGTTCGAGTCCTACCCCCACCCCTGTACGTGTCGTACCACCGTGTATGTACACCCCTGTACGTGTCGTACCACCGTGTATGTACACCCCTGTACGTTCGAGTCCTACCCCCACCCCTGTACGTGTCGTACCACCGTGTATGTACACCCCTGTACGTTCGAGTCCTACCCCCACCCCTGTACGTGTTGTACCACCGTGTATGTACACCCCTGTACGTTCGAGTCCTACCCCCACCCCTGTACGTGTCGTACCACCGTGTATGTACACCCCTGTACGTGTCGTACCACCGTGAATGTACACCCCTGTACGTTCGAGTCCTACCCCCACCCCTGTACGTGTCGTACCACCGTGTATGTACACCCCTGTACGTGTCGTACCACCGTGTATGTACACCCCTGTATGTTCGAGTCCTACCCCCACCCGTGTACGTGTCGTACCACCGTGTAGGTACACCCCTGTACGTTCGAGTCCTACTCAAACCCGTGTACGTGTCGTACCACCGTGTATGTACACCCATGTACGTTCGAGTCGTACCCCCACCCGTGTACGTGTCGTACCACCGTGTATGTACACCCCTGTACGTTCGAGTCGTACCCCCACTCGTGTACGTGTCGTACCACCGTGTATGTACACCCCTGTACGTTCGAGTCCTACCCTCACCCCTGTACGTGTCGTACCACCGTGTATGTACACCCCTGTACGTTCGAGTAGTACCCCCACCCGTGTACGTGTCGTACCACCGTGTATGTACACCCCTGTACGTTCGAGTCATACCCCCACCCGTGTACGTGTCGTACCACCGTGTATGTACACCCCTGTATGTTCGAGTCGTACCCCCACCCGTGTACGTGTCGTACCACCGTGTATGTACACCCCTGTACGTGTCGTACCACCGTGAATGTACACCCCTGTACGTTCGAGTCCTACCCCCACCCCTGTACGTGTCGTATCACCGTGTATGTACACCCCTGTACGTGTCGTACCACCGTGTATGTACACCCCTGTACGTTCGAGTCCTACCCCCACCCCTGTACGTGTCGTACCACCGTGTATGTACACCCCTGTACGTGTCGTACCACCGTGAATGTACACCCCTGTACGTTCGAGTCCTACCCCCACCCCTGTACGTGTCGTACCACCGTGTATGTACACCCCTGTACGTGTCTTAACACCGTGTATGTACACCCCTGTACGTTCGAGTCCTATCCCCACCCCTGTACGTGTCGTACCACCGTGTATGTACACCCCTGTACGTTCGAGTCCTACCCCACCCCTGTACGTGTCGTACCACCATGTATGTACACCCCTGTACGTGTTGTACCACCGTGAATGTACACCCCTGTACGTTTGAGTCCTACCCCCACCCCTGTACGTGTCGTACCACCGTGTATGTACACCCCTGTACGTGTCGTAACACCGTGTATGTACACCCCTGTACATTCGAGTCCTACCCCCACCCGTGTACGTGTCGTACCACCGTGTATCTACACCCCTGTACGTTCGAGTCCTACCCCCACCCCTGTACGTGTCGTACCACCGTGTATGTACACCCCTGTACGTTCGAGTCGTACCCCCACCCGTGTACGTGTCGTACCACCGTGTATGTACACCCCTGTACGTTCGAGTCCTACCCTCACCCCTGTACGTGTTGTACCACCGTGTATGTACACCCCTGTTCGTTCGAGTAGTACCCCCACCCGTGTACGTGTCGTACCACCGTGTATGCACACCCCTGTACGTTTGAGTCGTACCCCCACCCGTGTACGTGTCGTACCACCGTGTATGTACACCCCTGTACGTGTCGTACCACCGTGAATGTACACCCCTGTACGTTCGAGTCCTACCCCCACCCCTGTATGTGTCGTACCACCGTGTATGTACACCCCTGTACGTGTCGTACCACCGTGTATGTACACCCCTGTACGTTCGAGTCCTACCCCCACCCCTGTACGTGTCGTACCACCGTGTATGTACACCCCTGTACGTTCGAGTCCTACCCCCACCCCTGTACGTGTTGTACCACCGTGTATGTACACCCCTGTACGTTCGAGTCCTACCCCCACCCCTGTACGTGTCGTACCACCGTGTATGTACACCCCTGTACGTGTCGTACCACCGTGAATGTACACCCCTGTACGTTCGAGTCCTACCCCCACCCCTGTACGTGTCGTACCACCGTGTATGTACACCCCTGTACGTGTCGTACCACCGTGTATGTACACCCCTGTACGTTCGAGTCCTACCCCCACCCGTGTACGTGTCGTACCACCGTGTAGGTACACCCCTGTACGTTCGAGTCCTACTCCCACCCGTGTACGTGTCGTACCACCGTGTATGTACACCCATGACCGTTCGAGTCGTACCCCCACCCGTGTACGTGTCGTACCACCGTGTATGTACACCCCTGTACGTTCGAGTCGTACCCCCACTCGTGTACGTGTCGTACCACCGTGTATGTACACCCCTGTACGTTCGAGTCCTACCCTCACCCCTGTACGTGTCGTACCACCGTGTATTTACACCCCTGTACGTTCGAGTAGTACCCCCACCCGTGTACGTGTCGTACCACCGTGTATGTACACCCCTGTACGTTCGAGTCGTACCCCCACCCGTGTACGTGTCGTATCACCGTGTATGTACACCCCTGTATGTTCGAGTCGTACCCCCACCCGTGTACGTGTCGTACCACCGTGCATGTACACCCCTGTACGTGTCGTACCACCGTGAATGTACACCCCTGTACGTTCGAGTCCTACCCCCACCCCTGTACGTGTCGTATCACCGTGTATGTACACCCCTGTACGTGTCGTACCACCGTGTATGTACACCCCTGTACGTTCGAGTCCTACCCCCACCCCTGTACGTGTCGTACCACCGTGTATGTACACCCCTGTACGTGTCGTACCACCGTGAATGTACACCCCTGTACGTTCGAGTCCTACCCCCACCCCTGTACGTGTCGTACCACCGTGTATGTACACCCCTGTACGTGTCTTAACACCGTGTATGTACACCCCTGTACGTTCGAGTCCTATCCCCACCCGTGTACGTGTCGTACCACCGTGTATGTACACCCCTGTACGTTCGAGTCCTACCCCCACCCCTGTACGTGTCGTACCACCGTGTATGTACACCCCTGTACGTTCGAGTCGTACCCCCACCCGTGTACGTGTTGTACCACCGTGTATGTACACCCCTGTACGTTCGAGTCGTACCCCCACCCTTGTACGTGTCGTACCACCGTGTATGTACACCCCTGTACGTTCGAGTCCTACCCCCACCCCTGTACGTGTCGTACCACCGTGTATGTACGCCCCTGTACGTTCGAGTCGTACCCCCACCCGTGTACGTGTCGTACCACCGTGTATGTACACCCCTGTACGTTCGAGTCGTACCCCCACCCGTGTACGTGTCGTACCACCGTGTATGTACACCCCTGTACGTTCGAGTCCTACCCCCACCCGTGTACGTGTCGTACCACCGTGTATGTACACCCCTGTACGTTCGAGTCGTACCCCCACCCGTGTACGTGTCGTACCACCGTGTATGTACACCCCTGTACATTCGAGTCCTACCCTCACCCCTGTACGTGTCGTACCACCGTGTATGTACACCCCTGTACGTTCGAGTCGTACCCCCACCCGTGTACGTGTCGTACCACCGTGTATGTACACCCCTGTACGTTCGAGTCGTACCCCCACCCGTGTACGTGTCGTACCACTGTGTATGTACACCCCTGTACGTGTCGTACCACCGTGTATGTACACCCCTGTACGTCAGAGTCTTACCCCCACCCGTGTATGCAGGGAGCGTACCCCAACCACAACATCCTAAGGATGGAGCGCACCCCAGGCCCCAACATCACAACCGAATGTACGACTCGTACCAAGCCACACACAAGGACAGCACTGTACAACAAAATGGGCCATGTACACACGCCAAAAAACGCACGTACACAACCAGGACAAACCTAAACAACACAAGAATACACCATTCGAATGGCACAAAGCCACAAAACATGTCCAACAACTACCAAAACAACACATTCACTGACCTGCAACTGCCAAAAACAAACAGAGGCCCAAAACACCACCACTCCTTATAACACACCCACCCAAAGTTCAAACACAGCCACACCCACCAAAGGACCAATAAAAAGGGCCCACACACACAAACCATGAGCCTTTGCAATAGACTCACTGCTGCCAGACCCCACAGACAACCTACTGCACCAGACTTGAACCTTCACTACAACTTACACACACACACCTTCACAAACACCCCCACATCACATTCACACACACACCCAAACAACCACACACCCACAACCATCCACACCACCCCCCCCCATCCACACCCACACCCCTCACCATGCCCACCAACAAGAATCCAAAGTTCACTAGCCGAGAGTTGGAGGTCCTTGTCGATGAAATCCTCAGAGTTGAGCCACACCTCTTTGGAACATTGGTCAGACAGACCAGCATTTCTGAAAAAACAGCCATGTGGCAGACCATCGTCGATGCTGTGAATGCTGTTGCGGACACCAGAAGGACCAGGCATGAATGCCAAGCCAGGTGGTACGATCTGCGGAGGAGGGTCCGAGCAAAAATGACCGAGGACCACAACCAGGCCAACGTCACAGGAGGAGGGCCGCCCCACAGACCCGTACACTACCATCATTGGGAGGAGAGGGTGATGGCCATACTGCCGGTGGTGGCAGTGGAGGGATTAGAAGGACTCCGAGACCCGGGTGAGTACACAAACAACTCACCTCACATGGGGGGGACGCCATCCACAACCAAATACACAAACAGGCACACAACCACCCCAAGCTATTGCATGACTCAACCACACTCCATGAACATGCACATGCCACTGGCGCCACCATGACCCATGCACACAGCTGGACAATGTCAAGTCACAGGCCACAGAAAACACCAACACAAGACACGGTAACCGGGATGGCGGGAGTGTGGGCCCCAAAAATCACATAGTGCAACTCAGAAGCAGACAACAATGCCCTCTACCCATATGGCCTAGGTCACAGCCAGACAAACAGTGTGTCCCCACACAGGAAACACTTGCCAGCAAATGGCGCACGCCTTGCATTAAGACATGGGGGTGAAGGCACTTTTTGCACATCACAGCAGCTAATGAACAGCCAACACTGTGAAAGAGTGGCAGCACACACCACCACAGCAGCAGCGCACACACAGACACTACACCCAATGGGTGCCTGGAGATCACAAACAAACTCACATCAACAAGCCAAGGGCCATTCAAAGATCTGCTAACAGTCTGTGCCCAGGAAGCTGGACTCAGGTGACAGAGGGTGACACACAGAGGGAGGGAGAGGGGGACAGAGAGGGAGGGAGACAGAGGTGGACACAGGGAGACAGACAGAGGGAGGGAGGAGGGTGACAGAGGGAGGGAGAAAGGGAGACAGAGGGAGACGGACTGAGGGAGGAGGTTGACAGAGGGAGGGAGGGAGAGGGGGACAGAGAGGGAGGGAGACACAGGGAGACGGACAGAGGGAGGAGGCTGACACACGGAGGGAGGGAGAGGGTGACAGAGAGGGAGGGAGACACAGGGAGACGGACAGAGGGAGGAGGCTGACACACGGCGGGAGGGAGAGGGGGACAGAGAGGGAGGGAGACACAGGGAGACCGACACAGGGAGGAGGCTGACACACGGAGGGAGGGAGAGGGGGACAGAGAGGGAGGGAGACACAGGGAGACGGACAGAGGGAGAAGGCTGACACACGGAGGGAGGGAGAGGGGGACAGAGAGGGAGGGAGACACAGGGAGACGGACACAGGGAGGAGGCTGACACACGGAGGGAGGGAGAGGGGGACAGAGAGGGAGGGAGACACAGGGAGACGGACACAGGGAGGAGGCTGACACACGGAGGGAGGGAGAGGGGGACAGAGAGGGAGGGAGACACAGGGAGACGGACACAGGGAGGAGGCTGACACACGGAGGGAGGGAGAGGGGGACAGAGAGGGAGCGAGAAAGGGACACACAGGGAGACCAAATCAGCCTTGTGGGGTGTGGGAATGTCTGCTCGTCAGCAGGTGGACTGCGTGCATGTAGACAAGGGTGGCCAGTGCCAGAACCCCCCTCTTCTCCATGGCTAAACACAGAGCCATGTCACTACCTGTGCACGAGCACAACGACAGCTACCTGCATAATCTAAGTGTGTGGAACCACTCCATGTGCCCACGTACAGTGCAACACGGAAGGGGCCAATGCATGGCTCGCCACACCTGCCCACTCCACTGCTGACTGCAGTCACAATTGACGCAGCAAGTAAGACTGTGCCACACATAGGTAAAGTCGCTAAAGCTGTGGCCAAGGGACATAGCCATGTACAAGTGCACTGTGAGTGGAATGCAACACATATCCAAATTCCCAGAGGAAATGTGCCAACTTAGAAACCAATGAAACATGGATGTTGCATGGAACAAAATTAACATTGTCTCTCTCACACACAGGTCAACATCGTGGATCACCCCCCAACACTGGGGGGGAAGACACACAGGATCCGGCTCGGCGGGATGACGGAGCCACCGGCAGCGATGACTCTCACCACTCTGTGGACGAACCCGACCCCGACCAACCTGGCCCCTCTGGTGTCCAACCACCTGCAGCACCTGCGTCAGGTACAACTGGGCCAACCACCACCCCACTCCTGCCACATCCCAGGAGACACCCAGGATCCCTGCCCCAACACCACAATGCAGCCAGGCTGGCCAGGAGGGACACGGTGTCCCGGGCACCCAGGAGGAGGCAGGCGACAACGCCAATGCCACCCCTCAGGGGTCCCGGAGACCCGATGTGCCCACAAGGGCAGGCCAGGTGCAAGTGGGCAGGGGTGGTGGCAGTGGAGGACGGCGGAGGCACGAGCCTGACCAGTTGGCTGCGGAACCGGTATGTTCCCATGTCCGTAACATCCTGGACACATACCGGCAGGACACCATGGGCATGGCCCAGGTTGTGTCCACACTCATTGAGATGAAGGGGACCCTCGATGAGATCAAGACCCAGCAGGCCCAGCAACATGAGGAGCAACATGCCTGTCTACAGCAACACCAACGGAGGATGGAGGACAGAAAGGCTGAGCTCGTGACGGTGTTCACGGGAATTCACAATACACTCCGTCGGATGGCCGACAACATGGGCAACCCTCCCTGTGCCAGCAGGCGTCGAACATCACCACCCACAGGGAGGGATCAGGAGGAGGAGGATACATCCGACGGAGCATCCCAAACATCGTCACGGCCTGCTTCTGAGGGTCCCCGCAGGAGGGCGGGTCGTCCACGGAAAAGACCGTGAGGGTCGGCGCAACAGCACCATCTCCCAGGACACCTGGCCTGGCACCTGGACCACTGGACCAACAGCATCACAGCAGCAAAAGACATTCTCTGCCACATGGCCTGGCTGGTCACTGTCTGACCAATGTTGACAAAGACTGTGGCATGGACTCTGAGGATTTCTACTGGCAAGGACGCCAACTCCCCTAGTGAACTTTGGATTCCACACACCCGGAAAGCCCCTCATGTCAAACCCCCCCCCCCCCACTAAAATAAAAAATTTAACACCATGAACAGAAGATGGCTGCTGGTTGCATTATCACCTCACATGTGTCTTGTAAAGTCTAACCATGCCTGAGTTCTCTTTTGACTGCAACCATCCACACCCTGGGGCCTGAGTCTGGCACAGGACACACATGGGTCACAGAGTATTATGCAAGACAGACATGGAGCACCATACACACCCCTGATGGGCCCAACCAGCTGCGGGGGTGGCCGCACAACCGTGCCGACAGACATGTTGAGTACAGCAACAGTCATGCGCAGAGGGCAGGGATCATGTGGAGTGTCCTAGTGGGCACCCAGGTATGTGTAGACAGGTGGCAGAACCATGTCCTGCAAGCTTGAGTCCGGTGGATGCTGAGAATGGTGGCCTGGCCAACGTTGGATGCATGGGGATGGCACATGTCAAGTCAAGTCAAGTCATAAAATTTGTATAGCGCACTACGTACCCAGAGGGTTTCAAGGCGCTTAGGAAGGGGAGGAGGATTATTTGTCAAATATCCACGTTTTAAGCTGCTTTCTGAACGCTAGGTGGTTCTGGGTGAGGCGAAGGTATGCGGGGAGTGAGTTCCATGTTTTAGCAGCCAGGTATGCAAAGGATCTGCCTCCCATGGTGGTCTTGTTGATGCGAGGTATAGTGGCGAGGGCTTGGCTGGAAGATCGTAGTTGGCGGGAGGGGGTGTAGAAGGACAGTCGAGAGTTGAGGCAATCTGGTCCGATGTCGTAGAGTGATTTGTGTGCGTGGGTAAGCAGTCGGAAGGTGATCCTCTTATTGAGGGGTAGCCAGTGGAGGTCTTTAAGGTGATCAGAGATGTGTTCGTTGCGAGGGATGTCTAATATGAGCCTGGCTGATGCGTTTTGGATTCGTTGGAGTTTCTTCTGGAGCTTTGCGGTAGTACCCGCGTAGAGGGTGTTTCCGTAGTCCAGTCGGCTCGTGACTAGAGCGTGGGTGACTGTTTTCCTTGTTTCGAGGGGGATCCAGCGAAATGTTTTTCTGAGCATGCGAAGAATGTTGAAGCAGGAAGAGGATACGGCGCTGACTTGTCTGTTCATTGAGAGTGAAGAATCCAGGATGACGCCTAGGTTCCGTGTGTGGTCTGTCGGGATGGGTGCTTTTCCGAGGGCTTCAGGCCACCAGGAATCGTCCCATGCAGAGGGGGATGTACCTAAGATGAGGACTTCAGTTTTGTCTGAGTTCAGTTTCAGACGGCTTTGTTTCATCCATTCGGCAACTTCTTTCATTCCTTCGTGTAGGTTAGTTTTGGCGGTGCTAGGGTCATTGGTGAGAGAAAGGATTAGTTGGGTGTCGTCCACGTAGGAGATGATGTTGAGGTTGTGTCGGCGTGCGATGGCCGCGAGGGGGCTCATGTATACGTTGAAGAGGGTGGGACTGAGTGAGGATCCTTGAGGGACGCCGCAGATGACTTCAGAGGCCTCGGACTTGAATGGAGGAAGTCGGACTCTCTGGGTTCTTCCGGTGAGGAACGAGGTGATCCATTCAAGTGCTTTTCCTTGGATTCCGATGTTATTGAGGCGTTGTAGAAGGGTGCTGTGGCAGACTGTATCGAATGCTGCAGAGAGGTCTAGGAGGATGAGGGCGACTGTGTCTCCGTTGTCCAGTAGAGTTCGAATGTCGTCTGTTGCTGCGATGAGGGCGGTCTCAGTGCTGTGTTTGGCTCGGACACACACTCATGGACATCATGCACAATACACAGTCCAATCCCACACACACAGCTTGCATCTTGCTACTCGACACATAGACATATGGCCACTATCACGGAAAACCATGCCAGACATGCCGGATGCACCGTGGCAACACACCAGCATTGACTGAGTAGAGGCACCTTGGAGGCATAGGGACACCTTTATTAGTCATGTATTCGGGATTGCAGAGGCAACTCGGAGCACACATGTACAGTACATGCGGAGTCACATGTGGCTACAACACTGGCACCCCCATTCCGCAGCACAAATGCGTGATAGCCATGGAACTGGCACACAAGTGTCGTTTAACAGCTAAACACCCCCTGCTGCTCACGAAGAGCCTGCCACACACCAATGATCCGCTGATGTGGAAGTCCCACAGCATGTCAAGCCAATGCAAACCGTATGTGTCCGAGGGCAGTGTCACACACATTGATGCCATCATCACATTCCCCAATCCCATCAATGATGGCTGTCAACAAGTCTGACCCTCTATTCAGGTGTACCCAGCTGCATGTAATGTGGCCCATGGTGATGCAACATATCTGCAGAGGAACCAAACATCCACAGGGGCAGTGTGCATACATCGTCAACAACTGCCACACCCAATACACCCCTCATGCATCCCTTACCCTAAGGAGACTTCCAAACGTGTCCATGCCTGTAACGCTGAGTCAGCCCACGATGACGTGTCCATGAGGAATAGCAGTGCCACAACAATGCAACCAGCAGACGGCATGCGCAAGTACCTGGGGAAGAGAGACACACAAGAAGTCAGCCACAAAAAGCACAGCCACTTGCATGTGCATGTACTCGACACATGTAAGGATGACAACATGCTAGGTCACAATTATGACGGCGGAAATACACCCACCACTGGCACCATCACTCGAGTGACACATCCACACACACCTCTGACTCACGTGCCATACATGCAGGTGGAGACACACATCGCAACACATGCCACACGGAGACCAATGTGTGCACACTCAGACACCGGCACTCACCACTAAGCAAAGAAGTCGCGTATGAGACGAGTCCGGATGTCCTCTTGCGGCTCCACATCCTCCACATCACTTGCCCCATTGCCAAGCCCTTCGTCCTCCACGGGTGGATGGTCCTGCTCATCCGGATCCAGGATGAGTGGCACAGCTTTCTCAACTGCCATGTTGTGCAGCATGCAGCAGACCATGAAGATTTTGTAGACCTTCGCCGGGGCATATGGGAGGGCGCCGCCGGTAAGGTGGAGGCATCGGAATCGGCTCTTCAGGAGGCCAAACGTCCTCTCAATCACTCGCCTTGTTCGGCCATGGGCGGTGTTGTAGCGGAGCTGGGCCGGCGTGATGGGGTTGCGGAGAGGTGTGATCAGCCATGGCATGTTGGGATAGCCAGCGTCTCCTACATGGAAAGCACATGGACATAAGTAGGACTGGAGAAGCGGTCGTGCTGGAAGTCTACGCAAGATACAGGACAGACAGACTGCACCCACCAACAACACATGCTCGTTCGTTGCGCAGCTGCGTCATCATTTCAGGCATCCTGCTACGCCTCATGATGTAGGCATCGTGTGCTGATCCTGGAAACGAGCACAGACATGTGAAATCACCATGTTGGACAGACACACCACAAGGGCATTGATGGAGTGGTAGTGCTTGCGATTGCGGTACGCTACCTCCTGTGCGTGTGGTGGTACCAAAGCAACATGTGTCCCATCTATGGACCCAATGACATGGGGCATCCCTCCCAGGGCATAGAATCCACGCTTGACCCCAGTCAACATTGCAGGGGTAGGAAAATGTATGAAGTCATCCAGGTGAATCAACATGGCCTCTAAGAAATCATGCAGCACACGGCAGAACATGCTCTGGGACATGCCACCAACATGAGCTATGGTATTTTGAAAGGTACCCGTGGCTAGAAAATGTAGGGCTGCCATTACCTTCAGCTTGGGTGTCATTGCCGTAGGATACCTGTGCAGCGGTTGCAGGTGTGGTGCCAGTCTCGCCGTCAACTCCAGAATCAACCGTTGGGGGAAGCGGTAGCACCGGATGCTGTCATTCTCCTGCATGGCAGCCAAGTCCGGAATTGCTCGGGCAAGAGGTGGCGCCCTGCAGTAATTTGGAGGTGACAAGGAAGAGTGAGTGCACCACAACAACAATTGATTTGTACTGTGCACATGTTAATCTGTCTATACACATATGCCACATACAGAGTCAGGTATGTGCTACATGCCCTGGACACATATGACTGCCAGGTGACACTCCTACCAAGACCCAGCTACACACGGAGATTGTGAACCTCCACATGCCATGGCATGGGAATAGCTGTGTCCCAGTGCCAGTGAACAGCCAGACGCAAGACAGGAGTGACAGACATCCACACATCAGCAGAAGTAGGATGTCGATTGCAGAGACTGGTAGCGGAATACTCGATACACAGGTCACATGACATTTCACTAGGACAGCCCACACACCTTGCCATGAAGGTGTACATGTCATGACTCACCACACATTCATAGAGAGGATGCAGACATGACCTTGTTCCGCTACTCCGTGTCCCATGCACACATACGCACCTCACATCCCATACCACATTGGCATGGTGTGCGGAACAGTGTGCTATGTCCATCGACACACAGACACATGTTGGTTGCTGCAACGGCTGCAGCTATTGATGGTGCTCCAACATCTACCTAATGGGAACCACCCACACATACATGACATAGTCACATCGTGCTCCGTGGGTAGTGACATGTGAGGTGTGGTAACCCCTGTACCGGGCCTCAGGGGACACTTGCGTGTGTTGGTGTCCGTGCCATGCCAGTGACGCTCATGCCAAGTGTGCAGTACGACATGCACACATGTCAAGGGAGTCAGGGGCATGGCTGGCACACATTGCACCGTCACACATTACATATGTACACATCTCATCATACATCTGGTCCCTTCTCCACTCAGGAGTAGTGTGCCACATCACAGCCTTTCACACCTGTGCCCCACACATGTAGTACTGGCCAGAAAATGCCTTCATGTCCATCCATGGACAAGTCTGTCAGCCCTATTCCTTCCTGTGTGCTGCCTGTCACCACTGTGATGTGTGAAAAACACCGTACTTCTGCTAAGAGGGCCTGTGTACGTTCCCGTATCACTATGGGAGTGCTGCCGTATGTGTACCCATCGTGACGGTGAGCGTACAGGCGTGTGTACGGCTCGTACCACTATGGGTGTCCTCGCATATGCGTACACGTAGTGGTACGGCCCGTACACACGCCTGTACGCTCACTATCACTATGGGTGTCCTCGCGTATGCGTACACGTAGTGAGAGTGAGCGTACAGGCGTGTGTACGGGCCGTACCACTACGTGTACGCATACGCGAGGACACCCATAGTGATAGGGAGCGTACAGGCGTGTGTACGGTTCGTACCACTATGGGTGTTCTTGCGTATGCGTACACGTAGTGGTACGGGCCGTACACACGCCTGTACGCTCACTATCACTATGGGTGTCCTCGCGTATGCGTACACGTAGTGGTACGGGCCGTACACACGCCTGTACGCTCACTATCACTACGTGTACGCATACGCGAGGACACCCATAGTGATAGTGAGCGTACAGGCGTGTGTACGGGCCGTACCACTACGTGTACGCATACGCGAGGACACCCATAGTGATAGGGAGCGTACAGGCGTGTGTACGGGCCGTACAACTACGAGTACGCATACGCGAGGACACCCATAGTGATAGTGAACGTAGGCACGCGTGTACGGGCCGTTGCTATGCATTTGGGGTGCCCTAGGGCCCCGGAACGCACCGTACCTGTGTGTGAAGCTCCAAATTACATAGGGGACACATGAGGGACAAGTATTAAGGCCTACATGCATTCTGGTTGTCATGGAGACCAAGTTCAAATTTTGTTTTTGTTCTGGAAGGTGCACAGCAGTAGTCAGTTGGAATGAATGTACTTTGTTGCAATGTGTTTGTGGGGCTAACATCATGCAGGAGAAAAAAACAGATTAAGAACCCACAGACTGCTAGGTTTGAAGGGATTGGAGGAAACATAGGATGCAAATGTGAGTGACCAATCACTCTGTACTCCTGTGCATGAAATGGGCCAGCAAGGCAGATATAAGGCAGCCAGGTCCCATGAGGGAGCACTTGCCTGCACATCTCTGTATTCCACGACCCAGCTGCTGCTACTGATTCCCTGGAACCATGTCAAGGGCTGTGGAGAGGTCACAGCCATTCACCCTGGAGGAGAACATGGCCTTGCTGGATGTGATCCTCCCACGGTACCCCATGCTGTATGGGCGACCAGGTTATCAGGTGAGTGCAGTGTCCACTGGCACAGAGTGTGTCCCTTTTTTGTGACTGTGACTTCTGCCATTGTGTCCAGGTGTGACACACATGCTATGTACTGTAGGGGGGGTCCCAGGGGGGGGAATGCCTGATGTCTCACAGCAGTGCCCAGAGACAGGAGGGGTGGGTGCAGAGTCCTCCCAGCAGTGCCCAGAGACAGGAGGGGTGGGTGCCTATCACTCCCAGCAGTGCCCAGAGACAGGAGGGGTGGGTGTCTATCACTCCCAGCAGTGCCCAGAGACAGGAGGGGTGGGTGCAGAGTCCTCCCAGCAGTGCCCAGAGACAGGAGGGGTGGGTGCCTATCACTCCCAGCAGTGCCCAGAGACAGGAGGGGTGGGTGCAGAGTCCTCCCAGCAGTGCCCAGAGACAGGAGGGGTGGGTGCAGAGTCCTCCCAGCAGTGCCCAGAGACAGAAGGGGTTGGTGTGATGCACAGTGTGAGCCTGGATCATTGATTGTGTAGTTGCCCTCATTCCACCTGTGTCCTGTCAATGGCACGTACTGCTTTTGGTCTTCCCCAGAGGATCATGTCCCTATGACAAAGGTGCAATGCGTTGGATGCATACTATGCCTTGTTGTAAACAGCAAATGTGTTCTAATCTGTGCCTCTGTGACATGTGCCAGGTGTATTGATGTAGTGTCACTTGTTCATCCTCACAGGTAGACGCCTCTGCCAAGGAGCAGATATGGCTGGCCGCCGTCAGTGCCGTGAGGAGTGCGGATGGTCGGAAGTGGCGCCTGTCCCAGGTGAGGAAACGCTGGCAGGATATCCGGTGCTGGACGCGGAGGATCGCACGGGTCCTGCTGGGGGACTCACCTGAGAGCCATAAGAACCACGGGCGCCGTCGTCTCTCCCACATCCACAAACGTGTGCTGGCGGTGGTCTTTCCAGACTTGGACAGGCACCTACAGGAGATGCAGCAGCCGGAAGGGGGTAGGTACATGTGTGTTTGTTGTGTTTCACCAGCATTTGTAAGTGCACTGTTCCATGGATACACTGCCAGGGTTTATGGTGCTGTGCAGATCCTGTTACCCACTGTATTGCAGTGCTCTCCTGCCTCCCTTCCCCTCCTTCCAATGTGTTCCCTGGTCTGTGTGTAGTCACTCCATCACAAGGTTATGTAGCCTGACACCTTCTCCAAGTGTACTATGCCTGCAGCATCATGAGTGGGGGTGGTGTGTAACAGGTTTTGTGACCTTGCCTGTGCCCTGTCCAGTTCTGGACTTGTGGGTTCCATGTCATTTGGCACTAATGCTGAGTCCAGACATGGGAGTTAATCTCAAGTGCGAGGCCTTCCAGCACGCATGTCCCATGTGGTGGCCTGTGACATGATGTGCATGAGTGTGCGTTAGGCATGGTGCAGGGATGTTAGCGTGTGTTGCAGTCATTCCCATTCAGGAGCATGGAGTTGTGTGGCCACTACTGTCCCCAGGGGCATCTTTTCCTAGGTATCATGTGTGTAATCCGAGAATGTCGACAATCTCTGTGTCTACAGCATAGGTTGTGCTCTGTGCCATTGTCCCCTGGCACCATGTATATTGACGTGAGATGTATTACAAGTGTCCACTGTCCAGCCTGACCTGATTTTCAAAGGACATCCTCACGGTGGCCATTGCCTGTGTGTCTTGTTACAATCATCTGATGATGCCCATTTGTACATGATTATTTGGACAGGCGCACCTTGGGTATTTTGTGTGCAAAATAGAATTTTTGCATCACATGTGTATTTCAGCCAGACTAAGAGATGTAAGTGCTTCCTGTGTCTCCAAAGAATTGTCTCATGTAGGGGGTGGGTGGTGCGGGCATGGCCTACATGTCAAGACCTGAAATCTCCTTGCTAGGACTGGCCAGTGTGTGATGTTTGTCTGGACATACACTCAAGGTGCAGTGTGCCAGTCAGGGTGGGCATGTTATCAGTGTTACCTATGCTGCATGTGCCTCTAGTTCCTCGATGTGGTCCCTGCTCATCCCTATTTCCTGCCACGCTGTGTGGTGCAGATGCAGTGCTGGATTGTCCCCAGGGCCTTGCTCCTCAGTCAAAATTCCATGTCATCTCATTTGCTATTGTGTCATGCTCTCCATAGTTTTTCCGTGGCATGGTGGGTCAAACAACTGTGTTTTGCAGGGCCTACATATGTACCTTGTTTTGTAGTTGTAACTCTTCTTTTGTTTCAGGCTATGCACTGTAACCTAAGTAGATTGGACTCATGTGACATATGTATACAGGTGTATGATTAATTTCTGTCTCTTCACCCTGCCCACAGCATCGTCGGGGGACACGGAGGGAGACATGGACACAGACGGCGCGGAGGGACCGAGCACCAGTGCCAGCGGTGACATCGTGGCTGGCACATCGAGTGGGACAGAGGCGGAGGAGAGTGAAGCCGGGGACCTGTCGACTGGCACAACAGAGTATGAAGCTGACGGGTCCGAGGATGATCTCTCCGATTGGGCGGTGGCTGCACCACCATCTGACAGCAGCCCTACATCTCGCACCGCCCCCTCCATTGGCATCAGCCGCCTCCCACGTGCTCGTGTCCCTTCCCAGCGTGCCCAGTCACCGCATGTCTCCTTCCTGCCAGGCACCGCACCCCCTGCCCCTGTCTCCACTGCTGCCGCCAATGCCGAGTCTGTGGACATCCAGCGGCTGTTGCAGATTGGTCAGGCTGCGATCCTTAATGTCCTCCATGGCCACAGCCAGGTCCTCAACAACATGGAGGCATACTTGGAGGGCATTCATTCATCGCAGTCTGACCAACGCAACTTGCTGAGGTCCATAGACTCGACACTGACTGCAGCAGTGGGTCTCCTGCAGCGCTACGTCCCACCCCCTACCCCTGCCCCTTCCACACTTCCCACTCCCATGCCTGTCCCACATACACCCAGACATCAGCATGCACCCACCACAACAGACACAGGCACCACACCAGCAGGGAAGGTCCGCCGCACACCTCCTGACACGCACACACAGGGTGAAGTAGGCACACCCACTGGGTCAGGGGGTAAACGTGTGACACGCAGCCAGAGTGGGAGTCCACATTCCACCCAATCCACTCCCTCCAAATCCCCTCCCCTCAGCTCTCCTGGCCACATCTCCCCGAAAGACTCCTTCATGGCCGCTCTGTCCCTGAGCCCCACAGTGACACCACCCCGCAAGCGGTCAAGGAAGTCCACGGTCAGGGTGCTTGAGTCCCCCCCCCTGTCCACACCCTCCCCCAGTGGCGCTGCGACCCATCCCTCTGACCCCCCCCTCCTTGGGGCCTGTGGTTCCTTCGGGTGCAGGGGAGTCCCTGGAGGACCTTGCTAAGGTGTGCAGTGCGCTCCTAGAATCCACCTTTGGCCCTGCCCCCCCCTTGTGGTGGGGTCCTCCATCCCTGCACCCACGTCGCCTACCCTTCGCCCTCCTGTCCCTGCGGTGCCTGTTCCTTCCCCCCCACATGATGCCCTCACCCCTGTGGAAGACGATGGAATGTAACTGTGCAGGCAAGCTAGGGGACACGCATCCCCCTGTGTCCCTCATCCAGCTGTGACTCCTGGACTGCCCTATGGGCTTTGTACATATTGAACTTCCTACATACCAGTTTTTGGATCCTGCTGAATAAAGCAATTTATTTTTTGCCCTTGGAACACTACTGCTTTGCTGGTATTGCTGTTGGTGGGGCTGCTACATGGTTGTGGGTGGTGTTAATGTGTTGGGTGTGTGGGAAATGTAGTAGTGTGCTGCTCATAGGGGGGACCCTGGGATCTGTGTGCCATCACACGGTGTTAGCTAGCTTTCTCCATTCATGTTAGCAGTTGCTGCATGGTGCAATTGTCCCAAGGTGTATTCCTTCCTCTGTGTACCCTGACTTCTTCCCTGCAGGGTGTCCCCAGACGTTAGCGCAGAGCTGTGTGTACATTGGCTGGGTGTGTGAGGGACTCCTTCAACTTTGCACATGCATGCTGAGCCATTCTCCACCTGCATCATTCGTGGCATCCTTGGTAGTCATTGTACTTGTGTATGTGGACTATTGACATGACTTCATGTGGACATGTTTTCTTTTTAGCCCTATGCATGCGTATACTCCCAGCCTCGCACACATGTGGTACATGTACTGCAGGGTCTTTGTGCACCTGACTGACATTTGTGGCCATGGTATCTGTGGCTACTCCACCCTTTGCGTTCCATGGGCACTGCTGGGAGTGTTAGGCACCCACCCCTCCTGTATCTGGGCACTGCTGGGAGGACTCTGCACCCACCCCTCCTGTGTCTGGGCACTGCTGGGAGGACTCTGCACCCACCCCTCCTGTGTCTGGGCACTACTGGGAGTGATAGGCACCCACCCCTCCTGTGTCTGGGCACTGCTGGGAGGACTCCGCACCCACCCCTCCTGTGTCTGGGCACTGCTGGGAGTGATAGGCACCCACCCCTCCTGTCTCTGGGCACTGCTGGGAGGACTCTGCACCCACCCCTCCTGTCTCTGGGCACTGCTGGGAGTGATAGGCACCCACCCCTCCTGTCTCTGGGCACTGCTGGGAGGACTCTGCACCCACCCCTCCTGTCTCTGGGCACTGCTGGGAGTGATAGGCACCCACCCCTCCTGTGTCTGGGCACTGCTGGGAGGACTCTGCACCCACCCCTCCTGTGTCTGGGCACTGCTGGGAGGACTCTGCACCCACCCCTCCTGTCTCTGGGCACTGCTGGGAGTGATAGGCACCCACCCCTCCTGTGTCTGGGCACTGCTGGGAGGACTCTGCACCCACCCCTCCTGTGTCTGGGCACTGCTGGGAGGACTCTGCACCCACCCCTCCTGTGTCTGGGCACTGCTGGGAGGACTCTGCACCCACCTCTCCTATTTCACAATATGTACGCTCATAACATACACGGGTGTGGGTTCGCTCCATGCACACGCGGGTGAGGGTACGTGTCGTACTTACACTGTTGGGGTGGGGGGTACGCTCCATACGTACGCGGGTGAGGGTACGTGTCGTACTTACACTGTTGGGGTGGGGGGTACGCTCCATGCATACGCGGGTGGGGGTACGTGTCGTACTTACACTGTTGGCATGGGTGGTACGCTCCATGCATTCGAGGTGGGGGTACGTGTCGTACTTACACTGTTGGGGTGGGGGGTACGCTCCATGCATACGCGGGTGGGGGTACGTGTCGTACTTACACTGTTGGCATGGGTGGTACGCTCCATGCATTCGAGGTGGGGGTACGTGTCGTACTTACACTGTTGGGGTGGGGGGTATGCTCCATGCATTCGAGGTGGGGGTACGTGTCGTACTTACACTGTTGGGGTGGGGGGTATGCTCCATGCATACGTGGATGGGGGTACGTGTCGTACTTACACTGTTGGCATGGGTGGTACGCTCCATGCATTCGAGGTGGGGGTACGTGTCGTACTTACACTGTTGGGGGGGGGTACGCTCCATGCATTCGAGGTGGGGGTACGTGTCGTACTTACACTGTTGGGGTGGGGGGTACGCTCCATACGTACGCGGGTGAGGGTACGTGTCGTACTTACACTGTTGGGGTGGGGGGAACGCTCCATGCATACGCGGGTGGGGGTACGTGTCGTACTTACACTGTTGGCATGGGTGGTACGCTCCATGCATTCGAGGTGGGGGTACGTGTCGTACTTACACTGTTGGGGTGGGGGGTACGCTCCATGCATACGCGGGTGGGGGTACGTGTCGTACTTACACTGTTGGCATGGGTGGTACGCTCCATGCATTCGAGGTGGGGGTACGTGTCGTACTTACACTGTTGGGGTGGGGGGTACGCTCCATGCATTCGAGGTTGGGGTACGTGTCGTGCTTACACTGTTGGGGTGGGGGGTACGCTCCATGCATACGCGGATGGGGGTACGTGTCGTACTTACACTGTTGGGGTGGGGGGTACGCTCCATACGTACGCGGGTGAGGGTACGTGTCGTACTTACACTATTGGGGTGGGGGGTACGCTCCATGCGTACGTGGGTGGGGGTACGTGTCGTACTTACACTGTTGGCATGGGGGGTACGCTCCATGCATACGCGGGTGGGGGTACGGTCCGTACATATCCGTACCCATGATGTGGAATGATTGTGCGGCCCGTCCCCAGGCCTTTGCCACGTGGGTACAAGCCGTCCCGCCATTGTTGGGGTGACGTAGGTGTGGGCGTGGTACGTCTCGTACCCACGCTCTTAAGGCGTGGGTACGGGACGTACCTGTATGGTTGTGTTGCCGGTTCGCGTCGTGAAGGACTTCGGTTGTGGCGGTCGCTGGCTTAGCTGGACACGCCCCCACCCCCTCGTAGTGACCAGGGCCTGAGGGTCAGGTATGTCCAGGGCATGTGTGCTGTGTGACTTTGGTGGGGGTTTTGTGGCCTGCCCTGGTCCTGCCACCCCCCCTCCTTTCCCCCCTCCCTTTGTTGTTCTGACCTTCAGCGGCGTCTGCGTCGTAACCTGTGGAGGAGGTCGACTGCTATGAGGGCCGGGATGACACGTAGGTTCGGGTCCATGTCTGTCCGTCGCGTACAGGTCCTCCTTGTTCGCGTCGTCCTGTCTGTCCGTCGCGTACAGGTCCTCCTTGTTCGCCTCGTCCTGTCTGTCCGTCGCGTACAGGTCCTCCTTGTTCGCGTCGTCCTGTCTGTCCGTCGCGTACAGGTCCTCCTTGTTCGCGTCGTCCTGATTTCCCGGCAGTTTTTGGCAGCCGGAAAATATTCACCGTGCGGGATGACGTCGGTGCGAATCGTAATTCCTGGTTCGTGAATGGCAGGCTGCGTGCGTCCCGACGTCACGTCGGCGCTTTTCCGGATCGCATTTGTACGTTTATTTTGTTCGGTCGGGGTTTTGTACGATTCGTACGGGAAAGGTGTTTCCGTACGAATCGTAATTCCATGTATGTATATTGTTCCGACCGGGTACGCGTCGGACGGAGAATGTGCTCCGTCCGACGGTTCGTACCCGGTTTTTGCCAGATCGTGATCGGCACCTAGGTTGGGATTTGGTAGCAAATGCAGATGCCCGACCATGGGCCAGGTCACAAAAGGGAAATTCCTGTGAATTCTGTTGAGGACATTAGAACATAAACAACTTCTTCACTGAACTCAGGTTAAATTGTTGCAGAATCCGTTTCCTTTCCGCCTTCTTTTTTCACCATATCATCTAGATCAGCGCTGAATAAATTAAGATTTGAAGTAGGTGATAAAATGCGAATGTTTTGCGACCCCATTTCAGGTGCAACCTTTCCTACATTCCGCTGCTATTCGGTATCAGGAAAGGAAGTCCTAAAAACGCCTCTTCCTAATACTCAATCGGTATGAATTTGCAATTCCAAATTGCGTTTCGGTAATGTGTTTTACCGGTCACAAACGGTCCGATACTGTGAATCAGATATTTGCAATGAGTAAAATGCATGATACATGTGACCCTTATGTATGATCAGATTTCCTCATATGCAAAAAGAACAATTGATAGTCAGAATGCAGAACAATGTCATACATTCACCCCAGTACAGAGATCTGGGCCTAAATCCATCGTTGTTTTGCTCCCCATGCCATTCCAGTTTGGACCCAGCCATATGCAAATCAGCCTTGACCCTGTGCCCAATGGGAACAGTCCAGCACGAATTGCCAGGCCAGGTCCTCCCTGGACTGGAAACAAGCATCCTAGGACCGGTTTCAGAGTTTCACCCCTCATCAACCAGGATAGCTTGACTCCAGTGGCATGGAGAGCACAGGACCCACGTCTGGGCATACCCGTCCCACTCGGGGTGACAAATGCAAAAAGAACAATTGATGGACAGAATGCAAAACAATGTCAAATATTCACCCCAGTACAGAGATCTGGCCCAGATTTTCGCAAAGACATAGAATGGGTAAAATCCTTTGATACATCAGGTCGCAAATCCCTCATAACATCATGAAAGGTAGGCCACCTGCATCCTCCCTGGTAAATTGTGAGTAAAACCCCTCCTCCTGAAGGGTTTTAGCTTCAAACCCCAGTGTCCCTCAATTGAAGACCAGGAGATCGGCCTGCTGGGCACCTTGCACATATTTTCCCTTTTGCTGTTCCTCAGGATCTTCATCCTTGCTACTAGGGTGCTTTGCCATAGATTTAGCCAGTGGCGAATCCATTGTCCCTTTAATCAGGGATTGAAGATCGGATCAGAAGATCTGTAAAAACTCCTCCTCATTCCCTGGTTGCAGCTCCACATGCTGCTGCTTTTTCTGACCTTTCTGCCCTCCATTTAAACAAGGAAGTGACGCACTAGTGCAGCGCCCTTCCTGTTTAAATAATCACCTGGCACAGAGCTATCACCAACCAAGAGAGTTCATTACCTATAAACTAGCGCTGCCACTTGGAGTGAGCCTGGCATGCAGTCACACACTCCATTCAGCACAGAATATCACTGTGCAGCTCCTGACTGGCATGACCCTGATGCAAGGACAAATGTGCCCCATCCCAGCTCAGCACATGGACAGGGAGCGTGTTGGATTTGAAATGTAATGCTTTTACAAAGTGCAATTCCCATGCTCTATCCCCATGTCTGAACCCCTGTTTTCCTTAAGTTAGCATGCATAGCACCATCTTTATTGGTGTCATTATGTTTCATAGCCAAGATCGAGTATCCTGATCTGGAAAATTCCAGTTTGGGCAGATCTCTGAAGGTGTAGGAAATGTATAACTGATGTGACCAGGGGGAGGAAGATCAGACTCCTCAACGATACTCTTCGGAGGCTGATCAGATTGGGCTCCGCTGCAGTGTATTTCGAATAAACTAATTGGTTTGTATTCTCTGCTGTCTGACCGACTCTTCATTATCTGGGAAGGCATATAGGTGGTCATGAGCGGCCCGAGTGACCCGTTTTGGGTCACTTCCTTCAAGAGCATCAATGAGCAGAGCACAGTAAACATCTCTGCGCCCCACGACAGCAAAGCAGGTATATAAACAAAGCATAAGCAGCAAACCATAGAAGTATAGCATGGCTTACTTCTTTGTTGAAGGGAGTGGGAGGAGTATTATGATGGGGATGTAGAAATAGAAGAAGACTTCAGAGACCTTGGAATAACTTCTTATCAAAGGAGGAAAACGCCTCATAATGTTAGGTCTGGGACGAGGAGGACACAGAACGAGGGGGTAAAGTATTAATATATAGGAGTGAGAGTAGGAATTTGTGGTGATACAAAGAATTAAGAATAACAGTTAGTAGAAATAAAATAGGTGTAAATGAAATTAGGAGCAGCTACAAGTTAGAGTAAGAGTTGGCTTACATAGGATTAAGTTTATAAGCACAGAGAGAGTAGGTTTAAGAGTAATGAAATAATGAAAGGATGGGAGAGAAGAGAATAGTAGGCCATGTGGAGTATAAAGGAGAGCAAGAGGAGAGCAATGAAAGCTAGCAGGAAATGGAGAGTGACAGAGCAGAAGAGAGAGAGCTAAAGAGAACTTGTGGCAGAAAAATAAATGTCAACTTGGAAGCACATGGTTACATGAAGGCAAACGACAAATAGCAAAGCTGTCCCAGAGCCAGTGCACTAGAAAACGTGAATCGGGAAGGTAAAACGTAACTCATGGCGCATGGCTCTCTATTGTAGAGTCCAAACAAGTAAATGATGAATCATTGATAATATTAACTTGGAGATTTCGACATATAAAACATAACAGCAGTGCAGAGCATCTGAAAACAATGCATACATTCCTGTTTTTCTGATGTAGGGCATGGCTGATGTGTTTGATCATTTATAGGTTATCACGTCATATCTTAAACATAGACTTATGTCTTGAGCATTCACTTGTTTGCAATAACAGATAGATGGACCTTACTGTAAGGAAAGGCCTCTTTTTCTATGGTCCCCCCCAAGTTTTACTACTGATGATGCAGGTTTTTTTCGACTCTGAGAGGGCACTCGGGCCTCCTAACCAGACCTCAGTGCCAGTGCCCCTACCCAAACTGTGTATGCTGAATTGGCTCTACCCAATTGGATAAGCTATACTACCTGTAAGTCCCTAGTATGATACCCAGGGTACCCAGGGCATGTACCTTAGAGAGGGAACTCCATGTATTGCAGCACTGGTTTTGACACCCTGGGTGTCCCACCAGCAAATTGAATTCCCCAGTCTTCCATTGCAGACTGACAGAGCAGCTTTAACTGGTCGCCTTACTTTGCCATTTCAAGTCATGGTGAAGCAAGAGCTCCACTGTACCTATGTCTAAGTCACCCCACGGCAGGCCTGAGACGTCCTATGGCTGGGTGCAACATATGTTGTGGGCAAAACATGGATTTTACAAAAATATAAAACTGAAGTTTTTACTATGGAAGAACTTGGTCACCAAATTAATGTCTACATGATGCAAAGTGACATTTCTGCGGTGCTAACTCCTGAACAGTGCAACCAAAGTTGATGCTCCAAGGTATCAAACAACTTGTTACATTTTAGCCAACTTGATTCTCAAATTGAAATGAATGTAACTTGTTGCATTGTGCAGCTTTTACAAAGCTTCCACTTTGTTGCCTTTGTCTCCTGTGCCTTCCGGAGCACACATGGAGCCAATTCTTTGAGATAGCTTTCTGTTCTCCGGGAGAGACATATCAACGATTCCCAGAAAGGGAAACAAGGAGGTTTTGCAAGACAGGGAGGTAACTCCTGCAGGAAGCGACCCTGCTGTAAGCCCCAACAGGCAAACTTCAAAAGAGAAGTCATCTTTGAAGGGCAAATGGAAAATAGTAGGGGGGAGCGTCTTCTCCATTATTGAGGTAGACAGGCTGGTAGAGGGAGAAGAGAGGGGAAACAGATGCTAAACCAGTTTCCCCAGGTGCATGTAACCTTGAGGTAGCCACACCCCTGGCATGGATTAGAGGGATCTGCACACCGAGAGAGCAGTCTTGCCATGTTGGGAGTGGACAGAATGGTGAATCTTGAGATAGCCAATTGCCGCCCTCCACAGGAAGTTGTCACCAGATGTGAAGGAACCTTGTTGCCCATTGGCTACCAATCACATCCTACCCTGGGGCCATTTCCCGAGCATAAAGACGGCACCCCTGGCACCCCAACCTCAGATCTTGACTGGGCTGAAAGAAGGACTAAAGGAGGACTGCCCTGGCAAAGAGATGCTGCACTGTCATGGACTGCAACTGCAGCCCTTGGTGGCTAGCCAAGTGAGGGACTGCACCTGTTGTGTCCTGCTCAAGGAGAAGAAGTCTCCAGTGCCAAGCCAAAGCCAGAGACCCCCAGTTGACTTGTCTCCTGCTCATAGCATAGGGGCACAATAGCTGAGAGAGCCTGATGGGGCCCACTGATAGCCTAAAGACTTTAAGCTGATACATGCCATTACTGTGCAGCTTCAGAGACAAGGACCTGATGCACAAAGATGCACCCGAGTTCGCTGAACACGGAATTGTAATTGGAATGCTGCTGGGACACCAAGGGGATGACTTCTTGGACCAGGAGGTATTGGCTTATGACCGCGACAACTGGCGAATCATGGACCAGTGGCTACTGGACTTCAGCCAGACCGGAAGGGAACTTGTGGGATGTCGAACCATGCACACAGGGCCCTCACACCACCTTTGTGGACCGAGAAGTGCCAGCAGGAAGACCCCAGTCATCCGTGTCTCATCCATGACATTCTTAAGCATCTTCAGCATCCTTGATCGCATCAGGACCACTTCCATAGCAAACACTGCAAACATTTAAAAAGGATCTGAAATCGATTGGGGATTGCCTCACCTGCCAAGGAAACTGATTCTGGGGACCTTACTGGGCCTCCTGACTAGCTCTCCGCTGGAATAGGTCACTCACATTGGCTTTAAGTGACTGCATTACAACTAGTCCAAACTTTTCTGGAAAAACTTTCTGTGCCAAATACCATAAATTTGCCAATGCTTATTTGAGGTTGAATGAAATGCTTTGATTTACTAGACCTTGTAAATTCTATATCTTCTGAACCCTCTGGTGTATCTCTTTCTTTTTGGTGTCTAAATTTCTATAAAATTCTCAGATTTTTGGAATTCACAGGAATTTCCCTTTTGTGACCTGGCCCATGGTCGGGCATCTGCATTTGCTACCAAATCCCAACCTAGTGTTTGCACTGGCCTAGAACAGTCAAGAAAATTGCTAACCGACAGTTTCAGCAAGGTTAAAACACTTCTATCTTCAGTAGGCAGAGGATGTCACAGACTGTTGGGTAATTCATGTGAAAAAGAAAGGATTCAGAATACCTTTCAACCAAGAGACAAATCCTTATCATTCCAATCCTACACCATTACCAAGAGAAAGTTCAAAGGCTCAAGCAGCGTAATTGGGAACACAAGCATCGGTGGAAAAGAAGGCGGTGATTCCATTTCCCTTGGATCAGTACTGAGAGGGTTTTTATTCTGTACTTTTCTTGGTACCCAAGGTGGATGGCTGGTCAAGGCCTGTTTTAAACCTTAAAAGCACCAACTGGTACCTGTCTACAGGGACTTTTAGAAGGATTTCTCTCCAAACCATCATACCCTTGCCTTCACAGAACAACATTCTGCTCACCTTGGATCTTCAGGATGCATACTTCCACATTTTGATTCACCGTTCCAGCCAGAAGTGTCTGAGATTTGAGCTGGGATCCAGCATTTCCAGGTCCACACTCTTCCGTTTGGACTGACCATGTCTCCAAGGGTATACACCAAGGTACTTGCTCCTGTTGTAGCACATTTCTAATTGTGCGGTATTACAATTGTTCCATATCTTGATGACAGGTTGCTCTGTGCTTGCTCTTCTTTCAGAATAAAGGTACTATGCTAGCAAAGCAATCATTTGCATAAAAATCCAAAGAAAAAGTAAAATTGTTTGCCCCTTTAAGAGTGACAATATGACCAATTCAAAAAAAGAATTAATAAAATTAAATCATACTATCATACATGTAACTCAAAAGAAGGGACAGGAATATAATGTGAAGAAGAATGTTTTATATGAATCTTGAAGAAACACATGTCTGCAGTATACATATAAACAAAGGTACTAGTAGTAATACATGGTTGCACATCCAATTAGAACAACATTACACGTGGGTATTTGGATTACAAATCAATGTATAAATTAATACTATGGTGCTAGCAGATACCGGACACCCTACTACCAATGTTGCCAAAAAGAGGGGTTGATAAGCATGTCCACCACCCCACATATAAATGCAAAAGATATCGCAGCACTGAAAATATAGTGCTACAAAGTAATACATTTAGGTGCCGATCACGATCCGGTAAAAAAATTGACCGTACGACTCGTATCTGGTCTTTTTACCGTACGAATCGTACAAGTGCCGTACAAACTGGCAATCACGATTCGTATGGGAAAAAGTCCGTACGAATCGCATTGGGAATTAATCCCCACACGTCCTCGGGTCGGAAAATGTGTCCGACACGTCCTCGGACGATTTACCGTACAAATGTGAAAAGTGAAGTCCGACTGCGCAAATACGATCCGTCCCGTGCGTCCGATGTTACAACCGGATGGAAAAAACATCGTCCGCACCGAACTCCCATAGCAACCATGGAGACATGTGCCCGCATACGCGCCCAACACTCCCCCCAGCCCCCGCATGTATGCGCTGACCCCCCCAGCCCCCGTATGTTCGAGTCGAACCCCCCACCCAGCCCCCGTACGTTCGTGTCGAACCCCCCGTGTATGTACACCCGTGTACATGTCGAACCCCCGTGTATGTACACCCCTGTACGTGTCGAACCCCCCTGTGTATGTACACCCGTGTACATGTTGAACCCCCCGTGTATGTACACCCGTGTACGTGTCGCACCCCCACCCGTGTATGTACACCCCTGTACGTGTCGAACCCCCCCCGTGCATGTCCACCCCTGTACGTGTCGAACCCCCGTGTATGTACACCCGTGTACGTGTCGCACCCCCGTGTATGTACACCCCTGTACGTGTCGAACCCCCCGTGTATGTACACCCGTGTACGTGTCGCACCCCCACCCGTGTATGTACACCCCTGTACGTGTCGAACCCCCGTGCATGTACACCCCTGTACGTGTCGAACCCCCGTGTATGTACACCTGTGTACGTGTCGCACCCCGTGTATGTACACCCCTGTACGTGTCCAACCCCCCCGTGTATGTACACCCCTGTACGTGTCAAACCCCCCGTGTATGTACACCCCTGTACGTGTCAAACCCCCGTGCATGTACACCCCTGTACGAGTCGCACCCCCCGTACATGTACACCCCTGTACGTGTCGCAGCCCCCGTATATGTACACCCCTGTACGTGTCCAACCCCCCGTGTATGTACACCCGTATACGTGTCGCACCCCCGTGTATGTACACCCCTGTACGTGTCGAACCCCCCGTGCATGTACCCCCATGTACGTGTCGCACCCCGTGTATGTACACCCCTGTATGTGTCGAACCCCCCATGCATGTACACCCCTGTACGTGTCGAACCCCCCGTGTATGTACACCCGTGTACGTGTCGTACCCCCACCCGTGTATGTACACCCGTGTACGTGTCGCACCCCCGTGTATGTACACCCCTGTACTTGTCGAACCCCCCGTGTATGTACACCCGTGTACGTGTCGTACCCCCACCCGTGTATGTACACCCGTGTACGTGTCGCACCCCCGTGTATGTACACCCCTGTACGTGTCGAACCCCCCGTGTATGTACACCCGTGTACGTTCGAGTCGTACCCCCACCTCTGTACGTGTCGTACCCCCGTGTATGTACGAACCGTACCCTCACCCGCGGACGTATGGAGCGTACCCCAGGCCCCAACACCAGCACCTTCACACAACATCACGCATGTACGAGTCGTACCAAGCCAGACACAAGGACAGCACTGTACAACCAAATGGCCGAAGTACACACCATACACACGTTCAAAACGCACGTACACAACCAGGACAAAGCAAAACAACACAAGAATACACCATTCGAATGGCACAAAGCCACTAAACATGTCCAACAAGCTCAAAAACAACACAATCACTGACCTGCAACTGCCAAAATCCAAAACAGAGGCCCAAAACACAACCACTCCTTATAACACACCCACCCAAAGTTCAAACACAGCCACACCCACCAATGGACCAATAAAAAGGGCCCACACACACAAACCATGAGCCTTTGCAACAGACTCACTGCTGCCAGACCCCACAGACAACCTACAGCACCATACTAGAAGCTTGACCACACCTTACACTTGCACACCTTCACACACACACCTTCACAAACACCCCCACATCACATTCACCCACACCCACACACCCACAACCATCCACACACCCCCCCATCCACACCCACACCCCTCACCATGCCCACTAACAAGAATCCAAAGTTCACTAGCCGAGAGTTGGAGGTCCTTGTCGATGAAATCCTCAGAGTTGAGCCACACCTCTTTGGAACATTGGTCAGACAGACCAGCATTTCAGAAAAAACATCCATGTGGCAGACCATCGTCGATGCTGTGAATGCTGTTGCGGACACCAGAAGGACCAGGCATGAATGTCAAGCCAGGTGGTACGATCTGCGGAGGAGGGTCCGAGCCAAAATGACGGACGAACACAACCAGGCCAACGTCACTGGAGGAGGGCCGCCCCGCAGACGCGTAGAATACCATCCCTGGGAGGAGAGGGTGATGGCCATACTGCCGGTGGTGGCAGTGGACGGATTAGAAGGACTCCGAGACCCGGGTGAGTACACAAACAACTCACCTCACATGGGGGGAATGTCATCCACAACCAAACTCACAAACAGGCACGCAACCACCCCAAGCTATCGCATGACTCAACCACACTCCATGAACATGCACATGCCACTGGCGCCACCATGCCCTATGCACCCAGCTGGACAATGTCAAGTCACAGGCCACAGAAAACACCAACACATGACACGGTAAGCCAGATGGTGGGAGTGTGGGCCCCAAAAATCACATAGTGCAAATCAGAAGCAGACAACAATGCCCCCTGCCCATATGGCCTAGGTCACAGCCAGACAAACAGTGTGTCCCCACACAGGAAAGACTCGCCAGCAAATGGCGGACGCCTTGCATCAACACATGGGGGTGACGGCACGTTCTTGCACATGACAGCAGCTAATGAACAGACAACACTGTGAAAGAGTGGCAGCACACACCACCACAGCAGCAGTGCAGACACACACACTACACCCAATGGGTGCCTGGAGATCAGAAACAAACTCACATCAACAATCCAAGGGCCATTCAAAGATCTGCTAACAGTGTGTGCCTAGGAAGCTGGGCTGAGGTGACAGAGGGTGACACACAGAGGGAGGGAGAGGGGGACAGAGAGGGAGGGAGACAGAGGTGGACACAGGGAGACAGACAGAGGGAGGGAGGAGGGTGACAGAGGGAGGGAGAAAGGGACACACAGGGAGACGGACTGAGGGAGGAGGTTGACAGAGGGAGACGGACAGAGGGAGGAGGCTGACACACGGAGGGAGGGAGAGGGGGACAGAGAGGGAGGGAGATACAGGGAGACGGACAGAGGGAGGAGGCTGACACACGGAGGGAGGGAGAGGGGGACAGAGAGGGAGCGAGAAAGGGACACACAGGGAGAGCAAATCAGCCTTGTGGGGTGTGGGAATGTCTGCTTGTCAGCAGGTGGACTGCGTGCATGTAGACAAGGGTGGCCAGTGCCAGAACCCCCCCTCATCTCCATGGCTAAACACAGAGCCATGTCACAACCTGTGCACGAGCACAACGACAGCCACCTGCATTATCTAAGTGTGTGGAACCACTCCATGTGCCCACGTACAGTGCAACACGGAAGGCGCCAATGCATGGCTCGCCACACCTGCCCACTCCACTGCTGACTGCAGTCACAATTGACGCAGCAAGTAAGACTGTGCCACACATAGGTAAAGTCGCTAAATCTGTGGCCAAGGGACATACCCATGTACAAGTGCACTGTGAGTGGAATGCAAGACATATCCAAATTCCCAGAGGAAATGTGCCAACTTAGAAACCAATGAAACATGGATATTGCATGGAACAAAATTAACATTGTCTCTCTCACACACAGGTCAACGTCATGGATCACCCCCCAACACTGGGGGGGAAGACACACAGGATCCGGCTCGGCGGGATGACGGAGCCAAGGGCAGCGACAACTCTCACCACTCTGTGGACGAACCCGACCCCGACCAACCTGGCCCCTCTGGTGTCCAACCACCTGCAGCACCTGCGTCAGGTACAACTGGGCCAACCACCACCCCCACTCCTGCCACATCCCAGGAGACACCCAGGATCCCTGCACCACCACCACAATGCAGCCAGGCTGGCCAGGAGGGACACGGTGTCCCGGGCACCCAGGAGGAGGCAGGCGACAACGCCAATGCCACCCCTCAGGGGTCCCGGAGACCCGATGTGCCCACAAGGGCAGGCCAGGTGCAAGTGGGCAGGGGTGGTGACAGTGGAGGACGGCGGAGGCGCGAGCCTGACCAGTTGGCTGCGGAACCGGTATATTCCCATGTCCGAAACATCCTGGACACATACCGGCAGGACACCACGGGCATGGCCCAGGTTGTGTCCATCCTCGAGGGGATCAAGACCCAGCAGGCCCAGCAACATGCGGAGCAACATGCCTGTCTACTGCAACACCAACGGAGGATGGAGGACAGACAGGCTGAGCTCGTGACGGTGTTCACGGGAATTCACACTACACTCCGTCGGATGGCCGACAACATGGGCAACCCTCCCTGTGCCAGCAGGCGTAGAACATCACCACCCACAGGGAGGGATGAGGAGGAGAAGGAGACATCCGACGGAGCATCCCAAACATCGTCACGGCCTGCTTCTGAGGGTCCCCGCAGGAGGGCGGGTCGTCCACGGAAAAGGCCGTGAGGGTCGGCGCAACAGCACCATCTCCCAGGACACCTGGCCTGGCACCTGGACCACTGGACCAACAGCAGCACAGCAGCAAAAGACATTCTCTGCCACATGGACTTGCCGGTCACTGTCTGACCAATGTTGACAAAGACTGTGGCATGGACTCTGAGGATTTCAAATGGCAAGGACACCAGCTCCCCAAGTGAACTTTGGATTCCACACACCCGGAAAGCCCCTCATGTCAACCCCCCCCCTACCCCAACCAAAATAAAAAGTCACAACATAAAGAGAAGATGCCTACTGATTGCATTATTACCTTACATGTGTCTTGGAAAGTCTAACTATGCCTGAGTTCTCATTTGACTTCAACCATCCACACCCTGGGGCCTGAGTCTGGCACAGGACACACATGGGTCACATTGTAGTAGGCAAGACAGACATGGAGCACCATACACACCCGTGATGGGCCCAACCAGCTGAGGGGGCGGCCGCACAACCGTGCCGACAGACATATTGAGTACAGCTACAGCCATGCGCAGAGGTCAGGGATCATGTGGAGTGTCCTGGGGGCACCCAGGTATGTGTGGACAGGTGGCAGAACCATGTCCTGCAAGCGTGAGTCAGGTGGATGCAGTGAATGGTGGCCTGGCCAACGTGGGATGCATGGGGATGGCACATGTCACAATACCCACACAGTCATTGACTACATGCACAATACACAGTCCAATCCCACACAAACAGCTTGCATCTTGCTACTCGACACATAGACACATAGCCACTATCACGGAAAAACATGCCAGACATGCCGGATGCACCGTGGCAACACACCAGCATTGACGGAGAAGAGGCACCTTGGAGGCATAGGGACACCTTTATTTGTCATGTATTCGGGATTGCAGAGGCAACTCGGAGTACACATGAACGGGTAATGTGGAGTTATATGTGGGTCCAACACTGGAACCCCCCTTCTGCAGCCCAAATGCGTGATAGCCATGGAACTGGCACACAAGTGTCGGCCAACAGCTAAACACCCCCTGCT
Source organism: Triturus cristatus (assembly GCF_964204655.1). Taxonomy (NCBI): domain Eukaryota; kingdom Metazoa; phylum Chordata; class Amphibia; order Caudata; family Salamandridae; genus Triturus; species Triturus cristatus. The sequence goes on along the minus strand of NC_140582.1, from coordinate 1,197,587,853 downwards.
GCTCACGGAGAGACTGCCATACACCATTGATCCGCTGATGTGGAAGTCCCACAGCATGTCAAGCCAAGGCAAACCGTATGTGTCCGAGGGCAGTGTAACACACATTGATGCCATCATCACATTCCACAATCCCATCACTGATGACTGTCAACAAGTCTGACCATCTATTCAGGTGTACCCAGCTGCATGTAATGTGTACCATGGTGATGCGACATGTCTGCAGAGGAACCAAACATCGACAGGGGCAGTGTGCATACATCGTGAACAACTGCCACACCCAATACACCCCTGATGCATCCCTTACCCTAAGGAGACTTCCAAACTCGTCCGCGCGGGTAACGCTGAGTCAGCACACGATGACGTGTCCATGAGGAATAGCAGTGCCACAACAATGCAACCAGCAGACGGCATGCGCAAGTACCTGGGGAAATGAGACACAAGAAGTCAGCCACAAAAAGCACAGCCACTTGCATGTGCATGTACTCGACACATGTAAGGATGACAACATGCTAGGTCACAATTATGACTGGGGAAATACACTCATCACTGGCACCATCACTCCAGTGAGACATCCACACACACCTCTGACTCACGTGCCATACATGCAGATGGACACACACATCGCAACACATGCCACACGGGTACCAATGCGTGCACACTCAGACACTGGTACTCACCACTAAGCAAAGAAGTCGCGTATGAGCCGAGTCCGGATGTCCTCTTGCGGAACCACATCCTCCACATCACTAGCCCCATTGCCAAGCCCTTCGTCCTCCACGGGTGGATGGTCCTGATCATCTTGATCCAGGATGAGTGGCACAGCTTTCTTAACTGCCATGTTGTGCAGCATGCAGCAGACCATGAAGATTTTGCAGACCTTCGCCGGGGCATATGGGAGGGCGCCGCCGGTCTTGTGGAGGCATCTGAATCGGCTCTTCAGGAGGCCAAACGTCCTCTCTATCACTCGCCTTGTCCGGCCATGGGCGGTGTTGTAGCGGAGCTGGGCCAGCGTGATGGGGTTGCGGAGAGGTGTGATCAGCCATGGCATGTTGGGATAGCCAGCGTCCCCTACATGGAAACCACATGGACATAAGTAGGACAGGAGAAGCGGTCGTGCTGGAAGTCTACGCAAGATACAGGACAGACAGACTGTACCCACCAACAACACATGCTCGTTCGTTGCGCAGCTGCGTCATCATTTCAGGCATCCTGCTACGCCTCATGATGTAGGCATCGTGTGCTGATCCTGGAAAACGAGCACAGACATGTGAAATCACCATGCTGGACAGACACACCACAAGGGCATTGATGGAGTGGTAGTGCTTGCGATTCCTGTATGCTACCTCCTGTGCCTGTGGTGGTACCAAAGCCACATGTGTCCCATCTATGGACCCAATTACATGGGGCATCCCTCCCAGGGCATAGAATCCACGCTTGACCCCAGTCAACATTGCAGGGGTTGGGAAATGGATGAAGTCATCCAGGTGAATCAACATGGCCTCTAAGAAATCATGCAGCACATGGCAGAACATGCTCTGGGACATGCCACCAACATGAGCTATGGTATTTTGAAAGGTACCCGTGGCAAGAACATGTAGGGCTGCCATTACCTTCAGCTTGGGTGTCAGTGCCGTAGGATACCTGTGCAGCGGTTGCAGGTGTGGTGCCAGTCTCGCCGTCAACTCCAGAATCAACCCTTGGGGGAAGCGATAGCACCGGATACAGTCATTCTCCCGCATGTCAGCCAAGTCCGGAATTGGTCGGTGTAGAGGCGGCGCCCTGCAGTAATTTGGAAGTGACAAGGAAGAGTGAGTGCACGACAACAACAATTTATATGTATTGAGCACATGTTCATCTGTCAATACACATATGCGACATACGGAGTCAGGTATGTGCCACATGCCCTGGACACGTATGGCTGCCAGGTGACACTCCTACCAAGACCCAGCTACACACGGAGATTGTGAACCTCCACATGCCATGGCATGGGATTAGCTGTGTCCCAGTGTAAGTGAACAGCCAGACGCAACACAGGAGTGACATGCATCCACACATCAGCAGAAGTAGGATGTCGATTGCAGAGACAGGTAGCGGAACACTTGAGCCACAGGTCACATGACATTACACTAGGACAGCCCACACACCTTGCCATGTAGGTGTACATGTAATGACTCACCACACATTCATAGAGAGGATGCAGACATGTCCTAGTTACGCTAATCCGTGTCCCATGCATACATATGCACCTCACACCCGATACCACATGTGGCCTGGTGTGCGGAACAGTGTGCCATGTCCATCGACACACAGACACATGTTGGTTGCTGCAACAGCTGATGCTTTTGAGGGAGCTCCAACATCAACCTAATGGGAACCCCCCACACATACATGACATAGTCACATCGTGCACCATGGGTAGTGACATGTCAGGTGTGGTAACCCCTGTACCGGGCCTCAGGGGACACTTGCGTGTGTTGTTGTCCATGCCATGCCAGTGACGCTCATCCCAAGTGTGCAGTACGACATGCACACATGTCAAAAGAGTGAAGGGCATGCCTGGCACACATTGCACCGTCACACATTACATGTGTACACATCTCATCATACATCTGGTGCATTCTCGACTCAGGAGTAATGTGCCACATCACAGCCTTACACCTGTAGTACTGCCCAGACAATGCCTTGATGTCCATCCATGGACAAGTATGTCAGCCCTATTCCATCCTGTGTGCTGCCTGTCACCACTGTGATGTGTGAAAAGCACCGTACTGTCGCAAAAATTGCCTGTGTACGTTCCCGTATCACTATGGGAGTGCTGCGTGTACGCTCCGTCTCACTATGGGTGTTCTCGCGTATGTGTACTCATAGTGATAGTGAGCATACAGGCGTGTGTACGCTCCGTACCACCATGAGTACGCATACGCGAGAACACCCATAGTGGTACGGACCGTACACACGCCTGTACGCTCACTATCACTATGGGTACGCATACGCGAGCACACCCATAGTGGTACGGAGCGTACACACGCCTGTACGCTCACTATCACTATGGGTACGCATACGCGAGCACACCCATAGTGGTACGGAGCGTACACACGCCTGTACGCTCACTATCACTATGGGTACGCATACGCGAGCACACCCATAGTGGTACGGAGCGTACACACGCCTGTACGCTCACTATCACTATGAGTACGCATGCGCGAGAACACCCATAGTGAGACGGGCCGTACACGTGTGTGTACGCTCCGTACCACTATGGGTGTTCTCGCGTATGCGTACTCATAGTGATAGAGAGCGTACAGGCGTGTGTACGCTCTGTACCACCATGAGTACGCATACGCGAGAACACCCATAGTGGGACGGACCGTACACACGCCTGTACGCTCACTATCACTATGAGTACGCATACGCGAGAACACCCATAGTGAGACGGGCCGTACACACGCCTGTACGGGCCGTTGCTATGCATTTGGGGTGCCCTAGGGCCCTGGAACGCACCGTACCTGTGTGTGAAGCTCCAAATTACATAGGGGACACATGAGGGACAAGTATAAAGGCCTACATGCATGCTGGTTGTCATGGAGACCAAGTTTAAAGTTTGAATTTTTCCGGAAGGTGCACAGCAGAAGTCAGTTGGAATGAATCTACTTTGTTGCAATGTGGTTCTGGAGTTGACATCATGCTCAAGAAAAAAACACAATAAGAACCCACTGACTGCTAGGTTTGAAGGGATTGGAGGAAACAAAGGATGCAAATGTGAGTGACCAATCACTCTGCACTCCTGTGCATGGAATAGGCCAGAAGGCAGATATAAGGCAGCCAGGTCCCATGAGGGAGCACTTGCCTGCACATCTCTGTATTCCACGACCCAGCTGCTGCTACTGATTCCCTGGAACCATGTCAAGGGCTGTGGAGAGGTCACAGCCATTCACCCTGGAAGAGAACCTGGCATTGCTGGATGTGATCTTCCCACAGTACCCCATGCTGTATGGGCGACCAGGTTATCAGGTGAGTGCAGAGTCCACTAGCACAGACTGTGTCCCTTTTTTGAGACTGTGACTTCTGCCATTGTGTCCAGGGGTGACACACATGCTATGTACTGTAGGGGGGGTCCCAGGGGGGGAATGCCTGATGTCTCACAGCCAGAGCATGCTGTGGTGCATGTCTGTCTTCCTCACTAGCATGGTGTTTTCTGTGACAATCACTGCATGGTGCATGCCACATTCTGCCTGTCTTGTCCTCCTGGGAATGTAGCCTCTACAGTCCTCATGTGATTATGTGGTCAGCCCAGTGTGACAGGTGACTGTACCCACAGATGTGTGTTAGTTCTGTGTACCTGTGCTGAGAGTGTCCACATGATGTGTTCATACCCTGGACATCGGCGTGTGTGTAAGTCCCCTGTCATGTGGGTGGGTGCATATGTGGAGTATAGCAGCCGGGCTGCATGAGGGATGGATATACCCTGGCCATGTGATGTGAGTAGGGAGCAGTGCTGTGTGTCTGACGTGCAGAGCCAGCCCCACACCTGTGAGCCCCCCCCCCCCGTCTAGTGGCACATGTGCAGAGTGAGGTATGTTGCTGTATTTGGCAATGGCAGGTGAATGTCCTGTGCCTTTGTGTGTCTGTGTACTCTGCTGCGGTGGCATCAGTGGCCTGTGGCATGTGACTGCTTAGAGGTGCTGCACATTATCCTGGTGTAGCTTGTGATGCACAGTGTGAGCCAGGATCATTGATTGTGTAGGTGCCCTCATTCCACCTGTGTACTTTCAATGGCACATACTGCTTTTGCCCTTCCCCAGAGGATCATGTCCCTATGACAAAGGTGCAATGCGTTGGATGCATACTTTGCCTTGTTGTAAACAGAAAATGTGTTCTAATATGTGTCTCTGTGACATGTGCCGGGTGTATTGATGTAGTGTCACTTGTTCATCCTCACAGGTAGGCGCCTCTGCCAAGGAGCAGATATGGCTGACCGCCGTCAGCGCCGTGAGGAGTGCGGATGGTCGGAAGCGGCGCCTGTCCCAGGTGAGGAAACGCTGGCAGGATATCCGGTGCTGGACGCGGAGGATCGCATGGGTCCTGCTGGGGGACTCACCTGAGAGCCATAAGAACCGCGGGTGCCGCCGACTGACCCACATCCAAAAGCGTGTGCTGCCGGTGGTCTTTCCAGACTTGGAGAGGCACTTACAGGAGATGCAGCAGCAGGAAGGGGGTAGGTACATGTGTGTTTGTTGTGTTTCACCAGCATTTGTAAGTGCACAGTTGCATGGATACACTGCCAGGGTTTAAAGGTGCTGTGCAGATCCTGTTAGCCACAGTATAGCTGTGCTCTCCTGCCTCCCTTCCCCTCCTTGCAATGTGTTCCCTGGTCTGTGTGTAGTCGCTCCTTCACAAGGTAATGTAGGCTGGCGCTTTCTCCACGTGAACTATGCCTGTAGCATCATGTGTGGGGGTGGTGTGTAACAGGTTTGGGGACCTTGGATGTGCCCTGTCCAGTTCAGTACATGTGGGTTCCATGTCAGTTGGCACTAATGCAGAGTCCAGACATGGGAGTTAGTCTCACAAGTGTCATGCCTTACAGCGCGCATGTCCTATGTTGTGGCCTGTGACATGATGTACATGAGTGTGCGATACGCATAGTGCAGGGATGTTGGGGTGTGTTGCAGTCATTCCCATTCAGGACCATGGAGTTGTGTTGCCACTACTGTCCCCTGGGGCATGTTTTCCTAGGTGTCATGTGTGTCATCACATAACGTGGACACTCTCAGTGTCTACAGCATAGGTTGTGCTCTGTGCCATTGTCCCCTGGCACCATGTATATTGACGTGAAATGTAGTACAAGTGTCCACTGTACAGCCTGACCTGATTTTCCTTGTTCATAGTCACAGTGGCCAGTGCCTGTGTGTCTTGTTACAATCATCTGATGATGCCCATTTGTACATGATTATTTGGACAGGCGCACCTTGGGTATTTGGCGTCCAATCTTGCATTGATGCAGCCCCTGTGTATTTCACCCAGACTAAGAGATGTAAGTGCCACCTGTGTCTCAACAAATTGTCTCATGTAGTGGGTGGTTGGTGCGGGCCAAGCCTACATGTCAAAACCAGAATTCTCCTTGCTAGGTCTGGCCAGTGTGTGATGTTTGTCTGGACATACACTAAAGGTGCAGTGAGCCAGTCATGGTGGGCATGTTTTCAGTATTACCTATGCAGCATGTGCCTCAAGTTCATGGATATGGTCCCTCCTCATCCCTATAGTCGGCAACGCTGTGTGGTGCAGATGCAGTGCTGGATTGTCCCCAGGGCCTGGCTCCTCTGTCAAACTCCATTTCATGTCAGTTGCTATTGTGTCATGCTCTCCATGGGTTTTCATTGGCATGGTGGGTGAACCAACTGTGTGTTGCATGCCCTACATCTGTACCTTGTTTTGTAGATGTTACTGATCTTTCTTTGCAGGCTATGCACTGTAACCTATGTAGATTGGACTCATGTGACATATGTATACAGGTGTGTGATTAATTGCTGTCTCACCTTGCCCACAGCATCATCGGGGGACACGGAGGGAGACATGAGCACAGACGGAGCGGAGGGACCGAGCACCAGTGCCAGCGGTGACATCGTGGCTGGCACATTGAGTGGTACAGAGGCGGAGGAGAGTGAGGCCGAGGACCTGTCCACTGGCACGACAGAATATGAAGCCGACGGGTCCGAGGATGATCTCTCTGAGTGGGCGGAGGCTGCACCAGCAGCTGACAGCGGCACAACATCTGTCCCCGCCCCCTCCATTGCCATCAGCCGCCTCCCACTTGCTTGTGTCCCTTCCCAGCGTGCCCGGTCACCACATGTCTCCTTCCTGCCAGGCACCGCACCCCCTGCCCCTGTCTCCACTGCTGCCGCCAATGCCGAGTCTGTGGACATCCAGCGGCAGTTGCAGATTGGTCAGGCTGCGATCCTTAATGTCCTCCATGGCCACAGCCAGGTCCTCAACAACATGGAGGCATACTTGGAGGGCATTCACTCATCGCAGGCTGACCAACGCAGCTTGCTGAGGTCGATAGACTTGACACTGACTGCAGCAGTGGGTCTCCTGCAGCGCTTCATCCAAACCCCTGCCCCATCCACACTTCCCACTCCCATGCCTGTCCCACGTACACCCAGACGTCAGCATGCACCCACCACAACAGACACAGGCACCACACCAGCAGGGAAGGACAAGCGCACACCTCCTGGCACGCACACACAGGGTGAGGTAGGCACACCCACTGGGTCGGAGGGCAAACGTAAGACACGCAGCCAGAGTGGGAGTCCGCATTCCACCAAATCCACTCCCTCCAAATCCCCTCCCCTCAGCTCTCCTGGCCACATATCACACAAAGACTCCTTCATGGCCGCTCTGTCCCTGAGCCCCACAATGACACCACCCCGCAAGCGGTCAAGGGAGTCCCCGGTCAGGGTGGTTGAGTCCCCCCCTGTCTACACCCTCCACCAGTGGCGCTGCGACCCATCCCTCTGACCCCCCCCCTCCTTGGGGCCTGTGGTTCCTTCGGGTGCAGGGGATTCCCTGGAGGACCTTGCTAAGGTGTGCAGCGAGCTCCTGGCCTCCACCTTTGGCCCTGCCCCACCCCCTGTGGTGGAGTCCTCCATCCCTGCACCCACAACGCCTACCCTTCGCCCTCCTGTCCCTGCGGTGCCTGGTCCTTCCCCCACACATGATGCCCTCACCCTGTTGCAGGGATTCTGCTTATACACAGAACTATGCTTAGAACCCCAGGACCTCGGTGAATTGTGGTGTACCAGAAACTCACCTCAGAACCCAGAACCCAGTATCCGGCTAGCATAAGTGTCCCATTCATTATCCGAGATTAGGCTCGGCGGTCCCAATGAAAAGACAACCCAGAACATGCTACTCAGTGTACTCTCAGGAATGGTGGGAATCGGAAATACCTGTTCGTATATTATTCTCACATCAGTCCACAACAAGAATCACAGAGACACGGTGTAAATAAAAAGGTTTATTTTTATAGATCACGTGTCCTAAGATGCAGTACTTTGGCTAATACAAGCAGACAAATGATTATTATCAAAACCATCAGCATTGTTACAATACCATAGAATAGAAAAGGAGTAATCATATTATAAATGACAGTGGATACTACCACCTTCCTTTTACTAAGAAGCTAATATTATTATTAGGCTAATAAAAGGTCTCTTAGGCTTGACTGGGGGACCCCATACCTCAAAGATCAGCTTAGTGAAATCACATCACAGGAGCATCAGGAGTCTTCTCGCAGGAAGGCTCGTCTTCGGTCTGAATACTAAACATGATGTCTGCAATATTAAAAGCACCAACTTTCAGGTATGCACAGCTGTTTGTATGTTATGGCTAAATAGTGAGTCGATCAACCTAGAGTGAAAAAACATGCATTGTCTAGCGACCCAGACTGTTTGGTTCATCCTGTACAGACCAAGGTCGTTGCGCAGAGCTCAGGATGGTAACAACAGATTGCTCTCGTGTGAAGCACAGCGCGAGTCAGCAGTTTGTTTAAGCAATAACATGTAGACGCAGTGTCTTGTGCAAAAGCAGCAAGATGGCTCTCCAACATCTAACGTGGTTATGCTAACTTAACAATGTATGTACGTATTAAGGGATTCCTTACTACATGCCCCCTTGATCGAAGCACTAACCAGCAGGGAAGAAATGAGAGAACGCAGAGTTCAAGTTCGACAGAGCAGAACAAGGCGTATTCAAATCGAAACCACGGAACGGTGTAGAGAAAGTTTGAAAGAGAGAGAGAGAGAGAGTGAGAGAAAAGAGATAGAGAAAAAAATGGGAAAAACCTCAACGAGGAAAAAAGAAAAAAAAATGAAAAAATTTAATGTCATTATTCAAGACACAGTATAAAAAGGTATGGATGACAGTTCACTTAATCCATGAACGTGTATGCAGCATACGTAGCAACTGCTTCCAGCAGAAAATCGTTGGCACAGCCATGAAAAGTTTCAGCCATCCAGTTAATCAAAGAAAAGGAACATACATGTTCTTCAATCAGCGGAGCCTCTAGCACCATCAGAGGGCAACCGACGTGTTCTTCCAGATAACTCATATCCAAGAAGTCATATGCCGCCTTTGCGATGTCCCAATTGCCCAGGATTCCATGTGCCGCACCACGAGCCATAATCCGAACGCCAGAACAGGCAAACTCGTGAGACACTAAGGGCCTCATCAGTCGATCATAATCCGGGTCCGGAGATACCGTGTTCGACAAGCACAAATCCAAAGGCCACTCAAAGGGACAATCTAGGCAATGAAAAACAGGTTGCACGCAGGTGAAGTAGGAATACCGGAAGGATAATCCATATGCCAGGCTCAAAGTCGCCAACGGCAGGAACCCATAATATTCAAGCATCCTGTCACGGAGAAGAGACAGGCGGGGCAGGTTGTCGTGAGGCACAGAAAGTGCAGCCATTACGTAGAATGAAAAGCAAAAGCAGTACACCTGCCACCAGCGTCAAAATGAGTGGAACACCACCAAAGACGCTCGAAAATATAGAATGAAGAAATGCCGGTATCACACCAAAAATAGTTTGGAATGAGGTCACGAGGCCCGAACCCACCAGTTTAAAAAAATGAGCCAGGCCCGTTGTTGACGAGGCATTGAAGATTGTTTGGATCAAAGTACCAAAATGCAGGGGGAGGTCAGTATTCAGAAGCGCCTGCACCTCAGTACGCGTATTTGCCACGTGAAGGACAAATGTTTCTCGGGAGGAAGTCAATGGCACCTCCTTTTGGGACAATAGAGCTCTTATTCTGCTCATCTTGCTGAACTCTGCTTTCAAGGTCGGAATCGAAGGCCAGATGGAAACATCCAGCCGCCCATGCGGGGGGGGAAATAGAACATTATTGCAGCAAACTACACGCTGCGATACAGTTACTATATACGGGATACCAACTAACATCCCACAACAAGCTTCATTATTCAAAACTAAATAACTACCGTTTGCAAGCAGCGTGAAAGATGGTGTAATCACTGGCACTGGGATACCTTTGAGGACGCAGGCCAAATACGGGGCGTGTACATTGCATGCACCGTGTAACTGAATGTGCCTACATACTACAGAATGATCAGGTGTCGTGGTACATTCCTCACCTTTTAGGTAAACCTCCGTATCGTCTCTTGTACATCTATCCGTAAAGGGGAGGGACCAAACCTCATGTATGAACGCGGTACCCAGCTGTTCATATCTACCCAGAGCATAATGTTTCATACAGGACGTAAACTTAAAACGCGCGAAAGGAAGAGTTATCAAACCGTGTAGTAACCACACGGCCGAATTGAATTCCGCCACCGAGAAAGGTAACGGCTCCAATTTTCCAATGTGTAATAATGAATATGTAGCATCTTTCATGGACATGAACTGCTGTTTCACAGTAAGGTTAAAAGGAAGGAATAATGGTGTTGTATTTAGATAGTCCCAAGGGACTTTCCCTGCCTTTAACGTTTGCAATGTCCATGCAAACTGCATAACAGAACGCAACTGGTTTTGACCATGAAACAATACAGACATATCATCATGCACAATATCAACAATTGAAGATACTATATTGTCTAATGTATAAATTCTGGAAGAAAGAGTGTTAATGCTATTATCTATAACGGCCAGGACCTTTTCCATACTAGCCTGGTCGATAGCTCTTAACCTTGAGGCCGCTTCAATTTGCGACAATTTCCACACTTCATTATAAATAGCATATGCCCACCTTTTTGTTCTGCCACCCACAGGACCTTTAACAAAATCATTCAAATCTATTTTGTCATGTAATCTTGATAAATGAACTTTGACAGATGCCAAGGTGGAATGTTGCAACCAGGACTGACATAACTTCCCTACAGAGTAGGTAGTTACTGTATGAGTTGACTCAAACCGAGGGTCTACGCGTTGTTGCGTATATCCCGGTTTCAGTCCTAGAAAACGACGTTGACAGGTATCAGAACTGCTTTGCCAAATTAACCATCCTTCATCACTAAATTTCGAAATATTGAAGGATGCATTTGAAATCAATAACTGCAAAGCAGGAAGGGACAGATCTGTGTGGTTATCCCAATTTGGGTAAGCGCCCAGATCTGGAACAGAAGGGGATTTTAGTTTTTTAGAAGTGGCCAATCCAAAACAGGTGGTTTGCAAGATTGTAGAATTCAAAAATAACATATGATTTGGTATTAGACAGGCACGATGTAGAGCTTCAGTTCCCTGAACCTGCCACGGTTTGGACCCCCAAACCGATTTAAGATCAATAGTAGCCTTCCACAGATCATAACCTTTGATTGACAACTCATCCATAAAGGACTTAGAATAGAGCAATTTGGTGTGTGTCAGTCTAACCTTAGAGGTTGACTCAGGCATCACTTTAAAATAAAATGATGTTGGGCTGGAAACACTGAAATCAGTAAAATACGTGTATTTTTCAATTAATGTAGGTGAACTACCTAAATAAGGAGCGGGACAGTGTTCCCATTGGGTAAAATTTACAAAATTTCGAAATGTATTTGCCTTATGCAGGAAGTGATTGCCATAATGTTGAAAACAATACTGTTCTGCATAATTAGCTGCATTTTCATATAAATCTTCTGCATCAAAAGCTGCATAATATTTCAAATCAGAAAACAGTGCTTCAATGGCATGAACATCCCAATCATCAGAACGAATGTTCTGCTTAACCACATCACCCATAGAAACACGAAACACATTAGGTACATTGATGACCTCTGTTGGACCATGAATTTGGAAGTTAACAGCGTCCCATGCAATCCCATCTAGAACGGGCCAGGCAGTGATGTTCACAAAAGTCTGGTCCCTCTTCATGATGTGTGACGAGGAGTGGGGGGCCAAAGTTCCATTGATCAGTCTAATTGATGATCTTTCTTTAAGATAGTGTCCATCCACCAGGCGGAAAAACACTATTACAAATCCAATGGACATAAACAAAAAAATACTGATAAGCACCATCCAAATGTATGTCCAAGGGGGAATCAAAAAATGTCTTTTGAACCAACAGGCAAAAATAGCAATGTTCGAAGGGGCAATAAAAGGCAATGAGTTAGTGTCAAAGGAGAAACGGGACTGCTCAATCGCCGTAGATTGTAAAACAGGCGAGCAACCATTTGTGGGATAAGCATACTCAGTCTCTTCGGGCAGACCACCAACCGGTGGTATTAACAAGGGATCAGTAACTGACTGCATCTCCATGGCAACATCAGACAAGGTGTTAGAAGCAGGAAGCAACACTGAATTTCTTGGCATCGTCTGGCATGAAACTGCTGGAGTCAGACTAAGAAGTATCGGCCACTCGCTGAAGTTTGACATTGTCAATAGAGATGTACCTGTTTTCTTTGCGACCAGGAAGTGGAGGTAAAATGACTGTTCTTGTACCCTGCACTCCAAGCACTGGAACCGGTGCACGATAAGAGGGGCCGAACTCCTTCTTGTTCTCCACCTTCTCACGGACCAGGTCTCCAACTCGGGGTAGCCAGCCGACTACCGGAATCTGAAGCTCAGCATCAGACGTGGAGGGCAAGTGTTCCTTCGAAAGAGTGTCTCTGGCTTCTTGTAGGGTCTGCAAAACAGCACAGTGATCATCTACGTCAAAGGGTGCGGTCGACGCCGCCATGTCTAGACCATCAAGGTCCGGGACAAACATTCTGATTCCGAAGAGCATCATGTATGGGGTCCGCCCACCCAGAGACCTTCTAGGGAGATTATTAAGTGCACGTTGGACGTTATACAAATGGGCTAGCCAGTTCCGGCCTGTGCCTAAAACACGTGCTGTCAAAGATTGCTTTAAGTCACGGTTCAATCGTTCCACCACACTATTACCCTCAGGTCGGTAGGGGGACGAAAATTTGACTTGGACCCCCAAACCTCTCATAGCCTCCTTGTAAGCCTTAGAGGCGAACGCAGGGCCCTGATCAGAATGGAAGGTACCACACGCAAAAGTTCCCACAAAGACACGCAAATCCCTGATGACAGTCCGCGAATCAGCACTCCTTTGTGGCCATACCCATAGAAAACGTGTGCACGAATCCACTGCAACCAAGATATACTTGTACGCAGTATCAGAAGAAAAAGGACCGCAGTGATCTAGATAAACACAACCAAATGGTTTATTAGATATGTACAACTGTGTTTTTGGTGGGCGCGCAACAGTGGAAGGTTTAATCTGTTGGCAAATGTCACAATTAAGAACATAAGCGCGCGCTTGTTTATATAAACCAAACCACCAGTAACGTTGTTGTAACAGTGATATCGTAGCCGACACACCGGCGTGGGCTGACGCCAACCCCTCGTGCGCAGCTAATATCAGAGATGGTCTGCAGTCCGCGTTGGGAATAATTCTGTCACCAACGTCGTTAATCCTCACTAACGGGACGTTATCAGGACTTAAATGATAAATATAACGAGAGGGAAAACCCTTCGGGTAATCACCTCCCTTCTCTGTAGCAGCAATAGCTGCCAAGATGTCATCATCAATCTTACTTTTGGATCTTGTAACTGCTGCTACTAAGTACGTTGCCACTGCGGTTTTTGCTGCCTCGTCAGCCAAGCTGTTACCGACAGCATGGACACCAAGTCGTTGGTGACCAAGAGTGTGAATAACATTCACAAGAGGGAGACGTTCTTTAAAGTCTGCCACTCGAACCCAAAGCAGTTTATGCTTAATTGTGCTACCTTTGGTGTCACGATACTCGTTTTGAGACCAGAAGTGTAAGTTGTCATTGTAGGACTGGACACAATAGAAGGAGTCACTCACTATAAGAGTAGTGACTCGGGGATCAGCAAACTCCAGTGCTAGCACCAGAGCCCGGAGCTCCGCCAATTGCGCGGTACAATCACCCAATGACTGCGTATGCACGGCATCAGATTGGAATTCACCATTTACGAATGTACCCACGACAATTGCGCAAGCCGCAGAATAGGCGTGCCTTGATCCAATCGCCGGCTGCGCCGAGCCGTCAGTGTATATGACACAATGGTATTCTTCGAGCGGGCGCAAAGACAGAGGAGCCGGATGAACGAATTCATACTGCAAATACTCCTGAGTCTGCAAAGAGGCGTCAAAGATATAAGTGACATCTGGCGATGTCAAAGTCGTGGCCCATTGTATCCACCTTGGATGCAAAGCTTTAGAATTTGGTACACTTGCTTTTGTCACTGCCTCTAGGGCAGGATATGGTGTCACAACCAGTATGTGCTTTCCTTGTGACAGTGCGCGTTCCTTAAAGATCGCCATCTGTACCGCTGTCAGAACTTTTTCGACAGTCGAAAAACGCAACTCAGCAGAGGTGTACAAGTGTGATTTATACGCAATGGGGACGGTATCGCCCTCATTAAACGTCAAGTACGTGAACCCCACCGCGCCCGGTACGATTCTTATTACCAGGTTAGTGCGGTTATCACGCGTCAACAAGAATTGTGAAGCAAGAAGATCAGCCTGTAAAGACTGTAGAATAGCAGAGTGTTCTAGCTGCCAGCTAGACTTCGAAAACGAAGGTTGTACCAAGGCGTAAAGCGGCTTGATACGCTGGGCATAATCAGGAATGTACGTACGTCCGAAATTCAGAAAGCCCAGCAAAGACTGTAATTTTTTCAGTGTTGTAGGAGCACGCAGGCATGCGCACTTCTCCAGAAAGTGAGGAGCCAATCCCGTACCTTCATTGTTGAGCTCGTAGCCCAAAAACAACACTGTATATTCCGCGATGTGAGACTTCGCAAAATTAAATTTGTAGCCATAGTCTGCAAAACTCTCTATAATATTGTCGACACGAGACAGATGTGGCAGCAGCTCATCATCCGTGAGATAGATATCGTCAACATAGGAGTATGCGTCGGGGTCAATTCTCTCTAAGAGAGAGACCACGCGAGCGGAAAAGACGCCAGGGCTGTTTTTATAGCCCATGGCTAATCTTGTAAACTGTTTTTGTTTGCCGCCCGAAGTAAACGCCGTCCACTGGCTACTCAGTGTGGACAGGTTATGGCTAAAAAAGCCATTTGAGATGTCAAGTGTCGTTTTAAATCTCTTACGCACGAGACTATCGACAAGAGCCGAGCTGTGAGTATTTTGTACCGCGCAGGTCCGGCAATGCGAATTTAGGTGCCGGTAATCCAATACTAAACGGTACGACCCGTCAGGCTTCGTCACAGTGAATAAAGGGTTATTCATAGGGGACACACAAGTTTCAATAACACCCTGATATTCCAATTGTTCAAGGATTGCAGCGACGTGTGGTCTAGCCTCACGACGCATAGGATATTGGGGCTGTGGCTGGGGCATAGACCGCAATGGAATCTCATGGCAGGGGGACAACCTGTCCCATCCAACCTGAGTGCGATACACCGCTGGCGCAAGCGCCAGTGCCCACTCCTCAGCGTACACTTCAGCCTGGTCCTTAGGCACTGTGTGCGCAAAGGACGGGAGGATCACCTCCTCCCCTCTAGGAGCTTCTAAAATGAAAGCTGGGGGCCAATCTTTCTCCGCTAGGAGGATATCATAGGTGGTAGTTAGATTATCCCAAAAAATCCCTTTTATTGTACGTTGTATGTCACCCTCAATTTGTAAGACTATTTCGTAAAGTCTGTCAGGGGGAGCCACTCTGGTATCAGCTGTTTCAACAGTAACCGATACATCAGTTGCTGTCACCGCCAGAAATGGACGCAGAGCTTGACGGACTATGGTAATTTCCGCTGCGCTGTCCAATAGCGTCAGCGCCCATGTCCGGTTCCGAAGCTGTGTCCGCACTATCTGAGGCATACCTTGCCGTCAGAGCCGCCACTTTCTTCTTCTGAAACGGGGGTCTTTGTCGTGCAAATTCGTCCTGCTTGCCTTTCCCCTCAGTCTGCCGGGGTTGGTCACGTTTTTGTGGAGCACCCCGACCTTTGCCACCGCCTCCGCCACCGGACTGTGAAGCCGATGTTTCCTGTGAAGAACGAGGAGAACGTTGTTCAGAAACCTGAAATCTATCAGGAGACTTAATAGTAGCACGATCTCGCAGATCATTAGTGCGCTCACTACCTGACTGAACGGGAGAGGCAGGCCGAGACCCCTGTTGTTTCTGCTGCTGCTGCTTCCCCTGTTGTTTGGACCGCCAATTCTGTTTCGGAAAGTTTGGACGGTCATCCTTACCAGTGGCGTCTGCCTTACCCTGCTGCTTAATTTCGGGAGTTTTGATCACAGGTTTTACCCCTAACGAGCTACGACCCACATCTCTGTACGCTGACGAGCTGATTTTCGCAAACTCCCGCGGCTTATCTCCATCCGCAACCTTCTTCAGTTCATTACGAACCTGAAACTGCATAGCATCACCCTTAAGGTTACTCATTATCATGGTAGCCACCAGGTCAAACTGTCCGAGAAGCCGCATGCCTAATTCTATCGCAGACTCCGCACCGTGGTTATCTTGAACACATTTAATAACGGAGGGCAGTACCGACATAGACGGAGTGCCAAAGCACTGCGCGTACGTCGCTGCAAAGACCTTGCCCCAGCTGACACAGTCATCTATGTCGGGGACCAAGTCCTTAGGCAGACTAATGGTAAGGATCCTGTGTTTCTCCACAGGAGATGTATTCGGGTAAACCGCTTCTATTTGGTCAAATTTTTCAGCAAGCCAAAAAGGGAAATCATCCCTAGTCTGGGGGCGCTTGCCCATAACAGAATTAACCATAACAGGACTAATGACCACCGCGTGGTGATCAGTAGTACGCCCCGCAACAGCAGGTGCCCCCACCTGCACATTGCGTGACACGTACTGCACCAAAGCCCGATACACTGTAATAAGGGCAGTGTGTAGTACACGCAATTCAGCCACCGTCACCGTGAGGTAACGGGGATGAGGCGTAAATCCGGCTAGTACCGGCCAAGTGGCCCCTGCAATTGACAAGGGGCCCATTCTCGGTGGTATAACCACATGGGGGAGGGCGCCATTAAACCAAATAAGATGCTGCCAAGCAGATATTGGTATTTCTTGTGTCCTATACGGCGTATAGTTCGCTGGCACGGCCGTGGCAGTGTAAGTATGGAAAAAATCATCGTCACTCACCGCCGGAAGCGTCACCCAAGAGTAGAACAACTCATAAGGATGAGCCGCATCGGCTCCTACCACAAAAATGACGTCCATGCCAGTGTCCGGCACCCCATACTGCGTCAAATGACGTGTCAGAGCTGCTCGGCTATGTGCCGGTATATCTACCGCCATAAGGACAAGCTACACTTGAAGTATTCAGTAGCACAAGGGTTCAAAAACCTTTATAATTATCAAGCTTGAAGAAACCTATATCAACTGAAATAGGTAGGTTTAAATCCGTCAGACTTGTTATCCGGAAACAAGAATGAGGGTGTTGTGGACAAATGTCAGCACTACTAAGGCGTTTCAACTCATAGACCAAACGTTAGGTGCGCCATGTTGCAGGGATTCTGCTTATACACAGAACTATGCTTAGAACCCCAGGACCTCAGTGAATTGTGGTGTACCAGAAACTCACCTCAGAACCCAGAACCCAGTATCCGGCTAGCATAAGTGTCCCATTCGTTATCCGAGATTAGGCTCGGCGGTCCCAATGAAAAGACAACCCAGAACATGCTACTCAGTGTACTCTCAGGAATGGTGGGAATCGGAAATACCTGTTCGTATATTATTCTCACATCAGTCCACAACAAGAATCACAGAGACACGGTGTAAATAAAAAGGTTTATTTTTATAGACCACGTGTCCTAAGATGCAGTACTTTGGCTAATACAAGCAGACAAATGATTATTATCAAAACCATCAGCATTGTTACAATACCATAGAATAGAAAAGGAGTAATCATATTATAAATGACAGTGGATACTACCACCTTCCTTTTACTAAGAAGCTAATATTATTATTAGGCTAATAAAAGGTCTCTTAGGCTTGACTGGGGGACCCCATACCTCAAAGATCAGCTTAGTGAAATCACATCACAGGAGCATCAGGAGTCTTCTCGCAGGAAGGCTCGTCTTCGGTCTGAATACTAAACATGATGTCTGCAATATTAAAAGCACCAACTTTCAGGTATGCACAGCTGTTTGTATGTTATGGCTAAATAGTGAGTCGATCAACCTAGAGTGAAAAAACATGCATTGTCTAGCGACCCAGACTGTTTGGTTCATCCTGTACAGACCAAGGTCGTTGCGCAGAGCTCAGGATGGTAACAACAGATTGCTCTCGTGTGAAGCACAGCGCGAGTCAGCAGTTTGTTTAAGCAATAACATGTAGACGCAGTGTCGTGTGCAAAAGCAGCAAGATGGCTCTCCAACATCTAACGTGGTTATGCTAACTTAACAATGTATGTACGTATTAAGGGATTCCTTACTACAACCCCTGTGGAAGACGACGGAATCTAACTGTGCAGGCAAGCTAGGGGACATGCATCCCACTGTGTCCCCCATCCAGCTGTGACTTCTGGACTGCCCTATGGGCTTTGTAAATATTGAACTTCCTACAAACAAGATTTTTTGGATCATGCTGAATAAAGCAATTTATTTTTTTCCCTTGGAACACTACTGCTTTGCTGGTATTGCTGTTGGTGGGACTGCTACATGGTTTTGGGTGGTGTTCATGTGTTGGGTGTGTGGGAAATGTAGTAGTGTGCTGCTCATAGGGGGGACCCTGGGATCTTTGTGCCATCACACGGTGTTAGCTAGGTTTCTCTGTTCATGTAAGCAGTTGCTGCATGGTGAAATAGTCCAAAGGTGTATTCCTTCCTCTGTGTACCCTGACATCTTCCCTGCAGGGTGTTGCCAATAGTTAGCGCTGAGCTGTGTGTACATTAGCTGGGTGTGTGACGGACTCCTTCAACTTTGCTCATGCATGCTGAGCGATGTCTCCACCTGCATCATTCGTGGCATCCTTGGTAGTCATTGTACTTGTGTATGTGGACTATTGACATGACTTCATGTGGACATGTTTTCTTTTCGGCGCTATGCATGCGTATACTCCCAGCCTCGCACACATGTGGTACATGTACTGCAGGGTCTTTGTGCACCTGACTGACATTTGTGGCCATGGTATCTGTGGCTACTCCACCCTTTGCGTTCCATGGGCACTGCTGGGAGGACTCTGCACACACCCCTCCTGTCTCTGGGCACTGCTGGGAGGACTCTGCACCCACCCCTCCCGTCTCTGGGCACTGCTGGGAGTGTTAGGCACCCACCCCTCCTGTCTCTGGGCACTGCTGGGAGTGTTAGGCACACACCCCTCCTGTCTCTGGGCACTGCTGGGAGGACTCTGCACCCACCCCTCCTGTCACTGGGCACTGCTGGGAGGACTCTGCACCCACCCCTCCTGTCTCTGGGCACTGCTGGGAGGACTTTGCACCCACCCCTCCTGTCTCTGGGCACTGCTGGGAGGACTCTGCACACACCCCTCCTGTCTCTGGGCACTGCTGGGAGGACTCTGGACCCACCCCTCCTGTCTCTGGGCACTGCTGGGAGGACTCTGCACCCACACCTCCTGTCTCTGGGCACTGCTGGGAGGACTCTGCACACACCCCTCCTGTATCTGGGCACTGCTGGGAGGACTCTGCACCCACCCCTCCTGTCTCTGGGCACTGCTGGGAGTGTTAGGCACACACCCCTCCTGTCTCTGGGCACTGCTGGGAGGACTCTGCACACACCCCTCCTGTCTCTGGGCACTGCTGGGAGGACTCTGCACACACCCCTCCTGTCTCTGGGCACTGCTGGGAGGACTCTGCACCCACCCCTCCTGTCTCTGGGTACTGCTGGGAGTGTTAGGCACACACCCCTCCTGTCTCTGGGCACTGCTGGGAGGACTCTGCACACACCCCTCCTGTCTCTGGGCACTGCTGGGAGGACTCTACACCCACCCCTCCTGTCTCTGGGCACTGCTGGGAGGACTGTGCACCCACCCCTCCTGTCTCTGGGCACTGCTGGGAGTGTTAGGCACACACCCCTCCTGTCTCTGGGCACTGCTGGGAGGACTCTGCACACACCCCTCCTGTCTCTGGGCACTGCTGGGAGGACTCTGCACACACCCCTCCTGTCTCTGGGCACTGCTGGGAGGACTCTGCACCCACCCCTCCTGTCTCTGGGCACTGCTGGGAGTGTTAGGCACACACCCCTCCTGTCTCTGGGCACTGCTGGGAGGACTCTGCACACACCCCTCTTGTCTCTGGGCACTGCTGGGAGGACTCTGCACCCACCCCTCCTGTCTCTGGGCACTGCTGGGAAGACTCTGCACCCACCCCTCCTGTCTCTGGGCACTGCTGGGAGGACTCTGCACCCACCCCTCCTGTCTCTGGGCACTGCTGGGAGTGTTAGGCACACACCCCTCCTGTTTCGGGGCACTGCTGGGAGGACTCTGCACACACCGCTCCTGTCTCTGGGCACTGCTGGGAGGACTCTGCACACACCCCTCCTGTCTCTGGGCACTGCTGGGAGGACTCTGCACCCACCCCTCCTGTCTCTGGGCACTGCTGGGAGTGTTAGGCACACACCCCTCCTGTCTCTGGGCACTGCTGGCAGGACTCTGCTCCCACCCCTCCTATGTCTGGGCACTGCTGGGGGGACTCTGCACACACCCCTCCTATTTCACAATATGTACGCTTAGAACATACACGTGTGTGGGTTCGCCCCATGCATACGAGGTGGGGGTACGTGTCGTACATACACGGTTGGGGTGGGGGGTACGCTCCATACGTATGCGGGTGAGGGTACGGGTCGTACTTACACTGTTGGGGTGGGGGTACGCTCCATACATACGCGGATGAGGGTACAGTTCGTACTTACACTGTTGGGGTGGGGGGTACGCTCCATGCGTACGCGGGTGAGGGTACGGGTCGTACTTACACTGTTGGGGTGGGGGGTACGCTCCATACGTACGTGGGTGAGGGTACGGGTCGTACTTACACTGTTGGGGTGGGGGGTACGCTCCATACGTAGGGGGGGTACGTGTCGTACTTACACTGTTGGGGTGGGGGGTACGCTCCATGCGTACGCGGGTACGGGTCATACTTACACTGTTGGGGTGGGGGGTACACTCCATACGTACGCGGGTGAGGGTACGGGTCGTACTTACACTGTTGGGGTGGGGGGTACGCTCCATACGTAGGGGGGGTACGGGTCGTACTTACACTGTTGGGGTGGGGGTAGGCTCCATGCATACGCGGGTGGGGTTACGGTCCGTACGTACACTGTTGGCATGGGGGGTACGCTCCATGCGTACACGGGTGAGGGTACGGGTCGTACTTACACTGTTGGCATGGGGGGTACGCTCCATGCATACGCGGGTGAGGGTACGGGTCGTACTTACACTGTTGGCATGGGGGGTACGCTCCATGCGTATGCGGGTGAGGGTACGGGTCATACTTACACTGTTGGGGTGGGGGGTACGCTCCATACGTACGCGGGTGGGGGTACGGTCCGTACATATCCGTACCCACGCTGTGGAATGCTTGTGCGGGCCGTATCCAGGCGTTTGCCACGTGGGTACGAGCCGTCCCACCATTGTTGGGGTGACGTAGGTGTGGGCGTGGTACGACTCGTACCCACGCTCTTAAGGCGTGGGTACGGGACGTACCTGTATTGTTGTGTTGCCGGTTCGCGTCGTCAAGAACTTCCGTTGTGGCGGTCGCTGGCTTAGCTGGACACACCCCCACCCCCTCGTAGTGACCAGGGCCTGAGGGTCAGGTATGTCCAGGGCATGTGTGCTGTGTGACTTTGGTGGGGGTTTTGTGGCCTGCCCCTGCTCCTGCCCCCCCCCCTTTACCCCCTCCCTTTGTTGTTCTGACCTTCTGTGGCATCTGCGTCGTAACCTGTGGAGGAGGTCGACTGCTATGAGGGCCGGGATGACACGTAGGTTCGGGTCCATGTCTGTCCGCCGCGTACAGGTCCTCCTTGTTCGCGTCGTCCTGATTTCCCGGCAGTTTTTGGCAGCCGGAAAATATTCACCGTGCGGGATGACGTCGGTGCGAATCGTGATTCCTGGTTCGTGAATGGCAGACTGAGTGCGTCCCGACGTCACGTCGGTGCTTTCCCGGATCGCATTTGTACGTATCTTTTAGTCGGTCGGGGTTTTGTACGATTCGTACGGAAATGGTGTTTCCGTGCGAATCGTAATTCCATGCTTGTATATTTTGACGACCGGGTACGCGTCGGACGGAGAATATGCTCCGTCCGACGGTTCGTACCCGGTTTTTGCCGGATTGTAATTGGCACCTTAGTCCATTAAATCATGTTGAAAAGATGTTTGTTCCATTCTTGGTAATTTTCCATTTTCTTCTGGAATACAAAGCAGTATATCCAACATCACACAGGTACTGCCAACATGTGTTTCATCACATATGTGACTTCTTCACGGCTGGCTGCAAGTCACATATAACATAATAACAACAGTTAAAGAAAATTAGAAATCATAAATATACAACAATTATTAATACAATTATTAAATTGTGATTACAGGCAGGCACTACCTTGTGCAAACCAAACTAGAGTGACATAGAGTCATAAGGTCATGTGTGAAAAGACACAACATTTCCAGTTAGCAGTGCCACTCATAAGATGTCTTGATATAAGATCATAGTTCAAGAATGGATCAAGCATTCTAGCATATGAAAGGGAAACAAAGGAAAGAAGAACATGAGTAGATCTAGTGTGATCAGACCAAGCATCATGAACAGAGATCTTTATAACCGTGCTATCGAACAACAGAAGGCTCACTTCCATATTCCTAAAAGCACCAGAAAGGTGTATTTCTTAGCAAACTGAACTCTGATCATAGTCAATATATTCCCAAAATAATTTGTCAAATTTCCTCAATAAGAGGGTGTCCAAACTGCAAAGAAGCTATTCACATGGGCAAGAAAAATTACTGGTGAGGAAAAAATGTACAAATTATGAATAGAAATTTGTTACCTAAAAAGTGTCCCCCCCATAGTATTATCAGAGCTCTTCACACAAGAGAGGAATAGAAACCCACTAGTTTAGAGGTTGAGACGATAGTTAGTTTTCCACAAATCATCAATCATGAGAATATATGTTATATAGAATTAAGGCGCGGAATTACGAACAAGGAGAAAAAGCTGTTTTTTTACTAGCAGCACCATTCAAACAGAGAGAAGCTATAACAGCTATTCCAGCTATCTATAACTCTGAAGGTTAGCTAATAACTGAGACTCAGGCAATAGCTAACACATTTGCAGGTTATTATGAGAAGTTATATAGCTCAGCGTTTGATGATGACCACCTGAAAGATCAGCAATTCTTGATAAAATAACACTCCCCAGCCCCATAGCGGTCCTTCCTAAAACTGATAAAGATCCATTACACTGCAGTAGCTATCATTCGATTTACCTTCTAACTACAGTTTCAAAGATATTAGCCACCGTACTCGCCAAAAGCCTCAAACAAGTTATTTCTAAACTCATACATAATTCCCAAGAGGGATTCATTCCAGGCAGAAATTCTTGTAACCATCTACGCACTTTGGTTCACATATCCTAGCTTTCCAAAGATGCTGGAGAAGACAGAGTAGACTTATCCTTAGATGTCGAGAAGGCCTTTGACCATATAGAATGGAGCTATATATTCTGCACATTACATAGGTTGGAATTAGGTAATGAATATATCTCTAAGATCAAATGGTTATATGAGACACCGTCCGCACATGTAAATTGCGGTAGTTTCATTTCAAAATCTTTTTTAATGCAAAGAGAAACCACCAGGGTTGACCTTTATCGCCCCTTCTATTCCTTCTTGCACTTGAACCGCTGGCTGCAACAAAAAGACACTTTTCACAAATTGTAGGCATTCCTACACTGGCAGGGATCTCCAAAATACTTCTATATGTGGATGACATATTGCTCACATTTACTGATCTACCTACTTCACTCCCGACACTCATGTCTACCATTTCTCGCTTGTCGACCATTTCTGGCTACAATGGAATGAGAGTGAAGCTCTTCCGTTGTCCAGGGGTACAATGAAAGTAGCTATTTTAGGCAATAATTTTAAAATGAAAGCGGATCGCCTGAAGTATCTATGGGCCTCATTTATGAAAAGTGACGCATCGCTGCATGAAAACAGCGATGCGTCACTTTTCATTGCACCCTCCTTGCGACACCAATAATGCATCATATTTACAGTATGATGCATCATGTCGCAAGAAGTCACAGATACATCAGTATTTCTGATGTATCCGTAGGTGCAAAAATGACGCATTGCTGGAGTGTGTCACAAAAGTGACGCAACTCCAGCAATGGGTCATTGCACATGGGCAAGTCCATTTCAAATATTCCTGCCTCAGTCTTACGCCTGCTGTGAGGCAGGCGTAAGATATTGACACATTTGCATCCTAGAAGTGACGCAGAAAAATCTCATAGATTTCACTGCGTCACTTCTACGAGGCTTACTTGCATCAGAACGCCCACCCTGCATACATTATAGCTGGCACAGGGGTTTACAAAATGACGCATCTACCTAGATGCGTCACATTGTAAATATGATGCAACATGGCTCATTTTTTACCATGCTGGTGCATCACAAAAAGTGACGCACCAGTGGCGCAAAAGAGATGCAAGGGCTCATAAATAAGCCCCTAGGTATTTATATCAACACAGGTTTAGAGCTATTATTCAAGATAACTTAGATACGCTTATTGCCAAAACGAAGTCAGAGTCTGAAAAACGGTCCCATACTAACCTCTATTTTTGGGGTAGAGTACAGGCAGTAAAAATGATTATAATGTCTTGTTTCACTTATGCTTTAGGTATGTTGTCTTTGACAGTTAAAATATCAATATTGCGAGATATTGACAAAATCGATTGCTCACAGGTGATATGGGGGACTTAGTTTACCGTGCATTGAGCATTTCTATACAGCCCTCCATTTATCTCAATTGGTTTATCTTTGGCCCGGACAGGATGATCCCCCAATATGGGTTCTCATTGAAAGACAGTCTGTACAGGCAACTTCAGGTTTCCAATGTTTTAAACTCATAAATCACCTGATTTACAACTTCCAACCTTATTATTCCATCTATGCTTAAGTTTTGGATACATTTCTGTGGCCAGCGCCGAGTTGAGTAAGTGTGGGACAGGCAAGACTGCTTCACTAGGCAAGAATACTGCCAGCTATTGCATACAAAAAGCGACAAGTCGCGGAGATTTTTGGCGTGGCTGCTGAAGCGGGAACAGCCTCCCCGCTCATACTGAGGCTTAGGTGCTCATATGTAACCCCTGCCATTACACAGGCCGGGGTTAACTCCCTGCTGTGAGATCATCTGGCGTGGAGATTTCAGGAGAGCCCTTGTGCTGCTCCAACAGAGGTTCAGAGGTTTCTGGACAATGTGCTCCTCCCCGCCTCACTGAGGAACAGGCGGCCAATATGGGCGTAGCGATTCAACTTGATGAACTACGGGACGCAGTGCAGAGTATGGCCTGATGTAAGTCCCCCGGACACTGGCCACCCGGTAGAGTTTTACAAGAACTATGCTCACCTACTACTCCTTCAATTATTGGAGACCTTGCAAGAAGTCAAGCGAATAGGAGATTTGCCACAGTCTATGAGATAGGCGCAGATTGTTATGCTCTTGAAGTCGGGTAAGGACTTGTGCAACCCTGGTCATACAGACCTTTTTCGATGTTGGGGGTCGATGCCAATTGCTCGCCAAGGTATTGGCAACATGTCTGGGCAGAGTGGTAATGCACCTGGTCCTCGAGGTTCAAAGCGGGTTCATGCCGGGAAGAGAGACACACATGAATATTCATTGCCTCTCACATGTACTACACTTGGTGGCGGATAGAGGTAGCTGGATGGCAGTCGTCACCCTGGACATCAAGAAAGCGTTTAACATCCTATGGTGGGAGTATCTGTGGAGGGTACAGAGAAGAATGGGGCTGGGTTGCGACTTTTTATCCTGGGTCTGCCTCGTCTATTGCCAACCGAGGGCTCGGGTCAATATTGGCTTTCTGATATAAGAGGGACTGTTCATTGAGAGGGGCACATGGCAGGGGTGTCCATTGTCCCCGCTTCTTTTTGCCCTCGCAATGGAACCCTTGGCGATCCGGCTACAGCCGGATATGGCCCAGAGGGGTATCACCGTTGATGGTCGCACCCATGTAATCTCTGTGTATGCGAATGATGCACTTCTCTACATTTGCCAACTGGAGGAGGCAGTACCTGCACTCCAGGCATAGTGGCATCCTTCGGAACAGTATTGGGCCTACAAATTAACGTCAGCTATGTTCTCACGGGGATGCTGTGGATTTCCCCACTATGGAGCTAGGATGTGAGTGTGACCATTTTTGCCACCTGGGCATACAGGTGGCTCACTCGCTGGATGCTCAGTATGCCCTGAATATGGGAGCAGTCATTGCGGGTTTGAAGGAATCCATCTGGTTCTGGAATAGACTCCCCCTCTCGGATGTAGGACAAGTGGCCCTGGCAAAGATGGTTATGCTTCCTTGTTGTCTTTAAATCCTCCAGAACTCCTTCTGCTGTATCCCAAAATCCACTGTTGACACCTTGAATGGCCTCATTGGTGTGGGTAGGAGGACACACCAGGGTGAAGCTTGAGATACTCAATTGGATACAGATTTGGGTGTCTAGGTCTCCCAGACTTTAGAATCCATTACTTTGCGAGGCTGTCGCAATATGCAACACAGTGGTGTGCTGAGGGCCGCAATGTAGAGAAGGCACTGCTGTCAGATTGAGGTAACGGGTCGGAATTGCCAATATACCTTATGATGGGCTCCTGGACCCCCGTGGAATGCCAGCTTTCTTTTTGGGACGGGCTCCGTCACCAGTCGCTGCCAAGGTCCTCTTTTAGTTTTTCTTGTTTCTTTTTTTTTACAAGTTCTATTAGGTAATGCGTCACATATTCCTTCTTTGTAGGGACTGTTCTGTATGCCACACAGTTACCACACGCTCAGCCATGAAGCTACTGAGTGGAGCATATGGGCATCCATGCAGACCGCTGCGACACAATGTACTGCTACTTAGCTTTGCCTGAACCCTCTCTGCTGTACTGCGAACTGAAAGGTTTAACATGTAATATGATGTCTGTACAGCATTGTTATAAAAACAAGTTAAAAAAACAAATTGGCTAGAGGCCCAGAAAACATCTTAAGAGTAACCCTAGACTACATAAAAAGGCTCCCATATGGCATAAAGCTGATATTAGAATAGGCAAACAGACTATTTGTTTTGAGCCACCATCGTCTCCACTGTATGGCACCCCTCAGTTCCTAAGTCAGAAATTCTCACACATTCTTAAAGTATGATGCATGTGTTTTCTGATGTCAGGATGGTCACATTATTATTATTATTATTATTGAATTTGTTAGGCGCACAGCTACCCTATTAGGGTTTCCCGGCGCAGGTAAGTCTGAGTATTAAGTAACTAGGCCAATTGCTGAGTGAAGAGCAAGGTCTTAATGTCTCGGCGAAATTTTAAATAAGAAGGTTCCTGCTTCACATGATTAGGAAGGGAATTCCAAAGTTTTGGGCCAAGGTATGAGAAGGAGCGTCCGCCCATTCTTGTCAATTTGAACCTGGGAAGCGTCAGGTTACCCTGGGCGGAGGAGCGCAGGGCGCGATGCGGTGTGTAAGGGCAGATGAGTTCCCGTAAATACACTGGAGCTGCAACTTGCTTTATTTTGAAAATATGGCAAAGAGCTTTAAATTTAATGCGATTGCCAATGCATAGCCAATGGAGATCCTGCAAAAAAGGAGTAACCGAGGCTCTCCTTGCAATATGGCAGAGAAGGCGTGCTGCAGAATTTTGGACCATTTGCAGCCTCCTCAAAGGTTCCTTATTGCAGCCTAAGTAGAGTATGTTTCCGTAGTCCAATCGAGACATGATAAGGGATTGGACTATGGTTCTTTGTGTGGAAAAGGGAAGCATCCAAATTATTTTCCGCAGCCATTTTAGTATGGAAAAGCAGGTACCCACAGTGCTCACTGCTTGTTGCCGCATGGAAAGTTGGCTGTCAATAATGAAACCTAAATTACGGGCTTGGGTTACCGGCTGAGGAAATAGACCCATTTCTTGAGGCCAATGAGAATAGTTCCAAAGGTGTTTATCTTTCCCCAAGATGATGACCTCCGTTTTGTCCCCGTTTAATTTAAGGCAGTTGGTATTCATCCATTTCGAAACTTGAAGCAGACCATTCTTTAGAGAAGATATCGTATCGTCTTTTGAAGAGGATAAGGAAAAGATGATTTGAGTGTCATCTGCATAGGAGTATAGGGTGAGCCTTGCGTCCTCAACGATGGAAGCAAGGGGACGCACATAGATATTAAAAAGTAGTGGACTCAAAGTAGAACCCTGTGGGACCCCATATGCAGAAGCTCGAGAGGTGGAAGAAAAACCAGAAGAGAATACCTGAAAAGAACGGTCGCTAAGAAAAGAGGACAGCCAAAGCAGGGCTGAGCCTTCCACACCTGCTAACTGAAAAGATTTCAGCAGGATAGGGTGAGACACGGTGTCAAATGCTGCGCTCAGATCTAATAAAATGAGCGCCATGGTCTCACCCTGATCTAAGCAATGTCGTAGTTTTTCAGTTACTCCCAAAAGGGTAGTTTCAGTAGAGTGGTGTGTTCTGAAGCCCGATTGAGAAGGGTGCAGATATCCAGATTTTTCAATGTGAGTGGATAAGTGAAAGTTGACATGTTTTTCCAGAATTTTAGAAAATACTGGTAGAAGTGAAATAGGCTGGTAATTCGCTAGGACCGAGGAATCGGCATTGGGTTTTTTCAGGAGAGGAATCACCATCGCATGTTTCCAATCCATTGGAACATGTGACTCACGTATTGAGGTATTTAGGAGGTCTCTACAGAGTCCCAAAATGGTAGGGGAAAGTAGTTTTAAAATATTAGCTGGTAGGGGGTCCAGAGGGGAGCCTGAATTTACCTTGGATAGGCAGTAATTAAATGATTCCTCATTAAGGAGAGGCCACTGTGAAATGTTCACTGTGTCAAAATGGGAATCCATTTGCACTGTGTCAGAGGGGGAATCCATGTACATCGTATCTGTGTCAGACGGATTTGAATCCTGAGACAAAGTAGAAACAAATTTACTATATATTGTCTTCACCTTCTCTGTAAAAAAACTGGCAATGTTGTTGCATTTGGTGGCATCCAGGGCCGGGGGTACAGGAAGAGTATTTGCCCCTGACAGTTTTTTAACCATTGAGAACAGAACTTGAGGTTTGTTCAATGAGTTAGTAATGGTTTTGGAAATATGCATTGCTCTTGCTGCCTTACGGGCAGCATGATATTTATGAAGCGCCGTCTTATAGTCAATTTTACAGTTAGGAGCATAACATTTTCGCCACTTTCTTTCTAAGACTTTGCATTGTGATTTTAGAATCTTCAAGTCTTCATTAAACCATGGAACTGGGGTTCGATGGGAAGAGCAAATTTTTGACGAGGGAGGCAGGCAAAGGTTTATAGAGGAGAATAACCAGTCCGATATTGCCTTATTTAAAGGGGTGAGTGGAAGTGTCATATCTGGAAGATTCCGTTCAAGAAGATCATTTAACGTGTCTAGTTTCAGCTTGTGCCAGGGTCTCTTACTCCCCGAGTCAGATATTGGCCGAGACACTGGAGAGTCAAGAACCTTAAGTTGGAAGTGGACCGCATAATGATCAGACCAACTTAGGGGCAGAGCAGGGCAGTTACATACAAAGGAAAGATTTGAAAAAATAGGGTCTAGTAAATTCCCTGCTTGATGTGTGTGTCCCTTATTGTGGAGAGACAAGCCAAGGGCTTCCAGATCGGCTAGAAGAGTAGAGTTGTCCGAACTCGTTAGGTCTTCCAAATGAAGGTTAAGGTCGCCCAAAATCAGAAAATTAGTAGCATGTAGAATGAGAGGGGCAATTAAATCTGGCAGGGAGGATGACCAAAGTTTAGCATAGCCAGGGGGGCGATAAATGAGTAGGCCAGAAATAGTAAGATGCGAATAAACAGCAAGTTTAAATAAAGCGGACTCGCAACCTGGGAGGGATTGGGACTCAAATTTACAAGAATAAACAGATTTAAAAATAATCCCGATCCCGCCGCCTCTTCCCGTACTCCTATCGCTCCTGACAATGACATAATCAGAGGAGAGAGCCTCAACAATATCCGGCCCAAAGCCATCATGAAGCCAAGTCTCAGTAAGAAAAAGGGCGTCAGGTTTCTTTGCATGTAAAAAATCATAAATATGAGCCCTGTTTTTAGGGAGAGAGCGACAGTTTAAGCTCCAGAAGTGAAAAACCTTGTCGGCTCCTAAACGAGACTTATTCTTTGGAATTGACAGAACAGAAGGCTTCTGGCGTTTTTTAAGGCCGCGGCCTAGAGCAAAATGGCACTTAGCACATACAAATCTTTGTGGTAGACATGTGGCTACGGTACAGTTAGGAGAGGCCAGGGCTCGTAATGACTTCAGGTTCGCCGCAGAATATTTAATAATATTAGGCCTTGAGATGGAATGTAAAGAGCTCTTACCTGACACTGGGCACGGCAGGGCGCGGACGGGCGCAGACGGGCTTGCCTCTGGCACGCCAACGGCGCGCCCACTGCGCACGCGCGCTGCGCGCTTGCATCTTGCAGTCCAAATAGAAGCCGGTGCAAGCTGATAGGCTCGCGAGTCACGTGACCCTAAAGGAGTCAGTGACTAGCGCTTCAAAACGGCGCCATCTTAAGCTGTGCAAAGTAGCAAACAATCACAAGGTTTGAAAGAGAGGAACAAAAGAGTTCCAGTGATTTTCGTTTTTTTTAAGGTGCGGGTCAGAGCAGAGTTAAAAACAAAGTTAAAACAGTACAATACTATTATAAAATGGTAGCCAGGAACCAAAAATACAAAGTCACGATCTACAACTAAATGTCTAAAAACAGAGTGGCTTATGCCCTAAAGTGCGGCAGTCTTATTTAATATTAAACTATCTTGCAAAGCAATAGTAACGTCCTTCGGCAAGTGGCATAAAGTTACACAAAGTGCGCGCTTGCATCTGGCAGTCCAAATAGAAGCCGGTGCAAGCTGATAGGCTCGCGAGTCACGTGACCCTAAAGGAGTCAGTGACTAGCGCTTCAAAACGGCGCCATCTTAAGCTGTGCAAATTAGCAAACAATCACAAGGTTTGAAAGAGAGGAACAAAAGAGTTCCAGTGATTTTCGTTTTTTTTAAGGTGCGGGTCAGAGCAGAGTTAAAAACAAAGTTAAAGAGTACAATACTATTATAAAATGGTAGCCAGGAACCAAAAATACAAGGTCACGATCTACAACTAAATGTCTAAAAACAGAGTGGCTTATGCCCTAAAGTGCGGCAGTCTTATTTAATATTAAACTATCTTGCAAAGCAATAGTAACGTCCTTCGGCAAGTGGCATAAAGTTACACATAGCTCCACGTACGATAAATCAGTATTGATTATTGATTTGTTCATGTTTTCTTTATGTTCTATTTTTGTTATTTTACTAAACATAATGTTTGTGCAGTATACTTGTCTTACTGCTTCTTTATACTACACATGTTATCCTGATAAATCACTGCCACGCCCAACCTCAGCCTTTGTGACAGCTCTCCCCTGCTGAGTATCACCACGCCCTCCATTCATTGTTGATAGCTCCCCTGCTTACACGTGGGGCTTCATCTTTCTTGCACCTGTCATTACATGTAACTAATCTTCCTTGCACCTGCCATTAACATGTGTAGCAAGCCCCTGACAGACACACTCTCACGTGCAAGTTCCAGCCTCCTATATACGGAAGCCAAATCCACATAGCCCTTGCTTTGCCTCTTTGTTACAACACTGTCATGATTTCCACAGCTCCTGCTCGGGATTCTTCTGTCCTCGACTCACTCTTCGGATCTCCTTCAACTGCTTCACGTCATCGTCCAGCACTGCCGCTCATCCAGATTCACAGCTGCGCACCGAAGCTCCGACGCGCCGTCTCCTAGGAAACCAAAACAAACAGGAAGAAAACTATAAAACAAGATAGAGAGAGCACGTCTTGCATTCTACTCTGAGCTAGAGGTACATATTAGTTTTATTGTATTACACAGAGACGCTGTTATCACAAAGTGGTCAAAAACTCCTATTTTATATTATTGACAGAACCAGAGGTACATGTATTTTTTTGTGTGGTGTAGAACTGCTTCTTTAGAAAAAACGTGGTTAGAGACTTTACTTTGTCATTTAATTTACATTATTTTATGTGTCTTCTCTGTATAATGGAGCAATAACTGTTTTATATATCAGCTCAAGAGAGACCATCATTAACCCTTTCCAATCTACCCAGCTGAGGAAGTCTTGTATGTACTGCAGGGAGCAGTCGCATCTTCCAGCAGTAATGTTTTCTTTTCAATTCTGAAGTTATTTTGATACCCTATTTTGACTTACTTCATTTACATAACTGTATATGCTTGCACTGTATGTTGCAGGACATTTCATGTCCTAACCCTTCCCTGGGAATTCCTATATCGACACATGTTGATATAGTAAGTGAATCTGTGTAGAGTATTGAGATTATTTATGAAGAAGAGTCGGGTGATTGCAGATGTCAGCTTATGTTTGTCACGGCTAATTAGTGTCTCTTTTATCCCCTCTAATAGAAGTTGCAGTATCCATTCCCTGCCAATATCCAGAGTATAGTCCTACCCTGTCCTGAGCTGCAAAGTCACAGAAGGTGTAGGTCTTCATTCCTGAGACTCACTGGTCTGGTGCAGTTGTTATTCACTTGTTTCTCTCCTCCAATTCCCCTGTCCCCGTCAGACCTTTCTGGGTACCAGTGTTTCTTATTACATTGTACAGGTTGCAGGTGGTGTGGGCTCTCTCACCTCTCCCCAAAGGAACAACCTGGAATTCAGGTGAGTAGCTGACGCAACACTATTTAATGGGATATATGGGAGAGAGCAGGTATTCTAATGTTGGGTCACTTATAAACTTTAGAAGGTGAGCTTAAAACCTTTGAAATACTTCAGATAGAATTTCAACTCCCTCGCTCCCAAGAGGGGAAGTACTTACAACTAAAACAAGCTCTATTTTGTAGACTAGGACCATATCGTGGATACTTGTGTTATTAGCCCCAATGTACTCCAATATTGGCATAGGTAGTTGCACAACCTTTTACCTTTTATAGATTTGTAGGAACTAAATGACACTTGAGGATTCCCCAGTGTTACAATACTTACAAATTTGGGAGAAATTCAAAGGAGCAGTCTCTGGATTTTATAATCTTATAGTGCATAAACTACACTCATGCCCATTACTAGCACACCTTCACGCCAAATGGCAAGGGTTAATTACTGTAGCTTATTCCAATGAGGAATGGGTGGATGTTATTATGACAACGGATAAAGCCATCAGAGAGGCCAGAATGAAATGTATTCTCTTCGAACTTCTTCATAACTGGTACTGGTCAACACAAAAACTCAAGATAGCAGGTTTACTACAACAATCGACCTGTTGGAGGTGCCCACAGGTGGACTCCGATGTACTACACATTTTATTCCAATGAACAATTTTGAAGGCATACTGGTCTTCCATAACTTCCTCTCTACACATTTGTCCATTCCCTTAACAGAAAAATGAGTTCTATTACAAGATGTTACTGATCTCCCAGATGTAACAAATCATACGAGACAATTGATAGATATTGCAATCACTGTAGCAAAAATGTGTATATTAAGACATCGGAGAACACCACAATGTTCTACACATGATGATTGGATTATTGAAATGTATAAAATGGCATCTTATGAAAAACTCATTTACAGATTGCAGGACAATGTTGGAATTTTCATCCAAATTTGGAAACCTTTTCTAGCCAATACATATTCTATTTCTGGTAATTTTTATGATTTTTCCTTCTAAGTATGAAATACAATTAGGGAGTTCCTTCCTATTTCATCTCCTTATTAATTCATGATCATCATTAGTTATATTCATGTTGTTGCTGTTATCATTAGGACTGTTGATGCTTTAGCCATTAACACTGGTATTTTAATTAGCAGTGTTGTTCACCTGTTGGAAGTTGCTGAGTAGGTAGGAATATCTCTACTTGAAATGTTATATTTGTGGATGATATTATCTCTACTATCTCACGGCTATCTCCAATATATGGTTTAATACACATTGGTTTTTTTTTCTAGGAAGTGGCGGAGCGTGTCATTAGCCTTCTCGCCTTAACAACACGATCCGCCACTTCTGAAACACAAGGCTGCACCATATTTAAAAGAATGTGGTGCAGCCTTGCGTTTCCCCCGTGATGGTTCTAAGTTTAACAACTTAGCACCAACGCAGGCACTCTTGAACCAGAGTGCAAGGGTGTCTGCGTGCAGGGGAGGATTGTTTATGTGTAGGAAGGTGTCCCTTCCTACACATAAACAATTCCATTTTGTAACTCTCATGTGTGCTGCTTCATGCAGCACACATGAAAGTTACAAAATTGCATTTTTTTTAAAGGTGCACAAGGCAACACACATGGAAAAAGCAAAAACGAGGAGAAATAATGCATTTCTCCACGTTTCGCCAACTTAAGACCAGGATGTCTTGGTCTTAATTTTGGAGCTGACTCCTATGTAGGCCACCCTTAAACATAGGCGGCAGCATTAAATACAATGGGTGTTGCGGTGGAACGCCCACCACAACACCCACTGCACGCACCTTTCACGCTAACCATAGCGTGAAAGGGGGCCTTATGTACAATTCAGCGTTAAGCCATGTTACGTGGCTTAACGCTGCCTTGTACATAGGGCGCATTCCCTATCGCCACTACAACGTCTATAAAAGGGATGTTGTGCTGGCAATAGGGGCTTGTACGTATGCCCCATTGTGTGTAGGAAATAGGAAAGGTGGACAAGTAAGGAGATGGTGTACACAGTATTATCTACACCATCTCCTCCCTTGTCCACCTTTCCTATTTCTCTTCCTTTCACGGTTTTATACGTATTTCAGAAATGTATATTTGTGATATCTGTATTTTGATTTTTGTGTTTGGAAATCTGAGAAGTTAAAATTTCATAGTAATTTATTGTGTGGCCTTAATTTGATGTATAGTTTAATTCTCTTTTTTTGGATGTATTGTTTATATATTGACAGGTACTTCTCAATAAAAATATACAAAAAAAAGAAACACATGATCCATCAACAAATAAACCCATGACACATAGATCATGTGAATGTCTGATCAAGATTGAATACACAAAGCCATTGATCAGTGTATGCAAAATTGACTCTCAATGTTCATGTAATCAGACCATAACATATGTTAAACAGCAATTGGAACGATGAGATCAAAAATTATATAAAAGAAGTGGATGTAGCATTGACATTTCCGTCTCTAATGCCAACCATATGTGCAGTTTTGGCAGTATAGCGCCGATGCAGGAACCATTGCACTATGGTGCAAGTGTGCCTGTGTTGTAGGCAGAATTGTTTTTGTGCAGGAAGGGGCACCTTCTTGCACGAAAACAATCCAAAGAGGCGTTTTCCTCTCTCCATGTGTGAATGCAGGACGCTTGAAAGAGGAAAAAACAAGGAGAAATAAAGATATTTATCCTGGTTATGCCTGCCCTGAGTAGGCGTAAGATTTTGAAGTATTTCCAGTTTTACAAGTCCTTGTAAATCTGGGAATGCTTCAAAACACATGTGAGTTGCGTGAGAACCGCAACACCCACGGAACACCTCTCTTGCAGTAAGTTGACACAGATATTGCGCTGCATTGCTGTGCTCAAGATTTATATGTCACTCAAAGCCATGCAATGTGGCTTTGCGTGGTTTCATAAATCTAATTTAGAGCCTTGTGTCATGCATGTGCCTTTTTGCATGGTGCAAATGTGGCGCAACACACCCATAAATATGCCCCTCATAGTGTCTGTGACTTAGCTCAGAGAATCACAGGTAATAGTGACAAAAAATGCTAGCAATTAGTTAGTGAGCTTCTGAAACTGAATCTTGGGATGTGATCAGGTAACTGGCACAATGTGTGCCGAGGACACTATGGGGGATATTCTCAAGAACGGGCGATAATCATCGCCAAACTACGTTAATGCAATTTTACATAACGCTGTGTATCGCGGGAAACTAACGCTCTGTTAACAGCGTATTCTCAACACGCCGGCAGCAGGTAATAGTGTCCAAATGTCCGCGTTAAAATTACCGGGATGACGATAAAAAAGGAAACCTGAACATGAAAAAATTTGAGATGGGCCCAACAGCGATAAAAACATCAGCGATAAGCAGTGCCAGGCTTGCTATTCCCACGTCAGGCAGGAAAAATCACCATAAAAGCTGCAAACAAAAAGAAAAAAAGAGAAACCCAAACTACTGAGACACCATGGAGACACGCCCCTGCAGGCGATAACGAAATGTGCGCCGGGTGGCGTGTGACATAGCCACCTCATCATCGGTGTAAAATTGGCCGTTGAAGGTGGTCGGCTACGTGTGTGTAGGCCTATGGTCAGGATATGGCGGACACAGAGACACACGCATAAGGTCCACTGTCTTGTTCTGCGCTGCCTCGGTGGTACCTCGGGGGTGGTGGTCCTGGGGGTGGGGGTGGTCCTAGGGGTGGTGGTGGTGGGTCTTGGGTCTCCAAGCTGCATGATTAGTAGCTCCATGACATCTGTTGTTCTTCAGATGTGGCTCTGGGTTCCCTTTATACTGCAGGTTTTCCTCCTACTTAAGACCAGAAAAAAGCAGGTCTTAAGTCCCTGCTGCTAACGTGCCTTATCGCCTGTTTTTGGACCACATCGCCGATCTGGCTGGTCATTGAGAACATCCATTCAAGCTTTATTTCGATAAAATCAATCATAAAAGCCATTTACCGTACAATACGGTGACCATATTACCAAAATACCAAAAGTAATTTCAAAACATGTTTTTTTTCCTTTTTTTTGTCATCAACAATTTCAATAATTAAATTAGCAATTCATAAATTGATAACACTATATTATATTACAAAGAACAATACATTTAAAATCATCAATAAAAAACATTGTTCAACAGATACAAATATCATATGTATGCTGATATATATATATAAAAAATCAACTATTCCTTTTTGTCATTTCGCAAACTTCATACTATATAAAAGAATGGCTTCCCTGGACTTAATCATTCTAAATCACTAACAGGGGGTATATCATCCTCGGCATTAGTTCTCACCCCTACGGTCTGTTTTTTAGAGAGTTTTTGCATGGATTCTCCAAGACCAACTTAAAAATTTAGCAATGGATATAACAATTAATTCATTGGTGTTGGTCAGAAGATACGCAGAGCTGTAGCACTCGACCTTGTTCCCATTTTGGAACATATTTGTTTTAGCCATACTTTGCGAGGAATTTTATATATTGGGCAGACAAATAAAATATGTAGTACCGTTTCGTCATACTCATTACAATGCATGCATTTACTACTATGCGCAGTTGACCATTTTCTAGTAAAAAAGTTAACCGGGAGACTGCCTACAGTAAATTGAAAATATAGTGTCCTATCACTGGGTATAGTTATAAAATCCCAGTAATTTTCATTTTCGGGAGCAGTCTTATGTTCCAAAAATAGACCAGTCAATGAGTTAGTCTTTGTGTAGTGTATACATGTTCTGCCTTTACCATTGACCAATATACCTTCTTTAACTCATTTTTGGATGGAAACTGGAAAGTTGGAGTGGGCACAACATTTAACCCTGGCATCAATTTTCGAGCAAAATTAGCACTAGAATTACAGTAGGTTTGAACCTCTCCACTACATTCTCTCTCAGATATTGCTTCGTTAACCAGCCTGTTCGCATTACGGCAGGTTGATTTATGTTGATCATTTCCTACCATTACTTCTATATATGGAGCTGTCAGTTGATATGTAAGAGAGGTTGAGTTCTTTGGACTTCAATCTTGAGATTATCGCGAAGAGGTGTTATCGTGAGTTTTTGGACAGTAACGCCTACTCTGCATATGATTAGCGTTAGTTGTCGCTGTAAGCCTTGGCGATGTTTTTAGTGGCAGCTATCGCCGGTAAACTGGAGATGTCTCCTGTTAGCACAGGCTTGTGAATAGGGCGATAAATCTATCGCCACTTTTGTGGTGGAAAGTGCTGCTAAATCGGCGATGTGTCCTTGAGTGTATGCCCCTATATTGTTCCGCTAAGAAGATCGCATCTCAAGATTCATTTGTCATGGCTTTTGGCTAAGATCGCTTTTTTGGTCGTTATTCCTTCGGCCAAGAAATTGGTTGAGTTGGGGCCTTTAATGCCATCCTTTGCCCATTTGTGATTTTTTTCCAGATTGAGTTGTTATAAAACTGTATTCCAAATTTGTCCCTAAGGTTAATTCTCTTTACCATTTGTCATTGGAAATTGTTGTACATGTGTTTTCGTATTCAGTTTCCGAGGTGCCTTCATCAGTAGACGTGAAAAGGTCTTTAACAACTTATCTTGGCCTAACTAAGCAGTTTAGACTATCTCCTTCACTTTTCATTGCCTATGAATCTGTCAAGGTAGAAGGCAACCTCACAGTCCATCAGTAGATGGTTCAAACAAGCAATCGCTCAGGCATACAATTCCTTGACAGTGTTGGTTCCTCCCTCTATTTAAGGTAGATCAACCAGAGCAGTTTCTGACTCTTGGGAAGAGATGGGTGGTGCTTATTTCCAAGACATGTATCGAGCAGCCACGTGGAGTTCACACTTTGTGCTTGAGAAACATTACAGGCTTGACCTACCTGAAGATAATTTTGGTTCAGCTGATTTGAAATAAGCAATGCTCTAAATTGTTGATAAGTTTATAAAAAATATTATGCAGCGAGGATTGCATTTCTTTGAGTTTTAAATATCCTCATAATGTTAGGTCTGGGACAAGGTGGACACAGAATGATGGAGTAATGATCAGTGCTTATTTTGAGCCGGTGCTTTTGGGTGGTCAGCACCAGCACTTAATTGGTTTCCGGTGCTCAGCACTGGCATCTAATTGGCAACACCATACTTAAAACAGTCCACCACATGGTGGCGCTGCGCATCTAATTTAGGAATGAGCAGAACAACAGTAGTTTAGGACTACAATATACATTAAAATTGCTAATACCTGCCTCCCCAGCCATTCCTTTAGCTTTGCGGACCTGGAATAATCTGAACTGTCGCATTTACATTAGAGAGAGATGTTTATTAGTTGTTTTGGCAGCGATGACAAGGGCGATGTGTGGTGCAAGCTGTAGTGGCCTCCTGGTCAGAGCCCTGGCACTTAATATTTTACAAATTAAGCACTGGTAATGATTCAATTACTTACAGGTGTTCTTCATTACCCCGATTCATAGTCCTCCTTGTCCCAAGCCACTACCCTACTACCCTAGTCTTGCACTAAAATATGTACTTTCAAGAAGTGAAAGGGAATAATTATTACGTTGGGGTATAGGAATAGAAGAAGTTTTTTTATTTATTTATTCTGTGTTTTCTATAACGCGAACAAGACCCAAAATTTGGGTGTCAGATCGCTTTACATTACAGCCATATTCAAAATTAGTGGATATACAATTCTTTAACGTCAAGTACAATGCATACGTGATCCAACATTGGTAAATGCTTACCCTTACATTAATCACACAAAATGAAGACTACTTGGAATCACTAGATTACAGTAAAACATGCCATATAATACTTGAAATTCAAAAAAGGAAAAAAAACACCAGTACTGGAGATCCTAGATATCCACATTGGTTATAGTATTTCTAGTCTAATCAAATATACATGTGGATTGATCGAGGTACCTGTCCATAGACAACATTCCTGTTGACAGTCGAAGGGAACTAAATGTATCCAACCTAGCTGAATATAGACACTAGAGCCGATCAATGAAAGTAAATTGGATCATTCAATTACTCTTTTCTTTGTTCTGCGATTAGCAGGACTTTAATCCTGCTTACAGTAGCCTACATGAAAAAGTCTTAGTGTTCCCTGTTGTTGTTATGGGAGAAATGTACCCATCAGAAAGGACTTAGTCTCCTTTTTGAATCGTGGAGCGTAGGTGATTCTTCTACTATTCGGTGGGAGCAAATTCCAAATTCTTGGTGCAGCGCCCGTGAACGCTTTATCATATGTTCTCTTCTTATGGAAAATGCTAGTTTCAGTAAAAAAATCTTCGGATCCCCTAGAGGATCTACTGCCTCCAGACAGCGTAATTTTCTGGGCCAGGTAACATTGAGTTT
Source organism: Triturus cristatus (assembly GCF_964204655.1). NCBI lineage: Eukaryota > Metazoa > Chordata > Amphibia > Caudata > Salamandridae > Triturus > Triturus cristatus. Next base: position 1,197,547,646 of record NC_140582.1, on the reverse strand, counting down.
TATTGTGTATTGCCTTGTGTGTAATATTAGCTGTATTCTTGCCTCGTATGGTAGCCAATTGAGTGCTTTCAAATGTGGAGTGATGTGGTCACATTTGTTTGAGCCTGTTAAAAGTCTAGATGCTGCATTGAGACGAGCTTTTACAGGAGCTGTCAAATCTTAGGAAGCCCTAATAAAGTAGCCCATCCATACTCAATTGTTGATATGATCAGCACCTGGACTGCCGTTTTAAGATCACCTGAATCAATGAACGGCTCCAATTTTCTGAGGTAACTGAGATTTTGCCATCGTGTTGATATGGGTTTGCATTTTTAATTCTTTATCCAACGTGATTCCAAGAGACTTAGTTGAATCCACTAGAATCGGGGTGGAGGAACTGTTAGGAAGGGAGATCAGAAGGAATTCTTTAGAAATCTTTGGTCATCTGGTTTGGGATAGCTTTATGTCAGAGGCAGAACTGCCTCATAATGTTTGATCCTGGATGAGGAGGACTATGAACTGTGGTAATGATGACTACAGCTAAGCAAGTTAACCATTTTCCTACTTAATTATGCCTGCTCCTCTTCTTGCAAACTCTTACTAATACCTACTAATGCTTATTCCAAACTTACCTCTACACCTACTCCCATTCTTACTGCTGCTAATACCAAAACTTCCAAATATTCCTAAATCAACTCCTACTAACTCTGTCCTACTCCTGCCTATGCCTCATTACTCTTGTCACCTCCTACTAATTTATAGTTTTACACATTCCTACACTTGCTCTTATTCCTACTTTTGCCTTACCGTACTCCTGTATTCATCTCTATGGCTACTTTCTTCAACTGCTTACTCCCACTCTTAGTCCCACTAACATCCAGGGCTAACTCTTATAAACTTTTAAAGGGGGGTTTCTGTCAAGAAATATTAATAGACGGGCGTGGCTTGGTGCCCGACGTGAATTGTGGCGCCTGTGTGAGGCTCCACGGCACGGCTTGTGACAACCACATTCTGCGGCTTTCTTCTTGTTCAAGGTGAGCGGTTTTGGATGTCGGAAGATGTGCTGAAATGCACGGACCGCTCTCCGAGTCCTTCTGCTGCCTGTGGCTCAGAGAATTCATCTTACCGCGCTCGGCGTTTTATTAACACTGAACGCGGCTGCCATCTTGTAAGCAGCATCCCTTCTGAGGAGAATTCCTGGTGAGGGAGATGAGGCGCTCATTTCTATGGCGATTTAATTTCCTTCTACAAACTTGATTACTTTGAATTCTGAACTTTCATCATCTGTGGAGCCCTCCATTGGAATAGTTTCTTCATGAGACATTCTGCTTAATGCCTTTCACTATTTTCTTTTGTTTTGCTCACGTCAAGATTCATTTTGGAGGTTAGTCTGTCATGAAACCCTGATAACCTCACAGATTGCCTAATTCCTTTAGGATTGGAAATGATGTCCTTTGCTATGCATGCCTGATGAACACTGCTCTTTACATCCTCTTCTTATACCTGAGCCTGGAAGTAGCCCTATTGTGGGTGACTAATTAAAGAAGACTCCAAGCCGTCTTAGATATTTCACCCCCAAGGAGAAAGGTATATTAAAGGAATATCCTTTAGATACTGGCAAATATCAGAGGTGGTGTACATGCCTCAACCTTTTGTGTGTAAGAACGGGCGTGAAGGCCTGTTTTCATGACCATCCTCACCGTCTAAGCCCTTCTCTATTGATTGCGTTGCTCGTACTGAATTCTATCCGCGGCTCACTCAATAAAACCTCTTCACAGAGTGTGTTTGTGGTTTCACCAAAACATAGCAATGCTGAACTTTACCACATCTTCTCTTTGACTCTCCTTTGGGAAGACTTAAAAAGCTGGGTTCCTCTGCACCACGCATTATGCATACGTTTATCAAAAACTCTAGAATCTTCTCTGAATTTTCTAATATGGAGGAATCATTGGCACCTGCCTCCAAAGCTTTATCTCCTTTGAACGCAAGCACTTCTACGGCTGGCAAAGTTACTACAAAAAGACTGAAAAAAGACCTACCTTCTCCACCGAAAGCCTCTTCTCCTGTATCTTTGAATTTATTATTGGAAGAGATACGGGTGCTTCGTCCATTTATGGAGGATACCTCCACAAAGCTGTCATTCCTAACGGAGAACTGGTCTCAAATGAATGAGCGTCTCACCACAGTGAAACAAAGTATCTCTTCATTTAATCACACTCATGAGAAGGTTAATTTGCTTCATTCGAAGATATCATCGTTACAGCAACAGGTTGAAGATATGGAGAATCGAAATAGAAGAAACAATCTTCGCATTTATGGTTTGCCGGAGGGCTCAGAGGGTCCAGAGCCCTTATCTTTCTTCAAATCTTTTTTTCCTAAAATATTGCACCTACCTGAAGGAACTTTGCTCAATATTCAACGAGCTCATAGACTTGGTCACCAACACGCAGACACTTCCTCGTCCCGGAAACCAATAGGAGTCATCATGTATTTCCTTGAGTACACAGATCTTCTCAAGGTACTTTCAGCAGCCAAATCTATTCAACTAATTTCATGGTCCAGTTCACATTATTTTTTTCTCAAGATTATGCTAGGTCCACAGCAAATAGACGCAAATAATTTTTGAACATGAGACCGGCTTTACGCACTTTGGGTGCTAGATTTGGCCTTTTTCACCCCTGCCTCTTCAAGGTTGCATAAAACAACAAAACAACAACTTATGAAGTTCCCGTTAAATTGCAAAGTTTCATCACTTTTTCCAAAACTGACTCTATAGACCTTTCCGGAGCTTCATCTTCATCTTCTCAGGCTGTTTGAATGGTTCTTTTGTTTATTATAATGATCCCTCATTTCGATTTTACTCCCAAAATGTCTAATATATTGAAATATCTTCTTGGTTTTATTGGTTCCAGAAATTAGCATCTATTACTTCTATTTAGATTATTTGTCTGTTCTTAGCCGTTTGTTCCGTTGGCTCGTTTTGTGGTATTGTGTCTATATTATGCTTGTTCTATTTTCCTAAAATGACAAATATTGTTGTCCTTTTTTTCCCCTTCTTCCTCACAGGTTCCTGGATGTATGTACTAATTTTGTACCCTCACCTTATTTGATTTGCTGTGGTTTGTTCTCGTCCTCGTTTTGTTAAGTCTGGACTCGCCATTTGTTCCTCGTGGCTTCACCTACCCCACTCCTTTGTGATGTCTTTTGAATTCGGTATGTTGTTTCTTTTTCATTGTCATTCTTTTTCCCCTCCTTTTTCTCTTTTTCACGTTTCCTATTTTTGTATTACATCTTCTTCTTTTACTTCCTTCTTTATTCTCCTCCTACTTCTGGTTCATTACTATGTTCTCGCATGAATATTTACTTTCCTTTGTTATCTCTCTCTATTGTCTATCCTATTTTCATGTTCTTTTTTCTTCTTCTTTTTTCTCTTTTTCTCCTTTTTTCTTCTTGTCACATATCATTCTTCTATCTAAGTCTTTCCCTTCCTATTTTTCTTGGTTTCTTTTTTCTAGCTCACTTCTATATCTATTGTTCTCAATTTTTCCATATCATTATATTTTATGCTCTTCTAGTTGGAATGTTATAAAGCTCACCTTTTGTTCTTCAAAGGTCTTTGGGGGCCTTCCTTTCCTTGTTATTTTATTGGTACTTTTATGTCCTTGAAAATCATATTATGGAATGTCAGAGGTCTGAACTCTCCTATCAAACGACAATGTGTATTAACGCATTTATCCAAATTAGGAGCAGATATTGTTTGCTTGCAGGAATCCCATTTAAATGCTATAGAATCTTTAAAGTTGAAGAGGGGCTGGGTCGGGAATGTCTTTTTCTCTCCAGGTGATGGGAAACGCAATGGGGTGGTCACTCTTTGTCACAAATCATTAAAGATTAATTTGCTTTCTCAACAGTCCGATGACAAAGGTAGATGGTTATATACTAAACTACAAGTGGGAAATATTCTGATATCTTTGTTTAATGTTTATGTCCCCACCAATGGTGAGCCTCTATTTTGGTCTTCTTTATCTCAGCAAATTTCCTCGTACATTGTGTAACTTTATCCTTGCTGGTGATTGCAACCAAGTGATGGATCCCTTCACAGATGGAAGTTCACTGGTTTCCTTTTAAACCCCATAAAGCATATAAACTTCATTCAAACCATTCAGCAATAAATACTCATTTATGCCTGGAGAATTTGTAAACCTACCACTAGAGAATTCACGTTTTTCTTCCCAGCCCACCATACTCAATCCAGATTGGATTATTTTTTTGTTTCACACAATATATCCCAAACGTTAAGAAGCGCTGAAATTGGCTCTATTCTGATCTCAGACCATGCCCCTATTTCCATTCAATTGGATTTAGTTTTAAAATCTAATTTACCTAAAAGATGGAGATTTAATAACTCACTTCTTCTTGATCAAAATTTTCACTCCTCTTTGTTTCCTTCTTTAATGAATATTTGTCTCTTAACCAAACCGATAATCTACATTTTTCTATTGTTTGGGATGCATTTAAAGCAGCTGCTAGAGACTTTATCATTGGTTTTGTTTCCAGAAAACGTAAAAATGCTTGTTAGGTTACCAGTGAGCTTTTTGATGAGATAAAGAGGCTAGAACATTCCTATTACTCCTCAAAATCCAAGAATTGTCTCTCACAACATATTAAGGCAAAATTTGAATTTAAGAAGGAATCAACTGACAATGCTTCGTTATATTTGTTGAAGTCAAGCGCTTAAATTCTATGGTGGTCAGAATAAAGCTGGCAAATTCTTGGAGAATTACTTAAAAATTAAACATAACAAGTTTGATATTGAAGCTATTTTTGATAAACACAACACACTGTGAACCAAAGATCCAGTAATATTAAATGAATTTCTTCTTTTGTATAAATCTTTATACTCTCCCAAGACTACACCTTCATATTCCGACATTACTCAATTTCTCTCAGGTATTTATGAATCCTTTAACACTCAAATAGATTTTACCCCCTTAGAAGCTAATTTATCACAACAAGAACTTCTCTGTGCTTTACAATCACTTAAGAAAGACAAAGCCCCAGGACCTGATGGGTTTACAGTTGAATTTTTTACTCACTTCGCTCCTATCCTTCTTCCTAAATTACTCAATCTCTTAAATCTTTTTACACAGTCTGGGAAATGTTCAGGTTCCTTTTTAGAATCACTAATATGTCTAACACCCAAAGATGGGAAGGATTTGCAATATTGTAAGAACTACAGACCCATTTCTCTTGTAAATATTGATTATACATTGTTTTCCAAAGCCCTGGTTATTGAATCATTCCTTTCCCAATTATTAGGCGCGGAACAGTCGGGTTTTGTTAAGGGCCGTCTCCTTTCTGATAATACCCGACTGTTCTTCGATATTTTATCAAAAGCCCCACACTTACCCGATTCATTAGCTGCAATAGCATTGGATGCTGAGGAGGCATTTGATCGAGTTAATTGGTCGCATCTCTTTCACACATTGAAATGGTTTGGTTTTGGCTCCAAAGTAATTTCTTTGATCTCTATCCTATATTCTAATCCACGTGCAGCCGTTTTTGTGAATGGTACTTCATCTCCCTATTTTGAGCTAAAAAGAGGGGTACGTCAAGGTTGCCCACTATCTCCGTTCCTTTTTAATCTAGCCTTGGAACCTTTTTTGTCCAGGATTCCTCAAAATGTTGACATAAAGGGATTTGAAACTAAGGATACACAATTTAAGTTATCAGCTTATGCTGATGACATTTTATTATTTCTCTCTGACCCTCAATCTTCTGTCCCTGTCTTCTTACAAGAAGTGGAGCTCTTTGCTTCTGTTTCTGGTTATAAGCTTAATCGTGATAAATGTGAAATATTACCTCTAACTAAATATACATTTAAAGACGATTTTAGCTCTTCTAACTTTGCTTGGAATTCACATCACATAAAATATTTGGGTCTTTATTTTACTCCTTTAATTTCGACAATGCTATCTCTCTGTATGAAGAAATGTTTACACAAAATATCCCCTCTAACCACTAAATGGCACCCGCTATATCTCTCCTGGTGGGGTCATTTAGACACCATCAAAATGATGTTGACTCCAATAGTTTTATTTACTACTTCTAATATCCCTGTCCCCATTCCTTTACATTTGTTTACAAAAATTAACTCTATAGTGTCATCTTTTCTGTGGAATAAGAAACCACCTCACATGTCCCTGTTGCGTTTAATGCAAACTAGAGCAGATGGTGGAGTTAATTAACCAGATTTTCCCACTTATCATAGATCTTTCCTACTTCGCCAAGCTTCGGGATGGCCTTCTGACTCCTCACTGGATTGTCCTTTGTGGGTAATTCTCGAACATTCCTTTCTTTCCCCTTTAAAGAATTTCTCTCCTTTACCCATAGACCACCATCTTTATCTACTCCTATTCTCACATATTCTTTAAACCTCTGGGTTTTTCTTCATCCCCATCTCCTACCGACCTAGGGGCGTATCAGCAACGAGGCGATATAAAATTATCGCCGCTTTTACGTCCATTTTCGGGCGAAAAGCGGCGATAATTTTATCGCCTAATTAGCAAGGTCACGCTATCGTGTAAAACCTTGCATTAGCGCCTGGATTCTTAACGACCAGCTTTGCATCTCTAATGAGATGCAAAGGGGGCGTTCCTGACCTGACATGACTGGAGAAATGTCGCTAAGCGACATTTCTCCTATCATCGTGCCCCCCGCTTTGAAGCATAGCGGCAAGAAAATTAGCGATAACCCCTGTTATCGCTACTTTCCTGACACCTGCTTCAGGACTGACTTAGCCATGATATCCTATGGAAGGTGGATATCATGGCTAAGTACGTGAGGCCCTATCATCAAGCTAACGCCAAACTTCGTGAGATTATCGCTGGAAACCAGCGATAATCTCACGTTTGGCAGTTAGTGCTAGGATTTTTATCGCTTTTGAGATAAGCGTTGCTAATAGCACGCTATCTCAGCGATAAAAATCCACGTTAGCCGGCGATAATTATCCTAGCACTAAGTGCGCTTAGAGATAATTATCACCGGTTGTTGCTGATATGCCCCCTAGATTCCTTTCTTAATTCTCCTTTTTGGCATAACACTTCTATTTTAATTGGCGGGAAACCCTTTTACTGGAAATCTTGCAGAAATAAGGATTTAATTTGGACGCATCAGCTGTTTACTCATAATACGATTTTATCTTTTTCTGAAGCTAGTCAATTTTTTCATTTACCCCCTTCCTTCCATTCCAAATATAACTTAATTTCACAGGCACTTTTTAACTGCATATACTCAAATTCAAATACACCCGATATTTCCTGCGGTTAACAATTTATTAGCCTTTCATCTTTCGTCTCCTAAAGCATCCATTATTTATACTCACATACGATCCTCGCAGCTTGTTAGAACATAGACCAAAGTTGACCTGTCTTGGGAGGCGGAACTTGAAGTTGACTGGCCTTCTTCTCTATGGAATAAAATATGGTCCAAAATTAGGAAAACTTCTAGAGCAGCAAATGTTACGCAAACGTTATTTTTTATTTATAACAGGCTTTTGCTACATCCAGTCGTATTACATAAAAGGCATGTTACGGTACCAAGACTCTTGTTGGTCCTGTTACTCTTCACTGGCTGATCTAAAACATCTGCTTTTTACTTGCCCTCCCCTACACAAATTTTGGACATCTGTTTGGGGTCAAATTAATTCTATCTTCAGTTCCTATTTCCCATTCTCTATCACACATCTATTTTTAGGTAGCTTATCTCCTATCTGGGAGGATCATATCTCCAATACCAAGATTGTAGACGTATTGTTGGCAGTTGTCTTTCACCAAATCACCAAAAATTGGAAAGACTTTACAAATGTTTCTTTCCAATCTTGGTGGTACGCAGTGTGTTATCATCACAGATTGGATACAGCATGCGTTCATCCTATTCATCTAGCCATGAAGCGTTCTCTTATATGGTCACCTGTTACATCGTTCATTGATTGTAGTGCTAAGCGCTCCTTTTCTTTAACTCCTGCTCAACAAGAGGTTGCTCTGCCTCCATGATATTCCACCTCTTAGATGCTATTATATTATAATATGTTGTTATATTTTGGTTTATGCTACGTTTCTACATGTTTGTTCCATGCAATGTATTGTTTTATAGATATATCGATGTTTTTAATGCCTTTTCATTCCAACCTTGATATGTTTACATGATTCTTTTAACCTTTATGTTTCCCCTTTCTGTTCCTTTACCCCCCTCATATTGTACTGTACTGTATCAATTGTTTTCTTAATGAACTTACTTTTTGAACTAAAAAAATATATATTAATAGACTTGTGTGCCTTGGCCTAGACCTAGACGAATTGGGCCTTCTTTTTCCAACAGCTGTTAACCCGCTATGTTCCCTTCCACACTTTGCCTTTTGCGTAGGCCTTCGAACTTGTGTGCCCAGGATTAGAAAACTCTGGACAAGGCGGGCGCACCTTCTACAACAATGCAGCCTCCCTTCCTCTGGGTCTCAAAGCAATGCCTTGTTACCTGAAGTTCAGGAAAGCTCTGCAAACGTGGCTGTTCAAGGTATAATCTTCAGCTTCTTGCGGTGGTGTTTGTTTTTCAGTGCCAGTTTGCTTTGGGCATTTGCACGCTTTATGAAACTAACATATAAATAAAAATACATACAAACCCCAAACTGCAGCAAACAAAAGAGGTCACTGACTATTAGTGTAGTGCAGAGGGGTGCACTGCTTCAAAAACTTCTAAAAACTATTTCTTGTTCAGTTTCCCAAAGAAAGCCAATAACAGCCACAGATTTGCAGGCAATTTCGAAGACCACTCCTGCAGTATTTCAAAGAGTACCAGGGTTGACAAGTGAGCCTGTCCCTGCAGTAGGTGAGATGGCTTTTGACGGACTTGACAGTCACCATGAGGAAAAAACAAATAGATTGAATAAAATGAATTAGTTGGCCCAACAAAGATCTCGACAAGGCGGGCATGCTTACTCCAACAAAGAAGCCCCTTTTTGGAATTGCCTTCCTCTGGACCCACGGCTTGCTACCTGAAGTTCAGGAAAGCACTGAAAACCTGGCTACTCAAGGTATAATAACCTTTCCATTTTTTCCTTCGGGCATTTGCATGCTTATAACACTGCGAAAAAACGACCAAAACCAAACTACAGTCAGCAAATGAAGTTATAGCGCATTAATGGAATCTAGAGGGTTTCACTACCCTCAAAAATTCATGAAAACTCAGGATAGAGTATGCAATTTCTCGCTCAATTTCCCAAGGAAAGTAATATTTTAAAGCATACCAGGTCTGATATATAAGCCTGTTCCTCTAACGAGGCACTTTCTTTCACCATGACAAAAACACCAAATAAATAAAATAAAGCTAATTAGTTGCCCCTTATTTTTGAAGTCTTCTGTAATTGGATCAGTATGCCTACTTTCTCCATCTGCCCCTGTGTTTCTATATTTGTGTTTCTTCTCCTGAATGTATATTGTGGACACTCTTGTCTTTCTTTCAAGACATCATGCTTTCAAAATTCTCTATTTCACGTGTTCCCTCTTTTGGTCTTATAATTTCCTCTTTCACTTTTACCGTCTCAATTTCGGCATTTTCCTGTTGCTCTCCTTTTACACACCATCTCTTTGTAGCAGTTATCAGAGAAGGAGAGAAGGATAAAATATTATCCATAAGTCCACAGCCTTGTAAATGGCAAGTTAACGGCGATTTAAAATAAACTGAGAAATTGGGATGTGGGTTGACTGGGGTATGAGCCCTGGTCAAGCAACAGCCACAGTCCCTTGCAGGGTGAACAACAAAAAGTCACTAAATTAACCTGTGCTTAACCCTGGGTAGGTTGGCATGAAAAGCAGTCAGGGTTAACTTAGGCACGAGGTGTAAAGAAAATATGCAGCACACAAGCAGTCAGGGTTAACTTAGGCACAAAGTGTAAATAAAATATGCAGCACACATACAGTAAGAAAGGGAGAACACAACACAAGAAAAATCACAAACAAATTTAGAAAAATAGGGTGAATTTTAATAAATTAGTTGGTACAACAATGACAAAAATCCAATCAGTAAAACCGGAGTTATGAATTTTTAAAACTTTTTAGTGAAATCTAGCACCTAAAAGATCAAAGAGCCGACCGCAGAGATCTGGCCACGCGAGACCTGATCAAAGTCGTAAGTTAAGGCTGACTGCAATGGAATGCAGTCCAGATACACGAAGTGGATTGGGCCTGGTCTTAGAAAACCTTCAGAAGAAAAATGTTCAAGAAGGGATTAGTTTGGTGGGTAAAACCTGCAGGAATGTCTGAGGAGGCAGCTTCATTGTCAGATGGCTGTGGAGCATAGCCACAGTCAAGATTTTTACCTTCGGATTTAGGGGCATGTTTACAAACGCCTATCACCACCACACTGTAACCTTTAAAGATGTTGACGTGGTGATATGGGCTTCCCCATATTTAAAAGGCAGTGTTAAGGACCTTAACGTGGCTTAACGCCGCCTTGTAAATAAGGCAACCTTTCATGCCATACTTAGCAGGAAAGTGGAGGGCAATGGGTGTTTCTCTGGGTGTTCCACTGCAACACCCATTGATTTTGATGCTGCTCCTTATTTACAAGGGTGGTGTAAATATGGGGCAGTGCCAAAATTAAGACCGGTGAAAACGTGGTCTTATCCTGCAAAACAAAGAGAAATGTTTAATTTCTCCTTGTTTTTTGCTGTTTTCATGTGAGCTGCATTGTACAGCACACATGGAAACAGTAAAACGCCTTTGATTGTTTATGTGCAGGAAGGTGTTCCTTTCTGCATATAAACAATCATTTAAAAAAATTACGTTTTGCAACTCTTATGTGTGCTGTAGTAAGCAGCACACATAGAAATTTTAAATCACTATTTCAGGTTGTTTATGTGCAGGAAGGCACACCTTGCTGCCCTTGAAATCAATCCCCTCAACATGGGCACCCTTACACTTTGGTTTTCTTGTATGAGACAAAGGGGGATATTCTCAAGAACGGGCGATAGTTATCGCCAACCTAGGTTAACACAATTTTACATAACGCCGTCTATCGCGGCAAACTAACGCCGTGCTAACGGCTTATTCTCAACAGGCCGGCAACAGGTGATAGTTTACTGATAACGTGTCAAATGTTTGCGTTAAAATTACTGGGACGACGATAAAAAAAGAACGTGAAACAAGTTGCGATGGGCCCAACAGCGATAAACACATCAGCGATAAGCAGCGCCAGGCTTGCTATTCCCACGTCAGGTGGGAAATTCACCATAAAAGCTGCAAAAAAAAACAAAACCCAAACTACTGCACCATGGAGGAAGCTGGAGCAACTACAGAGGTCAACCAGAACCCTACAAAGCCCCCGGAGGGCCAACTAGGGACCTCGGGGAAGGAGAAGGACAAGGAGAAGAAGAAGAGGAACCCGCGATTCAGTCCCCAGGAAAACAAGATCCTGATTATGGTGGTGATAGAACACCACCAACAACTGTTCATCACCTCCACTGTGTCATTGGCAACTAAAAATGCAATATGGCAGTCAATCTTGGCCAAGGTGAATGCAGTCGGAGTGAAGAGAAGGGAAGTGGACAACTGCAAGAAGATGTGATGTGGTAGTCCGGGGGGGTGTTACTGGAGGTGGGGGTGGTCCTGGGGGTGGTGGCAGTGGGTGTTGTGGCCCTCTTGGGTCTCCAAGCTGCATGATTAGTAGCTCCATGGCAGGTCTTCAGATGTGGCCCTGGGCTGGGCTCCCTTTAAACTTCAGGTTTTCGACCTACTTAAGACCAGAAAAAGGCAGGTCTGAAGTCCCTGCTGCTAACGTTCCTTATCGCCTGTTTTTGGACCGCTTCGCCGATCTGGCTGGTCATTGAGAATATCGCGAAGTAGTATTATTGTGAGTTTTTGGACGGGCACGCCTACTCTGCACATGATTAGCGTTAGTTGTCGCTGTCAGCCTTGGCGATGTTTTTAGCGGCAGCTATTGCAGGTAAACTGACGATGTCAGCTGGTAAAGCAGGCTTGTGAATAGGGCGATAAATCTATCGCCACTTTCGTGGCTGAAAAGTGCCGCTAAATCGGCGATGAGTCCTTGAGGATATGCCCCAAAGTATGTTGTTAATATGTTTCTTCGTAACTGATTACAATGATTAGTTTTTAACATCTAATATGTTCTGATGTTTTTGTGTCTTAGGATCATTCATTGGATCCCACGTCTACCTGTTTGAAAACACAATTCTAGGTTTTAATTGAAAAGGGAATTTTTTGTTGTTATCACAGTCAAAATCTAGCCCCACCTTCCAGGACATCGAGTTTACTAGCAAACAAAGCTTAGGACCCTGGGGCTCCTCGTATCTTTCACAGTCAACACAATTGGATCTAGAAACACTGAAACTCCAAACAGACGCGTATCTCAAAACATTCAAAACGCTATTCTCAAAATGAAGAGCATTTTACACTTCACCGAAAACTCTCGCTCGAAAATCAAGCTCAACCTAAAGACAGTACTCAATCTACAAAGCAAGCCAAAATGTCAACCCATGTCGCTGTCAAATTGGCAATATTGCCCTTGCAAACAATTTCATTAGCTATCGGATGATGAAACTCTGGCTCTACTACTATTCTACGAGTCAACACTCGATTCTTCCAGTCTCCCCTGCAAGGGAGATGAAAACGAAATTTGAACAGTCACAATCAATGCAAATAGAAAGTCCACACTCAGAAACAGAAAGGTAAACACCAATAACTTGAAGAGAGTATCTTTAACCATCTCAAATCACAACACAAATCCTGGGACCTCCGTAATACCGCTCTCAGGTCTACTACTCAACTGCCAATCAGCAGTAAAGCATGCCTCCGACATCGCAGAACTCATCTTGAGCCAAGAAGTAGATGTGGCGATCTTAACTGAATTGTGGCTCAATGACGGAACTTCGCCATGCATTGATTTATTGGTTCCTCCAAACTATAGCATCGTGAGACTACACAGACTAATTAAAAAAGGGGGAGGTATCGCTTGCATTTACCGCTCCAACCTCTCTGTTACTCAACTTCACTCTGATCCTCTTGACTCCTGCGAATATCTTGAACTTTCCATAACAAACATAACTAACCAATTGTGCAAATTACACACCTTTTACCATCCCCCTGGTAAGAACGACCCTTCCATTAGACACCTAATGGAAATCATTACTGCAAACTCTTACCCCACTCCAATGATATATTCCTGGGAGACTTTATTCTTTACTGAGATACCCTTTACGATAATTGGGTTAATGTATTTAAAGATTTCCTAGCAGACCAAACACCCTCTCAACTCACTCAAAAGGCTCTACACTAGACTGGATTACCTCAATGGAAAAGGCTGTTAAGTTATTCTCGATTGCTGACTGCGACTGATCAGACCACCACGTTATTACCTTCCTAATACCAGGTGCAATTAGGAAAAGACTGGCACAATCAGTGAAAACAAAGCTATGGATTAGGGATACAAAAGACTTAGACTATGAGAAACTGGCAGCACGTTGCGAGAAGGATCGTCCCCCGCCCTCTAAGTTAACAAACGTCAGCGAACTTCCGAAGAAATGTAACTAAAAAATGTCAGATATAACATTTCATTAGCTCCGTTAAAATTGAAAGGAATCCAGGGTAAAGACAAGAATCCTTGGTTTAAAAGTTCCCTAAGCAAGGAAAGAAGAAATCTGAGACTAACAGAACAGAAATGGAGACAACACCCCTCATCCCCTCAGCTAAAACTACAAAGAAAAACTAGAAACGCATGCCACAAAAGCATTCTCAAATCAAGAAATGAATTCTTTATATTGGAGCTGGAGAACACAAAAAATAGACCTTGTAAGCTCTTTGAAATAGTAAAACAACAATAGAACAAATTGGCCAAATACTCTAAAGAAGCAACGAAATCCCTAATAAACTGTGAAGAATTCTCATCCTTCTCAGCCAAAGGCAATTCACTTGGAAATGAGCTGAAAACTGCAGCTATCAACCTGCCTCACCTGATAGCTGCACAAATCGATGAATCAACACACTCTTATCAGGCAGTACCCAAAAATGAAGCTCACTGGTCAACCTTCAATTTATATGATGACAACATCATCTCCAAAATCCTATCATCCATAAAACCAAATTACCACTTCAATGACACTCTCCCTTCAAAATGTATGTTATCAACCAGCCAATTTATCATAGACATCGGGACCGGGATAATCAAAGCTTTTTTGTCACACGGTTCCATACCTGAATAGGGTCAAGTCATCCCCATCTTAAAAAAAAACGACAATAAAACCCTCTGACCTGGATAAATTCAGACCAGTATCCAATATTCCACTACTAGCGAAAGTGCTAGAAAAATGTGTGCAACACAACTTAGCCAACAGATCGCTAAATGTAATCCGCTAGAAAAATGCCAATCGGGCTTCAGGCCAGATCAAAGTATGGAAACTACAATGCCTCATATTATGGATGACGCCTTACAAGCACTAGACCAAGACAAAATTGTCTCTTAATTGCTCTGGACCTATCGTCGGCGTTCGACACATTTAACCATGAGAAACTACTAGATTGACTCGAACACAGGATGGGATTAGCGGGAACCATTCTCTAATGGTTTAAATCTTTCTTGCGTAACTGAACACAAAGATTTTTTGATAATCAAAACTATCATCGCCATCCCCTATTATGATTGGAGTACCGCAAGGCTCAACTCTCTCCCCAACTCTATTTAACCTCTATATGTAACCACTAACTGAAAGACTTCGTCTCACCAACATCTCTTTCCAGATGTATGCAGATGACCACAGATTTACATAAAAATGTTGTCACTGGCAGAGATTGAGACAATGAATGAAGCACTAAAGTTGAACAAGTAACCAGCTTAAATTTAATGTGTAAAAAACAGAATTCTTACCAATATTCCCCAAAAAAGGTTCCACCGACATGATAGAATAGACCAAGTCGATCACCATGCTGAACTGCACCCTGATCATAGTGGACTCAACCAAATCACTAGGAATCACGCTGGGCAAGAACCTGAACATGCGATCTCACATCAACTCGCTGGCCAAAAGCGCCCAGTTTCACCTGAGCTATCTCAGAAAACTGAAACCATTCATAGAAACGTCAGACCTCAAAATGGTAGTTCAGGCGTTAGTCATCTCGAGGATCGAATAGGGATGTACAACTCTATCAGGACTGTCCAAGATCCAATCTGCTCCTCTAAAAGCCTGTCTCAACGCAGCTGCAAGACTCATAACAGGTTGAAAATAATTCAACCACATCTCTCCGCACTTGAAGGCTCTGAATTGGCAACCTTACTAAGCCAAAATCCAACTCAAACTGGCCAGTATCACACAGAAAGCGTTACATGCTAAAACACCTTTGTATCTAGCTCAAAAAATTGTGCTATCCGGAGGAGGCATTTACTCCTGGAGCGCTAGAGTTATGGGGCCAGATGTACGACCAGTTATTGCATCCGCAAACGTGTTTGCGAGCCGTTTGCGCACGCAAAAACATACTTTGCCATGTACAAACACTGTTTTGCGACTCGCAAAAAATTGCGACTTGCAAAATAGTGTTTTGCGACTTGCTATTAGGAAGGGGAGTTCCCTTCCTAATAGCGACTCACTAGCCATGTATGAATGTTTTGCAACCGCAATTGCGGTTGCAAAACACTCGCAACTTACCGCCCTCTTCACGAGGGTGGTAATGGAGTCGCAAATGGGGAGGGGTCCCCAGGAGGTCCCTTCCCCTTTGTGACAGTCTCTAAAAATATTTTTTAAGGGCAGGCAGTTGTCCTAGGGACCACTGCCTGCCCTTAAAAAAAGAAGCAAAAATGTTTTTTTGTTTTTTTAAATGCATCCTGTTTTCCTTTAAGGAAAACGGACTGCGTTTAAAAAAAACTGCCTTATTGACAAGCAGTCCCAGACATGGAGGTCTGCTGAGCCCAGCAGGCACCATCCCTGGGAGGGTCAGCCATTCCCAATGGGATTGCAAATTGCGAGTGGCTCATCAATATTCATGAGCCTCACATTTTGTGACCCCATTGAGAATCGCAATCAGTGTCTCTGACACTGTTGTACATTCCAAATTGCGACTCGCAATTTGCGACTCGCAATTGAGCGCAAATTGCAAGTCGCAAATTGAAATGGTCGTACATCTGGCCCATGGTGCTGAAACCTCCATTCGTCCTGAAGAAGAACACTTACAACAGAGCTTTCTCAAGTGCCGCTAATGGGCAAATTCATCCCATAACTCCCTTCAGAGCAAACACCAAACAGTTGATTATCAACCGCTCCTTACCGGTACATAACCTACTAGCCCCACAGGACTTCTGAAATGAAGTTCATTGGGATCTGTAAAACCCTCTTTCAGAGAGTCTTATAACAGGACTTACCGATGCTGATGCCCAGTTTAACTTTAAAATATGACATCTTTTATGGTGTTTATTCGATTGCAAAAACTGTATTATGATGTAAGCCTTCGGGAGCAGAGTTTATTGTATGTGCATATGCTCTTTTCCTGCTATTGAATGCAATGCTTCACTCAAGTGTTAGATATGAATGCTTGCTTCTATCTCTACTGAAATCACTATATCTCTGTGAAGGGCTCTGATAACCTAACGGGTCACATTCGCGCTCTCTAAGACAATAAATAAATAAATAAATGTTATCCTACGTGAATGATAGGCTTTACAGCAGTGAAAACAAATTTAGGAGTTTTTCACTACTAGAATATGTAAAACTTAAAAGTACATTTCCCACCTTTTAATTGCACAGCACCCTGCCCTATGGGCCACCTAGGACCTACATTAGGGGTGACTTATATGTAATAAAAGGAGAATTGAAAGCTTGGCAAGGGGGTTTAAATAACAAGTCAAATTGGCAGTGTGGCACTGCATTTGGATTGCAATGGCATGCCTGGAACAAGTTCTAGAGTGCTCCTTAGATGTGTGACACAATAAGTGCTACAGGCTCACTGGTAGCATTTAATTTACAGGCCCTGGGTATATGGTACCACTCTACAAGGGACTTATAGGTAAAATAAATTTGCTAATTAGGTATATGCTAATCGAATCTTGTTTTACAATTGGAGGCAAACAGGCAAATGTTTTGGAGGAAGACCACCCTAAGGCTGACAGGTCTAACAAGTATCCCCCCCAGCCGAAAGAGGGGAGAGATACTCAACCTCCTGGTGGTTTTCAACCTCCTGGGAGTTCTCATCACTAAGCTGGAAGAACCTGGAGACACCATCAGCATTAGCGTCGTCTGACCTAGGTTTATGTTCCACAGTAAAGTCCATTTCCTGTAGGGAGATGGATCACCTCAACAATTTTGGATTGTTACCCCTCATTTGCATTAGCCACCTTGGGGGCTTGTGGTTGGTCCGAACCTTTAAGTGAGTCCAAAACAAGTATAGTCTTAGCTTCCTCAATGCCCAGACCACAGCAAAGGCTTCTCTCTCAATAGCACTCCACTCCTGTTCCCTGGGAAGTAATCTCCTAGAGATGAAAGCTACAGGTTGGCCCAAAGGCTTCCCAGCGCTAAGAGACCAATGTCAGAGAGGCATTGAAGTGGATTAGTAATACTGACGGAACAGCCACATTTTGATCGATTTCTGGAAGGCTGCTTCTGTTTCCAGGAGTCTAGATTCCCGTGGCAGTGGGTTCCATAGCTTGGGAGTAAGATGAGTAAAGGATCTGCCTCCCCATCTGGCTCTCCTGATTCTGGTAGTTCTTATCAACTGTTGGGAGCCGGACCTGAGGCTTCTGTTTGGGACATAGGGGATCAGCAGGTTACTGATTTTCCTCGGGCCCTTGTTGTTTAACGCTCTGTGCGTCATACAGAGTGCCTTGAACTTAATTCTAGCCTCCGGTTGAAGCCTTTGAGGCACTGGTGTTACTGAGGCAGTCAGTCCAATGTCAGGCATAAGGCAGATTTGTGGACATGAGTTGGTCTGTACCTGTGTGGTACTGTGGAGTATGGTGAGTACAGAAGCAGCAGGGCCATTGAAAAGTGCTAATACTGTGGAGTCCAGGTCCTAGAAAAAGGACCCAGACTGTCTGATCCACACTGCTCAGCGAACTCAAGAGTCCACTTTAATCATCTGTCCTGCTAGTTGAATGACTAATGACCATGAGTGGAGGGAAAGTGAGAAATCCAATGGGAGACTGCGTACCCACATAATCAAGATTTGGATCACCAGCACCATAAAAGCAAGGCCAAATGAAGGAAAGTAATCATTGGAAACCAACTTGCCAACAAAATAGAAGAAAGGTTGACTCAGTAAACCTAAAAGACTAGCTCCTGAATTTGAATTTAGCCCCTGCCCTTGGAGAGTGAACAGTTTTTGGTCTATCAATGCTAGTTAAGCACGTTGGCAGATTTATTAAGAATTCACGCAATGCCATTCAGCAAAGCAAATTGCTGTGCAGAATTGCGTGAATGCGTGAGAGCTGAAATGCACCATATGAACTAAGACTTGACACTGTTCATGCCTTCCCTTCGCTGGCACACTTGAGATTGCCTAGCTCCAATGCAGACACCCTTGCACCATGGTGGAAGGGTGCCTACATTATGGAAAGGATTGTTTTTGTGCAGGAAGGGACACCTTTCTGAAAAAAACAATCCTTAGAGACATATTACCCTTTCTATGTGTGCTGCAGAATGCATCTCACATAGAAAGAGTAAGTAACAGAGAGAAATAAACATAATTCTGCACATTACATCCGACTGTGGGTGCCGCTTTCCGTGGCTGTTCTGAGCCTTTCGTTTCTCAACCGTATCGGAGGGGCGCCCCTTCCAGTTTTTCTAACTTTGCTGCAAAACACCCCAAACACTTTTATCTAGGGGAAGAATTTCTATTTGCATTATTAACCCGTCACATGAATGTCCTAAAATGGCCGAGAAAACGCGGGATTTCTATTGCGCATACGTCTACTGCATCTACGTAGTATGACTCTGTCGCTTTTGGTGGCAAACTTTTGCAGCTGCGCAATGGCACTAAATATGGCCGCTTCGAACTCACATGCTGATGCACCTGCTACTGCTAAACTAAACGTCGTAAGTTCTATTAAACACTAATGCAAAAGATTTAAATGAGTAAATGGGGATAGAGTAGAAATAAGTGGTATACAGTGAAATCATTTGCTGCCGTGTTCTAACGTGTCTTTTTCTGACTTTATTATTAGTTCTTATTTGGGCATCGGAGGGTGACTGGAATCCCTACCTTCCTTGAACTGTGAGCATAGAGACTGACCAGAAACAATGATGGCTCCCGTGTCACTCAGTCAAGGCCACCTTGAATGAAGAAGTCTGGAAAGTTCAACTGATGACCCTTGTTAGAGCAACAATATTGAATAAAATGTTTTAACTTACTGAGTAATATGAAATGCGAGTGGGAATAAAGCTATGGGAGAAGAAAATTAAGGGGCGGGCACTTAAAACAATGGCTGATAGAGAAAACCTTATTTTTAGGTGGTGTGATGAACTCACCTCCTCATCCTGACCAATCAGAATAAGGGAAAACATAAAATGATACATTGGGGGTGGTACAGGAATCAAGAAACAGTATAATTGAGGTGAGATAGCTAGAAACCTCGTCCGACTTGTCAGATCCGTCATTCCGTCTCGTCACTGACCCAACACGTATACTGCTCCTGTTACTGTCCGAGACGCTGTCTCAGACCCTGCTGCTGCCAGAAACTCTGTCCCAGAGTTTGAGATACTGATCGATAATCTATTCATCTAGTGGCATTGCGGAAAAGGGACACCCGAGGAGAGTAGTACCAGAGAGGTGGCGTTGTACATTAGAAGAAGTTACCCTTCCAGATCCGAATCTGCCCCCTCTTGTACCTGTCTTGGAGATTCTATCTGGCCCCCTATTACGGATTAGGGTTCATCTTTGACCATGGGTAAATATAATCAGCGAAAACTGTCTGTTATGCCTGCTTCCTTTTTCCCTCCTCCCTTTTCAGGTACCGTCATCATTGATCATTTTAGCTCTACTATGAATTATTTTGTGTACTTTGCCTCTTGAAAATGAAGGTGGTTACTGTAATTGAATTTTGACTCACAAATTAATTTAGATAAAGGTTTTCAAAACTTCTTGAATCTGTGGTTATTCAGAGTAAAGAGGTAAATGTCATTCTACCTTAAACTAACTCAGCAATCAGATCCATTGAGGAAAGGAAATATTTATCGAGTTGGTAAGACTTGGTAAAGGTGAATAACAAAGTTACAGGTATTACACAAAATTAATGCGTGCTGGGTTTTACTAGCTTATTGTATGAATGTGGTTTGGGCCCAGGTGAGTATTAGGTGTATGTGTGACCAGAGCTGGTAACCCGCGCTCCATCAGTTTTTCTTGGTAGCAGAGGCATGGCTTGATTCTAGTTAGTTAGGTAGTGAATATTGTAGTTGAAATTATTGATATGCATTAACACTTGTTGTTGTTGTCATCGTTATTAAGGTTATCTGAAGTTCCTGGGAATATTGAATAGCGGATGGTGAATGGAAGCCATACTGCAGTGAGGTTACTTGTCAGGATTCAGGAAAAGTGCGGAAAGTTAGGTAAAACTAGAAGCACTGTTTTAGGGATTATTTTCTGTATGTAAGTGAGAGCAATTGGAGGCTAAAGAGTTCACTGGTGAAACTTTGGTCTTATTTCACCTAGAAAGGGTAATACTTAAAGAGTAGCAGGTTCTCTAATGCTTGAGTGAACAGTAAGCGGAAAGGTTTTACTTGTAATGTGTGAAGGGTAAGCGGAAAAGCTTTACTCGCAGTAAAAGAAACTGACTATTCTTTGGAAATTAGAGAATCTGACACAGTAGCAAATGTTTTATGTTGTTGATTTATGCAAAATATGTACAAAATACTGAGAAATTTAGGTTAACCATTACCTTGTAAAGGAGGGGTCAGTTGCGGGTGCTGCACTGACGTCACAAAGAGCCGCGTTGAGATTGGTAGGACAGCGGGTATGTGACTTGCGCAAGTTTTGTAAAGGAGGGGTCAGTAGAAAGGAGTGATACTGATGTCATTTAAAGCCGCGCTAGTATTGGCTAACCCATAAAGTAAATTGAATTCAGATTGGATACGGAAATAAGAGATGCACTAGTATTGGAGAAAAGGGATTTGAGTAACTATAAACATAGAAGTCCCAAGAATAATAATAGACAACGGATTGTGTATGTATGACCCCACATTAACAGGGAGTCACCCAGATAGAAATTATTTAGGGTTTGTCTATCAGCAATACTTGAGAGGAAGAACACGAAAAATGTACGGTGAGAAAAGAAAAATGTCGTTTATGCAGAAAATAAAAAATTATTTAAAGAAAATATAAGCACATTAAAACTACAGAAGGAATTCTCATTCCTCCTCCGAAAACTCCTGCATCTTACATGATGGTAGAGAGAGGTTATCATACCTGTGTATGGTTAGAGAATTGGATCGAATACACGAATGATGATGGAATTTTGGCTTTCCCAGAATACGGAACATTTAATGGGAGAATTTTACATAATTTACGCACAAGAATGAATGAGTTAGAACCCAGACCTAGATTGACTCAGTATGAGGCATTAGAAGAGTGGGAAACTGAGGCATTTGAATGAGATAGACCAAGGTGCAACAGGAATTTGAGTAGTTTTTACCCAAAATTTCCTCGTGAAACCCGAGACAAGCAAAAGAAACAATGGAGGAAAGCCGTGTTAACTAAGGGATTATATCCTGTATTGATGGCTGATGAACAGACAGGAAGTAAATGTACAGAAAAGAAAAAACACTTAATGACGACAGGTGGGGGGGACTCCGAAGAGGACTATTTAGAAGAGATATTAATGAAAAGTCCTCCGCCATATCAGGAAGGGCCAAGTAGAATTACCCCGAGTGCTCCATTCTTAGAGACACCTTTGGTGCCACAAATATTACATGAGAAACCAATGGAAAGGGAACTCCAAGAAAAGGAAAGAGAGGCAATAAATAAAAATAGAGAAGAATTAATACAAACGATAACACAGTTAAACACACATCCTGAAGCTCTAACTATACCTGTGACTATAGGTCCTGTTGTTCCGTTGTACGGAGATAAATCAAACTGTCCTAAAACTCCTGTCATGACCACACCGATCATTGAACCTAGAAAAGGAAAAATAATAGTCGATGGCCAAGCTAGTGATTGTGAGTCTGTAATATAATTAATGGACTTGCCGATAAGAGGGCAAATAAATGACACACCCAGAAGAGTCACACCAGGTTGTTCAAAAGAAGTGAGACATCCACCGGAACAAAGAGTGCCACACTAATAACACCAGAAGAGTTAGACACGAGACATAGAAAAACCCGATCTACCACCTAAAAATACTAGATGTTTTGAAACTAAGAGTAGAATTGGAAGAGATGATACCGGGAAATGTTTGGTTGGAAAGGTTGAATACCTTTAATGAGGAAGAATTGCTGTTCATTTGCAGAAGTATAACTCGAAATACAAAAATATTTCATGAAAAATTAATGAATCTGGCCTCGGAAATGGGACTCGATGTGGGAAGATCCAAGGTTCTGCAAAAACCCTATAGAGCAGAATTTTTTGATAAGGATTTAGAAAATATGAACGTGTCTGGCAGAAAGTTGCAAGTTAAGGAATTAATGACGATATTGCAAAAATGGGGAGACTTAGACAGGTGGAAAGCAAGGTGGACAAAGAAAAAGGAATAAGCACAGACCAGTTGAGTAACATCAGAGTATTTAATGACAGAAACGGATATAGCAGAAGGTTTGTACTCAATGAGAGAAGTTCCAGTGGGAGGTTATGTACATGTCCCATGGATGAGACAGGATATTTTGTCATTTACAACTGATTTCCCAAAGCTGAGGGAGAAGCCTGTGGAATGGTATAGACAAGTCAAAAGGTTTGTGAAGGTTTCGAAAGTTCTGTTGAAAGATTTGAATGGTCTGTTTGACATAGTGGTACCGGCTGATTTGTGGGCTGAGTGTAAAATTACGGTTGATTGGCTAAATAATGAGTACCCGAGAGACAAGAAAACTGGAGCCTCGTCTGAAGAAGTTATGAGAAAATATAACCAAGTCAAAATTCCCCCAAAGGAGACAGATTGGATAAAAATAGATAGAACAACTCAGGAAAAGGATGAGTCTGTTCATGCGTACTACAAGCACCTCTTACAGGTGTTCAAACAGTATAGTGGGGTGGAAAGTTTTGGGAATAAAGATATGACTCATTTTGTGTATTGATTTGTCAATGGATTAAAGAAGGACATTTCTGAAATGATTAAGCAGCATAATTTGTGTTGGCAAGCAAAACCCATAGATGAGATTCTAAAATATGCAAAGTATTGTGGAGATAAAACTGACTATAGGCGGAAACGTTTAGAAGAAAAGGTGATGTGGGCACAAGTTAAGCTAGCAGAGCAACAAGAACTCCAGTTAACTAACATGGCAGGAACACCAGGAAAAGGGCAAGGAAATGGTGAAAATAATGGGGGAAAACCAAAAGGGCGATTGAGCGGAGAAGAGGCAAAGAAAAAATTCCCTTGTCACGGGTGCGGAAAATTTGGGCATTGGAAAAACGAGTGTAAGAATATGCAAAATAATAATAGCCCAAATCAAACTTTAAATCCGCAGATGCAGAATGAGGTGATAATGAGTCAACCACAACAGGTTGTAAACCTGCAGAATCAATTGCCACCTCCCCCTATGCCAAATTTTGTGAGTCAAGCCAAGTACAGTACGGACACCGGATTTCAAGAAAGAAGTGGAAAGAAAAATTACCTAACATCACAGTTTTTTTTGCAGGACCCATATTTGGAGGACCAAGATCAATGACGGTGCCTAAGAGGGGGGATGAGGATTGCGTACTTGGTGCATCCTTACCGGTAGATCAGTCAGGTCCGAATATCGACGGAGAGGTAGAGGGAAATAACATTACCTTTTTATTGGACACTGGCGCTACCCGTCTACTGTGAGAACAGCAGACATTCCAAACCTACCCCTCTCGGGAGAAGCGATCCTAGTAGGGGCCGTTTCTAATAAACAAATTAGGACCCTTATTACAAAGCCAATGGAAGTATGCATTGGAAACTTCAAAGAGATGCACAAGTTTCTCGGGTGCGACTCTAGTCCAGTGAATTTATTAGGGAGGGATTTGTTGTGCAATATGAATTGCACCATATTCTGCACACTGGACGGTGTTGCTATTCAAACCCCAAATGAAGACGGAATATACAAAATCATGCTAGCTAAGCAAGGAGCAGAAGTTAATTAGTTATATTCAATAATAACCCCAGATGACTTACCAGAAGAGGTAAAACTGACAGTAAATCCAGATGTGTGGGATTTTACTGGAAAAGAAGTAGGATTGATGACAGATGTAGACCCTGTAAAGGTGACAGTAAAAGAAGGTGCGGTTTTTCCGAACACCCGGCAATACAAAATGAGTCCTGAAGTTAAAGCTGGTAGTGCAGCAGAAATTAACAGAATGGTCGAACAAGGCATATTAAAAGAGATCTTGAGTAGTCCCTGTAACTCACCTATAATTGGCATTAGGAAACCCAACGGCAAATATAGGGTAGTTCAAGATTTACGAAAGATTAAGAAAATTGTTGTGCCCTGTTGTCCAGTGGTGCCCAACCCTGCAGTGATCCTGTACCAAATACCATGGAATGCGAGGTGGTTTTTACCTTGATTGATTTATGCCATGCTTTTTTCTCCATCCCATTGCATCCAGATAGCCAGTTTTAATTTTCTTTCAAATTTGAGGATCATGTTTATGTTTGGAATCGTGTCCCTCAAGGGTACACAGGGAGTCCTTCAATTTTTAATCAAATTTTGTAAAAATGTCTTGAGACTTTGGTAATGCCTAAAGAATCTGTCCTCGTACAGTATATTGATGATCTTTTGGTCGCGTCAAAAACAAAAAGTGACTGTGTGACAGATTCCATGGCCTTGCTAAACCATTTAGCCAAAGGTGGACATAAAGTTTCCCCTGAGAAGCTACAGTTTTGCAGAAAAGAAGTGAAATATCTAGGTCACCAGATAGAACGAGGAGAAAGGAGAGTGACCTCAGAGAGAATAAAAATAATAAAACAAATTAAGTTACCGCAAACCCAGAAGGAAATAAGAATGTTCCTAGGGGTAGTTGGGTATTGCAGGCAGTGGATTATGGGATTTTCCTTGCTGGCAAAACCCTTGATACAGATGACAAAGAAACGAGCAAAAGTACAGATAGAATGGGATGATGAGAGCATGAAATCCTTTCTGAAATTACAAAATTGTTTATGTAAGGCCCCTGCTTTAGGTATGCCCGATTACTCAAAAGATTTCACCTTATTTTGCTGTGGGAGAGATAATTGTGCCCTCTCAGTTCTAACTCAGATTCATGGTCTGATGCTATGCCCAGTGGCATACTTTTCTGCTACCTTAGATCCTGTAGCATCCGCTTTGCCAGGATGCCTAAAAGCTGTGGCAGCAACATGTGTAAGTCTTGAGCAAAGTGAGACAATTGTGATGGGACACCCTGTAAAGGTATATGTTCCCCATGCAGTTGTTATTCTTTTGACACAAACTCAAACACAATACCTTACCCCAAGCAGATTAACAAAATATGAAAGATCATTTTAGGAGTAGAAAATTTGACCATTGTTCGATGTACTATACTTAACTCAGGTACTCTGTTACCAGATCCATAAAATGAAGAAGTAAAAGATGACCCCGAACATGACTGTCTTCATGTAACAGAACTTAGTACAAAACCACGTCCAGACATACAAGATGAGCTGTAAAAAGATGCTGAGCATGAATTCTTTGTAGATGGTTCATGCATGCACCATGAAGAGGGAGGATTAAGTGCTGCTTATGCTGTGTGTACATTGGCCAAAATAGTCAAAGCATCCTATTTACGAGGAGTCAGGTCGGCACAAATAGCTGAATTGATTGCTTTCATTAAAACCTGCAAAAAGGGAAGATATTGGAGAGTACCCATTTACACTGACAGTCAGTATGGTTATGGGGTTGTGCATGACTTTGGCCAGCTCTGGATGCAGCAAGACTTTCTGACTTCTTCAGGGACTCCCATTAAAAATGGACAATTTGTCAAAGAATTGCTTGAGGCAATACAGTTTCCAAAAGAAGTGGCTGTGGTTAAGTGTGCCGCACACCAGTCAGGAAATGACTGTGTGACTGCAGGCATTCGGTACGCTGACCAGGTCGCTCAGCATTGTGCAAGATCCCGAATGGCAGTAAACAGAAAAATTGAACATTGTGGAAACAGCTGTCAACGTATGCTATTGTCGGGGTTAGAAACATGGAGAGAAGTGAAAGGACTACAAGATGAGGCAGAAACAAAAGAAAAAGAGGAGTGGGTGAAAACTGGTTGTACATAAAGGGCCGAAGATGGTGTGTCGGTTTACTTAGACGACAGACCTGTGTTGCCAGACAGCATGTTTGCACCTATCGCTAGAATGTATTATGGAGACACTCACATAGGCAGAGATGCAATGATCAGACTTTTCAGGCAGGATTGGTTTAACCCAAGGTTTAGAAATGTTGCCGAAAGGCTTTGCCAAAGCTGTTTGACATGTCAGCAAATGAATCCCGGCAAGAGAACTGTAATCTATATGGGAAAAATTGGAAAGGCTGAAGGAACTTTCATAAGACTTCAAATCAATTTAATTCAGTTACCTGCCTGTCGAGGATTAAAATATATACTTGTCATTGTTTGTTTATTTTCAAAGTGGGTGGAGGCATATCCCACCAAAAGAAATTACAGTTTGACAGTAGCCAGACTCCTACTAAGAGAACTCATTCCTCGGTTCGGGTTTTCCAGGAACTATTGAATCAGACAGAGGGTCTCATTTTAATAATGAAATAATTCGATTAATTTGTGAAGCATTTAAAATTGAACAGAAGTGGACTGCACATACCGTCCAGAGGCATCTGGAGTGGTAGAACAATGGAATGGCACAATTAAGTCTAGGTTGGGGAAAGTGTGTGCATCCACTCCACTGGACTGGCCTGATGCCTTACCTATTGTTCTGATGGGACTCAGAAGTATTCCAGACAAAAATATGGGTTGAGTCCCCATGAAATCATCATGGGAAGAGCAATGAGGCAGGCATGTATACCAGGACACAAGTTGTTGAATATAACTGATGATTTGGTACTGGAGTATTGCAAATAATTGGCTGACCAAGTGCGTTCTATCTCTCATCAGGTTGGAGAAGACGCAGTCGCCAGGCAGCAGATTCAAGCGCATGATCTGAATCCCGGTGACTGGGTTGTAGTGAAGAATCACACACGAGAGACTTGCCTAGCACCAAGGTGGGAAAAACTACATCAGGTTATATTAGTCACAACAACAGTCATAAAATGTGCAGGCTTGCCTAATTGGATTCATGCAAGCCACACTAAAAGAGTACCAGCACCTGACGAGGGGGAACCTCAACTGACTCAGGCAGTTGAGGGGGCTGAAGGTTGCACAGCTGAAGGATCTCAAGTAGTAGGTCTTGAAGTAGCTGACGAAGAACAACCGAGCACCAGTCAGGATGATTGAAAACCTGTAGTAGATATACCAGAGATAATTGTAAGAACAAGAGGCCAAACTAGACAAGCCAGTCAAGAAAAGAGCGGAGAACAGATAGGCAGAGAAGAAGCTGCTAAAGAAACAGAAAATAAAATAGATTGTAAACCTGAGCAGGACAAGGTAGGGAAGGTACCAATTACCCAAACAAAAGAAATCAAATTTATAGAACCAGAGACTGGGGAAGAACAGGAAGGAACTAAAGAGAGTGAATAGGTAAAAGACAATAAAGATTCAAAGGAAATTGAGCAAGAGCCAATAAGGGAAGTTACAGAAATTCAGGCAGATACAGAGAAAGCGACAATAAAAATTGAACCTGAACTAGGTCGGACTAGTGAAAGGGAAAACATTCAGGAAGAAAGTAGTGAATTAATAAGCCTTGCACAAGATCAGAAAGAAAGAGACAGAATTAATCAAGTTGTGCCACAAATCAACGAAAACAAAAGAGCATCTGAAGAAGGTGCAAGTGCAGTGCAAGCTAAACGAATTAGAAAAGGTGATAATAGGCCAGGTGTTATCAAAAGATTGAAATATCACCTCAAGACAATACCCGAAGAACCCAGAGCAAAATTTCTAAATAACAAATTCAAAGGTCCTGAATGGACATATGTAATTCTCGAAGATTTTGAGAATTTAGAGATAATTGAGGAGGAAATTGAAAAATTTAAATGCAGAGCAAATTAACGAATAAGTGAGACCACCTTGAAACTAATTCCCCTCTTGTAACTCTGTTCAGAAGTTGAAACACTCAAATAGAGAAGAGAAATCTTCCTTTTCCCTTAGAGAATGGCTGACAATAGAGCGGTTGGAAAACCAAATTGTTTAAAGAAATGTTGCAGAATGTGTATATGTAGCATATTTCTAATACTCCTAATATGGTTATTATTAACAGTGGCCATACCTTATTTAATGGTCAAAAGTGTACAGAATAACAGTAACACACATGAAAAGGTAGCTACTATCAAAGGAGATAGAGTAGAATTAGAAGCACCAGATGAGTCAGATTTACATCACACTGTGAATAAAAATGACACTAATTGAAATGTTTTCACAAACCTATTAGTACAATATGTAGAAACTATGGAAGTTAGTAATTGTTATGTCTGCATGAAATTACCTGCATCTGTAACTGAGGGAGTGACCTATCATCATTTACCCTTAACCTATGGTATATCCTGTAGTGTTTTAGCAAGTTTATTTTATAAAACTGGAAAACTGCATTATTATTATTCTAACATAGATGTGATTTTCTCTGAGGTTCCTTTGCGAAAGAGCACGAACCCTGTCCTTAGTACGAGAGATTCTAAATTTATGGGTGAATATTTCTTAACCATGAAACAATAGAAATAGCTGAAGCACATAATAACAATTTAACCTGTAAATTGCATGAAGAAGAGAAAATATTTTTGAATTTATTGGAACAAAGGAGACAGGATTTCCAACAAAGAGCTTTTACAGCTAAGCCTCAGATACCTAAATGGGCTGAGGAAGAACAGCATTATACAAATGACAAAACTCATGCTGCCATGTCTTTAGATTTTGAAAAGAAAGGGAAAATCTGTCGCCATAGGTTAAAAACAGACTATAACAATGTGTTTATTGGTTCCAGTGAATGTGAGCACAATTTCTTAATAATTGGGGGATGGGGACTAAAAGGAGGAACTGATGCAGTATTTCCTGGAGTTTATTATGTATGTGGCAATAAAGCCTACTTTAGGCTACCAGACCATTGGTATTGGAGTTGCTATTTTGGAATAGTATTCCCTAAGGTTTAGCATGTAAAAAGGCTCATTGGAAACACGTGTAAAAAGAGCTAGTTTTTCAGCAATTGTAGATTACATTTTTGGTGCATTGATACCTTCAGCGGGAGTTCTTCTGAATTCACGAAAGATTTGCCAGTTGTCTAAGGTAGTCGATCGGTTATCTACTGACACTGCTGGAGGATTTCTGCTCATCAACACTGAATTAGTTGCGGTCAGATCTATGGTAATGCAAAATCGACTTGCCCTTGACATATTATTGGCAAAAGAGGGTGGAGTCTGTAAATTATTGAAAACGCAACATTGTTGCACGTATATTCCAGATAAAAGTGTTCAAATTGGAAAATATATTAAAAATATTACAAAATTGGAGGAAGAATTGAAACCACTGGAAGTTGAAAGTGTATGGTACAAATTTGCAAATAGCTTTTCTAACATAGGTAGTTGGTTTTCCAATTTAAGAATAGGTATTCTAGGTCATATAATACTGCCCATAATGGGAATAACGCTATTAGTCTTAGCAATAATGTGTTGGCACAAGTGATGTAAAAGAAGAAAGAAATATGAAGTGAATGAAAGGGGTAAGAAGAGAAAACTTGAAGAAATACAGTTAGAAGAGTTGAAAGGAGACTTTTATAAAAGAATGAGAGGATTGCAGTGCAAAAAGGAAAAAAAGAGAAATGAAAGGGTTGAAGAAGAAATTGAGATGTGCTAAAAGTTGGCATCTGTTTCAGTAAAAATTTTAAGAGGGGATTGATGTAGCAAGGATTTGTGAAAGAGACTTGCTTGGATTCAATCCTCTCAAATAACATGTAATAATGTAATCAATTTGTTTCATAAATACTAAAATCGCAAAACACCACGAACACTTTTATCTAGGGAAGCTTTTCTATGTGCATTGCTAACCCGTAACATGAATGTCCTAGAATGGCCAACAAAATGCGGGATTTCTATTGCGCATGCGTCTACTCCATCTGTGTAGAATGACTCTGTTGCTTTTGGTGGGAATATTTTGCAGCTGCGCAATGGCACTAAAAATGGTCGCTTCGAACTCACATGCTAATGCACCTGCTACTGCTAAACTAAACCTCGTAAGTTCTATTAAACACTAATGCAAAAGATTTAAATAAGTAAATGGGGATAGAGTAGAAATAAGTGGTATACAGTGAAATCATTTGTTTCCGTGTTCTAATGTGTCTTTTTATGACTTTATTATTAGTTCTTATTTGGGCCTCGGAGGGTGACTGGAATCCCTACCTCCCTTGAACTGTGTGCGTGCGCATAAAGACTGGCCAGAAACAATTATGGCTCCTGTGTCACTCAGTCAAGCCCACCTTGAATGAAGAAGCCTGGGAAGTTCAACTGATGACCCCTGCGAGAGCAACAAGATTGAATAAAATGGTTTAACTTACTGAATAATATGAAATGAGAGTGGGAATAAAGCTATGGGAGAAGAAAATTAAGGGACGGGCACATAAAACAATGGCTCATAGAGAACACCTTATTTTTAGGTGGTGTGATGAACTCACCTCCTCATCCTGACCAATCAGAATAAGGGAAAACAGAAAATAATACATTGGGGGGGATGGTACACGAATCGAGAAACAGTATAATTGAGGTAAGATAGCCAGAGACCTCATCCGACTTGTCAGATCTGTCATTCCGACTCTTCACTGACCCAACACGTATACTGCTCCAGTTACTGTCCGAGATGCTGTCTCAGACCCGGCTGCTGCCAGAAACTCTATCCAAGAGTTCCAGATAGTGATCGATGATCTATTAATCTAGAGGGATTGCGGAAAAGGGACACCCGAGGAGAGTAGTGCCAGAGAGGGGTGTAACGCAGGCGTTGTACATTGAAGGAGTTATCCGTCCAGATCCGAATCTGCCCGATCTTCTACCTGTCTTGGAGATTCTATCTGTCCCCCTATTACGGAGTTGGGTTAATCTTTGCCCATATGTAAATATAATCAGCAAAATCTGTCTTTGATGCCTACTTCCTTATTCCCTCCTCCCTTTTCAGGTACCGTCATCATTGATCATTTTAGCTCTGCTATGAATTATTTTGTGTACTTTGCCTCTTGAAAATGAAGGTAGTTACTGTAATTGAATTTTGACTCACAAATAAATTTAGATAAAGGTTTTCAAAACTTCTTGAGACTGTGGTTAACCAGAGCGAAGAGGTAAATGCCATTCTACCTTAAACTAACTCAGAAATCAGATCCATTGAGAACAGGAAATATTTATAGAGTTGGTAAGACTTGATAAAGGTGAATAACAAAGTTACAGGTATTACACAAAAATGATGCTAGCGGGGTTTTACTAGCTTATTGTATGAATGTGGTTTGGGCCCAGGTGAGTATTAGGTGTATGTGTGACCAGAGCTGGTAACCGACGCTCCATCAGTTGCCCCCGCTGCACCGAGCCTTTGCTCATGGACGGTGTGGCCGTGACTTTGGAGCCAACTGCCTTTCTCCCTCCTGACTCTCTGGCCCTTTTCCCCCTCGGGTAGCCCGCTGCTAAATTTGCTCTTGGTGTTTCTGGGAATGTTTTTCTCTTTGACTTTTGGACTTGGACCCTTGTGTCCGCCGCCATTTTGTGACTTGCTTCTTTTACTCCCTTATACCTGATCCGCCATCTTAGAGATCTCTGACCTCTTCCTCTGTCCCAACTGTGCGACCTTTCTATTGTCTCCCCTCTGCCTCTGACCTACTCCTTGCTGTCGAACTCGTTACTATCTCTGTTTCCCTCTCTCGCTTTGTTTCACTTTCACTTTCCTGTCCTTATCTGCATTCCTTTCCCTCTCTCCTTTTGTTACCCTCTCACTTTCCTGTCCTTCTCTGCCTTTTTTTCCCTTTCTTTCTGTGCTCCCTCTTCCTTCCCCTGCCCCTTAGATTGTTCTTGTCTCCTATTCTCTGCCGCTTTTACTGCTATCGCACTGCTTTTCGTTGCCTCACCTGGCATCTTCGTTTGCCATCCTCGAGTATTCTCATGTCCTTACCCCCTGTTTTTATTGTGTAACTTTGTGTAATTTATTGTACCTCTGTTGATACTCTTGTAAAGCGCTCAGATACCTCTGGGTCTGGCCAGCGCAATATAAAACTAACAAAATAAATAAATAAATAAACTGTGGAAGGCATGGCATTTGACGCATTGCGAGTTTTACTAGCTTTTGAAAATCTGTGAATATGCCAAAATGTATGGGTGAATGCATGGGAATATCCATGCTCCACCCATGGAATGCTTCACAATGAAAGGTAACACAAGGCAGCACTATGCATTTTGGTACTTTACCAAACCACGGAAAGACAAGCAAAGTGGCTTTGCATGGCTTAATATCTACCAAAAATGAGTTTACATCACAAACACTATCCAACTGTGATGCAAAATCATAGGAAATCTGCCCCTGGAACTTTGGGAATACTTGTAGACAGGTTGGAAGTGTGTTTAATGACCATTTTTTATTTGAACCCCCTCGCGCCTGCCCAAAAGCAGACACATAAGCGTTTTTGAAGACACATCCGGGGAGCTTGTGATACTGGTAATGGATGTACACTGTGTGAAGCCTCCACACCCAAGCTGCAAGCCCACTTTATACAGGAGTGTCCAGCTCACTTTGTGGTCACTGAAATATCAGCTCTTTACCATTTGACTGTGTGAAGATGCGGTGTGACACATGATATAACCATGTGTGTTGGCATGTCTAAGTGCATTATTTTAATTTTATTTCACTTGAGTGTTTGTCATCACTGGGAGGAAGTTGTCCACCTGAACAGAGCATGGCTCTGCACCTGATCCCATCTGTTTGCAGCTGGCCGTGCAGGCTCTGAGAGTGGTGTCCCAGAAAAGGTTTCAGGCTTGACATCTGCTTCAAGTCTTGAGAAAGTAATAAAGACAAACTTCTACTGTTGCTTTTGGAAAGTGCCAACTTTAATAGTGCTCTTTGTCTTTCATGGGAGAGCCAAACCAAGGTAAGAAGAATTTTGATAGTGAAGAAACAAGCATCTTTTCAAAATGCAAATGACAATAACAATAAGAGTGGGCTGAGACTAAGGGCCTGATTTAGTTGTTGGTGGTCCTGGGACCGCCATCAGTTTTTGGCAGTCTGACCACCCACATACTTGGTGCTCTGACCACCTGCATAGCTGGGGTCCAACTTCCCGCATACCTGGTAGACCGACGGGCTGATTAAGATGCAGGCTCTGAGACCACCATCTGACCAACTCAAGATAGCCTCCACGGCCAGATCTGAGCTCCCATGGCGGTAGCGGTGCGGAGAGCGGCAGTCAATGGTGGTGGTGCCAACATGGGCACCGCCATCAGGATGACAGGAGGGCACCTATGTATGCCCCCATGCCATCTACACAGTTGCGTGCTCTGTTGCTCCTGCAGACCGTGCTACAGGGAATTAGTGCACCAGACCACCCAGATGCATTTTAGCATGGCTGAAATTGGCTGCGGCTCTTAACCCCTTCGCCGCGGCACGAATTCCGCCGCGGCGCTGGGGGGGTTTGGGGTCAGCGCGGCACCGCCATGCTCATGACGGAACCACTCCGTCATGAGCCACGGGCGCGCTGTGCTCATGACGGAGTGGTTCCGTCACGACTCTGCCCACTCGCATTATTCGCCCGCACAGGCGGGGAATCAGCGACGCGTGGGCGGAGCGGCCTCAGCATGACGGAACCACTCCGTCATGAGCACACGGCGCCCGTGGCTCATGACGGAGAGGTTCCGTCATGAGCACGCAAGGGGTTAAGTAGAGTCGCAGCAGTCTGCCGTCATAACTACGCCGCAGGCACACCGCCTGCCTTTCGGTGATATCATAATATGGCAGCCGAGATGCTGCCTGGTTGTCAGCATTTTCCCTAATGGCGCCGCCGCAGGCTGGCGGTGTGCACGCCAACAACTAAATCAGGCCCTAAGTGCAACATCTTGCGGCTACAACTGGTAGTAATGATTTAGAGTTGCCTCTCTCTCGAAACCTATATGCGTATGAGTGTCAGTTAGGTGTGCATGTTAAAATTAGGGGTGGTTGTAACTTGCATAATCCTCTCTAGCATAACTATGTGTAATTACCTCCCATTCACTCATACTCATAACAATGAGTATTTTCTGTGAGAAGCATAATCCAGCATTTAGAGCTATTTTCGTAGTGCAAGATGCACTCTTGCATGTGAAATGGGCTAAAGAGTACATTTTGCAGTAACAAAATAGTACTAAATGCTACAGTACACAAACAGCAGAAGTCAGCAGCCGCTCCCTCTCAGTGAGTTCATTGCTCCTGTGCTCCTGTGGAAGAATTTGTGCCCCAAATGACTCTTAGTTACTCAAGCTGGTGCAATCATATAATTTCAGAAATGTCGTACTCTGATTACTCGTGTGTAATAGAAATTTTGCCCAGGTCTAGTTAAAATGTACAGTGAGATCTGTGAAAGTAATTATTATTATTATTAGTTAACATTTCTTAAGCTCATAGCTACCCTAAGGCATCCCAGCGCTAGCAGCCGAGCGAGTAGAGGAGTGAGTTTACAGGTTGATGTTCTGGAACAGCCAGGTTTTCAGGTGCTTTCGAAAGGTAAGATGGTGGGTCTCTGAACGTAGCTGCAGGGGAAGGGTCTTCCAGAGCCTGGCTATGCAATAAGAAAAGGAGCTGCCTCCACTTTGTGTCTTTTGGATTTGAGGGATTACGGCCAGGCTCAGGCTCGCGGAGAAGTTTCCTTGGTTGACATTGTGAGCTGTTGTTATTTCAAGTAGCGCCTCGAGTTACTTGATGACACAATGGAGCATATTTTCAAGCCCCTAGTGTCTCTGGAAAGTCACTTTTTTGACGCTCCGTTGGTGCTCTTTGCTAGCTCATATTTACAAGGCCTCGCTAAGCCACTTAGCGTGGATTAACACAACATAGCCCTCTGCAAAGCAGTTTTCTTCGGCAAAGGGGCGTGCAATAGGTGTTGTTCTGGGTTTTGCCAGTAATACCCATGGCTTTATGACACTGCTCCAGATGTACAAGGGTCTGTAAATCTGAGGCAGGGCCAAAGACAAACTCCTTTCAAAAGGAGGCATTAGAGTGGCGCAACCAGGAGCAATACTTCATTTGTCCTCATTGTTTGCTCTTTCTACCTGTGCTGCATTCTGCAGCACACGTAGAAGGAGCAAAACACCAGTAACGATTGTTTTTGTGCCGGTAGGTGTCCCTTCCTGCACAAGTACAATCATCCCTGCAATGCACCCTTTCACCATGCTAAAGGGTGCCTGCATTGTTGCTAGGCAGCTTTCTTATCACCGGCGCAGGGGTGAGCACAGGGATGTCCCATATTCTTGTTAATACAGCGCATCCCTGTGTTTTCAAAATGAGTAAAATTGCTTGCGGCACTACTCTGAGCTATTTTCAGGTAAATATACCCAATGTCTTTAGGGCTGATATCCGGGCCCTGCACACCTGCACTGGATGTGATGAGTTCATTAGGAGAGTGTAGTCTGACAGTGGTAGAATGTGCGCCTTTGTTCTACTTAAAAAGGGAGAGCTTGGTGTATTTGTGTATAAAGATTCCTGTGAGTTGACTGCGTGCCCTGATCTGGAGCTATGTGCAGTGAGTACATTCAAAGGCTTTGTCCTTAAGAATTGTGAAGAGGTTGTGTGGGTTTGACAGTCCAGGTAATAAATGTATGAACTTCACATGTACTAGTTCATTGTGGGTTGATGTTCTGTGGATGTAATGCAACCACATTCAGTGATCCTGTTGGTGGGATTGGACAAAATGTGTAAGGTAAAGAGGAGGAGGGAGAAAAAAGGGATCAGTGCAGCCATGTCATCACCTAGTAAATAAAGTGTGTGCATTTGTGTTAGGTTTGGATTGGATGTGTATTTGTCATTTGTGCGTCACTAGTTTGTGTTTGTGTGTGCATGTGTTGTGTGTGTGTGTATGCGTGGGTGTGTATGTGTGTGTGTGTGTGTGCATGTGTTGTGTGTGTGTGTGTGTGTGTGTGTATGTGTGTGTGTGTGCATGCATGTGTTTCTATTCTACTTCCATCCCTCATTAGTCCTCAGATCTCTCACATACAACACAGAAGTGCATACAACCTACATTAGACTGTTAATGATCATCGTATGTTTTCCGGGAACTCACTAATGGCCATATTAAGAAAGCGCCTTTTATTTGAGGACACAGCTGTAGCTACCTTTTGATACCAGCCTTCCCCGTTTCACCCCCAAGGTAGGCTGTAGCACCAGATGGAGACAGCACAGTTTCAGTGTGCAGTAAACCACACGTCTTTCCGCAGTGGGCTGCAGTTCAGGACACAGGTCTACAGACCACACAGACAACATGAGAGGTAGATTTTTGTGAGTGCTTGCTTTATTTCATGCAGATGATTGAAACAGGTGAAGCAGAAGCGTATACACCTTGTCCAGCTGTTCAGGTGAATAGAGAGATGAGGACAGACATTGTGAAAACAGCTCAGTTAAATTCTGGAATCAATGGAGAAGAAATTCTGATGATTGCCGTGTGCACCGTGTGAAGTAGAGTGAATGGCAGACACGAAGGAGCTGGCCAATCAGGGCATGTCCTCGAAACTCTTATCTCAATTAACTTTCCTCACACTTTGTAAGGCTTCAGGGAGCTGGCTTGGTCGTTAAAGCCGATGCTGCGATAGTCGGGCTGCTCGTCTCCAGCCAGGGTCACGATGCAGGTGCCCTCGTAGTCTTTGTCCGGGTAGATACGCCAGGCTCCCTTCTTAACTTTGTGAGAAGAGATTATGTCATTCATTTCATAAGGATTCAGGTTTGGTGTACCCGAATTTAGGGTGGTTTTGTTGCCCCCATAATTGCAGTGCTCATAGATGGTGATTTCTGGATCACTCAGCCCCCCCTTCACAATGCGCACTGAGGAGATCTCTTTGTTAAATTCTCCCAGAGAATCGTGATCCCCCTCCCGGAAGAGCTCAAACTCCCCCTTGAAGGCCTTCTCTTTAAAGACGACGCAGGGGTTTCCACTCACTCTCATTGACTTGGCCCGCTTCAGGAATCCAACTGATGACAAATCTGATAGATCTTGTTTGACAGCCACAGAAGATGCGCCCTGGCAGCCCTCTTCAGCGAAGAAGTGAATAGTGCTCATGATGGACCTTTCTGTAAGCGCTTAAAGTCAGCAGACTCTGGTGCTAGGCGCTGTGAGTGTCTTTCAGGTGAATCACAAGCGGGTGTCTCTTAGACGGTGTGACCTGGAAGACGTGGTCGCCCTCAGGAGAAGCAGCAGCTCGACTCGCAGGCTATTCTGTAATGGTTAAAAATGTGCATCTGGTTAATATGAAATGACAGTGTACGTTTGATTGACACAAGCTTGTCTCCTCATGAAGGATTACTAAGGGCCTGTGCACAAATCTGCATTTAGCTGTCGAGTATTTACTCTGTGTCATACGTTAACACAAGTGGACATTCACTGTGCAAACCTGTAGTAGAAATCACATGTAACAATCAGGAGTTTTTGTGTTCTTCTTTAATTCTGAACGATTGCCCAGCCAACACATGTTTCGTCTGGGGAAGTACCCCGAGACTTCTTCAGGGCTGAAAGGATATGTAATAGAACAATGTCTAAGTCAATATGACCCGACAGTAAACACATGATAATACTGTACAAGGCGACCAGTGTTGGCGAGTGAGCACCCTAAGTGACATCATAGTTTATGTTTACACGAGAATATGCAACTACATGTCAGGTGCGGGTACCCGGTGAATGGTCATACAGTCATCGTGAGCATGAGTGAAAATAACACATGGTTACTGTGCATTGGATAGATCTGTGACACAAAATCGGTGCTATGATAAGTTAGAGAGAAAAATAAGAAATAGATTGCAGAAGGACTGTGGAGAGGGAGAGGGAGAAGGGAAGAGGATTAGTGAGAAAAGGGAACTCAGGATAGCGAGGTGGGGAAAGAGCTGAACATATCAGTGTAGAGGACAGGGCCCTCGTGAGCACAGAGTGAGAGTAAGGACAGGTCCACAAGTGAACTGGGATCACGACCCGTGGCGACCAGTCGCAATTTAAGCTGATCAGTGAAGCCGTGAGGTGAAATCACCGATCCAAGTAGCAAAATCCTACCTTTATGGCAATGGGAAGGAGATCAAGATCTAAGTGTAATGACAGATTAGGAGCCAGAGGGTAAGGACTTTGTCGACATCTTTGGTGCGTGGAGTGGAGAAAGCGAGATGAGGAAAGTATCTCACCTCTCTGCCGGTTGTACCTCATTCCCGGTTGACTATTGACAGTAAGTATTCATTAGCCAATCAATCGGAGGGGTTCGAAATGGGGACCACGGTGGAGTACAAGTTAGGGCTTCACTGTAATAGAGAATATGCGTGTTGGTTGTACTACTGGACATCAATAGGTGGAGGAAAGGGATGGGAGAAGAGGCATCTCACGTCTTAACCAGTTATACTTCCGTCCCGGTTCCAGGTAAGAGGTAAGTATCTGGACCAGGTGCATCCAGCGCTAGAGCCCGGAGTAAGGGCTTCACTGAAAGAGAGGAGATGTGTGTCAATCCCAAGAAAACACAGAAGAGGTGGTGGTCACTGATGTTGACTCTGGATATAGTTGAGATGCCTAGGCTATGGAAAATGAATTTTTGGTTGACAAAAGGTTTGG
This sequence comes from Triturus cristatus, assembly GCF_964204655.1. Taxonomy (NCBI): domain Eukaryota; kingdom Metazoa; phylum Chordata; class Amphibia; order Caudata; family Salamandridae; genus Triturus; species Triturus cristatus. Next base: position 1,197,508,658 of record NC_140582.1, on the reverse strand, counting down.
CTCCATAAAAGGATCATATTAATCTACGCAGCCTAAATCTGAAGCACTGCCATAGCTGAAATATTGATGAGGAAAATGTATTTCGAAGATTGATTTTAAATCTGCTTTGCTCATTTGCTGAAAAGGAATGCACATTACGAATATCAAGGCAATAATACTACCAAAGCAGGTGAAGGGTTTTTGCCTGGTCAAAGCCCCCAGCAGGTCATCTAAAACCCCTAACCACGTGTTTGGTGAAACACATTTTTTTAAATAGGATTTTTTCAGTAGGCTATTTTATTTCTGTTTTTCTGTTTTAGCACTAAATTTGAAATGAGGGCCATGGACTACTTGAAAAACAGTAATATATGTTATAACAACAACATAGGCCCTCATTACATGTTTGTCGGAATAGGGTGGAGTATTTTCCACAAGTGTTTTTTAATATTTACAATAATAGACTTTGGGAAATGCAGTTGATAAAAAGGGTTAAAGAATGTTCAAGAAGAGACTGAGGCAACTACAATCACACTTATCACTATCATCTAATGAATTATCCAAGTACAAAGGGGCATATTATCAAGCCAGGCGATAAAATTATCGCCGCTTTAGCGGCAGAAAACTGCTGCTAAAACGGCGATAATGGGCTTGATAATATGCTCTATGGAATTCCAATTGAAGCCCATGTTAAATGTGAAGGGCGTCTAACATGGGCTTCAATTGGAATTCCATAGAGCATATTATCAAGCCCATTATTGCCGTTTTAGCGGCAGTTTTCTGGCGCTAAAGCGGCGATAAATTTATCGTCTGGCTTGATAATATGCCCCAAAGAGAGTGGTGCACGGATCTGGAAGACCAGTCACTTAATCTTCCACACAGGACTAAAACTCCATAGATTAATTGCAAGAAAATGTTTCAGCATCCATCAGTCATCATAAGATATATAAGAACAATTTAACTGATATAGTGCACAGACTCCATCAAGTCTTTTTATTACAATCTTTTCAATCTTCTTTTATTTCTCTTTGAATTCGGGTTCCTGCCACATTACGCCATATGTGAGCTCTGATACACACAGGTCTTGAGGCCAAGACTAGGTTAAATTTAATAAGATGGAGATATTGCAATTGATTGGATCTTGACATTTCACACGCCAAGACGATGTGCTGCAATACAATTGGCACCCTGCACAAGTGAAACAATAGATCTGTTACTCTGGTAGAGCTATCACATTTCTCCACATTTATTGCCCATTACTTTGAGACACTAAGGGGCATATCAGCAACAACCGGCGATAATTATCGCTAAGCGCACTTAGCGCTAGGATCATTATTGCCGGCTATCGCTGGTTGATATCGCCGAGATAGCATGCTATCAGCGACACTTATCTCGATTGCGATAAACAAACCAGCAATAGTTGCAAAAAGGTGCGATTATCGCTGGAAATCCAGCGATAAACGCACAGGCACAGCGGTTACCTTGTTGATACGGCTGGGTGGTCTCAGCCCTATAACCCACCACCCATTGGCTAACATTGTTTAGTCAAAGGAATAGCAGGTGTAAAGAAACCTGCGATGAGCGCGGTTAGCGCTCCTTTCATCATCGCTGCACAGGTTAGCATGCAGGTTGATAATAGGAGTAATGTCGCTTAGCGACATTTTCCTAGAACTATCTCTGTGTTATGCCCACTTTGCATCTCATTAGCGATGCAAAGCTGGACGTTGTTGTAACGGGTGCTAAGTCAGCAAAACACGCGATAGCGTGTCTTTGCTGATAAGGCTATGAAATTATCGCCGCTTTTCCCCCGAAAACGGACGCAAAAGCGGCGATAATTTCATAGCGCCGCCTTGATGATATGCCCCTTAGATTCTTGAAATTTCTAGTCTACATGAGTGCAATTACCTTAACAAGCACTGAGGAAGTCTCTGCTTAGGGAGAAGCGCCGAGACACCCTCGGGTATTTGTGCGCTTTAAAAATTGCATAAACATAAACATAAACATACATTGAAATTCAGAGAAGAAAAGTTTTTAAAAAGAATAAGAACATTGTGAATAAAGAAACCCTTTTTAGGAAAAACTTTGATGGAGTCTGTTCACTATTCATATTGTTCTTATTGCTCTGATGACTTGTGGGTGCTGAATCCGTTTCTTGTATTTAGGGTTAAAGAATTCTAAGTTTGTATTGTCTTTAAAGAAGGGATGGTGTTCCATCCACGTGCATTTTGATGAATCTGTGCTCATCACAGGGACATCCACATGCTCGCACAGTTTCACTGTTCCTCACCAGCCCCACTTAATTCCTTGTATCCTCCTGCCTTTTGTCCTGGGTGACATTATATCTTCTAACCCAATTCTTGTCGAGCCTTTCTTTTTTCAGTCAGACTGTGTTAATCAAAGCCACTAAAGCAGTCTCCATGCCTTGCTCACCAGAGACACCAACTTGTACTCAGAATATGGCACATTAGAACACAATGAGTTGTTGGGCGCTCCTGTCATCTAACTCTTCTCATATTGCTCTGTTAACCTTTGCACCAGGCAGGATGAAGGTCTGTAGTGTTTTTTTTAATCGGTTAATGTCTTTGGAACATCTCATTATTAACTCGCATAGCAAATTTGCAAACATCTACAGCAACTATGCAGAGAACTCATTGCTAATCTACCCACCACCACCCAAGATGGCTACCTTACCAAATGGATAACCCTCACCAGAAATTGTGCGGACAAACCCCACATTTGCCCCAATGGACCCATGCCCCCACCACATCTACAAACTGGGGAAATCACCAATCAGCACCATCCTGACCCACATCATCAACATCTCCATCAAAAACCCCACTTTCCCGGATGAATGGAAACTTGCAGGAATCAACGTCCTCCTCAAGGAGCACACAGTCATCCCGAATCAACTGAGCAAATTCCGACCCAACTCCCTGCTTCCCTATCCAGCCAAAGTGATTGAGAAGGCCATCAACAAGAAACTCGCAACCCACCTCAAACTCCCCAGTCACCTATGCTCTGCCTCACTCTCATTTCCAAAGCAAACACAAGGAGATGATGGACGGAACACTAAAACTTTTCAGACACTCACCCCCAGTCACAGATCTGGGTTGAATCCATCATCATTCTTTAGCTCACTTTGCCACCTCAGTTCAGACCCAGCCATATGCAAATCAGTCTTGACCCTGTGCCTCATGGGAACAGTCCAGCCCGAACTGCCAAGCCAGGTCTTCCCTGAACCGGAAACAAGCCTCCTGGGACCGGTTTGTGAGTAACACCCTTCATTATACAGGCTAGCTTGAATCCAGTGGCATAGTGAGCAAGGGACCCACGTCTGGGCATACTCTGCCAACTGACTCTCATTTCCAACTGTCCCTGCATCCTCAAAAGCAAAACTGGAGCTTGCTGTTTCTCCCACATCACACCCAAGACAACAAACAGCCTCAACACATCAGTCTCCTCCTCACTGCTTGAGTTCCACAAGAGGCTAAACACATAAGCACCTCGGGGACCACAAACCTGCACACCTGCCCAACCGCCTGGATACGGGTGATTAATGAGCTATAGAAATCAATATAACATAACATGCTCTCTATTGTTTTTTTCTCTTTGTTGCACAACTTGAACCTAATGTATAACTGACAAAGCAGCTTCACCTGTGATAGAATGTAAATGACCTTTCCTACCAGGTCTACAGACTTTGTATAAGAAAGACTGTCACAGTCCTGGAGTATGCACTAAGATGTGGGTTTTTGCATTTGGCTGAGATCAAGAAAGACAAAAGGCTGAGGGTCTCCTTCACCTTCACAAATAGACTGCAGTCTCACCCCCACCACCTACCAAAGGGCAGTGCTTCAGGAAGTTTCAGTAGCGTCCCCTTACTAACAAACTCTTCTTTAATTACTAAATGGAGCCCAGTCACCATCTTCTTCACTTTAGTGTCTGTCTTTTCACTCTCAAACCATTCACTCTGTACACTTCAACTTGTGCCACACCACAACCAGGGGCATCCAAAATGGATCTCTCAGTGCCTTTATGATTAATACTGTGAGCCAAACTTGAGGATGAACATCACTACACATCCACTCCACAATTTAAAGTATCTCCTTCTTTCTGTGTGCATTAGTTACCCAAAGATTTATCTCACATTGCTATGATCTTGAGGTTACTCCTTCCTTCAGCACAGTCTAAGCTTGTGGTATTTCCCGGTATAGGTGTCCTCCCATTACCTTTTGCTTCCAATACATTAGCTGATCATCTGACCTTGCTGGTAGCCTTACAGTGGACAGACTGTTTACGTGATCCTAATACTTACCAAAAGTACCCAATAATTCAACTATGTTCATATGCAAATTATGCATCTTCTTTTTATAGTCTTGCCTTCTAAATCCTGCAGAAAAACTGACTGTGTCGAACGTCTCAATGGTTCTTGTTGTTTTTTTCTTGTCAAACAGGCGTAATCTCAATGATTGTATTTCAAAACATTGACCACGGCTAATATCAAAGCTCACAATCTCTCCTTCTTTGAAACTCACACCCCTGCCACCTGACAATCCCTAAACACCTCAAGCTCATCTACTAACCCCAGTAACCACCCGCCCGCCCCGCCCCAATAATGAGCGCACAGAGACTCATTTTATTAATTTAATCTACCACAAAGAAACTGGAAAGAATGCATTGAATGGTTTGCTTGAGCACCCTAGATGAATCCCAGTAACTAACAAGAACCACTAACACTTGTCTAACCACTAGCCTTTGGTTCCGGGGCAGCATGCTGCTCGGTGTAAAGCGCATCAGCGTCTCATCAGGGGCAGTAAGCGCTATATACATGCAATTACTACATAATACAATACCCTGGCAGTCTTTGGTCACCGGCACATGAAGCAGCAGCTTGGCCTTCTAGATGAGGGTTCTGGCTGTCTCTGGGCACTCTCAGGTGAAGCAGGAGGCGGTCTCTCAGGCTGAGAGAGCACACTGGCAGTCTCGGTCACCCTGGGAGAGCCAGAAGATGTCTCTCTGTGGACACCTGGGTGTTTTATACTCTCTCAGCCCTCACTCAAAGGCAGGTATGTGGGGCCACATTCCCACCCACATATCATGTGTCATTACTGGGAAACGGAGCTATCTTCCTTATATGGATTGCACAAAGATTGATTGAAAAGAAGTGTTCACAGCCAAAGGGTTTTTCATGCTTCTAACACGGATACGTTGTTGAAAAGACTCCTTCAGGTGTTTTCAGAAAATGCAGTAGATTCGTATTTGAATTTCAGTATTGTCACTGTGAATATACTGAGTCATTTTGTCACAACTCGTTTCACAAATAATCGTTGCTTAAGTACTGCAGCCAGACACTTTGCAATATTAATACATAGTTCATTAGTGGGATGAACTAATGGTAAAGTTAACAGGTCAGCATTCTTTCAAAGCTGTGCATTATTGAATATTTGTGCAGCTCTTCGTCAACGCTCCCGGGCAGGATGTGACAGAAGGAGAGCAGATAAGATTCTTTCTGCAAACCACATAAGCAGCAGAGTTCATGTCTAACTGAACACAAAACAAAAACACTTGCACACTCTTGTGTAAATGTGCACAGTGTAGTGTGAACCTCACGTTTTTTTGCTTACTAGAAAACGCTTAGATATTTTGCTTTTTTTATTTTTTTTGCGGTTTCTTTTTTTTTTTATTTCAACATGTTTTATTACATTTATTTTAAACAGGAACACATTAGTAGTTCTGTTACAGGGTTTGCATCGCTAAACCAAATTGCTTTTTGCCTATATAATTCTGTGCATTCCCTACCTGTCTTAATAATGCAGAAAGAAAGGAAAATAGAAAGGAGCTTGAGAGCCAAGGGGTGAAAGAAGAGATAGAGAAATATCTAAGTCTTATGTACCTAGGTGAAGGATACATAACGCTTAGATATTTCAATGGAGCCGGGAAGAAAAATCTAAGACTGAACTCTCTGCTCACACTGAGTACCAACTGTTTAGGAATACCAGGCTTCAGATTAATCAGTTCTACTTTCAAATAAATCAAGGTTTAAAAGCACAATTGGTGGTGGTGAAATTATCCCAAACTCAGCTGAGGTTATATTGACCAGCTAAGTTATTCATGAAACAAAGAGACCAGCTCCCCTTGATTTCCTTCCACAAGTTGGCTTTAAGTAACAATAGTTCCTCCAGGGGGGCGAACTGTTGAATAATTGGATATTTGAGGGAGTCAGCATTAGTCTGCAACTGGGAACAATTTGGCCCATAGGACGTCATGTTACTGCTCTGGGATTTTGTTTCTAATCTTAAACAGTCACTTCATCCTTTTTATTTTTTATCTGTTTTTAGAATTTATTACATTCCCTTCTATGAAGTAATAACAATAACAAAGAAGAGAGTTCACGATGATCTTCGGTGATGAAGACACTATTTAATTCCGCTGTCAACATGCATGTTCTATTTGGCAGATGTCATGTCCATGTCTTACCAGTTATTCTTCTTCATGTCCATTTTTCATGGGGAGCATGTGCTGACCTTACAGAGGGAGGAATAGTCATGAAAATATATTATTATTATTTAAGCTTGTATAGCGCAACAGCTACCCTCACAGGATTTACCGGCGCGTGAAGCCAGCTAGAGTGCAGCCAGAGTGTGCATCTAAAACAACCAGGCCTTCAGGCGTTTCTGAAAAGCGGACAGTGAAGCACACCTTCTCAAAGCAAGCGGCAATTCATTCCTGAGCTTGGGGCCCAAATAGGCAAAAGTTTACTTATATGCCGTATAACTTGGCTATTTCAAGCATTATGTCATTAAAAAGGATCAATACAGTAACACATTGACATATTTACATGAAGAAACGTAAACACTTGATGAATTGTTAAAGACAAACTAGAATGTGAATCAAAAGATTGATCCACCACATTTAAGAAACAACACACATAAAAAATGAATTCATGCATTCTAGACATGACACTCACTAGACATTACATGCATATCTTGGACATTGCATACATTGGATATTTTAATTGTCCTATTACTGGGCCAATTGTTCCGTATGTTAGACCTACTCTACTTATCTAAATACTGGGACCTATCTACTGCATCTCCTCGATATTGGTTTAGTGGACAGTTCTCAGAGGTCAGAGTGAGGGTAAATTGGTTCTAGTCTAGGCCATCTTAATTGCATTTAGACTATCCGTCTTTTAACACAGTTTTTTCAGGTGGTCACTCTTGGCCTCTGGAAAGTTTGTGCCGACGCATTTCGACCTTCGTGGTGGGACCAGGAGCTATTCGGTGGAAGGTCTTCCTCAGGGCTGGGGAAACTTTGGTAGGACACTGAAATGATATAATGCAAAGAGAAAGGATGTTATGTTGTGTAAGTTAATAGCTCTGTACTGTGTTGAATCTTGTTGTGTTCCTAAAAAAATATATATACATACCAAAACTATTGATGGAGCAAGGTTTCGTATAAAAAGAAACTTGCTCATATGCAATCCTCTTGAATAACCTGCAACATTGTAACCAACCTGTCTGTAAATACAAATTTTGCATCACATTTTACATACGTATCGAGGGGAAGCTTTTCTATGTGCTTTGCTAATAAGTAACCAGAGTGTCCTAAAATGGCCGCAAAAAAAACCGCGGGTATTCTTCTGCGCATGCGTCGAACATCTACGTAGTGTGACGTCTTCTGTCGCTTGGGGGAAAACTTTGCAGCTGCGCAATAGCTTTTAATATGGCTGCTCGAAACCTTCGCACTAAAGCACATGCTGCGCTGAAACTAACTTATGCAAGTTTTACTAAGCTATTAATGCAAAAGATGTATTAAGTAAATGGGGTTAGAGTAGAAGTAGGTGGTATACAGTGAATTCATTTAATTTTGTATTCTAACGTGTTCTTCTCTGACTTTATTAATAGCTCGTATTTGGGCCTCAGAGGGTGACCACGTCTTTGTTTCCTTGTGGCAACTACGCATGCGCCCCATCTGCTTATCCTGAGACCAATGAAGTCATTGGGTGACTGCCAAACCCTAAGCCCAGCAAGGACATGGGAAGAACAACTTCTGACCCTACAAGAGGAAGATGAAACATTGTATTACAGACTTATCGATCTACATGAAATGCTTTTGGGAATAAAACTTGTGGGTATTAAAATTAAGGGGCGGGGAGCAAGACAATAGAACTAAAGAAAATTATTGCACTTAGTATGGTGTGATGTCCTCACCCCACTGCTTGACCCAATCAAATTGCGGGTGAACATGGAATTGAAACATTTGGGGGTGGATCATACATTTGAATTGGTATAACAGAGGTAAGTTCTAGATAGTTAGACACACTTGACCCACGAGATGCTGATGCTATGCTGAGATGTTGCCCGATTTTGCTGCAATCTGACTGAAGAATCCAACACTAGGGAAATTCGCGGAACAACCGAGGAGGTACATCTAGGAAGGGGTTCGGACAAGCCCGAGCCGGAGAGAGTAGCACCAGAGAGGTGTGTAATGCTGGTGTTACACTAGAAGAGGTCACCTTCCCGGTCCCGAGTCGGTCCTGAATCCTTGACACTCTGATGTCGGGGTCCTCACACCATTCTAGGTAAATATAATTGAGGGGTTAATGCTCCGCATTTGCTCTCTATTCCTTCTCTCCTCAGGTACTGTCATTGCAAGAATTGAATTAATGCAAATTGATTATAAACTAACTGTACTATTTCTCCTGATGGAGAATTCTGGTATATCTATGTGTATTCTGATTTGACTCAAAAAATTATTAATTCAGATAAACTTTTAAAACTCCTTCTGAGTCTGTGGTTCTTTGAATAAAAGATAAATGTAATATTGTATTTCCTCCCTATTCTGATCTACTACTAGATCTTTTGAATGTGCATTTACTCAGGAGACAGGAATGGTAAGAATACTGGTGTAAAGGTTTCCTAGGATAATCAAAATTGATGACCAGTGGATATTTGCTAGCTCATTGAATGTATGAATGTATATGGGCGCAAATGAATGTTGTGTGTATGAATGTGTAGAGCTGGTAAACTCTGCTGCATAGGTTTTACTTGGTAGCAGAGGCATGGTTAGTATAATTAGTTAGGTGAGGTGTGTATTTGAATTTTGAATTATTGATTTATGTTTCAACCAAAACCCGTTATGTATTGTTTTATTTCGTCTGGAAATTCCCGGGAATATTGAATAGCGGGTGGTGAATGGAAGCCACACTACAGTGAGGTTATTGGTCTGGATCGAGAAAGTGCTGAAAGTTACGCAGGACTAGAAGCACTAAGTTAGGGAATAATTTCTTGTATGTTAAGTGAGAATAATAGGTAGCGAGGAGTTCGCTGGTGAAAGTTTGGTATTATATCACCTAGAGAGGATAATACTGAAGGAGTAGCAGGTTCTCTGATGCTTGTGTGAAGAGTAAGCGGAAAGGTTTTTTCATAGTGTGTAAAGAGTAAGTGGAAGGGTTTTACTCGCAGTGAAAGAAATTCTACTATTCTTTGAATTAGTGGGTCAAACACAATAACGAATGTTTATACGTTAATTAATGAAATTGTTTGTAACGTTTATGAGAAAATAAGTTTTCGCATTACCTTGTGAAGGAGGGGTCAGTTGCGGGTGCTGCACTAACGTCACTGAGAGCCGCGCTGGGATTGCTTGAAGCAGCGGGCGTGTAGTTGATGTGAGTTTGTAAAGGAGGGGTCAGTAGTAAGGAGTGATACTGACATCACAGAAAAGCCACGCAAGCACTGGCTGAGCGAGAGAACAGAGTAGAAGTTGATTGGTCTTCAGAATAGAAAACGCGCTGGTATTGGAGAAATATTAGGATTAAAGCAAGCGTTTGATTGGTCATCAAAATAGAGATCCCGAGAATAATAATAGACAGTGGAATTTGCATGTATGATTTAACATTAATAGGGACTCGTCCAGACAGAAGATTTATAGGGTTTGCTTACGAGCAGTACCTTAACAAGCACAAGCACGCAATGTACGGGGAAAAAAGAAAAATTTCATTTATGCAAAAAGTTAAAAATTATTTCAAAATGACAAACCAATTAAGAGTAGAGAAGGGATTCTCATTCCTCCTCCAAATACGCCTGCATCATACATGATGGTGGAGAGAGGCTATCCTACCTGTGTATGGTTAGAAAATTGGGTAGAATACACAAAAGATGATGGAATATTAGCATTTCCTGAGTACGGAATTTTTAATGGAAGAATATTGTACAATTTAAGAACACGAATGAATGAATTAGAACCCAGACCTAGATTGACTCAGTATGAGGCTCTAGAAGAATGGGAGATGGAAGCCTTTGAACGTGATAGACCACAAAGTAACAGGACCTTAAGCAAATATTATCTGAAATTTCCCCGAGAGACTAGAGATAGTCAAATGAAACAACGGAGACAGGCCATGGTGGCAGAAGGTTTATATCCTGTGTCAACATCAGAAGAGCAGACAGGAGGTAAATCTACAGAGAAAACCAAGCATTTGACCATGATAGATAGTGGAGAAGCAGAAGAAGGGTATTTAGAGGACGTATCGATGAAAAGTCCTCCACCTTATAATGAAGGATTTGATAGAATGACCCCTAGCGCCCCAATGGTAAGAACACCTTTGGTTCCACAAATAGTACATGACATCGCCAACAGAGTACTTCAAGAAAAAGAAAAGGAAGCAATTAAATAAGAATAGAGATGAACTGATCCAGAAAATAACTCTAATGAATATACATCCTGATGCATTGACCATACCAGTAACCATAGGTCCAGTAGTCCCATTGTATGGTGAAAAGCCAACTGTTCTAAAATTCCTGTAATACCTACCTCAAGCATAGAACCTAGAAAAGAAAAAATGAATGTGAATCAGTAATATCATTAATGGATTTGCCCATAAGAGAGCCAATAATGGAAACCCGAAAATAAATTTACCCAGTTGTTCAAAGGAAATTAGACTAGAAACCTCAACAGCAACTAGAAGTGCCACAATAGTAACACCAGAAGATATAGAGAGATGGTCTCAAGAAATAGAGAAGCCAAAGTCACAACCAAAAATATTAGACATTTTCAAATTGCGAGTAGAACTGGAAGAAATGGTTGCTGCAAATGTGGGTCTAGACAGATTAAACACATACAGTGAGGAAGAATTACTGTTTATTTGTGGAAGCATTACACGAAACACAAAGGTATTCCATGAAAAACTGACGAATCTGGCATCGGAAATGGGAATTGACATAGGGAAGTCAAAGGTGTTGCACAAACCATATAGAGCAGAGTTTTCTGATAAGGATTTGGAAAACATGAATGTGTCAGGAAGAAAATTACAGATTAGGGAATTGTTATTTCTGCTACAAAAGTGGGGAGATCTTGAAAGATGGAAAGTTAGATGGGCAAAGAAAAAGGAAGAAGCACAGGTAAATCGAACGACATCTGAGTATGCCATGAGAGAAACAGAAAAGGCTGAGAGGTTGTATCCGATGAGAGAAGTACCCGGAGGGGGGTACGTAGATGTGCCATGGACTCAAGAGGATATTTTGTCATTTACAAATGATTTCCCAAAATTGAGAGAGAAACCAGTGGAATGGTACAGACAAGTTGAGAGGTTTGTGAAAGTTTCAAAGGTTTTGTTAAAAGATCTGGATGGTCTGTTTGATATAGTATTACCTGCAGATTTCTGGACCGAGTGTAAAATCACTATAGATTGGCCTAGTGAGGAGTATCCAAGAGATTCAAAGACAGGAGCCCCGTCAGAAGATGTAATGAAAAAATATCATCAAGTAATCACCTTTCTAAAGAGTAAAATTCCCCCGAAAGGAAATCGATTGGGTAAAAATAGACAGAACAACCCAAGAAAAGAATTAGTCTGTACATGCCTACTACGAACGTCTTTTACAGGTGTTCAGACAGTATAGTGGGTTTGAAAGTTTAGAAAATAAGGACATGACTCATTTTGTGTATCGATTTGTAACTGAGCTGAGATTGGATATATCTCAAATGATTAAGCAGCACATGCTCTGTTGGCAATCAAAGCCCATTGATGAAATTTTAAAATATGCTAAATATTGTGGGGATGAAATCGATAACAAACGAAAAGCTTTAGAAGAAAAAGTAATGTGGGCTCAAGTAAAATTGACTGAACACCAAGAGCTTCAATTTAATAAACAGTCAGAAATCAAGGAAGAGCACAAGGACAAGGTGACAATAATGGGGGAAAACCCTGGGGAAGTTTGAATCGGGAAGAGGCAAAGAAAAGGTTTCTCTGTCACAGGTGCGGGAAATTGGGGCGTTGGAAAAACAAGTGTAAATTCATACAAGTTAATAATGGCCCGAATCAAAATTTAAATCCACAGACACAAAATGAGGTGTTAATGAGTCATCAGCAACAGGGTATAGATCTTTAGAGTCAAATGCCACCTGCCCCTAAGTCAAATTTTGTGAGTCAAGCCAAGTACAGTATGGACTCCGGTTTTCCAGAAGGAAGTGGTAAGAAACATTTTGTAACATTACAGTTTCTTTTCTTTTGCAGGACCCACTGATTGATTATGATCAGGAATGACGGTGACTGAGGGGGGAGGAAGGGAAGTGCGTACTTGGCGCATCCCTACTGGTAGATCAGTCAGGTCCATACGTAGAAGGTAAAGTAGAAGAAAATTATATCACTTTCTTGTTGGATAGTGGTGCTACTGTGAGAACAGCAGACATTCCTAACCTGCCCCTCTTGGGTGAAGACATCCAAGTTGTAGGTGTTTCAAATAAACGGATTAGAACTTTGATCTCAGAACCTATGGAGGTGTGAATTGGAAATTTTAAAGAAATGCATACATTTGTGGTCTGTGACTCAAGTCCTGTAAATTTGCTTGGAAGAGACTTGTTGTGCAAAATGAATTGCACTATATTTTGCACACAGGATGGTTTTTGCAATACAAACACCAGATGAAGATGGAGTTTACAAATTCATGTTAGCTAAACAGGGAACAGAAGTAAATGAATTGTATTCGATGATGACACAAACTGAATAAGCTGCCGAAGTCAAACTGACAGTAAATGCAGAAATATGGGATTTTACTGGAAAAGAAATAGGATTAATGGCAAAGTAGATCCCGTAAAGGTGACAGTGAAAGAAGGTGCTGTTTATCTGAATACCCGACAATACAAAATGAGTCCAGAAGTAAAGGCAGGTGTTGCAGCAGAGATTGAGCGATTAGTCGAACAAGGCATCCTGAAAGAAATAATGAGTAGCCCTTGTAACACACCTATAATTGGCATTAAGAAACCTAATGGGAAGTATAGAGTGGTTCAAGATCTTCGGAAAATTAATAAGATTGTTGTACCATGTTGCCCAGTAGTGCCAAACCCTGCTGTGATTCTTTATCAGATACCGTGGAAAGCAGGTTGGTTCATAGTAATTAATTTATGCCGTGCATTCTTTTCTATTCCATTGCATCCAGATAGCAAGTTTTTATTTTCGTTCAAATTTGAAGAGCATGTTTACGTGTGGAATCGTGTGCCTCAAGGGTACACTGAAAGTCCTTCAATTTTTAATCAGATTCTCAAAAGAAGCCTTGAATTTCTTGTATTACCCATAGAGTCAGTCCTGGTGCAATATATTGATGACCTATTGGTGGTGTCAAATGCACAAGATGACTGTGTTACTGATTCAATTGCATTGCTAAATCATTTGGCAAAGGGTGGACATAAAGGTGCCAATTCCGATCCTGGAAAAATTTTCCCCGTACGAATCATATCCGTATTTTTTTCCGTACGAATCGTCCAAGTAGCGTACAAACTGCCAAGTACGATTCGTATGGGAAAAAGTCCATACGAATCGCATTGGGAAAATTTCCCCACACGTCCTCGGGTCGGAAAATGTGTCCGACACATCCCCGGACGATTTACCGTACGAATCGGAAAAATGAAGTCCGACCGCGTAAGTACAATCCGTCCCTGCCTTCCGATTTTACAACCGTATGGAAAAAACACTGTACGGACCGAACTCCTATAGCAACCATGGAGACATGTGCCCGCATACGCGCCCGGAACCCCCCCAGCCCCCGTATGTACGCGCCAAACGCCCCCCCGGCTGCAGATGTACGCCCCGAACCCCCACCCGTGTATGTACGGAGCGTACCCCCACCCGTGTATGCATGGAGCGTACCAACACCCCACCAGTGTATGTACGGAGCATACCCCCACCCATGTATGAATGGAGCGTACCCTCACCCGTGTATGTACACGCCAAACCCCCACCCGTGTATGTACGGAGCGTACCCCCACCCGTGTATGTACGGAGCGTACCCCCACCCGTGTATGAATGGAGCGTACCCCCACCCTTGTATGTACGTGCCTAACCCCCACCCGTGCATGTACGGAGCATACCCCCACCCGTGTATGTACAGAGCGTACCCCCACCCGTGTATGAATGGAGCGTACCCCCACCCGTGTATGTACGCGCCGAACCCCCACCCGTGTATGTACGGAGCGTACCCCCACCTGTGTATGAATGGAGCATACCCCCACCCGTGTATGTATGGAGCGTACCCCCACCCATGCATGCATGGAGCGTACCCCCACCCGTGTATGTACACGCCGAACCCCCACCCGTGTATGTACAGAGCGTACCCCCACCCGTGTATGAATGGAGCGTACCCCCACCCGTGTATGTACGCGCCGAACCCCCACTCGTGTATGTACGGAGCATACCCCCACCCGTGTAATGCATGGGGTGTACCAACACTCCACCAGTGTATGTACGGAGCGTACCAACACCCCACCCGTGTATGTACGGAGCGTACCCCCACCCCACCAGTGTATGTATGGAGCGTACCCCCACCCGTGTATGTATGGAGCGTACCCCCACCCGTGTATGAATGGAGCGTACCCCCACCCGTGTATGTACGCGCCGAACCCCCACCCGTGTATGTACGGAGCGTACCCCCACCCGTGTATGCATGGAGCGTACCAACACCCCACCAGTGTATGTACGGAGCGTACCAACACCCCACCCGTGTATGTACGGAGCGTACCCCCACCCCACCAGTGTATGTACGGAGCGTACCCCCACCCGTGTATGTACGAAGCGTACCCCCACCCGTGTATGTATGGAGCGTACCCCCACACATGTATGTACGGAGCGTACCCCCACCCGTGTATGCATGGAGCGTGCCAACACCCCACCAGTGTATGTGAGCGTACCCCCACCCGTGTATGTACGGAGCGTACACCCAGCCCCCCCTGTATGTACGCTGCGAAACACCACCACCGATGGACGGTGCGGACCAACACCGTGCCCGTGTCTGTACGCACCCTACCCCAGGCCCCTACACCAGCACCCTCACCCAACATCGCGCATGGACGAGTCGTACTAAGCTATAGCAAAGGAGAGCACTGTACAACTACATGGCCCATGTACGCACCGTACAGACGCCAAAAACACACGTACTGGACCAGGACAAACCAAAACAACACAAAGAGAGTCAATTCGATTCACACAACACCACTAAACATGTCCAACAAGCCCAAATACACCCCATACACTGACCTGCAACTGCCAAACAGCTAAACAGAGGCCCAAAACACAACCACCCCTTATAACACACCCACCCAAAGTTCAAACACAGCCACACCCACAAATGGACCAATAAAAAGGCCCAACACACACAAACCATGATCCTTTGCAACAGATCCACTACTGCCAGACCACAGAGACAACGCACTGCACCATACTACATCCATCAATACACCTTACACTTGCACTCCTTCACACAACCACCATCACAAACACCCCCTCATCACATTCACACACACAACTTCACAACCACACTCACACACCCACAACCATCCACACCAACACCCCCACAACCATCCACACCCACACCCCACACCATGCCCACTAACAAGAATCCAAAGTTCACAAAGGAGGAGCTGGAGGTCCTTGTCCACAAAACCGTCAGAGTCGAGCCACAGCTCTTTGGGACATTGGTCAGACGGACCAGCATATCCGAAAAATCAGCCATGTCGCAGAGGATTGTCAATGCTGTGAATGCTGTTGAGGCCACCAGAAGGACCAGGCATGAGTGCCAAGCCAGGTGGAACGGTCTGCGGAGGACGGTCCGCCGCAAAATGACGGACGATCACAACCAGGGGAACATCACTGGAGGAGGGCCGCCCCGCAGACTGGTACACTACCATCCCTGGGAGGAGAAGGTGATGGCCACGCTGCCGCCGGTGGGAGTAGATGGTGTACAAGGAGTCCCAGACCCTGGTGAGTACACAAACAACTCACCTCACATGGGGGGAAAGCCATACACAACCAAAATCACAATCATGCACGCAACCCCCCAAAGCCAGCACCGGACACAACCACACTCCAAAACCACACACATGCCACTAGCGCCTCCATGCCCCATGCACCAAGCAAGGCCATGCCAAGTCACAGGCCACACAAAACACCAACACAAGACAGGATGTCCCTGATGCCGGGAGGGTGGGCCCCAAAACTAACATAGAGCAACTCTGAAGCACACAACAATGCCCTCAGCCCATATGGCCTAGGGCACAGCCATACAAACAGTGTGTCCCCACACAGTACTGTGTTGCCTGCAAATGGTGGCCGCGTTGCAGGATGACATGGGTATGAAGGCACAATTTGCACATAACAGCAGCTAATGAAGACTCATCACTCTGAAAGAGTGTCAGCACACACCGCCACAGCAGCAGCGCAGACTCAGACACTCCGCCCAATGGGTGCCCGGAGATTAGAATCAAACCCACATGAACAAGCCAATGGCCTTTGAAAGACCTGCAAACTGTGTGTGCCCAGGAAGCTGGGCTGAGGTGACAGAGGGTGACACACAGAGGGAGGGAGGAGGCTGATAGAGGGAGGGAGAAAGGGAGACAGAGGGAGACGGACAGAGGGAGGAGGGTGACAGAGGGAGGGAGAAAGGGAGACAGAGGGAGACGGACAGAGGGAGGAGGGTGACAGAGGGAGGGAGAAAGGGAGACAGAGGGAGACGGACAGAGGGAGGAGGTTGACAGAGGGAGACGCACAGAGGGAGGAGGGTGACAGAGGGAGGGAGAAAGGGAGACAGAGGGAGACCAAATCACCCTTGGGTGATGTGGCCATGTCCGCTCGTCAGCAGGTGGACTGTGTGCATGTAGACAAGGTTTGGCAGTGCCTTAACCCCCCCTTTTTCCTTTGATAAACACTGGGCCATGTGTCAATCTGTGCACGAGTACATCCGTGCTGCAGGCACAAACCTAACCTTACACCCAGTATACCCACCCACTGTGTTTGTTAGAAACCTGTCACAAATGCTTAAGTTACCTACCTGCATTCTCAAATAGCATGAAAAAAACACCATTTGGCTACGTACAGTGCAACACGTAAGGCGGCTCTGCATGGCTTGCTACGCCCGCTCACTACACTGCTGACAGCGTTCCAAAAAGATGCATCAACTAAGATTGTGTCACACATAGGTAAAGTGTCGAAAGCTGTGGCCAAGGGACATACCCATGCACAAGTGCAATGCGAGAGGAATGCAAGCCATATCCAAACAACCAGAGGAACTGTGCCAACTCAAAAATGAATGAAACATGGATGTCGCATGTAACACAATTAACATTGTCTCTCTCACACACAGGTCAACGTCGTTGATCTCCCCCCAACACTGGGGAGGAAGACTCACAGGACCAGACTCTGCGTGAAGAGGACCCCACCGGCAGCGACGACTCTCACCACTCCGTGGATGACCCAGACCAACCTGGCACCTCTGGTGTCCAACCACCTGCAGCACCTGCGTCAGGTACAACTGTGCCAACCACCACCCCCATTCCTGCCACATCCCAGGAGACACCCAGGAGCCTTGCCCGCACACAACAACACAGCCAGTCTGTCCAGGAGGGACAAGGTTCTCCTGGCACCCAGGAGGAGGCAGGCGACACCGCAAATGCCATCCCTCAGGGGTCCCGGAGACCCGATGTGCCCACAACGGCAGGCCAGGTGCAAGTGGGCAGGGGTGGTGGGAGTGGAGGACGGCGGAGGCGCAAACCTGACCAGTTGGCTCAGGAACCGGTAATGTCACACGTCAGCAACATCCTCGACACATACCGGCGTGACACCAGGGGCATCAGCCAGGTTGTGTCCACCCTCGAGGAGATGAAGACCCTGCAGGCCGAGCAACATGCCAGTCAAGAGCGACACCAAGGACGGATGGAGGCAAGACTGGCTGAGCTCGTGGCGGTGCAAACGAAAATGACCCGTGTACTCCGTAGGATTGCCGAAAACATGGGCAACCCTCCCTGTGCCACCAGGCGAAGAACATCACCACCCACAGGGAGGGATCAGGAGGAGGAGGATTCATCCGACGGAGCATCACAAGCATCGTCACGGCCTGCTTCTGAGGGTCCCCGCAGGAAGGTGGGTCGTCCACGCAAAAGACCGTGAGAGTCAGCGGAACATCACCATCTCTCAGGTCACCTGGCCTGGCACCTGGCCCTCTGGCCCAACAGCAGCACATCATCACATGACATTCTCTGCCACATGGACTTGCTGGTCACTGTCTGACCAATGTTGACAAAGACTGTGGCAAAGACTCTGATGACTTCCAATGGCAAGGATACCAACTCCCCCAGTGAACTTTGGATTCTACACTCCCGCCAAGCACCTCTTGTCATCCCCCCAAACCCGTACCCCACCACAAATAAAAATCATCCCAATCACGAGATGATGCCGTCATTTTGCATTATTCCACTACATGTGTGTGTTGTAAAGTCAAACCATGCCTGATTTCAGAAGTAACTCCAACCATCCATACCCTGGGGTCTGAGTCTGGCACAGGACACACATGGGTCACAATGTATCATCCAATACAGACATGGAGCACCATACTCACCCGTGATGTGCCCAACCAGCTGAGGGGGTGCCCGCACAACTGTGCCCACAGACCTATTTAGAAGAGCAACAGTCATGCGCAGAGGTCAGGGATCATGTGGAGTGTCCTGGGGTGCTACTCCCAGGTATGTGTAGACAGGTGGCAGAACCATGGCCTGCATGCTTGAGTCAGGTGGATGTGGAGAATGGTGGGCTGGCCAAGGTTGGATGCATGGAGATGGCACAATGGGGTCCTGGATCAAAGTGCCACAAGGTTGTGTTGTGGTTGTGGGCTGCATCCTGAGTGTGTGCGTGGATTGAGAAGGTCATCCTGCAGCTGGCAGTGATCCATTCCCCCCCATCCCTGTTGGACGTTGATGTGGCCTGGTAGCCGGATGTAGAAGCAGAGCTGTGCAGATGCACCCTGCATGTGGACAAGTATCATGGGAGTTGTAATGCACATGTCCGTAGAGTGCAGGGTAGGATTAGACACGGATTTCGTAGTTGACCTGGGGGATGGTCTCTCTTGCCTTGAG
Source organism: Triturus cristatus (assembly GCF_964204655.1). Lineage (NCBI taxonomy): Eukaryota > Metazoa > Chordata > Amphibia > Caudata > Salamandridae > Triturus > Triturus cristatus. The sequence continues at coordinate 1,197,489,290 of NC_140582.1, read as the reverse complement.
GTGGATGGAACTGGGGATCTTGTGCATAATGCAGAGTGTGCTGCAGCATGAGGCACAGATGCTGCTGATCAGCATAGCACATGTCAGCAAGCAATCCATGATGAACACCAGCTCGTTTGCGTGGACACTGGGTGCCCTTGCTGCAGGGCCTGCAGCAGCATGCGCCATGTCAAGAATACAATGCCACAAGTGGCACACAAAGACAAGGATCTCAGGAAGGAACTATGCAAAAGGTGTATGTCAAGGAAGGAATGTCTGGTTCAACATGCCACACACACACACAATGGATGCACATGCAGCACATTGTCCGTCGTGGAGACTGACATGCCACAATACCTATACAGCCATGGACATCATGCACAATACAGATTCTAATCCCTGACAAACAGCTTGCATCTTGCTACTCCACACATAGACTCATATGCACCATCTCTGATAACTATGCCAAACATGCCGCATGCACAGTGGCAACAGACCACCATTGACAGAGATGAGGCACTTTGGAGGCAGAGGGACACCTTTATCAGTCATGTGTGTCGGAATGCTAATGCAACTCTGTCAACACATACACAGGTCATGTGGATGAACATGTGGGACCGACATTGGCACCCCCCTTTGCACCACAGATGCTGGAAATCCATAGAACTGGCACACAAGTGACGGGTTACAGCTAAACACCCCCTGCTGCTCACGGAGAGGCTGCTATACACCATTGAGCCTCCAATGGGGAATTCACACACCATGTCAACCCGGTGCAACCCGTATGTTTCCGAGGGCAGTGTTACACACATTGATGGCTTCATCATAATCCACAATCCCAATACAGATGACTGTCACCAAGTCTGACCATCAAGTCTGGTGAATTCAGCTCCATGTCATGTGCCCCATGGTGATTCTACATGGATGCTAAGTATCCAAACATGAACAGGAGCAGTGCACACACATTCAAAACAAATCCCTTACCCTAAGGAGATTTTCAAACTTGTCCGTGCATGTAACGCTGATTCAGCACATGTAGCTGTGTTCATGAGGAATAGCAGGAGCACAACAATGCCACCAGCAGACAGCATGCGCAAGTACCTGTGGATGAGAGACACACCAGAAGTCAGCCAAAAGAAGCACATCCGCATGCATGTGCATGTTCTCGACACGTATAAGGTTGTCAACATGCTAGGTGACAATGATGACTCTGGAAAAACATTCTTCTATTGCACCATCACTCGAGTGACACATCCAAACACACCTCTGACTCACCTGGCAGACATGCAGATGGACACACACATTGCAACACATGCCACACACGGCCCAATGCGTGCACACTCAGACACTGGAACTCACCACTAAGCAAAGAAGTTGCGTATGAGCCGACTCCGGATGTCCTCTACTGCCTCCTCCTCCACATCACTTGCCTCGTGACCAAGTCCTTCATCCTCCACGGGTGGATGGTCCTGCTCATCCGGATCAAGGATGAGTGGCACAGCTTTCTCCACTGCCATGTTGTGCAGCATGCAGCACACGAGGAAGATCTTGCATACCTTCACCGGTGCATATGGGAGTGCGCCACCGGTCTTGTGGAGGCAACGGAATCGGCTCTTCAGGAGGCCAAACGTCCTCTCTATCACTCGCCTGGTCCGCCCATGGGCGTTGTTGTAGCGGTGCTCGGCAGCCGTGCTGGGGTTGCGGAGAGGCGTGATCAGCCATGGCATGTTGGGATAGCCAGCGTCCCCTACATGGAAACATCATGGACAAAAGTGGGTCAGGAGAAGCAGTAAGACAGGAAGATGACGCTAAATACAGGACTGACAGAGTATACCCACCAACAATACATGCTTGTTCGTTGCGCAGCTGCAGCATCATTTCAGGCACCCTGCTACGCCTCATTATGTAGGCTTCGTGTGCTGATCCTGGAAAACGAGCACAGACATGTGAAATCACCATGTTGGCAAGACACACCACAAGGGCATTAATGGAGTGTTAATGCTTGTGGTTCCTATACGCTACCTCCTGTGCCTGTGGTGGTACCAAAGCCACATGCGTTCCATCTATGGACCCAATGACATGGGGCATCCCTCCCAGGGCATAGAACTCATGCTTGACACCTATCAACTGCTCAGGAGTTGGGAATTTAATGAACTCATCCAGGTGATCCAACATGGCCTCTAAAAAATCATGCAGAACACGGCTGAACATGGTTTGGGACATGACACCAACGTGAGCAATGGTATATTGAAAGGTACCCGTGGCAAAGAAATGTAGGGCTGCCATCACCTTCATCATGGGTGTCAGTGCAGTAGGATACCTGTGTAGCGCTTGGAGGTGTGGTGCCAGCCGTGTCGTCAAGTCCTCAATCAACTGTTGGGGGAAGCGGTAGCGGCGTATACAGTCATGTTCCCTCAGGTCAGCCAAGTCCGGAATTGGTCGAGGGAGAGGCGGAGCCCTGCATTGAATTTGAAGGGACAACGAAGAGTGAGTACAGTACACCACCAATGTCAATGTACTGAGCACATGTTCGACAGGCAATACACATATGCTACATACAGAGTCAGGTCTGTGCAATATGCCCTGGACACGTATGCCAGGCAGGTGACACTCCTACCAAGAGCCAGATACATACATCGATTCTCAACCTCAATATGCCATGCCATGAAACTAGCTGTGGGCCAGTGTAAGTGTACAGGCAGACGCATCACAGGATCACAGGAGTCACAGACATCCACATATGTGCAGAAGAAGGATGTTTATTGTACAGACAGGTTGCGGAACACTAGATGCACAGGTCACATGTCATAGAAAAAGGACAGACCACACACCTTGCCATGAAGGAGTACATGTCAAGACTGATCACACATACATTTAGAGTATGCAGATATGTCCTTGTTTTGAGACTCCGTGTCGATGCATACATACACACCTTATGTCGGTTTACACATGTGGGCTGGTGTGCGTAACAGTGTGCCATGCCCATCTACACACATACACATGCTGGTTGCAGCAACTGCAGATGCATTTGACCAAACACCTACAGCAAACCTATGGGAATACATGACACACACATGACATAGTTACAGCGTGCAACGCGGGCTTACACATCTCAGGGTTAATATTCTGTGTACCTGGCATCAGGGGACAGTTGCGGGTGTCGGTGACTGTGCCATGCCAGTGATGCATGGCTCAACAAGTCTGTACTACATGCACACATGTCAAAGGAGTGAAGGGGATGTGTGGCACATAGTGCACCATCACACATGACATGTGTACACAGCTCATCATACTTTTATTTGCTTCACACCTCAGGAGTAATGTGCAACATCACAGCCTGACACACCTGTGCCCGACACATGTAGTACTGCACAGACAATGCCTTGATGTCCAGCCTTGGCCAAGTATGACAGCTCTATTCCTGTCTGTGTGCCGCCTGTCACCACTGTCATGTGTGAAACCCACAATACATACGCTCTGAGGGCGTCTGTAGGGTCCCTATCACTATGGGAGTGCTGGCGTATGCGTACGCCATAGTGATACGGACTGTACAGGCGTGTGTAGGGTCCCTATCACTATGGGAGGGCTGGCGTATGCGTACGCCATAGTAATACGGACCGTACAGGCGTGTGTAGGGTCGTATTACTATGGGAGTGCTGGCGTATGTGTACGCCATAGTGATAAGGACCGTACAGGCGTGTGTAGGGTCCCTATCACTATGGGAGTGCTGGCGTATCCGTACGCCATAGTAATATGGACCGTACACACGCGTGTACGGGTCGTATTACTATGGGAGTACTGGCGTATGCGTACGCCATAGTGATACGGACCATACAGGCATGTGTACGGTCCCTATCACTATGGGAGTGCTCGCGTATGCGTACGCCATAGTAATACGGACCATACACACGCGTGTACGGGTCGTATTACTATGGCGTACGCATACGCCAGCACTCCCATAGTGATAGGGACCCAACACACGCCTGTACGGTCCGTATCACTATGGCGTACGCATACGCCAGCACTCCCATAGTGATACGGACCGTACACACGCCTGCACGCCCGTTTCACTGCATTTGGGGTGCCCTAGGGCCGTGGAACGCACCGTACCTGTGTGTAAATATTGAAATGACATAGGGGACACATGAGGGAAAAGTATAAGGGCCTAAATGCATGCTGGTTGTCATGGAGACCGAGTTTAAAGTTTGAATTTTTGCATCAGGTGGCCAGCAGAAGTCGGTTGGAAACAATATACTTTGTTGCAAAGTGGTTGTTGACTTGACATCATGCTCAATTTTTAAACCATGCAAAGCCACTCACTGGGGTAGGTTTAAAGGGATTGGAGGAAACGTAGGATGCTAATGTGACTGACCAATCACTCTGTACTCCTGTACATGAAACAGGCCAGCAAGGCAGATATAAGGCAGCCAGGTCCCATGAGAGAGCACTTGCCTGCACATCCTTTCATTCCACAACACTGCTGCTGCTCGTGATTCCTCTGGCACCATGTCCAGGTCTGTGGAGAGGGCCCAGCCATTCACACAGGAGGAGAACATTGCCCTGCTAGATGTGATCCTCCCACAGTACACCATGCTGTATGGTCGACCAGGGGAGCAGGTGAGTGCTGACTCCACTAGCTTAGACTATGCTCCTTTTTTGTGAATGTGACTTCTGGCATTGTGTCCCTGTGTGGCAGACATGCAATGTTGTTTAGAGTGGGTCCCAGGGTGGGGAAGGCCTCATGTCTCCCATGCAGAGCTTGCTGTAGTTCCTGTGTGCACTCCTCACTTGCATAGTGCTTACTGTGACAATCAATGCATGGTGCATGCCACATTCTGCCTGGCTACTCCTCCTGGGAATGTTGTTGCTACCGTCCTGATGTGATTCTGTGATCCCCCCAGTGTGACAGGTGACAGTACCCATAGATGTGTGTTTGTTTAGTGTACCTGTGCTGTGAGTGTCCAAATGATGTGTTCGTCCCCTGGACATTGGTGTGTGTGTGTAAGTCTCCTGTCATGTGGGTGAGTGCATATGGGGAGTGTTGCACACCAGCTGCATGAGGGATGGACATACCCTGCCCATGTGATGTGAGCAGGGAGCAGTGCTGTGTGACTGCCGTGCTGAGTCAGCCCCACACCTGTGACACCCCCCAGTCTAGTGGCACATGGGCAGAGTGAGGTTTCGATTGTCCTGTGCCTGTGTGTGTCTGTGTACTCTGCTGAGGTTGCGTCAGTGGGCTGGGGCATGTGACTGCTTTGAGGTGCTGTACACAATCCTGGTGTAGCTTGTGATGCACAGTGTGATCCAGGATCATTGATTGTGTGGCACCCCTCATGCCACCTGTGTACTTTCAATGCCACGTAGTGCATTTTGCCTTCCCCAGAGGATAATGTCCCTATGACAAAGGTGCAATGAGTTGCCTGCATACCATGGCCTGTTCAAACAAGACAAATTGTTGATATGTGTGTCTCTGTGTCATTGCTCAGGTGTATTAAAGTATTCTCCCTTTTGCATCCTCACAGGTAGGCGTCCATGCCAAGGGGGAGATATGGAAGCAAGCCGTCAGTGCCGTGAGGAAGACGGAGGGTCGGAAGCGGCGCCTAGCCCAGGTGAGGAAATGCTGGCAGGATATCCGGTGCTGGACGAGGAGGATTGCACGGGTCCTGCTGGGGGACTCACCTGAGAGCTACAAGAACCGTGGGCGCCGGCGTCTGACCCACATCCATAAGCGTGTGCTGGCGGTGGTCTTCCCCGACTTGGATAGGTGCTTACAGGAGAAGCAGCAGCAGGAAGGGGGTAGGTACATGTGTGTTTGTTGTGTGTCACCAGCTTTTGGAAGTGCGCAGTTGGATGGATACACTGCCAGGGTTTAAATGTGCAGTGCATAACCAGTTCCCCAAAGTGAACCGGTGCTGTTCTTCCTCCCTTCCCCTCCTTGCCATGTGTTCCCTGGTCTGTGTGTAGTCTAGGCCTGGGCGAAAATTTCGTTCCGTTCGCGGAAATTGCGATAATTTGGCATTTCCGCGTTCCGCGGAGAGCGCGGAAATGTCAAAATTCCCGCATTCCGCAGCTTTGCGATAATTTGTTTCTTGCTCGCGCTGTAAAATAATACATTATCTCGCGCGCGCGATCGCCTTACCTGAATCCCCGCGTTCGCCGACAAGTTTTCCCGATCCGGTCGCGTTCTCCATGAGATGTTGTATTGTTTTAGCCATTTGCGCTGTCTCGCGACAGTTCGCGTACGCAGTGATGTCATGCGTCGCGCGATCATGTCTTTCTTCTCGCGATCATGCACCGCGAGACAACTGAAAACAAGATGGCCGCGCCCGCGAGCAACCGCAGGGGTAAGTTGGCGACCCGCAACGATGCAGAAAATATCGCGAACGGGCAGGGAAAAAACTTCCGCATCTTCGCGATATTTACGCGTGTTTGCGGAGATTTGTGACATTTTCGCGATAATTTGCGAAAGTGAACTTCGCAAATTCCGCCCACCCCTAGTGTAGTCACCCTTGGACAAGGTTATCTAGGCTGGCAGTTAATCCAAGTGACCAATGCTTGCAGCATCATGTGTGGGGGTGGTGTGTAACACGTTTTGGGACCTTGCCTGTGCCCTGGCCAGTTCAGTCGTTGTGGTGTCATGATGTGCATGAGTGGGGGTAATGCATAGTGCAGGGACGGTTGCTTCAGTTGCAGTCATATCCATCCAGGACCATGGAGGAGTATGGCCACTACCGTGCCCTGGGGCACCTTTTCCTAGGTATCATGTGTGTCATCCAACAATGTGGACATTCTCTGTGTCTTCGGCATAGGTTGGGCTCTGTGCCATTGTGCCCTGGCCTCATCTGTATTGACGTAAACTGTGCTACATGTGTCCACTGTACAGTGTGACCCCATTTTGCTTGTGCATACTCACAGTGGGCAGTTCCTGTGTGTCTTGGTACGACAATCTGATGATGGTTGATTGTCAATGATATACGTGGACAGGCGCAACAGGGGTGGTTTGTGTACAATCAGGATTTAGTGCAGGCCATGTGTTTTCATCCCAGAGTAAGAGGTGTAAGTACTTCCTCTGTCTCAATCACATTGTCTCAGGTAGGGAGTGGTTTGTGCGGGCAAAGCCTACATGTCAAAACTCAGAAGTCTCCTTGCTAGGTCTGGCCTGTGTGTGATGTTTGTCTGGACATACACTCAAGGTGCAGTGAGCCAGTCATGTTGGGCATGTTTTAATGTGTTAGCTTTGCAGCATGTGCAAAAAGTTAATAGACATGGATCCTGCTCATCCCTTTTTTGGCAACGCTGTGTGGTACAGATGCTGTGCACAATTGTCCCCAGAGCCTGGCTCCTCTGTCCAATTTGATATCAAGTAATTTGCTGTTGGGTCATGCTCTCCATTGTTTCTCAGTGGCATGGTGGGTCAACCAGCTGTGTGTTGCAAGGCCTACATATGTACCTTGTATTGTAGATGTTACTCGTGTTGCTTTTCAGGCTATGCACTGTGACCTATGTAGATTTGACTCATGTGACATATGTATACAGGTGTCTGATTATTTCCTGTCTCTTCACCTTGCCCACAGCATCGTCGGGGGACTCAGAGGGAGACACTGGCACGGACCGTGAGGAGGGAGCAAGCACCAGTGGCAGCAGTGCTGTCTTGTCTGGCGCATCGAGTGGCACGGAGGCCGAGGGGAGTGAGGCGGAGGACCTGTCCAGTCTCACCACCGACTATGACGCTGACGGGTCCGAGGCTGAGCTCCCAGAGGGGGCGGAGGCTGCTCCCACAGCTGAAAGCAGCACTCGATCTCTACCCGCCCCCTCCATTCCCATCACCGGCCTCCCACTTGCTCTGGTCCCTTCCCGCCGTGCTAGGTCACCACGTGTCTCCTTCTTGCCAGGCACCGCACCCCCTGCCCCTGTCTCCACTGCTGCCGCGAATGCCGAGTCTGTGGACATCCTGCGCCAGTTGCAGGTTGGTCAGACTGCGATGCTTAATGTCCTCTATGGCCACACCGAGTGCTCACCCAGATGGAGGAATACATGGAGGGCATCTCAGCTGCGCAGTCTGACCAACGCCAGTTGCTGAGGTCCATAGACTCGACACTGACTGCAGCAGTGGGTCTCCTGCAGCGCTACGTCCCCCCCACTACCCCTGCCCCATCCACACTTCCCACTCCCATGCCTGTCCCAAGCACACCCAGACGTACCCATGCACGCACCCCACCAGACACAGGCACCACACCACCAGGGAAGGCCAAGCGCACCCCTCCTGTCACGCACACACAGGGTGAAGTAGGCACACCCACTGGGTCGGGGGGCAAACGTAAGACACGCAGCCACAGTGGGAGTCCACATTCATCACAACCCACTCCCTCCAAATCCACTCCCCTCAGCTCTCCTGGCCAAGATTCCACCAAAGAATCCTTCTTGGCCGCTCTGTCCCTGAGCCCCAGTGTGACACCACCCCGCAAGCGGTCGAAGGAGTCCCCGGTCAGGGTAGTTGAGTCCCCCCCCTGTCCACACCCTCCCCAGTAGCGCTGCGACCCATCCCTCCGCCCCCCCCCTCCTTGGGGCCTGTGGTTCCTTCGGTAGGGGAGACGCTGGAGGACCTTGCAACCATGTGCAGCGCCATTCTCACCTCCACCTTTGGCGCTGCCCCACCCCCTGTGGTGGAGTCCTCCGTCCCTGCACCCACAACACCTACCCTTGCCCCTCCTGTCCCTGCGGTGCCTGGTCCTTCCCCCCCATATGATGCCCCCCCCCTGTGGAAGACAAGGAACTATAAACTGTGAAGGCAAGCCAGGGGACATGTGTCCCAATGTGTCCCCCACCAGGGATGGAAATATGGACTGCCCTATGGGGCTTGTTAATAGTGTACACATGACAACCTCTTTTATTTTCATGCCGAATAAAGCATTTTTTTTTCATTTGAACACTACTGCTTTTCTGGTATTGCTGTTGGTGGTGCTGCTCCATGATTTGGGGTGGTGATAATGTGTTAGGTGTCTGGGAAATGTAGTAGTGTGCTGCTCATGGGGTGGACCCTGGTATCCGTGTGCCATCACAAGGTATTTGCAAAATAACTTTGTTCATGTAAGCTCTTACTGCATGGTGACATTGTCCCAAGGTGTGTTCCTTCCTCTGTGGACCCTGACATCTTCCCTGCAGGGTGTTTCCTAAATGTTGTGCTGAGCTGTGTGTACATATCCTTGGTGTGTGACGGATCCATTCAACTTTGCCCATGCATGCTGGGCAATGTCTCCACCTGCATCATTAGTGGCATCCTTGGTGGTCACTGTACTTGTGTATGGAGTATATTGACGTGACTTCATGTGGACATGTTCCCTTTTACACACTATGCATGTGTGTACTCCCAGCCTCGCACACATGTGTTACGTGTTCTGCAGGGTCTTTGAGCACCTGACTGACAATTGTGGGCATTGTATCTGTGGGTACTGCACCCTTTTCTTTCCATGGGCACTGCTGGGGGGACTCTGCACCCACCCCTCCTATGTCTGGGCACTGCTGGGAGTGATAGGCACCCACCCCTCCCATGCTTGGGCACTGCTGGGAGTGATAGGCACCCACCCCTCCCATGTCTGGGCACTGCTGGGAGGACTCTGCACCCACCCCTCCTGTGTCTGGGCACTGCTGGGAGGACTCTGCACCCACCCCTCCTGTGTCTGGGCACTGCTGGGAGGACTCTGCACCCACCCCTCCTATGTCTGGGCACTGCTGGGAGGACTCTGCACCCACCCCTCCTATGTCTGGGCACTGCTGGGGGTGATGGGCACCCACCCCTCATATGTCTGGGCACTGCTGGGAGGACTCTGCACCCACCCCTCCTGTGTCTGGGCACTGCTGGGAGGACTCTGCACCCACCCCTCCTGTGTCTGGGCACTGCTGGGAGGACTCTGCACCCACCCCTCCTATGTCTGGGCACTGCTGGGAGGACTCTGCACCCACCCCTCCTGTGTCTGGGCACTGCTGGGAGGACTCTGCACCCACCCCTCCTATGTCTGGGCACTGCTGGGGGTGATGGGCACCCACCCCTCATATGTCTGGGCACTGCTGGGAGGACTCTGCACCCACCCCTCCTGGGTCTGGGCACTGCTGGGAGGACTCTGCACCCACCCCTCCTATGTCTGGGCACTGCTGGGGGTGATGGGCACCCACCCCTCCTATGTCTGGGCACTGCTGGGGGTGATGGGCACCCACCCCTCCTATGTCTGGGCACTGCTGGGAGTGATAGGCACCCACCCCTCCCATGTCTGGGCACTGCTGGGAGGACTCTGAACCCACCCCTCCTGTGCCTGGGCACTGCTGGGAGGACTCTGCACCCACCCCTCCCATGTCTGGGCACTGCTGAGAGGACTCTGCACCCACCCCTCCTGTGTCTGGGCACTGCTGGGAGGACTCTGCACCCACCCCTCCCATGTCTGGGCACTGCTGGGAGGACTCTGCACCCACCCCTCCTGTGTCTGGGCACTGCTGGGAGGACTCTGCACCCACCCCTCCTGTGTCTGGGCACTGCTGGGAGGACTCTGCACCCACCCCTCCTATGTCTGGGCACTGCTGGGGGTGATGGGCACCCACCCCTCATATGTCTGGCCATGTACGCTCGGGACATACACGGGTGTTGGTACGCTCCATGCATACATGGGTGGGGGTACGCTCCGTCCATACACGGGTGGGGGTATGCTCCATACATACACGGGTGGGGGTACGCTCCATGCATACACGGGTGGGGGTACGCTCCGTCCATACACAGGTGGGGGTATGCTCCATACATACACGGGTGGGGGTACGCTCTATGCATACACGGGTGGGGGTACGCTCCGTCCATACACGGGTGGGGGTACGCTCCATACATACACGGGTGGGGGTATGCTCCGTACATACACGGGTGGGGGTACGCTCTGTACATACACGGGTGGGGGTATGCTCCATTCATACACGGGTGGGGGTACGCTCCGTACATACACGGGTGGGGGTACGCTCCATTCATACACGGGTGGGGGTACGCTCCATACATACACTGGTGGGGGTACGCTCCGTACATACACTGGTGGGGGTACGCTCCGTACATACACTGGTGGGGTGTTGGTACGCTCCGTATATACACTGGTGGGGTGTTGGTACGCTCCGTGCATACACGGGTGGGGTGTTGGTACGCTCCGTACATACACTGGTGGGGTGTTGGTACGCTCCATGCATACACGGGTGGGGGTACGCTCTGTACATACCCGTACCCATGCTCTGCAGGCCTGGGTACGGCCCGTACCCATGCCTTTGGAACGTGGGTATGGTGCGTACCCCCATTGTTGGGTTGCCGTTGGGGTCCGCATCGTACCCAGGCCTTCAGGGCGCGGGTACGGGTCGTACCACGCGTACCCCTACGTCACCCCAACAATGCTGGTACGGCCCGTACCCATGCCTTCGGAACGTGGGTACGGGCCGTACCACGCCCACCCCTACGTCACCCCAACAATGGCGGTACGGCCCGTACCCACGTTCTAAAGGCCTGGGTACGGGCCGTACCAGCATTGTCGGGGTGACGTAGGGGTACGCGTGGTATGACCTGTACCCACGCTCTGTAGGCCTGGGTACGGTACGGACCCCCAATGGGGTGCCGTAGGGGTCCGCACCGTACCCAGGCCTTCAGAGCCAGACTATTCAAAAGAATTTGCATTATTCTGCTATGAGCGGGGAAATTGTGCACTTTCAGTTCTGACTCAGAGACATGGATTGATGAGAAAACCAGTGGCATATTTTTCTGCTACACTAGATCCTGTGGCCTGTGCATTACCAGGTTGCCTGAAAGCTGTTGCTGCAACTTGTGTAAGCATAGAACAGAGTGAGTCAATTGTGATGGGACACCCTCTCAAGGTGTATGTTCCTCATGCAGTGGTACTTTTACTGACCAGAACCCGAACGCAGTACCTTACTCCCAGTAGGCTGACAAAATATGAAAGAATAATACTTGGGGCTGAAAACGTGACTATAGTGAGGTGTACTGTTCTGAATCCAGCCACTCTACTACCTGATCCTAATGAAGAAGAAGTGAAAGATGAGGCTGAAAATGAATGTCTTGACGTGACTGTACTCAGCAACAAACTACGTCCTGACATACAAGAAGAACCCTTGAAAAACGCTGAGCATGAGCTGTTTGTAGATGGCTCATGCATGCGACACGAGGAGGGAGGATTAAGTGCTGCTTACGCTGTATATACATTACCTGGAATAGTCGAAGTCAGATCTACACATGCTGCTGAGTTGATTGCTTTAATTAAAGCATGCAAAATTGGGAAAAATTGGAGAGTAACCATATTCACTGACAGTCAATATGGTTATGGGCTTGTGCATGATTGTGGCCAACTGTGGATGCAGAGGGATTTCCTGACTTCCTCAGGAACCCCTATCAAAAATGGAAAATTTGTGAGAGAATTACTTGAGGCAATTCAATTACCATCATCATCATCAGTCTTTATTCGATTTAAAAATGAATCATAAAAGACACAAACATAAGACAAGAGCACAATTTTTTGTGCCCACAAAAGTACAAAACATCAATAAATACATTAAAAAGCATGTTAAAAAGGCATTAAATAAGTCAGTATACTGACGAAAAGATGTGGAAGATTAAAAAGACTCACAAACTACTGTGAAATCTAAATCACTAGATTAAAAAACAGGTCTTGAGACGCAAAAGGGACCCAAGCTCCAATTTAATTAGGGGACTTCTAAGGTGCCCTTGATCGCTTTTCTCCGTAGAGACCACGCCCATCCCAGATATTTAGCTAGGGCCACAGAAATGATTGTTAGGGAGCTAGTGCGCAGGATTCGTAATGCCACAGCGCTGCTCCTAGTACCAAGGGTCTTACACATGGGAGAGAGCCAAACGCGCCTTGGGATAGTAAATGCCGGACAGGCAAACAAAAAGTGGGCAGTTGTTTCTGTTTGTGCCCCACACGCAGGGCATGGTTCCTCTAGTTTCCTAGCCCACCTTCCAGTCAAAGACCTAAGAGGCAGGGAACCAGCTCTGAACTGGAAGTAAAGTTTCCTGTCACCGACATTAGTAACCAAATCCCAGTATAATTCTAGTGCAGGAGTAATTTTGGCCTCTAAAAAGCTACCGGACATCCCAGAAGCTCTACTCCATACCTGGAATTCAACTCTTTCCCAATATGCCATTTTGAGGGATCTCTTTGATGGAAACAGAGCGGTCGCCGGGTCACACCATAACCCCTCCATACCCATGTCTTTCAGCGTCTCGTGTAGGTTCTTCAGCCTTCCGATTTTATGGAAAACATCTGTTTTTATAATGTCCACAAGACCGTTAGCATAATGGGAGAGCTCAGGAGTAGTCCAGAGTCTCCGCCAGTATAGAACCGGTCGGAGCTTTGCAATATCCAGAATAGACCTCCTACCTAATTCATATCTAAGTGGAATCAGAGGAGTGCTCTGGGGAAGACCAGTTATACTTCGAAAGAATTTATGTTCAACGCTGGATAAAGTTGCTAACTGGTCAAAACCCCATAGCTCTGCCCCATAAAGCACAGAGCTTAAGGCCTTTGCTTCATAAACTTGCAGTACAGGGTTTATTGGTTTTGTAAAAGATTTGTTAAATTCCCTGCTTAAGGCACCGGTTAGTTGTTTAAATCGCAGGGTGGCCATTTCAATGTGTTTACGCCATTTGTTATCATTTGTTAGATGCATACCAAGGTACGTGAAGTTAGTAACCATCTCTAGTGGTTGGCCATTCATGAATACCTTTTTCCCTCGAAAGCTAGAATGGGGGTTGAAGGCCATGAAATTAGTTTTGGCCACATTAACCTCCAGACCGTGGTCGAGACAGAAATCATCGAACACGCGCAGGGCTTTTTGCAGACCACTCAATGTTTTAGATACAATGAGCGTATCGTCTGCAAACATTAGTATTGGGATGGTAACTCCAGCCAACCTTGGGGCGTCAGTATTTACACAAAGCATGAGATCAACTATCCCATTGATATATAATGAGAAGAGCGTGGGTGCCATGGTACAACCTTGGCGCACACCACGCTCGACCGGGAACTCAGAGGTAACCTCACCTGGCCCACCCCACTGAATCCTAGCATAGTTGGACTCGTGCAATCGCATAGCCAGTGTCAAAGTTTCTTTAGGAAGACCAAGTTTTTCCAGTACTGCCCACAGCCGGAGACGAGGCACAAGGTCAAAGGCGGCTCTCAGGTCCACAAAAGCAGCATAGAGGCTGCCCTTGCCCAGCGTCACCACCCTCCAGTGGAGCTGGACGAAACGAAAAACCTGGTCCACTGTGCTAGTTAGTTTGCGGAAACCCGCTTGGAAGGGGGACAGGATGTTATTATCGTCAATCCACTCCAGTATCTGATTCAGGACCATCCTCCCGATCACCTTCTGGATGGAATCTATACGGCTAATTGGCCTATAGTTGCCTGGGAGTGTCTTATCTCCCTTCTTAAATACAGGGATTATGACTGCCCCCCCCCCCCCATGACTTAGGAACGGGTGCACCTACAGCCACAGCATTTGCCAGTAGAGTGATGTACTTACTCCAACTGTCTTTGTTGTGAAGGAAGACGTCAGGAAGGACCCCATCTGGTCCAGGAGCACGACCGCTAGCAACAGAGCCCAGGGCCTTCAGAGCATCTTGAGTACAGAAGGGACCTTGGGAGAAGAGAGCATGAGTTGGAACCCAGGCGAAATTAAATGAGGGATTACAAGCATATTGAGGTTTGAAGTATTTTAACCACTCCTCCTGGGAAACATAGTTAGAAGGGCTATCAGGTCGCCCTCCTCTATCCCACTTAATGATATTCCAAAATGACCGGGAATCTCTGGTGTGACATGCTCCTTTTAAGTCAAGCCAATGTTGTTCATCCCAATTCCTTTTGGCCATTCTTACAGCTTTTTTGTACAATAGTCTGGCTGAGCGAACACGATCATTGTGTCCACTAGAGAGGGCTGTAGCCAAGTTGGCCCTGGATTGCCTACAGACGTCATCGTACCATCTAAGTCGCTTTAGTGGGACCTTATTAGATTTCCTCACAGGCTTCATAAAATGCGAACTTATTCCGTCAAACAACGTGTCGTGAAGTTCGGTGGCTACTACGCTACCTGGCTCGTAGGCCAGCGTGCCCTAAAGCTCCAGTATGGTACCGGCTAATTTCTTGTCTATAACAGCAATAGCCTGGTTATTAATCTTAAGCTCGCGCCACTTAAGTCTGCGCATGTCATTTGTAGGAACGACTTCAGGCGGCCTCGGTTCCATGTCCTCGGCTGCTAGGGAGCTACTCTTCCACCATTGGTGGGTTACACAGATAGGGTTATGATCACTCTCGGCTCTAACCTCAACCACCATGTCTAATACAGATCGCCATAGCTTCAGACTGCAAAGAACATAATCAATCCTACTAGAGTGTCGACCATTGTCAAATGTGTTGGCCCCTAGTTTGTCGCCTGGCGTCCTGCCATTCAGTGCCCTCAGACCATACTCATAACAAAAAGCATTGACCTGAACAATAGTCTCAGACCACCTTTTTATAGGATTGAGGTCAAGCTCAGGTATTCCCCAGAGCTGGTCTTCCTCAGGATCAACGCCCCACCCGAGCTCGGGATCCAGGAGTGGTTCAAAAGTGACGTTCAGATCCCCAGCGACAAGCACTCCCCTATCACCTGAGTGCTGGTCTAAAAGGGAAGCCAGATGAGCCAAAACCCGTGATCCCGGCCTCTTCGTCCCTCTCATATACAAGTTGTAAATGTCCAGATCACCCAGGGGGCCCAGTGGTAACCTGACTAGTTGGATATCATCGGACTTGGTTGGCACTTCGTGTGCTCCTGGGAATACATCTTGTCGAACCCAGGTTACCAAGCCTCCCATCGAACGCCCCTTGGGTCCCTGGATTGCTGAGACACAAAAGTTCAAAAAGCCCTGCATAAACTGGGGCTCACAGGACCAGGTCTCCTGGTAGAGGCAAACGTCAAAGCCACCAGTGAATGCTAACCATTCTGGAGAATCCATTTTTGACTTCAATCCAGCAACATTCCAGGAGACCATTGATCTCTTCGCCGTTCCGTGCCCTGGTGCTTGGTTTGGGCTAGCATAGCTCTGTTCAGGACCCCTTTGATTTTCACCATCCTGTTTAAGGGTTAGTGCTCCTATTACTTGAGACACCCCATAAGATGTAAAGTTTGCTACCTTTCCTCCACCCTTAGATGGGATGTTTGATATGGGAGACATGATAGGAAGCGGCCCCTCGAGCGCCGGTCAGGCTAAAGCTACAGGGTAACACAAATCATTGGTATAGTCGGGGGAGTGAGTGGCAGGCACTAGGTTGGTTCCCCATCTTGCCCAGTCTTGACTAGATCTTGCAACTGTATTAGGGTCAAAGTTATAAAAATGCCTCAAATCGTGTACCCCAATTTCCGACCAGTCACATACAGATGAGTGATCACAAATGAAGCGCACTATGCGTCTATCTTCAAAATTAATGATGATGGAGTCCCCTGGGACATCTTTGGGTCTAGGACCCACCCAACTAACCCTTCTGGCAAAAAGGATCTTCCCGTCCATATAATTCGGGATCGGTCTATTCTTATTTAGCCAGAATGTTACTTTGTTTTTGAGTTGTTGGTAGGATTCCAATATGCCATCTTTTAGTTCAGGGACACCAGTCAGTACAGCAACATAAGGTGTGGAGTCCGGAGGAAGATGAATATGAGCCCTGGGGAATTTGTTGGTTTTATCCCTAGACTCCATTATTTATCCCATTGATTACACCCTTACTTGGAGTATTAGTGCTGGAAATACCCTTTAGGTTGGCCCTTTCTTGGCCAACACCTTGATTGGTGACATTATCTTTGGTCAGGACCTTAGGGGGGGCAACCTTAGAATTGGCCTTAGATGACGCATCAAGGTCAAGAGGGGGAAGTGACAGGACAGGAAGAGTAGAATTTACCCCGGTGGAATTGTCACTATCTTTAGTAACTAGTTTGATAACGTTTTTCAATGAACAGAAGTTATCTAAAATAGTTTTTTCAAGACGTTCGACCCTTTCATTGACCACTTTTACCCTTTCTAAGAGTGGCAGTAATAGAGAACGCACCATTTGCTCGATCTGGGGGATCAGGTCACTGGTTTGGGGCTGGTCAGGGGGTCTGTTGATAGTCTCGCCCAAAAATAAGTAGTCATCAGCCTGTGCCTCACCCGTCGCAGTTGATGAATTTTTCGTAACGTTGGGATGCTTCGCCTGTGTCCCTCCCTGAGTCACCCCATCTCTTTTCCTCTTGAGATTAGACTGTTTTACAGCTTTTCTGCTGGCCCTTGTCTGGGGATAAGCTGAAACAGGTTTAGGAGTATTAGGAGTACTAACTGTTGTGGGGGCAGCTTCACCCAGGGCATCGATGGTGTCGCCACGAGCCAGTAATGTAATAGTGCTATCCCCAATGTTCCCCCGCTGAGCTAAGTCACCTGTATCCTGCCCTGCTAGGCTCTTAGGGGATTTCGCTAATGCAAGAGTTCCCATAGATGAGCGTCTAGCATGGATTAGTTCTGAAGATAAACAACGCTCAGTGATGGCTAATTCATGTTCTAGTACTGAAACCGCTCTAGTGATAAATTGGTCAAGAGTACCAGACACAGACCCACCCCCACCAGTACGCTTCCCTTTGCCCGCCATCATGTGCTGGAAACACACCAGTGGCAATGTGGACTCAAGACAGTGTCAACAATTCAGGGAAGCACAGGTGCGTGTATAGCTGGGTAGTAGACTTCTATATTAATACAAATGAATGGCCCTAGAGGCTCAACAGCACATACAATGAACACTTAACTACTGCCCAATAAACTAGGAAGCACACTTCTACCTTGTGCGCATGAGCTCAGCAGCAACGTTAGAGGGGTGGCCCAGCCCAGTGAGGTCCAGTCAGGGACGGGCAAGGACGGGCCAGCCCTTGGCCCGGGCGCCGCCCGCGCAGCGGAGCGCCTTTGGGGCTTATGAATGAGCTAGGCGCAGCCGGATGACGTCGTCGGCATGCGCCCAGCACCAAGGCTTCTGGGGGTTGTAGTCCTGCTGCCTCCTCCCTCGCGGCGTCGAAGGAGCTGTTACACGGCTGGACTCGCCCCCGCGATGGCCGTTCCCCTCACGGCAGGCAGCAAAAGCAAAGTGTCAAAGTGAGATCCTCTGGTTGCGCGTCCCAATTCAATTACCAAAAGAGGTGGCTGTGGTTAAGTGTGCTGCTCACCAATCAGGAGATGACTATGTGACAGCCGGTAACAGATATGCTGACCAGGTTGCCCACCACTGTGCAAGGCATAAAATTGCCCTAAACGAGAAAATCGAAGCTTGTGGAATCAGCTGCCAACTTATGCTACTTGCAGGAGTGGGAACCTGGGAGAAGGTCAAATATCTGCAGGATACAGTAGACATAAGAGAAAAGGAAGTGGGTAAAAATAGGATGTCAGAGAAGGGCAGAAGATGGTGTGTGGGTGTGTTATGATGGCAGGCCAGTCATGCCAGACAGTATGCTTGCACCGATGGCTAGAATGTACCAAGGAGACACATGTGGGCAGAGATGCAATGATTCGTCTTTTCAGACAAGATTGGTTTAACGCAAAGTTCAGGCATGTAGCAGAAAGCCTTTGCCAAAGATGTTTAATATGACAACAAATGAACCCTGGCAGGAAAACTGTGGTCTGCATGGGAAAGATTGGAAAGGCAGAGAATCCTTTTGTAAGACTTCAGTTAGATTTCATTCAACTGCCTGCTTGCCGAGGGTTGACATATGTACTTGTCACAGTTTGTTTATTTTCAAAGTGGGTGGAAGCATACCCGACCCAAAGAAATGACAGCTTGACAGTGGCCAAACTTTTATTAAGAGATCTTATCCCTAGATTTGGTTTTCCAGTAACGATTGAATCAGATAGAGGGGCTCATTTTAATCATGAAATAATTCGATTAATTTGTGAAGCATTCAAAGTCGAACAAAAATTGCACTGTGCATACCGTCCAGAGGCTTCTGGGGTGGTAGAACAATTGAATGGCATGATCAAGTCAAGACTCCGAAAGGTGTGTGCATCCACCCCACTGGAATGGCCTGATGCTTTATCTCTGGTTCTGATGGGACTCAGAAGTATTCCAGACAAAAATACTGGATTTAGTCCCCATGAAATATTCATGGGAAGAGCCATGAGACAAGCATGTGTACCAGGACACAAGCTGTTGAATATAACTGATGACTTGGTTTTTTGAGTATTGCAAAGAGTTGGCTGCCAGAGTGCTTTCTATCTCTCATCAGGTTGGGAAAGACGCTTTCAACAGACAGCTGAGCCAATCGCATGGTCTGAATCCTGGTGACTGGGTAGTTGTGAAGAATCACAATCAAGAATCGTGCCTAGCACCAAGGTGGGACAAACCGCATCAAGTTATATTGACTACTTCAACAGCTGTGAAGTGTGCAGGATTGCCTAATTGGATCCATGCAAGTCATACCAAAAGGGTACCAGCTCCTGAAGAAGAAGAGTTTCAGTTGAAACAAGAAATTGATGTTGCTGGAGGTTGTGCAGCTGAACTTCCTATAGGAGATCCTGAAGTTGCTGCCCAAGAACAACCGAGCACTTATCAGGACGGCTGGATCCCAGTGGTGGACATACCTGAAGTACTTATAAGAACTAGGAGTCAAATACAGTTAGACAGACAGGAAAAGAGTGAGGACCAGACAGGTGTAGAAGAACTGGCTCAGGAAAGTAGGGAAACAACTTTTAGGTAGCCTGAGCAGGAACAGTTCAGGAAAGAACAATATACTCAGACAGAAGAAAACCAAAGCCCCATTTCTGAGTCGGAGGAGGGACAGCTAGGTTTTAGAGAAGACGTTCAGGCAGGAGAAGGTAAAGAGGTCAAAAGACCTGAACAGGACCAGAAAGGCATAGAAACGCACGTTCAGGATACAGAAGAAAAACCAGACATCACTAATCCTGAACAGGGTCAGATTGAGGTAGATGAACCCATCCAGGCAGAACAGGCCAGAACAATAAGCCCTGGATGAGGTCAGATAGGGAGAAAATCTGAAGACGAAGCTGATCAAATTGTGCCGAAATGTAAAGAAAATAAAAGGAGTCTTGAAGAACCTGGCAGTGCAGTGAAGTTTAAGAAAAGTCGAAAAGGTGATAACTGGCCAAGAATTATCAAGAGATTGAGATATCATCTTAAGACAATCAGTGAAGAACCTGATCAAGTAAACAAAGTAACCAGTCAATCTGGACCTTCTACAGTAGCGCCAAAAAGAAGGAGTCAAAGATTGAAGACATTGAATAATAAGTTCAAGGGTCCTGAGTGGACATATGTTATTCTTGAAGATTTTGAAAATCTCGACTTAAATGAAGAAAGTGATGAAGAGCTGAATGTTGAACGAATTGATGAAGAAGTGAGGCCGACTTGAAAGAGAGAAGACGCTTAGGTGTTATCTCATACCAAGTTCTGAATTATAGAAGAGACAGATCTTCTTGCCCAAAAATGTCAGATAATAAAGTTGCTGGAAAAACAAAACAAAGCTGTATAAAGAAGTGTTGTAGGATCTGTATATGTAGCTTATTATTAATTTTCGTAATATGGGTAATATTAGCAATAACTATTCCCTATTTGATGGTTACAAACAAACAGAATAGTACTAATACACTTACAGAGGTAGCAAACATAAAAGGAGATAGAGTGGACTTAGAAACACCAGATGAGCTAGATTTACACCACACTGTAGATAAAAACGAGACTGATTTAAATGTATTTGCTAATCTCTTAGTACATTATGTAGAAACTATGGAATTTAGTGATTGTTATGTTTGCATGAAATTGCCAAACAAAGTAGCTGAAGGGGTAATTTATCATCATTTACCCTTGACATATGGTATTTCATGTAGTGTGTTAGCTAGTTTATTTTATAGAACTGGAAAGCTGCTGTATTATTATTCAAATGTAGATGTAGTATTTTTCGAGGTCCCTATGCGAAAGAGCATGAACCCTGTCCTTAGTACTAGAGATTCACAATTCATGGGTGAATATTTCCTAACAATGAAGACAATTGATATAGCTGATGCACATAAACGCAACTTAACCTGTAAATTGCATGAAGAAGAAAATATATTTTTGAATTTAGTAGAACAAAGGAGACAGGATTTCCAAAGAAGGGCCTCGGAACCAAAACCTCAGATACCTAAATGGGCTGAAAGGGAAGACCTTTTAGTAACTGGCAAGACTCATGCTGCTATGTCTCTGGATTTTGAAAAGAACGGGAAAATCTGTAACCCTGGGCGTAGTTCGCGTAGCCGCGCTTCGCGAAGCTTCGCGAAGCTTCGCGAAGATGTCATTGCACTACGCGACCTTCGCGTAGCTTCGCGAGCTTGCGTAGTTGCTTGTGGCAACCTGTTTGCGATGGCTTTTTCTTGTTCGCGAGCGCGGTAAGCATGTTCGGGGAGCTGTTTGCATGCTCGAGGGATATATCTCGCGATCTTACCCATGCGGTCGCCAATGGGCGCGGCCATCTTGTTTTTCTATTGTCCCGCCCGCTCGCGAGGCCTTATTTCCTGTTCCGGGTCGCGAATAGCGTGTTCGCGATGTGCATTGACGTGTTCGGGAGCGCATTTTACTTGTTCGCGATGAATAGTACATGTTCGCGAGAAATATCGCGCAAACTTACCCACGCGGTCGCGAATGGGCGCGGCCATCTTGTTTTTCACTCTATGCTATGGTTCTGGGACTACTTTTGTATCCTCCCTTTATCTTTGCCATCCTTTGTCTTTAAAACATTTTTTCTGACTTTTTTTAATTATTATCTATCTCTCTCTTTGCCTAAGTTTATATTTTCCATTTTATTTCTACTTTTACTGTGTTTTTGTTACTTTTATAAAGTTCTTTCTATCTTCTTCCCCCTAACTTTTTTTTCCCCTTCTAACTTTTCTTTTCTGCCTCCCACCCACCCCAGAGCCATGGCCAAGGGCACAGCAAGTCCCAGTGGCAAGGGCAAGGGACCTGCAGGAGCACAGAAGGCCCGCCTGCCATGCGGCAGAATGCATCCTGCAGGGGTGCAGGCCCGGCAACTATTTGGGGAGGAGGAGGTGGCCGCCCTTGTTTTTTTTATCCAGCGCCACCTCCCCTTGACCTTGGCAGCAGGCGGCAGGCCCGGCTCCGGCTACGCTACCCAGGAGCGGCACCGTCGGTGGGCGAAGGTGCGCCGGGCCGTGTTCCGGTGCTCTGGGGTCCGGCGCACCCACAATCAACTAGCCCACCGGTGGTCTGACATCCTGGACCGGGAGCAGGACCTGTTGGACCTGCTAGGTGTCGAGGTCGTCGGGCTTGGTGAGTAACTTATTGTGTATATTAAATTTGATGAACAACAAGATTACTGCTGCGTGCCAAGCGTTGCTGGTAAATTAAGTTCCAAAAAGCAAAATGTTCTTTGATTTAAGGACCCAGGTGCTCGGTGGTACTCTTACTTGTTTGCAACTTAGTTTGCGCTAGCTTGTGCTGATGCTGATTATATAAGAGTTTATTTTACAGAACTGAAGTTAGGTAATGCGATTTGTTAGAGAGACTCTAGTCCTTCCATTGTCCTACTGTGAAATAGTGGTGGATGGATATTGGATACTAGGTTTAGTTTGTTAGTATTAGTTAATAATTGTTTTATGCGGTCTGCGTGACGCCTCCTATGTCACTGAGTGCTGCTTACCCCAGTCCTCTGTCGAACCTTTTGTACTTTGTTTAGTGAGTGGTAGGCTTAGCATGGTCAGTCAGTAGCAGAACTAGATCAGAATCATGCAACCAACCCACAATTTGTTGTATCTTCTATGTATGTATGCAATAATGTATGCATGTGTCCTCCATCTCATCTATGCATTTGATGGCTGAAAAAAAATGGAAATGCAGACTTAGTGAACAATTGGCCCGTCTGGAATAGATGGTGTAGGTCAGGTGGTAATTACTAGGCTTCATAGTATTTGTAATCAGAATGATTATGGAACACTGGAGTGTTCATAAATAAGTAGACGATCCGTGAATGCAGGAAGAAGCCAGTAGTTGATCCATCTGATTAGATAGTTCAATTTTATTGCAATAGTTGTTTCCTAAAATCTTGTTTGACTTATTTTTCCAAATGATTTATTATTATTTCTTTCACAGCACTCCTTAATGTTTATCTCTTTCTTTATTATATTTTACATGATCATCAGCACCACCCAGGGGCAAGAAGACGGGGTCGGAGTCGGCGGGGGACCCACAGGAGGAACGCTCCTCTTCCGAGGCTCCTGCTGCTGGCCCCAGTAAGTTCTCTAGTGGTTATATTGACATTTATATTTCACTAACTTTTACTGCATCTTTTTTTTCAGAACTATAAATTATGGTTCCACTTTCTAATTCTATTTTTACAAAAGCTTACTTCTTTGACCTTGACTATCTGTTTCCAAATTCTGTTTATCCCTGCCTCTAACTAAGTTGCTTCTAACTGCCTCTGCTATGACTCTCTGTACTACTACTACTATTACTATTATATTACTCTGTCTGTAGCGAAGCTTGCACAGCTGCCCACTCTTTATAGAAGGTTTTCTTTGGAATAATAAAACTCTGATTGACCAATAGCTCTAGCCACTGTGTCCTGTCCTTTGGGTTGTCCTCTTCAAGTCTTCTCAATGTTGAGGTTTTGACAATTACCACAAACAAAATGGCCAACCAGATATTTGACTAGTATTTTTGATCGGATAGTACATGATACTACTATTGTCTAGTGATTCTGCAGAGCCACATACAGAACTATGCACAACAAAATAGGATGTTGCTGATGGGAGGTTGGACCTTACTGATCACACCTCAGTCCGAAGAACCCAGGATCCCCTGACCGACTAGCTATAGTGTCTCACATTAGGGTAGCACTCCCGAACCCCCCCACGAAGAAGATACCAAGGGGCATATTTACAATAACTGGCGCATCCCTGCATATCAGCAGGGATGCGCCAGTTATTGTGCGCCACAGCTCCGCCACCATGGATGCGCCGCATTTACAATGCGGCGCACCATGGGGCAAAAACGGCACAGATGCGCGACGCATCTGTGCCGTAAAAGTGGCGCATTGCTGAAGTTGCGTCGCAAGCGCGACGCAGCTCCAGCAATGCTCTGGGGGGCCCTATCTTGCTAATGCTGCGTCAATCCCTACGCCTGCTTCAGGCAGGCGCAGGGTTTTGACGCAGCATGGGTCTAAAAGTGACTGAGTGAAATCTTGTAGATTTCACTCAGCCACTTTTAGGAGGCGTTCCTGCGCCGGAACACCCTCCCCTGTGCAGGAACGCCTACATGTGGCGCAGGGCTTTACAACGTGATGCATCTCCCAGATGCGTCACGTTGTAAGTACCCCGCACCATGGTGCAGGATTTGCGCCGCCGCTGCGTCACAAAAGTGACGCAACGGCGGCGTAAATGAGCCGCAAGGGGCTTGTAAATCTGCCCCAAAATGTTGATGATGACTGAGACAGACAATCCAGAACATAATAATACCATTTTGCACACTCACTTGTGTAAGTCCACCCCACCACACCAAATACCACAGAGTCTATGTGTAAGTTCAAAAGGTTTATTTGAAACAATTATCAAACTCTGTACATCGTTAATATTACATTTATTTTACTACAGCCATAGTCAATAAGCCAGCAAAAAGCCTAACATTAAAACAGTAAACATTTACAAGTGCATGACAACAAGAACAAGAGCCAAGATCTTTAGAATTCTGGAAGACCCCTCACCGTAGAACGTAGAAATACTGGTTACATAATCTTGCATCATAATATGTTCTGTAAATCTCTGGTTTGTAGAAGGGAATCATCTGCCTATTATATGAGAAAAATGCTGCAAGTTAGCCGTTAGATAGGATACTGGTGAATGGAAGCATTTTGCAGTCATGGCAAAAATTGTAACATGTATGTGATGGCTAAGCAATATGAACTAAACAAACTCAATCAGTGTGTTTTTTTCCGACCCCGTCACTTGTACGCAACAGTCAAGTGGCCTCAAAGGCATCTACTCTACTGCACATCTCACTAAGCTTGCAGGTATAATTAAATATGCGCCAATAGAGTAGTAGTCGACATGATGAATCTAAAAGGGTTACACATGGCTCAGGCTAACTTTCAAAAGAGTAGAGTAGGACTAGATGACCCTAGGAAGTGGAACCATATCACCACTAGTGTCTGTCTACTGACTGTACATACTGTCTAGTGCTGATGTATGTTGTATTAACTTTTTTTTCAATGTTCCAAGTGAACAACACTTAAAATAGGGGGAGGTTTCCAGGCATCTAAAAATTTGTGATGTTTTTTTATAGGCACACTACCATCCACCAGTGCCGTAGCGGCCAGCGATGCGGCCATTCCGGAGGGAGCAGGCGAAGTGGCGGCACCTGCAGACGAGACAGGGGGGGATGCAGCTGCAGTGGCCGGCGACGGTAAGTTATATTCATTAATTCTTGACATTACCACTAGATGGAAGTGTGTTCACTATTTCACTGTACTGTGCGACTTATTATTATACAACGGTTGAAGAAGACACCAATTACTTAGCATTAGCAGCGTGATTAGAGTAACCAATGGCCTCTTCGATTTGACTCCAAAATCAGCTGTGTGAAGGTTTTATGGAGAAGACAAACTCAGATCAGATGACCTTGATGGATGTGTTGAACAAAGAGGGAAAGAACTAAGGGTGGAAGGACGGGCGAGATAAATAATATGACTGACTGGCAGAGAAGGATATGTTGTTGGAAGCATGCATAGGTGGCTGATAGTAATCAGATCAGATGCAAGGGTTGTTGAAGGATGGGTGGAAGGTGAAAGAATGCCTGCCTGGGTGGGCGACAAAGTATGGGTGGATAGTGCTAGATAGCAAAAATCAGCGTTGTTTCGGTTCAAATTCAAACTCAAAGCCAAGGCAAGCAAGGAAGGAGCGGAAGCATGGGTGGTTGTTGGTGAAACCAACTAAGTATGAGAGATATAAAAAAGAAGGATAAACGTTTACTTGAATGGATGTATTCCTGGATGTACTATAGATAGTATAGGATTGGAAAGTGTCACTGGAGATTCTTACTTTGAAGAAAATGTAAAAGAAACTGCGCGACAGTAGCAAAGCCTAGGGGAATATAGGTAGTATTATCAGAATACAGTACACTTGCAGTAGTTTGCAAGCACGTCATATATATTTATATATATATACATTATTAAGCGGAAGCCCCTTCCTCCCACTCTGGGGACCACTCCCTACCTATTATTATTGATGTATTTTCGAATTGTGGCAGCCAGCCTGCAAAGGGTGGCCTATCTGTTGTTTATGGTTATTGGTTACACAATCAGTGAAAGCAAAGTACCCTCTGCAGTAGCGGTTGGTGGTGGGAGTGTTTGCGGGCGGTGACATGGGGAGGGGACGGGTGGGTGGCACTGGCGAGTAAACTGTGTATTACGGCCAAATACTGGTAATCAACATAAAAATAAATAACATTATTTTCGATGTGCGCGCTGCACCGCCGAATGCGATGCAGTGCGTGCATCAATTTTATTTTTTTTATGTATTGTTTAATTACCTGTGATTGTCCTTAATCCATAGTTTACTATCCCCACCCCGCACCTTCCCACGTCACCGACTCACAGCCCGGCAGCACTCCCACCGACCGCTACTGGCCTGATGTCGAGTCGTATTAGCATCTATAATATGAATTTAAGCAATGATCATTGGATCAGATAAATAATCAGCCTTTTTGTAGTACCCATGGCAGGGTGTAAGTGAAATTGTGCATGCCATTTGCCCCCATGTAACAGAGTATGGCCAGTGCCAACGGCCGTAAGGCGTCATACAAAAATATGAGCTTCCCCGCCTGCAGACAGTAGTAGTAAATAAAACTAACGTGAGTCTGCATCACGTGGCTCATATCTGTTTCTCTTGGGTGCAAGCTTAGCTGACTGAGCTGGCATGCCGGCTACAACAAGGTTATGTAATTGGGCTAAACTACAGATAACAACAACACAACTGGTGTACCGGAGTACATAGTACGATTATATTTATAATGTCGGAAACTCCCACAAATGTTAGAGTCCAAGGAAGTAGGAGTAGAGATACTTACCACCAAATCACAAATGTTATGAACTGTGCTTGCTAGTGATACTATGACACTATGAGTTGAATGATTTCAGTGTTAAGAGTATTGGCTACAACATGTTATTTTTCTTTCTTGATTCTAGATACTCCTTCCACACCAACAAAACCATCTCGGAGGGAGTTGGCCGGTAGGGCCCGGCGCCGGAAACTGGAGGCCATCTGTGAACATTATCGCCGGCTGGTGGCTCAGGCGGAGGAGGAGGAGGAGGCGGCTGCAGCTGCAGCCTCCTCCAATGCCCCGGGCCCCAGTCAGGCCCTGCCTCCACTTTCACAGTGCCGTGGTCCGGCAGCCGGCTGCCGGCGCCCATCAATTTCAAGCACTGCTGCCCCCCACCCTGCATGTAACTGCAGGGCATTTCGCCGCCAGCTGCTCCGCCGGGTGGCCCGCTTGGAGGAGAACCTGGAGGAGTGGGTAAAGATCCTGGTGGATAAACACCTCAAGGCCCGCCGACGATAGAGGACCTCGTCATTTGCCCCTTGTTTAATTCCTTTTGTTGGTGGGTGGGTTTGTGGGCGTTGGGGATTTTTCCAGACATTTGGGACTCGCAACTTTCGTTTTGGTCATTGGTTGGGGTTAGGGAGGGGGGTGGGTTAGGTCAGAGTGGGATAGTTTATTTTTGTTAAGGGTATTAAATATATACTATTATTTACTTATACGATGTTAATGTTTTGTGGTGGGTTACAGTTTTCCGAATTCAATCTAAGTTACATGGTTGTTTACTTTGTTTCCGTGCTGCTGCATGCCCACAGCCAGTGTTTGATTTAAAAGATCTGCCGATTTTGTAACACACAAACCGATAGATGCAGTACCCCTCACTGAGTTATTTTATTTGTCATAATAGTACTGTCAGTCTCTCCTCCTAGTCCAAACCTCCCACAAAACTTATCTTACCTGCAATTGATGATGAAGTTCGGCACACTGATGGCTGCATGGTTGGTTTCCCAAATTAACGGACAAGATGCTATTATTGTGGTGGTAGTAGTAGACACTGGCAATAGCATTTGAAAAAAGAAAGAAAAAGTCACTTGACTGAGAGACTGTGGGAGGAGTAGTAGAACAGAACACAAAGTAAACTACAGCATGGGTGGGCTAGCAGAAGAAGATCCTTGCACAGCCTCAGTTGAAATTCATTTAGTGTTGCTTTCACCACATCTGCCCCAGCAAGCGTGTAATCAATAGGTGTACATAATGTAGTCATCACAGCACACCTCAATATAAATCACACAGCCTGGAGGAAGAGGGTTAGGGATTGATGAATGGATGGGAAGTGGGGTTTTGGGAAAGGTTTGAGAAAGAAAAACAGACAGTATGCATGGACACAACAAAAGTAAAACACAATCTTGTAAGACGACCATGATCCATTATCAAAGAAATCAAAGTATAAAGTGAGAAAAAGCAAATGCATGCATGCTGAGGAAGAGAACTTGATGGTAATGATAATGAGTTGTACTTACACCCAATGAGACAGTACAGTCAGGGAAGATATTGAAATTTGCCTTGCCTGTCTGCCGCCCTCAGAGCTCAGACCGAACCCAATTACATGCTGTACCGGGCTTACTTTTATTTTTCAAGCAAGCAAAGGAAATTAAAAAATAGTTGCAGGGATCAATTATCAAACAAACCACAAGACACAGTCGTAATGATTGAAGAGAAAAAAGCAATCAAATAAATTTAAAGATGAATGATGAATGATACTAAAGTTACTGTATTATCCTGGTCCAAATGTGGAGTTGCATCATTATCGTCATTCCTCTTGGTCCTCCCTTCCATGGACACTCCGCACATCAATCTTGGGTACCACTGCCTGCCTGATGCGGATTGGTAAGGTAAGTGTGAGTCGTTTCTCCCACTATAGCACAGGTTAAAGGCCGGCCTGTAAGTGTAGATGGAAAAACAAACGGGGTATTGAAAAATTACTGCATTTAAAACAATAAACTCTATTACAGTGGAGTGCAAGACGAGAAGACAACACTCTGGAGAGAACACTTTCAGACTGAGGCAGCTTGGATAGGATACATAAGTGTCTACTCTACAGCATTAAGGTACAACAACAACGGGACAGTACTCAGGAGCCAGCTCAGCCACAGAACAGGAGAACCGCGGCACAGGCCAGGCACCCTACCCCTTACTTACATTTTGAGCGAGCCAGAGAAATGCCATATGCACTGCAGCAACCGAGCATTTTCCAAATGAAGTGACTAAATCAATGCGCCACTGTCCCTCATACCACTACACTGTACTCCAGTCCACACCACTACACGGACATCTAGCCTAGGTCTGTGCTGTGGTTCTTGTTCAAACTGTTTACCTTTTAAGTCAGCCCATGAAACGCAGTTATTCCATCAATTTTCTCCGATCCAACTGACTGTGTGCAAAGATAGTATGCTAAGCAGCATCATGATGATGACCGTGTGGTACGTCTTCTCCAACACCAACTCAGTCTGTAGTGACTGATTAAGTTTAGAATATATTCCATATTACTAAATTGCAACGGATATTGGCCGGCACCTGCAATGGTAGGAGTACAATGTGGCTATTATTAAACAACAAGGAAACATTAACTGTCACCACACCAGAGTCACTTTTACTTTGTCTATAATATAAACTAGTATAGTTCTACTTCATGCACAATTATTCGTAGTCAGCCAGCATCCAATGCAATGCATGCCACCATCATTCACAATAATCACTCATTACCTGTCTTGGTGTTCTCTTTGGCTGTCTGATCTGATGCCTGCCTAGCCTTCTGCCAGTCAGTGATGAGTTTCTTTCGGCTTGGAAACAAAATGGAATATAGCTGGAGTCACGTTTCACTTCTTATGGAGGGACTGTTAGAGGCAACATGTATTGTACTATTCTCCATCTCCATCCAATGTCTGGCTTGCTTGAAATGTACTTAGGGAGAGTAAGGAAGATGGAGCAGGACCCTGAGGAGTGGAGTGGACAGTTATGCACAGACGTGCAATTCCAATAGGGAAATAAAAAGAGGAGACTGTTGATGGATTTGTTGTGATTAGATTTTAAACCAGAAAAACAGATACACACAGTCACACACAAATAAAGGAAGGGAGAATATTTTGAAAGCCTAGTTGTCAGGGAAGAGGAGCTCGTCCTCAAACTCTGGTGGTTCAGACAGAAGTACGTCTAACAACCCACTACTTATGTCATCGAAGTAGCTCTCCTCTTCCTGCTGTGATTCATGTATTTTGTACTCCGGTGGTATAAAGTGTTGATTCATTTTGATCATGGTTAACCTCTCAACGCTTTTGGGCGAGAGACTGGTCCTTTTGACTGTAACAATGGCACCAGCAGCACTGAAAACATGCTCTGAAGAGACACTTGCAACAGGGCAAGCCACATACTTTATCGCCAGCCTGCTGAGCACTGGCCATTAGCTTCTTTTCCCATACCAATACACCAATGGGCTTTGCTCCATGAAGACCTCTGTTGTGTCATCTAGATAGGCCTGAACAATCCGCTCAATGTTCAGGGGTGCTCCGATTTCCTGGGCCTCTTTTGACCTTTGCATCAGTCATGGACGTACAATACCCTTTCTGTAGAAACCAATCACCTGCCGTTTTTTTTAATGTGCCTGATGATCCTGTTGGTGCTATTGATGTTATTGCTGGCAGTGTTGTTGACTGCTGGGAGCCAAACGCACTGCTCTTGGCCTCTGAAGTAGAACTTGGCTCTGGGAGCCCTGCAGTACTTTTTATGCCCTGGGGGGGCAGGCTCTAATTAAGATCCTTTCGTTTTCAAGGGCCTCTAATTAAGATCCTTTCGTTTTCAAACTCAGTGGCTTCCTCAGCTATCAAAGTTTTGTACTGGGCAACATTCACTTCTGAAAAAGGAATTACTTCATTACTGCGCAGCAATAATTTGTAACGTGGATCCAAAATTGAGGCAGTAATGTAATGTGGATGTGACACAATGTTATTTTGAATCCTTGTATTGTGAGATAAGCGAGCGGACAAGGTGTCTGCCAAATGATATGCATCTACTTTGTCATCCAGACCTGCATACATTTCTGACACCTCCTTCAGCTCTTGCTCTAGCATGTACAACAATGGGATAGCTTGGCCCATAGTACAGTCCTCCCTGCTCACTTCACGCGTGAAGTCCTCAAAAGGAAGTAGCATCTCTGTCAGGCATTTGACGAGGTCCCATTGGGCCATCTCAACTCTCATGCCTTTCACAGTAGGATCCCCTGACCTTTTCATGACATAGGCATTAAGTGGTATGTACTGCTCAAACAGACGCTCAAGCATGTAATACGTTGAGTTCCAACGTGTTGGCACCTCCTGGATGAGTGCTTTGACTGGCATTTTATGCTCACGCTGAATGACCCTCAGCTGCTTCCGGGCTTTAAAAGAATGGTTGAAATGTGTGCATATTCTTCTGCAGGTGGTCAGTAAGCTGCTGACTTTGCTTTCATTTTTCAGAAAGTCCTGAACAACAATGTTAATGCAGTGTGCCAAACATGGCACCCTGAAATAGCCACCATCTTTCATGGCCCTAACTACATTACTGCCATTGTCCATGGCAACAAAACCAATGGTAAGCCCTCTTGGTCGCAGCCACTCAAACACCTTGCTGTTAAACTCATCCAAAATGTTTGCAGCAGTATGAGATTTCTCCATAGCAAACATGGCTACAGTTGCATGTTTGCGTGTGTCTTTAAAAATCTCAGCGGTGTCAACAACACCGTCAGATATCTTATCTTTAACACCCGAAAAAGAGACCCAGTGTGCAGTGATGCACATGTAATCAGTGGCTTGGCAACTGGTCCACATGTCTCTTGTCAGGTGTATACTCTGAACAGCACTCTTTTTTAAGGCTTTTCCAAGCAATTCCAGCACGTCGTGATGTAGTGCTGGAACAGCAACTCTTGCAAAATAGTAGCGGCTGGGAACTTTCCATTTTGGGCAGATGGTGGTCACAAACTCAAGAAAACCCACCCCTTCAACAAAAGAAAAAGGGAGAAGGTCCAGTGCTATCATTTTTGCCAGCTTTGCATTGTACAAACGTGCTATTGGGTGGTTGCGTTCGTACTGCCCCTCCAGCCTACTAAACATTCTAAGAATGGTAGGCTGCATGGTATTCCTTCCTGTGGTCAACGTCGCACTTTTTGGGCCAGCAGTACTCCTTGGTGTCTCAGGCTGACTCTTACTCTTGTGCCAATGAGATGTGGCTGAGGATGTGGGCGTTACCACTGCAGTGCTGGGGACAGGGCTACTTTGTGTACCACTACCACAGAGAATGTCTCCTTCTTCTTCCTGTTCCACCGGGAGCGGACTTTCTACTCGTTTATGCCCAACAGCAATGGTTCCAGTTTTGAAGCGACTATGGTGCTCCTCCCACTGGATTGCGTGGTGTTTTTTCAGATGGGTCATTTGGCCTCCGGTACCATAGTTTGTACCAAGCTTACCACGACTAACAGAGGTATGACAAACGGAGCATATAGCAATGTTCTCCTCCTTTCCGCTAACCGTAAAGAAGTCCCACACTGGGGAGCTTAACTTTTGTCTCCTGCTGGAGGTGCCACTCCCACTTCCAATGCCGGATGAACTGGAGGGTGTGTGTTGAATTTGACTCTGTGCAGGAGCACTACCTACTTCTGCTGAGGTGATGCTTGTGCTGGATGTAGGACGCTGCCGGCCCTTTGCTAATGTAAATATGGAAGCTGGAGGTCGTGTTGGTGTTACCTGTGTTGGAGGTATGCGTGCTACATCCCTCGCAGCCATTTTGGAAAGTGTAAAAATGTTGGTCTCCATCTCCTCAGGCCCGGGAGTGATGTTTGTGATGACTGGCTCATCATCATCATCATCATCCTGCTCTTCTACATCAACATCCATAAGTGTAAGGCTTTCTGGAACCTTCCTTTTCCCATGCCTGCTCTTGTGATGTGTTTCCCTATCAGACTCAGTTTGTGGCTTCCAAGTGGCATCTAGATCATCAGAAGGGGGGCTTGGTGAAGAACTTGATGTACTACTAACCCTCCTTTTCCTTGCTGGGGATTTGGAAGCCAATGGAACTTCTAAAGGAGTGGCTTCCTCTTCTTCCTCTGCATGAGGCTCAATTTCCTGAACTGCCCCTACTTCGGGAGGAACAACAGCTACTATTGCGGGCGGTGGCTGCGGCTGTTGACCACTTATCTGCTGTGTTGATGATGTTCCCTCCTGCGTTGATTGTGTACTACTTTGAGATAGCGATAAGTTTAGTTCAGGCTCAGCATCACTGCTTTCCACCATAAGGCTGGCTACCTCTTCCACACTCATCTGCTTGGGCCTGGGTTGGTGGGTTGGGCCCACTGATGTGGAGGTGCTGCCCCCAGCTTGGCCCCTCGACACCGCTGCTGCAGGCGTCATTTTTGGTGTACCAAAAAAGGTTTTGGGAGGCACACCAGACTTAAGTAACACTTCCTTCTTCTTCTGTTCCTTCTTCTCCATGGCAACTTTCTTAGTACCAGAGGACCTGCTACCTGCTTTCTTTGGGGGCATCTTCAACAGATGTCAAAACAGCACTCTGTAGCACAAGTTGCAGAGATGCCTGGTCAGGTCACTCACACGTCACGTTGTGTACAGCAGCAGGACGTCGGTCTGGCACCACAACAGTGGATGATGATGACACACCTCCTCTGTCTTTTGTGCACCTAAAAGCAAAAAAGCCAGAAGAACATCAGTCAAAAGATCCATAATATAATATATAACTTATTAGTGTCTGGTGGGTGGTCATCACAATTATTAAACTAGGCCACAAGCTTGGAGGCCTATGCAAAAAGCAGAATGCCTGCCTTCCTAAAATGGCCGCCACACACATGCACAGGCCACCCACCACAAATAACCAAAAAGTGATTACAAAGGACAGGAACAGGAAGTTTTAGTGTCTGTGGAACTTACTTCCTCTCATAAAAATATTTTGAAAAAAATAAAAGCTTCTCCGTGCTCCAAACCTACATCTCAATGACAACCTGAGGAGTTTTTTTAGCAGAAATGCACAAACAAGCGTTTTCGAGAAGGATCTATGTTGCTCCCGAGATATTGTTTGCCAGATTGCAAAAGCTGCGTGTTCGGGATCGCGAACTGTACAAAAAGGCTTTATCGCGTGCGCGAACACGCATATTGCGAGCGCGAAAATGACGAAAACTCTAAGTCCGCGTTGTCGCGCTGTGCAGAGTTACCAAAAGTACGCGAGCTGAATCCCTAGGCTTACATACTGGCTAAAAAGCCCTATTTATTTAACACACACCCAAAAAATGCTATTCCACCCCAAAAAAACCTTTTGCAATCAAATCCAAAGCCATCCATGGTGTAAAAGAAAATCAACAGACAACACAAACTGTAAATTTAAATAACGCACCAAAGATTTGAGGCTGACTCCCTCTGGGCCTACTGGCAGACTAGGCCACAAGCTTGGAACAGAATGGCAAAAGCAAGCACACTGCTTGGATGGCTCCACAAAATGGCCGCCACACACCCACAACAACAAGAAATGGAAGACAGTCAATGTACGCCTATGGCAAAAGCACAATGCCTGCCTTCCTAAAATGGCCGCCACACACATGCACAGGCCACCCACCACAAATAACCAAAAAGTGATTACAAAGGACAGGAACAGGAAGTTTTAGTGTCTGTGGAACTTACTTCCTCTCATAAAAACATTTTGAAAAAAATAAAAGCTTCTCCGTGCTCCAAACCTACATCTCAATGACAACCTGAGGAGTTTTTTTAGCAGAAATGCACAAACAAGCGTTTTCGAGAAGGATCTATGTTGCTCGCGAGATATTGTTTGCCAGATTGCAAAAGCTGCGTGTTCGGGATCGCGAACTGTACAAAAAGGATTTATCGCGTGCGCGAACACGCATATTGCGAGCACGAAAATGACGAAAACTGTAAGTCCGCGTTGTCGCGCTGTGCAGAGTTACCAAAAGTACGCGAGCTGAATCCCTAGGCTTACATACTGGCTAAAAAGCCCTATTTATTTAACACACACCCAAAAAATGCTATTCCACCCCAAAAAACACATTTTGCAATCAAATCCAAAGCCATCCATGGTGTAAAAGAAAATCAACAGACATCACAAATTGTAAATTTAAATAACGCACCAAAGATTTGAGGCTGACTACCTCTGGGCCTAATGGCAGACTAGGCCACAAGCTTGGAACAGAATGGCAAAAGCAAGCACACTGCTTGGATGGCTCCACAAAATGGCCGCCACACACCCACAACAACAAGAAATGGAAGACAGTCAATGTACGCCTATGGCAAAAGCACAATGCCTGCCTTCCTAAAATGGCCGCCACACACATGCACAGGCCACCCACCACAAATAACCAAAAAGT
Organism: Triturus cristatus; assembly: GCF_964204655.1. Classification (NCBI taxonomy): domain Eukaryota; kingdom Metazoa; phylum Chordata; class Amphibia; order Caudata; family Salamandridae; genus Triturus; species Triturus cristatus. The sequence goes on along the minus strand of NC_140582.1, from coordinate 1,197,453,785 downwards.
GATTACAAAGGACAGGAACAGGAAGTTTTAGTGTCTGTGGAACTTACTTCCTCTCATAAAAATATTTTGAAAAAAATAAAAGCTTCTCCGTGCTCCAAACCTACATCTCAATGACAACCTGAGGAGTTTTTTTAGCAGAAATGCACAAACAAGCATTTTCGGGAAGGATCTATGTTGCTCGCGAGATATTGTTTACCAGATTGCAAAAGCTGCGTGTTCGGGATCGCGAACTGTACAAAAAGGCTTTATCGCGTGCGCGAACACGCATATTGCGAGCGCGAAAATGACGAAAACTGTAAGTCCGCGTTGTCGCGCTGTGCAGAGTTACCAAAAGTACTCGAGCTGAATCCCTAGGCTTACATACTGGCTAAAAAGCCCTATTTATTTAACACACACCCAAAAAATGCTATTCCACCCCATAAAACACCTTTTGCAATCAAATCCAAAGCCATCCATGGTACAAAAGAAAATCAACAGACAACACAAACTGTAAATTTAAATAACGCACCAAAGATTTGAGGCTGACTACCTCTGGGCCTACTGGCAGACTAGGCCACAAGCTTGGAACACTCAATATAAGCCTATGGCAAAAGCACAATGCCTGCCTTAACAAAATGGCCGCAACACACATGGCCAGGAGGACACAACAACAAGCATAATCCAAGGGGAACAAAGAAAAGAAATACAGGCCTTTATGGAAAAAGAAGCACCCACTACTAAACTACCACCACAAAATTGCCACAAGCCACATGGGCACTCACAGTCACAACAGGCCATGGAAAACAATGAACTGAAGCAGGCCTATAATATATGACCGGACAAAGGAGGCCTGCTAAACAACACAGCTTTAATACACAAATGAAAATGAACAGGGCTACGAAAGGATTGGAAAGAAGTTACACATCAAGCACACACATCCCACAAAGGTATTTCACACTCACACCAACAGAGAAATACACCACAGCCACATTTAGCATTTCAAATAATCCTATGCCATCCATGCCCTACATGATGTTGAAAATTCTACAGACACCACGAAACATAAACCCATGGGTACCCTACTGGCTGAAATTGCAGAGAAAAACAACTAGGCCCCTATTGAAAGCACAGGCCACCCGCCACAACAATAATTTTAAAATACAATGAAAACCCAGAAAAATGTAGGTAATACAAATACAAGCCCCAATGAAACAAACACACCAATTCTCCAACTTACTTGTAGTAAATTAAATTTCAAATCAAAAAGTCCTCAAATAAATCCAATCCAATGGTATGAGCAGACAGACACAAAAAGTGATCCTTCCAGCTCCAAATCCAAATGAAAGTGAACAGCACATGCACAAAGCACTGGGATGAGCCTGCTGGACAGGAACAGGAAGTTGTAGACTCAGGGGCACTTCCTTCCTCTTGAAAAAAAGTTTAAAAAATTAAAGGACTCCTCCTTACACAAAAGACTACAGCAAAATCACAATCTGAGGAGTTTTATGAGCTAAATGATCATTTTAGAGAAGGTTTTATGAAGATCGCGAGATATTCTTCGCCAGATTGTAGTTTTTGCATGTTCGGGATCGCGATCTTACCAAGACAGCCGCCGGAGGTCAGCTCGCGCTCCCGAATGACGTGTTCGCGTTCGCACACTCTCGTGGGATTGGGCAGCCATAGTACAAATCTCGTGGCGCTCGCGAACGGACAGAAAAGCAAGTTGGCGATCGCAGAATCACGGTAAGACGTTACAGCGCGCGCGAGAATGAATATTGAGCGCGCGAGGAAGCAAAACTACTACGCTACGCGCTAGATTGCGTAGCAATCTGCAACTTCGCGCTCTATGCGAATTGCGAAGTTGCCTAAACTTCGCAAGCTCCGCGAACGGAGCGTAGTTCAACGCCCAGGCTTAAAAATCTGTCTCCATAGACTTAAAACAGAATATAACAATGTATTTATTAGTTCCAGTGAATGTGAACATAACTTCTTAGTAATTGGGGGTTGGGGAGTAAAAGGAGGGACTGATCCAGTTTTGCCTGGGATTTATTATATCTGTGGAAACAAAGCCTATTTTAGGTTGCCTGATCACTGGTATGGGAGTTGCTATTTTGGAATAGTATTCCCTAAAGTCTATCATGTTAAAAGAATCACTGGAAGCAATAATGACAGTAAGGGACTAACCAGATATAAAAGAGCTAGTTTTTCCAAAATAGTAGGTGATATATTTGGTGCATTGATACCTTCAGTGGGGGTTCTGCTGAATTCTCAAAAAATCTGTCAACAGTAGTTGATCGGTTATCTACTGACACTGCTGGAGGATTTTTATTGATCAATACAGAACTAGTTGCTGTTAGATCTATGGGGCCTCATTTATGAAAAGTGACGCATCACTGCGTGAAAACAGTGATGCGCCACTTTTCACTGCGCCCTCCCTGCGACTCCAGTGATGCGTCATATTTACAGTATGACGCATCATGTCGCAAGGAGTCACAGATACGTCAGTATTTCTGACGTATCTGTAGGCGCAAAAGTGACGCATCGCTGGAGTGTGTCACAAAAGTGACGCAACTCCAGCAATGTGTCCTTTCACATGGGGCAAGCCCCATGTGAAAGGGCCTGCGTCAGTCTTACGCCTGCTGTGAGGCAGGCGCAAGAAATTGACGCATTTGCACGCTAGAAGTGGCGCAGTGAAATCTCGTAGATTTCACTGCGTCACTTCTACGACCCTTTGTTGCGTCAAAACGCCCCCCTTGCATACATTATACCTGGCGCAGGTATAATGTGGCGCAGGGGTTTACAAAGTGACGCATCTACCTAGATGCGTCACTTTGTAAATATGGCGCAACATGGCGCATGTTTTCTGCCACTGGTGCGTCACAAAAAGTGACGCACCGGCGGCGCAAAAGTGACGCAGGGGCTCATAAATGAGCCCCATGGTTTTGCAAAATCGACTTGCCCTTGATATCTTATTAGCAAAAGAGGGCAGAGTCTGTAAAATGTTGAAAGCGCAACATTGTTGCACGTATATACCTGATAAAAGTGTAGAGATTGGAAGGTATATTAAAAATATTACACATTTGGAAAAGGATCTGAAACCACTGGAGGTTGACAGTGTATGGAAGAAAATAACCGATAGTTTTTCCACTATCAGTAGTTGGTTTTCTAACATAGGAAAGAGTATCTTAGGTCAAATATTATTGCCAATCATGGGCATAACTTTATTAGTTTTGATGATAGTGTGTTGCTGCAAATGCAGTGGGAAAAGAAAGAGGTACGAAGTGAATGAGAAGGGTAGGAAAAGAAAATTAGAAGAAATATGACTAGAAGAATTGAAGGGAAATATCTACAAAAGAATGAAAGGATCACAATTTAAGAAGGATACAGAAAAGAATAAAAGATTTGGAGACATTGAAATGGCAGAATGCTAAAGTTGGCATCTGATTTAATAGAAGGTAATGATAGCATAAAATGCCATCAGAGAGGGGATTGATGGAGCAAGGTTTCCTATAAAAAGAAACTTGCTCGTATGCAATCCTCTCGAATAACCTGTAACATTGTAACCAACCTGTCTGTGAATACTAATTTTACATAACGTATCTAGGGGAAGCTTTTCTATGTGCTTTACTAATAAGTAACCTGAGTGTCCTAAAATGGCGGGAATTCTTCTGCACATGCGTCTACTACATCTACGTAGTATGACGTCTTCTGTCGCTTGGGGGGAAAACTTTGCAGCTGCGCAATAGCTTTTAATGTGGCTGCTCCAAACCTTTGCACTAAAGCACAATGCTGCGCTGAAACTAACTTTTGCAAGTTTTACTAAGCTATTAATGCAAAAGATGTATTAAGTAAATGGGGTTAGAGTAGAAGTAGGTAGTATACAGTGAATTCAGTTAATTTTGGATTCTAACGTGTTCTTCTCTGACTTTATTAATAGCTCGTATTTGGACCTCAGAGGGTGACCATGTCTTTGTTTCCCTGTGGCAACTACGCATGCGCCCCATCTGCTTGTCCTGAGACCAATGAAGTCATTGGGTGACTGCCAAACCCTAAGCCCAGCAAGGACATGGGAAGAACAACTTCTGACCCTACAAGAGGAAGAAGATGAAACATTGTATTACAGATTTATCGATCTACATATGAAATGCTTGTGGGAATAAAGCTTGTGGGTATTAAAATTAAGGGGCGGGGAGCTAGACAATAGAACTAAAGAAAATTATTGCACTTAGTATGGTGTGATGTCCTCACCCCACTGCTTGGCCCAATCAAATTGTGGGTGAATATGGAATTGAAACATTTGGGGGTGGATTATACATTTGAATTGTTAGACACACTTGACCCACAAGATGCTGATGCTATGCTGAGATGCTGCCCGATTTTGCTGCAATCTGACTGAAGAATCCAACACTACTAAAATTCGTGAAACAAACGAGGAGACACATCTAGGAAGGGGTCCGGACGAGCCTGAGTCAGAGAGAGTAGCACCAGAGAGGGGTGTAACGCTGGCGTTACACTGGTAGAGGTCACCTTCCCGGTCCTGAGTCAGTCCTGAATCCTTGACACTCTGATGTCGGGGTCCTCACACCATTCTAGGTAAATATAATTGTGGGGTTAATGCTCCGTATTTTCTCACTATTCCTTCTCTCCTCAGGTACTGTCATTGCAAGAATTTAATTAATGTAAATTGATTATAAACTAACTGTGCTATTTTTCCTGATGGAGAATTCTGGTATATCTATGTGTATTCTGATTTGACTCACAAAATTATTAATTCAGATAAACTTTTAAAACTCCTTCTGAGTCTGTGGTTCTTTGAATAAAAGTTAAATGTATTATTGTATTTCCTCCCTATTCTAATCTACTACTAGATCTTTTGAATGTGCATTTACTCAGGAGACAGGAATGGTAAGAATACTGGTGTAAAGGTTTCCTTGGGTTATCAAAATTGATGACCAGTGGATATTTACTAGCTTATTGAGTGTATGAATGTATATGGGTCCAAATGAATGTTGTGTGTATGAATGTGGTAAACTCCGCTGCATCACTATACCTCAATCTTTCTTGGGCATATGGTGGAGAAGGAGATCTGCCCTTAAAGGGGTTGCGGTGTCTTCGCGCTTCTTTATACTTGGCTCCTTTTTTTCAGCTGTTTTAGGGATTACATGGGTGGAGTAAGTATTAGAACCTACTTAACACAGGGCACTGGATAGAACTTCGCGTTATATTTCATGCATTATTGGTCCTCTTGTGCATTGTTATTGCTCAATATACCTTTCACCAACGACATCTACGAGAACATTTGCCGTACAGCCAATTTTTAAGGATCAGGTGCAATTGTACAAAAAAGGAAGACTACTTCAACCATGCTAACATCTTTTTAGAGAAACTGGTTGAAAGGAATAATCCAAGAAAACTTGTGAAGAGAGCAAAGAAGTGAGCGTGATGAATACAAGCCCCAGCTAGGCCCGCAAGAGACAAGGGTTCGCTCTTCTGTAACGAAATCTATAAGGAAGTTGGCACGGAAACTGCAAAGTACAAAAACAACGTTTATTAACCCTTAAGGGTGGTCCTACAGTCCACACAACACTCTTCAGTATTGCAAGGAGTAGCACAAAGAACTTGCATACACAGTCCCCTTTTATACACAGCGAAGGGGCTCATGAGTGGGTGGATACCACTAAGTTGAAGAACATTACCATTTAGGGTCATTCTCGATACCAAATCAATACATGGGCGGAGCTAACACACTCCTTGGGCCCGCGAAAACACATGGTCAAGCAAAGCTAATTATAACAGATGTGGTCAAGTCTGGGCATGCGCCAGATGGACGAGAGAGAGCTATTTATAACTGTTGCTAGGCAGATTACAAGAGCAACTAACACAGAGGTCGGACTCTCCTCGTGGTGAGCACGTGGCAGCATGTCAATACAAAATGGAGTCCGGACTTCGGCCAACATAATGGGGAAAACACGATAAAAGGGAAACACCAATGTTTTCAGTAAATGCTTAATCACATTCTGCCTTAATTTACAACAGACGACCCTTTCAGCATTTACTGAAGACATCTGGCTTCCAAGAATAATCATCGTATATATCAATTATCATCATTCCTTTAACCTCTTTAGCTAGACCCTTCTGGCGGGCAACTTCGGCAATAGCTTTCTTGTCTGGAATGCAGAATGAAAGGCATACAGAACAGCACAATGGTCCACATTGAATACACATACAAAGAAAGAACAGAATTGCTATAATAATGCAGAGACCAGTTAGAACCTTCCAACCCCAGGCAGTAACCAACGCCCAAAACCATCCAGAAAAGGACCAAGTGCCGTTTTCCGTGTGGATTTCAGCTGCTATTTTATGCAGCTTATTAATGGCGTTATAAACGGATGGCGTATGATCAGGAATGAACACACAGCAGCTACTTCCAATAATTTTACAGGCTCCTCCTCGATCAGCTAGCATTACATCTAACACCATACGATTCTGCAATGCAACAATCCTGGTAATCTGTAATTCTTCCGTAAGATTCCCAAGAGCAGCAGCAGTCTGATTAGTCACAGCTTCTACCACTCTTGTTAATCTTCGGATCTTCCTACTATTCAAAGCAGCTCCGACAAAGAAAAACAGTCCTAAGTTGAAATCAATATACTGTTGCAAGCTAGTATCAGTCTGATCCACATCATCAGTCGATAAAGTACGTTTATATCTATTTACAGTCACATTATTCAACAACTTCAAATCCTTATGATAGGACGCGGGTGCTAGAAATACAGGAGGTAATAGGAATGATACATAGCATACCCCAGACCACCCAGCCGGCAAACGGTAATAACCTTTATTTCCACATACGAAATAGGTATTATGGGATGCTAGGAAGGTGCTGTTGTTCAGCCCATCGATGTTTAATACGGTTATACAATCGCTGACACCGACAGGGATAAAACCCACACTCTGGACACACAGGTCCGCTTGGGCTTGAGCCACTTGGATCACAAATTTTTCCTTCCCCACAGTGTCTCTGGTATTCGTGAAGATATAGGGAATGGATTCATTGTCCGGTCGGTATTCTTCCCATTCCCAAATTGTCCCATTCGCTTGTGGATATCCATTCTTGTCCTGATGGCATTCTTTATTAAGTCTGAAAAGCAATCGTCCCACTGTCGGTTTTCGAGTAGCAAACAACAGAGTGTACCATGCTCTACAAGAGCCATTGTGAGAGAAAGGAAGGGGTATGAATGGCGTACCTCCTTTCTTCTGATGGGCTGGCATCATCCCACATATCCAACAGTTCGTAGCATTTGTAGCAACGTGGGTGTGATGCAGCATCTGAATGAAAGTGTTATTCAAATAGGATTGTCGATGCTTCAACTCTTGGTATGGCAATGTATAAAAGTAGTGCTCCGCAGGCACTGGAGTCGTCAACACAAGTGTCTCTCGGGCAGGAGTTGCCTCCTCCACAAACCATGTGGTTATACCAACGATAGCTACTGTTAGCATGAACCCCAACGCACAAAGAATTTTCTTCTTCTCCATGTCAAAGGAAACAATACCCTAATACCTTCCTGAAACTAAAAGTCTGTCAGAACTCTTCCCCTTGGGCAGCGGTTGATTTCTTCACCAGCGGGCCAAGACGGGTGTCGCTACACTAATGCAGGGCTGATCCCCCCCCCTTGCCTCATCGGCTCTCCGTTTCACTAACCCAAGGGCCGTTCTGACAGTATGTCCCGGTACTGGAAACCTCACTTCCTTGGTCGCAGATGATATCGCCTTCCTCCAGAAGTCGTATGGTCCGGAAAGAGCTCCTCAGTGTCGTTTGGCTGTGCAGCACGGCCTGTCTCTGCTGCTAGGATGTCTCGTTGATCGGTCAGCACGGCAGACTCCACCAATCCGGGCGGTACCTTTCGACAGTGCAAGGAATGGATCCAATTCTTCCTGTTCGAGACTCGCACTGCCGTCCTCGTTGCAAGAAGGACTTGCTCAGGTCCGACCCATCTCGGCTCCAAACTGTTCGATCTGTCGAAGACCTTTATCATCACATGATCTCCGGGCCGGAGACCATGTCCTTCGCCAGTAGACCGATCAGGGAGCGCCTCTCGGACCTGTTGATGAATGGAAACCAAGTTATCCGTTAACTGTGCCAGATAATCACTCATCATCACACAAGGTACATCATACACAGCCTTAGGCCTTGGTGGACCCCAAACATTCATTGGGCGTCCAAATACAATCTCATAAGGTGTAAGGCCGGTTCGAGAGTGTGGCACCGACCTAATTGACAATAACGCCAGTGGCAAGGCGTCTGGCCAAGTCAAAGATGTTGAAGCTTGAATTTTGGCGATCTTAAGCTTCAGTGTACCATTATATTTCTCGACTAGTCCTGCAGACTGAGGGTGGAACACGGCGTGGAACTTCTGGGTGATGCCTAGGCCCTTCAAAACATACTTTATAACATCTGCTACAAAGTGGGGGCCATTATCACTCCACAGAAGTCTACAGACGCCGTATCGGGGGAAAAACTCTTTCAGCAATAGCTTCGCTGTAGTCATTGCAGTATTGTCTTTCGCAGGGTACGCCTCAACCCACTTACTGAAGGCGCAAACCACTACTAGAACATACTTCAAATTGTTACAGCGCTCAAGCTGGATGTAATCCATCTGCAGAACCTCAAAGGGTGCAGTGGGTGTCGCAAATCCTCCTGCTGGAGTTCGCGTACCTTTCCCTGGGTTATACTTCAGACAGATCATACAGGTCTGCACCACCCTCTTTGCTGTGCTAGCAATCTCTGGATGCTCCCAGACTTGGGTAAGCAATTTCACAATTGCGGAAGCTCCAACATGTGCTAGCCCATGTGCCATCTGGACCATAGGTTGTACAAAAGCCGTGGGTAACTTCCATCTATCCATCTGCTTATTTCTCCAGCAACCCTCGTCATCCAGTTCTCCTTCGCTAACCCATTGTTCCCGCTCTTTGTCAGAAGCGGTCTTTTGTATTTCTCGCACTTGCTCCTTTGCATCATGCCATCTCTCCACCTGTGACTTCACTACATACATGGCAGTAGTGCCGGGCTGCATCGCGGTCTCCCGTGCTACTCGATCCGCTAACGCATTCCCTTCTCCAACCTTATCAACCACTTTCCTATGGGCGCTACACTTAACAATGGCAATTTTCTTTGGGTATGTCAATGCAGTTAAAAGATTGTGGACTAACTCCCCATGCATTATCTGTACCCCATGTGACGTTAGAAACCCTCTCTCCTTCCAGAGTAGGTCGAAATCGTGCGCTACTCCGAAGGCATAGCGGCTGTCTGTGTAAACATTCACACACAATCCTGTACTAAGCTCACACGCTCGTGTTAAGGCTATCAGTTCCGCTGCTTGAGCTGATTTCTGTGGTATGCGTGCTGTCTCCACTATTGTTTGTAGTGTGGTAATTGCATATGCTGCTGAAGTCGTACCATCTGGTAGCTTCAGGCATGATCCATCTACCCACAACTCTCCATCTACATCTGAAAAGGGCGTATCCTGGAGATCAATATGACCCTTTGTTTGTTCCTCAGTCACGAGAATACAATCATGCGCTTTCTGTGCCTCAGGCTGGGTCTCGGGGTATGGCAACAATGTGGCCGGGTTTAATGTCACGCACCTTTTTAACGTAATGTGAGGAGCTAAAAGCGTCAACTCATATCCCGTTAAACGGGCACTGGTCAAATGCTGCGTCTTTGTTTGATTAAGCAGGGCATCAACAGCGTGGGGAACTAACACCAACAGTTTATGGGACAATACAATTCCTTCACTCTGCCGTATTGACACAGCTGTCGCCGCAACCGAGCGAAAACACCCTGGTAATGCTCGGGCGACAGGATCAAGCACAGCCGAAAAGTATGCACAAGGGCGCTGCTTATCGCCGTGCATCTGCACTAAGACTGATAATGCACATCCATCTTTCTCATGCACATACAACGAAAAGGGTTTTGCATAATCAGGGGTCCCTAACACTGGTGCTGAACAAAGGGCCTGTCGCAATTGCTGAAAAGCAGCGTCACATTCATCTGACCAGGGGATCGGGATGGGCGTGTCTTTTGTCAAGAGCGCTAGTAATGGCTTAGCTATGTGTGAAAACCCCAATATCCACTGTCTACAAAAAGAAACAAGACCCAAAAATGCACGCACATCCTTCTGCGTGGATGGTCTCGGTGTGTCCAAAATTACTTGTATACGATCTGGTGTGAGTGCACGCCCCTCCTTAGACAAAAGGTGACCTAAATAAGTCACCTTTGGTCTACAGAATTGCAATTTCTTCCTAGAGACCTTGTGATTGTGGGATGCTAAAAAGGAAAGTAAGGCTATCGTACTTTTCTCGCACAACTCCAGGGTGTCAGCCGCCAACAGGATGTCATCGACATATTGAATGAGGGCGACCCCCTCGAGTAAAACAAAGGAATCCAACTGTCGCTTCAAAGCCTGACTATAAATACTAGGGCTTTCTGTATAGCCTTGGGGAATTCTACAAAAACAATAAGATCTATTGTTTAATGTGAACCCAAAAAGAAATCGGCTATCAGGGTGAATGGGAATAGAGAAGAAGGCATTTTTCAAATCAATCACCGAGAACACGGTCGCCGTAGGCGGGACCAAGGTAAGCAACGTCGTGATATCGGAAACCACCGGGTACTGAGGTATCACGATCTTGTTTACCTCCCTCAAATCAATTATAAACCGATAAACCTTTGCATCCGTGTCCTTTTTCAGAATAGGGAGAATCGGACTGTTACAGATATTATAGGGAACTCCTTCCACTACCCCACTACCCCCACTGCGATCAGGTCTTGCACAATCTGTATGAGAGCCTCCTCGCCCTCCTGAGAAATACGATACTGTGGGAGGCGTGGTAGCACCGCCCCCTCCTGGACACTAATGTGGACCGGAGGAATCACCATTTGTCCGACATCTGTGTCCGAAGTCGCCCATAAAGCTTGGGGGAGGGTAGCCAACAACGCATCCTCTGAGATCGTACACATCCGCCCAGATCGGGGGTAGTTGTCATTTAGAATCACCCTCACACCCTCAGGGGAACAACGAATTGTAGCCCTAAAGTACTTTAACATATCAAGGCCCATAATGTTATCCGGTGTGTACGGAGCAAGCAAAAACGGACAAGGCGCAGAAAAACAATCCACTTTAAACGCAAGGGGCTGTGAAAGAGGGCTTCGGGAGAGTGTACCGTCAAACCCTACCGATGTAACTATTGAGCCGGATGGGGGAGCCCCCGGAACCAAGTACCTAGACAATGCACTACGTGTCGCTCCTGTATCCACTAGGAACTGATCAGTAGAACCTAAAACCTCAGCCGATACATAAGGACCCGTCTGATCGACCGGCACCTCAACTGATTCGGACCCCCATCCTACGCATTCCTATGCATGCTGGGAATCATGATATCCCGAGTGATCGATGTCCGATACATGATACTGATGCTGGCGGTCAAAAACATTTGAGCTATCTCGGTGCTGTCCAGCGGTATCGAAACGGGCATTATCGTTGGAATTCCCTCTAAAGTTCGAGAAGCCCCCTCTACCTCTCGGCCCACCCGGAGTGTGCCCCTGACGCGAAGCACGCAACGCTGGGCACTCCCTGGCCCAATGGCCCAACTGCTTACAATACGCACACTGGTTCCTATTCAAATCAGATCGGCCCGAAGGGGGACCATAAGATCCGCCCCTTCCTCTATTATTATTACCCCGGCGGGGCAGGCCATATACTTGTGCTAACATCACTTTGGTTTTAAGATCTTTCGATTTCTTCTCCTCCTGGCCCTTCGCCTCGTGCTCCTGACGCTCATAATACTGAGCAATGGTCAGAAGGGCCGTCGGTGTCGCGGAGGACCAAGAACTCTCACTCGCTTTTAACCGGGCCGCAACTGCCGGCAGCAGATTGGCCACATATTTGTCCGCGAAAAGGTGGCGGCCCGTGTCGTCAGTAAGCGACTGGCCACTAAAATCATGAAACGTCTCCTCAAAGCGCGTAAAAAAGTCCGCAACTGACTCGTCAACTTTCTGTTTACATGCAGCTAACATATTCCAGTCAATCTTTTTAGGGGGGATAATCGTCTTCAACTTAGCCACAATAGCCGCAGGGAGATCTAAAATATTCTGGGGTGGTTTCTGTGCGGGCTTCCGTTCCCTATCCTCATCCTCAAGGTCGGACCGCCGGGCCTTGAAGGCAACCGCATCATCTACCTTCCGGACAGAGCGCCACGTATCCGGCGGTAGGATAAGGCCAAAGAACAGGTCTATATCCGCCAAGGTCATAATGCAAGAATTCAAGGCCCCCTCGACTTCTTCATAGAAGGCCGCTGGATTCTTGCGGGGGTCAGGCAACGCATTTTTTAATGCCATAACATCGGCCCTATGCCATGGAGTATAAACCCAATTATATACAAAATATCCCCTTGCATCGGCGGAGTTAACATCCGAGCTAGTCCCTGCTCCCTTAGGAGGAACATACAAAGGCGCCGCCTCTCGCATTGGTTTAGCATGCACTATGTCATCCTTATCTGACTGGGAGGCGGATGGGTGGCCCCCTGCTGCAGACGAATCCGACTGCTTCTCCTCCTCCGTTTGTTGACGTGCTTTCTCTCTAAGGGCCAGCACTTCGTCCCGCAAAGCGAACAGCCGCCGAGCCGCTTCAGAAGCCTTAGGGGGAGAAAAAACACCATTACGTAATGCTCCGGCATCCGAAGACACGTCGGCAGGCTCAAGGACACCAGAATATTTTTGGAAAGCAGCAATTACTTCTTCTGAAAAATGAGACAGAAAATACACCCTCTCTCTATCTTGCCACGACCCCCAAGCATGGAACAACTCATCCATAGACATCTTGCCCTTAAATGCACGAAAGGAAAGTTTCCGAAGCTCAGCCATATACTCGGCCGATAACATGGACCGTGTGTCGACCTTACCCGGAGCCGGGCCAGAATCTTGCGGCCGTGGAGCAGATGCGCCAACATAAGGGGGCGGAGAGCGATCTAGTAAATAAAAATCGTCATCAGGATTATTAAGGACAGGATAAAGCGGCTGACGAACAACATATTGACCCGAAACTTGTAGCCTACGCTCTTTCTCTTGTCTGTCCGTTTGCTCTGTGTCCTCCCGACGCTTCGCTTCCTGCGCTCGCATATGATCATTCTTGCGTTGCTCCTTATCAGCCAGTGCTTTCTCACGTTTCTCTCGCTCACGCACTTCCTTCACCCATAATCGCACACACTCAAACATATCCTGACGAGCACGTCGCTTACACATACACTGTTCCACATACTCAATCTTACGTATATCAAACGATCCATACAAAGGCCATCGCAACTCAGGATCCTTCCTAGTATATTTCCTCCATAACGTGCTGTACATTATGGAAGAAAGACCATGCTTCACGTACATATCCCTATTAGGAGTCCCCTCTGGGGGAGCTGGAGCAGATTCCTCGAGGTTCAACCGGTTATCCAAACAGCAGCACCACTTACGGAGTGCGCTAAAAGCAGGCATGCTAGGAATAATGCAAAATATGCAGTATTATCAAGAAAAATGGCACTTAATCGTTGCGCCGTTCCAAGTTTACACAGCTCCGGAGAAATTTCTCCGCATTACCTGCCTATATGTGTTGCAACGCATATATTTTCACAAAGACAAATTCAAAATATGACTAGTCACCATCAATCAAACTCAAAATAGCCAGACCAGGCTTCAAAACTCGGAGCAAGTACCGTACAACGGTTCTTACCAATCAAGAGTCCAGGTTCCAACTGCCAAGCTCCACAATCGCCCAAACGGCTCTCACGGCAGGACCGACAGAAGAGATCTCAGTCGATGACCGGCGCTACCCAGATGGTCAGCTCGGAAGGGAAGGAAGAAAAACCTCGGGATGCCAGGGCTAAGACGCCGCTGGCAGTGATCACGTCCCCGGCCAAACTCCTCACCTTCGTCGCGACCAGTCCTTCGAGCATCCGAGTCGCCGATGAGCCCCACGTGACGGGCGCCAATTGATGAATACAAGCCCCAGCTAGGCCCGCAAGAGACAAGGGTTCGCTCTTCTGTAACGAAATCTATAAGGAAGTTGGCACGGAAACTGCAAAGTACAAAAACAACGTTTATTAACCCTTAAGGGTGGTCCTACAGTCCACACAACACTCTTCAGTATTGCAAGGAGTAGCACAAAGAACTTGCATACACAGTCCCCTTTTATACACAGCGAAGGGGCTCATGAGTGGGTGGATACCACTAAGTTGAAGAACATTACCATTTAGGGTCATTCTCGATACCAAATCAATACATGGGCGGAGCTAACACACTCCTTGGGCCCGCGAAAACACATGGTCAAGCAAAGCTAATTATAACAGATGTGGTCAAGTCTGGGCATGCGCCAGATGGACGAGAGAGAGCTATTTATAACTGTTGCTAGGCAGATTACAAGAGCAACTAACACAGAGGTCGGACTCTCCTCGTGGTGAGCACGTGGCAGCATGTCAATACAAAATGGAGTCCGGACTTCGGCCAACATAATGGGGAAAACACGATAAAAGGGAAACACCAATGTTTTCAGTAAATGCTTAATCACATTCTGCCTTAATTTACAACAAGCGTGGTATACCCTGAGAGAAACACTCATGACATCTAAAGAAAAGGACAAAGAAAAGCCTCTGGTTTGTGTTACCACCTACTCGGGGATTACCAAGGAAGATAAAAAAATCATCAAAAAAAGCTGGCATACTGTGAAAGGCCTCAAAGAATTTAAACAAATATCAGTATTTGCCCTCCAAAGGAATAACAACATCAAACACAAGTTGTTCCGAGCAAATACTCAAGTGAAAAGACCCCACATTTCAATACAAACAATGACACCGCAACCTCTTTAAGGACAGATCTCTTCCTCCTCCATATGCCCAAGAAAGATTGAGGTATAGTTTCGGTATGTATATATATTTGTTTAGGAACACAACAAGAATTAATACAGTACAGAGCTATTAACTTACACTACATAGTATCCTTTCGCTTTGCATTATATAATTTCAGTGTCCTACCAAAGTTTCCCCAGCCCTGAGTAAGACCTTCCACCGCATAGCTCCTGGTCCCACCACAAAGGTCGAAACGCATTGGCACATACTTTCCAGAGGCCAAGAGTGAACACCTGAAAAAACTGTGTTAAAAGACGAATAGTCTTAGTGCAATTAAGACGGTCTTGGCTACAACAAATACACCCTCACTCTGACCTCTGTAGGACCGTACACTAAACCAATATTGAGGAGATGTAGTAGATAGGTCCCAGTTTCCTCTACTATTTTTGGTTGGTCTAGAGGGAGTGGTATGTCTTTGGGGAAAAAAGATTGAGTAGGTGTCTCTACAAAGTCTATCATGAAGCCCTTGACAGTGTTCAGAACCCGCGGGTCTTGAGTGATTAACTTCCAATTCTGATAGAAGAATATGAGCCTGCCTCCCACCTTTTGGGGGAAAGAAGGAGCAGAAAGAAGAGGTAAAGTACTGATGATGCTGTCAGTTGATCCACAAGATCTGAAACCTGTTACGGGGGGCCTCTCCCACTCTGGAGGTAGAAATGAGTTTTGGAGTACTGGTAGCCTCTTCCGCAACCACAAAATCTTAAGAAGGGCCTTTGGTTGAAGCGGCCGGAAGAAAGACCCCTTCTTCCGGCCCGTCCAAAAAGGTTAGGGTTGAAGACTCTCTTCATGTTCTGTTGTGCCTTATCCAGGGATGTACACGTGGACACATACTTCCCCAATGACTTAATAAGATCTTCGCTGAAGAGTAACCCTTTGGGGTTCTTAGAGGGTTTCCTGTCGGCCATATCACTCAGCTTTGGGTTGATTTTAGTTAGTACGACCCTCCTTCTTTCCACATTGAGGCAGGCATTGGTGTTGCCCGGGAGTATCAACGCTTTCTGGCTCCAACCCATGACTAAATCCGTGTCTAGGAGTGTGCCACTAATGTGGCTTTCTTCAGCAGAGTCAATGATCCTGGCAAGGGGACCCAAGACATTAAGGAGGCGGTCTTGGCATCCTTAAAGAGGAATTTGATTAACTCCGGGTCTAAGTTAGGGGTTTGACATGTTTTTCCCCTATTGAGGGTCTACAGCATTCAGCTTTGAGGATACTACGTTTGTTGCTTTCCAAAAGATTCCTTATCCATTTCTTCATAAATTTGGCCACATGTTCCTGTGGCCACCACTCCGAGGTACTCGGATGTTTAAGGTTCAGAGGGGAGAACATTTCCTCTCCCAAAGGGTTGAGAATGCTGTCTTTAGAGGTGGATTGGAAATCCGTCTCGTTTGCTTGGGTGTAAAATTCTTGGTCGTCATCCTCGTCCAAGTCAAGGACGTATTCATCAAGACATGAAGCCTCATCATCTAGAAAAATATTATCTCCCATTTCATTTTGAGCAGCAAGATGTTTTGTGCCCGCTAAGGACACCCAGATTTTTTGTGCCGCTAAAGACAACATGATAGTTTGTGTCGCTAATGACACCCAGGGAGTTTGAGGCACGAAGACCTCCTTTAGTTGTTGAGGTGCTAAGATCTCCTGAGTTAAATTCCCAATGTGCTTTTGGGGGTTGGATGATCAATATTCTTCCTTTTCTTTTGTCTTTTCCCCCTTATTTCAGTGAGGTCGTCAGAGGAGTGGGAGTCTTGGTTTCCTACAATGTTGTACTCCTCGGTAGGGAGAGACCTCTTAGAAGTCATAACTTGGCTCAAGGTCCCAAGAATACAGGACCTCATTTCATTATGGATGATTTTTTTAAAGGCTTCATTATCCATGCTAGGGATAGGGGTAATAGCATTGTCTGAATCAATATCAGACATCATGTAAATAGTGAGGGTTTAAAAGATGTTAAAAAGAATTAATGGATTAAAAAACCCTTTTAAAAAAAAAAACATTTAGGCACACGGAGAAGAAAATGTTTTGGGTTAAACCCCCTTTTTTATTTTTATGGAAAAATGGATAAGGAAATAATAACGCACATGGATAAAAGGAAGTATTTAGAGTATTGGATCTTTTTAAATGAAAGAGAAGTACTAAACTTGTGCTTCTCTGGAGAACGGCTGAGGCTGATCACAATGGTAAAACGAGCAACTGACGTTTGCGTGCTCGGGCTAACAGCTGCTGCCGATCTCCATGGAGATCAGCTTGCTCGAGCTTCAATGTGTAGCTCAATCGGGAGGAATGTGAGGAGGAAAGGTCCTTGGCAACGTGCTGACGAGGAGCCTTCCTCTAAGGCGGTTCTCTACTCTTCATGACAGAACTGCAGCTCAAACGCGGTTTGCGTCTGTTTTTCAAAGAAAGGGCCACTGCAGCTGAAGCGGAGAGGAGAGCAGCGAGGATCAGGTAAGGAGTCCCGAGCGCTCGCAATGATTCGCGCGTTAGGGAGAATAAAATAGAATGGGGCACCTGAAACAAAGGATTTAAGCAGAAATCACATTGCACAAAAGAAAGAAGTTAACAAGGCGATAATACGATATTGAGATAGACGACGCCAAATAAGGAGAAATAGGGAGGAAAGAGCTCCAAAAGTAAGAAGGAAAAGGGAAGGTGAGATCTCCGTGAATTTCTAGATCGGTGTGGAGGTAGGGAAGGGAGGAGTGGGGGAAGCCCACTAACATTGGAGTAAAGTATATGATATGAGAATCATAAAAATAAGTAAGGTTCATTAACTGAACACCCACGGAGATGATGTTAGGGGATCTCCGGTGTGGTCTGAGAGGTATTTTCTTTGTTATAAATTGTCCTGGATCCCAGCCTCTTTAATCTTAAACAGAATCACTCACCCATACGAGACCAGCATTTAGGCAAAAGAACACCCCTCCCATACGGGTCCGTTTCACTCTCGGAACCGAACATGCGAGATCACTTGATCATAGGGATTGAGCCGGTTGATGGAGTCTCATCGTACTGTGAAGATATTGTGGGCTAGCTCCTGATCTCTGTCGCTCTCCGTCTTCCCTGTACTGCCTGCATTCTTTCTGTGCCATTTTGCTTGCCTTCTGTTTCCCCCTCGCTGCCCCTGATTTGTGCCCTGATTTGTGCCGTTTTGCCATCTGTTTCCCCCTCGCTGCCCCTGATTTGTGCCCCTGATTTGTACCCTGATTTGTGCCATTTTGCCTTCTGTTTCCCCCTCGCTGCCCCTGATTTGTGCCCTCATTTGTGCCGTTTTGCCTTCTGTTTCCCCCTCGCTGACCCTGATTGTGCTGTTTTGCCTTCTGTTTCCCCCTCGCTGCCCCTGATTGTGCCATTTTGCCTTCTGTTTCCACCTTGCTGCCCCTGATTTGTGCCCTGATTTGTGCCGTTTTGCCTTCTGTTTCCCCCTCGCTGGCCCTGATTGTGCCGTTTTGCCTTCTGTTTCCCCCTCGCTGCCCCTGATTGTGCCCGTTTTTGCCTTCTGTTCCCCCTCGCTGTCCCTGATTGTGCCTGGTTGCCATCTGTTCCCCCTCGCTGCCCCTGATTGTGCCGTTTTGCCTTCTGTTTCCCCCTCGCTGCCCCTGATTTGTGTCCTGATTTGTGCCGTTTTGCCTTCTGTTTCCCCCTCACTGCCCCTGATTGTGCCGTTTTGCATTCTGTTTCCCCCTCGCTGCCCCGGATTGTGCCCGTTTTTGCCTTCTGTTTCCCCCTCGCTGCCCCTGATTGTGCTCGTTTTTGCTTGCCTCGTTGCCCCTTCATTCTGTTCCCTCTTACCTTCTGTTCCCCCTCGCTGCCCCTAATTGTGCCCGGTTGCCTTCAGGTGCCCTTGCCGCTCCCGTTCCCGCCGCTGCGTCCCCGCCCCCTCAATACCCATTCGCTGCCCCTGCATCCACCCTCCCAGCTGCTCCTACCTCCCACATCCCCATGTATGGCAGCCTCTGCACGGTGAGGAGAGCGACCCTTGACCTTGCTGGTAGGTCGCACCCCCACCACACAGCTCCGCCTGTGTGTCCCGACGCTTCCGCTGCTATAGAAGTTGAGGCCCTCCTCCACCTTCAGGCTACCACCTGCGCTCATCCCTGGTGGCCAGTGGTAGGCCTTTGGTTTGTATCTCTGTCTTTGTCGATCTTCCCTGTACTGCCTGCATTCTTTCTGTGCCTGTTTTGCTTGCCTTCTGTTTCCCCCTCGCTGCCCCTGATTTGTGCCATTTTGCCTTCTGTTTCCCCCTCGCTGCCCCTGATTTGTGCCCTGATTTGTGCCGTTTTGCCTTCTGTTTCCCCCTTGCTGCCCCTGATTGTGCCGTTTTGCCTTCTGTTTCCCCCTCACTGCCCCTGATTGTGCCGTTTTGCCTTCTGTTTCCCCCTCGCTGCCCCTGATTGTGCCTGTTTTTGCCTTCTGTTTCTCCCTCGCTGCCCCTAATTGTGCCCATTTTTGCTTGCCTTCTTTTCCCCTCGTTGCCCCTTCATTCTGTGCCCTCTTACCTTCTTTTCCCCCTCGCTCCCCCTGATTGTGCCCGGTTGGCTTCAGGTGCCCTCGCCACTCCCGTTCCCGCTGCTGCGTCCCCTGCGTCCCCGCCCCCTCAATATCCATTTGCTGCCCCTGCCTCCCGCCTCCCGCCTCCCAGCTGCTCCTCCCTCCCACATCCCCATATATGGCAGCCTCGCAAAAACGGCCGCCCCGCTGGCGAGCCGAAGGCGCGCCTATGGCAAGACCGTCTGTGCCTGGACCGTGCCCAGCGCTAGAAACCCTAGTCCACGCACCCACCATGACGACCACCACCACTACGATGCCAGCACACTCCACACTCTCAACCACAGACGGACCCACACCTGCTTCAAGGCCGCCCCGAAATGCACACACGGTCCCTTCACCTGCTGGAACTGCAGCTACACCAGCCTCAGAGCCGCCGAACAACCCACCAAGAAAGACCTCAACCACCTCCGATGCATCCTACTGAACACCCGCTCCGCACGCAAACACTCCGTCGAGCTCTGGGACCTGCTTGACACATCATCTCCGGATGTCGCCTTCCTGACACAGACCTGGTTGGACAACGCCTACCCACTCCGCCGGCCACACGCTTGATCCCATCTTCTCCACAAGCCCCCACGTCGCCTTCAGCCACACCACCAAACTCCTCTGGACCGACCACCGCTACATCCACTTCTCCTTCCAGAAACCTACCACACACCACCGCACCCAACAGATCCCTCGCCGCTGCTGGAGAAAAATCACCGAAGACCAACTACATGCAAACCTCGCTCTCAGCCCACCCACCGATCCCTCCAACAGGGACGACGCTGCCCACAGCCTCAGATGCTGGATCGACGACTGCGCCAACACCCTCGCCCCACTGAAGAAACCCCCCCCACAGAGAGACCACCAAGATTGCTAGATGGTTAACCCCAGAAGTCCTAGCCTCCAAGCGAGCCTGCCGAAAACTAGAGAAGAAATGGCACAGCGAACAAACTCCGGACAGCCACGCAGCCCACAAGGACGCCACCCGCAACCACCATCACCTCATCAGGACTGCCGAGAGGACCTCCTTCAAAGACCGCCTCGACAACAACGCACACAATAGCAAGGAGCTCTTCAACATCGTAAAGGAACTCTCCAACCCCAGCTCCAACACCAACGGCATCCCGCCGTAGCAAGCCCTGTGTGACTCCCTCGCCACTTTCTTCCACCGCAAGATAGCAGACATCCACGACAGCTTCAACACCCAGACAGCCCCAACAGACAGCAACACAACAGACTCTCCGCACACCATCGACCATGACTCCCTGCTATCCTGGACCAGAATAAGCATCGATGACACCATCAAGACCATGAGCACAATCCACTCCGGCTCCCCGTCAGACCCATTCCCGCACCACATCTTCAACAAAGCCAGCAGCTCCATCGCACTCCACCTGCGCAACATCATCAATCTCTCCCACGGGACAGCGACCTTCCCAGAGAGCTGGAAACACGCCGAGATCAGCGCCCTGCTCAAAAAACCCAAGGCAGACCCTAGAGACCTCAAGAACTTCCGGCCCATCTCGCTGCTCCCGTTCCTGGCCAAGGTCATCGAGAAGATCGTCAACAGACAGCTAACCCGATACCTCGAAGAAAACAGAATCCTGGACCCTTCCCAGTCCGGGTTCCGCAGCAACCACAGCACCGAGACCGCCCTCATCAACGCCACCAACGGCATCAGGACACTGCTGGACAACGGTGAGACCGCAGCCCTCATCCTCCTGGACCTCTCCACCGCCTTCGACACCGTCTTCCATCGCACACTACACGCACGCCTCCATGCCGTAGGGATCCGAGACAAAGCCCTGGAATGGACTACCTCCTTCCTCTCTGGCAGAACCCAGAGCGTCTGCCTCCCCCATTCCGATCCGAAGCCTCCGAGATCATCTATGGCGTACCTCAGGGTTCCTCCCTTAGCCTGACACTGTTCAACATTTACATGGCCCTGCTCACACACGTCGCCCGACAGCACGACCTCAACATAATCTCCTACGCCGACGACACTCAACTGATCCTCTCCCTCACCAAGGACCCCATCACTGCCAAAGCCAACCTCCATGAAGGAATGAAGGCCGTCGCCGACTGGATGAAGACCAGCTGACTGAAGCTGAACACAGACAAAACAGAGGTCCTTATCCTTGGCTCCGACCCTTCAACCTGGGATGACTCCTGGTGGCCGACGGCACTGGGGCCAGCCCCGACACCCACCGGCCACGCACGCAACCTGGGAATCATCCTCGACTCAATGCTCTTGATGGCCAGGCAAGTCAACGCCATCTCCTCCTCCTGCTTCAACACCCTCCGCAAGATCTACAGGTGGATCCCGACAGATACAAGAAGAGCAGTCACCCAGGCCCTCGTCAGCAGCAGACTCGACTACGGAAACGCCCTCTACGCGGGAGCTCCGACCAAGCTCATCAAACGACTGCAACGCATCCAAAATGCCTCAGAGAACCATGCCACAGCCACATCACCCCCCACCTGAGAAACCTGCACTGGCTGCCTGTCAACAAGAGGATATCCTTCAAGCTCCTCATCCACGCACACAAGGCACTCCACAAGACCGGCCCAGCCTACCTCAACAAACGACTTTCCTTCTACAACCCCAACCGCCAGCTCCGCTCCACTGACCTCGCACTCGCCACCGTCCCACGCATCCGAAGAACAACCACCGGCGGGAGGTCCTTCTCCCACCTCGCCGCCAAGACCTGGAACACCCTCCCACTGAGCCTATGACAGACCCAAGACCTGCTGACCTTCAGGAGGCTACTCAAGACCTGGCTGTTCTATCAGTAGCGCCACACCCCCCACCCCCCCAGCGCCTTGCGACCCTCACTGGCATGTAGTGTGCTCTGCAAATGTTTGATTGATTGATTGATTGATCTGGCTCTGCACAAAGCAGAGAGCCTTGAATGTAATCCTCTTCTCAACCCTCAACCAGTGCAGCTCTCTCAACGGAGAGAAGGCAGCTGTAGTTTTGGGGAGCGTGTAAAGCAGCCTGGCTGCAGAGCTTTGGACCACTTGCATCCTTCTGATAGAAGCATTGTCAATTCCTTAATAAAGGAGATTGCCATGGTCTAATCTAGACAGGATGAGAGCCTGAACATTTGTCCTTTGGGCTGAAAATGGAAGAAGCCAGAGGATTTTTTGCAGCCATTTCAACACGGCAAAAAAGGATGCAGACAATTTCACAACTTGTGACTTCGTGGACAACTTGTTGTCCAATTGGAAGTCAAGATTCTTATACTTTTGGGAAGGGAGTATACCCAGGTTTCCAGGTCAATGCTGAGGGCCCCATAACGTCTGATTTTTTTCCCAGCACCAAAACCTCAGTTTTTTGCCATCAAAGTTTAATGAATTGTTTTTCATCCATATGGCTACGTGGTTAAGGCAGGAGTTTAGGGCCTCAGAATTAAAATCCTGAGCAGACTACAAAGAATAAAATATTTGCGTGTCGTCTGCATAGGAAAGTAAAGTTAGGCCAAAACTTTCAACCAAATCCAACCAAGGGTGGACATAGATATTAAATAAAGCCGGCCTTAAGGCTGAGCCCAGGGGAACCCCTGAGGCGAGTAGCATTCCCAGAGGAAACCTGGAAGGTTCGATCACTCAAAAAGATGTCATCCATGAGAGGTACGTACCTTGTAAGTCCAGCCATGAGTGTGACACGGTATCGAAAGCAACACTTAGATCTAGCAGAAACATAACATAAAACTGTAAAGAATAGCATGAAATACCATTATGTCATTTGAAATTACCTTGGATAACATACCATGAACCACAATAACAGAACTCTCGTCTGTGTTGATAATTATGGTGATCTATGTGCTTGCATCTGATTCATGGGCCAGAGAAACCTTTACTGGGCTTCCTGTGCTGATCCTGCTGTCTGTCCTCTTTGCTTGGAAGGTTTTTGCTGCTCCTGGAAAGGCTGACCCTCAGCTAGTGCTCTTGGCCATGATGCAGCATTGGCTGCCCCTAACACAAGCTGACGCAACAGAACATGTTTTTGCTGTGTTGATCCTTTAAAACCTATGGGACATTTAGGGATAGACTGTGCCAAGCATAGGTTTAACTGCAAGGTGGCACTGAACCTATACACCTTAGAGTCAGAATTTTATTTTGCTGCACACATGGACAATTTTCTGTTTTTGGCTTGTCTTCCATCCTGCTGAGCTTTTTACAAGAAGTGCCATCAGAATTTATGCATGGAATAAAGCAAAACATATTTATGTTTGGTGCATGCAAAAAATATGAAAAATGTACATTGCCTGCTTTTCTTCATTGTCTGGGATTTCAGAGAGAGGCAGCCTTGATCACATCATAGCCTAGCAAGCCATAGCATGGCAAAACATAACACGAGGTCACATAACCTAACATATAGTGGCATGAATTAGCATGTATGTATGTATGTGTTATTCATATATAAGGCAGCGGAGCGCTATGTCAAAGACAAAGACAAAGAAACAGTAAATGAATAATTTTAGCTGGGCTTCATCGTAATATTGTGTTATGTATCAAGGTGTAGGTTCAGCTCTTTCCAAAAGTGAAGCATGGTTGGGACAGTCCTGTTGGAAACAGAAAGTGTTTTCCAAATACTTGTGCATAAAAAGAGAAGGAGTGCCTATTTTTTTTCATTCTTGTGTTTCTTCATCTCCATTCTAATGGTGTCCTGGTGGTCAGTATGTCAAAAGTCACCCAAGGTGGAGAGCATGTCAATCGAATAGGTGCAGGAGCCAGTCACGATGGCTTTGTAGGTAATGTTACTGGTTTTAAAGATGGTGTGGGATGGCAAGAGGAGCCACTAAAACTCCATCACGGTGGGGGTGATATGGCCATATTTCTTTAGGCTCTTGGCAAGGTGTGTTGCGGCTTGTAGGATGTCCTTAACTGAGGCTAGTGTTGAGACTAGGATGCTGTGGAGCAGGGAATTTCTGCCATTCAGAAGTGAGAAAATGAGTGTTTGAACAGATGTTCTAAAGTCACTTTCAAGAAGGAATGGCTTCACATTCTGCAGTAGGGAGAGTAGGTATAAAGGCTGCCTGTTTTGCAATTTCTTCCTGGAGGTGTGTTTTGTGTACTGGGTGAATCCAAGTACCTTGGCTTTGGTTAAATGATTAGGTTCAAAGCTGTTAGGATTCCACCAATCTGCACAGCCATATACGTAAAGGAATCAAATGAATTAAATTCATCTCGTTTACTCCGATATTTTTCCAAATGTTCACACTTGCGTTTAATCCTTTTTAGTTTAAATTTTTTTCAATCCATTTTACTCATTTCAGTTTTGATACGAAGTTGTTCACACAAACACAGGAGCGTCGTGAAGTTCCACAAATGTCATGATTTATTAAAAGTAACCCAATGCATTTCGGGATCACAGTCCCTTTGTCAGGGGCATCTAAAATACAAAAGGAATACATTTTACGAGATTCTAACAGTATTGCTGTATTAATGTTGAACTTCTAATTCACCTGGCAAATCATTTTCTATCATTTTACTCTGCAATATTTACACCAATGTACCATCAGAAATCAATAAATACAGCATTACAAAATCTGTTTAAAGAAGCTTAGTCCAAAGTATTAAGCAACAACCCTTCAACCAAAGCAACCGAAACTTTAACAGGAATTTATGTCTATACCAGTGGGATAAATAGACTTTCCCTTCACCTTAATTAATCATTATGCTTACCGTGACATATGCTGTAATGCGTTCTTCATTTAAATTTTTTTTTTTAAAACCCTCCCTCTAGTGGCTAGTCACGTGTATCTATACTAAGCCTATAAGGAAAACTAGACTGCTGAACACTTCATACAGCGAATTCAGTCACCTTCCGCCCAAGTTCATTAAGACAAACTACATGTCCCAGAGTGCCTTGCCCTCCATCCCTCAACCAGCGTTTGTTTACTTGCTCCATACCCAAATTATCCGAATAATCAACTGTTGTAATCTGTATTTTAAAGGCTGCTTAAACAACATGGACAAAAACCACACATTGAGTTCTCCATTGTCAATATAAGAGGGGCTGGGGGGGGGCAGCCGACCGCAGGGAGGTCCCCCCCCCCGGCGGTTTGGGAGGGGTTTGGTGGGGGAGGGGCGGCGGACCTTCCACCGTCCATTTTGTGTTTTGGGCTATTTTTGGGTACAGCCCAAATGTAGCCCAAGTTATAAATTCCTTGGTCTCCCGCTCCCAGCCACCATTTTAGGTTTTTGGTGACCTGGTGGCTGGAAGCTTGGTAGTGTAATTTTTGTGTAGTTTTTGTGGTTAGCTTCCGCTAAATATAAATTACAGTTAGGAGTGCTGATGGCGTCGCAGGATTATAGGGTGCTTGAGGCTCTTCGGCTCTTGTCTGAGGCGGGCCGTATGGATCTGGTTGTTGGGGAGGTCGCGGGGCCGTCGCGCCCTATGCGGCAGGCCTCGGCGGGCATGGTGGCAGCGGTGGCCGCCTGCACTTCACCGAAGCGTCCTCATCAAATGCCGGTGAGTGAGCGGGGCCGCCCACGCGTTAAGAAGGCAGCCCCCGCTCGTATTTCGAAGTCGTTGCAGATGAGTGTGTCGGGAGAGGTGGGCGAGGTGAGGGGGGAGGGTCGGGAGGTTTGGCGTGATGAGGAGTTTGTTGCCGGTGTGCCGGTTTCGGTGGCGCGTTCCTTTTCCTCCGCTGCGGCGAGAGGCAAGCGCGGGGGAGGGTGGGGTATCAAACGGCGTTCTGCCTCGATGCCGGAGGCTCTGTTGCGGGGAAAGAGGGAGGCGGGAAGCACCAGTGGTGCAGGTACTGGGGAGGAGGTTTCAGAGGGCATTTCACAGGTGCGCGGGGAGTCTTTACATAGCTTAAATTTAGCGAGTGAGGTAGGGAAGGGTAGTGGGACCGCTGGTAGCTTTGGGGGCTATGAGGTGGGCACTGTTGTAACAGGGGGATGTGTTTTAAGTCTTCAGGGCTTGGGGCAGGCACATGGTGCAGTAGGCATGGGTGAGATGGCACAGGAGCAAGAGGATGCAGGGCTGGATAGCCCTTTGTTGTTTTCTCCCATATTATCGGTGAGGGGTGAGTCAGGTTCTGTGGGGTCGAGCTCCTTGGAGGAGGGAGAGTGGGCGCAGGTGGGGGGGTCGGGTTCACAACAGGAAATGTTTTCCCACGGAGAGCAGGGGGTTTTTGGGGCATCAGTGTCTTTGCGGCGGGGGTGGGGTTTGCGTTCACTGGTTTCAGGTACAGAAGACCAGAGAAGAGCAGGTGGGAGTAGAGATGAAGGTTTGGTCATGGGTGAGGTGGAGCCGGCTGGGGGGGCCATGGCCTGGGAGGGTCTGGACATATTTCTGTCATGGGCGGAAGGCGTGCGTGGCCTGGGTGGGGATGGTGAATCAGGGTTGTCACAAGTTCAGGGGCGGGATAAGGTGGTGGTTGAAAGGGTGTGGGCGGGTTTTGGAGGTGGGGGTCAGGAGCGTGCAGGGTTAGGAGGCTCGCTGGTTTGCGGTGGGAATCAGAGTGTGGGTTCTGCGTCCGCTGTGGTACAGGCGATGTTAGAATGGAGTGGGGACGAGGAAGGGATGGTTTCGCCGACTCCGGGTGGGGTGGTTTATGCAGGTTTTTCCAGAGGTAGGCGGTCTAGGGAGGGCTTTTCGAGTGGTCAAGGGGCAAGTGTATCGGATAGGTTGCAGGGACCCAGCACACCAGTCCAACATTTTTCTTTGCAGGGAGGGAATTGTAGCAGTGCAGCGGACTCGGTAGGGCAAGGTGCGGCCCAGTCACGCCGAGGAGAAGGGAGGGTGAGGCCTTGCGCGGCACATTCCGTGCCAGCGGGGGATCCCGTCTCGGCCAGCGCACGAAGGTCCGGCGCAACCTCGTTGGCCCCAACGTCAAGACGGTCACGGTGGACAGATTTTTCAACTGAAATGGATTGTTATGTTAAGCAACGGAGAGGGGAGGACCGGCGGGTACAGTCGGCTCCCCCGCAAGGTGGTCATGCTGCGGCCGTTAAGGCCAGTTGTGGTCATGCTGGGTCTGGTAAGGCCCGTATGGTGGAATTTGCTGCGGAGATGTTACAGGTGGAGGAGCCAATTGTGCTCGATTATGAGGAGGAGAGCCCAGAGGAAGGGGAAGTTCGGGAATATGAGGAGGGGGGGCACTCTCATGTTTCTCGTAGTATTTTGCAGGTTTCGGGAGCAGCACCCCAAAACCAAGCGGTGGTGGTAAAAGCCAAAGGAGAGCGCGGCCCATTGGTGGGGGCTCATCCTACAAGGGATTCATATGAGAGGTCGGCGAGGCGGTCGGAGTCCGTCCAAGCACCCTCTTTAGAGCCAGGTGAGATCGTTAAACCACAGGCCAAACCTATAATGGTGTCTGTGGGGTCGGGAGGGGAAGGGGGAGGGGGTGTGTCGGAAGGGAGATTGTTTAAGGGGAGGTATGTTAAAGACACAGGGGTAGACACAAGGGATGAGGGAGTAGTGCTGGATACCAAGGTCGAGAGTGGGACCAATACAGAGGCGGTGGGTGGAAAGGAGCCATTAGCAAGTAAAGAATTGAAAATCAAAAAACTCCCTTATATGGGGGTGACAAAGCCTTTAGGTGCCCACTTAATGCTGGCAACAAAGGAGCGCATATGGAAAGGTGAATACGTGGAAATTTTGAAAATCCTCCACAGGGAGGTGAGGTCTAAAGAGGGCTCTAAAGAGGAGGAATATGAACTAGCCAAGCGCCCTTAGGTACTGTTGACAATTGAGAATTGGACAGCGGCATTTTTAATTTATGCCAGTGTTTACTGTGAGAAGTTCCCGGAGCGCTGCGTGGCGATATTTAAGTATATGGATGTTATACGGAAGGCACAAATTACGGGTAATGGTTTTGCATGGGCACAGTATGACGAAGAGTTCCGGGCGCGTATGGCATGGGACTCAGAAGCAAAATGGGGAGAGTTGGATAATGATCTATTGCAGCATACAATGGGGGCGGCTCCTGGGGGTAAGACTATTTTCACAGCTAGTGGTTTGCCGTTAGTTTATCTGCCCTTTCTGGGGAAGCCCACCCGGGTTGGGGTGGGAGGCGCAGCTGCGACACAAACGGGAATTGGGGCCTGCTGGGATTTTAACAAGGGTTTATGCACGCGGGAATATTGTAAGTACAGCCATGAGTGTTCTAAGTGTGGAAAAAGACATCCCCTTGTCAATTGCTGGGGCGTTAGACCGGCAGGCAGACAGCATGGGCAGCAGTCGGGCGCAGGGTCATCTGGCTCCTCACAGCAATCTCAGGGTGGAAGGGGGTTTCGGGGAGCACAGGGTTCTGGGCCAAAGGGCTCCTACACCAATTAATTTGGCACAGCTAGGAGAGGCATTGCAGGGATATGAGAATTTGGGGGCAAAAAGGACACTTTTGGAAGGGTTTCAGTGGGGATTCCATTTGGGCTACCAGGGGCCAAGGCTCAGAAGGTGGGCTGATAATTTGAAATCTGCTGCAGAGCATAGTACAGTGGTGCGGGAAAAACTGTTTAAGGAGGTGCGTGAAGGGAGGGTGGCAGGCCCGTTTGAAGATTGGCCAGTTCAGAATTTGATCATATCTCCCATTGGGGTGGTCCCTAAGAAAGAAGAAGGGCAGTTCCGTCCGATTCAGCACCTGTCATGGCCAGAGGGGTCGTCGGTGAATGATTTTATTGACGAGGAGGCAGCATCAGTGTCATATTCATCAGTTGACGTGGCTATGTCCCTGGTGGTGACCGCGGGCGCAACTGCAGAAATGGCAAAGTGTGACATCAAGTCAGCCTTTAGGTTGCTGCCTGTCCCTCTGGATGATTGGCCTCTTTTGGGGATCCAGTTTGAGGGCAAACGGTATGTGGATAAGGCGTTACCGATGGATTGCTCTGTGTCATGTGCTCTATTTGAACTTTTCAGCACTTTCCTACAGTGGTATTTCACTAAACGCACAAGTCACAATTTGGTCACACACTATTTGGATGATTTCTTTTTTGTTGGTTCCCCAGGCTCCGCGGAGTGCCAGAGTGCTCTGGACACTTTCCATGAGCTTATGGAGGATCTAGGTGTGCCATTGGCACCGGAAAAGACAATGGGGCCTGCTACAGTTTTATCCTTTTTGGGTATTGAGATCGATTCTGTGGCTATGCAAGCTCGGCTGCCAGATGACAAAAAATTAAAAATGCTGGATTTGCTTGTCAAAACAGAAGGTGACGGTGAAGGAGATTCAGGTGTTGCTGGGTCATCTTAATTTTGCATGTAGAGTCGTCAGGGCGGGAAGGACTTTTTGCAGGCGACTGGGCCGTGCATTGGCAGGACAGCATTTACCTCACCATCATGTGCGTTTATCAGCAGGGGTGAACGAGGATTTGCGGATGTGGTCAGTTTTCTGGCACTCTTTTAATGGAGTGCCACTGGCTAGGGAGGAGGATGTACAGTGGGATGTCCAAATGTTTTCAGATGCGGCAGGCAGTGATGGTTTTGGCATTTACTGGCAGGGTAGGTGGTGCGCAGAGAAGTGGCCGCAGGAGTGGAGGAATGGGGGGAGGAGCATTACTTTTTTGGAGCTTTTCCCACTACTGGTGGCTTTGACTATTTGGGGCAAAGAGTTACAGCATAAGAAGGTGCTTTTCCGCGTGGATAACATGGCAGTGGTTGAAATTGACAACATGCAGTCAGCAAGGGATGAGCAGATTTTGAAATTGCTGAGAGTGTTTGTGGTGGGCTGTTTGCGTTACGACATTTCATTCAGGGCCTTGCATGTGCCGGGGGTGGACAATGACATAGCGGATGCTTTGTCTCGTTCGCAGTGGGGGAGATTCCATGGGCTGACCAAGGAGGCGGACAGGACACCGACCCCGATGCCGGAGCACCTCTGGTATGTAGGCAACGTAGGGTATTTCAATTGGTGGTAGGTTCTCTGTCGGTGTCTACGCGGGCGGCATATGCACTGACGTGGAGGGAATTTTTGGCATCTGGGGCTTGCAGGAGGGATGAGTCTTGGCGCCGTTCTGAGGTTGTAGTACAGTTTATCTTGGACCTCATGGAGAAAGGTTTGTCCAGGGTTACTATTGCCGGGAAATTGGCAGGTATTTCTTTTATGGGTAAGCTGTTTTGGGGTTATTCCCCTTCTGCTGGGGAAGTGGGCAGGAGGATGCTTGAGGGCTGGGCGAGGGAGCGGGGAGGTGTTCATTTGTCTCGCTCTCCACTTTCCTGGCAAAATTTAGCACGTTAGTTGGAAGTTTTACCTGCGGTTTGCAGGGATGATTTTGAGGCTTTGTTGTTTGCCACACTTATGGCGTTCATGTTTTTTGGGGCTTTTCGGGTTTCTGAGCTCTTGGGTACTAAAGCTAAGCAGGGTATTTGCTGGCAAGATGTGTTTTTCTCAGACACAGGGTTGAATATTTGGCTGACCAGTTCAAAAACTGATCAGCGGGGCATGGGTAAGAGCGTATGGTTGGAGGCTGAAGCTCCCAGTTCTACTTGTCCATTGCGCTTGGCAAGGCAATGGAAAACTTTGTCGGGAGGGGTTGGTGGCGATTTGGTCTTTAAACATATCAACGTCGCCCGGGTAACAGATTAACAGCTGCGGATGGTTCTGCGCAAGGGTTTGCAGAGACTTGGGTTGGACGGGGCGCTGTTTGGTACCCATTCTTTCCGGATAGGGGCAGCAACTGAAGCGCATAATAGGGGTTGGTCTACGGGGGCAATTATGCGTCTAGGGCGTTGGTCGTCAAATTGTTTCCAAAGATAATTTGAGGGTTAAAGCGGGGGAGGCGCATGCGTCTTCTCCTCTTTTATGAGTCTCATTAATTTTTTCTCTTTCCAGGTTCTGTGGCTGGGCCCCATTCGAAGGAATTGACGATTTGGATTGTAGGGCATTCGTTCATTAAATGGGTACAAGTTCAAGCGTGCAAGAGCTATTTTGGGAAAATGTTGGGTTTTAATGAACATCTTTTTAGAATCATGTGGAAAGGTAAAGGGGGGATGTTATGGAAGGACCTCATCCCGTGTTTAAATAATGCAAGGGTGAGGGGCCAGTGCCCTGATGTTTTGTTGATACATTTGGGCAAGAATGATCTTTGTGGAGTAAAGGGTGTAGTCTTACTAAGGGCAATGAAAAGGGATTTGGCTTTGTTGAAGGAGCGATGGGCGGGATGCCATGTTTTGTGGACGGAATTGGTTCCGCGGAGGTTTTGGAAAGGGGCTTTGAACCCGAGAGCTATTGATAGGGCCCGGAGGAAAGTGAATGCTGAGATTTCTAGGTTTTGTCGCAGCTTGGGTTTTGGGAGAGTGATCCACAAGGACATTCGTTTTGAGGCGGTGGAGTTTTTTCGGGATGATGGGGTGCATTTATCTAGGTTTCGGATGGATCTTTATTTGTTGGAACTGAGAGAAGTTTTGTCAAGATGTCTGAATGTGCAAGGGCACAGTTGGGGAGTTTAAAGTTCCTGGGCCCGATTCACAGAACTAACTTAAGACAAAATCCTAAACTTACTTCCATTTTGGTATTCACAGAAGGCACTTACTCATTTTGGTATTCACAGAAGGCACTTACTCATTTCGGTATTCACAGACCTAAAGTTAGGACTCCTAAATGCCTAAATTCTGTGAATACCGAAAGTCTTAAAATTAGGATTTTTCTCAGTTTAGTAGTAGTATAGTTAGGACTCCTAACTTTAGGACTCCTAAATGCCTTCTGTGAATACCGAAAGCCTTAAAATTAGGATTTTTCTCAATTTAGTAGTAGTAAAGTTAGGACTCCTAAGTTTAGGACTCCTAAATGCCTTCTGTGAATACCGAAAGCCTTAAAATTAGGATTTTTCTCAGTTTAGCAGTAGTATAGTTAGGACTCCTAACTTTAGGACTCCTAAATGCCTTTTGTGAATACCGAAAGTCTTACAATAAGGATTTTTCTCAATTTAGTAGTAGTAAAGTTAGGACTCCTAACTTTAGGACTCCTAAATGCCTTCTGTGAATACCGAAAGCCTTAAAATTAGGATTTTTCTCAGTTTAGTAGTTGTAAAGTTAGGAGTCCTAACTTTAGGACTCCTAAACTGAGAAAAATCCTAACTTTAAGACTTTCGGTATTCACAGAAGGCATTTAGGAGTCCTAAAGTTAGGACTCCTAACTTCTGTGAATACCGAAGTGAGTAAGTGTCTTCTGTGAATACCAAAATGAGTAAGTGCCTTCTGTGAATACGAAAATGGTAGTAAGTTTGGGATTTTATCTTAAGTTAGTTCTGTGAATCGGGCCCCCTTTCTTTGGGGGGGGCAGAAAGAGGGGTGGGTTTTTTCTCCCCCCCCTTCTCTTTCTGGGAGGCGGGGGTTATTTGAATTTTGACAGTTTTGACAGAGTTTGGTGGATTAATTTGTTAAGTTGGGTTATTGACAGGGAAAGGTTAGGTTGGTTATTTTTAGTTCGGTTACACAGGTTGGGTGATTGACAGCTGTAAAGGGGCAGGCAGGGGAGTTTGTTTAGCGAAAGGGTTGTATTTAGAGGGTTACATTGGGGTTATACAGTAATGTAATGTTTGGTATTGTTTTAAATGATTGTAAGGTACGGGAGGGGGCGGGATCGAATACATTTAGGGGAGGGGCGGGGTCGTGGGGTTAGGTATATGGTTTATTTAGTGAGGTTTAGTTTTGGAAGGCTTTCGCCAAGGTTTTAATTTGTGATGTGCACCTGTTCCAATAAAAGCGGCTTTTTTACACACAATTTCCTAGTGCGTGGTCTGCTTCCCCCCCACCACCCTCCCTCCCAAGGGGGGCTTGGGGGGGGCAGCCGACCGCAGGGAGGTCCCCCCCCGGGCGGTTTGGGAGGGGTTTGGTGGGGGAGGGGCGGCGGACCTTTCGCCGTCCATTTTGTGTTTTGGGCTATTTTTGGGTATAGCCCAAATGTAGCCCAAGTGATAAATTCCTTGGTCTCCCGCTCCCAGCCACCATTTTAGGTTTTTGGTGACCTGGTGGCTGGGAGCTTGGTAGTGTAATTTTTGTCCCTCCCTCCCTCCCCTGTTTTACAAGGTTTTTCTATTTTTAGTCCCCTCTCGTCTTTTTTACCTTTTTTTTCGCACATACAGGTTTTTTCATTTGGTGCTTTTTCTGGGACAGGTGTGCAGGGGTTTTTTCTTGTTATGTAATTGTCGCTTGGAGCAGGTGCTGTGCGGGGGTTATTTGGATTTTGACAGTTTTGACAGAGTTTGGTGGATTAATTTGTTAAGTTGGGTTATTGACAGGGAAAGGTTAGGTTGGTTATTTTTAGTTCGGTTACACAGGTTGGGCGATTGACAGCTGTAAAGGGGCAGGCAGGGGAGTTTGTTTAGTGAAAGGGTTGTATTTAGAGGTTTACATTGGGGTTATACAGTAATGTAATTTTTGGTATTGTTTTAAATGATTGTAATGTATGGGAGGGGGTGGGTTCGAATAAATTTAGGGGGCGGGGACGTGGGGTTAGGTATATGGTTTATTTAGTGAGGTTTAGTTTTGGAAGGCTTTCGCCAAGGTTTTAATTTGTGATGTGCACCTGTTCCAATAAAAGCGGCCTTTTTCACACAATTTCCTAGTGCGTGGTCTGCTTCCCCCCTCCCCCACCCTCCGTCCCAATATTTCGTTGAAGAGCTGATGCAGTTTTTCCATCGGAAGGGTTCAGCGTGCTTCGGTACGTAACAAAATGGAACATACAAATTCTGTTCACTAAGGAAATGGGTATCCCGAAAGTTTGGTTGTTTTTTTTGTTGTTGTTTTTTTTTAATGAAGAACGCATTACAGCACATGTCACAGTAAGCATAATGATTAATTAAAGTGAAGGGAAAGTCGATTTATCCCCCTGATTTAGACATAAATTCCTGTTAAAGTTTAGGTTGCTTTGGTTGAAGGGCTGTTGCTTAATACTTTGGACTAAGCTTCTTTAAACAGATTTTGTAATGCTGTATTTATTGCTTTCTGATGGTACATTGGTGTAAAGATTGCAGAGTAAAATGATAGAAAATGATTTGCCAGGTGAATTAGAAGTTCAACATTAATACAGCAATGCTGTTAGAATCTCGTAAAATGTATTCCTTTTGTATTTTAGATGCCCCTGACGAAGGGACTGTGATCCCGAAATGCATTGGGTTACTTTTAATAAATCGTGACATTTGGAACTTCACGACGCTCCTGTGTTTGTGTGAACAACTTCGTATCAAAACTGAAATGAGTAAAATGGATTAAAAAAAATTTAAACTAAAATGGATTAAACGCAAGTGTGAAAATTTGGAAAAATATAGGAGTAAACGAGATGAATTTAATTCATTTGATTCATTTACGTATATGGCTGTGCAGATTGGTGGAATCCTAACAGGTTCCCCTCGTGTTTTGTTACTATTGCTGCTCATTGGGGCGGAGTGCGAATAAGCTTGCACGCTTATCAAGTTGTGAATCGGTTTAAACATGGACGAACAGGATTAAGCTGGTGTGGGTCTCACCACCTCTCACATAGGTTCAAAGCTGCCCAGGTTCATGTTGTTGAGTCAAGTTTGGAATAGGTGTTTGTAGTGATGTGTTAAGCAGAGTGTTAACGCAACAACGGAATGTGACTATGCCACAGCACTGCATTCCATGAGTGTCTGTTACTCCTATGCCCCTTTGAGGCAGACGTGTTTTACTTGGCTGAAAAAACCACATTGTTTCACAACGTGATTTGTGTTGAGAAGATGACTACAGAAATGGCGACGAGCAGGAGAGACTTCGTATGAAACTGTAATTTACTGCGGGCCAGAAAGTGATTGTTTCTATTGTGAGGAGCAACACGCTGGGATTATGGCACTATATTACATACTCATGACTTTGAAAGAGGTGAGAAGTGTCGGGGTTACACATTGATCCTGGATTTTTGTTTTATTCCAATTACACTATTGACGCAGACTGGTTGTGCCTACTGACCAGGCGGGGACCTCGTCTACCAACAGTATAATGCTGCCAAGGACATGAGCTTCGTCAAACCGGCACGGGCATCTCTCTTTGTTTATATGCGGGCGGCTGTTGCTCGGTCACAACGCGGGCTCTCTAAGCTGCTCTTTCAAGGTGACACACACCAGCGAGTACTTTTCTGCTTGTTATCATTTTTGTTGCGTTTCATTCCCAAGGGGCTTCTTGTACCATTTTAAAGATAACGGAACAGTATAGAACTTGGTGGACTCCACAAATGATAGAGCTGAAGAAGCCCATGAGGAAGCATAGCATTGGTTGCAAAGGTAGGAGGAGAACCAGTGAAGGGCATTGACAGTTAATCCAATTTGAGAAGTGAGGATGTCTGTTGGGTGATTGATGGTACCAAAGGTTGCTAAGAAGCCTATAATATGTAGTGTAGCTGCCTCTGTGCTGCAGCGATGATCGGAAGCTGGATTGGCAGTCATGCAGGAGATGGTTGACATTGATGTAATCTTGAACTGTGCACAGACTGCTTTTTCAATGGTATTGTGACAGAAGGTTAGGTGAGTGATGTTATCAGGGTCTAGTGTAAGTCTTTTCAGGAGGCCTTCTGAAAAGATGACTTGAGTAAAGAATGATGTGTAGGCCAACAGAGCTTTCCATACAGGGCTTTGATCAAGTGTGAGGGTAAGACATGATTAACATCATAGGAGGTGTCTTGGAGGAAGTTGAGAATTTTAGCAAGGTCAGCAAGAGACAGGTACCTGAAGGATGCAGTATGGAGAGATGA
This sequence comes from Triturus cristatus, assembly GCF_964204655.1. Lineage (NCBI taxonomy): Eukaryota > Metazoa > Chordata > Amphibia > Caudata > Salamandridae > Triturus > Triturus cristatus. Next base: position 1,197,417,678 of record NC_140582.1, on the reverse strand, counting down.
GCATAAGGGGAGAAGTAAGCTTGGTCCTATTGATGTGCTGCCGGATTCTTTGTAGAAGGGGTTGATAGCATTACACTTGTTTGTGGAGTGGGGATTTGAAGTGTCAATGTGATGCAGCATTTGATTTTCCACCTGATCTGTATGGCAGTGGTCCATGTTGTAAACACCTAGGACCTTATGTGCATTTGTAAAATGTCTTTCTAGTTAAACCCAGGGAGGAGTTTGCGTGTGTGATGCTAGTAGGTAGACTGCGGAGGCCAACTGGTGAGCGAGCCACTATGATTTTATGTGTGGTCATTTCAATTCTCCTCTCTTTGTAGAGGCATACAGTTTCACTCCTATGAGTCTTGATTTTTGCAGATTCCAGAGGTTAGGCTGCATGGTGTTTTCCAAAGTATGCAATAGGGGTTTTGGCTCATATAAAGGGAACATCCTGAACATAAATTTAAAAGTTTGTGCAATGTTCATTTTAAAAACTTGTGCTTACCCCAGAGAGATAGCTGTGAAGATGACCACTGTGTAAGGTCTATTTCACTTTACCCAGAAGTGATGTCACTTGTCATTCACTACATTCAAAAGGTCTCTTTTGATATAAAAGCCCAGTTATTTGAAAATGGATTGCTTTCATTGAAAAAGCATACTTTCAATCACTTGTGTATTCATGCTGTGGTTCATGGGCAAGGCTTCAAATTTGGGTCAATTCACTGTATACCCAAAGAAGACAGCAAAGGAGTCTATGAGGTTCATAAGTGCTGGGATTGAGGATTCTGGTTGGGAGATGTTCACCAGGATATCTTTTGTGTAATACATTGTTGTGTGCTCCCCTATGACAGTATATATGATACAGTTCTTTGTTTCCCCAACAATGGCTAATGTTAACGGTTCTGGTGCCAGTAGAAACAACAGCGGAGAGGGGTTGCAGCCTTGCCTGGTACCCTTTAGGATGTTTATTTCTGCAGAAAGTTAGTCACCACATTTTACCATTGCTGTATGATTAGTATACAGCCATTGAGAATTCCTGATAAAATTTTGTCCCAGTCCCATTTTCTCCATTTTAAAGAATAGATTAGAACTTTCAAGGCGATCACATGCTTTTTCATCATCTAGGAAAATTATCAATTCATTGTCTATATCATTTCTAGTTCACCAAAGGAGATGCAAAAGTGTTTTAAAATGATTAGTGGGAGACTTGTTTGGCAGAAAGCCTAATTGCTCCAGATGCATGTGTGGTATGAGGGTCCTCGGTGTGTTTGCAAGTATCTTTGTGTGGAATTTCATATCACATTTGAATAGAGATATTGGCCTATAGTTGGCCCATTATAGAGGGTCTCTTCCATCTTTAGATATGAAGGAGATCCTCACCCTGATAAATTCATCTCAAATGGATCCTGTTTCTTTAATTTAATGTCATTATACATGTTACACAAATTTGGGTTACTAGGTCTTTATTAAGTTATAGAATTCTTAAGGGAGCACATCTTCTCCAGGGGCTTTACTAGTAGGCATACTATAGATGACCAGTTTAATGTCGTCTTATGTTGTGTCTTTACCTAATGATCCTCTATGATCATCATTAAGTTTAGGCAAAGAGATTGGTCACATGAAATCAATTATAGCAGTTTCTGGGTTATTAGGAGTGACCTATGGAGCGCTTTATAAAATGAGGCAATTTTCCCTGTATCTGCAGGGTTAGTAGTCATTCATTAATTCATAACTTTATTCGGTTTTACAATGTAAAAACTATAAAAGTTGTAATATATACACATCTCACAAGAAAAGTACATTAAAAATGTAATATTCATAGCCATAAAAACAGGAAATATATATAGTTTACAGGAGGCAGAGACACATGGGCCGTGAGTTTGTAGCAAAAGAAAAAGTAACAACTCCCACTGAGATTGCGGAGGTTCAAAACGAGCCCATGTTCCCACCAAAGGTTACGGGTAATAATAACAAATACAATAAATAAATAACATATATATTTCTGTACTTATAAAGGAGAACACGCATGAATCATACCTTAAAACTGTGAGTACCTCCTCCCCCTAAAATAGCCAATATTCCAGGCAAGCCCTGGTTCTCACAAAAGATTTTAACTAGCCTACAATAAAAGATATACAGTCTGGTTTCAACAGCTGCAGATATAAAAGTGCTGGGCGAACCTGGTTAAAGTTAAGCCACTTTAAAAGAAGGAGTAAAAAATGTCTCCGTGGTACTTCATAGAATTTGCAGAGGACCATGAAGTGTAGCAGATCCTGTGGAGACACATTGTCGCAGCCACAGGGTGCTAACACCTGTCCTCTGCTGCACCCTTTCGGAACGGCAATTAACAAATGGAAAAAATCAAGGCGAAACCTAGACAGTAAGAACCCCTCATGGGTGGTCAATGTTCTCCAAAGATATGGCTCAGTCAATGGATGAGTTTTTAGGGTCAGATATTTGCGGACGCTCGGTTTGCATAATTCCTGTTTGTCTCTTTCTAACTTCCTGGTACAAATAAAAGCTTTCTTAACCGATTCCACATCCTTTTTTGTTATAATAGAGGGTTTTAAAAAGAGTTCCGGACAACCCAACTCTGTAAAGCGAACTCTAACATACTTCAACCATGGTATTCTAGACATATGTTCAAGGTTCATACTGTCCCGTATGATCTGCTGGGTAAGCTCTAGCTCCTTGTTTGGCCAGCACTTAAGCCAAAACACTATAGGGCGCAGAGCAAGAGTATCGCATAAAAATGGGGCCCCCAATTCTTCATGAGCTACCAGGTTCTATAAACCGATTGGCATTCCCAGTAGGCGCTTTAAAAAGTTATTCTCTGCCACCTGCAACACGTCTGCTGTGGTATACCCCCAGACTTCACTACCGTAACATGCAGTTGATACACCTTTAGCCTGATAAATTTTCAACATGGCTGCAATTGGGCGCTTGCCCATCTTAGCAGCAAAGTTGAAAATAGCGGCAGTTATTAGTATGAGCTCCCCCTTTTTCTTCTGGATAAGGGGCCCCCACTTCAGGCGATCATCCAGCAGGACTCCCAGGTATGAAAACACTGACGTTGTGGGGACCTTCACAGAACCTACAGGAAAAAAAGGATACTTTTTCGTAGGACGAGCCCCTACCTGCAAGACGTAGGATTTTGCATTATTGATGGCTAAGTCACGGGACCCCATAAAATTCAGGAATGCATCTAATAGGGATTGTAGTCTCCTAGCGGTTCTCGCTATGAGGACGACGACGTCCGCATATAGGAGGATGGGGAGACCCTGGCGCCCCACATGCGGAAAGTCAGCCCCCGTAGCTACCAGAGCTCCTTCAAGATCATTAATATAAAGGGTAAACAGGAAGGGGGCCAAAATACAGCCCTGCCTTACCCCTCTTTCAATATTGAAGTCCCTGGAATCCCGAAGATCCTGTGCATATCTGATGTTGGCCTTAGTATCCCTGTGCAGATCCATTAGAAAGTCCACGATGGAGGCCTCAACCCCCATGGCACTCATGGACTGCCACTGTTTGACCCGGTTGACACAGTCAAACGCGGAAGAAAGTTCCATGAAGGCCATGTAGATCGTACCTGGGCGGGCCATCGTATACTTGCCAAGGATCAGGTAGAGGTTTAGACATTGGGCCACCGTCGACCTCCCTGCACGAAACCCATATTGGGTGTCAGCAATGATGTTATGCTGTTCTGCCCGTGAAGATAGTCTTTGCAATAGTACTCCTCCCACCACCTTTACTACTGAGGCGATGAGAGAAATAGGTCGGTAGCAGTGCGTACTGTTTTGATCCCCCTTTTTAAACTCTGGCACAATAGTAGAAATGGCCCAGGATTCGGGGCTACCATCCCTGGCCGCTGCATTCAATACGGCCGCCAGGATCGGGGCCCAAAAGGATGGATCCAATTTATAGAGGTCCGGCGGAATTCCGTCCGGTCCCGAAGCCTTGTTGCAAGTTAGGCCAGCAATTCCCGCCTCTACCTCTGTTAGCTCAAAAACCAGTCAGTGTTTGTTACCCGGGGTGGCTGGTCATAATGACCCATAAAGCCCTTAAACATGGATTGAAAATGGGCCACCCATTTGTCTTCCTTGATGTGGGAGCCTAGATCATTGCCTGTATCTTCAGCGAACAATGGTCTGTTGACAATGCCCCAAAACCGTATGCCATTCCTTAAAGTACTAGACTTTAGCAACTTCCTCCATGCCTCCTCCATGAGAGCTCATTTACGGGTAGCTAGGGCCTGTTCATATTCTGGGCGACATACATGTATGTATAGCGGGTTTCTTGGAACAACTTTCAAGGCCTCCTTTAGCTTACGTGCTGCCTGGGAGCACGAAGAATCAAACCATCTTGGGTTTGAGTGGGATACCTTACGAGCTGGAGCCCTCAAAAGTTCCCCTGCTTTGCGGAAAATGACGCTAAAAGCACTAAGGACATCCCTCGGTAGACTCTCCAGTTGGACACAAAAAGCAAGTTCAACTTCGCATGAGTCTCTCACCTCCCTGTGGAAAGCATCCGGGTCAATCTGGGACCATTTAAGGCGGCGCCCACCGTCTATAGGTCTTGATATTCCCAATGCCCTTCCCCTAGGTTTGCTGGATAGAAATGCACCACAAAAGTATACACAGAGGGGATTGTGATCACTGTAAGCACCATCCTTGATGGTAAACCTTTGAAAAAGGGACTGAGAGGAAGAGGAAATTTGAATATGGTCTATAAAAGACCCGGTACCTCTCCCGTTAAAGGTGGGAATTGGGGCTTTACAGTTAGGGGCAAAAGAGGGACATTAGTGTTAGTAGATCAAATTCATTGACTAGATGATTTAGTTCATCGCCCTGTGTTGAATGCTCAAAATGAAACCCCCTCATTCTCTGGCATTACAAATCGGACATCTTCGTGATCTTTGGCTCGCCACAAGGGTGGGTATTAAAATCTCCTAGCACCATCAGTGGGTGTGAGCTAAGATCACAGAACTTCCTTAAATAGTGACTCAGCTGGATGATGTTACCTTCCCCCTTTTTGCTATTCGGTGAATTATAGAAATTGATCAGGCTCATTGTATTGATCCCCTTCTTAAGTGTGACGGCCTGAAGGCCCTGAATAAAAAAAGGATGGGTTCGTACCTGACAGTCCACTGTCAGGGAGATATAAATAACCAAACCTCCTTTGGCTCTACCACTAGTTGACGGGGAGGCAAGAACAAAATAAGCTTTAAAACCCTCCAGAAACAGATTGCAGTCCACCAACCAGGTTTCTTGGAGGCAGAATACTAAGAATTGCCTAGCAAACTGTGCCATATCGGATCCTTGAACTTGTCTGCCAGGTCTGCTATGTTCCATGATAGAACATTACTATCCGAAACGTGGGGTGTCACCTCTCTTTGTGTTGATGGAAGGTGAACCATCTGCAATGTCTCTATCTCAGTTGCCGGGATTGAGTGAACCCTCTGTGCGTTGGCTCTGCTACGATCTCAGTAGGGATATCCAGTCAATCACATTCCTCCATCCCCGATAGCATAGAGAATCTATTAGGTAATGCTAGGGTAGGAGGCACGACAGGAGCAAAATGAGGCCCCCATGATGACTTATACTATGAGATGGTTGTGGAAACCCTTGGTTCCTGCCTACAGAGTTTTTATAGGACCATCTGGCTCGAGAAAAATCCTTATCATTATTCCCTGTTATATGCCCTTGAGAATCAGCTCTATAAAAGAAACCCAGTGGACCCATAATGTGATGGACCGACATGAATATCCTCTGACAGAATTCTTTCAGCTATAAAGGCCCTGTTGAAGATGACAATAACGCAGTCACCCCCTACCGGCTTTCTAGAACTGCCTATCCAATCCACTCGGCGTACCATAATAATGCTACATTCCACACCAGGACCCACGGGGGTATTGGTTGATAACCAGTGGAGTACCTTATTCTTTAACTTGTTATAGTCCTCATTTATACCTGGGGGAAGAGGCGGAATGTTCCCTAAAACCACTACATAAGGTGCGGATTCTGGGGGAAGATGAATAATAGGAGGGCGCTGGCAAACCTCCCCTGGCAGCGCCGCGGGGCCATCCAGCTGACCTGCAGAAGATTGGAGGTCCTGCCTGTGCAGGGAAACTGCCAGTGGCCTGCTGAGAGTCTGACCACTCCTTAAACCGTCTACCTCCTCTTGAGCTAATTTCACCGCATGAAGCTGTACAGGCTGCTGGTCTCCATGAGATTTGGCAGGGTTTTTAGGTAAGCCAGAGTCAGATTTGGCGACTGATTCTGATTCTGGGATCTCACTTGTACCCCCGAAGTTTACGAAGGCATCGGTTTGGGCCCCCTATGCAAGACTTTTTTCGATTGCTGTCAACCTCTCCAGAATAGGACTCAGTTTAGTATCCAACAGAGTATACTATACTGGTAAGTATCCCTCTCGACCTATATTGCTTTAACTTTGCTGTTTACTTTTTGTGGGTTCACATAAAGAAAAAATCACCAAAAGTGTATACTGTTTATCTATTAAATTTATTTTTATAAATTATTTTACATTTTTTTGTTTATATACATTCTTCTCTGATATACATTGAATTATTTTCTTTTTTACTAAAAAGGCTAAGCTATACAGAATTAATCATTATTCCTTTGTATATGTTTAGCTGTATAGTCACAGGGTATACAAATATAAACAGATAATAACTCTATGAGATTGTCACTATAATTCAAAAATTGTACCCACAACAATCACTCCTCTCATCATACTGCATACATGTCACTTTCATACAACTCATTCATACAGCACCCCGGAAAAGCACCAACGTTTGTACAATAATAGCTGGGCATAAGCGAAATGCTTAGCCTTCTAAGATGATGCAGGACACTGGGGTGTATCACTCAATCTGGTCGACGCACGTTTCGGTGGCTCAATCTTCTTTCATCGCCACCTTCCTCAGGACCTCTTGTTATGAGTTTGTTATCATGGGCGAGGATGGGGAAACTGTTTTTCTGTAATCCAATTGAATAACATTATAACCATTGTTTAATCCTATACATTTTTTATGCGTCCCACAGGAGAATACATCATTTATCTCCAATAAAAGATTAAAAAAAGAGAGTTTTCTATACTGTCAGGGTCATGCTCCTGCCACTAAATCTGATGCTCTCCAAAATACCAGAATAGCAGAATAAATGTTAAGGGAGTGGGGAGAGTAGGAAAGCGAAAAGTGAACAGAGTAAAAATGTGAGACAAAGAGAAATGACATTCAATCCTGGCAATCTTACTGTTGTCACAGTTCTCGTATTTTTCTAAGGACCTTTGTCCTATTATACTGATCTATGATCTTTCAAGGTGCCACTTCGAATAATTCCATTTAGTTTCTATTTAATCTATATCTTGGAAGTACAAGGAAGTAGAATGATCTACCTGTTCTGTTTTTTTGTGTTAACGTAGCACGCAGCTTCTTCTGAGATAGTATTTTGTTTTACTTCTCTTTTTAATTCATAATATGGTCATTGCTGTAAGAAGATTTTAGTTTGTTGTCACAAATCATATCTCCTATGAAAATGCACTTGTTATGCTACAAATCCACATTTTGTGTACCTTAGTCAATCCGGGTTTCAGTCATGAGGATCACATTCAAAAGTCGTCACAGGGATATTATTCCTGATTTTTCTCACGAAGCATAGCGGGTAGTCAGCCCTCAAATAATCTTTGTATGGCTTTCTAATCAGATCCAAATAAAGAGTGGTTAGTGTATCCAGTCTTATTTGTGAACACATCTAAAGTGACCAGTTCATGTGCGATTACCTATAGAATCTAGTCGTTAGCTTTTCTTCTTGTTATATTCTTATTTCTTGTTTCTTTTTTTCTCCATATGTTAACGCTGTTACATGTGGGATTTGTCCCGTTCCCTTCTTGTTCAATGCTCTAATCAGCAATAAAGAAGAAAAGGCTCACGTCATGTTGAGACTTTCATTTAAATGATTTAAACAAGGTAATCCCACTATCATTCATTTGTCACTACTGTCTCTGATTATCGTATTCATACTAGTTACTGGCCACATATGGTTACCGTTCTGCTCATTATATTTAGTACTTCTGACTAATTTACTTTCGTTATCTCCCCTTCTTTTTTTTATAAATTAATTAAATAAGTTACTGGTATCACTACATCCATGTCTCATTTGTTTTAGACTTAGTAAAGCGGTGAATCAAGTAAAATAAAATAAAGTTGAGTTGGCTTGAATGACCTATACATGCTATTGTAAATATGTATGCTCAGCGCGGCTTCTTACCTATTGCTGGTAGCGTATATCCTCTCGTCGGCGTTCCAAATGTGATCCTACTCCGGCAGAAATGCCCTTATTGCTGTTGCCTATTTATACGTTAGGCCAGCGATTCAAATTACCTAATTACGAAAACCTGTGAAGCTGACTGACGTACTAGCCAGCGTAATGGTTCAAATGATCTAACTATGTGTGCCTTTGTTTCTGCTGGTTCCATCTTGGAATGGTGATAGTACAGAGGCTTCTGTGCGACTCATAGCTTTTTTGGGGAGGTTTTATTGGATATTTATATTCGTATTATCAGAGTTTCTCAGGAGTGCCATTATAAAGTTTACTGTTCTGTGTATATCTCAAATTTTTAGCGCTGTCTAAATGTAGTGATTTGCTATATTTTAGTACGTAGAATTCAGCCGCCATTTTAGGACAGTTCAAATTTGGCTGCCTAGCATGATATTTGCTTAATTTATAACGTTCGTACTGGATAGTTACTAATCAAAACAAAAGGTTTTAACTTTGGCAGAAACTAACTCAAGACCACTGGAATAAACGGGCTTAGGAATACTCTGCATACTTATATATAGACTATATTGGAGAGTAAAAATAAGTATGGCACAAAACTACAGATATGTTTTGATATATACGGAACACTGATGCCGGAATTTGAAAATACGGTTGCGCTACAAATCACAATTGCTTGTCTACAGTAATCACTGCGAAGTTCAACAGTTGTGTTGATTTAACCCAGCAGATCTCAATTGCCAGTGATAGGGGATTGCTGCTCCCATGCTTAGATGTTCTAATTGTACTACATCACGCTCATGCATATATGTGTTCACAATTACTCTGTTCCACCATATAAGCATATATGTGTGCTGCTAAAGCAGGGATGGAAAAAACAGTATTACGCAGCCAGTCTCGGTGGCCAATCATCCGGGGTCACTACTAACTTTCATTAATATCCTAGATGTGCTTTGTCACACATTTATGTTTATTATACGCATATATTCACAACTACTTGGTCCCGTCAGATATACACATATATATGTTTGCTTGGAAAAGTAACATGTATACTGAAGAGAATTTATTTATAATCCAAGATGTTAGGAAAGTAATACGGTGTTATAGTTGTGTAGAGTCTCTAATTAGTTAGAATCTTGTTGTCACAGTCTCTTTGATTCGCTATGTGTATAATTAAACATAGAGGGGTAACTTGATTTAAAGAATGATCTAGTGTGTTGAAATACAAAATAATGATAGGATGCCATGAACATGATAATTATCTTGGATCTATTGACAGTTGAAAGGGAAAGATTACATGAACTGCCCTTATCATGTGTGCCATACTATTTCTTCATTAAGACCCGTTTTAACTGTATCCAGGGTGTAAATCCAATAGGTCTCACGCGTTTTTCTTACTTCTTGTACATCTTTCCCTGGAATGTGTTTTACTTTTTCTAGGACTAGCCATCTTAATTCTTTCTCATTATGTTGAAGATCAATGCAGTGTTGTACCATAGGGCTTGCTAGTTTTTTTGTTCTGATGGCAGATCTATGTTCACTGTAGCGAGTCCTAAATACTCGGCCTGTCTCGCCTACATAGTCGAGTTCACAGGGGCATAGTATAAGGTAAACAAGGTTTTGGCTTTTACAGTTGGTAAAATCACGTAATTTGCCTACCTTGCCTTGATACTGCCAAAATTCAGTGACAATGGCGCTATCACATGCAACACATGTGCCGCATCTGTGGTTACCTAGAATCGGAGGTCCTATCAGAGTTGTCTGTGAGTTTGACTGTTGCCGTCTAGGTCTAGTGTGTACAAGGCTATCTCTCAAATTTCGATTCCTACGAAACGCCAAAATGGGTTTCTGGATGGTCTCTTGTCCTTCCCCAGTATTTAAGATGTGCCAGTTTTTATTCAAGACCTTTTTTATTTTAAAATTTAAGGTCGAATGGTTCACAACACACACCAATTTATCGTTCTTTGGACGGGGATTACCTGCTAATAGGGCATCTTGATTGTAATAACGTGCCCTTTTGTATGCAGTCCTGATTAAACGTTTGGGATAACCTCGTATAAGTAATCTCTGTTTGAGGTCTTCTCCATGTTTGTCAAAATCTTGGATATTTGAACAATTACGCCTGATTCGTAAAAACTCACCAAACGGAATTGAGTCCTTTTGACAAATGGGATGGTAACTGGTATGGGACAATATGGTGTTCTTAGAGGTCGGTTTCCTGAAAAAACTGACAGAAATCCTACCATCCTCTGCCTGTATGATGATATCTAGGAACTCCACTGATGTAGTACTTGTATTGCTGGTGAATTTCAAATTCTTATCGCTGGCATTCAGCCAGTCGATAAAAGTGTCTAGAGTTTCTTTATCTCCACGCCAGATGAAAAAAATATCATCGATAAATCTGTACCATTTATGGACATTCTCATAGAAGGGAGCTATTTCATTGAAAATGTGTTTTAGTTCATATTCCCCCATGTATATATTGGCCACACTGGGGGCACAAGATGCCCCCATACTGGTACCTTTAGTTTGGTGGTACAGGTCCCCCCTAAAATCAAAGTAGTTGTTTTTAAGCACTATTTCTAAGCACTCAACTATAAAGTCGTTAGGTCTCTCTCCTGGCAGTCTTTCTAGGAGAGTTTTGACTGCTTCGACCGCTTGTTGTTGCGGTATATTAGTATATAGTGCTTCGATGTCTAGGGTGACCAAGATCTCGTTGTTAGGATCATAGGGTACATTTTCCAATTTGTTAATGATATCTCCTGTGTCCTTGATGTAAGATTTGTATTGGGTGGTGAGCGGACATAAGAACTTATCCACATACTTTGATAGTGGTTCACTTAAGGAATTGATGGAGGACACTATGGGACGTAGTGGTGGGTCTTGAATATTCTTGTGTGTTTTAGGCACACCATACAGTGCTGGAATTACTGCATTCGTCTTGTTCAAAAATAGATATTCTTTCTCACAGATAACTTCTTCCTCATAAGCCTTGCTAGTTGTGTGGTTGATAGTTTCCTTCAGTTTTGTGATGGCTCCTGATTTAATGGGCCTATAGTGTTCAACTACGTTCAGCATTTGATGGACCTTTTCCTCGTATTTCTTAGTGTCCATAAGGACTATGCCCCCTCCCTTATCACAGGGTTTTATGGTAAGCTCCGGTGTGTTCTGCAGTTCATGGAGGGCAGTATTTTCTCCAGCTGACAGATTAGGTTTACTGTAATAGTTGTGTTTCAACAGTTTGTTCATATCATTAAGAACAGATTTTTCAAAGATAGATACTTCTGCGCCCACCATTTCCAGGGTGGGTGTGAAGGTTGATTTCAATTTACACCCTGATAGGTTGCCATCCGGCTCTCCTTCTTCTCTGCCTAAGAAGAACTTCTTAAGACGGATCTTCCTGAAAAAGGCAAAGATATCTTGCATAAGTTTGAACTTGTTGCAGTAAGTGTTAGGTACAAAGGATAGACCTCTGCTCAGGATGGCTACTTCATCCGACTTGAGCGGATGCGTAGAGATGTTGAAAATAGGTATAGTGTCTGTTCTAGATCCGACTGTTAGTTTTTCCAGTATTGCTGGTTTCTGGTCCTCATGTACATCTGAGGAGGTTGAGGGTCCATTGTCTGGTATCCTCTCCTGTCTGATTTCGTGTAACGGAATCTGTTCCGACCCCGGCCTCTCCCTAAAAAAGGAGGTGGTGCTTGATAATATGATTGATACTCACCTCCTCTTCCTCTGTAGGGTCGTTGGCCTTGGGGGATGTCCTCATAGTTATTAGGGGCATCACCTTCAGATTCCGATGAATTGGTGTCCGAAAAGGTGACCACTTTTCGCTTGTTATTCTGTGCGTATGCATGGGAATCATTTTCATTTTGCCACTCTTGATAGTAGTTTGTTCTAAGGTACGGATAGGCCTTTTCTTGCGTGAACCATTTGATGTCTTTTTTAAGTTTTTCTGTTTTCTTCTTTAAGATGTATTCCTCAAAGTCGTGTAGTTCGGCATGTATACTATCTAGTTTTAATTTTGCCTCATCTACAGCTGAGTTGGTTTTAAGTTTGTCTTCTAACTCTTGAATTTGTGTATTTAATGCTGCAACTAGCTCTTTGGCTGTCTCGATTATCAAGATCATCCAATCTCTTGAGCATCTGTTGCTTATATGGGACCATCTCTCTAGAAATTTGCGTAGCTCCACAAATAGTGTTGGAATGTCGCGGACTCGTAAGCCAGATGGAATAACTCCCGCCCTAAGATACTCTAGCATAAATGTTGCATGAGATTCCATTCTCTTGCATTTTTTCCTTAGGTTGAGTAATGTTTGCCACTCACTGTTAGCAGTGTTTGTTAGTATAGCATTGCTATTGGAGTTACTAGTGCTTCCAACTAGTGCTATAAAATCTGCGTCAGTGAAGCCAAAGGTCTGTAGGGATTCCATTATATGCGCGTAAGTTGTTTATTGAAAATTTTACATGCGTAAGCCTTCCTCCACTGATATAAAATCAGTGATACATTAATTTGTATCAAATAGGATAATATGCTGTGTCTATTTGGGTAACGAATGAAAATACTATATATAAGTGAGGAAAAAGGAAAGAGGGGAAAAATTGATGAAAAAAGTTCTAGTGAGTTTTTAAGACAATAAATATGTTCCTAAAGAGGAGGGTGCAGTGCTCCTAGAGGATGGCTTAGTAGTAACTATTACCCAACACCTAGGTGTGAATGCAAGGATATGCAGAGTGGAGATGGAGAGCATACAATTACTGGGCACGGTGGCTTACCTTGACAGATGAGTAAGGCTCTCTCATAAAGAAACCTGTGATTAAAAAACCACTATTAGTCAATTTGAAAAAGGTAACCCCCTAGAAAACTTACTTCGAGGTCAGGGAACAGGGGGAACAAGGCACAACAAACTATACTGGTAAGTATCCCTCTCGACCTATATAGCTTTAACTTTGCTGTTTACTTTTTGTGGGTTCACATAAAGAAAAAATCACCAAAAGTGTATACTGTTTATCTATTAAATTTATTTTTATAAATTATTTTACATTTTTTTGTTTATATACATTCTTCTCTGATATACATTGAATTATTTTCTTTTTTACTAAAAAGGCTAAGCTATACAGAATTAATCATTATTCCTTTGTATATGACGGGACCAAGTAGTTGTGAATATATGCGTATAATAAACATAAATGTGTGACAAAGCACATCTAGGATATTAATGAAAGTTAGTAGTGACCCCGGATGATTGGCCACCGAGACTGGCTGCGTAATACTGTTTTTTCCATCCCTGCTTTAGCAGCACACATATATGCTTATATGGTGGAACAGAGTAATTGTGAACACATATATGCATGAGCGTGATGTAGTACAATTAGAACATCTAAGCATGGGAGCAGCAATCCCCTATCACTGGCAATTGAGATCTGCTGGGTTAAATCAACACAACTGTTGAACTTCGCAGTGATTACTGTAGACAAGCAATTGTGATTTGTAGCGCAACCGTATTTTCAAATTCCGGCATCAGTGTTCCGTATATATCAATACATATCTGTAGTTTTGTGCCATACTTATTTTTACTCTCCAATATAGTCTATATATAAGTATGCAGAGTATTCCTAAGCCCGTTTATTCCAGTGGTCTTGAGTTAGTTTCTGCCAAAGTTAAAACCTTTTGTTTTGATTTGTAACTATCCAGTACGAACGTTATAAATTAAGCAAATATCATGCTAGGCAGCCAAATTTGAACTGTCCTAAAATGGCGGCTGAATTCTACGTACTAAAATATAGCAAATCACTACATTTAGACAGCGCTAAAAATTTGAGATATACACAGAACAGTAAACTTTATAATTATTACAGGAAACAGTGGTCCCTGAAACCAAACGATAGAGCAGAAAATGAATATAGTCAAAATTGAAACTATATTTTAGCCAGTGTCCAGCCGGGCATGGCAACTTTAATAAGTAGAAATTCTTGACAGTGAACAGGGAAATGTAAGTAGAATTCGGTGGGACACAAGCCTGTATCCTCTGACTTACATACCGAGTAAACAGAAAATGACAAAACACATTCAGGCAATTACAGTGATGTTTCTGTGACAGATAATGAATAGCGAAACATCTGATATTCAGACTGCCACCTTCACACTATATTACATACAGCAATATTTATGGTGTAGGGTGGGCAACAGAGTCGACGGCGTTTCGATCCTTATGGGAAAGATACAGGATCATCATCAGGACTAAATTAGTTAAATTGCCCTTATTTGGAATGCCTGAGTAAACATTAGACATAAGGCAAACGTACAACCAACATAAATGTGGAAAAAACATAATAAAGGGGAGGGAAGGGAAAAAAAATGGAAAATAATAATCAATCAGTTGGTGATTACAATAAAAACAATACATTTCGCATCAACCAGGTACTGCGTCAGATCAGGTGCTCATTCAGGTGTGCATTCTTATGTAAAAGTGACATCGCAAGTGGTTGTTTTATGGCGACTAATGTCTAAACAGAAATATGAAAGATAGGCGATTTCAAAGGTTACGTTAGAAATTTGTTAAATTAAAAAAGACATTTAGGACAGCCGTGGTTCGATAGTCACTAGATGCGCGGTACGATGTGGACCCGTGAGGCGTACGAGGACGTTAAGTGAAGAGGGGTGGTGGGGAACGAAGGTGAAGAGGGGATAAGTGAATAGGGAATTACCTCATGTTGCCATGGAGGCAACGAAAAAGATGGCGAATCACGGAAAGGTACCGTTGAGATAAGGGTACGAGTTTACGGTAGGACAATGCCTGTGAAATAATAGAAAAACATAAGAAGGGCGAAGTGTGGAAGTGAATGCGTAGGGCGTGCAGCGAATGAAGGGCTTACCTACGGACATTTGTTCCGGGAGGAAGGACACGGATAGGTCTAATGAAGGAAAGTGAAAGCAATAAATATGGGTCCAAGTATGAGCAGCGGGACATCTGGATCGTGAGTGCTTGGTGGGAGGGCTTACCTCAGTCAACTTGCAGAAATGGGTTCCGTGGCCATGCAGTGTGAACGGACGATGCCGGATCAACTGTGGGGGCAGAAAGGTGAAACTGCCTAAAGTAGGTGTTTCAGGTCATGTGAGAAGTCACATGGTGTGGCAGGTCATGTGGGTGGTCACATGGTGTCATGTGACCAAGGAACAACGCCGTGCGAGTGAAGGCAATTGTTGGTAGAACCAAGGCGCCATGTTGGAAGGGTAATAAAATAGTGAAAAAAGTGGCCGGCGATAGCGGGACGAGTGGAAAGAAAAGGAATTTCAGTGAGAAAATGAATAATAAACGCAAAACGCAATATACAAGGAATTTACAGTCTGTACATACATATAGATGAAACATGAGAATTATGTGGAACAATGATCATCAGACAACCAGTGATGGGTAACGATTGACATTAGTCATGGAGCCTGGTGTAGAACCCACGGGGGTGTGAACAAGAGTGGGTATTAAATCATTGTTCAGAAAATGAATCCAAAAAAGTTCATAGTAATGAGGTCCAGTCCTCAAGGCGATTCAGCCCACTGTGTATGCTTCCTGTTTTGAGAATCCATTTCAATTCCTCTTTGTTTAACAGTTGGGCGAGATCGGCGCCCCTGGGTGGGATCTTCACTACAGAGATTACTGTCCAGCGTATTTCATTCTCAGAGTGGCCCTTGGCCTCAAAATGTTCGACCAATGGAGCGTTCGGAGTTTTGCATCTTAATCTGCTTCTATGTTGGCAGATTCGTACCCGAATTTTTTGTGTGGTCTGACCTATGTAGATCATATCGCAGGGACAAAAGATAGCATAAATCACATTACAGGTGTTACAATTACTGAATTGTGTGAGTGGTTTACGTATATTACCATATACAAATTCCTTGCAGTCATTGGTGAAACCACATACTGAACAATTGCCACATTTATTATGACCAGTCAAAGAGGGTAACGACCAATGGTCATGAAGGGTACCAGTGTTTGTGGTGCTGGGAAGAGCTGCTCTGACCAAGTGGTCCTTAATGTTTTTGTTTTTCTTAAAGGCAAAGAGAGGTTTCTCTAGGTTCAGTATTCCAGCATTGACTACGCTCCAATGTTTTAGAATGCTTTTCCGTAGTTTGTGTGAGGAGAGGGAAAAAGTTGTCACGCATACTATGCGATTCTCTGATTTCTTGTTTGTATATGGTAATACTATACATACGCTCCATTGGTCGAACATTTTGAGGCCAAGGGCCACTCTGAGAATGAAATACGCTGGACAGTAATCTCTGTAGTGAAGATCCCACCCAGGGGCGCCGATCTCGCCCAACTGTTAAACAAAGAGGAATTGAAATGGATTCTCAAAACAGGAAGCATACACAGTGGGCTGAATCGCCTTGAGGACTGGACCTCATTACTATGAACTTTTTTGGATTCATTTTCTGAACAATGATTTAATACCCACTCTTGTTCACACCCCCGTGGGTTCTACACCAGGCTCCATGACTAATGTCAATCGTTACCCATCACTGGTTGTCTGATGATCATTGTTCCACATAATTCTCATGTTTCATCTATATGTATGTACAGACTGTAAATTCCTTGTATATTGCGTTTTGCGTTTATTATTCATTTTCTCACTGAAATTCCTTT
Source organism: Triturus cristatus (assembly GCF_964204655.1). Taxonomy (NCBI): domain Eukaryota; kingdom Metazoa; phylum Chordata; class Amphibia; order Caudata; family Salamandridae; genus Triturus; species Triturus cristatus. The sequence continues at coordinate 1,197,400,757 of NC_140582.1, read as the reverse complement.
TCTTTCCACTCGTCCCGCTATCGCCGGCCACTTTTTTCACTATTTTATTACCCTTCCAACATGGCGCCTTGGTTCTACCAACAATTGCCTTCACTCGCACGGCGTTGTTCCTTGGTCACATGACACCATGTGACCACCCACATGACCTGCCACACCATGTGACTTCTCACATGACCTGAAACACCTACTTTAGGCAGTTTCACCTTTCTGCCCCCACAGTTGATCCGGCATCGTCCGTTCACACTGCATGGCCACGGAACCCATTTCTGCAAGTTGACTGAGGTAAGCCCTCCCACCAAGCACTCACGATCCAGATGTCCCGCTGCTCATACTTGGACCCATATTTATTGCTTTCACTTTCCTTCATTAGACCTATCCGTGTCCTTCCTCCCGGAACAAATGTCCGTAGGTAAGCCCTTCATTCGCTGCACGCCCTACGCATTCACTTCCACACTTCGCCCTTCTTATGTTTTTCTATTATTTCACAGGCATTGTCCTACCGTAAACTCGTACCCTTATCTCAACGGTACCTTTCCGTGATTCGCCATCTTTTTCGTTGCCTCCATGGCAACATGAGGTAATTCCCTATTCACTTATCCCCTCTTCACCTTCGTTCCCCACCACCCCTCTTCACTTAACGTCCTCGTACGCCTCACGGGTCCACATCGTACCGCGCATCTAGTGACTATCGAACCACGGCTGTCCTAAATGTCTTTTTTAATTTAACAAATTTCTAACGTAACCTTTGAAATCGCCTATCTTTCATATTTCTGTTTAGACATTAGTCGCCATAAAACAACCACTTGCGATGTCACTTTTACATAAGAATGCACACCTGAATGAGCACCTGATCTGACGCAGTACCTGGTTGATGCGAAATGTATTGTTTTTATTGTAATCACCAACTGATTGATTATTATTTTCCATTTTTTTTCCCTTCCCTCCCCTTTATTATGTTTTTTCCACATTTATGTTGGTTGTACGTTTGCCTTATGTCTAATGTTTACTCAGGCATTCCAAATAAGGGCAATTTAACTAATTTAGTCCTGATGATGATCCTGTATCTTTCCCATAAGGATCGAAACGCCGTCGACTCTGTTGCCCACCCTACACCATAAATATTGCTGTATGTAATATAGTGTGAAGGTGGCAGTCTGAATATCAGATGTTTCGCTATTCATTATCTGTCACAGAAACATCACTGTAATTGCCTGAATGTGTTTTGTCATTTTCTGTTTACTCGGTATGTAAGTCAGAGGATACAGGCTTGTGTCCCACCGAATTCTACTTACATTTCCCTGTTCACTGTCAAGAATTTCTACTTATTAAAGTTGCCATGCCCGGCTGGACACTGGCTAAAATATAGTTTCAATTTTGACTATATTCATTTTCTGCTCTATCGTTTGGTTTCAGGGACCACTGTTTCCTGTAATACGTATCTACCCAAGGTCCCTGTCTATTTCCTTTGGGTGCCCTTGTTCCTCCTTTGATATAGTAAACTTTATAATGGCACTCCTGAGAAACTGTGATAATACGAATATAAATATCCAATAAAACCTCCCCAAAAAAGCTATGAGTTGCACAGAAGCCTCTGTACTATCACCATTCCAAGATGGAACCAGCAGAAACAAAGGCACCCATAGTTAGATCATGTGAACCATTACGCTGGCTAGTACGTCAGTCAGCTTCACAGGTTTTCGTAATTAGGTAATTTGAATCGCTGGCCTAACGTATAAATAGGCAACAGCAATAAGGGCATTTCTGCCGGAGTAGGATCACATTAGGAACGCCGACGAGAGGATACACGCTACCAGCAATAGGTAAGAAGCCGCGCTGAGCATACATATTTACAATAGCATGTATAGGTCATTCAAGCCAACTCAACTTTATTTTATTTTACTTGATTCACCGCTTTACTAAGTCTAAAACAAATGAGACATGGATGTAGTGATACCAGTAACTTATTTAATTAATTTATAAAAAAAAGAAGGGGAGATAACGAAAGTAAATTAGTCAGAAGTACTAAATATAATGAGCAGAACGGTAACCATATGTGGCCAGTAACTAGTATGAATACGATAATCAGAGACAGTAGTGACAAATGAATGATAGTGGGATTACCTTGTTTTAATCATTTAAATGAAAGTCTCCACATAACGTGAGCCTTTTCTTCTTTATTGCTGATTAGAGCATTGAACAAGAAGGGAACGGGACAAATCCCACATGTAACAGCGTTAACATATGGAGAAAAAAAGAAACAAGAAATAAGAATATAACAAGAAGAAAAGCTAACGACTAGATTCTATAGGTAATCGCACATGAACTGGTCACTTTAGATGTGTTCACAAATAAGACTGGATACACTAACCACTCTTTATTTGGATCTGATTAGGAAGCCATACAAAGATCATTTGAGGGCTGACAACCCGCTATGCTTCGTGAGAAAAATCAGGAATAATATCCCCGTGACGACTTTTGAATGTGATCCTCATGACTGAAACCCGGATTGACTAAGGTACACAAAATGTGGATTTGTAGCATAACAAGTGCATTTTCATAGGAGATATGATTTGTGACAACAAACTAAAATCTTCTTACAGCAATGACCATATTATGAATTAAAAAGAGAAGTAAAACGAAATACTATCTCAGAAGAAGCTGCGTGCTACGTTAACACAAAAAAACAGAACAGGTAGATCATTCTACTTCCTTGTACTTCCAAGATATAGATTAAATAGAAACTAAATGGAATTATTCGAAGTGGCACCTTGAAAGATCATAGATCAGTATAATAGGACAAAGGTCCTTAGAAAAATACGAGAACTGTGACAACAGTAAGATTGCCAGGATTGAATGTCATTTCTCTTTGTCTCACATTTTTACTCTGTTCACTTTTCGCTTTCCTACTCTCCCCACTCCCTTAACAATTATTCTGCTATTCTGGTATTTTGGAGAGCATCAGATTTAGTGGCAGGAGCATGACCCTGACAGTATAGAAAACTCTCTTTTTTTAATCTTTTATTGGAGATAAATGATGTATTCTCCTGTGGGACGCATAAAAAATGTATAGGGTTAAACAATGGTTATAATGTTATTCAATTGGATTACAGAAAAACAATTTCCCTATCCTCGCCCGTGATAACAAACTCATAACAAGAGGTCCTGAGGAAGGTGGCGATGAAAGAAGATTGAGCCACCGAAACGTGCGTCGACCAGATTGAGTGATACACCCCAGTGTCCTGCATCATCTTAGAAGGCTAAGCATTTCGCTTATGCCCAGCTATTATTGTACAAACGTTGGTGCTTTTCCGGGGTGCTGTATGAATGAGTTGTATGAAAGTGACATGTATGCAGTATGATGAGAGGAGTGATTGTTGTGGGGACAATTTTTGAATTATAGTGACAATCTCATAGAGTTATTATCTGTTTATATTTGTATACCCTGTGACTATACAGCTAAACATATACAAAGGAATAATGATTAATTCTGTATAGCTTAGCCTTTTTAGTAAAAAAGAAAATAATTCAATGTATATCAGAGAAGAATGTATATAAACAAAAAAATGTAAAATAATTTATAAAAATAAATTTAATAGATAAACAGTATACACTTTTGGTGATTTTTTCTTTATGTGAACCCACAAAAAGTAAACAGCAAAGTTAAAGCAATATAGGTCGAGAGGGATACTTACCAGTATAGTTTGTTGTGCCTTGTTCCCCCTGTTCCCTGACCTCGAAGTAAGTTTTCTAGGGGGTTACCTTTTTCAAATTGACTAATAGTGGTTTTTTAATCACAGGTTTCTTTATGAGAGAGCCTTACTCATCTGTCAAGGTAAGCCACCGTGCCCAGTAATTGTATGCTCTCCATCTCCACTCTGCATATCCTTGCATTCACACCTAGGTGTTGGGTAATAGTTACTACTAAGCCATCCTCTAGGAGCACTGCACCCTCCTCTTTAGGAACATATTTATTGTCTTAAAAACTCACTAGAACTTTTTTCATCAATTTTTCCCCTCTTTCCTTTTTCCTCACTTATATATAGTATTTTCATTCGTTACCCAAATAGACACAGCATATTATCCTATTTGATACAAATTATTGTATCACTGATTTTATATCAGTGGAGGAAGGCTTACGCATGTAAAATTTTCAATAAACAACTTACGCGCATATAATGGAATCCCTACAGACCTTTGGCTTCACTGACGCAGATTTTATAGCACTAGTTGGAAGCACTAGTAACTCCAATAGCAATGCTATACTAACAAACACTGCTAACAGTGAGTGGCAAACATTACTCAACCTAAGGAAAAAATGCAAGAGAATGGAATCTCATGCAACATTTATGCTAGAGTATCTTAGGGCGGGAGTTATTCCATCTGGCTTACGAGTCCGCAACATTCCAACACTATTTGTGGAGCTACGCAAATTTCTAGAGAGATGGTCCCATATAAGCAACAGATGCTCAAGAGATTGGATGATCTTGATAATCGAGACAGCCAAAGAGCTAGTTGCAGCATTAAATACACAAATTCAAGAGTTAGAAGACAAACTTAAAACCAACTCAGCTGTAGATGAGGCAAAATTAAAACTAGATAGTATACATGCCGAACTACACGACTTTGAGGAATACATCTTAAAGAAGAAAACAGAAAAACTTAAAAAAGACATCAAATGGTTCACGCAAGAAAAGGCCTATCCGTACCTTAGAACAAACTACTATCAAGAGTGGCAAAATGAAAATGATTCCCATGCATACGCACAGAATAACAAGCGAAAAGTGGTCACCTTTTCGGACACCAATTCATCGGAATCTGAAGGTGATGCCCCTAATAACTATGAGGACATCCCCCAAGGCCAACGACCCTACAGAGGAAGAGGAGGTGAGTATCAATCATATTATCAAGCACCACCTCCTTTTTTAGGGAGAGGCCGGGGTCGGAACAGATTCCGTTACACGAAATCAGACAGGAGAGGATACCAGACAATGGACCCTCAACCTCCTCAGATGTACATGAGGACCAGAAACCAGCAATACTGGAAAAACTAACAGTCGGATCTAGAACAGACACTATACCTATTTTCAACATCTCTACGCATCCGCTCAAGTCGGATGAAGTAGCCATCCTGAGCAGAGGTCTATCCTTTGTACCTAACACTTACTGCAACAAGTTCAAACTTATGCAAGATATCTTTGCCTTTTTCAGGAAGATCCGTCTTAAGAAGTTCTTCTTAGGCAGAGAAGAAGGAGAGCCGGATGGCAACCTATCAGGGTGTAAATTGAAATCAACCTTCACACCCACCCTGGAAATGGTGGGCGCAGAAGTATCTATCTTTGAAAAATCTGTTCTTAATGATATGAACAAACTGTTGAAACACAACTATTACAGTAAACCTAATCTGTCAGCTGGAGAAAATACTGCCCTCCATGAACTGCAGAACACACCGGAGCTTACCATAAAACCCTGTGATAAGGGAGGGGGCATAGTCCTTATGGACACTAAGAAATACGAGGAAAAGGTCCATCAAATGCTGAACGTAGTTGAACACTATAGGCCCATTAAATCAGGAGCCATCACAAAACTGAAGGAAACTATCAACCACACAACTAGCAAGGCTTATGAGGAAGAAGTTATCTGTGAGAAAGAATATCTATTTTTGAACAAGACGAATGCAGTAATTCCAGCACTGTATGGTGTGCCTAAAACACACAAGAATATTCAAGACCCACCACTACGTCCCATAGTGTCCTCCATCAATTCCTTAAGTGAACCACTATCAAAGTATGTGGATAAGTTCTTATGTCCGCTCACCACCCAATACAAATCTTACATCAAGGACACGGGAGATATCATTAACAAATTGGAAAATGTACCCTATGATCCTAACAACGAGATATTGGTCACCCTAGACATCGAAGCACTATATACTAATATACCGCAACAACAAGCGGTCGAAGCAGTCAAAACTCTCCTAGAAAGACTGCCAGGAGAGAGACCTAACGACTTTATAGTTGAGTGCTTAGAAATAGTGGTTAAAAACAACTACTTTGATTTTAGGGGGGACCTGTACCACCAAACTAAAGGTACCAGTATGGGGGCATCTTGTGCCCCCAGTGTGGCCAATATATACATGGGGGAATATGAACTAAAACACATTTTCAATGAAATAGCTCCCTTCTATGAGAATGTCCATAAATGGTACAGATTTATCGATGATATTTTTTTCATCTGGCGTGGAGATAAAGAAACTCTAGACACTTTTATCGACTGGCTGAATGCCAGCGATAAGAATTTGAAATTCACCAGCAATACAAGTACTACATCAGTGGAGTTCCTAGATACCATCATACAGGCAGAGGATGGTAGGATTTCTGTCAGTTTTTTCAGGAAACCGACCTCTAAGAACACCATATTGTCCCATACCAGTTACCATCCCATTTGTCAAAAGGACTCAATTCCGTTTGGTGAGTTTCGACGAATCAGGCGAAATTGTTCAAATATCCAAGATTTTGACAAACATGGAGAAGACCTCAAACAGAGATTACTTATACGAGGTTATCCCAAACGTTTAATCAGGACTGCATACAAAAGGGCACGTTATTACAATCGAGATGCCCTATTAGCAGGTAATCCCCGTCCAAAGAACGATAAATTGGTGTGTGTTGTGAACCATTCGACCTTAAATTTTAAAATAAAAAAGGTCTTGAATAAAAACTGGCACATCTTAAATACTGGAGAAGGACAAGAGACCATCCAGAAACCCATTTTGCCGTTTCGTAGGAATCGAAATTTGAGAGATAGCCTTGTACACACTAGACCTAGACGGCAACAGTCAAACTCACAGACAACTCTGATAGGACCTCCGATTCTAGGTAACCACAGATGCGGCACATGTGTTGCATGTGATAGCGCCATTGTCACTGAATTTTGGCAGTATCAAGGCAAGGTAGGCAAATTACGTGATTTTACCAACTGTAAAAGCCAAAACCTTGTTTACCTTATACTATGCCCCTGTGAACTCGGCTATGTAGGCGAGACAGGCCGAGTATTTAGGACTCGCTACAGTGAACATAGATCTGCCATCAGAACAAAAAAACTAGCAAGCCCTATGGTACAACACTGCATTGATCTTCAACATAATGAGAAAGAATTAAGATGGCTAGTCCTAGAAAAAGTAAAACACATTCCAGGGAAAGATGTACAAGAAGTAAGAAAAACGCGTGAGACCTATTGGATTTACACCCTGGATACAGTTAAAACGGGTCTTAATGAAGAAATAGTATGGCACACATGATAAGGGCAGTTCATGTAATCTTTCCCTTTCAACTGTCAATAGATCCAAGATAATTATCATGTTCATGGCATCCTATCATTATTTTGTATTTCAACACACTAGATCATTCTTTAAATCAAGTTACCCCTCAATGTTTAATTATACACATAGCGAATCAAAGAGACTGTGACAACAAGATTCTAACTAATTAGAGACTCTACACAACTATAACACCGTATTACTTTCCTAACATCTTGGATTATCAATAAATTCTCTTCAGTATACATGTTACTTTTCCAAGCAAACATATATATGTGTATATCTGACGGGACCAAGTAGTTGTGAATATATGCGTATAATAAACATAAATGTGTGACAAAGCACATCTAGGATATTAATGAAAGTTAGTAGTGACCCCGGATGATTGGCCACCGAGACTGGCTGCGTAATACTGTTTTTTCCATCCCTGCTTTAGCAGCACACATATATGCTTATATGGTGGAACAGAGTAATTGTGAACACATATATGCATGAGCGTGATGTAGTACAATTAGAACATCTAAGCATGGGAGCAGCAATACCCTATCACTGGCAATTGAGATCTGCTGGGTTAAATCAACACAACTGTTGAACTTCGCAGTGATTACTGTAGACAAGCAATTGTGATTTGTAGCGCAACCGTATTTTCAAATTCCGGCATCAGTGTTCCGTATATATCAAAACATATCTGTAGTTTTGTGCCATACTTATTTTTACTCTCCAATATAGTCTATATATAAGTATGCAGAGTATTCCTAAGCCCGTTTATTCCAGTGGTCTTGAGTTAGTTTCTGCCAAAGTTAAAACCTTTTGTTTTGATTTGTAACTATCCAGTACGAACGTTATAAATTAAGCAAATATCATGCTAGGCAGCCAAATTTGAACTTTCCTAAAATGGCGGCTGAATTCTACGTACTAAAATATAGCAAATCACTACATTTAGACAGCGCTAAAAATTTGAGATATACACAGAACAGTAAACTTTATAATGGCACTCCTGAGAAACTGTGATAATACGAATATAAATATCCAATAAAACCTCCCCAAAAAAGCTATGAGTCGCACAGAAGCCTCTGTACTATCACCATTCCAAGATGGAACCAGCAGAAACAAAGGCACCCATAGTTAGATCATGTGAACCATTACGCTGGCTAGTACGTCAGTCAGCTTCACAGGTTTTCGTAATTAGGTAATTTGAATCGCTGGCCTAACGTATAAATAGGCAACAGCAATAAGGGCATTTCTGCCGGAGTAGGATCACATTAGGAACGCCGACGAGAGGATACACGCTACCAGCAATAGGTAAGAAGCTGCGCTGAGCATACATATTTACAATAGCATGTATAGGTCATTCAAGCCAACTCAACTTTATTTTATTTTACTTGATTCACCGCTTTACTAAGTCTAAAACAAATGAGACATGGATGTAGTGATACCAGTAACTTATTTAATTAATTTATAAAAAAAAGAAGGGGAGATAACGAAAGTAAATTAGTCAGAAGTACTAAATATAATGAGCAGAACGGTAACCATATGTGGCCAGTAACTAGTATGAATACGATAATCAGAGACAGTAGTGACAAATAAATGATAGTGGGATTACCTTGTTTAAATCATTTAAATGAAAGTCTCCACATAACGTGAGCCTTTTCTTCTTTATTGCTGATTAGAGCATTGAACAAGAAGGGAACGGGACAAATCCCACATGTAACAGCGTTAACATATGGAGAAAAAAAGAAACAAGAAATAAGAATATAACAAGAAGAAAAGCTAACGACTAGATTCTATAGGTAATCGCACATGAACTGGTCACTTTAGATGTGTTCACAAATAAGACTGGATACACTAACCACTCTTTATTTGGATCTGATTAGGAAGCCATACAAAGATTATTTGAGGGCTGACTACCCGCTATGCTTCGTGAGAAAAATCAAGAATAATATCCCCGTGACGACTTTTGAATGTGATCCTCATTACTGAAACCCGGATTGACTAAGGTACACAAAATGTGGATTTGTAGCATAACAAGTGCATTTTCATAGGAGATATGATTTGTGACAACAAACTAAAATCTTCTTACAGCAATGACCATATTATGAATTAAAAAGAGAAGTAAAACGAAATACTATCTCAGAAGAAGCTGCGTGCTACGTTAACACAAAAAAACAGAACAGGTAGATCATTCTACTTCCTTGTACTTCCAAGATATAGATTAAATAGAAACTAAATGGAATTATTCGAAGTGGCACCTTGAAAGATCATAGATCAGTATAATAGGACAAAGGTCCTTAGAAAAATTCGAGAACTGTGACAACAGTAAGATTGCCAGGATTGAATGTCATTTCTCTTTGTCTCACATTTTTACTCTGTTCACTTTTCGCTTTCCTACTCTCCCCACTCCCTTAACAATTATTCTGCTATTCTGGAATTTTGGAGAGCATCAGATTTAGTGGCAGGAGCATGACCCTGACAGTATAGAAAACTCTCTTTTTTTAATCTTTTATTGGAGATAAATGATGTATTCTCCTGTGGGACGCATAAAAAATGTATAGGGTTAAACAATGGTTATAATGTTATTCAATTGGATTACAGAAAAACAGTTTCCCCATCCTCGCCCGTGATAACAAACTCATAACAAGAGGTCCTGAGGAAGGTGGTGATGAAAGAAGATTGAGCCACCGAAACGTGCGTCGACCAGATTGAGTGATACACCCCAGTGTCCTGCATCATCTTAGAAGGCTAAGCATTTCGCTTATGCCCAGCTATTATTGTACAAACGTTGGTGCTTTTCCGGGGTGCTGTATGAATTAGTTGTATGAAAGTGACATGTATGCAGTATGATGAGAGGAGTGATTGTTGTGGGGACAATTTTTGAATTATAGTGACAATCTCATAGAGTTATTATCTGTTTATATTTGTATACCCTGTGACTATACAGCTAAACATATACAAAGGAATAATGATTAATTCTGTATAGCTTAGCCTTTTTAGTAAAAAAGAAAATAATTCAATGTATATCAGAGAAGAATGTATATAAACAAAAAAATGTAAAATAATTTATAAAAATAAATTTAATAGATAAACAGTATACACTTTTGGTGATTTTTTCTTTATGTGAACCCACAAAAAGTAAACAGCAAAGTTAAAGCAATATAGGTCGAGAGGGATACTTACCAGTATAGTTTGTTGTGCCTTGTTCCCCCTGTTCCCTGACCTCGAAGTAAGTTTTCTAGGGGGTTACCTTTTTCAAATTGACTAATAGTGGTTTTTTAATCACAGGTTTCTTTATGAGAGAGCCTTACTCATCTGTCAAGGTAAGCCACCGTGCCCAGTAATTGTATGCTCTCCATCTCCACTCTGCATATCCTTGCATTCACACCTAGGTGTTGGGTAATAGTTACTACTAAGCCATCCTCTAGGAGCACTGCACCCTCCTCTTTAGGAACATATTTATTGTCTTAAAAACTCACTAGAACTTTTTTCATCAATTTTTACCCTCTTTCCTTTTTCCTCACTTATATATAGTATTTTCATTCGTTACCCAAATAGACACAGCATATTATCCTATTTGATACAAATTATTGTATCACTGATTTTATATCAGTGGAGGAAGGCTTACGCATGTAAAATTTTCAATAAACAACTTACGCGCATATAATGGAATCCCTACAGACCTTTGGCTTCACTGACGCAGATTTTATAGCACTAGTTGGAAGCACTAGTAACTCCAATAGCAATGCTATACTAACAAACACTGCTAACAGTGAGTGGCAAACATTACTCAACCTAAGGAAAAAATGCAAGAGAATGGAATCTCATGCAACATTTATGCTAGAGTATCTTAGGGCGGGAGTTATTCCATCTGGCTTACGAGTCCGCAACATTCCAACACTATTTGTGGAGCTACGCAAATTTCTAGAGAGATGGTCCCATATAAGCAACAGATGCTCAAGAGATTGGATGATCTTGATAATCGAGACAGCCAAAGAGCTAGTTGCAGCATTAAATACACAAATTCAAGAGTTAGAAGACAAACTTAAAACCAACTCAGCTGTAGATGAGGCAAAATTAAAACTAGATAGTATACATGCCGAACTACACGACTTTGAGGAATACATCTTAAAGAAGAAAACAGAAAAACTTAAAAAAGACATCAAATGGTTCACGCAAGAAAAGGCCTATCCGTACCTTAGAACAAACTACTATCAAGAGTGGCAAAATGAAAATGATTCCCATGCATACGCACAGAATAACAAGCGAAAAGTGGTCACCTTTTCGGACACCAATTCATCGGAATCTGAAGGTGATGCCCCTAATAACTATGAGGACATCCCCCAAGGCCAACGACCCTACAGAGGAAGAGGAGGTGAGTATCAATCATATTATCAAGCACCACCTCCTTTTTTAGGGAGAGGCCGGGGTCGGAACAGATTCCGTTACACGAAATCAGACAGGAGAGGATACCAGACAATGGACCCTCAACCTCCTCAGATGTACATGAGGACCAGAAACCAGCAATACTGGAAAAACTAACAGTCGGATCTAGAACAGACACTATACCTATTTTCAACATCTCTACGCATCCGCTCAAGTCGGATGAAGTAGCCATCCTGAGCAGAGGTCTATCCTTTGTACCTAACACTTACTGCAACAAGTTCAAACTTATGCAAGATATCTTTGCCTTTTTCAGGAAGATCCGTCTTAAGAAGTTCTTCTTAGGCAGAGAAGAAGGAGAGCCGGATGGCAACCTATCAGGGTGTAAATTGAAATCAACCTTCACACCCACCCTGGAAATGGTGGGCGCAGAAGTATCTATCTTTGAAAAATCTGTTCTTAATGATATGAACAAACTGTTGAAACACAACTATTACAGTAAACCTAATCTGTCAGCTGGAGAAAATACTGCCCTCCATGAACTGCAGAACACACCGGAGCTTACCATAAAACCCTGTGATAAGGGAGGGGGCATAGTCCTTATGGACACTAAGAAATACGAGGAAAAGGTCCATCAAATGCTGAACGTAGTTGAACACTATAGGCCCATTAAATCAGGAGCCATCACAAAACTGAAGGAAACTATCAACCACACAACTAGCAAGGCTTATGAGGAAGAAATTATCTGTGAGAAAGAATATCTATTTTTGAACAAGACGAATGCAGTAATTCCAGCACTGTATGGTGTGCCTAAAACACACAAGAATATTCAAGACCCACCACTACGTCCCATAGTGTCCTCCATCAATTCCTTAAGTGAACCACTATCAAAGTATGTGGATAAGTTCTTATGTCCGCTCACCACCCAATACAAATCTTACATCAAGGACACGGGAGATATCATTAACAAATTGGAAAATGTACCCTATGATCCTAACAACGAGATCTTGGTCACCCTAGACATCGAAGCACTATATACTAATATACCGCAACAACAAGCGGTCGAAGCAGTCAAAACTCTCCTAGAAAGACTGCCAGGAAAGAGACCTAACGACTTTATAGTTGAGTGCTTAGAAATAGTGCTTAAAAACAACTACTTTGATTTTAGGGGGGACCTGTACCACCAAACTAAAGGTACCAGTATGGGGGCATCTTGTGCCCCCAGTGTGGCCAATATATACATGGGGGAATATGAACTAAAACACATTTTCAATGAAATAGCTCCCTTCTATGAGAATGTCCTTAAATGGTACAGATTTATTGATGATATTTTTTTCATCTGGCGTGGAGATAAAGAAACTCTAGACACTTTTATCGACTGGCTGAATGCCAGCGATAAGAATTTGAAATTCACCAGCAATACAAGTACTACATCAGTGGAGTTCCTAGATATCATCATACAGGCAGAGGATGGTAGGATTTCTGTCAGTTTTTTCAGGAAACCGACCTCTAAGAACACCATATTGTCCCATTTCAGTTACCATCCCATTTGTCAAAAGGACTCAATTCCGTTTGGTGAGTTTTTACGAATCAGGCGTAATTGTTCAAATATCCAAGATTTTGACAAACATGGAGAAGACCTCAAACAGAGATTACTTATACGAGGTTATCCCAAACGTTTAATCAGGACTGCATACAAAAGGGCACGTTATTACAATCGAGATGCCCTATTAGCAGGTAATCCCCGTCCAAAGAACGATAAATTGGTGTGTGTTGTGAACCATTCGACCTTAAATTTTAAAATAAAAAAGGTCTTGAATAAAAACTGGCACATCTTAAATACTGGGGAAGGACAAGAGACCATCCAGAAACCCATTTTGGCGTTTCGTAGCAATCGAAATTTGAGAGATAGCCTTGTACACACTAGACCTAGACGGCAACAGTCAAACTCACAGACAACTCTGATAGGACCTCCGATTCTAGGTAACCACAGATGCGGCACATGTGTTGCATGCGATAGCGCCATTGTCACTGAATTTTGGCAGTATCAAGGCAAGGTAGGCAAATTACGTGATTTTACCAACTGTAAAAGCCAAAACCTTGTTTACCTTATACTATGCTCCTGTGAACTCGGCTATGTAGGCGAGACAGGCCGAGTATTTAGGACTCGCTACAGTGAACATAGATCTGCCATCAGAACAAAAAAACTAGCAAGCCCTATGGTACAACACTGCATTGATCTTCAACATAATGAGAAAGAATTAAGATGGCTAGTCCTAGAAAAAGTAAAACACATTCCAGGGAAAGATGTACAAGAAGTAAGAAAAACGCGTGAGACCTATTGGATTTACACCCTGGATACAGTTAAAACGGGTCTTAATGAAGAAATAGTATGGCACACATGATAAGGGCAGTTCATGTAATCTTTCCCTTTCAACTGTCAATAGATCCAAGATAATTATCATGTTCATGGCATCCTATCATTATTTTGTATTTCAACACACTAGATCATTCTTTAAATCAAGTTACCCCTCTATGTTTAATTATACACATAGCGAATCAAAGAGACTGTGACAACAAGATTCTAACTAATTAGAGACTCTACACAACTATAACACCGTATTACTTTCCTAACATCTTGGATTATAAATAAATTCTCTTCAGTATACATGTTACTTTTCCAAGCAAACATATATATGTGTATATCTGATGGGACCAAGTAGTTGTGAATATATGCGTATAATAAACATAAATGTGTGACAAAGCACATCTAGGATATTAATGAAAGTTAGTAGTGACCCCGGATGATTGGCCACCGAGACTGGCTGTGTAATACTGTTTTTTCCATCCCTGCTTTAGCAGCACACATATATGCTTATATGGTGGAACAGAGTAATTGTGAACACATATATGCATGAGCGTGATGTAGTACAATTAGAACATCTAAGCATGGGAGCAGCAATCCCCTATCACTGGCAATTGAGATCTGCTGGGTTAAATCAACACAACTGTTGAACTTCGCAGTGATTACTGTAGACAAGCAATTGTGATTTGTAGCGCAACCGTATTTTCAAATTCCGGCATCAGTGTTCCGTATATATCAAAACATATCTGTAGTTTTGTGCCATACTTATTTTTACTCTCCAATATAGTCTATATATAAGTATGCAGAGTATTCCTAAGCCCGTTTATTCCAGTGGTCTTGAGTTAGTTTCTGCCAAAGTTAAAACCTTTTGTTTTGATTTGTAACTATCCAGTACGAACGTTATAAATTAAGCAAATATCATGCTAGGCAGCCAAATTTGAACTGTCCTAAAATGGCGGCTGAATTCTACGTACTAAAATATAGCAAATCACTACATTTAGACAGCGCTAAAAATTTTAGATATACACAGAACAGTAAACTTTATAATGGCACTCCTGAGAAACTGTGATAATACGAATATAAATATCCAATAAAACCTCCCCAAAAAAGCTATGAGTCGCACAGAAGCCTCTGTACTATCACCATTCCAAGATGGAACCAGCAGAAACAAAGGCACCCATAGTTAGATCATGTGAACCATTACGCTGGCTAGTACGTCAGTCAGCTTCACAGGTTTTCGTAATTAGGTAATTTGAATCGCTGGCCTAACGTATAAATAGGCAACAGCAATAAGGGCATTTCTGCCGGAGTAGGATCACATTAGGAACGCCGACGAGAGGATACACGCTACCAGCAATAGGTAAGAAGCCGCGCTGAGCATACATATTTACAATAGCATGTATAGGTCATTCAAGCCAACTCAACTTTATTTTATTTTACTTGATTCACCGCTTTACTAAGTCTAAAACAAATGAGACATGGATGTAGTGATACCAGTAACTTATTTAATTAATTTATAAAAAAAAGAAGGGGAGATAACGAAAGTAAATTAGTCAGAAGTACTAAATATAATGAGCAGAACGGTAACCATATGTGGCCAGTAACTAGTATGAATACGATAATCAGAGACAGTAGTGACAAATAAATGATAGTGGGATTACCTTGTTTAAATCATTTAAATGAAAGTCTCCACATAACGTGAGTCTTTTCTTCTTTATTGCTGATTAGAGCATTGAACAAGAAGGGAACGGGACAAATCCCACATGTAACAGCGTTCACATATGGAGAAAAAAAGAAACAAGAAATAAGAATATAACAAGAAGAAAAGCTAACGACTAGATTCTATAGGTAATCGCACATGAACTGGTCACTTTAGATGTGTTCACAAATAAGACTGGATACACTAACCACTCTTTATTTGGATCTGATTAGGAAGCCATACAAAGATTATTTGAGGGCTGACTACCCGCTATGCTTCGTGAGAAAAATTAGGAATAATATCCCCGTGACGACTTTTGAATGTGATCCTCATGACTGAAACCCGGATTGACTAAGGTACACAAAATGTGGATTTGTAGCATAACAAGGGCATTTTCATAGGAGATATGATTTGTGACAACAAACTAAAATCTTCTTACAGCAATGACCATATTATGAATTAAAAAGAGAAGTAAAACGAAATACTATCTCAGAAGAAGCTGCGTGCTACGTTAACACAAAAAAACAGAACAGGTAGATCATTCTACTTCCTTGTACTTCCAAGATATAGATTAAATAGAAACTAAATGGAATTATTCGAAGTGGCACCTTGAAAGATCATAGATCAGTATAATAGGACAAAGGTCCTTAGAAAAATACGAGAACTGTGACAACAGTAAGATTGCCAGGATTGAATGTCATTTCTCTTTGTCTCACATTTTTACTCTGTTCACTTTTCGCTTTCCTACTCTCCCCACTCCCTTAACAATTATTCTGCTATTCTGGTATTTTGGAGAGCATCAGATTTAGTGGCAGGAGCATGACCCTGACAGTATAGAAAACTCTCTTTTTTTAATCTTTTATTGGAGATAAATGATGTATTCTCCTGTGGGACGCATAAAAAATGTATAGGGTTAAACAATGGTTATAATGTTATTCAATTGGATTACAGAAAAACAGTTTCCCCATCCTCGCCCGTGATAACAAACTCATAACAAGAGGTCCTGAGGAAGGTGGTGATGAAAGAAGATTGAGCCACCGAAACGTGCGTCGACCAGATTGAGTGATACACCCCAGTGTCCTGCATCATCTTAGAAGGCTAAGCATTTCGCTTATGCCCAGCTATTATTGTACAAACGTTGGTGCTTTTCCGGGGTGCTGTATGAATTAGTTGTATGAAAGTGACATGTATGCAGTATGATGAGAGGAGTGATTGTTGTGGGGACAATTTTTGAATTATAGTGACAATCTCATAGAGTTATTATCTGTTTATATTTGTATACCCTGTGACTATACAGCTAAACATATACAAAGGAATAATGATTAATTCTGTATAGCTTAGCCTTTTTAGTAAAAAAGAAAATAATTCAATGTATATCAGAGAAGAATGTATATAAACAAAAAAATGTAAAATAATTTATAAAAATAAATTTAATAGATAAACAGTATACACTTTTGGTGATTTTTTCTTTATGTGAACCCACAAAAAGTAAACAGCAAAGTTAAAGCAATATAGGTCGAGAGGGATACTTACCAGTATAGTTTGTTGTGCCTTGTTCCCCCTGTTCCCTGACCTCGAAGTAAGTTTTCTAGGGGGTTACCTTTTTCAAATTGACTAATAGTGGTTTTTTAATCACAGGTTTCTTTATGAGAGAGCCTTACTCATCTGTCAAGGTAAGCCACCGTGCCCAGTAATTGTATGCTCTCCATCTCCACTCTGCATATCCTTGCATTCACACCTAGGTGTTGGGTAATAGTTACTACTAAGCCATCCTCTAGGAGCACTGCACCCTCCTCTTTAGGAACATATTTATTGTCTTAAAAACTCACTAGAACTTTTTTCATCAATTTTTCCCCTCTTTCCTTTTTCCTCACTTATATATAGTATTTTCATTCGTTACCCAAATAGACACAGCATATTATCCTATTTGATACAAATTAATGTATCACTGATTTTATATCAGTGGAGGAAGGCTTACGCATGTAAAATTTTCAATAAACAACTTACGCGCATATAATGGAATCCCTACAGACCTTTGGCTTCACTGACGCAGATTTTATAGCACTAGTTGGAAGCACTAGTAACTCCAATAGCAATGCTATACTAACAAACACTGCTAACAGTGAGTGGCAAACATTACTCAACCTAAGGAAAAAATGCAAGAGAATGGAATCTCATGCAACATTTATGCTAGAGTATCTTAGGGCGGGAGTTATTCCATCTGGCTTACGAGTCCGCAACATTCCAACACTATTTGTGGAGCTACGCAAATTTCTAGAGAGATGGTCCCATATAAGCAACAGATGCTCAAGAGATTGGATGATCTTGATAATCGAGACAGCCAAAGAGCTAGTTGCAGCATTAAATACACAAATTCAAGAGTTAGAAGACAAACTTAAAACCAACTCAGCTGTAGATGAGGCAAAATTAAAACTAGATAGTATACATGCCGAACTACACGACTTTGAGGAATACATCTTAAAGAAGAAAACAGAAAAACTTAAAAAAGACATCAAATGGTTCACGCAAGAAAAGGCCTATCCGTACCTTAGAACAAACTACTATCAAGAGTGGCAAAATGAAAATGATTCCCATGCATACGCACAGAATAACAAGCGAAAAGTGGTCACCTTTTCGGACACCAATTCATCGGAATCTGAAGGTGATGCCCCTAATAACTATGAGGACATCCCCCAAGGCCAACGACCCTACAGAGGAAGAGGAGGTGAGTATCAATCATATTATCAAGCACCACCTCCTTTTTTAGGGAGAGGCCGGGGTCGGAACAGATTCCGTTACACGAAATCAGACAGGAGAGGATACCAGACAATGGACCCTCAACCTCCTCAGATGTACATGAGGACCAGAAACCAGCAATACTGGAAAAACTAACAGTCGGATCTAGAACAGACACTATACCTATTTTCAACATCTCTACGCATCCGCTCAAGTCGGATGAAGTAGCCATCCTGAGCAGAGGTCTATCCTTTGTACCTAACACTTACTGCAACAAGTTCAAACTTATGCAAGATATCTTTGCCTTTTTCAGGAAGATCCGTCTTAAGAAGTTCTTCTTAGGCAGAGAAGAAGGAGAGCCGGATGGCAACCTATCAGGGAGTAAATTGAAATCAACCTTCACACCCACCCTGGAAATGGTGGGCGCAGAAGTATCTATCTTTGAAAAATCTGTTCTTAATGATATGAACAAACTGTTGAAACACAACTATTACAGTAAACCTAATCTGTCAGCTGGAGAAAATACTGCCCTCCATGAACTGCAGAACACACCGGAGCTTACCATAAAACCCTGTGATAAGGGAGGGGGCATAGTCCTTATGGACACTAAGAAATACGAGGAAAAGGTCCATCAAATGCTGAACGTAGTTGAACACTATAGGCCCATTAAATCAGGAGCCATCACAAAACTGAAGGAAACTATCAACCACACAACTAGCAAGGCTTATGAGGAAGAAATTATCTGTGAGAAAGAATATCTATTTTTGAACAAGACGAATGCAGTAATTCCAGCACTGTATGGTGTGCCTAAAACACACAAGAATATTCAAGACCCACCACTACGTCCCATAGTGTCCTCCATCAATTCCTTAAGTGAACCACTATCAAAGTATGTGGATAAGTTCTTATGTCCGCTCACCACCCAATACAAATCTTACATCAAGGACACAGGAGATATCATTAACAAATTGGAAAATGTACCCTATGATCCTAACAACGAGATCTTGGTCACCCTAGACATCGAAGCACTATATACTAATATACCGCAACAACAAGCGGTCGAAGCAGTCAAAACTCTCCTAGAAAGACTGCCAGGAAAGAGACCTAACGACTTTATAGTTGAGTGCTTAGAAATAGTGCTTAAAAACAACTACTTTGATTTTAGGGGGGACCTGTACCACCAAACTAAAGGTACCAGTATGGGGGCATCTTGTGCCCCCAGTGTGGCCAATATATACATGGGGGAATATGAACTAAAACACATTTTCAATGAAATAGCTCCCTTCTATGAGAATGTCCTTAAATGGTACAGATTTATCGATGATATTTTTTTCATCTGGCGTGGAGATAAAGAAACTCTAGACACTTTTATCGACTGGCTGAATGCCAGCGATAAGAATTTGAAATTCACCAGCAATACAAGTACTACATCAGTGGAGTTCCTAGATATCATCATACAGGCAGAGGATGGTAGGATTTCTGTCAGTTTTTTCAGGAAACCGACCTCTAAGAACACCATATTGTCCCATACCAGTTACCATCCCATTTGTCAAAAGGACTCAATTCCGTTTGGTGAGTTTTTACGAATCAGGCGTAATTGTTCAAATATCCAAGATTTTGACAAACATGGAGAAGACCTCAAACAGAGATTACTTATACGAGGTTATCCCAAACGTTTAATCAGGACTGCATACAAAAGGGCACGTTATTACAATCGAGATGCCCTATTAGCAGGTAATCCCCGTCCAAAGAACGATAAATTGGTGTGTGTTGTGAACCATTCGACCTTAAATTTTAAAATAAAAAAGGTCTTGAATAAAAACTGGCACATCTTAAATACTGGGGAAGGACAAGAGACCATCCAGAAACCCATTTTGGCGTTTCGTAGCAATCGAAATTTGAGAGATAGCCTTGTACACACTAGACCTAGACGGCAACAGTCAAACTCACAGACAACTCTGATAGGACCTCCGATTCTAGGTAACCACAGATGCGGCACATGTGTTGCATGCGATAGCGCCATTGTCACTGAATTTTGGCAGTATCAAGGCAAGGTAGGCAAATTACGTGATTTTACCAACTGTAAAAGCCAAAACCTTGTTTACCTTATACTATGCTCCTGTGAACTCGGCTATGTAGGCGAGACAGGCCGAGTATTTAGGACTCGCTACAGTGAACATAGATCTGCCATCAGAACAAAAAAACTAGCAAGCCCTATGGTACAACACTGCATTGATCTTCAACATAATGAGAAAGAATTAAGATGGCTAGTCCTAGAAAAAGTAAAACACATTCCAGGGAAAGATGTACAAGAAGTAAGAAAAACGCGTGAGACCTATTGGATTTACACCCTGGATACAGTTAAAACGGGTCTTAATGAAGAAATAGTATGGCACACATGATAAGGGCAGTTCATGTAATCTTTCCCTTTCAACTGTCAATAGATCCAAGATAATTATCATGTTCATGGCATCCTATCATTATTTTGTATTTCAACACACTAGATCATTCTTTAAATCAAGTTACCCCTCTATGTTTAATTATACACATAGCGAATCAAAGAGACTGTGACAACAAGATTCTAACTAATTAGAGACTCTACACAACTATAACACCGTATTACTTTCCTAACATCTTGGATTATAAATAAATTCTCTTCAGTATACATGTTACTTTTCCAAGCAAACATATATATGTGTATATCTGATGGGACCAAGTAGTTGTGAATATATGCGTATAATAAACATAAATGTGTGACAAAGCACATCTAGGATATTAATGAAAGTTAGTAGTGACCCCGGATGATTGGCCACCGAGACTGGCTGTGTAATACTGTTTTTTCCATCCCTGCTTTAGCAGCACACATATATGCTTATATGGTGGAACAGAGTAATTGTGAACACATATATGCATGAGCGTGATGTAGTACAATTAGAACATCTAAGCATGGGAGCAGCAATCCCCTATCACTGGCAATTGAGATCTGCTGGGTTAAATCAACACAACTGTTGAACTTCGCAGTGATTACTGTAGACAAGCAATTGTGATTTGTAGCGCAACCGTATTTTCAAATTCCGGCATCAGTGTTCCGTATATATCAAAACATATCTGTAGTTTTGTGCCATACTTATTTTTACTCTCCAATATAGTCTATATATAAGTATGCAGAGTATTCCTAAGCCCGTTTATTCCAGTGGTCTTGAGTTAGTTTCTGCCAAAGTTAAAACCTTTTGTTTTGATTTGTAACTATCCAGTACGAACGTTATAAATTAAGCAAATATCATGCTAGGCAGCCAAATTTGAACTGTCCTAAAATGGCGGCTGAATTCTACGTACTAAAATATAGCAAATCACTACATTTAGACAGCGCTAAAAATTTTAGATATACACAGAACAGTAAACTTTATAATGGCACTCCTGAGAAACTGTGATAATACGAATATAAATATCCAATAAAACCTCCCCAAAAAAGCTATGAGTCGCACAGAAGCCTCTGTACTATCACCATTCCAAGATGGAACCAGCAGAAACAAAGGCACCCATAGTTAGATCATGTGAACCATTACGCTGGCTAGTACGTCAGTCAGCTTCACAGGTTTTCGTAATTAGGTAATTTGAATCGCTGGCCTAACGTATAAATAGGCAACAGCAATAAGGGCATTTCTGCCGGAGTAGGATCACATTAGGAACGCCGACGAGAGGATACACGCTACCAGCAATAGGTAAGAAGCCGCGCTGAGCATACATATTTACAATAGCATGTATAGGTCATTCAAGCCAACTCAACTTTATTTTATTTTACTTGATTCACCGCTTTACTAAGTCTAAAACAAATGAGACATGGATGTAGTGATACCAGTAACTTATTTAATTAATTTATAAAAAAAAGAAGGGGAGATAACGAAAGTAAATTAGTCAGAAGTACTAAATATAATGAGCAGAACGGTAACCATATGTGGCCAGTAACTAGTATGAATACGATAATCAGAGACAGTAGTGACAAATGAATGATAGTGGGATTACCTTGTTTAAATCATTTAAATGAAAGTCTCCACATAACGTGAGTCTTTTCTTCTTTATTGCTGATTAGAGCATTGAACAAGAAGGGAACGGGACAAATCCCACATGTAACAGCGTTAACATATGGAGAAAAAAAGAAACAAGAAATAAGAATATAACAAGAAGAAAAGCTAACGACTAGATTCTATAGGTAATCGCACATGAACTGGTCACTTTAGATGTGTTCACAAATAAGACTGGATACACTAACCACTCTTTATTTGGATCTGATTAGGAAGCCATACAAAGATTATTTGAGGGCTGACTACCCGCTATGCTTCGTGAGAAAAATTAGGAATAATATCCCCGTGACGACTTTTGAATGTGATCCTCATGACTGAAACCCGGATTGACTAAGGTACACAAAATGTGGATTTGTAGCATAACAAGTGCATTTTCATAGGAGATATGATTTGTGACAACAAACTAAAATCTTCTTACAGCAATGACCATATTATGAATTAAAAAGAGAAGTAAAACGAAATACTATCTCAGAAGAAGCTGCGTGCTACGTTAACACAAAAAAACAGAACAGGTAGATCATTCTACTTCCTTGTACTTCCAAGATATAGATTAAATAGAAACTAAATGGAATTATTCGAAGTGGCACCTTGAAAGATCATAGATCAGTATAATAGGACAAAGGTCCTTAGAAAAATACGAGAACTGTGACAACAGTAAGATTGCCAGGATTGAATGTCATTTCTCTTTGTCTCACAATTTTACTCTGTTCACTTTTCGCTTTCCTACTCTCCCCACTCCCTTAACAATTATTCTGCTATTCTGGTATTTTGGAGAGCATCAGATTTAGTGGCAGGAGCAGGACCCTGACAGTATAGAAAACTCTCTTTTTTTAATCTTTTATTGGAGATAAATGATGTATTCTCCTGTGGGACGCATAAAAAATGTATAGGGTTAAACAATGGTTATAATGTTATTCAATTGGATTACAGAAAAACAGTTTCCCCATCCTCGCCCGTGATAACAAACTCATAACAAGAGGTCCTGAGGAAGGTGGCGATGAAAGAAGATTGAGCCACCGAAACGTGCGTCGACCAGATTGAGTGATACACCCCAGTGTCCTGCATCATCTTAGAAGGCTAAGCATTTCGCTTATGCCCAGCTATTATTGTACAAACGTTGGTGCTTTTCCGGGGTGCTGTATGAATGAGTTGTATGAAAGTGACATGTATGCAGTATGATGAGAGGAGTGATTGTTGTGGGGACAATTTTTGAATTATAGTGACAATCTCATAGAGTTATTATCTGTTTATATTTGTATACCCTGTGACTATACAGCTAAACATATACAAAGGAATAATGATTAATTCTGTATAGCTTAGCCTTTTTAGTAAAAAAGAAAATAATTCAATGTATATCAGAGAAGAATGTATATAAACAAAAAAATTTAAAATAATTTATAAAAATAAATTTAATAGATAAACAGTATACACTTTTGGTGATTTTTTCTTTATGTGAACCCACAAAAAGTAAACAGCAAAGTTAAAGCAATATAGGTCGAGAGGGATACTTACCAGTATAGTTTGTTGTGCCTTGTTCCCCCTGTTCCCTGACCTCGAAGTAAGTTTTCTAGGGGGTTACCTTTTTCAAATTGAAGTATCCAACAGAGTAGTCATCATATCTTTAAAGGCCTTGGCAACCATCATGTCTAGGTTTATGATTTCCGACTTCGGTGCCGAAGACTTGGTGGAAGGCTTAGTGGGCGGGGTAAGTTTTGGTCTTTTTGCTTGACCCCCTGTGGTTTGGAGTTTCCGTTTTGTACTCCCCCCGATGTTGGACCCCCCTGGGAAGTGGGTTGACTAGTCTGGAAGAGCGAATGGGTGGTCATAAGGTTCTGTCTGTTAATACTATCCTTCCCTTGCAAGGGAGCGATACTTTCTCTTCTTTCAATTATTATAACTGGGGAGAGGGATATATGCAGGATCAGGGAAGGGGCCGGAGAGGGAGCTTCATATACAAGTGGTAACCCTTCGGTAATAGGGGAAACTACAGGCGGACCCTGGCAGCTGTCGGAGGAGGCAGGCGAAGATTCAACCAGAGGCACACTAGATTTAAGTAAAGGAGGGTGCAAACAGTTAGAGCGTGATCTGGAAAGACGCCTGTTCACTAATTCTATCTCTTTGTCGATAACGGCAGCTGCTCTCTGCAGAAAGGAGTACATTGTGATAACAGTGGAAGAGGAACTAACCACTGATTTAGCTCCAACAGACCCCGTCTGAGCCTTTTGCCTCCCCATAGCTTTAAATGGCTTTAGTGGTACCAATACATACAAAAATAAATATAAATGAATAAAATAAATAGAATAAATTTAAGCGGTGTATATACAAGTACAGTAAGAACAAGGGGATACCTCTTGCTTGTGGTATATGTCCAGTACTAGTCCAGAGAAGCTTCCTCCCTATCAAGAGCTTCAAATACCAATCCTTATATTATGTGTCCATTCAGTGTCTGTATGATAGGTGAAGGTGCAAGCCTACCTCCTTCCACAGGTTCAAGATCTTGGTGGCTGGCTATCCGGGTATCAGCCAGCAGGTTGGCCCGCAGCTCGAGAAACGACGGCCAAGAGAGATGGCACAGCCCAGCCTCTGCCGGTCTCGGACGGGCGCAGATGGGCCCGCCCTTGACCCTGGCATCGCCTGGTCATGGCTCGGGCATGCCCGCGCGCGTCCCGCGCTGCGGGAGGGCCACTGGGATTTTATTGCGCCCTCCGGCGCGATTATGTAATTGCAGGAGTGCAAGGGCCTCTGGAGGATGTGGTCTCGTTGGGCCGTTCCCCTCACGGCCGGTAAAAAAGAAGTCAAGCAGTTCCCCTCACGGCGGTAGCGGAGGCTGTGCAGCAATGGACCCAGTCAGGTAAGTTTAGAACAGCGTCCCGCGCTGCGGGAGGGCTGCTGTGATTTTATCGCGCCATCCGGCGATGTGACGTAATTGCAGGAGTGCAAGGGCCTCTGGAGGATGTGGTCTCATTGGGCTGTTCCCCTCACAGCCGGGAAGAAAGAAGTCAAGCCATTTCCTTCACGGCGGTAGCGGAGGCTGTGCAGCTATGGACCCAGTCAGGAGGGTTTAGAAAAGCGCCCCGTGCTGCAGGAGGGACGCTGTGTTTTTATCGCGCCCTCCGGCGCGGTTACATAATTGCAGGAGTGCAAGGGCCTCTGGAGGATGTGGTCTCGTTGGGCCATTCCCCTCACGGCTGGGAAAAAAGAAGTCAAGCCGTTCCCCTCACGGCGGTAGCGGAGGCTGTACGCCAATGGACCCAGTCAGGTAGTTTTAGAAAAGCGGTTAGTAGTCAATTTCCCCCTGCCCTTAATGATTGCTTGTATTATTCTTTTAGACTCTTGTTATTGTAGCTGGGCCTGCCATTAGGCCTTCAGCTTTCTAGCCTCTTTTGTAATGTGTTGTGGTTTGCCTTAACTGGAAGAGTATGGTTTCGGCCTGTCTACTATATGAACTATTGAGTTTGTTTTGACTGAAACAATTCTTTTAGGGCCTCTGGCTTGAGGTGTTCATTATATCCCGTAATTAAGTGCTGTGCCTCCTTTCTAGCCATTGCATCTCTGTAACCGGAATCAAGCATCCTAGGACCGGTTTCGGGGTTTCACCCCTCTTCAGCCAGGATAGCTTGACTCCAGTGGCGTAGTGAGCACGGGACCCACGTCTGGGCATACCCTTCCCACATGGGCCAACAGCAAAACACACAAGATGATGGACAGAATGTTGCACATTAGCAAAACCTTCACCCCCAGTCACAGATCTGGGTTTAATCCATCGTTATTTTGCTCACCACGCCACTCCAGTTCAGACATGGCCATATGCAAATCAGTCTTGACCCTGTGCCTCATGGGAACTATTCGCACACAAATGAGAAGAGATAACAGCATATCAGTGGGTACTGGAGAACGTCCAACGGTGCCACATAGAGTTCTATGGAACCCCAGCTTTCTAGCCATTGCATCTCTGTCATTTTCATTTAGTGAGTGCGGTATCTTTCATCATCTGTCCCTGAGCATAAGACTTGATTGGTGCCCACAAGGTCTGAGTAGAAGCCACTGACCCCTCATTTAGAGTGAAAGAGGAAGAAGCAGAATTTCTCTATTACCCCTATTTATTTGCCATATTGTCAGTGGTGGAGTCAAAACCCCCATCATCTAATACATATCAAAGTGTGATCCAAAATACTATTCAGTGAAATATATGTTGTCACTAATCATCTGGTGAGGGTCATTGAGTGAAGCATCTATAGTCCTAAACAGTCTGAGTCAATTTTCTGTGGCCCTTAGATGAACTCCCATCATAGGGCTGTAGACAAAGGCAACTTTGAGATAAAGAACAGGGGGGCTTATTTATGAGGCCCTTGCAACACTTTTGCGCTGCATTTGCTTCACTTGTTGTGACACAGCGGCGGTGTAAACAAAGCATCACATTGCAGCATATTTACAAGGTGAAGCATCTAGGCAAATGCATCGCCTTGTAAAGCCCTGCGCCACAATATACCTGTGTCAGGTATAATGTATGGAGGGTGGACGTTCCCACGCAACAAAGACTCATAAGAGTGGTGCAGTGAAATCTATGAGATATCACTGCGATGCTTCCAGAATGCCATTCCATCAAAACCTTGTGCCTGCTTCTTGGAAGGCGTAAAAGTGATGCAGTACATTAAAGATAGGCCTCCCCCACGCGTTGCTGAAGTTGTGTCACACTTCTGACACAACTCTAGTAATCGTCAGTTTTGAGCCGACAGATACGTCAGAAATACTGACGTATTTGTAACCCCATGCGACATGATGCACCGCACATTAAATATGGCGCATCCATAGTGTCGCAAGGAGGGTGCAGTGAAAACTCTTGTATTGCTATTTTCATGCAGCAATGCAACAGTTTTCATGGCTGCAAAGAGCCTGGCCAAGAATGTCAAAATTAGACTCTACCAGAACCTAGGACTAAAGATCGGGGCTACCCACACTGACCAGCACACTTGGAGAAGGTGGAGGGCTTGGTTAGGGCCACCTGATTCATTACTTCGCTCCCTTGGGTGTAATTGTGCTCAAAAAGGGCTTTTAATGAGCAGGTGATGGCGGAGTGTTGAGTACTCCCTTAGGTCGCAGGTAATTTTGCCACTCTGAAATATATGAACCTACAGATTGAGTGAAAAACAAAGAAATGTCGTGACAACCTTTGACCTGGCATGTGACCAGCCCTGAAGCTGAATCCCTGAAAGATTTACAAATATTTAACATTTCAGTAAGTTCTTTGGAAATATCTTACCTAAATATTAAATATGTCAAGTCACTGCCAGTTGCCATTAAAAATGACTCACAAACTACCTTTCATACAATTCACAGAGATTTATGAAGAAATGCCTCTGGCCAGCCCTGTACTTGAGAATGAATATAAAGTGTTTAATAAATATGTAACAGCCGACAAAGTTCTCTGGAAGCCTCTCTGTTAAATCATTAAACATGTCTGTTAGTCATACACAGCTATAGCAGTTTTTATAGTAATTTCTCAGTTAAACCATACCTGTCTGTGATATTCCTACCAAGCAGTGTCCATAAAATGAGGTGCAAACTGCATGTTATGAAAGGTCCAGATGCTTCTGCAGAAATGCCCAGGACCTGCTGTGTCTCTTTACCTTTTGGGGATCAGATGTCCTGCTGCTCTAATTGCTGTAGTTGGAAGGAGGACCCCAGGTTTGGTGCTGCTGGGCTGCAAGGCCGTCCCTTACAGAAGAAAGTTGTTCACCAAGAGTGCTAATGACCATTGTCGACAGAGCACAGCACTCTCCTGCTTTCTAGAAGGCGCAAGGAAGGGGCAGCAGCAGATCTTTGGGCAGTGAAACTGGTCATATAAGGATGAGCACCCTAAGGGGGTACAGGAGTTTTGTGGTGCAATTGTCAAGGACAGCTGACAGGCCTGCAGAGTTGGTGTCAAGTCAGTTGCTGATCTTCTGTTCTTGCGACTCTTGATGACTGTATTCTTCTTTTAGGTTATGTTATGTTATGTTAGGGGCATTTGTATTGCGCACAGCTGCCCCAGCTAAGGGGCGTCCTGGCGCATGACAAGATAAGCTTAGCCCCACCTAACAGCACAGAGGAAATAACACAACAAACGGACCAGAAGTAAGATGGTTAAAAAAGCACAGTCTTTACAGCTTTTCGGAATAAAAAGAGATCGTCCAAAAGGCGAATCTCCAACGGGAGAGAATTCCACAAGATAGCTGCTTTCACCCGAAAAGATCGACCTCCCACACGACTCAACTTGAATCTCGGGACCACTGCCAACGCTTGGCCCAACGATCTCAGAGGGCGCGACGGTACATAAAACGACAGGAGGTTAGAAAGGATTCGAGGGGCTAAACCCTTCAAGATCTTGAATGCCAGACAGAGCACTTTAAAGTGAATTCTGGCTTTCACCGGGAGCCAGTGAAGAGATCGGAGAGTGCTGGACACAGAGCAGGATCTAGGCAGGCCCACTATGGCC
This sequence comes from Triturus cristatus, assembly GCF_964204655.1. Classification (NCBI taxonomy): domain Eukaryota; kingdom Metazoa; phylum Chordata; class Amphibia; order Caudata; family Salamandridae; genus Triturus; species Triturus cristatus. The sequence goes on along the minus strand of NC_140582.1, from coordinate 1,197,371,711 downwards.
CTAGCTGCTGCATTTTGGACCCCTTGGAGGCGATAAATTTCCGCCAAGTTAGCCCCTACCAAGAGTGAACTGGCGTAATCTAATCGAGAAATTATGGTTGCCTGAACAACCAACTGCCTCGTTGAGGAGTCAAAAAACTTCAAGATAGATCTTAAGCCTCGAAGAACTCCAAAACAACAGGCCGCAGTTTTCTTGGAGTGCCCCACGAAGCTGAGAGCGGGTTCCAGCCATACTCCCAAGTTTCTCAGCTCCGTGACCGGAGTTGGGACTGGCCCAAGCTCCGGTGGCCACCATCTATCTCCCCACAGGTCACGTCCCTTCCCGACAACCATAACCTCAGTTTTCTTTGCGTTGAGCTGGAGGCAGTTGGCATTCATCCAGCTCGCCACCGCTCTCAGTCCACTCTGGAACCTAGGGGCATCACACTCAGCGTCCCCGCTGATAGTGACCGCTAGCTGAGTGTCGTCAGCATACGAGACCATCGTCATGCCCCACCGTCTGACAACATCAGCCAGCGGCCTCACGTAAAGATTGAACAACGTGGGACTAAGCGAGGATCCCTGAGGCACCCCCAGGCCCAGGGGATAGAAATTGGACTGATGAGGAGGTATGGCAACGCAGAAGGAACGGTCCTCAAGGAAGGAGCGGAACCACTGTAAGGCAACACCACCAATGCCCAACTCCTCCAGGCGACGCAAAAGGATAGGATGTGAGACAGTATCAAAGGCGGCGCTTAGGTCTAATAATATTAGCGCCGCCGTCTGTCCCAAATCCACCAGCCCACGAAGATGGTCAACCATAACCAGAAGAGCTGTCTCCGTACTATGCCCAGCACGAAATCCCTGCTGGGTGTCATCCAAGATGTTAGCACGGGTAATATAATCAGAGAGAGCCTGGTTGACATGGGCCTCCATAACTTTTGCCGGCCAGGGAAGTAAGGAAATAGGCCGGTAATTCTCCGGCCTCGAAGGATCCAATGAAGGCTTCTTCAAAATAGGAGAAACCACCGCCTGCTTCCATTTGACTGGAACCATGCCCGTCATCAGTGAAGTGTTAATGAAGGATCGCAAAAGAGGGCGTCCTACAAAGCAATGATCTCTAAAGACGACAGGTTTTAATGGGTCCAGAGGTGAGCCCGACTTAATTTTTAGGGTCACCCTGTCAAATTCCTCAGAGGAAAGCAAAGGAAGCGACTCCATTATAGGACGACCCAGTATCGTCACCAGAGGCCCCAAAGGTGGACTCAAATCAGGAAACGACCGGTAAATGGCTTGCACCTTCTCCAAAAAGAAGGATGCCAAAACCTCGCAATGTGAAGTGGAGGCCAATACCGGGGAAGAAGTTCTTTTGGCCAAAATATCCTTAAGCGCCTTGAAAATTGATTTCGAAGGGTTAGTGCTGTTACGGAATTCTTCTGAGTAGAACGCAGCACGAGTTCTACAAATGGCTCGATGGTACGCCTTGACGGAGGGCAGATACAGCGATTTCTTGGCCGCATCATAGTGTCTCCGCCACTCTCTCTCAGCCCGCCTACAAGTGCCCTTTAACACCCGCAGGGCGTTATCATACCAAGGGCTCGATTCTCTCAAGCGAGACCTACTTGCCCTAATAGGGATCAAGAGATCGAGCGCCCCCGAAATCCACTTACAGAACCGGTCATAGCCCAGTTCCAAACCCTCAAAGGGTCCCAGTGGATGTGACGCCAAGACCTCATGGAGGTCCTCTAGTCTCAGTTTATTCCAATGTCTTTTGAGAATAGGTCTCGAAGGGGGGATAACAGGAGTAGCAGGCAACGGAACACGAATATCCACCAAAAAATGATCCGACCACCCCACAGGTGTTATGGAAGAGATGGTAGCTTCCAAGAGGTTAGTAAAAAAGGGGTCGAGTGTATGCCCTCCCACATGAGTGGGTTGATCTACCTTTTGGGTCAGTTGGAGGGCCTCGAGGTCGGCTAAGAAATTATTGACAGCCGACAGGTCAGAAGGTTCTGCATTTCTGGTGCCAGGAGCTCCGCTAAATAAGAGATTTAGCAGTGTTAGGGGAGCGTAGGGTAGTAGCCAATAGGCTACTTAACCCTGGGGTCACTAATACCCCTTTATGATCACTTCCTTTGGGAAGTGGGCATGACCCTGTCCCAGAGTTCCTAGGTTTGCCATATCAAAATTTTATCCACTGCAGGTAGCCCACCTTAGGTGTGGCACTAGCCTGAGGATGAACACACCTTTTCCCTACCGTCCAGGTGCCAAAAGGGCTCCGGTCAGAGGGCTCTGCTTTTTCTCCTGTGAGGGAGGTGAGATTCGCTTACCAAAAGCGGTGGGCTCTTTTAAGCTCCACACCTTGTAAGGCTAATTTGCAGGTCCTCCTGTGGGACTGAGTGTAAACACCCTCTGCCAGAGTATTCTTTGTTCCTGACCTCCTGAGAGCAAAGGTCCTCACCCCGGGGAAGGAGGGGGGGGGGGGCGGTCAGAAACTCCAATGTGGGAGCAGGTTCACTATAAGGTGTCCCCTGGGTGCATGTATTAATAAATCAGTCAGTAGAATCAGCGTAGGTTTATTAATATGACATTTATTATGCCTGGTTTCAGTGAAGACATCGTTTAGATGGGGAACACGTTTTTAATAGTGACCCGCATATGTTTTAAATGGCTTCCCTGATCACTTTTATTGGAAGTAATGGAACTGACCAGCACAGGGGCATACCTGCTCATGCAGATATGTGCTCACATGTAATGTAAGAGTAGTTATACAAACAGTGGGGTAACCCAGTATCCCTCAGAACCTGGGCAGTATAATGTAAAGAAAACAGTGGTTCTGTTGGGTGAAAGAATTTCTTTGTGCATGAAGCATAAGTCATACGCTGTCTGAACAATATGCAATGTTTAGTTATAAGCAACACACCAAACGGTTTGTATGTTAATCTGATTTTTTATATAGATTACGTCATTCATATATGCATCTATATTATCCACAAATATTTTGGAGAGGCCGTCAACAAACAATGTATTTTCATGGGATGTTAATCTGGGGTAAGGCCGTCTCTATTCCGGGCGCTTCTATCTCATTTAGAAGTGCGGGCGGAAGGCAAAAATCCTTGCTCCTCATATGAAGTTAATCTGGGGTAGGGCCGTCTCTATTCCGGGCGCTCCTATCTCATTCAGAAGTGCGGGCGGCAGGCAAAAGTCCTTGCTCGTCTGGTAGGACGCAAGGAGCAAGGATTTTTGCCTGCCGCCCGCACTTCTAAATGAGATAGAAGTGCCGCACTGACCTTACAGTAGTGCAGCACCAGGGTTGAAACGTCGACTTTATCGCCTGGACCAGTATATAGAACCTGCGTTAAAACGAATTTAGTTATTCCGCAGCTTTACTATAAATATTTGACCTTCTGGCCATTTTGAAATCTTCAATATTTTAAATCATTGTGTATATATCACGCACATTGTCACTGAGCACCACTTGTCACTTTCTCACTATTTTTTATCACATTGTTTGTTGACGGCCTCTCCAAAATATTTGTGGATACTATAGATGCATATATGAATGACGTAATCTATATAAAAAATCAGATTAACATACAAACCGTTTGGTGTGTTGCTTATAACTAAACATTGCATATTGTTCAGACAGCGTATGACTTATGCTTCATGCACAAAGAAATTCTTTCACCCAACAGAACCACTGTTTTCTTTACACATGTAATGTAAGGCACCCTGCCTTAGGGATGTAAGGCCTGTTGTAGAGGTGACATAAATATTACATGCAGTGTTATGGGACATGGTACACAAAAGTGTGATATGATATGTTTTCACTTTCTAGTGCACCTTGTCACACAGCATCCAGTGGCAGTCTGTGAGAGTTTTGTGCTGGATCCCTTACAGTGCAAAAAGAATAAATGAGGGATGGAATGCTGAACAATGTCAAACACTCAACCCCTAGTACAGAGTCTGTGCCTTAATCCATTGTTATTTTGCCTTTCACACAATTCCAGTTTGCCAGACCAGGGCCTCCCTGGATCGGAAACAAGCACCTTGGACCTGTTTTAGGGTATCACCCCAATCAGCCAGGATAGCTTGACTCCAGTGGCATGGTGAGCATGGGACCCACATCTCTTCATACCTGTCCCACTTAAGATGTCAAACTCAAAAAGAACAAAAGATGGACGGAATGCTGAACAATGTCAAATACTCACCTCCACTACAGAGATCTGGGCTTAAGTCCATTGTTTTCTTGCTCACCACACAATTCCTGTTTGGAACCAGCCATATGCAAATCAGTCATGACCCTGCTCCCCATGGGAACAGTCCAGCCCGAACTTCCGGACCTGATCCTCCCTGCACCGGAAGTAAGCAGAACTAGGACCGGTTTTGGGGTATCACCTCTCATCAGCCAGAATAGCCTGACTCCGGTGGCACTGTGAGCAGGGGACCCACATCTGTGCATGCCTGTACACTTAGGGTGACAAATAAAAAATAAAAAATGATGGAAGGAATGCTGAAAAAAGTACAAATATTCACCCCCAGTAGAAAGATATGGGCCTAAATCCACTGTTGCTCATTTGCTTGCCAGTCCATTCCAGTTTGGAACCAGCCGTATGTAAATCAGTTTTGACACTGCTCTTCATGGAAACAGTTGAGGCTGATCTGCCAGGCCATGTCCTCCCTGCACTGGAAACAAGCATCCTAGGACCGGTTTCAAGGTATCAAACCTCATCAGACAGGTTAGCTTGACTTCAGTGGCATGGTGAGCACAGGACTCACATCTGGGATTACCCGTCCCACTTATGGTGACAACTGCAAAAAGGAACAAATGTTGAACGGATTGCTGAACAATCTCAAAACACTCACCCCCAGTACAGAGATCTAGGCCTAAATCCATCATTTGTTTGCTCACCATTCCATGACAGTTTGGACCTAGCCATATGCAAATCAGTCTTGACCCTGCTCCCTATGGGGTACCTTAGCGTTGCACAAGATATGCTGCACATTTTAGGGACCCTCTTTAGTACCTATGCCCTAGATACCAGAGGTAGTACTTACTAGGGACTTACAGAGGTTATAAATCCAAAGATGGAAGGTGCACTCATTGTGTTTGGACACATTAAATCAAATAGTCCAAATAGTATAGTATTTCTTTCCTTTTATTCTTGTTATTCTTTTTATTCTGATGATTCAAACACGAGCAACGCACAGCCAACGCGTTTCGTTCCGTACAGGAACTTCATCAGGGCTGTAATAATCACAAACACAAAAGACAACATTTAAAAGAACATCTATATGTGATAATCATAAAAGCAAACATGTAATACATAACTACTCAATCTTTAGAAGAAATGGCACATAAAAAACACATACATATAAAAACTCCTAGACATGTGGATATGTACATATACATAATTATAACAAAAAAGAAAAGAAGTCATTACAAAGACACATACTTTAACATATAATTCAAACGACTGGACAGTACTCCATATTAACAAACGAATTGTGTACGGATGATACAGGGATCATATATAGCTAAAATAAGGTATAAAGAAGAGAGAAAAGCAAAAAGAAGGGAAGAGAAGCAAAAGAAAATGTACAATTTAAAGTGAACGAGAAAGGTAAGAAAATATATAGGTGAGAATAGAATCTAAGAAATCAAAAAATACAATGTGCAAAGATATCTATATAGAACGAGATAAATATATATAAATAATATAACCAAATCATTAATATCGTTTGTTATTGTCACCCTCATCCACAGACCATGAGTAGTGCAATGTCTCAAGTATTTAAAACAATGATTAGTTATTATTATTCAAAGATTTATTCGAGGAATATACTCATAAAAGTACAAACATACATTTAAAATACATCACATTAAAATTTTTCCTATTTATACATACTTTTAAAACAGTTGTGCGTACATAAACAATAAAAATCTTTGGTGTACATTTACACAGAAATCACGTAATACCCCAGTTATATTACATTAATAGAAATTGCCCTCCGTCTAATGGACCATGCCCACCCCAGATACTTTGCTGTTCCTAGAACAATAGGCATATCAGTGACGGTGCAAATATTTCGTAGCGCCTCAACACCCCTGGATGTCCCTAGATTTCTACAAACAGGAGCTAACCAAACTCTTCTCGGGGTGGCATAAGCTTTACACAAGAATAGAAAGTGACCTATATTTTCCTCAGTTGCACCACACACAGGGCAGCACGAGGTGGTTGAACTCCTCCACCTACCCATCAGTGATCTCAGAGGAAGGGCACCTAATCTTAACTGGAAGAAAAGCTTCCTATCCCCTGGATTAGTAATACTGTCCCAGTATAGTTCCAATGCAGGACACAGTTTGATTTCTAAGAAACGCCCCGCCATTGTATCTGATCTCGTTCTACTCCAGAGTCTGCCATCTATCCAATCCCAATATAAGCTTTTAATTATATTTTTGTTTGGAAAGGGTTCCCCAGATGGATTATCCCATAAATTGGAGAGGCCGAGGTCACCTAAAGCAGTCCTAAGAGTTTTTAACCAAACTATTTCATGAAAGGTGTCATCTTTAATTATGGCAAGGAACCCCTCTGCATAATGCCGTATCTCTGGGGTAGTCCAGAGGCGTCTCCAATAGAGAATCGGGCACAATCACGCTCGGTCACTAACTGATCTTCTCCCTAAATCAAGACCAAGCGGGATTAGTGGTGGGTCTCTGAGGGAGACCTGTGATTCCCCTGAGAAACCTATTCTCCGATATTTGCAAGAGGAGAAGCCTCTCGAAACCCCACAGCTCAGCCCCATATAGGGCAGACCCAATAGCCTTGGCATCATACACTGCCAGGACTGGTTTTATAGGCTTTGATTTAGACTTTTTGTGTTCCACCCGAAGTGCCCCCGAAATCTGTTGATGCCTCAAGACCGCCTTTTCTATATGTTGGGACCATTTTAGATTGTTTGCTATCTGCACCCCAAGATAGGTAAATACAGTAACCACCTCAAGCTCACAATTGTTCAAAAGTATTTTAAGGCCGGGGTCTACGTTTCGGTGAGAAGGCCATCAGCTTGGTCTTACCCACTGTTTTGAATGTAGCTTCTCACCAATAAGCCACACCCAATCCCTGCACTCCCACCTGGGAGGCAAATAACAAAATGCAAAGACTATCACTTTTAGAATAAGGCTTGGGGTTTATTACATAATACTCTCTAAACAAAGGCTATCTCAGATACCAAATGCATAAGATTCAAATATATGTAGCAAACTTATAATCTAAAGGCATGAATCAATAACTGAGCAAACTATAATACTGATGAATAAACAAGCAATAACTGATATAAGATAAGGTACACTGGACGTCCTGCAAGAGATCAGAAAGATATACATATATGTAGAGCAGAGGAGTACTCTGGATGTGCACCTCTCACACCACAAAGAAAACACCTCCAATGATCAAAGAACCACACAACTCAATACATCACCTGGTGCATACACTGCCCACTTCTGACTGGGGGAATTACAGCCGGGGATCAGAGCTCAGCAAGCCAGGGTTCAATCCGAGATAGACACGTCTGCCCTCGCTCGGAATCCAAACTCCCAGTTTCTCAGCCTGCAACCCTCAGCTATAAACACACTAGAAGATTCGTGAAAGACCTCCTCCCACCGCCAGAGGAATTTTACCAGAACTGGCCAAGTTCCAAGCAAGCATCTCCATGGCAGTAAGGAACTCTCAAGTCTCTTCCTCCATTCGCACTTCTTCCAGCCTCTGTCTTGACGAAGCTCTCACAAGGCCTTCCACAGTACACTAAACAAAAACAATCGCTCAGGAAAACACCAAGACCTTGAATGTGAATAACCCAAACAACTTGCAAGCACGGCTGTGCACGCAGCAGCAAGGCAGAGTGAGACATGGGGCCCTGTCAAAGGCAATAGTCTGCACCTATAATTCTCATCCACACAATTTACGAGCACCACTGTGCACACAGAAAAGTTTGAAGCAAGGTAAAGTCAGAAGGCAGAATGACATTAGACTACGTCAAAGCCAATAGGTCAATGTCATAATTCACCTAACCCAAATAACATTATACACTTAATCCCTCAGTATACAACATTGAGCACATGTGTGCACCACCACCCACAAGACTGCACCTCAACATCCCATACCTTCTATTCTTGGAAAGACTATTCCACTAAAAGACAGAAGAAAAGCAGGCATATGCACACCCATCCTACATTAAGGCTAAGGTAACATAACACACTTAAGTCAGTACAGAATGGTGGTGGTTGAGGGTCATCATAGGGTGTCAGACCACAAAAGTGGCTGATTCACTACATTGCACCCCATGACCCTTGATCATCACCATTCACATATGTCAAAAACAAAATCTAATGAAGCACTGCATCTCTTAACTGCAAAACTGAAATCATTGCAAAGCATATAGCAACTGTATATCATAACGAAAAAACAAAACTATCATTGAAGCACTGCATATCTCAACTGAAAGCAAAATCATTTAAGACCACATTTCTGAATTGAAAGGCACAACTACTAAAAAGCACATGTTGAAACAGCAACTCATGTGTTGAAGTGGCTACACAAAAATACATAATTCAAAACAAATCATGACTAAAAAACAACTATGATCGAAATGCTCCATTCCAAATCTGAAAAATTCATCAAAAGTATATGCTAATCACTTTAGAGCAAATAAAGTCTGCATTCTCTAAATACATGCAGAAGCAATAACTCAGGTGCATCTAGAAATAGCTCATAGATATCTGGATACACCTTTAAATGAAGACACAAAATAAATGAATCAAGCTTTTGAATGCTCCTAATGCCTCTAATGGTTAAACTGAAAACTCCACTGCCAAACTCATATATTGTAGCAACAGCTACAGGTTATTACTGTTCACTAACTTAGAAAATATCTACTCTGATCGCTGCAAAGCGTCTCTATTGGTCTCCATCCCTAAAAACAAAAACAGTCCTTCTGTGTGAAAAAACACACAGCCATCTTCCATCGCATCTGAACTTCACGTTGATAAAACAGTTCTGGCAAAGCACATCCTGTAGTTCCCTCTTCTTCACTTTTATATAAGGAGTCACCCTGTGTGAAAGATGCACAGCCTCCATGCATGTAAAGTTAGCCTCACGTGAAGGAAACAGTTCCACACTTCGCTGATCCCTTTTTGCTTGGGAAGAAGCAGTCCATCATGCTCTCTGGTATATATCAGCAGCTGTATCTCCTTGACAGGGGAGGACCCCATCCAGTCTGGATAGCCACAGGCATCAGCTGCCACCGTCTGGTCTGGAGATCACTCCAGGCTTGGGGGGGGGGGGAGGGGAGGGAAGGGACGGGGGAGGGGAGAGGGAGGGCCCCACTCACACGGGAGAAGGGAGTCCCACTCACACGCGGAGAACTGGGCGAATCTGAAAAAGAAACAAGCATCACTCTTCTTGCAAAAAACATTTTTCAAAAGTACACTTCTTCCGTCTTGCAGTTCTAAAAATACAATATTTTAATTTCTGTCTACACAGGTCTCCTCCAGCTCTGGGGAATTGTCTAAGAATACTACCAACGCTTTAGCCTGTGAATTCTTGGTAAAATCTCTCTTTTTCTTTACACAGCAAGAAGGGCTGGGGCAGTCTCCTTCTCTCACTTCTCTCACTGCACCCCTCACAGGTGCTGCCCCCCTTCACAAATCTCTGCGGACACCAAATGGCCCCTCGCCAAACATAACAAGCAGGGACGTCTCTACTGTCTCTAGCTTGCACCTTATCTCCTTCAAGGTCGAAGTGATCTGCACTCTTGCCAACTTTGGTCTGCTCTGCGACTCTCCTCATGGGAAAAAAAAACTAAACTGCTCTTGACATATCAAAAAGAAAAAAGCATTGGCAATATCAAAAGTCACATATCAAGTCCCATGCTACTTCTGTAACAATATCTGGGACAGCATCAGTCAAAGAAGGTATATTTGCACACATGCTACACAATTAGGGTCACCACCTCAATCTGTCAAGCCCTGAATGATCTCACTGATCCCTTCACGCCCATCTGGCATTCTGTACTGTTTCAAATTAATTTCCTTTATAACATAGGGCACCTTCACTGGGAAATCTTGTGTTTCAAACTCCACTTCAGGACTTTCTATTAAATCCTGTGCAAACTGTTTTTCTGTCTGTACATGCCACTTAACAACCATTGCAATCTCCCATAGGCAAACCACATTTTCTGTAACGCTGTTCTGTCCACAATCTTTTGGTGCCAGAAAGCACAGAATCATCTGCATTTGTCCAGCATCTGAATTTAAAAGTAACCTTTCATTTCCCTGCACTTTCCTGTAATCATTGTACACAATCTGCTGTTCACATCCAAAATCATATTGTTGCATTTCTCTTTCGAAGCAAAATGCATCATTCACTGTCATGTCTAATTCATGTCCGCAACCGGTGATCGTTAAGCCTAAAACATTAGTCTGTTTACTTTCTTGCACATTCCTTTGTGGCTGAAAAAGCTCCTCAGAAGAATTAATTAAAACCGTCTGTGTATCTCGTAGTCTGACTGCATTCTCTGTTACATTTATCATATCTGAATCATTTTGGCTGGTCAAAGTAAACGGCTTCAGAGCCTGGTACACGTTTAATTCTGTCTTCAAAGATATATTGTCAAACTGGGCATCAACTAGCTCTGTTTTCAACTCACTACGTTCTTTTTGCAAATGCCCACATGTTTGATGCATATTAACCAACACATTTAAAATAACACCGCTGTCTCTGTCTAAAATGTCATTAATCTCCTGCTGATTAACACCCTTCATTGCAACTCTGGAGTCTGTAATCTCAAGGGAGTCCCACGCATCAGGAGTATGCTCTGACATCTTACATTCACTTTGCAACTGAAAACATTTTATATGCATTCCTTAACAAACACTTGAAAGGGATCCAGCCCTTTCTGCCTCACGTAGCAAGCTATTTATAAGCACTTTTTACAAAACACACTTAAACACACACACACACCAATTCTAACTCAGCACAATTAGCTCACTTCACGAGCCAGCACATCATATGGGCTACCCCCATGCAAATAAATCAATTGATATCTAAGAGTCTGCTTTCAATTTCTAAAAAAAAACGAAAAAGAAAACGTATTTCTTCCCCTTTTAAATCAATGTTCAGATCCTGCAACCGACTACGCCAAAATGTTTTGAATGTAGCTTCTCACCAATAAGCCACACCCAATCCCTGCACTCCCACCTGGGAGGCAAATAACAAAATGCAAAGACTCTATCACTTTTAGAATAAGGCTTGGGGTTTATTACATAATACTCTCTAAACAAAGGCTATCTCAGATACCAAATGCATAAGATTCAAATATATGTAGCAAACTTATAATCTAAAGGCATGAATCAATAACTGAGCAAACTATAATACTGATCAATAAACAAGCAATAACTGATATAAGATAAGGTACACTGGACGTCCTGCAAGAGATCAGAAAGATATACATATATATAGAGCAGAGGAGTACTCTGGATGTGCACCTCCCACACCCCAAAGAAAACACCTCCAATGATCAAAGAACCACACAACTCAATACATCACCTGGTGCATACACTGCCCACTTCTGACTGGGGGAAGTACAGCCGGGGATCAGAGCTCAGCAAGCCAGGGTTCAATCCGAGATAGACACGTCTGCCCTCGCTCGGAATCCAAACTCCCAGTTTCTCAGCCTGCAACCCTCAGCTATAAACACACTAGAAGATTCGTGAAAGACCTCCTCCCACCGCCAGAGGAATTTTACCAGAACTGGCCAAGTTCCAAGCAAGCATCTCCATGGCAGTAAGGAGCTCTCAAGTCTCTTCCTCCATTCGAACTTCTTCCAGCCTCTGTCTTGACGAAGCTCTCACAAGGCCTTCCACAGTACACTAAACAAAAACAATCGCTCAGGAAAACACCAAGACCTTGAATGTGAATAACCCAAACAACTTGCAAGCACGGCTGTGCACGCAGCAGCAAGGCAGAGTCAGACATGAGGCCCTGTCAAAGGCAATAGTCTGCACCTATAATTCTCATCCACACAACGTACGAGCACCACTGTGCACACAGAAAAGTTTGAAGCAAGGTAAAGTCAGAAGGCAGAATGACATTAGACTACGTAAAAGCCAATAGGTCAAAGTCATAATTCACCTAACCCAAATAACATTATACACTTAATCCCTCAGTATACAACATTGAGCACATGTGTGCACCACCACCCACAAGACTGCACCTCAACATCCCATACCTTCTATTCTTGGAAAGACTATTCCACTAAATGACAGAAGAAAAGCAGGCATATGCACACCCATCCTACATTAAGGCTAAGGTAACACAACACACTTAAGTCAGTACAGAATGGTGGTGGTTGAGGGTCATCATAGGGTGTCAGACCACAAAAGTGGCTGATTCACTACACCCACATTAACTTCCAGGCCATGTTCCCCACAGAAAAGATCGAAGATGTTTAAAGCTCGCTGCAAGCCAGCCGGTGTTTTGGATAAAATCAACGTATCGTCGGCGAACATCAGGATCGGAACCCTGAGGCCCGCCAACGAAGGTGCATCGACACTGGCATCCAGCATCCGAGCCACAATTCCGTTAATAAATAGGGAAAAAAGCAGGGGGGCCATAGCACACCCCTGTCGTACTCCGCGTTCAATCGGAAAGTCGGCAGATGATTCACCATTCATACCCCACTGAACTTTGGCGAAGTTACACTCATGCAGCCTCATTATCAAGGTGAGTAACTCAGCCGGAAGGCCTATTTCGCTCAGAACTGCCCAGAGCTTTCTCCTTGGGACCAGGTCGAAGGCAGCCCGCAAGTCGACAAAGGCAACATACAGGCTGCCCTCGCCGAGCACCACCATCCCCCACTGCAGCAGAGCAAAGCGAAACACCTGATCGACTGTGCTTGTAGCCCGCCGAAAACCTGCCTGATAAGGGGACAGGGCGTTGTTCTCGTCTACCCAATCCATTAATAGGTTTACCACCATTCTCCCTACCACTTTTTGGATAGTGGCAATCAAACTTATCGGCCTATAATTGGCCGGGAGGGACCGATCCCCTTTTTTGTATATGGGTATAATATTTGCTCCCTTCCATAGCTCTGGGACTGCCGTTCCCTTCGCAATAGCGTTTCCCAAAAGGAATACATACCTAACCCACCTCACCTTTTCGTTTATGAAAACATCAGAGGGTATCCCATCTAGACCCGGGGCCCTTCCCCCTTGGGCAGTGCATATTGCAACTTCAGTTTCTTTAGGGGAAAATAAATTCCCAGTGGGGAATACAGCTGAAATTACTTCCACATCCTTAAACTCGGTAGTCTCAGCATATTGGGGTTTGAAATAATCCACCCAGGCACCCTCAGCGACATTATTGTCGGGTTTATTTGGAGTTCCACCTCTACCCCACTTGACAATATTCCAGAATAACCTGGAATCCTTAGCCCCCGAGGCCTCCTTTAGTTCTGCCCAATACTTTTCATCCCATGTTTTTTTTGCTAGCGATACGCTAACCTTGTAGTGCTTCCTAGCCTCGCTAATCGCTGCCCTGTCCCTATTCCTGATTGCTCTTCCCAAGCTTAACCTGGCTTCCCTGCACTGATGATTAAACCACCTAGCTGGTTTAGGTGGTTGTTTCCTATTTATCTTGCGGGACCTCAAGAAATGCGGCTTTAAAAGGGAAAAGAGCTTGTTGTGTATGTCCGTTATTTCCCTAGAACCTGGGATTACGGGGTTTGCAGCCTCCATAGCAGCGATTGCAGCATCCACCTCGGAATTTATAAAGTCCATAGATTCTGCAATCGCCAATACACTCGGCCAGTTAAGTCTGCGCATGTCATTGGCCATGGTAGACATTGGGCCGTCACTTAATTGAGGGTTCCCTGATATGGCCATCCACCAGTTATGGGTCACACAGAGGGGATTGTGGTCACTTTCCAGTCTACCCTCGATTTTCATGTCGCATACCAACTGCCACAAATTGAGGCTGCAAAGGACATAGTCTATCCGACTTTGGTTATGACCATTGTCGAATGTACAGGCACCTTCCCTATCGCCCTTCGTCCTCCCATTTAGGGCTCTCAACCCATGTTCCAGGCAAATGGCATTCAGTTGTAATATATCTTTCGTCCACCGCTTAACAGGAGCCAGATTTAAAGTCGGAACACCCCATTGCGTATCCTCCTCTTGCCCTAGGGGATCATCCGAACTATCCAATGGTTCGAAAGTCCTATTTAGGTCACCAGCTACTACAACTTTGTTACCCAGGGACTGCGATTCCAAACAAGTGGACAAAGCCTCTAGAATGGGTGAACTCCCAGTGGTACTGCCCCTGGCGTAGATGTTGTATATATCTATCCCTCCCCACTTTTCTGAGGCTATTCTTAGCATTTGGATGTCCTTACAACCCAGATCCACCACTTTGTAATGCAATGTAATGTAATGTAAGTGCCAATTTATATCGCGCGGCAATCGCTCCAAGGAGCATCTAGGCGCCCAGAAAGGACCACCAGATGTTAGGTAGTCCCTATGCTTACTTGACCGAGAACCCGAATTACACTAGGCTTCTGGCAGTTATATCTTGGAGATTAAAGATCCAGGTTTTTAGATGTTTACGGAAGTCTATTTCTTTATCCAGTAATCTCAACTGGGGGGGAAGAGTATTCCATGCTTTTGCTCCCAGTACCGCCAGGGATTTGCCCCCTCGAGTTTTGAGTCTGAACCTCGGGACGGTAAGCAGGTTGGCCGTTGAAGAACGCAGTGCTCTGGTTGGGCAGTATCTGCTGAATTTTTTCCTCAGATAGGACGGGCCTAGGTTGTGAACAGCTCTAAAAGTAATTAACAATACTTTAAACAAAACCCTTTTTATAATGGGCAGCCAATGTAATGCCTTGAGGGCTTTGGTTGCAGATGATCTTTTCGGCCATTTTAGAACCAGCCTCGCTGCTGCATGTTGCACCATCCGAAGTTTGTGTGTGACAACTTTATTTGTACCAGCATAGAGGCTGTTGCAGTAATCGATGCGCGATGTTACAAGTGCAACCGTGACTGTTTTCCTTGCTTCAAGGGGCAAAAGATCAAAGAACTTTCTCAGTCCCTTTATTACCCCAAAGCACATGCCTGCCACTCTAGCTGCTTGTTGTCTAAAAGACAGGTCAGAGTCAAAATGCACCCCCAGATTACGGGCCGAGTTGGTTGTATGAGGTGGTATTTCAGCTTTTTCTGGCCACCATAATCGTGGGGTGAACTCATTTTTTGGGCCTATAGGCATGATCTCTGTTTTACCTGTGTTGCATTTCAGGTGATTTAGACGCATCCATTCAAAGGTGGCCGTTAGGCAACCTTTGAGCTTATCCTCCCAGGCTTGGTTATCCTTATCCATTACCAGGATAAGTTGTGTGTCATCGGCATAGGCTATAGCGTCTATGCCAAATGACGATATCAGTTTTATCAGGGGTGCAGTATAAACATTAAACAGGGTCGGGCTCAGGCTCGAACCCTGCGGAACTCCCGTCAACAACGCTTTTTCACTGGAGCAGAATTCCCCCAGGGTCACCACTTGCCTCCTGTCACTTAAAAAGTTTCTTATCCACTCAAGCACTGTCCCTTTGATTGTTATTTGAAGACATTGCCTTACCCAGATTGTAAGGCCTCCCATCGGTCGGCCCCTAGCGCCTCTAATGGCCGGGATTGAAAAATTTAAGTAGCCAGGAAGAAATATAGGGTCGCAAGCCCATGTCTCCTGGAATAAACAAACTTCAAAGCCATTGACGAAATCCATCCAGTTTTGGAACATCAGCTTGCTACTCAGCCCCGCAATGTTCCATGAAAAAAACTTACCTAAACTGGGGCCGTCCATGGGTACTGCTCCTACACAGGACATCCCAAAGTCGTTTGTTAAGATTCCGTCGTACCCCTGCCTCTCTCGGTTGGTATCCTCAGTGTTGTGATCAACCTCTTGGGTGCCAACAGTGCTAAGTGTAATTAGTTCCTCATTTCCAGAGTCCCCAGAAATTGGAATACACTCCCCACATGTTTCCTCCAAAATCACAGTCTCCCAACCAGTTCTCATTTCATTTAATTCCACGTTTCTAGTCAAAACAGTTAACACAGGCTTCCCACATATATCCCAACGGGTCATACCTTCCCTACTGTTCGTGGAATAATCGGAATTTGGTCAATGAACCCACCCCAGATCTTTCATCACTTCAAAACGATTGTACGTTGGTCCATTGTAAAAGTTACCCCGTTGTAAGGGTATAGTGAAAGGAACAAATCCTGGGGAGGGGAGATTGTTATAGCAACCTAATTCACTGGTCATACCAAATTGAACACCTGTTGGTCTTGGATAAAAAAATGTGAGATCAACAACACAAATTCTACCACTGCTTGTGTCCCAATTTTGCTTCGTAATCAGACGTGCCACCCTAGGATCTTGGAAGTTAACAACTATACACTCCCCCCCCAAGTGCTTAGGAGTACAACCTATCCAGTCTGTCCTTCTTACTCCAATAATCAGCCCGTCCACTTCCCCGGGCAGTGGTCTATTTGCCTTTAACCAGTGCATTACCTTGTTTTTTAGCATCTGGAAGGATTCTCTTTGCCCGGCCAACAAAGGTAGTACATTAGTGAGGACAACCACGAAAGGATAAGAATCTGGGGTAAGATTCATAGGAGGTATCCTACGAGGTGCCTTCATCTGGAAGGTGTTAGGCAGGCTAATGACAGGAGCAGCAGGACGGGATGTTGGAATACTTGGTAGTGGTTGGGAACTATTCAATACAGTCTTATTAGTTTTGGAACTGTCTTTGTTACCCCTAACAGGAACGCCAGGACGGGGTATTGAAATGCTTGGTGAGGGTTGGGAACCATTAGATACAGGATTGCCACTTTTGGAGCTATCTTTATTACCCATAACCACAGTATCAGGCAACTTGTTTTTTTTTGTGGTATTACTACTTGGACGGTCCGACAAATCTAAATTAGTCATGGGGATTTGTCCTTTCGACTGAGGCCTACTTGCAATGCTGACTACGAGGGGAGGAGGCTCAGCGATGGACACACCATTTGCCTGGCCATTTGGTTTCAGAAGATTGATGCTATCCCCCGTCCTAGGGTGGGACTTGATTAGGGATTTGGTGGAAAAAAAGTTATCTAGAGTAGCCTGCTTAAACTGATCTAACCGATCAGCTAATTTTTTAACTCGTTCCTCAAAAGGAGTCAGGAGAGACCTCATCAGCCTCTCCAACTCGAAAAACAGGGGTGGAGCAGAAGATAAGGTCTCAGCCAATACCATCGCTGAGGGGTCATTCATGTTAGATACGGGACTAGCCGGAACAACTCCGTCCATGACAATCTTAACCCCACCAGAGCCAGCCCCAATAGGCTCGCAAGAAGGGCGCAGGCATATTCCAACCTTCCTTATTTTTTTTTCCGGATGTTTGGGAAGATATCACTTCTTCGGGGCAGCACTTCTTTTGTTACTTGGTTTAGTTTTAACCATGTGAGTTGACACACTCGGTTGGGCAGTGGTCACCTGCTCTGTAGGTAAGCAAGTTGGTGTAGTGGACGAGGTAGAAGGCAAAATGGGCACGTCGTGACCCACAGACGAGCCTGCCAACAGCTCTAGTGAAGGGGGAAAAGCATAAGGCGTTTCCAGTACAGCTGGCAGGGTTAGGGATGACAGGGGAGGAACCAATGCCGGGAAACCCTGAGGTGGCCATTTCTCCAAAGGAATTTTAAGGAGTTCAATAGATAACCTACGCTCGGCGCGCCTCTCCGCCAAAGCGATCTCTTTGTCAATATCTTGGGTTACCCGACTAAAGTATTTGTCTAGAGGACCCAAGATGGCTGACCCCACCTCGGCCTGAGTAGAGATCTGGGCAGTGGTATTTGAAGGAGAAGACATACTTTGCAGCCAACGAGCTTTAAAAAAAAACAATACTATATAAGCAAACACCAGAGATCTCTAGATACAGGGAACGTACTGTAACAAGTAGTCAGGAGGCGCAATGTCAAGGAGCGGGCCCAGCCCAGCCTCCTTCGGCCCCTGACGGCCACAGACGGTCCCGCCCTTGTCCCGGGCTTCTCCCGGGATGCTCCCGTGCAGCGGAAGTAAGCACCACTCTTATAGGTCAGACGTGACACGCAGGGGGCGGGGCTGACAGGGAGAGCGGGCCAGGTGTTCTCAATCGGCCAGGCAGGGACACCTGGGAAACGGAGTCCCTGCAGAAACGCTCGCAGCCCTGCCCAAAAGCCCCAGCACAACACAGACTGCACAGCCTCTCCACAGATTCCCCAGCGGCAATTCCGGTGTAGCGGGACCCGCGAAGCGGGTCCGGCGAACAGTGGGCTTAGAGACAGTACAACAGCCCAAGGCCAAGAGTCCAGGAGCAAGGGTCCGTCAGACGCACTTTCTAATCAACATTGGATCCCGCAGGTAAGAGGCAGGCAGGCTCTTTAAGACACTCTGTGTGCAGGGGGCGGGGCTGACAGGGAGAGCGGGCCAGGTGTTCTCAATCGGCCAGGCAGGGACTCCTGGGAAATGGAGTCCCTGCAGAAACGCTCGCAGCCCTGCCCAAAAGCCCCAGCACAACACAGACTGCACAGCCTCTCCACAGATTCCCCAGCGGCAATTCCGGTGAAGCGGGACCCGCGAAGTGGGTCCGGCGAACAGTGGGCTTAGAGACAGTACAACAGCCCAAGGCCAAGAGTCCAGGAGCAAGGGTCCGTCAGACGCACTTTCTAATCAACATTGGATCCCGCAGGTAAGAGGCAGGCAGGCTCTTTAAGACACTCTGTGCGCAGGGGGCGGGGCTGACAGGGAGAGCGGGCCAGGTGTTCTCAATCGGCCAGGCAGGGACTCCTGGGAAACGGAGTCCCTGCAGAAACGCTCGCAGCCCTGCCCAAAAGCCCCAGCACAACACAGACTGCACAGCCTCTCCACAGATTCCCCAGCGGCAATTCCGGTGAAGCAGGACCCGCGAAGCGGGTCCGGCGAACAGTGGGCTTAGAGACAGTACAACAGCCCAAGGCCAAGATTCCAGGAGCAAGGGTCCGTCAGACGCACTTTCTAATCAACATTGGATCCCGCAGGTAAGAGGCAGGCAGGCTCTTTAAGACACTCTGTGCGCAGGGGGCGGGGCGGAAAGGGAGAGCGGGCCAGGTGTTCTCAATCGGCCAGGCAGGGACTCCTGGGACACGGAGTCCCTGCAGAAACGCTCGCAGCCCTGCCCAAAAGCCCCAGCACAACACAGACTGCACAGCCTCTCCACAGATTCCCCAGCGGCAATTCCGGTGAAGCGGGACCCGCGAAGCGGGTCCGGCGAACAGTGGGCTTAGAGACAGTACAACAGCCCAAGGCCAAGAGTCCAGGAGCAAGGGTCCGTCAGACGCACTTTCTAATCAACATTGGATCCCGCAGGTAAGAGGCAGGCAGGCTCTTTAAGACACTCTGTGTGCAGGGGGCGGTGCTGACAGGGAGAGCGGGCCAGGTGTTCTCAATCGGCCAGGCAGGGACTCCTGGGAAACGGAGTCCCTGCAGAAACGCTCGCAGCCCTGCCCAAAAGCCCCAGCACAACACAGACTGCACAGCTTCTCCACAGATTCCCCAGCGGCAATTCTGGTGAAGCGGGACCCGCGAAGCGGGTCCGGCGAACAGTGGGCTTAGAGACAGTACAACAGCCCAAGGCCAAGAGTCCAGGAGCAAGGGTCCGTCAGACGCACTTTCTAATCAACATTGGATCCTGTCTTGAGACAGGATTATATTTAACATCCTCTGTCAATATTGCCAAATCTCTAAATACTTTCGGGGGTCATGATCCCATTTGTGGTGTTTCTCTGGGGGTCCATGTATTACGTGTAAAAGACCTCTAACTGTAATTATGAATTTCTACCATTGATATTACCTATCGTGTTTACACAGGCTTACACTGCACGTCCTTTAGGAATATCGCTATCTTCAATGCATCTCATCATTTGGATCATATGAGGGTCTATTTTGTGTACTAATTGACATATGAGATGACAACACGCAAGGTGAGCGTATTGGTTCATTCGTGCGTCTGAATATATATTTTTATCTATGCATTTATGTACCATGGTGACTGTATTGGTTTATGTCTCACCATATTGATAGGCTCCTGTTGGTATGATGAGACTAATATATTGGGCTGGACATTATTGGTCATCACAACCAGCCTTTGGGTTATCATTGGTCATCTTTATTATATTTAAACACTTGAGGTGGATTTTTTATTGGTCTTTTATTGTTTGTGACTTAACATCTCTCTTTTTACCATTCAGGGATATTTTTCGCCCAGAAACTCTTTATACTCTATTGATAATGTGTTTTATTCTCATATAGGAATGTAATATTTTTCCTATGGCTTATTGATTCTGTTTGAGACGAAACGAGTCGTAAAGGAGCATATATACCGTCTTTGGAGTACTTTACTTATAATCTACTCTCCTTGAAGAGGTGAGATGCTAGTGGGTTTTCCGCAGATTGGTTTTTATACTAATCATTGTTTTAAATACTTGAGACATTGCACTACTCATCGTCTGTGGATGAGGGTGACAACAACGAACAATATTAATGATTTGGTTATATTATTTATATATATCTATCTCTTTCTATATAGATATCTTTGCCCATTGTATTTTTTGATTTCTTAGATTCTATTCTCACCTATATATTTTCTTACCTTTCTTGTTCACTTTAAATTGTACATTTTATTTTGCTTCTCTTCCCTTCTTCCTGCTTATCTCTCTTCTTTATACCTTATGTTAGCTATATATGATCCCTGTATCATCCGTACACAATTCGTTTGTTAATATGAAGTACTGTCCAGTCGTTTGAATTATATGTTAAAGTATGTGTCTTTGTAATGACTTTTTTTCTTTTTTGTTATAATTATGTATATGTACATATCCACATGTCTAGGAGTTTTTATATGTATGTGTTTTTTATGTGCCATTTCTTCTAAAGATTGAGTAGTTATGTATTACATGTTTGTTTTTATGATTATCACATATATATGTTCTTTTAAATGTTGTCTTTTGTGTTTGTGATTATTACAGCCCTGATGAAGTTCCTGTACGGAACGAAACGCGTTGGCTGTGCGTTGTTCGTGTTTGAATAATCAGAATAAAAAGAATAACAAGAATAAAAGGAAAGAAATACTATACTATTTGGACTATTTGATTTAATGTGTTCAAACACAATGAGTGCACCTTCCATCTTTGGATTTATGCTTTGATTCGTTTCACATCTTTGAATGACGGATGTAGGAAGTGTTTTTGCACCTATTTGATAGATTATTAATAATACCTGTGTATTGGTTGAGCTGGACCTCGGTCGGTCATTCTGGTTGCTTTTGTTTCTTGGACATACAGAGGTGCTGAAGGCCTGGCCACTTGGGAATCAAGTGACCAGTTGTCTTTTTTGGGGGAAAGAACACTGGCACTGGGGACCTAGTTAGTAGGAACCCAGTGTGCTTCAGACAAAGTTGCATCAAAACCAGGCAAAACGTAGGGGGACTACTGCAACAAAACCTAGTTTCCTACAAGGGTTCCCTCTGTGTCCCCTCCATGGGGCCTAGGTGATCAGGGTAGCCCTACCTTGCCCCTTATATTTAAAAAAAATAACTTGTTCAGGACAGGGGGCTGAATCCCAGAGTCCTGTAATGGCTGGCAGCCAATCAGAGCGCTAGCTCCCACAGTAGTCTGACTCCCGCGGGAACAAGATGGATGATGGGAAAGAAAGCTCCCTTGGCCTATCATAATGCTCTATTTTAAATTGCTGCTTCTGCAAGAATCGATCGACACTCTCGCCGATCCAACCATCCAGATACACATTAATCTTTTAACTTTAACTTCTCAAAAACTACTGAAAAGATTTACACCAAATCACAAATAGCACAATCTGTGGACCAAGATCCAGCTTCCTGACAAATTTGGTGTCATTCCGTTGAGCAGTTTTTGCTGTAGCTGTGTCTAAAGAAGTCTATGGAAAATGCATGGGAACTTTGCATTTTTGGAACCCCCTTTTTTCTCAACCTCCTCTTGATGGACCATCCTGAAACTTTCCATGCACAAACTAGTAAAAAAGTAGCACCATTTTGGATCGCTTCATGGAGATTCATCAAACGGAGCCAATTATTGGTACACAAAAAATGTTTTGCTGTAGAAAAGCTGATCTACCTATACGCCCCACCAATCAATTTCTCACAACATAAAAGAAATCGCAATGCACAGAATGCTTATGTTGTCTGTGGAACATGACAAGAGACTAGAGCACTTGACGTCATCTGGTGGTACTTGTCATGAAGTGCACAGAGTTATTAGAACATTAACATTAAAAGTTCTCATTATTGATAAACCTGATTGGCTGGCCACAACATGGAAACATGCTGTGGCATCCCTTACAGGACTCTGGGACATGGAACACAATGAAATGCATTGTAGTGAATGGTAGGTTTTAAGTGTCACAAAAAGGAGCATGTTAAACTGGTGCTAATAGATTTTACTTACAATAAAAATCATTTGTTGGTGGTAGCATACTTATTTTAGTAATTGTGCTGTATTTCTAGGTGATTTTGCTCTGTGAAAAATGTTGATCTTCTGCTGGGATTTCATGAATGATGTTTTTGTCATAGAAGTTCTGGAAGGTGCTCTAGAAGCAAAAATTAGAGCATATTTCCATAAATTCACACTATCTTCCTCAGCCATATGAGAATAATACCTGACATTCACGGTAAATCATGTATTCTATGTCAAGACTGGAGGCAAGGATTACGCATTACTTTCTTCAATCTTAAATCACAGGAAGTTCAAAGGTAAAAGTAAAAACACTGCAAAAATACTACAACTCCCATGAACCACAGGGAGTAACCATGGCAACTAATAGCTCAATCAAGTAATAGTCTGAGAGTCTTTATAATATAGATCATTCCATAGTCCTTCCTCTTTCTTCACTGCTCAACGTCAGTTAAGTCACCTTTTCATTGCTTCCTGACCGGATAGTTAGTGGGATCATTGGGCTTTCTGGTGTAGCATTGTTTAATTAAGTGTGTTTACAGCGAGTATTTGTTCTTTATCTTAAGCGATACCTTGATAGCAAATTGGTTCATTCCCAGCGGCAGGCAAACTGATGAGCGTGTCTCTTTTACCACGTCGGTGCGTTATGTGGTACTCTTTTGCACTTCTCAACGCATTCCTTTTGCAGCGGAGCAGCTCTGTCAACATTGCAGCGGCTGCGCAGCGCTGAGGGAGGTAGAACGGTCTTCCCGGTATCTGCTTTTTCCCTCCAGGCCTCGTCTGACACTGCAGAGGCAGTACGATTGAAGGGCTTAGTCTAAAAAGTTGATTTTCTGGTGGTGACACACCGCGAGTGCTGCACGAGTGGCAAGCTTGTCACCTTGAAGGTAAATAAGAACTCAACCACCACCTCAGAGCACCAGCCAGGGGGATGCCCTTATATAACATTTGCAGGGCATAGTGATGCTCTCACCCTTAAAGATGCAGTCCCAGAGGGACCACAACTATTCACCCTCATGTACCTCTGAGGAGGTTTGCCCCCCACCAGTGACGCCTTCCTGTAGAGGTGGACAAGCTCCTTATCCAGGCCATCTCTCAGGTGCTTGCTCCTCTGCAGGAGCGTGTCACCAAACTGTCGTCCGAAGTATACAAAGGCACAGGGATACTGGGGGACGGAGGGGCTGGGCCTAGTGGGATGATGTTAAAAGAGGATTTTAACTTGTAAATGATTGTCCTTGAACGAAGGTTAGCTTTGAAGAACTTTATTGAGTTTAAGCATGGACAAAGAAAAACCCACAACCGCTCATCCTGATGTTCCCGCTGCAACTGTCAAACCGGCAGAAGCACGAGAACGCCAGAATGATGTACTGACAAGTTCAACCATCCCGGACTCATGGCGAGGGGCAATAATCCACCCGATTTACAAGTCCGGCTCTCATGCATCCCCAAACAATTATAGACTAATTGCCTTGTTAGACATCGAAGCTAAGTTCTTTGCAGGAACATTATTGGGGGAACTGAGAGACTGGGTAGAGCAGAATAATCTGATTCCACTGAACCAAACCGGCTTCACTACCTCCTCCGGTACCATGACCAACCTACTATCATTGTCTATCATAGTCAACAATGCATTAGTCACATCTAGCATGGTTTTTTGTTGCTTTATAGATTTTAAAGCCGCATTTGATCGGGTACCAAGGGCAGCTCTATGGGAGAAGCTAAAAAAATGGGGGATCCCAGATAAGCTCCTGGACGCGATCATCCAACTTCATTCGGGCACGTGGGTACAAGTGAAGCTGGGGACCGGCACGCATCTCTCTCGGAAAATTATGACAACTAGAGGAGTCAAACAGGGATGCGTGCTTGCCCCCCTTCTCTTCAATCTGTTCATTGCAGATCTGCCATCCTTCCTTGAAGAAACGAACAGTCACCCGCCCAAGATGGGAGGCGTCCCGATATGCAACCTTTTGTATGCTGACGACTTGGTCCTTTTTAGCTTGACACGGGTAGGGCTGCAAAGGCTATTAAACAGACTGGAAGTCTATACAACCACGAATGGGTTGGAGGTCAATCTAAAGAAAACCCAGGTTGTCACTTTTGGTAGAAAGCTATACCGTGGGGGTGGTTGGCTGTTTAACAACTCCAGTCTCAGCATAGGAAACACCTACAAATATCTTGGGGTCACTTTTGACCCCAGGGGTAACTTTAACCAACAACGTAAGGTTATCTCAGTAAAAGCCATGAACCTTCAGGTAAGCTTCTGTAAGCTCTCAAGAAATCTGTCTGGCCCAAGCCTGTCCCCATTACTGGAAGTCATGAGAGCAAAAATTGGGCCCACTTTGACTTATGGCGCTGAGATTTTTAGGGGGAAACTAAATTCCTCTTTTAACCAACACGTGACAAAACTGTACAAAAAAATCCTCCACCTGCCCAAATCAGCTTCTGCTGCTCAGATCAGACTAGAATTCGGTCTATTAAATTATGAAATTTCAGCCACTGGTCTGTATCTAAACCTGTGCCACAAACTGAGACAGGCAAAGCCAGGATCATTGGAGTCCTTAATTTGGCTGGATATTTCCCAGACAAATCGAAGCGGCCCTTACAGCCGCCTTTTTAAGGATTCGATCCGTGAATTGTCTGCTGGTGCATTATGGGACCTCAACCCTAGTAAATCAGCATTTAAAACTAGCATTAAGACCTGTATTCGCATGAGGTCCCTGATTACTGATAAAGCCCAATTTGCCAAACGCAGACACGCCTGGGCCACAATGTCCTCATATGGTCGGTTAGCTCCCGCTTCTTACCTATCCAGCACCTACTCCTTGCACCTAAAAACTAGCTTTATGGCCGCCAGACTAGGCGAATGGCAATTTCTAAAAGATCTTCCCGTCTGGCGCCGTCCGTCAGAGGACGTAAACTGCAGGGGGTGCGGCTTGTCTCCCGAAACCATGGAGCATATAGTCTGTCTTTGCCCATTCTTTATGTCACAACGTAGACATAAATTGAAAATTGAGTGGAACAGGCTGGGAATCCGAACGTGCAGACAAGCAATTATTGCAGCATTAATGCCAGAAAACATAGGTCTAAACATTGCTTTTACAATTTTTATACGAAATGCTTACCGCTCTCTTAAGTAGTTACGGGCTGGTTCACTTTTATGCTTTTTCATTCTATTTTGTGATTTCTTAACTGCTGCTTATACCTTTTTATGGGACTGTTGCTTTGCACAATTGGCGGTCACTATATGGTCCATTGTCAGTAATCATGGTCCTTGCCAAAGACTTGATTCTAAATGCACTTTAAATGTTATACCGGTCATTGCACTCTGCACATTAAGTCCTTTTCCATTGATAGACTGGTGAAGTTTTTTACTGTGTTTTGAAGTTCTATTAATTACTGTTTTTATGCTAAGGTTCTGTTTTTAAAATGTTTTGCTGTGTAACTTTGAGGTGATCTTTTAATAGATATCTTTATATCTAAAATAAAGTAAACAATAACAATTGAATGGCATATCAAATGACAATAGCGCACGAGGGCAGGCGCGCGGAACTGACAAGTTGTCCTTAAAGAAATAAGGACAACTTGTGACTATAACATCACCCTCTTTTTTTACAGAAAAGAAAAAGAACATTATTAGCAAGAACTGCGAAAGTCAAATTTAACAAAACGCACCGAGCAGACAAAAGCAATGAAGAGAGAACGGAAATGAGCATTGGAACAGAAGTTGCATATGATGAAAATAATAGTTTATGAAAATGAATAGAAAAAGGCAGGAAAGACAGCAGGAAAGATAAATACAAACACCTCATGCACCTTTCTCACAAAAGATAAGCACCCACTCCCTTACACAATTAAATAAAACAACAACCTAAGTACAAACATAATGAGAGCTGGCCAGGCTAACAAAAGTCAAGTACAGGGTTGAAGCAATCAGTTGAAGAAGTGATATGATGAAAGAAATACAGGGAGTAGTAAAAGAGTGAAGGACAGGTGTAGAACGAAAAAGCTAAATGAATTAATATACAGCAATAGTAAAATAGTAGAACCGCAAAACACTGAAGAGTAAATGACGAATCCACAAGAGAATGGAACGGTCATTGTAAGTGGCGAATCCACAGAAAGTGGAACGGTCAAACTACTTTTAAATAGTATAATACACTGTAAGTGACTAATCTACAGGAAGTGGAATGGTCAAACTACTTGTAAAATGTAGAATCATTCTAAGTGACGAATCCACGTAAGGTGGAACGGTCAAACAACTTGCACCACATGAAAAAAATGTGTAAAATGCGCAGATGTGGTAGTACCACATGAAACAATGTGTAAAATGCGCAGATGTGGTGTAAAATACCTCTAAAGTGTGAACATGGCACACTAAACAAAGAAAAATGTTCATAATTACCTATGAAGTGTGGGCTTGGCACACTGAACAAAACAAAATGTACATGTGAAGTACCTATGGAGTGTGGACATGGCACACTGAACCAAACAAATGTAAAGTACCTATAAAGTGTGGACATGGCACACTGAACCAAACAAATGTAAAGTACCTATAAAGTGTGGACATGGCACACTGAACAAAACAAATGAAAAGTACCTATGAAGTGTGGACATGGCACACTGAACAAAGCAAATGTAAAGTACGTAAAGTACCTAAGAAATGTGGACATGGCACACTGACAAAGCAAATGTAAAGTACCTATGAGATGTGGACATGGCACACTGACAAAGCAAATGTAAAGTACCTATGAAGTGTGGACATGGCACACTGAACAAAACAAATGTAAAGTACCTATGAGGTGTGGACATGGCACACTGAACAAAACAAATGTAAAATACCTATGAGGTGTGGACATGGCACACTGAACTTACTGTAAATGAAAAAATGTAAAACAAAAATTGCAATATTTACGCAGGTATGGCATTTGGCATATAATACCAGACAGTATAATGTAACACTGTAGAACTGCACCAATCACAAGCTGTATGTAAAGGTGTGACAATTAATCACACGGCAGCAGGAACAAACTGAGCATGCAAATCATGAAATTACTTATTTCAATTATAAACATGAAGATATCAGGAAATACTTTTTTTTTAAAAACATAACTGCTAAGAATATCAGTCCCAACTATAGAATTAAACCGAATGCAAAGGAAAGAAGAAAAACTGTCCCCAAGAAAACAATAAGTTAAAATAAGTAAAGTTGTCACCGTGGTCTTGCTGGATAATTCACCCAGTCTGCTGACTAACAATGTCTCACGTTGAAGCTTAAGACAGAGGTTTCTAGGAGACATCCATAAACAGCTGTGTTGAAATGCGAAGATCGGATGAAGCATTCCAATGTTTTTGAAGCAAATCAGGCATTGCTATTGCCTTGAAGTAAGTCTATGTTACAGGAGGAAAAGCACTCAAGTTGATGAAAGACGACAGAGAAGGAGCGTGGGAGCCCTCCTAATGAAAACTTTCTTGAAAAATGATGACATAGTGGTTGGCACAGTTGACGCCTGGTGGAAACTGGAAGAAATATGCCAAATTCAAGATGGCGGGACGTTTTTGACGTCGTGCAGGGTGGTTAAAGGCACCGAGATGCACCAATTGTTATTGCACATTTATGCTGACGTAGAGGAAGCGTCACAAAAGAAGAAGAGACATGGAAGGAGCGTCGGGCAGATATAAGGCTGCACGCGCTGAGTGAACGCACAGTGTGTCAGCTCGAGCCAAATTTGAATAGAGGGGCGGTTAGACTGTGAATATAAATAAAATGTAACAGTACTCACATCGGAATCCGTTCCTCCCACGAAAATAACAGTATGTGTGTGCCAATGGCCTTGTTGTATCAGTGTAGTAATTAGTTAAAGCAGGGTCGCTGAGGCGAAACACATTAGTGGCAGGTCACGCCGGGGCAGAAGGCAGGCAGCAAGGTGAGGGGATCTTCTCTCTCGACGGTCCTCTAATAAAGAAGCAGATTGAAGCGGCACTTAAAAATCATTCATAGTTCAGAGACGCTCAGGGGAATGCCAGGATAGGCACTAACTGGCAGGCAGCCGGAACGAAGGAGACAGCAGGACGAAATCTTTAAGCAGGCTTGAGTAAAAAGTTCTCCAATGGCTTGTTTGGCGTTGCTTAAAGTATGGTAATTCGTTTTGTTTGAGTGTTCGAGTAGATAGTTCGTA
The DNA here is from genome assembly GCF_964204655.1 of Triturus cristatus. Classification (NCBI taxonomy): domain Eukaryota; kingdom Metazoa; phylum Chordata; class Amphibia; order Caudata; family Salamandridae; genus Triturus; species Triturus cristatus. Next base: position 1,197,342,972 of record NC_140582.1, on the reverse strand, counting down.
AGGTGGCAGATGGTAAAATGAAAGCGTTGGAGCCGGTCGGTGGGTTTCTTCTTTCTCTCTTCTCTCGTCGCTCGTCGCCATATGTTAAAAGAGGATTTTAACTTGTAAATGATTGTCCTTGAACGAAGGTTAGCTTTGAAGAACTTTATTGAGTTTAAGCATGGACAAAGAAAAACCCACAACCGCTCATCCTGATGTTCCCGCTGCAACTGTCAAACCGGCAGAAGCACGAGAACGCCAGAATGAATGGCATATCAAATGACAATAGCGCACGAGGGCAGGCGCGCGGAACTGACAAGTTGTCCTTAAAGAAATAAGGACAACTTGTCACTATAACAGATGACCTCGGTCCCCAAACGCAAGGCTGGCAAGCGTAACCTTGGGCACCTGGAGGACTTTAGACGACTGGCTAAAGTCTTCCATAAGAGTGCGCGCAAGCTGAAGGATGCAGCCTATCCAGAGGAAGAAAAACCCCGGGGTATTGGGTGATGGTGCCGCAATGGATTTTGACCCCAAAGAGGGATTCCCTGATTTGGGGGAGGGTAACTTAGAGGATGATGACATTACCTCTGATGCGGCCCATGACTCGGGCAGATTCTGGCACCCACATTTGCCCAACTCAGATCCATTTGAGGGAGACCCTGCCCCTAGTGACATGTTTTATCCCAGGGAATATATCAACCGCGCCCTGCGGAGTCGGTCCCTGAGAGAAAAGTAGCGGAGTATGTGGCGTGCAAACTCTGCCAACCCATTAGTAAATATGTTAGGGCCCACCTACGGGCGGACTGCCCCAGACCATCCCTAAGTGATAAGGTCACAGCGACCCAGGATATTGACCCCAAATTAGGCACCTTCTTCGCCAAATAATAGACAGGTCTTTGCGGTCATGCCCAGACAAACTTCTGGACGTAGTGGGGCCCTTAACCAAGATAATTGAACTGGTGGAACAGGCGAAACAGTCAGGGACACCTCTCCCACCAAACAACGTAGTGGGCTGGGTGGAGAGGGTGATCTGCCTTCTTGGCAGTGCCAACTGCGTCATCTCTGCTGAACATCGTCGTTCCCTGCTGTTCAAAAATCGACCCCAAGCTTGGGGAACTTTTATCCTCGGATGCAGGTCCTGTAGCGAAGGGCACCCTATTTGGTGAACCTTCCGTCAAAGATCCGGGAAAGTTTGTCTCCACGTTCTCGGCCCTCGACAAGGCCCAGTCTTCAATGACAAAGATCTTCCCGGAGAAGGTTTCTGGAGGAGCCAGAAGAGGCAGGGGCAGCTCCTCCGGCTGCCAGTCCTACAAAGGCCCTAACAGACGCAAGCGAAGAGGAACAACGGATGACACGATGGCCATCAGGGAACCTTCTATCCTTCCCATGGTGGTGGTAGAGGGACGCATAACCGAGCAAGAGGAGGAGTCAACAACAGCAATAGATACGATGGTAGGCCTCCTTTTGTCATCAAAACACACAAGATTATGGACGGAATGATGCACATTGGCAAAACATTCACCCCCAGTCACAGATCTGGGGTTTAATCCAACGTTATTTTGCTCACCACGCCACCCCAGTTCAGACATGGCCATATGCAAATTAGTCTTGACCCTGTGCCTCATGGGAACAGTCCAGCCTGAACTGCCAAGCCATGTCTTCCCTGGACCGGAATCAAGCATCCTAGGACCGGTTTCGGGGTTTCACCCCTCTTCAGCCAGGATAGCTTGACTCCAGTGGCGTAGTGAGCGCGGGATCCACGTCTGGGCATACCCTTCCCACATAGGGCGAACAGCAAAACACACAAGATGATGGACGGAATGTTGCATATTGGCAAAACCTTCACCCCCAGTCACAGATCTGGGTTTAATCCATCGTTATTTTGCTCACCACGCCACCCCAGTTCAGACATGGCCATATGCAAATCAGTCTTGACCCTGTGCCTCATGGGAACAGTCCAGCCCGAACTGCCAAGTCATGTCTTCCCTGGACCAGAATCAAGCATCCTATGACCGGTTTCGGGATTTCACCCCTCTTCAGCCAGGATAGCTTGACTCCAGTGGCGTAGTGAGCACGGGACCCACGTCAGGGCATTCCCCTCCCACATAGGGCGGACAGCAAAACACACAAGATGATGGACAGAATGTTGCACATTGGCAAAACCTTCACCCCCAGTCACAGATCTGGGTTTAATCCATCGTTATTTTGCTCACCACGCCACCCCAGTTCAGACATGGCCATATGCAAATCAGTCTTGACCCTGTGCCTCATGGGAACAGTCCAGCCCGAACTGCCAAGCCATGTCTTCTTCCCTGGACTGGAATCAAGCATCCTAGGACCAGTTTCGGGGTTTCACCCCTATTCAGCCAGGATAGCTTGACTCCAGTGGCGTAGTGAGCACGGGAACCACGTCTGGGCATACCCTTCCCTCATAGGGCAAACAGCAAAACACACAAGATGATGGACGGAATGTTGCACATTGGCAAAACATTCACCCCCAGTCACAGATCTGGGTTTATTCCATTGTTATTTTGCTCACCATGCCACCCCAGTTCAGACATGGCCATATGCAAATCAGTCTTGACCCTGTGCCTCATGGGAACAGTCCAGCCCGAACTGCAAAGCCATGTCTTCCCTGGATCGGAATCAAGCAGCCTAGGACCGGTTTCGGGGTTTTACCCCTCTTCAGCCAGGAACTTCTGTACTGGGGTGAATGTATGACATTGTTCTGCATTCTGTCCATCAACTGTTGTTTTTGCATTTGTCACCCCAAGTGGGAAGGGTATGCCCAGACGTGGGTCCCGTGCTCTCCATGCCACTGGAATCAAGCTATCCTGGCTGAAGAGGGGTGAAACCCCGAAACCGGTCCTAGGATGCTTGTTTCCAGTCTAGGGAGGACCTGGCTTGGCAGTTCGGGCTGGACTGTTTCCATGAGGCACAGGGTCAAGACTGATTTGCATATGGCTGGGTTCAAACTGGAACGGCATTGTGAGCACCAAAACAATGCATTTAGGCCCAGATCTCTGTACTGGGGTGAATGTATGACATTGTTCTGCATTCTGTCCATCAACTGTTGTTTTCACATTTTGTCATCACCATTCAGCTTGGGTGGGGAGGTTACACCTATTCGCACACAAATGAGAAGAGATAACAGCATATCAGTGGGTACTGGAGAACGTCCAAGGGTGCCACATAGAGTTCTATGGAACTCCAGCTCAGACGGTGAAACCCAGCTTTCTAGCCATTGCATCTCTGTCATATTCATTTAATGAGTGCGGTATCTTTCATCATCTGTCCCTGAGCATAAGACTTGATTGGTGCCCCCAAGGTCTGAGTAGAAGCCACTGACCCCTCATTTAGAGTGAAAGAGGAAGAAGCAGAATTTCTCTATTACCCCTATTTATTTGCCATATTGTCAGTGGTGGAGTCAAAACCCCCATCATCTAATACATATCAAAGTGTGGTCCAAAATACTATTCAGTGAAATATATGTTGTCACGAATCATCTGGTGAGGGTCATGGAGTGAAGCTTCTATAGTCCTAAACAGTCTGAGTCAATTTTCTGTGGCCCTTAGATGAACTCGCATCATAGGGCTTTATCTAGACAAAGGCAACTTTGAGATAAAGAACAGTGGGGCTTATTTATGAGGCCCTTGCAACACTTTTGCGCCGCATTTGCTTCACTTGTTGTGACACAGCGGCGGTGTAAACAAAGCATCACATTGCAGCATATTTACAAGGTGAAGCATCTAGGCAAATGCATCGCCTTGTAAAGCCCTGCGCCACAATATACCTGTGTCAGGTATAATGTATGGAGGGTGGACGTTCCCACGCAACAAAGACTCATAAGAGTGGTGCAGTGAAATCTATGAGATATCACTACGACACTTCTAGAATGCCATTCCATCAAAACCTTGTGCCTGCTTCTTGGAAGGCGTAAAAGTGATGCATTACATTAAAGATAGGCCTCCCCCATGCATTGCTGAAGTTGTGTCACACTTCTGACACAACTCTAGTAATGCGTCAGTTTTGAGCCGACAGATACGTCAGAAATACTGACGTATTTGTAACCCCTTGCGACATGATGCACCGCACATTAAATATGGCGCATCCATAGTGTCGCAAGGAGGGTGCAGTGAAAACTCTTGTATTGCTATTTTCATGCAGCAATGCAACAGTTTTCATGGCTGCAAAGAGCCTGGCCAAGAATGTCAAAATTAGACTCTACCAGAACCTAGGAATAAAGATTGGGGCTACCCACCCTGACCAGCACACTTGGAGAAGGTGGAGGGCTTGGTTAGGGCCACCTGATTCATTACTTCGCTCCCTTGGGTGTAATTGTGCTCAAAAAGGGCTTTTAATGAGCAGGTGATGGCGGAGTGTTGAGTACTCCCTTAGGTCCCAGGTAATTTTGCCACTCTGAAGTATATGAACCTACAGATTGAGTGAAAAACAAAGAAATGTCGTGACAACCTTTGACCTGGCATGTGACCAGCCCTGAAACTGAATCCCTGAAAGATTTACAAATATTTAACATTTCAGTAAGTTCTTTGGAAATATCTTACCTAAATCATTAAATATGTCAAGTCACTGCCAGTTGCCATTAAAAATGACTCACAAACTACCTTTCATACAATTCACAGAGATTTATGAAGAAATGCCTCTGGCCAGCCCTGTACTTGAGAATGAATATAAAGTGTTTAACAAATATGTAACAGCCGACAAAGTTCTCTGGAAGCCTCTCTGTTAAATCATTAAACATGTCTGTTAGTCATACACAGCTATAGCAGTTTTTATAGTAATTTCTCAGTTAAACCATACCTGTCTGTGATATTCCTACCAAGCAGTGTCCATAAAATGATGTGCAAACTGCATGTTATGAAAGGTCCAGATGCTTCTGCAGAAATGCCCAGGACCTGCTGTGTCTCTTTACCTTTTGGGGATCAGATGTCCTGCTGCTCTAATTGCTGTAGTTGGAAGGAGGACCCCAGGTTTGGTGCTGCTGGGCTGCAAGGCCGTCCCTTACAGAAGAAAGTTGTTCACCAAGAGTGCTAATGACCATTGTCGACAGAGCACAGCACTCTCCTGCTTTCTAGAAGGCGCAAGGAAGGGGCAGCAGCAGATCTTTGGGCAGTGAAACTGGTCATATAAGGATGATCACCCTAAGGGGGTACCGGAGTTTTGTGGTGCAATTGTCAAGGACAGCTGACAGGCCTGCAGGGTTGGTGTCAAGTCAGTTGCTGATCTTCTGTTCTTGCGACTCTTGATGTCTGTATTCTTCTTTTAGGTCAGAAGGTTCTGCATCTCTGGTGCCAGGAGCTCCGCTAAATAAGAGATTTAGCAGTGTTAGGGGAGTGTAGGGTAGTAGCCAATAGGCTACTTAACCCTGGGGTCACTAATACCCCTTTATGATCACTTCCTTTGGGAAGTGGGCATGACCCTGTCCCAGAGTTCCTAGGTTTGCCATATCAAAATTGTATCCACTGCAGGTAGCCCACCTTAGGTGTGGCACTAGCCTGAGGGTGAACACACCTGTCTGACAACTAATTTTCCCTACCGTCCAGGTGCCAAAAGGGCTCCGGTCAGAGGGCTCTGCTTTTTCTCCTGTGAGGGAGGTCAGATTCGTTTACGAAAAGTGGTGGGCTCTTTGAAGCTCCACACCTTGTAATGCTAATTTGCAGCTACTCTGCCAGAGTATTCTTTGTTCCTGACCTCCTGAAAGCAAAGGTCCTCACCCCGGGGACGGAGGGGGGGAGGGGGGGCGGTCAGAAACTCCACTGTGGGGGCAGGCTCACTATAAGGTGTCCCCTGGGTGCATGTATTAATAAATCAGTCAGTAGAATCAGCGTAGGTTTATTAATATGACATTTATTATGCCTGGTTTCAGTGAAGACATCGTTTAGATGGGGAACACGTTTTTAATAGTGACCCGCATATGTTTTAAATGGCTTCCCTGATCACTTGTATTGGAAGTAATGGAACTGACCAGCACAGGGGCATACCTGCTCATGCAGATATGTGCTCACATGTAATGTAAGAGTAGTTATACAAACAGTGGGGTAACCCAGTATCCCTCAGAACCTGGGCAGTATAATGTAAAGAAAACAGTGGTTCTGTTGGGTGAAAGAATTTCTTTGTGCATGAAGCATAAGTCATACGCTGTCTGAACAATATGCAATGTTTAGTTATAAGTAACACACCAAACGGTTTGTATGTTAATCTGATTTTTTATATAGATTACATCATTCATATATGCATCTATATTATCCACAAATATTTTGGAGGGGCCGTCAACAAACAATGTATTTTCATGGGATGTTAATCTGGGGTAAGGCCGTCTCTATTCCGGGCGCTTCTATCTCATTTAGAAGTGCGGGCGGAAGGCAAAAATCCTTGCTCCTCATATGAAGTTAATCTGGGGTAGGGCCGTCTCTATTCCGGGTGCTCCTATCTCATTCAGAAGTGCGGGCGGCAGGCAAAAGTCCTTGCTCGTCTGGTAGGACGCAAGGAGCAAGGATTTTTGCCTGCCGCCCGCACTTCTAAATGAGATAGAAACGCCGCACTGACCTTACAGTAGTGCACCACCAGGGTTGAAACGTCGACTTTATCGCCTGGACCAGTATATAGAACCTGCGTTAAAACGAATTTAGTTATTCCGCAGCTTTACTATAAATATTTGACCTTCTGGCCATTTTGAAATCTTCAATCTTTTAAATCATTGTGTATATATCACGCACATTGTCACTGAGCACCACTTGTCACTTTGTCACTATTTTTTATCACATTGTTTGTTGACGGCCTCTCCAAAATATTTGTGGATAATATAGATGCATATATGAATGACGTAATCTATATAAAAAATCAGATTAACATACAAACCGTTTGGTGTGTTGCTTATAACTAAACATTGCATATTGTTCAGACAGCGTATGACTTATGCTTCATGCACAAAGAAATTCTTTCACCCAACAGAACCACTGTTTTCTTTACACATGTAATGTAAGGCACCCTGCCTTAGGGATGTAAGGCCTGTTGTAGAGGTGACATAAATATTACATGCAGTGTTATGGGACATGGTACACAAAAGTGTGATATGATATGTTTTCACTTTCTAGTGCACCTTGTCACACAGCATCCAGTGGCAGTCTGTGAGAGTTTTGTGCTGGCTCCCTTACAGTGCAAAAAGAATAAATGAGGGATGGAATGCTGAACAATGTCAAACACTCAATCCCTAGTACAGAGTCTGTGCCTAAATCCATTGTTATTTTGCCTTTCACACAATTCCAGTTTGCCAGACCAGGGCCTCCCTGGATCGGAAACAAGCACCTTGGACCTGTTTTAGGGTATCACCCCAATCAGCCAGGATAGCTTGACTCCAGTGGCATGGTGAGCATGGGACCCACATCTCTTCATACCTGTCCCACTTAAGATGTCAAACTCAAAAAGAACAAAAGATGGACGGAATGCTGAACAATGTCAAATACTCACCTCCACTACAGAGATCTGGGCTTAAGTCCATTGTTTTCTTGCTCACCACACAATTCCTGTTTGGAACCAGCCATATGTAAATCAGTCATGACCCTGCTCCCCATGGGAACAGTCCAGCCCGAACTTCCGGACCTGATCCTCCCTGCACCGGAAGTAAGCAGAACTAGGACCGGTTTTGGGGTATCACCTCTCATCAGCCAGAATAGCCTGACTCCGGTGGCACTGTGAGCAGGGGACCCACATCTGTGCATGCCTGTCCACTTAGGGTGACAAATAAAAAAAAAAAAATGATGGAAGGAATGCTGAAAAAAGTACAAATATTCACCCCAGTAGAAAGATATGGGCCTAAATCCACTGTTGCTCTTTTGCTTGCCAGTCCATTCCAGTTTGGAACCAGCCGTATGTAAATCAGTTTTGACACTGCTCTTCATGGAAACAGTTGAGGCTGATCTGCCAGGCTATGTCCTCCCTGCACTGGAGACAAGCATCCTAGGACCGGTTTCAAGGTATCAAACCTCATCAGACAGGTTAGCTTGACTTCGGTGGCATGGTGAGCACAGGACTCACATCTGGAATTACCCGTCCCACTTATGGTGACAACTGCAAAAAGGAACAAATGTTGAACGGATTGCTGAACAATCTCAAAACACTCACCCCCAGTACAGAGATCTAGGCCTAAATCCATCATTTGTTTGCTCACCATTCCATGACAGTTTGGACCTAGCCATATGCAAATCAGTCTTGACCCTGCTCCCTATGGGGTACCTTAGCGTTGCACAAGGTATGCTGCACATTTTAGGGACCCTCTTTAGTACCTATGCCCTAGATACCAGAGGTAGTACTTACTAGGGACTTACAGAGGTTATGAATCCAAAGATGGAAGGTGCACTCATTGTGTTTGGACACATTAAATCAAATAGTCCAAATAGTATAATATTTCTTTCCTTTTATTCTTGTTATTCTTTTTATTCTGATGATTCAAACACGAACAACGCACAGCCAACGCGTTTCGTTCCGTACAGGAACTTCATCAGGGCTGTAATAATCACAAACACAAAAGACAACATTTAAAAGATCATCTATATGTGATAATCATAAAAACAAACATGTAATACATAACTACTCAATCTTTAGAAGAAATGGCACATAAAAAACACATACATATAAAAACTCCTAGACATGTGGATATGTACATATACATAATTATAACAAAAAAGAAAAGAAGTCATTACAAAGACACATACTTTAACATATAATTCAAACGACTGGACAGTACTCCATATTAACAAACGAATTGTGTACGGATGATACAGGGATCATATATAGCTAACATAAGGTATAAAGAAGAGAGAAAAGCAGGAAGAAGGGAAGAGAAGCAAAAGAAAATGTACAATTTAAAGTGAACGAGAAAGGTAAGAAAATATATAGGTGAGAATAGAATCTAAGAAATCAAAAAATACAATGTGCAAAGATATCTATATAGAAAGAGATAAATATATATAAATAATATAACCAAATCATTAATATCGTTTTTTATTGTCACCCTCATCCACAGACGATGAGTAGTGCAATGTCTCAAGTATTTAAAACAATGATTAGTATAAAAACCAATCTGTGGAAAACCCACTAGCATCTCACCTCTTCAAGGAGAGTAGATTATAAGTAAAGTACTCCAAAGACGGTATATATGCTTCTTTAAGACTCGTTTCGTCTCAAACAGAATCAATAAGCCATAGGAAAAATATTACATTCCTATATGAGAATAAAACACATTATCAATAGAGGATAAAGAGTTTCTGGGCGAAAAATATCCCTGAATGGTAAAAAGAGAGATGTTAAGTCACAAACAATAAAAGATCAATGAAAAATCCACCTCAAGTGTTTAAATATAATAAAGATGACCAATGATAACCCAAAGGCTGGTTGTGATGACCAATAATGTCCAACCCAATATATTAGTCTCATCATACCAACAGGAGCCTATCAATATGGTGAGACATAAACCAATACAATCACCATGGTACGTAAATGCATAGATAAAAATATATATTCAGACGCACGAATGAACCAATACTCTCACCTTGCGTGTTTCCATCTCATATGTCAAATAGTACACAAAATAGACCCTCATATGATCCAAATGATGAGATGCATTGAAGATAGCGATATTCCTAAAGGACGTGCAGTGTAAGCTCGTGTAAACACGATAGGTAATATCAATGGTAGAAATTCATAATTACAGTTAGAGGTCTTTTACACGTAATACATGGACCCCCAGAGAAACACCACAAACGGGATCATGACCCCCGAAAGTATTTAGAGATTTGGCAATATTGACAGAGGATGTTAAATATAATCCTGTCTCAAGACAGTATGGAATAGCAAATAATCAAGACTCATTCATATATAGGTTCTGAATAACAATTTCACAAACCATCTATGAGAGGTTCCCCAAACAAGTAAATGACATCTGTTAGCATGTTTGAGTCTATATGTATACCTCTTTATATCATCTCGTCTTCTCTCTCTCCTCTTTATTCTTTTTCTTATTTACTTCCGTTCCCTGTTTACCAAACAAGTATAACATGGTTCGTATATATGTGACTTCTATACTTAAACATATTTGCTTGTATCACACCATTGCCCTGATTCTATAATATTTTTTGCCATTTCTACTTGGTTGCCATTTAGGTGGATCCTGTCCATCTTTGACCCATATGTAAGTCTTCCGTAATGTGGTGACATGAGGGTACTTTCCAGTTTTGGTTTTGAGCCTACCCTGATTATTATTTGGCATTATACTATTGCTCTGTACGTTAATTGATTTTGCCATTTCAACATGGCAGTAACTTTGGTGGTTTTTGCTGTTCCCCATACACCTATGGAAAGTTTCCGCAACATGGTGGGTGTTTGAGAAAACCTTCTTTGGACTGTTGTCTTAATTTCTTCAACTCGCACATTCCAGCACAATTTGGTGCGCGGTTTTAGAATTCACAATGGAAACGATTTTACACTGTTTATGAAGGCTATTATTTTGCCTATCTCGATTGGTGTTTAGGACATTACTGCCCTGTCTTTTCGATCTACGAATGACCATTATAATATGGCCGCCATACATGGGTTTCATGTCCGTCTTCAATTTTTAGCACATAACGTAAAACCCACGTGACGTAAATCCCACGTGACCAAATTCAACGTTGTAACGCGGGATGCCAGATGAAGACTTTAAATGGGGAGTCCCTACGTCCGGCCAGTTGATACTTGACAGCTACCCTGCTTAGACCGAACGCCGGATATAAGGTAGAAGAATTTCGCTTTTTTCCCGTTTGAGCACGCTTGCTAATATTTAGATGGGGATTAATTGTTCCTTGAGCTTTACGAGGACGGGCGTGGGTGGATGAGGTTGACTATTTGGTTTCCTTTTCTGTGTTGCGCTGCGTGTAGGTTTTTGGAGCTTTGGGTACGGGGATAATGCTACCTTGAATAACGTTACGGATGTGGTCAACTTAGTGCCCCCATTTCTCCGCGTAATTTGCAACGTTTTATTAAATACAATTTACGTGGCCCTCAATTCGGTTATCGGGTTTTCACGTGGTTTGTGAAATTGTTATTCAGAACCTATATATGAATGAGTCTTGATTATTTGCTATTCCATACTGTCTTGAGACAGGATTATATTTAACATCCTCTGTCAATATTGCCAAATCTCTAAATACTTTCGGGGGTCATGATCCCGTTTGTGGTGTTTCTCTGGGGGTCCATGTATTACGTGTAAAAGACCTCTAACTGTAATTATGAATTTCTACCATTGATATTACCTATCGTGTTTACACAGGCTTACACTGCACGTCCTTTAGGAATATCGCTATCTTAAATGCATCTCATCATTTGGATCGTATGAGGGTCTATTTTGTGTACTAATTGACATATGAGATGACAACACGCAAGGTGAGCGTATTGGTTCATTCGTGCGTCTGAATATATATTTTTATCTATGCATTTACGTACCATGGTGACTGTATTGGTTTATGTCTCACCATATTGATAGGCTCATGTTGGTATGATGAGACTAATATATTGGGTTGGACATTATTGGTCATCACAACCAGCCTTTGGGTTATCATTGGTCATCTTTATTATATTTAAACACTTGAGGTGGATTTTTTATTGATCTTTTATTGTTTGTGACTTAACATCTCTCTTTTTACCATTCAGGGATATTTTTCGCACAGAAACTCTTTATACTCTATTGATAATGTGTTTTATTCTCATATAGGAATGTAATATTTTTCCTATGGCTTATTGATTCTGTTTGAGACGAAACGAGTCTTAAAGGAGCATATATACCGTCTTTGGAGTACTTTACTTATAATCTACTCTCTTTGAAGAGGTGAGATGCTAGTGGGTTTTCCGCAGATTGGTTTTTATACTAATCATTGTTTTAAATACTTGAGACATTGCACTACTCATCGTCTGTGGATGAGGGTGACAACAACAAACGATATTAATGATTTGGTTATATTATTTATATATATATCTATCTCTTTCTATATAGATATCTTTGCCCATTGTATTTTTTGATTTCTTAGATTCTATTCTCACCTATATATTTTCTTACCTTTCTTGTTCACTTTAAATTGTACATTTTCTTTTGCTTCTCTTCCCTTCTTCCTGCTTTTCTCTCTTCTTTATACCTTATGTTAGCTATATATGATCCCTGTATCATCCGTACACAATGTGGTTGTTAATATGGAGTACTGTCCAGTCGTTTGAATTATATGTTAAAGTATGTGTCTTTGTAATGACTTTTTTTCTTTTTTGTTATAATTATGTATATATACATATCCACATGTCTAGGAGTTTTTATATGTATGTGTTTTTTATGTGCCATTCCTTCTAAAGATTGAGTAGTTATGTATTACATGTTTGTTTTTATGATTATCACATATAGATGTTCTTTTAAATGTTGTCTTTTGTGTTTGTGATTATTACAGCCCTGATGAAGTTCCTGTACGGAACGAAACGCGTTGGCTGTGCGTTGTTCGTGTTTGAATCATCAGAATAAAAAGAATAACAAGAATAAAAGGAAAGAAATACTATACTATTTGGACTATTTGATTTAATGTGTCCAAACACAATGAGTGCACCTTCCATCATTGGATTTATGCTTTGATTCGTTTCACATCTTTGAATGACGGATGTAGGAAGTGTTTTTGCACTTATTTGATAGATTATTAATAATACCTGTGTATTGGTTGAGCTGGACCTCGGTCGGTCATTCTGGTTTCTTTTGTTTCTTGGACTTACAGAGGTGGTGAAGGCCTGGCCACTTGGGAATCAAGTGACCAGTTGTCTTTTTTGGGGGAAAGAACACTGGCACTGGGGACCTAGTTAGTAGGAACCCAGTGTGCTTCAGACAAAGTTGCATCAAAACCAGGCAAAACGTAGGGGAACTACTGCAACAAAACCTAGTTTCCTACAAGGGTTCCCTCTGTGTCCCTTCCATGGGGCCTAGGTGATCAGGGTATCCCTACCTTGCCCCTTATATTTAAAAAATAAAACTTGTTCAGGACAGGGGGCTGAATCCCAGAGTCCTGTAATGGCTGGCAGCGCGCTAGCTCCCACAGTAGTCTGACTCCCGCGGGAACAAGATGGATGATGGGAAAGAGAGCTCCCTTGGCCTATCATAATGCTCTATTTTAAATTGCTGCTTCTGCAGGAATCGATCGACACTCTCGCAGATCCAACCATCCAGATACACATTAATCTTTTAACCTTAACTTCTCAAAAACTACACCAAATCACAAATAGCACAATCTGTGGACCAAGATCCAGCTTCCTGACAAATTTGGTTTCATTCCGTTGAGCAGTTTTTGCTGTAGCTGTGTCTAAAGAAGTCGATGGAAAATGCATGGGAACTTTGCATTTTTGGAACCTCCTCTTGATGGACCATCCCGAAACTTTCCATGCACAAACTAGTAAAAAAGTAGCACCATTTTGGAACGCTTCATGGCGATTCATCAAACGGAGCCAATTATTGGTACACAAATTTTTTTTTGCTGTAGAACAGCTGATCTACATATATGCCCCACCAATCAATTTCTCACAACATAAAAGAAATCGCAATGCACAGAATGCTTATGTTGTCTGTGGAACATGACAAGAGACTAGAGCACTTGACGTCATCTGGTGGTACTTGTCATGAAGTGCACAGAGTTATTAGAACATTAAAAGTTCTCATTATTGATAAACCTGATTGGCTGGCCACAACATGGAAACATGCTGTGGCATCCCTTACAGGACTCTGGGACATGGAACACAATGAAATGCATTATAGTGAATGGCAGGTTTTAAATGTCACAAAAAGGAGCATGTTAAACTGGTGCTAATTGATTTTACTTACAATAAAAATCATTTGTTGGTGGTAGCATACTTATTTTAGTAATTGTGCTGTATTTCTAGGTGATTTTGCTCTGTGAAAAATGTTGATCTTCTGCTGGGATTTCATGAATGATGTTTTTGTCATAGAGGTTCTGAAAGGTGCTCTAGAAGCAAAAATTAGAGCATATTTCTATAAATTCACACTATCTTCCTCAGCCATATGAGAATAATACCTGACATTCACGGTAAATCATGTATTCTATGTCAAGACTGGAGGCAAGGATTACGCATTAATTTCTTCAATCTTAAATCACAGGAAGTTCAAAGGTAAAAGTAAAAACACTGCAAAAATACTACAACTCCCATGAACCACAGGGAGTAACCATGGCAACTAATAGCTCAATCAAGTAATAGTCTGAGAGTCTTTATAATATAGATCATTCCATAGTCCTTCCTCTTTCTTCACTGCTCAACGTCAGTTAAGTCACCTTTTCATTGCTTCCTGACCGTATAGTTAGTGGGATCATTGGGCTTTCTGGTGTAGCATTGTTTAATTAAGTGTGTTTACAGCGAGCATTTGTTCTTTCTCTTAAGCGATACCTTGATAGCAAATTGGTTCATTCCCAGCGGCAGGCAAACTGATGAGCGTGTCTCTTTTACCACGTCGGTGCGTTATGTGGTGCTCTTTTGCACTTCTCAACGCATTCCTTTTGCAGCGGAGCAGCTCTGTCAACATTGCAGCGGCTGCGCAGCGCTGAGGGAGGTAGAACGGTCTTCCCGGTTTCTGCTTTTTCCCTCCAGGCCTCCAGAGGCAGAACGATTGAAGGGCTTAGTCTAAAAAGTTGATTTTCTGGTGGTGACACACCGCGAGTGCGGCACGAGTGGCAAGCTTGTCACCTTGAAGGTAAATAAGAACTCAACCACCACCTCAGAGCACCAGCCAGGGGGATGCCCTTATATAACATTTGCAGGGCATAGTGATGCTCTCACCCTTAAAGATGCACTCCCAGAGGGACCACAACTATTCACCCTCATGTACCTCTGAGGAGGTTTGCCCCCCACCAGTGACGCCTTCCTGTAGAGGTGGACAAGCTCCTTATCCAGGCCATCTTTGAGGTGCTTGCTCCTCTGCAGGAGCGTGTCACCAAACTGTTATCCCAAGTATACAAAGGCACAGGGATACTGGGGGACGGAGGGACTGGGCCTAGTGAGATGACCTCGTTCCCCAAATGCAAGGCCGGCAAGCGTAACGCTGGGCACCTGGAGGACTTTAGACGACTGGCTAAGTCTTCCATAAGAGTGCGCGCACGCTGAAGGATGCAGCCTATCGAGAGGAAGAAAAACCCGGGGTATTGGGTGATGGTGCCGCAATGGATTTTTACCCCAAAGAGGGATTCCCTGATTTGGGGGAGGGTAACTTAGAGGATGATGACATTACCTCTGATGCGGCCCATGACTCGGGCAGATTCTGGCACCCACATTTGCCCAACTCAGATTCATTTGAGGGAGACCCTGCCCCTAGTGACATGTTTTATCCCAGGGAATATATCAACCGCGCTCTGCGGAGTCGGTCCCTGAGAGAAAAGTAGCGGAGTATGTGGCGTGCAAACTCTGCCAACCCATTAGTAAATATGTTAGGGCCCACCTATGGGCGGACTGCCCCAGACCATCCCTAAGCGATAAGGTCACAGCGACCCAGGATATTGACCCCAAATTAGGCACCTTCTTCGCCAAATACATGAGGGACCTCAAGAAGGGGATAGACAGGTCCTTGCGGTCATGCCCAGACAAACTTCTGGACGTAGTGGGGCCCTTAACCAAGATAATTGAACTGGTGGAGCAGGCGAAACAGTCAGGGACACCTCTCCCACCAGACAACGTAGTGGGCTGGGTGGAGAGGGTGATCTGCCTTCTTGGCAATGCCAACTGCGTCATCTCTGCTGAACATCATCGTTCCCTGCTGTTCAAAAATCGACCCCAAGCTGGGGGAACTTTTATCCTCGGATGCAGGTCCGGTAGCGAAGGGCACCCTATTTGATGAACCTTCCGTCAAAGAACTGGGAACGTTTGTCTCCACGTTCTCGGCCCTCGACAAGGCCCAGTCTTCAATGATAAAGATCTTCCAGGAGAAGGTTTCTGGAGGAGCCAGAAGAGGCAGGGGCAGCTCCTCCGGCCGCCAGTCCTACAAAGGCCCTAACAGACGCAAGCGAAGAGGAACAACGGATGACACGATGGCCATCAGGGAACCTTCTATCCTTCCCATGGTGGTGGTAGAGGGAAGCATAACCGAGCCAAAGGAGGAGTCAACAACAGCAATAGATACGATGGTAGGCCCCCTTTTGTCATCAAAGCACACAAGATTATGGACGGAATGATAAACATTGGCAAAACATTCACCCCCAGTCACAGATCTGGGTTTAATCCATCGTTATTTTGCTCACCACGCCACCCCAGTTCAGACATGGCCATCTGCAAATCAGTCTTGTCCCTGTGCCTCATGGGAACAGTCCAGCCCGAACTGCCAAGCCATGTCTTCTTCCCTGGACTGGAATCAAGCATCCTAGGACCAGTTTCGGGGTTTCACCCCTATTCAGCCAGGATAGCTTGACTCCAGTGGCGTAGTGAGCACGGGAACCACGTCTTGGCATACCCTTCCCTCATAGGGCGAACAGCAAAACACACAAGATGATGGACGGAATGTTGCACATTGGCAAAACATTCACCCCCAGTCACAGATCTGGGTTTATTCCATTGGTATTTTGCTCACCATGCCACCCCAGTTCAGACATGGCCATATGCAAATCAGTCTTGACCCTGTGCCTCATGGGAACAGTCCAGCCCGAGCTGCCAAGCCATGTCTTCCCTGGACCGGAATCAAGCAGCCTAGGACCGGTTTCGGGGTTTTACCCCTCTTCAGCCAGGAACTTCTGTACTGGGGTGAATGTATGACATTGTTCTGCATTCTGCCCATCAACTGTTGTTTTTGCATTTGTCACCCCAAGTGGGAAGGGTATGCCCAGACGTGGGTCCCGTGCTCTCCATGCCACTGGAATCAAGCTATCCTGGCTGAAGAGGGGTGAAACCCCGAAACCGGTCCTAGGATGCTTGTTTCCAGTCTAGGGAGGACCTGGCTTGGCAGTTCGGGCTGGACTGTTTCCATGAGGCACAGGGTCAAGACTGATTTGCATATGGCTGGGTTCAAACTGGAAAGGCATGGTGAGCAAAAAAACAATGCATTTAGGCCCAGATCTCTGTACTGGGGTGAATGTATGACATTGTTCTGCATTCTGTCCATCAACTGTTGTTTTCACATTTTGTCATCACCATTCAGCTTGGGTGGGGAGGTTACGCCTATTCGCACACAAATGAGAAGAGATAACAGCATATCAGTGGGTACTGGAGAACGTCCAAGGGTGCCACATAGAGTTCTATGGAACTCCAGCTCAGACGGTGAAACCCAGCTTTCTAGCCATTGCATATCTGTCATTTTCATTTAATGAGTGCGGTATCTTTCATCATCTGTCCCTGAGCATAAGACTTGATTGGTGCCCACAAGGTCTGAGTAGAAGCCACTGACCCCTCATTTAGAGTGAAAGAGGAAGAAGCAGAATTTCTCTATTACCCCTATTTATTTGCCATATTGTCAGTGGTGGAGTCAAAACCCCCATCATCTAATACATATCAAAGTGTGATCCAAAATACTATTCAGTGAAATATATGTTGTCACTAATCATCTGGTGAGGGTCATTGAGTGAAGCATCTATAGTCCTAAACAGTCTAAGTCAATTTTCTGTGGCCCTTAGATGAACTCCCATCATAGGGCTGTAGACAAAGGCAACTTTGAGTTAAAGAACAGTGGGGCTTATTTATGAGGCCCTTGCAACACTTTTGCGCCGCATTTGCTTCACTTGTTGTGACACAGCGGCGGTGTAAACAAAGCATCACATTGCAGCATATTTACAAGGTGAAGCATCTAGGCAAATGCATCGCCTTGTAAAGCCCTGCGCCACAATATACCTGTGTCAGGTATAATGTATGGAGGGTGGACGTTCCCACGCAACAAAGACTCATAAGAGTAGTGCAGTGAAATCTATGAGATATCACTGCGACACTTCTAGAATGCCATTCCATCAAAACCTTGTGCCTGCTTCTTGGAAGGCGTAAAAGTGATGCAGTACAATAAAGATAGGCCTCCCCCACGCATTGCTGAAGTTGTGTCACACTTCTGACACAACTCTAGTAATGCGTCAGTTTTGAGCCGACAGATACGTCAGAAATACTGACGTATCTGTCACCCCTTGTGACATGATGCACCGTACATTAAATATGGCGCATCCATAGTGTCGCAAGGAGGGTTCAGTGAAAACTCTTGTATTGCTATTTTCATGCAGCAATGCAACAGTTTTCATGGCTGCAAAGAGCCTGACGAAGAATGTCAAAATTAGACTCTACCAGAACCTAGGACTAAAGATCGGGGCTACCCACACTGACCAGCACACTTGGAGAAGGTGGAGGGCTTGGTTAGGGCCACCTGATTCATTACTTCGCTCCCTTGGGTGTAATTGTGCTCAAAAAGGGCTTTTAATGAGCAGGTGATGGCGGAGTCTTGAGTACTCCCTTAGGTCCCTTGTAATTTTGCCACTCTGAAATATATGAAACTACAGATTGAGTGAAAAACAAAGAAATGTCGTGACAACCTTTGACCTGGCATGTGACCAGCCCTGAAACTGAATCCCTGAAAGATTTACAAATATTTAACATTTCAGTAAGTTCTTTGGAAATATCTTACCTAAATAATTAAATATGTCAAGTCACTGACAGTTGCCATTAAAAATGACTCACAAACTACCTTTCATACAATTCACAGAGATTTCTGAAGAAATGCCTCTGGCCAGCCCTGTACTTGAGAATGAATATAGAGTGTTTAACAAATATGTAACAGCCGACAAAGTTCTCTGGAAGCCTCTCTGTTAAATCATTAAACATGTCTGTTAGTCATACACAGCTATAGCAGTTTTTATAGTAATTTCTCAGTTAAACCATACCTGTCTGTGATATTCCTACCAAGCAGTGTCCATAAAATGATGTGCAAACTGCATGTTATGAAAGGTCCAGATGCTTCTGCAGAAATGCCCAGGACCTGCTGTGTCTCTTTACCTTTTGGGGATCAGATGTCCTGCTGCTCTAATTGCTGTAGTTGGAAGGAGGACCCCAGGGTTGGTGCTGCTGGGCTGCAAGGCCGTCCCTTACAGAAGAAAGTTGTTCACCAAGAGTGCTAATGACCATTGTCGACAGAGCACAGCACTCTCCTGCTTTCTAGAAGGCGCAAGGAAGGGGCAGCAGCAGATCTTTGGGCAGTGAAACTGGTCATATAAGGATGAGCACCCTAAGGGGGTACCGGAGTTTTGTGGTGCAATTGTCAAGGATAGCTGACAGGCCTGCAGGGTTGGTGTCAAGTCAGTTGCTGATCTTCTGTTCTTGCGACTCTTGATGTCTGTATTCTTCTTTTAGGTCAGAAGGTTCTGCATTTCTGGTGCCAGGAGCTCCGCTAAATAAGAGATTTAGCAGTGTTAGGGGAGCGTAGGGTAGTAGCCAATAGGCTACTTAACCCTGGGGTCACTAATACCCCTTTATGATCACTTCCTTTGGGAAGTGGGCATGACCCTGTCCCAGAGTTCCTTGGTTTGCCATATCAAAATTGTATCCACTGCAGGTAGCCCACCTTAGGTGTGGCACTAGCCTGAGGGTGAACACACCTGTCTGACAACTAATTTTCCCTACCGTCCAGGTGCCAAAAGGGCTCCGGTCAGAGGGCTCTGCTTTTTCTCCTGTGAGGGAGGTCAGATTCGTTTACCAAAAGCGGTGGGCTCTTTGAAGCTCCACACCTTGTAATGCTAATTTGCAGCTACTCTGCCAGAGTATTCTTTGTTCCTGACCCCCTGAGAGCAAAGGTCCTCACCCCGGGGAAGGAGGGGGGGGGCGGTCAGAAACTCCAATGTGGGGGCAGGCTCACTCTAAGGTGTCCCCTGGGTGCATGTATTAATAAATCAGTCAGTAGAATCAGCGTAGGTTTATTAATATGACATTTATTATGCCTGGTTTCAGAGAAGACATCGTTTAGATGGGGAACACGTTTTTAATAGTGACCCGCATATGTTTTAAATGGCTTCCCTGATCACTTGTATTGGAAGTAATGGAACTGACCAGCACAGGGGCATACCTGCTCATGCAGATATGTGCTCACATGTAATGTAAGAGTAGTTATACAAACAGTGGGGTAACCCAGTATTCCTCAGAACCTGGGCAGTATAATGTAAAGAAAACAGTGGTTCTGTTGGGTGAAAGAATTTCTTTGTGCATGAAGCATAAGTCATACGCTGTCTGAACAATAATCAATGTTTAGTTATAAGCAACACACCAAACGGTTTGTATGTTAATCTGATTTTTTATATAGATTACGTCATTCATATATGCATCTATATTATCCACAAATATTTTGGAGAGGCCGTCAACAAACAATGTGATAAAAAATAGTGACAAAGTGACAAGTGGTGCTCAGTGACAATGTGCGTGATATATACACAATGATTTAAAAGATTGAAGATTTCAAAATGGCCAGAAGGTCAAATATGTATAGTAAAGCTGCGGAATAACTAAATTCGTTTTAACACAGGTTCTATATACTGGTCCAGGCGATAAAGTCGACGTTTCAACCCTGGTGCTGCACTACTGTAAGGTCAGTGCGGCGCTTCTATCTCATTTAGAAGTGCGGGCGGCAGGCAAAAATACTTGCTCCTTGCGTCCTACCAGACGAGCTAGGACTTTTGCCTGCCGCCCGCACTTCTGAATGAGATAGGAGCGCCCGGAATAGAGACGGCCCTACCCCAGATTAACTTCATATGAGGAGCAAGGATTTTTGCCTTCCGCCCGCACTTCTAAATGAGATAGAAGCGCCCGGAATAGAGACGGCCTTACCCCAGATTTACATCCCATGAAAATACATTTATGGAGCCCTCATTTGCACATCGCGAACCCCGAGTGCTACGTGACCAGCGAGTCAACTGCCCTCACATGTAACATAGGCCCACCACTACCAAATAATCCATAATTAGAATCCCATCCCGAGATTTACGTTGGATGTATACCTCTTGAAGGGCCCAGACCACACTTGAATTTTAATCACACTCAGGCCGTCACCCTTTGCCTAAGTCCTGATGAAGACCCGCACTGACCTTACAGTAGTGCAGCACCAGGGTTGAAACGTCGACTTTATCGCCTGGACCAGTATATAGAACCTGCGTTAAAACGAATTTAGTTATTCTGCAGCTTTACTATGAATATTTGACCTTCTGGCCATTTTGAAATCTTCAATCTTTTAAATCATTGTGTATATATCACGCACATTGTCACTGAGCACCACTTGTCACTAGTTTTTTATCACACTGTTTGTTGACGGCCTCTCCAAAATATTTGTGGATAATATAGATGCATATATGAATGACGTAATCTATATAAAAAATCAGATTAACATACAAACCGTTTGGTGTGTTGCTTATAACTAAACATTGCATATTGTTCAGACAGCGTATGACTTATGCTTCATGCACAAAGAAATTCTTTCACCCAACAGAACCACTGTTTTCTTTACACATGTAATGTAAGGCACCCTGCCTTAGGGATGTAAGGCCTGTTGTAGAGGTGACATAAATATGACATGCAGTGTTATGGGACGTGGTACACAAAAGTGTGATATGATATGTTTTCACTTTCTAGTGCACCTTGTCACAGCATCCAGTGGCAGTCTGTGAGAGTTTTGTGCTGGCTCCCTTACAGTGCAAAAAGAATAAATGAGGGATGGAATGCTGAAAAATGTCAAACACTCAACCCCTAGTACAGAGTCTGTGACTAAATCCATTGTTATTTTGCCTTTCACACAATTCCAGTTTGCCAGACCAGGGCCTCCCTGGATCGGAAACAAGCACCTTGGACCTGTTTTAGGGTATCACCCCAATCAGCCAGGATAGCTTGACTCCAGTGGCATGGTGAGCATGGGACCCACATCTCTTCATACCTGTCCCACTTAAGATGTCAAACTCAAAAAGAACAAAAGATGGACGGAATGCTGAACAATGTCAAATACTCACCTCCACTACAGAGATCTGGGCTTAAGTCCATTGTTTTCTTGCTCACCACACAATTCCTGTTTGGAACCAGCCATATGCAAATCAGTCATGACCCTGCTCCCCATGGGAACAGTCCAGCCCGAACTTCCGGGCCTGATCCTCCCTGCACCGGAAGTAAGCAGAACTAGGACCGGTTTTGGGGTATCACCTCTCATCAGCCAGAATAGCCTGACTCCGGTGGCACTGTGAGCAGGGGACCCACATCTGTGCATGCCTATCCACTTAGGGTGACAAATTAAAAAAAAAAATGATGGAAGGAATGCTGAAAAAAGTACAAATATTCACCCCAGTAGAAAGATATATGCCTAAATCCACTGTTGCTCTTTTGCTTGCCAGTCCATTCCAGTTTGGAACCAGCCGTATGTAAATCAGTTTTGACACTGCTCTTCATGGAAACAGTTGAGGCTGATCTGCCAGGCCATGTCCTCCCTGCACTGGAAACAAGCATCCTAGGACCGGTTTCAAGGTATCAAACCTCATCAGACAGGTTAGCTTGACTTCGGTGGCATGGTGAGCACAGGACTCACATCTGGGATTACCCGTCCCACTTATGGTGACAACTGCAAAAAGGAACAAATGTTGAACGGATTGCTGAACAACCTCATAACACTCACCCCCAGTACAGAGATCTAGGCCTAAATCCATCCTTTGTTTGCTTACCATTCCATGACAGTTTGTACCTAGCCATATGCAAATCAGTCTTGACCCTGCTCCCTATGGGGTACCTTAGCGTTGCACAAGATATGCTGCACATTTTAGGGACCCTCTTTAGTACCTATGCCCTAGCTACCAGAGGTAGTACTTACTAGGGACTTACAGAGGTGCTGAAGGCCTGGCCACTTGGGAATCAAGTGACCAGTTGTCTTTTTTGGGGGAAAGAACACTGGCACTGGGGACCTAGTTAGTAGGAACCCAGTGTGCTTCAGAAAAAGTTGCATCAAAACCAGGCAAAACATAGGGGGACTACTGCAACAAAACCTAGTTTCCTACAAGGGTTCCCTCTGTGTCCCCTCCATGGGGCCTAGGTGATCAGGGTATCCCTACCTTGCCCCTTATATTTAAAAAAAAAACTTGTTCAGGACAGGGGGCTGAATCCCAGAGTCCTGTAATGGCTGGCAGCCAATCAGAGCGCTAGCTCCCACAGTAGTCTGACTCCCGCGGGAACAAGATGGATGATGGGAAAGAAAGCTCCCTTGGCCTATCATAATGCTCTATTTTAAATTGCTGCTTCTGCAAGAATCGATCGACACTCTCGCAGATCCAACCATCCAGATACACATTAATCTTTTAACCTTAACTTCTCAAAAACTACACCAAATCACAAATAGCACAATCTGTGGACCAAGATCCAGCTTCCTGACAAATTTGGTGTCATTCCGTTGAGCAGTTTTTGCTGTAGCTGTGTCTAAAGAAGTCTATGGAAAATGCATGGGAACTTTGATGGACCATCCCGAAACTTTCCATGCACAAACTAGTAAAAAAGTAGCACCATTTTGGAACGCTTCATGGAGATTCATCAAACGGAGCCAATTATTGGTACACAAAAAATGTTTTGCTGTAGAACAGCTGATCTACATATACGCCCCACCAATCAATTTCTCACAACATAAAAGAAATCGCAATGCACAGAATGCTTATGTTGTCTGTGGAACATGACAAGAGACTAGAGCACTTGACGTCATCTGGTGGTACTTGTCATGAAGTGCACAGAGTTATTAGAACATTAAAAGTTCTCATTATTGATAAACCTGATTGGCTGGCCACAACATGGAAACATGCTGTGGCATCCCTTACAGGACTCTGGAACATGGAACACAATGAAATGCATTGTAGTGAATGGCAGGTTTTAAATGTCACAAAAAGGAGCATGTTAAACTGGTGCTAATAGATTTTACTTACAATAAAAATCATTTGTTGGTGGTATCATACTTATTTTAGTAATCGTGCTGTATTTCTAGGTGATTTTGCTCTGTGAAAAATTTTGATCTTCTGCTGGGATTTCATGAATGATGTTTTTGTCGTAGAGGTTCTGGAAGGTCCTCTAGAAGCAAAAATTAGAGCATATTTCTATAAATTCACACTATCTTCCTCAGCCATATGAGAATAATACCTGACATTCACGGTAAATCATGTATTCTATGTCAAGACTTGAGGCAAGGATTACGCATTACTTTCTTCAATCTTAAATCACAGGAAGTTCAAAGGTAAAAGTAAAAACACTGCAAAAATACTACAACTCCCATGAACCACAGGGAGCAACCATGGCAACTAATAGCTCAATCAAGTAATAGTCTGAGAGTCTTTATAATATAGATCATTCCATAGTCCTTCCTCTTTCTTCACTGCTCAACGTCAGTTAAGTCACCTTTTCATTGCTTCCTGACCGTATAGTTAGTGGGATCATTGGGCTTTTTGGTGTAGCATTGTTTAATTAAGTTAGTTTACAGCGAGCATTTGTTCTTTATCTTAAGCGATACCTTGATAGCAAATTGGTTCATTCCCAGCGGCAGGCAAACTGATGAGCGTGTCTCTTTTACCACGTCGGTGCGTTATGTGGTGCTCTTTTGCTCTTCTCAACGCATTCCTTTTGCAGCGGAGCAGCTCTGTCAACATTGCAGCGGCTGCGCAGCGCTGAGGGAGGTAGAACGGTCTTCCCGGTTTCTGCTTTTTCCCTCCAGGCCTCGTCTGACACTGCAGAGGCAGTACGATTGAAGGGCTTAGTCTAAAAAGTTGATTTTCTGGTGGTGACACACCGCGAGTGCGGCACGAGTGGCAAGCTTGTCACCTTGAAGGTAAATAAGAACTCAACCACCACCTCAGAGCACCAGCCAGGGGGATGCCCTTATATAACATTTGCAGGGCATAGTGATGCTCTCACCCTTAAAGATGTAGTCCCAGAGGGACCACAACTATTCACCCTCATGTACCTCTGAGGAGGTTTGCCCCCCACCAGTGACGCCTTCCTGTAGAGGTGGACAAGCTCCTTATCCAGGCCATCTCTCAGGGGCTTGCTCCTCTGCAGTAGCGTGTCACCAAACTGTCGTCCCAAGTATACAAAGGCACAAGGATACTGGGGGACGGAGGGGCTGGGCCTAGTGGGATGACCTCGGTCCCCAAACGCAAGGCCGGCAAGCGTAACGCTGGGCACCTGGAGGACTTTAGACGACTGGCTAAAGTCTTCCATTAGAGTGCGCGCACGCTGAAAATTCAGCCTATCGAGAGGAAGAAAAACCCGGGGTATTGGGTGATGGTGCCGCAATGGATTTTGACCCCAAAGAGGGATTCCCTGATTTGGGGGAGGGTAACTTAGTGGATGATGACATTACCTCTGATGCGGCCCATGACTCAGGCAGATTCTGGCACCCACATTTGCCCAACTCAGATTCATTTGAGGGAGACCCTGCCCCTAGTGACATGTTTTATCCCAGGGAATATATCAACCGCGCCCTGCGGAGTCGGTCCCTGAGAAAAAAGTAGCGGAGTATGTGGCGTGAAAACTCTGCCAACCCATTAGTAAATATGTTAGGGCCCACCTATGGGCGGACTGCCCCAGACCATCCCTAAGCGATAAGGTCACAGCGACCCAGGATATTGACCCCAAATTTGGCACCTTCTTCGCCAAATACATGAGGGACCTCAAGAAGGGGATAGACAGGTCCTTGCGGTCATGCCCAGACAAACTTCTGGACGTAATGGGGCCCTTAACCAAGATAACTGAACTGGTGGAACAGGCGAAACAGTCAGGGACACCTCTCCCACCAGACAACGTAGTGGGCTGGGTGGAGAGGGTGATCTGCCTTCTTGGCAATGCCAACTGCGACATCTCTGCTGAACATCGTCGTTCCCTGCTGTTCAAAAATCGACCCCAAGCTGGGGGCACTTTTATCCTCGGATGCAGGTCCGGTAGCGAAGGGCACCCTATTTGGTGAACCTTCCGTCAAAGAACTGGGAAAGTTTGTCTCCACGTTCTCGGCCCTCGACAAGGCCCAGTCTTCAATGACAAAGATCTTCCAGGAGAAGGTTTCTGGAGGAGCCAGAAGAGGCAGGGGCAGCTCCTCCGGCCGCCAGTCCTACAAAGGCCCTAACAGACGCAAGCGAAGAGGAACAACGGATGACACGATGGCCATCAGGGAACCTTCTATCTTTCCCATGGTGGTGGTAGAGGGAAGCATAACCGAGCCAGAGGAGGAGTCAAAAACAGCAATAGATACGATGGTAGGCCCCCTTTTGTCATCAAAACACACAAGATTATGGACGGAATGATGCACATTGGCAAAACATTCACCCACAGTCACAGATCTGGGTTTAATCCAACGTTATTTTGCTCACCACGCCACCCCAGTTCAGACATGGCCATCTGCAAATCAGTCTTGACCCTGTGCCTCATGGGAACAGTCCAGCCCGAACTGCCAAGCCATGTCTTCCCTGGACCGAAATCAAGCATCCTAGGACCGGTTTCGGGGTTTCACCCCTCTTCAGCCAGGATAGCTTGACTCCAGTGGCGTAGTGAGCACGGGACCCACGTCTGGGCATACCCTTCCCACATAGGGCGAACAGCAAAACACACAAGATGATGGACGGAATGTTGCACATTGGCAAAACCTTCACCCCCAGTCACAGATCTGGGTTTAATCCATCGTTATTTTGCTCACCACGCCACCCCAGTTCAGACATGGCCATATGCAAATCAGTCTTGACCCTGTGCCTCATGGGAACAGTCCAGCCCGAACTGCCAAGCCATGTCTTCTTCCCTGGACTGGAATCAAGCATCCTAGGACCAGTTTCGGGGTTTCACCCCTATTCAGCCAGGATAGCTTGACTCCAGTGGCGTAGTGAGCACGGGAACCACGTCTTGGCATACCCTTCCCTCATAGGGCGAACAGCAAAACACACAAGATGATGGACGGAATGTTGCACATTGGCAAAACATTCACCCCCAGTCACAGATCTGGGTTTATTCCATTGTTATTTTGCTCACCATGCCACCCCAGTTCAGACATGGCCATATGCAAATCAGTCTTGACCCTGTGCCTCATGGGAACAGTCCAGCCCGAGCTGCCAAGCCATGTCTTCCCTGGACCGGAATCAAGCAGCCTAGGACCGGTTTCGGGGTTTTACCCCTCTTCAGCCAGGAACTTCTGTACTGGGGTGAATGTATGATATTGTTCTGCATTCTGTCCATCAACTGTTGTTTTTGCATTTATTATTATTATTATTATTAGGAGTTTTATATCGCGCACGGTTACCCTTGGGCATCCCAGCGCTTGCATTGGGAACCCGTCCTGGTTTTTCCCTGTGAGATAATCCATACTGGGCATCCCCAAGGTGAAAGCCAGGCATCCCGCCGCGGGGGGGCCGTTGTGGAGATTAAGCAAGCTAGTTGCCCAGAGCTGCCTAGTGTGAACTCATGCTTAGAGTAGGCACCGAAGCGAGAATTATCAAGTCCGTGGACAATTGGGCTCCAGACCCTGCCGCGTCGGGAATCGAACCCTGGTCCCGGGTCTGACCTCTGCTTCAGGGTATGCCTGCTCTAACCAGTGAGCTACACTTCTCCACACTTGTCACCCCAAGTGGGAAGGGTATGCCCAGACGTGGGTCCCGTGCTCTCCATGCCACTGGAATCAAGCTATCCTGGCTGAAGAGGGGTGAAACCCCGAAACCCGTCCTAGGATGCTTGTTTCCAGTCTAGGGAGGACCTGGCTTGGCAGTTCGGGCTGGACTGTTTCCATGAGGCACAGGGTCAAGACTGATTTGCATATGGCTGGGTTCAAACTGGAAAGGCATGGTGAGCAAAAAAACAATGCATTTAGGCCCAGATCTCTGTTCTGGGGTGAATGTATGACATTGTTCTGCATTCTGTCCATCAACTGTTGTTTTCACATTTTGTCATCACCATTCAGCTTGGGTGGGGAGGTTACGCCTATTCGCACACAAATGAGAAGAGATAACAGCATATCAGTGGGTACTGGAGAACGTCCAAGGGTGCCACATAGAGTTCTATGGAACTCCAGCTCAGACGGTGAAACCCAGCTTTCTAGCCATTGCATATCTGTCATTTTCATTTAATGAGTGCGGTATCTTTCATCATCTGTCCCTGAGCATAAGACTTGATTGGTGCCCACAAGGTCTGAGTAGAAGCCACTGACCCCTCATTTAGAGTGAAAGAGGAAGAAGCAGAATTTCTCTATTACCCCTATTTATTTGCCATATTGTCAGTGGTGGAGTCAAAACCCCCATCATCTAATACATATCAAAGTGTGATCCAAAATACTATTCAGTGAAATATATGTTGTCACTAATCATCTGGTGAGGGTCATTGAGTGAAGCATCTATAGTCCTAAACAGTCTAAGTCAATTTTCTGTGGCCCTTAGATGAACTCCCTTCATAGGGCTGTAGACAAAGGCAACTTTGAGTTAAAGAACAGTGGGGCTTATTTATGAGGCCCTTGCAACACTTTTGCGCCGCATTTGCTTCACTTGTTGTGACACAGCGGCGGTGTAAACAAAGCATCACATTGCAGCATATTTACAAGGTGAAGCATCTAGGCAAATGCATCGCCTTGTAAAGCCCTGCGCCACAATATACCTGTGTCAGGTATAATGTATGGAGGGTGGACGTTCCCACGCAACAAAGACTCATAAGAGTAGTGCAGTGAAATCTATGAGATATCACTGCGACACTTCTAGAATGCCATTCCATCAAAACCTTGTGCCTGCTTCTTGGAAGGCGTAAAAGTGATGCAGTACAATAAAGATAGGCCTCCCCCACGCATTGCTGAAGTTGTGTCACACTTCTGACACAACTCTAGTAATGCGTCAGTTTTGAGCCGACAGATACGTCAGAAATACTGACGTATCTGTCACCCCTTGTGACATGATGCACCGTACATTAAATATGGCGCATCCATAGTGTCGCAAGGAGGGTGCAGTGAAAACTCTTGTATTGCTATTTTCATGCAGCAATGCAACAGTTTTCATGGCTGCAAAGAGCCTGACGAAGAATGTCAAAATTAGACTCTACCAGAACCTAGGACTAAAGATCGGGGCTACCCACACTGACCAGCACACTTGGAGAAGGTGGAGGGCTTGGTTAGGGCCACCTGATTCATTACTTCGCTCCCTTGGGTGTAATTGTGCTCAAAAAGGGCTTTTAATGAGCAGGTGATGGCGGAGTGTTGAGTACTCCCTTAGGTCCCTTGTAATTTTGCCACTCTGAAATATATGAAACTACAGATTGAGTGAAAAACAAAGAAATGTCGTGACAACCTTTGACCTGGCATGTGACCAGCCCTGAAACTGAATCCCTGAAAGATTTACAAATATTTAACATTTCAGTAAGTTCTTTGGAAATATCTTACCTAAGTAATTAAATATGTCAAGTCACTGACAGTTGCCATTAAAAATGACTCACAAACTACCTTTCATACAATTCACAGAGATTTCTGAAGAAATGCCTCTGGCCAGCCCTGTACTTGAGAATGAATATAGAGGGGCTCATTTATGAGCCCCTGCGTCACTTTTGC
The DNA here is from genome assembly GCF_964204655.1 of Triturus cristatus. Taxonomy (NCBI): domain Eukaryota; kingdom Metazoa; phylum Chordata; class Amphibia; order Caudata; family Salamandridae; genus Triturus; species Triturus cristatus. The sequence continues at coordinate 1,197,313,415 of NC_140582.1, read as the reverse complement.
GCCGCCGGTGCGCCACTTTTTGTGACGCACCAGTGGCGTAAAACATGTGCCATGTTGCGCCATATTTACAAAGTGACGCATCTAGGTAGATGCGTCACTTTGTAAACCCCTGCGCCACATTATACCTGCGCCAGGTATAATGTATGCAAGGGGGGCGTTTTGACGCAACAAAGGGTCGTAGAAGTGACGCAGTGAAATCTACGAGATTTCACTGCGCCACTTCTAGGGTGCAAATGCGTCAATTTCTTGCGCCTGCCTCAAGGCAGGCGTAAGACTGACGCAGACCCTTTCACATGGGGCTTGCCCCATGTGAAAGGACACATTGCTGGAGTTGCGTCACTTTTGTGACACATTCCAGCGATGCGTCACTTTTGCGCCTACAGATACGTCAGAAATACTGACGTATCTGTGACTCCTTGCGACATGATGCGTCATACTGTAAATATGACGCATCACTGGAGTCGCAGGGAGGGCGCAGTGAAAAGTGGCGCATCACTGTTTTCACGCAGTGATGCGTCACTTTTCATAAATGAGGCCCAGAGTGTTTAACAAATATGTAACAGCCGACAAAGTTCTCTGGAAGCCTCTCTGTTAAATCATTAAACATGTCTGTTAGTCATACACAGCTATAGCAGTTTTTATAGTAATTTCTCAGTTAAACCATACCTGTCTGTGATATTCCTACCAAGCAGTGTCCATAAAATGATGTGCAAACTGCATGTTATGAAAGGTCCAGATGCTTCTGCAGAAATGCCCAGGACCTGCTGTGTCTCTTTACCTTTTGGGGATCAGATGTCCTGCTGCTCTAATTGCTGTAGTTGGAAGGAGGACCCCAGGGTTGGTGCTGCTGGGCTGCAAGGCCGTCCCTTACAGAAGAAAGTTGTTCACCAAGAGTGCTAATGACCATTGTCGACAGAGCACAGCACTCTCCTGCTTTCTAGAAGGCGCAAGGAAGGGGCAGCAGCAGATCTTTGGGCAGTGAAACTGGTCATATAAGGATGAGCACCCTAAGGGGGTACCGGAGTTTTGTGGTGCAATTGTCAAGGACAGCTGACAGGCCTGCAGGGTTGGTGTCAAGTCAGTTGGTGATCTTCTGTTCTTGCGACTCTTGATGTCTGTTTTCTTCTTTTAGGTCAGAAGGTTCTGCATTTCTGGTGCCAGGAGCTCCGCTAAATAAGAGATTTAGCAGTGTTAGGGGAGCGTAGGGTAGTAGCCAATAGGCTACTTAACCCTGGGGTCACTAATACCCCTTTATGATCACTTCCTTTGGGAAGTGGGCATGACCCTGTCCCAGAGTTCCTTGGTTTGCCATATCAAAATTGTATCCACTGCAGGTAGCCCACCTTAGGTGTGGCACTAGCCTGAGGGTGAACACACCTGTCTGACAACTAATTTTCCCTACCGTCCAGGTGCCAAAAGGGCTCCGGTCAGAGGGCTCTGCTTTTTCTCCTGTGAGGGAGGTCAGATTCGTTTACCAAAAGCGGTGGGCTCTTTGAAGCTCCACACCTTGTAATGCTAATTTGCAGCTACTCTGCCAGAGTATTCTTTGTTCCTGACCCCCTGAGAGCAAAGGTCCTCACCCCGGGGAAGGAGGGGGGGGCGGTCAGAAACTCCAATGTGGGGGCAGGCTCACTCTAAGGTGTCCCCTGGGTGCATGTATTAATAAATCAGTCAGTAGAATCAGCGTAGGTTTATTAATATGACATTTATTATGCCTGGTTTCAGAGAAGACATCGTTTAGATGGGGAACACGTTTTTAATAGTGACCCGCATATGTTTTAAATGGCTTCCCTGATCACTTGTATTGGAAGTAATGGAACTGACCAGCACAGGGGCATACCTGCTCATGCAGATATGTGCTCACATGTAATGTAAGAGTAGTTATACAAACAGTGGGGTAACCCAGTATCCCTCAGAACCTGGGCAGTATAATGTAAAGAAAACAGTGGTTCTGTTGGGTGAAAGAATTTCTTTGTGCATGAAGCATAAGTCATACGCTGTCTGAACAATATGCAATGTTTAGTTATAAGCAACACACCAAACGGTTTGTATGTTAATCTGATTTTTTATATAGATTACGTCATTCATATATGCATCTATATTATCCACAAATATTTTGGAGAGGCCGTCAACAAACAATGTGATAAAAAATAGTGACAAAGTGACAAGTGGTGCTCAGTGACAATGTGCGTGATATATACACAATGATTTAAAAGATTGAAGATTTCAAAATGGCCAGAAGGTCAAATATGTATAGTAAAGCTGCGGAATAACTAAATTCGTTTTAACACAGGTTCTATATACTGGTCCAGGCGATAAAGTCGACGTTTCAACCCTGGTGCTGCACTACTGTAAGGTCAGTGCGGCGCTTCTATCTCATTTAGAAGTGCGGGCGGCAGGCAAAAATACTTGCTCCTTGCGTCCTACCAGACGAGCTAGGACTTTTGCCTACCGCCCGCACTTCTGAATGAGATAGGAGCGCCCGGAATAGAGACGGCCCTACCCCAGATTAACTTCATATGAGGAGCAAGGATTTTTGCCTTCCGCCCGCACTTCTAAATGAGATAGAAGCGCCCGGAATAGAGACGGCCTTACCCCAGATTAACATCCCATGAAAATACATTTGTGGAGCCCTCATTTGCACATCGCGAACCCCGAGTGCTACGTGACCAGCGAGTCAACTGCCCTCACATGTAACATAGGCCCACCACTACCAAATAATCCATAATTAGAATCCCATCCCGAGATTCACGTTGGATGTATACCTCTTGAAGGGCTCAGACCACACTTGAATTTTAATCACACTCAGGCCGTCACCCTTTGCCTAAGTCCTGATGAAGACCCGCACTGACCTTACAGTAGTGCAGCACCAGGGTTGAAACGTCGACTTTATCGCCTGGACCAGTATTTAGAACCTGCGTTAAAACGAATTTAGTTATTCCGCAGCTTTACTATGAATATTTGACCTTCTGGCCATTTTGAAATCTTCAATCTTTTAAATCATTGTGTATATATCACGCACATTGTCACTGAGCACCACTTGTCACTAGTTTTTTATCACACTGTTTGTTGACGGCCTCTCCAAAATATTTGTGGATAATATAGATGCATATATGAATGACGTAATCTATATAAAAAATCAGATTAACATACAAACCGTTTGGTGTGTTGCTTATAACTAAACATTGCATATTGTTCAGACAGCGTATGACTTATGCTTCATGCACAAAGAAATTCTTTCACCCAACAGAACCACTGTTTTCTTTACACATGTAATGTAAGGCACCCTGCCTTAGGGATGTAAGGCCTGTTGTAGAGGTGGCATAAATATGACATGCAGTGTTATGGGACGTGGTACACAAAAGTGTGATATGATATGTTTTCACTTTCTAGTGCACCTTGTCACAGCATCCAGTGGCAGTCTGTGAGAGTTTTGTGCTGGCTCCCTTACAGTGCAAAAAGAATAAATGAGGGATGGAATGCTGAAAAATGTCAAACACTCAACTCCTAGTACAGAGTCTGTGACTAAATCCATTGTTATTTTGCCTTTCACACAATTCCAGTTTGCCAGACCAGGGCCTCCCTGGATCGGAAACAAGCACCTTGGACCTGTTTTAGGGTATCACCCCAATCAGCCAGGATAGCTTGACTCCAGTGGCATGGTGAGCATGGGACCCACATCTCTTCATACCTGTCCCACTTAAGATGTCAAACTCAAAAAGAACAAAAGATGGACGGAATGCTGAACAATGTCAAATACTCACCTCCACTACAGAGATCTGGGCTTAAGTCCATTGTTTTCTTGCTCACCACACAATTCCTGTTTGGAACCAGCCATATGCAAATCAGTCATGACCCTGCTCCCCATGGGAACAGTCCAGCCCGAACTTCCGGGCCTGATCCTCCCTGCACCGGAAGTAAGCAGAACTAGGACCGGTTTTGGGGTATCACCTCTCATCAGCCAGAATAGCCTGACTCCGGTGGCACTGTGAGCAGGGGACCCACATCTGTGCATGCCTGTCCACTTAGGGTGACAAATTAAAAAAAAAATGATGGAAGGAATGCTGACAAAAGTACAAATATTCACCCCAGTACAAAGATATGGGCCTAAATCCACTGTTGCTCTTTTGCTTGCCAGTCCATTCCAGTTTGGAACCAGCCGTATGTAAATCAGTTTTGACACTGCTCTTCATGGAAACAGGTGAGGCTGATCTGCCAGGCCATGTCCTCCCTGCACTGGAAACAAGCATCCTAGGACCGGTTTCAAGGAACAAACCTCATCAGACAGGTTAGCTTGACTTCGGTGGCATGGTGAGCACAGGACTCACATCTGGGATTACCCGTCCCACTTATGGTGACAACTGCAAAAAGGAACAAATGTTGAACGGATTGCTGAACAACCTCAAAACACTCACCCCCAGTACAGAGATCTAGGACTAAATCCATCCTTTGTTTGCTTACCATTCCATGACAGTTTGTACCTAGCCATATGCAAATCAGTCTTGACCCTGCTCCCTATGGGGTACCTTAGCGTTGCACAAGATATGCTGCACATTTTAGGGACCCTCTTTAGTACCTATGCCCTAGCTACCAGAGGTAGTACTTACTAGGGACTTACAGAGGTGCTGAAGGCCTGGCCACTTGGGAATCAAGTGACCAGTTGTCTTTTTTGGGGGAAAGAACACTGGCACTGGGGACCTAGTTAGTAGGAACCCAGTGTGCTTCAGAAAAAGTTGCATCAAAACCAGGCAAAACATAGGGGGACTACTGCAACAAAACCTAGTTTCCTACAAGGGTTCCCTCTGTGTCCCCTCCATGGGGCTAGGTGATCAGGGTATCCCTACCTTGCCCCTTATATTTAAAAAAAAAACTTGTTCAGGACAGGGGGCTGAATCCCAGAGTCCTGTAATGGCTGGCAGCCAATCAGAGCGCTAGCTCCCACAGTAGTCTGACTCCCGCGGGAACAAGAGGGATGATGGGAAAGAAAGCTCCCTTGGCCTATCATAATGCTCTATTTTAAATTGCTGCTTCTGCAAGAATCGATCAACACTCTCGCAGATCCAACCATCCAGATACACATTAATCTTTTAACCTTAACTTCTCAAAAACTACACCAAATCACAAATAGCACAATCTGTGGACCAAGATCCAGCTTCCTGACAAATTTGGTGTCATTCCGTTGAGCAGTTTTTGCTGTAGCTGTGTCTAAAGAAGTCTATGGAAAATGCATGGGAACTTTGATGGACCATCCCGAAACTTTCCATGCACAAACTAGTAAAAAAGTAGCACCATTTTGGAACGCTTCATGGAGATTCATCAAACGGAGCCAATTATTGGTACACAAAAAATGTTTTGCTGTAGAACAGCTGATCTACATATACACCCCACCAATCAATTTCTCACAACATAAAAGAAATCGCAATGCACAGAATGCTTATGTTGTCTGTGGAACATGACAAGAGACTAGAGCACTTGACGTCATCTGGTGGTACTTGTCATGAAGTGCACAGAGTTATTAGAACATTAAAAGTTCTCATTATTGATAAACCTGATTGGCTGGCCACAACATGGAAACATGCTGTGGCATCCCTTACAGGACTCTGGAACATGGAACACAATGAAATGCATTGTAGTGAATGGCAGGTTTTAAATGTCACAAAAAGGAGCATGTTAAACTGGTGCTAATAGATTTTACTTACAATAAAAATCATTTGTTGGTGGTAGCATACTTATTTTAGTAATTGTGCTGTATTTCTAGGTGATTTTGCTCTGTGAAAAATTTTGATCTTCTGCTGGGATTTCATGAATGATGTTTTTGTCGTAGAGGTTCTGGAAGGTCCTCTAGAAGCAAAAATTAGAGCATATTTCTATAAATTCACACTATCTTCCTCAGCCATATGAGAATAATACCTGACATTCACGGTAAATCATGTATTCTATGTCAAGACTGGAGGCAAGGATTACGCATTACTTTCTTCAATCTTAAATCACAGGAAGTTCAAAGGTAAAAGTAAAAACACTGCAAAAATACTACAACTCCCATGAACCACAGGGAGCAACCATGGCAACTAATAGCTCAATCAAGTAATAGTCTGAGAGTCTTTATAATATAGATCATTCCATAGTCCTTCCTCTTTCTTCACTGCTCAACGTCAGTTAAGTCACCTTTTCATTGCTTCCTGACCGTATAGTTAGTGGGATCATTGGGCTTTCTGGTGTAGCATTGTTTAATTAAGTTAGTTTACAGCGAGCATTTGTTCTTTATCTTAAGCGATACCTTGATAGCAAATTGGTTCATTCCCAGCGGCAGGCAAACTGATGAGCGTGTCTCTTTTACCACGTCGGTGCGTTATGTGGTGCTCTTTTGCACTTCTCAACGCATTCCTTTTGCAGCGGAGCAGCTCTGTCAACATTGCAGCGGCTGCGCAGCGCTGAGGGAGGTATAACGGTCTTCCCGGTTTCTGCTTTTTCCCTCCAGGCCTCGTCTGACACTGCAGAGGCAGTACGATTGAAGGGCTTAGTCTAAAAAGTTGATTTTCTGGTGGTGACACACCGCGAGTGCGGCACGAGTGGCAAGCTTGTCACCTTGAAGGTAAATAAGAACTCAACCACCACCTCAGAGCACCAGCCAGGGGGATGCCCTTATATAACATTTGCAGGGCATAGTGATGCTCTCACCCTTAAAGATGCAGTACCAGAGGGACCACAACTATTCACCCTCATGTACCTCTGAGGAGGTTTGCCCCCCACCAGTGACGCCTTCCTGTAGAGGTGGACAAGCTCCTTATCCAGGCCATCTCTCAGGTGCTTGCTCCTCTGCAGGAGCGTGTCACCAAACTGTCGTCCCAAGTATACAAAGGCACAGGGATACTGGGGGACGGAGGGGCTGGGCCTAGTGGGATGACCTCGGTCCCCAAACGCAAGGCCGGCAAGCGTAACGCTGGGCACCTGGAGGACTTTAGACGACTGGCTAAAGTCTTCCATAAGAGTGCGCGCAAGCTAAAGGATGCAGCCTATCGAGAGGAAGAAAAACCCGGGGTATTGGGTGATGGTGCCGCAATGGATTTTGACCCCAAAGAGGGATTCCCTGATTTGGGGGAGGGTAACTTAGTGGATGATGACATTACCTCTGATGCGGCCCATGACTCGGGCAGATTCTGGCACCCACATTTGCCCAACTCAGATTCATTTGAGGGAGACCCTGCCCCTAGTGACATGTTTTATCCCAGGGAATATATCAACCGCGCCCTGCGGAGTCGGTCCCTGAGAAAAAAGTAGCGGAGTATGTGGCGTGAAAACTCTGCCAACCCATTAGTAAATATGTTAGGGCCCACCTATGGGCGGACTGCCCCAGACCATCCCTAAGCGATAAGATCACAGCGACCCAGGATATTGACCCCAAATTAGGCACCTTCTTCGCCAAATACATGAGGGACCTCAAGAAGGGGATAGACAGGTCCTTGCGGTCATGCCCAGACAAACTTCTGGACGTAATGGGGCCCTTAACCAAGATAACTGAACTGGTGGAACAAGCGAAACAGTCAGGGACACCTCTCCCACCAGACAACGTAGTGGGCTGGGTGGAGAGGGTGATCTGCCTTCTTGGCAATGCCAACTGCGTCATCTCTGCTGAACATCGTCGTTCCCTGCTGTTCAAAAATCGACCCCAAGCTGGGGGCACTTTTATCCTCGGATGCAGGTCCGGTAGCGAAGGGCACCCTATTTGGTGAACCTTCCGTCAAAGAACTGGGAAAGTTTGTCTCCACGTTCTCGGCCCTCGACAAGGCCCAGTCTTCAATGACAAAGATCTTCCAGGAGAAGGTTTCTGGAGGAGCCAGAAGAGGCAGGGGCAGCTCCTCCGGCCGCCAGTCCTACAAAGGCCCTAACAGACGCAAGCGAAGAGGAACAACGGATGACACGATGGCCATCAGGGAACCTTCTATCCTTCCCATGGTGGTGGTAGAGGGAAGCATAACCGAGCCAGAGGAGGAGTCAAAAACAGCAATAGATATGATGGTAGGCCCCCTTTTGTCATCAAAACACACAAGATTATGGACGGAATGATGCACATTGGCAAAACATTCACCCACAGTCACAGATCTGGGTTTAATCCAACGTTATTTTGCTCACCACGCCACCCCAGTTCAGACATGTCCATATGCAAATCAGTCTTGACCCTGTGCCTCATGGGAACAGTCCAGCCCGAACTGCCAAGCCATGTCTTCCCTGGACCGAAATCAAGCATCCTAGGACCGGTTTCGGGGTTTCACCCCTCTTCAGCCAGGATAGCTTGACTCCAGTGGCGTAGTGAGCACGGGACCCACGTCTGGGCATACCCTTCCCACATAGGGCGAACAGCAAAACACACAAGATGATGGACGGAATGTTGCACATTGGCAAAACCTTCACCCCCAGTCACAGATCTGGGTTTAATCCATCGTTATTTTGCTCACCACGCCACCCCAGTTCAGACATGGCCATATGCAAATCAGTCTTGACCCTGTGCCTCATGGGAACAGTCCAGCCCGAACTGCCAAGCCATGTCTTCTTCCCTGGACTGGAATCAAGCATCCTAGGACCAGTTTCGGGGTTTCACCCCTATTCAGCCAGGATAGCTTGACTCCAGTGGCGTAGTGAGCACGGGAGCCACGTCTGGGCATACCCTTCCCTCAGAGGGCGAACAGCAAAACACACAAGATGATGGACGGAATGTTGCACATTGGCAAAACATTCACCCCCAGTCACAGATCTGGGTTTATTCCATTGTTATTTTGCTCACCATGCCACCCCAGTTCAGACATGGCCATATGCAAATCAGTCTTGACCCTGTGCCTCATGGGAACAGTCCAGCCCGAGCTGCCAAGCCATGTCTTCCCTGGACCGGAATCAAGCAGCCTAGGACCGGTTTCGGGGTTTTACCCCTCTTCAGCCAGGAACTTCTGTACTGGGGTGAATGTATGACATTGTTCTGCATTCTGTCCATCAACTGTTGTTTTTGCATTTGTCACCCCAAGTGGGAAGGGTATGCCCAGACGTGGGTCCCGTGCTCTCCATGCCACTGGAATCAAGCTATCCTGGCTGAAGAGGGGTGAAACCCTAAACCGGTCCTAGGATGCTTGTTTCCAGTCTAGGGAGGACCTGGCTTGGCAGTTCGGGCTGGACTGTTTCCATGAGGCACAGGGTCAAGACTGATTTGCATATGGCTGGGTTCAAACTGGAAAGGCATGGTGAGCAAAAAAACAATGCATTTAGGCCCAGATCTCTGTACTGGGGTGAATGTATGACATTGTTCTGCATTCTGTCCATCAACTGTTGTTTTCACATTTTGTCATCACCATTCAGCTTGGGTGGGGAGGTTACGCCTATTCGCACACAAATGAGAAGAGATAACAGCATATCAGTGGGTACTGGAGAACGTCCAAAGGTGCCACATAGAGTTCTATGGAACTCCAGCTCAGACGGTGAAACCCAGCTTTCTAGCCATTGCATATCTGTCATTTTCATTTAATGAGTGCGGTATCTTTCATCATCTGTCCCTGAGCATAAGACTTGATTGGTGCCCACAAGGTCTGAGTAGAAGCCACTGACCCCTCATTCAGAGTGAAAGAGGAAGAAGCAGAATTTCTCTATTACCCCTATTTATTTGCCATATTGTCAGTGGTGGAGTCAAAACCCCCATCATCTAATACATATCAAAGTGTGATCCAAAATACTATTCAGTGAAATATATGTTGTCACTAATCATCTGGTGAGGGTCATTGAGTGAAGCATCTATAGTCCTAAACAGTCTGGGCCCGATTCACAGAACTAACTTAAGACAAAATCCTAAACTTACTACCATTTTGGTATTCACAGAAGGCACTTACTCATTTTGGTATTCACAGAAGGCACTTACTCAGTTCGGTATTCACAGAAGTTAGGAGTCCTAACTTTAGGACTCCTAAATGCCTTCTGTGAATACCGGAAGTCTTAAAATTAGGATTTTTCTCAGTTTAGTAGTAGTATAGTTAGGACTCCTAACTTTAGGACTCCTAAATGCCTTCTGTGAATACCGAAAGTCTTAAAATTAGGATTTCTCTCAATTTAGTAGTCCTAAGTTTAGGACTCCTAACTTTAGGACTCCTAAATGCCTTCTGTGAATACCGAAAGTCTTAAAATTAGGATTTTTCTCAGTTTAGTAGTAGTATAGTTAGGACTCCTAACTTTAGTACTCCTAATTGCCTTCTGTGAATACCGAAAGTCTTAAAATTAGGATTTTTCTCAATTTAGTAGTCCTAAATTTAGACTTAGGACTACTAAATTGAGAAAAATCCTAATTTTAAGACTTTCGGTATTCACAGAAGGCATTTAGGAGTCCTAAAGTTAGGAGTCCTAACTATACTACTACTAAACTGAGAAAAATTCTAATTTTAAGACTTTCGGTATTCACAGAAGGCATTTAGGAGTCCGAAAGTTAGGACTCCTAACTTCTGTGAATACCGAAATGAGTAAGTGCCTTCTGTGAATACCAAAATGAGTAAGTGCCTTCTGTGAATACCAAAATGGTAGTAAAATTAGGATTTTGTCTTAAGTTAGTTCTGTGAATCGGGCCCTCTGAGTCAATTTTCTGTGGCCCTTAGATGAACTCCCATCATAGGGCTGTAGACAAAGGCAACTTTGAGATAAAGAACAGGGGGGCTTATTTATGAAGCCCTTGCAACACTTTTGCGCCGCATTTGCTTCACTTGTTGTGACACAGCGGCGGTGTAAACAAAGCATCACATTGCAGCATATTAACAAGGTGAAGCATCTAGGCAAATGCATCGCCTTGTAAAGCCCTGCGCCACAATATACCTGTGTCAGGTATAATGTATGGAGGATGGACGTTCCCACGCAACAAAGACTCATAAGAGTGGTGCTGTGAAATCTATGAGATATCACTGCGACCCTTCTAGAATGCCATTCCATCAAAACCTTGTGCCTGCTTCTTGGAAGGCGTAAAAGTGATGCAGTTCATTAAAGATAGGCCTCCCCCATGCATTGCTGAAGTTGTGTCACACTTCTGACACAACTCTAGTAATGCGTCAGTTTTGAGCCGACAGATACGTCAGAAATACTGACGTATTTGTTACCCCTTGCGACATGATGCACCGCACATTAAATATGGCGCATCCATAGTGTCGCAAGGAGGGTGCAGTGAAAACTCTTGTATTGCTATTTTCATGCAGCAATGCAACAGTTTTCATGGCTGCAAAGAGCCTGGCCAAGAATGTCAAAATTAGACTCTACCAGAACCTAGGACTAAAGATCGGGGCTACCCACACTGACCAGCACACTTGGAGAAGTTGGAGGGCTTGGTTAGGGCCACCTGATTCATTACTTCGCTCCCTTGGGTGCAATTGTGCTCAAAAAGGGCTTTTAATTAGCAGGTGATGGCAGAGTGTTGAGTACTCCCTTAGGTCGCAGGTAATTTTGCCACTCTGAAATATATGAACCTACAGATTGAGTGAAAAACAAAGAAATGTCGTGACAACCTTTGACCTGGCATGTGACCAGCCCTGAAACTGAATCCCTGAAAGATTTACAAATATTTAACATTTCAGTAAGTTCTTTGGAAATATCTTACCTAAATATTAAATATGTCAAGTCACTGCCAGTTGCCATTAAAAATGACTCACAAACTACCTTTCATACAATTCACAGAGATTTATGAAGAAATGCCTCTGGCCAGCCCTGTACTTGAGAATGAATATAAAGTGTTTAATAAATATGTAACAGCCGACAAAGTTCTCTGGAAGCCTCTCTGTTAAATCATTAAACATGTCTGTTAGTCATACACAGCTATAGCAGTTTTTATAGTAATTTCTCAGTTAAACCATACCTGTCTGTGATATTCCTACCAAGCAGTGTCCATAAAATGATGAGCAAACTGCATGTTATGAAAGGTCCAGATGCTTCTGCAGAAATGCCCAGGACCTGCTGTGTCTCTTTACCTTTTGGGGATCAGATGTCCTGCTGCTCTAATTGCTGTAGTTGGAAGGAGGACCCCAAGGTTGGTGCTGCTGGGCTGCAAGGCCGTCCCTTACAGAAGAAAGTTGTTCACCAAGAGTGCTAATGACCATTGTCGACAGAGCACAGCACTCTCCTGCTTTCTAGAAGGCGCAAGGAAGGGGCAGCAGCAGATCTTTGGGCAGTGAAACTGGTCATATAAGGATGAGCACCCTAAGGGGGTACCGGAGTTTTGTGGTGCAATTGTCAAGGACAGCTGACAGGCCTGCAGGGTTGGTGTCAAGTCAGTTGCTGATCTTCTGTTCTTGCGACTCTTGCTGTCTGTATTCTTCTTTTAGGTCAGAAGGTTCTGCATTTCTGGTGCCAGGAGCTCCGCTAAATAAGAGATTTAGCAGTGTTAGGGGAGCGTAGGGTAGTAGCCAATAGGCTACTTAACCCTGGGGTCACTAATACCCCTTTATGATCACTTCCTTTGAGAAGTGGGCATGACCCTGTACTAGAGTTCCTAGGTTTGCCATATCAAAATTGTATCCACTGCAGGTAGCCCACCTTAGGTGTGGCACTAGCCTGAGGGTGAACACACCTGTCTGACAACTAATTTTCCCTACTGTGCAGGTGCCAAAAGGGCTCCGGTCAGAGGGCTCTGCTTTTTCTCCTGTGAGGGAGGTCAGATTCGTTTACCAAAAGCGGTGGGCTCTTTGAAGCTCCACACCTTGTAATGCTAATTTGCAGCTACTCTGCCAGAGTATTCTTTGTTCCTGACCTCCTGAGAGCAAAGGTCCTCACCCCGGGGAAGGAGGGGGGAGGGGGGGAGGCGGTCAGTAACTCCACTGTGGGGGCAGGCTCACTATAAGGTGTCCCCTGGGTGCATGTATTAATAAATCAGTCAGTAGAATCAGCGTAGGTTTATTAATATGACATTTATTATGCCTGGTTTCAGTGAAGACATCGTTTAGATGGGGAACACGTTTTTAATAGTGACCCGCATATGTTTTAAATGGCTTCCCTGATCACTTGTATTGGAAGTAATGGAACTGACCAGCACAGGGGCATACCTGCTCATGCAGATATGTGCTCACATGTAATGTAAGAGTAGTTATACAAACAGTGGGGTAACCCAGTATCCCTCAGAACCTGGGCAGTATAATGTAAAGAAAACAGTGGTTCTGTTGGGTGAAAGAATTTCTTTGTGCATGAAGCATAAGTCATACGCTGTCTGAACAATATGTAATGTTTAGTTATAAGCAACACACCAAACGGTTTGTATGTTAATCAGATTTTTTATATAGATTACGTCATTCGTATATGCATCTATATTATCCACAAATATTTTGGAGAGGCCGTCAACAAACAATGTATTTTCATGGGATGTTAATCTGGGGTAAGGCCGTCTCTATTCCGGGCGCTTCTATCTCATTTAGAAGTGCGGGCGGAAGGCAAAAATCCTTGCTCCTCATATGAAGTTAATCTGGGGTAGGGCCGTCTCTATTCCGGGCGCTCCTATCTCATTCAGAAGTGCGGGCGGCAGGCAAAAGTCCTTGCTCGTCTGGTAGGACGCAAGGAGCAAGGATTTTTGCCTGCCGCCCGCACTTCTAAATGAGATAGAAGCGCCGCACTGACCTTACAGTAGTGCAGCACCCGAGATTCACGTTGGATGTATACCTCTTGAAGGGCTCAGACCACACTTGAATTTTAATCACACTCAGGCCGTCACCCTTTGCCTAAGTTCTGATGAAGACCCGCACTGACCTTACAGTAGTGCAGCACCAGGGTTGAAACGTCGACTTTATCGCCTGGACCAGTATTTAGAACCTGCGTTAAAACGAATTTAGTTATTCCGCAGCTTTACTATGAATATTTGACCTTCTGGCCATTTTGAAATCTTCAATCTTTTAAATCATTGTGTATATATCACGCACATTGTCACTGAGCACCACTTGTCACTAGTTTTTTATCACACTGTTTGTTGACGGCCTCTCCAAAATATTTGTGGATAATATAGATGCATATATGAATGACGTAATCTATATAAAAAATCAGATTAACATACAAACCGTTTGGTGTGTTGCTTATAACTAAACATTGCATATTGTTCAGACAGCGTATGACTTATGCTTCATGCACAAAGAAATTCTTTCACCCAACAGAACCACTGTTTTCTTTACACATGTAATGTAAGGCACCCTGCCTTAGGGATGTAAGGCCTGTTGTAGAGGTGGCATAAATATGACATGCAGTGTTATGGGACGTGGTACACAAAAGTGTGATATGATATGTTTTCACTTTCTAGTGCACCTTGTCACAGCATCCAGTGGCAGTCTGTGAGAGTTTTGTGCTGGCTCCCTTACAGTGCAAAAAGAATAAATGAGGGATGGAATGCTGAAAAATGTCAAACACTCAACCCCTAGTACAGAGTCTGTGACTAAATCCATTGTTATTTTGCCTTTCACACAATTCCAGTTTGCCAGACCAGGGCCTCCCTGGATCGGAAACAAGCACCTTGGACCTGTTTTAGGGTATCACCCCAATCAGCCAGGATAGCTTGACTCCAGTGGCATGGTGAGCATGGGACCCACATCTCTTCATACCTGTCCCACTTAAGATGTCAAACTCAAAAAGAACAAAAGATGGACGGAATGCTGAACAATGTCAAATACTCACCTCCACTACAGAGATCTGGGCTTAAGTCCATTGTTTTCTTGCTCACCACACAATTCCTGTTTGGAACCAGCCATATGCAAATCAGTCATGACCCTGCTCCCCATGGGAACAGTCCAGCCCGAACTTCCGGGCCTGATCCTCCCTGCACCGGAAGTAAGCAGAACTAGGACCGGTTTTGGGGTATCACCTCTCATCAGCCAGAATAGCCTGACTCCGGTGGCACTGTGAGCAGGGGACCCACATCTGTGCATGCCTGTCCACTTAGGGTGACAAATTAAAAAAAAAAATGATGGAAGGAATGCTGACAAAAGTACAAATATTCACCCCAGTACAAAGATATGGGCCTAAATCCACTGTTGCTCTTTTGCTTGCCAGTTCATTCCAGTTTGGAACCAGCCGTATGTAAATCAGTTTTGACACTGCTCTTCATGGAAACAGGTGAGGCTGATCTGCCAGGCCATGTCCTCCCTGCACTGGAAACAAGCATCCTAGGACCGGTTTCAAGGTATCAAACCTCATCAGACAGGTTAGCTTGACTTCGGTGGCATGGTGAGCACAGGACTCACATCTGGGATTACCCGTCCCACTTATGGTGACAACTGCAAAAAGGAACAAATGTTGAACGGATTGCTGAACAACCTCAAAACACTCACCCCCAGTACAGAGATCTAGGCCTAAATCCATCCTTTGTTTGCTTACCATTCCATGACAGTTTGTACCTAGCCATATGCAAATCAGTCTTGACCCTGCTCCCTATGGGGTACCTTAGCGTTGCATAAGATATGCTGCACATTTTAGGGACCCTCTTTAGTACCTATGCCCTAGCTACCAGAGGTAGTACTTACTAGGGACTTACAGAGGTGCTGAAGGCCTGGCCACTTGGGAATCAAGTGACCAGTTGTCTTTTTTGGGGGAAAGAACACTGGCACTGGGGACCTAGTTAGTAGGAACCCAGTGTGCTTCAGAAAAAGTTGCATCAAAACCAGGCAAAACATAGGGGGACTACTGCAACAAAACCTAGTTTCCTACAAGGGTTCCCTCTGTGTCCCCTCCATGGGGCCTAGGTGATCAGGGTATCCCTACCTTGCCCCTTATATTTAAAAAAAAAACTTGTTCAGGACAGGGGGCTGAATCCCAGAGTCCTGTAATGGCTGGCAGCCAATCAGAGCGCTAGCTCCCACAGTAGTCTGACTCCCGCGGGAACAAGAGGGATGATGGGAAAGAAAGCTCCCTTGGCCTATCATAATGCTCTATTTTAAATTGCTGCTTCTGCAAGAATCGATCAACACTCTCGCAGATCCAACCATCCAGATACACATTAATCTTTTAACCTTAACTTCTCAAAAACTACACCAAATCACAAATAGCACAATCTGTGGACCAAGATCCAGCTTCCTGACAAATTTGGTGTCATTCCGTTGAGCAGTTTTTGCTGTAGCTGTGTCTAAAGAAGTCTATGGAAAATGCATGGGAACTTTGATGGACCATCCCGAAACTTTCCATGCACAAACTAGTAAAAAAGTAGCACCATTTTGGAACGCTTCATGGAGATTCATCAAACGGAGCCAATTATTGGTACACAAAAAATGTTTTGCTGTAGAACAGCTGATCTACATATACGCCCCACCAATCAATTTCTCACAACATAAAAGAAATCGCAATGCACAGAATGCTTATGTTGTCTGTGGAACATGACAAGAGACTAGAGCACTTGACGTCATCTGGTGGTACTTGTCATGAAGTGCACAGAGTTATTAGAACATTAAAAGTTCTCATTATTGATAAACCTGATTGGCTGGCCACAACATGGAAACATGCTGTGGCATCCCTTACAGGACTCTGGAACATGGAACACAATGAAATGCATTGTAGTGAATGGCAGGTTTTAAATGTCACAAAAAGGAGCATGTTAAACTGGTGCTAATAGATTTTACTTACAATAAAAATCATTTGTTGGTGGTAGCATACTTATTTTAGTAATTGTGCTGTATTTCTAGGTGATTTTGCTCTGTGAAAAATTTTGATCTTCTGCTGGGATTTCATGAATGATGTTTTTGTCGTAGAGGTTCTGGAAGGTCCTCTAGAAGCAAAAATTAGAGCATATTTCTATAAATTCACACTATCTTCCTCAGCCATATGAGAATAATACCTGACATTCACGGTAAATCATGTATTCTATGTCAAGACTGGAGGCAAGGATTACGCATTACTTTCTTCAATCTTAAATCACAGGAAGTTCAAAGGTAAAAGTAAAAACACTGCAAAAATACTACAACTCCCATGAACCACAGGGAGCAACCATGGCAACTAATAGCTCAATCAAGTAATAGTCTGAGAGTCTTTATAATATAGATCATTCCATAGTCCTTCCTCTTTCTTCACTGCTCAACGTCAGTTAAGTCACCTTTTCATTGCTTCCTGACCGTATAGTTAGTGGGATCATTGGGCTTTCTGGTGTAGCATTGTTTAATTAAGTTAGTTTACAGCGAGCATTTGTTCTTTATCTTAAGCGATACCTTGATAGCAAATTGGTTCATTCCCAGCGGCAGGCAAACTGATGAGCGTGTCTCTTTTACCACGTCGGTGCGTTATGTGGTGCTCTTTTGCACTTCTCAACGCATTCCTTTTGCAGCTGAGCAGCTCTGTCAACATTGCAGCGGCTGCGCAGCGCTGAGGGAGGTATAACGGTCTTCCCGGTTTCTGCTTTTTCCCTCCAGGCCTCGTCTGACACTGCAGAGGCAGTACGATTGAAGGGCTTAGTCTAAAAAGTTGATTTTCTGGTGGTGACACACCGCGAGTGCGGCACGAGTGGCAAGCTTGTCACCTTGAAGGTAAATAAGAACTCAACCACCACCTCAGAGCACCAGCCAGGGGGATGCCCTTATATAACATTTGCAGGGCATAGTGATGCTCTCACCCTTAAAGATGCAGTCCCAGAGGGACCACAACTATTCACCCTCATGTACCTCTGAGGAGGTTTGCCCCCCACCAGTGACGCCTTCCTGTAGAGGTGGACAAGCTCCTTATCCAGGCCATCTCTCAGGTGCTTGCTCCTCTGCAGGAGCGTGTCACCAAACTGTCGTCCCAAGTATACAAAGGCACAGGGATACTGGGGGACGGAGGGGCTGGGCCTAGTGGGATGACCTCGGTCCCCAAACGCAAGGCCGGCAAGCGTAACGCTGGGCACCTGGAGGACTTTAGACGACTGGCTAAAGTCTTCCATAAGAGTGCGCGCAAGCTGAAGGATGCAGCCTATCGAGAGGAAGAAAAACCCGGGGTATTGGGTGATGGTGCCGCAATGGATTTTGACCCCAAAGAGGGATTCCCTGATTTGGGGGAGGGTAACTTAGTGGATGATGACATTACCTCTGATGCGGCCCATGACTCGGGCAGATTCTGGCACCCACATTTGCCCAACTCAGATTCATTTGAGGGAGACCCTGCCCCTAGTGACATGTTTTATCCCAGGGAATATATCAACCGCGCCCTGCGGAGTCGGTCCCTGAGAAAAAAGTAGCGGAGTATGTGGCGTGAAAACTCTGCCAACCCATTAGTAAATATGTTAGGGCCCACCTATGGGCGGACTGCCCCAGACCATCCCTAAGCGATAAGGTCACAGCGACCCAGGATATTGACCCCAAATTAGGCACCTTCTTCGCCAAATACATGAGGGACCTCAAGAAGGGGATAGACAGGTCCTTGCGGTCATGCCCAGACAAACTTCTGGACGTAATGGGGCCCTTAACCAAGATAACTGAACTGGTGGAACAGGCGAAACAGTCAGGGACACCTCTCCCACCAGACAACGTAGTGGGCTGGGTGGAGAGGGTGATCTGCCTTCTTGGCAATGCCAACTGCGTCATCTCTGCTGAACATCGTCGTTCCCTGCTGTTCAAAAATCGACCCCAAGCTGGGGGCACTTTTATCCTCGGATGCAGGTCCGGTAGCGAAGGGCACCCTATTTGGTGAACCTTCCGTCAAAGAACTGGGAAAGTTTGTCTCCACGTTCTCGGCCCTCGACAAGGCCCAGTCTTCAATGACAAGGATCTTCCAGGAGAAGGTTTCTGGAGGAGCCAGAAGAGGCAGGGGCAGCTCCTCCGGCCGCCAGTCCTACAAAGGCCCTAACAGACGCAAGCGAAGAGGAACAACGGATGACACGATGGCCATCAGGGAACCTTCTATCCTTCCCATGGTGGTGGTAGAGGGAAGCATAACCGAGCCAGAGGAGGAGTCAAAAACAGCAATAGATATGATGGTAGGCCCCCTTTTGTCATCAAAACACACAAGATTATGGACGGAATGATGCACATTGGCAAAACATTCACCCACAGTCACAGATCTGGGTTTAATCCAACGTTATTTTGCTCACCACGCCACCCCAGTTCAGACATGTCCATATGCAAATCAGTCTTGACCCTGTGCCTCATGGGAACAGTCCAGCCCGAACTGCCAAGCCATGTCTTCCCTGGACCGAAATCAAGCATCCTAGGACCGGTTTCGGGGTTTCACCCCTCTTCAGCCAGGATAGCTTGACTCCAGTGGCGTAGTGAGCACGGGACCCACGTCTGGGCATACCCTTCCCACATAGGGCGAACAGCAAAACACACAAGATGATGGACGGAATGTTGCACATTGGCAAAACCTTCACCCCCAGTCACAGATCTGGGTTTAATCCATCGTTATTTTGCTCACCACGCCACCCCAGTTCAGACATGGCCATATGCAAATCAGTCTTGACCCTGTGCCTCATGGGAACAGTCCAGCCCGAACTGCCAAGCCATGTCTTCTTCCCTGGACTGGAATCAAGCATCCTAGGACCAGTTTCGGGGTTTCACCCCTATTCAGCCAGGATAGCTTGACTCCAGTGGCGTAGTGAGCACGGGAACCACGTCTGGGCATACCCTTCCCTCAGAGGGCGAACAGCAAAACACACAAGATGATGGACGGAATGTTGCACATTGGCAAAACATTCACCCCCAGTCACAGATCTGGGTTTATTCCATTGTTATTTTGCTCACCATGCCACCCCAGTTCAGACATGGCCATATGCAAATCAGTCTTGACCCTGTGCCTCATGGGAACAGTCCAGCCCGAGCTGCCAAGCCATGTCTTCCCTGGACCGGAATCAAGCAGCCTAGGACCGGTTTCGGGGTTTTACCCCTCTTCAGCCAGGAACTTCTGTACTGGGGTGAATGTATGACATTGTTCTGCATTCTGTCCATCAACTGTTGTTTTTGCATTTGTCACCCCAAGTGGGAAGGGTATGCCCAGACGTGGGTCCCGTGCTCTCCA
The DNA here is from genome assembly GCF_964204655.1 of Triturus cristatus. NCBI lineage: Eukaryota > Metazoa > Chordata > Amphibia > Caudata > Salamandridae > Triturus > Triturus cristatus. The sequence continues at coordinate 1,197,293,474 of NC_140582.1, read as the reverse complement.
TGCCACTGGAATCAAGCTATCCTGGCTGAAGAGGGGTGAAACCCCGAAACCGGTCCTAGGATGCTTGTTTCCAGTCTAGGGAGGACCTGGCTTGGCAGTTCGGGCTGGACTGTTTCCATGAGGCACAGGGTCAAGACTGATTTGCATATGGCTGGGTTCAAACTCGAAAGGCATGGTGAGCAAAAAAACAATGCATTTAGGCCCAGATCTCTGTACTGGGGTGAATGTATGACATTGTTCTACATTCTGTCCATCAACTGTTGTTTTCACATTTTGTCATCACCATTCAGCTTGGGTGGGGAGGTTACGCCTATTCGCACACAAATGAGAAGAGATAACAGCATATCAGTGGGTACTGGAGAACGTCCAAAGGTGCCACATAGAGTTCTATGGATCTCCAGCTCAGACGGTGAAACCCAGCTTTCTAGCCATTGCATATCTGTCATTTTCATTTAATGAGTGCGGTATCTTTCATCATCTGTCCCTGAGCATAAGACTTGATTGGTGCCCACAAGGTCTGAGTAGAAGCCACTGACCCCTCATTCAGAGTGAAAGAGGAAGAAGCAGAATTTCTCTATTACCCCTATTTATTTGCCATATTGTCAGTGGTGGAGTCAAAACCCCCATCATCTAATACATATCAAAGTGTGATCCAAAATACTATTCAGTGAAATATATGTTGTCACTAATCATCTGGTGAGGGTCATTGAGTGAAGCATCTATAGTCCTAAACAGTCTAAGTCAATTTTCTGTGGCCCTTAGATGAACTCCCATCATAGGGCTGTAGACAAAGGCAACTTTGAGATAAAGAACAGGGGGGCTTATTTATGAGGCCCTTGCAACACTTCTGCGCCGCATTTGCTTCACTTGTTGTGACACAGCGGCGGTGTAAACAAAGCATCACATTGCAGCATATTAACAAGGTGAAGCATCTAGGCAAATGCATCGCCTTGTAAAGCCCTGCGCCACAATATACCTGTGTCAGGTATAATGTATGGAGGGTGGACGTTCCCACGCAACAAAGACTCATAAGAGTGGTGCAGTGAAATCTATGAGATATCACTGCGACACTTCTAGAATGCCATTCCATCAAAACCTTGTGCCTGCTTCTTGGAAGGCGTAAAAGTGATGCAGTTCATTAAAGATAGGCCTCCCCCATGCATTGCTGAAGTTGTGTCACACTTCTGACACAACTCTAGTAATGCGTCAGTTTTGAGCCGACAGATACGTCAGAAATACTGACGTATTTGTTACCCCTTGCGACATGATGCACCGCACATTAAATATGGCGCATCCATAGTGTCGCAAGGAGGGTGCAGTGAAAACTCTTGTATTGCTATTTTCATGCAGCAATGCAACAGTTTTCATGGCTGCAAAGAGCCTGGCCAAGAATGTCAAAATTAGACTCTACCAGAACCTAGGACTAAAGATCGGGGCTACCCACACTGACCAGCACACTTGGAGAAGTTGGAGGGCTTGGTTAGGGCCACCTGATTCATTACTTCGCTCCCTTGGGTGCAATTGTGCTCAAAAAGGGCTTTTAATTAGCAGGTGATGGCAGAGTGTTGAGTACTCCCTTAGGTCGCAGGTAATTTTGCCACTCTGAAATATATGAACCTACAGATTGAGTGAAAAACAAAGAAATGTCGTGACAACCTTTGACCTGGCATGTGACCAGCCCTGAAACTGAATCCCTGAAAGATTTACAAATATTTAACATTTCAGTAAGTTCTTTGGAAATATCTTACCTAAATATTAAATATGTCAAGTCACTGCCAGTTGCCATTAAAAATGACTCACAAACTACCTTTCATACAATTCACAGAGATTTATGAAGAAATGCCTCTGGCCAGCCCTGTACTTGAGAATGAATATAAAGTGTTTAATAAATATGTAACAGCCGACAAAGTTCTCTGGAAGCCTCTCTGTTAAATCATTAAACATGTCTGTTAGTCATACACAGCTATAGCCGTTTTTATAGTAATTTCTCAGTTAAACCATACCTGTCTGTGATATTCCTACCAAGCAGTGTCCATAAAATGATGTGCAAACTGCATGTTATGAAAGGTCCAGATGCTTCTGCAGAAATGCCCAGGACCTGCTGTGTCTCTTTACCTTTTGGGGATCAGATGTCCTGCTGCTCTAATTGCTGTAGTTGGAAGGAGGACCCCAAGGTTGGTGCTGCTGGGCTGCAAGGCCGTCCCTTACAGAAGAAAGTTGTTCACCAAGAGTGCTAATGACCATTGTCGACAGAGCACAGCACTCTCCTGCTTTCTAGAAGGCGCAAGGAAGGGGCAGCAGCAGATCTTTGGGCAGTGAAACTGGTCATATAAGGATGAGCACCCTAAGGGGGTACCGGAGTTTTGTGGTGCGATTGTCAAGGACAGCTGACAGGCCTGCAGGGTTGGTGTCAAGTCAGTTACTGATCTTCTGTTCTTGCGACTCTTGCTGTCTGTATTCTTCTTTTAGGTCAGAAGGTTCTGCATTTCTGGTGCCAGGAGCTCCGCTAAATAAGAGATTTAGCAGTGTTAGGGGAGCGTAGGGTAGTAGCCAATAGGCTACTTAACCCTGGGGTCACTAATACCCCTTTATGATCACTTCCTTTGAGAAGTGGGCATGACCCTGTACTAGAGTTCCTAGGTTTGCCATATCAAAATTGTATCCACTGCAGGTAGCCCACCTTAGGTGTGGCACTAGCCTGAGGGTGAACACACCTGTCTGACAACTAATTTTCCCTACTGTGCAGGTGCCAAAAGGGCTCCGGTCAGAGGGCTCTGCTTTTTCTCCTGTGAGGGAGGTCAGATTCGTTTACCAAAAGCGGTGGGCTCTTTGAAGCTCCACACCTTGTAATGCTAATTTGCAGCTACTCTGCCAGAGTATTCTTTGTTCCTGACCTCCTGAGAGCAAAGGTCCTCACCCCGGGGAAGGAGGGGGGAGGGGGGGGGAGGCGGTCAGAAACTCCACTGTGGGGGCAGGCTCACTATAAGGTGTCCCCTGGGTGCATGTATTAATAAATCAGTCAGTAGAATCAGCGTAGGTTTATTAATATGACATTTATTATGCCTGGTTTCAGTGAAGACATCGTTTAGATGGGGAACACGTTTTTAATAGTGACCCGCATATGTTTTAAATGGCTTCCCTGATCACTTGTATTGGAAGTAATGGAACTGACCAGCACAGGGGCATACCTGCTCATGCAGATATGTGCTCACATGTAATGTAAGAGTAGTTATACAAACAGTGGGGTAACCCAGTATCCCTCAGAACCTGGGCAGTATAATGTAAAGAAAACAGTGGTTCTGTTGGGTGAAAGAATTTCTTTGTGCATGAAGCATAAGTCATACGCTGTCTGAACAATATGCAATGTTTAGTTATAAGCAACACACCAAACGGTTTGTATGTTAATCAGATTTTTTATATAGATTACGTCATTCATATATGCATCTATATTATCCACAAATATTTTGGAGAGGCCGTCAACAAACAATGTATTTTCATGGGATGTTAATCTGGGGTAAGGCCGTCTCTATTCCGGGCGCTTCTATCTCATTTAGAAGTGCGGGCGGAAGGCAAAAATCCTTGCTCCTCATATGAAGTTAATCTGGGGTAGGGCCGTCTCTATTCCGGGCGCTCCTATCTCATTCAGAAGTGCGGGCGGCAGGCAAAAGTCCTTGCTCGTCTGGTAGGACGCAAGGAGCAAGGATTTTTGCCTGCCGCCCGCACTTCTAAATGAGATAGAAGCGCCGCACTGACCTTACAGTAGTGCAGCACCAGGGTTGAAACGTCGACTTTATCGCCTGGTCCAGTATATAGAACCTGCGTTAAAACGAATTTAGTTATTCCGCAGCTTTACTATAAATATTTGACCTTCTGGCCATTTTGAAATCTTCAATCTTTTAAATCATTGTGTATATATCACGCACATTGTCACTGAGCACCACTTGTCACTTTGTCACTATTTTTTATCACATTGTTTGTTGACGGCCTCTCCAAAATATTTGTGGATAATATAGATGCATATATGAATGACGTAATCTATATAAAAAATCAGATTAACATACAAACCGTTTGGTGTGTTGCTTATAACTAAACATTGCATATTGTTCAGACAGCGTATGACTTATGCTTCATGCACAAAGAAATTCTTTCACCCAACAGAACCACTGTTTTCTTTACACATGTAATGTAAGGCACCCTGCCTTAGGGATGTAAGGCCTGTTGCAGAGGTGACATAAATATTACATGCAGTGTTATGGGACATGGTACACAAAAGTGTGATATGATATGTTTTCACTTTCTAGTGTACCTTTTCACACAGCATCCAGTGGCAGTCTGTGAGAGTTTTGTGCTGGCTCCCTTACAGTGCAAAAAGAATAAATGAGGGATGGAATGCTGAACAATGTCAAACACTCAACCCCTAGTACAGAGTCTGTGCCTAAATCCATTGTTATTTTGCCTTTCACACAATTCCAGTTTGCCAGACCAGGGCCTCCCTGGATCGGAAACAAGCACCTTGGACCTGTTTTAGGGTATCACCCCAATCAGCCAGGATAGCTTGACTCCAGTGGCATGGTGAGCATGGGACCCACATCTCTTTATACCTGTCCCACTTAAGATGTCAAACTCAAAAAGAACAAAAGATGGACGGAATGCTGAACAATGTCAAATACTCACCTCCACTACAGAGATCTGGGCTTAAGTCCATTGTTTTCTTGCTCACCACACAATTCCTGTTTGGAACCAGCCATATGCAAATCAGTCATGACCCTGCTCCCCATGGGAACAGTCCAGCCCGAACTTCCGGACCTGATCCTCCCTGCACCGGAAGTAAGCAGAACTAGGACCGGTTTTGGGGTATCACCTCTCATCAGCCAGAATAGCCTGACTCCGGTGGCACTGTGAGCAGGGGACCCACATCTGTGCATGCCTGTCCACTTAGGGTGACAAATAAAAAAAAAAAAATGATGGAAGGAATGCTGAAAAAAGTACAAATATTCACCCCAGTAGAAAGATATGGGCCTAAATCCACTGTTGCTCTTTTGCTTGCCAGTCCATTCCAGTTTGGAACCAGCCGTATGTAAATCAGTTTTGACACTGCTCTTCATGGAAACAGTTGAGGCTGATCTGCCAGGCCATGTCCTCCCTGCACTGGAAACAAGCATCCTAGGACCGGTTTCAAGGAACAAACCTCATCAGACAGGTTAGCTTGACTTCGGTGGCATGGTGAGCACAGGACTCACATCTGGGATTACCCGTCCCACTTATGGTGACAACTGCAAAAAGGAACAAATGTTGAACGGATTGCTGAACAATCTCAAAGCACTCACCCCCAGTACAGAGATCTAGGCCTAAATCCATCATTTGTTTGCTCACCATTCCATGACAGTTTGGACCTAGCCATATGCAAATCAGTCTTGACCCTGCTCCCTATGGGGTACCTTAGCGTTGCACAAGATATGCTGCACATTTTAGGGACCCTCTTTAGTACCTATGCCCTAGATACCAGAGGTAGTACTTACTAGGGACTTACAGAGGTTATAAATCCAAAGATGGAAGGTGCACTCATTGTGTTTGGACACATTAAATCAAATAGTCCAAATAGTATAGTATTTCTTTCCTTTTATTCTTGTTATTCTTTTTATTCTGATGATTCAAACACGAACAACGCACAGCCAACGCGTTTCGTTCCGTACAGGAACTTCATCAGGGCTGTAATAATCACAAACACAAAAGACAACATTTAAAAGAACATCTATATGTGATAATCATAAAAGCAAACATGTAATACATAACTACTCAATCTTTAGAAGAAATGGCACATAAAAAACACATACATATAAAAACTCCTAGACATGTGGATATGTACATATACATAATTATAACAAAAAAGAAAAGAAGTCATTACAAAGACACATACTTTAACATATAATTCAAACGACTGGACAGTACTCCATATTAACAAACGGATTGTGTACGGATGATACAGGGATCATATATAGCTAACATAAGGTATAAAGAAGAGAGAAAAGCAAAAAGAAGGGAAGAGAAGCAAAAGAAAATGTACAATTTAAAGTGAACGAGAAAGGTAAGAAAATATAGGTGAGAATAGAATCTAAGAAATCAAAAAATACAATGTGCAAAGATATTTATATAGAAAGAGATAAATATATATAAATAATATAACCAAATCATTAATATCGTTTGTTATTGTCACCCTCATCCACAGATACTTTGCTGTTCCTAGAACAATAGGCATATCAGTGGCGGTGCAAATAATTCGTAGCGCCTCAACACCCCTGGATGTCCCTAGATTTCTACAAACAGGAGCTAACCAAACTCTTCTCGGGGTGGCATAAGCTTTACACAAGAATAGAAAGTGACCTATTTTTCCTCAGTTGCACCACAAACAGGGCAGCACGAGGTGGTTGAACTCCTCCACCTACCCGTCAGTGATCTCAGAGGAAGGGCACCTAATCTTAACTGGAAGAAAAGCTTCCTATCCCCTGGAATAGTGATACTGTCCCAGTATAGTTCCAATGCAGGACACAGTTTGATTTCTAAGAAACGCCCCGCCATTGTATCTGATCTCGTTCTACTCCAGAGTCTGCCATCTATCCAATCCCAATATAAGCTTTTAATTATATTTTTGTTTGGAAAGGGTTCCCCAGATGGATTATCCCATAAATTGGAGTGGCCGAGGTCACCTAAAGCAGTCCTAAGATTTTTTAACCAAACTATTTTATGAAAGGTGTCAGCTTTAATTATGGCAAGGAACCCCTTTGCATAATGCCGTATCTCTGGGGTAGTCCAGAGGCGTCTCCAATAGAGAATCGGGCGCAATCGCGCTCGGTCACTAACTGATCTTCTCCCTAAATCAAGACCAAGCGGGATTAGTGGTGTACTCTGAGGGAGACCCGTGATTCCCCTGAGAAACCAATTCTCCGATATTTGCAAGGGGAGAAGCCTCTCGAAACCCCACAGCTCAGCCCCATATAGGGAAGACCCAATAGCCTTGGCATCATATACTGCCAGGACTGGTTTTATAGGCTTTGATTTAGACTTTTTGTGTTCCACCCGAAGTGCCCCCGAAATCTGTTGATGCCTCAAGACCGCCTTTTCTATATGTTGGGACCATTTTAGATTGTTTGCTATCTGCACCCCAAGATAGGTAAATACAGTAACCACCTCAAGCTCACAATTGTTCAAAAGTATTTTAGGCCGGGGTCTACGTTTCGGTGAGAAGGCCATCAGCTTGGTCTTACCCACATTAACTTCCAGGCCATGTTCCCCACAGAAAAGATCGAAGATGTTTAAAGCTCGCTGCAAGCCAGCCGGTGTTTTGGATAAAATCAACGTATCGTCGGCGAACATCAGGATCGGAACCCTGAGGCCCGCCAACGAAGGTGCATCGACACTGGTATCCAGCATCCGAGCCACAATTCCGTTAATAAATAGGGAAAAAAGCAGGGGGGCCATAGCACACCCCTGTCGTACTCCGCGTTCAATCGGAAAGTCGGCAGATGATTCACCATTCATACCCCACTGAACTTTGGCGAAGTTACACTCATGCAGCCTCATTATCAAGGTGAGTAACTCAGCCGGAAGGCCTATTTTGCTCAGAACTGCCCAGAGCTTTCTCCTTGGGACCAGGTCGAAAGCAGCCCGCAAGTCGACAAAGGCAACATACAGGCTGCCCTCGCCGAGCACCACCGTCCCCCACTGCAGCAGAGCAAAGCGAAACACCTGATCGACTGTGCTTGTAGCCCGCCGAAAACCTGCCTGATAAGGGGACAGGGCGTTGTTCTCGTCTACCCAATCCATTAATAGGTTTACCACCATTCTCCCTACCACTTTTTGGATAGTGGCAATCAAACTTATCGGCCTATAATTGGCCGGGAGGGACCGATCCCCTTTTTGGTATATGGGTATAATATTTGCTCCCTTCCATAGCTCTGGGACTGCCGTTCCCTTCGCAATAGCGTTTCCCAAAAGGAATACATACCTAACCCACCTCACCTTATCGTTTATGAAAACATCAGAGGGTATCCCATCTAGACCCGGGGCCCTTCCCCTTGGGCAGTGCATATTGCAACTTCAGTTTCTTTAGGGGAAAATAAATTCCCAGTGGGGAATACAGCTGAAATTACTTCCACATCCTTAAACTCGGTAGTCTCAGCATATTGGGGTTTGAAATAATCCACCCAGGCACCCTCAGCGACATTATTGTCGGGTTTATTTGGAGTTCCACCTCTACCCCACTTGACAATATTCCAGAATAACCTGGAATCCTTAGCCCCCGAGGCCTCCTTTAGTTCTGCCCAATACTTTTCATCCCATGTTTTTTTTGCTAGCGATATGCTAACCTTGTAGTGCTTCCTAGCCTCGCTAATCGCTGCCCTGACCCTATTCCTGATTGCTCTTCCCAAGCTTAACCTGGCTTCCCTGCACTGATGATTAAACCACCTAGCTGGTTTAGGTGGTTGTTTCCTATTTATCTTGCGGGACCTCAGGAAATGCGGCTTTAAAAGGGAAAAGAGCTTGTTGTGTATGTCCGTTATTTCCCTAGAACCTGGGATTACGGGGTTTGCAGCCTCCATAGCAGCGATTGCAGCATCCACCTCGGAATTTATAAAGTCCATAGATTCTGCATTCGCCAATACACTCGGCCAGTTAAGTCTGCGCATGTCATTGGCCATGGTAGACATTGGGCCGTCACTTAATTGAGGGTTCCCTGATATGGCCATCCACCAGTTATGGGTCACACAGAGGGGATTGTGGTCACTTTCCAGTCTACCCTCGATTTTCATGTCGCATACCAACTGCCACAAATTGAGGCTGCAAAGGACATAGTCTATCCGACTTTGGTTATGACCATTGTCGAATGTACAGGCACCTTCCCTATCGCCCTTCGTCCTCCCATTTAGGGCTCTCAACCCATGTTCCAGGCAAATGGCATTCAGTTGTAATATATCTTTCGTCCACCGCTTAACAGGAGCCAGATTTAAAGTCGGAACACCCCATTGCGTATCCTCCTCTTGCCCTAGGGGATCATCCGAACTATCCAATGGTTCGAAAGTCCTATTTAGGTCACCAGCTACTACAACTTTGTTACCCAGGGACTGCGATTCCAAAAAAGTGGACAAAGCCTCTAGAATGGGTGAACTCCCAGTGGTACTGACCCTGGCGTAGATGTTGTATATATCTATCCCTCCCCACTTTTCTGAGGCTATTCTTAGCATTTGGATGTCCTTACAACCCAGATCCACCACTTTGATTGTTATTTGAAGACATTGCCTTACCCAGATTGTAAGGCCTCCCATCGGTCGGCCCCTAGCGCCTCTACTGGCCAGGATTGAAAAATTTAAGTAGCCAGGAAGAAATATAGGGTCGCAAGCCCATGTCTCCTGGAATAAACAAACTTCAAAGCCATTGACGAAATCCATCCAGTTTTGGGACATCAGCTTGCTACTCAGCCCCGCAATGTTCCATGAAAAAAACTTCTCTAAACTGGGGCCGTCCATGGGTACTGCTCCTACACAGGACATCCCAAAGTCGTTTGTTAAAATTCCGTCGTACCCCTCCCTCTCTCGGTTGGTATCCTCAGTGTTGTGATCAACCTCTTGGGTGCCAACAGTGCTCAGTGTAATTAGTTCCTCATTTCCAGAGTCCCCAGAAATTGGAATACACTCCCCACATGTTTCCTCCAAAATCACAGTCTCCCAACCAGTTCTCATTTCATTTAATTCCACGTTTTTAGTCAAAACAGTTAACACAGGCTTCCCACATATATCCCAACGGGTCATACCTTCCCTACTGTTCGTGGAATAATCGGAATTTGGTCAATGAACCCACCCCGGATCTTTCATCACTTCAAAACGATTGTACGTTGGTCCATTGTAAAAGTTACCACGTTGTAAGGGTATAGTGAAAGGAACAAACCCTGGGGAGGGGAGATTGTTATAGCAACCTAATTCACTGGTCATACCAAATTGAACACCTGTTGGTCTTGGATAAAAAAATGTGAGATCAACAACACCAATTCCACCACTGCTTGTGCCCCAATTTTGCTTCGTAATCAGACGTGCCACCCTAGGATCTTGGAAGTTAACAACTATACACTCCCCCCCCAAGTGCTTAGGAGTACAACCTATCCAGTCTGTCCTTCTTACTCCAATAATCAGCCCGTCTACTTCCCCGGGCAGTGGTCTATTTGCCTTTAACCAGTGCATTACCTTGTTTTTTAGCATCTGGAAGGATTCTCTTTGCCCGGCCAACAAAGGTGGTACATTAGTGAGGACAACCACGAAAGGATAAGAATCTGGGGTAAGATTCATAGGAGGTATCCTACGAGGTGCCTTCATCGGGAAGGTGTTAGGCAGACTAATGGCAGGAGCAGCAGGACGGGATGTTGGAATACTTGGTAGTGGTTGGGAACTATTAGATACAGGATTGCCACTTTTGGAGCTATCTTTATTACCCATAACCACAGTATCAGGCAACTTGTTTTTTTTAGTGGTATTACTACTTGGACGGTCCGACAAATCTAAATTAGTCATGGGGATTTGTCCCTTCGACTGAGGCCTACTTGCAATGCTGACTATGGGGGGAGGAGGCTCAGCGATGGACACACCATTTGCCTGGCCATTTGGTTTCAGAAGATTGATGCTATCCCCCGTCCTAGGGTGGGACTTGATTAGGGATTTGGTGGAAAAAAAGTTATCTAGAGTAGCCTGCTCGAAATGATCTAACCGATCAGCTAATTTTTTAACTCGTTCCTAAATAGGAGTCAGGAGAGACCTCATCAGCCTCTCCAACTCGAAAAACAGGGGTGGAGCAGAAGATAAGGTCTCAGCCAATACCATCGCTGAGGGGTCATCCATGTTAGATACGGGACTAGCCGGAACAACTCCGTCCATGACAATCTTAACCCCACCAGAGCCAGGCCCAATAGGCTCGCAAGAAGGGCGCAGGCATATTCCAACCTTCCTTATTTTTTTTCTTCGGATGTTTGGGAAGATAGCACTTCTTCGGGGTAGCACTTCTTTTGTTACTTGGTTTAGTTTTAACCATGTGAGTTGACACACTCGGTTGGGCAGTGGTCACCTGCCCTGTAGGTAAGCAAGTTGGTGTAGTGGACGAGGTAGAAGGCAAAATGGGCACGTCGTGACCCACAGACGAGCCTGCCAACAGCTCTAGTGAAGGGGGAAAAGCATAAGGCGTTTCCAGTACAGCTGGCAGGGTTAGGGATGACAGGGGAGGAACCAATGCCAGGAAACCCTGAGGTGGCCGTTTCTCCCCAGTAATTTTAAGGAGTTCAATAGATAACCTACGCTCGGCGCGCCTCTCCGCCAAAGCGATCTCTTTGTCAATATCTTGGGTTACCCGACTAAAGTATTTGTCTAGAGGACCCAAGATGGCTGACCCCACCTCGGCCTGAGTAGAGATCTGGGCAGTGGTATTTGAAGGAGAAGACATACTTTGCAGCCAACGAGCTTTAAAAAAAAACAATACTATATAAGCAAACACCAGAGATCTCTAGATACAGGGAACGCACTGTAACAAGTAGTCAGGAGGCGCAATGTCAAGGAGCGGGCCCAGCCCAGCCTCCTTCGGCCCCTGACGGCCCGAGACAGTCCCGCCCTTGTCCCGGGCTTCTCCCGCGGAAGTAAGCACCACTGTTATAGGTCAGACGTGACACGCAGGGGGCGGGGCTGACAGGGAGTCCCTGCAGAAACGCTCGAAGCCCTGCCCAAAAGCCCCAGCACAACACAGACTGCACAGCCTCTCCACAGATTCCCCAGTGGCAATTCCGGTGAAGCGGGACCCGCGAAGCGGGTCCGGCGAACAGTGGGCTTAGAGACAGTACAACAGCCCAAGGCCAAGAGTCCAGGAGCAAGGGTCCGTCAGATGCACTTTCTAATCAACATTGTATCCCGCAGGTAAGAGGCAGGCAGGCTCTTTAAGACACTCTGTGCGCAGGGGGCGGGGCTGACAGGGAGAGCGGGCCAGGTGTTCTCAATCGGCCGGGCAGGGACTCCTGGGAAACGGAGTCCCTGCAGAAACGCTCGCAGCCCTGCCCAAAAGCCCCAGCACAACACAGACTGCACAGCCTCTCCACAGATTCCCCAGCGGCAATTCCGGTGAAGCGGGACCCGCGAAGCGGGTCCGGCGAACAGTGGGCTTAGAGACAGTACAACAGCCCAAGGCCAAGAGTCCAGGAGCAGGGGTCCGTCAGACGCACTTTCTAATCAACATTGGATCCTGTCTTGAGACAGGATTATATTTAAAATCCTCTGTCAATATTGCCAAATCTCTAAATACTTTCGGGGGTCATGATCCCGTTTGTGGTGTTTCTCTGGGGGTCCATGTATTACGTGTAAAAGACCTCTTATTGTAATTATGAATTTCTACCATTTATATTACCTCTCGTGTTTACACAGGCTTACACTGCACGTCCTTTAGGAATATCGCTATCTTCAATGCATCTCATCATTTGGATCGTATGAGGGTCTATTTTGTGTACTAATTGACATATGAGATGACAACACGCAAGGTGAGCGTATTGGTTCATTCGTGCGTCTGAATATATATTTTTATCTATGCATTTACGTACCATGGTGACTGTATTGGTTTATGTCTCACCATATTGATAGGCTCCTGTTGGTATGATGAGACTAATATATTGGGTTGGACATTATTGGTCATCACAAGCAGCCTTTGGGTTATCATTGGTCATCTTTATTATATTTAAACACTTGAGGTGGATTTTTTATTGATCTTTTATTGTTTGTGACTTAACATCTCTCTTTTTACCATTCAGGGATATTTTTCGCCCAGAAACTCTTTATACTCTATTGATAATGTGTTTTATTCTCATATAGGAATGTAATATTTTTCCTATGGCTTATTGATTCTGTTTGAGACTAAACGAGTCTTAAAGGAGCATATATACCGTCTTTGGAGTACTTTACTTATAATCTACTCTCCTTGAAGAGGTGAGATGCTAGTGGGTTTTCCGCTGATTGGTTTTTATACTAATCATTGTTTTAAATACTTGAGACATTGCACTACTCATCGTCTGTGGATGAGGGTGACAACAACGAACAATATTAATGATTTGGTTATATTATTTATATATATCTATCTCTTTCTATATAGATATCTTTGCCCATTGTATTTTTTGATTTCTTAGATTCTATTCTCACCTATATATTTTCTTACCTTTCTTGTTCACTTTAAATTGTACATTTTCTTTTGCTTCTCTTCCCTTCTTCCTGCTTTTCTCTCTTCTTTATACCTTATGTTAGCTATATATGATCCCTGTATCATCCGTACACAATTTTTTTGTTAATATGAAGTACTGTCCAGTCGTTTGAATTATATGTTAAAGTATGTGTCTTTGTAATGACTTTTTTTATTTTTTGTTATAATTATGTATATGTACATATCCACATGTCTAGGAGTTTTTATATGTATGTGTTTTTTATGTGCCATTTCTTCTAAAGATTGAGTAGTTATGTATTACATGTTTGTTTTTATGATTATCACATATATATGTTCTTTTAACCCCTTCGCTGCTAGGCCTTTTCCCCTCCTGTGCTAAGCCCTTTTTGGGCTATTTGAGGTAGTGCGCGCTTAGGCCCCTGTAACTTTTTGACCACATTAGGTATCCACGCCAAATTTGCGTCCTTTTCTTCCAACATCTTGGGGATTCTAAAGGTACCCAGGGTTTGTGGATTCTCCTAGAGGGTTCCCAGAAATTAGTCAAAATACAGCAATTTTTTTTTTTTTGTGAAAAATGTGAAAAACGGGCTGCAAATGAAAGCTTCTGGGTTTTTCTCTGCAAATGGTATCAAAAAAGGGTTTGTGGGACTGAAATCACAATTTCTCCAGCTTTTAGGGAATGACAGACTTTTGTTAGAAAACCAACATTTTTTACACAGTTTTGGCATTTTTCTGGGACATACCCTATTTTTGCTATTTTTTGTGCTTTCAACCTCCTTCCAGTTAACGGTAGAAAAGGGTAACAAAACAATAATGGATCCTGGAAAGCTATACATTTTTGAAAAGTAGACAAAATTCTGAATTCAGCAAGGGGTCATTTGCGTAGATCCATCAAGGTTTCTTTATAGAAATTTACAGGCAAATATAGGAGAAATTAAAAATTTGTTGAAAAAAGCAGCCTCTTGAGTCAACGTTTTTACCTGTAACTTCTTCGAATTATGACATCTCTTTGAAAGCAATGTACCGTTACATCCGGTAGACCTTCCTGGTTGTGGGGACATATAGGACTTGTAGGTTCATCAAGAGCCCAAGGAACCCAGAGTAGAAAAATGAGCAGCATTTTGTAATGTTTTTTTTTTTTGGTCCGGGTATATAGCAATTATTGTGGGAAAATGTATACTTGGAAAAATCGGTATGAAAGTCACCTATGTATTTCTGAAATGGGAACAAATTACAGAGTTCAGAAACAGTGCATATTTGCACATTTTCGAATTGGGAATACTCATATTTGCATGACAATTATTGGTCATTTTTCAAAATGACTTTTTTTTTACACAATGTCTTTCATTTGGAAGGGAGAAATGCATCAAAAATCAACAGGTAATAACAGTTGCTTTACAAATTTGAACTACCCTAAGTCTCTCGAGAAAAATGGTACCTCACTTGTGTGGTTAGGCATAGTGCCCACGACAGGAAGTGGCTCAAAACCTAAGGTGAACACACCACATTTTCACACTGAAAATTTACACAGAGTCTAGCTGTAGTTTTTGAACCCTAGCCCTGCCAGCACCTAGGGAAACCTAGCAAACCTATACATTTTTGAAAACTAGACACCCAGGGGAATCCAGGATGGGGTGACTTGACTGCCTCCCACCATGGTCTGTTACCCAGAATCCCTTGCAAACGTAAAAAATTGACAAAAAAAAAACATTTTCCCCACATTTCTGTGATGGAAAGTTCTGGAATCTGCGTGGATCCACAAATTTCCACCCACCCCGCGTTCCCCAAAGTCCTACGAGAAAAATGGTACCTCACTTGTGCGGGTCGGCCTAGTGCCCGCGACAGGAAACGGCGCAAAACGCAACGTGGTTTTGGAGTGAAAAATGACCCTTTTTTTGGCAAAGTGACTAGCTGTAGATTTTGTACCCTAGCCCTGCCGGCACCTAGGGAAACCTAGCAAACCTATACATTTCTGAAAACTAGACACCCAGGGGAATCCAGGATGGGGTGACTTGACTGCCTCCCACCATGGTCTGTTACCCAGAATCCCTAGCAAACGTAAAAAATTGACAAAAAAAACACATTTTCCCCACATTTCTGTGATGGAAAGTTCTGGAATCTGCGTGGATCCACAAATTTCCACCCACCCCGCGTTCCCCAAAGTCCTACGAGAAAAATGGTACCTCACTTGTGCGGGTCGGCCTAGTGCCCGCGACAGGAAACGGCGCAAAACGCAACGTGGTTTTGGAGTGAAAAATGACCCTTTTTTTGGCAAAGTGACTAGCTGTAGATTTTGTACCCTAGCCCTGCCGGCACCTAGGGAAACCTAGCAAACCTATACATTTCTGAAAACTAGACACCCAGGGGAATCCAGTATGGGGTGACTTGACTGCCTCCCACCATGGTCTGTTACCCAGAATCCCTTGCAAACGTAAAAAATTGAAAAAAAACCCACATTTTCCCCACATTTCTGTGATGGAAAGTTCTGGAATCTGCGTGGATCCACAAATTTCCACCCACCCCGCGTTCCCCAAAGTCCTACGAGAAAAATGGTACCTCACTTGTGCGGGTCGGCCTAGTGCCCGCGACAGGAAACGGCGCAAAACGCAACGTGGTTTTGGAGTGAAAAATGACCCTTTTTTTGCCAAAGTGACTAGCTGTAGATTTTGTACCCTAGCCCTGCCGGCACCTAGGGAAACCTAGCAAACCTATACATTTCTGAAAACTAGACACCCAGGGGAATCCAGGATGGGGTGACTTGACTGCCTCCCACCATGGTCTGTTACCCAGAATCCCTAGCAAACGTAAAAAATTGAAAAAAAAAACACATTTTCCCCACATTTCTGTGATGGAAAGTTCTGGAATCTGCGTGGATCCACAAATTTCCACCCACCCCGCGTTCCCCAAAGTCCTACGAGAAAAATGGTACCTCACTTGTGCGGGTCGGCCTAGTGCCCGCGACAGGAAACGGCGCAAAACGCAACGTGGTTTTGGAGTGAAAAATGACCCTTTTTTTGGCAAAGTGACTAGCTGTAGATTTTGTACCCTAGCCCTGCCGGCACCTAGGGAAACCTAGCAAACCTATACATTTCTGAAAACTAGACACCCAGGGGAATCCAGGATGGGGTGACTTGACTGCCTCCCACCATGGTCTGTTACCCAGAATCCTTTGTAAACGTAAAAAATTGACAAAAAAAACACATTTTCCCCACATTTCTGTGATGGAAAGTTCTGGAACCTGCGTGGATCCACAAATTTCCACCCACCCCGCGATCCCCAAAGTCCTACGAGAAAAATGGTACCTCACTTGTGCGGGTCGGCCTAGTGCCCGCGACAGGAAACGGCGCAAAACGCAACGTGGTTTTGGAGTGAAAAATGACCCTTTTTTTGGCAAAGTGACTAGCTGTAGATTTTGTACCCTAGCCCTGCCGGCACCTAGGGAAACCTAGCAAACCTATACATTTCTGAAAACTAGACACCCAGGGGAATCCAGGATGGGGTGACTTGACTGCCTCCCACCATGGTCTGTTACCCAGAATCCCTAGCAAACGTAAAAAATTGACAAAAAAAACACATTTTCCCCACATTTCTGTGATGGAAAGTTCTGGAATCTGCGTGGATCCACAAATTTCCACCCACCCCGCGTTCCCCAAAGTCCTACGAGAAAAATGGTACCTCACTTGTGCGGGTCGGCCTAGTGCCCGCGACAGGAAACGGCGCAAAACGCAACGTGGTTTTGGAGTGAAAAATGACCCTTTTTTTGGCAAAGTGATTAGCTGTAGATTTTGTACCCTAGCCCTGCCGGCACCTAGGGAAACCTAGCAAACCTATACATTTTTGAAAACTAGACACCCAGGGGAATCCAGGATGGGGTGACTTGACTGCCTCCCACCATGGTCTGTTACCCAGAATCCCTTGCAAACGTAAAAAATTGACAAAAAAAACACATTTTCCCCACATTTCTGTGATGGAAAGTTCTGGAATCTGCGTGGATCCACAAATTTCCACCCACCCCGCGTTCCCCAAAGTCCTACGAGAAAAATGGTACCTCACTTGTGCGGGTTGGCCTAGTGCCCGCGACAGGAAACGGCGCAAAACGCAACGTGGTTTTGGAGTGAAAAATGACCCTTTTTTGGGCAAAGTGACTAGCTGTAGATTTTGTACCCTAGCCCTGCCGGCACCTAGGGAAACCTAGCAAACCTATACATTTCTGAAAACTAGACACCCAGGGGAATCCAGGATGGGGTGACTTGACTGCCTCCCACCATGGTCTGTTACCCAGAATCCCTTGCAAACGTAAAAAATTGACAAAAAAAACACATTTTCCCCACATTTCTGTGATGGAAAGTTCTGGAATCTGCGTGGATCCACAAATTTCCACCCACCCCGCGTTCCCCAAAGTCCTACGAGAAAAATGGTACCTCACTTGTGCGGGTCGGCCTAGTGCCCGCGACAGGAAACGGCGCAAAACGCAACGTGGTTTTGGAGTGAAAAATGACCCTTTTTTGGGCAAAGTGACTAGCTGTAGATTTTGTACCCTAGCCCTGCCGGCACCTAGGGAAACCTAGCAAACCTATACATTTCTGAAAACTAGACACCCAGGGGAATCCAGGATGGGGTGACTTGACTGCCTCCCACCATGGTCTGTTACCCAGAATCCCTTGCAAACGTAAAAAATTGAAAAAAAAAACACATTTTCCCCACATTTCTGTGATGGAAAGTTCTGGAATCTGCGTGGATCCACAAATTTCCACCCACCCCGCGTTCCCCAAAGTCCTACGAGAAAAATGGTACCTCACTTGTGCGGGTCGGCCTAGTGCCCGCGACAGGAAACGGCGCAAAACGCAACGTGGTTTTGGAGTGAAAAATGACCCTTTTTTTGGCAAAGTGACTAGCTGTAGATTTTGTACCCTAGCCCTGCCGGCACCTAGGGAAACCTAGCAAACCTATACATTTCTGAAAACTAGACACCCAGGGGAATCCAGGATGGGGTGACTTGACTGCCTCCCACCATGGTCTGTTACCCAGAATCCCTTGCAAACGTAAAAAATTGACAAAAAAAACACATTTTCCCCACATTTCTGTGATGGAAAGTTCTGGAATCTGCATGGATCCACAAATTTCCACCCACCCCGCGTTCCCCAAAGTCCTACGAGAAAAATGGTACCTCACTTGTGCGGGTCGGCCTAGTGCCCGCGACAGGAAACGGCGCAAAACGCAACGTGGTTTTGGAGTGAAAAATGACCCTTTTTTTGGCAAAGTGACTAGCTGTAGATTTTGTACCCTAGCCCTGCCGGCACCTAGGGAAACCTAGCAAACCTATACATTTTTGAAAACTAGACACCCAGGGGAATCCAGGATGGGGTGACTTGACTGTCTCCCACCATGGTCTGTTACCCAGAATCCCTTGCAAACGTAAAAAATTGACAAAAAAAACACATTTTCCCCACATTTCTGTGATGGAAAGTTCTGGAATCTGCGTGGATCCACAAATTTCCACCCACCCCGCGTTCCCCAAAGTCCTACGAGAAAAATGGTACCTCACTTGTGCGGGTCGGCCTAGTGCCCGCGACAGGAAACGGCGCAAAACGCAACGTGGTTTTGGAGTGAAAAATGACCCTTTTTTTGGCAAAGTGACTAGCTGTAGATTTTGTACCCTAGCCCTGCCGGCACCTAGGGAAACCTAGCAAACCTATACATTTCTGAAAACTAGACACCCAGGGGAATCCAGGATGGGGTGACTTGACTGCCTCCCACCATGGTCTGTTACCCAGAATCCCTTGCAAACGTAAAAAATTGACAAAAAAAACACATTTTCCCCACATTTCTGTGATGGAAAGTTCTGGAATCTGCGTGGATCCACAAATTTCCACCCACCCCGCGTTCCCCAAAGTCCTACGAGAAAAATGGTACCTCACTTGTGCGGGTCGGCCTAGTGCCCGCGACAGGAAACGGCGCAAAACGCAACGTGGTTTTGGAGTGAAAAATGACCCTTTTTTTGCCAAAGTGACTAGCTGTAGATTTTGTACCCTAGCCCTGCCGGCACCTAGGGAAACCTAGCAAACCTATACATTTCTGAAAACTAGACACCCAGGGGAATCCAGGATGGGGTGACTTGACTGCCTCCCACCATGGTCTGTTACCCAGAATCCCTTGCAAACGTAAAAAATTGACAAAAAAAACACATTTTCCCCACATTTCTGTGATGGAAAGTTCTGGAATCTGCGTGGATCCACAAATTTCCACCCACCCCGCGTTCCCCAAAGTCCTACGAGAAAAATGGTACCTCACTTGTGCGGGTCGGCCGAGTGCCCGCGACAGGAAACGGCGCAAAACGCAACGTGGTTTTGGAGTGAAAAATGACCCTTTTTTTGGCAAAGTGACTAGCTGTAGATTTTGTACCCTAGCCCTGCCGGCACCTAGGGAAACCTAGCAAACCTATACATTTCTGAAAACTAGACACCCAGGGGAATCCAGGATGGGGTGACTTGACTGCCTCCCACCATGGTCTGTTACCCAGAATCCCTTGCAAACGTAAAAAATTGACAAAAAAAACACATTTTCCCCACATTTCTGTGATGGAAAGTTCTGGAATCTGCGTGGATCCACAAATTTCCACCCACCCCGCGTTCCCCAAAGTCCTACGAGAAAAATGGTACCTCACTTGTGCGGGTCGGCCTAGTGCCCGCGACAGGAAACGGCGCAAAACGCAACGTGGTTTTGGAGTGAAAAATGACCCTTTTTTTGGCAAAGTGACTAGCTGTAGATTTTGTACCCTAGCCCTGCCGGCACCTAGGGAAACCTAGCAAACCTATACATTTCTGAAAACTAGACACCCAGGGGAATCCAGGATGGGGTGACTTGACTGCCTCCCACCATGGTCTGTTACCCAGAATCCCTTGCAAACGTAAAAAATTGAAAAAAAAAACACATTTTCCCCACATTTCTGTGATGGAAAGTTCTGGAATCTGCGTGGATCCACAAATTTCCACCCACCCCGCGTTCCCCAAAGTCCTACGAGAAAAATGGTACCTCACTTGTGCGGGTCGGCCTAGTGCCCGCGACAGGAAACGGCGCAAAACGCAACGTGGTTTTGGAGTGAAAAATGACCCTTTTTTTGGCAAAGTGACTAGCTGTAGATTTTGTACCCTAGCCCTGCCGGCACCTAGGGAAACCTAGCAAACCTATACATTTTTGAAAACTAGACACCCAGGGGAATCCAGGATGGGGTGACTTGACTGTCTCCCACCATGGTCTGTTACCCAGAATCCCTTGCAAACGTAAAAAATTGACAAAAAAAACACATTTTCCCCACATTTCTGTGATGGAAAGTTCTGGAATCTGCGTGGATCCACAAATTTCCACCCACCCCGCGTTCCCCAAAGTCCTACGAGAAAAATGGTACCTCACTTGTGCGGGTCGGCCTAGTGCCCGCGACAGGAAACGGCGCAAAACGCAACGTGGTTTTGGAGTGAAAAATGACCCTTTTTTTGGCAAAGTGACTAGCTGTAGATTTTGTACCCTAGCCCTGCCGGCACCTAGGGAAACCTAGCAAACCTATACATTTCTGAAAACTAGACACCCAGGGGAATCCAGGATGGGGTGACTTGACTGCCTCCCACCATGGTCTGTTACCCAGAATCCCTTGCAAACGTAAAAAATTGACAAAAAAAACACATTTTCCCCACATTTCTGTGATGGAAAGTTCTGGAATCTGCGTGGATCCACAAATTTCCACCCACCCCGCGTTCCCCAAAGTCCTACGAGAAAAATGGTACCTCACTTGTGCGGGTCGGCCTAGTGCCCGCGACAGGAAACGGCGCAAAACGCAACGTGGTTTTGGAGTGAAAAATGACCCTTTTTTTGGCAAAGTGACTAGCTGTAGATTTTGTACCCTAGCCCTGCCGGCACCTAGGGAAACCTAGCAAACCTATACATTTCTGAAAACTAGACACCCGGCGGTTTCCAGGGAGGTATGGCTTGCGTGGATCCCCCAACGTTTCCTTACCCAGAATCCCCTGCAAACCTCAATTTTTGCCCAAAAAATCACTTTTTTCACACATTTTGGGGTGGGAAAGTAGTGGCATCACCGGGCTCACACAAATTTACCACCACCCAGCGTTCCCCCAGGTCTCCCGGTAAAAATGGTGCCTCACTTGTGTGGGAGGCCCAAGTACCCGCGGCAGGCAAGGGCCCCAAACGTAGTGAGGCGACCTCAAGATGGCCTATCGCCAAACCACCTGGTTTTGCAAGGGGGGTCACTTTGGTTTTTGGCCCGGTGCGCGGCGGCCATCTAGGGAAACCTACCAAAACCAGGCATTTTTGAAAACTAGACACCCGGCGGCTTCCAGGGAGGTATGGCTTGCGTGGATCCCCCAACGTTTCCTTACCCAGAATCCCCTGCAAACCTCAATTTTTGCTCAAAAAATCACTTTTTTCACACATTTTGGGGTGGGAAAGTAGTGGCATCACCGGGCTCACACAAATTTACCACCACCCAGCGTTCCCCCAGGTCTCCCGGTAAAAATGGTGCCTCACTTGTGTGGGAGGCCCAAGTACCCGCGGCAGGCAAGGGCCCCAAACGTAGTGAGGCGACCTCAAGATGGCCTATCGCCAAACCACCTGGTTTTGCAAGGGGGGTCACTTTGGTTTTTGGCCCGGTGCGCGGCGGCCATCTAGGGAAACCTACCAAACCCAGGCATTTTTGAAAACTAGACACCCGGCGGCTTCCAGGGAGGTATGGCTTGCGTGGATCCCCCAACGTTTCCTTACCCAGAATCCCCTGCAAACCTCAATTTTTGCTCAAAAAATCACTTTTTTCACACATTTTGGGGTGGGAAAGTAGTGGCATCACCGGGCTCACACAAATTTACCACCACCCAGCGTTCCCCCAGGTCTCCCGGTAAAAATGGTGCCTCACTTGTGTGGGAGGCCCAAGTACCCGCGGCAGGCAAGGGCCCCAAACGTAGTGAGGCGACCTCAAGATGGCCTATCGCCAAACCACCTGGTTTTGCAAGGGGGGTCACTTTGGTTTTTGGCCCGGTGCGCGGCGGCCATCTAGGGAAACCTACCAAACCCAGGCATTTTTGAAAACTAGACACCCGGCGGCTTCCAGGGAGGTATGGCTTGCGTGGATCCCCCAACGTTTCCTTACCCAGAATCCCCTGCAAACCTCAATTTTTGCCCAAAAAATCACTTTTTTCACACATTTTGGGGTGGGAAAGTAGTGGCATCACCGGGCTCACACAAATTTACCACCACCCAGCGTTCCCCCAGGTCTCCCGGTAAAAATGGTGCCTCACTTGTGTGGGAGGCCCAAGTACCCGCGGCAGGCAAGGGCCCCAAACGTAGTGAGGCGACCTCAAGATGGCCTATCGCCAAACCACCTGGTTTTGCAAGGGGGGTCACTTTGGTTTTTGGCCCGGTGCGCGGCGGCCATCTAGGGAAACCTACCAAACCCAGGCATTTTTGAAAACTAGACACCCGGCGGCTTCCAGGGAGGTATGGCTTGCGTGGATCCCCCAACGTTTCCTTACCCAGAATCCCCTGCAAACCTCCATTTTTGCTCAAAAAATCACTTTTTTCACACATTTTGGGGTGGGAAAGTAGTGGCATCACCGGGCTCACACAAATTTACCACCACCCAGCGTTCCCCCAGGTCTCCCGGTAAAAATGGTGCCTCACTTGTGTGGGAGGCCCAAGTACCCGCGGCAGGCAAGGGCCCCAAACGTAGTGAGGCGACCTCAAGATGGCCTATCGCCAAACCACCTGGTTTTGCAAGGGGGGTCACTTTGGTTTTTGGCCCGGTGCGCGGCGGCCATCTAGGGAAACCTACCAAACCCAGGCATTTTTGAAAACTAGACACCCGGCGGCTTCCAGGGAGGTATGGCTTGCGTGGATCCCCCAACGTTTCCTTACCCAGAATCCCCTGCAAACCTCAATTTTTGCTCAAAAAATCACTTTTTTCACACATTTTGGGGTGGGAAAGTAGTGGCATCACCGGGCTCACACAAATTTACCACCACCCAGCGTTCCCCCAGGTCTCCCGGTAAAAATGGTGCCTCACTTGTGTGGGAGGCCCAAGTACCCGCGGCAGGCAAGGGCCCCAAACGTAGTGAGGCGACCTCAAGATGGCCTATCGCCAAACCACCTGGTTTTGCAAGGGGGGTCACTTTGGTTTTTGGCCCGGTGCGCGGCGGCCATCTAGGGAAATGTTATATTGAAGAATCGAAGTACCACACAGAGGTAAGTCCGAGTAGATTTTATTATGACCATCCGCTCTCACAGGACTGATAGAGTTCACCTGAACATTCCAAGGTGAACTCCCTGGGGATATACCAAGTAACAGGGCAGGTAGGGGGGGATTGGAACATACCAAGTATAGTGAGATTATAACACATCTCCCTTTGAAAGGAAAACAAAGACTTTTACATTAATGCAGTATTTACAATTCTATCTTTGCTCCATGTTTGTCCGTTCTCCAGACGAACTACACTTTTACCTGTTACCTCTACCTTTTGTGGTGCACCAAATTTGCTCGTTCCAGGTTGTACCCTACCAGGTTTTTTAACACACACTTGTGCTTGAGGTCTTATCTCCACATCTTTTGCTCCATGTTTTACATCATACCATGACTTGTATTTCTGTTGGTGAGACACTACTCGTTCCTCCACACGCTCGAAGTCAGGTACGACACCTTTTCCCCCACCCAACCAACTTGGGTACATTTTGGTGCTGGGTTCTCTCCCTCTAAGATATACAAATGGGGATAACCCTGTGACTAAGTTGGGCGTAGTGTGGTATGCCCACATAGCTGCTCTCAAGGCTTCTTCTACATTCAAATTATTGGCAATAGCAAGTTGTATGTGCTCTTTGATCATGCGGTTTGCCCTTTCTACCAACCCATTTGCTTTTGGGCAATAGAGAGCAGTCCTCTCATGTTTTATATTGTGTTCCTCCAAAAACTCTTTCATGGATTCTGAGACGAACTGCACTCCATTGTCCGTTACCAAAGTGGCTGGGATACCTTCATAGACAAATATGTTTTTTAGAAATGCTATGAGATTATTAGTTGTGGTGGACGCTGTGAATTTGAAATTCACCCAATGGGAGGTGTAATCCACCAACACAAACATGAATCTCTTCTGTGGCCCAAGGATGTCCATGGGACCAATGATGTCCATGGCCAGTTTGGTCCACGGAGCCTTTGGCACGTCAACAGGGGCCAAAGGAGCTCTATGAATGCTTTTGCTCTTATCACTCCTCGCACAACTTACACACTCTTTCACTGTAATTTCGACTTCTGAATCCATTCTTGGGAACCAAAAACAGCTCCGTAATTTGTTCTTGGTCAGGCTTCTGCCTAAGTGCCCTTCATGGGCCAAATTTATGATTCTCTTCCTCAACCCTTCGGGAGGGACAATTTTCTCACCTCTCTGTACGCGTCCAGCTATAACTGAGAGTTCAAATCTGACTTCCCAGAAGTCTTTAACTTTGTCAGGGACTTCAGAAATCTTCTCCGGCCATCCCTTGACCATGAGATCTTTTAACATGTCCATAGTTTTATCTTCCTTCATACACTTGTCCCATTCCGCATCAGTAAGAGAGGGTAAATGCACTGCACAAATAGGTACATCAAGGACTTCTTCACTTAGATCACCTTTGATCGGTAGCCTCGACAAGCAATCTGCAATCACATTCTCTGGACCAGGAAGATATTCAACCCTGAAACAAAAATTCTCCAAACCTAGAACCCATTTGCTTATTCTAGGTGACATGTTCTGTGCTTGTCTCGATGAAAATATGAAAGTAAGAGGCTTATGGTCCGTGTGTATGGTGAACTTGCTACCCCACAAAAAGAATTTAAAATGGTGTACTGCCCAAAAGCACGCCAACGCCTCCCTCTCAATGACAGAGTAATTGCGTTCCGCCTCACACAGCGTGCGTGATGCAAACGCTATCACCCTTTCTCCTCCTTCCCCTTTTTGGGACAGCATGGCACCCAATCCTTTGCTAGAAGCATCAGTGGTTAGAATGGTTCTCTTTTTGGGATCAAAAGATCCCAGTGCTGGAGAATCTAGTATGCGCTCTTTTATTATTTCCACCATGTCGCTGTGTTCCTGCTTCCACTCAAAAGCAGAATTCTTCTTTAGGAGTTCCCGCAGGCCTACACACAAATCCGCAAAATTTTTTACAAATTTAGCCATGTACTCCACCAACCCCAAGAATGATTTGAGCTCCTCTTTGCTCGTTGGATGTGGGGCATCACTTACGGCCTGGACTAAACTGTGCTTGGGTCTGAATCCCTCTTTGGTGATGGTGTGCCCTAAATAGTCCACAGACGTCACTTTAATTTTGCACTTGTCTAGTTGTACTGTAAGCCCTGCATCTGCTAGTCTGCGACATACTGTGTGGAGGGTGGTGTCATGTTCCACTTCCGTTCTCCCATACATCAAAATGTCGTCTTGAAAACAGAGAGTGTTTTCGACACCTTCTAATATCTGCTGCATTATTTTCTGAAAAACAGAGGCTGCCGAGGCGAGACCAAATGGCATTCTCACAAACATGAACGCCCCAAAAGGTGAGGTGAAAGCTGTCAGTGGTCTCGACTCGGGATGCAGCTCAACTTGGTGGTACGCTCTAGATAAATCAATTACTGAAAAATAACAAGCCTCGCCCATAGTGCTTATCATCTCATTGATGTTGGGTAGAGGAAACCTCTCTACCCAAATGTTCTCATTTAAAGAGCGTAAGTCTACACATAGGCGAATGCCCTTCCCATTGCCCCTGGCTGCTAAAACCAAGGGAGCTAGCCACTCAGTAGCCTCAATAGGTTGTATGACACCTATTTCACATAGCTTATCAAGCTCCATCTTGAGCGTCTCCCTCAAATGAAAAGGTACTGACCTGGTTTTGTGGACTACTGGTTTGGCTCCCGATCTAAGTTTAATTTTGTGTTGGAAATCCCGTAGTTTACCCAATTCCTCGTTAAACAATGTGGGGAACACGGATTGTAGATCTACCTCCTTGTTAACTCTGTCAATCAAGATCACCTGATTCTCTTTGCTGGGATCAAGTATAATACCTAATTCCCTTTGGTGTTGCCACCCCAGGAGGTTTGCTCCATGTTCTACAATGTACACATTTCCTTTCGTAGTTCTCCCATTAAAATCTATGTGGCTGTATAGCATGCCTACCAGAGGAATGGGATCTCTAGTGTACCCTTCGGGTGTGATATCTGGAGTTTGTAACACACCTCTTGAACCACCTAGCAATTCTTCATAATCTTGTACATTAATTAGCGTGAACGGGGAACAGGAATCTGCAAACACTTCTAGTGGTCTGTTATCGAACAACACAATACATTTGGGATAGTTCTGTCTCCCTCCCACTGCCGTGCTTTTCACTTGGAAAACATATTTTGCACGAGATTCGTCACCACTACTCACCACACTTACAGTGTTACTTATTCCCTCTTTGCACACCCTCGCCAGATGTCCCCTTCTGTTGCATTTTTTGCACAAGACACTTCTGGCTGTACATACCGGGTTATTAGCAAGGTGGTTACTGCTCCCACATCTATAACATTTTAAACTATGAACATCTTTGTTAACTCTAGGGGTTTGAGCCTCTTTAGTGCTCCATTTCTCAGCTACTTTTAGCACCTCTTTACTTTGCTCCTCGACCTGCACAGATGCGACAACCTCCTCCTTAACTTTCATTTCTTTCACACACTTAGCGGTATGTTCCACAGACTGGGCAATCGCTACCGCATCTTTTAAGGTTGGATTCTTTGCCAACAGTTTCTCTTGAATCCTGCTATTATTAGTGCACCTGACTAACTGGTCACGTATAAGTGAGTCATTTAACTCTCCAAATTCACACAATTGCGTAAGCCCCCTTAAAGCTGCAATGTAATTAGAAATAGATTCACATTTCCCTTGTACTCTACTGAAAAATTTATGTCTCTCCAACACCACATTGACCTTATCTCCAAAATGCGCCTCCAGCTTCATTAAAGTCACATCAAAAACGTCATTGTCATCCTCATCCTCCAAATCTGGTTCAGGAAGAGTCTCGTAAACTTTGCGCCCATGCACGCCCAAGTTATGTAAAAGAATGTGCTGCTTCCTTAATGCTGAAAACTTTTCCCCTCCCATGGCAATTAAATAGGACTCAAACAGTTTTGTCCAGTCTTTCCAGTGGATTTCCGGATCCCCACAGTCATTTAGGAAAGATGGTGGCTGGCTCATGCCTGGTGTGCCCATAATGGAGTGAAAAGGAGGAGAGGGAGGGTGGTTTGGGAAACGCTACGTCCTACTTGAGTCAGTCCCTTGCTGCTGGACCCCAATACAGTGGCGAAGGAACCCAATAACTATTGGCTCTCCGTTGTGGATCCCGCAAAATCCCCCCCCCCCAGGATGAATTTACCTCAGGGAAGACTGTCCGGATGTTTCCCACAGCCAAGACAACGAGGAGGAGATGGAAGGATCCCACAAACTTCTGTGAAAAGGACGGCAACTACAGCTGAAGCGCCAGACGAAACTGACACTTCTTCGTTGAAGAAAGGCCCTCAGAAGCTGGTGCGCCGGTGCCTCAGGGAGGAGTTCCCAGACGACGCGAAGACTTCCGTCAAGGATGGCTCATAAGTAGCTGGAGCGCCGAACGAAACTGACGCTTGCTCAGTCAGGAAAGGCCCGCAGTAGCTGATGCGCCGGTGCCTCAGGGCGGAGCTCCCAGATAGTGCGAAGAGCTTCCGTCTCAGCGCGGCTCACTGGCAGCTGGAGCGCCGGGTGAAACTGACGCTTATCAGAGTGTGAGCACAGAGACAGGAAGCCAAATACAAGGGCCAGTCACGCTGAGGAAAACACGCAATCTCGTCCTTCCGAATGCAGTAAGGAGGAACAAACCTAAGTGCCATTCACCCCAAGGACTCCAGAGGCGAGGCAACGTCGAAAGCAGACGCTTACACTAGAGGCCGGTCACGAAACACGAGTGGGTGAAATGTCCAAAGATGATGCTGGAAAAGATCCGCAGCCGTTGGTTGAGAGGATAAACAAAGGGGAGATGGTCAGCTGTCCCCTACACAGTTCGTCGCCAGTGTTATATTGAAGAATCGAAGTACCACACAGAGGTAAGTCCGAGTAGATTTTATTATGACCATCCGCTCTCACAGGACTGATAGAGTTCACCTGAACATTCCAAGGTGAACTCCCTGGGGATATACCAAGTAACAGGGCAGGTAGGGGGGGATTGGAACATACCAAGTATAGTGAGATTATAACAGGAAACCTACCAAACCCAGGCATTTTTGAAAACTAGACACCCGGCGGCTTCCAGGGAGGTATGGCTTGCGTGGATCCCCCAACGTTTCCTTACCCAGAATCCCCTGCAAACCTCAATTTTTGCTCAAAAAATCACTTTTTTCACACATTTTGGGGTGGGAAAGTAGTGGCATCACCGGGCTCACACAAATTTACCACCACCCAGCGTTCCCCCAGGTCTCCCGGTAAAAATGGTGCCTCACTTGTGTGGGAGGCCCAAGTACCCGCGGCAGGCAAGGACAACAAACGTAGTGAGGCAACATCAACATTGCCTATCCCAAATGTCGCCTCACTACGTTTGTTGTCCTTGCCTGCCGCGGGTACTTGGGCCTCCCACACAAGTGAGGCACCATTTTTACCGGGAGACCTGGGGGAACGCTGGGTGGTGGTAAATTTGTGTGAGCCCGGTGATGCCACTACTTTCCCACCCCAAAATGTGTGAAAAAAGTGATTTTTTGAGCAAAAATTGAGGTTTGCAGGGGATTCTGGGTAAGGAAACGTTGGGGGATCCACGCAAGCCATACCTCCCTGGAAGCCGCCGGGTGTCTAGTTTTCAAAAATGCCTGGGTTTGGTAGGTTTCCCTAGATGGCCGCCGCGCACCGGGCCAAAAACCAAAGTGACCCCCCTTGCAAAACCAGGTGGTTTGGCGATAGGCCATCTTGAGGTCGCCTCACTACGTTTGGGGCCCTTGCCTGCCGCGGGTACTTGGGCCTCCCACACAAGTGAGGCACCATTTTTACCGGGAGACCTGGGGGAACGCTGGGTGGTGGTAAATTTGTGTGAGCCCGGTGATGCCACTACTTTCCCACCCCAAAATGTGTGAAAAAAGTGATTTTTTGAGCAAAAATTGAGGTTTGCAGGGGATTCTGGGTAAGGAAACGTTGGGGGATCCACGCAAGCCATACCTCCCTGGAAGCCGCCGGGTGTCTAGTTTTCAAAAATGCCTGGGTTTGGTAGGTTTCCCTAGATGGCCGCCGCGCACCGGGCCAAAAACCAAAGTGACCCCCCTTGCAAAACCAGGTGGTTTGGCGATAGGCCATCTTGAGGTCGCCTCACTACGTTTGGGGCCCTTGCCTGCCGCGGGTACTTGGGCCTCCCACACAAGTGAGGCACCATTTTTACCGGGAGACCTGGGGGAACGCTGGGTGGTGGTAAATTTGTGTGAGCCCGGTGATGCCACTACTTTCCCACCCCAAAATGTGTGAAAAAAGTGATTTTTTGAGCACAAATTGAGGTTTGCAGGGGATTCTGGGTAAGGAAACGTTGGGGGATCCACGCAAGCCATACCTCCCTGGAAGCCGCCGGGTGTCTAGTTTTCAAAAATGCCTGGGTTTGGTAGGTTTCCCTAGATGGCCGCCGCGCACCGGGCCAAAAACCAAAGTGACCCCCCTTGCAAAACCAGGTGGTTTGGCGATAGGCCATCTTGAGGTCGACTCACTACGTTTGGGGCCCTTGCCTGCCGCGGGTACTTGGGCCTCCCACACAAGTGAGGCACCATTTTTACCGGGAGACCTGGGGGAACGCTGGGTGGTGGTAAATTTGTGTGAGCCCGGTGATGCCACTACTTTCCCACCCCAAAATGTGTGAAAAAAGTGATTTTTTGAGCAAAAATTGAGGTTTGCAGGGGATTCTGGGTAAGGAAACGTTGGGGGATCCACGCAAGCCATACCTCCCTGGAAGCCGCCGGGTGTCTAGTTTTCAAAAATGCCTGGGTTTGGTAGGTTTCCCTAGATGGCCGCCGCGCACCGGGCCAAAAACCAAAGTGACCCCCCTTGCAAAACCAGGTGGTTTAGCGATAGGCCATCTTGAGGTCGGCTCACTACGTTTGGGGCCCTTGCCTGCCGCGGGTACTTGGGCCTCCCACACAAGTGAGGCACCATTTTTACCGGGAGACCTGGGGGAACGCTGGGTGGTGGTAAATTTGTGTGAGCCCGGTGATGCCACTACTTTCCCACCCCAAAATGTGTGAAAAAAGTGATTTTTTGAGCAAAAATTGAGGTTTGCAGGGGATTCTGGGTAAGGAAACGTTGGGGGATCCACGCAAGCCATACCTCCCTGGAAGCCGCCGGGTGTCTAGTTTTCAAAAATGCCTGGGTTTGGTAGGTTTCCCTAGATGGCCGCCACGCACCGGGCCAAAAACCAAAGTGACCCCCCTTGCAAAACCAGGTGGTTTGGCGATAGGCCATCTTGAGGTCGCCTCACTACGTTTGGGGCCCTTGCCTGCCGCGGGTACTTGGGCCTCCCACACAAGTGAGGCACCATTTTTACCGGGAGACCTGGGGGAACGCTGGGTGGTGGTAAATTTGTATGAGCCCGGTGATGCCACTACTTTCCCACCCCAAAATGTGTGAAAAAAGTGATTTTTTGGGCAAAATTTGAGGTTTGCAGGGGATTCTGGGTAAGGAAACGTTGGGGGATCCACGCAAGCCATACCTCCCTGGAAGCCGCCGGGTGTCTAGTTTTCAAAAATGCCTGGGTTTGGTAGGTTTCCCTAGATGGCCGCCGCGCACCGGGCCAAAAACCAAAGTGACCCCCCTTGCAAAACCAGGTGGTTTGGCGATAGGCCATCTTGAGGTCGCCTCACTACGTTTGGGGCCCTTGCCTGCCGCGGGTACTTGGGCCTCCCACACAAGTGAGGCACCATTTTTACCGGGAGACCTGGGGGAACGCTGGGTGGTGGTAAATTTGTATGAGCCCGGTGATGCCACTACTTTCCCACCCCAAAATGTGTGAAAAAAGTGATTTTTTGGGCAAAATTTGAGGTTTGCAGGGGATTCTGGGTAAGGAAACGTTGGGGGATCCACGCAAGCCATACCTCCCTGGAAGCCGCCGGGTGTCTAGTTTTCAAAAATGCCTGGGTTTGGTAGGTTTCCCTAGATGGCCGCCGCGCACCGGGCCAAAAACCAAAGTGACCCCCCTTGCAAAACCAGGTGGTTTGGCGATAGGCCATCTTGAGGTCGCCTCACTACGTTTGGGGCCCTTGCCTGCCGCGGGTACTTGGGCCTCCCACACAAGTGAGGCACCATTTTTACCGGGAGACCTGGGGGAACGCTGGGTGGTGGTAAATTTGTGTGAGCCCGGTGATGCCACTACTTTCCCACCCCAAAATGTGTGAAAAAAGTGATTTTTTGGGCTAAAATTGAGGTTTGCAGGGGATTCTAGGTAAGGAAACGTTGGGGGATCCACGCAAGCCATACCTCCCTGGAAGCCGCCGGGTGTCTACTTTTCAGAAATGCGTGGGTTGGAAAGGTTTCCCTAGATGGCCGCCGAGCCCTGGGCAAAAAACCAAAGTAACCCCCCTTGCAAAACCAGATTACCTATTGTTACTACAGCGTGAGAATTTAGGAATAATACTGCAAAGAAAATGTGGCAGACAATTTGAGGTTTACAGGACAATGGGGATAAAAAATATTTTTCAAATCACTAGAGAGACATCACCATGAACTCCCAAAGGTTTTCGACAATATCTACAGTTGGTGGGTTATTCTTACATGGAAAGTGTACCTTGGCAGAGAAACAAAAAACAAAGATTCCTGCACAACCATCTATTCCTCAAACACACACACATACTGGTTGGATTTGGCACGAGGGCAAGTCATGGTTCAGTGTATTAAATTTTATTAACAAGAGATTTCACAAAAATGAAATGCACTGTCAATAATTAAATTCACAAAAAACCAAACCAATGACTTGCAGCTCGTGAGCTGTAAAGCCACGTCAAGGCACCAACCGCTTTACAGGCCATTCACACACCTTTCATACGTGATACAAACAAGACCATTCGCACCACCAGGTACAAAAGCAACACAGTACAAAAATCACCAAAAAGGGACAAGGTACACCCTGCTTCAGAAAGACAAATATTACTGCACAGTCATCTAACCCGCAAGCACACACACATACTGGTTGGATTTGGCACGAGGGTGAGTGATGGTTCAGTAGATAAAATTGTATTACCAAGTGATTTCACAAAACATGAAATGCACTGGTAATAATTGAAAGGGCAAGAAACTGAACCATTGACTCACAGCTCGTGAGCTGTAAAGCCACGACAAGGCACCAACCTCTTTACAGGCCATTCATACACCTTTCATACGTGTGAGACATACAAAACCATTCACACCGCCAGCCGCGGGCCCATCACATAACAAAACTCACACCGGCACACAGCGCCATTCAAGGGCCCATCACTTTCACACGCCCACAATCCAGACACAGCAACTACACAGGCTGAAGGATTGCGTGGAGTGGCACTCAGCTAGCAGTGTGTGTAGTGACCAGCATAAAGTCACTACTCACACACAGCCAGCCAAGCACCGGTCGACACACACCGCTAGCCAAACGCCAGTCCACGCACACCGCTAGCCAAGCGCCAGTCCAGGCACACCGCCATCCAATCGCCAGTCCAGGCACACCGGCAGCCAATCGCCAATCCACCTACACCTCCAGCCAAGCTCCAGTCCACGGACACCACCAGACAAGCACCATTCCACGCACACCGCCAGCCAAGCTCCAGTCCACACACACCACCAGACAAGCTCCAGTCCACGGACACCACCAGCCAAGCTCCAGTCCACGGACACCACCAGCCAAACACCAGTCCGCACACACCACCAGTCCACACACACTGCCAGCCAAGTACCAGTCCACGCACAGCGCCAGCCAAGCACCATTCCACGCACACCACCAGCCAAGCACCATTCCACGCACACCGCCAGCCAAGCACCATTCCACGCACACCACCAGCCACGCACCAGTCCACGCACACCGCCAGCCAAGCACCATTCCACGCACACCACCAGCCACGCACCAGTCCACGCACACCGCCAGTCCATGCACACCGCCAGTCCACGCACACCGTCAGCCAAGCACCATTCCACGCACACCACCAACCAAGTGCCAGTCCACACACACCAACAGCCAAGCGCAAGCCTACACACACCGCCATCACATTTTGGATTTTTTTAGAAAAAAATAAAAACACAAACAAATTGCAAATAGATACAAATCTTCTAACAGAAAATCAGCAACTAAATACATTGCACTAACACCAACATTGAAACAGAATCAAATTATCCAAAGAATACAGACCAGGCAGTTCACTTTACCACTCAAGAATCCTCCCAAAAATTCTTTCGCGTGTGGTACGCTCTAAAACAAGCAGAGAGACACAGTGCAGGATGAGAGGGACAATCGGGGCAGTACATACGACTCTCCTTCCGCAAACCTCTTCGCCAACAGACTCTACATCTCCTACTGGGAAAATCTTTTGCGGGTGTGGGAGGAATGTGATCTGGAAAGTGGCGTTCTTTCAATCTAGCAACATCCTCCACCAGTCCAACTCTAGGAACACTTGCCTGTTCCACTACAACAAGGCTGCCTATTACAGACTCCTGAAACTTAACAAAAGTCATCTTTGACTCAGGGCAAGAATCCTGGAACACAACAAAAGCATTAAACATTGCCAAGTGGAAAAGATGGATAGCCAACTTCTTGTACCAAATGTAAGCCTTACGAAGAGCAGTGTAAGGTTCCAACCTCTGATCTACTCTGTCAACACCACCCATGTACCTATTATAGTCTAAAACACATACAGGTTTGCGCGCTTCAGCGACCTGACCCCAAACAGTCACAGGTGCAGTGCTTTCATCATGGATGGAAGTCAGCATGTAGACATCTCTCCTGTCTGTAAACTTCACAGCAAGAAGCTCCTGGCAACGCAACGCACTGCACTGTCCCCGCACAAGCTTTTGACAAACAAGTTCTTTCGGAAAACCTTTACGGTTACAGCGGACTGTGCCACAAGCAAAAGTGTCCACTTTGGCCAATTCCCTGAACAACCGTACACCAGTGTAGAAGTTATCTACATATAAATGGTGGCCTTTGTTAAAAAATCCTCTTCCAAGTTCCCAAACAATTTTCTCAGTCACTCCAAAAGTGGACGGACAACCAGGGAGGTTAAACCTAGATTCCTTACCGGTGTACACCCTGAAATTAGAGACATATCCAGTCCTACTGTCACACAGCATATACAGCTTTATTCCATAGCGTGCCCTCTTACTAGGAATGTATTGCCTAAAAACCAAGCGGCCCTTGAACAACACCAAAGACTCATCCACTGCAATTTCTCTACCAGGGGCATAAATCTCAGAAAATCGATTAACAAAGTGATCAAGGACAGGCCTAATCTTAAAAAGACGGTCACAATCAGGGTGATCTCGTGGCAACGCTAAACCATTATCTACAAAGTGCATCATCCGAAGCAGAAGCAAATACCTGTCACGACTCATGACTGCCGGAAAAATAGACGTTGCCATCAAGGGACTGCTAGACCAATATGAAGCCAATGATGGCTTCCTTAGCAAGCCCATCAAAAAAGTTAAACCCAAGAACTTCTTCATCTCTTCAACATTTGTGGGAGTCCACCGGGTAGCTCTAGAGTGTGGCTTAAGACTGGCACTGTTGTCCCTCAAAAACTGTTCGGCATACAAATTAGTCTGCTCAACAATCTCTGCCAAAAACACATCGTCCATAAACAACTGAAAAAAATTTACAGGCAAAAAGTTCTCGGTATTCACTCTAGACCCTGGAACACCAGTAAACTCAGGAAATTCCGGCTGCACCATGCCAGGGGCAACCCAGAGGTCATCACTTTCAACGGGAAGACTTGCAGCCCCAGCCTGCAGCCCAGATGTCTCTTGCCGCACTACACCAACGGAAAGGCTTGCAGCCCCAGCCTGCAGCCCAGATGCCTCTTGCCGCACTACACCAACGGGAAGCCTTGCAGTCCCAGCCTGCAGCCCAGATGTCTCTTGCCGCACTACACCAACGGGAAGCCTTGCAGCCGCAGGCTGCAGCCCAGATGCCTCTTGCCGCACTATCGGCACATCAGTCTCCTCCTCTAACACAGGCACTTCATCCGCACTAAGAGTATCTTCATCATCCGATGACCCCATACGGAGAGAAAACTCACTGCCAGAATCGTCCCCTGCCCCCTCTCCCTCAGAAGCAGAGTCAGTCTCTGACCCAATATCAGAGGAAGACTCAAACAGCAAACCAACAACCTGCTGAGCAGTCATCCTGCGGCTAGCCATTATACCTACTAAGATGGAAGACTGCACAAACAAGTCAACAACAACCAACAATGTGCAAACCAAGTAAGTAAAGAAATGTGTACCTTATATCAATAAGATCAATGTACTCAAAAACTATACAATCCAAAATCAAAAGAGACAGCTACACTCACCAGAAACAAACTCTGCAGTGACACAGCAAAGACCAACGATATCAAACTAGAAAGAAGAAAAAAAAACAAATTACTCACAAGACAACAAAATACACATCGTGCACCAATGCAAATAGTTTTTGAAACTCAAAAACCAAACATACTGCTATTATTACACCATTTGCAAAAAAAAACAGGCAGAGAAATCAAACACATTTGCATTGTACAAAAAAACAGTCTCTTACCAAACTACACAAACAGCAAAACCACCAGAACCAAAACGTCACCGTGAACAGAAGAAAAGCCTTCACCTAGAACAAAAAAGTAAACAAAAAAAACATTACAATTGGAAATCACAAAAAATATAACAATAAACATTATAACATGCCATGTCACTACCCAAATGGTCAATCGGTTTGTGTGCCAGGTCAGGCAGAAAACAGCAGGAAAAAAAAGGCTATTCAGTCCCGGGGCAGGTGAGCCAAATACATATAACAAATTGCACCCTGGAAGCGAGGGGTCACTTCTATTTCTAATTGAACTAATTCCCTGGTGTCTAGTGGGCTTTTCTGCCTCCAATGGGAGCAGAAACGGCAAAAAAATAAAACCGATCTGCCCACAGAGGGGGCAGAAAAGTCTTCAAAACATTTAGGGGCCCAAGGAAGCGACCCTTGCCCAAGGGGTCGCTTCCTACAATAATATTTATATCCCTGGTGTCTAGTGGGCTTTTCTGCCCCCCCCCAAGGAGCAGAAACGGACAGAAAGACAACCAATCTGCCCCCAGGGGGGGCAGAAAAGTATTCTAAATAATTAGGCCGCAAAGGAAGCGACCCTTGCCCAAGGGGTCGCTTCCTACATAAAGAAAAAGACATCCCTGGTGTCTACTGGGCTTTTCTGCCCCCCCTGGGGGCAGAAACGGGCAGAAAGACAACCGATCTGCCCCCAGGGGGGGCAGAAAAGTCTCCTAATCACTTTACCACCCTAGGAAGCGACCCTTGCCCAAGGGGTCGCTTCCTACATAACGAAATAGACATCCCTGGTGTCTAGTGGGCTTTTCTGCCCCCCCTAGGGGCAGAAACGGGCAGAAAGAAGACCGATCTGCCCCCAGGGGGGGCAGAAAAGTCTTCAAATTATTTGGCCCCCCAAGGAAGCGACCCTTGCCTAAGGGGTCGCTTCCTACATAGCATAAACAATATCCCTGGTGTCTAGTGGGCTTTTCTGCCCCCCCCTGGGGGCAGAAACGCGCAGAAAGCGGACCGATCTGCCCCCAGGGGGGGCAGAAAAGACTTCCACAAATTTTGCCCCCAAGGAAGCGACCCTTGCCCAAGGGGTCGCTTCCTACATAGTAAAAACAACATCCCTGGTGTCTAGTGGGCTTTTCTGCCCCCCCTGGGGGCAGAAACGTGCAGAAAGCGGGCCGATCTGCCCCCAGGGGGGGCAGAAAAGACTTTGCCAAATTTTCGTCCCCAAGGAAGCGACCCTTGCCTAAGGGGTCGCTTCCCAAACTCAAAATACAAAATCCCTGGTGTCTAGTGGGGCATCCCTACTCCACGATCGCGACGCTGTGCGCGATCGTGGAGCAGGAATGCCCTGTATTGAGACATCGGGGGAGAGGAAATACTCTTTCCTCTCCCCCGATGCCTCAATACTAGAGATTTCACCGCCGCGGCCCCCACCAGACGCCAAACACCTACCTCTGCTCCCCTTGGACGCGCTGGAAGAAATGGATTCCAGCGCGTCCAACGCTTCCTGATGACGCCGGCGCGCGCTGTGCGCGCTGACGTCATCAGAAAGCGTGGGGGGGCTCGGGGGGGGTCGGGGGTGGCAGCGGAAGCTCTTCCGCTGCCACCCCCGTAAAGGGGGGCAAGATCGAGGCACAAGGGGGGGAGCGCCAGCGCTTCCCCCGGGGGCTGTCCTCATGACGGAACGGTTCCGTCATGAGCACAGCCCAACCGATGCTCATGACGGAACCGTTCCGTCATGAGCATCGAAGGGGTTAAATGTTGTCTTTTGTGTTTGTGATTGTTACAGCCCTGATGAAGTTCCTGTACGGAACGAAACGCGTTGGCTGTACGTTGTTCGTGTTTGAATAATCAGAATAAAAAGAATAACAAGAATAAAAGGAAAGAAATACTATACTATTTGGACTATTTGATTTAATGTGTTCAAACACAATGAGTGCACCTTCCATCTTTGGATTTATGCTTTGATTCGTTTCACATCTTTGAATGACGGATGTAGGAAGTGTTTTTGCACCTATTTGATAGATTATTAATAATACCTGTGTATTGGTTGAGCTGGACCTCGGTCGGTCATTCTGGTTGCTTTTGTTTCTTGGACTTACAGAGGTGCTGAAGGCCTGGCCACTTGGGAATCAAGTGACCAGTTGTCTTTTTTGGGGGAAAGAACACTGGCACTGGGGACCTAGTTAGTAGGAACCCAGTGTGCTTCAGACAAAGTTGCATCAAAACCAGGCACAACGTAGGGGGACTACTGCAACAAAACCTAGTTTCCTACAAGGGTTCCCTCTGTGTCCCCTCCATGGGGCCTAGGTGATCAGGGTATCCCTACCTTGCCCCTTATATTTAAAAAAAAAAACTTGTTCAGGACAGGGGGCTGAATCCCAGAGTCCTGTAATGGCTGGCAGCCAATCAGAGCGCTAGCTCCCACAGTAGTCTGACTCCCGCGGGAACAAGATGGATGATTGGAAAGAAAGCTCCCTTGGCCTATCATAATGCTCTATTTTAAATTGCTG
Organism: Triturus cristatus; assembly: GCF_964204655.1. NCBI lineage: Eukaryota > Metazoa > Chordata > Amphibia > Caudata > Salamandridae > Triturus > Triturus cristatus. The sequence continues at coordinate 1,197,254,946 of NC_140582.1, read as the reverse complement.
CTTCTGCAAGAATCGATCGACTCTCTCGCCGATCCAACCATCCAGATACACTTTAATCTTTTAACTTCAACTTCTCAAAAACTACTGGAAAGATTTACACCAAATCACAAATAGCACAATCTGTGGACCAAGATCCAGCTTCCTGACAAATTTGGTGTCATTCCGTTGAGCAGTTTTTGCTGTAGCTGTGTCTAAAAAAGTCTATGGAAAATGCATGGGAACTTTGCATTTTTGGAACCCCCTTTTTTCTCAACCTCCTCTTGATGGACCATCCCGAAACTTTCCATGCACAAACTAGTAAAAAAGTAGCACCATTTTGGAACGCTTTATGGAGATTCATCAAACGGAGCCAATTATTGGTACACAAAAAATGTTTTGCTGTAGAACAGCTGATCTACATATACGCCCCACCAATCAATTTCTCACAACATAAAAGAAATCGCAATGCACAGAATGCTTATGTTGTCTGTGGAACATGACAAGAGACTAGAGCACTTGACGTCATCTGGTGGTACTTGTCATGAAGTGCACAGAGTTATTAGAACATTAAAAGTTCTCATTATTGATAAACCTGATTGGCTGGCCACAACATGGAAACATGCTTTGGCATCCCTTACAGGACTCTGGGACATGAAACACAATGAAATGCATTGTAGTGTATGGCAGGTTTTAAATGTCACAAAAAGGAGCATGTTAAAATGGTGCTAATAGATTTTACTTACAATAAAAATCATTTGTTGGTGGTAGCATACTTATTTTAGTAATTGTGCTGTATTTCTAGGTGATTTTGCTCTGTGAAAAATGTTGATCTTCTGCTGGGATTTCATGAATGATATTTTTGTCATAGAGGTTCTGGAAGGTGCTCTAGAAGCAAAAATTAGAGCATATTTCTATAAATTCACACTATCTTCCTCAGCCATATGAGAATAATACCTGACATTCACGGCAAATCATGTATTCTATGTCAAGACTGGAGGCAAGGATTACGCATTACTTTCTTCAATCTTAAATCACAGGAAGTTCAAAGGTAAAAGTAAAAACACTGCAAAAATACTACAACTCCCATGAACCACAGGGAGTAACCATGGCTACTAATAGCTCAATCAAGTAATAGTCTGAGAGTCTTTATAATATAGATCATTCCATAGTCCTTCCTCTTTCTTCACTGCTCAACGTCAGTTAAGTCACCTTTTCATTGCTTCCTGACCGGATAGTTAGTGGGATCATTGGGCTTTCTGGTGTAGCATTGTTTAATTAAGTGTGTTTACAGCGAGTATTTGTTCTTTCTCTTAAGCGATACCTTGATAGCAAATTGGTTCATTCCCAGCGGCAGGCAAACTGGTGAGCGTGTCTCTTTTACCACGTCGGTGCGTTATGTGGTACTCTTTTGCACTTCTCAACGCATTCCTTTTGCAGCGGAGCAGCTCTGTCAACATTGCAGCGGCTGCGCAGCGCTGAGGGAGGTAGAACGGTCTTCCCGGTATCTGCTTTTTCCCTCCAGGCCTCGTCTGACACTGCAGAGGCAGTACGATTGAAGGGCTTAGTCTAAAAAGTTGATTTTCTGGTGGTGACACACCGCAAGTGCTGCACGAGTGGCAAGCTTGTCACCTTGAAGGTAAATAAGAACTCAACCACCACCTCAGAGCACCAGCCAGGGGGATGCCCTTATATAACATTTGCAGGGCATAGTGATGCTCTCACCCTTAAAGATGCAGTCCCAGAGGGACCACAACTATTCACCCTCATGTACCTCTGAGGAGGTTTGCCCCCCACCAGTGACGCCTTCCTGTAGAGGTGGACAAGCTCCTTATCCAGGCCATCTCTCAGGTGCTTGCTCCTCTGCAGGAGCGTGTCACCAAACTGTCGTCCCAAGTATACAAAGGCACAGGGATACTGGGGGACGGAGGGGCTGGGCCTAGTGGGATGACCTCGGTCCCCAAACGCAAGGCCGGCAAGCGTAACGCTGGGCACCTGGAGGACTTTAGACGACTGGCTAAAGTCTTCCATAAGAGTGCGCGCAAGCTGAAGGATGCAGCCTATCGAGAGGAAGAAAAACCCGGGGTATTGGGTGATGGTGCCGCAATGGATTTTGACCCCAAAGAGGGATTCCCTGATTTGGGGGAGGGTAACTTAGAGGATGATGACATTACCTCTGATGCGGCCCATGACTCGGGCAGATTCTGGCACTCACATTTGCCCAACTCAGATTCATTTGAGGGAGACCCTGCCCCTAGTAACATGTTTTATCCCAGAGAATATATCAACCGCGCCCTGCGGAGTCGGTCCCTGAGAGAAAAGTAGCGGAGTATGTGGCGTGCAAACTCTGCCAACCCATTAGTAAATATGTTAGGGCCCACCTACGGGCGGACTGCCCCAGACCATCCCTAAGTGATAAGGTCATAGCGACCAAGGATATTGACCCCAAATTAGGTACCTTCTTCGCCAAATACATGAGGGACCTCAAGAAGGGGATAGACAGGTCCTTGCGGTCATGCCCAGACAAACTTCTGGACGTAGTGGGGCCCTTTACCAAGATAATTGAACTGGTGGAACAGGCGAAACAGTCAGGGACACCTCTCCCACCAGACAACGTAGTGGGCTGGGTGGAGAGGGTGATCTGCCTTCTTGGCAATGCCAAAAGCGTCATCTCTGCTGAACATCGTCATTCCCTGCTGTTAAAAAATCGACCCCAAGCTTGGGGAACTTTTATCCTCGGATGCAGGTCCGGTAGCGAAGGGCACCCTATTTGGTGAACCTTCCGTCAAAGATCTGGGAAAGTTTGTCTCCACGTTCTCGGCCCTCGACAAGGCCCAGTCTTCAATGACAAATATCTTCCCGGAGAAGGTTTCTGGAGGAGCCAGAAGAGGCAGGGGCAGCTCCTCCGGCCGCCAGTCCTACAAAGGCGCTAACAGACGCAAGCGAAGAGGAACAATGGATGACACGATGGCCATCAGGGAACCTTCTATCCTTCCCATGGTGGTGGTAGAGGGATGCATAACCGAGCCAGAGGAGGAGTCAACAACAGCAATAGATACGATGGTAGGCCCCCTTTTGTCATCAAAACACACAAGATTATGGACGGAATGATGCACATTGGCAAAACAGTCACCCCCAGTCACAGATCTGGGGTTTAATCCAACGTTATTTTGCTCACCACGCCACCCCAGTTCAGACATGGCCATATGCAAATCAGTCTTGACCCTGTGCCTCATGGGAACAGTCCAGCCCGAACTGCCAAGCCATGTCTTCCCTGGACTGGAATCAAGCAGCCTAGGACCGGTTTCGGGGTTTTACCGCTCTTCAGCCAGGAACTTCTGTACTGGGGTGAATGTATGACATTGTTCTGCATTCTGTCCATCAACTGTTGTTTTTGCATTTGTCACCCCAAGTGGGAAGGGTATGCCCAGACGTGGGTCCCGTGCTCTCTATGCCACTGGAATCAAGCTATCCTGGCTGAAGAGGGGTGAAACCCCGAAACCGGTCCTAGGATGCTTGTTTCCAGTCTAGGGAGGACATGGCTTGGCAGTTCGGGCTGGACTGTTTCCATGAGGCACAGGGTCAAGACTGATTTGCATATGGCTGGGTTCAAACTGGAACGGCATGGTGAGCACCAAAACAATGCATTTAGGCCCAGATCTCTGTACTGGGGTGAATGTATGACATTGTTCTGCATTCTGTCCATCAACTGTTGTTTTCACATTTTGTCATCACCATTCAGCTTGGGTGGGGAGGTTACGCCTATTCGCACACAAATGAGAAGAGATAACAGCATATCAGTGGGTACTGGAGATCATCCAAGGGTGCCACATAGAGTTCTATGGAACTCCAGCTCAGACGGTGAAACCCAGCTTTCTAGCCATTACATCTCTGTCATATTCATTTAATGAGTGCGGTATCTTTCATCATCTGTCCCTGAGCATAAGACTTGATTGGTGCCCACAAGGTCTGAGTAGAAGCCACTGACCCCTCATTTAGAGTGAAAGAGGAAGAAGCAGAATTTCTCTATTACCCCTATTTATTTGCCATATTGTCAGTGGTGGAGTCAAAACCCCCATCATCTAATACATATCAAAGTGTGGTCCAAAATACTATTCAGTGAAATATATGTTGTCACGAATCATCTGGTGAGGGTCATGGAGTGAAGCATCTATAGTCCTAAACAGTCTGAGTCAATTTTCTGTGGCCCGTAGATGAACTCGCATCATAGGGCTGTAGACAAAGGCAACTTTGAGATAAAGAACAGGGGGGCTTATTTATGAGGCCCTTGCAACACTTTTGCGCTGCATTTGCTTCACTTGTTGTGACACAGCGGCGGTGTAAACAAAGCATCACATTGCAGCATATTTACAAGGTGAAGCATCTGGGCAAATGCATCGCCTTGTAAAGCCCTGCGCCACAATATACCTGTGTCAGGTATAATGTATGGAGGGTTGACGTTCCCACGCAACAAAGACTCATAAGAGTGGTGCTGTGAAATCTATGAGATATCACTGCGACCCTTCTAGAATGCCATTCCATCAAAACCTTGTGCCTGCTTCTTGGAAGGCGTAAAAGTCATGCATTACATTAAAGATAGGCCTCCCCCATGCATTGCTGAAGTTGTGTCACACTTCTGACACAACTCTAGTAATGCGTCAGTTTTGAGCCGACAGATACGTCAGAAATACTGACGTATTTGTAACCCCTTGCGACATGATGCACCGCACATTAAATATGGCGCATCCATAGTGTCGCAAGGAGGGTGCAGTGAAAACTCTTGTATTGCTATTTTCATGCAGCAATGCAACAGTTTTCATGGCTGCAAAGAGCCTGGCCAAGAATGTCAAAATTAGACACTACCAGAACCTAGGAATAAAGATTGGGGCTACCCACAATGACCAGCACACTTGGAGAAGGTGGAGGGCTTGGTTAGGGCCACCTGATTCATTACTTCGCTCCCTTGGGTGTAATTGTGCTCAAAAAGGGCTTTTAATGAGCAGGTGATGGCGGAGTGTTGAGTACTCCCTTAGGTCCCAGGTAATTTTGCCACTCTGAAGTATATGAACCTACAGATTGAGTGAAAAACAAAGAAATGTCGTGACAACCTTTGACCTGGCATGTGACCAGCCCTGAAACTGAATCCCTGAAAGATTTACAAATATTTAACATTTCAGTAATTTCTTTGGAAATATATTACTTAAATCATTAAATATGTCAAGTCACTGCCAGTTGCCATTAAAAATGACTCACAAACTACCCTTCATACAATTCACAGAGATTTATGAAGAAATGCCTCTGGCCTGCCCTGTACTTGAGAATGAATATAAAGTGTTTAACAAATATGTAACAGCCGACAAAGTTCTCTGGAAGCCTCTCTGTTAAATCATTAAACATGTCTGTTGGTCATACACAGCTATAGCAGTTTTTATAGTAATTTCTCAGTTAAACCATACCTGTCTGTGATATTCCTACCAAGCAGTGTCCATAAAATGATGTGCAAACTGCATGTTATGAAAGGTCCAGATGCTTCTGCAGAAAGGCCCAGGACCTGCTGTGTCTCTTTACCTTTTGGGGATCAGATGTCCTGCTGCTCTAATTGCTGTAGTTGGAAGGAGGACCCCAGGTTTGGTGCTGCTGGGCTGCAAGGCCGTCCCTTACAGAAGAAATTTGTTCACCAAGAGTGCTAATGACCATTGTCGACAGAGCACAGCACTCTCCTGCTTTCTAGAAGGCGCAAGGAAGGGGCAGCAGCAGATCTTTGGGCAGTGAAACTGGTCATATAAAGATGAGCACCCTAAGGAGGTACAGGAGTTTTGTGGTGCAATTGTCAAGGACAGCTGACAGGCCTGCTGGGTTGGTGTCAAGTCAGTTGTTGATCTTCTGTTCTTGCGACTCTTGATGTCTGTATTCTTCTTTTAGGTCAGAAGGTTCTGCATTTCTGGTGCCAGGAGCTCCGCTAAATAAAAGATTTAGCAGTGTTAGGGGAGCGTAGGGTAGTAGCCAATAGGCTACTTAACCCTGGGGTCACTAATACCCCTTTATGATCACTTCCTTTGGGAAGTGGGCATGACCCTGTCCCAGAGTTCCTAGGTTTGCCATATCAAAATTGTATCCACTGCAGGTAGCCCACCTTAGGTGTGGCACTAGCCTGAGGGTGAACACACCTGTCTGACAACTAATTTTCCCTACCGTCCAGGTGCCAAAAGGGCTCCGGTCAGAGGGCTCTGCTTTTTTTCCTGTGAGGGAGGTCAGATTCGTTTACCAAAAGCGGTGGGCTCTTTGAAGCTCCACACCTTGTAATGCTAATTTGCAGCTACTGTGCCAGAGTATTCTTTGTTCCTGACCTCCTGAGAGCAAAGGTCCTCACCCCGGGGAAGGAGGGGGGGAGGCGGGGGGCGGTCAGAAACTCCACTGTGGGGGCAGGCTCACTATAAGGTGTCCCCTGGGTGCATGTATTAATAAATCAGTCAGTAGAATCAGCGTAGGTTTATTAATATGACATTTATTATGCCTGGTTTCAGTGAAGACATCGTTTAGATGGGGAACACGTTTTTAATAGTGACCCGCATATGTTTTAAATGGCTTCCCTGATCACTTGTATTGGAAGTAATGGAACTGACCAGCACAGGGGCATACCTGCTCATGCAGATATGTGCTCACATGTAATGTAAGAGTAGTTATACAAACAGTGGGGTAACCCAGTATCCCTCAGAACCTGGGCAGTATAATGTAAAGAAAACAGTGGTTCTGTTGGGTGAAAGAATTTCTTTGTGCATGAAGCATAAGTCATACGCTGTCTGAACAATATGCAATGTTTAGTTATAAGCAACACACCAAACGGTTTGTATGTTAATCTGATTTTTTATATAGATTACGTCATTCATATATGCATCTATATTATCCACAAATATTTTGGAGAGGCCGTCAACAAACAATGTATTTTCATGGGATGTTAATCTGGGGTATGGCCGTCTCTATTCCGGGCGCTTCTATCTCATTTAGAAGTGCGGGCGGAAGGCAAAAATCCTTGCTCCTCATATGAAGTTAATCTGGGGTAGGGCCGTCTCTATTCCGGGCGCTCCTATCTCATTCAGAAGTGCGGGCGGCAGGCAAAAGTCCTTGCTCGTCTGGTAGGACGCAAGGAGCAAGGATTTTTGCCTGCCGCCCACACTTCTAAATGAGATAGAAGCGTCGCACTGACCTTACAGTAGTGCAGCTCCAGGGTTGAAACGTCGACTTTATCGCCTGGACCAGTATATAGAACCTGCGTTAAAACGAATTTAGTTATTCCGCAGCTTTACTATAAATATTTGACCTTCTGGCCATTTTGAAATCTTCAATCTTTTAAATCATTGTGTATATATCACGCACATTGTCACTGAGCACCACTTGTCACTTTGTCACTATTTTTTATCACATTGTTTGTTGACGGCCTCTCCAAAATATTTGTGGATAATATAGATGCATATATGAATGACGTAATCTATATAAAAAATCAGATTAACATACAAACCGTTTGGTGTGTTGCTTATAACTAAACATTGCATATTGTTCAGACAGCGTATGACTTATGCTTCATGCACAAAGAAATTCTTTCACCCAACAGAACCACTGTTTTCTTTACACATGTAATGTAAGGCACCCTGCCTTAGGGATGTTATTCCTGTTGTAGAGGTGACATAAATATTACATGCAGTGTTATGGGACATGGTACACAAAAGTGTGATATGATATGTTTTCACTTTCTAGTGCACCTTGTCACACAGCATCCAGTGGCAGTCTGTGAGAGTTTTGTGCTGGCTCCCTTACAGTACAAAAAGAATAAATGAGGGATGGAATGCTGAACAATGTCAAACACTCAACCCCTAGTACAGAGTCTGTGCCTAAATCCATTGTTTTTTTGCCTTTCACACAATTCCAGTTTGCCAGACCAGGGCCTCCCTGGATCGGAAACAAGCACCTTGGACCTGTTTTAGGGTATCACCCCAATCAGCCAGGATAGCTTGACTCCAGTGGCATGGTGAGCATGGGACCCACATCTCTTCATACCTGTCCCACTTAAGATGTCAAACTCAAAAAGAACAAAAGATGGACGGAATGCTGAACAATGTCAAATACTCACCTCCACTACAGAGATCTGGGCTTAAGTCCATTGTTTTCTTGCTCACCACACAATTCCTGTTTGGAACCAGCCATATGCAAATCAGTCATGACCCTGCTCCCCATGGGAACAGTCCAGCCCGAACTTCCGGACCTGATCCTCCCTGCACCGGAAGTAAGCAGAACTAGGACCGGTTTTGGGGTATCACCTCTCATCAGCCAGAATAGCCTGACTCCGTTGGCACTGTGAGCAGGGGACCCACATCTGTGCATGCCTGTCCACTTAGGGTGACAAATTAAAAAAAAAAATGATGGAAGGAATGCTGAAAAAAGTACAAATATTCACCCCAGTAGAAAGATATGGGCCTAAATCCACTGTTGCTCTTTTGCTTGCCAGTCCATTCCAGTTTGGAACCAGCCGTATGTAAATCAGTTTTGACACTGCTCTTCATGGAAACAGTTGAGGCTGATCTGCCAGGCCATGTCCTCCCTGCACTGGAAACAAGCATCCTAGGACCGGTTTCAAGGTATCAAACCTCATCAGACAGGTTAGCTTGACTTCGGTGGCATGGTGAGCACAGGACTCACATCTGGGATTACCCGTCCCACTTATGGTGACAACTGCAAAAAGGAACAAATGTTGAACGGATTGCTGAACAACCTCAAAACACTCACCTCCAGTACAGAGATCTAGGCCTAAATCCATCCTTTGTTTGCTTACCATTCCATGACAGTTTGGACCTAGCCATATGCAAATCAGTCTTGACCTTGCTCCCTATGGGGTACCTTAGCGTTGCACAAGATATGCTGCACATTTTAGGGACCCTCTTTAGTACCTATGCCCTAGATACCAGAGGTAGTACTTACTAGGGACTTACAGAGGTGCTGAAGGCCTGGCCACTTGGGAATCAAGTGAGCAGTTGTCTTTTTTGGGGGAAAGAACACTGGCACTGGGGACCTAGTTAGTAGGAACCCAGTGTGCTTCAGAAAAAGTTGCATCAAAACCAGGCAAACCATAGGGGGACTACTGCAACAAAACCTAGTTTCCTACAAGGGTTCCCTCTGTGTCCCCTCCATGGGGCCTAGGTGATCAGGGTATCCCTACCTTGCCCCTCATATTTAAAAAAAAAACTTGTTCAGGACAGGGGGCTGAATCCCAGAGTCCTGTAATGGCTGGCAGCCAATCAGAGCGCTAGCTCCCACAGTAGTCTGACTCCCGCGGGAGCAAGAAGGATGATGGGAAAGAGAGCTCCCTTGGCCTATCATAATGCTCTATTTTAAATTGCTGCTTCTGCAAGAATCGATCGACACTCTCGCAGATCCAACCATCAAGATACACATTAATCTTTTAACCTTAAGTTCTCAAAAACTACTGAAAAGATTTACACCAAATCACAAATAGCACAATCTGTGAACCAAGATCCAGCTTCCTGACAAATTTGGTGTCATTCCGTTGAGCAGTTTTTGCTGTAGCTGTGTCTAAAGAAGTCTATGGAAAATGCATGGGAACTTTGCATTTTTGGAACCTCCTCTTGATGGACCATCCCGAAACTTTCCATGCACAAACTAGTAAAAAAGTAGCACCATTTTGGAATGCTTCATGGAGATTCATCAAACGGAGCCAATTATTGGTACACAAAAAATGTTTTGCTGTAGAACAGCTGATCTACATATACGCCCCACCAATCCATTTCTCACAACATAAAAGAAATCGCAATGCACAGAATGCTTATGTTGTCTGTGGAACATGACAAGAGACTAGAGCACTTGACGTCATCTGGTGGTACTTGTCATGAAGTGCACAGAGTTATTAGAACATTAAAAGTTCTCATTATTGATAAACCTGATTGGCTGGCCACAACATGGAAACATGCTGTGGCATCGCTTACAGGACTCTGGAACATGGACCCCAATGAAATGCATTGTAGTGAATGGCAGGTTTTGAATGTCACAAAAAGGAGCATGTTAAACTGGTGATAATAGATTTTACTTACAATAAAAATCATTTGTTGGTGGTAGCATACTTATTTTAGTAATTGTGCTGTATTTCTAGGTGATTTTGCTCTGTGAAAAATGTTGATCTTCTGCTGGGATTTCATGAATGATGTTTTTGTCATAGAGGTTCTGGAAGGTGCTCTAGAAGCAAAAATGAGAGCATATTTCTATAAATTCACACTATCTTCCTCAGCCATATGAGAATAATACCTGACATTCACGGTAAATCATGTATTCTATGTCAAGACTGGAGGCAAGGATTACGCATTACTTTCTTCAATCTTAAATCACAGGAAGTTCAAAGGTAAAAGTAAAAACACTGCAAAAATACTACAACTCCCATGAACCACAGGGAGCAACCATGGCAACTAATAGCTCAATCAAGTAATAGTCTGAGAGTCTTTATAATATAGATCATTCCATAGTCCTTCGTCTTTCTTCACTGCTCAACGTCAGTTAAGTCACCTTTTCATTGCTTCCTGACCGTATAGTTAGTGGGATCATTGGGCTTTCTGGTGTAGCATTGTTTAATTAAGTGTGTTTACAGCGAGCATTTGTTCTTTATCTTAAGCGATACCTTGATAGCAAATTGGTTCATTCCCAGCGGCAGGCAAACTGATGAGCGTGTCTCTTTTACCATGTCGGTGCGTTATGTGGTGCTCTTTTGCACTTCTCAACGCATTCCTTTTGCAGCGGAGCAGCTCTGTCAACATTGCAGCGGCTGCGCAGCGCTGAGGGAGGTAGAACGGTCTTCCCGGTTTCTGCTTTTTCCCTCCAGGCCTCGTCTGACACTGCAGAGGCAGTACGATTGAAGGGCTTAGTCTAAAAAGTTGATTTTCTGGTGGTGACACACCGCGAGTGCGGCACGAGTGGCAAGCTTGTCACCTTGAAGGTAAATAAGAACTCAACCACCACCTCAGAGCACCAGCCAGGGGGATGCCCTTATATAACATTTGCAGGGCATAGTGATGCTCTCACCCTTAAAGATGCAGTCCCAGAGGGACCACAACTATTCACCCTCATGTACCTCTGAGGAGGTTTGCCCCCCACCAGTGACGCCTTCCTGTAGAGGTGGACAAGCTCCTTATCCAGGCCATCTCTCAGGTGCTTGCTCCTCTGCAGTAGCGTGTCACCAAACTGTCGTCCCAAGTATACAAAGGCACAAGGATACTGGGGGACGGAGGGGCTGGGCCTAGTGGGATGACCTCGGTCCCCAAACGCAAGGCCGGCAAGCGTAACGCTGGGCACCTGGAGGACTTTAGATGACTGGCTAAAGTCTTCCATAAGAGTGCGCGCACGCTGAAGGATGCAGCCTATCGAGAGGAAGAAAAACCCGGGGTATTGGGTGATGGTGCCGCAATGGATTTTGACCCCAAAGAAGGATTCCCTGATTTGGGGGAGGGTAACTTAGTGGATGATGACATTACCTCTGATGCGGCCCATGACTCGGGCAGATTCTGGCACCCACATTTGCCCAACTCAGATTCATTTCAGGGAGACCCTGCCCCTAGTGACATGTTTTATCCCAGAGAATATATCAACCGCGCCCTGCGGAGTCAGTCCCTGAGAGAAAAGTAGCGGAGTATGTGGCGTGCAAACTCTGCCAACCCATTAGTAAATATGTTAGGGCCCACCTATGGGCGGACTGCCCCAGACCATCCCTAAGCGATAAGGTCACAGCGACCCAGGATATTGACCCCAAATTAGGCACCTTCTTCGCCAAATACATGAGGGACCTCAAAAAGGGGATAGACAGGTCCTTGCGGTCATGCCCAGACAAACTTCTGGACGTAATGGGGCCCTTAACCAAGATAACTGAACTGGTGGAACAGGCGAAACAGTCAGGGACACCTCTCCCACCAGACAACGTAGTGGGCTGGGTGGAGAGGGTGATCTGCCTTCTTGGCAATGCCAACTGCGTCATCTCTGCTGAACATCGTCGTTCCCTGCTGTTCAAAAATTGACCCCAAGCTGGGGGAACTTTTATCCTCGGATGCAGGTCCGGTAGCGAAGGGCACCCTATTTGGTGAACCTTCCGTCAAAGAACTGGGAAAGTTTGTCTCCACGTTCTCGGCCCTCGACAAGGCCCAGTCTTCAATGACAAAGATCTTCCCGGAGAAGGTTTCTGGAGGAGCCAGAAGAGGCAGGGGCAGCTCCTCCGGCCGCCAGTCCTACAAAGGCCCTAACAGACGCAAGCGAAGAGGAACAACGGATGACACGATGGCCATCAGGGAACCTTCTATCCTTCCCATGGTGGTGGTAGAGGGAAGCATAACCGAGCCAGAGGAGTCAACAACAGCAATAGATACGATGGTAGGCCCCCTTTTGTCATCAAAACACACAAGATTATGGACGGAATGATACACATTGGCAAAATATTCACCCACAGTCACAGATCTGGGTTTAATCCAACGTTATTTTGCTCACCACGCCACCCCAGTTCAGACATGGCCATATGCAAATCAGTCTTGACCCTGTGCCTCATGGGAACAGTCCAGCCCGAACTGCCAAGCCATGTCTTCCCTGGACCGGAATCAAGCATCCTAGGACCGGTTTCGGGGTTTCACCCCTCTTCAGCCAGGATAGCTTGACTCCAGTGGCGTAGTGAGCATGGGACCCACGTCTGGGCATACCCTTCCCACATAGGGCGAACAGCAAAACACACAAGATGATGGACGGAATGTTGCACATTGGCAAAACCTTCACCCTCAGTCACAGATCTGGGTTTAATCCATCGTTATTTTGCTCACCACGCCACCCCAGTTCAGACATGGCCATATGCAAATCAGTCTTGACCCTGTGCCTCATGGGAACACTCCAGCCCGAACTGCCAAGTCATGTCTTCCCTGGACCAGAATCAAGCATCCTAGGACCGGTTTCGGGATTTCACCCCTCTTCAGGCAGGATAGCTTGACTCCAGTAGCGTAGTGAGCACGGGACCCATGTCTGGGCATTCCCCTCCCACATAGGGCGGACAGCAAAATACACAAGATGATGGACAGAATGTTGCACATTGGCAAAACCTTCACCCCTAGTCACAGATCTGGGTTTAATCCATCGTTATTTTGCTCACCACGCCACCCCAGTTCAGACATGGCCATATGCAAATCAGTCTTGACCCTGTGCCTCATGGGAACAGTCCAGCCCGAACTGCCAAGCCATGTCTTCTTCCCTGGACTGGAATCAAGCATCCTAGGACCAGTTTCGGGGTTTCACCCCTATTCAGCCAGGATATCTTGACTCCAGTGGCGTAGTGAGCACGGGAACCACGTCTGGGCATACCCTTCCCTCATAGGGCGAACAGCAAAACACACAAGAGGATGGACGGAATGTTGCACATTGGCAAAACATTCACCCCCAGTCACAGATCTGGGTTTAATCCATCGTTATTTTGCTCACCACGCCACCCCAGTTCAGACATGGCCATATGCAAATCAGTCTTGACCCTGTGCCTCATGGGAACAGTCCAGCCCGAACTGCCAAGCCATGTCTTCCCTGGACCGGAATCAAGCAGCCTAGGACCGGTTTCGGGGTTTTACCCCTCTTCAGCCAGGAACTTCTGTACTGGGGTGAATGTATGACATTGTTCTGCATTCTGTCCATCAACTGTTGTTTTTGCATTTGTCACCCCAAGTGGGAAGGGTGTGCCCAGACGTGGGTCCCGTGCTCTCCATGCCACGGGAATCAAGCTATCCTGGCTGAAGAGGGGTGAAACCCCGAAACCGGTCCTAGGATGCTTGTTTCCAGTCTAGGGAGGACCTGGCTTGGCAGTTCGGGCTGGACTGTTTCCATGAGGCACAGGGTCAAGACTGATTTGCATATGGCTGGGTTCAAACTGGAAAGGCATGGTGAGCAAAAAAACAATGCATTTACGCCCAGATCTCTGTACTGGGGTGAATGTATGACATTGTTCTGCATTCTGTCCATCAACTGTTGTTTTCACATTTTGTCATCACCATTCAGCTTGGGTGGGGAGGTTATGCCTATTCGCACACAAATGAGAAGAGATAACAGCATATCAGTGGGTACTGGAGAACGTCCAAGGGTGCCACATAGAGTTCTATGGAACTCCAGCTCAGACGGTGAAACCCAGCTTTCTAGCCATTGCATATCTGTCATTTTCATTTAATGAGTGCGGTATCTTTCATCATCTGTCCCTGAGCATAAGACTTGATTGGTGCCCACAAGGTCTGAGTAGAAGCCACTGACCCCTCATTTACAGTGAAAGAGGAAGAAGCAGAATTTCTCTATTACCCCTATTTATTTGCCATATTGTCAGTGGTGGAGTCAAAACCCCCATCATCTAATACATATCAAAGTGTGATCCAAAATACTATTCAGTGAAATATATGTTGTCACTAATCATCTGGTGAGGGTCATTGAGTGAAGCATCTATAGTCCTAAACAGTCTGAGTCAATTTTCTGTGGCCCTTAGATGAACTCCCATCATAGGGCTGTAGACAAAGGCAACTTTGAGATAAAGAACAGGGGGGCTTATTTATGAGGCCCTTGCAACACTTTTGCGCCGCATTTGCTTCACTTGTGACACAGCGGCGGTGTAAACAAAGCATCACATTGCAGCATATTTACAAGGTGAAGCATCTAGGCAAATGCATCGCCTTGTAAAGCCCTGTGCCACAATATACCTGTGTCAGGTATAATGTATGGAGGGTGGACGTTCCCACGCAACAAAGACTCATAAGAGTGGTGCAGTGAAATCTATGAGATATCACTGCGACACTTCTAGAATGCCATTCCATCAAAACCTTGTGCCTGCTTCTTGGAAGGCGTTAAAGTGATGCAGTACATTAAAGATAGGCCTCCCCCATGCATTGCTGAAGTTGTGTCACAATTCTAAGACAACTCTAGTAATGCGTCAGTTTTGAGCCGACAGATACGTCAGAAATACTGGCGTTTTTGTAACCCCTTGCGACATGATGCACCGCACATTAAATATGGCGCATCCATAGTGTCGCAAGGAGGGTGCAGTGAAAACTCTTGTATTGCTATTTTCATGCAGCAATGCAACAGTTTTCATGGCTGCAAAGAGCCTGGCCAAGAATGTCAAAATTAGACTCTACCAGAACCTAGGACTAAAGATCGGGGCTACCCACAATGACTAGCACACTTGGAGAAGGTGGAGGGCTTGGTTAGGGCCACCTGATTCATTACTTCGCTCCCTTGGGTGTAATTGTGCTCAAAAAGGGCTTTTAATGAGCAGGTGATGGCGGAGTGTTGAGTACTCCCTTAGGTCGCAGGTAATTTTGCAACTCTGAAATATATGAACCTACAGATTGAGTGAAAAACAAAGAAATGTCGTGACAACCTTTGACCTGGCATGTGACCAGCCCTGAAACTGAATCCCTGAAAGATTTACAAATATTTAACATTTCAGTAAGTTCTTTGGAAATATCTTACCTAAATCATTAAATATGTCAAGTCACTGCCAGTTGCCAGTAAAAATGACTCACAAACTACCTTTCATACAATTCACAGAGATTTATGAAGAAATGCCTCTGGCCAGCCCTGTACTTGAGAATGAATATAAAGTGTTTAACAAATATGTAACAGCCGACAAAGTTCTCTGGAAGCCTCTCTGTTAAATCATTAAACATGTCTGTTAGTCATACACAGCTATAGCAGTTTTTATAGTAATTTCTCAGTTAAACCATACCTGTCTGTGATATTCCTACCAAGCAGTGTCCATAAAATGATGTGCAAACTGCATGTTATGAAAGGTCCAGATGCTTCTGCAGAAATGCCCAGGACCTGCTGTGTCTCTTTACCTTTTGGGGATCAGATGTCCTGCTGCTCTAATTGCTGTAGTTGGAAGGAGGACCCCAGGGTTGGTGCTGCTGTGCTGCAAGGCCGTCCCTTACAGAAGAAAGTTGTTCACCAAGAGTGCTAATGACCATTGTCGACAGAGCACAGCACTCTCCTGCTTTCTAGAAGGCACAAGGAAGGGGCAGCAGCAGATCTTTGGGCAGTGAAACTGGTCATATAAGGATGAGCACCCTAAGGGGGTACAGGAGTTTTGTGGTGCAATTGTCAAGGACAGCTGACAGGCCTGCAGGGTTGGTGTCAAGTCAGTTGCTGATCTTCTGTTCTTGCGACTCTTGATGTCTGTATTCTTCTTTTAGGTCAGAAGGTTCTGCATTTCTGGTGCCAGGAGCTCCGCTAAATAAGAGATTTAGCAGTGTTAGGGGAGCGTAGGGTAGTAGCCAATAGGCTACTTAACCCTGGGGTCACTAATACCCCTTTATGATCACTTTCTTTGGGAAGTGGGCATGACCCTGTCCCAGAGTTCCTAGGTTTGCCATATCAAAATTGTATCCACTGCAGGTAGCCCACCTTAGGTGTGGCACTAGCCTGAGGGTGAACACACCTGTCTGACAACTAATTTTCCCTACCGTCCAGGTGCCAAAAGGGCTCCGGTCAGAGGGCTCTGCTTTTTCTCCTGTGAGGGAGGTCAGATTCGTTTACCAAAAGCGGTGGGCTCTTTGAAGCTCCACACCTTGTAATGCTAATTTGCAGCTACTCTGCCAGAGTATTCTTTGTTCCTGACCTCCTGAGAGCAAAGGTCCTCACCCCGGGGAAGGAGGGGGGGGCGGTCAGAAACTCCACTGTGGGGGCAGGCTCACTATAAGGTGTCCCCTGGGTGCATGTATTAATAAATCAGTCAGTAGAATCAGCGTAGGTTTATTAATATGACATTTATTATGCCTGGTTTCAGTGAAGACATCGTTTAGATGGGGAACACGTTTTTAATAGTGACCCGCATATGTTTTAAATGGCTTCCCTGATCACTTGTATTGGAAGTAATGGAACTGACCAGCACAGGGGCATACCTGCTCATGCAGATATGTGCTCACATGTAATGTAAGAGTAGTTATACAAACAGTGGGGTAACCCAGTATCCCTCAGAACCTGGGCAGTATAATGTAAAGAAAACAGTGGTTCTGTTGGGTGAAAGAATTTCTTTGTGCATGAAGCATAAGTCATACGCTGTCTGAACAATATGCAATGTTTAGTTATAAGCAACACACCAAACGGTTTGTATGTTAATCTGATTTTTTATATAGATTACGTCATTCATATATGCATCTATATTATCCACAAATATTTTGGAGAGGCCGTCAACAAACAATGTATTTTCATGGGATGTTAATCTGGGGTAAGGCCGTCTCTATTCCGGGCGCTTCTATCTCATTTAGAAGTGCGGGCGGAAGGCAAAAATCCTTGCTCCTCATATGAAGTTAATCTGGGGTAGGGCCGTCTCTATTCCGGGCGCTCCTATCGCATTCAGAAGTGCGGGCGGCAGGCAAAAGTCCTTGCTCGTCTGGTAGGACGCAAGGAGCAAGGATTTTTGCCTGCCGCCCGCACTTCTAAATGAGATAGAAGCGCCGCACTGACCTTACAGTAGTGCAGCACCAGGGTTGAAACGTCGACTTTATCGCCTGGACCAGTATATAGAACCTGCGTTAAAACGAATTTAGTTATTCTGCAGCTTTACTATAAATATTTGACCTTCTGGCCATTTTGAAATCTTCAATCATTTAAATCATTGTGTATATATCACGCACATTGTCACTGAGCACCACTTGTCACTATTTTTTATCACATTGTTTGTTGACGGCCTCTCCAAAATATTTGTGGATAATATAGATGCATATATGAATGACGTAATCTATATAAAAAATCAGATTAACATACAAACCGTTTGGTGTGTTGCTTATAACTAAACATTGCATATTGTTCAGACAGCGTATGACTTATGCTTCATGCACAAAGAAATTCTTTCACCCAACAGAACCACTGTTTTCTTTACACATGTAATGTAAGCCACCCTGCCTTAGGGATGTAAGGCCTGTTGTAGGGGTGACATAAATATTACATGCAGTGTTATGGGACATGGTACACAAAAGTGTGATATGATATGTTTTCACTTTCTAGTGCACCTTGTCACACAGCATCCAGTGGCAGTCTGTGAGAGTTTTGTGCTGGCTCCCTTACAGTGCAAAAAGAATAAATGAGTGATGGAATGCTGAACAATGTCAAACACTCAACCCCTAGTACAGAGTCTGTGCCTAAATCCATTGTTATTTTGCCTTTCACACAATTCCAGTTTGCCAGACCAGGGCCTCCCTGGATCGGAAACAAGCACCTTGGACCTGTTTTAGGGTATCACCCCAATCAGCCAGGATAGCTTGACTCCAGTGGCATGGTGAGCATGGGACCCACATCTCTTCATACCTGTCCCACTTAAGATGTCAAACTCAAAAAGAACAAAAGATGGACGGAATGCTGAACAATGTCAAATACTCACCTCCACTACAGAGATCTGGGCTTAAGTCCATTGTTTTCTTGCTCACCACACAATTCCTGTTTGGAACCAGCCATATGCAAATCAGTCATGACCCTGCTCCCCATGGGAACAGTCCAGCCTGAACTTCCGGACCTGATCCTCCCTGCACCGGAAGTAAGCAGAACTAGGACCAGTTTTGGGGTATCACCTCTCATCAGCCAGAATAGCCTGACTCCGGTGGCACTGTGAGCAGGGGACCCACATCTGTGCATGCCTGTCCACTTAGGGTGACAAATAAAAAAAAAAAATGATGGAAGGAATGCTGAAAAAAGTACAAATATTCACCCCAGTAGAAAGATATGGGCCTAAATCCACTGTTGCTCATTTGCTTGCCAGTCCATTCCAGTTTGGAACCAGCCGTATGTAAATCAGTTTTGACACTGCTCTTCATGGAAACAGTTGAGGCTGATCTGCCAGGTCATGTCCTCCCTGCACTGGAAACAAGCATCCTAGGACCGGTTTCAAGGAACAAACCTCATCAGACAGGTTAGCTTGACTTCGGTGGCATGGTGAGCACAGGACTCACATCTGGGATTACCCGTCCCACTTATGGTGACAACTGCAAAAAGGAACAAATGTTGAACGGATTGCTGAACAATCTCAAAGCACTCACCCCCAGTACAGAGATCTAGGCCTAAATCCATCATTTGTTTGCTCACCATTCCATGACAGTTTGGACCTAGCCATATGCAAATCAGTCTTGACCCTGCTCCCTATGGGGTACCTTAGCGTTGCACAAGATATGCTGCACATTTTAGGGACCCTCTTTAGTACCTATGCCCTAGATACCAGAGGTAGTACTTACTAGGGACTTACAGAGGTTATAAATCCAAAGATGGAAGGTGCACTCATTGTGTTTGGACACATTAAATCAAATAGTCCAAATAGTATAGTATTTCTTTCCTTTTATTCTTGTTATTCTTTTTATTCTGATGATTCAAACACGAACAACGCACAGCCAACGCGTTTCGTTCCGTACAGGAACTTCATCAGGGCTGTAATAATCACAAACACAAAAGACAACATTTAAAAGAACATCTATATGTGATAATCATAAAAGCAAACATGTAATACATAACTACTCAATCTTTAGAAGAAATGGCACATAAAAAACACATACATATAAAAACTCCTAGACATGTGGATATGTACATATACATAATTATAACAAAAAAGAAAAGAAGTCATTACAAAGACACATACTTTAACATATAATTCAAACGACTGGACAGTACTCCATATTAACAAACGAATTGTGTACGGATGATACAGGGATCATATATAGCTAACATAAGGTATAAAGAAGAGAGAAAAGCAAAAAGAAGGGAAGAGAAGCAAAAGAAAATGTACAATTTAAAGTGAACGAGAAAGGTAAGAAAATATATAGGTGAGAATAGAATCTAAGAAATCAAAAAATACAATGTGCAAAGATATCTATATAGAAAGAGATAAATATATATAAATAATATAACCAAATCATTAATATCGTTTGTTATTGTCACCCTCATCCACAGACCATGAGTAGTGCAATGTCTCAAGTATTTAAAACAATGATTAGTTATTATTATTCAAAGCTTTATTCGAGGAATATACTCATAAAAGTACAAACATACATTTAAAATACATCACATTAAAATTTTTCCTATTTATACATACTTTTAAAACAATTGTGCGTACATAAACAATAAAAATCTTTGGTGTACATTTACACAGAAATCACTTAATACCCCAGTTATATTACATTAATAGAAATTGCCCTCCGTCTAATGGACTATGCCCACCCCAGATACTTTGCTGTTCCTAGAACAATAGGCATATCAGTGGCGGTGCAAATAATTTGTAGCGCCTCAACACCCCTGGATGTCCCTAGATTACTACAAACAGGAGCTAACCAAACTCTTCTCGGGGTGGCATAAGCTTTACACAAGAATAGAAAGTGACCTATATTTTCCTCAGTTGCACCACAAACAGGGCAGCACGAGGTGGTTGAACTCCTCCACCTACCCGTCAGTGATCTCAGAGGAAGGGCACCTAATCTTAACTGGAAGAAAAGCTTCCTATCCCCTGGATTAGTAATACTGTCCCAGTATAGTTCCAATGCAGGACACAGTTTGATTTCTAAGAAACGCCCCGCCATTGTATCTGATCTCGTTCTACTCCAGAGTCTGCCATCTATCCAATCTCAATATAATCTTTTAATTATATTTTTGTTTGGAAAGGGTTCCCCAGATGGATTATCCCATAAATTGGAAAGGCCGAGGTCACCTAAAGCAGTCCTAAGATTTTTTAACCAAACTATTTTATGAAAGGTGTCAGCTTTAATTATGGCAAGTAACCCCTCTGCATAATGCCGTATCTCTGGGGTAGTCCAGAGGCGTCTCCAATAGAGAATCGGGCGCAATCGCGCTCGGTCACTAACTGATCTTCTCCCTAAATCAAGACCAAGCGGGATTAGTGGTGTACTCTGAGGGAGACCCGTGATTCCCCTGAGAAACCAATTCTCCGATATTTGCAAGGGGAGAAGCCTCTCGAAACCCCACAGCTCAGCCCCATATAGGGCAGACCCAATAGCCTTGGCATCATATACTGCCAGGACTGGTTTTATAGGCTTTGATTTAGACTTTTTGTGTTCCACCCGAAGTGCCCCCGAAATCTGTTGATGCCTCAAGATCGCCTTTTCTATATGTTGGGACCATTTTAGATTGTTTGCTATCTGCACCCCAAGATAGGTAAATACAGTAACCACCTCAAGCTCACAATTGTTCAAAAGTATTTTAGGCCGGGGTCTACGTTTCGGTGAGAAGGCCATCAGCTTGGTCTTACCCACATTAACTTCCAGGCCATGTTCCCCACAGAAAAGATCGAAGATGTTTAAAGCTCGCTGCAAGCCAGCCGGTGTTTTGGATAAAATCAACGTATCGTCGGCGAACATCAGGATCGGAACCCTGAGGCCCGCCAACGAAGGTGCATCGACACTGGTATCCAGCATCCGAGCCACAATTCCGTTAATAAATAGGGAAAAAAGCAGGGGGGCCATAGCACACCCCTGTCGTACTCCGCGTTCAATCGGAAAGTCGGCAGATGATTCACCATTCATACCCCACTGAACTTTGGCGAAGTTACACTCATGCAGCCTCATTATCAAGGTGAGTAACTCAGCCGGAAGGCCTATTTTGCTCAGAACTGCCCAGAGCTTTCTCCTTGGGACCAGGTCGAAGGCAGCCCGCAAGTCGACAAAGGCAACATACAGGCTGCCCTCGCCGAGCACCACCGTCCCCCACTGCAGCAGAGCAAAGCGAAACACCTGATCGACTGTGCTTGTAGCCCGCCGAAAACCTGCCTGATAAGGGGACAGGGCGTTGTTCTCGTCTACCCAATCCATTAATAGGTCTACCACCATTCTCCCTACCACTTTTTGGATAGTGGCAATCAAACTTATCGGCCTATAATTGGCCGGGAGGGACCGATCCCCTTTTTTGAATATGGGTATAATATTTGCTCCCTTCCATAGCTCTGGGACTGCCGTTCCCTTCGCAATAGCGTTTCCCAAAAGGAATACATACCTAACCCACCTCACCTTATCGTTTATGAAAACATCAGAGGGTATCCCATCTAGACCCGGGGCCCTTCCCCCATGGGCAGTGCATATTGCAACTTCAGTTTCTTTAGGGGAAAATAAATTCCCAGTGGGGAATCAAGCTGAAATTACTTCCACATCCTTAAACTCGGTAGTCTCAGCATGTTGGGGTTTGAAATAATCCACCCAGGCACCCTCAGCGACATTATTGTCGGGTTTATTTGGAGTTCCACCTCTACCCCACTTGACAATATTCCAGAATAACCTGGAATCCTTAGCCCCCGAGGCCTCCTTTAGTTCTGCCCAATACTTTTCATCCCATGTTTTTTTTGCTAGCGATACGCTAACCTTGTAGTGCTTCCTAGCCTCGCTAAGCGCTGCCATGTCCCTATTCCTGATTGCTCTTCCCAAGCTTAACCTGGCTTCCCTGCACTGATGATTAAACCACCTAGCTGGTTTAGGTGGTTGTTTCCTATTTATCTTGCGGGACCTCAAGAAATGCGGCTTTAAAAGGGAAAAGAGCTTGTTGTGTATGTCCGTTATTTCCCTAGAACCTGGGATTACGGGGTTTGCAGCCTCCATAGCAGCGATTGCAGCATCCACCTCGGAATTTATAAAGTCCATAGATTCTGCATTCGCCAATACACTCGGCCAGTTAAGTCTGCGCATGTCATTGGCCATGGTAGACATTGGGCCGTCACTTAATTGAGGGTTCCCTGATATGGCCATCCACCAGTTATGGGTCACACAGAGGGGATTGTGGTCACTTTCCAGTCTACCCTCGATTTTCATGTCGCATACCAACTGCCACAAATTGAGGCTGCAAAGGACATAGTCTATCCGACTTTGGTTATGACCATTGTCGAATGTACAGGCACCTTCCCTATCGCCCTTCGTCCTCCCATTTAGGGCTCTCAACCCATATTCCAGGCAAATGGCATTCATTTGTAATATATCTTTCGTCCACCGCTTAACAGGAGCCAGATTTAAAGTCGGAACACCCCATTGCGTATCCTCCTCTTGCCCTAGGGGATCATCCGAACTATCCAATGGTTCGAAAGTCCTATTTAGGTCACCAGCTACTACAACTTTGTTACCCAGGGACTGCGATTCCAAAAAAGTGGACAAAGCCTCTAGAATGGGTGAACTCCCAGTGGTACTGCCCCTGGCGTAGATGTTGTATATATCTATCCCTCCCCACTTTTCTGAGGCTATTCTTAGCATTTGGATGTCCTTACAACCCAGATCCACCACTTTGATTGTTATTTGAAGACATTGCCTTACCCAGATTGTAAGGCCTCCCATCGGTCGGCCCCTAGCGCCTCTACTGGCCGGGATTGAAAAATTTAAGTAGCCAGGAAGAAATATAGGGTCGCAAGCCCATGTCTCCTGGAATAAACAAACTTCAAAGCCATTGACGAAATCCATCCAGTTTTGGGACATCAGCTTGCTACTCAGCCCCGCAATGTTCCATGAAAAAAACTTCCCTAAACTGGGGCCGTCCATGGGTACTGCTCCTACACAGGACATCCCAAAGTCGTTTGTTAAGATTCCGTCGTACCCCTCCCTCTCTCGGTTGGTATCCTCAGTGTTGTGATCAACCTCTTGGGTGCCAACAGTGCTAAGTGTAATTAGTTCCTCATTTCCAGAGTCCCCAGAAATTGGAATACACTCCCCACATGTTTCCTCCAAAATCACAGTCTCCCAACCAGTTCTCATTTCATTTAATTCCACGTTTTTAGTCAAAACAGTTAACACAGGCTTCCCACATATATCCCAACGGGTCATACCTTCCCTACTGTTTGTGGAATAATCGGAATTTGGTCAATGAACCCACCCCGGATCTTTCATCACTTCAAAACGATTGTACGTTGGTCCATTGTAAAAGTTACCCCGTTGTAAGGGTATAGTGAAAGGAACAAACCCTGGGGAGGGGAGATTGTTATAGCAACCTAATTCACTGGTCATACCAAATTGAACACCTGTTGGTCTTGGATAAAAAAATGTGAGATCAACAACACCAATTCCACCACTGCTTGTGCCCCAATTTTGCTTCGTAATCAGACGTGCCACCCTAGGATCTTGGAAGTTAACAACTATACACTCCCCCCCTAAGTGCTTAGGAGTACAACCTATCCAGTCTGTCCTTCTTACTCCAATAATCAGCCCGTCCACTTCCCCGGGCAGTGGTCTATTTGCCTTTAACCAGTGCATTACCTTGTTTTTTAGCATCTGGAAGGATTCTCTTTGCCCGGCCAACAAAGGTGGTACATTAGTGAGGACAACCACGAAAGGATAAGAATCTGGGGTAAGATTCATAGGAGGTATCCTACGAGGTGCCTTCATCGGGAAGGTGTTAGGCAGGCTAATGACAGGAGCAGCAGGACGGGATGTTGGAATACTTGGTAGTGGTTGGGAACTATTCAATACAGTGTTATTAGTTTTGGAACTGTCTTTGTTACCCCTAACAGGAACGCCAGGACGGGGTATTGAAATGCTTGGTGAGGGTTGGGAACCATTAGATACAGGATTGCCACTTTTGGAGCTATCTTTATTACCCATAACCACAGTATAAGGCAACTTGTTTTTTTTAGTGGTATTACTACTTGGACGGTCCGACAAATCTAAATTAGTCATGGGGATTTGCCCCTTCGACTGAGGCCTACTTGCAATGCTGACTACGGGGGGAGGAGGCTCAGCGATGGACACATCATTTGCCTGGCCATTTGGTTTCAGAAGATTGATGCTATCCCCCGTCCTAGGGTGGGACTTGATTAGGGATTTGGTGGAAAAAAGTTATCTAGAGTAGCCTGCTCGAAATGATCTAACCGATCAGCTCATTTTTTAACTCGTTCCTCAATAGGAGTCAGGAGAGACCTCATCAGCCTCTCCAACTCGAAAAACAGGGGTGGAGCAGAAGATAAGGTCTCAGCCTATACCATCGCTGAGGGGTCATTCATGTTAGATAAGGGACTAGCCGGAACAACTCCGTCCATGACAATCTTAACCCCACCAGAGCCAGCCCAAATAGGCTCGCAAGAAGGGCGCAGGCATATTCCAACCTTCCTTACTTTTTTTTTTTCGATGTTTGGGAAGATAGCACTTCTTCGGGGCAGCACTTCTTTTGTTACTTGGTTTAGTTTTAACCATGTGAGTTGACACACTCGGTTGGGCAGTGGTCACCTGCCCTGTAGGTAAGCAAGTTGGTGTAGTGGACGAGGTAGAAGGCAAAATGGGCACGTCGTGACCCACAGACGAGCCTGCCAACAGCTCTAGTGAAGGGGGAAAAGCATAAGGCGTTTCCAGTACAGCTGGCAGGGTTAGGGATGACAGGGGAGGAACCAATGCCGGGAAACCCTGAGGTGGCCGTTTCTCCAAAGGAATTTTAAGGAGTTCAATAGATAACCTACGCTCGGCGCGCCTTTCCGCCAAAGCGATCTCTTTGTCAATATCTTGGGTTACCCGACTAAAGTATTTGTCTAGAGGACCCAAGATGGCTGACCCCACCTCGGCCTGAGTAGAGATCTGGGCAGTGGTATTTGAAGGAGAAGACATACTTTGCAGCCAACGAGCTTTAAAAAACAAACAATACTATATAAGCAAACACCAGAGATCTCTAGATACAGGGAACGTACTGTAACAAGTAGTCAGGAGGCGCAATGTCAAGGAGCGGGCCCAGCCCAGCCTCCTTCGGCCCCTGACGGCCCGAGACAGTCCCGCCCTTGTCCCGGGCTTCTCCCGGGATGCTCCCGCGCAGCGGAAGTAAGCACCACTGTTATAGGTCAGATGTGACACGCAGGGGGCGGGGCTGACAGGGAGAGCGGGCCAGGTGTTCTCAATCGGCCAGGCAGGGACTCCTGGGAAACGGAGTCCCGGCAGAAACACTCGAAGCCCTGCCCAAAAGCCCCAGCACAACACAGACTGCACAGCCTCTCCACAGGTTCCCCAGCCGCAATTCCGGTGAAGCGGGACCCGCGAAGCGGGTCCGGCGAACAGTGGGCTTAGAGACAGTACAACAGCCCAAGGCCAAGAGTCCAGGAGCAAGGGTCCGTCAGACGCACTTTCTAATCAACATTGGATCCCGCAGGTAAGAGGCAGGCAGGCTCTTTAAGACACTCTGTGCGCAGGGGGCGAGGCTGACAGGGAGAGCGGGCCAGGTGTTCTCAATCGGCCAGGCAGGGACTCCTGGGAAACGGAGTCCCGGCAGAAACGCTCGAAGCCCTGCCCAAAAGCCCCAGCACAACACAGACTGCACAGCCTCTCCACAGATTCCCCAGCGGCAATTCCGGTGAAGCGGGACCCGCGAAGCGGGTCCGGCGAACAGTGGGCTTAGAGACAGTACAACAGCCCAAGGCCAAGAGTCCAGGAGCAAGGGTCCGTCAGACGCACTTTCTAATCAACATTGGATCCCGCAGGTAAGAGGCAGGCAGGCTCTTTAAGACACTCTGTGCGCAGGGGGCGAGGCTGACAGGGAGAGCGGGCCAGGTGTTCTCAATCGGCCAGGCAGGGACTCCTGGGAAACGGAGTCCCTGCTGAAACGCTCGCAGCCCTGCCCAAAAGCCCCAGCACAACACAGACTGCACAGCCTCTCCACAGATTCCCCAGCGGCAATTCCGGTGAAGCGGGACCCGCGAAGCGGGTCCGGCGAACAGTGGGCTTAGAGACAGTACAACAGCCCAAGGCCAAGAGTCCAGGAGCAAGGGTCCGTCAGACGCACTTTCTAATCAACATTAGATCCTGTCTTGAGACAGGATTATATTTAACATCCTCTGTCAATATTGCCAAATCTCTAAATACTTTCGGGGGTCATGATCCCGTTTGTGGTGTTTCTCTGGGGGTCCATGTATTACGTGTAAAAGACCTCTAATTGTAATTATGAATTTCTACCATTGATATTACCTCTCGTGTTTACACAGGCTTACACTGCACGTCCTTTAGGAATATCGCTATCTTCAATGCATCTCATCATTTGGATCGTATGAGGGTCTATTTTGTGTACTAATTGACATATGAGATGACAACACGCAAGGTGAGCGTATTGGTTCATTCGTGCGTCTGAATATATATTTTTATCTATGCATTTACGTACCATGGTGACTGTATTGGTTTATGTCTCACCATATTGATAGGCTCCTGTTGGTATGATAAGACTAATATATTGGGTTGGACATTATTGGTCATCACAAGCAGCCTTTGGGTTATCATTGGTCATCTTTATTATATTTAAACACTTGAGGTGGATTTTTTATTGATCTTTTATTGTTTGTGACTTAACATCTCTCTTTTTACCATTCAGGGATATTTTTCGCCCAGAAACTCTTTATACTCTATTGATAATGTGTTTTATTCTCATATAGGAATGTAATATTTTTCCTATGGCTTATTGATTCTGTTTGAGACGAAACGAGTCTTAAAGGAGCATATATACCGTCTTTGGAGTACTTTACTTATAATCTACTCTCCTTGAAGAGGTGAGATGCTAGTGGGTTTTCCGCGGATTGGTTTTTATACTAATCATTGTTTTAAATACTTGAGACATTGCACTACTCATCGTCTGTGGATGAGGGTGACAACAACGAACAATATTAATGATTTGGTTATATTATTTATATATATCTATCTCTTTCTATATAGATATCTTTGCCCATTGTATTTTTTGATTTCTTAGATTCTATTCTCACCTATATATTTTCTTACCTTTCTTGTTCACTTTAAATTGTACATTTTCTTTTGCTTCTCTTCCCTTCTTCCTGCTTTTCTCTCTTCTTTATACCTTATGTTAGCTATATATGATCCTTGTATCATCCGTACACAATTCGTTTGTTAATATGAAGTACTGTCCAGTCGTTTGAATTATATGTTAAAGTATGTATCTTTGTAATGACTTTTTTTCTTTTTTGTTATAATTATGTATATGTACATATCCACATGTCTAGGAGTTTTTATATGTATGTGTTTTTTATGTGCCATTTCTTCTAAAGATTGAGTAGTTATGTATTACATGTTTGTTTTTATGATTATCACATATATATGTTCTTTTAAATGTTGTCTTTTGTGTTTGTGATTATTACAGCCCTGATGAAGTTCCTGTACGGAACGAAACGCGTTGGCTGTGCGTTGTTCGTGTTTGAATAATAAGAATAAAAAGAATAACAAGAATAAAAGGAAAGAAATACTATACTATTTGGACTATTTGATTTAATGTGTTCAAACACAATGAGTGCACCTTCCATCTTTGGATTTATGCTTTGATTCGTTTCACATCTTTGAATGACGGATGTAGGAAGTGTTTTTGCACCTATTTGATAGATTATTAATAATACCTGTGTATTGGTTGAGCTGGACCTCGGTCGGTCATTCTGGTTGCTTTTGTTTCTTGGACTTACAGAGGTGCTGAAGGCCTGGCCACTTGGGAATCAAGTGACCAGTTGTCTTTTTTGGGGGAAAGAACACTGGCACTGGGGACCTAGTTAGTAGGAACCCAGTGTGCTTCAGACAAAGTTGCATCAAAACCAGGCAAAACGTAGGGGGACTACTGCAACAAAACCTAGTTTCCTACAAGGGTTCCCTCTGTGTCCCCTCCATGGGGCCTAGGTGATCAGGGTATCCCTACCTTGCCCCTTATATTTAAAAAAAAAGCTTGTTCAGGACAGGGGGCTGAATCCCAGAGTCCTGTAATGGCTGGCAGCCAATCAGAGCGCTAGCTCCGACAGTAGTCTGACTCCCGCGGGAACAAGATGGATGATGGGAAAGAAAGCTCCCTTGGCCTATCATAATGCTCTATTTTAAATTGCTGCTTCTGCAAGAATCGATCGACTCTCTCGCCGATCCAACCATCCAGATACACATTAATCTTTTAACTTTAACTTCTCAAAAACTACTGAAAAGATTTACACCAAATCACAAATAGCACAATCTGTGGACCAAGATCCAGCTACCTGACAAATTTGGTGTCATTCCGTCGAGCAGTTTTTGCTGTAGCTGTGTCTAAAGAAGTCTATGGAAAATGCATGGGAACTTTGCATTTTTAGAACCCCCTTTTTTCTCAACCTCCTCTTGATGGACCATACCGAAACTTTCCATGCACAAACTAGTAAAAAAGTAGCACCATTTTGGAACGCTTCATGGAGATTCATCAAACGGAGCCAATTATTGGTACACAAAAAATGTTTTGCTGTAGAACAGCTGATCTACATATACGCCCCACCAATCAATTTCTCACAACATAAAAGAAATCGCAATGCACAGAATGCTTATGTTGTCTGTGGAACATGACAAGAGACTCGAGCACTTGATGTCATCTGGTGGTACTTGTCATGAAGTGCACAGAGTTATTAGAACATTAAAAGTTCTCATTATTGATAAACCTGATTGGCTGGCCACAACATGGAAACATGCTTTGGCATCCCTTACAGGACTCTGGGACATGAAACACAATGAAATGCATTGTAGTGAATGGCAGGTTTTAAATGTCACAAAAAGGAGCATGTTAAACTGGTGCTAATAGATTTTACTTACAATAAAAATCATTTGTTGGTGGTAGCATACTTATTTTAGTAATTGTGCTGTATTTCTAGGTGATTTTGCTCTGTGAAAAATGTTGATCTTCTGCTGGGATTTCATGAATGATGTTTTTGTCATAGAGGTTCTGGAAGGTGCTCTAGAAGCAAAAATTAGAGCATATTTCTATAAATTCACACTATCTTCCTCAGCCATATGAGAATAATACCTGACATTCACGGCAAATCATGTATTCTATGTCAAGACTGGAGGCAAGGATTACGCATTACTTTCTTCAATCTTAAATCACAGGAAGTTCAAAGGTAAAAGTAAAAACACTGCAAAAATACTACAACTCCCATGAACCACAGGGAGTAACCATGGCAACTAATAGCTCAATCAAGTAATAGTCTGAGAGTCTTTATAATATAGATCATTCCATAGTCCTTCCTCTTTCTTCACTGCTCAACGTCAGTTAAGTCACCTTTTCATTGCTTCCTGACCGGATAGTTAGTGGGATCATTGGGCTTTCTGGTGTAGCATTGTTTAATTAAGTGTGTTTACAGCGAGTATTTGTTCTTTATCTTAAGCAATACCTTGATAGCAAATTGGTTCATTCCCAGCGCCAGGCAAACTGATGAGCGTGTCTCTTTTACCACGTCGGTGCGTTATGTGGTACTCTTTTGCACTTCTCATCGAATTCCTTTTGCAGCGGAGCAGCTCTGTCAACATTGCAGCGGCTGCGCAGCGCTGAGGGAGGTAGAACGGTCTTCCCGGTATCTGCTTTTTCCCTCCAGGCCTCGTCTGACACTGCAGAGGCAGTACGATTGAAGGGCTTAGTCTAAAAAGTTGATTTTCTGGTGGTGACACACCGCGAGTGCTGTACGAGTGGCAAGCTTGTCACCTTGAAGGTAAATAAGAACTCAACCACCACCTCAGAGCACCAGCCAGGGGGATGCCCTTATATAACATTTGCAGGGCATAGTGATGCTCTCACCCTTAAAGATGCAGTCCCAGAGGGACCACAACTATTCACCCTCATGTACCTCTGAGGAGGTTTGCCCCCCACCAGTGACGCCTTCCTGTAGAGGTGGACAAGCTCCTTATCCAGGCCATCTCTCAGGTGCTTGCTCCTCTGCAGGAGCGTGTCACCAAACTGTCGTCCCAAGTATACAAAGGCACAGGAAAACTGGGGGACGGAGGGGCTGGGCCTAGTGGGATGACCTCGGTCCCCAAACGCAAGGCCGGCAAGCGTAACGCTGGGCACCTGGAGGACTTTAGACGACTGGCTAAAGTCTTCCATAAGAGTGCGCGCAAGCTGAAGGATGCAGCCTATCGAGAGGAAGAAAAACCCAGGGTATTGGGTGATGGTGCCGCAATGGATTTTGACCCCAAAGAGGGATTCCCTGATTTGGGGGAAGGTAACTTAGAGGATGATGACATTACCTCTGATGCGGCCCATGACTCGGGCAGATTCTGGCACCCACATTTGCCCAACTCAGATTCATTTGAGGGAGACCCTGCCCCTAGTGACATGTTTTATCCCAGGGAATATATCAACCGCGCCCTGCGGAGTCGGTCCCTGAGAGAAAAGTAGCGGAGTATGTGGCGTGCAAACTCTGCCAACCCATTAGTAAATATGTTAGGGCCCACCTACGGGCGGACTGCCCCAGACCATCCCTAAGTGATAAGGTCACAGCGACCCAGGATATTGACCCCAAATTAGGCACCTTCTTCGCCAAATACATGAGGGACCTCAAGAAGGGGATAGACAGGTCCTTGCGGTCATGCCCAGACAAACTTCTGGACGTAGTGGGGCCCTTAACCAAGATAATTGAACTGGTGGAACAGGCGAAACAGTCAGGGACACCTCTCCCACCAGACAACGTAGTGGGCTGGGTGGAGAGGGTGATCTGCCTTCTTGGCAATGCCAACTGCGTCATCTCTGCTGAACATCGTCATTCCCTGCTGTTCAAAAATCGACCCCAAGCTTGGGGAACTTTTATCCTCGGATGCAGGTCCGGTAGCGAAGGGCACCCTATTTGGTGAACCTTCCGTCAAAGATCTGGGAAAGTTTGTCTCCACGTTCTCGGCCCTCGACAAGGCCCAGTCTTCAATGACAAAGATCTTCCCGGAGAAGGTTTCTGGAGGAGCCAGAAGAGGCAGGGGCAGCTCCTCCGGCCGCCAGTCCTACAAAGGCCCTAACAGACGCAAGCGAAGAGGAACAACGGATGACACGATGGCCATCAGGGAACCTTCTATCCTTCCCATGGTGATGGTAGAGGGACGCATAACCGAGCCAGAGGAGGAGTCAACAACAGCAATAGATACGATGGTAGGACCCCTTTTGCATCAAAACACACAAGATTATGGACGGAATGATGCACATTGGCAAAACATTCACCCCCAGTCACAGATCTGGGGTTTAATCCAACGTTATTTTGCTCACCACGCCACCCCAGTTCAGACATGGCCATATGCAAATCAGTCTTGACCCTGTGCCTCATGGGAACAGTCCAGCCCGAACTGCCAAGCCATGTCTTCCCTGGACCGGAATCAAGCATCCTAGGACCGGTTTCGGGGTTTCACCCCTCTTCAACCAGGATAGCTTGACTCCAGTGGCGTAGTGAGCGCGGGACCCACGTCTGGGCATACCCTTCCCACATATGGCGAACAGCAAAACACACAAGATGATGGATGGAATGTTGCACATTGGCAAAACCTTCACCCCCAGTCACAGATCTGGGTTTAATCCATCGTTATTTTGCTCACCACGCCACCCCAGTTCAGACATGGCCATATGCAAATCAGTCTTGACCCTGTGCCTCATGGGAACAGTCCAGCCCGAACTGCCAAGTCATGTCTTCCCTGGACCAGAATCAAGCATCCTATGACCGGTTTCAGGATTTCACCCCTCTTCAGCCAGGATAGCTTGACTCCAGTGGCGTAGTGAGCACGGGACCCATGTCTGGGCATTCCCCTCTCACATAGGGCGGACAGCAAAACACACAAGATGATGGACAGAATGTTGCACATTGGCAAAACCTTCACCCCCAGTCACAGATCTGGGTTTAATCCATCGTTATTTTGCTCACCATGCCACCCCAGTTCAGACATGGCCATATGCAAATCAGTCTTGACCCTGTGCCTCATGGGAACAGTCCAGCCCGAACTGCCAAGCCATGTCTTCTTCCCTGGACTGGAATCAAGCATCCTAGGACCAGTTTCGGGGTTTCACCCCTATTCAGCCAGGATAGCTTGACTCCAGTGGCGTAGTGAGCACAAGAACCACGTCTGGGCATACCCTTCCCTCATAGGGCAAACAGCAAAACACACAAGATGATGGACGGAATGTTGCACATTGGCAAAACATTCACCCCCAGTCACAGATCTGGGTTTATTCCATTGTTTTTTTGCTCACCATGCCACCCCAGTTCAGACATGGCCATATGCAAATCAGTCTTGACCCTGTGCCTCATGGGAACAGTCCAGCCCGAACTGCAAAGCCATGTCTTCCCTGGACTGGAATTCAGCAGCCTAGGACCGGTTTCGGGGTTTTACCCCTCTTCAGCCAGGAACTTCTGTACTGGGGTGAATGTATGACATTGTTCTGCATTCTGTCCATCAACTGTTGTTTTTGCATTTGTCACCCCAAGTGGGAAGGGTATTCCCAGACGTGGGTCCCGTGCTCTCTATGCCACTGGAATCAAGCTATCCTGGCTGAAGAGGAGTGAAACCCCGAAACCGGTCCTAGGATGCTTGTTTCCAGTCTAGGGAGGACCTGGCTTGGCAGTTCGGGCTGGACTGTTTCCATGAGGCACAGGGTCAAGACTGATTTGCATATGGCTGGGTTCAAACTGGAACGGCATGGTGAGCACTAAAACAATGCATTTAGGCCCAGATCTCTGTACTGGGGTGAATTTATGACATTGTTCTGCATTCTGTCCATCAACTGTTGTTTTCACATTTTGTCATCACCATTCAGCTTGGGTGGGGAGGTTACGCCTATTCGCACACAAATGAGAAGAGATAACCGCATATCAGTGGGTACTGGAGAACGTCCAAGGGTGCCACATAGAGTTCTATGGAACTCCAGCTCAGACGGTGAAACCCAGCTTTCTAGCCATTGCATCTCTGTCATATTCATTTAATGAGTGCGATATCTTTCATCATCTGTCCCTGAGCATAAGACTTGATTGGTGCCCACAAGGTCTGAGTAGAAGCCACTGACCCCTCATTTAGAGTGAAAGAGGAAGAAGCAGAATTTCTTTATTACCCCTATTTATTTGCCATATTGTCAGTGGTGGAGTCAAAACCCCCATCATCTAATACATATCAAAGTGTGGTCCAAAATACTATTCAGTGAAATATATGTTGTCACGAATCATCTGGTGAGGGTCATGGAGTGAAGCATCTATAGTCCTAAACAGTCTGAGTCAATTTTCTGTGGCCATAGATGAACTCGCATCATAGGGCTGTAGACAAAGGCAACTTTGAGATAAAGAACAGGGGGGCTTATTTATGAGGCCCTTGCAACACTTTTGCGCTGCATTTGCTTCACTTGTTGTGACACAGCGGCGGTGTAAACAAAGCATCACATTGCAGCATATTTACAAGGTGAAGCATCTAGGCAAATGCATCGCCTTGTAAAGCCCTGCGCCACAATATACCTGTGTCAGGTATAATGTATGGAGGGTGGACGTTCCCACGCAACAAAGACTCATAAGAGTGGTGCAGTGAAATCTATGAGATATCACTGCGACACTTCTAGAATGCCATTCCATCAAAACCTTGTGCCTGCTTCTTGGAAGGCGTAAAAGTGATGCATTACATTAAAGATAGGCCTCCCCCATGCATTGCTGAAGTTGTGTCACACTTCTGACACAACTCTAGTAATGCGTCAGTTTTGAGCCGACAGATAGGTTAGAAATACTGACGTATTTGTAACCCCTTGCGACATGATGCACCGCACATTAAATATGGCGCATCCATAGTGTCGCAAGGAGGGTGCAGTGAAAACTCTTGTATTGCTATTTTCATGCAGCAATGCAACAGTTTTCATGGCTGCAAAGAGCCTGGCCAAGAATGTCAAAATTAGACTCTACCAGAACCTAGGAATAAAGATTGGGGCTACCCACACTGACCAGCACACTTGGAGAAGGTGGAGGGCTTGGTTAGGGCCACCTGATTCTTTACTTCGCTCCCTTGGGTGTAATTGTGCTCAAAAAGGGCTTTTAATGAGCAGGTGATGGCGGAGTGTTGAGTACTCCCTTAGGTCCCAGGTAATTTTGCCACTCTGAAGTATATGAACCTACAGATTGAGTGAAAAACAAAGAAATGTCGTGACAACCTTTGACCTGGCATGTGACCAGCCCTGAAACTGAATCCCTGAAAGATTTACAAATATTTAACATTTCAGTAATTTCTTTGGAAATATCTTACTTAAATCATTAAATATGTCAAGTCACTGCCAGTTGCCATTAAAAATGACTCACAAACTACCTTTCATACAATTCACAGAGATTTATGAAGAAATGCCTCTGGCCAGCCCTGTACTTGAGAATGAATATAAAGTGTTTAACAAATATGTAACAGCCGACAAAGTTCTCTGGAAGCCTCTCTGTTAAATCATTAAACATGTCTGTTGGTCATACACAGCTATAGCAGTTTTTATAGTAATTTCTCAGTTAAACCATACCTGTCTGTGATATTCCTACAAAGCAGTGTCCATAAAATGATGTGCAAACTGCATGTTATGAAAGGTCCAGATGCTTCTGCAGAAAGGCCCAGGACCTGCTGTGTCTCTTTACCTTTTGGGGATCAGATGTCCTGCTGCTCTAATTGCTGTAGTTGGAAGGAGGACCCCAGGTTTGGTGCTGCTGGGCTGCAAGGCCGTCCCTTACAGAAGAAAGTTGTTCATCAAGAGTGCTAATTACCATTGTCGACAGAGCACAGCACTCTCCTGCTTTCTAGAAGGCGCAAGGAAGGGGCAGCAGCAGATCTTTGGGCAGTGAAACTGGTCATATAAGGATGAGCACCCTAAGGGGGTACAGGAGTTTTGTGGTGCAATTGTCAAGGACAGCTGACAGGCCTGCAGGGTTGGTGTCAAGTCAGTTGCTGATCTTCTGTTCTTGCGACTCTTGATGTCTGTATTCTTCTTTTAGGTCAGAAGGTTCTGCATTTCTGGTGCCAGGAGCTCTGCTAAATAAGAGATTTAGCAGTGTTAGGGGAGCGTAGGGTAGTAGCCAATAGGCTACTTAACCCTGGGGTCACTAATACCCCTTTATGATCACTTCCTTTGGGAAGTGGGCATGACCCTGTCCCAGAGTTCCTAGGTTTGCCATATCAAAATTGTATCCACTGCAGGTAGCCCACCTTAGGTGTGGCACTAGCCTGAGGGTGAACACACCTGCCTGACAACTAATTTTCCCTACCGTCCAGGTGCCAAAAGGGCTCCGGTCAGAGGGCTCTGCTTTTTCTCCTGTGAGGGAGGTCAGATTCGTTTACCAAAAGCGGTGGGCTCTTTGAAGCTCCACACCTTGTAATGCTAATTTGCAGCTACTCTGCCAGAGTATTCTTTGTTCCTGACCTCCTGAGAGCAAAGGTCCTCACCCCGGGGAAGGAGGGGGGGAGGGGAGGGGGGGGCGGTCAGAAACTCCACTGTGGGGGCAGGCTCACTATAAGGTGTCCCCTGGGTGCATGTATTAATAAATCAGTCAGTAGAATCAGCGTAGGTTTATTAATATGACATTTATTATGCCTGGTTTCAGTGAAGACATCGTTTAGATGGGGAACACGTTTTTAATAGTGACCCGCATATGTTTTAAATGGCTTCCCTGATCACTTGTATTGGAAGTAATGGAACTGACCAGCACAGGGGCATACCTGCTCATGCAGATATGTGCTCACATGTAATGTAAGAGTAGTTATACAAACAGTGGGGTAACCCAGTATCCCTCAGAACCTGGGCAGTATAATGTAAAGAAAACAGTGGTTCTGTTGGGTGAAAGAATTTCTTTGTGCATGAAGCATAAGTCATACGCTGTCTGAACAATATGCAATGTTTAGTTATAAGCAACACACCAAACGGTTTGTATGTTAATCTGATTTTTTATATAGATTACGTCATTCATATATGCATCTATATTATCCACAAATATATTGCTTATAACTAAACATTGCATATTGTTCAGACAGCGTATGACTTATGCTTCATGCACAAAGAAATTCTTTCACCCAACAGAACCACTGCTTTCTTTACACATGTAATGTAAGGCACCCTGCCTTAAGGATGTAAGGCCTGTTGTAGAGGTGACATAAATATTACATGCAGTGTTATGGGACATGGTACACAAAAGTGTGATATGATATGTTTTCACTTTCTAGTGCACCTTGTCACACAGCATCCAGTGGCAGTCTGTGAGAGTTTTGTGCTGGCTCCCTTACAGTGCAAAAAGAATAAATGAGTGATGGAATGCTGAACAATGTCAAACACTCAACCCCTAGTACAGAGTCTGTGCCTAAATCCATTGTTATTTTGCCTTTCACACAATTCCAGTTTGCCAGACCAGGGCCTCCCTGGATCGGAAACAAGCACCTTGGACCTGTTTTAGGGTATCACCCCAATCAGCCAGGATAGCTTGACTCCAGTGGCATGGTGAGCATGGGACCCACATCTCTTCATACCTGTCCCACTTAAGATGTCAAACTCAAAAAGAACAAAAGATGGACGGAATGCTGAACAATGTCAAATACTCACCTCCACTACAGAGATCTGGGCTTAAGTCCATTGTTTTCTTGCTCACCACACAATTCCTGTTTGGAACCAGCCATATGCAAATCAGTCATGACCCTGCTCCCCATGGGAACAGTCCAGCCCGACCTTCCGGACCTGATCCTCCCTGCACCGGAAGTAAGCAGAACTAGGACCGGTTTTGGGGTATCACCTCTCATCAGCCAGAATAGCCTGACTCTGGTGGCACTGTGAGCAGGGGACCCACATCTGTGCATGCCTGTCCACTTAGGGTGACAAATAAAAAAAAAAAAATGATGGAAGGAATGCTGAAAAAAGTACAAATATTCACCCCAGTAGAAAGATATGGGCCTAAATCCACTGTTGCTCATTTGCTTGCCAGTCCATTCCAGTTTGGAACCAGCCGTATGTAAATCAGTTTTGACACTGCTCTTCATGGAAACAGTTGAGGCTGATCTGCCAGGCCATGTCCTCCCTGCACTGGAAACAAGCATCCTAGGACCGGTTTCAAGGTATCAAACCTCATCAGACAGGTTAGCTTGACTTCGGTGGCATGGTGAGCACAGGACTCACATCTGGGATTACCCGTCCCACTTATGGTGACAACTGCAAAAAGGAACAAATGTTGAACGGATTGCTGAACAATCTCAAAACACTCACCCCCAGTACAGAGATCTAGGCCTAAATCCATCATTTGTTTGCTCACCATTCCATGACAGTTTGGACCTAGCCATATGCAAATCAGTCTTGACCCTGCTCCCTATGGGGTACCTTAGCGTTGCACAAGATATGCTGCACATTTTAGGGACCCTCTTTAGTACCTATTCCCTAGATACCAGAGGTAGCACTTACTAGGGACTTACAGAGGTTATAAATCCAAAGATGGAAGGTGCACTCATTGTGTTTGGACACATTAAATCAAATAGTCCAAATAGTATAGTATTTCTTTCCTTTTATTCTTGTTATTCTTTTTATTCTGATGATTCAAACACGAACAACGCACAGCCAACGCGTTTCGTTCCGTACAGGAACTTCATCAGGGCTGTAATAATCACAAACACAAAAGACAACATTTAAAAGAACATCTATATGTGATAATCATAAAAGCAAACATGTAATACATAACTACTCAATCTTTAGAAGAAATGGCACATAAAAAACACATACATATAAAAACTCCTAGACATGTGGATATGTACATATACATAATTATAACAAAAAAGAAAAGAAGTCATTACAAAGACACATACTTTAACATATAATTCAAACGACTGGACAGTACTCCATATTAACAAACGAATTGTGTACGGATGATACAGGGATCATATATAGCTAACATAAGGTATAAAGAAGAGAGAAAAGCAAAAAGAAGGGAAGAGAATCAAAAGAAAATGTACAATTTAAAGTGAACGAGAAAGGTAAGAAAATATATAGGTGAGAATAGAATCTAAGAAATCAAAAAATACAATGTGCAAAGATATCTATATAGAAAGAGATAAATATATATAAATAATATAACCAAATCATTAAAATCGTTTGTTATTGTCACCCTCATCCACAGACCATGAGTAGTGCAATGTCTCAAGTATTTAAAACAATGATTAGTTATTATTATTCAAAGCTTTATTCGAGGAATATACTCATAAAAGTACAAACATACATTTAAAGTACATCACATTAAAATTTTTCCTATTTATACATACTTTTAAAACAGTTGTGCGTACATAAACAATAAAAATCTTTGGTGTACATTTACACAGAAATCACTTAATACCCCAGTTATATTACATTAATAGAAATTGCCCTCCGTCTAATGGACCATGCCCACCCCAGATACTTTGCTGTTCCTAGAACAATAGGCATATCAGTGACGGTGCAAATATTTCGTAGCGCCTCAACACCCCTGGATGTCCCTAGATTTCTACAAACAGGAGCTAACCAAACTCTTCTCGGGGTGGCATAAGCTTTACACAAGAATAGAAAGTGACCTATATTTTCCTCAGTTGCACCACACACAGGGCAGCACGAGGTGGTTGAACTCCTCCACCTACCCGTCAGTGATCTCAGAGGAAGGGCACCTAATCTTAACTGGAAGAAAAGCTTCCTATCCCCTGGATTAGTAATACTGTCCCAGTATAGTTCCAATGCAGGACACAGTTTGATTTCTAAGAAACGCCCCGCCATTGTATCTGATCTCGTTCTACTCCAGAGTCTGCCATCTATCCAATCCCAATATAAGCTTTTAATTATATTTTTGTTTGGAAAGGGTTCCCCAGATGGATTATCCCATAAATTGGAGAGGCTGAGGTCACCTAAAGCAGTCCTAAGATTTTTTAACCAAACTATTTCATGAAAGGTGTCAGCTTTAATTATGGCAAGGAACCCCTCTGCATAATGCCGTATCTCTGTGGTAGTCCAGAGGCGTCTCCAATAGAGAATCGGGCGCAATCGCGCTCGGTCACGAACTGATCTTCTCCCTAAATCAAGACCAAGCGGGATTAGTGGTGTACTCTGAGGGAGACCCGTGATTCCCCTGAGATACCTATTCTCCGATATTTGCAAGGGGAGAAGCCTCTCGAAACCCCACAGCTCAGCCCCATATAGGGCAGAGCCAATAGCCTTGGCATCATACACTGCCAGGACTGGTTTTATAGGCTTTGATTTAGACTTTTTGTGTTCCACCCGAAGTGCCCCCGAAATCTGTTGATGCCTCAAGACCGTCTTTTCTATATGTTGGGACCATTTTAGATTGTTTGCTATCTGCACCCCAAGATAGGTAAATACAGTAACCACCTCAAGCTCACAATTGTTCAAAAGTATTTTAAGGCCGGGGTCCACGTTTCGGTGAGAAGGCCATCAGCTTGGTCTTACCCACTGTTTTGAATGTAGCTTCTCACCAATAAACCACACCCAATCCCTGCACTCCCACCTGGGAGGCAAATAACAAAATGCAAAGACTCTATCACTTTTAGAATAAGGCTTGGGGTTTATTACATAATACTCTCTAAACAAAGGCTATCTCAGATACCAAATGCATAAGATTCAAATAAATGTAGCAAACTTATAATCTAAAGGCATGAATCAATAACTGAGCAAACTATAATACTGATGAATAAACAAGCAATAACTGATACAAGATAAGGTACACTGGACGTCCTGCAAGAGATCAGAAAGATATACATATATATAGAGCAGAGGAGTACTCTGGATGTGCACCTCTCACACCACAAAGAAAACACCTCCAATGATCAAAGAAACACACAACTCAATACATCACCTGGTGCATACACTGCCCACTTCTGACTGGGGGAATTACAGCCGGGGATCAGAGCTCAGCAAGCCAGGGTTCAATCCGAGATAGACACGTCTGCCCTCGCTCGGAATCCAAACTCCCAGTTTCTCAGCCTGCAACCCTCAGCTATAAACACACTAGAAGATTCGTGAAAGACCTCCTCCCACCGCCAGAGGAATTTTACCAGAACTGGCCAAGTTCCAAGCAAGCATCTCCATGGCAGTAAGGAGCTCTCAAGTCTCTTCCTCCATTCGCACTTCTTCCAGCCTCTGTCTTGACGAAGCTCTCACAAGGCCTTCCACAGTACACTAAACAAAAACAATCACTCAGGAAAACACCAAGACCTTGAATGTGAATAACCCAAACAACTTGCAAGCACGGCCGTGCACGCAGCAGCAAGGCAGAGTCAGACATGAGGCCCTGTCAAAGGCAATAGTCTGCACCTATAATTCTCATCCACACAACTTACGAGCACCACTGTGCACACAGAAAAGTTTGAAGCAAGGTAAAGTCAGAAGGCAGAATGACATTAGACTACGTCAAAGCCAATAGGTCAAAGTCATAATTCACCTAACCCAAATAACATTATACACTTAATCCCTCAGTATACAACATTGAGCACATGTGTGCACCACCACCCACAAGACTGCACCTCAACATCCCATACCTTCTATTCTTGGAAAGACTATTCCACTAAAAGACAGAAGAAAAGCAGGCATATGCACACCCATCCTACATTAAGGCTAAGGTAACATAACATACTTAAGTCAGTACAGAATGGTGGTGGTTGAGGGTCATCATAGGGTGTCAGACCACAAAAGTGGCTGATTCACTACATTGCACCCCATGACCCTTGATCATCACCATTCACATATGTCAAAAACAAAATCTAATGAAGCACTGCATCTCTTAACTGCAAAACTGAAATCATTGCAAAGCATATAGCAACTGTATATCATAACGAAAAAACAAAACTATCATTGAAGCACTGCATATCTCAACTGAAAGCAAAATCATTTAAGACCACATTTCTGAATTGAAAGGCACAACTACTAAAAAGCACATGTTGAAACAGCAACTCATGTGTTGAAGTGGCTACACAAAAATACATAATTCAAAACAAATCATGACTAAAAAACAACTATTATCGAAATGCTCCATTCCAAATCTGAAAAATTCATCAAAAGTATATGCTAATCACTTTAGAGCAAATAAAGTCTGCATTCTCTAAATACATGCAGAAGCAATAACTCAGGTGCATCTAGAAATAGCTCATAGATATCTGGATACACCTTTAAATGAAGACACAAAATAAATGAATCAAGCTTTTGAATGCTCCTAATGCCTCTAATGGTTAAACTGGAAACTCCACTGCCAAACTCATATATTGTAGCAACAGCTACAGGTTATTACTGTTCACTAACTTAGAAAATATCTACTCTGATCGCTGCAAAGCGTCTCTATTGGTCTCCATCCCTAAAAACAAAAACAGTCCTTCTGTGTGAAAAAACACACAGCCATCTTCCATCGCATCTGAACTTCACGTTGATAAAACAGTTCTGGCAAAGCACATCCTGTAGTTCCCTCTTCTTCACTTTTATATAAGGAGTCACCCTGTGTGAAAGATGCACAGCCTCCATGCATGTAAAGTTAGCCTCACGTGAAGGAAACAGTTCCACACTTCGCTGATCCCTTTTTGCTTGGGAAGAAGCAGTCCATCATGCTCTCTGGTATATATCAGCAGCTGTATCTCCTTGACAAGGGAGGACCCCATCCAGTCTGGATAGCCACAGGCATCAGCTGCCACCGTCTGGTCTGGCGATCACTCCAGGCTTGGGGGGGGGGAAGGGGAGGGAAGGGACGGGGGAGGGGAGGGGAGAGGGAGGGCCCCACTCACACGGGAGAAGGGAGTCCCACTCACACGCGGAGAACTGGGCGAATCTGAAAAAGAAACAAGCATCACTCTTCTTGCAAAAAACATTTTTCAAAAGTACACTTCTTCCGTCTTGCAGTTCTAAAAATACAATATTTTAATTTCTGTCTACACAGGTCTCCTCCAGCTCTGGGGAATTGTCTAAGAATACTACCAACGCTTTAGCCTGTGAATTCTTGGTAAAATCTCTCTTTTTCTTTACACAGCAAGAAGGGCTGGGGCAGTCTCCTTCTCTCACTTCTCTCACTGCACCCCTCACAGGTGCTGCCCCCCTTCACAAATCTCTGCGGACACCAAATGGCCCCTCGCCAAACATAACAAGCAGGGACGTCTCTGCTGTCTCTAGCTTGCACCTTATCTCCTTCAAGGTCGAAGTGATCTGCACTCTTGCCAACTTTGGTCTGCTCTGCGACTCTCCTCATGGGAAAAAAAAACTAAACTGCTCTTGACATATCAAAAAGAAAAAAGCATTGGCAATATCAAAAGTCACATATCAAGTCCCATGCTACTTCTGTAACAATATCTGGGACAGCATCAGTCAAAGAAGGTATATTTGCACACATGCTACACAATTAGGGTCACCACCTCAATCTGTCAAGCCCTGAATGATCTCACTGATCCCTTCACGCCCATCTGGCATTCTGTACTGTTTCAAATTAATTTCCTTTATAACATAGGGCACCTTCACTGGGAAATCTTGTGTTTCAAACTCCACTTCAGGACTTTCTATTAAATCCTGTGCAAACTGTTTTTCTGTCTGTACATGCCACTTAACAACCATTGCAATCTCCCATAGGCAAACCACATTTTCTGTAACGCTGTTCTGTCCACAATCTTTTGGTGCCAGAAAGCACAGAATCATCTGCATTTGTCCAGCATCTGAATTTAAAAGTAACCTTTCATTTCCCTGCACTTTCCTGTAATCATTGTACACAATCTGCTGTTCACATCCAAAATCATATTGTTGCATTTCTCTTTCGAAGCAAAATGCATCATTCACTGTCATGTCTAATTCATGTCCGCAACCGGTGATCGTTAAGCCTAAAACATTAGTCTGTTTACTTTCTTGCACATTCCTTTGTGGCTGAAAAAGCTCCTCAGAAGAATTAATTAAAACCGTCTGTGTATCTCGTAGTCTGACTGCATTCTCTGTTACATTTATCATATCTGAATCATTTTGGCTGGTCAAAGTAAACGGCTTCAGAGCCTGGTACACGTTTAATTCTGTCTTCAAAGATATATTGTCAAACTGGGCATCAACTAGCTCTGTTTTCAACTCACTACGTTCTTTTTGCAAATGCCCACATGTTTGATGCATATTAACCAACACATTTAAAATAACACCGCTGTCTCTGTCTAAAATG
Source organism: Triturus cristatus (assembly GCF_964204655.1). Classification (NCBI taxonomy): domain Eukaryota; kingdom Metazoa; phylum Chordata; class Amphibia; order Caudata; family Salamandridae; genus Triturus; species Triturus cristatus. The sequence continues at coordinate 1,197,211,088 of NC_140582.1, read as the reverse complement.
TCATTAATCTCCTGCTGATTAACACCCTTCATTGCAACTCTGGAGTCTGTAATCTCAAGGGAGTCCCACGCATCAGGAGTATGCTCTGACATCTTACATTCACTTTGCAACTGAAAACATTTTATATGCATTCCTTAACAAACACTTGAAAGGGATCCAGCCCTTTCTGCCTCACGTAGCAAGCTATTTATAAGCACTTTTTACAAAACACACTTAAACACACACACACACCAATTCTAACTCAGCACAATTAGCTCACTTCACGAGCCAGCACATCATATGGGCTACCCCCATGCAAATAAATCAATTGATATCTAAGAGTCTGCTTTCAATTTCTAAAAACAACCGAAAAAAAAACCGTATTTCTTCCCCTTTTAAATCAATGTTCAGATCCTGCAACCGACTACGCCAAAATGTTTTGAATGTAGCTTCTCACCAATAAGCCACACCCAATCCCTGCACTCCCACCTGGGAGGCAAATAACAAAATGCAAAGACTCTATCACTTTTAGAATAAGGCTTGGGGTTTATTACATAATACTCTCTAAACAAAGGCTATCTCAGATACCAAATGCATAAGATTCAAATATATGTAGCAAACTTATAATCTAAAGGCATGAATCAATAACTGAGCAAACTATAATACTGATGAATAAACAAGCAATAACTGATATAAGATAAGGTACACTGGACGTCCTGCAAGAGATCAGAAAGATATACATATATATAGAGCAGAGGAGTACTCTGGATGTGCACCTCCCACACCACAAAGAAAACACCTCCAATGATCAAAGAACCACACAACTCAATACATCACCTGGTGCATACACTGCCCACTTCTGACTGGGGGAATTACAGCCGGAGATCAGAGCTCAGCAAGCCAGGGTTCAATCCGAGATAGACACGTCTGCCCTTGCTCGGAATCCAAACTCCCAGTTTCTCAGCCTGCAACCCTCAGCTATAAACACACTAGAAGATTCGTGAAAGACCTCCTCCCACCGCCAGAGGAATTTTACCAGAACTGGCCAAGTTCCAAGCAAGCATCTCCATGGCAGTAAGGAGCTCTCAAGTCTCTTCCTCCATTCGCACTTCTTCCAGCCTCTGTCTTGACGAAGCTCTCACAAGGCCTTCCACAGTACACTAAACAAAAACAATCGCTCAGGAAAACACCAAGACCTTGAATGTGAATAACCCAAACAACTTGCAAGCACAGCTGTGCACGCAGCAGCAAGGCAGAGTCAGACATGAGGCCCTGTCAAAGGCAATAGTCTGCACCTATAATTCTCATCCACACAACGTACGAGCACCACTGTGCACACAGAAAAGTTTGAAGCAAGGTAAAGTCAGAAGGCAGAATGACATTAGACTACGTCAAAGCCAATAGGTCAAAGTCATAATTCACCTAACCCAAATAACATTATACACTTAATCCCTCAGTATACAACATTGAGCACATGTGTGCACCACCACCCACAAGACTGCACCTCAACATCCCATACCTTCTATTCTTGGAAAGACTATTCCACTAAAAGACAGAAGAAAAGCAGGCATATGCACACCCATCCTACATTAAGGCTAAGGTAACATAACACACTTAAGTCAGTACAGAATGGTGGTGGTTGAGGATCATCATAGGGTGTCAGACCACAAAGGTGGCTGATTCACTACACCCACATTAACTTCCAGGCCATGTTCCCCACAGAAAAGATCGAAGATGTTTAAAGCTCGCTGCAAGCCAGCCGGTGTTTTGGATAAAATCAACGTATCGTCGGCGAACATCAGGATCGGAACCCTGAGGCCCGCCAACGAAGGTGCATCGACACTGGCATCCAGCATCCGAGCCACAATTCCGTTAATAAATAGGGAAAAAAGCAGGGGGGCCATAGCACACCCCTGTCGTACTCCGCGTTCAATCGGAAAGTCGGCAGATGATTGACCATTCATACCCCACTGAACTTTGGCGAAGTTACACTCATGCAGCCTCATTATCAAGGTGAGTAACTCAGCCGGAAGACCTATTTCGCTCAGAACTGCCCAGAGCTTTCTCCTTGGGACCAGGTCGAAGGCAGCCCGCAAGTCGACAAAGGCAACATACAGGCTGCCCTCGCCGAGCACCACCGTCCCCCACTGCAGCAGAGCAAAGCGAAACACCTGATCGACTGTGCTTGTAGCCCGCCGAAAACCTGCCTGATAAGGGGACAGGGCGTTGTTCTCGTCTACCCAATCCATTAATAGGTTTACCACCATTCTCCCTACCATTTTTTGGATAGTGGCAATCAAACTTATCGGCCTATAATTGGCCGGGAGGGACCGATCCCCTTTTTTGTATATGGGTATAATATTTGCTCCCTTCCATAGCTCTGGGACTGCCGTTCCCTTCGCAATAGCGTTTCCCAAAAGGAATACATACCTAACCCACCTCACCTTTTCGTTTATGAAAACATCAGAGGGTATCCCATCTAGACCCGGGGCCCTTCCCCCTTGGGCAGTGCATATTGCAACTTCAGTTTCTTTAGGGGAAAATAAATTCCCAGTGGGGAATACAGCTGAAATTACTTCCACATCCTTAAACTCGGTAGTCTCAGCATATTGGGGTTTGAAATAATCCACCCAGGCACCCTCAGCGACATTATTGTCGGGTTTATTTGGAGTTCCACCTCTACCCCACTTGACAATATTCCAGAATAACCTGGAATCCTTAGCCCCCGAGGCCTCCTTTAGTTCTGCCCAATACTTTTCATCCCATGTTTTTTTTGCTAGCGATACGCTAACCTTGTAGTGCTTCCTAGCCTCGCTAATCGCTGCCCTGTCCCTATTCCTGATTGCTCTTCCCAAGCTTAACCTGGCTTCCCTGCACTGATGATTAAACCACCTAGCTGGTTTAGGTGGTTGTTTCCTATTTATCTAGCGGGACCTCAAGAAATGCGGCTTTAAAAGGGAAAAGAGCTTGTTGTGTATGTCTGTTATTTCCCTAGAACCTGGGAATACGGGGTTTGCAGCCTCCATAGCAGCGATTGCAGCATCCACCTCGGAATTTATAAAGTCCATAGATTCTGCATTCGCCAATACACTCGGCCAGTTAAGTCTGCGCATGTCATTGGCCATGGTAGACATTGGGCCGTCACTTAATTGAGGGTTCCCTGATATGGCCATCCACCAGTTATGGGTCACACAGAGGGGATTGTGGTCACTTTCCAGTCTACCCTCGATTTTCATGTCGCATACCAACTGCCACAAATTGAGGCTGGAAAGGACATAGTCTAGCCAACTTTGGTTATGACCATTGTCGAATGTACAGGCACCTTCCCTATCGCCCTTCGTCCTCCCATTTAGGGCTCTCAACCCATGTTCCAGGCAAATGGCATTCAGTTGTAATATATCTTTCGTCCACCGCTTAACAGGAGCCAGATTTAAAGTCGGAACACCCCATTGCGTATCCTCCTCTTGCCCTAGGGGATCATCCGAACTATCCAATGGTTCGAAAGTCCTATTTAGGTCACCAGCTACTACAACTTTGTTACCCAGGGACTGCGATTCCAAACAAGTGGACAAAGCCTCTAGAATGGGTGAACTCCCAGTGGTACTGCCCCTGGCGTAGATGTTGTATATATCTATCCCTCCCCACTTTTCTGAGGCTATTCTTAGCATTTGGATGTCCTTACAACCCAGATCCATCACTTTGATTGTTATTTGAAGACATTGCCTTACCCAGATTGTAAGGCCTCCCATCGGTCGGCCCCTAGCGCCTCTACTGGCCGGGATTGAAAAATTTAAGTAGCCAGGAAGAAATATAGGGTCGCAAGCCCATGTCTCCTGGAATAAACAAACTTCAAAGCCATTGACGAAATCCATCCAGTTTTGGGACATCAGCTTGCTACTCAGCCCCGCAATGTTCCATGAAAAAAACTTACCTAAATTGGGGCCGTCCATGGGTACTGCTCCTACACAGGACATCCCAAAGTCGTTTGTTAAGATTCCGTCGTACCCCTCCCTCTCTCGGTTGGTATCCTCAGTGTTGTGATCAACCTCTTGGGTGCCAACAGTGCTAAGTGTAATTAGTTCCTCATTTCCAGAGTCCCCAGAAATTGGAATACACTCCCCACATGTTTCCTCCAAAATCACAGTCTCCCAACCAGTTCTCATTTCATTTAATTCCACGTTTTTAGTCAAAACAGTTAACACAGGCTTCCCACATATATCCCAACGGGTCATACCTTCCCTACTGTTCGTGGAATAATCGGAATTTGGTCAATGAACCCACCCCAGATCTTTCATCACTTCAAAACGATTGTACGTTGGTCCATTGTAAAAGTTACCCCGTTGTAAGGGTATAGTGAAAGGAACAAACCCTAGGGAGGGGAGATTGTTATAGCAACCTAATTCACTGGTCATACCAAATTGAACACCTGTTGGTCTTGGATAAGAAAATGTGAGATCAACAACACCAATTCTACCACTGCTTGTGCCCCAATTTTGCTTCGTAATCAGACGTGCCACCCTAGGATCTTGGAAGTTAACAACTATACACTCCCCCCCCCAAGTGCTTAGGAGTACAACCTATCCAGTCTGTCCTTCTTACTCCAATAATCAGCCCGTCCACTTCCCCGGGCAGTGGTCTATTTGCCTTTAACCAGTGCATTACCTTGTTTTTTAGCATCTGGAAGGATTCTCTTTGCCCGGCCAACAAAGGTGGTACATTAGTGAGGACAACCACAAAAGGATAAGAATCTGGGGTAAGATTCATAGGAGGTATCCTACGAGGTGCCTTCATCGGGAAGGTGTTAGGCAGGCTAATGACAGGAGCAGCAGGACGGGATGTTGGAATACTTGGTAGTGGTTGGGAACTATTCAATACAGTGTTATTAGTTTTGGAACTGTCTTTGTTACCCCTAACAGGAACGCCAGGACGGGGTATTGAAATGCTTGGTGAGGGTTGGGAACCATTAGATACAGGATTGCCACTTTTGGAGCTATCTTTATTACCCATAACCACAGTATCAGGCAACTTGTTTTTTTTAGTGGTATTACTACTTGGACGGTCCGACAAATCTAAATTAGTCATGGGGATTTGTCCTTTCGACTGAGGCCTACTTGCAATGCTGACTACGAGGGGAGGAGGCTCAGCGATGGACACACCATTTGCCTGGCCATTTGGTTTCAGAAGATTGATGCTATCCCCCGTCCTAGGGTGGGACTTGATTAGGGATTTGGTGGAAAAAAAGTTATCTAGAGTAGCCTGCTCGAACTGATCTAACCGATCAGCTAATTTTTTAACTCGTTCCTCAATAGGAGTCAGGAGAGACCTCATCAGCCTCTCCAACTCGAAAAACAGGGATGGAGCAGAAGATAAGGTCTAAGCCAATACCATCGCTGAGGGGTCATTCATGTTAGATACGGGACTAGCCGGAACAACTCCGTCCATGACAATCTTAACCCCACCAGAGCCAGCCCCAATAGGCTCGCAAGAAGGGCGCAAGCATATTCCAACCTTCCTTATTTTTTTTTCCGGATGTTTGGGAAGATATCACTGCTTCGGGGCAGCACTTCTTTTGTTACTTGGTTTAGTTTTAACCATGTGAGTTGACACACTCGGTTGGGCAGTGGTCACCTGCTCTGTAGGTAAGCAAGTTGGTGTAGTGGACGAGGAAGAAGGCAAAATGGGCACGTCGTGACCCACAGACGAGCCTGCCAACAGCTCTAGTGAAGGGGGAAAAGCATAAGGCGTTTCCAGTACAGCTGGCAGGGTTAGGGATGACAGGGGAGGAACCAATGCCGGGAAACCCTGAGGTGGCCATTTCTCCAAAGGAATTTTAAGGAGTTCAATAGATAACCTACGCTCGGGGCGCCTCTCCGCCAAAGCGATCTCTTTGTCAATATCTTGGGTTACCCGACTAAAGTATTTGTCTAGAGGACCCAAGATGGCTGACCCCACCTCGGCCTGAGTAGAGATCTGGGCAGTGGTATTTGAAGGAGAAGACATACTTTGCAGCCAACGAGCTTTAAAAAAAACAATACTATATAAGCAAACACCAGAGATCTCTAGATACAGGGAACGTACTGTAACAAGTAGTCAGGAGGCGCAATGTCAAGGAGCGGGCCCAGCCCAGCCTCCTTCGGCCCCTGACGGCCACAGACGGTCCCGCCCTTGTCCAGGACTTCTCCCGGGACGCTCCCGTGCAGCGGAAGTAAGCACCACTCTTATAGGTCAGACGTGACACGCAGGGGGCGGGGCTGACAGGGAGAGCGGGCCAGGTGTTCTCAATCGGCCAGGCAGGGACACCTGGGAAACGGAGTCCCAGCAGAAACGCTCGCAGCCCTGCCCAAAAGCCCCAGCACAACACAGACTGCACAGCCTCTCCACAGATTCCCCAGCGGCAATTCCGGTGAAGCGGGACCCGCGAAGCGGGTCCGGCGAACAGTGGGCTTAGAGACAGTACAACAGCCCAAGGCCAAGAGTCCAGGAGCAAGGGTCCGTCAGACGCACTTTCTAATCAACGTTGGATCCCGCAGGTAAGAGGCAGGCAGGCTCTTTAAGACACTCTGTGTGCAGGGGGCGGGGCTGACAGGGAGAGCGGGCCAGGTGTTCTCAATCGGCCAGGCAGGGACTCCTGGGAAATGGAGTCCCTGCAGAAACGCTCGCAGCCCTGCCCAAAAGCCCCAGCACAACACAGACTGCACAGCCTCTCCACAGATTCCCCAGCGGCAATTCCGGTGAAGCGGGACCCGCGAAGTGGGTCCGGCGAACAGTGGGCTTAGAGACAGTACAACAGCGCAAGGCCAAGAGTCCAGGAGCAAGGGTCCGTCAGACGCACTTTCTAATCAACATTGGATCCCGCAGGTAAGAGGCAGGCAGGTTCTTTAAGAAACTCTGTGCGCAGGGGGCGGGGCTGACAGGGAGAGCGGGCCAGGTGTTCTCAATCGGCCAGGCAGGGACTCCTGGGAAACTGAGTCCCTGCAGAAACGCTCGCAGCCCTGCCCAAAAGCCACAGCACAACACAGAGTGCACAGCCTCTCCACAGATTCCCCAGCGGCAACTCCGGTGAAGCGGGACCCGCGAAGCGGGTCCGGCGAACAGTGGGCTTAGAGACAGTACAACAGCCCAAGGCCAAGAGTCCAGGAGCAAGGGTCCGTCAGACGCACTTTCTAATCAACATTGGATCCCGCAGGTAAGAGGCAGGCAGGCTCTTTAAGACACTCTGTGCGCAGGGGGCGGGGCTGACAGGGAGAGCGGGCCAGGTGTTCTCAATCGGCCAGGCAGGGACTCCTGGGAAACGGAGTCCCTGCAGAAACGCTTGCAGCCCTGCCCAAAAGCCCCAGCACAACACAGACTGCACAGCCTCTCCACAGATTCCCCAGTGGCAATTCCGGTGAAGCGGGACCCGCGAAGCGGGTCCGGCGAACAGTGGGCTTAGAGACAGTACAACAGCCCAAGGCCAAGAGTCCAGGAGCAAGGGTCCGTCAGACGCACTTTCTAATCAACATTGGATCCTGTCTTGAGACAGGATTATATTTAACATCCTCTGTCAGTATTGCCAAATCTCTAAATACTTTCGGGGGTCATGATCCCGTTTGTGGTGTTTCTCTGGGGGTCCATGTATTACGTGTAAAAGACCTCTAACTGTAATTATGAATTTCTACCATTGATATTACCTATCGTGTTTACACAGGCTTACACTGCACGTCCTTTAGGAATATCGCTATCTTCAATGCATCTCATCATTTGGATCATATGAGGGTCTATTTTGTGTACTAATTGACATATGAGATGACAACACGCAAGGTGAGCGTATTGGTTCATTCGTGCGTCTGAATATATATTTTTATCTATGCATTTATGTACCATGGTGACTGTATTGGTTTATGTCTCACCATATTGATAGGCTCCTGTTGGTATGATGAGACTAATATATTGGGTTGGACATTATTGGTCATCACAACCAGCCTTTGGGTTATCATTGGTCATCTTTATTATATTTAAACACTTGAGGTGGATTTTTTATTGATCTTTTATTGTTTGTGACTTAACATCTCTCTTTTTACCATTCAGGGATATTTTTCACCCAGAAACTCTTTATACTCTATTGATAATGTGTTTTATTCTCATATAGGAATGTAATATTTTTCCTATGGCTTATTGATTCTGTTTGAGACGAAATGAGTCTTAAAGGAGCATATATACCGTCTTTGGAGTACTTTACTTATAATCTACTCTCCTTGAAGAGGTGAGATGCTAGTGGGTTTTCCGCAGATTGGTTTTTATACTAATCATTGTTTTAAATACTTGAGACATTGCACTACTCATCGTCTGTGGATGAGGGTGACAATAACAAACGATATTAATGATTTGGTTATATTATTTATATATATTTATCTCTTTCTATATAGATATCTTTGCACATTGTATTTTTTGATTTCTTAGATTCTATTCTCACCTATATATTTTCTTACCTTTCTTGTTCACTTTAAATTGTACATTTTATTTTGCTTCTCTTCCCTTCTTCCTGCTTATCTCTCTTCTTTATACCTTATGTTAGCTATATATGATCCCTGTATCATCCGTACACAATTTGTTTGTTAATATGAAGTACTGTCCAGTCGTTTGAATTATATGTTAAAGTATGTGTCTTTGTAATGACTTTTTTTATTTTTTGTTATAATTATGTATATGTACATATCCACATGTCTAGGAGTTTTTATATGTATGTGTTTTTTATGTGCCATTTCTTCTAAAGATTGAGTAGTTATGTATTACATGTTTGTTTTTATGATTATCACATATATATGTTCTTTTAAATGTTATCTTTTGTGTTTGTGATTATTACAGCCCTGATGAAGTTCCTGTACGGAACGAAACGCGTTGGCTGTGCGTTGTTCGTGTTTGAATAATCAGAATAAAAAGAATAACAAGAATAAAAGGAAAGAAATACTATACTATTTGGACTATTTGATTTAATGTGTTCAAACACAATGAGTGCACCTTCCATCTTTGGATTTATGCTTTGATTCGTTTCACATCTTTGAATGACGGATGTAGGAAGTGTTTTTGCACCTATTTGATAGATTATTAATAATACCTGTGTATTGGTTGAGCTGGACCTCGGTCGGTCATTCTGGTTGCTTTTGTTTCTTGGACTTACAGAGGTGCTGAAGGCCTGGCCACTTGGGAATCAAGTGACCAGTTGTCTTTTTTGGGGGAAAGAACACTGGCACTGGGGACCTAGTTAGTAGGAACCCAGTGTGCTTCAGACAAAGTTGCATCAAAACCAGGCAAAACGTAGGGGGACTACTGCAACAAAACCTAGTTTCCTACAAGGGTTCCCTCTGTGTCCCCTCCATGGGGCCTAGGTGATCAGGGTAGCCCTACCTTGCCCCTTATATTTAAAAAAAATAACTTGTTCAGGACAGGGGGCTGAATCCCAGAGTCCTGTAATGGCTGGCAGCCAATCAGAGCGCTAGCTCCCACAGTAGTCTGACTCCCGCGGGAACAAGATGGCTGATGGGAAAGAAAGCTACCTTGGCCTATCATAATGCTCTATTTTAAATTGCTGCTTCTGCAAGAATCGATCGACACTCTCGCCGATCCAACCATCCAGATACACATTAATCTTTTAACTTTAACTTCTCAAAAACTAATGAAAAGATTTACACCAAATCACAAATAGCACAATCTGTGGACCAAGATCCAGCTTCCTGACAAATTTGGTGTCATTCCGTTGAGCAGTTTTTGCTGTAGCTGTGTCTAAAGAAGTCTATGGAAAATGCATGGGAACTTTGCATTTTTGGAACCCCCTTTTTTCTCAACCTCCTCTTGATGGACCATCCCGAAACTTTCCATGCACAAACTAGTAAAAAAGTAGCACCATTTTGGAACGCTTCATGGAGATTCATCAAACGGAGCCAATTATTGGTACATGTTGGACAGGCCTCACAGACGGCTTGCTCCCTCCCCGCTCGACAGGGCCCGAACCCCGGCCCACCTGGTATATCCCCGCAACAAGCACCTGTACTCCGTCCCCCGACGGACCCTCTGCCCTCGGACCTCTACTCATCACGGGGTCCAGCCCCACCGGCTTCCCCGGCCGGGTCAAGCCGCCATCTTGGGCCCTGCACCACGCGGCCGCATGGCCTTCCCTCGACCCTAACCCCGGGCCTGGCCGGCCCCGACATCCCGGCACCACCATCCACCCAGGAGGTGAGCGGACCACTTGGCAGATCAATGGGAGAACGAAGTGTCAAGGGCTCTCCCCCGCCAGGTGCCGATCGCCCCCAGCTCCCCCAGGCACTGGCTCCACCCCCTGCTGGGTGTCTGAACACCTTCATCCCGGACCCTCCGACCTCCAAGTGCGAGGGTCCGGACATCAAAGGGCACCAGCCCTATAACTGAGGCAGCTCCGGAGCAGGAAGGCAGTTGTATCCTGGAGTCGAGAGACACCGAGTGAACTCAGCCTTGACGGTCTACTGGCGCTGCCGTAGCCCGCTCTTGTGAACCATCGTCCTGCCTGCTGGCGCTGCCGCGGCCTTCTGCAACCTTCATCTTCCTGGGACCTGCTGGCGCTGCCGCGGCCCGTTGTAACGACCATCATCACCGGGACCTGCTGGCGCTGCCGCGGCCTTCTGCAACAGTCATTTTCCTGGGACCTGCTGGCGCTGCCGCGGCCCGTTGTAACGACCATCCTCACCGGGACCTGCTGGCGCTGCCGCGGACCGTATATCTTCCGGGGACCTGCTGGCGCTGCCGCGGCCCGTTGTATCGACCATCCACACCGGGACCTGCTGGCGCTGCCGCGGCCCGTACCACCTAACCACCAAGCTCGAGGATTGTGAGCTCATCATCATCTCATCCGAACTACCTGATTGGTAAATAGACTGTCCCGCTACCCCCTTCCCTACCTTGCGAGACTCTAATCGAGGGGACCCCTGAGTCCAGACCTCCTTGTACCACTCAACCGTACCTTAAATAAGTGCTTATAAAGAACATTGAACCTTATCCGTGTGTGATATCTGTCTGTGGGGGGGAAGTTACTTGTCTGTACGATCGCTGGAGACGGCTCTCCCCGGAGACCTCTCCTCCTGACCCCGGCTGACCCTCCCGGTCCGTCTACCTTTTCTAACATTGGTGGCCAGCGGCGCGATCCGAATCAACGCGTAATCGTACAGAGAGTAGCTCACCCCACGACAAAGCACGATGTCGACCAAAGATAGCAGCTCCACCGAGAAGTTCCAAATGGAGAAATTAGAAGAATACAACCACCGCGAACTGAGACAATTTTGCATAGAACTTGGCATTGCTACCACCGGCCTGAGTACCAAGGATGATCTAAAGCGCGCTCTTGAGTCATGGACAGAAACTGGGGTCGCAGGACCCTCCGACCAAAGCAGCGTCACACCAGACCAAAACAGCATCACACCAGAGGGGAACGCCACGGCTCCCGAGGAGCGGGGAACGGGCCTCTCGCAGGAGGAGATACGAGAAAGAGACAGAGTCAGATTACACGAATTAGAGATGGCACGACTCAAGATGGATGGGGAACTCAAGTTAGCTGAACAGAAACTCAACCTCGAGCATATGCGACTTCGAGAGGAACGAGAAGAAAAGCAGAGACAGAGAGAGCTGGAAGAGAAAAAAATAACGCTCGAGCACGAGCGCCGACTGGCGGAAATAGAACTGCGCAAACAGAATAAGGAACTGGGGGTGCCTGAACGACCACACACCCCGGGGCCGATTGAGAAAAAAGTTCACATCCCCAAGGATGTGGTCCGCGAGTATGTCCGAGAAGACGACATACAGCAGTGGTTTAAAGCCTATGAGATCGCAATGACCTCCCACCGGATCGACCGGAGTGATTGGGGAGCCGGGCTTTGGGGGAGATTTATCAACGAGGGTCGCGATGCCCTGCTGCAGCTCCCCGATCACCAAATGTCGTCCTACGACCACATGAAGGCTGCCCTCCTCACCCGCTACGGCCTCACGCCCGAGATGTACCGCCAGAGGTTCCGAGATTGCACCCGGATCCCAGGTACAACTTGGGTAGAATACGTGAACTATTTCAGCCGGGCCTTCGAGGGTTGGATCAAGGGAAGTCAGGTCACCACCTACGAACAACTCTTCAACCTTATGGTATGGGAGCACCTGTCAAACAACTGTTTCATCGAGCTCAGGCAGCACCTACTCGACAGTAAGCTGACTGACCCCCGGCAGCTCGCCGCCGAAGCTGACAGGTGGGAAAGCACCCGAGTGGGCCGGAAAGGGCCACACGACCGGAACAGAAGCAACCAAGGCCAGCACCGTCCTCGGGGAGGAGGAGGGGGCCAGGGGCGAGGGAGAGACGCCTTACCAGCAACACCCGTGGCCAGCACCCCGCCCCCGGCCGGCCGGGGCAACCCCCCGTTGCGGCCTGGGTACCGAGCCAATGTCACGTGCCACCGGTGCCAGCGACTAGGCCACTACGCCAATGATCCGAACTGCCCGCTAAACCAAACGCCCAAGCCCCGCCAGGTAGCTGCCGCTGCCCTAGGGGAAGAGCCATCATCGGAGGGACCCGAGGAGTATGAGCCGGCCCAGCAAGGGTGGGAACCGGCCGCCATGGTCCTGGCATGCTTAGGGGGAAGAGACATGGTTCCGCGGGCTCCCCTACCCGCCAACACCAGAAAATACGGTCAGTGGGTGACCATTAATGGACAGAGAGCCGAGGCCTTGCGTGACACCGGCGCCAGCGTGACGGCCGTCCGCTGTCACCTGGTGAAGCCCGAGCAGATCCTACCGAACATTCTCTGCCCCGTCCGCTCGGCAGACAACTCTGAGAGCATGTGTAAGATGGCCTGCGTCCCGTTTGAATGGGGAGGGGTCTCCGGCCTACTGAAGGTGACGGTCCGGGACGATGCCCCCGTGGACTGCCTCCTGGGGAATGACCTCGAGAGTTCCCCGTGGGCCACCGTCGAGAGAAGAGAGCACTTGGGGATGCTGGGCCTCCCAGACTGGGCCTGCATAACCACCCGATCCATGGCCGCCCGTGCCGCCCCCCGATCAGAAGAAACCGAATGGCCAGCACCTCCGCCCCCGGTTGCCCCCGTAGAGGACAACGGCGAGTCCGACCTCCCGGACCCGACTACCGAAGGAAACGCGCCACACCAGGACCTTCCGGATCTGGCTCAGTGGCGGCAAGAAGGGGGGCCCACACAAGAACAGTTCCGCCAGGAACAAAAGACCTGTCCTTCCCTCGAGGGACTCCGCCAACAAGCCAGCACCCAAAACGCCGGGGACACCACCGGAAGCCACTGGGTCTACTGGGATAACGACCTACTCTACAGCGAGCAAAGAATCGCCGAGCTGGGGGCCGGTCGAGTTCTGGTGGTACCGCTCCGCTTCCGAGACTTTCTGCTCAACCTGGCCCACGATGTCCCCCTGGCTGGACACCTGGGCCAGGACAAAACGTACAGTCGCCTGGTGACCCACTTTTTCTGGCCGAAAATGAGGAATGACGTCCTGAACCACTGCCGATCTTGCCCCACATGCCAAGCCAGCGGGAAGAGTGGCCGGAAGCTGAAGGCCCCCCTACAACCCTTCCCTGTGGTCACCACCCCGTTCGAGAGGGTGGGGATAGACATTGTGGGACCTCTGGACCCCCGCACGGCACAAGGACACAGGTTCATCTTGGTACTAGTGGACCATGCCACCCGCTACCCCGAGGCGGTGCCCCTACGGACAGTGACCGCTCCGGTGGTTGGCCGGGCCCTGATGGGGATCTTCTCCCGGGTAGGCTTCCCCCGAGAAGTCGTCAGCGACCGAGGCACGAATTTCATATCTAAATACATGAAGTCCCTCTGGCAACAATGCGGGGTCACCTACAGATTCACGACCCCCTATCACCCCCAAGGGAACGGACTAGTGGAGCGTTTTAACCGCACTCTCAAAGGGATGATTGGGGGATTGGAAGAGCCTCTCCGTCGCCAGTGGGATGTACTGCTCCCGTGCCTCCTCTTCGCCTACCGGGAAGTTCCCCAGAAGTCCCTCGGTTTTAGCCCCTTCGAACTCCTATATGGGCACCCTGTGCGAGGGCCCCTCAGCCTAGTCAAGGAAGGTTGGGAGATGGCCCCCCTAACGACCCCTCCAGACGTCTTCAAATACATCCTGGCCTTGCGAAACCAGACCCGGCGTTTCAGGGAGATGGCCAAGGCGAACCTCGAGGCCAGCCAGGAGGACATGAAGAGGTGGTATGACCACAATGCCTCCTCCATTGAATTCGAGCCTGGGCAGCAAGTATGGGTGATGTCCCCCACCGAACCATGTGCCCTGCAAGATAAGTGGACAGGGCCCTTCAAGGTGGTCGAGCGCAAAAGCCCCGTCACTTACCTCATCGACATGGGGTCCTCCCGGAACCCCCTTCGGGTCCTCCACACCAACCGGCTCAAACCACACTTTGTGCGCTCCGAACTAAGCCTCTTGATGGCTACAGACAGTGGCACAGAGGAAGACTCCGAGCCCCTCCCGGATCTCCTGAAGACTCAGGAGAAGGACGGCTCCGTGGACGGGGTCCGGCTCTCTGACGCCCTCACTTCGGAGCAACGCCAGGACTGCCGGGACCTCCTGCTGCAGTTCGCTGCCCTGTTCTCCCTCACCCCCGGGGTCACCCCCTGGTGTTTGCACGACGTAGACACCGGGGACAGTCCCCCTGTCCGGCACCGGGCCTACCGCGTACCAGATCGGGTACGGGCCTGCATACAGGAGGAAGTGGCCAAGATGCTCACGATCGGGGTCATCGAGCCCTCGGACAGTCCCTGGGCCAGCCCGGTCGTACTAGTTCCCAAGGCCGCTGCCCCCGGCGCCGCCCCTGAACTGAGATTCTGCGTCGACTACCGGGGCTTGAACGCTGTCACCCGGACCGACGCTCATCCCATCCCCCGAGCAGACGAGCTGATCGACCGGCTGGGGGCCGCCCGCTACCTTAGTATCTTCGACCTAACGGCGGGCTACTGGCAGATCGGCCTCACACCCAGGGCTCAGGAACGGTCAGCCTTCTCTACCCCCGATGGCCACTATCAGTTTAAGGTCATGCCCTTTGGCATGAAGAATGCCCCCGCCACGTTCCAACGCCTTGTGAACCAGGTCTTGGCGGGGCTTGAGGAATTCAGCGCTGCCTACCTGGACGATATCGCTGTATACAGCCGCCACTGGTCCGACCACCTCCGACACCTCCAAGAGGTCCTACAAGCCCTCCAGCGGGCCGGCCTCACCATTAAGGCCGGCAAGTGCCAGATTGGCCAAGGGTCTGTGACCTACCTTGGGCACCAAGTGGGGAGCGGGCTGGTGGCCCCACTACAACTTAAGATTGCTGCCATCCAGTCCTGGCAGCCCCCCGTCACCCAGACCGAGGTCCGAGCCTTCTTGGGGCTCACCGGCTACTACCGGCGGTTCGTGAAGGACTACGGCAGCATCGTGGGGCCCCTCACGGGTCTCACATCCAAGAATCAACCGAAGCGGGTCAATTGGACTCCTGATTGTCAAGCGGCCTTCGAGGAGCTGAAGGCCGCCCTGTGCACCGCCCCGGTACTCCAGGCCCCCGATTACAGTCGGGAATTTGTGGTGCAGACCGACGCCTCCGACCACGGCATCGGAGCCGTCCTCTCTCAGTTGAACCCCGAAGGTCATGACCAGCCGGTGGCCTTCATCAGTCGACGTCTCCTGGCCCGAGAACAGCGTTGGAGCACCATCGAGAGGGAGGCCTTTGCAGTAGTGTGGGCCCTCAAAAAGCTCCGACCCTATCTCTTCGGTACCCACTTCCGGGTACAAACCGACCATCGACCCCTGCAATGGCTGATGCAGATGCGGGGGGAGAACCCAAAACTCTTGCGCTGGTCCATTTCCCTGCAGGGAATGGACTTCACTGTGGAGCACCGCCCAGGCCAAGACCACGCCAACGCGGATGGCCTGTCCCGCTTTTTCCGCCTCGACGAAGAGAGTCCCCAAGGGGATGGGTGACTCTCCCCGCCTTCAGCTGGGGGGGACGCATGTTGGACAGGCCTCACAGACGGCTTGCTCCCTCCCCGCTCGACAGGGCCCGAACCCCGGCCCACCTGGTATATCCCCGCGACAAGCACCTGTACTCCGTCCCCCGACGGACCCTCTGCCCTCGGACCTCTACTCATCACGGGGTCCAGCCCCACCGGCTTCCCCGGCCGGGTCAAGCCGCCATCTTGGGCCCTGCACCACGCGGCCGCATGGCCTTCCCTCGACCCTAACCCCGGGCCTGGCCGGCCCCGACATCCCGGCACCACCATCCACCCAGTAGGTGAGCGGACCACTTGGCAGATCAATGGGAGAACGAAGTGTCAAGGGCTCTCCCCCGCCAGGTGCCGATCGCCCCCAGCTCCCCCAGGCACTGGCTCCACCCCCTGCTGGGTGTCTGAACACCTTCATCCCGGACCCTCCGACCTCCAAGTGCGAGGGTCCGGACATCAAAGGGCACCAGCCCTATAACTGAGGCAGCTCCGGAGCAGGAAGGCAGTTGTATCCTGGAGTCGAGAGACACCGAGTGAACTCAGCCTTGACGGTCTACTGGCGCTGCCGTAGCCCGCTCTTGTGAACCATCGTCCTGCCTGCTGGCGCTGCCGCGGCCTTCTGCAACCTTCATCTTCCTGGGACCTGCTGGCGCTGCCGCGGCCCGTTGTAACGACCATCATCACCGGGACCTGCTGGCGCTGCCGCGGCCTTCTGCAACAGTCATTTTCCTGGGACCTGCTGGCGCTGCCGCGGCCCGTTGTAACGACCATCCTCACCGGGACCTGCTGGCGCTGCCGCGGACCGTATATCTTCCGGGGACCTGCTGGCGCTGCCGCGGCCCGTTGTATCGACCATCCACACCGGGACC
Source organism: Triturus cristatus (assembly GCF_964204655.1). Taxonomy (NCBI): domain Eukaryota; kingdom Metazoa; phylum Chordata; class Amphibia; order Caudata; family Salamandridae; genus Triturus; species Triturus cristatus. Next base: position 1,197,194,224 of record NC_140582.1, on the reverse strand, counting down.
TGCTGGCGCTGCCGCGGCCCGTACCACCTAACCACCAAGCTCGAGGATTGTGAGCTCATCATCATCTCATCCGAACTACCTGATTGGTAAATAGACTGTCCCGCTACCCCCTTCCCTACCTTGCGAGACTCTAATCGAGGGGACCCCTGAGTCCAGACCTCCTTGTACCACTCAACCGTACCTTAAATAAGTGCTTATAAAGAACATTGAACCTTATCCGTGTGTGATATCTGTCTGTGGGGGGGAAGTTACTTGTCTGTACGATCGCTGGAGACGGCTCTCCCCGGAGACCTCTCCTCCTGACCCCGGCCGACCCTCCCGGTCCGTCTACCTTTTCTAACAGTACACAAAAAATGTTTTGCTGTAGAACAGCTGATCTACCTATACGCCCCACCAATCAATTTCTCACAATATAAAAGAAATCGCAATGCACAGAATGCTTATGTTGTCTGTGGAACATGACAAGAGACTAGAGCACTTGACGTCATCTGGTGGTACTTGTCATGAAGTGCACAGAGTTATTAGAACATTAAAAGTTCTCATTATTGATAAACCTGATTGGCTGGCCACAACATGGAAACATGCTGTGGCATCCCTTACAGGACTCTGGGACATGGAACACAATGAAATGCATTGTAGTGAATGGTAGGTTTTAAATGTCACAAAAAGGAGCATGTTAAACTGGTGCTAATAGATTTTACTTACAATAAAAATCATTTGTTGGTGGTAGCATACTTATTTTAGTAATTGTGCTGTATTTCTAGGTGATTTTGCTCTGTGAAAAATGTTGATCTTCTGCTGGGATTTCATGAATGATGTTTTTGTCATAGAAGTTCTGGAAGGTGCTCTAGAAGCAAAAATTAGAGCATATTTCCATAAATTCACACTATCTTCCTCAGCCATATGAGAATAATACCTGACATTCACGGTAAATCATGTATTCTATGTCAAGACTGGAGGCAAGGATTACGCATTACTTTCTTCAATCTTAAATCACAGGAAGTTCAAAGGTAAAAGTAAAAACACTGCAAAAATACTACAACTCCCATGAACCACAGGGAGTAACCATGGCAACTAATAGCTCAATCAAGTAATAGTCTGAGAGTCTTTATAATATAGATCATTCCATAGTCCTTCCTCTTTCTTCACTGCTCAACGTCAGTTAAGTCACCTTTTCATTGCTTCCTGACCGGATAGTTAGTGGGATCATTGGGCTTTCTGGTGTAGCATTGTTTAATTAAATGTGTTTACAGCGAGTATTTGTTCTTTATCTTAAGCGATACCTTGATAGCAAATTGGTTCATTCCCAGCGGCAGGCAAACTGATGAGCGTGTCTCTTTTACCACGTCGGTGCGTTATGTGGTACTCTTTTGCACTTCTCAACGCATTCCTTTTGCAGCGGAGCAGCTCTGTCAACATTGCAGCGGCTGCGCAGCGCTGAGGGAGGTAGAACGGTCTTCCCGGTATCTGCTTTTTCCCTCCAGGCCTCGTCTGACACTGCAGAGGCAGTACGATTGAAGGGCTTAGTCTAAAAAGTTGATTTTCTGGTGGTGACACACCGCGAGTGCTGCACGAGTGGCAAGCTTGTCACCTTGAAGGTAAATAAGAACTCAACCACCACCTCAGAGCACCAGCCAGGGGGATGCCCTTATATAACATTTGCAGGGCATAGTGATGCTCTCACCCTTAAAGATGCAGTCCCAGAGGGACCACAACTATTCACCCTCATGTACCTCTGAGGAGGTTTGCCCCCCACCAGTGACGCCTTCCTGTAGAGGTGGACAAGCTCCTTATCCAGGCCATCTCTCAGGTGCTTGCTCCTCTGCAGGAGCGTGTCACCAAACTGTCGTCCCAAGTATACAAAGGCACAGGGATACTGGGGGACGGAGGGGCTGGGCCTAGTGGGATGACCTCGGTCCCCAAACGCAAGGCCGGCAAGCGTAACGCTGGGCACCTGGAGGACTTTAGACGACTGGCTAAAGTCTTCCATAAGTGTGCGCGCAAGCTGAAGGATGCAGCCTATCGAGAGGAAGAAAAACCCGGGGTATTGGGTGATGGTGCCGCAATGGATTTTGACCCCAAAGAGGGATTCCCTGATTTGGGGGAGGGTAACTTAGAGGATGATGACATTACCTCTGATGCGGCCCATGACTCGGGCAGATTCTGGCACCCACATTTGCCCAACTCAGATTCATTTGAGGGAGACCCTGCCCCTAGTGACATGTTTTATCCCAGGGAATATATCAACCGCGCCCTGCGGAGTCGGTCCCTGAGAGAAAAGTAGCGGAGTATGTGGCGTGCAAACTCTGCCAACCCATTAGTAAATATGTTAGGGCCCACCTACGGGCAGACTGCCCCAGACCATCCCTAAGTGATAAGGTCACAGCGACCCAGGATATTGACCCCAAATTAGGCACCTTCTTCGCCAAATAATAGACAGGTCCTTGCGGTCATGCCCAGACAAACTTCTGGACGTAGTGGGGCCCTTAACCTAGATAATTGAACTGGTGGAACAGGCGAAACAGTCAGGGACACCTCTCCCACCAAACAACGTAGTGGGCTGGGTGGAGAGGGTGATCTGCCTTCTTGGCAGTGCCAACTGCGTCATCTCTGCTGAACATCGTCGTTCCCTGCTGTTCAAAAATCGACCCCAAGCTTGGGGAACTTTTATCCTCGGATGCAGGTCCGGTAGCGAAGGGCACCCTATTTGGTGAACCTTCCGTCAAAGATCCGGGAAAGTTTGTCTCCACGTTCTCGGCCCTCGACAAGGCCCAGTCTTCAATGACAAAGATCTTCCCGGAGAAGGTTTCTGGAGGAGCCAGAAGAGGCAGGGGCAGCTCCTCCGGCCGCCAGCACTACAAAGGCCCTAACATACGCAAGCGAAGAGGAACAACGGATGACACAATGGCCATCAGGGAACCTTCTATCCTTCCCATGGTGGTGGTAGAGGGAAGCAAAACCGAGCCAGAGGAGGAGTCAACAACAGCAATAGATACGATGGTAGGCCCCCTTTTGTCATCAAAACACACAAGATTATGGACGGAATGATGCACATTGGCAAAACATTCACCCCCATTCACAGATCTGGGGTTAATCCAACGTTATTTTGCTCACCACGCCACCCCAGTTCAGACATGGCCATATGCAAATCAGTCTTGACCCTGTGCCTCATGGGAACAGTCCAGCCCGAACTGCCAAGCCATGTCTTCCCTGGACCGGAATCAAGCATCCTAGGACCGGTTTCGGGGTTTCACCCCTCTTCAACCAGGATAGCTTGACTCCAGTGGCGTAGCGATCACGGGACCCACGTCTGGGCATACCCTTCCCGCATAGGGCGAACAGCAAAACACACAAGATGATGGACGGAATGTTGCACATTGGCAAAACCTTCGCCCCCAGTCACAGATCTGGGTTTAATCCATCGTTATTTTGCTCACCACGCCACCCCAGTTCAGACATGGCCATATGCAAATCAGTCTTGACCCTGTGCCTCATGGGAACAGTCCAGCCCGAACTGCCAAGTCATGTCTTCCCTGGACCAGAATCAAGCATCCTAGGACCGGTTTCGGGACTTCACCCCTCTTCAGCCAGGATAGCTTGACTCCAGTGGCGTAGTGAGCACGGGACCCACGTATGGGCATTCCCCTCCCACATAGGGCGGACAGCAAAACACACAAGATGATGGACAGAATGTTGCACATTGGCAAAACCTTCACCCCCAGTCACAGATCTGGGTTTAATCCATCGTTATTTTGCTCACCACGCCACCCCAGTTCAGACATGGCCATATGCAAATCAGTCTTGTCCCTGTGCCTCATGGGAACAGTCCAGCCCGAACTGCCAAGCCATGTCTTCTTCCCTGGACTGGAATCAAGCATCCTAGGACCAGTTTCGGGGTTTCACCCCTATTCAGCCAGGATAGCTTGACTCCAGTGGCGTAGTGAGCACGGGAACCACATCTGGGCATACCCTTCCCTCATAGGGCGAACAGCAAAACACACAAGATGATGGACGGAATGTTGCACATTGGCAAAAAATTCACCCCCAGACACAGATCTGGGTTTATTCCATTGTTATACTGCTCACCATGCCGCCCCAGTTCAGACATGGCCATATGCAATCAGTCTTGACCCTGTGCCTCATGGGAACAGTCCAGCCCGAACTGCCAAGCCATGTCTTCCCTGGACCGGAATCAAGCAGCCTAGGACCGGTTTCGGGGTTTTACCCCTCTTCAGCCAGGAACTTCTGTACTGGGGTGAATGTATGACATTGTTCTGCATTCTGTCCATCAACTGTTGGTTTTGCATTTGTCACCCCAAGTGGGAAGGGTATGCCCAGACGTGGGTCCCGTGCTCTCCATGCCACTGGAATCAAGCTATCCTGGCTGAAGAGGGGTGAAACCACGAAACCGGTCCTAAGATGCTTGTTTCCAGTCTAGGGAGGACCTGGCTTGGCAGTTCGGGCTGGACTGTTTCCATGAGGCCCAGGGTCAAGACTGATTTGCATATGGCTGGGTTCAAACTGGAACGGCATGGTGAGCAAAAAAACAATGCATTTAGACCCAGATCTCTGTACTGGGGTGAATGTATGACATTGTTCTGCCTTCTGTCCATCAACTGTTGTTTTCACATTTTGTCATCACCGTTCAGCTTGGGTGGGGAGGTTACGCCTATTCGCACACAAATGAGAAGAGATAACAGCATATCAGTGGGTACTGGAGAACGTCCAAGGGTGCCACATAGAGTTCTATGGAACTCCAGCTCAGACGGTGAAACCCAGCTTTCTAGCCATTGCATCTCTGTCATTTTCATTTAATGAGTGCGGTATCTTTCATCATCTGTCCCTGAGCATTAGACTTGATTGGTGCCCACAAGGTCTGAGTAGAAGCTACTGACCCCTCATTTAGAGTGAAAGAGGAAGAAGCAGAATTTCTCTATTACCCCTATTTATTTGCCATATTGTCAGTGGTGGAGTCAAAACCCCCATCATCTAATACATATCAAAGTGTGATCCAAAATACCATTCAGTGAAATATATGTTGTCACTAATCATCTGGTGAGGGTCATTGAGTGAAGCATCTATAGTCCTAAACAGTCTAAGTCAATTTTCTGTGGCCCTTAGATGAACTCCCATCATAGGGCTGTAGACAAAGGCAACTTTGAGTTAAAGAACAGTGGGGCTTATTTATGAGGCCCTTGCAACACTTTTGCGCCGCATTTGCTTCACTTGTTGTGACACAGCGGCGGTGTAAACAAAGCATCATATTGCAGCATATTTACAAGGTGAAGCATCTAGGCAAATGCATCGCCTTGTAAAGCCCTGCGCCACAATATACCTGTGTCAGGTATAATGTATGGAGGGTGGACGTTCCCACGCAACAAAGACTCATAAGAGTAGTGCAGTGAAATCTATGAGATATCACTGCGACACTTCTAGAATGCCATTCCATCAAAACCTTGTGCCTGCTTCTTGGAAGGCGTAAAAGTGATGCAGTACATTAAAGATAGGCCTCCCCCACGCATTGCTGAAGTTGTGTCACACTTCTGACACAACTCTAGTAATGCGTCAGTTTTGAGCCGACAGATACGTCAGAAATACTGACGTATCTGTCACCCCTTGTGACATGATGCACCGTACATTAAATATGGCGCATCCATAGTGTCGCAAGGAGGGTGCAGTGAAAACTCTTGTATTGCTATTTTCATGCAGCAATGCAACAGTTTTCATGGCTGCAAAGAGCCTGACGAAGAATGTCAAAATTAGACTCTACCAGAACCTAGGACTAAAGATCGGGGCTACCCACACTGACCAGCACACTTGGAGAAGGTGGAGGGCTTGGTTAGGGCCACCTGATTCATTACTTCGCTCCCTTGGGTGTAATTGTGCTCAAAAAGGGCTTTTAATGAGCAGGTGATGGAGGAGTGTTGAGTACTCCCTTAGGTCCCTTGTAATTTTGCCACTCTGAAATATATGAACCTACAGATTGAGTGAAAAACAAAGAAATGTCGTGACAACCTTTGACCTGGCATGTGACCAGCCCTGAAACTGAATCCCTGAAAGATTTACAAATATTTAACATTTCAGTAAGTTCTTTGGAAATATCTTACCTAAATATTAAATATGTCAAGTCACTGCCAGTTGCTATTAAAGATGACTCACAAACTACCTTTCATACAATTCACAGAGATTTATGAAGAAATGCCTCTGGCCAGCCCTATACTTGAGAATGAATATAAAGTGTTTAACAAATATGTAACATCCGACAAAGTTCTCTGGAAGCCTCTCTGTTAAATCATTAAACATATCTGTTAGTCAAACACAGCTATAGCAGTTTTTATAGTAATCTCTCAGTTAAACCATACCTGTCTGTGATATTACTACCAAGCAGTGTCCATAAAATGATGTGCAAACTGCATGTTATGGAAGGTCCAGATGCTTCTGCAGAAATGCCCAGGACCTGCTGTGTCTCTTTACCTTTTGGGGATCAGATGTCCTGCTGCTCTAATTGCTGTAGTTGGAAGGAGGACCCCAGGTTTGGTGCTGCTGGGCTGCAAGGCCGTCCCTTACAGAAGAAAGTTGTTCACCAAGAGTGCTAATGACCATTGTCGACAGAGCACAGCACTCTCCTGCTTTCTAGAAGGCGCAAGGAAGGGGCAGCAGCAGATCTTTGGGCAGTGAAACTGGTCATATAAGGATGAGCACCCTAAGGGGTACCGGAGTTTTGTGGTGCAATTGTCAAGGACAGCTGACAGGCCTACAGGGTTGGTGGAAAGTCAGTTGCTGATCTTCTGTTCTTGCGACTCTCGATGTCTGTATTCTTCTTTTAGGTCAGAAGGTTCTGCATTTCTGGTGCCAGGAGTTCCCCTAAATAAGAGATTTAGCAGTGTTAGGGGAGCGTAGGGTAGTAGCCAATAGGCTACTTAACCCTGGGGTCACTAATAACCCTTTATGATCACTTCCTTTGGGAAGTGGGAATGACCCTGTCCCAGAGTTCCTAGGTTTGCCATAACAAAATTGTATCCACTGCAGGTAGCCCACCTTAGGTGTGGCACTAGCCTGAGGGTGAACACACCTGTCTGACTACTAATTTTCCATACCGTCCAGGTGCCAAAAGGGCTCCGGTCAGAGGGCTCTGCTTTTTCTCCTGTGAGGGAGGTCAGATTTGCTTACCAAAGGCGGTGGGCTCTTTGAAGCTCCACACCTTGTAATGCTAATTTGCAGCTACTCTGCCAGAGTATTCTTTGTTCCTGACCTCCTGAGAGCAAAGGTCGTCACCCCGGGGAAGGAGGGGGGGGGGCGGTCAGAAACTCCAATGTGGGGGCAGGCTCACTCTAAGGTGTCCCCTGGGTGCATGTATTAATAAATCAGTCAGTAGAATCAGCGTAGGTTTATTAATATGACATTTATTATGCCTGGTTTCAGTGAAGACATCGTTTAGATGGGGAACACGTTTTTAATAGTGACCCGTATATGTTTTAAAATGGCTTCCCTGATCACTTGTATTGGAAGTAATGGAACTGACCAGCACAGGGGCATACCTGCTCATGCAGATATGTGCTCACATGTAATGTAATGCACCCTGCCTTAGGGATGTAAGGCCTGTTGTAGAGGTGACATAAATATTACATGCAGTGTTATGGGACATGGTACACAAAAGTGTGATATAGGTTTTCACTTTCTAGTGCACCTTGTCACACAGCATCCAGTGGCAGCCTGTGAGAGTTTTGTGCTGGCTCCCTTACAGTGCAAAAAGAATAAATGAGGGATGGAATGCTGACCAATGTCAAACACTCAACCCCTAGTACAGAGTCTGTGCCTAAATCCATTGTTTTTTTGCCTTTCACACAATTCCAGTTTGCCAGACCAGGGCCTCCCTGGATCGGAAACAAGCACCTTGGACCTGTTTTAGGGTATCACCCCAATCAGCCAGGATAGCTTGACTCCAGTGGCATGGTGAGCATGGGACCCACATCTCTTCATACCTGTCCCACTTAAGATGTCAAACTCAAAAAGAACAAAAGATGGACGGAATGCTGAACAATGTCAAATACTCACCTCCACTACAGAGATCTGGGCTTAAGTCCATTGTTTTCTTGCTCACCACACAATTCCTGTTTGGGACCAGCCATATGCAAATCAGTCATGACCCTGCTCCCCATGGGAACAGTCCAGCCCGAACTGCCGGGCCTGATCCTCCCTGCACCGGAAGTAAGCATCCTAGGACCGGTTTTGGAGTATCACCTCTCATCAGCCAGAATAGCCTGACTCCGGTGGCACTGTGAGCAGGGGACCCACATGTGTGCATGCCTGTCCACTTAGGGTGAAAAAAAAAAAAAAATGATGGAAGGAATGCTGAAAAATGTACAAATATTCACCCCAGTAGAAAGATATGGGCCTAAATCCACTGTTGCTCTTTTGTTTGCCAGTCCATTCCAGTTTGGAACCAGCCGTATGTAAATCAGTTTTGACACTGCTCTTCATGGAAACAGTTGAGGCTGATCTGCCAGGCCATGTCCTCTCTGCACTGGAAACAAGCATCCTAGGACCGGTTTCAAGGTATCAAACCTCATCAGACAGGTTAACTTGACTTCGGTGGCATGGTGAGCATAGGACTCACATCTGGGATTACCCGTCCCACTTATGGTGACAACTGCAAAAAGGAACAAATGTTGAACGGATTGCTGAAAAATCTCAAAACACTCACCCCCAGTACAGAGATCTAGGCCTAAATCCATCATTTGTTTGCTCACCATGCCATGACAGTTTGGACCTAGCCATATGCAAATCAGTCTTGACCCCGCTCCCTATGGGGTACCTTAGAGTTGCACAAGATATGCTGCACATTTTAGGGACCCTCTTTAGTACCTATGCCCTACATACCAGAGGTAGTACTTACTAGGGACTTACATAGGTGCTGAAGGCCTGGCCACTTGGGGATCAAGTGACCAGTTGTTTTTTTTTAGGGGAAAGAACACTGGCACTGGGGACCTAGTTAGTAGGAACCCAGTGTGCTTCAGACAAAGTTGCATCAAAACCAGGCAAAACGTAGGGGGACTACTGCAACAAAACCTAGTTTCCTACAAGGGTTCCCTCTGTGTCCTCTCCATGGGGCCTTGGTGATCAGGGTATCCCTACCTTGCCCCTTATATTTAAAAAAAAAAACTTGTTCAGGACAGGGGGCTTAATCCCCGAGTCCTGTAATGGCTGGCAGCCAATCAGAGCGCTAGCTCCCACAGTAGTTTGACTCCCGCGTGAACAAGATGGATGATAGGAAAGAAAGCTCCCTTGGCCTATCATAATGCTCTATTTTAAATTGCTGCTTCTGCAAGAATCGATCGACACTCTCGCAGATCCAACCATCCAGATACACATTAATCTTTTAACCTTAACTTCTCAAAAACTACTGAAAAGATTTACACCAAATCACAAATAGCACAATCTGTGGACCAAGATCCAGCTTCCTGACAAATTTGGTGTCATTCCGTTGAGCAGTTTTTGCTGTAGCTGTGTCTAAAGAAGTCTATGGAAAATGCATGGGAACTTTGCATTTTTGGAACCCCCTTTTTTCTCAGCCTCCTCTTGATGGACCATCCCGAAACTTTCCATGCACAAACTAGTAAAAAAGTAGCACCATTTTGGAACGCTTCATGGAGATTCATCAAACAGAGCCAATTATTGGTACACAAAAAATGTTTTGCTGTAGAACAGCTGATCTACATATATGCCCTACCAATCAATTTCTCACAAGATAAAAGGAATCGCAATGCACAGAATGCTTATGTTGTCTGTGGAACATGACAAGAGACTAGAGTACTTGACGTCATCTGGTGGTACTTGTCATGATGTGCACAGAGTTATTAGAACATTAAAAGTTCTCATTATTGATAAACCTGATTGGCTGGCCACAACATGGAAACATGCTGTGGCATCGCTTACAGGACTCTGGAACATGGACCCCAATGAAATGCATTGTAGTGAATGGCAGGTTTTGAATGTCACAAAAAGGAGCATGTTAAACTGGTGATAATAGATTTTACTTACAATAAAAATCATTTGTTGGTGGTAGCATACTTATTTTAGTAATTGTGCTGTATTTCTAGGTGATTTTGCTCTGTGAAAAATGTTGATCTTCTGCTGGGATTTCATGAATGATGTTTTTGTCATAGAGGTTCTGGAAGGTGCTCTACAAGCAAAAATTAGAGCATATTTCCATAAATTCACACTATCTTCCTCAGCCATATGAGAATAATACCTGACATTCACGGTAAATCATGTATTCTATGTCAAGACTGGAGGCAAGGATTACGCATTACTTTCTTCAATCTTAAGTCACAGGAAGTTCAAAGGTAAAAGTAAAAACACTGCAAAAATACTACAACTCCCATGAACCACAGGGAGTAACCATGGCAACTAATAGCTCAATCAAGTAATAGTCTGAGAGTCTTTATAATATAGATCATTCCATAGTCCTTCCTCTTTCTTCACTGCTCAACGTCAGTTAAGTCACCTTTTCATTGCTTCCTGACCGGATAGTTAGTGGGATCATTGGGCTTTCTGGTGTAGCATTGTTTAATTAAGTGTGTTTACAGCGAGTATTTGTTCTTTCTCTTAAGCGATACCTTGATAGCAAATTGGTTCATTCCCAGCGGCAGGCAAACTGATGAGCGTGTCTCTTTTACCACGTCGGTGCGTCATGTGGTGCTCTTTTGCACTTCTCAACGCATTCCTACCGCAGCGGAGCAGCTCTGTCAACATTCCAGCGGCTGCGCAGCGCTGAGGGAGGTAGAACGGTCTTCCCGCTTTCTACTTCTTCCCTCCAGCCCTCGCCTGACACTGCAGAGGCAGTACGATTGACGGGCTTAGTCTAAAAAGTTGGTTTTCTGGTGGTGACACACCGCGAGTGCGGCACGAGTGACAAGCTTGTCACCTTGAAGGTAAATAAGACCTCAACCACCACCTCAGAGCACCAGCCAGGGGGATGCCCTTATATAACACTTGCATGGCATAGTGATGCTCTCACCTTTAAAGATGCAGTCCCAGAGGGACCACAACTATTCACCCTCATGTACCTCTGAGGAGGTTTGCCCCCCACCAGTGACGTCTTCCTGTAGAGGTGGACAAGCTCCTTATCCAGGCCATCTCTCAGGTGCTTGCTCCTCTGCAGGAGCGTGTCACCAAACTGTCGTCCCAAGTATACAAAGGCACAGGGATACAGGGGGACGGAGGGGCTGGGCCTAGTGGGATGACCTCGGTCCCCAAACGCAAGGCCGGCAAGCGTAACGCTGGGCACCTGGAGGGCTTTAGACGACTGGCTAAAGTCTTCCATAAGAGTGCGCGCACGCTGAAGGATGCAGCCTACCGAGAGGAAGAAAAACCCGGGATATTGGGCGATGGTGCCGCAATGGATTTTGACCCCAAAGAGGGATTCCCTGATTTGGGGGAGGGTAACTTAGAGGATGATGACATTACCTCTGATGCGGCCCATGACTCGGGCAGATTCTGGCACCCACATTTGCCCAACTCAGATTCATTTGAGGGAGACCCTGCCCCTAGTGACATGTTTGATCCCAGGGAATATATCAACTGCGCCCTGGGGAGTCGGTCCCTGAGAGAAAAGTAGCGGAGTATGTGGTGTGCAAACTCTGCCAACCCATTAGTAAATATGTTAGGGCCCACCTATGGGCGGACTGCCCCAGACCATCCCTAAGCGATAAGGTCACAGCGACCCAGGATATTGACCTCAAATTAGGCACCTTCTTCGCCAAATACATGAGGGACCTCAAGAAGGGTATAGACAGGTCCTTGCGGTCATGCCCAGACAAACTTCTGGACGTAGTGGGGCCCTTAACCAAGATAATTGAACTGGTGGAACAGGCGAAACAGTCAGGGACACCTCTCCCACCAGACAACGTAGTGGGCTGGGTGGAGAGGGTTATCTGCCTTCTTGGCAATGCCAACTGCGACATCTCTGCTGAACATCGTCGTTCCCTGCTGTTCAAAAATCAACCCCAAGCTGAGGGAACTTTTATATTCGGATGCAGGTCCGGTAGCGAAGGGCACCCTATTTGGTGAACCTTCCGTCAAAGACCTGGGAAAGTTTGTCTCCACGTTCTCGGCCCTCGACAAGGCCCAGTCTTCAATGACAAAGATCTTCCCAGAGAAGGTTTCTGACGGAGCAAGAAGAGGCAGGGGCAGCTCCTCCGGCCGCCAGTCCTACAAAGGCCCTAACAGACCCCAAGCGAAGAGGAACAACGGATGACACGATGGCCATCAGGGAACCGTCTATCCTTCCCACGGTGGTGGTAGAGGGAAGCATAACCGAGCCAGAGGAGGAGTCAACAACAGCAATAGATACAATGGTAGGCCCCATTTTGTCATCAAAACACACAAGATGATGGACGGAATGATGCACATTGGCAAAACATTCACCCCCAGTCACAGATCTGGGTTTAATCCATCGTTATTTTACTCACCACGCCACCCCAGTTCAGACATGGCCATATGCAAATCAGTCTTGACCCTGTGCCTGTGCTTAATGTAATGGTTTTTTTTTTTTTGTCCAGGAATAGTTTAAGTACTCAACTCTCCCTGATTTCTCTAACAATGAAAATGAGCTTAGCTGCCTAAGTACCTCATATTTACTCTACCAAATCTCTATCTAGAGTCCAGTGTTGTGGGTGCTCTGAAATGGCCACTTTTTTGGTTGTGCACACGCACTTTATTGAATCCAATCTCTCAAACAATGCAAAAGTCATATGGCTGCCCTTATATCGCACATGCACTTTACGATTCCCACATTCAAAGAATAGCTTTGGGTATGTGGATGCGGGTCAGTGGGATATTTGAGTACATCATGCAACATGATTGTAAGTCTATGCCATCAATGTGCAACCTGATGCTTCTCCCAGAACAATGGTTATTGTTATTAAGTTGAATGTAATGTATTGTGTATTTTTATCTGTGCTTTTATGGCCATACTGGCCAAAATAAATCTATTTTTGATGATGATGATGATGATTACCTTGTGTTCTACTGCAGCCTCCAAGAGTGTTCTAACAACTAGAGTGCTACCAGTCTTAGTCATGACAAAAGTACGGCACACCAGAAGTCATCTTTATTGAATCAAACTGGTAAAACGTAAAGCATTTAATTTAAATAGGTTCAAAATGATGGGGTTCCCTTTGTCATAGAAATTATGGTTAGTGCTATAGGAACCAAATTGAGGACACATTTTAAGAGAGTTCTCAAATATCTTCCTCTTCTATTTCATTAAAACATTCTGACATGCAGACTGAAGCATGCACTTTAAACACCAGCAGCAGACTGCCAGTTACCTCGCTAGTGAACAGCAGTTTACTACAGTGTTCTGATTAGCAACTAGAATCCTAAATTTATGATTTATACCTAAAGTGTGGCACATCTGAATACCATCTTGGTGGACGATATGCTTATGTGGAAAGCATTCATGTTTTTCCCATATCTTCTTAGGTTCGGATTAAAAGACGGAATGAGGTCCAGCGCGCTTAACTTTCTTCAGTGAAGAAGAGGAAGGGCTACGGCATGATCTGTATTTTATAGAGTCCCGGAGTGTTACTTGATTTGGCTGTTGGTGGCCATGGTTACTCCCTGTGGTTCATGGGAGTTGTAGTATTGTTGCAGTACTTTAACCTTTGAACTGCTGTGAATAAAGAATGAAGAAAGTAATGCATAACCCTCACTTCCGCGTCCTTAATAGAATTGAAACTTTCCTTTTTTGCTAACTTAGAGAGTTTTTATTTCCATTGGCAGCCCCTGTTGGTTGATTAACTTGTGGACCAATGCAGAAGACACTTGCCCCATAACTTCTAGGAAGACCTTGATGGGGAGTTATAGGGAGCACAAACGAGCACAGATATAGGGGATCCCTTAGCTGGCCGACTTACCCTAGAGTTTCTAGAAGTAAAAGATCAATACAGACTAGAACCTGCTCTGGATGACATCCAGCCGTTCCTGGCTAACAAGTTATATCTGCAGTTCAGACATGGGGTGCTCCTGTTGCGTGCGTTTACCAGCAAGTGGGCAGACTCACCCGTTTTGGGCTACCTAGCCTGTAATAACTCAGAGGAGACAGAATCTCATGTGATATTTTTCTGCCAAGGATATAAGAGGGTGAGGATCCGATGGCTTCTCTAGCTATGCAGAAACTTGGCATCCAGACACTATTGAAAAATGACACCCACTTATCCATTGTGTTCTCTCTTTCATGTTTCTTATTCTCAGTGTACTGCACATGCAGAGCTATTTTAAAGACGAAATTGTAGCCCTGGTCAGGATGTGAGGAAATGTAGATTATCCTGGTAATTTGTGAAGGAAAGTCTTAATTTTATTAAAGACCCAGAGGCGAGTATTATGCTTTCTGATCATGCTTACATTTAATAGCAGCCAAGATAAACAACAAAAATACATCTCCCAAAAGGCCAAGTGACAAGCTGACCAATGGGAGAACATGGAATCCAGAAAAAGATCCAATCATTAAACAGTCCCATGTATAACGCTTAGCTTAACTGCAAACAGCCCTCTTTTCTTAACCGAGCAGATTAGAAATGTTTAGTAAACGAAGGGAAAATAGAACGAACAATACAACAGGCTAGAGTCAAAACAGAAATCTCTTGGAAAAGTTCCATAAAAGTCCTCCTTGGAGTAGGAACGCAGGTCGAAGGTCCACTGTCGAACGATGAAAAAGGACATAGCAGAACAGAATCCTCCTGAGAACGACGACCCCGATCAGTAAGAAGAAGCAGGTGATAAAGGTGGAGCCGCTGTCGGGAAGGAGAAGAATACATGTGAAAAGTGTTGTGGTGGGATAATACTCGCCTCCGTGTCTTTAATAAAATTAAGACTTAACTTCATAAATTAATAGGAAAATCTACATTTTATGTCACGATTGGAGGCTCCTATTATTTTTGTTCAAAGCATATCAACAACCAGAGAAGCAGCAGTACTAACAGGTTTGCGCTAAAACATTCAAAACACTTTGTCATTGGACCGGTCAGCCGATCTCAGAATGTCCTCCAACCTGGAGCCTGCTCAAAAGGCTTTGGAAGCCATGGCTTCCCTGGTTGAATGGGCCCCGAAAACAGAAACATCAATGCCGGCAAGGGACATAACCCAACTGACCCAACGGGCTAAGGTGGCAGAGGAAACAGGTTTGTGAGGTTTACAAAAGGAAATGAGAAGCTGGGATTGGGAGGACGTTCTGAGATCAAAGGTCCGTTGTTCGTACACCTTGAGACATTGTCCTGCACACAATTTAGGTTTAGAAGGAAAATACCGATAAAAAACAGAATTCAGATTAGTTTTTGTTCTCTTATCAATATGAAACATTGCACCAGAAGGAGTAAATTGAAGAGAAGAAACATCCATAGCTTTGACATCAGAGACACGTTTGATAGAAAACAAACACAAAAGCATAGTAAGCTTGGCTGAAAGCATTTTTAAGGAAAAAGCTGCATTATCTGGCCAAGAAGAAAAAAGATTGAGGACGAAATTAACGTCCCATAACTTAGAGTACTTTGGTAAAGAAGGTTTAGAAAACTTTACTCCTCTTAGGAGACAACATATTAGTGGGTGTTCACCAACTGGCTTACCCTCAAAGGTATTGTGGTTGAGGGAAATCGCAGATCTGTACAGATGAATTGTTCTGTAAGACTAACCTGAGCTGGCTTTTAACCTGTATATAATCGGTATGTTTTCCCAAACACCACCTTGACCATAAAGCCCAAGCGGATTTGTAAGCTTTAGTTGTTCCTGGAACCCAGGCCATGCTAATGAAGAGGGAGGCTTCCTGCGAAATGTGGAGGTCAGAGTGGTTAGACCCAATATTTCCCAAGCTGACAGAATCAATGAGTTGTCTAGAATCAGATTGTGCGGATGACCCAGGGAATCTAACAGAAGGGTGTCGAGAGAAGGAAGAAGCACCGGAAAATCCACAGCCAATTCTAATAGAGATGGGACCAAATGTGTGACCACCAGAAGGGGACCACTATCACTAGAGAGGCTAGTTGACACCAGACCTGGGCAAGGACCCTGTTGATAATGATAAATGGAGGAAAGGCGCAATTGAGATGAGGAGACCAATCTTGAAGGAAAGCATCTGTCGTTAAGGCCAAAGGATTCGGATGCCAACTGAAAAACTGAGGAAGTTGGGTTTTGAGAAGAGATGCAAAGAGATCGATATGCAAAGGACCCCATTTTTGAAACAGAGATTGAAATACGGATGTAAGAAGCTTCTAATAGCTGGAGTCTCGTAGATAACGAGAGTGCCAATCCGTGATGGAATTGAGATTGCCTGGGAGATATTCTGCTCTAACCAAGATCTTGTTGCAAAGGCAGAATTCTCAGAGCCTCTTTGCTAACTCCGCCAGGGGTTTGAATTTGGTTCCTCCTGTGTGGTTTATGTAACAAACGGCAGAAACATTGTCCATGCGAAGGAGGATAGAACAGCGAGCTCTGTCCTTTGGGAGACTCTTGATTGCAAAGGAACCTGCCAGCATCTCTAAAGAGTTTATGTGCAATCGCGGCTCCTCAAGAGGCCATGTACTGCCAGTCGAGATTGAACCACAAAGGGCGTCCTAGCGCGTCCGACTTGCATCTGATTCTAACACAAGATCGGGGATTTAGGCGAAGATGGTTCTGCCGTTCCACGCATCTAAATGGTCTATCCACCATTGGAGCGCTAGACGAGATTCCTGATCTATGGCAAGCAGATCTGAATAAGCCAGCCCTTGACGCAGATGGCAGATTTTTAGGCGCTGAAGGGCTCGATAGTGAAGAGGCCCTGGAAAGAATGCTTGGATGGAGGGAGACAACAGACCTACAATTCTTGTGAGGGATCTGAGGGAAATCAAGGACTTTTGAAGCACCTGAGAAATTTTGGTTTTGATTGCTGAAAATTTTGATTGAGGTAGATGAAGGGAAGCGGTGTAAGAATTTATGAGGAAACCTAGGAAATCGATTTGCTGAGTGGGAATGAGCATAGATTGTTTGGGATTTAAGAGGAAACTCAGATCTGAAAGGAGTGAACGAGTGAGGTGTTAATGTGACAACAGTGTTTGATTGCCCTGATTCATTAGCAGGATATCGTCCAAGTAAATTATTAACCTGACACCTAGAGACCTCAGATAAGTCACAACCGGTTTCATCATCTTTGTAAAGTACCTAGGTGCCGTAGACAGACTGAAAGGGAGGGAGCAAAATTGATAAGTCACTCTGAGCCATTGAAATTGGTGACATTTCTTGTGAGAATGATGAATCGGAATTGTGAGATATGCGTCCTGTAAATCTATTCTGACCATCCAGTTGTGTAAACGTAGAGAGTCTCTGAAGTGAATAATGGTTTCCATTTTGAAGTGATGATAAACTACAAATTGGTTGAACTATTTCAGATTTATGACAGGACGCATCTTTTTGTTTTTCTTGCGAACCTGAAAAATAGAACTTAGAAACCCTGATGATTTAGAGGGGCAATTTGAATCGCTTGTTTCTGTAGAAAGGATTGAATTTCTATTGAAATGAGATTTGACATGTCGGTTGAGAAAGTTAGAGGAGGAGGAAGAACTGTTTGGAATGTTGGAGTTTAAAATTCTATAAGAAAACCTTGGATAGATTTTAGAACCTAAGGATCTGCAGTTAGAGTTTGCCATTTTGGAAGGAACAACCTTAAGCGACCCCCTACAGGAGGAGGATTTGAGAGTCTCACCTTGTTAAGAATTATTCCTGAAGTACTTTTGTCCACGTCCTCTGAAACCTTGACTTCTTTGAGGGCAGAACTGGGGTTTGAATTCTTGGTAATTTGAGCTGGAATTAAATGACCATCTGGAGCCTTGGTTGTGGTATGAACGTCCTGCAAAGTGACTCCTGCCTCTGCCGGCCCATCCAAAAACCCATTGAGAAAAAACGTTCTTTAATGATTGTTGGGCCTTATCAATTGAGGCAAAGGTGGTGACATATTTACTTAAGTCCTTTACAAAAGAATCACCAAACAGAAGACCATCAGCCTTAATCCCAGGATCAAGGGTAGCCGAGTTTGCCAACTTGGGATCTAGCTTTAGAAGGAGACCTTTACGGCATTCATGGATAATCACCGAGTTGGCGTTGCCAAGTAGACAAAAGGCTCGTTGAATCCATAAAGAAATATCTTGTGGATCTAAATCCATGCCGTCCAACCGAGCAGATTCCACCATATCAACTTTACGCGCAAGAGGCTCTACAACATCCAACAATTTATCCTGGCAATTAGACCATGCCTTATCAACCCCTTTACGGGGGTCCTTGTTGAACTTGGAGAAGAAAGTGAACAAAGGTTGATCAATAGCCAGTGTAACTGTAATATTAGAAGAAAGAGAAGGTCTAGGACATTCTGACTTGAGTTAAGATCTGGTGGATTTATCCAAAGGAAGACGAAGTCTAGCGGAGATATAGTTACCAACATGAAAAGCACGGAACCACTCCTTGGAGTTAGCATGGCGCATAGAAGATGGGCCAAACATAGGGGAACCCTATGAATCCAGAAGGGGGGAAGTAAAAGAATCAATTATTGACTTCTTAACTGGAGGGGAAAGAGAAGGGTCATTGGCACCAAATAAATCAATACTATCGTCTGCGTCACCTAAATCATCATCTGTGTTAAAAATCTGAGAAATCACAAGTTTCTTAGGTACCTCAGAATTTTTATTTTAGTTTTGCATTTGCCAACGGAAATAGAAATCCCCTCCTTAGAAGGAGGCCTGGGAGCAACTTTGTTGTTAAGCTTATGTGAGGAAACTCAACATTCGTGACGCATCATTATCTGGGATATTGTCTTTTGCGTTGGAAGGTACCAATTTTCTCTTTCTGCTATCCCCTGCAGAATGGGGCAAAGTTATGGACATCAGAGTTAAAATAGAATTTTCCATATTTTTTAAAAAAAAGGTCATGGAAGCTTCAACAGCATGCTCAAGAGAAGAATTAATAAAAGTATTTAAGTCATTTTTAAATGTCTCTTCTTCCTTTTCCATATCAGAACAGGGAGAGCAACCTCCATATCAACAAATATTCAGTCAGGCAAAATAGGCAAAACAGGCAACCAAATGGTTAATATGGGAAGAGAGGAAAAAGGCCCGCCCCTGGGCTTTAGTTCAACGTGGAGACCGGACCCACAAAGAAAAAACCACATCTGGAGAAGGAACTGCCACTGTAAGAGGATATTGAGGAAAAATGAAGCTCCAGCCAGGGAAGACAGCAAAACTAGAAATGGACAACTCAGGAGTAGTAAGAATTGCCGATGACCCCACAGTAGAGAGGAGAGACGTTAGGAAATGGCCGACTCGCGCCACGTTGAGAGGAACAGACAAGGAGCACGAGCGGCAGGGAACAAGCGTTAAGCGCGAGGAGCAGAACAAGCATGAAATAAAGGCTAAAAGGGATAGCGTTCTCGAAGCAAATCCCAATAAACAGAAAACAATAATAATATCACCGTAACAATTAATAAAATATTATGCCCAGGTACTTATCTTGACTGCGAGCAGCAAGAAAAGAGGGTTGTTCGCAGTCAAGCTAAGCGTTATACATGGGACTGTTTACTAATTGGTTCTTGTTCTGGGTTCCATGCTCTCCCATTGGTCAGCTTGTCGCTTGGCCTTTTGGGAGGTGTAGTTTTGTTGCTTATCTTGGCTGCTATTAAATGTAAGCAAGATCAGAAAGCATAATAGGAGCCTCCGGTCTTGACATAAAATTAGGGAGCTTTATAAGAAAAAAGCCTCCCAAGATAGCCACCAGAGAAAAAAGAGCCCAAATGTTGCACAAATGTCACCCAAATGTAGCCCAATTAAAGCCCAATGACACAAGAGTGCAAAACATCTAATTATTATTAATTATTTTTGCAGCTTTATATAGCAAGGACTTTAACCAAAAATATTAGAGTGCTTTACATGAGCATCAGTTACATTCCCCAAGGGCACTCTCATTTTGGTTTTATGCATGGGGAGATTAAGTGATTTGCCCGTAATGCCACATACTCTCTTAAGTGCAACAAATATCAAGTGATCAAGTGGATAAAAAAGTATAAATATAGCAAATAATTTATAAGCGCTTTGTCACTATTTGAAAACTCAGAAAATGAGTCCTCATTTTATTTTTTAGTAAATCATGGCTTTCTAACCATAATTTGTATGGCAAAAAAGACCCTTTTCATTTTTATAATTTCTAAAGGAAATGCTTTAGGTATTACAGTTTTGATTACATCAAGATGACTTCCAGTGTGCCACGCTGTTGTAATAAATATAGACTGTTAGCAATCTAGGGGCAGATTTATAAGCACCATGCGCCACTTTTGCGCCGCCGTTGCATCACTTTTGTGACGCAGCGGCAGCGCAAAGCCAGCGCCATGCTGCGGGCTATTTACAACGTGACGCATCTAGGGAGATGCGTCACGTTGTAAAGCTTGCGCCACAAGTGGGCGTACTTGTGCAGGGGGGGCGTTCCGGCGCAGGAACGCCTCCGAAAAGTGGCTGAGTGAAATCTACAAGATTTCACTCAGTCACTTTTGAGCCCATGCTGCGTCAAAACCCTGCGCCTGCTTGAAGCAGGTGTAAGGATTGACGCAGCATTGTGACGATAGGGCACCCCCAAGCCTTGCTGGAGCTGCGTCGCACTTGCGACGCAACTCCAGCAATGCGCTGCCTTACGCCTTTAGATGCGTCACGCATCTGTTTATCCTTGCGCCACGATGCGCTGCATTGTAAATGCGGCGCATCTGTGGTGGCGCAAGGGTAAACTTGCGTAACGCATGTTTCCTGGCGCATCCATGCTGATTTGCAGGGATGCGCCAGGAAACATAGATCTGCCCCTTAGTTGTTAATTAGAGCACTGTAGGGAGGCGGAGTTCAGGGGCACGGACATGGACAATTGAGGGAGGAGAGGACAGAGGCAGCAAGTTGACCATGCTGGGTAGGCGGGAAGGGCAGTGGCAACACAACGGACCATGGAGGGCGGGGGAAAGGTGGGCAGGGGCAACAAAGCAGCAATGCAAGACAAACAAGAGAGGCTGTTGCAATACAACAGACCTTTGAGGGCAGAAGGGAGAGGCAGTGGCAGTACAACCATAAATGCCAACATACTCGATTCAGACAGGAGACTCCTGATGTTTTTAAGCCCTTAGGGACTTTAATTTAACCATTTCCTTCCCAAAATCTCCTCTTATTCGATGTAAGTCAATGGGGAAAATCAGTTCCACAGAGTTGTTTTCCAGAGCATACCTGCCAACATTTTAGAAGAGGAAAGTGAGAGACTTTTAAAAAAGAATTGGGAGACTGTAGTTCTTCCATTGACTTCTATTACGGCCTACATTGGATCTATCGGTGTGTATGGGACTTGCAAGTGTGCTGCTGCTGGATCGGTTTTTTCCATACCTGTCAGGAGCACAGAGAAATCGCTATGGTGGGCAGAGAAAGTGTGACAAAAATGTTGTGCACTCGTTTACAGGAGGAGGTTACTGGCAGTACATAATCCGAGTCACACAAGACCAGTCTTTGCTATCTGAAGCCCGCTGAAGAATTGGGTTTTTGCATGGAGGAATTGGGAGGAGGCAGAAAAACTTTGAAACCGGTAGTCACCCACCTGAATGGGAGGGTTGGCATGTATGAAACTCCTTCTTACCAAGTTCAAAATGTTGACATGCATGGTATATTGTTCCAATGAGGGAATGAGGAATGAGGTAAGGACATGGACCTGGACAATAGAGGGCAGGAGGAAGGTGGGCGGGGGCACCAAACTGACCTTCCAGGCAGGCACCAGGGTGTGCAGCAGCACAACACACTACACAGGGCAAGAGGGAGGGTAGTGAAGCACAATAGATCATGGAAAGCAATAGGGAGTGGACCGGGTCATGCACATGGACAAACGAGTACACCGGGGAGATGGGCAAGGATAGTAAGCTGACCATACCAGAAAGACAGGAGGGGCAGTTGCATCACAACAAACCATGAAGGCCAGGAGGGAGGGAGCAGTGGCACACCAACGTACCATGGAAAGCAGGTGGGAGGGGATGGGGCCCACAAATGGAAAACAGAGGGCAGGGGGCTGGACAGGAGCAGCAAGCTGAACAAGCAGGGTAGGCGGGATGGCACTGGAAGTACAACCCACCATGGAGGGCAACAGGGAGACTATAATTGCATACACACAGACAAGAAAGGGAAGGTGGGAAGGGCTCAGGAGCAGCAAGCTGACTACACAGGGCAGGAGGGAGCGGCAGTGGCGGTGGCAGCACAAAATACCATACATGGCAAGCAGGAGGGTTGCTGGCAGCACAACAGCCACGGTCGGCAAGGGGTAGTGGGCAGGGCCATGTCATAAGGACCAGGGGGAGGTAGGGGCTGGACACAGACAAGGAGAGGGCAGGGGAAAGGGGCAGGGGCTACATAACAGACCACACAGGGCAGGCAGGACGAACAGTTGCAGCACAACAGAGCATGGCAGGCAGAAAGGAGTAGCTGCAAAATGGACCACCATGCTGCAGCCTCATCTGCCGCATCACCTCCATGGCAGTCAATGTCCAGGTGGCACAAGGGTGTGCCAATGCACTCGTTGCTAGGTCTGCTGCTCCTATAGGTATGCACTTCACACTGCATGTTCTCTAGCCATTTACTGAGCTCTATGACCCAGCGATTGTGTCACCCAGATGGAAAACTTGGGTGGGGCACCTAAACAATTACGTCAGGGCCACACAAGAAAATAATGGCATCATCAAGAGGTCGCCACATCTCCACTTTGTGCACTTCGGGCCACAACTCAATCCAGACTTTGAGCGAATCAAACTGCGTCAGGCCCTACATCAAGAAGTGGAGGCTATTGAAGCCTTCTAAATGTAAATGTGTGAGTTGACAAGCGCCTGCACCAAAGGCCACCAGGTCAAGGAAGTAAGTTTGAAACTCATTCAAGGGTGCAGGTCCTTCACACAATGAGGCCTCATATTGCACCAACCTGGTATCTGCCTAGAAAGCATCCTCATCATAGCGCACTCTCATGCGCTGTCAGAGTCCCACACAGCAGAAATGGAAGTAGTGCTGATGAAGGGCCCAGAGATGCAGGAGCAGGGAGGCTCCTGGCCATTGAAGTCAACCCGTGGACACCCTGGGAGGCTGACCTTCTCCATGTTTCACTAACGCGATGGACCCGAGTTCCAGCCATAGCTGTAGAAATTGTGGCAGGGAAGCCCTCCTTTTGGAGTCTAGCCCCACACCCAGCAAAACCTGCATGCGGTGTGGAAAGACAAGCCATATCAGTAGTGTCTGCTGTGGCGCAGACAGAGGGCATGGAACACCAGGAAAGAAAGTATCCTCCTCAGAGGCCTGCAGTCAACACCTAGAGAAAGGAGAACCGCACAGGCACACACCACCATACTACATGGCCCTATGGCAATGAAGAGGCTGACACTACCGATAGACAGAAGGTTTCCCCATCTCCCATACCACATAACCATGTGTAAGAAAAAGGCCCTAGGCTGCGTGTGAGATAATGGTGACAGGCTCGGAAGTAAAGGCCTGATCGTCATGGGGCATTGGTGAATGTCATGAGTGAGGAGCAATATTAGCCTCTGAGGCTACATCCATAAATAATATTCACCAAAACAGGAATCTACACCCACGGAGGTCAATGACTGCTCTCATTAACAGGAGCAATTGATGTAGTAGTGCAGCATGGTAAAGGAGAAGTCCCTGTCAGATTTCACATTACTACTCCAAGGGAGAAAACACTGGTAGGATGCCACAGGGCAGAAGATCTTGAACTAGCCTTCTTCGTGTTGACTGTCAAGCCTTGCAGGTAGACCACATTCTGGAACAATTTTTACAACTGTTTCAAGGGCTTGAATACCTGAAAGGGAAACTATTCATAGACAAAACAGTGAAACCAATAGCACTCAGGCACAGAGGGGTGCCCTTCTATCCTAGCCCCATGGTAGAGAAAGAACTGGAAGTGCTAGAATCCCTCAATGTCATTGAAAGGGTGTCAGGCCCCACCCAATGGTTTACCCAATGGTTATAGCCAAAAAAAACAAGCAATCAGGAGCAATCTGGTTGTGGAAATAGAAAAGAGAAAGGCACATAACCCCATAACCCCAACAATGTATGATATCATAGCAGACCTCAGTGGAGCTCAATGTTTTTCCAAACTGGACCAAAATACCACTAACTGATGTCAGACCCAGAGAGTTGGTAACTCACTATCTTCTCAACACATCTAGGCCTCAGGAGTTACAAGTGGCTCAGGTTCTGAGTTTCATTGGCCGCAGAAGTTTTCAGGACACCATATGGGAGACTCTCCCAGGGCTTCAGGGGGTAATGAACATTAGTGTTGATACGATACACTCATCTACTCAGCAACCCTGGAGGAACACCACCAGCATCTGCGGGCCATCCTGCAGCATCTGATTGATCATGGTTTGACCCTGTATGCAACAAATACTCCTTTTTCTTCAGATACATGTTCACGAAAGACAGACTGAAAATGGACCACCAGAAATCTGAAGCCATCCAGCAAGCCAATGCACCGTAGATCCGTAGTATCCTAGGTATGGCCACCTACTGTGGATATTTCCTGCCAAACCTAGCTCTCGAGCCGCTGAGAGCCCTGATAAAGTCCCAAGTCCAATAGGTGTGGGGATTAAAGGAAGAAGCTGTGTTTGAGAGCATGAAGCAGGCACTTCTTTCCAAAACCAAAATGGCCTACTTTGACACCCAAAAAGCCACAGAACTAGATAGTGGATGCAAGTCAAGTTGGCTTCAGAGCAGTGGCAACACACGAAAAAGCACCAGGCTTGTGGGTCCCCAGAAGTCTTACAGCTGCCGAAACCAGATACACCCAAATTGAGAGGGGCTATCTGGCTATAAGTTGGGACTGCATCCATTTCCATCTGTACCTAAGTGGAAGGAACTTCAAGGTGATCATGGATCACAAGCCACGTGTCACGTTGTTCAAAGAAACAGCCTCTACCTCACATTGAGAGCTGGGCAGTACAGCTGCAGCAGTACAGACCAGGTGCAAAAGAACCCAGCAGACTTCCTGCCAAGGCACCCCACCCTACTGAGTGTTGATCAAAGAGACAAAGACCCCACTGTAGAGGACTATATGTAGACGATTAGCCGCAGTGCATTTCTGTAGACAGGTGGAATCTGACTATATGGTTGCCCCCAACTTTTTGCCTCCTGGTATTTGAGTGGTTTTTGACTAGTCTGGCTGGGGTGCTGCTATCCAGGACCCCAGCCTATCTGCTTCCTCTCTTAAACTATGTGAGTACCCTAGGTACTAACCAATTGGATGCTGAGGATACCCTGGCAGTCCCTTGTAGATGGTACCCTAGGTACCCAGGGCATGGGTCCCTCAGTAGGCCTACCAGGGCTGCAGCACTTATTGTGCCACCCTGGGACAGCCATACAAAATGACACCACCAGATCATTACTGTAGTCTGGGTAAGGTGGTGCTAGCACCCCTTACAGGGATATAGGTACCCTATATCCCACCCCATTACAACACATATACTCTCATAGGTCACCTCTATGGCAGGCCTTGGTAATCCTACAAGGCAGGGTGCTGAGGTATGTGTGAGGGGGGACCCCTACCTGAGTAGGGCCCCTCTGCAACCTTCGTAAAATCATTGCTGGGTTGTTTGTAGTGTAGCCATACCATATACTCTTAACCACTTTATAAGTCAATCGCGATAACACGATAACTTGAGAATGGCTACACAGAACCATATTGTGTTTGGTGTCAAACATGTAGGAATCATACCCCCAGTCCAGCCATGGGCATGAGGGTATGATTCCCCCCTGCTAGAGGGGCGATATGGGAAAAGCGGCAGAATTTAGACACCAATTTAAAAGTGCACACGTATCACAAAATGGATGCTACCAGCCACCCACACGACTCTGGCTGCCTGTTGCTGGGGAAAACCCCAGCCTCAGCAGCTGGACAATAGGGCTCCTGTGACAGGGAGGTGCCAGCACCTCCCCAGACAGGATATGTGGATTGGAACTGGGTGGGTGCACCAAATGTCCTTTCAGAGTTGCACGTAGGCAGCTCCAGCGCCTGCATTCTGCATACACCGCTTGGAACCGGTTCAGGGGCATCCTGCCCCTCGCCCAGGTGGGAAACACAAAAAAGGGGAGAGGGTGTAACCACCCTTTCCCGCCTCACCACTCATTAGTGGACACTACTCTGGACACTCCCCTAATCTTGGGGATAAAGGTGAATAACGTGGCCCCAGAGCCTCAGATTAATCTTGGACTTCACAGACTTGACCTTCGACGAGCTGTTGCCCAGCTGACTGTAGAAATCTCCCTTGGGATAAAGGAGTTATCCCCCTGCTTGGCAGGCACCTGAAACACTGCAAGTGACCCAGTTGGAACTTCGCTGCTCCTGCAGACTTCGTCGACTTCCAGCGCCCTTGAGGTGGGTTTCCAGAGCATCCCAGAGGCTAGTGAGTGTGCTCAACGAGTTTGGGCACCGTGGACCACGTGGGTGCCGAAATCCCCAATACCCCAGGACACCGGCCACCTCTTGCATAGCACACGACCCTGACCAGTGGGGAAGTTGTGCTTTGGCCCGTTCACGAGCCAACCACTCTACAGCAATTGTGCCAAAGACCAGCGCCCTAGCCCCCTCCGGTGGCCCGTGGGTGCCCTTTTACGCACTCCAAATTTCCGCCTCCTGCAGTCCCTTGTCTCTCGACTTGTGGGCCCTAGCGGAGGTCAATCTTGACAATCAAGAGTTCCCCTGGTTGCTCCAGGCCTGCTCTACAGTCTCCCCAAAGGAGACCTCCCTCAAACCTCGTGGGTCTGCACCGTAGCAGATTTGTTCATCTTGCATGGGTTGCGGTTGCCAAGGCTTAGTGGATCCAATCCGGACACTAACACCGCAGTGACCCTCATCCGACGTGGGACAGTCGCCCTCCTGAAGCTGGCCTTCCTTGAAGCCTCCCGGAGCCCATGGCTGCAGATCTAAGCTACACCACTTTCCACCTGAAGCACCCGACATCGAAGGGCTCTTTGCTATGAGCCTCCTGGTCACTTTGCCGTGACCCAGACTCTGTCCCCTCTGCTTTCAGGTTCTTCTCTACAAACTTTACATCTTCAATCTTCACGGCATCATCGACGCTTTTGGCTAGCAGCAGTTTTGATTCTTTTTCCATTGAAAATCAGCCCGCGACCCGACATCGAAAACGACCTATGCACCCGGCTTCCCTGGGGCAGGTAACAGTGGTACCTCGGTGCTCCCGTGGTAGTGGGCTCCTCAAAAGCTTAACTCTAAACTTTTAACTTTGAACTCCTGCTAGAAGTGTCTTTAAACAGTTTATTTCAAACCGCGACATTCTCCATAGGCTATAATAGAGATCCCGATAGCAGCTATTTCCACTGCACGCGCCTCCCGTGGGTCCCCTTCCTCATAACCTGGGGTGGATTCTAAAGGGGCTAGCAATCCTAAATGCCCTAGGCATTGTCTGTAGAATTGTCGTGGTTCTTATACCACTTTTTTAGTATATGGTTTGGTCCCCCCCGGGGCCCAATGTTAACAGTGCTATTTATTGTATCTATCAATGCTTGTTTGAATTGTAACTTTGCCTTAGCCTCATAAAGAGACTGTGGGATTCTGTTTAGAATAAATACATATAGTTTATATCTATACCTGTGTGGAATACTCTTTCATTTGGTCATTCAAGAGGTTATCTATGGTAAAACAATAAGCTTAACACTCCTTCAAGACTTAGCCTGAAGGCTGCTCTCCACAGCTACCACTAGGATAGCTTTCTTTAAAGGTTGTCTTTTAAACCTATCACCATAAGAGTCGAATTGGACTGGTACAAGGTGGCCACTATAACTAGTGACCAGCATATGCCAGGCCAACTTCTCACAATTTCCAAAAGTCTTCACCACATCCGAGATCAGCCAAATAACACAAGACGATGAAGTCTTCCAAAAGACCATCACCACCATCCAGGTTGGGGTGTTGGGGAAGTTTCTTTGTGATGTAAATCAGTGGGTAGAAACAGACAAGGAACAGCTGTTGCAGATGAGTACTAGATGAACAGAGTTTTTACAGCAGATGCCCTGCTAGTGAGGTGCCATTGGATCATGATGCCAAAAGTGTTACACCAGAAGGGAGTAGAGTTACCGTATAAAAGCCATCAAGGAACCACAAAAACATAGATGCCCACTATGATGACGGGCGGAGGCACCACCGCAGTGCTGGCGGTGGCGGAAAATGCTCTTTTCCGCAAGCCAGCAGCGGTCTTCACACCCGCCATATTAGTATGGCCAAACATGGCTCATTTCCCGTCTGCCGCGGTGCGACGCGAACTGCCATCAAAGTGCACCCGCCACCGCGGCGGTGGGAGCCAATGGAGACTCATGCCGAGCGGAATGACGTCCCGTCGCTGTACAAATCAGGATGCCCCGAAACAGCCAGTCGCACCGCAGCGGAGAAACCGCACAACCAGAGATGGCGGAAGCACGACAGCGGAGCGTGAAACCAGAGTCCCAGTCCATTCCACCCGGTCCCGACCACAATGGATCCAGCTCTACATGTCTTCCCGGTGCTGTACCTGATACACTACCAGGAACTCATACCATCGCAGACGCCGCCACAGGTACGCTAACACACAACTCCGCACACAACCACAACTCCAGGGCTGATATACGGTCCACCCTGGTGGGGACAGGAACCCATCCACAAGTGTACCCACACATGTCTTACCTGTCACAAAATCACATCTCTGCTTCCAGGTCACCCACCAACCGCGATATTGATGCAATGTCCCGGTCACCTCACCTCAACAGTGAAGACACGGGAAAACATGCGCACAATGCAGAAGGCAGTGCCAGTGCCAGGCGTAGGCAGTGCACAAAGATCATAAGGTCACGCCTCCACTCCAGGTGGACCCACACTCTGCACCACACACCAAACAACTAGGGAGATAAACTCAGCAGGTGGGGCTGCAGAGGAACACACAGCACAGAAATGCAGGGCCAGGGCAACCCTCACATCACACCTACACTACACTCATGGCAGCAAAACTGAGTCCAAGCACAAAATGAGCACACATGCATCACAGGAATAGTCACTCAACTGGACACACAACCTGTCAAGTGACACAGACATACCACACACTGACACATAGCCACAGCCACAGACCAGATGTCAGCAGCAATGGAGGACAACAAATAGGAAAACCAAAGTGAGGTGCACATAAATTGAAGGCCAAAGAGACAATCACTAAGCATGTGTATATCACATGCAAGATAAGGAACATAGAACAACACCCTTAGCCCATCAAATCACACATGGCTGGCAGAGTGAGTGAAATCAAACCACATACACCTCTGTGCAACATCTCAAAGAGACAGCAAGGCAAACCATGTATAGTCCCAGGAATGAAAGGAAGTCTCTGAAGTCAAACAGTGAACAGCCACACTTCTGCATCCAACTACTTGACAGGTGTGTGTCAGCAGCACAACACACTTGGCCCAATGTTACACTCCATAACTGTCAAACACAAGTAGGATCCTTCACACATTCCCCCCCAACCTCACACTGCAGCACACAACACCAGTGTCAAACATACAGAAGGGTGCCAACAATGTCCAGTCAATACACTGACAATCACACTCCCTGTGGGACATCCACAAACCTCACACACACACACTCATGGATGCCTGAACCAATGCTGGCACAAAACCAATAGCCAAACACAAAACTCAATAAGAACATACACAGAAGGACAACAAGACCAGACTTGTGCAGAAAAACAGTGGAAAGGCAAAGGGAGCCCAGACAGAACAGGAGTACACAACATCATCACTCAGGAACAATGCACAGACAACATACCCCAACACAAACAAGATGTGCATCATCTCAAAACAATCATGGACACAAACTGGGACCAATGGTCCTACAATGAAACACAGACAGACATACCACACCACCCATCAAGTCAACATGGTGTCATGGTGTACCACATGCATGTACATGCACCATCCTGACAAATGAAAGGCCACACATGAGAGGAGAAAATCCCAAGGATGCACCCAAAACAAGCCCAGGAACAAGAATAGCCCTAAGTGCATGTGACAGGCACACAAGTAAAGCACACTACACTTGCAACACACATCTGAATGTATCACAATGCACAAACAAATCACACACAATGACATGCAAATAGAACATCACACACAGAGCATCTGTCAGCTGCAAGAGACAACACAGGCCAAACACTGCACACATCCACACCAAACACACAACAGAGGAACATGCCAATACATCACATTGCAAACACAGCTGGACAGCAAGGGATGCACACCAGACAAGGACAAGGCAACATACACTCAAAGCACTGCATGGACGACAAGCAGTGTGTGCACACCAAACATACCAGTCCCACACAGATATGAGTGACACAACATGAACCCACACAACACTAATCAGCACAGCACACAGGCAACATCACTCTCAGGAAGGGAGCAGTACCTTAGCAAACACACATACAGCTAACCCAACACCCACAGATGCACAAGTCTGGGACTCCCAGGTGACAACAACATGACTAGAAGACTGTGCAGCACAAACAGTAGAACTGCATATGAGCAACGATGGCTGCAAAACAAGACAAGAAAATCACATATAACCAATTGGCATACTGTCCTCAGTGGCACATTGGTCCTGTGCACAGATCAGCGCCACAAAACATAGTGTAATAAATGAACTGATGGTGAGGTGCACACACTGGCAACCCAAGGGGACAGCTGACATGAGAGTGAAGTGGTGTGTACGCCAGTAGTGGACAGGTGAGGAGTGCCCCATACAAAAATAGATGGAATGCAGACTCACAATGTGTAGGCATCAGAAGCACAGATAGGGAATGGTATTACTCCACACACCACATGCCATAATGGAGACAAAAAAGCCCCAAGTGACAGCAATGCATGAGAAAACACACCCACAATGTCAGTGTGGCTGAGCTGGGCTGCACAGTGAGCACAAACAGTATCAAGACACACGGCTGATCAACAAAATACAACACTGACTTGCCAGTCACACACTCTGCATACTCACAATTGCCACCAACAAGAGGCAGGTGTCCCCCAGAAGTGCAAGGACACACCAACACACTGAACAGTGCACAGCCTACAACTCCCACAAGCACAGGGCTGACCAATCCAAACATCAGGCACTCAACTCCTGGGTGACACATGTGTGCAGTTGACATTGCAGGGGCACACACACATCAACACTACTGACAAAGTCACCCCCTTCACACTGCACACTTCTTGACCACCCAAGTGCACACATTGAATTTTACCCATGTGACTAGGACGCCTGGCCATCACTAGATGAGCATACATCAACACTGCTGTGCACACATCAAGAAAGCTCACACAGACATAATGACCCTGGCCAGCCAGCCTGCAATACTGTGGATGGAATCCCACGTTGTGCTGGCAGTGCATTCAAACATGACATGTGTACAATACAGCTAACCTGACCAAAGAGTGATTATAATACCAGTAGTTCATCACAAACCAACATCATTGCACCCCCAAGCCTGAGTCAAGAAAAAATGAAGTGCCTGTCACCTCCGTAGAACCCTTAAAAAATTAAACAAGCCATTGGCAATGTTGAAGTGGCATATAGATCTTGTGTCTTAGTAAACCATACCCACACAGAAAACGCTTTTTTTAGCAAGGACACTGACAAGGCAGACAACAGGAGTAACTGTTTTTATTCACCTATTACACAGATAGGCATCCAAAGTAGACAAGAGCAAGGCCAATGGCCAGGACAAAGTGCAGATGAGGTACATGAGATCCTGCACAGGGAAGGGGCAAACAGCAGTGAACATCAAGGCCAGTAGCCAGTCCAAGGTGCAGAGTATGTCCATGAGAAGCTGCACAGGGAATATTTTAACACAGCAAGGAGAAACAAGGCCAGTGGCCAGTACAAAGTGCAGAGTATGTCCATGAGAAGCTGCCAAGGGAAGGGGCAAACAGCAGTGAACATCAAGGCCAGTGGCCAGTCCAAGGTGCAGAGTAAGGACATGAGAAGCTGCATAGGGAAGGGGCAAATATCAAGGCCAGTGGCCAGTCCAAGGTGCAGAGTAAGGACATGAGATCCTACACTGGGAATGGGTGATACTGTACCCTGCCATGGTCAGCAACACAGTCAGGGGAGTAACAATGGGCAGTCCAGGCACCGCTGTGGGAGAGACAGGTGTGTGAGGGGGACTTCCACTCAGACTTGGCTGTCATTCAGACTGGGAGGTAGCTGAGTGTCGGGGACAGTTGGAGGACTGGACAGGGGAGAGAGAGGCCCAGCTGAGGTAGAGGTATCAGTGGCTTTAGAAGCCGGAGGGCTGCTTGGACCGGGTGGTGTGGCGGCACGTGGAGGTGAAGTCATGCTGACGTGAGATACAGTGTGGGTGGGAGAATGTGGAGGGGTGCCTTTCTACTTCTTAGGGACTCGATAGCCAAGAACCGTCTTGGTAAGAGTGATGAGTGGGGCGGGCACAACAGGCACACTCTCCACCAAAGCTGCATCAGGTGCAGCCAGTGTCCCTCCCTCTGGGGACATGCTGGATCCAGCGGTGCACTTGGCCTGGCCTTGCCTCTGCCCCTCCATCCCCTGTTTACCAGGTGTACCCACTACAGTAGCCTCCTTTCCCTGCTTCACAGGGCTCTGGATGGGAGTTGAGGTTGTGGGTGGCTCACCCTTGGAGCTCTTTTAATGTGTACTATTAGCAGGTACCTGCTTTTCAGCGGGCATGGCAACTGTCTGCTTGTTTTTGCGAGACGTTTTTTGGACAGGAGAGTCCTTGACTGGGGATGCCTCTGAGGCATGTGAGCCTGAGGCCTGCTTCTTGGCTTTCTGGCCCTGGGTGTCACCTGAAGGGCTTTTGCCTTTGTGCTCTGGGGTGGCTTTAGCTTTCTCTGGGGATGGTGTCTGCGCCCTGGACCGCTTGGGCTGCTGCTGCTGTGTGCTGCGTGTGCTGCGTGTGCTGCGTGTGCTGTATCTTGCCCTTGAGGTCTGTGGTGTGTGGTCACTATCGTCAGATGTAGCCACTGGCAGGGGGGTGGCCAAAGGGACCGGAGCTGGACTCTGAGATTGTGCCAGTTGAATGGCTGCCGTCACCGCGAAGGACAAAGACTGGACAGTCCGGTGAAGCCCACTCACGTCTGAATGAATGCCCTTCATGAAAGCAACCACCTGTGCCAACTTTTTGTCGTGGTTTAGGAAGGTATTGATGAGAGTTGTCTGGCCTACTTCCAGCTGGCACAAAAGGTCCACAGACTCAGCACTGATGGCAGCAGGAGGCACAGGGGCAGTGGTGCCTAGGGTGAAGGACACTCGTCCCTTCTTACTGGTGCAAACACGGGCAGCAACATCGGAAGTAGCTGGGAGGGTGGGAGCTGTACGCTGTGTGATGGAAGAGGAGGCAGAGTCCCTGTTTCCTGAGCCCGCCAACATAGATGCGTCACCGCTGGCATCAGATGATGTTGAGGTTGGTGTCTCTGGCTTTGATTCCTCAATCAGACTCCTGTCCCCCTCCGAGGTGCTGGTCACATCTGTGTCACTGTGCTCGTGTGTAGCAGTCGAGTTTGATGCCTCACCACTGGTGTCCGTCCCCTGTCCTTCCAATGCTACGGGAGATGCTGCAAGAGATAGATACATAGGGTCAGTTCAGTGACATCAACACAAACATCATATGCAAGCAATTCAGTAAACAAGATGATGAAATCCCCATGTTGCATACCACCCTGTGCAGTAACAATGTGCAAACTCAATTCAAAACTCGATTTTTGCATGTCATCATTCAAACGTGGCATAAGTGAGGCATGTGATGACCACACAGCCAAATAGCCTGCCGGTGGCTCCATTTAACCAGACACACAAATCCCTCTGAGCACCCCTAGAGTCCTGAGGGGGGCAAAGATTTACCTCCAAACATGTTGCCACTGTCACATCTGGAGGGAGCAGAAGGGGACAACACAGATACAGACTCAAACATAACGCCCACAATGGCCATGAGCTCATGCCATCCACCAGGTCGTTCTTTGGGGCATGACTACAAATGCACATTGGTGTCAGACGTCTAGTCCTCACAATTCTAACGTCAGGCAATGCACACATTGAGGAACGCACACTCAGATGATGCACTGCTGTTCCCTTCCATGGGATGTCCCTGACTACCTCAATGCAGACGATGCCAGAAGGCCACGACTCTGAATGCAATGTCAAGGGCCAATATTCCAATGACATGAGAAAGTACAGGTAGGGCAAATGCATGACAGCTGCACACAATACAGCGGCCACTTACAAGCCACTGCAGCACACCTCCAACATCACAGAGCCCAGCGCTGGCCCAGACTGTGAACACATGCAGCCACTCACAACTAAAGTCACCCTTCCCAGAATACTCAACCCCAGCTTGCTGCTGATACTCCTTTAAACGCGCATCCAACTCAGGCTGTGTCACAGCTAAGATGCGGGCCATTAGTGGTGACATGCTCCTGCGCCCCAACCTGCCAGTCCGAGGGAGCAGCCCCAGCGTCATCCCTGCTACGTTCTTGCTCAGTCGGCAGATGTCATCCCACCTCTTGTGACAGTGTGTGCGCCGTTGGTTGAAGACACCCAAAGCATGCACCTTGCGTGCAATGGCCCTCCACACGGCCTTACGCTGGTGGACTTTGATCTGCAGGCATGGTAGACAAGAGGGGGGAAATCAGTGATAGTGTTCTGTACCACTATTTCTCAGTACAGGTGCATGATACTAACTCAGCCCAACTTCACAGACATGTCGAGCTGAGACAATACTGCATCTTATATGGCACATTTGCATGGGAGAATCATTCGAAGATGCATGCAGGCATGAGGGTGGACACAGTACCTGCCCATCTCAGATACATGCAGGATGCCAGCACAGAAAGTCATACGTTGGCTGTCCACATCTACAATCCAGTCTGAGGGTGAGCAAGACATACATCACATTTCAATATATGTTTAGTGGACTCACTGTGTCCAACATTGCGCAGCCAACAATGTCCTATCCCTGTGAATGGCTCACTATGTCATGGAGGTCGCATCAAGGGACATGATCTCACAATCCCACACCCTTCTCAGATGGCCTGTCCTGTGCACTCTACAGGGCTGAGATGGCTCTTTGATGGAGAGTCCAGCAAACTACAGACATGTTACACTCTGTACATTCAGTGATGTGTCCTAGTCAGATTGGGCAGAGACTGTGCAGGCCAAGTGGGATCACACTGAGGTCAAACATGGGGCATCAGAAATGTCACATGAAGGGACAATTTAGGAGCGTAAATAGTGCCTACACATGCCAGTCAGTACACATGCTGGTGGAAATGGAAGGGGCTGCGCACAAAAGTACGGTAATCTGCGGTGTCATAGGTGAATGACCCCCAAGAGTGTCACCCTCTGGTCTTAAAGTCCTGATCATAGTGCTGAGCCATGGCTGCTGCAAATTTTGAGTCAGACACAATTCCATCACTACCCTCTGGACGAAAACCCTTGCTAAGACTACAGATGAGCTGCTGAAGGACATCAGGGACCCCCACATCCATGCACACAGGCAATTACTGTCCTGACTCCAGCATTACCAACTTGCTGCATCACTGTATGGCTGACAATACAATACATGTCCCTCCAATCTTGATGTGAAGGCAGGAAAACATGTGAAATATGCTACACACCCCTTTCCCCTGGAGACAGCATGCTAGGCAGTGCATGACACAACCCCACACTCTCAGGCACATACTGCAGCAGATAAACGTCATGTGTGCCCCCCTGCACTCTTACTTCCACTCTAAAACACATACCACGACATTTGGAGCATCATATAGCCTCAGATACTGTGTGCGCACCTCATCCACCAGGACCTCAAGCTCCTCGGTGGTGAAGGGACTGGCACAGATTTTCTCAGTCCTTGCCATTACTGTGACCAGGAGATAGGAGCAGCAGCAGCAGCAGTTGGTGCTGAGGGGTGGCAGGCAGCATGCTCTGGAGACAAGAGCAGCAGCAGCAGCAGTTGGTGGTGAGGGATGGCAGGTAGAAGGGCTCTGGAGACAGGAGTAGCAGCAGCAGCAGCAGTTGGTGGTGAGGGGTGGCAGGCAGCAGGCTCTGGAGACAGGAGCAGCAGCAGCAGCAGTTGGTGGTGAGGGGTGACAGACAGAAGGCTCTGGAGACAGGAGCAGCAGCAGAAGAAGTTGGTAGGGAGGCAGCAGGCTCTGGAAGCTGCGTAAATGTGAGGCTCTCTCCCACACATATGTAGCCCACTGGGGCAGTTTCAGTGGTTCTGAGCTGCTGCAATTGGTGTTCCAGGTCAGCCTTTTTCAAATACATCCAATGACCTTCTCCGCGGTGGAGGAGCACGCCTCCGCGATTTTCAAAATTGCATTAGTCTACCGTGATTGCGGTTCCCATTGGCTATAAGGGCATTGGCCATGGTGGTGACACACCACAGGGGCCAGGCGGACGCTACCGTGGTCGCGCATTTTTCAATTACATCCAATGACCGGCTGCACGGTGGCGGAGCACGCCTACCGCGATTTTAAAAATTGCATCAGTCCACCACCATTGAGGTTCCCATTGGCTGTAAGGGCATGGGCCATGGCGGTGACACACCGCAGGGGACAGGCGGTAGCTACCGCGATATGTGTGCCATACATTGCTAAGGATGACCGTGATTTGGGTGGAGGAGCATGCCAACTGCCATTTGCCCATGTGTATATGCCTATCACTACTGTGAATGTGGCTTGGGCATTGGCGGTGACACACCGCAGGGGCCAGGCAGTAGCTACCGCAATATGTGTGCCATACATTGCTAAGGATGACCGTGATTTGGGTGGCAGAGCATGCCAACTGCCATTTGCCCATGTGTATATGCCTATTACTACCATGATTGTGGCTTGGGCATTGGCGGTGACACACCACAGGGGCCAGGCAGTAGCTACGCGATATGTGTGCCATGCATTGCTAGAATGACCATGATTTGGGTGTCAGATCACCTTGACAGCATCTATGGGCATGTCATGCAGTGTGAATGGCCTGAGGCCATTTCTCAACAGTGCAGAGTAGACATGATTCATGGCACAAGATTGTGCACTCAATTGCAATCTGACCTTTACTCCACTGCTGACTACACATGCGATGTTGTTGTATATGATTAGAAACATTGGCATGTACTCACTCACATGTCACTTGAGATATAGCTGGGCATGTACACAGAACAGTGTTGTGGTGGACTCTCCAATGGGTACACATGTAAACGTGTGAAAGGGCTGAGCAACTCACAGTGATGAATGTCTTACTACACATTGTACAGATTTGACTGTCTACTTTTCCTGGATCACGCACATACTTGATAATAAACACAGTCTTGGGTCATTGTATGGTTGATGTGTGCCCTGTGTGACTTATGCCAGAATGTGTGGCAGGTACAGCAGCTATAGTAGGAGACAGTAGTGTGGCAGCCAAACACATATGATGTTGGTACTACTCTCAGGGCTGTCCATGCAAGATGTGGCCATATCCATTTGTGCATTCACATAGTCGGATATTCTTTGTGAGATGCTAGCTATGGGAAAAGTGGACAGGTGTACGGAAGGTGTAGCTGAAAGTGTCCCTACAAGTGAGTTGTGCTGTAAGCTGGACTGTGAAGCTAGTCATTGTTTCCGTTGTGTCAGTCAAAACGTCAGATGTCAGACACATCTCCTGGTGGATCGCATTGACATGTGTCCTCTTTCATCTCACCTAGGAGGAGACCAAATGTGCATCGTCCCTCCACAGTGCTGGCAGACATGGAGGATGGGGAGGTCATATGGAAATTCCGTCTGGATTGAGACACCCTCAAAGACCTATGTGCTATGTTGGAGCCCCACCTGCAGCCTCGCAGGACTTATTCAGGTGCTTTCACACCAACGTCTAAGGTGATGGCGGTCCTGAATTTTTTTGCTTCTGGATCTTTCCAGTACACGGTGACCAGTGCAGGTGGGATGTCGCAACCTATGTTCAGCATGGTACTACGTGATGCCCTGTCCGCTATGATGATCTACAAGGACAGATATATCCATTTCCCCAGGAGGCATGAATTGGCAGCAGTGAAGGGGGATTTTTATGCACTTGGGCACATCCCCAATATTGTTGGTGCCATTGACTGCACACATGTTGGCCTGGTTCCACCATAGGCATGTGAACACATCTACAGGAACAGGAAACTTTTCCATTCCATCAATGTGCAAGTGGTGTGCCAAGCAGATATGATCATCTCATACGTCTGTGCCAAATTCCCAGGCTTGGCCCACGACTTGTACATCATGCATATCAGCATTGTGCTATGACTGATGAATAATCTGCTTCCGGAGCATGCATGAATTGTGGGTGAGTACAAAGAGTCCAGTAGTGAGCTGTGTGTGTGACATGCTGTGCTCTGCCACATTTCAAGGTTTCTCTGTGTTTCTCACACCTAGGTAATTCAGCATATCCCAACCGTCCTTGGTTGCTGAGCCCACTGCGGAATTCCAGGACATCAGCTGAGGTCCGCTACAATGATGCCCATGGGAGGACACGTCGTGTGGTGGAGCGTACTTTCGGTCTCCTGAAGTCACGTTTCCTTTGCCTGGACAAGACCAGAGGTGCATTGATGTATTCGCCCAAGAAGGTGTGTCAGATCGGAGTTGCATGCTGCATGCTCCACAACCTGGCCTTGCACAAGGAGATCCCCCTGCTCCTAAATGCTGATGAGCAGCCAAGGCCCCTGCCTGCAAACGAACCTGTGTCCAGTGACGAGGACAGTGGAGAGGAGAAAGGTGTTGACCTGCATCTACAGCTCATCAACCGCTACTTCAATTGAAGGTGCGCGACAATGTACAACAGACCCATTGTCTGATGATGTTGATGTTGTTGGCAAGGTGTATGTTACCTTTGTGACTGCATCCGGTTGTTGACTCAGTGGTGGCTGACAATGTTTCTGGGACAGGGAGGTTTGGCACATCTACAGGATGTTGATGTTGGCACTGTTGCTCATTGTAATGTGTGCAGATAGGAGTAGCTTGATAGCAAGTGTTGTGTGAATGCTGTGATGCCAACCCCTGACTAGTGAATATTGTTCTGTTGTGTTTTCAAAGTCCCTCCAGCCTCTCCTTGCCTAAATACATTCCATATTCCAGGTACATTGTAATCATGTTAAAGACTGCACATCCTGGAATAAACATGGAGCAGACACAATGACGTGTGTGTAAGGAGAGTTTATTTACAATAGTGACATGTGAGGGGGTGGATTTTTAGAATGAGGTGATTATTGAAGCAGTGAGTTTACAGTTATGGTAAATGAGACAATCGAATAGTCACAAAATTGGTGTGGTGACCCAGTCCAACAGACAGATGCCATTCACAAGGCAGTGTGGGTGAGGACAGTCCAAAAAGTCAATGCCGTATTGAAGAGAGTTGCCATCATGGCTGGCTCCGTGACTGGCGTTTGGCAGGTGCTTTGCCATGTGATCCTCCCTGGGATTTCTTGGGACGTCCCCTTGGTCGTTTGGCAGGGTGTTCTCTGCTGCAGGGCCAGTGGGGTCTGAGGACTCACCCCTCTCTGTGGCTGCAGGGGAAGATGATGAACTGTCATCCTGCAGCCCACCAGAGGGAGGTGGAGGTGTTGGTTGTGGTGCAGGCCTGTCCCTCAGTACCGCCACTAGCTGGCCCAAGAGGTCATTGATTTGGCCCATGCGGGTGTCCATGGACCTCATCAGCAGGAGGAACTCGCGTGAATCCGTTCGTCCCTGGGCCCATTCATAGGCCCCAAGGACTCTGTAGATGTTGTCCAGGGCTTCGGTTCCAGTGTCCGGTTGTCTGTGACTGACCCTTGACCTCCCACCTGCCCTGCTGCCACAGACCTGTTGCCTCACCACTGTAGGCACCCACATCCTCTCCCTGCCCTCCTCCATTGGTGGTGTGAGGTGGTCATCCTCTGGGACAGGGAGAGTGTTGCAGGCAGCACTGGTGGTGGTGGTGATGGGTATGGTGGTGGAGGACGCACAGGCCATTACAGCAGGATTCTGCGGATAAGTTGTTGTTGCTGCAGATGTGGTGGTGGGACGATGGGGTCCTGGGACATGTTGTGCCCTGGCATACCAGATGGGCTGGCCTCGAGCTCCTCATCCTTAGAATCCAGGGAGTAAACATCTGAGAGTCCATGTTCCAGGGAGGGAGACTGGCTCTGCACATTGCTGTTGTTGTCCTCTGCAGTCAGTGTGACGTGCCAATACATACCATGCTCCACGTGCATATTTTGTGATTACAAGGACATGTTGCCATCTAACGACTGGTGCAACA
This sequence comes from Triturus cristatus, assembly GCF_964204655.1. Lineage (NCBI taxonomy): Eukaryota > Metazoa > Chordata > Amphibia > Caudata > Salamandridae > Triturus > Triturus cristatus. The sequence goes on along the minus strand of NC_140582.1, from coordinate 1,197,153,820 downwards.
ACGAATTTATGTAAGGCCTCTTTGTTGATTACTGTGCCTGGCAGACGTTACATCTGAACATGAACTGGCCATTGTTAGCTCATGCATACCTTTGTCATGTCATGTGCAACTCTCAATTTGTACTACCGACCATGCTTGCTTTGTTTTCATATGATCCTTGCTGCTCTGGCCCCAAGGCACTTACACATGGCATTCAGCGCTCTGCATGATTGTGCGCAGACTTTCTTCAACATGTGAATTGGTGTGTCACACTTTGGTTGCTGTAACAGATACATTTGCTTAGCTGTCTGCACATTGTAAGTGGCAATAGGGTCTGTGTGTATTTTCGTGTGATGAGGGGGCTGGTGTTGTCATATGTCACCATGCTTTTTCAGAGGAATGTCTGGGTGCATCTAGTGTCTACTTACCTGTTAAGTTTTCACATTTGTTTAGAATTTTTGACACATCTCTGTGTGTGTGGGGGGAGGGCTCCATCCTGCTCTGGGGTGGGACAAGGGAGCATAAGATGACAACCTACCTGTTAGTTTGAAGTAGACAATGCAATGGCTGATATATGCATCTGGTTTTGAGGGAGTGCTCCATCTTGGTGATTTGTGGTACAAGGGGGCTTGGTGTGAGTAGTAGTGCAGGCCGCATACCCACAACCAGAGCAACCTTGGTAACTGGCTGCCTACCTGTAAGTTTGGTTGGTGTACAACGATGGCTGACACATGCTTCATGGTGGGTGGTGAGTGCCACATTCTGCTCAGGGGTGTCAAAGGGTGGCTGGGTGGGAGTTGTGGTGCAGGCCCCCACCCCCAAACAGCCAGCCCTGGGAAGATGGCTACCTACCTGTTAGTTTGTAGTGAACAATCCAATGGCTGCAACATGTATCTGGGTGCTTGATGAGCTGGGGAACAAGGGGGCATAGTGGGAGTAGTAGTGCAGGCCTCCCACCCCCAAACAGCACAACCTGGGAAGATGGCTACCTACCTGTTAGGTGAAGGTGAACTGTACAATGGCTGCCACATGCTTCTGGGGGGAGGGAGTGCTCCATCCTGCTCAGGGGTGGAACAAGGGGGACTGTTGGGAGTTGTTGTGCTGGCCTCACACACACACACGCTCCCTGTTAAGATGGCAACCTACCTGTTAGGTGAAGGTGAACTGTACAATGGCCACATGCTTCTGGGTGGGAGGGAGTGCTCCGTCTTGATGAGCTGGGGAACAAGGGGGCATGGTGGGAGTAGTAGTGCAGGCCTCCCACCCCCAGACAGCCCTCCCTGTGAAGATGGCTACCTACCTGTAAGTTTGGTTGTTGTAATACAATGGTTGCCACATGCTTCTGGGTGGGAGGGAGCGCTCTAGCTTGATAAGCTGGGGAACAAGAGGGCATGGTGGTAGTTGTAGTGTAGGCCTCCCACCCCCAAACAGAACAACCTTAGAAAATGGCTACCTACCTGTTAGGTGAGGGTGAACCATACAATGTCTGCCACATGCTTCTGGGTGGGGGTGTGAGGAGTGCTCCATCCTGCTCAGGTGTGGGACAGGGGTACCTGGTGGGAGTTGTGGTGCAGTCTTCCCACCCACAAACACCCCTCCCTGTTAAGGTGGGAACCTATCTGTTAGTTTGCTGATAGCACTGCAATGTCTGCCCCATGCTTCTGGGCGGGGGTGGAGTGTTCCATCCTGCTCAGGTGTGGGACAGTGGGCCTAGTGAGAATTGTTATGCAGGCCTCCCACCACCATACGGCCCTCCCTGTTAAGATGGCTACCTACCTGTTAGTTTGTTTGTAGTGGTGCAATGGCTGACACATGCTTCTGGGTGGGGGGAGTGTTACATCCTGCTCAGGGGTGGGACAGGGGGAATGGTGGGAGTTGTGTTGCATGCCTCCCACCCCAAACAGCCCTCCCTGGGGAGATGGCTACCTACCTGGTAGGTGAAGGTGAACTGTACAGTGGCTGCCACATGCTCTGGGTGGGAGGGAGTGCTCTATCTTTTTTTTCCCATTTTTTTTTATTGAGCAGAGCATTTGGTACAAGGAATACATAATATATTTAACATCATTATTAAAACCAGTAGTGCAAAACCGAAACAACAGCTTCACAATACATAAAAAAACAAATTTAAAAAAACAAGCTATGGCTGTAGCAGCTAATTATATACTCATTCACAAATTAACAATGTGCAAATTTATCTTAAAAAGAGCAGCAATGGAAAAGGTTACTAGTGCATCTAAAATACAATGCCAATAATGTGCTAGTGCCTTATTATCGCCTAAAACCGTCATAACTGCAACATCCTAAAACAATATGGCTGTAGGGGCTGATAACAACATTGACCAATAATGAAGAACACGTCATCCTATAAAATGCAGCAACTAGAAAAGTGCTAGTTCTTCTAAAGTACCATATAAAGAAAGTGCTAGTGCCTTATAATGAGAGCTGCTACATCAGTTTACAAAAACGAGTGTTAAGGTCACTCCTTTAACTTTTCTAAATCGTTAAAAAACATCCAATTTATTTCAAATTTCCTAGTTGCCCTCACCCGTCTAGCATAGGCTTCTTCGCATTTTCGAGTCCTTTTCATTTTATTGAACCATTTCAAATGAGAAGGGGGCTTCACTAGATTTCAATTCTGCAGAATTAGAGAACGGGTTACCGTACAGGAAATAAATATAAAAGCCTTTTTGGCCTTCGATAACCTCGCTCCATCTCTGCAAAGTCCAAACAAAGCGGCTTCGGCCTCGAGCAAAACACTCTTCCCGATTGCTTGCTCGATATCAGAAAAAATTGCCTCCCAGAAAGGCCTCAACCGTGGACATACATAAAAAGTATGGTGCCATCCACCTTCCCCATCTATCTGGCAGCGAAAGCACTTGTTCTCTACTCCCGGGAATGTTTTTTTTAGGGCGGCCGGAGTTAAATAGGAAAGCCATCGTGATAGGAAGGCCATCCTTTTAAAGTTTGCGGCACGCAGTGATTTACTTCCTAGATAACAGATGGCCTCCCAATCCTTCAAAGCCAGCCTACATCCTGTCTCCCAAGCTATTTTACCCAAATGGCTCTCTATCACGGGAGCTTGGCCCTGTTGATGTAACAACCTATACCAGTTTTCCACACCATTAATAATGGCCCCGTATAAAGCTACCACAAGTTGATTAGGGGCATCCAATATACCACATGTATTTTTTAACGAATGAACAACTCGTAAATATTCAAAGAAGGCCGGTTTCCGGTGGCTCTCCACCCTTGCCACTACTTCCTGCCAGGAAATCGGCCTATTTTGAATGATAAAATGTCTTAGCTAGGATAATCCACAGCCTTCCCAAATGTTAATATGCCTTGATTGCAGCTGGAGACCGAGGGTAGTACATTCTCTCAATTTTAAATATTGATTACCCGAAGAGCCCATCTTTTTAAAAAAGGACTGAAGTCTAAAAAAGTAATCTTTTAAAGTCTTGTGTCGTGTTTTTTTAGGGAGTTTGGAAGTTTTTAAAAACACTCGAGTTTGTGAACCAATTTCTTGTGTCATCTCATCTATACAAAAGCTATCTCTGGTACATTTAGATCCCATCAGGCCAGACACCAAATCTAAAAAAGCGGCCTCATAGTATGTTCTCAAATGTGTCAAAGCTAAGCCCCCTTGTGCGATAGGTAGTTGCACCTCAGTCAATTTCACCCTTGGAACTTTCTTGCCCCAAACGAATTCCCTGAGTAAGGTTTCAATTTCCCTAAAATAAGACAGATTTATCTTGATCGGGACATTAGTGAACAAAAAAATAAGCAACGGAATTATGGCAATTTTAATTAGCGAAACTCTACCCACTATCGATAGGGGGAGTAGTATCCATTGTTCAAAAAGAGTCTTCAATCAATCAATCAATGATTTGTAATGCGCACTACATACCCGTGAGGGTTTCAAGGCGCTGGGGAGGGGGAGGGTGGGGTGATGCTGCTGCTATTGGTCGAAGAGCCAGGTCTTGAGTTGTCTTCTGAAGGTCAACAGGTTTTCGGTTTGTCGCAGGTAGAGAGGGAGGGTGTTCCAGGTCCTGGCGGCTTGATGGGAGAAGGATCTGTCTCCGGAGGTGGTTCTCTGGATGCGTGGGAACGTGGCCAGGGCGTGGTCAGCGGAGCGGAGTTTCCTGTTGGGTACGTAGAAGCATAGTCGACTGTTGAGATAGGCTGGGCCGGTTTTGTGGAGTGCCTTGTGTGTGTGGATCAGGAGCTTGAAGGAGATTCTTTTGTCGACGGGGAGCCAGTGCAGGTTCCTCAGGTGGGGGGTGATGTGGTCGCGGCATGGGACGTCGAGGATCAGGCGTGCCGAGGCGTTCTGGATTCTCTGTAGTCTGTTGATGAGCTTGGACGAGGCTCCAGCGTAGAGCACGTTTCCGTAGTCAAGTCTGCTGCTGACTAGGGCCTGGGTGACTGTTTTCCTCGTGTTTGTCGGGAGCCATCTGTAGATCTTGTGGAGCATGCGGAGGGTGTTGAAACAGGTGGAGGAGACTGCGTTGACTTGTTTGGTCATGGAGAGTTTTGAGTCGAGGATGACTCCCAGGTTGCGTGCGTGGTCGGTGGGGGCCAGGGGGAACCCCAGTGACGTGGGCCACCAGGAGTCGTCCCATGCGGAGGGGTTGGACCCGAGGATGAGGATTTCCGTTTTGTCTGTATTCAGTTTGAGGTGGCTGTCCTCCATCCAGTCTGCGACGTCCTTCATTCCCTGGTGGAGGTTGGATTTGGCGGTGAGGGGGTCCTTGGTGAGGGAGAGGATCAGCTGAGTGTCGTCGGCGTAGGAGATTATGTTGAGGTTGTGCTGTCGGGCGATGCGTGCTAGTGGCGCCATGTAGACGTTGAACAGCATCGGGCTGAGGGAAGATCCTTGAGGGATGCCGCAGATGATCTCGAAGGCCTCCGACCGGAATGCGGGGAGGCGGACTCTCTGGGTTCTGCCGGAGAGGAAGGAGGTGGTCCAGTCCAGGGCCTTGTCTCGGATCCCTGCGTCGTGGAGGCGCGTGCGTAGTGTGTGGTGGCAGACGGTGTCGAAGGCGGCGGAGAGGTCCAGGGGGATGAGGGCGTTGTCTAGTAGGATCCTGATGTTGTCTGTGGCGGAGATGAGGGCGGTCTCGGTGCTGTGGTTGCTGCGGAATCCTGATTGGGACGGGTCCAGGATGTTGTTGTCTTCGAGGTGACGGGAGAGCTGGGTGTTTACTATCTTCTCGATGACCTTAGCTGGGAACGGAAGCTGGGAGATGGATCGGAAGTTCTTGAGGTCGCTCGGGTCCGCCTTGGGTTTCTTCAGTAGGGCGTTAATCTCTGCGTGCTTCCAGTTCTCAGGGAAGGTGTTTTGAGTCGAGGAGTTCCGGGGTGAACCAGCTGACTCTTCTGCTGGTGTCTCTGCTGGCGGGGTTTTTCAGCGGGGCGACGGTGTTGACGCGGTCGTTCATCCAGCGTTCGAGGGTGAGTGCACCTTCATCGGGGTTGGTGGGGTTCGTCGGAGGGTTGAGTACGAGGCTTGTCTGTAGTTGTTCTTCAGTGACTTTGCCCCAACAGCGGCGGGGGGGTCTGTGGTGTGCGGTGGTGTGTGAGGGGTTTTCGGAAGGAGAAGTGGAAACAGTGGTGGTCTGTCCATGTGAGTTCGGAGGCATGGTTGAAGGTGACGTGGGGGCTTGAGGAGAAGATGGCATCTAGCGTGTGGGTCGGCGTCGTGACGAGCTTTTTCAGTCCGAGGTTGGCGAGGTTGTCGATCAGGGTGGAGGAGTTGCTGTCGTTGTTGTTCTCCAGGTGATAGTTCAGGTCTCCGAGGAGGATGTAGTCGGTGGATGTCAGCGTGTGCGGGCTGATGAAGATTCTTAATCTTATCCTTCATTCGTAAATAGTTCAATTCGTATAGCTGTTGGTACTGCCTAGATACGAATATCCCGAGATATCTTATAGGGTAAGACATAGTTGCTTGTATCTTTAAGCAGGATGGAAAAGAGTTCAGATCTGCGTTGAGGGCAAGGACTTCGGTTTTATTCGCATTTATTTTATACCTGCCGATTTGTTCAAAATTCAAAAATTCCCTTAAAACCATTTCAAAATTGTCTTTATCGGGAGTCAGGTATAAAATAAAGTTGTCTTCAAAAAGTTTCAACTTGGCCATGCCAGGGATTGGTGGTTGAATAGCAGCATTATTTCTTTTTTTGATAACCAAAGGCTCTATAAAGAAGGTAAAAAGCAATGGCGAAAGCGGACAGCCCTGCCTGGTTCCACGTTTTATTTTTATGGTTCCTGCTCGACTTGAATTTATTACTACCAGAGCCGTGGCTCCCTGGTAGATATTGCGTAACATATTAATGACCTGGGCAGGAAAACCAAACCGACCAAGGGTAGCAAACAGGGTTCTCCAATTCACAAGGTCGAAAGCTTTCTCAGCATCAACCATTACAATACTTGCCGGAATAAGATTTGTGTTAAAATAATCCAAGGTATGTATTAAAAACTGAGTTTTGGCTGTCATTGATCTACCAGGTATTAAGCCAGTCTGATCTCTGTGAGTTGTCTCTTGGGCGGGAAGTAAAAAACGCTCTGACCATACTTTCATCAGAATCTTATAGTCTGAATTCAAAAGACTGATGGGCCTATATGAATTTACATCTAAAGGGTTTTTATCTTTTTTAACAAAGGACACAATTATCGCTTCTTTAAAACCAGTGGGAACTAAACCACCCTTTTTAACAAAGTTAAATAATTTTATTAAGGGGGTAATTAGTTCTTTTAAAAAAACTTTATAAAACTCGATAGGGAAGCCATCCTGCCCACAAGCTTTTGCCCCAGCAGTTGTTTTAATGGCAGCCGATATCTCTGCGGCTTCCACATCCAAACCCAATTCGCTGACCCGATTATCTGACAGTTTGGGAACATTCATATTTATGAAGTATTCCTGGATCATCTCCTCCTCCACTAAATATTCAGTAGAGTAAAGCTGGCGAAAATGGTCCACAAAAATCTGGGGGATCTCGCCGCTATTAACTACTTCTAGACCAGTCCGGGGTCTAACACTTTAGATATTATAGCTGATTCTTGTTTTTTCCTTGTTGAGTTTGCCAAGAATTTACCAACTGGTTGACTTTCTTCATACACCCTTTGTTGAAATATCTGTGAGTTACAGACCTCTTCTAAAATGAAAAAGTCCCTCAACGCTGTTTTTGCCTGCTCATATTGATTCGGGAGAAGCTGAAGTTAAAGAGCGTATTCCTGTTCCACCTCTGCTTGTAATTTAACTATCTTAGTCCTCCGGGTGTTGGACTGGGTGGCCGTAAAGGCTATTATCTGCCCACGGGCTGCCGCCTTAAACCCCCCACACTGAGAAGGGTGCTGCGGTATTCTCATTCATCTGAAAATATTCCAAGATCCACTCTCTAAACCTTTTTACCCAGTCCTCGTCCTGCAAAAGGAGACTGTCCAGCTGCCACCTGGGGCGCTCCCTACTTCCTCCCCCGAGCACCATTTCTACCCTGACATAAGCATGATCCGAAAAAGGGTTGCATCCAATTTCAGCCTCTTGAACCTTGAGAGATCTAGATGTTAGAAAGAAATCAATTCGAGACGCCATCTGAAAACGGTGTGAGTAGCAGGTAAAACATTCCTTGTCTGGATTGATTTCCCGCCACGGGTCTACCAGTTGGTATTCTTGTCTAATGGCGTCCACAAATTTTTTTGTATTTGGTTTTAGTTGTTTTTTGTTTTTGTTACAAGTGTCCTTCCTTAAGTCCTGTATAAAATTAAAATCCCCTCCAAAAATTACCTGTCCAGGTGCTCCTAACAATAACTCATTAATTTGGACCAGGGGTAAGATATCATCTGAAACAGGACCATAATAATTTATAAAATTAAAATTTTCCTCTGTAACCTTGTTACCACCCAGATCCATCTACCATGTGTATCCCTATGCACTTGTAAAACTTCCCAGGGAAATTTACTTGAGAAATAAATTGCTACTCCTCCCACCGCAAGGCCTGCAGACGCAAAAAAAACTTTTGAAAACACCTTGGGTATAAATAATTTAGGAGAATTGGATTTCAGATGTGTCTCCAGAAAAAACAAAACTTGGGGATTTAGTGATGTCAGCCATCTAATAAGAGTGCAATACTTCTTTTTGTTTAATATTCCGTTTGTGGTGACTGATAGGATTTTACATTTACTGGTTTCTATGCTTGATTCTTCCATTATAGTAGGCTCCTGGCCCACTCCATACCAAAACTTTAACTTGTGTGTTCTCTGTACCTTTTGCTCCTACTCTTTTTTCTGCTGTGAATCCTACCCCAAGCCCACCTTTCCCACCCCAGAAAAAGCCAACCCCCCCCACAAAATGTGGAAAACCCCTTGGTGACCACGCTAGCCACATTTCGCACCTCCTGTCTAACCTCATGGGTGTCATGTTATCACACCCTAGGTGGTCCCGCTTGTGAGAAGGTGGCCTGATATATGCTGTCCACTAGTTCTAGTGGGAACCCTGTATCATTCCAAACAACCCCTTATGGTGAATTGGTTAAAGACAACCTTTATTGAAAGCTATCCTAGTGGTAGCTATGGAGAGCAGCCTTCAGGCTAAGCCTTGAAGGAATGTAAAGCAGCTTGTTTTACCAGTCTATAATCTCTTGAATGATCAAATGAAAGGACAACCACACCAGGTATGTAATCAAAATATATGTATTTAGGTTAAAACACACCCCTCTAGTCTCTTTATGAGACTGGAGTTCGAAGTACTTAATTTACAAGTTAGCAATCAACAGTACTAGCACAAATACACGTTTGGGCCCTAGGGGCGTACCAAACCATATACCAAAAAAGTGGTATAAGAACCACGACTAGAATAGACACAAGGCCTAGAGCCTGTAGAATCGCTGGGACCCCAAGGAACCACCCAAGGTAGTGACACAGGGGACCCACGGGGACTGTATGCAGTGTGTGAACACAACCGCGGGTTCCCGTTAGCTTCTATAGGCAATGTCGCGGTTGGAAATTTAAAGATTAAGGACACTTAGAATCGAGTTAGGACCAAACCCTTTTGGACTTAAGAAGTTCTAGAGCTAGCACCCACGGGAGCACCAGAGTACTCGAGTTACCTCACCCAGGGAAGCCGGGTGCATAGGTGTCTTTTGGTGTCGGGTTGCTTCGTCGATTACAATGAAAGCTGGCGAAGAACTGCTGCTGCCGTGAAGAGGAGAAGTATCCGAAGAGATCCAAGCCTGGATCTAGGATGGAAGGAACCTGAAAGCAGAGGGGACAGAGTCTGGGTCACTAGCCGGTGACCGAGGGCAGGATGGACCAATGCCCACAGATGTCGGGTGCTTCAGGTGAGTTGAGGGGTGTCTTGACTCTTCAGCCACGAGGTGCAGAAGGCGCCGATGACAACCAGGAGCTGGATTCGAGCTGTCCCACAAAGTCTGTCAAGTACTGCGGTATTGGTGACCAGATTGGACCCAACAAGCCTTGGCAACGGCAAGTCACTGGAAAGCAGATAAAGGACTGCGGTGCAGACCAGCAAGGTCTAAGGGACTCATCCAGCGAGGGTAAGTCGGGGCACATCTGGAGCAACCAGAAAAGCCCAATTAGAAGTGGAGTTACCTTCAGGGGGACCTACTAGCCAACAGGCTAGCGATCGTGAAGGAGACTCGAGTGGTCGCACTTGAAACTGGCCCACGGGTCACTCGTGGAGTGGAGGCCAGCAATCTTCGGTGTAGGAGATGCTCAAGGCTGGGGCTACTTGGATCCCAAAGCACAACTTCGAGGAGGACCAGGATGATAGTGCTGCTGGAAAAGTTCACAGTGTCCAGAGGTCACGGTTCCACATCACCCACGATAGCCACGGGCCTCAGCTTTGCTGTGGACTCAGGGTAGCCTCGGGGAAGTCTGGAAATCTACCTCTGGTGATGCAAAGACTTCGGTGTCCGGCGGGAGCTTCAGCGATGCAGACTGGTCAGTTGCTTCTTTGGTGCCTGCAGGGGAGTCACTCCTTGACCCCAAGGGAGATTTCTTCAGTCTTCTAGGCAAAGTAGAACGTCGAAGGTCCAGGATATATGTTGCAGAGTTTCGTCCAGGGTAATTTTAAGTCGCAAGGACTGGGTTTCCATACTTATACTATGTTATGTTATGTTATGTTATTTGGTATTTTTATAGCGCACAGCTGCCCCAGCAAAGGGGCGTCCTGGTGCTTTGACAGATGCTATAACATAACACACAATAAAAGAAAAGAAATTAACTAGATACCGGGAACAGGAAGGTTTTAATCGCCTGCCTGAAGGTGAGCAGATCTTCAAGAGCTCGAATGTGTACAGGGAGCGAATTCCATAAGCCTGCCGCTAGTACCCTAAAGGAGCGGCCACCCATTCTGCTCAGCTTGAAGCGTGGACAGATGGCCAGATGAAGCCCCTCCGATCTCAAGGATCTCGAAGGCATATAGGGCGTAAGAAGAGGAGCAAGTGCCGGCGGGGAAGAAGATTTCAGAATTTTAAAGGCCAGGCACAGCGCCTTGAACTTAATTCGCTGTCTAACCGGGAGCCAGTGCAAGGCCGTGATGGTACCAGACACTGAACAATGTCTGGGAAGGCCCACAATGGCTCGTGCCGCGGCGTTTTGTACTCTTTGGAGCCTAGAGGCCTCCGCTTGATTCACCCCTAACAGCAATGAGCTACCGTAGTCCAGCCGAGAAAGTATTGAGGCCTGGACTACAAGCTGTCTGGTAGGGGGATCAAAGTACTTTAGGACCGGCCTAGTACCACGCAAAATTCCGTAGCACGTGGCAGCCACCTTCTTGGTGTGATCTCTGAAGGTCAGCGCAGAGTCTACCCATACTCCTAGATTTCTCACTCCAGCAGCTGGAATAGGAGTGACACCAAGCTCCGATGGCCACCACTGATTTCCCCATAACTCCGCGTGCTTCCCTAGAACCAACACCTCCGTTTGGGGGTTGGACATACTCTAGGGGCCCACCTATGGGAGGGTTTGGAAAGAGGGGTGGTTACACCCATTTCCTTTGTCCAGTTTCGTGCCAGAGCAGGGGCAGGTAGCTGGACTATGCACAGGGACACCAACTGTGCCAACAGTGCAGGAATTCAAAGCACCAGAGAGTGCTCCCGCCCAGCCCCAATGTACATCTGCCTGTCTGGGGGGGTGGTTACACCTCCCTGGGACAGGAAACCTATTGTCCAGGCCTCCCCTGCCGGAATTTCGGTCAGCAGCAGGAGGCCAGACCCGTGTCTGTGGCAGAGGCATCCATTTTGTGATGCCAGGGCTCAGGAAAGTCCTACCGGGTTAGACCAGTGTGAACATGCCTCTCCCTCTAGAAGGGTGGAATGCTACCCCCGCTGCCAGAACTGGTGGGGGGGTAGTAGTCCAAAGCGTTTGACACCAAACACAACATGTTTCCGTGCAGCCATCCCAAAGTTAGCATTTACCGCAAGGTTATAATGCACTTAAGAGTATATGGTCAGGCTGCACCACAAACAGCATCGGAGGAGGTACTCCGAACGCTGCAGAGGGGCTCTGCTCATGCAGGGGCACCCTCTCACATAAAAACCAAGCAATTTGCCTTCAGGATTGTTAAGGCCTGCCATAGGAGTGACTTATAGGTTTTATATGTGTGTGCAATGGTAGTGATATAGGAAGCCTATACCACAGTAAGAGGTGCAATCACACCCTTACCCAGGCTGCAGTAGCAGACCTGTGGTGCCATTTTGGAGTGCTTCCCAGGGGTGGCATAATACATTATGGCCTCTGAAGTGCCCATAGTATACCATGAATAAGGGGCTTATAAGGCACTCCAGAATCCAATTGGAAATGTACCTAATGTACATGGAAACTATTTTACAGAGAAAGCAGATAGACTGGGGCCCTGAATAGCAGGATCCCAGTCCAACTAAGTCATAAACCAGCAAAACACCAGGCAAAAAGTGGGCGCAACCATGTAGTCAGATCCCCCAGCAATACCATTAAAGCAATCCAAGGTTGGCTAAAGAATAAACACATCTTATATTAAAGGAAGTGAAGCCCTTTTCGTTGCCATATAATTACTCTATCTATATATCATTGCTTTACGCTCTGGATCCTGACGAGATCTCTTTTAACAATGCCTGGGCTTCTTCTAAGTCAGAAAACATGAAAAACTTCCCTTTAACTAAAACTTTCAATTTCGATTGTTGAGCGATTGATGCTTGAGCACCGTGGGCTTTAAACAGATTAAGAACCTTGACGAATTATTTTCTTCTCCGAGCAGCAGCGGCAGTCATATCCGAAAAAATGCGACACTTAGTAGTCTCATTTATTAAAAACTGCCTCTGCTGGATCGCTCTTTTCAAGATTCTTTCCTTGATATGGAAGTCTGCGAAATTCAACAAGATTGTTCTGGGTATCGTGGAATTGGGAAAAAGGTTGTGCTGGGACACGGTGAGCTCTTGTAATCGTGAGATCGCCCTCGAACTCAGGAAGAACTCTCTGTTTAATAAATGAGTTGACCCAAAGGAGGGTTTGGGAACCTTCAATACATTCAGGAACCCCAACAATCCGGAGGTTCGACCTCTGAGAATGGTTTTCAAGCTCCTCAAATTTGTTCTCCATGTAGCTTTTGTTTTTAGCTGCCTCCTTTACTTCTCCAATTGCCAAATTCATATGGTCCTCCAACACTGAAATTCTGGCTTCTGCCTCCTGGAGTTTGATGGGAAAGCATGTCGTCACTTCTTCGGTTTTCCCCAGCCGTTGATGCAGAGAGGCGATTTCTTGTTGTTGCATATTTTCATTTCGCGGACCTCTTCCAGTATTAGATTTAACATGTCTCTTATATCTAACTGATAGACATCAGAAGTCTCGATATTTTGGCTAAAATTACTTTGTATATCGGTGGCACCAATACTCATACTTCCAGCCTTGGGACCTGCCTGAGCGGATGCTGCTTCAGGCAATTATTTCCCTTGGGTTCCTGGTTGGAGTTGAGGTTGTTTTGGGAAAAAGGGGGTGGTGATGGACAGAGTTTCTGAATGATGCAGAATACTCTTACCAAGTCAAGAGATCATGGTTTTAATCCATCACCGTTTTTTAGCTCACTGCACCATCCCAGCTCAGAACCTGGCTACATGCAAATTAGTCTGTACCTGTCCCAGTGCATGATGGGAACAGGGCAAACCAAACTACCAAGCCAATTCTTATACTGGGAAGGAATCAAGCTTCCGGGGACCGGTTTCTGGCATCACAGCCTTCGTCGGCCCGGCTTGCCTGGATCCTGATGGTGCAATGAGCAAGGGACTCACGTCTGAGCATACCCTCCCACACTGAGTGTGGATGAAATCGATTTGGGAAAAAGGGGGTGGTGATGGACAGAGTTTCTGAATGATGCAGAATACTCTTACCAAGTCAAGAGATCATGGTTTTAATCCATCACCGTTTTTTAGCTCACTGCACCATCCCAGCTCAGAACCTGGCTACATGCAAATTAGTCTGTACCTGTCCCAGTGCATGATGGGAACAGGGCAAACCAAACTACCAAGCCAATTCTTATACTGGGAAGGAAACAAGCTTCCGGGGACCGGTTTCTGGCATCACAGCCTTCGTCGGCCCGGCTTGCCTGAATCCTGATGGTGCAATGAGCAAGGGACTCACGTCTGAGCATACCCTCCCACACTGAGTGTGGATGAAATCGATTTGGGAAAAAGGGGGTGGTGATGGACAGAGTTTCTGAATGATGCAGAATACTCTTACCAAGTCAAGAGATCATGGTTTTAATCCATCACCGTTTTTTTTTTTTAGCTCACTGCACCATCCCAGCTCAGAACCTGGCTACATGCAAATTAGTCTGTACCTGTCCCAGTGCATGATGGGAACAGGGCAAACCAAACTACCAAGCCAATTCTTATACTGGGAAGGAAACAAGCTTCCGGGGACCGGTTTCTGGCATCACAGCCTTCGTCGGCCCGGCTTGCCTGAATCCTGATGGTGCAATGAGCAAGGGACTCACGTCTGAGCATACCCTCCCACACTGAGTGTGGATGAAATCGATTTGGGAAAAAGGGGGTGGTGATGGACAGAGTTTCAAAATGATGCAGAATACTCTTACCAAGTCAAGAGATCATGGTTTTAATCCATCACCGTTTTTTAGCTCACTGCACCATCCCAGCTCAGAACCTGGCTACATGCAAATTAGTCTGTACCTGTCCCAGTGCATGATGGGAACAGGGCAAACCAAACTACCAAGCCAATTCTTATACTGGGAAGGAAACAAGCTTCCGGGGACCGGTTTCTGGCATCACAGCCTTCGTCGGCCCGGCTTGCCTGAATCCTGATGGTGCAATGAGCAAGGGACTCACGTCTGAGCATACCCTCCCACACTGAGTGTGGATGAAATCGATTTGGGAAAAAGGGGGTGGTGATGGACAGAGTTTCTGAATGATGCAGAATACTCTTACCAAGTCAAGAGATCATGGTTTTAATCCATCACCGTTTTTTAGCTCACTGCACCATCCCAGCTCAGAACCTGGCTACATGCAAATTAGTCTGTACCTGTCCCAGTGCATGATGGGAACAGGGCAAACCAAACTACCAAGCCAATTCTTATACTGGGAAGGAAACAAGCTTCCGGGGACCGGTTTCTGGCATCACAGCCTTCGTCGGCCCGGCTTGCCTGAATCCTGATGGTGCAATGAGCAAGGGACTCACGTCTGAGCATACCCTCCCACACTGAGTGTGGATGAAATCGATTTGGGAAAAAGGGGGTGGTGATGGACAGAGTTTCTGAATGATGCAGAATACTCTTACCAAGTCAAGAGATCATGGTTTTAATCCATCACCGTTTTTTAGCTCACTGCACCATCCCAGCTCAGAACCTGGCTACATGCAAATTAGTCTGTACCTGTCCCAGTGCATGATGGGAACAGGGCAAACCAAACTACCAAGCCAATTCTTATACTGGGAAGGAAACAAGCTTCTGGAGTTGAGGTTGTGCCTGAAGTTTCATTTGGGGAGACATCAAGTTTAATGAAGCATCAAACGCTGTCCTCCTATCCTCGTCCATTGCTTCTTGTGCCTGAGCTGGAATTAGCATGGATGGAGCCATCTCTGCTAAGCTTGAGGGAGTTGAAGATGTTGGAGGCACCCCTAAGTCTTGAGCTGGGACTTGGGCTTGTGTTTGACCTTGGTGTATCATCGATCCTTCCGAATTATCGGATACAAAATTATGTTGAGGTGAGTCCCGCTCTTTGGGAATCAGGTCTGAAGAGACCGGTTCTGGCCCTGACCCTGATAATAGGCCCTTAGATGTCTCCGAAGCTGAACTTGGGCTTGGGCTTAAGGAAGAAGATTGTGGAGTGGCTTTTTAAAAAAAAAAAAAATGGAAATTCCTTCAACTCTTTTAAATTTTTCTTTGGGCCATCTAATACAGAGTTACCTTGTTGATACTTGATAGGCACAACAACAACCTCAATCAACTCCGATGTAATAATCACTGGTCCCTCATGTTGCGGAGAAGCGGTGGGGGGCGACTCCTCCTCCGAGCTTTCAAGAGTACTATCGAGCCCGGGGGAATTAGAGTTGGAGTTAGAGTTCTTTTCGTGATAGGCCCTACGTGCGGCTTCTTTTGCCTGTGCTAGGTGTGTTTTTGCCTTGAGGCGGTCCACAGAATCTAGTTTAGTGGCAGAATTAACATTCTTCAGAGGCTTACCCATTTTTATCCCCCTCTTCAATCTCAATATTTCAGTGTCTCTACTTTCTTTGGTTTAGTTTCCTCTCCCCCTTTTTTTTTCCCCCTAAATATTCTTAATTCTATTACTTGTGCCTCTTCGTGTCTTTTTTTTCATATCTCCCATGTCCTGTTTCCATCCCCCACAGGCTCTCTTATTCCAATTAGTCCCAGATATCTCCCCGAGTGTCTCCCCCCGGTCCTCCGTACCTGGATTTATTTCCACCTCTTCCCGGAGATTCCTCGTCCCGTTTTTTTCCCGTCTCCCGCTCTAATGGACCGCCCGACCGCCATCCTGTTACCAGCTCTGAATACCATACCGGCTGCCTCCAGAAGACCAGACCGCCGCAGCATCAGGAAGCACAGGCTCAGAATCAGTCAGAGTCGAGCGGACGCCTCCATTTACTTCATCCGACAGTGGCGTTCGATGTCCGGCAACCTCAGTTCCTGAATCCTTGGCACCATTGGCACTCTTCACAGCTTGCTTCGGGGGTCAGAGAGTCTCAAAGAGTCTCACGTCCTGCCGCCGTCCTCGGCAAATAGCCCAGCATGGATCACCTGGAAATCACCCGCATCACAAAAACACTGAGAAAGCAGAAAACGCCAGCCAGGTACGAGTCGCCATTACTGAGGGAGGGGCAGCAGGTCACCTGTGGCTACCCGGGAGTGCTCCATCTTGTAAAGCTGGGGAACAAGGGGGCATGGTGGGAGTAGTAGTGCAGGCCTCCCACCCCCAATCATCCCTCCCTGTGAAGATGGCTACCTACCTGTAAGCTTGGTTGTTGTAATACAATGGCTACCACAGGCTTCTGGGTGGGAGGGAGTGCTCCACCCTGTTCAGGGGTGGGACAGGGGGCCTGGTGGGAGTTGTGGTGCTGACTGCCTGTACACATACAACCCTGGGATTGTAGATGGCTACCTTTGGGGTGAATCAAATGGGGTGTATGTTACATCTGTGAGACCTGTGTTGGGTATGGTGGTGCAGATGAATGGGATTGGGCCTAGGAGGTATAGGTTTGGAGTTGTGTAAGACATTACATGGCAGTGTTATGGTAGACATTTGTTGTGACTCACCAGCCTGCATTCCCCCGGCTATTCCTGTGAGACAGGATGCAGTATGGCAAGCACCTTCTCCTCCCATGCAGTGAATGTTTTGGGTGCAATAGAAGGGCCACCGTCAGTCCTCTAAGCCAGCTCATGGTTCTTGTTTCTCTTCTCTTTGACAACACTCTTCAGGTCATGCCACCGCTTCATGATTTCCTTTTTGGAGAGCGGGGTGGTCCCTACTGCATTGACCTTGTCAACTATCCTTGCCCACATTTGTGGCTAATGGTGTATGTTGGACCAGGATACCAAACACTTGTGGTTCTACTCTTCTCATCTACCATGACTGTCAACTCACTCTGTGTGAATTTGGGCATTTTATGTGTTGCCATGGTGTGTGATGTGCTAATGTTTTGAGGTGCAGTTGTGGGGGTGGTGGAGGTGGTGTGTTTGTTATTGTGCTGGTGTGATGTGTGCAGATGTGCCTCTCCTTTGTGCTCTGGTGTTGGGCCCTTCAGTTTTGGAGTATTGCAAACTATTCTGGTCAGGGAAGTGGCTGGTTTAATAGTCAGCTATGTGGGTGTGTCAAAATGGGGTATTGCTATCAGGTGTGTTGTCCTGTGATTTGTATATTTGGAGTTGCCATGGGGGTGTGTCATTGGGGGTGTTCGGTGTTTTTGGGGGCAGAGCTAGTTTGCTGTGTGCACTTGGTGGCCTTGTTGTGAGTTTTTCTTGTCGACTGCCATATTTGTCACGGTGCGTCCGCAGTGGTGGCTATGCTACAGCTCTTCCGCCGGCTCTCCCATTCATCACTGTTTGCAACCACGGCGGTCGGAAACAGCGGAACGTACCACTGTCACATCGGGGGAATGCTAATTTCACGGGTGGTTACTCCGCGGACCTGGTGGCGGTTTTGTGTGTTTCTGCCGTGAATCCGACCGTCACAGACAGTTTTTCACCAGCTTTGCCCGCTACGGGCGTTTTTTCGTTGCCACTTTCCACCGAGGTTGGATTTTTAGGGCAGTTGATTCTAATGGGGCCCCTGGTTTTGCCCCGGTACCGGCGGGCAGTTGATTTCCGCTACCATGGCGGTCGGGGTGGTTTTCCAACCGCCATCCTAATAGACCCCATAGTCTCACCTAAGTGAAAAGGTATGGTTCAGTAGGCTCAATACCATGGTTAATAATGCGAGCAGGAGCTGCCTTGCCTGCCAACTGACTGGGGGCAAGAGTGCTCTGGCACCTTTCATCACAGAGGAGCCCTGGGTCGAGGACTAAACTAAGGGTCAGTTCAGGCTTTGGAAGTTTCCCGGATGGCCACCTGACCCTGGTCATCATAGATGGATACTCCAAGCACCCAGTAGTGGAGATAATCAAATCCACGCTATTTAGCAAAGTAGGTGCAGTGCTACAAAAAATCCTCGCCACATTTGGTCTCCCAGAGGATGGGGGTGAGTTCAGTGATTTCCTTGAACAGTTGGGGATGAAGAATAGGAATGTCACAGTGGCCACAAGTGAACCGGATTCTTGAACACCTCAAGGCAGATTTACAAGAACTGGCGCATTTACAAGAAGTGGCGCAAGGATAGACAGATGCGTGATGCATCTTTTGGCGTACAGGCAGCGCATTGCTAGAGTTGTGTCGCAAGCACGACCCAACTCCACCAATGGTTAGGAATGGCTATTCCTGACATGCTACATCACTCCTTACGCCTGCTTCAAGCAGGCGTAAGGTTTTGCGCAGTGGTGTCGTAATAGTGACTCCGTGAAATCTTGTAGATTTCACTGCGTCACTTTTACAAAGCTTTTTTACGTCAGAACGCCCATCCTGCATACATTATACCTGACGCAGGTATAATGTAGCACAGGGTTTTACAACATGATGCATCACCCTAGATGCGTCACGTTGTAAATATGTCGCAAAGTAGCGCATTGTTTACGCACTTCAGCCAAAACACCATCCTCACAAACCCAGGGTAGAAAGCATCAAGTTTTTACCCCAAAATCACTCAAGACAGAAGTAAAGTGACCAATGAGAGATCTAGTCGATCCCAGTAAGCCAAAACATCCACCATCGAGCCAGGAGATCATGTCCTAATAAGGGACAGACACCCAGGGTGGAAGTTCTGCATTCCATATGAACATAGCCTATGGACAGTTACCACAGTGAATGGTATCCTGGTGGTGGCCTGCCGAGGCACCAAGATAGGGGCTAGAACTGTGTCCTGGTTCAAGAGAGTGGAAGCCAGCCTCATGTCACAAGACGGGATGAGTCAAGAAAGCAGTCTGGCGTCCTGAGAGAGCCATCAGCATAAGAAACAAGAATGGAAGAGCATACAAAGCGTAGCCAAACAACACTGCCGGTGACAGCCAACACTGCATCGATGGTGACCCCCAGCTCACCCCCAGCAGAATCACCAAGTGATGAAGATGCCAGAGCATCGGAGCAAACCCTGGTGGTGCCACAAAGCCAGAGGTATGACCTGTGGCCCAACACAGCTCTCAGCCAGTGGTTGAGGCACTTTGGTGCCGATTCCAATCCTGGAGAAACCCGGTACGAATCGTCGGACGGAGCGTTTTCTCCATCCGACTCGTACCCGGGAAAAAGACCCTACAAACATGCAAGTACGATTCGTACGGAAACACCATTTCCGTACGAATCGAAAAAACACTGACCGACTGAAAAATACATACGAATGTGATCCGGGACAGTGCATACGCGACATTCGTACGGAGTGAGACAGCCGTTTACGTACCAGCAAGTACGATTCGTACCGACAGCACTCCGGACGGCAATATTTTTACGGCACCCAAAAAGTGCCGGAAAAGCTAAGTACGCCGCGCAGCGTGAGGAAAAGGGGGCCCGGTACGCGCCGAACACCCCCTCCAGCCCCCCCATGTACGGTGCGTACCCCCACCCGTGTATGTACACCCGTGTATGTACGAGTCGAACCCCCACCCGTGTATGTACACCCGTGTATGTACGAGTCGTACCCCCACCCGTGTATGTACACCCGTGTATGTACGAGTCGAACCCCCACCCGTGTATGTACACCCTTGTATGTACGAGTCGTACCCCCACCCGTGTATGAGTCGTACCCCCACCCGTGTATGTACACCCGTGTATGTACGAGTCGAACCCCCACCCGTGTATGTACACCCGTGTATGTACACCCGTGTATGTACGAGTCGAACCCCCACCCGTGTATGTACACCCGTGTATGTACGAGTCGAACCCCCACCCATGTATGTACGAGTCGTACCCCCACCCGTGTATGTACACCCGTGTATGTACGAGTCGAACCCCCACCCGTGTATGTACACCTGTGTATGTACGAGTCGAACCCCCACCCATGTATGTACACCCGTGTATGTACGAGTCGTACCCCCACCCGTGTATGTACACCCGTGTATGTACGAGTCGAACCCCCACCCGTGTATGTACACCCGTGCATGTACACCCGTGTATGTACGAGTCGAACCCCCACCCGTACATGTACACCCGTGTATGTACGAGTCGAACCCCCACCCGTGTATGTACACCCTTGTATGTACGAGTCGTACCCCCACCCATGTATGTACGAGTCGTACCCCCACCCGTGTATGTACACCCGTGTATGTACGAGTCGAACCCCCACCCGTGTATGTACATCCGTGTATGTACACCCGTGTATGTACGAGTCGAACCCCCACCCGTGTATGTACACCCGTGTATGTACGAGTCGAACCCCCACCCGTGTATGTACGAGTCGTACCCCCACCCGTGTATGTACACCCTTGTATGTACGAGTCGTACCCCCACCCGTGTATGTACACCCTTGTATGTACGAGTCGTACCCCCACCCGTGTATGTACCAGTTGTACCCCCACCCGTGTATGTACACCCGTGTATGTACGAGTCAAACCCCCACCTGTGTATGTACACCCGTGTATGTACACCCATGTATGTACACCCGTGTATGTACACCCGTGTATGTACGAGTCGTACCCCCACCCGTGTATGTACACCCTTGTATGTACGAGTCGTACCCCCACCCGTGTATGTACGAGTCGTACCCCCACCCGTGTATGTACACCCGTGTATGTACGAGTCGAACCCCCACCCGTGTATGTACACCCGTGTATGTACACCCATGTATGTACACCCGTGTATGTACGAGTCGAACCCCACCCGTGTATGTACACCCGTGTATGTACGAGTCGAACCCCCACCTGTGTATGTACACCCGTGTATGTACGAGTTGTACCCCCACGCGTGTATGTACGGTGCGTACCCCCAGTGCTACGCTACACGCTGGGGGTACCCACCGTACATACACGGGTGGGGGTACGACTCGTACATACACGGATGTACATACACAGGTGGGGGTTCGACTCTACATACACGGGTGTACATACACGGGTGGGGGTACAACTCCTACATACACGGGTGTACATACACGGGTGTACATACACGGGTGGGGGTTTGACTCGTACATACACGGGTGTACCGACTCGTACATACACGGGTGTACATGCACGGGTGGGGGTTCGACTCGTACATACACGGGTGTACATACACGGGTGGGGGTACGACTCGTACATACACGGGTGTACATACACAGGTGTACATACACGGGTGGGGGTTCGACTCGTACATACACGGGTGTACATACACGGGTGGGGGTACGACTCGTACATACACGGGTGTACATACACGGGTGTACATACACGGGTGTACATACACGGGTGGGGGTTTGACTCGTACATACACGGGTGTACATACAAGGGTAGGGGTACGACTCGTACATACACGGGTGTACATACACGGGTGTACATACACGGGTGGGGGTTCGACTCGTACATACACGGGTGTACATACACGGGTGGGGGTACGACTCATACATACACAGGTGTACATACATACACGGGTGGGGGTTCGACTCGTACATACACGGGTGTACATACATGGGTGGGGGTTCGACTCGTACATACACGGGTGTACATACACGGGTGGGGGTTCGACTCGTACATACACGGGTGTACATACACGGGTGGGGGTACGCACCGTACATAGGTGGGGCTGGGGGGGGTATTCGTCGCGTATGCGGGCTCATGTCTCCATGGTTGCTATTGCAGTTCGGTTCGTACGCTGTTTTTTCCTTACGGTTGTAACTTCGGACGCACCGTACGGATCGTACTTGCGCGCTCGGACTTAGGTTATCACATTTGTACGTAAAATCGTCCGGGGACGTGTCGGACACGTTTTCCGACCCGAGAACGTGTGGGGGAATTTTCCCACTGCGATTCGTATGGACTTTTTCCCATACGAATCGTACTTGCCAGTTTGTACGGTACTTGTACGATTCGTACGGAAAAAAATCCGGATACGAGTCGTACGGGGAATTTTTTTAACGGATCGGAATCGGCACCTTTGTGTGTGCTATGGGCCGAAATGTGACTCTGTCACACTATCCTTGGATGGGATGTAATGAGCCATCCTAACAGCTGGGCATTTCCAGAAGGATATAAATAAACGAGATCGCGATTCGTCGATGTCCCAGTCCCAAACCAAGATCCAGCATCTGCACCTGCACCATTAGAAACCCTTCCCCCGTCGCAGCCTCGTATTATATTGCAGACATTTGGAGCTATTAGAAGACACTTCACCCACAATTTTTAATAGCATCAAAAGATCTCGACAAGGTGGGTGCGTCTTCTCCTATGAAGCAGCCTCTCTTTGGAATTTGTCCCTCCATATGGTGAGATGGCCGCAAAGGCACTTGACGTTCACCTTGAGAAAAACACCAAATGAATGTAATCAAATTGGTAGGCCCTCACGTGGAAGTCTTCTGCATTGGAGCCCTTTTTACTTCAACATTTCTTCACCTGCCCCTGTGTTTCTCTATTTCTATTTCTTCTATTTTGTTTATATTGTGAACACTTGTGTCTATTTTTGTAGCTATTATTCTTTGTCTTCTCTATACCATGTATTCTGTCTTTTAGCCTTATTCATTTTCTCTGACACTTTTTCTGCCTCAGCTTCAGCACTTTCTCTGCTACTCTTTTTCTACACACCATCTCACTGTGTCAATTGTAAGAGTTGTGGCTTTGAGCAGAACATCTCAGGAGACAGAGAAAGATCAGATATTATCCATGAGTCAATTGCCTTGTGAAAGACAGGTGAATGCAGATTTCAAATAATTTAAGGGAGAAAATGGGTCTGAACTACCAAAGAAGACACTTTGGAAGCAAAGGCCTCTGGGATTCCAGAAAGATGTGGCCTGTGAACACGGTACTGCACATGAGTGGTCGGTCTTTTTGTGCACTACACAGAACGCCCACTATGACAAGTGTGATTTGGACTCACAGTCAATGAACATTCTCAAGCCAGGCTCACATCTAGGGTCAATGAAAATATAAAGTGAATTTAGCGACACGCCTCATGCCACATAGTACACAGTTGCTAAATCCAAGAATGTCACAAAATCAGACTCTACCAGAACCTAGGACTAAAGATCGGGGCTACCCACACTGACCAGCACACTTGGAGAAGGTGGAGGGCTTGGTTAGGGCCACCTGATTCATTACTTCACTCCCTATGGTGTAATTTTGCTCAAAAAGGGCTTTTAATGAGCAGGTGATGGCGGAGTGTCCCAGGTAATTTTGCCACTCTGAAATATATGAACCTACAGATTGAGTGAAAAACAAATTAAATGTGGTAACAACCTTTGACCTGGCATGTGACCAGCCCTGAAACTGAATCCCTGAAAGATTTACAAATATTTAACATTTCAGTAAAATCTTTGGAAATATATTTCCTAAATCAATAAACATGTCAAGTCACTGCCAGTTTCCATAAAATGACTTACAAACTGCCTTTCCTGCAATTCACAGAGATTCATGAAGAAATGGCTCTGGCCAGTCCTGTACTTGAGAATGAAGATACCGGGGCAGATTTACAAGCCCCTTGCGCCTCATTTACGCCGCCGTTGCGTCACTTTTGTGACGCAGCGGCGGCGCAAATCCTGCGCCATGGTGCGGGGTACTTACAACGTGACGCATCTGGGAGATGCGTCACGTTGTAAAGCCCTGCGCCAGAAGTAGGCGTTCGGGCACAGGGAGGGGGCCGTTCCGGCACAGGAACGCCTCTTAAAAGTGGCTGAGTGAAATCTACAAGATTTCACTCAGTCACTTTTAGACCCATGCTGCGTCAAAACCCTGCGCCTGCCTGAAGCAGACGTAAGGATTGACGCAGCATTAACAAGATAGGGCCTCCCAGCCTTGCTGGAGCTGCGTCGCGATTGCGACGCAACTCCTGCAATGCGCCACTTTTACGGCACAGATGCGTCACGCATCTGTGCTGTTTTTTCCCCATGGTGCGCCGCATTGTAAATGCGACGCATCCATGGTGGCGGAGCTGTGATGCACAATAACTGGCGCATCCCTGCTGATATGCAGGGATGCGCCAGTTATTGTAAATATGCCCCAAAGTCTTTAACAAATATGTAACAGCCGACAAAGTTCTCTGGAAGCCTCTCTGTTAAATCATTAAACATGTCTGTTAATCATACACAGCTATAGCAGTTTTTATAGTAATCTCTCAGTTAAACCATATCTGTCTGTGATATTCCTACCAAGCAGTGTCCATAAAATGATGCACAAACTGCATTTTATGAAAGGTTCAAATGCTTCTGCAGAAATGCCCAGGACCTGCTGTGTCTCTTTATCTTTTGGGGATCAGATGTCCTGCTGCTCTAATTGCTGTAGTTGGAAGGAGGGCCCCAGGTTTAATGCTGCTGGGCTGCAAGGCCGTCGCTTACAGAAGAAAGTTGTTCACCAGGAGTGCTAATGACCGTGCTCGACAGAGCACCACTCTCACTTGCTTTCCAGAAGGTTCAAGTAAGGGGCAGCAGCAGATCTTTGGGCAGTGAAACTAGTCATAAAGTAGGATGAGCACCCTAAGGGGGTACGGGAGTTTTTGGTCCAATTGTCGAGTACAGCTGACATTCCTGCAGGGTTGGTGCCAAGTCAGTTGCTGATCTTCTGTTCTTGCGACTCATGATGTCTGTATTCTTCTTTCATGTCAGAAGGATCTGATTTTCTTGTGTCAGGGGCTTCCCTAAATGCGAGATTTAGGGGTGTTAGGGGAGCGTCGGGTAGTAGCCAATGGGCTACTTATCCCTATGGTCACTACGCCCCCTATATGACTACTTCCTGTGGTAAGTGGGCATAACCCTGTTCCAGAATTCCTAGGTTTGCCATAGCAAAGTTGTATCCACTTCAGGTGTGGCACTAGCCTGTGGATGAACACACCTGTCTGACTACTAATTTTCCATACTGTCCAGGTGCCAAAAGGGCTCTGGTCAGAGGGCTCTGCTTTTTCTCCTGAGAGGGTAGCCAGATTTGCATACCAAAGGCAGTGGGCTCTTTGAATCTCCATGCCTTGGAATGCTAATTTGCAGATCATCCTGTGGGACTGGGTGTAAACACCTTCTGCTAGAGCAGGCTTTGTTCCTGACCTCCCGAGAACAAAGGTCCTCGCCCCCGGGGAGAAGGGCGGGGGTCAAAAACTCTAATGCGGGGGCAGGCTGACTCTAAGGTGCCCACTGGGTGCATGTATTAATAAATAAATCAGTGGAATCAGTGTAGGTTTATTAATATGACATTTATTATGCCTGGTTTCAGTAAAGCCATCATTAAGATGGGAGACTCGTTTTTACCAGTGCCCCACACATGTTTTAAAATGGCTTCCCAGATCACTTGTATTGGCAGTAATGGAACTGACCAGCACAGGGGCATATCTACTCATGCAGATATGTACTCACATATAATATAATGTACCCTGCCTTAGGGCTGTAAGGCCTGCTGTAGAGGTGACATAGATATTACATGCAGTGTTAGGGGGCATGGCACACAAATGTGTGTTATGTTATGTTTTCACTTTTTAGAGCACCCTGTCACTCACCCTCTAGTGGGTGTCTGTGAGAGTTTTGTGCTGGGTCCCTTACAATGAAACGAATAAATGATGGAGGGAAGACTGAACAATGTCAAACACTCACCCCCCTGTACAGAGATCTGGGCCTAAATCCATAGTTTTTGAGCTTACCACACAATTCCAGTTTGCTAAGCCAGGGCCTCCCTGGACCAGAAACAAGCACCCTAGGATCTGTTTTGGGGTAACACTCCTAATCAGCCAGGATAGCTTGACTCCGGTGGCATGGTGAGCATGGGACCCACATCTCTTCATACCCGTCCCACTTAAGGTGTTAAACTCAAAAAGAACATATAATTGACGGAATGCTGAACAATGTCAAACACTCACCTCCAGTACAGAGATCTGAGACTAAATCTGTAGTTTTATTGCTCACCACGCCATTCCAGTTTGGACCCAGCCATATGCAAATCAGTCATGACCCTGCTCCTCATGAGAACAGTCTAGCCCGAACTGCTGGGCCTGATCCTCCCTGCACCGGAAGTAAGCATCCTAGAACCGGTTTTGGGGTATCTCCTCTCATCAGCCAGAATAGCCTGACTCCGGTGGCACGGTGAGCATGTGACCCACATCTGTGCATGCCCGTCCACTTAGGGGAACAAATACAAAAAGAACAAACGATGGAAGGAATGCTGAACAATGTCAAATATTCACCAACAGTACAGAGATATGGACCTAAATCCATTGTTGTTTTTTTGCTTGCCAGTCCATTCCAGTTTGGAACCAGCCATATGTAAATCTTGACTGATCTGCTCTGCCAGGCCATGTCCTCCCTGGACATGAAAAAGCATCCTAGGACCGGTTTCAGGGTATCAACCCTCATCTGCCAGGTTATCTTGACTTCGGTTGCATGGTGAGGACAGGACTCACATCTGGGCTTACCCGTCTCACTTACGGTGACGGAATTCAAAAAGAACAAATGATGAACGGAATGCTGAACAATGTCAAAACACTCTCCCCCAGTACAGAGATCTAGGTCTAAATCCATCATTTTTTTGCTCACCATGCCATGACAGTTTGGACCAAATCAGTCTTGAACTTCTTCCCATGGGGTCCCTTAGAGTTGCACAAGATATGCTGCACTTCTTAGGGACCCGCTTTAGTACCTATGCCATAGGTACCCGAGGTAGTACCTACTAGGGACTTACAGAGGTGCTGAAGGCCTGGCCACTTGGGGATCAAGTGACCAGTTGTCTTTTTTGGAGGAAAGAACACTGGCACTGGGGACCTAGTAAGTAGGAACCCAGAGTGCTTCAGTCAAAGTTGCATCAAATACCACTCAAAAAGTGGGGGGACTACTGCAACAACAACCTAGTTTCCTACAAGGGTTCCCTCTGTGTCTCCTCCATTGGGCCTAGGTGATCAGGGTATCCCTACCTTACATATTTTTTTTAATTGTTCAGGACAGGGGGCTTAGTCCCCGAGTCATGCATGACGGCCAGCAATATTTTTGTCATGTTGCTGGCAGCCATTCAAAGCGCTCGCTCCCACAGTAGTTTGTCTCCTGCGGGAACCAGATGAATGAAGGGAAATAAAGCTCCCTTGGCCTACCATAATGCTCTATCTTAAATTGCCGCTCCACAAGGATCGATCGAGACTCTCGCAGACCCAACCAACAAGATATACAATTATCAACCTCAATTTCTCCAAAATTACTGAAAGGATTTACACCAAATCACAAGTAGCACAATCTGTGGACCAAGATCTAGCCTCCTGACAAATTTGGTGTCATTCCGTTGAGCAGTTTATGCTGTAGCCGCGTCTAAAGCAGTCAATGCAAAATGCATTTTTGGACCCCCCATTTTACTCAACCTCCGCTTGACGGTCCATCCCGAAACTTTCCATAGGCAAACTAGTAAAAAAGTAGCAACTTTTTGGAACGCTTCGTAGAGATTCATCAAACTGAGCCATTATTTTTAGCAACACAAAAAATGTTTTTCCGATAGAACAGCTGATTTAACTATACACCCCGCCAATCAATTTCTCACAACATAAAATGAACCACATTGCACAGATTGCTTATGCTGTCTGTGCAATATGACAAGAAACTACAGTACGTGAAGTCATCTGGTGGTACTTGTCATGATATGCACAGAGTTCTGAACGGATCAAAAGTTCTCATTATTGATTAACCTTTATTGGCTGGCCACAACATTAGTTACAATATAAATCATTTGTTGGTGGTACCATCCTTTTTTAGGAATTATGCTGTGTTTTAAAGTGATTTTACTCTGTGTGAAATGTTGACCATCTGCTGGGATTCCATGAATGATGTTTTTGTCATAGAGGTTATGGAAGGTGCTCCAGAAGCAAAAATTAGAGCATATTTCTGTAAATTCGCACTATCTTCCTCAGCCATATGAGAATAATACCTGACATTCTCAGTAAATCATGTATTCTATGTCAGGACAGGAGACGAGGATTATGCATTGCTTTCTTCACTCTTTATTCACTGCAGGTTCAAAGGTAAAAGTAAAAATACTGCAACAATACTACAACTCCCATGAACCACAGGGAGTAGCCATGGCCACCAATAGCTCAATCAAATAACAGTCCAAGAGTCTATATAATACAGATCCTTCCAAGTCCTTCCTCTTTCTTCACTGCTCTACGTCAGTTAAGTCGCCTTTTCATTGCTTCCTGACCGTATAGTTAGTGGGATAATTGGGGTTTCTGGCGTAGCAATGTTTAATTAAGTGTGTTGACAGCAAGCACTCGCACTTTGACTTAAGCGATATCTTGAAAGTAAATTGCTTCATTCCGCTTGGCAAGCAAACCGCCGAGTGCGTCTCTTTTACTGCGTGGGTGCACTAGATGGCGCTCTTTTGCACTTCCCAATGCATTCCTTGTGCTGTGGAGCAGCTCTGTCAGCACTAAGTGTGGGCGGAGTACGCGGAGGGGCACTCCGCGGAGTTCCACGGAGTTAAAAAAAAACTCAGTGGAACTCCCCTCTGCTCCACTTCAGTCCTACTCCCAATTAAAAAAAAAGAAAAAAAAACACTTACCTGCACTCTGGCATCTCCGGGTTGCCCTCCTCCTCGCTGTAGTCTCTCCTCCTCGCCGCTATCCTCGTCCTTATCGCCGGTCGTCAACCAAAAGTCAAAAGTCAAAAAGGTACTTTATTCGACAAATCAATGCCATAAAAGTAAACATGTAAGAGGAAACGTTTCGTCAAAAAACAGTGTTTTAAGAATAGTAATTAACATTTTAAAATTTTGTAGACCAAAAAATAGAGTTAGAGTTATCAGATAGAGCAGAAGGTTTCATATAAAGTGCATAGTGCCATATTCACATTACTATATGCAATAAGGAAACAAGTTAACATTCCTGACTGGAGCAGATGATAACATAAAAAATATAAAATACTAATAGGTGGAGTACAAAATTCTACATTTACATTATCGTAAGCAATTGAACAAATATTAATATTTAAGAAGTGAATTTTGATGCTCACAATATAATAGACACTGCAAATTAAAATTAAAAACAGAACAGGGGGTATCCAATGACGTGCAAAATGCTGGAATATAAAGTGCAACATGCTAAATTTACAGTTTAAATAACAGTAAACATTTGAATAATCATGGTTACTTAAAAAATTATGATTCTATAATAATTATCAAGATGGCAGTTTTTTTCTGCATCTAATGGCTCCTGAGAACCTGATAAAAAACTTGCAACCCCAAAACAGACCA
Organism: Triturus cristatus; assembly: GCF_964204655.1. NCBI lineage: Eukaryota > Metazoa > Chordata > Amphibia > Caudata > Salamandridae > Triturus > Triturus cristatus. The sequence continues at coordinate 1,197,124,429 of NC_140582.1, read as the reverse complement.
TAGGCGAAGATAGCATTTGGAGGTATAGCAAAGCGGGCCTAACTTGGAAAAAATGACAATCTTTAAAAAGAGGTCGCCAACCCCTACCCCTTACGCAGTCCACGCAAGATGTAAAACGTAGGGGTCAGCAGCGAGGATGGCGAGGAAGAAGTTCCCACGGTAAGGAGGAGGTCAGCCCGGAGAGACCAGAGAGCAGGTAAATGTTTTTTAATTTTTTTTATTTGGGCCCGATGGCATAGGGGATAACTCTGCTCAGCCACAGAGTCTGAGTTTTGCCTGAAATCCAAGTTGCCAACAGAGCGCCTCATTTACGCTGCCGTTGCGTCACGTTGTAAAGCCCTGCGTTCCGGCGCAGATAGGGGGGCGTTCCGGCGCAGGAACGCCTCTTAAAAGTGGCTGAGTGAACTCTACAAGATTTCACTCAGCAAAACTCTGCAAACTCCGCTAGCAGAGCGGAGTTTGCCAGCCGGGGTTAGTCAGCAGTGAAGGAGGTAGAGCGTCTTCCCGCTTTGTGCCTCCTTGCCTGACACTGCAGAGGCTGTACAATTGAAGGGCTTAGTCCTAAAATGTGTTTTTCTGGTGGTGACACAAGGCGAGTGCTGCACACGTGGAAAGCTTCCCACCTAGAAGGTAAGTAAGACCTCAACCACCACCTCCGAGCAAAAGCAAGGGGGCTTATATAACTTCAGCAAATGAGTCCCCCCTAAGTAGACTTCTGGTAGTTCAAAACACCGCGGCTCGCCTTGTCTCAAACTCCCCTGACAGAACAGCTTCTCTCCATCTATTACAATGTTTACACTGGCTTTCAATACACACGCGGGTCAAATTTAAGATATGCTGCATTGTGCACAAAGCTGTAAATGGTAAAGGTCCTGGCTATCTAGCAGAAAAACATATTCAATACCAGCCACCTAGATCTCTACGCTCAGAAGACAAATCCTTGCTACTTGTCACGCGTTTTATAAAATCCCGCTTGGGTGGGAAGGCATTCTTCAACCTAGACACCTATTATTGGAATCAGCTCCCTACTCATCTCCAGAAATACCCAGATTACCTTCTATTTAGAAAGCTCCTTAAAACCAAGCTTTTCTAAAATACCCGCTTCTCACCTGCCTTGACTGCAGCACCTCCGTAGCATGCAGATACCCCTTTGGGAGTGATTCGGGCACTTTACAATTTAATAATAATGATAAAAATAATGATAATAACTCATGCCGGGATGAGGGGGTGCTCTCACCCTTAAAGGTGCAGTCCCAGAGGGACCACGACTATTCACCCTCATGTACCTCTGAGGAGGTTTGCCCCCCACCAGCGACGCCTTCCTGTAGAGGTGACAAGCTCCATACCCAGACCATCTCTCAGGCGCTTGCTCCTCTGAAGAAGCATGTCGCCAAACTGTTGGCCCAAGTATATAAAGGCACAGGGATACTGTGGGATGGAGGGGCTGGGCCTAGTGGGATGACCTCGGTCCCCACACACAAGACCGGCAACAGTGACACAGGGCACCTGGAGGGCTTTAGCCGACTGGCTTAAGTCTTCAATAAGTATGCGCACGCTGAAGGATGCATCCCACTGGGAGGAAGAATCACCCGGGGTATTGGGTGACGGCGTCGCAATGGATCCCAAAGATAGTGTTCACCGATTTGGGGGAGGGTGACTTAGAGGACGATGACTTTTCCTCCGATGATGTCCATGACTAAGGCAGATTCTGGCGCCCACATTCGGCCAACTCAGATTCATATGAGGGAGACTCTGCTGTAGTAGCATGTTTGATCTAAGGGAATATATTGACCGCGATCCGCGAAGTGGGTCCCTCAGAGAAAGGTAGCGGAGTATGTGGTGAGCAAGCTCCGCCAACCCACTAGTAAAGAGGTTAGGGCCCGCCTATGGGCGGAGTGCCCCACACCATCCCAAGGCGATAAGGTCACTGTGACCCAGGATATTGACCCCAAATTATGCACCTTCTTCGCCAAATACATGAGGGACCCCAAGAAGGGGATAGAGAAGTACTTGCGAGCCTGCCAAGACAAACCTCCTTAGCATAGTGGGCCGCTTAACCAAGATAATTGAACTGGGGAACAGGCTAAACAGCCAGAGAGACCTATCCCCACAGACGACATAGCGGGCTGGGCACAAAGGGCGATCTGCCTCATTGGCAATGCCAACTGCGCCCTCTCTGCGGAATGTCGTAGTCCCCTGAAGTTCAAAATCGACCCCAAGCTGGGGGAACATCATCCTCGGAGGCAGGTCCAGTAGCGCAGGGCACCCTGTTGGGTGAACCTTTCGTCAAAAAACTGGGAAAGTTCATCTTCATGTTCTCGGCACTCGACAGGGCCTAGTCTTCAATGACAAAGATCTTACCGGGGAAGGTTTCTGGAGGATCCGGAACCGGCAGGGGTCACTCCACCAGCCGCCAGACCTTCCAAAGGACTAACTGACCGCAAGCGAGAGGAACAACGGATGGGGCGATGGCCGTCAAGGATCCTTCTATCCATCCCACAGCGTCAGGAGAGGGAAGCATAATCGAGCCTGAGGAGGAGCAAACAACCGCAATGGATACAACGGTAAGCCCCTTTCTGTCATCACCGCTCAGCTTGGGGGGAGGTTACGCCTATTTGCACATAAATTGGCAGAGATAACAGCAGATCAGTGGGTACTGGAGACCATCCAAGGGTGTCACATAAAGTTCTATGGAACTCCAGCTGGAATAGTGAAACCCCGCCCTCTGTCTTTTTCCACTCAAGAGATGTCCCTGATAAAACCGAGAGGCGCAGGACCTTCTGGCCAAGAATGTGATACGCTTCTCAGACCTTTACCCCAGAGGTTTCCTCAGTACGCTGTTTCTGGTTCCAAAAGAGGGACGGGGGTTCCGCCAAGTTATCAGCCTCAGGTCTGTCAACGAGTGTCTGGTTTACAGCCATTTCAAGATGGAGGGTATTCACCTCCTCAGGGATCTGCTTCTACAGGATGAATGGTTAGCACATCTATATCTCAAGGATGCCTATCTGATGGTCCCCATCTTCTCTTCACATTGCAGGTACCTCCAATTAGAATGGAGAGTGCAGATCTTTGATTTCTGGACCCTGCCATTTGGCCTATCTTCGGCACCTTGGTGCTTCACGAAGCTCCTCAAACCGGTAGTGGAGTACCTCCGAACTCCGGGCATCAGGTTGATCATCTACCTGGATTACATCCTGCTGATGGACCAATCAAGGCACACCCCCATATCTCTCCTTCAACACCTAGGGTTTGTCATAAACCAACAGAAGTCAGATCTGACACCTCAACAGACCATAACCTTTCTGGGGTTCCGCATAGACTCCAGGGTGGCGACTCTGAGCTTGCCGGGCCAGAAAATAAGCAAGATGAAAAGGGAACTGAAGAAGGTTCTCAGGAGGGAAAGAATCTCCCAACGACAAATGGCCAGAGTTGTGGGCTTATTATCATCCTTGATACAAGCCATCTTCCCGGGACCACTACACTACAGAGCCCTCCAGAGGCTGAATGTAGCTCATCTTTGGAAGGGCTTTACTTATTCGGAACTGGTGACTTTGATGTCGGAAGCCAGGACAGAGATGCAGTGGTGGATAAACCACATGGAGACATGGAATGGGCAGGCAATATTCGGCTCCCACCCAAACCTGGTGAAAGAATCGGACACGAACAGTCTGGGTTGGGGAGCCAGATGCGGCTCGATCTCCATGTGGATGGAGGAGAAACTGAACCTCCACATCAGTTGTCTTGAGCTATTTAATCCCTCACAAGGGGCAAAGTATCATGCTGCAGACTCTTGAGGATATGCAGCACAACAGCAATGCAATATATCAATCGACTTGGTGGTACCCATTCACGTGTTCCCGCAGAATTAGCCAAGAACTTCTGGAATTACTGCCTCTAATGACAGATTTCAGTGATGTCGGAATACCTCCCAGGAGCACTGAATTTGGTGTCAGACTGTAACTCCAGGTACCTCAGGGATGCCAGCGACTTGAGACTCTGCCCAGGAGTATTTCAGGCTTCTTTGTCGCCTTGGGGTCCTTGCCAGGTAGACCTATTTGCCTCCAGATGGAACACCCAACTTCCTCGCTATGTCAGCTGGAGAACGGACCCGGGAGCGGAGACCATGGATGCCTTTCTGCAGGATTGGTCGACGGTTCAAGCCTATGGCTTCCCTGTGTTCCTATTTATCCAGCGAGTTGCGGCTCAGGTCAGGCGTCAGCGGGCGTCTCTTGTGTGAACACTCCAATCTGGCGCTCACAAGCATGGTTCCATTCTCTCCTGGAGCTAGCATGGGCCGCTCCAGTACGTCTACCCTCGTTTGCAAAGATCTTGACCGATTCCTTGGGCATGAAGGATTTCAGGCGACGCTGGCAAGATGTCAGGCTTTCGCAAGGAGCTAAATTCCTCATCCAACAGGTATAGGCCCCATGGACCACAAAGAGTAACAAATCAGCATGGAGAAGGTGGGTTCGTTGGTGTGTGGAGAAACACCTGGATCGTGAGGGCACCAGCATTACCGAAATCGTAAGTTTCCTGGCAGAACGTTTCCAAGAGGGTTTGGTACACTGCATCATCATCTCCTGCAGGTCAGCTAACTCAGCAGGCCATGTCCCACTGAACAATGTTCTGGTGGGTGAACGCCCCTGGGTAAGTAAACTCCTAAAGGGTATCAGGATGTCCCGTCCCCCGGAGCCCCTATAAGCGGGCCTGTGAGGTGTCAATCTAGCCCTGCGTTTACCTGATCGTGGCAGGACAATCAGTACCTTTCGAGGAATTAAATATCAGCAAAGCTAGCAAAGCTGCTCGGTCTTATTTCATGCAAGAGAGCTTCGGATGTGAGGGCTCTAGACCTGTAAGCAAGAATTTTTACCCCTGAGGGGGTCAACTTCAACATCTCCAGGAGGACAAAGACAAATACCAGGTCGGTATCTTATCCAGCTTTTCCAGATAACCCCAAACTGTGTGGTCAGGTGCCTGCAGGCATACAAAGATTAAGAATGGAGGTCTGCCCCCCAGGAGAACGGCAACTCTTGAATGCCATCAAAAAGTCTTACAAGACTATGTCCTCTCGGACCATTGCAAGATGGGTGAGATGGATCAAGGCAGAGGCCGACATTGATATTACTGAATTTGGAGCTAATTACACCAGGGGGGCTATGGCCTCCAAGTCTGTCAAGGTAGGGGGCAACCCCAAAGATGTCATGAATGCGGAAGATTGGTCTTCAAACTCCACTTTCAAAAGTTTCTTATTTAAACCAATCTACAATGCAGCCACACTGGTGGTAAGTAAGCTTTAAACATGCATAATCCTTGCCTCCAGTCCTAACATACAATTAAACATTTCCTCGGTAGCATGAAGGAAAGTTTCACTTCTATTACGGACGTGGAGGCGAGGATTACCACCCCTGGCATGTATCTCCATGCTACCCTCCCTTGGGGAATAAGGGAACTAGCTCTACACTAATGCTGGAAATTAGTGAACTGAATTCTGTGTCTCACAGGAATGTATTAGGGGTCTTACTCAATTTCAGTATACTGTTATGTACTTTCGTTCCAAATGAATAGCAGACATTTTGTGTGAGATGCTTTTCAACAATGGCTACCGAACACATATAACAACAGAGTAATGTTGTGGTTATTATCGTTATTCTCCTCATAATGGTTTGTTGCTTTTTGACCGGTTATGCCATGCTTGGTTGAGGATATGCTTATGTGGGAAGTATTAACGTTTTTCCATATCCTCTTAGGTTCAGATTCAAGACAGAATGAGGTCCACTAAACTTCCTTCATTGAAGAAGAAGAAGGACTATGACATTATATAGAATTCCGGACTGTTACTTGATTGGGATATTGGTGGCCATGGTTACTCCCTGTGATTCATGTGAGTTGTAGTATTGTTGTCATGTCCTTAGGATAGTCCCATCATGTACATACAAATTACATATAGTTTTTTCCCTCCACACGACATACCGGTTCTACCTAGGTGACCTTTTATCTAGTAGCTTACTTCTGCCTCTTCGACAACCAGGCTCTCGGTATCCTATCTTAATCCCCCTGACGTACATAGACATGTCCTCGGGCACAGCAGATTTATTCTGTACAAGGTCACCACTTTTTTTCACCCATGGCCAACAGCCAGCTGTGCATGAGTATTTTGTTTAGAAAAGGATTAACAAAGGATTAGTGAATGTTTTCAAAACATATTGATTCCAGAAAAACCCTGAAGTGACCACTTTAGTATAAAAGACTATCACTCCCCCTTACAGAGAGAGAGAGAGAGAGAGGACAATCCCTTCCAGGCTGGACCGAGGCTCTGCAGGCTGATCCTTCGATAAGCAGAGACCTGACATCCCTTGCGGGATGCCACCCTCGACGCAGAGACGGGGTCCTTCATTCAGAACCAACAGATGAGGGGTTAGTATTTCCCTGGGGGTTTCTCGGCTCAATTTGGCTCCATTAGGACCTATCCTTACATTTACATACACAGGCTTCACCCACATATCCAGGCTGGGTACATTGAGGTAGGCTACGCATCATAGGAGTTAGCAAATGGTACTGTTTTATATAATCTGCTTTTATTCATGTTATTAGCAATATGATAGAAATGTATCTACTATTTACTGTATTGGTTTCTAGTGATCACTTTTGTCTGCTCATGTCATTTGATTGTCGCAGCTAACATGTTTCACCCTAGACTGACACTTGACCAATAAATACTTATTGAAACTGTTCCAATCGTTATTCTATGTGTGTCACGAGTGACGGAGCGAAAGATACCGTATTGTTTCCACGATACCTGAGGAATCAGGGTTGTCATGTTCGGTGGTTGCCAGAAACTACACACACCGCTGTAGAACACATGGGGATGGTGTGGCACCGAAGAGCTAGCTGGTTTAACGGCTGACTCATCCTGTGGGGGTGTCCAGAATCTGTCTGCACAACAAGCACTCAGTTTAGTTCATCCAAAACGTGCAAGTCCTGGGGGGTCCTAGAACGTACATGAAATGGTGCTGCCAACGTTGGTTTGGTTCTTATATTAAGAGTAAAATCTGAGTAGTTCAGTCATGCTTTCTCAGACAACCCTACTCACCTTTTTCAGAGATGTCTGAAGTGGGAAGGATAATCCTCCTCAGCTGAGCGGGCACACCCACTGTATTGGGTAAAGGTTTTAGACAAGCTTGTAAGGATTTAAGGTTCCCATATTGTGCAAAACCCTACCTACTAAAACCTATATTGCTCTCCTTCCAAAATGACAGAACGCGCAAGTAGCAGTGAACCCGCAAATAGCGGTGGAAGTGATGAAGGAGAAGAATTTGCTAATGCTCTTAACATTACAGAAAATTGCAGACAGGCAGTAACTCAGAAATTAGTAGAACATGGATTACCTGCGACAGGTGGTCATTTTACCTTCGTGATTGAGGCACACGAGGTGTTCGGATCAGTGGTATTCTATTCCTGGGTAAAATTCTCACCTGCAGATCCACAAACACAATTATTCCATTAATACATTGAAGTGGATCCACCAGCAGAATATATCCCTTACGAGGACATTGAAGGTCCGTTAACTTGCCAGTAACATAAAAACTGGCTTAAAGGCGCCCTAAATCACACAACTTCAGTCGTAAGACTTAGTCCGCTCAGCATAGGAGGAGCAACATGGCCGGCCTTAGTGGCTTACACTCCACATCCTGAGATAGACACACTCCCAGTAGGGGAAGTGCGCACACTTTAAAAAGAAATAGTCAGGCTATACAGACATATTGTCCAGTTCGTCATGCGAACAATCACATTACAACCTGCGAGAGTTGCTCTACCTGGAATACTACATACTCAGCATACACCGGTAATTAGTCCAGAGACACTAAAAGCAGTCATGGGTGCGTTCCCATCAAAAAAGGATCAATCACCATTTTGGATTCCTAAAAAAATAGCACAGTTGGAAGCAGTATTTCCCCATACGGGCCCGCAGGAAAAACACAGAATATTGACAATTTGCTTGCCAATGGAATGGTTCCCTCACTGGAGGGTTGTACCACATGGGGAACAATCTTTGCTGCAGTCTATATTAAAATACACAGTACCCCAGCCATATCAGTTATTCTTAAAGTATTGAAACAAATACAGAATGAGTAAGAGGCAGGACCTGCCCTGGACTTGGGGATGAAACTGATGGGTAGTTTTGACCAAGTCTTGGCAATTATGCTGAGTAACATAAAGGGGGAAGCAGCAGCGGTGGCCATACGCCAACGACTAAGGGAAACAACTCCTGCAAATTATCGAAGACACCCATGCTTCAGTAGGTAGAGATAGCTTGGGAGCCAAACCAGCAAAACCTGAAATGGTGAGTAATTCTGACAAGGATAACTGGAAGCAAGCACCCATTTCTTCTGAAACTTAATGAGATAGTATTACAACAAAAAATAATAATAACAGAAACACTTCACGTCAAGGGGTGAGTCTCCCCAATGGGGCTCCTCTTAAAAGAGGTACAACCTGAGGAATCGTGATAATGTTAGGAAACCTGACAGGTATCAGGATACTGATACACATTCCTTTCGTTCCTTTCAGGGTTCATCAAAAAGCTTGGAGAGGCACGGGTGGTCAGAACAAAAAACAGAAGAATGACCAAAGGGACAAAGGGAAACACATCGCACTTCAGATTTCATTGTCAAACAGGAAGAGCAACCTAAAACAAAGACTCAATTCAAAAAGAAGAAAGTAGCTGGACTAAAAATTAGAAATGCCCAGGTTATTGAGGACTCAGCTTCTGAACAGGGATGGGCTCTGATGATGCTAGACAGCGCAGCAGAAGTAACAATAGCTCGACAGAACCTTAAGGAATTTCTAGTGACAGCAGTGTTGAATGAGTACATCACGGTGGAAACACCTGATACAAGAGGGATTGTCCCACATCGTCATCACGAAATTAATCTCCAAATTGAGAGGGACATCTCAAGAAAAATTAAAGGTCTCTTTTGGGACATATGGATATGACATCCGGTTAGCAGTAAAAGATTGGCTACCTGAATTTATAATGGATTACCCAAAAGGGGAAACAGTAATTTTGTTTGCTTTTTCCGACCTTGTTCTTGTTTCCTTAAAATACTCATATGCGCAGGAGTGGGCACGAGCGCTAGCTCTGGCATTATACCGCAACCATGTAGGGTGGGACGTGGAGTCAAAGCACCATGAGATCCCATTCAAAACTACTCCAATTCCACAAAGACAGTACCCTATTAAAAATGAAGCGAAGAAACAGGTCAAAGAAATCTTATACCAAATAGAATACCAAGGTGTGATTGAAACCTGCACCTAGTCAATGAACAACCCTTTGTTTCCCGTAATGAAACCCAACAATACATATCATTTAGTTTTAGATTACAGACATTTGAACACATGCATAAAGACATTTGCAGTTCAGAACGCACACAGTGCCGCATTGATAAATAACATTGTGTGGAAGAAATACGAAACAACATTAGATATCTCAGATGTATTCTTATGCCAAAATATAGCTCCTGAAAGCAGATATTTGACCAGATTTTCCACTTTAGGCACGCAGCGTCAATTTTGTCGAGTGCCCCAAGGCTATAAGAAAAGCCCTGGGATGTTCTCAGCAAGAGTGTCAGAGCTATTACAAACTTGCGATGAAGTGGCAGTGTCCACGTAGATGATACTTAGCTGACGGACGATAAGTTACTTGAACACTTGAGCAGGAAGAACAACATAATTGATGGTTTCGCCAATTTGGGCTACAAATTTAACTTAAAAAAATCCAAAATTGCCCATCTCAGTGTCCTATTTTTGGGATATAAACTGTCGAGTGAAGGCAAAAGCCTTGCCACAAACCTTTTAGAAAAGTGCGTGCTAATCCAGCCTCCAAAGACTATGAAGGGTTTACTATCTATTTTAAGATTTCTACATTTCGGCAAAACATACATTCAAGACTATGCAGAAAGAGTAACATCTTTCTATGACCTAATCAAACCAGATTTCACAGCAGAGAAATGGACTCAACAAAATATTGATACTCTACGTTCAGTTCTGGCTGACATGATAGCTTCAAAACACTTGCAGACCAGAGTAAACATCCGCAACCTGGTAATAATAGTCGGTCCCTGATTATCAGGGTACACCTATATCACGTTCAATGAAGGTGAGACAGTCCCAATCGTATACAAATCTCATCTGTACACAAATGTGGAAGATTGATTGGCAGAAACAGAAAAAATTCTGACAGAAGTACAAACTGCTGTAGTGAGAGAAAGAGCACTAGCACAGGCGAAACATATTATTATCATCGTAACTCCGATACCGGCTTTAGGAGCGGTAACACAAGCCAGCATTCCAAATGCAAAGGCATTACATCCTCGTTGGATACAATGGGCTAATTCTCTCACTGCAACAGATGTAGAGTACAGATACGATCCGAGACAAAGAACACAAGCATTCCTGCAGTACAAACAAGAATACCCTCTGCTGAATTAAATCTTGCCTCTAGATCAGTATAAATACATAATTTACACTGACAGATCTTCTCAGCCCACCATAGGAAGAAAACAACAATATAGCGCTGCGTGTGCTATAGTGAAAGGTGGCATGCGGGATGGCAAGTTCTATCCCAGCAATACGATGACGCAATCTCTGGGAGATTGTACAGCGCAGCTGGCAGAGCTAAAAGCCCTGATATTAACACTACAGTACATAGATCCGGAATTCCCCACACTGATAGTGTGCGATTCGTTCCACTGTGTGCAATATTACAATGAATATCTTCACTACTGGGACAAGAATGTGTTCAGAGACGCAAAGGGTGGCACGATAAAACTCAAATAGAGTGGGGGATAGAGTAATACCAAATAAAGATTGCAGCTTAAGTTTAATTCTAGGTGCACATGAGGGTCTGGGCTCAGCACACGCAGGAGCCACTGCAACAATTTCTTTATTGAAGCAGCGTTACTGGTGGTCTGGGTTGACAAAACAAATGAAGGACTATGTCCTGACGTGCGATATTTGCCAGCAAATGAAGGGTTCTACCATTGACAAGTAACCACAAACACCATTACTGATTTCAGACAGACCCCTCGCATGTCCATTTGGACCACTGCGGCATATCTTGGTGGCAGTGGATTCATGCTCTAGGTTCCTGTGGGTTTGGCCTCAGCGCTCAGCTGACTCTCTAACTATTATAAAGGATTTGCGAGTCTTCATCGGTACATAAGCAATTGGAACGTTACATTCCGACCGTGGTCCTGCGTTTAGCTCTCGGGCTTACAAGGAAGCCATGGAAAGTATGGGCGTGGTCTTGCCGTAAATCCTCACCCTACCATACCGAGGGAAATGCGGTAGTGGAGAGGAAAAACTGGGACCTAAAGCTATCCTTAACAGCTAGAGTATTAGGTACAAGTGGTAGTTGTGTCAATCACCATTACGGGGTCCAAAGGGCACTGAACAACATGCCAGGAAAATCCTTGGGAGGTCGTACATCTTATGAAATACTGTTTGGGACACAAATGTTGGTACGTGATCTTGATTGTGCCAGCACAGTGGCGGATGCAAAACTATTTTAACTGAATGACCGTTTGGCTGTTTTACAGGAACTCAATGAATTCTGAGCATTACAAAGCAACGTGCAAGTCAAACGCACCGCAACTGGGGAAGTGACACCAATACCGGCAAGACCTGCCTGAGTCCCGAAGATTGGGGACCTGGTAAGGGAAAAGATTGTGGACAGAAGAGAGTTTAGACTATCATACAGAACAGCTGTACCTGTCCTAGCGGTAGTTTGAACAAGATCAGTACTACTGCCGCCTCTAGCCGGTAAAAAAGGAAAAATATTTGTCTCTATTGATCTGATCAAACAGCATCATGTGGCTGATTCTCAACAGTAGGCCGCGTGGAGTCCTGAGTAGCCGCAGACCTCCTCTAGCTACTATACTGAAAGTTCAGATCGAAAGACTAATAACCTTTCAAGACTCCACTACATAAAGTGAAGGAGTACCAAATAATGGAGCACAAATCATGCCAGTTGAAATTGAAAAGACTGAAGAAGAAGCAACAATGCAAGTTGCAATTCAGCCCAACATTGATATCTACAGTAATGTGCCTTCAAACGACACATCTACCAGTTCTACAAAACCTGCGGAGCTACAAATAATAGATTGAACTGCGTCTGGCTACTTCATCAACTTCAATGATTTCTCTTCAGATCCAAGGGAACCTGATCAAACGCCACCCACTTCAAAGAAAGAAAAAGTTCGCCAATTCTATCTTTTTCTCAAAAAGACTTACTTAGTGCTTCCTTAGTTGAAAATTTGGTTTACAATAAGGATAGTGTATCTATTAATTTGGTTAGGCACAGTGACGGTCTTTTTTCTACTTCTGAACGGACATTACCTCCCAGAACGCTCTGCAGTACAATCAGTGAACTTGGTCTTGAAACCACACAGGTCATAACATCGTGAACAAAGAGACTTGTCCCTGGTGAACATTACAGCAATTCCAATACCGGATGGTATAGTTTGGGATAAAGTTTCTTATGATGTATATGGCCCCAATAAACATTTGAAAATTCCTCATTTTTTTAAAAACTCTTTAAATGATTTCATTACCCCAAAAACACTCTCTAATGATTGGGGCATTGAAACTGTGAATACTATGCTTACAGATTTAGAACTGTCTGCTGTATTTTCTTACAGGGAAATGTATGAAGATACAACTGAATACGATACCATGTTTTGTTACCAGCATTATGGGCATCATTTTTTGCACAGGTCAAGTGTATCATGCACTGCTAACATTTACCATCAATGGGAACATTGCCCAACATGACCAAAAGGTAGTTCTGTCGCATTCACACAGAAATTCGCATATTTCTCAGGGTTCAATACATCAGACCCTAAATCGTTTTATTACAAACTTGCAGATACTAATGCAACAGCTAAGAAACTTATTCTGACCAATACTAAGCTGATATTGTAAGCACCCTTTATCTCCCAACTGTCTATACAAAGTTTCGACTTTTGGAGAGACACCATAGACACAAAATCCGTCTGGGGGACAAGAGAGTGGCAGGTTCATGTAACTGAGGCGTTATTTAGAGCTTGCCGCATACCATCACAGATGATTTTCCTGAACAGAACAGTGCAGCAAACTATCTGTTATGGGTTTGCAAAAATCAAAGACCTGAAAACACTTAGTATCCCTTCACCCACGCCTATTAAAGGCATCTCAAATAACACACTAGCAAGTGAAGGGAAAAATGGTAGATACAATTCATCATCTCCTGATTTGAAGGGTTGGTTGGTTTGGCCTGTTGACACAAATATGTGTACCTCAAGATTCAAGGGTACCACCGAAGGGTTTAGTAGCCATAGGCCAGACCCACGCTATGTACACTAAGACGACCCAGGGGTAGTGACGTCCTGTAGTGTTGGAAAGTTATGCCTAGTTTGGCTTAAGACCTCGACACTATCACAGGTGAAACAACACTTGTCCCTTCTGTCAGATAACATAGATCTTAGGGATTTCTTGTTAGGTCCCAAGAAACCACGTAGGAAAAACTTCTTGTATGCCATCTATAATGAGGTTTGGAAAGCCTCCCAACAGGAAGCCATGGAGAGACTTTGTGAAATCAACAGAATTAACCTAGAAAAGGCCTTGTTGTAAACAACGGCATAATCACACTATCATCTCGCATATATTTACTGGGAAACATAGTGCCCGCAGCTATCTACATAATGGAACAAGATTTGTCTATTCTACAACATGGGCAAATTACTGCTACATGCTATTATGCTTCTAAGCTGGACGCTTCAATCATTGCATTCTGGCCACGTTCCATGGCGATACATTAAAGACACAAATCTGTTTTCAGTTTACAATCTGACCGACAGACAATTGACCATGGCGCGCACAGCTGCGAAATACACCATGCTGCTCCCTGACAAATTAGAGAAATTACCTTTTATTGTAGCAGAGTCACCGTCTACAGAATGATTAATCCATGGCTATATCACACTGCCAATGACAACATTCCAATTTCAGTACTGCCTAAAATATTACACAGTGGGCATGTATGAAGCGTTGGTCAAAAGGTACATACAAGAGACCTGGAAGCTGCTGTACACTTATAGGTGCAGGAATGAGGACAGGGAAGTATTTTTGAGTGGTTCAAACTATGAGAAGGCCTTGAGGGGGTCTTTAGTGTGTAAAGAAGTATCATTGCATGGGGCATGCAATGCGTTCATAGCAAACTTGTCCTGCTTCCTGAAGGGATCCTCAGCTGCGGAAATTCATCCAGTTTTGAAGTCACTTTCGAATGGGAGTTACTTAATGCTGAATGACCAAGGCTGCTGTGGTATGACGCCCGGCATTGCTTATCTAGTGAACCTCAACTCCAGGGTTGTTTGTTGTAAGCAAATATTGTTTCCCCCGGCTTGCACAGTTAAGAAGGCACCACTGTGGCCTTAACTGAATGTATCCAACATAGAGTTTGATTCTCTGAGCAGACTGAAAGCCATGCTGTTTCAGCAAAACATGGCCTTAAAGTCAGCCCAAGAGGTCTTTGATCTCCAGGTTGCAAGGTCTTCGTCAGAGACACAGGCGGTGGTTCGGACGAACGTCCCCGCGCCATTTCGGAGAAATGGTTCATCATATCTTTAACATGTCTGATACGCGGGCGATAGTACACTTATTTAAGAGCATTGAATCAGGCCTGCTAACCCCTTTCAGACCATTTTCGGAGTAATTCCATCATTTATACACTCCGTACTTGGAAGCATTTTTTGAAGGGCTTCCTTTGGTCCTGCTTTCAGTAGTGGGCATCCTGATTTTAATCCTATTGCTTCACAATGGATGCCAACATCACTCAAGACATAGAGAGGACACTGCTGGAGCGACGTTGTCGTGAGCGCTTGTTGTTCTTCTCTGGTATACCTCGGCTTCGAGAATTGAGTGAACATTGGTTCCTGTCTTTTCGATTGACCTGGCTTGACTGCCTAGTACCAGTATTCTGCTGCCTATTTTGCGGATTTGAACGTGTGTTGGACCTCTGTCTGACATTTCTATCGGTTACGCCGCCAGACATAGATATGCTCCTGGCGTCTTTGCGGGCCCACGTGCACAGTTGTCCCCAGCGTATTCGCATGTTGATTATGGTGATCCTAGAGCCTCCACGGGACGCTTCAGCTTCCATTGGAACGGAGACCAGTTCTACCACGGATGTACAGGCATCAGTATCAGGTGCACAAGCATCAGGCTCAAGTGCACAGGCATCAGGCTCAGGTACACAGGCATCTAATTCTTCCCAGATGGCTGCTGTGGGAACCAGAGATGACTACCTCTGTTGACTTGCTATCATACTGGAGGCACAAGGAGGACTGCCTCCTGCAGATGACATGTTCAGTGATGTTGTGTCTCCGGAGCAGGATTCCTAAACAATCTGGGCTCTCCTGTGCTGGGAACGTTTGGCAAGTTTTTAAATATCTTCCAAATTGGAGGTCGCATTGACTTTGTTTTCAGCTTTCCTTTTTCTCTGCTCTATCTGAGCGTAGTGACTTTCAAGGTGCTCAGAGAAACTATGCATTTATATATCTATAATGGACATATAAAGGACCTTTTTAGAACACTTTTAGGGAAATATGTTTTCTGCTTTTATGAACAATATTTTAAAGACCTTTTTTAAGTTCTTTTAGTATGTTTTAAATATACATGCTTTCCATGCTTTATTATAGCATTTATTTTATCATTTCCTAGCTGACCTTGTTGACCGTTTGATGAGGAGTGGGTGTCATGTCCTTTACGTTAGCCCCATCATGTACATATGAATTACAAATAGTTAGTCCCATCCACATGACAGAATGGTTCTACATAGGTGACCTTTCACCTAGTAGCTTCCTTCTGTCTTTTCGACAACGGGCTCTTGGTATCCTACCTTAATCCCTATACCTGACATACATAAACATGCCCTCAGGCACAGCAGGTTTATTTTGTGTAAGGGTCAACACTTTTTTCCATCCATGGCCACCAGCCATCTGTGCATGAGTATTTTGTTTGGAAAAGGATAAACAAGGGATTAGCTAATGTTTTCAAAACATATTGATTCTAGAAAAACCCCAGAGTGATAACTTTGGTATAAAAGACCCTCACTACCCCTTACAGCGAGAGAGGACAATTCCTTCCTGGCTGGACCGAGACTCTGCAGGCTGATTCTTCGATAAGCAGAGACCTGACATCCCTTGCGGGGTGCCATCTTCGAGCCAGAGATAGGGTCCTTCATTCAGAACCAACAGGTGAGGGGTTAGTATTTCCCTGGGTGTTTCTTGGCTCCATTTGGCTCCATTAGGACGTATCCTTACTTTTATGTACACAGGCTTCACCCACATATCTAGGCTAGGTACATTTAGGTAGGGTACGCTTAGTAGGAGTTCGTAAATGCTATTGTTTTATATAATTATTAATGTTATTAGTAATATGATAGAAATGTATCTGCTATTTACTATTGGTTCTAGCGATCACTTTTGTCTGTTCCTGTCTTTTGATTGTCGTAGCTAACATGTTTCACACTATTGAAACCGTCCCAATCGTCATTCTATGTATTTCTGAGAAAAGCAAGCACAAGTGACCGAGCGAAAGATACCGTATCGTTTCCACGATACCGGAGGAATCAGGGTTGTCATGTTCAGTGGTTGCCGGAAACTACACACACCGCTGTAGAACACAGGGGATGGTAGTGGCACCAAAGAGCTAGCTGGTCTAACGGCTGACTCATCCTTTGGAGGTGTCCAGAGTCTGTCTGCACAACAAGTCCTCAGTTTAGGTCATCCAAAACGCGCAGGTCCAGGGGGTCCTAGAAACTACATGACAGTTGCAGTACTTTTATCTTTGAACTTGCTGTAAATAAAGAGTAAAGAAAGTAATGCATAATACTCGCCTCCGCGTCCTAATAGAATTGAAACTTTCCTTCATGCTAACTAGGAAATTTTTCATTTCCATTGGCAGCCTCTGTCAGTTGATTAACTTGTGTTCTACTGCAGCCTCCCAGAGTGTTCTAAAGAACAACCAGAGTGCTTCCAGTCTTAGTCATGACAAAAGTACGGCACACCAGAAGTCATCTTTATAGAATCAAGCTGTTAAAGCATAAAGCATTACATTTAAATGGGACCAAAATGAGGGGGTTCACTTGGTCATAGAAATTATGGTTAGTTCTATAAGAAGCAAAATTAGGACACATTTTGAGTGAGTTCTCAAATATCTTCCTCTTCTATGTCATTAAAATATAATGACATGCAGACTGAAACATGCACTTCCAACACCACCAGCAGACTGCCAGTTAACTTGCTGGTGAACAGCAGTTTACTGCAGTATTCTGGTTAGCAACTAGGGGGCAGATTTACAATAACTGGCGCATCCCTGCATATCAGCAGGGATGCGCCAGTTATTGTGCGTCACGGCTCCGCCACCATGGATGCGCCGCATTTACAAAGCGGCACAACATGGGGCAAAAATGGACAGATGCGTGACGCATCTGCTGCCGTAAAGGCGGCCCATTGCTGGAGCTGCATCGCAAGCGCGATGCAGCTCCAGCAATGCTTGGGGGTACCCCATCTTTAAAATGCTGCATCAATCCTTACGCCTGCTTCAAGCAGGCGCAAGGCTTTGTAGCAGCATGGCCTTAAAAGTGGCTGAGTGAAATCGTGTAGATTTCACTCAGCCACTTTTCGGAGGCGTTCCTGCGCCGGAACGCCCCCCCTGCGCCGGAACGCCTACATGTGGTGCAGGACTTTACAACGTGACGCATCTCCCAGATGCGTCAGGTTGTAAGTACCCCGCACCATGGCGCTGGCTTTGCACTGCCGCTGCGTCACAAAAGTGACGCAACAGCGGCGTAAAAGGGGCGCAAGGGGCTTGTAAATCTGCCCCAAGAATGCTAACATTCTGAATGCCATCTTCATGGTTTTGCTCTGGAAAACTGAAAGCATTTTTTAATAAGGAGACTGAAGTATGTGAGGAAATTAGGGCGCTTCATAACATGAAGGTCTCCCAAGATGGCCACCAGAGAAAAAAGAGCGCAAATATTGCACAAATGTCACCCAAATGTAGCCCAATTGTAGCACAATGACAGCAAGGTGTAAAACACCTAATTATTATTAATTGTTTTTACAGTTTTATATAGCGGTGACTTGACCCAAAGATATTGGAATTCTCTACATGTGCATCAGTTACATTACACAAGGACACATTCATTTTGGTTTTATGCATGGGGAGATTAAGTGATTTGCCCAGAATCACAGGATGTTGAGCTGACACCGAAACTCAAACCAAATTCCCCAGTTGCAATGTTGTCAGCTCAGGCCGAAATGCCACAACCTCTCTCAAGTGCAACAAATATTAAGTGATTTTGTGGATAAAAAAGTATAAATATAGCAAATAATTTATAAGCGTTTTATCACTGTCTGAACACTCAGAAAATATGTCCTCATTTTACATTTTTAGGGCACTAACCATAATTTCTTTGGGGAAAAGGACCCTTTTCATTTTTAGGTCTAGAGACATCTAGTAATCGATATGCATGGTGAAAGTCAGCCTATTGCTGGGTAATTTTGCACCGCTTTTTATTTGTTAACTTTTGCATTTTTTTTGTTTATCAGGCTTATTATTATATAACTTCAGTCTCCTTACTCTTACACAGCTAATTATATATATTTTTTTAAATGGGGTGCATAAACGTGCGCGCACAACCGTACATTATATGCACGCGCCAAAATGCACAAATGCTTGATCCCGGAAGCTGGCGCAAACCTAAGCTAAAGCGCGGGTGTCACAATAGCTTTAAAAGTAAAGAAATCAAAAAATCTTTACTTTTACAGCAATCATGGCACCCGCCCGTTAGCTTAAGATGTTTAAAGTCTAAGTGCGGGTGCTGTCATTATAAAAGACGGTGCATGGGCAGGGAACGAGTCTGGTGCCTCTATCTTTCCTGGTCGTCACAGGAACAAGACAGCCGCGACCATCACAACAAAATGCTCCTGGCACTTGGCGCTCTTATGACGTTGTGCTGTACACCGCAGTGGATGATTTTCGAGAAGGGGTTGGAGCCCAAGTCTGGCATGTGACATATGCCATGGCATATGCCACAGCATGCCACATTTTGCAGATATGTTGTTTGAGGTATAATTGTGTTATAAACCCCCCAGAAGTGCTAGTGGAATATTTTAAAGATATATCTTCCATCTGGGTTAAATTACAAAAAACATGATAAAAATGTCCAAATACATAAGCTCTGGGACTTGAACCCTTGTCAAAAGTCATTTGCTGCCTCGGTTACCTACCACTGAACCATCTGCTTTGCTTTACTGATATGTGAGCCCAAAGCCTTTTTGTCATGGAAAAAGTGTGCTGGTTCTTCTTCTATTTCCATGTTGTTTTTCTTTCACTTGTCACAAATCCACTCTTGATTTTCATGCTTTATACACAAATTGCCCTTCCTTTCTCTCACTTTGGCACTTGGCCCATGCATTTCTTCTTCTTACACAACCATTCCCAAAGTCTCATTCCACAAATTAAGGGATTTCTTTCATAGCAAACCTTGCCCCCCTTCCACGTGCCACAGCATGTCACAAATGTCTGACATGCACTGGCTTGACTAAAAGGGCCACAAATCTCCCAGACACTGTTAGGGGTGATTTACAAAAGGGCATCTTTCATTTGGGTAAAATAGAAATAAATAGAAAGAAATATAAAAATCGATTTTCCCCAGCTGGAGTTTGAACCCATGTCAAAAAGCTGTTCTGTAGCGATTTTATGTGCGCAAAGCCTGTGTGTCATAGAAAAACAGTGATGTCCTTCTGTGTCTATGATGTTTATCTTTTTACATGCCACAAATCTACACTTGATTTTCTGTATTTTATAAACAAAGAGCCCCTCTTTTCTCTCACTCTGGCACTTGGCCCATGCATTTCTTTTTCTTACACAACCATTCCCAAAGTCTCATTCCACAAATTAAGGGATTTCTTTCATAGCAAACCTTGCACCCCTTCCACATGCGACAGCATGTCACAGATGTCTGGCATGCACTGCTTGACGAAAGAGGCTACAAATCTCCCAGACACTGCTAGGCGATGATTTACAAAATGACAGCTTTTTTTTATGTTTATTTATTATTTTCATATTGCTTACAACATTGCATGGTCATTCACTGTGATCATGGAAATCTAGTAAGGATAAAGACAAGTATAATTTGCAAAACAAGTGTACTCAAGCGTGCAACGCACCAATGTCTCAGGGTAGCATATATATCATAAATTGTGATATCAACATCTAACCAACCCGGACCAGTGGGCTCACCCTCACTGTCCGGCCCGCACTTTCCTTGACATAATAAACAATTGAGTAGTTGGGTGGAACATGAATTACCCCTAGTGGGGACTATCCCAGCAGGCTGTTGTGAAATAGGGGCGGCACTAATCTCCTGTAAGTAATTTTTAAGAGGCTCCCAAATGTCATTTTGCCTGGATGCAGAGGGTCGGGTTGTAGCATGAAGGTCACAATTAGTATTACAGTATGTGAGGCAATTGAGCCAATATTTCACTGTGGGGAAGGCCCTGCTTCCCCATTTGAGAGCTATTTCCCTCTTTGCAAGCAAAATGGCAATGGACGTGAATTTGCGCAACTTCTTCGAGATACCCCCACATAGCCCAACAAGGTGTACGGACCATTTCAAGGTGGGTCATTTGTGTTATTAATCTGAAAATGGATCTCCAGAAGTCCCCAATCTTAGCGCAGTTCCAAATCAGGTGGGCAGAATCGACTTGTGGGCCATCGCACTTAGGACAAAAGTGTGTGGTCGATTGGGATCAATGGAGTGAACGTTCGCTGGGGTCATATAGACCCTCCACAAATATTTGAATTGTATAAGCTTATGTCTGCTGTTTTAGGAGACCTCTTTCATTTGTGGACAACAAAAGGATCAGTGAGAGTCTTGAATTGGGTGCACAAGGTCTTGCTCCCATGCCTCCTGTATCTTGGTCTCCCTGCTAGGGACTAATGACATACATGCTTTGTATAGCTTCGAGGTTAGGTGTTCTCCCCCGGAACTTGTGATTAAGAGAGTAAGCGGAGGGAAGGACTCGGGCTCCAATGGGTACTCCGGAACCTTAGCTCCGATCGCCCTCGATATCTGGCTAAATACAAATTGTTCCATGAATGTTGCCTCACTGAACCTCCCCCCGTGCTAGAAAAAACATAGCCCCCTGGGAACAGATCCCCAATTTTATTGATTGAATATGTAGTGAGTGTACGCTGTGCCAGTTTTTCTTCCATAATGGGGATCCAGGGGTTAGTATTGACAGGGATCTCCGATGAGTATAGAGTGCCACCTCCAGTCACTTTCGTCAACTTATGCCAGGCCCAGCGCAAACTGTTTGGATATCCCTGGAATCCCTGGCAAAGCCCCACTGCAGCACCATACAAAGGGGCACCGGGGGGCACCAGGTCAGGCTGAGGTCTAGTGTAGGGGATACGCGCGTCCGGGTGATACCATGAGTGTGCGAAACTGCACTGAACAACAAAATAGTAGATCTGAAGATTGGGGACCCCAAAACCACCTCTCTCATATGGTAAGGACATGGTGTCCCAGCTAACTCTAGGTCTTCCTCCCTCCCAGACCAATCTGATGAGATAAGAACACAAAGTGCATAAAAAAGTGTTGGGGAGCGGGATAGCAATGTTGTGAAACAGATACAAAAACCTTGGGAGGACAATCATCTTCACAAGTGCAACTCGACCAGCAACGGGAAGCTGGAGTCTCAACCAACGCTCGACCTGCCGCTCCAAGTTATGAGCCACAGGGCTGTAGTTTAGTCTAATAATTTGCTTGGTTTCTCTGTGGCTCTGAATACCCAAATATTTGGCCGACTCCTCACACCACGTCAGCGGGAACTCACATTCCCAATGAACAGTGCTCGGCGCCAGGGGGTAAATGTAGGATTTTCCCCAATTTATACCCAGCCCTGAAAAAACACCAACCCGGATAATTTCTCTGACGAGCATTTCCAAATTTCCCTGGGGGTTTCGGACATATAGGATGATATCATCCACATATAGGGAAATTATTAGAGGACCCGTAATGAACTGGTGACCTCTGTGCAGGTGTCTTTGCTGGAAATGGTGAACCAGAGGGTCCAGCACCAATATGAAGACCAGCGGGGAGAGCGGACAACCCTGTCTGGTGCCGCGAGTGAGAGCGAACGAAGGGGACAGTGTGCCATTCAATCAAAGCCTAGCAGTAGGCACGGTGTAAAGCAACAAAGTTAGGTCAATTAATCCCTTAGAGATACCCAACTTTCTCATCACTGCTAAGAAAGGCCTTTTCGGTATCGAGTAGGACAGCAGCCGCAGGGACCTCCGGAGCGATCCTATTTATTACTGCAAATAATGTGCGCAGGTTTAAAGTAGTCGACCTATGGGAGACAAAGCCCGACTGAGTCGGGGAGATAATGCGGTCCAATCTTAGCGCAATAATTTTTGTCATAATTTTGTAGTCGTGGTTTAAAAGTGATAACAGCCTGTAAGAGCCTTATAGAAGCGGATCGTTCCCGGCTTTTGGAAGGAGGATTATTACAGCCTCACTCAAAGTGGGGGGAAGTTCCTTGCATTCAAGTGCTTCATTATAAACCTCTAATAGGTAGGGCGCTAATAAGTTCTTATAGGTTTTATAAAAGATACCAGTAAAACCGTCCAGGCCTGCGGCCATTAAGCCATTCATGGCATCTATGGCGCTACTCATTTCCTTGGCGGAGAATGGCTCAGCCAGAAACTGCTGCATAAACTTCTTGAGCCACACCATAGCAATCTCTACAAGGTAGCCATTATGGTCTCCCTTGCTATGCGTCACCCGTGTTGCATATAATGTGGATTAATATGCTAAAAATTAATCTTGGATATCTGGGGTATTGGTTAGGGTATGTCCGGTTGAGGAACAGATGCAGGTGATGTATGAACGCCCGGCCGAGGATCTCAGTAGCTGCGCCAACGTGCTCCCAGGTCTGTCACCCTCCCCATAGCGTCTTGCAATAGCATACCTGCTTAAAAAATGAATCTCACGCTCCGCTGCTTCTCTGAACACCGTCAGGAGTGTTAGTCGGTGGCTGAAACGAGAGGGGTCAGGCCTTGCACCCTGATCTCTATCTAGCATATCTAATTGCTTCTCAATATGCGCAATCGTACCACGCAAATCTTTTAGAACCCCAGAATGCTTAGAGATGCATACTCCACGCCTAAATGCTTTAAATGCCTCCCCGAGTATGGCCTACGAGCTCACTGATCCTTTATTCAGTTCAAAGAATTCAACTATAGCTTCCCAAAGTACAGAACTAAACACTTCATCCCTCAGTGCCTGCCTGGGGAATCTCCACATCCTCTCACAGCCCGCTGGTCTAGGAACGCATACTTGCAATACCACTGGGGAGTGGTCAGAATATGTGCTAGGAAGATGCTGGGATGCCCTATACCACGTTTCCAAGTTGGGGGAGACAAGCCAATAATCTAATCTGGTCCAAGTACCATATTGTGCGGCGTAATGGGTGTACGCAGCATCTCCCGGGTTGCGCTGATGCCACACATCCACCAGGCCAACAGAATCACACATATCCAGCAAAACGTGACATGCGCGGGGTTTGGTGTCCGACGAGTTGGACGTACTATCTTGAGCAGGGTCCAACAGGAGATTAAAATCTCCGCCCATGCATATACATTCTGCATCTAATTGTAGGAGCTGTTTGTGAAGGCCTTGGAAGATCTCTGGGCTATCCACATTAGGCACGTATACGCAGATGAATGCCATACAGTGTCCCATCAAGTGACCCACCACCATCGTGTAGCGACCCTCATTATCATTGTGTGCTTTTAAAAATTGGAAGGGCAGACGTTTATGAATCAAGACAGCCTTGCCCTGGGCATATGTGCTATACCCTGCAAAGTAGTGATGCAGTCCCCAGACCGACGTGAAAATGCTGGTGGCAGCTTTGGGCAGGAGTGTTTCCTGTAAGAATGCAATGTCCACCCTGTGACGCTGTAAATAATGCAAGACCTGCTTCTCCTTCCTAGCATTTTTAAGCCCCTGGACATCCCAGGTGATCAGTGTCAGATCTGAAAATGTTGACAACATACCCTGCTCCGACATCCCAACATAGTAACAGTCATTTGAAGTCTGCGTCACAGTTTTAGTATACCATGCTGCAGTGAATAAACAAGGTTAGAAATAATGGTAATCCAGAAATGCTGACAATCCGTCCTAACTCCCCCCACCCATCCCTGCACACCCTTTCGCAGGGAATATCCCCAGTTAACACGTGAAGACATACATCATGTAAACACCCTAGCAAATAAAGAAGGAGTAAAACTAGATACATTTCCTCAATTGAAACAAACGCAAAGTGATCAACACTTGGGGTGTGGCAACACCATGCTAGTTACCCAACTTTGTAACGATCATTAGAGTCACATCGTTCGCCCAAAAATAAAAGGTCACTCAAAAATTTAGCTGCAGCTCTTCAGTGCAAGCTGCACTGATTACTCATTGGAGAATCAGTCCATGCTGGCCACCGACCCACTGTTATGGGTGGAGGCCCTGGATGTGTCCTTCTGGCTGCTGCTTCCTTTATAGTCCCTACAAAATTCTTGCACCACAGTGAGGGTATCAAATATGTGAGAACGACCCTCGACATCCACTTTGAGGCGAGCTTGATATAACATGCCATATCGAAGACCCAGATTGTGCCGTGTTGCTTTCACGCTGGTGTACTTTCGCCTGGCCTCCTGCACCATGATAGTAAAGTCCGGAAACAACCCCAAAGTTGAACCTTGCCAGGATATGGTACCCAGCTCTCTCACCAGCCTTAGCACTGTATCTCTGTCTCAGAAATTTAAAAGGAGGGCCATGATGGGCCTAGGTGGACAACCCAGGTTGGGGTGGGTGCCAAGCGAGCGATGAGCACTTTCTACAAGAAAAGTGGAGGTGAAGGCCTCTTTACCAAAGATGTCTGTAAGCAGGGTTTCCACAAATAGGTCCATACGCCCTGTAATGGACGATTCAGGGACACCTAAAATGAGGACGTTATTGCGCCTACTGCGCGCCTCAAAATCCTCATTCTTTATGGCGATGTCTTTGAGAATCTTTTCCATGCGGTCTAGGCACTTGGTGGATTGTGCCGTGCCATCGTCTAGGTCCGACACCCTGCTCTCTGCAGTATCTAGGGGCTTCTCATGTCTGTCCAATTTGGCGCCTATTGTGTCCAAGCGTTTTGGAGGGGCCATCGAGGGCCTTGAAGCCTGCTCTCATTTCAAGGAGCAGTACTCCCGACACTGCAGTGGTATCGCTAAGATTGTCTTCCTCTGAGCCCCCCTTGGCCATGTTACCACCAGACTCCACAGACTGCTCAGCAGGCTTGTCAAATTGGAGTAGCCATTGTTTGAGGTCTTTACGCCCCATTACGTCCCGCAAGGCTCGTTGTTTGCCAGCCGGCCCTTGGGACCCAACCGGAGCCTTCAGCCGCCAAAATGTTGTGTAAACCTGGCCCACTGCGACCCAATTTCCTTCTCGGGCCCCACAACAGGCAGCCCAGCATGGCAGGGTATCAGACAACCACTTAAGGGTCACAAGGCTCTGAAACAACCTACACGGCACCTTACAAGTACAGTCTCACCGCAATTTGAGGCCAGAATTATGTGCAGCTGCTTAAGGCTGGATCAAGGAGCATCGGTGGACAGGAACTTTCACCACCACAATGCTAGGCCAGAGTTGTGCACTTCATTGTTTATCGCTGTTATAGAAAACATCACTCGGCAGGCACACGCACAGCCCGGCAGGCACAACCCCCGCTGCCCACCCGGTTGGCCCGAACACCCGGATGGCTGGCCCCCAGTCTCACCCACGGTCCCTCTCACTACGGGGCCTCCGGGAGCAGGACGGGCTGGAATGCAGTTGTAGGTGCAGGAGGGGGCTGAAAGCAGGGGGGAGGGCCGCAAGCAGAGCACGCTCACCTAATGGCCAGCGGGGCCCAACTGTTCGATTCTCCGTCAAATAAAGCTGCCGGAGTGCCTTGAACCGTCGCTGTATTTCGCGCAGCCAAACCTCCGGCTGCTCCCTGCTCCCTACTCCAGCGCCGTCCTCGCGCTCCCAGAGGCCTCCGCATGCGATATTTCAGGCCCTCAGTCGCCCTGGACTGCTCCAACTCATGTGGGCACTTTTGTGCATTTAGGCCAGTCGTCCTGCACTGAAAGCGGCCAGGATGGAAGGCAGGATGGGCTCGGATGTTGGGATTGCTGGCGGAGCCTCAGCGCTGCGCAGCCATCTTGGTCAGCAGCCTGGCCACACCTTACAAAGTGAGAGCTTTAATTTGTGCAAAATAGAAAACAAATTGAAAAGAATATTAAAATCTATTTTTTCAGGTGGGGTTTGAACCCTTGTCAAAGAGTACTCATGATCCTTCTGAGTTACCACTGTATCATCTGTTTTGTTGGGCTTTTGTTACCCAAAGTCTTTTTATCCTAAAAACAGTGTGCTGGTTCTTCGTCTATTTTCATGCTATTTTGCTTTTACATGCCACAAATCCACACTTGCTTTTCATACTTCATAAACAAATGTCCTTCCTTTCTTTCACTCTGGCACTTGCCCCATGCATCTCCTTTTCTTACACAACCATCTCCAAATTCTCATTCCACAAATTAGGGATTAATTTCATATCAAACCTTGCCCCTCTTCCACATGCCACAGCATGTAAAAAAATGTCTGACGTGCACTGGCTACACTAAAAAGGCCACAAATCTCCCTAGACACTACTTTGGGGGATTTACAAAGGGACATCTTTCATTTTGGTAAAATAAAAAAATTAAGGGAAATATTATAAAAACAAATTTCTCCTGGTGGGGTTTGAACCCTTGTAAAAAAAAATAGGCTTTTCCCTCAGTAATGACCAGTGCACCATCTATAACCATGATGAAGTATACTACACACAATTGTTTTTACACCACACTTTTTCTTCTTCCCATGTGCCACAGCATGTCACACATTTTTTACATGGATTGGCATGACTTAGGGGGCTCTTGAGAGCCAACGAACAAGATGGCCGCACTGCAGTGAGGCTCTGTTAGCCCAGTACCATATACCGCCCGAATCTTCCTTCCTAAAGTGGCAAAAACTGCCTTTAAACATGTTATGCCAACGCGACTCACCAGGGAGCTGATGAGACGAGTGCGGACTCGCTGACACCATCTAAGTGATCACACGCAGCGCATTTCTGTTTTGTGCCCTACGGCTGTTCAAGATGGCGGCAACGGAATTGAGCTAACCGGGTCTGCATCGCCTGGCCCTGCTGTACGGAATTGTCGTGGAGAGACCCCGGCTGCACCACTGCCAGAAACCAGGAGTTGCCTAACGCGGAGCTACACTATGGGGAGAGGGTCGCCCTCTGAGTGAGATTGGGACCGGCTGAGGTAGGCTTGCGCCGACGCTAAGGCTGAGCCGGGCTGAGCCCACGCTGCTTCCCCTGAGCGACCTTGGGCCTCGGCTGAGGTGATGGGCCGCTTTGATGTGAGTTGTGAGATTGCTGATGCGGCTGGCTCCCCGATCCCCATACGCACTCACCTGCGGCCTGAAGGGGTCGAGAGGAGAACCCTGTTGAGACGCGCTGCTAGAAGGGCACTGATAGACCTGTGCGACCTATACAGCGCCGGGAGGCGGCGCATGAAATGGTGAGACCTTGATCCTGGAGCGCAGAGCAGCCTTGCTGCCTTGTAATACTCGGTTAGACAGGCTGAAGTGGTGTGGGATTCGGGCCAGTATGTAAAGTTAGCATGACGTATCTTGGGTCATATCTCTTTCCTATGTACCTCGAGAACTGCTTTATGAGATGGTCTATTCCTCTCTGTGTCCTGTACGATAGAAAGGGCCGAAAAGCCATACTACGGCCATCTTGGATTATGACTAGTTGTGCCCAGATCACATGGTTTTCTTTTAGCACCATCTGTATTTCAGCTTATACCAGCCTGAAGACAGGGTGCATTGTATTTACGATCAAGGCCCAAGGTCACATCTGCAGTAGGGAGTATCAAGAGAAATTCCTCTCTCAGCCCGAGACGAAAGGGAGTCACCCCGCCGACCTTCTTTGCAGAGATAGTAACCTTATACGTACAGATGGTATGAGCTCATTTAGGAGCTCTAGGGCTTGCTGGTGTTTTTCCATTTACAATGCTTTGTATGCTGAATTTGTTATGTATATAAGTGTGGTTCTGTCAAGGAGCCAGCAGTCTTCCTCGGTGCACCTGATGGGTGAAGATCGATGAGGCTCCTCTATGTAGAGTTCTGTTGTGGCCAATAAACGCTTGAACCTTCTACGTTGCCAACTGCTTATTATTGACTTAATATTGCAGGCCACTGGTAAGTGTGGCCCTTGGGATTACTATTAGATTACTTCAGTGGACATTACCTGCAAAATCCCAAGCAAGACAAGCTGCTTTTTGTGGGCCCGGTCCCTCTTCAGCAACACAAGAATCAGAGTGGAGGGTGAAGAGTTGGGCCGTGGCAGAGCCAAGGCTCGCTTAAATATCAGCATGAAGGCACAAACTGGCCTGTATAACCGCCCGAAGGCACAAACTGGCACCTGTTGACCTGAGTGGGATCTGCACACCCTGAGGGACAAGCGGAGCTAGCCGCTGCACCCTGATCTTCCTGAGAGGCATACCGTGCCCGGCCATACCTCGCAGAGGGGAGAATCATGGGTCCAATGGATGGCAAACAGGCCAAACTCCAATTCCCGGCCTGGAAAAGCACTACCAATACCGCTGAAGACACAGGCTCATGTCGGGAAGAGGAAAGCACAGCATCAACTACTCCACAAGATACAGATATAAAAGAACTTCTCCTCATGATGTGCCAAAGCTTCACTTCCATCAAGTCCAAAATGGACGCCATGAATATGCACATGGACTACATCACACAAAGGTTGGAGAAGCATGATGGCCGCATTACCGAAATGGAACAGCGGATATCCACCCTCGAAAACTCTTCCTCTGAGTGCCGTGAACGACTCCAAGAGATGGATAAACTGTTAAAAATTATTGCTACAAAGACTGAAGACTTGGAGGCGCGTTCACGCAGGAACAACGTGCCTATAGTGGAGATCCTGGAGTCTACCACAACTGGCTGCATGCAGGACTGTGTAGAATGACTGCTGCTTGGGATCTTTGGGCGGAGGCAATCTCCAGAGTTCTATTGGTGGAGAGAGCCCATTGCTCACTTGCAGCCAGACCGCCATGGGGTGCGCCTTCGCGGCCCATACTGGTGCGGTTACTCAATTACATGGACCACAACACGGTGCTGAGACTAGCAAGGGAAAAGCAAGAACTGGTTTACGAAGGGAACAAACACTCGATCTACCCAGACTTCAGCTCGGCAGTACAAGAAGCGCGCAGGAAGTTCCTACCGGTCAAGCGGAAACTCCAGCAAGCCAACATACAGTACTTGATGCTCTACCCCGCCAGACTATGAACCCCCTACCATGGGATGACACACATCTTTAACACCCCAGTTTAAGATTTCTTAAAAACTGTTAAGAGACAGTCACCCATAACTCGGGATGGTGATCCCGGCTCCCGACGGACGCCACCTGCTCCTGAAGAAGACTAAGGCCAGGTCATTGTATGGAATTGGTCACCTGTAAGACTATGCATTCCCTATTTCATTGCTAATCGGTTTGAAAATATGCGCCGGCCCTGGGGGGAATGGCCACACACGGACCCTGATGGAGCCTGCATGGGCGGTACTGCCGGGACTAATTAAATCGCCAAGCAATAATGACTTCCCACGCATCCTCGCTCCTGCGAGGTGCGCTGACAGCCTCTCTGGTGCATTCCCCCAGTGGGAATTCCTTGAATGATGTAGTAAGTTGAAGTTATGTTACTAATTGACTCATACGTTAGTATACTGCTTTTACCAGTCTTAGTTTTGTATAAGACACACCTCTTGCATGTTACTAAATTGTTATTAATGAGTCTACTCTCCTGGAGGTGCCAACATCCATCCTTGCACAACACGGTAGGCAGAACACATAATGGGGGGTTTGGGAGGGATACTATTTACCTACGGGTTTGGGCTGCAGGTATGGGTAGGGGGCGGTCTTACTTTTGATACACACGGTGGTGCTGCATGGATTAATACTGAGCACATACAATTACAAAAGCATAGAGAACGATCCATACAAACTCACCATGGCAGAACACATTGACCCCTCCGGTCCCAGAGAGGACATGACAGATATAGCGGAGCCAAGAGCAGACAAAACCCACATCTACACTTCTGAGATGGAACATTTGAGGACTCCGAGACCCTCGCAAACGCAGGCAGATCCTAGGATACTTAGACAGACACCAGGTGGCTATGTTGCAATAAACAAACTTGAACCCTAAAGCAGCACCCACCTTTGGAAAGAAATGGGTAGCACACAGCTGTTTCTCCTCCTACTCGACATATGCTAGAGGCACAGCAATCCTCATCAAAGATAGCATAAGATACTGCCCTCTAGGGACACTACAAGATACACAGGGCAGATTTATCGTGATGTGGGACAGATTAGAGGGACACACAGTAACCCTTGTTAGTTGCTACACCCACAACATTGATGATGCCAGCTACTTTGACAAGGTATGGGGTCGGATATTAGCAATAGGTTCCACTTTCATTATATGGGGAGCTGATTTCAACTTAGCACTAGACTCTCTTTCCGATTGCTCACATGGCACCTCATCCTCACATCCGCAGGCAACCAAACAACTCACGGGCATCATGAGAGATCACCAGCTATTTGACCCTTGGAGGTCCCTCCATCCATCATGAGGGGAGGGCACCTTCTATTCTAGTGTGCACTCCAGCTGGTCCTGAATAGACCTATGGTTGCTGTCAAAGGGACTTAATACTTGGATCCAGGCTGTGACGCACTTGGCGCAAACCTCCCTAGATCATTCCCCCCTGCTCATGAGACTATACCCGCCGGACAATGAATCTCCATATCGTTCCTGGCGACTCCAGCCCACAACCTTGCTAGATAGAGCCTTCTGTTAAGAAATACGTCAGGAAATTCTTCAATTCTTCCTTCGCAATAAAAACAGTGTCTCAACACTTGCATGTGTATGGGAAAGCTTCAAGTCACCATTCGGGGGCTATGTATAGCCAAAAGCAGAGGGATCCTACGTTCCATCAGGGGAACACTAAATAGACTATAAAGAGACATCAAAAAAACAGAGGAGCTCCTAACTTCCGCCCCTAGCCCAAAGAGAAGGGTTCAGCTTATAGATCTACTAATTGAATATTCCAATGAGGCGGAACGTGAATCTAAATTCCAATCTAAATATTATGTGGCCAGATCATTCAGCAAAGGCAGGCATCCTGGCAGAACTCTGTCCGAGGCAACCAGACCCCCTAGATTTGCTAATCAGATTTAGTAAATAATAGACGAGGAAGGCACTAGGCATATCGAATCGCAGGAGATCCTTAATATTTTGACTGACGACTATGCAAAACTCGCATGCATAGAAAAGTACCTCCTGACATAGCGTCCTACTTAGAGGACACTGCTCTTGGGTAGACCAACGACTCTCACAGAGAGTTTCTGTCTGCCGATATAGCGGAGGACAAAATCCGGGCCGCAATAATGGGTCTGCGTTCCTGCAAGGCCCCGGGACCAGATGGGCTCCCGGTGGACTTTTATAAATGTTACATAGACAAGCTAGCCCCCTTCCTTAAGCAGGTCTTCAAGCAGGCCAGAGAGATTGGGACTCTTCCCATGACATTGCGGCAAGCCATGATCACATCCCTGCTCAAACCAGGCAGCAAGGCCAGCAGCTTTGAGGCCTACAGACCCCATCACTCATCAACTGTGACACCAAGATCCTAGCTAAAGTCGTCGCAAATAGGTTGACATTGCTGATGGAGGGCCTGGTCCTCCCAGACCAGGCAGGTTTCATACCTGGCAGGGCCACCTCCCATAATCTGCGCACAACATTCGCATTACTACACGACATTGACCCGGAGATCAGCGCAGCAGATATCTGCTTAGATGCCATTAAAGCCTTTGATTCCCTGGAATGGGATTACATGTTCATAATATTGGGTAGAATGGGCCTTCCCCAGCCATTCCTGGCATGGATAAAGTTGCTGTATGGTTGGCCTAAGGCCATTATACAGATTAACGGTCTATACTCCAATCCAACCCCCATTATGCGAGGCACACGCCAGGGCTGCACTCTGTCCCCTTTGCTTTTTGCTCTCGCCATCGAACCCCTTGTGGGCAAGGTACGGCATCATCATAGAGAGCATGCTATACCATATCCCTCACGTCAGATACTAATATCATTATATGCAGACGATGTCACCCTTATTTAGGGGCCCACAGATTAGCCTCAAACCGATCCTAAGAGCGTTCATCAGATTTGGTTTC
This sequence comes from Triturus cristatus, assembly GCF_964204655.1. NCBI lineage: Eukaryota > Metazoa > Chordata > Amphibia > Caudata > Salamandridae > Triturus > Triturus cristatus. The sequence goes on along the minus strand of NC_140582.1, from coordinate 1,197,091,940 downwards.
CTCTCCGGGATAGGGATCAACTGGAGTAAATCGCAGATTTTCCCACTCACGCCCAGCACTGTTCAGTTCCCATTGAAATGGTGCGAAATGGAAATAAAATATCTAGGCGTGATAATAACAAGAAATAAATTAGAAACGCTTCGCGCAAACTGTGGCATTGCGCTTGAAACCATCACTAACTGGGTGTCTCGATGGATCACGATGCCATTCTTATTGGCTGGCAGATTGGCCTTGATGAAAATGGTCCTATTACCTAAATTATTGGATCTATTCAATAATATACCCTTTAACCCGGAACACGCCTTCTTCGACACCCTCCGATCATTACTCATCAGACTAGCATGGGGCGAGAAACAACCCCGTGTGGGATGGCGGACCATGATGCAACCATGCCTCAATGGTGGTTTTGAGGCCCCAGATATGGAGCTATATTTTTTGGCTGCTCAAGCCCACTACACAATATATTGGCTCCATCCGCCACCCTTTATGCCACACCTGGCCATCGAGCAGGGATATATGGCTCCTACGCCCACAACCTACTTTTTGGGAACGCGCGTCCCTGGAGTAACCTACACACAGTAAACCTGCACTAACCAAGCCTGGGATCGCCTAGCTAAAATAGTGGGCAAACTGAGACTGTACTCCCCACCTGTGCCTCCTCCGTACCTCTCATGTGCCCAGTCACACATGAGGCTGTATGCCGCAAGATGCTCCGTAGGAGAGACCTAAACTGCTGGGGCGACCTTTACCGTGCGTTCGGGGTAAGGCAGGAGTTATTGACTGGAGATGTCACTCCATTGGAGATATTTCTTTATATAAGACTGAAACACAAACATAGGGCCAATGTCCTGGGATTCCCTCAGGAACCCCCAACTCTATAAACACTACACACCCTATTCAAAATGGCTGGACCGGAGCACGCGATTTCCAGCAAATACCGGCCGCACTGCTCGAGAGGACACAGCCAAATCACGGGGTCAGGGAGGCGTGGGATCATGACCTGGAGCTGTCCTTAATGGACGGGCGGTGGACATATTGCTGCACACAGATGTAAGCTATTACAGCAAGCAGTTGCGTACGAAACATACACTTCAAATACTTGCATCAAACTTTCTATACACCCACATGGCTCTACAAATACAAATTGAGAACTGACGACCTATGTGAGAGATGTCGTCAAGCGGGGCCGGCTTCTGACACCTTGCATTGCAGTGTTGCGAAGTTCATGGGTATTGGCGTGAGATGATTGCTGCTCTGTCCCAAAAGATAGACACCCCTCTTGCCATGTCCCCCCTACTAGCACTTCTGGGCTACACAGCTGAAGTACAAACATCATACAGAACATTTGTAGCAATGAGTCTGTTGCTGGCCAAACAGAGGGTGGCGTGCAGATGAGGCAGAGGGCGGATCCCCAAATTTAAGGAATGGCAAGCAGGCGTTATTTATTGTAAGGATCAGTTAATGAACTATGCGGAACTCCTGTCAGCCTTGTCTTGCCCAAGAGACATCTGGGAGCCCCTGGTGGATTATCTGAGGGAACACTCGATCTGAACCTGTATTCTTTGGGTTTGGGTGCACAAACTGGACATTCAGCTGGGAGCCATGCAGGTGGGGAGGAATGCACAATAAGTGTATTTCATTATCTGCCTATGTCTCCTTAGGAACGTTGTGCCCATATCATAGTGAAGGTCTGTGCTTAATTTACAAATGCCTGTTAAAATGCTATTGCAATCCGCTGTAGATACTACATTGCAGAATTACCTCTAGCAGTAGGTATGCTTATTGTCCATGCTGTGCATTAATACACTGCATTGATGTATGTCATGTTTCTATGTAAGCTGAAGAACCCAATAAACACATGTAAAAAAAATGGATTGGCATAAGTTAATAGGCCACAAATTTCTCTGACAATGTTCGGGAGTGCTTACAAAGACATTTACTTTCACATCAGGAAAGTAATTAAGAATTTAAAAAATAGATGAGAGGCTAGGACCCTGGTCAAAAAGCATACCGGCAAACTGAGGGCCCTTGTGATAAAATAGAGAGAGAAACAAGGGGAAATTACACAAGAAGGACAACACAAAACTCAGATCTTCCTCGGAGGGTCAAAAAGTTTCATTATAAATTGGATTTTACATAAATGTAGCAGTTTTATAATGACTGCATTCTGGCAAAATATACTTGAACAGACTGTAGTATCGTGTGAGTTAATAGTGACGGAACCCTTTTGGGTCCTGATTGTCTCCCTAGAAATGTGAAGTAATTGTTAGAGCGTAATGCATCGATTGCTGTTTCAGTGTGGTGAGTTGCAGTTGCACATACACACATAAAGTCTCTCTGTGTGGCATAGTTATTGGCGAGTAACTGGGCTGGTAAGACACTGCAAAGACCATATTTTATGATTTCTACTTCTCTTACTATGCTGATTTTTTCCTACATGCCACAAATTCTCAAGTTTTTTTAGGGTTCAAAGAGAGCTAACCAGTACTTTCACACTCATCAAGTACATGTAAAATATTTCTGGCATGCTTTCTTGTATCTAATCATGTAATAAACCTCTCACACTGTGCCAGTTAGCGATTTCCAAGTGCATCACTTTCACATGGGTAATACAAGAGTTAGAAAAATAAGCAAAGGCTCTGAATTAATGGGTTAACCCTGGCCACAATATATCACGTATTAGTATCTTTGCCATTGTAGTGTTCTGCTGAACACAGAACTTAACTACCCTTCCTTAGCGGTTTTATTGACACCAATCCATCACATGCATCACCAGGTAGGTGACACTGCCAATAACAGGGGCTGGGTGTACAAGTCTGGAGCAAGTTCCATGATGTAACCTGTGCCACTTTATTTACTAGCATATGGGCTGAGGGTTGATAACACCATAGCCATGACATTAAGGGGCCCTTTACGATACGGCTCGGATGGCGAGCCACATCGTAATGGGCCGGTTGGATTCCTTTCCAATCCGCCTCATTTTGATGGAGGTGGTCGGAATGGAATCAGACCGGTCATTCCGGCTGGCTTCCTACTGGCTTGGAGAGCCCGTCTGCCAGTCGGAATGCGGCATACAATCTCAAGGTTGGCTCTTTTTCCCCTTGAGATTATGATCATGGTTTGTGACATGGTTTCAATGTCGGTCTGTCGGAGATGGAAACCATGTTGTAAAGCGTGTTCGGGGGCCCCAGCATGGCCCCCTTTGGTGCACTGCCTCCCATTTTACTATGGGAGCATGCATTACGGCTGGTTTACGGCCGAAATGCATGCTCTCATAGTAAAATATAGGAATGAGACAGAAGTGATAACGCCCAACATTCTCATGAGCCCCTATATCTTTTGGGAGTTTGGTGGGTGGCCGTCAAAAACAATGTCCGTTGTTCACAATGCTTTTTGTACCTTTCATAGGACCCATTGTGACATCTGTTCCTCTAAAGGTACAGAGAAGAGAGCATTGCTGGGCTGGAGGTTCACTCTAAATCTGGTGTGCTGTAGTTCATCATAGTGGCGTATGTAATTTCTTCCACCACCCTGACTGACAGACTACCACCTATCAAACTATACATTGGGCCCTGAAAGCTCAAAGATCTTTCACTAGTCCTGTTCTGACATCTTGCGACATTTTAGTTACATTTGTTCTGTAATGAAAGACACAGTCATCAAATGAATACAATGTAACCTTTTTAGACAGGATACAACCAATATTCTCTCTGCTCCCGGACTAATACTTCATTCTAGGTGTAAACCCTGAACTTTGAAGAGCTTGTAATGTGCTCTTGCAAAAAGTTTTGGAGCTTTTCTCTTCCTTGTTATTTTGCAGAAGAGTTTAAAGTTGCTTTGCACTGGTGTGTGTAGGCAGGATTTAGGACAGCCTATATTAAACTTTCACAAACTCTGAGATTGTTGACAACTCTGAAAATCCAACAGTTGCATAGCAGGGTGAGAGAATGTAGTGTAGATAAGAACCACATAGAGTACCTGTAAGACAATGAATTATTACTTTTGAGTGGGTAATGGGTCAGCAAAGTAATAAAGTCACAAACATTTTTGGTTCAAGCTAAGGTTTCAGTAATTTAAACCTAAACTAATCCCCTGGTAGATATAGCACGAAGCAAACACTGTCAAATTGAATTTGCAGGAAAGGGGGTGCATGCAGAAAGTGCCCCCATTCATGCATCCCATGGCCCGGGGGGAACCAGGGGCCCTGTAACACCCACCAAGTTGCCTCACCGCCACCCTTTATATGGGGAGCTCACCTCCATGAAAATGTTGGATGTAAGGAAACTAGTAATGTGCTGTAGAGGTACTGTCAGCTCATTGTGGTCCTCAGGCCACTGATCCACCGCCAGGGATCGCGGATCTCTGGTGGTTGTGGCAGTCCTATGGCGGTCTCACTGCCATCCTTGTAATACAAAAACAACAGTTGATGGACAGAATGCAGAACAATGTCATACATTCACCCCAGTACAGAGATCTGGGCCTAAATCCATTGTTTTTTTGCTCACCATGCCATTCTAGTTTGAACCTAGCCAAATGCAAATCAGTCTTGACCCTGTGCCTCATGGGAACAGTCCAGCCCGAACTGCCACGCCAGGTCCTCCCTGGACTGGAAACAAGCATCCAAGGGCCGGTTTCGGGGTTTCACCCCTTTTCAGCTAGGATAGCTTGATTCCATTGGCATGGAGAGCACGGGACTCACGTCTAAGCATACCCGTCCAACTCGTGGTGACAAATGCAAAAACAACAGTTGATGGACAGAATGCAGAACAATGTCATACATTCACCCCAGTACAGAGATCTGGGCCTAAATCCATCGTTTTTTTGCTCACCATGCCATTCCAGTTTGAACCCAGCCAAATGCAAATCAGTCTTGACCCTGTGCCTCATGGGAACAGTCCAGCCCGAACTGCCACGCCAGGTCCTCCCTGGACTGGAAACAAGCATCCTAGGACCGGTTTCGGGGTTTCACCCCTCTTCAACCAGGATAGCTTGATTCATTGGCATGGAGAGCACGGGACTCACGTCTAAGCATACCCGTCCAACTCGGGGTGACAAATGCAAAAACAACAGTTGATGGACAGAATGCAGAACAATGTCATACATTCACCCCAGTACAGAGATCTGGGCCTAAATCCATTGTTTTTTTGCTCACCATGCCATTCCAGTTTGGACCCAGCCATATGCAAATCAGTCTTGACCCTGTGCCCAATGGGAACAGTCCAGCCCGAACTGCCAGGCCAGATCTAATAAGTCAAATAGGAGGTAGAATCCAAGTGCTACAAAATACCAATTTGTGCAATCATTACTATATTGTGTGTCATTTGCGCAATTTATCATGAATGTGAATGATTAACAAATCCATGCCCATGAACTACAAAGTGTGTCATCATAAGATACTAAACGTGCCTAACTGCTGTTGTGTGTCATAATACTATAAAATACCATAAAGTGCTATGTTTGGGCAGTATACTACAGAACACTTGCTTTTTGAGAGCTGCTTGTGCTCAGTCGTTCATTGCCCCATGATAGTTGTTTAATACCCAAAGTTAGATTATCCTTCTACCAGTCAGTGCTTAAATTGAGCCAGTGGTTGCCGGTGTGGGGCAGTAGCACTTATTTTTGGGGACCAGCACTTATTTTTTTCGCATCTGTTGCTTCAAGATGGCAAAAGAGGGAAAAAAGGGGAAAGATAGAGAAAGAGAAAAATGAGAACATCACAAAGGGAGGAAGCAGGATAGGCAAGAGTGAAATAAATGGGCAGGTATATGTGTGTCAGTGGGGTTAAGGTGCATCATGAGTTTTGAGACAACCTGCTTTGGTATTTCACGCACCAACTTTTAATTGCACGGCCCACAGGCTTCTCATAAAAGTTGGAGGTATCAGCACTCTGTACTTTACAATTATGTGCTGCTACTAGTGCTATCCTTAGGCTTTTCTGTGCATCACCATGCATCATCATCATGCAGCTGAAGTAAACGCCAATTGTGTTTGGTAGTCATACTTAATTACGCTAACTGAGCACCCATGTCTTATCATCTGTGTATGTTTATGTATGTATACTTGCTAAGCAATTAGAAAACCAAAGCTTTTCTTCATCCTATAGTGATTTTGCCGACTGTAAGTCATGTCTGTTTCATCTACCAACATACCCTTCATGCTTCTTTATCTCACTCTTGCAGGTTCCATTTCATATCTGCTTTCTCTCTTTCTCACTATTTTCTGTCTTTCTCTTCCTTCCTTGGGTTTTCACCTTTCTCTCTGGGCCAAAACCCACTTAAAAATATTTTCCCTTTCACCAAAAAGAGAGTCGCTTTATGCCCCACCTCGTGCCACAGACTTACAATAAGCACCGATGAGCACATTTCAGTGTTCGTTTGACAAAGTGTCTTTGATAGGATCACATTTAGGACATTGACATATTACACAGTAACTACGTGGTGATTTGGAAGGTTTTGGACAGTGAGCTTAAGGCCCCACATACCTTGATCCAGGCCCATGCTTCTGCTTACCTTGTCTTAATGGCACAATGTGGAGTGGCTATGTCAGAATCCAGAAATCGCCTCTTTCTTTCTTCTCTCCTCTCTTGCTTCTTCCTGCTATCTCTTTTCCCTCTTCGTCTTGACACCGTGAGGGTGACATATTTGCACCCCGGGTTTAGGAACAGCGTCCTCTTTGATTTTGGATTATCTGTGGGAGCACGGACACAGGACCATAATTAGCTCCTGGTCCCCCTTTCTTTTGTTTTGATCAAGAATCCTGTTTCTGTCAGCAATTCTCCAGGATGAGTGACACAACCTGCATATGAAAGGTGGCACTTTTCACTGCTTAAGCAGGTAGAAGTGGTAGTGGATGAGGTAGATTATTCCACTGTATGGCAATATATTCGAAAACAACCTCACAAAATAACTGGAGCTAAACAGGGGTGTCACATGGCATAGATGAAGGCCTATCAATGAATTACCCTAATACTTGAAATAGAAAAGGGACTGCAGTTTTTTTTAATTTAAAGATGTATAAAGTGCGCAGCTACCCAACACGGTTTCCCGGCACCGACAGCGGAACAAGCAAGATAGAAGCTCAGTTGGCATTAGGCCTGGCTAAAAAGAAAAGCCTTGAGATTTTTACGGAAGGCAAAGAGGGATTGACAATTCCTGAGTTCTAGCGGAAGAGAGTTCCACAATTTTGGTCATAGGAAAGAAAACAAACGCCCACCCATACGGGCCAGCCGTACTCTAGGGACTGAGAAAAGGAAAAGATTAGCAGATTTTAGATTGCGAGAAGGTCGATAGGGCTTGACAAGATATGGTATGTATGCGGGGGCCAGGCCGTGCTGAGCTCTAAACATGTAGTAGCAGAGAGCCTTAAATTCGATACGCTTGCCAACCCTGAGCCAGTGGAGTTGATAGAGCAAAGGGGGAGAGAGAGGCGTGGCAAGGCAACCTATAAAGTAGGTGGGCAGCTGCATTCTGAATGAGCTGGAGACGGCGTACAGAGGTCTTGTCCCCACCAAGATACAATACATTACCATAATCGAGCCTGGAGATCACCAAAGACTGCAGGACAGTCCTCTGAGCAGCAGGTGGAATTAGCCAGAGAATTTTCTTTAACCTCTTGAGGACCCCAAAGCAGGCCGAGGTGACTCCCGAGACCTGAGCAGTGAGAGAGAGCTTGCTATCGATGGAAAATCCCAGGTTCTTAACCTTAGGAACCGGGGTAGGTAAAGATCCCAAAGATACAGGCCAGTGGTTGTCTCCCCAAAGCTCAGGATTGTTCTCCAGGAGGAGCACCTTCATTGTAGAACCATTCAGCCTGAAAGCTTTGCTGGACATCCACAAGGAGATGTTACACAGACGATGTTTAAGTGAAGAAGGATCTTGATGTTGAGCAGATGATAAAGAAAAAATAATCTGCGTATCGTCAACGTATAAAAAGATGGTCAACCTAGATTTTTCCACAATGTCTGCCAAAGGGCGAACGTAAAGATTAAAAAGTGGAGGACTCAGGATCGAACCCTGCGGAACTCCAGATATCAAGGCAGACAGAAGTTAGATTTCACGGTGTGAGAAAAGACTTGAAAGGAGCGATCCTCCAAAAAAGAAATCAGCAACTGCAAGGCTACACCTATAATACCAGAGCTTACGAGGCGCTGCTCCAGAATGGAATGGGATACCGTATCAAAAGCAGCGCTCAAATCCAAAAGGATGAGCGCTGCTTAGCCCCCACAATCAAGCTGCTGCCTAAGGTCCTCCATGACCCCCATTAGAGCTGATTTGGTACTGTGACCAGGACGAAAGCCAGACTGAGACGGATGAAATAGCTTATGTTTCGCCACATGTGCAGAAAGTTGAGAGTTAATGTGTTTTTCCAATATTTGGAAAAGGTGGAGAGAAGAGATATAGGCCTGTAGTTAGACCAGCAGAGGGGATCTAAACCGGTCTTTTTCAACAGTGGAAGCACCAGAGTGTGCTTCCAACTGCGAGGCAACTAGCCCAGATTTAGGGAGGAATTGAGAAGCTGAGCAATCACCTCAAGGGAAGGCTCATCCAGGCATCTGAGCTTGGAAGGAGGGAGAGGATCAAGTGGGGAGCCAGACTTGATGTTTTCAATCAGATTTATCAAAGGAATTCAATCAATTGGGAGCCAAGCCTTAACTTGACAAGATTCATCAGATGCAAAATCAGGGGGAACAGTCACAACATGGTCAGAAAGTTGAGTAGTGGGAAAGATGAAAGATGAAGTTGTCATGAGAAGAGGAATCCAACTCAAGCTCACGATGAATAGTCACAACTTTATTATGAAAAAACTGTGCAAGTTCATTGTAATGGTGTAATGGAAGGGAGGGGGATGGCAAGAACATATTGGATGCAGAAAGTTTGGACACAACTTTAAATCGGGTTTTCTGACAATTTTGGGTAGACGTAATTTTATCCATATAGAAGGAGGCACGAGCAGATCTGCAAAGAGCATGATATATTTTGTTGTGCCTCCAGATAAGTGGGGGCCAGGCCGGGAATAAGTGGGGAAGATATTATCAAATAAACAATGAGAGCAGAACCTGCTGATGGCATCAGGGGCAATAACCTGACAAACATCATTAGGGTGAGTTTAAAATTCCTAAGATCTTGAGAGAAGAAAGTGAGTTGTGGATGCAAGCAAAAACGAGCAGGGGTTCTGGCCCCTGGTCCAGGCCGGACGCGCGCATACGGGCTAGCCTTAGGCGTACCTTCGGCGCACCAGCAGCGCACCCGCCATGGCATGGGTTTAAATAGGAAAAACCCGGAAATGCAGTGAGACGAGAGTCTGGCTGGTTCACAAATGCCCTCCACCCAATCGGCACACAGCCGCGGCGAAACGGGGCGGAACCAGGAAGAAAGAGAAATTCCCCAGCGTGTGGAGGTGAGAGCCCATTAAGTAAAAATACAAAAGTAAATGGTAATTAGCCACAAGCTAAAAATTTAAAAAGACAACGTCATAAAATCAAACAATGGGATAGCGTACAGCAACAGCGCAACTGACCTCACTGTTATTGGATGCAAAATCATTTAGGCAAAATACAGGAACTAAGAAGCTGCTTGGTTGTTATCCAGGGTTCTAGACTGACCAGTAGAATTTTTCAAATACACTTTTCTTACATAATTGAAAATATCAAGCAATCCTATTATAGAGAACACAGAGAAAAATTAATAGCTATTTTGTGGCTAACAGTCTTGAAAAGTAAAAGTGTTTTTGAGGCATGCAAAATACATATGCAATTGTGGCAGAAGCTATACAGAAAGAGTTTGTGAGAAACATATTTATGGGACTGGTCTCAGAATGAAAGAGAAGGAGGGTTATTTATTTATAAAGCATGAAAAGCAAGTGTGGATGAAATTTTTTATAGCAGACGCATCAAGAATTCTATTATGGACACGGAGGTGAGGAATATGATTCTCATTTCTTTACTACTAATTTCAGCAGCCAATCTCAATAAAGTAAAACACAAACTACATCCATGTTTCCCTGTACCTCCCATGTCACATGCTCCAATCATATATGAGCTACTCATGTAACTGTGGAAGTCACCATTTTGTGTCCTCTTTCTTTGTTAGATTGGTCCATAAGAACAGAATATTCCAAAGGGAAACACGGTAAAAGTCACCAAAGATCCATACAACCCAACGTGGACTCAAAACTTCCAGTTGATCCAACAGGGATGTATATCCTCAACCACAACCCGTGACTGAACTCTGCAATGGAATTAAAATTGCAGCGAGTCAACACGCCATATATAACTCCTCTCAAAGGAAAGAATTCCAAAGCAGAGTGCACCTCACAGCTGTTCTGGGCGTTACCTGAAATAGAGAGAGATCCCCAAAGTAAAATCTTGCATCATAAATATAAAGCATGGACTATTGCCAAAAATCATCAGGTGTGAGAAATAAGACAGAAACAACTAAATTTTGTATCAACATTAGCTATAACAATACACTTTTAACAATTGAATTATAGTTCAAAGACAATTGCACTTAAAGGGTGAGCCTTCCCTACGTGTACTTAATAGAATTGGAAATTCTTGATGCGTCATCCAGACACTATTTCATTCTATGTCAGGACTGGAGGCTCCGATTATGCTAGTTTAAAGTTGCGTTACCACCACAGATGCCACATCTATAATAGGTTTATAATAGTATTTCTTATATGTGGACTCAGAGATCCAATCTGCCGCTCTTATGATGTCTTCTACATGAGAGCCGAGAGCATAAGATTTGGATGCTATGGCTCCTCTGGCAGAATGTGCCACAAAGACAGAAATGTTGACGCCTGCTTCTGCCAGTAGTCATTTCATCCACCTGGCTAAGGTAGCTGCAAACACTGGTTTTTAGGTTTTTTGTAAGGCAATAAGTAGTTGTCCTCCAGCCTCCTATCTCATATCACAAGTAGCGATTTCATAATCCTTTAAGCATTGCACCACACTTAATTTACTACTGTTTGGAAAACTTGGATAGGTTACCAACATGGAAATAGATTTGGTGCGGTGTGTGATAGTACAGGTAATGCCTTCTGGAGAGAAAACTCTATCTGAAAGATCCAATACTCGTAAGTCCAATACCCTTTTACAGGAAATCAGACATAATAACATTGTGAGCTTGGCCCGAAAGCTGTTTGCACGACAAGTATTTGTTTGCAGGCGATTGCGCAAAGAATTTGAGAACAACATTCACGCCCCAAATGGGTGTATACTTGGGTCTCGGAGGGTTGACCATACGGATACCTTTCATCCATTTGCAGACTAGAGGGTGTTCATCTAATTGTTTACCCTCTACTGGGAAGTGTCCTGCGGAGATTGCTGATCTGAAGTTATGAACAGTTTGGTATGCTAAACCTGAAGATGCTAGTTCTGATAGAAATGTTATTACTATATAATGTTGTGCCCCCACGGGATCAACACTCCATGTGTTGCACCAAGCACACCATCTCCTCCGAGCTAAAGAATATCTTTTATGGGTGTTATCTGGCCAGGCCTGCCTGATGAAGGATGCAGCTTGTTGTGAAATGCCTTGGGTATGCCATTTTTGCCTGAAACCATCCAAGCCATCAGCTTGAGTTGACCTGATAGATTCAATGGGTGAGGAATACCTTCCGGGTCTAGGAGGAGATCCGGCCGAACTGGGAGTAGAACTGGAGGCGCACTCGCTAGAGTTAGAGCTACTGGAAACCAAGGTTGCGCTCCCCAGCAAGGTGTCACCAAAATTAATTCTGCTCCTTGTCAACTGATCTGTGACAGGACACAGGGAATCATCAGGAATGGGGGAAAGGCATAGCCTCGGAACTGATCCTAGTCCTGGATAAATGCATCTGTCACCTGGGCATCTGGATCTGGGCGCAATCTCAAAAAATGTGTCAGTGGACGATTGAGTCATGATGCGAACAGATCTATTTCACACGGGCCCCAAAATCTGTTCAGAGCTTGGAAAACTGGGTGATTCAGTTTCCAGTCGCTGAAATCTTGTAAGTGTCTGGAGTTCCAGTCGGCTATGGTGTTCCTCTTGCGTGGTAGATGCTCCACTATGAGGGAGATGCAATGATCGAGTCAAAAGGGACAAAAGTCCTTGGCAATCTCGTCCTGTTGACGTAGCGGACTGCTGACATGTTGTCCATTCTCAGTAAGATATATTAGTCTGTCTTTATCGGGGAGAGACTTCTGATAGCGACATTTGGACCTTGTATGTAGTCAAGTAGGTGGCACAAAATCTGGACAGTTCCTTAGCAAAGGAGCCCCCGAATAATAGGCTGTGGGCCATTGGGCTGGCTTACGAATTGGATAGATCATTGAGTTTAGGATCTATTCTCATCAGGATAGATCTCCGGCGCTCCGTAGACATGGTGCAGTTGGTGTTTCCTAACATGCAGACTGCTCACTGAGCCCAGCCAATCAGATCGTCAGTACTTACTGGGGATTTGGACTCTTTGGCTTAGTATGCTAAGTCTAAGATCTTAGTCAAGATTCCTGTCAGGTCAAGTAGTTTATCTTGGCACATCTGACATGAGCGATCCAGGCCCTTTTTCAGATCCCTTGTGTATTTTTTCATAAAAGTGACCATGGTAGGATCTACCTCTGGTGTGTCTGCAACCTTATGCGCCAGGTCTGGGCAGGGGCACTCCATGTGGAGGCATGCACGTACCTCTTTATCAGAGCCCCGCCATAGATGGGTATGAAGGTATTCCGCAACCTCTGGAGGGGGAACCCACCCTACCAGAGGCAGCCCACCCTCATGCGACAAACTGGCTGCTTTCTTCACTGAGAAATCAAGGCTTATCAACATTGAACTCGCCTCCAAGAAGGCGCTTCTGCCATCCTCCGGGTCTGTTCCACCCCTTGACCTTTTAGAAAACCATAAACCAGTCTGATCACCAAGAACAATACATCATGGGGCACCTTTACCCCTTTGAGTGAAAAAGACATCAACAAGATTCTTCAGAATATCAACCCTTCTAACCATTTCAGCGACCCCCTGCCCCCGGCCATCTTCAAAGAAATCAAGAAAGTTCTCATCCCTACCTGGACAAGGATTGTAAACGCTTCACTGTCACAAAGCATGATCCCAGATTGTCAAAAAGCAGCTCAGGTATCACCGATACTAGAAAAAACTAACGCAGATAAAGCTGACCTCAATAACTTCCGCCCTATCTCCAACATCCCCACCCTAGCCAAACTCCAAGAAAAATACGTAGAATCCCAACTTTGTACTCACATGGAGAATTTCCAACTCCTGAACCAGCATCAATCTGGCTTTCGGAAGGGGCACAGCACTGAATCGGCTCTCACTCACGTTATGGATGACATTTTAAAAATGCTTGACCAAAATGAATCCTGCCTCCTAATGCTCCTCGACCTTTCCTCCGCATTCGACACGGTCAATCACGGCAACTTCCTATCCATTCTGAAGAACAGGATGGGCTTCTCTGGTAGGGCATTACAATGGTTCTCGTCCTTCCTCCACCATAGATCACAAAGAGTTAAGGCAAACCACTCTCTCTCCCAGACCTCCCCAGTTCTCATGGGTGTACCCCAAGGGTCCTCCCTATCTCCTACACTCTTCAACCTTTTCCTGGAACCATTAGCAAACTCACTAAATTTCATGAACATTTTCTTATATATGTATGCGGACGATGCACAACTCTATTTGAAAATCTCCCCCCCGGATAACATCAGCTCACTCGACTCTACCCTATCGTCTACTCAAAATTGGTAAACTGAGAACCATCTCCTGCTCAACATCTCAAAAACTGAATTCCTTCTCATCTCTCCTCCTAACCACATCCCCAAACTAGAACTTTGGATGAATCACCTCACGGCTTTCAACTGCACCCCCCTCATTATAGACTCAGCCAAATCTCTCAGAATCACCCTGGACAAGCACCTGAACATGAATAATCATATCAGCAACATGTTTAGAGGAACAAATCACTTGATGAGGACACTTAGAAATATCAAACCATTCCTTCCACAAATGGATTTCAAGCAGGTGGTTCAAACGCTCATCTTACCGAGATCAGACTATGGCAGCGCTATGCTCTGTGGCCTTCCCAAATACACCATGGCTCCACTAAGGGCATCACTGAACGTTGCGGCCAGACTGGTTACTGGTACCAAACGAAATGTGCACATATCCCCAGTCCTAAAATCTCTTAAGTGGTTGCCCTACAAAGCTCGAATCCAGTTCAAGATTGCCGCTCTGGCGCACCAAGCACTACACTTCAAAACTCCCAGGTACCTAGCGCAAAAACTTGAATTATCCTGTGGGGGAGAGCCTCAAGAAGCACTAACACATACCTCTTGAAACCTCGCATCTTTAGGAAAAAGAAAACTTGCCTGTGAGCCTTCTCCGGTGCCGCCCCAAAGATATGGAACTCTCTGCCACCAGAAATACGAAGAATCTCGGTTGCTTTCAAACGGGAAGTCAAAAGATTCTTAATGAACAAATTCCTACCTTTATTGGGTTTGGGTCACCTGCACTAGGTCATTGATCCTACAACCATTGGGCCATCTTTGGATGATGCTCTTTTTTATCTCATAGTGTGCCCCCCGTTTAGTCCGCTATGTACCTGCTTACTGTATTACGCTACTTTGACCTATTCTTCTAGTAATTATGTGATTATTCTTGCTTTTATTCCTAATTAAGGTCGATATTGTATGTATTACCCTCCTTCCATCCTTCTTGTAAAGCGCTCAGATATCCTTCGGGATCCTGTTCGCGCTATATAAAACTTCATAAATAAATAAAAATAAATAAATTGACTCCCTGGGTGAATTACTTCAGTGGGCTTGAATTGGAGCACCCGAGGGGTATGGACTGGAGCCCATTTCTTCTTACTGGGTCTTGTCTTCTCACCCTCATCACTGTCCTCAGTGTGGGAAGAGCAGTTTGAGTCTAGGGCCTCTGCATACAGTGAGCTGTGAGACTGAGAGGACTCTCCCTGTGGGTTGGCGCTATAATAGTGTTCAGTCTCTCTCTTGAGCCTTAGCTTTTCAAAAGCATCTCCATGTACCTCTGGCTGTGATTTACTCTTGACTTTGCTCATTTTGATGGGCCCACCTCATTGTTGGCCGGAGGAAGTTGGGGTTGCCAGCCTTGTTGGCATGTAAACTCACACAGCTGCCCCGTGAAGGGACCTAGTGCCCGTACCAGGGCCTTATTCACAGATCGCTGTACACTGCAGTCCAGTGCATCCACAAAATCCAGCTCTAGCTGGTCATCACCTTCTTCATGGTAGTTGTCTGCCTCCACCATATAGGGCTCCCATTGTGCAATTCTCTTTGCAGGCACACTCAATTTTCTGGGAGTTGAGAGAGTAAGGGGGGAGTGGAAAAAACCCTGCCAGGCCAAGGATTGTGCCTTAATTTAAATGTGGAGGGAGCTGCCTGCACCAAAAAACCCACTCTATTCAGAGCCTATGCAATTGTATACAGCCCTGCACACACTTGTGAGACAGGGCGTAGGGGGAGCATTCACCCCTGCCACCACATACAGAGCCGGGCCACGTTATATGTAGAAAAAGCCAGCAAACGCTCTGATCAATATCCGTGAGCGTCGCATTCGATTTCTGCACATGCGTGTTGTGTGGTCCTTGTTCACAAGTAAAAGATGCTGTGCACATCAGCGAGACGTACGCTGTCCACTCCCCGCTCCACTGAGGCAGCAAGCAGCGTCGGAGTCCGACCGCTGTAAGTGTTCAAAAAATGAAAGCAGAGTCCCAGCGCTGTAGCGCACACAGTGGGTGATTGGTAACCTTACCACTCCTGCCCTCATAGAACCGCAACACGTAGAAAGCATGACATTCACAGCAAAGAGAGGTATGAAATAACTATAATTACGGCATAACAAGCATATAGAAAAGAAACATTCTACGCAATAGAGATATGAGATATCTATAATTACGACAGTACAAGCATAAATGATTAAACTGCACTTTTCTGGCTCCGAAGCAGCAAAGAAAGAGGACACAAAATGGTGACGTCTACAGTTATATAGGTAGCTCATATATAATTGGAGCATGTGACATGGGAGGTACAGGGAAACATGGGTTATGTAGTTTGTGTTTTACTTTATTGTGAATGGCTGCTGAAATTAGTAGTAAAGAAATGAGAAGCATAATCAGAGCCTCCGGTCATGACATAGAATTTGTGGCATGTAAAAACAAAATGACAGAGAATTAGAAGAGGGATGGCAACACTCCTTCCATGACAAAATGGCTTTGGGCCAAAACATTCTTTTAGGACAGTTGATGGTACAGTGGTAGCTCTTAGTGGGTATGAGTGCTTTTCAACAAATGTTCAAACCCCAGCTGGGAAAATTCTATTTTTATATTCTTTTCCATTTTTTTCTATTTTACCCAAATGAAAGATGTCCCTTTGTAAATCATCCCTATCAGTGTCTGTGATGTCTGTGGCCTTTTTAGTGAAGCCAGTGCATGTCAGACATTTGTGACATGCTGTGGCATGTAGAAGGGGGCAAGGTTTGATATGAAAGAAATCCCTTAATATGTGGAATGAGACTTTGGGAATGGTTGTGTAAGAAAAAGAAATGCATGGGCCAAGTGCCAGAGTGAGAGAAAGGAAGGGGTCTTTGTTTATAAATAACAAAAATCAAGTGTAGATTTGTGGCATGTAAAAGCAACACGACATGAAAATGGAATAGGGACAGCACCCTTTTTCCATGACACAAAAGCTTTGGGAATAACCATAGCATGTAGAATAGATGGTACAGTGGTAGTTAAGAGGGGCTATGCGTGCTTTTTGACAAGGGTTCAAACCCCAGCTGGGGAAATTCAATTTTTTATTAACCAACCAGATTTTATTGAGTTTTTAAGACATCTTTGACATACATAAACATATTCATATCATATCCAGTATACTTTACGCAAGATTATTACTCTCTGGTGTATTTAATTTAACACCCCTGTTAACATAACAGTCCCCCCTTGAGTTGCGCTGAAGTGGTCATAATGTAATCCCTAGGTATTGTTGGGTTCTCGTGAGTTAGTCTTTTAGTTTCAGTGTGATGTTGTGCCTATTGTCCCTGTTCTGGGTGCTCACCTCTCTCCCTTTCCCGTTCTGGCGTCGCCAGCTGACAGGAGCCCTTCCCACTATTATCCTGTCTATCTGCCGTCAGTTCACTCACTAGGTTTTCCCACGCCCTAGCCCTATCAATTTTGCCTATCCCGCGACTGGCCTCCCTGAGCAGTAGTCTACCTTCTGCTCCCGCCCACTTTTTGTGTTCTTTTTCCCAGGAAGCTATCCGCCCCCAGTGCCTTCCAATTCCTGGCTATCTCTCTATTGGCCAGAACATAGGCCAGGTCTTGAAACTTCCCAGTCACCTTGTTTTTGGCCATATGTGATTGGACCACCGTTTTGCCGCTTTTGCCACTTGACTGCTTTTTATTCCCTGTTTCATTTCTGTACCCCTGTGCTTTTCATTGCTGTACCCCTGTGCTTTCAGGCTTCTTGTGCCCCCTTTTTTTCCTGTTATCCCCCCCTCCCTCCGTGACCTTCGCCACCTCTCCCGCTGTCTTTTCCCGATGTTTCTCCCCCGCCGCTGAGCCGCTGAGGCCCCGCCCCTTCACTCCCATTGGCCGCCACGTCTCCTTCAACCACACCACCGAACCCCACTGGGCCGACCACAGATGCGTCCACTTCACCTTCAGGAAACCCACCGCGCACCACCGCACCCAACAGCGACCGCGCCGCTGCTGGGGCAAGGTCACCGAGGACCAACTGACTACCGCCCTTGCCCTGAGACCACCCACCGACCCCACCGACCCAGACACCGCCGCGACCAACCTCACACAGTGGATCAACGACTGCGCCAACACCCTCGCCCCTCTCAAGACCTCCACAACCAACCACACCAACAAGAAAGCCGCCTGGTTCACCGAGGACCTCTGGATCTCCAAGCACACCTGTCGGAAGCTGGAGAAGAAATGGCTCCACGACCGAACACCAGACAACCACACAGCCCTCGAGCGCCACCCGTAGACACCACCAACTCATCAGGACCGCCAAGAAGACCGCCTTCAAGGACCGCCTAGACAACAACGCACACAACACCAAAGAGCTCTTCAGCATCGTGAAAGAACTCTCCAACCCCAGCTCCAACACCAACGACATCCCGCCATCTCAAGACCTGTGCGACTCCCTGGCCACCTTCTTCCACCGCAAGATCACCGACATCCGCGACAGCTTCAACTCCGACCCCCCCCGCACCCACCACCGAGTCCACCACCCCTGCGACTATCACCCGCACCAGTCGCCTGACCGTCTGGTCCAGTGTCAGCAACGAAGACACCATCAAAACCATGAACTCCATCCACTCCGGATCCCCATCGGACCCCTGCCCTCACCACGTCTTCAACAAAGCCAGCACAACCATCTCGCCCCACCTCCGGAAAACAGTCAACTGCTCCTTCGAGACAGCAACCTTCCCAGAAAGCTGGAAGCAAGCCGAGATCAACGCCCTTCTGAAGAAGCCCAAGGCGGACCCCAAGGACCTCAAGAACTTCTGGCCCATCTCCCTGCTCCCATTCCCGGCAAAAGTGACTGAGAAGATTGTCAACAAACAGCTGACCCGCTACCTCGAAGACAACAACATCCTGGACCCTTCCCAATCCGGTTTTCGCAGCAACCACAGCACCGAGACCGCCCTCATCGCCGCCACTGATGACATCAGAACCCTGATGGACAAAGGAGAAACAGCCGCCCTCATCCTCCTGGACCTATCAGCAGCCTTTGACACGGTCTGCCACCGCACCCTATCCGCACGCCTCCATGACGCCGGTATCCAAGAGAAGGCTCTGGCCTGGACCACATCCTTCCTCTCCGGCAGAACCCAGAGCGTCTGCCTCCCACCCTTCCTCTCCAAAACCACCGATTTCATCTGCGGCGTCCCACAGGGATCCTCCCTCAGCCCGACGCTGTTCAATATCTACATGGCACCTCTCGCCCACGTCGCACAACAACATAACCTCAACATCATCTCCTACGCCGACGACACCCAGCTGATCATATCCCTCACCGAAGACCCCCACACTGTCAAAGCCAACCTCCACAGAGGAGTGAAGGCCGTTGCCGATTGGATGAAGGACAGCAGACTGAAGCTGAACTCAGACAAGACGGAGGTCCTCATTCTCGGACCCACCCCATCAGCCTGGGACGACTCCTGGTGGCCCACATCGCTAGGCACAGCCCCGGGAACCCACGGACCAGGCACGCAACCTGGGGGTCATCCTCGACTCCACTCTCTCCATGACCAGGCACGTCAACGCCGTCTCTGCGTCCTGCTTCGACACCCTCCGTATGCTCCACAGGATCTTCAAATGGATCCCCCTCGACACGAGAAAAACCGTCACCCAGGCCCTCATCACCAACAGACTCGACTACGGGAACGCCCTCTACTCAGGAACAACAAACAAGCTCCTGAGACGACTCCAACGTATCCAGAACGCCTCGGCCCGACTCATCCTCGACGTCCCCCGCCGCAGCCACATCACACCCCACCTGAGAGGCCTGCACTGGCTCCCCGTCAACAAAATGATCACCTTCAAACTCCTCATCCACGCACACAAAGCACTTCACAACACCGGACCCACTTACCTCAACAACCGACTCAGCTTCCACACCCCCACCTGAAGCCTCCGCTCAGCCAACCTCGCCCTCGCCACAGTCCCCTGCATCCGGAAAACCACTGGCGGCGGCAGATCCTTCTCCTACCTCGCCGCCAAGACCTGGAACACCCTCCCCACCATCCTACGACAGACCCAGGACCTGCTGGCCTTCAGAAAACTCCTCAAGACCTGGCTCTTCGATCAGTAGCGGCCCCCCTCCCCAGCGCCTTGAGACCCTCTCGGGTATGTAGCACGCTTTACAAATGCAGTGATTGATTGATTGATTGATATGTGAGAACCATCCCAGCAGGAATTGCTCTGGAGCTTGTGGGAGCTCTTTGACAATGAGATCACCCACCACTTGCCTTATCTCCTCCCAAAAGGATTGTAGTGTAGGGCAGCTCCAAAACATATGAATTATATGTGCCTCCCTCTCTCCACATCTTGGGCATGCAGCTGTCTCCGTCCCAAAATATCTCCTAATGCGGAATGGGGTGAGGTAATTGATTAATTTAAATTGCGCGGGGTGAACTCTAGGATCTTGTCACACACCACCGCAGGGATCTGCTTCCCCTGGTCTTCTTCCCACTGTAATCGCAAGAGCTCTAGCAGCCTTTGCATGTCTTGCCTCATTGCCTTGTAGAGGCAGGAGACTGTCTTGATCCTCCCCGCTGATAGCGTAACATATCTACATCCGGCTACTGCTCGCGGCTGCATGCCTCCCACTCCCCAGTGTTTTCTAATTCTTCTGGTAAGGGCCCCATGCTTCAGGAAGTGGCCTCCCGGTAAGTCATATGCTGCTTGTAATACTTAGAATGGGAGCAGTGTAGAATCTTAGTATATGTCCCCATCACTTTTAGGCCTGCCCCTTTCCAGTCCTCCAACCCCGTCCAGTGCTCTCCCTGTGGCAGACAGCTTAGTCCTGTCATGAGTAGGTCCGGGGAGTAGGGAATCTTGGCGCTTACCCGTCTCAGGTATCTAGCCCAGCAGCGCACCACCACCCATCCATTGTGTCTTCTGATGCGTTCTGTCCCACCCGTAGCAGGATCATCGCTAGGGCTGTGGCATCCGGTTCAGCCGGGTACCGTTCCCTCTCCGGAGTACGTTCCGCCAACAGCCATTGGCTCAGCCAGCACAACTGGGCACCTATATAATATCAGTCAGGGACGGCTAGGCCTCCCTCCGCTGTGGAGCACTTTAAGGAGGTCAGCGGTACTCTTCTGCGTCCCGCCCCCCAGATAAATGACGTGATCAGTGAGTCAAGGTCTTTGAATGTTGCTCTTGGGATCCACACCGGGAGATCCCCGAAGTAATACAGTAGTCACGGGAGTGCTACCATCTTTAAGATTGCTACCCGTCCAGTTACAGATAACGGCAGCTTTCCCCAGAATTCCATTGCAGACTTCACTGATCTTATCGCTCTACCCACGTTACCCTCTAGTAACTCTGCTGAGCCGTGATATATTTTGATTCCAAGGTACCTCAGGCAGCTG
This sequence comes from Triturus cristatus, assembly GCF_964204655.1. Classification (NCBI taxonomy): domain Eukaryota; kingdom Metazoa; phylum Chordata; class Amphibia; order Caudata; family Salamandridae; genus Triturus; species Triturus cristatus. The sequence continues at coordinate 1,197,070,806 of NC_140582.1, read as the reverse complement.
GGCTTCCATTTCAAATTCTCTAGTTCAGTGAGAAGTGGCGGAAGGGCATTGGGCATCATAGGATATAAGCTGGATTTCCGCCAGTTAACTTTGAGGCCAGATATGGTACCAACCCTGGCTAGCATGCCCCGTGTCCCTCTCAATTCACCTGCTGTGTCACTGAGAAACAGCAAGAGGTTGTCTGCATACAGGGCTATGGAATGTTGTACCGCTCCTGTCCCCAGGCCGTTATAGTCCTGCCCACTCCTTGCCCTGCACTCCAGGGGCATCCCTGCCTCATACCCCTCTCCACCCCCTGTCTGGGCGAGATGTTCCTCCCTGTGCACACCTGGGCCATGGGGGATGTGTACAGTAGTCTCACCCATGCCAGAAAGCCTCCTCCCAGTCCCATATTGGTCAGTACTTCGCAGAGGTGGGGCCACTCCAGGCCATCAAAGGCCTTCTCTATGTCTACCGTGAGCACCGCCGCTTCCTGACTGTCGTACTCGTTGGAGCCCATGACAGCTAGGAGTCGTCTGATATTTATGGCTGTATTCCGCCCCGGGATAAACCCTGCTTGGTCTGCGTGGATCAATTTGGGCATGTGGGGGAGAAGGTGCATCGCCAAGACCTTGCTTAGGATTTTGTAATCCATGTTTAGCATGGATAAATGTCTATAGGCTGTATAGTCATGTGGCTCTTTTCCTGGCTTAGGCACCGGAATAATGAGGGCCTCCCTAGTGCTCTCCGGCAGTATGCTTGCTTCCCGAGCCTCCTGGTACACTGTGACCAGTCGGGGGCCAGCTTCTCCACATAGGTTGCATAGAATTCCGTCGGTAGGCCGTCCGTGCCCAGGGTCTTATTCCTTGCTATGCCCTTGATGGCGGCTCATACCTCCTGCTGTGTAATGTCCGCTCCTATCTCTTCTGCCTCCTCAGGGTTCAACCTCGTCATCTGCAGGCCTGCGAGGTATTCCCTTGCTTACGCATGTTCACCTTCTTGCGACCTTCTGTATAGCTTTACATAGTAGCGGGCGAAGACCTCATTAATTTTCGATAGTGCCTGATCCCTTCCTCATCCTCTATTTCCACCAACGGCAGGCTCCTGCTCACCGGGTTTGGCAACCACGCCAGGAGTGATCCCGATTTGTCCTGCTCTGCGTGGGTGCTCTCTATATAGTTCTTATAGTCGAAGTATCTAAGTCTCTCTGTCTTGCCACCTCCTCCTTGGCCTCTAAAACTGCCTGCTGAAGCTCAGGGTGTTCTGGTCTTCTACATTCCAGTCCCCTAAGGATTGTCTCTGCTCCCTCTACTTCTCCCAGGATGACGCGCCTAACCCCGGTGGTACGCGTTATACATTGGCCCCCCAGGACCACCTTAAAAGCGTCCCATTCTGCATTCGGTGAAGAGGCCATCACCGCATTGGCCTCAAAATAGTGCGCTATCTCCCCCCAATCTCTTCTCAGAAGACCTGGTCTTCCAGGGTGTCCAGGCGGAGCCTCCATGTGGGGATCGTTGATACAGGCTGCCTCCATCTCAGGGACAGGACCATTGGGTTATGGTCTGATATCGTGCATGCAAGATATTCCGCAGCAACAACATGGCATTGGATTTCTGCTGCACATAAGAAAGTGTCTAGTCACGCATGTGCCTCATGCACCGCAGAGAAATAGGAGTAGTCTCTATCTTGTGGGTGTAAGGTCCTCCAGGCATCTATCCGTCCCCAACTCTGTCTCCAGATGGTGAACACATGTGAGATGCGTGCTGCTTAGGAATTTCACAGTGGAGGGTGAGATCTATCTAGGAGCGTGTTGTCCACACTATTAAAGTCGCCCCCTACTAGGGTATTGCCCGTCAGATATTGCATCAGGCAGTGATTCAGTCTCACAAGAAGGCTGGTTGTTCCGCATTGGGGGCGTATATGCTAATTATACTTATTTCTCAGTCATCTAATCGCCCTTCTATGGCTACGAAGTGGTATTCTGGGTCTATCAGCGAGTCCGTCAATTGGAATGGGACCCTTGCTTGGATCCATATCCGAGTAGGTAGTATAAAAGAGCTGGCCCCACCACCGCCTCTGTAAGGCTTGTCCCTCTTTCTGTGTTAAGTGTGTCTCTTGTAATAGGGCTATCTGGGCTCCCCGCCTTCTAATGTATAAGAGGACTTTATGGTGTTTCGTCATTGTGTGCATACCTCTAACATTCCAAGTCATGCATTTGTACTTTTGCGCATCAGCCATTGGATGATGTTACGATTCTTGGCCAGCCACCCTCCCTATGCACCATCATCTGCCTCCTCTCTCCACTCGATCCAATATAGCACTTTGTGTGCTGCAACTCAAGGTGTCCACCCCATATTAACTTTAAACATTTCCCCCAAATCTCACTCCCCAGGATAAGCAGGAAAACACCCCCCATCCAAACTAAGGTTATAAGTCTGCAAGTGACTGCTTGCAGTTCTATCAGTCAATTGCAAAGGGTGAAGGTTGCTTGTCCGCCGATCTCCCAGTCTCTGCAGCCGCCCTTCAGTTCAGTGGTCCCAAAGTAACCCCCACAGCGCTCCCCCTCCATTAACCCCAGTACCTCATTGTTGGGTCAGGTGCATCCAGTGTTATTCCCGACCTGCTCGTAGTGGGTCTCAGCCCTCTTCATCTAGGTGATATCGGCCGCCGTCTGCGGAATTACGTCTGGGAATGCCACACTCTGTGCCTCTGAGTCACTGGACCCTTGTTCCGAGCCAGAATCTGCTGCAGTCTCACTGCTCCTAGGGGGTGCTGGGCTTACCCATGTACCACTGATCAACGCCACCACGTGGATCGCGATTCGGCGTGCAAGCTGTGCCTCTTCTTGCGTGGGGGCTAGAGTCTCTCTCAAGGCTCGCTGGCCTCGGGTGCTGTTCTCTCTTCTTCTTCTCCTCTCCGGATCCCGTAGTGGTGCCATCCCTTCGTGTTCTCCAGCCAGTCTGATGTCTTCTGCGAGGTCTTGAAGAACTCCGTGCCATTCTCCATGGTAACTCCTAATGTGGCCCAGTATTGCGTTACATATTTGTAGTTCAGTTGCCGCAACCTCTGTTTCACGTCCCGGTAGGAGCCTCTCTGTCTTTGTACCTCCCGGTTTACAATCTGGGAAGATTCGCACCATTGAATTACCCACCGCTATGTCCCCTTTGAGGCGTGCCTGGGCAAGGATGTGGTCCCTGTCCCTGTAATGGAGGAGCTGCGCTATCACCACCCGCGGCAGTGCTCCTGGTACAGGTGGTTTCGCAGGGACTCGATGCGAAGAAGCTTGATAGGCCGTCTGGCGCTACTCCCTCTCGCAGCCAATTTTCCCGGTGGTCTATCATGTTGCGGCATTCTATTTTTTCCGGTAGACCTATGATTCTAAGGTTGCTTCCTCGCGATGTATTTTCTGAGTCTTCGGCTCAGAATTCCAATGTGCAAGCGCTGCTAATCATTGCTTCATTATGACTATGTCCGGCAGAGTCTCGGATAATTGGCCCTCGTTTGTCTTAACGCGGTCTGCCAACGTTTTGTGATCTTCTCTGAGCAGGCCCAAATCTAGACCCAGCAAGTCGATTTTGGTTTCCAGGCGCTCGCTAGAGGAGGTGATGGCCTGTAGAATGTCCTGCAGCGTAGGATCTCCAGTGCTCCGCCTGTGGTTGGGCCTTCCCCCTCTCCTTCATCGATTTTTCGGTTGGGGCCTCTTATCTGTCCTTTTTTGGGGAATCTTCCCCATCGTGTCCTCTTGATCTGCGGCGCTTCTGGTGCAGCGTGTGCTGATAGGACGCTCCTGGTAGTCATCGTTGCACGTGGGTTCTCCTCTTCTGGTGAGCGCTCTACGTTCTGTTATGTAGTCCGACTCGCACTTAGGCTAGTCGCATCTGTTTCTGCCTAATGTTCCCGCCACTCTTCACCAGGCCTTTCCAGTGCACTTTATATTCTCAGTGTGGGCCTGAGTCCACTCTCCTCAATGTCTGCCAAGGGTCTCCGGATTATGCCGTTTTCTGGCCTCATGCACCATTATGCACTGTTCAGGTTATCGCTTGCACCACCTCAAGCTCTCAGGCCGCACGCTAGTTAGTTTGTCCGCTTCACTTGCTTCACCCTTCTTCCCCACCTGCGGGGCTCTGCGTTCTACCGGCGTGACCCCTGAGGTTGCATGCCCTGGGGGGGTCTCTCCCCTGTTTTGCATATTTAGTCCCTGGCATAGGCGAGCCCTAGGCCCACTTGTTGTAAATTGAAACAACGATGTGATTAAGCATTTACTAAAGACATTAATTCCCTTCCTTTAGAGCATGTTTCCTCTGTTATGTTGACCGAAGTTCGGACTCCATTTTGTATTGTCATGTCTCCGCGTGCTCACCACGAGAAGAGTCCAACCTCTGTGTTAGTTGCCCTTGTAATCTGCCTAGTAACAGTCTATAAATAGCTCCTTTGTCCGTCTGGCGCATGCCCAGACTTGACCACATCTGTTATCAGTTAGCCTTGCTTGACCATGTCTTCGCGGGCTCAAGGAGTGTGTCAGCTCCGCCCATATATTGGTTCAGTATCGAAAATGACCATAAAAGGTAATATTCTCAGCCTCATGTTGTATCCACCCACTTATGAGCCCCTCTATTGTGTATAAAAGGGGACCATGTATGCAAGTTCTTTGTGCTACTCTATGCAATGCTGAAGAGTGTTGTATGGATTGTAGGACCACCCTTAAGGGTTAATAAACCTTGTCTTTGTACCTTGCAGTTTCCGTGCCAACTTCCTTATAGATTCCATTACAGGAGAGCGAACCCTTGTGTCCTGCGGGCCTAGCTGGGGCCTGTATTCAACAATTGGCGCCCGTCACGTGGGGCTCATCGGCGACTCGGATGCTCGAAGGACTGGTCGCGACGAAGGTGAGGAATTTGGCCGGGGATGTGATCACTGCCAGCGGCGTTTTAGCCCTGGCATCCCGAGGTTTTTCTTCCTTCCCTTCCGAGCTGACCATCTGGGTGGCGCCGGTCCTCGACTGAGACCTCTTCTGTCGGTCCTGCCGTGAAAGCCGTTTGGGCGATTTTGGAGCTTGGCAGTTGGAATCTGGACTCTTGATTGGTAAGAACCGTTGTACGGTACTTGCTCCGAGTTTTTGAAGCCTGGTCTGGCTATTTGAGTTTTGATTTGTGATGACTGGTCATATTTTGTATTGGTTACTGTGAAAATATATGCGTTGCAACATATATAGGCAGGTAATGTGGAGAGATTTCTCCGGAGCGGTGTAACTTTGAACGGCGCAACGATTAAGTGCCATTTTCTTTTACAATATTGCATATTTTGCATTATTTCTGAGCATGCCTGCTTTTAGCGCACTCCGTAAGTGGTGCTGCTGCTTTGGAAACCGGTTGAACCTCGAGCAATCTGCTCCGGCTCCCCCAGAGGGGACTCCTAATAGGGATATGTATGTGAAGCATGGTCTTTCTTCCATAATGTACAGCACAGTATGGAGGAAATATACTAAGAAGGATCCTGAGTTACGATGGCCTTTGTATGGCTCGTTTGATATGCGTAAGATTGAGTATGTGGAACAATGTATGTGTAAGCGGCGTGCTCGTCAGGATATGTTTGAGTGTGTGCGGCTGTGGGTGAAGGAAGTGCGTGAGCGAGAGAAACGTGAGAAAGCGCTGTTTGATAAAGAACAACGGAAGAATGATCATGTGCGAGCACAGGAAGCGAAGCGTCGGGAGGAAAGAGAACATACGGAGAGGCAAGAGAAAGAGCGTAGGCTGCAAGTGTCGGGTCAATATGCTGTTCGGCAGCCACTTTATCCTGCCCTTAATAATCTTGATGATGATTTTTATTTACTAGATCGCTCTCCGCCCCCTTATGTTGGCGCATCCGCCCCGAAGCCACAAGATTCTGACCCGGTTCCGGGTAAGGTAGATACGCGGTCCATGATACCGACTGACCGAATGGGTGAGCTTCGGCAAATTTCTTTCCGTGCACTCAAGGGCAAGGTGTCCCTGGATGAATTGTTACGTTCTTGGGCGCCGTGGCAGGATAGAGAAAAATTGTATTTTTTGGGTCACTTTGCTGATGAAGTGATTGCTGCTTTCCGGAAATATTCCAGTGTCTTTGAGCCTGACGATGTGGTATTGGATGCTAAAGCATTGCGTAACGGTGTTTTCTCTCCCTCTAAGGCGCCTGATACGGCACGGCGGCTGTTCGCATTGCGGGACGCGATGCTGAATCTTAGAGAAAAAGCGCGCCAGCAAGCGGAGGAGGAGAAGCAGTCGGATTCGTGTACCGCAGAGGGCCATTCATCCACCTCCCAGTCAGATAAGAATGACATAGTGCATGCTAAGCCAATGCGAGAGGCGGCGCCTTTGTATGTTCCTCCTAAAGGAGCGGGGACTAGCCCGGACATCACCTCTGCTGATGCTAAGGGATATTTTGTGTATAATTGGGTTTATACTCCGTGGCATAGAGCTGATGTTATGGCATTGAAGAATGCACTGCCTGATCCCCGCAAGAATCCAGCGGCCTTTTACGAAGAAGTCGAGGGGGCCTTGAATTCTTGCGTTATGACCTTAGCGGATATAGACCTGTTCTTTGGTCTTATTCTACCACCGGATATGTGGCGATCTGTCCGAAAGGTGGATGATACAGCTGCTTTTAAGGCTCGATGGTCTGAGCTTGAAGATGAGGATAGGGACCGGAAGCCCGCACAGAAACCACCACAGATTATCTTAGATCTCCCCTCTGCTATTCTGACTAAGCTGAAGACGATCATCCCCCCTAAAAAGATTGACTGGAATATGTTAGCTTCATGTAAGCAGAAAGTTGACGAGTCAGTTGCAGATTTCTTTACGCGCTTTGAGGAGACGTTTCATGACTTTAGCGGCCAGTCGCTTACGGATGATACGGGTCGACACCTTTTTGCTGATAAATATGTGGCTAATTTGCTGCCGGCAGTTGCGGCCCGTCTAAAAGCGAGTGAGAGTTCTTGGTCCTCCGCGACCCCGACGGCCCTCCTGACTATAGCTCAGTATTATGAGCGCCAGGAGCAAGAAGCGAAGGGCCAGGAGGAGAAGAAATCGAAAGATCTAAAAACGAAGGTGATGTTGGCACAAGTATATGGCCCGCCCCGGCGGGGTGTTAATAGGGGTAGGGGAGGATTTTATGGTCCTCCCTCGGGCCGATCTGATTTGAATAGGAATCAATGTGCGTACTGTAAGCAATCGGGACATTGGGCTAGAGATTGCCCGGCGTTGCATGCTTCGCGTCAGGGGCATAGTCAGGGTGGCTCGAGAGGTAGAGGGGGTTTCTCGAATTTTAGAGGGAATTCTAACGATCACTCTCGTTTTGACCCTGCCGGGCAACAACGAGATAGACCAAATGTTTTCGATCGCCAGAACCAGTATCAAGTGGCGGGGATTGATCGTTCTGGGTATCCTGATTCTCAGCATGCATAGGAATGCGTTGGATGGGGGTTGGAATCAGTTGAGGTGCCGGTTGATCAGAAGGGTCCTTATGTATCAGCTGAAGTTTTGGGCTCTACTGATCAGTTCCTAGTGGATACAGGAGCGACACGTAGTGCGCTGTCTAAACAATTGGTTCCGAGGGCTCCCCCATCTGGCTTAATGGTTACATCGGTAGGGTTTGACGGTACACTCTCCCGAAGCCCTCTTTCTCGGCCCCTCACATTTCAGGTTGATTCCTTTTCTGCACCCTGCCCGTTTCTGCTTGCCCCGCACACGCCGGATAACATTATGGGCCTTGATATGTTAAAGCATTTCAGGGCTACGATCCGCTGCTCCCCTGCTGGTGTGCGGGTAATATTGAATGACAATTACCCCCGGTCTGAACGGATGTGTGTGGTCACAGAGGATGCTCTGTTAGCTACCCTCCCTCGTGCTTTGTGGGCCACTTCGGATACTGATGTGGGACAGATGGTGATTCCGCCGGTCCACATTAGTGTTCAGGAGGGGGCGGTGTTACCGCGCCTCCCACAGTATCGTATATCCCAGGAGGGGGAGGAGGCCCTCATACAGATTGTGCAGGATTTGATCAAAGTGGGAGTAGTAGAGGAAGTTCCCTACAACATCTGTAATAGTCCGATTCTCCCCATTTTGAAAAAGGATACGGACGCCAAGGTTTATCGGTTTATAATTGATTTGAGAGAAGTAAACAAGATCGTGATACCTCAGTACCCAGTGGTCTCTGATATCACGACGTTGCTTACTTTGGTCCCGCCTACGGCGACCATGTTCTCAGTTATTGATTTGAAAAATGCTTTCTTTTCCATTCCCATTCATCCCGATAGTCGATACCTTTTTGGGTTTTCTTTAAATAATAGATCTTACCGTTTTTGTAGGATCCCTCAGGGCTACACAGAAAGCCCTAGTATTTACAGTCAGGCTTTGAAAAGACAATTGGATTCCTTCGTTCTGCTCGAGGGGGTCGCCCTCATTCAATATGTCGATGACATCTTGCTGGCGGCTGACACCCTGGAGTTGTGTGAAAAAAGTACGTTATCCTTGCTTTCCTTTTTGGCATCTCACAATCATAAAGTATCTCGGAAGAAATTGCAGTTCTGTAGACCAAAGGTGACTTATCTGGGTCACCTTTTGTCTAAGGAGGGGCGTGCACTCACACCAGACCGTATCCAAGTAATTCTGGACACACCGACACCGTCCACGCAGAAGGATGTGCGTGCATTTTTGGGTCTTGTTTCTTTTTGTAGGCAGTGGATATTGGGGTTTTCACACATAGCCAAGCCATTATTAGCCCTTTTGACAAAAGACACGCCTACCCCGATCCCTTGGTCTAATGAGTGTGACGCTGCTTTTCAGCAGCTACGACAGGCCCTTTGTTCAGCACCAGTGCTAGGGACCCCTGACTATACAAAACCTTTTTCGTTGTATGTGCATGAGAAAGATGGATGTGCGTTATCAGTTTTAGTGCAGATGCACGGCGATAAGCAGCGCCCTTGTGCATATTTTTCGGCTGTACTTGATCCTGTTGCTCGAGCATTACCAGGGTGTTTTCGCTCGGTTGCGGCGACAGCTGTGTCAATACGCCAAAGCGAGGGAATTGTGTTATCTCATAAGTTGTTGGTATTAGTCCCCCACGCTGTTGATGCCCTGCTTAATCAAACAAAGACGCAGCACTTGACTAGTGCCCGTTTAACGGGATATGAGTTGACGCTTTTGGCTCCTCATATTACGTTAAAGAGGTGCGTAACGTTAAACCCGGCCACATTGTTGCCATACCCCGAGACTCAGTCCGAAGCACGGAAAGCACATGATTGTATTCTCGTGACTGAGGAACAAACAAAGGGTCGTATTGATCTCCAGGATACGCCCTTTCCAGATGTAGATGGAGAACTGTGGGTGGATGGATCATGCCTGAAGCTACCAGATGGTACGACTTCAGCAGCGTATGCAATTACCACATTACAAACGATAGTGGAGACAGCACGCATACCACAGAAATCAGCTCAAGCAGCGGAACTGATAGCATTAACACGAGCATGTGAGCTCAGTACAGGATTGTGTGTGAATGTTTATACAGATAGCCGCTATGCCTTCGGAGTAGCGCATGACTTTGGCCTGCTCTGGAAGGAGAGAGGGTTTTTAACGTCACATGGAGTACAGATAATGCATGGAGAGTTAGTTCACAACCTTTTAACTGCATTGACATATCCGAAGAAAATTGCAATCGTTAAATGTAGCGCCCATAGGAAAGTAGTTGATAAAGTTGGAGAAGGGAATGCGTTAGTAGACCGAGTGGCACGGGAGACTGCGATGCAGCCCGGTGCTACTGCCATGTATGTGGTGAAGTCACAGGTGGAAAGATGGCATGATGCGAAGGAGGAAGTGCGAGAAATGCAAAGGACCGCTTCTGATAAAGAGCGGGAACAATGGGCTAGCGAGGGAGAACTGGATGATGAGGGCTGCTGGAGAAATAAGCAGATGGATAGATGGAAATTACCCACGGCTTTCGTACAACCTATGGTTCAGATGGCACATGGGCTAGCACATGTTGGAGCTTCCGCAATTGTGAAATTGCTTACTCAAGTTTGGGAGCATCCAGAGATTGCTAGCACGGCAAAGAGGGTGGTGCAGACCTGTATGATCTGCCTGAGGTATAATCCAGGGAAAGGTACCCGAACTCCAGCAGGAGGATTTGTGACACCTACTGCACCCTTCGAGGTTTTGCAGATGGATTACATCCAGCTTGAGCGCTGTAACAATTTGAAGTATGTTCTAGTAGTGGTCTGCACCTTCAGTAAATGGGTTGAAGCGTACCCTACGAAAGACAATACTGCAATGACTACTGCGAAGCTGCTATTGAAGGAGTTCTTCCCTCGATAAGGCGTTTGTAGGCTTCTGTGGAGTGACAATGGACCCCACTTTGTAGCGGATGTTATAAAGTATGTTTTGAAGGGCCTGGGCATCACCCAGAAGTTCCACGCAGTGTTTCACCCTCAGTCTGCGGGACTAGTCGAGAAGTATAACGGTACACTGAAGCTCAAGATCGCTAAAATTCAAGCTTCGACGTCTTTGACTTGGCCAGATGCTTTGCCGCTGGCGTTATTGTCAATTAGGTCGGTACCACACTCTCGAACCGGTCTTACACCATACGAGATTGTCTTTGGACGCCCAATGAATATTTGGGGTCCACCAAAACCTAAGGCCGTGTACGATGTACCTTGTGTAATGATGAACGATTATCTGGCACAGTTAACGGATAACTTGGTTTCTATTCATCAACAGGTCCGAGAGGCGCTCCCTGATCGGTCTACCGGTGAAGGACATGGTCTCCGACCTGGCGACCATGTGATGGTAAAAATCTTCGACAGGACGAACAGCCTGGAACCGAGATGGGTGGGTCCTGAGCAGGTCCTCCTTGCAACGAGGACGGCTGTGCGAGTTTCCAACAGAAAGAATTGGATCCATTCCCTGCACTGTCGGAAGGTGCCGCCTGGATTGGTGGAACCTGCTGTACTGACCGATCAACGAGAAATCCTGGCTGCAGAGACAGGCCGTGCTGCGGAGCCAGACGCCACTGAGGAGCTCTTTCCGGACCACGCGACTCCTGGAGGAAGGCGATATCATCTTAGACCAAGGAAGTGAGTTCCCCAGTACCGGGACATATTGTCAGAACGGCCCTTGGGTTAGTGAAACGGAGAGCCAATGAGGCAAGGGGGGGGGATCAGCCCTGCATTAGTGTAGCGACACCCGTCTTGGCCCGTTGGTGAAGAAATCGACCGCTGCCCAAGGGGAAGAGTTCTGATAAACTTTTAGTTTCAGGAAGATATTGGGTTTTTATTTTTTGACATGAAGAAAAAGAAAATCCTTTGTGCATCAGGGTTCATGTTGACAGTAGCTATTGTTGGGATAACCACATGGTTTGTGGAGGATGTAACTCCCGCTCGAAAACTACTTGTGTTGACAACTCCGGTGCCTGAGGAGCACTACTTTTATACATTACCGTATCAAGAGTTGAAGCATCGACAGTCTTATTTAAATAACACTTTCATCCAGATGCTGCATCATACACACGTTGCTACGAACGCTACGAACTGTTGGATATGTGGGATGATGCCAGCCCATCAGAAGAAAGGAGGAACGCCTTTCATACCACTTCCTTTCTCTCATAATGGCTCTTGTAGAGCTTGGTACACTTTGCTTTTCGCCACTCGGAAACCGACAGTGGGACGATTACTCTTCAGACTCAACAAAGAATGTCACCAGGATAAAAATGGGTATCCGCAAGCGAATGGGACAATTTGGGAATGGGAAGAGTACCGACCAGACAATGAATCTATTCCCTACATCTTCACGAACACTAGAGGCACTGTGGGAAAGGACAAATTTGTGATTCAAGTGGCACAAGCTCAAGCGGACCTGTGTGTCCAGAGTGTGGGTTTTATTCCTGTTGGTGTTAGTGGTTGTATTACCGTTCTGAACATTGATGGGTTGAACAATAGTACCTTTTTAGCCTCCCATAATACGTACTTTGTGTGTGGAAATAAAGGTTATTACCGTTTGCCGGCCGGGTGGTCTGGGGTATGCTATGTGGCATTCCTATTACCTCCTGTATTCTTAGCACCAGCATCCTATCATAAAGACTTGAAATTATTGAATAATGTGACTGTAAATAGGTATAAACGTACCCTATCAATTGATGATGTAGATCAGACTGATACCAGTCTGCAACAGTATATTGATTTTAATTTAGGGTTGTTTTTCTTTGTTGGAGCTGCCTTAAACAGTAGGAAGGTTCGGAGATTAACAAGAGTGGTAGAGGCTGTGACAAACCAAACTGCTGCTGCTCTTGGGAATCTTACGGAAGAATTGCAAATTACTAGAATTGTTGCATTACAGAATCGTATGGTATTAGATGTCATGTTAGCCGATCGAGGTGGAGCTTGTAAAATTATTGGAAGTAGCTGTTGTGTGTTTATCCCTGACCACACGCCGTCAGTCTATAATGCTATTAACAAACTGCATAAAATTGCAGCCGAAGTCCATACAGAAAACGGCACTTGGTCCTTTTCTGGATGGTTTTGGGCATTGATTACTGCCTGGGGGTGGAAGGTCTTAACTGGTCTCTGTATCATTGTAGCAGTTTTGTTTTCTTGTTGTATCTGTGTTCAATGTGGTCCCTTGCTCTGTTCCTTATGTGTATCTTTCTGTATCCCTGATAAGAAAACTATTGCCGATGTTGCTCATCAGAAACGTTTAGCTAAAGAAGTCGAAGAAATGATGACAATTGACATATATGATGATTATCCTAACAAACTGGATGTCTTCAGTAAATGCTGAAAGGGTCGTCTGTTGTAAATTGAAACAACGATGTGATTAAGCATTTACTAAAGGCATTAATTCCCTTCCTTTAGAGCATGTTTCCTCTGTTATGTTGACCGAAGTTCGGACTCCATTTTGTATTGTCATGTCTCCGCGTGCTCACCACGAGAAGAGTCCAACCTCTGTGTTAGTTGCCCTTGTAATCTGCCTAGTAACAGTCTATAAATAGCTCCTTTGTCCGTCTGGCGCATGCCCAGACTTGACCACATCTGTTATCAGTTAGCCTTGCTTGACCATGTCTTCGCGGGCTCAAGGAGTGTGTCAGCTCCGCCCATATATTGGTTCAGTATCGAAAATGACCATAAAAGGTAATATTCTCAGCCTCATGTTGTATCCACCCACTTATGAGCCCCTCTATTGTGTATAAAAGGGGACCATGTATGCAAGTTCTTTGTGCTACTCTATGCAATGCTGAAGAGTGTTGTATGGATTGTAGGACCACCCTTAAGGGTTAATAAACCTTGTCTTTGTACCTTGCAGTTTCCGTGCCAACTTCCTTATAGATTCCATTACAGGAGAGCGAACCCTTGTGTCCTGCGGGCCTAGCTGGGGCCTGTATTCAACAATTGGCGCCCGTCACGTGGGGCTCATCGGCGACTCGGATGCTCGAAGGACTGGTCGCGACGAAGGTGAGGAATTTGGCCGGGGATGTGATCACTGCCAGCGGCGTTTTAGCCCTGGCATCCCGAGGTTTTTCTTCCTTCCCTTCCGAGCTGACCATCTGGGTGGCGCCGGTCCTCGACTGAGACCTCTTCTGTCGGTCCTGCCGTGAAAGCCGTTTGGGCGATTTTGGAGCTTGGCAGTTGGAATCTGGACTCTTGATTGGTAAGAACCGTTGTACGGTACTTGCTCCGAGTTTTTGAAGCCTGGTCTGGCTATTTGAGTTTTGATTTGTGATGACTGGTCATATTTTGTATTGGTTACTGTGAAAATATATGCGTTGCAACATATATAGGCAGGTAATGTGGAGAGATTTCTCCGGAGCGGTGTAACTTTGAACGGCGCAACGATTAAGTGCCATTTTCTTTTACAATATTGCATATTTTGCATTATTTCTGAGCATGCCTGCTTTTAGCGCACTCCGTAAGTGGTGCTGCTGCTTTGGAAACCGGTTGAACCTCGAGCAATCTGCTCCGGCTCCCCCAGAGGGGACTCCTAATAGGGATATGTATGTGAAGCATGGTCTTTCTTCCATAATGTACAGCACAGTATGGAGGAAATATACTAAGAAGGATCCTGAGTTACGATGGCCTTTGTATGGCTCGTTTGATATGCGTAAGATTGAGTATGTGGAACAATGTATGTGTAAGCGGCGTGCTCGTCAGGATATGTTTGAGTGTGTGCGGCTGTGGGTGAAGGAAGTGCGTGAGCGAGAGAAACGTGAGAAAGCGCTGTTTGATAAAGAACAACGGAAGAATGATCATGTGCGAGCACAGGAAGCGAAGCGTCGGGAGGAAAGAGAACATACGGAGAGGCAAGAGAAAGAGCGTAGGCTGCAAGTGTCGGGTCAATATGCTGTTCGGCAGCCACTTTATCCTGCCCTTAATAATCTTGATGATGATTTTTATTTACTAGATCGCTCTCCGCCCCCTTATGTTGGCGCATCCGCCCCGAAGCCACAAGATTCTGACCCGGTTCCGGGTAAGGTAGATACGCGGTCCATGATACCGACTGACCGAATGGGTGAGCTTCGGCAAATTTCTTTCCGTGCACTCAAGGGCAAGGTGTCCCTGGATGAATTGTTACGTTCTTGGGCGCCGTGGCAGGATAGAGAAAAATTGTATTTTTTGGGTCACTTTGCTGATGAAGTGATTGCTGCTTTCCGGAAATATTCCAGTGTCTTTGAGCCTGACGATGTGGTATTGGATGCTAAAGCATTGCGTAACGGTGTTTTCTCTCCCTCTAAGGCGCCTGATACGGCACGGCGGCTGTTCGCATTGCGGGACGCGATGCTGAATCTTAGAGAAAAAGCGCGCCAGCAAGCGGAGGAGGAGAAGCAGTCGGATTCGTGTACCGCAGAGGGCCATTCATCCACCTCCCAGTCAGATAAGAATGACATAGTGCATGCTAAGCCAATGCGAGAGGCGGCGCCTTTGTATGTTCCTCCTAAAGGAGCGGGGACTAGCCCGGACATCACCTCTGCTGATGCTAAGGGATATTTTGTGTATAATTGGGTTTATACTCCGTGGCATAGAGCTGATGTTATGGCATTGAAGAATGCACTGCCTGATCCCCGCAAGAATCCAGCGGCCTTTTACGAAGAAGTCGAGGGGGCCTTGAATTCTTGCGTTATGACCTTAGCGGATATAGACCTGTTCTTTGGTCTTATTCTACCACCGGATATGTGGCGATCTGTCCGAAAGGTGGATGATACAGCTGCTTTTAAGGCTCGATGGTCTGAGCTTGAAGATGAGGATAGGGACCGGAAGCCCGCACAGAAACCACCACAGATTATCTTAGATCTCCCCTCTGCTATTCTGACTAAGCTGAAGACGATCATCCCCCCTAAAAAGATTGACTGGAATATGTTAGCTTCATGTAAGCAGAAAGTTGACGAGTCAGTTGCAGATTTCTTTACGCGCTTTGAGGAGACGTTTCATGACTTTAGCGGCCAGTCGCTTACGGATGATACGGGTCGACACCTTTTTGCTGATAAATATGTGGCTAATTTGCTGCCGGCAGTTGCGGCCCGTCTAAAAGCGAGTGAGAGTTCTTGGTCCTCCGCGACCCCGACGGCCCTCCTGACTATAGCTCAGTATTATGAGCGCCAGGAGCAAGAAGCGAAGGGCCAGGAGGAGAAGAAATCGAAAGATCTAAAAACGAAGGTGATGTTGGCACAAGTATATGGCCCGCCCCGGCGGGGTGTTAATAGGGGTAGGGGAGGATTTTATGGTCCTCCCTCGGGCCGATCTGATTTGAATAGGAATCAATGTGCGTACTGTAAGCAATCGGGACATTGGGCTAGAGATTGCCCGGCGTTGCATGCTTCGCGTCAGGGGCATAGTCAGGGTGGCTCGAGAGGTAGAGGGGGTTTCTCGAATTTTAGAGGGAATTCTAACGATCACTCTCGTTTTGACCCTGCCGGGCAACAACGAGATAGACCAAATGTTTTCGATCGCCAGAACCAGTATCAAGTGGCGGGGATTGATCGTTCTGGGTATCCTGATTCTCAGCATGCATAGGAATGCGTTGGATGGGGGTTGGAATCAGTTGAGGTGCCGGTTGATCAGAAGGGTCCTTATGTATCAGCTGAAGTTTTGGGCTCTACTGATCAGTTCCTAGTGGATACAGGAGCGACACGTAGTGCGCTGTCTAAACAATTGGTTCCGAGGGCTCCCCCATCTGGCTTAATGGTTACATCGGTAGGGTTTGACGGTACACTCTCCCGAAGCCCTCTTTCTCGGCCCCTCACATTTCAGGTTGATTCCTTTTCTGCACCCTGCCCGTTTCTGCTTGCCCCGCACACGCCGGATAACATTATGGGCCTTGATATGTTAAAGCATTTCAGGGCTACGATCCGCTGCTCCCCTGCTGGTGTGCGGGTAATATTGAATGACAATTACCCCCGGTCTGAACGGATGTGTGTGGTCACAGAGGATGCTCTGTTAGCTACCCTCCCTCGTGCTTTGTGGGCCACTTCGGATACTGATGTGGGACAGATGGTGATTCCGCCGGTCCACATTAGTGTTCAGGAGGGGGCGGTGTTACCGCGCCTCCCACAGTATCGTATATCCCAGGAGGGGGAGGAGGCCCTCATACAGATTGTGCAGGATTTGATCAAAGTGGGAGTAGTAGAGGAAGTTCCCTACAACATCTGTAATAGTCCGATTCTCCCCATTTTGAAAAAGGATACGGACGCCAAGGTTTATCGGTTTATAATTGATTTGAGAGAAGTAAACAAGATCGTGATACCTCAGTACCCAGTGGTCTCTGATATCACGACGTTGCTTACTTTGGTCCCGCCTACGGCGACCATGTTCTCAGTTATTGATTTGAAAAATGCTTTCTTTTCCATTCCCATTCATCCCGATAGTCGATACCTTTTTGGGTTTTCTTTAAATAATAGATCTTACCGTTTTTGTAGGATCCCTCAGGGCTACACAGAAAGCCCTAGTATTTACAGTCAGGCTTTGAAAAGACAATTGGATTCCTTCGTTCTGCTCGAGGGGGTCGCCCTCATTCAATATGTCGATGACATCTTGCTGGCGGCTGACACCCTGGAGTTGTGTGAAAAAAGTACGTTATCCTTGCTTTCCTTTTTGGCATCTCACAATCATAAAGTATCTCGGAAGAAATTGCAGTTCTGTAGACCAAAGGTGACTTATCTGGGTCACCTTTTGTCTAAGGAGGGGCGTGCACTCACACCAGACCGTATCCAAGTAATTCTGGACACACCGACACCGTCCACGCAGAAGGATGTGCGTGCATTTTTGGGTCTTGTTTCTTTTTGTAGGCAGTGGATATTGGGGTTTTCACACATAGCCAAGCCATTATTAGCCCTTTTGACAAAAGACACGCCTACCCCGATCCCTTGGTCTAATGAGTGTGACGCTGCTTTTCAGCAGCTACGACAGGCCCTTTGTTCAGCACCAGTGCTAGGGACCCCTGACTATACAAAACCTTTTTCGTTGTATGTGCATGAGAAAGATGGATGTGCGTTATCAGTTTTAGTGCAGATGCACGGCGATAAGCAGCGCCCTTGTGCATATTTTTCGGCTGTACTTGATCCTGTTGCTCGAGCATTACCAGGGTGTTTTCGCTCGGTTGCGGCGACAGCTGTGTCAATACGCCAAAGCGAGGGAATTGTGTTATCTCATAAGTTGTTGGTATTAGTCCCCCACGCTGTTGATGCCCTGCTTAATCAAACAAAGACGCAGCACTTGACTAGTGCCCGTTTAACGGGATATGAGTTGACGCTTTTGGCTCCTCATATTACGTTAAAGAGGTGCGTAACGTTAAACCCGGCCACATTGTTGCCATACCCCGAGACTCAGTCCGAAGCACGGAAAGCACATGATTGTATTCTCGTGACTGAGGAACAAACAAAGGGTCGTATTGATCTCCAGGATACGCCCTTTCCAGATGTAGATGGAGAACTGTGGGTGGATGGATCATGCCTGAAGCTACCAGATGGTACGACTTCAGCAGCGTATGCAATTACCACATTACAAACGATAGTGGAGACAGCACGCATACCACAGAAATCAGCTCAAGCAGCGGAACTGATAGCATTAACACGAGCATGTGAGCTCAGTACAGGATTGTGTGTGAATGTTTATACAGATAGCCGCTATGCCTTCGGAGTAGCGCATGACTTTGGCCTGCTCTGGAAGGAGAGAGGGTTTTTAACGTCACATGGAGTACAGATAATGCATGGAGAGTTAGTTCACAACCTTTTAACTGCATTGACATATCCGAAGAAAATTGCAATCGTTAAATGTAGCGCCCATAGGAAAGTAGTTGATAAAGTTGGAGAAGGGAATGCGTTAGTAGACCGAGTGGCACGGGAGACTGCGATGCAGCCCGGTGCTACTGCCATGTATGTGGTGAAGTCACAGGTGGAAAGATGGCATGATGCGAAGGAGGAAGTGCGAGAAATGCAAAGGACCGCTTCTGATAAAGAGCGGGAACAATGGGCTAGCGAGGGAGAACTGGATGATGAGGGCTGCTGGAGAAATAAGCAGATGGATAGATGGAAATTACCCACGGCTTTCGTACAACCTATGGTTCAGATGGCACATGGGCTAGCACATGTTGGAGCTTCCGCAATTGTGAAATTGCTTACTCAAGTTTGGGAGCATCCAGAGATTGCTAGCACGGCAAAGAGGGTGGTGCAGACCTGTATGATCTGCCTGAGGTATAATCCAGGGAAAGGTACCCGAACTCCAGCAGGAGGATTTGTGACACCTACTGCACCCTTCGAGGTTTTGCAGATGGATTACATCCAGCTTGAGCGCTGTAACAATTTGAAGTATGTTCTAGTAGTGGTCTGCACCTTCAGTAAATGGGTTGAAGCGTACCCTACGAAAGACAATACTGCAATGACTACTGCGAAGCTGCTATTGAAGGAGTTCTTCCCTCGATAAGGCGTTTGTAGGCTTCTGTGGAGTGACAATGGACCCCACTTTGTAGCGGATGTTATAAAGTATGTTTTGAAGGGCCTGGGCATCACCCAGAAGTTCCACGCAGTGTTTCACCCTCAGTCTGCGGGACTAGTCGAGAAGTATAACGGTACACTGAAGCTCAAGATCGCTAAAATTCAAGCTTCGACGTCTTTGACTTGGCCAGATGCTTTGCCGCTGGCGTTATTGTCAATTAGGTCGGTACCACACTCTCGAACCGGTCTTACACCATACGAGATTGTCTTTGGACGCCCAATGAATATTTGGGGTCCACCAAAACCTAAGGCCGTGTACGATGTACCTTGTGTAATGATGAACGATTATCTGGCACAGTTAACGGATAACTTGGTTTCTATTCATCAACAGGTCCGAGAGGCGCTCCCTGATCGGTCTACCGGTGAAGGACATGGTCTCCGACCTGGCGACCATGTGATGGTAAAAATCTTCGACAGGACGAACAGCCTGGAACCGAGATGGGTGGGTCCTGAGCAGGTCCTCCTTGCAACGAGGACGGCTGTGCGAGTTTCCAACAGAAAGAATTGGATCCATTCCCTGCACTGTCGGAAGGTGCCGCCTGGATTGGTGGAACCTGCTGTACTGACCGATCAACGAGAAATCCTGGCTGCAGAGACAGGCCGTGCTGCGGAGCCAGACGCCACTGAGGAGCTCTTTCCGGACCACGCGACTCCTGGAGGAAGGCGATATCATCTTAGACCAAGGAAGTGAGTTCCCCAGTACCGGGACATATTGTCAGAACGGCCCTTGGGCTAGTGAAACGGAGAGCCAATGAGGCAAGGGGGGGGGATCAGCCCTGCATTAGTGTAGCGACACCCGTCTTGGCCCGTTGGTGAAGAAATCGACCGCTGCCCAAGGGGAAGAGTTCTGATAAACTTTTAGTTTCAGGAAGATATTGGGTTTTTATTTTTTGACATGAAGAAAAAGAAAATCCTTTGTGCATCAGGGTTCATGTTGACAGTAGCTATTGTTGGGATAACCACATGGTTTGTGGAGGATGTAACTCCCGCTCGAAAACTACTTGTGTTGACAACTCCGGTGCCTGAGGAGCACTACTTTTATACATTACCGTATCAAGAGTTGAAGCATCGACAGTCTTATTTGAATAACACTTTCATCCAGATGCTGCATCATACCCACGTTGCTACGAACGCTACGAACTGTTGGATATGTGGGATGATGCCAGCCCATCAGAAGAAAGGAGGAACGCCTTTCATACCACTTCCTTTCTCTCATAATGGCTCTTGTAGAGCTTGGTACACTTTGCTTTTCGCCACTCGGAAACCGACAGTGGGACGATTACTCTTCAGACTCAACAAAGAATGTCACCAGGATAAAAATGGGTATCCGCAAGCGAATGGGACAATTTGGGAATGGGAAGAGTACCGACCAGACAATGAATCTATTCCCTACATCTTCACGAACACTAGAGGCACTGTGGGAAAGGACAAATTTGTGATTCAAGTGGCACAAGCTCAAGCGGACCTGTGTGTCCAGAGTGTGGGTTTTATTCCTGTTGGTGTTAGTGGTTGTATTACCGTTCTGAACATTGATGGGTTGAACAATAGTACCTTTTTAGCCTCCCATAATACGTACTTTGTGTGTGGAAATAAAGGTTATTACCGTTTGCCGGCCGGGTGGTCTGGGGTATGCTATGTGGCATTCCTATTACCTCCTGTATTCTTAGCACCAGCATCCTATCATAAAGACTTGAAATTATTGAATAATGTGACTGTAAATAGGTATAAACGTACCCTATCAATTGATGATGTAGATCAGACTGATACCAGTCTGCAACAGTATATTGATTTTAATTTAGGGTTGTTTTTCTTTGTTGGAGCTGCCTTAAACAGTAGGAAGGTTCGGAGATTAACAAGAGTGGTAGAGGCTGTGACAAACCAAACTGCTGCTGCTCTTGGGAATCTTACGGAAGAATTGCAAATTACTAGAATTGTTGCATTACAGAATCGTATGGTATTAGATGTCATGTTAGCCGATCGAGGTGGAGCTTGTAAAATTATTGGAAGTAGCTGTTGTGTGTTTATCCCTGACCACACGCCGTCAGTCTATAATGCTATTAACAAACTGCATAAAATTGCAGCCGAAGTCCATACAGAAAACGGCACTTGGTCCTTTTCTGGATGGTTTTGGGCATTGATTACTGCCTGGGGGTGGAAGGTCTTAACTGGTCTCTGTATCATTGTAGCAGTTTTGTTTTCTTGTTGTATCTGTGTTCAATGTGGTCCCTTGCTCTGTTCCTTATGTGTATCTTTCTGTATCCCTGATAAGAAAACTATTGCCGATGTTGCTCATCAGAAACGTTTAGCTAAAGAAGTCGAAGAAATGATGACAATTGACATATATGATGATTATCCTAACAAACTGGATGTCTTCAGTAAATGCTGAAAGGGTTGTCTGTTGTAAATTGAAACAACGATGTGATTAAGCATTTACTAAAGACATTAATTCCCTTCCTTTAGAGCATGTTTCCTCTGTTATGTTGACCGAAGTTCGGACTCCATTTTGTATTGTCATGTCTCCGCGTGCTCACCACGAGAAGAGTCCAACCTCTGTGTTAGTTGCCCTTGTAATCTGCCTAGTAACAGTCTATAAATAGCTCCTTTGTCCGTCTGGCGCATGCCCAGACTTGACCACATCTGTTATCAGTTAGCCTTGCTTGACCATGTCTTCGCGGGCTCAAGGAGTGTGTCAGCTCCGCCCATATATTGGTTCAGTATCGAAAATGACCATAAAAGGTAATATTCTCAGCCTCATGTTGTATCCACCCACTTATGAGCCCCTCTATGGTGTATAAAAGGGGACCATGTATGCAAGTTCTTTGTGCTACTCTATGCAATGCTGAAGAGTGTTGTATGGATTGTAGGACCACCCTTAAGGGTTAATAAACCTTGTCTTTGTACCTTGCAGTTTCCGTGCCAACTTCCTTATAGATTCCATTACAGGAGAGCGAACCCTTGTGTCCTGCGGGCCTAGCTGGGGCCTGTATTCAACACACTCACCGACCCCGTCAACGCCGCTGGGCCCACTCCGCTATAGTAGGCCTCCTTGTTGGTGTGGCTGATCGTCTGCCCTTCTACCCAGGTCTCAATGCCTGAGTTGCTGCTCGCCGCTTACTTGGGTAGGCCTGCCGCTTCTCTGGACTCTCATTGCCAGTTGCCTCTGCTGGGGCTCTGGGTGCGCTTCTAGGATCCCCGCAGGGGCTCACTCCCCTGAAATCTTCGGGCCCCCCAGTCTCCAGGATGCTCAGGCCCCTCTGCTGCGCGGTCCTGATCCCTTGTCTCTGCCGCTTTCACCTGGCTTCTCTGGGCCTCCCTCTCCTTCGAGCGCCCACCAAAGTCTCGGGGGCCGCACTCGCTCCGTCGCACTGAAGGAGAGGGGAGGCCTCCTCTGCCTCTATCCCGGCTGTTAGCCGCTGCCCCTGCTGGTCACATCCATACCGCTGCAGTCCGCTCACCTCCTGGGGACCAGCTCCACGTTCCCCAGGATTTGCCCCGCTCGCTTTCCCCAGTGATTATCAAGCTCTGTACTCAGGCCTACCAAGTGGGATCCCTAGCAGTTCTGCGTCCACTACCGCTCCGCTCCTCTGGTGTGGCCCTGGGGAGTCTCCAGGCCCTGTTCCAGGGCTTGTAGCGGGACAGGAGGGGACACTCTAGGTCTCAGTTCACTACCGCTTCATCACTGCTGTCGGCTGGGTTTTCCTCTCAGCTCCGCAACATCGTCATGGGTGTTGCCATCTAGGCTCACCTTCCGGCTATGGTCAGATTTTGTTATTCACCCGTTTTAGGTATTTGGGATGGGTTTCTCCGTCTCCAACACGCACCTCACCCTCTGTATGATTATGAGGGCGCGCTGCAGAAGCTGTCCCGTTCAGGGGGTCAGGATGGCATTCGATGGCAGCTGGCTGACAGGAGCTTGTGAGCTGTGCTGTTCACTCCATCGGTGCCAAGCCACACCCCTCTGGGGAAATTCATTTTTTATATTCTTTTCCATTTTTTCTATTTTACCCAAATGAAAGATGCCCTTTTGTAAATCACCCCTAGCAGTGTCTGCGAGATTTGTGGCCTTTTTAGTCAAGCCAATGCATGTCAGACATTTGTGGCATGCTGTTTATTTATTTATTTATTTAATGCGTTTTTATATAGCGCGGACTTTACCCGAAGGTGTCAGAGCGCTTCACAACAGGAACAGTAATGATACATGAGGAGAAGAATTACAAGTGAGCATGTTACAAAAGCAAACGTTACGTTACATGAGGCAATAGTGACAATTGTGCAAGTATCAAGAGCATGCAAAATACAAGAGGTAGCAAACGATAAGTTACAAAAGAAAAAAGTGACGTGTGCAGGTTACAAAAGCATACAAAGTACACGTAGAGGTAAAAAACTGCAATAAATGGCAGACACTCAAAACACTAAAACAAACGTTACGTTATATGAGCAAGTGGTGGCAATTGTGCATGTATCAAAAGCGAACAAAATACAAGCGGTAGCAAACGATACGTTCCAAAAGGAAAGGTGACGGGTGCATGTTACAAAAGAGTACAAAGTACAAGTAGAGGTATAATACTGCACTAAATGGCAGACACTCAAAACACAAGAACACACTGGGAAGGCACTTCTATAGGCATGGAGATCAGAATTTCCTATAATGGAAGGACTTCCTTCAGAAAATAGAGGGCGTGAATTAAATTTGGAAGTGTCTTTGAAGGAGGAGAGCTTTGAGGTCTGTTTTGAAGGCCTGGGAAGAGGTGGTGGTCCGGAGCTGAGGCGGAAGTGAGTTCCATATTCTCACCCCGTTGCCTGAAAAGGATTGGGCCATCGATCTTTCCTTCTTGAAAGTGGGAGGTTCAAGCACTACATTTTCTGCATTACGTGATGGTCTGGAGCCTCCAGAGAGTTTCAGTTTATTCGCTAGGTAGCGAGGGGAGGAGTGCAAGGCTTTGTGGGTGATACAGGCAGTCTTGTAGATAGATCTTGCTTTGATGGGAAGTCAACGGAGGGTGGATAAAATGGGTGTGATGTGGTCGCTTCTTTTGGCCCCATAACCATATATGAAACGAGCTGCTGAATGGAGAACAGACTTCAGGGGGGACAGGTGGGATTTGGGGAGGCTAGTAAGAAGAGAATTGCAGTAGTCCAATCTGGAGAGAACCAGCGATTGGACCAGGGTTTTAAGGTCGTGCTCCGGGAAGAAGCGACAAATCCCCCAAAGAAGGCGCAGTTGGTATCGAGCAGACTTTGCAATTGAATCGATGTGGGAACGTGGAAGGGGGGCAAGGTTTGCTATGAAAGAAATCCCTTACTTTGTGGAATGAGAATTTGAAAATGATTGTAAAAGAAATGCATGGGCCAAGTGCCAGAGCGAGAGAAAGGAAGGGCTCTTTGTTTATAAATAACAAAATTCAAGTGTAGATTTGTGGCATGTAAAAAAAAAAATACGACATGGAAACAGAAGAAGGACATCACCATTTTTCCATGACACAAAGGCTTTGGGCACAGAAAGTCCACACACAACAGATGGTACAGTGGTAGATAATTGGGGCTATGAGTGCTTTTTTACAAGGGTTCAAACAAGTTGGCAGGGTTTGCTCAGACGTTAAGTCCCTTGCTCACTTTGCCACTGGATTCAAGCAAGCCTGGCTGAAGACGGCTGAAATGCCAGAAACCGGTCCTAGGAAGCTTGTTTCCGGTCCAGGGAAGGCATGGCTTGGCAGTTCGGGCTGGACTGTTCCCATGAGGCACAGGGTCAGACTGATTTGCATATGGCCATGTCTGAACTGGGGTGGCAGAGTGGGCTAAAGAACGGTGATGGATTAAACCCAGATCTCTTGACTGGGTGTGAGTGTTTGATTGGTTTTGATGCTCCGTCCATCACCACCCCCTTTTGTACCGCTTTGTTCGCCATAAGTTGGCAGGGTATGCTCAGACGTTGAGTCCCTTGCTCACTTTGCCACTGGATTCAAGCAAGCCTGGCTGAAGACGGCTGAAATGCCAGAAACCGGTCCTAGGAAGCTTGTTTCCGGTCCAGGGAAGGCATGGCTTGGCAGTTCGGGCTGGACTGTTCCCATGAGGCACAGGGTCAGACTGATTTGCATATGGCCATGTCTGAACTGGGGTGGCAGAGTGGGCTAAAGAACGGTGATGGATTAAACCCAGATCTCTTGACTGGGTGTGAGTGTTTGATTGGTTTTGATGCTCCGTCCATCACCACCCCCTTTTGTACCGCTTTGTTCGCCATAAGTTGGCAGGGTATGCTCAGACGTTGAGTCCCTTGCTCACTTTGCCACTGGATTCAAGCAAGCCTGGCTGAAGACGGCTGAAATGCCAGAAACCGGTCCTAGGAAGCTTGTTTCTGGTCCAGGGAAGGCATGGCTTGGCAGTTCGGGCTGGACTGTTCCCATGAGGCACAGGGTCAGACTGATTTGCATATGGCCATGTCTGAACTGGGGTGGCGGAGTGGGCTAAAGAACGGTGATGGGTTAAACCCAGATCTCTTGACTGGGTGTGAGTGTTTGATTGGTTCTGATGCTCCGTCCATCACCACCCCCTTTTGTACCGCTTTGTTCGCCATAAGTTGGCAGGGTATGCTCAGACGTTGAGTCCCTTGCTCACTTTGCCACTGGATTCAAGCAAGCCTGGCTGAAGACAGCTGAAATGCCAGAAACCGGTCCTAGGAGGCTTGTTTCTGGTCCAGGGAAGGCATGGCTTGGCAGTTCGGGCTGGACTGTTCCCATGAGGCACAGGGTCAGACTGATTTGCATATGGCCATGTCTGAACTGGGGTGGCAGAGTGGGCTAAAGAACGGTGATGGATTAAACCCAGATCTCTTGACTGGGTGTGAGTGTTTGATTGGTTCTGATGCTCCGTCCATCACCACCCCCTTTTGTACCGCTTTGTTTGCCATAAGTTGGCAGGGTATGCTCAGACGTTGAGTCCCTTGCTCACTTTGCCACTGGATTCAAGCAAGCCTGGCTGAAGACGGCTGAAATGCCAGAAACCGGTCCTAAGAAGATTGTTTCCGGTCCAGGGAAGGCATGGCTTGGCAGTTCGGGCTGGACTGTTCCCATGAGGCACAGGGTCAGACTGATTTGCATATGGCCATGTCTGAACTGGGGTGGCAGAGTGGGCTAAAGAACAGTGGTGGATTAAACTCAGATCTCTTGACTGGGTGTGAGTGTTTGATTGGTTCTGATGCTCCGTCCATCACCACCCCCTTTTGTACCGCTTTGTTCGCCATAAGTTGGCAGGGTATGCTCAGATGTTGAGTCCCTTGCTCACTTTGCCACTGGATTCAAGCAAGCCTGGCTGAAGACGGCTGAAATGCCAGAAACCGGTCCTAGGAAGCTTGTTTCCGGTCCAGGGAAGGCATGGCTTGGCAGGTCGGGCTGGACTGTTCCCATGAGGCACAGGGTCAGACTGATTTACATATGGCCATGTCTGAACTGGGGTGGCAGAGTGGGCTAAAGAACGGTGATGGATTAAACCCAGATCTCTTGACTGGGTGTGAGTGTTTTATTGGTTCTGATGCTCCGTCCATCACCACCCCCTTTTGTACCGCTTTGTTCGCCATAAGTTGGCAGGGTATGCTCAGACGTTGAGTCCCTTGCTCACTTTGCCACTGGATTCAAGCAAGCCTGGCTGAAGACAGCTGAAATGCTAGAAACCGGTCCTAGGAAGCTTGTTTCCGGTCCAGGGAAGGCATGGCTTGGCAGTTCGGGCTGGACTGTTCCCATGAGGCACAGGGTCAGACTGATTTGCATATGGCCATGTCTGAACTGGGGTGGCAGAGTGGGCTAAAGAACGGTGATGGATTAAACCCAGATCTCTTGACTGGGTGTGAGTGTTTTATTGGTTCTGATGCTCCGTCCATCACCACCCCCTTTTGTACCGCTTTGTTCGCCATAAGTTGGCAGGGTATGCTCAGACGTTGAGTCCCTTGCTCACTTTGCCACTGGATTCAAGCAAGCCTGGCTGAAGACAGCTGAAATGCTAGAAACCGGTCCTAGGAAGCTTGTTTCCGGTCCAGGGAAGGCATGGCTTGGCAGTTCGGGCTGGACTGTTCCCATGAGGCACAGGGTCAGACTGATTTGCATATGGCCATGTCTGAACTGGGGTGGCAGAGTGGGCTAAAGAACGGTGATGGATTAAACCCAGATCTCTTGACTGGGTGTGAGTGTTTGATTGGTTCTGATGCTCCGTCCATCACCACCCCCTTTTGTACCGAAGGGTTCAAACCCCAGCTGGGGAAAATCGATTAGTATATTCTTTTCTATTTTTTTTTCTATTTTACCCAAATGTAAGATGCCCTTTTGTAAATCACCCCTAGCAGTGTCTGGGAGATTTGTGACCTTTTTAGTCAAGCCAGTGCATGTCAGACATTTGTGACATGCTGTGGCACGTGAAAGGGGGGCAAGGTTTGCTATGAAAGAAATCCCTTAATTTGTGGAATGAGAAATTGGGAATGGTTGTGTAAGAAAAAGAAATGCATGGGCCAGAGTGAGAGGAAGGAAGGGCTCTTTGTTTATAAATAACGAAAATCAAGTGTAGACTTGCGGCATGTAAAAAGAAAAACGGCATGGAAACAGAAGAAGGACATCACTCTTTTTCCAAGACACAAAGGCTTTGGGCAACAGACATGATGCAGAAGAGATGGTACAGTGGTAGGTAACAGGGGCTATGAATGCTTTTTGACAAGGGTTCAAACCCCAGCTGGGGAAAATCGATTTTTATATTCTTTTCTAAAAAAAAATCTAATTTACCCAAATGAAAGATGACCTTTTGTAAATCACCCCTAGCAGTGTCTTGGAGATTTGTGGCCTTTTTAGTCACGCCAGTGCATGTCAGACATTTGTGACATGCTGTGGCACGTGAAAGGGGGGCAAGGTTTGCTATGAAAGAAATCCTTTAATTTGTGGAATGAGACTTTGGGAATGGTTGTGTAAGAAAAAGAAATGCATGGGCCAAGTGCCAGAGTGAGAGGAAGGAAGGGCTCTTTGTTTATAAATAACGAAAATCAAGTGAAGATTTGTGGCATGTAAAAGGAAAAACAGCAGGGAAACAGAAGAAGGACATCACCCTTTTTCCATGACAAAAATACTTTGTGCAAAAGCAATAAGGGCAGAATGGATGGTCTAGTGGTAGCTAACAGGGGCTATGAATGCTTTTTGACAAGGGTTCAAACCCCACCTTGGGAAATTCTTTTTTTATATTGTTTTTCTTTTTTTTATTATTTATTTATTTTAGCAGAGTGAAAGATAGTCCTTTGGAAATCATCAACTGATAATCATGAAAGACCATGTAAAAAATCTGTGGCATATGTCACATGAGCTGTGGCATATGCCACATGACAGAGTGACACGTGTCACATGCCAGGAATGGGCTCCAACCCTTATTGTGATTTTCCATTGTTTTATTATGGAGGCGCCCGCTTACAGTGCTCCGACGACAGAACAGGCTTGTATGTGTGTTGGGTGAGATATGCGTGTTTATTTCAGTGCCTGAGAGGAATTACGTGGATGCTGTCTTATTCTCTGTATACTGTCCATGTGTATGCATTTCTCTTTATTTGTATACTTCTGTTTCTGTGTCAATGCGTTTTGCGTCTACAGACGCTGTGAGCATTTTGTGTGCGTTTAATATTCTGGTGTTTTCCACTGTATGGCGGTAACCTGTTTATGGATTTTTGTTTGTTTAGAGTTCGTGTGTATACTGGAGAGCAGTGTGCTTCAGTTCTAAGTGTCGCTTCTCCCTCTCTTTGTTTGCACTTCAAGTGGCCAGCTGAGAGAGTGCTTGGGGGACAAGGGAAACAGTTGATACACGGAGATTTCTGATGCAGAACCACAGACCCCTGCACAGCCGAGGCCCGCCCTCAGAGCCCTGGTGGCACGGTACTATACAATAAAGCAGTGCCCTGTGCATGGAGCTCGTGGGCACCCCGACAGCTACTTACTTACTTACCAATGACGATGCATTGCCCAGCAGCACTTCTACCTCGCTCTGAGGCTGCAGACCCCAGCCGAGATCCGAGGAAACCTAACCATTCCGGCTGCAGCTTCTCTCAGGCTTTTTTTTCAGCATGAACACAAATCAGTTACACAGTAGTGACACTCCCAAAAGTCCCGTGTAAGGAAAGATTAATACAGCTGTGTAAGTGGTTAAAATGTAGACATGTACCCATCCTTACTGAAGTGCAATGTCAGAAATAAATCCAAGCCACCCAATGTGACTGGCTCAAAAACGTGCACCATCATCCTCCTCATGCCCCACAGTAAAAATAGTGCATTGTGTATTTAAATCAAGTGTGTTCATTACATCCCCACTTGGGTGTTCCGTACTCAATATCCCTCAATATTCTTACTTTCCAGCCAAGTCCGTTTACTGATACGTCATCACCGTCCCATGCAGTGATAATCGGCATCAATCATAAAGTTTAAGGACCAATCAAGTACCAACTAGTGCCAACTATTTCTTCACCAACTCCACCTTGCAAGCAATACTTAGAATCAGAAACAACCAGTCGTGGCCGGTATGATGGGGTGTGGAGGTGAGTGGCGGGGGGGAGGGTCGTGTGCGTTTGCAGTTTGGAAACGGGACCGTAAATATAATATAAACAAGCATTTGCAATGCTATAGGTCTCGCATTTTAGAAACTTTGACCTATTGATATTGTAAATGACAATGCCTTCCATTATTGCAGGTTTTTGTAAACACATAAATAAAAGGCATTGTCATTTAGAATGCCAATAGCTCAAAATATTTCAATTGCGAGACCTATTGCATTGCAAATGCTTGTTATAATTTCTGAAGGAAATGCTTTAGGTATTACTGTTTTGATTGCATCAAGATGACTTCAGGCGTGCCACACTGTTGTAATAAATATAGACTGTTAGCAATCTAGATGTTCATTAGAGCACTGTGGAGAGGCAGAGATCAGGGGCACGGACATGGACAATTGAGGGAGGAGGAGACAGACACAGCAAATTGACCACACAGGGTAGGCGGGAAAGGCAGTGACAACACAATGGACCATGGAGGTCAGGGGCAACAAGCCTATGATGCAAGACAAACAAAAGAGGTTGTTGCAATACAGCAAACCGTTGAGGGCAGAAGGGAGAGGCAATGGCAGTACAACCATACATGCCAACAGACCCGATTCAGGCAGGAGACACCCAATGTTTTTAAGCCCTAAGGGGCTTTATTTTAGCCATTTCCCGCCTAAAATCTTCTCTTATTCGATGTAAGTCAATGGGGAAAATTAGTCAACCAGATTTTTTCCATAGCATGCCTACCAACATTTTAGAAGAGGAAAGTGAGAGATTTTGAAAAAATAATTGGAGAATGTATTTCTCCCATTGACTTCTATTACAGCCTGCATTGGGTCTATTGGTGTGTATGGGACTTGCAAGTGTGCTGCTGCAGGATCGGAAATCAGAACTTCAAATATACGTTTTTGCCATATCTGTCAGGAGCACAGAGAAATCGTTATGGCGGGCAGAGAGTGTGACAAAAATGTTGTACACTTGCTCACAGGAAGAGGTTACTGGCAGTGCATAATCCGAGTCACACAAGACCAGCCTTTGCTATCTGTAGCCCACCGAGGAATCGGGTTTTTGCATGGAGGAATTGGTAGGAGGCAGACTAGCCTTGAAACCAGTAGTCTCCCACCTGAATGGGAGGTTGGCATGTATGAAATCCCCTCTTACCAAGTTCAAAATGTTGACAAGTATAGCATATTGGTCCAATGAGGGCATGAGGAATGACGTAAGGACATGGACCTGGACAATAGAGGGCAGGAGGAAGGTGGACGGGGGCACCAAACTGACCTTTCAGGCAGGCGCCAGGAGATGCAGCAGCACAACACACCACACAGGGCAAGAGGGAGGGCAGTAAAGCACAACAGATCATGAAAAGCAATAGGGAGTGGACAGGGTCATGCACATGGACAAAAGAGTACAGAGGGGAAAGGGGCAAGGGTAGCAAGATGACCATACCAGACAGACAGGAGGAGCAGTTGCATCACAAAAGACCATGAAGGGCAGGAGGGAGAAGGCAGTGGCACACCAACGTACCATGGAAGGCAGGTGGGAGGGGATGGGGCCCACACATGGATAACAGAGGGCAGGGGGCTGGGCAGGGCAGGAGCAGCAAGGTGACCACGCAGGGCAGGGGGGATGGGTAGTGAAAGCACAACACACCATTGAGGGAACCAGGGAGACTACAATTGCATACACACGGACAACAAAGGGAAGGTGAGAAGGGCTCAGGAGCAGAAAGCTGACCACACAGGGAAGTAGGGAGGGGCAGTGTCAGCACAAAATAAGATGCATGGCAAGCAGGAGGGTTTCTGGCAGCACAACAGCCATGGTTGGCAAGAGGGAGTGGGCAGTACTGTGGCCAAAGGACCAGGAGGATGTAGGGGCTGGACACAGACAAGAGAGGGCAGGGGAAAGGGGCAGGGGCTACACAACAGACCACGCAGGGCAGGCAGGAGGAGCAGTTGCAGCACAACAGAGCATGGAGGGCGGGGAGGGGCCACGAAGGCCAAGATGGCGGATGCGTATGCTTTAGGCTCCGAGCAGCAGCCTGTCCAACGGTGCATTTCAGATGCCGGTGGAGTCCCAGTGAACCCCCAAAAAGCGCGGCTAGTGATGAAGACCCCATCGGCGG
This sequence comes from Triturus cristatus, assembly GCF_964204655.1. Taxonomy (NCBI): domain Eukaryota; kingdom Metazoa; phylum Chordata; class Amphibia; order Caudata; family Salamandridae; genus Triturus; species Triturus cristatus. Next base: position 1,197,039,163 of record NC_140582.1, on the reverse strand, counting down.
GGGTTCGGTGATCTAAATTGTCGGCTGGGGGCAGAGCACGCAATGGACGGCGCGCCCGGGGAAGCGAGGCCTCCAGGCAAGATGGCCACGTCCAGATGGCGTTGATGACCTCCCCGCCTAGACCACAGACCGGAGGGGCCTGAGACAACACTGAGAGCTCCCCGCCGACTGGTAGTGAGCGGGAGTAACCCGACTGAAGCCCCTACCCACCCATGATGTAAAGGCAGGTGAGAGTGCATCCCAGGAGCCCTCAGTAAAGTAAATCATCATCCTCCTGCAACCTAGGAGCTCCACTGCGGAGTCTGAGAGGCTTGTCAGCCTGGGAGACGCTGTCAGTGCAACGCCGACTACGGCCCAGTCCATCCAATCCCGCACGCAGCGACACGGTCCTCCCATCTGCACGGCTCTGGGCAGGGATACAACCAGGTGCCACAGGTTCAACAAGACATTGAGGGACACCTCCGGGGGTGCCTTTCTCCGGGTGGCGGTGACCGGAGTCCGTCTTGCTGGACCGTGCAGGAGGTCTGAGGTAAAGTACAGCCCTTCGCAACCAGGTGAGGTGGTGTCGGCCTGGGGGGGACAAATCGGCAACAGAAGAGACGCCCTTTGCCCTTGACCAATCCATTGTGAGGGCACAAGCTGTAGCCCATCTGCCCTTCAATCCACTCCTAAACCGGGGAAGCAGTCCTCACTTTGACCAACACTGAGACAATCCTTGAAGCTTCAACAATCCTTAAAGCTCAGCTCAGTTGGCCGACTCTAGCGAGGGAAGGGCCGGTGTCAATGGAAACGCCACTAGTGCACAGTAGAAGACATCTCACTGCCTGATTCCTCCAACGAAGGAGCCTACTTCAGTAGCCCGGACACCCAGACATTCAAACTGCCGGTCACGCTCTCGCCCCCTGCGAAGAATCACCCACTAGGTGAGTGCGGCGCCAGGCCTTGAGGCGCATAAAGGGAAAACTGGTCAGAAGCGATTAGTGACAAAACACCAAGCAGGGTCTCCTCTTCCGAAATATTCTGCGAAGCCCCGCGAATAGGGTACAGGGGACACCCTTGGCAGGCGCCACGGTGGGGGAAGGCTCCCCCAAAAGGGATCCAGAGAACGAAGTGCATGGGAATAGAGGCCCAAAGGGGAACAGCAGAAGGACCGCGCACTATGACTCACACAAGCGAAAACCCAAGTGCTGAACAGAAAACCCCTAAAGACATTGCACTGAACATGGGGCATCAACGCGCTGCTACCACCGGACAAAGACCGGTCAACACTAGGCGACCCTCCCCGGAAGCCATCGCCACCCAAACGGGAGGAAAGCCGTCGCACACAGTGACAATGTCCAACAAGCTTGATCAGGTACTGGCGGCCATAGAACATTCCAGGGTTGCCATGGAAGACAGATTTGGGGCACTGGCTACAGACCATAACCTCTTGCTGGCAAGCTGGCAGACAAGGTGAAAACAACGTACACAATGGAACCCCAAATGAAATCGCATCAGTCCACCCTGAACGACCTCCAGACGCGAGTGAAAACACTAGAAGACAAAGCAGATGACCTGGAGGGGCACACACGTCGCAGCAATATAAGAATTCTCAACCTGCAGAAGGGAATGGAGTGGGTGGACCCAATAGGGTACATTGAAATGTGGTTCAGGACATTCATGCCAGCAACTGACCCGACCCCTTTCTTCTCTGTGGAGAGGGCACATCGCATCCCGGCACGCAGGCCTCATCCGAGCTCCCCACCCAGACCACTCTTGCTGAAATTCGCACCACTATCGGGACTGGGACGCAATACTACGGGCGGTCAGACATCACGGGCCGATCCGGGTTGAAGATAAGCAAGTTATGTCGTTCCCTGATTATTCCAAGGCGGTCCAGAGGCAGTGAGCAACTTTCAGAGGTTAAGCGCCTACTACGCCAAAAGCATGTCCAATATGCCCTCCTGTTTCCAGCACGCCTCAAAATCATGCATGATGGTAGCACACACTTTTTTTCCGACCCCAAGGAAGCACATAACTGGGTAGAGCAACACCTAAAGGGTGCTGGGGCTGATGAGACACTCTCAGGACACCGGGAACCTAGAAGTCAGCGATATCGGCAGAAGAAAGTTACCCTCAAACAGTGGAGCTCACGACCTCGGGCTAGCATTCGAAGCTCTCCGGACCTGGAGCAAATAATTGCAGAACGCAGGAGAGCACTGAAGATGGCCACGAAGATTGGCCCGACGGCAGAGAGCTCCGATGAAGAAAAAGGACCCCATCTTTTTACACCGGAGGAGGAAGTAAGCGATACAAACACATCTCGTGATGGCTCCATTACTCCACCCATGGTGACACCACAGACCGCGGATACGCTCATCTAACAATAGACACTGGGCCATCACCTGACTTCTCGATGCACCCTGTATCACGTCGGGGGTGGAATTCACAGACATGAATTCTTCCCGAACCAACCAGATCATCCTGTCAACAGGGGCCCCACAGACCTTGGACATCTGCGTTTCACAATAGACACTGGCACCCTCCTGGTCACCTCGGCGCATCAGACATTACCCCAACGCCTAATACCTGAACAGTGCCATAATAATGTGACATGATGGGACTAATGTGGGGAAAGGCCATAAGAACACCACACCATTCTCATGGCCGCAACACACGGGGAATGAGGGGCCCCGACCGGCATCACACTTCCACTCTAAGGCTACACCGGGCCTTGCAGACCATCGTTCGTAAGTGAGAAAGACCACGACCCCCTATTTACTGTACTAAAGTATGTACACATGTGCTAGTTTGGACGTGTCGCCACGAGCGACAGGTCCTTTTAGTTGGAAGTTTTCCCTAGTTTATAGTTATACCCCCACCCCTTGCAGACATACCCAAACACCCCCAAGAACAGTGTGCAGATGGGCGGGTCCGTCAAATATGGCCAGTTTATCGGAATGCGGAAGGTCACCTCCAACCCCACAAACCATATCATATTCCCCCCACAACATCTAACACAGGTATCTCAAACATAACAATTAATTCCAGGGGAATGCACACAGCACGCAAAAGATATGCCATATACTCTCATATAACAAACGACAACAAGCGCATATAGCTGTGTTGCAGGAAACACATCTGACGGCATTAGAAGTTAACAGACTGCGCAAGAAATGGAGGGGGATTATTTGTCGCACGACTTACTCTGCCTTTGCCCGGGGTACACTGATTTGGCTCCGACCAGGGATTCCCTAGAGGGGCTCCAAGAAGGCCAGCCCATACTCCTGAGGAGCATATATGCCCCCAGTGTCGACCAGGACAAGTTTTGGGGGCAACTCAGCAAAGTTCTAGTCCAACATACATCAATACCATGGCTCCTAGGGGGCAATTACAATTGAACAATGGACCTCCATCCAGACAGATCCCACCCCCCCTTGCACTCCCCAGCACGTAAGCCGACGTAACGTTTCCAAACATGGGTTACACAATGTGCGCTGGTTGATGTGTGAAGGGTTCGGAACCCGGACACCAGGCTATACTCCTTTCACTCAATCCCCCATGACCTGCTGGTGCGACTCGACTGGTTCCTCTGCACTACATCACTGCTCCCAATAATCCAACACTCCGATTATTTAGGGCGGGTCCTATCGGACCATGACACTCACATCGTAACCCTCAGATGGAGACTCCCTCACCCCCCAGTGCCTACATGGAAGCTACAGCGAGAGTGCCTTACAGACCAAGTGTTTAGACTCAACCAGAAGAATAGAATCCATGACTATTTTGCAACCAATGCCCACACAGCAACGTCCAGATCGCTAGAATGGGATGCTTTTAATGTTGGAGCAAGGGGACAGTGTATACAGCAGATAGTAGGGGTCCTGAATTTTTTTTAGCAGGCGCTCTTGCGAGCAGAAACCACCTTAGCGACCCTCACTAAGGAGGCAGATGCGAACAAAGCCTCCCCGGCACAAGTAGCAACGGCTAAGACGGCATATGCAGAGACACCACGAGACCAACGCAAATACAACTTTAGAGAACATGCGACCAGGGCCCATAGGGGGAGGGTAACAGAGCCGGATGCTTCTAGCCTGGCTAGCCCGATAAGATACGGAGGCACAGCCGGTCACGGAGCTGATAGAGCAGGCAGGGATTCCTCGATACTCGCAAGTGGAGATACTGCAAATCTTCCACACCTTCTACTCAGATATCTAACGATGCCCAACATCAGACTGTCTGATATCATTCGAACAATTCCTGAACCCTCTAACTATACCGAAGATCCCGGCAGCAGATAGGGAGGCCCTGGAAGAGAAGATTGTGTCTGCTAATATCTCCTGCGCAATCCGTGCCCTAGCACTCAACAAAGCCCCGGGCATAGACGGTTTCCCTTTAGAATACCATGGCACTTTTTTAGGTCAGCTCCTCCCCCGGTTGGTGGACATGTACGAGGATGCTTTGGAGCGTGGTGAGTTACCAAGCTCACTCAGAGAATCCGTTCTGGTAACGTTCCCAAAGCCAGAACAAGACCTGAGGCTCCCAGCCTCGTATAGGCCGATAATGCTACTAAATGCAGACTGTAAAATCATGGGGAAAATACTAGCGGACCGGTACTCCCAAGTCCTCCCCCCATTGATTCACGCCTATCAATGCAGGTTTGTGCCGGGACGCAACACGTCCCAGAACCTGCGCAGGCTATTCCATGTGCAGGATAGTGCCCACCCCTGGTTCCCTAATGCAGCCTGCCTGATCCTGGACCTAGAAAAGACCTTTGACACTCTCCTATGGCCATATCTTTTCGCCGTTCTCCAGCGAAGTGGCGTGGGTCCAAACCTATTGGCATATACACAACTTTTATACACGAACCTCACGTCAAGGGTGCGCCTGGGCAAATACATATCTGCCCTGATCCGGGTAGAGAGAGGTACACGACAGGGGTGTCATCTCTCCCCCTTACTATTCACCCTGGCCATAGAACCGCTGGCGATTTGATTACGTCGAGAAGGAGAAAACTGGGGTATCCCAATAGGGGGCTCGATCCACAGCGTCTCTCTTTATGCAGATGATCTTCTATTGTACGTACGCGACATAACCGCCAACATGACCCCAATTTGAACAACCCTATGAGAATTTGCGGATGCCTCAGGCCTCCGTGTAAACTGGAGTAAGTCCACGATCTATTCGCTGAGTGCACTAGCCCCCTTTGACACTATAATAGGGGATCAGAGACTTATGTGGAGCAGTGTGTGCGCCTAGGTATTTGGGAGTACGATTGTACAATTCCCCCAAGGACATCTATGAAGGGAACCACCATAAGGCAGTAGCAGGTATACGGACGGCGGTGGGCTTTTGGAAAACGCTACCCCTGGCCCCCATTGGGCGAGTGGCACTGGCCAAAATGATCATTGTCCCCAGATTGCTGTACTACTTTGCGAATCTCCCTGTCATTCCTCCCCGCCCTTTCTTCCGGGAGTTGGACACACTACTCACCTCTCTTATCTGTAGAGTGGGCCCACACAGGGTAGCTCTGTCTAAATTGCTCCTACCAACGGCCCGAGGGGGCCTCGGCGCTCCAGCTTTTGAAGCATATTTTTTAGCAGCACAGCTGCAATGGCTTTCACACTGAACTGCGGAGCGTCACATGGATGAGGCAACATCCAACGCGGGATGCATCCCCTACCAGCACTGCGGCGCATGCTACTACCTGGCACCAAGCCCCAACACTCCTACCCACTACAAGTGTCGATAGCTTGCACCTGTATGTTGCAAATCCATCGCATGTCCGGGGAGAAACCTCTGTATTCCCCACTTCTTCCATTGGTAGGGTTTCCCAATGATGACAAATATTACACAGCCCGATCCCCACAGAGGTGGACCGACAACTCACTAACAGAGTGGGAATCCCGTTTCGAGGATGGGCAACTATGACCCTATAATCAGCTAGTAGAAGAATATGACCTCCCCCAGGGCAATTCCTACTGCATAGGTGCATTGTTGCCAGCGGTTGTCGGTTCTGGGATGCACATGCAGGAGAACCACCGACACACCCAGTAATACATTCCATACTACTTATGGGGGCGAGCAGACACTTAGTCACATGGCTATATAAAGCGACTCGGGAACTAATACTCAAGCCCCTGACTACACTGCGTCAGACATGGGAGGAAGACATAGGTCGGCCGTTACACAATAAGGAAGGAACAAACTTTAGAATACCCCAAAAAGGTCTTCAGAAATTCACACTTTAAAAATATACAATTCAATATCTTACTCAGGGCATTTTGACACCAAAACGCCTGCACCGCTTCTACCCAGATACGCAATTCCTATGCCCCCCGGTGCTCAGCCCCAGCAGCGGATTTCAAACATGTTCTGGGGGTGTCCTACACTACAACAGGACTGGGAGTACATTCATGAGACACTTCAGGCAACCACGAATGTCCCAAGGATCACGTCATGGGAGGCGTGCCCAATAGGGGTGTTTAAAAGACGGAAAATTGATAAAGTGCAGGTCCGATTCATATCACTCTCCCTCCTCCTAGCGAAAAGAGGAATAGCCATGCAATGGCGAGCCCCAGAGGGACATCCAGTGGAGGCCTGGGTATGAACAGCCAAGAAATGGGGGGTGGCTGAAGAGGAAGCGATACGGGATGAGGAAGTAAAAGGAACACGCAAACTTCATATTTCCATGGAATGGGCGCAACTACTATACCAATTTAGACAACAAACTACACAGGATGACCCGGATGAGGCACACCAAGCCCAGGCAACACCCGTTACACTGATAGAACCCTTTTAAAGACACACTGACGTGGTACGCGCACACTCCAGGGACACCCCATAGCACCTCCTACGTATGAGTTCAACTCCAGATTAGCGTTCGGGAGATATTCATCCTCCCCCTTACCCCCGCAGGCACGGCAGTAGCAAGCTAGATCACCTGGTGAACTTGGACAAAAGACCTGCTCCCTCCCCCCTTCCCCCTCAGTCTGCACACACACCCCCACCCCCCTCCCCGCTGACCCCGTATCCATACCCCAGTATAGCACCCCGGTTATTAATAAGGGATACAGGCCAGCAATTTAATATCGACATTGGCTAGCAGATATACAACCTAACTCTGGGGTCAAATAACCAAGGCTCCTAGTGACAATAATGTCATATCTAAAACACCTTGACTATACGTAGCACTCTAATATGTATATACTTCCAGGACAATACATATGATAAGAGTCTATTATAGTTGAAAATCACCACTAATGTATAATCTACAGCCACATTAATGTCAGTCTATTTCAACATATATTTCATGTATGAACCTATGCTTGTCTGTATGTAAAGTGTTAAAATCTAATGAACAAATAAAAAAAAAAAAATAGAGCATGGAGGGCAGAAGGTAGCTTCACCTGCCGCATCACCTCCATGGTGGACGATGCCCATGTGGGACAAGGGGGTACCAATGCACTGGCTGCTAGGGCTGCTGCTCCTATAGGTATGCACTTCACACTGCCTGTTCTAGAGCCATTTACTGAGCTTTAGGACCTGGCAGCTGTGGCACCCAGATGGAAAACTTGGATGGGGCACCTAAACAATTACTTCAGAGCCACACAAGAAAATAATGGCATCATCAAGAGGTCGCCACTTCACCACTTTGTGCATTTCAGCCACAATTCAATCCAGACTTTGAAAGAATCAAACTGCGTCAGGCCCTACAGCATGAAGGGGAGACCATTGAAGCCTTCTAAATGGGACTATGCGAGTTGACAAGCAACTGCACCAATGGACACCATATCAAGGAGGTCAGTGAGCAACTCATTCAAGGGTGCGGGTCCTTCACAATTAGAGGCCTCATAATGCACCAGCCTGGTATCCGCCTAGAAAACATCCCCATCATAGCGCACTATGATCTGTCAGCGTCCCACACAGTGGAAATGGAAGTGGTGCTGTTTAAGGTCCCAGCAGTGCAGAAGCCTGGGAGGCTCCTGGCCATTAAACTCAAGCCATGGACATCCTGAGAGGCTGACCTTCTCCACGTTTCACCAACATGACGGACTGGAGTTCCAGCCAGTGCTGTAGAATTTGTGGCACGGAAGCCTTCCTGCTGGAGTCTTGTCCCTCACCCTGCAAAACCTGCATGTGGTGCGGAAAGACAAGCCATTTCAGTAGTGTCTGCCATGGTGCAGGCAGGACGCTTGGAAAACCAGGAAAGAAAGTACCCTTCTCAGAGGCCTGCAGTCAACACCTAGAGGAAGGAGAACAACAAAGGCACACATCACCATACTACATGGGCCTATGGCAATGAAGAGACTGACATCACCGATAGACAGAAGGTTTCCCCATCTCCTGCACCACATAACCATGGAAAAGGCCCCAGCCTGTGAGTAAGATAATGGTGACAGGCTCAGAAGTCAAGGCTCGATCGACATGGGGCATTGGTGAATGTCATGAGTTTAGAGCAATATCAGCCTCTGAAGCTACATCCATCACTAATATCCACCAAAACAGATAACCGCTCTCATTAACGGGAGCCGTTGATGTAGTAGTGCGGCATGGTAAAGAAGAAGTCCCCACCTGATTTCACATCACTAGACAAACGGAGATAACACTGCTAGGATGCCACAGGGCAGATAATCTTGAACTAGCCTTGTTCGTGTGGACCGTCAAAACTTGCAGGTAGACCGCATGTTGGAAAAATGTAACAACTGTTCCAAGGTCTCTGATACCTGAAAGGAATACCTGTCAAGCTACGCATAGACAAATCAGTTAAACCAATAGCACTCAGGCACAGAGGGGTGCCATTATATCCCAGCACATGGTAGAGAAAGAAATGGAAGAGCTGGAATGCCTCAATGTCATTGAAAGGTTGTCAGGCCCCACCCAATGGGAATAGCATAGTGAAACAATCAACTGGGAGCAATCCGGTTGTGGAAATACATGCACTTACCGCACCAAGCAATTAAACAAGAAAGGCACATAGCCCACACAATGAATGATATCATAGCAGACCTCAGTGGAACTCAATGTTTTTCCAAACTGGACCTCAACTCAGGATACTACTAACTGATGTTAGACCCAGAGAGTTGGTAACTCACTACCTTCTGAACATATCTAGGCTTCAGGAGATACAAGTGTCTCAGTTTCTGGGTTTTGTTGGCCACTGAAGACTTTCAGAACACCATACGGGAGACTCTCCCAGGGCTTCAGAGGGTAATGAACATTAATGTGATATACTCATCTACTCAATAACCCTGGAGGAACACCACCAGCATCTGCGGGCCATCCTGCAGCATCCGATCGATCATGGTTTGACCCTGTACTGCAACAATTACTCCTTTTTCTTCAGATGCATGTTAACGAAAGACAGAAAATAGACCACCAGAAGTCTGAAGACATCCAGCAAGCCACTGCACCATAGATCAGTAGTATCCTAGGTATGGCGACCTACTGCGGACATTTCCTGCTAAATCTGGCTCTCAGAGCTGCTGAGAGACTTGAAAAAGTCCTAAATCCAATGGTCATTGGGATTTAAGGAAGAGGCAGCATTCAAGAGCAACAAGCAGGCACATCTGACCAAAACCACAATGGCCTACTTTGACACCCACAAAGCCACAGAACTAGATAGTGGCTGCATGTCAAGTTGGTTTCAGAGCAGTGGCAACACACGAAAAAGCACTAGGCTTGTGCATTCCCCTCGCTTTTGCCAGCTGAACCGTTACAGCCACCGAGACTGAATACGCCCAAATTGAGAGGGAATAGCTAGCTATAAGGTGGGGGTGCACCCATTTCCATCTATACCTTAGTGGAAGGAACTTCAAGGTGATCTGGATCACAAGCCACTTGCCGCGTTGTTCAAAGAAACAGCCTCTACCTCACATTGAGAGATGGGCAGTACAGCTGCAGCAGTACAGACCAGGTGCAAAGAACCCAGCAGACTTCCTCTCAAGGCATCCCGCCCCACTGAGTGTTGATCAAAGAGACAGAGAATCAGCTGTAGAGGACTACATGTAGAAAAACAACAACAAACAAACACTTTTCTCTTTCTCACGGTAAAAAAACACTTATACTGAGGCTGCTCCTGTATTCGGAGTTTTTATTAGTAAGAAGACGACAAGCACCGATAAACTTTATCGGCACCTCACCCATCCGAACTGCACTGCTCTCAGTTACGTATTTCATATGTGCAGATTCCTTCATTATCTTACGGTCAGTCTGGCGGCCTGGGAGAGCCATGAGCATAAGGAACAAGAAGGAAGAGCATACAAAGCGTAGCCAGACAACCCTTCCGGTGATAACCAACATTGCATCAATGGCAAGCCCCGGCTCACTGCCACCAGATCCACCAAGAGATGAAGAGGCTGGAGGACCGCAGCATACACTAGTGGTGCCAAAAAGCCAGAGATGTGGCCTGTGGCCCAAAACAGCTCTCAGCCACAGGTTGAGGCACTTCTTGTGTGCTCTGTGCCGAACTGTGACTCTGTCAGACTAACATTGGATGGGATGTAATGAGCCATCCTAACAGCTGGGCATAGCCAGAAGGATATAAATTAATGCGATGGGGATTGGTCAGGGTCTCAGTCCCAAACCAAGGGCCCGATTCACAGAACTAACTTAAGACAAAATCCTAAACTTACTACCATTTTGGTATTCACAGAAGGCACTTACTCATTTTGGTATTCACAGAAGGCACTTACTCATTTCGGTATTCACAGAAGTTAGGAGTCCTAACTTTAGGACTCCTAAATGCCTTCTGTGAATACCAAAAGTCTTAAAATTTGGATTTTTCTCAGTTTAGTAGAAGTATAGTTAGGACTCCTAACTTTAGGACTCCTAAATGCCTTCTGTGAATAGTGAAAGTCTTAAAATTAGGATTTTTCTCAATTTAGTAGTAGTAAAGTTAGGACTCCTAACTTTAGGACTCCTAAATGCCTTCTGTGAATAGTGAAAGTCTTACAATTAGGATTTTTCTCAGTTTAGTAGTAGTATAGTTAGGACTCCTAACTTTAGGACTCCTAAATGCCTTCTGTGAATCCCGAAAGTCTTAAAATTAGGATTTTTCTCAATTTAGTAGTAGTAAAGTTAGGACTCCTAACTTTAGAACTCCTAAATGCCTTCTGTGAATACTGAAAGCCTTAAAATTAGGATTTTTCTCAGTTTAGTAGTAGTAAAGTTAGGAGTCCTAACTTTAGGACTCCTAAACTGAGAAAAATCCTAATTTTAAGACTTTCGGTATTCACAGAAGGCATTTAGGAGTCCTAAAGTTAGGACTCCTAACTTCTGTGAATACCGAAGCGAGTAAGTGTCTTCTGTGAATACCAAAATGAGTAAGTGCCTTCTGTGAATACGAAAATGGTAGTAAGTTTAGGATTTTGTCTTAAGTTAGTTCTGTGAATCGGGCCCCAAGATCCAGCATCTTTGTCCCTTATTTACCCACACCATAGAAACCCTTTCCCCATCGCAGCCTCCTAATATATTGCAGATATTTAGAAATATTAGAAGAAACCTCATCCACAATTTTTAATAGCATTAAAAGATCTCAACAAGATGGGTACATCTTTAGCTCTGAGGCAGCCTCTCTTTGGAATTTCCTCCTCTGGACTTACGAAAGATGAATGACTTGTTACTCAGAGTTTAGTGTATCACTAAACTTGACTACTTATGTTACAATATTCTGCTCCTTCCATTGTGTACTTGAACGCAATTTAAAATCCGAAAAAAAAGATAGAACTAGCTACCAACCCCAAACTGCAATGAGTAAAGGAAGTCACCTTCCATGATCGGAGCTCAATTTCTTGTTCAATATCCCAAAGAAAGCAATACTTCAAAGAATACCAGTGGCAAATTTACAAGACCCCTGTGCCACCTTGTGCTGCCAATATGTCACTTTTTTGGATGCAACGGCGGCACAAACAAAGCGGCCAATTTACAACGTCCGCATCTAGGGAGACACGTCACGTTGTAAAGCCCTGCATCACATTATACCTGCACCAGGTATAATTAGGCTGTCTCGTTTTAGGTTTAAACCTATAATAACTGATAAAACCCCACCGGAAGGGAAATAGCCCTCACCAGTTTAAACATATAAACACTGAAAAAAAACCTGCACAACCACAAACTAAATGCCATTAAAAGAAAGGAAAAGGAGAGTGAAAGAGTCATTTTTATTTCTTTCTGAAGGGGCCAATACAACGTAACTTTCTTATATAAGGTAGCAGTAAGAAAGACTGAGCTAACATTATTCTTTATTAAGTTTGCTGTTTAGGAATGTTACTAAAATATTGTTTCTTCCTTTTTTCAGTTTTTTGGTTTTTGGTCTAAAGAAACAGGTGTTAGAAGCATGTTTTAGTTGTTGTTTATTTATTTTATAAACTGTAGAGAATCAGCAAATGTCAAAATCATTTTAAATATTTTGGCTACGTTTGAGTCTTTCACTGATGGGAAAAATGTAGGTTTCATAAGAATCTTTCCCAATATGTACCATCACATTTACCCACAGAAAATGGGTAAAAACCCTTGATACATCAGCACCCTGTTCTAGTGAGTCAGTATTGATAGTAGGTGAATTGCCAAACACCCCATGCTTTAAACATTCAAAGTCAGGGTACAGTGACAGGTATATGTGAAAAGAGTGCAGTCACAAAGCATCTGGGATACTGGTGAAAGTATGACACTAGACTTTTGGAAAACATGGAACACAGTGTCAGTTGGAATTCTGCTGCAAAAACTTCTTACCAAGTTCAACAATGATTGGAGTGATTTTGTTTGTATTTGCAGTGATTCAGCTACGTATAGGAAAAGGTTGTTTGATGACCTGTCAAAATCGATTTTTGAGCTGAAGTGCTGAAGAGATGGTATGCTGAAAGCATCTTTATAGTCTTCAGAGTTAATTAAAAATGCTATTGACTTTTTAGTCCATTCTGGTGCACTGTTTTGTTATGCACAGAAACTAAAACGCAAATATGTCTCATTTTGTGCTGTGTGTGGCATCAAAGAAAGAGTCATCCCAACTTTCTCACTTAGCTGGAGGTTCTCAGTCCTAGAGGCCATGAATGCTATATCATCAATGTGGCAACTGTTTACAGAACGTTTGCTGAGTGATGATGCCAAAGGCAAGAAATGTGAGAATCTTTTTTCATATATTGATAGTGATTTGAAAAAAGTACACTCTACTGCATTCTTAGATTTTTACAGGAAAGCACGACTGCTGTAGTGGACATAATGAAAAAACTAGAGTCTGAAAACACCCCGGTCTACCAAGTGTTTGACATATTTGGTGTAGATGTGAAACATCTCCTTGAGAGGAGGCTGGGCAACACTTTTAGTGACTTTGGCACTGCAACATTTTCCATGTTAGAATGCTTGCCACTTGGTAAGCAAAGAAATGTTGAGGAGCAATTCAAGAACTTTTATTTTACAATGTATGAGAAATAGCCCTTCACCAACCATGGCATTTGAAGTCAATGAAGCCACACTGTGGTACTCTGCAGTTATAAATACTTTCCGTAAAGGGAAATTTTCTCAGGAGTTTCAAAAGTGCTGCCTCATTTCTGACGGCTTCAATAACTCTGACGGCATATGCGCCCAGTTCAACGCATGTGTTGCAGAACCACGATTATACATGCTACCTCTAATCGAACATTAACCACTTTGGGGTATTGTATATATGTTAATGAAGTGCTAATGTTTTTATCAAAATCATTGTACAACTACTAATGACTGTGTATTGTTATGCAAATGTGAAGTGCTCTGATACCCCACTCAGGGTCATGTTCGCGCTATAGAAAACACCAAATAAATAACTAAACCTGTCGCTGAGAATCACAATCTTATGGTGCACCAGTATTGGCATGGAAAGCTATCTCAGTGGCCACAGTTAGCAAATTGTATAGTGGCTATTTTGACATTGCCTGTCTCAAGTACCAATGTTGAGAGGGCCCTTTCACAGATAAAAGTTTACATGGGAAGGAAAGAGCGAGTGTGCATGAGCAAAGACTCACTGAAGAAATATTGTATGGTGTACTACAATAAGTCTGATTTGTAAAAATGCATTTGGATTGCATTTACACTTTAGGTACACTGTCTATATACCATGCACTATCAGGGCCAGAAAGCAAGCCATAATAAAAGCAAAAAGTTCCATAAACACTGGAAAAACACTGTTTCTGTTGTTTTTATTGACGCGAAAATGTGTAACCACTGAGGACCACTGTTTTTTTAAGGCATTGAAATCACTTGAAAACACTGAAAAAGCCCCACCAGAATTTACCAAAAATAGAACATGAAAACAGGAAAACCTAGGTATAATGTGTGCAGGCTAGGCGTTCCCACGCAAAAAGCCATGTAGAACTGACACAGTGAAATGTACAACATTTCACAGTGTCACTCTAAGCCTTCACTGCATCAAAATCCCTATGCCTGATTAGACCAGGCAGAAGGAATGACGCAGAGCTCTTTGTATAGGACTCACCTATCTGTAGTGGTACATTTCTGGAGTTGCATCACTTTCATAAGCAACTTTAGGCACCCGATGTTCTCCCATAACATTCACATGGTACACCCTTTAGAATCCATTTTGTTTGTGCCCTGAAGAGCGTGGCGGCTACATTGAAGCCCATTACCGAAACGCGCGTCGGCACTGGTCTTTGACAGAAACGACATAGTGGTACATATAAAGCAGTAGAGGAAGTTGTATTGATCAAATGTGCTTTCTCTATCACTTTTTCTTTTTCATGTGCCCTGAAGAAGGTGGTGGCTACATTGAAGCCCTTCACCGAAACGCGCGTCGGCAATGGTCTTTGACAGGAACCACATCAAAGAGGACAATGAAGATCAGGACCTAGAGGGCAACGGGCAGTATGTACAGGATACTGGGATACGCAGGACATGGTCTAGGAAAACTGGGGTAAGGGCAGTATCAAGGACACACAGAAGAGGAAAACATGAGGACTAGGTAATCTAAAAGGATCATGACCAGGGAGACAGAAAACAGGGCTAAGAGGAGTCATGAAGATTAGGGCCTACGGGATCATGTGAGGCAGAGTAGTCATTATAAGTAGCAGGACCAGATAAGGAGGAGCATCAGATGTAAGAAGGCCAACCAAAATCTGAAAGACCAAGTGGACTGGACAGTGTTGGCCAGGAGAAGCAGGACCAAAATGACCTGGCTCAGGAGGACACAAACAAGGAGTACCTTGATCAAGAGGGCCTAGATCTATGACCCAGAAGGACTAAATGGACAAGGAACAGATCCAGGAGCGCAAGGGCAACCCAAACCAAGAGCACACATACTATGGGCCACATTTACTAAGGGTTTGCATTGCCCTTGTGGCATGCAAGGTGACCCAAGGCAATGCAAGCTCTTAACTGGGATTTGCTAAGCCACACAAAGACATCTTGCGTGGTTTAGTAAATCCATGACTTTGCATGGTTTAGTAAATCCAAGGTAATGTAAGGCAATGCATTTTGCTGCCTTGCATTACCTTGTGGCCGGGAGATGTTCCATGGGTGGAGTCTGAGAGTTCCCACACATTCACGCATGGTTTTTGGCATATTTCAAGATTTACAAAGAGTTGCAAACATCGGAATGTGTAAAAATGGTAGACCTCCCAGACCCAGGTGTAACAAGAAGAAATGTCTGTATTTCCCCTTGTTACTTCCTTTTTACGTCGAGCCTATAGCGGGAACGCGCATACGCTGCTCGCTCTACGAGGCATGCAGTCATGGAGTATGGAATGGAAGCTCTGCCCACTCTCTGCCCATGATTTTAATTGGCTCGTGTCATTGTCTTTCGTAAATGCTGCTTTCTGATTGATTATGAGGATTGTTAGTCCCTCCCATTATGGCCATGTCGTCATTTGTACCCTCCCATGGTTACTGGCTCCTTTACTTCGAGTGTTACACGGTACAGTTCATGTTTAGACTGTGAGCACTACTTTGTCCATTCCTTTTTGCCCCCTTCTTCCTCCTCCCCCCGCCCTCACTCCCGTTGTCCGTGCTCCCCCCGTTGTCCGTGATGCAATACAATAGGTCTCGAGTAAATGCGAGTCCTATTGCATTGCAAATGTTTGTTTTCATTGGTGGGTGATCTTTCTTCTTCTGCCCTTTTTTCACAGAAAACATTTCTCTGCTACGTGTACATGTGGGAAACTTTTTCCAGTATATGATCTTTCATCTCTTTTTTTTAACTCCGTGTTCTTCTAGCCTTTGCAGTCTTTTTTCTAATGCCAACTGAGTCCCTTTGTTTATGTAGTATGTCTTCTCCTCCTATGCACTCTGGCAGTTTCTATGTACGTTCATAGTTCCTACCTCCATTGACAGGGTAGCATCACTTCTGGTTATGCTGAGTTTGCCGGCGCCATTTTGTATGAGAAGCAGTGATGCTGTCAAGTCCACACGCAGGTTTTAGGTCATCAAGGCCCCTGACTCCGGACAGTAGAATGCCTGCCTCACCACTCAGTGGCCATGGTTTGCTCGAGTACCCAGAATCAAAGCATGGAGGCCCACAACATCCTCAGGTAAAGGAGAAAGGCAAAACCATCCTTTGGAACATAACAACATCGGAGACTATGGACTGGACAGTCTAACAGGTGGGGACTCAAAACTTAATCAGCCACTGTTGGTGAAGTTGTGTCTTTTTCTGCGCATGGCAGCATCGGGTGCTGGCCTTTTCTACCACAATATCATTCTTTGAGCACTGTGACTTTGAGCCCACGGTAGTATTGGTTATCTTTTCCCGAGGTAGGATACCTACCATTATCGGTTACGGGGAAGTGGAAACATCCAGCATTGTTTTTAACAGGGTTAAATGTCTTATCTCTTAAGGAAGGAACATCGTTGGGTACCGGTATCTAAAGGGGACATGGGCTTGCACCCGCAGACGAGGAAAACTATAAGGGAAACTCAGAGAATGCGTTCACCGTTCTTCCTGGGCCGCTCATGGACCGAGGAAAAATACTCGTACTGTGATGGAATATGCAACTTTTTGGGTATGGCAAGAGAAAAACATTCCTTACACGGAAAGGGGACACTGCAAGAGGGAGGGAGGGATCACGACCCATTTGAGTACCATGAGATAATAGGCTATAGCATCCTACTGGTCTGAGAAGTAGCTCTCTAGAACCGTGTGCAATGCTGTTTCAGTTCCTTTGTAGTGACTGCAGTGTTCCGAGGACTAGGGTAAAGAGAACCAGTAGGACCACAATCAAGTGAAAATGTAAGCCCAAGACTCAGAGGCCCAGGAGTTTCAGGACGTGGCATACCAGGACAAGCAGGACCAGGGTGAGGAACAAAAGTAGGACCCAGACAAGGAAGGCCAGGATGACAGAAGCTGAGAACAGCGTGATCTGAATAAGGAGGCTCAGGAAAAAGTGGACGGGTTAGTCCAGGATGACAATGAGCAGGAGTACCAGAGCCAAGAGTATCATGAAATGTTAGAGGAACCGCAGAGCTAGTCAGGTTAGTAGCAGGTGTGCCAGGGGTATTAAAAAGTGGTGGGTAGAACTCACAGAGTTTCACTACATGGAATGCCACGAAGTTACAGAAAAACTCCACAAGGTTCAGCGGAATTCCACAAACTGGCGGAAAATATGCACCTCGCGCTGCAATTTAGCACTGCAGTGCAAGCAGCACTAAAAATTGGCATGAACGGCACAATGCGTTGCACAAGAACACGCAGGCATTAGAAGTATATGTTACTGCTAATAAAGTAGAAAATCTGCTTAAGCTGCAGCAAATCTATGCGAATGGCAGCCCTCTGACCGCTATGGTTCATTAACTATAGCAACTGCACAGTCTGCATTGGCTCCCTATTCCCAAACGCTGCATTTTCAAACTGGCATGTTCTACCTTTAAGGCCCTCTCGGATGCAGCCCCCGCCTTTATTTCTTCGAGCCTGTCCCGTCACATCCCCTCTAGAGCTCTCCGATCCGCATCTCTTAATCTCCTTGAGACCCCTAAGTATAAAAGGAAAAAGCACGGTGGCCTGTCCTTTTCTGTCCTGGCTCCTTCCACCTGGAACCATTTGCCACCTTCACTCCGTCTCTGCCCAAAGTACGACTGCTTCCGCAGACTTTTAAAAACCCTGCTTTTCCGCTCTGCATATGACTAACTCTCTCATCCTGGCTCATCGTCTCTTGTCATTGAGCGCCATGAAACCGTTGGTGAAAGTGCGCGTTACAAATATTTTTTAACATTTTTTAACATAACTGCCCACATTAGAAAATAGCGCTAAGGGATGCCAAATCTCACTTGTGATCCAGCTTGCAAATTTTGGAGCCTCACAGGAGAAACTTTCTGTCCTGCGGTGACTGGCAGAATCTGGCCAGAACTCTGCGTTAAAGAGTAACATCTTTGTGCCATCTCCCCCAGCTACGATTCTCCTGTCCAGCTTGCCCACAGTCTGCTACCCTCTGCTGCCTTTGGTTGGTGTCTCCTATGCTTGTGTTCTGCCTTCTTTTTTGCTTGATTTTTGTCTTTTTCTGCTCTCTTCTGACCTATATTTTGCCTCTTTCTGCTCATTTCTGATCTTTGTTTGCCTCTTTCTGCTCATTTCTGACCTTTATTTTGCCTCTTTGTGCTAGTTTCTGACCTCTATTTTGTCTATTTCTGTTCTCTTCTGACCTTTATTATGCCTCTCTCTGCTCATTTCTAACTTTTATTATGCCTCTTTCTCTTTGTTTCTGAGCCTTATTTTTCCTCTATCTTCTAATTTCGGACCTTTATTTTGCCTCTTTCTGCTCATTTCTGACATTTATTTAGCCTCTTTCTGCTAGTTTCTGACCTCTATTGTGTCTATTTCTGTTTGTTTCTGACCTTTATTATGCCTCTTCTTGCTTGTTTCTAACCTTTATTATACTTCTTTCTCCTCGTTTCTTACCCTTATTTTTCCTCTTTCTGATCGTTTCTGATCTTTATTTTGCCTCTTTCTGCTCAATCATTGACATTTATTTTGCCTCTTTCTGCTAGTTTCTGATCTCTATTGTGTCTATTTCTGTTAGTTTCTGACCTTAATTGTGCCTCTTTCTGCTTGTTTCTGACCTTTATTTTGCATCTTTCTGCCTGTTTCTGATCTTTATTTTGCCCTTTTCTGCTTGTTTTTAACCTTTATTTGGCCTACTCTGCTAGCTTCTTTTCTCTTCCCGCCTTTTCCCTCCTCCTGTCACCCAGCGCTCCACTCACCCCCCCAGGACCTACTTAATGGAGGCCAAAGCGTGACCCCATTGAGCAGGTCCTCGTGCCAGCTCCCCCTGTGAAGTTCCACTGTCCATCTTGCCTGCACACTGCTTCCCTCTGCTGCCTTTAGTTTTTGCCTCCTTTGCTTGATTTCTACCCTATTTTCTGCTCTTTGTTCTGCCTTTTCTGCTCACTTCTGCTCTCTATTTTAGCTTCTCTCTGCTCGTCCTGTCCATTATTTTGCCTCTTTTTGCTTGTTTCTGCCCGTTATTTTGCAACTTACTGCTCGTTTCTGACCTTTATTTTACCTCTTTCTGCTCGATTCTGCCCGTTATTTTTCCTCTGTCTGCTCATTTCTGTCCTTGCACTTTAATGGATATGTCAAATCCACAGCGCCCAGATACCCCTAGGGGTGACAGTGCTGCACTATTCAAATGCTGATTGATTTATTGAACATAGAGTGGCCAAAATTCCAGCATTTCAATGAGCAGAACGCAATATTTCATCCATCCTTACCATTAAGACAAGGGATGAAATGGGGAATGCTTCGGTGGACTTGAAGGATCAGAATAAACAGGACAAGAGACGTCAGAGCAAAGGCGACTAGGACCTGAAGTTCTAAGCGGAGCCGGGGGACTAGGAACTGGAGTATTAGGATCAGGTTGGCGAGAATCAGGGTAACCAGGACAACCAGAGCCATGAGGACTAATGGTTCCAGACTAGGAACAAAATGACCAGGCCCAGCCCAGGAGGATTTAAAAAGAAGGACCAGGACTAGTGGTAGCACTACCAGGTGGACCACTCCGACAAGCATAAAGAGAACCAGGATGACCCAAACCAGGAAGAATAGGAGCACCAGCCCTAGGAGAACCAGGACAACAGAGCGAGGTGGATAAGGACCCAGAAAACCAGCAGGATCATGTGGAGGATAGGTAGTACCAGGATCAGGAGGCCCAGGAAGGGATAATACAAGGATGAGCCAAAAGTTGGGTCATGTAGTCCAGGGTCAGCAAGGACTATAACCAGGAGCACCTGTTTCAGAAAACCATTACCAGGGTGATCAGAACTACTAGAACCAGGGCCAGTATCAGGAGGACCAAAACAAACCAGAAAGGAGGACTTGGAAGAGGACTAGGAGGAAGACTAACACATGAAGGCACAAACGGACCTGCAAGAGAAGAAAGAAGACCAGGATCAGGAAGACACCTATGTGGTTCTAGGCCATATACCTTTTATAAATTATACTTATTCATACTTTTTAAGCTGCCAGTCCCTAGAAACCCGCACCTCTTCATCCCACAAATAGAATTGGTAAGTATATGCTGACATATAAGAGCATGCAAAGTGAAAGAAAAGCTGGGACTGTTACACTCTGACCTCTGAGTGATAGAAAACGCTGCCAAATGTGGGCACAGTAGATAGGTGAAAATAAGTGTGTACTGTTAAGGATGGCAGAAAAGGTTTGAGAAATTCAGATGGCTGAAGTCAGGAATATTAGCTAATGGCTAACAAATGAGTCAAAGGGTTATAGCAATCAGCAAAGGGGAACTTAGGATCATAAGAAGGCTTTGCTGAGCAGATAATGGGGGCTCCTGATAGATAGTCTCAGATAGCCCACAAAGGGATCCTGAGCGATATCCAGATCTTTGCGCATGGACCAGTAGGATGCATTTTGCATGATGTGATGGAGAGTAAATACAGTTTCTCTACACATTGGGCGTGTATTGACTGCATCCCTATGGACGGAGGGTGGAGACCCAGAATAGAAGTGAGGGAAAATGGATAAAAGTCAAGCCAAAGAAATTCTGGGGGATCCTTTATTAGCAAAGGGTTACTGATTACTTTCTCCTGAGTGTTGACATAGATTAGATGGTAGGAGTAAGGGTTAGGTCAGAGGTTTCTCTTGTTTAAGGTGGCAAAGTTTCTAAGCAAAGCTGCCTTTTTATCTGTGCCTGATGACTGCTTACAAAGGCTGATGATGTCCAGGTGCTGTGATCTCATGTTTCAGAAAATTATATTTGAAAGAGAATCACCCCAAATCATTTCTGAAACCTTAATAGTGGATCCACATCACCTGTTTGAGAAATGAGAACTGTGAAAATGATACATCCGCAAGTCACATGAATGGAGGTAACAACATTTTCATTCAGTGCCTTATTTCTGACAATACTTGTAATATAGTCAATGAATAAAAATATCGGAGTTCTTTTTCCTCTGTGTCTTTAATGCATATATGTCTTTCTCTGAGTTAGTGGAAAAATGCATCATATTTCAATGACTTTCAGCTCAATTAATAATAGGCCCATTCCTTTGGGTGTGACTCCTCAACAGAATACTTTCTCTGATGAGACGTTATACCATTTACCCTATATAGAGTGAAATCTGGCTATGGCAAACGGGATGTCTGATGGTAGACGTTTTCTTGCATAGACAGGAACCACCATCACAGCAGTTCCATTAGAGAGTTGTCCACAGGGCCAGTGGACAGCTCTAAATGTGATGGGCAGAGGGTCCTCCGCTTTCCTGGCAGAGTTAACTCTGTCCTCGGAACACTAAATAAGGCTCATAGTTTTTCTTCCTTCTGTCATGAGATTGGAATAGAGTCTCTCAATTATTCTGTGCTGGTAACTTCATAAGGGCCCTATGCAAGTGTTTCTATTTTGATAAAATTACACTAAATAGAAGTTTGCTCTTTGTCACTTGAAGAAAACATTTCTAGTTCTAGTTCTCACAATGGTTGGTGAGCAAGCCTGCAGGACAGGCGAAACGCGTCCAATGGGAGCCGGTGAATAAACCATTTTTGCGTCGTCATCCTTGCTGCAATTAGGTTAATTAACAATTTTGTGGACCTTGTTTGGGAGGTCCATTACGACCTTAGGAGGATGTTAGGAGCTGCGGCGGTGAAATATATATATAGTGTAGGACTTGGCCTTTTGGTTAAAGTTCCCTAAACTTTTTGCTTTCCCCTTATACCGTTTTCCTGACCTAGAGATGCCAATTTAGATGCTTTGGGTACTTTGCCACTGCTGATCAGTGTCAGGGTATGTAAAATGTAATGGTGATTTGTTGGCCATGATTGGTATGTTTGCCTTACTAGTAAAAGTCCCTAGTGATGTGCACTGTGTGTGCAAGGGCAAGTAATGCAAGGGCGCGTAGAGAAGGGAACTCAGGCCTTCAGTGTAGGGCCTGCACTTAGAATGCTAAGTTAGCATGTTGTCCTGACAAGTGCAACCACTTGTCAGGCCTGACTTTCCCTTTTACACACACATGGGCACCCCTGTGGTAGGTCCCAGGTAACCCCTGGGCAGGGTGCAGTGTAGGTAAAAGGCAGAACATAAACTGAGGTGTGCGTTATGTTCTGACAGTGAAAAACTCTCCATTTCGTTTTTCACTGCTGAAAGGCCATTCTGCCCATTGGACAGAATAGGGGAGGATGGGTGTTGTGTTTGTTAGCCTAGTTTCCTGTCAGTTTATAATGGAGAGGTGAAGTTTAGTATGTATGAACTCACAGTGTTGTAATGCATCTTTCTTTGAAGGTGGTTTTGTCACTGTGTGTTTATAAACCACTCTTTTAGAAAGTGGCTGAGTTTGTGCTCTGAGCATTTCTGTGTGTTTCTGAAATGTGGAGTGTCTGTCTGGAACTGAAAAGTGGGAGGAGCTGGGAAAGGTCTTGACCCAGGGAGGGGTTGAGATGGCTGGTGGCTGTCCCGCATCTGCAGAGTAGGGGGGAGGAGAAGCCCGGGAGGTGAAAAGGCCTGGGCTGGTGCTATAGACCGAATGACCCATCTCCTGCTGAGTGATTAAGGATCCAGACCCCCAGTATCAAAGGGAGAGAGGTGACACTGGGAGGGAGACACCCAAAACTGATTTAGGGAGGGGTCAGGGACCCCTGAGCACATACAAACTTCAAAGACATTAAGGGGTATAACTATGAGAGCTGAAACCCCTGATCGTTGGAATGAAACAGATATGGATTAAGACTGAAAAGGCTTGGAGCCATTCTGTGGTCAAGAGGAACGTCTGCTA
The DNA here is from genome assembly GCF_964204655.1 of Triturus cristatus. Classification (NCBI taxonomy): domain Eukaryota; kingdom Metazoa; phylum Chordata; class Amphibia; order Caudata; family Salamandridae; genus Triturus; species Triturus cristatus. Next base: position 1,197,015,988 of record NC_140582.1, on the reverse strand, counting down.
AAGAAGGAACAATTGAAGAGACTGCTGTGGATAGACCAATCCTTGCTTTGTGATCTAGGGCTGGTCTGCAGTTTGCTGTTCTAACTAAGGAACTGGCTGTTGGGACTGTGCTTTGAGGCGCTGGGTCCCCCTGCTTGAAGAAGACTGTGCTTTGTCATGTAACCACAAGGGCCCGAGGTGAGCTGGCTCCCTGTTTGGAAATACAGGATCATAAAAGTTTCCGGAGAAGTCCCACGCAACGCAGTGTGTGCGTGCTTTTTGCCGCTTGAGACCCGCAGAAGTTGAGCCTTGTGATCGTGGGCACGCAGGAGTAAGCTAAGTCTCATACGCTCAAAGTGCGTGTTGTGGTGCAGGCCAAGGCGTTGGTGAGGAGCGGCTGGACATCGTGTGCACCAGGAGAAGAGGAGAGGCTCTTGAAGGAAGCCGGCTGGACATGCGGTACTCTATCTTTAAAATGTTGTGGGTTGCCTTGGGTAGGCATCGGGGCACCCCAGTGATTATAAAAAAAAAAGAAGTATTGGAGGCTCCTGTGCGGCCCCATGTGATGGGGTTGCTTGTAAGAAGCTGGTGGGCCACAAGGGCCTGGGGGCTCCCTCAACAGGGAAACAATAATACATAAGGGGCCGGAGCTGCTCATTTGTTAGTCTGCTCCTCGCAAGGAGTGCCCCATAATGCCCTGTGAGGGCTAATGTACGTGCATTTTGCTGCATAGCAGTGCACAGGTCTGGCTAGGGGGCACCACCAGCATATTTTTTGTGGGGGTGGGGGAGGGGGGAATGCAGCAGCACTCCATACATACTTTTAAAAACCCTATGTTTCTTTGGGTCTATAGAATATAACCACCAGGAAATGTTAATATACGTTTTTAGAATTCTTAAAGCTGTGGCTTTTACTCTTCAGCTTGGGAATGCAGGGAGCTCTTGTGGTTGGTATTTTGGCTGCATTATATAGCCTAAGGAGTGTACAAAAAAGGTCCCAATACCAGTGTAATGTTATTTTTAGTACAAATGCTTCATTAACAGACATTCCAATCACTCCTTGTCAAAACCAATCAGCTTGCTTTTTATATGTTAACAGTGACTTACATTTATAAAATCCTAGAAATTAAATTCAAAAAACAAAGTTTAGAGGGATGTTATAGTTAGGAATTGTAATAATATCTTACTTTACATAAAAAGAAACCTATGAAATTCACAGAAAAAATTAAGGTTAAAGGGACATTATAGTTAGGTGGATATTCTGTTAAAGTATACTATTTTAAGCAGACAAAACCACTGAAATTGATCAGCTATATATATTTCAAGTAACTATAACTTACACCCTGAAGTAAGTGTAACTTGCGCCCTCGGAATGCACTGCTAATTACCCTACATATTACATCACTCATGACGTCTTCTATGACATCATTGATCATATCCCTGCAACATTTGCAGTGAAATTATTGATGAGAAAACTATGGATGGAGTGAACTTGAGTTATAATTAACTTAGGGCACGAGTTATAGTTACTTGAGATAACTCTAACTATAACAGCTGAATTTCAATGGTTTTATGTGTGTAAAATCTGAACCCAATTATAACGCCACTGTAACAATGGTATAAGGGTGCCTGCATTGGTGCTAGGCTGCCAAAACGGCGCCATTGCAGGGCGAAAAGACAGGAATGCGCCATATTGGATAAATAGGGCGCATTCCTGCCTTTTCCCTGTGATGAAGGGTAGCGCAGCAAGGTGACCTGAGCTACAATTTTCCAAAACATGGCCCACAGTTTCCAAGTTACCTATATTTATGTTGCAACACTGTATTAGGTACATAAATTAACTGAAATTCTTTCACACTACAAGAAAGTTCTTTCAGGACAGGGCTGTTCTCAACTCAGTGGGAGGGAGTGTGAGTGGGTAGGAGACGAGCTAAGAGGCTCGGGAAATGAAACATCATGAAAAACATTTAAAAAGTAAAACATTGGACAGATTTCCAGTGCAAACTGTAGGTGGATTTACAATGGTGTAAGCTGTGCACTTTACCTGTGTAACAAAAGAAAGAATGCAGGCAATCTGTTGTGACTTTCGTGATCCAAGGGGGAGGAGAGTGGGGCAGAGAAGTTACCGGGACCAACGAGAGCCACAAGTGGAGGAGTGGAGGGGAAAAGATGCTGCTCGGATTTCCACAAGTATTAGAGTAAAGCTGTGGCACTCGTGTGAGGATCAGTTGTTGAAGTGCATTACAAAAAATTCGGAAGTGGCCAAACGCAACATCGCGGTGGCATGGAAAAATCCCACCCCGCCCACTATAACTAAATGGCACAGAGGAGTGGACTGGTGCGCTGCAAAAGAGCTACCACTATATGAGGCCAGGGGTTGTCCGGCCAAGCGCCGAAAGGTCTGGGTCAAATGGTTGGAAATGCTAGATTAACTTCCTTGTTTTCCTCGATATAATTCCATGCGCCCCTCCGAAGTAGAGAAAAAACAATGCATATTGATGCAAGACTGTTTTATTCGCAGAATGTCACAGGTTGTGGTGCTGCGGATCATGCTGTAATAATTGTATCATTATCTCTTTGCAAAATCAATAAATTGACTATCAAAAAAAAAGCTTTCAGAATGGTGATGCTGCGCGCAGTAAGCGTAGGACGTGGCCAAAAAAACACATTTAGTAACTTTTTTCGGTCTTTCACCGTCCGGTAACTACATATAAAATACCGCATTGCTTAAATGAAAATTAAATGCAAGCCATGCTAATCATTGGGAAATGCATTATCACATATTTCGAAACCTCTATTAATTAAAGCGCCAGAGATCCACAAAATTGAATCCTGGTTGTTGCAGTGGAAAATAGTGACTTGTGTTTGTTTAGTGCTAAGAGGTCCAAGTCTGTGACAGAGAGCACTGTGAAAATGTAAGTCATTACTTTAAACTTGCATTACACACAGAATAAGATAGGCTGCTCCAAAATGTACAAAAAGGTTTAAGATAATAAAGAGCTCCCGAAATATAAATTTTAGTAATATCCAGACTGTATATAGTGCAATTATTTTTACAATTGTCTTTTGAAAATACACACTTCACAGCATAGCTGATAGCTCCCTTACAATAGCTCTAAAAAATATTAAATGTGTGTCATCAGGAAGCTTCAAGTGATTTCATCAATTAAAACCGATACCAGGTTCCAAGCAGCCTTTACATTTGCAGATTAACCACCTGTGCATATTTACATTACTTTCAGGCAGCCAGGCACCCTAGCAAAAAGACTTGTTTAGCTCTTTGCCCCTCCCTCAGTTTCACAGCCAAGGAGATTCCTTGCCTTACTCTTCTGCTGAAACATGTCAGCTTAACTGCCTCGGGACGGTCGTCTTTTTGCAAAAAGTAGAGCAACTATTTTTCTAAAACTTAAAAAAGTATAAGCCCGCCATGCCCCTCAGATCCCCCCCACTTTGACCACAGGTGAGGATAATAAAATATTTTTTAAAATGAAGAATGAAAGAATGCAGAAAGGTCCTTGAAAACAAAAAGGAAGGGAACTGTAGGAAGGTGGAATCTGACTGCATGGTTGCCCCCACTTTTTTCCTGGTGTTTTGATGGTTTTTGACTTAGTTTGGCTGGGAACCTGCTATTCAGGTCCCCAGCCTATCTGCTTTCTCTTATAAATTGATTCCCTGTACTTTAGGTACAGTTCAGATTGGATATGAGGTGCCCTTATAAGTCCCTAGTATATGGTATACTATGTACCCAGGGCATAGGTACCCCAGAGGCCTACCAGGGGCTGAAGCATGTACTATGCCACCCCTGGAAACCCACCCAAAATAACACCACAGGTCTGCTACTGCATGCACCCCTTACTGAGATATAGGTTCACTATATCTCACCATATACTGTACATAGAAACCTATCAGTCACCCCTATGGCAGGCCTTATCAATCCTGAAGGCAGGGTGCTTGGTTATATGTGAGGGGGTGCCCAGGCATGAGCTGAGCCCCTCTGCAGCCTTCGGAATCTCTGCTCCGGGGTTGTCAGTAGTGCAGCCTGACCAGATACTCTTAAGTGCATTATAACCAAATGGTAAATACTAACTTTGGACTGGCTGCACGGAAACATATCGTGTTTGGTGTTAAACACCTTGGAATCATACCCCCACACCAGTAACTGGTGTGGGAGTATGATCCCACCCTTCTAGAGGGAGCGACATGGCAGCACTGGTATACCCGGTAGAAACTTAATAGAGCCCTGGCATCACAAAATGGATGCTGCAGCCACAGACACAAGTCTGGCCTCCTACCGCTGACTGAAACTCCGGCAGGGGAGGCCTGGACAATAGGTTTGCTGTCACAGGGAGGTGTAACCACCTCCCAGACAGGACTATGTGTATTGTGGCTGGGTGGGAGCACTCTCTGAGTGCTTTGAAGTCCTGCACTGGGGGCACATTTGGTGTCCCTGTGCATAGTCCAGCTCAGACCAGTTCAGGGGCTTCCAGCCCCTGCTCTGGTGCGAAACTGGACAAAGGAAATGGGTGTAGCCACCCCTCTTTCCAAACCCTCCCATAGGTGGTTCCCCAGAGCTGGTCCAACCCCTTCGTTAGGTATAAGTAAGGAACCTCTGTAACCAGAACTTTAGATTACCCTGGATGAAACTATGAAGCCGAATCCTGGACCTTCGACGCTCTGCTCAAGACCAGAGGACTGAAGAAATCTTCCTTGGGGTCAAAGAGTAACTCCCCTGCTTGGCAGGCAGCAACAAAGCAATTTGCCAGTCTACATTTCCGAAGCTCCGACCGGACTCCGAAGTATTTGCAGCCCGGCAAGAGGATTCCCAGACATCTCAGAGGCCGCCCCGAGTCCCCAGCAAATCTGAGACCTGCAGCCCTCGTGAGTAGCGTGGAACTGGAACTCATGGTCATCGTGAATTTCTGCAAGTGCATTGACTTCTCGACGTCTCTTGAAGTCGTGCTTGGGCTGACTTGTAGCTCCTACCTCAAGCACTGAATCCACCGAAGATTGTTGGCCTGGTCATTCTGAGTGACCCGTGGGCCGCCATTTTGTGTTTCGTCTCAAGGTCCCTTCCCGATCCCTGGTCCATTGACTGGTGGGTCCCTGAGGGGGTAACTTTGAATTTCCTTGGACTTCCCTGGTTGCTCCAGATGTGCCCCGACGCCCTGCCAAGTGGTGAGTCCCACAGACCTTGCTGGTCTGCACCAAAGCATCTTTCTCTTTTCTGCGTGGGTTGCTGTTGCCAAGGCTTGTTGTGTCCAATCCGGGCACCGACACTGCAGCACTCGACATCCTTCGTGGGACAGCTCGAATCCAGCTTCTGGTCATCCTTGACGCCTCCTGGTCCTCGTGGCTGAAGAGTCAAGCTTCGCCTCTTTCACCTGAAATCACCCTACATTGGTGGGCATCTGTCCATCGCCTTCCTGGTCACTAGCTAGTGACCCAGACTCTGTCCCCTCTGCTTTCAGGTTCTTCTCATCTTTGATCCAGGCTTGGATCCCTTCGGACACTTCACATCTTCACGAGAGCAGCACTTCTTTGCCAGCTCCCATCGAAATCGACGTTGCGACCCGACACCAAAAGACACCTATGCACCTGGCTTCCCTGGGTGAGGTAACACGAGTACTCCAGTGCTCCCGTGGGTGTTAGCCCTAGAACTTCCTAAGTCCAAAAGGGTTTGGTCATGACTCATTTCTAAGTGTCCCTAATCTTTAAAAATCTAACCGCGACTTTCCCCATAGAAGCTAACGGGAGCTTGCAGCTGTGTTCACACACTGCACACGGCCCCCGTGGGTCCCCAGTGTCAGTACCTTGGGTGGTTCCTTGGGGTCCCAGCGATTCTACAGGCTCTAGGCCTTGTGTCTAGTTAAGTCGTGGTTCTTATACCACTATTTTAGTTATGGTTTGGCTCGCCCCTAGGGCCTGACATGTATTGTGCTATTTTACTGTGATTATTGAAGTGTAACTTATGTGTTTTGACATCTTGTCTCATAAAGAGACTAGGAGGGTGTGTTTAGTAATAAATACATATATTTTATTGATATACCTGGTGTGGATATCTTTCATTTAGTGACTCAAGAGATTATAGACAGGTAAAACAAGCTGCTTTACATTCCTTCAAGACTTAGCCTGAAGGCTGCTCTCCATAGCTACCACTAGGATAGCTTTCAATAAAGGTTGTCTTTAACCTATTACCAATAAGGGGTTGTTTGGACTGATTCAAGGTGCCCACTATAACTAGTGGACAGCATATATCAGGACAACTTGTCACATTGGTGTGCAGCGTGTGGGATTCCAGCTTGCTATTGTTTTACCAGATAATCTCAATTGAGTGACTAACTGACAACCACTAAAGGTACCCTAGGTAAATAAAATACAAGCTTTAGAATACAGTAAGTTCAACTGAACTTACAGTTGTGTGTTAAGGGGTAGCACACCCTTTCTACAACTCAGGAGAGTTTAGTAGGCCACACTAGAGTAGGTAGTGCAATACACCACACCACACTAGTAATGTCTTCAAGGCCAGGAATCAGTAGGTCCTTGCCAGAAGCCAATGGGCTTCAGGATTCCCAGTATAATAGCCTCCCATTCATGGAACTGAGAACATTATGTACAACTAGGAAACTGTAGACAGGCAAAAGTCCAACTGCCCAGCATCTCATAGAGGTACTCAGGCTGGATGACCTTAGCAGATCTTTAGGATCTGAAGGGTTAGGCAGAGTGGGTGGGACAGCACCTGAGGAAAGGCCTAGGGGTGTAACTCCCCATGACCTGACCTCTGAGGCTGGCCAGGCAGATAACAATGATCTGGACCTGGAAAATCCAATTCCCTAGAAAGTGATGGAGAGGACCAAAATGGACCCCTCTTTGTCCCTCCTGGGAGAGTTGGTGGTGGGCCTAGAAGGTCAAGATCTTCCTCCAGGGAGTCTAACCATTCTAACTCATCTGTAGGGACCTCAATCTCCTCTCATAGGGGGGAACCTTTCAGGAGAGAAGGGAGAGACTGCTTAAGTATGAGGAAGCTCAGCTTGAAATCAGAAGAAAGCAGGTAGCCCTAGATAGGGAGACCCTGGAGCTCTACAGAGCTAGAAAAAAAAGGTGGGACTAGAGTCCCATGGTGGCAGCAACATCCCGAGAGATAGGGAGAGGTCTTATGACCATAGAAACCTGAAAAAGATTGTCCCTCCCTACCAGAGTGGGGATGACATCCATAAATAGATACCTGCACTGGAAAGGGCCTGTAAAGTTCAAAGGGTCCCCAAGGAGCAGTAGGCAGCAATCTTATGGCTCTCCTTTGCAGACAAAGGTAGAGATAAGCTCCTCACTGTTAGAGAAGAGGACATTGACAATTACAAGGTCTTGAAGAGTGCTCTGATTGATAGGTTTGGCCTAACCACTGAACAGTATAGGTTGAAGTTCAGAGACACCCAAAAGGCTAAGACTCAAGACTGGGTTGACTTTGCGGATTGTGCTATTAAAGCTCTGGAAGGTTGGATACATGGCAGCAAAGTGCATGACTTTCAAGGATTGTACAATTTGATTAGAAGGGAGCAGATCCTTAATAATTGTCAAAAACAGCTTTTACACCAGTACCTGGTGGACTCTGATCTGGCCTCTACCCAAGATTTGGGAAATAATTCGTACAAATGGGTCAGAACCAGGGTAAGGCATAAGAATCAGGGTAGGGTGGTGACCAGAAGAAAGATTCTACCAAGTCCCAAGAGAAAGGGGGGGATAAATCTAAGGTTAAGTCCCCTACAGGGCCCCAAAAGTCCTCCCCTGGGGTGGGTCCCAAACTCCTTCCTCTCCTGAATAAAAAAACCTATTGCCATGTCTGTAAAAAGCCTGGACACTGGAAAACAGATTCCAGTTGCCCCAGGGCTGGCAATAAAGAAAATGTTCCACCCACTAACACTACCACCCCTCCTGGTCCTACCAATAGTAATCCCCCAGTTGGCAGTAGTAAACACAACAAGTTAGGTGCTTTTACAAGTGGAAAAGAGGTAGGCCCTAATTTAATAAGGGCCTCCTCATCTGACTCCTCTGACTCTGATGGCGGTATGGGATTTGCCACTTTTACCATAGGTCCCAATGCATTGGGCAGGTACAGATTGGAGCCACTAATTAATGGTCAGAAAGCTGTGGCATTCAGGGACACAGGGGCTAGTGTCACCATGGTGACAGGTAAACTAGTCCCCCTCAGCAGCTTTTGCCTGAGTTTAAATACCAGGTGACCAACATTGATGGTGTCAGAACAGATCACCCCATGGCCATAGTCAATCTCAGCTGGGGAGGGGTCACAGGCCCAAAGAGAGTGGTAGTGTCCCCAAACTTGCCTGTAGATTGCCTGATGGGCAATGATCTGGAAATTTTAGCCTGGGCTGAAGTTGAACACCAAGCCCATCTAAGAATGCTGGGCATCCCTGAAAGAGTTAGTGGGGCTGTAGTGGCCACAGCCCAACCCCAGGGAAAATTTGGAGTGAAGGAGCCTGAAAGAATGGCTCAATCTCCTCCACAAGAGAGCACAGGGGTTGAAGAAAAGTCTTCATCCACCCAGACTTTAGGTAAGGGTCAGCCTCCTCAGGGAACTGATCCCACCCCTAGTGAAGGAACTGCCCCAGAAGTAATCAGGTCTGTCCTGGCAACACCACTGATGGCAGGGGACCCTTCCAAGGTGGTACCCAGTCTGGAGCAGGTAACCTGCCCCTCTCTATCCTGCCTCAGTCAGCCCAGGGCTGCAGAGGTCAGGGAGGTCAGTGGACCCCACAGGGCCCCCTGTCCAGAGGAACCCCCCATCAGCAGATTAGGGACACCCAGTCTAGTAGCCCTAGCCAGGTGAAAATTCCTCAACACACTGAGGGATCTCCAATACCTTTGAGTAAGGACCTCCCCCAGAAGGACTCTGTTGGGCAAGGACAAACCTGGGACCAAAAGGTTCCAAACCAGCCCTGTCCCTCCAGTGTTCCACCCAAAGGGACCCATCCCCCAGCTGTAGGCAGCCAAAGGTTAACCCTTAGAGCAAAGTTCAACTCAGTCATGGAAAGAGAGGCATACATGGTGACCAGTGATATGAGGAATCTAAGACCAACTTTATTAGGGCCTCACTTCCCTACTCAGACACCTCACCAGCCTTTTCCTTTAGCAAAACACACCGCAGGTAGTGATTCCCCATGGTGGAGACCCTCTCATACCCTTAGGGAGAGGGATAAACTAGTGGACCATAAGACAGGGGGTAACCATGCTAGTGCAGGTACTTCCTTATATGGCCACTTAGTCAATAAAGGCTCAACTGGGCAAGGTTAGCCTTATCTCCTTTCGTTTGGGGAGGGGGGGTTATGTAGAAAGGTGGAATCTGACTGCATAGTTGCCCCCACTTTTTTCCTGGTGTTTTGATGGTTTTTTGACTTAGTTTGGCTGGGCACCTGCTATTCAGGTCCCCAGCCAATCTGCTTTCTCTTATAAATTGATTCCCTGTACTTTAGGTACAGTTCAGATTGGATCTGAGGTGCCCTTACAAGTCCCTAGTATATGGTATACTATGTACCCAGGGCATAGGTACCCCAGAGGCCTACCAGGGGCTGAAGCATGTTTTATGTCACCCCTGGAAAGCCACTCAAAATGACACCACAGGTCTGCTACTGCAGTCTGGGTAAGTTGGTGCATGCACCCCTTACTGAGATATAGGTTCACTATATCTCACCATATACTGCACATACAAACCTATCAGTCACCCCTATGGCAGGCCTTATCAATCCTGAAGGCAGGGTGCTTGGTTATATGTGAGGGGGTGCCCAGGCATGAGCTGAGCCCCTCTGCAGCCTTCGGAATCTCTGCTCCGGGGTTGTCAGTAGTGTAGCCTGACCAGATACTCTTAAGTGCATTATAACCAAATGGTAAATACTAACTTTGGACTGGCTGCACGGAAACATATCGTGTTTGGTGTCAAACACCTTGGAATCATACCCCAACACCAGTAACTGGTGTGGGAGTATGATCCCACCCTTCTAGAGGGAGCGACATGACAGCACTGGTATACCCGGTAGAAACTTAATAGAGCCCTGGCATCACAAAATGGATGCTGCAGCCACAGACACAAGTCTGGCCTCCTAGGTTTCCTGTCACAGGGAGGTGTAACCACCTCCCAGACAGGATTATGTGTATTAGGGCTGGGTGGGAGCACTCTCTGAGTGCTTTGAAGTCCTGCACTGGGGGCACATTTGGTGTCCCTGTGCATAGTCCAGCTCAGACCGGTTCAGGGGCTTCCAGCCCCTGCTCTGGCACGAAACTGGACAAAGGAAATGGGTGTAGCCACCCCTCTTTTCAAACCCTTCCATAGGTGGGTCCCCAGAGCTAGTAAAACCCCTTTCTTAGGTATAAGTAAGGAACCTCTGTAATCAGAACTTTAGATTACCCTGGACGAAACTCTGAAGCCGAATCCTGGACCTTTGACGCTTTGCACACACAGGTTAAGAAAATATAATTTGAAAGGGACCAGGAAAGTTTTCGTTGCCAACCCAATCTTTCTACACTGGACACCTCTTATATCCTGGGAAAAACTCAGCTTTACTTTGAGCAAGTTTTGACAGTCCAGCCCGGAGAGGAATCACTTACATGAGACTTCTCGCACTGCCCATCGCGGACTTCCATCCATCCTGGGCTCGACAGGATAACTCACCTGCTTATCGTCTATGTAGCTATCAACGTGAATCTTGGCTTCACCTGCTGTGCTGCTGCCCAAAGATGGCAAGAGATCGGCATCGCCTAGTATTCCCAATTTGCAGGTCTCACGGCCTTAGACACTGCAGAGAAGTCTCTGACCTGTGCTTCTGTGCCAACGCAGCACAAACTGTGTCCCGACTAGGGAAATTTATAGATGCAATTCAGGCTGCACTGACACATGCCATTAAAGCCACAAGCGGCAACTAGTTGGCCACCAAGCCTGAGTGACAATGGCTAAATAGCTTAAGCAAAGCAAAATAACCAGTCCAGTGCCCACAATATAATCAGGGCTCCCTATTTTATGGTATTTTTTTTACATTTCCATCTGTATTTATCCATATTTATTTTTTGCCCATTTTATCTGTATTTATTCATATTTATTTTGTGTTTTGGGTATAAATGAAGTTGTAAAACTGTACATTTCCATATTTATTTAACTGATAGACGCGCACTCACACTTTGATGTCTGTCGTGTTTTAGCTATTTAAGCTGCCAAATATTACATAACAATTCATCCACTGGTAAATACTAGCATTATACCACAAATGTATATTGACACATGCTGTTATTTACAGAAATGTTGTCCTGTTGTATAATTTCCCATGCTGTCCATCTGCTCAGCTGTTGGGCTATAATTCATGAATGACAGCACGGAGAGTCACTTAAAAGCAGCACAATTTTCTGTATTTATCCACTTTAAAAAATAAATGCAGACAGAAAACACATTGTTTTCTGTCTGTATGTATCTGTAAAAATCTGTAAAAACTGAAAACAGGGAGGCTTAAATATAATAAGAGTCCTGCCTTGGATTTCTCCCAACACAAATCCCAGGCACACAAGGGAACAAAAATGATCAAGACTAGAGGATTAAACAAGCATGTCAGACAAGTCAACCTATGTACCCTGCACTGAAACGAGGAAAATAGTGTTGTTTTAAATGTTTAGTCATAACTAAGGCTCCCTGTTTTCCGTTTTTACAGATTTATACAGATACAGACAGAAAACAATGTGTTTTCTGTCTGCATTTATTTTTTAAAGTGGATAAATACAGAAAAATTGCTTCTTTATAAGCGACTCTTCGTGCTGTCTTTCATGAATTATAGCCCAACAGCTGAGCAGATGGACAGCATGGGAAATTAAAAAACAGGATGAAATTTCTTTAAATAACTGCATGTATCAACTTAAATTTGTGGTATAATGCTAATATTAGTCAGTGGATGTACTGCTATATAATATTTGGCAACTTAAATAGCTAAAACACTACAGAAATCAAAGTATGAGTGCGCGTCTATCATTTAAATAAATATGGAAATGTACAGTTTTACAACTACATTTAAACGCAAAATATAAAATAAATATGGATGAATACAGATAAAATGCTCCAAAAATAAATATGGATAAATACAGATGGAAATGTTAAAAAAAAGACCATTAAACCGGGAGCCCTAGTCTGTAACTAATGCTGGGAGAGCTGACATAAAGGTTTTATTTAAGCACTGTGAACGAACATTAATTTATTGGGCAAAGGGCCCACTTAAAGGACGTGCAAACTGGGTCCCCAGACGTAGGTGACATCCTAACGCACTTGCACTTTAGTTTTAGCTCGGACTATCGCTTTAACGATTTTACTGATTTTAGCTAAACAAGTTACCCCCGTTGGAGTATGCATGGCAGTAATGAAATCAAAACTTTTTTCTTTTTCCTTCCTTCTCCACACGTGGAAAATGAAGTATATTGTAATGATTTTATTTAATTGAACAATAAAAGAATCAACTCCTAATGGTTATTTTACAAAATATTGTGTTTTCTCTCTTAGTACTCCTACCAATTCGTATTTCTCTCCCTTTGCACTGGCCTATTGGGCCCTTGCATGCACCTTACTTGTGATATATTGTATTTAAACATGGTATGCCAGATTGCTGTTATGAACAGCTAAAGCTCACAAACCCCCAACTTACTGACCAAGCTACACCCCTGCCTGTGATTCTAGGCAAATCAGGTAATCTCCTCGTTCCTACAAAATGAATCTGTCATTACGTAATGTAACTGGTGCTCATGTAAAGCGCTCCAAAACCTTCTCGTTGAGTTTGTGCTATATAAATCTGACAAAATATTATATAATTAATATATATCTATATAAAATAGAAAATAAATAAAAATAATCTGGTTAACACTAAAGCTGTCTCGAGGGCGAGACCTGAAAAGTAAACTCTGAATATCGACCCGAAACACCAGCACACTCTATCTACAAGGCTGCCTGTATCACCCACAAAGCCTTGCACTCCTCCTCCCCTCGCTACCTGGCGAATAAACTGAAACTCTCTGGAGTCTCCAGACCATCACGTAATGCAGAAAATGTATTACTTGAACCTCCCACTTTCAAGAAGGAAAGATCGATGGCCCAATCCTTTTCAGGCAACGCGGTGAGAATCTGGAACTCACTTCCGCCTCAGCTTCGGACCACCAGCTCTTCCCACGCCTTCAAAACTGACCTCAAAGCTCTCCTCCTTCAAAGACACTTCCAAATTTAATTCACGCCCTCTATTTTCTGAAGGAAGTCCTTCCATTATAGGAAATTCTGATCTCCATGCCTATAGAAGTGCCTTCCCAGTGTGTTCTTGTGTTTTGAGTGTCTGCCATTTAGTGCAGTATTATACCTCTACTTGTACTTTGTACTCTTTTGTAACATGCACACGTCACCTCTCCTTTTGTAACGTATCGTTTGCTACCTCTTGTATTTTGTTTGCTTTTGATACATGCACAACGGCCACCACTGCCTCATGTAACGTAACCTCTGTTTTAGTGTTTTGAGTGTCAGCCATTTATTGCAAAAAAATGTTACCTCTACGTGTACTTTGCATGCTCTTGTAACCTGCACACGTCACTTTTTCCTTTTGTAACGTATCGTTTGCTACCTCTTGTATTTTGTTTGCTCTTGATAATTGCACAATTGTCACTATTGTCTCATGTAACTTACCGTTTGATTCTGTAAAATGCTCACTTGTAATTTTTCTCCTTATGTATCATTACTGCTCCTATTGTGAAGCGCTCTGACACCTTCGGGTAAAGTCCGCGCTATATAAAAACGCATCAACTAAATAAATAAATAGAAAAAACAGAGTTAAAACGCGGTTGTGAGCGGTGCTGCTTTCGCCTTTTCATCAAGGGGTTAAGAGGGCGGGGCTCGGGGTTTGCAGGTGAGCCCAGTGGGAGGACGGTCTGAGTGGAGTGGTGGGGGGCACATCTTCTAAGCCAGCGTCGCTATGTCCTGCTCAGGTAATTCATCAAAGGGTTCATTCATTCGACATTTGTTCTTCTTGCCTTTTCTGCTTCAATGGGTTGGAAGCTTTTAGAAAATAGTTTCACTTTCGGTGTAATGCCTTTTACTATTGCGGAGAGGACAGGGGTCTGGCATTGTACAGCGTCGCTATGTCCTGCTCAGGTAATTTATCAGAGGGTTCATTTATTCACCGTCTGTTCTTTCCTTTCTTTCCCTCTTCTATGTGTTGGCAGAGTTGAGAATACACTTTACATTTTCACTTTCGGTTTAATGCCGAGTTGAGCATGAGCGTCCTGTCATGGAGGAAAGACAGACAGCCTCTGCCACAGGTAACAAGCATTTACAATGCAACGGTCTCGACATTGTTAAAGTTAGAGCTATTGGCATTGCTCATGACAATGCCGTTTCTTTAAATGTTTTAAAAACAAAAACATGAACAAAAATAATGTCATGAGCAATGCCAATAGCTCTAACTTTACCAATGCCGAGACCATTGCATTGTAAATGGTTGTTGTACAATGTGCCTACCTTTTGATCCTGTACAAATGGAGGTGGGGGCAGTCTAGCCTTCGTCTCGGGGGCCGTAATCATTGTAGGAAATTGCCATGATCATAAGTGGTTCATCAAAAATACCTAGTTCAGGTGTCACTCAAATAACGGTTTTCAGGTTCTTTTTCTGAAGATTAGAAGGTATTCTGAGAGTCTGATGTTTTAAGGCAAGGAGTATTGGCACACATTTCAAAGGCTGTCACAGCTATAGCTGGTTCTATAAAATAGCACTGACGCTCAAGTGCATTATCCAAGACTTGCAAAATTCAAAGTAGGTCCTGGCAATCAAACTCAGAATCCACAAGCTCTTTGCACATATAAACGCTTAAGGTATCAAGCGTGGCTCTGATAAGTCTAAGAATAAAATGTATATCTGTGTCCGATCAACTGCCCAGCAAGATTTCAATGCCAGCGGCTGTCTACTCATTTCCAGTGAGGTGAAGTTCGTCAGCCCCAAGGGCTATCTCCCAACACTGCCCTTCCGTACACATATAAACTCCCCTTTAATTGGTAGCCACACCGGACCAGGACCCCGTATGCTCCATCCAGAGTAGTTTGGGCGTGATAGACTGGCACAGAGGGCTGTGAAGAATACCCACACATTTATGGCTGGCATGGTGGAGGGCATCTGCAGCTGCTGGGAGCAAACTTGTATCATCCCAAAAACTGGGTCCAAGCCAACGAACTACCAGGTGCCCGCCGGTGCCCACCAGAGGCAAGGGGCACTCATCAGCATACCTCTGTCCTCTGCATCAACTTTGCTTTCTCAAAAGTCATATTTGTTGTTTATCCTCTTTGACCCTTACCCATTTCCTTTCTGTCCACCTTCATAAGTTGCCCTTCATGGAATTTGCATGCCCAGAATTCGTTTCTTCGAAGCCCATCTTCCTGCCATTACTGTCAGTTTGTGCCTCAACCATGAGCGTTTTCAGAGGCATCAAGGAGGCCTTTGGCTTGCTTTCGCCAGGCCCCAAGTGGACCTGCTGGGGCACCGGCCTGGCACGTGTTTCATTTTCCTTTTTTGGGGCTTTTGTAAAGCACTGCAAACCCCATGGATGTGCTTCCGGGTCAGATGCATAGTGGAAGGAGGAGGGCTTGAGTCCAAGATCACACAGTAAATGAAGCGTAACATATGAGAAACTGTGCCCAACCCCACTGGCTTTCAAGGGATGGACCCAAAATACACCTGACTCTGCCCCAGCCTCATTTGTCTCCTGGAGGCAAGTCTGGTTGTGATGGGCTGTACCCCAGCTCTTCACAGAGGCTGGCACTTAGCTGGTTCCACCACTGCCTTTCCGAAGCCATACTGGCTTGAGACTGACTGCAGCCTTACCCTTCCTGCTTCTCAAAGGCCCCAGCCAGACATAAGACTCAGTCTATCTCAGTCCTGCTGGCTTAGCACACTCGCCTTCATTTCTTTTACATCCTATTTGACCCATACACATTTCTTTTACATCCTATTTGACCCATACAAATTTCCTTTATGTCCACCTTCGTATGTGCTATAAGGGATTTATTTAAGCGCCGTGTAATGCCACAGACCTCTTGGCGCTTTAGAGAGCGAAACTACCATTAAATTGGATATATCGCTGCGCGTGAAAGAAAAGATTGCTTGTTCGGTTAAATCGGGATTTTAATAAGGTTTAGAACGAGAGGAGCCCAGGGTGGAAGGGAACATGCCCTAAAACTAGAATGGAGGCTGAGCAGAGTGAAGGGCGACGCTGAGATAACATACATGGAAATTAACAAAGGTCGCTGAATGCTGACCACTGCTGAAATATTCACACCGGGCCGCGCAGCTTCTCGTCCCGGCAAAGGGCGCCGCGCAGCAGCTGAGACTGCGCGGCCGGGAATGATTGATGTTGTAGAGCGGAAGGCGGCCTCCAGCCTTCGGGCACTCTGAGCCGTAATGGAAGAACGCAGATTGTCCCAGAGCTGCTTCAGGGGCCCTTAGATCCAGCAGGAAGCAGCGAGTAGCGTGCCCATCAGGGCTCGAGTCGGGGTACCACGCGGATGGACGGCGTCCCCCCACTTATTTTGCCTTGTTTTTACCGGGTGGACGCCGTCCCCCCTGCCCAAAAGATGGAGCCGGTACCCGAGTCTGCACCTGCGTGCGCGCTCAGCACTCACCAAACCTCACCTCCTATTGTCGAGAGAGGGCGAACAGAGCTCTTTAAGTTGTTTCACGTTGATGGAGCCATTCAGTATGACAGATGGGCGCTTGTGGGCGTATATTAGAAAAGGTCAGTCTGTATTCATGCATTTCAGACGGAGACTGGCAAATTTACTGTGGGCAATAAATACGCACCGAACAAGCGCAGCTTTAATTTCCCCGCTCCTTTGAGTGTCAATTTCGGTGACGAATTCCAAAGTAAACATTCTGCTTTGCCCTTTGAACTTGCCCCCATTGGCTTGTAACATTTGTTAATTAGAGGGGACTACATTTCGTGACGTCACTTCCTGTCGTGACGTCACTTCCGGTGACACCACCTAACTTGGAGCGTCCCCCCACTTATTTTTTTAGGACTTGTGCCCTGGTGCCCATACTCGCCGTGCCTGCAGTTTCACAGAAAATATAAAACGTGCGTGCCTGGTATTGTTGAAGACCGCTCTGACGCACTCGCTCCTCTGGCCACGCCCCTCGAGTTGATCATTGGGCCGAAGGCGACCTCGCCATCACTGAATTTATATCCCTTCGGTGGGCCCCCATCTATGACTCATCTTAGAAATTCCTAATAACAACCCTATCAATCCATTTAATTTCTGATAAGAGGCCCTTAAGAGATTAACCAAAGGTCGCCCGCTCTCAATGAATTTGGCATCAGAGAAAGGGGTCGATGCCCTCTTCGCCGAGACCGATCCCCTGATAAAACAAGCATTTGCAATGCAATAGGTCTCGCATTTATAAGAGTTTGAGCTATTGGCATTGTAGAATTACAATGCCTTTTATTTATGTTTTGTTTTTAAAACAAATAAAAGGCATTGTCATTTACAATGTCAGTAGCATAAACGCGCATAAAAGCAGTGTGTGGAGTGCAGCAGTGTGCGGCGTGCAGCAGTGTGCGGCGTGCAGCAGTGTGAGGCGTGCAGCAGTGTGCGGCGTGCAGCAGTGTGCGGCGTGCAGCAGTGTGTGGCGTGCAGCAGTGTACGGCGTGCAGCAGTGTGTGGCGTGCACCAGTGAGCGGCGTGCAGCAGTGTGTGGCGTGCAGCAGTGTTTTGTGTAGCAGTCTGAGGAATGCAGCACTGTGTGGCGTGCAGCAGTGTGCGGTGTGCAGCAGTGTGCGGCGTGCAGCAGTGTGCGGCGGGGAGCAGTGTGCGACGTGCAGCAGTGTGCGGCATGCAGCAGTGTGCGGCGTGCAGCAGTGTGAGGTGTGCAGCAGTGTGAGGCGTGCAGCAGAGTGTGCGGCGTGCAGCAGTGTGTGGCGTGCAGCAGTGTACGGCGTGCAGCAGTGTGTGGCTGTGGAAATGTGGATTTTCCTGGTCAGTTATGTCCCCTATCTTGGACCCCAACGGTTCTATATGCATGTTACAAGTACATGTATGTTCCCTCCAGTTCCAGTTTCTAAGACGCAAACATATGTGTGTCTACCGTCAACATGTTCTCTGTCAGATCCGCCATCAATGGGCTGGATATTCGATTCCTAAGTATAAAAGGCCACCGACTTTATATGGCCAAGTTACTCCATTTTTACAGTTCAGGCGAGTAGGCCCGATTCTGTCCTCAAAGCCTTTCCCTGCTCTCTGTCTCTGACAGCTTCAGCTTGAGCTCGCATCTGTATCCATGAACTTTGTCCTACTCTCTGTGCAGCTAACGGTGCCTGCCTCGGCCAGTTTTCGCCTGTCTGCCAAGAAGTTGTATTTCACCTTCGAATTATCTATTTTGCTCTTCAGCCGATGCATTCTTGCCTAGTAGTTTAAGTAAACATTCCTCCAGTTACCAAGCAAAAGGCCAGGCTTCTCTGTCTTCATGCAAGTGATTCATAGCCCTGTTGCTATGGAAAGTTTTCTGCCCCTCGCATCTCATATAGACACTTAGACGCTTGTACACGCACATAGTCAGTATAGAATAGATTCTGTCCGAGAGTCTCTTCCTTGTGGATAACATAGTTCTTTAAACATAGGATGTTAGATATGATTTGGGATTAGGATGACTCGACCCCAGACTTCTCGTCTCCACATGTAGAGCTAAATGTCAAGTCCCCTTCACCCCCTAGTTACACGTCAATTACACGTCATGCTGCCGCGCGCGCATCTATGCCAAGTATTATCTTATAGATCCACCTATGTCTGATAATGCAAGCCAATTATGTTTCTTTTATTCCTTATTACGCCTAGTTTCGATTATGTCACTGTTACGTCATTTTTCTTATCAAATGTTACGCCTTCTACATTCGTTTCATTGTAATGCACTTATTATAAAAATGTATGTCTGTTAATAAGTTTTTGTACTTCACTTCCTGAACCTTCGTGGTGACGGAACCTGAGGGCCGCCACTCGAGTCGGCCATTTTGAATGGAATAAAGCCCATTAGAAAACCTCTTATACCACGGATTCTGCCTCTTGTTATTTTGAGCTATTTTACTTTATTTTAAGACTCCGTACGAAATTCAGTCAGGTAATATTTATTTTATTTACCACATAATGGCGCCCGAACAGGGACACTTTCTCATCTCACGCGCCGGCGGTGCGTTGCAGGCCCGGTCTCCTGCCACAGCTGGACGGACCATAAACGCGTACCAGCAGGATTTCCTGTAAGCTCCCTCCGGTCAAGCGGGGGCGACTGAGGCTGCGATCAACCCAGACGAGGCGGTGAGAAGTGCGAAGTATCCCGACCAGAGCCTAGCTGAGAGAGCAAGATCCGAGGTATACAGAGGCCCACCAGGTTTTCCGAAATTCCGACGTCCAGAGGGTCCGATGTCCGCAGTTATCGAGTCCTGTCCATTCTCTGAGGCCTTCCGTTTCAAGGAGCTACTCGGTGAGTACCATCGCCGGGGAGGCATGTTGACGTGCACATAGGTTGTGCCGGTCAAGACGGATTTGGGTACACAAATCCGGTCTGCACTGTTTAGCAGTGTATATGTACTGTTTAGCAGTATATCAAGTATTCCGAAGTATTCAGTTATTGTCAAGAATTCAGCGTGGTGATTAGTTAAGCAGACTGTCATCATTGTCGACCATTATTAAATGTTTAATGTTTAATGTTTAAAGTATTCAGAAAATGTCTTGCATATTGTGGTATGAATGACTGTTCATTGTTCACTGTTCATTATTGTGTTTCTCGTATTAAGTAAGTTCAAGAGTAAGTATCAGATCAGTTGTTAATATGCCGCTCTTCTCGAAGTTAAGACAGATTACCACCAGAAAAGGGGTGCTTGAAGAAGCAGTTCCTATTCCTCCTAGAGACACTCCAGGACATTTCATGTACCATAAACATGGCATAGATGCCATATTGTTTCTTGATCTATGGGTAGATTATACCAAGGGATTACCGGAAAGTCAAAGGTGGCCCATAGCGGGAACCTGGGATGCAGAGTGCATCATGAAAGTGGAGGAAGAGTTATGGAAAAGAAAGGTCAGACAGTCACAGAAAGACGCTATCGAGTTATGGCGTAAAGAATCTCATAGACGAACAGAAAAAGCACGTAGACAAGAAGAGAGGAGTAAAGAAAGTTCAAATAAAGTTCAAGAAAATCTATTAATTGAGGAAGGTATCCGAGTGAAATCAGAACAAGTAAATAGACAAAGTAATGCTCTTATGAATGGTATGTATCCCCTTCTAGCCGAAGGATTACCTAAGGCTGCTCCAGAGATACCAAAAGACTTGCCACCCCCATTATTTCCAATTAAGGTACATCCAAAAGGGCGTCCCAGAACCGCAGAAGACGTTTTCCTTTCCTCATATCTAGATGATGCAGCCCCCGAGTATGCTAACGCCACACCACATAGACCGTCTGGCGGAGGGGTTCAACGTCAGGATCAGGTATCTGTCCCCGTGCAACAGCAAGTCCCGACGCAAGTTTCGGCAAGCACATCTGTTTCCGCATCTGTTTCCGCAGTCGACTCTACAGGGGTATCGACACCCATAGTTGCTGTGTCACGTTCAACGAACCCTTTCACACCCGACGCCCCAGATGGGGCCACGGGAGGTGCTAGCAGTACTTTTACACCACCTAGAATAAATAAACTTGTCTTTCAAGAGTCAGCACATTCACGTACACCTAAGTTCGTAAGTGAACGTGCGCTTAAGGAACTCCTTGTAAATTGTAGATATGACCCGGTGGTTGGTAAAGAGGACGAAATGGTCCTGGCATCATTACGTATCAGACGAGCCGCAGAGTATTTAGCAAGGTTACCAGGGATGACTACGCATCTGGATAACATATATCATTTTGTTCAAACAGGACGAGATCCAGGATGTATTAACAGAGCTATGGAATTCCAGAAAGTAGAAATACAGGGGGAACTGTTACGTTTCCTCATAAACTGTGTGATCAGAAATCAAGATCGTCCGGGGGTAGACATGAACGTAATGCTTACTCTTACAAGATGGAGTCAGAATATATCAGAAGGGAGACACGATAAGCAAAATTGTATAATAGCCATGTGCCGAAAAATCCGTAAAGAAATAGAACGTATTCATGCAGAAAGATTGGGAACAGACGAGTTTGAGCAAGATGAAGTGTCCGAATCAGGGGACTCTGCAAGACAGTCAGAGACCATAGCCTATGTAGGCAGAGGAAGATCCTGTGAAAATACTAGATGTTTTTCTGATCCCATACATTCTGTATGTCCAAATAATAGCAGAACGTATCCAACGCCTGTAATAAATCTGAAGTCTCCTGAACATTCGTTTCAAGCCGCAGATAAAATACTACGAGAACGAAGGGGTTACCACCTCCTCGATTCCATGGATGAGCAAGAATTAGCCAGATCAGCCGTTCACTGGATCGTTAGTCCTGAAAAATATGGTGATGAGACCGTAGCACACACGTTTCTCAATCTCAGTACAGATGAACAACGTTTAGCTGGAATCTATATGATTCAGCAACTCCTCATATTATATAAGAGCCAACATGCTGATCCTGGTCCTTTACCTGATATATTAACGGAACTACTCACGAACAGATGGAGAGGTTCTAGTAACAAGTTAATTAAAGAGATATTAGTGTCACGTAAACAGTATGTCCTTTTTGTAAGTCCGGATTCTCTCTCGCTGCCCCATAGAGAAAGAACGCCGTACTATATGGATAGACAAAATCCTTTACGAGAAGTGCACCCAATAAAAGGCGAAGACAATGAGTTTCACCGTGTATTTGTTTACACACCCATATCAAAAATGGAATTATTAGAAATGAAGAAAGTAGTACCTAGCCATGATAAAGACCCAGCGGGTTTCCACCGAGAAATTAAAGACATGTTACTGATGGGAGAGTACACCTTTCCTGATATTATGACGATATTAAAGGTGCTTTTGCCTGCTGGCATATATGAAAAACTGAAAGAAAAAGAGTGGGAAGTGGGAGACCAAAAGATAGACTGGACAGCATTAGCAGAGGAAGAAAGGGGCCGAGCCGCAGGTTCGGGGCTCGGGGATAAAGTTAAACTATTACCAGGTTTACTAGTACAGGTACTGCCACGTTTATTAACTACAAAAAAGGAAGATTGGGGTGCAATCACAGCCTGCAAACAAAAGCAAGATGAAGACACAAGCGATTATTATGCTCGATTTGAAAAATGTTTTGGTATAAATAGTGGTATAAAAGCAAGTAGTGACTCATATCCACATTTATTTGTGACAAAATTAGTGGAAAATGCATTACCTCCAGTGAAGAATAGAATATTGAAATTCGAGAGTACCTGGCAAAGTAACACTCCGTCGCAAATGCTACAAATGTTACAGTATCATCACAATAGAATTAGGGATGAACAAGAACACGAGCATAGACGCATGAAGGATACAAAAATGAAAATGCTAGTTTCTCAGACAGTACCAGCAGATGGTCACAAAAAGAGTGTGACACATTCTGGTGATTCTGCAGTTCCTGTAAAAGGAACCTGCAATTACTGTAAACAACTGGGCCATCATGTACACGATTGTCCAGTCCTGAAACGTAATATAGCTACAGGCATTACAAAGGAGAGACCACGATTAGTTAGACAAGATCAGAATGAACAAGGAGCTATGCTGCATGGACAGTCCGTGCCAGTTCAGCAACAGTCCATGCCAGCCTCACAGCAACCCATACAGTTTGTGCCAGCTGCACCACCGTTGCCTGCTACTGCCACACAAACCACAACACAACAAATGTATCAGACTGCACAGTATGAATACCCTGAGTATCAGCGTTACGCATGAACCAGCCTAGAGAGGGAAGTTGACTTACCGCTTATCGAGATTCCGGTAGATCAAGAAGGACCTTATGTACATAGTGAATTATTAGGTCAAGATAGAAAATTCTTACTCGATACAGGGGCAAGTCGAACAACCATAAAACGTAGTGAAGTTCCAGGGGCACCCCTCTCAGGCTCTCAAAATGTTTCCCTTGGTTTTTCAGGAAAACCTATTGTTAACGAAGTATCAAAGCCTCTACCACTTACGATAGGACCTTTGACACGAATTACAGATTTATTGCTTACTAAATCATGCCCAGAAAATCTGTTAGGAATTAAAACTCTGAAAGCACTAGGAGCCATAATATGTTGTTCTCCGGAAGGAGTAAGGTTGTTTTTACGTGATTTTAAAGGTCACTATGTGTCTAGAGACATGGATCCCCGACTACAGATTTTACCAGTACATCTATGGGCACAAGGCCCTACGGATGTTGGCTGCATGAACATTACACCCTATCGAGTCACACTGAAAGCAGGAGTGGTACTACCACGAATGCGACAATACAAGTTACCGCATGATGCTGTAGTGGCTTTGTTGAAAATCATTGATGAACTAATTGCCCAGGGAGTAGTTGTAGAAACAGACTCCAATGTATGTAATTCACCGATAATTCCGATTCTTAAACGAACTGATCCTACTGCTCCACCAGTGTACCGATTGGTTATTGATTTGCGTGAACTAAACAAGTGTATTGTACCACAATTCCCTGTGGTCCCTGATATATCATCGTTATTGACAGCAATTGATTCCGAAGCAACATTCTTTACTGTAATTGATCTCAAGAATGCCTTTTTCAGCGTCCCAATAGATCCGGAAAGCCAATACTTGTTCGGATTCAGTTTAAATGGGCGCAGCTTTAAATTCTCACGCGCTCCCCAAGGATTTACAGAAAGCCCCAGCATCTACAGCCAAGCACTGAAACGAGAACTTGACAGTATCCACATGCCAGTCAATACAGCACTGCTTCAATATGTCGATGATCTGCTGATCACCGCGAGAAGCGAGCCAGAATGTGAAAAAGCTTCTCTGACAGTTTTACATTTCCTAGCCGACAAGGGGCACAAGGTGTCCCCTTCTAAGCTGCAATTCTGTGTTCAGCGAGTTATTTATCTTGGTCACTCGCTGTCCAAGGAGGGAAGGCAGCTTACACCAGATCGCATCCAGTTAATTGCTAACATGTCAATACCCCAGACACAAAAGGAGGTGCGGGCTTTCATAGGCCTCACTTCATATTGTAGGCAGTGGATCCCTCAGTACGCATTTCTAGCAAAACCACTCATTCAGTTAACCACACAGGAGGCAGCCACATCGACTGTTCTCCCTTGGACTCAGGAACATACACAAGCTTTTGAAAGCCTAAAGGAAGCTTTATGTCAAGCACCTGTTTTAGCAACACCATGTTATAGCAAACATTTTACACTCTTTGTTACAGAACGCGAAGGTACTGCCTTATCAGTACTCACTCAGGATCAAGCAGGATCACGCAAGCCATGTGCTTATTTTTCCAGTACATTAGATCCCGTAGCTCAGGCTTTGCCTGCATGCCTGAAATCAGTGGCAGCGACAGCTTTAGCAATCAGACAAAGCGATGCCATAGTATTAGGACACCCATTGACAGTACAAGTACCACATGCAGTAGAGGTTCTTGTGAACCGAACACAAACACAACACTTGACCATAGCAAGACTTACTGGTTATGAACTGACATTGTTTCAACCACACATAGAGATCCGACGGTGTAATACATTGAATCCTGCTACACTATTACCTGTAATTGGAACAGACCCACTAGCTCATGATTGTGTTGAAATCATTGAAATAAAGACGAAACCTAGACAAGACTTGACAGACGTTCCATTGCTAGATCCAGACCTGACGTTATATGTAGATGGTTCGTGTATGAGGACAAGTACAGGAAATTTAGTTGCCGCATATGCAGTCACAACAGACACTGAAGTTATTGAGACAAATTGTATAGATACTTTGTCAGCCCAAGCAGCAGAACTTGTTGCTCTAACACAAGCCTGTATTCAAGCCACGGACAAGAAAGTCAACATATATACTGATTCACGTTATGCATTTGGAGTCGTACATGACTTCGGAGTGCTTTGGCGGGAGAGGGGTTATTTAACTTCTCATGGAACACATATTCAACACGGGTCCCTCATTCATGCTCTGTTAGACGCGATTCATTTACCGACTGCAATATCCATTATGAAATGTAAAGCACACACGAAGGTTACTGATATCATTTCTCAAGGCAATGATTTAGCTGACAGAACAGCCAAACAGACTGCTCAGAATCGCACATCCGACATGACAAAGCCAATAGTTCAGACACCAACACAGTGTATGACAATTAAGGATCCCACACTTGATGTAATTGACATACAGACACATGCCACAGCAGAAGAAATAAAGAAGTGGACTGAACTAGGAGGGATCCAGACAGATCAAGGATGGATGACGAAAGAGAAATCTGTATGGTTTCTCCCTGATTCCATGGTTCAAGCCATTATAGCTACAGTTCACAGTCCAGCACATTTAGGAGAGAAGGCTATGCTAGACAGCATTCAGCACATTTGGTTCAACAAACATTTACGAGCAGCAGCTAAACAAAAAGTTCGTACCTGTATGATATGTTGTCAGTTTAATCCAGGAAAGAGTGTTCCCGTAGAGCAGGGTGGATTTCAGCCTCCTGACCATCCTTTTGAAGTCCTCCAGATGGATTATATTCAGATGGAACGTTGTCGAGGATTCAAATATGTCCTCGTAGTTGTCTGCGCTCTCTCCCGTTGGACAGAGGCGTATCCCGTATCAGATTACACTGCCCCGACTACTGCCAAGCAGCTAGTTCGAGAATTCTTCCCACGGTACGGTTTACCACGTGTTGTATATTCAGATAACGGCCAGCCTTTCTCATCCGAATTAATGAAACATGTCTCACTTTTGTTGGGATATCAGTGGAAATTCCACTGTGTCCGACACCCCGAGGCAGCAGGTCTCGTGGAACGACATAATCAACTTTTAAAAATCAGATTGTCCAAAATATGTCAGGAAAAAGGTGTGGACTGGATAGTAGCCTTACCAGTTGCGCTATTCTACATGAGAATGGTAGCACACTCTCGAACAGGGCTATCCCCGTATGAGGTGATCTTTGGTAGACCACCGAATATGTGGGGGACGCCTATACCCCGTAAAATAACTGATGTTGACTGTAATATGCTGACAGATTACCTGGCTTCCTTGATGTCTGCACTACAATCTTCTCGTTCACAGGTGGTCGCAGCTTTTCCTGACAACACTGAGGTGAAACCCCATGACGTGGTCCCCGGGGACTTTGTCCTGGTTCGGAATTTTGATAGGAAAAGCCAATTGGATCCTAGGTGGAAGTTGCCTAAGCAGGTCCTGCTGACGACCAGAACAGCTGTGAAGATCGAAGGACGGAAAGGATGGGTGCATTCCACCCATATAAAAAAATTTCATGGACTACCTTCAGATATAGACACTGTGCCCTGCACTCCCTCACAGACTGATTCAAAACTTCCTTTTGTTGAACAAAATGACTCTCAGTGCTATAAACAGAAACTCAGGTCCAGATCTAAACTGTCGGACGATTTGATTGTTTAAGTCCTCTCCAAGGTGAAGCGGTTGAATCTGTCCCGACATGTATCCCTTAGGTCTGAATGATGCAGAGTCCAGAATCATAATGAAACGACATGCTTATTGTAAATTACTGCGTAACCACTGTATTGTGACATTATTAATTTTGTTTTTATTGAGTATTTTAGTAATTATTACGAGTATGATTTTGCACATATATCATCCTGTTTCTAAACGTGTTTTCAATATAACTGATGAACATTCTTTTAGTGACCTACCGCCACATGAGTTGTCCTATAGACTTGCGCTGCGCAATAACACATTCATTAGTATGTTACATCATTCCCATCAGACTAGTAATGCGACCAATTGTTGGGTGTGTGGCCGACTCCCTCCCTATCAGAATAACAAAGGAGTTCTGCCTTTCTTTCCACATCCATTTACACGCAATGGCTCCTGTGGAGCATGGTTTAGTTTATTAAATTCCATAGACCCAGACACAGCAGTTTATCAACAACATTGGATATGGGGAAATCTAAATCTAGTTTTATTCAAAGTCTGTCACCCTAATAAGGAGGGTCACCCCAGTAGAACAGGAACTGATTTAGAAAATGAAGTGTATAAATTAGGTAATTTTACGCCTAATCTTATGATTTTGAATGTCAAATCCGAAGTTGAACTAATTCTGCCCACTATGTCAGTATTTCCAGTAAAGGGTGAATTATGTGTGAGAAAAGTTGGTTCCATACATATGGGCCATAGCCAATGCGTTACTACAGTAGAATATAGTGATCAAGGCAAATCTTCATTTAGAGCTTCTCGCCATTCCTACTTTATATGTGGTCAGACTGCATATATGCGTCTGCCTCTAGATTGGGATGGTACCTGTTACATAGCATTCCTTCTGCCACCTGTTTTCCTAGCTCCTCCTGATTATTATCGAAATGTTCATTTAGTACACAATAGAGAGCGAAGAGATCTCCCAGTTGTCGATTATACTGAGACGGCATGGGACGAGTATGTAGATTTCAATAAAGGTATCTTTCCCTATATAGGTACGATATCAAATAGTAAGCTGATACGCAGAATCACCAAGACTCTTGAAGCTGTAGTAAACGAGACTATAGCCGCCCTAGGCAATCTGACAGAGGAACAATCAGTGATGAGAATTGTTGTTCTCCAGAATCGTCTTGTCCTTGACGTCATCTTGGCCGATAGGGGCGGAGCTTGCAGGGTCATCGGATCCAGCTGCTGCATTTTCATACCAGAAAATTCGCCATCTGTATATAAAGCTATAACACGCCTTCATAAGATTGTAAGCCAGATACACGAGAATCCAGGCACTTGGACGTGGTCCGGGTGGTTTTGGAGTGTGATATCAGCCTGGGGATGGAGAGTTCTATCCTTCCTAGGTATTGGCCTTCTTATGCTTTTCAGTTGTTGCATATGTTTGCAATGTGGACCAGCGATTTGTGGTCTGTGTGCCACATCGTGTATCCCACATCAAGGTTTTCGCTCAAGATCCCGGAAGAAGAAGGAAGAAGAAATGATGCTCCATGAGCAAATCGATGGAATGATGAAGATTGATGTCTCGTGAAGGGCAAGAAGGGGACAAGGAGGGAATGTGGAAATGTGGATTTTCCTGGTCAGTTATGTCCCCTATCTTGGACCCCAACGGTTCTATATGCATGTTACAAGTACATGTATGTTCCCTCCAGTTCCAGTTTCTAAGACGCAAACATATGTGTGTCTACCGTCAACATGTTCTCTGTCAGATCCGCCATCAATGGGCTGGATATTCGATTCCTAAGTATAAAAGGCCACCGACTTTATATGGCCAAGTTACTCCATTTTTACAGTTCAGGCGAGTAGGCCCGATTCTGTCCTCAAAGCCTTTCCCTGCTCTCTGTCTCTGACAGCTTCAGCTTGAGCTCGCATCTGTATCCATGAACTTTGTCCTACTCTCTGTGCAGCTAACGGTGCCTGCCTCGGCCAGTTTTCGCCTGTCTGCCAAGAAGTTGTATTTCACCTTCGAATTATCTATTTTGCTCTTCAGCCGATGCATTCTTGCCTAGTAGTTTAAGTAAACATTCCTCCAGTTACCAAGCAAAAGGCCAGGCTTCTCTGTCTTCATGCAAGTGATTCATAGCCCTGTTGCTATGGAAAGTTTTCTGCCCCTCGCATCTCATATAGACACTTAGACGCTTGTACACGCACATAGTCAGTATAGAATAGA
Source organism: Triturus cristatus (assembly GCF_964204655.1). Classification (NCBI taxonomy): domain Eukaryota; kingdom Metazoa; phylum Chordata; class Amphibia; order Caudata; family Salamandridae; genus Triturus; species Triturus cristatus. The sequence continues at coordinate 1,196,987,231 of NC_140582.1, read as the reverse complement.
TTCTGTCCGAGAGTCTCTTCCTTGTGGATAACATAGTTCTTTAAACATAGGATGTTAGATATGATTTGGGATTAGGATGACTCGACCCCAGACTTCTCGTCTCCACATGTAGAGCTAAATGTCAAGTCCCCTTCACCCCCTAGTTACACGTCAATTACACGTCATGCTGCCGCGCGCGCATCTATGCCAAGTATTATCTTATAGATCCACCTATGTCTGATAATGCAAGCCAATTATGTTTCTTTTATTCCTTATTACGCCTAGTTTCGATTATGTCACTGTTACGTCATTTTTCTTATCAAATGTTACGCCTTCTACATTCGTTTCATTGTAATGCACTTATTATAAAAATGTATGTCTGTTAATAAGTTTTTGTACTTCACTTCCTGAACCTTCGTGGTGACGGAACCTGAGGGCCGCCACTCGAGTCGGCCATTTTGAATGGAATAAAGCCCATTAGAAAACCTCTTATACCACGGATTCTGCCTCTTGTTATTTTGAGCTATTTTACTTTATTTTAAGACTCCGTACGAAATTCAGTCAGGTAATATTTATTTTATTTACCACATGGCGTGCACCAGTGAGCGGCGTGCAGCAGTGTGTGGCGTGCAGCAGTGTTTTGTGTAGCAGTCTGAGGAATGCAGCACTGTGTGGCGTGCAGCAGTGTGCGGTGTGCAGCAGTGTGCGGCGTGCAGCAGTGTGCGGCGGGGAGCAGTGTGATACGTGCAGCAGTGTGCGAAGTGCAGCAGTGTGCGGCATGCAGCAGTGTGCTGCGTGCAGCAGTGTCATGCAGCATGCAGCAGTGAGTAATGCAGCAGTGTGCAGCAGTGTGTGGCGTGCAGCAGTGTGCGGCATGCAGCAGTGTGTGCCGTGCAGCAGTGTTTCGTGTAGCATTGTGCAGCGTGCAGCAGTGTGTGGCATGCAGCAGTGTGTGGCGTGCAGCAGTGTTTCGTGTAGCATTGTGCGGCGTGCAGCAGTGTGTGGCATGCAGCAGTGTGTGGCGTGCAGCAATGTGTGGCGTGCAGCAGTGTGCGGCGTGCATCAGTGTGCGGCGTGCATCAGTGTGCGGCGTGCAACAGTGTGCTGCGTGCATCAGTGTGTGGCGTGCAGCAGTGTGTGGCATGCAGCAGTGTGTGGCGTGCAGCGGCATGCAGCAGTGTGGGGCGTGCAGCAGTGTGTGGCGTGCAGCAGTGTGCGGCGTGCAGCAGTGTGCGGCGTGCAGCAGTGTGCGGCGTGCAACAGTGTGCTGCGTGCATCAGTGTGCGGCGTGCAGCAGTGTGTGGCATGCAGCAGTGTGTGGCGTGCAGCGGCATGCAGCAGTGTGGGGCGTGCAGCAGTTTGTGGCGTGTAGCAGTGTGCGGCGTGCAGCAGTGTGCGGCGTGCAGCAGTGTGAGGCATGCAGCAGTGTGAGGTGTGCAGCAGTGTGAGGCGTGCAGCAGTGTGAGGCGTGCAGCAGTGTGAGGCGTGCAGCAGTGTTTCGTGTAGCAGTGTGAGGCGTGCAGCAGTGTGCGGTGTGCAGCAGTGTGTGGCGTGCAGCAGTGTGTAATGCAGCAGTGTGTGTAATGCCATTTACAACACCTAATCTGTTTTATAAGCAACATTTTGTTTTAAAAAACAAATATTGCATGAGAGTAAATGCTGAACAGTGTCAGTAGTCTAAGTTTTAATTGACGAATGTCTTACATATTTAGAGTGAATGAATTCTCTGAATCTTGATTAATTATTTTACTCTTGTGACATGCAGTTTGTATTTGCGATTAAACATGAAGCAAGCTGTTAATCAGGGAAGCTTGTGTCCGTGTGAAACACAAGTCAGCACTGCTCCATGACTTCCGTCTCCAGTGTCTTGTACTTTCCTGCTGCACAGTGGCGTGGGTTGGTGAGGACTGGGGGCGGGCTATGCTGTACTGACAGGCCTGGTTGGTAGTGAGACAGTCTTAAGGCTGCGTCATGTTATGTTGTGTGTAATTGGAATTCGTTATTGTCACATTGGGCAGTGAGTGGTTCCTTTATGCTCCTTTCACGGATGGTCGCTTGCATTGCTCTGAAGTGGAGGAGTGAATTGGTGAGTGTGCAATATCTGCTCACTAAAGTAATTCTGGGAGGCTTACTAAGTGCAGACCTATAGCAACGCAAACCTCAAGGAAATGTGGGGCACTTGTATGGTTCAAGGGGCTCTGAACGCATCCTTTGGCACCTTCCACTTCTTATTCACTCTAGCACGTTCGGCAAACAGCGATCCCTCTAAGCTCTCTAGAACGGATTTTGAGAGGACAAGCATTGTTAGATGTCAGAATTCTGGAAATGTTTTGTTTTATAAAATAGTTAACCAGTTAAACACACTGGTCTTCGGAGCCAGCATCCTGTACAGCTTTAATTAACATCAGCATGCAGCCTCACAAGTTGCATCGAATACTGTGGCAGTCCTTTGTTTTCGGTATTTTAATCGCATTCATCTACTTTGTTTGTGTAATGCCATTTACAACACCTAATCTGTTTTATAAGCAACATTTTGTTTTAAAAAACAAATATTGCATAAGAGTAAATGCTGAACAGTGTCAGTAGTCTAAGTTTTAATTGACGAATGTCTTACATATTTAGAGTGAATGAATTCTCTGAATCTTGATTAGTTATTTTACTCTTGTGACATGCAGTTTGTATTTGCGATTAAACATGAAGCAAGCTGTTAATCAGGGAAGCTTGTGTCCGTGTGAAACACAAGTCAGCACTGCTCCATGACTTCCGTCTCCAGTGTCTTCAAATTGGACACAAAACCACCTTTCGTTATAAAACGCCATTGTCTGAAAGTGGCTGTTTGGTTCTTTGATAAGAGCAGTAGTAGGAGAATACCGGGGCTGTTAAATTTGGCGGATTCAGTGCATCTTATTAACAAGCCACGAAAGTGAAAGTTAAAGGGATCGGGCGGAGGCAGAGGAGAATGCAACTTAATGACCCGTGACGGAGGAGACAGATGGTGGCTGTGTCCGCGAAAGTGATCAGGCAGTGCTTTTCAGGCTGCCAAATGGTGCGCGCGCCTGGCGCACATGCACTGTATTTGGAGGCCTGAAAAGCACTGTTTGCACTTCCAGATCCCCCTTTTACAAAAGCTCTCGCGAGAGCAGCGCTAAAGCGCTGGCTCAGACGAGACCTAAAAACAAGCCGAGGGCACCGGAAGACACCACCGCCTTTCTCCGAGGCAGAGCAGAAATGCCTCGAAGAAACGCAGTGTCGTTTTCGGATTCGGGGGCGTGTTTTGCTGTTATCTCCTCTTGCCATTGGCTGGAGGAGATAATTAGACTTTCTGCAAAAAACACGCCCCCGATCCGAAAAGGACGGGGCCTGATCGGAGTGACGGGACCTCTTCTCCAATGGCTGGCCAGCATTGAAGAGGCCAGCCAATGGAGAACAGGGGAGAAGAGGGGCGGGTTCAAGCCCCTCTTCTCCAAGTCATTAAATCTCCGACTTCCGGTTCTGCCTTCGGCAGACCGGCGGTCCTCGACCTAAAAAGGACTCCACGGGGAGAGTTTTATTCACTTCTGCCCTCTGTCTTAATGCGGTGATCGATGCCCCTTGGTGGGGGAGGGAGAGAAACGTGTCAGGGATTTCCCTGTCTCCTCAAAATACCGTGTTTCTGGGACGTAAAATAAATTAAGGGTCAGCGTCGTTGTTTCTGCTATGAACAAGATGACGCCAGCCTCCTCTCCCCCCCCCAGGCCCCAGAAGCTGTCCCTGGGCGGGCAGGGGCACATAGCGGGGTCTTTGCATCCTGGTCATGGGAGTTTATTCCCATTAGAGAAGGGCGGGGCATATGTCCGGATGTTGAGAGGAGACCAGAGGACTGACCAGGTACCCACGGGTGACGTCGGAATACGTCAGATCTCTGCCTCCGCCTCGACTGGTCCTATGAGTTCAAAAGCATCGACGACTTCCTGTCTTTAAAGTTATTGTCGTCTCTTCCCATTAGCCGCCAAATGATCACGTGACACTGTAAGTAGCTCACGGCATTTTAGCCAACGGTACTCTGAGCACATTGATCTCTGAGTCAACCTTGCGCCTGTTTTAGAAGCAAAACTACAAGTCCCAGAATGCAAGTGTTGTTGATGAAATTGCAGGAAGTGTATGAAGGTGCCAAAGATCACCCTGTTGTCCTTTGGCAGATATGAGACTTCCCTTTCTCCTCTAGTCTACGTTTTTTCTTTGGGCCACCTGAATTATTACTCCCTGCTCTAACAGTAGTGTTTTTTTGAAAGAGATTGATTGTTCCCCGGTCCTAATGCACCCAGAAACTTTATCGCATAAGTTATTGCTTGAGTCGAAATTCGCTGAAAAATAATGTCTACAATATATCTGGAACACTCAATAAGTGTCAATTCAGAATGCACGTGGGGATGTATAATACTGCCCGTGGCAGCAGGATACGTCACCCTTGGCCAGGCCTGTATTTTTAGCCGAGTGAAGTGTGCTTTCGTTGACCCATTGCATCACATTTTCTAATATAAGCAGAATCCGAAAGCCCCCCATACCGAAGTGATGATGGCCAAAATGTCAGTGCATTGAAGGGGGAAAACACAAGACTGATGAGTGGCACACCTGGAGAATTCTCAGCCGCTGCAATTTCTTGGGACTGCACTCCCGTCCATCGTTTTGTAGGTCTCGCCTATGCAGCGCTGCATAGGCAAAAAGACCTTTAGCTATCGCTACGGCTTTTCAGCTAAAACCTGCACGCGTTCCATTGCCTTCAATGGTAACGGGTGCACGTCTGGCGATTGCCTTGCGGGAGCGAGCTTGACACCATATGTTTGTAATTAACTTACAAACACATATTGCCCCTGGCTCGCTCCCGCAAGGGAAACGCTTTGTGTGCTCTCGCACCCCCCACACCCCTCCCTCATTTAGCGCGAGGCGCGCGCACTTGTTTCATCGTGGCTGGGATCTTGTGTCTGGTTCCCGTTTCTTGGTCCATCAAAACGATGTGGTAAGAGACTTCTACAACCACATGCTCCCCAATGGGTTGAAGTATGAGATCGGGCAAGCCCTCTACGTGGGCTTCATCGCTGCGTGTCTGACTGTCATCGGGGGAGCTCTCCTGTTGTGCACATCCTGCCAGGGCAAGCAGAACAACATCCCATACCAGGCGCAACCACGCAGCGCAAGGTCGGCTCCTCCCTGCAGACCACAACCCATCACTGTCCTCCGCCTCGCGCAGCGGTTACAGAAAGAATGACTATGTATGAGGAGACTGAAATTGGGATCACGTTGTGTTGCACAGCCTCATCACAATGGACAGTATGGACCAGGTGGAGCGGTGTTGATGGGAAGTTTACTATTTTCTCTTGGTCAGGGACTTTGAACCAAAAGTCAAGCAGAGTTAAAGTTCAAACTGTTTGTTTCAATGCATGAAACGTCTTCACATTCTGCCTACCTGGAAATTATTTCTCCGAAGTTTCCAGATGGCACGGGCCCGTTGTGGAACCCAGAAATAAAAGCTGAGGACTTTTAGTAGTGAAAATGTCCCCCAAAAATTATGTTGCTCTCTTCTCGGCCAGTATTAGTCAACTTGAACTATTGCAGAGACAAAGATGCTACAGGATTTTTTATTAAAATGTCATTTGTTTATTTATCTCCTGCATTACATAACATTCTCTCCTGCATTATGCAATAGTTGGATTGATGTATTCCAAAGCATTTCCGCAGCTCTCGGAGGTCATCCTCTGAAGCATAACCATTGGTTTCACTTCCTGTCGATGGCAGGACTTAGTCAACGTTTCCTACTGTCGTTGAAGCCCCTTACTTCATACAGAATTTTTTTTTTATGGAGGAGGGGTGCTAGGGTAATTGTAAAATGCTTATCAAATATCTTAAAATCCTACAGCATTTGAAAATAAATGAATATTTGGGGCAGGACCCCAAGTAAATAAATCTACATCTTGTACGCTCACATAGTTCATCAATTAAGCTAGAAAATCTAAATGTCGATTGGAAATATTCACTTTTTAGGTCTAGTCTGGCGAAAGCAGCGCATGTGCTGCGCTTGTCAGAGAGACCTTTTGGAATCGATTCTCCGCCGTGGGCTCATGCACGTGTCTGCATGGACAAAGATGGCTGCTCTCACCATCTGTCCAATGCAGACAGCATGCGCGTGTCCGTGGGACAGTGGACAGTCCCACGCCATTTTGTTGTAGCTCGGGTCTACCCGTCGAACACGTGTGCGCGCACCTGTAAACACTGCATGCTTTCACTTTTTCGTACCCTAGCATCAAAGAATTAACCATCCCCCCTCCCGTCCCCACAGAATGGTGATACAGCCTCAGAAATCTCGTCAATGAATTCAAACAGGTATAGTACATGGTATTGTCCTCTAGTGCATTCCACCATCTAACCCCAGTTTAACAGTCATAAACTCTCAAAGAACCCTCATTCATCCCGGCAGTGAACTACCCCCTCCCCACTTCGCAGGATATTCTCACGTGTCTAACTCCAGCCTTTTAGCCCTGTGCCATACCCCACCATGGGAAGTACATCCGGACACCCAGGCGACCCCCGTCTCGGGCATCCATCTGCCTTGCTCATGCACTGGCCTCAATCCCCCGCCCACCTCCCTCCTCCAATGTGGTGCCTGTATGTCCAGCCTCACGGCTCTCCTCTTGTGCCAACAGATACGTGGTTAAAGGACCCCATATATCCCGCGGTCGCGATCTTAGGGGAAGAAGGTCCGCGTATCCATGCAATTGCTCCTGCCATGTGATCATTGAAGTGACCCAATCCTTAAACTTAGGGGCCCTCCCCCTGCCCCATCTACTCGCCACCTGTCTCCTAGCTAGTAACAGTCCCATTGCTAAGAATTTCTTATATTTAGTATTAACAGTTTGAATCAGTCCCAGCAGAGCAAGCATGGGGCATGGCTGTATCTGCGCCCCGATCATACTTGAAAGACCAGCGAATGTCAATTCCCAAAACTCAGCCACCGCAGAGCAACTCCAAGCCAAATGTTCAAAGCCTGCTCCTGATAGCCCACAGCGCACACACCGATCATTAGCCCGTAGCCCGAAGCTATGTAATTTAGCTGGTGTGTAATACAACCGGTGTAAAAACTTGAAATGTATAAGGCGCAGCCTATTATTTCCATTGATAGCCATTGTCCGTCTGCAGCTAAATTCCCATTGTTCATCCGTCAACGGAGTAGCCAATTCCGCATCCCACTCTCCCCGGGCCCGACTGGGAGCGGATGATACCGCTTCTTGCGCGTGTTTATACAATAGCGATACTGCATGGCGGGGGGAGATGCCTGCAGGAAAGCATGCAGCGGAGCAAATATGACCGGTTTCAAGGGGAATTCTGGGGTCACCGCTTTAACGTTTTGTCGGAGTCTGGCGTACAAAAACGTTTCCAGTACGGTTGGTTCATGTGCACCAAAAAACTGTTCTCTCGTGCGGAACTGCCCCGCCAAGTATAAGTCGCCCCAAGTACTATATCGTAGGTTTTCTAACATCTTCCGACAGATACCCTCCTCCGTCACTCGGAGCAGAGGGTTCCTCGCCAGCACCACCTTGGGCGAATACATCATAGGAGCCCCTAATTTGCGGGCTATCCGCTGCCAGGCTCGTATAGTACAGTCCACCGTAGATGGGTCTCGCGTCTGTTCTCTCCCCACCGTAAAAAGGTAGCCGGACGGGGGCGTCGGGGACATATATCCATCTGCGACCGCCAAATGAGGCATAAAAGGCGGCGGGTGGAACCAATCTGTGGCAAAATGTGCTTGCGCACAATAATAATATAGCTCGAAGTCAGGGACTCCAAATTCCCCCAGATGGTACGGTAACACAAGCGTGGCCATGTTTAGCCGCGCCTGCTTCCCGCCCCATATAAGCCGAGTGAGCTGTGTTTTCAAAGTATTAAAAAAGAACCTCCCTGGGTGATATGGGATATTAACAAATAAATATAATAGTTTCGGTAGTACTATCATTTTAATCAACGATATCCGTCCTGCCATAGACAGGGGAAGTTGTAGCCATTTGGTAACATTCAACGAAATCCTCCATGCGGCCCACACTCGTGGATTCCGCCAGGCCAAGAATCCAGACGGTTTTTCTGCGGGAGCGGGCCTCCAAGTCCTCATTTTTGTCCGCAATTATCTTCAATAGTTTTTCCATTTGCAGCATGTGTCCCCGACTGGACGCAGGCCCCGTCCTCTAGAGTCGAGACTCTGGTCTCAGCTTCTTTTATCCGCTCCTCATGCTGATCCAGCTTATGTACCACTGCCTCCATGCGTTCATTCATTGTGTCAATTTTGGTACCAATGGACGCAAGACTGTGTTTCATGCCCAGCAGAAGGGCCTTCCAGTCTTCTTCCAGTGAATCCGAGGCGCCCATCTCAGCCTGCTCCTGCGAGGCCGATCTAGGCACCTTGCGCGCTTCAAAGGGTAATTTGGCTTGTTTCGTGTCTGTGCGTCCCATCTTGCAAGCCCCAAAATCAACACGTGCTAGGGGTCTCAGGGGGCAGTCCTGCCACACTATTGCTGCAAATCCGGGTGTGTGTCTGTCCGCTGCCAACCAACACTACTCGTGTTCTGCCACTCGTGGAGAGCAGCAGCAGGCCAGCCTCCAACTTCCGGTATCTCCGGTAAATATGTCGCGCCTCCACCGGTATCTCCCACGCCAATGTCCCTCAGGTCCCAGCCGTTCAGCACAAAGCACAGGGGAGCCCACACTCACGCAATCTCTTCTTCACCAGCCGGCCTATGCACTCACCCACCGCCTGCCAAGTGGAGGATCTGGGTGCTGTGGCACCACAAGATTGCCGTCCGTCCACACCGCCGATCTCCCTGCGCGCGGTGTCCTCTCTCCGCCTGGAGTTATCCAGGCAGATGGATCTCCGGCACAACTGCGTCAGCCCCACCGGGATTCCAGGCACCGCGGATCAGAGCACCAGAGCTACGATCCCAGCTTCGCTATGTAGGTAGCCGGCACTCAAGATGGCCGCCGCTATCTTCGCCCCCGGTGGTACTGCAACGTCGGCTCCACCCGTACTCCACGGAGGGCAGGCACACCACAGAGGTTCACCAGGCTTCAGTCGGGGGGGGCTCACTTAACTCCTCCAACCATATGCGTCCCCAACCACGGTGATGCCTCCCGGCGCAGCGCCAGGCGGCCGCCTCCAGCCACGCACCCCCAGGGTCTCTGCGGCACGATCCACAGCGCCGTCCGCTCCGGCAAGCTCCAGCGGGAGCACCAGCTCCTCCCTCACGGTCTCCGCCGGACTCCCGCAGGGCACCCAGTCACGTCTTGCCGCTGATCGTTCAAGTTAGACAGTGCACCAAGGCAGTAGCACCCTCAATACTGCGCCGGATCCGCCGACTCCAGCCTCCCGCCTCTCAGCTCCGATCCGCTGTGCGAAAGGCCGTCCAATATTACTACTATACCCCCATCGGAACGGCGTCCACCCAGCAGGCAAATTTGGCACCGTTCGGCTCAGCAACACTTCCGCCAGACAATGGAACCTTCGTTCGCCAGTTTCTCCGTCTCAGGATCGGGATAAAGTATGTTACCCTGCTCGGCCAGGCAGGAGCCTCACAGACGCGCGGCCATGTCGGTCGTGCGCCACCTAGCGCCCCCGGGTTTTCATTCATGGTTTAGATCAGTTCTACCGGGAGAGGGTACGCTGAAGAAGGGTCTTCGAGTGTTGGTCTATTTCAATGACATTTTAATTTACAGGTCATACATAATTTATGTATGACGCATATTGCCCACGTAGGTGCCTTACATTGAAAAAGGTTGAGTTAATCCTATTTTACTATGTCTGCACATTAGCATACAACACATGTATGTTAGCAAATTAGTGGAATTTTATGTTTTAGCTTTTGATTGACACATTTAGCATACTTTTTTTTGTCTCCCCTTCCTAAAGACACCTTGTGATTTGCATACAATTTTGTGCACTTTACCAAACATTTTAATTTTTATTGCCTTTTTCCCATTGGTGCAGTAAAATTGCAAAGAGAAAATCTTATAACAGAACAATTCTGCAGCATTGTCTCTCCCCAACCCTCAAGGCACCCTCCAGCATGCAGGTGTAGCCCATCTTAGGCCCCATGCATTGTTATTTTTTCATAATCAGTGGATTGCCGAACCGTTTTAGCAGTAAGAAATGGAAATTCTGGTTCTTTGCTGCTCTGCTGCTTTTAATCATCTGCATTGGCTTTGTGCTGTTTTAATTATCGTCCGTGTTTGATGCTCTTCGTTTAGGTTCGCTTTGCTACTGGCATTTACTGGCCAGCCATGAGAGGTTGTGCTTAAAAATAAAACACTTTGCCACTACACTTATCACACTCAATACGCTTAATTAATGAACTCTCTGGGAAGCCAGGCGCTTTTATAAATGTTTGCCAGTTTCCTAGATGTGGAGGGTCAAGACATGACTCCTAAAATAAATCAGTGAACAACACCGTTCCATTACCGCGACCTCCCTCTATACATTTGTGCTACAGCGTTTTGCACCTAAAGGTAATGAGGGTACATTTTCAAAGCACAATGCATAGGAGAAGTGTTTGTGTTCAGGAGTAGGTATAGATTGAGGAGCAGCGGTATTTTTTTAGGTCTCGTCTGGCGAAAGCAGCACATGCGCTGCACTCGTCAGAGAGACCTTTTGGAGTCGATTCTCCGCCGTGGGCTCATGCACGCGTCTGCCTGGACAAAGAGGGCTGCTCTCGCCATCTGTCCAATGCAGACAGCATGCGCGCGTCCGTGGGACAGTGGACAGTCCCACGCCATTTTGTTGTAGCTCGGGTCTACCCGTTGCACACGTGTTCGCGCTCCTTTAAACACGGCGTGCTTTCACTTTGAACTCAGTTTAAAGTGAAAGCACGCTGCCATGCGCGCTCCTGCTGCAACCCTGTGTAATCTGAAAGTCACGTGAAAATACTGAAAGGCAGCACCGGTCCAACTTTCATTTTTCAGAGTTTTGACACTGACGCTGTTTCCATGTATTCAATACTGAAATGCCGCCTTTAAAGTGGTAGCATACAAGACTGATCAAAAAGATCTCTCCAGTTGGTGCTGTACAGAGGAGGTGGGGCGGCCAGCAGCCTGAGCCTGAGTGTCTCTTCAATAACACTATGAACTGGGGGCGCTTAGAAGCAGGTAAAACTGCCAGCACGTGACAGACCACTGCATTGGGCTGGTACCACACTAAGGTCATTCTAGCCAGCTGCCTAGGGAGCCTTTTTCAAGGGTGGCAGATTGCATCTAAAACCATCACATGCACCCGTTTGTTAAAGGATGAGTGTTTGAAATGTCACTTCACCGATGGCGCTAAAATTCCTGCGCCGCTCCACACCTCATTTACTTCTCCTAGGCGCTCTCAGCAGACTTTGACCCAAACAACTTTGCACCTCGCACCAGCAAGCTGATGTGGGGTGCTGGCACACGGGACAGTGAAGCCCCCCACTCTCTTCCTAGCGCTTGGATGGGCATTGTGCATCCTGCGTGGACTCAGAATGTCAAGCCAGGGTCCTCCTGGCTGCTTTAGAACACCACTGGAGAGATGTGGCACTGTGGGAGCTCTTTTCTTTTACAGCCGCTGCCCTGGGGCAGTGACACAGATGTCCCTCGGAGACAGAGGTATGGTTTCATCTTCAGAGCCTGTCTCTCTACTACTCTCTCTCTCTACTACTCTCTATCTACTACTCTCTCGCTACTACTCTCTCTACTACTTCTCTCTATCTACTTCTCACTCTCTACTTCTCACTCTCTACTTCTCACTCTCTACTTCTCACTCTCTACTTCTCAGACTCTACTTCTACTTCTCACTATCTACTACTCACTCTCTACTACTACTCTCTACTACTAGCTCTCTACTACTAACTCTCTCTCCTACTCTCTCTCCTACTCTCTCCTACTCTAGTAACTCTCTACTACTCACTCTGCCCACTCTCACAAATCTCTACTACTCACTCTACACTACTCACTCTCTACTGCTCTCTACTACCCACTCTACTACTCTCTACTACCTACTCTACTACTCTCTACTACTCACTCTACTACACTCCTCACTCTCTACTACTCACTCTACATCTCTCTACTAGCTCTCTGCTACTCTCTCTACTACTCACTCTACTACACTCTCCTCACTCTACTACTCTCTACTACTCACGCTCTACTAACTCTACTACTCACCCTCTACTACTCTCTACTACTCTCTACTCCTCTCTACTATTCACTCTCTACTATTCACTCTCTACTACTCTCTCTTTACTACTCTCTACTACTCACTCTTTAGTACTCACTCTACCACTCTCTACTAACTCTACTATCTACTACTCACTCTCTACTACTCGCTCTCTACTACTCACTCTCTAATACCCACTCTACTACTCTCTCTCTACTACTCACTCTACTACTCACTCTACAACTCTCTACTACCTCTCTACTACTCACTCTACTACTCTCTACTACTCACTCTACTCCTCTCTACTCCTCACTCTCTGCTCCTCACTCTCTGCTCCTCACTCTCTGCTCCTCACTCTCTACTACTCACTCTCTACTACTCACTCTCTACTAACTACTACTCACTCTCTACTACACACTCTACTACTCACTCTCTACTCTACTACTCACTCTACTTCTCTCTCCTCACTCTCTACTACTCACTCTGACTCTCTACTAATCTCTACTCCTCTCTACTATTCACTCTCTACTTTTCACTCTACTACTCTCTACTCCTCTCTACTATTCACTCTCTACTTTTCATTCTCTACTATCTACTACTCACTCTACCACTCTCTACTACTCACTCTACTACTCACTACTCCTCTCTGCTCCTCACTCTCTGCTCCTCACTCTCTGCTCCTCACTCTCTGCTCCTCACTCTTCACTCCTCACTCTACACTCCTCACTCTACACTCCTCACTCTAAAAACGACTTCTCACTCTCACTCTCTACTACTCGCTCTCTACTACTTGCTCTCTACTACTTGCTCTCTACTACTCGCTCTCTACTACTCACTCTCTACTACTCTCTAATACTGCAATGCAATAGGTCTTGCATTACTAAAAGTTTGAGCTATTGGCGTTGCCAATAATAATTCAATGCCAATAGCTCAAGCTTTCAGTAATGGGACACCTATTGCAATGCAAATGAATCATGGCACACACGCTTGAGAAGCAGAGAGCCTTGGGTGAAAGGAGTGACAGAATGACGAAAAGGCAGCCAACGTGTGATGAGCAGTTTGGAGACTGTAAGATGGGGAGAATGAAAACATAAGATACAAGCATTAAAAATGCAATAGAGCTCACATTTAATTAAGTTAAAGCCATTTTGCTTTGCTTTACAAATCCATCGCAAAGCAAATGGCTTTAACTTAATCAAAGGCGAGACCTATTGCATTTTCACTGCTTGTTGCCCCTTGCCACTTCCTATGGGGGGCCCCTTGTTGTGCCCTAATAGTACCATGCAGCCTGAGCTGCAGTCCTGTCTATCGTTTTTTGCCCTCTGTCACTTCTCATGGGGGGGCCCTTGTTGTGCCCTAATAGTACCATGCAGCCTGAACTGCAGTCCTGTCTATCGTTTTTTGCCCTCTGTCACCTCTCATGGGGGGCCCCTTGTTCTGCCCTAATAGTACCATGCAGCCTGAACTGCAGTCCAGTCCATCGCTTTTTGCACCCTGTCGCTTCCAATGGGGGCCCCCTTGTTCTGCTCTAATAGTACCATGCAGCCTGAACTGCACTCTAGTCCATCGTTTTTGCCCTCTGTCACTTCTCATGGTCCCTCCTGTTCTGCTCTAATAGTACCATGCAGCCTGAACTGCATTCCCATCCATCGTTTTTTGCCCTCTGTCACTTCTCATTGGGATCACCTTGTTCTACCCTAATAGTGTAATGCAGCCTGAACTGCCAGGCCAGGTTCCTGTGAACGGAAATGCAAGGAGCACCAGATCAATTTTGACTTAGGCGCTCCTCATCAGTGACGTGCTACTTGAGGCCTGTGGCACAGTCCGCATGGGATCCCTTGTTTACACATACACTTTGTACTCTGGAGGACACAGAGGTGATGGGTGTAATGCTTGCATACATTTAATACACTGGCAATCATCCTGGGACGAATTCCAGTCGGTCATTTTTTGCTTACTATTCCTCTTCCTCTTCCAGAGTTCTCCAAATGAGTCTTGTTCCTGCACAATTATGAACAGTACCGCTGAACATCCAGGCCAGGTTTTCACCAAAAAGAAACAAAAGCACCCCAGACCGGTTTCAGCCTAGTGGAATTCGTAGGTGAGGTGCAGCTCAAACTCTCTTGTGCAGTGAGCATTCGACCTCTATCAAGGCACACTTAGGTCGTTGCACTGAAGGAACACAAAGATGATGGTTGGATTGCTTGCAAACGTCTAGCGACTGACTACGATTATGACCCTGTCATCAAACAGAAAAGGAAGATCATTTACAAATTCCAGTGCTGTTAGACCTGACTGCTTTAGGGTGGTCTTCCCCAAACCTTTTGCCTGACTTCTCCATTTTTCGGAACACATTTTTGCGGGTTTTAGGACTTTGTGCACTTTATCACTGTTGACCAGTGCTAAAGTGCTTGTGCCCTTTCACCTAAATGCGGTAACATTCGCTTAAACCCGACTGGCATATTTGATATACTTATAGGTCACTATTAAAGTGCACTACATGTGCCCATGGCATGTTAATTACAAGCTACTAGTGGGCCTGAAGCACTCATTGTGCCGCCCACTTAAGTAACCCTCTAACCGTGCTTCAGGCCTACCATTGCAAGCAATCAATCAATCAATCAGGGGCTTTTAAAGCGTGATACTCACCCGTGAGGGTTACAAGGCACTGGGGTGGGGGTTGCAGCTCTAGGTCAGCCGAAAAGCCAGGTCTTGAGGTTCTTCCTGAAGGTGTACAGGGGAGGGGAGCGTCTGATGTTGACTGGGAGTTCATTTCAGGCCTTGGCCGTGACTTAGGAGAAGGCTCTTCCACCCAGGGTCTCTTCTAGGGCCAGGTCGGCAGAGCTGAGGTTTCTTTTGGGTACGTGGAAAGAGACTCTTTCGTTAAGGTATTTGGGACCGATGTTGTGGAGGGATTTATAGGCGTGGGTAAGTAGCTTGAAGGTTACTCTCTTCTCGACGGGAAGCCAGTGGAGGTCTCACAGGTGTTGGGTCATGTGCTCATGTTGTGGGGTGCCGAGGACGAGTCTGGCTGCGGTGTTCTGGATGGTATGGAGTTTGTGTAGCAGGGATTTGTTGATTCCAGCGTAGAGTGCGTTACCATAGTCCAGGTTGCTGGGTATGAGTGCGTGGGGGATCGTCTTTCTGGCTTCGGGGGTATTCATTTAAAGGTCTTGCGGAGGATGCGAAGGGAGTTGATGCAGGTGGAGGAGACGGCATTGATCTGATGAGTCATGGTGAGGGAGAAGTCTAGAATGATGCTGAAGTTCCGGCCATGTTCTGTCGGGGTGGGTGGGTTTCCGAGGGCAGAGGGCCACTAGGTGTTGTCCCAAGTGGTGGGTAGGGTCCAAGGACGAGGACCTCCGTCTTCTCTGAGTTGAACTTTAGGCAGCTGCTGCTCATGTAGGCTGCAGCGTCTTTCATTCCTTCCTGGAAGCTGAGTCTGGTGTCTTTGGGGCTCTTCGTGGGGGAGAGGATGAGCTGGGTGTCGTCGGCGTAGGATACTATGCTGAGCCTATGCTGTCTGATGATGGTGGCGAGGGTGACCATGTAGATGTTGAAGTGCGTGGGGCTGAGAGATGATCTTTGGGGTACTCTGCTGTTGATCTCTGTGGGTTTGAAGAGGAAGTGTGGGAGTCTGATTCTTTAGGTTCTGCCCGAGAGAAAGGAGCGGATCTAGTCGAGGGGGATCCCCCATATGCCGATGTTATGGAGTCTGGCTGCAAAAGTGCGGTGGGAGACAGTGTTGAAGGCTGCGGAGAGATCTAGCAGGATGTGGCCCTGGTCGAGTAGCACAGGGCTGTCATCGGTGGCGGCAAGGAGGGTGGTCTTGGTGCTGTGGTTACTGCGGAATCCGGACTGGGAAGAGTCGAGGATGGCATTCTCTTCAATGAAGGTGGTCAGCTGGGCTTTGACAGTTTTGTCAGTGACTTTGGCTGCAAAGGGAAGGAGAGAGATGGGCCAGTAGTTTTTCAGGTCCGTTGGGTCACCCAAGGGTTTCTTGAGGAGGAGGGTTGACCTCTGCCCACTTCCAGTCATTGGGAAAAATGCTGGATTCGAAGGAGATGTTGAAGGTCCAGTGTAGTTCGGGTGCTATGGCGGCGGCAGCTCTGTGGAAGATGTGTGGCGGACATGGGTCTGTAGGGGCTCCTGAGTGGGTGCTCTTCATGGTCGTGGTGTTATCTTCGGTGGTGACCGTTATCCAGGTGGTGATGGTGGGCTGGTTGTCATTGCTGGAGGGGAAGGTGGTTTCTGGAGTCTGTTTCCTGAAGTTGTTGTAGAGGGCCTTGATTTTCAGGTGGAAGTAGGAGCCAAACTTGTTACAGAGGTCCTGGGATGGCGTGACGTTCGTGGCTTCGCTGGGAGGTTTGGTAAACTGCTCGATGATGTTGAAGAGTTCCTTTGAGTTGCTGGCGTTGGTGAGGATTTTCTTCCGGTGAAGGTTCATCTTGGTGGCTCTTATGCTTTGGTGGTTATTCTGTCATGGTGTTCTTGTAGGTGGTCTGGTCTTCGGTGGTTTTGCTGTTTCTCCAACGTTTTTTGAGACCTCTGCGTGAGCGTCTGGCTTCTTGGAGGTCAGTGGTGAAACAGGCGGCCTTCAGGGGGGCATTGTCTGTCGGGGTGGCGGAGGGGTGTGAGCTTGTCTGCGCAACTGGTGGTCTAGGAGTGTAGTTCCTTGGCTGCAGATTTGGCATTGGTTGTGGCAGAGGGGGGTTCGTGGGTGAGGGTGGAGTTGAGTTGTTCTTCTGTGACCTCCTTCGTGGTGGGTGTGGGGCGGGCTTGTGAATGGTATTGCTGTTGAAAGAGAAGTGTACGTAGTGGTGGTCTGTCCAGAAGGGCTGTGAGGTGTGGCTAAAGTGAATGTTGGTCCCTCCTGCGAAGATGGGGTCGAGGATATGTCTGGCCTTGTGGGTGGGGGTGGTGACGAGCTGCTTCAATCCGAGGTTGGCGAGGTTGTCTAAGAGGGTGGTGGAGTTGGGGTCGCTGCAGTTGTCAAAGTGGAAGTTCAGGTCTCCGATAAGTATGTAGTCTGTAGGGGTGATGACCTGGGGTCAGATGAGGAATGGTGGTGGTGAAAGGAGTACAAGGTCCTGGGGGTCTGTAAGCGAGGGTGCCGCGAAACGTGGTTCTGTGGTTGGTCTGGATCTAGAAGTGGAGGTGTTCGGCATTGGAGAGGGAGTCGCTCGTGCTGGAGGTGGAAAGTCGGAGGGAGCTCTTCTGTGTGATGGCGAATCCTTCTCCTGGGCGGTTGGGGCAGTCCTTCCTCTGGATCTTGTATCCGTTGGGAATGGTGGTGGCGTTGTTGGGGGGCGGAGGTGGCATTTGTCCAGGTTTCCGTGAAGAAGGCTACGTCTGGCGAGAGGGTGTTGACGAGGTCCCAGATCTCTACGGCATGTCTGTGTGGGGACCGTATGTTTAGGAGGATGCACTTCAGGGCTTAGCTGGTGTGGGCTTCCTGTGTGGGTGCGGCGGTCATGGGGGTGCTGTGGATGGTGAGGGATTGTTGGCAGTGTCGGCAGGAGAATCTGCCGTGGGTGGTGTTCGGCGTCGACCGCTGGCAGTTGTTGTTCCTCCCGGGGTTGAGCCCGAGGAGGGCAGCGGAGTCGTAGCGGTGGGATGTCAGAGATCCAGAGTCCCTGGCCCTGGTCGCGGACGGGCGCAGATGAGCTTTCATTTGGCGTGCCAGCTGTGCGGCCGCCATTAAATAGGTGAGGGGGTGGGAAGCGCAGCTGGGAGGTAGGAGCGATACCGGCGGGGGGAGGGGCAGCAGCAGTGGGAAAAGGGCACAGAGAACAATGGGCACAGGACAAGAAAGAGGAAAACGGGCCTAAAATCGACGAGGATCCAGGAATCACAATACAAAATATAGGCACAGGCACAATGACAAGACAGAAAGAAGATAAAAGTAAGACAGAAAACAAGCACAGACAGAGGGAAGACAGAAGTAAGACAGAAAAGTAGGCACAGACAGAAGGAAGACAGAAAAACGGGCACAACAGAGACAGACAGGAGCGGACCAGCAGAAGAGTAAGGTCTCCCACTGGACCACCAGGGATGAGGCACAGGGAGAGTCTATATGTGCAGTTTAAACAGTCATTTCGACCTAGCAGGGTAACCCTCTTGCCAGGCCTAAACCTTCCTTTTTAGGTCGAGCCTAGGCAGCACACATGCGCGGTACGGAAGACCTGCTGTAATCACTATATCGAGTGTAATCCCGTCTGCTGTTTACTATAGGTTAACTCAAGCTTTGCTCTTCTTCGGTGGCTCCTCATTGGTTTGCGCTCTTGCTGCATCACTTCCGTTTGGAGCTGAGGAGCACCGCTGTAGTACACATTAATTCACCTTAATAAGTGTCCCTCCGTTTTAATGTAGGTACTATTTCTTCCACCTCCTCTTATTCCCGACACCATCTTTGCCAAGGCCCGCAGGGCGACATGCGCATAACTTTCATGTGCACAGTGCCCCCTTTTATATTTACAACACAGGCCCATAAATAAGTCTGGTGTTAGCCATAACCTTTTGTGTTTATTAAAATTCTGTCTCTTTCTCTCTGTCTCTGGTGGCTTCACTGTGAGTGACAGCATTCTGCTCTTTCACAAGGAGCATATCGGCACACAACGTTGTTTTGTGCATTGCCAGGAACTACTATAGCAATGTGTGCTTTTTGAGACCAAAAATAGTTTTTGCCGTTGCCAATGTTTGTCATAATGATGAGGGCCCGGCAGCTCCCACACCAATAAGGTTTTACAAAAACCATGCCAATACAAGTCCTGCATTGACAAAGCCAAAAGTCTGAAGATCAATTTCAGACCTTTTGGCTCTGCCAATACATGTTTATTTTTATGTTTCCCATAATCTTATTAAAACTGGTTACTCTGATTTTCCATTATGAATATTTCTGGAAAATACCACCATACATCAACACATTTGACTACTGATCAGATTTACCTTGCAGCAGCAGCATTGTGAGGTGGAATAGCATCTGATGTGTCTGACACATCATGTTTGATGCATCACTGAGGGATCAAGCCTCAGGGGGCAGCGAGAGGTACTGAGCTCCGAGCTCTGAGCATCGGCCCCCCTTCCTGCCCACCCGTGCTGAAGGGCTCCGGGGTGCCAACATACTACATCAGCACCCCGGCCGCTTTGAGTGCAGAGCTGGCTTGAGAGCGACCCCCGGGCGACTCGAGGAGGCGGCCCGGCTAGGTCCGGTTGCGGCCTGCGGTCTGCCTGTTGTGCCCCACTCAGTGCAAGTCGTGTGGAGGAAGGGCCGGAGGGAGGAGCAGAGCCAGCATCGACCACCAGACCACCACTCTTCAGTGGCAAGAAGCTGGTCCTGACGTAGGACCCTGATTTTACCACGCCCATCGCACAGCACTACATGGCACTGCGCCACTAAGGCTCATGCCTTTTTTTTTCCCTATACCCTTGAGCCAGCGGTTGAATAGTCCCGCATAAGCCCCCTGCAAGCACTCTCGCAAGACGAGTTGTGCGAGTAGTCCAAGCTCACTAACTGTCACCTCCAGTCACAGCAGGCCACAGTCAGACCCCCAACTGAAGCGGGGGTGTCTCCTGTCAATCCAGTCAATCATTGACAGGTGGGCCAGCCACAATAGGTGCAAGCCCAGGAACAACTTGAGGGATTGAGGGCAAAGCAAAAAGTACACCGGGCATAACATGTGACAAGGCTCATCTAATAAGTACTCAAGAGGTAACAAAAGCACCCAGGAGGCACCATGCAGAGACACGCGGAGGAGAGGGACCGCCCAGCAGCAGTGACAGCCGGGAGCGAGAACCTAGATTACAGCAGAGGCAGCCTAGTCTGGATCAGCCTGCAGGATGCCAGGTGTGCTTTCAGCTTCTTGCTTGGGCTCCACCAGCCACAAGGATCCCCCAACACTCCGACCACCGTGCATCACTGCCTCACAGGTGCCCATTCTTATCACAGGGCAGCCCTCCCTCTACAGAGGAGGGGTGCATACATCCAGTGACAAGGGCAAGAACAAGGGTAAGAATAAGAACAGAACCAAATCCTAAGGCCAACATTAAGCCCCAGGGGCCTGAAACAGCAGGCACCAGGCATCAGCAGGAGTCATTGAGACCTAAGAAGCCCTCTCCACGACAAACAACCACCCCTCCTACTGGGAGAATAAATTAAACCATTCCAAAAAGTAAGGCCACCTGCCCCTTTCACACACCACAAAGAGATCTGGCAGGACCAGAACATCAGCAAAATCAACAACAAAATCTGAGCAATAAGGACAATGCAGCAGACTTAGTTTCGAACTAAATTTTGCCAGCACCTTTGCATGAATCACAAACAATGATACCAAAAACCCCTTTAAAAAAATATACGGGTAGGAAGGTGAAAATAACAGACTTTTTAATATCTTCAAGGCCCCAAGACATAGATAGAGTCTTTGCAGGAAGCCGCTCACCTACCACCCAGATTGGCAAAGCCCAATACCCAAACTCAAATTAGAATCCACTACTGGTTATTAATGCCCAGGTACAGGCACCTGAGACACAACAGCCCCATTTTTAAACACAATGGAGACGATATCTTCAGCCCTAACATTTCATTTGGATAAAATAGAGATCCAAGTAGACTTATTGAACATGCTAGCCAGGCATTTAGCAGGAATCTCTAGGAATTAAACGGATTGATTAAGCGAGTCCAAAAAGATCCTAGCACATCATACCACACGTCAATGCGCCACCACCCTAGATCTTTTAAAACCCATTCCCATCATTTTGATAGATATACTAGCAGAAGTAAAACCACAGCCATCCTTGCCACAATTGGACTAACTGTCCACCACAAGCCCAACTAGCTGGTCACCATCCCTTTACAAGTCAAGGCATTGAGGGCAACAAGGCCAAACCTTCAACACCCAATGACGATCAGCCATCCGCAATTGCATCGGACAAGTGGAAGCTCATCTCCCCTAGCAATTGGAAAAAACGACAGGCGCACGGCGAACAGCCCCCTCTTTCAAAAAGGGAGCAGAAACGGCTTAGGAAATCCAAGAACAACAAGCTGTTCAGCCAAAAAGACCAGGCCCAAACTTCCCTCCATATTTCCTCCCAGGACCAAAAGGACTCTCGTTTGTTAAAGGAAATAGATGGTCAGCATTCCTCCGCTCCTCACAGCCATGTACCTTTCACAGAACCAACACAGGCAGATGATAAAATGACAGTCCATGGAAATAAGGCACTCTGAACAGCAACCGAGGTCGTGGTCCCAAATTCTCCATACAGACCACCAACTGATCAGCATGGCACTCTAGCCAGCCCTCCACAACAAAAGCCTCATGAATCTAGCTCTTCGCAGGAGCAAGATACAGTAAATGGCAATGTTCACCATGCAATCGTGAGCCAACAAAGATATGCTTCACCTGAGCCATCTCAATGCGAACTAAGATATACGAATATTGCACCAAGAATCCTTGTCGACTAAGAGCAAAACAAACACCGCCATTACTTAGAACAAAAAACCCCACACACCAGTAAAAAGGAGACCCAAGAGTGGACATTTGATCAAATTAATTATACACCTCTGTCCAGACCAATCTTTTTGTGACGTTTGAGTCCGTCGAACGTACCAGCAACGCAGGACCCCCGTTTGGCCCTTAACACGAAAGTAGTCAAGCCTCCAACCACAGATCAACCGCAAGTGCATTACAATCGAACATCAAATCGAGTAGAAACTCAATGTAGCCAAAAAGATCATACACAGCTTGACCTACCAAACTGGGAAGAACAAGCAAAGTTGCAGTTGATCCCTCGCTATAAGTCTAGAGGACTCCATGACATACTAAATAGAAGCGCCATACTGAAAATGCCTAGCACAATTGACAATTTAAGCCATTTGAGAACTCAACACATAGAAACTATTGAGTTCAAACCCGATTTGGAAGCCCCAGGAAAAGAAGCCACTGTTGCTTCCTGGAGCAATCCAAACATAATAATAATAATAATAATAATATATTATAATATTATTATTATTATTAATCCAAACATCGCCATAGAAGTATGGCACCACATGGACTGCTTTTCAAAATGGGGTATCGATGTAAAATCCATGGAGACAGAGCGGTACCCGGGCCTACTTTGTCCTAATCCAAAACTATTGCAAAATACTAATACCACCATTAGTGGGGTGCTATAGGCCTCATGGAATAACCTCTGCATTGTCTCCCAAACCTAAGTATTCAGCACTCAGCAGCTCCAGGAGCCCTAAGCTACATGAAACAGGTGTCCCTTTTCGCAGCTTGGGATTTGGCACTACCAAAAGAGAGTCACATAATTATGCCAACACACGGTCTCAAGTAGCCTCAATCTAAAACTGTTCTCCTGGAATATAAACGGACTCTGTTGCAAAGTGGACAATATTGATTTCATCTCCTTCCTCCAAGAATTCGACATCTTATTACTGCAGGAAACTTGGGCCGTGTTTCCAACGCCAATCACAGGCTTTAAGGAGCACCATCTTCAAGCGACCAAAATTAAAAAACAAGGCAGAGCTTCCGGTGGCTTATCAATATGTATTGCATCCCACCCAAGGTGCCAACAAGAACCGATAGATCTAGGCCAGACATGGGTTCAATGCGTCAAACTCTCAGTTCAGCAAGAATCAAACCACTCAATTTAATCCGATAACGTTACTTATTTAATTTGCCATGTGTACATTATTCCATTCCGGCAGGAAAAATATAGTCTCTGATCTCTCTACTCAAATCATTGCAATTCATTTATTCGCAGGCCGCTGTCTTCTTGCCAGGTGACTTGAACATGTCGCTACTTCAAACAGGCACAAATCATCCTGCTCAATCCATGCACTCAGTTGTAAACTGAATTCCCCCAGTAATTGCCAACCATCCCAGAACAGATTTCCAAGGCACAACAAGCCTCGCTGCATTAATGAACCTAGGCCTGCTTGCCCTTAATGGCCGTTTGCCCCAAGACCAATCAGCAGCCACTACTAGAGTTTCAAAGGATTCCAGCAGTATTTTAGATTACACTCTCATAGATATTGAGCTGTTCCAATTAATCTTCAGTTATTGAATGAAACCAAGACTGGAGAGCGACCATTTCCCTCAATTCGTTGAGATCACCATCCATCCTTCAAGAGCTCCATGAAGTAACCATTTAAGGGTTCTCCCAAGCACATATAATTTGAAAAGGCTCACTTGGAACGACATGGAGGCATCTACAATAATGGAGATCATTACTAGGCATACTACAGGTACATCCGAAAACCAATTACGGACTCCGTGGCAAATATGGGAATCCATAAAAATGCAACTCATTGACAATATTTTTGGCTCATAGCTTTAACCATCTGACTAGTCACAGAAAAGATGCACCGTGGTTCACCAAATCGATTTTAGGAAAAAAGAGGAATCTAAATAAAGAAATTAGAAAACTCCGGAAACAAGATTCCATGCACAGCCCAGACATGGAACTCCAAATCCAAATTTAAAGGCGCCCCTATAAAAAGGAAATCTGGTCAGCAAAAACACATCAATCAAACACCTGGATAAAGTTGCTGCACACGATTAGAACAAAGAACAATAAACAGTTCTTGGCAGAAATTAACATCATAGCTAATGGCACCTTCTGCCACCACAATGCCGACCTCTCCGAGGCAGACTGGACAAAACACCAGGAATATTCTAACACACAAGCATTAACCTTCAAAGATTTCCAAGGTTGAAACCTCAGACAAACACGTATCCTGACCATCAGCAAGAGGTACAATGGCTGAATGAACTACAAGTCCAGAACACCTTAAAAAGACTGAGAGTAGATGGGGCTCCTGGCCCATATGGTCTTACAAATGCTCTAGTTAAGCTCGATCAACGATTCTAGGCCTCGTTCCTTACCCCATTATTCAACCACATGGTTAAAACTATTATCATACCTGCATCATGAAGAGGTAGTATACGCCATCCAATCTTCAAAGCAGGTAGTAGATCAGACCCTGCGAACTGCTGACTGATTGCGCAAATAGCTGTAGAAGCCAAACTGTACGCCGCTTACCTCTTTTAAGACCTTGAGACATGGGCCATGGAGAAGAGCATCATTCCAGTCACACAAACTGGATTCAGACCGAGCACCAGCACAATGAGCAACCTTTTGGCCCTCACCCTTCTTGTCGCAAAAGCTTTCCACAAAGCCACCAATAGTACACCTATTTTGTCAATTTAAAGGAGGCTTTCGACACGGTTCCAAGAGAGAGTCTCTAGTCAAAGATGGTTAAATGGGGCATTCCCTCCAAGCTACTCGAGGCCATAGTTAATCGTTACTCAGAAACATGGGTCTGCGTCCAACTTGGCAAAGGCGCCAGGACAACGCGGAAGATCCCTACGTACAGAGGTCTAAAACAAGGGTGTGTTCCCGCCCAAGCCTATTTAATATCTACATGGCAGACCCAGATGAGTGGTGTCGGAATCTCAAAGCAACCTGCCCAAGCTAGCAAATCGTCCAGTGAGGTGCCTACATAGTCCTATGCAGCCAGACACCAATTGGCTTCAAGCACCTGATTCATAAATTACACAAATATACAGAGGAGCTTGGTTTGAAATGAAACTATAATATAATAGGTGATCTGTTTTTCTTCAAATGGGCACGCTGACAATGTTAAATTCAAGTGGATGGTAGCAGGGAATAAATGAGACCTGTTTGGATCGTACAAATATCTAGGGGTGGGCCTGGATCCCAAATTAAAATATAAAGAACATCTAGTCCAGGCGAATAAACTTCGATTCGCACTTAATACTCTACGAAACAAGTTGGGGTGCCCGTCCCATGCTCACCTCGTACAAGTAATTGCAGCAAATTTTCTTCCCACACTCACAGTTAAGAACTTTTAAAGGGAAGGGACGCAATTATATTTAATCAACAGCAATTCACGCTGTTTTAAATGTGTCTTCTGCCTCTCGCGATTTATCTCTCAGGCACAGGTGCGATTGGAATTTAGCCTATTCCAACAATCTCCAGTCAGGACGGACGCACTTATCAAACTGTGCTGGAGATTGAGAGCGACACAACCAGAATCATTGGCCACTCTATGCTGGACAGAAATAAAGAACTAGCCAAAATCTAACAATGACTGGCCAACAGTGCTCCAACAGGCGCTAACCTCTCTCAAACTGAATGAAGCATGGGACCTCAACATCCGCTTCTCTGCCATTAAAAAACATCACCAACAAAGCATCAAAAATACAAGCCTGTACACTCGGAAAAGCTGAAATGGTAGGGGAAAAAAATGGATGGATGGTATTGCAATCATATGAGAGTTGGGGTCCACAACCCTACCTCATAAGTTATATATCCCCATCAATACAGAATTCTCTTATTTGTCTGGGAGCTTTTCCGTCAAAAGACCAGGTCCCACTGTGGAAACAAACCTGGGCAAATCTCCTTTGAAAACCATACGGCATTTCGGAAGAAACCATACTACATCTCCTGTGCGTCTGCCCTGCGGTTGGCCCGCTGAGATGGTAATTGTTCTTACTAGACCTCCGGTTTCTTCAGATATGATCCTGTCGACCGGCCGTGATGACACTTTTGAGTAGTTAGTCGCTGCAGCTTGCTTGCAGGGCAACAAAGTTACTTCAATCACTAAACAAACCGCTACTAATATAGCTGAAGGAGAGCGTGACGTCTGATAGAGCCAGCGTGGCCCATAGAAAGGAATCTAAAATTAAACCCATATTCATCTAAGCTTCAATGGCACATCAGCAACAACCGGGGAATTTGTATCCCCTCGAGTTGTTCAAATGTGCACAAGGTTCAATCAGACCAGGGGCCATACTTGGATCAGAGTTGTTGGGGTGCCTAACCCAGCCACACGGAATCTTACAGCTCACGAAAGGCCATTGATGAGGGCACGTGGCATTTGTGGGATTACCCTTGATGTGAGTCATATTCAATTGTGTGGGACAGTTTCACCTACATCGAACTATAAATAAGTTTTATAAAGCAAAGTGACTTGCAACAATGATGCTGCAAAGAAATTGTACCTACATTTTTACAGCAGTTTAGCTTAATGTTTTTTCCTACTTGCATTTATTTGTGAACACTATATTTTGAAAGCAAAGAATCATCCATCTCGCTTTCATGCTTTTGCAAATATTTGCATCTAATCCAAGAGCATTATGGGAACGTTATACATAGCCTCATATTGCTTAACTTTGAAAACGTGTACACATTTTTATACAAGGAACCGCTGTCAGTAGTGCAGTCCGAGCTTACAACATTTACATAGCACGCTCACCCTAATAATAAAAACTTTGCATTACTGAACCATAAATACAAGTTTGAACAGCATTAACACATGGACATAAATATTACCTTAACTGGAGACAATACACTTCCCTGAGCCATAATGTGGTAATGTAAACTGGCAGTCACAGGGTTTGTGCTGTAGGGGGGTTGGACTTACTTGTCCCAAGGACAAAATACACATGAAAACCTTGACCCCAAGAAATATGTCCTCCTGTGCATCGGCCTATAGGAATTCCACATCTTTGGGTCTTACATATGGTCAGCTTAAGCACACACAGGCTTGGTGCAGTCTGTGGTCCGTTTAAGTCTGTGGTCCGTTTACTAAATGGCCCACGAGGAATAGCGCCCCTTCCCCACAAGATGTCTACTGCAGTAAATGTTGTAAACAGCCCTCACCCGCACATTGCGGGCTCATACAGTCACTGCGAGAGAAAATACAGTTGGGAGTAACCGGGTGATTCTTAGTGAGAAACCAGAGTTTTATGGGTCCAAGGAGCTTGATACGCGAGGTATTGAAAGGTGCAGTACTTTAATCTTGCGTATGGTCAGTTTAATCATACACAGGCTTGGTGGAGTCTGGGCTCTGTTTACTAAATGGCCCGCATTAAGTATACGTTGGCGGTCCTCGCAGGTGTCTGTGCCCCCCTGGACTCCCGTGGTCACTGGGAGAGGAAGTGAGCCAGGCCGGTCCGTCCCGTTTCTGTCAGTGCTGCGCTCTGCCTTTTCTCCCATCCCCCATGTATATGCGTTACACTCATGCAGGTCAGAGGCTGAGACATTTTCCAGGAGAATATCAAGTTTATAAAAAAATTGGGGCAGCTGCAATTCTGGCAAGTTGAAAGCCCTGCCCCCAGGTTGCATGGTGTAGTGTGCAGTAGTGAATGAGGTGGCGCCGTTAAGAGGTTGAAAGCCTTGTTGCATATTTCTGCTTCTTGCCTGAACTCCGAGGATTAGATACGTGCCCATCTCCCACACCACGTTGTGAAGGGGCTGCTAGCTGTGCACGACATTTGTGCTCACCGTGGCTGCTTTTTTCCCAAGGACGGATGGTCAACAAAATAACACCAACCAAGACTGTGGTACAGTGTATGGTGGCTTGCACCCTTTGAAGTTACCAAGGCACTCTAGTGGGAAGGTGGAGCAGCATGACAGCCCACCTGCAAATCCATGGAGGTGATTCGACCTTACAGAGAGTGCTCTGTCTGCGCCCAAAGATTGTGTTCAGCAGCCCTAGCACCCTGGCCTTGCATCTATCAACCGAGCTGCAGTGTATGCCTGTGTTAAGCATCAGGGGGCTGATTGGGTTCCTTCGATGCCCGGTTGTTAACAATACGGCAAGGTTCATTCTGTCAATGCTTTTAACAAAAGAGCCCATGAGCAAATGTAAGGCTCATCGCATGCTGCAAGTTCAAATCATTTCTCAGCAGTGCACACATCCGTTCATTAACAAGTCAGAAATGGAAAACGTCCTCCTTTTTAGGTCGAGCCTATACAGCGCTTGCGCTGTTAAGCGATCTGTTGTGTGTACTTTGTGGGGTCTGACTCCTCCCACGCTTTGGATTGGATTATGTGTGTAAAAAAAAAATCGAAGTCTGAAAATGGCTAATTGTGAGTGCATGTCCCACCTTTTCTAAAAAGTTCACTCCCGTGGAGTATTGCCGCGTGCAGTACTGATCACAATACTGATAAACAGCTATATAAAGCATCACTTGCCAAGTATAAAACTCTTATCATTAATGAAAACAATCTTTTCTATACTCAAATGATTGAGAATGCCACCAACTCTAACAAAGAATTATTACAGGTAATCATGAACTTGGGCCATTTTAAATCATCACCATTTACACTGATGTGTGGAGTCCCCCGGGCTCTTCATTGAGCCCAGCCTTATTTAATATCTAAATCTCTGAACTTGCCTCCTGATTAAAAGTTTAACCTAAGTCCCACCTCCCATGCTGATGACACCCAGTTGGATGTATCAGCAGTACATAAAGATGCCTCTGGCTCCTTAAGACTACATGACTGTATGGTTGCTATAAGCAGTTGAATGAGCAGGCATTGTTTGAAACTTAACTCAAGTAAACTGAGGTTATACACTTTGGCAAACTCTTTCCAGAATGGTCCTCTGTCTAGTGGCCTGACAGTCTAGGCTCGCCTCCCACTCCAGTGACAAAAGCCAAAAACCTGGGCTTCATTATTGACAAAAAGCTCAAATATGATGTCCAGGTATCTAGGGTAGTTTCCTCTTCATTCCATACAATTAGAATGCTGAGGAAAATATTTCCTTTCATTGCTAAAAGTACCAGAAAAACAGTAGTCTCTGCACTAGTACTCTCAAAACTAGACTATTGCAATGATCTATACCTGAACCTTCAGGATACATTGCTCAGGAAACTTCAATCTGTTCAAAATGCAGCAGCTAGATTGATAATGGGCATTCCCAAATTTCACTTGGTTTCTTCAGAGATTTGTAAACTCCACTGGCTTCCGGTCCAAAAGCGAATTAAATTCAAAGCCCTCTGCTTGGCCCACAAAGCCTTGCACAGGGTAGGAACTGAATTTCTATGGATGCATTTCAACTGGTATACCCCAAACCGACGCCAGTGCCAGAGTGGTTAATGCCAACAGATTCAGCAGAATGACCTGGGGAGGAAGGATTTTTGCCAATAGTACAGCCAGGCTATGGAACTCCCTTCTACCACATCTTAGGGCCATCTCCCCCTGCTCACTTTCAGAAAAGAGCTAGAGATATGGTTGTTTAACAACTAGTGGTCCCGATCTCAGCATGTTCATTTTCAGCAAGCGCCAAGAAACCCATGGGTAGTGATGCAGCGGTAATTTCTCAATGCAAAACCTCATTTACCTCGAATTTACCACTGTAAAGGTATTGGACCCTTGCCACTGTATATTACCTTCAGGAGACTTTACATAAACATGAAAAATCAAAAATGCATTTAATATTTTAAGCAAATAAAGAGAGTTGTGAGTATTTTTAAAGGGTTTTATTTTCTAGTTAAAAGTTAAAGTTCTCTGACGCTTTATTCATTTAGTCAAATATCAATCAGGTTACAGAATTGAAAATAGGAAAAATAGAATTAATACAAAAATATTATAGATTGCATACAGGAGGAAAAAAACATAATTCTATGTCAGAACTCTTTAAAGAGTTTCAGGAAAAATATATTTCAAGAGTGAGTTTGCAAGGCTAATCAATAATTAATAATTGGCAACAAAATCTCCCATAAAGAGAAATAAATGCATAAGACAAATAAATGCTTTCAAAACTAGTTAATTAGTCAAAGCATAAACGTAGAGTTTTAGCATTTAAATCTAACCCATTCTATCAGCTGCATACTCTGCCCTGGTCTTGTTTATCTGTGTCTCTGTGCTTCACAGAGAGAGGCTGCTCCTGAAAAGGCCCTTCGTTCACAGACCACAGAGGAATGTGATCTGACTTGCCAAAAATATGACGTGCAAGGCTAGCCTATGCCCCCCACCTCCCTCTATCTCTCCTCGGACGCAATCTCCTCCGTTCACGTACCTAACCCATATGATGTCTGAACTCATCTGCTGCTTCTCCTCTCTCCTAAAATCCCACGCCTCTAAAGAGGTCATTATTTATACTCTAATTATTGGCTGACTACGCTAATAATGTTGCAGTTTTCAGTAAAGCATGCACTGATGGGTTAGCATAGATGACATGAGGGTCTCCCCGTCCTGTTTTCATTGCAAATTCCAAACCATACTGGTTTTAACAAAAGAAGTGTTAATGAATAATACAATTATATGTTTTAGCAACATTTACTAGGAAATTTTTTTTCAGTCCATTTCCTTTTTCCTGTCACATCACACGCAGCTAAACACATTCCACAAACCCTGGTACATTGGCAGGATAACAAGAATTTACAGTTCACGGTGTCCTTGAACCAGGTCTTCACTCGAGGCACTTGGCAGTATGTAGCTGGTTCTGCGCATGCTCTCTCATTCAATACAATTCACAGCCTTGCTGGATTCACAGGCAGCCATTTTATCTTAGGCCCAAAAACAAAACAAACGCAAAAATAGAATTCATTTATGAAATAAAAACCCATTCTGTTTACCTCCCCATACTAATACCTTGTATAATTTATTACCTAGCAAAAGCTATTAATTTAAAGAAGCTTTTCCATTATCTGTGCACAATATGCAAAAATGTGAAATGTACAATATAGCATAAACATGCACCAGTATAAATTTGAAAGCACAAGCAGTTAATTCATACTTATAGCAACATGCTCCAATGTTTTAGATAGCTTTTCATGCAAAATGCTTTTGCCCCTGTGTAGTGTTGGTACATGGTTAATTAATACACATTATAAGAAGATGTGTTAGGAACGGAATATGTATTTGTCTAAATATGCAACAAAGCCAAAGTCTCTTAAGACAGGAATAGGGGGTGTAGATTACAAGGAAAATGAGCTGGGAAAAGAGAACAAATGCCATTATTATTTTCAAAGCTAAAGAGGAAACTGAAATCGCGAGTTTTCTCTACACTACAAAAACACATTCTGTGTTAATTCAGCTCAAGCATTTCAGACTGAAAGCATAGTGACCAGGCCTCATTTTATGTCTTTCACTTTGCTTTGCACCAAAGTGCCACTTTTAATAAGCATTTGACTAGGCCTCATTTCATGTTTCATGTGCCATGTGTTTTCCACTTGCACCAAAATCTGTCTGTCTGAAGCACAAAAATAAAGCAATGCCTGACTCCAGATGAAATCTGAGCTACATCAGTAGATAAAAATCTGTATAACATAACATAACCTGGGAGTGCAGTCGATGACTACTTGTTAGGTCGAGCCTAAACAGTGCTTGCACTGTTAGGCGATCTGTTGTCTGTACTTTGTGGGGTCTGACTCCTCCCATGCTTTGGATTGGCTTTTGTGTGTGTCCTTTAAAAATCGGAGCTTGCAAATGGCTAATGGTGGGTGCATGTCTCACCTTTTCTCCCAAGTTCACTCCCATGGAGTATTGCAGTGGGAGTGAGCAAGGAAGTGCACGCTCCTGCGTGCCTTTATTTTCTTGTTCTTTGAAAGGAGGCTAGTATACCCGTACTCAACCACATTACCTCGTCCTACAGAACAAAGCTCCCACTCTGGTCCGTGACTACAAATCACACTGTCAGTTGAAGCCAGCACTTGACCTTTTTCTCTGGCAGCACCGCTCTAGGGCACGCCTATTGTGTACTCACACCTATCCCTCTAGGACCCCCCCATACACTCGCACCTGTGCGGTGAACTGTGCCTTCTGCTGCCCAGCAACCAGCATGGACTGCAACTCAGGGTTGACCTCTTTGGAGCTGCTGCTGTCCCATATCCGGGGAGTACTCTGCCATCGTGCCCAGTGATAACAGCTAATTTAGAAATACGACCTTCGCCTGCCACTGCTACAGCCACAAAAAAAACTAAACTGTACACGCCCCAGCTTTTTTTTTTTTTTTAAATGCACAGTGGCCATTTTGGAACGGTTAGGATTTGCAAAATGTTGGGTGGAAGCACTGTACGGTACGTCATGATGCATGCATCCCAACGTACCGTCTCGTAATAATTGAAATCGTCATCTTGGATTAGGATATATTTTCTAAGTAATGCTTATTTTGCCTCGAAGCATCTTTATCCATTGCCATACACTAATCACCAAAATAGCAATGCTGCGAGAAACACAGAATGCTTGTTTTGCGGCCAGGTAAGAAGTGTCAGAAAAAGGCAGGGTGCAACGGATGTGAAGCCAGCAGCCATTAAAGCTCTCTGTCAAAAGTTAGGGCACATCCCTGTCGCTTACTACTGGGTGGAAGAGGTAACCTTGGCAGTCTGTTGTCTTCTCCCATCATGATGGCGCTGCTGAGATTGAGCTTCTCTTTGGGTGTGAAAGGTCAGTGGCTTACGTCTCAGCATATTTGTGGAATTGACTTTGTAAAGGGGCACAGGGTGTATGTGTAGTAGCTGTCACAGTCTGGTGACTGTCAACCCAATTCTATGAACCCCAGGTGAGTTCCCTTCAGTACTCTCTATCTCAATAAAGGTAGCAGATAATCCTGAAAATAATTGCATTCGTGTAGCGCTTTTTACCCCTGACAAGGCGTTGAAGCGCTTTTTGGTGAGTAGAAATTAATGACAAAATGGACACAGAATTGATAAATGGCTGGAATAACATTACACAAAAAATGTGTTAAACAGCTCGTTTATCATGAGTGCTTTTAAAAAAACATAGAAATGGGTTTAAATCGCACGGCATGTAACCTAATTCTTAAAATAGTTTGTGGGTTGGAGAAAGGTATTGACTCTGTCAGAGTAATGTTACCATGAGATTTCTTGTTGCTGAGGCCCTAATTACCCAATCTTCGGCTTTTCTTTGACAATTCATTGTTTTCAGGTATGTTAAAGTCCATTAATTGCTAGCTTATTGAGTAAAAGTTAAACAATACACTAAATTATGAAAAGAAAATTCAGATTTTGAACACTGCATTCTTGTCATTTCATTTCATAAGGCTTTATTCGGAACAAAAGACAAGTCCATAAAAGCACAGCATAAAAAGACAACAGTATAAAACAACAGTCAAAAGCAGGAGATACAACAGTTTAAAAAGGTTAAAAAAGCATACTTTTCCTTGCATTAATTGATTTAAGGAGAAAGGTAGCCGTATAAAAAAAAACGTCGGGGTGATGTAAGTTAAAAAGCAAGCTCATGCAGTCTCGTATTGTCCTGACTCCAAATTTAGCAAACAGGGGTTTCAAATAAGCAATCCGCAGGTATTTGTACAGCTGACAGAGCAAAAGAAAGTGCACAGTGCTTTGGGGGGTGGTATTGTCACACGGACAAGGGCCAGCAGGATGTAAATGCTGAGAGGGGAAAGCAACAAGGTTGTGGACTACTCCGGTTCTAAGTCTAGCCAACACAAACCGATGTGCCTTCCAGGTCACTTGTGACAAATACGGTTGGAAACCCACAAATTAATTTAAATCGTGATAAAGAACACAGGATGAGAGTTCAGAGCTATTTTGATGCCTCCTGGTGGAAAGCTGTTGTAAAAAACAGTGCTTAAGTTCGATTTTAGACAGCTCAGTAGCCCCACATCGATCCGCAATGATGTTAATGTTAAAGATCTCACGAAAATTATCCACAATATACTTTAACCATGGGATCTTTAAATGATGGTCCAAAGAGAGGCAATCAGAAATAATGGCTCTGCACAATGAGGTCTCTTCTTTTATCCAAATGGAACGCCATAGCATCAGTGGCCTAAGGAGGATCAAGTTGGCAAGATGCTGAATACCCAGTTCATTGTGCACTAAAGCATTAGAAACAGAGCTTGGCAGGCACAAAAGTCTCTTCAGGAATACATTCTCCTCAACCTGAAGAGACCCTGCCGGGGCGTGGCCCCAAATGCCCGCTCCGTACAAGGCAATCGAAACACAACGGGACTGAAAAATTTTAAGCATGTCATGGACCCGCCTGTCTCCCAGTTTCGTAGCCATTGTGAAAATTCCATGAGCACTCCTTGCCATCTTAGCCCGGACATTCTTATGTTCATTGGCCCAAATGTTATTATTTGAAAAAGTGACCCCCAAGTACGAAAAATTGTCAACGGCCTGGACCTTCTGTCCCTCTATAAAAAATGAGAACTGTTTCTTTCTGTTCCTTCGCCCGCATTCCATAACATAGGTTTTAGATTTATATAACACTAACTTTCTGCTTTTAATGAATTGCGAAAAGCCGTCCATCAGCCGTTGAAGGCCGTTTGGGGTGCGTGAAATTAGGACCACGTCATCCGCGTAAAGTAACACAGGGACGTTGTCCTCATTAATTTTGGGAGCATCCACTGCCAGAGATTTGAGAAAAGAATCAATCTCATTGATGAAAAGGGTAAAAAGCAGTGGGGCCAACACACATCCCTGTCTAATTCCACGCCCGATCTCAAACTTAGTTGTACATTCCCCGTTGGAACCGTAACGGACACAAGCACGTAGTTTGGCATAAAGACGTGCTAGAAAGAACACAATGCCCTCGGGTGCCCCAATTTCAATTAGCTTTGCCCAGAGAATGCCATGGTCCACCAGGTCGAAGGCACTACTCAAATCCGTAAAGCAGAGATAAATAGTGCCAGTCTTTTCCAAGGTATATTTACCGATGAGCAGGTCTAAATTTAGACACTGCTCAATCGTACCACGTCCCTTCCTGAACCCAAACTGGCTCTCTGCTAGAATGCCATTATCTTCCGCCCATTCTTCCAACCTTACTAGAAGCACTCTACTCATTATTTTTACGGAAGAATCCAACAAGGAGATTGGACGATAGTTCTTAACGTCCCCTCGGTTTCCTTTCTTAAATATTGGAATTAGGATGGATTCTTCCCAGGTAGGGGGCACCTCATTACGGACTGCTGCGTTGAAAATATTAGTTAACAAAGGCCCCCATACTTCAGGGACCAATTTATAAACATCGATTGGTAACCCGTCTGGACCCTGTGCTTTTCCTCCTTTACTGACCCTTATACTATCTAAAACCTCTTGGACGGTGATATTCAGTGGCGTACGCGGCCACCTATCCCCTATATCCCTGGATGCACTGTCCGAATCAAAGATTTTAGAAAAATGAGACCCACTCTTCCTTCATAACGTTGGAAGTTAATTCAGGGATTTTATCATCTTTGAGGAATGGGGAATTAACTGTTTTCCAAAACAGGGTACAATTATTCAATTCAGCAGCCAGGGTCAAATTGTCCCATGCCTCCTGTTGGAGTTCCAATTTCCTCCATTTAAGGGTTTCTTTGTATCTGGCTCTAAGATCTACAACCAAACCCTTATCTCTTGGCGTAGCTGATACAGCTGACTTTATTTCCTTTAGGGCCAGGGTACAAGCTGAATTAAACCACCCCCGCAGACGTTCCTCTTTGTACTTGAGTGTACTAGTAAGCTTAGAGTCAATGACCGCATTAATACCAATAAAATACTCAATAGAGCCAGTGGTACCTTGATTGTCTTCTGAGATCCCTGTAATACCTGCCAGGCAACTAGTGATGATTGAATCAGACATGATTTCAGCCTTATCCCCCTTCCACCTGAGTCTGGTGCCATTAGGGCGCACAGCCTCAATGTTGTTAACAATACACCCCGGAATGCGGGTCCCTTTGTTTTCCCATAGCATGGCCTCTACTATCAGGCAATTGTGGTCACTAAGCTGGATGTCTATAACTTTAGGTGCCATAGTACAGGCCTCAAGACTCGAGGAGATACAAATATAATCAATAACAGAATTCGCTCCCCGGCCTGTGAAAGTTAGGCAAATCTCCTCCTGTTCATTTTTCTCGTTAACCATAATATACATGTTGTGTGAGTCAAGGAGACTGTTTAAGGCATCTCCATAATAGTTATGTTGAAAATGGGGGACTCCATCTCCATGACAGTCCACCGCCCCACATACATTGACATCTGAGAGTGGGCAGGTAGTTGCGTTAAAGTCCCCTGCCATGAACAAATCAAAGATTACATTGGAATCCTTAAGGATGTCACCAATGCACTTGATAATGCTCTAACCACCTGATCCCTAGTATCATCAAAAATGTTGTTATAAAAATTTATTAAGAGAATATTCCTACCTCCTGTTTGGTGCAGCCATAAAATCTGGGAATGAACCCCAACTTGTACGTATTTTTTGACCAGCAGAGGAGTTTGGACAGAAATCAAAATCAAAAGGCCCCCCTTAGCTCTACCTGATAGGGAACCGGTAGCAGGTAGCTGGTAAGAGACAAAACCATTATATCCTTTAAAGTCCCTACACCAGGTTTCCTGTAAACAGATAATATCAAAGAGAGCTAAAAATTCAGTCCAACCCAGACAGTCTGATTTGGACCTAATACCCGCAATATTCCAACTGGCAATATAACAGCTGGAAAAACCGGAGACACCTGACCCCATAGGAGAACAGTTACTACCCTGCTGGAAAAAAGCGATGTTAGAAGTATCCGATAATAACTCTGGGCAACCTACTGGATCACCCTCCTTGCCCATAGGCGTACAATCTACAGTTGTCCCAGAAATGTTAACCATAGGCCCTGATATACAAACACTTTGACCCATACCAGACGAGACCTGTCTCTCCGAGATTTCTGGGGGTACCGTACACAGCTCCAGTAATGGCTCTGAGCAATCTACTGGATCACCCTCCTTGCCCATAGGCGTACAATCTACAATTATCCCAGAAATGTTAACCATAGGCCCTGATATACAAACACTTTGTCCCATATCAGACAGACCCTGTCTCTCCAAGGTTTCAAGGGATACCGTACACAGCTCCAGTCAATCGTTTTGATCCAGCCCACTAAAGCATTGGAAACAATTAACGGTGTTCACCTGGAAACTATTTGGAAAGCTATGCAAAGCTTCTCCCCTCGTTCTCTCCCCCCCGTGGTTACTAGGATGATGGCTAGTGTGTTGTCTATAGAAAAAGCCCAAAGGACGGAGTGAAATGCCCTGCTCGTTACAGGGGCGAGAAGTGGCTCGAATCAGAGCTGTCGTGGCAAGGTGTGGGTTACTGAAATTAATAATAACGCAATCCCCAGAGATGTTCTTCGGGGACGTGCCAATCCAGTTGGTTCTAGTTGTGGCCAAGATTTGGTCCGCCAGGGCCACTGGAAAGCCACACTCCCGATTGAGCCATGCCACAGTTTTGTATTTAAGGGAGTCATGTGATTCCATAGAGCGGTGAAGCCCATCCTCCCTGATTGGTGTAACGTTAGTCAGGACTGCTACATAGGGTGCGCAGTCCGGTGGGAGGTTCGGTTGAGAGAGGCCACAATTATTAGACTTCCCCCTTTCGGTAGTCTTCAACTGATTCCCCGGGACACGGGTAGTGGGGGGGTTCAAAGGGACATCACTAGAGCATAAAGGTGTTACTGCAATGACATTAATAGTGTCCCCTGTAGACGGTAGTTTTGGTTTGCCAGTTACGCCCTGGTGCTCGATAACTGTTATGGGACTACTGTTTGGCTGTGCAGGAATGCTAGAGCCTGCACAGGCCACTCCAACACTGGATGTGCCTTTGTTGGATTGCACGGGCTTACTAGTCCTGCCCCCAGCCACAGCAGCCACAGCAGCTGGTTGCGGACTGTTGTTTAGTTTCAAGCCGGATTGCATCAACACACCCAATCTAATCACTTCCCTAGAAACAGCCTCGAGTTTATCCAGGAGTGGAAGGACAATTTTGTCTAACTTGGCATCAATCATACCAATAAGCAGCTCAAGCTGATCCGCAGCTAGTTTCAAGTGGGTGGAATAAACGTCCTTATGTAAACAATTTAGCTCTATGGGGCCCCCATTTGATACAGAGACAGTGTTCTTTTTACTTTTACGACCCCCCTTTTTAGACAGTACAGGTCTATTTAGATGTCTCCCTGACCTCAACACTCTATGAGTTTTGGGGGCCACGGAACCCGGGGCGTCAGAGTCATTATGGGACTCGTTTGCATCGGATTCCTCTGCATCAGATTCCTTGTGAGGGTCCTCAACGTCAACATCAAGGATATCCTGTGATGGCTCTATTTCGTTGGTTCCCTCCCTGGTTGGACAATCCGGAGAGACCGTTACACAACTGTCATCAATGGTGGGAATCAACAAGGGGGTAGGCAAAGGGACAGGTATCTCAGCAGGGACTAGTTGGATCGTGGGGTCAGGGACACTTCCTAGACCCAGGGACAGTCTTCGTTCCTTATTAATCTTGTCTACTACTTTAACTAAGTAGTTGTCAAGTGTAGAGACAACGGGGCGGGAACTCCCGACTGACTTTGGGCATGTTGCCTTGGAGAAAGGTACAAAGGCACAAAGGTACAAAGGTACAAAGGTACAAAATAACCAGCACAGATATTACCAGATGGGAAAAAAAAAAATAGATATTAAATCCGAATAGCACTTAATATGAAATGACTTAAAAACACAATTGTAAAATAAACGACAACCAATGTCAAACCCCTAGATTGGGAACTAGGTTTAGGGATACTGTTTTTTACCGGGAGTAGACCAATGTTCAGGCAAACGGCAGAGTCTAAGAGTCCAACTGCGCTCCAAAATTATAGAACGTGTGACGAGCAGGGGCGAGGCTAGCAGGGTGCGCAGGCCGGGTCAGACAGATCTTGCAGGGACTCCTGGACTAGCGAGTCCCTGCGGCGCTCCACCCCTGCTGCACTTGCTGAGTTTGTTTTTCCGCCCCAAACACCACCGGGAATGTCCTGGTTCCACGGAACAGCACCCGCTAAACCGCTAAACCGCGAAGCTGCAAGGCGCTGGCGGGACAGGACAAGCTCCAAAGGACAGAGCTTCAGGGGTAAGTCCGCCTGCAGGAGTCACACTTGAGACCCACCAGTAACCCACCGGTGCTTCGGCACACCTGACCGCTTGCTTGTGTTGCTTGTGTTGTGTTGCCCACACCGCCTGCACCGCAGTCCGGCCTCAG
Organism: Triturus cristatus; assembly: GCF_964204655.1. Lineage (NCBI taxonomy): Eukaryota > Metazoa > Chordata > Amphibia > Caudata > Salamandridae > Triturus > Triturus cristatus. Next base: position 1,196,948,290 of record NC_140582.1, on the reverse strand, counting down.
GTCCACCTCCACCTCCGCCTCCCGAAGTCGCTCCGAAGACTCCTCCGACCCCACTGCGTTACCCTCGTGGATCAGCCAACTCATCGGCGTCAGTCAGTCAGGTGAGTTGACTGCTAAGATCCGTTTTCAGTGGCGTGTTTCGGAAGGGTGCGCAGTCCAGTCCGATCCAGGGGGCAGGCGGGTGGAGTTCCAGTGAGGTGGATTTTACAGGGATAACTACCTAATTGGTAATCCCCAAACCGGGAGCTCCTCGGGAGGCTCGTACTAGGCGGCCATCTTGCTTCCGGCACTCCGTACTGCATTCTTGTCAAATGAAGTCCCTTGTTAATCTTACGGCAAAGCAAGACTTTATTATGTCCCCACTGTTGCTTTAGCAGAATGCTTGCTGTACACCCTCTGGCCGACTGAAGTAGAAATCAAAGGCGCAGATGGTTATGGATGACATGAATAATGTCACTACGGGTGATCAGACAGGAATGGAGCCTTATCAAAGAACATTTCCTTCCCGAGACTGAAAATTTGTAACTGCACCTGCGGTGCAACTTTTGTCCCCCACGGTTCCTTGTAAACTCTGCATTGGAATAGTGCATGGGAAAGAGGCGGCATCATAATCCGTACTGGAAATGAAAGCACTTTTTTCAGGGATCCCATAAATTGGGTGCAGCAAAAAGGGGGAAAGTTTTGAGGTGGTGACTCCATAACTATGGGTATTTCAATATTTTGTTGGCCCAGAATTTCATTAGCAGCCTCCTTCTTCTGCGGGCATGCCCCCACACTCATTTTCTTCCTCATTAAAGTCACCATTGTCACCTCCCACTGGTGCTGTTCTTGTCCCCTTACTCCTGCTTCTGATTTTTCTCTTCCCAGGCCTGTTCTTGACTTTCCAACTGGTGCCATTCCTAGTCCTTTTGCCTGGTGTATATTGGCCTGAGCCTCCTTGCCCTCTTCATACTTCTGGCCCTCAATTGGGCTGACTTCCTTCTCCTTCAGATAACTAATCCTCATGCCACTGGTTCTCTCTTTTCTGCAACTCGTCATCCTTGCTCTCATCCTCCTCCCCCTGTCCTCCACTCCGGGTCTAGGTATTCTTCCTCATTTTCCTGGTCTGTGTCCTTGCCCTGATGCTCTCGATCCTCTTTCTACACGTCCTCTAGGTCCTTCTTGGACTTCGACTTACTGGTCTTGATACTCCTGGTCCTCCTCCAAGTCCTGTTCTGTTGCTCTGTACTCCTGACCCAGGTCTGCTAATGCTCCCTTTTCTGCTTCCGGGCCTTGTAGCCCTAATCCTACGCATGTCCGTCCTTGTAGTCATTCATCTCACACCCGTTCTTCGTCATTCTTCTCCTGGCACTGCTAATACTGGTCAGCCTGGCTTTGTTCCTATTGGTCTTTGTTGTCTTATTCTTTGGATGATAGCTTGTTAAAGGAGGCATCACTTTTCTGTCACACACGCTGCATTTATGCGTAAGCAGCAGCACGCCGCCTTCACCTTCAACAAAGGTGGCTGCACTTTTCTTTCCCCGCCATTCCTAAACATGAAGGCACCGTTCTACGCTGCATACGAAAAGGTGCAGTATTGAAAAAATAGAGTTTAGCGAGCCACGCTTTTCTTTTCTTCGTTGATGCTCGCCAAACCCTATTTTTTCAATATTGTAATTTTTTCTTTTTTTTTTTACTTAGCTCGAAACCTTCTGTCGGGGACATACACGCTGCATCACCAGCTTTTCCCACCAGGCCAACCATCTGGCTGGCTACTGGGAGACAGGCTAAGAGCCTAGTCACAGCTAACCCTTTTTAGGTCTCGCCTGACCCAGCGCATGCGCTGGTCTGGCGAGACTTTTTGTGAGGGCTCAAAAAAGTGCTACCAGGCCAGCCTAGAGCTACAATGCATGTGCGCGGGCGCGCGCGCCTCACTTTCGCGGCCGCACGGCTACTTTGATGTTCTCCTTGATTTTTTCTCCTGTTTAGTACTTCTATGTAGTAATGGTGGCACCCGTGCGCCGCCATTACTACAGAGCAGTAATAAACAGAAACGAGCATTGGCATAGCCAATAGGTCTCGCTTTTGGGACCTTATAAGTATTTAGTTATGCAACTGTTGCATAGCTAAACACTTATAAGGTCCCAAAAGCGAGACCTATTGGCTATGCCAATGCTTGTTACACCTATTTAACATGACACATTCTCATCCTGCACTGGATTCCCCTCCCCCTCCACAACTTCTCTTTTGATAGCAGACCCCCAACACCAGAGAGACCAGGCTCCAGGCAAGAGACCGCCAACCCCTGCAGCACACACGCCATCCTAGCTGTGCCTCGGGGAGCCAGGGCTGGTGCACATAATTACTTACAGGACCTTATTATCCACAGACGAAATGGAGAAAGTTGGTCAGTAAACCAAGAGAAAGGGCTCGCAGCAGTCGCTGTTGAGCGGAGCAGAGCGGTGCACCGCTCACTAAAGGCAAGGAAGTAGGGAAGGCATATGGTAACTGCACAACAACGTGGCAGGGGCGCCAAGTAGTGTGGTCACCTCACTCTATGCCATCCCTGGCATCTTGAAGAATCCTGCGCTTTCATGTGAAAACCTAATGCATGCTGGGTCTTGTAGTCTTGGTATTCTTCCATGGAGCTAACACAGTTGATGCCTATTTGAAAGTGGAGTGGGAACAGTGCTGTTGATGATGTGGGGGTGATGTGGTCACCCTAGTGCCATGGGCCCTAATAATGGCAAGAAAAACATGACACTTGTCTGACAGTGTGAACACTTCACTTCATGTCTTCACTGACGCTGCTCCTTCTACAGGGTTTCGTTGTGCATTGTGGGTTCTTAAGTCTTTATTGTTTTAGACGAACTTACCCAGTAGTTCTTGATGAAATTTGCCTGTGAGGACATAGAATGAGAAGGCTGATTGTCCCACCTTTGGGTAGTTAAACAAACAGTGCCACCCCGAAACATTTGGGCCATGGTGCCCTTCATCTGCTTCATCAATGATAGTACTCCACTGTAACTGCAAGGAGACAAGAAGGAGCACAGTGCAAGAGTGTTGTGGCCCTAATACAAGCAGGGTAGCTGGGCTTCCTTCCCCTAGTTTGGAAGTAAATAAGCATCCGCTAACTGTGGTGCTGTGGGCTCTTACGCTGCATTATTATTAGAACTGCCACTGGAACACGGTCACTACTAATTGCAAAGAACAAGCATTGGCAAAGCCAGCAGATTGGACATTGCCAAGCTTGTGCAGTGGTTAATTATTGTATTTCAAGCACAAGCTACAAAATAACAAGCATTTTCAATGCAATAGGTCTCGCATTACTGAAAGTTTGAGCTATTGGCTTTGAAAATAATAATGCAATGCCAATAGCACACATTTTCAGTAATGCGAGATCTATTGCATTGCAAATAATTGTTATTGTTGTCAGCAGCTCTTTCCGTCTCCTCCCTTCTGATTTCCCACGTTGATCCTTTCTTTCTTTCTTTCTTTGCCTCTGTCCTCTTTCCAGGACAAGGCAATGTGAAGCAGCCGTGGCGCAGCAGAGTACTGAGGTCTGGAGCCCTGCCTGGTGATCGTTCGCCTCTGCAGGCTCCGGCCTGGGTTTGCTTAGCCGCTTGTGGTCCGGAGTTTGGGGTCTCCCGAGCCCTGAGATTGGCTGTGCCTGGAGGTGGCACCCAGCTGCATCCTGCTCGCTGCTGGACTAGAGCAGACGCAGCTAATAAGCAGAGGACAAGAGCGACAGGAGAGACAGCAGCTGCTCCCGTACAAAACAGATATGGCTCTGAGGGGCATTTCAAGCTCAAAGCGCTCGTTTCTTGAGTTCGTTTGGGAGGCGATGAGTGGCTGGAGCGACAGCAGCGGCATCAGTACAAAACAGATACAGCACTGGGAGGTATTTAAAGCTCGAAGCGCTAGTTTCTTGAATTGGTTTGCATAGCTTGCCCTCACGGAGCAGCAAAAAGGATGGATTTCTGAGAGTTGAAAGAAGCATAGTTGATTTGACTTTCTGCGCGGTGGTTCAGGCGCTTGCTGTGTAACTGAAGTGATGAGAGCGTGTCTAGTGAGGCGGAAAGCCTAAAGATGCACACAGTGAAATGCCTGTACAAATTTGCACACATCCTGTAGACCAGGTATCCAAAGAATTTGCAGGCGAGCTGTTCTGCACACAAACACTGATGCAGGTTCCCAAATAACCCATGCACATACTCAGCACGAAGCTTGCACACAAAACTGCACACAGCAATGCCCACTCTAACTCTGCAGGCAACATGCAAACAAGGTCAGCAGGCAAGCTGTACCCAGGCTTCATACTCCTTCTCCATAAGCATTCCACAGAGCTGGCTGACAGGTTCTGCCTATCACCTTTACAACCCTGCACACACCTTTCACCAGAGGTGGGCAAGCCAACGGATTAGCAGGGGAAGCCGAGCCACAATAGAGCAAAGGGTCTGGTGAGTACCTTGAGAGCCAATGCACAAGCCTAGCCTTGACAATAGTTAGCATCTAAATCTTGCAACAAACATCATGTCAAAGGGCACCTCCTCGACCCCATTTTTTCTAATCTGGTAGACCTAAAGGGGAAAGAGACCATCCACCTTCCGTGGTCGGACCATTTTTTAATTCCCTTTTTCTGGTCGCCATCAAGCACTGTATCACATACTCAACTAACACAAACCCGAATTTGACCATGGTCCAAACTCTCCCTAGTGAGGTGGACCCAAGAACTCGAAAAGACTAAACCTAATCCTGATCCAGTTGCAGCCAACGAAAGCTTTCACAACTGGATTGAGGGATCACTCAATTTTGTGCTCCCTAAAATATCAATTCAGAAGAAAGCTGGATCTAACAAGTCCGCCTTGTTTTCCCCTAAATGACGTATCTTAAAACAGCAATGTAAAAAATTGGAAAGGGTCTGGTGGAAAGATGTCTCACCCAAGAAGAAATTGGAATATAGGGCGGCTATTGGACGGCATAAGGCAGAAAGTAAAAAAGCCCAAGCCACCTATTATGAGGAAAAGATCGCATCAGCCGCTAATTCCACTAGAGAAACCTTCCTCATTGCCAAAAAGCTACTCAAAGTCCCGGTCCCTCCTGCTGTATCGGACACCTCAAGTCTCCGCTGCAATGAACATGTGGAATATTTCGCTACCAAAGTACAAAATGTCCTCAAGCATCTTCCCCAAAAAAACAGTTACACTCCATTTGAGTATACGAATGCGGGTGGGCATACAACCAAACATCAATTAGAGACCTATACCTCGATGACACAGGAATCATCTTGTCATCAGTAAAAAGTGGGTCGCCACTAGAACCTGCACCTCCAAGTATCCTGAAACTGGTCGTACCAACAATTGCCCCCTTTGCCACTTGTCTGATTAATGCCTCACTGTCTACGGGTTTGGTCCCCCCGGAGTGGAAAAGGGCTATGGTAAAAACGCTGCTAAAAAAACCCAATCTGGATCCAGCCGACCTGGGTAACTATCGCCCCATTTCGCTCCTCCCTGGAATCAGCAAGATGGCGGAGAAATACGTTAACCACACGCTCTCTGCGTTCCTAGAATCCAATTATCTGCTTCACCCCACCCAAACAGGCTTTCGCCCACGCCAAGGTACTAAAACCGCCTTACTAGCAGTGTTGGAAGAATCTAGAAAGATTCTTGACTCAGGAGGGTCATCAGCTATAATCCTCGACTTGAGCGTGGCCTTCGACATGGTGAACCACCGTATCTTGGTTCACCGCCTCAGGAGTGCAGGAGTGACTGGCACAGCCCTACTATGGCTGCAATCTTTCCTTGAAGAGAGATTCTTCCAGATTTTTGAAGGCGATACCACCTCAAATCCTATTCCTTTACAGTGCGGAGTTCCTCATAGTTCATCCTTGAGTCCCACTCTTTTTAATGTCTATATGGCCCCGTTGGCGGATATTGTATCCCCCGTCGGGATTCATATAGTAACATACGCCGATGATACACAGCTGGTTGTAGCACTGAAGCATCCCGACCCGTCATTCAATAACCTCCACTCTTGCCTCGAGGAAGTTGCCAAGTGGATGAGTCTGTCTCACCTAAAACTTAACGGCGAAAAAAATGAGCCTATGATTCTCGGCAACCCTCTAAGTTTAAAAGCAAGCACTATGTGGCCGGCTAGTATGGGCCTGGTGCTGGCCTCAAAAACAGAGATAAAATGTCTGGGAATTTGGCTAGACCAAGACCTTACTTTTAAAGTGCAGGCTAGGAAGACGACTGCCTCATGTTATGGCTTGCTTAGAATGACCCGTAAAGTCCTCCCCCTCCTACCTTTTCAAGCCAAAAAACTGTTGATCCAGGCATTAATTCTTTCAAGGATAGACTATGGCAATGCCCTCTACATAGGGGCACCGAAATCAGTGGTCGCGAAACTGCAGGTTGTACAAAACTGTGCAGCGAGACTGCTGACGGAGACTCCCAATCGTTGTTCAGTAAGGCTCGCGTTATGCTCCCTCCACTGGCTCCCGGTGCAAGAGAGAACTAACTTTAAGGCCCTCTGCGTTGCCCATAAGCCTTTGGAAGGGAGTGGACCTCCTATCAATAAACCCATTGTAGGAGAGTAGGATCTGCTTCACATGGGTACCCCCACTTTTTGCTGGTGTTTCACTGTTTTTTGACCTAGTCTGGCTGTGGCCCTGCTAATCAGGACCCCAGCCTAGCTGCTTCCTCTCTAAAATGGTTTCCATGTATATTAGGTACATTTCTAATTGGATTCTGGAGTGTCTTATAAGCCCCTAGTATATGGTATACTATGTACCTAGGGCATAGGTACCTCAGAGGCCTACCAGGGTCTGAAGCATGTATTATGCCACCCCTGGGAAGCACTCCAAAATGACACCACAGGTATGCTACTGCAGCCTGGGTAAGGTGGTGCCTGCACCCCTTACTGTGGTATAGGCTACCTATATCACTACCATTGCACACACATATAAAACCTATAAGTCACTCCTATGGCAGGCCTTAACAATCCTGAAGGCATTGGTTATTATGGGAGAGGGTGCCCCTGCATGAGCAGAGCCCCTCTGCAGCGTTCAGAGTACCTCCTCTGATGCTGTTTGTGGTGCAGCCTGACCATATACTCTTAAGTGCATTATAACCTCGCGGTAAATGCTAACTTTGGACTGGCTGCACGGAAACATGTCGTGTTTGGTGTCAAACGCTTTGGAATACTACCCCCTTGCCTGTTCTGGCAGCAGGGGTAGCATTCCACCCTTCTAGAGGGAGAGACATGTTCACACTGGTCTACCCGGTAAAGACTTTCTACAGCCTTGGCATAACTAAATGGAGGCCCCTGCCACAGACACGGGTCTGGCCTCCTGCTGCTGACCGAAACTCCGGCAGGCTAGGCCTGTACAATAGGTTTCCTGTCCCAGGGAGGTGTAACCACCTCCCCAGACAGGCAGATGTGTATTGGGGCTGGGCGGGAGCACTCTGGTGCTTTGAAGTCCTGCACTGGGGGCACACTTGGTGTCCCTGTGTCATCAGGGTACATCAGTCAGGAGCGCTTCCAGAGCATCTTCGTCTAGTGGGGGGGTGGTGGTGAGTGATATAGCATCTGGTAGTACTCGCAAAAGGCTTCATTTATGCCCTGATGTGTGTCCACTGTCTCCTCGGCCACCATAGTTATTTCGTGTATTGGGGTATGTGGGGGTTCGTCTCGAAGTATGCGCACCAGGAGTGGGCTGGCCCTGTCAGCTTCAGCGTGTTTCGTATGCCTATAGGCAGTGTAGTCTGCATCTCAGTGTTTCTAGTAGTTCTGCATATTTTATTCGGACTCCCTGCAAGAGAGCTCCCTTAGTGGAGTCGCTCGCTGCTGCCTGCTCGATGTCATTCAGGGAATTCTCGACGTCCATGAGGTTGTTGTGTGTTTCGTGTCATGCCCCTGCTGTAGTGCTAATAGTTATCCCTCTGACCACCGACTTGAATGCGTCCCACTCCACCTGCGGTGTGGAGGCGGTGCCCGTGTTTTCAGCAAAGTAATGGCAGAGACCAGTGGAAAGGGCCTCCTGGAAGACAGAATCCTCAAGCATTTGGGGCCACAGCTTCCAGGTGGGGACTGGGGTGGGGATTCTGCCCCAAGCTAGCGTGACCTCCAATGGGATGTGGTCAGAGAGAGTCTTACCCTGGTACGTTGCGTGCGTGATCTGAGTAGTGATGAGAGGGGAACAAAAGATCCTATCTATGCGAGTGTGTAGTTGATGTGGGTGGGAGAAGTACGAGTATTCTCTACTGGTTGGATACTTCAGGCGCCAGACATTCCCCTAACCCCCATCCTTCAGCCCATCGACATAGTGCATCAGCCTGTCTTATAGAGCCGGACCCACCTAAGGGGGGGTGTGATCTGTCAGTATTGAGGTCCATCACAGCATTATAGTCTCCGCCCAATATCCATGAGTATGCAGCCCAGGACGCCAGAACAGGGTTAAGGCTCAGTAGGAATTTATCCTGCTCGAAATTAGGAGCATATATACTGCCCAAAATTATTTGTGTGCCTTCTAAAGTGCCTCTCACCAGTATGTATCTACCCAGAGCATCCACACGCTGTTCCAGAGCCTTGAAAGGGACCTTGCTCCTAACCCATATGGATGTGCCTCTGGAGCAGGCAGAGTATGATGTGGAGAATACTTGGCCCCTATATTTCTTATGTAGTTTAGCCATCTTGGCAGTGGTTAGGTGGGATTCCTGTAGGCATACTATGTGTGCACGTCGCCCGATTAGTTTTGCATGAATTCTGCGTCGCTTGTGAATAGACCCCAGTCCCGTACGTTCCAGGTTACTACGTTGTAGCTATCCTGCATGTACACTCGGTTTGCACTAGTGGTGGATGCATGTTCAGTGTGGGTAGAGCAGCGGTACTCAGAGCAACATAAGTGGTGGGCCAGATCACGAAAACTTCTAAACTACATTCTGCAATACTCTGGCCAGCTGCAAGAACTATGCTGGCCCAAACCATGTGCACAACAGTGCTAACAGATAACAGTGTACGTGTTGCTTTCGCTGTAGGGGGGTGCATTTCTAAAGGCTGCCTAGTGAGGTGGGAGCATTGCGAGCTCAATGCAGCCCAGACCCCAGGTAGCAGCGTTCAGCATGGATTCGGAACTTCGGGGATAACTGTGCATTGCTAATAGAAGGATTTTGTATATTCACAACAGTGTGACTAACATATTCTGAACTAAAGAACTATCCCAAAAAGCCATTAGCGGTTTGAGGTGTAATATTGCTGAATAATGTTATGCTGGACTCACAATCAGAGTGGGCCGAGAGAGATGTCCTCCGAAGAGTCCGTAGGTATTGGATGCGTTTCTTCTCAGAACCTGCTGGCCGTCTCCAGCGCCTCCGCCTGGTCCCGCGGGGCCTTCTCCAGCGTGGGATTCCCAGTCTTGGCTGTGCGCCCCGGCTTGAAGTGATTCGATTTGCGGATCTTCTTTGGCTTCGGCGATGCAGCTACAGTCTGTGAGGAGGGCCCAGATCCCCCCGGTGGAAACATTATTTCGAGCCATTCAAAAAACTGTCTTTTGGTCGTGGATCACTTTTTAACTTGGCTGGGAACAACAACGCATATTTAATATTCAGTGCCCTGAGTTTTCTCTTTGCATCTTGGTAGAGGGAGCGCTTGCGTTGTACTAGAGCAGTGTAATCCGGGTATATAGGACACTCCCTGGTTCTCGTATTGTATTTGGGACAGTTCCCTCGCATTCTGCAGCAGAGCGTCTGTCTCTATAGTTTAGAATTTTAACAATCAGTGGGCAGGGTTGAGCCCCGGCCGTCGGCCTACCAGATGGAATTCTATGTGCCCTCTCCACACAGAAAAGGTCAGAGAAGCCCTCCGGGGCCACATGGTCTCTGAACCAGCGCGCCATGAACCTGGTAGCATCCGACCCCTCGCAGCATTCCGGCAGGCCTATGACGCGGATGTTGTTGCGTTGTGCCCTCCCTTCTGCGTCGTCCACACTCGCCTGCAGTCCGGCGACTGTTTTTGAAGCTGTGCAAGCTGTGTTCCATGTTCCATGTGCTGCGGTAGTGGCTCTGCCAGTGCAAGCTTACTGTCTTTAATCACTGTGGCCAGTTTGTCATGGTTGGCCTTGAGGGTGAACCCTCTCGTCAGGGAGCAGAGCTGTTGTTCGATGGCCTTCCTCAACTCTCGCACTTACCTCAGTATAAGGCCGAGCTTGTCTGGGGGGCCTCCAAATTAGTAGGCGGGATGCTGTCTGCCACCTGCGAAGTGGGCTTCTTGTCCTCAGTCACCTGGGCATCTGTAGAACTGGCATCCGCCACATTGCCCCTGGGGCACCCCATTTCAGTGGTATCAGAGGGCTCTTACCTTGGATACAGCCAGGAATCGCCAGTCACAGCCACAGGGGCAACTACACCGCGTGCAGTTATCAGTGAGGGTACTGCCGCACTGTCAAAGATGAATGATGAGCCAGCTAGGGTTCAGCAGGCCAGCAGCTATGGGCGAAAGCTTGGCATCCCCCGTGCCTCCCGCTGCGAGTCCTCTCCAGGTCCGTGCCGAGCAGCCGGGGCCAAGCCCTGTTAGTGTCCTGTCCCAAGTGTCCCCTGTGTGGGAGAGCCAGGTGGGGGAGTCGTAGGACCGCTTCGTGGGACCCCCAGGAGATGTAGCGCATCCCCGCAGCAGCTCCCCTCAGTCCTTCAATGGGTCCACCGCAACAACGCCGGGCCACCCAGGGCAGGGAAGGCAGGTGAATATGAGCTGCTGGGACGATGTCGGCGGGCCCAGTAGTCATCTGGTGAGGGCACCTCCAGTGATCCGTGGGCGACCACTGACATTTTCAGTGGCAGTGCTGCAACCCAGGCCATTGACCGTCGAGCGGCCCCGATTCTGAACTGCGCTGTTCAGTACCTCATATCCGTACCAGCGCCATCGTATGGGCCCTCAGGTTCTCCTAGTCATTGGCACAGTGACACTGCTGAGTAACAGATCAGTAGGCCTCACCGTCTTCGCGTGCAGCCACGATTCGGCCTTCAGCGCACGCCTACGGCACGATCCCAGGGTCACCAGCGATAAGCAAGTCACTCAGCGCCGTCTCATCGCTGGCTCCGGAGGTACCACACATAGTGCCAATATCGGCAACAGTTATCACAACACACATAAGTACATAAATAAAACACACTACACTGAATGTAAGTGGAGAAATATTGCTGCAGGTTTATTAGCATAATAAATATGCAAACACGGTGGGTTATCTTACGGGCGATCCCAGGGCAGGCCAGCCCCATGCCGCCTGCCCGTCTGATAAGCCTAGAGTCACCATGGCAACGCCAATTGGTGTCTACCAAATGTTGGGAGGGTCCCCCCCTCCCATCCGTGGACCTCCAGTCCACATGCTTCACACGCCCCCCCGTGATGGGTGGGCGGAGCATACATGGCAGCCCCCGGTTGCTCAGACCCACAACCGCCTGTCGGTTAGCGGGGCGCCGTAGGTCTTCCAGTGGACACGCTAAAGATCCCTGGGTATCCTGGCTTAGCACCACACGGTGCTGCTGCATGCTATACCCCTTGGTATGTGCAGACCCTGGATCGCCCTGTAACTCCTCCTGCAACACAAAGTGAAAATTGTTAGAAAAACCTGCCCCCCCCTTTGTCCCTCCGGATGCCGGGTAAGCGGATGGGCGGGCAAGGCGAACGAGCGGACAAGAGGGCGAGGAGGAGGCGGGGACAGCATATGTACCCCCCTTTGCTCCTCCCCGCCGGAAGCAGCTACCTGTCTGGGGTCTCCCTTGGCCAAACCCAGGGACACGACCTCCCACCCCTGTGCCTTCCTGTGGCACTAAGGCGGCCGCCCTCAAAGGGGCGGGCCGCTGCGCAACCCCCCCCCCGGGCAGCCTTACATAGTGCCAATATCGGCAACAGTTATCACAACACACATAAGTACATAAATAAAACACACGACACTGAATGTAAGTGGAGAAATATTGCTGCAGGTTTATTAGCATAATAAATATGCAAACACGGTGGGTTATCTTACGGGCGATCCCAGGGCAGGCCAGCCCCATGCCGCCTGCCCGTCTGATAAGCCTAGAGTCACCATGGCAACGCCAATTGGTGTCTACCAAATGTTGGGAGGGTCCCCCCCTCCCATCCGTGGACCTCCAGTCCACATGCTTCACACGCCCCCCCGTGATGGGTGGGCGGAGCATACATGGCAGCCCCCGGTTGCTCAGACCCACAACCGCCTGTCGGTTAGCGGGGCGCCGTAGGTCTTCCAGTGGACACGCTAAAGATCCCTGGGTATCCTGGCTTAGCACCACACGGTGCTGCTGCATGCTATACCCCTTGGTATGTGCAGACCCTGGATCGCCCTGTAACTCCTCCACAGCCTTGGGAGTGGCCACCGTCACTACCAGGGCCCCCCACCAAGGTAGACCTATGTACTTACAACCTGCTGCAGCCAAAGCTTTCCCTAGGTCTAGTCGGAGAACATCCATACCTAAACTAGAGGGGTGCCCTTCATCTCCCTCCAGGCACCCTGAGGACTTGGCGTGTATAAGACCATGCCTGATGAAGCCAAGACCTCTTTGCTCTGCGCCATGGCTCCCGGTAGGCCTTTATACCTACAGCATACCGGTACCGGGCTTCTCCCAGGTCCAGCCAAACAAGACTACGCTCAAACGGGCCGGCGGCCAGCGTGTACCAACAGGACGAATTCCCCCGTCCTTTTAAACTCTCCCATGGATATGACTGTAATAACCTACACCAAAATGAGCGATGGTCCAAGGTTCCCTTTGCATGGCTACAGAACAATCCCTTTGACAAGACACTCCTGCCTGGCAGTGCCCATGCGGGAGGTGGTAAGAGATGACAAGCCCGCCTTGCTTCCTCTTTCGCTCCGTTGGAGTACGCCCATCGCATTCCATCAGTCACCATCAACTGTAAGCCTTGCCCTCCCGAAAATTGCTAGTATACCAGGGAGGGACAGGTCAGGGTGACCACAGAGGAGAAAAACTTGTAAAATGCTTCTCTAATTGAATACTGGGAAAGCCAAATGTTCTCCTGCGGAATAGAGCCCAAAGGTGTTACCCCGGTGTTTCCCTCGATCATATGGACCACACGCCCCTGTTGGAAGGCCACTTCCACAACCTGCATAGCTGCCAGCCAGTGCCGGAGGGCGGGAGAAGTTAACCGGAAACGATACTCGCATCAAGGTGCATGTTTCGTCAAACTCAAGGGCGGGCTACTAAGTGAGCAACCATGCTCCGCCCTAGTTTCCGGTGCTATAGACTGTCCCCGTACCCTGATGGAACAAAATGCAATTCCCTTGCTTCTGCTGAGCACGAACCCAGAAGCAATTGCTCACCATGGTTCAATACCTTCCTGCTGCTAATCATTTCCTAGCTGAATGTTGACAAATCCATGTTCTGTAATGGCACTACTTCGCTGCCTGCACCCTTCTGCCAGTGCCTAAAAGACCTTTGTCATGCTGCCTGGCCTAATCAATCTTGCCCTGTTCTAGAAGCACCCGCTTCCGCCGTAGAGCAAACAACTCGCCAGTAACCCCAAACTGGCCCTGATGCGAGACAAACCGAGCCAAGGCACGACAGTGAGTGTACTAGCTAATAGCAGGTCTAACAGCGTCAACAGGCATCCTCAGCTTACAATAGGCGTGCTGGAGTAGGGTATCCAGTGAGAATCATGATGACAGCTTCCCATCTGACCGACCGTGGTGGGACCCACTCCTGTAATTCTAGTACAATGTTCCCTGTTCACCTGTCACTGCCTGATGTACGTGACCTAGGAACATGATCCCCTTTCCTGGCTGCATGCCATTGAGACCAACATCCAGTCCCCGCTAAGTACCACTATCTGCCTACGCTACAATCTTGCCTGGCGTTCCTTCATGCCCAGATATACCACGCGATGATTGCTCTCCTCCGTCCCTGACCCGACCACACCTGGAAGAACAAACACAGCGAGAGGAAGCAGCCTGTGACCTGCCCCACAGCTCTACGAAATCCTCCTACCGAATGGTGTGGGAGCCGTATATTGGACCCCTAAGCTCCAAGGATTGGAGGGGGAGGACGTGCAGTCCTGATTGGAGATGTGAGTAAAGGAGGACATGCGTCCTGGGGTACCTATTGTTAGGTGAAATGAGAGTACCTCTAGTACCTGACGCGTTTAGTACTAATACAGTAGTAACAACTCAAGAGCCCCCCGACTTCGAAAAGCAGGGAGATTAAGGAAGGCTAAGCCCAGACAGACACAGAAAGACCCACCACGTGGCTGGTGTGCCCAAAAACACCATCCTGCATCAAACAGACCCGCTGGAACGACAACAAGAGCCTAACGCTCTACACCCGCGGATGACCCAGGAAGTAACCAATCGGTTAAAAATCGAGTAACTAACAACGGACATTCTTTCAGCATCTGAAGGGCTAGCCATTTCAGAAGTAAACTGGGACCCCAATGCCAGGCATCAGTGCAGGCCTCGGCCCCCGTGGTGTCTGTGATCATTGCCCACTTCCGTGTAAGCCATGGCCTGTGATGCATACTTTCTCCATGATCGCTGAAGCACCCACAAACCACCCTAGCTGTTCCTTGCCGTACCTCCTACTCCGAAAATAATGCCAATGTGCGGCCAAATGCGGCCTCTCACTGCCTCACGCTACGTACTACCAAAGGACACTACCCAGAGGAGCACTCGAAGGCCAATCATAAATAATGTTGCCAGTGCACCACACCAGCCGTTAATAACAGCCAGATAGAGAGCGCTACCTCTCGGTCACCTACAACCTGAGGCACCAGTCCTATGCTCGACCCACGGGAAAGGAGACAGAAATAGTGCTGTTCATGTGCTGAAGGATCATGGCGAGGGAGGGCGACTCCGCGAGCTGGAGCTCGACACGCCATGTATTAAACCATAATAGCTCTAGCGGACTTGGCAAGTCCGAGCGCCGCGCTTACATGGCAAACTTACATTACTCACTAATGCTCGGAGTGTTAGTGGACTCCTCTGAGTCTCTCTCTCTCTCTCTTCAATGGGGCCCGGCCCAAACTGGATGTGCGGCCACAGCAATACAGCTACCCAGAGTTGCCGGGCGGGCCGTCAGAAGACCAATTACTACCAAGAAACAGGAGGAGCCTGAAAGCACTGCACCTGAACCAGTGCTGTGCCTGAAAATTACACCGATATTAGAACCGATGCTACCTCCCTGCTTACGAAAACATACCAGAGGGGCCTAAGAACCAAATCACCAGTCCTTCGCTACACGCCTGGTATTCCCCTCGCAGCACTTTTCAAGCAGTAACCATTCTGTAATTACAGAGGCACGCCGACCCCCCACAGCCATCACCCAGATGGGTATGGGAAAACACTTGCCACTGCACGATTGTGTTACCCCAAGTGCGTAGAGCCTCGTTTAAACATGAGCAGCTGCAAAGGTATTCCTAGCTGAAACTAAGTGACAACAGGGGACTCGGACCAATGTACTCGGAAACTTGAAGATGTAAGGTCTATCGAACATACCTCATCACCTTTGCACAAGAGGAGAGCGGCGCAACCTCGCTGCCCGCCCCACATCTTCGCACGTTCAATCCCCAGTCCTGGTCGCCCGGTGCTAGCATGCGCTTACATCATTATCTGTTTGCTTCAGGCCCTCTGCTACCCCTGGAGGATGTGGCTGTGAGGGACAATAATGCAGCTGGGTCGAGTAAAACCGCACCAAGAAAAGGCAAACCATGTGGCACCATACGGCCATCTAGTAATGGTGTACTTCATTCTTTCAACATATTATTAAAAACTTGGTATACTTTCTGGGCATAGGTTGCACTTCAATATTACCATGATACCCCTAGCCATGAATTTAGCAGCCGGGCCGTTATGCCACACCCTTTCCCCCTGGCGGCCTACCTAATTTGTATCAAGGGCAAACCTATTAAAGACAAGAGCCTTCAGAGTCCAGGGTCTATAGCAAGATTGCCTCAAAAGCTGTGGCAACTGGCGAATTTCCCCCCAAACAGTGTGCCACCCAAGGGAAACTCCAGCACCGCCCAGCAGCACTACACTCCTAGATATTGTTGGGCAATTACTCCATTATCTTTGGCTTAGTAAGGCGGTGCAAATATAAATTGAAGCTGGCCGTACTAACCGTATCACTAAGCAGGGATGACAACGGAGCGCTTTGTATAATCGTGGGTATTCCCTAATGCCGCCATGCCTCCCGCTACGGTCTGGCCAGCTCCCCACTCCGGAAACGCCGGCTGACTTCACCGGAGCGTTCCACCCCCATCTCGGCGTGTACTACATTAACCAAACATTCCTGCTTTATCATAAGCACTCAGTTACTAGGCCGACGGTGGAGCCAACCTTAGCCCCGACCGTGCCCCATGCCTGTCGTACCCACCTATGGGAGCGGCCTCCTAATGCCGGAAGTTCTAATTGCATACTCCCCCCCCTTATACTAAAGCGGATTCATTTCAGCGTGGCCCCATGGCCGTGTAACTGCCTGAAAACCAAAACTGACTGCCATTGCCGCGGACCACCATCTGTGGGGGCGTCCTCAGTATGCCTACAATCTAAATCGCTGCACACGCCTGCTGGAGCGGCCTCAATTAGCTGGGCACGAAACCGTTGAAATAAATCCTCCCAGGGTACTTCCGCGCGGATAGCACACACACACACCTCATTGATCGCACCATGCCAGCAATCCGTGCCGCCAATACCGCTACCCCCGCCTACAGGGCTGGTGCTACCCCGTGACGTTAAGCGTGCCTGACCCAATAGGGGACTGAATACCATACCCCAGCGGCGAGACTTCCATGCCGTGCGCTAAACCATTGGAGTAATTCGTTATATGAACGAAGTTGCAAGGGAAATCAGTTGCAACTAATTACGTAATGCCTCTATTACAAAAGCTTTGCTGTACACTACCTCCTGCGGCACACAAGCGCCGATCGCACCCACACATCAAGGTCACTAAATGCAAGCATCAAAAGCTGTTTTGTTTCGACACCCTTCTTGTCTGCACTAAAATCGCCATAGATTTCAGTGCTACACCCCATACAACGCCATAGGCATCACGCTATGCTCCCACAACGCGTCCCCTTTCTCTCCGAACTCCTAATGAAAGCGACACCCCGCACCTATGATCGGTGAAGTCACCGACATTCCCGGAAGATTCCCCCCACTGTCTTCGACCTACACCCTCACGCCTACTGTGCCCCCACCGCCATGAAAACGACACGCGGCTTCAGCTTGCTGGATGGCGTGCCCCAAGGGGCGGAAAGGGGGTCAATTGAACTTGCGCAAACTGGCAGAGTGGCAAAAATTGCGGGGGGACTCACCAAGAAAACCAAGCCGGCACCCACCAACGCGACGATGTCTGATGCACAGCGATGAATCCGACGCCAGACAACCAGGGCGAGACAAGCGGCAGTTGAAGACACCTTTGAAGCTAGCGCCCCATCCCTGAAGAGCAGCACTGTCCCATGCATGCAGTACAAGCCGCCTCACGCAATCTGCCTTAAAGACGCAAGGCCTATCACACCACGAGACTGGGGGAGGGGAGAAACCCCGCCGGGCAATGACAACACTTTTTTTTTTTTTTTTTTTTTTTTTTTTTTGGAAATGGAGCTAAAGGATTGCGCAGAATATAGGCTGTTCGGCATTATCAGCAAGCTCGAGTTTGTCCCCCGGTTCCCCAGACCACATCCGCTCCCTCGCTGATGCAACAAAGAAGGTAGGACAATGCGGGCACCGATCCCGCCACCTCTCGCATGCTAAGCGAGCGCTCCACCACTTGAGCAAATTCCCTTCCCAAAGCAACGCACTGGCTCGAGGCCGTTGACGAGCCCGTTCAGATAAATACACCCATGCGAACTGACAGGAGCTCCGGGTCCCCGCTGGCGAGCGGGGATGGCGCGCGCGCCCAAACAAAACCCCCCGCGTGCGTGAAAACGCCCCGGACGCGACGGCCAAAGAAAGTCAGGAGGGGGGGTGAAATTCCACATGTCGCAAACTGGCGAAGCGACCACGCGCCAGCCAACTCGCGCCAGACAGGCCCCAACGCACCCACATCGACAAAGAAACAATACACCCAACCAACGAGTCTGGTGGAATGCCGTCAGGCCTGGGACCACGCCCAGGCTGGGCCAGAGGCCCGCACCCGCCACATCTCGGGCATCAAGGCGCACGCAACCATTCCAAAGCAAAATTCCACATACACAGAAGGAGGACGATGCAGCCCATCGTCTCTGTCGAACCCGGGAAACAGCCCGGGTCTAGTTTTAAAACGGGTTGCCCGCTCCATCGTCCCACGGCATGCAGCAAGTCCCGTGAGAGCAGGTCCCGCGAGCACAAAATTACCGTTAAAAACACCCATTTCCCCGGTCATAAATGAAGCACATTAGCTCTTAGGGGAGGAAAAGACCAAGTGAATCGCCCAGAATCACAGGATGGGAACGCGTCCCCGAGGCCCGAACCCCCGGTATCCTGCACCAGAATCGGCAACTTCCGTGGCTGCGTGAGTCCCCCAGCATGCACGCGCTCCAAATTACCGTCCAAAACACCCATTTCCCCGTCATAAATGACGCACACTAGCTCGTAGGGGAGGAAAGGACCAACTGATTCGCCCAGAATCACAGGATGTGAAAGCGTCCCCGAGGCTCGAAAACCCCCGGATATTGCTCCCACACGCAATCGAAGCGTCACTGGGTATTTCACCTGTGTAACCAAACAAACTCACAGCGTACAAGCACCTGTGCAATTGTGCGAGCCAGGTCCGGTGTTATACCGTAATCCCATGGCATCACTCCCTAGAATATTCGGCGAGAAGGAGTCCGCCTCCCGGACCACAGAAACCAGGAACCAGAATGAAGGGGGCCCCACTACCTTCCATGAAAGGGGCAATGGTGCGCCCTTGGAGGGGCCCTGCACCAAAGCACTGCCCCTGCGGGCCCCACAAGATTCACGCGGTTGGTTGGACAAACAACGCTGGGGACGAGAACCTGAATTGTGCATGGCGCGTAGAGGCCGCGAGGCCTCCATGATCGGCACCGACAAAGTCCGGTGAGACAAGTGAAAGCCTATTTCAGCCGACATCAGCACAACGTAACATACGGGGGGCGCCCATCCCCGGAGATAAGTGCGGACATCCCAGGACATCCCCACTGGTAGGCCGTACAGCTTCAAGTTGCAAGTAACAAAAGGATGCCTCTTTTGAAATTAGCCACCAGCTGACCCACCTACACCCCACCCACTCCGCAATCCTCTTGGCACACGCTCCTTGCAGCAGGCACACCAACCCTCTGCACGAACCTCACGGAAGTCAAAACCTCAACTACACAACATCCCGCTCGCTCTCCAGAAGGACAAAGAATCACACGAACTATCTGACGTCAATGCGAGGCCCGGCAATTGTCGCGGAAGATACGCAGCCCGTGCTGAACTGCTACACCCCGCCACCAAATTCCCCTGCAGGGGCAGTGCATGCGAGACGACCACACCAACAACCCAACCTCCGAGCCACAAACTCCACGACTCACCGCACACAGAAGAGGCGCACCAGCCAGACCAGCGGGCCACCCCGTGGCACCTCGCCAGCAAACGATGGACGACGAGCCCCGCCAAGGCGCGCGAGTCACGACCAGGCCCGGAGACACCAGCGACGAGACGACGCAAGCCCTTCAAGGCGAACGAGCGGACAAGAGGGCGAGGAGGAGGCGGGGACAGCATATGTACCCCCCTTTGCTCCTCCCCGCCGGAAGCAGCTACCTGTCTGGGGTCTCCCTTGGCCAAACCCAGGGACACGACCTCCCACCCCTGTGCCTTCCTGTGGCACTAAGGCGGCCGCCCTCAAAGGGGCGGGCCGCTGCGCAACCCCCCCCCGGGCAGCCTTACAGAGCGTGCCGCAGTGGGCACAACCGCCGCTCATCACAAGCGCCGCCACAAGCCGCGGCACACACCGTCCTATACAGGGCCGGGTCCATAGCGAACCCCGGCAACGGCCGATCACAGGCCGCCCGCCCGCCTCTGCAAACATGCCTCCTCAGTGCCTCCGTATGGTCGCAAGGGGATGAATAGGGGCAGGCCACGCTAGGATGTTCAGCCCTCGTCCATGGCACCCTCGTGGACACCAGCCCAGCTCTCAACTCTCCTCCAGGGCAAGCCGCCGTTTATGCAGCTTACGCACCGCTCCCTGGCCACATCTCCGACCAGAGCAGCCGGGTCCCGGCACCGGATTTGACTGCAAGTGCCCCTCAGGTATGTGGTAGGGTGTGCAACAGGGGGTTTAATGGCCAGTGGAGTCCGATCCGGCAGGATTACGGCAGGATTACACGGGTCCGGGCACGGAGCTCGCTCACCGGGCGTCTGCCATGCTCGGCAGTTGCAAAACATACAAGATGATGGACGGAATGTTGCACATTGACAAAGCATTCACCCCAGTCACAGATCTGGGTTTAATCCATCATTATTTTGCTCACCACGCCACCCCAGTTCAGACATGGCCATATGCAAATCAGTCTTGATCCTGTGCCTCATGGGAACAGTCCAGCCCGAACTGCCAAGCCATGTCTTCCCAGGACTGGAATCAAGCATCCTAGGACCGGTTTCGGGGTTTCACCCCTCTTCAGACCGGTCCTAGGATACGTGTTTCCGGTCCAGGGAGGACCTGGCTTGGCAATTCGGGCTGGACTGTTCCCATGAGGTACAGGGTCAAGACTGATTTGCATATGGCCAGGTCTAAACTGGGGTGGCATGGTGAGCAACAAAACGATGGATTTAGGCCCAGATCTCTGTACTGGGGTGAATGTATGACATTGTTCTGCATTCTGTCCATCAACTGTTGTTTTTGCATGGTCGGCAGTTGGCCATGCCCCGCAGAAAACACTGATTTATGTGTAAGGGACGGAGAGGAGCTATCCAGACTCAGTAGTGTCACTGCCCCTGTGATGGAAAATAGACATCGTAGTTTGAGATATAGTGCAGCTTCAGAGGCCTCACCAAGAGATAGTACAGAGCCCACAGAACGGCCTAGTGGGGTGCGTGAAAGGAAAAAGTGATATGGACATGTATCTTTGCTTGTTGTTTTGGGACATTACAAAACATGTGTCCTGTTTGTAGTGACACATTTGATTATGCACAAATTGTGCCTTATGGCAAAACTTATTTTTTAATTTGTTGGTGATGACATATTTAAAACCTGAAGTTAAGTTAGTAAATATGAAAATTAGCAGCAAGATCATGAAATGCATTGTTTCTTCATTTCTTACTTTAGAAAAAATTGCGTGTTATGTCGGCACGTCTTGGTTTGCCTTCTGCTGCCCTTGAACCATCTGCTGGTTGATGGGGTGGACATGGCTCATCGTCATCATCTGAATCTGGATCATACAGGTCCAGCGTTATGCCTCTTGTTGTAGCTATGTTGTGCAGCATGGCACATGTAGCCACAATTTTACTGCTGGTTTCAAGACTGTACTGTAGTGCACTGCCACTCTTGTGTAGGCATCTGAAGCGACTATTTAGCAGGCCAGAGGTCCTCTCTATCACAGAACATATGTGTTTTTATGTGCTGCGTTGTAACAGTGCTCACTTGGAGTGGAAGGATTCAGATATGGGGTGAGGATGAATGAGTGCACAGTATATGCGCTGTCTCCTACAATGACACGAGCAAACAATGATTCACTGTCATGAGTTACTGCTTCTGTTCTATTTAAGAGATTTACCTATTCGATATCCTCCTCCAAATTCACCACCATTTAGCCATGTGTAGAGTCCACTATGGCGAAAAATAAAGAAATTGTGTGTACTACCAGGGAATCTGGCCACTATATCAGTTATGATATTTGAGACATTGCATATCACTTGTATGTTAAATGAATGGCTACATTTCCTATTTCTGAAGATCTACTTATTTTCATCGGGAGGAAAAATTGCAACCTGTGTCCCAGCAATGCAGCCAATGACGTGTGGGAATTGTGTTATCTGGTAAAATTTCAATTTTCTGAGCTGCAAGTCCTGTGGTGTGTCAGGAAATCTGATGTATTGACTTTCAGGAGCATTGGAACCAGAAATGCATTAAAAATGAGTGACAGTGCACTTTGGGACACCTCCTGTTGCCGCTCGTGCCCCCTGGTAGCTTTTTGAGGCTAAGAGGTGCAGGGAACATAACATCTGCACAGTGGTGGGAATAGCATTGCTTCTGCGAGTGTGACGCTGCAGCTGTGGGTGCAGTTCAGCTATTAAGTCTGATATCATTGCAGAATTTAATCTACTTTTCCTCCTCAATCTGGCCGAACAATGTTATGTGCCTTTTGAAAATGCGCTCTTGTCTCCTCGTCCTCTGCAAACCTGCCAGGATTGTCATCCTCCTCGCCATGACGTAGAGTAAAGCCATTGTGGAAATTCTGATGCACTCTCAGTCTGTTTATATAGGTTGCACCTGATTACCACCTGATTTGAGTTGGTGGTAAATTGCACATGCAAAATCGCCATTTTGCAAGGATTCCTACATTGAATTTGTGATGACCTAATTGCAACTCCCAATTTGTGGGTCGTAATTTGGTATTGCAATTTAAGGGAATAGCAAATGTTGTGATTCTGTAATTTTGGGCTGTGAATGCCTTTCATACATTCAGAAAGGCTATTTTGCATTTGCAAAAGGTCAAATATAATGATTTGTACCGTTGGCGAATGCAAACTTGTTTGATACATATGGCCCAAAGAGTTTTTCTTAGTTGCATTTGCTCCAAGATCCATTGCAATCTGGAGTCTGGAGGTGCTCCATATAATTTACCTTATTGACTGTAATATTGTACTTGAGTTGACTAAACAAACTAATATATTTTTAATTTTAGCAAGGAATTCACGTTCTTTTGTTTCCTCTCAGACCTCAGTACTCTGAGTATAAGGTAACCCGATTGATGTAGGTATACTTATATCACAAGGATTCTCCATAGCAGTCGAATATTATCAAGGGCATGTTTGTCAGATTTTGTTTGTAAGAATAGAGGCAATAACATTTTTTTAATTGATTTTCAGATGTGATGTTGTTTGCTGTGAATGGGAATATCTGTAAAGCGGGCTTACCTCCAGCAGCTTACCTTGACAATCACAATGCAAGAGCTCTTAATTTGGGCATACTGGATAACCCTACGCATGTTGTCTTCTCCCCCGACGGGCACCTATATGTGGTACAAGGAACACGGCTATATATGGGACCCATACCTTCAAATCCACCAAAGAACTGGATACAAGATATCGCAAAGTGTGTAGGAAAAGCAGACTGGGATAAATTCAAGTTCCTGTTCTTCCACCCGAATGGCACGCTCTATGCAACTACGCATAAAGGTGAGCTCTATTCCGGACCTCCTCCAAACAATAAGAATGTGCCCTGGTTGTACATACAAGCTACCAAAATTGGTACTTGAAGATGGGACCAATTTTGTGCCCTCTTCTTTGATCCTCAAGGTATCCTGCATGCAGTAAGAAATGTCCTCCAACCAGCGTAGATGAAAGGTGGATTGATTCGAGCCAGATCATCGGCCTTGGGAGAAAGTGGAGTGGTTTAAGCCACTTTATGTCTTTTAGTCCTGATGGCAAACTTTGGTGTGTCTCCAAAGATGACGGGAAAATCTACTCTGCACCTCCGCCCTCCCATGCCCAAGATAACTGGATTTCTAGAGCCCAAAATCTCGGGATCGGATACTCCTACAGATTCATGGCCTTCATACGGGACAAAACTGTAAAGCGCATCGTGGCCTTAGATTTCCAGCCAGACTTCGGGAGGATCCTCTCCACTGTTCCTGAGGTGGTGACAGAGCAAGTCTACGACAACAAGAAGAGTACAGCTCCCTTAAATTCCATATTTACGTGAGTATGATATCATGCTCTGCATTGCTGTGCTACTGTAAATACATCTAGGATAGGACACCTGAGGACCGAGCTTCTATATGGCCACAACTTTAGCAACCTCATAGTGGTCACCTTGAACCTTACTGACTGATTGCATTTCTAGACTGTGCCCTATGTTTAGAGGCTTCTTGGCGCTGTTTACCAAAATGTGCTGGCCTAGAACCATAATGATGCTGTTTATGTAAAAACCCCAGTGTAGTAGCAGCCTGTGAACTGGATATCATTTCAATATTTATCCGACTCAATGTAGTTGACAGTTAGTCTTAAACCCTAAGAGAAAAGTGTAAAGGGGAAATTGAGAGGTGGGCTTTGCGAACGTTTCTGAGTACTGTAGCAGAGTACATGTGGTAATCCCCTTGAAAATCTTTGCATGAGTAATTTCAAGCTGACTTTTGAAATTCACATAGATGAACTAGAAATATTCTGTCAGCAATAGGAAGATAATGAAGAGGTCGTCTAGTAACTTACACTGCATGTGCCTTTTTTAGTCTGTATATCAAAATGTTTTGTTCCTAACTCCTGAAATAAAAATTGAAAATCTGTAAATGTCTCAAAGTCAAGGATTATGCTTTCATTGTTGGTACCCTAACCAGCAGTGAAGTAATAGAACACACAGCAGACGTTACTGAATATAAGATAATATTTCAAATAATAATGTACATTAGAAATATAAAAAGAAACATATGCATTACAAAAAAACAACTCCTCTCCCATGTCGAACAGCACCTAATAATCCTATCAGGATCCAGTTGTCCCCTTCCTTATCCTTTCTTCGTGTCATAGCTGTACTCCCAGGTTTGTCTGTCCATGCATGCTGCCATTCTTATTTTGTTTCACAACCTGGTCAACATAAGAAAAAATCAAAAAGAATAGCACAGCTGCCTGTAACCACCAACACTCTTCCTGGTAAATCATACAGGCATCTATATCAAGTAATTCCCTAATGGAAAAATAATGTAAACTGCACAATATTCCAACCTCTTTATGCTAACATCAAACCTCATCAGATACATTGATCACATATACATAAAGCAAGCTCCACTTCAGACACATCAGGGTAAATTTTGACAAACGGCTTTCCACAACAAAGTAGGGGGTGGGATAATCCTCTCCTCTATATCCTTTAAAATCATTTATTGTACTATTTCTTGCTGACTTTCATAAAAGCCACCCATTCACCAGCTTGAAGCGAAAAAGGTGAATATGAAGGCAAGTCAGACAACTTCATAATGTTGACTATTCTGCCATCCACCAGAAAGCCTTTGAATGCCAAGCGCCTCCTCAATGAATGGACCCCAAAACTGGTAATGTAGAAACTTGAATAAGTACCTTTCATATTGGGATGTCTAACATTTCGACAAAGATATTCTCTTACCAAATCATCATGGGTCTAGTAAGGCCAGAAAGGGGCATGGGGAATTTATCACTTCCAATAAAATCAAATACCACTGGGGTCAGTATTTGAGTGTGGTAAACACAAGTATTTTAATATTTATTGCACCATAATCCGAACGTACTTGTAAATACTGAAACAAACCAGTCGATGCAAGGAATTCTTGAGTTAATATCTACCACTGGCAATAGCTCAAGGCCAGGTTCCAAGTCATCATTTTTCTCCAACCTTGTAACTCTAGATGAAAACCTGTCAAACGCAAATCATGGTTCTGCTCCAACAGGAGCAGTCCAGCCCGAACAGGCAGGTCCGCTTCCTCCAGACAGGCACAAGCAACCGCAAACAATTTCATCCTACTGTGGTATTAATTTGTGAGCTATAGATGTAGACCCATGGCACCCGTGACCATGGGACCTATGTCTCGGCACACCATTCTTATTTAGGGCATTTATTACAACAAACACCAAGGTGATGCAAGAAATACTTGACTCTCTGAACCCGGTGGATGGTAGCTGTTGCTTTGGATCCATGGAAGATCAATATAATTGATCACAATAAATTAATTTCTGATGATAAAGATGGAGGGTTGAAATAAATAAATTGGGGTTGAACATAGTATACAAGATGAGCCATTAAATATTCTATTGTCTGGGATCCACTCAATTACAACGCAAAGCCTAACTAGAGATGATACATCTGGTTTTGAGCATTTACTTACAACCTTGATGAAGTCTGTTTAGGACAAAATGCGTTGGCTGGGCTGAATTCATGTTTTCTGTAATTACGGGTTAGACAATTTATGTATTTCATCTATATTAATTATGATTGTGGGCATCCTCAATGATGAAAATGTGAAGTTTCTCAAAAAGATTAATGTTGTGATCAATGATAACATGTGTGGATAATAAACACTCCTGCCCTGTATGTGCTAAGTGGTTTTGTATAGTGATTAGTTGGCGATAGAATCACAAACAGTTGAGTGTCTGGGTCTAACTAATAAACTAATATGGATAAATACTAGTGCGACTGTCCTATTGTCCTACTGCCTTCCTTTGTCTCATAAAATCAAGAAATACTTGAATTAATCTCAGTCACTGGCTATTGCTAGGAAACACATTCTAGAC
Organism: Triturus cristatus; assembly: GCF_964204655.1. Classification (NCBI taxonomy): domain Eukaryota; kingdom Metazoa; phylum Chordata; class Amphibia; order Caudata; family Salamandridae; genus Triturus; species Triturus cristatus. Next base: position 1,196,921,892 of record NC_140582.1, on the reverse strand, counting down.
CATCGTTTTCACCCACTATCCCACTCTAAACAGAAAGCTACCATGCGCAAATCAGTCTCAGCCCTGCTCCATTAGGTACAGTCTAGCCGGAAATGGAACCTCTGGTCCCCTCCAGAGAGGAAAGCAAGCAACCCCAGACTGGTTTCAACATATCTAGGTCTTGTTGGTGATATCCTGTGGCACAGTGAGCACAGGGCTCATGTTTTGAGCATAACCATCACAACAGTTATTACAACAATTATTTGGGAATGGGGAATAACAGGATTTTGGTGGAAACTGCAACTAAATCTGCACGTCTCAGTAACTACTGGGCTATTTTCCTATGTTAAATTCCATTAAGTTTGACCAGCCTAATTGTATTAGGGAATGCAGACTATATTACACCTGGTATTTATTGGATGTAATAAAGTGACCACATGTTGGAATCTTTACTCCTGCTCAACAGGGCTTTGCACATGTGTCAGAATTGAACGGGCCGATTAGATCCAGGCTCTAAATCTTTAACAAGATAAGTTATAACATGTATGTGGATAGCACACAGTTCCATCTCAAGCTTGAAGAGGATCCTGGTAACCTTCCTAGTTTCTTACGGTATCTAAAATATCTCTCAAAAAATTCCAGAGGGTTCAAAACCATGCAGTCTGCCCGCTGTTTCAAAAGAAACTTTACAACTAAGTCCGTTCTGCGATTGGACTCCAGTATTGGCTCTCACTAACAGAAAGATCTTCTTTCAAATCACACGTTGCTCCATTGCAATGCACTGAACTGCTTTAGGAAGTAGTTTGTGTCTTAGCAACTGACAAGAAGCCTGAAAGCCAACACGCGCATACTGTTGACCGAACAATTCAGGTACAGCAGATCCTTCAATGAATAATGTAATCCCTACGCTGCATTATATCTCTAAAATCACTTCTCTGTAGGGATGTCTTTACTGTAAGTGAGTTTGTGACCTTTAGGTATGTTTGTAATGCAAGTGCATATGACTTGTAGAGCAACAGAGCACTGTACATAATGAGGTTTTTACACTAGGTAGTCTATAAGCGGACTGGCATACAGTGTCCTGGGCTATACCCCATCTCTCACTGGCCCCTTCTCACCTCATAGGTGATGGTTCTTCTCTGAGGTAAGTCCAAGAGCTGCATATAGTGTTTAGTAAGCAATCCTTCCTGAAAAGATGGATATGTCAGAAACCGGATTATGCATGTGAAAACAAAGGATTAATGCAATGTGTGTTTTTCTCCATGTCCACAGCAATCACAAGGTTCATGCAATCACATAATAATTGGTCCATGACCCTCAAGATGGAATATTTGCTCGGAAAACAGCAATGTTTTAATATTGTAGAACTGCTGAGAGGAAGTGGCTACTGATCTGCTTTAACAATGTTCTAGTTTGTGTGGATCACCTGGTTTTTAGATCTCTGCTTTGAGGTTAGCCTTACTAATATAAGCTCCTGTAAACAGACTGTAAGTGTTAACCACTAGTGCCTGTCTTTTAAAATAAGGTCCACTGCTGCGAAGTTGGGGTAAAACGTTCTGGTCAGGTTACACGTGACAATGTGTGCACAAGCATTTGTACTCATCAGCCAGCTTAGCGAGTGAGACTACTGCCTGAGTAGATTGCATCTTTCATACATTGATCATGATCTGTGCAGGCTTCTTAATATTATTGGGTATCAAAAAAGAAATATATATCCATTTGTTTGTCTATAGTAGGAGTCTAGTGCTTTTCAATATTCACTTTTGTAGCTAAACCTGTGTTTAAGAAGCAACTTCTCACTGATTGAACCAAGAGAAATGTTTTTAAAGTCTGTTTAATTAATTTAAAAAAATGTCAAGTGTGCAAATGTAATGATAATTTGAGCATATTTGCACTCCCTCATGTGCTTTGGATATTGCAGTATTTTCCTGATTCTGCGTTGAATGAGTTTGGGGCCTTGAATTTCTCTGCTTGACTAAGTTAATTATCTACAGGCCAGTGTAAAAGCAGAAATCTGTAAGAGTAAACAAAAGAATGGGCACCCACAAGGCTTGAAGAATTGCAGCTTTTGTTGCTGCTGAGAACTGCAGTTAAGACAGCTCGCATACAAGACTGCAGAGAGATCGGGATTACAGGGAGAAAAATCAGCCCTTATATACAGTTGTAGAACCTTCAGACTTGTTAATCATTAACATTAGCACAATGGTGTGAGCATTTCACAAATATGTCTACGTGTACATTTGCTTTATACGTGACGCTCATGATCATGCTAATATTAGCCAATTGCCTACGCTACTGCCTCCTGATGTAGAGTTTGAGTCGGTTAGCTTGTTTTTGTCAAACAAGCACTGTTTGATCTAGTCAGCAAATGCTTTTTCTCTCTGCTCTCTACACACAATTTCCTCACATGATATTTCCCATACATAAACACTTTATGAATGAATGAATGAATGAATAAGAGATTTATATAGCGCATAGTTACCCTCGGGCATCCCAGCGCTTGTCCAGGGTGACAACCATACAAAGCAGATAAATCAGCAGCGTCAGGCAGGGAAAAGGTAAGTTTTGAGAAATTTCCGGAACCGTAAGATGCACGTCTCTGAGCGCAAACTCAGGGGAAGTCTGTTCCACAGAATAGCTATGTTGACCGAATATCTTCGCCCACCGGCCCGCGCCCTCTTAACCCTGGGGACTTGAAGAAGATGTTTTTGGTCAGATGTTTTTTATCCCAGCAGAAACAGAGCAGATTGACATGTTCCAGTTCAGAGAGCTATTTCTAAGAATCAACTCGCTGAACTGGTTTTTGTACATGGGTGAAGGTTAGGGAGCAATTTCTCAGAATTGAGCAAGGTCCAGCGACTGGCACGTAGACAGTACATTTTCAATCCATTTGCTTCTTGCTGAATTTCAGACAGTTTATTGTAACCATTTGTGTAACATGGCGCTGTACCTGACAAGTGAGCACATATTATTTCTAAGCAGGTAAAACACAGAAATTAATGTAAAACTATAGTTCAATTTAATCTATCCATTCACTAAAGGAGCTAATTAATTTTTCATCTTTCACAGACGACTCTTTGAACCTTAGTTTAAAATAATTTCATCATTGCTTTCATTGTCAGAAATGTTTATTTGCATCAATTCAATAATTACTGTTTGCATCAGTATTCAATCTGCTTGTTTTGATACCATCGCAGGGAATTTTGCCAGATGTCCCAATAGTTGACCGCATATCGGCAGGCAATTTAATTAATAAACAACAGCCTATTATTAATAGGAATATTTTTATGAACACCATTCCTATTTTCCAACCCTGTGCGCTCAACAAATCCCAGAATGAACCTCCTATATCCCATGTGCCACAATCCCTCTGTGCCTCTATACTTATATTATGCAGTCTTTTTATTGCTTCCCTAACAGTAACAGAGGAGTCGGGGATATAGGCACAACACGAAGCACCTATTATTGTACAGACTCCTCCCTTCTCTGCCAGCATCATATCAAGAACAATCCTATTTTGTAGGGAAACTAATCTCATGGCCTTAAGTTCTACTGTAATGTTCTCTAGTATACCTGATGTTTCATTTATTGTTGCTTCCAGTAATCGCGATAATCTACGTATATTAATGGAGTTAATAGGTGGACCAATCCATGGTAACACCCCTTTAAATATATCACCTATTTCTGCTGCTGTATCTCTTTGGTCTGCACTTCTTTTGCCTTTACGTGTTGCATGTCTTTGTAGCTCGCTTTGTATATCTTTTATGTCTTTTATTGTTTTAGCAGGTAATACAAAACCCAGGTGACAACAACCATTCCAATTTGTTGGAAGCTAAGTATATGCTTTTTCTCCACAAATAAAATAAATTGAGTCACCTATATAAATGGAATGTTATCATTTTCAGCAGTCATATCGAATTTCGTATTACAAAATTTGTACTACGGCCCACCTGATGGGTACCATTAGGTTTAATACAAATACTCCCTATTGGGTTGTGTTTTTTTATTTATTTATTATTTTTAAAATGGTATGTCCTTGTTAACTCGTTTTGATGGGCCTACTAACCTTGTACTCATATTTTTATATAGGAAAGGGGAAGTGAAGATACCAGAAAGTGGAAATGTTGCACTTCCCCACTGTCAGAATATCTGCTATATATTTGTTATATAATACTCCTGCTGACTGCTCCGTAGGTGTCCCTGCATCAGCGGTCCCTCTTCTTATTTTTTGCAAAACGCCTATTATCTCTATCTTTACTATTGTTATATATAGAGCATAACCGGATGCTCTGAAAGGGAAAAGAACGTGAACCAAGGGTAATCATTGGTTTACATAAGCTGGGAATTGCAAACATATCCAGCAATCTCCCCTTATTAATACCTATTGGTATGATGCAGCAAAGTCACAAAGGAATTGTGATGCTTTTCCTCCCTGTGGACAATTTCCTCAGGTGACAAAGTGTATGCGGTTATGGTAGTCGGAGGTGTTGGCGGTGGGACAATCCAATCCAATAGATACACAGTGATTAATACTAGCAATTATAGGCATAATATGACCCCAGGTAAGCACATTTTAGACTTGTATAATTTTCTCTTCTCCATTTTTATAGTTGTATATTCCTTATGCATACCTATGTATCTTTTATCCATTTTTCAATTAAATGTAGTCCTCATAATGACACTATGTTGTGAATTATTACTGTAAATCTGCACAATAATAAAAACTAAACACACTAAAAGCATAAACACATATAAGGTGAGGGTATAATACACAATATACTTGGAGCAGTTACTTTTTAATATATCAGAGGTGCTTTGAGGACCCCATGATACTTACCTCCCAAACATATTCATGTCATTTTTGTAAGAGACGACCCTTTTGGTTATGTACATCAACCGCTAATGTTGCCACACTTATATTGCGGGAGTATCCACTGTACCTCACCCCAAATGCTGCAAAGGCACACTCTTTGCTACACAGCGTTCTGTAGACTAATTGCTCCCTGATGAATGTTCCTACACTTTTCTTTTATGCGAATGAGCTAATAACCCTGATAGTAGTGCATGAAATATACCCTAGTTGAATTTTCTCCATCTGAAAGTATTCTATCCAAAGCTTCTTGTAATGCTATGATGCTTAACTCTCGCATCAGTTGATATTCTAGCTGATCAAATACTCCCTGAAGGTAAGTAAGTGCGTCTTCGTTGTTTATCCCACTACAAGTCTCGAAGTTAAGTATTGGTGTCAAAATATCGGTTACGATAATATCTAGCGGTAATACTCTATTTCCTCTAGGAGATCAATGACCGGAGTTACTGACATTTCATCTCGTTCTTCTTTGTGGATCTTAAATTGTATCTTATTTCTTCTTTGATCAGTTCTGGTGTTGGCATGTGCTGCTGACCTGGGTCTTTGCTGGACGCCATCTCAGGGGGTGCCCTCTTGATATGTCTGGCGTGGATCCAGGATTTGTGGTTGGTGCACTTTACTGCAGTCTGTGTTGCTAGCAGGACTTGCTCCGGACCCTTCCAGCGAGCTTAGAGACAGTTAGACCTTTGGAATGATTTGATCAGCACCCAGTCTCCTGGCTTATACTTGCACCCTTCAATTTGCAGTGGTTTTGGAAGGGTCCCCTTCACCTGCTGGTTGATGGAAGCAAGAGTGTGCGTAAGTGACATGCAGTAATCATTCAACAATTCATTGGTCATCATAGGCAGAGCATTTTCGTCTGGCACTCCCCACGCAACCATTGGCAGCCCAGTGACTATTTCATGTGCACTGAGTTTGGTCTTGGCATCTGGTTTGCTCCTCAAGCTCATTAGGACAATTGGCAAGGCATCCATCCAAGTCAGTGGTGTGTCAGCACACACCTTTGCTATTTTATTCTTCAAAATGCCATTTTTCCTTTCCACTGGAGCAGCGGCCTCTGGATGATAGGCACAGTGTAGTTTCTGCTGTATTCCCAAAGCCTTGTATGTCAACTTTATTATTTTCTTTGCAGAAGTGGCTGCCATTGTCTGACCATATTGTTTTTGGGACACCAAACCGTGGAATTAGCTCTTTTATTAGACACTTGGCTGTGGAGATGGCATCATTTGTTTTTACTGGATATGGCTCTTATCCCTTTTGAGTACATACACACCACCGCCAGGATATACCTATACTTGTTGGTAGGTGGCATTTCCACATAGTCAATTTGCAGGGGTTCAAATGGCATTGTTGGTTTTTCAAAGGGGCCCTGGGGTACTGTAGCAGTCTTACCCACATTGTGCTGCGCACATACCATACATGTTTGACATATCTCCTGTGCTATTTTTCTTATGTTTTTGTTCACCCAGAATTTGTCCATGCAATTTATTATGGCATCCCTGCATTTGTGGGCCGGGCCATGCATGGCCAAACACATGGAGTAGACCATTCTATCTGGTAACATGTATTTCTCTTTCATCCAGCACCCTTGAACAAATGACCCATTCTTTGACCAGCTCACCTGTTCTTCCGCTGTTGCTCCTTGTTGCGTTAGCCTCATACCTTCAGTTGTTAGATCCAGTGAATTCCCTTTTTAGGCAGTTCTTGGGCTGTTACTGTTAGTGCTGAACAACTTCGTACTGTCTGTTTTGCTGTTGCATCTGCAAATGCATTTCCCTGGCCTACTGTATCTGTCACTTTATTGGGAGCACTGAATTTAACTATGGCCAATTTATTTGGGAGTGCCAAGGAATTAAGTAATTTAGTGATAAATACACCATGCTGTATTTTTGTTCCTTGTGATGTAATACATTCTCTTTCCTTCCAGAGCCTCCCAAGGGAATGTGCCACATTGAAGGCTTATTGACTATCTGTTCACCAGCTTGTGTCAGTGCCACAAGTTCTGCTGCTTGAGCGGACAACTCGGGCATCTTACAGGACTCAACTACAGTGTTATGTGTTACAATTGCATAGGCTGCTGATGTATAGCCTTCCTCTGTTCTCAGGCAGGACCCATCCACCCACAATTGTCCTTCTGCATTTGCATAGGGTGTATCAGTCATATCTATTCTACCTTTTGTTTGTTCCTCAGTTAACAAAATACAATCATGGTTTGAGTCCACTAAATCATCATTGGGAACAGGGTGGCAGTGTTTAAAACAGTACATTTATGAAGTGTTGCATGTGCTGCAAATAAGCAGATCTCATACTGCGTGAGCCTGGCATTTGTGAGGTGCTGAGTACGTGTCTTGTTTAGTATTAGCTCGACAGCTTGTGGAACATACATATCAACTTCATGTCTCATTATTATGCTTTTTGCACATTGTAGTGATGAAACATTTGCTGCAACCGAACGTATACAGGAAGGTAAAGCCTTGGCTACAGTATCCAAGGTGTCGGAGAAATATGCGCATGGTCTTTTGTGGTCACTGTACTGTTGGCAGAGGACCTCAAGAGCACACCCGTCAGATTCATGAACATAAAGTTCGAAAGACTTAGAACAGTCTGGTAGGCCCAAAGCAGGAGCAGAGAGCTTGTTGAATGGCAAGGAAGCTTTGTTCATGTTCTGGCAACCAATTAAGGGGTTCGGGTGTGTCCTTGTGGGCCAGGGCCAAAAAAGGTTTTGAAAACAAAGAAAAAGTAGCAATCCAGTGTCGGCAATAGCTAGCCATGCCTAGGAAGGCTCACACATCTTTTTGGGTACGTGGCACTGGCGTCTGTAGAATCAATTTAATGCTCTTATCATCCAATTGGCTCTGCCCTTTCGACAGGATGTGTCCCAAATATGACACTTCCTATTGAACAAATTGTATTTTCTCTGGGAAAACCTTGTGACCACGTTCAGCTAGGAAAATTCAACAAATTGACGGAGTCAGTGGTCATTGTTCCTGAGAGGTACTGGCATTTAGCAAATCGTCAGTGTACTGAATTAACACAGAATTGGGTGACAAATCGAATGTATCTAGTTCTCTTTTCAAGGCCTGATTGTAGACACTAGGGCTCTCTGTGAACCCTTGAGGAATGTGTGTGAAACAGTAAGTCCATCAGGTTTACAGAGAAGGAGAACAGATACATGCTACCCTCATCTACTGGTATTGAGAATAAAGCATTCTTTAAATCTACCGCTGAAAAGTATGCCATTTCTGGTGACAATATTGGCAATATTGATACTACATTATGGACCACCAGGAACTGTGGCACTACAATCGTGTTAATTTCTCTGAGATCAACTATAAATCTGTAACGCTTTTCATCAGTATTCTCATCCCCTCTTTTCAAGACTTATAAAATTGGACTGTTGCAAGGACTGGCGGTTACTTCTTTCATAATCCCTTCCTTTAGTAAGTCTGTTACTATATCCTGCAACCCCTTTAGACCATCTGGAGCTACCTTGTACTGTGGTATCCTTGGTAATTTCACATTCTGTCTGACTGTAATAGTTACAAGTGTGATGTTCATTCTCCCAGTATCATTCTTGTGATTTGCCCAAATTCTTGAATCTGTCTTCTTGAATTATTTGTTCCGCAATGGACAATAGAAGCTTCGGGAAGAAAGGCTTCTGGATAATACTCTGAAGATGTCTAGTGGAATCCAAGGGTGGATTCTTGAAGATGAACCTGCAAGCTGAGGGTACAGAGTCTGTGTCACTCGGAGGTGACCAGGAGGCACCGATCCACAATGCTCACTCTTGCGTGGGATCTCAGGAAAGTTGACGAGGACCTTGTGACTGCAGCTGTGGGGACAAGGCGATGCAGAGGAAGACCAGGAACCATATATGAGCAGTCCCCTGTCAGATATCGGTGTCTTGGGGGTTGGTGTTCGGTGGGAACACCAACAAGCCTTGGTAGCCACAACTGGCGTGGAAGAAGACAAGATGCAATCTTTGGGACTAGCAAGGTCCAAGGGACTCACCAGGTGCAGGAGAGTCAGGGCAGACCCCTAGCAAGCAGGGGAGTCCACCATAGCAGGAGACGACCCTCAAGAAAACTCACAGACCAAAGGCACATGAATTTCAAGAGGCCCCTAAGCAGTTCACCAAATATGGAGGGCCATGGTGCAAGGGATGGAGTGAGGGCACTGATCTGTCAGGGATGAGGTGCTGGAGGCTGGAGCTTCTTGTAGCTTGAAGATCTCTGGAGTGCAGAGCCAACAAGCTTTCACAACAGCAAGTCGACGAGGTGCACAGAGGGTTGGTCCCAGCGGCTCCAACAAGGGATACTGTCCTCCAAATTGTAGAGAAGACAGGTCAGGGCCCTGCAAAGCACCTGTGGTGCTGGGCCTCTGGAAGTTCGTAGGACGACAGGAGCAGCAGACCAGTCAGCTTTGTTGTAGAGACTGCAGATGCAGAGCAGTGACTCCACTTCAAGAGAGATTTCTTCTGATGTCCTTGATGCCTACAGGTCTTCCGGAGAACCTGAGTGAAGCACAGAAACGGACTAGGTAGAAGACTAGAAGAACAGCGAGACCAGGAGCAGCAGGAGTCTTCCTTGATGGAGTCTCTGTTTGAGTCGGAGTCCGATGAAGTCGAAGTGTCCAGACGGTTAAAGAGTGTTGTGGTTTCAGAGGTGAGTTTTGTTCCAAGACAAATCTGAGGACCGACCCATGGGGAGCCCTTAAATACTCAAGGAAAGGATTGAAACAACTCGGGTGGGGGGAGGCTGGATCCCTCCCAGAGGAGGGGCTGGACAGAGGGGAGGATACTCCCCTGTCCTTTGTCCATTTTTGCGCCAGAGCAGGAACCAAGGGTTCCTGAACTGGCTCAGACCAGAGATGCAAGGAGGGCACCAAATGTGCTCTTTAATACAGTGGCGCTCCCAGCCCAGTACACCAAGTCCTGTCTGGGAGGTGGTCACACCACCCTGTGACATGAAACCTATTGTTCTACCTTCCCCTGCTCGAGCTCAGCTCAGCAGCAGGAGGGTAAAACAGTGTCTTTGGTTGGCAGCAGCATTAGCTTGCTGGCAGACCCTCAAAGGCTTAACTGGGAGTACAGGGGACTCCCCTAAGAGGCCCCCCAGTACATGGGATCACACCTAAATCAGTGTTGGGGTATGATTCTAACATGTTTGATACCAAACAATACCAGGTTTGGCACATCCATTATATAGTTAGCCATCTCGTACTGACTGATGTCCACTATGTGTCTTAAAATGGCTGACCTTACTTACAAAGCCTGGAGAATAGACTCCGGAGTTTGTAGGGGTGTCTTGCTCATGCAGGAGCACCCTCACACTTTTAACCAAGAACCCTGCCCTCCGGACTGAAGGGCCTACCACGGGGGTAACTTATAGGTTTTAAGTGCTGTGACATCCGACTTATATTTGTTGTGAGAGTCACAAGCTCCACCTCACACAGGCTGCACTGCCAGGCCTGTAGTTTACGTTTAAGTGGACTCCCATGGGTGGCACAATACATGCTGCAGCCCATGAGAGACCCCTGGTGCACCTATGCCCTGGGTACCTGTACTGTTAGATGCACTCATATTGATGGGGATCATGTGATGACTACCAGTGTTTTAATTGACTCTGTGTGTTTTAACTTACTCTATCTTGAATATACGACATAATTATTTGTGCACCTGCATTTTTACTTGTGATTTCATTTCATGTCTCTTTATAGCTTTAAAGTAGGAGTGTTTACTTTTTCCTCTGCACAGAGCAAAACAGCCTTGCTTGGAACAGAACGTGTGGGATGTGTGTTTGTAAACATGAGAGAGAAATGTGTGGAAGGTACTTCTCTGTCTCCGAGTTTAGTGCTGTAGGCAGTGGTGCACAAATGTGCATTATGTTGTACATTGGGAAATTAAGTTTTAACCTTTTGACTTTAGCATGTTCTAACTCCATCTTGAATTCTGACTCTGTCTGGCTCGAGTTCTGCATACACAGGCAGACCCCAGGTTACTCATGGTTATTCAGGTCATTTGTGAGCAGAATTGTTTTCCTCTTTGAGAGTGTTTTTCTACTCTTTGAGAAGTTTTCTACTTTCTAGAGTTTAACTAAGGTAAGGAGCTGGACCATGTAATGTGGGAGTACGAGGAGAATGTGTGAGGAATCCTTTGCTTTGGAATGCTTGCAGGAGCCTGGCCAGCACCAGTAAGTTTCCGTGACGTAGAGGGTGTCTTTTCAAAACGTCTCGTGCATTGATGTTATTATAAGAACTGGGGGTTCTTGGCTCGAAAACCAGGATCTCTCCTGAGAGGTGGGCACATCTTCTCAGTGCTGCATTTCCCGGCTTGAGGAGTCTCTTGACCCTAGGACTGTTAATCTGGGGACCCTCAGTCTTGGGTGGGTATGGATGAAGATATTGCAGCTGGTTAGGTATTTTCTCTGATCATTGGTATTGAGATAAATGTATAGATATATACTTATCTTTACATGTGTTTTGGGTCAGTATGCCCATTCATTTATTATTTGCTTGTGTTGTACTACCTTGAATTTTATTTGTTAATGTTCAATTATTATTATCTGCTTAGGTTTTGCCGCCTTGCTTTTCACTTTTGAAAGTTTCATTATTATTTGACTTTGTTTATTATATGCATGTGCTTTACCATAATTATCTGCTTGGGTTTTATCCCATGCATTTGATTATTTTGTGAGTGTTTCCTTAATATTTGCTTGCACATATATATAAGTATATTTACATATTCATGTTGTTTTACCTGATTCATTCAACATCTGGGAAAGCCTTTCTGTTAGAGAGTGTTGCACTATTAAAAGCACACGCTTTATTCTGAAAACTGTCTTTTGATGTGCCTTGTTTGGTGAGTGTGAAGCCCCCTTTCCAATTGCTTTCTTGCTTTACAGAGTGCTTCCGCTGGGAGTGCTGAATTTCTTTTATTAGGGAGTGTAAAGCAAGACAGTGTCTTCGTACCATATACTAGGGACTGATAACGCTACACCAGTAGCCAATTGTGGAGTTACAAAAGTACTTGCCAAAGCCATTTTGGAAGAGAGAGCACAAATGCTGAGGTCCTGATAAGCAGGATCACAAAAAACTACTGTCAAAACACACTTGCACCAGGCAAAAAGAGGAGGTAGCCATGAAAGCAGATCCTACTTTACTACAAAGACTAATTAATTGTGATGAGCTCATACCATTTGCAACTTATAGCTCCAATTCTTACGCTGCCAAAAGAGAAAACCAACATCTTTGATGTTGATGGCTCATTGGCATCTTGTCAGATGATGTTTGCCACATATATACATGCAGCATAAGGGAGCAAACCCCATGTCAGTGCTACTTGCTTGTGTTGTGTCTTGGTTTTACAAGATGGAGAGGAGCAGCTGCAATTCTCCTGCTAAGGGGATTACTATTATCAATGCACATGGTGGATAACCCATAACGATAAATTAACATGCTTTTGTTGTTAGATGTCACTTGAGCCATGTGTGCATCACTCCGTCCATCTCCAGTAGTATCAAACCACATAAGCTATTAATTTAATGTTATAAGCTATCTATCAAGTGTAGCGGTGCACCCTACTTCTTCATCCATGTGCAATGACCACATGAACTATTGCTTAACTGCTAAGGAATATCCGTGTATATAGTTAAACTTTGTATGTTCTTAAGTATGTAGTTGCATTGCTTTTACTGTTTTATGCAAACACTTCTACTAATCACAAACTTCTATCACCCAGCCAAACGTTTGACTTCAGAAATCATCAAAATATTTCTTTTCACAAGGCTGTTGTCCGTATACTCTGATTATTGCTGCTAACTGGTTTGGAAACAAACTCTGATAACAAAGTTTATTTATGACAATTGGCTGATTGCTCACATATCATTAATACCATGCTTATCGGACATGTAATATCCATTGACGTTAGGATGGATGCATGTCCTCCTATGGCACATCATTTACCACTCCCTATTGTGCTTCAATTTACTATTGATTTATTAGTATTTACTGTGAATTCTGAACAAAATGTTTGTCTTTTTCTTTTGACAACGTGAACCTGAGTAATTTCAATTTACAGAATTAGATTTCTTTCAATTAATACTATTTGTGCACTAGCTCAACATGTACTCATTCTCGCTTCAACCCGTGTTGGCCCTAGTAAGTGGGTATAACTCATAATGACTTCAAAGCAAAAGAATGACCTCAGGGATTAGATATAAAAACCTTTTGTCAAGAGTAGGGTAAAAAGAGAAACATTGTCTTATACATGATCAGAGAGTAGTTGCTTAAGACAAAAATTCAGCAAGTATATTAAGAAACTTGGAGTACTCAATCAAGTAACCAGCAGATCAATTTTTGATTTTTATAGTTAACATCCCTGTAAGTATGAGGGAAGCTCTAACAAAAGTTATGAATGGTTGAAAGGCCAATTTGGTACTACTATATGATGAAATCTACCAATGTTGGCAAAAGGAAGGTTGAAATTTTGAATGCAAAAAACAGGATCTGGATAGAGATTTGTTGCACTTTGAGGGTCTTGCCACACCCCGGGTCAGAGATTCATCTAGAGTTAAGAAAACTAGTGCTCCATCCTAGGTTCTTGTCAAATTCTTGCCAAGAGTGGCCTCAATAACTCAATTAAATACAAATTAGACAGGAGAAAAATAAGATTCTTGCACGCATATTACCAGACTATGCCTGAACGCCATGATTAGCACCCATGGCACTCCTTCATATTTACCTGTTCAGTGACTTGGAGTGGTTTACCGTGGATCACGAGAGAAGTGGAACATGTGGAAGTCCACAATACAAGCAGTATGTTGTTTCTGTACTTTTTCTTTGAAGTAGAGTGGATTCCATGGTTTCCTGAGAAGTGTTGATACTCAGCCGTATAAAGTGTGCTTTCCTAGATGGTGGTCAGACAATAAAATGTGTACTAAATCCGAAATTATATGTTTTGATAAGCTCAGGCAATGCCAACGTATTCTACTAAGCAGAAGTAACAGACAGGCCGTGGCCCACACATATTCCTCAATTAGGCTGGGGATAATGGATGTTAGGCAAATACTCAAATCTTCTTGATTCATGATGCGATGTGGGAATGAGAGTGTGAGAACTCACTTGCAAAAAGCCACTGTGCTTTCTCTAAATTTCACACTTTATTTACTCAAAGCGCACTATCAAAGCATAATAAACAATATTGTACTATGAAGAACTGACATACGAAAAAAAGTAGCAATTGCACATTTATGAATATGCGAAGCCTTAGACCCCCGATGAGCATAATAAGCAAATATGTGTAATGAGGGAGCTCCGAGACAGAAATAAGATTAAATTCAATATGTTTGTTTCTTCTTATGATGTCTGCTTTTCCTCTTGACATATAAAAGGCAGTGGTTGGAAAGGCCATGTTCATCCCAATGCGTTTTGTTCTCTGATTTTTCATTTTGATAGTCACCTCAGTTTCGATCTATTTTTGTCCCTCATTTCTATTCCCCTAGAAGCTTGTTCCATTTGCTTCCTGCATCATTTAGACTCTGCTCTGGTACAGCTCAGTTCCTTTCTCCTTACGGATGTCAGGAGATTGGCACCTTGATGCTTTTCATAAACTCAGACTTCACTGTTAATCGAGAACATCAAGGATTGTCAAAGTAGGTTTTCCCTTTTTGAGTTTTTCTCCTGCGGCTACCTTCTAAAGAAGACCTGTGTCCCCTTTTATGTATTTATTTTCGTGCATCATAGTTACTGGAGAAGTATCCCTTACATCAGGCAAAGTAGAATGGCATTCGAAACACCTCTGCATCCTGTTTTTCACTGTTTTGGGTTAAGCAAGAATTATATTTTTGCAACTACCCCCTTGTAAGACCAGCCTGAATTGGAATTGAAACCCAGGCATTGGGCAATCTACAGTGTTTTGTTAACAAATGTAATCCCTATAAGGAAGGGTGACTTCAAAACTTTCTTTTCCTTCAGCCTAAAAGACTTCTGTTGGTTAAATGAGTGTTCACCCTAATGCCAGTGTCATTAGGATTTACAAAAGTCTCAAAGAGAACCCTGTGGGAGTACCTCAAAGCATTGAAGGGGGTTGTGTGATTATAACAATTGAAAAGGTTGCCAATGCAACCTGGTTAATGATATAGACATGCACATTAAGGGATAAAGGATCAAAAATCTTGTTGTTCCCTCTGGGGTTTTTAAGCTTTCCTATCTTTCCTATAAGACTATAGGAGCTAGAGGTTTACTTGATGGAAGGAGGTACCCAACAAGTAGGACTAGTCGAAACCTCATCTACATCCCTAATCTTATTGTTAGGGGTCGGACTGATACAAATAGTTTATTGGAACAGCCGGTGAGAGTGACAGTACATCCCCAAGTTTGAGAGGTTTAATTCAGTGTCTATCACAAAGATCAGTAGCTATCCCAGTGCAGTCTCCAAAATGTGTCCCCTCCCCTCCCCATCCCTACCTTGTTGGTGGATTGCCCTTCACAGACACAACCATGATCGCTCCATTAAGTAGTTCTTTAGCAGACCTTACACTTACATTCTTTGATTTGCCCAACAAGCAGTCTGCTCCAAACTTTTAATGTACTTTGGGAAGAAGAGGCTAGGGAATATATCATCCTAGGAGTTTTTTTTTTTTTTAAAAAGGTATTTTCTTTTTGACATTTGTCTTTTCCTGTCATCGTATTTAATATTTCAAGTATTGCAGTGATGTTCATTAATCCATTTCAAAAGCATTAGTTAAGGATCTGTGTAACTGCTATTTGTTGACACTTTTGAAGTTGCTGTGGAGCCTTCTACCATGCTCCTAGCCCCAGCCTCCCAACACCTGTAATATCTCCGTCTGACCTTCCCGCTCACATCTGCTCCATAGTGGCAATGTCTAAAACCCCCCCTGGAGGTCCTGTTACCAACTTCTCTTTTGAAAAACCTGTTAGAACCCTAATATTAGCATTACTCAAAACTTTTATTGGTACAGACAATTGGTGTGTGGGTTGGGTGAGAAGGTGGAAGGCTTCATTAATTTCAACGAAATAGTCCCCTGAAACCTCAACTAATAAGATAAAGAAAAGTCAAGAAGATATGAAAAAAGCATTTCTGCCACAATTACCACAACTCTTCCCACCGTTGCCCTTACCACCTCCACTGTAATCATTACCACCACCGTTGCCGTCACCACAACCAGCATCATAATTCCACTATCCCCACCAATACCAAAACCACCACCCATAACATGACCTATTTGTGAAGTAGCATTACCTTTACCACCACTGCCATTTTCACTTAGATTTCAGCCATTACTTCCATACCAAGTGCCCAGGGTATCCATAAGGAATAGTTTTACTTTCAATCAAATCCTGTTTGGAATCATTTACAAAGCCAGTGGTTATCTTGTTAATCTGTCATGAATTCAGTTCTCAATAGAACCATTGTAGACACCATCAAATGAGTGTTTTATTTAAAACACAACACTACAGTTTATGAAATGTATGCAATACAAAATGTGTTTGAAACACCTCTGCATCCTGTTTTTCACTGTTTTGGGTTAAGCAAGAATTATATTTTTGCAACTACCCCCTTGTAAGACCAGCCTGAATTGGAATTGAAACCCAGGCATTGGGCAATCTACAGTGTTTTGTTAACAAATGTAATCCCTATAAGGAAGGGTGACTTCAAAACTTTCTTTTCCTTCAGCCTAAAAGACTTCTGTTGGTTAAATGAGTGTTCACCCTAATGCCAGTGTCATTAGGATTTACAAAAGTCTCAAAGAGAACCCTGTGGGAGTACCTCAAAGCATTGAAGGGGGTTGTGTGATTATAACAATTGAAAAGGTTGCCAATGCAACCTGGTTAATGATATAGACATGCACATTAAGGGATAAAGGATCAAAAATCTTGTTGTTCCCTCTGGGGTTTTTAACCTTTCCTATCTTTCCTATAAGACTATAGGAGCTAGAGGTTTACTTGATGGAAGGAGGTACCCAACAAGTAGGACTAGTCGAAACCTCATCTACATCCCTAATCTTATTGTTAGGGGTCGGACTGATACAAATAGTTTATTGGAACAGCCGGTGAGAGTGACAGTACATCCCCAA
Organism: Triturus cristatus; assembly: GCF_964204655.1. Classification (NCBI taxonomy): domain Eukaryota; kingdom Metazoa; phylum Chordata; class Amphibia; order Caudata; family Salamandridae; genus Triturus; species Triturus cristatus. Next base: position 1,196,904,948 of record NC_140582.1, on the reverse strand, counting down.
GTTTGAGAGGTTTAATTCAGTGTCTATCACAAAGATCAGTAGCTATCCCAGTGCAGTCTCCAAAATGTGTCCCCTCCCCTCCCCATCCCTACCTTGTTGGTGGATTGCCCTTCACAGACACAACCATGATCGCTCCATTAAGTAGTTCTTTAGCAGACCTTACACTTACATTCTTTGATTTGCCCAACAAGCAGTCTGCTCCAAACTTTTAATGTACTTTGGGAAGAAGAGGCTAGGGAATATATCATCCTAGGAGTTTTTTTTTTTTTTAAAAAGGTATTTTCTTTTTGACATTTGTCTTTTCCTGTCATCGTATTTAATATTTCAAGTATTGCAGTGATGTTCATTAATCCATTTCAAAAGCATTAGTTAAGGATCTGTGTAACTGCTATTTGTTGACACTTTTGAAGTTGCTGTGGAGCCTTCTACCATGCTCCTAGCCCCAGCCTCCCAACACCTGTAATATCTCCGTCTGACCTTCCCGCTCACTTCTGCTCCATAGTGGCAATGTCTAAAACCCCCCCTGGAGGTCCTGTTACCAACTTCTCTTTTGAAAAACCTGTTAGAACCCTAATATTAGCATTACTCAAAACTTTTATTGGTACAGACAATTGGTGTGTGGGTTGGGTGAGAAGGTGGAAGGCTTCATTAATTTCAACGAAATAGTCCCCTGAAACCTCAACTAATAAGATAAAGAAAAGTCAAGAAGATATGAAAAAAGCATTTCTGCCACAATTACCACAACTCTTCCCACCGTTGCCCTTACCACCTCCACTGTAATCATTACCACCACCGTTGCCGTCACCACAACCAGCATCATAATTCCACTATCCCCACCAATACCAAAACCACCACCCATAACATGACCTATTTGTGAAGTAGCATTACCTTTACCACCACTGCCATTTTCACTTAGATTTCAGCCATTACTTCCATACCAAGTGCCCAGGGTATCCATAAGGAATAGTTTTACTTTCAATCAAATCCTGTTTGGAATCATTTACAAAGCCAGTGGTTATCTTGTTAATCTGTCATGAATTCAGTTCTCAATAGAACCATTGTAGACACCATCAAATGAGTGTTTTATTTAAAACACAACACTACAGTTTATGAAATGTATGCAATACAAAATGTGTTCTATGTATGGACATTTTACTATATAGTATATTCAAGGGAATTACAGAATATATTTTCACTCAATAAAATAAAAAAAAATTCTTGAGCTCATCGATTTTTGTTTAGTGAGTTGTAGTTAACCCAGTGGTAATGTTGCCTTGTATTCTCTAGGTTTAGTAAAACGTATGTGATGGAGAGTTCGTTCACCCATGAGCATGGATTCACTCTGGATGCGGAGGCCAAAGTGTCTTTTAAGGTTGGCATCCCATCCATTGCCAAAGGGGGAGTCAAGATTGACATCAGTACAGTCCCCACCCACAGCTGCAGCTTCTCTGAAATCAACAGGACCGAGGTACTGTGTTACTGGACCTACTTTTTTGCTTTCACAGTTCCATCAACACCTTTTATATAGTATTTTTTCTTTATTTTGGGAAATTTGAGGATTTCTGTTGTGACGTGGGACAGAGAATGTGAAACGTACTTTCATGATGCCATCTTTGCCGCTTTAATGCTCCATAAGGAAAACTAACATTTTGTCCTCCTTCGTTCTCTTACCACCTATTTTAACATTTCAGCCCAACATAAATGGATCTATTTTATTTCATAAAGTAAAAGACAAAGGGGTAACCCAGTATCCCTCAAAACCTGGGCCTAAGTTATATCAGCAACAATTGGTTCTGTCGGGTTGTACAATTACTTTGTAATCTTAAGTAAATTCTCTTTACAAAGTGCCAAATATAGTTCGAGGCAAACAAGAACTGAAAAGATTCCTTTTGAGAACCAAATTATCTATAATTACAAAGGAATTGTACAACCCGACAGAACCAATTGTTGTTGATATATCTTATTTCATAGGCATGAAACATGTTCACAAACCTGTCTCACGGCTTGGTTAGAACCTGTTATAACAAAAGATGATACTATATCAATGCAGTTACTCTCACAGGTGAGACACTCAAGGCACTTCAAACTGATCTTGAATCTCACTTAAACCATGGAAATGTGCTGTTGGCTTAGTGACTTGCTCGTTCAGAGCCTGAGCGGAGAGTTGTTTTCCTTTATTGGTGAAGAAATCAAAACCTTCTCAGGGGTTTCACTGATACACCTGGTCCTTTTAAACCAACAAAGAAGAGATTGGCACAGAAGCTGTAATAAAAAAATAATGCATTTATTTAAACCTCACATGAGGGAGATTGCGTCACACAGTACCCTCAAGTCACTGTGGGAGGCATTCTAAGGAGTACAGAGAACAGGGGTCTTATATACCCACACAGGGGCTCAAAAGAAGGCGGTACAAGTACACATGAGAAGAGTTACACACATAGATGGTCATACAGAAAATGCACAGTCAACAAGTAGGAGGAATAATGAGTTGCTGACATCAGTTAGAACAGCCTGACAGTTCTATACTAGGAGCAGGTGCATTCTACTAGCTAGGCCCTTCTGAGCATGTGCGAGGTTCTGGAAGAGGGAGAAAGCAAATGGCTAGCACATAGCTAACTAAAATGGCTGCCAAGTACAAAATGGCTTTCAGCTCATGCTAACAGATCCCTGCAATCTTTAATATTTTGGAGTTGCAAAAGATATATGAGCAGGTATATTATGGATGTGTTTAGAGATGACAGAAATAATCATACCAGTGAAATCTTTGGAAACTATTTTACGGGGGCAGGAGGGTGCAAAATGGTCCACAGCGAAAGGGCAATCATGAAGAGTGTGTGTGGGAGTGTGTGCTTGTGTGGGTGAGTGTGTGCGTGTCTGTGTGTGTTACCTTACCACCACGATTATCACCACTAAATTACTGCCTCAATTACCACAATCATTTCCACCATTGCCACCTCCACCATAACAACAATCCCACCAATACCATCACCTCCACCCATGAAATGACATTAAGTGACATAACCTGACCTACTTGTAAAGCACATGTTGTCCTCTTAGGACATCTTGTTGCAGATAATTATAACGCAACTCAATAGTACTCATGGTAGCATTACCATTACCACCACTGCTATTATCACCTTCATTACAACCATTACCAGAACCACTATCACCATCTTTATCATTCCCATCATTAACAATTACACCACCATGATGACCACAAGCTAATTACCACCATCACCACTGTCACTACCATCACTTTTATCACCACCTCCAGCACTATCACCACTACCACCAATATCAACTTTACCAACATCACCATCAATGTTACTAAGACAACTCTACCACTATTACCAACATATAAATAGAACTATCACCAAATTTATCACCAACTTCAAAACTACCACAGCCAATACCCTGATCGCTGCTGACACAGCACTATCTACACCAACACCATTACTGTCAATTTCACCACTGCTACTTACATTATCCCTACGGCTACTATCACAGCTAACATCACTATTGCTAACACTACTAGAACATTATTGTGTGTAGAAGCATTTTTTGTTTGGCAGTGTTGTATAGAAGACATTGTGCGTTTGCAATCAATAATGGGGCAACATTAAATTCCCTTCAGTGCCAGGGACTTATTATACTTTGATTTTTCTCTTTCTAACTATTTAATTGTTTTCATCTTCATTCATCACACCCTTGCTTTTACACAGAAGTGTCAGTGAATGTTCTAGCATCATTCTAAACATTGTTACACTGATACATTATACCTCTTAAACATGCCATGAATATGCTTCTCTTTGGTTAAAATCACATACATTATGTTGAAATATTGTCAGCATTCTCACATAATTCAATTCAGTCTTATTTTCTGGGTTTTCAGACATTGCTGTGACATAGGGTCACTGTGGGTTTGCGGTGCCATTTAGTGGCATATTTGATCTACAAAAAGTGTTCTGTCGCTTTACTTCGCAGTAGGAGTTATGCGGCCAGACGTACATAGATTATTTGAAGGTCATAAACGGCAGGTCGCAAACGGCTCGATTGTGACCAGACAAATTGCCATTTCTATGTATTAAACCTATTTGGTACACAGAAAAATGAGTTTGCAATTCGGTATTAAGAAGGGGCGTGTTGAGTGCATCTCTTTCGCCACTCGCAATGATATGTGTGCATGTTTTGCAACTGAAATGCAGTTGCAAAACATTTGCATTTTACAACTTACTTCAAGTAGATGGTAACCCATTCGCAAACGGGAATGGGTCCTCCTTTGTGAATGGCTGCAGAAATGTTTTTTTAAGATCACTGCCTACTCTAAATAAAAAATTAAAAGAAAACTTTTCATTTTTGTTTTTTATACCTTTAAGGAAAACAGGCTGTGTTTAAACAAAATAAAACAAAAATTGCTTTGTTTAAAAGTAGTCACGGATATGGTGGTCTGCTGGCCGCAGCAAACTACATCCCTGGGTTTTTAGTGATTTCCAATGGGTTGCAAACTGCGATCTAGCGCATGAATATTAATGAGGTAGGTCAGGTGCGACCCACTGGGAATCGCAAACTGTGTAAAACACACTGTTGTACATAGCTGTTTGCTGTTTCCTAATAGTGACTCGCCTTATATATATTTAAGAATTATGTTTGCATACTGTCCTTTTATTACATCTGCCTAAGAGCTGCTTAGTGGCATAGAAAGTTGGATAGTTGTATATTCCAAAATTCATTATTTATGTCATTATTTTTAAAGTATTTTGGGCAAATACATGTTTTGACTAACTCCAGATCTTATACAAGCATTGGAAAAGCCAATTGGTCTGGCCTTTTTTGGCAATAGAAAGACAGATCTTTGATTATTCCAAAGGGCAATATTCGATTTGCACAAAATCTATGTAGTCTCCTGCTTAGTAGGTATAGTTTTTACGTCATTTATAGACTAGGTAGTTCATCAGTGAAGTGTGCCATCTTTAGGCTTAAATTATATTTCCTGTGTTTTATGATGCTCAATAATGTACCTGTTACATAGGTTTATTGTACCTTTTAAAATTTATTTAATTGATTTTAAATGTTGGGTCAATGATACTACGCCATCCTGATCTTTGAAAATATTTTTGGGGGCCTAAACTAGGGTTGTCGCCCCCTTCCTAAATTCATAGTTATCTCTGAGCACCCGCTTGACTAGATGGAGCAACCCAAGGCACTGAGCACATTCAATAATCTACTTATGGACTGGCATCACCACAGACGTTCTTATGTTTTATGTACCCTCAATCTTTTTTTTCTTTCAATATATTTGTGCTGTAAGCACACACCATTTTCGTTGCTGTGACTCCTCTTGTGACGAGGCTTCAAAGCAATTGATGTATTTACCATTTCTTCTGCTTTTTTTAAGTTGTTCATGAAATTAAGGGGATTATTTACAAGCACCCTGCGCCACTGATGCATCACTTTATTTGATGCTCTGGCGGCGCAGAGTGATATGGTGTAAGGCAACACAGCGCAAGTCGATGCATTACTTTACACGGTGTCAGGGATGCATTTCAAGGGCCCTATTTATAATTATTTGGTGTAGGGTAGTGCCACAGGTTTCTTCACTGTGCTGCTTCCAAGCCAATTTGAAAGGGAAGGAATACACTGTATTTATAGGGCACATTGTATTCCTGTCCTTTCTGCCAGCGCAGGTTCATAATTTGCAGGCTAGCGCTAATGCAGGCACCCGTACACCTTGATGTAAGGGTGACTGCATTGTTGACATGATTATTTTAGTGCAGGAAGGGATACCTTCCTGCACAAAAACAATCCATGGAGGCTTAGTCTTTGCTCTATGTGTGCAGCACACATGGGAAGAGGAAAATGTGAGGAGAAATGAAAACATTTCTCCTCATTATGCCTGCTCTGGGAAGGCGTAAGCTTTTGTTATTGCCCAGGTACTTGATTTTGTAAATCTGTGGCAGTGTCAAAATCCATGGGTGTTGCATGGGAACTCCACCCATGGGACGCCTCCTTGACGCAGAGTAATGCAACTCCATATCTATGAGTCCATGCAAAGCAATGCAGGGTGGCTTTGTGTCGTCTCATAGATATGTTTGTGAGGCCTGCGCCACCGGAGCATCAAAAAAAGTGATGCTGCGGCAGCGCAGGCCTCTTGTAAATATCCCCCTTAGTGTCTATGTATAGTCTCGACCAGTGCATGCATGCCAATAGACCTGATTCAGGAGGGCGACTCCTAATTTGGTAAGCCAAAAATTGCTTTATTTTGGCTGTCTTCTGTCTGAAATTGCCTCCGCTTCAATAGAAGTTATTATGGAAAATACATTCTCCCAATTTTTATTTAACATTTTTTTTGTTCTTTAAATCTCCCACTGTCCTCTTTCAAAATAGTGGAATGCATGCCAGTGCAGTTGTATATTCCAAAATTTATTATTTATGTCATTATTTTTAAAGTATTTTGGGCAAATACATGTTTTGACTAACTCCAGATCTTATACAAGCATTGGAAAAGCCAATTGGTCTGGCCTTTTTTGGCAATAGAAAGTCAGATCTTTGATTATTCCAAAGGGCAATATTCGATTTGCACAAAATCTATGTAGTCTCCTGCTTAGTAGGTATAGTTTTTACGTCATTTATAGACTAGGTAGTTCATCAGTGAAGTGTGCCATCTTTAGGCTTAAATTATATTTCCTGTGTTTTATGATGCTCAATAATGTACCTGTTACATAGTTTATTGTACCTTTTAAAATTTATTTAATTGATTTTAAATGTTGGGTCAATGATACTACGCCATCCTGATCTTTGAAAATATTTTTGGGGGCCTAAACTAGGGTTGTCGCCCCCTTCCTAAATTCATAGTTATCTCTGAGCACCCGCTTGACTAGATGCAGCAACCCAAGGCACTGAGCACATTCAATAATCTACTTATGGACTGGCATCACCACAGACGTTCTTATGTTTTATGTACCCTCAATCTTTTTTTTCTTTCAATATATTTGTGCTGTAAACACATACCATTTTCGTTGCTGTGACTCCTCTTCTGACGTGGCTTCAAAGCAATTGATGTATTTACCATTTCTTCTGCTTTTTTTAAGTTGTTCATGAAATTAAGGGGATTATTTACAAGCACCCTGCGCCACTGATGCATCACTTTATTTGATGCTCTGGCGGCGCAGAGTAATATGGTGTAAGGCAACACAGCGCAAGTCGATGCATTACTTTACACGGTGTCAGGGATGCATTTCAAGGGCCCTATTTATAATTATTTGGTGTAGGGTAGTGCCACAGGTTTCTTCACTGTGCTGCTACCAAGCCAATTTGAAAGGGAAGGAATACACTGTATTTATAGGGCACATTGTATTCCTGTCCTTTCTGCCAGCGCAGGTTCATAATTTGCAGGCTAGCGCTAATGCAGGCACCCGTACACCTTGATGTAAGGGTGACTGCATTGTTGACATGATTATTTTAGTGCAGGAAGGGATACCTTCCTGCACAAAAACAATCCATGGAGGCTTAGTCCTTGCTCTATGTGTGCAGCACACATGGGAAGAGGAAAATGTGAGGAGAAATGAAAACATTTCTCCTCATTATGCCTGCTCTGGGAAGGCGTAAGCTTTTGTTATTACCCAGGTACTTGATTTTGTAAATCTGTGGCAGTGTCAAAATCCATGGGTGTTGCATGGGAAATCCACCCATGGGACGCCTCCTTGACGCAGAGTAATGCAACTCCATATCTATGAGTCCATGCAAAGCAATGCAGGGTGGCTTTGTGTCGTCTCATAGATATGTTTGTGAGGCCTGCGCCACCGGAGCATCAAAAAAAGTGATGCTGCGGCAGCGCAGGCCTCTTGTAAATATCCCCCTTAGTGTCTATGTATAGTCTCGACCAGTGCATGCATGCCAATAGACCTGATTCAGGAGGGCGACTCCTAATTTGGTAAGCCAAAAATTGCTTTATTTTGGCTGTCTTCTGTCTGAAATTGCCTCCGCTTCAATAGAAGTTATTATGGAAAATACATTCTCCCAATTTTTATTTAACATTTTTTTTGTTCTTTAAATCTCCCACTGTCCTCTTTCAAAATAGTGGAATGCATGCCAGTGCTTAATTTGTAAAAGAATGAGTGCCGGTGCCCAAAACTCTTCTCAGAAGCCGTGGTTGGTGCAATTAAATGTCAACGCGCCCATCACCAAGGCTGGCCTGTCTTCAATCCATCAATGCCTCTCAAATCCACTTCCAGGCACTCCCTTGCCCTTTATCTCACTCTTGCGGGTTCCTGATTTCTTCTATTGAAATGTTTTTTTCATCTTTTCCTTCCTTTCTCTTAGTGCATTTAAGCACTGGTCTTGACTGCTGTAATGATATTGAGAAGATTTTTGTTGGCTGGGTGTCAAACGTTGGATTACACGGCCAAACTATACTTATCAAATATTTCCCTGGCTCTATGCGTGTCGAGGAGGAGCGTGGGCATTGGAAGGAGGGGCCAAATTGTTATCCAACCTCAGCCAAATTTCACAGTATCCGCTGCCACATTATTAAGCTTGAAACCCACTTCTGTTCTTGGGTTTACAATTGGACAAGGGGATTGCATAGTTTGTAACTCTGCCCTTCTATTAGTAATAATGAGCTCGTCTCTGCTGAATTTGGGAGTCTTATAATTAAGTATTATTCCACTGTGCAATAACACATTAGAAATCACTTGTTCCTTTAAAAAAATATATATATATTCACCATAGTCTCTGGTATCAAAAGCTGTCATGTTTGCGTTAGTTCAGCATGTATTTTCAAAATATTTTGTTTTCCATAGGTGCAGCCATTTGATCAAAAATGTTACTAATCATTGAGGCTCGCTGTGATTTCTAGGTCAAGCTTGACCATCACAATAAAAGTACATACCTCTACAATGGCAGTGAAAATACATGTGGTCCAAGAACATGTATCTAAGAGCAACTGTACTAATAAATGCACATTCACTCATTTATTACTACCGTGCAATAGTCAGATTTGAGTTTATAACCACTGTACAGGAGGAAACACTTTTTACTGCCTCACAGATTGCTGTGCACAGGACACACCTCTCTTAATACTCATGAGGTAACTTCAACGTTATTTTACTTTGCGCCACAAATGTAACCTCATAATGGTTTTGAGTCCTATCAAAAATTAATAGAGCAATGATAAGTGTTTATTTTTCCCACCCGTAACTATACTCATTGATTCTCTAGCTGTAAAAGTGACATTTATGAATCTTTTCCATGGATAATAGTGGTTGATTAACCTTTATTTTTATTTAAATAAAACATTGCTGTGGTCTCAAGTCACACTTTGAGAAGGTGCTCTTTGAGAGCAATTAGAAGAGTGCCTTTGGATAAAGAGCCTAACTCTCAAGATAAAAAACTTCTCAATAGAGAGAACAAATTAGCATTTTAAGTGACATTGCAGGAAGTGATGTCAGATGACAATTTACCTTAATAGAAACATAAGAAATTAAGTAACTGAAATGATGAATTAGAAGACATTTTATGCACCTCACTAACATATCCTCATGGCTTACAAAATAAGTGGACAGCTACCTAATTTAATGTGGCTCCTCTTATCAACAGAAAGGTTCTCTTGTAGACCTGCCACTGTGGTGGAATGACTTCTATAAGCTGCCAAAGCTTCCAAATGCTGATCTACATTCTGCAGAGCTCTAAGAGCCACATTCACTGCTGGTTTAAACTGCACTTCTCCTTTTTGACAAGATGAGGGTGCACAATGGTATCAATCAATCAGATTTGTAAAGCACGCTACTCACCCAGAGGGTCTCAAGGCGCTAGGGGAAGGGGGGACCGCTACTGCTCGAACAGCCAGGTCTTGAGCTGCTTCCTGAAGGAGAGGTGGTCTTGGGTCAGACGGAGGTGGATGGGGAGGGAGTTCCATGTCTTCGCTGCCAGGTAGGAGAAGGATCTTCCTCCCATGTTGGCTCTTCGAATGCGTGGAACGGCGGCGAGGGCGTGGCTGGACGATCGTAGCTGGCGGGTGGGAGTGTAGAAGGTCAGGCGGTTGTTGAGGTACCTGGGGCCCAGGTTGTGGAGGGCTTTGTGTGCGTGGGTGAGGAGTCGGAACGTGATTCTCTTGCTGACGGGGAGCCAGTGCAGGTCTTTCAGGTGTCCGAAGATGTGGCTGTGTCGGGGGATGTCCAGGATGAGTCGTGCGGAGGCGTTCTGGATGCGTTGGAGTCTTTTCTGTAGTTTGGCTGTGGTTCCGGTGTAGAGGGTGTTTCCGTAGTCCAGACGGCTGGTGACGAGTGCCTGGGTGACCGTCTTCCTGGTTTCGGTGGGGATCCATCGGAAGATCTTTCGGAGCATGCGTAGGATGTTGAAACATGATGATGAGACGGCGTTGACTTGTCTGGTCATCGAGAGGGAGGAGTCCAGGATGAAGCCCAGGTTGCGTGCGTGGTCCGTTGGTTTGGGTGCGCTGCCCAGGGCAGGGGGCCACCAGGAGTCGTCCCAGGCGGAGGGTGATGGTCCAAGGATGAGGACTTTCGTCTTGTCTGAGTTCAGTTTCAGGCGGCTGTTCATCATCCACTCGGCTACGTCTTTCATCCCTTCGTGTAGGTTGGTTCTGGCGGTGGCTGGGTCGTTGGTGAGGGAGAGGATCAGCTGGGTGTCATCGGCGTAGGAGATGATGTTGAGGTTGTGTTGGCGTGCGATGGCTGCGAGGGGGCTCATGTAGACATTGAAGAGGGTGGGGCTGAGTGATGATCCTTGTGGTACGCCGCAGATGACTTCAGTGGCCTCGGATCTGAACGGGGGGAGGTGGACTCTCTGGGTTCTTCCGGCGAGGAACGAGATGATCCACTCTAGAGCCTTCTCTTGGATTCCGATGTTGCCGAGGCGATGCACTAGGGTGCGGTGGCAGACAGTATCGAACGCTGCGGAGAGGTCTAGGAGGATGAGGGCTGCTGTTTCCCCGTTGTCGAGCAGGGCACGGATGTCGTCAGTGGCTGCGATGAGGGCGGTCTCGGTGCTGTGGCTGGCTCGGAAGCCGGACTGCGAGTGGTTGAGGGATTCGTTTGTCTCGAGGAAGGCGGCAAGCTGTCTGTTGACGGTCTTCTCGATGACTTTGGCAGGAAACGGGAGGAGCGAGATGGGGCGGTAGTTCTTGAGGTTGGTGGGGTCTGCTGATGGTTTCTTCAGGAGGGCGCTGAGTTCGGCATGCTTCCAGCTCTCCGGGAAGGTGGCGGTGTTGAAGGAGCAGTTGATGATGTCCCGGAGTTGGGGTGCGATGACGGTGTCGGCCTTGTTGAAGACGTGGTGGGGGCATGGGTCAGTTGGTGATCCGGAGTGGATGGTGTTCATCGTGTGGATGGTGTCTTCGGTGCTGACCGGGGTCCAGGTGCGGAGGGTGGTGGTGGGGGGCGTCGGTTCGGTGGTTGGGTGCGTGGTCCGTGCACCGAAGCTGTTGTGTATGTCGGCGATCTTGCGGTGAAAGAACGAGGCGAGTGAGTCGCAGAGGTCTTGTGAGGGAGTGATGTCGTTGTTTCCGGCGCTGGGGTTGGAGAGCTCTTTGACGATGCTGAAGAGTTCCTTGCTGTTGTGTGCGTTGTTGTCTAGTCGTTCCTTGAATGCTGTCCTCTTGGTGGTGTGGATTAGCTGGTGGTGTTTGCGGGAGGCGTGCTTGAGGGCGTTCATGTTGTCTGTAGTCGGGTTTTTTCGCCAGGCTTTCTCGAGGGTGCGGCAGTTCTTCTTGGAGTTCATGAGGTGGTTGTTGAACCAGGGGGCTGTCTTGCTGGTGGGTCTGTTGGGATGGTTTTTCAGAGGTGCGAGGTCGTTAGCGCAGTTGGTGATCCACTGTGTGAGGTTGTTGGCTGCTTGGTTGGGGTCCGTTTGGCTGGCGGGAGGGTTCTGGCTCAGTGTTGTGGAGAGCTGGTCGGTGGTGATCTTGTTCCAGCTCCTGCGGGGAACCTGTTGCTGGTGGTGGTGAGTCGTGGTTCTTCTGAAGCTGAAGTGGACGCAGCTGTGGTCTGTCCAGTGGAGTCCGGTGGAGTGGCTGAAGGATATGTACTCGCTGGAGGAGAAGACTGGGTCAAGCGTGTGTCCGGCGTAGTGGGTGGGGGTGTTCACCAGTTGCTTGAGTCCGAGGTTGGCGAGGTTGTCCAGCAGGGTGGTGGTGTTGTTGTCGCTGTTGTTCTCCAGGTGGAAGTTGTGGTATCACTTTTCCCTCTGGATAGTCAGTATTTGTTGTTTTCTTTTCTCCACTGTCATCTATGGTAAGTGCAACCCTGCAGGCTTATCTGTGCTCTACAATTATTTTGTGAGCATCATCGGCTGTGCACATGTGCGCATTTTAATGTCACAAAGTGCCAAACAGACCAATGAATACCTCCTCCTCAATTTATTTCATTGGCGAGTGAGGATGTGGCCACTTAACAGGATGAGGCTGATTGAGGATCCTTGTGGAAATCAGTAGATTAGGTTAACAGCGTCTGAGGTGAAGGGGGCCAGGGTTATCGACTGTGTGCGACCTTTTAGGAAGGAGCAAATACAACAAAGTGCAGGTCTTTGGATGCAGGCTTTGTGCATAAGGATGTGTTAGACCTGGCACCATTGGCGTGGGTCTCCCTTCCATTTGTTGCTGTTGCCTCCTGTGGTTTTTTTATATGTTTTTCTAGTCTAGATGCTTTGGGTACTGTGCCACTGCTATTCAGTGCCGCAGTGCAAGTGCTCCCTATGTTAAATTGTTGTAATGGATTAGTGACTCCATGATTGGCTTATTTGGTTTACTTGTCAGACCCTAATACAGTGCACCATGTGTGCCCAGGGCTTGTAGATCAAATGCTGCTGGTGGGCCTACAGCACTGATTGTGCCACCCACCAGAGCAGCTTGTAACCTATGGCTCAGGCCTGCCATTGCAGAGCCTGTGTGTAGCCTAGTGCTGCCATGTTGACTTGGTAAGTGCACCCACTTGCCAGTCCCCAAACCTTCCCTTTTCTGCATGTTAGCCACCCCTAAGGTAGGCCCAAGGGCAGGGTGCCTTGTATGTGAAAGGTAGGACATGCCCTGATGTGTGTGGCATGTCCTGAGAGTGAATTACAGCCATTTTCGTGTTTCACTATTTCAAGGCTACCTGTCCCCATAGACCATAATGGGCAGTTTGATTATAACACCTTATAATCATAACTGACCCAGGGAACAAGGTAGAAATTCAAGTTTAGTATGCCTGAAATCAGAATGATAAAATACATCTTTTAGTGAAGTTGGTTTTAACATTCTGTGTTTGAAAATACCACTTTTAGAAAGTAGGTATTTTCTTGCCTAACCATCCAAGCCTGCCTCTGCTAGGTTGTGTATCCAGTGTCTGTTTTGTGAGTGACAGGGGCTGGGGTGGCTCCAGGAGACTGGGTGAGTCAGCACAGGGCTGAATAGACCTATCTGCATTTGGAGTGGTGGGAGGAGTAGCACCTGGGCCTGAATCGGACTGTGCCTGCCTTCCACAATGCTGCTTCCACCTCCTGTGGTGCGTTTGATGACCCTGGCCCACACTGACAAAGGAAGAAGTTGTGCACTGGCAGAATGCACCTAGAACTGGTTTGGATAAGGCACAGACACTCTCTGCCTTCAGAGACAAAGGATTTGTGAATATAAAAACGGGGACCCAGACCCCAGAACTTTAGATCACTTCTGGGAATCAAAGACGAACCTTTGCTGAAGAGAAGAACCAAGAAACTGAAGGAAGAGACTACCCCTATGCTGCGTGTTGTTGAGGTTGGCCTGCAGTAGTTACTTTATTGCCAAAGAAAGGAGAAAAGGACTGAGTGTGCTTTCATCATCTTGAAGAAGATCTCCAACGGCTTGAAGTTAAGCTTGCATCCTGCCTGAAGTCTCAGGGATACAAGACTTCACAGCTTCTGTTTGCCTGCATCTAGAACTGCGGTTTTAGCTGCTACAGAAGGAAATTGCAACACCGAAGCCGGCGAGCGATGCCGTCATCTGCACCGAAGCCGTGAGCGCTGCTCTGACTAGCAAAGTAGACCCGACGCTGCCTGACGTTCCACATCGACGCCTGCGAGCCACGCTGTAACCTTCCAGATGCCGTGAGTGCTGCTCCGACTTCTGCCGTGGGCCCGACGCCTGCTGCTATGCCGCATCGACTCCGAAGCTGACATAGTCATTGTGGAGCCGATCCTCGACGTGGGTGACCAAGAATCCATCGATGACGCAACATCGTAAGGAACCGTGGTTTCGGCGCCATTGTGACATCACCTCCCCGACACAGTAAGGAACCGTCATCTCACCTCCCCTGTGCTGCAGTAAGAAACTTGGTCTACACCTCCCCTGGGGTCGTAAGGAACCGACGCCGCGCAGCACCAATAAAGCCACACCTCCCTGACGCCGTGAGCTGTCTTTGTTTTTCATCGCTTTTCCAAGGTACTGTTCTTTGGGGGTCTGTTTGACTCAAGGCCCTACGCCGCACACCTCGCGGTCTGCGCCGTACTTTGGGATTTCTTCTGTCACGATGTTGCGATAACTGGTGGAGTTATTTGTTGCTAGAGACTCCATTTAAGTGAATAACCTACTTTTAAGCATATCTTGAGTACTGTATTGTGGATTTTTGTCGTTTGGGTCTTGTGTTAAGTCTATATAAAATACTCAACCTGTGTGTTGTCCATCTGTAGTGTTGTCACTGTATTACTGTATGTGTTCACAAATGCTTTACACACTGCCTCTGAGATAAGCCTGCCTGCTCGTGCCAAGCTACCTAGGGGGTGAGCAGGGGTTATTTTAGGAATGTAGCCCCTTACCCTGACTAGACGCAAGGGTCCCTATTTGGACAAAGGTACCTACTACCTACCTCTGCCAACTAGAGACCCCCAAATCTAACAGGATGGGATTGGAGGCATTATTGAAGGCTGTGGAACGTCCAGTAGTGTGAAGGCAGCACTGTCACCTCTTTCCATGATCATCTAACGTTGTCCAGAGCAGCAATGACCCCCGTCTCTGTCATGTGGTTGGGCGTGAATCCAGATCGAGTAGTAATGAAGAGGTGGTTGTGGTTGGTGACTCTGTATTTGTTTATCATCTTTTCTTTGACTTTTGTAACTTAGTATAGCAGGGAGATAGGCCAGTAGTAGGCTAGTGTATTTTGATCTGCTGAGGGTTTCTTGAGGAGAGACACACCCTGCCTTGTTTCTAGGCATCTGGAAAGGTGGCTGTGATGACATTCTGTGTTTGGGTGAGGTTTGCACTGATGGGGTCCAGTCCTTTGGTGAAGACGTGGTGGACCTGATGGTCAGGATGGTCATCTGGTTGTTGATTGAAATGGGCAGGAGGGCTGTGATAGTGGAAGAGTCCATTTGTAGTTCTAAGTTGTCATAGGTGCTGGTGATCGTGTTGCTCAAAATTATAAACAGTTGGGTGCAGAGGTCTTAAGAGGGAATTATGCTGATAGATCTTTCTTCTGCAGAGGTGAAGTCTTGGCTATGGCGAAGATTTCATTGGCACTGTTGGTGCTGCTTTTGATGTGGTTGGTGAGCGTGAAGCATTTGGTGGTGCTGATGGTAGTGTCTGAGGGTGGATTTGTAGGTGCTTTTGTCATTGTTGTTCTCATTTTCTAAGAAAAAGATTTGCCCTGCACTCAAATATTATCATACGTTATTATTCATCTGAATTTTGTATCCAAAAATTATGATAGCACATAGTAGTCAACAGTTGAATATAAATAACATTCATATACTGCCTCCCAAATAAATCAAATTAGTCATCAAATTGCTGGAAACATATTCTTCCTTTATTCTTTATTCTTTTGTTCATGATTCTTTTTTTATTAAACCACAGTACCAAATTGATAGCCGATGCGACATGTTTCGTCCCCACGGGACTTTTTCAAGGCTTTTTTAAAGTTATCACACGCTGAAGTCCGGTTCAGAAAACATCTCTGAACCGGACTTCAGGATGTGATATTGGGACACACTTTTCCCATTTACTATTCATAATTATTCCTGTCTCACACTACTTCGGACACACAATATTTTTGCTTCTTGCATCAGTACTTCTTTTGCCACAGTAAACTTGACGTGAAGCATCTGTGTGAGATACCTAGATATATAAAGGCCTTGAAAAAGTCCCGTGGGGATGAAACGCGCCGCATCGGCTATCAATTTGGTGCTGTGGTTTAAAAAAAAAAAGAATAATGAACTAAAGAATAAAGGGAGAATATGTTTCCAGCAATTTGACGACTAATTTGATTTATTTGGGAGGCCGTATATGAATGTTTTTATATTCGACTGTTGACCACTATGTACTATCATGATTTTTGGATACAAAATACTGATGAATAATAACATATGATAATATTTGAGTGCAGGGCCAATCTTGTTCTTTGTCCTTTGGGTTTTCCCAATTAGTGGGGACGCAGGAAGGTCACTTTCCTTGCTTACTGCACCATGCCCTTGTTTTAATTGCCAAATACTAGACTGACTGATGCAGGTTTTTTAGCGCCTTGACCTTTCTCCTCTTCCATGTGTTGTTCTTATTTTCTCTCTATCTTCGTTCAAATTGTTTGAAGTGGCGTCTGTTGAGCCTGAGCTCTTGTTGGCTTTGAGAGGAGCCCGGGTGTCTGTGCATGTGGTGATCCCGCTGTAAAAGTTGGAGAGGCACTGAAGGAGGTTGTGGTTGTGTCGAGGTCTGTAGTGTAGGAGTTTGGAAGACAAGTGTCCTTCTGAGACCTTTTTCCATTCCTGGTATGAAGATTTTGCAATAGTGTTTCTGCTGTGATGTAGGATGGAAATGCTAACGTTGACAATGACCTGGTCGGACCAAGGGATAGTTGTACGCTGGTGTACTGTGATGTCTTATGCTGGTGAAGATGGGGTCAGCCCACAAGGTGTCTAGTAGTGTGTGTGGGGCCTTCCGCTCACTTGGTGATTCAGAGATAGAAGTGGTCCTCAGTGCGGTTGGTCTCATTGCGATCAGTGGCGTTCTGTATGTGGTAGATGATGAATCAAGGTACTGGTGTCTAGGATCAGGGGCGACAAATTCAGCAGTGGTGCTGCTGAAGATGGCAAGTTTCTAGAGCCAGTAGGATAGGTTGTTGTTCAGTTTGAAGTTTGGTGTTGATGAGGAGTTTGTAGTTCAAGTACTCCATGTTGCCAGTGGTGCTTCCCAAGGTGGTAAAGCATTGGATGTACTCACTGAAGATGACTGGAATTTCACCTCTTGTTCTGTATGTCATGTATTGCCTTGCAATTGGTCAGGAAGAGCAGGTTTGGTGAACAGTCATGTGCAGATCTAAAATGTCGGTGCTGTCTTTAGTGAGGGAGCGAGTTTTGAGGAGTTTGCCGTGTAGTGGGTGTCAAGTGTGCAGTGGCGGCTCCTCCACAATGGCAGAGGAGCGTTGCCCCACTGCCTGGCGCAGAGCCAGCAAACAGAAAAAAACCTATGTTCTAGCATTTTATTTCTTGTTTTCCAGCACTGAGCCAGGTTGTTCAGGGAGGGGTGGGGAAAGGAAGGGTGGAGGAGGAGTTTTTGTGCACTCCCTAAGTGCTCATGAGTGTTTGGCACATGCCTATGCAGCTGGGCTGGAGATACCCCACATTCTCCATGACCTGAACAGGGCGTTGTTCCTGCCCACCCAGACGGATCCCCGGAGGCACCAGGTACATTTTTTCATTTATTATTATTAACATGCCCTACCGCCCCCTTCATGCCTCTGTGCGCTCTTCAAACGTGCCCTTACCCCCACCCACCCGACCACCCTTTGTTAATGGCAGCCACTACTGCAGGTGTATGTGGATGGGTGTGAGAGAGGGGTGTGGGAGGGTACAAATGGCAGGTGGCCCAGAAGAATACACATTCAGTTTTGGGGGGCACCACAGCAGCACTGGTAGATGTAGCAGGGTTCTGCGCTCAGAGGTTCGAGGGAGGTCTATGTGGGTGGGAGGAGGGAACAGAGTCCTGGCCTGGGTATCTGCGAAGTCCATAAGGGCACAGATGGACTTACCTTTGGTTCTCAAGCAACTCGCCCACTTCCAGCATAAGCTGCAACTGCCATTATGTGAAGACTGTTTTGATAGCATACCTGAGCCCTGCCAGTCTAACACAAACAAGACTCTCCATGTCACTCTTGAGAAGGTTACCTTTTTAGCAGAACTAACCAGGTCCCTGTATCCGACCTGTGCTCTATTGCGGTTGGCCTGAACTTGTGACTTGTCCATCATGACTAGATGCCCACAAGTGCCTCTGTGTGCTTTTAGGTACTATTTTCACTAAAAACTTTAAAATCTTATATCTCTAATTCTACTGATTGGATTTTTGTCATTCGGGTGTCATTGTATTTCATAAAATGTTCTCTATTTCTCTAAATTGGTTTGAGATTTGTCTTATGTTGTGTTTTCACTTTATTACTGTTTGTGTGCTGCATAAATATTTTATACATACCCAAGTTAAGCCTGACTGTTTTGTGGCAAGCTACCAAATGTTTAAGCACAGGTTAATTTAGTGATGTCTGTGGTACACCCTTATAAGAATTGTGGTTGTTGCCTCAGCGGGGCTTCTACCCTTCTCAACCACGGAACCCAATTCCTTAAACTATGCATGAGCCAATATATTCGGCAAAACTTGCAGGAAGTACTCTGTGATTTGTAGATCCTGATCGGCTCTGAGTTGAAACTAGGAACCACTAGTTTCTACGTTCAAACACTTTTTTTTATTGTTTCTGTCTCCTCAGATGCAGTTAAGCATGTCGCAAACTTTCCAGGTGGATCCAGGAAAAGCTGTGCGTCAAAAGGCCGTAGTCCAGAAAGCCAAATTAAATGTGCCTTATATTGCCAGAGTTTGCACCCTCTTCGATTATGAGGTCACCATGCGGGGTACATGGGAAGGTGCCACTTACTTTAATTTGAGCATTGTGCAGGAGGATGTATAAATAACAGCACTTATTTTCTTGAAAAGGTTTGGGGCCAAATTCAGAGTTAAGTGAACCAGTGCATTTAGCAGGACTACGGGTACCAGAATGCATTTGGACAAATGTTCAAAAAAACGGGTGCTCCTTACCGAGATTAAGCTGTATGAGACGTGGTTAGTACATTTAGGGGTGTATTTCTCAATGTGGTTCTATGGTTTCTATATGGTGGCGGTGAGGTAAAAACCAGGATTATTCTCTTCTCTTCTGCTCTGAGGCGTGGCTTCTTCTGACTTGAAAGGACTAAAATGCAATGTTTAGCAACATATTTAAAAAGATTGGTTAGTAATGCATGATCATGGAATATCAATATTTTTTTCTTTTAAGGCGAGCGAGTAGGTTGCATAAAAAACTCTTGTAAGATACCAGCAGGAGACTAATTAGAGCATGAAGAACCTCTCTGTGAGAGACACGGATTCATGAACAATGATAAGGGATGCAGTACAGCTGGGCAGCCTTTATACGAAAATTGTCTTGATGAAGGGAAATATTTGTACCATATACAAAAGACAGATCAGATTATTTTTTAATCCAAGTGTGAGAGCATCCATACACATACGAATCATAGATGATGCCCTCCTGGCCACGGATAAAGATCTCCCTTACATCTTGATACTGCTGGTCCTCTTAGCTCCTTGAACACGGTCAACCATTGCCTATCATCCACATCTTGAAGTCTCAAATTTGATTTACTAACAACACCCTTCCCTACCTATCCCACCACACTAGTTGTGCAATACCAATTGCCTATGGAGTACCCAAGGCTTTGTCATATCCCTTGTTATCTTCAACTTCTCTCTGGAGAAATCGTGGCCTTTATTCACTGATAGCAGATTCCAAATTTACCAATACACTGATGATACACCTCTACTTGAAAAATCTCCTCTGCTGTAAACATACGTCACCTTAAACACTGCCTGCATCCCCTTCAGACCTGGATGTCCAGCACCTACTTGAAATTCAACCTCTCCAAATAAATGGCATAAACCTAGACTAATTCATACTCAAACCGATACACAGCACCAAATCACTCAGCCAGCCTGAACACCAGCTTACGCCTCAAGAAATAAATTGCAATATAAGAAGACCTCTGTCTGTAGTAAAGAAAGTAGAACATTCCCCCCAGAAAGCAGTTATGTTGCATCACATCCTCAGCCTTCAAATTCATCCCTGGCCCCTCTGAGGCCATCCTAAACGCCATTGCACAACTCATTAAAGGCCATAGGAAATATGACCTCATTATTCTTATCTTGATGGAATTCCACATCATCCCCTTGCTGGCCACACCATCTACAAAACCAGCTGCATCATCTGCAAAGGTCTGGCACCACTACATGTCATGCAAACAAGCTCATCTTTTTGGGTGGCTCTCTTCGGATTCGAGCCTATGATACTATATGGCTGAAAATGAAGAAGAGCAAAAAAGGAAAACACATGTCAAAACACATTCCCATCTATACATCCAAGATCTGGAACAACAACCCTACATCAGAAGAGACACAACCCCACTCATTTTTTGGGGAAGAGCTGAAGACGCACCTCTTTACAGTATGACACACTAACATTCCACTTTTGCTCTTAAAACCTTGCTCCTCCAATCACGTGTTGACGTTATCTTTCTTATGTGTTGTCCTGCACTAGGCTGACTTTTGCATTTGTCATTTTTGCCTCGTCCAAGCACTTCAAATAAAGAGTGTTACAAATTACGTTTGGACAGAAAGAGCTTGTCTAGACTCTTACAGTTGCCCATTTCATTCACTCATACCTTCAATGTCCTTTAACAATTAAGGTCATGCCAATGTAAAATGTCCCTATGACGATGCTGTAATAATTTGAAAGTCCATGTTTAGTATTTCATAACACCATACCATTCATCCACGATGTTCAGTTCAGTTTTATTTGAATTGCATTCATGTATCCATACAATCCATGGGTTCGAGGAGCTGGAGGTACTCCTGAATGTCAGATTCTGCATGAGCAGATAATGTGTAAGTGCCTTATTCTTACAAAGAACCAATCTTCCAGGGATGAGGAGGGCAGAAAAGCAACTAGAACCAGAGCATTTAGGCAAAATATTGGAATGGGATTGAGGCTGACCTGTTGGACATTGGGCTGCCCCCCACACCCACTGGGGTACAAAACATTTCTTTTCTGTGGTGATTTGTCTTACCACTACAGAGGGGCAAAAAACCCATACACCTTTGTGCACAGCACTTTTCCAACTTTTTAAAAAAGAAAAACAACATTTGTCCTTACTAAATCTTAGCTAGTTTCTCGGTTCATTCCATGAGAATCCACAAACTTTTTCATGTGTGAAAAAGACACCATATTAGCCTTGAAACCTTAGTTGTAAACCTTTAAAGCAGACCTTCACAAAATATTTTTAAAATTCCTCACAATGGGAATAAGCCCGAGCACTTATGGGATTAAGAGGATAATTAGTACATGAATGTTGTTATTAAGATGTTAGATGGCAAATGCAAACCTTGGTACAGCAGCAAATGTGCTTTCCACTCTGGTGCAGTTTTCTCTTAACCTTCACCTGTGTACCACATCTCCGCAGATGATGGAAAATTGAGGTCACAGGCAATGGCACCGACAATGGAAGGAAATGGCATGAGAAATCAGCAAGTGAGCTTGCATACTATAAGTCTTGACCCCTGCCCTCCTGCCATTCTCAATCTTGCCCTGGCTAAATAGGCTGGTTAACAAATCTCTTGACCAGCCGCTGGTTCCCGCTAGCTAGAAACAAGCTCTTCTGCTTCCCTTGCTGAAGCCCTCTGCTGACCCACATTTTAGACCGATTTCTCTCCTTCCCAAAGCCGCTAAATGTTTGGAGAAGAATAAAAAATAAGCAGCCATTTAATTTTCTTGATTCCCAATCAGAGTTCCGTGCTGGATATAGCACCAAGACAACCCTTCTTAAAGTCTCAGAATCCATTAAAGCTAACCTAAGTTTAAACACTCTGGTCATTCTGATGCTTTTGAATCTCTCCTTGGCTTTTACTTCGGAGGCTAAACCCCTAGGGGCAGATTTATGAGCCCCTTGCGCCACTTTTGCGTCACTTTTCCCATGTTAAAAGTGACGCAAAAGTGGCGCAAGGGGCTCATAAATCTGCCCCCTAGTTTGCAGGATTCTGCAAAGGTTCGACTCTCAGCCCAACACTTTTTTAATATTTATCTGTAGCGTCTGACTAAGTTAGTGGAATCCTTGGGAGTGAAGGTTATATCCTACACTGATGATACTCAACTTCTTCTAGCTTTCCAAGAAAACATACCCACGCTTTGACATCTTCAAGATCTGCCTGGAATCTGTGGTCGACTGGATGTACACAAGCTGTCTGAGACTTAACTCAGACAAGACCGAAGTTCTCTTTTTCTCCTCACCCAGTCTTTGGTGGCCATCAGAGTTGGGGTCTCTCCCAGCCCTGCTCCTGTGGTTAGAAACCTGGGGGTGAAATTTGACTCAGGCTTGATATTTGAGTCTCAGGTTAAGGCTTTATCCTCTTCTTGCTTTTTCAACCTGAGGTTTTTAAGAATGATGCTATGCTGCACCGTATCCCAATAGAGCTTCTCAAGACAATTGTCCACGCCTTAATAACCTCTAGGTTGGACTATTCCAGGAGTCTGTATCCAGGCCTTCCAACCTTTTTAATTCAGCACCGTCAGACCATTCGAAATGCAGCTGCCCAGCTGATCTTGAAGATCCCGCATTGAACTTCGGTGTATGCTCACTTACGTGTCTTTATTTTCTTTCGGGCATTAAGAGAATCGAGTTCAAAACTATGATCTTAGCCTTCAGGGCTTACCATCATAATAGTCCTCTTACCGTAGGAACCATTTCAAACCCTATTCACAAGAGAGATTTCTGAGTTCTAATAATCTTAAACTTTTCCACATCCCCGCATTCACAGGGCCAGAAGACAAGCTAGATCTTTTCCCTTTCTGAGAACTAAGATCTGGAATGCCCTTCCTCTTAAACTGAGAAGTATTATGTCTGAAGTTGCTTTCAGAAAGTTGTTAACTTAAACTTTTAAGGCAGTTGTTAGCCCCTTTCTGTTCCCTTCCTCGTGATCTTTACTGCTTACGCAGGGACGCCTCTTCGGAGGCATCTGTGTGCTCTACAAATGCATTAATATTTTTATTAATAGTAACACCTGTTAATCTCTGTGATCCCGTCCCCACCGTATGTGGGATTTCCAGGGTGGCCGCCGCTATTGGCACCCAGGAAGAGAACGATAACGCACTAGTGTTCGACACACTTCACAACGATACTGATCAGTGGTCCAGTGAAGAAGTCTGTCATGAATACGGCATTGTTCGCAGATTTCCCCAGTAAGGAGTAGGACGTGGAATTCGCAGGCCCAAGAAAACTATGGAACTTCCGGAGATGCATTGAGCAAGGGATGCAGAACCCGTCAGGAAGCCGAACCAAGAGGAGAATGTAAGTAAGGCATTGCCAAGAAGGGAGACACAAGTCCAGCGTTCCCTACGAGGAGATGGACGCTGTGACATCCCCTGCCATGACCCAGGAGGGCCGTAGCTACAAGCAATTGCCCATATTTCGGTTCTTTTCTATAGGGAAGTGGTGGGAGGGAAGGCCCTAGGGGACCCCAAACACATTTAAAATTGCATGAAGGTCAACAAGAGCACCAAAACTCATGGGTGTGGTGACTGAACTGTGATCGGGTATAGTAGGGACACCCTGATCGGGTTACTTCTCCTATGTATGGTTTATTTTCCAAGGGGCTGTCCTGTTCCTCATCGCGCGATCCAAGGAAGAAAACACTGGGAAAATACACCTCCAAGTGGTCCACAGAGAGCAAGACCAGCCCGAAATTGGGAGGTAGAGAAACGCCTTAGTTCCCATCCAAGTAGTTAAAGAGACTGAGAATATTTTCTGAAAAGAATAATAAACAGAGAATTAATATGAAGGGGCCATGACCATTCAGACCTGAGCCCGATTTGTTCAACTAACCAGTATTTGTTCTGGTTATCCCTAGGCTGTCATTCCTCCTCCCCCTCACTGTCCTGATGAAGACCCGCATTGACTACTCAATAGTGTAAAGATTGGGTTGAAACGTCGACGCTACAGCTTGGTCCAGTTCAAGGCTTTGCGTGCGAAAATTAAAATTGGATTAGCAGCAGAGCCATTGTTTTCACTTTGGCCTCCCCTTCCCTTGTACATATTTTAATCACCTTGTACTTAATACGCACTTAACTTTATCACTGAGCACAATATGTCAATTGATCACGTTTCACTATAAAACTTCACCTTACTGGCAGCATTCTATTGACTTATGGGTATATATAAATGATGCAATTTATATAAAACAACGTAATACCCATCAATAGGTTCTTTTTGTGTTCCTTATGGATAAAATTGCTCTGACGTTAACTTTTGAGGATTGTAGATAAAAATAAGATAATTGAATTACCTGCATAAGAAATAGTTACGCACACCCGACAGAACCATTGTTTTTTTTTCATATATATACCCAGGTTCTGAGGGACACAGAGTCACCCCATTGTTTATTTAACTATCTAACAGGGATGACAAAGCGAGCCACTGTCACATGGTTATGGGAAACCCCCTATTGTACAACAGAGATAGCAGCCCCAAGGGGGAGAGAAACAAAGACAGTGAAAAGAATGGACAAAAATAAGGTTCCAATGTTGTCCAAACCCCATGTTACATGCCGTCTTTCATCTTCAGACGAGGTCACTACTCCTTCACTGAGCTTTTGAACAGCCAAAAAAGAGGACAGTACGCTAATGTATGCTTTGGAAGAAGTGCAGGAATGAAACTGGGACAGGGTAGGCCCTTATTTTTGTGGGAAGTGGAGATTATTGTATAGGATCAGTGGACATTCAATCTAACACACAGAAGAATGTTGGTACCTCTAGCCTTTTGTGAGCAAGCCCTACTGCTCGCCCATAGCCAGGCCAGGGCTGGGCACTGCGGTCAGGAACACACCCGTTGCTACTTACTGGAGCGCTTTTACTGGCCTGGTGTCTATAGAGAGGTCACAAAGTTCTGTGTTTCTTGTCCTAAGTGTAAACGCAATGGGAATTTTAAAAAGGCCCCTTAAATTGTTTCTAATTTTTGAGGTGTACTTTCAACAGGTAGGGATGGATTTAGTGGGGCCCCTAACACAATCAGCCTGGGGACACCAATATATACTAGTACTTGTGGGCTATGCCAAGTGCAACCCGCAAGTCATTTCCCTGTCGAGTAGGGCGACGCTGTCTGTTGCCCATGCTGTGATCTCTTTCTTCTCATGAGTCGGGTTTCCCCATGAGATCCTAACAGACCATTGGAACCCCTTTATGTCCAACCTGATGACGAAACGATAAAAATCCAACATATGTGTATTCGTAATATTTCACTTTTTGCCTGTTATAAGGCCAACAAACACTTGTAGGTTCTTGCGGTATTAATGAGTAGTTCGCGATGTTCAAATGCAGTCCTAATGCAATGCTATGCAGTTCGTAATTCAATTTGTATTGTCAAACTAATGCAGTTCGTAATGCAAGCATAATGCAATACTCAATGCAAGTAATCAGGCAGTTCGTAATGCAAGAATAATGCAATCCTTAATGCACGTAATCAGGCAGTTCATAATGCAACAATAATGCAATCCTCAATGCACGTAATCAGGCAGTTCGTAATGCAAGTATAACACACTCCTTAATGCAAATAGTAAGGCAGTTTGTAGTGCGAGAATAATTCAATCCTCAATGTACGTAATAAGGCAGTTCGTAAATGCAGGAATAATACAATCCTCAATGCACGAAATCAGGCCGTTCGTAATGCAGGAGTAATACAAGTCCAATCGAAGTGATTAGCGTGGGCACCACTAGGCCCCAACCAGAGACAACAGTCCTGAACGTTAGAGGGCGGCCCCACTACTGCCGGGCAGGTCCGGGCCGCTTGAGGACTCAGCGTGTCTAACGGGATGCAACAGGGAGAGAGATAGGAGCACTCCTGTACTCCTCCTGTGCCACCCCAGGCTACACACGCTTGTGGCTCCCGATGACGACGAAGCTCCGATGCAAGGCGACGCTGAAACCGGACAGGTTATGGCGCTGCCTTCTTTGTTGCTGACGATCTTGGGCAGATTCCTCTTGCGAACAACGATCATGATTACCTCACTACTTCCTTAGCTTTATGAAATCCTACAGCACGTTGCGGCTCCGGCCGGTGGTGGCAATCTTGATCCGCTGCCTCCGTTACAATGACGGCTCGGGCACCAAACAGCTACGCAGCAGCGTGGACGATGATTCGTGCTGCGGGGGCACTGCAGACATGGGGCACTTTCCAACTAGCACCACGGACCCCACGGCAGTCTCAGGCTGCACACACTCATGCACAAAGCGTCGCTGAGACTCGGTTGGGCTTCAGGTCTCACAGTCCCGGGGCAATGCTTACGACGGTTTCAGGCTGCAAAAAGCACGCGCACACAGCTCTGCTGAGACACACTTGGAAACTTTGATGTTCCTGAGTTTCCACAACAGGGAGCCAGCTCTCCTCAGGCCCTGGGGACAAGTTACTTCAGGACACAGCACACAGCAAAGTCCTTTCAAGCAGGGGGACACATCACAAAGCAAAGTCCATTAGCCTCTCCTTAGTTAAATCAGCAAACTGCAGGCCAGCCCCAGAACACACAGCAAGGGTCAGTCCTTTCCTTCAGTCTCTTCAGCTGTTCTTCCTTGGCAGAGGTTCCTCTTGGCCACAAAGTACTTTCAATCCTTTTCACTCTTGATCAGTCCAACGTTCAGGGGTTTCAGCTCTCATAGTTATACCCCAAAATGTCTTTGAAGTCTTTGTGTTTCAGGGGGCACTGACCCTTGTCCAAACCAGTTCTGGGTGTCTCCCTGCCAGTAATACCTTCTTCCTTTGATAGTGGGGGTCTGGTTCCTCAATCACTCAGCAGGACTTGGAGCCATTGTTTTATGGCAGCAACCCAGGCCTCTTCACCTCCAGGGGCTACTCCTCCCCCCTACACTCCAGATGCAGGTCAGCCTGTTGCTGTCTCACCTACTCCTCCCCTAGGTCAAGACATTTCCCAGATCCTATCACATTCAAATCCAGCCATTCAGTCCACAGCCAGGCAGAGACACACAGAATTGATAGAACAAAAAAACTGGCCACTTCTAAAAGCATGGTTTCTAAACACACAATTCCAAAACCACTTTCATAAAAAGATGTGTTATCTAATTGTTAGTTCAGGCACAGTAAACTTCACCTCTCCATCTTAAGCCTATGCGAAGATAGGCTGGAAACATATTACACAGCCTTCCCCATTCTGTCCTATGGGCAAGATGGCCTTGCAACAGTGAAAAACTAAATGGAGAATATTTTACTGTTAGGACATGGTACACACTTCAGTACATGTCCTACCTTTCACAGACACTGCACCCTTCCCTGGGGGGGCGTACCTTGGGTCTACCATAGTGGTGTCTGATGTGCATGGAAAGGGAAGGGTAAGGCCTGGCAAGTGGGTGCACTTGCCAGGAAAACATGGCAGTTAACAAACTGTGCGCAGGCACTGCAGTGGCAGGCCTGAGGTCTCTCTTTAGGGCTACTTGTGCGGGTGGCACAATTAGTGCTGCAGGCCCACTACTAAGATTTGCATTACCAGCCCTGCACACGTAGTGCACTTTACTAGGGACTTTATTAGTAAGGCAAACATACCAATTATGGACAACCAATTACCATAACACTTTATACAGGGAGCACTTGCACTTTGACGCTGATCAGCAGTGGCAAAGTGGCCAAAGCATCTAAGTCGGCAACATAATGTCAGAAAAGGTCTAGGAGGAAGGCAAAAAGTTTAAGGAACTTTAGCCACAAAGGGCCAAGTCCAACAGCTACCTTACAAGAGGGGGTTCACAGTATCATGTAAAAGGCCCAAAAGAAGCCTGTGACAAAGGAAGCAAACTCAGGGAACTACCATAGGACAAAAGTCCTAGCTCTTTTACCTACTTTCGAAAAAAACTCCTGCCCCTATCTCGTCACAGAAAAGTGACACCTGTAACATATAGGGTTGTTGTCCCACCAAAGGGACTTCTCATGCAAATTTACCATATAAATCTGTTTAGAAAATGTAAGGAACTCTCTGTAAAAGTTGGAGACCCGGTAGTGTTAGCAAGTCGGGTTAACACTGCCAATCCTCTAGAATTCTCCTACATCCTTTTTCTGTCACACCTGTAGAAATGCTAAAAATGAGAAACAAACTGACTCAGAACCAAAAAATAACAGGTACTCGCCCTGTTAGACCTTATTCCTGGTCCCGCCTCCAGTAAGCCTGGGTGGACCTCACTGACAGCTCATGACAACGGCTGACATAATCCAACCTTCTCAAGGTGCTTGATGTTCACCTGTAGTGCTTGTGCCAAAACCGGAAAGGAGTCTTCAGTTTTGTATCGATTTTCGCAGACTAAATCCTAATTCCAAATTCTATACCTATCCCATGCTGAGGTGGTCGAAAGATTGGGGGGAGCAAAGTTCATGTCAGGGATAGACCAAACAAAAAGATATTGGCAAATAACCCTCACTCATACTGCTCAAGAGATAACCACTTTCTCCACTCATTTGGGGTTATACCACTTTAAGGTAATGCCTTATGTCCTTCATGGCGCTCCCACCACTTTCCAAAGGCACATGGACATGCTACTAAGGGCACACCACCAATAGGCACATTTAGATGACATAGTTGTCTACATCCCGGATTGGGCAACACATTTACGACACATGGATCAGGTACTCATTCCCTAATTAAGCAGGCCTCACATTGAACCCTAAAAAAAGCTCTTTTGCCACCGATCATATATAATATTTGAGATATACTATAGACGCAGTTACAATCAAACCCCAAGTCAAGCTCAAAGCTATACAAAACATTCCACAACAAAAGAAGAGGTCTGTTCATTTCTAGGACTAGTGGGATACTATTGAAGATTCATACCCCAAATCTCCGAGATTGCCAGTCCTCTAACCAACCTCATTATTCAGAAACACCCTGGTATCCAAGAAAATATAGACCACCATACAAGAAAATATCTTTCAACAGCTAAAGCACCCTTTGTGTCACGCACCCCTGTTTGTGTGTCCGGACTTCAACAAACTGTTTGTCCTTCGGACGGATGCCTCTAGCCATTGTCTTGGTGCTGTCCTGTCCCAACCTGACCAACATGGTGACCTGCATCCTGTATTGTTACTCAGTCAGAAACTGTTTACGCATAAAGTACACCATGCCACGATGGAGAAAGAATGTTTGGCCATTAAATAGACCATGAAGGCCGTTCAGTATTATTTTTTAGGCCATGCATTCATACTCTTAACAGGCTATGCCCCTCTTATCTGGTTAGCGACCCACAAGGACACTAATGCAACATTCTCTGCTGGTTTCTAGCCGTACAGCCTTTCTCTTACCAGGCATTCCATGTCCCAGGAAGACTGGAGGGGAATGTAGGCTTCCTGTTCCATTGTCCAGTTCCTACATGGCCCAAACAGTCATGCCTAGGGGAAAGGCAATCCATAGACCCTGAGGGAACTACTGAACCTCTGGTTCCCTCGATCGAAGGACGCAGAACCCATCGGAAAGCCGCACAGAGAGGAGAACGTAAGCGAGGCATTGCCCAGAAGGGAGACTGCCAGCGAGCAGCTCAATTATGAAGCACACAAGTCCAGCGGTGCCTGTGAGGAGATGGACCCTGTGACGCCCCCTGCCATGACCCAGAAGGGCCATGGCTACAGGTAAGTGCCTGTATTTTGGTACTTTTCTCTAAAGAGGTGATGGGAGGTAAAGCCCTAGGAGACATCAAGGT
The DNA here is from genome assembly GCF_964204655.1 of Triturus cristatus. Taxonomy (NCBI): domain Eukaryota; kingdom Metazoa; phylum Chordata; class Amphibia; order Caudata; family Salamandridae; genus Triturus; species Triturus cristatus. The sequence goes on along the minus strand of NC_140582.1, from coordinate 1,196,875,177 downwards.
GCCAATTACGATCCGGCAAAAACCGGGTACGAACCGTCGGACGGAGGCTTTTTTCCGTCCGACTCGTACCCGGTTGTAAAACTTTACAAACATGCAAGTACGATTCGCACGGAAACACCATTTCCGTACGAGTCGTACAAAACACCGACCGACGAAAAGATACATACAAATGTGATCCGGGGAAAGCGCCGACGTGACGTCGGGACGCTCTCAGGCTGCGTTTCACGAACCAGGAAGTACGATTCGAACCGACAGCGCTCCGGACGGCAATATTTTTACGGCACCCGAAAAGTGCCGCAAAAGCGAAGTACGCCGCGATGCGAGTGGAATTGGGGGCCCGGTACTGCAAAATGTACATCTCTACGAGTGTAAATCTCTACCTCCACCCTCCTATTTTTCCTATGGGGTGATCCTCACACATGTAGTTTTACTAGTTAGTAGTAAATGTGGGAGGGTCTATGGGGAGTGGCTGGCAAAAGGGGCATACTTCCTACTGTTGGAAAAGGAATATGGAGGAGTAAAGCAGCGTTTAGATAGTTAGGGAGGGGCGTAAGGAGGAACAAGTACCAACCCACAAAAGAGTAAGCCCATTGCTATTTGCAAAATGAACTTCTAAAGTTAGTGCAGCCAAAAGAAACCTAAAACAGTAGTAATTGCTCCGGCTAAGGAAATATAGCACCATACATTGCCTACCACTGGTATTGCAACACCCACCCATAGAAAATAATGGTGGGAGGGATATAGTTTCATGTTTAAAAAAATAAATAAAGATTTATTGTTTAATTCTAAATTATTTTAACAAAATGTTCTGACTATGTAAATCATGTAATACATTTAATTCTTTACATCACTTTTAATATTTATTAAAACATGTTCCAAATGTATTTTTATACTTGAGATGCAAACACATTTTTATTTGAATTTCAGTGAAATCATTTCTATGCAATTTTAGTTATAATTCAAATGTAAGTTATTTCTCCCTATACTTTATAATAGGGAGATTCCTCAGTTATTGTGGAGACCTTAGAACAAAAAAAACAACATGCTATTACACTATTAATTTAATTTTGAATTAAACTTTTCATTGATTACTTATATTAATTGCAATAACAAATAATTTGCTAAAGTTTAATTTGAAAAAATAGGCAATTAAAGAAAAAAGAATTTACACCATATTTATTAAATTGATGAATAGAATGAAATAAACTTTAATTACATTTTAATAAACAGTACTGTTGCAACAATTTAAAAATTCCCCAAAAACATTATTTAATTAAATAATGAATGTTTTAATTTTATATTTGTTGTCAACATTAAACTAAAATATATTTATTTATATTTTTAACTATTTTTTATTATGCATATTAACATTATTTCTGATGACATTTTAAGTTCATACCTCCTTTATTTTGAATGGAAGGGTATTGCAGTACCAGTGGTTGGCCATGTGTGGTGCTGGACCTACAGCTGTTTCTTTGTGGCAGTAGTAACTTACACTCGCAAATATGGCTCCAGACCCTTTTTCAGGGGGTAAAGTAATGTAAGGCTACAGCTTTGAGTAACTTTACATTTTGATTTTTTTAACAGCCCATTGTAGTGAAGTTACTTAAATGTGTAAGAAGAAACTACAGGTGTAAATTACTCAGAAGTGCAAGTTGGGTTTGTGAATAGACTCCAAATGCCTCTTGAGGGATGTTTACTTCCCTCATTAGCATAGAGGGCTTAAAATGCTATCCTCATGGGCGAAAACAGTTTCACAGACTCGTGTTTTTCTGACAACCACCATCTCAAACTAAACAATGTGAAAATGCCATGCAAGGATGTAGCCTAACAGCTAGAGCAGACGATCACAAAGTGGGGGAACCGGGTTCGAGTCTCGGCAAGGGATTCTCTTTAACTTTTCTTAATTTGTCTCCCACAGTTTGTGTGTTCATCTGATTGTGCCTCACCTACCATCAAAGCTATGGTTACAGTATGAGGTAAAATGTGAAGTGTAGCTGGATTTTTAACTATTATTTTTCCCATGTCTCCTGGAATTTCAACAACTTCTGACTTCTGGCTTTTGCAAGTTAACTGCTGGAATCATTGCTAGAAGCAAATTCACAGCCCAAGTTCTGTAAAATTTCCTTGTCAACTAATTTTTACCAATGTTGGTATTTACTTTCCTGGAGAGGACATAATCTTCAAATTTGTCCCTGCTTATAATTACCTCCTACTGTCGTACTTTGAAATTTGGGACCGCGTAGGAGGCAGGGCCCTACCCCTGTCTATCTCGGTATTAGCGAACCGCGAATGGTTAATGCGGTATGTACAAGTGCTTTGTGTAACGTTTTAGCTATGAATGCACTATGTATACGTTATTATACATCACTACGTGGGTTCCATCTTAGAGCAGTGGCCATCTTATGGTTGCCCTCACATAGGCTACATAGCATGAAGCAAATACGGGCCATTTAGAGCACATGTGCTTTCCTTTGACTTTTCTGTGACCTGGGCAGCTTGGCTCCGCTGCCCCAGGTCAGTCCGGTCTCACGAGTTCCCCGTCCTCTGGCCACCTGTGATTAGCATCAGGGCTTGACACACCATAAAGTCTTTTCATCCTACACAAGCCTCCAGCTAATCTCTTTCACACCTGACTATTCCTGCTTTATGGCTTGTTTTCCAAACAGGAGATGCTCATGTTTATTGGGGCCTATCGATATCTGATGTGGGATCTGAGCCTTGCTGGGTAAATAATTGCGGGCTGGCTTAACTGGAATGTGGGATGGTCATCATGACTCTGCCTTTTCGTTTGAAATGTATACATGTAAATGACCATGCCATAAAACAAGGAATGTGTGCCTGAAGCAGGATATTTTGTATTTAAGGAGAAGCCCGTTTCTGTGATTTTTCAGCAGTCTCCTGAGAACATACACGCTGTTGTACTTCTAGGATACCTGTAATTGGTCTGCAGCCAATAAACTGATCTTTGACTTCACCCAGAAGACTCTGTGTTTCTGTAGGTCTGAAACAGGAAGAACCCGAAGTCATAGGGTGTGTTCCCCTGCACCGCTGGGCTTAAAATTCCCAGTACTTCACTACTGCTTTTCATTTATTCATTTGAGTGTAGGCTCTTCAATTATAATGTATAATGCATTCACTATTGAAAACCTGCATGTATTTTTCAATGTTTCAGTAAAATGTAATAGTTTAGCATTTGTCTATACAAGTCTGACAGTATCAAAATGTTTCATAGTGTTTAAAGTTTGCAATTGCTTATAAATGTGTTTTAATAATAAGGCTTCATGGAAGAAGAAGCAGGTGAAAGTGCATAATGATTGTTATCTATATAGCATTCAATAAGAGGCCTGTTCTTTTTAAAACAATTTAACATAGCCAAAAATTAAATGTAGGGAATGGACTGCCTTGTGAAATGAGCCAGCCTCCCCATATTTAAGATATAAGCAACCAGTGCATTTATTGGGGATCATTACTGTTCTCAGCCCATATTTAACACACATTTGCAAAGCAAGTAGGTTTCCTCTAAGCTATTGGCTTTGACAACTTAATTTAGCCATGTTGCACAGCACCGCGGCTGCACTGCAGCATGGATGAAATTCAGAACAAGCATTGGCATAGCCAATCGAGCTTGCCTTTGGGACCTTATAAATGTTTATTGGCTAGTGCTGGTGCGAAGGTGATGCTAAGTGATACTGAGGTGGTGTTGAGTAATGCTGTGGTGGTGGTGCTGAGCTAGTGCTCAGGAAGTGCTTAGAGATGCTGAGTTGGTGTTTTGCTGAGGTGACGCTGAGTCATGTGCCCGAAAGCAGCTGGGGACAAGGATTAGACTGCTGAATGGGACACTGTATTTTAAATCATAAAAGCGACCCTTATGTCCCTGTGAACCGGGTAAGTACAAAGTACTACAAACAACATTCACAAGGAACTCATTTGAAGATATTCATCTGTTAAATACAACATCAATGGTTGCTTTTGAGTCAATCTCGCACATGTAAGTCAAGAACAATAAAAAATGAAGATAAAGTAAGACCAAATCAATGATAATCACAATAATCCCACACAAGACCTATTTTCTTTTTGAGATCTACCAAGCCTCAGCAGAGGTCTTTTATTTAATATACACTATTTAAATCACATATAAAAACATTTTATATATACAAAATACCTTTCTTTCTTATATTCGCAGTGCAAAGTGAGCCCCAGTGAAAAAACCATAACCTTTTATAATGTGACCAAACAAGAAAAAACAAGAGTGTAGAAGGTTATTGGAAAATTATAAGGACAGATTATATACAATATGCAGTAATTCAGTCAAGGCTGTCTCTTATTTTGTTGTCGACGGCGTTTCGACCCACTTTTAAATACCGGGTCTCATCAGGACTGTATTTCTGGGGACGAAAGAAAGAAAAAAGGGGGAATATAACTATAATATGGTCAAATTTTAATATAATGCTTGGAAAAATAAAAGAAAAATAGGAACCTTGAGGGCATAAAAAATTCTTGGCTTACCAGTGTAGAACATACAATCGTCCGTATCGGATCCAGTATGTGTAAAGATGTGGCGTATGAAAAATTACATCCAAACCTATGGACGGGGAATGTTATTTTTAGTGAAAGTTCAATCATGAAATTCTCAATAGAATCACCCAGGTGCAGTATATTTTGGCACACTTACTTGGGCTTCTATTCCTCCAAGAATAGGGATCAAGTCGTACATCCAATATTTAAGGAGAATCGTAAGATATTCAGATTCTCTAGGGTATTCTTAACTTCTATTTTAACACTTCTGTAATATACCGGAAACTTTAGTTATTATCCGTATCTCAAAAACAAGTGGTCCAAAATAGAAATACCACTCGGTTTACTGACATATTATAATTCCGGGTGAGAAGAACAAATCTTCTTCTTTCAGTGATGACGCTGCTGAATGCGAGTGCAGCGGCGCTCACCCACTGCAATTAATTAAAAGTTTTCTAGGTTAGCGTTGGTCCCTTATTATTCTAGAGGTATATTAGACATTATGGCCTCATAGCTTCAAAAATCCACTTACTTAGTAACCGCTAGTCTGGTACGTATTTAATCCATGTAGTCTCCGTGGCGGAATCAATCTCGCTCGCTCACAGACCCGGAAGTAACTAGCTTCTATATATACAAAGCTGGGAGACAAAGACGGCAAGAGTAGCGGCCATCTTTTAGTGGCGAAATATATTCCTCGTTAGCTATAAGAGTGCAAAATATTATCTATTTATGAACAATTAGAATGGATCAAAAGGACTAGATCTATTATATAGGAGGAAAGATAGAAAGCCAAATATAGAGTTACTTTCTTAGTGGACTTTCGATTGAGATGTTCTGTATATAAGAAGCTGGGAGAGGAAGACGGCAAGAGTGGCGGCCATCTTTTAATGGTGAAAGATAAATAAACCTCGTTATCTATAAGGGTGCATAATCTAATCTAATTATAAACAATTAGAATGGATCAGAAGGACTAGAGCTATTATATAGAAGGAAGGATAGAGAGCCAGCGATATAGTCACTTTCTTTAGTGTAGTGGACTTTCGATTGAGATGTCTTTACATGAAAAACGATCGCAAGTATAGTGGACATCTTGGAAGGATAATACCAATCTCATTCATGAGGTGTAATGACACCTATCTATATTCCCAAGGTTCTTCTTGTAAATATTATTACACATCTATACCCTTTTAAATAACAGTTGTTAGCAAAAAATTCAATGTCAATTCATTTATAGTGTGATCTTTAAACATTAATAACAGTATCCTTGCTAGAATATAACAATTGATCACAATCTATCAATTTACGACACAACAGTACTGTGATAGTCATGTCTGTGTGAACACGTTATTTACACACTTTGTATCACACCAATATGCACAGCAATCGCAATATACAATTCTTTTAAAATTGTTTTGTTACCAACTCAATTCCCGATATATCGGAAATTCTAGAAAATCAAAACATTTTTTATATAACATGTGGTCATATATAATCCAGGTGTTAAACAGTAGTCTACTTCATAACAGGGCCCTGTCAGATACATCAAGGAAGAAATGCATAAGTTAGGGACAGAAACATTTTTTTCAATGTAAACTTATAAATCTCCGCCACTCCTCAAGGCTATTTAAGCCATTCCTGGTAGATCCACACTTATCTATCCATTTGCATTCTAGTGTTTGAAGGATAAGGGAGATATCACCTCCCCTGGGTGGCAGTTTTGCTTTTTCCACCACCTGCCAAAGTAAATCATTAGCTGTGTGGTCTTTTTCAATAAAATGATCTACCAGAGGGGCATTCATCACTTTACACCGAATACGGCTCCTGTGTTGGCCGATCCGGGCCTATACTGGTTGCGTTGTCTGTCCTATGTAAATTAAATTACATGGACACCAGATACAGTAGATGACATTGGATGTAGAGCAATTCGTCAGATCATACAATTTGACATTGATGTTACCGTGTGTGAAGAATTTGGTTTCTTTCGTCAAACTACAGGCCACGCAATTACCACATTTATAATGTCCTGTTGTAGCTGGTAATGACCATAATTCTTGTATGGTCCTGTTATTCTCATATATACTGGTGTCTGAGTGGACCAGGTGATCTCTGATGATTTTTTACCTTTTCTAAAGGAAAACAAAGGCATTTCTTTGCAGGAATCCATGGTGTTTAAAGTGGACCAATGTTTTTTAATTATCTTCTGTATCTGTGTGCTCAATGGGCAAAAGGTGGTAACACATACAACTTTTTTTATCGGTTCTCTCACTGTTTTTTCTAATAAAACCTCCCGGGGGCTGAACCAGGCTCTCTTCATTGATGTTTTTATCAGTCTTTTTGGGTAACCTCTTTCACGCAACCTAGAACTCAAAAGGTTTGTCTCTACAAAGAAATCTTGTTTTTCTGTGCAATTTCATCTCAACCTCAAGAATTGGCCATATGGTAGGCCATCTCTGAGGGACCTAGGATGGAAACTGTTATACTGTAACAAGGTGTTCCTATCTGTAGGTTTTCGATACAGTGTAACATTTAAGTGATCATCTCAACATCTTATTTTTAGGTCTAGGAAAGGTACCATTTCTTTATTTTTGTGATATGTGAAGGTAAGCGCAGATTGGCATGTATGCAGGTATGTTATGAATAGATCCAGAATTTCCTCAATGCCAACCCAAACAAAGAAAATATCATCTATATATCTCTTCCAACACTTGATATTTGTGTGGAAGGGATTGTTGGTATTATTGATATATTTCTCTTCTAGGTCTCCGACATAAAGATTTGCCAAATTTGGGACAAAATTGCGCCCATAGATGTACCTGAGCATTGCTGATAATAATCAGAATTAAACCTGAAATAGTTTTTGGTCAAGGCGATGTTCAATAAATCAATGATAAATTCCGTGGGGACCTCTGCCGGTGCTGGTCTTTTATCCAAAATATGTTTGATAACCTCAATACTCTCTTGTTGGGGAATGTTTGTGTACAATGAGTTGATATCCATTGTAACCAAAATTTCTGTATCTGGATTATACTCCATATTTTCAATCAGGTTAATCATGTGGGTACTGTCTCTGACATAGGTGGATAAGGCAGGGACAAATTCTTTGATGAAACTATCAATGTAATGCCCTAATGGTTCCATTACTGACCCACAACCAGAAAGGATTGGTCTCCCTGGAGGATTATCCAAATCCTTGTGCACTTTCGGTAGAGTATACAGGACTGGAGTCCTTGGGCAGCTTTTGTTTAAGAAGTCAAATTCTAGTTTAGTCAAGAAACCATCATCCAATCCCTTAACAGTAACAGATTGTATTGACTTCTGAATGTCTTTGAGGGGATCTCGAGGCAGTCTTTTATAATGTTCTTCATTACTTATTTGTCTCATTATTTCTGCCTCGTATTTGGGTCTTTCTTGGATAACAATCCCACCCCCCTTATCGGCAGGTTTCAAGATGATATTGTCATTGTTCTTCAAAGAAATCAAGGCATCCCGTTCAGATTTGGAGATATTATAGGGGGTGAATTTCTTATGCATTTTCAATTTTGAGATATCTTCCAAAACACCTTTTTCAAATGCCAAAATTTCAGGTGGCATCATATTATTAGTTGGAATTAAGGTGGATTTAGGACGCATCTGAGATCTAGGGGGAGTTGGAATTTCGGCACGGTCGCTGAAGAAAACTCTCAGACGTAAGGTGTTCACACAGACATGACCGTCACAGTACTGTTGTGTCGTGAATTGATAGATTGTGATCAATTGTTATATTCTAGCAAGGATACTGTTATTAATGTTTAAAGATCACACTATAAATGAATTGACATTGAATTTTTTGCTAACAACTGTTATTTAAAAGGGTATAGATGTGTAATAATATTTACAAGAAGGACCTTGGGAGTATAGATAGGTGTCATTACACCTCATGAATGAGATTGGTATTATCCTTCCAAGATGTCCACTATACTTGCGATCGTTTTTCATGTAAAGACATCTCAATCGAAAGTCCACTACACTAAAGAAAGTGACTATATAGCTGGCTCTCTATCCTTCCTTCTATATAATAGCTCTAGTCCTTCTGATCCATTCTAATTGTTTATAATTAGATTAGATTATGCACCCTTATAGATAACGAGGTTTATTTATCTTTCACCATTAAAAGATGGCCGCCACTCTTGCCGTCTTCCTCTCCCAGCTTCTTATATACAGAACATCTCAATCGAAAGTCCACTAAGAAAGTAACTCTATATTTGGCATTCTATCTTTCCTCCTATATAATAGATCTAGTCCTTTTGATCCATTCTAATTGTTCATAAATAGATAATATTTTGCACTCTTATAGCTAACGAGAAATATATTTCGCCACTAAAAGATGGCCGCTACTCTTGCTGTCTTTCTCTCCCAGCTTCGTATATATAGAAGCTAGTTACTTCCGGGTCTGTGAGCGAGCGAGATTGATTCCGCCACGGACACTACACGGATTAAATACGTACCGGACTAGCGGTTACTAAGTAAGTGGATTTTTGAAGCTATGAGGCCATAATGTCTAATATACCTCTAGAATATAATAAGGGACCAACGCTAACCTAGAGAACTTTTAATTAATTGCAGTGGGTGAGCGCCGCTGCACTCGCATTCAGCAGCGTCATCACTGAAAGAAGAAGATTTGTTCTTCTCACCCGGAATTATAATATGTAAGTAAACCGAGTGGTATTTCTATTTTGGACCACTTGTTTTTGAGATACGGATAATAACTAAAGTTTCCGATATATTACAGAAGTGTTGAAATAGGAGTTAAGAATACCTTAGAGAATCTGAATATCTTACGATTCTCCTTAAATATTGGATGTACGACTTGATCCCTATTCTTGGAGGAATAGAAGCCCAAGTAAGTGTGCCAAAATATACTGCACCTGGGTGATTCTATTGAGAATTTCATGATTGAACTTTCACTAAAAATAACATTCCCCGTCCATAGGTTTGGATGTAATTTTTCATCCGCCACATCTTTACATATACTGGATCCGATACGGACGATTGTATGTTCTACACTGGTAAGCCAAGAATTTTTTATGCCCTCAAGGTTCCTATTTTTCTTTTATTTTTCCAAGCATTATATTAAAATTTGACCATATTATAGTTATATTCCCCCTTTTTTCTTTCTTTAGTCCCCAGAAATACAGTCCTGATGAGACCCGGTATTTAAAAGTGGGTCGAAAAGCCGTCGACAACAAAATAAGAGACAGCCTTGACTGAATTACTGCATATTGTATATAATCTGTCCTTATAATTTTCCAATAACCTTCTACACTCTTGTTTTTTCTTGTTTGGTCACATTATAAAAGGTTATGTTTTTTTCACTGGGGCTCACTTTGCACTGCGAATGTAAGAAAGTAAGGTATTTTGTATATATAAAATGTTTTTATATGTGATTTAAATAGTGTATATTAAATAAAAGACCTCTGCTGAGTCTTGGTAGATCTCAAAAAGAAAATAGGTCTTGTGTGGGCTTATTGTGATTATCATTGATTTGGTCTTACTTTATCTTCATTTTTTATTGTTCTTGACTTACATGTGCGAGATTGACTCAAAAGCAACCATTGATGTTGTATTTAACAGATGAATATCTTCAAATGAGTTCCTTGTGAATGTTGTTTGTAGTACTTTGTACTTACCCGGTTCACAGGGACATAAGGGTCGCTTTTGTGATTTAAAATATTGATTGTGTAGTTTTTCTGCAAGAGCTTTATTATATATTGCTTTTACCAATCTTTGGGTTGTTTGTCTTTAAAGTGTTGTTTGTGTAGGATTATCTGTTGTGATAAAGTTTTGTGATTGTGTTTTTGTATTCAGTTGAAGTGTCGTTATAAGACTATGTCAGATAGAGAGGCACTTCTTTATACTGAGGACTATATTGCAAAGGTTATTAGTGGTCCTTCTCTTTTCTCTACTACCACACAGTCCATTAACACCAATCCCAGATTGGTATTATTAGACAAGTTAGAACGGGCTAAGAAGAAACATGTCCGGACAGAATTGCATGCCCGAATGTTAACGGAGTATTTACGGGCCAACATTATTCCAAAGGGGCTAATAGTAAGGAATATTCCAGGTATCTTCAGAGACGACAAAAAATTTAAAGGGGGTTTTTCCCATATATCAATCACAGGCTCAAGACATTGGATGGTCTTGGGCATTGAGACTGCGTTAGAACACAGTAAGCAGGAATTGATTGAAATTGAGAATCTAGAAAAGGAGTTATTTGGTTGTGACAACATTGAAGAGTCTAAAGCAGCCCTGGAAAAATTGAACAAAACCATACAGGAGTTTAACTCTTTTGAATTAAAGAAAAAAGCAGACATGGTCCAAAAGGATATCAACGCCTACAGTAAAGAAAAAGCGTTCCCCTACTTAGTAGAGGATTTTTATGTTCAGGCACAACAGTTCAAAAAGAACGTAACTTGGGGGCGTTTTAAGAATAATAACCTGGTCGGTTTTTCAGATTCATCAGCAGGGTCAGAATCCTCAGACGACGCAGGAGAAGGCACTAGTGCGCAACCAAGGCAACAACAGCAGCCTTTTTTAGGACAGGCACAGAGAGGAAGGGGTTCCAATCGGAACCAGAGAAGGGTTTGGCATCAGTTTGCTGGAGAAAGACAAACGCGACGCCAATGCTACACATGGGGCCCAAACAGTTAATAACTCTGGATAGAGAGATAACACCGAACTCTTGTTCGGAAGACATGATGGACATTTATACTGGGGAGGTTGATCAACATTTTGGTTATGATGTCAGAGGAGGATCAACCAATTTTGATACTACCATTGCAGTAGATACATCACATCAAAAAGAAAAAGAAAGTATACCAATTTTTAATTTGTCCACTCATGTTATGAATACCCATGAATTATCACTCTTGAGTAAAGGTCTGTCTTTTGTCTTGACTGAATCAACAGATTTTTTTAAATTTCAGACGGAATTACACAAATTTTTCAGATCCTTACGTCTGAGAGTTTTCTTCAGCGACCGTGCCGAAATTCCAACTCCCCCTAGATCTCAGATGCGTCCTAAATCCACCTTTATTCCAACTAATAATATGATGCCACCTGAAATTTTGGCATTTGAAAAAGATGTTTTGGAAGATATCTTAAAATTGAAAATGCATAAGAAATTCACCCCCTATAATATCTCCAAATCTGAACGGGATGCCTTGATTTCTTTGAAGAACAATGACAATATCATCTTGAAACCTGCCGATAAGGGGGGTGGGATTGTTATCCAAGAAAGACCCAAATACGAGGCAGAAATAATGAGACAAATAAGTAATGAAGAACATTATAAAAGACTGCCTCGAGATCCCCTCAAAGACATTCAGAAGTCAATACAATCTGTTACTGTTAAGGGATTGGATGATGGTTTCTTGACTAAACTAGAATTTGACTTCTTAAACAAAAGCTGCCCAAGGACTCCAGTCCTGTATACTCTACCGAAAGTGCACAAGGATTTGGATAATCCTCCAGGGAGACCAATCCTTTCTGGTTGTGGGTCAGTAATGGAACCATTAGGGCATTACATTGATAGTTTCATCAAAGAATTTGTCCCTGCCTTATCCACCTATGTCAGAGACAGTACCCACATGATTAACCTGATTGAAAATATGGAGTATAATCCAGATACAGAAATTTTGGTTACAATGGATATCAACTCATTGTACACAAACATTCCCCAACAAGAGAGTATTGAGGTTATCAAACATATTTTGGATAAAAGACCAGCCCCGGCAGAGGTCCCCACGGAATTTATCATTGATTTATTGAACATCGCCTTGACCAAAAACTATTTCAGGTTTAATTCTGATTATTATCAGCAATGCTCAGGTACATCTATGGGCGCAATTTTTGTCCCAAATTTGGCAAATCTTTATGTCGGAGACCTAGAAGAGAAATATATCAATAATACCAACAATCCCTTCCACACAAATATCAAGTGTTGGAAGAGATATATAGATGATATTTTCTTTGTTTGGGTTGGCATTGAGGAAATTCTGGATCTATTCATAACATACCTGCATACATGCCAATCTGCGCTTACCTTCACATATCACAAAAATAAAGAAATGGTACCTTTCCTAGACCTAAAAATAAGATGTTGAGATGATCACTTAAATGTTACACTGTATCGAAAACCTACAGATAGGAACACCTTGTTACAGTATAACAGTTTCCATCCTAGGTCCCTCAGAGATGGCCTACCATATGGCCAATTCTTGAGGTTGAGACGAAATTGCACAGAAAAACAAGATTTCTTTGTAGAGACAAACCTTTTGAGTTCTAGGTTGCGTGAAAGAGGTTACCCAAAAAGACTGATAAAAACCTCAATGAAGAGAGCCTGGTTCAGCCCCCGGGAGGTTTTATTAGAAAAAACAGTGAGAGAACCGATAAAAAAAGTTGTATGTGTTACCACCTTTTGCCCATTGAGCACACGGATACAGAAGATAATTAAAAAACATTGGTCCACTTTAAACACCATGGATTCCTGCAAAGAAATGCCTTTGTTTTCCTTTAAAAAGGTAAAAACATCAGAGATCACCTGGTCCACTCAGACACCAGTATATATGAGAATAACAGGACCATACAAGAATTATGGTCATTACCAGCTACAACAGGACATTATAAATGTGGTAATTGCGTGGCCTGTAGTTTGACGAAAGAAACCAAATTCTTCACACACGGTAACATCAATGTCAAATTGTATGATCTGACGAATTACTCTACATCCAATGTCATCTACTGTATCTGGTGTCCATGTAATTTAATTTACATAGGACAGACAACGCAACCAGTAAAGGCCCAGATCGGCTAACACAGGAGCCGTATTCGGTGTAAAGTGATGAATGCCCCTCTGGTAGATCATTTTATTGAAAAAGACCACACAGCTAATGATTTACTTTGGCAGGTGGTGGAAAAAGCAAAACTGCCACCCAGGGAAGCTGATATCTCCCTTATCCTTCAAACACTAGAATGCAAATGGATAGATAAGTGTGGATCTATCAGGAATGGCTTAAATAGCCTTGAGGAGTGGCGGAGATTTATAAGTTTACATTGAAAAAAATGTTTCTGTTCCTAACTTATGCATTTCTTCCTTGATGTATCTGACAGGGCCCTGTTATGAAGTAGACTACTGTTTAACACCTGGATTATATATGACTACATGTTATATAAAAAATGTTTTGATTTTCTAGAATTTCCGATATATCGGGAATTGAGTTGGTAACAAAACAATTGTAAAAGAATTGTATATTGCGATTGCTGTGCATATTGGTGTGATACAAAGTGTGTAAATAACGTGTTCACACAGACATGACTATCACAGTACTGTTGTGTCGTGAATTGAGAGATTGTAATCAATTGTTATATTCTAGCAAGGATACTGTTATTAATGTTTAAAGATCACACTATAAATGAATTGACATTGAATTTTTTGCTAACAACTGTTATTTAAAAGGGTATAGATGTGTAATAATATTTACAAGAAGGACCTTGGGAATATAGATAGGTGTCATTACACCTCATGAATGAGATTGGTATTATCCTTCCAAGATGTCCACTATACTTGCGATCGTTTTTCATGTAAAGACATCTCAATCGAAAGTCCACTACACTAAAGAAAGTGACTATATAGCTGGCTCTCTATCCTTCCTTCTATATAATAGCTCTAGTCCTTCTGATCCATTCTAATTGTTTATAATTAGATTAGATTATGCACCCTTATAGATAACGAGGTTTATTTATCTTTCACCATTAAAAGATGGCCGCCACTCTTGCCGTCTTCCTCTCCCAGCTTCTTATATACAGAACATCTCAATCGAAAGTCCACTAAGAAAGTAACTCTATATTTGGCTTTCTATCTTTCCTCCTATATAATAGATCTAGTCCTTTTGATCCATTCTAATTGTTCATAAATAGATAATATTTTGCACTCTTATAGCTAACGAGGAATATATTTCGCCACTAAAAGATGGCCGCTACACTTGCCGTCTTTCTCTCCCAGCTTCGCATATATAGAAGCTAGTTACTTCCGGGTCTGTGAGCGAGCGAGATTGATTCCGCCACGGACACTACACGGATTAAATACGTACCGGACTAGCGGTTACTAAGTAAGTGGATTTTTGAAGCTATGAGGCCATAATGTCTAATATACCTCTAGAATATAATAAGGGACCAACGCTAACCTAGAGAACTTTTAATTAATTGCAGTGGGTGAGCGCCGCTGCACTCGCGTTCAGCAGCGTCATCACTGAAAGAAGAAGATTTGTTCTTCTCACCCGGAATTATAATATGTAAGTAAACCGAATGGTATTTCTATTTTGGACCACTTGTTTTTGAGATACGGATAATAACTAAAGTTTCCGATATATTACAGAAGTGTTGAAATAGGAGTTAAGAATACCCTAGAGAATCTGAATATCTTACGATTCTCCTTAAATATTGGATGTACGACTTGATCCCTATTCTTGGAGGAATAGAAGCCCAAGTAAGTGTGCCAAAATATACTGCACCTGGGTGATTCTATTGAGAATTTCATGATTGAACTTTCACTAAAAATAACATTCCCCGTCCATAGGTTTGGATGTAATTTTTCATCCGCCACATCTTTACACATACTGGATCCGATACGGACGATTGTATGTTCTACACTGGTAAGCCAAGAATTTTTTATGCCCACAAGGTTCCTATTTTTCTTTTATTTTTCCAAGCATTATATTAAAATTTGACCATATTATAGTTATATTCCCCCTTTTTTCTTTCTTTAGTCCCCAGAAATACAGTCCTGATGAGACCCGGTATTTAAAAGTGGGTCGAAACGCCGTCGACAACAAAATGAGAGACAGCCTTGACTAAATTACTGCATATTGTATATAATCTGTCCTTATAATTTTCCAATAACCTTCTACACTCTTGTTTTTTCTTGTTTGGTCACATTATAAAAGGTTATGGGTTTTTCACTGGGGCTCACTTTGCACTGCGAATGTAAGAAAGAAAGGTATTTTGTATATATAAAATGTTTTTATATGTGATTTAAATAGTGTATATTAAATAAAAGACCTCTGCTGAGGCTTGGTAGATCTCAAAAAGAAAATAGGTCTTGTGTGGGCTTATTGTGATTATCATTGATTTGGTCTTACTTTATCTTCATTTTTTATTGTTCTTGACTTACATGTGCGAGATTGACTCAAAAGCAACCATTGATGTTGTATTTAACAGATGAATATCTTCAAATGAGTTCCTTGTGAATGGGACACTGTGTCAGACTGCACGATGTACGAAAACTAATGGGAGCTATCAGCCGACTTATTTAACAGTGGCCTCATGGGGAGACCTACAGGGTGTCACTAGGGATTGGAGAGCTGTACAGTTTCTACACCCTGGGTCATGCAGTCTGGTTCAGGAATACATGCTCGCCTCACAAAACATTTATGGACATTTTCCTAGGTTTTTCAACGCACAGACAGAAAGGTAAGTACCTTGATGCGATTCAACAGCACTATAACATTCTGTGTGCAATTACATCAGTTGACCATTGAACAGCCTGATGAATCAGCGTTAAGGGCAAGTTATCCTTAAATAAATAAGATGACAGCTTGATCACACCTCCTGCTGTAAGCTATGCACTGAATTTACAAAAGCACATTGTTTGAGCAGTGCATGAACCTTGCTATATACATGTTCATGCAATCTCCAAACCACCAGACCAGTAGAGATCTGTTTATTGACCATGACCCTTTAATATGTTGTATTGTAGTCTGTTGGGGTTCTCTGGAGACGTTTGTCATGTGCTTACAGTAGAGAAGTTGCTTGCTTACCGTTGGACTAATAAACTATGTTAATTTGTTGGCCCGCCCCTAGACAGCGTTAATATCTGGGACAGCAGTTTCAAATACTGGCCTATTTGAAAAGTCAAAAAGGCAGAGAATTCAATAATATACACATACAGGTAGGGACATTTAGTGACAGTCTAATGTGCAAAATTGGCACTTTTCCTTCGAAATGGCGAGCATTTTCCCATATCAAGTAAAAGATTCAACTATTAACGGCAATATATTGTGTTCTAACACGGGTTAGAAAAAACACAAGATGCCATGCGGTTAGAACCCACACAATTTGTTCAGTTGTTATGCGTATTTTTTGCTGACCCCCCTTATGGTGAACAGGTTACATGAGATCATGACCAGCATATAATGTTTTCAGAATAACAGCATAAATAAAAGTGTGTTCCCATCATGTGGTCTCAGATCCAGTAAGTTAGATCGCCACGACTTTCGGAACAAGGAATTGACCTGGGATAGCTGCTCCACTCTCAAATGAGAAATTTCAGCATTTATTATATTTGTTTGAAGACCGATGCATCATACAATAAACCAAAAGGAAACAGTTTTTTGGATTTTTTGACTAAACAATAAGCCTTGAGAAAGCCATAGTCTTATGCACCTATGGCGAAACACGTGTCGGCTTTTACAGTATATAAGAATATCACTATGGAAAAATAAGGATATAACCAAAAAAGAACCTTTTCAAGACAACACAAGTCAATTGCCCTCTTTAAAAAACACACCGGAACCTAAAAGGGAATTTTCTGAGAGATCTACATATACGTACTAACTAAGGAGGAGTATACGCTCAAACTCTTATCATACGGTTACAAAAACGAGGCTGGAAAGGTCCAGTGCCTTGAGTCAACCTCCTCCACCCATTAACAAGCAGGTGTAGGCAATACCATCCAGGAACAGGACCCCTGGACCTTTCTTGAAACTAGGGACACTCAGATGCAGTAAGTATTTGCTGCCTTCCTAACAAAAAAAGGTTTTAAAAACAGATTAAAGTTTATGAATTTCAAATTTGCAAAGCCAGCTTCCTACATCTTTCCAGAAGTCAAAAGTCTCAATTTCAACCAAACATCTTGTTGATGCCGTAATTTTAAAATTCCAGCTTTGTTTTGTTTAACCAGTCATATATGTTTATTCCTTGCTATCCTTGTTCTTTCAAAGGAAAGGAAGCAGTGTCAAATTACTTTACTGTGGCTGCCTGTTAGAAATGGGATTTCTGGTTGGCTAAGGCTTGCGCCAAAGTCAGGCAGAAACCACCACTCTAGTCAGGGCAAGGAAGTTACACGCCAAAGATAACCCCTGCTCACCCCCTTGGTAGCTTGGCACGAGCAGACAGGCTTATCCCTGAGGCGATGTGTAAAGCGTTTGCGCGCGCACCCAGCAACAACACCCAAGGCCCACCACAAAGGAAACTCCACACAAGGTATTATATAAAAATAACCTTTGTATTATACACAACACATTAGATAAAAATACACACTTTACAATGTGCCGACAGGCACGGGCAGAATTTACAAGGGATTATATATACAGGGGACAGGGCCACATGGACCACTGTCAGGAATTCGCACTTTGTAGAAATTACACTTAGAACGTAGGAATAATATTTGAGAACATAGCACACAATAACATATATAACACCCAACCAGTAACTACTGGTAACCAGAAAGTACCACCTACGCAACCCTAACCACCTTTAGGAATATATCACGCAGGGAACTAGGACCTCCCTAGTACCACCTGTACTAGGGAGAAAACAACCACCTAAGTATCACTCTACCTGTAGGGGTCTAAGCACATAAACACAGGATGCATAAAATACATTTAGAGGTGTAAACACAATGCAGGACAGAAAATATCATGAAGGCATTGCGCAGGCGCAAAAAGTACATGTATGAAAATCACCAAGTGCCCTAGGGGAGGGCACAACACAAGATAACTGTCCGCAGGCCAACTGGCCTCTCAGGATGCAGAAATACCCAATATACAAGAATGTCAGGGCGCGACTGCGCAGGCTGCGCAAGCCCGGCGCACAAGGCACAACCTAAACGTTGCAGCTGCCCACGAAGTGCTGGGCAGCTGTAGGGACTGGGGCCTGGGCACCTCGGGGCCCTTAGGACACTTATGGCAGTCGTTGGAGCCTGTCTGGGCTCTGAATCAATATTGTGCCCCTTGAGCCTCGCAGGCTCTTAATAATATGCCCCTTGAGCCTCGCTGGCTCTGAACAATAATGTGCCCCGTTCACGTTGGAGCGGCCCGCTGCCTTCCGGGGCCGCTCTAATCACCAGGAAATGCCCTCGTTGGAGCGCACGAGCGCTCGAAAACAAATCTGCCCCCAACGATGGAGCCTCTCTGGGCTCTAGGCGAAGCGGAATAATGGCCCCAAATAACGTTGGAGCGGCCCGCTGCCTTCCGGGGCCGCTCTGCTGATCAACAAAATGCCCCCGTTAGGTTTAGAGCCTCCCTGGGCTCTTCAAAAACAATGTGGGTCGTGTTGGAGCGCACCAGCGCTCAGCAACCACCCAGGCTGCTTCGCGCACCCTCCCGGCAAGCGCCCCACTTACCGGGCTGAAGCGGAGGCTGCGCTGACGTCTCCGGTGGCGGCGGGGCTCTCCTTTTCCTCACGAGAGCCCCGCTCGGGCAGCCAGTACCTCCGGGACCCCTCTCGTCCTCGCGGCCGCCCTACTTCACCGGAGCCCTTCTGGGAAGCGCGGGGTAGGCTCCCGTCGACTTCCTGGTTTGAGATGAGGCCCCGCCCACGTCACCAAAGGCGCTGCCTGACTTCCTGTCTTCCCCGGGGCCGCGGCGGTGATTTCTCGGCAATGAGAGGGGTAGGCTCCCTCTGTAGATGTGATATACGGCGGGGTGGGCACCCGCCGTAAAATAAACAAATTAGCGGCGTGGGCACCCGCGAGCACACCACAATGCGGGGTGGGCTCCCGCTCGATCAAATAATTAAATAAGCGGGGTAAACGCCGGGTGGGCACCGGCTGGCATCAATAAAGCGCTCCTGAGCGCTAGAGGCAAATCCAAGCGCGTTGGGGGAGAGAAAAGCGCTTCCAGGCGCTTAGGGGACCCAAACAAAGCGATCCCAGCGCTATGAAGCCAAGAAAAGCGCTCCCAGCGCTATGAGGGAAAGGAAAGCCCTGCCTGGTGCTTTAGGATAAAAAGAACCACAAAGTCCAGCAAAGTTCTCCCCTGCACACAGCAAGGCAGGGGTGGGGGCAAGGCTGGACCCAGAGCCAGCTCACTGGGCCTCCAGGCAGGGAGGTAGTCCAAGTGGCGGTCCTCTGGTCCAGCAGCAGCAGCAGCCCCCCTCAGGCAGGATCCTGGCAAAGAACAGTTTCTGTGGGGACACAGCCCCATTTTTATACAGGCAAACCCTTTGTTCTGGGTTCAGGGTGAGGGGGAAAACCAGTCGCAGCTGGTTGGGGAGCACCCTTGATGTGCTCAGCCCCTCACTCTATTCACTGGAAGGGCTAGGGTCGTCAGTCGCACCACAGGGGGCGGGGCCAGCATTGTGTTTGGAAAACCCTGTCCTATTCAGGACCCAGGTGGACTCCTCCCACCCATCTAGCTGCTGATCTCCCCATTCACCACTGGGTGACTCATCCTGACACTGGGGAATCCCTAGCCCGTCACATGACATGACCAGCCAATCACGCGACAGACACACTGCACACAGAAGTGCCCACTTCTAGAAGTGGCACTTCCACACTAGGTACATACACGCCGCACACATCATCGCGCAGCATTCACTCCCACGAGTCCGCACATACCAAACTCAGGCCTGCACACCCCACGCATCAGGAACTACTAGGGACACATACATTCCCCATGCATTCCTATGGGAGGGCAGGCCTATCTCACCACATGCACTCAGAGCACGCACGCACTTTACCCTGGGACACAGGGAAAGTGCGCAGAGACCAAACAATTACCACCCCAAGTCATCAGTAAAAAGAAAAAAAGTTCAGGGGTGAACCTGCCAGAAGGGCCAAGTCCAACACAACCCCCTTCCAGCCAAAACGCAGGGCAGCCCAATCACCACCGTGATGGACTTCCCTGCTTGGGGCGATAGAACACGGACGCGGGCCCGCAACTGCAGGGACACCCTCCGGTTCTACGCCACGGTGAACCCATGGAATTCTTTCTAACACCACTGTCTGGACCAACTGGGCTACCCCACTGGTACTCCCAAGCTGTCCGCGGCCAAGACCAGGCCCTAGGCCACCCAGGTGCCACTGGTCTTTGCCTAACCACAGAGTGGGGGGTAGTAACCCCTGGCACATAGCGGCCATTCTCCACTCTTCCTCTCTGAAAGACAGGACTAGACTGCCACTGGTTCTCCAGCCTAGGGTCTACACCCTCAGGCGGACCAGGAGTCTCAGGGAAGGCTCTCCTCCCCCTACCTCTTCTCCTAGGGTTCCTCCTCCTCTGGCGAGGGGTACACCTAGAACGCCATTCCAACCCAGGGTTTAACCCCTCAGGTTGTACCGGGGGCAGAGGTGGGCTCTCCCACCCTCTGCACCCCCTTCCAGAACCCTGCTCCCTACCAACTGGGGCGGTACCTCTGGAAGAAGAACTGGTCGGGACGCTGATTACAGACGTCCCACCCTTCAGGTCAGGCTGATCCCGAACCTGGCCTTCCAACCTCCGGCCTAGAACCTTTGGTGGAATAATTGCCTGGCACTCCAGGACTTCTGGGGATCTCCACTCCATCCCCCTGAGGCTATCAAATGACACGTATGTCGAGCGACTGTCTGTCTGGCGCTGATCTCCCGTCCCCTGTCCACCTGACAGTGCGCGGAGATCCCCCAGAACAGAAGTGGTGTCACCCTGGTCACTACACGGGAACCTAGCCCAACTGGGAAGTCCCTGACCCACCGGCTCTTCCACTGGGGCACTCATCCCCCAATCACTCACGCTGGACTCCTGTACCCTCCCTACCGGAGCGGTACCGCCAGACTCCAGAACCACAGGAGCCCTGGTTACAGGTGCCCCAGGTCCTCCACTCACTAAGAGATCTTCCTCAAGTGGACTAACAGGACAGCCTAGGTCCCCAACTTGGTGTTCCCTCATGAAACCATCCAAGTCCTGAGGCAGGGTTTCGGGCGTCTGGGGACCCTCGGTCACCCCCTCACTCCTGCTCCAGTGAGCCAGGCAGTGAACCCCTACACCCTCCTCGCTATCCTGGGACCTAGCTGGGCTACACTGAGCCTCCTCCACCACGCTGGGCTGGAGGATCTCTGACCCACTATTGTTGGAATCACTCACTAATGACACTAGAGAACCTCTGGCCCTTTCCCAGCGGTCTGCTTCCTCTGCAAGTTCAAATGGACAAAAAGAGTTATACCTCAACAGGTGTTGGCGCAACCCTGGAGAACAACTACTGAGCATCTGCTCCTTGATAATCATATTTAGTACTCCATCCAAATCCTGCTCCGGGTTAAACACCAACCAGTCCACCAGGGCATCATGACATTCCTCCACAGCCTCCTCCCAAGACTGGTGAGACAGCTTCTTACTGCCCCTGAACTTCAACCTACATTCCTCCTCTCGGGAACAAGGTACCACACTCGGGGAACTGGGACTGGGACTCTCTATACTGCACTTTATATTGCTGCCCCCCCTGGACTCCACCCTCACTGGGGAATCCAGAAAACTACCACTGCGCTCAGGGGACAGGGAAAGGGGTGAGGCGCTATCTTCTACGCTGGACCCAGCAAGGGACTCCCTACCTACGGGGTCCTCACTCTCTACTGGCGTCCAGGTACTGTCATCTTCTTCTGAGTCTTCAGGGCTCCCCACAGACCCACCACCCTCCAGGTGTGAGGCCCGGGCCCTTTCTTCCTCACTGCGCTCACGTTTCCATTCATCTGCTTGCCATCCAATCATGTAGTTCCTCAATTCGTACACAGTGTCTGACTCGCTCACCCCTATGTTTCTCTCTCTACAGAACCTTTCCAACTCCTGCATACTGTAATAAACTAGATCACTGAGATCAAAAGCAGGCTCCATTCTGGCAGACGTTCTAGAGAAAAGATCACACAGGGAACCTAGGGGTCTGAGTTTAACAGGAGTACACAATTCACAAAAAGATTCAGCAAGCTCTCTAACCCAGAGAACTCACACTCACTTGCCTAGTGCCACTCACCACTCATCCACACACAACCCTCCCCTCGGACTGGTAAGGCAGTTTCTACCACCCCTGATTCCTCAACCTGACCACCACGTGACACAGGTACCAACTCTGGGCGCAGGGCGGGGGACAAATGTACAGGACACTATTACGCTGCCACCACTGGATCCCACCCTCTGGTGAATCCAGAAACACAATGCACTAAGGGGGATGATCTACCCTCCCGAGCTAGGGACACCTAACTCACAGTGCACAAAAACACATTTCCAAAGAAATGACAATTAAAAACAATTTTAAAACAATAATCCCTATACCATGTGATTTATCTAAATGCAGAGTTTTGTAGTGTGGCCAGTTGCTGCTGCGGTACAGCGCAAACGCAAGTCCAAATCCCACCGCTGATCACCAATGTTAGAAATGGGATTTCTGGTTGGCTAAGGCTTGCGCCAAAGTCAGGCAGAAACCACCACTCTAGTCAGGGCAAGGAAGTTACACGCCAAAGATAACCCCTGCTCACCCCCTTGGTAGCTTGGCACGAGCAGACAGGCTTATCCCTGAGGCGATGTGTAAAGCGTTTGCACCCAGCAACAACACCCAAGGCCCACCACAAAGGAAACTCCACACAAGGTATTATATAAAAATAACCTTTGTATTATACACAACACATTAGATAAAAATACACACTTTACAATGTGCCGACAGGCACGGGCAGAATTTACAAGGGATTATATATACAGGGGACAGGGCCACATGGACCACTGTCAGGAATTCGCACTTTGTAGAAATTACACTTAGAACGTAGGAATAATATTTGAGAACATAGCACACAATAACATATATAACACCCAACCGGTAACTACTGGTAACCAGAAAGTACCACCTACGCAACCCTAACCACCTTTAGGAATATATCACGCAGGGAACTAGGACCTCCCTAGTACCACCTGTACTAGGGAGAAAACAACCACCTAAGTATCACTCTACCTGTAGGGGTCTAAGCACATAAACACAGGATGCATAAAATACATTTAGAGGTGTAAACACAATGCAGGACAGAAAATATCATGAAGGCATTGCGCAGGCGCAAAAAGTACATGTATGAAAATCACCAAGTGCCCTAGGGGAGGGCACAACACAAGATAACTGTCCGCAGGCCAACTGGCCTCTCAGGATGCAGAAATACCCAATATACAAGAATGTCAGGGCGCGACTGCGCAGGCTGCGCAAGCCCAGCGCACAAGGCACAACCTAAACGTTGCAGCTGCCCACGAAGTGCTGGGCAGCTGTAGGGACTGGGGCCTGGGCACCTCGGGGCCCTTAGGACACTTATGGCAGTCGTTGGAGCCTGTCTGGGCTCTGAATCAATATTGTGCCCCTTGAGCCTCGCAGGCTCTTAATAATATGCCCCTTGAGCCTCGCTGGCTCTGAACAATAATGTGCCCCGTTCACGTTGGAGCGGCCCGCTGCCTTCCGGGGCCGCTCTAATCACCAGGAAATGCCCTCGTTGGAGCGCACGAGCGCTCGAAAACAAATCTGCCCCCAACGATGGAGCCTCTCTGGGCTCTAGGCCAAGCGGAATAATGGCCCCAAATAACGTTGGAGCGGCCCGCTGCCTTCCGGGGCCGCTCTGCTGATCAACAAAATGCCCCCGTTAGGTTTAGAGCCTCCCTGGGCTCTTCAAAAACAATGTGGGTCGTGTTGGAGCGCACCAGCGCTCAGCAACCACCCAGGCTGCTTCGCGCACCCTGCCGGCAAGCGCCCCACTTACCGGGCTGAAGCGGAGGCTGCGCTGACGTCTCCGGTGGCGGCGGGGCTCTCCTTTTCCTCACGAGAGCCCCGCTCGGGCAGCCAGTACCTCCGGGACCCCTCTCGTCCTCGCGGCCGCCCTACTTCACCGGAGCCCTTCTGGGAAGCGCGGGGTAGGCTCCCGTCGACTTCCTGGTTTGAGATGAGGCCCCGCCCACGTCACCAAAGGCGCTGCCTGACTTCCTGTCTTCCCCGGGGCCGCGGCGGTGATTTCTCGGCAATGAGAGGGGTAGGCTCCCTCTGTAGATGTGATATACGGCGGGGTGGGCACCCGCCGTAAAATAAACAAATTAGCGGCGTGGGCACCCGCGAGCACACCACAATGCGGGGTGGGCTCCCGCTCGATCAAATAATTAAATAAGCGGGGTAAACGCCGGGTGGGCACCGGCTGGCATCAATAAAGCGCTCCTGAGCGCTAGAGGCAAATCCAAGCGCGTTGGGGGAGAGAAAAGCGCTTCCAGGCGCTTAGGGGACCCAAACAAAGCGCTCCCAGCGCTATGAAGCCAAGAAAAGCGCTCCCAGCGCTATGAGGGAAAGGAAAGCCCTGCCTGGTGCTTTAGGATAAAAAGAACCACAAAGTCCAGCAAAGTTCTCCCCTGCACACAGCAAGGCAGGGGTGGGGGCAAGGCTGGACCCAGAGCCAGCTCACTGGGCCTCCAGGCAGGGAGGTAGTCCAAGTGGCGGTCCTCTGGTCCAGCAGCAGCAGCAGCCCCCCTCTGGCAGGATCCTGGCAAAGAACAGTTTCTGTGGGGACACAGCCCCATTTTTATACAGGCAAACCCTTTGTTCTGGGTTCAGGGTGAGGGGGAAAACCAGTCGCAGCTGGTTGGGGAGCACCCTTGATGTGCTCAGCCCCTCACTCTATTCACTGGAAGGGCTAGGGTCGTCAGTCGCACCACAGGGGGCGGGGCCAGCATTGTGTTTGGAAAACCCTGTCCTATTCAGGACCCAGGTGGACTCCTCCCACCCATCTAGCTGCTGATCTCCCCATTCACCACTGGGTGACTCATCCTGACACTGGGGAATCCCTAGCCCGTCACATGACATGACCAGCCAATCACGCGACAGACACACTGCACACAGAAGTGCCCACTTCTAGAAGTGGCACTTCCACACTAGGTACATAAACGCCGCACACATCATCGCGCAGCATTCACTCCCACGAGTCCGCACATACCAAACTCAGGCCTGCACACCCCACGCATCAGGAACTACTAGGGACACATACATTCCCCATGCATTCCTATGGGAGGGCAGGCCTATCTCACCACATGCACTCAGAGCACGCACGCACTTTACCCTGGGACACAGG
Organism: Triturus cristatus; assembly: GCF_964204655.1. NCBI lineage: Eukaryota > Metazoa > Chordata > Amphibia > Caudata > Salamandridae > Triturus > Triturus cristatus. The sequence goes on along the minus strand of NC_140582.1, from coordinate 1,196,849,523 downwards.
GAGAGTGCGCAGAGACCAAACAATTACCACCCCAAGTCATCAGTAAAAAGAAAAAAAAGTTCAGGGGTGAACCTGCCAGAAGGGCCAAGTCCAACACTGCCGTTAACAGAAAAAAAGCAATATCCATGGTTCACTGCAGGCTGCATATATCAGATATAGTCCTGAATTCCGGACAAGCAGAGGAAGGAGGGGAAACCAAGGCTCTGAGGAAGTTCCATGGAAGGGAGTGGGATGTCAGATTGCCCGCCTTGCCAATCCGAGCCTGGGTGGCACCTCTCTACAATAAACACCACCCTCAACGAAATGTTTTCTGATGGCTCTGTACCGGCAGAGAGGTTTTGTGCTCACAAAGTCTCTCTTTGTGCCCTAGATGACCTGCAACACCATAATGGAAAGTTGGCCTCTCTGTAAGTGGATACACTTTGCAATTTTGTAATGAGTTTTACATACTCCTACCTCTCAATCAATGTTTGAAATGGAAAAATAGAAGTGTGAGTACCCTATAACAGAGTACCTGCATGCTTCTGAGAAATGTCAGTACTCTCCAATTAAAACAATTGCACTTCTGCTGAGAAGTGCAGGTTCTCTCCCTCTCAAATAACTTGGTACCGGGTCATTTAAAGCACACCCAACATACCCGTCTTTAAAGTGACTCACTGGGGAAGGGGGTCTGCTATCTGCTAACCTCCTTACTTCATCGAGCAACCAACCCCGCCGGCCCTGCGTGCCCCAGTTTTCCTGTTGCGGTGCCATCGAACATAGGGCTCTGGGCTGTCTGCCTCCAAACAGCTTTACAGACAGAGATAAGCGAGGGAACATGGAGATCTTGTCTCAAATCAATACTACTTTAGGAAACACGAATTACCTAGACTTAATCTTTGTTCAGTGGTTCAGATGAGCGCACAGAATAAATCAGCATTGTCCGATAGAAATGTTTTAATAACTTCCTGTGTGCTTTCAAATCGGGGCTTCTAATAGGCCAGAAGGGTAAAATAATCACGGTTTACAGCGATACACCACAAAGAATGAATGACTAGCTTTGTGGTGAGCACTGATCCTTGTAAAATGGCGTTTGCTATAAGGGTGCAATGAAACACGAGTTTGGCAGAAGCATAAACTGCCCATTGTTTGTTTCTGGTCAATAGAATTCCTTATCCGTGCTATAAAGGTGAGGAGTACTGTATACACACAGATGAGTTTCTACACTGTACACAGCCATGTTGCGCAGTAAACCTTTTTAGGTCTCGCCTAGGCAGCGCATGCGCTGTCTTGTCGAGAGATGCTGTATACGGTATAGAGGGGGGAAGCTCCGCCCACTTTCCGGTCATATTTTTGATTGGCTTCAATCTTAAATCTTTCAATGTGATTGGTGTTTAGCTTGTTACTCCCGCCTCCTCACGGCTGTGTCGTCATTTATTTCCATCCGAGGCTATCGGCCCCTTTACTTAAAAAACTGTTTTGTTCCTCTGCCTCTCCCCGTTCCCTCCCGAAGACCGTGACTTCTTGGACCACCACCCCCCTATCCCCCCCCCGTTCATGCCTTATCTCACGTCCACACTTACGTTGAATAATGTATTTATAGCTTTACGTTCTCTTCAACGTCTATCCACGTAAAAACATCTCACAGGATAAACAAGCATTTGCAATGCAATAGGTCTCGCATTTACGTGAGTTTAAGCTATTGGCATTGTAAATGATAATGCCTTTTATTTACATTTTAAAAACCAAAACATAAATAAAAGTCATTGTCATTTACAATGTCAATAGCTAAAACTCGCTTAAATGCGAGCTCTATTGCATTGCATATGCTTGTTTAGAAAATAGAGTGATGCTGATGCTAAGTTTGTGCTGGTCCCTCTGAGAGACGCGGGAGAGTGGGCATCTCAGGGGACAGGTGAATGTGCTGAGAACGGATTCGGTGCATTTCAGCGAGTGTGTATGGGAATATGACACCGGGGGTGGTGGGGTGGTCGAGGGAAGAGAAACCAAGCTAGGCTAAGAAAGACGCATAAAAAGAGGGGCTGTCTTCGAAGGGTGAGAAAGCGGAATGGGTAGGGACGGCATGTAAGAAAGGCGGTGAAGGAAGGGAGTGACTTCAGAGAAAGAACGGAGTGGGTTAGCGGCAAGGTGAGCTCTGAGAGTTGTAGGAGAGAGGGCGTGCCACTACAGAAACTGGGGAGGGCAGTGACTACGGGGCTAGGGGAGAAAGGAGGTGGTTGTTACGGAAATAGGAGGGGATGAACTGCAGAGAGCCCAAAAGGTGATAGGAGAGCAGGGAAGAAAGGGTTGTGGGTTTTGAGCATGGGAATGGGGAGCACCATAAGGGGAATGGTAAGATTGTGGGTGAAGAAAGAGAAGGGGAAGATGTTTGGGAACGAGAGAGTGAGAATGGAGGAAAAAGGAAAAGCGAATGAGGGTAGTGGGGAGGGTGGGGAATGAGAGGAGGGCTTATGGAAGCGGGTACAAAGGCGGGGTGGGATGGGAGGGGAGGCAGAAAGTGAACGAGAAGGAGAATGGGCGGAGGGAAGCGAGCGTTGGTCCGCTGTGTGTGTAAAAGTAAAGCCTCTTTATTATGAGAGCAAAAAGTCTTCTGGTGGAGGGCTGTGCGTAGGAAAGGAGGAAGCGAGGGCTGCTGGGAGGGGAACAGAGGGGGCACAGAGAGGTGGGAAAGTCAGCATGCTGAAAGTGAGTAGAGCACAGTCTCAGAGCTGGACGGCAGCAGAAGGGGAGGGGGTAGCAAAAATAAAGAGCAGACTGTGTTACATGCAGAAGGGGGAGACTCGGGCTGCAGTCTGAGAGGGGCAGATGAAACAGAGAGAACGCCTGAGGGGGCAAGACATAGGGGCAGAGCCAGGCTCATGACGCTCCACAGACCTCCTGTGTCACTTACTCATCCTGTAGAGTCAGGAAAGAGCCCCGGCAACTCCCCTGCGGGAGCCTCCTCAGCAGCCGGTTTGTGGAGCCCTTGTTCCCTCTGGTTGGTCATTCTCTGTGCCCGCCAAGGGCCCGGCAGCAGCGGTGGGCAAACCAGGGGGGAATAGTAGCTGTTGTAGTGAAGGCGCTCATAGACACGACACCATGGCAGAATGGGTCAAGACTTCAGCAAGAGAAGGGACCTCACATTCATAGAGAGTCTTACCAAACAGAGGCACTTTTATCTAAATCTCACAAGGACTCAGAAGGCATTGAAATAGTTTGAAGAGAGACACTTCAGAAAATGCAATTATAACAGAATACAAACCTCAAAGACACATTTATAAATGCACTATGAAAAACAATTTAAATCAAGGAAAATGTTCTCAGAATGCAAAATACATTTGATCTAAAATGCTGAGAATACTCACATTTAAACCTAAAAGAAAGAAGCCATTTATAATAATTTATAATATGTGTATAATTCCTGTAGCAATGTGATGCTGAAGATACAGCAGCCTATCCTGCAATCCAGCCCAGGAGCAAGCCATTGGCTGAGCCAAGCTGAGGGCTGTCCCGTGGGCAATTCGCGGGAAGGGGTCACCTTAGAAGCCACTAGCACCAGTACTTTAACGAGTGGAGTCAGAGAGCTGTGCGGCAGGCCAACCCATTCACCTGAGGACATGGGCTATCACTGGACTCTTTGACCCCCCCTCCTCCCTGCGCTGCCTCGGCTCGACCTATAGAGCAGATGCAACATGCACCAGTCTGTGAGCATTAGAGGGCCTCTCTCCTCTCTCAAGTACTGCAAAATATAAAATGAATATCAAAAAAGCATAGGGTGAGTGTTAAAAGGAAGCAGGTCTATGCCATGCATGTTTCCCAGCAAACATTAATCAAAACATCCACACCAAAAGTATGGATAAAAAAGAGCTATTAAAAATAAGTTCGTAGTATTATTGATAATTCTGTGCTTCCAAAGTATACTTTGTTTGGCTTTTTTGTCTCTGAAGTGTCCAAAGCAAGCATATGCACACAAGATTATAAGAGGCCCTCGTAGCAAATCCCAACAAAGGATTGGGCATTAGCCCCATGAGCTCCATCTTAAATATGATGCTGCTTTCGAGACATTTTTGCCACATTGCCCCCACCCTCCGAAATGAGCACAATCACTGCTCTTCCTGAAAGAATACAAAATATTCACCACGCTGTCTTGGGGACATATGAGAACTCTATTTATCATAAAAGTAGGGAACCAAGTGCAGCTTCTGCACCAGTAAGGCAAGGTTGAATCTCTTTCTGGAGAGATGTTAATGTTGTGGGGTATTTATAAAGTGCACAGCTACTCCATGGAGTGTCCCGGCGCTAACAGGTTCCCCTTGACAGAAAACAATGTGCAACCTCATCCTGCAAAGTCCCCATTACTGATGGAACAGCCAGGTCTTAAGTTGGCGCCTAAAACTAAGAAGCTCTTGTTCTTGTCTGAGAGAAAGAGGCAGACCGTTCCATAGTCTTCCAGCTACCACCTGGAATGAACGTCCCCACTTCCTAGCCCGAAAGAATTTAGGCACCGACAACAAATGTTGGGTCGATGACCTCAAAGTCCTGGCTGGGGTATAGGGTATAATTTTATTTCTAATGTACTGAGCCCCGCTGTTATGGAGCGCCTTAAAGGCTAGCACAAGGGACTTAAAATTAACACTATTTTTCACTGGGAGCCAGTGCAGAGATTTTAAATGAGCGGTCATGTGAGTCCTGGGCCCGACCAGGGAAATGGCTCTGACGGCCACATTTTGAACTACATGTAGGCGGCCCAATAAATATTTTGGGGTGCCCAGATATAGCACATTTGCATAATCCAACCTTGACGTAATCAAAGCTTGGACCACTGTTTTCCTGTTTCTCATCATTTTTAAAAGCCTAAAACACATGCCGGCCACAGATTGGACCTGCGACTTCATAGAACGATCCGAGTCAAGCAAGACTCCCAAGATTTTTCACGGTGGTAACTGGACTAGAAGGTGGAGACTGATCCTGGGGCCCCCAATTACGCCATTCGTCCCCCGGAGTATGCCTGAAGAAGATTATTTCAGTTTTAGCGGATTTGCATGATAGTTGATTTTGTCTGAACCAGTCAAACACTTTGGTCAGGCACAAGTTGATTGTGTTATCATTACACATCTTGCCCTTCTCGCATGTAAACAACAGTTGGGTGTCATCGGCATAAATTATAACTTTTGCCCCTTGTTGTTCAGCTAGGGGTGCCAGTGGGGCCATATAAATATTAAATAAAGTTGGACTCAAAACTGAGCCCCAGAGAGGGGTGGACCAGACAGATTGCTGACGGCCTTCCAGAAAGGAAGAAAACCACCTGAGAACCGTTCCCCCAATGCCACGTTCACAGAGTCTCTGTAAGAGTCGTCTGTGGGGCACAGTATCAAAAGCCGCTGAGAGGTCCAGCAGTACCAAAACTGCCTTACCTCCTAAATCAAGGGTAGCTTTGATAGTTTCAGTGACTTCCAATACGGCAGTTTCTGTACTAAAGTTCACTCTAAACCCCGATTGACTGGGATGAAGAGCGTTAGTAGCCTCAATGAAATCTGTAATAACCACATTCACATACTTCTCCAGCGCCTTGGTGAAAAAAAGGAAGCAGTGTTATAGGCCTATATTTGCTTACCACTGCTGGGTCAGCTGATGGTTTCTTTAAAAGAGGGAGAATTTTTCCATGTTTCCACCTCGCTGGAACCTTTCCTTCTAACAAGGACAGATTTAGGACCTGATTAGCGGTTGGATTCAGTACCTCAGCGACAGATGCCACTATTTTCACAGGGCATGGGTCCAAAGGCGAACCAGATTTAAGCGTGGTAAGAGATATCTCCAAGGAGATAGACGAGTGCTCTTTAAGTTCTGGCACATCGTCCTGACTCATTAAGGTAGGATTGTCGAATGAATCCTGAATGGACTTAATTTTGTCAAAGAAAGATTTTGCAACCTGAATCGTCCACTCAAGGATAGGAGTGTAAGGACTCTGTGACATTGGGGATGCAAACTCTTTGACAATTATAAACAGTTCTCTAATACTATTCCTGGCTTGTTCAATTTTAGTGGCCAGAAAGCTTTTTTTCTCATCCCAAACTTTTGCATAGAGCGCTTTAAGTGCTTGTTTGTAGATATTTTTACTTAATGGATCAAAAAAAGTTTTTCCATAGACGCTCAAGGCATTTACACACACTCTTACTTTTTCATAAGGCCTCAGTGAACCAAGGAGCCGAGGTTCTTCCCTGTACGGCACTACTCTTGGGTGGGGCTAAATACAATGATCATTTCTGACGCCAGCCTTCCAGAGCGTGTGTCCCATCTTCTAAGGAGTCTTTCACAGGGATAGGATGGTGGTTCAGTATTTCTGCCAAGGAGTCAGACGTAATCAGCTTAAAAGATCTATATTCTTTAGTTCGTCGTGTACAGTGGGGCTGTGCCCTTCCCAGGTCTTTTTTTAACCTAAACGTGATCAGAAAATGGTCGGACCATGCAATAGGGAGGCGATTGTCTAAGTTGATGTTACATGTTGAAAAGATCTGGTCCAAAATGTGCTCCTTTTTGTGCGTGGGGGACACCACATAAGGGGTCAGGCTAAAAATGTTCAAAGATTTGCACAGTTTCTTGGTCTCTGGATCTTCCTTTTGGTCTAGGTGTATGTTAAAGTCTCTGAGAACCAAGCAATGGCTGAATCTTGTAACAATGGGCGCAATGGCATGACCGATGGACTCCAGAAAATGTCCAGCCGGCCCTGGTGGTATATATTATAATCACCCCTGCAACCGACTGGTGGGCAGAGACCGTCAAATGGAAGCCTAAACCATCTGGGTGCAAAATAGAAGACGCAATTCCTATGCCACTGATTTTATGACTAAAGCAGATAAACCCCCAACTAAACTGGGAAACCGCAAAAACTTGGAAAGCAAATGTACTTTTAAGTCAAAGGCATAGAGCATGCAGAAGTTTCAGCTGTAATAAAAACTCGAAATGGTTAATACGTGGAGCAAAATACCTGTCATCCGAAATCCATGGTATGCGTTCACCCTAACACAGGCTTGAAATAAATATATATTTTCTCTCTTTTGAAAACGATGTTGTCTGACAGTCACAACTGACCGCTCTCTTGTCTGCCTGCTAACATCTGGGCCATAGAAATAAGAGACTTCAAGGATGCAAAAAAGAAATCAAAACTTATCGGAACCACACCCGCCAGCTGTGTGAGAATCTTACGGGCCCTTCCGCATTTCCTTCTTTCTGGTCAATTATGTACACCAAGACCTTTTGTGGTGTTAGAACAGCTGCAGTTTATTCACACCATAGTTTGTTACACACTTGTCGTGATGGCATTGTTCATCAACATGCTAATTTCTGCTTATCTTGGACTACAACATAAGGCATTTTCGTAACAGGTTATACAGTGTATATCATATAAATAATTGCATTTACTAATCATACCTTGCCTAATCCTGCCATGCATCATTATTCCAGTCCTGATCTGTCTTCAAGGTTGTCATAAATCACTCTCCAACTGTCACAACAGCTCTACTTCTGTCACTTACTTGGTACAGCTGGTCGTGGGTTCGAGCTTCAACTTTTTTCCATTATCTGGCGTTGCTGGCCCCATGGCCATACCTGGGCTGCAAGTGCTGTGTCCGCCCAGCGCTGACCATTTCTTACACTTTTGTCTGCCTTCAAGTATCCCTGCTGTAAGGCTTCGCAAAGACATTGTTTGGGCAAATGCACTTGTCTCAAGAGTCCCTGCCATGAGGCATCCAAAGGACCTTGTTAGGTCACTTCCATTTTATGTCCTTATGTGAAGATTATTTCTTGTTAAACCACGTGACTCCCCGCCACCCTGGATGTGGTTTACCGACCACTGACGGCTTCCCCACAACTAATAGAACCTGCAGCTCGAGTATCCATGCACCGTTCGTGGGGGAACACAACGCTTACTCAACTGGACGGATGAACCCTTTTGTCTGCATCTCCAGGGAAACAATCAGAGAGGAAGGCACATGCCTCTTGGGGGCCCCCCCACACACACTTTTAAATTGTGGCTATACCCAGGGAGCCCCAAGACAATTGTTCACTTTGAGGGGGGGCACATGCCCTTTTAACCTTGTGGTGCACCCAGGGCCCCAACGTCACGTCAACCCAGCTAACCAACTGGCGCCTGTGTTTTTCAAACTTAGCTGCCATCCGCCTTCATTACTGCCCCCCAGTTGGGGTATGTTGCGTCCCCTCAGCTGACTGCGCCTCCCTGGCCCGCATGCTAACTAAAGGTCCCTGTTACCTAAAGGTCAGCTGGATCCATGAACCCTATCATCAGTGTAATCCGTAGGGAGATCCTGAGCAGAGTTGCTGTCTGTGACTGCCCTGCCTCCCTTGTTCATCTGCATTTGCAGCAGCTTCTATGAACAAAGTGAGTTTAATCATGATACCCAGGAAGCATTTAGTTTTTCAAGGTTCAGGAAATATAAAGAAATTCCTACTCAAGGAAAGGTACCTATTGCACGATCCTGACCCTGACACTAGAGTTTCCAGTGGCTCAATTGGTTGGGACTGGTGATTCAAATTAGTATTTTCTACCATCTTTGAATATCCTCTTTGCACCTACTCAAGGTGTTGTGCAGCGGCAGCTGCCTAACCAGAAGGAAAGTTTTGGCAAATGGAAAATAAATACTAAACATTTTAAATAGCATACGAGGCTGACTCGTTTAGCAAGTCACAGCCACTGCAAAAGTCACAAGAGCAGAGCCCGGCTTTATTACCACAACATGAGAATTTGTAAAGCGTGTGTTTACCCAACGGTATCTCTGCACCGAATAACATGTTTATTGTTGCCCACTCAATGATAATCATTTCTTGACCTCAGGAGGATAAACTGCTGAGTGGACCCACTTGGATCTCAGCCTGTGACCATGAGGTCAAACACATGCCCCTACCGTGGATGCATTAGTCCACTAAGCCTGCATATGAGCCCCCATGAAGGACTCTCTATGCTTTTGTACAAGGGCACTGTGTGGACCTCAGTCCAATTATGCATTCCTGCCCTGGACCAACTCACATGGACTCACTCTGATATAATCCCCTAAACATGCATGCACCACCACCCAGCTGAGCATATGCACCTTCATTGAAAACTTTGTCAGACCCGGTTGCTCCTCCCGCCGCCGCTGCCAAGCCGAGTCTCTGCCCCTGTGTGGAGTGGCCCCCTGTCCCTGACCGTTCTCTCGTGCCTGCTAAGGTTTGCCTGTATCTATTCGTGTTCTGCTCGTGTTTCGTTTTTATCGTCGCTCCCCTGCCGCCTGTGCTCCCCAGAGTGTTCCCCTGCTCCTCCACCTGTTGCTGCCCTTCTGCTGTGCCTATTGTGAATTTTGCTCCGTGTCTCTCGTCTTAGCTTTTGTGCCATATTTTGCCAGCTTGTTCCCCTGTCCCACCCCGCTCCCTGCCGCTGCTCCCCCGCGGCCCCACCCACGCTCCCTCCGCATCACCTCACCGCTCCCCCCCACTCACCACCCCGCTCCCGCCTCCCAGCTGCCCCTCCCTCACCCCCCCCACTCTCCATATATGGCAGAGCGCATGCGTACGTGCAGCGTTGACGCGCAGCGGGTGCACCGATCGTGCGCCGAAGGCGCGCCAAAGGCAAGCCCGTCTGCACCCGTCTGCGCCTGGACCGCGCCCAGTGACAGAGCCCCTGGCCCCCGAGGATGCCAGCCCACCCGCCGGACTTACGACGCCGCCACCCTCAACGCACTCAACACCGACCTGACCCTCGGCTGCCACCGAGCCACCCCAGGACGCACCCACGGACCCTTCACTTGCCAATCCTGCAAGTTCTCCTGCATCCCGACCTGCATCAAACCTGCCAAGACGAGCACCAGCAGCAACCACCTGAAGTGCATCCTGCTCAACACCCGCTCCGTCCACAGACACGCCGTCGAACTCTGGAACCTCCTCGACTCCACATCTCCAGACGCCGCCTTCCTCACGGAAACATGGATGAACGCCTCCTCAGCGCCCGACATCGCCATCGCCATCGCCATCCCGGACGGATACAAGATCACCCGGAGGGACCGCACCAACCAGACAGGAGGAGGCATCGCCATCGTCCACAAGAACACCGTCCACATCACAACCAACTCCGACGACACCCTCACAGCTGCCGAACACCTGCACTTCCAGATACGCACCGACCCCAAGACCACCCTCAGAGGCACCCTCATCTACAGACCCCCGGGACCACGCACACAATTCAGCGAAGACATTGCCGACTTCATCAGCCCGCATGCCCTCCCCTCCGCTGACTACATCCTACTAGGGGACCTCAACTTCCACCTGGAGAACAACAACGACCGCAACACCACCACCCTGCTGGACAACCTCGCCAACCTCAGACTCAAGCAACTGGTGACCACCCCCACCCACTACGCCGGCCACACGCTTGACCCCGTCTTCTCCTCCAGCAAAGACATCTCCTTCAACCACGCCACCGGACTTCACTGGACAGACCACAGCTGCGTCCACTTCAGCTTCAGAAGGACCACGACACTGTCTGCCACCGCACCCTAGTGCAGCGCCTCATCGACATCGGAATCCAGGAGAAAGCATTGGAGTGGATCACCTCCTTCCTCGCCGGAAGAACACAGAGAGTCCGCCTCCCCCCGTTCAGATCGGAGGCCACCAAAGTCATCTGCGGCGTACCACAAGGGTCATCGCTCAGCCCCACCCTCTTCAACGTCTACATGAGCCCCCTCGCGGCCATTGCACGCCAACACAACCTCAACATCATCTCCTACGCCGACGACACTCAGCTGATCCTCTCCCTCACCAACGACCCCGCCACCGCCAGAACCAACCTACACAAAGGGATGAAAGACGTAGCCGAGTGGATGACGAACAGCCGCCTGAAACTGAACTCAGATAAGATGGAAGTCCTCATCCTGGGATCATCACCCTCCGCCTGGGATGACTCCTGGTGGCCCCCTGCCCTGGGCAGCGCACCCAAACCGACAGACCACGCACGCAACCTGGGCTTTATCCTAGACCCCTCCCTGTCGATGACCAGACAAGTCAACGCCGTCTCCTCGTCATGCTTCAACATTCTACATGCTACATTCAGAAGGACCACGACCCACCACCACCCGCAACAGGTTCTCCGCAGAAGTTGGAACAAGATCACAGCCGAACAGCTCGCCACATCCCTGTGCCAGCACCCTCCCGCCAGTTCAGCGAACCCCAACCAAGCCGCCAACAACCTCACAAGGTGGATCAGCAACTGCGCAGACGACCTCGCTCCACTGAAGTCCACCCCGTCAGACTCAGCAACAAGAGAGCACCCTGGTTCACCGACGAACTCAAGAGCTCTAAGAAGAACTGCCGAGCCCTCGAGAAAACCTTGCGCAGAGACCCGACACCAGACAACATGACCACCCTCAAGCTCGCCACTCGAAAACACCACCAGCTGATCCACACCACCAAGAAAACCGCATTCAAGGAACGACTAGACAACAACGCCCACAACAGCAAGGAACTCTTCAACATCGTCAAAGAGCTCTCGAACCCCAGCGCCGGAAACAACGACATCACCCCATCGCAAGAACTCGCTCGCCTCGTTCTTCCACAGCAAGATCGCAGACATACACAACAGTTTCATCACACAGCCGACGCACCCTACGACCACACCAACGCCCCCCACCACCACCATCCGCACCTGGACCCCGGTCAGCACCGAAGACACCATCCGCACGATGAACACCATTCACTCCGGATCACCAACCGACCCCTGCCCTCACCACGTCTTCAACAAGGCCGACTCCATCATCGCACCCCACCTCCGAGACATCATCAACACCTCCTTCGACACCGCCACCTTCCCAGAGAGCTGGAAGCACGCCAAACTCAGTGCCCTACTGAAGAAACCATCAGCGGACCCCACCGACCTCAAAAACTACTGTCCCATCTCGCTCCTTCCTTTCCCTGACAAAGTCATCGAGAAGACCGTCAACAGACAGCTGGCCGCCTTCCTCGAGACGAATGGATCCCTCGACCACTCACAGTCCGGTTTCAGAGCCAACCACAGCACCGAGACCGCCCTCATCGCAGCCACTGACAACATCCGAGCCCTGCTCGACAACGGGGAAACAGCGGCACTCATCCAACTGGACCTCTCCGCAGCGTTTGACACTGTCTGCCACCGCACCCTAGTGCAGCGCCTCATCGACATCGGAATCCAGGAGAAAGCATTGGAGTGGATCACCTCCTTCCTCGCCGGAAGAACACAGAGAGTCCGCCTCCCCCCGTTCAGATCCGAGGCCACTGAAGTCATCTGCGGCGTACCACAAGGACCATCGCTCAGCCCCACCCTCTTCAACGTCTACATGAGCCCCCTCGCGGCCATCGCACGCCAACACAACCTCAACATCATCTCCTACGCCGACGACACTCAGCTGATCCTCTCCCTCACCAACGACCCCGCCACCGCCAGAGCCAACCTACACAAAGGGATGAAAGACGTAGCCGAGTGGATGATGAACAGCCGCCTGAAACTGAACTCAGATAAGACGGAAGTCCTCATCCTGGGATCATCACCCTCCGCCTGGGATGACTCCTGGTGGCTCCCTGCCCTGGGCAGCGCACCCAAACCAACAGACCACGCACGCAACCTGGGCTTCATCCTAGACCCCTCCCTCTCGATGACCAGACAAGTCAACGCCGTCTCCTCGTCATGCTTCAACATTCTACGCATACTACGCAAGATCTTCCGGTGGCTCCCCACAGAAACCAGGAAGACGGTCACCCAGGCACTAGTCACCAGCCGTCTGGACTACGGAAACACCCTCTACGCCGGAACCACCACCAAACTTCAGAAAAGGCTCCAGCGCATTCAGAACGCCTCAGCACGACTCATCCTGGACATCCCCCGACACAGCCACATCTCCGGACACCTGAGAGACCTGCACTGGCTCCCCGTCAACAAGAGAATCACGTTCCGACTCCTCACCCACGCACACAAAGCTCTCCACAACCAAGGCCCCAGATACCTCAACGACCGCCTGACCTTCTACACCCCCACCCGCCAGCTACACTCTACCAGCCACGCCCTCGCCGCCGTTCCCCGCATCCGAAGAGCCACCATGGAAGGAAGATCCTTCTCCTACCTGGCTGCCAAAACGTGGAACTCCCTCCCCATCCACCTCCGCCTGACCCAAGACCACCTCTCCTTCAGGAAGCAACTCAAGACCTGGCTGTTCGAACAGTAGCGGACCCCCGTCCCCCAAGCGCCTTGAGACCCTCCGGGTGAGTAGCGCGCTATACAAATGCTTTGATTGATTGATTGATTGATTGATTGTGTGAATATTGCTATTCTTGGCCCACAGGGGTGTGCGCTATCTCTCCAACCATCTCAGTGCAAACCACAGTGCACACCCACTCTACCCTTGTCACCTACCTATTCATCCATTGTGCCTCAGTCTCTCCTTCTCCCTCATCACTTCTATCCATTACTCCTTTCTATACTCAGAGCATCTCTCTTTCGATCCCTTCTTAAAGATTGCTTTTTGTTACTCCAGCCCTATCTCTCCCTTGTACCTCTCTGACCATCTCCCATCTTTATTCCGCTCTCAACTGTATTTGGCATGTGTTGTGTGTCACAGAAGTGGTGAAGTATGTCTTCGATAGCAAGCAGACCCTATAGAGGAACTTGGTGTGAGTGTTTAAGATGGCGTGTCCATAAATATATTGAATCTTAATTATCTGCAGAGGATTGTATGTCAGGAAAGGAAGAAGACGGCATTCTTCCAAAGCATTGATGTCAAAATATTGACATTCAGAATGTGATGGTCAGAATATATAGGCAGGTATACATTTACTAGAATTAACCTGCCTGGGTAACATTTAAATTACACCAGCATAATTTGTTCATATTTGGGAATTTTAAGTTACACACGTTATCTGAAATTCCTGAAAAGACATCATTACGCCACTTTGCATAATTACGCACCATTTGCTGCTAAAATTAACTTGAACATATGGGAACAAGAGAACACCAATGGCTGTTTATAGTGAGGTTTGGGGGGGTTGGTATTAAGTTTAGAATAAACTGTGTTTTTGTGTCAAAATGTTTCACGAGGACTCATTTCATGCTAAAATATCGAGAGAAACAATGGATCTGCATTTTGTGTAATTACGCTTAACTTGTGATTTGCTGAAATTCCGTGTAATGTCACCCACCAGGGGCATGTGGGCCTGTTTCCCTTGTGTTAGTGCCAAGTACACCTCTTGGTACACCACTATTCCTTCCCCGCTGCTGAAAAAAACGTTACTCATCACACCTCGTTTGCTTACTGGGGATGGTTCAATAATGACCTTTTATTAACAGGTCCATGGTTTCAACTTTTAAACATGAATTAGCACACATTTTAACTCTGTTGTTTTACAGTTTATTTGTGTGGGAGTTTTGTTGCGCACTGTGTAAGATGAGACAAAAAGAGACGTTAGCGGCGAGGGTCAGCATTTTATTGGCTGATTATATATTAGATGTGTGGAAGCACGCAGCTCCTTGAATTTCAACTAAACAATTTAGGGGCATATCAGCAACACCCGGCGATAATTATCGCTCAGCGCTCTTAGCGTGAGGATAATTATCGCCGGGTAACGGGGATTTTTATCGCTGAGATAGCGTGCTATTAGCAACGCTTATCTCCTCAGCGATAAAAATCCTCACGCTAACTGCCTAACGTGAGATTATCGCTGGAAACCCAGCGATAATCTCACGCAATGTGGCGTTAGCTTGCTGATAGGGACTCACAAACTTAGCCATGATATCCACCTTCCATAGGATATCATGTCTAAGTCAGTCCTGAAGCAGGCGTAAGGAAAGTAGCGATAACAGGGGTTATCGCTACTTTTCCTGACGCTATGCTTCATAGCGTGGGGCTTGATGATAGGAGAAATGTCGCTTAGCGACATTTCTCCTATCATGTTAGGTCAGGAACGCCCACTTTGCATCTCATTAGAGATGCAAAGCTGGGCGTAAAGAATCCCCACGCTAAAGCAAGGTTTCACGCGTTAGCGTGGCCTTGCTAATTAGGCGATAAAAGTATCGCCGCTCTTCGGCCGAAAACGGCCGCAAAAGCGGCGATAATTTTTTATCGCCTGCTTGTAAATATGCCCCTTAATGTGCAGGCGTTAAAACCTCAGCGAAGAAGGAAAGCAACTGCAAAATAAGATAAAGTCTGGTGCCTAAAGTAACAACTAAGGTAATTACAGCCGTGGTCATGTGCTGGAGGTAGGTGAAATGCCTAATCTACCAGGGTCTTTGCTGCTCCAATATGGAGTCCCAAAATGCATTTTGTAGCTAACCATACATTAGGTCAAACCTGTTGGCAAACATTAGGTCTATTAGTATAAACTGTCATAAATGAGAGCCCTGCCATACTTCTTGTAATGCTTCCCTATTTATGATTCCTGACCCAAGCCCCTTCAGGGCAGCTTTCGCTGTCCAGATCTCCTGCATACTCCTTACTCAAGTGGGCTGCAACTCCAACTTGTCTACACTGGTTCTATCAGCCAACGACTGTCTACCTAATACTTTTCACTTTCACCCCACGGTGTTATGGCTTGTGTTATTTAGTTCTATGGAATGCTTATCAGCTTGTACTTCCAGAACGTGTGTGTTCTGGGAGTTGGATCAGAATGTGTGAGTTCTGGGAGTTGGAGCGACTGTTGCTGCAAGGGAATAAGGATCGCCATCGGGAGATGGCGGTCCCCGGGGCTGTGGGGTCCCCACGGGCCCCCACACCATTATTAACTATTGCCCCTGGGACCTGGCCCACCCGGGGGCTTTAAAAAAATAAAGTGCGGGAGACCGCACTTCATTTTATTTTAAATTTACTTTCGGATTCGCCTACCCAGCACGACTCTGGATGAAAATGGTCCTGAGCCGGCCTAGGGGGTCAGGGTGTTTCAACCCTGCCCCCTTTTCTTGTTTTTTAATGTATTTACTACTGTTTTCCTGTGACTTGGTTACCGGGTCACCAGATGGCTGCCAACACATTCTGGTTTGGAGTTTTGCCAGCCAATCCGAATGAAGCTCGTGCTCGGGAGGATTTGCGGCTCCTCCTTGGTCCTCAGATATTGATATTTTTATTTTTTAAATTTTTAAGGAACTACTGAACGGATTTACACCATTTAAAAAAGGTTGCTTTCTGAGCCAAGAGCTACCTTTTTGCCAAAGTTCGGGCTGTAGCCTGTTCTAAAATCTTACTATGAAATTAACAGGGGGAAAACGTGTTTTGGGACCCCCATTTTTTCTCAGCCCCCACGAATCACCCAGAAACTTTCAAGACAGGAGCTGACCTGAGCTGGTTATTAGTTTGGAAAATTTCGCGAAGGTTTGTCAAACGGCGCCGAAGATATTTGCAAATCAAAAAACACTTTTCCATTGATAATAGGTTTTAACTATAACTACCTACTGGCCACCCCCAGTAGGATATATGTGTATATGTATATGTATATATATATATATATATATATATATATATATATATATGCATATATATATATATCAATCATCAAACAGCCCCAAGGAGAGCGCTCTATTCCATAGTGGGTGCTGGTCTCAAGGACGGGCCAGTCCTCGCAATTAATTTTTCACCAAGGTTCCTTTGCAAGAAGGAAATCACCGCACTCCCACGAAGTCGTCAATTAATTGAAATTTATTTTTATCGTGCAAATAGTCACCACCAACCACCACCAACGCGTTTCAACCAAAATAGGTCTTGCTCATGGTATGTGAGTCCATTCTTTATGTCTTTATTTATAGTTACTCCCATCGAAACCAATTAGGAGGAATTATGGTAGATGTAGTTCTGAGTTCTATACCGTACATATATATATATATATATTACCTACTGGCGGTCGCCAGTAGGTAGTTATAGTTAGGACCACGTTTCCATAGGAAATCCGCAACATTCTATTTTGAATAACTTTGGCGCCGGTCGACGAATCCTTGCGAATTTTTCAAAATAGGTGGGGCGCTACGCTCCGCTCCTACCCTGAAAGTCTCGGGGGGATTCGTCAAGCGGGGGCTGAGATAAAAGGGGGGTCCCAAAACGCGTTTTTCCCATGCATTTTTCCATAGGACCTTTAGACAGGGCTACAGCCCGAACGGCTGAACAGAATTACTAGAAATTTGGCAGAGAGGTAATCCTCAGGTCAAGGAAGTGCCTTTTGTAGGTTTGGTGTAAATCTTTTCAGTAGATTCTGAGAAAATAGCCTTTAAATCAATATATATATCTGAGCCAGCTTACGGTGCGCTTACGGTACGCTTACCGTACGCGTACGGTGGCGTGCGCGAGCGCGATTCTGATTGGCTCTTAGATCTTAGTAAACATTCGAATCGGCCGAAACCAGGAAGCGGCGGCCGCCATTTTCTCTCTCGCACTGAGAGTGCTGAAGAAAATACAAAGCCAAAAAACATGTAAAGGGGCTGTTTAGACAGCGCCCACACACATAGCAATGTTGAGGGAGTCCCCAAAGATCCCCCAAGGCGAAAAACTGAATTTTTTTTTTTTCGGCAATTTCGCCGATTACGCTTACCGTACGCGTACGGTAAAAAAATATATAAAAAAAAAAAAATATCCATATTCTCTCCACCCCGTGTGTAAATGGTGTTAGAAGGACACCATTTGTGCATGGATTATAACAGTGTATCAAAAATTGAAATATAAAAAAAAAAAAATATTAAAAAAAAAATATTATCCACACTCTCCCCACCCCATGTGCAAATGGTGCCCGAAGGGCACCATTTGCGCATGGCCCATGTTTTCATTATCGTGGGCACGCGGTGCGCGTAGCGCACCGCGTGCCCACCGTGCGTGCACGGCACTAACTGCGTAAAGTGGGCACGCGGTGCGCGAAGCGCACCGCGTGCTCACCGTGCGCGCACGGAACGAACTGCGTTAAGTGGGCGCGCACGGCACGAATGGCGTAAAGTAACTTAGCATTTAAAAAACCGTACAAATTCACTGAAAAAACCATAGGTTTCACACACGTTATAGTTAGGAATTAGCATTTAAAAAACCTTCCAAATTCACTGAAAAAACCATAGGTTTCACACATGTTATAGTTAGCGGAAATTTTACTGATAAAAAAACCAATGAAATTCCCCCGTTATAGTTAGTGCAGGCAACTATAACTCACGCGACCGCAATCTTCTGCTGATGACATATGTGTCTTTATGAAAAAAAAATATTTGTAATATATGTATAGGTAAAAATGTATGGAAGAAGACATGGGCAAATAAGTGTCTAAATACAGTATTAGCATCAGCAGAGGATTGCGGTCGCGTGAGTTATGGTTGCCTGCACTAACTATAACGGGGGAATTTCATTGGTTTTTTATCAGTAAAATTTCCGCTAACTATAACATGTGTGAAACCTATGGTTTTTTCAGTGAATATATATATATATATATATATATACACCATCACAGGAAACCCATTTGAAGTAGAGCCACACGAAGGGTAAATTTCGCTCACTTTTAATGGAAGACAGCCTGCCAGCAGGACCCAACAAGGACAGCAAAGTTCAATACATCTGCGCCAGACGCGTTTCAGGGGTAAACCTTTCTTCAGTGGCGTTTCTTGCTGAATGACTGGAAATGTAGCTGAGAGCACGGCTTTTGATTTCGATCACCTGTCCCAGTGGGCGTGCCTTTTCTCACGGCCTTGTGGGTGATTTCAATTACCTGCCCCAGTGGGCGTGCCTTTTCTCACGGCCTTATGGGTGATGTAGTGCTCTATAATGATCCCCAGTGGGTGCACTCTCTCAGTCTCTATTGCAACTTGTTAAACAAATGTCCAGGGCGGGACCTGCCCCGCTTTGTGGCTGACAACCGGAGCATCAAACTGGCTCCCTCCCTGCAAGGGCTCCAGCTCACCTTCGTTCTCACTGTAGACGCGCCTTCCTGGTGCTGTCAAAAGACCCGCGATACGCGGTGGGCTCCTCTTCGCGACCGGGTAAGGGCCGCCTTTTACATACACCATCACAGGAAACCCATTTGAAGTAGAGCCACACGAAGGGTAAATTTCGCTCACTTTTAATGGAAGACAGCCTGCCAGCAGGACCCAACAAGGACAGCAAAGTTCAATACATCTGCGCCAGACGCGTTTCAGGGGTAAACCTTTCTTCAGTGGCGTTTCTTGCTGAATGACTGGAAATGTAGCTGAGAGCACGGCTTTTGATTTCGATCACCTGTCCCAGTGGGCGTGCCTTTTCTCACGGCCTTGTGGGTGATTTCAATTACCTGCCCCAGTGGGCGTGCCTTTTCTCACGGCCTTATGGGTGATGTAGTGCTCTATAATGATCCCCAGTGGGTGCACTCTCTCAGTCTCTATTGCAACTTGTTAAACAAATGTCCAGGGCGGGACCTGCCCCGCTTTGTGGCTGACAACCGGAGTGTCAAACTGGCTCCCTCCCTGCAAGGGCTCCAGCTCACCTTCGTTCTCACTGTAGACGCGCCTTCCTGGTGCTGTCAAAAGACCCGCGATACGCGGTGGGCTCCTCTTCGCGACCGGGTAAGGGCCGCCTTTTACATACACCATCACAGGAAACCCATTTGAAGTAGAGCCACACGAAGGGTAAATTTCGCTCACTTTTAATGGAAGACAGCCTGCCAGCAGGACCCAACAAGGACAGCAAAGTTCAATACATCTGCGCCAGACGCGTTTCAGGGGTAAACCTTTCTTCAGTGGCGTTTCTTGCTGAATGACTGGAAATGTAGCTGAGAGCACGGCTTTTGATTTCGATCACCTGTCCCAGTGGGCGTGCCTTTTCTCACGGCCTTGTGGGTGATTTCAATTACCTGCCCCAGTGGGCGTGCCTTTTCTCACGGCCTTATGGGTGATGTAGTGCTCTATAATGATCCCCAGTGGGTGCACTCTCTCAGTCTCTATTGCAACTTGTTAAACAAATGTCCAGGGCGGGACCTGCCCCGCTTTGTGGCTGACAACCGGAGCGTCAAACTGGCTCCCTCCCTGCAAGGGCTCCAGCTCACCTTCGTTCTCACTGTAGACGCGCCTTCCTGGTGCTGTCAAAAGACCCGCGATACGCGGTGGGCTCCTCTTCGCGACCGGGTAAGGGCCGCCTTTTACATACACCATCACAGGAAACCCATTTGAAGTAGAGCCACACGAAGGGTAAATTTCGCTCACTTTTAATGGAAGACAGCCTGCCAGCAGGACCCAACAAGGACAGCAAAGTTCAATACATCTGCGCCAGACGCGTTTCAGGGGTAAACCTTTCTTCAGTGGCGTTTCTTGCTGAATGACTGGAAATGTAGCTGAGAGCACGGCTTTTGATTTCGATCACCTGTCCCAGTGGGCATGCCTTTTCTCACGGCCTTGTGGGTGATTTCAATTACCTGCCCCAGTGGGCGTGCCTTTTCTCACGGCCTTATGGGTGATGTAGTGCTCTATAATGATCCCCAGTGGGTGCACTCTCTCAGTCTCTATTGCAACTTGTTAAACAAATGTCCAGGGCGGGACCTGCCCCGCTTTGTGGCTGACAACCGGAGCGTCAAACTGGCTCCCTCCCTGCAAGGGCTCCAGCTCACCTTCGTTCTCACTGTAGACGCGCCTTCCTGGTGCTGTCAAAAGACCCGCGATACGCGGTGGGCTCCTCTTCGCGACCGGGTAAGGGCCGCCTTTTACATACACCATCACAGGAAACCCATTTGAAGTAGAGCCACACGAAGGGTAATTTTCGCTCACTTTTAATGGAAGACAGCCTGCCAGCAGGACCCAACAAGGACAGCAAAGTTCAATACATCTGCGCCAGACGCGTTTCAGGGGTAAACCTTTCTTCAGTGGCGTTTCTTGCTGAATGACTGGAAATGTAGCTGAGAGCACGGCTTTTGATTTCGATCACCTGTCCCAGTGGGCGTGCCTTTTCTCACGGCCTTGTGGGTGATTTCAATTACCTGCCCCAGTGGGCGTGCCTTTTCTCACGGCCTTATGGGTGATGTAGTGCTCTATAATGATCCCCAGTGGGTGCACTCTCTCAGTCTCTATTGCAACTTGTTAAACAAATGTCCAGGGCGGGACCTGCCCCGCTTTGTGGCTGACAACCGGAGCGTCAAACTGGCTCCCTCCCTGCAAGGGCTCCAGCTCACCTTCGTTCTCACTGTAGACGCGCCTTCCTGGTGCTGTCAAAAGACCCGCGATACGCGGTGGGCTCCTCTTCGCGACCGGGTAAGGGCCGCCTTTTACATACACCATCACAGGAAACCCATTTGAAGTAGAGCCACACGAAGGGTAAATTTCGCTCACTTTTAATGGAAGACAGCCTGCCAGCAGGACCCAACAAGGACAGCAAAGTTCAATACATCTGCGCCAGACGCGTTTCAGGGGTAAACCTTTCTTCAGTGGCGTTTCTTGCTGAATGACTGGAAATGTAGCTGAGAGCACGGCTTTTGATTTCGATCACCTGTCCCAGTGGGCGTGCCTTTTCTCACGGCCTTGTGGGTGATTTCAATTACCTGCCCCAGTGGGCGTGCCTTTTCTCACGGCCTTATGGGTGATGTAGTGCTCTATAATGATCCCCAGTGGGTGCACTCTCTCAGTCTCTATTGCAACTTGTTAAACAAATGTCCAGGGCGGGACCTGCCCCGCTTTGTGGCTGACAACCGGAGCGTCAAACTGGCTCCCTCCCTGCAAGGGCTCCAGCTCACCTTCGTTCTCACTGTAGACGCGCCTTCCTGGTGCTGTCAAAAGACCCGCGATACGCGGTGGGCTCCTCTTCGCGACCGGGTAAGGGCCGCCTTTTACATACACCATCACAGGAAACCCATTTGAAGTAGAGCCACACGAAGGGTAAATTTCGCTCACTTTTAATGGAAGACAGCCTGCCAGCAGGACCCAACAAGGACAGCAAAGTTCAATACATCTGCGCCAGATGCGTTTCAGGGGTAAACCTTTCTTCAGTGGCGTTTCTTGCTGAATGACTGGAAATGTAGCTGAGAGCACGGCTTTTGATTTCGATCACCTGTCCCACTGAAGAAAGGTTTACCCCTGAAACGCGTCTGGCGCAGATGTATTGAACTTTGCTGTCCTTGTTGGGTCCTGCTGGCAGGCTGTCTTCCATTAAAAGTGAGCGAAATTTACCCTTCGTGTGGCTCTACTTCAAATGGGTTTCCTGTGATGGTGTATATATATATATATATATATATTTATTCACCGAAAAAACCAAAGGTTTCAGGGGCGTTATAGTTAGGAATTGGCATTTAAAAAACCTTAGAAATTCACAAAAAAAAACATAGGTTTCAGGGGCGTTATAGTTAGCTGGACATTTCCCTCATACAAAACCCTAGAAATTCCCCTGTTTTAGTTAGTTCAGCTAACTATAACTCGCACCCCCGCAATGCACTGCTGATGACGTCACTTATTACATCACTCATGACATGGTCAGTGACATCACTGATGACATCTGGAATGACATTACTGATGACATCATCCAGTGAATGTGTGTTTTTCTGAAAAGTTTAAATATGTTTTATATATTTATAGTGAAAGGCCTATGGAAGAATGAGTGGGTGTATAAGTGTGTGAATGGGTGATTTTCTAGGTGCGTAACTGACTCTATAAGTGAGTCATTAAGTGTATCTTACTGCAGACTAGTGACTAAACTGTGTGAATGTCTGTATGTGTCTGTGTGTTGGTGTATAAGTGGCTGCATGGTTTTGTGAATAGCTATACGAGTGTCTATATGGGTTATTGATTGTTGTCTGAGTATCTGTATGGGTGCCTGGGTGTTTGTGTGGGTAGGGTGTGTGTGACTCTGTGCATAGATGTGTGAGAGGGTGATTCAGTGGGTGCATGGTTTTAAGAGTGCAATTGTGATGGACTGTATGGTTGGGTGAGTGTATGTATGGGTATGTTAGTGATTGAATGTATATCTCAGTTGTACATGTGTCAGTAACTACATATGTGAAACGCAGTGTATATGTGTGTAAGAGTATATAACTATCTATATGTGAGAGTGTGTGATTGCGGGAGTGGCTGTATGGATGAGTGTGTGCTTGTATTAGTAATTGTATAAGAGCGTCAGAATTTGTTACTATTTTTATGAGTAAGTGAACTTGAGTGTGTTTAACTGTATAGGTGAGTAAATTGAACTGTGTTTAATTATTTGCATGACTGACTAGGTGTGTCAGTACCTCAATGGATGATTGGCGGTGTGTGAGTGTCTATATAGGTGTATAAATGCATATGATAGTCTTGTACGGACTGACTGTAAGTATGAGTGACTGTACAGGTGAGTGAGTGGAGATGTATGTAAACCTAAGAGTCAATGAGTGGGTATGTAGTCATTGGTATTGGAGTATCTATGGTTTTGAGAATGGCCGTCTGAAATTTTGAGTTGGTGTATCAAAGGTTATATTAGGGTGTGAGAAGATGCACTCATTTATCACGTGGATGATGTCATCAGTGATGTCATTTGAGATGTCATCAGTGATGTCATCAGTGATGTCACTGACCATGTCATGAGTGATGTAATATGTGACATCATCAGCAGTGCATTGCGGGGGCGCAATTTATAGTTAGCTGAACTAACTATAACAGGGGAATTTCTAGGGTTTTGTACGAGGGAAATGTCCAGCTAACTATAACGCCCCTGAAACCTATGTTTTTTTTAGTGAATTTCGAAGGTTTTTTAAATGCCAATTCCTAACTATAATGCCCCTGAAACCTTTGGTTTTTTCCGTGAATTTCAAAGGTTTTTTAAATGCCAATTCCTAACTATAACGTGCATGAAACCTATGGTTTTTTCAGTGAATTTCAAAGGTTTTTTAAATGCTAATTCCTATCTATAACTTATCTCTAAAGATATCTTTTTTAATGATTTTCATTGGATTTCTATATTTTTTAAATTCAGTGTGTCAATTTAATTAATTATGTTTTTTTGAAATTCTTTTTTATTACCATTTTTTTAAAATTAATTTTTTTAATTAATTATTTTAAAAATTAAAAAATATTATCTGTTTTTATTGGGTTTTTCAAACATATTTTTTTTAACTATATGTTCAAAACTTTATTTTATATAGTTTTTTTCCATGTTTTGGGACCCGCGCACCCTATGCGCACCGTTCTCGATCCCTACGCGTTAGCATCCGTGCATGGTATACATTGGGTACGTGTTTAGTGCGCGATCGCAATGCGACAGGTACGTGACTCCCAGCCTATACGCGACACGCTCGATGTACGTAACGTGATGTTTACACGCTTCCGGGATGCATCATCTCCGTCTATAACGCGGTAGGTGTGCGGATCCCGCAAAATATTTAACATTTAAAAAAACATATATATATGTATTTCATGTGAATAATAATTGAAGACAAACTCTAAACTAGTCTTAAAACTAATATATTTTTACATCTAATCCTATAATTTTTTTTAATTCAATTTCGCGGATGCGCGCTGGGTGCGTGCTGCGTATGCGCAGGGTGCGCGTATCCCATGTGACCTGCAAAAAAAGAGATTTGATTGGTTCATTACACTTCCTCTTCTAACTATTGAAAGACCCCACCCAATTCAATCATTCTTCTTTGACCTTCTTTGGAAGAGCATCTCTTTACAGAGAAGAAGTTTTTTTTAGACTAAGTTTACACTTAGCTCTAACTTTTTTCAACTAAAAATGGCTTCAGGGCAGCAGGCATCACCTGCATCTCCTCATACATCTGAGGATGAATTTTTGGGGGAGGCACCACGCAAAGAACGTTTTTCTTCAGTGGTGTGGAAATTTTTTACTTTTCCCGAGGGGCAGAATAAGACCAATGCCACCTTGGTCACATGCAAGATTTGCAAAAGAGTGCTGTCGCGAGGGGATCCTAACAAGAAATACTCGTGCGGCACAGCTAGTATGATGAAGCACCTAAGGACCCTTCATCCAAACAATCTTGCACGAGAAGAGTGCAAACGGATGAGAAACACTCCTGCGCCTTCCACCTAATCGCAGCCGAGCACTTCAAGAGTGCATCCATCAGGCCAAAATTTGGACATCCGTCCTCAATTTCAATTTTTAAAAGTGCTCTGCACTAAGTGCAATGCGACTTTGTGCTACGGTGAGCAGTCGATCGATCTGATCTGCCGCCGGCAAGAAAGTCACATTTGCTAGTTTTTTTTTTTTTTTATTGTTCCTTGAAGTTCATTGTTTGGTTCCTCCTGTTTTGTGTTTTGTTTTTTGTTTTCCAAAAAATCCAAAAAAATCACAAAATTGTTGGAAAACCCCCCAAAAAATAAAAAACAAAAAAGAAGAAAAAAAAGTTCTTGTAAGGACTTACTTTCCTGGTTTAAAAAAAGAGCTAAATTTCTTTGTTAGTGTGTGAAAGTTTAGATGAATGTATGTGTAGTATGTAACAGACTGAATGAATGCATTAGTAGCGTATGGTGAATGTATAAGTGCAGAACTATGAGGAAGTGCTGCAGCATCACACAGTGACCTCTTTAACTGCAGTGTGCTGTAGTACTTCCGAAGCACAGTGATGCAACATATGTACATAAATGTGTTGCAAATCTATGCTTCTCTCTGCACGGCTGCTTAAACTGCAGCCATGTGGTGACACAGGCACCCTTGCACCATAGTGCAAGGATATCTGTGTCATGTGCTGTTTGTTTTTGTGCAGGAAGACACACCTTCCTGCACAAAAACAATCAATAAAGGCATTTTTCTCTTTCAATGTATGCTGAGCATTGTAGCATGCATTGAAGATATAAAAATGTGGAGAAATGAAAACAATTCTCCTTGTGCTTTCCTACACCAATTTTAGAATGGTGCAGCATTCACACACATATCGAGATTTATGATTTCTGATAAATCTAGACATGTGTCTTATTCTATGAGTATTCAGTGCAATCATGCACAACAACACTTATAGAACACCCTTTCAACGCAAACTGGTGTGCATAATGAGGTTGTATTTACATGGAGTATAAAAAGTGCACAGAGTGCCTTTTCCTCTCTTTGTAAATATGAAAGAGTGTCTTGCTCAATAACTATGTTACAAAAAGTGACATATTTCCAGTTTTAAAATTCCTTGTAAATGATAGAAGGTAAGCACAGAGTTTTGTCTGCAAAGATGTTCAAAGAAGAATGATTGAAATGATTGTGATCCTTCAATAGGTACAATGGAAAATATTATGAACCCCTCAAATCTCTTTTTTTGCAGGTCACATGATATCTGATTATGGTCAGATTTCAAAACTACATAGGTATAAACAGAGTGTTTTTAGAAACGTGTTTCAACTTTGTAGCTTCTTGCAGACCTCCTCATTCTGCATATTGAGACTTAGTTAAACTTACCTTCACAGTAATAGGAATAAAAAATGGTATACATTTTTTTCAGATTTTCACTGCAATCTAAATTCATATAAATTGCTTATTTTAAAATTTGGATCTGTGAAAGAAAAGGAAAAAAAAATTATAACATGTAATAATACATTTTTTACAACACAGCATAATTTCCACAAAGTAATTTGGTTGCCTTTTTTGCAGTTCTCAGAATATATTGAATTTCACTAAAAATAGTGATTTCAATCGTACTCATCACTTAACAGCGGGCAAAAAAAAAACAATCAGAAAGATTGTTAAAAAAAACCAATATTCTCTGCAAAATACCACAAGATACAAATCACAGATATATAAAATGCTTACGGCTATCAACATTTTATAAGTTTAACTTACAAAAACCTGTAAATGTTGTCGCTTTAAAATATTCACCGAATCTGAGGATACATTTTCGGAGAAGGCACCACGCCCACAACGTTTTTCTTCAGTGGTGTGGAAATTTTTTACTTTTCCCGAGGGGCAAGCAAAGACCAATGCCACCTTGGTCACGTGCAAGATTTGCAAAAGAGTTCTGTCGCGAGGGGATCCTAACAAGAAATACTCGTACGGCACGGCAAGTATGATGAAACACCTAAGGACCCTTCATCCGAACAATCTTGCACGAGAAGAGTGCAAACGGATGAGAAACACTCCTGCTCCTTTCTGAGTTTCTTTTTCTTTTTTTTTCTGGCATGATTTCTCTATTTTTACATTGAAAAACAGTATCTGTAAAAAAGAATCACAAATAAATGTATATTAATAACTTTCAAATGTATACTATTCCATTACTGTACAAACACATTTTATATAAAAACTGACTAAGAAACTATAGCCCTGAACCACAAGTGTGACGATGGTTAAAACACTACATGCATAGTGCATACTACTTTGAAGCAGTTCATGCCCTAAAGCCTACCTCACTAAAAGACTACATGCTAACTGACTGAATGATTACAGTACTATAAGGAGACACACTGGGTGAGTGACAGGGTGTTTGCTAGAAGTGTATGAATACTGATTGGGGAATTGAAGGTGTGAAAGACAACTGTGTAGGTGATTAGAGGACTGCATCCATAGTGTATAGGCATTTGAAGCAGTCTATGTGCTAAGGCCTGACTCACTGCATGAGTACTTGGGTACTGATGGAATGATTAGAGTACAGCAAGGAGAGTGCCTGGGTGAATTTACAAGTGGTTGGCTTTTGACACAGTGAATGGATTAGTACTTGGTACTGAATGGGTCACTAGAGGAGTGCAAAGGGAGTGACGGGATGTTTGCTGGACTGTATGGATACTGACTAGGGAATTGAAGGTGTGAAAGACAAGTGTATAGTATGTTAGAAGACTGCATGCATACTGCATAGACATTTGAAGCAGTCTATGTGGTAATGTATGGTTCACAACATGAGTACTTGAAAACTGACTAAATCATCAGACTACTGCTAGGACAGTGTCTGGGTAAAACTTTTAAATTTTCAGTTCTGGCACAGTGAAGAGAATAGTACATGGTACTGCACTTTAGTGTCAAACCCTGACTCATTTTATCAATGCATATGCAAAGAATAGCTTCTAAAGCTACTAAAACTTGACAACATGACCGGTTTTAAAACAGTTATCTGTCAGCAAATACACAATGTTACCAAATGCTTCTATCACAATCCTTACCCAAATGCACACAGACTCACAGTGCGATTTTAGACAAGCAACACTATCCTAGGAGTTTACCAAAACTCATTCACTAGTCTAGAAGAGGTAAAGGTACTGCACACAATCTATATATTTAAGTACAGCACATTAGTGTCAAAGCATGACTCATTTAATCAATGCATAAGCAAAGACTGGCTTCTAATGCTACTAAAACTTGACAACATGACAGGTTTTAAAAGAGTTATCTGCCAGAAAATACACGATGTTACCAAATGCTTCTCTCACAGTGGTTCCCAAATGCACACAGACTCACAGTGTGATTCTAGACAACAACCACTATACCTAGGAGTTTACCAAAAATCATTCACTACTGTGGAAGTGGTAAGGAAACTGCACACAATCTACATATTTCAGGACTGCCCTTTTGTGTCAAAGCCTAACTCATTTAATCAACACAAGAGCAAAGACTGGCTTCTAATGCTACTAAAACTTGACAACATGACAGGTTTTAAAAACGTTAGCTGTCAGAAAATACACGATGTTACCAAATGCTTCTCTCACAGTGGTTCCCAAATGCACACAGACTCACAGTGTGATTCTAGACCAGCACCACAATCCCTAGGAGTTTACCAAAACTCATTCACTACAGTGGAAGTGATAAGGGAAATGCACACAATCTACATATTTCAGGATTGTACTTTTGTGTCAAAGCCTGACTCATTTAATCAAAGCATAAGCAAAAACTGCCTTCTAATGCTACTAAAACTTGACAACAAGACAGGTTTTAATACAGTTATCTGTCAGCAAATACACGATGTTACCAAATACTTCTCTCACAGTGGTTACCAAATGCACACAGACTCACAGTGTGATTCTAGACAAGCAACACTATCCCTAGCAGCTTACAAAAACTCATTCACTACTGTGCAAGGGGTAAGGAGACTACACACAATCTACATATTAAAGTACAGCACATTAGTGTCAAAGCATGATTTATTTTATCAATGCATAAGCAAAGACTGGCTTCTAATGCTACTAAAACTTGACAACATGACAGGTTTTAAAAGTTATCTGTCAGCAAATACACGATGTTACCAAATGCTTCTCTCACAGTGGTTCCCAAATGCACACATACTCACTGTGTGATTCTAGACAAACAACACTATCCCTTACACTATACCAAAACACATTTCTTCATCTAGAAGGAGTATTACATTTTAGTATAGAAACATAACTCATTTCACAAATTCATAAACAATGACTGGTTTCTAATTCTACCAAAATATAAAAACAGCACAGTTATCTGTCTGCAAACACATGAAGAACACAAATGTTAATCACAGAATGGTTTCTACATGCACACACACTGTCAATAAGATTGTAGAGAAAAAAAGTACTGCCTACCCTTTAGCAGGAGAAATAAATTAGTCTGATTAAAATCAAAATAGTCTACATACATCCCCTCACAATTAAATAACTCACCTTTCAAGTTGTTTTGTAGATTAAGAAGTATATCAGTCACACACCAGATATCAGTCAAACACCAAATTTTCTTATACAGAATCTCTGCACTGTGCACCTCTCAGCAAAAACAAAGAATGGCAAAGTTTCCCTTTCATTTTCCACACATCTACATGTGAACATCAAATCACAATCCGTCACACATAAATTCAAAAGCAAACACACATTTCTATTGGTTAAATATTTCAACCCTTTCCAAATGAAATACATTTCAAATCTTCTCCCAATCTGCCTTCTGCCTATTACCATAGAAACAGGTCATGGAACACTGCACTGAGCACACAGGTCACAAGTTCAGCACACAATGTTGCTAAACAAGACAGCAAGTGTGCTTGACTTTTCAACATATCAGCTTATCATATGTAATGTTCCTTACAATCAGTTTTTGTTAACCAATAAGAATCATGCATTTAAAAAACAGAAATATACACCCTTCCTTTCAGTGTAGAAAGTTGTCATACAACCAATGATTTCTTGTCTTTTTTCAATTTTTTTTCCTTTGATCTGCGCACCCAACGCGAGAGGATCCGTGCACCAAATGCTATAGGATGCGTGCACCCTGCGCGCATTTCGCTGTTTAACAAAAAAAAAGGAGGCCCCACGGGGTCCTTCTGGGACCCCCTAAGCACCTCTAGCGGGTCAGAGTATTTCCACACTTATTCCCCTTGCTTCTTCAGAGGCAGAAAATGGCTGCCAACAGTTCCTGGTTTCGAATGTAGACAGACACTCGACAGCTAATTAGCATTCAGACTGCGATCGGGAGGGTGCGCGCTCGATTCGGGGAGGGTGCGCTTACGGTGCGGGTAGGGTCCGCGGATCCTCCCCGCCCATAGATATCACTAACTTTTTTACCCTAAATTTCTCAGGAACTAATGAACAGATTCACACCATTTATGCAAAAGGCACAAGTCTGAACTGAGGACTACCTCTTTGCCAAATTTGGTGTCATTCCGTGCAGCGGTTCGGGCTGTAGCTGCGACAACAGAGCTTATGGGAAATTGCATGGGGAAAACGCATTTTGTGACCCCCTTTTTTCTCGGCCCCCGCTTTACGAATCACCAGGAAACTTTCAGGGTAGGAGCAGAGTGGAGCTGGCCAAAAGTGGAAAATTTCGCGAGGATTCATCAACCGGCACCAGACTTATTGGGAATAGAACGTTGCGGATTTCCTATGGAAAATAGGTCCTAACTATAACTATCTACTGGCGACTACCAGTAGATAATATATATATATATATATATATATTCACTGAAAAAACCATAGGTTTCACACATGTTATAGTTAGCGGAAATTTTACTGATAAAAAACCAATGAAATTGCCCCGTTATAGTTAGTGCTGGCAACTATAACTCACGCGACCGCAATCCTCTGCTGATGCTAATACTGTATTTAGACACTTATTTGCCCATGTCTTCTTCCATACATTTTTAGCTATACATATATTACAAATATTTTTTTTTTCATAAAGACACATATGTCATCAGCAGAAGATTGCGGTCGCGTGAGTTATAGTTGCCAGCACTAACTATAACGGGGCAATTTCATTGGTTTTTTATCAGTAAAATTTCCGCTAACTATAACATGTGTGAAACCTATGGTTTTTTCAGTGAATTTGCAAGGTTTTTTAAATGCTAATTCCTAACTATAACGTGTGTGAAACCTATGGTTTTTTCAGTGAATTTGTACGGTTTTTTAAATGCTATGTTACTTTACGCCATTCGTGGCGTGCGCGCCCACTTAACGCAGTTCGTTCCGTGCGCGCACGGTGCGCTTCGCGCACCGTGCGCGCACAGTGAGCACGCGGTGCGCTTCGCGCACCGCGCACCCACTTTACGCAGTTAGTGCCGTGCCCACGTTACGCTAGATGGGCCATGTACGCACGATGCGCTTCGCGCACCGTGCGCACATGGAGGACATATTATGCGCTTCCTTGTGATAGGTAATCTGTTGAAATTTTTTTGGGAATTTCTGTGCTCAGATAAGCCATGCACAAATGGTGGCCTTTGGCCACCATTTGCACACGGGATGGAGAAAGTGTGGAGTTTTTTTTTTTTATAATTTTTTACCGTACGCTTACGGTAAGCGTACGGTAAGCGTACCCCGCGAAATTGCCGAAAAAAAAATAATGCCGTTTTTGCTCTTGGGGGATGTTTGGGGACTCCCTCAACATGACTATGTGAGAGGGAGTTGTCAAAACATCCCCGTAACATGTTTTTGGCCATCATGTTTGATAAACAACACTCAGTGCGAGAGACAAAATGGCGGCCGCCGCTTCCTGGTTTCGGCCGATTCGAATGTTTACTAAGATCTAAGAGCCAATCAGAATCGCGCTCGCGCACGCTACCGTACGCTTACCGTAAGCGTACGGTAAGCGTACCGTAAGCGGGCTCAGATATATATATTGATTTAAAGGCTATTTTCTCAGAATCTACTGAACAGATTTACACCAAACCTACAAAAGGCACTTCCTTGACCTAGGGACTACCTCTCTGCCAAATTTTGAGTAATTCTGTTCAGCCGTTCGGGCTGTAGCTCGTTCTAAAGGTCCTATGGAAAAATGCATGGGAAAAACGCGTTTTGGGACCCCCCTTTTATCTCAGCCCCCGCTTGACGAATCCCCCCGAGACTTTCAGGGTAGGAGCGGAGCGTAGCGCCCCACCTATTTTGAGAAATTCGCGAGGATTCGTCGACCGGCGCCAAAGTTATTCAAAATAGAATGTTGAGGTTTTCCTATGGAAACGTGGTCCTAACTATAACTACCTACTGGCGACCGCCAGTAGGTAATATATATACATATATATATATATATATATATATTTATGGAAAAAAAAGGTGCCCAAAGCATTGAGCAGGCACTCAACATCGCTCTTGGCCATCCGGCATGAAATTGCAGCTTATCCCAATGCTCTGCTGTTTATTACGATTGCCGACGCGTTTCAAGGATAGATTCCTTTTCTTCAGGGCTGCTGTTACAAACAACACATCGAGAGCTTACAGTATTTTGGGCATTATTTATTTCTAATTCCCATAGTGGGTGGTGTGCTCAGTGCAAAGTTCTCGTGGTGCCTGATGGGACATTGAGTCCATACTGTGAGCGTGAGTATATCCTCACTGTGTGTCCGTGATTAAAAGCATTGTCAAGTATCCTTAGTAGGTCACAAAGCATTTCACCAGGCTAATTTTGCAAATTTCATGCCGGATGGCCAAGAGCGATGTTGAGTGCCTGCTCAATGCTTTGGGCACCTTTGTTTTCCAAATATTTACACGGCCGCCCTGCCGTGGAGCGGAGCACCATCTTGTATCAGAAGAGGCTGAGGTGTGGAACTAATCAACGCCGGTTCAGCACATCGCTCTTTTGTAAAATTAGCCTGGCGAAATGCTTTGTGACCTACTAAGGATACTTGACAATGCTTTTAATCACGGACACACAGTGACCTTACTTAAGGATATACTCACGCTCACAGTATGGACTCAATGTCCCATCAGGCACCACGAGAACTTTGCACTGAGCCCACCGCCCACTATGGGAATTAGAAATAAATAATGCCCAAAATACTGTAAGCTCTCGATGTGTTGTTTGTAACAGCAGCCCTGAAGAAAATGAATCTATCCTTGAAACACGTCGGCAATCGTAATTAACAGCGGAGCATTGGGACAAGCTGCAATTTCATGCCGGATGGCCAAGAGCGATGTTGAGTGCCTGCTCAATGCTTTGGGCCCCTTTGTTTTCCATATATATATTTATATCAAACAAAGAGTTTGCCTGCACAGAGTGAGCCCACACAGGTAAGTTTTAATCCTCGTCGAAGTCCAGCCCGACGTGTTTCGTGCATTTGTAGCACTTCTTCATCGGCTAACGGCTGTTTGTTGGATGAACGCTGTGGCTGTTTTTCGAGGCACCTGTTAAGATTCTTGTCACCCCACCCATGTGGGCGTGGCCACCCCGTGGCCTATTGGTCTATGTAGTGCCTATATTGTTACTCCTGTGAGTTGCCGTGCGTACTTCGTTGTTTAAAAAAGTTGTGAGATGACACACTTCGGTTTCAATGCAGATTACATCCCCCATCAGAATACCTGCTCCTGAAGCTGCTATGTTGCTTGGCGTCCCAGCAGAACAGCACCTCATGCAGTGGGGCATCACTCGCGGCTCAGGCGGTGCCGCACAATATCAAATAAAGAGTTTGCCTGCACAGAGTGAGCCCACACAAGTAAGTTTCAATCCTCCAACATCTTTAATGGGGGAAAACACTGAAGCCAGCAGAGTGCTTTCGCTAATAGTCGAAATCCAGCCCGATGCGCTTTGTACATTTGTAGCACTTCTTCATGGGCTAACAGCTGGTTGTTGGATGAATGCTGCGGCTGTTTTTCAAGGCACCTGTTATGATTCTTGTCACCCCGCTCATGTGGGCGTGGTCACTCCCGTGGCCTATTGGTCTATGTAGTGCCTGGATAGACTTTTTTGGGGAGAATTTCGCAAAGATTCGTCAATCGACGCCAAAGTTATTAGCAAATCAAAATATGCTTTTCGTATGGAAACTAGGTTGTAACTATAACTACCTACTGGCGACCGCCAGTAGGTTATATATATATATATATTTCTTTTTTTCCGTATTCCTTTCTCCCAACGGTCCAATCCCCCGGAACCAAGAAAGGCACGAACTCCACTTTTTTCAGTGCGATTATACGTTTTATTTCTTCAGTGCATGGCTGCCATGACACGTTTCGAACCTCCAAGGGTTCTTGATCACATGACCCACCACGTCATTTCTCCCCATTTTAAAGTGACAAGTGCATAGTTTTTTTCTCTGTCACTCTCATGATGAAACTAGAAAACAGACTATCCGTGTGCTTTCCTCAACTAGCGCAAAACATCATTCATTTACTAATATGTGTGTTTACATTCCATATATTTGCATAAATGCAACAAATTTTGAAAAATAGAAATGTTATTTTTATACTGGTACTGATTTTAAGTATTATCTGTTACTCAGTACCACTTCAGGCTTTGTTCTTTATCACCCCTCAAAGCTTGTCTACATGTACGCATCATGCTAAAAATCGTGTTGAACAAAGCACATTATTATCAATTCTATATAGAATGGACAATTGGTTGTTAAAACAGTATAAATGCATATTTTAAAATCATGACATAATACCTATTTATCTACAATATTGTAATTTTGTTATGTCTGCGCAAAGTACGCTAATGGATGTAAACATTTCCTACTTATGTAAACAATCAATTTTTAATTGTAAAATGAATCTTATATTTGTGCAAGAT
The DNA here is from genome assembly GCF_964204655.1 of Triturus cristatus. Lineage (NCBI taxonomy): Eukaryota > Metazoa > Chordata > Amphibia > Caudata > Salamandridae > Triturus > Triturus cristatus. The sequence goes on along the minus strand of NC_140582.1, from coordinate 1,196,814,739 downwards.
GTAAGAAAAAAAGTACTAGTGCAATATACCCTAAATTGTGCTTATAACTATCTTGTCTAAAAGTGTGTTGTACACATGAGCCCATGTTTTTACAACAACACATAAAAGGGAAAACTAATCGGGGGGGATTTTTGTGTGTTGTTTGAGGTTCAGATTTTTAAAATCATAATGATTATCAGACAGGTACCTGTAGTTTTTATTCATGTACCAGTATAGATTTCCTGTTACCAACCAAATACCAAAATTATTATTGTTATAGCCACGTATGTAGATCCTCCGTCGTATTTAGACCATGAGGGCTTTTGCTGTCTAATTCTAGAATATATTTAGTTTCTAGTCGACTCAACATGACTTCCCTGTTCCCTCCTCTTCTTGGAGGTGGCACACTGTCTATTGCGTAAACTTTTAAGTGGTCCATATTGCTGGAATGGACCTCCGCAAAGTGGCGGGTCACCGGATTGGTGATATCTTTATTTATGATGGCCCGCATGTGCTGGAGTATTCTCTTGTGGACCTGCAATTTTGTGCTTCCCACATATCGAAGTCCACAAGAGCACTCCAGCACATACACAACAAAATCTGATTTACAGGTTAAAAATGTGTTAATGACAGAGGGCTTGTCTTTAAAAGCTGTTAAAAACGATGTTCTGTTCTCTCCATGTTTGCATGCCTTACATATCATACAGCGGACAAATCCTTTGCAATTGGTCAACCAGTTGATACTTGTGGTGACCTCTGGACTGCTACTGACTAAGTGATCTCCTGTGCTTTGTGCCTTCCTGTATGTTATCATAGGAAATGCTGGCATTTGACTCCCTATGATCAGATCACTCTGCACTAAATGTCAGTTGTCCTTGATTATTTTTCTCAGGCTGTCCTTCTGTTTATTATATGTAAGTATTAAACGAGGGCTACTCTCTGTGGCAGAGATTTTCTTTTTTTTTATCTTACCGGCTGATGGTTTGAAGAGTAATTCTTCCCGTGTTTTGGCTCTAGTTTGTCTTATAGCATCATCGATCACCTTCTCTTTATAACCTCTCGCTAGGAAGCGGATTTTACACTCATCCTGTGCCTTTTTCAAATCAATTTCGTTACTGCATATTCTACAAATTCTCAACATCTCCCCATAGGGGATGCTGAGAATTGTGTGTTTAGGGTGAAAACTATTCGAGTGCAGTATTATGTTCCCAGCTGTTGGTTTTCGATGTAGACGAGTTTCCAGAGTGTTATTGGAAACATGAACTTCTACATCTAAGAAACAGATGGTGCTTTCACTGATAGTATAAGTAAGCTGGATGTTAACATTGTTGTTGTTTAAACATCTTATAAATTCCTCAGCACTTTGTTTATCACCCTGCCATATTAGAAACAGATCGTCTATGAACCTAATTCACTTGATTATGTTTTTAGACCAAATTTCTGGAAATTCTGTCTTTACTGTTACTTCTTCCCACCACCCCATGTGGAGACAGGCATAGCTGGGTGAAAAACTCGCACCCATTGCTACGCCTCTCACTTGATGGTAGACCTGTTGCTGAAATAGGAAATTATTATTATACAAGCAAAACTTAGTCAGGTCCAATAGCCATTACCACCCTCGAGCATCACCTCTTGGTTATTTATTGATGACATAGGGCTTTTCTATTAAATCAATTCAGTTTACTCCCTCCAGGCATTTTTTAAAACATCAATCACCCCACTTACCCTCTCACACAGACCAGCACATACCATGTGCTAGATTTCCAAAAAGATTCCCTATAAAGTGACCCTTTGGGTGACCAGATGGGCATTGCAGTGCCGGCCCAACGAGGAGCTCTGCCTCATGATGAAGCATGACATCCTTCTGGGTGTGTGAGGGCATCAAAAAGAATTCTCTCTGACCTTCCAATAAGAACTACTTATCCCCTTTTCCCCTTGTCTCTATACTGACTTCCTTGTCCGAAACTGTGATCCTCTGTAGTGTCTACTTAAACATTCTTTGAAAGAAGTGTGTATTTAGTATTATGTGAAGGGCATTGTTTAGAATGGATTTTTTTGCATATTATTTTTGGATGTGTTGGCAGTCATTGAATGTCTACTTTTGTTTTCTGTTCTTGTGATGTATTCATGGGAATCGCAACGTTGTGGCGAAAATCTCCAAAAACTTTTTAAAGGATCTTTTTAAAGAAAATTAGCAATGTTTTGGGGACTTGGGTCGGTCTGAAAAGAGCCTTTGTGTTGCTTGCCTGTATATGGTTACTACACATACGACTGAATGCAGAGTTTCAGGTTACTTAGAAACACCCTGTTGCCTTCATCTGTAAAGTGCACTCCATCATTTCTATATATTCCATACATATCAAAACATAGGATGTTATTATAGATGAAGCCCATGCGTTGGTCTCTGAGGAATGCAGAAACAGTTTTGCTAACATCTTTCCTGGCTTTGTCAATCTGTGGACAGAATTGATTCGACCACTTCCATTTCTATCTTTGGCATATATTAGAGTACACCAAGACAGTGTGAGGGAAAATTGATATCAGTTCTGCAAAGGTTTCTTTCGTTAGGATTTACAGCCCTACCACAGTCAATGTGCCTAGGTCATTGTCATCATTTAACCAAAGCCAGCATATGATGAAACTTTAACCCTCTCCGGCCAAACCAAGTAATCTGCATATTTGGCAAACCCAGGTCCCTGTTTATACCTCACTTTTTTGCAGCCTCTTTAGCCCAATCAATATAGTTGTGGCCCACAATCCATACTGAAACGTTTTAAAGTAAAGGAGCAATAGTAGTCAGGAGAAGACTGGAACTGAATGAGGTAGCTTTCCAAAGGAAAATCAGATAAAATGGAGGTTTAAAAAAAAAATATATGTATATTTCATTGGATACTGTCAGCATGAAAGTTAATAAAATTAGGCAGTCTGTTGGATGCCTTAGCAAGAAGCCTTTTTATTGGTTGTTGTTTACGTACAGAAATGTAATACAGACATGGAAATGCATTTGAATCTGTGTAGTACAGCACACCTGCTGCTTCTTATTTAGAATTAGTCTGTTCCTTCTAGAATGTACTATTAACTTGTGACCTACTGGTTCCACTGGTGAGCTAAGAGTGTGTTGGGGGTAAGGGTGTTATAGAGGCAGAACATTTTTTTTTTCAGTTGAGGAGTGATGACTCAATTTAAGTAATGGCAAGATTTAATTTCCAACTCAGGACTATGTAATAAATTGTTGAGTAGTATTTAAAATGTAGAAAAATTAAGCTATATACAGGTTTGAACTCTCGTTTTTTTCCCCCTGCAATTTCTCAGCGACCATTAAGAATACATCGCAAAAACACATTGATAGGAACCTCTTTTTGAAAGAGAGGGGAAATGTTAACAGATACTAACTATTCACAAGTGGTGATTAGTATAGACTAAGATGAAAGACATGATTTCATTTGCTGCCTTTCTCATGATCACAGAGTGCAAAGCTGAAGAGGTTGCCATTTTATGGTCACTTTGCATGAGAGTGGTGTACCATTCTTGTGCTTAGTTTTTACAAATCCTAACAGTGTCAAAACTATCCACAAAGAGCTACAACAACAATGTAATTCACAAACTTAATTCACTGGTATGTACAGTACTTTTTAATCCTTTATAAAAATTACATTAGAAATGAAGATGTTGTCGAGGCCTCAGGCGACAGGAACAGAGTGTTGCCAAAATCCACGGGAGCGAAGAACAGGCCTTTCCTCTCCTCCGAGATAGCACCCTCCTTGATGATTTGAACACCAAAAAGGGGCAATATCTCTAGGGAGAGAAGAGACAGGGAGTCGGCCCCACGGGGAGTTAACCAGTAGCTTTCAGAAGGACAGCGAATGGCAGAGAATAAAAGAACCCGCAGCAATGAAAAAAGGCAGAAAATGACAGGTCACTATTAATACCAAAGGTATATTAAAGAGGTAATGTTAGTATAATCTTATGCCTTTGTGTGCCCACACAAACTTACACAGGGACCAGCAACACCTTTCCTAATTCAAGAACATATATCAGACAGGTGTAGCAGCCTCTCTCGAGGGGGTTAGCATGTGTAGAGTCTCAGACTCATAGGTGCCGATTTGAAGGAAAGCAGTTACTAGAAGACAGTGTCACAACGACCCAGGATTATCAGAACATAAAACAAAAAGGCTCATCAAAGATGTTAGTTCCCAAGATAGCCGGAGTCTCAGCGTGTATCAGTCCACTAACTTCTTCGGGTGCAGGCAATAATAGAAAAAGAAAACCCAGTACTTAGCTTTCCCTTTGCTCACATTCTTCAGGGAGGCGGGTACAATCCACAAGGTTTGGTACGTCCCGCATCCTTGATTAACAGCTGTACGCTGCTCGGGAAGTGTTGCTTCTGAAGGATTGTTCTCCGTTGGAAGCACAAATAAAATAAAAAAATAAAGAAAGCTCGGAAGTCTTTTACGCGCTCTCTGCGCGTCTTAAAGGTACAGCGTACCTTCCAATCGTTAACGTCTCTTAGGAATCCCAAAGGTTAGTAACTCAGAGACTTGAAGTACTGGTTATGAGAATGGAGGCAGGGATTAACTTTAAATTTAAGCAACGCTATTTTGCGCGACTTCTCTTGGGTAAGTCTATGACACTGGGAAACGCGATCTCCCTCGCGTCCGATATCCGAGATCCTTGATGGCGGGAAAACAACAGTAGTACACCAGCACAGCACGTCCTTGCGCTGTTTCCCTGGGGGAGTTTCAGAGACTCGAAATAGTATCAGGGATATTGCCAGAGTTCGCGAGTCAATTCTCAAAGTAGATTAACACACAACGGTGTGTAACAGGCAGGAGCTTCAACATGTAGGTATTGCAATCAGGACCAGGCAGCAGGCATTGCAATCAGGAACAGGGCGGGGCTTCAACAGGAAACAAAGCCAAGCACAGAGAGGCGGGTGTTCCTTGCTTATAAACCATGCTACTCAGCTGTATTTGCAAGGAAGTCTGGGAAGGCACACAAGAGACCGCTACTCTGATGCATTGTGGGATACGTAGTTGTGTTAGGGCCTGAAGTGAATGTCTACCTGTAACAGTTCTCCCCCCTAAGGGTCCCTCTTAGGTCGTGGCTTGGAGGGATATCTAGCATGAAACTTCCGTATCAATGTGGGGGCATGTATGTTTTCTGCGGGTTCCCATGTTCGGTCCTCTGGGGGATACCCCACCCAATCAATGAGGTAGTGTACCTTGCCTCTCATCTTTCTTGAATCTAGGATCTCTTTAACTTCATATTCTGGTTCTCCTTCCACCATTATGGGAGGGGGTGGAGGTTCAGGGAATGAGGGAGGGAGATAGGGTTTAAGAAGGGAAGCATGAAAGACAGGATGAATCTGCTTGTCTTGAGGGAGTTCCAACCTATACGTGACGGGGTTGATAACTCGGGAGATTGAGAACGGCCCCATGAATCTAGGTTGTAATTTACGGGGACCTGGTAGTTGGATGTTTCTGGTGGAAAGCCAAACTTGTTCTCCTTCTTTATACTCCGGGGAAGGGCGTCTGTGTTTGTCAGCCTGTTTTTTCATGGACTGTTTAGTATTGAGTAGGTGAAGTTTAGCTTGTTCCCATATGGACTTGAGGTGAGCAAAGTGATCTGTTACTGCAGGCACGTTACTGTGTGATAGAGCTAGGGGCAGGAATTTGGGATGATATCCGGTAGTAAAATAGAATGGGGAAACTTTGGTAGCAGAGTGGGTGGCATTATTATAAGCAAATTCCGCCAAAGGGAGAGCTTGGAGCCAATCAGACGAAGTAGTGCTGGTTAAACAACGGAGGTATTGTTCTAAAGTCTGATTGGTTCTCTCCTTTTGCCCGTCTGTTTGCGGATGGTACGCTGAAGAGAGACGGTGGTCTATTTGTAAAGCCTTACATAGCCCTTGCCAAACTTTTGATACAAATTGAGGGCCTCTGTCAGAAACTATAATAGATGGCACCCCGTGTAATTTGACAATGTGATCAATAAACACATCAGAGAGCACTAGGGCAGTAGGGACTTTTTTAAAAGGGATGAAATGTGCCATTTTCGATAACATGTCCACTATGACTAAAATAGTGGTGAAACCTTGTACAGGTGGGAGGTCAGTGATAAACTCCATGCTAATGGACGACCAGGGTGTGTTGAACCGAGTCACAAGAAAAAAGGTGAATAAAACGATAAAAAATATGAAAAGGGGGTAGGATAGAAACACCTTGACCCCCTGGGCCTGTTCAGAAAAAAAGCGTATTTAAAAAAATAATTGGCGGGATTCATGGAGGGTCCGCGAATTCAGCTGAAAATTTTAAAAAGCCTGTGCTTTGTTTCTTATAAGCCCCTGGGAAGGACCGGTCCGGGGGGCAATGCATAATTATGTAGCTGGGCCCTACAGGGCCCCTGCTGCCCCATGCACCGCCACCTCCCCATGGCTTATACTCATTTATATTGTGGGGGCATGTGGTCCCCTACAGCCCAGGGGACTACCACCTCCCCGGGGCTTTTTTAAAGTTTATGTGCATGGGGGACTCCTCCCCCACGCTGCCTCGGAGACGGCCTCCTCCCTGGGTCTTTTTTGAAAATTAAAAGGTGTGGGGGGCTCCTGCCCCTCCCACACTGCCCCAGGGACCGCTACCTCCCTGTGGCAGTGACTAAGCGAATACAGGAGTCTGTTGTGGACCCCTGGCCCTGGAGACCACCAACTCCCCAGGGCTTTAAACATATGTTGAAAGGGGGCTCCGCAATGCCCACCACCAGGACATTGCAGTTTGCTATGGCAGGGCTGGAGCGCTGCTCCTGCCCTGTCATAGGAAAACTGCTCTTGCTTCCATGAAGTGATACAGAATTGCTTTTGGGCAAAGGGAGGTGCATGTCAGCAGCTTCCTTTGCCCAAAAGCAATGCCGGCTCCCGCAGTAGGTGGGGAGCTGACAGGGACCATGGGGGCATTGGGGCAACCCCCGTGGTCCCCAACATCATGGTGATGTCCTGAGGGATGGGGTCCCTGGGCCCCCCTCCCATTATAATGATTTATTTTTTAAACATAAGGCCGGGCCATGGGAAATGGAGCCCAGGGGGCTAAAATTCGCCTCAGGAGGGGGGTACACAGCCCTCATCTACGGTATAGCAGAAATTGACGGTTATAATGGCGTGCTCCCAACGGGGATGAAAGCCCCTGATGAAGGGTAATGCCCGAAATGCATTGGGCGTAGTTTTCCTTTTATGAAGATAGGAATTTGTTTAAATTGATTGGATGTTATTAAAAGAAGCAAGTAAACAAAGGAATAAAGATATAACAAGGATTATGAAAGAATAAAGAATTTTAAAAAATTCACAAACTTGAATAACTTTATTTGATGCTTATAATTGAGTGCGAATTGGAGACGCCCCCCAATTTCTGCGGACAGCACATTAAGTTATTCACCTATCCTCATACTCAGGAGGATTCCCCAATCAGCACCAACCAAATGGATTAAACATCATTTACCCATAACACCAGCAATTTACCAGTGAGTGCGAGAGTCTATTTCCTATACAGATTAAATACGGGCTTACTGGAGGTAACAGGTAGGCTAATTGGCCCCTAAGGACCCCCAGCAATGAAGTGGACTTCAATCCTCATTTAAGAGCATGCCAGAGAGTATGTTTGCAGAGTGGTGGCCAAAGGGGGTGTGACTTCCAATGAAAACGTAGCAATCCTGCTATGTGGGACTTACTGGAGGTAATTGGAGGGGTAGTTGGCTCCCAAGGATGTCCATAGAGGCCAACTACCACTCCTGTTACTTCCTGTAGGTCTTGCCCCTTTTCTCCACCACTGCAAACGCGCCTCCTGGCACACTACTGGTTGGGGGATGAAGTCCACTCTACTCCTGAGGGATTTTGGGGGCCAAGAAGCCCTCCTGGTACATCCTGTTAGTCCTAAGCAGTGGATTTTCTGAGCACTAGTTGGAGGCCCAGCCCCCTTTCTCCACCACTCTGCAAACACAACTACTAGTTAAAGGAGCATTTGCAATGCAATAGGTCTTGCATTTGTGAGAGTTAGAGCTATTGGCATTGTAAATGTAAAAAATCTTTACCAATGTTTATTGGAGTGGATGTACGTTGTGTGTAGTGCAATTATGTGGTATGTTCTGCAGTGAAATTATGAGGCCAGAAAGTATGTAGTATTTAGTGTACGGGAATTATGTGAAGCGGAGTTATGTGTTATGGAGAGTAATTAGGTGATTTGGCAGTCTGTGTTGTAGAGTGGTAAGCTCAGGTTTAGTCTTCCTAGTTTCCACAGAAACTAAACTACACACTCAATTAGGCACAAAAAAAGAAGTAACCACAGAGTAGCACTTCTGGACTATGAGCGGTGCCACTTGAATTATGCGACTGTTAACCTGCACCAATTTTCTCATAATTATACATGTTCCGCATTTGCCACATAATCAATTGTCTGCTGCATAACCTGCAGTGTTGAACAAAAACAACATTTTGCTAGCTCAAACATTACCAAAAATGCAGCGACAAGTGTTACAGTGTGGTGAAATGCCCTTTGCAAAGCTGGAATGGTCACCTGTTACTTATTGCTAAATGTGGATGTTAAATTGGTACTAATGGGGCACAAACCACTTTTGCTTCTTTCTGTGCCTTTTTTGCCTCTTCCTGCGCCTCTCTTGTTTCTTTCTGCAACTCTCTTGTCTCTTTCATCACTTCTGTTGCTTCTTTCTGAACCTCTATTGCTTCTTTCAGCACATATCTTGCCTCTTTCTGCACTTCTCTTGCCTCTTTGTACACTTCTCTTTCCTCTTTGTGTACCTCTCCTGCCTCTTTCTGCAGTTTTCTTGTCTTCTTCTGCACCTCTGTTGCTTCTTTCAGCACTTCTCTTGCCTCTTTCTGCACTTCTCTTGCCTGTTTATGCACCTATCTTGCCTCTTTCTGTACTTCTCTTGCATCTTCCTGCACGCCTTTCCCCTCTTTCTGTACTTTTCTTACCTCTTTCTACACATCTCCTCTGTCTTTCTGCAGTTCTCTTGCCTCCTTCTGCACCTATTTTTATTCTTTCTGCAGTTCTCTTGCATGTTTCTGCAGCTCTCTTGCCTCTTTCTACACTTCTCTTGCCTCTTTCTGCACTTTTCTTGCCTATTTGTGCACCTCTCCTGCCCCTTTCTGCAGTTCTCTTTTCTCTTTCTGCACCTCTGTTGCTTCTTTGAGTACTTCTCTTGCCTCTTTCTGCACTTCTCTTGCCTGTTTCTGCACCCCCTGTTCCCTTTTTCTGCACCTCTCTTCCCTGTTTCAGCACCTATCTTGCCTCTTTCGGTACTTCTCTTGCCTCTTCCTGCACCCCTCTTCCCTCTTTCTGTACTTCCCTAGCCTCTTTCTACACATCTCCTGCATCTTTCTGCAGTACTCTTGTCGCTTTGTGCACCTCTTTTTATTCTTTCAGCACTTCTTTAGCATGTTTCGGCAGCTCTCTTGCCTCTTTCTACACTTCTCTTGCCTCTTTCTGCACTTCTCTTGCCTGTTTTTGCACCCCCTGTTCCCTTTTTCTGTACCTCTCTTCCCTGTTTCGGCACCTATCGTGCCTCTTTCGGTACTTCTCTTGCCTCTTTCTGCATCCCTCTTCCCTATTTCTGTACTTCTCTTGCCTCTTTCTACACATCTCCTGCCTCTTTCTACAGTTCTGTTGCTTCTTTCTGCACTTTTCTTGCCTCTGTCTCCATTTCTCTTGCTTCTTTCTGCACTTCTCTAGCCTCTTTTTGCACATCTCTTGCCTGTTTCTGCAGCTCTCTTGCCTCTTTCTGCACTTCTATTGCCTCTATCTGCCTTTCTGTTACTTCTTTCTGCACCTCTATTGCTTCTTTCAGCACTTATCTTGCCTCTTTCAGCATTTCTGTTGCTTCTTTGTGTACTTCTTTTGCATCTTTCTGCACCCTCTTGCCTCTTTCTGCACTTCTCTTGCCTCTTTGTGCACTTCTCTTTCATCTTTGTGCACCTCTCCTGCCTCTTTCTGCAGTTCTCTAATCTTCTTCTGCACCTCTGTTGCTTCTTTCAGCACTTCTCTTGCCTCTTTCTGCACTTCTCTTGCCAGTTTCTGCACCTATCTTGCCTCTTTCTGTACTTCTCTTCCCTCTTCCTGCACCCCTTTCACCTCTTTCTGTACTTTTCTTACCTCTTTCTACACATCTCCTGTGTCTTTCTGCAGTTCTCTTGCCTCCTTCTGCACCTCTTTTTATTCTTTCAGCACTTCTCTTGCATGTTTCTGCACCCTCTTCCCTCTTTCTGCATTTCTCTTGCCTCTTTCTGCACTTTTCTTGCCTCTTTGTGCACCTCTCCTGCCCCTTTCTGCAGTTCTCTTTTCTCTTTCTGCACCTCTGTTGCTTCTTTGAGCACTTCTCTCGCCTCTTTCTGCACTACTCTTGCCTGTTTTGCCTCTTTCTGCACTACTCTTGCCTGTTTCTGCACCTCCTGTTCCTTTTTCTGAACCTCTCTTCCCTGTTCCGGCACCTATCTTGCCTCTTTCGGTACTTCTCTTGCCTCTTCCTGCACCCCTCTTCCCTCTTTCTGTACTTCTCTTCCCTCTTTCTACACATCTCCTGCCTCTTTCTACAGTTCTGTTGCTTCTTTCTGCACTTCTCTTGCCTCTATCTCCATTTCTCTTGCTTCTTTTTGCACTTCTCTTGCTTCTTTCTGCTGCTCTATTGCCTCTTTTTCTGCACTTCTATTGCCTCTTTCTGCATTTCTGTTGCTTCTTTCTGCACTTCTCTTGCCTCTTTTTGCACATCTCTTGCCTGTTTCTGCACTTCTATTGCCTCTATCTGCATTTCTCTTGCTTCTTTCTGAACTTCTCTTGCTTTTTCTGCACCTCTTTCCTTCTTTCTGCACCCCTTTCCTTCTTTCTGCACCCCTCTTGCCTCTTTCTGCACCCTCTTCCCTCTTTCTGTACTTCTCTTACCTCTTCCTGCACCCCTTTCCCCTCTTTCTGTACTTTTCTTGCCTCTTTCTACACATCTCCTACCTCTTTCTGCAGTTCTCGTGCCTCCTTCTGCACCTCTTTTTATTCTTTTAGCACTTCTCTAGCATGTTTATGCAGCTCTCTTGCCTCTTTCTACACTTCTCTTGCCTCTTTCTGCACTTCTCTTGCCTGTTTCTGCACCCCCTGTTCCCTTTTCCTGTACCTCTCTTCTCTGTTTGGGCACCTATCTGGCCTCTTTCGGTACTTCTCTTGCCTCTTCCTGCACCCCTGTTCCCTCTTTCTGTACTTCTCTTCCCTCTTTCTACACATCTCCTGCCTCTTTCTACAGTTCTGTTGCTTCTTTCTGCACTTCTCTTGCCTCTGTCTCCATTTCTCTTGCTTCTTTCTGCACTTCTCTTGCTTCTTTCTGCTGCTCTATTGCCTCTTTTTCTGCACTTCTATTGCCTCTTTCTACAGTTCTGTTGCTTCTTTCTGCACTTCTCTTACCTCTGTCTCCTTTTTTCTTGCTGCTTTCTGTACTTCTCTTGCTTCTTTCTGCTGCTCTATTGCCTCTTTTTCTGCACTTCTATTGCCTCTTTCTGCATTTCTGTTGCTTCTTTCTGCACTTCTCTTGTCTCTATCTGCATTTTTCTTGCTTCTTTCTGCACTTCTCTTGCCTCTTTTCCCACATCTCTTGCCTGTTTCTGCAGCTCTCTTGCCTCTTTCTGCACTTCTATTGCCTCTATCTGCATTTCTGTTGTTTCTTTCTGCACCTCTATTGCTTCTTTCAGCACTTATCTTGCCTCTTTCAGCATTTCTGTTGCTTCTTTGTGTACTTCTTTTGCATCTTTCTGCACCCTCTTTCCTCTTTCTGCACTTCTCTTGCCTCTTTGTGCACTTTTCTTTCCTCTTTGTGTACCTCTCCTGCCTCTTTCTGTACTTCTCTTGCCTCTTCCTGCACCCCTTTCCCCTCTTTCTGTACTTTTCTTACCTCTTTCTACACATCTCCTGTGTCTTTCTGCAGTTCTCTTGCCTTCTTCTGCACCTCTTTTTATTCTTTCAGCACTTCTCTTGCATGTTTCTGCAGCTCTCTTGCCTCATTCTACACTTTTCTTGCCTATTTGTGCACCTCTCCTGCCCCTTTCTGCAGTTCTCTTTTTTCTTTCTGCACCTCTGTTGCTTCTTTGAGCACTTCTCTTGCCTCTTTCTGAACTTCTCTTGCTTTTTCTGCACCTGTTTCCTTCTTTCTGTACCCGTCTTTCCTCTTTCTGCACCCTCTTCCCTCTTTCTGCACTTCTCTTGCCTCTTTCTGCACTTTTCTTGCCTCTTTGTGCACCTCTCCTGCCCCTTCCTGCAGTTCTCTTTTCTCTTTCTGCACCTCTGTTGCTTCTTTGAGCACTTCTCGTGCCTCTTTCTGCACTTCTCTTGCCTGTTTCGACACCTCCTGTTCCCTTTTTCTGCACCTCTCTTCCCTGTTTCGGCACCTATCTTGCCTCTTTCGGTACTTCTCTTGCCTCTTCCTGCACCCCTCTTCCCTCTTTCTGTACTTCTCTTGCCTCTTTCTACACATCTCCTATCTCTTTCTACAGTTCTGTTGCTTCTTTCTGCACTTCTCTTGCCTCTGTCTCCATTTCTCTTGCTTCTTTCTGCACTTCTCTTGCTTCTTTCCGCTGCTCTATTGCCTCTTTTTTTGCACTTCTATTGCCTCTTTCTGCATTTCTGCTGCTTCTTTCTGCACTTATCTTGCCTCTTTTTGCACATCTCTTGCCTGTTTCCGCTGCTCTCTTACCTCTTTTTGTACTTCTATTGCCTCTATCTGCATTTCTCTTGCTTCTTTCTGAACTTCTCTTGCTTTTTCTGCACCTCTTTCCTTCTTTCTGCACCCCTCTTCCCTCTTTCTGTACTTCTCTTGCCTCTTCCTGCACCCCTTTCCCCTCTTTCTGTACGTTTCTTGCCTCTTTCTACACATCTCCTGCCTCTTTCTGCAGCTCTCTTGCCTCCTTCTGCACCTCTTTTTATTCTTTCAGCACTTCTCTAGCATGTTTCTGCAGCTCTCTTGCCTCTTTCTATACTTCTGTTGCCTCTTTCTGCACTTCTCTTGCCAGTTTCTGCACCCCCTGTTCCCTTTTTCTGCACCTCTCTTCCCTGTTTCGGCGCCTATCTTTCCTCTTTCTGTACTTCTCTTGCCTCTTCCTGCACCCCTCTTCCCTCTTCCCTCTTTCTGTACTTCTCTTGCCTCTTTCTACACATCTCCTGCCTCTTTCTACAGTTCTGTTGCTTCTTTCTGCACTTCCCTTGCCTCTGTCTCCATTTCTCTTGCTTCTTTCTGCACTTCTCTTGCTTCTTTCTGCTGCTCTATTGCCTCTTTTTCTGCACTTCTATTGCCTCTTTCTGCATTTCTCTTGCTTCTTTCTGCGCTTCTCTTGTCTCTATCTGCATTTTTCTTGCTTCTTTCTGCACTTCTCTTGCCTCTTTTTGTACATCTCTTGCCTGTTTCTGCAGCTCTCTTGCCTCTTTCTGCACTTCTATTGCCTCTATCTGCATTTCTCTGGCTTCTTTCTGAACTTCTCTTGCTTTTTCTGCACCTCTTTCCTTCTTTCTGTACCCCTCTTTCCTCTTTCTGCACCCTCTTCCCTCTTTCTGCACTTCTCTTGACTCTTTCTGCACTTCTCTTGCCTCTTTCTGCACTTCTTTTGCCTCTTTCTGCACCTCTCCTGCCTCTTTCTGCAGTTCTCTTGCCTCCTTCTGCAGCTCAGTTGCTTCCTTCATCACTTCTCATGCTTTTTTCTGCACCTCTTTCCTTCTTTCTGCACCCCTTTTGCCTCTTCCCTCTTTCTGCACTTCTCTTGCCCCTTTCTGTATTTCTCTTGCCCCTTTCTGCACTTCTCTTGCCTCTTTCTGCACTTCTGTTGCCTCCTTCTGCACCTCTGTTGCTTCTTTCAGCACTTCTCTTGCCTCTTTTTGCCCCATCTTTTGCCTGTTTCTGCATCTCTCGTGTCTCTTTCTGCACTTCTGTTGCATCTCTCTGCATTTCTGTTGCTTCTTTCAGCACTTCTCTTGCTGCTTTCTGCACTTCTCTTGTCTTTTTCTGCACTGCTCTTGCCTTTTTCTGCACCCCGTGTTCCCTCTTTCTGCACCTCTTTTTCCTGTTTCAGCATCTATCTTGCCTCTTCCTGTACGTCTCTTGCTTCTTCCTGTACCCCTCTTCCCTCTTTCTGTACTTCTCTTGCCTCTTTCTACACATCTCCTGCCTCTCTCTGCAGTTCTATTGCCTCCTTCTGCACCTCTGTTTCTTCTTTCAGCACTTCTCCTGCCTCTTTCTGCAGTTCTCTTGCCTCCTTCTGCAACTCCTTTGCTTCCTTCTGCACCTCTCTTGCTACTTTCTGCACCGCATACCTCTTTCGCCACCACTCTTCCCTCTTGCTGCACTTCTCTTGCCTCTTTCTGCACATCTCCTGACTCTTTCTGCACTTCCCTTGCCTCCTTCTGCACCTCTGTTGCTTCTTTCAGCACTTCTCTTGCCTTCTTTTGCACATCTCTTGCCTGTTTCTGTATCTCTCGTGCCTATTTCTGCACTTCTGTTGCCTCTTTCTGCATTTCTGTTGCTTCTTTCTGCACTTCTCTTGCCTCTGTCTGCATTTCTCTTGCTTCTTTTTTCACTTCTCATTGCCTCTTTCCGCATCCCTCTTGCCTCTTTCAGCACCTCTGCTGCTTCTTTCTGTACTTCTCTTTTTTCTGCACCTCTCTTTCTTCTTTTTGCACTCCTCTTGCCTCTTTCTGCTCCCCTCTCCCTGTACTTCTCCTGCCTCTTTCTGCACATCTCCTGCTCTTTCTGCAGTTCTCTTGCCTCCTTCTGCACCTCTGTTGTTTCTTTCATCACTTCCCTTGCCTCTTTCTGCACTTCTCTTGCCTCTTCATGTACCCCTCTTCCCTCTTTCTGCAATTCTTTTGCCTCTTTCTGCACATCTCCTGACTCATTCTGCAGTTCTCTTGCCGACTTCTGCACCTCTGTTGCTTCTTTCAGCACTTCTCTTTCCTCTTTTTGCACATCTCTTGCCTGTTTCTGCATCTCTTGTGCCTCTTTATGCCCTTCTGTTGCCTCATTTTGCATTTCTGTTGCTTCTTTCTGTACTTCTCTTATCTCTATCTGCATTTCTCTAGCTTCTTTTTGAAATTCTCTTGCCTCTTTCTGTATCCCTATTGCCTCTTTCAGCACCTCTGTTGTTTCTTTCTGTACTTCTCCTGCTTTTTTCTGCATCTCACTTGCTTCTTTCTGCACCTTCTTTCCTCTTTCCGCACCCTCTTTCTGCATTTCTCTTGCTTCTTTCAGCACTTCCCTTACCTCTTTCAGCACTTCTCTTGCCTCTTTCTGCACTTCTCTTGCCTCTTTTTACCTTTCTGTTGCTTCGTTCTGCACTTCTCTTGCCTGTTTCCGCAACTCTGTTGGTGCTTTCTGCACTTCTCTTGCTTCTTTCTGTACCTCTCTTGCTTCTTTTTGTACCCCTCTTCCCTCATACTGCACCCCTCTTCCCTCTTTCTGTACCTCTCTTGCTTGTTTCTGAAACCTTTTTGCTCTTTCTGCACTTTTCTTGCCTCTTTCTGCACCTCTATTGCTTCTTTTTGTACTTCTCTTGCCTCTTTCTGCACCCTCTTGCCTCTTTCTGTACTTCTCTTGCCTTTTTCTGCACCCCTGTTCCCTTTTTGTCACTTCTCCTGCCTCTTTCTGCAGTACTCTTACCTATTTTTCACCTCTGTTGGTTCTTTCTGCACTTCTTTAGCCTTTTACTGCATTTTGGTTGCTTCTTTCTGAACTTCTCTTGCTTCTTTCTGCACCCCTCTTCCTGCACCTCTCTTGCCTCTTTCTGCGGTTCTCTTGCTTCTTTCAGCACCTCTGTTGCTTCATCCTGCATTTCTACTGCCTCTTTCTGTACCCCTGTTCCTGCACATCTCTTCCCCTTTTCTGCACCCCTGTTCTATCTTTTTGCATGTCTCTGGCCTGTTTCTGCATCTCTCTTGCATCTTTCTGAGTCCCTCTGTATGTTTCAACACCTCTGATGCTTCTTCTGCTCTTCCCTTTCTTTTTCTGAACCTCTCTGGCTTCTTTCTGCACCCCTTCTGTCTCTTTCTGCACCCCTCTTCCCTCTTTCTGCACTTATCTTGCCTCTTTCTGCACCTCTCCTGCTTTTTCTTCAGTTCTCTTGCCCCCTTCTGCACTGCTGTTGCTTCTTTCTGTACTTCTCTTACCTCTTTCTGTACCTCTCTTTCCTCTTTCTGCACCTCTGTAGGTTCTTTCAGCACCCCTCCTGCCTCTTTATGCACCCCTCTTCACTCTTTCTGCACCTCTCTTGCCTTTTTCTGCTCCCCTCTTTCTGCACTTATATTGCCTCTTTCTACACATCTCCTGCCTCTTTCGGCAGTTCTCTTGCCTCCTTCAGCACCTATGTTGCTTCTTTCATCACTTCCCTTGCCTCTTTCTGCACTTCTCTTGCCTGTTTCTGCACATCTCTTGCCTGTTTCTGCACCTCTCTTGCCTCTTTCTGTACCTCTCTTGCCTCTTTCTGTACCTCACTTGCTTCTTTCTGCACCCCTCTTCCCCCCTTTTGCACTTCTCCTGCCTCTTTCTGCAGTTCTCTTACATCCTTCTGCACCTCTGTTTCTTTCAACACTTCTCTTGCCACTTCCTGTAGCTCTTTTTCCTGTTTGTGTACCTCTCTTCCCTGTTTCTGCACTTCTCTAGCCTCTTTCTGCTTTTCTGTTGCTTCCTTCTGCACTCCTCTTGCCTCGTTTGCATTTCTGTTGCTTCTTCCTGCACTTCTCTTGCCTCTTTCTGCACCCCTCTTGCTACTTTCTGCACTTCCCTTGCTTTTTCTGCATCCCTCTTGCCTCTCGCTGCACCTCTCTTTCCTCTTTCTGCACCTCTCTTGCCTCTTTCTGCACCTCTTGCCTTTTGCTGCACTTCCCTTACCTCTTTCTGCATCTCTATTGCTTCTTTCTGCACTTCTCTTGCCTCTTTCTGCATTTCCGTTGCGTCTTTCTGCACTTCTCTAGGCTTTTTCTGCATTTCTGTTGCTTCTTTATGCAGTTCTCTTTCCTCCTTCTGCACCTAATTTCCCTGTTTCTGCACCGACTTTTCCTCTTTATGCACTTCGCTTGCTTCTTTCTGCACCCCTCTTGCCTCTTTCTGCATCCCTCTTGCCTTTTTCTGCACCTCTCGTGCCTCTTTCTGTACCTCTCTTGCCTTTTTCTACAGTTCTCTTGCCTCTTTCTGTACCTCTTTAGCTTCTTTATATAGTTCCCTTGCAGCTTTCTGCACTCCTCTTACCTCTTTCTGCACTTCTCTTGCCTCGCTGCACTTCTCTTGCTTCTTTCTGCGCATTTGTTACTTTTTCTGCACCTCTCTTGTTTTTTTCTGTAATCCCTTGCTTTGTTCTGTACTTCTCTTGCCTCTTTCTGTCTCGCCTCTTTCAAACAGGAAGTGCAAGCTGTCAAGTTTAGAGGTCTGTGCGCTCTTGTGACTGAAGTATATGTCTACTTGTATATGTATTCCCACATTTGTTTTGCATCTGAAGATGATAGCTTAAAAAGCGGGTAGCGTCTCCTATAGGTGGTTAAATGTTCGGTCATTCGGTTGCACAGGCAGACATGTCTTATGTATATAGGTATTATAGAGCCCCTCAAATATACTATTGAATACCTATGTGCCCTGTATTATGAACAGAAAGAAATACTTACACCTTTTTAGACACAAATTTACATGAGTATGCTGTTTGAAACACAGGTATTCAAGTATTTGTATGTTTATTTTTATTTAATATGTCATTAGGTAAAAGCAGAGACAAACACATGCCTACCTTTTCAAACTTGGTCAGACTTACAATAGTGATATGGTTAGGATTGCTGTTATCCTTAGGTAGGCCTAACATTCTGAGCAAATGATGAATAGTGAACCCTCAAGAGGAAATTGAGGTATAAGACCCCTTGGGAGAAGGATTAGTGATTTGGCTACTTTGAATGAGTCTGTGGAAAGGTACAGTCAAAGTAGGCCTCTTTCTGCACCTCTCTTGCTTCTTTCTGCATGCTCTTGCTTTTTTCTACGCCTTTCTTCCTCTTTCTGTACATGTCCTACCTATGTAGGCATAGTTAGAAATTAGCATTTAAAAAACCTTAGAAATTCACTGAAAGAAACCACAAGTTTCAGGGACATTATAGTGAGGCTGACATTTCACTCATACAAAAGCAGAGAAATTCAGCCGTTATAGTTAGCTAAGCTAACTATAACTTGAGCTCCTGCAATGCACTGCTGATGACATCACATATTACATCACTCATGAGATGGTCAGTGACATCACTGATGATATCTCAAATGACAACACTGATATCAGATTCACCTCCTCACACCCTAATATAATCTTTCATACACCTACTCTAAAATACAGATTACTATTCTCAAAACCATAGACACACCAATACCAGTTAGTACATACCAACCCACTCACTGATTTATAGGTCTACACACACATCCACTCACCCATATAGTCACTCATGCATGTAGTCACTTATAAATACAGCCACTGATGTATACACTCTTATACTCATATGTAGGAGAGTAGGATCTGCTTCACATGTTGACCCCCACTTTTTGCTGGTGTTTCACTCTTTTTTAGGTCTCGCGTTAGCAGTGCATGCACTGCATGCACTGTCTCAGCGAGACTTAAAGTAATCTCTATATTGGCTTCAACTCCGTGTAATTTCTCCTGCCCCTTGTGATTGGTTCAAGTCTGGCATTGCTGTTGTTTTCTTGATTTCTGTTGGCTGTTGATCCTATGGTAACTTCCGTGAAGTCCCGAAGCAGCGGGGCCTAACTACAGTTTTCCTCCGCTTCACTTGCACTTAATTGCTGCAGTGTGACATCTGTATTTAACCCCTCCCCGACAGACGTGCCAGACCTCGCCGACAAATGTAAGCGCCGGTCGTTGTTGAGTGGCGTGGCCTCCCTCCTCTCCATCCTCGCTTTGTTATTGAAGCAAACGCATTGAAGCAAACGCTAATAAAACCATGTCAAATTAGGTCGAAAAAACAACAAGAATGTCCGAAGAAGGTTCCAAAGATGGGCAATCAGAGGTACAGTGTTGGCCTTTTATTTATTTACGATTTTTTGCCTTTTTTTTTATATCTAAATTTCTGCATCTAGGTTAACAGCTGACAGGTTCAGTCAGGAGAGAGCCTGACAGGGAGGTGACTGATCCCAGCGCTGCCGAACATGAACACTGCATAAAACAAAGAAGCCACCAAACATCTCTCAACTGGAAGAGATTTATGCGGCTTTGGTGTTTAATTCCTTCCTCTGGTGCTTCAAACCGGAGCCCTTCTGAAGGCAGAAGGCCGTCTCTTAAGGTAACCCCCTTCGTGCATAAGGCAGACGGGAACAAGCAGGATTGACGCTATGATCTCCAATGCTTCAGCCCTGTGTTTGGCTGTGGGGCGGATTGCTTTGGGGGAGGCTGCCTGTATCGGCTGCGATGAACCGCCCTAACCTTTAGCCTGAGCCACAGTATAAATCCATCAAAGCGCCTACTCGCAACTCAAATTCTAATATGCGCAATGAAAAACTCGTTTCGCCTAGCAGGCATTAGCTCACGCTTACAAATTAGAGCCTTCTGCCTGGCTTCTTCTTGGTGATGGCAGACTGGAAGGTGGAAACACGGGAAGGTGCATAAGGAGGCTGTACCCCCGCCGCGGTGATCTGTGTTTCACGTGTCTGAGGCCAACTCCGCCTTTCATCTGTGCGGCGGCCATAGGACCCTTGCCTTGGATTATAAACTCCGATGTTTATATTTAGTGTTAATAATATTAATTTTGATTAAAAATTGCTCCAGTGGATAAGAGAGATTTAAGTACAGCTTGGGCGTGGATAAGTAGTCAGTGATAAAAGCCTCAGGTGGGCCCGCAGAACCCACAGGTCTTTATCCCGTGCAGGTTTGCAGTGATCACTCCATTTGCGCACAGGCCATTGAGTAAAATACTGTACATGTTTCTTATGTTGCAGCGATTTATATAGCGCTTATTCTGTCCATGGTAAGGCCTTGTAGCGCTTGTATTCTGCGCACAGCAACAATGCCGTAATTGGAGGTGCTTGTCTGTTACAGATGTCAAGGTAGGCGAGGGCGTCAACTGTTCGGTAGGGCCCTGTGTGTACTGCATGAGTGCAGGGCCCATAGTATTTCGGTACAGTAACAGGCCTTCTTCTTGGCGCCCCCCCCCAGCTTCCCTTTGTGTTTGAGTTCTGCTGCAGACTCCGTACAGCTTGTTAGCTAGGGCCGCGCATTAATGTTAACATAGGGGCGGGTTTGAGGCTCCGCTGTAGGTACTCTGGCGTCTTTCAAGCCCTCAAAAATCCACTCAAAGCCCCCTTTACCCTCCCCCAGTAAAGATCACTTGCACCAATTCACAAAGCGCCTGTCACTCACCCCAAACATACAGAAACGCAATCATGGCGTGGTTTTGGCTGGTTTATTCTCTCATTTGTGTTTGAAGATTTCCTACTTGAAACTATATGCGTCTCCATGGCTTCCATTCTATTTTACTTTTTAATTTGATAAAATGTTGTTTATTTTGTTTGGTACCATTGGCCTGTAATGCGCTCTACTCTGGCCTTATCAACCTCCCCACGCACCGTGACTGCTCTGCCCCGACCCTATCGACCTTTGAAATTTAAATGGAAGAGGTTGTCTATGCAGAGCAAAGCACTTAAAACACAGCAATGACGTGCTCATTGCAGTGGCCTCTGTGCCTGTTTGCCACCGCTGTGCTTCGGAATTATATACTGTTCTTATCAAACACGTCTGCTTGACCTTGGAAGGATGGAAGGCTTGCCAGCCCTGCAGACTCTGCACCTGCGTCCTTAAGACCGTTTTTAACCCACTGAGTTGCCTTGCTGTCTAACACACAATGGTCCGACCGGCTGCATGCAGACTGGCCGCTTTATCCTCGTTAAAACTAATGAGTTGGTATGTAGGGTTATGGACGTACATGTGGGATTTATGGGCCGGACCTGCACGGTATCAACCAGGGAGGAAGGCTGGGCTCCAAAACGTAGACGAGAAATTATTGTAGCTCTCCAGCCTGGGGCGACATGTGTGAATCGGTGGTTCCCATAAAAACTGGGTAACAGGGCTCTGAAGACGAGGAGGGGCGAGCGTAGCGTGAGAGTTTGTAGTGATGGGAAAGGGGGGCAGTGTGCTTCTGGGGAGGGGAAACAATTTTGTTGTAGTCCATGTTACATAAAACAATTTGAATTTGAACCAGCGAATAGACGAAACCAATTGAGACACTATTGCAAACATGTAAAAAAAAATTGTAGGGTGTAACTTTTGCTTAGAAATTGTGACTTTGTTAAAGATTTAATTAAAGCTCGTTCTAGAATAGTTTTTCCCCTAAAGAAAACGCTGTTTCCTTGCTTACGATTTCAACCTCAGAGACCGCAAAGCGATTATGCCCCAAACACGGCCGCATGTTCCCTGGTCATTCACCTCAGAAATGGGGTAAATGAACTTTCTGAAGCAGGAATAGTGCACTAGGGGTGCTTACATGAAGTGGGTTTTTCCACTTCCTGCATGGTTCAAAGTCTTATAGAACGTCACGTTTACCTACTGACCGGACCACTGGAATTATGCGGCACCGGAGGAACATATTGTGCAGCAGAGTTGACTAAACGATTTGGTCATCAGGCGGATTCTGCTACTCAGTGCTGCGCATTTTGTGGTAGCATCGCTTCACTGTGTTGCTGATTTCTTGCATGTTAACCCTGTCTGAGCACGTACTGCATCTTTAGCGCCACTTTAACACCCAAATGCAGCGATACGCAACGCAAAGGGTTCCGTCAACTTTTGGTAAGAGCGTGCCTTGTGCGGCAACATGAGTCATTTTTGTTATAGAACAACCTAAGTTTTCAATGCTGCAATCCCGCTGCGGCAAAAAAAGACATTCTGTGTTTATGTTTATTGTAATCCGAGTATTGCTTGCGTTTATCACGTTCACTGGCATTCCACTTCTAGCATGTAACTTGCAGGTTACACATAGATCTCTGCAATACATGCAGTAACCAAGGGGCATATCAACAACAACCGGCGATAATTATCGCTCAGCGCTCTTAGCGTGAGGATAATTATCGCCGGCTAGCGTGAATTTTTATCGCTGAGATAGCGTCCTATTAGCAACGCTTATCTCAATAGAGATAAAAATCTACACGCTAACAGGCTAACGTGTGATTATCGCTGGAAACCCAGCGATAATCACACATTACCTTGTTGATAGGGACAGGAAAACTTAGCCATGATATCCTCCTTCCATAGGATATCATGGCTAAGTCTGAAAATTAGCAGACGTAAAAAAGCAGCGTTAACCGCGGTTAGCGCTGCTTTTTTTGTCTCTAACAGGGTTAGCGACATTCTTGATAATAGGAGAAATGTCGCTTAGCGACATTTCTCCTATTATTTTACTCTGGAACGCCCCCTTTGCATCTCATTAGAGATGCAAGGGGAAGCATAGAGTAAAAGGGTGCTAACATGCAAATTTGCGTGTAAGCACCCTGTTGTTGATAGGGTGCTAGTTTTATCTCTGCTTTTTTGGCTTTTAAAGCCAAAAAAGCAGAGATAAATCCTTTGTTGATATGCCCCATAGTGAGCTATGTTTTCAGCACAGTCAGCTGTGTTACCAGCTACAAGTATACAACCACTAAAGCTATTTGTGGGAAGTGTCTTGACACCCACACATTCACGTAGCTTATCTCTTTTGTGTGTGCCCATTCAGGGAGTTGTTGTTTACTCCTTTTAGATTGCAAACATTTTGAAGTACTGCCATTCCATGGACTAAAAACTCACACAATTTTTTTAATTTTGCAAAATACAACCCGATCATCCGTTTTAGACAAAATAAACTCAACAAGTTTTTATAATTTCCTACCAGAGAAGGCTGTCTTCTGATTAGCAGCATCAACGTTCAAGGAAAAGATTGATCACCTTTCTCGGAGACAAAGCAAAAAACAAACAAGCATTTGCAATGCAATAGGTCTCGTATTTATGCGAGTTTGAGCTATTGACATTGCAAATGACAATGCCTTTTATTTTGGTTTTCGTGTTTAAAACATAAATAAAAGGCATTGTAATTTACAATATCAATAGCTTAAACTCGCGTAAATGGGAGACCTATTGCACTGCAAATCGGCAATGAACCTGCACAGAGCAAAATCCTCCCAAATTTGAGACGAGAATGAATAAGTTAGGGGCATATTATCAAGACAGGCGATAAAATTATCGCCGCTTTAGTGGCAGAAGACTGCCGCTAAAACGGCGGTCTGCTGGTGCAGGCGACAGTGCAGAGTGGCCACCGCCGGCGCAGCCCTCGTGAAGGGCCCCAATGCCGCCAGCTGAGCCCGAGGACTTCAACAATCAAACGCCTTTCACGAGGGTCTCAAAATGGGGTTCAGGAGAATTCACTCAGCTCCCGGTGCTTTATGGAAGTGGCTGCTTTGCAGACCAGGGATTCCAATACATCTTTCTCCCTGCAGGATTCGTGTTTGGTTGCAGAGATGCCGCAGATCCCCTGGGAAATCTGACCTGCTCCGAGGCTGCACTGCAGGGACCTGATCATCAGTTACAAATAAAATAAACATCCATCGCAGGAGCTTTCTTGTTGCTAAATTAGACTTTTAATCACTGCTGCCCAACTTGCTCAATCCATAAAACGTGGCCTGCTAGTTCATTCAAGAATTCATTCCACTCTTCATTTTACCTGGGGTTGCGCGGGGGCCATTAAATACCCTTCTGTGTAAATACAGTGCACATACAGCGGCTTGAGTTGAAGTGCAGTGGCTCAACATTAGCTAGTGTCACATGAGATGGCAACCAGGGGCACGGCTGAGCTCCTTTTTAGCTTGCACCTGAAAACGGGGATGTGCTGTCAGCAAAATCTAATGTAAACCCCCCCAAAAACAAGCATTTGCAATGCAATAGGTCTTTCATTACTAACATTTTGAGCTATTGGCGTTGCAAATAATTATGCAACGCCAGTAGCTCAAACTTTCAGTAATGCGAGACCTATTGCATTGCAAATGCTTGTTTACTTTAGTCTGGCTGGGACCCTGCTATTCAGGGCCCCAACCTAGCTGCTTCCTCTCTAAATTGATTGCATGTACTTTAGGTACAGTTCAGATTGGATCTGGAGTGCCCTTGTAAGTCCCTAGTATATGATATACTATGTACCCAGGGCATAGGTACCCCAGAGGTCAACCAGGGGCTGAAGCATGTATTATGCCACCCCGGGAAAGCCACCCAAAATGACACCACAGGTCAGCTACTGCAGCCTGGGTAAGGTGGTGCCTGCACCCCTTACTGTTATATAGGTTACCTATATCACTATATATATACACACATATAAACCTATAAGTCAATCCTATGGCAGGCCTTATCAATCCTGAAGGCAGAGTGCTTGGTTCTTATGTGAGTGGGTGCCCCTGCATGAGCAGGACCCTTCTGCAGTGTTCGGAGACCCTTCTCTGATGCTGTTTGTAGTGCAGCCTGACCATATACTCGTAAGTGCATTATAACCAAATGGTAAATGCTAACTTTGGACTGGCTGCACGGAAACATGTGTGTGGGAGTATGATCTCACCCTTCTAGAGCGAGAGACATGGCAGCCCTGGTATAGCCGGTAGAAACTTAATAGAGCCCTGGCGTAGGAGAGTAGGATCTGCTTCACATGGGTACCCCCACTTTTATGCTGGTGTTTCACAGTTTTTCGACCTTAGTCTGGCTGTGGCCCTGCTAATCAGGACCACAGCCTAGCTGCTTCCTCTCTAAAATGGTTTCCATGTACATTAGGTACATATCTAATTGGATTCTGGAGTGCTTTAGAAGCCACTAGTATATGGTATACTATGTACCTAGGGCATAGGTACCTCAGAGGCCTACCAGGGGCTGAAGCATGTATTATGCCACCCCTGAGAAGCACTCCAAAATGGCACCACAGGTCTGCTACTGCAGCCTGGGTGAGGGCGTGCTTGCACCCCTTATAGTGGGGGAACAACCATTACAACGCAACTTTTACAACGCACTGCCATTACAACGAAACTTTTACAACGCAAATACTGTGACAACGCATGCCATTACAACGCAAGTCTTTACATCGACTTGCACTAGATGGCGTGCTAACATTAAAAATAGTGTAGTTTACTATCCAAACACCTTCCCTACTGCAACGTGGACTGGAGTTAGAATAGTAAATTACCCTTTTTTAATGTTAGCACGCCATCTACTGCAAGTCGATGTAAAGACTTGCGTTGTAAAGACTTGCGTTGTCACAGCATTTGCGTTGTAAAAAATTTGTTGTAACAGCATGCGTTGTAAAAGCATGCGTTGTAACATCATACATCCCTTATAGTGGTATAGGCTACCTATATCACTACAATTGCACACACACATAAAACCTATAAGTCACTCCTATGGCAGGCCTTAACAATCCTGAAGGCAGAGTGCTTGGTTTTATGTGAGAGGGTGCCCCTGCATGAGCAGAGCCCCTCTGCAGCGTTCGGAGTACCTCCTCTGATACTGTTTGTGGTGCAGCCTGACCATATACTCTTAAGTGCATTATAACCTCGCGGTAAAAATGCTAACTTTGGGATGGCTGCACGGAAACATGTTGTGTTTGGTGTCAAACGCTTTGAAATACTACCCCCCCCGCCAGTCCTGGTGGCGGGGGTAGCATTCCGCCCTTCTAGAGGGAGAGAAATGTTCACACTGGTCTAACCCGGTAGGACTTTCTACTGCCCTGGCATCACAAAATGGATGCCTCTGCCACAGACACGGGTCTGGGCTCCTGCTGCTGACCGAAACTCTGACAGGGGAGGCCTGGACAATAGGTTTCCTGTCTCAGGGAGGTGTAACCACCTCCCCAGACAGGCAGGTGTGTATTGGGGCTGGGCGGGAGCACCCCAAGAGGGCTTTGAAGTCCTGCACTGTGGGCACACTTGGTGTCCCTGTGCATATTCCAGTTCAAACCGGTTGCAGGGGCTACCTGCCCCTGCTCTGGTGCAAAACTGGACAAAGGAAATGGGTGTAACCACCCCTCTTTCCAAACCCTCCCATAGGTGGGTCCCTAGAGTATGTCCAACCCCCAAACATAGTATAAGTATGGGAACCCAGCCCTTGCGACTTTAGATTACCCTGGACGAAACTCTGCAATATAAATCGTGGACCTTCTACATTCTACTTGGCTTAGAAGACTCAAGAAATCTCCCTTGGAGTCAAGGACTGACTCCCTTGCTTGGCAGGCACCAAAGTAGCAACGGTCCGGTCTGCAATTCTGAAGCTCCCGCCGGACGCCAAAGTCTCTGCATCCCCAGAGGTAGATATCCAGACTTCTCCGAGGCTACCCTGAGTCCACAGCAAAGCTGAGGCCAGTGGCTATCGTGGGTGACGTGGAACCGTGACCACTGGACACCGTGAACTTTTGCAGGAGCATCATCTTCCTGGCCTTCCTCAAAGTTGTGCTTTGGGCTCCGAGTAGCCCCAGCCTTGAGCATCTCCTGCACCGAAGATTTCTGGCCTCCACTCCATGAGTGACCCGTGGGCCAGTTACCAGTGCGACCGCTCGAGGCTCCTTCGCGATCGCTAGCTCGTTGGCTAGTAGGTCCCCATGAAGGCTACTCCTCTTCTGATTCGGCTTTCCTAGTTGCTCCAGACATTCCCCGACTTACCCTTGCTGGGTGAGTCCCACAAACCTTGCTGGTCTGCACCGCAGTCCTTTCTCTGATTTCCAGTGACTTGTCTTTGCCAAGGCTTGTTGGGTCAAATCTGGTCGCCGACACCGCAGCACTCGACAGACTTTGTGGGATAGCTCGAATCCAGCTCCTGGTCATCATCAGCGTGGCTGAAGAGTCAAGACACCCGTCAACTCACCTGAAGCACCCAACATCTGTGGGCATTGGTCCATCCTGCCCTTGGTCACTGGTAAGTGACCCAGACTCTGTCCCCTCTGCTTTCAGGTTCCTTCCTAGATCCAGGCTTGGATCACTTCGGACACTTCTCCTCTTCACGGCAGCAGCACTTCTTCGCCAGCTTCCATTGAAATCGACGACGCGACCCGACACCAAAAGACACCTATGCACCCGGCTTCCCTGGGTGAGGTAACACGAGTACTCCATTGCTCCCGTGGGTGCTAGCCCTACAAATTCCTAAGTCCAAAAGTGTTTGGTCCTGACTCGATTCTAAGTGTCCCTAATCTTTAAATTTCCAACCGCGACCTTGCCCATAGAAGCTAACGGGAACCCGCGGTTGTGTTTACACACTGCACACGGCCCGCGTGGGTCCCCTGCGTCACTACATTGGGTGGTTCCTTGGGGTCCCAGCAATTCTACAGGCTCTAGGCCTTGTGTCTAGTTCAGTCATGGTTCTTATACCACTTTATTGGTATATGGTTTGGTACGCCCCTAGGGCCCAAACATCTATTTGTGCTATTACTGCTAACTTGCAAATTAAGTACTTCGAACTCCAGTCTCATAAAGAGACTAGAGGGGTGTGTTTTATCCTAAATACATATATTTTAAATATATACCTGGTGTGGTTGTCCTTTCATTTGATCATTCAAGAGATTATAGACTGGTAAAACAAGCTGCTTTACATTCCTTCAAGACTTAGCCTGAAGGCTGCTCTCCATAGCTACCACTAGGATAGGTTTCAATAAAGGTTGTCTTTGACCTATTCTCCATAAGGGGTTGTTTGGACTGATACAGGGTGCCCACTATAACTAGTGGACAGCATATATCAGGCCAACCTCTCACACCTGGCATCACAAAATGGATGCTGCAACCACAGACACAAGTCTGGCCTCCTACTGCTGACCGAAACTCTGGCAGGGGAGGCCTGGACAATAGGTTTCCTGTCACAGGGAGGTGTAACCACCTCCCAGACAGGATTGTGTATTGGGGCTGGGTGGGAGCATTCTCTGAGGGCACATTTGGTGTCCCTGTGCATAGTCCAGCTCAGACCGGTTCAGGGGCTTCCAGCTCCTGCTCTGCTGCGAAACTGAACAAAGGAAATGCGTGTAGCCACCCCTATTTCCAAACGCTCCCATAGGTGGGTCCCCAGAGCTAGTCCAACCCCTTCCTTAGGTATAAGTAAGGAACCTCTGTAACCAGAACTTTAGATTACCCTGGATGAAACTCTGAAGTCAAATCCTGGACCTTCGACGCTCTGCTAAAGAGCAGAGGACTGAAGAATTCTCCCTTGGGGTCAAGGAGTGACTCCCCAGCTTGGCAGGCAACAACAAAGCAATTTGCCGGTCTGCATTTCCGAAGCTCCCGCCAGACTCTTAAGTATTTGCAGCCCAGGAAGAGGATTTCCAGACATCTAAGAGGCCAACCAGAGTCCCCAGCAAAGCTGAGAACCTCAGTCCTCGTGAGTAGCGTGGAACCGGAACTCCTGGTCACCGTGCACTTTTGCAAGTGCATTGACTTCTCGACATCTTTTGAAGTCGTGCTTGGGCTGACTTGTAGCCCCTACCTCGAGCACTGAATCCACCGAAGATTGTCGGCCTGTCCATTCCGAGTGACCCGTGGGCAGCCATTTTGTGTTTTGTCTTGAGGTCCCTTCGCAATCCTTGGTGCGTTGACTGGTGGCTCCCTGAGGGGGTAACTTTGAATTTCCTTGGGCTTCACTGGTTGCTTCAGACGTGCCTCGACTCCCTACCAAGTGGTGAGTCCCACAGACCTTGCTGATCTGCACCGAAGCATCTTTCTTGTTTCTGCGTGGGTTGCTGTTGCCAAGGCTTGTTGTGTCCAATCTGGGCACCGATGCTGCAGCACTCGACATCCTTTGTGGGACAGCTGGAATACAGCACCTGGTTATCCTCAACGCCTCCTGGTCCTCATGGCTGAAGAGTCAAGCTTCACCTCTTTCACCTGAAATCACCCGACATTGGTGGGCATCTGTCCATCGCCTTCCTGGTCAGTGGCTAGTGACCCAGACTCTGTCCCCTCTGCTTTCAGGTTCTTCTCATCTTCGATCCAGGCTTGGATCTCTTCGCATCTTCACGACAGCAGCACTTCTTCGCCAGCTCCCACTGAAATCGACGACGCGACCCGACATCAAAAGACACCTATGCACCCGGCTTCCCTGGGTGAGGTAACACGAGTACTCCATTGCTCCCGTGGGTGCTAGCCCTACAAATTCCTAAGTCCAAAAGGGTTTGGTCCTGATTTGATTCTAAGTGTCCCTAATCTTTAAATTTCCAACCGCGACATTGCCCATAGAAGCTAACGGGAGCTCGCGGCTGTGTTCACGCACTGCACACGGCCCCCGTGGGTCCCCTGTGTCACTACCTTGGGTGGTTCCTTGGGGTACCAGCAATTCTACAGACTCTAGGCCTTGTGTCTAGTTAAGTCGTGGTTCTTATACCACTATTTTAGTATATGGTTGGCTCGTCCCTTGGGCCTGACGTGTATTTGTGCTATTTTACTGTGATTATTGAAGTGTAACTTATGTGTTTTGACCTATAGTCTCATAAAGAGACTAGGAGGGGGTATTTAGTAATAAATACATATATTTTATATATATACCTGGTGTGGATATCTTTCATTTAGGAACTCAAGAGATTATAGACTGGTAAAACAAGCTGCTTTACATTCCTTCAAGACTTGGCCTGAAGGCTGCTCTCCATAGCTACCTCTAGGATAGCTTTCAATAAAGGTTGTCTTTAACCTATAACAAATAAGGGGTTGTTTGGACTGATACAGGGTGCCCACTATAACCAGTGGAAAGCATATATCAGGCCAACTTTTTACATTGGCGTGCAGCGTGTAGGATTCCAGCTTGCTATTGTTTTACCAGATAATCTCAATTGAGTGACTAACTGAAAACCATTAAAGGTACCCTAGGTACATGTAATACAAGCTTTAGAATACAGTAAGTTCTACTGAACTTAGAGTTGTGTGTTAAGGGCTAGCACACCCTTTCTACAACTCGAGAGTTTAGTAGGCCACACTAGAGTAGGTAGTGCAATACACCACACTACACTAGTAATGTCTTCAAGGCCAGGAACCAGTAGGTCCTTGCCAGAAGCCAATGGGCTTCAAGATACCCAGTATGATACCCTCCCATTCATGGAACTGAGAGCATTATGTACAACTAGGAAACGGAAGACAGGCAAAAGTCCAACCACCCAGCATCTCATAGAGGTACTCAGGCTGGATGACCTTAGTAGATCTTTAGGATCTAAAGGGTTAGGCAGAGTGGGTGGGACAGCACCTGAGGAAAGGCCTAGGGGTGTAACTCCCCATGACCTGACCTCTGAGGCTGGCCAGGCAGATAACAATGATCTGGACCTGGAAAATCCAGCTCCCTTGGTCAGTGATGAAGAGGACCATAATGGACCCCTCTTTGTCCTTCCTGGGAGAGTTGGTGGTGGGCCTAGAAGGTCAAGGTATTTCTCCAGGGAGTCTAACCATTCTAATTCATCTGTAAGGACCTCAATCTCCTCTCATAGGAGGGAAACCTCTCAAGAGAGAAGGGAAAGACTGCTTAAGTATGAGGAAGCTCAGCTGGAAATCAGAAGAACGTTACAACAAACAAATGATGGACGGAATGCTGACAATGCAGACATTCTCCCCCAGTCAAGAGATCTGGGTTAAATCCATCGTTCTTTTGCCCACTACGCCACACCAGTTCAGACATGGCCATATGCAAATCAGTCTTGACCCTGTGCCTCATGGGAACAGTCCAGCCCGAACTGTCAAGCCATGTCTTCCCTGGACCGGAATCAAGCATCCTAGGACCGGTTTCTGGCTATCAGCCGTCATCAGCCAGGATAGCTTGACTCCAGTGGCGTAGTGAGCACGGGACCCACGTCTGGGCATACCCATCCCACTTAGGGCGAAAAGCGTTACAACAAACAAATGATGGACGGAATGCTGACAATGCAGACATTCTCCCCCAGTCAAGAGATCTGGATTAAATCCATCGTTCTTTTGCCCACTATACCACACCAGTTCAGACATGGCCATATGCAAATCAGTCTTGACCCTGTGCCTCATGGGAACAGTCCAGCCCGAACTGCCAAGCCATGTCTTCCCTGGACCGGAATCAAGCATCCTAGGACCGGTTTCTGGCTATCAGCCGTCATCAGCCAGGATAGCTTGACTCCAGTGGCGTAGTGAGCACGGGACCCACGTCTGGGCATACCCATCAGAAGAAAGCAGGTAGCCCTCGATAGGGAGGCCCTAGAGCTCTACAGTGCTAGAAAAAAAGATGGGACTAGAGTC
This sequence comes from Triturus cristatus, assembly GCF_964204655.1. Lineage (NCBI taxonomy): Eukaryota > Metazoa > Chordata > Amphibia > Caudata > Salamandridae > Triturus > Triturus cristatus. Next base: position 1,196,783,512 of record NC_140582.1, on the reverse strand, counting down.
CCATGGTGGCAGCTACATCCCTAGAGATAGGGAAAGGTCTTATGACCATAGAAACCTGAATAAGATTGTCCCTCCCTACCAGAGTGGGTATGACATCCACAAATGGATAACTGCACTGGAAAGGGACTGTCAATTACAAAGGGTCCCCCAGGAGCAGTGGGCCGCAATCTTATGGCTCTCCTTTGCAGACAAAGGTAGAGATAAGCTCCTCACTGTTAGAGAGGAGGAGGCAGATGACTTCAACAGTCTGAAGAGTGCCTTAATTGATGGGTTTGGCCTAACCACTGAGCAATACAGGTTAAAGTTCAGGGATACCCAAAAGACACAGACTCAAGACTGGGTAGATTTTGTAGATTGTGCTAATAAGGCTCTGGAAGGTTGGTTACTTGGCAGTAAAGTGTATGACTATCAAGGATTGTACAATTTAATTGTAAGGGAGCAGATCCTTAATAATTGTCAAAATCAGCTGTTGTACCAGTACCTGGTGGACTCAGATCTGACCTCTCCCTAAGAATTGGGAAAGAAGGCAGACAAGTGGGTCAGAACCAGGGTGAGGCAGAAGGTACAGAACCAAGGTGGTGAACCCAAGAAGCAAGGGGCATATCAACAAGGGCTTTATCTCTGCTTTTTTGGCTTTAAAAGCCAAAAAAGCAGAGATAAAACTAGCGCCCTATCAACAACAGGGTGCTAACACGCAAATTTGCATGTTAGCACCCTTTTACTCTACGCTTCCCCTTGCATCTCTAATGAGATGCAAAGGGGGCGTTCCAGAGTAAAATAATAGGAGAAATGTCGCTAAGCGACATTTCTCCTATTATCAAGAATGTCGCTAACCCTGTTAGAGACAAAAAAAGCAGCGCTAACCGCGGTTAACGCTGCTTTTTTACGTCTGCTAATTTTCAGACTTAGCCATGATATCCTATGGAAGGAGGATATCATGGCTAAGTTTGCGTGTCCCTATCAACAAGGTAACGTGTGATTATCACTGGGTTTCCAGCGATAATCTCACGTTAGCCTGTTAGCGTGTAGATTTTTATCGCTATTGAGATAAGCGTTGCTAATAGCACGCTATCTCAGCGATAAAAATTCACGCTAGCCGGCGATAATTATCCTCACGCTAAGAGCGCTGAGCGATAATTATCGCCGGTTGTTGTTGATATGCCCCCAAGATCCTAAAAACTCTGACAAGGGTGGGGAGAAGGTAAAGACCAGAAGTCTTCACAAGGGCCCCAAAAATCTTCTTCAGGTGGGGATTCACAGTCTACCAAGGGACAAGGCCAAAAGAACCCATGGTGCAAAATCTGTAAGCAGAAAACTCACTGGACCAGTGACTGCACTAAGTCCAAAGAATATACTCAAGCCACCATTGCCCCTAAGGCAACTGTTCCCCCTAGTATAGCTACAATTGGTGGTGGTAATGTTCAGAATAAGGGTGTAGTAGGGTTGACCCTGGGTTCTGAGATGGACTCTGGCCTAGTCAGAGTTCTAACTCAGGCTGTTCTAGTCTGTGATGGGGGCATGGATATGCCCCCCTTTGTGAGTCCCAGTAATCTGGGCAAATACAGACAACAGCCTTTAATAATTGGAAAAAAGGGGCATTGATATTCAGGGACACAGGAGCAAGTGTCACAATGGTGACTAAAGATCTTGTGGATCCTGGGCAGATTATACTTGGTGAAATGTACCAAGTGACCACTGCTAGCAACGTCAGAACAGACCATTATCTGGCAGTTGTTAACTTCCCCTGGGGCGGTGTAACTGGCCTTAAGAAGGTTATGGTAAGTGCAGACCTACCAGTACAGTGCTTGCTTGGCAATGATCAAGAGAATTCAGCTTGGGCTGAAGTGGAGCTCAGAACACATGCAGAAATGTTAGGGATCCCTGCTCATGTATTTGCTGTGACTAGGTCTACTCTCCACAGCTACCTCTAGGATAGCTTTCTATAAAAGGTGGTCTTAAACCTCTCTACCATAAGAGTCGAATTAGACTGCTGCAAGGTGGCCACTTTAACTAGTGACCAGCATATGCCAGGCCAACTTATCACACCAACCCTCTCAAAGGGAACCCCTACTACAGGTAGTGGTATCAGGGGGGCCTTTGTGGTTCCACCTGCCTTGCCACTGGCTTGGCAGGTCACACAGGAGCGGCAAAACTCTTTAGTGTCTTCAGACATGTGGGGCCAGTGAAAGTGAGGGACAATTCTGTCCCAAGTCTTGTTCTGGCACAGGTGTCCTGCTAGGGGAATATCATGGGCTAGTGTCAATAGGAGGCCCCTAAACTTCATAGGTATAACCAACCTCCTGGATGCACCAGGATTGGGGTCTCTACACTCTGAATAAAGGAGTCCATCATCCCAATAAACTTTATGGGTGCCACTAGCTTTCCCAGCATCCTCATCAGCAGCTTGCTTTCTGAGGGGTTCAAGAGAGGGGCAGGTTTTCTGCTTCTGGCTCAAATCAGACCTGGAAGGCTTCCCTGTCCCCAAGAACTCAGCCTGGTCAGGTTCAAGCTCCTCTGGGCCAGTTCCTTCTTCAGGCTCAAGATCATCTCCCTGAGGAGACTGATCAGTATTCTGAGTCAGGTGGGAAGGCACTGCCTTAACCCTACTGCTCGTCCTCTTGGGAGGCACCTGGTCCATTATTCCAGAATCCAGGGCCTGTCCGGCTTTAGACATTTTGGCCTGTGACCTAGTCACAGCAAAGACATGAGCAGGGATCCCTAACATTTCTGCATGTGTTCTGAGCTCCAGTTGGTAGATTCTAGATCATTGCCAAGCAAGCACTGTACTGGTAGGTCTGCACTTACCACAACCTTCTTAAGGCTAGTTACCCGTCCCCAGGAGAAGTTAACAACTGCCAGAGAATGGTCTGTTCTGACATTGCTAGCATTGGTCACTTGGTTCATTTCACCAAGTATAATCTGCCCAGGATCCACAAGATCTTTTGTCACCATGGTGACACTTGCTCCTGTGTCCCTGAATGCCCAAGTCTCTACTCCATTTATTAAAGGCTGTTGTCTGTATTTGCCCAGATTACTGGATCTCACAAAGCGGGACATATCCATGCCCCCATCACAGACAAGAACAGCCTGAGTTGGAACTCTGACTAGGGCAGAGTCCATCTCCGTACCCAGGGTCAATCCTACTACACACTTATTCTGGACATTACCACCACCAATTGTAGCTGTACTAGGGGGATGTAGGAGTGTAGGATCTGCTTCACATGGGTACCCCCACTTTTTGCTGGTGTTTCACAGTTTTTCGACCGTAGTCTGGCTGTGGCCCTGATAATCAGGACCCCAGCCTAGCTGCTTCCTCTCTAAAATGGTTTCCATGTACATTAGTTACATCTCTAATTGGATTCTGCCTTATGAGTCCCTAGTATATGGTATACTATGTACCCAGGGCATAGGTACCTCAGAGGCCTACCAGGGGCTGAAGCATGTATTATGCCACCCCTGGGAAGCACTCCAAAATGACACCACAGGGCTGCAACTGCAGCCTGGGTAAGGTGGTGTTTGCACCCCTTACTGTGGTATAGGCTACCTATATCACTACCATTGCACACACATATAAAAGCTATAAGTCACTCCTATGGCAGGCCTTGACAATCCTGAAGGCAGAGTGCTTGGTTTTTATGTACCTCCTCTGATGCTGTTTGTGGTGCAGCCTGACCATATACTCATAAGTGCATTATAACTTCGCGATAAATGCTAACTTTGGACTGGCTGCACGGAAACATGTCATATTTGGTGTCAAACACTTTTGAATACTACCCCCCCCTGCCAGTTCTGGCAGTGGTGGTAGCATTCCACCCTTCTAGAGGGAGAGACATGTTCACACTGGTCTACCCGGTAAAGACTTTCTAAAGCCCTGGCATCACAAAATGGATGCCACTGCCACGTTTCTGGCCTCCTGCTGCTGACCGAAACTCTGGCAGGGGAGGCCTGGACAATAGGTTTCCTGTCCCAGGGAGGTGTAACCACCTCTCCAGACAGGCAGATATGTATTGGGACTGAGCGGGAGCACTCTCTGGTGCTTTGAAGTCCTGCACTGGGGGCACACTTGGTGTCCCTGTGCATAGTCCAGTTCAAACTAGTTGCAGGGGCTACCTGCCCCTGCTCTGGCAGGAAACTGGACAAAGGAAATGGGTGTAACTACCCCTCTTTCCAAACCCTCCTATAGGTGGGTCTCCAGAGTATGTCCTACCCCCTATCTTGGTATAAGTATAGGAACCCAGTCCTTGAGACTTTAGATTACCCTGGACAAAACTCTGCAACATATATCCTGGACCTTCAACTTTCTATTTTTGCTAGAAGACTGAAGAAATCTCGCTTGGGTTCAAGGAGTGACTCCCATGCTTGGCAGGCACCAAAGAAGCAACTGTCCGGTTTGCAACTCTGAAGCTCCCGCCGGACGCCGAAGTCTGTGCATCACCAGTGGTAGATTTCCAGACTTCCCCGAGGCTACCCTGAGTCCACAGCAAAGCTGAGGCCTGTGGCTATCGTGGGTGACGTGGAACTGTGACCCCTGGACACCGTGAACATTTGCAGGTACATCATCTTTCTGGTCCTCTTTGAAGTTGTGCTTTGGGTTCCGAGTAGCCCCAGCCTTAGGCACCTACTGCACCGAAGATCTCTGGCCTCCACTCCACAAGTGACCCGTGGGCCAGTTTCCAGTGTGACTGCTCGAGGCTCCTTTGCGATCGCTAGCCCGTTGGCTAGTGGGTCACCACGAAGGCAACTCCTTTTCTGCTTGGACTTTCCTGGTTGTTCCAGATGTGTCCTGACTTACCCTAGCTAGGTGAGTCCCTCAGACCTTGCTGGTGTGCACCGACGTCTTTCTTCTATTTCCACTTGACTTGCCATTGCCAAGGCTTGTTGGGTCCATTCTGGTCGCCGACACCGCAGCACTCGACAGACTTTGTGGGACAGCTCGAATTCAGCTCCTGGTCATCGTCGATTCCTCCTGGACCTCGCGGCTGAAGAGTCAAGACACCCATCAACTCACTTGAAGCACCCGACATCTGTGGGCATTGGGCTATCGTGCCCCTGGTCACTGGTAAGTGACCCAGACTCTGTCCACTCTGCTTTCAGGTTCCTTCCATCCTCGATCCAGGCTTGGATCTCTTTGGACACTTCTCCTCTTCACGGCAGCAGCACTTCTTTGTCAGCTTCCATTGAAAACGATGCCGCGACCGGACACCATTTGACACCTATGCACCCGGCTTCCCTGGGTGAGGTAACTCGAGTACTCCGATGCTCCCATGGGTGTTGGCCCTAGACACCTTTAAGTCCAAAAGGGTTTGCTTGTAGTCATCCTCTAAGTGTCCTTAAACTCTTAATTTCCAACTGCGACTTTCCCCATAGAAGTTAATGGCGATTCGCAGCTGTGTTCTCACACTGCACGCGTCCCCCGTGGGTCCCCTGTGTCACTGCCTTGGGTGGTTCCTTGTGGTCCAAGCAATTCTACAGGCTCTAGGCCTTGTGTCTAGTTCAGTCGTGGTTCTTATACCACTTTATTGGTATATGGTTTGGTACGCCCCTAGTGCCCAAATGTGTATTTGTGCTTTTACTGATGAATACTGACTTGTAACTTAAGTACTTCGAACTCTAGCCTCATAAAGAGACTAGAGGGGTGTGTTTTAACTTAAATACATATATTTTGAATATGTACCTGGTGTGGTTGTCCTTTCATTTGGTCATTCAAGAGATTATAGACTGGTAAAACAAGCTTCTTTACATTCCTTCAAGACTTAGCCTGAAGGCTGCCCTCCATAGCTACCACTAGGATAGATTTCAATAAAGGTTGTCTTTAACCTAAGGGGTTATTTGGACTGATACAGGGTACCCACTATAACTAGTGGCCAGCATATATAAGGCCAACTTCTCACAGGGGAACAGTTGCCTTAGGGGCAATGGTGGCTGGAGTAGATTCTTTGGACTTGGTGCACTCACTGGTCCAGTGAGTTTTCTGTTTACAGATTTTGCACGAAGGTTTCTTTTGGCCTTTTCCCTTGTTAGACTGAGAATCCCCACCGGAAGAAGATTTTTGGGGGGCTTGTGAAGACTTCTGGTCTTTACCCTTCTCCCCACCCTTATCAGAGTTTTTAGGATCTGGCTTCTTGGGTTCCCCACTTTGGTTCTGTACCTTCTGCCTCACCCTGGTTCTGACCCACTTGTCTGCCTTCTTTCCCAATTCTTGGGGAGAGGTCAGATCTGAGTCTACCAGGTACTGGAGCAACAGCTGATTCTTGCAATTATTAAGGATCTGCTCCCTCATAATCAAATTGTACAATCTTTGATAGCCATGCACTTTACTGCCAAGTAACCAACCTTCCAGAGCCTTAGTAGCACAATCTACAAAGTCTACCCAGTCCTGAGTCTGTGCCTTTTGGGTATCCATGAATTTTAACCTGTATTGCTCAGTGGTAGGTCAAACCCATCAATTAAGGCACTCTTCAGACTGTTGTAATCATCTGAGTCCTCGTCTCTAACAGTGAGGAATTTATCTCTACCTTTGTCTGCAAAGGAGAGCCATAAGATTGCTGCCCACTGCTCCTGGGGGACCCTTTGTACTTTACAGGCCCTTTCCAGTGCAGTTATCCATTTGTGGATGTCATCCCCACTCTGGTAAGGAGGGACAATCTTATTCAGGTTTCTATGGTCATGAGACCTCTCCCTATCTCTAGGGATGTTGCTGCCACCATGGGACTGTAGTCCTAACTTTTTTCTAGCTCTGTAGAGTTCTAGGGCCTCTTGATCTAGAGCTACCTGCTTCCTTCTGATTTCAAGCTGAGCTTCCTCATACTTAAGCAGCCTCTCCCTTCTCTCCTGAGAGGCTTCCCTCCTATGAGAGGAGATTGAGGTCCCTACAGATGAGTTAGAATGGTTAGGCTCCACTGAGGGAGAGCTTGACCTTCTTGGCCCACCACCAACTCTCCCAGGAGGGACAAAGAGGGGTCCATTATGGTCCTCTTCATCACTGACCAGGGGAGCTGGATTTTCCAGGTCCAGTTCATTGTCATCTGCCTGGCCAGCCTCAGAGGTTAGGTCATGGGGAATTCCACCCATAGGCCCTTCCTCAGGTGCTGTCCCACTCACTCTGCCTAACCCACCAGATCCTAAAGATCTGCTAAGGTCATCCAGCCTGAGTACCTCTATGAGATGCTGGGTGGTTGGGCTTTTGCCTGGCTTCAGTTTCCTAGTTGTACATAATGCTCTCAGTTCCATGAATGGGAGGCTATCATACTGGGAATCTTGAAGCCCATTGGCTTCTTGCAAGGACCTACTGGTTCCTGGCCTTGAAGACATTACTAGTGTGGGGTGGTGTATTGCACTACCTACTCTAGTGTGGCCTACTAAACTCTCTTGAATTGTAGAAAGGGTGTGTGTTGTGATCTTTTGAGTTGTGCTGCATGTGCTTGTTATTCCATCTCCATGGTGGCATACTGTTGTAACAGTTTGACTCCTGGAGTAACAGCAGGCTGACAGCAGGAGTTGGTGGTCTGTACCTCAAAACTGAATAAAAGCTTTAAAACCTACCTGAATGTATCTTCGTAATACTGGCGATGAGAAAAAACTTGCAGGGGACAAGTTGCCACCAGCTCGGCCCATCATAGGCGAACCCACGGATGTCTTCACTTCATAGCAGGTTGCTGTGAAACCTGTGAGGCAGTGTTGTTCTGCCGTCCTCAAGGAACCTTCTCCTGTGATTCCCGTTTCTGTCTGACACTTTGTGCCAATTTCGGACATTTTTGAAGTTTTTCTCTGGTTTTGCGGTGAGTAACTTGAGACGGAGCTCGAGACTTTGTCACTATCTGCCAGTCATCACGCTCGTCATCACGCACGTCATCGCGCACGTCGCGCACGCTAAACTACATGCGTGCGTGCGGTCATCTTGTTTGTCCTGTTGCCTTAGCAACCCTCACACGGAGACATTTTCAGGTATGATTTTGCCGGTTAAACAATAAAGCTGATTTTGCCTGCACTATGATTATCCAATAGTATTGGAACCATAATTAAATGGTCTTCACAAGGTTCTGCCATTGAATTCAATACCCATCTACCATATCTACCAGTACTTCGATTATATTCGAATCTTTTGAACTACCACACAATTATCTCTTTGACAAGACTGCCATCTCGTGACAACTTGGAGTATTTCTTGTCTGTTTATATGTCAACTTTAACAATTCTACAATCTGCTTCTCTATGCTGTTAACAGTCCAACTTTAACTGCATATCTTATTTGACTGTGTAGAATTTTTTAATTTTTTTATTTTTCTCACCTTACAAGCCAATTGAACATCGCCATGACTACAACTAGAATGAGTCTACCACCTCCTTTTCTCTGTGAAAAAGGTGAACCGCTTTTACCCTGGAAGCAATGGAAGTTATTATTTGACTCTTATCTAGTTGCGATTGGTGGTGAGAAATTCTCAGCTAGCAGGAAACAAGCAATTCTTCTCCATAACCTAGGGATTGAAGGACGCAATATCTATGAAAGCATTGACTTAATTCCTATTGGTGAAGGGAGTTGTGAACCTTCAGATGTCTTTGATATGTCCATGAAAATGTTAGAAAAATATTTTGGACCGCATATCAATGTTGTTTTAGAAAGACATAAATTCTTCCTGAGAGTCCAGGAACACAATGAAAAAGTTGGCAACTATGTAACGTCACTCAAAACTCTTGCTCGCACCTGCGAATTTGGTGATTTAACTGATTCATTAATTCGTGACCAGCTTGTTAGATGCACTAACAGCTCCAGAGTGCAAGAAAAACTTCTTTCAAAGAATCCTTCACTCAAAGAAGCTGTAGCTATTGTCGAAGGAATGGAAAATACGTCTGGTTGGGCCAAAGAAATGAAAGCCCAAAAAACTACTTAAGATGACACTCCAACACCTAGTTGTATTAACAAAATAACCCAAAAACAACCTTGTCCTTTTTCTAGTCATCCTCATGAATTTGTGAATAATGTTTCCAAAGTTGTCCGTTGTCCTAAACAAAAGACATTTTCAGACTTTTCGAAAATGAAATGTTACAGATGTGGTAGTAACAATCATTCTTCCAATTATCCCCAATTTTATGCTAGAAATACTACTTGCCTTAAATGTGGGATCAAAGGTCATTATGCAATGGTATGTAAGTCTGGAGGAAGGGTACGCACTGTTGATGTCACGCATGAGAATGTCAGCACAAATGTCTCAACCAAAACTACAATGTTAAGTGTAAGGAATGATGGTGCGGTTTATGCTGAACATATTCACATGCCAGAATGTGACGTGATGATTGGGGATACATTGTTTGTCGTTTTGGCTGATTCGGGTTCCCCATTTACTATGATCGGGAATGAAATTTGGGACAAGACGTTTCCTGATCTCGTACTGTTTCCTCCTGATATAAATCCTGTAAGTTATGGAGGTTCACACATAGATGTAACAGGTTATGTCATTTTGAAAATCCATTTTAAAGGAAGAGAAACAATTGGAAAAATGTATGTGGCTAAACGGGATGACAACCTCCTAGGATGGAGGCACCAAAGAGACTTGGGCATAATTTTGAACCCTAATGCTAGATGTCCTTCAGAACAAGTCATGTTAGTGGACCACAATTTATCATCTAAGTTTTTTGATGAGTTTCCCCAAGTTTTCTCTGATAATTTAGGTCTACTTAAAAATTTTGAGCACCAAATTATACTCAAGGAAAGGGCCTTACCTGTAGTACACAAAGTCAGGAAGGTTCCCAATATGATGTTGAAGCCTTTTGAGTGTGAACTCAAAAGATTAGTTTCCCACAATATTATTGAGGAAATTGAATCCTCAGAATGGTTGGCCCCAGTGGTTTTGGCCCCTAAGGATGGAGGGAAGAATATTCGGATGTGTGTTGACTTGAGGAGCCTAAATAAATGGATATGGGTAGATCGTCAACCACTTCTTAATATCTCTGAATCGATTACTATACTTGATGGTGCAAAAGTTTTTAGTGTCTTAGATTTATCTTCAGCGTACCATCAGGTTCCCCTCCATCCAGATTCCAGACACCTCACATCGTTCGTCACACCACTGGGGGCCTTCCGATTTATCAGAATGCCATTTGGATTAGCCTCTGCGGCTGCTTGTTTTCAATGGATAATGAAATTGGTTTTGAAAGGAGTTTCCAATGTCATGTTTTTTCAGGATGGCATTTTAATTTATGGCAAAGATGACCTTGAACATGATACAACTTTGAGAAGCACTCTTCATAGACTGGCGGACAGTGCTTTAACTGTCGATCGTATGAAATGTAAAATTGGTGTGTCTTCTGTAACATATTTGGGGCATGTGATATTGGGGGAGGGCATTCAACCAAAATTAGACTCAGCAAAAAGTATTGTTGATGCTCCTGCCTCAACAGACAAAGAGCAAGTTAGGTCCTTTCTGGGCCCTGCATAATTTTATTCTAAATTCATTCAAGGTTTTGCCTCCATTGTGGAGCCTATCAGAGTTTCACTAAGAAAAGGAGTACATTTTGCTTGGTCCCATGAGTGCGCTTCTGCTTTCAATCTTATCAAACAAACTATTGGTAAAATGCCTACTTTGGGTCATTTCAACTCCAAGAAGAAAACAATTCTCACTACTGATGCAAGTTTGAGTGGTCATGGGGCTGTACTTTCACAAGTGGAGTGTGGAGAGGAAAAGGTTGTGGCATTTGCCTCCAGGGCTTTAAAAAACCCGGAACAATAGTACTCTTGCATTGAATGGGAAGCTTTAGCCATTGTGTGGGGCATCAAACAGTTTAAGTTTTATTTATGGGGAATTCCCTTTGTAGTTAGATCTGATCATCGGCCCTTACTGCAAGTGTTCTCCTCTACGGAAAGTGAAAGACTCACTCCGAGACTAAAGCGTTGGAGTGAAGGTCTTGAAGAGTACAACTTTTCTGTGGAGTATCTTTCTTGCACGGCTAAAACGTTGGCAGATTGTTAGTCAAGATTACCTGTTGAGTACACTGAGAATTCCTTTGACAATGACACTTCAGTGTTGCTTGGATTAAGGAGTCCACCATTCCTGAAAGTGAATGGGAGAGTTCCAGGCTAGAGGATCCTTTGTTTCCAACATTAGCACGTTTTGTTTTTGAAGGTTGGCTAAATAGCAAAAGTGTGGACTCTGATTTACTTCCCTTTTGGGCAGTCACGTGTGAACTCACTCTTTCTCATGGACAACTCATGCGTGGAGAAAGAGTAATACCTCCTGAAGGACTTAGATCTAAGCTAATTAATCTAGCTCATGAAGGACACCTGGGAAGAGGTCTTACTAAGTCTCGTTTACGAGAAAGGTATTGGTGGCCAAGAATGGATCGACAGGTTGAGAAAGTAGTTAAGGAATGCAATGAGTTTAGCTCTTGTGATAAGTCCCGGATCGTCAACAATACTCCACTTTCTCCTGTTGATGTTCCCAAAGAACCATGGGTAAAACTAGGTTTAGATCTGATGGGTCCTTTTGAGCTATTAGGCCCTGGAGATAGGTTTGTGATTCTTTTAGTGGATTATTCTTCTAAATGGGTCTCTATCAGGTGTGTCAGTTCAGTAAGTACGAGGGCAGTGACTGACTTTCTTAAAGATGAATTTGCAACTGAAGGAGTTCCAAAGTACATTGTCAAAGACAATGATCTCCAGTTTGTTTTGCAGGAAATGCATGAATTTTTGAATGAGTATGGCATAGTGCATCAGAGAACTGCTTTGTATTCGCCTCAATCCAATGGATTGGCTGAACGCATGAACAGAGTAGTCAAGGCGTGCGTGCAAAGAGCTGTGGTATCGAGACTTCCTTTGAAAGGAATTTTAAGAGACACATGGTGGGCTCATCGTACTGCTGTTAACTGTGTTTTGCAGAGGTCCCCATTTCAGATATTATGTGGCAGGGTTGCTTCTTCTAAACTCAACCCAAATTGGTTACCTCCAATCGAAGGTCCTATTTTGAGTGAGGAAGAGGTGAGTAATAAAATCAAATTGCATCAAGACTCGTATAAACAAAGGTTTGATGAGAAAAAATCCACCAAAACTGTAAAATGGGAAGTTGGAGAATGGGTTTGGGTCAAGAGACCACGCTGGCACAAAAAAGGGGTAACTGATTACGTGGGACCTTTTGTTATTACTGCTGTTTACAGAAATGTAGTCACTGTACATAATGGTGGTAAGTGGAGTATGTCTCTTTTGGCAAAGTTTCATGGTGATAAATCTATGTTTCCATCATGCCCAGATGTTTCACCAGCTTTTGATGGGCTTTTCAATAGAGACTCTCCATCTCACCCTTCTAGAACTCATCGGCTCCAGATAAGGTATGAGGATTATGAAATGTCCTAATTTCTCCACTTAACTGATTTTTGCAAGAAATTACATTTGAATTTGAATGGTTGTTGATATTTTACAACCAATTTCATGAATTACCTACATTGTTGTTTTTGTTAATTTGTTTCCTTCTTTTTCTTATTGTTTCCTCTGTAAGGGGGATGTGTTGTGATCTTTTGAGTTGTGCTGCATGCGCTTGTTATTCCATCTCCATGGTAGCATTCTGTTGTGACAGTTTGACTCCTGGAGTAACAGCAGGCTGCCAGCAGGAGTTGGAGGTCTATACCTCAAGACTGAATAAAAGCCTTAAAACCTACCTGGATGTATCTTCCTAATAGTGTGCTATCCCTTAACACACAACTCTAAGTTCAGTAGAACTTACTGTATTCTAAAGCTTGTATAATATGTACCTAGGGCACCTTTAGTGGTTTTCAGTTAGTTACTCAATTGAGATTATCTGGTAAAACAAAAGCAAGCTGGAATCCCACACGCCGCACACCAATGTGAGAAGTTGGCCTGATATATGCTGTCCACTAGTTATAGTGGGCACATTCTATCAGTCCAAACAACCCCTTATTGGTTATAGGTTAAAGACAACCTTTATTGAAAGCTATCCTAGTGGTAGCTATGGAGAGCAGCCTTCAGGCTAAGTCTTGAAGGAATGTAAAGCAGCTTGTTTTACCAGTCTATAATCTGTTGAGTCACTAAATGAAAGATATCCACACCAGGTATATATATAAAATATATGTATTTATTACTAAACACACCCTCCTAGTCTCTTTATGAGACTAGAGGTCAAAACACATAAGTTACACTTCAATAATCACAGTAAAATAGCACAAATACACGTCAGGTCCCAAGGGCGAGCCAAACCATATACTAAAATAGTGGTATAAGAACCACAACTTAACTAGACACAAGGCCTAGAGCCTGTAGAATCGCTGGGATCCCAAGGAACCACCCAAGGTAGTGACACAGGGGACCCACGGGGGCCGTGTGCAGTGTGTGAACACAGCCGCGAGCTCCCATTAGCTTCTATGGGGAAAGTCGCGGTTATATTTTTAAAGATTAAGGACACTTAGAAATAAGTCAGGACCAAACCCTTTTGGACTTAGGATGTACTAGGGCTAGCACCCACGGGAGCACCGGAGTACTCGTGTTACCTCACCCAGGGAAGCCGGGTGCATAGGTGTCTTGGTGTCGGGTCGTGTTGGCGATTTCAATGGGAGCTGGCGAAGAAGTGCTGCTGCCGTGAAGATGTAAAGTGTCCGAAGAGATCCAAGCCTAGATCGAAGATGAGAAATACCTGAAAGCAGAGGGGACAGAGTCTGGGTCACTAGCCAGTGACCAGGAAGGCCATGAGCAGATGCCCACCGATGTTGGGTGTTTTCAGGTGAAAGAGGTGAAGCTTGACTCTTCAGCCACGAGAACCAGGAGGTATGGAGGATGACCAGGAGCTGGATTCGAGCTGCCCCACAAAGGATTTCAAGTGCTGCAGCCTCGGTGCCTGGATTGGACACAACAAGCCTTGGCAACAGCAACCCATTCAGAAATTAGAAAGATGCTTCGGTGCAGACCAGCAAGGTCTGTGGGACTCACCACTTGGTTGGGAGTCAGGGCACGTCTGGAGCAACCAGGGAAGCCCAAGGAAGTACAAAGTTTCCCCCTGAGGGACCCACCAGTCAATCGACCAGGGACCGCAAAGGGACCTCAAGACAAAACACAAAATGGTGGCCCACGGGTCACTCGGAATGACCAGGCCGACAATCTTCGGTGGATTGAGTGCTCGAGGTGGGGGCTACAAGTCAGCCCAAGCATGACTTCAAGAGACATCAAGAAACCAATGCACTTGCAGAAATGCATGGTGACCAGGAGTTCCAGTTCCACGCTACTCACGAGGGCTGCGGGTCTCAGCTTTTCTAGGGACTCGAATGGGCCTCTGAGATGTCTGGAAATCCTCTTCCTGGGCTGCAAATACTTCGGAGTCCGGCGGGAGCTTCTATGATGCAGACCGGCAAATTGCTTCATTGGTGCCTGCCAAGCAGGGGAGTCACTCCTTGACCCCAAGGGAGATTTCATCAGTCCTCTGGTCTTTAGCAGAGCGTTGAAGGTCCAGGATTCAGCTGCAGAGTTTCGTCCAGGGTAATCTAAAGTCCTAAGGAATGGGGTCCCATACTTATACTAAGGTAGGGGGTTGGACATACTCTGGGGATCCACCTATGGTAGGGTTTGGAAAGAGGGGTGGCTACACCCATTTCCTTTGTCCAGTTTCATGCCAGAGCAGGGTCTGGAAGCCCCTGAACCGGGTTGAGTTGGACTATGCATAGGGACACCAAATGTGCCCCCAGTGCAGGACTTCAAAGCACTTAGAGAGTGCTCCCACCCAGCCCCTATACACATAATCCTGTCTGGGAGGTGGTTACACCTCCCTGTGACAGGAAACCTATTGTCCAGGCCTCCCCTGCCGGAGTTTCGGTCAGCAGTTGGAGGCCAGACATGTGTCTGTGGCTGCAGCATCCATTTTGTGATGCCAGGGCTCTATTAAGTTTCTACCGTGTATACCAGTGCTGTCATGTCTCTCCCTCTAGAAGGGTGGGATCATACTCCCACACCAGTTACTGGTGTGGGGGTATGATTCCAAGGTGTTTAACACCAAACACGACATGTTTCCATGCAGCCAGTCCAAAGTTGGCATTTACCATTTGGTTATAATGCACTTAAGAGTATATGGTCAGGCTGCATTACAAACAGCAGCAGAGAAGGGTCTCCGAACGCTGCAGAGGGTCTCTGCTCATGCAGGGGCACCCTCTCACATAAGAACCAAGCACTCTGCCTTCAGGATTGATAAGGCCTGCCTTAGGAGTGACTTATAGGTTTATATGTGTGTATATATATATATATATTCACTGAAAAAACCATGGGTTTCACACACGTTATAGTTAGGAATTAGCATTTAAAAAACCTTAGAAATTCAGTGAAAAAACCATAGGTTTCACACATGTTATAGTTAGCTGGACATTTTACTCGTAAAAAACCAATGAAATTGCCCCGTTATAGTTAGTTCAGCTAACTATAACTCGCGCGCCCGCAATGCACTGCTGATGACGTCACATATTACATCACTCATGACATGGTCAGTGACATCACTCATGACATCACTGATGACATCTCAAATGACATCACTGATGACCTCACTGATGACATCATCCAGTGAATGTGTGTTTTTCTGAAAATTAAATATGTTTTATATATGTATATCTCAAGGTCAATGGAAGAATAAATGGGTATATAAGTGTCTAAATGGATGCTTTGTTTTTGAAAAATTTATTGTGTAACTGACTGATTAAGTGTATCATAGTGAATACATGGCTTACTGTGTAATGTTTAAATATGAAAATATCTGTATCAGTCTCTCACTTTGTGTATAAGTGGTTGCATGGATTGGTGAGTAGCTACATGGGTGTCTATATAGGTTATTAGTTGTTTTTTGAGTATCAGTCTGAGTGTCTGTATGGTTCGGTGGGGGGTATTATGTAGTGCATAGGTGCATGAATGAATGATTCACTCTTTGTGTGTGTTGAACACAGCATGTGTGCAGGACTGTATGGGTGGATGAGTGTGTGTATGGGTGTGTTAGTGAGTGAATGACTGTCTCAATAGTGTCTTTATGAGTAACTACATATGTTTAAAACTAGTATATGTGACTATTGGTGTATATATGTGAGTATATGTGAGAGATTGAAAGAGTTCCTGTATGAATAAGTATGTGTTTCTATAAGTGATTGTTTAAAAGACTAAGTATGTGTAAGTTTCTGTAGAAGTAAGTGTGGTGGTGTGTGTATAACTGTATATGCTAGTAAATGTATGTTTGATTCTTTATTAGCATGAGTGACTATGTGTGTGAGTAACTCTGTGGATGAGTGGCATTGTGTAACAGGATGTATAGGTGTATGAGTACATGTGTTGAGTGAGTACATGTATGAGTGACTGTATTGGACTGTTGGTGAATGAGTGGATGTTTATGTGGATCTTAGAATTACTGAATAGGTTGTTGTAACTGGTATTGGTATGTCCATTGTTTTGAAAATTTTAGTCTCTATTTTTGAATGTGTGTATCAAAGGTTATATTAGGGTGAGAGGAGGTCTGCCACTCTATCACAAGGATGATGTCATCAGTGAGGTCATCAGTGATGTCATTTGAGATGTCATCAGTGATGTCATGAGTGATGTCACTGACCATGTCATGAGTGATGTAATATGTGACGTCATCAGCAGTGCATTGCGGGCGCGCGAGTTATAGTTAGCTGAACTAACTATAACGGGGCAATTTCATTGGTTTTTTACGAGTAAAATGTCCAGCTAACTATAACATGTGTGAAACCTATGGTTTTTTCACTGAATTTCTAAGGTTTTTTAAATGCTAATTCCTAACTATAACGTGTGTGAAACCCATGGTTTTTTCAGTGAATTTGTACGGTTTTTTAAATGCTAATTCCTAACTATAACGTGTTTGAAACCCATGGTTTTTTCAGTGAATTTGCAAGGTTTTTAAAATGCTAATTTTTTTTTTATTCTTCAATTTTTTCTAACATATTTTTAATTTTATTTTCTTACCTTTTATAAAGACTATGCTTAAATTTTTTAAATTCTTTAATATGTTTTTTTTATATATTTTTTAAAATAAACATGTAAAATTTATTTCCAGTTTTTTTTTTTTTTTTTAGTACGCGTACCGTAAGCTCACGGTAAGCGTACGGTTTATGCAACGTCCGTAATCTTTCTACGCTGCTTGCGTATAGTTACGCACTTTGCGTAGCCGCGCGTACTGCGCGTGGGACGCGTGCGCGCTTACGCCACGCGCGCACGTTACGCGGAAGTGTCGGGGAGTGACTGTTATGCGCATGCGCGCAAGCGCGTGTCTTTTTTACGCGCATGCGTACTTTTTGCCGTAAGCGTACCGTAAGCGTATCGTAAGCGTACGGTAGGTCATGTGATCATGAAACACAACTTTTGATTGGTTGAAACTACTTTCAGTTCTAGAACTCTCCTACACCACACCCATTCCCCTCATTTCTGCTTGTGATCCCTTGGGAGAAGGAGCTGGTTTGTCTTTGGGATACGATGGCAGAACAGCAGAGCCCTTCTGAGAGTGAGGCTAGCACCAGCAGCACTGTCTTGAGGCAGAGAGCGAGGAAACAAAAGCCTTCTTATGTTTGGGATTATTTTACTTTTCCTGAAGGCCAGCAAAAGGTGAATGCACCCTTAGTTACTTGCAGGCTGTGTCAGCGTGTACTTTCTAGAGGTAATCCTGACAGGAAGTATTCCTTTGGGAATCACACCATGAAGAGACACCTCCAGGATGTACACAGAAGGACACATGGTCATCTTTTTGGAGGTAACTCTTCAGAAAGACGAGCCAGTACATCCACAGCAGCTCAGCCTGGACCATCATCTGCAGGGCTGACTCCTTCTTCTGCAGGTCAGGTGAGCCCTTCATCTGTGGGGGGAGAATCTCCTTTTGCTGGCCCTCTGGAAATTAACCCTCGGTTTGCGAGGGTTGAAGTACGGTGCGCCACTTGTCACGATCTAATTACTTATAGGGAGACCAGTGTTTCCCTGGTGAACAGTAAAATAGATCAGCACACTTGTCGTACCGTCTAATATTCCCAATCTTTCTTTCCTCTGTCCCTGCATGAACACAACGGTTCTTTTAAGAGCCAACCTTATCTTTCATCTTTTTTTTACATATGTTTTTAAAAACTTTTTTTTATTTTTTTTTACCGTACGCGTACGGTGCGCGTACTTTTTTTTTTTTTTTTTAAAAAAACACTAAAAATCATTTATGACATTACATTGACCTTGAGAGACTACAATTATTATTATTGACTTACCATACTCACTGAAAAAATATTTATTCATTTCTTTTTTTTAAAAATAGTTTTAAAAATGTTTGTAGTTTTCGTAAATTTTCTATATCTATCTGGAAAAAAAGGGAAAAGTATTAATATTTTAAAAACTTTTTATAATACAGTACACATATTTACATTTTTTCCCAAAAAATATTTTTGCCTTATTTTTGCTGTTTTCAGAATATATTGCATTTCACTATAAATTGTGAAAGCAATTGCATTCATCATTTTACAGCGGGCAAAAACAAAAACCAATCACAAAGATTGTATTAAAAAAGCCCTGATTCTTTTTTTACTTAAACTTAACATTATAGAAATGCATAATATTGTAAAAAAATATCATCTAATACCAATACTTATTCCTTTAAAATACCGTCTGATATGTTTGTTTCAGAAGTATAATCACAATATTATATCTCAAATAACTCCAAAAACCATCTGATTTCATTTCCTTTAGGCCAAATAGTAATTTTAAATTTTTGTTTGGATTAAATTACCAACGGTAATCCAATAAAATTCTAAAGTTTAATTTGTCCAGATCTCACAGATTCTCTGTAACATTTTGGTTCATGAAAATTTTTTGATTAATTTATTTAGTCCACAATAGAATTGGTTACTTTTCCACATGGCCAAATAGTAATTTTTGAAATCATTTTTGAAAAAATTTCCAATGGCAGTCCAATAACATTCCAAAATATAAAATGTGCAGAAGTTACCGATAATCTCAAAATTATTGGTTTTTCAAAATTTCATTAAAAATTAAAAAAGTCCACATTACAATTGGTTATCTTTCCATTAGGCCAAATGATAATTTAAAAAAAATTTTTTTTACAAAATTGCAATGGTAATCCAGTAAAATGGTAAAATTGTTTTGTCCAGATCTTGCCAAGTCTCTCTAAAATTTAGGTTTCAGGAAGATTAGATATGAATTTGCTAAATCAAAAGGCAAACGTTGTTTGAAAATCAATTGAGAATCATTACACAGTGTCCAGCCTTTTTCACATTTAAGATAAACTGTGTAATGTCCAGAAGTAACAGTAGGTCCATCATGGAAAATTATTGCAACAGTTACAAAAGTTTTTCCTGAAATTGATAATTGCTGTCCTGTAAACTTCTTTATTAAAGTATCCAATTTTGAACCATCAGCTCTACATCGTTGCATCATTAAAATTACATACTGTCCGTATTCCTTTAAAATTAATGTTGACAACATGTCAGAATTACACTCACCACATTTCATGCTATGATTAGCATCTTTAACTAATTTTGCAAAAGTGACTGTTTTACTCTCTGGCAATGTCAAATAAATAAACCTTTCATTATCAACAATAGAGCCACTTGGGGGAGGAGCCAAGATGGCGACCGGAGCAGACGCTTGAGCGCCCGGCTCCGTCGGTCCGTGGCCTCGGACTACTATCCTGATGCCCATCCTCGCCGATTCTCGAGGTGCACCGTGTGCGAAGACGCGCTGACCGCACTGCTGCTTTCCCGGAGTCTCAACCCGCCCGGATGCCCGAGTTCTGGGTGCTTTTGTCCTCGGCACTGAAACCCTGCGCCCTTACGGCCTTTGCCGGCCTCCTGGAAGCTCCGCAGTTACCGGACCAGCTAGCGCTAACCTGAGCCTTGCGGTCCCGATCTCGCCTCGCACCATGGATCGTTGCCAGATGAGCCCGGGGAGAGACGGCCGGACACCTTCTGCACCCTGTGCCTGACGGGCTGGAGCTGTGGGGTGGGCCCCGGTGCGGTGGGTCTCCTGCCCCGCTCTGAGGACCGAGCTGTGCTGCCCCCTTTGCCTATTGCCTATTGCCTAGCCGGCGGCGGGGGGGACCGGCGAGAAGATAAGCGACTGTCGGCCTTTCCTGTTGCGGCGTAGACCTGAGGGGAATTGACCCCTTGCCACGACCCCCCCCCCCTGGCCATTGCACCGTATAGCGGCAAAACATGGCGTTGAGTGCCTGCTCGCGGCTGGGGGGTGATACTCCGGTCTCGCCCGCTGCCCACTTCGCCCTCCCTCTTCCGGACACCAGCTCCACAGTGCCGTCCCGGATTGTTGCCGATGTTGGGGCCCAGCTTCCACTGACATGCGGCTCCGTTCTGGCTGTCCTGCGGGACTTACAACTACAGATGTGCGCTGGCCTGCAGGCGCTGAGTGAGAGGTTTGACCCCATACTGTCGGCTGCGGGCCGTGAGCGCACTGTTTGTCATCCACAGGGCGTGGGTCTCCTGGTGCTCTCGTCCTCTTGCGGGGACGCAGCGGCGGTGTATGATTGTGCTACACTGGTGCCTTCATCTAGCGCTCCCGGCGCCCAGGGTCCACCGCTCTACGCGTCAACTGCGGATACTTTGTCCCCCTGGTCATGGCTGCCTGCTTCATTGTTCCCTGCCTCACCGCGTCCGCGAGGCTATCCTGCTGAGCGATACCTAACGGCTTCGAGGGACCGTCCGCGGTGGCCCACTGCTGCCTTTTTGTGGAACTCCTGTACCTTACTTGCCAGGTTTGGATTTTATGTGGTGCAACGAGGGACCTCAATCGATGGTCGGCGGCCATTTCGTGATCCTACTTCACCATCCTCTCACAAGCGGCCATCTTGTCTTCGTCTGCTCGGGACACGGGGCCTTCACGCAGGAGCTGGTTTAATCCCAAGCCCGCGTTCGGGCCAGGGCTAGACTGACTTCTATCGCTATGGTTTATGGACGGGCGGGCCTGGGACTGGGACTGTATGTATGTTTTGCACGCACTCGTCGCGACTTGTATCCCTTGCTTAAACTGTGGTGCCATGGTATCTTTGCATGCCGTTTTTTGGCGTAGAGGGCTCTCAGTGTGTGGGGGCCATAACTGGCTGATGGTTCGGGGCGCTCTGGTGTCCAGTGGGCTCCTCCCCACCTTCTTTTCTGTTTTCTTCCCTTCTTTACTCTGTTCCTACTTTCTCTCTTCTCTATATTTCGGGTTCATTGGGCGACAGGCACTATGCTGGGGGGGGGGTAGGCCGTAGCCTCCGCATTGGTGTAGGGTGGGGGGGTAATACTCTGTTCTCAATTAGTTCTATGGGCCTTTCTTCCTTTATGTCTCTGTGCTCTACTTTCTTCGATTCGGGGTCCGGGTGTGGGGTGGATTGAGTGGGGGCGGCTCTGGAGGGGCGCGTACTTGCTCATGTGACTATCCTGATATATCTCTGCACCGCCTCACTGATTGAGATTTTACTCCCATTGTTGTTCTTACTGATGTTGCTGCTCGCCCGTGTGGTGAAGCTATCTTGTGGACTCGAATCTACTTTGCTCTTATCCTTCATTGACTTTTTTCTCTGATAAAATTATCAAAAAACTTAAAATTAACCTTCACCTCTCCTTCCCCGGGTTTCGAAGATATCTCCAGTATGTGACTCATAACCTGTTGTTAATCCTGACCTTTGCTGCACGGGGGCTGTAATGTGGGTATCAGTGCTTTACTGTATCGTGGCCGGCCTGACGGTTGTAGGCCCGTATTTGTTCTTTTAAGATGCACGAATAAAGGTTTTAAAAAAAAAAAAAAAAAAAAAAAAACAATAGAGCCACTTATATTATAACAATTATCACAACTATGTTCCCATTTATAAGAGAGACCAAAAAAAATGTCAATGGGAACTCCTTCTTCTTCCACTACCTGAAGAAAATACATCAAAAATTCATGTGCATCTTGCTGTTCATTTTGAGAAAACTGTGTTCGTCCTGAACATACATCTAAAAGTTTTCTAATGTCAGTAGCACTTTCTATTTGAGTTTTATCTTTACTCAGCTTTTGAAAAAGGAGACTCAGCTCTGAACAGAATCTTTTTCCCTGATTTACTATTATCTGCTCTTGCAAACTTTCCAGATAAAATGCAACATTCAGCACTACATTTGCGTAGCAGTTGACACCAGAGCTATTTTCAAAATGACATCCTACAACCTGTTCTTCATTTTCCTTTTTCTTTTTGCTTGCAATTACATCACTCCTCTTTTTTTTCCTCTTCTCTACATCTTCACTACAGATATTCTCATTTTTCCTTTTACGAGAAACTACACGTTTCTCCAACACAGGATACTGACCTAAATGAGGAGCATAGCTTCTTCTTAATCTATTATACTCCTTTACACAATTTGTATCAGCACTAACTTTTGATTCTTCAAAGTCTATCATGAATAAACCTGATAATGTTTTGACTCGTGACAAAGCAACATATGCCATACCTTCTTTGAACACAGTTGAACCAATGTTCACAAATGCACAATCTACAGTCAATCCTTGAGACTTGTGAATAGTTACAGCATATGCTAGAGAAAACGGAAACTGCTTCCTACGTACATATAAGTCTTTCACAAGCATAAAACGAACTGTACAACGACAAATATCTTTAACTTCATCTATCTGATCAAATTTTATTTTTAAACATTCAATTCCTTCTTTTTTCTGATAATTAATAAAACCCACAACTCTTCCCATCGCTCCATTAACTAAACCTTTCTCAACATCCAAATTTCTCCTTAAAAACACTCTACAGTTCATGCAAACATATAGATTTTTTTCTAATCCAGCTGTTTTGGAGATGTTCTTCTCTAGTGAGTCCAATTTATTTTTCAGTTTGCCTGTTACTGTGACAGTAATTCTTCCATCCTCAATTTTGTCCACTGCTTCCAATTTCCTGATCTCTTCCTTTTCCAATTTCAAAAGCTCCTCATTGAATATTGAGCATTCACGTAGAGTTGGCATTAAGCAGATGACACTTTTGTTTTCTGCAATATTCTTGTATATTTTCTCTGCAACTATTTCTTCCTTTGGAAATAAATTATGTAGCAGCGGACTCTGTAATGCTTTTTTGCCAACTTCTGTGAGTAGTCCAATTCTGATATCTTTCAGAATACTTCCATATTCTTCATCGTTTGCTTGCCTCATATTAGTTGTAAGTTCCTTGTACTCAAAGAAGGACCAAATATTTGTATTTCCGATGCTTCCCAATGACTTCTTCGTGTCTTCATGTGTCACAGTATTAAACACTGGTTGTCCTTTAACTGGAGTAAGTTGCAATAGATCTCCAAAAACTATGACGTGTTTTCCACCAAATAACACGTCATAGTCTGTCTTCAAAATTTGCTGCATTCTTAAATGCACAAAGGCAAGCATTAAGTTTGATACCATGCTCACCTCATCAATAATGAGAACTTGCATCTTCTTCAATACTCGTGAAACTTCCAAGGATGCTTCTCCAGTTAGCTTGTTGAATTGTATTTTGTTCTCATGCTCCACTGGTAACATTAGCAAACGATGTAAGGTGATTCCTTTTATGTTATATGCTGCTAACCCAGTTGGAGCAGTAACCACACAAGACAAAGTAGAATCCGTTTTTTGCTTTAGGTAGCTTCTGATGACTTTAATTAGGAAACTTTTTCCAGTGCCAGCTTGTCCGCTTACATACATCCTGATTGGATGAAATGATGTGCATGAGCACTCTTTTTTTACATGTAGAAATCCGTGATCAATTTTGTTTTTGATCTCTTCATAAATTTGTTGCTGCTCTTGATTCAGTTGTCTTTCCAAATTTTCTAAGTCTATAAATTCTTCTTGAGCTTGATTCATAGCCGTTTCCACTTCATTCATGGCTATTGATGCTTCATTTTCAACGATTGGTTGTCCTAGGGGATCTTGACTGTGTGTTCCTGAACTTTGGCTGTCCTGAGAACTGTCTCTAGCTATTTCTGCTGCAATTGTAGTTTCCTGTTCAATTTCTTCATTTAACATTTGCAGATAAGTTGTGAATGTATTGCATTGTATGCTGTCTTTGCAAGCATTAAATGAATCCTCATAGCTTTGAAATTCTCCCAGTAGTTCATCCTCTGTACGCCATGGTTTAAACAACTGTAAAAGAGCCAAGTAGTAAAATTCTTTCTTGTCGGTAGTGTCGCAACTCAGCTTCCGGTGATTTATCAAACTTCCTTTGGTTTGCTTCACCAAACATCCTTCTTCACCAACAACTTTATATTTTCCATTATTAATGTCTTCTGCAGCTTTCCGTGAATAAATGTAGTTCTGCAACACTTCATAGAGACACATGTTCTCCAGATGATGACTTCTCTTGGGATAATATGTGTCCAACATGTTTGTTTTCAATATATCTGTACTTTCTGGGTCATTCTCGGCCAAATATTCAATTTCTCCAACTGATTTCAGTACCCGATTTCTCATTGCTGCAAGGCCTAAACTTGCCCAAATTATTCTTCTTGACTTCGAGTAGAGACTTGCAGAAGATAACCTATCTGAACATTCGTAGGATCCAATTTCTCGATGCGATAACATCTTCAAACTGAAACTGTACAGCTTCTTACTGACAGTCTTCTCGTGAGAAATCTCTTCCCACATTTCCTTCAATTCTGTTTTTTCTGATTTCGTAATGTAAGACGTTACATATCGTGCAACAGCAATGGAATTGTCAGCTACATACTGTATATCCATGTTAGCGTTCCACATGGATAAAATGACTGGGTTGTAGTCATTTATATTTTTTGATTCTTCTTTTCTTTTAAGGTTGTAGGTATTCTTAGGTGATTTTCTTGTGATAGTATGTCTCACAGCTGACATAAAACTGTTTACTCTTCCATTTGAAAGAACAGGTCTAGGAAATCCAAATCGACATTTAGAGTAGTATTTTTCTTTGCTCTTGTATTTCCGTCGACAGTATTTTCCACACCGATGACTTTGGAAACGTAAAACTTGCTCCTTTAACTTGTTCTCTTCTGTGCTTTTTGGTATACCACATGTTGCATATTCTTCAATGTAAGATAACACTGCTTCATCAGTATCTGTTCCAAACTTTGGGGCATCCTTGATCCACAACAGCATATGAATATGAGGAGCACCTCTTGCCTGGTACTCTTTTCTCCAAAAGAAATCCACTACTTCTCCAAGGGGTGGATTTTTTTTATTGCAGATGAAGGACATCATAGCCTCAAATCTATGATTGAAATATCTGCAAACATTAACCGGATCCAATGAGCACAGTTCTCCTGCTGTCTTGTATTCGATGTTTTTAATGTTTGAATTGGCCTCTCGTAGAAAATCCAGTAAATCATCCCAAGCGTACTCGGCACAGCTTAGGGTAAGGAACCATGTTGGTGTTCCTAAATTGCGTAACATGCATTTTAGTTCACCATGGCGTCGGTACCAATATTCATTTGTCCCACGCTGACAAGCCATCAGATTGATCAGTTGTGTTTCCAAATGATCATCTCGGTGCTGCACTTTCTCCATAAAATCCTTAGCAGACACATTTTGTAAATGTACTCCACTTTTTAAAATGTGATTTACTGCATAAGACAGTGCAGACAAGTCGCTTTCAAATAAAAGATGGAACAAATAAGGAATACTTTGTCGAAATCTGGGATCTTCAGCATATAGTCTTGTAGTCCGATACTCTGAAGCTGGAATCTGTTCTGGACGTTCATCGTATCGTCCTCCTTTTCCCGTAGGAAACAGCTGGGGAAAACATCGAGCTTCCAAGCTCTCCTCCCATACACTCACGGGAGTTCCTTTTGCTTTCTTCATCTGAAAGAGATCAATATTGTCTCCCATAACTTCTTTCGAATGAAGAGGATGTATGCTAAAATGTTCATAAATTTCTTCTTCCTTTGTCTTGTCCACTTTTTCAATTTGTCCAGTTGGTGTTTCTGTGTCTTCTTGAAAATCTTCGTCTTCTTCTTCTTCTTCTATATAAATTGCTTCATACCATTTGTTATTTTTTTTCAAATACAAATTTGCTCTTTGTACTTTCCGCACATCTACCAGCTCCTGCCAAATCTTCTTATTCTTTGTAGGTACACCATTAACCAGAATAATTAATGGTTCAGTTTCCAAAGTATCCGCATCAATAGTTTCCATATTTTTTTTCAAATCCAAGGGCAAATACACCACTCTACCTTTTAAACCTCTCAGTAAATCTGAAGGAGGTAATTTACCAGTTTTGGGCTCCATACGTACTATGGTCTGGAACGGATGAACACATTGAATGAGTATAGACTCATATGTATTTAATTCAGAAAGTTCAGCAGGAATAGCATCCAATTCTAAAATATTATGTACAGCTCTGGTCGGCATTCTATTTTCCTCTAACTTGTTGTAACAGTATTTACAAATACGCTGATCTTCACCCAATTCAAAACAATTTTCAAGAAATATATATGTGGCAAAATCCTTCCACTTATAATTATCTTCATTTTCACTCTTTCTGTAGAGATCAACATTCCTAGTTTGTTTTCTATAATGAGTTCTGCGGCAACAAATACAAGTAACATTTGGTCTTTCATTAGAGACTATTGCAAATTTTGTTATGTGATCATTAAATGTCTTACTTACAGAAGGTTCTACATTCTCTTCCACTTCTTCCTCATTTACTGTGTCCTTCTCTGCACTGTTTTGTTCAGGACCAAAGTAACAAAACTGAATTTCATCAACAATCTTCTCTACATCTGATACCGTTCCTCGGAACAGAGCCCTATTCAATTCATTTAACTTTATTGCTGGACTTTTGGCAAAATACAACCGTCTCACAAACTTTCTCATTTCAGTATGATGAACAGCCAGCATCCTAAAATGATGGAAAACACTATTGCACACTTTTCTAGATAGACAAGCCAGAGAATGACCCTGCAAACCAGTATTCTCTCTCACTCTGCATGGATCCAGACTTTGAAGCACCTTAATCTTCTGTTTTACACTTTTTTTGCTATATTCTCTTAGAAACTCTCGAAATCTGTCAATAGATTCCTGACGCACAGTGCAAATACTACTACAATTCCAAGTGTACACTGGGGCTTTAGGACGTCTCCCCATTGCCTCATCTGCCATCACTTGTACCTCATCTCTTGGAACCATTATCTCCTTCTCCATTATGCAACCATTTTTTACTTCGTATGAACGACCTCTGGTGTCAACTGCATGCAGCAAACTATTACTTTGAAAATAGCTCTCTTCATTAAAAAAAGGTTCACTACTTGAACTATGCATCCACTTTCCTAAAAACACTTTACAAAAGTTTGTTCTGTTCACTACTCTTTTGCTTTTGCTTTGTGATTTCAGTACATTAACCATTTTATCTAATGTACGCATCCTATTCAAAATTAAAATGAATAGTTTCCTTTTTAATTCTAATGCTTTTGCTGCAATGGCTTCAATTTCTTTTTTTCTCTTATAAAATTTAGCCTTTTGCTTATATTTCTTCACATCCTTTATCAAATTGGACAAAACTCTTCTCTGAAACATTTTTCTACGTATCTCTTTAAACGCTGTTTTTCTGTTTATGTAAAACTTTTCAGTTGCAGAAGGTATATTTGCATTAACTAAATTCTCAATTTTTTGCTGTTCTCTTCGTTTTGTTACATTCTTTCCAGGACAGACATTTTGTACATTTTTCTTTGTTTTGAATATTTTTTTAAGAAATTGTTTTTTCTGCTTACCAGAAGATTTTTTCTTTTTCCCAACATGAGCATCTTCTACTAACTTTGGTCCTCCAGTTGTCTTCAAATATAGTTTTTTTTTTAGCGTTTTTTGAACTCTAGATTTTGTAGGCATCTTAAATTTTGTTCACTGTTCTTCAGCAATACCTGAAAAAAACTAAAAAAAAATCCTTTATTGTATTTAAATATATTACTACATTTCTTTTCACAATAGTCACAAAACGAAATTTCTTTGCCAATTTGAATGCACACAAACTGCTCTTTTTTTTGGGCAAGTGAAAATCACTTTTACAAACTGTCACATTATGAAACCACTTTTCAGATTTTTTAAAAAGCCCATGTCCAGAGTGCTACACTCCAGCAAGGGCAACCAGCCTTAGTGAAGCTGAATGTATTTGCATTACAGACTGAAACCTGAAAACCCCACTCGCTTGTAAATACTGTGCATGACTATACATGGCAAGCACATGGGTGTGTGCTAAGACTCTGCTTCTTCCCCCAAAAATTCGCTCCCCCTTTCCATCTAATGCAACTGTGAAATCACCAGAGCAAGACGCAATAAATCTCTGCCTATAATTCCTCTATGCACACAGAGTCATGTTTTCACATTAGTCACAAAACGAAATTTCTTTGCCAATTTGAAAGCACACTTACTGCTCTTTTTTTTTTCGGGGCAAGTGAAAATCACTTTTTACAATTGGAAATCACTTTTACAGACTGACACATTATGAAACCTTTTTTTTTGATTTATTTCAATGCACATGTCCAAGCTGTTTTTTCAGACCACCACCATGTGTATTCTCGGTGACTGCCTACACTCCAGCAAGGGCAACCAGCCTTAGTGATGCTGAATGTATTTGCATTACAGACTGAAACCTGAAAACCCCACTCGCTTGTAAATACTGTGCATGACTATACATGGCAAGCACATGGGTGTGTGCTAAGACTCTGCTTCTTCCCCCAAAAATTCGCTCCCCCTTTCCATCTAATGCAACTGTGAAATCACCAGAGCAAGACGCAATAAATCTCTGCCTATAATTCCTCTCTGCACACAGAGTCATGTTTTCACATTAGTCCCAAAACGAAATTTCTTTGCCAATTTGAAAGCACACTTACTGCTCTTTTTTTTTCCGGGCCAAGTGAAAAACACTTTTACAGACTGACACATTATGAAACCTTTTTTTTTAATTTATTTAAATGCACATGTCCAAGCTGTTTTTTCAGACCACCACCATGTGTATTCTCGGTGACTGCCTACACTCCAGCAAGGGCAACCAGCCTTAGTGATGCTGAATGTATTTGCATTACAGACTGAAACCTGAAAACCCCACTCGCTTGTAAATACTGTGCATGACTATACATGGCAAGCACATGGGTGTGTGCTAAGACTCTGCTTCTTCCCCCAAAAATTCGCTCCCCCTTTCCATCTAATGCAACTGTGAAATCACCAGAGCAAGACGCAATAAATCTCTGCCTATAATTCCTCTCTGCACACAGAGTCATGTTTTCACATTAGTCCCAAAACGAAATTTCTTTGCCAATTTGAAAGCACACTTACTGCTCTTTTTTTTTCCGGGCCAAGTGAAAAACACTTTTACAGACTGACACATTATGAAACCTTTTTTTTTAATTTATTTAAATGCACATGTCCAAGCTGTTTTTTCAGACCACCACCATGTGTATTCTCGGTGACTGCCTACACTCCAGCAAGGGCAACCAGCCTTAGTGATGCTGAATGTATTTGCATTACAGACTGAAACCTGAAAACCCCACTCGCTTGTAAATACTGTGCATGACTATACATGGCAAGCACATGGGTGTGTGCTAAGACTCTGCTTCTTCCCCCAAAAATTCGCTCCCCCTTTCCATCTAATGCAACTGTGAAATCACCAGAGCAAGACGCAATAAATCTCTGCCTATAATTCCTCTCTGCACACAGAGTCATGTTTTCACATTAGTCCCAAAACGAAATTTCTTTGCCAATTTGAAAGCACACTTACTGCTCTTTTTTTTTTCCGGGCCAAGTGAAAATCACTTTTACAGACTGACACATTATGAAACCTTTTTTTTTAATTTATTTAAATGCACATGTCCAAACTGTTTTTTCAGACCACCACCATGTGTATTCTCGGTGACTGCCTACACTCCAGCAAGGGCAACCAGCCTTAGTGATGCTGAATGTATTTGCATTACAGACTGAAACCTGAAAACCCCACTCGCTTGTAAATACTGTGCATGACTATACATGGCAAGCACATGGGTGTGTGCTAAGACTCTGCTTCTTCCCCCAAAAATTCGCTCCCCCTTTCCATCTAATGCAACCAGCCTTAGTGATGCTGAATGTATTTGCATTACAGACTGAAACCTGAAAACCCCACTCGCTTGTAAATACTGTGCATGACTATACATGGCAAGCACATGGGTGTGTGCTAAGACTCTGCTTCTTCCCCCAAAAATTCGCTCCCCCTTTCCATCTAATGCAACTGTGAAATCACCAGAGCAAGACGCAATAAATCTCTGCCTATAATTCCTCTATGCACACAGAGTCATGTTTTCACATTAGTCCCAAAACGAAATTTCTTTTCCAATTTGAAAGCACACTTACTGCTCTTTTTTTTTTCGGCGCAAGTGAAAATCACTTTTTACAATTGGAAATCACTTTTACAGACTGACACATTATGAAACCACTTTTTTTGATTTATTTAAATGCACATGTCCAAGCTGTTTTTTCAGACCACCACCATGTGTATTCTCGGTGACTGCCTACACTCCAGCAAGGGCAACCAGCCTTAGTGATGCTGAATGTATTTGCATTACAGACTGAAACCTGAAAACCCCACTCGCTTGTAAATACTGTGCATGACTATACATGGCAAGCACATGGGTGTGTGCTAAGACTCTGCTTCTTCCCCCAAAAATTCGCTCCCCCTTTCCATCTAATGCAACTGTGAAATCACCAGAGCAAGACGCAATAAATCTCTGCCTATAATTCCTCTCTGCACACAGAGTCATGTTTTCACATTAGTCCCAAAACGAAATTTCTTTGCCAATTTGAAAGCACACTTACTGCTCTTTTTTTTTCCGGGCCAAGTGAAAATCACTTTTACAGACTGACACATTATGAAACCTATTTTTTTAATTTATTTAAATGCACATGTCCAAACTGTTTTTTCAGACCACCACCATGTGTATTCTCGGTGACTGCCTACACTCCAGCAAGGGCAACCAGCCTTAGTGATGCTGAATTTATTTGCATTACAGACTGAAACCTGAAAACCCCACTCGCTTGTAAATACTGTGCATGACTATACATGGCAAGCACATGGGTGTGTGCTAAGACTCTGCTTCTTCCCCCAAAAATTCGCTCCCCCTTTCCATCTAATGCAACTGTGAAATCACCAGAGCAAGACGCAATAAATCTCTGCCTATTATTCCTCTATGCACACAGAGTCATGTTTTCACATTAGTCACAAAACGAAATTTCTTTGCCAATTTGAAAGCACACTTACTGCTCTTTTTTTTTTCGGGGCAAGT
This sequence comes from Triturus cristatus, assembly GCF_964204655.1. Lineage (NCBI taxonomy): Eukaryota > Metazoa > Chordata > Amphibia > Caudata > Salamandridae > Triturus > Triturus cristatus. The sequence continues at coordinate 1,196,752,285 of NC_140582.1, read as the reverse complement.
GAAAATCACTTTTTACAATTGGAAATCACTTTTACAGACTGACACATTTTGAAACCTTTTTTTTTTATTTATTTCAATGCACATGTCCAAGCTGTTTTTTCAGACCACCACCATGTGTATTCTCGGTGACTGCCTACACTCCAGCAAGGGCAACCAGCCTTAGTGATGCTGAATGTATTTGCATTACAGACTGAAACCTGAAAACCCCACTCGCTTGTAAATACTGTGCATGACTATACATGGCAAGCACATGGGTGTGTGCTAAGACTCTGCTTCTTCCCCCAAAAATTCGCTCCCCCTTTCCATCTAATGCAACTGTGAAATCACCAGAGCAAGACGCAATAAATCTCTGCCTATAATTCCTCTATGCACACAGAGTCATGTTTTCACATTAGTCCCAAAACGAAATTTCTTTGCCAATTTGAAAGCACACTTACTGCTCTTTTTTTTTTCGGGGCAAGTGTAAATCACTTTTACAGACTGACACATTATGAAACCACCATGTGTAACTACAACAAAAACAATTCCCATTTCTATTATTCATTTCTTAAGTTACCACATACATCCCCTCTCAAACTGTAAACTCACCTTTAAAATTAGTTAGTTGTGAAAGAAATGTGACACTCAAACAGCAGATTATCAGAGCCAGGATCTCTGTTGTGTTCACCTCTCTCCTCTCAGCAGAACCAGATAATGGCAAACTTTCCCTCTTTTTTTCCACACATATACTTGTAAGTTTCAAATCTCAGTGCTTCCCCCTTTTTTTCAAATGTAATCACACATTTCTATTGGTTGAAAACCAACCCTTTTCCAAAAGTACCCTTCCCCCAACTTGACTTCTGCCTAGTACCCTTCCCCCAACTTGACTTCTGCCTGCTACCATAGCAACAGCTCATGGAACACTGCTGTGTGGAGTTAGGTCAGAAGTTCGCCACACAATGTTTCAATTCCACAGAGCAAGAGTGCTTGACTTTTCAAACCTTACAGCAAATCCATAGTACTGTTCTTTGGTTACACATTTTTTTGTACCAATACAAAACATGCTTCTATTAATTTACACATACAGCCTAGTTTTTTTTCTAGAATGGTATGAAACAGCCAATCAGTTCTTTTTGTTTTGTTAAAAATATGTATGCCTCCATTGCCAAACTGTCTTTCTTTTCATATTGCCATTCTACTGAAAGACACCTCCTGAGTGCATCCAGTTCTCCTTTGAAGATGTTCACAGTGTGGATTGTAGGGCACAGCTATGTCTTCTGGAGTGAAAAGTTTGCAGAGAAAACAGGTATGGTGAGAGACCTTGCTTTGCCAAATGTAGACATTAAATGGATTGGTCAGAGAGGGTTAAAGTGGCACCAATTGATGCCATTGGTGAAATCCTTCATTCAAATCCAACACCCTGACCTCATAATAGTGCACTGTGGTGGCAATGACCTAGGCACTTTGACTGGGGTAGGTCTGGAAATGCTTATGAAGGACACCTTTGCACAACTGTTTACACTTTTCCCTAAAACTGCCTTTGTGTTTTCCAACATATGCCAAAGGCAAAAATGGAACTGGTCCAATCATTTCTGTCCGCAGATTGACAAAGCAAGAAAGCACGTCAACAAATCTGTTTCTGCTTTCCTCCGTGACTATGGTATGGGTGCCATTTACCACAACAACTTGCGTTATGACATGCAAGACATTTATAGAGGAGATGGTGTGCACTTCAATGATGAAGGGAACAGAGTCTTCCTCTTGAACCTTAGACTCTGCATCGGTACTTACTTGTAGGTACCACTAAAAAAATGACTTCATAAACACAACAGCTCTTTTTAGAGCTCCCTAATTTCTAAACTCTTAATTCGTCATTTCATTTATTCATTTTTATTTTTTTTAACCGTACGCTTACCGTAAGCTTACCGTACGCGTACCCCGTGATTTTTTAAAAAATCAATAAATGTTTTTTTTGTACTTTTCTGTCCTTCTTTGACCCCCTTACAAATGTTAGGGGGTCTGTAACTCTCCTCCTTGCCCCCTTTTCTTGTTTTCTCTCTTTTTTTTTCAGAGTGAAACACAGAAAATGGCGGCCGCCGCTTCCTGGTTTCGGCCGATTCGAATGTTTACTAAGATCTAAGAGCCAATCAGAATCGCGCTCGCGCACGCCACCGTACGCTTACGGTAAGCGTACGGTAAGCGTACCGTAAGCGGGCTCAGATATATATATTGATTTAAACGCTATTTTCTCAGAATCTACTGAACAGATTTACACCAAACCTACAAAAGGCACTTCCTTGACCTAGGGACTACCTCTCTGCCAAATTTTGAGTAATTCTGTTCAGCCGTTCGGGCTGTAGCTCGTTCTAAAGGTCCTATGGAAAAATGCATGGGAAAAACGCGTTTTGGGACCCCCCTTTTATCTCAGCCCCCGCTTGACGGATCCCCCCGAGACTTTCAGGGTAGGAGCGTAGCGTAGCGCCCCACCTATTTTGAGAAATTCGCGAGGATTCGTCGACCGGCGTCAAAGTTATTCAAAATAGAATGTTGAGGTTTTCCTATGGAAACGTGGTCCTAACTATAACTACCTACTGGCGGTCGCCAGTAGGTAGTTATAGTTAGGACCACGTTTCCATAGGAAAACCTCAACATTCTATTTTGAATAACTTTGGCGCCGGTCGACGAATCCTCGCGAATTTCTCAAAATAGGTGGGGCGCTACGCTCCGCTCCTACCCTGAAAGTCTCGGGGGGATCCGTCAAGCGGGGGCTGAGATAAAAGGGGGGTCCCAAAACGCGTTTTTCCCATGCATTTTTCCATAGGACCTTTAGAACGAGCTACAGCCCGAACGGCTGAACAGAATTACTCAAAATTTGGCAGAGAGGTAGTCCCTAGGTCAAGGAAGTGCCTTTTGTAGGTTTGGTGTAAATCTGTTCAGTAGATTCTGAGAAAATAGCCTTTAAATCAATATATATATCTGAGCCCGCTTACGGTACGCTTACCGTACGCTTACGGTAAGCGTACGGTGGCGTGCGCGAGCGCGATTCTGATTGGCTCTTAGATCTTAGTAAACATTCGAATCGGCCGAAACCAGGAAGCGGCGGCCGCCATTTTGTGTATTTCACTCTGAAAAAAAAGAGTGAAAACAAGGAAAGGGGGCAATGAGGAGAGTTACAGACCCCCTAACATTTGTAAGGGGGTCAAAGAAGGACAGAAAAGTACAAAAAAAACATTTATTGATTTTAAAAAAAATCACGGGGTACGCGTACGGTAAGCTTACGGTAAGCGTACGGTAGAAAAAAAAAAAAAAAAAAAATGAAAATCAGATTTAAGTGTTTAGATATTAGGGGGCTCTAAAAAGAGCCGTTGTGTTTATGAAATGATTTTTTAGTGGTACCTACAAGTAAGTACCGATGCAGAGTCTAAGGTTCAAGAGGAAGACTCTGTTCCCTTCATCATTGAAGTGCACACCATCTCCTCTATAAATGTCTTGCATGTCATAACGCAAGTTGTTGTGGTAAATGGCACCCATACCATAGTCACGGAGGAAAGCAGAAACAGATTTGTTGACGTGCTTTCTTGCTTTGTCATCGCACCGCGTGCCCACCGTGCCTGCACGGCACTAACTGCGTAAAGTGGGCGCGCGGTGCGCGAAGCGCACCGCGTGCTCACTGTGCGCGCACGGTGCGCGAAGCGCACCGTGCGCGCACGGAACGAACTGCGTTAAGTGGGCGCGCACGCCACGAATGGCGTAAAGTAACTTAGCATTTAAAAAACCGTACAAATTCACTGAAAAAACCATAGGTTTCACACACGTTATAGTTAGGAATTAGCATTTAAAAAACCTTGCAAATTCACTGAAAAAACCATAGGTTTCACACATGTTATAGTTAGCGGAAATTTTACTGATAAAAAACCAATGAAATTCCCCCGTTATAGTTAGTGCAGGCAACTATAACTCACGCGACCGCAATCTTCTGCTGATGACATATGTGTCTTTATGACAAAAAAAATATTTGTAATATATGTATAGCTAAAAATGTATGGAAGAAGACATGGGCAAATAAGTGTCTAAATACAGTATTAGCATCAGCAGAGGATTGCGGTCGCGTGAGTTATAGTTGCCTGCACTAACTATAACGGGGGAATTTCATTGGTTTTTTATCAGTAAAATTTCCGCTAACTATAACATGTGTGAAACCTATGGTTTTTTCAGTGAATTTGCAAGGTTTTTTAAATGCTAATTCCTAACTATAACGTGTGTGAAACCTATGGTTTTTTCAGTGAATATATATATATATATATATATAGTGATATAGGTAACCTATATCACAGTAAGGGGTGCATGCACCAGCTTACCCAGGCTGCAGTAGCAGACCTCTGGTGTCATTTTGGGTGGCTTTCCAGGGGTGGCATAATACATGCTTCAGCCCCTGGTAGGCCTCTGGGGTACCTATGCCCTGGGTACATAGTATACCATATGTTAGGGGCTTACAAGGGCACCTCAGATCCAATCTGTAATGTACCTAAAGTACATGGAATCATTTTAGAGAGGAAGCAGCTAGGCTGGGGCCCTGAATAGCAGGGTCCCAGCCAGACGAAAGTCGAAAAACAGTGAAACACCAGCAAAAAGTGGGAGTAAACATGTGAAGAAGATCCTACTCTCATACAGTCAGTGACATCACTGATGACATCCCTGATGACATCTTAAATGACATCACTGATGACATACCTGATGACATCTCAAATGACATCACTGGTGACATCACTGATGACATCATCCAGTGACTATGTGTTTCTATAAAATGTAAATATGTTTTATCTATATGCCAAGGTGTATTGAAGAATGAATGGGTGTATAGGAGTCAGGATGGATGATTTAGTAGGTGTGTGACTGACTGTAATAGTGAGTGATTAATCGTGTCTTACTGAATGCAAGTGTTAGTTGACTAATACAGACATTCCCACAGTTTAGTTTGTCAGTTGGTGTGTAAGCTGTTCCATGGGTTGGTGAGCACCTAAATGAAGAGCTATATGGGTTATTGATTAGTTGTTCGAGTATCTCTATGGGTGCCTGAGTGTCTGTGTGGGTAGGTGGGGTTGGGTATAACTGTCCATAAATGTGTGAGTGGATGATTCACTGGGTGTATAGGTTCAAGAGTGAAACTGTGAAGAGCTGTATGGATTGGTGAGTGTGTGTATGGGTGTGTTGGAGAGTGAATGGATGCCTCAGTGGTACATGTGTGAGTAACTGCATATGTGAAAGGCAGTATATGTGAGTGTTGGAGTGTATAAATGACTATATGTGAGAGTGAGTGATTGTGAGACAGGCTGTATGCATCAGTGTGTGTTTGTATTAGTTATTATATTAGAGTGTAAGTATGTGTTAGTATATGTTTAAATAAGTGAGGTGGTGTGTGTATAACTGTACAGGTGAGTAAATGAAAGTGTGATTGATTATTTCCATGACTGACTAGGTGTGTGAGTAACTCTATGAATGAGAGGCGGTGTGTGAGTGTCTGTATAGATATGTGAGTGCATATGATAATGCTGTATTGATGGCTGACTGTATGTATGAGTGACTGTATGGGTGAATGAGCGGATGTGTGTGTAGAGCTAGGAATTAGTCAGTGGATATGTACTAACTGGTATTGGTGTGTTGATGGTTTCGAAAATGATAATCTGTATTTTACAGTGGGTGTATCAAGGGTTATATTAAGGTGTGTTGAGGTGCATCAGATTTTCTCGTGGATGATGTCATCAGTGATGCCATCATTGATGTCATTTGAGATGTCATCAGTGATGTCATCAGTGATGTCACTGACCATGATGTAATATCTGATGTCATCAGCAGTGCATTGCGGGGGCGCGAGTTATAGTTAGCTCAACTAACTATAACGGGGGAAATTCTATGGTTTTGTATGAGTGAAATGTCCAGCTAACTATAACGTCCCTGAAACCTATGGTTTTTTCAGTCAATTTGTAAGGTTTTTTAAATTCTAATTTCTAACTATAACGTGCCTGAAACCTATGGTGTTTTCGGTGAATTTCAATCTTTTTTTAAATGCTAATTTCTAAATATAACGTGCCTGAAACCTATGATTTTTTCAGTGAATTTCAAAGGTTTTTTAAATGCTGATTTCTAATTATAATGTTCATTAAACCTATCTTTTTTTCTGTGTTTTTAAATTATCATGCCATTCTCAACCTGGTCAAAACTGCAAATCTCACCACTTTTCCATCGATATCTTCCGCCCAAAAAATCGGCACAAATGAGAGCACACAACTAACTCTAATAGTATGCAAAGTAGGTGTTCCCGTGGAATAAAAAACTAAAACACCACTTCCACATATTTTCAGCCATATCTGCAATGCGATCCAAAAAGCAGGCGATAAGCCGAGTTAGTAGTAAGAAATTAACATCAGCCTTTAACTGGTGTAAGGAGGTAGACTATCTACAGCGTGAATTGGACCCAACTCACAGCCACATCTAAAGACCAACAAGTGATACAGCTACTGATCATGCAGCTCCAACACCCAACAAGGCCACAACACCCACTGCCACCACAACCAGGACCTCCCCCCGGACCACCCCCCTACTACCACCGAGGCAGTGCCAAACAGGACAACGGACCTTCCCAAAATGCCATGGCCCCTCAGCAGCACAATAGCTGAATGTTGGGAGATGTGGGAACCAAGTATGTGTGAAGGAGGCAAGTCACCCATTATTAATAATGCACACAATACCAAGTGTAGCAGTGATGTGCTGGACAGACCGCACTATGCAAAGCACAAACCTCTCCATGTGGACATATACTACTGATACTTGTAGTGTTGTTCACAGTGCACGCAACCATGTTATCTCAGGCAATGGGGAAGATCTCGGTCATGTAGCTGTGTTGTCCCCCCCTGGAAGCGCAAGCGGAGTGGGCTGGTCTAACGTACGGCACTCCAGCATAGGAGTATGAATAAATAGGCTGGGGCTCTGGGCGTGGTTCACTTTTGGGAAGGCCAAAGCATCTGCCAGAGCGGCGGCCCTCACCCTGCCACGTGGCTGCCACCATGACCGCGGGCCTCCTTGACACAGGCCCCCTGCGAACCCAACCTTCGATCTACATTGCGGACAGCAGAGCTCACAATACAGATGCAGTGGCGATTGCATATGACGCAGTCCAGCAGGCAAGACACATTGCTGCCACTACGGCCCGCCCAGACCACGCATGATCGCAGGCTGCGTAAACACTGAGCGCCAGAGGTACCACTAACTCAGTGCACCACAAATCAATGCCACGAGGCCTTAATATGGCAGAATTCATTAGACAAAAGACATTGCTACCAGTGCGGTCCGCTGAGACCACGTATCATCGCAGGGTGCGCACATGCTGTGTGCTTCAACTAACTGTGCAGCTCAAGTCGACTCCACATGGCTGTGGGCCCATCCTGACCGCTGCCTTCTCACCACACTGGGATTAGCACAGTTTACAATTCCAGATTAGTAGCGATGCAAATTGTGTAAGAGACTATAATGGGTTAACAAGACCAAACGCTCCCAATCTGTGCAGCTCACGTCAACACCACGTGGCTGTGGGCCCTTGCTGACCGCTGCCTCCTGCCTACACTGCGGACAGCAGGGCTCACAATTCTGGTGGAGTGGCTATTCCAGATGATGCAGGCCAGAAGCCAAGACACATTGCTCCCCGTGCCGCCCCATGGACCACGCATCATCACAGAGTGTGCACACTCTGAGCACCAGTGGTACCACTAACTCAGAGCACCACAAGTCAAAGCCAAGTGGACTTAATAAGAAAGAATTCATTAGACAAAAGACATTGCTACCAGTGCGGCCCCCTCGGACCACGCATCATCGCAAAGTGTGCACACGCTGAGTGCCAGAGGTACCACTAACTCAGTGCACAAGTCAACGCCACGTGGACTTAATAAGGCAGAATTCAGTAGGCAAAAACATTGCTACCAGTGCGGCACGATCTCACCACACATCATCGCAGGCTCCACACAAGCTGGTTCCTTCACGTTCCACTAAGTCAGTGCACCACTTATCATCGCTGGCTGCACACACACTGAATTGCCAATGCCTGTGCACCTGTACTCAACACCATGTGCCTGTGGGCCCTTGCTGACCGCTGCCTCCTGCCTACTCTGCGGTCATCAGAGCTCACAATTAAATTGACTCTTCATTCATTGATTAAAAGTGCAGTACGCAACTAAGTACAATGTCCCTCAAAACCTACACAATATCCTTTTAGTATCCTTGCTTCAAGAACTTGTTTTATATCAGTTATAGCTTTAGTACAATAACCAAATTCATCTTACAAGTCCAAACGAACACTGAATGGCACTCTACACTGCGGACAGCACAGCTCACAATTTGAACTATGCCGTCCCTGAAACCTACATGTTTCGACAATGTATTCTATAGATGTTTCATCTCTTGTTCGAGTCGGGATTGCAGATGACGCAGTCCAGTACGCAAAAGACATTGCTCCTAGTGTGGCCGGCCCGCATCACGTATCATCGCTGGCTCTGCACACGCTCATTGCTTCTGATGCCCCTACCTCAGTGCACCACAACTCATGGACCGTTTATAATAGAATCTTTTGTGTATTATTTCACATGTAGTGCCCCTACCTGAGACGTTGTCTTGGTTTACGAAACCATTGAACATGGAGCATTTTTTCCCAATGGTGTGAATGCATTAATTCACTTTCCAGGCACAGCAGATTAATCCTGACTGGACCCCTTCTCTTTACTCATTCACAAATCAGCACCTTCAGAAGTGAGTTGCTTGCTCATACCGGCTTGGAGCCTAAGCGCCCTGTTTCTCCTCAGGTCAATCATTGGGCTACTGATGGTAACTCGCCCCCTTCTTCTCCCCCCCACACTCCTGTACTGAGGAAGACCCCAACATAAGGGATATACTCACTGACTACTCTCCAGGGGTCAAAACGTCGACATCTACCACACTAGCCAGTTTGACCAACAGCGTTTTATCACTGTTTCTTTGTCTGCATCTATGGCTACCTAAAATGTCTGGATACAATATGATTGACTTGGCTCTTGTATGAGCCCCTCCCTGAGGAATAATTGATTTTGTGAATCATACCTTGTTCCACTCACATCCTTATCCTCACTTCATTCACTATACCCTCACCCTTCCCTCCTGGGGCACTGCTTTAAAAATTGTGTTAACAAATGTTATAATAATACAGGCTGTTCACGTGTGATTAAACAACACTGCTCATCAAAGAATACCACGGTTCTGTGTCTAAATGGTTATAACGTTTTGGTTCTTTAATGCACACTAATTTGCATACTAGGACCATTCTTTGTATGTACTGCTCCATACCCAGGTCCCAGTGACGTCATTTGGGTTTATCCTTTTAGGTAACTACCTTACTGCAGCACAAGTCATAGACCCTTTATGATTGAATCTCCACTAATTACTTTTGTACTTGTTACCACCACCAACCATTCCCGGAGCACTGGCTTACACTCACCCCACATGCACCCAGTACAAACGTCACTGGACATGTGACCATGGTAATCAATCAATCAATCAATCAATCATGGCATTTGTAAAGTGCACTACTTACCCGTGAGGGTCTCAAGGCGCTGGGGGTGGGGGATGCTGCTACTGCTCGAAGAGCCAGGTCTTGAGGAGTCTTCTGAAGGGCAGCAGGTCTTGGATCTGCTGTAGGTGGATGGGGAGGGTGCTCCAGGTCTTGGCGGCGAGGTGGGAGAACGATCTGCCACCGGAGGTCCCTCTTTGGATGCGGGGAACTGTGGCCAGGGCGAGGTTGGCAGAGCGGAGCTGGCTGGTGGGGGTGTAGAAGCTTAGTCGGCTGTTGAGGTATGCTGGTCCGGTGTTGTGGAGTGCCTTGTGTGCGTGGGTGAGGAGCTTGAAGGTTATCCTCTTGTCGACGGCGAGCCAGTGCAGGTCTCTAAGGTGGGGTTTGATGTGGCTGCAGCAGGGGATGTCGAGGATCAATCGTGCAGAGGCGTTCTGGATGCGTTGGAGCCGTTTCAGGAGTTTTTCCGAGGCTCCTGCGCAGAGGGTCTTTCCGTAGTCCAACCTGCTGCTGACAAGGGCCTGGGTAGCCGTTCTGCTTGTTTCAGTGGGGATCCACCTGTAGATCTTGCAAAGCAAGCAGAGGGTGTTGAAGCAGGAGGATGAGACGGCGTTGACCTGCTTGGTCATGGAGAGGGTGGAGTCGAGGATGGAGTCGAGGATGACCCCTAGGTTGCGTGTGTGGTCGGTGGATGTTGGAGCTGTTCCTAGTACAGTCGGTCACCAGGAGGCGTTCCAGGAGTCGTAATAAAAAGGAGTCGAGCGCAAATGCCCGTACCCATTTCAACTATCTATCTGTGTCCGTGTGTTCATTATGTATGCAAGATACTGCCGTTGGACCCTACCACATTACATTGTGCTGTAGACAGCGTATGCAACCATGTTACCTATAGCAGTGGGGAAAATTTCGCTTATGTAAGTTTGTCTCGCTCATTGTACAAGTACGTACGTAGAGACTGGATGTTTAGAGTACTGCAAGGAGAGTGTATAGTCAATTTATAAGTGCGTGGGGATTAGCAGAGTTTTGTTGCATATATGTATAGCGCAATCTCCACCCGAAGGTATTGGAGCGCTTTACATGAGCACCGTATTTACATTACACATTGAAGCACGCAGAGAATAAGTGATTTGCCCAGAATCAGAGGATGTGTATGCGGCCCGAGGCTCAAACGTTGGTTTCCACCACCAAGGTCAGCAGTCAAGCCGACGGACCACATAAGTTCATATGTTGGGGCAGCCTAACTCTGAGCACGAGCTTTGCTCTAATTGGCTGCCCTCGACGTCCTAAAAACTACAAGCTGAACTTTCCATGGCCCTGTATTGCTACAGCTACAACACTGCAGTGAATGTGCAATAAACATTCATATCCACAGAAATGCGTCATGTCCGCCATCTTTCATGTGTTGAACTATGGATGAATGTAGGGTCAGTGATTCCCCGTACCTTCCATGTTGGCCATGTTGTGAGACGTCACTCACAGAATAACACATTTGCGCTTATGACCAAGGTGACGGCAGCACTACAACGCGGACACCCGCATCAGTTAATTCCTCATATACCTCACGTCGGAGCCACGCCCATAGCTCCGCAGTCATTCTTCACAGTCTCACACAGCACTGGCATATGCCACGCCAGCCCACTCCGCTTACGCTTACAGAAAAGGACAACTACACTACATGGCCCACATTTTCATTATAATGATCTGCTGGTCACAGGTCTAGTACGCCACAGCCACTCCCTCATGGCTGCTATACACCCATACCACACCCATCCAGCACAGGCATCACAGGACACGTGACCCTGCCAATAAAAAAGACCGAGTGCACGTGCTCGACACCATTTTAGAGTTGCTCGCAATGTATGCACTGGGGCTGGCACAGGCACAAAGACACAAAACGGTGAATTTCAGTCCACTGAGGTAAGGACATTGTAAGTGCTGAGCGGGTGTGGAGCCTGCGGTGATGGCCCGTCCTGGTGGTCCGTACACCTCATCTATTGTGTGCCCTGCTCGACCGTAGTGTAGGCCTGAGTCATGCACCAGGGGGGCGTACCACCACGTGCGTGCCCTAACTAGTCACTGAGTTAGTGGCACAGCAAGCACTGAGTGGGTGAGCAACCTGTGATGATGATGGGTGCACGAGTATGTCCTCTGCCATGCTGATATCAATACTCAGCACCAATTGTGAGACTTCCGGCTTGCAGAGCGGGGCTGCATGATGTGGAGGGTGCCCTGTCCGTGAAAAGGTGAGCAGTGAGGCCTGGGTGCGCAGCGGCGGGCAGATGCCCCTGGCGGCTGGAGTGGATGGGGTGCAGCAGCTTGGATACAAAAACCCGTCACAGTGATTTAGGCGTACACAGTCGTATATACCCTGGCTTTGCCCTGTCTTATTACATTTTGATAAAAAAAATTCAATAGCAGGACAGTTTTTAGAGTCAGTCTACTATCCGTGGTTCCTACATCTGTAGCAAACTAGTTGACTATATCTTTTTTCATACTTTGTACCCTTAAATTTACCATCAAATTTTGACAACCCTTTCTTTCTCTCTTTTTTTTATAAGGAGGTAGGGTGTGTTATGAGCATCGAAGCATGCAGACACGAGGGTGACATTCCTCTCACAGCTCGTGGCTGCCTCACATCGCTTTGGGAATGTTATGTTTTAAATGTGAGAAGGTTGGGACTTAGAAGTTAACAGGGATTCACTCATTCTTCCTTTATACTTGCTTCTTAAAAGACGTGTTCTGTCTTTTCATTCCTGCATACTGGACTTTCCTACAATTACTTATTCTCTGCTATCTTTCAGATGTGGACCTTAAGGGTGCACTATGTCCCTGCACGTGCTTGGAGACACATCGGTGACAGAAAGGTGAGCTGCAAAGATTTTCTCCAGTATCACTCTCACTCTTTCTCTCTCTCTCTTCCTCTATCCTTTGATGGACGCATGACGCACAATCTTATCTTCCTTTTTATCTAACAGGATGTGTTTCACAAATTGGCGCTCCCCCCTCAACACCACCAGAGCTGAACGCCTGTTGAACCTGCAATGATGCGTGGCCATCCTCAACGCCTGAGAAGGTTGCTTTGGCTCGTGGTGGACCCTCTTACACACACGCCAGTGGCAGAAGGTGAGCAGAGAGGCTTCTTTCCGCAGCAGCGAGCAGTCACCTCTAGGCGCTGGGAGTGGATAGTGTGCAACAGCCTGGCTGCACAAGAGCAGGCAAACACCTCTGGGAAGTGGGAGTGGATGGGGTACAACAGTGTGGGTGCGCAGGAACGAGAAGTCACCTCTGGGCAGTGGGAGTGGATGGGGTACAGCACCCTGAGCTCAAAAGAGCACACAGACACCTTCTTGCAGCGGGAGTGGATGGGGTGCAGCAGCCTGCGTGTGCACACGTGACACAGAGAATTACGCGTGTGCAGTTGTATGTACTCTACAATTACTAATTCTATACTATCTTTCAGATCACTAAACTTGAGGGTACACTATGACTCGGCACCTCGTTGGACACACACCAATGGCACAAAGGTGAGCTGCGAAGATTTTCTCCAGTGTCAACACTCACTCTCCATCTCTTCCTTTCTCTCTCACACTTTCTCTCTCTCTCTGGGGCATATTATCAAGCCCCTTATCACCGCCTTATGGGCACTTTTCTGCCGATAACGCGGCAATATGCGCATCGCTCTATTATCACGTTAATTGCCTTAGCGCTGCCTTGGTAATAGGGCCCCTGTCACGATAAACCTATCCTGAAAGGGACATGCAGCGGGTGTTGCGTCGTACACCGCAACACCCATTCACTTCGACATTGCCACCTATTATCAAGCTTGGCAATAATAGGTGGCAGCGCCGAACTTAAGACCAGAAAAATCCTGGTCTGAAGGTGGCGAAACGAGGAGATATGCTTCATTTCTCCTTGTTTTTGCTTTTTCCATGTGTGCTGCCTTATGCAAAAAATTCCAATTTGTAACTTACATGTGTACTGCATGAAACAGCACACATGTAAGTTACAAAATGGTATTTAAGGTTTGTTTATGTGCAGGAAGAAACTCCCTCCTTCTACATACACAAAACTTTCCTCCTTGCAGACACCTGTGCTGGTGGTAACTTGTAAAACTTATCTCCATCGCAAGGGGAAACGCTAGCCTGCACCATATCCTTGGTAATATGGAACAGCCCAGCATTTCCGAAGTGGTGAAGAGAGGCATTAAGCCAAGACGGCTAACACCTCTCTTCGCCACTTTGTTGATAATATGCCCCTCTGTCTCTTCCTCTCTCTCTCATTCTTTCTTTCTCTCACTTTCTCTCTCTCTCTTTCTCTTTCTCACTCTTTCTCTCTTTTCCTCTCTTACACTGTTTCTCTCTTCCTTGTATCTCACTCTTTCTTTCTTTCTTTCTCTCACTTTCTCTTTCTCTCCCTTCCTCTCTCTCACTCTTTCTCTCTCTCTCTCCCTCTCTCTCACTCTTTCTCCATCTCTTCCTCTCTCACACTGTTTCACTCTTTCTCCCTTCCTCTCTCTCTCTTCCTCTTTCTCTCTCTCTCTTTTCTCTCACACTCTTTCTCTCTTCCTTGTATGTCTCTCACTCTTTCTTTGTCTTACTCTTTCTTTCTCTATCTTTCTCTCTCAAACTGTTTTTCTCTTTCTATCTTCCTTGTATCTCACTCTTTCTCTCTTTCCCTCTTTTTCTCTCTCATTTGCTGGACGCATGACGCACCATCTTATCTTTCTTTTTGTCTTGCAGGCTGTGATGCACAAATTGTCGAGGGATGACACGCCATCGCTGTACATACTTTTATTTGTTGATGTTTTGTTTTAATAAAAAGTTTTACACACAGTTTTATTTGCTGCTGTTTTGTTTTGATAAAATATTTTATATGTAATCCATACATGACTAAGATTCTTATTTCTCCAACCTCACAAGTATCTTTTTTAATAAACTACAACACCAGCCGATTTGTTAGGCTCAAGATTTAAAAACGTTCCTGTCACATTTGTTTGTGGGGGTGAACGGGCATGGCGGACAAGGAGCTGCTTCGCAGAGGGAGACTTGCTGGCCCAAGAAGGTTGTTGAGGGTATGCTGGTGATGTGGGAAGAGAGTGCGTTACCTGCTTATGTGGGGAGAAGCAGCGTAAAAGCAATATCTCTCACAGACAGACCTACTGTATGTTCTCAGAATTGCCTCGGACAGATGCGAAGTGACGGACTCAATCACAAAATGGCTTTTCAATGCTCATACAGTGTGACTTATTAACAGTTCACACCCAGGCTCGCAGAGGAACAGCTGCGGCCCCTGGGCTCAACTCGCAGAGGGAGAACTACGGGCTGTCCGCTCCCAAAGGAACAGCAGCGTAGTTGCTCGGAGACGAAGAGGCTCAGCAGCGGCCTAGCTCGCAAAGGTAGAGAGCTGCGAGCCGACACAGTGGCTTCTAAAAGCATTTTTGTGAAGTGGTCATGTTGGGCAGAGGGAGCGTGAAGGGGGTATCACGCAGAGAGAGACCTGCAGTATATTTCCAGTCTTGGCTTCACAGATACAACTGCAGCCCTGAGAAGTCCCACCGGAACAGCTGCGAGCCCCCCAGTGGTTCGCAAAGGGACACAGACAGACCTACGGTATGTTCTCAGAATTGCCTCGGACAGGTGCGAGCTGACGGACTCAATCACAAAATGGCTTTTCAATGCTCATTTAGTGTGACTTATCAACAGTTCGCACTCAGTCTCGCAAAGGGACATCTGTGCCCCACAGCAGCGTACTAGCTTGCAAACGTAGAGAGGTGGAAGTCGACTAATGGGCTTCTAAAGTCATAACCGCAACCTAGTGATATAAGGCGAGGCAGCGTGAAAGGCATATCTCACACAGATGCCAGTGTTGCCTCGCTGAGGTAAAACTGCGGACCCGATGGCTTCTACAAGTAGACATGCGAGCTGATGGAGTAAATCACAAAATGGCTGCTAACACTTCCTGGTTTCAACAGTTCACAGCCAATGAGCCGCACGCTTGTGCTTGTAACCCCTCAGCCAATCACGTCAGAATTCTCAAATTTCTGTAAAATGTGATATTTCTCAAAAACGACTGAATGGATTTACACCATTTAAACAAAAGCGTGCGTTCTGGACCATCACATTTCTCCCTACCAAATTTGGCGTAATTCTGTTCAGCATTTTCACCTGTAGTCTTCTGTAAAGTTTTGTATGGAAATTCCATTGAGAAAACACGTTTTAGGGCCCTCTTTTCTCAGCCCCTACTAAACCATTCACCCCCAAACTTTCAATATAGGAGCTAATCAAAAAAAGAGAAACTTTTTGGATAATTTCATAAAGATTAGTCAAACGACGCCAAAGTTACAAGCACATAGAAGACTCCAGGAGGGGGGCCGCGCAACCCCCCTCCCAACATAATTGACGCCCCGGGGATGCACGGACCCCGGCGGACCCCCGCAACCCCTGTGAGCCCCTGCTATTATTTTTAAAGAAATACCCCCGCAAAATAGCCCACCTAAGGGCCTCATTAAAATAAAACGAGAGAAGCCGTGACCCCAGCACGAATATTTATCGGTTTAAAAAATAAAAAAATTAAATGATTTTTTGGGCCCTGGAGGTCCTCCTGGGACCCCCTGAGCAGACCTAGTGGGTTAGGGTTTTTCTATCCTGCCCCCTTCTCTTGTTTTATACCTCTGTTTCTCCGTTTTCAGGTGATTCGCTTCTACCGAGCCACAAGATGGCTGCCGATACTTCCTGGTTTGGAGTGCTAGCAGCCAATCACGAGTGAAGCCCGCACACGCGACTTAGGCTCCGCCCAAAACTCAAAACTTTTATTTTACTAATTTCTCAGCAACTACTGAACGGATTTACACCATTTTTAAAAAGGTTGCTTTCTGACCCAAGCACTAATTTTCTGCCCAATTTGGAGTAAATCCGTTCAGTAGTTTCGGCTGTAGCCCTGCACACAGTTTCCTATGGGAAATTGAGGTTTTGACTCTTATTTTTGAATTTCTCAAAAACTACTGAACGGATTTACACCCTTTAAAAACAAGTTTGCTTTCTGAACCGAGCTCTACCTATCTGCAAAATTTGGGGTAATTCCGTTCATCAGTTCGAGCTGTAGCTCGTCGCAAAATTTCCTATTGAAATTAAAAGAGAGAAAATGAGTTTTGGGACCCCCTGTTTTCTCAGCCACCACTTGACGAATCACCCCCAGAACTTTCAGGATAGGAGCTGACCTGGATAGACCTTGTTTTTGTAGAATTTCAGGAAGATTCGTCGAACGACACCAAAGTTCTTAGCAAATCAAAAAATGCTTTTCCTATGGAAACTAGGTTCTAACTATAACTACCTACTGGCGCCTGCCAGTAGGTAATTATATATATATATTTATATATACATAGATGCGGAGTTAATATATTAGTATTTCTCTCCTAATATTCCAGCCAACAACAATATAGGATTTATTCTTTCAACTAAGTAGTTATCAGCTATAAAATATTACTCATTTGAACATATAATGCATTTTGTGCAATCTGTCTAGCAGAAATCTTTTACCTTTATGGTCAAATATCTTCCTCTTTTCAATGTTTTAATATTAGGAGACCTTACGGGAGAGTCTGAAGATACTGGGTTGGAGTTGAAAGAAAAAGAAAGGAAGAAATTTGAGAAAGCAGACACCTATAAATTAACAATTACCACTAGACTCACAGATCATTGAATGCAGTGACTTTTTATGGCCTAAAATACCCTCGTGGCACCTTGTGTGTTAAAGAGGAGCCACCAAATTCATTTATAGGTTATTGCCATGTCAAACCATAGGTATAATGGTGTGTCAAACTAATTGCATAATTAATTTTCAGCATGTTATGCGCAACAAGGCTAGGAATGAGCCAAATATATGTTCTATTACCTGATATTGCCATTGTGGTACATGGTTGATTAATAATCTTTTAAATTACTGGTCTATTTATGAAACTTGAACATGCCTAAGAAACCTTCTGGAGGAAATTCTGGCATGTACAAGATCATCACCCTACCTTACTAGCCTTTTTAAGGTGATTCATCAGATAAAAAACGATTCATCAATGTTTTTGAAAGCCTGTCAAAGCCGCCCTGACGTGAATGATTTGGTGCCATCCCAACTGCTTTCATACAGTAATTCTTACATGTGACTGATTCTTCCCTATGCCTGCCTTGCTTTGAGCAATGATTGTGACATTAAACAGCAGTGCTGAAGAGTTCCCATGCCACACATGACACTTCCAGGCCTGTTTGGATTTGAAACCATTTCCACTTTGACTTATTAGAAAACAATCCTAGCTATGTGTAAAGTAGTTACTGATTGGATTTGAACATAAGAACTTCAGTATCAATTGAATTATGCATGCCCCTTTTGGTACAAGTACATTAGGATATACCATTGCGAGCAGATTTGTGACTGTTATTTAATGGTGGGTGATACCGTTCTTTTGTATAAGAATGTTAAAATGCGCACTAAATTCCCGATCATGTCTGGTTATTTTTCTGTGATCTCAAAAAGTAATGTCAGAAATGGTGTCTCTAGTTGGCAGTGGTTTGCTCCCTGACCAATTAGGGACCCTCACTCTAGTCAAGGTAAGGGAGTCACACAGCTTAAAAAAACCTGCTCACCCTCTTGGTAGCTTGAAACAAGCAGTTAATTTTATCTCAGGGGCAATGTGTAAAGCATTTGTACAAACACATACAGTAAAAAAAATTACAAAATGAGTCCACACCAGTTTAGAAAAATAAACAAAATGTATCTGAATAAAACATGACCAAAATGACACAGATGCAACATACACAAGTAAAGGTATCACTTTTAAAAGGTTAGAAATGGTTCAGTTCATAGGAATCTATAGATGGTCACTTTTAGCACAAAGTACCTGAGAGGTGTCAAAATCAAATTTTAAAACAGGTGCCAAAAAAATAAAGCAATGCAGCGTTTCCCTACTCCTAGGGGAGGTGATGCGTTGGTTCCTTACTGTTAGAGAAGTTGATGCGTCATTTCCTTACTGCTGCGTGGGAGAGGTCATGTGATGATTCCTTTCTGTCCAGGGAGGTGGTGTGTTGGATCCTTACTGGAAGGGGAGTTGATGTGTCGATCGCAGGACATGCGGCCTCGGTTCCTCACTTCTGGGCAATGTCGATGAACAAATCAGTGCCCAGATATGATGAGTTGAAAATCTGAATGCGCTGTGTCCATTCCACAGCTGCAAAGCAGGTGCTGCATTTGGGTTGGGGCAGTGCATCACTGACTTCAGTGATGCGGTGCTCGAAACCCATGCTGCGGTGCTTGTTCTGACGTGTTGCCATGGAAAGCTGCAGACTGTGGTGAAAACCGTGGACAATACACTGATCGGGAACTACACTGCGGTGCTGGCAGCAGTGTTGTGTCAAAGTTTGTAGCAATGTGTCAATATAAACAGATTCTGGGAGTCAATGCATGCATTTTCTCTTCAGATTCTACTTCCAAGGGACCAGGAACTGGATCTGGCACCACTTGGCAAGTCGGGGCTCTCAGCAGAAGGCACCTACCAGGCACTGGTAGGTGACGTCTTTGATGGTCCTGAGACTTCTCAACAGGAGGCAAGCATGCACAAGCCCTTGCATTATATTGGAAGATTAATGTTGAAAGCAAAGTCGAGGGGGAGAGGAGCACGAGCAAAATATACCCACGACCAGTCTGGCAGAGACAGCAAGCTCTCCTGACTGCATTCCTAGTTTCAGCGGCCCCTAGCGGTGCTCACGTCACTTTTAAAGACGTTCCTGTGGTGATAGGAGCTTCGCCTTATCTACAAGGCAGCGTTGAGCCACATAACGTGGCTTTTAACACCGCCTTGTAAATTGGGTGCCCTTTTACGCTACACTTAGCCTGAAAGGGGTAGGGCAATGGGTGTTGCGGTGGGCGTTTCACCGCAAAAGATATTGATTTCGATGCTGCCCCCTATTTACAAGGGCAGTGTAAATAGGAGACTGAACCAAAATAAAGACCAGGGAAAACCTGATCTTAACTTGGTTAAACAAGGAGAAATGCTTTATTTCTCCTAGTTTTTGCTGTTTCTATGTGGCATATCAGCAACACCCGTCGATAATTATCGCTCAGCGCTCTTAGCGTGAGGATAATTATTGCCGGGTAACGTGGATTTTTATCGCTGAGATAGCGTACTATTAGCAACGCTTATCTCCTCAGTGATAAAAATCCTCACACTAACTGCCTAACGTGAGATTATCGCTGGAAACCCAGCGATAATCTCACGCAATGTGGCATTAGCTTGCTGATAGGGACTCACAAACTTAGCCATGATATCCACCTTCCATAGGATATCATGGCTAAGTCAGTCCTGAAGCAGGCGTACGGAAAGTAGCGATAACAGGTGTTATCGCTTCTTTTCCTGACGCTATGCTTCATAGCGTGGGGCTTGATGATAGGAGAAATGTCGCTTAGCGACATTTCTCCTGTCATGTTAGGTCAGGAACGCCCACTTTGCATCTCATTAGAGATGCAAAGCTGGGCGTTAGGAATCCCGACGCTAAAGCAAGGTTTCACGCGTTAGCGTGGCCTTGCTAATTAGGCGATAAAATTATCGCCGCTTTTCGGCCGATAACGGCCGCAAAAGAGGCAATAATTTTTTATCGCCTGCTTGTAAATATGCCCCTATGTGTGCTGCATTGTGCATGTTTGCAGTGATTGTTTATGTGCAGGAAGGCACACCTTTCTGCACATAAACAATCATTCCCTCAACACAGGCCCCCTTGCACTATGGTGCAAGGGTGCCTACTTTGCGCTAGGCAGCTGAGTTTAGCGCCAGGGCAAGAGAAAACGCAGGGAAGCACCATATCGTTGTAAATACGGTGCATCCCTGTGTTTTCAGAATGGCAGAGCATGACGTTAGCAATTTTTGCTTTACACTAAGCTTCGCCATTCCCTTATACATATGCTTTCTTTACAAAGATGAACACATTGGTATGTTGAGGCATATATATTTACAAATGTGTGTGTGTATGTGTGTGTGTATATGTGTGTTTGTGCGTGTGAATCTTCAGTGAAAAAACTTTCTTAAGAGAAAACTAGGATTTCTGTGGTTCATAAGATATTAATGTTTGTCAAAAAACAATTTCTGAAATTCCTTGAAAAAAAACAAGTTTAAAGTGATGCTGTGGTTATGAAACAGACTTCACAGACACACACACGCATTTTTCCTTGACGTTCAGCTCAACCGCTTATTCTGCTTTGGTTAACCCAGCCAATTTTTTTTTTAAAGAAACAGTTTTGGGAAATCAGCACTTGAGGAAGCAGTATGCTTCGTATTGTTAATGCAAAGTGAAGGTGGCAGTAGAACCTGTCTGACACGTTTCCTCTTTCTGCCACAAATAGCCACTCAAAAGTGGCCCATATCCACTTGCACATTCAAAATGTACAGATGCCTTGTGGGATCTCCAGTGAATATGTTTCTAATATTTGTCAAGATTTACAACGGCAAACTCCTAGTTCTGCACCTCACGCCAGTTCCAGTAAGTCTTGTTCCTACGCAAACAACACCAGCGACTGCCGTTGCGTGACGCCTCTGTTCTCCACGTCCAAGATTGATTTCCACGAATGGGGGTGCGCCAGGTATTGAAGTCCAGTAGGCTGTGAGTGGTGTCAAAAAAGTTCTTTATTTCAATTTCATAAATCAATTCAGTAATAAGCAAAGCTCAGCCAACGCGTTTCATTCCCTCAAAGGGAACTTCATCAGGGCTTAAACGTTAATTCTGATAGTATTCAAATGTCGAATTGGTTGTGCAGAAAGTTCATTTCCAGTATATATGCGCTAGAAATCCTCAGAGTTTTGACCGGACAAGCACTTGTGTCGGTCTCTTAATGCAGGCCTTAGTATGCCTGTAAGCACTCCGAGGATTTCCAGCGCAATATACTGGAAATGAACTTTCTGCACAACTAATTCGATATTTGAATATTATCAGAATTAACGTTTAAGCCCTGATGAAGTTCCCTTTGAGGGAATGAAACGCGTTGGCTGAGCTTTGATTATTACTGATTTGATTTATGAAATTGAAATAATGATCTTTTTTGACACTACTCACAGGCTACTGGACTTCATTACCTGGCGCACCCCCAATCGTTGAAATCAATGTTTCTAATATTTACCTCCAACAGGATAGAAAAATGCTACTGTTGAAATCCTGGACAGTTAATGTCGCATTTTCGTTTCCCTAATACAACTTTAACAGTGAACTCTATCGTGCATAGATATAATAAGTAGGAAAAATTCCATGACAGACGTTTGGTGCCCTCTAGTGGGCTGTTTAAGAAATGCTGTACTGGTTATCAAAAACCAAAAGTTTATTTTTACGGCTTTCTCTTTGTTGTGCATTCCTAGGTCTAGCCTTTGAGTTGGTTCAAGCTGTTTGTTTGCAATATTACCTATTGTTAGCTTTATTTGCCGATCCAACTTGAGATAAATAGAAAGAAATGTGCCCGCGCAAATTTGTAGGTGGGAGCATGAGTGCTGCAGGATCAGAGAATCAGCAGTGCATAAAGTGAAGGAAAAAACACCTAATCCAACGGATTGCTTTTATTTTGTAAAATGGATTCACAAATCCTCTGTGGCTTCCTGCATCTGTGGCGAATACATGAATTAACAGTCCAGTTAGCTCTAAAATGTAAACTCTTCAGGCCATATTTCTAGATCATATCATGCAGCGCAGTAAGTGACCTTAATGCACTGCGCTGTAGGATGGGGATTCAAGCCAGCCTGGCTGATGAGGTGTGATGCCCCGAAACCGGTCCCAGGATGCTTGCTTCCGGTCCAGGGAGGACCTGGCTTGGCAGTTCGGTCTGGGCTGTTCCCAGGGGGCACAGGGTCAAGACTGATTTGCATATGGCTGGGTCCAAACTGGGGTGGCGTAGTGGGCAAAGAACAATGGATTTAACCCAGGTCTTTTGATTGGAGGAGAATGTTTGATTTGCTCTGCATTCCGTCCATCATTATGCCCAGAAGTGGGTCTCGGGCTCACTGTGCCCCTGGATTCAAGCTAGCCTGGCTGATGAGGGGTGATGCCCCAAAACCGGTCCAAGGATGCTTGTTTCCAGTTCATGGAGGACCCGGCTTGGCAGTTAGGTCTGGACTGTTTCCATGAGGCACAGGGTCAAGACTGATTTACATATGGCTGGGTCTGAACTGAGGTGAGATAATGAGCAAAGAAACGATGCACTTAACCCAGATCTATTGACTGTGGGAGAATATTTGATTTGCTCTGCATTCTGTCCATCATCTGTGTGGCTTTCGCAGGATAGGGAAAGGGCAGGAATGTACAATGAATTCTTGCCTTTTCCCTGCGCTGGCACACAATGTTCTGCCTAGTGCCAATGCAGGCACCTTTTCACCATGGTGAAAGAGTACCTGCTTTGTTAGCAGGATTGTTTTTGCGCAGGAAGGGGCACCTTCCATTTACTGATTAGTGGCCCGAGAAGATGGAGTCCCCAGGGTCTTTTA
The DNA here is from genome assembly GCF_964204655.1 of Triturus cristatus. Classification (NCBI taxonomy): domain Eukaryota; kingdom Metazoa; phylum Chordata; class Amphibia; order Caudata; family Salamandridae; genus Triturus; species Triturus cristatus. The sequence goes on along the minus strand of NC_140582.1, from coordinate 1,196,729,225 downwards.
TGCTGAGGAAGGGGGGCAACGCCTTCCTACCTCCCCCTAAATAATGAAGGTATTGCCCCCCTTGCGCGTGACCCACCTGGTGTGTCTGGCTTTAAATTGTGTAGGAGCCACCTCACTTTTTAAAATGTTGTTGTGGATTAATGGATCACGGAACAATGTTTATCACAGAAAAATGTTTTTGACCCCAGGCAGTGTCCGGGAAACAACCTTTCCAATGCAGTCTTTACATCGCACTACCTTTACATATCAGTCATTACATCCTTTACATCGTATGTCATTACAAAGCAGCTTTTACATCAGATGTCACTACAAGGCATGTGATTACAACGCATGTCACTACAACGCAGGCATTACATTGCAACTCATTACAATGCATACTATTACAACGCATAGTACCCTTACACTATCCAACACTTTCCCTACTGTTGCACTCACTGGAGTTAGAATAGTAATTTTTACCCCTACACAATCCAACACTTACCTACTGTTGCACTCACTGGAATTAGAATAGTAATTATTACCCCTGTTCTATCCAACACTTACCTTAAATGCAATGTAATGGTATGCATTGTAATGGTATGTGTTGTAAAGGTATATTGCGATGTAATGGAATGATTTGTAAAAGTAGTTTCTGAAAATGCGATGTAATGGCATGCGATGTAAAAGAATGCAATGTAAAGGATGTTGCGATGTAAAAACTGCGTTGTAAAGGCATGCATTGTAAATGTATGCGTTGTATCATCATACATTCACCTGGGACCCCACCACTAGGCCTAGGGGATCAGGGGATCCCTACCCTTTATGTCTTTTTTGTAACTTTCTTTTAGGACTCAGAACTGAGTCACAAGTCCTAAGAAGGCTGCCACAATATCTTTGTTCTGCGTTGTGAGGTGTACAACATTTTTTAACATTAATAGCTCAAATACTACAAACCGGATTTGCACCAATTTACAATAAGATCTCTCTCTGGACCAAGATCTAGCTTTCTGCTAAATTTGGTGTAAACCTGTTCAGCAGTTTGGGCTGTAGCTGTGTCTAAAGTTCAGATGGAAAATGAATGGGGAAACACATTTTGGGACCCCCCTTTTTTCTCAGCATCTGTTTGACGGATCACCCCCAAGCTTTTCAGGAAGGAGCTGAAGTTAAAAACAAATTGCAAGGGGTGGGTTGTGAAGATTCGTCAAGAGACGCCAAAGATATAAACAAACCAAAAAATGCATGATCCTAACTATAATTACCCAGTGGTGACAGCCACAAGGTCGAAATGTGTGAGCCACCTCCTAATTTTTCATTCATACACTGAAAATGTACAATTATTCATTTATTAATAACATGTGCACTTTGCCTAAATGTGCCAGAAACAAATGATTGGTCTCTGAGATGGTTGGTATTGATGCTGATGCGTCCAAATATAAATCTATCTCTAAGACATGATCCAGTAATCACTTATCGATAATTTTTTTAATACCCCATAGAAATGACACAAAATATGTGCCCTCCACTATGCCACAGTCATATACACCCATGCACCCCAAATATATATCACAGAATGTCTTGTAAAGGGCCAAACCTGTAAAACAAAATATGCAAAGAACGGAACAATGTATGCATTTGTAAGTGGATTGTGGTGCCCTATGGTAGCAACCATGCCAAAAACACAATGCTACCCACATAGGAATTCTGCTGTGTGCCTTGTGAGCGCTATCTCACCAGGGCGTCATACCTGATAATCTCTCAGAGGAGTATTTGTCTCACCAAGCACACGTGAGCAGATCCCACTATTGGTGTACCTATAGCAGCACTATCCTAGCAGATCATTGGCTGTCTGCAGGGCGATGGAGATGAACAGTGCCATGCTGCCTTCTGAGTCAGAATGCGATGTGCGGCCCAATGTGAAGTCTTCACTGGTAGGCGGTTGGTTGTCCTTGATACAAGTCGCCAAGATAATCATGCCTTCTGACTCTCCAAGGCCTGCCTCGACATTGAGGCTGTTGTGTTCCTGTGAGATGAACTTGGTTTTGAAGTTGTGCAAAAGTGGTGGTGCATTCCGTTTGCAAGGGTGTAAGTGTCTCTAGGGAGGCCTCATAGCGTTTGACACTGTTAGCCTGTTTTTTATGATCATCTCAGAGGTGGCAGATGTCAGTTGTAATTGTCCCAGTCGTTGTTCTATTGCCACTCTGGACTCCCATATTTAATTCAGGATACCATCTAACTTATCTTGTGGAGGGTCAGCGACCGTGGGGGGTATAAAATCCTCCATTATTATTGTGGAGGAGCCATCTGAGTGGACTGATTGGGATCCGATACGGTCACATAATTCAGCGACTTTGCCCCTCGTGTGTCCCATGTCGTAATTTTAGAGGGTGAACCCCGTGGGTATAGGCCTACCCCTGGATCCTCAGACAATAGTGGACACACACGCAGAGTGAGGCAGTATGGGTGAAATACCCTGAGTGGTCATTCACCCACACTGCCCTGAGGAGTGCTACAACGATATGTATTGTCGGGTTTAGTGACGGAAAATAAAGGATTGTTCATTGGAGAGGTACATTTTTCAATGATCCCTGGTATTCAAGATGATCTAAGATCGCCCTGACCTGTTTTTTAGCTTCTTGCTTTATTGGAAATTGCCTCTGAGCATTAGGTGAAACTTTTAACGGGATCACATGGTAGGTTGATTCCTCGTCCCACCTAGCGTGATTTTTGTACAGTGCTGGAGCTTGGGCTACTGCCCACTCCTGTGCATATGTATGTTTAAGGTGAACGGGAACATGGTCGGAAAATGCAGGAACAATTATACTTTCTACCCAGGGGCACTCCATTACAAATGCTGGCGGCCAATCTTGTTCTGGTAACAGAATGTCATAACCAGATGATAAGTTCTTCCAAAAAAGACCTTTTATTTCCTGGGCTGGTCGCCCCAATTCAGAGTGTTATTTCATGTAACTTATGTGGGGTGCTCACCCTGGTGTCTGGTGTTTCCACCATGATGTAATCATTCAAGTCCGCTGTCACCAGAAATTCCTTCAGGTTCTGGAGAGCTATGGGTTACTTCTGCTGCACTGTCTAGCATCGTCAGAGCCCATTCCCCATTCAGAAGTTGTGCCCTCAGAAGTCTGGGCATGTCTGATTATCAGACCAGCAACTTTCTTTTTCTTAAATTGAGGTTTTGATTTTTGCTTATCTTCTTTTTTAGAAGTAAAGTCTAGAGCGAGCTGCTTGTCACTGGACTGTGTGCGCTCCTCTTTGTGTTCTGACCGTCCTTCTCTCTCAGAGCTTTTCTTCGAGCCCTGAAAGGAACGAGACAAACGTGTATCAGTATCCTGATACCTGTCAGGTTTCCTAATATTATCCCTATTCCAAAGGTTGTACCTCTTTTCAGAGGGCACCTGTGGAGGGGGCCTACGTCGGGACTGAGATCTTTTGTCTTTAGAGTTTTGTTTTTTATTATCCCACTTCTTTTTGGAAGAAGTCTGTGTCTGCTTAGAAGTGTCCTTTTCGGGACTTCCCATTAGTTAAGGTTTTAAAGCTTTTCCCCCCAAACTATCCCTGCCTAATTCTGCATACGCAGTTTCAATTATTTTGGGTAGTTCATTTTTCTGTTCTGTTGGAGAGAACTCCTGTAGGCGTTGGCAGATTGACACCGATGCTGCTTCCCCTTTAATGTTAGCTAGTATTATGGCTGATACCTGGTAGTAGTTATTTAATAACCTCATCCCTAGGTTCAGAGCAGGCTCTGCTCCGTACTCATTTTGTATTTGCCATAATACATCTGGTATCACTGCTAATGAAGGAATACCATGAGTTCTGGCATATATGGCAGCAAAGACTGTACCCCAAGAGGTACAATCCTCTAACTGTGGTTTAATCCCCATGGGCAACCAGATTATTAACATTCTGTGTTTTTCAAACGGTGTTGTATTTGGGAATCCTGCTTCTAACTGGGTTATTTTCTGAGCTACCCACAAAGGAATTTGTTCACATTTTGTTGGCAATTTACCTATTACTGTGTGTAATGTTTGTGGAGTAAATTTAGTAGCTGTGCTGTGTGTAGGAGCTTCATTTGGTGTGATTACTGTTGCTTGGACCGCTAGTGTTCTCATATCGAATTGTGTCATATTTCTGTAAAGTTTTATCAACTCTTTGTGTTGAAAAAGCAATTCATTATCTGGCATTGTGTCAATGTCAGGATGTGGTGCATAGGTCACTAATATCGGCCATGTTGCTCCTGGTCTTCCTAAAAGACCAAGTCTTGCTATTCTTTTTGAGTGGGGAAGGGCGCCATTAAACCAGAAAGTATGTTCCTGGTAGGTAAGCGGAATTTCAATCTCCTGAAACGGAGTTTAGACCGCTGGGACTTCTTCATGTGTGTAATAATGAAAGGTTTTTGTTATAGCATAAGCCCCAGGGAATGTAACCAATTAATAGAACACCTCTGTTTGGAAATCTTCATGTGCCTCTATCACGAATATTACTACACCTTCTCTGGGTAGTAACCCATGTTTGACAAGTTTAACTGTCAATGTGTGCCTTACATTGGCTGCAATATGTATTGCATCGGCATCTTCCTCCTCTTCTGGAGGAAGTGCTTGTGTCATTGGGTCTAAATCTCTGTTTACGGTAGTCACTGTGTTTAAGACACTGAATAACTGTCGAAGGAAATTAAGATCAGGTGTTTTTGCACAATTTTGGGGAAAATGTTCTTCAAGCTTGATTAACCAACAGCCAATAAATAGGATATCTTGCCTACTCAGCTGTGGTGGAGTTTTTGTGCCCACCCACTCCAGACGTCTCTGGTTTTTGTGAGTGGGGGTCTCTGAGAATAAGCATGACTGAGCTACTCAGATTCCACTATTAAATAAGTATCGAACCAAACGTTGGTGGCGCCATGTAGTGTAGTTTCTATAGCAGCCCTGCAGGATCTGCGCTTTTGGATAACATACACTGTGGGTCTGGTGGTAGACTGACTCTGAGCACCCCCACCGCGTATGTGCGCCTTGTTTGCATTAGCTAGCTCACAGTGCCACTAGGATCTCCTTTTATAAGAGAGATTAGTTTTTGGCAACCTCAGAACACAACAGCCCTGATTCCTCAGACTCGTGGAAACAATTTACTACTTCTCACCCAGTCACTCGTGCTTGCTCATTTGGTCTCAGAGGGTTACACAGAAGAAACAGTCGAGCTTGTTTACAATAAGAATTTATTGCACTGTTGTTCTTCTGGTGTAAAATATATGTGCTGCTACAACTGTTACACAGTAGCAGAGATATATGATCCACAGTACAGTAAATAAAAAGTAATAGTACAGTTCTACCATTTTGCAATAGTCATGAACATATACATGAATATAAAACACATTTATAAAATGAAGCGCATACTCCTACGACGCTTGTCTAGATGTACATAATCGTACCTAGCATGTGAGTAGGTGTGAAAGAGCTAATAAGCCTAGGAGCCAAGAATCCCGCTAGGATTTAGTTGAACCCCATTACCTGAATAATGTGAGTGTGGGACCTCGTCCTGGACTTGAGTTGGACACCCCGCAAGGGATGGTTAGACCACTGTCAGCTGGAGCGACTGCAAGCAGGAGCCTCAGCATCTCTGGTCAGTGTGTCGGTATGGAAGTCTCGGTTCCCTCTAAGTACTGATAGCAAGAGGTGCTGTATTTATACAGAGTCCCTTTGCCCCTTGTGCGAGTGTTAGCCATTGTTTAGTATGAGGATGACGTATAGGATTAAACCTTGTGCGTAGATAGCGTAGATAGGAGAAAGGTGAAGTATACCACTGGGTAGTATTCTCATAAATTATTCATATGTGCTAAGGATGATGTCCTAGCATTATATAATGGGAAAAACCCTCCTTCTGCCTAGAACTAGGTGAAAGGTTTAGTCCATAAAATGCGTTCAATCCTTATAAGGCGTTCTGACCCTATAAAGCGTTCTGTCCTTATGTGGCTTTCTGTCCTTATAAGGCTTTATGTCCCTAAAAGGCTCATTCATGTGAAATGTAGGGAAGCCAATGTAGGTGAAAGGGTACGATGTTCCCTGGACCTATATTAGAGTACCTATATGAAACATAACAATCTCGCAAGGGGGGTGGTATAGTAGGGCCGCCCGAGGCACCAGGATAAGACTGCATGAACACGAACATTAATGCTCCACACAGTCTCAATGCAGGTGTCTTCTATTATCATGTGTAAGTGCCTCCAAGAGCACCCCCCGAGGCTGTGGATGTCAAATAAGGTATGAGGTAGTGTCTACAGTAGCGACACAGGGAGCAGTCCTATAGGGACAAAGGTGTAACAGGGGGTAAGTACAGGTCCGTCTATGCAGTACTGGCTTGTGCTTGCACCATTTCAACGGCCACCAAGGACAGGAAGGGGAGATAGCAATGTTTTCGGGATGGGCCCAATCATGGGATTAATTGCACCCGGGGAACACCAACGGGGCATGCAGCATGCAGGTAAGTGACAGAGGGTTGTGCCCCAGAAGAGCACACACATCCGGTGAATTCATCAAGGAGCCTCGCCTAGTCCCAACGAGTCAGCAGCCTAGTCCGATTCTATTGTCTTCCTGGCAGTAGCAGCAGACCTCATAACCTCTTCCCGCAGGGCCCACAGCTCCTCACATCTCTCCACTGGTCGACCTAGGGAACTCTCTGTGCGCCGCTGCTGCGGCTTCTCCGACATCACCCTTAACAGAGCTGCACGGGCAGGGTCTCTGCAGCTACCTCAGGTGGGACACCAGCCACAGCTCCCATTACCTGCGTCAGAGGGTTTCCAGCCCTGTCAAGTACCACGCATCAAGTGTTAGACTAACGCATTTCAGTGAGATGGTCCGCATCACTGCACTGAAATGCAAAGTCACGCATATTTAGCGCCTTCCTAAGCTGTCAAGCACCTGGAGCGCTGGCTGCTAACCCACCATTTTTTACTGTGTTAACAGTGAAAGTGCAGATCCCCAGCGTGCACTGTACACTGCTCCTGACAGGCTTGGGGAGCTGCCTGTGCTCGAGGGCAGCTGCTATTGTTACAATGTAAGACCTCATTATAGGATTTGATTCACCGCGGGACTGCAGCATTACCATTTCACTGATGTGGGAGGAGTCAGTGAGTGCCCAATTGCTATGAGACACTGACAGACAGCCTGTGAGGTCAGGTGTGAGTCTCTGAGACTCACAGTGATAGGCAGGTGGGTCTACTGCTGCTGCCCAGCGCGGCAGTTGAATTAGAAAGTTTGCCTACTCAGCTTGCGGCAAACATGTAGGCTAGGACAGCCTCTAAGAACCATGGCACCACTGGCAGCTGATTGAACCACAAACTGGTGGCCGGAGTGGTTTGTAGCTGCCCAGAAAACATTTCTGACTGTGCAGCTTTGTAGCTGAGCCGCGACCTTCAATCATGCCAGGCGGCAGGCGTCACCGGGGGCGGGGTCCGTGTTGTGGATGCTGGCCAGCACTGCCTCTCACCGGCCCTCGACGCAGGAAGTGGCCAGCTTAGCCCCAGATGTATCATGATTTTAAAGTTTATTATAATTATTTTTCAGCATTTGTGAAGTGCATAGCTACCCAAAGGCATCCCAGAGCTAGCAGCATCAGGCAGAGCAACAGGCGAATAGTTATCAGGCCGTATTCTGAAGCAGCCAGGTCTTCAATAGCCTCCGGAACGAGAGATGATGAGTAGCTGAGGAGAGGTGTGGAGGGAGGGTGTTCCATAATCTGTCAGTGTTATATGAGATAGAGCGGCCTTCGGATCGAGCCCTTTTCGTTTTGGAGACTGATGCTAGGAATAGGTTGGCTGAGCGAAGTCGTCTCAAGGGGTGAAAGAAAGTGATGAGAGAGTGGTTAATTGTGGGTCTTTTGCCCCAGAGGATTTTTTGGGCTATGCACAGTGATTTGAATTGTATTCTTTCGTTTATTGGCAACCAATGTAGTTTCTTGAGGGCAGGCTCGGCAGACTGAGTTTTGGGGGTATTGAGCAGCAACCTGGCTGTACATTTCTGCACGACTTGGAGTTTTCTTATCGTGGATATCGGGGCACCGAAGTAAAGGGAGTTCCCATAGTTCAGGTAGGAAAGAACTAATGCCTGGATCATGACTCTCCTAGCACACATAGGAAGGAGAGGTAAGATTTTCGGGAACAGTCTGAGGATGCCATAGCAGGTTGCAGCCAGCTTCACTGCTGGGTGGTCGAATTTGAAAGACCTATCCAGCCAAACACCCAGGCTTTTAATCTTGGATTTAGGGGCCGGCGGGGGGCTAAGACAGTTTGGCCAACCCAGTCCGAGACTGGAGATAGCGTGGTTGCCCATGACCATTAACTCAGTCTTGTCTCCATTGAGCTTCAGACAAGAGTGTTCCATCCATTTGGCCACCTTCTCCAGGTAGGCTTCCAGGTCAGAGGGGAGGTTCTAGGAGTGATTTAGAGCGACCACCAGTTGTGTATCGTTGGCATATGTAACGCTGTGGCTCCCATGTAGCAGGACTAACTTGGCTAGGGGTCTCATATATACATTATACAATGTGGGGCTCAATGAAGAGCCTTGAGGTACTCCGCAAGTGAGTGAAAAGCTCTTGTGGGTGTTACTTCCTCAAAAACCTGGAATGATCTGTTGTCTAAGAAGGACTAAAGCCAGGTGATGACACCACCTGAGACTCCGACATTTCTAAGTCTGTTGAGAAGGATGTCATAGTTGACAGTGTCGAAAGCGGAGAAGGATAAAGGCAACTGCTCCCACCTGGTCGAGGATTTTCTTGGATTCCTCGACTACTGCGAAAAGGGCGGTTTATGTGTCATGTGGTGGTCGAAATACGGTTTGGGAGGCATTTGATAGGGTGTGTGTTTATAGGAACTAAGAGAGAATCTTGTTGACGTATTTTTTTAAGATCTTGCTTATCCCAGGGAGAAGCCAGATGGGATGGTAGTGTCGTGAATAAAATATTACGCTCTCAGAATTTCAGTATATAAATAAGATCATGCATAAAGCAAGAGGCTGAGTCTGTGGTATCAGGTTCATAAAGGGCTTTATTCCAATAACTCGAGTCAAAGGGAGAATATTAGCATCACCACAAAGGATCTGGAAGGGACTCAAAAGTATTCTCAATATTCTCAAAACATTATTCACAGAGTACAGTATATATACATTTCTCAATTGTACGTAAGCAAAAGAGCAAGAGAGAATGAGATAAGAGCATGTGGGCGTGTAAGTAGGCGTGAAGGTGGGCGTCCATGTGGGCGTCCACTTGATGATAATGGGTAATTTGTCATGTGTGGGTGGATACCTGGAGGGGGTTGCGTGATCTGCTGGAATTGTACTGGAACTTTGCCTTACTTGTGCTCAACTCGAGCATGACGTGTAACTGACGTGGGGAGGGTTGCTATGCAACCGGACAAGTCTGGAAGTGAGGCCTTCAGTGAGTGAGGCCTTCAGTGTCAGAACGACCAGCACATCTTGTATTATCTGATATCCGATGTCTGGAGCAGGGACTGATTTGTGACATAGGTTGCTCATCACCAAGAGCCGATGTGGCATCTATTTCTTCATTTACTTCATTTACTGCAGAGGCCTTACATGGGGGCTATGGGCTTTTCACTGACGTGAGCTTTGTAATCACACAAAAAGAGACAGAAAGGCTAGGCTTTCTCCTTTGCAGATGGGTCATGTTTAAATTCCTCCTTCTCCAGGCAGGAATGTATTTCTCGAGGAGCGGAGCAGATAACTTGAAGGCTGAATACAGTTTTGGCAGGCAACAAGCCGGGCCAGGCACCGTTAGCCGCGCAGGAAGTAAGACAAAGGTCATTGATACAGATGCAGGTCCAGGCTGGAGCATTCAGAGGCAGAAGGCAGGAAAAGGCTCGATGGCAGAATTCAGGGCCTAACTTGCCAGAGCTGAAAAACGTGAAAAGTACACCATATAAAGACGGTGGCAAGGCATACTTAGGAACGGAATATTCGACCCATTCAGGGCGGATCTGAAAGAGGACATGTTGATGTTGGACACAATTGTATTTGCGTCTTCATAGCTTGAAGTGGAGGGAACATACATGTACTTGTAGCATGTACATGGAGCCGTTGGGGTCTAAGATAGGGGACACAATTGATCATAAAAATTCATATTTCCTCATTCCCTCCTTGTCCCCTACGGACCCTTCATGAGATATCGATCCTCAGGAATCCATCAATCTGTTCATGTAACATCATTTGCTCTTCTTTCTTCTTCCGGGATTTTGAATGAGAACTTGAACGTGGAATACATGATGTGGCACACAGGCCGCAAATCGCTGGCCCACATTGTAGACACAGGCAGCAACTGAATATTATTAATAGTATCAACCCACAGACGGTCAACACTTTCCATCCCCAAGCCGATATTAATCCCCAGAGCCAACCGGACCATGTCCACGTGCCTGGGTCTTGATGTATGTTATGGGCAATCTTGTGGAGCCTTGTTATTGTTTTGTATACAGACGGTGCGTTATTAGGAATGAAAGAAATGATATGTAGCACGTCCCACCCCAGTCTAAGGGCAGTTGCACATAGGCTGTCTGGCCACAAATAAAGTAGGTGTGTCGTGATGCTCTGAAATAGGACTTTCCTTTGTCTTTGAATACTATTATAGTATCACACTCACTGTGCCCCAAATGTACTGAGCCTTCTTTTCTGACACACAAGTTCCCTTTTACTGGCAGAACAGTAATTGAAGGCGGACCTGACATGTGTTGGGGCTTTACGTTCAACACTATAAAATCGAGGGTCGCATTTCCTTGCAGATACTCTTCATTTTCTAGATCTGTACCTTTCATTTGGGGAAGTCCCTCTTCATCTGGGAAACATGCTTTGTTCATGACTTTATTCAAGTTACCCCATACCCACTCGCCCCTACACTCCTTGTCTTGACATTCTTTGGCATCACCGTTGATGGATGTCATTAAGGCAAACCATGCTGCGCAAGAACCATTATGGGAGAACGGAAAAGGAAAAAGAGGCAACACTCCCTTTACCTTCTGATACGGGGGAAATCGGCCACAGACCCAGCAGTCTGTAGCATTGCTAACCTGATGTGAATGGTGCAGCATCTGAATAAAGGTATTGCTGCGTAAGGCAAGTCGATATGATAACTCATGGGATGGCAGATCACTAAATGTGTGCTTTATGGTATCATTAGTGGAGGAGTATAAGAGTGAGGCAATAGGAGAAAAAATAGCATGTAGTATTAAGCTGATACATATTATCGTGATGCACAGAAGAGATAGAAAAATCACAGTCACTATACATCTACCACGTAATATTTTACAGTATTTGCTTCTTATCTTGCTCTTTTTTTTTTAATGTTATTGTCCAAGATCTTATGCAAGCCAGAATACATGTTCAACCGCTTCACCACCTAGTGGACTTAATTGATCAAACGGGTTCTGACTTTTTAGATCTAAGTTTAACTCCTGCTGGGGAGTCTCCTCTAGAAAAGGGGGCTCAAAGTCCAAGCAGTCAGTGTTCTTTTGGAAAGTACAGTTATTCCCAAAGTAACGTTTGCAATGATGTATCCATCCTTTCCGTCCCTCGACTTTAACGGCGGTCCTTGTTGTTAGCAACACCAATTTCGGCGTCTTCCACCTCGGCTTAAGAGGGCTTGATCTATCAAAGTTCCGGATCAGCGATGGAGTGTCCCTTGACCTGGGTGTTGTCAGGGAAGGCGGCAGCAACCTGCGAACAACAAGAGAGTAGTGCAGACATCAAGGAAGCCAGGTAATCTGTCAGCATGTTACTATCAACATCAGTAATCTTTTAGGCATTGGAGTGCCCCACATATTTGGTGGTCTACCAAAGACCACTTCATAGGGAGATAAGCCTGTTCTAGAATGAGCTACCATTCACATGTAAAAGAGGGCAACCGGTAGGGCTACCATCCAATCTACACCTTTGTCTGCGCAAATCTTTGCTAGTCTAATTTTCAATGTCTGATTATGTCTTTCTACAAGGCCTGCTGCTTCAGGATGTCGCACACAATGGAATTTCCAGGTATACCCTAACAGAAGGGACACCTGCTTCATTAGTACCAGGACATATTTGTAACCTCTACATCTGTTTATTTGGATATAATCCATTTGGAGCATTTCAAAAGGGTGGTCAGGTGGATGGGATCCACCTTGTTCCATCGGAATGCCTTTACCTGGATTGAATTGGCAACAGATCATACATGCTCTGACCTTTTGTTTCGCTGCTGCACGCAGGTGCTTGTTGAACCATATATTCTGTAAGCTATCTATCATTGCTTTCTCTCCTAAGCGTGCAGGACTATGTGCGGTATTTATAATCACTTGTACCATCGAATCAGGAAGAAACCATGTGGATTTGCCCTTATTCATCCAACCCTGATCAGTCAGTACCCCTCCTTGTTCCGACCATTTCTTTAATTCGTCTAGAGTAGCATGTGTCTGTATGTCTTGTACATCCTTGGAAGGATCCCTAACTGTCATGGCGTTGGACACTGATTGAACCTGTAACTTTGTCATGTCTAGTGGGGTCTGAGCTGTCTGTTTAGCAGTTCGGTCTGCCAGATCATTGCCTTGGGAAATGGTATCTGTGGCTCTAGTATGTGCTTTACATTTTAGGATAGCTATGGCTGTTGGTAAATGTATTGCTTCCAGTAGGGCTTGAATAAGGGGGCCATGCTGTATCTTGGCCCCATGAGAGGTCAAGAAACCTCTTTCTCGCCACAGAATCGGTGTAAATGTTTACTCTCAGGTGCTTAGCTCTTATGCACGCTTGTGTCAGGGCGATGAGCTCTGCTGCTTGTGCTGACAATATGTCTATTCTTTTAGTCTCTATTATTACAGTATCAGTAGTCACTGCATATGCTGCCACTAATTCTCCCGCCCCTGTCCTCATGCATGAGCCGTCAACTTATAGTGTTAGGTCGGGGTCTGGGAGTGCAACGTCTGTCAAGTCTTGTCTTGGTTTAGTCACGGTATGTATTACTTCAACACAGTCGTGTGGTGAAACGCTTTCTGTACTGGAGGGCAAAAGGGTAGCGGGATTCAGTATGTTGCATCGTCTGATCTCTATGTGTGGTTGAAATAACGTTAGCTCATAGCCTGTCAGTCTAACTACAGTCAGGTGTTGTGTTTGTGTCCGGTTCAAGAGAACCTCTACTGCGTGTGGTACTTGTACTGTCAGAGGGTGGCCCAGCACTATCGAGTCACTTTGTCTTATGGCTAAGGCCGTTGCTGCAACTGATTTTAGGCACGCAGGCAAAGCCTGTGCTACTGGGTCTAATGTACTAGAAAAATAAGCACAGGGCTCGTGTTTTCCTGCATGATCTTGTGTTAGGACAGATAGTGCTGTTCCATCCCGCTCTGTCACAAAAAGCATAAACGATTTGTTGTAATCAGGGTTTGCTAAAACTGGTGCTTGACATAAAGCTCTCTTTAATTCTTCAAATGCCACAGTGTGTTCTTGTGTCCAAGAGAGGACTTTAGTAGAAACTGCCTCCTGTGTCGTCAACTGTATTAGGGGCTTGGCTATGTAAGCATACTGGGGAATCCACTGCCTGCAATATGAAGTGAGGCCAATGAATGCACGTACCTCCTTTTGTGTCTTGGGCTGTGAAAAACCAGAAATCAATTGAATACGTTCCGGTGCCCACAACTAATTCCCCTGAAAGATCACAATAAAACATGAGAAAAAGGGGAAAGCACCATACCTATTTCCTCGGCTTAATTTCTAAGGGGGCTAATTTCTAAGGGGCTTAATTTCTTAAGGGGCTAGCGGAAAGCGAACCTCCTCAGGGGCCAGCAGAAAGCCAATATTCTCCTCCTTCCCCCCTTTTTGACAGGAGGAAATCTGAAACAGATTTCACTGCTGTCAAACACTATCAAACCCTGTGTCTTGTCAACACTATTAATCCCTGTGTGTAGCTACTGGGCGTAAGCAAAATTATAGGAGATACACAGCGTATTTGAAATGGCGAGAAATCCTTCAAATTAATGTACAAACCTCATTGTGTTAGCTCATAAGCTGGCCAAATGACATCTCATATGCAAATGTCCCTATTACATGAACCTACACCAACCTGAAGTCAATATTAATGCTAGGAGGCCCTAATAGGAATGCTAAATTACCTAAATATTCGGAAAACCAAGTTTAAGAACAGTTGTTAATGTTGATAATTAATAATTTATCTGCTAAAGAAATCAGTCATTTTGCAATAATTTCCACCTATACAATAAACTGCATCCCTCGCCTTTCATATTCAAACGTCTCCCTTCAGAGGCTCAAACCTAATAGCCTAATTAAAAAACATGTCAACTTGTGGCGCCACCATTTACAAGAATGAGCTTACTAAAGCAAACTTTAAAAAGGAAATCCTGTCAGATATTTTCTCATTACCCTAAATACCGAGCCTCATTTGTCACTCTGGGGTGGCAGTCCTTATTTAAAACAGGCCTTTCAAGAGTTAAGATGCGAGTGCACAGATCATAATGGTTCCTTAATGTCCAATCTGGAAACATATGACCGAGGCTGCCTGTCTATAAGAGAAAGGCAGTCATGTGATACATATTTTAGTCTTGCATAACTTTTTTCTTCTTTTATTCATCTCCAATACCAATTAGACATACACTGATAACGTGTTGTCTGCTATTTTGACAGCATGATAAAGGTAATATCATGTCTGTGAAATTTAGTAATTGTGAACAAGTTCCAGCCAAGCGCAGCGCAAAGATTTACGTCGTCACGACCATCTCTGTAACGCCCAGGAGAACTTGTATTAATGCTAAACATACTGGTCAATACAACACAAAAACAAAACATATATAAAATACATATGCCAAGCCATCAGTATACCAAGCACAGAAAGCATAGACAATTACACTAACATATATAAATGAGCAGTGATGCGCAATTACAGTACCTACAGCTCAGAGGCGAACATTCTGGCCTGCTTAATTTGTCAGGCTTATAATCAATAACTGATTTACCTGCCCTATACACCCCCATCTGACAGTGGGTCATCCCAATGATGACCGTGTCAAGTCTGACACACAGGATCAGCAACAATAATCAAAAATGAAGAACACACGAACCTGTCTTTTTTTTATAAAAATGAGCTATGCATCTTTGTACACAATGTACCCTCATGTCCTAGTCGAAGATGCATCTCCCATCTTTCCTCACAGACCCGTAACCACTGGATCATTTATCCAATGCAACTGGTGGCAGCTTGTGGCCACAATTCAAAAATGTCTGAATTTGAAAATCGTTTTTATATAGGCACATAGCTCTTAAAATTCCAAGCAAGAGCAACGTTTTACTTTCTGGCCAGAAGCAATATAACATTCGCTAAAAAATAAAACAAATCTTCTCCATAGACATTTCCTCGGGGCACTGGTTTTGCACAGAATAGAACAAGGGAATCTTTCTCGACTTACATTTCTCAGCTGCCCTGTCTTATCAGAGAAGCTAAAAATAGCCCCTCAGCGCGGCTTGAGCCTGGGCTGCCAGCCATCTTTTTTTTCTTACTCCTGGCCCCCAAGGCTCTCCGGCTGCCTGCATCACACAGATGCGATGTCAGAGAAGCTTTCTAAGCAGTGCCTCCGTTCTGCTCCTCTCACCGGCCCCCACCTATACTGGCTACAAGGTCACATTCTGCTCTACACAGCCCCCACCTTCTCCTCACTCTGAAGCTGTCAAAGACAAAAAGACTACTCAATTCCATAAAAACTGCAATAATTCGCCCAATTGAAAAATTATTTTTACATACAATTTGCACTCAGGGGGTCATAATCTTCCCGACTTGACCCAGCACATTGGCTCACTGGACCACCAAGAACACAAACCTGTATTCTTGAACAATTTGCAAATTCGAAATACCCACAATTCTTTTTTCAAGCTAAACTTTTCACTAATTATTTTTTCGTTAACACTTTGTACATTAGGGGTGTCATCAAATCACAGGTGTTGCTCCTTCTCTAGCTACACCCCTCTCAATTTCCTATTGACAACGTAGTCAAATGTTGGACCATGTAAACACCAGCTATGCGCTGTTCGTTTGGTGGGAGGCTCAAGAACCTTTGGGCTACTATATCATTATTATATGTATCGTGGTACTTGCGGTGGCACTCTAACTGGTCTTTCTACTGGGGCCACTCTTGCTAGGTCCTCTGAAAGGACGGGATAAATACCAGCAACGTCAGTATTTCTTTCTCTGTCAGCCTGCGCTCATTTTACCTGCTCCACTTCCTCCTGTAACATCTTTTCCTTGGCTTTTCCAGACTCCAGTCTACTTCTCTCTGCTTCGTGAAACACTTACTCTGTCCTCCTATGTGACTCCTTGCGCCAAAACTCAATGGCATCCTTCCGAGCTGGTCTACATTTTCTCTTTCATAAGAGTGTTTCGTTGTCTGTCTACTTGTTCTGCTTTTACTCGGATACCTTCCTCAACTAATACGTTTTCTCGGGCTTTGTCTGAATCCTCCCTACTTTTCTCTTCTTTTCTGAGCGCTTTCACTGTGCGTCTATGCCATTCTTTACGCCATAATTCAATGGCATTTTTCTGTGACTGTCTGGCTTTCTTTTTCCATAATGCTTCTTCTACTCTCATGATGCAATCTGCATCCCATGTCCCAACTGCGGGCCATCTCTGACTCTCTGCTAAATCCTTGGTGTAGTCCACCCATAAATCGAGATATAATACGGCATCTAGGCCATGTTTGTGGTACATAAAGTACCCTGGAGTGTCCCTAGGGGGAATGGGAACGGCTTCCTCGAGTATTCCTTTTCTAGTTTTCATCTGTCTTAATTTTGAGAATAACGGCATCTTAAACCTTGCTACTTTATTCTTACTCGGACTTGAACACAATTAATACAATAAACACAGTAATGAAGATCGAACAATCACTCATACCACGACATTTAAAACACATTAAAACATTTTAAAACGAACAACGATAATTAGAATAAAACTAGCTAACTGCATAATACTAGATGTACTGCTAAACAGTACAGATACACTGCTAAAACAGTGCAGACCAGGTCTGTGTACCCAAACCCGTCTTGACCGGCACAAACCAATGTGCACGTCTAGATGCGTCCCCAGCAACGGTACTCACCGGGAAGCACGGAACGGAACAGAAGGCCTCGGGAAGTCTGGACTGGACTAGACCAGACTGGACTGGACTCGACTCGTGACGTGGATACTTCGGAACTTCGGAATCTGGTGGGCCTCTGTATACCTCGGACACAGCTCTCTCGCAGGTGGGCTCTGGGTAGGACAATCTGCGTTCCTCACCGCCTCGTCTGGATGCCTGGTCGCAGTCCGTCCCCTTCGTTGGCCTGAGGGAGTTGGCGGGAAGACCCGCGACGTGCGCGCTTGAAGTCCGTCACGGCTATGGAAGGGGGCAAAACTGGACCGTCATCTCCGGCGTGTGGGGAAAGAGATTGAACTGTTCGGGCGCCATTATGTCGTGAATAAAATATTACGCTCTCAGAATTTCAGTATATAAATAAGATCATGCATAAAGCAAGAGGCTGAGTCTGTGGTATCAGGTTCATAAAGGGCTTTATTCCAATAACTCGAGTCAAAGGGAGAATATTACCATCACCACAAAGGATCTGGAAGGGACTCAAAAGTATTCTCAATATTCTCAAAACATTATTCACAGAGTACAGTATATATACATTTCTCAATTGTACGTAAGCAAAAGAGCAAGAGAGAATGAGATAAGAGCATGTGGGCGTGTAAGTAGGCGTGAAGGTGGGCGTCCATGTGGGCGTCCACTTGATGATAATGGGTAATTTGTCATGTGTGGGTGGATACCTGGAGGGGGTTGCGTGATCTGCTGGAATTGTACTGGAACTTTGCCTTACTTGTGCTCAACTCGAGCATGACGTGTAACTGACGTGGGGAGGGTTGCTATGCAACCGGACAAGTCTGGAAGTGAGGCCTTCAGTGAGTGAGGCCTTCAGTGTCAGAACGACCAGCACATCTTGTATTATCTGATATCCGATGTCTGGAGCAGGGACTGATTTGTGACATAGGTTGCTCATCACCAAGAGCCGATGTGGCATCTATTTCTTCATTTACTTCATTTACTGCAGAGGCCTTACATGGGGGCTATGGGCTTTTCACTGACGTGAGCTTTGTAATCACACAAAAAGAGACAGAAAGGCTAGGCTTTCTCCTTTGCAGATGGGTCATGTTTAAATTCCTCCTTCTCCAGGCAGGAATGTATTTCTCGAGGAGCGGAGCAGATAACTTGAAGGCTGAATACAGTTTTGGCAGGCAACAAGCCGGGCCAGGCACCGTTAGCCGCGCAGGAAGTAAGACAAAGGTCATTGATACAGATGCAGGTCCAGGCTGGAGCATTCAGAGGCAGAAGGCAGGAAAAGGCTCGATGGCAGAATTCAGGGCCTAACTTGCCAGAGCTGAAAAACGTGAAAAGTACACCATATAAAGACGGTGGCAAGGCATACTTAGGAACGGAATATTCGACCCATTCAGGGCGGATCTGAAAGAGGACATGTTGACGTTGGACACAATTGTATTTGCGTCTTCATAGCTTGAAGTGGAGGGAACATACATGTACTTGTAGCATGTACATGGAGCCGTTGGGGTCTAAGATAGGGGACACAATTGATCATAAAAATTCATATTTCCTCAGTAGTTACCTAGAACCTCAGGGTTTAAACTTGTTTTTTTAACAGGTCTCTCACCATGGTATGATTCCAGGATGGAGGGACTTGGCAGGTTTAGCACTTCTAGTAAAACTGGTAGTATGGCTTCCTCTGCCGTACGAAGAAAATGGAGGGGTGCTGGATCACAGGAGATCCAGATTTAACCTGGGAGAAAATCTGAGATAAGGTGTCCAATTTTATGACTGGGAGTTCCTCCAGTCGATATTCGATGTCAGATGGGGGGTTATCTATTGGGAAAAGGTTGCTGGGGTCGAGGGCATGGGGGAAGGTATTATATGTGGCCTGGATATTTTGGTGGAAAAATTCTGCAAGTTCGTTGCAGCGGGCTGGGGTGGGGTCAAGTGGTGTCTCTGGGGGTGAACGCTCCATGAGATTCCTTGCAATACAGTAGACAAATCCAGGTGGAAGCCATCACTCACCCACCTTCCTGCGGACGCGGTGCAAGCTTCCGCCTTATGGGCTACTCTCTCCTCCTCCGCCTGAGAGGAGTCTGGGGTCAAGGTCTGCGGGCCTCATTCAAGTGCCCTCAGCTTGAAATGCATTGTATTTTAAGCGAAACTTGGATTTTCAAAGCGCCTGGACACATTTCTTTCACAGAGAGGAATGTAAAACTACAGCCTTTTACAGTAGCTGTCAACTGACATTAACTACACATGTTCGCAAAACTGTAGTTATTTCAGGCGGATTAGCTGTGAGTAACCGCTTTTTACTGAGTGCCCTTTAATTTCTGTTGCGTTGCAACAGTTTTAAGATCTTAGAGTTTCTCGTTCCTCAAATGGATGTAATTTCTGATATTTAAATGTTTTCCTCATCTTCATTGCTTGGTTTTGTTCGTGAGAAAATGTCACTCATAGTTGTTGAAATGTCACTCATAATTACACTGAAATTATGAAAATGTCACACATGGCTATTTGAAACCTTGGCAGCTATGGGGTCTGCACTCTTGTCAACTCCATCGCCAGTCTCTGCTGGTAGGCCGTCAGCCTCGGCAGCACTTCAGTCCAGTGTCCGTCAGCCTTGGCTGCACATCGGCCCAGTGTCCTTCAGCCTCGGCAGCACTTCAGTCCAGTGTCCGTCAGCCTTGGCTGCACTTCGGCCCAGTGTCCTTCAGCCTCGGCAGCACTTCAGTCCAGTGTCCGTCAGCCTTGGCTGCACTTCGGCCCAGTGTCCTTCAGCCTCGGCAGCACTTCAGTCCAGTGTCTATCGGCCTTGGCTGCACTTCGGCCCAGTGTCCTTCAGCCTCGGCAGCACTTCAGTCCAGTGTCCATCGGCCTTGGCTGCACTTCGGCCCAGTGTCCGTCGGCCTCGGCAGCACTTCGGTCCAGTGTATGGTGTCTGGTCGGCCCTGGTGCGCATCCGCCCTAAGCAGGTGTCCCACAATGCACAGCGGGTCCGAGAGGAGAGTCCCCCTCAGTGTCTCTGCAGGCCCACAAAGGGCAATCTGGATCTCGGGCAGGCCCGGCTCCAGAAATTTTTATTTGGGTGGGCCAAGGGTGCGGGCCACTGCGGGCCCGATTTGTCACTTATATGTCTAGCCAGGCCTACTTCTGGGCCTTCCTTTATCTCTTCTTAGTCTTACAAAGGCCCAGTAAAACGCACTCTTTTCCAAGTCTCTTTCTAAATGTTATCACTCTCAAAACGTGTTTTTTTCTATGCAATGTCCCTTTGAGGGGAAGAGGAGGTTTCTGAGGTGGGAGTATCAGGCAAGTGACAGTACTTGGGCTCCCTCTGTGCGAGCCTTTAGGGAGAATCCCTCTTCATTACTACCTCCACCAGACTCTGCAGCGCACCCCCTTACAGGCTTGATTATCCACGTCTCTACCACCCCTTTCCAGTGCAACTTATTTCACAGGTGACCTTGGGGCCCCAGCCCCATCCCAGCCACCATCCGGTCCCACTTTCATTATTTCTGGTAAAAAAAACATTAGTAAAATCACCACCAAACTTGAAACATTGAATATAGCAGTTAATATAATTAGCACACACTTTAAAGTATGTTCCACAGTTGCCCCAATGACATAACTGCTAATGAAATAGACAGGCATTTGCAATGCAATAGGTCTCGCATTTGCAAGAGTTTAAGCTATTGGCATTGTAAATGACAATGCCTTTTATTTATGTTTTAAAAACCAACACATAAATAAAAGCTCAATCTCTAGCAAATGCAAGACTTATTGCATTGCAAATGCTTGTTTTAAATCTTGCGCCTCCCTCGTCCTTCAGGTCTTCAAATTCTTCACTCACAACCTTCATTCATCGAGAGAGCACTTCTGCAATGGGGACACGTGTGGATGGCAATTTATTTATGTAGCACTTACTACTTCTGATGAGGCATTGTGATTTAGTTGTTTCGGCTCTGAATGTACATAATGTACAGTGTTTTGTGAGCCTTTTATTAAAGGGCTCTGACGTCAACTCGGACTACATGAGCACCATATAAAAAAAAGAAGCATTTCTGCAGTGTGAACCCTCCGGCTGCCCTTCAGACAGACCCTGTCCGCCACCCGTTCCCAGCAGGCACTTAAAGACACGCCCGCTGCGCAGGCTTCCAGCACATAGGCCATGCAACGAATGAACATTACTGCCCCTAATGTATGTCTTCCCCTGCATGTCCACATCAGTGTTCTGACCTGCCATTGGTTGTGAAGGGTTTGTTGGGTGCAAAGTGAGAGGTGCAGCACGCCAATGAAAAGCACAGAGTAGATAGACATCTGGACTGAAAGTGCCTGTCTAAAAAACACAAATCAATGTTTGTAATATGTGTTATCAATTGCATGACTTTGTAAAAACTAAAAAGTAATTGTTTTTTATGTATATTTTTGTATGTACCTGTAGGGGACAGTGGAGCAGTAAATCTTGTGTTTATTTTAAATAAAAAGGCCCCTTTTGAAGGATGTTGGTTTGAATGGGGAGTGCTGTCTAGAAGGATTTAGACATTGTAACTCAGTCTCAGGGGATGACCATACAGGACTAGGTCATCTGTGGGTACATTTCACCCCAAATTCACAGTGCCCATTTCAAACTCAGAGGGATGAAAGGCAAAGCTGGTCCAGTAAGACTGTCCGTCTCAGCTGAATTTTGCACACAGCAGCAACAGGCGCGTTGACACGATGGGCTATACTGCATCGCTTTGTATCCTATTAAGTCCACTGCATTGTATGGTTTCACACCAGCCTCAACTTTCTTTTGTTATGCAAATGTCCCCACTTTGAACACCATTTATGACGTAAACGGCCTCTTCAAGTTGATTGTTCAGGACGTAGGAAGAAGGGGGGACATGCAAAGTCAAATAAAAGGTGTAGGAATCACTTCATCCATACTGGTGGGCAATATATTTTAAGAAGGTTTGGGCTGAAGAAGCACAAACACATAATTTAAACAGTAATCAAGTGGTTGGGAGTTGGCTTTACTGATAAAAATGTATATCTGCCCAAACAAACTCTTTTTAGCAACATTAGAATAATGAAAGACTGGGGAAGTTCTAACTAAATAACAACACAAAAAAGCCAAGTTTGTGCGCAGCTGATGACGGTTC
Source organism: Triturus cristatus (assembly GCF_964204655.1). Lineage (NCBI taxonomy): Eukaryota > Metazoa > Chordata > Amphibia > Caudata > Salamandridae > Triturus > Triturus cristatus. The sequence continues at coordinate 1,196,707,001 of NC_140582.1, read as the reverse complement.
ATAGGTCACTGTCCTATCTTAGGATAGTAACTTCTGAACTGCAAGTACCACAAGGATCTCTGTGACAAAGGCAGTAACCCACTGAGCTAGCCACTCCATGTTTGGGTGGGCCAGGCTCATGTTTGGGTGGGCCAGGCTCATGTTTGAGTGGGCCAGGCTCATGTTTGGGTGGGCCTGGCCCTCCCGGCCCACCCGCTAGAACCGGGCCTGATCTCGGGTCCCGTCTCCGCTCCGAGACTCCACGGGTGGGCATGCATTCAGCTGCCAGTGTGCGGCTAGGTGCAGCGGGGCTAGCACTGCCTCCAGAGGCGAGCAGGGAACACCATGGCATTGGCCCGGTCCCCTCGCAGGGACCAATGAGCATGGCACTTCATTTAATGCGGATGGTGTCCCTAGATGGTCGATAACTGATGACAACCGGTTTCGGGAGCTCATGATTCATGCGGCTGCCATGTTCAACAGTTGGCCAAGTCCCCCAGGGTAGCTATGCACTTCAAAAAATGATATAATAATACAAATAATAATAGACATGCTTTACTTCTGTTAGTCGAGAGGAAAGCACAACAAGAGATGTGAGCCAAGTGAGAAGTGGTCGAGCATGGGCCTCTGTTGCTCTTGCAGTTGCTGTTGAGGGAAGGTTTCAACAAGAGGAGCTGGTGGTCGTTTTTTTCTTTTACTTTGATAAGTCTAGGCGGAGAGAAGGTTCCATCCAGGTTGTGGCCACCTGTATGTGTGGACCTTGAGGCGAGCTGGAAGAGGTTGAGATCCTGCAGGGTTGTCCTGATGGATCTTGGCTAGTTGAGGTTAGCTTTTTGGTTTTTTAAAATTCCTCATCTCACCAAAGGTGTTTGCAATTCTTGCATGGCGGCCTAACCGAACTGTGCGCCCCACAGCCTCTGCATTCACTTTGGTCCCAAGCCGGGCCAGCCCCTTTGTTAGTGACTTGGTGTAATCATAGGACCAACGGATTTCACAAAAAGCCCAGGCCTCTGCCCCAATCAGTAAAGGCCTGCCAGATATTAAAACTATCGTCTTTATTGCTACTATGCTGTTGTAGTGGTTAAAGGTGATGTCTGGGATGGTTTCTTGGAAGGCATCTTCTATAGCTCTTCTTACCACCATCTGCAAAGATTCTCTACGTCGGCAGGTGTCTGTAAATCAGCTAGCATTAGCAAGAGAAGACAGATGAGGGTGAAGAGTGGACTAGGAGAGAGCTGCACGCGGTTGTGATAGTCTTCAAAGCTGAGGGTCTCCACTGAGGCTTTGAAAATCATTTCTTGTCCTCTTCCAGCCTTTCTCAGGGGGTTTCAGGTTGTCACAGAGCCTTACCTCAGGGCTTGCACAGGAGTAGAATGATGACAGTTCCCAATGCCCTTCCCAGACCTCTTCCCGTAACCAGAATATCTAATGGTAGCCAGGAATGCCCCGAGGGGGGAAAGGGAATGGCGATAGAAAAGAAGAGACTGCCTGAAGTTCTCTGGTTTCGGCCATCACACAGTTGCACACTTTGTGCATCTTAACTCTGGGTGTACGCAATGCAATGAACTGGGTTGCCTACGAAACTAAGGGGCATATTAACAAGGGCTTTATCTCCGCTTTTTTGGCTTTAAAAGCCAAAGAAGCAGAGATAACACTAGCACCCTATCAACAACAGGGTGCTAACATGCAAAATCGCATGTTAGCACCATTTTTCACATCGCTTCCCTTTGCATCTCTAATGAGATACAAAGTTGGCGTTCCAGAGCAAAATAAGCGACATTTTCCTATTATCAATCTTCACGCTGACCCTGTTAGAGACAAAAAAAGCAGCGCTAACCACGGTTAACGCTGCTTTTTGACGTCTGCTAATTTTCAGACTTAGCCATGTAATCCAATGGGAGGTGGATTACATGGCTAAGTCCACCATGGGCTATCAACAAGGATATCCCTATCCTTGTAGTTTTATCGCTGCATTACCAGCGAAAACCTCCCAAAATGGTGCTATCGCTGGATTTTTTATCGCCTAGGCGGTTAGCGTTGTTAATAACGCGATAACCAGGCGATATTATCCAGCCAAAGCGGGCGTTAAAAAAATTAACGCTAAGCGCCCTTAGCGTTAATTTTCCCTGTTCCTTGTTAATATGCCCCCAAGAACCTAACGATCGGTTCGACCTCACACCAAATATGTTTTAATTTACTAATTTCTTTATCAACTTAAACATACCCAGATGACCCAGACCTATGCTTCTCTTTGAGTAATGGAGAGTATGTGGTTTCTTATTTGCAGTTTATGTTGTCTCCTCATCTTGAAAACTCTACTCTCTTGACACTGGTCTTTTTTATCGAGTACGCATATTCATTTCTATCTGTTGTTTTTTTCTTTTTTAGGAGAGTGATAGACGGTATGGCCGAGTCCTTGTAAGTATCATCTCTTTTTTTATTTTTTTTGTTGAGTCTTTCATTTGTGTTTATATATGTCTATATGCAGTAATCTCTATTCCGTTGTGAGTTCATTTGCAATTTCCAATAATTCTAGAACGATGCATAAATAATTTGTTTACTTAGCTGTGCTTGCTCGATTCACGCTGTGAAGCGCGACAGCTCTGTAAACAATCCTTCGTGTTAAACATCAATCTCTCTCAACGCGCAGACTCGAAGAGTTGCGTTCGAGGACACTACCTCAGGGCTAAACGAAGAGACACCTTCTGAGTGTTGTGGGGCTTGAATGCGGATACTTCTTCTACATGGAGGTTTCTGTGCATTGACACTTCTCCGCTAATGACAAGCATTTTCAATGCAATAGGTCTCGCATCAGTGAATGTTTGAGCAATTGGTGTTGCAAATGGTAATGTTTTTGTTTTTTGTTAAAAAATATACTACCAGTAGCATAAGTAGTAAATGAAAAGGGATCAAGCAATGAAAGGGTGCAATGCCATAAGCTGTTGCTAGGTATTCTTGTGGAGTTGTAAAGGCACCTTTATTAGCTTTATAAGATACTGCACCCTTAATGCACTTATAAAGAGAAAGATTGCATTAAGGCTGCAATACCTCATGTGGCAAATAGAGGTCCTTTTATAACTCCACAGGGACAATTAGTCATAACTCTGTTTAGATACTTTTACAACAAACCTATGCCTAAATACCTTTGTTTTAAGAGTTGCAAATATTAGCAAATGTGGAACTGTTGTAACAAATACAGCGTAATATACTCCTTTTGACACAAGTAATAGCAAGGTTTGGTGGCTTAGGAGAGTAATGCGTCCAGTGTAGGGGCCTTTGTTTGACCTTAAGGTCACCGGTTCAAATCCCAACGTGTTAACTGAGCCTTTTATCCTCCTGACGTCAATACAATAACTACTGTTGGGTGATATGAAATGTGTTTTATTTAGGCTAATATGCCCACTGGTAAATATACATTTTATAAATACAGATTATATAAAAACTGCTGCTAAGATTAGGAATTTAATTTGTTGCTTAAATTGGCGGTGTTTTTGGACTGTGCAAGGGTCATATTTGCGCCTTATTGTGGGGGTGGCTGTATGAAAGGGGGGCATGCTGCACTGATGCTGTTGCAGCGGGAACGAGTGTATTTCATTTGCTGGTCTAGACAGAGGATGAGGGCTGGGCAGGCACCGGTAATGAGACAAATATAAAGCAATAAATATAAGTAAATAAAGAAACATGAGGCCATTGAAAACAAACATATACAGAAAGCCTGATGTGACAACAGAATTGCAGGCGGCTGAGATAAGATAAACAGGGTGTATTATGGTGGAAAGGAACGAAATGTATGATAAACTGTGTTACAGAATAAAGAAACTAGATTGCACACATCAGTTTGTTTTGTTAGGCACAGGAAGATTACGTGATTTGCCCAGAATCACGTGATGTTGAACCGACAACTAGACTCTAACATGGTTCCTCAGTTCCAAAGTCGGCAGCTCTGGCTGTCATGCTACGTTACTATATCCTGGAAAGTGCTGAGCACATAAATATCTCTAGAGCAGGTGTCTTGTGTGTAAAATGCAGGCTGTTTGGGTCCACTTAAGTAGGTAAGAATGACTAACTAACACATTTGGCCTTGCTGCCAAGTTCCTTGCTGCAGACTATTTAAAAATATAAAAATGCACTAAATAAAAATAAATAAATACTGCTGTGCTGGTCCTTTCGGATCTCCGACTGAGGAACCTGACCATTAAGGGCCAAGCGGCGCAGAGTACGCCTAAAATCCTCTAGTTCTCCTGCCTTGCAATACAGAGACACTGGACACTCCGTCTGGCGTAAAAGATCGAGTTTTATTAGCTGCAGCTAGGACAGTTGTCCGTGAAGTCACACAGGGATGGGTTCACAAGAGACTGCTCCTGACCTCCGTGGCGCACAAGCTTTTATACAGTGAAATACAATGGATACAATGGATAACCAAAAACATATAGAATTTGAGACATCGACAAATGTTACCAACAATGGTTTAAGCTAAAAACTGACTCGGGTTCCAGGTGATGTTTGTTGCTGGCCCCTTTAAGCAAATTGCAAAGAGAATCCACATGATACAGTTTACAAGGAGAGAAAACATGGTTGTAAGCCAGAGAATGCACGAGATGTGTAGCGAAGGGCAGTAGATAAGATAAGCGAGAGGAAAGAATGGCGTGAGCTAACAGATAGTTCGGGCGGGGGTTATCCAGCTCAGACATGAATTAGTGTATTCGGCCAGACCCTGACACTAGTTAATAAACACGGGACGAAAGGCTACCTGACACGCAAGGGCAGACATGACAAAAACATCTCGTTTACCAGCTGCCTGAGTGAGGGCAACCTAAGATGGCGGAAAACACAAGATGGAGTCTGGGTGCGATCGAGAGACGACAAATTTCAGAACCTCAGACCCTCCTTTTGCCATTACTCAGGCAATAACACAATGACTGGGCTCATGTTAGTCTGAGTCGGAGTTGATATCAATTGCCATAAGGTCGTTTAACTGTTGCTGGACCATCATCTTACTATTCTCTGTTTGTCGGGTTACAGGCTTTGATACACATAAGGTAGTGAACAGACCATATATAGCAGGACCGCAGTGTATGCACAAGCAACAAGAGAATATGATGGCCAGAATTGCTCCAAGGAATGTTAGTATCTTCCATCCCCAGGTAGATAACAATCCCCATAACCATCCAATGAGGGACCAATTTCCTTCGTCCTGATGGATCGATGCGGAGATGGTATGTAATTTTGAGATGGCCTGATATACAGTCGGGGCGTCATCAGGAATGTATATACAGCAGCTTGATCCAATTAATTTACAGACTCCTCCTCAGTCTGCTAGGATCACATCTAGCGGAATTCTGTTTTGTAACGTCATGAGACGGTCCGCTCGGAGTTCTGCAGTGATGTTACTTAAGGCACCTGCAGTAACATCGATGGTTGTCTCAACCACGCGAACTATTCGCCTAATGTTTCCGCTGTTAATCATTGGTCCCCAGAAGGGAATGAATCCTTTGAAGAAATCTCCTCCCTCCTGGCCAGCTGTGTGTTTGGCATCAAATATGCCTCTACCATATCTGTGTCTGTCTGTGATGGTCTGAGGGTACAGTGTACGTTGGGGGAAGCAAGAATGCTATGTAACATGTTCCCGAAAAGTCAGAGGGGAGCCATGTATATGCTTTGTCATAGCAGACAAAATCGGTTCCTTGTGATGGGATCAATGGAGGGTTATTTTGAGACATGAATACATATATCTGGGAACAGTTTTGTTGAGTGTCATTCTCCTTGCTATTGATTCGGAGGCAAAAGTTGCCTTGGTGGGGTACAGTCCATGCTGGGGAAGACTTCTCTTGTTTGGTCTTGTTATTAAGACTGGAAATGTAATGAGTCACATTCCAACCTTCGTAGGCTTTCTTTTCATCCAAAGGAATCTTACTCTTCCCTAGAATTTTAGCCAGGGCCACTATACCCTTTATCAAAGTACCGTGGCGAAAATCCATTCCTTTCTCAAATGTACCTATCGGACATCGAAGTCTGTTGTGGTAGGCAGCCGAAAACATGGCCAGGTAAGCCCATGCTGAACCTTCATATGAGAAAGGCAATACTAAATAGGGTATCCCTTTATGGGCAGTGTGAGGCATGAGTCCACATACCCAACAGTCAGATATGTTGACAACTAACTGGTGTTGGTGTAACAGCTGGATAAACGAATTATTTTGATACTCCATCCTTCTTATTTGTTCATGTGAGGAAAGGGCACTTATCTTGTGTTTTATTTTAGTGGGACGAGAAGGTACAGAAGTAGATAAAGGAACAGTTTTTAGTTGTAAAACATGGACAATCCAACCTATACATGCTAGTAAAACACTGTGGGGCAGATTTATGTTGCACTTGCGCCACTTTTGCGCCGCCGTTGCGTCACTTTTGTGACGCAGCAGCGGCGCAAATCCTGCGCCATGGTGCGGGGTATTTACAACGTGACGCATCTGGGAGATGCGTCACGTTGTAAAGCCCTGCGCCACATGTAGGCGTTCCAGGGCAGGTGGGGGCGTTCCAGCGCAGGAACGCCTCCTAAAAGTGGCTGAGAGAAATCTACAAGATTTCACTCAGTCACTTTTAGGCCCATGCTGCGTCAAAACCCTGCGCCTGCTTGAAGCAGGCGTAAGGATTGACGCAGCATTGTACAGATAGGGCCCCCCAGAACATTGCTGGAGCTGCGTCGCGCTTGCGACGCAACTCCAGCAATGCGCCACTTTTACGGCACAGATGCGTCACGCATCTGTGCCGTTTTTGCCCCATGGTGCGCCGCATTATAAATGCGGCGCATCCATGGTGGCGCAGCTGGGGCGCATAATAATTGGCGCATCCCTGCTGATATGCAGGGATGCGCCAGTTAACATAAATCTGCCCCATAGAATCAGCAACACACACAAGGTTACGCCAAAACGACTACGTAATGATTTACAATATTTGGTCTGCATATTCTGTCTCCTATCTACCTGACATGATGTACCATCCATCCTGGCTAGAAAAATTGGTCGCTCGCGGCAATCTTCCTCAATCACTTGGCTATTTGATAATCCTAAACCTAGCGGATCTTGACCATAAACCAGGTTTAGTCCAAGACTCCTACCGAGACCCTGCGACGGGGACAGATGGCAGAAATACTATCTAAAAAGGAAAAAATAGTTCATTGGTGGCAAAAGTAACAAATGTTCGAGTCTTTGCTTCAGGTCTGCTCCTCAGGTTGTATCGTTTCTTTGTTGGAATCGTTTGGTCCTGAAAGATTATTTCCGTATTAGTAGTGTTCACTTGTAGATGTAATGGGATGGTTCTTCGAAGAGTGTCATCACTTTCTTCCTCAGTCTGGGTGTCTTCCAGCCGTGCGTTACTAAATGGTACGAACCGGGGAGTCTTGTCTCCTTCAGATTCACCTATGCCCCCACGGATCCACTGGTCAAAAGGCAAGGGCAAGGGTACCTTTTTGCAATGCACGGCGTGGACCCAGTTTTTCTTGCCTTCTATCCTTACTGCTGTCCGCGTAGCCAGTAGAACCTGGCGAGGAGGCGACCAGCGGGGATCAAGATTTTTCTTTCGCTGAAAATTCTTGGTGCAGACCCAATCTCCCGGTTTGATAGAGTGACCTGGGTCTGTTGAGGCCTCAGGCAGAGCACTTTGAACCTGTTGGCGAAGAACACTTAATTTAGCAGTCAAGTCATGAAGGTAATCAATAAGCATAGGGTACGGTATGTCTGAGTACTTCCTAGGACGAGGAACTCCCCAAATATTGGCCGGGCGTCCGAATATCACTTCATATGGACTAAGTCCCATACGAGAGTGTACAGTAGTTCTGGTGGATACTAAGGCCAATGGTAAAGCGTCAGGCCAGGCAAGACCTGTGCTGGCCTGAATCTTTGCCAATTTCAGTTTGAGAGTGCCATTGTAGCACTCTACCAAACCCGCTGACTGTGGATGGTTTGCCGCGTGGAATTTCTGCCTAATACCAAGACCCGTACATACTTTCTGCATGATTTTGCCTACAAATTCACTTCCATTGTCACTCCAGACAATTTGCGGCAAACCAAATCTAGGAAAAAACTCAGTAATACTTTAGCAGTTGATACAGCTGTGTTATCTTTTAAGGGGTAAGCCTCTATCCATCTAGAGAATGCACATACTACCACCAGAACATACTTGAGATTGTTGCATCGATCCATGTGTATATAATCAATCTGTAATACTTCAAAGGGGTACGTAGGGGAAGAGAAATGGCCTACAGGAGTTGGAGTACCCTTCCCTGGGTTATGCATTAAGCATATGATGCAATGTTTTACCACATTGTCTGCACATTTTGGAATTCCTTAATTTTGCCAAACTGGAGCCAGGAGTTTACATATGCCTTTAGCACTAATGTGAGCTGGTCCATGAGCCATAGTCACTACAGGTAATACATATGCATCTGGCAACATCCATCGCTGATGCTCTGACAATTCTGTCCAACATCCATTCGAATCCAACATTCCCGTACTTTCTTTCCACTTACTCAATTCTTTCTCTGTAGCCTCTTCCTGAATCGTTCTTACGCTCTCAATTGTATCCTCACACATTCCTCTTTCTGGGATCTGATTTGCAGGGCCTGCAACATACATGTGACTTGTGATGTCCCTAGCTGTGTTTTTCGCTACCTCGTCTGCAAAAGTATTCCCGCGACCAATGCCATCTGTGACTCTTTTATGTGCACTACACTTGATGATGGCAATTTGGGTAGGTAATGTGAGAGAGTCAAGAAGATCGGTGACCAACTGGCCATGCTGAATCTTCGTTCCATGGGAAGTAAAGAATCCTCTTTCCTTCCATAAACGACCAAAACTGTGTGCCACGCCTAAAGCATATTTGCTGTCTGTGTAAACATTCACTCTTTTCCCTTTCGACAGCACACATGCTCTAGTCAAGACTATCAATTTTGCAGCCTGGGATGAATTGTATCGGATACATGCTGTCTCCACTACTGTATGTAATGTGGTGACTGCATAAGCTGAGGTAGTCTCGCCATTGGGTAATTTGAAACAGGAACCATCAACCCACAAGGTTCCATCCGGATCCTCGAGCGCAGTATCCTTTAAATCTATTCTTCCTTTTGTTTCTTCTTCTGTGCGAAGAAAGAAGTCATGATGATCCTGTGGATCTCTTTCATCTGGGAGTGGTAACAAAGTAGCTGGATTCAAGGTGTTACATCGCTTTATACGTACGTGGCTTGCTAAGAGAGTCAACTCGTAACCAGACAACCGAGCACTCGTGAGATGTTGTGTTTTAGTTCTATTCAATAAAGTGTCCACAGCATGTGGTACCATGACAGTGAGAGTGTGGTCCAATACTACTCCAGCTGATTGACGAATAGAGATTGCTGTCGCCGCTGTAGCTCTGAGACAGCTAGGTAACGCTTTAGCTATCGGGTCTAACGTAGCAGAAAAGTAGGTACGTGGCCTCTGTTTGTCTCCAAATTGTTGTGTCAAAACTGATAATGCACAACCTTCTCTCTCATGGACATAGAGCGTGAAACATTTACTGTAATCAGGGGTACCTAACACAGGAGCAGAACACAGGGCTGATCGTAAGTCAGAAAAACTCTTCTGACATTCATCAGTCCATGGGAGTGGATGGGGCGTGTCTTTCTGTGTAAGTGCTAATAAAGGTTTGGCCAATAAAGAGAAATTAGGTATCCATTGTCTGCAGTAGGAAGTAATGCCCAAGAAAGCACGTACTTCTCTCTGCGTCGATGGTACCGACATGTGCGTAATTGCTTCAATGTGTTCGGGGGTTAGTCGCCTTCCCTCCTTTGATAAGAGATGACCTAAGTATGTAACTTCTTGGCACACGTACTGTAATTTAGAAGGTGATACCTTATGATTGAGATCAGACAAATACCGCAACAATGTCACAGTCACATCTTTACACACATCATTTGAATCAGTCGCGATCAACAAATCATCAACATACTGAATAAGAGTGGCTCCTGGAGGCAAAGGGAATGTATCAAGCTGTGATTTAAGAGCTTGACTATAAATGGATGGACTTTCACAATAGCCTTGTGGTGCTCTCTTGAATCGGAAGCTTCGGCCTCCTAAACAAAATCCAAAAATATCTCTGCTCTCTTTAGCAATAGGAATGCTGAAGAAAGCGTTCTTTAAGTCAATCACGGTGAACCAAGCTGCTGAAGCTGGTATCATCGTCAGTAAGGCTGTAATGTCTGGGACAACAGGGAACTGTGGTGAAACAATTTTGTTCACCTCTCGAAGATCAATCACAAATCTATAGACTGGTGGTTGAGAAGGATCAGTTCGCTTAAGAATCGGAAGAATAGGGCACACATTTCCTCTCGTTTCTTCCACCACACCCTTCTGGACCAAATCTTGAACAATAGCCAATAATGCTTTTTCACCTTCATTGGAAATCTTATACTGAGCTACACGTGGCAGTTTAACATTAGGCTTGAGAGTGACAACATATGGTGGAATCGCAAGACGACCCACATCATTCGGACCCGTAGCCCAAAGACTTTCAGGAAGAGATAGTAATTCAGGTGGAAACTTATCTCTAGACAGATGCATCGACGATGTTAGTTTCTTACCTAGTGTAAGATACACACCAGAAGGGGAGCAGTGTAACGTGGTATGTAACTTTTTTAACAGATCCAAACCCAATAGATTCTCACCACAACCAGTTGTAAGGATAAGTGATGCTTCCAGGTCATATGGACCAATCGAAACAGGTAAAGGGCAAGAGACTGGGTTACGAACTGGGGCGCCTGAAAATCCTACGGACGTGTTTATTAAGCCAGACAAAAGTGCCCCAGGGAGTTTAGAATGAATAATAGAATTTCTCATTGCACCAGTATCTAAAAGAAATGGCTCTGAAATACCCATTGCATTGACAGTGACATAAGGACCATTCTGATCTACTGGAATTGATACTACTCCCTTACTTTGTCCATGGCTGGCCTATTCAATTTGGAAACTTTCGTCGCCACCTTCAACATAATAGTCACTATAATATTGTGTAGACTGGACTCTCTGTTGGTCAAAAGAATTCACAGCGTTAGGGGAGGGAAAGGAACGCTTCTCTGGGAGGGACGTACCTCTACCTCTACCCCTGGAGATTGACTGGAAATTACCACGGCCTCCTGGGACAAACACTCCATTATTACGTTGGAGCAAAACTGGACAATTACTCTTAAAGTGTCCCTCTTCCTTACAGTAAGCGCATTGGTTTGGACCTAGCATAGATCGGGGTACATAATGTTCGGGCTTCTGAAACACTTTCTGAAACTGTGGGGGCTGAGAAGACTGATGCTGAGCAGGACGTGGAGGATAAGCCTGCTGTAAAAGAACCTTTGTTTTTAAATCTTTATTTTTCTTCTCCTGCTTATCTTTCTCTTCCTTGTCCCTGTTTTCATAATATTGTGCTGTAGCCAATATTTTAGCAGTAGAAGAAACAGCCCATGCACTCTCGGAACTTTTTAATTTATTCGATAATTCGGGAAGCAAGTTAAATACGAACTTGTCCACAAATAAGCGTTGTCCACCTTCCGTGCTCATATCCTGGCCACTATGATCCAGAAAGGTCTCCTCAAAACGAGTGAAGAAATCGGAGACGCTCTCGTCTTTCTTTTGCTTATAGGCGGTTAACTTATCCCAATTTACTCGTACTGCAGGCATAAGAGTCTTCATTAAATCAATGATTCTACCAGGAAGTGCTGTAATCAGATCGTCAGGCTTTGCGCCGCCAACTTGTGCTGTGTCAGCAGCTCTAATAGCTGCCCAAACGCCATCTAGTTCGGCAGCATGATCTTCCCTACGAATTTTCGCCCATATTGCTTGTGGAACAACATTCCCAAATAACATATCAATGTCAGCCAAGTTCATAACGCAAGCCTCAACTGTCTGGGATAGCTCCTTATAATAGCCAGCAGGATTTTTACGTGGGTCTGGAAGTGTATGTTTAAGGGCTAAAACTTCGGCTCTTTTCCAAGGTTCATGTACCCATATACGCTGGAAATGAGCAGCCACCGGCTGAGCACCACCAACCGCCTCTCTCCATACTAGGGAAACTTCACGCATTGGATAGTGTTTAGTTTTGTCAATAAGATAAGTTTCGGGGAGTTTTAGAGAGAGAAATGAAGTCCTAAATTCAATCAGCATAATCACCGCTTTCTCAACGTCTGCTCCTGCTATAAAACCTTTATCAAAATCGGCTTGGAGCTTTATCAGTTCCATAGGAGCCGTGTCTAATTCCATATCGTCCCAACCCTTAATGAGAGTGTCGCACATTACGTCAAAAACATATCTTTGAATGGGCTCTGTCCATTGACAAAAGGTGCTCAAAATGTCCCGTGCACTATATATTGGACCTTTCTCAATCCATTTACGGGCGAGGGAACCTAATACTGCTTTTTCTTCCGTAATAGGAAGCTGACAACGAGATTGTCGTCTAGAAAAGGACGGAGACAGATTCAGGGCTCCAATAAAGGGAGAAAAGAAACTTGTGACAGCATTTGTGAGGCTCCTCGGTGTACCTGGAGAGTTTCTCACCAGAGCAGGGGATAGAGAGGAATTTAAAGGAGATGGAATAACAGGAGGAGGAGAAAACAAAGGCTGAGGAAGAAGTGAAGTATTATTTGGCTGAGCAGGTCGCTGAGCCGCTGCTGGCTGAGCCATAGGAGGTGCATTAGGAGTTTGCACATAGGGTGGAGGAGAATTCAACAAACAAGACATTAAAGGGTCTTCCTCTATATCTTTACTCTTCTCTGAAGGGGAAGTAGGCAACACCGGATAGCATCTATCTACTGACATGCGATGTTGTCTTTCTGATACCTCCCTAGCAGAGTCTACTTCGTTATTTCTGAACTGCTGGGCAGCCTGTAAAATCGACATATTTTTATCCTTTTGATCTCTTCTTGCTTGTTTCATTTCTTTCTGTTCGGCTTCCTTTCGCCAAAGGCGGAACGAGTCAAACATTGCCGGCCGGGCTTTTCTTCTAAACAAAGTTTTTTCTAAATTGTCTAATATATTGGGCTCAAAACTGCCATTTTGTGGCCACTGTAAAACACCGTCTCTTCTGGTATATCGGACCCATGTTTTGTTAAAAGTAATGGGGCCAATACCATGTTTTGAATAGAGCTCATAAGTGGGAGGGGACAGGAGTCCTCGAGCTGGGAGTCCCTAGTACAACCTAAGCAACAAAATCGACGAAACTTACTTAGACCAGGCATCGTTATTTCTCTGGACTATTCTACAAACTTCAAAAAACGGGGGGCGTGTCAATTCTTAACAACAACAGCACAAACGTACTCACCCCTTGACTTCAATCATTGCAACAATTGAAATACAAAAAGGAAACTCAAAGACCCAAAAAACAAAATTTGTGGGAGCGACCCACCAATCAAATACTTAAATAAGTATCTTCTTACGCCAACCGGAGGTCCGTCTATCGTCTCGCTCTACCAAATCGTCACAAAAACCGGGGCCAAGGCAGGACGGCAGTCAGGGCAGCAGTCACAGCAGCTGTCTGGAAGGAGAAGCCACGCCGCAAAATCCTTCGGTCCACTTCCGACATACAGGGGTCAATCACGTGGGGCGCCTCCTCCGGACTTTCCTTGCGGGGCCCCTCACGATCCTCTGGCTGCACCGCTACCACTGAAGCCGTCCCTTCGTGGTCACCATTTGAGGAACCTGACCATTAATGGCCAAGCGGCGCAGAGTACGCCTAAAATCCTCTAGTTCTCCTGCCTTGCAATACAGAGACACTGGACACTCCGTCTGGTGTAAAAGATCGAGTTTTATTAGCTGCAGCTAGGACAGTTGTCCGTGAAGTCACACAGGGATGGGTTCACAAGAGACTGCTCCTCGACTTCTGTGGCGCACAAGCTTTTATACAGTGAAATACAATGGATACAATGGATAACCAAAAACATATAGAATTTGAGACATCGACAAATGTTACCAACAATGGATTAAGCTAAAAACTGACTCGGGTTCCAGGTGATGTTTGTTGCTGGCACCTTTAAGCAAATTGCAAAGAGAATCCACATGATACAGTTTACAAGGAGAGAAAACATGGTTGTAAGCCAGAGAATGCACGAGATGTGTAGTGAAGGGCAGTAGATAAGATAAGCAAGAGGAAAGAATGGCGTGAGCTAACAGATAGTTCGGGTGGGGGTTATCCAGCTCAGACATGAATTAGTGTATTCGGCCAGACCCTGACACTAGTTAATAAACACGGGACGAAAGGCTACCTGACACGCAAGGGCAGAAATGACAAAAACATCTCGTTTACCAGCTGCCTGAGTGAGGGCAACCTAAGATGGCGGAAAACACAAGATGGAGTCTGGGTGCGATCGAGAGACGACAAATTTCAGAACCTCACGACCCTGCTGCCCCTCCCCTAGTACCTGCGGAAGTCATTCCTGTCCGTTGTAAAGCCATAAGCTGTCTTGAGCCAGTGCTGTACCCCACGGTCTTCATCACGACACCGCCACTCATGCTCACGGTACCCGCAGCCATTACAACCCCACTAGCAAGCTAATATGCCAGACACGTGAGGAAATACGCAACGTCCAAAAAAAGAAGGCTTAGAAGTACAAAACCTCAACCAGGCACGTCAGTGGTAGTAACTGTTAAATGAATTAGAACACTGAAGCACAACCTAGCAATAGCGTGCTCTTCTTCTTAGTCAGTATACAAGGAGACTTGACGACCTTAGGAACATGACTATAGAAACGAGGCTGTCGTTCATTGAAATACAAGATGGCCAGGCACATACCACACCGTCCGCATGGTGTATTATGGGATGGCCATATTAAGCAGGAAAGAATTTAGGAGTGAGCGACCGGAGGCATCTGCTGTGACTGGAGCATGAAGGAGTGGTTTAAACGCATGTTAAGAAAGTGGGCAAGTCGCAAAGTATTGTAATTGTTTAATATATATTTATCCCTTCAGTCTACACTTTCACAACATTATATTGATTGCAAATTGTTCAAAGGCGCTTAGTAAAAAGTGAAGCTTTGAGAATACGCGTGTAATTTAGTCGTGGCAGTAAAACCATCGCGGTGCTGTATTTCTTTCGGTGGGAAAGAGGGGGGCGCAGGCATGTACAGAACCACTGTAAAATCCAATATGGCTCCCAGGGCACCTTTTAAAACCCCACCGAGTCTTGTGTTGCTTTCATCTAGAGTTGTCTCCAGTATAAAAAGATAGGTATAAAATAGAAGCGAACCTTCGACTATAACATCAACAGCCCATGTATAATCTCCGGACTTTACTCTAATGAAAAAGTGCCTAAACGTTCAAAAATAACCAGGGAGTAGCTTTAGGGCACACATTTCCTATTTATAAAAACCAGCATGATAGCGGGTAACTGACACTGCACGCCAAAAATAACCAGGAGCCAGCTTTGCTGGACAGCATTGTAAGTATAAGTATCTGCAAGAATGTGTAGGCGCTTACGTAGCTTAGGAGAAAAGGAGTGGTAAAAAGAGGGCTAGCTATAAATAGTGCAGCAGGTATAATGGCCCCGGGGCCCATGAGTCCGGGGGTGGGGCCTCTCAGTCTGAAGTATTTTACCACCTAAACTGCGCAAAGGAGGCGGCATTTTCCTTACTTCCACAGGGCCCATGCCACCCTTACTACACGCTGACTGAAAAGCGCAGGAATCCCGTCGGGCACTGCAGTGAACTTGAGAGCTGCGCGTGACGGCCTCCACGTCCAGACTTTCATCATTGCTGACACACCTGCAGCCGCAGAACCAGAGCTATTGTTGAAGCAATTCCTCTAAAAGGTCATACATTATACCCTCTAAATGTTTTTGACAACCTCTAAGGAGTGAGTGATACGGCTGCTCCAGTGTCCAACTAAGCAATTAGGTCCTCAGCACTTATCTTTATGGGCAGTGCAGGTATTATTACCTCATTCCTCATTAATGATCTCAGACTTTGAAGTCTCCTCCTTCATAGGCCAGAGACCTTCTGTCTTCATTTTCTCAATGAGGGGCACGCGGGCTATCATTTATGGGAAGCAGCTCGTGCTTTGAAAAATCAGCAGAACGTCGCAGATTTCCATGCACTCCAGATTATTATTGCACCCCTTTACAAAAGAACATTAAAGTTAGCAGGAAAATGCCCATTCAAGAAGTGGAAAGAAACCTGCCCTCCAGCTCGCTACAGAGAAGAAAGAATGATGAAAGAAGTTAAAAGTGTTCCTCTTTAGCGAACCACGCCCGCGAGTGGTGCGCGTGCGGGCGCCACTGCAAGCCATATGTTTTCAATTACACGTAACAGACACCAATGGGCCATGGGCGGAGCAATGCGCCCGCCTTTGGCCTATTGCATGCTCTGTTAAAAAAATCCATACACGCAAAGCCCAATAGCGGAACCCAAAAGTAAAAGCACACGCACGAGCGTGTGCGATTCCAGGGTCCGTTTCTTAACCCCCTACAAAACGGCTCGCCTGCGTGAGCAGTGCTGTGCACTGCATCGCAATGGGCGAGCCCTAAAAAAGGAAATCAGTTAGTAGCCATGCACGGAGCGAATACTCCTCTCTACTCAATGCGCAGGCTCCATTCAATGACACTGTTTTCTCCTGAAAATGACTCCTTCTCCTGCACAGCGTGTTGTAAACTCTTTCAACAGACACAAGTATCACGAACCACTTGACAAAAACTACCTTGACTAAACTAGTCATGACTGACTCAGAACCCAGGTGCATTCACAATTTTCCTTCAGTGAAGTGCGCAGATTCTAGAAAGCGTGCGCTTCATATTAGAACCTTGGCTTGGAAAAGGGGACAACAACTAGAACTGCTGACTGCAGGTTGTCGGGTGGCCATCTTAGAATTCCTTTTGGACCATGCTTCTCTCCAATGGTGATAGTTGTTCCCTTTCTTTAGTTTTTGAAGGTTTCCAAGAATGCTGGCACATGTAGGGTGACCCTTGGTTCCTTGGATCCTGACAGTACCCCTTCGCAAAGAAGTTCCATCCGGTCAGGGTTTAGCTGGGTACCTTTGGTGAAAGGCCTTAACAAGTCTAGGAGCATGCAAATCAATGCACATCAATGTCCAATTCCCAAGACCTCTCCTCTGGACCATGACCCTTTCAGTCTATTAAACAATAGAGTTGGTTCCTGACCCTTTTAGAATCCAAAATTCTCTTCACATCGAATTCCACTCCAGTTTCCAATTACACAAGCTTGGGTTGAAGTACTATTCTCAACTCTTGACGTACTTTCTTTAACAAATCATTCATGTGGGAAGCAAAAACCAAAGGAGATGATGGACGGAGTGTTGAACATTGCAAGCACTCCCCCCCAGTCAACTGATCTGGGTTTAATCCATCACCGTTCTTTAGCCCACTCTGCCACCCCAGTTCAGACATGGCCATGTGCAAATCAGTCTGACCCTGTGCCTCATGGGAACAGTCCAGCCCGAACTGCCAAGCCATGTCTTCCCTGGACCGGAAACAAGCTTCCTAGGACCGGTTTCTGGCATTTCAGCCGTCTTCAGCCAGGCTTGCTTGAATCCAGTGGCAAAGTGAGCAAGGGACTCACGTCTGAGCATACCCTGCCAACTTATGGCGAACAAAGCTAAAACCAAAGGAAATGATGGACGGAGTGTTGAACATTGCAAGGACTCACCCCCAGTCAACTGATCTGGGTTAAATCCATCACCGTTCTTTAGCCCACTCTGCCACCCCAGTTCAGACATGGCCATATGCAAATCAGTCTGACCCTGTGCCTCATGGGAACAATCCAGCCCGAACTGCCAAGCCATGTCTTCCCTGGACCGGAAACAAGCTTCCTAGGACCGGTTTCAGGCATTTCAGCCGTCTTCAGCCAGGCTTGCTTGAATCCAGTGGCAAAGTGAGCAAGGGACTCACGTCTGAGCATACCCTGCCAACTTATGGTGAACAAAGCAAAAACCAAAGGAAATGATGGACGGAGTGTTGAACATTGCAAGGACTCACCCCCAGTCAACTGATCTGGGTTAAATCCATCACCGTTCTTTAGCCCACTCTGCCACCCCAGTTCAGACATGGCCATATGCAAATCAGTCTGACCCTGTGCCTCATGGAAACAGTCCATCGCAGCTTTTCCAAAATAATCTGGTTGTCCTGAGGATGGTCTCACAGACTATGTGCAATAGAGACAAAAACGTCAACGCCAAGTCCAACCCCTTCCAAGCGTAACTACTGGACCTTCACCACTGAATTGTTGTTACCTTTTGTGGACTTTACAACACAAAACTCTAACTTCATCAGTTTTATTTACTTTGCAAGATTAATAATGCTGCGGAATCATATGATTTGTATGTTGAAAAATATTCCCTCTTTGCAATTGATTCCCTTGTTAGACCTTTACTGCTCAATCCAATTAGAAGGGAGCAAATAAGAGTGCCAATGAAGCCAGCAAATGTTAAGCAATGGGCAGCGTGCAAGCACCTTATTATTGTGTTGCTATATTATAGATCAGTCAGAAAAGAAAACATGAAACAGCAGTGCATCAAGATCATAACATGCATACAAACGTTGTGAACTGGTCGGCATTCAATCAAGAACATCACATATCCCCATTTGAAGATATACTGTCGGTATCGGACACGTCAACAAACTTTAATTGTTCACACCGTAGTTCAATTGTTGGAGACAGACATTTGTCCCCCCCTGTATTTATTCCAACCACCCCACTTACGATCCCATTTGTTGGTGCATCCGCAGTATTTGAAGATGTCTTTTCAGCTACCATTGCCTGATCCATGTCGACTGCTTAGTCACGGACAGTAGGGATTACACCCACCTCCCATTTCTGTGCATCGTTACGTTTTGCGATGGCCCATCCCAGTGAGGCTCATGTTTTCTCAGTATAGATCAGTTTTTAAGCATAGGTACACCAAAAAGGTCTCTTGGTGCTGAGGTAGAGAGAGACTGCTGCTGTAAGTCAGAATTATTCATAAGCTTGTCTAAACAGCAAAGTTTTCTTTTTTTTCCTGAATCCTTCATAGTTCACAGAAGATCTTGGGGCATATCAACAACAACCGGCGATAATTATCACTAAGCGCACTTAGCGCTTGGATAATTATCGCCGGCTAGCGTGAATTTTTATCGCTGAGATAGCGTGCTATTAGCAACGCTTATCTCAAAAGCGATAAAAATCCTAGCGCTAACTGCCTAACGTGAGATTAACGCTGGAAACACAGCAATAATCTCAGGTTAGCTTGTTGAGAGGGACTCACAAACTTAGCCATGATATCCACCTTCCATAGGATATCATGGCTACGTCAGTCCTGAAGCAGGCGTAAGGAAAGTAGCGATAACAGGGGTTATCGCTACTTTTCCTGGCGCTATGCTTCATAGCGTGGGGCTTGATGATAGGAGAAATGTCGCTTAGCGACATTTCTCCTGTCATGTCAGGTCAGGAACGCCCGCTTTGCATCTCATTAGAGAGGCAAAGCTGGGCGTTAGGAATGCCCACGCTAAAGCAAGTTTTCACACGTTAGCGTGACCTTGCTAATTAGGCGATAAAATTATCGCCGCTTTTCGGCCGAAAACGGCCGCTAAAGCGGCGATAATTTATTATTAGCGAACACCGAAAACTTGGCTCCACCCAGTCTCTATTTTTACTAGGAACAGCCTGTAGATTTAAGTGTGATGATCTGAGCTGGCGGTTTGGGATATAGCGCTGAATTTTGGAAGATAGAAAAGCAGGGCTTTTGCCATGGGGAGATTTAAAGATTAAGCAATCTATTTTGAAAATGGATCTCTGAGCTTTCGGAAGCGAGTGCAATTTTTTCCTCAAGGGTTTGATGTGGCAATATCTAGCCTGCTGAAAGGCCAGCCTGGCTGCCTGATTTTGTATTATCTGCAATCTGTGAGCAAGGCCAGAAGACAGTCCCATATAAACAGCATTGGAATAGTCAATACGGAACATTACCCAAGCTATTATAATTTGTCTAATCGCTTTGAAGGTCAAGTACCTTCTTATTTTCCTTATTTTCTGAAGTTGCTGGAAACAGGATAAGGTAACTGCGCCTATCTGATGTTTCATAGATGATTCTTCATCTATGAGAATGTCGAGACATTTTACCACTTTGTTGGGAGGGGGAGAAGCACCCATCTCCGAAGGTCAAAAAGAGGGTTCTTATAGGTGAAGTTTGTTCTTTGTCACCACAATCTCAATTTTGTCAGAGTTCAATTTAAATGTTTGTTTATCCATCCAATCCTGGATGTAGAGCATGGTGTTTTGAAAGAAGGTTTTGGATTCTAACCTGTTGTCAATTGTGACGATCAGCTGCATGTAATCAGCGTAGTCATCTTCACCTTTCGCTGCTGGAGAGAGTATATCAGGGGCCGTATATAGAGGTTGAACAAAAAGGAGACAGAGAGGAGCCCTAGGGCACTCCACAACCACACTGAACTTTCCACTACCAGAAAGGGAAGAGGCAGACAACCTGAGTTTGATTTTCTAGGAAAGACTTCATTCAGTTAAGGGTGGTGCCCTGCAAGCCAGCAGGTCTGACTCAGTCCATCTGAATAGAATGGTCGACCGTGTCAAAAGCAGCGGTGAGATCTACAAGGACAAGTGCCTGTGTAACATCTTTATCTGCTCAATCCCTTAAGTCATCCAAGGCTGGCAAAATGACTGTCTCCATTGAATGAGCAGAACAGAAGCTAGCTTGGTGGGGGTCAAGAAAAGGGGACTCCTCCAGGAAAGTACTAAGGTGCAGGGCAATATGTGCCTCAAGTATTTTTGCCAAATAAGAAAGTAAAGAGATGAGCCCATAGTTTATCAGGTTGGTAGGATCCCCCTGCTTTTATTTAGAGAGGGTTTACTACAGCTTCTTTGAAGGAAAGAGGGACCTTCCCCTGCCTCAGAGATTGATTGAGGAAGGATATGGCTATATCTGGAAAGTGTCCCTCTCATTTGAATACTGGAGGGACAGATGTCATTGAGAAAGCCAGATTTTATTTTAGCTAACAGTTCATGAAAGCGATCTCTGCTGATGTCTGGGAAGGCCGAGAGAGCACCCATGGGTTACTCTCTTCAGGTGGAGTTGGCATATTCAAAGAGCTGGGATGGACACTATCTTTTATTATCTTTATTTTATCTATAAAGAAGGAATTCAAGGCATTGCAGAGATCTTGGGAGGGGACTACAGGTGTGGTCACTCTGGCTGGATTTGATAGTTCCTTGACTGTCTCAAATATAACCTTGGTTTTATTTTCAGAGTTTACAATTTTGTTAGAGATAATAGCTTTTTTTGCCTGTAAGAATATGTTTTTATACTTTTTCAAACGCTGAACAAAAGCTTCTCTCAATTCAGGCAAATAAGACTTTCTCCGTTTCCGTTCAGCTTGCTGAAGTTCTAATTTAGAAAGCTTCAAAGTCTCCGAAAACCATGTGGATGCTACATGGTATCGGAATTGTTTTACTTCTTCTAAGGGGCATGAGTATCGCTGCTGCTATCAGCCAGTTTGTTAGTGCCTCCTCAGATTCTTCCATGTTCTCAGTGGAGGTAGGAATGGAAAGTGCCAGAGTATCACAAAATGTCTGAATGTTTATTCCATTCCAATTCCTAGAGAAGGAGCTTGGACAAGGGGGAGGTTTCTACCAGTTGGAATATTTCAAGAGGAATCTTGTAGGGTGGTGATCTGACCATGTGCAAGGTGAGACCGTAAGGTCAGAAATGGTTGGGTTGGATGATCAGACTTGGTCTAATATGTGACCTTTTTTGTGTGTAGCCTCATTCAGATGTTGAACAAAGTTAAAGCTGGTGAGAGCATTGGATAACTCCATGCAGTATGACCACCGGTCTCCTCATTCACTCAATAGTTAAGTCTCTCAGAAGCAAAATGTTTGCATGGTTAATAGTCAGTGGGGCTAAAGAGTCTGCTAAGAGTTTAGAAAATTGTTGCATGTAGTCTGGAGGTCTATTCAAGAGGACGATTAATAGAGGGCCAGAGGAAGATGCAGATTTTATTAGTAAATTATTCACCGTGAGGCTTGATAAAGCCGTTAGCTTGTTGAAAATTAGGTACTTTTTAGGTCGAGCATTCGAGACCTCTTGTATATATTTAAGTATATACTTGTATACTTTAGTATATACTTGTATGTGTATGTACTTTGTGGGCTCTGGAGATCAGCCTCAGGACTTGTCTGCTTCCGCTTAGGGACTTTTCTTCCTTTTAAACTGCCTCTATTTAAATCGAACAGTAGAGGTCAGTAAAATACCAGAATTACTTTAGCATTCTCTAGACTTCAGTCCATAGAAATTGTCTTCCACGAGCACCTGTAGACAATAATATTTTTTTCAAATCTTGTATTTTCATTGAAACGACCACCGAAGGCCATGATTTTAAATTAAAGACAGAGCTTTGGACTATACCATTTTCCTCTGAAAGGCAATATTTCTCTCCATGTGTTGCCATACCTGGTGTGTCACTAAGTCTGGTGCTTACTTTCCCTCCATGTTAAAGAACAGTAGATGTTTCAGCACCCAGGCGAATGTGCTGCATAGCTTAATACATATAAGGTCCCAAAGGCGAGGCCGATTGCATTGCAAATGCTTGTTTACAACAGTCACAACTGCTCCTCCCTGTTTACCCTGACGTCTATTTGAGTTAAGTATATAGCATTTTTTGGGGAGGGCTTCCAGTATATCTGGCATCGATTCATCTGTTATCCAAGTTTATGTTAGAAGTAAGTTATCCGGGGAATCAGATGTGGGTAAGGCAAATAATTCTAATTGGTGCTCAAGAAATGAAATAATATTAGGACATTTGATGTTAAGTGAGTTCGTATTCACATTATTCAGCACGGGTGGATGTGTTGGTTTGTCTCTGGGTAGACACTGTTTCATCAACAGTAATAGCAGCAGATGGCTGAGGATGCCATTGTAATGGCTCTAAATGCAGCCTAGTAATGCCTAGATAGTTAATAGAGAAGGGTCAAGTCAAAGGCAGCCTGTTGGTAGATTTTTTACATCACCTGAAGTGTAGACCACCTTACAGGCATAGTGGCTGGGCCCCAGGGCCAGCGCTAGGCATGGGCAGTGTGGACAGCTGCCCAGGTCCCCGCGCTCAGCTCAAAAGCATGGGGGCCCGCTTCACGGTCAGCGCACCTGCTCCTCCAGGGCCCCCTCCCCAACCCGAACACCTTGAAAATGTATTTTATAAGTGAGGTGTCCAGACCTCGCTGGACAGGGAGTGGTGGCACTGCGGGGGCCGCAATGGTGAGAAAAGGGGAAGGGGAAATACTGGGTCGGGGACATGGCAGCAGCAAAGCCAGCAATTATGGTGGCTCTCAGGGACAAGGGCGGGGCAGCACCTCTGTTAAAACCTGCGGGGAGGTCTTGTCTGCCCTTTGTGTATTCCATTTCCAGGCAACAAAAGGCCCTTTTGTTTCCAGGACCAGCCGGACATTAACAGGTAAGGAGAGGTGGATGAGGGGGGGGGGAGCATCCAGATCAGACTGGCACAGCAGGACAGTGTTTAGCAAAGTGTTTTGCTATGGCTTCGAGGCACAGGAGAGGTAGTCCACAACCCTTGGGCCTCGAAGCACTGGATCAGGCTGCAAGGTGAGGTATGGGGTCCCCTTTCACTGGGACTTGGGCCATTTTCCATTGCTGCGAAGTCCAGGGCAGGTGGGCCTCGCACCTCTCCATCAGGCTGCAAGGTCCAGATGTGGGGCCCTTCCACAGGGCTTTACCGCCATTATGTAGTGCTGGGAGGCCCAGGACAGAGGGCCCTGTCCTTGGCCTCGCAGCACTATACTATTAGACCACTACATTTTCTTGCAGAGCGGGACTAGCATGTTTGCTTACCAGCCCAGGTCATCAGTGCGAAACTTAGAGGGCCGTCTAGTAAATGCAGCTAAGTGCGGAAAACCTGATTACAACCCAATATTCCCAGCAGGGAGCTCAGCAGCCCCTTTTTAGGTTGAGCCTAGCGGCATCACGCATACGCTGCTCGCTCTGCGAGGCATGCTGTATTAGGGTATGCAGTGGAAGCCCCGTCCACTCTCCACCCATATTTGTCATTGGCTTGTGTCATTATCCTTCTTAAATGGTGGCGTCTGATTCGTAAACAGGCTTGTTAGTCCCTCCTTGGTACCGTCTTGTCTTCATTTGTAACCCCCCATGAGGACTACCTCTTTTACTTCTGTTGCTGCACAGTATGTATTATTTACAGCCTGTGAGTACTTTTGTCATTAATTAGTTTTTCCTACTGCAGACACGACATGCTTTCCTGCAACGGCGCCCGCTTTGCTTGCACCACTCGGGGGACGCTGCTTTCACAATGTCGGCAGCTTCTTAGTATCTGTGTTTTAGTGTCAGCAGCTAGCACACTGCTGAATTCGGAAACTCAGCTCTCAGCAGGCTGGAATAATTTTTTCCAGAAGTGTCTGTCTTTCGTTTCTTAGCACTTATCTCCAGGAAGAGTTGGGGTTTTTGTCATTAACATTAAATTAGACGCTCCTCTGGCTTTCTTAAATTCCGAAAATAATTGTTGCCTCACAGACAAAAACCTGTCAGTTGCCAGTCGAAAAGTAGTGCATATGCTATTTAGATAGAAATAAGATTCGGTGTGCAAAAAAATTGCAGAACGCTTGTCAGTGTAGAATTATTTTGCCCACTCTACCAGCCCCTGTGCAAATGAAGAACAGGATATGCATTTCGAAGTCTCCTCTTGAAAAGACTGCACCACACTGATATATATATATGCAATAGGTCGTGCATTTGCAAGAGTTTAAGCTATTGGCATTGTAAAGGACAATGCTTTTTGTTTATGTGTTGGTTTCTAAAACTTAAATAAAAGGCATTGTCATTTTCAATGCCAGTAGTGTAAACTCTCGCAAATGCGAGACCTATTGCATTGCAAATGTTTGTTATCTAGTTCGGTTTCAGAATTTAATTTTAATTAGGCAATTATACCTCCAGCATTCTTTTTCTTTACTATCTGGAAATAATGTAATTAATAAATTAGTCTAATCAACTGTTTGTTAACTTTGGGAAGATACGTACAGCATTAGCAAGCTCACTAGATTTCTTGCATTTGTGTCTTTTGCTTTCTCGCCCCAAGTGCACCAGGTATGCCCAGACAATGGTCCCGGGCTCACTGTGCCACTGGAATCAAGCTTTCCTTGCTGAAGAGGGGTGAAACCCCGAAACCGGTCGTAGGATGCTTGTTTCTGGTCCAGGGAGGACCTGGCTTGGCAGTTCGGGCTGGACTGTTCCCATGCGGCACAGGGTCAAGACTGATTTGCATATGGCCAGGTCTAAACTGGGGTGGCATGGTGAGCAAAAGAATGATGGATTTAACCTAGATCTCTTGATTGGGGGTGAATTTTTTGATTTGTTCTGCATTCCGTCCATCAATTGTGTGTCTTTTGCTTTCTCGCCCTAAGTGCGCCGAGTATGCCCAGACGTGGGTCCCGAGCTCACTGTGCCACTGGAATCAAGCTATCCTGGCTGAAGAGGGGGAAACCCCGAAACCGGTTCTAGGATGCTTGTTTCTGGTCCAGGGAGGACCTGGCTTGGCAGTTCCGGCCGGACTGTTCCCATGAGGCACAGGGTCTCGATTGATTTGCATATGGCCAGGTCTAAACTGAAACTGGGGTGGCATGGTGAGCAAAAGAATGATGGATTTAACCCAGATCTCTTGACTGGGGGTCAATGTTTTGATTTGTTCTGCATTCCGTCCATCAATTGTGTGTCTTTTGCTTTCTCGCCCTAAGTGCGCCGGGTATGCCCAGACGTGGGTCCCGGGATCACTGTGCCACTGGAATCAAGCTATCCGAAACCGGTCCTAGGATGCTTTTTTCCGGTCCAGGGAGGACCTGGCTTGGCAGTTCGGGCTGGACTGTTCCCATGAGGCACAGGGTCAAGACTGATTTGCATATGGCCAGGTCTACAACTGGGGTGGCATGGTGAGCAAATGAATGATGGATTTAACCCAGATCTCTTGACTGGGGGTGAATGTTTTGATTTGTTCTGCATTCCGTCCATCAATTGTGTTTCTTTTGCTTTCTTGCCCTAAAGGCGCCAGGTATGCCCAGAGTTCGGTCCCTTGCTAACTGTGCCACTGGATTCAAGCTAGCCTGGCTGAAGAAGGGTGACATACCCCAGTTTGGACCCAGCCATATGCAAATCAGTCTTGACCCTGTGCTGGCTGAAGAGGGCTGAAAGCCCGAAGCCGGCCCTGTGATGCTTGTTTCCAGTCCACGGAGGACCTGGCCTAGCAGTTCAGGCTGGACTGTTCCCATTGGGCACAGGGTCAAGACTGATTTACATATGGCTGGGTCCAAACTGGAATGGCATGGTGAGCAAAAAAACAATGGATTTGGGCCCTAAATCTCTGTACTGGGGTGAATGTATGACATTGTTCTGAATTCTGTCCATCAATTGTTGTTTTTGCTTTCTTTAGTCTGTAAGCGCCATTTTTTTTAATGAGTTTCTCTTACTGCAGGAGGGTCTCTCATGCACAGTTGTGACCACTGGCAGACAGGGATCTCTTCAGGGTCCACGGGGGCAACTCAGCGATGCCTTTAGGGAGGTCAAAGGTGCGTAATGTAAATTTTGCTGGTTAACAAAGCCCTGCAGTCAAGCACACTGTTCAACATTTCTGATCAAAATGTTTGCTGTTTCCTGCTAAATAAATCATGTGCTAGAACTGCACCCCCGCTGACAGGCAGGCATGCGAGGGGGGCAGTAGCCACGCATATGAGCAGTCTCCAATGCAGCGGCAGCAAAGAGATCTTAATAGAGTCACCCACCTCCAAAACCCTTGGGTGACATGTACACGCATCCCCCAACAAAACAACCACAGTTGTTGTTGTACACCGTGCCCTGCCAAGGCCGATATTCGTAGCATTTTCTAAAGTACTCGGACCACTTTCTCACGCTCAGTCGCTGGAGTGGCATCAACCAACTTTTGCCTTGAGGACAAATACGTGTTTCCCTTAAGAATTCGTAATAAAAATTTAAAAAGAAAAAAACCTCACATGAATGTTACTGCTTTACATGCTCCCCCCTCACAATTTAAAGGTAACAAATACCAGTCTTCAAATGTTTCTGGTCTTGACACGATCGACTTACACTCCACTCCCCACCATAAAGCGCAGTCTGAAAAACTGAGAAATCGTCTACTGTTTCCCCCCAAAAACTATCCCCGAAGCTTTTTTGGGACAATTTCATCTTTATTTCATTACGGCTGCATGAATGAACCCGTGGTGACTTCTAAACACGCATTATCCTGCTATGAAGCCTGAGCTCAAAGCATCACCTTTATGAAACAAAATGTAAGAGTTTATTAGCAGATTTGTAAATGCAGTCAAACATGTCAACAGAGCCCAAAGCAGGAGCATAGCAATACTACATACACTGCTATATCATCAGTGGCCTGAGAACACATTTAACTATCCTATAGGTTTCACTATCGGGCTGGGAGGAAAAATGTCTCGTCTTTTAGAGGAGTAACCTGATAGTATTGTCTAGTCTCCAGCTCACTTCCCTCCAGTGTCCCAAACCTTTCTCTGATCCATACAGACCTTTGACAGTCTGAGTCCACCAATGGTGAAACATTCAACCTACTGCCTGCATCCAGCAGACAGCTCTACACCTTTTAGCCAGAAGGAACCCCACAGAAACCATCCTATATTGTACGTTTTTGGGTCTTTCATGACAGTGCGGCTATTGCTATACCTCATGGGATCGCAGAAAAATAACTTTCGGAAGTATTACAGAGAGAGTGGTGAAGGCTCCACCCACAGACTGAGTTTTTAGGTCGAGCATTCAAGACCTATTGTAATTTCTTATGTTGGGTTAAAGCCATCCCCTAGCTTTTGATTTGTTTGTTTGAGTGTCTTTCAAAAATCCTTGCTTGCCAGTGGTCAGTCCTGCCTCTTTGTCCCCTCTTTTTCTCTTCCGTTCCTCCCATGCAGCAGGGACTACGTGCTGTCTCATTCTGCTCTGGTTCTTTATCTGTTCTCTGGGGGACTCTTTTCTTTCTTGGTTTCCTGCTCTGTTAGTGTTTGTGTCTTCAGCTTCAGTGCCCTAGCTTCTTACATTTAAATATAGCATTCTTCCTCCCACCCCTCTTAACAACACAGTTGTTTTACTGCTGCCTCCCCAGCCCTGCCTCCCACTTAGTTGCTTGTTCATAATTGTCGACATTATCTATCAGGATTATCTATCAGCACTGCTAGCATTTCACCAACACTGTGCTGGTTTGGTTTTTATTGTGTATTTCCTGGCTCCACTTTCTCTGCTCCCCTCCCCCTCCTAATCAGTCACGGGCCTCAGAGCAGGGGACACTGCTGTCTTTGCCTGCCCTGCTTCTCCCAGCTGTCATGGCCATGGACTGGCTCAGGTTTCTTCTACAGAGAATGACAAATGGTGCAGGTCCGGACAACGGCGGACACAATGACCGCACTTTCCTGCTTTGTTCCCTTTGTGTAAAGTTTTTCGATGATCATTCGGGTTGGGTGTGCATAAGTTACTCCAGCACCTGCCGTTGTTTGGTGCTAACTGCAAAGCAGAGAAATGTAAAACCAGAGAATGGAGTGGTGCACCACCCTTTTGTGTAAGAAAGTTCTTGTACAATAAGTCTTATAGTCTTTGTTAAGTTGTTTTTCAACAGTCTTTTATTTCAAAGAACTTTCTTACACAAAAGGGTGGTGCACCACTCCATTCTCTGGTTTTGAGAATAACAAATGCTTGTTTAATTTTCTGCTTTGGCGAGCCTCGGTCCCCTGCGCAATGCTTGAGCGACTCCCATCGTATTTTTCCTACTGCTAGTTCATTTTCATGACTAGCATTTAAAAACATCCATTCAATTATTTTTTTGCCATTTTAACGATTAGGCGCCGAAGGGCTTGCCTCAGATAGCGCAGATCCATGTCACAGGAGTGAGGGGGTGCTTGAGGTCACGTGGCGAGTCAGCCACTGGTCAGTAATGGGTTTAAGGGATAGGGGCTGGTTAAACACACTCATCGCTTCAGTAATAAATACAGCTGTGCTGAGCTAGAGACGGGACGTCATGAAGTCACTCACAGCAGTGACACAAGTCGGATTAGGGCGGCTGAGGGACCAGGAGAGGTACGGACAGTCTGAGATCACACAGAGAGTCCCAGATGGAGCTGGTATTAGACAGGGGTGATGCAGTTGGTTTTATTTATTAGTCGTTTTCATACCGCAATTTTGTCCATATTCAGACTGTCAGAGTACTTCACATATTCGAGAGACAAATAGAATTTATAAAAGAAGGAAAAATATATACTGTAGCAGAGAAACATATTTCAAAATACATTAGTAACGCGGGCCATTTTCACTTCAGCGGCTGTGCCGAACATTCCTTAATTATTTTATTTTTACTTTGTGTGAAAGCGCATTATATGCGCGTTCACTTTAATATTGTCTGTCCCCTATGTTGAGACGCTGCTCACTGTAACCTGAATACTGTGAGTAGCGCCTAAATAAAGGGTCGCGGTCTAGAAGAGATAACCATTTGTATTGCAATATGTTTTTATTGTATAGCTATTGTCACAACTACCTAGCTTGCAATGTACTTCGGCACGCTATTCTTCGTCCGTAAAGTCTGCTAGCACCCTCCTATTCTCCCCTGAGACTTGTTTATTTATTATACGCTCCCGCTTTTATCATTAGTTGATCATACTTTTGATCTGCGAAGCGACCCGTCCCAGCCTTCGCCTTGTCAGTTTCTTCCCTCAGCCACAACCTTGTGGTTCCTTGTTTTTGCAAAACCTTATCGGTGTATTTAAAGGTAGCTGTCCATGGGGCATGTGGAAGGGTGCTGGTTAGCAACTACAAAGGTGCTGAGGTCTTAAAAGAAGTATGTTTTTGAATCTCCGCTGCCACATACCTGTGTTTTTGTAGGCCAGTTTGTTGGGGCTCGTGCCAAGCAAATGACTACAAAGAGCCCTAACACAGGAACTGCACCGTTGGCAGAGAAGCAGAGAAAATACTGCCCTAGCCCTGAAGACCGGAAGTGCCCGAATTAAGGTTTGCTTTTACTAGAGTTTTCATAGCAAATTGAACGTTGAGCTTTTATGCCGTGACACATACATTTTTCAGGTGTGCTATTATGCCTCGGCAAGTGTTTTATTAGAAAATGGAAGGTACACTAACAACAGTGGTGTTTGTAAGAGGAAAGGTAAGACAACTCAAGTGCCATTTACCGCAAAAGACAACCCCACTTTAGCAAAAATGGCAGCTGAGGCCTGCACGGTTTGCTACTCTCCCACAGCTTTGAATTATGAAAACAGCAAGTCTGTTTCTATCTCAAGTTCGAGTCTGGGGGAATTGGCTTCAATGAATGAATACATAAGTAGAACAAAGACTAAAATTGCCCGTGGCTGCCAAACTGAATCGGCTCAAAGTTTTTTATAGTACGGCAAAGTGTTTTTTTCTATTCCGGTCGCAGAATCGTAGAGGGTCACACGTTTCAATTACGAGGGGCGTGGCATCAAGGTACGTCTGGCAATCCTCCAAGCAGTTAAAAAACTGGAGGATGAGTTTGGGGTCGGAGGGGTGGGGTGGGGGGGAGAGGGGATAAGTGCATGGTGCTTATTTTCCTAACTAATTTTAAGTCAGCATTTTGCTGTAGAGTCAGGGGATTTTTCTGTAGAGAGGGCCAAGTCCACGAAATGTGGTCCACTTTAATCCAGCAGGGGGAAAGGACTTTTTGGCACTATGCTTATCACACATCTAATGGAGGGGATGCCAGTTGTATGTACAGATGTTTAAGTCGAGCCTGGGACTTAGAGACTTAGAGCCCATCGCTTAACATTGGTCGGCTTTATTGTCCGTCTCATGTGCTTGCTTCTTATTTGATTGCTTTTCTTGCCTAACTTGTGTTTGTCTCTCCCCTGAAGTCCCCTTTACCATCCTCTTGGCTGGCTAGTGTCCTCTCACTGCTATCTTTTAAGGGGACTACTTTTTTCTTTTTGGTTAAGCACTGTCCTTTTGGCACATTCCCAAGGCTCCCCTTTTTAGGCTTGTCCTAGCAGCACCTTTTATCCGTTTCGGTCACTCGTATTTAAAAAGAGAAGTCTTACTAACAGTAATAATAATACATTACATATTATTCCATTGGTCACTTTAAGTGTCATTCACGTATTTGCCAAATTGCAGTGGGCAGCCCACTTTGTTCATTGGCTGCCTTGTACTGTGAATGAAGGCATTTTGCCTGCTGACCTATGCATAGCCGCCTGAAAAGGAATGGACTTAAAGGTCTGGGCTGTTTTAGTTTTTATATTTCTTTATACGTTTGCATTTTGTTTTGCATACTACATGTTTGCAAAAATACATAAAATAAAAACATGCATGCCTGCCAAGACCATACCTATTGGCTTTGCTATTTATTGCTTTTGTTTTGTTTAAGTTTCCCTATTTGCTAAAAACGCCTCTTGTCCTCTTCCCCAAAAGCGCGTTTGACTTGACGAGTTATGCTACATTTTGCACCTATTTGCATTGCCTATCAAATCATTGATCAATGTTGTAAATGCTTCTTTTGGTTGTCGAGGTATTTACCCTCGACGACAGTAGGCCTTTTATTTATTTTATTTTTTATTTTTAAAGTTTTATATTGCGCTAGCTTGACCCGTAGGTATCAGAGCGCTTTACATACATACTGTAAAGAAAAGCAGACGGAAATTGAATTACAAAGTAGGCAGGCAGTGAGGAAGCAAAACCAGGGATAGAAAAAATACAGCATGGAAGATAAGGTGGTTAACAAAGTCTGGTCACCAACTATCCTTGAATGTCAAGAGAGAGGAGTAAACTCGGATATTGAAGTCTAGGTTAGTTGACGTTGGTCAGGAAAGTACAGCCCTGAAGCATGCTGCGACAGGAATAACTGCATTTGTATTAAAAGTCCAACCCCAATAGTGCTGTTTGGAGCACTGAGAAGCCATATGTAATTTAACATTTGCTTTAAAGGTAGATGTGTATTGCCAATAACAATACATTTTTAATTTTTTTAATTTTAATTAGGGTTTATTAAAGCTCCAGCCTTTGTGTTATGTACACAGCTATGTGATGATCAGTTTTTGAAATACTGTAGGGTGTTGCATCGCTGCGTAAACTTCTTACATTGACTCTAATCCTGAGACGATTCATCATTTTTAAACACTTTGAAAATAAAACGAGTCAGACTTAAATTTAACTGAACTCAAAGAAAAGCAAAAAGGGTCTTCATTCACGAGCATCGCACAGTCAGTCACACAGTTTGTTTAGACTCTAATCTCCCCCGTTTTATCAAGCCACATTTAGGTTGAGCCTACTAGACCATGCATGATCTGTCTGTTTCAAGGCATATTGTGACTTATCAAGACCACTGAGGGACTTGGTTTGCTTTCTTTGTGACTCATTTGCCTGGTTGTTTATTAGTGTCCCAGCTTGTCATTCTTGTGTTTTCCCTCCCATACAGCATAGACTCTTTACAATCTCTCTAATATGCTGGTATCACTGCTTCCACTGCTTGTATTTCAAGCACTTCTTTTTCCTTTTGTGTAAAGCACTGCATTAGAGTGCATGTGGTTTTCGAGCTGTCTCCCTCGTGTACATCTCTTCTCTTACACTCTGTGGTGCTCCCTTTTGCCTGACTGGTTTCCCTCGCACCCTCCCTCTTGCGTTCACCTATGTGCTTCTTCCCTTTGCTCCCCCACCCATACTCTGTGTTGCTTTCCCCAAACCCTGTGTTGCTTTTGCTCCGCTTCTAGCCCTGCCCCCTGCACCATGCATGCACCACCTACAAAATGAGGCTGGGCTTTTTTATTTTTTATCTTAAGTTACCGATATACGTTGGATCAGTAACTAAGAAAAAAACTAAATCTATGAATGAGTTTTTTTTTAAACCAGGCGGAGAGCAGAAGCAACACGGGGGTCAAACTGTGAAGCAACACGGTTACCGCAAAAGCAACTCGGGAAGGCTTGTGAAAACAACAGGGGGCAGGGCTAGAAGCGAAGCAAAAGCAACACAGGGTTTGGTTGGAAGGGTGTTGTTTTGTTTTGAGCTTATGTGTAATGTATTTTTATGTCATGCGTGATGACCAACGAGGCACGGTTTACGTTATGGGATGCGGCATCGCGAGGTGAGATGGGTGAGGGTATGTGAGAGGGAGACTCACAGATTGTAATTATAATAAGGAATTTCCAGTTAGCCACAGTGATAGCGGAATGCTGTGTGCCTGTAACCCAAAAAAGGTGTTAATCACAGAAGGCCTTTCAATGAGTAAAAAGATGCCAAAATCGCTAGAATGGTTATTGGTGACAGACTTTGTAGCCATGCACTATTTTATTTATTTATTTAGAGGCAGAGATACTTCCTAATGCTAAAAAACTACACCTGATGAAGGAAGCTGAAGAGAAATCAAGGCTGGCAACCTCAGCAGAAACAACACAAACTTTAAAACATCCAAATTCCACCTACTTCTACTGGCACGAAGGAAGCCACAATTTTGAGCAGAAGTCTACACCACAATCCTCTCTCAAGCTGCAGAAGGCTATCAAAAGCAGACATTCACCAGTCAGACGGGTCTTTTTCGGATTGTGGTTCAGATCCCAGCAACACTGGCACCCTGCACATGGAAGGGTGAATTACAAAGCACTTGGTAGGTTTCTGCCCTGACAGAAGAAGAGCAAGTTAGGCTGCCTCATGTTGCCTTGCTGGCATCACCCCTCCATGCAAGCCCAATATTTTATTTGGATCCCAGGGACCCTTGTTCTTTCTAGCTAACGTGAGGAAACATCCTCATGTCCTTCAATAATTTTCTCTGAGAAATGTTCACCTTCATTATATGAAGTGAATAACATTTCAGGGTAAAAAGGACACAATGTGAGGAAAAGAGACTTACCCAGCTTCCATTTTTTGTCTACAATAGCATCATGGCACAGACTTGTAGTTCTCAATTTTTTTCAATCTTGGCACTTCTCTTCTCTGATCTAACAAGAGTTTGCAGTTCCTTTTAAAGATGGTGGAATAAGTATGCATAGATACAGTTTACCAGAGGGGGAATGGGCTCCAATTGGAGCAAGTGCCCCCACACACCCGTATTGGTGTCATGCTTCATCGGGCAAGCTCCTTGTCCGGATGGCACCACAATGCCCAACAGGCACTCACACAGGGGGCACTTTACTGGAGATCTTTTTATAGAACTGTTGGATCATTATATATAGTAAGGAGCTTGTATGCTGGACCTAACCGCTCCAGGTCCCCACCCCCGTCTTTGATATAACTGCTCTTTATGTGTCTCCACAAGTTAACTTTACCTCCGATCTCCAGTGTTTCAAGTAATATCCTGATCGGCTCAGAGGATCGCCACCACCTAATCATTGAAGCAGAAGGTAAGTATAACACTCATTTTGTTGTCTTGTATTATTTCCATGTTTGTTATGAGTGAGCTTTCTGATTACCTTTTACATGCAAATGCTTGTATTAGGATGTAGGGGAAACAGGGCAGATTCTACCAATAACTTCCAGATGTGCTCAGGACATGATATGAAGATGGCATTTTCTTTTTTTTCATATTCTTGCCGTACTCCCATTTTGCTCAAGTTGGACGACCACATAAAGTTGGAAATATATACAACAATAGGAGTATCTTTTTGGGACGATTGAGGGATTTTTATCAGAATCCTGCTATTCTGACACTACCACTTTCTACAGTTGTGATACCAAATGAAAAACCTTGGTATGAAAACCCCTTAAGTCTGCAGCATACCGTTTCTTTAAACACACAGATCCTAAACATTACGTAATGAGCCCCCAACGAGAATAATCTAGAACTTTGAAGTTACTCTATTTATGTTTCACTGGAATTGTATTTTTATGTACTTATCAATGTACTTATCTCATTATCTTATCAGATTGCAGTTTCCTTTTATTTGCTTTTTATAAGAGATGTATATTTCCTCACCTGGCTTCTTTCACCTGTGAGGAGAATATATTCATTCTGTATCCTAAATTTGAAAGATTTTTTTTCTACAGAAATCTGCTGCCCTTTTTAGGTCGAGCCTAGACAGCGCCTGCGCTGTCTGCAAGACATGTTGTATTGTATTCTATGTGTATTAAAATATTAACTGCTTTCTATTGGCTGTTGGCCATGCCATTCAAAAATGTAGCCTTTGTATTGGTGTTGGGTTTCAAAAGTCCCTCCCTTCTCTCCTTCAGGCAATTTCACTTAGTGAGTATTTAGTTTGGCCATCACACTGTGTAGCGTGTGATGGCCCCTGGTTACAGAGACGTGCATCTGTTAGCAATTATCCTTATCGTAACTGCAGTCTGACTTCCATTCTGACCTAAAGAAGCTCTGTGGCTTTGTTTCTGTTTCAGCGTGCATCTGTTAGCAATTATCCTTATCTTAACTACAGTTTCACTACGATTCCGACCTAAAAAAGCCCTCTGCCTTTGTTAATGTTTTAACATGCATCTCTTATGAATTATCCTGATGGTAACTGCAGTATGACTTTTTTTCCAACAGTCAAACTTAAAAATGATATTAAAAAACCACGGAGCATTTTATTTTACTAATATTAAATATTGTGTGTTATTAATTAAATAATACGGTAGAGCGTTTTTAATTTTCTGTTCTGTTGAAGTTGTTGGGGTTTGTTTTCCGTTTTGCCAGCGGACATGGGCAGAGATGCTGGAGTCATGTAAGGTTTGGCTGGCAGTGAATCGCAGTGCACATGCACTTGTTTCGGCACCAGCTTTTATTTAAGGGCTAACGATGGTGAGCACCGGCAGGACCAGGGCCAATTAAAGCTGGTGTTATTAAAAAACATACGTTAGAGCATTTTTAGTTTCTTTTTCTGTTGACGTTGTCGGGGTTTGTTTTCCGTTTTGCCAGCGGACATGGGCAGACATGCTGGAGTCATGTAAGGTGTGGCTGGAAGTAAATCGCAGTGCATATGCACTTTTTAGAACTAACAATGGTGAGCACCAGCAGGACCCAGGCCAATTAAAGCTGGTGTTATTTGAAAAATAAGTTAGAGAATTTTTAGTTTCCTTTTCTCTTGACATTGTCGGGGTTTGTTTTCCGTTTTGCCAGAGGACATGCGCAGACATGCTGGAATCATGTAAGGTGTAGCTGAAAGTAAATCGCAGTGCATATGCACTTGTTTCGGCACCAGCTTTTTATAGCTAATGATGGTGAGCACCGGCAGGACCAGGGCCAATTAAAGCTGGTGTTATTAAAAAATAAGTTAGAGCATTTTTAGTTTCCTTTTCTGTTGACGTTGTCAGGGTTTGTTTTCCGTTTTGCCAGCAGACATGGGCAGAGATGCTGGAGTCATGTAAGGTGTGGCTGGAAGTAAATCGCAGTGCATATGCACGTGTTTCGGCACCAGCCTTTTAGATCTAACGATGGTGAGCACCGCAGGACCCGGGCCAATTAAAGCTGGGGTTATTAAAAATACGTTAGAGCATTTTTAGTTTCCTTTTCTGTCGACGTTGTCAGGGTTTGTTTTCCGTTTTGCCAGCGGACATGGGCAGAGATGCTGGAGTATTAATAAAAATACATATATTGAACACACTTGTTTCATCTTAAACACCAAAGGCTTGATTCAGAGTTTTTCGGAATCCAGTTGCTTATTATTGCACCAGATAAATAATGATACCCTGAACAGTGGCGGCTGACGCAGGTAGGTGTGGTGGAAGTAACACCCCTAAATCTAGTAATTGGGGGCACCCCTGAACCTTGCTTCGTCAGACAAGAAACCAGAAGAAGAATAGAAGAAGAAGAAGGACCAAACAGCTCTGCCGAAGCTAACAAGAGGAGGACGCCTACTGACTTGGCCCCAGCCCTACCGGCCTGTCTCCACCTCGAACCTACAGAAGCAAAACCCCTGTGTGTCCTGCAACCAGCAGCCTCAAGAACCCCGAGGACCCGCCCTGCCTTTAAAAGCAAAGACTCTGTCTCCCGTGAACACTGGATTTGTCTCCAACAGACTCCAGTTCCGGCAGGATCCGCGAGTCTGCATCACTCTGTACCCGATGCCCACGGCCCCAGTTTGAGTGGCCCAACACCGAGAGGAGGTCTCCCCGGCGATCCTGACCTGAGATCTGGTGACCCCTGACCTGCCTCTAGCCTCCAGCCGATGCCTGGAGCCTCAAACTGGAAGGTCCCCGAACCGCAACCAGGAGCTGGTAAGAAGATCCGACAGTAAAAGGCATCCCTGCGCCCAACGCCCCACGGCCTTGGGTGGCCCAACCGACGGTGCCTAACCAACCCCCAGCATCCCAACTTACCTCTCCAAGTGGTGGTCTCACCCAGAACACCTTCGTCCCTGAGCCTGCAGAGCTTTTGCAAACCGGAGACTCCTCATTAAAAGCTACTGGACTCCTGATGCCAAAACAGCACTCTGCAACCCTTCACCCTAGTGCCGCTAAGGGTACACCTTTTGTGCTGGCCTAAACTCCCATTTGCCCTGAGCTTAAGCCTAAAAGCTTTGCTCCCACAGCCCAGTGGCCTGCTTGTAAGCAGCCACCAACCAGAGGCCCCCTCTCCCCCATTGGATAACATTGGACCTCAGCAATCTGCACCCGGCTGCCCTCGTGGCACTGAGGGTGTAACACGTGTCCATTCTTGACCCAGGGGGACCCCAGAGTCTAACCCCAGAAACCCAACTGCCACAACGAATACTTACCTATGAACCGATAACCCTATTTTCCTCCGTAGGATAATATTGACTGTTTTTTCTGTGAAACGTTTCTAAGTGTGGAGTTGAAAAATCTAAGAAACCCCTTAAAACTGTAACTAAATAACAAAAGCGCTTTTACTCACCTGTTTACAGGAAATGTCCCAGTGCAATATCCAGGCATACTGCACTGTGTAAGAAAAGTAATCTGTGAAGTAATCGACTTGACATTCTACTAAAAATCCCATACAAAGTACATGCACAGTATTCTGAAAAGCATTTCATTATCAGTAACTCTACTGTAATCAAATCAGATGATGTTCATACATGTGAGCGGTGGTACTAGAGCCCGCCCCCTCCTGCAGGAGGTGTGGGAATGTGTACACAATGTCAAGATGTATTTCCAACAGCTTATGTATATTTGTCAATTGATACATAGTATTGAGTAGTGTGTGTGCAATAAATGTACTCTTCCTTTTTATCAAGAACATTACAGACTGGACCATTAATTATTGAGTGTTACTTCTGGGCAACTCTAAATGGCGATTCCTAGCCCGCACCACCTCCCTTGAGTTAGCCTTAGAGCGCTCTCAACGCTACCCTCTGCGAGTCAAGGGCTACAATGGGGTGTTTGGTTCCCAGTGAAGGACAAATGGAGACCCATTATTTGTGCTGACCGCACAACTAATGCCTCGTTTTCTAACAGCACCTTAAAAGTCAGCTGATATGTCACAGAGAGTGCAACACCATGACGTAAGTGGCTTGCGATGACCTCAGAGGTTGAAATTATGCTGACAAACTTATCTTCAGTTTTCAGCAATAGTTTCCATGACTTTTGTTTAAAAAAAACAGCAGTAATAGATAAATGGATAATGCCGAGAATGAGTTGCCTCTGGGAAGGGAGGGGCTCCCTGTTCCTAGAGGAGGACGAGCAACTGAAGCCTTAAGTCAGGCTCGGCAGATGCCTGGCTCTGGCTCTGGATAGGTCGGGTCTGCTAGACCCGTGAGCTCAAAGCACTGCTGAAGCCGAGCTTTCATGTGGCTTCTGCCTGCCCCGGTCTACACTCATGCACAAAGACTGAATAAAACCAACGCAGTGGTCCTTGATGAGAAATAAGACAGTGAAAGAGATACCCATCGAGTGGCTGAAGTGCACAACGAAAAGCCAGAAAACCTGGAATCAATCCCCGCTCCCCCTTGACAAAACTATGTGATCCTAGGCAAATATTTTATTTTCTTCATTTTCACTATGAGAGGACATTCAAATATGCAAGTTCAGGATGTATGCTGCACAAAAACTTCTTGTGTTTGATTTAATAGGTTTAAATGTAGGCTCCTGCATAATAAGAATCTAGACCAAAAATAGGAAACAGATGACTCCTCTTGGTTCACCAGTGACAATGTCCTCATAGCAGAGGTGTGGGGGCATGAATGTCTGCAAGTTCATATTTAAAAACTATCACTTTTAATAAATGCCACTCAATGCAGTGATGTAATCTGATGCACTGAGATGAAATGCTTCCGCATGTCAAAGAACAGCATGATATCCCTCACATGACTTATATGGCAAATATTTTCAAGGCTCCGCTTGCACACGGCTTTGAGGGTCAAACCAGACCCTTCGCTTGGCTCTCCCAGTTAATTGGTTGGCTTGGCCATGACTACCTGTTCAGTGCCAAGAAAGAGGCAGATGGTAAAAGAAGAAACAAGCCTTCTCACCAGGATGCTTGCTACCTGGAAAAAATGTAAACGCCTGCCATTAGCTAATCGATAAATCTAAAGGTGCTTGGTAGCCAGTGTATGGTTTTAATTGATGGAGTCATTTGAGGCTTCATGTAACAAGAATATATATTTTTTTTGCTGGTGCGTCCTTCTACTGGAAACACATATCTTGAAAAAAGTTTTGCACTAGATACAGTCCGATTGTGTATTAATAAAAATACATATTTTTAACACACTTGTTTCATCTTAAACACCAAGGGCTTGATTCAGAGTTTTTCGGAATCCAGTTGCTTATTATTGCACCAGATAAATAACGATACCCTGAACAGTGGCGGCTGACGCAGGTAGGCGTGGTGGGCGGGGTGAGAGGAGGGGGAAGTCGACAGACAAGGGAATAGGACAAATGAAATACATAAATAAATATTCCATCGTCTCTCAACTCCCACCAGCCCCAACGTGCTTACCTGCCCTGGACGCGACTGACCCTGAGGTATGTAATGCATCAGGTGCAATAAATAGCACCTATTACGAATTTTGGCAGAATAACATGCAGATTTTGTTGCTTACCTCACCGAACCTTACATGGTACGTTAAATACCGCATCATTTTCTCCAATTACATTCTGGCAGGTTTGACCTCCTGAAATTTGATCAAGGGTAAGATATTTGACGCACCTGGTAACTACTGGGTGCTGTAAATTCCATCCAACTATGAATTTCAATCTTTGCGCAGACAGGGGTCTACACAGGGGGCTGGAAGAGTCCGACAAATTCATGATTAGGGCCTAAATCTCTCTTCACATTTTGCAGCAGCCTACCTTGTACTGTGTGTAATATGATTTTTAAATAATGACTTGCATATTAACAGTGCTTTCAGTCACAAGATGGGACCTCATAGCTCTATCAATACACATGCTGGGATATGATTTGAATGGTGCAGCAGGTGCAGTAGCACCGGGTCCCAAACTTGTCAGAACTTCTCTACACACATAATATAGCTATATTTGACTACCTAAACAGGCAGCCACAAGTGCTCTTATCTTTGAGGAACTAGGGTCATGATGTGAATGGTGCAGCAGGTGCAGTGGCACCGGGCTAAAAGGTTGTCAGAACTTCTCTAAACACCTACTATTGCTATATTTGACTACTAAACACACAGACACAATTGCAGTTATCTTGCAGTGAAAAGGGGCTTGATTTAAATGATGCCGCGGGTGCAGTGGCACTGGGCCCAAAAGTTGTCAGAACTCCTCTAGACAGCTAACATTTCTATATTTTACTACTATACAGGCAGTCACACTAGCAGTTATCTTGCAGGCAACAGGGTCATTATTTGAACGGTGAAGCAGGTGCAGAGGTGCCGTGACCATAAGCTCCATGCACCCAAGTAAACACTGATTATTTCTATATTTTACAACTAAAGAGGCTGCCACAAGTGCAGTTATCTTTCAGGCACCGGAGTCATGATTTAAATGGTGCAGGAGGTGCAGTGGCACCAGGCCACAAAGTTGTGAAAACTTCTCTAAACATCTACTACTGCTGTATTTTACTACATAACAGGAAGTCAGTTACCTTGCAGTTGAAAGTGGCAGGATTTAATAGGTGCAGCAGGTGTAGTGGCACTGGGGTCAAAAGTTGTCACAACTCCTCTAAACACCTGATATTGCTATATTTTACAACTAAATAGGCAGCCATAAGTGCAGTTATCTAGCAAGCACTAGGGCCATGATTTCAATTGTGCACCAGGTGCTGTGGCACCGGGACCAAAAGCTCCAGGCACCCTATTAAATGCTCGATTTTGTATATTTTATTCCTAAACAGGCAACCACAAGAACAGTTACCTTGTAGACAACAGAGTCCGGTTTGAATGGTGCAGCAGGTGCAGCAGCACCAAACGTTGTCAGAACTCCTCTAAACACATTATATTGCTGTATTTGACTACTAAACAGGCAGACACAAGTGCAGTTACCTTTCAGTTAAAATGGACTTGATTTGAATGGTGCAGCAGTTCTGGGGCCAAAAACTCTAGGGACCCCATTAAACCCAGATTATTGCTAAATGTTACTGCTAAACAGGCAGTCACAAGTGCAGTAATCTTGCAGGCAATAGGGGCACGGTTTAAAAGCTGCAGCAGACGGAGTAGCACCAGACCAAAAGCTCTAGGCACCGCAATGAACACCTAATATTGCTATATTTTACTACTATACAGGCAGACACAATTGCAGTTATCTTGCCGTTAAAAGGGGCTTGATCTAAATAGTGCAACAGGTGCAGTGGCACTGGGGCCAAAAGCTCTTGGGACTCCACTAAACACGGAATATTGCTACGTTGTACTGCTAAACAGGCAGTCACAAGTGCAGTTATCTAGCAGGCAATAGGGTCATGATTTCAATGATGCTGCAGGTGCAGTGCACCGGGGCCAGCAGTTGTCAGAACTCCTCTAAAACCAAATATTGCTATATGTAACTACTAAATAAGTAGTCATAAGGGCATTTACCTTGCAGGCAATAGGATCATGATTTGAATTGTGCAGCAGGTGTAGTGGCACCGGGGCAAACAGTTGTCCTAACTCCTCTAAACACCAAATATTGCTTTATTCTACTACTAAACAGGCAGTCACAAATGCAGTGATCTTGCAGGCATTAGGGCATGATTTGAATGGTGCAGCAGGTGCAGTGGCACTGAACCCAAAAGTTCTTAGCAATCCCCTTAACACACAATATAGCCATTACATCAATTAATTCTATTGTTTCCCTTTTTCATTTCATTTTTCAAAATGTTGCCATTACTTACCAGAACTATACTGATAGCACAATATGTTGCCTTTTTGTACATGAACAAGTCACAACACTTTAACAGACTTTCTGTCACTTAAATTGTACCTACTCAGGAAGCTACAACTTAAAACAAAAACCAGGTTATTATTATACTTTCATATTTTACATTAATAATTCACCACTAATCCTTTATAGCTTCCGGAGTAGCGTGCAACACGTCGAAAAAGCGCTTCGACGCCCCGGTCAGGGGTAGTATGCGCTATGTAAATGCGCCCACAATACAATACAATTAGGCACAGAGACGAAACCTAATGCATTTATCAGTGCTTGCTTCCCCAGTCCTGTTGACCTCTGATGGCTGAGAGGACGGGCGAAGATGGAAGGCAGTGCCTGGAGCGGCAGCCATCTCTCTGCAGAGGCCCCAGAGCAGCAGAAACCAGCCAAGAGAGAACCCAAGACAGACTGAGAGGAAGACCTTTGTGAATGCTCGCTTTATTTCATGCAGGTGGTTTGAGGAATGTTAGGGTATACAAAAGGAAACAGCGCCACCTACAGGTCTTTTACAAATAATATCTGTGGAACACACAGAGTTTGCAAAATACATCAACAGGTCAGTGGAAGACAATATACAAACAAATGCAATCTGTGTCAAGAGATTTAAATCATGAAGCAGAATCCCACTTTAAAATGGTACGTCACAGAGAGGTGGGGACGATTCATGCAGAATAGCCCCCATAAGAAACTCAATCATAGCCATTGCATGTTGTGCTTGAGGTAAATACAAAAGGAAGAGACGGCTTGCAAACAGCGGCTGATCAAAGGGTTCTTAAAAGATGCAGGAACACGTGGACACGGCGAGAGTCTGTCTTGTGAAGCGAAGGGCGTGAAAGCGAAAGGCTGCTGGGTTTGGTTAAAAAGCTGAGCCATGTGGGCTGCCGTCGGACATCACTGAAGGCAGCTTCACGCGTAGGGCTTCAAGGAGCAGATTTTTTTTTAAACCAGTCAATGGTCTTCAAGTTGCCAGGTCGTCGCCAGGCAGGACCGCCACATTACCACCCCAAAGTTATCAGCACCGAAGAGCTGCCAGGCTCCTTTGGGAACTTTGAGAGAGGCGGGGCCGGGCCTCTTTTCCTTTCGGTAGGCTCTCAGTGTTGGGGTCTCGGCTGTCAGGGTCAGCGGGCGGCCCGCTGACCCTGACAGCCGATTGATTGCGTCATAGAGTACTATTGAGAGGTTGCTCAGCCCGCCCTTCACTTGGCGCAGAGAGGAGATGTTATTGGAGAACGGTTCGAGAGTGGCATAGTTGCCTTCCTTGTACAGGTGGTAGCACCCCTTAGCGTTCTTCTCAGTGGGAATGCCGGATTCTTGTTCTACCCAATTATCTACAAGAACCCACTCAGGTCGCCAGGATCTTTTTATTTGCCAAATAGCGTAGAGGGAAGAAACACAATTATCAAATCGTATTTACCGCAATTTGACATTTCGGAAATAAAGACTCATAATCTGGGAGGTTGACCTTTAATTATCAGCAAAAACATCTGGACATAAAGGCACCTCAATACAAGGCACAAAAGATAAATGGGAACTAACACAAAAGCTACTCTACGAAGAATTCGCATTCGACTAAAAATGAAAAGAATTACAGCTTCCAAAAGCATAAGGTACATTATGGCCAGCGTTATATCAAAATTTAAAGTCATGAATCAAAACATTTCTATCCCTGCTCTATTCTAAGGTGACATCCCTACACAACATTCCCTTCCAGGTGAGAAACGCATAAAAGGTGTCAGCAGTGAAACTTCCTGAGAAGTCTTCACTAAATGAGAGCTCGATCTATAGTGCTCCTCTCGGTCTCTCTCCTAAGTCTCGTCTGCTCTTCCCTCGGGGCGCTGTCCCTAATACAAAACCCCAAAAAGCTTGTACACGCCCTTCAGCACACCCCTTCAGGCAGATTTTTCCTCCAGTAGATTTCCATTCGGACCCTTTCATCTTCCTTTCCATTAATTCGACCTTGGGTCCCAGGCTCCTTCTGTACCAGGAGTTGCAACTTCACATTCCAGTTCACTCCCTTTCTGTCTACTCCTTCTGTCTCGGTTTCTTTGAACAAAGCCTTATTCTAACTAACGAGCTACATGGCCTTGTGCCTGTAACAGAAATAGGGAATGGAAAAACCCTAGCATCATGAAGTTTCACAATTCACTACAATTTAAGCTTTGCTAAAATCCTGTCGGCCTAATAAAACATGGCTAAAATAAGAACGAAGGCCTTCACTTTACATACATGATTAGGCCTCAAACTAAACACATTACAATTACTAAATCAATGTATTCGTCTCATACTTATACATGAGCTACCTACATTATTCTTCTAACATAACCTAATATCACTTAATGCATGATATTACTGCAAACTTAAACATTACACATACACAAATGCATTTCGTAATAACTGATGGCCTTTTCTCTTCTCTCGAGGCCTGTTTACATTTCTACTTTTCTATTTCAATGAATACACTTCTATTACACTTAAACATTTCTTATTTTATATACGGGTGCTGACTAACAATGAATATGGTGCACCCCTACAACGCTCTCTCAGTTCCCCCCTTTGATGACAACTTGTCATCACACAAATCCATCTACACAGAAGTGGTAGCCATCCTGCTCTGTCGGAAACCCTCCATTCATTTTCAGGTCCTGATATTGACTATCTTGCATATGCGCCATTCGTCTTTCATATGCTTTGAGAGTCCTCTCA
Organism: Triturus cristatus; assembly: GCF_964204655.1. Lineage (NCBI taxonomy): Eukaryota > Metazoa > Chordata > Amphibia > Caudata > Salamandridae > Triturus > Triturus cristatus. The sequence continues at coordinate 1,196,662,091 of NC_140582.1, read as the reverse complement.
GCCCTGTTTCCTCTGTACCACTTGTACGCTCTTACAAGTCCCCACAAACAGATCACACAAATCACCACAATTATTATTGGTTTCAGCACGTATCCGAAAACTCCTTTCCCTAAATCTGCAAACCAATTTCCCACATGTCCAAATCCTTTTCCAATCTTCTCCCACACATTCTCTTCTGCCAATCTCGCAGCCTCCTGGTGAAGCGTGGTAATGTTGACAATATATTTCCTCAGCTCCTTGCTATTGTCTGGAATATACGTGCAACATTCCTGAACTTTCAACAATTTACAGACTCCGCCCTCTTTTGCCAATAACACGTCTAATGCAAGACGATTTTGTTAAACCATTGTCCTGATCGATAACATTTCTCCATCCACTAACAGCAATGACTTCGCCGTGTTCATTGAAAACTCATCAACCACAGTTGCTAGCTTTCGTATTTTCACATCATTCAAAACCACACCTAGACTGGGTATCATGGCTCCAAAGATATCACCAATCACAACTCCTGCACTTGCAGCTCTCCGTGCTCTAGAATGACGTCCAGTTTCCAGCAGATTCAAATCCTCTGCATGGTATATCTTCGGGAAAATAACAGCCAAATACCAAGTCCCGTACCACTGCACAGGCAACCTCAAATATGCATTCCTTCCACACACATAATACACTGTCGGGATAACTTGTATCTGACCTTGCAAGAAGTTCCTAGCTGAATCTTCCATCGTAAAGGTATGAGCACAGGTGCTATGTCCAACCCAGACTTTATCCTTGTCCGACTGCGGACGAGCAACACACAAATTTCCCCTCTGTACTTGATCTAAAGCTATGGGTCCATAACTTCCCCTTGATTTATGTAGTTTCTCCTCATCTGTCCAATCTGTTGACTTCTTTCCCTGATCCTTCTCTTGGGTTAGTTTTCTATATCTATCTTCAACTTGGCCAATGAATTTCTTTTCAGTGTCTGATAACGAACATGTCAAATTATGTCTATGTGCATAAGCGGTATCCAAGCTTGTGGTCGGTATGAAATAAGTCCGAAGTCTTTCTTCTGACTTATAATAATCATACTTATTCAAATGCTTAAACGCCGGTACGTCAGGAAGTACTGTATCATAGTTAGAGAAATAATACTCAAACTGTTTCCTTTCGTAAAACAGGCTAAGCAATAAACTGCAAGAAATCCCATATGTCAATGGAAGGTGATGATATCTAATACCTTCATCTACAGAAGCAGGCAACTGCATACACACATAGCAATCTTTCGCATCCATCGCATCAACATACTCATACAACAATTTTGCATACGCATTAAGTTTGAAGTCACTTCTTGACAGATCTATGTGAAACATACGACTCTCCTCTAACATCATAGCTCTTCGGTCTCCTGAAATATCCCCTTTTATACTGGGAGTGACAGGTGTAGGTGTCCCCAAAATCTCCCCCTCCTGTCTGTGGGCCACTGCGTAAGACGTTATGACTACTGCAAATATAACAGCTATAACTACTCCTAAAAGTGTACCTATCCCTACTTTTGCCCTACGTTGTGTATTTCCAGCCTCAGCCATACTTCCACTGTGCTCAAAGTCTAGTTCAATGGAAATGGGCGAGAGTCTCTTCCTCATACAGGCTTGCGTAAAAGACTTCCTTACTCTTTTCAATATCTCCACCGGAAAAGTCCCTAAGTTTATTCTTCTTTCTCTCGGACCTAGGTTGTCTTCTTTTTGCTCTTATGCTCAACAAAGTTCTTAGTCCAAGATAACTGCAGGTCCCAACAGCTCTAGGACCCCCTGCAAGATTTCTAGTTTGAGCGTTGTCAGCTCCTGGGGAGAGGGTATAACAGCAAAAGTCGGAAAAGCCAAGGTATCCAAGATCAGACCACGAACGTTACTCAGGAGCGGTGGATCTGGAATATTGAGGGTCAGTATTCCTTCGATCTCCAATCCTGGAATCCTCAACAACACTTCCACCCTCGGAGTCGGATGACCGTTGACAAGAGTGATCGATCTCAGCCTCCCCGTACTCATCAGTCCTGGCATTCGTCACTACGTACGTCCACTCAGGTGAAGCGTACCTGTGACACGGCACTCTTGCTCTCCTCGACCTTCTCGGAGCTTCTGGATCTTGGTCTTCTTCGCTCTGCTCTGACTCTGTCACCTCGGATACTGGGGCAAGATCTCTTCTTGGGGTCACTCTCGAGTTTACCCATTTCTGACTCGCGGGCCAAACTCTTTCTGCTTCTGAGACACCCCTTCTCTCCCCCCTGATACCCTGTGCACTGCTCCCTTCTTCGGCAGAATTGAGCTCAATCCTGCCTACTGCACCTTCTGCTGCTTCTGTTTCCTATTCGGAGTTTCTCTCACTTTCGCCTTCGGCTTGTTCCAGTGCACAACCAGCTGCGTCAGCTACCCTCACAGCTTGACTTGCCCTCTCAGATGGCCCTGCCACCTCAGCTGGGTTTTCGTTCACGAGAGGGGCTGTATCTTCCAAGGGTGCTGGAACTCTACGGGTATGGGAGGCATGCACCCAGTTCGGTAATCCCCCACACTTCACTGCCGTATTCGTAACCAGAATAATCTGGTACGGGCCACGCCAACGAGCATCCAGGCAACTCTTCCTCACGTGTTTACGCACTAGTACCCAATGCCCTGGGCACAGATCGTGGCACAGGTCACTGGCGGCTGGGACAGCTACTGCCTGCACCTGCTGGGACACAGAACGGACCACGTCAGCCAGGCCTTTACAGTAGTCTAGAATTACATCATCAGTGATATTAATCAAAGCAGAGGCGGGTATTGCTGGCACACGCATCGCTCTCCCCATCAGTATTTCATGGGGTGACAATCCAGTTCTCCTATCAGGCACACTCCGGAGACTCATGAGGACTAAAGGTAATGCATCTGGCCACTTCAGAGGAGTTGAGGAACACACTTTTGCCATTCGGGCCTTCAATGTCCCATTAACTTGTTCCACTATCCCAGAAGCCTCTGGTCGATAACTGCAATGCAACCTTTGGTCTATTTTTAAGGCAGCACAGAGCAATTTCATGATTTCACTGTGAAAATGCGTTCCTCTGTCCGATTCAAGAGAGGTCGGGAACCCGAACCTCGGAATGAGTTCTCTCAACAGTAACTTAGCTACAGTTAGTGTATCACACCTGCGTGTTGGGTAAGCCTCCACCCATCTAGAGAAGACACACACTACGACTAATATGTACCTCAACCCATTACACTTTGGCATCTCAATGAAATCTAACTGCATCCTGTTGAAAGGCCCACCCGACCTCCCTATGTGACTCATTGTCACATCTGTTCTCTTCCCTACGTTCATTTGTTGACAAGTGACACATCTTTGACACACAGCTTCGGCTGCTACCTGAAACTTCGTATTGTACCACGTTTGACTAAACACTCGTACCATCGCATCCCTGCCAAGATGCACAGCACCATGTATCAATCTTGCCATTGGATTCAACAAACATTCCAGTAACACCGCTCTTCCATCACTTGAAACCCAAACATCCACATCTCCCTTCTCACATCCAACTCACACCCAACTATCTTGTTCCTGATCAGACACTTCATCTTGCAACTGTTTTAACTCTTCCCATGTATCTGCCATTGCCAGCATCACACTGAGGTCAGTTGTCTCTTCATCTCCCTCTATATATCGTTCCGTGAAATTACATCCCTGTTCTGCACAAAATCGAGCAACCTCATCTGCATAATTGTTTCCAAATGACACAAAGTCATTTCCTTTCGTATGGGCAGAACACTTTACAACTGCGATTTCATCTGGGCCTTGCAATGCTTCTAACAATTGTCTCACATAGTCCCCATTTCTGATGGGCGACCCAGATGATGTCATGAACCCTCTCTGGGACCATAGCTGTCCGAAGTCGTGAACAACACCAAACCCGTACTGACTGTCCGTATAAATTGTTACACGGATTTCATTCGCAGCCAAACAGGCACGAGTCAAGGCAATAAGTTCAGCCACCTGTGCGGAGTATACTCCCTCTAGACAAGCGGCTTCAACCACTCCGGTGATGGTACAGACAGCAAATGCTGCTCTCAACTGACCCGTATTGTCTCTTAAACATGAACCGTCCACAAAGAATATTTCATCTGACTCTGGAAGTGGTTCATCAACATTATCAGGTCTGGGTTTGGTGCACAATTCAGTCACATCGAGGCAGTCATGATCCTTACAATCTTCATCATCTATATTTGGAATCGGTAACAATGTGGCAGGATTTAAAACAGAACACCTCTTCAACGTCACATTTTCTGCAGCCAGGATGACTTGTTCATAACGTGTCAACCTATTATTCGTGAGGTGCTGTGTTTTAGTCCTGGTCATCAACAATTCAACAGAATGTGGCACATGCACAGTAAGCGGGTGACCCATTACAATGCTCTCACATCTTTCGATACTGACACCTGTTGCAGCAACGGATCTGAGACATCCGGGCAACGCAGAGGCTACTGGATCTAAAGTAGCTGAAAAGTAGGCAACTGGTCTACGGACATTTCCATGTACTTGAGTTAACACTGCCAATGCGCAACCTTCTTTTTCACAGCAGAACAATGCAAATGCCTTCTTTTAATTAGGCATTCCCAGAGCTGGTGCGCAACACAAGGCTTCCCTTAGTTTCAGGAATGACCTTAAACAGTCTTCATCCCATGGTACCGGATCACTCACATCTTTGCGCGTCAGCCGCTGTAAGGGCTTTGCTTCAAAGGAAAAGTTCGGGATCCATTGGCGACAATAGCCAACCATTCCCAAAAACATTCGTACTGCCCTCTGGGTAGTCAGGACAGGCATTTTCAAAATCGCATCTATACGATCCGGTGACACGTTCCTTTTACCTTTCTCAATCCGATGACCCAAATATTGTACTTCACTCAGACAGTACTGTAATTTATTTGGAGACACTTTATGCCCATTCTCTCCCAGGTAATTCAACAAGGCTACCGTATTAATCCTGCAGGCGTCCTCAGTTTTTGACGCCACGAGCAAATCATCAATGTACTGGACGAGGACAGACTCTTGTGGAAGCACCAACCCTTCAAGGTTCTTTTTCAAAATCTGATTGAAAATAGACGGGCTCTCTGTATATCCCTGTGGGATACGACACCATGTTAACACACGATTTTCCAGCCAAAACGCAAAAAGAAATTGGCTCTCCTCATGCAGAGGAATTGAGAAAAAGGCTTGACACAGGTCAATCACTGTGAACCATTCTGCATCACATGGGATTTGGAACAGGATCACAAATGGATTCGGTACCACAGGACAACATGGGACTACGATCTCATAAATTTTTCTCAAGTCTTGTACAATCCTAAATTTCCCGCTCGGTTTCTGCAATCCCATTATAGGCGAATTACATGGGCTACCCCTAATTTCTCTCAAGATTTCTTGTTTTAGCATAGACTCAATTACAGGTCTAATTCCCTCAATGGTTTCAGGTGACAATTTGTACTGGGGAGTTCTCGGGTACTCTACATTTGGTTTGACTTGGATTTTCACCGGTTCTACACCTTTAACTAGTCCAATCTCTCCCCCACTGAGGTCCCATACATCAACTGACACAGAATCCCTAAGGTCGAATGGGAGTTCCTCCACCGTGAGTGCAAGATACATTTCCACGCACCAACGCTGGTTCGCAACCATAAAGGCCGAATCATCATCTCTCGTCTGCACTTCCACTCCGTTCGGGTACAATAGATGGTACAATTAAGCTTACACAATAGGTCTCTTCCTAACAAGCAGACTGGACTAGAATCACACACCACGAACTGGTGTCTGTCACTGAAGTTCCCTATTCTGATCGGTATTGGTTCAGTCAGTAAGCTAGTCAGTTTCTTATTCGCTATCCCAACAACTTGGATCGTTTGTCCGGAAAGGGGTAGATCCGGAATCACTGCGGACCTTACAGTCGACCTTGGAAACAGGTTCTGCGCACACGTTTAAAAGTAAACACAATGTGGTGGGACCGAAGGGTAAGGTCGAAAGTATGAAGGATGTCTACACCAGAAATGTCTTTGTAGATTTAATCGTGCATATCATCAAATGAAAAAAAGGAACATGAGAACAACCAGCCGACACGTGTTTCGTCAACGGGAAACAACCCGTGACTCTTCAGGGCTGAAAAACATAAGGATGGCAGATAGCCAAGTGGTAGTCTCGATGGGTGGAAAGAGGTGAGGATATCACCGTAACGGCCGCGGTATGCAGGAAAGTGCGTAAGCGCAGTAAGAACACCAAGAAGTCTCTTGCTCAAATACGGCAGAGATAAAGGGCGGGTAAATCCGTTGGAATGCGTGGATGACGGGTAAGTCACTCCACAGTGAAATCGTGAGGTCCGGGCAACGAGCTGGAATCGTCAGTCGACCTTGTAGCCCCCGTATCAACCAAAAAGGTCGTAGGGTGGCCATCGATCTCCGCTTCCACAAAGGGTCCCTTCTAATCTACTTCTAGGACCGCTCTAAGCGTAAAATCATCTTCTCCTCCCCAGCAAGATCTTGCTGCTGTATCGGAATCATCTTCCCCATTCACTTCGAATAGAGGCATCTGTACATAGGTCCGAGCTCCCTGCTGTATATTCGGTATCCTAGGCGGTCGGGGAACCTGTACCTGCGGAACGTTTGTCCCCCCTTTTGTCATTCTAGGTTGCGTCACTACAGGGAGTGTGTCCGCCACTGGAACCTGGGCCAACTCTTCTTCCTGCTGTACTTGGTTTAACGGATTAAAAGGACACTTGCGTCTCCAGTGTCCTATCTGGTGGCAAAGATGACAAGCTGTGGTCTTTTTCAATGTTGCCACATCTATTCCTGTCCTAAGGTCTACTCCCCTCGGCCTCCCCTGTCCTTGGGCATTCTGTGCTCCTCCTTGATAATTTCCCTGCCTCCTTCCCAAGGTTCCTCCGGTAGACTGTCCCTGAACTGCTGTCTGCATCTGTACTAATAGCAGATTGTCTTTCAATTTCCTGTTCTTAGACGCAATCTCATCACTACAGTGTCTAGCATATCGGAGAATCTCATCCGCGGGCTTATTCTGCCAACAAATCAAGTGCTGCTGTATCATGAGACTAACCTCTGGCCTCAATCCCAACACAAATTTGGAAACAAACTGTCCCATAACTTTGGTATCCAACGCCTCCAAACCGCTATACTGTTTAAAAGCCTGAAAAAGTCTCTCGTAAAATTCATGCACTGTCTCCTTAGGCTCTTGTACTGTTCTATCTATCTTCACCCAATCGGTGTCTGGGGGTGAAACCTTCGACTTCAACCAAGTAATTACTTGTTCAAACTTTTTCATCACTATCGGCGACGGACCATGTGTAGTCGGGTCCCTGTCAGGCTCTGAGGCCGGCCATTCAATCGCAACTTTACATGCCGACCACAGATCCCCCGGGATCACTATGTCAAACAAAGTATTCAAATCAATCCACAGTACCTTCGAAATTTTGACAAAGCGATCAACTTGCTTGTACCACTCCACCGGTTTTTCCCGCAACCGGGGAAAATCATTTGTGAAGGCAGCCAAATCCCCTCTACTCCAGGGTACATGAACGTACCCTCCATTCTGTACCTCCCGTAAAGGGAAATGCCCTATCTCCATCGCGCCTCCACCCGGAGGTGGCGTCTCTCCCACTACTCCTCTAGAGCTTTTCTTCTTGGACCACCTTTCCTCCCATTTATCGAGCATGATCCATGCCCGCATTGCTATGATTAAATCTTTGACATGGGTCCTCAATCCCATGATTCTCTTCTCTTCCAATTCCTGAGCGTTATACTGTAGCCGGTGATTTCCTTGCAACGCTCCTAGTTTTTGACAAATCAACCCCATATCTCTTTGCCAGCTCTGACAATTTCTCATGAGTCGTGCGTGCTTTGCGAGTCACATCCTTCGCTACAAAGAGTAATTCATCCTGTTCATACTTTAGCACTCTCTCGAGGGGTAAATTTCCGCTTATTATCTCATCCAATTCTGCCTTCAGTCTTACCACGTCCAGCATTTTCCCCCTCAAAGCTCCCCTCAGAACTTCTCGACAGGCTGTACCATCCCTGTCGTCGTACTCACATTCTCTTTCTTGTGGCCTACTCTCTCCTGACATGCCCATAGGAACAGACCGATTTACGATCGTCCCTCGTTACCTCTCTGCTTCCAGCATGCCCTGACTTTGGGTTCTCACTGGTGGTGTCCACATTCTTAAATCTGATCTTGATTCAACTAAAGACCTCGGTCTACCAGGTCTCGATTCTCCTTGTTCTCCCGAGGAGTCAGCTGTGTCTGGCAGCGGCGTACTCCATTCTATAGGCTTCGGAGTCCGCTCCATTCTCCTCACCGAGCCACTTCCCTCGACCACACTCCTCACTCCTACCTCCGACTGCTCTAAGCTTCCCGCCTTCTCTGGCTCAAGCTCGTACATCGACTCGATAGGTCCGATAATAACTGGTATTTTCAACGCATCCGGTAACCTCACCCCTCTCTCCACCTCGGAGCTGGTTACGGGCTTATACCTGCCATTCTCGGTTCCTATCGAAATCTTTCCTTCTACTCTTACTTCTGATCGGGGTAATGCTCCCCTACTCTCTTCTTCCTTTGTCTCATTACCCCCTGAAGCATCTGGATTGTATGGAGGTGGTCTCTCTGATAGCAATCTCTCTACAAGGCTATCGTCTGTGTCGCTGTCTTCCTCCCCATCTACTGCCTTTTCTTTTGATTTTTCTGTCGTTTCCAATAAGGGATATAATTTATGTCCCTCTATTGCCTGCACTCTCCATCTTTTCTCCGCTGCATCCCATCTAGCATCCTGAAAAGCCTTAACCGACCTTTTCACCCTTTCCTGATTTCTGCCTCTCTCTTTATCATGCGCTGCTCTAATCCACACATGTAGTGCTTCAAATTGTGTGGGCCTCGGCATAGGTCGTAAAGCTGCCATCCCAGTCTTCAGCTGATACAGCACCGCTAGTCTGAATGAACCATACCTTGGGAACGCTAGCTCTCCTTCACCTTGAGTCATTTTATGGCAATTCTCAAGCCAAACTATGGTATGCAACCCTACATTTCTTGCCATGTAGTGTGCTGGCGTGTCCTCGGGAGGGGCTTCCGCTCCCTCTCAAGTAACCACATGTTCATCACCTCGACACAATTCTCGAAAAACTTTAAAACATTTCATAATGACCAAATTCTGAACGCATACAATATCTGTTTACTTCCTGCTAACTGTCCACCAATGATGGCGCGAACTACACCAACCAGCCTATCGCAGCGCGACACCTTCTGACGTCACTTTTCCTCCACTCGCGACAGTTCCCCTCCTTCACAACACACGTCTCACCCTTGCATTCATCCCATTCATACACTGAAATAACTGTTTGTCCCAAACAAGTTACTTCTCTGGCTGTCCGTCCACAGCCTCTCGAAATTGTCGACCTCGGTTGGCAACTATCTGTCCCTGCCGGGCAGACAAATCGCCTCTGATAGGTTACAGATACTCAATTCCACATACAACAACCCATGACCAGCGTCAGGTTGACATACACTCATACATTCGCTCCCCCTATCTCGGTCCAGGTGATCTATGGTACCTCACGATCGCCTTCGGGTGGTCAACAAAATCTACCACGGGTGTTTTCTACACCCACTCGCTTAAGCTTCTCATCGCCTAAGACTTTCCCGGGCTGCGCCCGCTCACAGCCTGATCTCGCAATCACACAACATTCATACTAACTCCGCAAGACATCTCACACAATACAACACCGCAATCTACAACTTCGCATCCTGTTCATACTCACTCTTCGGACTGCTGCTTGCTGCCGCACTGCTACTCGCCATCTATGTCCGTCCGCCAGGTCGTCTGCCGTTTACCTTCTGATGAGTCAACCTCACTTATCATTTATGGGCCTCAAGGATCACTTATCCTAATCTCAATCTTCCCTCGCTACCAGAAATAAACCATCCATTTCTGCTACCAACTGGGAACGCGGGATTCTTGTTCTACCCAATTATCTACAAGAACCCACTCAGGTCGCCAGGATCTTTTTATTTGCCAAATAGCGTAGAGGGAAGAAACACAATTATCAAATTGTATTTACCGCAATTTGACATTTCGGAAATAAAGACTCATAATCTGGGAGGTTGACCTTTTATTATCAGCAAAAACATCTGAATATATAGGCACCTCAATACAAGGCACAAAAGATAAATGGGAACTAACACAAAAGCTACTCTACGAAGAATTCGCATTCGACTAAAAATGAAAAGAATGACAGCTTCCAAAAGCATAAGGTACACTATGGCCAGCGTTATATCAAAATTTAAAGTCATGAATCAAAACATTTCTATCCCTGCTCTATTCTAAGGTGACATCCCTACACAACATTCCCTTCCAGGTGAGAAACGCATAAAAGGTGTCAGCGGTGAAACTTCCTGAGAAGTCTTCACTAAATGAGAGCTCGAACTATAGTGCTCCTTTCAGTCTCTCTCCTAAGTCTCGTCTGCTCAACCCACGGGGGTGCTGTCCCTAATACAAAACCCCAAAAAGCTTGTACACGCCCTTCAGCACACCCCTTCAGGCAGATTCTTCCTCCAGTAGATTTCCATTCGGACCCTTTCATCTTCCTTTCCATTAATTCGACCTTGGGTCCCAGGCTCCTTCTGTACCAGGAGTTGCAACTTCACATTCCAGTTCACTCCCTTTCTGTCTACTCCTTCGGTCTCGGTTTCTTTGAACAAAGCCTTATTCTAACTAACGAGCTACATGGCCTTGTGCCTGTAACAGAAATAGGGAATGGAAAAACCCTAGCATCATGAAGTTTCACAATTCACTACAATTTAAGCTCTGCTAAAATCCTGTCGGCCTAATAAAACATGGCTAAAATAAGAACGAAGGCCTTCACTTTACATACATGATTAGGCCTCAAACTAAACACATTACAATTACTAAATCAATTTATTCGTCTCATACTTATACATGAGCTACCTACATTATTTTTCTAAGATAACCTAATATCACTTAATGCATGATATTACTGCAAACTTAAACATTACACATACACAAATGCATTTCGTAATAACTGATGGCCTTTTCTCTTCTCTCGAGGCCTGTTTACATTTCTACTTTTCTATTTTAACGAATACACTTCTATTACACTTAAACATTTCTTATTTTATATGCGGGTGCTGACTAACAATGAATATGGTGCACCCCTACAAATGTTTGCATCAGCAACGCTCTCTCATCAGTTTAGACCACCCAGGGGTCCCCTGACACAGTCAGTGACATGGCCAGCTTGGAGAACTTATAAGGGGCGAAGCCAGGTCTGATATGTCTTCGGTGACACGCACAGAGTCCCCAGTGAAGTTCACATCACTGTACAACTGAATGTAGCTCATTGTCGACCTTTCTGATAGATAGCGCTTAGAGGCGAGAGAGGCTGCTGCTGCGGTTGGGTGAGTGTCCCGGTCACTCTCAGGTGAAACAGCACAGGGTCTCTCTGGTAGTCTGTCTGTTGTCACTTGGGTGCCGCGGCAGGTGGTCTCTCAGGCTGGGTGACGTCCCTGGCAGTCTCTGGTCACTCTCAGGTGAAACAGCTAATGCAGACCATGTTACGGTATGCGTCTGGCATTTCTAAGCCTCTTTTTTAAGGTTTAAATGCCAATAAAGAATACTCACCTCTGTCACAGTGTCAATGTGCAATCTCAAAGTTCGCGCCGACTGCTCGGTAACCGCATTTCCCTATTCCAAACGCTTGTCGGTTGCCAGTTAAAATCCACAGGGTACTCGCGAAATACCGCATAAACATAAAAAATATTGTAAAAAAAATACTGTTTTGTTTGAGAAAAAATGTTGATGGAGTCTGTGCACTGTGTCATTTAAATTGTTCTTATATCTCCTATGATGACTGATGGATGCTGAATCATTTCCTTGCAATTAATCTATAGAGTTTTAAGATTAAGTGACTGGACTTCCAGATCCGTGCACCACTCTCTTTGTACTTGGAAAATCCACTAGATGATAGTGATGTGGGATTGTAGTTGCCTCAGTCTCTTCTTGAAAATACTTTAACCCTTTTCATCAACTGCATTTCCCAAAGTCCATTATTGTAATTATTAAAAAGCACTTAAGGTACTGAAGGCCTATGTTGTTATACCGTATGTGACTGTTTTCAATTAGTCCATGGCCCTCATTACAAATTTTGAGCTAAAACAGAAATAAAATAGCCTACAGAAATAATCCTATTTAAAAAATGTGTTTCACCAGACCCGTGGTGAGGGGTTTTAGAGGACCTGTGGAGGGCTGTGACCAGGCAAAAACCCTTCACCTGCTTTGGTAGTATTATTGCCTTGATATTCGTAATGTGCATTCCTTTTCAGCAAATGAGCAAAGCAGATTTAAAATCAATCTTTGAAATTGATTTTCCTCATCAATATTTCAGCTATGGCAGTGCTTCAGATTTCGGCTGCGTAGATTAATATGATCCCTTATGGAGCCAAACATTTTGTCAAAAAAACATTAATTTTCTATAGCCTAGGCATCTCAACTATATCCAGAGTCAACATCAGTGATGATTTCATTTACACTCTCTATGTCAATATCATGGAGCTTTTACCTGTGGGGACACCAGAAACCCAGGGTATTTAAGTCTGAGGTAATATGGAAAGATTTTGGGAACTTCTGGTTCATTCGTAACACTTTAAGGATCATTCTAGCAATTTCATGGAAGGTGAAAGAAAATGGACGCAAAAGAAACTTGGATATATTCTTTCACTGAGGATTCAGCTGTGGTCCTTGCAGGTAACAGAGGTGGGGCGGTGGGTTTTGGAGGGACGGTGCAGAGGGAAAATTAATTATTTATTTAATTTTCCCTCTACATCGTCCCTCACAATCCACCCCACCTGGCCCCACCGCCCCACTACTGTTACCTGCACGGACCGAGGCTGGGAGGATTGTAATTTTTTGTGAATTTATGCATCCAAGGAGCAACAGTGGTAGGTTTTTCTATTATTTAAGACTGTCTGTTTTTCTTAAGAGTCTCCAAATTCACTTGAATTTCAAACCGCTGCAACATATCGTTTTTAAGTCATTTCCTTCCTCCTGATAGCCCCTACCCTGACATGCAGGGCCGGACAGGCCTTCTATTGCATCGGGCATTAACCAGGTGGGTTGGAGCTCTTGGAGGACAATTTTGACGGCCCAGAGCCACTCCTGGTGCCTCTCTCACTTTCTTCAGCTCCCCGAGGTTAACTGCAGAAGGCTTCAAGAGAGAGAGAATGAGTGAGAGCAATGGCAGAGTTAGAAAGAAAGTGACCAGAGGGAAAACAAAGAAGAGAGAAGGAAAGAGAGATAATGGATGGATGGATAAAAGAGAGAGACAATGAGCAGGAGGACTGGAGGAGGTAGAAAGAAAGTCACCAGAGAGGGGAAACGAAGAAGCGAGAAGGAAAGAGAGAGAATGGATGCATAAAAGAGAGAGAAAATGAGCAGGAGGAATAGAGGAGGTAGAAATAAAGTGACCAGAGAGGGGAAACGAAGAAGCAAATAGAAAAGAGAGAGTGGATGGATAAAAGAGATTGTGCAACATGAACCACTGAGGATCACTTACTCCACTAAACAGAGAAGAGTTTCTACTAGTAAACCGGACATAAATAACCAATTCGGATATCGCGTCGAATGTGGTCCTCATTGGGCCCGACGGCACCTTTAATTCCCATAAAGGCAAAACAGCTAATATACTGAAAGAGCAAAATAACCACTTAACAATCATTTCTTGGAATGTAGCTGGTCTTCAGAAATTGTTAAAAAATGATTCCGTCCTAGACTACCTTCAAAGCAGTGATATAATTTGTCTCCAGGAGACATGGGCAACATCCACTACAGCTCTTCCTGGGTATTTTGAAAATCATGTCCCGGCTTTAAGACGTAATATTTTTGGGCGGCCAATGGGCGGCCTCTCTGTTTACATCAAGCATTCTCGAAGGCTGGATGTAATTTCACTTGCACCTCCCTCACCTGGAATTCAAGTATTACTCATCAATGGAGTAAAAAATCATTATAATCCACTCAGACTGCTACTATTTAACTGTTATGTTAACCCAGCCTTACATCAGAGAAACCATGCTCTCGATGATCAGGCAGCCATTATTGGAGACATTTTCATCAAATATCCTCATCACAATCCACTTATAGTCGGGGACTTCAACAACAGATCTCTCGACAAAACAGGAAATGGAAACAAACATCCTAAAGAGGTTGCGGCACTTCAAGCCTTATTTGATGCCTGCTCTATATCATCTGCTCACAATCTCAAGAAAGCAAGGGACCAAACATGGTCCCCGCTTCCAACATACAGGAATATTTCCACAATTGATTACCTATTCATTGGCAGCACATTAGCTTCGCACTTGAATGATTTTGACATTGACAACCGAGCAGAGAGTGACCACAGGCCCCTTAGAGCATCCTTTTGCCTTTCCACTCCTGTATCTTGCAAATTTACGTCTGTAGGCGTACCTACGGGCGAGGAACGAGATAAAATCCCTCGTAGGATAAAGTGGAACACCAATCTCGGTACAAAACTGTCTGCATGGTTTACTAAAAATGAACAATTAAACATTGCTCTCGGCTCGCAAGCCCTCTTGGATTAATGGCCTACTCTCTTGATAGACCTGCATCAGGCACTGGGGGGAACATTGGATACTCAAAAAAACCAGGCGCCAAACGTTCCAAACCAGCTCCCAAATAAGGAAATGTCGGAAAGCAAACGGAAGCGTCAAAATCCCCCAAATGCAGGACAAAAAGGGGAAAAAGCACTGCGATGCGCCATAAATGGATCACTTTGAGCTGCCCAAAAGAAACGCACATGGGAGCAACGCACTAAACGAATAGAGGAATCCTGGCTCAAAATCTTCTCTCTTCTTAAAGAAAAAAACCCAGCCCCATTTTGGAGATACATCAACCAAGTCAGTAATAGTGGCCAGTCCAAGGATAACGGAGTACCTGAGAACGTTTGGGTGAACCACATTATTCAGCTCTACGGCAGCGGGACAGGGGAGTCATCAGTACTCTCCCCTCCTCAAGGACCAAATAACGTAAACACCCAGGGCTTAGACATCTTGGTAGCCGTACGTATTAACCCGGAAGAATGGGGAAAACTTATTTCCGCCCTATTGAACTCCAGTCTTGAAGGGGCTTCTTTTCCGACCTCATGGAAGGGGGCTGAGGTCGTTCCAATCTTTAAGAAAGGTTGTCGGAATGACCCAGCCAATTACCGCCCAATAAGCCTCTTAGACACTTCACAAAAGGTGGCTGGTAAAGTGGTCTTGATCAGGATATTGCAGTGGGTAGAGGAAAATGGTATTCTCTCAGACTACCAGGCTGGGTTTAGATCAGGCACGGGGACAATAGAGCAATCATTTCGACTCATGATGTTATACTGGAAAGTGGTTGTACTGGGCAAAGGCAGTATGTACCTTGCTTTCATGGACCTGCGGACTGCCTTTGACCTAGTTCCCCGTAGCCAATTATGGAGTGTGCTTGATAAACAGGGTATTCCACCCTATTTGCTAAGCATGTTGATAAAACTCCATGCTGATAATTTTGCACAGATCAGGTGGGGTAACCAGGGGCAAAAAACAGCTCGTATACCTCGTATACCTGTAAATAGAGGGGTGCGCCAGGGTTGTGTCCTTGCCCCCACTCTATTCTCGTTGTATGTCAATGGAGTGGTGGAGCACTTGCTACAACATCCTGCAGATGCCCCAGCCCTGGCTGGCAGAAGAATACCTACCCTTCTATTTGCTGACTATACCCTCCTGATCTCTAAAACCCCGGCAGGTCTGCAGAGCCTTTTGGCTAATTTTAAGTCTTTTTGTGATGCAAGAGGGTTAGCCATTAATACAGCAAAGACCAAGTATTTGGTCCTTAACCCTCTGAGAAAATTGGCCAAACCGCCGACTCTAGATTCTGTTGCCCTTGAGAGGGTCTCAGAGTTCGACTACCTTGGCATCTTTCTCTGCGACTCCATGAGCTGGAATTGCCACCTCCAAAAGATGTTGCTGACCCATAAGAGGGTGGTGGGTGCCCTCCTTAAGGAACATCGTGCTTCATCCCTTTAACCCATAGCTCCTGTTCTAGACATCTACAGGGCAAGGGGTGTTAGCGCTGCCCTCTATGGGGCTGAACTTTGGGGGGTCTACAGGGCGGACCTTCTATCTCGCTCTGAAAGTAAATTTCACAAAGATCTAATGGGTCTCCCCCATAGTACCCCAACACTCCCACTGCTTTTAGATATGGGTACTCGGCCAATTAGTGACCAGGCTAAGCTCCGCCCTCTTCTCCTATGGGCAAGAATTTGGAGAACACCAGAATTGTCTAGTTATGCGGACGGCCTAACTGACGTGTTGGGGTCACCAGGCTGGTCCAAGATTCATTGGTTGAGGGAAGTCAAGCGTCTTCTCGTCATCCTTGGTCTCGGTGAGGCCTGGAATAATAGATCTGCACCTCCTAAATCCGAGCTAAAAAAGATATATTGGAGCTGGGTTGTTGATACCAGAAGCAGCAACCCCAATTTGTGTAAGTCCACCATGGATTTTCTTCTGATTAAGGAAGTGCACTTTTGTGAACCATACCTGGATGTCATCACAAACCGCCAGGATAGGGCTCTTTATTTCCAATTTAGAATAGGCTTACTTCCTGTTGGAGAATTGACTTCCAGGTGGAAAGCACCGACCCAGACAATCTCTTCTTGCCCAT
Organism: Triturus cristatus; assembly: GCF_964204655.1. Lineage (NCBI taxonomy): Eukaryota > Metazoa > Chordata > Amphibia > Caudata > Salamandridae > Triturus > Triturus cristatus. The sequence continues at coordinate 1,196,645,326 of NC_140582.1, read as the reverse complement.
TTTGTGTAGAGAGGTCTGAGTCTGTTCCTCACTTTCTGTTCGAATGCCCGGCCTATGCAGCACCTCGGAGTAGATGGTTAAAGCCACTATGCAGAGAACTTGGAACTAGACACTATTTGGAGGCCCTACGAATACTGAAAAATGACCCACGGCCCCTCTTTGCTTGCGGCTTAGCCAAATTCCTAGGGTGGGCATGGCGTATAAGATCAACTAGGCTTTCGTATCTTGTTTAATCTGTTTTTTTAACTAACTATATAATGGTTTTTAGCTAATTTATTGGTACCAGTAGCAGCATGAAATGTTTCTCCATCTTTTTATGTTCTGGTTCCTTTTTACTGTTATATTGATTATTCTTGTATGTTTGCTTTTTAAGATATATTTGTGTCGAAATAAAGCCTATTTGACTGACTGACTGACTGGTAGCCGAAGTAACAAAGATCATTAGTCATATGAGGAACGATGGTGCGCCAGGGCAAAATGGAATACCCGCCACAGTTCTTAAATCAAATTGTCCATTCTGGGCAGACATCCTTACACCTCTTTTTAAACAAGCTTTTCTCACAGCTACAATTCCATCCTCCTGGCAGGGCTCAATATTACATCCACTTCATAAAAAGGGTAACCGCTCAAATCCGTCAAATTATAGGCTAATAGCTCTATTGGATATCGAAGCTAAGGCCTATGCTCGGGTCCTTCTGGTAGAACTTGAGAACTGGGTCACAGAAAATAGCATTCTTCCACATACTCAGTCCGGCTTCAGATCAGGCTGCTCCACGACGGATAATATAATAGCGCTGTCCTATCTTTCGTGGAGAGCCACTCTGGTCAATCATCTACCATTATTTTTCTGCTTTGTGGACTTCAGCGCAGCTTTCGACAGAGTCAACCGAGGGACTTTATGGAAAAAATTTAATTCCTGGGGGATACCATCTGCACTTCTCTCTGCCCTGATATCTCTGCATCAGAAAACTTGGGTGAGGATTAAAACAAGCGCCACAACAGTATCTGCAAAAATCGTAACTAAAAATGGTTTAAAGCAAGGCTGCGTATTAGCCCCACTACTATTTAACCTCTACACTGCTGATCTGCCAAAAGAACTGGCAAGCGCAACCTTGGTCTCCCCAAAATTGGGTGGCACACGTCTACAGATTATGCAATACGCTGATGATATTATTATCATGGACCATACAAAAATAGGTCTACAAAGAGCGCTCACTGCCCTTAACATATATAACATAAAAAATAATCTTCTGATGAACGAATCAAAAACCAAAGTCATGATCTTTGGGAAATACAAAAAAAAGAAAAATCCGTCTTGGCGAGCAGGCGGTCTACATATTGCAACCTGTACCAGTTACAATTACCTAGGAGTCTGGTTCAATGAAAAGGCTAATCAAGTATCCCATCTTAAACATCTTCGGCTCAAGGGAGCAGGCGTTATATACAGTCTGAGGCGCCTGAATCGGCACTTGCACAGCCCTACAACCGAGCCAATTTTAAGGGTTCTACGCGCCAAACTGCTCCCGGCAGTGTCCTATTTCCACCTGGCTTTCCCTGGCAAAATGGATATATTTCTAGCAAAATATCAAATAAAGGCTTACAAGAAAATATTTTCGGTCCCCCAGCATGCTAGGAAGAAGAGACTGAGACTCGAGCTGGGCCTGGAAAGCGCAGATCTTCACTGCCTGGGAGATTTAATTAAATTCTACATCCATATTCTACGTGCACCTGCTCAGTCCATGAAAGAACAATTGCAATCAGTATTTGTTAGACCTGGCACCTTGGCGTGAGTCTCCCTTCCACTTTTTGTCGCTGTGCCTCCTGTGTTTTGCTGGTGTTAGCTGCTCAGAGCACTGTGCCACTGCCAACCAGTGCCACAGTGCAAGTGCTCCCTGTTTAAAATGTATATGTTGGTTGGATTCCATGATTGGCTTATTTGGTTTACTGTCAGACCCCAGTAAAGTGCACCAGGAGTGCCCAGGGCTTGTAAATACAAATGCTGCTGGTGGGCTTGCAGCACTGGTTGTGCCACCCACAGACGCGGCCTGGTAAAATGTATCTAAGGTCTGCCATTGCAGAACCTGCGTGCAGTCTGGTACTGTCATGCTGACTGGGAAAGTGCACACACTTGCCAGTCCCTAAACCTTCCCGTAACTTCATATTAGTCACCCCTATGGGAGGCCCAAGGGCAGGGTGCATTGTAAGCATAAGGTAGGACAAGCCCTGATGTGTGTGGCATGTCCTAATAGTGAATTAGAGCCCTTTTCGTTGTTCACTATTGTAAGGCTACCTGTTCTCCATAGGCCAGAATGGGCTGTTAGAATTGTTCCATTCTATGATCCTAACAGACCCAGGGAACATGGTAGAAATTCGAGTTTAGCATGCCTGAACTCAGAATAAGAAAATACATCTTTTAGTAAAGTTTAATTTAATATTCTGTGTTTGCAAATACTACTTTTAGAAAGTTGGTATTTGCTTGCCTGACCATTTCAGCCCGCCTCTGCTATGATGTGTATCTGCCTGTCTGGTTGTGTGAGTGACAGGGCTGGGGAAACCCAGAGGGGCAGGGCTAGGTAGCCTGGTGGTGAATAGAGAGATTGACAGCCAGATGGGTGGGAGGAGTGCACCTGGGCTCTGAATAGGGCTGTGCTCTGCCACCACAATGCTGGCTCCACCTCCTGTGGAGCGACTGATGTCTCTGCCCTGCACCCTGAATAGAAAGGCAGAGTCATGTCAACAGAGTGCTCAAGAACTGGTTTGGACTGGGCAAAGGCCCCTCTACCCCAGAGGAACAAAGGAATTAGGGGTATAAGTATTGGGACCCTGCTCCCAAGAAATTAGATCCTGCTTAAACAAGAAGAACCTCTGCCAGAGGAGAAGGAACTGGAAAAGCTGTAAGGAGGAGTACTGTCCCTGACCTAGGGGATAGGCCTGCAGTGGTTGCCTTGCTGCTGAAGGAGAGGAGAAAGACTACAAAGACTTTGCTTCAACTTGTGCTTCAAAAGATCTCCAAGGGCTTGTGCTGAGCTTGCCCCCTGAACGAAGTCCCAGGACCAGTGGACTTCACCCTCCAGCTCCCCAGAGTTCTTTGGAAGTGCCTGCTACTGTTGTTGGGCCTCCTGAGGGACTGCGTGTCGCAAGGTGCTGGAAGCGCGACTCAAGGAGGAGAAGCATGCCGCCGTTGTAGCCGCTGTCGTCGCATCTCGCAAAGGGTGTCGCCGCAGCAGCATCGCATCGAGCGGAAGCGTCTCGCATCATTCCGGAAGTGTCTCGCAACGCCGAAGAAGCGTGTCGCCATCGCAGCCATCGTAGTTGTCACATTGCACCGCATCAAGAAAAGCGCCTCGCATCCACGGCGAAGCGTGCTGCCGTCGGAGCTGCTGTCGTCGCATCGCGTAAAGGGGTGTCGCCGCTGCAGCATCGCATCGAGCGGAAGCGTCTCGCAAACTTCGGAGAAGAGTGCCGCTGCCAAGGCCGCTGTCGTCGCATCTCGTCAAGGGTGACGCCGCTGTAGCTGACGCATCGAGTCGAGTCTTCTCGCAACATCGGAGAAGCGTAACGCATCTGGAAGATCCCATCTTTATTTCTTTTGCACCAAGAACTTCATCGCATCACATCGTTGCAACACTTTCGTTGCCCTGCGTGTCGCATCTAAAGGTACATTGACTTAAAGTGTCGCATTTAAGAACTTAAGAGAACTAAGCAAACTTCTACCAACTAAAGTAACCGTATTGTGTATTTTTGTCGTTTAATGGTCTTGTGGTAACTCTATATAAAGAATCCTTATTTTTAATATAAAACCTGTGTGGTGTCCATTTGTAGTGTTGTCACTTGGTTACTGTATGTGTTCACAAATGCTTAACCTATAACGCCCTGAGATAAGCCTTTTCTGCTCGCGCCAAGCTACCTAGAGGGTGAGCAGGGGTTATTTTAGGAGTGTACCCCCTTTCCCTGACTAGAGGAAAGGTTCCCAGCTTGTCACAAGTACCTACCTGTGCCAACCAGAGAACCCGGATTCTACCATTGGTGGTCAGCGGTGAGGATTCTGGACTTGCATTTGTGACTCATGTACAGTGATTGGTGAACACTACTTAGTGAGTGCAGACCTTAACGCAACCAATACTTGTTGGTAGATTTCTTTTTGGGACTTTCTATTTTTGAGTACTGCCAAACTTAACCATGGTGGAGAAAGCAGCATCCATAGTATCTGTTAATACTGAATTTGAATGGGAAGAAGAGAAATTGGATAGCTACACTGCAAGCAGCTAAAGTTCTTCTGCAAGAAATTTCATGTGTCTACTACTGGATGTAAAGGCAAGGCAGAGTTCTACAAGGCGCTGAGGGCCTGGGTAGAAGCAAGGAATGCCACTGATAATGATAATGCAGAGGAGCAGCTGGATGGGCCAAAGGGTCCAAGAGGAAGGAGAACCCCTTCCCCTGCCGGTAGCAGTGTTTCTAACAAAAGTCTATCTCCAGAGGAGCTGGCAGATAGAAAAGAGTGTAGGATGCATGAATTGGAGCTGGCCAAGCTCAAGTTAAGTGGGCAGTTAGAATTTGAAATGCAAAGTAGGAAGTTAGCCCTAGAAGAAAAAAAGCTACAGTATGAACATGAAAAGGTTTTGAGGGAGATGGAGCTGAAAGCCCAGAATTTAGGAAAAGCTCCCTCTGGTGGCAGCACACCCCCAGTGCAGGTAGAATCAAGGGTGTACATACCCAAAGATGTGGTCAAAGAATTTTTAAAAAATGATGACATAGGGCAGTGGTTCAAGGCTTATGAAGTAGCCATGTCTTCCCACCGGGTCCCTGAGAAGGATTGGGGAGCGGGGTTGTGGGGACGGTTCCTTAGTGAGGGGCGGGACACACTGCTAGACTTGCCTTCAGATGATTATAATTCTTATCCCCATATGAAGGCAGCTTTGATGACCAGATATGGGTTGACCCCTGAGTTGTATAGGCAAAGGTTCAGGGGTTGCACCAAGATTCCAAACAGTACATATGTGGAGTATGTGACTTTTTTTTGCAGAGCACTGGATGGTTGGGTGAAGGGTAGCAAGGTTAATGATTTTCAAGGGCTTCTTAATTTAATGGCATGAGAGCACTTGTCCAGTAATTGTTTTCCTGAGCTACGCCAGCACCTGATAGATAGTAGGCTGACTAACCCTAGGAAGCTTGCTGAGGAGGCGGACCGCTGGGTCAGTACCAGGGTCCACAAGGGTCCAGTGGGAGACTGCTAAAGGTGGGCAGGGTCCCCAGCAGAAGAGTGGGGGGGACAAGGGTAAACAGAGGGAGTTCCCAAAAAGGCCCCAAAGTAATCCCCAAGGGAAAGGTTCTCAGCCTCCCCCACCCCAGAAACCGACCGGGGCCCTGGCAGGTCCTCCTGTTCAGAAGGGGCCCATTGTTAGAACCAGCGTTCTCTAGTTGGCAGAGGTATACACTTCTGACAAATAGGGACCCACCTAGTCAGGGCAAGGGGATTACACACTCAGATAACCCCTGCTCACCCCCTTGGTAGCTTGGCAGAGCAGACAGGCTTATCTCAGAGGCAGTGTGTTAAGCATTTATGACCACATACAGTAATAGCGTGAATACACTACAAACGGACACAACACAGGGGAAAAGCAGCAACGCAGCAGGACTCTCACCTGTATCACGCCACGCCATTATTTCGCCGCCACCGCCAAGAGTCAGGGGCAGTCCTCGCAGGAGCAGGGAACTCCAACTTTCGCGTCGCCGCCCCGGGTCCACAACTCCCGGCAGCACCAGCGGCGGCGCGCTGCTCTGACGCGCCAGGAGGCGGAAATAAAGCTCAGAGAGGCCGGCGGAGCCAGGGGGAAAAGCAGCAACGCAGCAGGACTCTCACCTGTATCACGCCACGCCATTATTTCGCCGCCACCGCCAAGAGTCAGGGGCAGTCCTCGCAGGAGCAGGGAACTCCATCTTTCGCGTCGCCGCCCCGGGTCCACAACTCCCGGCAGCACCAGCGGCGGCGCGCGGCTCTGACGCGCCAGGAGGCGGAAATAAAGCTCAGAGAGGCCCGCTTCGCGGGACGCGAGCGGGACGCCCGGGGCGAAGCCCGGGCAAAGGGCGGGTCCTCTACGGCCCTCATCGGCAGGAGGAGGCAGGGGCAGGGCCATACATGCTGCAGGAATCATATCTGACATTATTGTTCAAGTAAGTTGAGCCTATAGAAGTCCTCACGTTTATGCGTTTTCGCTAATTGCGGTTACATGATAAGTCATGCCTAAAAAACTTGTTGTAGTCCAACACAACAAGATGAACAATTATTTGGTTCAGACTGTGCAGAAGATTAATACGCAAAGGAGGGAGTCTTTGGGGCTGAGCCAATCACCGGATTTGCTCTGCTTGTCCCCACCTACTTTTGCTACTACTTCGTCTGATGAAATTAATACACAAGATGTTTTTAGCGCAACCATGTCTGCTGACATTGTTTCCCAAGTCATACCTGATATCTCAGACAATGTAACCCCGGCTTTAGAAGACTTGTTTATTGAGGGTAATGTAAACGATTTGAATGACATTGATTCTGATCAAGACGCACAGTCTCAGACGTCCCAGGTGCCTATTCTTGACCAAACTCCCATAGGTCATGAAGTTAGACCCAAGCGTCAATGCACTAAGATCCCTCTAAAGCGGGGTGGTCTACGTTCTGGGGCTAAATGGAAGAGGGCTAATACCTCAAAATGTATACAAATGAATCATGCTGAGGATCCTTCTATCTGTTCTATTGAAGAAGCCCTTTTTGATAAAATTGCGGATTTTATTGAGACTAAAATTAACACTATTGTTAAACCCTTCATATCCAAGATTGATAAATTACAAGCAGAGGTTAAGAAGCTGGGTGGTCATCAAAACACAGTTGCAAGTGGCATTGAAAATGTAACCACGTTAGTTACTTTTTTGAGCAATAATCCTGGGGAAGCCGTTGACGGACCTGCTTTGGATGTTGGAGAGGGAACAGAGCCTTCTTGGGAGAACCCATCGACATTGATTTCCAACGCTGTTGTTGGGAGCTCTACGTTCCAGTGCCCCCCAGCAAATCCAACCCCCGCGGCGAATGTTCCCCACATGCAAACACAATTACAACCCCATATTTCTACGTCGGATCCCCTGCAATTTATTGTTGAAGCCACACCCGTGGTGTTAGTCCTTGCAAATGTCCCTCCATTAGAAAGAGGCACGGTGGAAAGTTCTAACTCACTCTGTAGCAAAGCCCTACATTGGCTAACCAGTAATATGCGGCTAGCTCCAGGAGGACAGCAACATCTCGCAAGTGTAATTAAATCAGCAACTAGGGTTCCTTGCCTGGGAAATCGGCCAAAAAAATTCAAAGGCGACTGTGTGGCTGTGAGCTTCTCAAATCAACATGTTCTTCCTAATATTCTTGCAAACATCCTTCCCCCCCAACGAAGACAAGGTACTGTGGTTCCCCTCACTTTGAAATTCTTTTATGGGGAACAGCAGAACGTATCAATCCCAAGGACTCCTGCCCTAGGATGGAACACAAATTGGGATTTTCACTCTAGATGGGGACAAGATATAAGGAATAATGCACCAGTCCACCGACAACAATCCTTTGTGTTTAACCCTGTTACACAACCCTTAGAACTGTTTAACCGTTTTGCGCCACTATCTTTTATGGATCAAAATGATTGACTTTTGCCAAGTCAAACTAATGATGTTGAGGGACCACATCCCGCTTCTGTTTTATCACCTCAGTCCTCTGCGGGCAACAGGGCCTGTAGAATTATGAGCTGAAACATTGCTGGGCTCAGAACCAAATTTAAAGACAAAATATGGTTGGACAAAATCAGGAGTTATGACATTCTTGCTTTCCAGGAAACTTGGGAAACGTTAGAGTGTTTGGCCCTAGATGGCTACTCTCATTTTTCAGTACCCGCAGTCCCCAGTAAAGTAGGAAGAGCAAGGGGTGGGTTAGCTGTGTATATTTCACTTGACGTTAAAGGTAAACCTAGATACATCCAGTCTAAATCCAAAAATTGTTTAATGGTTGAATTGACTTTATCAAATTGTAACCCCATTTTATTTGTAAATTTTTATCATTCTTTGACCAGTCAATTTCCTGACGAGCATTTGTTATCCTTAGAGGATCTCTTATCTACTCATATTGAGAATAGTTATTACGAGTATGAGGTGATCCTTATGGGAGATTTTAACATTCATCCCTGCCTGGCAGGTTGTCAGAGGGAAACTGAGATACTTCCTTTTTATTCCTCATCTCCGCATTTTGAACACACCCTAAGCGAAGAGATCTTGGAATCGTTTTTGGCCACCCTCAACCTTTATGAATTTTGCACCTGCCCAAATGATTTGAGGCTACCAACATATGTGGGTCATGATTCTGGCACAATTATTGATTACATTTTTGTTTCTTTAAGTATTCTACCTAAAACATTTGCTTATACGGTAGAAACTTCTGTTTTTAGCGATCACAATCCTGTGATTTTAGAGGTTTTAGCATATGGAGTCCTGGAAAATAGGAAGATTGACACACTGTGTGCGACAGGTCTTGCGCTAAAAGATCAAAATCGTAGGCTGAAATGGGACCAAGTTATCCCAACATCCTTTTTACAGGTAACAATGGCCAAAGTTGTTGATGAAATTGCCATTTGTTTAGATAACAAAAACCCGAGTGCCAAAATGGTTGAGGCCTTTAGTGTCATATGTCATCAAGTTAACTTAGATTTGACTGTAAAGGCAAAGTTTAATAAACCAACGGGCCCTAGATGGTTTGATATAAACTGTTCTAGGGCCCATTCAGCCCTTCTTAAGGCCTTAAAGTGTAAACCTAGAGACAGAGTATTGATAGCATTATCGAGGAAACAATATAATTCAGCTATTAGGAAGAGGAAATCTGAGATTAAAGATGAGGCTTGGAATGATTTGTTACTGCCCGAGATACAGAAAGATAGTGCTAAATTCTGGGCAGTCATAAATCATCCATATTTTGTGGGACTAGATAATCAGAGAGCTGACTGTATTATCCCAGATGAACAGTGGGTGTCACATTTTAGTAATATTTATAGTCAAACCCACACCACAATAGATTGCGAAACACCCGTACTAAAATCATTGACTCATATTCCTCCCTTTACTCAGGAAGAGGTGATACTTGCAATTAAAGATACACTCTGTAAAAAGGCACCGGGGCCAGATGGGGTCCCTGCGGACTTCTTTAAGAGCGCTCCTGAACTTAGCTCAAAAATTTTAACTAATATTTTTAATGCTACAAGGGAATTTATTTTCCCCCCTAGCTGGGCAATTTCGACCATTGTGCCAATCTTCAAGTAAGTAAGTAAATCTTTATTCGGTTATAAAAACAATGATAACCATTAAAGTACATAAAAAATATATATCACGTACACAGTATACACTTTATAAAAAGACTGATTGGATTGATTAAAATTGATTCAATCTAGATTTACTCTGTGTTTAAAGATACATTTTAAAAACGTGCTGACACTTTTAGTAATCAGTGGGTTATTCAAAAATTGCAAATACAACATGGCAATGCGACACCTTCTAAAACCCAGTGTTCTCAGCAAAGGGATTAGCCATAATTTACGGTGTGTAGAGTAAAATTTACAGAACAATATCGTGTGCATTGTTGATTGTTCCGATAAATCATCACACGGACAAGCCATTAGGCCCTCTTTCCAGTTATAGTTTTTTGGAAAGGCAACAAGTCTATGGAAAACATTCAATCTGAATCGTGTCAATAGAAAGCGTTCAAATTGTGAATCAACATAAGTCAAATACGGTTCCATTTCAAGTGTGGTCGTGACTGTCAAGGAGTGCTGAGTGGATATTTTATTTATCTCCTTGGCCATCTTTAGTTCTTCCAAGTGGCTGCGGGCCCTTATTTTTAAATCTTTCTTTGAAATCTCAGCAATTTTTATAGGATTAATATAGTATTTATTAAGGCCCAAATCAGTAAGGAAGTTTTTTACATAAAGCAGCCATTCTATTTTTCCCACGTGTTCCAGGGACATGCAATCCGCCACAATCTCTTTTGTAAATAGATTTTTTGTTGAGGTCCAAATACGGCGCCATAGCAAAAGAGGTTGAATTTTGGCCAGATCTTCAATATGGGGAAGGCCGAGTTCTGCATGGCAGGCAAAGGTGGATGCCCGCTTGGGGGCCATCAGGAGAAATCTCGTAAATGTATTCTCTGCTATCTGCAGGGCATTGGTGTTTTTATGTCCCCACAGACCCGCCCCGTAAAGTGCGATGGAAAGACACTTTGCTTTGTAAATGCGGAGGAGCTCTACCGGTGGCCGCTTTCCTAGCTTCTGGGAAAATTTTATCAGGGCAATAATGGCTCGCAAAAGTTGATGTTTGCGTGCTTCAATGGCCGCTTTCCAGCTAAGTTTGTCGTCTATCATCACCCCTAAGTATGGGTATTGGGAGGTCGAATCTACTTTCTCTTCGTCAAGGCTGATGTGCTTTTCCTTTTTTTTCCCCTTTCCTGCCACCATCATATACGTTTTTCTTATATTTATTTTAAGGTCCAAGGTACCCATAAATTTTGAGTATCTATCTAAAGCTTTCTGCAACTCTCACGGAGTACGTGCCAATATTACTGCGTCATCCGCGTAGAGGAGGGCCGGGACGGGGCGATTTTTTACTCGTGGGAGGTCCTGGGCACCTCTCAACATCTCGACCTCAAGATCGTTAGTATAGAGGGAGAAAAGAAAGGGGGCCAGTACACAGCCCTGCCTCACGCCCCTCTCCACATTAAAGAGTTCAGATAGCTCACCCTGTGTTCCAAAACGGACCCTTGATGAGGCGTTGGAATATAGGGCCCTAAGAAGATGTACGAGGGGAGTATCTATGCCCATATTAGAGAGCACTGACCACAGTTTCGAGTGGGAAACGCAATCGAAGGCTGCGGAAAGATCGACATAGACCATATATAACTTTCCTTGCTTTGCTGATGCATATTTACCCATCAATAAAGCTAGGTTGAGGGCCTGTTCTGTTGTTCCAAAACCCTCTCGGAAACCGAACTGAATGTCAGATAGTACATTGTGGTCATCTGCCCACTCCTGTAGGCGCTGAAGGACCACTCTGCCTAGGGCTTTGCCAAGTGAGTCCAATAATGAGATAGGCCTATAACAGGTCACATCTTCCCTGTTTCCTTTTTTAAAAATAGGGACCATGATTGATTGGGACCAAGTTTTGATAAGACCACACTTCATTGTAGCATCGAACACTTTTTTTAAGATTGGAGCCCACAGATCTAAATTGGACTTAAAAAAGTCCACTGGCACACCGTCTGGGCCGGGGGCTTTTCCGCTTTTACTCTTTTTTACCGCGTTTATGACTTCATTTAACTCAAAATTTAAAAGGATCGGGAATACACTTTCATGTGAGATCTGTTTATTTTCTTCAGGTGGATCTACCTCTACTACTTTACCAAATACTTTAGAAAAGTGATTTGCCCATATTGGGCCCTCGATCGCTACATCAACTTTCGGCAGATCGCTGGTATCTGTCAAAAAGGGAGTCCTTACTACCTTCCAGAATTGTTCGCTATTCCAGTTCCGGGAACTCTCATATAGTTGGTCCCAAAGCGCCTTTTTCAAGTGTTTTTTCCTGGTTTTACATGCCAGACGATAGGACCTCCTTAGACCACGGATTTCCTCTTGGTCTCGTAGAGATTTTGTCAGCGCTTTTTTTAAAGATTTATGCGCCAAGGTGCATTCATGATCGAACCATCTTTTTTTCCTGGGCTTATTCACTTTTATATTACGGGTTAGAAAATCCTTTACTTTCTCCATGATTAGGCTAAAATTTAGTAAAATCTCTTCTTCGCTGGTATCGTTCTCACGACACTTCACTATTGCTGGATATGTCTCCCGAACCACTTTGTTTGTCATGACCACTGGATCAATCGTTCCCCAACCTATGGCATAGCCATTTGTTCTTGCAAGATAGATATTATTCTGAGCAAGTGTTGTCATCATTGGGTGTGAATTATATTGCCCCTGGTCAATGACCAGATCAAATGCCAATGCAGTATGATCACTTAAGGTATTTACTAACAGCCTAAAACTCTTAGCCTTACCTTCGAGTGTTGCTGAGACCAGAATATAGTCTATTGTTGTTTCCCATCCCCTACCCAGATAGGTGGGCTGTACTTTGCCAGATACAATGTCAGTTTCATTTAAAATTACAAGTCCTAGTTCTGATAGCATTTCATTTAGGAAATCCCCCACTTTAGAGTGAGAGAAGTGGGACGTGTGTTTGTCTATTTCTTCTGCCATGCCACAGATGTTACTGTTTTTTGCCTCACAGGGATGATGATTAAAATCGCCACCCCAAACAATGCATGGTACGTCGGCTCCTTGCATTTTTTTTGTCTGGATTGAAAGTTTATTTCGAAGAGGCCCAAGTAAATTTAATCTCTCACTTTCCGGGACATTGTCATATGTATTCACTAAAATTATTGTCCCATTCTTCGGAAGTGAGAGTTTCAATATCTGGTAGTTGGGATGTAGGCTGAGCGATATTATTTTTAGCCCAAATATGGTATTTTTTATATATATCGTTAAACCCCCCTTTGCCCTAACATGAATGCCTGCCACTGCCGCTATAAAATGGGTTTTATAGCCCAATAGATGCTCTTCATTTATGGACCATGTCTCCTGCAAACAGACAATGTGGTAATCTTGTATAAAATCCAGTAAACTCCCATTCCTTATTTTAGTTCGCAGTCCTGCGATGTTCCAGGACATAATTTTTATTATATTATCATCCTTTCTAGGAACTAAACATTTATTTGTGCAGGCGGCCTCTACTTTTGAGACATTCTCAGGGTTTTTTTTTAATTCATCAGCCAGGTGATTATATCGATTACTACAAATTCTCCCACAAGTGATAGTATCGTGTCCTATGTGGACTGTTTGGATGGGTGCTGGGGAGGAATTACTGTTTACCATTTCTTGTATTTCTACAATTTCTCTTTGGAGAATAGTGTCATTTTCAGTAGATTGGCTTGGCATATTCGGTCTTTGGACTCGTGCCTGCTCGGCATTGAGTCAATCTACATTCTCCAAACTACCCAGGACTGAGAAGCGATTAAAAGTGGGTATGTTAAACCTCTGATGGTGGTTTTCATAATCGCTCTGATAGAGTGGTTTTGATCGATGGAGTGGGTATTGATTATTATTCGAGCTTCTCCAAAACTGGGGGTTAGACAAATGATTATAAACGTTTTGATGGGCGAATTGATGGTCTGCCTCCATCCAGTCTTGGAGAGAGTTAGTTGCAGGATGTGGTCTAGGATGGGAGATCAGTTCTCGTGGATAAAAATAATTGATATAATGTGTGGAAATAACGTCTCCTCCTCTAGGTTCATACCAGTCGCCGATACATCTGACGGCTCTGTGGTCCCTAAAGTTTATAATTATCACATCCCCCTTCCTTTCTTTTGGTCTTGTACCCACCCAGCTCGTTCTTCTCACCATTAAAATTTCCCCATTTATATGGGCAGGGAGAGGTCGATTTTGATTAAGCCAATAGATGGTTTTATTTTTTAACGCGTAATAGTCCTCCCTAGAACCATCTGGTAATTCGGGGACCCCAGTCATGATAATCGTGTATGGGGCTGATTCTGGGGGTAGATCCACTCTTCTAAATAGTGCAATGGGTTGTTGAAGGGGGGGCTGTTCTTCATTTCCGTTATCCAATGTATGTTTTAATGAGGTGCTACTTTTCCCCTTAAGGACATTTGTACTTTTGTTTTTATTATCTTCAACATTTCCTGTCGTTTCTTGTATGGAACTGCTATCCATCCTTATCTCCCTATCATTTTCTGTGTTGTTCTTTGGGCGCTTAGTTTTGCTTGTAGACACAGTTTTTTCTAGTGTTTTTCCAACAGATTTTTTACCCATCGGGGTAAATATTTTCCTTAAAGTACCACTAGTTGATGGTTGCTCTAATAAAATGGGGGGAGGGGTGGAAGTGGTGGTTTTTGTCTGGGTTTTAAGATAATCAGTTAGGGTTAGATTATTCCCTTTTATTTGTTTGCCCAGATCGTCCAGATGTTGGCTAATCAATCTAGTCCTTTCGAAAAGGGGGAGTAAGAGGGACTTAACCATTGTCTCTATTTTCGTGAGTAGTTCGGCCAAAGGGTCCTCGTCAGTGGATAGCCCTATTGTGTTAATACTTGTGAGGGGATTTTTTATCGTCGTTGGACCAGTAAGGATCGTTGGTTGTACTTTAGATTTGGTCTTCTGTTTTCTCGCCACAAATGGTGTCGCAGAGGCACCTTGCCTCTTTCTTAAAATGTGTTTGGTCTCGAGGGGCCCTATTGACGGTGCGGGGGAAATTGCTAGATTCGGGGAATCTGACAGCCCTGATATAGATGAGCCAATTGTGTGGTCAGCAATACTAGCCGTAACTGAGGTATTTGTCTGTAAGATTATTTCGTCATTCTCAGGGATAGAGCCTACACCCTCATTCATTGTCTCCGGGGAGAGTACTTTTCCAATTTGGCCAAGTGAGGAGCGTTTGCCCGTTAACAAATCAAGGGATAGGCGTTTCTCCGTGTCCGCAATTTCCTTCTCCAGAACTGTAGTAACCCGTTTAAAAAACTGATCTATTGTGCCAGAGACAGGACCATTAGATGTTTTAACGGTTAAAATGCGTGATTTGCCGGCATCTCCTGGCATATTTGCGGGCTATGGACATGTACCAGGGACTCAAAACACAAATAAAAAAATTCGAATTATCAGCAATACAAGGTCCAGACAATCAAAGTAATTGTGGGAATATTGTCACATGAGTCTTACCGGGCCGTAGGAGTTAGGGGAGTGGCCCGTCCCGTCCTCACTCGTCCTCGAACGGCCTCAAACGGCCCGCCCTTTGCCCGGGCTTAGCCCCGGGCGCTCCCGCGCGCTTCCGCGCAGCGGGAAACTGTGTTCGTAGAAATAGGGAGGTGCTTGGGCAAGGGGGCGTGGCGGCCAGGGAGAGCAGCCCAGGTGTTGATGATTGGGATCGCAGGGACTGCTGGGCAATGGAGTCCCCGCTGCTCGCAGCCCCGGTCCAGGTAGGTTTTTCCCCCAGATGGTAGGCAGCCCCGTCCAGCAAACTCCCGCGCTGTGTTGGCGCGCTGCGGGACCCGCGCAGCGGGTCCGGCGAGTTGCTGACAGCAAGCACAGGGACAGCAAGAATGTGCAAAGGCAGTCCAGCGTTGATCCTGAGGTCTGTAAGTTATCCCGCTGTTAGGAGGGAACTGATCCTCTTTTACTCTCGTGGGCTAGGGGGCGTGGCGGCCAGGGAGAGCAGCCCAGGTGTTGATGATTGGGATCGCAGGGACTTCTGGGCAATGGAGTCCCCGCTGCTCGCAGCCCCGGTCCAGGTAGGTTTTTCCCCCAGATGGTAGGCAGCCCCGTCCAGCAAACTCCCGCGCTGTGTTGGCGCGCTGCGGGACCCGCGCAGCGGGTCCGGCGAGTTGCTGACAGCAAGCACAGGGACAGCAAGAATGTGCAAAGGCAGTCCAGCGTTGATCCTGAGGTCTGTAAGTTATCCCGCTGTTAGGAGGGAACTGATCCTCTTTTACTCTCGTGGGCTAGGGGGCGTGGCGGCCAGGGAGAGCAGCCCAGGTGTTGATGATTGGGATCGCAGGGACTTCTGGGCAATGGAGTCCCCGCTGCTCGCAGCCCCGGTCCAGGTAGGTTTTTCCCCCAGATGGTAGGCAGCCCCGTCCAGCAAACTCCCGCGCTGTGTTGGCGCGCTGCGGGACCCGCGCAGCGGGTCCGGCGAGTTGCTGACAGCAAGCACAGGGACAGCAAGAATGTGCAAAGGCAGTCCAGCGTTGATCCTGAGGTCTGTAAGTTATCCCGCTGTTAGGAGGGAACTGATCCTCTTTTACTCTCGTGGGCTAGGGGGCGTGGCGGCCAGGGAGAGCAGCCCAGGTGTTGATGATTGGGATCGCAGGGACTTCTGGGCAATGGAGTCCCCGCTGCTCGCAGCCCCGGTCCAGGTAGGTTTTTCCCCCAGATGGTAGGCAGCCCCGTCCAGCAAACTCCCGCGCTGTGTTGGCGCGCTGCGGGACCCGCGCAGCGGGTCCAGCGAGTTGCTGACAGCAAGCACAGGGACAGCAAGAATGTGCAAAGGCAGTCCAGCGTTGATCCTGAGGTCTGTAAGTTATCCCAATCTTTAAGAAAGGACAGAGGACAGACCCGGCCTGTTACAGGCCTATCTCTCTTATTGATTCGAGTGTTAAAATCCTGGGGAGAGTCCTCTTAGGTAGATTGTCCATGATTTTAGAAAGTAAGGGTATTTTATCTAATGCACAATATGGCTTTAGAGCCAATAGAGGAACTTTAGATCAGTGCCTAAACCTAGAGCTAATTATAAACAAATATGTAGTCGCTAGGGGTGGTTCACTGTACATGGCCTTTATGGACCTCTCCTCAGCTTTTGACCTGGTTAACAGGTCGAAGCTGTGGGGGATCATTTTGGGCATAGGCCTTGACCCCCCTTTAGTCGATTACTTAGCTGAGCTACATAAGGATCTCATGACTTCAGTTAGAGTCACTAGGGAAGGAAGATGCACCTGCCTCTTTAAGTCTGAGAGGGGGGTTAGGCAAGGGTGCATACTTGCCCCCCTCCTCTTCACCTTATATATTAATGACCTTGAGGCAGTAATGCGAACATCACATAGTGATATTCCGCGTGCAGGGGAGACAAAGATACCTGTCCTCCTGTACGCGGACGATGCTGTTCTTCTTGCACGTTCTGGAGTTGCATTGAATAAACTCCTTTTATCTTTTGGAGCTTTTATGTCATCTTTGGACATGAAAATTAATACAGAAAAATCACATGTAATGATCGCTGGACATGCAGGTAGAAAAAAAAAGATGCTAACATTTTATTGCGTGGGGAAGGAGGTTAAGAGAGTCCCTTCTTTCCCATACTTAGGTGTGACTTTTGACGAAAAGGGCACTTGGGGTCCCCAGCTTCTGGTTAAAAGTAGCGCTGTTGCTAGAGCGACCGCAGGATTGTTGGGTTTTGCCAAAAAACTGGGCGCCCGTCCCATGGAAAGCATAATTAAAGTTTATAAACCAAAATGCTTGTCAGTCGCCCAGTATGGCTCTGTCATTTGGGGATATATTAACTCTGCTAAAATACAGAATGTAGAAAATAAATTTTTAAGATCTCTCCTTTCTGTTCCCCAATCAACCCCGACATTTGCATTACACACAGAGGTAGGCTTGGGCTACATATCTGATATTTTAAAATTAGCCCCAGTGATTGGCTGGCTAAAAACCTGGCTTAACCAGGAGCTCACATTAAATCACATCATTTTAAAAGATTGTTTAGCCCTGGACAGAGCACTTAAAATCCCATGGGTAAGATATGTGAGAACTCAGCTGTCCTTAGCAGGCCGTCCGGAGCTCTTCTCATCTCCAGATGAAATAACTCATGAAGATTTAAAATTAGTTAAAAATACTCTGATAAATCTATATGCCCTGGAAAGGGAAGCACAAGAGCTAAAAAAAACCCATGGTAAGGAAACATTATTTGCTTACCTCTGTTCCTGGAATGGAACCATACCTTCTTTGGGTAACAAACCCTTACCATCGTTTTCTCTTAACGAGATTTCGTTTTGACTTAATTCATTTTATATTGGGTAATTTTGGAACCTGGGCTAGACCTGATGACGCTGAACCATGCGATTGCGATTGTTTTTCAATTCGTGATACGATGCACTTTATTATGTTTTGCGGTCATTATACTGAGATTAGAAAAAGATACTTGCTCCCTATTTTACGTACTCAGGGCTTTATTCAGGTAAAACCAGCCCTGTTGTTTTTGCAACTTCTTCCTAATATAAAAGTAGCCTTCTCTGTCGCTAGTTTTCTAGTGGCAGGAGCACGTTTAAATAAGTCTCAAATAAGGCACAGGCACTTTATCTCTGAAAAATGAATTTCCTCTTTTTTTAACAAACCCTTCTTTTTATCCCTTTTAAAATATTTATGTATGTTTTATTGTACAAATTTAATGCTTCTTTTTGTGATAATTGTATGCAAATTTAGTGATCTGATGAAATGTTGTTATGTATTTTTGCTCGATCTTTTATGATTTTTAATAATCGAATAAAGATAATTGACTGACTGACACAACACAGGAGTTATTATAAAAATAAGTATTTTTATATAAGGCTTAGCACAAGACCAAATAACGATAAAAATATACCACAATCTTAATAAATACTCTTTGGAAGGAAAGATAATAGTTCAGGGAACATTTCTTCTTAGGAAATAGTTCTTTAGCAACAAAAGTAAGTATTCTCTTAAAGCACAGTTCTTTGGCAACAATGTGACCCCCACAGGAGTCACACGACGTCGAGTTTACGATATTCCCAAGGTTCGACGTCGACCGCGAGGAGCGCTACGTCGAGCCTGGAGTTGCAACAGACCCCACAAACAGAGTACCTTTGGAATGAAGAAAAACGATGATCCACGGCGTCGAGAGGTCGGCGTCGAGGGGTCTGCGTCGATCGTGCCTCAGAGTCGGGGTCGATCCGCAGCGGCGCCGAGAGGTGTCGGGCCAGAGCAGCGCTCACGGCGTCGAGAAGGGCGCAGCGTCGATGCGATCAGCAGCGGCGTCGAGATGGGGTCACTTGGAGCTGGAGCCGAACTCACTACTCACTGGCGTCGCTACTTGCGTCGATCGGGCCCGGCGGCCGGCGTCGAAGGCTCGGAACACTGGAGCCGTACTCACGATGTCGAGCTGGATTCGGCGGCGTCCGGCGACGTCGAGGTTGCAGATTTCTCCCGTGCACTGGAATTACCACGTTCCAGTACAAGCAATTCAGTAGAGGGTGAAGTCCTTTAACCCTGTGACTTCAACAGGAGGCTGGCACTCTTCCAGCCCTTGGAGATTTTCTAGCAAGCTTGAGAGTACACACTAAGTTCCTCTCTCCTTGTCACTTGGCAAAAATAAAGAAGCAGCTTCAGGTTCCCCCCAGCAAACAGCACACTGGCAGAAGGGGGAGGCAAGTCCTTGGATCGGCAGGCTTCTTGTCCTTGGTAGAGGTTTCCTTGTCAGAAGTGATCTGAGTTCTTGGGTTCAGGGGTCCTTCTCTTATACCCCTTTTCTGCTTTGTTCCCTTTGTCCAAGCAGGGAAATTCCCCCCATCCCAGGTTTGTTGTGGGTGTTGCCAGGCTGAGGCACCTGGCCTATTCACTGAGCAGGGCAGGGTCATCAGCCGCCCAGCAGGGGGCGGAGCCAGTATTGTCACTGGCAGGGGCAGGGCCATCAGTCACCCAGCAGGGGGCGGAGCCAGTATTGTCACTGGCAGGGGCAGGGCCATCAGTCGCCCGGCAGGAGGTGGAGCCAGCATTGTGTCAGACAGGGCAGGCTACCAGGGACTACTCTTCCCCCACTCTAAAGGTAAATGCCTCATTCACGCCACACTGACTCATTCAGACCTCTGGAGCCACCCAGCCCCTGACACACACACCAAACCAGCAGAGACCGGTGGATAGTTGGACAAGAAAATAGCCACTTTCTAAAAGGGCTATTTTCAAACACAGAATTTAAAAACCATCCATCCTAAAGGATGTGTTATTAAATTCTGAGTTCAGGGATACTAAACTCGAACCGCTACCATGCTCCCTGAGTCAGATAAGATTATAATGGAGTTAATAATCAGTCTGCCCATTCTGGCCTATGGAAGGCAGGTAGCCCTTCAATAGTGAAAATGAAAATGGCTGTAATTCACTATTAGGTCATGCCACACACATCAGGGCATGACCTACCTTTTACCAACAATGCATCCAGCCCTAGGGCCTACCATCGAGGTGTCTGAAATGTGGCAAAGGGAAGGTTTGAGAGACTGCCAAGTAGGTTTCCTTGCCAAGTCGACATGGCAGTCAGGGACTGCACGCAGGCTCTGCGATGGCAGGCCTGGGACACATTTTACTCGCTGCTTCAGTGGGTGGCACAACCAGTGCTGCGAGCCCACCAGCAGCAGTTAACTTACATGCCCTTGGCACACGCGGTACACTAGACTAGGGTCTGAACAGTAAGTCAACCAAGCCAATTATGGTAACACCAATCGATGTATCAATTTAACATAGGGAGCACTTGCACTGTGGCACTGATCAGCAGTGGCACAGTGCCCAAAGCAATATTCCAGCAAAACATCGTAAACAGCGGAGGCCAACAGAAAAAAAAAAGGAGGAGAGACTCATGCCAATGATGCCAGGTCTAACACCCATCAAATGTTACAAGTGTGGTAACATGGGGCATTTTGCCTCTGATATAAAGTGTCCTTTGTATGGGAAATCAGCACCCACTGGTGCTCCACCCCGGCATGTGACTAGTGTAGCCTTGGGGGAGGAGATGGGTGTCCAAGGTGGGTGGGGTCCCACAGAGATGTCCCTTGTCTCATTAGGAGACTGTGAAGTGGTCCCCCAAACCCAACTGCCTGAGAACACTAAGAAGTACAGGCAGTGGGTGACCATAAATGGCCGTAGAGTAGAAGCTCTGAGAGATATAGGAGCCAGTGTGACAGCTGTCAAGTGTCACCTGGTGTCTCAAGAGCAGGTTGTCCCAGGAGCATTTTATCCCGTTGTTGCCGCTGACAACACAGAGAGTCACTGCAAGGTGGCTCAGGTTCCCTTTGAGTGGGGGGGGGTCTCTGGTACTCTTCAGGTAGCTGTGAGGCCCGCCATGCCTGTAGACTGTCTGTTAGGGAACGACTTGGAGAGCTCACCTTGGGCTAAGGTGGAGCGGAGTGCTCACCTGGAGATGTTGGTTATGCCGGATTGGGCGTGTGTCACTACACGGTCCATGGCAGCAAGTAGAGGTGCTCAAGAGGTCCTGGAGCCTGAGAGGGAGGCCCAGGGACCGGCCTTAGAGAGAAGGAGCAGGGGGCGTGGGAAACCGGCCCCTGAAGTTCCCACGGCCCAGGAGGGAGCAGACCTTGAGGGGGATGCCCTGGAGCCTACCGGGGAGCAGATAGCTGAACTGGGAGACCTGCCTGAACTGACCCATTGGCAGCAGGAAGGAGGTCCCACCAGGGAGGACTTTTGTAAGGCGCAGAAAGAATGCCCTTCTCTCGTGGGTGTGCGGCAGCAAGCTGCAGACCAGGCCGCAGGTGATCAGTCTGGGTCACATTTCATTTACTGGGAGAACGACCTCCTGTATACAGAGCCTAAGGTTGCTGAGCCTGGGTTAGCCCGTACGCTGGTGGTACCCCAGGACTTCAGAGCCTTCCTACTGGGGCTGGCTCACGATGTGCCATTGGCAGGGCATTTGGGGGAGGACAAGACCTTTGAAAGGCTTGTCACCCACTTTTGTTGGCCTCAAGTGCGCAGGAGTACAGACACTCACTGCAGGACATGCCAGACTTGCCAGGCAAGTGGAAAGAGTGGAAGGAAGCAGAAGGCTCCACTCCAGCCATTCCCTGTGGTCGGTACCCCATTCCAGCAAGTGGCGATTGACATTGTAGGGCCACTGGCCCCTAGGACAGCGATGGGCAATAGGTTCATCCTGGTCCTGGTGGACCATGCCACCCGGTACCCGGAAGCCATCCCTCTGAGGACAGTGACGCCCCCCGTGGTGGGACGTGCACTGATGGGAATTTTCTCCAGAGGGGGATTCCCTCTAGAGGTGGTGTCTGACCGGGGTACCAATTTCATGTCCAAGTACATGAAATCCCTTTGGCAAGAGTGTGGTGTAACCTACAAGTTCACCACACCTTACCACCCCCAAGGAAACGGGTTGGTTGAGAGATTCAACCGTACCCTCAAAGGCTTGATAATGGGCCTAGAAGGACCCATGAGGCGTAAGTGGGACGTCCTCCTGCCATGCCTTCTCTTTGCTTACCGTGAGGTGCCACAGAAGTCTCTAGGGTTCAGCCCCTTTGAGCTCCTGTACGGCCACCCAGTGAGAGGACCTCTAAGTCTGGTCAAGGAAGGCTGGGAGCAATCTCCCAGGAAACCTCCCCAGAATGTACATACTTACATGCTGGCCTTCAGGAATCAGACTAGGCGATTCAGGCAACTTGCTGAGGCAAATCTGGAAGCCAGCCAGGAGGAGATGAAGCGGTGGTACGACCATAATGCCACTCTGGTAGAGCTTCAGCTTGGACAGAAGGTATGGGTCTTGGCCCCCGTGGAGCCGTGTGCGCTCCAGGATAAGTGGACCGGTCCCTTTGAGGTTGTGGAGCGCAAGAGTCCTGTTGCCAACGTGGTGGACCTGAAGTCTCCTAGGAACCCCTTAAGGGTCCTACATGTCAACCGCCTCAAGCCCCACTTGGAGAGGTCCCAAGTGGGCATGCTCTTGGCAACAGATGCTGGGATGGAAGAGGAGACCGAGTCTCTTCCTGACCTCCTGTCAGCCCAGGAGCAAGATGGGTCAGTGGATGGAGTCATCCTCTCTTCCGCCCTGACCCCTGAGCAACAGAATGATTGTCGCCAGCTGCTGGGACAATTTCTGATCTGTTTTCCCTGGTTCCCGGTGTCACTGATTGGTGCGTCCATGATGTGGACACTGGAGATAGTACACCCGTTAGGCACAAGGCCTACAGGGTGACTGACAGGGTGAGGGCCTGCATCAAGGAGGAGGTCTCCAAGATGTTTGCACTCGGGGTAATTGAGTCCTCCAGCAGTCCTTGGGCCAGCCCAGTGGTCTTGGTCCCAAAGGATGCAGCGCCGGGAGCCAAACCCGAACTCCGGTTTGATCTAACGTCTGGGTATTGGCAGATCGCCTTGACCGAGGGGGCCAAAGAGAGGTCAGCATTTTCCACCCCTGATGGGCACTACCAGTTCCGGGTTATGCCCTTTGGGATGAAGAATGCCCCTGCCACCTTCCAGAGGTTGGTCAACCAGGTGTTGGTATGACTGGATTCGTTCAGTGCCGCCTACCTGGATGACATCGCAGTGTTCAGCTCCACGTGGGAGGAACACCTGCGCCACCTCTGGGAAGTGTTGATGGCGCTGCGCAAGGCAGGCCTCACGATCAAGGCGAGTAAGTGCCAGATCGGGCAGGGTTCCGTGGTGTACTTGGGGCACCAGGTTGGGAGCGGCCAGGTGGCGCCCCTTCAACCCAAGATAGAAACCATCCTGAATTGGGAGTCGCCCAAAACCCAGACAGAGGTGAGAGCCTTCCTAGGTCTCACCGGGTACTACAGGAGGTTTGTCAAGGGGTATGGCAACATTGTTGCCCCCTTGACAGCGCTGACTTCTAGGAAGCAGCCCAGGAAAGCGATTTGGACTGACACCTGTCAGAAAGCTTTTGAGGCCCTGAAAGCTGCTATGTGCACGGCGCCCGTGCTCTTGGCTCCCGACTTCTCCAAAGAGTTTATCGTTCAGACAGACGCTTCAGAGCATGGTGTGGGGGCTGTTCTTTCACAGATTAATGAGGAGGGCCTAGACCAACCTGTAGCCTTCCTCAGCAGGAGGTAACTTCCACTGGAACAGAGATGGAGTGCTATTGAGCGTGAGGCATTTGCTGTGGTCTGGGCACTGAAGAAGCTAAAACCCTACCTGATTGGGTCTCACTTCCGGGTTCAGACAGATCACAGGCCACTTAGATGGTTGATGCATATGAGGGGTGAGAATCCAAAGCTGTTGAGGTGGTCCATTTCCCTACAGGGTATGGATTTCACGGTGGAACATCGCCCTGGTACAGATCACGCCAATGCTGACGGTCTGTCCAGATTTTTCCGCCTTAGTGATGAGGGACTCCCTGGGGTAGGGTAGTTCTCCCCACTTTTCAGCTGGAGGGCACCTTGGCGTGAGTCTCCCTTCCACTTTTTGTCACTGTGCCTCATGTGTTTTGCTGGTGTTAGCTGCTCAGAGCACTGTGCCACTGCCAACCAGTGCCACAGTGCAAGTGCTCCCTGTTTAAAATGTATATGTTGGTTGGATTCCATGATTGGCTTATTTGGTTTACTGTCAGACCCCAGTAAAGTGCACCAGGAGTGCCCAGGGCTTGTAAATACAAATGCTGCTGGTGGGCTTGCAGCACTGGTTGTGCCACCCACAGACGCGGCCTGGTAAAATGTATCTAAGGTCTGCCATTGCAGAACCTGCGTGCAGTCTGGTACTGTCATGCTGTCTGGGCAACTGCACACACTTGCCAGTCCCTAAACCTTCCCTTAACTTCATATTAGTCACCCCTATAGTAGGCCCAAGGGCAGGGTGCATTGTAAGCATAAGGTAGGACAAGGTCTGATGTGTGTGGCATGTCCTAATAGTGATTTACAGCCATTTTCGTTTTTCACTATCGTAAGGCTACCTGTTCTCCATAGGCCAGAATGGGCTGCTAGAATTGTTACATTCTATGATCCTAACAGACCCAGGGAACATGGTAGAAATTCGAGTTTAGTATGCCTGAACTCAGAATAAGAAAATACATCTTTTAGTAAAGTTTATTTTAATATTCTGTGTTTGCAAATACCACTTTTAGAAAGTTGATATTTGCTTGCCTGACCATTTCAGCCCGCCTCTGCTATGATGTGTATCTGCCTGTCTGGTTGTGTGAGTGACAGGGCTGGGGAAACCCAGAGGGGCAGGGCTAGGTAGCCTGGTGGTGAATAGAGAGATTGACAGCCAGATGGGTGGGAGGAGTGCACCTGGGCTCTGAATAGGGCTGTGCTCTGCCACCACAATGCTGGCTCCACTTCCTGTGGAGCGACTGATGTCTCTGTCCTGCACCCTGAATAGAAAGGCAGAGTCATGTCAACAGAGTGCTCAATAACTGGTTTGGACTGGGCAAAGGCCCCTCTACCCCAGAGGAACAAAGGAATTAGGGGTATAAGTATTGGGACCCTGCTCCCAAGAAATTAGATCCTGCTTAAACAAGAAGAACCTCTGCCAGAGGAGA
The DNA here is from genome assembly GCF_964204655.1 of Triturus cristatus. Taxonomy (NCBI): domain Eukaryota; kingdom Metazoa; phylum Chordata; class Amphibia; order Caudata; family Salamandridae; genus Triturus; species Triturus cristatus. The sequence goes on along the minus strand of NC_140582.1, from coordinate 1,196,620,432 downwards.
AGGAACTGGAAAAGCTGTAAGGAGGAGTACTGTCCCTGACCTAGGGGATAGGCCTGCAGTGGTTGCCTTGCTGCTGAAGGAGAGGAGAAAGACTACAAAGACTTTGCTTCAACTTGTGCTTCAAAAGATCTCCAAGGGCTTGTGCTGAGCTTGCCCCCTGAATGAAGTCCCAGGACCAGTGGACTTCACCCTCCAGCTCCCCAGAGTTCTTTGGAAGTGCCTGCGGCTGTTGTTGGGCCTCCTGAGGGACTGTGTGTCGCAAGGAGCTGGAAGCGCGACTCAAGGAGGAGAAGCGTGCCGCCGTCGGAGCCTCTGTCGTCGCATCTCGCAAAGGGTGTCGCCGCTGCAGCATCGCATCGAGCGGAAGCGTCTCGCATCATTCCCGAAGTGTCTCGCAATGCCAAAGAAGCGTGTTGCCATCGCAACCATCGTAGTTGTCGCATTGCACCGCATCAAGAAAAGCGCCTCGCATCCACGGAGAAGCGTGCCGCCGTCGGAGCTGCTGTCGTCGCATCGCGTAAAGGGGTGTCGCCGCTGCAGCATCGCATCGAGCGGAAGCGTCTTGCAAACGTCGGAGAAGAGTGCCGCTGCCAAGGCCGCTGTCGTCGCATCTCGTCATGGGTGACGCCGCTGTAGCTGACGCATCGAGTCGAGTCTTCTCGCAACATCGGAGAAGCGTAACGCATCTGGAAGATCCCGTCTTTATTTCTTTTGCACCAAGAACTTCATCGCATCACATCGTTGCAACACTTTCGTTGCCCTGCGTGTCGCATCTAAAGGTACATTGACTTAAAGTGTCGCATTTAAGAACTTAAGAGAACTAAGCAAACTTCTACCAACTAAAGTAACCGTATTGTGTATTTTTGTCGTTTAATGGTCTTGTGATAACTCTATATAAAGAATCCTTATTTTTAATATAAAACCTGTGTGGTGTCCATTTGTAGTGTTGTCACTTGGTTACTGTATGTGTTCACAAATGCTTAACCTATAACGCCCTGAGATAAGCCTTGTCTGCTCGCGCCAAGCTACCTAGAGGGTGAGCAGGGGTTATTTGAGGAGTGTACCCCCTTTCCCTGACTAGAGGAAAGGTTCCCTGCTTGTCACAAGTACCTACCTGTGCCAACCAGAGAACCCGGATTCTAACAGTATTCACGGACAAACTTTCTCCTTGGTACAGACAGCTGCATGTGGCCATCTCCACATTAAAGATTGATATTACCAACCTCACTAATCCAATCATTTCCCTGCCAGTGTGGAAAAAAAGGATAAAAAATCAAGTCACCTTAGTGTCATTTGAGAGAGATGTTGCTCGGTTTCCAAAACAATCGCTCCTTGCAGCTTTGAATGACTCGTATATCAAGGGGAAATCTCAACCATATTTTAGTTGCTCTCTACAATCACTGACACGTAATAAAATTATTTATATGAGGCTGCTAGCACTCCCAATTCATGACTTCAACCCACTGTGGGCTCGGCAGAATGGCCAGCTAACATGTAGGCTCTGCAACTATTCATATGAGTCCTGGTTTCATCTGTTATGTTGTTGCCCTCACCTTGCCAATGACGCCGACGCCTACTGGCCCCAGTTTACCGGGAAAAGTCACTGAGACACTGCAGGGAAGCATTGGACTTATGCTTCAGTAATAACCCAAGTTTTAGCAAGAGCTGCGAAGTTTGTTAATATTATCCTAATTGCATTGCATAATGCTCAGCATTAAGAAACTGTCAAACTCTATCCTTATTTGCACATATGAACGTCGATAAAAGTCAAACTCTTTATGATAAGCACTGTGACACTTCATCTAGATACAGCTGATTTATAAATGTATACAAAATCTTCTTTTTCTTCTGCTTTTATTAACGCTTATATTTTAATCCTTGAATTTTATTAATACGTTTGTATGTTATGGTTTTAATTAACGGTAATAAACTTGATTGATTGTGCAAGAAGACTAAGGGAGAGTGGCTGTTTTGAGGCTTTTTGCCAGGACTGCTATGGTTTCCCCAGTCTGAACCTGCTGACCCACAGATCTCCTTCAAGAATACATCTCTAGTCAAAGAGGAGGTAACTTTGTGTGATGGCTAGGTTGTAGTTTCTGGAACGCAGAGACACAGATCCTAACCTCAACCTTTGATAACAGACTGGAAAAAAGGTTGATTTTGAGTTTATCATGATCTCTTGGTTCCTAATATGGAAAATTCATGACATCCAGATGCTCTCTTCACCCCCTTAACACTTCCTGATTCTCATTTGGTCTAAAGCACTTCCCCCCCGAAGATGGCTGTGCTAGATCCATCACCTAATTTCTGAGACCTTTCAGAGTCAATAAAAAATTTCCCTGTACAGCGCTCCACTGTTCCCTCCAGTTGGGTCAGCATTGCCCCTAAAACAGAGAACAGGAAAAAAGATGGGCTGCTGAGAAAAACGACATTGCTAGACACGGGATTCCTGGTTGGCTGAGGTAGGTACCTTAGGCCAAATAGGGACCCGCGTTTCCACGTCAGGGGAAAGGAAGGTAACCTTCTGAGATAGCCCCCGCTCACCCCCTTGGTAGCTTGGCACGAGCAGCCAGGCTTATCTTCAAGGCAAATGTGTAAAGTATTTGCAACCACGCTCACAGCAACCCAATGATGACACAACAAATAGACTCCACACAAGTTTTATAAAAATAAGTATAAATTTTATGTAAAGACATATATGATAAGACCATGCAATATAAATCCAGCATATGAGTATGTGTACTATTTCTCCTGGCCGGTTGTTAGGCCAGCCAGCCCTTGTAAGTTCTGGTGATATTAATGAGCACTTCTAAACATTCCAATGTAATCCTAATACCGTGTTATGCAGTTCGTAATGCTAGAATCAGGCACTTTTCAAATGTAAAAATATTGCAATACGTAACGAAAAAATCAGGTACTTTGCAATGTAAGAATAATGCAATGCGTAATACAACCACCAGTTACGTCGTTATGCAGATATAAGGCAATGCGTAATACACTAATCAGGTAGTTCGTTTTGCAGGAATAATGCAATGCGTAATACGCTAATCAGGTAGTTCGTTATGCAGATACAATGCAATGCGTCATACGACAATCCGGTAGTTCGTAAAGCAGGAAAAATGCAATGCGTAATACACTAATCAGGTACTCTGTTATGCAGAAATGATGCATGGTGTAATACGACAATCAGGTACTCCGTTCTGCAGAAATAAGATAATGAGTAATACACTCTGGCACCGATCACGGTGACTTAGGCGGTCTCTCCTCTTTTTACATTTACATTTATTTACATTATCCGCTACTCCTTCTCACTCGCAGTCAGCCTCTGTCAACAACTGTTGCCCCCAACATGGGTATGGTGTAACAAAAAGTGCAGCTCCGCACTACGGCCCCGATACTGCCATCCCCTTGGCAATACGGGCCGCGATACGAGCCGAAGCAGAGGCTCATGCTGCCGGAATGAGAGAGAGGCCGAGAGCGTCTCCCTCCGAGCCCCAGGAATCGACACACATTACCTGGGGGGCGCGAACTCACTCTCCTCTCCTCATCCAGCGGCTTGGGCCTCCAATGCAATCTTGGTGAATTGGCAACGGCAGGCTCGGGCCGGTGGCTCAGCTCCTCCGGGGCTGCTGGTCCGGGCCGCTACTGCTGCGAAGATCTCAGGCTGCCACAGGGCACATGCACACAGTGTCACTGAGACTCACTTGGACTCCGGGTGCACGATAACAAGGCAATCCTCACGAAGGTCTCACGCTGCACAAAGCACACACACACAGCGTCGATGAGACTCACTTGGATTCACGGGGCACGGCTTACGAGGGTCTCAGACTGCAACAAGCACACGCACACAGCGTCGCTGAAACTCTCCTGGAAACTTTTGTGTTCCGAAGTTTCCGCAACAGGGAGCCAGCTCACATTGGGAACTTTGGGATAAGTTACTTCAGGACACAGCACAGCAAAGTCCTTTCAAGCAGGGGGACACAGCACACAGCAAAGTCCTTTTTGCCTTTCCTTGGTTTAAACAGCAAACTGCAGGCCAGCTCCAGAACACACAGAAAGGGTCAGTCCTTTCCTTCAGTCTCTTCAGTTGTTTCTTCCTTGGCAAAGGTTCCTCTTGACCACGAGGTAGGTCCAGTCTTGTTTAATCTTGATCAAGCCATTCTCCAAAGTTCAGGGGCTTCAAATCTTATAGTTACACCCCTCAATGGCTTTGAAGTCTTTGTGTTCAGGGGGGCACTGACCCCTGTTCAAACCAGTTCTAGGTGCCTCCCTGCCAGTGACTCTTTCTTCCTTTGATTAGTGGGGGTCTGGATTCTCAATCACTCAGCAGGAGATGGGACAATTGTTTTATGGCAGCAACCCAGGCCTCTTCACCTCTAAGGGCTACTCCTCCCCTACACACTAGATGAAGGTCAGCCTGTTGCTGTCTCACCTCCTCCCCTGGGTCAAGACATTCCCCAGATCCTATCACTTTAAAATCCAGACAGTCAATCCACAACCAGACATACAGAAATGTTAGAGCACAAAATCCCAGCCACTTCTAAAAGAGTGGCTTCTAAACACACAATGCAAAAAGCACCTTCATAAAAAGATGTGTTATTACATTGTGAGTTCAGGCATACTAAACTTCACCTCTCCATCTTAAGCCTTCGGGAAGATAGGCTGGAAAACATATTACATAGCCTTCCCATTCTATCCTGTGGGCAAGATGACCTTTCAACTGTGAAAACTGAAATGGAGATTGTTTCACTGTCAGGACATGGTACACACCTTAGTACATGTCCTACCTTTCACATGCACTGCACCCTGCCCAGGGGGTACCTTGGGCCTACCATAGGGGTGTCTGATGTGCATAGAAAGGGAAGGGTAAGGTCTGGCAAGTGGGTGCACTTGTCAGAACAACATGTCAGTTTAACAAACTGCGTGCTGGCACTGCAATGGCAGGCCTGAGTTCACTCTTTAAGGCTACTTGGGTGGGTGGTACAATTAGTGCTGCAGGCCCACTAGTAGCAAATGCAATACCAGCCCTGGCACACATAGTGCACTTTACTAGGGACTTTACTAGTAAGGCAAACATACCAATCATGGACAACCAATTACCATTACACTTTATACAGGGAGCACTTGCACTTTGACACTGTTTAGCAGTGGCAAAGTGTCTAAAGCATCTAAGTTGGCAACACCATGTCAGAAAAAAGGTGTAGGGGGAAAGCAAAAAGTTTAGGGAACTTTAGCCACAAAGGGCCAAGTCCTACAGACATTTAGAAATATGTTTCCAAATCTGTAGCAAAGGGTTTTTCGTGGGACCTGTCATGAGTTTCCTCCAGGCAAAAGCCCTTCACCTGCTTGGTAAGGTTATTGTCTTCGCATTGGTAATAAGCGCACATTTGTTTAGCAAATCAGCAATGCAGAATTAAAAATCCATCCCTGAAATGAATTTCCTCAACATTATTTCAGCTATGCCAGTACTTTAGATTTCGGCTGTGTAGATTAACATGATCCTTCATGAGGGGACAAGCTTGTGTCAATCAAACGTAGACCGTCAATTCATATTCACCAGATGCACATTTTAAAGCATTACAAAACCGCCTGCGAGTCCAGCTGCTGCTTCTCCTGAGGGCGACCACGTCTTCCAGGTCACACCGTCTAAGAGACACCGGCTTGTTCTTCACCTGAGAGACACTCACAGCGCCTAGCACCAGAGTCTGCTGACTTTAAGCGCTTACAGAAAGGTCCACCATGAGCACTATTCACTTCTTCGCTGAAGAGGGCTGCCAGGGCGCATCTTCTGTGGCTGTCAAACAAGATCTATCAGATTTGTCATCAGTTGTATTCCTGAAGCGGGCCAAGTCAATGAGAGTGAATGGAAACCCCTGCGTCGTCTTTAAAGAGAAGGGGGCAGATTTATGAGCCCCTTGCGCCACTTTTGCGTCACTTTTCCCATGTTAAAAGTGACGCAAAAGTGGCGCAAGGGGCTTATAAATCTGCCCCAAGGACTTCAAGGGGGAGTTTGAGCTCTTCCGGGAGGGGGATCATGACTCTATGGGAGAATTTTCCAAAAAAATCTCCTCAGTGCGCATGGTGAAGGGGGGGCTGATAGATCCAGAAATCACCGTCTCTGAGCACATCAATTATGGGGGCAAAATTAAAAAAACATCCTAAAATCGCCTACCCCAAACCTGAAATGAATAACATGATCTCTTCTCACCAAGTTAAGAAGGGAGCCTGGCGTATCTACGCGGATGAAGACTACGAGGGCGCCTGCATCGTGGCCCTGCCCGGAGACAGCCTGCCCGACTATAGCAGCATCTGCTATAATGACAATGCCAGCTCCCTGAAGCCTTACAAAGTGTGAGGAAAGTTAATTGAGATAAGAGTTTCGAGGACATACCCTGATTGGCCAGCTCCCTCGTGTCTGCCATTCACTCCACTTCACACGTTCCACATGGCAATCATCAGAATTTCTTCTCCATTGATTCCAGAATTTTAACTGAGCTGTTTTCACAATCTCTTTCCTCATCTCTCTATTCACCTGAACAGCTGTACAAGGTGTGTACGCTTCTGCTTCACCTGTTTCAATCATCTGCATAAAATAAAGCAGCATTCACAAAAATCCACCTCTCATGTTGTCTGTGTGGTCTGTAGACCTGTCTCCTGAACTGCAGCCCACTGCAGAAAGACTTGTGGTTTACTGAACACTGAAACTGTGCTGTCTCCAACTGGTGCTACAACCTACATTGGGGGTGAAACGGGGAAGGCTAGTATCAAAAGGTAGCTACAGCTGAGTCCTCAAATGGAAGGTGCATTCTTAGCTTGGCCATTAGTGAGTTCCCTGTGTACGGATTCGAATGAGACAAGTGTGTGTTGGTGTTATGAGTCCCACCAATGAATGAGTGCCTGGATGAGTGCTTGTGATTACGATTCTGTGACATATGGAGAATATGTAAATTTGCATCTTGCGCTGCATCAATGACGACAGGGGTCGAAACGTTGACATATTTGTATTTATTTCAAGCGTAGGCAACAGAGACGTGTTTATCTGTAACTAGAGCATTCTATTTGTTTCATATATTTTTTTGTCGATTTAAAGACTGGATTAGTTCTAAATAATTTGGATGTATTTTGAACCACATTGCCTTTCCGTCCCTTCACGCAATCACTCAATTTTCCTTGAGCACTCACTCCCTCCCTCTTTTTCTGAGCACCGATGTGTACTAATTATGATGTATTTCATATTTATATATTGTGATTGATTCCCCTTCTGTGATGCAACATTAAATCACAGTAAATCATAATTTTTTGCTGTGACATTCTGAATTACTTAATGTTTTTTAATTTAGTTCTATGTACACGAATATATAAACAGTAGTAGTAGTAATATTTTATTTGTTGATTATTAAAAATCATTACAATCAGCAAGATATACATACAAAATAAAATTCAATTAAAAATATAACATGTAAACAAAAAATAAAAGATTCATCTTCCCTTCCTAATTATATCCAATCAAGATCTACTACTAAGCCTCAAGATAGTTTGTTTAGCTACAAATGATCAACATGGAAAAATAAAAACTCCCATAATCAAATTACATTTAGTACAGTATTGGCTATAAAGTGCAATTGTGCTAGTAAACTTTTAACAGTGGAAACTAAAGTGCCTTGTGCTAGAAACTAAAATTATCAATATGCCATTTGTTACTCTTAAAAACTTTAAAACAATGAATGATGCATAAGCAAGAACCAACTATAGTAAAATTACATTTGAAACGACATTAGCAATAAAGTACGTGTGTGCTACTAGAGGAAATATAATACTTTGTGCTGGCAACATTGATTTACAATATACCATACATCATTCTAAAGAGTGCTTTATAATAGCATAAGCGGGAACGCGAGAGAAGTAAACCATGCGTAACCCTGAAAATACATTACAACATTATAAATAATTTTCATGATAAAAAATGTCTACACTTTAATTATCAATATTACAAAGTTTCTTTTCAGCTATAAAAATATTTTTAACAAGACGGGAAATAAGACGAACAGTGGCACCATTTAAACATAGGATGATGGTGTTTCTACAAGATCTTACCCCCAATTCAATAAAAATAGACTTTAATTTGTTTTTCAACTCCTCTAGCAATTTGGGGCATAAAGTTATTATATGCACTATGATTTCCTCACAAGAACCACATAGCCTACACAATTTAGAGGGCCACTTGTTTTCCCATTTTGGTATACCATCTTTAGTCGGATATCTCCCGAACCGAAGTAACACAAATGTATTCTTAATTGAAGGTTTTAAATGGAAAGACAAATATGGTTGGGGTGCCAATTTGCCAAAAGAATTTGCAATTGACCATAAATGATTTTTTTTCCTAAATTCATCTTTATCTATTATAGTCGACAATAAAATAGCTGATTGGTTAATTGATTTTTTCTAAACGACTTTACTCCTGATTTCATCTTCTAGGTTTGGACAGTCAAAATTACGTAGGCACTCATATAGATATGTTTGCCAGCTACTCACATATTCACTCCTCATCATCTCGTGCCAACACTGATTTGCAAGGGAACCCTCTTCAGCACGGGACGGTGACAGAAATATTTTAAAAAATGTAGATTGTCGGGCCAATGTTTGTCTTTTTAGACGAAATTCTAATCTTATATTGTCACGGCTAATATATCTAGGAATCCTAAAAACTGATTTATGTGTTCATATTTCAATATCATGAAGGATTTTCGCGTCTTTGCCGCGAAAAATAATAGAACTGTAATCCAAGGATGGAATCAACTTTGCCTTCATAACCTTCAACAGGTGATCAGAGTTCGGGCACGATAGCTTATCTCTCAATTTTCTGAAAGCAAATGATAGTGATGTTCCCTTAGCTTCAAGATTATTAAAATGCTGCATAAACGTCATACTGTCAAGTGATTCCTAAATATTTATACGATTTTACACATTCAATGACCAAACCATTGATATTCCATTCTTTCATTCCTAATTTTGTTTTTCCTACAGTCATTATTATTGTCTTTTTTGTATTTATTTTAGGCCATTTTGAGAAACATATTGATTAAAAGAATCAATAAATCTCTTTAGACCAACGACAGATTGACTTAATAGAATGGTGCCATAGGCATATTGTAGATATTTAATCTCCTTGCCAAACATAGCAGGAGAATGGGCATTAACATATTTAAAATGAACTGGGAGATCAGACATAAAAAGATTAAAAAGACAAGGTGCCAAGACACACCCCTATTTCAATCCAATATTGGTCTCAAGACGCCGAGTTGTGTGTCTTCCATCACCAACTTTGATCTGTACCCATGTGTTGGAGTATAATAATTTAATCATTTTGAGTAGAGTATTAGATATGCCCCAATTGGTTAACTTCGACCATAATAGATTACGCGGTACAGAATCAAAGGCGGGTTTTAAGTCAATGAAGCAAATATACAACTTTTGTTTCCTATATTTGGCCCTATCGCCCAATAACGTCAATAAAATTAAATTCGTATTAGTTGATTCTCCTCTTCTAAAACCAGTTTGTAAATTTGGAATCAATTCCTTTCGCAAAGCCCATGCTTCCAGTTCCTCCAAAAGACAACTTGCAAATATTTTGGCCTCCACATCCGTTAAAGCAATTAAACGGTAGTTTGCAGGATTATCTTGGGGACCGCTTTTATATATTGGTTGAATGATACTTCCCTGCCATGAATCAGGGATGGAGCCCGTTTTAAGCACATCATTAAATAAAAATGTTAAAACCTCTGGCCAATACTTTAAATTTGTTTTAAAAACTATATTAAGGATTCCATTAGGGCCAGGAGCTCCATTTGATCTAATGTTATTTATTACTTTTTTAACTTTCTCTACCGATCATGGCTCTTTGTCGACCAGACTCAATGGATCGTAAGTGTTTGAGTCTGATCCACCATCTTTTATTTTTTCTTGTGAGCCATGATGGGCAGAATCAAATTTATTAGAATCCAACTGTGAGCCTGGAAAAACGGCATGTAAGTTCTGGAAAAAGTTTACCCAGCTTGATTCTTCAATATTGGCACTATTGCCTCTATAATTACCAAGTTCAAGATTATTGATAATACCCCAAAATGACCTTGAGTCTTTAATTTTACATGAAAAATGTAATTTAGACCAAATTTCTTCATAGTACGTTTGTTTAGCCCTCCATATTTCGTTCTTGTATCCCTTTTTCAATTGTTTAATTTGTTGGGACACTAGAAAATTAGATGTTCCTTTCACTTTTCTATACAAAGCTCTTATTACTCTATTAAGACTTCTTTGAAGATAGAGTAGCCGGTTTGAAAACCACCCGGGTTTATTTGAAGTCAAAGTTGCACCTTTTGATGTTTTGGGATTAGGAAAGTTAGCAAAAAGAGCAGAACACAATGAAGGCCAGAGAGCAACCATGGATTTTCCTTCAGCAATTGCATCTTGACCTTTTAAAATTAAACAAGAGAGGGCTTCCAATATATCCTTTTCAGTTCTCTCATTCCATACTAACTTTTTAAGATTAAATGGTGTAGGAGCAGTTTTAATTATTCTTGTTTCCAGTAAGTGGTCTAAAGAAAAAGCGAAGGAAATAACTTGTGGATTATGGTCACTCTCTATCCTTGGTAATACATGATTGCTTTGAAGCAAATTTAACAGTTTTTTAAAATGTCGGTGTGTAATCTTCATCTTGCAATATTTTAAGATTAAATTTTATAAACTGGGAATTAATCCACTGGGATAGTAGTTTCGAATGTATATTCGGCTTTTTACAAGTAAAAAAATGCATGTTAATATATAAACAGCTAAGCCAAAAAATCAAAGGAGTGAGTGAAGAGGAAAAAGGTAGAATCGTTCTCCTCTTGATACTGTTATCCAACATAGGGTTTCTACCATGTATTATGTGAATATATATGCACGAATGTGTGTGCTGCTATTTTTATGTTTCAAAAAATTGTTTTAAAAAATTCCCAAATTGTAAAATTTTTTGAAACATTGCCCTTCCCACAAATTGTGAGAAGGAGCTCTGATCCTTTTGCACCATTTTTCACGTATGACTAAACACTTCAAATAAAAATAAAAATAGCAGCACACACATGGGTGCATATATATGCAGATAATACATGGTAGAATCCCTATGTTGGATAACAGTAACAAGAGGAGGACGATTCTACATTTTTCCTCCTTTGATTTTTTGATGATTCTATTTCACCACAATCTAAAGTTAGTTTCCGTACCATAGTTAATTAATTAGTTGTTCTGCCATGCAATTAGCATTTTAGTCCCACGTGTATCTTGTGTTTATCAAGGTGTAAATGTTGATTAGTATCTTTTCACTGCAAACCGATTAGTACAAGTTAGATTAGAATGATTATGTATTTAATTTCATGCAAACTAGAAGAGGTATACAACATTTTGTTTTACCTGCTCCATCAATCCCCCCTTTGGTGATTTTTTTAACATCACCACTAATCACAACATTTTCTACATTTTTCTACGGAAATGGTTTTATTCAGTCCCCTTGCATTTGTTAGGTTACATCATAGTGTTTCCCATATCGTTCTCTTTTATTTTCTTGTACATATTTTCTTGTAACTCTTCTAATTCTATATCTTCTATCTCTCTTTCTCTTATTTCCTTCTCTTTTCTTTTCTTATTTTCTCCTTTTATCTTATTTTGTAATTTTCTTCTTTGTATGCACACACATCCTAATCTCAATATTAACACTAATTTAATCACAAAGGTCACAGGTATCAGTATTTTACCCACAAAGGAACTACCTAATTTTGTTAATAAATTCTTAATAGTGGAAAAACCCTTACCAAGTTTCTCCCAAACACCCTCAACCTCCAGTGGAACAATTTCTTCATGCAAATCAGTTATATTCTTTATGTATTTCTTTAAATTCTGACTTTCGTCATGAATGTAAGTACTTTCAGCATTCCACAGACTCCTCCCTCTTTGGCCAATATAATATCAAGGGCAAGTCGATTTTGCATAATCATAGCTCTCATGGCAACCATTTCGGTATTCACCATTAAGAACCCTCCAGCTGTGCTGGATGATAAATGATCCACAACTGTAGACAATTTTCTATTTTTATGCGCATTCAGAGATATTCCAACTGCTTTTATCAGTGCTTCAAAAATATCACCTATAATTTCTGACCAACTTTCCCTCCTTAGTTGCCTACCTATTTCGTGCAAACCATCATCTCCCCTCTCCATATGAATTATTTTTGGGAAGACCAGGCCTAGGTAACATGTCCCGCACCAGTGGTCCAGTAAGCTCTGTTCCTACAGATGTAATATATTGCAGGAAATAACAGATCATTTCCTCCTTTAAATCCCCATCCTCCCATGATTTTATATAAGTCATGGCATTCACTTGCACCTACAAAATAATTATCATATACAGTATTATCTCTACTGATGCATAATTTCCCTTTCTGGGGCCAATCTAAAGCCATTGCTGGATTTGTTTCTCCCTTTAAATGATTTTCCTTTCCCACATCCCAAAATGTTGTTTCCATCTTTTCCCCAGACGCTTTCCTTTGTATTTTAACTCTCCTCTCCTCTACCATGTTCAGGAAAGTTTTCTCTTCTTTCCTCAAACTACAAGTAAGGTTATTCTTAAACACCTCTTCTAAAGTTAATTCTCTTGTTTCCAGGAAAAATTCACCTAATGTTCTACCAGGAATCACCTTGTTTAGTTCAGGAACTACAGGAATCTGTGAGAAAATATTATCTACATCAGTGTAATATTCTAATTTTCCTGTTTTATAAAACAAACTAGCTAAGACACTACAAGTTATCCCATATGTCAAAGGAAGGTGATGATAAGTGACACCTTCTGATACTGATGCAGGTAACTGCATGCAGACGTAGCAGTCTCTAACCTCCATGGTTTTTACATACTCGTACAACAACTTTGAAAAAAACATTGTTAGAAAAATCATTTATGGACTGATCTTTGTGAAGTTCTGTTCAATCTACCAGTTTTGTAACATGTCTTTCATCAACCTTTCCCTTATTAGTTCTGTTTACCATGTGTTCTTCTATATCTTCAAATGTTACTCTAAATGAAATTGTTATCGCTAATATGATCCAGACAAGCATTAGTAATCCTGTACAAAAAACACACATTTTACACCATCTTCGGAGAAACCTACATACGGGATTTCTATTTTCTCTGTTTGCCATTTTGGTAATGATCAGTGTCTTTTGACTTAGCCTCTTTTCTTCAACAATTTACCTTTGTCTAAACCTAAGACTCTGCTTTCCTACTTTGTTCCTTATTGGTCACGTGTCTTGTCCGGGTTTTAATTCCTGGTGATTTCCGTTGTCATTTCACTCTATGCATCAATTGTCTTCGCCTTTAGGTTCACAGTCTTTATTCAGAACTTCTTGATCATCTGTTTCTTCTCTGGTGTCAGACAAGATAACTCTCAGGATTTCCGAATCCTCTTCTTCTTCGACCACTTTCTGCACAGTCACTCTTAGACCTTCTTGGCTATCAGCTTCCTCTTGTATATCAGGAAGTGCCACATATGTCCATTCCGGTGACTTGTACTTCTGGTTCGGTTTCTTTATCCTCTTGCGCTTTGCAAATGTTTCTTGTCAGTGTCTTCTTGCTGTTCTTGACTAGGCACTTCATTCACTTGTTCAGCATTGGCAGATTTTATTCTGGTTGGTCGGTATCTCAATCTTTTGATTTTGTTGGGCCAAATATCTTCTTTTAACGGCTTTTTTAATTTTGCTCCTTTCCCTTATCGCTCTGTTTTCCAAGCTCTTTTCCTCAAAGTTCTTCCACTTTTGCTTTCTTCTACACTTTCTGCAGATTCTGTATCTGTCTGGATTTTACTTTCTTAGGATTTTATCCTCAAGACTTCAGGTTCGCTCTCTGCATCTATCCATCCTCGTGTTTCTTCCACGCAATCTTCCTGCTGACTAACTGTCAGGCCTCTTCACCTCTAAGGGCTACTCCTCCCCTACACACTAGATGAAGGTCAGCCTGTTGCTGTCTCACCTCCTCCCCTGGGTCAAGACATTCCCCAGATCCTATCACTTTAAAATCCAGACAGTCAATCCACAACCAGACATACAGAAATGTTAGAGCACAAAATCCCAGCCACTTCTAAAAGAGTGGCTTCTAAACACACAATGCAAAAAGCACCTTCATAAAAAGATGTGTTATTACATTGTCAGTTCAGGCATACTAAACTTCACCTCTCCATCTTAAGCCTTCGGGAAGATAGGCTGGAAAACATATTACATAGCCTTCCCATTCTATCCTGTGGGCAAGATGACCTTTCAACTGTGAAAACTGAAATGGAGATTGTTTCACTGTCAGGACATGGTACACACCTTAGTACATGTCCTACCTTTCACATGCACTGCACCCTGCCCAGGGGGTACCTTGGGCCTACCATAGGGGTGTCTGATGTGCATAGAAAGGGAAGGGTAAGGTCTGGCAAGTGGGTGCACTTGTCAGAACAACATGTCAGTTTAACAAACTGTGTGCTGGCACTGCAATGGCAGGCCTGAGTTCACTCTTTAAGGCTACTTGGGTGGGTGGCACAATTAGTGCTGCAGGCCCACTAGTAGCAAATGCAATACCAGCCCTGGCACACATAGTGCACTTTACTAGGGACTTTACTAGTAAGGCAAACATACCAATCATGGACAACCAATTACCATTACACTTTATACAGGGAGCACTTGCACTTTGACACTGTTTAGCAGTGGCAAAGTGTCTAAAGCATCTAAGTTGGCAACACCATGTCAGAAAAAAGGTGTAGGGGGAAAGCAAAAAGTTTAGGGAACTTTAGCCACAAAGGGCCAAGTCCTACAGACATTTAGAAATATTTTTCCAAATCTGTAGCAAAGGGTTTTTCGTGGGACCTGTCATGAGTTTCCTCCAGGCAAAAGCCCTTCACCTGCTTGGTAAGGTTATTGTCTTCGCATTGGTAATAAGCGCACATTTGTTTAGCAAATCAGCAATGCAGAATTAAAAATCCATCCCTGAAATGAATTTCCTCAACATTATTTCAGCTATGCCAGTACTTTAGATTTCGGCTGTGTAGATTAACATGATCCTTCATGAGGGGACAAGCTTGTGTCAATCAAACGTAGACCGTCAATTCATATTCACCAGATGCACATTTTAAAGCATTACAAAACCGCCTGCGAGTCCAGCTGCTGCTTCTCCTGAGGGCGACCACGTCTTCCAGGTCACACCGTCTAAGAGACACCGGCTTGTTCTTCACCTGAGAGACACTCACAGCACCTAGCACCAGAGTCTGCTGACTTTAAGCGCTTACAGAAAGGTCCACCATGAGCACTATTCACTTCTTCGCTGAAGAGGGCTGCCAGGGCGCATCTTCTGTGGCTGTCAAACAAGATCTATCAGATTTGTCATCAGTTGTATTCCTGAAGCGGGCCAAGTCAATGAGAGTGAATGGAAACCCCTGCGTCGTCTTTAAAGAGAAGGGGGCAGATTTATGAGCCCCTTGCGCCACTTTTGCGTCACTTTTCCCATGTTAAAAGTGACGCAAAAGTGGCGCAAGGGGCTCATAAATCTGCCCCAAGGACTTCAAGGGGGAGGTTGAGCTCTTCCGGGAGGGGGATCATGACTCTATGGGAGAATTTTCCAAAAAAATCTCCTCAGTGCGCATGGTGAAGGGGGGGCTGATAGATCCAGAAATCACCGTCTCTGAGCACATCAATTATGGGGGCAAAATTAAAAAAACATCCTAAAATCGCCTACCCCAAACCTGAAATGAATAACATGATCTCTTCTCACCAAGTTAAGAAGGGAGCCTGGCGTATCTACGCGGATGAAGACTACGAGGGCGCCTGCATCGTGGCCCTGCCCGGAGACAGCCTGCCCGACTATAGCAGCATCTGCTATAATGACAATGCCAGCTCCCTGAAGCCTTACAAAGTGTGAGGAAAGTTAATTGAGATAAGAGTTTCGAGGACATACCCTGATTGGCCAGCTCCCTCGTGTCTGCCATTCACTCCACTTCACACGTTCCACGTGACAATCATCAGAATTTCTTCTCCATTGATTCCAGAATTTTAACTGAGCTGTTTTCAAAATCTCTTTCCTCATCTCTCTATTCACCTGAACAGCTGTACAAGGTGTATACGCTTCTGCCTCACCTGTTTCAATCATCTGCATAAAATAAAGCAGCATTCACAAAAATCCACCTCTCATGTTGTCTGTGTGGTCTGTAGACCTGTCTCCTGAACTGCAGCCCACTGCAGAAAGACTTGTGGTTTACTGAACACTGAAACTGTGCTGTCTCCAACTGGTGCTACAACCTACATTGGGGGTGAAACGGGGAAGGCTAGTATCAAAAGGTAGCTACAGCTGAGTCCTCAAATGGAAGGTGCATTCTTAGCTTGGCCATTAGTGAGTTCCCTGTGTACGGATTCGAATGAGACAAGTGTGTGTTGGTGTTAAGAGTCCCACCAATGAATGAGTGCCTGGATGAGTGCTTGTGATTACGATTCTGTGACATATGGAGAATATGTAAATTTGCATCTTGCGCTGCATCAATGACGACAGGGGTCGAAACGTTGACATATTTGTATTTATTTCAAGCGTAGGCAACAGAGACGTGTTTATCTGTAACTAGAGCTGTGAGAAGTTGGCCTGGTATATGATGTTCACTAGTTAAAGTGACCACCTTGTACCATGCCAAGCAACCCTTATGGTGTGGTTGTAAGTCAACCTTTTCGGACTAGCTGCCCTAGTGGTAGCGTAGGCTACGCAGTCTTTGAGGCTAAACTCGTGAAGCGTGTTAAGCAAGCTGTTTTACCAAATGCAACCCCCTTTTATACCAATGAAAGGACACCACACAGATACATATTCAAAATATATATGTATTTATTTCTCAGAGTAACCCCTAGTCTCTTTATGAGCACAGGAGCACAAATCGTCAAACAAGATTACAGTAGAATACACAGAAGTTGCACTTTATATGGATAGGCCCTGGTGGCCGCTCAAACCATATACTAAAATAGTGGTATAAGTACCACGAACAGGAAAGGGAAAAGGCCTAGGGCCTCTAGAATCGCTGGGCCTACAAGGAGCTAACTTCAGTTAGTGACCAGGAGGTCCACGGGTGGCGTGTGCAGAGCAAATAGTCACACGCGTGCTCCCATAGGTTTTCAATGGGTGCGTAAAAAGTACAAAGTTACTGCAAAAAGAATCTTCCGGATGGACTATGAACTCAAGATTGGAAACACAGACACTAGAGATGATACTCTACACTTGGGCACCGGAGTGCTAGCTTTACCTCACCCACAGGAAGCGGGTGCGTAGGTGTCGAAGTGCGTCGGGTTTCTTCTATCTGTTCAATGGAGCCTGTGGACAAAGATGCTGCAGGCGGTCGGTCCGGAAGAGATGCGGTGGATCCCAGAGTGGATCGGAGATGTTGAAGACCTGTAAGCAGAGGGGACAGTGTTCACAGTCACTAGCCAGTGACCAGCGTGGCACCAGGTGGGTACCAGGCGATGTCGGGTGCAAACAGGAAGAAAGGTGTAGCTTGTCTCTGCAGCCACGTGGTCCCTGAAGGTCGACAACGTCCAGGAGTCGGTTCACGAGCTGTCCCACGCAGGCTCTCGCTGTCGGCGGTGTCGGCGACTTGATCGCAGCAAACAAGCCTTGGCAAAAGCAATTGTTGTGGAAAACGAAATAAGCTGATGGTTCTGACCAGCAAGGTCAGAGGGACTGCTCCTTTGGAGGGGAGCAAGGGCCAGTCTGGAGCAACCAGACCAGCGGTGTATTTCTTGAAGTTCGTCGCCAAGATGGCCACTAGCCAGCGGGCCAGCAGCCGGTTAGGCGCGTCGAGTGGCAAAAATGCAGAAGGGCCCCACCGAGATCGTGGAGATGCGGGAGGGCTCACCTTTGGTGCAGATGCTGCTCGGGTGTTGGGCTTCTCAGATCCCAAAGCACAACTTGGAGGGAGCCTCGGTTGTTGCGCTTGCAGCTTGTCGAGGTCTTTTCAAGATGGCTGGCTCCACGTGTCTCGGTGCCTCCACGGGTCTCCTCTTTTCAGGGACTGTGGATCGGGCGGTGAGAGGTCTGGAGGTCCAGGTCTTGTCAGTCTCTGGGCTCGGGCTCCGGCGGGAGGCGGCGGCAAAGCAGACGTTGATTCGCTGGATGGTGCTTACGTTAGCAAGGTGGTCACTCCCTGACCACAGGGGAGATTGGCTTCAGTCCTCTGTGCGGCAGAGCGTCGAAGTTCCCGTCTTCTTCTTAGTTTCAAGTTGATTCCAGGATGTCTGAAGTCTTAGGACACAGCTCCTACCTTTAAGCGGATTATAGGGGCCGGACTACCTGCTAGGTCCCTCCCTAAGGGTGGGACCAGGAAGGGGGGTGGTTACACCCCCAATCCTTTGTCCAGCTCGCCCCAGGCCCGGGACTGGTGTGCCCCAGGACCGGATTGAACTGGCATATGCACCGAGGCTCCTTGTGAGCCTCAGGCATGTCTGGTTTCTTTCAAGCCCTACCTGACCAATACACAAAATCCTGTCTGGGGTGGTGCACGCACCTCCCCTGGCAGGAAACCCTTTGTCCACACCTCCCAAGCTGGAAGGACTCCCAGCAGCAGGAGGGCAGACTTGTGTCTGTGGTGGCAGCATCCATTTTGTGGAGCTGAGGCTATGTCTGATTTTACCCGGGTTTCAGGTACTGTACATGTCGTGTCCCTCTAGAAGGGTGGAATGCTAACCCCGTCGCCAGAATTGGCGAGGGGTTAGTATTCCAATTCGTATGACACCTTACTCGACATGTTTTGATAAAGTCAAACCAAAGATAGCATTTAACCGCGAGGTTCATAATGCACTTAAGAGTATATGGTATGACGATATCTGGAAACAGTAGAAGGAAGTGGTTCTGACCACTGCAGACAGGCTCAGCTCATGCCAGAGCACCATCTCACATGGAACCAAGCACTCTGCCTTCAGGATTGTTAAGGCCTGCCATAGGAGTGACTTATAGGTTAACATGTGTCCCATTTAAGGTTAGGTATAGGTATACTACACCTAAGTAAGAGGTGGTTACACCAACTTACCCCAGCTGAGTGATCAGCCAGTTGTGTCAAATTTGTTAGGCCAAGCCTGGGGTGGCAGAATACATGCTTCAGCCCCTGGCAGGCCTTAGATACACCAATGCCCTGGGTACCTAGTGTACACTGGTACAGGGGCTCACAGGGTGATCCACTTCCAATTGGTTATGCACCTAGGGTGCATAGTGTGAATTTAGTAGAGAGAACAGCAGGCTGGGGGTCTGATTGGCAGGCCCACAGCCTCAATATGTCAAAACCCAGTGAAGCAAAAAGCAAAAATTTGGGGTGACCATAGGATAGCAGACCCTACTCTCCTACACAACCCCCCCCCCCAAACGCAGGGACATTAAACTAGCCTTGACCAGTCTCGTCTTCATGTCCTAAGTGGAAGTACCTGGAGAGACCATCTGCATTCCCATGGTCAGTACCTGGCCGGTGCTCCACTGTAAAGTCCATCCCCTGTAGGGAAATGGACCACCTAAGCAGTTTGGGGTTTTCACCCTTCATCTGATTTAGCCACAAGAGGGGCTTATGGTCGGTCTGAATCTTGAAGTGAGTGCCAAACAAGTATGGCCTCAGCTTCTTCAGGGCCCACACCACAGCAAAGGCCTCCCTCTCAATAGCTGACCAATTCTTCTCTCTGGGGGTCAACCTTCTGCTAATAAAAGCAATGGGTTGGTCTTGACCATCTACATTAAGTTGTGACAGCACAGCTCCCACACCCAACTCAGAAGCATCTGTTTGGACAATAAACTCTTTGGAGTAGTCAGGACTTTTCAGGATAGGTGCAGAGCACATGGCCTCCTTCAGGTCATCAAATGCCTTTTGACAGCTTACTGTCCACTGAACCTTTTTGGGCATCTTCTTGGATGTCAGATCATTAAGAGGAGTCACAATGGACCCATAGTTCTTAACAAACTTCCTGTAGTAGCCAGTCAAGCCCAAGAAAGCTCGAACTTGAGTCTGGGTGGTTGGAGGAGACCAGTCCTTGATGGATTGTATCTTACTCTCCAGTGGTTGAACTTGGCCTCCACCTACAAGGTGGCCCAAATACACAACCTTACTCTGCCCTATCTGGCACTTAGTAGCCTTGATAGTGAGGCCTGCCCTTTGCAGAGCCTCAAGAGCCTTCTTCAGGTGGATCAGGTGATCCTCCCAGGTGGAGCTAAAGACAGCAATGTCATCAAGATATGCTGCACAAAAGTCATCCAACCCAGTAAGGACTTGGTTCACCAGCCTTTGGAAGGTGGCAGGTGCATTCTTCAGACCAAAGGGCATCACCACAAATTGATAATGCCCACCTGGGGTTGAGAATGCTGTTTTGGCCTTAGACTCCTCAGCTAATCTGATTTGCCAATAGCCAGCTGTCAAGTCAAATGTGCTCAAAAACTTAGCAGAAGCTAGTTTGTCTATGAGCTCATCTGCCCTTGGAATAGGGTGTGCATCTGTCCTGGTGACAGCATTGAGTCCTCTGTAATCCACACAGAACCTCATCTCTCTCTTGCCATCTTTGGTGTGAGGTTTGGGGACCAGAACCACTGGGCTAGCCCAGGGGCTCTCTGAGGGTTCAATGACACCTAATTCCAGCATTTTGTGTACCTCAGCCTTTATACAGTCCCTGACGTGGTCAGGTTGTCTGTAAAGCTTGTTCTTTACAGGCAGACTGTCACCAGTGTCCACCACATGGGTACACCAGTCAGTTTGGCTAGGTATTAGGGAAAACAGATGTTGAAATGATTGTAGAACTTGTCTACATTCAGTCTGCTGATGGGCAGTGAGGTTGCCTCCAAGGGTCACTCCTTCAACTGAGCCATCTTCAGGGTTCTGAGACAACAGGTCTGGGAGAGGGTCACTCTCTTCCTCCTGTCCCTCATCTGTAGCCATGAGCAAGCCCATGTCTGCCCTGTCAACATATGCTTTTAACCTGTTAACATGGAGTACCCTGTGGGGACTCCTGGGAGTTCCTAGGTCCACCAAGTAGGTGACCTCTCCCTTCTTTTCCAGGATTGTATGGGGTCCAGACCATTTGTCTTGGAGTGCTGCTGGGGCCACTGGCTCCAACACCCATACCTTCTGTCCTGGCTGAAACTCAACCAAGACAGCCTTTTGGTCATGCCAAGCTTTCTGTAAGGCCTGGCTTGCCTCAAGGTTTTTGGATGCCTTCTCCATATACTCAGCCATCCTGGAGCGGAGACCAAGTACATAGTCCACTATGTCTTGTTTAGGCTTTTTGAGAGGTAACTCCCATCCTTCCTTCACTAAACACAGTGGGCCTCTTACAGGGTGCCCAAACAACAATTCAAAGGGGCTGTAGCCAACCCCCTTTTGTGGGACCTCTCTGTAAGCAAACAGAAGGCAGGGTAGAAGGATGTCCCATCTTCGCCTGAGCTTTTCAGGTAATCCTTTGATCATACCCTTTAGGGTCTTGTTGAATCTCTCAACAAGCCCATTGCATTGTGGGTGATAAGGGGTGGTGAACTTGTAGTTGACACCACACTCCTTCCACATAGCTGTCAAGTATCCTGACATGAAGTTGGTACCTCTGTCAGAAACTACCTCCTTAGGAAACCCCACTCTGGAGAATACTCCCAGCAGGGCCCTGGCCACAACAGGTGCTGTAGTGTTCCTAAGGGGAATTGCCTCTGGATACCTGGTGGCATGATCCACTACCACCAGTATAAATCTGTGCCCAGATGCAGTGGGAGGATCCATGGGACCCACTATATCTATTCCCACTCTTTCAAAGGGGACCCCCACCACAGGTAGTGGTATTAGGGGGGCCTTTGTTGTGCCACCTGATTTGCCACTGGCTTGGCAGGTCACACAGGAGCGACAAAACTCCTTTGTATCTTCATTCATGTGAGGCCAGTGAAAGTGAGGGACAAGCCTGTCCCAAGTCTTGTTCTGGCCTAGGTGTCCTGCTAAAGGAATATCATGGGCCAAGGTAAGAAGGAAGCCCCTAAATTGCAGAGGTATAACCAACCTCCTGGTGGCACCAGGCTTGGGGTCTCTAGCCTCTGAATAAAGGAGCCCATCATCCCAATACACTTTATGGGTACCTTGAGCATTCCCAGCAGCCTCAGCAGCAGCCAGCTGTCTGAGGGGTTCAAGAGAGGGACAGGATAACTGAGCCTGCCTCAAGTCAGCCCTTGAAGGTCCCCCTGTCCCCAGAAACTCAACCTGATCAGGTTCAAGCTCTTCAGGGACAGTTCCTTCAGGGTTCTCTAGATCAGCTTCCTGGGAAGGTTGATCATCACTCTGAGGCAGGGGGGAAGGCACAGCCTTGACCCTCCTGTTCTTCTTCTTGGTAGGTGCTTGGTCCATTGTTCCAGAATCCAAGACCTGAGGTTCAGTAAGGCACTTTTTGGCCTGTGACCTGGTCACAGCAAGGACATGTGGTGATATACCTAACATCTCTGCATGTGTCCTGTACTCCACTTCAAACCATAGAGAACTCTCTAGGTCATTGCCCAACAAACATTCTACTGGGAGGTCTGCACTAACCACAACCCTTTTGAGGCCAGTTACCCCTCCCCATGAGAAGTTAACAACTGCCACACTATGTGAAGTAGTGGCATTGCTGGCATTGGTCACCAGGTAATTCTCACCTGGTATGTAGTGTCCAGGATCCACAAAGCCTGGTGTCACCATAGTGACACTGGCACATGTGTCCCTGTAGGCTTGAGCCACTTTTTCATTAATTAAAGGAGTCTGTCTGTACTTGCCCAGGTTACTGGGGCTCACAGTCAGGGACAAATCTATGTCCCCATCACAGATCAGGACTGCCTGTGTCAGGGTTCTGTCTAAGTCAGAATCTCCTTCAGTTCCCATAGTGATTCCCACTACACCCTTTGTCTGGGGACCAACACTGCTAACAGTAGTACTGGGAGCAGGTGCCTTAGGGGCAACAGTGTTGGGGGCTCCACCCTTCTTACAATCACTAGTCCAGTGAGTTGTATTCTTGCAATGATTGCACCAGGGTTTCTTTTGACCTTCTTTCTTCTTTCCCTTGGATTGTTGTTGGGACCCACCCTCCTTAGCAGTAGTTTGGGGCCCTGTTGAAGACTTCTGGTCTTTAGATTTCTGATCTCCACCCTTTTGGTCTGTTTTCTTCTGATCACCCCCTTGGCCCTGGTTCTGGTTCTTTTGCTTAACCCTGGTTCTGACCCATTTGTCTGCTTTCTTTCCCAATTCTTGGGGAGAGGTCAGATCAGAGTCAACCAAGTGTTGATGTAGTTGCTGGTTTTGACAGTTATTTAAAATCTGTTCTCTCATCATCAAATTGTACAATCCTGTATAATCAGATACCTTACTTCCCAGCAACCAACCCTCCAAAGCCTTAGTGGCACATTCAATGTATTCAGACCAGTCCTGAGTCTGTGTCTTCTGGGTGTCTCTGAACATTAACCTGTACTGTTCAGTGGTTAAGCCTAACCCATCAACTAGGACACTCTTCAGGACTCTGTAATTTCTGACATCCTCTTCTCTAGTAGTGAGGAGTCTGTCTCTGCCTCTTCCTTCAAAGGAGAGCCAGAGGATTGCTGCCCACTGGTCTTCAGGAACCTGCTGCACTTTGCAGGCTCTCTCAAGAGCAGTCATCCATTTGTGGATGTCATCCCCACTTTTGTAGGGGGGCACAACCTTAGACAGGTTCCTATTATCAAAGACCCTATCTTTGTCCTTAGGGACAATGCTGCCACCAGTGGGTATAGACCCACTCTCTTTATGCTGCCTAGCCTTACTCAGTTTCTCTTCCATCAGGGCTACTTCTAGCTCCTGCTTCCTGATCCTCAGCTGGGCTTCTTGCATTCTGGCCTCATGCTCCCTCCTCTGAGGGGTGGTCATCCTTCTCCTGGAGTGACCTTGAGAGCCTCTAGAGGCATGGGAAGCATTAGATTCACCTGAGTGATTCCTTTGCCTCCCAGACCCCTGGTTAAGTCCACTGGGGAGATCCAATGGGGTGATCCCATTGTCAGTCCCCAATAGCCTTAAGTTAGCTGGGCCACGTATAACACTTGGCACTGGGCTAGTTCTCCCTTCATCCTCACTACTTTCTGTATCCCCACCACTTTCCTCCTCTGTAGCATGATTCTCATCTAAGGGATGACCATTGGAAAGGGGTACTTCAGTAGCATCTTCAGAAGGGGGGCCTCCTGTTCCTGTCCCTAAGGGGGCTAACTGGGAGGCTTTCCTGAGAGCTTTCTGATCTTCATCAGCCTGTAAAAGCTCCCTGAGTTCAGCAGAAGTAGGATTCTTGGGCTGATATTTGCCAACTGCCTGAGCTCATTTTGATTAAGGGTAGCAAAGATGGATGGTGCCCTCTGGGGGTCACTCTCAACAGAGATGGGTACAGTGGACCCCTCTGCCCCAGCCATTGCTCTTAAGTGTGGGTGGATGTGTTGCAATCTACCTACACTTGGGTTTACCTACTAAACCTATCTAGTAGTTGTAGTCTGGGTGTGCTACTCCCTTTGCTCTACAACAACTAAGTTCAGTAGAACTTAAGTATATCTAATCTTGTTTTATATGTACCTACAGGTACCTATGTGATCTTTCAATTGGTAACCAAGAGATTACAATGGTAAAACACAGCAAGCTCAAATCCCACCGCTGCCACCAATGTGAGAAGTTGGCCTGGTATATGATGTTCACTAGTTAAAGTGACCACCTTGTACCATGCCAAGCAACCCTTATGGTGTGGTTGTAAGTCAACCTTTTCGGACTAGCTGCCCTAGTGGTAGCGTAGGCTAAGCAGTCTTTGAGGCTAAACTCGTGAAGCGTGTTAAGCAAGCTGTTTTACCAAACGCAACCCCCTTTTATACCAATGAAAGGACACCACACAGATATATATTCAAAATATATATGTATTTATTTCTCAAAGTAACCCCTAGTCTCTTTATGAGCACAGGAGCACAAATCGTCAAACAAGATTACAGTAGAATACACAGAAGTTGCACTTTATATGGATAGGCCCTGGTGGCCGCTCAAACCATATACTAAAATAGTGGTATAAGTACCACGAACAGGAAAGGGAAAAGGCCTAGGGCCTCTAGAATCGCTGGGCCTACAAGGAGCTAACTTCAGTTAGTGACCAGGAGGTCCACGGGTGGCGTGTGCAGAGCAAATAGTCACACGCGTGCTCCCATAGGTTTTCAATGGGTGCGTAAAAAGTACAAAGTTACTGCAAAAAGAATCTTCCGGATGGACTATGAACTCAAGATTGGAAACACAGACACTAGAGATGATACTCTACACTTGGGCACCAGAGTGCCAGCTTTACCTCACCCACAGGAAGCGGGTGCGTAGGTGTCGAAGTGCGTCGGGTTTCTTCTATCTGTTCACTGGAGCCTGTGGACAAAGATGCTGCAGGCGGTCGGTCCGGAAGAGATGCGGTGGATCCCAGAGTGGATCGGAGATGTTGAAGACCTGTAAGCAGAGGGGACAGTGTTCACAGTCACTAGCCAGTGACCAGCGTGGCACCAGGTGGGTACCAGGCGATGTCGGGTGCAAACAGGAAGAAAGGTGTAGCTTGTCTCTGCAGCCACGTGGTCCCTGAAGATCGACGACGTCCAGGAGTCGGTTCACGAGCTGTCCCACGCAGGCTCTCGCTGTCGGCGGTGTCGGCGACTTGATCGAAGCAAACAAGCCTTGGCAAAAGCAATTGTTGTGGAAAACGAAATAAGCTGATGGTTCTGACCAGCAAGGTCAGAGGGACTGCTCCTTTGGAGGGGAGCAAGGGCCAGTCTGGAGCAACTAGACCAGCGGTGTATTTCTTGAAGTTCGTCGCCAAGATGGCCACTAGCCAGCGGGCCAGCAGCCGGTTAGGCGCGTCGAGTGGCAAAAATGCAGAAGGGCCCCACGCAGATCGTGGAGATGCGGGAGGGCTCACCTTTGGTGCAGATGCTGCTCGGGTGTTGGGCTTCTCAGATCCCAAAGTACAACTTGGAGGGAGCCTCGGTTGTTGCGCTTGCAGCTTGTCGTGGTCTTTTCAAGATGGCTGGCTCCACGTGTCTCGGTGCCTCCACGGGTCTCCTCTTTTCAGGGACTGTGGATCGGGCGGTGAGAGGTCTGGAGGTCCAGGTCTTGTCAGTCTCTGGGCTCGGGCGGGAGGCGGCGGCAAAGCAGATGTTGATTCGCTGGATGGTGCTTGCGTTAGCAAGGTGGTCACTCCCTGACCACAGGGGAGATTGGCTTCAGTCCTCTGTGCGGCAGAGCGTCGAAGTTCCCGTCTTCTTCTTAGTTTCAAGTTGATTCCAGGATGTCTGAAGTCTTAGGACACAGCTCCTACCTTTAAGCGGATTATAGGGGCCGGACTACCTGCTAGGTCCCTCCCTAAGGGTGGGACCAGGAAGGGGGGTGGTTACACCCCCAATCCTTTGTCCAGCTCGCCCCAGGCCCGGGACTGGTGTGCCCCAGGACCGGATTGAACTGGCATATGCACCGAGGCTCCTTGTGAGCCTCAGGCATGTCTGGTTTCTTTCAAGCCCTACCTGACCAATACACAAAATCCTGTCTGGGGTGGTGCACGCACCTCCCCTGGCAGGAAACCCTTTGTCCACACCTCCCAAGCTGGAAGGACTCCCAGCAGCAGGAGGGCAGACTTGTGTCTGTGGTGGCAGCATCCATTTTGTGGAGCTGAGGCTATGTCTGATTTTACCCGGGTTTCAGGTACTGTACATGTCGTGTCCCTCTAGAAGGGTGGAATGCTAACCCCGTCGCCAGAATTGGCGAGGGGTTAGTATTCCAATTCGTATGACACCTTACTCGACATGTCAAACCAAAGATAGCATTTAACCGCGAGGTTCATAATGCACTTAAGAGTATATGGTATGACGATATCTGGAAACAGTAGAAGGAAGTGGTTCCGACCACTGCAGACAGGCTCAGCTCATGCCAGAGCACCATCTCACATGGAACCAAGCACTCTGCCTTCAGGATTGTTAAGGCCTGCCATAGGAGTGACTTATAGGTTAACATGTGTCCCATTTAAGGTTAGGTATAGGTATACTACACCTAAGTAAGAGGTGGTTACACCAACTTACCCCAGCTGAGTGATCAGCCAGTTGTGTCAAATTTGTTAGGCCAAGCCTGGGGTGGCATAATACATGCTTCAGCCCCTGGCAGGCCTTAGATACACCAATGCCCTGGGTACCTAGTGTACACTGGTACAGGGGCTCACAGGGTGATCCACTTCCAATTGGTTATGCACCTAGGGTGCATAGTGTGAATTTAGTAGAGAGAACAGCAGGCTGGGGGTCTGATTGGCAGGCCCACAGCCTCAATATGTCAAAACCCAGTGAAGCAAAAAGCAAAAATTTGGGGTGACCATAGGATAGCAGACCCTACTCTCCTACAAGAGCGTTCTATTTGTTTCATGTATTTTTTTGTCGATTTAAAGACTGGATTAGTTCTAAATAATTTGGATGTATTTTGAACCACATTACCTTTCCGTCCCTTCACGCAATCACTCAATTTTCATTGAGCACTCACTCCCTCCCTCTTTTTCTGAGCACCGATGTGTACTAATTATGATGTATTTCATATTTATATATTGTGATTGATTCCCCTTCTGTGATGCAACATTAAATCACAGTAAATCATCATTTTTTGCTGTGACATTCTGAATTACTTAATGTTTTTTTTTTTTTCTCAAAGATGTTTTTATTAAGATAGAAACAAGGGAAGGTAAAAAAGGAGGAAAAATAAATAAAGAAAAAACACACGCGGCAATCCCGCAACAATTCCCACGCAGGGGAAATACACAAATTGGGGGGGGCCGCTTTGACTAGCAAATGTCCTGCTGTCCGGCCCAGCCAAGCTAGAAATTTAAAGGAGAATAAGAGGGTCCAAGTCCAGGCCTCCAACACAGATGCAATACGGGCGTCGGAATCCCGCCCACCAAGAATGGACAACAGCAGTAAAGGTACCGGGGCCGGACCAGCCAATCCCAGTACCGCGGACTCTCCCCTCTTGTCGTGTAGAACTGTCACAGTAACCCAAAGAAAAACTAAAATGAACCCCTGGAGGAAGGGGAAACAACCCCCCCACCCCCTCAACACCCCCCCACCCCCCAGTGGTGGCAGCACACAATCACACTTCAGCGATCATCCAATAATATTCAAACCTGAAACAAATGGAGGGCTCGGACCGATGGTGGGCAAACAGCGGCCGGTAACCCGCTAGACAGAAAGCGCACCAAGGGCCCCCAACGGAAGACAACATTTTTAAAGTCCCCCAGAAATATGTCCGCCATGCGCTCCATGCTCAACAACTTCCACAGCCTCGCATGCCACAGAGAAATCGCTGGGGCTTCCCTCTTTTTCCAGGCCGCCGCTAGAGTGACCTTGGCCGCCCCTATGCAGAGCCAAAGGATCTTCTTGTCCGCTCGAGTCTGATGTTCTAGAAGCGGGTCCCGAAGGCCCAACAGCACATGCTCCAGGGAATCCCTGATCGGGTACCCCAAGATGTTCCTAATATGGGACAGGATCTCGTCCCAATAAGGGCGGATGACTGGGCAGTCCCACCAAATATGGCGGAAGTCCCCCAACAAACCACATCCCCTCCAACATCTGTCTGAGGAGCCGGGGAAGATGGGATGAAGCTTGGCAGGGGAGAGGTACCAATCCATCATAGTTTTAATATGTGCCTCTTGAAGTTCCATCGAGTGATTATGTCTGGCCAGGTCCCGCCACAGATGGGACCACACCCCATCCGTGATGCCACGCCCAAGGAGGCCCTCCCAATGACCCATGTATTGTGGCCGAGGTGAGACCGCAGTGGTCAGAAGGTGTCTATAGATGAAAGAGATGGCCCCGCGCATGGTCGTGGTTCGAGAGAGAAAGGCCTCAAAGGGGGTGGACGGCCGACTTGCCATCTCTCGAACCGACGGAGATAGGGCCCAGTGGAGCAACTGAGCGTGGTGGAACTGCTCCGTCTCGGCAATCCCATAGTCCCGCCCACAATTCGGGAAAGTCAGCGGGGCATGGCCATGGAACAGATGCGTGAGGGCTAGGCAGCCTCCCTCCCTCCAGGCATCAAAAGGGCCCTCCCGAAGTGCAGGCGGAAAGGCCAGGTTGAAATGTATGGGTGTGAAAGGCGATGGGAAAGTAGTCCAGCGCTCGTCCCCTGAAACCGAGTCCCAGACCTTAAGGGTGGTGCCGGTAGGGGTGCTAATGTAAGCATTCTTGGGCCTATCCCCCTTAGGCTTCCACACCAGGTCCCAGATCGTGCGACCCGCCACACTCCTATCCATGTGGAGCCAATGCTTCTCCGAAAGGGGTTGGGTCCACTCCACCAAGACCCTCAATTGCGCTGCTTTATAATAGAGATGCACGTCAGGGAGGCCCACCCCCCCCTCCACTCGCGGTCGCCGAAGTGTGGCAAAGGAAAAACGAGCCCGGCCCCCCTGCCACACGAAGCGGAGCATGAGGGTCTTTATGCGGCGGAAGAAATCCCCGTCGAGGATAATAGGGAGGGCCTGAAATAAATATAAGAGCTTCGGTAGGAGCGTCATCTTGATCGCATGGATCCTGCCCAGCCAGGAGATAAACAACGGCTTCCAGCGCTGCATATCAGTTTGGATAGTCGCCAAGAGCGGGGGGAAGTTGGCGGAATACAGCTTACCAACCGTGGGGGTCAAACGTACCCCTAGATACAATATGGAAGAGTAGGACCACGGCAGGGGCGAGAGCGGTCGGAGTCGGTCCACCTCCGCCGACGAGAGCGTGAGATTGAGGATATAAGACTTGCCGTAATTGACCCGAAACCCCGCCACCTCCTCAAAGTGCGCCAGGGCCCTCTGCACATGGGGGATGGAGTGCGCCGGATCCGCAAGGGATAGGAGGACATCGTCCGCAAACAAGGAAATCTTGTGTTGCTCCCCTGTAAAGGGCAGTCCCCGGATATCCGGGTGTTCCCGGATCGCCATCGCTAGGGGCTCGATACTCAGGGCGAACAACAAGGGGGAGAGAGGGCAACCCTGCCGCGTGCCCCGCGAAAGCGAGAAGAAGGGGGACAAATACCCATTCACCGCGACTCTAGACCGGGGGCCGCTATAGTTGGCTTTAAGCATGGTCACGAACCTGTCCGAGAATCCAAAGGCGTGAAGGGTCCGGAACAGGAACTGCCAGTCCACCCGGTCAAATGCCTTCTCGGCATCCAGGCCAATCAATACCGCCGGGATGTTAAACCGGTTGGCCTTCTCAATAAGGTGGACCACCCTTCTAGTGTTATCATGAGTTTGCCGCCCCTTGATGAAACCGGATTGGTCAGGGTGAATCAACGCCGGCATCAGGTCTTGTAAGCGCGAGAATGGAGGAGTAAAGTTTAGCATCGAGGTTGAGAAGGGCTATCGGCCGGAATGACGAGCAAACAGAGGGATCTTTGCCAGGTTTAGGGATCACCGAGATGACCGCCTCTGCCATGGAAACCGAGGACACCCCCGTGTCGGCCATTTCATTATACAGGCGAACCAGGAACTCACAGACATCCACAGCGAAGGTCTGATAGAAAAGGGCCGTGAACCCGTCCGCGCCAGGCGCCTTGTGGGGCTTCAGAGATTTAATGGCGCCCAACACTTCCTCCCTAGTAATGGGGGCCGAGAGCAGGTCATTCCACGCGGGAGACACACGGGGGAGAGGGAGAGCGCGCAGGTAGTCCTCCTGGGCAGCGGGGTCCAGGGCGTCCCCCGAGTACAACGTCCCATAAAAGTTCCCGAAGATATCTGCCTTGACCGCGTCGTTGTGCTGCAGCAGGCCGGCGGCGTCCCTCATGCCCCCTATGTACTCCTTCTCCCATTTATGGCGTAGTTGGCGGGCTAAGTGCCTCCCCACCTTGTTCCCCTGGGAGTAAGAGAGATGGCGGAGCTTCAGGAGGGTGAACTCTGCCCGGTTATTATAGTGGGCCCGGAGCTTGCCCCTGAGAGCAGTGAGTGAGCGCAATGTTTGCCGGGACGGAGTGGCCTTATGCGCCTGCTCCAGCGTGGAGAGCTTCCCGTTCCGCCCTCTGCAGCCGGTTGAGCGCTGCATTAGGGCCAAGCAGCTACCCCGAATCGACGCCTTAAAGGCGTCCCAGGTAGTAAAGATCGAGGTGTCCTGCACCGGGTTGAGCTCAAAGAAGTCCCGAATCGCCTTACGGAGGTCTTTACAGGAAGCCTCGTCCCGCACCAGGGACGCCGGAAAGTACCAACGTCGCGGCGCAGTCCCCTCCGGAGCCCACTGGAGGCCCAGCGCCAACAGACTATGATCAGAAACGGAGAGGGGAAAGATCTTTGCTTCCCTCAGAGACCCCTGGAGGGACTGGCTATAGAAAACATGGTCGAGTTGGGAGTAAGAGTGGTGCACATGAGAAAAGAAGGTGTAATCACGAGAGAGGGGGTGAAGAGAGCGCCACCCATCCACCAGTCCCAGTTCCTCAAATCGCTGACGTGTCTCCTCAGAGAAGAGGCCGGTCTCGGCTCTCCGTTGGTGAGAACAGTCCAAGTCCCCATCCCAGACCAAATTGAAATCGCCCATTATGAAGAGGCCGCCCTCCACAAAGTCCTCCACCGAGCGCAACAAGTCCAAGAGAAACCTATTTTGCCCAGCATTAGGGGCATACAACACCAGGAATGTGCAAGTCCTGCCGAGGAGTACTCCTTTAACAATGAGCCATCTGCCCTCCTTATCGCCACGCACCCCCAACGGCTGAAACTGAAGGGTCGAGCGGAACATCAGGGCCACTCCCCTGTGTTTCGACGCCGCCGAAGACCTATAAATAAGGGGGAATTGCCTATGTTTGAGCCAGGACTCGTCCCTCCGGGTCAAATGTGTCTCCTGAAGTCCCACCACATCTAGGTGGTGATCCAAGATGTATTTCCAGACCCTCTGGCGTTTCTGGGGAGAGTTCAGCCCCTTCACATTCCAAGTACCTAGGGTAACAGGCATCCTACATAACTCCCCTCTCCCGTCCCCGCCAGCTCACCCCACGCACACCAAAGCTCCCTCACCCGTTCCCCAGCGTGTTCAGGCCTCCCTCCCCCATCGAGGGTCAGCAACGCACCCCAGGTCAGCCACACCCGACTCACAGCACACGGAGACTCCAGGTCGTATCCCAGGTCACCTTGCTTCGCCCCGGACCCATCAACCAAACATCGCCTCGCGTTCAACCACAGCAAATAGAACAAGAACCCTAGCCAAGTCAACCCCGCACCCCACAGTCCGGACGCAGAGCGCGCACAGGTACTCACCCCAGGGCCACCGCCCAACCCCCGCAGAGCAAACAATCCCCACACAACCCACACACGCCACCCCCAACCGCCACCACCGCCCCCCCCAACCCCAACCCCCCCCACCCCCCCCCAACCCCCACCCCCCCCCCAACCCCCCCTCCCTCTCCCAGGGCCACCCCAACTAGGACCCCACCGAAAACCAAAAAGAAAGAGAGAAAAAAAAAACAGCACCCCTAAAGCAGGGACCACTGTGGTTATCCCCCCAGTCCATGGAGCGGAGTCCCCGATCCCATCCCTCCAGGGAACAACCCCAGGGTGTCTTCCCACAAAGTACATCAGTTCCCAGTGGTACCTGAAAGGAGGGTGACCCTCCGGCGTCAAGCACACACAGGCCTCCCAAGGGATTAGGCAGCCGAAGAAGAGTCCTGCAAGGCAGCCTCCATCACAGTCGCCACCGAAGCAACCGCGGCACCTCGCTCCTGTACGCTGGTCTCAGGGTTCGGCCGACCCGCAGCGGAAGAGCGCCCCACTCTCTGCCAGGAGGAGGAGCGTCGACGGCACCGCACCGACGAGACCCCAGACCCCAGCGGGGGGGACCCGTTGTTAGAAATGAGGGGGCTCTGGTTGACGCAGGTGTGAACCCACAACAAGCAGGGCCCCTTTACTTCTTGTCAGGGCGAAGGATGACTCCCCAGAATAACCCCTGCTCACCCTCTAGGTGCGTGGCGCGAGCAGTCTAGGCTAAGTCTCAGGCATACACGGTTAAGCAAATGCAATTACACATACAGTAAACCCCTTGCATGCACCACAAACGGACACCAATCAGGAAGTATATAAAAATAAGTTTTTATGTAGATTCAGCAGATTCAATTACAAGGCCCAGTAACGTTAAACTGATGGGGCCACAATTCTTAGGAATACGGTAAAGTTCTCTTTGTTACGGAAAGTTCTTTAGGCGGGCACAAGGTAACTGTAGGCCTCAGCGCACTTCGTGCTGAGGCAGCGCCCAGGAAGCACGCGGCAGATGACAGGGAAATCAGAACGTTGCGGACCCTGGATCCGAGGCGAGCTCGCGGTCGAGTTCGTAAGTACAGTACCTTGTTTCTTGACGCAAAGGCGGGGGCGGGATTTCAGCGGCTCTTCGACAGAAGAGCGAGGCGGCGTCCGGGGCTCCCACACTTCACGATGGGGGTCTGATCTTCAGGCTCACGACAAGAGCGGGTGTTGCAGGTGGCGGGTGAACAAAGCGGGGCAGCCGGGCACGCGGTTTACGTCCGGGCCGTCCGAGGCTTGGAGATGCTCACAACGCCGATTCCGGCGGGAGGGTGAAGGTGCGCAGCGAGCCTCCGGCGAGCGAGGTGACAGGGGCAGCCCAGCACAGCGTAGGGGGAGCGGCTCAGATCGAGCGAGGCTCTTCCCAAGGTGGGGGCGGCTAAGCAGTCCTGGTCCCGGCTCAGGGAGGGACTGGGGCACGAGGGTCACAGCTCCGGCGAGGGAAAGGACACCACAGTCCAGCGGCAGGCGAGTGAAGATCAGGTAGAGCCCAATGGTCCTGGGGCTCAGTTCAGGGGGCAAGCTCAGTTCCAAGCCCTTGGAGATCGTTTTTGGAAAAGCACACGTCTTGAAAGTAAAAGTAAAGTAAAGTCTTCAGCAACAGTTTCTCTTCTCCCCTTTGGCAGCAAGGTCACCACTGCAGGCCAATCCCCCAGGATAGGGACAGTCTTCCTCCTACAGCTTTCCCGGTGCCTCCTCCTCAGGCAGAGATTCTTCTTGGTCAAAAACGGATCTAGTTTCTTAGGAGCAGGGCTCCTCCATTTATACAGCAAATCTTTTGTTCTCCCAGGCCAGGGGGTCCCTTGCCTAGTTCAGTCCGGTTTCTGAGCACTTTGTTTACGTGATGCAGGCTTCTTCTTTCAGAGTGCAGGGCAGAGTCCTCAGACGCTCCACAGGGGGCGGAGCCGGCATTGAGATGGTAGAGCACTGTCCTATTCAGAGCCTAGGGATACTCCTCCCACCCATCTACCTGTCGATCGTCCTATTCACCACCAGGCTACCTAGCCCTGCCCATCTGGGTTCCCCCAGCCCTGTCACTCACACCAGCCAGACATCAGATACACATCACGCAGAGGCGGGCTGAAATGTTTAGGCAAGCAAAGGCCAACTTTCTAAAAGCGGCATTTGCAAACCCGGAATATTAAAATAAACCTTGCGAAAAGATGTACCTTATTATTCCGAGTTCAGGCATACTAAACTCGATCTTCTACCATGTTCCCTGGGTCGGTTAGGATCATAGGGTGTAACAATCCAGGCCGCCCATACTGGCCTATGAGAACAGGGTAGCCTTGCAGTAGTGAACAACAAGATGGCGGTAATTCACTACTAGGACATGCCACGCATCCAGGCTTGTCCTACCTTAGGCTTACAACGCACCCTGCCCGTGGGCCTACCAGAGGGGTGACTAACATGCAGCTAAGGGAAGGTTTTAGGGACCGGCAAGTGTGGGCACTTGCCAGTCAGCATGTCAGTACCAGACTGCACGCAGGTTCTGCGATGGCAGACCTTAGACGTATTTTACCTGCCGCTTCTGTGGGTGGCACAACTAGTGCTGCAAGCCCACCAGCGGTGTTTGCATTTACATGCCCTGGCGCTCCTGGCGCACTTTACTGGGGTCTGACAGTAAACCAAACAATCCAATCAGGGAATTCAACCAACATAAACAATTTACAAGGGAGCACTCGCACCGCGACACTGGTTGGCAGTGGCACAGCGCGCTGAGCAGCCAACACCATAAAAACACATGAGGCACAGCGACAAAAAGAGGAAGGGAGACTCACGCCAAGGTGCCAGGTCTAACACGTGTCCCCTCCAGCTGAAAAGTGGGGAGAACTACCCTACCCCAGGGAGTTCCTCATCACTAAGGCGGAAAAATCTGGACAGACCGTCAGCATTGGCGTGATCTGTACCAGGGCGATGTTCCACCGTGAAATCCATACCCTGTAGGGAAATGGACCACCTCAACAGCTTTGGATTCTCACCCCTCATATGCATCAACCATCTGAGGGGCCTGTGGTCCGTCTGAACCCGGAAGTGAGACCCAAACAAGTAGGGTCTTAGCTTCTTCAGCGCCCAGACCACAGCAAATGCCTCACGCTCAATAGCACTCCACCTTTGTTCCCGTGGAAGTAACCTCCTGCTAAGAAAGGCTACGGGTTGATCTAGGCCCTCCTCATTAATCTGTGAAAGAACAGCCCCCACACCATGCTCTGAAGCGTGTGTCTGAACGATAAACTCTTTGGAGAAGTTGGGAGCCAAGAGCACGGGCGCCGTGCACATAGCAGTTTTCAAGGCCTCAAAAGCTTTCTGACAGGGGTCAGTCCAAATCACTTTCCTGGGCTGCTTCTTCGAAGTCAGCGCTGTCAAGGGGGCAACCATGTTGCCATACCCCTTGACAAACCTCCTGTAGTACCCGGTGAGACCTAGGAAGGCTCTCACCTCCGTCTGGGTTTTGGGCGCCTCCCAATTCAGGATGGTTTCTATCTTGGGCTGAAGGGGTGCCACCTGGCCACTCCCAACTTGGTGTCCCAAGTACACCACGGAACCCTACCCGATCTGGCACTTACTCGCCTTGATCATGAGGCCCGCCTTGCGCAGCGCCATCAACACTTCCCAGAGGTGACGCAAGTGTTCCTCCCAAGTGGAGCTGAACACTGCGATGTCATCCAGGTAGGCTGCACTGAACGAATCCAGCCCAGCCAACATCTGGTTGACCAATCTCTGGAAGGTGGCAGGGGCATTCTTCATCCCAAAGGGCATAACCCGGAACTGGTAGTGCCCATCTGGGGTGGAAAATGCTGACCTCTCTTTGGCCCCCTCGGTCAAGGCGATCTGCCAATACCCAGACGTTAAATCAAACGTGCTGAGGTAGTTGGCAGCCCCTAGCCGATTGATGAGCTCATCAGCTCTGGGGATAGGGTGTGCGTCAGTCCTAGTGACCGAATTGAGTCCTCTGTAGTCCACACAGAACCGGAGTTCGGGTGTGGCTCCCGGCGCTGCAGCCTTTGGGACCAAGACCACGGGGCTGGCCCAAGGACTGCTAGAAGACTCAATTACCCCGAGTGCAAACATCTTGGAGACCTCCTCCTTGATGCATGTCCTCACCCTGTCAGTCACCGTGTAGGCCTTGTGCCGCACAGGTGGACTATCCCCAGTGTCCACATCATGGACGCACCAATCAGTGACACCAGGGACCAGGGAAAACAGGTCAGAAAATTGTCCCAGCAACTGGCGACAATCATTCTGTTGCTCAGGGGTCAGGGTGGAAGAGAGGATGACACCATCCACTGACCCATCTTGCTCCTTGGCTGACAGGAGGTCAGGGAGAGGTTCGGTCTCCTCTTCCATCCCCGCATCTGTTGCCAAGAGCATGCCCACTTGGGACCTCTCCAAGTGGGGCTTGAGGCGGTTGACATGTAGGACCCTTAAGGGGTTCCTAGGAGACTTCAGGTCCACCACGTAGGTAACAGGACTCTTGCGCTCCACCACCTCAAAGGGACCGGTCCACTTATCCTGGAGCGCACACGGCTCCACGGGGGCCAAGACCCATACTTTCTGTCCAGGCTGAAGCTCTACCAGAGTGGCATTCTGGTCGTACCACCGCTTCATCTCCTCCTGGCTGGCTTCCAGATTTGCCTCAGCAAGTTGCCTGAATCGCCTAGTCTGATTCCTGAAGGCCAGCATGTAACTATATACATTCTGGGGAGGTTTCCTGGGAGATTGCTCCCAGCCTTCCTTGACCAGACTTAGAGGTCCTCTGACTGGGTGACCATACAGGAGCTCAAAGGAACTGAACCCCAGAGACTTCTGTGGCACCTCACGGTAAGCGAAGAGAAGGCATGGTAAGTGGACGTCCCACTTACGCCTCATGGGTCCTTCTAGGCCCATTATCATGCCTTTGAGGGTTCGGTTGAATCTCTCAACCAACCCGTTTCCTTGGGGGTGGTAAGGTGTGGTGAACTTGTAGGTTACACCACACTCTTGCCAAAGAGATTTCATGTACTTGGACATGAAATTGGTACCTCGGTCAGACACCACCTCTAGAGGGAATCCCACTCGGGAGAAAATTCCCATCAGTGCCCGTCCCACCAC
Organism: Triturus cristatus; assembly: GCF_964204655.1. NCBI lineage: Eukaryota > Metazoa > Chordata > Amphibia > Caudata > Salamandridae > Triturus > Triturus cristatus. The sequence continues at coordinate 1,196,582,978 of NC_140582.1, read as the reverse complement.
GGGGGCCGTCACTGTCCTCAGAGGAATGGCTTCCGGGTACCGGGTGGCATGGTCCACCAGGACCAGGATGAACCTATTGCCCATCGCTGTCCTGGGGTCCAGTGGCCCTACAATGTCAATCCCCACTCGCTGGAATGGGGTACCGACCACAGGGAATGGCTGGAGTGGAGCCTTCTGCTTCCTTCCACTCTTTCCACTTGCCTGGCCAGTCTGGCATGTCCTGCAGTGAGTATCTGAACTCCTGCGCATTTGAGGCCAATAAAAGTGGGTGACAAGCCTTTCAAAGGTCTTGTCCTGCCCCAAATGCCCTGCCAATGGCACATCGTGAGCCAGCCCCAGTAGGAAGGCTCTGAAGTCCTGGGGTACCACCAGCGCACGGGCTGACCCAGGCTCAGCAACCTTAGGCTCTGTATATAGGAGGTCGTTCTCCCAGTAAACGAAATGTGATCCTGACTGATCACCTGCGGCCTGGTCTGCAGCCTGCTGCCGCATACCCATGAGAGAAGGGCACTCCTTCTGTGCCTTACAAAAGTCCTCCCTGGTGGGACCCCCTTCCTGCTGCCAATGGGTCAGCTCCGGCAGGTCTCCCAGTTCAGCTATCTGCTCCCCTGTAGGCTCCAGGGCATCCCCCTCAAGGTCTGCTTCCTCCTGGACCGTGGGAACTTCAGGGGCCGGATTCCCGCGCCCCTTGCTCCTTCTCTCTGAGGCCGGTTCCTGGGCCTCCCTCTCAGGCTCCAGGACCTCTTGAGTCCCTCTACTGGCTGCCATGGACCGTGTGGTGACACACGCCCAATCCGGCATACCCAACATCTCCAGGTGAGCACTCCGCTCCACCTTAGCCCAAGGTGAGCTCTCCAAGTCGTTCCCTAACAAACAGTCTACAGGCATGGCGGGCCTCACAGCTACCTGAAGAGTACCAGAGACCCCCCCCCACTCAAAGGGAACCTGAACCACCTTGCAGTGCCTCTCTGTGTTGTCAGCAGCAACAACGGGATAGAATGCATTGGGGACCACCTGCTCCTGAGACACCAGGTGACACCTGACAGCTGTCACACTGGCTCCTGTATCTCTAAGAGCTTCCACTCTATGGCCATTTATGGTCACCCACTGCCTGTACTTCTTAATGTTATCAGGCAGCTGGGTTGGAGGGACCACTTCACGGTCTCCTAGCGAGACCAGGGACATCTCTGCGGGACCCCACCCACCTTGGACATCCCTCTCCTCCCCCAAGGCTACACTAGTCACCTGCCGGGGTGGAGCACCAGTGGGTGCTGGTTTACCAAACAACGGACACTTTACATCAGAGGCAAAATGCCCCAAATTGTTACACCTGTAACATCTTACGGGCCCCTTCTGAACAGGAGGACCTGTCGGGGCCCCGGTCGGTTTCTGGGGTGGGGGAGGCTGAGAACCCTTCCCTTGGTTCCCTTGGGGACTATTTTGGGGCCCTTTTTGGAACTGCTTCTGTTTACCCCTGTCCCCCCCACTCTTCTGCTGGGGACCCTGCCCACCTTTGGCGGAATCTCCCACGGTACCCTTGTGGACCCTGGTACTGACCCAGTGGTCCGACTCCTCAGCAAGCTTCCTCGGGTTAGTCAGCCTACTATCGATCAGGTGCTGGCGTAGCTCAGGAAAACAATTACTGGACAAGTGCTCCCATGCCATTAAATCAAGAAGCCCTTGAAAATCATTTACCTTACTACCCTTTACCCAACCATCCAGCGCTCTGCAAAAGAAAGTCACATACTCCACATATGTACTATTGGGAATCTTAGTGCAACCCCTAAACCTCTGTCTATATAACTCAGGGGTCAACCCATACCTAGCCATCAATGCTTCCTTCATATGGGCATAAGAATTATGAACATCAGCAGGTAAATCTAACAGTGTGTCCCGCCCTTCACTCAGGAACCGTCCCCACAACCCCGCTCCCCAATCTTTCTCAGGGACCCGGTGGGAAGACATGGCTACCTCGTAGGCTCTGAACCACTGCCCGATGTCGTCATTCTTGAAGAACTCCTTCACTACATCCTTGGGAATATAAACTCTTGGTTCGGCCGGTACTGGCGGTGTGCTGCCAACAGAGGGATTAAGCTCCAAACTTTTTGCTTTCAGCTCCAGCTCCCTCAGCTTCATGTCATGCTCTAATTGTAGTTTCTTTTCTTCCATGGCTAATCTTTGTTTTTCCATATCTATCTGCCCATGAAGTTTTGCCATCTCCACCTCGTGTGCCCGGGTTGCGGCCCTGTCTGCCAACTCTTCTGGCGACAGGCTTCTGCCAAACTCATGGACACTTTCTGGTGGAACCATGTCCACCTGATTCTCTGGTGCCTTTGACTCATACCAGGCCCTCAGCGCCTTCACGAATTGTTCCTTCCTTTTCAATCCAGTTTGGGCAATTCTGAACTTGGAGCAAAAACCTTTTAATTCTTCATTGCTATAATTCCGAAGTGCGCTTTCTTCCCAATCTATGTCCTCAAATCCAGAGATTATAGAAGCTGCCCTTCCGGCGGGAAGTGAACCAGGCATGGTTTAAACAACGGAGATTCTTGGCAAAACAAAAACAATTTCTAGTCTTGTGGCTGTGTTACTGGTCTGCTCTCACTACGTGGTGATCAGTGATTCACTATACGCAAACCACAAATGCAAATCCGTAAATCCTCACCGCTGCCACCAATGTTAGAAATGAGGGGGCTCTGGTTGACGCAGGTGTGAACCCACAACAAGCAGGGCCCCTTTACTTCTTGTCAGGGCGAAGGATGACTCCCCAGAATAACCCCTGCTCACCCTCTAGGTGCGTGGCGCGAGCAGTCTAGGCTAAGTCTCAGGCGTACACGGTTAAGCAAATGCAATTACACATACAGTAAACCCCTTGCATGCACCACAAACGGACACCAATCAGGAAGTATATAAAAATAAGTTTTTATGTAGATTCAGCAGATTCAATTACAAGGCCCAGTAACGTTAAACTGATGGGGCCACAATTCTTAGGAATACGGTAAAGTTCTCTTTGTTACGGAAAGTTCTTTAGGCGGGCACAAGGTAACTGTAGGCCTCAGCGCACTTCGTGCTGAGGCAGCGCCCAGGAAGCACGCGGCAGATGACAGGGAAATCAGAACGTTGCGGACCCTGGATCCGAGGCGAGCTCGCGGTCGAGTTCGTAAGTACAGTACCTTGTTTCTTGACGCAAAGGCGGGGGCGGGATTTCAGCGGCTCTTCGACAGAAGAGCGAGGCGGCGTCCGGGGCTCCCACACTTCACGATGGGGGTCTGATCTTCAGGCTCACGACAAGAGCGGGTGTTGCAGGTGGCGGGTGAACAAAGCGGGGCAGCCGGGCACGCGGTTTACGTCCGGGCCGTCCGAGGCTTGGAGATGCTCACAACGCCGATTCCGGCGGGAGGGTGAAGGTGCGCAGCGAGCCTCCGGCGAGCGAGGTGACAGGGGCAGCCCAGCACAGCGTAGGGGGAGCGGCTCAGATCGAGCGAGGCTCTTCGCAAGGCGGGGGCGGCTAAGCAGTCCTGGTCACGGCTCAGGGAGGGACTGGGGCACGAGGGTCACAGCTCCGGCGAGGGAAAGGACACCACAGTCCAGCGGCAGGCGAGTGAAGATCAGATAGAGCCCAATGGTCCTGGGGCTCAGTTCAGGGGGCAAGCTCAGTTCCAAGCCCTTGGAGATCGTTTTTGGAAAAGCACACGTCTTGAAAGTAAAAGTAAAGTAAAGTCTTCAGCAACAGTTTCTCTTCTCCCCTTTGGCAGCAAGGTCACCACTGCAGGCCAATCCCCCAGGATAGGGACAGTCTTCCTCCTACAGCTTTCCCGGTGCCTCCTCCTCAGGCAGAGATTCTTCTTGGTCAAAAGCGGATCTAGTTTCTTAGGAGCAGGGCTCCTCCATTTATACAGCAAATCTTTTGTTCTCCCAGGCCAGGGGGTCCCTTGCCTAGTTCAGTCCGGTTTCTGAGCACTTTGTTTACGTGATGCAGGCTTCTTCTTTCAGAGTGCAGGGCAGAGTCCTCAGACGCTCCACAGGGGGCGGAGCCGGCATTGAGATGGTAGAGCACTTTCCTATTCAGAGCCTAGGGATACTCCTCCCACCCATCGATCGTCCTATTCACCACCAGGCTACCTAGCCCTGCCCATCTGGGTTTCCCCAGCCCTGTCACTCACACCAGCCAGACATCAGATACACATCACGCAGAGGCGGGCTGAAATGTTTAGGCAAGCAAAGGCCAACTTTCTAAAAGCGGCATTTGCAAACCCGGAATATTAAAATAAACCTTGCGAAAAGATGTACCTTATTATTCCGAGTTCAGGCATACTAAACTCGATCTTCTACCATGTTCCCTGGGTCGGTAAGGATCATAGGGTGTAACAATCCAGGCCGCCCATACTGGCCTATGAGAACAGGGTAGCCTTGCAGTAGTGAACAACAAGATGGCGGTAATTCACTACTAGGACATGCCACGCATCCAGGCTTGTCCTACCTTAGGCTTACAACGCACCCTGCCCGTGGGCCTACCAGAGGGGTGACTAACATGCAGCTAAGGGAAGGTTTTAGGGACCGGCAAGTGTGGGCACTTGCCAGTCAGCATGTCAGTACCAGACTGCACGCAGGTTCTGCGATGGCAGACCTTAGACGTATTTTACCTGCCGCTTCTGTGGGTGGCACAACCAGTGCTGCAAGCCCACCAGCGGTGTTTGCATTTACATGCCCTGGCGCTCCTGGCGCACTTTACTGGGGTCTGACAGTAAACCAAACAATCCAATCAGGGAATTCAACCAACATATACAATTTACAAGGGAGCACTCGCACCGCGACACTGGTTGGCAGTGGCACAGCGCGCTGAGCGTCCAACACCATAAAAACACATGAGGCACAGCGACAAAAAGAGGAAGGGAGGAAGGGAGACTCACGCCAAGGTGCCAGGTCTAACACCCGTCATCCAATCCCAGGAGATCCTTGGCAGCCTGTAGAGAGCGGACCTGAACCAGCCAGTTCTGCCATCGGAAAATAAGCCGGAACGGGTGGCCCCACGAATAGGAGACATGCTGGTCCCGCAGGAAGGATGTCACGGGACGGAGTGTCGACGCCGCCAGGTCTTGAAACAGCTGGGGACGGTGGTCCCTGTACAGCAGCGACGGAATCCCACGCGCCTTCTGAAGAATGCGTTCTTTCAGCTGGAAGTTATGGATGCAGACCAGGATGTCGGGGGGGGAGCCCCCGCACTTCTTGGTAACCCCACGCGATGTACTCTGTCCATCCGGACTTCGCGGACATCCTCCTCACCCAAGATCTGCAAGAACAGGCCCTCCACGTAGCCCAGCAGGTCCCCGGCCTCTCCATCCCACGGCACTGCTCGAATGCGAATGTTGTTCCGGCGGGACCTGTTTTCCAGGTCCTCCGCGTGGGCCTGGAGGTCCAGGTTCTGCTCCGTGAGCCGCAGCACATCCTGTTGGAGTTGATGGATGTCGCTGGCATGCCCCAAATCATGCTCCTCCAGGGTTGCCACTCTCTCCCCAATACCATCCACATCGCGGCGCACCTCCCGGAGGTCAGACGCCAGCTGGGAGCGGAGGCTGGTGATATCCTCCTTGATGGCGTTGAACAGCTCCAGCATAAAGGCCTTGGTGACAGGCGCGTCGTCGTCAGACTGCTTGGGGGGGGCACTGGCACCAGGCGGCGTCGAAGGGGTAGCACCCCGCTGTGAACTGTCCTTACCGGTCTTGCCCCCCCGGGCTCTGTTGGACATCGTGCTCCGTTCAAAGATAGCTCGACGAACCGTGCCACCAGGCCACCCGACTCCCCCACCGGTGCGGCCCCCACGGCGCGGCCCAACACACGGGAAAAGCCGGCCTCCGTGCAGGTCCCACTTCCCAGACCGCGTCAAGCGTGGGGAAGGAGCAGGGACAGGCAAGCGCTCATCAGGTCAGAGGGGCCATCCATGGAGCAGCGCATCCAGCTGCAGGGCGACGTTGCGCGCGACTCCACTCTTCCAGACCTCCGCCGCTCTCTCCTCATCCGGGGCCACACCACCAGCAGGCTAGGCAGTGGGGTACACCTCCCCCAGACGGCCGTCAGCGGGAGCCCCCAAGGGGAACCCCACACAGGATGGGCCCCAACCTGAGTCTGCCGGACCCACGCCGGAATCGCCTGGTTCCAGGGGGGAGCCCGCCACTCCATGGCTCCCCCTGCAGTCCATGCAGGCTGGAGTAGGCCTCACCCAGCTCGGGGGCTAAGGAGCACTGCCCCCCATGCGCTGTACGTCACGGCAGCCGGTCCCCACTCCGCAGCCAACTCGGTAATCCAGCCACGGCCCAGCGGGGTCCCTCCTGCAGGACCGCGGGCCCCCCGGCACCACTATGGGCGGAGCACGCTCCCAGCTCCCACGCCCAGGCCTCCACCAATGTCCCCTAGCAGTGTCCGCCAGAGGCCGCAGCGCCTCCAAAAGTACAGTTGCTCACCTCCTCTCAGGCACCCGGAGGGTCCGAACGCCGCCCTGCACGCCGCGTCTCCTGGGTGGCCCGGCGATCCCGGCCTCCAACTTCGCAGCGTTCCGGTCCGGGTATTCCCGCAGGACCAGCTCTTCCGGCAAGAGTGGGCGTGGGTCAAAGCTCCCAGGCGGCCACCGCCGAGTCCCCCAGCAGGTCAGGACCGCGTGGGCCACAGCTACCAGACGGCCTCGCAAGGCCGCCTCCTCCGATGCACCGCTCCGCCCCGATGGGAGCCCGGGCTCCACGACTCCCGCCCGGCTCCTAGGATAGGCCCCGGCTTCTCCGTCAGCTACGCCACAGGCCGCAGGCAAGACGAGACAGCCAGCAGCACGAGAGGGGCCGCCGGAGACTCCAAACTCCGTCCGCTGCCTCAGGGGACCAAGCAACACACCTGGCAGGTCTCAGGGTCCCTCGGGAGGCCGCTATAACAATGCTATGGATAATCGACGCCGGAGGGACCGAAGAAGTCGTCTTAGTCCGTCGCCATCTTGACTCCGCCCCTACTTAATGTTTTTTAATTTAGTTCTGTGTACACGAATATATAAACAGTAGTAGTAGTAATATTTTATTTGTTGATTATTGTTAGACCTGGCACCTTGGCGTGAGTCTCCCTTACTCTTTTTGTCGCTGTGCCTCATGTGTTTTTATGGTGTTGGCCGCTCAGCGCGCTGTGCCACTGCCAACCAGTGTCGCGGTGCGAGGGCTCCCTTGTAAATTGTATATGTTGGTTGAATTCCCTGATTGGATTGTTTGGTTTACTGTCAGACCCCAGTAAAGTGCGCCAGGAGCGCCAGGGCATGTAAATGCAAACACCGCTGGTGGGCTTGCAGCACTGGTTGTGCCACCCACAGAAGCGGCAGGTAAAATACGTCTAAGGTCTGCCATCGCAGAACCTGCGTGCAGTCTGGTACTGACATGCTGACTGGCAAGTGCCCACACTTGCCGGTCCCTAAAACCTTCCTTTAGCTGCATGTTAGTCACCCCTCTGGTAGGCCCCCGGGCAGGGTGCGTTGTAAGCCTAAGGTAGGACAAGCCTGGATGCGTGGCATGTCCTAGTAGTGAATTACCGCCATCTTGTTGTTCACTACTGCAAGGCTACCCTGTTCTCATAGGCCAGTATGGGCGGCCTGGATTGTTACACCCTATGATCCTAACCGACCCAGGGAACATGGTAGAAGATCGAGTTTAGTATGCCTGAACTCGGAATAATAAGGTACATCTTTTCGCAAGGTTTATTTTAAAATTCCGGGTTTGCAAATGCCGCTTTAAGAAAGTTGGCCTTTGCTTGCCTAAACATTTCAGCCCGCCTCTGCGTGATGTGTATCTGATGTCTGGCTGGTGTGAGTGACAGGGCTGGGGGAACCCAGATGGGCAGGGCTAGGTAGCCTGGTGGTGAATAGGACGATCGACAGGTAGATGGGTGGGAGGAGTATCCCTAGGCTCTGAATAGGACAGTGCTCTACCATCTCAATGCCGGCTCCGCCCCCTGTGGAGCGTCTGAGGACTCTGCCCTGCACTCTGAAAGAAGAAGCCTGCATCACGTAAACAAAGTGCTCAGAAACCGGACTGAACTAGGCAAGGGACCCCCTGGCCTGGGAGAACAAAAGATTTGCTGTATAAATGGAGGAGCCCTGCTCCTAAGAAACTAGATCCGCTTTTGACCAAGAAGAATCTCTGCCTGAGGAGGAGGCACCGGGAAATCTGTAGGAGGAAGACTGTCCCTATCCTGGGGGATTGGCCTGCAGTGGTGACCTTGCTGCCAAAGGGGAGAAGAGAAACTGTTGCTGAAGACTTTACTTTACTTTTACTTTCAAGACTTGTGATTTTCCAAAAACGATCTCCAAGGGCTTGGAACTGAGCTTGCCCCCTGAACTGAGCCCCAGGACCATTGGGCTCTACCTGATCTTCACTCGCCTGCCGCTGGACTGTGGTGTCCTTTCCCTCGCCGGAGCTGTGACCCTCGTGCCCCAGTCCCTCCCTGAGCCGTGACCAGGACTGCTTAGCCGCCCCCGCCTTGGGAAGAGCCTCGCTCGATCTGAGCCGCTCCCCCTACGCTGCGCTGGGCTGCCCCTGTCACCTCGCTCGCTGGAGGCTCGCTGCGCACCTTCACCCTCCCGCCGGAATCGGCGTTGTGAGCATCTCCAAGCCTCGGACGGCCCGGACGTAAACTGCGTGCCCGGCTGCCCCGCTTTGTTCACCCGCCACCTGCAACACCCGCTCTTGTCGTGAGCCTGAAGATCAGACCCCCATCGTGAAGTTTGGGAGCCCCGGACGCCGCCTCGCTCTTCTGTCGAAGAGCCGCTGAAATCCCGCCCCCGCCTTTGCGTCAAGAAACAAGGTACTGTACTTACGAACTCGACCGCGAGCTCGCATCGGATCCAGGGTCCGCAACGTTCTGATTTCCCTGTCATCTGCCGTGTGCTTCCTGGGCGCTGCCTCAGCACGAAGTGCGCTGAGGCCTACAGTTACCTTGTGCCCGCCTAAAGAACTTTCCGTAACAAAGAGAACTTTACCGTATTCCTAAGAATTGTGGCCCCATCAGTTTAACGTTACTGGGCCTTGTAATTGAATCTGCTGAATCTACATAAAAACTTATTTTTATATACTTCCTGATTGGTGTCCGTTTGTGGTGCATGCAAGGGGTTTACTGTATGTGTAATTGCATTTGCTTAACCGTGTACGCCTGAGACTTAGCCTAGACTGCTCGCGCCACGCACCTAGAGGGTGAGCAGGGGTTATTCTGGGGAGTCATCCTTCGCCCTGACAAGAAGTAAAGGGTCCCTGCTTGTTGTGGGTTCACACCTGCGTCAACCAGAGCCCCCTCATTTCTAACATTGGTGACAGCGGTGGGATTTACGGATTTGCATTTGTGGTTTGCGTATAGTGAATCACTGATCACCACGTAGTGAGAGCAGACCAGTAACACAGCCACAAGACTAGAAATTGTTTTTGTTTTGCCAAGAATCTCCGTTGTTTAAACCATGCCTGGTTCACTTCCCGCCGGAAGGGCAGCTTCTATAATCTCTGGATTTGAGGACATAGATTGGGAAGAAAGCGCACTTCGGAATTATAGCAATGAAGAATTGAAAGGTTTTTGCTCCAAGTTCAGAATTGCCCAAACTGGATTGAAAAGGAAGGAACAATTCGTGAAGGCGCTGAGGGCCTGGTATGAGTCAAAGGCACCAGAGAATCAGGTGGAAATGGTTCCACCAGAAAGTGTCCATGAGTTTGGCAGAAGCCTGTCGCCAGAAGAGTTGGCAGACAGGGCCGCAACCCGGGCACACGAGGTGGAGATGGCAAAACTTCATGGGCAGATGGATATGGAAAAACAAAGATTAGCCATGAAAGAAAAGAAACTACAATTAGAGCATGACATGAAGCTGAGGGAGCTGGAGCTGAAAGCAAAAAGTTTGGAGCTTAATCCCTCTGGTGGCAGTACACCGCCAGTACCGGCGGAACCAAGAGTTTATATTCCCAAGGATGTAGTGAAGGAGTTCTTCAAGAATGACGACATCGGGCAGTGGTTCAGAGCCTACGAGGTAGCCATGTCTTCCCACCGGGTCCCTGAGAAAGATTGGGGAGCGGGGTTGTGGGGACGGTTCCTGAGTGAAGGGCGGGACACACTGTTAGATTTACCTGCTGATGTTCATAATTCTTATGCCCATATGAAGGAAGCATTGATGGCTAGGTATGGGTTGACCCCTGAGTTATATAGACAGAGGTTTAGGGGTTGCACTAAGATTCCCAATAGTACGTATGTGGAGTATGTGACTTTCTTTTGCAGAGCGCTGGATGGTTGGGTAAAGGGTAGTAAGGTAAATGATTTTCAAGGGCTTCTTGATTTAATGGCATGGGAGCACTTGTCCAGTAATTGTTTTCCTGAGCTACGCCAGCACCTGATCGATAGTAGGCTGACTAACCCGAGGAAGCTTGCTGAGGAGGCGGACCGCTGGGTCAGTACCAGGGTCCACAAGGGTACCGTGGGAGATTCCGCCAAAGGTGGGCAGGGTCCCCAGCAGAAGAGTGGGGGGGACAGGGGTAAACAGAAGCAGTTCCAAAAAGGGCCCCAAAATAGTCCCCAAGGGAACCAAGGGAAGGGGTCTCAGCCTCCCCCACCCCAGAAACCGACCGGGGCCCCGACAGGTCCTCCTGTTCAGAAGGGGCCCGTACGATGTTACAGGTGTAACAATTTGGGGCATTTTGCCTCTGATGTAAAGTGTCCATTGTTTGGTACACCAGCACCCACTGGTGCTCCACCCCGGCAGGTGACTAGTGTAGCCTTGGGGGAGGAGAGGGATGTCCAAGGTGGGTGGGGTCCCGCAGAGATGTCCCTGGTCTCGCTAGGAGACCGTGAAGTGGTCCCTCCAACCCAGCTGCCTGAGAACACTAAGAAGTACAGGCAGTGGGTGACCATAAATGGCCATAGAGTGGAATCTCTTAGAGATACAGGAGCCAGTGTGACAGCTGTCAGGTGTCACCTGGTGTCTCAGGAGCAGGTGGTCCCCAATGCATTCTATCCCGTTGTTGCCGCTGACAACACAGAGAGGCACTGCAAGGTGGCCCAGGTTCCCTTTGATTGGGGGGGGTCTCTGGTACTCTTCAGGTAGCTGTGAGGCCCGCCATGCCTGTAGACTGTTTGTTAGGGAACGACTTGGAGAGCTCACCTTGGGCTAAGGTGGAGCGGAGTGCTCACCTGGAGATGTTGGGTATGCCGGATTGGGCGTGTGTCACCACACGGTCCATGGCAGCCAGTAGAGGGACTCAAGAGGTCCTGGAGCCTGAGAGGGAGGCCCAGGAACCGGCCTCAGAGAGAAGGAGCAAGGGGCGCGGGAAGCCGGCCCCTGAAGTTCCCACGGTCCAGGAGGAAGCAGACCTTGGGGGGATGCCCTGGAGCCTACAGGGGAGCAGATAGCTGAACTGGGAGACCTGCCGGAGCTGACCCATTGGCAGCAGGAAGGGGGTCCCACCAGGGAGGACTTTTGCAAGGCACAGAAGGAGAGCCCTTCTCTCGTGGGTATGCGGCAGCAGGCTGCAGACCTGGCCGCAGGTGATCAGTCAGGATCACATTTCGTTTACTGGGAGAACGACCTCCTATATACAGAGCCTAAGGTTGCTGAGCCTGGGTCAGCCCGTGCTCTGGTGGTACCCCAGGACTTTAGAGCCTTCCTACTGGGGCTGGCTCACGATGTGCCATTGGCAGGGCATTTGGGGCAGGACAAGACCTTTGAAAGGCTTGTCACCCACTTTTATTGGCCTCAAATGCGCAGGAGTTCGGATACTCACTGCAGGACATGCCAGACTTGCCAGGCAAGTGGAAAGAGTGGAAGGAAGCAAAAGGCTCCACTCCAGCCATTCCCTGTGGTCGGTACCCCATTCCAGCGAGTGGGGATTGACATTGTAGGGCCACTGGACCCCAGGACAGCGATGGGCAATAGGTTCATCCTGGTCCTGGTGGACCATGCCACCCGGTACCCGGAAGCCATTCCTCTGAGGACAGTGACGGCCCCCGTGGTGGGACGGGCACTGATGGGAATTTTCTCCCGAGTGGGATTCCCTCTAGAGGTGGTGTCTGACCGAGGTACCAATTTCATGTCCAAGTACATGAAATCTGTTTGGCAAGAGTGTGGTGTAACCTACAAGTTCACCACACCTTACCACCCCCAAGGAAACGGGTTGGTTGAGAGATTCAACCGAACCCTCAAAGGCATGATAATGGGCCTAGAAGGACCCATGAGGTGTAAGTGGGACGTCCTCTTACCATGCCTTCTCTTTGCTTACCGTGAGGTGCCACAGAAGTCTCTGGGGTTCAGTCCCTTTGAGCTCCTGTATGGTCACCCAGTCAGAGGACCTCTAAGTCTGGTCAAGGAAGGCTGGGAACAATCTCCCAGGAAACCTCCCCAGAATGTATATAGTTACATGCTGGCCTTCAGGAATCAGACTAGGCGATTCAGGCAACTTGCTGAGGCAAATCTGGAAGCCAGCCAGGAGGAGATGAAGCGGTGGTACGACCAGAATGACACTCTGGTAGAGCTTCAGCCTGGACAGAAAGTATGGGTCTTGGCCCCCGTGGAGTCGTATGCGCTCCAGGATAAGTGGACCGGTCCCTTTGAGGTGGTGGAGCGCAAGAGTCCTGTTACCTACGTGGTGGACCTGAAGTCTCCTAGGACATGTAGCACCTTAAGGGTCCTACATGTCAACCGCCTCAAGCCCCACTTGGAGAGGTCCCAAGTGGGCATGCTCTTGGCAACGGATGCTGGAATGGAAGAAGAGACAGAACCTCTTCCTGACCTCCTGTCAGCCAAGGAGCAAGATGGGTCAGTGGATGGTGTCATCCTCTCTTCCACCCTGACCCCTGAGCAACAGAATGATTGTCGCCAGTTGCTGGGACAATTTTCTGACCTGTTTTCCCTGGTCCCTGGTGTCACTGATTGGTGCGTCCATGATGTGGACACTGGGGATAGTCCACCTGTGCGGCACAAGGCCTACAGGGTGACTGACAGGGTGAGGACATGCATCAAGGAGGAGGTCTCCAAGATGTTTGCACTCGGGGTAATTGAGTCTTCTAGCAGTCCTTGGGCCAGCCCCGTGGTCTTGGTCCCAAAGGCTGCAGCGCCGGGAGCCACACCCGAACTCCGGTTCTGTGTGGACTACAGAGGACTCAATTCGGTCACTAGGACTGACGCACACCCCATCCCCAGAGCTGATGAGCTCATCGATCGGCTAGTGGCTGCCAACTACCTCAGCACGTTTGATTTAACGTCTGGGTATTGGCAGATCGCCTTGACCGAGGGGGCCAAAGAGAGGTCAGCATTTTCCACCCCAGATGGGCACTACCAGTTCCGGGTTATGCCCTTTGGGATGAAGAATGCCCCTGCCACCTTCCAGAGATTGGTCAACCAGGTGTTGGCTGGGCTGGATTCGTTCAGTGCAGCCTACCTGGATGACATCGCAGTGTCCAGCTCCACTTGGGAGGAACACTTGCGTCACCTCTGGGAAGTGTTGCTGGCGCTGCGCAAGGCAGGCCTCACGATCAAGGCGAGTAAGTGCCAGATCGGGCAGGGTTCCGTGGTGTACTTGGGACACCAAGTTGGGAGTGGCCAGGTGGCACCCCTTCAGCCCAAGATAGAAACCATCCTGAATTGGGAGGCGCCCAAAACCCAAACGGAGGTGAGAGCCTTCCTAGGTCTCACCGGGTACTACAGGAGGTTTGTCAAGGGGTATGGCAACATGGTTGCCCCCTTGACAGCGCTGACTTCGAAGAAGCAGCCTAGGAAAGTGATTTGGACTGACACCTGTCAGAAAGCTTTTGAGGCCTTGAAAACTGCTATGTGCACGGCGCCCGTGCTCTTGGCTCCCAACTTCTCCAAAGAGTTTATCGTTCAGACAGACGCTTCAGAGCATGGTGTGGGGGCTGTTCTTTCACAGATTAATGAGGAGGGCCTAGATCAACCCGTAGCCTTTCTTAGCAGGAGGTTACTTCCACGGGAACAAAGGTGGAGTGCTATTGAGCGTGAGGCATTTGCTGTGGTCTGGGCGCTGAAGAAGCTAAGACCCTACTTGTTTGGGTCAGACGGACCACAGGCCCCTCAGATGGTTGATGCATATGAGGGGTGAGAATCCAAAGCTGTTGAGGTGGTCCATTTCCCTACAGGGTATGGATTTCACGGTGGAACATCGCCCTGGTACAGATTACGCCAATGCTGACGGTCTGTCCAGATTTTTCCGCCTTAGTGATGGGGAACTCCCTGGGGTAGGGTAGTTCTCCCCACTTTTCAGCTGGAGGGGACACGTGTTAGACCTGGCACCTTGGCGTGAGTCTCCCTTCCTCTTTTTGTCGCTGTGCCTCATGTGTTTTTATGGTGTTGGCCGCTCAGTGCGCTGTGCCACTGCCAACCAGTGTCGCGGTGCGAGTGCTCGCTTGTAAATTGTATATGTTGGTTGAATTCTCTGATTGGATTGTTTGGTTTACTGTCAGACCCCAGTAAAGTGCGCCAGGAGCGCCAGGGCATGTAAATGCAAACACCGCTGGTGGGCTTGCAGCACTGGTTGTGCCACCCACAGAAGCGGCAGGTAAAATACGTCTAAGGTCTGCCATCACAGAACCTGCGTGCAGTCTGGTACTGACATGCTGACTGGCAAGTGCCCACACTTGCCGGTCCCTAAAACCTTCCCTTAGCTGCATGTTAGTCACCCCTCTGGTAGGCCCACGGGCAGGGTGCGTTGTAAGCCTAAGGTAGGACAAGCCTGGATGCGTGGCATGTCCTTGTAGTGAATTACCGCCATCTTGTTGTTCACTACTGCAAGGCTACCCTGTTCTCATAGGCAAGTATGGGCGGCCTGGATTGTTACACCCTATGATCCTAACCGACCCAGGGAACATGGTAGAAGATCGAGTTTAGTATGCCTGAACTCGGAATAATAAGGTACATCTTTTCGCAAGGTTTATTTTAATATTCCGGGTTTGCAAATGCCGCTTTTAGAAAGTTGGCCTTTGCTTGCCTAAACATTTCAGCCCGCCTCTGCGTGATGTGTATCTGATGTCTGGCTGGTGTGAGTGACAGGGCAGGGGGAACCCAGATGGGCAGGGCTAGGTAGCCTGGTGGTGAATAGGACGATCGACAGGTAGATGGGTGGGAGGAGTATCCCTAGGCTCTGAATAAGACAGTGCTCTACCATCTCAATGCCGGCTCCGCCCCCTGTGGAGCGTCTGAGGACTCTGCCCTGCACTCTGAAAGAAGAAGCCTGCATCACGTAAACAAAGTGCTCAGAAACCGGACTGAACTAGGCAAGGGACCCCCTGGCCTGGGAGAACAAAAGATTTGCTGTATAAATGGAGGAGCCCTGCTCCTAAGAAACTAGATCCGCTTTTGACCAAGAAGAATCTCTGCCTGAGGAGGAGGCACCGGGAAAGCTGTAGGAGGAAGACTGTCCCTATCCTGGGGGATTGGCCTGCAGTGGTGACCTTGCTGCCAAAGGGGAGAAGAGAAACTGTTGCTGAAGACTTTACTTTACTTTTACTTTCAAGACTTGTGCTTTTCCAAAAACGATCTCCAAGGGCTTGGAACTGAGCTTGCCCCCTGAACTGAGCCCCAGGACCATTGGGCTCTCCCTGATCTTCACTCGCCTGCCGCTGGACTGTGGTGTCCTTTCCCTCGCCGGAGCTGTGACCCTCTTGCCCCAGTCCCTCCCTGAGCCGTGACCAGGACTGCTTAGCCGCCCCCGCCTTGGGAAGAGCCTCGCTCGATCTGAGCCGCTCCCCCTACGCTGTGCTGGGCTGCCCCTGTCACCTCGCTCGCCGGAGGCTCGCTGCGCACCTTCACCCTCCCGCCGGAATCAGCGTTGTGAGCATCTCCAAGCCTCGGACGGCCCGGACGTAAACTGCGTGCCCGGCTGCCCCGCTTTGTTCACCCGCCACCTGCAACACCCGCTCTTGTCGTGAGCCTGAAGATCAGACCCCCATCGTGAAGTGTGGGAGCCCCGGACGCTGCCTCGCTCTTCTGTCGAAGAGCCGCTGAAATCCCGCCCCCGCCTTTGCGTCAAGAAACAAGGTACTGTACTTACGAACTCGACCGCGAGCTCGCATCGGATCCAGGGTCCGCAACGTTCTGATTTCCCTGTCATCTGCCGCGTGCGCTGCCTCAGCACGAAGTGCGCTGAGGCCTACAGTTACCTTGTGCCCGCCTAAAGAACTTTCCGTAACAAAGAGAACTTTACCGTATTCCTAAGAATTGTGGCCCCATCAGTTTAACGTTACTGGGCCTTGTAATTGAATCTGCTGAATCTACATAAAAACTTATTTTTATATACTTCCTGATTGGTGTCCGTTTGTGGTGCATGCAAGGGGTTTACTGTATGTGTAATTGCATTTGCTTAACCGTGTACGCCTGAGACTTAGCCTAGACTGCTCGCGCCACGCACCTAGAGGGTGAGCAGGGGTTATTCTGGGGAGTCATCCTTCGCCCTGACAAGAAGTAAAGGGTCCCTGCTTGTTGTGGGTTCACACCTGCGTCAACCAGAGCCCCCTCATTTCTAACAATTATTAAAAATCATTACAATCAGCAAGATATACATACAAAATAAAATTCAATTAAAAATATAACATGTAAACAAAAAATAAAAGATTCATCTTCCCTTCCTAATTATATCCAATCAAGATCTACTACTAAGCCTCAAGATAGTTTGTTTAGCTACAAATGATCAACATGGAAAAATAAAAACTCCCTTAATCAAATTACATTTAGTACAGTATTGGCTATAAAGTGCAATTGTGCTAGTAAACTTTTAACAGCGGAAACTAAAGTGCCTTGTGCTAGAAACTAAAATTATCAATATGCCATTTGTTACTCTTAAAAACTTTAAAACAATGAATGATGCATAAGAAAAAACCAACCATAGTAAAATTACATTTGAAACGACATTAGCAATAAAGTACGTGTGTGCTAATAGAGGAAATATAATACTTTGTGCTGGCAACATTGATTTACAATATACCATACATCATTCTAAAGAGTGCTTTATAATAGCATAAGCGGGAACGAGAGAGAAGTAAACCATGCGTAACCCTGAAAATACATTACAACATTATAAATAATTTTCATGATAAAAAATGTCTTCACTTCAATTAGCAATATTACAAAGTTTCTTTTCAGCTATAAAAATAAATTTACGGGAAATAAGACGAACAGTGGACCATTTAAACATAGGATGATGGTGTTTCTATAAGATCTTACCCTCAACTCAATAAAAATAGACTTTAATATGTTTTTCCGCTCCTCTAGCAATTTGGGGCATAAAGTTATTATATGCACTATGGTTTCCTCACAAGAACCACATAGCCTACACAATTTAGAAGGCCACTTGTTTTCCCATTTTGGTATACCATCTTTAGTCGGATATCTCCCGAACCGAAGTAACATAAATTTATTCTTAATTGAAAGTTTTAAATGGAAAGACAAATATGGTTGGGGTGCCAATTTGCCAAAAGAATTTGCAATTGACCATAAATAATTTTTTTTCCTAATTTCATCTTTATCTATTATAGTCGACTATAAAATAGCTGATTGGTTGATTGATTTTTTATAAACAACTTTACTCCTGATTTCATCTTCTAGGTTTGGACAGTCAAAATTACGTAGGCACTCATTTAGATATGTTTGCCAGCTACTCGCATATTCACTTCTCATCATCTCGTGCCAACACTGATTTGCAAGGGAACCCTCTTCATCACGGGACGGTGACAGAAATATTATTTAAAATGTAGATTGTTGGGCCAATGTTTGTCTTTTTAGACCAAATTCTAATCTTATATTGGCACGGCTAAAATATCTAGGAATCCTAAAAACTGATTTATATGTTCTTATTTCAATATCATGAAGGATTTTCGTGTCTTTGCCGCGAAAAATAATAGAACTGTAATCCAAGGATGCAATCAACTTTGCCTTCATAACCTTCAACAGGTGATCAGAGTTTGGGCACAATAGCTTATCTCTCAATTTTCTCAAAGCAAATGATAGTGATGTTCCCTTAGCTTCAAGATTATTAAAATGCTGCCTAAACGTCATACTATCATCAAAAGTGATTCCTAAACATTTATACGATTTTACACATTCAATGACCAAACCATTGATATTCCATTCTTTCATTCTTAATTTGTTTTTCCTACAGTCATTATTATTGTCTTTTTTGTATTTATTTTTAGGCCATTTTGAGAAACATATTGATTAACCACTTCCCTGCTCATGACGGAACCACTCCGTCATGAGCCACGGGCGCCGTGTGCTCATGACGGAGTGGTTCCGTCATGCTGCGGCCGTTGGCGGCCGCTCCGCTCACGCGGCGCTGATTCCCCGCCTGTGCGGGCGATTAGCGCGAGTGGGCGGAGTCATGATGGAACCACTCCGTCATGAGCACAGCGCGCCCGTGGCTCATGACGGAGTGGTTCCGTCATGAGCATGGGGGCGCCGCGCTGCCCCCAAACCCCCCCAGCGCCGCGGCAAAATTCGTGCCGCGGCGAAGGGGTTAAAAGAATCAATTAATCTCTTTAGACCAACAACAGATTGACTTAATAGAATGGTGTCATCGGCATATTGTAGATATTTAATCTCTTTGCCTAACATAGCAGGAGAATGGACATTAACATATTTAAAATGAACTGGGAGATCACACATAAAAAGATTAAAAAGACAAGGTGCCAAGACACACCCCTGTTTCAATCTAATATTGGTCTCAAGACGCCGAGTTGTGTGTCTTCCATCACCAACTTCGATCTGTACCCATGTGTTGGAGTATAATAATTTAATCATTTTGAGTAGAGTATTAGATATGCCCCAATTGGTTAACTTCGACCATAATAGATTATGCGGTACAGAATCAAAGGTGGCTTTTAAGTCAATCAAGCAAATATACAACTTTTGTTTCCTATATTTGGCCCTATCGCCCAAAAATGTCAATAAAATCAAATTCGTATTAGTCGATTCTCCTCTTCTAAAACCAGTTTGTAAATTTGGAATCAATTCCTTTCGCAAAGCCCATGCTTCCAGTTCCTCCAAAAGACAACTTGCAAATATTTTGGCCTCCACATCCGTTAAAGCAATTAAACGGTAGTTTGCAGGATTATCTTGGGGACCGCTTTTATATATTGGTTGAATGATACTTCCCTGCCATGAATCAGGGATGGAGCCCGTTTTAAGCACATCATTAAATAAAAATGTTAAAACCTCTGGCCAATACTTCAAATTTGTTTTAAAAACTATATTAGGGGTTCCATTAGGGCCGGGAGCTCCATTTGATCTAATGTTATTTATTACTTTTTTAACTTTCTCTACCGACCATGGCTCTTTGTCGACCAGACTCAATGGATCGTAAGTGTTTGAGTCTGATCCACCATCTTTTATTTTTTCTTGTGAGCCATGATGGGCAGAATCAAATTTATTAGAATCCAACTGTGAGCCTGGAAAAACGGCATGTAAGTTCTGGAAAAAGTTTACCCAGCTTGATTCTTCAATATTGGCAATATTGCCTCTATAATTACTGAGTTCAAGATTATTGATAATACCCCAAAATGACCTTGAGTCTTTAATTTTACATGAAAAATGTAAATTAGACCAAATTTTTTCATAGTACGTTTGTTTAGCCCTCCATATTTCGTTCTTGTATCCCTTTTTCAATTGTTTAATTTGTTGGGACACAAGAAAATTAGATGTTCCTTTCACTTTTCTATACAAAGCTCTTATTGCTCTATTAAGACTTCTTTTAAGATAGAGTAGCCGGTTTGAAAACCACCCGGGTTTATTTGAAGTCAAAGTTGCACCTTTTGATGTTTTGGGATTAGGAAAGTTAGCAAAAAGAGCAGAACACAATGAAGGCCAGAGAGCAACCATGGATTTTCCTTCAGCAATTGCATCTTCAGCATTTAAAATTAAACAAGAGAGGGCTTCCAATATATCCTTTTCAGTTCTCTCATTCCATACTAACTTTTTAAGATTAAATGGTGTAGGAGCAGTTTTAATTATTCTTGTTTCCGGTAAGTGGTCTAAAGAAAAAGCTAAGGAAATAGCTTGTGGATTATGATCACTCTCTATCCTTCGTAATACATGATTGCTTTGAAGCAAATTTAACAGTTTTACAGAAATGATGGTGAAATCAATAATAGAAGGATTACACGTTTTTTTAAATGTCGGTGTGTAATCCTCATCTTGCAATATTTTAAGATTACATTTTATAAACTGGGAATTAATCCACTGGGATAGTAGTTTCAAATGTATATTCGGCTTTTTACAAGTAAAAAAATGCATGTTAATATATAAACAGCTAAATAAAAAAATCAAAGAAGGGAGTGAAGAGGAAAAAGGTAGAATCGTTCTCCTCTTGATACTGTTATCCAACATAGGGGTTCTACCATGTATTATGTGAATAGATATGCACTAATGTGTGTGCTGCTATTTTTATGTTTCAAAAAATTGTTTAAAAAAATTCCCAAATTATACAATTTTTTGAAACATTGCCCTTCCCACAAATTGTGAGAAGGAGCTCTGATCCTTTTGCACCATTTTTCACGTATGACTAAACACTTCAAATAAAAATAAAAATAGCAGCTCACACATGGGCACATATATATGAACATAATACATGGTAGAATCCCTATGTTGGATAACAGTATCAAGAGGAGGACGATTCTACATTTTTCCTCTTCACTTCCTCCTTTGATTTTTTGATTATTTTATTTCACCACAATCTAAAGTTAGTTTCCGTACCATAGTTACGCCATGCAATTAGTATTTTAGTCCCACGTGTATCTTGTTTTTATCAAGGTGTAAATGTTGATTAGTATCTTTTACTGCAAACCGATTAGTACAAGTTAGATTAGAATGATTATGTATTTAATTTCATGCAAACTAGAAGAGGTATACAACATTTTGTTTTACCTGCTCCATCACCCTTTGGTGATTTTTTTAACATCACCACTAATCACAACATTTGCTACATTTTTCTACGGAAATGGTTTTACTCAGTCCCCTTGCATTTGTTATGTTACATCATAGTGTTTCCCATATCGTTCCCTTTTATTTTCTTCTACATATTTTCTTGTAACTCTTCTAATTCTATATCTTCTTTCTCTTATTTCCTTCTCTTTTCTTCTTTTCTCCTTTTATCTTATTTTGTAATTTTCTTCTTTGTATGCACACACATCCTAATCTCAATATTAACACTAATATAATCACAAAGATCACAGGTATCAGTATTTTACCCACAAAGGAACTATCTAATTTTGTTAATAAACTCTTAATAGTGGAAAAACCCTTACCAAGTTTCTCCCAAACACCCTCAACCTCCAGTGGAACAATTTCTTCATGCAAATCAGTTATATTCTTTATGTATTTCTTTAAAATCCGACTTTCGTCAGGAATGTAACTACTTTCAGCATTCCACGGACTCCTCCCTCTTTGGCCAATATAATATCAAGGGCAAGTCGATTTTGAATAATCATAGCTCTCATGGCAACCATTTCAGTATTCACCATTAAGAACCCTCCAGCTGTGCTGGATAATAAACGATCCACAACTGTAGACAATTTTCTATTTTTATGCGCATTCAGAGATATTCCAACTGCTTTTATCAGTGCTTCAAAAATATCACCTATAATTTCTGACCAACTTTCCCTCCTTAGTTGCCTACCTATTTCGTGCAAACCATCATCTCCCCTCTCCATATGAAATATTTTTGGGAAGAGCAGGCCTAGGTAACATGTCCCGCAACAGTGGTCCGGTAAGCTCTGTTCCTACAGATGTAATATATTGCAGGGAATAACAGATCATTTCCTCCTTTAAATCCCCATCCTCCCATGATTTTATATAAGTCATGGCATTCACTTGCACCTACAAAATAATTATCATATACAGTATTATCTCTACTGATGCATAATTTCCCTTTCTGGTGCCAATCTAAAGCCATTGCTGGATTTGTTTCTCCCTTTAAATGATTTTCCTTTCCCACATCCCAAAATGTTGTTTCCATCTTTTCCCCAGACGCTTTCCTTTGTATTTTAACTCTCCTCTCCTCTACCATGTTCAGGAAAGTTTTCTCTTCTTTCCTCAAACTACAAGTAAGGTTATTCTTAAACACCTCTTCTAAAGTTAATTCTCTTGTTTCCAGGAAAAATTCACCAGGAATCACCTTGTTTAGTTCAGGAACTACAGGAATCTGTGAGAAAATATTATCTACATCAGTGTAATAGTATTCTAATTTTCCTGTTTTATAAAACAAACTAGCTAAGACACTACAAGTTATCCCATATGTCAAAGGAAGATGATGATAAGTGACACCTTCTGATACTGATGCAGGTAACTGCATGCAGACGTAGCAGTCTCTAACCTCCATGGTTTTTACATACTCGTACAATAACTTTGAAAAAACATTGTTAGAAAAATCATTTATGGACTTATCTTTGTGAAGTTCTGTTCTATCTACCAGTTTTGTAACATGTCTTTCATCAACCTTTCCCTTATTAGTTCTGTTTACCATGTGTTCTTCTATATCTTCAAATGTTACTCTAAATGAAATTGTTATCGCTAATATGATCCAGACAAGCATTAGTAATCCTGTACAAAAAAAACACATTTTACACCATCTTCGGAGAAACCCACATACGGGATTTCTATTTTCTCTGTTTGCCATTTTGGTAATGATCAGTGTCTTTTGACTTAGCGTCTTTTCTTCAACAATTTACCTTTGTCTAAACCTAAGGCTCTGGTTTCCTACTTTGTTCCTTTCTGGTCAAGTGTCTTGTCCGGGTTTTAATTCCTGGTGATTTCCGTTGTCATTTCACTCTATGTATCAATTGTCTTCGCCTTTAGGTTCACAGTCTGTATTCAGAACTTCTTGATCATCCGTTTCTTCTCTGGTGTCAGACAAGATAACTCTCAGGATTTCCGAATCCTCTTCTTCTTCGACCACTTTCTGCACAGTCACTCTTAGACCTTCTTGGCTATCAGCTTCATCTTGTATATCAGAAAGTGCCACATATGTCCATTCCGGTGACTTGTACTTCTCGTTCGGTTTCTTTATCCTCTTGCTCTTTGCAAATGTTTCTTGTCAGTGTCTTCTTGCTTTTCTTGACTAGGCACTTCATTCACTTGTTCAGCATTGGCAGATTTTATTCTGGTTAGTCGGTATCTCAATCTTTTGATTTTGTTGGGCCAAATATCTTCTTTTAACTGCCTTTTTAATTTTGCTCCTTTCCCTTATCGCTCTGTTTTCCAACCTCTTTTCCTCAAAGTTGTTCCACTTTTGCTTTCTTCTACACTTTCTTCAGATTCTGTATCTGTCTGGATTTTACTTTCTTTGGATTTTATCCTCAAGACTTCAGGTTCGCTGTCTGCATCTATCCCTCCTCGTGTTTCTTTCACGCAATCTTCCTGCTGACTAACTGTCCCTTTTTCTACCTCGGTGTGTTGTGTCCCTACACCTCCTTGGGGTTCTATCACAATCACTTCACCCTCACTCTCTGTATCTAATTCCTCACCTTCTATTTCTATGATTTCGGGCAGAATTTCTCTTGTGTTTGTACTCGGGACTTCCTTTCCAAAGATTACTTGTTCAGTTTTTCCAGTATTCTCATTTATTCTTTCCTGTATTCCCACTGGTTCTGTCTCCAATTCAGAACTGGTATCAGAAATTTCAAGTCGCTTTCTTAGTGGTATATTTTCTTGCCCAGCAATTTGACTTAAACTCACTTCCCCTGCTTCTGGGGTTTGTCTTGTTCTTGTTTCTTCTGATTCTGATTTGGAACTGGCATCTGATGCGTCTTCTTGTTCCTCCTCAGATTGATCTTCTGGATTGGGGACTCGAAGAGTGTGACTGGCATGAATCCAGTTCTTCACTTCTACACACTTCACAGCAGTCGTGGTTGTCAGAATCACTTGTTGTGGTTTTCCCCAGCATGGAACCAGACAATTTCTCTTTCTGTGTACTTTGGTGCATACCCAATCTCCAGGATTTAAGTCATGAGCTGGCTTCTTTTCAAGAGTGGTCGCATCTGGTCCAACCTGATGAAACACAGAATGTACCATATCAGCCAATCCTTTGCAATAATCCAAGACTAAGTCATCAGATATAGGCAGTAGTTTGTTGACAGGAATGAAAACATGTCTCATTGCTCTGCCCATGATAATTTCATGGGGACTCAGACCAGTGTTCCTATCAGGAATTGACCTAATTTTCATGAGGACAAGAGGCAAGACATCTGGCCATTTTAGACCTGTTGCCAAACACATTTTTCCCAATCTGTTCTTTATGGTGCCATTCACCTGTTCTACCACTCCAGAAGCCTCTGGTCGGTAGGCACAATGCAATTTCTGTTGTACATTCAATGCTGCACAAATCAATTTTATAATTTCATTCTGGAAATGTGTTCCTCTATCTGTTTCAATCGTTACTGGGAAACATAACCTAGGAATGAAGGGGCATATCAGCAACAACCGGCGATAATTATCGCTAAGCGCACTTAGCGCTAGGATAATTATCGCTGGCTAACGTGGATTTTTATCGCTGAGATAGCGTGCTATTAGCAATGCTTATCTCAAAAGCGATAAAAATCCTAGCGCTAACTGCCAAACGTGAGATTATCGCTGGAAACCCAGCGATAATCTCACGAAGTTTGGCGTTAGCTTGATGATAGGGCCTCATATACTTAGCCATGATATCCACCTTCCATAGGATATCATGGCTAAGTCAGTCCTGAAGCAGGCGTAAGGAAAGTAGCAATAACAGGGGTTATCGCTACTTTTCTTGCCGCTATGCTTCATAGCGTGGGGCTTGATGATACGAGAAATGTCGCTTAGCGACATTTCTCCAGTCATGTCAGGAACACCCACTTTGCATCTCATTAGAGATGCAAAGCTTGGTGTTAAGAATCCGGGCGCTAATGAAAGGTTTCACGCGATAGCGTGACCCTGCTAATTAGGCGATAAAATAATCGCCGGTTTTCGCCCGAAAACGGACGCAAAAGCGGCGATAATTTTATATCGCCTCGTTGCTGATATGCCCCGAAGTCTCTCAGAAGTTTTCCTACAGTAACTCCATCATTCCTTCTGGTCGGGTAAGCCTCAACCCAACATGAAAACAGACAGACAACCACCAGTACATATCTTAGCCTGTTACATGGGGGCATTTCAATGAAATCAAGCTGCATTCGAGTGAAAGGACCTGCCTCCTGTCCTATGGTTCCCAAGCTCACCGCAGTTTTTCTTCCTGGATTATTTTGCTGGCATATAAGGCATCTCTGACAAAGGCTCTCAACTATAAGCCAAAACTTTGCATTATACCCGGTCTGTTTGAAAAGCCTAATCATGTCATCCCTACCTATGTGAGCCTGCCCATGGTACATCCGTGCCATGGTAGAGATCATGCTATTAGGCGTTACTGGTCTTCCATCGCAGTAAACCCAAACACTATTTGCCTCTCATGCTGCACATCCTGATTTTATCCACTGTTTCTTCTCCTCTTCCCCTGCCTCTTCCTGTAACTGTCTCACTTCATCCAATGTACTTACAGTGTTAGTAAAAAGCAAGGGACATGACTCCATTTCCTTCTCCCTATTACGGTTTAATGAAGTTTGGTTTCATGCACCATACTGTGCTAGGTCGTTGGCAAACTCATTGCCGGCTGAAACATAGTTAGTTACCTTTCTATGTGCGGCACATTTAGCGATCTGTTTAGGCAGCTGTATCGCCTCAAGTAATTTTCCAACTATTTCTGCATTTCTGATCGGAGTTCCACTCGACGTCAAGAAACCTCTTTGGGACCCGATCTGCCAAAAGTCATGCACCACTCCAAACTAAAACTGATTGTAAGTAACCACAGTGACTCGCAGATTCTTTCCCAACTTGCATGCTCTAATTAGTGCAAACAACTCAGCAACTTGAGCAGATCGTACTCCTCTCAAACAAGATGCTTCCAACACAGTCGCTACAGTACACACAGCATAGGCAGCACTCAAAATCCCTTCTCCAGTTCTTAGGCATGACCCATCCACAAACATCACATAGTCACTCTCTTTCAGAGGCACATCTTTTATGTCTGGACGCGGTTTGGTGCAAAACTCAAGCACTTCAAAGCAATCATGATCAACATCATCTTTCACTTCCACATTCACAGCATCAGGTAGTAATGTCGATTGGTTCACATTAGTGCATCTTACAAGACTCACATTTGTAGCACCCAAAATCACCTTTTCATATTTGGTTAGACGTCTATGCGTCATGAACTGTGTTTTACTCCTTGTCAAAAGGATTGCCACATCATGGGGCACGAACACTTTCACAGGATATCCCATCACAATTCCTTCACTTTGTTCCAAGCCTTTACAAGTGGCTGCCACAGATTTCAAACAACCAGGCAACGCTACAGCCACTGGATCCAATCCAGCTGAGAAATACGCAATCGGTCGTCTCAATCTTCCATGTCTCTGCACTAATACGGAAAGCGCACATCCATCTCTCTCACTGCAATAAAGCTCAAATTCTTTTTCATAATCAGGCATTCCAAGAGCTGGTGCTGCACACAAACTGTCTCTCAATTGTTTAAAAGCTTTCATCTCTTCTTTATTCAGCTCAAGGGGATCTTTCACTTTGGTTAGGCGTACCAATGGTTTTGCAATCAGCGAGAAGTTGCTGATCCACTGTCGACAATATCCTACCATCCCAAGAAACATTCTGACTTCTCTCTGTGTCATTGGTGCTCTCATTCCTTTTATTATTTTAATTCTGTCCACAGTCACCTTTCTCAGGCCCTTTTCAATCTTATGACCTAAGTATTGTACTTCTTTCTGACAAAACTGTAATTTTGATGGGGATACTTTGAGTCCTCCATCGGCCAAATTATTTAACAGTGCAACTGTGTCCACCACGCATGCCTCTCGCGTCTTCGATGCCACCAATAGGTCATCGATGTATTGCACAAGCACTGAACTTTCGGGCATTTTTAAATCTTCCAATGACTTCTTTAGAATCTGATTAAATATTGATGGACTTTCTGTATACCCTTGAGGGATACGGCACCATGCCAAAATACGCTCACCGAACCGGAACGCAAAATTTTGTTGGCTATCAGGGTGCAATGGGATAGAAAGGAAACCATGACACAAGTCAATGACTCTGTACCATTCTGCATCATGGGGAATCTGAAATAGAATTACTGAAGGGTTTGGCACGGTGGGACAGCAAGGAACAACAATTTTATTCACTTTTCTTAAATCCTGTACTATCCTAAAGGTCCCATTTGGCTTTTTCAAACCCATGATCGGGGAGTTACATGGACTACTCATTATCTCTCTCAGAATTCCTTGTTCAATAATCCTGTCTATTACAGGCGTTACTACTGCAATTATCTCTGGTGTTAATTTATACTGAGGAATATTCGGGTAATTTACTCCTTCTTTTACAATTATTTTCACAGGATCTACTCTTTTCATTAATCCAATATCCTCTCCTGTGAAATCCCACACTTCGGTTTTCACGGTTTTCTTCAACTCCTGAGGCAATCCTTCCGGATCAAATACAACAAATGCCTCAGTGATTTCAGGTTCTAAGTTTGCCATTGTCATTCTATAGAGTACGTCTTCATCAGGAGTTTCAAAAGCTATACCATCAGGGGTACAAAAGATAGAGCAATTCATTTTGCACAACAAATCTCTCCCCAACAGATTTGCAGGGCTAGTGTCACACACGACAAATCGATGCATGTCACAGAATTTCCCTATTTTAACTTTTACAGGATCAGTAAAATAAGCTTTTATCTGTCTATTTGAGACCCCAACTACTTGGATTGTGTTACCCGAGAGAGGAAGATTTTTCACTTCGGCTGATCTAACAGTTGAACGAGTAGCACCAGTATCCACTAGGAAAGTAATGTTTGCTTTATTCACCTTTCCATCCATAAAGGGTCCCGTCTGGTCTACCTCTAGAGTTGCGCCAAGTAGGCACTCCTCTTCCTCTCCTAGGCACCATCAATAAGTCTCTTCTGACTCACTCTCATCGCGTTGCAGCCAATACTGAGAAACAGCACTAGTGCGCAGTAGCTTTGTTACCTGTTCTTCGGTGTAGAATCCTGTCTCATTACTGTATCTCTGAGGATTTACGTGCTGTGGAAAAGGTGGCTTTGGCACCTGACACTGTTGGGTAACAAGCTGCTGCTGTCACGGCAGTTGGCAACTCACCTCATTCTGCACCTGTGGATTCAATGATGAATTATCACCATTAGCTCTCGTTGGCAATTTGCACTCGGATTTCCAATGCTCTAATTTTCCGCAATTATGACATGGCCATTTCTTTTTAGTTTTCTCTATGCTGATCTGTCCTTTTCCTTTTCCAATATTAGGTTTTTGTTTTGCTTCGCCCATACCATTAGCTTGCTCGATCAACTGGGCTTCTTGTCGCTCAGCTACCTTAACCTGTGCCCACATCGCCTTTTCTTTCAGTTTACGCTGTTTAGCTTCAATTTCATCACTAAAATATTTTGCATGTCGTAACACTTCATCTATCTTCTTGTTCTGCCAATCCATTGTATGCTGTTTGATCATTTCACTAACCTCAGGCTTTAAACCATGAACAAATCTGTACACAAAATGACTCAAATCCTTTTCGCTCAATTTCTCATCTCCACTGTATTGTTTAAAGGCTACAATACCCTCTCATAGTACTCGTGTACAGATTCTTTAGCCTCATTGTGAGTTCTGTCAATTTTTACCCAGTCAGTTTCTTTCTGAGGTACTTTATTTTTCAAAAAGGTAATTACCTGATCATATTTTTTCATTACTTCTGGATCAGGGGCTTCCGTCTTAGGATCCCTAGGATACTCTTGCGTTGGCCAGTCTATTGTAATTTTACATTCTGCCCAAAAATCTGCAGGTACAATTATATCAAAAAGACCATTCGGATCTATCCACAATACGTTTGAAAGTTTGAAAACCGCTCTACCTGTCGATACCATTCAACTGGTTTTTCTCTTAACCTTGGGAAATCATTGGTAAATGACAAAATATCCTGTCTAGTACATGGAACATGCACATATCCTCCTCCAGGAATTTCTCTCATGGGGACATTCGGTTACCACTGGTTCTTTTTCTCTCACTGGAAATGCTGAGAAGGACTTATCAGTAGTTTCCTCTGTCTTTCTGAACCATCGATCCACATCACCCCATTTCCTTAGCAATGCAATCAGTTCTTTAATTTGGGTCAATCTCCCTGTGGTGTTCAAATTTTCAATATCCTTTTCAGAAAAATCTACCCTGTATGGCTTTTGTAATGGCCGCATTTTCTCAAAATTGATTCCCGCTGTCTCTTCTAATTTTTCATGCAAAGTCCTTGCTCTCCAAGTTATACTTTTGCAGAGGAACATTAGCTCCTCATCCTGATATGCTTATAATTTGTCAGTTGGAATGGTTCCTACCAGTGTTTCCCAAACTGTGATCCGCGGACCCCCAGGGGTCCGTGACACATTCCCAGGGGGTCCGCAGGAGGCAGTTTTAAAAGCACTGCAAAGGTCCTTGTCTAATTAGCAGTTTTCGAGCAACAATAAAAGTGTCAAAATAAAGCCAGTGATTAATGCACCTGCTGGAGAGATGAGAGTTTTGTCCAGTGGCAGCTTTAAGAATTCTAATGTAGCACAGAGGGTTAATATGCCTACTGCAAAGAACGTGTACCATGCATTTTGAAAAACAGTGTTTTAAATGCATAGGTGAGTGTGTTACTGCTTTTGTCACAGAGATTCTTTTGTTACTGTGCAGTTCATAAGTGACAACCGAAATCTAGCACAGTGACCTATAAACTGCCACCAAAGAGCTGCTTGCAAACTGCATGGTACAAGTTAGTAATATGTTTTTTCCCAGTCTTTCATTATCCCGAAGCTGCTAAAAAGGTTTATTTGGGCGGAAATATATTTTTATTATTAAAGTCAATGCCAACCACTGGGTGATGTTCTGAATCCCGAGTTTGTGCTACTCCAGACCAAGCACTCTTTAAAAATGCCTACCAGTATGAATGACATGTGAATCCTACACCTTGTAGTACCCTTTGCCTTATGTAACATTTTCTATACGCTTATTTACACGTGATGTAAAGTGCTCTGACATCCTACAATGGTATGAGACATGCTGTAATAAAACAAATGAAATACATGTGACAGGGGAGGTATGGAGAGATGAGAGGCACTGTTGGAGGGTGATAATAAGGGAATCATTGAAGAACCCCAACAAAGATTGTTGTATCCTAGTGCATAGTAAGGTCTTCATTTACTATTCGTTAAAAGCTAATTCAATTAATATATAATGATAAATGTGTTTTAGAATGCACCATTGTTTCCTAAATTTCTTGGGGGGAGAGCCTCCCAAAGCCCCCTTTGTAGTGGTCAGGCTCACTCACTGCACTTGGTGTGCACCGTATGGTGACAGGTTTGAAAATATTTGCCAGGGCTGCTTTGGGTTGCCAGTCTGGCCCTGTCAGGAGCTGGAGCCTCGTACTGCGAAATAAAACCAACCACTTAAAAGTTAGCCACGGAGTTGAAGCACCAACCATCCCATTAAATTGTTTTGTTTTTTGCAAATTCTTTGAATATAAAATACTGAGGGGGATATTTACAACAGAAGTGGCAGAGCGTGTCGTTAGCCTCCTTGGCTTAACGATAGGCTCCGCCACTTCAGAAACGCAGGGCTGCACCATATTTACAAGAATATGGTGCAGCCCTGCGTTTTCCCCAGTGCTGGCCCTCCACTTAGCAGTGTAGCGCCAACGCAGGCACCCTTGCACTATGGCAAGGGTGTGTGCATGCAGGGGAAGATTCTTTATGTACAGGAAGGTTCCCCTTCCTGCACATAATCTTGAAATGCCGTTTTGTCACTTGTATGTGTGCAAGTTACAAAATGGCATTTAAAAAAAAAGATTGTTTATGTGCAGGAAGGGTACCCTTCCTGAACATAAACAATCCAAGGCGTTTTCCTTTTTACATGTGTGCTGTACAAGGCAAGCCACATGGAAAAAGCAAAACCGAGGAGAAATAAAGGATTTCTCCTCATTTTGCCAAGTTAAGACTTGGTTTTCCCTAGTCTTAATTTTGTCGCTGCCTACTATTTATGCTGCCCTTGTAAATAGGGGGCAATGTCAAAATCGTTGGATGTTGCGGTGGAACGCCCACTGCCCACCCATTTCACGCTAAGCATTGCGTGACAGGGGGCCTTATTTAAAAGGCAGCATTAAGCCATGTTATATGGCTTAACGCTGCCTTGTAAATAAGGCAAAGCCTCTATCGCTACGGTAACGTCGCAAAAATTGTGCACGTGTGTTTATTTTTGGGGAATTACTGTTTTAATGTTTGAAATTTAAATCATACAAATTGTTTGGGGGTCCCCAGCTTCCAGTGGTGACTCAATGGGGGTCCTCAGAGTCAAAAGTTTGGGAACCTCTGGTCTACCCGATTAAATTTAGCAATGTGTTGGCAAAGTTGTTTTGCACACATTTTTCTAGCACTTTCTCTAGTAGTGGAATATTGGATACTGGTTTGAATTTATCCGGGTCAGAGGGGTTGATTGTGGGTTTTTTTTAAGATGGGGATGACTTGAGCCGATTTGAGAGAGTCAGGTATGGAACCGTGTGACAAAAATGCGTTGATTATCGCGGTCCAGATGGGTATGAGAAATTGGCTCGTTGATGACATACGTTTTGAAGGGAGAGGGTCATGGAAGTGGTAATTTAGTTTTATGGATGGTAGGATTTTGGAGATGTCATCATATAAATTGAAGGTTGACCTGTGAGCTTCATTTTTGGGTACTGCCTGATAAGAGTGTGTTGATGCATCGATTTGTGCAGCGGTTGGGTGAGGCAGGTTGATAGCGGCAGTTTTCAGCTCATTTCCTGCATGAATTGCCTTTGTCTGAGAAGGATGAGAACGCTTCACAGTTTATTAGGGATTTTTTTGCTTCTTTAAAGGATTTGGCCAATTTGTTCGATTGTTGTCTTACCATTTCAAAGAGTTTACAAGGGCTGTTTTTAGTTTTCTCCAGCTCCAATATAAAGAATTCATTTCTTGATTTGAGAATGCTTTTGTTGCATGTGTTTCTAGTTTTTGTTAGTAGTTTTAGCTGAGGGGATGATAAGTGTTGTCTCCATTTCTGTTCTGTTAGTTTCAGATTTCTCCTTTCCTTGTTTAGGGAACTGTTAAACCAAGGATTCTTGTTTTTATCCTGGATTCTTTTCAATTTTAACAGAGATAATGAAATGATTATATCTGACATTTTAGTTATAGCACTTCGTAAGTTGGCTGAAGTTTGTTAACTTAGAGGGTGGGGGAAGATCCTTCTCGCAAGGTGCTGCCAGTTTCTCATAGCCTAAACTTTTATGTATCCCTAATCCATAGCTTCGATTTCACTGATTGTGCCAGTCTTTTCTTAATTACACCTGGTATTAGGAAGGTAATAACGTGGTGGTCTGACCAGTCGCATGCTGCAATCGAGATTAACATAGCAGCCTTTTCCTTTGAGGTAATCCAGTCTAGTGTAGAGCCTTTTGAGTGAGTTGAGAGGGTGCAGGCTAGAGTAAGTGTTTGGTCTGCTAGTAAATCTTAAAAGATATTAACCCAATTATCGTTAAGGTCGTCCCAGTGAAGAATAAAGTCCCCCAGGAATATATAATTGAAGTGGGGGGAAGAGTTTGCAGTAATGATTTCCATTAGGTGCTCAATGAAAGGGTTGTTCTTACCAGGGGGATGGTAAAAGGTGTGTAATTTGCACAATTGGTTAGTTTTGTTTGTTATGGAAAGTTTGAGATATTCGCAGGAGTCTAGAGTGAAGTTGAGTAACAGAGAGGTCGGAGCGGTGAATGCAAGCGATACCTTCCCTTTTTTCATTTGTCTGCCTAGTCTCACAATGCTATAGTTTGGAGGAACCAATAAATCCATGCATGGCGAAGATCCATCATTGAGCCATGATTCAGTTAAGATCGCCACATCTACTTCTTGGCTCAAGATGAGTTTGGCGATGTCGGAGGCATGCCTCACTGCTGATGGGCAGTTGAGTAGTAGGCCTGAGAGCGGTATTACGGAGGTCCCAGGATTTGCGTTGTGATTTTAGATGGTTAAAGATACTCTCTTCAAGTTATTACAATACATGACACTACAATGCATGTCACTACAACGCAGGCATTACATCGCATGTCATTACAACGCATACCATTACAACGCATAGTACCCCTACATTATCCAACACTTACCCTACTGTTGCACCTCCTGCAGTTAGAATTGTAATATTAACCCCTACACTATCCAACACTTACCCTACTATTGCACCCCCTGGAGTTAGAATAGTCATTTTTACCCCTACACTATCCACTATACACTTCTTGTATCTGGACTGCATTCCATTGCGGTCAGCCTTAACTTACGACTTTGACCGGGTCTCGAGTGGCCAGATCTCTGTGGTCGGCACTTTGATATTTTAGGTGCTAAATTTCACTAAAAGGTTTTAAAAATTCATAACTACGATTTTACTGATTGGATTTTTGTCATTGTTGTGTCAACTGATTTATTAAAATTCCCCCTATTTTTCTAGATTTGTTTGGGATTTTTCTTGTGTTGTGGTCTCCCTTTCTTACTGTTTGTGTGCTGCATAATTTCTTTACACCTTGTGCCTAAGTTAACCCTGACTGCTTTTTATGCCAACATACCCAGGGTTAAGCACAGGTTAATTTAGTGTCTTTTTATTGTTCACACTGCAAGGGATTGTGGCTGTGGCTTAACCAGGGCTCATACCCCAGTCAACCCACATCCCAATTTCTCAGTTTATTTTAAATCGGCATTCACTTACCTTTTACAAGGCTGTGGACTTATGGATAATATTTTCTTAGATGGAGAAAAATCATTATCGAGCAGTTTCCGCATAGCGTGACTGGTGTATGACAGTGTGATTGTCCGTGACAGTTACAGTGCTCCAGTTGCCGCGACTTCGTTTTGGCTGCAGCAGCGGCGGAAGCAGGAGGATGTGAGGAGGGTGCGAGCGAGATGCAGAAGCTGGATTCTCCCTTGGCCCCATCTCCGTCTCCCCGCTGACTCCCCTATGCCGGAGGTCCGTTGTCGATCTAATTAGGGGGCGAACGGGCCGCGGACCACGAGCCGCGACCCGTGGTCAGAAGCGAGACAGTGGGGCACGAACTGTGGACAGCAGACTACGGACCTCAGAGCGACTGCAGCGGTGTAGTGTGGCGTAGAGCTGTACAGAGCGGTAGACTACCATTTGTTCGCAAGCCGTTATAGCTGCTTTTCAGCTCCACACCCCCAACAACAACGGAATTCCTAGAAGAGCCTTGCCACAGGACCCACAAGAGCTGCAAGAGCCCTGTTGTGCCTCCGCGCCTGCGGTCATTGGCAGTGGCAAGCGGCGAGTGCCATAGCAACAAATGCAGCAAGCACAAGAACAGCCACCACAGCTATTGCAGCAAGAACGTGCCCTCGCGGAGGTGGCTCAAACAGACTAGGTTGCAGCCGGTGTCCCACATGTGCGCCCCGTTAAGTACCCTACTGCACTGCTTTGAACATTCCCATTGCTTGAAACTGAGCACAGGAGCAATTCCTTGGTATGAGAGTCTGTTCCCCGTTTTGCAGCTTGCCAGGAAACCCCAGGAAGGCGCAGGGGGTAAGAGCGCGACCCCATTAGCGGGGGTCGCTCAGTGTTGTGCCCAGGCGAGTCCGCGGAAGCGGCCCAACTAAGTTGGGCATGGCTCGCTAGTGTGCCCTTCTCTCTCTCGGCGGTATAATCCTGGTTGAACCTACGGGGTAGCAGTTTCATCGCTACACAGCCCTACAGCTCACAGCCGTAGCAGTTTCACTGCTATACAGCCCTACAGCCCACAGCTGTTGCAAGTCGTTGCCAGGGTGTCCACTAGACAACCGAAGCTGAAGTTTGTCGAAGCCCTACCCTTCTCCTAAGATTCAATTTGAGCCTTATTTGGAACTATGACTGCAAAAAAACTATGCTCAGGGAAATTGGTATTTATAAGAGCATGTAAAAAAAAACAAAGCCAACCCTCTGTTGAATAAGTCTGTACAGATAAATACTCTAAAAGGATTTAATGCCATTTCCACCTTTTTCTCAATAAAAGAGATAAGGCAAAATAAGGAGGCAAACATGGAGCCTAAGGCTGAATCTCTACTCCAAAAGGTAGAAGAAACAGTGGAATCTATACCTCTAGCTACCGTTTCTTCTCCTGGAAATAGAATGGTTGGGGTAAGAGATGCGGTAAGTCCTGAAATCAGAGTGGCAGGCTCTTCACTTGAAATATATGCTATCTACTCTACTGAATATATTGTGTCTCTGTCCTTTATTGATTTATGTTCTGAGTCTAGAGTGGATGACCTTATATTGGAGGATTTTACACTCCCTGACTTAAATTTAATCTAAATCACTCCTCGAGGGCTTCGCAATTACCTAAGCCATGTACTTCTGATATCTCACTTCTCCCAAACTATCAAGTTCTTCTTCCTGGTTCTTCCATTAAAATGTGACTTTTCAGTAGCATGCCTAGCGGAGCGGACTCAATAAGCTCAAGAGCTTCTCTCATTCCTGATTTGCCTTTGGACTCTGACCTCCCAATTAAGGAGTCTGATGATAACATATTGATGTTGGAATCCTTGTTTTATCTGGAAAGAGTTTTATCTTCTATCTTAGCTCTTATGGAAAGATCTGTAAAACAATTCTGATAATATCTTGGATTCACTTTTGTCATTGACCAAATCAATATTTTCAGACCACACACAGCCAATCAGTAAGGTTCTTCTTCCTTTATCTGATAAGTCTAATTTTTGTTTAAAGACCTCTTCTTTATATCCACAGGTATTTAATTTGAACCTAATGAAATCTACTCAAACGAGATTTGTTACAAATCCGAACTATCGAGGCTTTGGTACTGAGGTGGACATGTCCCTTGGTTCCTCAAAACAGAAATATAAAGAAAGTGTGCACTTGTTTGATGAATCCCAGCTCTTTTCGCTACAACAATTCTTTGAGCCTGAGGCTTTTATGTCGCCCCCTGCTAATTCTCCTCTTCCGATTACAGGAAAGGACAAAGTAAACACCGAACGTAAAGTCTATCCAATTTTTGTAAAAAAAACAGGGATTAATAAAATTGATTATCTCACCACGAAGAAACTAAAATCTGACCATATTTCATCAGAAGAGAAGGCCTTAAAAAATTAAGGAAAATCCGTTAGTAGAAAGAAGAAAACAAAAAGAGGAAATACCCGGAGGATTAAGAAGAAAAGGGCCAAACAAATCTGTTTTGAGCCCAATATAAATCTATCTTTACCTCCGATCCCTGCTGTAAAAGATCAGAAGAGGGTAGTTCAAGTGGAAATTTCGCCAATGGACTCTAACCCACTTCAGCTGATCTCCAGTACTGCAATCTTGGTGTCACAAGAGGCTACTTCCACAGATCTAAGTACTGCAGCAAGTGGAAAATGTAGTTTGAATCTTGACGCGGTATTATTTTCATCCGCTATTGGCAGTGATGTGATTTATAATCCTAGAAAATTATCTAAGGGAGACTATTTTGTTAGCACTCAGCCTTCTGTACCCCTTTTATTGGATTTAGTCTTTATTTTTGATTATGAGCTATATATGAACAGGTCTTATTTATTGAGTTGTTGCGCTGAAATATATGATTTAAAAATGATACAGAGTAGTGATTTGGCTTTGGTTCAAGTTCTAAAATGTGGCAATCTTGGGGGTGCCAGAGTGACGTTTGGGTCTAAGGTGACGTCCCATTTAATTATCTCAAATTCTGATAAACTATTGTGCTGTGGTATTGATGTTCTGGTCCCCAATGAGGAGAAAGCCCCTGAAAAAAAGTCCATTAATAGGCAGCTTCCCACCATAGAAGATCTATTGTCTCTTGATGCTCACCATTTGGAAAGAGAAAGGGTATTGCAGATCTCTCTCGGTAAGGATGAAAGGGGAGTCTCCCTCCAACCAAAGGAAAAGAGTGGTGGAGTACTATATGTAGATGATGAAAACAAGAAATGGAGTTGAGTGGCAGGGGCCCTGAATACAAAGAGTTCAGTTGGGAACTCTTCCTAGCAAGGGCCTTAAGATGGTCTCCTGGAACGCAGCCGGCTTAAGCACAAGTAAAAACAAATGGCTGTTCCTGAAAGAACAGTACGCCGACATAATATGTATTCAAGAGTCCTGGATTATTACGAATTGGTCCATGGAAGATTACTATGTGCTGAGCCGTCCTGCGCTTCTGTTGAGCAGGGGACATGTGAAAGGATGCATCGCCATTTTGCGTATATCAAGCCTAAAATCGGCTTAAAAAAGAATTCCACATACCTCTAATCTATTTCAGGCAATTAAGCTAGAGACCAAGGAAGGTTCTGTTAACTCCGAGTCCCTATTAATCGTGAATGCATACATTCCACCAAGCTCATCTAATACATATTAATTCAAAGATTTGCTTGCCCTGGTCTCTTCTATCCTCGAAAAATCAGAATGTAAGAAACTACTGTTGGTTGGAGACCTGAATGCTAACGTTTCTACCCATATTTTGGGGCTTTTTGCTAACTTCACTAAGGATGAAGCATTAAATATACTGCCTGCTCAATTCCCAAATCATAGTCAAACCGATAAAAGAGGAAACATTTTAGTAGAAGGCTTAAGAAATTTGGAGGTATTAGTAGGCAGTGGGAGACTAGAAAAAGATATCCCAGCGAAAAATACACATATGGGACCGAAGGGTGGCTCCATTATCGATTCTGTAATTTCCTAGGTTGATTTTTTTAAAGAGATTATCAAATATAGAAATTTTAGAAAATCAGTTTAGTGACAATATGGTGATTAGTTTAAAAATAGAGTTGTCCTGTGCTGTTGGAATTTTAAGGATAAAGCGGTAGCTTTCAACAAAGCAAATGGCAGAATTTACTGGAATTCTTTGGCCATTTCAAAATTAAAAAGTCTTTAACTATTTTAATAGGCGATAAGCAGTTTAGAGTAATAGAATACTTAGATCACCCCCAAAATTTGTTTCTGGAATCTTATAGTCATAGTATAAACAGTATTGTCATGTCTTTTCACAAGGTTTAGCTAGGGTAATACGCTGGGGTTATCAGCTAAAGAATAGTGAACCTACTTCTTTGAAGTGTTTTATGCAACAGGACATTTTTGCAGGACACATGTATAAATACTCTTTTTCTAGCGATTACTTCTACGCACTGCAACATTTTAATGTGCAAGAGGATTTTGTGTTATCCTTCTCTCCCACAGATTTTAAATCTTTTTTAAAGATTTCAAGTGGCTTATTTAGCAATCAGAGAGATGTCAGTATTTGCAGAGCAAGGGCCAGACTGGAAACAATAGTCAAGAATGCTTCCCGAGAGTTCCTCAGAAGTACGTCTCCTGGAATTTAAGCCACGGTATTCGCCGATGGATTACCCTTTGCCGTACCAACCTTTTACCATTAAATGATTTAACCGTAAATTGGTCACCTAATAGGAAGGTGGAAAAAACTGTAACTTCTGTAACAGGATATTCAGAACCTTGATCATATCTTGTTTGTATGTCCAGCTTTGACTGCATCTCTATTTAGGTGGCTTTAACCAAGGTTTATTCTGAATGGCATCAAAAATGTTTCATCTGCTAGAGATTTTTTGTTTTGTCCAAAAAATGAAATAGTATGCACAAAACTTTAAAACTTTTTTAAGGAGTTTATGAATATTTCTTAGTATACTGCCTTCAAAGCTCCAAGCTCTTACGTCTCTTCGACCTTTTGCATTTATTTTTCACTAGCAGAAAATATATACGTACGATTTTTGTTAACTCTTTGCTGTTTGCACTAAATTCGTTTTTTTCCATCTTAAGTCCCAAGGGAAATGTTTTTGATGCTTTATGATGCACTTTATATAAAATATATGGTGCTTCTGTGGTATGATATCTTTCCAAATTGTACTTATCTTAACGGGGTTTGATCCTTGACAGTTTTAGTATAGGAGGTAACTTTTCGATTGCTGCTATGCTGTTGCTGCTATATGATGCACTTTATTTAATAACTTGCTTTTAGATGAAACTGCTTTCTTATGCTGTTCAAACTTATTGCACACGTTTTAAAATTCCATATGGTGTCATTTGTTTGTTCTCCTCTACTGGAGGGTCCTATTGCTGCCTAAAGAACCCCCCAGAGTTCATTTTGGAAACCTTTTATGTCTCTTGATGATCTAACTCTGTATAAATTGATGCAGCGATGTCGATAGAATGGTCTTACTGAAGTGTTTTTATAATTATTGCTGGGTTTCTAACAGGACTATTTATGTACGTCTTAAGTGGACCTCATTAGAGATCCAAATTCTTAATAAACATATTGAATTGAATTGAGTTGGATAATATTTTATGCTTCTCTCCTTCTCTCTCTGTCTTGTGAAATGTCCTGCTCAGAGCCACAGCTATGATAACTGCTACGAAGAGATGTGTGTAGAAAAAGAGCGACAGAAAAATGCAGAAAATGAGACGGAAAAAGTGAAAGAGGAAATTATAAGACCAAAAGAAAGAACACCTGAAATAGAGAAGTTGGAAAGCATTATGTCTTGAAAGATAAGAGTGTCCAAAATATAAAGACTGGAGAAGAAACAAAAATATAGAAACACAGGGGAAGATGGAGAAAGTAGGCATACTGATCCAATTGCAAAAGATTTCACAAATAAGGGGCAACTAATTAGCTTTATTTTATTTATTTTAGTGTTTTTGTCATGGTGAAAGAAAGTGCCTCTAAGAAATACTTCCCCGTTGGAGGAACAGGCTTATATATCAGACATGTATGCTTTAAAATATCACGTTCCTTGGGAAATTGAGCAAGAAATTGCATAATCTATCCTGAGCCTTTATGAATTTTTGAGGGCAGTGAAACCCTCTAGATTCCGTTAATTCAATATGACTTAATTTTCCGACTGTAGTTTGGGTTCGGCACTTTTCTCGCAGTTTTATAAAGCATGCAAAAGCCCGAAGAAAAAAGTGAAAGGTTATACCTTGAATAGCCAGTTTCGCCCACATAGCAGAGGTTACATGGACAGAGAAAACAATGTAATACGTTAGAGGTCCTGCAATTTGTCATATTCCTGAGTTATATGCTCTTCTGTCCAATGTCAATCCGATCTGATGGCATTATCGCATGCTTGGCATGTGCCGCATCTATGGTTGCCTTTGATGGGATTTTGACCTGTGATGGATTTCTGGAAAAAGGTATCTTCTGCCCTGGTTTTCGCTCTCACTAAAAGGTTTTGTAGATTCTTATTTCGTCTGAAAACAAAAGTAGGCTTGGGTAACTTGGGAACATCATCTCTAATGTTGAGGAAATGCCACTCAGAATATATAACCTGTTTGATTTTTTTGGTCCAGGTTAGAATGTCGAGTGACACAAACCAGTTTTTCTTCAGTGGTGTTAAACTTGGGAGTGAACACGGTTTCCCTGTTGTAGTATTTAGCTCTTTTGAAAGAGTCTTGAAACAGCCTTTTAGGATATCCTCGAGCTAAAGGTTTCTGCTTGAGAGTCTTAGCATGTCTAACATACTCATGGATATTAGTACAATTTCTACGTAGTCGTAGAAATTGACTGAAGGGAATACCATCTTTTTGACAGCGCGGATGGAAGCTGGTGTAGTTGAGTAATGTATTCCTTGCGGTGGATTTGGTATAAAGTGACATGGAAAGATGTAGGTTATCATGCTCTATCCAGATGTCTAGGAATCAACCCTGTCTCTGCTCTTCTTTGGGTTGAATCTAAGATTGGTATCACATAAATTGATCGACTCCAAGAACTGGTCCAAGCCACGCCATGCCACATGAAGAAGATGTCATCGATGAAACACTACCAGGCTGGTATGTTCTCAAAGAAGGGTGCAAAATAATTATGGACAAACTGCTTTTCAAAGTTCCCATGTATAGGTTGGCTATACATGGGGCGCAGGCTGGCCCCATGCTAACCCCTTTGATTTGTTTGTGTAGCTCGCCGTCTAATTCAAATACATTTTCGTTCAGAACAATTTCCAAACAGTGGATCAGGAAATTGCAGTTCTGTTCTATCCCAGCTGCAGCCAAGTAGTTTTGGTCCACTTCTAGTGCCTGTTGTTGAGGTACATTCGTATATAAGGCCTCGATATCCATAGTGACCAATATTTCGCTTTGGTTGTTGAATGGAATTCCTTCCATCTTAGAAGTGAGGTGACCCGTGTCTCTGATGTTTGAGGGTAGAAGGCTTAAGAAATATGTCAATTTATTTGGATAGGGGTTCTGTTGCTGCTCCAAAAGTCGCAACAATTCCTCGAAGTGGCGGGTCCAACGAGTTCTTATGGGTTTTGGGAACCCCATAAATAACCGGAATACGAGTCGCTTTAGGGGTGAGGAATTCAAACTCTTTTTTACATGTGACACCTTCTTGTTCTGCCCTTTGACTGATATCAAACATTTTAGTTTTTAGCCTGGCTTCAGGATCTCCTCTCACTTTGCTGTATTGCTCCCGGATATCAAGCATGGCCTTCATTTTGGTTTTATAAGTGGGGGTATCAAAGATGACTATCCCGCCCCCTTTGTCACAGGGTTTAATGGTAACTTTGGGTTCATCCTTGAGTTTGCGTAGTGCCATGGTTTCTAATTTGGAGAGATTGGGAGCCAGAGGGGGAATGAATTTGGTAATTTCACTGATTTTTGTGAGGACCGCTTTTTCAAAAAATGTCCACCTCTGGGTCCAGGAAATCTAAACAAGGAATAAAGGACGATGGAGGTTTTAAACCAGAGAGGTTGTCCTCCTTGTTGGTGTCGCTGTTCAAAAAGAACTTCTTCAGTCTAACTCCCTGATGAAAGGCAAAGAGATCTCTTCGAAGTTCAAACCTAGAAAGTCAGGTGAAAGGGACAAAGGAGAGTTCTTTAGTGAGCAATCTTTCAGTATTACCATCCAGGTTTTTAGTAGAGAGGTTGAAAATAGGGATGTTATTTAATTGCACCAATACTGCTGCCTCCTCGTTTGTATATACTGTTGAGGTTGTTCCTGGTCTACAAATTGATCTCTCTGTTGGTTCCGGTATCTGGGGTGAACATTCCCTCTGCGGTTCCCTAAAAAACGGTTGCTGGTATTGGTTCTGTTGTATTCCCCTCTTCTGTTATTATAAGGATCAATATGGACAGATAGGCTCTCTCCCTCGGAG
Source organism: Triturus cristatus (assembly GCF_964204655.1). NCBI lineage: Eukaryota > Metazoa > Chordata > Amphibia > Caudata > Salamandridae > Triturus > Triturus cristatus. Next base: position 1,196,540,775 of record NC_140582.1, on the reverse strand, counting down.
TCTGTGGTGTCAGAAAACATTAAGATCTTCCTACTAGTCCACGACTGTTGATCTGAATGGGTGGTTCCTTCTTATTGGCTGTATGGTAATTCTCTGTTAAGAATTGGTAAACTCACTCTTGTGAGAAATACCTAAGTTTTTCAGTTTTTCTCTTTATTAGGAAATCGCTAAACAAATCTAATTCTAGGATTTCCTCTTCTGTTTTCCTTTTGCCTTCGTCTAGAGGGCTATTTTCTTTGAGTTTCTCCTCAAGTTCTTCAATTTCTTTGGAAAGTATCGTCACAAGTTTCCTAGCTGTTTTAATGATCAATATCATCCAGTCTTGTGAACAATGATTCGAGATGAGAGCCCACTATTCCAGGAATTTTCTAATCTCTATGGATAGGCCTGGTATGTTTCTAACTCTAAGACCCATGGGGATGGTCCCTGCCATCAGATATTCCAACATAAGGTTGGCATGAGATTCGGTCCGCTTCGATTTTTTTCTTTAGATTCAAGAGTTTAATCCAGTTGTCATTGAAGCCCCTCAATAGGCTAAAGGTTTTATTGCCTGTGCACGTTTGTCCTAATAACTTAGCAAAGTCCTCATCAGTAAACCCAAATGTCTTGATACCCTCCATAAGAAGAAACTGAAGGAAATGCACCGAATAGTCAACAAGTGCAAAGGCCTATGTAGAAATCTGATAAGAGAAAAAAACAAAAGATTAAGTAAACAGGCTAGAAATCAGGCCAGGCTTTGGTGAACTGGAGAAAGGTTCTCAAGGAGAAGGAGAGCCGCCATCAGCTTAAAAGAGCCCTAACAGCAAAAGTGCTGGGGGAGGAAACTACACACAAAGAGAAGGGGAACCTGAAAAAGAAATGCAGGCAGGTGGCTTCGGGAAAATATGGCTATGAGTGAGACCCTACAACAGAAGGGAAACAGTGTTACCTGCCTATAATAAAGACTGAGCGCAGAAGCGTCTCTGAATGACGAAACAGATATCTCAAGCGGGGTAACACAGAAATAAATATCTCAAACATCTGAAAATAGCACCAAAATAGAAAGATCGCAATGATAACTAGTACAAATATATAGTTATTTCAAAGGAAAGCAATCCATACATATATAAGTAAATTTTTATATTATTTTATATATATAATGAGACAAATCAAATAACATTGTCCAATGGAATTTGGTAACAAAAGGCACCCAAAAGAAGACTTGGGTATAGCTAGTGGAATATCCCCTAGTATAATTGAAACACAGCGAAATATAGCCTAAAACATCATCATATCAGTAACAACCCAGCACTCATTCATAAGCTCAATCATACTACAATTGTTATCATGCATCTATCATAAACCATACTTATAACAAATGCACATGTGTAGACAGGGGCCACAAATAAAAGTAATAGTGGAATCACAAATGACCCAATATCTGGGTGAAAGAATATACTGCGTTAAACTAATGTGCACCCAAGTGTTGGCTGGAGTGTCATAATATTTGCATTGATAAACTAGTAATCAAGCATTGCCATATCTGTTAGTTTATTCAGTCGCATTAGATTAATATATCCATGAAAAATAAGAAGTGATAGAGAAAGCACATTTGATCAATACAAGTTCCTCTGCTGCTTTATATGTACCACTAAGTGGTTCCTGTCAAAGACCAGTGCCAACGCGCGTTTCGGTGAAGTGCTTCAATGTAGCCGCCACCTTCTTCAGGGCACGTGAAAAAGAAAAAGTGATAGAGAAAGCACATTTGATCAATACAACTTCCTCTACTGCTTTATATGTACCACTATGTGGTTCCTGTCAAAGATCAGTGCCGACGCGTGTTTCGGTAAAGGGCTTCAATGTAGCCGCCACGCTCTTCAGGGCACAAACAAAATAGATTCTAAAGGGTGTACCATGTGAATGTTATGGGAGAACATCGGGTGCCTAAAGTTGCTTATGAAAGTGATGCAACTCCAGCAATGTACCACTACAGATAGGTGAGTCCTATACAAAGAGCTCTGCGTCATTCCTTCTGCCTGGTCTAAGCAGGCGTAGGGATTATTACGCAGTGAAGGCGTAGAGTGACGCAGTGAAATGTACATTTCACTGTGTCAGTTCTACATGGCTTTTTGCGTGGGAACACCTAGCCTGCACACATTGTACCTAGGCTTTCCTGTTTTCATTTTCTATTTTTGGTAAATTCTGGTGGGGTTTTTTCAGTGTTTAGAAGTGATTTCAATACCTTAAAAAACAGTGGTCATCAGTGGTTACACATTTTCGCGTCAATAAAAACAACAGAAACAGTGTTTTTCCAGTGTTTATGGAACTTTTTGCTTTTATTAATGCTTGCTTTCTGGCCCTGATAGTGCATGGTATATGTACAGTGTTCCTACAGTGTAAATGCAATCCGAATACATTTTTACAAATCAGACTTATCGTAGTACACCATACAATATTTCTTCAGTGAGTCTTTTCTCATGCACACTTGCTCTTTCCTCCCCATGTAAACTTTTATCTGTGAAAGGTACCTCTCAACACTGGCACTTGAGACAGGCAATGCCAAAATAGCCACTATACAATTTGCCACAGTGTGGCCACTGAGATAGCTTTCCATGCCAATACTGGTGCACCATAAGATTGTGATTCTCTGCGACAGGTTTATTTATTTATTTATTTAGTTGGTGTTTTCTATAGCGCGAACATGACCCTGAGTGGGGTATCAGAGCACTTCACATTTGCATAACAATACACAGTCATTAGTAGTAGTACAATGATTTTGAGAAAAACTTCATTAACATATATACAATACCCCAAAGTGGTTAATGTTCGATTAGAGGTAGTATGTGTATAATCATGGTTCTGCAACACATGCGTTGAACTGGGCGCATATGCCGTCAGAGTTATTGAAGTCGTCAGAAATGAGGCAGCACTTTTGAAACTCCTGAGAATATTTCCCTTTACGGAAGGTATCTACAACTTCTGCAGAGTACCACAGTGTGGCTTCATTGACTTCAAATGCCATGGTTGGTGAAGGGCTATTTCTCATACATTGTAAAATAAAAGTTCCTGAATTGCTCCTCAACATTTCTTTGCTTACCAAGTGGCAATCACTCTAACATCGAACATGTTGCAGTGCCAAAGTCACTAAAAGTGTTGCCCAGCCTATTCTCAAGGAGATGTTTCACATCTACACCAATTATGTCAAACACTTGGTAGACCGGGGTGTTTTCAGACTCTAGTTTTTTCATTATGTCCACTACAGCAGTCGTGCTTTGCTGTAAAAATCTAAGAATGCAGTACAGTGTACTTTTTCAAATCACTATCAATATATGAACAAAGATCCTCACATTTCTTGCCTTTGGCATCATCACTCAGCAAACGTTCTGTAAACAGTTGCCACATTGATGATGTAGCATTCATGGCCTCTAGGACTGAGAACCTCCAGCTAAGTGAGAAAGTTGGGATGACTCTTTCTTTGATGCCACACACAGCACAAAATGAGACATATTTGCGTTTTTTCTGTGCACAACAAAACAGTGCACCAGAATGGACTAAAAAGTCAATAGCATTCTTAATTAACTCTGAAGATTGTAAAGATGCTTTCAACATGCCATCTAACAAGTGGCAAGGATCTATTCAGCACTTCAGCTCAAATATCAATTTTGACAGGTCATCAAACAACTTTTTCCTATACGGAGCTGAGTCACTGCAAATACAAACAAAATCACTCCAATCATTGTTGAACTTGGTAAGAACTTTTTGCAGCAGCATTCCAAGTGACACTGTGTTCCATGTTTTCCAAAAGTCTAGTGTCATACTTTCACCAGTATCCCAGATGCTTTGTGACTGCACTCTTTTCACATATACCGGTCACTGTACCTTGACTTTGAATGTTTAAAGCCTGGGGTGTTTGGCAATTCACCTACTATCAATGCTGACTCACTAGAAAAGGGGGCTGATGTATCAAGGGTTTTAACCCATTCTCTGTGGGTAAATGTGAGGGTACATATTGGGAAAGATTCTTATGAAACCTACATTTCCTATCAGTGAAAGACTCAAATGTAGCCAAAATATTTAAAATGATTTTGATATTTCCTGATTCTCTACAGTTTATAAAATAAATAAACAACAACTAAATATGCTTCTAACCCCTGTATCTTTAGACAAAAGACCAAAAAACTGAAAAAAGGAAGAATCAATATTTTAGTAACATTCCTAAACAGCAAACTCAATAAAGAATAATGTTAGCTCAGTCTTTCTTACTGCTACCTTATATAACAAAGTTACGTTGTATTGGCCCCTTCAGGAACAAATAAAAATGACTCTTTCACTCTCCTTTTCCTTTCTTTTAATGGCATTTAGTTTGTGGTTGTGCAGGTTTTTTTCAGTGTTTATATGTGAGGGCTATTTCCCTTCCGGTGGGGTTTTATCAGTTATTATATGTGTTGTAAATAATAACTCCAACTCCAGAAGTTCATGAGAAGTGGGTTTATTACTGCGGATCCTTCAGCCTCTCGCTGTGTAATCCAACATTCCAACTGGAGCTCCAGCCCCAACATTCTATGGCTGGGCAAATCCATAAGGCGAAGAAAGGGAGGGGGGAAAGGGGAAGAGGGAATGGGACCAGATTACAACACATCTCCCTGCTTGACAGAGAAATTTACAAACAGACACAAGCTACTCAGATAACCATTCCCCCAGGACCTAAAGGTAAATGGAGAAGTACCTAAGAATGACATTTTTCAGCAGACATAAAATAATGGGATAAACATTCCCCCAAGCCTAAAGTTGAATAGAGAAATACAAGAGAAATGCAATCCCACAACATATGACTCTCTTAGCAAACTCTCTAACGCCAGCTGGAAGGGGGATTGTGAGCCAATGGATTGATTAAGGTCAAATTTTGTAGTCAGATTGCCAACTTAGGGGTCTACGTACTCTTGCAACCTTGAGTTCCCTGCTACTGGGCGTTTGATGACCTTGATCTTCCCCACCAGTGGGCATGGAAACCATTGTGCTTGAACAACTAGCTATGTTGTCCATGCTCCACGTGCCACCGTCTTCCAGCACTACTGAATTGTTGTTAACCCGAGTTATCCTCAGTGGTTTAGAAAATGAGGAGATCTTGGATTTAGACAGGGAAGGCCTCTTAACAACCACCCATTGGCCTTCTCTCTACCTTTTTTTTGATGCTCCCCAACGACTGTCGTACCTGAGCTTGTACTCTTGTTGATGTTTCTGAGTTTTCTCCAATACAGAGTCTCTGTCCACCCACACAGGAGTTCCTCCGTTTAGCCAGTTGGGAGTAAGTTTGGAACCAGGGTTCCTACCTTTGAGCGAAACAAACGGTGACACTCCTGAGACAGCGTTGGGAGACGTGTGATATGACCACAGCATTTTCCTAATGGCTTCCTCCACCGGAACCTGGGAGCTCAGTGCAAGCTGGATGGTGTCCTTTAACATCCTGTTTGCCCTTTCCACCAGTCCATTGGCTTTGGGACAGTAGAGTGGGGACTTGAGATGAGTGATGGACAGTGTGGACATAAACTGCTTCATTTCTTCTGAGGCGAATTGGACCCCGTTGTCAGTTATTATGACGCCTGGTATCCCCTCTTTAGAAAAGGTATCTCTCAAAAAATTTAATAACGACGCAGTAGTAATGGAAGATACCATTCTCGTTACAATCCAATGAGTGTGGTAGTCAATAAGAACAAACATGAACCTATGAGATTGGTTCAGTAGATTTAGGGGACCAATTATATCCAATCCCAACTTTTCCCAGGGTATGGGTTGGACCTCAACTGGGAATAGCGGTGATTTACGGACAACTTTGGTTTTGTCACTGGAGCTGCAAGCTGCGCAATTCTTTACTTGGTCCTCCACTGTGAATCCATCCCGGGGAACCAATAGTGCTGCCTGATCTTGCTTTTCGTCATGCTCCTCCCCGGGTGGCCCTCATGGGCAATCTGAATTATTCTTTCGTACATGTTTTTCGGAGGAATGATCTTACTTCCTCTACAAATTCGGTCCTTAACAATGGATAGTTCCGGCACCTCCTGCTTGTTAACAGGCCAACCACTGCGAATCATATTTCTTAATGTAACGAAATCACTGTTGTCTCTTATGGATTTCTCCCACTCCTCCCGATTGATGGCCGGAATTTCAACCAAGAGGATTGTCTCCTCCGGTGGGTTTTGCATCAGGTTCCCACAGGTCATCGGTAGTCTTGAGAGACAGTCCGCTACCCTATTCTCACTTCCTGGGACGTATAACATGGTGTAGTTGAACCCTTGTAGACTCAGCACCCATTTGGATATCCGTGGAGTGGTATTTTCCAGGTGTTTGGTGGAGAATAACGGTAGTAAGGGCTTGTGGTCCGTTCTCAACACAAATGGGATGCCCCACAAGAAATACTTAAAGTGGTTTATGGCCCAGTAGCACGCCAAAGCTTCTTTCTCTATTGTAGAGTAGTTCAGCTCGGCATCTCTCAAAGTTCTAGAGGCGAAAGCAATCACTGTCTCTTGTCCGTTTGTCCTCTGCGTAAGTGAAGCTCCCAACCCCTTCGCGCTAGCGTCTGTGGAAAAGCGTGGTTTTTGCATTGGGATCTAAAGCACTCAGAATAGGTGCATCAACGATGGCCTCCTTGATGAGTTGGAAAGCTGATTGATGATCTTGATTCCAATCAAACTCAGATCCCTTCTTCAGCAACTCTCTGAGGGGACGCACCTGGTCTGCAAAGTTTTTGACGAACTTGGACATGTATTCCGCTAACCCCAGGAATGATTTGAGTTCATCCTTGTTGGTGGGCGCTGGGGCTAGTTTAATGGAGTCTACCAGACTGGATTTGGGTTTGATTCCCTCGCTTGAGATGGTGTGACCGAGATAGACTACAGATTCTACCCCGATTTTGCATTTGTCTTTCTGAGTGGTGAAACCTGCTTTACTGAGTCTGGTCAACACTGCTTCCAGAGTTTTATTGTGTTCTTCAGCTGATGAACCGTGAATCAGGATGTCATCTTGGAAACAAAGAACTTTTCCCAGACCATGCAGTATATGTTGCATTATGCGTTGAAACACTGCCGCAGCTGATGCCAGACCGAAGGGCAATCTGGAAAACTGATAAGCCCCATGCGGGGTTATGAAAGAAGTGAGAGGCTTAGAATCCGGATGGAGAGCGACTTGGTGGTATGCTGAGGATAGGTCTAGAACTGTAAAGACTTTTGCTCCATGGATGGCAGACAGCATTTCATTAATGTTGGGGAGGGGGTGTCTGTCCACCCAAATATTAGAGTTCAAATTCCTAAGGTCAACACATAGACGGATCCCTTTGTTTCCACCCTTGGCTGCTACTACGATGGGCGCCAACCATTCAGAGCTCTCAATCCTTTCTATGATCTTGCACTCCTCCAATCTGTCCAGCTCCTTCTTGAGCGGTTCTCTTGTCAACAGTGGGATGGACCTTGGTTTGTGGACGATAGGTTTGGCATTGGCTTTAAGTTTGATTTTGTGGAGGAAACCCTTTAGGAGCCCGAGTTTGTCTGTAAACACCTCTGGGAATCGATTGCAGACTTCCATTCCAATGTTGGACCTGTCGATCAGGTACACCGGTTCAGGCGCGTTGGGGTCTAGTTTGATTCCTAAATCCTTTTGGTGTTTCCATCCAAGTAGATTAGAACCATTTTTTGTGATGTAGACTTTTCCCACGGTCGATCTATCCTTAAAGTCAATGTTCATGAGTAGCATCCCCACAAGTGGTATGGGATCTTGATTATAACCCCCTGGTTTGATGTCTGGAGGCAAGAGACTATACGCCCGTGCCCCCGAATTAACCAGAAACGTAGTTTCATTCACGAGAGTATATGGGGAACAAGAATCTGCGTAAACCTCATACTTAACACTGTCCAACAATATTTCGCACTTCGGGTAGGAAGTGCCGTTGCATTCAGAAAAGTTGGATACTTGGAAAACTATATCTTCGCTAGGGAGTTGTGGATCTAGATCACTCCCTATCATGTGGGTGACACTGTTTTTTGCATTATGACACACTTTAGAGAAGTGGCCCCTTTTCTTACACTTGCTGCATACAACGCCCCTTGCAGGACAACTCACGCTGTTGGCCAGATGATTCGGATTTCCGCACCTGTAACATTTAGGTTTGTTTCCCGATGCAGTGTGTACCTCTGGACTAGAAGATGAAGGCTTGTGTTTGTAGTCTTTACTGGAGATTTTGTGTACACTGTTCTCCGCAGCTTGTTTTACCTCAACAGCTTCCTTCATTTCGTTCATACAATAAGCTGTATGCTCTATGCTTTTAGCAATATCAATCGCACGTTTCAAATCAGGGGCTTCTGCTAGAAGTCTTTCTTGAATTTTCTTGTTACTGGTACATCTTACTAACTGATCCCTAATTAGAGACTCGGTTAACATACCAAACTCGCACATAGAGGCTAAACCCCTCAGAACAGCGATGTAATAAATCACTTTTTCATTTTTCCCTTGAATACGCAAGAAAAATTTGTGACGTTCCAAAACAATATTAATTTTGTCACCAAATTGAGCTTCCAATTTCAATAATGTTAACTGATACACATCATGTTGGACATCCCCCTCACCCACTTCCCCCACATTTGCATTTTCCACAATAGAATCAGGCAGGTCATCAAAAATTTCCCTCCCTTGCTTTCCCAGATTATGCAGCAGGACATGTTGTTTCCGCACCGCAGAAATTCTGTCACCCCCAATGGCAATAAGGTAGGATTCAAATAGGTTTACCCATTTTTTCCATGGGATCACAGGATCCCCACTCTCATCAAGAAATGGAGGGGGTTGAGACATTGCAAATGTGGACATTATGGAGAAACGTGGAAGAGGTAGAACAAAGCAACAGAAACAGGGAAGAAGAGTGACAAATAGAAAGAAGTTAAGGTAAGATAAAGGTGAGAAATTGAAAGAAAGGAGTGGCAAAGGCTAGAAACAGAAAACAATAGAGGAATAAGCAGAAGTTAATGGTAAAGCACATGTAATCCCACCCAATTTGACGCACTGTGTAATGAATAGTGGCACATAAACATATGCGTGAGCTGAGCCTGTCAGCGATAAATTCGAAGCAGGCTGGATTGACTTCTGAGGAGAGTTCAAAGTGCGATGTTATTATTCCCCAGCAGGAGGAGCAGTGCCGGCGAAGACAGGGAGCAGTGTCTATCTTCGGAGCGGCCTCTGTGGGATCAGGAGGGGCGGAAACCTCAGGAAACGGAATATCCCTACGCTGGAGTAGGAAGCGAACGCTGCCTCGTCGCTGACAGGAATGAGAAGCTCTCACCACCGAAGGCAAAGGAGGCAGACACAAACGCGCACGAAGAGCAGCACTGGCGCACACGAGACCCTCCAGAACCGCAGCTTCACTCATGAAACAGCAGACAGTCACGGGAGTTCAAATTCACCAGCAGGCAAATAACGGGCACCCGCAGCGTCAATGGAAGGAAAGGCAGGCGCCCCAGTAAACAGCAACGGCAGGCAGCAACTCAGGGGACAGCGCTGAGAGGGTAACAGCAGGGACTCACCAGCACGGAGTCAGCAGCGTTTCTTCCGAGGCAGTACTGGACAGCTTGAGGGGCAAAACAGCCAGAGACTTACCGGTAACGGAGTCAAAAGCGTACGCTGTGCTGCAGGAACGATCCCCCCACTCAGGTGGCCACTAGATTAAATGAACGATGGCACACTGGAACAGTGGGAGACACAGCTGCTTGAGAAGGACAGTCAGCCAAGAAATCCAACGAAAGGCGAAAAGATACTGGGGGAATGATCCAGACCGTCCCCAGCACGGTAAGATGACTCGTCGCCAAATTTAATGTTGTAAATAATAACTCCAACTCCAGAAGTTCATGAGAAGTGGGTTTATTACTGCGGATCCTTCAGCCTCTCACTGTGTAATCCAACATTTTAACTGGAGCTCCAGCCCCAACATTCTATGGCTGGGCAAATCCATAAGGCGAGGAAAGGGAGGGGGGCAAGGGGAAGAGGGAACGGGACCAGATTACAACAATATGTTTAAACCTAAAACGAGACAGCCTAATTATACCTGGTGCAGGTATAATGTGATGCAGGGCTTTACAACGTGACGTGTCTCCCTAGATGCGTCACATTGTAAATTGGCCGCATTGTTTGTGCCGCCGTTGCATCCAAAAAAGTGACATAATGACAGCACCAGGTGGCACAGGGGTCTTGTAAATTTGCCACTGGTATTCTTTGAAGTATTGCTTTCTTTGGGAAATTGAGCAAGAAATTGAGCTCCGATCATGGAAGGTGACTTCCTTTACTCATTGCAGTTTGGGGTTGGTAGCTAGTTCTATCTTTTTTTTCGTAGTTTTAAATAGCGTTCAAGTACAGAAAGGAAGGAGCAGAATATTGTAACATAAGTAGTCAAGTTTTTAGTGATATACTAAACTCTGAGTAACAAGTCATTCATCTTTCGTAAGTCCAGAGGAGGAAATTCAAAAGAGAGACTGCCTCATAGCTGAAGATGTACCCATCTTGTTGAGATCTTTTAATGCTATTAAATATTGTGGATGAGGTTTCTTCTAATATCTCTAAATATCTGCAATATGTTAGGAGGCTGCGATGGGGAAAGGGTTTCTATGGTGTGGGTAAATAAGGGACAAAGATGCTGGATCTTGGTTTGGGACTGGGACCTTGACCAATCCTCATCACATTAATTTATATCCTTCTGGCTATGCCCAGCTGTTAGGATGATTGATAGGAAATTTATAATGCGCTCCTTTGCCCGAAGGCGTCAAGGCTCATTACATTCCATCCAACGTTGGTCTGACAGAGTCACAGTTCGGCACAGAGCACACAAGAAGTGCCTCAACCTGTGGCTGAGAGCTGTTTTGGGCCACAGGCCACACCTCGGGCTTTGTGGCACCACTAGTGTATGCTGCGGTCCTCCAGCCTCTTCATCTCTTGGTGGATCTGGTGGCGGTGAGCCGGGGCTTGCCATTGATGCAATGTTGGTTATCATCGGAAGGGTTGTTTGGCTACGCTTTGTATGCCCTTCCATTCTTGTTCCTTATGCTCATGGCTCTGCCAGGCCACCAGACTGCTTTCTTGACTCTTCCAGTCTTGTGACATGGAGCTGGCTTACACTCTCTTGACACAAGCAAAAAGGGGCTACAGAGGGAAAATCCGACCAGGTCGCCCCCCACTCAGTATACAATATCAATACATCAAAACCTGGTCTTCAAGGCATCTCTTTTTAAGAACAGTTATATAAGTGGAGGTAAGGGTTCTATAACTTTTATCTCCATATACACCCCTCGTATTGTATTCCGAGGTGGTGACCTTCCACTTTAATGCGTTACATTTTTAAAAACTTTTATTTATTGTTTTTACAGATGACAATCACTGAACCACAATGCCCCTGGCCGGCACACAGGGGTGTAGCTGTGACAAAATATCGAACATAGATCACCTCAATCTATATACAAACTCAAAAAAATAGTGAAATGGCAGGTTGGCCCTTTACGTGCGCACCACCAATAGAGCTTGCTGATTGGTATTCACCAGCTATGCCCACTTCTTTCATCATTGGTAGCCATCTTGCCTTAAAGGAAAAAGTGTCCAGAACAAATGGAAATGGTGCTAAGAAAACGTGAAGTGAATATATCACACACCCGGAAACGTGAAGTGAATATATCACACACCACTAACACGACCATGTGAATATTAAAATTGAAATAAGTAGCACATTAGCTGAAGTCAACTTTATTATTCACTTGTGCACTTATTCAAATTAAAGCCGGTTGCTATTTATGCATACCGCTTCATACTGAACCGACATGTTTCATTGCCACTGCAATTCTGGGGCAATTTCATCAGGGCAGTGAGGTCGTCTAGCACCATTAATGGACATTAATGGACCGTAACTTTCTTCTTACAGGGACTGTCAAATGTAAAAACAAAAACAGATACATAGCCAATCACTCTCAAGGGTTTTTCAGAACTTATCCAAGGCTGTTTACTCAATAAACATATATTACATTAACATAAACGAGCCACAGGCCTTCATACCAGCTCTTCTCTTATGTCACTCATTGAGAAAAACTTCATCCGTGAGTCTTCTCGAAATGATTACACTTTGCCGTAGTGTGAATCTATAGAGTAGTAAAACTGTCAAGAAAAACAACAACAAACAAACACTTTTCTCTTTCTCACGGCCAAAAACCAACTATACTGAGGCTGCTCCTGTATTCGGAGTTTTTATTAGTAAGACTACAACAAGCACCGATAAACTTTATCGGCACCCCACCCATTCGAACTGCACTGCTCTCAGTTACGTATTTCATATGTGCAGATTCCTTCATTATCTTACGGTCAATTGCACTTTTGTTAAAACCGTTTCTATCATAGGAACTTCAATTGTAAGGCTGCTACGGGCACTGCTTCAATTTACCGGCATCCTACCCTATAATCGGGGCTACTATCTGTCATACTTTTTAAACCACTCTGCCTCATCTCCATATATTCTGCAGTCCTTACCACCTATGTCTTCCAGAAGTGTGTTATCTCAACCGTCAACACCACTGAGTGAACGCCTCACATTAAAGCTTCCTAGACAGAGCACGAAACAAGTGACCAATCAACGAGCATGGGGGCCATGTTGGAGTGTAGTAGAACTAATAGAGATAATTTAATAAAACAGCGTGGGAAAACAATTTTTTTTTTATAAAAGAACCCTCACTCACCAACCTGGTTGGTGACATGCTTCATCATCGGGTTCCCACCAAGGAGGCCGAATGCCTCCCTGGTGTGCTACGACGCCTGATTTACAGAGGAGCTGGTTTCTTGAGGGAATAGTGGTGGAAAATGTGAATTAAAAGGTGGATGGTTTTAACCAATAACAATTTTTTATTCTAGGTAAACAAGCGACCATTAAAAATCAAGTGGGACGGACAAAGACTGGCTGGTTAGTATAACCAAGGTTGTCCGGTTTTAAAATCAGTGAAAAGATATGGTCAACATGTTTCTGCTTGTATTGCAAGTTAGCTAAGCATTCTTCAGGACCAGTTGAAATTCCATGGCGGTATGCACACGCTAAGGCGCACCCTAACCTGTGGAATCGTGCTAGTGGTAAAACTTACGGTTCTACCGATTGGCCTCCTGGTATTTCCTGGGCTACTAAATTCTGTAGGAAAAAACACAGACAAAACACACATACACATATACATGTAACCTGTTGGTTGCTTGCTGTATTAGCAATGATTAATTGCAAAATAAATTTGGTAATACCGTGCTGTGGAGAGGGAGTGGGTGTATTAACAATTGAGCCACTGCTGCCCCTGGGGCGGGCACCCGCGTATTGAGTTTAGCGTCCACTCTCGATCAATGTTCGAGGGAACTGTTTACAGGTACACTGCCTGTGTGAAAAAACGACATTTTATAATTAGAAATGACTAGCAATAATATGCTTGAGTAGTGGCTGTTGGCCGATGTACTGCTAGTGATAGCTGACTCGTGAAAGTGTTTAGCATGCCACTCGAGCGCCCGCAATATCTGTCAAGCGCTGAGGCATAGGTGCATGCGCAACTGGAATAAAATGCGATAAAATAAAATAAAACAGTAGCATGGGAAAATAATGGTCCGCTTACTCGTAAACAGTTAACGTTATACGTCATGGGTCCGAGAGGGGGGTAGTGAGCTATAGTATCTAAAAGAAGTAACAAGCAGATAGATGAGTTAAAGCTTGGAACTTGGAATTAGTGTCCGTTGGACGAGAAACCGTATGCCCCAAAAGGACCCAAACGTACTTCCATGCTCGCACACTCCCGCGGTGGACCTGCCGTTGTCCTACTCGGCCCGGATGTTTCTGTGTGACGGCTAGAGCCGGAAGTAAGTAGCCGGTTGTTTGGGTCACGTGACATCAGATGTGTACGCGTGACGTCTATAGTCTCTGTTAATAGTGCGTGAACAACTAGAACGTTGCTGGGTGAGTTAGTTTATCATGAAAGAACTTTATTAAACCATATGAACATGTCAAGGCGAAGTTTGTTACGTATTGACAGCGATTCTCTGCAATCATTATAGTACCCCTCTAGAGAATCTGATACAGCGCTTAGATGGACAAACTAGCGTCCATACGTAAATGGTGGTCATGAACAATTCAAAATCTCAAACATATTTCGATCTTGGTACTAGATCGAAAGGGCTCGAAAGAAATCAAATCACATGCCGATTTCGCCAATTGCGGATGGAAACTGGATAAAGAAGGCAGGGAGCCTATTGCTGTATGTTTTAAGAAAGGGGAAAAACCGCTAAATTGAGGTACCAAAGGTGGTGGGCAAGATTGCTTTGAATTATAAACTTTCAGAGGCTATGTTGGCAGTGTTCAGTGAAATAGATGGGTTAGCACTTCAACGCTTGAGTACAGTGCTCCAAGGAATATTGTCATTCAATCCTGCTCGATGTGTGGACAGACGATAAATCCAACGCTGTTCCTTCTCAAAGAGGGACTGTTGTGTATTGGAACCTGGACTAAGTTTCTCGATTACAGTCCACCTCAAATCGTTAGTGGTGTGGTTCAAAAGCAAGAAGTGATCCGTGAGCTTAGTACTATTCTTATGACACCGGATAGTACTGCGGTGTTCGCAGATGCGTTCTTTAATTTTGCGCCCTGTCATCCCCACGTACCTAAGCCCACACGGGCAAGTTATTAAGTAAACCACATCCGTGGTATTACAATTTGTGTGGGTTTTTTGTAGCCACTGCTTGCCTGGTTCCAGAGCTAGGTATTTAGTGGTAGAGGTAAGGTGGCAAACGCTTCATGAACCACAAGGGTGGTGGCCAACCACTGGGGGTAGACCCCATGTGCTGAGAACTGACTGGTCCATTACTTTGTCCTGTGTTCTTGGACGGGTGTGTACAAGTGTGTCTTTGATACTCCTTGCTCTCTTGTATGAGAACAAGGGTTTTTCCCAGTCGTGGTTATTGCTCATTAGAATGTTCCAATGCCTGTTAATGGGTTTGCTCACTGCATTAGAAGCTGCGTTATAGGTGGTCACACATGTGAGAGGAATCATATCCTTATTATTTTTCACGTTCTCTTCTAGGAGTGCATCCCTGTTTTGGTTTCGGGCCCTTTTGCAGCTCTTTTTCAAGATTTTTTCCGGATAACCCCGGTCCTTCAACTTCAACGTGAGTTCCTGTGCTTGCATTTTGAAAGCAGAAACTTCACTGCAGTTTCGTCGAAGTCGTAAATACTGCCCGAAGGGAAGATTTTCTCTTAGTGGTCGTGGATGATGGCTGGAAAAGTGCAGTAAATTGTTCTTAGCCGTTGGTTTATAGTAGGTCTTAGTCTGCAGCTTGTTGCCTATTTTAGTGATAACCACATCCAGAAAAATCATCTAATTTTCATCACATGAGTGAGTAAACTTCAGATGAGGATCACAAGTGTTGATCCACTCAAAAAACTCTAGCAGAGTGTTTTCAGGTCCTTTCCAAATGATGAGCTCGTCATCTATGTACCTTTTCCAAAAGGATACATTTGACAAAAAAGGGTTATGTGATGATAAGATTTACTTACATTCAAAATCGTACACATACAACCCGGCCACACTAGGCGCGAAGGTGCTACCCATAGAAGTACCTGTGGATTGTAAAAACAGTTCACCCTTGTATTCAAAATAGTTTCGCTTGAGTGCAAGAGCAGCACAGGTAACCACAAATTCCCGTGGTGTCACTTAGTCCCAAGTACTTGATTCTAAAGTACTATCGATGACGCTGATAGTGTCATCCTGTGGTATGCAGGTATAGAGGCTTTCTATATCCAAAGTGACCAGGAAGGATGGGTCATCCGGGATAGCAATCTCTTGCAGTAGTGCAAGTAAGCTCTTGGTGTCCTTCAGGTAAGTGCTGGTTGCCTGGATTAGTGGTTTGAGGAAGAAATCACAGTAACGTGATAATGGTTCCGACAAAGAACCGATGCCTGACACTATCGGTCGGCCAGGCGGCGGTGTTCTGTTCTTGTGAGTTTTCGGCAAAGTGTAAAAATAAGAAATAATACCCTTACTGGTCGTTAAGAAGGCTGCCTCATGTTTGGTGATATGGCCCTGAGTTTCAGCCTCGCTGACAAGGTTTTGAATAGTGGTGCGGAGTTCCTGCGTTGGGTCCAAAGTTAAACGGGTGTAGCTGGTGTGATCATCAAGAAGGCGTCTGCATTCCGTGTCGTAGGCAACTGCGTCTTGGATCACAACTCCCCCACCTTTATCTGCTGATTTTATCACAATGCTGGAATGAGATTGTAACGAATGTAAAGCCTGAAACTCGCTAGTCTTCATGTTCTTATAGAGGGCTGGTTCAATGAATGATTCAATGTCATTGAAGACAGCCTGTTCAAAGGCTGTGATCTCCGGTGGAACAGTATGGGGGGGGTGGTGTGAAGGTAGATTTTACCCTGAGTCACTCATATTAGGTTGGGTGTCGTCTGTTGTCTGTTTTTCAAAAAGCTCTTGAGTTTTAGTTTACGAAAATATTCCGAAAGCTCGCAATGTAGTTTAAAACGGTCCAGGCGAGCTGTGGGTATGAAACCTAACCCCTTCTCCAGGACTGTGTTTTCATCATCCGTCAGGGTTATTGAGGAGAGGTTAGTGATCAGACTCTTCGATTGCTGGGACCTGCTCGCTGATCCCGAGCCTTGGATTTGGATTTGGATTTGGTTTTGTAAAGCGCGTAGCTACCCGAGGGCGTCCCAGCGCTATAGTGTCAGCTAGCAATGATCCTGGGACGGAGTTATCGGGGGAAGAGCCAGGTCTTCAAAAGCCTGCGGAAGGGCAGCAGGTTGGTTTCTTTACGGATGCTGATGGGGAGACTGTTCCAGAGCTTTGGTGCGTTGTAGGCGAAACGGCGCCCACCCGTACGTGCTCTTTTTATTCTGGGTATGCTGGCCAATGAAAGGGAGTCCGATCTTAGCTGTCTAGTGGAGGTGTGGGGTTTGATAAGGGGTTTGAGAATAGGGGGGCCTTTACCCTGGAGGATTTTATGAGAGATACACAGGGTTTTAAAGGTGATGCGCTCCTGAATGGGGAGCCAGTGCAGAGCCTTTAGAGAAGGTTTGGGTGTCCGCCAGAGAGGGGTCCGGGTCCAGCATAGGAGCGGAAGCTGTCAGCAGGTTGCTCCAGACAGCCGTGTCTAGTTTGTGCCATGGGCGCGAGGGGGCCTGAGGCGGGGGCTGTGTGTGGTTTTGGTGATAAACGGATAGTTTAGACAAATCAGGTGGTGATCAGACCAGGGAATGGGTAGGGGAGTCATTGTGGAGAGTTCCAGGATATTGGAGAAGATTGGGTCCAGGAGATGGCCCTTGTTATGGGTGGAGTGATGATTTTTCAGGGAGAGGCTGAGTGCGGCTAGGTGTTCTTTAAGATCTACCGCTGCTTTGTTCCCTGGATCATCAAAATGCATATTAAGATCTCCATGCACGGTGAAGTGGAGGAGAGACATGCTAGTGAGGTAACTGTGTCCGTTGGGGAGTTGGGGAATTGTCCCAGAGGACCCGGGGGACGATAGACCAGCAGTCCTGACAAGGTTTTCTCCGGGGAGAGGTGAATGGAGAAGTGGATGTTTTCACAATCAAAGATTGGGCTGTCCAAGATCTGGCATGGGATGGGTGCTTTGGTGATGATTGCTATGCCGCCTCCTGGCCCTGATGGTCTATCATGATGTTTGATAAGGTAGCCCGGAGGTAGAGCTTGGACTATGTCTGGGTCGGAGGCTGGGTTGGTCCAGGTTTCCATGAGGAACAGTACCTCGATGTCATTGTCCAGTATGAGAAGGTTAATCTCGGTCCTGTGTTTTGGAAGGGATTTGCAGTTGAGCAGGGCCATTTTAGTTGTGTGAGGTTTGGGAGTAGCGTGGGGAGTGAGTCTCTATGAGCAATATCTGCATATGCGTTGACTCTGCTCGGGTGTTATTGAGTGGAGACAATGGTCAGGGGTACTAGTCCTGAGTTGCCGCAGATCACGTGCAGAGTATGTGATGGGTGATGGGATCGGGGGTGCAGGGGGGCTGGGCCCATGGCCTGATCTGGCACGGACGGGCTCCGACGGGCTTACCTTAGGCGCACCTTCGGCGCGCAGTCGACGCGCCCGCTGCGCTCGTCCTCTGCGCTTCCAAAGGGGTGTGGCCATTTATGCTTGTTAATTGGCGGGAGGGGCGAGCATGGACTGCTGACCCACTCCTCCTCCAATATGGCGACCCCCACCCAACAGCAGCCCCAACTCGACTGCGTCGGTAAGAGGGAGGCGAAGCGCTTAGGGACCCGTGTGGCGAGCAGAGGATCATAGCAGCAGGTAGGATTCAATGCAAAGGATTAAAAAGACGGTGGTTAAAATAACAGAGCTTCCCCGGCTTCCGCCTCAGGGATACAATGCAGGCAAGTGAGAGCGCGAGTAAACGGTGCAGCTTTAGTACTGTTAATTGGCGGGAGGGGCGAGCACTAGACTGCTGACCCACTCCTCCTCCAATATGGCAACCCCCACCCAACAGCAGCCCCAACTCGACTGCGTCGGTAAGAGGGAGGCGAAGCGCTTAGGGACTCGTGTGGCGAGCAGAGGATCGTAGCAGCAGGTAGGATTCAATGCAAAGGATTAAAAAGACGGTGCTTAAAATAACAGAGCTTCCCCGGCTTCCGCCTCAGGGATACAATGCAGGCAAGTGAGAGCGCGAGTAAACGGCGCAGCTTTAGTACTGTTAATTGGCGGGAGGGGCGAGCACTAGACTGCTGACCCACTCCTCCTCCAATATGGCGACCCCCACCCAACAGCAGCCCCAACTCAACTGCGTCGGTAAGTGGGAGGTGAAGCGCTTAGGGACCCATGTGGCGAGCAGAGGATCGTAGCAGCAGGTAGGATTCAATGCAAAGGATTAAAAAGACGGTGGTTAAAATAACAGAGCTTCCCCGGCTTCCACCTCAGGGATACAATGCAGGCAAGTGAGAGCGCGAGTAAACGGCGCAGCTTTAGTACTGTTAATTGGCGGGAGGGGCGAGCACTAGACTGCTGACCCACTCCTCCTCCAATATGGCAACCCCCACCCAACAGCAGCCCCAACTCGACTGCGTCGGTAAGAGGGAGGCGAAGCGCTTAGGGACCCGTGTGGCGAGCAGAGGATCGTAGCAGCAGGTAGGATTCAATGCAAAGGATTAAAAAGACGGTTGTTAAAATAACAGAGCTTCCCCGGCTTCCGCCTCAGGGATACAATGCAGGCAAGTGAGAGCGCGAGTAAACGGCGCAGCTTTAGTACTGTTAATTGGCGGGAGGGGCGAGCACTAGACTGCTGACCCACTCCTCCTCCAATATGGCGACCCCCACCCAACAGCAGCCCCAACTTGACTGCGTCAGTAAGAGGGAGGCGAAGCGCTTAGGGACCCGTAAGAGCGAGCAGAGGATCGTAGCAGCAGGTAGGAATCAATGCAAAGGATTTAAAAGGCGGTGATTAAAATAACAGAGCTTCCCCAGCTTCCGCCTCAGGGATACAATGCAGGCAAGTGAGAGCGCGAGTAAACGGCGCAGCTTTAGTACTGTTAATTGGCGGGAGGGGCGAGCACTAGACTGTTGACCCACTCCTCCTCCAATATGGTGACCCCCACCCAACAGCAGCCCCAACTCGACTGCGTCGGTAAGAGGGAGGCGAAGCGCTTAGGGACCCGTGTGGCGAGCAGAGGATCGTAGCAGCAGGTAGGATTCAATGCAAAGGATTAAAAAGACGGTGGTTAAAATAACAGAGCTTCCCCGGCTTCCGCCTCAGGGATACAATCCCACTGGTTCGTCCTGTTCCCAGTGGACTTGGTTGGTGCCTCTCCTTCTTCCGCGTCCTCTCCTGCCCCTCTCTAAAAAAGGGGGCCGGTACATATTTTGTTGAAATTGGGGATGAGGCAAAAAGGGTGGATTCCAGCCCATCATTGGGTGGAAATGTGGTGGTTGGAACGGGGTGGGGTAGCCACCTTCGTTGGTTTGTTGAAATGGGTGCCAAGTCTGGTGTTGTTGTTGTCGTCTGTTTCTGCCTCTCCCTCGTTGGTGTGACTTATAGCTATCACCACTGGAATCACTCGTGGTGGAGCCATCAAATGAGCTATCAGTGCTGTACTCATTCCTGGCTGGGGGGATATAATCCGCATTGGCATACGGGTAGGTTTTTGTATAAGACCATTTGGCAAGGTCCTTTTGAAATTTTTGTGCTTTCGACTGTGTTAAGGAATCTTTATACTCATTAATTTCCTTGTTCAATTCGTCAAGCCTTTTCCTGTAGTAGTTCTGAAATGAGACTCTGTGAGTTGGATCTCTACCATTATAGCCTCTGAAAGTACCAACCAGTCGCGAGTACAAGGCCACGCGATCTGTGCCCATTCTTTTCTAAACTGGGCATCATCTAGGAAAATACGTGGAGCATTGGTAACCAAAAGACCCTTAGGTGCTACATTATTCCTTAAATATTCTGTGAGTATGGTACCGTGAAGGATAGTACGAATACGCCCTCTTTTTTGCTCTGTGAGTTTGTCCCACTCTGTTGTCTGTGATATTGTCTGAGCAATAGAGGGATCTGAAAAGAGTGAGTGGTCCGCCAACAAAGCGTCCACCTCCTCTTTAGAGTACGAAAGACCAAAATGTTCCATGCTACTGAAGAAAGAGTCGCTATCAAAGAGCAGAAAATAGCCCTCGCAGCTGTGCGCTGCAAAATATCAAAACAACAAAGAGAGGGAGAGGGAGAGGATCACTCTTGTTCCCCTAACACACTTGTATAAACACCGAAAGAGTGATTAACATTAGACTGATAGAGCTAATTTAATAAAACAGCGTGGGAAACCAAAATGGGAAAACAAAAATCGTCTGCAGGCTTTACATGATTTTGCTGAGTCCCACTTCTTGAGGATAAATGCCTCAAAAAGTAAAGTTATGTGCATTACGGGGAGGAAAAAATCTAAATCCGAGAATTATGGCTGGTCAGTAGGTGGGCAGAAATTGGAAGTGGTTAAATCATATACCTTTTTAGGAAGAATTGTTTCTGCAAACCTGAGCGAGAGGCAGCACATTGATAACAACTCTCGTAAAGCCCTGTCTCAAGGCAAAAGCTTGAGTGCTCTTTATTCCGCCACAGGGAGAAGACACTTTGCTTTTTTACTAGAGGTTTATAAGGCAAAAATCCTTTCTACCCTCCTATATGGAATAGAATTGGTCGATTTAAAACACTGGGGCTTCCTTCATATGATTGAAGGAAAATTATTAAGGTCTTTAACCACTCTGAATTCTGCTTGCTCTACAGCTGCTCTTAGACTTGAATTTGGTCTGCGTAGCAGTTGGGTACAGGCCCTTTCTGCATTAGTACGTTGGGTCGCCAGCCTCGCCAGAGGAGAAATGGGGACTCTGAGATCCCTTCTCAACAGAGAATTATTGGGAAGTTTTAAAGAGCACTCTCAAATTGTTAAGAATTTCAGAAAGGCTGTGGCGCTCCTTGAATTAGATGAGAGTTCCATTTTTACTATTTCTCCTTCCCAACTAAAATCTCTTTTGAAACAGGCTTCCTGGACTTTTTGCTTCATGAGGGATAAAGAATCCATGACAGCCAAGAAGCGAAGCGTCCTTCTGTTTAACACATATTCTAGGAAGCTTGCTCAACCTTATGTATTTTGGAATTTATCACACGGCATTCGGAGATTTTGGTTTCTTTTGAGGCAAGATCTATTGCCGCTTAATTCTCTCTTGGCTAAATGGTATGGATCTTCACCCCTATGTAATTTTTGTAATATGTCCGCACAGGATTGTACTCATGTATTGTTTATTTGTCCTGCATTGCGCTCACTTCGTTTAAAGTGGCTACGATCAATTTGTTTACAATTGGGAATTCTTGATGCGAATTCTTTTTTAAAGGCTTTATATACTCCTCCTAATGAAATGTTTTGCTTAAATATTTTTAACTTTTTTAAAGGTTTTTTAGATATTTATTGATGAAATAAGGAGGACTGTGTCATAGTATGTCCTTTTTGATGGAGAGTGTTGTAACTGTTTATCTTTTTCTTCTTATGATGGAATATGTACATGTATTTTGTGTATTTTGTTTGTGTGGCCCTCTTTGGAGTGCCAAAACATAATAAAATAAATTGAATTAAATTGAATTGGGAAAACAAAAAATGTTTTTATAAAAGAACCCTCACTCACCAACCTGGTTGGTGACATGCTTCATCATCGGGTTCCCACCAAGGAGGCCGAATGCCTCCCTGGTGTGCTACGACGCCTGAGTTACAGCGGAGCTGGTTTCTTGAGGGAATAGTGGTGGAAAATGTGAATTAAAAGGTGGATGGTTTTAACCAATAACAATTTTTTATTCTAGGTAAACCAGCGACCATTAAAAATCAAGTGGGACGGACAAAGACTGGCTGGATAGGATAACCAAGGTTGTCCGGTTTTAAAATCAGTGAAAAGATATGGTCAACATGTTTCTGCTTGTATTGCAAGTTAGCTAAGCATTCTTCAGGACCAGTTGAAATTCCACAGCGGTATGCGCACGCTAAGGCGCACCCTAACCTGTGGAATCGTGCTAGTGGTAAAACCTACGGTTCTACCGATTGGCCTCCTGGTATTTCCTGGGATACTAAATTCTGTAGGAAAAAACACAGACAAAACACACATAAACATAAACATGTGACCTGTTGGTTGCTTGCTGTATGAGCAATGATTAAGTGCAAAATAAATTTGGTAATCCCGTGCTGTGGAGAGGGAGTGGGTGTATTGACAATTGAGCCACTGCTGCCCCTGGGGCGGGCATCCGCGTATTGAGTTTAGCGTCCACTCTTGATCAATGTTCGAGGGAACTGTTTACAGGTACACTGCCTGTGTGAAGAAACAACATTTTATAATTAGAAATGACTAGCAATAATATGCTTGAGTAGTGGCTGTTGGCCGATGTACTGCTAGTGATAGCTGACTCGTGAAAGTGTTTAGCATGCCACTCGAGAGCCCGCGATATCTGTCAAGCGCTGAGGCATTGGTGCATGCGCAACTGGAATAAAATGCGAGAAAATAAAATAAAACAGTAGCATAGGGAAAATAATGGTCCGCTTACTCGTAAACAGTGAACGTTATACGTCATGGGTCCGAGAGGGGTTAGTGAGCTATAGTATCTAAAAGAAGTAACAAGCAGATAGATGAGTTAAAGCTTTGAACTCGGAATTAGTGTCCGTTGGACGAGAAACCGTATGCCCCAAAAGGACCCAAACGTACTTCCATGCTCGCACACTCCCGCGGTGGACCTGCCATTGTCCTTCTCGGCCCGGATGTTACTGTGTGATGGCTAGAGCCGGAAGTAAGTAGCCGGTTGTTTGGGTCACGTGACATCAGATGTGTACGCGTGACGTCTATAGTCTCGGTTAATAGTGCGTGAACAACTAGAACGTTGCTGGGTGAGTTAGTGTATTATGAAAGAACTTTATTTAACCAAACCGGAGACATATGAACATGTCAAGGCAAAGTTTGTTACGTATTGACAGCGATTCTCTGCGATCATTATAGTACCCCTCTAGAGAATCTGATACAGCGCTTAGATGGACAAACTAGCGTCCATACGTAAATGGTGGTCATGAACAATTCAAACTCTCAAACATATTTCGATCTTGGTACTAGATCGAAAGGGCTCGAAAGAAATCAAATCACATGCCGATTTCGCCAATTGCGGATGGAAACTGGATAAAGAGTGCAGGGAGCCTATTGCTGTATGTTTTAAGAAAGGGGAAAAACCGCTAAATTGAGGTACCAAAGGTGGTGGGCAAGATTGCTTTGAATTATAAACTTTCAGAGGCTAGGTTGGCAGTGTTCAGTGAAATAGATGGGTTAGCACTTCAACGCTTGAGTACAGTGCTCCAAGGAATATTGTCATTCAATCCTGCTCGATGTGTGGACAGACGATAAATCCAACGCTGTTCCTTCTCAAAGAGGGACTGTTGTGTATTGGAACCTGGACTAAGTTTCTCGATTACAGTCCACCTCAAATCGTTAGTGGTGTGGTTCAAAAGCAAGAAGTGATCCGTGAGCTTAGTACTATTCTTACGACACCGGATAGTACTGCGGTGTTCGCAGATGCGTTGTTTAATTTTGCGCCCTGTCATCCCCACGTACCTAAGCCCACACGGGCAAGTTATTAAGAAAAACCACGTCCGTGGTATTATAATTTTTGTGGGTTTTTTGTAGCCACTGCTTGCCCGGTTCCAGAGCTAGGTATTTAGTGGCAGAGGTAAGGTGGTAAACGCTACATGAACCACAAGGGTTGTGGCCAACCACTGGGGGTAGACCCCATGTGCTGAGAACTGACTGGCCCATTACTTTGTCCTGTGTTCTTGGACGGGTGTGTACAAGTGTGTCCTTGATACTCTTTGCTCTCTTGTATGAGAACAAGGGTTTTTCCCAGTCGTGGTTATTGCTCATTAGAATGTTCCAATGCCTGTTAATGGATTTGCTCACTGCATTAGAAGCTGCGTTATAGGTGGTCACACATGTGAGAGAAATCATATCCTTATTATTTTTCACGTTCTGTTCTAGGAGTGCATCCCTGTTTTGGTTTCGGGCCCTTTTGCAGCTCTTTTTCAAGATTTTTTCGGGATAACCCCGGTCCTTCAACTTCAACGTGAGTTCCTGTGCTTGCATTTTGAAAGCAGAAACTTCACTGCAGTTTCGTCGAAGTCGTAAATACTGCCCGAAGGGAACATTTTCTCTTAGTGGTCGTGGATGATAGCTGGAAAAGTGCAGTAAATTGTTCTTAGCCGTTGGTTTATAGTAGGTCTTAGTCTGCAGCTTGTTGCCTATTTTAGTGATAACCACATCCAGAAAAATCATCTCATTTTCATCATATGAGTGAGTAAACTTCAGATGAGGATCGCAAGTGTTGATCCACTCAAAAAACTCTAGCAGAGTGTTTTCAGGTCCTTTCCAAAGGATGAGCACGTCATCTATGCACCTTTTCCAAAAGGATACATTTGACAAAAAAGGGTTATGTGATGACAAGATGTACTTACATTCAAAATCGTACACATACAACCCGGCCACACTAGGCGCGAAGGTGCTACCCATAGAAGTACCTGTGGATTGTAAAAACAGTTCACCCTTGTATTCAAAATAGTTTCGCTTGAGTGCAAGAGCAGCACAGGTAACCACAAATTCCCGTGGTGTCACATACTCCCAAGTACTTCATTCTAAAGTACTATCGATGACGCTGATAGTTTCATCCTGTGGTATGCAGGTATAGAGGCTTTCTATATCCAAAGTGACCAGGAAGGATGGTTCATCCGGGATAGCAATCTCTTGTAGTAGTGCAATTAAGCTCTTGGTGTCCTTCAGGTAAGTGCTGGTTGCCTGGATTAGTGGTTTGAGGAAGAAATCACAGTAACGTGATAATGGTTCCGACAAAGAACCGATGCCTGACACTATCGGTCGGCCAGGCGGCGGTGTTCTGTTCTTGTGAGTTTTCGGCAAAGTGTAAAAATAAGGAATAATACCCTTACTGGTCGTTAAGAAGGCTGCCTCATGTTTGGTGATATGGCCCTGAGTTTCAGCCTCTCTGACAAGGTTTTGAATAGTGGTGCGGAGTTCCGGCATTGGGTCCAAAGTTAAACGGGTGGAGCTGGTGTGATCATTAAGAAGGCGACTGCATTCTGTGTCGTAGGCAACTGCGTCTTGGATCACAACTACCCCACCTTTATCTGCTGATTTTATCACAATGCTGGAATTAGATTGTAACAAATGTATAACCTGAAACTCGCTAGTCTTCATGTTCTTATAGAGGGCTGGTTCAATGAATGATTCAATGTAATTGAAGACAGCCTGTTCAAAGGCTGTGATCTCCGGTGGAACAGTATGGGGGGGTGGTGTGAAGGTAGATTTTAGCCTGAGCCCTGTGTCACTCATATTAGGTTGGGTGTCGTCTGTTGTCTGTTTTTCAAAAAAACTCTTGAGTTTTAGTTTACAAAAAAATTCCAAAAGCTCGCAATGTAGTTTAAAACGGTCCAGGCTAGCTGTGGGTATGAAACCTAACCCCTTCTCCAGGACTGTGTTTTCATCATCCGTCAGGGTTATTGTGGAGAGGTTAGTGATCAGACTCTTCGATTGCTGGGACCTGCTCGCTGATCCCGAGCCTTGCTCCGCGTATTGTCTCCCACTGCTTCGTACTGTTCCCAGTGGACTTGGTTGGTGCCTCTCCTTCTTCTGCGTCCTCTCCTGCCCCTCTCTAAAAAAGGGGGCGGTACATATTTTGTTGAAATTGGGGATGAGGCAAAAAGGATGGATTCCAGCCCATCATTGGGTGGAAATGTGGTGGTTGGAACGGGGTGGGGTAGCCACCTTCGTTGGTTTGTTGAAATGGGTGCCAAGTCTGGTGTTGTTGTTGTCGTCTGTTTCTGCCTCTCCCTCGTTGGCATGACTTATAGCTATCACCACTGGAATCACTCGTGGTGGATCCATCAAATGAGCTATCAGTGCTGTACTCATTCCTGGCTGGGGGGATATAATCCGGATTGGCATACGGGTAGGTTTTTGTATAAGACCATTTTGCAAGGTCCTTATGACATTTTTGTGCTTTCGACTGTGTTAAGGCATCTTTATACTCATTCATTTCCTTGTTCAATTCGTCAAGCCTTTTCTTGTAGCGATTAGAGTAGTTCTGAAATGAGACTCTGTGAGTTGGATCTCTACCATTATAGCCTCTGAAAGTCTAAGAGCTGTCTTGATAATAAGCACCAACCAGTCGCGAGTACAAGGCCACGCGATCTGTGCCCATTCTTTTCTAAACTGGGCATCATCTAGGAAAATACGTGGAGCATTGGTAACCAAAAGACCCTTAGGTGCTACATTATTCCTTAAATATTCTGTGAGTATGGTACCGTGAAGGATAGTCCGAATACGCCCTCTTTTTAGCTCTGTGAGTTTGTCCCACTCTGTTGTCTGTGATATTGTCTGAGCAATAGAGGGATCTGAAAAGAGTGAGGGGTCCGCCAACAAAGCGTCCACCTCCTCTTTAGAGTACGAAAGACCAACATTTTCCATGGTACTGAAGAAAGAGTCGCTATCAAAGAGCAGAAAATAGCCCTCGCAGCTGTGCGCTGCAAAATATCAAAACAACAAAGAGAGGGAGAGGGAGAGGATCACTCTTGTTCCCCCTAATACACTTGTATAAACACCGAAAGAGTGATTAACATTAGACTGATAGAGCTAATTTAATAAAACAGCGTGGGAAAACAAATTTTTTTTTTATAAAAGAACCCTCACTCACCAACCTGGTTGGTGACATGCTTCATCATCGGGTTCCCACCAAGGAGACCGAATGCCTCCCTGGTGTGCTACGACGCCTGAGCTACAGCGGAGCTGGTTTCTTGAGGGAATAGTGGTGGAAAATGTGAATTAAAAGGTGGATGGTTTTAACCAATAACAATTTTTTATTCTAGGTAAACCAGCGACCATTAAAAATCAAGTGGGACGGACAAAGACTGGCTGGTTAGGATAACCAAGGTTGTCCGGTTTTAAAATCAGTGAAAAGATATGGTCAACATATTTCTGCTTGTATTGCAAGTTAGCTAAGCATTCTTCAGGACCAGTTGAAATTCCACGGCGGTATGCGCACGCTAAGGCGCACCCTAACCTGTGGAATCGTGCTACTGGTAAAACTTACGGTTCTACCGATTGGCCTCCTGGTATTTCCTGGGATACTGAATTCTGTAGGAAAAAACACAGACAAAACATACATAAACATATACATGTGACCTGTTGGTTGCTTGCTGTATTAGCAATGATTAAGTGCAAAATAAATTTGGTAATCCCGTGCTGTGGAGAGGGAGTGGGTGTATTAACAATTGAGCCACTGCTGCCCCTGGGGCGGGCATTCGCGTATTGAGTTTAGCGTCCACTCTCGATCAATGTTCGAGGGAACTGTTTACAGGTACACTGCCTGTGTGAAGAAACGGCATTTTATAATTAGAAATGACTAGCAATAATATGCTTGAGTAGTGGCTGTTGGCCGATGTACTGCTAGTGATAGCTGACTCGTGAAAGTGTTTAGCATGCCACTCGAGCGCCCGCAATATCTGTCAAGCGCTGAGGCATAGGTGCATGCGCAACTGGAATAAAATGCGAGAAAATAAAATAAAACAGTAGCATAGGGAAAATAATGGTCCGCTTACTCGTAAACAGTGAACATTATACGTCATGGGTCCGAGAGGGGGGTAGTGAGCTATAGTATCTTAAAGAAGTAACAAGCAGATAGATGAGTTAAAGCTTGGAACTCGGAATTAGTGTCAGTTGGACGAGAAACCGTATGCCCCAAAAGGACCCAAACGTACTTCCATGCTCGCACACTCCCGCGGTGGACCTGCCGTTGTCCTACTCGGCCCGGATGTTACTGTGTGACGGCTAGAGCCGGAAGTAAGTAGCCGGTTGTTTGGGTCACGTGACATCAGATGTGTACGCGTGACGTCTATAGTCTCTGTTAATAGTGCGTGAACTACTAGAACGTTGCTGGGTGAGTTAGTGTATTATGAAAGAACTTTATTTAACCATACCGGAGACATATGAACATGTCAAGGCGAAGTTTGTTACGTATTGACAGCGATTCTCTGCGATCATTATAGTACCCCTCTAGAGAATCTGATACAGCGCTTAGATGGACAAACTAGCATCCATACGTAAATGGTGGTCATGAACAATTCAAACTCTCAAACATATTTCTGCTTTCAAAATGCAAGCACAGGAACTCACGTTGAAGTTGAAGGACCGGGGTTATCCCGAAAAAATCTTGAAAAAGAGCTGCAAAAGGGCCCGAAACCAAAACAGGGATGCACTCCTAAAAGAGAACGTGAAAAATAATAAGGATATGATTCCTCTCACATGTGTGACCACCTATAACGCAGCTTCTAATGCAGTGAGCAAATCCATTAACAGGCATTGGAACATTCTAATGAGCAATAACCACGACTGGGAAAAACCCTTGTTCTCATACAAGAGAGCAAGGAGTATCAAGGACACACTTGTACACACCCGTCCAATTCTGTTTTTTCCTACAGAATTTAGTAGCCCAGGAAATACCAGGAGGCCAATCGGTAGAACCGTAAGTTTTACCAATAGCACGATTCCACAGGTTAGGGTGCGCCTTAGCGTGCGCATACCACCGTGGAATTTCAACTGGTCCTGAAGAATGCTTAGCTAACTTGCAATACAAGCAGAAACATGTTGACCATATCTTTTCACTGATTTTAAAATCTGACAACCTTGGTTATCCTAACCAGCCAGTCTTTGTCCGTCCCCCTTGATTTTTAATGGTCGCTGGTTTACCTACAATAAAAAATTGTTATTGGTTAAAACCATCCACCTTTTAATTCCCATTTTCCACCACTATTCCCCCAAGAAACCAGCTCCGCTGTAACTCAGGCGTCGTAGCACACCAGGGAGGCATTTGGCCTCCTTGGTGGGAACCCGATGATGAAGCATGTCACCAACCAGGTTGGTGAGTGAGGGTTCTTTTATAAAAAAAAAATTGTTTTCCCACGCTGTTTTATTAAATTAGCTCTATCAGTCTAATGTTAATCACTCTTTCGTTGTTTATACAAGTGTATTAGGGGGAACAAGAGTGATCCTCTCCCTCTCCCTCTCTTTGTTGTTTTGGTGTAGTAGACCTAGCCATAAAATACTTTATTCGCACCCATAGCGGAAAAAGTGTAAATGTTTTTTCTCTGGTCGTGCAATACTTTCCTCTTACTATTAACTTTGGCAATTGACAACCTAGATCATCTTCAATTTCAAGGATATTTATTTTCTGTATATTCAAACGCATAAACAGCTGGATGTCCATGCCAACGAACTTTATTTACAAACCCTTTCCACTACAACCGCTTGTTCCCAAAAGGTGTTCACAAGTCCATCGTTTTTTTATTTATTTTCTACCACTATGTTCATAGGTTCCCACACAATGATCGGCATGTCACATGAATTGACAAAGTTCGCGGGGGCCATCTTTTAATGTATAACAAAACCGGCCATCGTAACCTTCTAGTTTATATTCACACCCTATAAAAATTTCTGATATCATAAAGAGTGCGTTTTAATGAATTATAATTTCCCCAAAAAACAGGTACTTTATTCACGAACACCAAAGAGAAAGTTCGCCATCACCAACCTGGTGAGTACATGGACTTGAACACTGGACCTTATTCCATTCTATAAGGTCGTTCAATCCAATCTGATCACTTTTCTCTTGAAAAATCCAGAGTGCCTCTTTGGAAACCAGGCTCCTCTCCGTGTTCTGCGGGTCCCCCATTACTTTCTCCAGTACAAACCAGGTGAAAGAATGATTCTGCTCACGACAATGCTGTACTAATTTGGTAGTTAACTTCCCTGCTCTAATGGTGCTTAGATGTTCCTGCACTCTAATTTTAACCTTCCTAGTTGTAAGCCCTATGTAGTGTAGACCACATTGGCATGTCAACCTGTACACCACATTAATGGTATTACAATTACTGAAACGCTTCAGGTGTCATACCCTGCCAGAGTTCAGGGTCACGTTTAGTGTCTTCTTAGTAAGTTTACACATGGAACATGTTCCACAAGGATAGTGCCCTGGAGAAATAGTGGTTTCTTTTTGTTCTTGTTGCGATCTCAACCGAGTATGTGCCAATCTGTCCTTTAAATTACCTGACCTTTTAAATGCAAATCTTGGTGGAGGCATTTTAAATTCAGTGGTGGAGAGTAATGCCCAGTGGTTCCTTATGGATTGACGTATCCGGGACGCTAGTCATCCTTAATCTCTTCATTTTTTTCCAGTAGTACACTGCGGGAGTATTCAAAGCTCTTTTCTTAGCTTGATTGATTATTCTACAGGGATACTTCCTCTGTTTAAATTTCTCACACAACCCCTCTGATTGTTCAAGGTATGACGCAGTGGTCGAGCAGTTCCTGCAGTACCGCAGGAACTGGCCCATTGGCAGATTGTCTCTGAGCTCCCTGGGGTGGAATGATTGATACAGCAAAAGCGAATTCCTATCAGTCGCTTTCTGATGAACTCCGGTACACAATGTGTTACCTTCCACTGAGATGTCCAAGTCAAGGTATACAGCCTTCTGGCTACTATATATCCAGGTAAATTGTAGATTGGCATCTTGATGATTCAGCCAATTGAGTAATTCCAAAAGTACTTCCTCACCACCAGACCATATGCAGAGCACATCATCTATATATCGCTTCCAGAGGCGTAAATTCCTCTGGAAGGGATTAGACTGATGGTAAATGATGTGGTCTTCGAACTGGCCTACATAGATGCAGGCCAGTCTGGGCGCAAAAGTTGCGCACATAGAAGTCCCTGTGGTTTGCAGGTATAACTCTTCTTTGTAGCAAAAACAATAACGGGTGAGTACCAATTCAATGCACTGCAGTACAAAGGATTGTGGTGTAGCATAGAACCACTCTTGTTCCCCCAAGGCCCGTGCTGCTGCCACCAGCATGGGGTATACAAGTGTAAAGCGATTCTATGTCAATTGTCACTAGGAATTAGCAAGATGGATCAAACTGAATATCTTTCAAAATATTTAAGACCTCAGTAGTATCTTTGATGAATGACTGTTGTTGTATCACTGACTCTCTAAGAAAAAAGTTTAAAAGTAGTTTCAAAAGTATGACAGATTATAGGGTTAGATGCCGGTAAATTGAAGCAGTGACCGTAGCAGCCTTACAATTGAAGATTCTATGATAGGAACGGTTTTCACACAAGTGCAATTGACCGTAAGATAATGAAGGAATCTGCACATATGAAATAAGTAACTGAGAGCAGTGCAGTTCGAATGGGTGGGGTGCCGATAAAGTTTATCGGTGCTTGTCGTCGTCTTACTATAAAAACTCTGAATACGGGAGCAGCCTCAGTATAAGTGTTTTTTGACCGTGAGAAAGAGAAAAGTGTTTGTTTGTTGTTGTTTTTATTGACAATTTTACTACTCTATAGATTCACACTATGGCAGAGTGTAATCATTTCGAGAAGACTCACGGATGGAGTTTTGCTCAATGAGTGACATAAGAGAAGAGCTGGTATGAAGGCCTGTGGCTTGTTTATGGTAATGTAATATATGTGTATTGAGTAGCCTTGGATAAGTTTGGAACAACCATTGAGAGTGATTGGCTATGTATCTGTTTTTGTTTTTACATTTGACAGTCCCTGTAAGAAGAAAGTCACGGTGTCCATTACTGGTGCTAGACGACCTCACTGCCCTGATGAAATTGCCCCAAAAATTGCAGTGGCAATGAAACATGTCGGTTCAGTATGAAGCGGTATGCATAAATTGCAATCGGTTTTAATTTGAATAAGTGCACAAGTGAATAATAAAGTTGACTTTGGCTAATGTTCTACTTATTTCTATTTTAATATTCACATGGTCGTGTTAGTGGTGTGTGATATATTCACTTCACGTTTTCTTAGCACCATTTCCGTTAAGACAAGATGGCTACCAATGATGAAACAAGTAGGCATAGCTGGTGAGTACCAATCAGCAAGCTCTATTGGTGGTGCGCATGTGAGGGGCCATCCTGCCATTTTTTTTGAGTTTGTATATAGATTGAGGTGATTTATGTTCGATATTTTTTCATAGCTACACCCCTGTATGCCGGCCAGGGGGATTGTGGTTCAGTGATTGTCATCTGTAAAAACAATAATTACAAGTTTTTAAAAATTTAAGGCATTAAAGTGGAAGGTCACCACCTCGGAATACAATAAGAGGGGTGTATATGCAGATAAAAGTTATGGAACCCTTCCCTCCACTTATATAATTGTTCTTAAAAAGAGATGCCTTGAAGACCAGATCTTGATGTATTAATATTACACTCTCTTGAACCAGGACACACTTCTAGCCACTATCTCGGTGCCTCCACGGCCACTACCAAGATACCATTCACTGTAGTGACTGTCCATAGACTACATTCGTATGGAATGCGGAACTTCCACCCTGGGTGTCTGTTCCTTATGGAATGCAATCTCCTGACTTTATTGTGGATGCTTTGGCTCACCAGCATCAACTGTATCTCTGATTGGTCACTTTACTTCTGTCTTGAGTGCTTTTGGGGTAAAAACTTGACGTTTCTACCCTGAGCTTGTCAGGATGGTGTCTCGGCTGAGGTTCTCCAACACCAGTGTGAGAGGAGAGCGTTTGGTGATGTAGTGTAGCGTGTTCCTGTATACTCTCAGGAATCTTTGCAAGGCTGTTTTATGATTCGATTCCCCATCCGTAGCTAAGCATATACATGAGGTATTCAAGATCCGTGTTCACTTGCGGCCACTGGGGCACCGTGACATTCCTCTTCCTTATCCCCAAATGTTCAAGGACGTCACTGAACTCACCCCCGTCCTTTGGGAGACAAAATGTGGTGAGGATTTTCTGTAGCACCAGTCCTACTTTGCTAAATGGCGTGGATTCAATTATATCCACTACCGGGTGCTTGGAGTATCTATCAAAAAACAAAGAGGGAGTGTCCCCAGACTTAACGTCCTAAGGTGCTGTAGAAATGGAGAGAGATATGGTAAAGAAAGGATTCTTTCTTTATTTAAGAAACCCCTCACTCACCAACCTGGTTGGTGACATGCTTCATCATCGGGGTCCACCCAAGTGACCGAGTGCCACTTAGGTGTGCTTCGACGCCTGTAACTACAGCGGAGCTGGGTTTTTTGAAAAGTGAAAGGGTGTTGTAAGTGAGTGAGTTAAAATTGTCTTTGTATTACTCCCTAAAAAAAAATTATTTGGAGTCACAAGACACAATTTAAAACCTGGTGAGATACTTGTATTGGCTAAATTGACCAAGAAGTATCAGTGATTTCGTGAAGATATGGTCAACATATTTCAACCTTAAGAATTGACAGTGCAAGGTTTTTATCAGGACCAAGTGTGTGAACCGGGAGGTCTACGAACGCTAAGGCGCACCCTTCCCAGATTCAAAAGAAAGCCAGACCATCTACTTACGGTTCGGCACCCTTACAGCCTTCTGTGTAAGTAAAAAAGATTTATGGGAAACTAAATGAAGTTTCACCCCATGGAAACCGTGGGGGGGCTGGTTTTAGATGCATTTTCAAATAACTCTGGAGCCCGCCGGAATACCTGCAGTGGGGCCTCACGGAATCCCAAGGATGTATCTATCCACAATGACCAGGGTTAAGTGGCCATCCGGGAAACTTCCAAAGTCTGAGCTGACCCTTTATTCATTCCTCTACTCTGTTCTCCTCTGTGATGAGAGGTGCCGTTACACTCTTGCCCCCAGTCAGTTGGCATGCAAGGCAGTTCCTGATCATGTTATCAAACATGGTATCGAGCCCAGTGAACCATACCGTTTCTCTTAGGTGAGACTTGGTTTTTGTGGTTCCTTGATGGCTTTCATGCGGTAACTCTACTACCTTCTGGTGTAGCAATTTTGACATCATGATCCAGTGGCACCTCAGTAGCAGGTCACCGGCTGTAAAAACTCTGTTCATCTCATACTCTACACAACTGCAGCAGCTGTTCTTTGTCTGTTCTTTCTACCCACTGATTCATATCACAAAGAAACTTCCCCCACACCCGAACCTGGATGGTGGTGATGGTCTTTTGGAAAACTTCATTGTCTTGGGTTAATTGGCTGATCTCGCTGTGGTAAACACTTTGGGAAATGCACTGTGGCTAATAGTCTGCATGTAGTCCTCTACAGCGGATTCTCTGTCTCTTTGATCAACACTCAGTGGGGTGGGATGCCTTGAGAGGAAGTCTG
Organism: Triturus cristatus; assembly: GCF_964204655.1. Taxonomy (NCBI): domain Eukaryota; kingdom Metazoa; phylum Chordata; class Amphibia; order Caudata; family Salamandridae; genus Triturus; species Triturus cristatus. The sequence goes on along the minus strand of NC_140582.1, from coordinate 1,196,506,018 downwards.
CTGGGTTCTTTGCACTTGGTCTGTACTGCTGCAGCTGTACTGCCCATCTCTCAATGTGAGGTAGAGGCTGTTTCTTTGAACAACGCGGCAAGTGGCTTGTGATCCATGATCACCTTGAAGTTCCTTCCACTAAGGTATAGATGGAAATGGGTGCACCCCCACCTTAAAGCTAGCTATTCCCTTTCAATTTGGGTGCATTCAGTCTCGGTGGCTGTAACGGTTCAGCTGGCAAAAGCGAGGGGAATGCACAAGCCTGGTGCTTTTTCGTGTGTTGCCACTGCTCTGAAACCAACTTGACACGCAACCACTATCTAGTTCTGTGGCTTTGTGGGTGTCAAAGTAGGCCATTGTGGTTTTGGTCAGAAGTGCCTGCTTGTTGCTCTCGAATGCTGCCTCTTTCTTAAATCCCAATGACCATTGGACTTAGGACTTTTTCAAGTCTCTCAGCAGCTCCAAGAGCTAGATTTAGCAGGAAAGGTCCGCAGTAGGTTGCCATACCTTGGATACTACGGATCCATGGTGCAGTGGCTTGCTGGATACCTTCAGACTTCTGGTGGTCTATTTTCTGTCTTTCGTGAACATGCATCTGAAGAAAAAAAAGGAGTATTTGTTGCAGTACAGGGTCAAACCATGATCGATCAGATGCTGCAGGATTGCCCGCAGATGCTGGTGGTGTTCCTCCAGGGTTATTGAGTAGATGAGTATATCACACTAATGTGTATTACCCTCCGAAGCCCTGGGAGAGTGTCCCGTATGGTCTTCGAAAGTCTTCTGCGGCCAACAAAACCCAGAAACTGAGACACTTGTATATCTCCTGAAGCCTAGATGTGTTCAGAAGGTAGTGAGTTACCAACTCTCTGGGTCTAACATCAGTTAGTAGTATCCTGAGTTGAGGTCCAGCTTGGGAAAACATTGAGTTCCACTGAGGTCTGCTATGATATCATTCATTGTGTGGGCTATGTGCCTTTCTTGTTTAATTGCTTGGTGCGGTAAGTGCATGTATTTCCACAACTGGATTGCTCCCAGTTGATTGTTTCACTATGCTATACCCATTGGGTGGGGCCTGACAACCTTTCAATGACATTGAAGCATTCCAGCTCACCCATTTCTTTCTCTACCATGGGCTGGGATAGAATGGCACCAATCTGTGCCTGAGTGCTATTGGTTTAACTGATTTGTCTATGCGTAGCTTGACAGGTATTCCTTTCAGGTATCAGAGACCTTGGAACAGTTGTTACATTTTTCCAACATGCGGTCTACCTGCAAGCTTTGACGGTCCACACGAACAAGGCTAGTTCAAGATTATCTGCCCTGTGGCATCTTAGCAGTGTTATCTCCATTTGTCTAGTGATGTGAAATCTGGTGGGGACTTCTCCTTTACCATGCCACACTACTACATCAACGGCTCCCGTTAATGAAAGCGGTCATCTGTTTTGGTGGATATTAGTGATGGATGTAGCTTCAGAGGCTGATATTGCTCCAAACTCATGCCATTCACCAATGCCCCATGTCGAGCGGGCCTTGACTTCTGAGCCTGTCACCATTTTCTCACTCACAGGCTGGGGCTTTTTTCTTACACATGGTTATGTGGAACGACATGGGGAAACCTACTGTCTATCGGTGATGTCAGTCTGTTCATTGCCATAGGCCCATGTAGTATGGTGGTGTGTGCCTTTGTGGTTCTCCTTCCTCTAGGTGTTGACTGCAGGTCTCTGAGAAGGGTACTTTCTTTCCTGGTGTTCCAAGCCCCCTGTCTGCACCACGGCAGACACTACTGAAATGGCTTGTCTTTCCGCACCACATGCAGGTTTTGCTGGGTGAGGGACAAGACTCCAGCAGGAAGGCTTCCGTGCCACAAATTCAACAGCGCTGACTGGAACTCCAGTCCGTCATGTTGGTGAGACGTGGAGAAGGTCAGCCTCTCAGGATGTCCATGGCTTTGAAGTACTGGGTTTTTCAGAACCAACCCAGCGGTGCCAGGGAACACACCCGAAGACTTCGAGTTCTTCCTGTTTCAGACTACAGAAACACAGAGTCTTCTAGGTGAAGTCAAAGATCGTATTTATTGGCTGCAGACCAATCACAGGTATCCGAGAAGTACAGCACGGTGTATGTTCTCAGGAGACTGCTCCCGAACCAAAAACCAGTCTTTACTTATATACACAAAATTACGCTCTGGGCAACACCGCCCCTATTTTACAAGTGGTCATTCACATATTTTCGCTTCAAAGAAACAGTAAAGTCATGATGATGTTCCCACATTTCAGCTCAGTAAGCCCACAATTATTTACCCAGCGAGGCTCAGAACACTCATCAGATATCAGCAGCCCCCAATAAATTCGGCACCTCCTCCTCGTAAAGTAGGTCATAAAGTAGGAAACAGAGTCAGGTGTGAGAGAGATTAGTCAGGGTTCATGTGGGAAGAACGACTTTATGGTGTGTTGAAGTCCTGATGCTAATCCCATTTGGCCGCTGTAAAAGGAACCGGCCGGAGATGAGTGACCTCGGGCATTGGAGTCAGTTTGCACAGGTCACAAAGGAGTCACAGGAGGTGTACGTGTCCTTTAGGCCTAGCCATGGCCTTAGTGCAGCCTATGTGAGGGCAACCACAAAATGGCTACCGCTTTAAAATGGAACCCGAGGCCATGGTATGTAGTATCGTGTACATGGTGAATTCATCGGTGAAACATGACGAAAACACTCATACATACCGGATTAGTCATTTGCGTTTCGCTGATACCAAAATCGGCATGGTAGGACCATGCCCCCTACATGGTTCCGAAATTTACAGTACCACAGACCCTCCTTTTGCCCTTACATAGGCAATAACTATACTAATCTGAGTCCAGATCTATATTCATGAAGTCATGGAGATGTTGCTGTAGCATCATCTTATTGCTTAGCTCGTCCCTTGATACAGGTCTCCTTACACATGATGTAACACAGAGGCTACATATAACAGGAGCACACTGTATACATAGACAGAACAGGAAAAGAATGGCTAAGATCATCCCAGTGACTACTAGAATCTTCCATCCCCAAGCTGTTATCAGTCCCCAGAACCACCCCATCATCGACCAATCTCCTTTTTCCACGTGAATGGATTCGGAAATCTTATGCAGTTTGGAGATGGCTTGATAGACTGTCGGAGCGGTATCTGGTATGAAAATACAACAGCTTGATTGGATAACCTTACATACCCCACCACGGTCTGCAAGTATTACATCTAGAACCATACGGTTCTGCAACGTCATAAGGCGATCCGCTTGGAGCTCAGCTGTCAAGTTACCAAGGGCACCAGCCGTTACATTAACAGTGGTTTCCACTACACGAGTCAGTTGTCTCAGATTCCTACTATTAACCATTGGTCCCCAAAACGGCAGGAAACCCAAGAAGAAGTCTCCCGCTTCCTGACCGGCAGTATCCTCCTGACTAACAACGCCTCTCACAACTCTGGTCTTGTGATAATCAAAGGCGGCAGTAAATGTCGGCGGCAGCAAATTTACAACATAACATGTGCCCGAGAAATCAGGGGGCAACCATGTATATGCTCGGTCATTGCAAACAAAGTATGTACCCTTGGCAGCCAAAAACACAGGGGAAAACTGTGATGGAAAGGTGTACGTTTCAGTACAGTCACTTTTCCCTAGTTGAGCTCTTGGATTCTGACCATTGCCTTGTAAACAGAACCGACCTATGTGGGGTACGACCCAAATTGGGGATGAACTCTTACGCTGTTTCTCGCCTAGACTAATGCTATACCCCGTCGCGTTCCAACCTACATAAGCTTGCAACTCATCCTTGGGAATAGATGAATATGCATCTATGTCTCTGCTCATATCAGCAACTCCTTTCACCAAGGCCTTATTGTTCCTGCTAGGTCTAGTGGAACGCGGTGGTCACGGGGAATATGTCTCAAGTGCGAAGAGAAACATAGTCTGGAATGCCCATGATGACCCATTATAGCTAAACGGCAGCACTAGATATGGGATACCTTTATTAATGGTATGTGGCATCAAACCACACACCCAGCAATTTGTTGTATTCATAACTAGTTGGTGCTGGTGCAGAAGTTGAATAAACGAATTGTTTAAGAACTCAGAACGTCTAGCTTGTTCATGTTCAGGGAGAGGGTGAAAAGAGTGTGAGGAAACAGCAGGAGGAGGTATGGGCTGTACAGTGGGTGCAAAAGATACTTGAAAAGACAATAATACATAACCTACAGAAAACATCACCATGCTAAATAGTACAAACAGACATAATATTACAAAACGTTTGCTATTCATTACTTTACATATTCTGCTCTTAAAATTCATTTCCTCATCAGGTCTCTCCATCTCGAAAAACTCCATCCTCTAATCGTGCTGTTCGCGGCGGATGAGTGTCTTCTGCTAAGGAGTACACCTGTCAGTCCAGGGAACGCCCTAGACCAACCAGAACCTTTGACCTAACGTCTCCGGCTTGTACCCCAAAGTCTTGGCACCGCGACCCTACAGCTGAACCCGGATGGTGGTTCGAAAAACAAAAAATAAAGAGTGTCTTAGATGAGAGAGCTGTACTATCTAAAAAATATCAAAGGAAAAGAATTTTATTTTTCCATAGGCCTCGACCTTAAATTGTAGCAATTTCTTGTAGGTACTGTCTGGTCTTGAAACAAGAGTTCAGGCTCTGTGGTGTCCGATCTATTTGATGGTGGCACAGCTTCTTGCAGAATGTCGTCACTTTCCTGCTCAGAGCTTGCTCCTTTCACGCGTGCATCGCTAAATGGCACGGATCGAGGCACAGTGTCAGTCTCAGAACCAGCGATACCCTCCTGGACCCACCAGTCATACGGCAGAGGCAAAGGGACCCTCTTACAATGTACGCCGTGAATCCAGTTCTTTTTCCCTTTCACTCGAACAGCTGATCTTGTCGAGATAAGGACGAGGTGAGGGCAGGTCCAGCGGGGCTCATCATTTTTCGTCCTCTTGAAATTTCTGATCAGCACCCACGATCCAGGATTGATAGGATGTCCTGGAGCTTCAGAGGCCTGAGGCAGAGTATCGTGGACCTGTTGGTGTAAGACACGCAATTTAGCCGTCAATTCATACAGGTAATCAAGCAGTACTGGATGTTCGATCTCACTGAATTTTGTTGGCCTTGGCACTCCCCATACATTGGCTGGACGGCCAAACACGATTTCATACGGACTAAGTCCCACTCGTGAATGCACAGTCATTCTTGTTGATAGGAGTGCTAAGGGCAGGGCGTCAGGCCATTTGAGACCAGAACTCGCTTGGATCTTGGCCAATTTGAGCTTCAATGTGCCATTATAGCACTCTACTAGTCCAGCTGATTGGGGGTGATTTGCAGCGTGGAATTTCTGCTTAATGCCTAATCCCTCACATACATTCTTCATCACTCGGCCCACAAATTCACTCCCATTATCACTCCAGACCATTCTCGGCATTCCAAACCTAGGGAAAAATTCTTTGACAAGGGCTTTAGCGGTGGATAACGCAGTATTGTCTTTTAGGGGATATGCTTCTATCCACCTTGAAAAAGCGCAAACAACAACAAGTACATATTTCAGATTGTTGCACCTTTCCATGTGGATGAAATCTAGCTGAAAAACCTCGAACGGATACGTTGGAGGCGCAAAATGACCAGCTGGAGTTGGGGTTCCCCTACCAGGATTGTATTTCAAACATACCATGCAATTTTTGACCACATTCTCTGCACACTTGGGAATTCCAGCATTCTGCCATACTGGAGCTAACAACTTACAAATCCCTTTCACACTGATATGCGCCATTCCATGTGCCATCGTAACCACTGGAAGCACATATGCATCAGGTAACAACCATCGCCGGTGCTCTGACAAATCAACCCAACAACCATTTTCATCCAATCTACCCTTACTTTCTCTCCACATTCTCAATTCTTTCTCTGTGGCTTCAGCTTGAAGGGACTTCACACTCTCTATCGTGTCTTCACACATTCCAGCATCACCAACCCATCTTGCAGGGCCTGCAACATACATTCGATTCGTCACATCTTTTGCTGTTTCGTTCGCGATTTCGTCAGCAAATGCATTACCACGACCAACATCATCAATAACCTTCTTGTGTGCACTGCATTTCACAATCGCGACTTGTAACGGTAAGGTCAGTGATTCAAGGAGATCATTCACCAACTGACCATTCTGAATCTTAGTTCCATGCGAAGTCAGGAACCCACGTTCTTTCCACAGACGCCCAAAACTATGGGCCACGCCAAAGGCGTACTGACTGTCAGTATATATGTTTACCTTTATTCCTTTTTGACAACACGCATGCTCTTGTAAGTGCCATTAATTCTGCTGCTTGAGCCGAATTATGTGGTATACGTGCGGTTTCAACAATCGTGTGCAAAGTCGTGATGGCATATGCAGCAGTCGTATCACCATTCGGAAGCTTGAAGCACGAACCATCCACCCACAAGGTACCATCACACTCAACCAGGGGAGTATCTTTAAGATCCACTCGCCCTTTTGTTTCTTCTTCTGTTCTGAACAGACAATCATGCTGTTCAATCTCATCTGTGTCTGCTGAAATCGGTAATAATGTAGCTGGATTCAACGTGTTGCACCTCTTTATGTGCACATGACTCGCTAGCAGTGTCAACTCATACCCTGACAGACGAGCACTAGTTAAGTGCTGTGTCTTGGTCCTGTTTAACAATGTGTCCACTGCATGTGGAACCATTACAATCAGCGTGTTATTCATTACTAACCCAGCAGACTGTCGAATAGACACAGCTGCTGCCGCTGTGGCTCTCAAGCAACTTGGCAATGCCTTAGCTACTGGATCCAAAGTCGACGAAAAATACGCGCATGGACGAAGTCTGTCTCCAAAAGACTATGTCAACACTGACAACGCACAACCTTCTTTCTCGTGAACATACAATGTAAAAGGTTTACTGTAGTCGGGGGTACCCAACACAGGAGCTGAACATAATGCACTACGCAATTCTGAAAAACTTTTCTGACACTCTTCAGACCATGGGACGGGATTCGGTGTATCTTTACATGTTAATGCTATCAAAGGTTTTGCCAGCAAAGAAAAACTCGAGATCCACTGCCTACAGTATGAAGTAATACCCAAGAAAGCGCGCACTTCTCTCTGTGTTCTTGGCACGCTCAATTGTGCAATGGCCTGAATTCTCTCTGGGGTCAGTTTCCTTCCCTCCTTCGATAAGAGATGACCTAAGTAGGTCACTTCTTGTCGACAATATTGCAGTTTTGAGAGAGATACTTTGTGATGAAAGGCAGACAAGTGACGCAACAATGACAATGTAGCTTCTTTACAAATCTCCTCAGTATCCGCGGCGATTAGTAAATCGTCAACATATTGGATAAGGGTAGCACCACTAGGTAAAACAATTTCATCAAGCTGCGCTTTTAAAGCCTGACTGTATATTGATGGACTTTCACAGTAGCCCTGTGGAGCACGTTTAAAGCGGAAGCTTCGTCCTCCTAAACTGAAACCAAAAATATCCCTACTCTCCTCTGCAATCGGGATGCTAAAGAAAGCATTCTTTAAATCGACCACTGAGAACCAAGCAGCGGAAGCTGGAATCATAGTTCACAAGGCAGTTATATCAGGGACAACTGGAAATTGTGGCACAACTATCTTATTAACCTCTCTAAGATCGATCACAAACCTGTAAACAGGTGGCTGAGAGGGGTCAGTACGTTTTAAAACAGGTAAAACAGGACTATTGCAAACGTTGCCTCTTGTCTCTTCAATTACATCCTTTTCAATCAAATCATAGATGATCGCTAACAACGCTTTCTCACCTTCATTAGAGATCTTGTACTGGGGAATGCGTGGCAATTTAACATTGGCTTTCAAAGTGACCACATATGGCGGTATTTCCAAGAGACCCACATCATTAGGACCAGTAGCCCAAAGGACATCCGGAAGAGACAACAATTCGGCTGGCAGTTTATTCTTCGACAAATACATTGGAGAAACCACTTCCCTACCCAGTGTAAGTTGTACTCCCGAGGGGGAACAATATAATGTTGCATGTAATCTCTTTAACAAATCCAATCCTAACAGGTTTTCACCACATCCTGTCGTTAGGATGAGGGGTGCTTTCAGCTCACAAGGTCCAACGGAAAGGGGAATAGGACTAGAGATCGGGTTCCTAACCGGGGCGCCAGAAAAACCTACTGAAACATTCATTTCGCCAGACAAAGGCGCGCCCGGGAGTTTTGAGTGCATAATTGAACTCTTTGCAGCACCAGTATCCAACAAAAAGGATTCTGACACACCTGCTGTAGTTACCTTAACATACGGTCCACTCTGATCCACTGGTACTGAAACAACTCCCTCTCTTTGTCTACGGCTGTCCTAGTAATCATTACCTTCTGCATTCCCATCTTCTGCATAATAGTCATTATTATAGTACTGAGCTGTTCTACCAGTTACATTGGCCTGCTGATCAAAACTGTTCATCGTATTTTGAGGCGGAAGAGGACGCGCGTTCTGGGGAACATTCCCACGCCCTCTACCTCTGGGAGCTTGCTGACCACCTCTACCTCTCGCGCCATAAGCATTATTCGTGCGCTGCAACAATATAGGGCAACTATATTTAAAATGACCTTCTTGTTTACAATATGAACATTGATTGGGACCTACAGGAACACGCTGTTGTGAATACTCGAATCTTTGCATGTTTCTCTGAAACTGCTGAGGTTGCTGATAGTTACTCTGGCCTTGCTTATAGTTATTCTGATCTCCACGTGGCGGGTAAGCTTGCTGTAAAAGAACCTTCGTTTTTAACTCTTTTGTTTTCTTGTCTGCTCTATCTTTCTCATCTTTATCCCTATTTTCGTAATACTGTGCAGTAGCCACTATTTGCGCTGATGAGGAAACAGCCCAAGAACTCTCTGAATCTTTTAACTTCTTGCACAACTCGGGAAGCAAATTATGCACAAATTTATCAACAAATAATCGTTGACCACCTTTTGTACTCATGTCTTGACCACTGTGGTTGATAAATGTCTCTTCAAATCTGGTGAAGAAATCAGACACTGTTTCATCTTTCTTTTGTTTGCATGCGGATAATTTATCCCAATTCACACGCATTGCCGGCATCAAAGTTTTCATATAATTAATTATTCTACCAGGGAGTAATGCTACTAAGGGCTCAGGTTTTGCACCACCAACTTGTGCAGTGTCTGTAGCAATGATATTAGCCCATGTGCCACCTAGTTCTGCAACATGATCTGCATTACGAATCAATCCCCACAAAGGCTGCGGAACAACATTCCCGAACAACATATCTATGTCAGCCAGATTCATGACACATGATTCTGCAGTCTGTGATAACTCCTTATAATATCCTGCAGGATTTTTACGGGGGTCAGGCAATGTCTGCTTAAGCGCTAAAACTTCTGATCGCTTCCAAGGAACATGTACCCAAACACGCTGGAAATGAGGCAGCACAGCTGGATTAGCATTTGCATCACCAGGTCTCCAAACTGGAGGAACCTCACGCATCGGGTATTGGTGCGCTTTTACCTGTTTCCCTACAGGGAATTCCTGTTCAAACAACGACTGATGACATTCCCCATTCCTGAAAGACAACAATGTCGCAACTGCTTTTTCAACGTCAGAACCGTCGATCGCGCCTTTTCCAAATTCAAACCTTAATTGACACAACTCCTGCGGGCTTAAATCTAAACCGTTATCTTCCAATTCCTCACAGAGGAATTCACACATTTTCTCAAAGACGTATCTCTGTTGTGGTGCTTCCCATTGATGAAAAACATTCACAACAGACTCTACATCATATCTGGAAGGATAAACAATCCATCTACTTGCCATGCGGTCCAGTTCTTCTTTCTCTCTCGGACCAGGCATGTGACTACGTAACTACTTACGTTGTGAACCAGGGGTCGTACTAGATGACCCAAAGAGTGGCGATATAAGGCTAGTGACCACACTAGCTATTCGTTGTCGTGTAGAAGGAGAAGGTGAGGCAAGAACAGGGGGAAAGACAGAGGGAAGAAAAACGGGTGCAGGTACAGGTACAGGGGTCGTATCAGGAAGAGCGCCAAGGGGGGCAGCTGATGCACCAGGTAAAGTTGCGGGAAGCGCAGAAGGGATAGGCAGCGAAATCGGCGGCCCTTGAGAGGGCTGCGCCGTAGGCATAGGAGCCGGCTGAGGAGGAGCTGGCGGCTGCAGTAAAGCTTGTGGCAAATTAACTAGAGGCTGTACATTTAAAGGTTGCGGAGGCGCTGTAGCACTCTGCGCATACGGGGGTGGCGAACTCAGCAAATGTGACATTAGGGGATCTTTCTCCTTTTCTTTTGACGCATCCTGCTGAAAGGGTGGCAAAACTGGGTAACATTTATCAATCACTAATTCACGTTGCCTGCGCAACTGTTCATTCATTTGTTCGTCTTCATTATCTTTAAACTGCAAGTCTGCTTGCATTACCGACATACCTTTCTCTCTTTTATTTCTCTTTGCCAATTTAATTTCTTTCTGTTTGGCTTCCTTTCGCCATAGGCAGAAAGAATCAAACATCGCCGGCCAGGCTTTCTTATTAAATAATTTAACTTCTAAGTTATCTAGGACCTCTGTGTCGAAACTACCATTTTGGGGCCATTTTAAAACACCATCCTTCCTGGTGTATCGGATCCATGCTTCATTATACGTAATGGGGCCCACGCCATGTTTTACATAAAGCTCATAAGTTGGAGTTCCAATTGGAGAACCCGGACACGAATCCTCTAATCAGGAGTCCCTATTACAACCCAAACAAAACAAATTTCCAAATATACTAGAACCAGGCATCGTCGCTCACTAGTCTAGTTTCAAACTTCAAAGGATTATCGAATATGATAGTCTCGTGAATACACGAGTCCTTCGGCTTTGGCACTTGCAAGTTCCAAATCAAAGCGATCCCGAAGGGATACCAAACCAAGAACCAAACTAAGAACTGGGAGACGCTCCACTTCGATATCGATGACGTCACCAGAAGACTCGTCTATTGTTTCGCTCTACCAAATCATCAAGGGTCCAAAACAGGGCGATAGTCAGGGCAGCAGTCCTTTGTAGCCGTCAGGACGCGGAGAACCTCGCGGTAAAGACTTTCGGACCACGTCGACATGCAGGGGTCGATGAAGTGGCGGCCTTCCTCCAGAATTTTCACACTAAGCTCCTCACAAACCTCTGGCTTGGACCGGTACCGCTGAAATCGCCCCACGTTGGGCACCAACTGAAGTACTGGGTTTTTCAGAACCAACCCCGCGGTGCCAGGGAACACACCCGAAGACTTCGAGTTCTTCCTGTTTCAGACTACAGAAACACAGAGTCTTCTAGGTGAAGTCAAAGATCGTATTTATTGGCTGCAGACCAATCACAGGTATCCGAGAAGTACAGCACGGTGTATGTTCTCAGGAGACTGCTCCCGAAACAAAAACCAGTCTTTACTTATATACACAAAATTACGCTCTGGGCAACACCGCCCCTATTTTACAAGTGGTCATTCACATATTTTCGCTTCAAAGAAACAGTAAAGTCATGATGATGTTCCCACATTTCAGCTCAGTAAGCCCACAATTATTTACCCAGCGAGGCTCAGAACACTCATCAGATATCAGCAGCCCCCAATAAATTCGGCACCTCCTCCTCGTAAAGTAGGTCATAAAGTAGGAAACAGAGTCAGGTGTGAGAGAGATTAGTCAGGGTTCGTGTGGGAAGAACGACTTTATGGTGTGTTGAAGTCCTGATTCTAATCCCATTTGGCCGCTGTAAAAGGAACCGGCCGGAGATGAGTGACCTCGGGCCTTGGAGTCAGTTTGCACAGGTCACAAAGGAGTCACAGGAGGTGTACGTGTCCTTTAGGCCTAGCCATGGCCTTAGTGCAGCCTATGTGAGGGCAACCACAAAATGGCTACCGCTTTAAAATGGAACCCGAGGCCATGGTATGTAGTATCGTGTACATGGTGAATTCATCGGTGAAACATGGCGAAAACACTCATACATACCGCATTAGTCATTTGCGGTTCGCTGATACCAAAATCGGCATGGTAGGACCATGCCCCCTACATGGTTCCGAAATTTACAGTACCACAGCTTGAGTTTAATGGCCAGGAGCCTCCCAGGCTTCTGCACTGCTGGGATCTTATACAGCACCACTTCCATTTCCACTGTGTGGGACGCTGACAGATCGTGAGAGTGCGCTATGATGGGGATGTTTTCTATGCGGATACCAGGCTGGTGTATTATGAGGCCTCTAATTGTGAAGGACCTGCACCCTTGAATTAGTTGCACACTGACCTCCTTGACCTGGTGGCCTTTGGTGCAGGTGCTTGTCAACTCCTATAGTCACATTTAGAAGGCTTCAATGGCCTCCCCTTCTTGCTGTAGTGCCTGACGCAGTTTGAATTGTGGCTGAAATGCACAAAGTGGTGAAGTGGCGACCTCTTGATGATGCCATTATTGTCTTGTGTGGCTCTGAAGTAATTGTTTAGGTGCCCCAACCAAGTTTACCATCTGGGTGCCACAGCTGTCAGGTCCTAAAGCTCAGTAAATGGCTCTAGAACAGACAGTGTGAAGTTCATACCTATAGGAGCAGCAGCCCTAGCCGCCAGTGCATTGGCACCCCCTTGTCCCACATGGGCATCGTCCGCCATGGAGGTGATGCGGCGGGTAAAGCTGCAGCATGGTGGTCCATTTTGCAAATACTCCCTTCTAACCTCCAAGCTCTATTTTTTTTATTTATTATTTGTTCATTAGATTTTAACAGTTTACATACAGAGAAGCATAGGTTCATACATGAAATATATGTTGAAATAGACTGACATTAATATGGCTGTAGATTATACATTAGTGGTGATTTTCAACTATAATAGACTCTTATCATTTGTATTGTCATGGAAGTATATACATATTAGAGCTCTACGTATAGTCAAGGTGTTTTAGATATGACATTATTGTCACTAGGAGCCTTGGTTATTTAATCCCAGAGTTCGGTTGTATATCTGCTAAGCCAATGTCGATACTAAATTGCTGGCCTGTATCCCTGATTAATAACCGGGGTGCTATACTGGGGTATGGATATGGGGTCAGCGGGGAGGGGGGTGGGGGTGTGTATCCAGACTGAGGGGGAAGGGGGGAGGGGGGAGGGAGCAGGTCTTTTGTCCAAGTTCACCTGGTGATCTAGCTTGGTACTGCCGTGCCTGCAGGGGGAAGGGGGAGGATGACTATCTCCCGAACGCTAATCTGGAGTTGAACTCAAACGTAGGAGGTGCTATGGGGTGTCCCTGGAGTGTGCGCGTACCACGTCAGTGTGTCTTTCAAGGGGTTCTATCGTTGTAACGGGTGTTGCCTGGGTTTGGTGTGCCTCATCCGGGTCATCCTGCGTAGTTTGTTGTCTAAATTGGTATAGTAGTTGCGCCCATTCCATGGAAATATGAAGTTTGCGTGTTCCTTTTACTTCCTCATCCCGTATCGCTTCCTCTTCAGCCACCCCCCATTTCTTGGCTGCTCATACCCAGGCCTCCACTGGATGTCCCTCTCTTTTCGCAAGGAGGAGGGAGAGTGATATGAATCGGACCTGCACTTTATCAATTTTCCTTCTTTTAAACACGCCTATTGCGCACGCCTCCCATGACGTGATCCTTGGGACATTCGTGGTTGCCTGAAGTGTCTCATGAATGTACTCCCAGTACTGTTGTAGTGTGGGACACCCCCAGAACATGTGTTTGAAATCCGCTGCTGGGGCTGAACACCGGGGGGCATAGGAATTGCGTATCTGGGTAGAAGCAGTGCAGGTGTTTTGGTGTCAAAATGCCCTGTGTAAGATATTGAATTGTATATTTTTAAAGTGTGAATTTCTGGAGACCTTTTTGGGGTATTCTAAAGTTTGTTCCTTCCTTATTGTGTAACGGCCGACCTATGTCTTCCTCCCATGTCTGACGCAGTGTAGTCAGAGGCTTGAGTAGTAGTTCCCGAGTGGCTTTATATAGCCATGTGACTAAGTGTCTGCTTGCCCCCATAAGTAGTATGGCATGTATTACTGGGTGTGTCGGTGGTTCTCCTGCATGTGCATCCCAGAACCGACAACCTCTGGCCATAATGCACCTATGCAGTAGGAATTGCCTTGGGGGGGAGGTCATATTCTTCTACTAGCTGATTATAGGGTCATGGTTGGCCATCCTCGAAACGGGATTCCCGCTCTGTTAGTGAGTTGTCGGTCCACTTCTGTGGGGATCGGGCTGTGTAATATTTGTCATCATTGGGAAACCCTACCAATGGAAGTAGTGGGGAATACGGAGGTTTCTCCCCGGACATGCGATGGATTCGCAACATACAGGTGCGACCTATCGACACTTGTAGTGGGTAGGAGCGTTGGGGCTTGGTGCCAGGTAGTAGCATGCGCCGCAGTGCTGGTAGGGGGATGCATCCCGCGTTGGAGGTTGCCTCGTCCATGTGACGCTCCGCAGTCCAGTGTGAAAGCCATTGCAGCTGTGCTGCTAAAAAATATGCTTCAAATGCTGGAGCAATTTAGACAGAGCTACCCTGTGTCGGCCCACTCCACAGATAGGAGAGGTGAGTAGTGTGTCCAAGTCCCGGAAGAAAGGGCGGGGAGGAATGACAGATCGCAAAGTAGTACAGCAATCTGGGGACAATGATAATTTTGGCCAGTGCCACTCGCCCAATGGGGGCCAGGGGTAGCGTTTTCCAAAAGCCCACCGCCGTCCATATACCTGCTAATGCCTTATGGTGGTTCCCTTCATAGATGTCCTTGGGGGAATTGTACAATCGTACTCCCAAATACCTAGGCGCACACACTGCTCCACATAAGTCTCTGATCCCCTATTATAGTGTCAAAGGGGGCTAGTGCACTCAGTGGATAGATCGTGGACTTACTCCAGTTTACACGGAGGCCTGAGGCATCCGCAAATTCTCATAGGGTTGTTCAAATTAGGGTTATGTTGGCGGTTATGTCGCGTACGTACAATAGAAGATCATCAGCGTAAAGAGAGATGCTGTGGATCGAGCCCTCTATTGTTATGTTATGTTATGTTAGTGACATTTATTACGCGCACAGCTGCCCCAGCTAAGGGGCGTCCCGGCGCGCGACAAGGTACAACATATCCAACATAAAACCACGGAAACAGCAAGGTCAAAACAGAAACATTTTTAAGGATTTCCGAAAGAGCAGAAGGTCATTAATAGTGCGGAGATGGAAAGGGAGCGTATTCCAAAGGGCTGCAGCTTTCACCCGAAAAGAACGCCCACCAGCGCGACAGAGCCTGAACCTCGGGACTACAGTGAGCGCCTGCTCCGACGATCTTAATACACGTGATGGAACATAGCCAGAAATGAAATTAGAGAGCATCAGAGGAGCAGAACCTTTCAAAATTTTGAAAACCAGACATAAAACTTTAAAATGTATACGCGACTTAATCGGTAGCCAGTGTAGTGCTCGGAGAGTGCTAGAGGCCGAACAGAACCTAGGCAAACCGACAATAGCTCTGGCCGCGGCATTTTGCACGCGTTGAAGCCGCACAAGTTCTGCCTGATTACTCCCCAGCAGGAGCGAACTAGCATAGTCCAGGCGAGAAAGAACAGTAGCCTGCACTACCATCTGCCTGGTTGGGGGATCGAAGAACTTAAGGACCGGCCTTAAGCCCCGAAGGACACCAAAGCAACACGCCGCGGTCTTCTTGGTGTGCCCCACAAAACTGAGATTAGCATCGAGCCAGACTCCCAAGTTACGCAACTCCATAACTGGGGTTAGAGCTACACCAAGTTCCGGCGGCCACCATCTGTCGCCCCAGAGGTCCCTTCCTTTCCCGACGATCATAACCTCGGTCTTCTTTGCGTTCAGCTGGAGACAGTTAGCTGTCATCCAGTTCGCCACTGCCCTAAGCCCATTCTGGAACTTGGGAGCGTCCACATCGGTATCGCCACTGATAGAAACCGCTAGCTGAGTGTCGTCAGCATATGAGACCATAAACATGCCCCATTGCTTGACGACATCAGCCAGCGGTCTCACGTAAAGATTGAATAGCGTGGGACTCAGTGAGGAACCTTGCGGCACTCCCAAGTCCAGAGGATGAAATTTGGACTGATGGGGGGGTATGGCGACGCAAAAGGACCGATCCACAAGAAAGGAACGGAACCACTGAAGGGCAGCTCCCACAACGCCAAACTCTTCCAGGCGGTGCAGAAGGATACGGTGCGAGACCGTATCGAAGGCGGCGCTCAGATCTAATAATACTAGCGCCGCCGTCTGTCCCTGATCTAGCACCGACCGGAGATGTTCTACCATGGCGAGAAGGGCGGTCTCCGTGCTATGCCCCGCTCGGAACCCATGTTGGGTCTCATCCAGAATGTTAGCCTGGGTTAGATGGTCAGTAAGTACCTGATTAACATGGGCTTCCATCAGCTTAGCCGGCCATGGAAGCAAGGAAATGGGCCGATAGTTCTCCGGTCCCAAAGGGTCCAGGCTGGGTTTCTTCAAAATAGGAGTAACCACAGCGCATTTCCATTTAGGTGGTACCGTACCCGTGGCCAAGGAAGCATTAATCAAGGAACATACCGTAGGAGACCCCACAAAAGATTGGTTCCTAAACAGGGCAGGACATACCGGATCCAGAGGCGAACCAGATTTGACCTTCTGAGCCAAAGTTTCAAAAGCCTCAGAAGAAAGTTGCGGAATAGATGTCAGCGTCAAGCATGCAGGGGCAGTCAACACGGTCTGTTGAGCGGGCTCTGAGCTTGGAAAGGCACGATAGATGTTCTGGACTTTTTCCAGAAAAAAAGAAGCTAATGCTTCACAGTGCGAGGTAGAGGCTGTGACTGTGGAGATGGAACGCTTGGACAGCAGCTCCTTAAGAGCTTTGAAAATAGTCTTGGATGGATTGAGGCTATTGCGAATTTCAAGGGAATAGAACGACGCGCGAGCCCTACAGATGGCACGGTGGTAGATTTTAATAGAGGCCAAATAAAGCACTTTCTTCGCCGTGTCGTAGGATCTCCGCCATTCTCTCTCGGCGCGCCTGCAGTTTCCTTTCAGTGCACGTAATGTACTGTCATACCAAGGGTTAGACCTTTTAGGGCTGATCTTACTAGTCCGGATGGGAATCAAAAGGTCCAACCCCCTGGTAACCCAAGTACAGAACTGATCGTAGCCCAATTCCACATCACTCGAGAGTTCGAGCGGGTTAGTAGTTAGGGCGAGATGGAGATCCTCTAACCTAAGCTTGCCCCAATGTCTTCTGGGGATAGATCGAGCTAAAGAAGTTGGAGAAGTATCAGGTAAAGGCACCTGAATATCCACTAGAAAGTGGTCAGTCCAACCAAGGGGCAAAACGGAGCAGATTGAAGCTTCCGTCAGGTTTGTAAAAAAGGGATCTAATACATGCCCTCCAGAGTAAGTAGGATGAGAGACTCTTTGGAACAGTTGCAGGGCCTCGAGGTCCGCGAGAAAATTACTAACAGCCAAGGACTTCTGGTTATCCAAGTGAAGATTCAGATCTCCCAGTATAGAAAAGTTAGCACACCCTACTGCCAAGGCACTGACGGCATCAGGAAAAGCCTCTCTAAATGCAACGTCAGTGCCTGGAGGGCGATAAACCACCAACCCCGAAATAGAATACTGGGGATTAATCCCAATCTTAAAGGATGCACTCTCGCACCCCGCGATATGCACGGCATTCCAAATGCAGGAAAAGTTGGATTTCACTGCAAGTGCGATGCCCCCACCTCTGGTGGGACGATTGAGGGTGAAAGTAGAATATTCCGGTGGAAAAGCAAGATTAATTACTGCTGCATCGTCCTCCCGCAGCCAAGTTTCGGTAATGACGAGGATGTCTGGGGACTCATCATGTAAAAGATCAAAAACATTTTGATAATGAGAGACCAGTGACCTGACATTTAGGCTAAAAATCCGAAGTGCGTTCGGCGCAGTAACCCTAGTACTCGGGCCCTTAACGGCATCAACCGTCTGACGAATGGTAGTGGGAGAGGGCACAGCGAAACCTTTGCAGGCACAGCAGAACGGACCGCGTAAAGGGTGGATGACCTGGGTACATTTAGTTATGGTCGTACCAATAGACCGTAAAGTTTCACTCGAATATATAATCATCCTAACCCCACTGCCTGCCAATAACAACGCACTCACTTACTAGGCCCCGCACGCCCTGCACGTCCCTAGCGCGGACGGGCGCAGACGGGCAGGACTCTGGTACGACTCCGGCTAAGCGACGGCGTCCTCCTGCGCGGTACCGCTGCGCGGAAGGGAGCGGCTTTAAATAGGCGTCCTGCGAGGGAAACCCGAGCGCTGTAGCGCTCAAAATGGCGCCCGCCAGAAAACACGATTGCCCAAGCCAAAATGGCGTCCACCCCGGGAATCCCCGTGACCCGGACCCACCAAAACGGCGGTGCAACAACAATTATATGCGGTGAGAGGGGGGGGGGATTTAGCAGCCCACTAGCACCCAGAGCAACAATTAAAAACAAGGAAAAACAGTGAAACAACAAAATGAATAAAACGAGCTAATTTTAAAAGGCTAACGCTAGCAGCAGCGCGAGCGTCGTAATGCTGAATGGAATACCTTGTCTGGTAGTCTCAGAGAGGAATCCGCCTTAAATAGGCATCCTGCGAGGGAAACCCGAGCGCTGTAGCGCTCAAAATGGCGCCCGCCAGAAAACACGATTGCCCAAGCCAAAATGGCGTCCACCCCGGGAATCCCCGTGACCCGGACCCACCAAAACGGCGGTGCAACAACAATTATATGCGGTGAGAGGGGGGGGGGTGATTTAGCAGCCCACTAGCACCCAGAGCAACAATTAAAAACAAGGAAAAACAGTGAAACAACAAAATGAATAAAACGAGCTAATTTTAAAAGGCTAACGCTAGCAGCAGCGCGAGCGTCGTAATGCTGAATGGAATACCTTGTCTGGTAGTCTCAGAGAGGAATCCGCCTTAAATAGGCGTCCTGCGAGGGAAACCCGAGCGCTGTAGCGCTCAAAATGGCGCCCGCCAGAAAACACGATTGCCCAAGCCAAAATGGCGTCCACCCCGGGAATCCCCGTGACCCGGACCCACCAAAACGGCGGTGCAACAACAATTATATGCGGTGAGAGGGGGGGGGGGAATTAGCAGCCCACTAGCACCCAGAGCAACAATTAAAAACAAGGAAAAACAGTGAAACAACAAAATGAATAAAACGAGCTAATTTTAAAAGGCTAACGCTAGCAGCAGCGCGAGCGTCGTAATGCTGAATGGAATACCTTGTCTGGTAGTCTCAGAGAGGAATCTGCCTTAAATAGGCATCCTGCGAGGGAAACCCGAGCGCTGTAGCGCTCAAAATGGCGCCCGCCAGAAAACACGATTGCCCAAGCCAAAATGGCGTCCACCCCGGGAATCCCCGGGAATCCCCGTGACCCGGACCCACCAAAACGGCGGTGCAACAACAATTATATGCGGTGAGAGGGGGGGGGGATTTAGCAGCCCACTAGCACCCAGAGCAACAATTAAAAACAAGGAAAAACAGTGAAACAACAAAATGAATAAAACGAGCTAATTTTAAAAGGCTAACGCTAGCAGCAGCGCGAGCGTCGTAATGCTGAATGGAATACCTTGTCTGGTATTGGGATACCACAGTTTTCTCCTTCTCGACGTAATCGAATCGCCAGCGGTTCTATGGCCAGGGCGAATAGTAAGGGGGAGAGGGGACCCCCCTGTTGTGTACCCCTCTCTGCCCGGATCGGGGCAGATATGTATTTGCCCAGGCGCACCCTTGAGGTGAGGTTCGTGTATAAAAGTTGTGTATATGCCAATAGGTTTGGACCCACGCCACTTCGCAGGAGAACGGCGAAAAGATATGGCCATAGGAGAGTGTCGAAGGCCTTTTCTAGGTCCAGGATCAGGCATGCTGCATTAAGGAACCAGGGGTGGGCACTATCCTGCACATGGAATAGCCTGCGCAGGTTCTGGGACGTGTTGCGTCCCGGCACAAACCTGCATTGATCGGCGTGAATCAATGGGGGGAGGACTTGGGAGTACCGGTCCGCTAGTATTTTCCCCATGATTTTACAGTCTGCATTTAGTAGCATTATCGGCCTATACGAGGCTGGGAGCCTCAGGTCTTGGTCTGGCTTTGGGAACGTTACCAGAACGGATTCTCTGAGTGAGCTTGGTAACTCACCACGCTCCAAAGCATCCTCGTACATGTCCACCAACCAGGGGAGGAGCTGACCTAAAAAAGTGCCATAGTATTCTAAAGGGAAACCGTCTATGCCCGGGGCTTTGTTGAGTGCTAGGGCACGGATTGCGCAGGAGATATTAGCGGACACAATCTTCTCTTCCAGGGCATCCCTATCTACTGCCGGGATCTTAGGTATAGTTAAAGGGTTCAGGAATTGTTCGATTAATATCAGACAGTCTGATGTTGGGCATCGTTAGATTTCTGAGTAGAAGGTGTGGAAGATTTGCAGTATCTCCACTTGCGAGTATCGATGAATCCTTGCCTGGTCTATCAGCTCCGTGACCGGCTGTGGCTCCGTATCTTATCGGGCTAGCCAGGCTAGAAGCATCCCGGCTCTGTTACCCTCCCTATGGGTCCTGGTCGCATGTGCTCTAAAGTTGGATTTGCGTAGGTCTCGTGGTGTCTCTGCATATACCGTCTTAGCCGTTGCTATTTGTGCCTGGGTAGCTTTGTTCGCATCTGCCTCCTTAGTGAGGGTCGTTAAGGTGGTTTCTGCTCGTAAGAGCGGTGGAAAAAAAAATCAGGACCCCTACTATCTGCTGTATACACTGTCCCCTTGCTCCAACTTTAAAAGCATCCCATTCTAGCGATCTGGCCGTTGCTGTGTGGGTATTGGTTGCGAAATAGTCATGGATGCTATTCTTCTGGTCGTGTCTAAACACTTGGTCTGTAAGGCACTCTCGCTGTAGCTTCCATGTAGGCACTGGGGGGTGATGGGGTCTCCATCTGAGGGTTACGATGTGAGCGTCATGGTCCGATAGGACCTGCCCTAAATAATCGGAGTGTTGGATTTTTGGGAGCAGTGATGTAGTGCAGAGGAACCAGTCGAGTCGCACCCGCAGATCATTGGGGGATTGAGTGAAAGAATTACAGCCTGGTGTCCGGGTTCCGGACCCTTCACACATCAACCAGCGCCCTTTGTGTAACCCATGTTTGGAAACGTTACGTCGGCTTATGTGCTGGGGAGTGCAAGGGGGGGTGGGATCTGTCTAGATGGAGGTCCATTGCGCAATTGTAATCGCCCCCTAGGAGCCATGGTATTGATGTATGTTGGACTAGAACTTTGCTGAGTTGTCCCCAAAACTTGTCCTGGTCGACACTGGGGGCATATATGCTCCCCAGGAGTATCGGCTGGCCTTCTAGGAGCCCCTCAAGGGAATCCCTGTTCGGAGCCAAATCAGTGTACCCCGGGCAAATCCGAGTAAGTCGTGGCACAAATAATCCCCCTACATTTCTTGTGCAGTCTGTTAACTTCTAATGCCGTCAGATGTGTTTCCTGCAACACAGCTATATGCGCTTGTTGTCGTTTGATATATGAGTATATGGCATATCTTTTGCGCGATGTGTGCATTCCCCTGGAATTATTTGTTATGTTTGAGTTACCTGTGTTAGATGTTGTGGGGGGAATATGAGATGGTTTGTGGGGTTGGAGGTGACCTTCCACATTCCAAACTGGCCATATTTGACGGACCCGCCCTTCTGCACGCTGTTCTTGGGGGTGTTTGGGTATGTCTGCAAAGGGTGGGGGTATAACTATAAACTAGGGGAAACTTCCAACTAAAAGGACCTGTCGCTCGTGGCGACACGTCCAAACTAGTACGTGTGTACATACTTTAGTACAGTAAATGGTCTTTCTCGCTTATGAACGATGGTCTGCAAGACCCGGTGTAGCCTTAGAGTGGAAGTGTGATTCCGGTCGGGCCCTTCATTCCCGTGTGTTGCGGCCATGAGAATGGTGTGGTTTTGTTATGGCCTTTCCCCACATTAGTCCCATCAAGTCACATTATTATGGCACTGTTCAGGTATTAGGCGATGGGGTAATGTCTGATGCGCCGAGGTGACCAGGAGGGTCCCAGTGTCTATTGTGAAACGCAGATGTCCAAGGTCTGTTGGGCCCCTGTTGACGGGATGATCCGGTTGGTTTGGGAAGAATTCATGCCTGTAAATTCCACCCCCTACGTGATACAGGGTGCATCGAGGAGTCAGATGATGGCCCAGTGTCTATTGTTAGATGAACGTATCCGCGGTCTGTGGTGTCACTAGGGGTGGAGAAATAGAGCCATCACGAGATGTGTTTGTATCGCTTACTTCCTCCTCCGGTGTAAAAAGATGGGGTCCTTTTTCTTCGTCGGAGCTCTCTGCTGTTGGGCCAATCTTCGTGGCTGCCCTCAGTGCTCTCCTGCGTTCTGCAATTATTTGCTCCAGGTCCGGAGAGCTTCGAATGCTAGCCCGAGGTCGTGAGCTCCACTGTTTGAGGGTAACTTTCTTCTGCCGATGTCGCTGACTTCTAGGTTCCCGGTGTCCTGAGAGTGTGTCATCAGCCCCAGCACCCTTTAGGTGTTGCTCTACCCAGTTATGTGCTTCCTTGGGGTCGGAAAAAAAGTGTGTGCTACCATCACTCATGATTTTGAGGCGTGCTGGAAACAGAAGGGCATATTGAACATGCTTTTGGCATAGTAGGCACTTAACCTCTGTGAAAGTTGCTCGCTGCCTCTGGACCGCCTTGGAATAATCAGGGAACAACATAACTTGCTTATCTTCAACACGGATCGGCCCGTGATGTCTGACCGCCCATAGTATTGCGTCCCAGTCTTGACAGTGGAGCAATTTCAGCAGGAATGGTCTGGGTGGGAAGCCCGGAGGAGGCCTGCGTGCCGGGACGAGATGTGCCCTCTCCACAGAGAAGAAGGGGGTCGGGTCAGTTGCTGGCATGAATGTCCTGAACCACATTTCAACGTACCCTATTGGGTCCAGCCCCTCCACTCCCTTCGGCAGGTTGAGAATTCTTATATTGCTGTGACGTGAGTGCCCCTCCAGGTCATCTGCTTTGTCTTCTTGGGTTTTCACTCGTGTCTGGAGGTCGTTCAGGGTGGACTGATGCGATTTCATTTGGGGTTCCATTGTGTACGTTGTTTTCTCGCCTTGTTTCACCTTGTCTGCCAGCTTGCGGTGGTCATCACGCAAGAGGTTAAAGTCTGTAGCCAGTGCCCCAAATCTGTCTTCCATGGCAACCCTGGAATGTTCTATGGCCGCCATTACCTGATCAAGCTTGTTGGACATTGTCACTGTGTTTGACGGCTTTCCTCCCGTTTGGGTGGCGATGGCTTCCGGGGAGGGTCGCCTAGTGTGGGCCGGTCTTTGTTCAGTGGTAGCAGCGCGTTGATGCCCCATGTTCAGTGCAATGTCTTTAGGGGCTTTCTGTTCAGCGCTTGGGTTTTCGCTTGTGTGAGTCATAGCGTGCGGTCCTTCTGCTGTTCCCCTCTGGGCCCCTATTCCCATGGACTTCGTTCTCTGGATCCCTTTTGGGGGAGCCTTCTTCCCCCACCGTGGCACCTGCCAATGGTGTCCCCTTTACCCTATTTGCGGGGCTTCACAGAATATTTCTGGAGAGGAGGCCCTGCTTGGTGTTTTGTCACTAATCGCTTCTGACCAGTTTTCCCTTTATGCGCCTTGAGGTCTGGCGCTGCACACACCTAGTGGGTGATTCTTCGCAGGGGGCGAGAGCATGACCGGCGGTTTGAATGTCTGGGTGTCTGGGCTGCTGAAGTAGGCTCCTTCATTGGAGGAATCAGGCAGTAAGATGTCTTCTACTGTGCACTAGTGGCATTTCCATTGGCACCTTCCCTCGCTAGAGTCGGCCAACTGAGCTGAGCTTTAAGGATTGTTGAAGCTTCAAGGATTGTCTCAGTGTTGGGCAAAGTGAGGACTACTACCCCTGTTTAGGAGTGGATTGAAGGGCAGATGGGCTTCAGCTTGTGCCCTCACAATGGATTGGTCAAGGGCAAAGGGCATCTCTTCTGTTGCCGATTTGTCCCCCCCAGGCCGACACCACCTGACCTGGTTGCGTATGGCCGTACTTTCCCTCAGACCTCCTGCACGGTCCAGCAAGATGGACTCCGGTCACCGCCACCCGGAGAAAGGCGCCCCCGGAGGTGTCCCTCAATGTCTTGTTGAACCTGTGGCACCTGGTTGTATCCCTGCTGGGTCGCACACCTTCTTGTGGCACCTATGTAGCTGGGAGAGGTGGTGGTAATCTTGCTAGCCTCTGGTTTCCAGCGATGGTGGCGGTATGCGCTTTTTCTTCAGGCCTGCCGCCGTGCAGCCCGGAGCCGTGCAGATGGGAGGACCCTGTCGCTGCGTGTGACATTGGATGGACTGGGCCGTAGTCGGTGTTGCACTGACAGCGTCTCCCGGGCCGACAAGCATCTCAGACCCCGCAGCAGAGCTCCTGGGTTGCAGGGGGATGATGATTTACTTTACTGAGGGCTCCCGGGGTGCGCTCTCACCTGCCTTTACATCATGGGTGGGTAGGGGCTTGAGTCGGGTTACTCCCGCTCACTACCAGTCGGCGGGGAGCTCTCAGTGTTGTCTCAGGCCCCTCCGGTCTGTGGTCTTGGCGGGGAGGTCATCAACGCCGTCTGGACGCGGCCATCTTGACTGGAGGCCTCGCATCCCCGGGCGTGCCATCCATTGCGTGCTCTGCCCCCAGCCGACAATTTAGATCACCGATTCCCTGCCGATGGGGTCTTCATCACTAGCCGCACTTTTGGGGGGTTCACTGGGACTCCACCGGCATCTGAAATGCACCGTTGGACGGGCCGCAGCTCGGAGCCTCAAGCATACGCATCCGCCATCTTGGCCTTCGTGGCCACTCCCCGCCCTCCATGCTCTGTTGTGCTGCAACTGCTCCTCCTGCCTGCCCTGCGTGGTCTGTTGTGTAGCCCCTGCCCCTTTCCCCTGCCCTCTCTTGTCTGTGTCCAGCCCCTACATCCTCCTGGTCCTTTGGGCACAGTACTGCCCACTCTCTCTTGCCAACCATGGCTGTTGTGCTGCCAGAAACCCTCCTGCTTGCCATGCATCTTATTTTGCGCTGACACTGCTCCTCCCTACTTCCCTGTGTGGTCACCTTTCTGCTCCTGAGCCCTTCTCACCTTCCCTTTGTTGTCCGTGTGTATGCAATTATAGTCTCCCTGGTTCCCTCCATGGTGTGTTGTGCTTCCTCTGCCCATCCCCCTGCCCTGCATGGTCAGCTTGCTGCTCCTGCCCTGCTCAGCCCCCTGCCCTCTGTTATCCAGGTGTGGGCCCCATCTCCTCCCACCTGCCTTTCATGGTACGCTGGTGTGCCACTGCCTTCTCCCTCCTGCCCTTCATGGTCTTTTGTGATGCAACTGCTCCTCCTGTCTGTCTGGTGTGGTCAGCTTGCTACCCTTGCCCCTCTCCCCTCTGTACTCTTTTGTCCATGTGCATGACCCTGTCCACTCCCTATTGCTTTTCATGATCTGTTGTGCTTTACTGCCCTCCCTCTTGCCCTGTGTGGTGTGTTGTGCTGCTGCATCTCCAGGCGCCTGCCTGAAAGGTCAGTTTGGTGCCCCCGTCCACCTTCCTCCTGCCCTCTATTGTCCAGGTCCATGTCCTTACGTCATTCCTCATGCCCTCATTGGACCAATATGCTATACTTGTCAACATTTAGAATTTGGTAAGAGGGGATTTCATACATGCTAACCCTCCCATTCAGGTGGGAGACTACTGGTTTCAAGGCTAGTCTGCCTCCTACCAATTCCTCCATGCAAAAACCCGATTCCTCGGTGGGCTACAGATAGCAAAGACTGGTCTTGTGTGACTTGGATTATGCACTGCCAGTAACCTCTTATTGTGAGCAAGTGCACAACATTTTCGTCACACTCTCTCTGCCCGCCATAACGATTTCTCTGTGCTCCTGACAGATATGGCAAAAACGTATATTTGAAGTTCTGATTTCCGATCCTGCAGCAGCACACTTGCAAGTCCCATACACGCCAATAGACCCAATGCAGGCTGTAATAGAAGTCAATAGCAGAAATACATTCTCCAATTATTTTTTCAAAATCTCTCACTTTCCTCTTCTAAAATGTTGGTAGGCATGCTATGAAAAATATTTGGGGGACTAATTTTCCCCATTGACTTACATCGAATAAGAGAAGATTTTAGGCGGGAAATGACTAAAATAAAGCCCCATAAGGCTTAAAAACATTGGGAGTCTCCTGCCTGAATCGGGTCTGTTGGCATTTATGGTTGTATTGCCACTGCCTCTCCCTTCTGCCCCCAACGGTCTGCTGTATTGCAACAGCCTCTTTTGTTTGTCTTGCATCGTAGGCTTGTTGCCCCTGACCTCCATGGTCCGTTGTGTTGTCACTGCCCTTCCCGCCTACCCTGTGTGGTCAATTTGCTGTGTCTGACCCCTCCTCCCTCAATTGTCCATGTCCGTGCCACCGAACTCCGCCTCCCTACAGTGCTCTAATGAACATCTAGATTGCTGACAGTCTATATTTATCACAACAGCGTGGCACACCTGAAGTCATCTTGATGTAATCAAAACAGTAATACCTAAAGCATTTCATACAGAAATTATAACAAGCATTTGCAATGCAATAGGTCTCGCAATTGCAAGATTTTGAGCTATTGGCATTCTAAATGACAATGCCTTTTATTTATGCGTTTAAAAACCTGCAATAATGGAAGGCATTGTCATTTACAATATCGATAGGTCAAAGTTTCTAAAATGCGAGACCTATAGCATTGCAAATACTTGTTTAAATTATATTTACGGTCCTGTTTCCGAACTGCAAACGCACACGACCCCCCCCCACACACACCTCCACCCCCCATCATGCCGGCCACAACTGGTTGTTTCTGATTCTAAGTATTGCTCGCAAGGTGGAGTTGGGGTAGGAATAGTTGGCACTAGTTGGTACTTGATTGGTCCATAAACTTTATGATTGGTGCCGATTATCACTGCTTGGGACGGTGATGACGTATCAATAAACGGACTTGGCTGGAAAGTAAGAATCACATTGCATGCTGGGATATTGAGTACGGAACACCCAAGTGGGGATGTAATGAACACGCTTGATTTAAATACACAATGCACTATTTTTACTGTGGGGCATGAGGAGGATGATGGTGCACGTTTTTGAGCCAGTCACATTAGGTGGCTTGGATTTATTTCTGACATTGCACTTCAGGAAGGATGGGTACATGTCTACATTTTAACCACTTACACAGCTGTATTAATCTTTCCTTACACTGGACTTTTGGGAGTGTCACTACTGTTTAACTGATTTGTGTTCATGCTGAAAAAAAAGCCTGAGAGAAGCTGCAGCCGGATTGGTTAGGTTTCCTCGGATCTCGGCTGGGGTCTGCAGCCTCAGAGCGAGGTAGAAGTGCTGCTGGGCAATGCATCGTCGTTGGTAAGTAGCCGTCGGGGTGCCCACGAGCTCCATGCACAGGGCACTGCTGTGCGGGAGCTTTATTGTATAGTACCGTGCCACCAGGGCTCTGAGGGCGGGCCTCGGCTGTGCAGGGGTCTGTGGTTCTGCGGCAGAAATCTCCGCGTATCAACTGTTTCCCTTCTCCCCCAAGCACTCTCTCAGCTGGCCACTTGAAGTGCAAACAAGGGGGCAGATTTACAAGCCCCGTGCGCCACTTTTGCATCGCCGTTGCGTCACTTTTGTGACGCAGCGGCGGCGCAAAGCTAGTGCCATGTTGCGACAGATTTACAACGTGACACATCTAGGGAGATGCGTCACGTTGTAAAGCCCTGCGCCACATTAAACCCGCGTCAGGTTTAATGTATGCAGGGTGGGCGTTACATCGGAAAAAGCCACCATGTTAGGGATAAGGCAGGTTGGAACAGTGCTTGAGTTGCATCGCGCTTGCGACACAACTTCAGCACTGCGCCAACCTTACGCCGGCAGATGCGTCACGCATCTGCTTGTCCTTGCACCACGATGCACCGCATTGTAAATGCGGCGCATCTGCGGTGGCGCAAGGGCAAACTTGCGTGACGCATCTTCCCTGGCGCATCCCTGCTGATTTGCAGGGATGCACCAGGGAATATAAATCTGCCCCAAAGAGAGGGAGAAGCGACATGTTGGGGCATATTATCAAGACAGGCGATAAAATTATGCAGATTTAGCAGCAGAAAACTGCCGCTAAAGCAGCAAACATGGGCTTGATAATATGCTCTATGGAATTCCAATTGAAGCCCATGTTAGATGTGAAGGTCATCTAACCTGAGCTTCAATTGGAATTCCATAGAGCATATTATCAAGCCAATTATCGCCGTTTTAGCGGCAGAAAACGGCGATAATTTTATCGCCTGTCTTGATGATATGCCTCTTAGAACTGAAGCACACTTCTCTCCAGTATACACACGAACTCTAAACAAACAAAAATCCATAAACAGATTACCGCCATACAGTGGAAAACACCATAATATTAAACGCACACAAAATGCTCACAGCGTCTGCAGACACAAAACGCATTGACACAGAAATAGAAGTAAACAAATAAAGAAAAATGCATACACATGGACAGCATACAGAGAATAAGACAGCATCCACGTAATCCCTCTCAGGCACTGAAATAAACACGCATATCTCACCCAACACACATACAAGCCAGTTCTGTCGTCGGAGCACTGTAAGCGGGTGCCTCCATAATAAAACAATGGAAAATCAACCACTGCGGTGTACAG
Source organism: Triturus cristatus (assembly GCF_964204655.1). NCBI lineage: Eukaryota > Metazoa > Chordata > Amphibia > Caudata > Salamandridae > Triturus > Triturus cristatus. The sequence continues at coordinate 1,196,477,237 of NC_140582.1, read as the reverse complement.
CACAACGTCATAAGAGCGCCAAGTGCCAGGAGCATTGTATTGTGATGGTCGCGACTGACTTGTCCCTGTGATGACCAGGTGAGATAGAGGCACGAAAAGACTAGTTCCCTGCAAATGGACCATCTTTTATAATGACAGCACCCGCGCTTAGACTTTGAACATCTTAAGCTAACGCGCGGGTGCCGCGATTGCTGTAAAAGTAAAGAATTTTTTATTTCTTTACTTTTAAAGCTATTGCGACACCCGCGCTTTAGCTTAAGATGTCCAAAGTCTAAGCACGTGTGCCGTCATTAGTAAAGAAAAGTAAATAAATAAAAATAGAAAAAGGTTTGTGCCAGCTTCTGGGATCGCAAAGAAAACAAGCATTTACACATTTTGGCATGTGCGTATAATATACGGTTGTGCGTGCACGTTTATGCACCCCATTTAAAAAAATACAAATAAATTCGCTGTGTAAGAGCAAGGAGACTGAAGTTATATAATAATAAGCCTGATAACAAAAAAATGCAAAAGTTAACAAATAAAAAGCGGTGCGAAATTACCCAGCAATAGGCGGACTTTCACCATGCATATCGATTACTAGATGTCACAAGACCTAAAAATGAAAAGGGTCCTTTTCCCCATAGAAATTATGGTTAGTGCCCTAAAAAAGTAAAATGAGGACATATTGTCTGAGTTTTCAGACAGTGATAAAACGCTTATAAATTATTTGCTATATTTATACTTTTTTATCCACAAAATCACTTAATATTTGTTGCACTTGAGAGAGGATGTGGCATTATGGCCTGAGCTGACAACATGTCAACTGGGGAACTTGGTTTGAGTTTCGGTGTCAGCTCAACATCCTGTGATTCTGGGCAAATCACTTAATCTCCCCATGCATAAAACCAAAATGAATGTGTCCTTGTGTAATGTAACTGATGCACATGTAAAGAATTCCAATATCTTTGGGTCAAGTCACCGCTATATAAAACTGCAAAAACAATGAATAATAATTAGGTGTTTTACACCTTGCTGTCATTGTGCTACAATTGGGCTACATTTGGGTGACATTTGTGCAATGTGAGATATAGGGTGCTTACTATATCAGCTTAGTATTGGTCAGAATAATTTTCTTAGCTGTTGCATTAGTATCTGCAAGTTTGTAATAAAACGATTTAGGGTCTGATGTATTGAACCCTGAGAAATATGCGAATTTCTATTAGAATGTGAAAGAACTACCTTTTGGTCGTGTTGGGCAATGTTCCCATTGATGGTAAATGTTAGCAGTGCATGGTACACTTGACCTGTGCAAAGAATGATGCCCATAATGCTGGTAACAAAACATGGTATCGTATTCAGTTGTATCTTCATACATTTCCCTATAAGAAAATGCAGCAGACAGTTCTAAATCTGTAAGCATAGTATTCACAGTTTCAATGCCCCAATTATCAGAGAGTGTACTTGGGGTAATGAAATCATTTAAAGAGATTTTAAAAAATGTGGAATTTTCAAATGTTCATTGGAGCCATATACATAACAAGAAACTTTATCCCACCTGTGTGGTTTCAAGACCAAGTTCACTGATTGTACTGCAGAGCGTTCTGTGAGGAAATGTCCGTTCAGAAGTAGAAAAAATACCGTCACTGTGCCTATCCAAATTAATAGATACACTATCCCTAGTGTAAACCAATGTTCAACTAAGGAAGCACTAAGTAAGCCTTTTTGAGAAAAAGATAGAATTGACAAACTTTTGCTTTCTTTGAAGTGGGTGGCGTTTGATCAGGTTCCCTTGGATCTGAAGAGAAATCATTGAAGTTGATGAAGTAGCCAGACGCAGTTCAATCTATCTTTTGTAGCTCCGCAGGTTTTGTAGAACTGGTAGATGTGTCGTTTGAAGGCACATTACTGTAGACATCAATGTTGGGCTGAATTGCAAATTGCATTGTTTTTTCTTCTTCAGTCTTTTCAATTTCGACTGGCATGATTTGTGCTCCATTATTTGGTACTCCTTCACTTTATGTAGTGGAGTCTTGAAAGGTTATTAGTCTTTCGATCTGAACTTTCTGTATAGTAGCTAGAGGAGGTCTGCGGCTACTCAGGACTCCACATGGCCTACTGTTGAGAATCGGCCACATGATGCGGTTTGATCAGACCAGTAGAGACAAATCTTTTTCCTTTTTTATCGGCTAGAGGCGGCAGTAGTACTGTTCTTGTTCCCACTACCACTAGGACAGGTACAGCTGTTCTGTATGATAGTCTAAACTCTCTTCTGTCCACAATCTTTTCCCTTACCAGGTCCCCAATGTTCGGGACCCAGGCAGGTCTTGCCAGTATTGGTTTCACTTCCCCAGTTGTAGTGCGTTTGACTTGCACGTTGCTTTGTAATGCTCGGAATTCATTGAGTTCCTGTAAAACAGCCAAACGGTCATTCAGTTCAAATAGTTTTGCATCCGCCACTGTCTTGGCACAATCAAGATCACGTACCAACATTTGTGTCCCAAACAGTATTTCATAAGAGGTACGACCTCCCAAGGATTTTCCTGGCATGTTGTTCAGTGCCCTCTTGACCCCGTAATGGTGATTGACACAACTACCACCTGTGCCTAATACTCTAGCTGTTAAGGATAGCTTCAGGTTTTTCCTCTCCACTACCGCATTTCCCTCGGGATGGTAGGGTGAGGAGTACGGCAAGACCACGCCCATACTTTCCATGGCTTCCTTGTAAGCCCGAGAGCTAAACACAGAACCACGGTCGGAATGTAACGTTCCAATTGCTTATGTCCCAATGAAGACTCGCAAATCCTTTATAACAGTTAGAACGTCAGCTGAGCGCTGGGGCCAAACCCACAGGAATCTAGAGCATGAATCAACTGCCACCAAGATATACTTGTAAGCCCCATCTGAATTTAAGGGGCCGCAGTGGTCCAAATAGACATGCGAGGGGTCTGTCTGAAATCAGTAATGGTGTTTGTGGTGACTTGTCAATGGTAGAACCCTTCATTTGCTGGCAAATATTGCACGTCAGGACATAGTCCTTTGTTTGTTTTGTCAACCCAGACCACCAGTAACGCTGCTTCAATAAAGAAATTGTTGCAGGGACTCCTGCGTGTGCTGAGCCTAGACCGTCATGTGCACCTAGAATTAAACTAAATCTGTAATCTTTATTTGGTATTACTCTATCCCCCACTCCTGGAATTTGAGCATACGGTGTGTTGTGCGCATCTAACTTGTAGGAGTACTTGAGTGGAAAGCCTTTTGGCAGGACAGCACAGCCGTTCTTTGTGGCATTGATGGCTACTAGTACATCTCCATCTATTCTTGTGTGTGAATGAGTGATTGCAGCTACGGCAGCAGTTCGCACTGTCGCCTTGGCTGCTTCATCAGCCAGTAAATTCACTTCAACGTGTGTGCCAACACGCTGGTGACTCAAGGTGTGAATAACTTGAGCCAGTGGCAGGCATTCTTTCAGCTTCTCCACATGTTCCCATAGCAATTTGAGTTTTATCGTGCCACCCTTTGCGTCTCTGAACCCATTCTGGTCCCAGTAGTGAAGATATTCATTGTAAGATTGCACACAGTAGAACGAATCACACACTATCAGTGTGGGGAATTCCAGATCCATGTACTGTAGTGTTAGTATCAGGGCTTTTAGCTCTGCCAGCTGCGCTGTACAATTTCCCAGAGATTGAGTAGTCGTATTTCTGGGATAGAACTTGCCATCCCGCATGCCACCTTTCATTATAGCATACGCAGCGCTATATTGTTGTTTACTTCCTATGGTGGGCTGAGCAGATCCGTCAGTGTAAATGATGTATTTATACTGATCTAGAGGCAAGATTTAATTCAGCAGAGGGTATTCTTGTTTGTACTGCAGGAATGCTTGTGTTCTACGTCTCGGATCGCATCTGTACTCTACATCTGTTGCAGTGAGAGAATTATCCCATTGTATCCAACGAGGATGTAATGCCTTTGCATTTGGAATGCTGGCTTTTGTTACTGCTTCTAAAGCCGGTATCGGAGTTACAATGATAATGTGTTTCCCCTGTGCTAGTGCTCTTTCTCTCACTACAGCAGTTTTATCTGTTTCTGCCAATCAATCTTCCACATTTGTGTACAGATGAGATTTATATGCGATTGGGACTGTCCCACCTTCATTGAACGTTATATAGGTGGACCCTGATAACCCGGGGCCGACTGTTATTACCAGGTTGCAGACGTTTACTCTGGTCTGCAAGTGTTTTGAAGCTATCATGTCAGCCAGAACTGATCGTAGAGTATCAGTATTTTGTTGAGTCTATTTCTCTGCTGTGAAATCTGGTCTGATTAGGTCATAGAAAGATTTTACTCTTTCTGCATAGTCTTGAATGTATATTGTGCTGAAATTTAGAAATCCTAAAATAGATAGTAAACCCTTCATATTCTTTGGAGGCTGGATTAGCATGCACTTTTCTAAAAGGTTCGCGGCAAGGCTTTTGCCTTCACTCGACAGTTTATATCCCAAAAATAGGACGCTGAGATGGGCTATTTTGGATTTTTTTAAGTTAAATTTGTAGCCTAAATTGGCGAAACCATCAATTATATTGTTCACCCTGCTCAAGTGTTCAAGTAACTTATCATCCGTCAGATAAGTATCATCTACGTGGACACTGCCCCTTCATCGCAAGTTTGTAATAGCTCTGACACTCTTGCTGAGAATAACCCAGGGCTTTTCTTATAGCCTTGGGGCACTCGACAAAATTGACCCTGAGTGCCTACAGTGGAAATTCTGGTCAAATATCTGCTTTCAGGAGCTATATTTTGGCATAAGAATACATCCGAGGTATCTAATGTTGTTTCGTATTTCTTCCACACAATGTTATTCATCAATGCAGCACTGTGTACGTTCTGAACTGCAAATGTCTTTGTGCATGTGTTCAAATGTCTGTAATCTAAAACCAAACGATATGTATTGTCGGGTTTCATACGGGAAACAAAGGGTTGTTCATTGACTAGGTGCAGGTTTCAACCACACCTTGGTATTCTATTTGGTCTAAGATTTCTTTGACCTGTTTCTTCGCTTTATTTGTAATAGGGTACTGTCTTTGTGGAATTGGAGTAGTTTTTAATGGGATCTCATGGTGCTTTGACTCCACGTCTCACCCTACATGGTTGCGGTATAATGCCAGAACTAGAGCTTGTGCCCACTCCTGCGCATATGAGTATTTTAAGGAAACAAGAACAAGGTCGGAAAAAGCAGACACAATTACTGTTTCCCTTTTTGGATAATCCATTATAAATTCAGGTGGCCAATCTTTTTCTACTAACAGGATGTCATATCCATATGTCCCAAAAGAGACCTTTAATTTTTCTTGAGATGTCCCCTTCAATTTGGAGATTAATTTTGTGCAGACGATGTCGGACACTCCCTCTTGTATCAGGTGTTTCCACCATGATGTACTCATTTCGCTGTCCCTCTGTTGTTTAAACTGACTGAAGCATTTGTCGACAAACAACTCACAAAATTCCTGGAAGAAAATAACATCCTGCATGCCAACCAATCTGGCTTCAGGGCCAAACACTCAACCGAATCCGCCCTTCTATTCACGGCAGAGACCATGCGAACGGCCATGGACCAAGGGAAGAATGCCGTCCTGATCTTACCTGATCTGTCGGCGGCCTTCGACACGGTCTCGCACACTATCCTGATTGACCGTCTATTTAACTCAGGGATAAGAGAGGTAGTGCTGACATTGTTCAAAAATTTTCTTGGCCAAAGACGTCAAGTCACTGTACTAGGGGAATTCAGCTCTGAGGAAAAATATATCAGCGCAGGGGTCCCTCAGGGCTCTAGTTTGAGCCCTATACTTTTCAATCTATACATGGTTCCCCTGATTGAGCTTATTTCCTCCTATCAGATCAGGACAATATCATACGCTGATGATACACAGCTCATCCTAGTGCTGAACAGAGAGCTGCCTGGAGCTGAAGAAAACCTCAAAAACTGCCTCACTGCTACTTTCGAGTGGATGAAGTGCAACCACCTCAAATGTAATTCGGGGAAAACCGAAATCTTGCCTTTCGGTCCTCAAAATCTGTTCTCGCCCAAACAGTGGTGGCCTGAAGATGCCGAAGCTCCTCCAAACACCATCTCCTCTGCTCGTAACTTAGGCATTAAGTTCGATGATGCTCTGTAATTTAAGCAACAAGCAGTGGTCGTGGCCGGCACCTGTTTTCACATCATCAGAACCCTCAGAAAGTTTTTTGACCTTCTCCCCCTCCCAGCAAGAAAAACGGTAGCGGTTGCACTCATAACATCTAGACTGGACTACTGCAATAGCCTGTATGCAGGAGCAAATAAATCCGTGCTCCACAGACTGCAGATGGTCCAGCATGCAACCGCCCGCCTGGTCCTTGGCTGGCCTAGGAAGTCATCTGCTTCGGCGGCACTCAATGCCCTTCATTGGTTACCAATACATAAGCGTATCTTATTCAAAACCCTGGTTATCACTTTTAGAGCCTTTCACTTACAGGGGCCCAGGTATCTGTCGAATGGCTTTAGACGCTATCTGCCTGCGCGTAGCCTAAGGTCCTCCAATCAAAACCTACTAGTGACCCCTAAATTCAGGCTCACCAATAAGGGTGGGAAATCCCTGGTTGTCATTGGTTCCAGGGCGTGGAACAAATTGCCACCACAGCTTCGGCAAATCTCAACAGAAAGGCTCTTCAGGAAAGCCCTGAGGACCTGGGTTTTCTCCCTTACAGACACCGCCTGTAAAGCCCTAGTATAAAGTGTACAGGACCCTTCGAACGACATCAGTTAGCCAACATGTTCCACCTAGGTTGGCACCAAGCGCCAAGATGCTCCTTGGAGTGATAGCTGCGCTATATAAATGTATTTTCCATTCCATTCCATTCAACACTGCTGTCACCAGAAATTCCTTCAGGTTCTGTTGAGCTATTGTTATCTCTGCTGCGCTGTCTAGCATCATCAGAGCCCATTCCCTGTTCAGAAGCTGAGTCCTCAATAACCTGGGCATTTCTAATTTTTAGTCCAGCTACTTTCTTCTTTTTGAATTGAGTCTTTGTTTTAGGTTGCTCTTCCTGTTTGATAATGAAATCTGAAGAGTGATGTGTTTCCCTTTGTCCCTTTGGTCGTTCTTCTGTTGTTTGTTCTGACCGTCCCTTGCTTCACCAAGCTTTTTGATGAACCCTCAAAGGAACGAAAGGAACGTGTATCAGTATCCTGATACCTGTCAGGTTTCCTAATATTATCACGATTCCTCAGGTTGTACCTCTTTTAAGAGGAGTCCCGTTGGGGAGACCCACCCCTTGACGTGAAGTGTATCTGTTATTATAATTTTTTGCTGTAATACTATCCCATTAAGTTTTAGAAGAAATGGGTGCTTGCTTCCCGTTATCCTTGTCAGAATTACTCACCATTTCTGGTTTTGCTGGGTTTGCTCCCAAACTATCTGTACCTACTGAAGCATGGGTGTCTTCGATAATTTGCAAGAGTTGTTTCCCCTAGGCGTTGGCGTATGGCCACCGCTGCTGCTTCCCCCTTTATGTTACTCAGCATAATTGCCAAGACTTGGTCAAAACTACCCATCAGTTTCATCCCCAAGTCCAGGGTAGGTCCTGCCTCTTACTCATTCTGTATTTGTTTCAATACTTCAGGAATAACTGATATGGTTGGGGTACTGTGTATTCTAATATAGACTGCAGCAAAGATTGTTCCCCATGTGGTACAACCCTCCAGTGAGGGAACCATTCCCATTGGCAAGCAAATTGTCAACATTCTGTGTTTTTCCTGCGGACCCGTATGGGGAAATACTGCTTCCAACTGTGCTATTTTTTTAGGAATCCAAAATGGTAATTGATCCTTTTTTGATGGGAACACACCCATGAGTGCTTTTAATGTCCCTGGACTAGTTACCGGTGTATGCTGAGTATGTAGTATTCCAGGTAGAGCAACTCTCGCAGGTTGTAATGTGAGTGTTCGCATGACGAACTGGACAATATGAATGTATAGCCTGACTATTTCTTTTTAAAGTGTGTGCACTTCCCCTAATGGGAGTGTGTCTATCTCAGCATGTGGAGTGTAAGCCGCAAAGACCGGCTATGTCGCTCCTCCTATGCTGAGCGGACTGAGTCTTACGACTGAAGTTGTGTGATTTACGGCGCCTTTAAACCAGTTTTTATGTTGCTGGCAAGTTAACGGAACTTCAATGTCCTCGTAAGGAATGTATTCTGCTGGTGGATCCACTTCAATGTAATAATGGAATAATTGTGTCTGTGGATCTGCAGGTGAGAATTTTATCAAAGAATACAATACCACTGATCCGAACACCTCGTGTGCCTCAACCACGAAGGTAAAACGACCACCTGTTGCAGGTAATCCATGTTCTACTAATTTCAGAGTTACTGCCTGTCTGCAATTTTCTGCAATGTTAAGAGCATTAGCAAATTCTTCTCCTTCCACACTTCCACCGCTATTTGCCGGTTCACTGCTACTTGCGCGTTCTGTCTTTTTGGAAGGAGAGCAATATAGGTTTTAGTAGGTAGGGTTTTGCACAATATGGGAACCTTAAATCCTTACAAGCTTGTCTAAAACCTTTAGCCAATACAGTGGGTGTGCCCGCTCAGCTGAGGCGGATTATCCTTCCCACTTCAGACATCTCTGAAAAATGTGAGTAGGGTTGTCTGAGAAAGCATGACTGAACTACTCAGATTTTACTCTTAATATAAGAACCAAACCAACATTGGCAGCACCATTTCATGTACTTCTTAGGACCCCCCAGGACTTGCACGTTTTGGATTAACTAAACTGAGTGCTTGTTGTGCAGACAGACTCTGGACACCCCCACAGGATGAGTCAGCCATTAAATCAGCTAGCTCTTCGGTGCCACTACCATCCCCATATGTTCTACAGCGGTGTGTGTAGTTTCTGGCAACCACCGAATATGACAACCCTAATTCCTCAGGTATCGTGGAAACAATACGGTATCTTTCGCTCCGTCACTCGTGACACACATAGAATAACGATTGGAACAGTTTCAATAAGTATTTATTGGTCAAGTTTCAGTCTAGGGTGAAACATGTTAGCTGCGACAATCAAAAGACAGGAGCAGACAAAAGTGATCACTAGAAACCAATACAGTAAATAGCAGATACATTTCTATCATATTGCTAATAACATGATCAATCAATCAATCAAAAAATAAGTTTATTGTGACCAATTGGTCTTTAAACTACATATACTATCAGATTAAAAGTACTCAAATTAAAAATACAATTGTTAACATTTATAAAAGAGCCTAAAAACCAATTTCATTATGTTCTCATAAAAACTTATTTTTGTACTGTCATACTATAAGTCAAAGCAGAATACCTAAAAATTTCAATGCATAAAATAATTACAGACATTCTATTTCCATCCATTTATCTCTCCTTCGACCACCCTGTTCCATTTCCTTATTCCATGAGAAATCTTTTGGCTACTTGTACAAACTTCGCCAAGGCAATTGCACTGTCTAAGAACTGCATGTCCGTAAGTAGCTCAATTGCTTGCGTCCTTGTGCTAATTCCATCTTTTAAAAAGAGTGGCCTAAAGATCATTCGCCGTACTGATATCAATTTTGGGCAATCCATTACAAAATGCACGCTAGTACATTTTAAATCTAGCCCACATGTACATTTACCATAGTCATCCATTAATATGTTTTTTATTTTCTCATTTGCACAGGCGGGATTGATACCTATTCTCACTTTTAATAATTCCAATCTCATCCCGCGATTTGGTACAGTATCTAAATATGGATACGAATTATCGTTACTCCAGGTATTTAACATAAAATGCACAGACTTTTTTTGATTCAAGTAATCCATGTTAATCTGTCTAGATTTTACATTTCCCAAGACTTTTAGAGCACTTTTCCGTTCTTCAACACACAATGATTCTGGGTCAATTTTTGCTTTTAGGGTTTCACAAATGGAGTGTAGTTTATTTCTGGTAGATATTGCCCACTTTAATTCACTCTGTTGGATCTCCCTCCTACACCAACATGACACTTTCCCCTCTTCTCCTGATCCCAACCTTTTCCAAAATCTACACAGGTTTACCTGAACTGTGTGTTCCATGCTGGCCAGTCTAGTTCTAGCCTAATGGCCTGTACCATGGAGGAGCTAGCCAAGGAGAGAAGAGTTTTTAAACATTTCCCTTCCTCCTTCTCCCATGAACATTTCCCCCCAAACATAAAATTTCTGCCCCATACTGCATCTGAGGGGGAATCATAGCCTTAAATGCTTTCAAAACTGGTCTATGTGACATGTCTCTGTAGATGCTATTGAATTTTTTCAACCCACAGATTCCTACTAGACCTTTTGTTTTTTGGGCCTGTAGGTGCATATTCCAGTTTAAAGCTCTATCAAACCATACACCCAAATATTTATATTCATTAACAACTTCCAATTTTGTGTGGCCCAGGAACCAGCTATATTCATGTTTTTTCTTTCCAAAACACAATATTTTAGTTTTTTCCATGTTTACTATTAAGTGTTTGGATAAACAATATGCCTCAAAAACATTTAGCTTTCTTTGCAACCCTAATTCCATTTGGTCTAAGATAACTAGGTCGTCTGCATATAGTAGGCAAGACAGATGCTTTCCATTTACCTTTGGGCTTGCTCCTCTTTCAGTTATTAATAGTTTCAGTAAGTCAGCAAGAAAAATGGAAAATAAAAGAGGGGCCAAAACACATCCCTGTTTTAGACCATTATTGATTTTTATCTCTTGGGTTAAACCTCCTGCTGTATCTTTAATAACTTGTGCCCAATTTTCACTATGCAGACCTTGAATTACTTCTAGGATGTCGTCGGGAATATTATATCTTTTTAGCGTCTCCCATAAGCATTCTCTATCTACTAGATCGAATGCCGCCCAGAAATCGACAAAACAGCTGTATAATCTACCCTGCTGTTCTACTGTCTTCCTAGCCACAGCCCACAAGGCAAAACAATGGTCGAGTGTTGAGTGTCCCTCTTTGAACCCACATTGTTCTTCCGGGACAATTGCGTTTAATTCGACCCATTCCTTCATTTTTCCCAGGATTATTTTGGAGAACACTTTCACACCAATATCTAATAGATTGATTAATCTATAATTCTTAGGATCCTTTCTATCCCCTTTTTTATGCAAAGGCCTAATTACGGCTCCCCTCCAGGATTTTGGAATTATACCTGTGTTTAACACTGCTGTAAACATTTTTTTAAAGATTTAAAGAATTGGGCCCACCATTTTAGCTCTGTTTTTATTATTACTGCAGGTAAATTATCAGGCCCAGCTGCACGGGTTAAATTTAGATTCTTAATAGTATTCTGTACGTTTTCAAACGAGCATAATGGAATTAGATTTTTTACTACTTGTCGCCTCAAGGTTTTCTCCCCACTAAATTCTGGCTTATTTCTAGGCTTATATAATTGATTTAGATGCTCCTCCCTGGATGCCTCAATGACTTCACAGCTCATGGTTCCTGGGGATCAACCCGATGCATCTTGAATCAGCCTCCAAAACCCTTTAGTATTTTTGCTTTCTATGGATTCTAGCAGAGAAACCCAGCATTTTTCTTTAAAGCATCTTTTCTTACTTCTCACTAGCATTTTATATTCCTTCCTCATTTCTAATAATTTATTGTAGCCCTCCTGGTTGTATCTTAACTTCATCTTTCTTTCCTCTCTCCTTAGTTGCCTTTTTTCTCTCTCTACATGTGGAGTCAAACCAAGCCATTTGCCATCTGCCACCCCCTTGCTGATGTTTGCCCCCTTTATTTGTCTTCTTTAAATTGCCAGATAGACATAATGCAGCCTGCTTGATTTTTTCTTCAAACCATGCAACCCTCGGGCTCCATGCTATCTCAGGGTCTAAATTATGTTGGAAGCTCGACAATTTTGTAATATATTCCTCCGTCGATTTTGTGGTTAGTCTTTTTGGGTAATCCATCGGTTGTGGTAAAACTTTTTCGCAAACTCTTAGGGGAGCTCTTATTATTTCACAATACAATGGATAGTGGTCACTTTCTTTACGTTTAATCACCTTAAACTTTTTTACTGAGGCAAAATTCCAGGCATGCACGAAAAGATAATCTATAGGGCATAGTTGATTTCCCCTTCTGAATGTTTGTTCTGCTGGTCTATCGAATTCCAATCTACCATTTAAACTAACAAACCCAAATGACCCTAGTAATCTCCCTACCTCCTCATCTTGTTTATTCATTTTACCAGTGGGAAAGAGGGCTGGCGCTATCTCATATGCATCTAAAATTTCCTTCATCCAAAGGTCCACCTTTTCAGGATCTAGCTTATGGTTTAAATCTCCCATGATAATTAGAAAATCCATCCCATATTTATCATTTAGGGATGTCAAATCTGCTTTAAAGAACCCCATTTCTTTTACATATTCTCCTGGGGTACCCCACTGCACGTATATATTAACCACAATCACATATTCACTTTGCCTTCCCCGGTCCTGTAGACGTATCTCACTGGGTAGTATCCATTTACAAGAGGTATTTATCAAAGATACCTTGTTTATTGTTTTCGTGGATATTAGAGTCATAATTCCACCCGATGGGCGAGCAAATCTGGCTTTTGTCACTGCTTTATAAATCTGTGTAAAGCCTTCAACTATCTGGGTACTGTCACATAACCAAGTCTCTTGCAGACAGACAATGTCGGCCTGACGTGAAATATTTTTTACACATTCCATCTACATGAATAAAAGCAGATTATATAAAACAGTACCATTTGCTAACTCCTATGATGCGTAGCCTACCTAAATGTACCCAGCCTAGATATGTGGGTGAAGCCTGTGTATGTAAATGTAAGGATAGGTCCTAATGGAGCCAAATGCAGCCGAGAAACCCTCAGGGAAATACTAACACCTCACCTGTTGGTTCTGAATGAAGGACCCCGTCTCTGGCTCGAGGATGGCACCCCACCAGGGATGTCAGGTCTCTGCTTATCGAAGGATCAGCCTGCAGAGCCTCGGTCCAGCCTGGAAGGGATTGTCCTCTCTCTCTCTCTCTCTGTAAGGGGGAGTGATAGTCTTTTATACTAAAGTGGTCACTTCAGGGTTTTTCTAGAATCGATATGTTTTGAAAACATTCACTAATCCTTTGTTAATCCTTTTCTAAACGACATACTCATGCCCAGCTGGCTGTTGGCCATGGATGAAAAAAAGTGGTGACCCTTGTACAGAATAAATCTGCTGTGCCTGAGGACATGTCTATGTACGTCAGGTACAGGGATTAAGATAGGATACCGAGAGCCTGGTTGTCGAAGAGACAGAAGTAAGCTACTAGATAAAAGGTCACCTAGGTAGAACCGGTATGTCGTGTGGAGGGGAAAAACTATATGTAATTTGTATGTACATGATGGGACTATCCTAAGGACATGACAACAATACTACAACTCATATGAATCACAGGGAGTAAACATGGCCACCAATATCCCAATCAAGTAACAGTCTGGGATTCTATATAATGTCATAGTCCTTCTTCTTCTTCAGTGAAGGAAGTTTAGCGCTGGACCTCATTCTGTCTTGAATCTGAACCTAAGAGGATATGGAAAAATGTTAATACTTCCCACATAAGCATATCCTCAACCAAGCATGGCATAACCGGTCAAAAAGCAACAAACCATTATGAGGTGAATAACGATAATAACCACAACATTACTCTGTTATTCTATGTGTTCGGCAGCCATTGTTGAAAAGCATCTTACACAACATGTCTGCCTTTCAGGGAGAAAAAACTATTCATTTGGCACAACAGTACATAACAGTATACTGAAATTGAGTAAGACCCATAATACATTCCTGTTAGACACAGAATTCAGTTCACTAATTTCCAGCATTAGAGTAGAGCTAGTTCCCTTATTCTCCAAGGGAGGGTAGCATGGAGATACATGCCAGGGGGGTACTCCTCGCCTCCACGTCCTTAATAGAATTGTAACTTTCCTTCATGCTACCGAGGAAATGTTTAATTGTATGTTAGGACTGAAGGCGAGGATTATGCATGTTTAAAGCTTACTTACCACCAGTGCGGCTGCATTGTAGATTGTTTTAAATAAGAAACTTTTGAAAGTGGAGTCTGAAGACCAATCTTCCGCATTCATGACATCTTTGGGGTTGCCCCCTACCTTGAGAGACTTGGAGGCCATAGCCCCCCTGGTGTAATTAGCTCCAAATTCAGTAATATCAATGTCGGCCTCTGCCTTGATCTATCTCACCCATCTTGCAATGGTCCGAGAGGACATAGCCTTGTAAGACTTTTTGATGGCAATCAAGAGTTGCCGTTCTCCTGGGGGGCAGACCTCCATTGTTAATCTTTGTATGCCTTCAGTCACCTGACTACACACAGTTTGGGGTTATCTGGAAAATCTGGATAAGATACCAACCTGGAGATGTTGAAGTTGACCCCATCGGTGGGGAAAAAATTCTAGCTTATAGGTCTGGAGTCCTCACATCCGAAGCTCTCTTGCATGAAATGAGACCGAGCAGCTTTGCTAGCTTTGCTGATATTGAATTCCTAGAAAGGTACTGATTGTCCTGCCACGATCAGGTAAACGCAGGGCTAGATTGACACCTCACAGGCCCGCTTATAGGGGCTCCGGGGGACGGGACATCCTGATACCCTTTAGGAGTTTACTTACCCAGGGGTGTTCACCCACCAGAACATTGTTCAGTGGGACATGGCCTGCTGAGTTAGCTGACCTGCAGGAGTTGATGATGCAGTGTACCAAACCCTCTTGGAAACGTTCTGCCAGGAAACTTACGATTTCGGTAATGCTGGTGCCCTCACGATCCAGGTGTTTCTCCACACACCGACAAGCCCACCTTCTCCATGCTGATTTGTTACTCTTTGTAGTCCCTGGGGCCCATACCTGTTGGATGAGGAATTCAGCTCCTTGCGAATGCCTGACATCTTGCCAGCGTCGCCTGAAATCCTTCATGCACAAGGAATCGGTCAAGATCTTTGCAAACTAGTGTAGACGTACTGGAGCGGCCCATGCTAGCTCCAGGAGAGAAGGGAACCATGCTTGTGAGCGCCAGATTGGAGTGTTCACACAAGAGTCGCCCGCTGACACCTGACCTGAGCCACAACTCGCTGGATAAATAGGAAGACAGGGAAGCCATAGGCTTGAACCGTCGACCAGTCCTGCAGAAAGGCATCCACCGCCTCCGCTCCCAGGTCCGGTCTCCAGCTGACATAGCGAGGAAGTTGGGTGTTCCATCTGGAGGCAAATAGGTCTACCTGGCAAGGACCCCAAAGCGACAAAGAAGCCTGAAATACTCCTGGGCAGAGTCTCAAGTCGCTGGCATCCCTGAGGTACCTGGAGTTACAGTCTGACACCAAATTCAGTGCTCCTGGGAGGTATTCCGACATCACTGAAATCTGTCGTTAGAGGCAGTAATTCCAGAAGTTCTTAGCTAATTCTGTGAGAACACGTGAATGGGTACCACCAAGTCGATTGATATATTGCATTGCTGTTGTGCTGCATATCCTCAAGAGTCCTCAGCATGATACTTTGCCCCTTGTGAGGGATTTAATAGCTCAAGACAACTGATGTGGAGGTTCAGTTTCTCCTCCATCCACCTGCCTCCCATGGAGATCGAGCCACATCTGGCTCCCCAACCCAGACTGTTGGTGTCCGATTCTTTCACCAGGTCATGGTGGGAGCCGAATATTGCCCACGCATTCCATGTCTCCATGTGGTTTATCCACCACTGCATCTCTGTCCTGGCTTCTGACATCAAAGTCACCAGTTCCGAATAAGTAAAGCCCTTCCAAAGATGAGCTACCTTCAGCCTCTGGAGGGCTCTGTAGTGTAGTGGTCCCGGGAAGATGGCATGTATCAAGGATGATAATAAGCCCATAACCCTGGCCATTTGTCGTTGGAAGATTCTGTCCCTCCTGAGAACCTTCTTCAGTTCCTTTTTCATCTTGCTTATTTTCTGGCCCAGCAAGCTCAGAGTCGCCACCCTCGAGTCTATGCGGAACCCCAGAAAGGTTATGGTCTGTTGAGGCGTCAGATCTGACTTCTGTTGGTTTATGACGAGCCCTAGGTCTTGAAGGAGAGATATGGGGGTGTGCCGTGATTGGTCCATCAGCAGGATGTCATCCAGGTAGATGATCAACCTAATGCCCGGAGTTCGGATGTACTCCACTACCGGTTTGAGGAGCTTCGTGAAGCAACAAGGTGCCGAAGATAGGCCGAATGGCAGGGTCCGGAAATCAAAGATCTGCACTCTCCATTCGAATTGGAGGTACCTGCAATGTGAAGAGAAGATGGGGACCATCAGATAGGCATCCTTGAGATATAGATGCGCTAACCATTCATCCTGTAGAAGCAGATCCCTGAAGAGGTGAATACCCTCCATCTTGAAATGGCTGTAAACCAGACACTCGTTGACAGACCTGAGGTTGATAACTTGGCAGAACCCCCGTCCCTCTTTTGGAACCAGAAACAGCGTACTGAGGAAACCTCTGGGGTAAAGGTCTGAGAAGCATATCACATTCTTGGCCAGAATGTCCTGCGCCTCTCGGTTTATCAGGGACATCTCTTGAGTGGAAAAAGACAGAGGGCGGGGTTTCACTGTCCCAGCTGGAGTTCCATAGAACTTTATATGACACCCTTGGATGGTCTCCAGTACCCACTGATCTGCTGTTATCTCTGCCCATTTATGTGCGAATAGGCGTAACATCCCCCATGCGGAGCGGTGATGACAGAAAGGGGCTTACCGTTGTATCCATTGCGGTTGTTTGCTCCTCCTCAGGCTCGATTATGCTTCCCTCTTCTGACACCGTGGGATGGATAGAAGGGTCCCTGATGGCCATCGCCCCATCCGTTGTTCCTCTCGCTTGCGGTCAGTTAGTCCTTTGGTAGGTCTGGCGGCTGGTGGAGTGACCCCTGCCTCTTCCGGCTCTTCCAGAAACCTTCCCCGGTAAGATCTTTGTCATTGAAGACTAGGCCCTGTCGAGTGCCGAGAACATGAAGATGAACTTTCCCAGTTCTTTGACGAAAGGTTCACCAAACAGGGTGCCCTGCGCTACTGGACCTGCCTCCGAGGATGAAAGTTCCCCCAGCTTGGGGTCGATTTTGAACTTCAGGGGACTACGACATTCCGCAGAGAGGGCGCAGAGAGTGCCCCTCCACGTACTCCGCTCACACTTAGTGCTGACAGAGCTGCTCCACAGCGCAAGGAATGCATTGGGAAGTGCAAAAGAGCGCCATCTAGTGCACCAACGCAGTAAAAGAGACGCACTCAGTGGTTTGCCTGCCAAGCGGAATGAAACAATTTACTATCAAATTATCGCTTAAGTCAAAGAGCGAGTGCTTGCTGTCAACACACTTAAGTAAACATTGCTACACCAGAAACTCCAATTATCCCACTAACTATACGGTCAGAAAGCAATGAAAAGGCGACTTAACTGACGTAGAGCAGTGAAGAAACAGGAAGGACTTGGAATGATCTGTATTATATAGACTCTTGGACTTTTACTTGATTAGGCTATTGGTGGCCATGGTTACTCCCTGTGGTTCATGGGAGTTGTAGTATTGTTGCAGTATTACCTTTGAACCTGCAGTGAATAAAGAGTGAAGAAAGTAATGCATATTCCTCGCCTCCTGTCCTGACATAGAATACATGATTTACTGAGAATGTCAGGTATTATTCTCATATGGCTGAGGAAGATAGGGCGAACTTACAGAAATATGCTCTAATTTTTGCTTCTGGAGCACCTTCCATAACCTCTATGACAAAAACACCATTCATGGAATTCCAGCAGATGGTCAACATTTCACACAGAGTAAAATCACTTTAAAACATAGCATAATTCCTTAAAAAAGGATGGTACCACCAACAAATGATTTATATTGTAACTAATGTTGTGGCCAGCCAATAAAGGTTAATCAATAATGAGAACTTTTAATTCTTTCAGAACTCTGTGCATATCATGACAATTACCACCAGATGACTTCACGTACTGTAGTTTCTTGTCATATTCCACAGACAGCATAAGCAATCTGTGCAATGTGGTTCATTTTATGTTGTGAGAAATTGATTGGCAGGGTGTATAGTTAGATCAGCTGCTCTATAGGAAAAACATTTTTTGTGTTGCTAAAAAAAATGGCTCAGTTTGATGAATCTCTACGAAGCGTTCCAAAAAGTTGCTACTTTTTTACTAGTTTGCATATGGAAAGTTTCAGGATGGACCGTCAAGCGGAGGTTGAGTAAAATGGGGGGTCCAAAAATGCAAAGTTCCCATGCATTTTGTATAGACGGCTTTAGACATGGCTATTACGGAATTACACCAAATTTGTCAGGAGGCTAGATCTTGGTCCACAGATTGTGCTACTTGTGATTTGGTGTAAATCCTTTCAGTAATTTTGGAGAAATTGAGGTTGATAATTGTATATCTGGATGGTTGGGTCTGCGAGAGTCTCGATCGATCCTCGTGGAGCGGCAATTTAAGATAGAGCATTATGGTAGGCCAAGGGAGCTTTATTTCCCTTCATCCATCTTGTTCCCGCAGGAGTCAAACTACTGTGGGAGAGAGCGCTCTGATTGGCTGCCAGCAACATGACAAAAATGTTGCTTGCCGCCATACATGACTTGGGGACTAAGCCCCCTGTCCTGAACAATTAAAAAAAAATATGTAAGGGGCAAGGTAGGGATACCCTGATCACCTAGGCCCAATGGAGGAGACACAGAGGGAACCCTTGTAGGAAACTAGGTTGTTGTTGCAGTAGTCCCCCACTTTTTGGCTGGTATTTGATGCAACTTTGACTGAAGCACACTGGGTTCCTACTAACTAGGTCTCCAGTGCCAGTGTTCTTTCCTCCTAAAAAGACAACTGGTCACTTGATCCCCAAGTGGCCAGGCCTTCAGGACCTCTGTAAGTCCCTAGTAGGTACTACCTCGGGTACCTACGGCATAGGTACTAAAGAGGGTCCCTAAGAAGTGCAGCATATCTTGTGCAACTCTAAGGGACCCCATGGGAAGAAGTTCAAGACTGATTTGCTTGTGGCTTGGTCCAAACTGTCATGGCGAGCAAAAAAATGATGGATTTAGACCTAAGATCTCTGTACTGGGGGTTAGTGTTTTGACATTGTTCAGCATTCCGTTCATCATTTGTTCTTTTTGAATTGAGACGGGTAGGCCCAGATGTGAGTCCTGTTCTCACCATGCAACCAAAGTCAAGATAACCTGGCTGATGAGGTTTGATACCCTGAAACCGGTCCTAGGATGCTTTTTCATGTCCAGGGAGGACATGGCCTGGCAGGGCAGATCAGTCAAGACTGATTTACATATGGCTGGTTCCAAACTGGAATGGACTGGCAAGCAAAAAAACAACAATGGATTTAGGCCCATATCTCTGTACTGTTGGTGAATATTTGACATTGTTCAGCATTCCTTCCATTGTTTGTTCTTTTTGTATTTGTTCCCCTAAGTGGATGGGCATGCACAGATGTGGGTCCCATGCTCACCGTGCCACTGGAGTCAGGTTATTCTGGCTGATGAGAGGTGATACCCCAAAACCGGTTCTAGGATGCTTACTTCCGGTGCAGGGAGGATCAGGCCTGGCAGTTCGGGCTAGACTGTTCTCATGGGGAGCAGGGTCATGACTGATTTGCATATGGGTGGGTCCAAACTGGAATGGTGTGGTGAGCAAAAAAACTACAGATTTGGGCTCAGATCTCTGTACTGGAGGTGAGTGTTTGACATTGTTCAGCATTCCGTCAATCATATGTTCTTTTTGAGTTTGACACCTTAAGTGGGACGGGTATGAAGAGATGTGGGTCCTATGCTCACCATGCCACCGGAGTCAAGCTATCCTGGCTGATTAGGGGTGTTATCCCAAAACAGGTCCTAGGGTGCTTGTTTCTGGTCCAGGGAGGCCCTGGCTTGGCAAACTGGAATTGTGTGGTAAGCACAAAAACTATGGATTTAAGCCCAGATCTCTGTACAGGGGGGTGAGTGTTTGACATTGTTCAGCCTTCCCTCCATCATTTATTTGTTTCATTGTAAGGGACCCAGCACAAAACTCTCACAGACACCCACTAGAGGGTGAGTGACAGGGTGCTCTAAAAAGTGAAAATATAACATAACACTCATTTGTGTGCCATGCCCCCTAACACTGCATGTAATATTTATGCCACCTCTACAGCAGGCCTTACAGCCCTAAGGCAGGGTGCATTATATTACATGTGAGTACATGCATTAGTAGATCTGCCCCTGTGCTGGTCAGTTCCATTACTGCAAATACAAGTGATCAGGGAAGCAATTTTAAAACATATGTGGGGCACTGGTAAAAACGAGTCCCCCATCTAAATGATGGCTGTACTGAAACCAGGCATAATAAATGTCATATTAATAAACTTACACTGATTCCACTGCTTTATTTATTAATACATGCACCCAGTGGGCACCTTAGAGTCAGCCTGCCCCCGCATTAGAGTTTCTGACCCCCGCCCCCCTCCCCAGGGGCGAGGACCTTTGTTCTCAGGAGGTCAGGAACAAAGCCTGCTCTGGCAGAAGGTGTTTACACCCAGTCCCACAGGATGATCTGCAAATTAGCATTCCAAGGCATGGAGATTCAAATAGCCCACTGCCTTTGGTATGCGAATCTGGCCTCCCTCTCAGGAGAAAAAGCAGAGCCCTCTGACCAGAGCCCTTTTGGCACCGGGACAGTACGGAAAATTAGCACTCAGACAGGTGTGTTCATCCACAGGCTAGTGCCACACATAAGGTGGGCTACCTGAAGTGGACACAACTTTGCTATGGCAAACCTAGGAACTCTGGGACAGGGTCATGCCCACTTACCACAGGAAGTAGTCATATAGGGGGCGTTGTGACCATAGGGGTAAATAGCCCATTGGCTACTACCCGACGCTCCCCTAACACCCTTAAATCTCGTATTTAGGGGAGCTCCTGGCACAAGAAAATCAGATCCTTCTGACATGAAAGAAGAATACAGACATCAAGAGTCGCAAGAACAGAAGATCAACAACTGACTTGGCACCAACCCTGCAGGAATGTCAGCTGTACTCGACAATTGGACCAAAAACTCCTGTACCCCCTTAGGGAGCTCATCCTACTTTATGACTAGTTTCACTGCCCAAAGATCTGCTGCTGACCCTTCCTTGCACCTTCTAGAAAGCAGGTGAGAGCTGTGCTCTGTCGAGCACGGTCATTAGCACTCCTGGTGAACAACTTTCTTCTGTAAGCGATGGCCTTGCAGCCCAGCAGCATCAAACCTGGGGCCCTCCTTCCAAATACAGCAATTAGACCAGCAGGACATCTGATCCCCAAAAGGTAAAGAGACACAACAGGTCCTGGGCATTTCTGCAGAAGCATCTGGACCTTTCATATCATGCAGTTTGTGCATCATTTTATGGACACGGCTTGGCAGGAATATCACAGACAGGTATGGTTTAACTGAACGATTACTATAAAAAGTGCTATAGCTGTGTATGACTAACGGATATGTTTAATGATTTAACAGAGAGGCTTCAAGAGAACTTTGTCGGCTGTTACATATTTGCTAAACACTTTATATTCATTCTCAAGTACAGGGCTGGCCAGAGCCATTTCTTCATAAATCTCTGTGAATTGTATGAAAGGCAGTTTGTGAGTCATTTTATGGAAACTGGCAGTCACTTGACATGTTTATTAATTTAGGAAAGATATGTACAAAAAATTTACTGAAATGTTTAATATTTGTAAATCTTTCAGTGATTCAGTTTCAGGGCTGGTCACATGCCAGGTCAAAGTTGTTACCACATTTAATTAGTTTTTCACTCAATCTGTACGTACATATATTTCAGAGTGGCAAAATTACCGGGGACCTAACAGAGGGCCATATTACCAACTACGGCGTAAAAATTATCGCCACTTTAGCGGCAGGAAACTGCTGCTAAAGCCGTGATAATGGGCTTGATAATATGCCCTTGTGAATTCCCATAGAAGCCCAGGTTCACACCAGAACATGGACTTCTATAGGAATTCTCACCGGCATATTATCAAGCCCATTAAAACCGCTTTAGCAGCAGTTTCCTGCCACTAAAGCGGCGATAATTTTAACTCCGTCCTTGATAATATGGCCCATGGTACTCAACAATCCACAATCACCTGCTCATTAAAAGCCCTTTTTGAGCAAAATTACACCAAAGAGAGTGAAGTAATGCATCAGGTGGCCCTAACCAAGCCACCCACCTTCTCCAAGTGTGCTGGTCAGTGTGGGTAGCCCCGATCTTTAGTCCTTGGTTCTGGTAGAGTCTAACTTTGTGACATTCTTGGCAAAGATCTTTGCAGCCATGAAAACTGTTGCATGGCTGCATGAAAATAGCGATGAAAAAGTTTTCACTGTGCCCGCCTTGTGACACCATGGATGAGCCGTATTTAATGTACGTCACATCTTGTCACAAGGAATGACATCAGTATTCCTGACGTATCTGTTCGTGCAAAACTGACGCTCTGCTGGAGTTGTGCCGGAAGCGTGACGCAACTCCAGCAATGCTTGGGGGAGGCCTATCTTTAATGTACTTCATCACTCTTATGCCTGCCATGAGGCAGGCATAAGGATTTGACGCAATGGGGTCATAGAAGTGTCGCAGTGAACTCTCATAGATTTCACTGTGCCACTCTTACGAGTCTGTTGTGTGGGAACGTCCACCCTGCATACATTATACCTGACACAGGAATATTGTGGTGCAGGGCTTTACAAGGTGACTCATCTGCCTAGATGCATCACCTTGTAGATATGCCGCAATGTGGCGCATGTGCGGCCGCTGGTTCCCCAAAAGTGCCACAAATGCAGCGCAAAAGTGTTGCAAGGGGCTCATAAATAAGCCCCTGTTCTTTATCTCAAAGTTGCCTTTTTCATGCAGTCCTATGATGGGAGTTCATCTAGGGACCACAGAAAATTGACTCAGGCTGTTTAGGACTGTGGATGCTTCAGGGGGACCAAGGGCCAGATCCATTCGTCTTTACCTTGTGATTACCTGCAATGAGTTGGTTATTATTTTCCATCAGACGCCTCCTATTGGTAGTGAGTTGAGTTTCTTTCGCCTCATACTGTCTGTGCACAAGTTTGCCTCTTTACAAATGTACAGACCTCCGCCATAATGCCCTTTTCATGTAAGAACAACTGAATCTAAAATTACTTTATCATGCACAGTAGAATGTTTCACCAACTGTAATGTATTTAGCAACAGCGTACTATGTGGCATGAGGTGTCTCGCTGAAGTCACTTTATATTTTCATTGACCCTAGATGTGAGCCTGGCTTGAGAATGTTCATTGACTGTGACTCCAAATCACACTTGTCATAGTGGGCGTTCTCTGTAGCGCACAAAAAGACCGACCACTCATGTGCAGCACCGTGTTCACAGGCCACATCTTTCTGGAATCCCAGAGGCCTCTGCTTCCAAAGTGTCTTCTTTGGTAGTTCAGACCCATTCTCTCCCTTATGTCATTGGAACTCTGCATTCACCTGTTTTTTACAAGGCTATTGACTCATGGATAATATCTGATCTTCCTCTGTCTCCTGAGATGTTCTGCTCAAAGCCACAAATCTCACAACTGACACAGAGAGATGGTGTGTAGAAAAAGAGTAGCAGAGAAAGTGCTGAAGCTGAGGCAGAAAAAGTGAGAGAGAAAATTAATAAGGCTAAAAGACAGAACATATGGTATAGAGAAGACAAAGAATAATAGCTACAAAAATAAACACAAGTGTTGACAATATAAACAAAATAGAAGAAATAGAAATAGAGAAACACAAGGGGGAGGTGAAGAAATGTTGAAGGAAAAAGGGCTCCAATGCAGAAGACTTTCACGTGAGGGCTTACCAATTTAATTACATTCATTTGGTGTTTTTCTCAAGGTGAACGTCAAGTGCCTTTGCGGCCATCTCACCATATGGAGGACAAATTCCAAAGAGGAGCTGCTTCACAGGAGAAGACGCACCCACCTTGTCGAGATCTTTTAATGCTATTAAAAATTGTGGGTGAAGTGTCTTCTAATACCTCCAAATATCTGCAATATAATACGAGGCTGCGATGGGGGAAGGGTTTCTAATGGTGCAGGTAAATAAGGGACACAGATGCTGGATCTTGGATTGGGACAGGGACCTTCACCAATCCACATCTCATTTATTTATATCCTTCTGGAAATGCCCAGCTGTTAGGATGGCTCATTACATTCCATCCAAGGATAGTGTGACAGAGTCACATTTCGGCCCATAGCACACACAAAGTGCCTCAACCTCTGGTTGAGTGCTGTGTTGGGCCACAGGTCATACCTCTGGCTTTGTGGCACCACCATGGTTTGCTCCGATAGTCTGGCATCTTCATCACTTGGTGGATCTGGTGGCGGTGAGCCGGGGCTTGCCATTGATGCAATGTTGGTTATCACCGGAAGGGTTGTTTGGCTACGCTTTGTATGCTCTTCCATTCTTGTTTCTTATGCTGATGGCTCTCTCAGGACGCCAGACTGCTTTTGTCAGGAATCAGGCACAGCGGCGCCTACCTCGCGGATCCCAGAGGTGAAGACTACATTTCCCATGATGCAAATGTGGAAGTGTGGTTATAGGCGCTCTGAGTGCGGGAGCCGGCGCGTTTAATTCTACTGTCACTTCCGCCCGGGACCGTGTGGAAGAAGGGCTGTTTCGGAACGGCTTCTGTCCTGGCCGCACGGAGACCCTGTGAAGACTTCAGGGGGGGGCCGGAGTGAAGGCGCGGCGGAACCGTGAGTACCGCGTGAGTGAGCCGCTGCCCCTCTCGTGGTTCCTGGACTTTGTTGACTTTGACCCCGTAGCGGAATACGAAGGGCGGCTGCCGTCTATTCCGAAGGGAGAACGAAGAGACGCTGAGACTCTTCGCTTCTTTTTTTTTCCTTTTTGTTTCTAAGCACAGCGGAGCGTCGAGGTGATCAGAACTGCACGCTACCGTGTGTGCGGATTACTGGACCGGAGATAAACCATTCCGGTATTGTTTGAAAGAGAAAGCGGTAAAACCCAACCACGGACACCCCTAGAAGCTCAGCGAGCACAGTGCCAAAAAAACCCTCAGGGAACCCTTAACGGAGTGCAGCGGTGAAGGAACTGCGCTCTGCCGTAGGAACCAAAAGGGGTGGAGATGCGTTTCAGTTTACTGGCATTTTGGTTGCTACCCGATTCGTTTGGACTAACGGAGTTTGTACTTTGAATACGCTCTCCCCCATTGGATGCAGAGGAGCTACTGTCTGGGGTATGTGAGGTGGAATAATAGCTGGTGCAGAGTGCCTGGAAGGGGGGGGAGTAAAACGCCGTTAACGCTTGTAGTATTGTCTTGCAGAATAGAATTGCATCCGAGGCTGTTGAAGGCATTCTGTGGGGAGGTTGACCGCATTCCCCATTCCCAGGTATAGCAGGCGCAGCTTAGTGAGAATAAATGAGAGTAGACTCTTCTGCAAACGTTTTACGTACTTGTTCCTTTGTTGTTACAGGTTCTAATTCCCCTGCTGTTCCCTTCCCTACCCTTTCCCTCGCCTGATCCCTGTTTATGTCGCCGGGGTGTTGGTGATATCAGGAGGTGGACCTTTTTTCTACTACCGCTGGATCCCGTGGAGCATATCCTGATAGCTTTCTTGACTCATCCCGTCTTGTGACATGAGGCTGGCTCCCACTCTTTTGAGCCACGACACACTTCTAGCCCCTATCTCGGTGCCGCAGCAGGCCACCACCAGGATACCATTCACTGTGGTAACTGTCCATAGGCTATGTTCGTATGGAATGTGGAACTTCCAGCCTGGGTGCCTGTCCCTTATTAGGACATGCTCTCCTGGCTTGATGGTGGATGCTTTGGCTTTCTGGGGTCGACTGGATCTCTCATTGGTCACTTTACTTCTGTCTTGAGTGATTTTGGGGTAAAAACGTGATGCTTTCTACCCTGGGTTTGTGAGGATGGTGTTTTGGCTGAAGTGCTTCAACACCAGTGCGTAAACAATGCGCTACGTTGCGACATATTTACAACGTAACGCATATAGGGTGATGCATCATGTTGTAAAGCCCTGTGCTACATTATACCTGCGTCAGGTATAATGTATGCAGGGTGGGCGTTCTGACGTAAAAAAGCTTTGTAAAAGTGACGCAGTGAAATCTACAAGATTTCACTGAGTCACTGTTACCACACCACTGCGCAAAACCTTATGCCTGCTTGAAGCAGGCGTAAGGAGTGACGCAGCATGTTAGGAATAGCCATTCCTAACCATTGCTGGAGTTGTATCATGCTTGCGACACAACTCCAGCAATGCGCTGCCTGAACGCCAAAAGATGTGTCACGCATCTGTCTATCCTTGCGCCAGTTCTTGTAAATGCACCAGTTCTTGTAAATCTGCCCGAGATGTTCAAGAATCCGGTTCACTTGTGACCGGCACTGTGACATTCCTATTCTTCATCCCCAACTGTTCAAGTAAGTCACTTAACTCACTCCCATCCCCTGGGAGACCAAATGTGACGAGGATTTTCTGTAGCACTGAACCTACTTTGCTAAATGGTGTGGATTTGATTATCTCCACTACTGGGTGCTTGGAGTATCCATCTACGATGACCAGGGTCTGGTGGCCATCCGGGAAACTTCGAAAGCCTGAGCTGACCCTTTGTTCAGTCCTCTACCCAGGGCTCCTCTGTGATGAAAGGTGCCAGATCACTCTTGCCCTCAGTCAGTTGGCAGGCAAGGCAGCTCCTGATTGCATTATCAACCATGGTATCGAGCCTAGTGATGCATACCTTTTCACTTAGGTGAGACTATGGGGTCTATTAGGATGGCAGTTGGAAAACCACCCTGACCGCCATGGAAGCGGAATTAAACTGCCCGCTGGTACCGCGGCAAAACCGGTGGTCCCATTAGGATCAACCGCCTAAAAAATCTGACCGCGGTGATAAGTGGCAACGAAAAAAATGCCCGTAGCGGGCAGAGCTGGTGAAAAATCGTCTGCAACGGTCGGATTCACGGTGGAAACACACAAAACTGCCGCCAGGCCCGCGGAGTAACAGCCCGTGAAATTAGAATTCCCCCGATGTGACAGCGGTACGTTCCACTGTTTCCGACTGCCGTGGTCGCAAACAGTGATGAATGGAGAGCCGGTGAAAGAGCAACAAAAAGGCCACCAAGTGCACACAGCAAACTAGCCCTGCCCCCAAAAACACCTAACACACCCCAATGACACACCCCCATGGCAACTCCAAATATACAAATCACAGGACAACCCACAGAACACACCTGATAGCAATACCCCATTTTGACACACCCACATAGCTGAGTATAAAACCAGCCCCTTCCCTGACCAGAATCCTTTGCAATACTCCACAACTGAAGGGCCCAACACCAGAGCACAAAGGAGAGGAAAATGTGCACACATCACACCAGCACAATAAGACACACACACACACCACCTCCACAACTACACCTCAAAACATTAGCACATCACACACCATGGCAACACATAAAATGCCCAAATTCACAGAGAGTGAGTTGGCAGTTATGGTAGATGTGATAATCAGAGTATACCCACAAGTGTTTGGTATCCTGGTCATACAGACACCATTAGCCACAAGAGCACAAATGTGGGCAAGGATAGTCGACAAGGTCAATGCAGTAGGGACCACCCCGCGCTCCAAAAAAGAAATCATGAGGCGGTGGCATGACCTGAAGAGGGTTGTCAAAGAGATGAGAAACAAGAACCATGAGCTGGCTTAGAGGACTGGTGGTGGCCCTCCCACTGCACCCAAAACATTCACTGTATGGGAGGAGATGGTGCTTGCCATACTGCTTCCATAGAGTCTCACAGGAATAGTCGGGGGAATGCAGGCTGGTAAGCCACAACAAATGTCTACCATTACACTGTCATGCAATGTCTTACACAACTCCAAATCTACACCTCCTATGCCCAATCCCATTCATCTGCACCACCATACCCAACACAGGTCTCACAGATGTAACATACACCCCATTTTATTTACCCCAAAGGTAGCCAGCTACATTCCCAGGGTTGTATGTGTACAGGCAGCCAGTACCACAACTCCCACCAGGCCCCCGTCCCACCCCTGAACAGGATGGAGCAGCCCCTCCCACCCAGACGTCTGTGGCAGCCATTGTATCACAACAACCAAACTTACAGGTAGGTAGCCATCTACAAAGATAGGGCTGTTTGGGGGTGGGAGGCCTGCACTGCTACTCCCACCATGCCCCCTTGTTCCCCAGCTCATCAAGATGGAGCACTTCCTCCCACCCAGAAGCATGTGGCAGCAACTGTACAGTTCACCTTCACCTAACAGGTAGGTAGCCATCTCCAAAGGGAGGGCTGTTTGGGGGTGGGAGGCCTGCAACACAACTCCCACCATGCACCCTGTCCCACCCCTGAGCAGGATGTAGCACTCCCCCCACCCAGAAGCATGTGTCAGCCATTGCACCACTACAAACAAACTAACAGGTAGGTAGCCATCTTAACAGGGAGGGATGTATGGTGGTGGGAGGCCTGCACAGCAATTCCCACTAGGCCCACTGTCCCACACCTGAGCAGGATGGAGCACTCCTCACACCCCTACCCAGAAGCATGTGGCAGACATTGTATGGTTCACCCTCACCTAACAGGTAGGTATCCATTTTCCAAGGTTGTTCTGTTTGGCGGTGGGAGGCCTACACTACTACTACCACCATGCCCCCTTGTTCCCCAGCTTATCAAGCTAGAGCACTCCCTCCCACCCAGAAGCATGTGGCAGCCATTGTATTACAACAACCAAACTTACAGATAGGTAGCCATCTTCACAGGGAGGGCTGTCAGGGGGTGGGAGGCCTGCACTACTACTCCCACCATGCCCCCTGGTTCCCCAGCTCATCAAGATGGAGCACTCCCTCCCACCCAGAAGCATGTGGGAGCCATTGTACAGTTTACCTTCACCTAACAGGAAGGTAGCCACCTTAACAGGGAGGGGTCTGTGTGTGTGAGGCCAGCACAACAACTCCCAACAGTCCCCCTTGTCCCACCCCTGAGCAGGATGGAGCACTCCCTCCCACCCAGCATCATGTGGCAGCCATTGTACAGTTCGCCTTCACCTAACAGGTAGGTAGCCATCTTCCCAGGTTGTGCTGTTTGGGGGTGGGAGGCCTGCACTACTACTCCCACCATGCCCCCTTGTTCCCCAGCTCATCAAGATGGAGCACTCACTCCCACCCAGATACATGTGGCAGCCATTGCATTGTTCACTACAAACTAACAGGTAGGTAGCCATCTTCCCAGGGCGGGCTGTTTGAGGATGGGAGGCCTGCACCACAACTCCTGCCAAGTCACCCTTTCACACCCCTGAGCAGGATGTGGCACTCACCACCCACCATAAAGCATGTGTCAGCCATCGTTGTACACCAACCAAACTTACAGGTAGGCAGCCAGTTACCAAGGTTGTTCTGTTTGTGGGTATGAGGCCTGTACTACTACTCACACCATGCCCCCTTGTACCACAAATCACCAAGATGGAGCACTCCCTCAAAACCAGATGCATATGTCAGCCATTGCATTGTCTACTTCAAACTAACAGGTAGGTAGTCATCTTATGCTCCCTTGTCCCACCCCAGAGCAGGATGAAGCCCTCCACCACACACACACACACACACACATGTGCCAAAAATTCAAAACAAATGTGAAAACATAACAGGAAGTAGACACTACATGCACCCAGCCATTCCTCTGAAAAAGCATGGTGACATATGACAACACCAGCCCCCCATCACACAAAAATACACACAGACCCTATTGCCACTTACAGTGTGCAGACAGCTAAGCCAATGTAACTGTTACAGCAAATAAAGTGTGACACACCAATTCAAATGTTGAAGAAAGTCTGCGCACAATCATGCAGTGCACCAAATGCCATGTGTAAGTGCCATGGGGCCAGAGCCTCAAGGATCATATGAAAACAAAGCAAGCATGGTCTGTAGTACAAATTGAGAGTTGCACATGACATGACAAAGGTATGCATGAGCTAACAATGGCCAGTTCATGCTCAGATGTAACGTCTGCCAGGCACAGTAATCAACAAAGAGGCCTTACATAAATTAGTTGGTGCGCCAGTCGTTAGATGGCAACATGTCCTTGTAATCACAAAATATGCACGTGGCGCATGGTATGTAGACACGTCACACCATGGACAAGTAATGCATGTACATCAACATCATGTCAGAATGCACAGTAGTGTGCATACAAACAATGTGATAACTAGTCAACTGTGTGGTGTATAAACAGTGAATAAGATACATCTAACACCAAGCTTGGGGGGTACACTTCAATGACCATCTACCATCTGTCCAACAGGTGACCAAGAACTGACTGCAGAGGACAACAACAGCAACCTGCAGAGCCAGTCTCCCTCCCTGGAACATGGACTCTCGGATGTTTACTCCCTGGATTCTGAGGACGAGGAGCTTGATGCCAGCCCATCTGGTATGCCAAGGCACAACATGTCCCAGGACCCCATCGTCCCCCCACCACATCTGCAGCAACAACAACTTATCCGCAGAACCCTGCTGTAACAGCCTGTGGGTCCTCCACCACCACACCCACCACCACCACCACCAGTGCTGCCTGCAACACTCTCCCTGTCCCAGAGGATGACCACCCCACACAACCAATGGAGGAAGGCAGGGAGAGGATGCAGGTGCCTACAGTGGTGAGGCAACAGGTCTGTGGCAGCAGGGCAGGTGGGAGGTCAAGGATCAGTCACAGACAACCGGATACTGGAACCGAAGCCCTGGACAACATGAACAGAGTCCTTGGGGCCTATGAACGGGCCCAGGGACGAATGGGCCGGGTTAAGGATGATTCACGCGAGCTCCTCCTGCTGATGAGGTCCATGGACACCCGCATGGACCTCTTGGGCCAGCTAGTTGCGGTACTGAGGGACAGGCCTGCGCCACAACCAACACCTCCACCTCCCTCTGGAGGGCTGCAGGATGACAGTTCATCATCTTCCCCTGGGGCCACAGAGGGGTGAGTTGTCAGACCCCACTGGCCCTGCAGCAGAGGACCCCCTGCCAAATGACCAAGGGGATGTCCCAAGAAATCCCAGGGAGGATCACGTGGCAAAGCACCTGCCAAAGGCCAGTCACGGAGCCAGCCATGATGGCAACTCTCTTCAATACTGCATTGACTTTTTGGACTGTCCTCACCCACACGCCCTTGTGAATGGCATCTGTCTGTTGGACTGGGTCACCACACCAATTTTGTGACTACCAGATTGCCTCAACTCTCGACTGTCCTTCTACACCCCCTCCCGCCAACTACGATCTTCCAGCCAAGCCCTCGCCACCATACCTCGCATCAACAAGACCACCATGGGAGGCAGATCCTTTGCATACCTGGCTGCTAAAACATGGAACTCACTCCCCGCCTACCTTCGCCTCACCCAGAACCACCTAGCGTTCAGAAAGCAGCTTAAAACGTGGATATTTGACAAATAATCCTCCTCCCCTTCCTAAGCGCCTTGAAACCCTCTGGGTACGTAGTGCGCTATACAAATTTTATGACTTGACTTGACTCATTTACCATAACTGTAAACTCACTGCTTCAATAATCACCTCATTGTAAAAATCCACCCCCTCACATGTCACTATTGTAAATAAACACTCCTTACACACGTCATTGTGTCTGCTCCATGTTTATTCCAGGATGTGCAGTCTTCACCATGATTACAATGTACCTGGAGTATGGAATGTATTTAGGCAAGGAGAGGCTGGAGGGACCTAGGAAAACACAACAGAACAATATTCACTAGTCAGGGGTTGGCATCACAGCATTCACACAACACTTGCCATCAAGCTACTCCAATCTGCACACATTACAATGAGCAACAGTGCTGACATAAACATCCTGTAGATGTGCCAAACTGACCTGTCCCAGAAACATTGTCAGCCACCACTGAGTCAACAACCGGATGCAGTCACAAAGCTAACATACACCTTGCCAACAACAGCAACATCATCAGACAATAGGTCTGTTGTACATTGTCACTCACCTTCAAGTGAAGTAGCAGGTCAACACCTTCCTCCTCTCCACTATCCTCGTCACTGGACACAGGTACGTGTGCAGGCAGGGCCTTGGCTTCCAGGAGCAGGGGAATCTCCTTGCGCAAGGCGAGGTTGTGGAGCGTGCAGCATGCAACTACGATCTGACACACCTTCTTGGGCGAGTACATCAATGCACCTCCGGTCTTGTCCAGACAACGGAAATGTGACTTCAGGAAACCGAAAGTACGCTCCACCACACGATGTGTCCTCCCATGGGCATCATTGTAGCGGACTTCAGCTGGTGTCCTGGGATTCCACAGTGGGCTCAGCAACCAAGGACGTTTGGGATATGCTGAATCACCTAGGTGTGAGAAACACAGAGGGCCCGATTCACAGAATTAACTTAAGACAAAATCCTAAACTTACTACTTTTGGTATTCACAGAATGGATTTAGGACTACTAACTTTACGTCCGCACTCGGGCCGGAAATTCCGGCCCGGAGGCGGAGCTTCCGGCCCGGAGGCGGGGCTTCCGGGCCAGAGGCGGAGCTTCCGGCCCTGAGGTGGAGATTTTGGCCATGGCTAAATCTCCGCCATTGGCCGGAATCCCCACCTCCGGGCCGGAAGCTCCGCCTCCGGGACGGAAGCCCCGCCTCCGGGCCGGAAGCTCCGCCTCCGGGACGGAATTTCCGGCCCGAGTGCGGACGTAAAGTTAGTAGTCCTAAATCCATTCTGTGAATACCAAAAGTAGTAAGTGCATTCTGTGAATACCAAAAGTAGTAAGTGCATTCTGTGAATACCAAAAGTAGTAAGTTTAGGATTTTGTCTTAAATTAATTCTGTGAATCGGGCCCAGAGAAACCTTGAAATGTAACTGTGGCAGAGTACACCATGTCACACACACAGCACGCTACTGTAGTCTTCTTACTCACCCACAATCCATGCATGCTCCGGAAGCAGATTATTCATCAGTCGTGGCACAATGCTGTTACCCATGATGTACGAGTTGTGGGCCAAGCCTGGGAATTTGGCACAGACGTGTGAGACGATCACCTCTGCTTGGCACACCATTTGCACATTGATGGAATGGAAATGTTTCCTGTAGATGTGCTCACATGCCTGTGGTGGAACCAGGCCAACATGTGTGCAGTCAATGGCACCAACAATATTGGGGATGTGCCCAAGTGCATAAAAATCTCCCTTCACTGCCGCCAATTCATGCCTCCTGGGGAAATTGATATATCTGTCCTTGTAGATCATCATAGCGGACAGGGCATCACGTAGTACCATGCTGAACATAGGTTGCGACATCCCACCTGCACTAGACACCGTGTACTGGAAAGATCCAGAAGAAAAAAAATGCAGGGCCGCCATCACCTTAGACGTTGGTGTGAAAGCAGCTGAATATGTCCTGCGAGGCTGCAGGTGGGGCTCCAACATAGCACATAGGTCTTTGTGGGTGTCTCAATCCAGACAGAATTTGCGTATGATCTCCCCATCCTCCATGTCTGCCAGCACTGTGAAGGGACGATGCACATTTGGTCTCCTCCTAGGTGAGATGAAAGAGTACACATGTCAATGCAATCCACCAGTAGATGTGTCTGACATCTTACGTTTTGACTGACACAACGGAAACAATGACTAGCATCACAGTCCATCTTACAGCACAACTCACTTGTAGGGACACCTTCAGCTACACCATCCGTACACCTGTCCACTTTTCCCGCAGCTAGCATCTCACAAAGAATATCCGACTATGTGAATGCACAAATGGATATGGCCACATCTTGCATGGCCAGCCCTGAGAGTAGTACCAACATCATATGTGTTTGGCTGCCACACTACTTTCTCCTACTATAGCTGCTGTACCTGCCACACATTCTGGTATAAGTCACACAGGGCACACATCAACCATACAATGACCCAAGACTGCGTTTATTGTCAAGTATGTGCATGATCCAGGAAAAGTAGACAGTCAAATCTGCACAATGTGTAGTAAGACATTCATCACTGTGAGTTGCTCAGCCCTTTCACACATTGACATGTGTACCCATTGGAGAGTCCATCACAACACTGTTCTGTGTACATGCCCAGCTATATCTCAAGTGACATGTGAGTGAGTACATGCCAATGTTTCTAATCATATACAACATCGCATGTGTAGTCAGCAGTGGGGTAAAGGTCAGATTGCAATTGAGTGCACAATCTTATGCCATGAATCATGCGTCTACTGTGCACAGTTGAGAAATGGCCTCTGGCCATTCACACTGCATGACGGGCCCATGGGTGCTGTCAAGGTGATCTGACACCCAAATCATGGTCATTCTAGCAATGCAAGACACAAATATCGCGGTACCTACAGCCTGGCTCCTGCGGTGTGTCACCGCCAATGCCCAAGCCACAATCATGGTAGTAATAGGCATATACACATGGGCAAATGGCAGTTGGCATGCTCCTCCACCCAAATCACGGTCATCCTTAGCATTGTATGGCACACATATTGCGGTAGCTACCGCCTGGCCCCTGGGGTGTGTCACCGCCAATGCCCAAGCCACAATCGTGGTAGTGATAGGCATAGACACATGGGTAAATAGCGGTTGGCATTGTAGTGTAGTTCCTATATCCCTGATAGGCTCTGCGCATTGGAATAACATACACTATAGATTTGACATAGGACTAAGGTCAGTATGCCTCTATCGAGTATATTAAACTTAATTACTTGTGTGTGCCAGCTAACTCAGAGGTCACTAGAAACTTCTCGAATATACAAGAAGGGATTAGTCTCTGACAATCGCATAAACATGGCAACTTTGTTTCCTTTTAGAATCGGAACAGTCTCAGAATCGTGGAAACAATAGATAACAGTTTCACTCAGTCAATCGTGCATGCTTAGTTTCTACAGAGTTGCACAGAAATAGAGAGACAGGCATTTCAATAAAAGGGTTTATTGAACAGTCTTTTTTCTCATGCAAGAGATATGAATTGCTACAATCGTAAGACAGACTGTGAAGTACAATATGTACGAGGTTAGCAGTAAGATACAATAATACTGCAATAGCCTGGTTTGTAGCTCTGACATATATTAATCAAAATACATACATAAATAACATAAGCTAAAATGTGATACTCATCTGATGCTTCTAAATTGTTCTACCCCAGTGTACCTAACCTAAGTGCAGTACGAGGTTTGAAGTAGGTGCCATTTCCAAAGTATAGCTAGCTATATTTTAGTTCAGCCAAGAGTTGCCAAAAGTTTCTCAAAGTTCTAGTCTGCTCCATACCTTAGAATGAGAGAGGTTGGAATCCCTTTTCTGGACTCGATAGTCTAACCCCCCGCAAGGGAAGTCAGAGAGCACTGGAGCTGGATTCTCCTTGAGGAGGATGGCAGCATCAGGTCAGTGCATCAGGCTGGAACTCGATCTCCTTCCGAACTTGCCGTGGTGAGCCGCGTAGTCTGGGTTGGATCGAATCCTCCGGGAACCGCAATTTGCCAGGGCAAGTGCTGGTATATTTATACCTTGAAGGTGTCTAGGAATGCCAGTATTGACGTAAAAGTCGGGCAGAGGTACGTCATGAATGAACCCCTAAGGAATAGATGTTCATGCATACTTAATGAGTTCTTGGAGAAATCAGTATTCAAGCTGAGGGAAAGTCCTAAAGGCTTAAGGGTCTGGTTTTCCAAGAATTCGTTGTGACGTGGATGGACGGATGTAGGTGGCCATGCCTGTATTTGGTTTGCACGGACAATGTCTAAATAAGGGCCGGATTTCTATGTCCAAATAAGGGCAATGTCAATTGTACCTATATAAGGGCATAAATCGGGAAACCTATATACGGAATCTAAATCTGCACACAACACCCACTCCAGTTTCGTATGAACGATGTTACTAAATGCTAAACGTTCTAAACATATCTTAAAACAGAGTATCGCATGGGTTTGCTAAAATAAGCTAAAAACATATCTAAAACAAATGTTCTAAAAATATATTACAAAACCATTGCTATGCATAAAGTGTTGTACATATTAAAGGCAATGTTCCATTCTAAGCATAGGATCACTTTGGAATGCTAAATGAATGAACCAAAATATATACATGTAATGAAATGGCTCGTAAATACATTAAAAAAAAGGGGTCGAAACCGTTTCATATCAGGTTACACACATCAATTTGTTATAAATGACAAGGTGGCATACTGTCCCTGGAAGTGTTATCAAAGAATTCTGTTCTCTATGAATAGTTCTACTATAAGCAGATTACTGTGCCAAAAAATGAAAAATACAATTTTCGGACGGAGAAGAGAAGAAAAAATATAATCATAGAAAAAGTTCCAAAGTCAGTATTACGTTTGAAAAAGAATGAAGGCCAAATTCAGAGTCTCTCCGGAACATTGTGTGCTTGAATCAAAAGTCAGTGTGTGGGGATGGAGAAAACATAAAGCCTTCTAATCCTGTAGACAACAAGTCGTCTACCGTTGTGGGTGAGAGTTGGAATACCTCGTGTAGAAGATCAGCAGCACATAGATGCGAACTATCGCCTTCAGCATGGGAAGCATCAGCATTGTCCAGATTGGATGTTACCTGCGCGCCTGGTGTTCCCTCTCGTACCTCAGCAGTAGCATGTTGTGTCTGTGAGATCTCAATGAATGCCGCCATCAGAATTGGTAGCCGCTGGAGACAACACATAGCATGGGCCGTTATCGGGTCCAGCAGAGTATCGATATCCGTAGGCATGACTGATGGGAGTCTCAGACAAATGTCCAGCACACATTCTTCACCGCATAGCAGGCAGTGTAGGACAGGTAAGATGCAATCTTGCCAGATTGGTCTAAATGACACAAACCAAGTGGTGTTTAATTCTCGTAGACGAGGTAAACCCAATATTTGGACAATGCGCTCACGACACTTCATCTCCAGTAGAGTTCTTTCCATGGCGAACTGGGTGTCGCTGGTGATTTGGCTTGCCATATCGTAGCAGTAGTTGCAAAAATAGTATCCCTGCAACGAGTGCTAAAAGGAGCGGCAGTCCGCCAAACACAGAGTGCACGAAGTTTGAAAATTCCGAGGACTGCTTGAAAAGGTGCTAACAGTCCTGCACACACGTTCTTAAATACATGTACAATACCGCTTGTATCAGACATGTTTAAGATACGACCTAACATTTCTGAGAAATGCACAGGGCAGTTTGTATACAAAAGGGTATGTATCTCCGCAGAAGTCTTTGCGACTTGGAGATCATAGGTTTCTTTGGCAGAGGTCAAAGGCACAGTTTTTTGTAAAAGAATGGCTTTCATTCTGCTTAGAGTGTCAATTTGTATAGAAGAGATATTCAGTGAAGGCCATAAAGGTGACTCCCTAACTATGTCTATTTGTGGAAACAAAACTTGCATACAGCAAGTGACCCTGGATGTAACCGTTACTAGATATGGGATACCTGGCAGCATGCCACAGCAGCTGTGATCATTCAACATAATGTAACTCCCATTTGAAAGTTGACCAAAGATTGGATTAATCACTGCTGTCGGTGAACCGTGCAGGTGGCAGGATAAGTTTGTACTGGAACCGTCACAGGCCCCGTGTAAGTTAATACCCTGACAAAGGAGAGAACCGCTTAGTGCTGGTTCACAGTTTTCACTGGTAAGAAACACTTCATGTCCCCCACTCTAACATCTATGTGTGTAAGGTAAATCCCAGGATGTCTTGGTGTATTCTTTACCCAACCTTTCATATTTGCCTGCTGGTATATTTTTTAGGCAATCCTGAAAATGGAAAGTCATAACAGGCAGAGTAATCTCACCATGTATGATCCACTTAGTAGCTGGTTTTTCTGCCACTGTGAATGGTAATTTATCCAGTTTTTCAATGCTCAGCACCGTATAGTCTGCTCCGCTTTGTGCCATTTTGATCTGTCTATCAGTGAGATTGAATTTTGTAAACAGTGACGTAGTATTGATTAAACGCCAAGGCACATAGCCAGAACGCAGGTTTTGAAGCATCCAGCCTAATAGCATGATAGAACGTAGCTGTGACTGACCATGTTGCAACATGACCAAGTCTTGTTCCATGATGTCAATGACAGAGGACACAATGCTGTCCAAGACAGAGTTGTTAACCCATTGTCTACTACAGAGAGAGATTTCTCTAAATTAATACGATCAATTTTTCGTATTCGTTCTGCAGTCTCTGCTTGGGTGACCTTCCATGCTTTATTATAAGCAGCGTAGATAGCGGCATATATGAAACGTTTTTGATGCAGTTCTCTTGGTCCTGGCAAGAATTCCCTAAGGTCTGCGCCATCTTGAAGTAAAGTTAAGTGTTGTATTACATCCTCTAGTGTAGCTTTCTGTAGCCAATCAAGGCAAAGTTTCCCTACACTGTAAGTTGTTACTACCCCTGGATGCTGTCTTTGGACATAACGTGGGTCTGGCCTATGGGTTTTGTTCAGGAATCTTTCTTGACAGTTGTTTGTGTCTACGGGCCAGAGCAACAATTTTCTCCATTCAGGATCTGATCTGTTATTTTTCAAAATAGTATGTACGTCAACCTCCCCCTGTGTAGTGCTTTCACTTGTAGGTGCAGGTATAGACGGAGTGTTCATGTCTTTTATCTTGGCTTTTCCAAGGCATGATGTTTGTTGGACAGTGTCGTTCAAAAACATAACTTGCTCAGGGATGATACAGGCTCTAAGCAATGCTTCTATTCCCTATACTTGCCAATCTTTAGTACCCCAGACAGTTTTCATCTCAATGTTGTCTTTCCAAAAGTCGTAACCCTGTCTAGACAGTAGGGTAATAAAGGCTGCTGAATAAATCTGTTCGGTATTCGTTAACATAGTTTTCATTCCTGTCTTATTGACATTCTTAAAGTAAAATGTCTCTGCATTTGAGATATTAAACCCTGAAAAATATGGAAATTTCATTGCAAATGTTTTCGATCTACCCTTTGGTGGCGTAGGACAATGTTCCCATTGGTTATACATTAATACATTTCTAGGTGTTGCAGATTTATGCAAGAAATGATGACAATAGTGGTTATAACAATACAGTTGTTCATAGTCTGATAAACCTTGTAAATATTCATTATTAGTGAATGCAGTTGACATCTCTAGATGAGACATCATATTATTAACAGTCTTGAAGTCCCAATCATCAGAAAAGGTACTGGAGGTAATAAAGTCACTTAATGACATTTTAAATAAATGTGGAATCTTCAAAAGCTCAGACGGGCCAAAAATGTCATATTCGGATTTGTCCCAAACTATACCATCAGGTATAGGAATTGCTGTGATGTTCACTGCTGACAAGTCTCTTGCTTCACAATGGGAGGATTTGTGTGGCTGGAGAAGTAAGTTCACTCTTTTACTTGCTGTGTCCATTTGAATATATCGTCCATTAATCAGGATACCCAGAGTTATTACCAGAGCTAACCAAAGTAGAAAGAAGAATATTCCCAAAACAATCCATAGTTCAATCCATGGTGAAACCAGATAAGTCTTATTCAGTAGATGAAAAAAGTCTGCTGCTTGTTCTTTGAAAGTTCTTTGTACTGGCGTCGTTTCAGGCTCGCTGGAATCCTCAGAAAACGTTTCAAAGTTCATGAAATAGCCAGAAGCAGTTCTGTCAATGGTTGGAATTGCATCCGTATTTGATGAAATTGCTGGAACCAGTTGATCACTTGTTACTTCGTTGTAAACACGTGTATCTGGACAAACTTTTATTTGGGTCTCAAGTGGTACAAGGTCCATACCATTGTTGCTTAGTCCTCTATTTCTTACTGTCGAATCTTCAAAGGTGATGAGTCTCTCAGTTCGACCTCTTGGATTGTAGCTAGAGGAGTGCCTCTGCTACTTTGGCAGAGTCCACTTGGCCTACTGTTCAGTATCGGCCACATAAAGTGGTTTGATCAGGTCGATGGACACAAATATTTTCTCCTTTTTACCAGCAAGGGGCGGCAAAAGTACTGTTCTTGATCTGTGGATTGCTAGGACAGGTACTGGTTGTCTGTAAGAAGGCCCAAATTCCTTCTTGTCCGCGATCTTTTCTCTGACTAGATCACCAAGCTTTAGGATCCAGACAGGCCTTGCTGGGACGGCCGGATTCTTCTCAGTGGTGGTTGGCTTCAGGACCATGTTGCTTTCTAAGTTCATTTAAGTCCTGTAAAACAGCCAAACTATATTTGATATAATATTGTTTGTTTTCCACCACTGTGCCTTCCATATCTGTCCGGAACCAACATTCTAGTCCCAAACAGGACCTCATATGGAGTGACACCCCCTAGAGAACGTCTTGGCAAGTTGTTTATTGCGCGCTGGACCCCATATAAATGTTTGACCCACCCATCACCCAAACCTAATATCCTAGCTGTTATAGACTGCTTTATGTCCCGGTTTTTCTTTCCACAACAGAATTTCCCTCAGGATGGAATGGAGAAGAATACCGCAATGCTACGCCCAGACTGGCCATGGAGTCTTTGTAAGCCCTAGAGCTACACGCAGGACCCTGGGCAGAATGTAGTGTGCTTATTGCGTATGTGCCGATAAAGACTCGCAAATCTTTTATACCAGTTCAAGCATCAGCCGAGTGCTGAGGCCACATCCATAGGAACCTAGAGCATGAATCCACTGCGACCATGATATATTTATGGTTCCCATCCCTTTGTAAGGGACCGCAGTGGTCCAGGTAAACACAAGCGAATGGTTTATCTGAAATTAACAGGGGCGTCTGCGCAGGATGTTTCACAGTAGAGACTTTCATCTTTTGGCATATCTCACTGTCCAAAACATTATTTCTAGTCTGTTTCCTAATGCTGGCCACCAGTACCTTTGTTTTAATAATGCTACTGTGGCGGAAACACCTGCATTGGCAAAGGCGAGCACTTCATGTGCTGCTAGGATTAGCCCTAGTCTATGTTCCATGTTTGGAATTACTCTATCCCCCACTCCAGGGATTCAAGCAAACGTTACATTGTTCGCATCAATTATATATGAGTATTTGAGTGGAAACTTTTTAGGTAATGCCGCACCGCTGCCTTTGCTTAATGCATTGACAGCCAGCATTATTTCGCTGTCTATTTTCGTTTTTGAACGACTGATTGCAGCTACGGAATCCGTTTGCACAGCCCCTTTTGCGGCTTCATCAGTCAATGAATTCCCTTCAACGTGAACGCCATCACGTTGGTGACTCAGCGTGTGTATCACATGTGTGTTTTGTAGTCCGTTTCGCAACTGAAATACTTGTTCCCAAAGCAATTTGAGCTTGATTGTGCCACCTTTTGCATCTTTGAAACCATTTTGAATCCAATTCTGTAAATATTCATTGTAAGATTGACCCCAGTAAAAAGAATCGCACACTTTTAGTGTGGGGAATTCACGATCTGTATTTTCTAGTGCCATCTTCAATGCTTGTAGTTCGGCTCGCTGAGCTGTGCAATCTCCTAGAGATTGCGTTTTTGTGACCATTGGTCTGAATTTGCCATGTCGCATGCGACCTTTAACGATAGCACACGCTGTACTGTAAGCTTGTTTACTCTCCGCAGCGGGCTGTGCAGATCCGTCAGTATAAATTATAAATTCGTAGTGGTCAAGAGGGAGAATTTCAGTAGGCAGAGTACATTCGTGTTCATATTGCAGGAATGTTTTTAAATAAGGATCAAAAACGTATTCAACATCAGTTGCAGCAAGAGAATTAACTCATTGTATCCATCTCGGATGTAAAGCTTTTGTATTTGGAATGCTAGCCTTTGTAACTGCCTCTAGGGCTGCTACAGGAGTCGCAACCATAATGCGTTTCCACTGTGCTAGGGCTCTTTCCTTTGCTACAGCGGTTTGAACTGTTGTCAGAATTTTTTCTGTAGAAGTGAATTTAATTTCTGCTTGTGTATACAAGTGGGATTAGTATGCAATAGGTACTTTTTCACCTTCGTTAAAAGTTGAGTAGGTGAATCCGCATTGACCCGGAATTATTCTGATCACTAAGTTGCGTATGTTTACGCGTGTTTGCAAGTATTTCGTTGCTAACATGTCTGTTTGGAGTGAACGCAAAATTTCTGTGTGTTTTTGTGTCCAATGTGTGATTTTAAAATCAGGTTTGATTAATTCGTAGAGAGGTTTAACCCTTTCTGTGTAATTTAAAATGTAAGTTCTTCCAAAAAAATCAGGAAACCTAGAATCAACTGTAAATTTATCAGCGTTTTTGGTGGTTGGAGCAGCGCACACTTTTCTAAAAAATTGGCTGCCAAGCTTTTGCCTTCACTTGATAGTTCCTATCCTAGGAAAAGGACACGGAGGTGGGCAATTCATGATTTTTTAAAGTTGTATTTGTAACCCTCTGAGGCGAAGCCCAATATTATGGTGCTCACCCTGTTCAAGTGCCTATCCAGGTCATCGTCTGTCAGATATATATCATTGACATATGACAATGCCTCGTCATCATAAGTTTGTAGTAACTCTGTTACCCTTGCTGAGAATAACCCCGGGCTGTTTTTGAATCCCTGGGGCAGTCAACAAAATTGAGGCTGTGTCCCCATTATTGAGAATGCGGTCAAATATCTGCTTTCTGGTGCAATATTTTGACAAAAGAAACCATTTGAAATGTCTAATGTAGTTTTATACTTTTTACGCACAATGTTATTCATTAATGCTGTACTGTGTGCATTTTGCACTGCAAATGTTGTGCAACAAGAATTGAAGTGTCTGTAATCCAAAACTAGACGATATGTATTGTCTGGTTTGGAGACAGGAAACAAAGGATTGCTCATTGATGAGGTGCATGTTTCAATCACCCCCTGATATTCAAGTTGATCTAAGATCTCCCTGACATGTGTTTTAGCTTCTTGCTTAACCGGATACTACCTTTGTGCAGCCGGTTGATTTTTTAACTGCATTTTGTGGTGAGGTGAGTCCTCATCCCATCCTACATGATTTTTATACAGTGCTGGGGCTTGGGCTACTGCCAATTTCCTGGCTAATGTATATTTTAAATAAGCTGGAATATAGTTGGAGAAGGCAGGCATAATGATGTCGTCGCCATGTGGGCACTCCCTGACAAACTCTGGTGGCCAGTCCTGTTCTGATAGAAGTATAGCATGACCCTTTGAAAGATGCTTCCAAAAGAGTGCTTTCACTTTTCTTGGTATGTCTCCCTCCATCCGGAGTGTTATTTCATATAACCTATGTGGAGAACTAACCCTGGTGTCTACAGTCTCAACTTGTATGTCTTTATTCAAGTCCACTGTCTCCAGAAGTCCCTTCAGGTTCTGGCGAGCTATTGTAACTTCTGCTGCACTGTCCAGCATGGTCTAAGCCCATTCTCCGTTACTGAGTTGGGATCTCAGTATTCTCGGCATGTCTGATATTTGGACCTGCTACCTTTTTCTTGGAGAATTGTGGTTTTGCTTTATTTTTCTGAACGTGTTGACCGTCCTCTTCTTTTGGATGTCTGTGACTGTTGGAAGGCGGACCCCGAGGAGTCGGTGAGACCACCAAGGGGGGCCCTCACACTGTACGAAGTAGCCAAGCGCTGCCGAGAAGTCCCCTGAGAGGTCCTTCTCCTATCACGTACTAGCACAGTAACACCACCACACAGGACTCAAGGAGGTTGTCTCAAGACAAGCAATTCTTTATCAGCAATAAAAAGGTTACGAGGTCAATATTTACACGAAGGGATCGAGGGATCCACCAAAAGTCTCAGTGTCTCTTTGGAAGGGTTGGGGTAGCGGGGCAGTCTTTGGCAGAGGTGCGGTACGAGGGTTCCTGGGGCCCAGTTCTTAACCTCAAGCTGGAGGACCTC
Source organism: Triturus cristatus (assembly GCF_964204655.1). Classification (NCBI taxonomy): domain Eukaryota; kingdom Metazoa; phylum Chordata; class Amphibia; order Caudata; family Salamandridae; genus Triturus; species Triturus cristatus. Next base: position 1,196,433,397 of record NC_140582.1, on the reverse strand, counting down.
CGGATCTCGGAGGGGTCGAGCCACGACGGCGTCCGCAGAGCTCTGGCGTATAGTTCGTGGAGAGCCGCGATCCAATCAGCAGGGCTCTCAAGGTGGTTTCTGCTCAGCTCGAGCCGCGACGTCGTCAGCAGGGCTCCGAGGGAGGTTTCAGCGAGGTTGGGCCGCGACAGCGTCAGCAGGGCTCCGATGTTCCGGGTGGCTTCAAAGTGTTCACAAGAAGGAGCCGCGACGCAGTCCGCAGGGCTCGTGATGGTTCCGACAAAAGTTCTTCTCCGTAGGTCAGCCGTGATTCAATCAGCAGGGCTCTCGACTCCGGGATACAACTGCCGATCTGTGGCGGGGTCGCCCCAGATATAGGTCTGGAGCCCTTTGATGTCCGGACCCAGGCGCCCGAGGGGGGCGGAGAGGCCGGGTGGAGGTGGCCAGACGCCCAGCAGGAGAGGCGCCAGGCCCAAGGGAGTTGCAGGGCGATCACACCTTGAGAGGGGAGGACAGTTGGGGGTCCCATCGATACTGTCCTCCGCCGGGGGCGATGAATGGTTCCTGCGGCACCCCCTGGCCAGTTCGTGGTGCCTCGATGTCGGGGCTTCGCTGGGGTTGAGGCCGGGTTGAGCGGGGGCGCGCTGGCTGGTGCATAGAGTCACGTGGATGCCAACAAGATGGCGGAGCCACGAGGGGTGTGCGCCCTTGTGCAGCTCAGGATGAAGGGCCTCGGGTAGTTCAGAAGGATGGCCCGTGAAGACCGGGGCGGGGAACGGGCACAATCCACGGGGGTAAGGACCACGCCACGAGGCCGGGTCCAACAGGCGTCCCCCCCAGCCGAAGGCATGGAGAGTCACCCATCTCCTTGGGGATTCTCCTCGTCAAGGCGGAAGAAGCGGGACAGGCCGTCGGCGTTGGCGTGGTCATTGCCGGGCCGGTGCTCAACGTCAAAGTCCATCCCTTGCAGCGAGATGGACCACCGCAGCAGCTTGGGGTTCTCGCCCCGCATTTGCATCAACCACCGCAGGGGCCGGTGGTCGGTCTGGACCCGGAAGTGGGTACCGAAGAGGTAGGGCCGGAGCTTCTTGAGGGCCCCCACTATGGCGAAGGCCTCACGCTCGATGGTGCTCCATCGTTGCTCCCGGGGCAGTAGCCGTCGGCTGATGAAGGCCACTGGTCGGTCGAGCCCCTTTTCATCGGCCTGGGACAGGACGGCCCCGATCCCATACTCGGAGGCGTCCGTCTGCACCACGAACTCCTTATTGTAGTCAGGGGCCTGCAGCACCGGGGCAGTACACATTGCTGTCTTTAGGGTGTCGAAGGCTACTTGGCAGCGGGGGGTCCAGTGCACTTTCTTGGGCTGCTTTTTGGACGTTAGTTCTGTGAGGGGGCCAACAATGCTCCCATAGTCCCGGATAAACCGCCGGTAGTATCCGGTGAGACCCAGGAAGGCCCGGACAGCGGTCTGGGTAGTGGGGGGTTCCCAAGCCTGGATGGCGTCTATCTTTGGTTGGAGAGGGGCCACCTGCCCGCTCCCCACTTGATGGCCCAGGTAGGTCACGGAGCCGTGGCCGATCTGGCATTTGCTGGCCTTGATTGTGAGCCCGGCCCGCTGGAGGGCGGCCAGGACGGCTTTAATGTGAAGGAGGTGCTCTGCCCAGTGGTTGCTGTACACGGCAATGTCATCTAGGTAGGCCGCGCTGAAGGCCTCAAGCCCGGCCAAAACCTTGTTCACCAGTCTTTGGAAAGTGGCCGGGGCGTTCTTCATTCCGAAGGGCATCACCCGAAAGTGGTAATGCCCATCCGGGGTCGAAAAGGCGGATCTTTCTTGGGCGCCGGGGGTGAGCTGGATCTGCCAGTACCCGGCGGTGAGGTCCAGTGTGCTCAAGTAGCAGGCGGCCCCTAAGCGGTCGATGAGTTCGTCGGCCCGGGGTATAGGGTGGGCGTCTGTTTTGGTCACGGCATTCAGGGCTCGGTAGTCCATGCAGAAGCGCAACTCCGGGGGGTGGCCGGGAGCTGCGGCCTTTGGCACCAGGACGACAGGACTGGCCCACGGGCTGTCGGAGGGTTCGACGACCCCCAGGGCCAGCATCTTTGTTACTTCGGCCTGGATGCATGCCCGCACTCGGTCGGGTACCCGGTAGGCTCTGTGTCGCACGGGGGGGCTCTTCCCGGTGTCGACGTCGTGGACGCACCAGTGGGTCACCTCCGGGGTGAGGGAGAAGAGGGCTGCGTAGTCCTGCAGCAGTTGCTGGCAGTCGTTGCGCTGTTCCGGAGTCAGGGAAGAGGCGAGTTGGACGCCTTTGATCGATCCATCATGGACGTTGGACTGCAAGAGGTCGGGCAGGGGCTCGGAGTCGTCCTCGCCCCCCTCTTCGGTCGCCAGTAGCAGGCTCAGTTCGGTCCGGGCGAAGTGGGGTTTTAGCCTGTAAGCATGTAGGACTCGGAGGGGGTTCCGGGGGGACTCCAGGTCGACCAGGTAGGTGACGGGACTTTTCTTCTCCACTACCTTGAAGGGCCCGGTCCACTTGTCCTGGAGGGCACCGGGTTCAACCGGGGCCATGACCCATACTTTCTGTCCTGGTTCGAATTCTACGGTAGAGGAGTTCCGATCGTACCACCGCTTCATGTCCTCCTGGCTGGCCTCGAGGTTGGCTTCGGCCATGGCTCGGAACTTGCGGGTCTGGTTTCGGAGGGTCAGGAGGTATCGGTAGACGTCAGGAGGGGCGCCTTGGGGCTTCGTCTCCCAGCCCTCCTTGACCAGGCTGAGCGGTCCGCGGACCGGGTGTCCGTACAATAGTTCAAACGGGCTGAACCCCAGGGATTTCTGCGGGACCTCCCGATAGGCAAACAGGAGGCACGGCAGCAGGACATCCCATCTCCGCCTGAGGGGCTCTTCCAGGCCCTGGATCATCCCTTTTAATGTTCGGTTGAACCGCTCAACCAGTCCGTTCCCCTGAGGGTGATAGGGGGTCGTGAACTTGTATGTGACCCCGCACTGCTGCCACAGGGACCGCATGTACCTGGAAATAAAGTTAGTGCCTCTGTCGCTCACCACTTTGCGGGGGAATCCCACTCGGGAGAAGATCCCCATTAAGGCCCGGCCTACCACGGGGACCGTTATAGTTCTTAGCGGGACCGCCTCCGGGTACCTGGTGGCGTGATCCACGAGGACCAGGATGAAGCGGTGGCCCAGGGCGGTCTGGGGGTCCAGGGGCCCCACGATATCGATTCCGACCCGTTCGAACGGGGTGCTGACGGCTGGAAAGGGTTGAAGGGGGGCCTTGACCCGACCCCCCGTCTTCCCGCTGGCTTGGCAGGTCTGGCAGGACCGGCAGTGGTTGTCCACGTCCCTCCGCATCCGGGGCCAGTAGAAGTGGGTCACCAGACGGCTGTACGTTTTGTCTTGTCCCAAGTGTCCGGCGAGGGGCACATCGTGTGCCAGGTTGAGCAGGAACTCCCGGAAGCGGAGGGGGACCACCAACACTCGGCTGGCCCCGAGTTCTGCCACTTTTTGCTCACTGTATAGCAGGCCCTCGGCCCAGTAGACCCAGTGGGTGCCGGTCTGGTCCCCGTTGGTTTGGGCGGATGCTTGTTGGCGGACCCCTTCGAGAGTGGGGCAGGACTGCTGCTCTTGTTGGAACTGCTCCCGGGTGGGGCCCCCTTCGTGTCGCCATTGGGTCAGTTCTGGTAGGGCGCACGGGGAAGCCATCTCCTCGGGGGAGGATTCACTGGGTTCAGGGTCAGTGTCCGCCTCCCCCTCGCTGATGGCGGGAGGGGGTGCGCGCCCCTCGGGCTGGGCTGCCCCGGAGGCCGAGGATGAGCTGGGGGCCCGGGCGGTCATGGACCGGGTGATGGCGCAGGCCCAGTCGGATAGTCCCAGCATTCGGAGGTGCTCTCGTCGCTCTACTTGAGCCCAGGGGGAACTCTCCAAGTCGTTCCCCAGAAGGCAGTCTACGGGGGCGTCGTCGCGTACCGTCACCTTCAGCAGGCCTGTCACCCCTCCCCATTCGAAGGGGACCAGGGCCATCTGGCACAGGCTTTCGCTGTTGTCGGCCGTCCGGACGGGGCACAGCACATTCGGTAGAATCTGTTCGGGGGTCACCAGGTGGCAGCGGACAGCGGTGATACTGGCGCCGGTGTCACGAAGGGCTTCGGCCCGTTGTCCATTGACCGTGACCTGCTGCCGGTACTTCTGGGTGTTGCTTGGGATGGGGGTGCAGGGTACCATTTCTCGGCTACCCAGGCAGACCAGGGACATGGCTGCCGGCTCCCATTCAGTGGTCCCTCGGTCGAGGGTCTCCTCTTCCTCTTCTCCTTCTCCCAGGGCGGCGGCCGCCAGCTGTCGGGCGGGGGCCCGCTGGCCCCGTTTCTGCGGTTCAGAGGTGTGAGAAGTTGGCCTGATGTATGATGTCACTAGTTATAGTGTACACCTTATATCAGTCCAAATACCCTTATGGTGATTGGTTGTAAAGTCAACCTTATAGACCAGCTATCCTAGTGGTAGCATGGACAAGAGCAGTCTTAGGCTAAACTCTGAATGGCATGTGAAGCCAGCTGTGATACCATATATAATCCCTTGAATACAAAATGAAAGGACACCACAACAGATATATATATAAAATAAAGTGTATTTATTCTAAGCAAACCCTCAGCACTCTTTATGAGATTAGAGGTAAGTACAACACAGTCTTATTAATGCATACAGTAAGTCACACAGGTAAGTAATACAGTTAGGCCCTAGGGGCCACGCAAACCATATACTAAGTAAGTGGTATAAGAACCACTGTCACGGAAATAGAATAGGCCTAGGCCTAGGGAATCGCTGGGGCTACACTACACTAGCGTTAGTTAGGAAGTGGGAGGCCCACGGGATTCGTGTGCAGAGTGGAAACACTCACGCGTAATGCGTAAAAGTCAATAGCAATATTACAGTTTAGAAATAGATAGATTTAGGACACTTCCGGAGTAGCTAGGAAGTTGAGACTTGAAAACTAGACACTAGGATAGTCACTATCCTGATGAGCACCGGAGTACCCAAGTTACCTAGCCCACAGGCTGCGGGTGCATAGGGGTGAAGATGCGTCGTTTTCGTCGTCGACTCCTATGGATGCCTGAAGAAAGATGCTGACAGGCAGTCAGGGGAGAGTGTCCGGTGGATCCCAAGGCTGGGATCAAGAAGAGAAGAAACCTGCAAGCAGAAGGGACAGAGTCAAGGTCACTAGCCAGTGACCACGTGGAACCAGGAAGGAACCAGGCGATGTCGTGAAGAGTTGCAGGTGAAGGTGAAGCTTGTCGCTGCAGCCAGGAGGACCAGGAAGCGTCGAGGACGACCAGGACCAGGAGGCGAGCTGTCCCACGAAGGCTCTTGCTGTCGGCGGCGTCGAAGTTGGACTAGGACTCACCAAGCCTTGGCAAGCGGAACCCACGAAGAACGAAGGACTTGCTTCTGGTGCAGACCAGGAAGGTCTGGGGTGCTTCTTCTTTGCAGAGAAGCGGGAGCCAGTCTGGAGGAGCCAAACCAGCACAGAAGATTTCAGGGTGCGTCGTCACAGAGGCCACTAGCCAGCGGGCAAGCAACCGGACAGACGCGGCAAGCAGGAAAATGCTGAAGGGCCCCACGCAGGACTCGTGGAGTGTGGGGGACTGATCTTCGGTGCAGATGGTGCTTGGGGTTGGGGCTTCTCAATCCCCGGTGCACAACTTCGAGGGTACCTCAGAAGCTGCGCTGTAAGTTACTAGCCACTTTTCCCAGGTAGCCGGTCCCACGTCGCTCGTCGCCTCCACGGGTCTCAGTTCTGCTGCAGATGTGGATGAGGGTCGGAGAAGTCTGGAAATCAAGGCTCTGGTCGGGCTCTGCAGTCGGTTCCTCGTAGAACGGTCGCAAAGCAAAGGGTAGTCTCTTAATGGTGCCTGTTTGCACAGGGTAGCCACTCCTTGGCTACAAGGGAGATTCTTCAGTCTTCTTCTTTCGTCGAATGTCGAAGGTCCAGAGTTTCTGTTCAGTTTTGCAGGTTCAGGATAATCTAAAGTCTTGAGGCCCAACTCCCACTCTTATACTAATCTGGGGGGCTGGGATACCTGCTAGGTCACGCCTTATGGGTGGGACCTGGGAGGGGGTGGTTACACCCACTTCCCTTTGTCCAGGTTCGCGCCAGAGCTGGGGCTGGAGTGCCCCAGCGCCGGTTTGAACTGGACTATGCAAGGAACACCTTGTGTGCCCCAGGCATGTCTCATTCCTTTCAGCCCACCCTGCCCCAATACACTAAAGGCTGTCTGGGGAGGTGCTAGCACCTCCCCAAGCAGGAAACCTATTGTCCAGGCCTCCCTGGCTGGGATCACTCCCAGCTGCAGGAGGTCAGACTTGTGTCGTGGCAGCAGCATCCATTTTGTGATGCTGAGGCTTTGGTCAGAGGCTAACAGTTGAAGTATGATTTTAACATGTCTTTCCCTCTAGAAGGGGGGAATAATATTCTCATGTCCAGAAATGGCATGGGGGTATTATTCCCTAGTGTTAGACACCTTACACGACATGTTTTGATAAAGCCAAACCATAGTTACCATAACCGTCTAAGATTATAAGGCACTTTAAGAGTATATGGTAGGCTATATCATAGAACAGCTATAAGGACAAGGTTCCGAAAGCTGCAGACAGGCTCAGCTCATGCTAGAGCAACATCTCACATGTTACCAAGCACTCTGCCTCCAGGATTGTTAAGGCCTGCCATAGGAGTGACTGATAGGTACACATGTGTCTATATGTAAGTTAGGTATAGGAATACTACACCTAAGCAAGGGGTGATTACACGACCTTGCCCCAGCTGAGTGATCAGCCAGTTGTGTCAAAATGGAAGGCCAGGCCAGGGGTGGCATAATACATGCTGCAGCCCCTGGTAGGCCTAGGGTACACCTATGCCCTGGGTACCTAGGGTACACTGTACAGGGGCCAATAAGGTGATCCTATCCAAATGGGTTATGCACCTAAAGTACATAGTATTAATTTAGAGAGAGAACAGCAGGGCTGTGGGTCTGATTAGCAGGCCCACAGCCACATCTAAGTCGAAAACCAGTAAAGCAAAAGCGAAAAGTGGGGGTGAACATAGAAAGCAGACCCTACTCTCCTACACAACCCCCCCCCCCAAACTTAGGGACATTAAACTAACCTTGACCAGTTGAGTCTTCATGTTCTAAGTGGAAATATCTGGAGAGTCCATCTGCATTGGCATGGTCAGTCCCAGGTCTATGTTCCACTGTGAAGTCCATCCCCTGTAGGGAAATGGACCACCTAAGAAGTTTGGGATTTTCACCCTTCATCTGATTTAGCCACAAGAGGGGCTTATGGTCTGTCTGAATCTTGAAGTGAGTGCCAAACAAGTATGGCCTCAGCTTCTTCAGGGCCCAAACCACAGCAAAGGCCTCCCTCTCAATAGCTGACCAACGTTTCTCTCTAGGGGTCAGCCTTCTGCTTATAAAAGCAATGGGCTGGTCTTGACCATCTACATTCAGTTGTGAAAGAACAGCTCCCACACCTAACTCAGAAGCATCTGTCTGGACAATGAACTCTTTGGAGTAGTCTGGACTTTTCAGAATAGGTGCACTGCACATGGCCTGCTTCAGGTCATCAAATGCTTTTTGACAGCTTACTGTCCACTGAACTTTCTTTGGCATCTTCTTGGAGGTCAAGTCATTAAGTGGTGTCACTATGGACCCATAGTTCTTAACAAACTTTCTGTAGTACCCAGTCAGGCCCAAGAAAGCTCTGACCTGAGTCTGGGTAGTTGGAGGAGCCCAGTCCTTTATGGTCTGGATCTTGCTCTCCAGTGGTTGAACCTGACCCCCACCAACTAGGTGGCCCAGGTATACAACCTTGCTCTGCCCTATCTGGCACTTAGTGGCCTTGATAGTGAGGCCTGCCTTTTGCAGGGCCTCTAAAACATTCCTCAGGTGGACCAGGTGATCCTCCCAGGTGGAGCTAAAGACAGCAATATCATCAAGATAAGCTGCACAATAATCATCCAACCCAGTAAGGACTTGATTCACCAGCCTTTGGAAAGTGGCAGGTGCATTCTTCAAACCAAAGGGCATTACCACAAATTGATAATGTCCTCCTGGGGTCGAGAAAGCAGTTTTGGCCTTTGCACTCTCAGCTAGTCTGATTTGCCAGTAGCCTGCTGTTAGGTCAAATGTGCTCAAAAACTTAGCAGCTGCCAGTCTGTCAATGAGCTCATCTGCCCTAGGTATTGGGTGGGCATCTGTCCTAGTGACAGCATTGAGACCTCTGTAATCCACGCAAAACCTCATCTCTCTCTTACCATCTTGGGTGTGAGGTTTTGGCACAAGGACTACAGGACTAGCCCAAGGGCTCTCTGAAGGTTCAATGACTCCCAGCTCCAACATCTTTTGTACCTCAACTTTTATGCAGTCCCTGACATGGTCAGGTTGCCTGTAGATTTTACTCTTCACAGGCAGACTGTCACCAGTGTCCACCTCATGGGTGCACCAGTTTGTCTGACTTGGGGTCAGAGAGAACTTATGTCTGTAGGATTGCAGAACCTGTCTGCAGTCCTGTTGCTGATGGACAGTGAGGCTGTCAGAAAAGACCACACCATCAACTGAGCCATCATCAGGGTTCTGAGTCAACAGGTCTGGGAGAGGGTCACTCTCTTCCTCCTGCCCCTCATCTGTAGCCATGAGTAGCCCCATGTCTGCCCTGTCAACATATGCCTTCAATCTGTTGACATGAAGCACCCTGTGGGGGCTTCTGGGAGTCCCAAGGTCCACCAAGTAGGTGACTTCTCCCTTTTTCTCAACAATAGTGTGGGGTCCAGACCATTTGTCTTGGAGTGCTGCTGGGGCCACTGGCTCCAACACCCACACTTTCTGTCCTGGCTGGTAAACAGTCAGTACAGCCTTTTGGTCATGCCAAGCTTTTTGGAGTTCTTGGCTTGCCTCAAGGTTTTTAGAAGCCTTCTTCATATACTCTGCCATCCTGGAGCGGAGACCAAGTACATAATCCACTATGTCTAGTTTGGGTTGTCTGAGAGGTCTCTCCCATCCTTCCTTCACCAAACACAGGGGTCCTCTTACAGGATGCCCAAACAAAAGCTCAAAAGGGCTGTAGCCAACCCCCTTTTGTGGGACCTCTCTGTAAGCAAACAGAAGGCAGGGTAAAAGGATGTCCCATCTTCGCCTAAGCTTGTCTGGTAATCCTTTTATCATTCCCTTTAGGGTCTTGTTGAATCTCTCAACAAGCCCATTGCACTGTGGGTGATAGGGTGTGGTGAACTTATAGTTAACACCACACTCCTTCCACATTGCAGTCAAGTATCCTGACATAAAGTTGGCACCTCTGTCAGAAATGACCTCCCTTGGAAAGCCCACTCTGGAGAATCCTCCAAGCAGGGCCCTTGCCACAACAGGAGCTGTTGTGGTCCTCAGGGGAATTGCTTCTGGGTACCTGGTGGCATGGTCCACTATCACCAGTATGAATCTGTGCCCAGATGCTGTCTGTGGGTCCATTGGTCCTACAATATCTATGCCCACTCTTTCAAAGGGGACCCCCACCACAGGTAGTGGTATGAGGGGGGCCTTTGTGGTGCCACCTGATTTGCCACTGGCTTGGCAGGTGACACAGGAGCGACAAAACTCCTTAGTATCTTCTGACATATGGGGCCAGTGAAAGTGAGGGACAAGCCTGTCCCAAGTCTTGTTCTGGCCTAAATGTCCTGCAAGGGGAATATCATGGGCCAAGGTTAGAAGGAAGCCCCTGAACTTCAGTGGTATGACCAACCTCCTGGATGCACCAGGCTTGGGGTCTCTAGCCTCTGAGTACAGTAGCCCTTCATCCCAATACACTCTATGGGTACCTTGAGCATTCCCTGCAGCCTCAGCAGCAGCCAGCTGTCTGAGGGGTTCAAGAGAGGGGCAGTCTAATTGAGCCTGCCTCAGATCTGCCCTGGAAGGTCCCCCTGTCCCAAGAAACTCAACCTGATCAGGTTCAAGTTCTTCTAGGACAGTTCCTTCAGGGCTCTCAGAATCATCCTCCTGGGAGGGCTGATCCACCACCTGAGGTAGGGGGGAAGGCACAGCCTTAACCCTACTGCTCTTTCTCTTGGATTGTGACTGGTCCATAGTTTCAGGATCCAGCACTTGTTCAGTGTTGCACTTTTTGGCCTGTGACCTGGTCACAGCAAGGACATGTGCATCTATCCCCAGCATTTCTGCATGGGTCCTATACTCCACTTCAGACCAAACTGAAGTTTCAAGATCATTGCCCAGTAAACACTCTACAGGAAGGTCTGAACTAACAACAACTTTCTTGAGGCCAGTTACCCCTCCCCAGGAGAAGTTAACAATAGCCACACTATGGGAGGTAGTGGCATTGCTAGCGTTGGTCACTAGGTAATTCTCACCTAGTATGATCTGTCCAGGGTCCACAAAAGCAGGTGTCACCATTGTGACACTAGCTCCAGTGTCCCTGTAGGCCTGAGCCATTCTTTGGTTGATAAAAGGTGTCTGTCTGTACTTGCCCAGGTTACTGGGGCCTACAGTAGAGGACAAAGCTAAGTCCCCATCACAGATCAGAACAGCCTGAGTAGGTACTCTGACTAGGCCAGAGTCCTCCTCAGTTCCCAGGGTTAACCCTACTACACCCTTTTGCTGGGAACCACCACTTACAGCTGAACTAGGGGGTACAGTTGCCTTAGGGGCAATGGTGGCTGGGGGCTTATCCTTTTTGGTGCACTCACTAAACCAATGTGAGTTGGACTTACAATAGTTGCACCATGGTTTCTTTTGGCCATCTTTCTTCTTATCCTTTTTGGAACCACCCTCCCCCTGAGCCTTTTGGGGGCCTGGTGAAGACTTCTGGTCTTTTTGTTTCTGCTCATTACCCTTCTGGTCTGCCTTTTTCTGATCACCGCCCTGGTTCTGGTTTTTCTGCTTAACTCTAGTCCTGACCCATCTATCTGCCTTCTTTCCCAATTCTTGGGGAGAAGTCAGATCAGAATCAATCAGGTGTTGATGCAATAGCTGGTTTTGACAGTTGTTAAGTATTTGCTCTCTCATGATCAAATTATACAATCCTGTATAGTCCTTAACCTTACTTCCCATTAGCCAGCCTTCCAGAGCCTTAGTGGCACAATCTACAAAGTCAGTCCAGTCCTGAGTCTGTGTCTTCTGGGTATCCCTGAACAACAACCTGTATTGTTCAGTGGTTAGGCCAAACCCATCAATCAGAGCACTCTTCAGGACAGTGTAATTATCTGCATCCTCATCACTAACTGTGAGGAGCTTGTCTCTTCCTTTCTCAGAGAAGGAGAGCCACAAGATAGCTGCCCACTGACTTTGGGGTACCTGCTGTACTTTGCAAGCTCTCTCCAAAGCAGTTATCCATTTGTGGATGTCTTCCCCACACTTGTAGGGAGGGACAATCTTGCTCAGGTTTCTATTGTCATAGTGCCTGTCTCTATCTCTAGGAATGTTGCTGCCACCAGTGGGTTCTAACCCACTTAACTTTTGCTCTCTAGCCAGAGCAAGCTTCTCTTTGGCAAGGGCAAGTTCTTCCCTCTGAATCCTCAGATTAGCCTCCCTCATTCTGGCTGCATGCTCCTTTCTCTCAGGTGAAGTCATTCCCCTGTGAGAGGAAGCATTAGAGATGCTAGAGACATGGGAGTGGATGGATTCCCTTGAAGGGGATCTGTCCCTCCTGCTTCTCTGTGAATGCCTACTTGTGGGTCTGTATGGGGGGACCCCATGCAAACTCCCATGTAAACTTAAGTTAGCCTGGCTAAGTCTCCTTACTTGGCTCTGGCTGTCTACCTCCCCATCTGAAGCCCCATCTGACTCCTCTGTGGTGGGTAGACCCTCCTCTGTGCCTAGGGCACCTGCCTGAGATGCCCTCTGAGCATCATACTCCTCTAGGAGTTGTCTTAACTGAAGGAGGGTAGGGTTTGCACCCTGTTTTATTCCTCTGGAGGTACACAACTGTCTCATCTCCTGGAATGTTAAGGTATCATATCTAGAGGGGATCTTTTGCAGACCTGATCCTCCTGAGAGAGCATCTACTTGATCTACTCTCAGAGACATGATCTAGTGAGGGTGTGGCGTGTGCACCTACCTACACTAGTTGTATCTACTAAACCTTTCTAGTAGTTGTAGTCAGGGTGTGTTATTCCCTTCAACCTACAACTACAAAGTCCAGTAGGACTTAAGTATAATAATCTATGTTATATGTACCTAGACAATATCTGTGTGATCTTTCAATTTAGTATCTCAAGATTACAATGGTATTACAACAGCAAGCTCAGATCCCAACCGCTGCTCACCAATGTGAGAAGTTGGCCTGATGTATGATGTCACTAGTTATAGTGTACACCTTATATCAGTCCAAATACCCTTATGGTGATTGGTTGTAAAGTCAACCTTATAGACCAGCTATCCTAGTGGTAGCATGGACAAGAGCAGTCTTAGGCTAAACTCTGAATGGCATGTGAAGCCAGCTGTGATACCATATATAATCCCTTGAATACCAAATGAAAGGACACCACAACAGATATATATATAAAATAAAGTGTATTTATTCTAAGCAAACCCTCAGCACTCTTTATGAGATTAGAGGTAAGTACAACACAGTCTTATTAATGCATACAGTAAGTCACACAGGTAAGTAATACAGTTAGGCCCTAGGGGCCACGCAAACCATATACTAAGTAAGTGGTATAAGAACCACTGTCACGGAAATAGAATAGGCCTAGGCCTAGGGAATCGCTGGGGCTACACTACACTAGCGTTAGTTAGGAAGTGGGAGGCCCACGGGATTCGTGTGCAGAGTGGAAACACTCACGCGTAATGCGTAAAAGTCAATAGCAATATTACAGTTTAGAAATAGATAGATTTAGGACACTTCCGGAGTAGCTAGGAAGTTGAGACTTGAAAACTAGACACTAGGATAGTCACTATCCTGATGAGCACCGGAGTACCCAAGTTACCTAGCCCACAGGCTGCGGGTGCATAGGGGTGAAGATGCGTCGTTTTCGTCGTCGACTCCTATGGATGCCTGAAGAAAGATGCTGACAGGCAGTCAGGGTAGAGTGTCCGGTGGATCCCAAGGTTGGGATCAAGAAGAGAAGAAACCTGCAAGCAGAAGGGACAGAGTCAAGGTCACTAGCCAGTGACCACGTGGAACCAGGAAGGAACCAGGCGATGTTGTGAAGAGTTGCAGGTGAAGGTGAAGCTTGTCGCTGCAGCCAGGAGGACCAGGAAGCGTCGAGGACGACCAGGACCAGGAGGCGAGCTGTCCCACGAAGGCTCTTGCTGTTGGCGGCGTCGAAGTTGGACTAGGACTCACCAAGCCTTGGCAAGCGGAACCCACGAAGAACGAAGGACTTGCTTCTGGTGCAGACCAGGAAGGTCTGGGGTGCTTCTTCTTTGCAGAGAAGCGGGAGCCAGTCTGGAGGAGCCAAACCAGCGCAGAAGATTTCAGGGTGCGTTGTCACAGAGGCCACTAGCCAGCGGGCAAGCAACCGGACAGACGCGGCAAGCAGGAAAATGCTGAAGGGCCCCACGCAGGACTCGTGGAGTGTGGGGGGCTGATCTTCGGTGCAGATGGTGCTTGGGGTTGGGGCTTCTCAATCCCCGGTGCACAACTTCGAGGGTACCTCAGAAGCTGCGCTGTAAGTTACTAGCCACTTTTCCCAGGTAGCCGGTCCCACGTCGCTCGTCGCCTCCACGGATCTCAGCTCTGCTGCAGATGTGGATGAGGGTCGGAGAAGTCTGGAAATCAAGGCTCTGGTCGGGCTCTGCAGTCGGTTCCTCGTAGAACGGTCGCAAAGCAAAGGGTAGTCTCTTAATGGTGCCTGTTTGCACAGGGTAGCCACTCCTTGGCTACAAGGGAGATTCTTCAGTCTTCTTCTTTCGTCGAATGTCGAAGGTCCAGAGTTTCTGTTCAGTTTTGCAGGTTCAGGATAATCTAAAGTCTTGAGGCCCAACTCCCACTCTTATACTAATCTGGGGGGCTGGGATACCTGCTAGGTCACGCCTTATGGGTGGGACCTGGGAGGGGGTGGTTACACCCACTTCCCTTTGTCCAGGTTCGCGCCAGAGCTGGGGCTGGAGTGCCCCAGCGCCGGTTTGAACTGGACTATGCAAGGAACACCTTGTGTGCCCCAGGCATGTCTCATTCCTTTCAGCCCACCCTGCCCCAATACACTAAAGGCTGTCTGGGGAGGTGCTAGCACCTCCCCAAGCAGGAAACCTATTGTCCAGGCCTCCCTGGCTGGGATCACTCCCAGCTGCAGGAGGTCAGACTTGTGTCGTGGCAGCAGCATCCATTTTGTGATGCTGAGGCTTTGGTCAGAGGCTAACAGTTGAAGTATGATTTTAACATGTCTTTCCCTCTAGAAGGGGGGAATAATATTCTCATGTCCAGAAATGGCATGGGGGTATTATTCCCTAGTGTTAGACACCTTACACGACATGTTTTGATAAAGCCAAACCATAGTTACCATAACCGTCTAAGATTATAAGGCACTTTAAGAGTATATGGTAGGCTATATCATAGAACAGCTATAAGGACAAGGTTCCGAAAGCTGCAGACAGGCTCAGCTCATGCTAGAGCAACATCTCACATGTTACCAAGCACTCTGCCTCCAGGATTGTTAAGGCCTGCCATAGGAGTGACTGATAGGTACACATGTGTCTATATGTAAGTTAGGTATAGGAATACTACACCTAAGCAAGGGGTGATTACACGACCTTGCCCCAGCTGAGTGATCAGCCAGTTGTGTCAAAATGGAAGGCCAGGCCAGGGGTGGCATAATACATGCTGCAGCCCCTGGTAGGCCTAGGGTACACCTATGCCCTGGGTACCTAGGGTACACTGTACAGGGGCCAATAAGGTGATCCTATCCAAATGGGTTATGCACCTAAAGTACATAGTATTAATTTAGAGAGAGAACAGCAGGGCTGTGGGTCTGATTAGCAGGCCCACAGCCACATCTAAGTCGAAAACCAGTAAAGCAAAAGCGAAAAGTGGGGGTGAACATAGAAAGCAGACCCTACTCTCCTACACAACCCCCCCCCCCCAAACTTAGGGACATTAAACTAACCTTGACCAGTTGAGTCTTCATGTTCTAAGTGGAAATATCTGGAGAGTCCATCTGCATTGGCATGGTCAGTCCCAGGTCTATGTTCCACTGTGAAGTCCATCCCCTGTAGGGAAATGGACCACCTAAGAAGTTTGGGATTTTCACCCTTCATCTGATTTAGCCACAAGAGGGGCTTATGGTCTGTCTGAATCTTGAAGTGAGTGCCAAACAAGTATGGCCTCAGCTTCTTCAGGGCCCAAACCACAGCAAAGGCCTCCCTCTCAATAGCTGACCAACGTTTCTCTCTAGGGGTCAGCCTTCTGCTTATAAAAGCAATGGGCTGGTCTTGACCATCTACATTCAGTTGTGAAAGAACAGCTCCCACACCTAACTCAGAAGCATCTGTCTGGACAATGAACTCTTTGGAGTAGTCTGGACTTTTCAGAATAGGTGCACTGCACATGGCCTGCTTCAGGTCATCAAATGCTTTTTGACAGCTTACTGTCCACTGAACTTTCTTTGGCATCTTCTTGGAGGTCAAGTCATTAAGTGGTGTCACTATGGACCCATAGTTCTTAACAAACTTTCTGTAGTACCCAGTCAGGCCCAAGAAAGCTCTGACCTGAGTCTGGGTAGTTGGAGGAGCCCAGTCCTTTATGGTCTGGATCTTGCTCTCCAGTGGTTGAACCTGACCCCCACCAACTAGGTGGCCCAGGTATACAACCTTGCTCTGCCCTATCTGGCACTTAGTGGCCTTGATAGTGAGGCCTGCCTTTTGCAGGGCCTCTAAAACATTCCTCAGGTGGACCAGGTGATCCTCCCAGGTGGAGCTAAAGACAGCAATATCATCAAGATAAGCTGCACAATAATCATCCAACCCAGTAAGGACTTGATTCACCAGCCTTTGGAAAGTGGCAGGTGCATTCTTCAAACCAAAGGGCATTACCACAAATTGATAATGTCCTCCTGGGGTCGAGAAAGCAGTTTTGGCCTTTGCACTCTCAGCTAGTCTGATTTGCCAGTAGCCTGCTGTTAGGTCAAATGTGCTCAAAAACTTAGCAGCTGCCAGTCTGTCAATGAGCTCATCTGCCCTAGGTATTGGGTGGGCATCTGTCCTAGTGACAGCATTGAGACCTCTGTAATCCACGCAAAACCTCATCTCTCTCTTACCATCTTGGGTGTGAGGTTTTGGCACAAGGACTACAGGACTAGCCCAAGGGCTCTCTGAAGGTTCAATGACTCCCAGCTCCAACATCTTTTGTACTTCAACTTTTATGCAGTCCCTGACATGGTCAGGTTGCCTGTAGATTTTACTCTTCACAGGCAGACTGTCACCAGTGTCCACCTCATGGGTGCACCAGTTTGTCTGACTTGGGGTCAGAGAGAACTTATGTCTGTAGGATTGCAGAACCTGTCTGCAGTCCTGTTGCTGATGGACAGTGAGGCTGTCAGAAAAGACCACACCATCAACTGAGCCATCATCAGGGTTCTGAGTCAACAGGTCTGGGAGAGGGTCACTCTCTTCCTCCTGCCCCTCATCTGTAGCCATGAGTAGCCCCATGTCTGCCCTGTCAACATATGCCTTCAATCTGTTGACATGAAGCACCCTGTGGGGGCTTCTGGGAGTCCCAAGGTCCACCAAGTAGGTGACTTCTCCCTTTTTCTCAACAATAGTGTGGGGTCCAGACCATTTGTCTTGGAGTGCTGCTGGGGCCACTGGCTCCAACACCCACACTTTCTGTCCTGGCTGGTAAACAGTCAGTACAGCCTTTTGGTCATGCCAAGCTTTTTGGAGTTCTTGGCTTGCCTCAAGGTTTTTAGAAGCCTTCTTCATATACTCTGCCATCCTGGAGCGGAGACCAAGTACATAATCCACTATGTCTAGTTTGGGTTGTCTGAGAGGTCTCTCCCATCCTTCCTTCACCAAACACAGGGGTCCTCTTACAGGATGCCCAAACAAAAGCTCAAAAGGGCTGTAGCCAACCCCCTTTTGTGGGACCTCTCTGTAAGCAAACAGATGGCAGGGTAAAAGGATGTCCCATCTTCGCCTAAGCTTGTCTGGTAATCCTTTTATCATTCCCTTTAGGGTCTTGTTGAATCTCTCAACAAGCCCATTGCACTGTGGGTGATAGGGTGTGGTGAACTTATAGTTAACACCACACTCCTTCCACATTGCAGTCAAGTATCCTGACATAAAGTTGGCACCTCTGTCAGAAATGACCTCCCTTGGAAAGCCCACTCTGGAGAATCCTCCAAGCAGGGCCCTTGCCACAACAGGAGCTGTTGTGGTCCTCAGGGGAATTGCTTCTGGGTACCTGGTGGCATGGTCCACTATCACCAGTATGAATCTGTGCCCAGATGCTGTCTGTGGGTCCATTGGTCCTACAATATCTATGCCCACTCTTTCAAAGGGGACCCCCACCACAGGTAGTGGTATGAGGGGGGCCTTTGTGGTGCCACCTGATTTGCCACTGGCTTGGCAGGTGACACAGGAGCGACAAAACTCCTTAGTATCTTCTGACATATGGGGCCAGTGAAAGTGAGGGACAAGCCTGTCCCAAGTCTTGTTCTGGCCTAAATGTCCTGCAAGGGGAATATCATGGGCCAAGGTTAGAAGGAAGCCCCTGAACTTCAGTGGTATGACCAACCTCCTGGATGCACCAGGCTTGGGGTCTCTAGCCTCTGAGTACAGTAGCCCTTCATCCCAATACACTCTATGGGTACCTTGAGCATTCCCTGCAGCCTCAGCAGCAGCCAGCTGTCTGAGGGGTTCAAGAGAGGGGCAGTCTAATTGAGCCTGCCTCAGATCTGCCCTGGAAGGTCCCCCTGTCCCAAGAAACTCAACCTGATCAGGTTCAAGTTCTTCTAGGACAGTTCCTTCAGGGCTCTCAGAATCATCCTCCTGGGAGGGCTGATCCACCACCTGAGGTAGGGGGGAAGGCACAGCCTTAACCCTACTGCTCTTTCTCTTGGATTGTGACTGGTCCATAGTTTCAGGATCCAGCACTTGTTCAGTGTTGCACTTTTTGGCCTGTGACCTGGTCACAGCAAGGACATGTGCATCTATCCCCAGCATTTCTGCATGGGTCCTATACTCCACTTCAGACCAAACTGAAGTTTCAAGATCATTGCCCAGTAAACACTCTACAGGAAGGTCTGAACTAACAACAACTTTCTTGAGGCCAGTTACCCCTCCCCAGGAGAAGTTAACAATAGCCACACTATGGGAGGTAGTGGCATTGCTAGCGTTGGTCACTAGGTAATTCTCACCTAGTATGATCTGTCCAGGGTCCACAAAAGCAGGTGTCACCATTGTGACACTAGCTCCAGTGTCCCTGTAGGCCTGAGCCATTCTTTGGTTGATAAAAGGTGTCTGTCTGTACTTGCCCAGGTTACTGGGGCCTACAGTAGAGGACAAAGCTAAGTCCCCATCACAGATCAGAACAGCCTGAGTAGGTACTCTGACTAGGCCAGAGTCCTCCTCAGTTCCCAGGGTTAACCCTACTACACCCTTTTGCTGGGAACCACCACTTACAGCTGAACTAGGGGGTACAGTTGCCTTAGGGGCAATGGTGGCTGGGGGCTTATCCTTTTTGGTGCACTCACTAAACCAATGTGAGTTGGACTTACAATAGTTGCACCATGGTTTCTTTTGGCCATCTTTCTTCTTATCCTTTTTGGAACCACCCTCCCCCTGAGCCTTTTGGGGGCCTGGTGAAGACTTCTGGTCTTTTTGTTTCTGCTCATTACCCTTCTGGTCTGCCTTTTTCTGATCACCGCCCTGGTTCTGGTTTTTCTGCTTAACTCTAGTCCTGACCCATCTATCTGCCTTCTTTCCCAATTCTTGGGGAGAAGTCAGATCAGAATCAATCAGGTGTTGATGCAATAGCTGGTTTTGACAGTTGTTAAGTATTTGCTCTCTCATGATCAAATTATACAATCCTGTATAGTCCTTAACCTTACTTCCCATTAGCCAGCCTTCCAGAGCCTTAGTGGCACAATCTACAAAGTCAGTCCAGTCCTGAGTCTGTGTCTTCTGGGTATCCCTGAACAACAACCTGTATTGTTCAGTGGTTAGGCCAAACCCATCAATCAGAGCACTCTTCAGGACAGTGTAATTATCTGCATCCTCATCACTAACTGTGAGGAGCTTGTCTCTTCCTTTCTCAGAGAAGGAGAGCCACAAGATAGCTGCCCACTGACTTTGGGGTACCTGCTGTACTTTGCAAGCTCTCTCCAAAGCAGTTATCCATTTGTGGATGTCTTCCCCACACTTGTAGGGAGGGACAATCTTGCTCAGGTTTCTATTGTCATAGTGCCTGTCTCTATCTCTAGGAATGTTGCTGCCACCAGTGGGTTCTAACCCACTTAACTTTTGCTCTCTAGCCAGAGCAAGCTTCTCTTTGGCAAGGGCAAGTTCTTCCCTCTGAATCCTCAGATTAGCCTCCCTCATTCTGGCTGCATGCTCCTTTCTCTCAGGTGAAGTCATTCCCCTGTGAGAGGAAGCATTAGAGATGCTAGAGACATGGGAGTGGATGGATTCCCTTGAAGGGGATCTGTCCCTCCTGCTTCTCTGTGAATGCCTACTTGTGGGTCTGTATGGGGGGACCCCATGCAAACTCCCATGTAAACTTAAGTTAGCCTGGCTAAGTCTCCTTACTTGGCTCTGGCTGTCTACCTCCCCATCTGAAGCCCCATCTGACTCCTCTGTGGTGGGTAGACCCTCCTCTGTGCCTAGGGCACCTGCCTGAGATGCCCTCTGAGCATCATACTCCTCTAGGAGTTGTCTTAACTGAAGGAGGGTAGGGTTTGCACCCTGTTTTATTCCTCTGGAGGTACACAACTGTCTCATCTCCTGGAATGTTAAGGTATCATATCTAGAGGGGATCTTTTGCAGACCTGATCCTCCTGAGAGAGCATCTACTTGATCTACTCTCAGAGACATGATCTAGTGAGGGTGTGGCGTGTGCACCTACCTACACTAGTTGTATCTACTAAACCTTTCTAGTAGTTGTAGTCAGGGTGTGTTATTCCCTTCAACCTACAACTACAAAGTCCAGTAGGACTTAAGTATAATAATCTATGTTATATGTACCTAGACAATATCTGTGTGATCTTTCAATTTAGTATCTCAAGATTACAATGGTATTACAACAGCAAGCTCAGATCCCAACCGCTGCTCACCAATGTGAGAAGTTGGCCTGATGTATGATGTCACTAGTTATAGTGTACACCTTATATCAGTCCAAATACCCTTATGGTGATTGGTTGTAAAGTCAACCTTATAGACCAGCTATCCTAGTGGTAGCATGGACAAGAGCAGTCTTAGGCTAAACTCTGAATGGCATGTGAAGCCAGCTGTGATACCATATATAATCCCTTGAATACCAAATGAAAGGACACCACAACAGATATATATATAAAATAAAGTGTATTTATTCTAAGCAAACCCTCAGCACTCTTTATGAGATTAGAGGTAAGTACAACACAGTCTTATTAATGCATACAGTAAGTCACACAGGTAAGTAATACAGTTAGGCCCTAGGGGCCACGCAAACCATATACTAAGTAAGTGGTATAAGAACCACTGTCACGGAAATAGAATAGGCCTAGGCCTAGGGAATCGCTGGGGCTACACTACACTAGCGTTAGTTAGGAAGTGGGAGGCCCACGGGATTCGTGTGCAGAGTGGAAACACTCACGCGTAATGCGTAAAAGTCAATAGCAATATTACAGTTTAGAAATAGATAGATTTAGGACACTTCCGGAGTAGCTAGGAAGTTGAGACTTGAAAACTAGACACTAGGATAGTCACTATCCTGATGAGCACCGGAGTACCCAAGTTACCTAGCCCACAGGCTGCGGGTGCATAGGGGTGAAGATGCGTCGTTTTCGTCGTCGACTCCTATGGATGCCTGAAGAAAGATGCTGACAGGCAGTCAGGGTAGAGTGTCCGGTGGATCCCAAGGTTGGGATCAAGAAGAGAAGAAACCTGCAAGCAGAAGGGACAGAGTCAAGGTCACTAGCCAGTGACCACGTGGAACCAGGAAGGAACCAGGCGATGTTGTGAAGAGTTGCAGGTGAAGGTGAAGCTTGTCGCTGCAGCCAGGAGGACCAGGAAGCGTCGAGGACGACCAGGACCAGGAGGCGAGCTGTCCCACGAAGGCTCTTGCTGTTGGCGGCGTCGAAGTTGGACTAGGACTCACCAAGCCTTGGCAAGCGGAACCCACGAAGAACGAAGGACTTGCTTCTGGTGCAGACCAGGAAGGTCTGGGGTGCTTCTTCTTTGCAGAGAAGCGGGAGCCAGTCTGGAGGAGCCAAACCAGCGCAGAAGATTTCAGGGTGCGTCATCACAGAGGCCACTAGCCAGCGGGCAAGCAACCGGACAGACGCGGCAAGCAGGAAAATGCTGAAGGGCCCCACGCAGGACTCGTGGAGTGTGGGGGGCTGATCTTCGGTGCAGATGGTGCTTGGGGTTGGGGCTTCTCAATCCCCGGTGCACAACTTCGAGGGTACCTCAGAAGCTGCGCTGTAAGTTACTAGCCACTTTTCCCAGGTAGCCGGTCCCACGTCGCTCGTCGCCTCCACGGATCTCAGCTCTGCTGCAGATGTGGATGAGGGTCGGAGAAGTCTGGAAATCAAGGCTCTGGTCGGGCTCTGCAGTCGGTTCCTCGTAGAACGGTCGCAAAGCAAAGGGTAGTCTCTTGATGGTGCCTGTTTGCACAGGGTAGCCACTCCTTGGCTACAAGGGAGATTCTTCAGTCTTCTTCTTTCGTCGAATGTCGAAGGTCCAGAGTTTCTGTTCAGTTTTGCAGGTTCAGGATAATCTAAAGTCTTGAGGCCCAACTCCCACTCTTATACTAATCTGGGGGGCTGGGATACCTGCTAGGTCACGCCTTATGGGTGGGACCTGGGAGGGGGTGGTTACACCCACTTCCCTTTGTCCAGTTTCGCGCCAGAGCTGGGGCTGGAGTGCCCCAGCGCCGGTTTGAACTGGACTATGCAAGGAACACCTTGTGTGCCCCAGGCATGTCTCATTCCTTTCAGCCCACCCTGCCCCAATACACTAAAGGCTGTCTGGGGAGGTGCTAGCACCTCCCCAAGCAGGAAACCTATTGTCCAGGCCTCCCTGGCTGGGATCACTCCCAGCTGCAGGAGGTCAGACTTGTGTCGTGGCAGCAGCATCCATTTTGTGATGCTGAGGCTTTGGTCAGAGGCTAACAGTTGAAGTATGATTTTAACATGTCTTTCCCTCTAGAAGGGGGGAATAATATTCTCATGTCCAGAAATGGCATGGGGGTATTATTCCCTAGTGTTAGACACCTTACACGACATGTTTTGATAAAGCCAAACCATAGTTACCATAACCGTCTAAGATTATAAGGCACTTTAAGAGTATATGGTAGGCTATATCATAGAACAGCTATAAGGACAAGGTTCCGAAAGCTGCAGACAGGCTCAGCTCATGCTAGAGCACCATCTCACATGTTACCAAGCACTCTGCCTCCAGGATTGTTAAGGCCTGCCATAGGAGTGACTGATAGGTACACATGTGTCTA
Source organism: Triturus cristatus (assembly GCF_964204655.1). Taxonomy (NCBI): domain Eukaryota; kingdom Metazoa; phylum Chordata; class Amphibia; order Caudata; family Salamandridae; genus Triturus; species Triturus cristatus. The sequence goes on along the minus strand of NC_140582.1, from coordinate 1,196,410,770 downwards.
TATGTAAGTTAGGTATAGGAATACTACACCTAAGCAAGGGGTGATTACACGACCTTGCCCCAGCTGAGTGATCAGCCAGTTGTGTCAAAATGGAAGGCCAGGCCAGGGGTGGCATAATACATGCTGCAGCCCCTGGTAGGCCTAGGGTACACCTATGCCCTGGGTACCTAGGGTACACTGTACAGGGGCCAATAAGGTGATCCTATCCAAATGGGTTATGCACCTAAAGTACATAGTATTAATTTAGAGAGAGAACAGCAGGGCTGTGGGTCTGATTAGCAGGCCCACAGCCACATCTAAGTCGAAAACCAGTAAAGCAAAAGCAAAAAGTGGGGGTGAACATAGAAAGCAGACCCTACTCTCCTACAAGAGGGCAGACCGGATCGCTGGCATAGTGTCCGGTTTGTTGGCAGCCGTAGTAGGTTACTGGTGGCCGTGGTCCGGGTCTGGCCGGGGGCACCCCCCTTCGGGCCAGGCTCGGGGAGAGTTGTTGCTGCAGTGGCCCTCGAGGGGGGCTCCTGGGGGCCCCGGCGGGAGGGTCTCGGTTCCTGTTCGGCCCTCCCCCTCCACCGCGTTGGCGGGGGGGTCCGGTGGGGTTCCTCTGGTACTCCCCCATTGAGTTCCGGGGGACCCGAGAGTTGACCCATCGATCGGCCTCGACGGCGAGTTTTCGCGGGTCGGTCATTTTGCTGTCGAGGAGGTGCTGTCTCAGTTCCACGAAGCAATTGTTGGAGATATGTTCCCACACGATGAGGTCGACCAGCTGCCCGTAGGTTGTTACTTTGCTACCTTTGATCCATCCTTCTAGGGCCCGACTGAAAAAGTCCACATACTCCACCCAGGTGGTACCCGGGATTTTCTTGCAGTCTCTGAACCGCTGGCGGTACATTTCTGCTGTTAGCCCGTAGCGGGTGAGCAGGGCCTCCTTCATGTGATCGTAGGAGGTCATCACCTCCTCCGGCAGCTGGAGCAGTGTATCTCGGCCCTCACTCAGGAACCGCCCCCACAGGCCCGAGCCCCAGTCTTTTCGGGGCACCCGATGAGAGGTCATGGCCACTTCGTAGGCCTTGAACCATTGTTGGATGTCGTCATTCTTGTAGTACTCCTTGACGACCTCTTTCGGGATATGTACCTTGGTCTCGGAAGGCGGTAGGGTGTCTCTAGTACTGGAGGCGTTGGACCCTCCGTTCTTGGCCTTGATCTCGAGCTCCTTGAGACTGCGCTCGTGCTCAAGGGTCAGTTTCTTTTCCTCCAACTCCCGGTGTCGTCTCTTCTCCTCTATCTCTTCTTGCAGCCGTAGCTGCTCTAGGGCCAGTTTCTTTTCCGCCAGCTGGAGTTCGCCGTCCAGCCGCAGTCGTGCGAGCTCTAGCTCGTGGCTCCGGACCTTCTCCCGCTCTCGTATTTCTTCTTCGGAGAGGCCGGTTTCTAGGCTCTTTCTCCCTCCGGTTGCCGGAGTCAGTGCGGTTGATGTGGTCTCAGTCAGGGGTAGGGGACCCTCTTCCTGGGAGGGGCCCGCCCTGGCCTCCAGCCATGTCCTCAGAGCTTTCTGCATCTCCTCTTTGGTACCTAGGCCGGTGGTTGCAATGCCTTTGTCTTTGCAGAACTGTTTTAACTCTTTGTGCGTATATTCTTCCAGCCGTTCGGGCTGGAACTCCATTGTGGCGTTGTTTTCCTGGCTGCTCATGATTACTGTTCGTTTGGTTGGGTCGCTAGTGGGTACTGGCTGGTACGTATTGCGTTCGGCTCGGATCCCGTCGCTGGCCACCAAATGTTGGAAGGCGGACCCCGAGGAGTCGGTGAGACCATCAAGGGGGGCCCTCACACTGTACGAAGTAGCCGAGCGCTGCCGAGAAGTCCCCTGAGAGGTCCTTCTCCTATCACGTACTAGCACAGTAACACCACCACACAGGACTCAAGGAGGTTGTCTCAAGACAAGCAATTCTTTATCAGCAATAAAAAGGTTACGAGGTCAATATTTACACGAAGGGATCGAGGGATCCACCAAAAGATTCAGTGTCTCTTTGGAAGGGTTGGGGTAGCGGGGCAGTCTTTGGCAGAGGTGCGGTACGAGGGTACCTGGGGCCCAGTTCTTAACCTCAAGCTGGAGGACCTCCGGATCTCGGAGGGGTCGAGCCGCGACGGCGTCTGCAGAGCTCTGGCGTATAGTTCGTGGAGAGCCGCGATCCAATCAGCAGGGCTCTCAAGGTGGTTTCTGCTCAGCTCGAGCCGCGACGTCGTCAGCAGGGCTCCGAGGGAGGTTTCAGCGAGGTTGGGCCGCGACAGCGTCAGCAGGGCTCCGATGTTCCGGGTGGCTTCAAAGTGTTCACAAGAAGGAGCCGCGACGCAGTCCGCAGGGCTCGTGATGGTTTCGACAAAAGTTCTTCTCCGTAGGTCAGCCGCGATTCAATCAGCAGGGCTCTCGACTCCGGGATACAACTGCCGATCTGTGGCGGGGTCGCCCCAGATATAGATCTGGAACCCTTTGATGTCCGGACCCAGGCGCCCGAGGGGGGCGGAGAGGCCGGGTGGAGGTGGCCAGACGCCCAGCAGGAGAGGCGCCAGGCCCAAGGGAGTTGCAGGGCGATCACACCTTGAGAGGGGAGGACAGTTGGGGGTCCCATCGATACTGTCCTCCGCCGGGGGCGATGAATGGTTCCTGCGGCACCCCCTGGCCAGTTCGTGGTGCCTCGATGTCGGGGCTTCGCTGGGGTCGAGGCCGGGTTGAGCGGGGTCGCGCTGGCTGGTGCATAGAGTCACGTGGATGCCAACAAGATGGCGGAGCCACGAGGGGTGTGCGCCCTTGTGCAGCTCAGGATGAAGGGCCTCGGGGTAGTTCAGAAGGGTAGCCCGTGAAGACCGGGGCGGGGAACGGGCACAATCCACAGGGGTAAGGACCACGCCACGAGGCCGGGTCCAACAAGCGTCCCCCCCAGCCGAAGGCATGGAGAGTCACCCATCTCCTTGGGGATTCTCCTCGTCAAGGCGGAAGAAGCGGGACAGGCCGTCGGCGTTGGCGTGGTCATTGCCGGGCCGGTGCTCAACGTCAAAGTCCATCCCTTGCAGCGAGATGGACCACCGCAGCAGCTTGGGGTTCTCGCCCCGCATTTGCATCAACCACCGCAGGGGCCGGTGGTCGGTCTGGACCCGGAAGTGGGTACCGAAGAGGTAGGGCCGGAGCTTCTTGAGGGCCCCCACTACGGCGAAGGCCTCACGCTCGATGGTGCTCCATCGTTGCTCCCGGGGCAGTAGCCGTCGGCTGATGAAGGCCACTGGTCGGTCGAGCCCCTTTTCATCGGCCTGGGACAGGACGGCCCCGATCCCATACTCGGAGGCGTCCGTCTGCACCACGAACTCCTTATTGTAGTCAGGGGCCTGCAGCACCGGGGCAGTACACATTGCTGTCTTTAGGGTGTCGAAGGCTACTTGGCAGCGGGGGGTCCAGTGCACTTTCTTGGGCTGCTTTTTGGACGTTAGTTCTGTGAGGGGGCCAACAATGCTCCCATAGTCCCGGATAAACCGCCGGTAGTATCCGGTGAGACCCAGGAAGGCCCGGACAGCGGTCTGGGTAGTGGGGGGTTCCCAAGCCTGGATGGCGTCTATCTTTGGTTGGAGAGGGGCCACCTGCCCGCTCCCCACTTGATGGCCCAGGTAGGTCACGGAGCCGTGGCCGATCTGGCATTTGCTGGCCTTGATTGTGAGCCCGGCCCGCTGGAGGGCGGCCAGGACGGCTTTAATGTGAAGGAGGTGCTCTGCCCAGTGGTTGCTGTACACGGCAATGTCATCTAGGTAGGCCGCGCTGAAGGCCTCAAGCCCGGCCAAAACCTTGTTCACCAGTCTTTGGAAAGTGGCCGGGGCGTTCTTCATTCCGAAGGGCATCACCCGAAAGTGGTAATGCCCATCCGGGGTCGAAAAGGCGGATCTTTCTTGGGCGCCGGGGGTGAGCTGGATCTGCCAGTACCCGGCGGTGAGGTCCAGTGTGCTCAAGTAGCGGGCGGCCCCTAAGCGGTCGATGAGTTTGTCGGCCCGGGGTATAGGGTGGGCGTCTGTTTTGGTCACGGCATTCAGGGCTCGGTAGTCCACGCAGAAGCGCAACTCCGGGGTGTGGCCGGGAGCTGCGGCCTTTGGCACCAGGACGACAGGACTGGCCCACGGGCTGTCGGAGGGTTCGACGACCCCCAGGGCCAGCATCTTTGTTACTTCGGCCTGGATGCATGCCCGCACTCGGTCGGGTACCCAGTAGGCTCTGTGTCGCACGGGGGGGCTCTTCCCGGTGTCGACGTCGTGGACGCACCAGTGGGTCACCCCCGGGGTGAGGGAGAAGAGGGCTGCGTAGTCCTGCAGCAGTTGCTGGCAGTCGTTGCGCTGTTCCGGAGTCAGGGAAGAGGCGAGTTGGACGCCTTTGATCGATCCATCATGGACGTTGGACTGCAAGAGGTCGGGCAGGGGCTCGGAGTCGTCCTCGCCCCCCTCGTCGGTCGCCAGTAGCAGGCTCAGTTCGGTCCGGGCGAAGTGGGGTTTTAGCCTGTTAGCATGTAGGACTCGGAGGGGGTTAAGGGGGGACTCCAGGTCGACCAGGTAGGTGACGGGACTTTTCTTCTCCACTACCTTGAAGGGCCCGGTCCACTTGTCCTGGAGGGCACCGGGTTCAACCGGGGCCATGACCCATACTTTCTGTCCTGGTTCGAATTCTACGGTAGAGGAGTTCCGATCGTACCACCGCTTCATGTCCTCCTGGCTGGCCTCGAGGTTGGCTTCGGCCATGGCTCGGAACTTGCGGGTCTGGTTTCGGAGGGTCAGGAGGTATCGGTAGACGTCAGGAGGGGCGCCTTGGGGCTTCGTCTCCCAGCCCTCCTTGACCAGGCTGAGCGGTCCGCGGACCGGGTGTCCGCACAATAGTTCAAACGGGCTGAACCCCAGGGATTTCTGCGGGACCTCCCGATAGGCAAACAGGAGGCACGGCAGCAGGACATCCCATCTCCGCCTGAGGGGCTCTTCCAGGCCCTGGATCATCCCTTTTAATGTTCGGTTGAACCGCTCAACCAGTCCGTTCCCCTGAGGGTGATAGGGGGTCGTGAACTTGTATGTGACCCCGCACTGCTGCCACAGGGACCGCATGTACCTGGAAATAAAGTTAGTGCCTCTGTCGCTCACCACTTCGCGGGAGAATCCCACTCGGGAGAAGATCCCCATTAAGGCCCGGCCTACCACGGGGGACGTTATAGTTCTTAGCGGGACCGCCTCCGGGTACCTGGTGGCGTGATCCACGAGGACCAGGATGAAGCGGTGGCCCAGGGCGGTCTGGGGGTCCAGGGGCCCCACGATATCGATTCCGACCCGTTCGAACGGGGTGCTGACGGCTGGAAAGGGTTGAAGGGGGGCCTTGACCCGACCCCCCGTCTTCCCGCTGGCTTGGCAGGTCTGGCAGGACCGGCAGTGGTTGTCCACGTCCCTCCGCATCCGGGGCCAGTAGAAGTGGGTCACCAGACGGCTGTACGTTTTGTCTTGTCCCAAGTGTCCGGCGAGGGGCACATCGTGTGCCAGGTTGAGCAGGAACTCCCGGAAGCGGAGGGGGACCACCAACACTCGGCTGGCCCCGAGTTCTGCCACTTTTTGCTCACTGTATAGCAGGCCCTCGGCCCAGTAGACCCAGTGGGTGCCGGTCTGGTCCCCGTTGGTTTGGGCGGATGCTTGTTGGCGGACCCCTTCGAGAGTGGGGCAGGACTGCTGCTCTTGTTGGAACTGCTCACGGGTGGGGCCCCCTTCGTGTCGCCATTGGGTCAGTTCTGGTAGGGCGCACGGGGAAGCCATCTCCTCGGGGGAGGATTCACTAGGTTCAGGGTCGGTGTCCGCCTCCCCCTCGCTGATGGCGGGAGGGGGTGCGCGCCCCTCGGGCTGGGCTGCCCCGGAGGCCGAGGATGAGCTGGGGGCCCGGGCGGTCATGGACCGGGTGATGGCGCAGGCCCAGTCGGATAGTCCCAGCATTCGGAGGTGCTCTCGTCGCTCTACTTGAGCCCAGGGGGAACTCTCCAAGTCGTTCCCCAGGAGGCAGTCTACGGGGGCGTCGTCGCGTACCATCACCTTCAGCAGGCCCGTCACCCCTCCCCATTCGAAGGGGACCAGGGCCATCTGGCACAGGCTTTCGCTGTTGTCGGCCGTCCGGGAGGGGCACAGCACATTCGGTAGAATCTGTTCGGGGGTCACCAGGTGGCAGCGGACAGCGGTGATACTGGCGCCGGTGTCACGAAGGGCTTCGGCCCGTTGTCCATTGACCGTGACCTGCTGCCGGTACTTCTGGGTGTTGCTTGGGATGGGGGTGCAGGGTACCATTTCTCGGCTACCCAGGCAGACCAGGGACATGGCTGCCGGCTCCCATTCAGTGGTCCCTCGGTCGAGGGTCACCTCTTCCTCTTCTCCTTCTCCCAGGGCGGCGGCCGCCAGCTGTCGGGGCGGGGGCCCGCCGGCCCCGTTTCTGCGGTTCAGAGGGCAGACCGGATCGCTGGCATAGTGTCCGGTTTGTTGGCAGCCGTAGCAGGTTACTGGTGGCCGTGGTCCGGGTCTGGCCGGGGGCGCCCCCCTTCGGGCCAGGCTCGGGGAGAGTTGTTGCTACGGTGGCCCTCGAGGGGGGCTCCTGGGGGCCCCGGCGGGAGGGTCTCGGTTCCTGTTCGGCCCTTCCCCTCCACCGCGTTGGCGGGGGGGTCCGGTGGGGTTCCTCTGGTACTCCCCCATTGAGTTCCGGGGGACCCGAGAGTTGACCCATCGATCGGCCTCGACGGCGAGTTTTCGCGGGTCGGTCATTTTGCTGTCGAGGAGGTGCTGTCTCAGTTCCACGAAGCAATTGTTGGAGATATGTTCCCACACGATGAGGTCGACCAGCTGCCCGTAGGTTGTTACTTTGCTACTTTTGATCCATCCTTCTAGGGCCCGACTGAAAAAGTCCACATACTCCACCCAGGTGGTACCCGGGATTTTCTTGCAGTCTCTGAACCGCTGGCGGTACATTTCCGCTGTTAGCCCGTAGCGGGTGAGCAGGGCCTCCTTCATGTGATCGTAGGAGGTCATCACCTCCTCCGGCAGCTGGAGCAGTGTATCTCGGCCCTCACTCAGGAACCGCCCCCACAGGCCCGCGCCCCAGTCTTTTCGGGGCACCCGATGAGAGGTCATGGCCACTTCGTAGGCCTTGAACCATTGTTGGATGTCGTCATTCTTGTAGTACTCCTTGACGACCTCTTTCGGGATATGTACCTTGGTCTCGGAAGGCGGTAGGGTGTCTCTAGTACTGGAGGCGTTGGACCCTCCGTTCTTGGCCTTGATCTCGAGCTCCTTGAGACTGCGCTCGTGCTCAAGGGTCAGTTTCTTTTCCTCCAACTCCCGGTGTCGTCTCTTCTTCTCTATCTCTTCTTGCAGCCGTAGCTGCTCTAGGGCCAGTTTCTTTTCCGCCAGCTGGAGTTCGCCGTCCAGCCGCAGTCGTGCGAGCTCTAGCTCGTGGCTCCGGACCTTCTCCCGCTCTCGTATTTCTTCTTCGGAGAGGCCGGTTTCTAGGCTCTTTCTCCCTCCGGTTGCCGGAGTCAGTGCGGTTGATGTGGTCTCAGTCAGGGGTAGGGGACCCTCTTCCTGGGAGGGGCCCGCCCCGGCCTCCAGCCATGTCCTCAGAGCTTTCTGCATCTCCTCTTTGGTACCTAGGCCGGTGGTTGCAATGCCTTTGTCTTTGCAGAACTGTTTTAACTCTTTGTGCGTATATTCTTCCAGCCGTTCGGGCTGGAACTCCATTGTGGCGTTGTTTTCCTGGCTGCTCATGATTACTGTTCGTTTGGTTGGGTCGCTAGTGGGTACTGGCTGGTACGTATTGCGTTCGGCTCGGATCCCGTCGCTGGCCACCAAATGTTGGAAGGCGGACCCCGAGGAGTCGGTGAGACCACCAAGGGGGGCCCTCACACTGTACGAAGTAGCCGAGCGCTGCCGAGAAGTCCCCTGAGAGGTCCTTCTCCTATCACGTACTAGCACAGTAACACCACCACACAGGACTCAAGGAGGTTGTCTGAAGACAAGCAATTCTTTATCAGCAATAAAAAGGTTACGAGGTCAATATTTACACGAAGGGATCGAGGGATCCACCAAAAGTCTCAGTGTCTCTTTGGAAGGGTTGGGGTAGCGGGGCAGTCTTTGGCAGAGGTGCGGTACGAGGGTACCTGGGGCCCAGTTCTTAACCTCAAGCTGGAGGACGTCCGGATCTCAGAGGGGTCGAGCCGCGACGGCGTCCGCAGAGCTCTGGCGTATAGTTCGTGGAGAGCCGCGATCCAATCAGCAGGGCTCTTAAGGTGGTTTCTGCTCAGCTCGAGCCGCGACGTCGTCAGCAGGGCTCCGAGGGAGGTTTCAGCGAGGTTGGGCCGCGACAGCGTCAGCAGGGCTCCGATGTTCCGGGTGGCTTCAAAGTGTTCACAAGAAGGAGCCGCAACGCAGTCCGCAGGGCTCGTGATGGTTCCGACAAAAGTTCTTCTCCGTAGGTCAGCCGCGATTCAATCAGCAGGGCTCTCGACTCCGGGATACAACTGCCGATCTGTGGCGGGGTCGCCCCAGATATAGGTCTGGAGCCCTTTGATGTCCGGACCCAGGCGCCCGAGGGGGGCGGAGAGGCCGGGTGGAGGTGGCCAGACGCCCAGCAGGAGAGGCGCCAGGCCCAAGGGAGTTGCAGGGCGATCACACCTTGAGAGGGGAGGACAGTTGGGGGTCCCATCGATACTGTCCTCCGCCGGGGGCGATGAATGGTTCCTGCGGCACCCCCTGGCCAGTTCGTGGTGCCTCGATGTCGGGGCTTCGCTGGGGTCGAGGCCGGGTTGAGCGGGGTCGCGCTGGCTGGTGCATAGAGTCACGTGGATGCCAACAAGATGGCGGAGCCACGAGGGGTGTGCGCCCTTGTGCAGCTCAGGATGAAGGGCCTCGGGGTAGTTCAGAAGGGTGGCCCGTGAAGACCGGGGCGGGGAACGGGCACAATCCACGGGGGTAAGGACCACGCCACGAGGCCGGGTCCAACAGTGACGATATTTGAAAGGTACAAGAGGAACGTGTATCATTATCTTGATATCTGTCAGGTTTTCTCAAATTATCCCTATTCCTGAGGTTGTACCTCCTTTCAGAGGGCTCCTTTTGAGAAGACCTGCCTCGGAAATGAGAACGCTTCTCTTTGGAATTCTGTTTGCTATTTTCCCACTTCTTTTTAGAAGTGGTAGGAGTGATTTTAGTACAGGCCTTATCAGGACCTTCAGACAGTTGTGGTTTTACTGGTTTTCCCCCCAGACTGTCTCTGCCTAATTCCTCATAGGATTTTTCAATTATTCTGGCTAGTTCTTGAGGTTGTTCTGTTACATCAAATTCCCTTAGTTTCTGGTGGATCGCCACTGATGCTGCTTTTCCTTTAATATTAGATAATATTATTGTTGAGACCTGGTCGAAATTTTTAAGTAACTTCATACCTAAATTCAGAGCAGGCTCTGCCCCGTATTCGTTTTGAATTTGTTTCAGGACATCAGGTATTACCGCCATGGACGGAACACCATGTGTTTTTGTGTAGATTGCAGCAAAGACTGTGCCCCAAGTGGTGCAGTCCTCCAGATGTGGTGTGATCCCCATTGGTAAACAGATTGTTAGAATTCTGTGTTTCTCATAAGGGCTGGTATTAGGAAATACCGCTTCGATTTGAGTAATTATTTTAGCTATCCAGAATGGAATTTGTTCACGTTTTGTGGACATTTTACCCATGACTGCATCTAAAGTCTGTGGAGTGATTTTTAACATATTCACCTGATGAGGTGCTGGATTTTGAATTGTTATAGGTGGTTGGACTGTGAAAGTCCGCATGACATATTGAACCAATTGTCTATAAATTTTGATTAGCTCCTTGAGTTGAGCTAGTAGATCCACATCTGACATTTCTTCAATGTCAGGATGAGGTGTGTAGCCGGCTAAAGTCGGCCATGTTGCTCCTGGTCTACCTAGTGGACCGAGCCTGGTAATGTGATTGTAATGTTTTAGGGCACCTTTAAACCAGAGCTCATGCTCCTGGTATGTGAGTGGAATTTCAATATCCTCGAAAGGAATATATTCCTCAGGTGGTTCATGTTCTTTGTAGAAGTGAAACAAGTGTATTACTGGATTTGATTCTGGGAATACTATCCATGAATAGAATACCTCTGTCTGGTGAGATTCACGTGGCTCTATCACAAAAACTGCTCTTCCACCTCTTGCTGTCAGACCATCTTTTATAAGTTTTAGAGTGATGGCTCTCCTTAAATTTGGTGGGATGTGTATAACACCTGCATCGGTTTCATTTAAACCTGTAAGGTCAGCCGCAGCTGCACCGTTCAAGGCGACTTCATCACCGTTCTCGGTCATTGTTTAATGAAAAATGTAGAACAAGTTTCAAGGAAACAAAGATAAGTTGCACAATATTTTGGAACACTGTATCCTTCAACGTTGAATAAACCAAAATAGCTAATACATAGGATTTTTTGTCCTACTCAGCTATGGCGGATTTTATCCCTACCCACTCCAGACGTCTTATGGAGTATTATGAGTAGAGGGTCTCTGAGAAAAGCACGACTGTGTTACTTCAGTATCTAGCGTTAAATTAGTGCCTTACCAAACCATTGGACACCATGTAGTGTAGTTCCTATATCCCTGATAGGCTCTGCACATTGGAATAACATACACTAAAGATTCGATAGGACTATGGACAGTATGTCTCTATTGAGTATATTAAACTTAATTACTTGTGTGTGCCAGCTAACTCAGAGGTTTCTAGAAACTTTTCGAATATACAAGAAAGGATTAGCCTCTGACAACCGCATAAACATGACAACTTTGTTTCCTTTTAGAATCGGAACAGTCTCAGAATCGTGGAAACAATAGATAACAGTTTCACTCAGTCATTCGTGCATGCTTCGTTTCTACAGAATTGCACAGAAATAGAGAGACGGGCGTTTCAATAAAAGGGTTTATTGAACAGTCTTATTTTGATACTCATCTGATGCTTCTAAATTGTTCTACCCCAGTGTACCTAACCTAAGTGCAGGACGAGGTTTGAAGTAGGTGCCATTTCTAAAGTATAGCTAGCTATATTTTAGTTTAGCCAAAAGTTCCCAAAAGTTTCTCTAAGTTCTAGTCAGCTCCATACCTTAGAATGAGAGAGGTTGGAATCTCTTTTCTGGACTCCATAGTCTAACCCCCTGCAAGGGAAGTCAGAGAGCACTGGAGCTGGATTCTCTTTGAGGAGGATGGCAGCGTCAGGTCAGTGCATCAGGCTGAAACTCGATCTCCTTTTGAACTTGCCGTGGCAAACCTCGTAGTCTGGGTTGGATCAAATCCTTCGGGAACCGCTATTTGCCAGGGCAAGTGCTGGTATATTTCTACCTTGAAGGTGTCTAGGAATGCCAGTATTGACGTAAAAGTCAGGCAGAGGAATGTCATGAATGAACCCCTAAGGAATAGATGTTCATGCATACTTAATGAGTTCTTGGAGAAATCAATTTTTAAGCTGAGGGAAATTCCTAAAGGGTCTGGTTTTCCAAGAATTCGTTGTGACGTGGATGGACAGATGTAGGTGGCCATGCCTGTATTTGGCTTGTACGGACAATGTCTAAATAAGTTCTATGTCCAAATAAGGGTGATGTCAATTGTACCTATATAAGAGCATAAATCGGGAAACCTATATACGGAATCTAAATCTGCACACAACAGCATGCTCCTCCACCCAAATCACGGTCATCCTTAGCAATGTATGGCACACATATTGCAGTACCTACCGCCTTTCCCCTGCGGTGTGTCACCGCCATGGCCCATGCCCTTACAGCAAATAGGAACCGCAATCGCAGTAGACTAATGCCATTTCGAAAATCGCGGTAGGCGTGCTCCTCCACCGCTGAGCAGGTCATTGGATGCATTTGAAAAAGGCTGACCTGGAACACCAATTGCAGCAGCTTAGAACCACTGAAACTGCCCCAGGGGACTACATATGTGTGGGAGAGAGCCTCACATTTCTGCAGCTTCCAGAGCCTGCTGCCTCACCACCAACTGCTGCTGCTCCTGTCTCTAGAACCTGCTGCCTGCCATCCCTCACCACCTGGATGTGGGGGTCCCTGATGTCCTTCAGAAGCTCATCTGTGGCCTTAGCAAGGGTTTACGTCCAGAGGGTAGTGATGGAATTGTGTCTGACTCAAAATTTGCAGCAACCATGGCTCAGCACTATGATCAGGACTTTAAGACCAGAGGGTGACACTCTTAGGGGTCAATTACCGAAGACACAGCAGATTATCGTACTTTTGTGCACAGCCCCTTCCATTTCCACCAGCATGTGTACTGACAGGCATGTGTAGGTATTGTTTACACTCTCAAATTGTCCCTTCATGTGACATTTCTGATGCCCCACGTTTGACCTCAGTGTGATCCCACTTGGCCTGCACAGCCACTGCCCAATCTGACTAGGACACATCACTGAATGTACAGAGTGTAACATGTGTGTAGTTTGCTGGACTCTCCATCAAAGAGCCATCTCAGCCCTGTAGAGTGCACACGAAAGGCCATCTGAGAATGGTGTGGGATTGTGAGATCATATCCCTCGATGTGACCTCCATGACACAATGAGCCATTCACAGGGATAGGACATTATTGGCTGCTCAGTGTTGGACAAAAGTGAGTCGGCCCCTAAACATATATTGAAATGTGATGTATGTCTTGCTCACCCTCAGACTGGATAGTAGATGTGGGCAGCCTACACATGACTTTCTGTGCTGGCATCCTGCATGTGTCTGAGATGGGCAGGTACTGTGTCCACCCTCATGCCTGTTGCATTTTCGTATGATTCTCCCATGCAAATGTGCAATATAAGATGCAATATTGTCTCGGCTCGACATGTCTGTGAAGTTGGGCTGAGTTAGTATCATGCACCTGTACTGAGAAATAGTGGTACAGAAAACTATCACTGATTTTCCCCCTCGTGTCTCCCATGCCTGCAGCTCAAAGTCCACCAGCGTAAGGCCGTGTGGAGGGCCATTGCACGCAAGGTGCATGCTTTGGGTGTCTTCAACCAACGGCGCACACACTGTCACAAGAGGTGGGATGACATCTGCTGGCTGAGCAAGAACATGGCAGAGATGATGCTGGGTCCGCTCCCTCGGACTGGCAGGTTGGTGCGCAGGAGCATGACACCACTAATGGCCCGCATCTTAGCTGTGACACAGCCTGAGCTGGATGCACATTTGAAGGAGCATCAACAGCAAGCTGCGGGTGAGTATTCTGGGAAGGGTGACTTTGGTTGTGAGTTGATGCATGTGTTCACAGCATGGCCCAGCGCTGGGCTCTGTGATGTTGGTAGTGTGCTGCAATGACTTGTAAGTGGCCGCTGTGTTGTGTGCATCTGTCATGCATTTGCCCTACCTGTACTTTCTCATGTCATTGGAGTATTGGCCCTTGACATTGCATTCAGAGTCGTGGCCTTCTGGCATCGTCTTCATTGAGGTAGTCAGGGACATCCCATGGAAAGGAACAGCAGTGTGCATCATCTGAGTGTGCGTTCCTCAATGTGTGCATTGCCTGACATCAGAATTGTGAGGACTAGACATCTGACACCAATGTGCAACTGTAGTCGTGCCCCAAAGAACGACCTGGTGGATGGCATGAGCTCATAGCCATTGTGGGCTGTTATGTTGGAGTCTGTGTCTGTGTTGTCCCCTTCTGCTCCTTCCAGATGTGACAGTGGCGACATGTTTGAAGGTAAATCTTTACCCACCTCAGGGCCCTAGGTGTGCTCAGAGGGATTTGTGTGTCTGGTTAAATGGAGAACTCGGCAGGCTATTTGGCTGTGTGGTCATCACATAGCTCACTTATGCCACGTTTGAATGATGACACGCAAAAATCAAGTTTTGAATTGAGTTTGCACATTGTTACTGCACAGGGTGGTGTGCAACATGGGGATTTCATCATCTTGTTTAGTGTAATGCTTGCATATGATGTTTGTGTTGATGACAATGAACTGACCCTACATATCTATCTCTTGCAGCATATCACGTGGCATTAGAAGAACAGAGGATGGACAGCAGTGGTGAGGCATCAAACACGACTGCTTCACACGAGTACAGTGACACAGATGTGAACAGCACCTCGGAGGGGGACAGGAGTCTGATTGAGGAATCACAACCAGAGACACCAACCTCAACATCATCTGATGCCAGCGGTGACGCATCTATGTTGGCGGAACAGGGAACGGAGACTGTGCCTCCTCTTCCACCACACAGCGTACAGTGCCCACCCTCCCAGTTACTTCCGATGTTGCTGCCCGTGTTTGCACCAGTAAGAAGGGAAGAGTGTTCTTCACCCCAGGCACCGCTGCCCCTGTCTCCACTGCTGCCATCAGTGCTGAGTCTGTGGACCTTTTGCGCCAGCTGTTAGTAGGCCAGACAACTCTCATCAATGCCTTCCTAGACCATGACAAAAGTTGGCACAGGTGGTTGCTTTCATGGAGGGCGTTCATTCAGACGTGGGTGGGCTACACCGGACTGTCCAGTCTTAGTCCTCCACAGTGACGGCAGCCATTCAACTGGCACAATCTCAGAGTCCAGCTCCAGTCCCTTTGGCCACCCCGCTGCCAGTGGCTACATCTGACGATAGTGACCACATACCACAGACCTCAAGGGCAAGATACAGCACATGCAGCACGCAGCAGCAGCCCAAGCTGTCCAGGGTGCAGACACCATCCCCACAGAAAGCTAAAGCCACCCCAGAGCACAAAGGCACACGCCCTTTAGGTGACACCCAGGGCCAGAAAGCCAAGAAGCAGGCCTCAGGCTCACATGCCTCAGAGGCATCCCCAGTCAAGGACTCTCCAGTCCAAAAAGCGTCTCGCAAAAACAAGCAGAAAGTTACCATGCCCGCTGAAAAGCAGGTGCCTGCTAAGACTGCACATAAAAAGAGCTCCAAGGGTGATCCACCCACAACCTCAACTCCCATCCAGAGCCCTGTGAAGCAGGGAAAGGAGGCCACTGTAGGGGGTACACCTGGTAAACAGGGGATGGAGGGGCAGAGGCAAGGCCAGGCCAAGTGCACCGCTGGATCCAGCATGTCCCCAGAGGGAGGGACACTGGCTGCACCTGATGCAGCTTTGGTGGAGAGTGTGACTGTTGTGCCCGCCCCACTCATCACTCTTACCAAGACATTTCTTGGCTATCGAGTCCCCAAGAAGTGGAAAGGCACCCCTCCACATTCTCCCACCCTCACTGTATCTCACGGCAGCATGACTCCACGTGCCACCACACCACCCGGTCCAAGCAGCCCTCTGGCTTCCAAAGCCCCTGATACCTCTACCTCAGCTGGGCCTCTCTCTCCCCGGTCCAGTCCTCCAACTGTCCCCGACACTCAGCTACCTCCCAGTCTGAATGACAGCCAAGTCTGAGTGGAAGTCCCCCTCACACACCTGTCTCTCCCACAGCGGTGCCTGGACGGCCCATTGTTATCCCCCTGACTGTGTTGCTGACCATGGCACGGTACAGTATCACCCATTCCCAGTGTAGGATCTCATGTCCTTACTCTGCACCTTGGACTGGCCACTGGCCTTGATGTTTGCCCCTTCCCTATGCAGCTTCTCATGTCCTTACTCTGCACCTTGGACTGGCCACTGGCCTTGATGTTCACTGCTGTTTGCCCCTTCCCTGTGCAGCTTCTCATAGACATACTCTGTACTTTGTACTGGCCACTGGCCTTGTTGCTCCTTGCTGTGTTAAACTATTCCCTGTGCAGCTTCTCATGGACATACTCTGCACCTTGGACTGGCCACTGGCCTTGTTGCTCCTTGCTGTGTTAAACTATTCCTTGTGCAGCTTCTCATGGACATACTCTGCACCTTGGACTGGCCACTGGCCTTGATATTCACTGCTGTTTTCCCCTTCCCTGTGCAGGATCTCATGTACCTCATCTGCACTTTGTCCTGGCCATTGGCCTTGCTCTTGTCTACTTTTGGTGCCTATCTGTGTGAATAAAAACAGTTACTCCTGTTGTCTGCCTTGTCAGTGTCCTTGCTAAAAAAAAGCATTTTCTGTGTGGGTATGGTTTACTAAGACACATGCTCTATATGCCACTTCAACATTGCCAATCGCTTGTTTAATTTTTTAAGGGTTCTACTGAGGTGACAGGCACTTCATTTCTTCTTGACTCTGAGGCTTGGGGGTGTAATGATGTTGGTTTGTGATGAACTACTGGTATCATAATCACTCTTTGGTCAGGTTAGCTATATTGTACACGTCATGTTTGTATGTACTGCCAGCACAAAGTGGGATTCTATTCACAGTATTGCAGGCTGGCTGGCCAGGGTCATTATGTCTGTGTGAGCTTTCTTGATGTGTACACAGCTGTGTTGGTGTATGCTCATCTAGTGATGGCCAGGCGTCCTAGTCACATGGGTAAAACTCAATGTATGCACTTGGGTGGCCAAGAAGTGTGAATGGGGTGACTTTGTCAGTAGTGTTGATGTGTGAGTTCCCCTGCAATGTCAACTGCACACATGTGTCACCCAGGAGTTGAGTGCCTGTTGTTTGATCAGCCCTGTGCTTGTGGGAGTTGTAGGTTGTGCACTGTGCAGTGTGTTGGTGTGTCCTTGCACTTCTGGGGGACACCTACCTCTTGTTGGTGGCAATTGTGAGTATGCAGAGTGTGTGACTGGCAAGTCAGTGTTGTGTTTTGATGATCAGCCGTGTGTCTTAATACTGTTTGTGCTCACTACGCAGCCCTGCTTAGCCACACTGACATTGTGGGTGTGTTTTCTCATGCATTGCTGTCACTTGGGGCTTTTGTGGCTCCTTTATGGCAGGTGGGGTGTGGAGTCATACCATTCCCTATCTGTGCTTCTGATGCCTACACATTGTGAGTTGCACTCCATCTATTTTTGTATGGGGCACTTCTCACCTGTCCGCTACTGGCATACACACCACTTCACTCTCATGTCAGCTGTCCCCTTGGGTTGCCAGTGTGAGTGCCTCCCCATCAATTCATTTGTTACACTATGCTTTGTGGCGCTGATCTGTGCACAGGACCAATGTGCCACTGAGGACAGTATGCCAATTGGTTATATGTGATTTTCTTGTCTTGTTTTGCAGCCATGGTTGCTCATATGCAGTTCTACTGTTTGTGCTGCACAGTCTTCTAGTCATGTTGTTGTCACCTGGGAGTCCCAGACTTGTGCATCAGTGGGTGTTGGGTTAGCTGTATGTGTGTTTGCTGAGGCACTTCTCCCTTCCTGAGTGTGATGTTGTCTGTGTGCTGATTAGTGTTGTGTGAGTTCATGTTGTGTCACTCATATCTGTGTGAGCCTGGTATGTTTGGTGTGCACACACTGCTTGTCATGCTTGCAGTGCTGTGAGTGTATGTTGCATTGTCCTTGCCTGGTGTGCATCCCCTGATGTCCAGCTGTGTTTGCAATGTGATGTATTGGCATGTGCCTCTATTGTTTGTTTGGTGTGGATGTGTGCAGTGTTTGGCCTGTGTTGTCTCTTGCAGCTGACAGATGCTCTGTGTGTGATGTTCTATTTGCATGTCATTGTGTGTGATTTGTTTCTGCATTGTGATACATTCAGATGTGTGTTGCAAGTGTAGTGTGCTTTACTTGTGTGTCTGTCACATGCACTTAGGGCTGTTCTTGTTCCTGGGCTTGTTTTGGGTGCATCCTTGGGGTTTTCTCCTCTCATATGTGGCTTGGCATTTGTCAGGATGGTGCATGTGCATGCATGTGGTACACTATGACACCATGTTGACTTGATGGGTGGTGTGGTATGTCTGTCTGTGTTTCATTGTAGGCCCATTGGTCCCAGTTTGTATCCATGATTGTTTTGAGATGATGCACTTCTTGTTTGTGTTGGGGTATGTTGTATGTGCATTGTTCCTGAGTGATGATGTTGTGTACTCCTGTTCTGTCTGGGCTCCCATTGCCTTTCCACTGTTTTACTGCACAAGTCTGGTCTTGTTGTCCTTCTATGTTTTTATTGAGTTTTGTGTTTGGCTATTGTTTTTGTGCCAGCATTGGTTCAGGCATCCATGAGTGTATGTGTGATGTTTGTGGATGCCCCCCAGGGAGTGTTATTGTTTGTCAGTGTATTGACTGGACATTGTCGGCACCCTTCTGTATGTTTGACACTGGTGTTGTGTGCTGCAGTGTGAGGTTGGGGGGGATGTGTGAAGGATCCTACTTGTGTTTGACAGTCATGGCGTGTAACAATGGGCCCTGTGTGTTGTGCTGCTGACACACACCTGTCAAGTAGTTGGATAAAGATGTGTGGCTGTTCACGGTTTGACTTCAGAGACTTCCTTTCATTCTTGGGCCTAGACATGGTTTGCCTTGCTGTCTCTTTGAGTTGTTGCACAGAAGTGACTATGGTTTGATTTCACTCACTCTGCCAGCCATGTGTGATTTGATGGGCTAAGGGTGCTGTTCTATGTTCCTTATCTTGCATGTGATATACAAGTGCTTAGTGATTGTCTCCTTGGCCTTCCATTTGTGTGTACCTCACTTTGGCTTTCCTATTTGTTGTCCTCCATTGCTCCTGACATCTGGTAGTGGCTGTGACTGTGTGTCAATGTGGGGTATGTCTGTGTGACCTGACAGGTTGTGTGTCCATTTGAGTGTTTGTTCCTGTGATGTATGTGCACTCATTTTGTGCTTGGACTCAGTTTTGTTGCAATGAGTGTAGTGTAGGTGTGGTGTGAGGGTTGCCCTGGCCCTGTGCTTCTGTGCTGTGTGTTCCTCTGCAGCCCCACCTGCTGAGGATGTCTCCCTAGTTGTTTGGTGTGTGGTGCAGGGTGTGAGTTCACCTGGGTGGTTGTTGTACATGGGGGAGCACAAGAGAGGCACATGGCATGTCCCTTCATGTGTGTGGGGGGGCCTGGTGTGTGGAGGGTGGAGGTGTGGCCCTATGATCTTTGTGCACTGCTCATGCCTGGTGCTGGCCCTGCCTTCTGCATTGTGCGCATATTTTCTGTGTCTTTACTGCTGCGGTGATGTGACAATGCATCAATATCGCGGTTGGTGGGTGACCTGGATGTGGAGATGTGATTTTGTATCAGGTAAGACATGTGCGGGTACACTTGTGGATGTGTTCCTGTCCCCACCAGGGAGTCTGGTGTGGACAGGAACCGTATATCAGTCCTGGAGTTGTGGTTATGTGCGGAGTTGTGTGTTAGCATACCTGCGGCGGCGTCCACGACGGTATGAGTTGCTGGTAGTGTATCAGGTTCAACACTGGGAAGACGTGTAGAGCTGGATCCATTGTGGTCGGGACCGGGTGGAATGGACTGGGACTCTGGTTTTGCGCTCCGCTGTCGTGCTTCCACCATCTCTGGTTGGGCAGTTTCTCCGCTGCAGTGCGACTGGCTGTTTGGGGCATCCTGATTTGTACAGCGGACGGGACGTCATTCCGCTTGGCGTGAGTCTCCATTGGCTCCCACCACCGCGGTGGCGGGTGCACTTTGATGGCGGTTCACGGCGTACCGCGGCGGACGGGAAATGGGCCATGTTTGGTCATACTAATATGGCGGGTGTAAGGACCGCTGCTGGCTTGCGGAAAAGAGCATTTTCCGCCAGCAGCACGGTGGTGCCTCCGCCCGCCATCATAATGGGCATCTATGTTTTTGTGGTTCCTTGATGGCCTTTATACGGTAACTCTACTACCTTCTGGTGTAACACTTTTGGCATCGTGATTCAATGGCACCTCAGTAGCAGGTCATCTGCTGTAAAAACTCTGTTCATCTCATACTCATCTGCAACAGCTGTTCCTTGTCTGTTTCTACCCACTGATTCACATCACAAAGAAACTTCCCCAACACCCCAACCTGGAATGGTGGTGATGGTCTTTTGGAAGACTTCATCATCTTGTGTTATTCGGCTGATCTCGGCTGTGGTGAACACTTTTGGAAATGCACCGTGGCTAATTGTCTGCATATAGTCCTCTACAGCGGGGTCTTTGTCTCTTTGATCAACACTCTGTAGGGTGGGGTGCCTTGGCAGGAAGTCTGCTGGGTTCTTTGCACCTAGTCTGTACTGCTGTAGCTGTACTGCCCTGCTCTCAATGTGATGTAGAGGCTGTTTCTTTGAACAACGTGACAAGTGGCTTGTGATCCATGATCACCTTGAAGTTCCTTCCACTTAGGTACAGATGGAAATGGGTGCAGTCCCAAATTATAGCCAGATAGTCCCTCTCAATTTGGGTGTATCTGGTTTTAGCAGCTGTAAGAGTTCTGGGGACCAGAGGGGGGCAACACAAGCCTGGTGCTTTTTCGTGTGTTGCCACTGCTCTGAAGCCAACTTGACGTACCTCCACTATCTAGTTCTGTGGCTTGGTGGGTGTCAAAGTAGGCCAATTTGGTTTTGGTAAGAAGTGCCTGCTTGATGCTCTCAAACGTTTCCTCTTCCTTATATCCCCACGCCTATTGGACTTGGGACTTTATCAGGGCTCTCAGCGGCTCCGAGAGCTAGGTTTGGCAGGAAATGTCCACAGTAAGTGGCCATACCTTGGATACTACGGATCTGCAGTGCAGTGGCTTGCTGGATGGCTTCAGACTTCTGGTGATCCATTTTCAGTCTGTCTTTCGTGAACATGTATCTGAAGAAAAAGGAGTATTTGTTGCATACAGGGTCAAACCATGATAAATCAGATGCTGCAGGATGGCCCGCAGATGCTGGTGGTGTTCCTCCAGGGTTGCTGAGTAGATGAGTATATCAACACTAATGTTCATTACCCCCTGAAGCCATGGGAGTGTCTCCCATATGGTGTTCTGAAAGACTTCTGCGGCCAATAAAACCCAGAACCTGAGCCTCTTGTATCTCCAGAGGCCTAGATGTGTTGAGAAGATAGTGAGTTACCAACTCTCTGGGTCTGACATCAGTTAGTGGTATTTTGGTCCAGTTTGGAAAAACATTGAGCTCCACTGAGGTCTGCTATGATATCATAAATTGTTGGGGTTATGGGGTTATGTGCCTTTCTCTTTCCTATTTCCACAACCGTATTGCTCCTGATTGCTTGTTTTTTGGGGTATAACCATTGGGTAAACCATTGGGTGGGGCCTGACACCCTTTCAATGACATTGAGAGATTCTAGCTCTTCCAGTTATTTCTCTACCATGGGGCTAGGATAGAAGGGCACCCCTCTGTGCCTGAGTGCTATTGGTTACACTGTTTTGTCTATGAATATTTTGATGCATTTCCCTTTCAGATATCCCAGCCCTTGGAACAGTTGTAAAAATTATTCCAGAATGTGGTCTACCTGCAAGGCTCGACAGTCCACACGAAGAAGGCTAGTTCAAGATCTTCTGCCATGTGGCATCCTAGCAGTGTTTTCTCCCTTTGACTAGTAATGTGAAATCTGACAGGGACTTCTCCTTTACCATGCTGCACTACTACATCAATTGCTCCTACTAATGAGAGCAGTCATTGACCTCCGTGGGTGTAGATTCTTGCTTTGGTGAATATTATTTATGGCTGTAGCTTCAGAGGCTAATATTGCTCCTCACTCGTGACATTCACCAATGCCCCATGTCGATCAGGCCTTTACTTCTGAGCCTGTCACTATTATCTCACACACAGCCTAGGGCCTTTTTCTTACACATGGTTATATGGTGTAGGAGATGGGGAAACCTTCTATCTATCTGCAGTGACAGCCTCTTTGTTGCCATAGGGCCATGTAGTATGGTGGTGTGTGCCTGTGTGGTTCTCCTTTCTCTAGGTGTTGACTGCAGGCCTCTAAGGAGGGTACTTTCTTTCCTGGTGTTCCATGCCCTCTGTCTGCGCCACGGCAGACACTACTGATATAGCTTGTCTTTCCATACCGCATGCAGGTTTTGCTGGGTGTGGGGCAAGACTCCAAAAGGAGGGCTTCCATGCCACAATTTCTACAGCGATGGCTGGAACTCCAGTCCATCGCGTTGGTGAAACATGGAGAAGGTCAGCCTCCCAGGATGTCCACGGGTTGACTTTAATGGCCAGGAGCCTCCCTGCTCCTGCATCTCTGGGACCTGCGTTAGCACTACTTCCATTTCTGCTGTGTGGGACTCTGACAGCGCATGAGAGTGAGTTATGATGAGGATGCTTTCTAGGTAGATACCAGGCTGGTGCAATATGAGGCCTCTTAGTGTGAAGGACCTGCACCCTTGAATGAGTTTCAAACTGACCTCCTTGACCTGGTGGCCTTTGGTGCAGGCGCTTGTCAACTCACATCGTCACATTTAGAAGGCTTCAATGGCCTCCACTTCTTGATGTAGGGCCTGATGCAGTTTAATTCGCTCAAAGTCTGGATTGAGTTGTGGCCCGAAGTGCACAAAGTAGAGATGTGGCGACCTCTTGATGATGCCATTATTGTCTTGTGTAGCCCTGAAGTAATTGTTTAGGTGCCCCACCCAAGTTTTCCATTTGGGTGCCACAGTCGCCGGGTCATAGAGCTCAGTAAATAGCTAGAGAACAGGCAGTGTGAAGTGAATACCTATAGGTGCAGCAGACCTAGCAGCCAGTGCATCGTCTGCCATGGAGGTGATGCGGCAAATGAGGCTGCAGCATTCTGGTCCATTTTGCAGCTACTCCTTTCTGCCCGCCATGCTCTGTTGTGCTACAACTGTTCGTCCTACCTGCCCTGCATGGTCTGTTATGTAGCCCCTGCCTCTTTCCCCTGCCTTCTCTTGTCTGTGTCCAGCCCCTACCTCCCCCTGGTCCTTATGACATGGCCCTGCCCACTCCCTCTTGCCGACCATGGCTGTTGTGCTGCCAGCAACCCTCCGGCTTGCCATGCATGGTATTTTGTGCTGCCGCTGCCCCTTCTTCCTTCCATGTGTAATCAGCTTGCTGCTCCTGAGCCCTTCCCACCTTCCCTTTCTTGTATGTGTGTATGCAATTATATTCTCCCTGTTGCCCTCCATGGTGTGTTGTGCTTCCAGTGCCCATTCCTCCTACTCTGCTTGTTCAGCTTGCTGCTCCTGCCCAGCCCCCTGCCCTCTGTTTTCCATTTGTGGGCCCCATCCCCTCCCACCTGCCTTCCATGGTACTTTGGTGTGCCACTGCCTCCTCCCTCCTGGCCTTCATGGTCTGTTGTGATGCAACTGCCCCTCCTGTCTTTCTGGTATGGTCAGCTTACTACTGTACTCTTTTGTCCATGTGCATGACCCTGTCCACTCCCTATTGCTTTCCATGATCTGTTGTGCTTCACTACCCTCCCTCTTGCCCTGTGTAGTGTGTTGTGCTGCTGCACACCCTGGTGCCAGCCTGGAAGGTCAGTTTGGTGCCCCCGCCCACCTTCCTCCTGCCCTCTATTGTCCAGGTCTATGTCCTTACCTAATTCCTCATTCCCTCATTGGAACAATATACCATGCATGTCAACATTTTGAACTTGGTAAGAGGGAGTTTCATACCTGCCAACCCTCCCAATCAGGTGGGAGACTACCGGTTTCAAGGCTTGTCTGCCTCCTCCCAATTCCTCCATGCAAAAACCCAATTCTTCAGCGGGCTTCAGATAGCAAAGACTGGTCTTGTGTGACTCGAATTATGTACTGCCAGTAACCTCCTCCTGCAAACGAGTGCACAACATTTTTGTCACACTTTCTCTGCCCACAATAGCGATTTCTCTGTGCTCCTGGCAGGTATGGAAAAAAACGATCCTACAGCAGCACACTTGCAAGTCCCATACACACCGATAGATCCGATGTAGGCCGTAATAGAAGTCTATGGAAGAACTACGGTCTACCAATTAATTTTTAAAAGTCTCTCACTTTCCTCTTCTAAAATGTTGGCAGGTATGCTCTGGAAAACAAATATGTGGAACTAATTTTCCCCATTGACTTTCATCAAATAAGAGGAAATTTTAGGCAGGAAATAGATAAAATAAAGTCCCTTAGGGCTTAAAAACATCAGGAGTCTCCTGACTGAACGGGTATGTTGGCATGCATGGTTGTGCTGCCACTGCCTCTCCCTTCTGCCCTCAAAGGTCTGTTGTATTGCAACAGCCTCTCTTTTTTGTCTTGCATCGCTGCTTTGTTGCCCCTGCCCACCTTTCCCCTGCCCTCCATGGTCCGTTGTGTTGCCACTGCCATTCCCGCCTACCCAGCGTGGTCAACTTGCTGCCTCTGTCCCCTCCTCCCTCAATTGTCCATGTCCGTGCCCCTGAACTCCGCCTCCCTACAGTGCTCTAATGAACAACTAGATTGCTAACAGTCTGTATTTATTACAACAGTGTGGCACACCTGAAGTCATCTTGATGTAATCAAAACTGTAATACCTAAAGCATTTTCTTTAGAAATTATAAAAATGAAAAGGGTCTTTTTCCCATAGAAATTATGGTTAGAAACCCATGATTTACTAAAAAATAAAATAAGGACACATTTTCTGAGTTTTCAAATAGTGACAAAGCGCTTATAAATTATGTGCTATATTTATACTTTTTTATCCACTTGATCACTTGAGATTTGTTGCCGTAATGCCACTTGAGGATGTGGCATTACGGCCTGAGGTGCTGACTTTGCGACTGGGGAACTTGGTTTGAGTTTCGATGTCAGATCAACATCCTGTTATTCTGGGCAAATCACTTAATCTCCCCATGCATAAAACCAAAGTGTCCTTGTGTAATGTAACTGATGCTCATGTAAAGCACTCTAATATTTTTGGGTCAAGTCCTTGCTATATAAAGCAGCAAAAATAATTAATAATAATTAGATGTTTTGCACACTTGTATCATTGGGCTTTAATTGGGCTACATTTGGGTGACATTTGTGCAACATTTGGGCTCTTTTTTTCTGGTGGCAATGTTGGAAGGCTTTTTTCTTATGAAGCTCCCTAATTTTATGTCAAGACCGAAGGCTCCTATTATGTTTCTGATCTTGCTTAAATTTAATAGCAACGAAGATAAGCAACAAAACTACACCTCCCAAAATGACCAATGGGAGAGCATTGAATCCAGAACAAGAACCAATCAGTAAACAGTCCCATGTATAATGCTTAGCTTGACTGCGAACAGCCCTCTTTTCTTGCTGCTCGCAGTCAAGATAAGTACATGAGCTTAATATTGTATTCATTGTTATGGTTATATTATTATTGTTTTCTGTTTATTGTGATTTTCTTTGAGATCGCTATCCCTTTTAGCCTTTATTTCATGCTTTTTCCGCTCCTCGCGCTTAATGCTCGTTCCCTGCCGCTCGCGTTCGTTGTCTGTTGCTCTCAACGTGGCGTGAGTCGGCAATTTCCTAACCACTCTCACCTCAGCTGTGGCTTTGTCGGCACTTCTTGCTACCTCTGAGTTGTCCATTTCTAGTTTTGCTGTCTTCCCTGGATGGAGATTCATTTTTCCTCAATATCCTCTTACAGTGACATTGCCTTCTCCGGGTGTGGTTTTTCTTTGTGGGTCCGGTCTCCACGTTGAACTCAAGCCCAGGAGTGGGCCTTTTTCCTCTCTTCCCATATTTACCATTTGGTTGCCTGTTTTGCCTATTTTGCCTGACTGAATATTTGTTGATATGGAGGTTGCTCTCCCTGTTTTGATATGGAAAATGAAGAAGGAGAGGCATTTAAAAATGACTTAAATATTTTTATTAATTCTTCTCTTGAACATTCTGTTGAAACTTCCATGAACATTTTTTCTAAAAATATGGAAAATTCTATTTTAACTCTGATGTCCAAAACTTTGGTCCATTCTGCGGGGGATAGCAGAAAGAGAAAATCGGTACCTTCCAACGCAAAAGACAATGTCCCAGATAATGATGCGTCACAAATGTTGAGTTTCCTCACATAAGGTTAACAACAAAGTTGCTCCCAGGCCTCCTTCTAAGGAGGGGATTTCTATTTCCGTTGGCAAATGCAAAACTAAAATAAAAATTGTGAGGTACCTAAGAAACTTGTGATTTCTCAGATTTTGGGCACAGATGATGATTTAGGTGACGCAGACGATAGGATTGATTTATTTGGTGCCAATGACCCTTCTCTTTCCCCTCCAGTTAAGAAGTCAATAATTGATTCATTTACTTCCCCCCTTCTGGATTTAGAGGGTTCTCCTATGTTTGGCCCATCTTCTATGCGCCATGCTAACTCCAAGGAGTGGTTCCGTGCTTCTCATGTTGGTAACTATATCTCCGCTAGACTTCTTCTTCCTTTGGATAAATCCACCAGATCTAAACTCAAGTCAGAATGTCCTAGACATTCCCTTTCTTCTAATATTACAGTTACGCCGGCTATTGATCAACCCTTGTTAACTTTCTTCTCCAAGTTCAGCATGGGGTTGATAAGGCATGGTCTAATTGCCAGGATAAGTTGTTGTATGTTGTAGAGCCTCTTGCATGGAAATTTGATATAGTGGAATCTGCTCGGTTGGACGGCACGGATTTAGATCGACAAGATATTTGTTTATGGATTCAATGAGCCTTTCGTCTACTTGGCAACGCCAACTCGGCGATTATCCATGAATGCCGTAAAGGTCTCCTTCTAAAGCTAGATCCCAAGTTGGCAAACTTGGCTGCCCTTGATCCTGGGATGAAGGCCAATGGTCTTCTGTTTGGTGATTCTTTTCTAAAGGACTTAAGTAAATATGTCACCACCTTTGCCTCAATTGATAAGGCCCAACAATCATTAAAGAAAGTTTTTTCTCAATGGGTTTTTGGATGGGCCAGCAGAAGCAGGAGACGCTTTGCCGGACGTTCAAACCACAACCAAGGCTCCAGAGGGTCATTTAATTCCAGCTCAAATTACCAAGAATTCAAACCCCAGTTCTGCCCTCAAAGAAGTCGAGGTTTCAGAGGACGTGGACAAAAGAACTACAGGAATAATTCTTAACAAGGTGAGGCTCTCAAATCCTCCTCCTGTAGGGGGTCGCTCAAGGTTGTTCCTTCCAAAATGGCAAACTCAAACTGCAGATCCTTAGGTTCTAAAATCTATCCAAGGTTATCTTATAGAATTTTAAGCTCCAACGTTCCAAACAGTTCTTC
This sequence comes from Triturus cristatus, assembly GCF_964204655.1. Lineage (NCBI taxonomy): Eukaryota > Metazoa > Chordata > Amphibia > Caudata > Salamandridae > Triturus > Triturus cristatus. The sequence continues at coordinate 1,196,383,797 of NC_140582.1, read as the reverse complement.
CTCCTCCTCTCATTTTCTCAACCAACATGTCAAATCTCATTTCAATATTAATTTAATCCCTTCTACAGAAACAAGCGATTCAAATTGCCCCTCTAAATCATCGGGGTTTCTAAGTTCTATTTTTCTGGTTCACAAGAAAAACAAAAAGATGCATCCTGTCATAAATCTGAAATAGTTCAACCAATTTGTAGTTTATCGTTACTTCAAAATGGAAACCATTTTTCACCTCAGAGACTCTACGTTTACACGACTGGATGGTCAGAATAGATTTACAGGACGCATATCTCACAATTCCGATTCATCATTCTCACAAGAAATTTCTCCAATTTCAATGGCTCAGAGTGACTTATCAATTTTACTCCCTCCCTTTCAGTATCTCTTCGGCACCTTGCTGCTTTACAAAGATGAGGAACCGGTTGTGACTTATCTGAGGTCTCTAGGTGTCAGGTTAATAATTTACTTGGACGATATCCTGCTAATGAATCAGGACAATCAAACACTGTTGTCACATTAACACCTCACTCGTTCACTCCTTTCAGATCTGGGTTTCCTCTTAAATCCCAAACAATCTATACTCATTCCCACTCAGCAAATCGATTTCCTAGGTTTCCTCATAAATTCTTCCACCGCTTCCCTTCATCTACCTCAATCAAAAGTATCGGCAATCAAATCCGAAATTTCTCAGTTGCTTCGAAAGTCCTTGATTTCTCTTAGATCCCTCGCAAGAATTGTAGCTCTGCTGTCTGCCTCCATCCAAGCAATCTTTCCATGGCCTCTTCGCTATATAGCCCTTCAGCACCTAAAGATTCGCCATCTGTGTCAAGGGCTGGCTTATTACCATGATCTGCTTGCCTTAGATCAGGAATCTTGTCTAGAGCTCCAATGGTGGATAGACCATTTAGATGCATGGAATGGCAGAACCATCTTTGCCTAAGTCCCTGATCTTCTGATAGACTCAGATGCAAGTCGGACGGGCTGGGGCACCCTTTGTGGTTCAATCTCGACTGGCAGTACATGGCCTCTCGAGGAGCCGAGATTGCACATAAACTGTTTAGAGATGCTGGCAGGTTCCTTTGCAATCAAGAGTCTCACAAAGGACAGAGTTTGCTGTTCTATCCTCCTTCGCATGGACAATGTTTCTGCGGTTTGTTACATAAGCCACACAGGAGGAACCAAATTCAAACCCCTTGCGAAGTTAGCAAAGAGGCTCTGGGAATTCTGCCTTCTCAACAAGATCTCGGTCAGAGCAGAATATCTCCGAGGCAATCTTAATTCCATCGCGGATTGGCACTCTCGTTATCTACGAGACTCCAGCTATTAGAAGCTGCTTACATCCGTCTTTCAATCTCTGTTTAAAAATTGGGGCCCTTTGCATATGGATCTTTATGCATCTCTTCTCAAAACCCAACTCCCACAGTTTTTCAGTTGGCATCCGGATCCTTTGGCTTTAGCGACAGATGCTTTCCTTCAAGATTGGTCTCTTCATCTCAATTACACCTTTCCTCCATTTATCATGATCAACAGGGTCCTTGCCCAGGTCCCGTGTCAACTAGACTCTCTAGTGATAGTGGTCCCCTTCTGGCGGTCACAGATTTGGTTCCCATCTCTATTAGAATTGGCTGTGGATTTTCCGGTGCTTCTTCCTTCTCTCGACAACCTTTTGTCAGATTCCCTGGGTCATCCGCACAATCTGATTCTAGACAACTCATTGATTCTGTCAGCTTAGGAAATATCAGATCTAACCACTCTGACCTCCACATTTCGCAGGAAGCCTCTCTCTTCATTAGCAGGGCCTGGGTTCCAGGAACAACTAAAGCTTACAAAGCCAGCTCAGGTTAGTCTTCCAGAGCAATTAATCTGTAAAGATCTGCGATTTCCATCAACCACAATACTTTTGAGGGCAAGCCAGTTGGTGAACACCCACTAATATGTTGTCTCCTAAGAGGAGTAAAGTTTTCTAAACCTCCTTTACCAAAGTACTCTAAGTTATGGGACATTAATTTAGTCCTCAAACTTTTTTCTTCTTGGCCAGATAATGCAGCTTTATCCTTAACAATGCTTTCAGCCAAGCTTACTATGCTTTTGTGTTTGGTTTCTATCAAACGTGTCTCTGATGTCAAAGCTATGGATGTTTCTTCTCGTCAATTTACTCCTTCTGGTGTAATGTTTCATATTAATAAGTGAACAAAAACTAATCTGAATTCTGTTTTTTATCCGTATTTTCCTTCTAAACCTAAATTGTGTGCAGGTTAAATGTCTCAAAGTGTACGAACAACGGACCTTTGATCTCAGAATGTCCTCCCAATCCCAGCTTCTCATTTCCTTTTGTAAACCTCACAAACCTGTTTCCTCTGCCACCTTAGCCCGTTGGTTCCGTTGGGTTATGTCCCTTGCCGGCATTGATGTTTCTGTTTTCGGGGCCTATTCAACCAGGGAGGCTCCAGGTTGGAGGACATTCTGAGATTGGCTGACCGGTCCAATGACAAAGTGTTTTGAATGTTTTAGCGCCAACCTGTTAGTACTGCTGCTTCTTTGGTTGTTGATATGCTGTGAACAAGCATAATAGGAGCCTCCGGTCTAGACATAAAATGTAGATTTTCCTAGTAATTTATGAAGGTAAGTCTTAATTTTATTAAAGACACGGAGGCGAGTATTATCCCACCCCAACACTTTTCACATGTATTCTTCTCCCTCCCGACAGCGGCTCCACCTTTACCACCTGCTTCTTCTTACTGATCAGGGTCGTCGTTCTTAGGAGGATTCTGTTCTGCTACGTCCTTTTTCATCGTTCGACAGTGGACCTTCGGCCTTCGTTCCTACTCCAAGGATGACTTTTATGGAACTTTGCCAAGAGATTTCTGTTTTGACTCTAGCCTGTTGTATTGTTCTTTCCATTTTCCCTTTGTTTACTGAACATTTCTAATCTGCTCGCTTAAGAAAAGAGGGCAGTTCGCAGTTAAGCTAAGCGTTATACATGGGACTGTTTAATGATTGGTTCTTTTTCTGGATTTCCATGTTCTCCCATTGGTCAGCTTGTCGCTTGGCCTTTTGGGAGATGTATTTTTGTTGTCTATTTTGGCTGCTATTAAATGTAAGCAAGATCAGAAAGTATAATACTTGCCTCCATGTCTTTAATAAAATTAAGACTTTCCTTCACAAATTACTAGGAAAATCTACATTTCCTCACATCCTGATCAGGGCTACGATTTCGTCTTTAAAATAGCTCTGCGTGTGCACTACATGGAGAATAAGAAACATGAAAGAGAGAACACAATAGATATGTGGGTGCCATGTTTGAATAGCCTATAAACCTCACTACAGTGTCTGGATGCCAAGTTTCTGCATAGCTGGAGAAGCCATCGGATCCTCGTCCTCTTATATCCTCGGCAATAAAATATCACATGATATTCTGTCTCCTCTGAGTTATTACAGGCTGGGCAGCCCAAAACGGGTGCGTCCACCCACTTGCTGGTAAACGCACGCAGAAGGAGCACCCCATGTCATCCAGAGCATGTTCTAGTTTGTATTGATCTTTTACTTCTAGAAACTCTAGGGTAAGTCAGCCATCTGTGCTTGTTTGTGCTCCCTATAACTCCCCATCAAGTCCTTCCTAGAAGTTATGGGGCAAGTTTCTTCTGCATTGGTCCACAAGTTAATCAACTGACAGGGGCTGCCAATGGAAATAAAAACTTTCCTAGTTAGCATGAAGGAAAGCTTCAATTCTATTAAGGACGCAGAAGCGAGGATTATTCATTACTTTCTTCATTCTTTATTCACAGCAAGTTCAAAGGTTAAAGTACAGCAACAATACTAAAACTCCCATGAAACACAGGGAGTAACCATGGCCACCAATAACCCAATCAAGTAACAGCCCGGGAGTCTATATAATACAGATCATGCCGTAGCCCTTCCTCTTCTTCACTGAAAGAAGTTAAGCGCGCTGGACCTCATTCCGTCTTTGAATCCGAACCTAAGAGGATATGGGAATAACGTTAATGCTTCCCACATAGGCATATCATCCACCAAGCATGGCATAACCAGTCAAAAGGCAAAAAACCATTATGATGAGAATAACAATAATAACCACAACATTAGTCTGTTATTATATGTGTTCGGCAGCCATTGTCGAAAAGCATCTTACACAACATGTCTGCTTGTCAGGGAGAAAAAACTATTCATTTGGCACAACAGTACATAACAGTATACTGAAATTTAGTCAGACCCAAAATACTTTCCTGTTAGACACGGAACTCAGTTCACTAATTTCCAGCATTAGTGTAGAGCTAGTTCCCTTATTCTCCAAGGGAGGGTAGCATGGAGATACATGCCGGGGGTAATCCTCGCCTCCACGTCCTTTATAGAATTGAAACTTTCCTTCATGCTACCTAGGACATTTTTTATTCTATGTCAGGACTGGTGGCGAGGATTTTGCATGTTTAAAACGTACTTACCACCAGTGTAGATGCGTCATAGATTGGTTTAAATAAGAACCTTTTGAAAGTGGAGTCTGAATACCAATCTGCCACATTCTTGACATCTTCGAGCCAGCCCCTAGCTGGACAGACTTGGGTCATAGTCCCCCTGGTGGAATGAGCCCCAAATTCAGTGATATCAATGCCGGCATCTACCATGATCAATCTCACCCATCTGGCAATGGTCAGAGAGGACACAGACGTGTAAGGCTTTTTGTTATGTTATGTTAATTTGACTTAATATAGCGCACAAATCAACCATGGGCATCTCAGCGCTGTCGCAGAAATAAGATCAAGGAACAGGAAAGATGTTCAGAATAGATATGCTTTGAGTTGTTTCCTGAATTTACAGTAGTTCGGAAAGGAGCGAACGTGAAGAGGAAGTTTGTTCTAGTACACGGGGCAAGATAGGAAAAAGCCTTTCCACCACTGAGCGTTTGACGAATGCGGGGAACACACAGTAAGGCTTTATCGCGAGATCTTAGATAATGGCAGGGTGTGAATACTTTTATTTTTTTCCGAAGAAGTTGCTTACCTTTATCTTTTAAGGCGTTATATGTAAGGCAGCAAATCTTTAAATAAGAATATTTCTTTACTTGCAGCCAGTGTAGTTCTTTCACCAGAGGGGCCGAGGAAGTGCCAGAAGGGCGATTAACAACAAGCCTGGCTGCAGTATTTTGAATGACCTGAAGTTTTTAAAATAACGTTTCACTAACATCTGCCAAAAGGGCATTGCCATAGTCTAGTCTGCTTATTACTATGGGTTCTATTGGCAGAGGTAGGGAGGTAGGGGAAAATTAAGTGCAAAAGGCGCAAGTTGTAATGACATGTATCAATCGTAGCCAAAATGATGTGCACCTTCATTGTTAAGGCTTGGTCTAGTTTTATCCCCAAATTCTTTACTGTTAGTTTAGACACGGGAGTGACACTCAGTTGGTGAGGCAGTTGATAGAGGAGGCTTTGCCAAACAGCATGAGCTATGTCTTATCTGCACTCAACTGGAGATAGTTCTCATTGATGGCAATCAAGAGTTGCCGTTTTCCTGGGGGGCGGACCTCCATTGTCATATCCTCATATGCCTTCAAGCACCTGACCACACACAGTTTGGGTTTATCTGGAAAAGCTGGATAAGATACCTACCTGGTACATGTCTTCGTCCTTCTGGAGATGTTGAAGGTGACTTCCTTGGCGGTAAAAATTCGAGCTGACAGATCTAGAGCCCTCACATCCGAAGGTCTCTTATAAGGAGTAACATTGCCAGCTTCACTGATAGTTCCTTCCTAGAAAGGTTCTGATTGTCCTGCCACAATCTCGTAAACGCAGGACTTGATTGAAGTCCTACAGGCCCGTGTATCAGGGATCCGGGGGACGGGACATCCTGATACCCTTTAGGAGTTTACTTACCCAGGGGTGTTCACCCACCGGCATATTGTTCAGTGGGACATGGCCCGCTGAGATAGCCGACCTGAAGGAGTTGATGGTGCAGTGTGCCAAACCCACCTTCTCCATGCTGAATTGTACCTCTTGGCAAACAAGGATAGACGTACTGGCACAGCCCATGCAAGCTCCAGGAGAGAAGGGAACCACCCTTGTGAGTGCCAGATCGGAGTGATCAACATCAGAGACAATCAATGATTAATAATGGCAAAAATATCCCATAAAGAGAAATAAATGCAATTTAGCACCTAAACTCTAAATCTGTTCTGATCCTTTCAGCTCTTTCCCTCTGCTTCGCTGTGCTAGTCTGTGTCTCTGTCTCAAGCTGCACCATAGCCCCCACAGAATGCAGCCCCCCCTGTCTCTGGGCCTGGAGAGAGACGAAAAGCAAGGCAAAAAGGAGGCCCTCCTCCCACTTGTAAGCCATATTTCAAGGAAAAGTTCACATGCTCAGTCCTCATAGCTGGTCCAATCAGAAAACTTCAAGACACATCATCTCCCCATGGGCTGCCTGGATACGTCATTAATCAGGCTTGTTCCTGTTCAAATTTCAGTCTTGTGATTTATGTAAAAAAAGTGTATTCTTCTCTCCACGTTTAAACAGGCTACAAAAATATGCAACATTTTGAAGGTCGAAGGAAGCGGTAGGCAGGATTTTTTTTATCAGGGCCCTTTCATTGAAAGTTGCTAGGGAAGGAAGTAGCACATTCCAAACTGTTTCAGTTTAGTCCTCTAAAGCAAACTAAAATCACGTGGTTTTCTACACTGTGAAACACAATTCAGCACATTTCTACTCTTGCAAAAATACATGATGCCATTTTAAAAGTACCAATACATTTTCTAAATTAATGTGCATGCTATAGTGAGATTACATATGGATTAATCACATATAAGCATGGCTGTTCAACTAATTAAGCATGTTTTCACATGAAAGCACCTCCAAACTGAAGCATTATGATCAGACCCTATGTTTTGATCTTGCTTGCGCCACAATCTGCGTGCCATTTTAAAACTCATGTCTGCAGCTTTTGTCATATAATAATGCATACATTTTATAGGTGAAATCTAAGCTCCATCACAAGCACCTGAGAGATGGCCTGGATAAGGAGCTTGCCCACCTCTACAGGAAGGCGTCACTGGTGGGGGGACAAACCTCCTCAGAGGTACATGAGGGTGAATAGTTGCGGGAGCACCGAATGAGCGCCGAAGGTGCGCCAAAGGTAAGCCCGTCTGCGCCCGTCCGCGCCTGGACCGCGCCCAGTGCCAGGGCCCCTGGCCCCCGCAGACCCCAGCCCACCCGCCGGACCTACGACGCCGCCACCCTCATCGCACTCAACGACGGACGAGTCCCGGGATGCTACCGTGCCACCCCGAGACGCCCCCACGGACCCTTCAGCTGCCGCACCTGCAAGTTCACCTGCATCCGGACCCGCCCCACACCAGCACCCGCCAAGCCGAACACCAGCAGCAACCACCTCAAGTGCATCCTGCTCAACACCCGCTCAGTCCACAGACACGCCATCGAACTCTGGAACCTCATCGACACCACTGCTCCTGACGTTGCCTTCCTCACGGAGACCTGGATGAACGCCTCTTCAGCGCCCGACATCGCCATCGCCATCCCAGAGGGCTACAAGATCACCCGGAGGGACCGCACCGCCAACCAGATAGGAGGAGGCATCGCCATCATCCACAGGAACACCATCCGCATCACAACCTACACCGACGACATCCTGACTACCGCCGAACACCTACACTTCCGGATCCACACCGACCCGAAGACCACCCTCAGAGGCACCCTGATCTACCGACCCCCGGGACCACGCACACAATTCAGCGAAGACATCGCCGACTTCGTCAGCCCACATGCCCTCCCCTCCGCTGACTACATCCTCCTGGGGGACCTCAACTTCCACCTGGAGAACAACAACGACCACAACACCACCACCCTGCTCGACAACCTCGCCAACCTCGGACTCAAGCAACTGGTGACCGCCCCCACCCACCTCGCCGGACACACACTCGACGCCGTCTTCTCCTCCAGCAAAGACATTGCCTTCAGCCACGCCACAGGACTCCACTGGACGGACCACAGCTGCGTCCACTTCACCTTCAAAAGAACGACGACCCACCACCACCAGCAACAGGTCGCCCGCAGAAGCTGGAGCAAAGTCACAGCCGACCAGCTCGCCGCTTTCCTGAGCCAGCACCCTCCCGCCAGCTCAGCGAACCCCAGCCAGGCCGCCGACAACCTCACGAAGTGGATCAGCAACTGCGCGGACGAACTCGCCCCACTGAGGACCCCGCCCAGCAGACCCGGCAGCAAGAAGGCCCCATGGTTCACCGACGAACTCAAGAGCTCCAAGAAGAACTGCCGAGCCCTCGAGAAAGCCTGGAGAAGGGAGCCAACTCCGGACAACATGACCACCCTCAAGCTTGCCACCCGGAAGCACCACCAACTGATCCGCGACACCAAGAAAACTGCATTCAAGGACCGGTTGGATAACAACGCACACAACAGCAAGGAACTCTTCAACATCGTGAAAGAGCTCTCCAACCCCAATGCCGGAAACAACGACACCACCCCATCGCAAGAACTCTGCAACTCCCTCGCCTCCTACTTCCACAACAAGATCGCGGACATACACAACAGCTTCAACACCCTACCGACGAACGCCACGTCCAACCCGACCGAACCACCGCCCCCCACCTCCACCCGCCGCGCCTGGACCCCGATCTGCACCGAAGAAACCGTCCGCATGATGAACTCCATCCACTCCGGATCTCCGACCGACCCCTGCCCTCACCACGTCTTCAACAAAGCCGACGCCGTCATCGCACCCCACCTGCGGGACATCATCAACACCTCCTTCACCACCGCCACCTTCCCTGAGAGCTGGAAGCATGCCGAACTCAGCGCTCTACTCAAGAAACCAACAGCGGACCCCACCGAACTCAAGAATTACCGCCCCATCTCGCTGCTCCCGTTCCCAGCCAAAGTCATCGAGAAGACCGTCAACAAGCAACTGGCCGCCTTCCTCGAGACGAACGGATCCCTCGACCCCTCATAGTCTGGCTTCCGAGCCAACCACAGCACCGAGACTGCCCTCATCGCTGCCACCGATGACATCCGAACCCTGATGGACAACGGAGAAACAGCGGCCCTCATCCTACTAGACCTCTCCGCGGCCTTCGACACCGTCTGCCACCGCACCCTAGTGCAGCGCCTCAGCAACGTCGGAATCCAGGAGAAGGCACTGGAATGGATCATCTCCTTCCTCGACGGAAGAACACAGAGAGTCCGTCTACCACCGTACAAGTCAGAGGCCACCAAAGTCATCTGCGGCGTCCCTCAAGGATCCTCGCTGAGCCCAACCCTCTTCAACGTCTACATGAGCCCCCTCGCGGCCATCGCACGCCAACACAACCTCAACATCATCTCCTACGCCGACGATACCCAGCTGATCCTCTCCCTGACCAACAACCCCGCCGCCGCCAGAGCCAACCTTCACGAAGGAATGAAAGAGGTAGCCGAGTGGATGTCGACCAGCCGCCTGAAGCTGAACTCGGACAAGACGGAAGTCCTCATCCTGGGATCCTCGCCCTCCGCCTGGGACGACTCCTGGTGGCCCCCCGCCCTGGGCACCGCACCCAAACCGACAGACCACGCACGCAACCTGGGCTTCATCCTGGACTCCTCCCTCTCCATGACCAAGCAAGTCAACGCCGTCTCCTCGTCATGCTTCAACACCCTGCGCATGCTACGGAAGATCTTCCGGTGGATCCTCACCGAGACCAGGAAGAATGTCACCCAGGCACTAGTCACCAGCCGACTGGACTACGGCAACGCCCTCTACGCCGGAACCACCGCCAAGCTCCAGAAGAGACTCCAACGGATCCAGAACGCCTCAGCCAGACTCATCCTCGACATCCCACGACACAGCCACATCTCCGGACACCTAAGAGACCTGCACTGGCTCCCGGTCAACAAGAGAATCACCTTCCGTCTCCTCACCCACGCACACAAAGCTCTTCACGACCAAGGCCCGAGCTACCTCAACAACCGCATCAACTTCTACGCTCCCAAACGACACCTCCGATCAGCCAGCCACGCCCTCGCCGCCGTCCCCGCATCCAAAGAACGACAACAGGAGCAATGTCCTTCTCCTACCAGGCCGCCAAGACCTGGAACTCCCTCCCTCCCGACCTGCGCCTGACCCAGGACCACCTCGCCTTCAGGAAGAAGCTCAAGACCTGGCTGTTCAGCAGTAGCAGCACCCCCCCCCCCCCCCCCAGCGCCTTGAGACCCTCCGGGTGAGTAGAGCGCTCTATAAATGCCTATGATTGATTGATTGATTGGTCCCTCTGGGACTGTATCTTTAAGGGTGAGAGCACCACTACGCCCTGCAAGTGTTATATAAGGGCAGCCCCCTGGCTGGTGCTCTGAGGTGGTGGTTGAGGTCTTATTTACCTTCAAGGTGACAAGCTTGCCACTCATGCCGCACTCGTGGTGTGTCACCACCAGAAAACCACATTTTTAGACTAAGCCCTTCAGTCGTACTGCCTCTGGAGTACGAGGCCTGGAGGGAAGAGGCAGGAAGTGGGAAGACTGTTCTACCTCCCTCAGCGCTTCGCAGCCGCTGGAGTGCTGACAGAGCTGCTCTGCGGCGAAAGGAATGCATTGGGAAGTGCAAAAGAGCACAATATAACGCACCGACGTGGTAAAAGAGAAACGCTCATCAGTTTGCCTGCCGCTGGGAATGAACCAATTTGCTATCAAGGTATCGCTTAAGATAAAGAACAAATGCTCGCTGTCAACACACTTAATTAAACAATGCTACACCAGAAAGCCCAATGATCCCACTAACTACACAGTCAAGAAGCAATGAAAAGGCACCTTAACTGACGTTGAGCATTGAAGAAGAGAAAGGACTACGGAATGATCTATATTATAAAGACTCTAGGACTATTACTTGATTGCGCTATTATTTGCCATAGTTACTCCCTGTGGTTCATGGGAGTTGTAGTATTTTTGCAGTGTTTTTACTTTTACCTTTGAACTTCCTGTAACTTAAGATTGAAGAAAGTAATGCATATTCCTCGCCTCCAGTCATGACATAGAATACATGATTTACTGTGAATGTCAGGTATTATTCTCATATGGCTGAGGAAGATTGTGTGAATTTATAGAAATATGCTCTAATTGTTGCTTCTAGAGCACCTTCCAGAACCTCTATGACAAAAACATCATTCATGAAATCCCAGCAGAAGGTCAACATTTTTCACAGAGTAAAATCACCTTGGAATACAGCACAATTACTAAAATAAGATACCACCAACACATGATTTATATTGTAATTAAAATCTGTTATCACCAGTTTAACATGCTCCTTTTGTGACATTCAAAACCTGCCATTCACTGCAATGCATTTCATTGGGGTCCATGTCCCAGAGTCCTGTAAGGGGTGCCACAGCATGTTGTCCATGTTGTGGCCAGCCAATCAGCTTTATCAGTAATGAGAACTTTTAATTTTCTAATAACTCTGTGCACATCATGACAAGTACCACCAGATGACTTCAAGTACTGTAGTCACTTGTCATGTTCCACAGACAGCATAAGCAATCTGTGCAATATGATTCCTTTTATGTTGTGAGAAATTGATTGGTGGGGCGTATATTTAGATCAGCTGTATAGCAAAAACATTTTTTGTGTACCAATAATTGGCTCCGTTTGATGAATCTCCATGAAGCGTTCCAAAATGGTGCTACTTTTTTACTAGTTTGTGCGTGGAAAGTTTCGGGATAGTCCATCAAGAGGAGGTTGAGAAAAAGAGGGTTCCAAAAATGCAAAGTTCCCATGCATTTTCCATAGACTTCTTTAGACACGGCTACAGCAAAAACTGCTCAACGGAATGACACCAAATTTGTCAGGAAGCTGGATCTTAGTCTACAGATTGTGCTATTTGTGATTTGGTGTAAATCTTTTCAGTAGTTTTTGAGAAGTTAAGGTTGAAAAATTAATGTATATCTGGATGGTTGGGTCTGCGAGAGTCTCGATCGATTCTTGCAGGAGCAGCAATTTAAAATAGAGATAGGTCAAGGGAGCTTTCTTTCCCATCATCCATCTTGTTCCCGCAGGAGTCAAACTACTGTGGGAGCTAGCGCTCTGATTGGCTGCCAACAACATCAGAAAACGTTTGCTGGCAGCCATACAGGACTCAGGGACTATGCCCCCTGTCCTGAACAAGTTAAAAAAAATATGTAAGGGGCAAGGTAGGGATACCCTGATCACCTAGGCCCCATGGAGGGGACACAGAGGGAACCCTTGTAGGAAACTAGGTTGTTGTTGCAATAGTCCCCCCACTTTTTGGCTGGTATTTGATGCAACTTTGACTGAAGCACACTGGGTTCCTACTAACTAGGTCTCCAGTGCCAGTGTTCTTTCCCTCAAAAAAGACAACTGGTCACTTGATCCCCAAGTGGCCAGGCCTTCAGAACCTCTGTAAGTCCCTAGTAAGTACTACCTTTGGTATCTAGGGCATAGGTACTAAAGAGGGTCCCTAAAAAGTACAGCATATCTTGTGCAACTCTAAGGTACCCCATAGGGAGCAGGGTCAAGACTGATTTGCATATGGCTAGGTCCAAACTGGAATGGCATGATGAGCAAAAAAATGATAGATTTAGGCCTAGATCTCTGTACTGGGGGTGAGTGTTTTGACATTGTTCAGCATTCCGTTCATCATTTGTTCCTTTTTGCAGTTGTCACCATAAGTGGGATGGGTAATCTCAGATGTATCAAGACTGATTTACATATGGCTGGTTCCAAACTGGAATGGACTGGCAAGCAAAAAAGCAACAATGGATTTAGGCCCATATCCCTCTACTGGGGTAAATATTTGAACATTTTTCAGCATTCCTTCCATCATTTTTTTTTTTTTGCATTTGTCACCCTAAGTGGACAGGAATGCACAGATGTGGGTCCCGTGCTCACAGTACCACCGGAGTCAGACTATTCTGGCTGATGAGAGGTGATACCCCAAAACCGGTCATAGGATGGTTACTTCCAGTGCAGGGAGGATCAGGCTCGGCAGTTCGGGATGGACTGTTCCCATGGGGAGCAGGGTCATGACTGATTTGCATATGACTGGTTTCAAAATGGAATGGTGTGGTGAGCAAGAAAACAATGGACTTAAGCCCAGATCTCTGTAGTGGAGGTGAGTGTTTGACATTGTTCAGCATTCTGTGCCATCATTTGCTCTTTTTGAGTTTGACATCTTAAGTGGGACAGGTATGAAGAGATGTGGGTCCCATGCTCACCATGCCACTGGAGTCGAGCTATCCTGGCTGATTGGGGTGATACCCCAAACCAGGTCCTAGGGTGCTTGTTTCTGGTCCAGAGAGGCCCTGGTCTGGCAAACTGGAATTGAGCGGTCAGCACAAAACTATGGATTTAGGCTGAGACTCTGTACTAGGGGTTGAGTGTTTGACATTGTTCAGCATTCCAGCCATCATTTATTCTTTTTGCACTGTAAGGGAGCCAGCACAAAACTCTCACAGACTGCCACTGGATTCTGTGTGACAAGGTGCACTAGAAAGTGAAAACATATCATATCACACTTTTGTGTCACCTCTACAGCAGGCCTTACATCCCTAAGGCAGGGTGCATTACATTACATGTGAGCACATATCTGCATGAGCAGGTATGCCCCTGTGCTTGTCAGTTCCATTACTTCCAATACAAGTGATCAGGGAAGCCATTTAAAAACATATGCGTGTCACTGTTAAAAACGAGTTCCCCATCTAAACGATGGCTTCACTGAAACCAGGCATAATAAATGTCATAGTAATAAACCTAAGCTGATTCCACTGATTGATTTATTAATACATGCACCCGGGGGACACCTTAGAGTGAGCCTGCTCCCACATTTGAGTTTCTGACTGCCCCCCCTTCTCCGGGGTGAGGACCTTTGCTCTCAGGAAGTCAGGAACAAAGCCTGCTCTGGCAGAGGGTGTTTACACCCTTTCCCACAGGATGACCTGTAAATTAGCATTACAAGGTGTGGAGCTTCAAAGAGCCCACCGCCTTTGAAAAGCGAATCTGACCTCCCTCACAGGAGAAAAAGCAGAGCCTTCTGACCGGAGCCCTTTTGGCACCTGGACGGTAGGGAAAATTAGTAGTCAGACAGATGTGTTCACCGTCAGGCTAGTGCCACACCTAAGGTGGCCTACCTGAAGTGGATACAACTTTGTTATGGCAAACCTAGGAACTCTGGGGCAGGGTCATGCCCACTTCCCACAGGAAGTGATCATGTAGGGGTATTAGTGACCCCGGGGGTAAGTAGCCTATTCCCTACTACCCTACGCTCCCCTAACACTGCTAAATCTCTTATTTAGGAGAGCTCCTGGTGCCAGAAATGCAGAACCTTCTGATCTTAAAGAAGAATACAGACACCAAGAGTCGCAAGAACAGAAGATCAGCAACTGACTTGGCACCAACCCTGCAGGCCTGTCAGCTGTCCTTGACAATTGAACCAAAAAACTCCTGTACCCCCTTAGGGTGCTCATCCTTCTTTTATGACCAGTTTCACTGCCCAAAGATCTGCTGCTGCCCCTTCCTTGCACCTTCTGGAGAGCAGGTGAGCGCTGTGTATGACTAACGGATATGTTTAATGATTCAACAGAGAGGCTTCCAGAGAACTTTGTCGGCTGTTACATATTTGCTAAACACTTTATATTCATTCTCAAGTACAGGGCTGGCCAGGAAGCCATTTCTTCATAAATCTCTGTGAATTGCAGGAAAGGCAGTTTGTGAGTCATTTTATGGAAACTGGCAGTGACTTGACATGTGAATTACTGTAAGAAAGATATTTCCAAAGATTTGACTGAAATGTTAAATATTAGTAAATCTTTCAGGGATTCAGTTTCAGGGCTGGCCACATGCCAGGTCAAAGGTTGTTATGACATTTAATTTGTTTTTCACTCAATCTGAACGTTCATATATTTCAGAGTGGCAAAATTACCTGGGACCTAAGGGAGTGCTCAACACTCCACGATCACCTGCTCATTAAAAGCCCTTTTTGAGCAAAATTACACCAAAGGGAGTGAAGTAATGAAGCAGGTGGCCCTAACCAAGCCCTCCACCTTCTCCCAAGTGTGCTGGTCAGTGTGGGTAGCCCCGATCTTCAGTCCTTGGTTCTGGTAGAGTCTAACTTTGACATTCTTGGCCAGGCTCTTTGCAGCCATGAAAACTGTTGCATTGCTGCATGAAAACAGCGATACAACAGTTTTTACTGCACCCTCCTTGCGACACTATGGATGCGCCATATTTAATGTACATGTCGCAAGGGGTGACAGATACGTCAGTATTTCTGACATATCTGACAGCGCAAAACTGATGCATTACTGAAGTTGTGTCAGAAGTGTGATGCAACTCCAGCAATGCGTGGGGGAGGCCTATCTTTAATGTAATGCATCACTTTTACGCCTCCCAAGAAGCAGGCGTAAGGTTTTGATGGAATGGAATTCTAGAAGTGTTGCAGTGATATCTCATAGATTTCACTGCACCACACTTACGAGCCTTTGTTGCGTGGGAACGTCCACACGCCATAGATTAGACCTGACACAGGTATATTGTGGTGCATTTGCCTAGATGCGTCACCTTGTAAATATACTGCAATGTGATGCCTTGTTCATGCCCCCGCAGTGTCACAACAAGTGAAGCAAAAGCGGCGCAAAAGTGTTGCAAGGGGCTCATAAATAAGCCCCCCTGTTCTTTATCTCAAAGTTGCCTTTGTCATGCAGTACTACGATGTGAGTTCATCTAAGGGCCACAGAAAGTTGACTCAGACTGTTTAGAACTATGGATGCTTCACTCCATGACCCTCACCAGATGATAGTGACAACATATATTTCACTGAATAGTATAGTATATTTCACTGAATAGTATTTTGGATCACACTTTGATATGTATTAGATGAGATATGGGGGTTTTGACTCCACCACTGACCATATGGCAAATACATATTATCAATATAGAACTCTAGGGGTAACAGAGAAACTCGGCTTCTTCCTCTTTCACTCTAAATGAGGGGTCATTGGTTTCTACTCAGACCTTGTGGGCACCAATCAACTCTTATGCTCAGGGACAGATGATGAAAGATACCGCACTCACTAAATGAAAATGACAGAGATGCAATGGCTGTAAAGGAGGCACAGCACTTAATTGCGGGATACAATGACCACCTCAAGCCAGAGGCCCTAAAGGAATTGTTTCAGTCAAAACAAACTCAATAGTTCATATAGTAGACAGGCACAAACCATACTCTTCCAGTTAAGGCAAACCACAACACATTACGAAAGAGGAGAGAAAGCTGAAGACCTAATGGCAGCCCAGCTACGATAACAAGAGTCAAAAAGAATAATGCCAGCAATCGTTAAGGGCAGGGGGAAATTGACTACTAACCTGCAGATACAGGGAAAATTGCCTCATTTTATAAAGCGCCCCATAGGTCACTCCTAATAACCCAGAAACTGCTATAAATTATTCCATGTGACCAATCTCTTTGCCTAAACTTAATGATGATCATAGAGGATCAGTAGGTAAAGACACAACATAAGAAGACATTAAACTGGTCATTTATAGTATTTCTACTCGTAAAGCACCTGGAGAAGATGTGCTCCCTTAAGAATTCTATAAACTCAATAAAGACCTAGTAACCCAAAATTGTGTAACATGTATAATGAAATTATATTAAAGAAACAGGATCCATTTGAGATGAATTTATCAGGGTGAGGATCTCCTTCATATCTAAAGATGGCAGAGACCCTCTATAATGTGCCAACTATAGGCCGATATCTCTACTGAAATGTGATATAAAATTCCACACAAAGATACTTGCAAACACATGAGGACCCTCATACCACACATGCATCCGGAGCAATTAGCCTTTCTACCAAACAGATCTCTCACAATCCCCTTAGAACACTTTTGCATCTCCTTTGGTGAACTAGAAATGATATATACAATGAATTGATCATTTCCCTAGATAATGAAAAAGCATGTGATCGCCTTGAATGTTCTAATCTATTCTATATAATGGAGAAAATGGGACTGGGATAACATTTTATCAGCAATGCTCAATGGCTGTATACTAATCACTTATGAACGTCATAGACTCCTTTGCTGTCTTCTTTGGGTATACAGTGAATTGACCCAAATTTGAAGCCTTGCCCATGAACCACAGCATGAATACACAAGTAATTGAAATTATGCTTTTTCAATTGAAGCAATCCATTTGAGAATATCTGGGCTTTTAAATCAAAAGAGACCTTTTGAATGTAGTGAATGACAAGTGACATCACTTCTGGGTAAAGTGAAATAGACCTTAAACAGTGGTCCTCTTCACAGCTATCTCTCTGGGGTAAGCACAAGTTTTAAAAATTAACATTGCACGAAGTTTTAAATATATGTTCAAGATGTTCCCTTTACACATGCCAAAAACCCTATTGCATACTTTGGAAACCACCATGCAGCCTTATCTCTGGAATCTGCAAAAATCAAGCAGTGAAACTCTATGCTTCTACAAAGATGGGAGGATTGAAATGACCACACATGGAATCATAGTGGCTCGCTCATCAGTTGGCCCCGGCAGTCTATCTACTAGCATCACACATGCAAACTCCTATCTGGGTTTAAATAGAAAGACATTTTACAAATGCACATAAGACCTAGGTATTTACAACATGGACCACTGCCGTACAGATCTGCATCACCCTGACACTTCAAACCCCCACTCCACAAACAAGTGTAATGCTATCAACCCCTTCTACAAAGAATCCGGCAGCACATCAATAAGACCAAGCTTACTTCTCCCCTAATGCTTATCTATCCATAGTGTATCCTTCAAGCACCTGTCTCTTCGAAAATTCTCAACTTCCTCCAAGACACCTCCTATGATGTTGATCATGTCTTACCCTCACACTTGATCAAAGCCCTGTATGGAAAGCTCTGTTGACCTACACATCATTCTTTACACAAGTCATCTTCCCAGAAGGCCTCCTGAAAAGACTGACACTTGACCCCGATAACATTGCTAGGTCTATCACTCACCTAACCTTCTGGCACAATACCATGAAAAAGGAGTCTGTGCACAGTTCAAGATGACATCCATGTCAACCATCTCCTGCATGACAGCCAATCCAGCTTCCGATCATTGCTGCAGCCCAGAGGCAGCTACACTACATATCAAAGGCTACTAAGCAATCTTTGGTATCATCAATCACCCGACAGACATCCTTACTTCTCAAATTGGATTAATTGTCCATGCCCTTCACTGGTTCTCCTGCTACCTTTGCCACCAATGCTTTGCTTCCCCATGTTCTTCTTCAGCTCTGTCATTCGTGGAGTCCACCAAGTTCCATACTGTTCCGTTATCTTTAAAATGGTACAAGAAGCCCCTTGGGAACGAGACGCAACAAAAATGCAGTAAGTGTCATGGAAACAAGCAGAAAAGTACTCGCTGGTGTGTGTCACCTTGAAAGAGCAGCTTAGAGAGCCCGCGTTGTGACCGAGCGGCAGCAAACAAAGAGAGATGACCGCGCCAGTTTGACGAAGGTCGTGTCCATGGCAGGATTATCCTGTTGGTAGCCGAGGTCCCCGCCTGGTCAGTAGGCACAACCAGTCTGCGTCAATAGTTTAATTGGAATAAAACAGAAATCCAGGATCAATGTGTAACCCTGACACCTCTCACCTCTTTCAAAGTCATGAGTATGTAAAATAGTCCTGCCGTAATCCCAGCGTGTTGCTCCTCACAATAGAAACAGTCACTTTCTGGCCCCGCAGTAAACTACAGTTTCACACAAAGTCTCTCCTGCTCATCGCCAATTCTGTAGTCTTCTCAACACAAATCACGTTGTGAAACAATGTGGTTTATTCAGCCAAGTAAAACACGTCTGCCTCAAAGGGGCATAGGAGTAACTGACACTCATGGAATGCAGCGCTGTGGCATAGTCACATTCCGTTGTTGCGTTAAACACTCTGCTTAACACATCACTACAAACACCTATTCCAAACTTGGCTCAACAACATGAACCTGGGCAGCTTTGAGCCTGATCATTTAACCAAAGCCAAGGTACTTGGATTCACCCAGTACACAAAACACACCTCCAGGAAGAATTGCAAAAAACAGGCATCCTTTATACCTACTCTCCCTACTGCAGAATCTGAAGCCATTCCTTCTTGAAAGTGACTTTAGAACATCTGTTCAAAGACTCTTTTTCTCACTTCGTAAAGGCAGAAGTTCCCTGCTCCACAGCTTCCCAGTCTCAACACTAGCCTCAGTTAAGGACATCCTAGAAGCCGCAACACACCTTGCCAAGAGCCGAAAGAAATATGGCCATATCACCCCCACCGTGATGGAGTTTTAGTGGCTCCTCTTGCCATCCCACACCATCTTTAAAACCAGTAACATTACCTACACAGCCATCGTGACTGCCTCCTCCACCTATTCGATTGACATGCTCACCACCTTGGGAGACTTTTGACATACTGACCACCAAGACACCATTAGAATGAAGATGAAGAAACACAAGAGTGAAAAAAAAAAGACAGCACTCCTTCTCCTTTTATGCACAAGTATTTGGAAAACACTTTCTGTTTCCAACAGGACTGTCCCAACCATGCTTCACTTTAGGAAAAAGCTGAACCCACACCTTGATACATAACACAATATTGCGATGAAGCCCAGCTAAAATCATTCATTTACTGTTTCTTTGTCTTTGACATAGCGCTCTGCTGCCTTATATATGAATAACACATACATACATACATGCTAATTCATGCCACTATATGTTAGGTTATGTGACCTTGTGTTATGTTTTGCCATGCTATGGCTTGCTAGGCTATAATGTGATCAAGGCTGCCTCTCTCTGAAACACCAGACAAGAAAGAAAAGCAGGCAATGTAAATTGTCATATTTTTTGCATGCACTAAACATAAATATGTTTTGCTTTATTCCATGCATTAATTCTGATGGCAATTCTTGTAAAGAGCTCAGTAGGATGGAAGACAAGCCAAAAACAGAAAATTGTCCATGTGTGCAGCAAAATATCATTATGACTCTAAGGTGTATAGGTTCAGTGCCACCTTGCAGTTAAACCTATACTTGGCAAAAGTCTATCCCTGAATGTCCCATAGGTTTTAAATGATCAACACAGCAAAAACATATTCTGTTGCGTCAGCGTGTGTTAGGGGCAGCCAATGCTGCATCATGGCCAAGAGCACTAGCTGAGGGTCAGCCTTTCCAGGAGCAGCACAAACCTTCCAAGCAAAGAGGACAGACAGCAGGAACAGCACAGGAAGCCCAGTAAAGGTTTCTCTGGCCCATGAATCAGATGCAAGCACATAGATCACCATAATTATCAACACAGACAAGTGGTAAAGTTTTCTGGCTCTTGTTATGTTATCCAAGGTAATTTCAAATGACATAATGTCATTTCATGCTATTCTGTACAGTTTTATGTTATGTTTCTGTTAGATGTAAGTGTTGCTTTCGATACCGTGTCAAACGCAAAGCTGGGCTTACAAGGTACGTACCTCTCATGCATGACATCTTTTTGAGTGATCGAACCTTCCAGGTTTCCTCTGGGAATGCTACTCGCCTCAGGGGTTCCCCTGGGCTCAGTCTATCTATGTCCACCCTCGGTTGGATTTGGTTGAAAGTTTTGGCCTGACTTTACTTTCCTATGCGGACAACACACAAATATTTTATTCTTTGTCGTCTGCTCAGGATTTTAATTCTGAGGCCCTAAACTCCTGCCTTAACCACGTAGCCATAGGGATGAAAAACAATTAATTAAACTTTGATAGCAAAAAACGGAGGTTTTGGTGCTGGGAAAAAAAATCAGACGTTATGGGGCCCTCAGCATTGACCTGGAAACCTGGGTATCCTCCCTTCCCAAAAGTTGAAGAATCTTGGCCACGAAGTCACAAGTTGTGAAATTGGCTGCAACCTTTTTTGCCGTGTTGAAATGGCTGCAAAAAATCCTCTGGCTTCTTCCATTTTCAGCCCAAAAGACAATTGTTTAGGCTCTCATCCTGTCTAGATTAGACCATGGCAATGTTCTTTATTTAGGAATTGACAAAGCTTCTATCAGAAGGATGCAAGTGGTCCAAAGCTCGGCAGCCAGGCTGCTTTACACGCTTCCCAAAACTACATCAGCCTCCTCTCCGTTGAGAGAGCTGCACTGGTTGAGGGTTGAGAAGAGGATTACATTCAAGGCTCTCTGCTTTGTGCACAGAGCCAGATCAGGAGCTGGCCCTCAAAATCTTCACAGTATGATGAGACTCCATCAACTGGCTCAATCCCTACGGTCTAGTGATTTTGAATGTTTGGTTCCGAGAGTGAAACGGACCCGTATGGGAGGGGTGTTCTTTTGCCTATATGCTGGTCACGTATGGGGGAGTGATTCTGTTTAGGACTAAAGAGGCTGGGATCCAAGACAAATTATAACAAAGAAAATACCTCTCAGACCACACCGGAGATCCTCTAACGTCATCTCCGTGGGTGTTCTTTTATCCGCGGTTTGATTTTGTCTCCAAACTATGTGTGGTAGATTGCATGAGAGAGTACGATCGGAGAATGGATGGTCTTTGTACCCAGGGTGTAATGGGACTTCTATTATTGCTCCTTTCTTAAGCATAGAGGATATTTCTTCCTCTACTACATTGTGTTGGTCTAGAGGGAGTGGTATGTCTTTGGGGAAAAAAGATTGAGTAGGTGTCTCTACAAAGTCTATCATGAAGCCCTTGACAGTGTTCAGAACTCACGGGTCTTGAGTGATTAACTTCCAAATCTGATAGAACAATCTGAGCCTGCCTCCCACCTATTGGGGGAAAGAAGGAGTAGAAAGAAGAGGTAAAGTACTCACTCTGGGACTTGATGCTGTTAGTTGATCCACGAGATCTGAAACCTCTGTTACGGGGGCTTCTCACTCTCTGGGGGTAGAATTGAGGATTGGAGGATTGGTAGCCTCTTCCGTAGCCACGAAATCTTGAGAAGTGCCTTTGGTTGAAGTGGCCAGAAGGAAGAAAGACCCCTTCTTTCGGCCCGTTCAAAAAGGTTAGGGTTGAAGACTCTCTTCATGTTCTGTTGTGCCTTATCCAGGGCTGTAAACGTGGACACATACTTCCCCAATGACTTAATAAGATATTCTCCGAAGAGTAACCCTTTGGGGTTCTTAGAGGGTTCTCTGTCGGCCATATCACTCAGCTTTGGGATGATTTTAGTTAGTACGACCCTGCTTCTTTCAGTGTTGAGGCTGGCATTGACATTGCCCAGGAGTATCAACGCTCTCTGGCTCCAACCCCTGACTAAATCCGTGTCTAGGGGTGTGCCACTATTGTGGCTTTCCTCAGCAGAGTCAATGATCCTGGCAAGGGGACCAAAGACATCAAGGTCTTGGCATCCTTTGAGGGATGTTTCCATTCCTTTTCTATGATATCTGCCGAGCTTAAAGAGGAATTTGATTAACTCTGGGTCTAGGTTAGGGGTTTGACATGTTTTGTCTTCTATTGAGGGTCTAGAACATTCAGCTTTGAGAACACTACATGTGTCGCTTTCCAAAAGATTCCTTATCTATGTCTTAATAAATTTGGCTACATGTTCCTGTGGCCACCACTCCGAGCTTCTCAGATGTTTTAATATTAAGAGGGGAGAACATTTCCTCTCCCAAAGGGTTGAGAATGCTGTCTTTAAAGGTGGATGGGAAATCCTCCTCGTTTGCTTGGGTGTAAAATTCTTGGTCGTCATCCTCGTCCAAGTCAAGGACATATTCATTAAGAATATCTGAAGCCTCATCATCTAGAAAAATATTATCTCCCGTTTCATTTTGAGCAGCAAGATGTTTTGTACCGCTAGAGACACCCAGATTTTTTGTGCCGTTAAGGACACCATGATAGGTCGTGCCGCTAAGGACACCCAGGGAGTTCAAGGCGCGGGTACCTCCATTAGTTCTTGAAGTGCTAAGACATCCTGAGTTAGATGAGGTGCTAGGACCTCCCTGTGAGAAGTTGGCCTGGTATATGCTGTCCACTAATTAAAGTGGGCACCTTGCACCAGTCCAAACAACCCTTTTTGATGATTAGGTTAAAGACAACCTTTATAGAAAGCTATCCTAGGGGTAGCTGTGGAGAGCAGCTGTGGAGAGCTGCCTTCAGGCTAAGTCTCGAAGGAATGGAAAGCTGCTTGTTTTACCCTTTTAAAGTTAGCATTTACCGCAAGGTTATAATGCACTTAAATATATATGGTTGGCTGCATCACAGACAACCCCGGAAAATAGGTTCCGAAGGCTGCAGAGGGGCTCTGCTCATGCAGGGGCACCCTCTCTCATAAAACCCAGCACCCTGCCTTCAGGATTGATAAGGCCTGCGATAGGGGTAACTGATAGGTTTATATGTGTAGTGATTTAGAATAGATACAGTGAATCTATATCTAAGTAAGGGGTGCATGCACCACCTTACACAGGCTGCAGTAGCAGACCTGTGGTGTCAGTTTGAATGGTCTCTCAGGGGTGGCACAATATGTGCTGCAGCCCCTGGGAGGCCTCTGGGGTACCTGTGCCCTGGGTACAGGGTGTACCATATACTAGGGACTGATAAGGGTACCCCAGTATCCAATCTGGAGTGTACCGACAGTACATGCAATCATTTTAGAGGAGAAAGCAGCTAGATTGGGGTCCTGGACAGCAAGATCCCAGTCAGTCTTTGTCGAAAACAGTGATACGTCAGCGAAAGGAGGGGGTAACCATAAGAAGCAGATCCTAATCTCCTACACAACCCCTTCCAAACGTAGTGACATTAAACTAACCTTGACCAGTTGAGTCTTCATGTACTAAGTGGAAATATCTTGAGAGTCCATCTGCATTGGCATGGTTACTCCCAGGTCAATGTTCCACTGTATAGTCCATCCCCTGTAGGGAAATGGACCACCTCAAAAGTTTGGGGTTTTCACCCTTCATCTGTTTTAGCCATAAGAGGGGCTTATGGTCTGTCTGAACAATGAAGTGAGTGCCAAACAAGTATGGCCTCAGCTTCTTCAAGGCCCAAACCACAGCAAAGGCTTCCCTCTCAATAGCTAACCAACGTTTCGCTCTGGGGGTCAGCCTTCTGCTAATAAAAGCTACTGGCTGATCCTGGCCCTCTTCATTCAGTTGTGATAACACAGCCCCTACCTCCAACTCAGATGCATCAGTTTGAACAATGAATTGTTTGGAATAGTAAAGACTTTGCAGAATGGGAGCAGTGCACAAGGCCTGCTTCAGGTCATCAAATGCCTTTTGACAGCTAACTGTCCACTGAACTTTCTTCAGCATTCTTTTGGAAGTTAAGTCATTCAAAGGGGTCACTATGGATCCACAACCTTTGACAATCCTCCTATTAGTACCCAGTCAGGCCCAAGAAAGCTCTGATCAGAGTCTGGGTAGTTGGAGCAACCCAGTCCATGATGGTCTGGATTTTGCCCTGCAATGGTTGAAACTGACCTCCACCCACAAGGTGGCCTAGGTATACAACCTGACTCTGCCCTATCTGGCACTTGGAGGCCTTGATAGTGAGGCCTGCTTTCTGCAGGGCCTCCAAAACATTTCTCAGGTGGACCAGGTGATCCTCCCAGGTGGAGCTAAAGACAGCAATATCATCTAGAAAAGCTGCACTGTAGGCTTCCAGGCCTGTAAGAACTTTGTTCACCAACCTTTAAAAAGTGGCAGTTGCATTCTTCAAGCCAAAGGGTATCACCACAAATTGCTAGTGCCCACTAGGGGTTGAGAATGCTGTTTTTGGATTTGCATCCTCAGCTAATCTGGTTTGCCAGTAGCCAGCTGTCAGGTCAAACTCAGAAACTTGGCTGAGGCCAAAGTATCTATAAGTTCATCTGCCCTGGGTATTGGATGGGCATCAGTCCTAGTGACTGCATTGAGATCCATGTAGTCAACACAGAACCTCATTTCTCTCTTACCATTCTGGCTGTGAGGTTTTGGTGCCAAGACTACTGGACTAGCCCAAGGGCTATCTGAAGGCTCAATTACTCCCAGGTCCAACATTTTCTGGACTTCAGTCCTGATGCAGTCCCTGACATGGTCAGGTTCCCTGTACATCTTATTTTGAACAGGCAGACTGTCACCTGTGTCCACTTCATGAGTGCACCAGGTAGTCTGACTTGGAGTCAGTAAGAACATATGTCTGAACAGATTCAGGACTCTCCTGCAATCAGTTTGCTGCTGATCAGTAAGGCTGCCTGCCAAGGCTTCCCCATCTGCTGAACCATCACAGAGTTCTGTGAGAGCAAGTCAGGGAGTGGATCACTCTCTTCTTCATGTCCCTCATCAGTAGCCATGCGCAAGCCCATGTCTGTCCTGTCAACATATGGGTTGAGCCTGTTCACATGGAGCACCCTATGTGGGGGTCCTGGGAGTTGCAAGGTCCACCAGGTAGGTAACCTCTCCCTTCTGCTCAATGATTATATGAGGGCCACTCCACTTGTCTTGGAGGGCTGCTGAGGCCACAGGATCCAACACCCATACTTTCTGTCCTGGCTGATAAACAGTCAACATATCCTTATGGTCATGCCAGGCCTTTTGCAATTCCTGGCTAGCCTCAAGGATGCCTTCTTCATGTACTCAGCCATCCGGGAGCGGAGACCAAGTACATAGTCCACAATATCCTTTTTAGGGGGTTTGAGAGGTAACTCCCATCCCTTCTTCACTATACATAAAAGACCCCTAACTGGATATCCAAACAGAAGTTCAAAAGGGCTGTAGCCAACCCCCTTCTGAGGAACCTCTCTGTAGGTAAAGAGAAGGCAGGGCAAAAGTATGTCCCATGTACGCCTGAGCTTTTCAGGGAGACCTTTAATCATGCCCTTGAGGGTTTTATTGAATCTCTCAACTAACCCATTGCATCGTGAGTGATAAGGGGTGGTAAATTTGTAATTTACTCCACACTCCTTCCACATAGCAGTCAAGTAACCAGACATAAAGTTTGCATCTCTGTCTGATACTACCTCCTCAGGAAAACCCACTCTGGAAAATATTCCCTGAAGTGCTCTAGCCACAACAGGAGCTGTGGTAGTCCTAAGTAGAATTGCTTCTGGATACCTAGTGGCATGGTCCACCACCACTAGAATGAATCTGTGCCCAGATGCAGTTTGAGGATCCATAGGACCAACAATGTCAATCTCAATCCTCTGAAAAGGACCCCCCACCACAGATAGTGGTATCAGGGGGGCCTTGTAGTACCACCTGCCTTGCCACTGGCTTGGCAAGTGATACATGAGCGACAAAACTCCCTTGTGTCCTCTGACATATGTGGCCAATGAAAGTGAGGGACAAGCCTGTCCCAAGTTTTGTTTTGGCCTAAGTGACCTGCTAATGGGATATCATGTGCCAGTGTCAATAGGAAGCCCCTAAACTTCAGAGGTACAACCAACCTCCTGGTAGCAGACTGGTAGAGACTGATCTGCACTCTGAGGGAGGGGGGAAGACACTGCCTTACCCCTACTGCTCCTTCTCTTGGAAGGCACCTGGTCCATTATTCCAGGATCCAGGGCCTGTTCAGTGGAAGGCATTTTTGCCTCTGACCTAGTCATGGCAAACACATCTGCAGGGATGCCCAACATTTCTGCATGTGTCCTGAGTTCCACCTCAGCCCAAGCTGAAGTTTCCAAATCACTGCATTCAACAGGGAGGTCTGCACTTCCCACAACCTTCTTAGGGCCAGTTACCCCTCCCCAGGTGAAATTCACAACTGCCAAGGAATGGTCTGTCCTGACATTGCTTGCATTGGTCACTTGGTACATCTCACCAAGTATGACTTATTCAGGGGCCACAAGATCTTTTGTCACCATTGTGACACTTGCACCTGTGTCCCTGAATGCCATGACCTTCTTAACATTGATCAAAGGCTGCTGTCTGTCTTTGTCCAGATTACTGGGACTGACAAATAAGGAGGCAATATCCATGCCTTCATCACAGACTAACAGAGCCTGAGTTGGAACTCTTGCTAGGCCAGAATCCATCTCAGATCTCAGGTTCAACCCTACTACATCCTTATTCTGTGTGCCACCATTTTGAGCTGCACTAGGGGGAACAGTTGTCTCAGGGGCAGTGGTGGCTGGAGTGGATTCCTTGGATTTTGAACAATCATTTGTCCAATGGGTCTTCTGTTCACAGATATGGCACCAAGGTTTCTTTTTGCCTTTACCCTTGTTATTTACTCCCCCCCAGATGAAGACTTTTGGGGCCCTTGTGAAGACTTCTGGTCTTTACCCTTCTCCCCACCCTTATCTGAGGTTTTAGAATCAGGCTTCTTAGAGTCACCACCTTGGTTCTGAGCTTTCTGCTTCACCCTGGTTCTGACCCATTTGTCTGCCTTCTTTCCCAATTCTTGGGGAGAGGTCAGATCAGAGTCTACCAGGTACTGATGCAACAACTGATTTTGACAATTAAGGATCTGCTCCCTCATAATTAAATTGAACAATACTTTAAAATCACACACTTTACTGCCAAGTAACCAGCCTTCCAGAGCCTTAGTAGCGCAATCTACAAAGTCAACCCAGTCCTGAGTTAGTGCCTTCTGGGTGTCTCTGAACTTAATCCTGTATTGCTCAGTGGTTTAGCCAAACCCATCAATGAGAGTACTCTTCAAGACTGTGTATTTATCAGCATCCTCTTCTCTTACAGTGAGGAGCTTATCTCTACCTTTTTCTGCAAAGGATAGCCACAAGATAGCTGCCCACTGCTCTTGAGGGACCCTATGCACTTTACAGACCCTCTCTAGTGCAGTTATCCATTTGTGGATGTCATCCCCACTCTGATAGGGAGGGACTGTCTTGTTCAGGTTCCTATGATCAGGATTATAAACTCTAGTTCTAGGGACACTGTTGCTACCATGGGACTCTAGTCCCAACCTTCTGGAAGCTCTCTGGAGCGCTAGGGATTCCCTGTCCAAGGCCAATTCTTCCCTCTTGAGTCTGAGTTTGGTTCTCTCATACTCAAGTAATTGACACTTATTCTCATAAGAGGTGTCCCTTTTATGAGAAGCAGAAGTCCCTACAGAAGTGCCTGAATGAGTAGATTCCACAGAGGCAGATCTTGATCTTCAAGGAAAACTTTGTACCCTTCCTGGGGGAGGAGGGGGGAGAGAGGGCCACTGGGGCCTTCTCCTCTACCTAAAGGCAAAGTTGGATTTCCCAGGTTAGAATCATCTTGATCCTCCTGGCCAGCATTTGAGTCCAGATCAAAGAAGTGTTCACTTCCTGCTCTATCCTCATCCACGGCCCCAGCCTCTCTACCTACCTCATCAGACCTTGGAGTCTTTCTGAGGTCATCTAGAATTAACAATTCTATGAGGCGTTGAGTACTGGGTCCTCTCCCTGTCCTCAGCTTCCTTGATGCACACATATTCTCAATTCTTGGAATGAG
The DNA here is from genome assembly GCF_964204655.1 of Triturus cristatus. Taxonomy (NCBI): domain Eukaryota; kingdom Metazoa; phylum Chordata; class Amphibia; order Caudata; family Salamandridae; genus Triturus; species Triturus cristatus. The sequence goes on along the minus strand of NC_140582.1, from coordinate 1,196,355,415 downwards.
AGCTGGTCATACCTAGTTGGCAGAGAGCCACTGGCTTCTCCTTTAGAGGACATACTAGTGTTATGTGGTGTAGGCACCTACCTAACCTAGCGGGAACTAAACTCTCTTGAGCTGGAGAAAGGGTGTGCTAGACCCTTAGATGCCCAACTCCAAGTTCAGTAGAACTTACTTATTCTAGTCTTGATATTATTATATGCACCTAATACCTTTAGTGGTTTTCAGTTAACCACTCAATGAGATTTATCTGGTAAAACAATAGCAAGCTTGAATCCCAAACGCTGCACACCAATGTGAGAAGTTGGCCTGGTATATACTGTCCACTAATTAAAGTGGGCACCTTGCACCAGTCCAAACAACCCTTATTGATGATTAGCTTAAAGATAACCTTTATAGAAACCTCTCCTAGTGGTAGCTGTAGGGAGCAGCCTTCAGGCTAAGTCTGGAAGGAATGTAAAGCAGCTTGTTATACCAGATCAGAACCTCCTGAATGACCAAATGAAAGGAGAACCACACAAGAGATATATAAAATATATGTATTTATTCCTAAACACACTCTACTAACCTCTTTATGAGATTAGAGCACAAGATACACCATAGTGAATCACTAGAACGACAGTAAATAGCACAATACACAGCGGGCTCCAGGGGTAGACCGAACCATATACTAAAATAATGGTATAACAATCACGACTTCACTAGACACAGTGCCTAGAGCTCGTAGAATTGCTGGGACCCCAAGGAAACACCCAAAGTAGTGACACAGGGGACCCATGGAGGATGGGTGCAGTGTGAGAACACAGACGCGAGCTCCGTACAACTCTATAGGAAAGTCGCAGTTGGAAAATTACAGTTTAAGGACACTTCGGAGAGGACTTCAAGCACCCCCTTTGGAACATAGAAGATTCTAAGGCCAGTACCCTTGCGAGTACCAAGGTACCCATGTTACCTATCCCAGAGGAGGCTGGTGCATAGCGGTCTAGTGGTGTCGAAACCCCTCGTCGTTTTCAATGGAGTGATGCGAAGAAGTGCTGCTGCTGGGAAGATGAAAAGTGTCCGGTGGAATCCAGGCCTGGATCCAAGTTGAGGAGAACCTGAAAGCAGAGGGGACACAGTCTGGGTCACTTCAGGGTGACCAGGGGCTCGGTAGACGAATGCCCACCGATGTCGGGTGCTTCAGGTGAGAAGATTGGATGCTTGACTCTGCAGCCACGGGGGCCAGAAGACGTCGACGATGACCAAAGTCCGGAGGTGAGCTGTCCCACAGGGCTGACTTTTACCTTACCTGCAACTTTGCTTGTGTTTTTGCTGGTTCTGTCGCGATTTATAGAATTATGATGTACGTTAGATTGCAATTCATTTTAATAGCGTTTTTTGCACACTCCTTAACGAAATTAAATTGGGGAAATTTGTTTTTTACTTCCTTCATTGCGCAGTGAGAGCACTCCCTCACTTCCGGCGGCACAGAGCTAGGCGCCATTTTGTTTTGTAGGCGCTCTAGTCTCCAGCCCACCGGCATTATATCAATGCACGCTGCGTGTTCGCGCAGCAGATGAGCGCAGCGGGCGCGTCGCTGGCGCGCCAAAGGCGCGCCTAAGGCAAGCCCGTCTGCGCCCGTCAGCGGCACGTCTGGGGCCGGTGCCAGTCATGCTGCCCGATTTGGGGTCAGGGTCTCTCGCCGCCCGTCTTACTCTAGTGAGTGTCTCAAACAGCTCCGTGGTTCGTGCTGTAACTCCCTGACCTCTCCCAACCTCCACGGGTTCCGTGACTTCGTCTGTGGGGCTTGTGGTTTTCGGCTGGAGTTGGGTGCTACTGATGCCTTTAAAACAGCCAGTGCCTCTGTTTTTTCGGCGGCGTTGCTGAACGTACGCTCTTTGAAAAAGCATCACACGGAGGTGTTCGAGCTCCTTGACAACAATTCTCTGGACTTTCTCTTCGTAACGGAGACATGGCTCGACAACTCCTCTGATCCGATTGTCTCCATGGCTATCCCTGCGGGGTATAAAATCAGCAGGTTAGACCGGATAACAGGGAGAGGTGGGGGGCTGGCTGTTATCTTTAAAGAGAGGTGGGAGCTGGCCAAGTGTTCTCTTAGCACGTGGGGCGGCTATGAAGTCTTGAATTTCACTATTTGCTGCTCTGCCCATTTTTCTCTGGGCGGATCGCTGATCTATCGCCCGCCGGGAGCGGCTCACACCTTCCTTCAGGCCTGTGTGGAGGCGATCTCTTCGAGAGCCTTGCAGTTCTCTCACTATCTGCTTTTAGGCGACCTCAATATCCATCTCGACCTGAAGAATTCAAGGGACACATGTGAGCTCCTGGATATCTGCCAGTCTGCACTTCTCTCACAATGGGTCGATCAGCCGACTCACCTGGGGGGTCACACTCTCGATCCTATTTTTTCCAACTTCCCTCTCTCCATTAAAGTCCCACTTCCGGTCCCTTGGTCTGATCATTATTTAATTGGTTTCTCTTGGGTAGTATCCTCTCCCAGAACCAGACCCGTCGTCGGCCACAAACCGGCTCTTTTTCTTCACTCCTGCAGAGAGCGAGGTTGCTCTCACACGTCGCTGCCTCCCATCTTCCAAGGAAACTAGAAACAAAGTATGAACCGACGCTGAGCTATTTTTTTGTGGTATTTTGAGGCTCCGCCGAGGTCGTGCCACGTTCCTTTTACCTCTTGATTCGCCCCATCGTCCCTTTGGTTTAAACAGGAAGTTCCTTGGTGGTTATGGGTTACGTGATTCACGTTACAGTCGGCACTCCTGCGCTGGGATAAAGTTTACATGCTTTTTCCGGAGATTTTCCTCACGGACCGGCTTTTGAATACCTTCACTTCGGATCAGCTCCTGTTCTTCAACACGCTTGTGTTTGTTTGGATGAAATATCTGTCAGCCTTTGGCTATTACGGTTGAAGATTTGTGTGTTTGGATTCCCCTTCCTGGTTCTGGTTCGGCGTTTGTGGACCGACAACAGAGTGCTCTGCAGCCTAGCCAGCTTATGTTCGAGGAAGCAACCTTGGAGATCCGAAACCAACGACAACGAGCCGGTGATATTATCCCTACCTGTGGCGCTTTCCAGGGGGCTGGCGAGTCCTGAATTGCAGTCCTTCCCCTCCCGCTGTCGCTGTGGGATTACCGGCGACCGCTGTGTGGAGGCTTCGCTGGACTACGGTGACCAGGCTCCCTTGCAACAACTTCCGGAGGCGGACACCCTGCATTTCGCGCCCGTAGGCGCTTTAAAAATAACTCTGCCCCCCGCATCGCGGGACCGCGCGCGGGCGTAGCCGGGCTAAGCCCGGGCAAAGGGCGGGCCCTCTTAGGCCCTCAGAGGCCCGAGGAGACTGGACTGGGCCAGAGACGCTGCCCGTTACGTTGTGTAAGCATCGGACATCGTAAGCATATTAGCGGTATTATTCATCATTATATGGACAGCTATTTGACATTGTGACATGTCGATGTGGGCAGGCTTGACATAATAGTCATTGGTGTTCCCAATTCATTGATATAAATGGAATTTACTGCCTAATATAAGTATTAGTATAGCAATTGGTTATATATACCTAAACGTTCGTTATAATTTCTTTGCGTTTAATTATCCCGATCATATTGACAAGATGTCACGTGGAACTAGAAGCAGCAAAACTGTGACAGGTAGTTCCAAACTTACTGGAACCTTAGATGACTTCATAGTACGCACCAACACATTAATAGATCAGGGTATTGTTCTTATGGAAAGGAGGGTTTCCCAAGATCTTGCCTTAGCTAAAAGGTCTTCCATGGGTCATATTGCCACAGTTCGAACTCCAACACGAACCCCCGAGAATACCCCAACCAATCCTAATATACTACACATTAATGCAGAAGTCCACGGTATTTCCAGTGTAAACACTGATATTGAAGACTGTAGCATTACAGATTCACAGGGGTTGACAATCATAGAAAACACCCTGGTAGCCCCCCAACCAGACGATCAGACAAATGACAATAATATCCCAAGAAAGGGGATAAAGGAGGGAGCAATCCCTAAAAAAAGCACAACTAAGCGATCCTATAAAAAGTATCCCGCCACTAAAACTACCAAGGCTGCAAAGAACAAAAGAAATAATAGATCCAATGCAAGCACGATAAGGGAAATACAGGGTCAAGATATAGGGGAAGGAGGGGTTGTCCTTAAGACATTACCTATGAATATTGTAGATGACAGTTTTTTGGATAAATCCCTGGCTGATATTCTTTCTGTCAATTTATCAGCGGATAGTACAGGTTTAAACATAGGGAACGAAGACTCCCTTACATTTACCCTGACCAAAATATTTAAGGAATTGCTTATTCCTATAGAAGAAAAATTAGATGGGATAGAAAAACAACTTATTGAACTGAGGAAAGAGGTAAAAGATGACCATGCCAGTAAGAAAATCAAGATAACGCAGATACCAGCCCCCATTAGTAATGTTCAGATATCACAAAAACAGGTCAATGATGTAGTAGAAGAAATGAATCCAGTCCCTAAGGGCCCTAACATCAATTCTATCATTACTGATGTAGGGGAGAAAAATGCAAAGTCCATTACGTCACGTGGAATAACAGCTGAAAAAACGGCTCCTTGTAGCACATCTAGACACACTGATAACAGCACTCATATAGAAAAGCGCAGGAATGTTAATCTACCCCCTGAAGCATGCGATTATGTAGTTATTTTAACTGGGGTTCCGGAACTAGAACCGTTAGTCCTAGAACCATATGAGGCGCTTAAAAACAAAGCCACACATTGGTTGAATATTAACCATCCATTACCACCAACAGTAAGAAGCAATATCCTAATGGTAGAGAGGGTCCCTTGGGTAGGAAACAATAGGAAAAAAATACAAGGGGACTGTGTGATTGTATCATTTGAAGACCCTCGATCAGTAGGACACATCTGCTTGGGAGTCCCAAAAAATAACGGTTCATTGATTGTAGCAAGACCCCTGGTCTATTTTTATCCGCCAATGAAACACGAAGATAATGCATGGAGTTGGTTAAGGGATACAAAACAAAATAGAGGTGAAAACGGGTATGAGTTACTTGGAGATCGAAATCCCAAGGGGAGAGAAAGGGAGGGGGAGGATGGCTGGACCACAATTCAACGAAGGGCCAGGAGACCCCAACACGTCAACTCTCATTATTATGGAGAATGGACGGGTCCACAGTTTGTACAACCCTTAATCCCCTATTTCAACAGGTTTAGCGGACTAGAGACTGTTGACTGACTCCCAGTAAATGGGGAAGGACATAAATCTCAACCCTGTCAATTAGTCCCTCCCGCTACATTACCTGTGTCCCCGATAAGTTTCCTTGGGACATCTGACTTTCGAAATCACTCGCCCCAATTATTATCAACTGGTATACAGAGGGGATATACCACATCTAAAAAAAAAACTATGGTAATCCAAGAACAAACACCCAAAGTGGAACCAATAAATCATCATGAGGCAAACGATTATGATAGTAATAACTTAGGAAAATCGAGGACACCAAGAAATTCCTTACTAGGTATTAATCGTAGCTCAAACCAAGGTCCCTCTATGGCCAAGATTGTGTCATGGAATGTTGCAGGAGTGGGTTCAAAAATAAGTGACCCTGAGTGGAACCTTTACATGAACACCTTTGAAATTTGTGCCCTACAAGAAACTTGGGCTACGACATCCATGTACAGGGTTGGATATAGAACCTACCAGCTGGAGGCAGTCCCATCAGCAAGAGGCCGTCCATCAGGAGGGCTAATAATTTGGGTTAGTGTGTCGATCAATTTAGTCATACAGCAATTAAGAATTGATTCTCTAGACATACTTGGCTTGAAAATGGCTACCGATGATAATCGGACGATATATCTCTTTAATGTATATAATAGACCATGTCCATCACACAAGGAGTCACCATGTATTGGTAAATTAGAATCAGTACTGGATACATTGGACACAGAAGCAAGTATGATCATATGCGGGGACATGAACTGCAACTTTGAACCCATTGTTGGAATGAACAATTTATATGAGGATGAAGACAATGCTAATGGAATACCATCCTTAAACAGTAATGGGTCAGTTATAGGAACCACTTTAGCTTTTCAAATTACAAGGGAACTGGTAAGCCATGGATTGAGGGCATGCAATGGGCGTTTTCCCTCTGACAGCCCCAAGGCACCGACCTTCACGAGACGTCATTGCCAAAGTATAATTGACTATGTTATCGTTTCCATGGACCTATGGCCACATATAAAAGATCTGATGGTCAAAGATAGATTTGATAGTGACCATCATTCCTTGGAAGTTAGTTTTTTAAAGAGCTTAATAATGGAACCAGAAGCCGAAGAGGTAGGACACCAACCGGTCCCAGATAACGTTATATTAAGTAACAATCGTAGGTCAGTTAAATGGGCTTACATCTTGGGACAAGAAGACTTAGTGGCAAACATTTATAATTGTTTCACTAAAGTATTCGATACCTACAATTCCTCTGATAGTGAATCTGGACAATTTCTTAAATTGCATAAGGAGTTCTTTAAAGAACTATTAGAATTTATGACCAAAAGACCAAACAAAGGATCGGGTGCTGTAAAATTGCAGCCTATAGGCAAACCTTGGTTTAATAAGGAATGCAGAAAAGCAAAAACAGCCCTGATAGAGTCGGTAAAAACCAAAAATTCCTTGGCAATTAAAGAAAATAGAAAACTATATAATAAGGTGTTGACCAATGCAAAGTGTACATGGGACGAGGAACTGTGGTCATGTATGCTGATGGCAGCTAAAATGAAGGACCAAAAGCTATTTTGGGAAACAGTGGCTAAGGGTAATCAAAGGGAGAAGGGCTCAAGAGAGGTCTTCCTTGATGAAGCAACCTGGATAGATCATTTTACGAATCTGTACGCCGACCAGGGGGCTGTAGGTATAGTACAGGAAGATCATCCTCTGTTATTTGATGAGGCTGATTTGTTACATATAGTTTTTGACCTAGAGGAAACAGAATTAGCTATTAATTCTGTCAAATCTGGGAAAGCCCCGGGGCTGGACAAAGTACCAGGTGACCTGTTCAAGCATGAACTTGACGTCTGGGTTCCTTATCTTAATTATTTGTGTAATACTGTTGCTGCTGGGGAGCCAATTCCGGACACATGGAACGGGGCGGAAATTATTACCATTTTTAAAAAGGGAGATAGAAGCAATCCTGCTAACTATCGCCCAATAAGTCTTTTAGATATTACTCAAAAAATCTATGCTAGGCATATTTTAAACCGTATAAATTCCTGGTTGGAAGAAGAGCAAATTTTAACAAAATATCAAGCAGGTTTCAGAGCAAAAACGGGAACCACTGACCAAGTTCTAAGGCTCTGTTGCTTGTATTGGAAATATGTTACTCTTCGCAAAGGCCATTTATATGTGGCATTCGTAGATTTACGAGCTGCATTTGACCTCATACCGAGAGAACTTCTGTGGGCATCACTGAAATCTCAGGGGCTCCCGTTAGGCCTACTAAAATTGGTTATTGGATTACACAAGGACAACTTTGCAAAGGTTAGGTGGGGTCCTACTGGGGAACTTACAAAAGCTATCCCTATAAAAAGAGGAGTACGCCAGGGGTGTGTACTGGCGCCAACCCTATTCTCCCTGTTTGTGAACGACATACCATCATACATGGAGTGTAGTGATAACGATGCACCAAGATTAGGGGGCGAACGGGTCTCTTCACTTTTATTTGCAGATGACACCATCCTCATTTCCCAAACACCACGGGGCCTTCAAAATTTATTAAATAGATTTCAGTCATATTGCTCCTCGAAGGGCCTAGAAATCAATACTAAAAAAACGAAATATATGGCACTGAGTCCTCACAGGAATTTTAAGAAAAATCTAATGTTAAACGGCCAGAAGCTTGATTATGTGCAGAATTTTATATATTTGGGTGTCTCTATGGACTCTTCTTTAGCATGGAGGCCGCAATTAGAAAAGAATAAGATTATTTTTAAACAAAATTGTCTACCAATCCTCAAAAGACATAAAGAATGCGCGAATAAGGCTGTGACCCCTGCCCTAGAGATATTTAGGTACAAAGTACAATCAGCGGTACTATACGGGGCGAAATTATGGGGTCCTGCATGTAGAAATACATTTGAATGTCTCGAGAACAAGTTCCTTAGGGGGTTGTTAAAAATATCTACAAATACCCCACTAACACCACTTTTATTGGATCTAAACCTGAAACGAACAGATCAACATGCAATATTAAGACCGTTATTGCTGTGGGTTAGACTGTGGACGACCACAGAACTAGTAAATTACAAGGAAGGCTTGAAAGAAGTTATGGATCTTGATAGTTGTAACAAAGTTTATTGGCTCAAGCATGTAAAAAAATGGTTAGGCATGATTGGACTAGCCCATTTCTGGAATAACCCTGAGGCTATGAACCCGTGTTCCAAGAAAATTGTTAAACTATCTTATTGGTCACATGTGAGCCATGAGTCAGTATACACTAGAATCCATGGACCATTAACAGAAAGCTTTTTATTGTTTAAGGATGTAGCATCTTTTGAACCCTTTCTAGATGAGATCCACCCACCTTTATCAAAAACTCTGTATCTCAAATTTAGATATGGCATTCTTAGAACAAAGGTCCTTGAAAAAAGCTGGGCGAAAACAGGAAGTGACCTTTGCACTTCTTGTACTTATGGTATAAAGGAAAATGATTTACACATACTTCTATTTTGCTCAAGCTATGCAATTCCAAGGAAAAAGTGGATAGTACCACTCTGCCATAGAATAGGTTCTAGATCCTATAAGGAGGTTGGTAGAATTTTAAAAACACAAGTCAGGTGATAGTCTTTGGAGTCAGTAGATTTCTTCTGGCTGCTAACTTTATTAGAATAAAGTTGGGTCTACTTTTTTAAGGAAAAAGGGCGAAAAGAATGAGACAATATATCACTACAAAGTTCTAAAATGAGATTATGGTATTAGAACATGTAATTGTTGTTTTATTACCCAACCTGGAGGATGTTGTTGATGCTTTTTTTCATGAATTTAAAAAATATATATAAAATGTACTAGCGGTTTGTGATTTAATACTTTTTTAGATTATTTTTAAAAAAAATTATATTTATTATTAATCATATTTTTTAATATTTAAAATTTCCACCCAGGTGAAATGTGATTGATAATGTATTATGGAATAATGAAATTGACACTCGGTAGCATCAGATATTATGAATAGGTGGCTTACTGTATCCCATTGCCATTTTGTCTTGAGTTGGTAATTGTCAAATGTAAGAAATGTTTTTTTTGTTCTTTTATGATGCAAATGCGTCGAAATAAAGATTAAATGAAATGAATTGGTTTCTCTTGGGTAGTATCCTCTCCCAGAACCAGACCCGTCGTCGGCCACAAACCGGCGTTCAAGAAGGTTGACCCTGTCCTCTACGCAAGGACGCTGGAGGACAATAGGCCAACCTTGCCACAAGACCTGGATCGGTGTCTTGGTGCCTTCTCTAACTGGCTCCAGGACTCCTTGGCATTAATAGCCACACCGACCTCAGCTAGACTGACTAGGGACTCGCCCTCTAAACCATGGTTCACGGAGGACCTCCGTTATCTCAAACAGGGCTGCAAGAAATTGGAGCGCTCTTGGCGTCTCAGCAACTATTGCCCAGTAGCTAAGGCGAAGCTCAGGCAGGGCCAGAAAAACTACTATAAAGCTATTTCATCGGCAAAAAAGGCCTTCTTTACCACCCGGATTGACCAGGCCCAGAACAACTCCAAGGAGATTTTTTCAATCGTCCAGAGCTTTATGTCCCCTGTAGCACAGAGCAGCATTCTACCGGTGACAGTCGATTGGTGCGAGACGCTTTCCACATTCTTCCGGGATAAGATTCTAAAGATACAGGGCAGCTTTTTTCGCCCGGCTGTTGCTGATGGGCCCTCAGTCTCTCTGGACTCATCGGCCACCGTTCCTGGTGTATTGCCTTCCAAGTATTCCCTGTCTAATTTTTCCCCGGTGGATTTGTCCTGCACTTTAAGAATCCTTCAAGGCCTGAAGTCCGGTTCTCCGGACGATCCGTGCGCGGCAAGACTTCTGGCCTCTGTGGCAGAGACGGTAAATGGGGAAGTCAACTATATCATTAACCTGTCCTTGCAGGAGGCCAGGGTCCCTTGCTGTTGGAAGCAGGCCAAAGTCCTCCCTCTGCTGAAGAAACCTACCCTCGACCCCTCGACTCCGGGGAACTACAGGCCTATCTCTCTTCTCCCTAGCCTGTCGAAGGTATGTGAGAAAATAGTGAATAGGCAGTTGTCGGAGTTTGTTGATATGGCGGGTCTTCTTCACCCAGCTCAATCTGGCTTCCGCCCTTCCTTTAGCACGGAAGCTGCTCTGGTTGAAGTCTCGGAGGCAATTCGGGAGTGTCTCGACGCCGGCGGGAAGGCAGCTCTTGTGTTGCTCGACCTGTCGGCGGCCTTTGACACTGTCCCTCACTCACTGCTGTTGCGTAGATTGTCTGAGATTGGGGTGTCCAGCCTAGCTTGGGGTTGGATTAAGTCCTTCTTGGATGACCGGCTCCAGCAAGTCTGGATACCTCCGCTGGTCTCGTCACCTCTTCAAGTGAGCACGGGGGTTCCTCAGGGGTCCTCCCTCAGCCCCCTTTTGTTTAATATCTATCTCACTCCCCTGGTGGCTCTAGCGGAGGGGTTGGGGGCTAAGGTCATTGCTTATGCAGATGACACACAACTTCTGTTTACCTGGGAGAAGCAGGGGGCCTCGGTTGACCTTGTGCAGAGGTGTCTTTCCTCGGTTTTCAAGTGGCTGGCAGCTGCCCAATTAAAGTGTAACGAGGATAAATCCGAGGTTCTAATGTTTGGTGACTTCCCCCTAGGGTTTAGAGAATCTATCTGGCCTCCAGAATTCCCTCTGCCTGCCTCCACTAGTCAGACCGTTAAGAACCTGGGGGTCTACTTTGATTGTAATCTCTCTTTTGTTAGTCAAGTTAAGCGTCTGACAGGTTGTTGTTTCGGTCTCCTTAGAATGCTGAGAAGATTCCTTCCCCTTCTCCCTCAAGCAGCTAGGGAATCGGTGGTTCGGGCATTGATCCTGGCCCGTCTTGACTATGCCAATGCTCTTTATGCCGGGATTCCAGCTTATGCCTTTAAAAAGCTTCAGGTGACCCAGAATGCAGCGGTCCGCATTTTGGGTTGCCTGGCTCCCAGGCAGAGCATCCACGATTATCGCCGCTCCCTCCATTGGCTACCGGTCAAGGCACGTGTCACATTTAAAGCTCTCACTATAGCCCATCGCGCTCTGCATGGGCAAGGCCCAGGCTATTTGCAGAAACATTTCTCGTTTTACGTGCCGGGGAGATCATTACGCTCCTCATCCCTTAGGCTGATGAAGATTCCTGGATTCCAGCGACACCGGCTAGGGGGCGCCTCTCTGGTTGTGTTCGCAGGACGCGCTTGGAATGCACTCCCCCTGTCGCTTCGCATGGTTGACGACCTTGGCGACTTTAAGAAATTGCTGAAGACACTTCTCTTTTCCTAAGGTCTGGTTATAGTTTGTCTCCTCTTGGGCCGCGCCGGGACACTCCTCGGAGTAGCTGTGCGCGTAATAAATGCAGTTAACATAACAAAGGATGTCAAGTGCTGGGGGGTCAGTGTCCGAATCGAACACCAACAAGCCTTGGCAACAGCAACCCAAGTGGACAGAGGAAACAGGTTACGGTGAGAACCAGCAAGGTCCCGGGGACTCTCCAAGCAATGGAGAGTCAGGGCACGTCTGGAGCAACTAGGAAAGTCAAGGGAAAGTCAAAGTTACCTTCATAGGGACCCACAGGCCAATAGACCAGGGACCGCGAAGGGACCTTGAGCTGAATCACGAAATACCAGCCCACGGAACACTCGTGGAGTGGAGGCCGGAAATCTTCAGTGGAAATACTGTTCAGGGTCAGGACTATATGTAGCCCAAAGCACAGCCTCAGGGATTGCCAAAAAGCATATGCTGCTGCAAAAGTACACAGTGTACATGAGTTCGGGCTGCACGGTCCCCACGAGGGATACTGGTCTCAGAATGGAGCAGATCGACCTCAGAGACCTCGGGAACCCACCTCCTGTGTTGCAGAAATCTTCAGAGTCCTCAGGAGCTCAGGAGATGCAAACTGGTCAGATGCTTTTGGGTGCCTGCTGCTGCAGGGGAGTAACTCCTTTACTCCAAGGGATATTCTTCTGTAGTCCAGAGAAGTGTAGACCGTTGAAGTACTTGGTTTCTGCTTGCAGAGTTTAGTCCAAGTAAAATCTAAAGTCCTGTAGTGAGGGTTCCTACTTTATACCAAAGGACGGAGTTGGACAAACTCTGGGGACCCACCTATGGGAGGGTCAGGACAGAGGGGTGGCTACACCCATGTCCTTTGTCCAGGTTCGTGCCAGAGCAGGAGCAAATGGCTCCTGCAACCGGTTTGAGCTGGACTATGCACAGGGATAGCAAATGTGCCCCCAATGCAGACTTTCAGGCACTCATAGAGTGCACCCACCCAGCCCCAATATACTAAATCCTGTCTGGGAGGTGGTCGCACCTCCCTGTGACAGGAAACCTATTGTCAAGCCTTCCCCTGCTCGAGCTCAGCTCAGCAGCAGGAGGGCAGACGCATGTCTGTGGCTGGCAGCATCCATTTTGTGATGCCCAGGTCGAGAATGCTGGTACTGGGTGTACCGGTGTTTCACATAAGTCCCTCTAGAAGGGTGGAATCATTGCATACATTAGATATTTTAATTTTCCTATTACTGGGCCAATTGTTCTGTATGCTAGATCTTCTATGCCCTACTCTACTTATCTAAATACTGGGACCTATCTACTGCATCTCCTCAATATTGGTTTAGTGTACTGTCCTCAGAGGTTAAATTGGTTCTAGTCTAGGCCATCTTAATTGCACTTATACTATCTGTCTTTTAACACAGTTTTTTCAGGTGGTCACTCTTGGCCTCTGAAAAGTATGTGCTGACGCGTTTCGACCTTCGTGGTGGGACCAGGAGCTATTTGGTAGAAGGTCTTCCTCAGGGCTGGGGAAACTTTGGTAGGACACTGAAATGATATAATGCAAAGCGAAAGGATGTTATGTAGTGTAAGTTAAAAGCTCTGTACTGTGTTGAATCTTGTTGTGTTCCTAAAAAAATATATATACATACCAAAACTATTGATGGAGCAAGGTTTCATATAAAAAGAAGCTTGCTCGTATGCAATCCTCTCGAATAACGTAACATTGTAACCAACCTGTCTGTGAATACTAATTTTGCATCACATTTTACATAACGTATCTAGGGGAAGCTTTTCTATGTGCTTTACCAATAAGTAACCAGAGTGTCCTAAATTGGCCGCAAAAAAACCAGCGGGAATTCTTCTGTGCATGCGTTTACTACATCTACGTAGTATGACGTCTTCTGTCGCTTGGGGGAAAGCTTTACAACTGCGCAATAGCTTTTAGTATGGCTGCTCGAAACCTTCGCACTAAAGCACATGCTACACTGAAACTAACTTATGCAAGTTTTACTAAGCTATTAATGCAAAAGATTATTAAGTAAATGGGGTTAGAGTAGAAGTAGGTGGTATACAGTAAATTCATTTAATTTTGTATTCTAACGTGTTCTTCTCTGACTTTATTAATAGCTCATATTTGGGCCTCAGAGGGTGACCACGTCTTTGATTCCTTGTGGCAACTACGCATTCGCCCCATCTGCTTGTCCTGAGACCAATGAAGTCATTGGGTGACTGCCAAACCCTAAGCCCAAAAAGGACATGGGAAGAACAACTTCGGACCCTACAAGAGGAAGAAGATGAAACATTGTATTACAGATTTATTGATCTACATATGAAATGCTTGTGGGAATAAAGCTTGTGGGTATTAAAATTAAGGGGCGGGGAGCTAGACAATAGAACTAAAGAAAATGATTGCACTTAGTATGGTGTGATGTCCTCACCTCACTGCTTGGCCCAATCAAATTGCGGGTGAACATGGAATTGAAACATTTGGGGGTGGATCATTCATTTGAATTGTTAGACACACTTGACCCACAAGATGCTGATGCTATGCTGAGATGCTGCCCGATTTTGCTGGAATCTGCCTGAAGAATCCAATACTAGGGACATTTGCGGAACACCGGGGAGGCACATCTAGGAAGGGGTCCGGACAAGCCTGAGCCGGAGAGAGTAGCACCACAGAGGGGTTTAACGCTGGTGTTACACTAGAAGAGGTCACCTTCCCGGTCCTGAGTCAGTCCTGTATCCTTGACACTCTGATGTCAGGGTCCTCACACCATTCTAGGTAAATATAATTGTGGGGTTAATGCTCTGTATTTGCTCTCTATTCCTTATCTCCTTAGGTACTGTCATTGCAAGAATTTAATTAATGCAAGTTGATTATAAACTAACTGTACTATTTTTCCTGATGGAGAATTCTGGTATATCTATGTGTATTCTGATTTGACTCACAAAATTATTAATTCAGATAAACTTTTAAAACTCCTTCTGAGTCTGTGGTTCTTTGAATAAAAGATAAATGTATTATTGTATTTCCTCTGTAGGACCGTACACCGAACCAATATTGAGGAGATGCAGTAGATAGGTCCCGGTATTTGGATAAGTAGAGTAGGGCAAAGAAGATCTAACATACGGAACAATTGGCCCAGTAATAGGACAATTAAAATATCTAATATATGCAATGTCCAAGATATGCATGTAATGTCTAGTGAGTGTCATGTCTAGAATGCATAAATTCATTTTTTATGTGTGTTGTTTCTTAAATATAGTAGATCAATCTTTTGATTCACATTCTAGTTTGTCTTTAACAATTCATCAAGTGTTTATGTTTCTTCATGTAAATATGTCAATGTGTTACTGTATTGTTCCTTTTTAGTGACATAATGCTTGAAATAGCCAAGTTATACGGCATATAAGTAAACTTTTGCCTATATTGGCCCCAAAGCTCTGGAATGAATTGCCGCTTGCTTTGAGAAGGTCAGGTGTGCTTCACTGTCCGCTTTTCAGAAACGGCTGAAGGCCTGGTTGTTTTAGATGCACACTCTGGCTGCACTCTAGCTGGCTTCACGCGCCGGTAAATGCCGTGTGGGTAGCTGTTGCGCTATACAAGCTTAAATAATAATAATATATTGTCAAGATTATTCCTCCCTCTGTAAGGTCAGCACATGCTCCCCATAAAAAATGACCATGAAGAAGATAAGTGGTAAGACATGGACATGACATCTGCCAAATAGAACATGCATGTTGACAGCGGAATTAAATAGTGTCTTCATCACCGAAGATCATCGTTTTCAGGGCCAAAGTGAACTCTCTTCTTTCTTATTGTTATTACTTCATAGAAGGGAGTGTAATAAATTCTAAAAACAGATAAAAAATAAAAAGGATGAAGTGACTGTTTAAGATTAGAAACAAAATCCCAGAGCAGTAACATGACGTCCTATGGGCCATATTGTTCCCAGTTGCAGACTGATGCTGACTCCCTCAAATATCCTTTTACTCGACAGTTCGCCCCCCTGGAGGAACTATTGATATTTAAAACCAACTTATGGGCGGAAATCAAGAGGAGCTGGTCTCTTTGTTTCATGAATAACTTAGCCGGTCAATATAACCTCAGCTGAGTTTGGGATAATTCCACCACCACCAATTGTGCTTTTAAAATTTGATTTATTTGAAAGCAGAACTGGTTAATCAGAAGCCTGATATTCCTAAACAGTTGGTGCTCAGTGTGAGCAGAGAGTTCAGTCTTAGATTTTCCTTCCCGGCTCCATTCAAATATCTAAGCGTTATGTATGCTTCACCTAGGTACATGAGGCTTAGATATTTCCCTATCTCTTCTTTCACCCCTTGGCTCTCAAGCTCCTCTCTATTTTCCTTTCTTTTTGCATTATTAAGACAGGTAGGGAATGCACAGAATTATATAGGCAAAACGCAATTTGGTTTAGCGATGCAAACCCTGTAGCAGAACTACTAATGTGTTCCTGTTTAAAAAAAATGTAGTAAGACATGTTGAAATAAAAATTTAAAAAAACGGCAAAAAAATAAAATATAAGCATTTTCTAATAAGCAAAAAACGTGTGGTTCACACTACCCTGTGCACATTTACACAAGTGTGTGAACGTGCTTTTGTTTTGTGTTCAGTTAGACATGAACTCAGCTGCTTATGTGGTTTGCAGAAAGAATCTTATCTACTCTCCTTCTGTCACATCCTGCTTGGGAGTGTTTAGGAAGAGCTGCAACAAAGATTCAATAATGCACAGCTTTGAAAGAATGCTGACCTGTTAACTTTACCATTAGTTCATCCCACTAATGAACTATGTATTAATATTGCAAAGTGTCTGGCTGCAGTACTTAAGCAACGATTATTTGTACAACGAGTTGTGACAAAATGACTCAGTGAAAATACTGAAATTCAAACACTTATCTGCTGCATTTTCTGAAAACACTTGAAGGAGTCTTTTCATCAACGTATCCGTGTTACAGCATGAAAAGCACCTTGGCCGTGAACACTTCTCTTGAATAAATCTTTGCGCAATCCATATAAGGAAGGGACCTCCGTTTCCCAGTAATGGCACAGGATATGTGTGGTGGGAATGTGGCCACACATCCCTGCCTTTGAGTGAGGGCTGAGAGAGTATAAAACACCCAGGTGTCCACAGAGAGACATCTTCTGGCTCTCCCAGAGTGACCGAGAACGCCTCCTGCTTCACCTGAGAGTGCCCAGAGACAGCCAGATCGCTCATCTAGAAGGCCAAGCTGCTGCTTCATCTGACGGTGACCAAAGACTGCCAGGGTATTGTATTATGTAGTAATTGCATGTATATAGCGCTTACTACCCCAGACGAGGCGCGGATGCGCTTTACACCTGGCAGCATGCTGCCCCGGAACCAAAGGCTAGTGGTTAGACAAGTGTCAGTGGTTCTTGTTCGCTCCTGGGATGAATCTAGGGTGCTGAAGCAAACCCTTCAAGGCATTCTTTCCAGTTTCTTTGTGGTAGATTAAATTAATAAAAGGAGTCTCTGTGCGCTCATTATTGGGGCGGGGCGGGCGGGTGCTTGCTGGGGTTAGTAGATGAGCTTGGGGTGTTTGGGTATTGTCAGGTGGCAGGGGTGTGAGTTTCAAAGAAGGAGAGATTGTGAGCTTTGATATTAGCTGTGGTCAATATTTTGAAATACAATCTTTGAGATTACGCCTGTTTGACAGAAAGAAAACAACAAGACCCATTGAGACGTTCGACACAGTCAGTTTTTCTGCCGGATTTAGAAATATAGAGGATGCTTTTTGAGTCAGATTGCAATTTGAAGATGCAAGACTATAAAAAGAAGATGCATAATTTGCATATGAACATAGTAGAATTATTGGGTACTTTTGGTAACCATTAGGATCAAGCAAACAGTCTGTCCACTGTAAGGCTACCAGCAAGGTCAGATGATCGGCTAATGTATTGGAAGCAAGAGGTAATGGCAGGACACCTACACCGGGAAACACCAGGGGCTTAGAGTCTGCTGAAGGAAGGAGTAACCTCAAGATCATAGCAATGTGAGATAAATCTTTGGGTAACTAATGCACACAGAAAGAAGGAGATACTCTAAATGCTGGAGTGGATGTGTTGTGATGTTCTTCCTCAAGTTTGGCTCACAGTATTAATCACAAAGGCACTGAGAGATCCATTTTAGATGCCCCTGGTTGTGGCGTGGCACAAGATGAAGTGTACTGCCTGAATGGTTTGAGGGTGAAAAGACAGACACTAAAGTGAAGAGGATGGTGACTGGGCTCCTTTTAGAAATTAAAGTCCTTTTAGAGTTTGTTAGTGAGGGGACGCTGCTGAAACTTCCTGAAGCACTGCCCTTTGGTAGGTGGTGGGGGTGAGACTACAGTCTATTTGTGAAGGTGAAGGAGACCCTCAGCCTTTTGTCTTTCTTGATCTCAGCCAAATGCAAAAACCCACATCTCTTAGTGCATACTCCAGGACTGTGACAGTCTTTATTATACAAAGTCTGTAGACCTGGTAGGAAAGGTCATTTACATTCTATCACAGGTGAAGCTGCTTTGTCAGTTATAAATTAGATTCACGTTGTGCAACAAAGAGAAGAAAACAATATAGAGCATGTTATGTTATATTGATTTGTATAGCTCATTAATCACGCGTATCCAGGCAGGTGTGTAGGTTTGTGGTCCCCAAGGTGCTTATGTGTTTAGCCTCTTGTGGAACTCAAGCAGTGAGGAGGAGTCTGATGTGTTGAGGCTGTTTGTTGTCTTGGGTGTGATGTGGGAGAAACAGCAAGCTCCAGTTTTGCTTTTGAGGATGCAGGGACAGTTGGAAATGAGAGTCAGTTGGCAGGGTATGCCCAGACGTTGGTCCCTTGCTCACTATGCCACTGGATTCAAGCTAGCCTGTATAATGAAGAGTGTTACTCACAAACCGGTCCCAGGAGGCTTGTTTCCGGTTCAGGGAAGACCTGGCTTGGCAGTTCAGGCTGGACTGTTCCCATGAGGCACAGGGTCAAGACTGATTTGCATATGGCTGGGTCTGAACTGAGGTGGCAAAGTGAGCTAAAGAATGATGATGGATTCAACCCAGATCTGTGACTGGGGGTGAGTGTCTGAAAAGTTTTAGTGTTCCATCCATCATCTCCTTGTGTTTGCTTTGGAAATGAGAGTGAGGCAGGGCATAGGTGACTGGGGAGTTGGTGAAAGTATATGCGGCTGTTCAGGAATTCTAGTCCTGTGCTGTGTCTGCCTTTGAAAGTGTGCACAAGATGTTTGAATTGGCTCCACTCAGTGAAGCTTCCTGAGGTGTGGTTTAATGTGGGTGCAGCTTGGGAGCTCACGTATGAGTCCTGCAGTGGTGTTCTGGATGGTCTGGAGTCTGTAGGAAGTGTTTTGAGAGTCTGACATAGAGAGTGTTGCAGTAATCCAGCAAGCTGGTGATGAGTGCTTGCATGATGGTCCATCTGGTGTTCTGAGGCAACCAGGAGCCCCCACGGACCCCCTGCCCACCACACATCTACCACAGAACCGCTGCCGCCATAGCACCTGAACTATGCCAGACCATTAACACCTCCTTCAAATCCGTAATTTTCCCTGATGACTGGAAGCCGGCAGTGGTCAAACCCCTCCTCAAGAAACCCTCGGCTGACTTGACGGACCTGAAAAACTACCAGCTCAATTCTCTCCTTCCCTTCGCAGCCAAAGTCATCGAGGGATTCGTCAACGCCCAGCTGACCACCTTCATCGAAGAGAACACCATCCTCAACTCCTCCCAATCCGGATTCCGCAGCAACCACAGCAACGAGACCGCCCTCCTCGCCACCACTGATGACATCTGCATGCTACTCGAACAAGGCCACACAGCGGCCCTCATCCTAATAGACCTCTCTGCAGCGTTCGACACCGTCTCCCACCACACTCTTGCCGCCAGACTCCACGACAATGGCATGTGGGGAACCGCCCTCGACTGGATCCGCTCCTTTCTCACCGGCAAAACCCAAAGGATCAGATTCCCACCCTTCCTCTCCGAACCCACAGAGAACAACTGCGGAGTACCCCAAGGATCCTCGCTCAGCCCCACGATCTTTAACATCTAAATGGCCCTCCTCGCCACCATTTTTAAACAGCATGGGCTCAGCATAGTATCCTATGCCGACGAAACCCACCTCATCCTCTCCCACACGAAGAACCACGAAGACACCAGACTCAGCTTCCAGGAAGGAATGAAAGATGTCGCAGCCTGGATGAGCAACAGCTGCCTTAAGCTCAATTCGGAGAAGACAGAGGTCCTTGTCCTTGGATCCTCCTCCACTGCCTGGGACAATACATGGTGGCCTTCCACCCTCGGAAACCCATCCACTCCATCAGACCACGCCCAAAACCATAGCATCATTCTAGACTACTCCCTCACCATGACCCGCCAGATCAACACGTTGCCTCCACCTGCTTCAACTCCCTCCGCATCCTCCACAAGAGTTTCAGGTGGATCCCCCCCAAATACAAAAAGACCGTCTCTTAAGCACTCATAACCAGCAGACTGGACTAAGGTAATGATCTCTGCGCCGGAATCAACAAAACCCTGCAACACAAGCTCCAAACCATCTAGAACACCACAGCCAGACTCGTCCTCGGAACCCCACGACATGAGAACATGACCCAGCACCTACGAGACCTCCACTGGCTCCCATCGAAAAGAGAATAACCTTCAAGCTACTCACCTATGCCTACAAATCCCTCCACAACATCGGACCCAAATACCTCAATGAAAGAGTCGCCTTCCACGTACCCAAAAGGAACCTCCGCTCTGCCGACCTCACCCTGGCAGAGACTCCACGCATCTGCAGAACCAGAGTAGGTGGAAGAGCCTTCTCCTACATGGCAACAAAGACCTAGAACGAGCTCCCAGTCAACATCAGACGCTCCCCCACTCTGCACACCTTCAGGAAGAGCCTCAAGACCTGCCTCTTTGGCTGACCCGGAGCTGCACCCCCTCTCTCCCCCCACAGCGCCTTGAGACCCTCACGGGTGAGCAGCTCGCTTGAAAAACCCCTGATTGATTGACTTGAAGATTTTTCAAAGCAAGCGTAGGATGTGGAAGCAGGAGGTATGCTCCGTGTTGACATGTTGAGCATGTAGTCTAGGATAATCCCTACATTTCTTGCGTGGACTGTGGGTGTTGTTCCTAGCTCCAACAGCCACCAGGTGGAGTCCCATGGTGAGGTCTTCTTGCCAAAGGCCAGCACTTCTTTCTTGTCGGAGTTGAGCTGCAAGCAGTTGGTTCGCATCCAGTCTGCTCCTATGGTCATGCAGTTGGTGAAGTTGGTTCTGGCGGTGGTTGTTTTCTCCGTCATGGGAAGGATGAGTTTGGTGTCATTGGTGTGGGAGATGATGGTGATGTCTTGTGAGCTGATGATGTTGGCCAGTAATGTCATACATGTTGAAAAGGGTGGGGCTGAGGGACAATCTCAGTGGGACTCTGCATCTCAATTTCTTGGTCTCTTATGTGAAGGGTGGCAGCCTGACCCTTTGGTTTCTTCTGGTAAGGAAGGAAAAGATTCATTTGAGAGCGGATCCTTGTATGCCAAGGAGTCTTTTGTTGAGGGTGTTATGGGAGACAGAGTCCTAGGCCAAAGAGTGGTCGAGCAGGATGTGGGCTGCGGTTTCTCCTCGGTCCAGGATGATTCAAATGTCTTTGGTGGTCCGATTTGTGCTGTCTTGGTGCTGCGGTTCTTTCTGAATCTTTATTGAGTGTTGTCTAGAAGAAGGTGAAGTTTGAGGTGGGTTGCGAGTTTCTTGTTGAAGGCCTTCTCAATCACTTTGGCTGGATAGGGAAGCAGGGAGTTGGGTCGGAATTTGCTCAGTTGATTCGGGTTGACTGTGTGCTCCTTGAGGAGGACGTTGATTCCTGCAAGTTTCCATTCATCCGGGAAAGTGGGGTTTTTGATGGAGATGTTGATGATGTGGGTCAGGATGGTGCTGATTGGTGATTTCCCCAGCTTGTAGATGTGGTGCGGGCATGGGTCCATTGGGGCAAATGTGGGGTTTGTCCGCACAATTTCTGGTGAGGGTTATCCATTTGGTAAGGTAGCCATCTTGGGTGGTGGTGGGTAGGTTAGCAATGAGTTCTCTGCATAGTTGCTGCAGATGTTTGCAAATTTGCTATGGGAGTTAATAATGAGATGTTCCAAAGACATTAACCGATTTAAAAAAACACTACAGACCTTCATCCTGCCTGGTGCAAAGGTTAAGAGAGCAATATAAGAAGAGTTAGATGACAGGAGCGCCCAACCACTCATTGTGTTCTAATGTGCCATATTCTGAGTACAAGTTGGTGTCTCTGGTGAGCAAGGCATGGAGACTGCTTTAGTGGCTTTGATTAACACAGTCTGACTGAAAAAAGAGAGGCTCGACAAGAATTGGGTTAGAAGATATAATGTCACCCAGGACAAAAGGCAGGAGGATACAAGGAATTAAGTGGGGCTGGTGGGGAACAGTGAAACTGTGCGAGCATGTGGATGTCCCTGTGATGAGCACAGATTCATCAAAATGCATGTGGATAGAACACCATCCCTTCTTTAACGACAATACAAACTTAGAATTCTTTAACCCTAAATGCAAGAAACTGATTCAGCACCTACAAGTCATCAGAGCTATAAGAACAATATGAATAGTGAACAGACTCCATCAAAGGTTTTCCTAAAAAGGTTTTTTTTATTCACAATGTTCTTATTCTTTTTAAAAACTTTTCTTCTCTGAATTTCAATGTAGCCAATGCGCTTCGTCCCTAAGCAGAGACTTCCTCAGTGCTTGTTAAGGTAATTGCACTCATGTAGACTAGAAATTTCAAGAATCTAAGGGGCATATCATCAAGGCGGCGCTATGAAATTATCGCCGCTTTTGCGTCCGTTTTCGGGCGAAAAGCGGCGATAATTTCATAGCCTTATCAGCAAAGACACGCTATCGCGTGTTTTGCTGACTTAGCGCCCGTTACAACAACGTCCAGCTTTGCATCGCTAATGAGATGCAAAGTGAGCGTAACACAGAGATAGTTCTAGGAAAATGTCGCTAAGCGACATTACTCCTATTATCAACCTGCACGCTAACCTGTGCAGCGATGATGAAAGGAGCGCTAACCGCGCTCATCGCAGGTTTCTTTACACCTGCTTTTCCTTTGACTAAACAATGTTAGACAATGGGTGGTGGATTATAGGGCTGAGACCACCCAGCCGTATCAACAAGGTAACCGCTGTGCCTGTGCGTTTATCGCTGGATTTCCAGCGATAATCACACCTTTTTGCAACTATTGCTGGTTTGTTTATCGCAATCGAGATAAGTGTCGCTGATAGCACGCTATCTCGGCGATATCAACCAGCGATAGCCGGCAATAATGATCCTAGCGCTAAGTGCGCTTAGCGATAATTATCGCCGGTTGTTGCTGATATGCCGCTTAGTGTCTCAAAGTAATGGCCAATAAATGTGGAGAAATGTGATAGCTCTACCAGAGTAACAGATCTATTGTTTCACTTGTGCAGGGTGCCAATTGTATTGCAGCACATCGTCTTGGCGTGTGAAATGTCAAGATCCAATCACTAGCAATGTCTCCATCTTATTAAATTTAACCTAGTCTTGGCCTCAAGACCTGTGTGTATCAGAGCTCACATATGGCGTAATGTGGCAGGAACCCGAATTCAAAGAGAAATAAAAGAAGATTGAAAAGATTGTGATAAAAAGATTTGATGGAGTCTGTGCACTATATCAGTTAAATTGTTCTTATATATCTTATGATGACTGATGGATGCTGAAACATTTTCTTGCAATTAATCTATGGAGTTTTAGTCCTGTGTGAAAGATTAAGTGACTGGTCTTCCAGATCCGTGCACCACTCTCTTTGGGGCATATTATCAAGCCAGGCGATAAATTTATCGCCGCTTTAGCGGCAGAAAACTGCCGCTAAAACGGCAATAATGGGCTTGATAATATGCCCTATGGAATTCCAATTGAAGCCCATGTTAGACGTCCTTCACATTTAACATGGACTTCAATTGGAATTCCATAGAGCATATTATCAAGCCCATTATCGCCGTTTTAGAGGCAGTTTTCTGCCGCTAAAGCGGCGATAATTCTATTGCCTGGCTTGATAATATGCCCCTTTGTACTTGGATAATTCATTAGATGATAGTGATAAGTGTGATTGTAGTTGCCTCAGAATCTTCTTGAACATTCTGTAACCCTTTTTATCAACTGCATTTCCCAAAGTCTATTATTGTAAATATTAAAAAACACTTGTGGAAAATACTCCACCCTATTCCAACAAACATGTAACGAGGGCCTATGTTGTTGTTATAACATATATTACTGTTTTTCAAGTAGTCCATGGCCCTCATTTCAAATTTAGGGCTAAAACAGAAAAACAGAAATAAAATAGCCTACTGAAAAAATCCTATTTAAAAAAATGTGTTTCACCAAACACGTGGTTGGGGGTTTTAGAGGACTTGCTGGGGGCTTTGACCAGGCAAAAGCCCTTCACCGGCTTTGGTAGTATTATTGCCTTGATATTCGTAATGTGCATTCCTTTTCAGCAAATGAGCAAAGCAGATTTAAAATCAATCTTTGAAATAGATTTTCCTCATCAATATTCCAGCTCTGGCAGTGCTTCAGATTTAGGCTGCGTAGATTAATATGAACCTTTTATGAAGCCAAACCTTTTGTCAACCAAAAATTCATTTTCCATAGCCTACGCATCTCAACTATATCCAGAGTCAACATCAGTGACCACCACCTCTTCTGCGTTTCATGGGATTGACACACATCTCCTCTCTTCCAGTAAAGCCCTTACTCCGGGCTCTAGCGCCGGATGCACCTGGTCCAGATACTTACCTCTTACCTGGAACCGGGACGGAAGTATAACCGGTTAAGAGGTGAGATGCCTCTTCTCCCATCCCTTTCCTCCACCTATTCATGTCCAGTAGTACAACTAACACACATATTCTCTATTACAGTGAAGCCCTAACTTGTACTCCACCGTGCTCCCCATTTCGGACCCCTCCGATTGGCTAATGAATACTTACTGTCAATAGTCAACCGGGAAGGAGGTACAACCGGCAGAGAGGTGAGATACTTTCCTCATCTCGCTTTCTCCACTCCACGCACCAAAGATGTCGACAAAATCCTTATCCTCTGTCTCCTCATTTGTCATTACACTTAAATCTTGATCTCCTTCCCATTGCCATAAAGGTAGGATTTTGCTACTTGGATCGGTGATTTCACCTCACGGCTTCACTGATCAGCTTAAATTGCGACTGGTCGCCACGGGTCGTGATCCCAGTTCACTTGTGGACCTGTCCTTACTCTCACTCTGTGCTCACGAGCGCTCTCTCCTCTACACTGATATGTTCAGCTCTTTCCCCACCTCGCTATCCTGAGTTCCCTTTTCTCACTAATCCTCTTCCCTTCTCCCTCTCCCTCTCCACAGTCCTTCTGCAATCTATTTCTTATTTTTCTCTCTAACTTATCACAGCACCGGTTTTGTGTCACAGATCTATGCAATGCACAGTAACAATGTGTTATTTTCACTCATGGTCACGATGACTGTATGACCATTCACCGGGTACCCGCACCTGACATGTAGTTGCATATTCTGGTGTAAACATAAACTATGATGTCACTTAGGGTGCTCACTCGCTAACACTGGTCGCCTTGTACAGTATTATCATGTGTTTACTGTCGGGTCATATTGACTTAGACATTGTTCTATTACATATCCTTTCAGCCCTGAAGAAGTCTCGGGGTACTTCCCCAGACGAAACATGTGTTGGCTGGGCAATCGTTCAGAATTAAAGAAGAACACAAAAGCTCCTGATTGTTTAATGTGATTTCTACTACAGGTTTGCACAGTGAATGTCCACTTGTGTTAACGTATGACACAGAGTAAATACTAAACTGCTAAATATAGATTTGTGCACAGGCCCTTAGTAATCCTTCATGAGGAGACAAGCTTGTGTCAATCAAACGTACACTGTCATTTCATATTAACCAGATGCCCATTTTTAATCATTACAGAATAGCCTGCGAGTCCAGCTGCTGCTTCTCCTGAGGGCGATCACGTCTTTCAGGTCACACCGTCTAAGAGACACCCGCTTGTGCTTCACCTGAGAGACACTCACAGCGCCTAGCACCAGAGTCTGCTGACTTTAAGCGCTTACAGAAAGGTCCATCATGAGCACTATTCACTTCTTCGCTGAAGAGGGCTGCCAGGGCGCATCTTCTGTGGCTGTCCAACAAGACCTATCAGATTTGTCATCAGTTGGATTCCTGAAGCGGGCCAAGTCAATGAGAGTGAGTGGAAACCCCTGCGTCGTCTTTAAAGAGAAGGACTTCAAGGGGGAGTTTGAGCTCTTCCGGGAGGGGGATCACGATTCTCTGGGAGAATTTAACAAAGAGATCTCCTCAGTGCGCATTGTGAAGGGGGGGCTGGGAGATCCAGAAATCACCGTCTATGAGCACATCAATTATAGAGGCAAAGAAAACACCCTAAAATCGCCTACCCCAAACCTGGATCCTTATGAAATGAATAACATGATCTCTTCTCACAAAGTTAAGAAGGGAGCCTGGCGTATCTACGCGGACGAAGACTACGAGGGCGCCTGCATCGTGACCCTGGCTGGAGACGACCTGCCCGACTATCGCAGCATCTGCTTTAACGACAAAGCCAGCTCCCTGAAGCCTTACAAAGTGTGATAAGAGTTTCGGGGACATGCCCTGATTGGCCAGCTCCCTCGTGTCTGCCATTCACTTTACTTCACATGTTCCACATGGCAATCATCAGAATTTCTTCTCCATTGATTCCAGAATTTTAACTGAGCTGTTTTCAAAATCTCTCTCCTCATCTCTCTATTCACCTGAACAGCTGGACAAGGTGTATACGCTTCTGCCTCACCTGTTTCAATCATCTGCATGAAATAAAGCAGCATTCACAAAAATCCACCTCTCATGTTGTCTGTGTGGTCTGTAGACCTGTCTGCTGAACTGCAGCCCACTGCAGAAAGACTTGTGGTTTACTGTACACTGAAACTGTGCTGTCTCCATCTAGTGCTACAACCTAACTTGGGGGTGAAACGGGGAAGGCTGGTATCAAAATGTAGCTACAGCTGCGTCCTCAAATAAAAGGCGCTTTCTTAGTATGGCCATTAGTGAGTTCCCTGAAAAAATACAATGATCATTAACAGTCTAATGTAGGTTGTATGCACTTCTGTGTTGTATGTGAGAGGTCTGTGGACTAATGAGGGATGGAAGTAGAATAGACACACATGCATGCACACACACATACACACACACACACACAACACATGCACACACAAACACAAACAAGTGACGCACAAATGACAAATACACATCCAATCCAAACCTAACACAAATGCACACCCTTTATTTACTAGGTGATGACATGGCTGCACGGCTCCCTTTTTTCTCCCTCCGCCTCCTCTTTACCTTACACATTTTGTCCAATCCCACCAACAGGCTCACTGATTGTGGTTGCATTACATCCACAGAACATCCACAGAACATCAACACACAAAGAACTAGTACATATGAAGTTCATACACTTATTACCTGGACTGTCAAACCCACACAACCTCTTCACAATTCTTAGGGACAAAGCCTTTGAATGTACTCACTGCACAGAGCTCCAGATCAGGGCACACAGTCAACTCACAGGAACCTTTATACACACACACCAAGCTCTCCCTTTTTAAGTAGCGCTAAGGCCCACATGCTACCACTGTCAGACTACACCCTCCTAATGAACTCATCACATGCAGCGCAGGTGTGCAGGGCCTGGGACTTGAGCCCTAAAGACATTGGGTATATTTACATGAAAATAGCTCAGAGTAGTGCCGCAAGCAATTTCACTGCCCTGAGCTGTATCATTTTGAAAACACAGGGATGCGCTGTATGAACAAGAATATGGCACATCCCTGTGCTCACCCCTGCACCGGTGATAAGAAAGCTGCCTGCACCAATGCAGGCCCCCTTTCAGCATGGCGAAGGGGTGCCTGCATTGCAGGATGATTGTATTTGTGCAGGAAGGGACACCTACCGGCACAAAAACAATCATTCCTGGTGCTTTGCTCCTTCTATGTGTGCTGCAGAATGCAGCACCCGTAGAAAGAGCAAACAACGAGGACAAATGGAGTATTTCTCCTGGTTGCGCCACTCTAATGCCTCCTTTTGAAAGGAGTTTGTCTTTGGCCCTGCCTCAGATTTACAGATCCTTGTAAATCTGGAGCAGTGTCATAAAGCCATGGGTGTGACGTGGAAACCCACAACAACACCTATTGCACGCCCCTTTGCCGAAGAAAACTGCTTTGCAGAGGGTTATATTTACAAGGCTGTGTTACTCCACGCTAAGTGGCTTAGCGAGGCCTTGTAAATATGGGCTAGCAAAGAGCACCACCGGAGCGTCACAAAAGTGACTTTCCAGAGACACTAGGGGCTTGTAAATAGGCTCCATTGTGTCATCAAGAAACTCGAGGCGCTACTTGAAATAACAACAGCTCACAATGTCAACCAAGGAAACTTCTCCGCGAGCCTGAGCCTGGCCATAATCCCCAAAATCCAAAAGACACGAAGTGGGGGCAGCTCCTTTTCTCATTGCATAGCCAGGCTCTGGAAGACCCTTCCCCTGCAGTTCAGAGACCCACCATCTTACCTTTCGAAAGCACCTGAAAACCTGGCTGTTCCAGAACATCAACCTGTCAGCGCACTCCTCTGCACGCTCGGCTGCTAGCGCTGGGATGCCTTAGGGTAGCTATGCACTTAAGAAATGTTAACTAATAATAATAATAATTACTTTCACAGATCTCACTGTACATTTTAACTAGACCTGGGCAACATTTCTATTACACACGAGTAATCAGAGTACGACATTTCTGAAATTATATGATTGCACCAGCTTGAGGAACTAAGAGTCATTTGGGGCACAAATTCTTCCACAGGAGCACAGGAGCAATGAACTCACTGAGAGGGAGTGGATGCTGACTTCTGCTGTTTGTGTACTGTAGCATTTAGTACTATTTTGTTACTGCAAAATGTACTCTTTAGCCCATTTCGCATGCAAGAGTGCATCTTGCACTACAAAAATAGCTCTAAATGCTGGATTATGCTTCTCACAGAAAATACTCATTGTTATGAGTGACTGGGAGGTAATTACACATAGTTATGCTAGAGAGGATTATGCAAGTTACAACCACCCCTAATTTTAACATGCACACCTAACTGACACTCATATGCATAGAGGTTTCGAGAGAGAGGCAACTCTAAATCATTACTACCAGTTGTAGCCACACGATGTTGCACTTAGGGCCTGAGTTAGTTGTTGGCGTGCACACCGCCAGCCTGCGGCGGCGCCGTTAGGGAAAATGCTGACAACCAGGCGGCATCTCGGCTGCCATTTTATGATATCACTGCAAGGCAGGCGGTGTGCCTGCGGCGCAGTTATGGCGGCAGACTGCTGCGACTCTTCTTAAGAGCCGCAGCCAATTTCAGCCATGCTAAAATGCATCTGGGTGGTCTGGTGCACTGTTTCCCTGTAGCACGGTCTGCAGGAGCAACAGAGCGCGCAACCGTGCAGATGGCATGGGGGCATACATAGGTGTCATCCTGATGGCGGTGCCCATGTTGGCACCACCACCATTGACTGCCGCCCTCCCCACCGCTACCGCCATGGGAGCTCAGATCTGGCCGTGGAGGCTATCTTGAGTTGGTCAGATGGTGGTCTCAGAGCCTGCATCTTAATCAGCCCATCGGACTGCCAGGTATGTGGGCAGTTGGACCGCCAGGTATGCAGGTGGTCAGAGCACCAAGTATGTGGGTGGTCAGACTGCCAAAAAGTGATGGCGGGCCCAGGACCACCAACAACTAAATCAGGCCCTTAGTCTCAGCCCACTCTTATTGTTATTGTCCTTTGCTTTTTGAAAAGATGCTTTCTTTTTTCTTCACTATCAAAATTCTTCTTCCCTTGGTTTGGCTCTCCCATGAAAGACAAAGAGCACTATTAGAGTTGTCACTTTCCAAAAGCAACAGTAGAAGTTTGTCTTTATTACTTTCTCAAGACTTGAAGCAGATGTCGAGCCTGAAACCTTTTCTGGGACACCACTCTCAGAGCCTGCACGGCCAGCTGCAAACAGATGGGATCAGGTGGAGAGCCATGCTCTGTTCAGGTGGACAACTTCCTCCCAGTGATGACAAACACTCAAGTGAAATAAAATTAAAATAATGCATAGACATGCCAGCACACATGGTTAAATCATGTGTCACACCGTATCTTCACACAGTCAAATGTTAAAGAGCTGATATTTCAGTGACCACAAAGTGAGCTGGACACTCCTGTATAGAGTGGGCTTGCAGCAGATTGTATGACATAATTTCGAAAGACAAAAATTCGACCTACAAAAATATCGCAACAAAAATATCGTGGTCAAGAATATCGACATCCTATCTACAACATGGTAAGTACAAAAATATCGATAATTTAATATCGATGTCAAAAATATCGTAATTCAAAAATATCGGTTTTTTTTTAGTTTAAAAATATATGTAAAATAAACCAAATAATACTTATAAATCAAAGAAACATAATTAAATATATTGTATAATATGTAAAATTTATAATAAATATATATAATTAAATGAAACTTTAATTAAACATATATATAATATATAATATATACACTTACTTAATAATTACTTTTAATAATAATTTCTATAACATATAAATTATTAAATATTTATTTAAATTACCAATACATCTATACACATAAAAC
Source organism: Triturus cristatus (assembly GCF_964204655.1). NCBI lineage: Eukaryota > Metazoa > Chordata > Amphibia > Caudata > Salamandridae > Triturus > Triturus cristatus. The sequence goes on along the minus strand of NC_140582.1, from coordinate 1,196,325,069 downwards.
AATAACATTAATAAATATTAAATAATTACATATAGCAAATAATAATCAATAATTTTAATTTGAATAATTTTTATTATTAATTATATATTACAATAGCTAAAATATTACAAAACATATTTAATATCAGACACAATAAAACTACTAGTCCAACTTCAACAAAAACAACAGTAAGGAAAATGTTGGATAGCGTAGGGGTAAAAATATCTATTCCAACTCCCGAGAGTGCAACAGTAGGGAAAACATTGGATAGCGTAGGAGTAAAAATTACTATTCCAACTCCAAAGAGTGCAACAGTAGGGAAAGTGTTGGATAGCGTAGGGGTAAAAATTACTATTCCAACTCCAGAGAGTGCAATAGTAGGGAAAATGTTGGATAGCGTAATGGTAAAAATTACTATTCCCACTCCAGAGAGTGCAATAGTAGGGAAAGTGTTGGATAGCGTAAGGGTAAAAATTACTATTCCCACTCCAGACAGTGCAACAGTAGGGAAAACGTTGGATAGCGTAGGGGTACAAATAACTATTCCAACTCCAAAGAGTGCAACAGTAGGGAAAACGTTGGATAGCATAGGGGTAAAAATTACTATTCCAACTCCAGAGAGTGCAATAGTAGGGAAAGTGTTGGATAGCGTAAGCGTAAAATTTACTATTCCCACTCCAGAGAGTGCAATAGTAGGGAAAGTGTTGGATAGCGTAAGGGTAACATTTACTATTCCCACTCCAGAGAGTGCAACAGTATAGAAAACGTTGGATAGCATAGGGGTAAAAATAACTATTCCAACTCCAAAGAGTGCAACAGTAGGGAAAACATTGGATAGCGTAGGGGTAAAAATTACTATTCCAACTCCAGAGAGTGCAATAGTAGGGAAAGTGTTGGATAGCGTAAGGGTCAAATTTACTATTCCCACTCCAGAGAATGCAATAGTAGGGAAAGTGTTGGATAGCGTAAGGGTAAAAATTACTATTCCAACTCCAGAGAGTGCAACAGTAGGGAAAACGTTGGATAGCGTAGGGGTAAAAATTACTATTCCCACTCCAGAGAGTGCAATAGTAGGGAAAGTGTTGGATAGCGTAAGGGTAAAAATTACTATTCCCACTCCAGACAGTGCAACAGTAGAGAAAAGGTTGGATAGCGTAGGGGTAAAAATTACTATTCCAACTCCAAAGAGTGCAACAGTAGGGAAAGCGCTGGATAGCGTAGGGGTAAAAATTACTATTCCAACTCCAGAGAGTGCAACAGTAGGGAAAGCGCTGGATAGCGTAGGGGTAAAAATTACTATTCCCACTCCAGATAGTAAAACAGTTGGGAAAGCACTAGATAGCATAGTGATTCTATTAACATTATAACCAATTTAATAATTTCTTATTAAAAAATTGCATGTTAACAATGTTTTAAAAAAAAAAATATTATTAAATACCAATTATGTAAAATAAATATTTAAATAAATAAATTTTAATTACATCCCACACTATTCCCCCTTTAACACACAACACACTACACATAAAAATTCACATAATTAATTTAATTATGAATTAATCACTTAATAAAATTAAATCACCAATTAATTACTAATTAACAATTAATTAATTAACTATAACAATAAAGAAATATTATTAATAAACTAATTATAATTTATATAATTAACAAAATAATAAAGTAATTTTACAATTAATAATTAATTAAAAATTAATTAATCTATTAATCACATTAATTACCAATTATTAATTGATTACAAATTAATTAATCATAAATACCAATGAAACAATACATATTAATTCATTAATTATAATTACATTACTTCCCACCCTATTCCCCTATAAACCCACAACCCACTACACATTAAAATTCACATAATTAATTTAATTATCAATTAATCACTTAATAAAATTAAATCATCAATTAATTACTAATTAACAATTAATTAATTAACAATAAATAAATATTAATAATAAACTAATTATAATGTATATAATTAACCAATTAATAAAATAATTGTACAATTAATAATTAATTAACAATTAATTAATCAATTAATTACCAATTATTAATTAATTACCAATTAATTAATCATAAATACCAATTAAACAATACATATTAATTCATTAATTATAATTAAATTACTTCCCACCCTATTCCCCTATAAACCCACAACCCGCTCTGATACTAAAACGCTAAATTAAATGTAAAATAATTATAAATCTCTAAACATTTATTTTTAAATGTATTAAAATACATTACAATAATCTTTAACATACAAATAAAATACATATTAAATGACATTACACTAAATAAATATCGATATTATTGACATCGAAATTTTTACTTACGATATTACTTACATCGATATTAATTACTTCGATATTATTTACTTCGATATTACTTACCTTGGGATCGATATTCTGTCCATCGATATTCTTGACTTCGATATTCTGTACCTACGATATTAAAAACACGATATTATTGTAGGTCGAAATTTAAAACTCGATATTTTGGCTAACCACCCTTGCAGCTTGGGTGTGGAGGCTTCACACAGTGCACATCCATTACCAGTATCACAAGCTCCCCGGATGTGTCTTCAAAAACGCTTGTGTGTCTGCTTTTGGGCAGGCGCGGAGGGGGTTCAAATAAAAATAAAACTAATGGTCATTAAACACACTTCCAACCCATCTACAAGTATTTCCAAAGTTCTGGGGGCAGATTTACTATGATTTTGCATCACGGTTGCATTGTTTTTGTGATGTAAATTCATTTTTGGTATATATCAAGAAACGCAAAGCCACTTTGCTTGCCTTTCCGTGGTTTGGTAAAGTACCAAACTGCATAGTGCTGCCTTGTGTTACCTTTCATTGTGAAGCATTCCATGGGTGGAGCATGGATATTTCCATGCGTTCACCCATACATTTTGGCACATTCACAGATTTACAAAAGCTAGTAAAACTCACAATGCGTCAAATGCCATGCCTTCCACAGTTTATTTATTTATTTATTTTATGAGTTTTATATAGCGCTGGCCAGACCCGGAGGTATCTGAGCGCTTTACAAGAGTATCAACAGAGGTACAATAAATTACACAAAGTTACACAATAAAAACAGGGGGTAAGGACATGAGAATACTCGAGGATGGCAAACGAAGATGCTAGGTGAGGGAACAAAAAGCAGTGTGATAGCAGTAAAAGCGGCAGAGAATAGGAGACAAGAACAATCTATGGGGCAGGGGAAGGAAGAGGGGAACAGAAAGAAAGGGAAAGGAAGGCAGATAAGGACAGGAAAGTGAGAGGGAAACAAAATGAGAGAGGGAAAGGAAGGCAGATAAGGACAGGAAAGTGAAAGTGAAACAAAGCGAGATAGGGAAACAGAGATAGTAACGAGTTCGACAGCAAGGAGTAGGTCAGAGGCACAGGGGAGATGATAGAAAGGTCGCCCGGCTGGGACAAAGGAAGAGGTCAGAGATCGCTAAGATGGCGGATCAGGTATGAGCGAGTAAAAGAAGCAAGTCACAAAATGGCAGAGAGCACAAGGGCCCAAGTCCGAAAGTCAAAGCGAAAAACATTCCCAGAAACCCCAAGAGCAAATTTAGCAGTGGGCTACCCGAGGGGGAAAAGGGCCAGAAAGTCAGGAGGGAGAAAGGCAGTCGGCTCCAAAGTCACGGCCACACCGTCCATGAGCAACGGCTCGGGGCACCGGGGGCAACTGATGGAGCGCGGGTTACCAGCTCTGGTCACACATACACCTAATACTCACCTGGGCCCAAACCACATTCATACAATAAGCTAGTAAAACCCCGCTGGCATCAATTTTGTGTAATACCTGTAACTTTGCTATTCACCTTTACCAAGTCTTACCAACTCTATAAATATTTCCTGTCCTCAATGGATCTGATTGCTGAGTTAGTTTAAGGTAGAATGGCATTTACCTCTTTACTCTGAATAACCACAGACTCAAGAAATTTTGAAAACCTTTATCTAAATTAATTTGTGAGTCAAAATTCAATTACAGTAACCACCTTCAATTTCAAGAGGCAAAGTACACAAAATAATTCATAGCAGAGCTAAAATGATCAATGATGACAGTACCTAAAAAGGGAGGAGGGAAAAAGGAAGCAGGCATAAAAGACAGATTTTGCTGATTATATTTACCTATGGTCAAAGATGAACCCAACTCCATAATAGGGGACCAGATAGAATCTTCAAGACAGGTATAAGATCGGGCAGATTCGGATCTGGAAGGGTAACTTCTTCTAATGTACAACACCAGCGTTGCACCCCTCTCTGGCACTACTCTCCTTGGGTGTCCCTTTTCTGCAATCCCTATAGATGAATAGATTATTGATCAGTATCTGGAGCTCTCGGATAGAGTTTCTGGCAGCAGCAGGGTCTGAGACAGCGTCTCGGACAGTAACTGGAGCAGTATACGCGTTGGGTCAGTGAAGAGTCGGAATGAAAGATCTGACAAGTCGGACGAGGTCTCTAGCTATCTTACCTCCATTATACTGTTTCTTGATTCGTATACCACCCCCCAATGTATCATTTTCTGTTTTCCCTTATTCTGATTGGTCAGGATGAGGAGGTGAGTTCATCCCACCACCTAAAAATAAGGTTTTCTCTATGAGCCATTGTTTTATGTGCCCGCCCCTTCATTTTCTACTTCCATAGCTTTATTCCCACATGCATTTCATATTACTCAGTAAGTTAAACCATTTTATTCAATATTGTTGCTCTCGCAGGGGTCATCAGTTGAACTTCCCAGGCTTCTTCATTCAAGGTGGACTTGGCTGAGTGACACGGGAGCCATCATTGTTTCTGGCCAGTCTCTATGCGCACGTGCACAGTTCAAGGGAGGTAGGGATTCCAGTCACCCTCCGAGGCCCAAATAAGAAGTAATAATAAAGTCAGAAAAAGACACATTAGAACACGGAAACAAATGATTTCACTGTATACCACTAATTTCTACTCTATCCCCATTTACTCATTTAAATCTTTTGCATTAGTGTCTAATAGAACGTATGAAGTTTAGTTTAGTAGTAACAGGTGCATTAGCATGTGAGTTCGAAGCAGCCATATGTGGAGAAGTGTGGCTCAATGGTTAGAGTGGCAAACCCTGATGCAGAGGTCTGGCCCGGACCAGGGTTCAATTCCTGCCTCGGTGGGTCTTGGGCTCAATTTCCCGGACTTGATAATTCTCGCCTCGGTGCCTATTCTAATCATGGGTCCCACTCTGCAACTCTGGGCAATAGCTTGCTTAATCGCCCCAACAGCGCTAGGATGCCTGGCTTCACCTTGGGGGTACCCAGGAGTGGGCACTTCACAGGGAAAGGCCAGGAAGGGTTCCACAGTGGTATGTGCACAGTGCCTGAGAGACCCTTTCGGGGGTGTGCGGAGCGCTATATAATTGCACTACATTTACATATTTAGTGCCATTGCGCAGCTGCAAAAGTTTCCCACCAAAAGCGACAGAGTCATACTACGTAGATGCAGTAGACTCATGCGCAATAGAAATCCAGCGTTTTGTCGGCCATTTTAGGACATTCATGTTACGGGTTAGTAATGCACATTGAAAAGCTTCCCATAGATAAAAGTGTTTGTGGTGTTTTGCGATTTTAGTATTTACGAAACAAATTGATTACATTATTACATGTTATTTGAGAGGATTGAATCCAAGCAAGTCTCTTTCACGAATCCTTGCTCCATCAATCCCCTCTCTGATGGCATTTATTGCCATCACTAAAATCTTTACTGAAACAGATGCCAACTTTTAGCACATCTCAATTTCTTCCTCAACCCTTTCATTTCTCTTCTTTTCCTTTTTGCACTGCAATCCTCTCATTCTTTTATAAAAGTCTCCTGTCAACTATTCTATCTGTATTTCTTCAAGTTTCCTCTTCTTACCCCTTTCATTCACTTCATATTTCTTTCTTCTTTCACAACACTTGTGCCAAGATAATATTGCTAATACTAATAGCGTTATTCCCATTATGGGCAGTATTATCTGACCTAGAATACCTATTCCTAAATTGGAAAACCAACTACCTATGTTAGAAAAGCTATTTGCAAATTAGTTCCATACACTTTCAACTTGCAGTGGTTTCAATTCTTCCTCCAATTTCGTAATATTTTTAATATATTTTCCAATTTGAACACTTTTATCTGGAATATACATGCAAAAATGTTACGTTTTCAAAAATTTACAGACTACACCCTCTTTTGCCAATAATATGTCAAGGGTAAGTCGATTTTGCATAAGCATAGATCTGACCGCAACTAATTCAGTGTTGATGAGCAGAAATCCTCAAGCAGTGTCAGTAGATAACCGATCGGCAACCGTAGACAACTGGCAAATTTTTCGTGAATTCAGAAGAACTCCCACTGAAGGTATCAATGCACCAAAAATGTCACCTACAAATTCCTGAAAAACTAGATCTTTTTACATGTGTTAGTCCATTTAATTCGTCATTGTTTATAGTGAGCCTTTTTACATGATAAACCTTAGGGAATACTATTCCAAAATAGCAACTCCCATACCACTGGTCTGGCAGCCTAAAGTAGGCTTTATTGCCAAACACATAATAAACTCCAGGAAATACTGGATCAGTTCCTCCTTTTAGTCCCCATCCCCCGATTATTAAGAAATTGTGCTCACATTCACTGGAACCAATAAACACATTGTTATAGTCTGTTTTTAACCTATGGAGACAGATTTTCCCTTTCTTTTCAAAATCTAAAGACATGGCAGCATGAGTTTTGCCATTTCTGTAATCTCTTCTTCCTCAGCCCATTTAGGTATCTGAGGTTTAGGCTCGAAAGCTCTTAGTTGGAAATCCTGTGTCCTACGTTCCACTTAATTCCAAAATATTTTCTCTTCTTCATGCAATTTACAGGTTAAATTGTTATTATGTGCTTCAGCTATTTCTATTGTTTCATCGTTAAGAAATATTCACCCATAAATTCAGAATCTCTCGTACTAAGGACAGGGTTCGCGCTCTTTCGCAAAGGAACCTCAGAGAAAATCACATCTGTGTTAGAATAATAATATTGCAGCTTTCCAGTTTTATAAAACAAACTTGCTAAAACACTACAGGATATACCATAGGTTAAGGGTAAATGTTGATAGGTCATTCCTCAGCTACAGATGCAGGTAATTTCATGCAGACATAACAATCACTAAGGGGCATATGTATCAAGCGAATTTTTAGTCGCAAATGCTGCGATTCGCAAAATACAGCGTTTGCGATAAAAAATTCGCAAAACGGGATGTATTAGGCAAATTCCCAACTCAAAATTAAGGAATTGCTAATTTAGCGATTTCTTAATTTTGCGTAAGCATTTAAGAAATCGCAAATTGCGATTTCTTAAATGACATGTAAAAAGCACCCAAGTTGTGCGAATTATCCTTAAGAAATCGCAAATTACCACCAACTTCCAGTTGGTGGTAATTTGCGATTTCCTTTCAAGAAGCACTTTTTTTAATTTTACAAAGTGCCACGTGGCGCTCATACATGCCCTTAGGGCATGTATGTGCGCCATATGCACACACATGCTAATTTCAGGGGTGCATCAGGGTGTCATCATGACACCCTTGCACCTTTGAAATTATTCTCAAATAGCGATTAGCAAATTGCGGTTCGCTATTTGAGAATTACTTCCCATTCATTCCTATGGGTCTCCTGGCCCATAGCAATGAATGGGCAGGTATTCCTTAATTGCGATTTCGCAATTTGCTAATCGCAATTAAGGAATTTTAAGAAATCGCGAAAAGTTTGCAATTTTTTAAATACATCCCGTTTTGCAATTCTCAAATAGCGATTCTTTAAAAATCGCTATTTGAGAATCGCAAATGGTGATGTTGATACATATGCCCCTAAGTTCTTTAGGGGCATATCAGCAAGGCGAGGCGATAGAATTATCAAGCTCATGCTAACGCGTGAAAACTTGTGTTAGCGTAGGAATTCCTAACGCCCAGCTTTGCATCTCTAATGAGATGCAAAGTGGGCGTTCCTGACCTGACATGACGGGAGAATTGACATTTCTCTTATCATCAAGCCCCACGCTATGAAGCATAGCGGTAGGAAAAGTAGCGATAACCCCTGTTATCGCTACTTTCCTTACGCCTGCTTCAGGACTGATTTAGCCATGATATCCTATGGAAGGTGGATATCATGGCTAAGTTTGTGAGGCCCTATCAGCAAGCTAACGCCACATTGCATGAGATTATCGCTGGGTTTCCAGCGATAATCTCACGTTAGGCAGTTAGCGCTAGGATTTTTATCGCTTTTGAGATAAGCGTTGCTAATAGCACGCTATCTCAGCAATAAAAACCCACGCTAGCCGGCGATAATTATCCTAGCGCTAAGTGCGCTTAGTGATAATTATCGCCGGTTTTTGCTGATATGCCCCATAGTTTCTACATATTGTACTAATAGGTTTGTGAAAACATTTAAATTAGTGCCATTTTTATTCACAGTGTGATGTAAATCTGACTCATCTGGTGCTTCTAATTCTTCTCTATCTCCTTTGATAGTAGCTACCTTTTCATGTATGCTACTGTTATTCTGTACACTTTTGACCTTTAAATAAGGTATGGCCACTGTTAATACTAACCATATTATGAGTATCCGAAATATGCTACATATACACATTCTGCAACATTTCTTTAAACAATTCAGGTTTCCAGCAGCTCTTTTGTCAGCCATTCTCTAAGGGAAAAGGAAGATTTCTCTTCTCTATTTGAGTGATTCAACTTCTGAACAGAGTTACAGGAGGGGAATTAGTTTCAAGGTGGTCGCATTTCTTTGTTTATTTGCTCTGCAATAACATTTTCAATTTCCTCTTCAATTATCTTAAATTCTCAAAATCTTCGAGAATTACATATGTCCATTCAGGACCTTTGAATTTGTTATTTAGAAATTTTGCTGTGGGGCTTCTTCGTTTTGAGCCTACAGCTGCTTGCCCAGACCAACTGGATACTTTGTCTACCTGCTCTAGTTCTTCGGGTATTGTCTTGAGGTGATATTTCAATAATTTGATAACACCTTGCCTATTATCACCTTTTCTGATTCGTTTAGCTTGCACTGCACTTGCACCTTCTTCAAATGCTCTTTTGTTTTCGTTGATTTGTGGCACAACTTGATTAATTCTGTCTTCAGATTCTTTCTCATTCTGATCTTGTGTAAGGCTTATTAATTCACTACTTTCTTCCTGAATGGTTCTCTTTCACTAGTCCGACCTAGTTCAGGTTCAATTTTTATTGTTGCTTTCTCTGTATTTGCCTGAATTTCTGTAACTTCCCTTATTGGCTCTTGCTCAATTTCCTTTGAATCTTTGTTCTCTTTTACCAAGTCACTCTCTTTAGTTCCTTCATGTTCTTCTCCAGTCTTTGGTTATATAAATTTGATTTCTTTTGTTTGGGTAATTGGTACCTTCCCTACCTGGTCCTGCTCAGGTTTACAATCTAATTTATTTTCTGTTTCTTTAGCAGTTTCTTCTCTGCCATGCTGGTCCCCGCTCTTTTCTTGACTAGCTTGTCTAGTTTGGCCTCTTGTTCTTACAATTATCTCTGGTATATCTACTACAGGTATCCAATCATCCTGACTGGTGCTCGGTTGTTCTTCGTCAGGTACTTCAGGACCTACTACTTGAGATCCATTAACTGTGCAACCTTCAGCCCTCTCAACTGCAGTTGAGGTTCCCTTTTAGTGTGGCTTGCATGAATCCAATTAGGCAAGCCTGCACATTTTACGGCTGTTGTTGTGACTAATATAACCTGATGTGGTGTCTCCCCCCTTGGTGCTAGGCAAGTCTCTCGTGTGTGATTCTTCACTACAACCCAGTCACCGGGATTCAGATCATGCGCTTGAATCGGTCCAGTGGAGTGCACACACTTTCCCCAACCTCGACTTAATTGTGCCATTCAATTGTTCTACCACTCCAGATGCCTCTGGGCTGTATGCGCAGTGCAGCTTCTGTTCAATTTTAAATTCTTTACAAATGAATCAAATTATTTCATTATTAAAATGAGACTCTCTGTCTGATTCAATAGTTCCTGGAAAACCCAAACCAAGGAATGAGTTCTCTTAGTAGGAGTCTGGCTATTGTCAATCTGTCATTTCTTTTGGTGGGATATGCCTCCACCCACTTTGAAAATAAACAAACAATGACAAGTATATATTTTAATCCTCGACAGGCAGGTAACTGAATTAAATCGATTTGAAGTCTTATGAAAGGTCCTTCAGCCTTTCCAATTTTTCCCATATAGACTACAGTTCTGTTGCCTGGATTAATTTGCTGACATGTCAAACACCTTTGGCAAAACCTTTCGGCAACATTTTTAAACCTTGGGTTAAACCAATCCTGCCTGAAAAGTCTGATCATTGCATCTCTGCCTATGTGAGTGTCTGCATGATACATTCTAGCCATAGGTGAAAGCTTGCTGTCTGGCAACACAGGTCTGTTGTCTAAGTAGACCTACACACCATCTTCGGCCTTTTGTGTACAACCAATTTTTACCCACTCCTCTTTCTCTTTTGTTTCTGCCTCATCTTGTAGTCCTTTCACTTCCCTCCATGTTTCTAACCCTGACAATAGCATAAGTTGGTAGCTGTTTCCACAATGTTCAATTTTTCTGTTTCACTGCCATTCGGTATCTTGCACAATGTTGAGCGACCTGGTCAGCCTACCGATTGCCTGCAGTCACATGGTCATTTCCTGACTGGTGTGCGGCACACTTAACCACTGCCACTTCTTTTGGAAACTGTATTGCCTCAAGCAATTCTTTGACAAATTGTCCATTTTTAATGGGAGTCCCTGAAGAAGTCAAAAAGTCTCGCTGCATCCAGAGCTGCCCAAAGTCATGCACAACCCCATAACCATACTGACTGTCAGTGTAAATAGTTACTCTCCAATGTCTTCCCTTTTTGCAGGCTTTAATTAAAGCAATCAATTCAGCTATTTGTGCAGACCTGACTCCTCGCAAATAGGATGCTTTGACTATTTCGTCCAATGTATACACAGCATAAGCAGCACTTAATCCTCCATCTTCATGGTGCATGCATGAACCATCTACAAATAATTCAAGCTCAGCATCTTTTAACGGCTCATCTTGTATGTCTGGACATGGTTTTTTACTAAGTTCTGTTACATCAAGACAGTCATGTTCAGGGTCATCTTTTACTTCTTCACTTTATGGATCTGGTAACAGATTAGCTGGGTTAAGTACAGTACATCGAACAATGGTCACATTTTCTGCTCCTAAAAGGATCCTTTCATATTTTGTTAATCTGCTTGGGGTAAGGTACTGTGTTCGAGTTTGTGTCAAAAGAATAACAACTGCATGGGGAACATATACCTTTACAGGGTGTCCCATCACAATTGTCTCACTTTGCTCCAGACTTACACATGTTGCTGCCACAGCTTTTAGGCATCCTGGCAAAGCGGATGCTGCAGGATCTAAGGTAGCAGAAATGTATGCCACATGCCACTGGGCGTCGCATTAGACCATGATGCTGACTTAGAACTGAGAGGGCACAATTATCTCTCTCACAGCAAAATAAGGCGAAATCTTTAGAGTAATCGGGCATACCTAAAGAAGGGGCTTTACATAAACAATTTTGTAATTTCAGAAAGGATTTCATGCTCTCATCATCCCATTCTATCTGTTCTTTTGCTCGTTTCTTTGTCATCTGTATTAATGGTTTTGCCAGCAAGGAAAATCCCATAATCCACTGCCTGCAATACCCAACTACCCCTAGGAACATTCTTATTTCCTTCTGTGATTGCGGTAACTTTATTTGTTTTATTATTTTCATTCTCTTTGAGGTCACTCTCCTTTCTTCTCGTTCTATCTGGTGTCCCAGATATTTCACTTTTTTTTCTGCAAAACTTTAGCTTTCCAGGGGTCACTTTATGTCCAGCTTTGGCTGAATGGTTTAGCACGGCTATGGAATCTGTCACAGTCACTTTTTGTTTTTGAAGCGACCAAAAGATCATCAATATACTGTACGAGGACAGATTCTTTAGGCATTACCAAAGTCTCAAGACATTTTTGCAAAATGTGATTAAAAATTGAAGGACTCTCTGTGTACCCTTGAGGGACACGATTCCAAACATAAACACGATCCTCGAATTTGAAAGAAAATAAAAACTGGCTTTCTGGATGCAATGGGATGTAGAAAAAAGCAGGGCATAAATCAATCACCGTAAACCACCTCGCATTCCATGGTATTTGGTACAGGATCACTGCAGGGTTGGGCACCACGGAACAACAGAGCACAACAATTTTATTAATATTTCGTAAATCTTGAACTACCCTATATTTTCCGTTGGGTTTCTTAATGCCAATTATAGGTGAGTTACAGGGACTACTCAAGATCTTTTTTAATGTGCCTTGTTCGACCATTCTGTTAATTTCTGCTGCAACAAAACCACACCTTCTTTTACTGTCACCTTTACAAAGTCTACATCTGTCATTAATCCTACTTCTTTTCCAATAAAATCCCACACATCTGGATTTACTGTCAGTTTGACCTCTTCTGGTAAGTCATCTTGGGTTATTATTGAATATAACTCATTTACTTCTGCTCCTTGCTTAGCTAGCTAGGCTGGCGTCAATGTCAAAAACGACATTGACGCCAGCATTTTGAAAACTAGGAGAATGTCTCTTTAAACATCGAGAGTGCCCTAATAGAGGAAGCCTACGGAAGATAAGAAGTATATCTTTCACAGTTTCTGGGGAACCGTGTTTTCCAACTATCTAGATGGAACCAAGATAGCCCCTTAGAAGTCGTGGTCTTTATCTGCAGCATTGCATATAAGAAAAATAAGAATATAAGGAGATCCATATATCTAACAGATTGAAAAGTATTAACTCTTGTGCAAACTAACCTATGACAGGCAACAGAGCCTAACCCAAAGAGCTCTTTTCCCTCATGCTGCAAGTTGACAAACGGATCAGTCTCTTTTGAACCAGAGAGTTTGCTTCGCTGCACTATACATAGAGAACCCCTCCTTACCGCCGAACAGACTATAAAGAACACCTTTTAAAAAAATATATTGGTCCTGAAGAAGGAGACAGGAAACTCGCATATAGTCTCCGAAACGTGCGTAGACCGACCAGCGACCACATATCTGGGAGACCTATAGTAGAAACTTTATGCTAATGCTTTAACCAAAATCTTTTGTGTTTTTCTCGAATCTTATCAATTCCTGAACTATAACTCAAACAGGATCTCACACCAGATGTGGCTTTTTAGTTTTAGAATTTAAAAAAAAGGAAACCTTTTTGTGGTATGATTGATAGTATGCAAGGGTGGAGTGACAGGTGAGAATGATAGTGTGATGGTATGTTCTTGTGGGGTTTCTCTCTTAATGTTTTTTCATTTGTCTCTCTAAATTCAATTACTTGAATCAAAAAAGATTTTTGTCTCTATGTGCCTCTTCCTTTCTTATAAATTGTTGTCATCCAATTCAATGGAAAAATACGTGTATGGCAATGTTTATTTTGTACATAAATTATGTGTTAAATGAAATTTTATAAATGATGTGTATTAAAAATAAAAACCAATAAATAAGATTCAAGAGTAAGTTATCCTTGAAATATCTTGTGGCTCTGGGGATTATCAAAGGCATGAATAACTATCTTTAACAATTAAAATAGGTTAGACAAGAGGTTGTTTTCTTCACATGACCAGAGCTGGTAACCCGCGCTCCATCAGTTGCCCCCGGTGCCCCGAGCCGTTGCTCATGGACGGTGTGGCCGTGACTTTGGAGCCGACTGCCTTTCTCCCTCCTGACTTTCTGGCCCTTTTCCCCCTCGGGTAGCCCACTGCTAAATTTGCTCTTGGGGTTTCTGGGAATGTTTTTCGCTTTGACTTTCGGACTTGGACCCTTGTGCTCTCCGCCATTTTGTGACTTGCTTCTTTTACTCGCTCATACCTGATCCGCCATCTTAGCGATCTCTGACCTCTTCCCTTGTCCCAGCCGGGCGACCTTTCTATCATCTCCCCTGTGCCTCTGACCTACTCCTTGCTGTCGAACTCGTTACTATCTCTGTTTCCCTATCTCGCTTTGTTTCACTTTCAGTTTCCTGTCCTTATCTGCCTTCCTTTCCCTTTCTTTCTGTCCCCCCTCTTCCTTCCCCTGCCCCATAGATTGTTCTTGTCTCCTATTCTCTGCCGCTTTTACTGCTATCACACTGCTTTTTGTTCCCTCACCTAGCATCTTCGTTTGCCATCCTCGAGTATTCTCATGTCCTTACCCCCTGTTTTTATTGTGTAACTTTGTGTAATTTATTGTACCTCTGTTGATACTCTTGTAAAGCGCTCAGATACCTCCGGGTCTGGCCAGCGCTATATAAAACTCATAAAATAAATAAATAAATAAACTGTGGAAGGCACGGCATTTGACGCATTGCGAGTTTTACTAGCTTTTGTAAATCTGTGAATGTGCCAAAATGTATGGGTGAATGCATGGGAATATCCATGCTCCACCCATGGAATGCTTCACAATGAAAGGTAACACAAGGCAGCACTATGCAGTTTGGTACTTTACCAAACCACGGAAAGGCAAGCAAAGTGGCTTTGCGTTTCTTGATATATACCAAAAATGAATTTACATCACAAAAACAATGCAACCGTGATGCAAAATCATAGTAAATCTGCCCCCAGAACTTTGGAAATACTTGTAGATGGGTTGGAAGTGTGTTTAATGACCATTCGTTTTTTTTTTATTTGAACCCCCTCGCGCCTGCCCAAAAGCAGACACACAAGCGTTTTTGAAGACACATCCGGGGAGCTTGTGATACTGGTAATGGATGTGCACTGTGTGAAGCCTCCACACCCAAGCTGCAAGCCCACTCTATACAGGAGTGTCCAGCTCACTTTGTGGTCACTGAAATATCAGCTCTTTACCATTTGACTGTCTGAAGATGCGGTGTGACACATGATTTAACCATGTGTGCTGGCATGTCTATGCATTATTTTAATTTTATTTCACTTGAGTGTTTGTCATCACTGGGAGGAAGTTGTCCACCTGAACAGAGCATGGCTCTGCACCTGATCCCATCTGTTTGCAGCTGGCCGTGCAGGCTCTGAGAGTGGTGTCCCAGAAAAGGTTTCAGGCTCGACATCTGCTTCAAGTCTTGAGAAAGTAATAAAGACAAACTTCTACTGTTGCTTTTGGAAAGTGACAACTCTAATAGTGCTCTTTGTCTTTCATGGGAGAGCCAAACCAAGGGAAGAAGAATTTTGATAGTGAAGAAAAAAGAAAGCATCTTTTCAAAAAGCAAAGGACAATAACAATAAGAGTGGGCTGAGACTAAGGGCCTGATTTAGTTGTTGGTGGTCCTGTGACCGCCATCAGTTTTTGGCAGTCTGACCACCCACATACTTGGTGCTCTGACCGCCTGCATACCTGGCGGTCCAACTGCCCACATACCTGGCAGTCCGATGGGCTGATTAAGATGCAGGCTCTGAGACCACCATCTGACCAACTCAAGACAGCCTCCACAGCCAAGATCTGAGCTCCCATGGCGGTAGCGGTGGGGAGAGCGTCAGTCAATGGTGGTGGTGCCAACATGGGCACCGCCATCAGGATGACACCTATGTATGCCCCCATTCCATCTGCACGGTTGCGCACTCTGTTGCTCCTGTAGACCGTGCTACAGGGAAACAGTGCACCTGACCACCCAGATGCATTTTAGCATGGCTGAAATTGGCTGCGCTCTTAAGTAGAGTTGCAGCAGTCTGCCGTCATAACTGCGCTGCAGGCACACCGCCTGCCCCTCGGTGATATCATAATATGGCAGCCGAGATGCCGCCTGGTTGTCAGTATTTTCCCTAACGGCGCCGCCGCAGGCTGGCGGTGTGCACGCCAACAACTAACTCAGGCCCTAAGTGCAACATCTTGCGGCTACAACTGGTAGTAATGATTTAGAGCAGCCTCTCTCTCGAAACCTATATGCATATGAGTGTCAGTTAGGTGTGCATGTTAAAATTAGGGGTGGTTGTAACTTGCATGATCCTCTCTAGAATAACTATGTGTAATTACCTCCCATAACAATGAGTATTTCTGTGAGAAGCATAATTCAGCATTTAGAGCTATTATCGTAGTGCAAAATGCATTCTTGCATCCGAAATGGTCTAGAAAGTACATTTTGCAGTAACAAAATAGTACTAAATGCTACAGTACACAAACAGCAGAAGTCAGCAGCCGCTCCCTCTCAGTGAGTTCATTGCTCCTGTGCTCCTGTGGAAGAATTTGTGCCCCAAATGACTCTTAGTTACTCAAGCTGGTGCAATCATATAATTTCAGAAATGTCGTACTCTGATTATTCGTGTGTAATAGAAATGTTGCCCAGGTCTAGTTAAAATGTACAGTGAGATCTGTGAAAGTAATTATTATTATTATTAGTTAACATTTCTTAAGTGCATAGCTACCCTAAGGCATCCCAGCGCTAGCAGCCGAGCGTGCAGAGGAGTGCGCTGACAGGTTGATGTTCTGGAACAGCCAGGTTTTCAGGTGCTTTCGAAAGGTAAGATGGTGGGTCTCTGAACGTAGCTGCAGGGGAAGGGTCTTCCAGAGCCTGGCTATGCAATGAGAAAAGGAGCTGCCCCCACTTTGTGTCGTTTGGATTTGAGGGATTACGGCCAGGCTCAGGCTCGCGGAGAAGTTTCCTTGGTTGACATTGTGAGCTGTTGTTATTTCAAGTAGCGCCTCGAGTTACTTGATGACACAATGGAGCATATTTACAAGCCCCTAGTGTCTCTGGAAAGTCACCTTTTTGACGCTCCGGTGGTGCTCTTTGCTAGCTCATATTTCCAAGGCCTCGCTAAGCCACTTAGCGTGGAGTAACACAGCCTTGTAAATATAGCCCTCTGCAAAGCAGTTTTCTTCGGCAAAGGGGCGTGCAATAGGTGTTGTTGTGGGTTTCCACGTCACACCCATGGCTTTTTGACACTGCTCCAGATTTACAAGGATCTGTAAATCTGAGGCAGGGCCAAAGACAAACTCCTTTCAAAAGGAGGCATTTGAGTGGCGCAACCAGGAGAAATACTCCATTTGTCCTCGTTGTTTGTTCTCTCTCCGTGGGCTGCATTCTGCAGCACACATAGATGGAGCAAAACACCAGTAACAATTGTTTTTGTGCCGGTAGGTGTCCCTTCTTGCACAAGTGCAATCATCCTGCAATGCAGGCACCCCTTCGCCATGCTGAAAGGGGGCCTGCATTGTTGCTAGGCAGCTTTCTTATCACCGGCGCAGGGGTGAGCACAGGGATGTGCCATATTCTTGTTCATACAGCGCATCCCTGTGTTTTCAAAATGATACAGCTCAGGGCAGTGAAATTGCTTGCGGCACTACTCTGAGCTATTTTCATGTAAATATGCCCAGTGTCTTTAGGGCTCAAGTCCCAGGCCCTGTACACCTGCACTGGATGTGATGAGTTCATTAGGAGGGTGTAGTCTGACAGTGGTAGCATGTGGGCCTTAGCTCTACTTAAAAAGGGAGAGCTTGGTGTGTGTGTATAAAGGTTCCTGTGAGCTGACTGTGTGCCCTGATCTGGAGCTCTGTGCAGTGAGTACATTCAAAGGCTTTGTCCTTAAGAATTGTGAAGAGGTTGTGTGGGTTTGACAGTCCAGGTAATAAGTGTATGAACTTCATATGTACTAGTTCTTTGTGTGTTGATGTTCTGTGGATGTTCTGTTGATGTAATGCAACCACATTCAGTGATCCTGCTGGTGGGATTGGACAAAATGTGTAAGGTAAAGACGAGGCGGAGGGAGAAAAAAAGGGAGCCGTGCAGCCATGTCATCACCTAGTAAATAAAGTGTGTGCATTTGTGTTAGGTTTGGATTGGATGTGTATTTGTCATTTGTGCGTCACTTGTTTGTGTTTGTGTGTGCATGTCTTGTGTGTGTGTGTGTGTATGTGTGTGTGTGTGCATGCATGTGTGTCTATTCTACTTCCATCCCTCATTAGTCCACAGACCTCTCACATACAACACAGAAGTGCATACAACCTACATTAGACTGTAAATGATCATTGTATTTTTCAGGGAACTCACTAATGGCCATACTAAGAAAGCGCCTTTTATTTGAGGACGCAGCTGTAGCTACATTTTGATACCAGCCTTCCCCGTTTCACCCCCAAGTTAGGTTGTAGCACTAGATGGAGACAGCACAGTTTCAGTGTACAGTAAACCACAAGTCTTTCTGCAGTGGGCTGCAGTTCAGCAGACAGGTCTACAGACCACACAGACAACATGAGAGGTGGATTTTTGTGAATGCTGCTTTATTTCATGCAGATGATTGAAACAGGTGAGGCAGAAGCATATACACCTTGTACAGCTGTTCAGGAGATGAGGACAGAGATTTTGAAAACAGCTCAGTTCAAATTCTGGAATCAATGGAGAAGAAATTCCGATGATTGTCACGTGGAACGTGTGAAGTAAAGTGAATGGCAGGCACGAGGGAGCTGGCCAATCAGGGCATGTCCCCGAAACTCTTATCACACTTTGTAAGGCTTCAGGGAGCTGGCTTTGTCTTTAAAGGCGATTTTGACATAGTCGGGCACGTCGTCTCCAGCCAGGGCCACGATGCAGGCGCCCTCGTAGTCTTTCTCCGCGTAGATACGCCAGGCTCCCTTCTTAACTTTGTGAGAAGAGATCATGTTATTCATTTCATAAGGATCCAGGTTTGGGGTAGGCGATGTTAGGGTGTTTATTTTGCCCCCATAATTGATTTGCTCATAGACGGTGATTTCTGGATCTCTCAGCCCCCCCTTCACCAAGCGCACTGAGGAGATCTCTTTGTTAAATCCTCCCAGAGACTCGTGATCCCCCTCCCGGAAGAGCTCAAACTCCCCCTTGAAGTCCTTCTCTTTAAAGACGACGCAGGGGTTTCCACTCACTTTCATTGACTTGGCCCGCTTCAGGAATCCAACTGATGTCAACTCTGATAGATCTTGTTTGACAGCCGCAGAAGATGCGCCCTGGCAGCCCTCTTCAGCGAAGAAGTGAATAGTGCTCATGATGGACCTTTCTGTAAGCGCTTAAAGTCAGCAGACTCTGGTGCTAGGCGCTGTGAGTGTCTCTCAGGTGAAGCACAAGCGGGTGTCTCTTAGACGGTGTGACCTGAAAGACGTGGTCGCCCTCAGGAGAAGCAGCAGCTGGACTCGCAGGCTATTCTGTAATGGTTATAAATGTGCATCTGGTTAATATGAAATGACAGTGTACGTTTGATTGACACAAGCTTGTCTCCTCATTAAGGATTACTAAGGGCCTGTGCACAAATCTGCATTTAGCTGTCGAGTATTTACTCTGTGTCATACGTTAACACAAGTGGACATTCACTGTGCAAACCTGTAGTAGAAATCACATTAAACAATCAGGAGCTTTTGTGTTCTTCTTTAATTCTGAACGATTGCCCAGCCAACACATGTTTCGTCTGGGGAAGTACCCCGAGACTTCTTCAGGGCTGAAAGGATATGTAATAGAACAATGTCTAAGTCAATATGACCCGACAGTAAACACATGATAATACCGTACAAGGCGACCAGTGTTGGCGAGTGAGCACCCTAAGTGACATCATAGTTTATGTTTACACGAGAAGATGCAACTACATGTCAGGTGCGGTTACCCGGTGAATGGTCATGCAGTCATCGTGAGCATGAGTGAAAATAACACATTGTTACTGTGCATTGCATAGATCTGTGACACAAAACCGGTGCTGTGAAAAGTTAGAGAGAAAAGTAAGAAATAGATTGCAGAAGGACTGTGGAGAGGGAGAAGGAGAAGGGAAGAGGATCAGTGAGAAAAGGGAACTCAGGATAGCGAGGTGGGGAAAGAGCTGAACATATCAGTGTAGAGGAGAGAGCGCTCGTGAGCACAGAGTGAGAGTAAGGACAGGTCCACAAGTGAACTGGGATCACGACCCGTGGCGACCAGTCGCAATTTAAGCTGATCAGTGAAGCCGTGAGGTGAAATCACCGATCCAAGTAGCAAAATCCTACCTTTATGGCAATGGGAAGGAGATCAAGATCTAAGTGTAATGACAGATGAGGAGACAGAGGGTAAGGATTTTGTCGACATCTTTGGTGCGTGGAGTGGAGAAAGCGAGATGAGGAAAGTATCTCACCTCTCTGCCGGTTGTACCTCCTTCCCGGTTGACTATTGACAGTAAGTATTCATTAGCCAATCGAAGGGGTCCGAAATGGGGAGCACGGTGGAGTACAAGTTAGGGCTTCACTGTAATAGAGAATATGTGTGTTAGTTGTACTACTGGACATGAATAGGTGGAGGAAAGGGATGGGAGAAGAGGCATCTCACCTCTTAACCGGTTATACTTCCGTCCCGGTTCCAGGTAAGAGGTAAGTATCTGGACCAGGTGAGGTCCAGCAGGTGCATCCGGCGCTAGAGCCCGGAGTAAGGGCTTCACTGAAAGAGAGGAGATGTGTGTCAATCCCCTGAAGTGCAGAAGAGGTGATGGTCACTGATGTTGACTCTGGATATAGTTGAGATGCGTAGGCTATAGAAAATGAATTTTTGGTTGACAAATGTTTGGCTCCATAAAAGGATCATATTAATCTACGCAGCCTAAATCTGAAGCACTGCCATAGCTGGAATATTGATGAGGAAAATCTATTTCAAAGATTGATTTTAAATCTGCTTTGCTCATTTGCTGAAAAGGAATGCACATTACGAATATCAAGGCAATAATACTACCAAAGCCGGTGAAGGGCTTTTGCCTGGTCAAAGCCCCCAGCAGGTCCTCTAAAACCCCTAACCCCGGGTTTGGTGAAACACATTTTTTAAATAGGATTATTTCTGTTTTTCTGTTTTAGCCCTGAATTTGAAATGAGGGCCATGGACTACTTGAAAAACAGTAATATATGTCATAACAACAACATAGGCCCTCATTACATGTTTGTCGGAATAGGGTGGAGTATTTTCCACAAGTGTTTTTTAATATTTACAATATTAGACTTTGGGAAATGCAGTTGATAAAAAGGGTTAAAGAATGTTTAAGAAGAGACTGAGGCAACTACAATCACACTTATCACTATCATCTAATGGATTATCCAAGTCCAAAGAGAGTGGTGCACGGATCTGGAAGACCAGTCACTTAATCTTCCACACAGGACTAAAACTCCATAGATTAATTGCAAGAAAATGTTTCAGCATCCATCAGTCATCATAAGATATATAAGAACAATTTAACTGACATAGTGCACAGACTCCATCAAGTCTTTTTTTTACAATCTTTTTAATCTTCTTTTATTTCTCTTTGAATTCGGGTTCCTGCCACATTACGCCATATGTGAGCTCTGATACACACAGGTCTTGAGGCCAAGACTAGGTTACATTTAATAAGATGGAGACATTGCAATTGATTGGATCTTGACATTTCACACTCCAAGACGATGTGCTGCAATAAAATTGGCACCCTGCACAAGGGAAACAATAGATCTGTTACGCTGGTAGAGCTATCACATTTCTCCACATTTATTGGCCATTACTTTGAGACACTAAGGGGCATATCAGCAACAACCGGCGATAATTATCGCTAAGCGCACTTAGCGCTAGGATAATTATCGCCGGCTATCGCTGGTTGATATCCCCGAGATAGCGTGCTATCAGCGACACTTATCTCGATTGCGATAAACAAACCAGCGATAGTTGGAAAAAGGTGCCATTATCGCTGGAAATCCAGCGATAAACGCACAGGCACAGGGGTTACCTTGTTGATAGGGCTGGGTGGTCTCAGCCCTATAATCCACCACCCATTGGCTAACATTGTTTAGTCAAAGGAAAATCAGGTGTAAAGAAACCTGTGATGAGCGCGGTTAGCGCTCCTTTCATCATCACTGCACAGGTTAGCGTGCAGGTTGATAATTGGAGTAATGTCGCTTAGCGACATTTTCCTAGAACTATCTCTGTGTCACGCCCACTTTGCATCTCATTAGTGATGCAAAGCTGGGCATTGTTGTAACGGGCGCTAAGTCAGCAAAACACGTGCGTGTCTTTGCTGATAAGGCTATGAAATTATCGCCGCTTTTCGCCCGAAAATGGACGCAAAAGCGGCGATACTTTCATGGCGCCGCCTTGATAATATATGCCCCTTAGATTCTTGACATTTCTAGTCTACATGAGTGCAATTACCTTAATAAGCACTGAGGAAGTCTCTGTTTAGGGACAAAGCGCATTGGCTACATTGAAATTCAGAGAAGAAAAGTTTTTAAAAAGAATAAGAACATTGTGAATAAAGAAACCCTTTTTAGGAAAAACTTTGATGGAGTCTGTTCACTATTCATATTGTTCTTATAGCTCTGATTACTTGCGGGTGCTGAATCCGTTTCTTGCATTTAGGGTTAAAGAATTCTAAATTTGTATTGTCTTTAAAGAAGGAATGGTGTTCTATCCACAAGCATTTTGATGAATCTGTGCTCATCACAGGGACATCCACATGCTCGCACAGTTTCACTGTTCCCCACCAGCCCCACTTAATTCCTTATATCCTCCTGCCTTTTGTCCTGCGTGACATTATATCTTCTAACCCAATTCTTGTCGAGCCTCTCTTTTTTCAGTCAAACTGTGTTAATCAAAGCCACTAAAGCAGTCTCCATGCCTTGCTCACCAGAGACACCAACTTGTACTCAGAATATGGCACATTAGAACACAATGAGTTGTTGGGCGCTCCTGTCATCTAACTCTTCTCATATTGCTCTGTTCACCTTTGCACCAGACAGGATGAAGGTCTGTAGTGTTTTAGTTAATAGGTTAATGTCTTTGGAACATCTCATTATTAACTCCCATAGCAAATTTGCAAACATCTACAGCAACTATGCAGAGAACTCATTGCTAACCTACCCACCACCACCCAAGATGGCTACCTTACCAAATGGATAACCCTCACCAGAAATTGGGCGGACAAACCCCACATTTGCCACAATGGACCCATGCCCCCACCACATCTACAAGCTGGGAAAATCACCAATCAGCACCATCCTGACCCACATCATCAACATCTCCATCAAAAACCCCACTTTCCCGGATGAATGGAAACTTGCAGGAATCAACGTCCTCCTCAAGGAGCACACAGTCAACTAGAATCAACTGAGCAAATTCCGACCCAACTCCCTGCTTCCCTATCCAGCCAAAGTGATTGAGAAGGTCATCAACATGAAACTCGAAACCCACCTCAAACTTCACCTTCTTCTACACAACACTCAATAAAGATTCAGAAAGAACCGCAGCACCAAGACAGCACAAATCAGACCACCAAAGACATTTGAATCATCCTGGACCGAGGAGAAACCGCAGCCCACATCCTGCTCGACCACTCTTTGGCCTAGGACTCCGTCTCCTATAACACCCTCAACAAAAGACTCCTTGGCATACAAGGATCCGCTCTCAAATGAATCTGTTCCTTCCTCACCCGAAGAACCCAAAGGGTCAGGCTGCCACCCTTCACATAAGAGACCAAGAAATTGATATGCGGAGTCCCACTCAGATTGTCCCTCAGCCCCACCCTTTTTAACATGTATGACATTACTGGCCAACATCTTCAGATCACAAGACATCATCATCTAACACACCAATGACACCAAACTCATCCTCCGCATGACGGAGAAAACAACCACCGCCAGAACTAACTTCACCAACTGCATGACCATAGGAGCAGACTGGATGCGGACCAACTGCTTGCAGCTCAACTCTGGCAAGAAGGAAGTGCTGGCCTTCGGCAAGAAGACCTCACCACGGGACTCCACCTGGTGGCTGTTGGAGCTAGGAACAACACCCACAGTCCACGCAAGAAATGTAGGGATTATTCTAGACTACATGCTCAACATGTCAACACAGAGCGTACCTCCTGCTTCCACATCCTACGCATGCTGTGAAAAATCTTCAAGTCAATCAATCAGGGGTTTTTCAAGCAATCTGCTCACCTGTGAGGGTCTCAAGGCGCTGGGGGGGGGGGGGAGGGGGGTGCAGCTCCCTAAACACCTCAAGCTCATCTACTAACCCCAGTAACCATCCGTCCGCCCCTCCCCAATAATGAGCGCACAGAGATTAATGTTATTAATTTAATCTACCACAAAGAAACTGGAAAGAATGCATTGGATGGTTTGCTTGAGCACCCTAGTTTAATCCCAGTAACTAACAATAACCACTAACACTTGACTAACTACTAGCCTTTGGTTCCGGGGCAGCATGCTGCTCGGTGTAAAGTGCATCAGCGCCCCATCAGGGGTAGTAAGCGCTATATAAATGCAATTACTACATGATACAATACCCTGGCAGTCTTTGGTCACCGTCACATGAAGCAGCAGCTTGGCTTTCTAGATGAGCGCTCTGGCTGTCTCTGGGCACTCTCAGGTGAAGCAGGAGGCGGTCTCTCAGGCTGAGAGAGTACACTGGCAGTCTCGGTCACGCTGGGAGAGCCAGAAGATGTCTCTCTGTGGACACCTGGGTGTTTTATACTCTCTCAGCCCTCACTCAAAGGCAGGTATGTGGGGCCACATTCCCACCACACATATCCTGTGCCATTACTGGGAAACGGAGCTATCTTCCTTATATGGATTGCGCAAAGATTTATTCAAAAGAAGTGTTCACAGCCAAGGTGTTTTTCATGCTTGTAACACGGATACGTTGATGAAAAGACTCCTTCAGGTGTTTTCAGAAAATGCAGTAGAGAAGTGTTTGAATTTCAGTATTTTCACTGTGAATATACCGAGTCATTTTGTCACAACTCGTTTTACAAATAATCGTTGCTTAAGTACTGCAGCCAGACACTTTGCAATATTAATACATAGTTCATCAGCGGGATGAACTAATGGTAAAGTTAACAGGTCAGCAGTCTTTCAAAGCTGTGCATTATTGAATATTTGTGCAGCTCTTCCTAAACACTCCCAAGCAGGATGTGACAGAAGGAGAGTAGATAAGATTCTTTCTGCAAACCACATAAACCGCACAGTTCATGTCTAACTGAACACAAAACAAAAACACTTACACACTCTTGTGTAAATGTGCACAGTGTGGTGTGAACCTCACGTTTTTTTGCTTATTACAAAATGCTTAGATATATATATTTTTTTTAAACAGGAACACACTAGTAGTTCTGCTACAGGGTTTGCATCGCTAAACCAAATTGCTTTTTGCCTATATAATTCTGTGCATTCCCTACCTGTCTTAATAATGCAGAAAGAAAGGAAAATAGAAAGGAGCTTGAGAGCTAAGGGGTGAAAGAAGAGATTGAGAAATATCTAAGCCTTATGTGCCTAGGTGAAGGATACATAACGCTTAGATATTTGAATGGAGCCGGGAAGGAAAAGCTAAGACTGAACTCTGCTCACACTGAGTACCGAGGGGCAGATTTACAAGAAAGTGACGCATCTGTCGAGATGCGTCACTTTCCCTGCGCCAACATGCCAAATCCTTGCGTCACCGTGGATGTGCCGTATTTACAATATGGCGCACCATGACGCAAGGATTGACAGATGCGTCAGAAAGTAAAGAGTTCCAGAACAGAACACTAGGAATGTACAATAGGCAATAAGTCCCAAACTTTAGTCTTCTAAACACTTTTCTCAAACCAAACCAAAACGCAGGATGAAGGAGGATGAAGGAGTAAACGAAAGGCCACACTTCTTGAAATTATGAAGTGTTACCTGAAAAGAGAAATAAATGTAAACAATTCCAGAAAGGATATAATAAAAAGCAGAGCACAAAGCAAATATAATTATATAATAAAAATTAATATTATTAAAAACATTTTTCAACAGTAAGCTTTGAGATTAAAGAGAACATTTTCTATAAAATGTACACAGAGAGAAGAATATATAAAGTAAGCCCCAACTTACCACCAGACCAGAAAGATTTACTGGCCATAGCACCTCTGAGTGAATGAACTTGAAATTTACTTAAATTAACACCTGCTAAACTCATGACTGTTTTAACCCATCTGGCAATGGAAGTAGAGGTTATATCTTTATGAGGTTTAACAAAGGATATACACCCTGGGTACGAAGACCATTCATTCTCCGATCGTACTCTTTCATGCAATCTACCACACATAGTTTGGGGGAATAAATCAAACCGTGGATAAAACATAGAATCAGTGATAGTCTTGGTTCTTCTAATTAGTTCAAATTTGGGAAGAGATTAAACATTGCAGAGTTGCGAGTTTAATGGACAGTAATTTCCTGTTCAATTGAGTATTATTAGGCCAAATAGAGAAGCGATCGAGAATTAATTTAACGTCCCAAAGAGAGTCGCATTTAGGTTTAGGGGGTCTCCTCAATCGAATACTCTTCATTACTCGACAAACTACAACATTTTTACCTATGGTTTTACCATTGACAAGGGCATGGCCAGCAGAGATAGCTGATCTATAGCAATTGATCGTACTATAGCTGAGACCCCTTTCGAACTGTTCTACAAGGAAGTTTACTATGTCAACAATAGGTGCCTCCAAGGAATCCCAGTTCCTCTCCATGCACCAACGTACGCAGCATCTTCATATATTGTTTTATCTGTAGTGGGTGCCTGGGGCCCAAGACTCTCCGAGGAGAGTTGCAGCTGTTGACGAAAGCCCTGAGATTTCATTGGATCTCCTGATGCTCTCCAGGCAAGTAGGTTGAAACTCCCGCTCTGAGTTAGGGGGTGATCTTCTCCATTTACGTTTGTTAGGAGATTCTCTAAGACAGGAATCAAGAAGGGGGGGGGGGTTGCAAGCTAGTTCTAGAGTGGTGGGGAACCAGGCCTGAGAAGGCCAGAAGGGGGTTATTAGGACAAGGCAGCATTGACCTTGTCTGACTTTCTGTAGAACTGCCTGGATCAATGCAAAGGGTGGGAAGGGGTACACTTTGACATCTTTCCAGGGTTGGAGAAAGGCGTTCACTGCCAGAGCACCCGGGTCGGGCATCCAACTGAAGTAGTTCTCTAATTGGAAAGTTAATCTGCTTGCAAATCTCCTGTGCACCGTGTACTTTAGCAGCAGCAAATACTTTTTGGCAATCCCTGAGTCTGTGCTTTGGGCTACATATAGTCCTGACCCCGAGCAGTATTTCCACTGAAGATTTCCAGCCTACACTCCACGAGTGTTCCGTGGGCTGGTATTTCGTGATTCAGCTCGAGGTCCCTTTGCGAACCCTGGTCTGTTGGCCTGTGGGTCCCTTTGAAGGTAACTTTGACTTTCCTTTGGCTTTCCTAGTTGCTCTAGACATGCCATGACTCTCCATTGCTTGGAGAGTCCCCAGGACCTTGCTGGTCCTCACCGTAACCTTTTTCCTCTGCCCGCGTGGGTTGCTGTTGCCAAGGCTTGTTGGTGTTCGATTCAGACACTGACTCCCCAGCACTCGACATCCTTTGTGGGACAGCTCACCTCCAGACTTTGGTCATTGTCAACGTCTCCTGGTCCCCGTGGCTGCAGAATCAAGCATCCAATCTTCTCACCTGAAGCACCCGACATCGGTGGGCATTCGTCTACCGAGCCCCTGGTCACCCTGAAGTGACCCAGACTCTGTCCCCTCTGCTTTCAGGTTCTTCTCACCTCGGATCCAGGCTTGGATTCCACCAGACACTTTTCATCTTCCTGGCAGCAGCACTTCTTCGCATCACTCCATTGAAAACGACGAGGGTTTTCGACACCACTAGACCGCTATGCACCAGCCTCCTCTGGGATAGGTAACACGGGTACCTTCGGTACTCCCAAGGGTGCTGGCCTTAGAACCTTCTATGTTCCAAAAGGGGTGCTTGAAGTCCTCTCCGAAGTGTCCTTAAACTGTAATTTTCCAACCGCGACTTTCCTATAGAGTTTTATGGAGCTCGAGTCTGTGTTCTCACACTGCACCCGTCCTCCGTAGGTCCCCTGTGTCACTACTTTGGGTGGTTCCTTGGGGTCCCAGCGATTCTACGAGCTCTAGGCACTGTGTCTAGTGAAGTCGTGATTGTTATACCATTATTTTAGTATATGGTTCGGTCTCCCCCTGGAGTCCGCTGTGTATTGTGTTATTTACTGTCGTTCTAGTGATTCACTATGGTGTATCTTGTGCTCTAATCTCATAAAGAGGTTAGTAGAGTGTGTTTAGGAATAAATACATATATTTTATATATCTTTTGTGTGGTTCTCCTTTCATTTGGTCATTCAGGAGGTTCTGATCTGGTAAAACAGCTGCTTTACATTCCTTTGAGACTTAGCCTGAAGGCTGCTCTCTACAGCTACCACTAGGAGAGGCTTCTTTAAAAGTTATCTTTAACCTAATCATCAATAAGGGCTGTTTGGACTGGTGCAAGGTGCCCACTTTAATTAGTGGACAGTATATACCAGGCAATCTTCTCACATTGGTGTGCAGCGGTTGGGATTCAAGCTTGCTATTGTTTTTCCAGATAAATCTCATTGAGTGATTAACTGAAAACCACTAAAGGTATTAGGTACATATAATAATATCAAGACTAGAATAACTAAGTTCTACTGAACTTGGAGTTGGGCATTTAAGGGTCTAGCACACCCTTTCTCCAACTCAAGAGAGTTTAGTTCCCACTAGGTTAGGTAGGTGCCTACACCACATAACACTAGTATGTCCTCTAAAGGAGAAGCCAGTGACTCTCTGCCAACTAGGTATGGCCAGCTCTCATTCCAAGAATTGAGAAATATGTGTGCATCCAGGAAGCTGAGGACAGGGAGAGGACCCAGTACTCAATGCCTCGTAGAATTGTTAATACTAGATGACCTCAGAAAGACTCCAGGGTCTGATGAGGTAGGTAGAGGGGCTGGGACAGTGGATGAGGACAGAGCAGGAAGTGAGCACTTCTTTGATCTGGACTCAAATGCTGGCCAGGAGGATCAAGATGATTCTAATCTGGGAAATCCAACTTTGCCTTTAGGTGGAGTAGAAGGCCCCGGTGGCCCTCTCTCCCCCCGCCCCCCAGGAAGGGTACAAAGTTTTTAATCACACATGACAGAGAAGCAAATCCTAAAGAATAAGGCAAAGTACTAGCCCTAGTAGGTGGGAAAATCTATAGAGATTTTAATACTGCCCTCACACACCCGAGAGTGTCATGCTTCATCATAGGGCCGCATCATACACCCAGGTGCAGACCAACACCTTGGGTGGAGCGCAAATTTTTTAAGAGAAAGAAATGATATATGATGAAGTCGAGTGGTGAGGGTACAGTGTAACAGACAAATAGACAGAATCAACACAGCAATGAGGTTCTGACAGTACTGAAACGAATAGTCTCCTAAAGGAAGGGACCAAAGAAAAGTGCAGAGGAAAGCAAAGTATAAAACTGTCTCGAGGTTAACCCTCAATTTTATTCCTGTTAACCTCGGGCAGGGTTAAAATAAATGATATGGGGTATCAAGGGCAGGTAACGACCCCGTAATCCCCACTGCTAAAACCAACATGTTTCTGCCAGTATTCTCTGTGCCCAACCGGGTCACTCTGGCATTCGTCAGGGTATAGGTCCCTTGTTGTCTGGTCTCACCCACTATTTGGGTATGTATTACCTTGATACTCGGGGTATTGCCCCGGCGTTCCTCTATAATGAGATTTCCAAGAGGTTTTATACATCTACAAAAAACGGGAGAGAAAGCAAGGAGAACAAGTTGCAATTCACAAGCTAATGATTCTCTATCTTGAATATACTTCTCATAGATAATCCCACACACTCATTAAAAGTGACCAATAGTCTATGGTGCAGCCAAAACTAAAAACACCATCAACGTCCCTGTGCACGTGGGCACCACCTCTCACCATACACATTAAACCAAGTGTTACGAGTGTCTGATGGTTGACTCGTTATTTCACCGGGTACACCCTTAAAAGCAGGTAATAATGGGTCACCGTGCCCCAATACATAATCCTCAGATGTCCATTGACCCCAAACATTCCTGGTGTTCTAAGAAAAATGAAATCTTAGATACTCACAAGAGTTTACAGTTACAATTCTGAACCCGGAACGGCGGGGGAAGGTGCTCTTATTGTCACACTCTGTCGGCAAAAAACCACACGAATGTATCACTCAACAGGCGTGGTCACATAATCAATGGAGCCCCCAGGGCAATCATCGTATGGTTTGCTCTCATCACAACTTCTCTCTCATGTGCTTTAAATCAGACCGTTACACATCCCCTAAGTAATAAAGTAATGGCGTCTCCGCTGACTTAGCCTTCGATTCTCACTCACACAACCCCTTGTCATGCTGCCTCTGTCATACGAGTACTCACTACTCCAAAGAGACACTCTCTCTTGTGGCCCCACAACCGTCCTCCGACGATAACTGTGTTTCGTGGTCTGCCCTTAAATACAGAGATACACTTGGCCACAACGCAGCTCGTTGCACGTCCCGTCTGTGTGTGTTCTTGGGACCGCCCTCTCCTCTGCATTATCATAGAGAAAGGACTACATGGCTCTACGTTACATTTCTCATTCCGTGGCGGCCATATTGAAGTGTCTGATAACCACTAAGTCAACTATGTCTAGGGAGTAGACCCATTATAATTCCCAAAGATAGGAGTACATTGTTTTCATCTCCTTATATGCTTAATTACAGCAACTTTTTTACATAGCATATAGTCTGAGGGATTCTTCTCAGCAAGACCGAAGAATTATTTCTATGAACGAACCATGGGTACGCCACGGGCGTTCTTAGTCTCTCTCTTTTTTGTGTGTTCACATACCATAGGTAAATGCAATAAATCAACGTTGCATTAGGCCATACAGTTGGAACCAAGGTATCCCATCATTTAATCCCAACGTATGGCTCTTCAATCGTTCCACCCATCTCTGTTCACGTGTGAGAAGGAGGCTCGGAACATCACTGGTATTAGGTGGTATAAATGGTTTATCTATCACCACCCATCTCAGATCCTTTTCATTATGTTGCTTTTCCAGGAAGTGGGCTGTCAGTCTCGTATTAGACTTCCCACAACGTATGGTGCTCATATGTTCCAGGATACGGACCTGTGGAATCTACTCATTCAGGTACTTCTGTAGGGACCTCTGCTTCTCATAAAAGGGACTCCTCTTATGAGAATAAGTGTCAATTACTTTAGTATGAGAGGATCAAACTCATACTCAAGAGGGAACAATTGGCCTTGGACAGGGAATCCCTAGAGCTCCAGAGAGCTTCCAGACGGTTGGGGCTAGAGCCCCATGGTGGCAGCAACAGTGTCCCGAGAACCAGAGAGCATACTCATGATCATAGGAACCTGAACAAGATAGTCCCTCCCTATCAAAGTGGGGATGACATCCACAAATGGCTAACTGCACTAGAGAGGGCCTGTAAAGTGCATAAGGTCCCTCAAGAGCAGTGGGTAGCTATCTTCTGGCTATCCTTTGCCGACAAAGGTAGAGATAAGCTCCTCACTGTAAGAGAAGAGGATGCTGATAATTACACAGTCTTGAAGAGTGCTCTCATTGATGGGTTTGGCTTAACCACTGAGCAATACAGGATTAAGTTCAGATGCACCCAGAAGGCACTGACTCAGGACTGGGTTGACTTTGTAGATTGTGCTACTAAGGCTCTGAAAGGCTGGTTACTTGGCAGTAAACTGTGTGATTTTTAAGTAGTGTACAATTTAATTATGAGTAGGGGTGGGCGGAATTTGCGAACTCGCGTTACGCAAATCTCCGCGAAACGGTAAAAAATCTCCGCGAACATGCAGAAATTCCGCGAACACGCGGAATTGCTTGTTCGCGATGCTTTTTTCCTGTTCACAGTTGCTGTTTGCGTGCTCGGGGAGAAATATCTCGCGAACACGCATTTTGAGAACGCGAACAAGAAAAAATTTCGCGAAGTCGCGGAAAGCAGATTTTTGGGCAATTTCGCGTTCTCCGCGGATCGCGAAATTACCGAAATTCCGCAAATTCCGCAAGCGGAACGGAATTTACCGCCCAGGCCTAATTATGAGGGAGCAGATCCTTAATAATTGTCAAAATCAGTTGTTGCATCAGTACCTGGTGGATTTTGATCTGACCTCTCCCCAAAAATTGGGAAAGGAGGCAGACAAATGGGTCAGAACCAGGGTGAAGCAGAAAGCTCAGAACCAAGGTGGTGACTCTAATAAGCCTGATTCTAAAACCTCAGATAAGGGTGGGGAGAAGGGTAAAGACCAGAAGTCTTTACAAGGGCCCCAAAAGTCTTCATCTGGGGGGAGGCACAATCCAACAAGGGTAAGGGCAAAAAGAAACCTCGGTGTCATATCTGTGAACAGAATACCCATTGGACAAATGATTGTTCAAAATCCAAGGAATCTACTCCAGCCACCACTGCCCCTAAGGCAACTGTTCCCCCTAGTGCAGCTCAAAGTGATGGTACACAGAATAAGGATGTAGTAGGGTTAACCCTGGGATCTGAGATGGACTCTGGCCTAGCAAGAGTTCCAACTCAGGCTGTGTTAGTCTTTGATGGAGACATGGATATTGCCTCCTTATTTGTCAGTCCCAGTAATCTGGACAAATACAGACTGCAGCCTTTGATCAATGGTAAGGAGGTCATGGCATTCAGGGACACAGGTGCAAGTGTCACAATGGTGACAAAAGATCTTGTGGCCCCTGAATAAGTCATACTTGGTGAGATGTACCAAGTGAACAATGCAAGCCACGTCAGGACAAACCATTCCTTGGCAGTTGTGAATTTCACCTGGGGAGGGGTAACTGGCCCTAAGAAGGTTGTGGGAAGTGCAGACCTCCCTGTTGAATGCAGTGATTTGGAAACAGCTTGTGCTGAGGTGGAACTCAGGATACATGCAGAAATGTTAGGCATCCCTGCAGATGTGTTTGCCAGGACTAGGTCACAGGCAAAAATGCCTTCCACTGAACAGGCCCTGGATCCTGGAATAATGGCCCAGGTGCCTTCCAAGAGAAGGAGCAGTAGGGGTAAGGCAGTGTCTTCCCCCCTCCCTCAGAGTGCAGATTAGTCTCTACCAGTCTGCTACCACGAGGTTGGTTGCACCTCTGAAGTTTAGGGGCTTCCTATTGACACTGGCACATGATATCCCATTAGGAGGTCACTTAGGCCAAAATAAGACTTGGGACAGGCTTGTCCATCACTTTCATTGGCCACATATGTCAGAGGACACAAAGGAGTTTTGTCGCTCCTGTATCACTTGTCAAGCCAGTGGTAAGGCAGGTGGTACTACAAGGCCCCCCTGGTACCACTACCTATGGTGGGGGTTCCTTTTGAGAGGATTGAGATTGACATTGTTGGTCCCATGGATCCTCAAACTGCATCTGGGCACAGATTCATACTAGTGGTGGTGGACCATGCCACTAGGTATCCAGAAGCAATTCCACTTAGGACTACCACAGCTCCTGTTGTGGCTAGAGCCCTTCTGGGAATATTTTCCAGAGTGGGTTTTCCTAAGGAGGTAGTATCAGACAGAAATGCAAACTGTATGTCTGGTTACTTGACTGCTATGTGGAAGGAGTGTGGAGTAAATTACAAATTTACCACCCCTTATCACCCACGATGCAATGGGTTAGTTGAGAGATTCAATAAAACCCCCAAGGGCATGATTAAAGGTCTCCCTGAAAAGCTCAGACGTAGATGGGACATACTTTTGCCCTGCCTTCTCTTTACCTACAGAGAGGTTCCTCAGAAGGGGGTTGGTTATAGCCCTTTTGAACTTCTGTTTGGACATCCAGTTAGGGGTACTTTATGTCTAGCGAAGGAGGGATGGTAGTTACCTCTCCAACCCCCTAAACAGGATATTGTGGACTATGTACTTGGTCTCCGCTCCCGGATGGCTGAGTACATGAAGAAGGTATCCTTAAGGCTAGCCAGGAATTGCAAAAGGCCTGACGTGACCAAAAGGCTATGTTGACTGTTTATCAGTCAGGACAGAAAGTATGGGCATTGGATCCTGTGGCCTCAGCAGCCCTCCAAGACAAGTGGAGTGGCCCTCATATAATCATTGAGCAGAAGGGAGAGGTTACCTACCTGGTGGACCTTGGAACTCCCAGGAGCCCCATAGGGTGCTCCATGTGAACAGGCTCAACCCATATGTTGACAGGGCAGACATGGGCTTGCTCATGGCTACTGATGAGGGACATGAGGAAGAGAGTGATCCACTCCCTGACCTGCTCTCACAGAAATCTGTGATGGTTCAGTAGATGGTGTAGCCTTGGCAGGCAGCCTCACTGATCAGCAGCAAACTGATTGCAGGAGAGTCCTGAATCAGTTCAGACATATATTATCACTGACTCCAAGTCAGACTACCTGGCGCACTCATGAAGTGGACACATGTGACAGTCTGCCTGTTAAAAATAAGATGTACAGGCAGCCTGACCATGTCAGGGACTGCATCAGGACTGAGGTCCAGAAAATGGTGGACCTGGGAGTAATTGAGCCTTCAGATAGCCCTTGAGCTAGTCCAGTAGTCTTGGTACCAAAACCTTACAGCCAGAATGGTAAGAGAGAAATGAGGTTATATGTTGACTACAGGGATCTCAATGCAGTCACTAGGACTGATGCCCATCCAATACCCAGGGCAGATGAACTTATAGATACTTTGGCCTCAGCCAAGTTTCTGAGTACATTTGACCTGAGAGCTGGCTACTGGCAAATCAGATTAGCTGAGGATGCAAAGCCAAAAACAGCATTCTGAACCCCTAGTGGGCACTAGCAATTTGTGATGATGCCCTTTGGCTTACAAATGCACCTGCCACTTTTCAAAGGTTGGTGAACAAAGTCCTTACTTGCCTGTAAGCCTATAGTGCAGCTGTTCTAGATGATATTGCTGTCTTTAGCTACACCTGGGAGGATCACCTCATCCACCTGAGAAATGTTTTGGAGGCCCTGCAGAAAGCAGGCCTCACTATCAAGGCCTCCAAGTGCCAGATAGGGCAGAATCAGGTTGTATACATAGGCCACCTTGTGGGTGGAGGTCAGGTTCAACCATTGCAGAGTAAAATCCAGACCATCATGGACTGGGTTGCTCCAACTACCCAGACTCTGATCAGAGCTTTCTTGGGCCTGACTGGGTACTAATAGGAGGATTGTCAAAGGTTATGGATCCAAAGTGACCCCTTTGAATGACTTAACTTCCAAAAGAATGCTGAAGAAAGTTCAGTGGATAGTTAGCTGTCAAAGGGCATTTGATGGCCTGAAGCAGGCCATGTGCACTGCTCCTATTCTGCAAAGTCCTGACTATTCCAAACAAGTCATTGTTCAAACTGATGCATCTGATTTGGAGGTAGGGGCTGTGTTATCACAACTGAATGAAGAGGGTCAGGATCAGCCAGTAGCGTTTTTATTGCAGAAGGCTGACCCCCAGAGAGAAACGTTGGTCAGCTATTGAGAGGGAAGCCTTTGCTGTGGTTTGGGCCTTGAAGAAGCTGATGCCATACTTGTTTGGCACTCACTTCATTGTTCAGACAGACCATAAGCCCCTCTTATGGCTAAAACAGATGAAGGGTGAAACCCCAAACTTTTGAGGTGGTCCATTTCCCTACAGGGGATGGACTATACAGTGGAACATAGACCTGGGAGTAACCATGCCAATGCAGATGGACTCTCAAGATATTTCCACTTAGAACATGAAGACTCAACTGGTCAAGGTTAGTTTAATGTCACTACGTTTGGGAGGGGTTGTGTAGGAGATTAGGATCTGCTTCTTATAGTTACCCCCACCTTTTGGTTTCGACAAAGACTGACTGGGATCCTCCTGTCCAGGACACCAATCTAGCTGCTTTCTCCTCTAAATTGATTGCATGTACTTTAGGTACACTCCTGATTGGATACTGGGGTACACTTATCAGTCCCTAGTATATAGTACACCCTGTACC
Source organism: Triturus cristatus (assembly GCF_964204655.1). Classification (NCBI taxonomy): domain Eukaryota; kingdom Metazoa; phylum Chordata; class Amphibia; order Caudata; family Salamandridae; genus Triturus; species Triturus cristatus. Next base: position 1,196,289,292 of record NC_140582.1, on the reverse strand, counting down.
CAGGGTATAGGTACCCCAGAGGCCTCCCAGGGGCTGCAGCATGTATTGTGCCACCCCTGAGAGACCATTCAAACTGACACCTAATAGCTTAAACCCTCCTGAGGCGGAAGCCGGGAGAAGGACTGCATGAACGTTTTTTAAAAACTTTGTAAACTTTGAGTGTCACAACATCTTTTGTATTTTAAAACTTACCTGTCCTTATTCTTGCACTCTGCTCACTTTGGCTAAACCCCCGCAGCGGATTTTAGCGCTGCTGCGGGACAATCTACAACCCTATTGCTGACATTACCGAGCCGAGCACACAGGCCACGCCACTTTGAGAGGCCGCGCCCCCCGCCGCCACTATTTGAGGACGCTGACTACGAGCGTCACTCAGATAGCTTAAACCCTCCTGAGGCGGAAGCCGGGAGAAGGACTGCACGAACGTTTTAAAAAAACTTTGTAAACTTTGAGTGTCACAACATCTTTTGTATTTTAAAACTTACCTGTCCTTATTCTTGCACTCTGCTCAGGGCTCCATCTCACTTTGGCTAAACCCGCACAGCGGATTTTAGCGCTGCTGCGGGACAATCTACAACCCTATTGCCGACATTACCGAGCCGAGCACACAGGCCATGCCCCTTTGAGAGGCCACGCCCCCCGCTGCCACTACTTGAGGACGCTGACTACGAGCGTCACTCAGATAGCTTAAACCCTCCTGAGGCGGAAGCCGGGAGAAGGACTGCATGAACGTTTTTAAAAAACTTTGTAAACTTTGAGTGTCACAACATCTTTTGTATTTTAAAACTTACCTGTCCTTATTCTTGCACTCTGCTCAGGGCTCCATCTCACTTTGGCTAAACCCGCGCAGCGGATTTTAGCGCTGCTGCGGGACAATCTACAACCCTATTGCCGACATTACCGAGCCGAGCACACAGGCCACGCCCCTTTGAGAGGCCACGCCCCCGCCACCACTACTTGAGGACGCTGACTACGAGCGTCACTCAGATAGCTTTAACCCTCCTGAGGCGGAAGCCGGGAGAAGGACTGCACGAACGTTTTTAAAAAACTTTGTAAACTTTGAGTGTCACAACATCTTTTGTATTTTAAAACTTACCTGTCCTTATTCTTGCACTCTGCTCAGGGCTCCATCTCACTTTGGCTAAACCCGCGCAGCGGATTTTAGCGCTGCTGCGGGACAATCTACAACCCTATTGCCGACATTACCGAGCCGAGCACACAGGCCACGCCCCTTTGAGAGGCCACGCCCCCAGCCGCCACAGTGCCACCCGTATAAAAAATGTGCATCTTCCGGTCACGCAGCGGACGAGCGCTGCGGGCGCGCCGTTTGCGCGCCAAAGGCGCGTCTAAGGCAAGCCCGTCTGCGCCCATCCGCGGCCGACCATGGCAAAGGGCTACCCCCCCTGCCCGGTCATCACACCAGGTTACCACCTACAGCTCCCACTTTCTCCGCCAACTAAAGCAGGAAGCAGGGCCTCCCTGCCTACACGCATGGGACCCATCCATAAGACACCCCGCCTGCTACCAATGCGGATTTCATTTCTTACTTTACCCTAAAACTGAACCCATACAATACTCCATGCTCCTGCTCAATTGCAGGTCACTCCCCAAGCACTCCATGGAAATCTCTCTACTGATGGAGGAAACAAACCCAGACATCCTCTTTATCACAGAGACGTGGTTGCAAGAACACTCGGAACCCGATTTGGTACAAACCCTTCCATCTGGATACCAAATACTCCGCCTTGACCGCAAAACGGGAATCGGCGGTGGGCTAGCAGTGATCTATAGAACAGGATTCGAAGTCACTAGCATCCCCATTCATCTCCCAGATAGTGAATGTCTTCCCTTCACTATAAAATTCAGCCCCACACATACCTTTTCTGGTATGCTAATATACCGCCCGCAAGGAACGCAAGGACAGTTTCCTTATAACCTCGCCCCAACAGTTGCAAACCTTGCACTCAGCTCTGCCAATTTTATAATCCTGGGTGATTTCAACATCCATCTGGATTCCCCGAACGACCCAAACGCTAGAGAACTATTCTCCAGCCTAGGCGCCCTCGAATTACAGAAACTTGTCCTTGGGCCCACTCACTTAAAGGGTCACCTTCTGGACCCCATATTCAGCAACTGTCCTAACCTCCACGCTGGAAACCCTTCCCCCCTCCCCTGGACTGATCACTTCCTCATTCCTTTCACTTGGACCCCCCCCAACCACCCCACTTCTAAACCCCCGACTGTTCAACAGTCACGTAACTGGTCCAAAATTCCCCAGCCAGAATGGCGGGACAAGCTACAGCTCACTAAACCCGTCAATACTCCTAATCCCATCCAGGGCAATGAGAACTACAACAAATGGATTACCAGCTCCTTAGATCTGGTACTTCCACTAAAACGTACTCACCCTAAGCGAGGTAACCCGACAGTCCCATGGTATACGATTGATCTCCGGGAGGCAAAACGCGCCTGCAAATGAATCGAGAGGAAATGGCGTCTCGACTATCTACCAGCAGACAAAATAGCCTATAGAACAGCGATCAAAAGCTATAAATCTATCATCAAACTAGCTCAGGCCAAATACTACGAAGAAAAGATCGACAAGGCAGCTTCAAAACCCAAGGAGATCTACCGGATAGCTAAGTCCCTCTTGCAACTTCCCGAGGCCCCAAAAGACCACAACAATACCCAGGCCCACTGTGAGGAGCTAGCGGAGTTCTTCTACCATAAAATAGAAGTCATTAACTCCTCTTTCCTCACACCGCCACTTCACCAAATGGTATCGCCGACATAGGCCGTACGATAGTTCCACCTAACTCTTTCAATAGTATCCCGCCGCTAGATCTTACCAATCTAGAAAGTATCATGCGACAGGTTAAATCCGGATCACCCACTGATCCGGCTCCCCCGCGGGCTCTCACCCCGATCACCAGTCAGATCTCACCCACCATCCAGGATCTGCTTAACTCTTCCCTCCAGACCGGCATCGTCCCGCCTCTATGGAAAAAAGCAATGGTCAAGGCATTACTAAAGAAACCCAGCCTCGACCAAAACAACCCCTCCAACTACCGACCTATTTCCCTTTTACCTTGGCTCAGCAAACTTCTTGAGAGACATGTCAACCTTGTCCTGACACATTTCCTGGAATCAAACAACATACTTGACTCCACCCAGACGGGCTTTAGGCCCCGTCATGGAACCGAGACGGCCTTTATAGCAGTGACGGAGGAGGCAAGAAGGATCCTGGACGGTGGTGGGTCAGCGGCCATCGTCCTACTCGACCTTAGTGCCGCCTTCGACACTGTAAATCATAACACTCTACTCCCCCGCCTCGGCAGGATAGGAATCTCAGGAACGGCACTCACCTGGTTGAGATCCTTTCTCACAGATAGATCCTTCCAGGTGTTTGAGAAGGACTCCATCTCCTCCAGTAAACCCCTCAACTGCGGAGTGCCTCAGGGCTCCTCCCTGAGCCCCACTCTTTCTAATGTCTACCTCAGCTCCCTGGCTGATGTCGTCCGCCCCTTTGGAGTGAAAATGGTCACCTAAGCGGACGACACACAGCTGGTGGTAGCGCTAGATCCACCTCTTAACTCCTACCACAGCTTACATAAATGCTTGGAGGCAGTTGCCGCCTGGATGTCGGGCTCCTGTTTAAAATTAAACGGGGAGCAAACAGAGGTTATGCTCCTGGGAAATAACATCATCAAACCCATTGATCCCATCTGGCCCCTCTGCTTAGGTAGTACCCCGCAACCCAAAGAACAAATCAAGAGTCTCGGCATCTGGCTAGACCGTACTCTTACATTTAACTACCAAGCAACCAAGCTTGCTGCCACATGTTTTGGGCTTCTAAGACTACTCCGCAAAATCCTCCCCCTTCTTCCGTTTCACTCAAGACGGATTATGATCCAAGGACTTATCCTATCCCGTCTCGACTGTGGAAACGCCCTATATCTTGGGGCCCCACAGTATACACTCAACAGACTTCAAATCATTCAAAACTGCGCGGCGAGAACTCTCCTCGATATCCCTCGTCGAGTCTCAGTCAAAGCCCGACTGAAGGATCTCCACTGGCTCCCTATGAAGGCAAGGATCGAATTCAAGAGCATGTGTATCGCTCACCGTTCTTATTGGGGAACAAGCCCTACCATTAACCGCAACCTGGTAAATGCCTATCTCCCCAACCGCCCCCTTAGATCTGCAACCTCCCATCTTACCATAGTGCCACAAATCAGAAGAGCCAGATGTGGAGGTCGGGCGCTCTCCTACAACTTAGCCAAAATCTGGAACTCTCTCCACCCCTCAATCAGATCAGAGCCCAATCTACTCATTTTCCGAAAGCTTCTTAAAACTTGGCTTTTTAATAAAACATCTGTTTAATCCTTCTTCCAGAACCACTAAATCTAGTGTATCCTGCTTCCAATATCCTCTGCAGCGCAGGGACGCCTCTGGGTAGCCATCGCGCTCTATAAATTCTCTTTCCATTCCATTCCACACCACAGGTCTGCTACTGCAGCCTGCGTAAGGTGGTGCATGCACCCCTTACTTAGATATAGATTCACTATATCTATTCTAAATCACTACACACATAAACCTATAAGTCACCCCTATCGCAGGCCTTATCAATCCTGAAGGCAGGGTGCTGGGTTTTATGTGAGAGGGTGCCCCTGAATGAGCAGAACTCCTCTGCAGCCTTCGGAACCTATTTTCCGGGGTCGTCTGTGATGCAGCCAACCATATATATTTAAGTGCATTATAACCTTGCGGCAAATGCTAACTTTAAAACGGTAAAAAAGCAGCTTTCCATTCCTTCGGGACTTAGCCTGAAGGCTGCTCTCCACAGCTGCTCTCCACAGCCGCCCCTAGGATAGCTTTCTATAAAGGTTGTCTTTAACCTAATCATCAATAAGGGTTGTTTGGACTGGTGCAAGGTGCCCACTTTAATTAGTGGACAGCATATACCAGGCCAACTTCTCACAGGGAGGTCCTAGCACCTCATCTAACTCAGGAGGTCTTAGCACTTCAACAACTAATGGCGGTACCCGCCCCTTAAACTCCCTGGGTGTCCTTAGCGGCACGACCTATCATGGTGTCCTTAACGGCACAAACAATCTGGGTGTCCCTAGCGGCACAAAACATCTTGCTGCTCAAAATGAAATTGGAGATAATATTTTTCTAGATGATGAGGCTTCAGATATTCTTAATGAATATGACCTTGACTTGGACGTGGATGACGACCAAGAATTTTACACCCAAGCAAACGAGGAGGATTTCCCATCCACCATTAAAGACAGCATTCTCAACCCTTTGGGAGAGGAAATGGTCTCCCCTCTTAACCTTAAAACATCCGAGAAGCTCGGAGTAGTGGCCACAGGAGCATGTGGCCAAATTTATTAAGAAATAGATAAAGTATCTTTTGGAAAGCGACACATGTAGTGTTCTCAAAGCTGAATGCTCTAGACCCTCAATAGAATACAAAACATGTCAAACCCCTAACCTAGACCCGGAGTTAATCAAATTCCTCTTTAAGCTCGGCAGATATCCGAGAAAAGGAATTGAAACATCCCTCAAAGGATGCCAAGACCGCCTCCTTGATGTCTTGGGTCCCCTTGCCAGGATCATTGACTCTGCTGAGGAAAGCCACAATAGTGGCACACCCCTAGACACGGATTTAGTCGGGGGTTGACGCCAGAGAGCATTGAAACTCCTGGGCAACGCCAACGCCAGCCTCAACACTGAAAGAAGGAGGGTCGTACTAACTAAAATCAATCCAAAGCTGAGTGATATGGCCGACAGGGAACCCTCTAAGAACCCCAAAGGGTTACTCTTTGGAGAAGATCTTATTAACTCATTGGGGAAGTATGTGTCCACATGTACATCCCTGGATAAGGCACAACAGAACATGAAGAGAGTCTTCAACCCTAACCTTTTTGGACGGGCCGGAAGAAGGGGTATTTCTTCTGGCCGCTTCAACCAAAGGCCCTTCTTAAGATTTTGTGGCTGCGGAAGAGGCTACCAATCCTCAAATACTCAATTCTACCCCCAGAGAGGGAGAGGCCCGCGGTAACAGAGGTTTCAGATCGCCTGGATCAACCAACAGCATCAACTCCCAGAGTGAGTACTTTACCTCTTCTTTCTACTCCTTCTTTCCGCCAAAAGATGGTAGGCAGGCTCAGATTCTTCTATCAGAATTGAAAGTTAATCACTCAAGACCCGTGGGTTCTGGACACTGTTAAGGGCTTCATGATAGACTTTGTAGAGACACCTACTCAATCTTTTTTCCCCAAAGACATACCACTCCCTCTAGACCAACACAAAATAGTAGAGGAAGAAATATCCTCTATGCTCCAGAAAGGAACAATAATAGAAGTCCCACTAGAAAAGTTAACCTTCATAAGTACACTCTTTCTCGTCAAGAAGAAGGACTAGGGCTAGAGACCTGTTACAAATTTGAGGGAACTGAACAAATATCTGGTTTACAGGCATTTCAAGATGAAAGGCATCCATCTCCTGAGTAATCTCGGAAAAAAACAGTTCTGTTTCAAGGTTAAAGTCATTATATGACAGGGAAACAGGGAAACAAACACTCCTGTGCAATATATTGATGTTCATGTCCACTGATTTGAACCTGTTTTACTTGTCCCTTCCAGCTATGTTTTTTTTCCGAGAATTTTTAGTGATTACTATGCATTCGTGTAAAATATTTGATGTACAGCAGTCAGTTTGTCGTTTCAAGCATTGTTGTTTGAGTTTTGAATATCGCCGTATGTCAGAAGATAAACAGTGTAGCGCTACCAGGGTGAGGAGTGTTATGTTGAGTTTTTTCAGTTTAACCATTGTTGCATTCTGGGCAACGGGTGCAACAAACTTTGAGCAGCATTGCAAGCTTACCAGCATTATCGGTCAGTGGGGGCGGAGTTTAGTGCATGAGAGTTGGCATGTGACAATTCACCTGGGGACAGATGAAGTAATAAAAGCGGAGTGAAGCCGGTAACAGTCAAGCTGCCTTTGTCGATGGCATAAGCGGGAGAATTTTGCGTTTTTTTTGCCGCAAGATGGAAGGGAATTGTGTGAAACACGAGTACAGACTTTGAAAGATGTTTGATTTGGAGAGAGAATAACACATGTCATGGTAAGCCTGCTCGAGACGATGTTAATATGCAATAGTAAGCACTGGCTGAAGGGGTTGATAAGGTGTTGTGAACGAGTGAGCATGGCATTGCTGTTTAGAGCTTAGAGACTCGGGTTATGGGGTAGCAGGGGCTAGGAGAGGTCGATGTTAAGATTGATGGCAGTAGAAATAGACACACCTAGAAATTGTTAATAGACATGTTCAAAAAGCTAACAGTGTTGTACAAACATGTGTGCATACAGTATGTTTATCACATCATATGCATGATAATTGTAATTATTGGTAATGTATTTTTTATTATCTTAGAGACCCCTGAAGAAGGGTTCGTCCCGAAATGCATTGGGTGTTTTCCAATAAAGCGTGACATGTGGAAACATGCATCATTCCTGTGCTTATTTGAATAATACTGAAACCCAATAAAAATGAGTAAAATGAATTGAAGAAAACTACGGCTTAAAGAGGATTCATTTGAATGGACAAAATTGCGGAATAAGCAAAGAGTTTCATGGATTTAATTCATTGGATTCGTTTTGAAGAATAATGGCTGTGCAGCTTGATGGGGATCGTAATGTGGTGCCCTTGTGTTCTCACTATTATTGCAGCGCAATTGGACAGAGTGCAGAGCAAGCGAGCATGCCAAACAGGTTTAAATGCGGGAGTACGTTAAAACAATGTTTACATTGAGAATGGGAGTACATTGGTGTGCATCTCACAATCTTGTATTTGTCATTAACTGAACACCCACTGAGATGACGTTAGAGGATCTCCGGTGTGGTCTGAGAGGTATTTTCTTTGTTATAATTTGTCTTGGATCCCAGCCTCTTTAGTCCTAAACTGAATCAGTTCCCCATACGAGGCCAGCATATAGGCAAAAGAACACCCCTCCCATACGGGTCCGAAATTTGCGAGATCACTAGATCGTAGGGATTGAGCCGGTTGGTGGAGTCTCATTGTACTGTGAAGATATTGAGGGCCAGCTCCTGATCTTGCTCTGTGCACAAAGCAGAGAGCCTTGAATGTAATCCTCTTCTCAACCCTCAACCAGTGCAGCTCTCTCAACGGAGAGGAGGCTGATGTAGTTTTGGGGACCATGTAAAGCAGCCTGGCTGCCGAGCTTTGGACCACTTGCATCCTTCTGATGGAAGCTTTGTCAATTCCTAAATAAAAGACATTGCCATGGTCTTATCTAGACAGGATGAGAGCCTGAACAATTGTCTTTTGGGCTGAAAATGGAAGAAGCCAAAGGATTTTTTGCAGCTATTTCAACACGGCAAAAAAGGTTGCAGCCAATTTCACAACTTGTGACTTCGTGGACAGCTTGTTGTCCAGTTGGAAGCCAAGATTCTTCAACTTTTGGGAATGGAGTATACCCAGGTTTCCAGGTCAATGCTGAGGGCCCCATAATGGCACCAAAACCTCAGTTTTTTGCCATCAAAGTTTAATGAATTGTTTTTCATCCATATGGCTACGTGGTTAAGGCAGGAGTTTAGTGCCATAGAATTAAAATCCTCAGCGGACGACAAAGAATAAAATATTTGTGTGTTGTCCGCATAGGAAAGTAAAGTCAGGCCAAAACTTTCAACCAAATCCAACCGAGGGTGGACATAGATATTAAATAAGGCCGGCCTGAAGACTGAGCCCAGGCGAACCCCTGAGTAACATTACCAGAGGAAACCTGGAAGGTTCGATCACTCAAAAAGATGTCATCCATGAGCGGTACGTACTTTGTAAGCCCAGCCTTGCATGTGACACGGTCTCGAAAGCAACACTTAGATCTAGCAGAAACATAACATAAAACTATAAAGAATAGCATAAGATAACAAGAGCCAGAAAACTTTACCACTTGTCTGTGTTGATAATTATGGTGATCTATGTGCTTGCATCTGATTCATGGGCCAGAGAAACCTTTACTGGGCTTCCTGTGCTGTTCCTGCTGTCTGTCCTCTTTGCTTGGAAGGTTTTTGCTGCTCCTGGAAAGGCTGACCCTCAGCTAGTGCTCTTGGCCATGATGCAGCATTGGCTGCCCCTAACACACGCTGACGCAACAGAATATGTTTTTGCTGTGTTGATCATTTAAAACCTATGGGACATTCAGGGATAGACTTTTGCCAAGTATAGGTTTAACTGCAAGGTGGCACTGAACCTATACACCTTAGAGTCATAATGATATTTTGCTGCACACATGGACAATTTTCTGTTTATGGCTTGTCTTCCATCCTACTGAGATTTTTACAAGAATTGCCATCAGAATTTATGCATGGAATAAAGCAAAACATATTTATGTTTGGTGCATGCAAAAAATATGCAAAAAATGTACATTACCTGCTTTTTTTCCTTGTCTGGTATTTCAGAGAGAGGCAGCCTTGATCACATCATAGCCTAGCAAGCCATAGCATGGCAAAACATGACACGAGGTCACATAACCTAACATATAGTGGCATGAATTAGCATGTATGTATGTATGTGTTATTCATATATAAGGTAGCGGAGCGCTATGTCAAAGACAAAGAAACAGTAAATGAATAATTTTAGCTGGCTTAATCGTAATATTGTGTTATGTATCAAAGTGTGGGTTCAGCTTTTTCCTAAAGTGAAGCATGGTTGGGACAGTCCTGTTGGAAACAGAAAGTGTTTTCCAAATACTTGTGCATAAAAGGAGAAGGAGTGCTGTCTATTTTTTTTCATTCTTGTGTTTCTTCATCTCCATTCTAATGGTGTCCTGGTGGTCAGTATGTCAAAAGTCACCCAAGGTGGTGAGCATGTCAATCGAATAGGTGCAGGAGCCAGTCACGATGGCTGTGTAGGTAATGTTACTGGTTTTAAAGATGGTGTGGGATGGCAAGAGGAGCCACTAAAACTCCATCACGGTGGGGGTGATATGGCCATATTTCTTTAGGCTCTTGGCAAGGTGTGTTGCGGCTTGTAGGATGTCCTTAACTGAGGTTAGTGTTGAGACTGGGAAGTTGTGGAGTAGGGAATTTCTGCCTTTCCGAAGTGAGAAAATTAGTGTTTGAACAGATGTTCTAAAGTCACTTTCAAGAAGGAATGGCTTCACATTCTGCAGTAGGGAGAGTAGGTTTTAAAGGCTGCCTGTTTTGCAATTTCTTCCTGGAGGTGTGTTTTGTGTACTGGGTGAATCCAAGTACCTTGTCTTTGATTAAATGGTTAGGTTCAAAGCTGCCCAGGTTCATGTTGTTGAGCCAAGTTTGGAACAGGTGTTTGTAGTGATGTGTTAAGCAGAGTGTTAACGCAACAATGGAATGTGACTATGCCACAGCACTGCATTCCATGAGTGCCCTTTGAGGCAGACGTGTTTTACTTGGCTGAATAAACCACATTGTTTCACAACGTGATTTGTGTTGAGAAGATGACTACAGAATTGGCGATGAGCAGGAGAGACTTTGGGGCAAATCAACAACAACCGGCGATAATTATCGCTAAGCGCACTTAGCGCTAGGATAATTATCGCCGGCTAGCGTTGATTTTTATCGCTGAGATAGCGTGCTATTAGCAACGCTTATCTCAATAGCGATAAAAACCCTCACGCTAAGTGGCTAACGTGAGATTATCGCTGGAAAGCCAGCGATAAGATAATCTCACGTTAGCTTGTTGATAGGGACAGACAAACTTAGCCATGATATCCACATTCCATAGGATATCATGGCTAAATCAGAAAAATACCAGACGTAAAAAAGCAGCGATAACGCTTTTTTTGTCTCTAACAGGGTTAGCGATATTCTTGATAATAGGAGAAATGTCCCTTAGCGACATTTCTCCTATTATTTTAGTCTGGAACGCCCCCTTTGCATCTCATTAGAGATGCAAGGGGAAGCGTAGAGTAAAAGGGTGCTAACATGCGAATTTGCATGTTAGCACCCTGTTGTTGATAGGGTGCTAGTTTTATCTCTGCTTTTTTGGCTTTTAAAGCCAAAAAAGCAGAGATAAAGCCCTTGTTGATATGTCCCTTTGTGTGAAACTGTAATTTACTGCGGGCCAGAAAGTGACTGTTTCTATTGTGAGGAGCAACATGCTGGGATTACGGTAGGACTATATTACATACTCATGACTTTGAAAGAGGTGAGAGGTGTCAGGGTTACACATTGATCCTGGATTTCTGTTTTATTCCAATTAAACTATTGAAGCAGACTGGTTGTGCCTACTGACCAAGCGGGGACCTCGGCTACCAACAGTATAATCCTACCAAGGACATGACCTTCGTCAAACCGGCGCGGGCATCTCTCTTTGTTTATACGCGGGCGGCTGCTGCTTGGTCACAAGGCGGGTTCTCTAAGCTGCTCTTTCAAGGTGACACACACCAGTGAGTACTTTTCTGCGTGTTTCCATGACACTTACTGCATTTTTGTTGCGTCTCGTTCCCAAGGGGCTTCTTGTACCATTTTAAAGATAATGGAACAGTATGGACCTTGGTGGACTCCACGAATGATAGGGCTGAAGAAGCCCATGGGGAAGCAAAGCATTGGTGGCAAAGGTAGGAGGGGAACCAGTGCGGGGCATTGACAAATAATCCAATTTGAGAAGTAAGGATGTCTGTGGGGTGATTGATGATACCAAAGGATGTTTAGTAGCCTTTGATATGTAGTGTAGCTGCTTCCGTGCTGCAGCGTTGATCGGAAGCTGGATTGGCAGTCATGCAGGAGATGGTTGACATGGATGTAATCTTGAACTGTGCACAGACTCCTTTTTCATGGTATTGCGACAGAAGGCTAGGTGAGTGATGGACCTAGCAATGTTATCAGGGTCTAGTGTCAGTCTTTTCAGGAGGCCTTCTGGGAAGATAACTTGAGTAAAGAATGATGTGTAGGCTAACAGAGCTTTCCATACAGGGCTTTGATCAAGTGTGAGGGTAAGACATGATCAGCATCACAGGAGGTGTCTTGGAAGAAGTTGAGAATTTTTGAAGTTCAGGAAGAGACAGGTGCTTGAAGGATACACTATGGCTAGATAAGCATTAGGGGAGAAGTAAGCTTGGTCTTATTGATGTGCTGCCGGATTCTTTGTAGAAGGGGTTGATAGCATTACACTTGTTTGTGGAGTGGGGGTTTGAAGTGTCAGGGTGATGCAGATCTGTACGGCAGTGGTCCATGTTGTAAATACCTAGGACCTTATGTGCATTTGTAAAATGTCTTTCTATTTAAACCCAGATAGGAGTTTGCATGTGTGATGCTAGTAGATAGACTACAGGGGCCAACTGATGAGTGAGCCACTATGATTCTATGTGTGGTCATTTCAATCCTCCCATCTTTGTAGAAGCATAGAGTCTTGATTTTTGCAGATTCCAGAGATAAGGCTGCATGGTGGTTTCCAAAGTATGCAATAGGGTTTTTGGCATGTGTAAAGGGAACATCTTGAACTCATATTTAAAACTTCATGCAATGTTAATTTTTAAAACTTGTGCTTACCCCAGAGAGATAGCTGTGAAGATGACCGTTGTTTAAGGTCTATTTCACTTTACCCAGAAGTGATGTCACTTGTCATTCACTACATTCAAAAGGTCTCTTTTGATATAAAAGCCCAGATGTTCTAAAATGGATTGCTTCCATTGAAAAAGCATAATTTCAATTACTTGTGTATTCATGCTGTGGTTCATGGGCAAGGCTTCAAATTTGGGTCAATTCACTGCATACCCAAAGAAGACAGCAAAGGAGTCTATGAGGATCATAAGTGACTAGTATACAGCCATTGAGCATTCCTGAAAAAAGTTTGTCCCAGTCCCATTTTCTCTATTATATAGAATAGATTAGAACATTTAAGCCGATCACATGCTTTTTCATCATGTAGGGAAATTATCAATTCATTGTCTATATCATTTTTAGTTCACCAAAGGAGATGCAAAAGTGTTCTAAGGTGATTAGTGGGAGATCTGTTTGGCAAAAAGCCTAATTGCTCCGGATGCATGTGTGGTATGAGGGTCCTCGGTGTGTTTGCAAGTATCTTTGTTTGGAATTTCATATCACATTTCAGTAGAGATATCGGCCTATAGTTGGCACATTATAGAGGGTCTCTGCAATCTTTAGATATGAAGGAGATCCTCACCCTGATAAATTCATCTCAAATGGATCCTGTTTCTTTAATTTAATTTCATTATACATGTTACACAAATTGGGGTTACTAGGTCTTTATTGAGTTTATAGAATTCTTAAGGGAGCACATCTTCTCCAGGTGCTTTACGAGTAGAAATACTATAAATGGCCAGTTTAATGTCTTCTTATGTTGTGTCTTTACCTAATGATCCTCTATGATCATCATTAAGTTTAGGCAAAGAGATTGGTCACATGAAATCATTTATAGCAGTTTCTGGGTTATTAGGAGTGACCTATGGAGCGCTTTATAAAATGAGGCAATTTTCCCTGTATCTGCAGGGTTAGTAGTCAATTTCCCCCTGCCCTTAATGATTGCTGGTATTATTCTTTTAGACTCTTGTTATCGTAGCTGGGCTGCCATTAGGCCTTCAGATTTCTCTCCTCTTTCGTAATGTGTTGTAGTTTGCTTAACTGGAAACGCATGGTTTCTGCCTGTCTACTATATGAACTATTGAGTTTGTTTTGACTGAAACAATTCCTTAAGGGCCTCTGGCTTGAGATGTTCATTATATCCCGCAATGAAGTGCTGTGCCTCCATTCCAGTCATTGCATCTCTGTCATTTTCATTTAGTGAGTGCGGTATCTTACATCATCTGTCCCTTAGCATAAGACTTGATTGGTGCCCACAAGGTCTGAGTAGAAGCCAATGACCCCTCATTTAGAGTGAAAGAGGAAGAAGTAGAGTTTCTCTATTACCCCTAGAGTTCTATATTCATAATATTTATTTGCCATATGGTCAGTGGTGGAGTCAAAACCCCCATATCTCATCTAATACATATCAAAGTGTGATCCAAAATACTATTCAGTGAAATATACTATACTATTCAGTAAAATATATGTTGTCACTAATCATCTGGTGAGGGTCATGGAGTGAAGCATCCATAGTCCTAAACAGTCTGAGTCAACTTTCTGTGGCCCTTAGATGAACTCCCATCATAGAACTGCATGACAAAGGCAACTTTGAGATAAAGAACAGAGGGGCTTATTTATGAGCCCCTTGCAACACTTTTGTGCCGCATTTGCTTCACTTGTTGTGACACAGCGGGGGCGTAGACAAGGCTTCACATTGCAGCATATTTACAAGGTGACGCATCTAGGCAAATGCATCGCCTTGTAAAGCCCTGCACCACAATATACCTGTGTCAGGTATAATGTATGGAGGGTGGACATTCCCACGCAACAAAGACTCGTAAGAGTGGTGCAGTGAAATCTATGAGATATTACTGCGACACTTCTAGAATGCCATTCCATCAAAACCTTACGCCTGCTTCTTGGCAGGCATAAAAGTGATGCATTACATTAAAGATAGGCCTCCCCCATGCATTGCTGGAGTTGCGTCACACTTCTGACACAACTTCAGTAATGCGTCAGTTTTGCGCCGTCATATATGTAAGAAATACTGACGTATCTGTCACCCCTTGTGACACGTACATTAAATATGGCGCATCCATAGTGTCGCAAGGAGGGTGCAGTTAAAACTATTGTATCGCTGTTTTCATGCAGCAATGCAACAGTTTTCATGGCTGCAAAGAGCCTGGGCAAGAATGTCAAAATCAGACTCTACCAGAACCAAGGACTAACGATCGGGGCTACCCACACTGACCAGCACACTTGGAGAAGGTGGGAGGCTGGGTTAGGGCCCCCTGATTCATTACTTCACTCCCTTTGGTGTAATTTTGCTCAAAAAAGGCTTTTTATGAGCAGGTGATTGCGGACTGTTAAGTACTTCCTTAGGTCCCAGGTAATTTTGTCACTCTGAAATATATGAACCTACAGGTTGAGTGAAAAGCAATTTAAATGTGGTAACAACCTATGACCTGGCATGTGACCAGTCCTGAAACTGAATCCCTGAAAGATTTACAAATATTTAACATTTCAGTAAGTTCTTTGGAAATATCTTTACTACATTAATAAACATGTCAAGTCACTGCCAGTTTCCATTAAAAATGACTCACAAACTGCCTTTCCTGCAATTCACAAAGATTTATGAAGAAATGGCTCTGGCCAGCCCTGTACTTGAGAATGAAGATAAAGTGTTTAACAAATATGTAACAGCCGGCAAAGTTCTCTGGAAGCCTCTCTGTTAAATCATTAAACATATCTGTTAGTGATACACAGCTATAGCAGTTATTCTAATCTCTCAGTTAATCCATATCTGTCTGTGATATTCCTGCCAAGCCGTGTCCATAAAATGATGCACAAACTGCATTTTATGAAAGGTCCAGATGCTTCTGCAGAAATGCCCAGGACCTGTTGTATCTCTTTATCTTTTGGGGATCATATGTCCTGCTGGTCTAACTGCTGTAGTTGGAAGGAGGGCCCCAAGTTTGATGCTGCTGGGCTGCAAGGTCGTCCCTTACAGAAGAAAGTTGTTTACTAAGAGTGCTAATGACCGTGCTCGACATAGCACAGCTCTCACCTGCTTTCCAGAAGGTCCAAGTAAGGGGCAGCAGCAGATCTTTGGGCAGTGAAACTGGTCATAAAGAAGGATGAGCACCCTAAGATGGTACAGGAGTTTTTTGGTTCAATTGTCAAGGACAGCTGACAGGCCTGCAGGGTTGGTGCCACGTCAGTTGCTGATCTTCTGTTCTTGTGACTCTTGATGTCTGTATTCTTCTTTAAGATCAGAAGGTTCTGCATTTCTGGTGCCAGGAGCTTCCCTAAATAAGAGATTTAGCAGTGTTAGGGGAGCGTAGGGTAGTAGCCAATGGGCTACTTACCCCTGGGGTCACTAATACCCCTATATGATCACTTCCTGTGGGAAATGGGCATGACCCTGTCCCAGAGTTACTAGGTTTGCCATAACAAAGTTGTATCCACTTCAGGTAGCCCACCTTAGGTGTGGCACTAGCCTGAGGGTGAACACACCTGTCTGTCTACTAATTTACCCTACCGTCCCGGTGCCAAAAGGTCTCCGGTCAGAGGGTTCTGCTTTCTCTCCTGTGAGGGAGGTCAGATTCGCTTTTCAAAGGCGGTGGGCTCTTTTAAGCTCCACACCTTGTAATGCTAATTTGCAGGTCATCCTGTGGGAAAGGGTGTAAACACCCTCTGCCAGGGTAGGCTTTGTTCCTGACCTTCTGAGAGCAAAGGTCCTCACCCCGGGGAGGGGGGGCAGTCAGAATCTCTAATGTGGGAGCAGGCTCACTCTAAGGTGTCCCCCGGGTGCATGTATTAATAAAACAATCAGTGGAATCAGCTTAGGTTTATTAATATGACATTTATTATGCCTGGTTTCAGTGAAGCCATAGTTTAGATGGGGAACTCGTTTTTACACGCATATGTTTCTAAATGGCTTCCCTGATCACTTGTACTGGAAGTAATGGAACTGACAAGCACAGGGGCATACCTGCTCATGCAGATATGTGCTCACATGTAATGTAATTCACCCTTCCTTAGGGCTGTAAGGCCTGCTGTAGAGATGACACAAAAGTGTGATCTGATATGTTTTCACTTTCTAGTGCACCTTGTCACACAGCATCCAGTGACAGTCTGTGAGAGGTTTGTGCTGGCTCCCTCACAGTGCAAAAAAGAATAAATGATGGATGGAATGCTGAACAATGTCAAACACTCAACCCCCAGTACAGAGTCTGAGCCTAAATCCATAGTTTTTTGTGCTTATCACACAATTCCAGTTTGCCAGACCAGGGCCTCCCTGGACCAGAAACAAGCACCCTAGGACCTGTTTTGGGGTATCACCCCAATCAGCCATGATAGCTTGACTCCAGTGGCATGGTGAGCATGGGACCCACATCTCTCCATACCTGTCCCACTTAAGAAGTCAAACTCAAAAAGAGCAAATGATGGCACGGAATGCTGAACAATGTCAAACAATCACCTCCACTACAGAGATCTGGGCTTAAGTTCATTGTTTTCTTGCTCACAACACCATTCCTTTTTGGAACCAGCCATATGCAAATCAGTCATGACCCTGCTCTCCATGGGAACAGTCCAGCCCAAACTGCCGGGCCTGATCCTCACTGCACTGGAAGTAAGCATCCCATGACCGGTTTTGGGGTATCACCTCTCATCAGCCAGACTAGCCTGACTCCGGTGGCACTGTGAGCACGGGACCCACATCTGTGCATGCCTGTCCACTTAGGGCGACAAATGCAAAAAAAAAAAATGATGGAAGGAATGCTGAAAAATTTACAAATATTTACCCCAGTAGAGAGATATGGGCCTAAATCCATTGTTGCCTTTTTTCTTGCCAGTCCATTCCAGTTTGGAACCAGCCATATGTAAATCAGTCTTGATACATCTGGGATTACCCATCCCACTTATGGTGACAACTGCAAAAAGAAACAAATGATGAACGGAATGCTGAAAAACACTCACTCCCAGTACAGAGATCTAGGCCTAAATCTATCATTTTTTTGCTCACCTTGCCATGATAGTTTGGACCTGGCCATATGCAAATCAGTCTTGACCCTGCTCTCTATGGGGTACCTTAGAGTTGCACAAGATATGCTGCACTTTTTAGGGACCCTCTTTAGTACCTATGCCCTAAGAGGTAGTACTTACTAGGGACTTACAGAGGTGCTGAAGGCCTGGCCACTTGGGGATCAAGTGACCAGTTGTCTTTTTTGGGGGAAAGAACACTGGCACTGGGGACCTAGTTAGTAGGAACCCAGTGCACTTCAGTCAATGTTGCATCAAAACCAGGCAAAACGTAGGGGGACTACTGCAACAACAACCTAGTTTCCTACAAGGGTTCCCTCTGTGTCCCCTCCATGGGGCCTAGGTGATCAGGGTATCCCTACCTGGCCCCTTAACATTTTTTTAAAACTTGTTCAGGACAGGGGACATAGTCCCTGAGTCCTGAATGGCTGCCAGCAAACTTTTTCTGATGTTGCTGGCAGCCAATCAGAGCGCTAGCTCCCACAGTAGTTTGACTCCTGCGAGAACAAGATGGATGATGGGAAAGAAAGCTCTCTTGACCTATCATAATGCTCTATTTTAAATTGCTGCTCCTGCAAGAATCGATCGAGACTCTCGCAGACCCAACCATCCAGATATACATTAATTTTTCAACCTTAACTTCTCAAAAACTACTGAAAAGATTTACACTAAATCACAAATAGCACAATTTGTAGACCAAGATCCAGCTTCCTGACAAATTTGGTGTCATTTCGTTGAGCAGTTTTTGCTGTAGCCATGTCTAAAGAAGTCTATGGAAAATGCATGGGAACTTTGCATTTTTGAGACCCCCTTTTTCTCAACCTCTGCTTGATGGTCCATCCCGAAAATTTCCATGCACAAACTAGTAAAAAAGTAGCACCATTTTGGAACGCTTCATGGAGATTCATCAGACGGAGCCAATTATTGGTACACAAAAAATGTTTTTGCTATAGAACAGCTGATCTAAATATACGCCCCAATAATCAATTTCTCACAACATAAAAGGAATCGCAATTCACAGAATGCTTATGTTGTCTGTGGAACATGACAAGTGACTAGAGTGCTTAAAGTCATCTGGTGGTACTTGTCATGATGTGCACAGAGTTATTAGAAATTTAAAAGTTCTCATTATTGATAAAGCTATTTGGCTGGCCACAACATGGAAACATGCTGTGGCATCCCTTACAGGACTCTGGGACATGGACCCCAATGAAATGCATTGCAGTGAATGGCAGGTTTTGAATGTCACAAAAGGAGCATGTTAAACTGGTGATAATAGATTTCAAGGTGATTTTACTCTGTGAAAAATGTTGACCTTCTGCTGGGATTTCATGAATGATGTTTTTGTCATAGAGGTTCTGGAAGGTGCTCTAGAAGCAACAATTAGAGCATATTTCTATAAATTCACACAATCTTCCTCAGCCATATGAGAATAATACCTGACATTCACAGTAAATCATGTATTCTATGTCATGACTGGAGGCAAGGATTATGCATTACTTTCTTCAATCTTAAGTCACAGGAAGTTCAAAGGTAAAAGTAAAAACTCTGTAAAAATACTACAACTCCCATGAACCACAGGGAGTAACCATGGCAAATAATAGCGCAATCAAGTAATAGTCCGAGAGTCTTTATAATATAGATCATTCCGTAGTCCTTCCTCTTCTTCAATGCTCAACGTCAGTTAAGGTGCCTTTCCATTGCTTCCTGACTGTGTAGTTAGTGGGATCATTGGGCCTTCTGGTGTAGCATTATTTAATTAAGTGTGTTGACAGCGAACATTTGTTCTTTATCTTAAGCGATACCTTGATAGCAAATTGGTTCATTCCCAGCGGCAGGCAAACTGATGAGCGTGTCTCTTTTACCACGTCGGTGCGTTATGTGGTGCTCTTTTGAACTTCCCAACGCATTCCTTTCGCCATGGAGCAGCTCTGTCAGCACTCCAGCGGCTGCGCAGCGCTGAGGGAGGTAGAACAGTCTTCCCGCTCCCTGCCTCTTCCCTCCAGGCCTCGTACTCCAGAGGCAGTACGATTGAAGGGCTTAGTCTAAAATTTTGGTTTTCTGGTGGTGACACACCACGAGTGCGGCACGAGTGGAAAGCTTGTCACCTTGAAGGTAAATAAGACCTCAACCACCACCTCAGAGCACCAGCCAGGGGGCTGCCCTTATATAACACTTGCAGGGCGTAGTGGTGCTCTCACCCTTAAAGATACAGTCCCAGAGGGACCACAAGTATTCACCCTCATGTACCTCTGAGGAGGTTTGCCCCCCACCAGTGACACCTTCCTGTAGAGGTGGACAAGCTCCTTATCCAGGCCATCTCTCAGGTGCTTGCTCATCTGCAGGAGCGTGTCACCAAACTGTCGTCCCAAGTATACAAAGGCACAGGGATACTGGGGGACGGAGGGGCTGGGCCTAGTGGGATGACCTCTGTCCCCAAACGCAAAGCCGGCAAGCGTAACGCTGGGCACCTGGAGGGCTTTAGACGACTGGCTAAAGTCTTCCATAAGAGTGCGCGTATGCTGAAGGATGCAGCCTACTGAGAGGAAAAAAAATCCGGGGAATTAGGCGATGGTGCCACAATGGATTTTGACCCCAAAGAGGGTGACATTACCTCCGATGCAGCCCATGACACGGGCAGATTCTGGCGCTCACATTCGCCCAACTCAGATTCATTTGCGGGAGACCCCTAGGGACATGTTCGATCTAAGGGAATAAATCAACCATGCTCTGCGGAGTGGGTCCCTGAGAGAAAAGTAGCGGAGTATGTGGCGAGCAAGCTCTGCCAACCCATTGGTAAATAGATTAGGGCCCGCCTACGGGCGGAGTGCCCCAGACCATACCTAAGCGATAATGTCACAGCGAACCAGGATATTGACCCCAAATTAGGCACCTTCTTCGCCAAATACATGAGGGGCCTCAAGAAGGGAATAGACAGGTCCTTGCGGTCATGCCAAGACAAACCTCTGGACGTAGTGGGGCCCTTAACCAAGATAATTGAACTGGTGGAACAGGCGAAACAGTCAGGGACACCTCTCCCACCAGACAACGTAGTGGGCTGGGCGGAGAGGGTGATCTGCCTTCTTGGCAATGCCAACTGCGTCATCTCTGCTGAACATTTTTGTTCCCTGCTGTTCAAAGATCGACCCCAAGCTGGGGGAACTTTCATCCTCGGATGCAGGTCCGGTTGCGAAGAGCACCCTATTTGGTGAACCTTCCGTCAAAGAACTGGGAAAGTTTGTCTCCACGTTCTTGGCCCTTGACAAGGCCCAGTCTTCAATGACAAAGATCTTCCCAGAGAAGGTTTCTGGAGGAGCGGGAAGAGGCAGGGACAGCTCCTCCGGCCGCCAGTCCTACGAAGGCCGTAACAGACCCCAAGCAAAGAAGAACAACGGAAGACACGATGGGAACCTTCTATCCTTCCCACGGTGGTGGTAGAGAGAAGCATAACCGAGCCCAAGGAGGAGCCAACAACAGCAATAGATACAATGGTAAGCCCCATTTTGTCATCACCATTCAGCTTGGGTGGGGAGGTTACGCCTATTCGCACACAAATGAGAAGAGATAACAGCATACCAGTGGGTACTGGAGACCGTCCAAGGGTACCACATAGAGTTCTACAGAACTCCAGCTCAGACGGTGAAACCCAGCCCCTCTGTCTTTTTCCACTCAAGAGATGTCCCTGACAGACCAAGAGGTGCAGGACCTTCTGGCCAAGAATGCAATATGCTTCTCAGACCTTCACACCAGAGGTTTCGTCAGCAATCTGTTTCCGGTCGAAAAGAGGGACGGGGGTTTCGTCCGGTGATAAACCTCAGGTCCTTCAAGGAGTGTCTGGTTTACCGCCATTTCAAGATGGAAGGTATTCACCTCCTCAGGGATCTACTTCAACAAGATGACTGTTTTGTGCGTCAAGGACACCTACCTGGTGGTCCCCATCTTGTCTCCACATTGCAGGTACCCTTAATTTGAATTGAGAGGGCAGATCTTCAATTTCTGGACCCTGTCAATCGGCCTATATTCAGCACCTTGATGCTTCACGAAGCTCCTGAAACCGGTAGTGGAGTACCTCCGGACTCTGGGCATCATGTTAATCATCTACCTGGATGACATCCTGCTGATGGACCAATTACAGGATCTCCTAATAGCCCACCTGATGACCACCATGTCTCTCCTTCAAGACCTAGGGTTTGTCATATACCAACAGAAGTCGGATCTAACACCTCAACAGACCATTACCTTTCTGGAGTTCCGCATAGACTCCAGGATGCCGACTCTGAGCTTGCCGGGCCAGAAAATAACCAAGATTAGAAAGGAACTGAAGAAGGTTCTCAGGAGGGACAGATTCTCCCAACGACAACTGGCATGGGTTGTGGGCTTATTATCATCCTCGATACAAGCCATTTTCTCTGGACCACTGCACTATAGAGCCCTTCAGAGGCTGAAGGTAGGTCATCTTCAGAGGAGCTTTACTTATTCGGAGCTGGTGACTTTGATGTTGGAAGTCAGGACTGAGATCTACATGGATGGATAGACCACATGGAGGCATGGAACGGGCGGGCAATATTCGGCCCCACCCAGACCTGGTGAAAGATTCGGATCCCAGCAGTCTGGATTGATGAGCCAGGTGCGGCTCGATCTCCATGGGAGGCAGGTGGATGGAGGAGGAACTGACCCTCCACATCAATTGGCTCGAGCTCCTGGTGGGATCGTTTGCTATTCAGTCTCTCACAAGGTACAAAGTATTGTGCTGTGGACTCTTGAGGATGGACAACACGACAGCAGTGCAATATATGAATCTGCTGGGTGGTACTCGTTCACGTGCTCTGGCACAATAAGCCAAGAACTTCTGCCATTTCTGCATCCAAAGGCAGATTTCAGTGACGGCGGAATACCTCCCAGGAGCGCTGAAATCAGTGGTAAACTGGAACTTCATGTACCTCAGGGACACCAGCCACTGCCCAACTTCCATGCTATGTCAGCTGGAGACCGAACCCGGGAGCAGAGGTGGTGGACGCCTTCCTGCAGGATTGGTGGCTGATGCCTTTCCTGCCTTCCTATTTATCCAGCGAATTGTGGCTCAGGTCAGGCGTCAGCAGTTGTCTCTGGTGTTGATCACTCCGATCTGGCACTCACAAGGGTGGTTCCCTTCTCTCCTGGAGCTTGCATGAGCTGCGCCAGTACGTCTACCCTTGTTTGCCAAGAGGTACAATTCAGCATGGAGAAGGTGGGTTTGTTGGTGTGTGGAGAAACACCTGGGTCTTGTGGGTGCCACCATTACCGGCATTGTAAATTTCCTGCCAGAACTTTTTCAAGAGGATTTGGCACACTGCACCATCAACTCCTTCAGGTCGGCTATCTCAGCGGGCCATGTCCCACCGAACAATATGCCGGTGGGTGAACACCCCTGGGTAAGTAAACTCCTAAAGGGTATCAGGATGTCCCGTCCCCCGGATCCCTGATACGCAGGCCTGTAGGACGTCAATCGAGTTCTGCATTTACGAGATCATGGCAGGACAATCAGAACCTTTCTAGGAAGGAACTATCAGCAAAGCTGGCAATGTTGCTCCTTATAAGAGACCTTCGGATGTAAGGGCTCTAGATCTGTCAGCTAGAATTTTTACCGCCAAGGGGGTCACCTTCAACATCTCCAGTAGGACGAAGACAAGGACCAGGTAGGTATCTTATCCAGCTTTTCCAGATAACCCAAACTGTGTGTGGTCAGGTGCCTGAAGGCAAATGAGGATATGACAATAGAGGTCCTCCCCCCAGGAAAACAGCAACTCTTGATTGCCATCAATGAGAACTATCTCCAGTTGAGTGCAGATAAGACGGAGCTCATGCTGTTTGGCAAAGCCTCCTCTATCAACTGCCTCACCAACTGAGTGTCACTCCCGTGTCTAAACTAACAGTAAAGAATTTGTGGATAAAACTAGACCAAGCCTTAACGATGAAGGAGCACATTTTGGTTACCATTGATACATGTCATTACAACTTGCGCCTTTTGCACATCATTTTCTCCTAACTCTGCCCATAGAACCCATCGTAATAAGCAGACTAGACTATGGCAATGCCCTTTTTGCAGTTGTTAGTGAAACATTAGTTTAAAAACTTCAGGTCATTCAAAATACTGCAGCCAGGCTTGTTGTTAATTGACCTTCTGGCACTTCCTCGGCTCCTCTGCTGAAAGAACTACACTGGCTGCAAGTAAAGAAATATTCTTATTTTAAGATTTGCTGCCTTACATATCATGCCTTAAAAGGTAAAGGCAAGCAATTTCTTCGGAAAAAAATAAAAGTATTCACACCCTGCCATAATCTAAGATCTCGCGATAAAGCCTTACTGTGTGTTCCCCGCATTCGTCAAACGCGCAGTGGTGGAAAGGCTTTTTCCTATCTCGCCAGTGTACTAGACCAAGCTTCCTCTTCACATTTGCTCCTTTCCGAACTACTGTAAATTCAGGAAACAACTCAAAGCATATCTATTCTGAACATCTTTTCTGTTCCTTGATCTTATTTCTGCGACAGCGCTGAGATGCCCACAGTTGATTTGTGCGCTATATTAAGTCAAATTAACATAACATAACATAACAAAAAGCCTTACAAGGCTGTGTCCTCTCCGACCATTGCCAGATGGGTTAGATGGATTATGGTAGACGCCGGCATTGATATCACTGAATTTGGAGCTCATTCCACCAGGGGGGCTATGGCCTCCAAGTCTGTCCAGCTAGGGGCTGGCTTGAAGATGTCATGAATGTGGCAGATTGGTATTCAGACTCCACTTTCAAAAGGTTCTTATTTAAACCAATCTACGACGCATCCACACTGGTGGTAAGTACCTTTTAAACATGCAAAATCCTCGCCTCCAGTCCTGACATAGAATAAAAAATTTCCTAGGTAGCATGAAGTAAAGTTTCAATTCTATAAAGGACGTGGAGGCGAGGATTACCCCCGGCATGTATCTCCATGCTACCCTCCCTTGGAGAATAAGGGAACTAGCTCTACACTAATGCTGGAAATTAGTGAACTGAGTTCCGTGTCCAACAGGAAAGTATTTTGGGTCTGACCAAATTTCAGTATACTGTTATGTACTGTTGTGCCAAATGAATAGTTTTTTCTCCCTGACAAGCAGACATGTTGCGTAAGATGTTTTTCGACAATGGCTGCCGAACACATATAATAACAGACTAATGTTGTGGTTATTATTGTTATTCTCCTCATAATGGTTTTTTGCCTTTTGACTGGTTATGCCATGCTTGGTGGATGATATGCCTATGTGGGAAGCATTAACGTTTTTCCCATATCCTCTTAGGTTTGGATTCAAAGACGGAATGAGGTCCAGCACGCTTAAGTTCTTTCAGTGAAGAAGAGGAAGGGCTACGGCATGATCTGTATTGTTTAGACTCCCGGACTGTTACTTGATTGGGTTATTGGTGGCCATGGTTACTCCCTGTGGTTCATGGGAGTTTTAGTATTGTTGCAGTACTTTAACCTTTGAACTTGCTGTGATTAAAGAATGAAGAAAGTAATGCATAATCCTCGCTTCTGCGTCCTTAATAGAATTGAAGCTTTCCTTCATGCTAACTAGGAAAGTTTTTATTTCCATTGGCAGCCCCTGTCAGTTGATTAACTTGTGGACCAATGCAGAAGAAACTTGCCCCATAACTTCTAGGAAGGAATTGATGGGGAGTTATAGGGAGCACAAACAAGCACAGATACAGGGGACCCCTTAGATGGCTGACTTACCCTTGAGTTTCTAGAAGTAAAAGATCAATACAGACTAGAACCTTCTCTGGACGACATGGGGTGCTCCTGTTGCGTGCGTTTAGCAGCAAGTGGGTGGACTCACCCGTTTTGGGCTGCCCAGCCTGCAATAACTCAGAGGAGACAAAATATAATGTGATATTTTTTTGCCAAGGAAATGAGAGCGAGAATCCGATGGCTTCTCCAGCTATGCAGAAACTTGGCATCCAGACACTGTAGTGAGGTTTATAGGCTATTGAAACATGACACCCACATGACCATTGTGTTCTCTCTTTCATGTTTCTTATTCTCCATGTAGTGCACACGCAGAGCTATTTTAATAGACGAAATCGTAGCCCTGATCAGGATGTGAGGAAATGTAGATTTTCCTAGTAATTTGTGAAGGAAAGTCTTAATTTTATTAAAGACACGGAGGCGAGTATTATACTTTCTGATCTTGCTTACATTTAATAGCAGCCAAGATAGACAACAAAAATACATCTCCCATAAGGCCAAGCGACAAGCTTACCAATGGGAGAACATGGAATCCAGAAAAAGAACCAATCATTAAACAGTCCCATGTATAACGCTTAGCTTAACTGCGAACTGCCCTCTTTTCTTAAGCGAGCAGATTAGAAATGTTCAGTAAACAAAGGGAAAATAGAAAGAACAATACAACAGGCTAGAGTCAAAACAGAAATCTCTTGGCAAAGTTCCATAAAAGTCATCCTTGGAGTAGGAACGAAGGCCGAAGGTCCACTGTCGAACGATGAAAAAGGACGTAGCAGAACAGAATCCTCCTGAGAACGACGACCACGATCAGTAAGAAGAAGCAGGTGGCAAAGGTGGAGCCGCTGTCGGGAAGGAGAAGAATACATGTGAAAAGTGTTGTGGTGGGATAATACTCGCCTCCGTGTCTTTAATAAAATTAAGACTTACCTTCATAAATTACTAGGAAAATCTACATTTTATGTCAAGACCGGAGGCTCCTATTATGCTTGTTCAAAGCATATCAACAACCAAAGAAGCAGCAGTACTAACAGGTTTGCGCTAAAACATTCAAAACACTTTGTCATTAGACCGGTCTGCCGATCTCAGAATGTCCTCCAACATGGAGCCTGCCCAAAAGGCTTTGGAAGCCATGGCTTCCCTGGTTGAATGGGCCTCGAAAACAGAAACATCAATGCCGGCAAGGGACATAACCCAACGGACCCAACGGGCTAAGGTGGCAGAGGAAACAGCTTTGTGAGGTTTACAAAAGGAAATGAGAAGCTGGGATTGGGAGGAAGTTCTGAGATC
Source organism: Triturus cristatus (assembly GCF_964204655.1). Taxonomy (NCBI): domain Eukaryota; kingdom Metazoa; phylum Chordata; class Amphibia; order Caudata; family Salamandridae; genus Triturus; species Triturus cristatus. Next base: position 1,196,262,617 of record NC_140582.1, on the reverse strand, counting down.
AAAGGTCAATTGTTGTTCGTACACTTTGAGACATTGTCCTGCACACAATTTAGGTTTAGAAGGAAAATACGGATAAAAAACAGAATTAAGATTAGTTTTTGTTCTCTTATTAATATGAAACATTGTACCAGAAGGAGTAAATTGACGAGAAGAAACATCCATAGCTTTGACATCAGAGACACGTTTGATAGAAAACAAACACAAAATCATAGTAAGCTTGGCTGAAAGCATTTTTAAGGATAAAGCTGCATTATCTGGCTAAGAAGAAAAAAGATTGAGGACTAAATTAACGTCCCACAACTTAGAGTACTTTGGTAAAGGAGGTTTAGAAAACTTTACTCCTCTTAGGAGACAACATATTAGTGGGTGTTCACCAACTGGCTTGCCCTCAAAAGTATTGTGGTTGAGGGAAATCGCAGATCTGTACAGATTAATTGTTCTGTAAGACTAACCTGAGCTGGCTTTTAACCTGTATGTAATCGGTATGTTTTTCCAAACACCAGCTTGACCATAAAGCCCAAGCGGATTTGTAAGCTTTAGTTGTTCCTGGAACCCAGGCCCTGCTAATGAAGAGAGAGGCTTCCTGCGAAATGTGGAGGTCAGAGTGGTTAGGACCCGATATTTCCCAGGCTGACAGAATCAATGAGTTGTCTAGAATCAGATTGTGAGGAAGACCCAGGGAATCTGACAGAAGGTTGTCGAGAGAAGGAAGAAGCACCGGAAAATCCACAGCCAATTCTAGTAGAGATGGGAACCAAATCTGTGACCGCCAGAATGGGACCACTATCACTAGAGAGGCTAGTTGACACTGGACCTGGGCAAGGACCCGGTTGATCATGATAAATGGAGGAAAGGTGTAATTGACATAAGGAGACCAATCTTGAAGGAAAGCATCTGTCGCTAAAGCCAAAGGATCCGGATGCCAACTGAAAAACTGTGGAAGTTGGGTTTTGAGAAGAGATGTAAAGAGATTCATATGCAAAGGGCCCCATTTTTGAAACAGAGATTGAAAGACGGATGCAAGAAGCTTCTAATAGCTGGAGTCTCGTAGATAACGAGAGTGCCAATCCGCGATGGAATTGAGATTGCCTGGGAGATATTCTGCTCTGACCGAGATCTTGTTGAGAAGGCAGAATTCCCAGAGCCTCTTTGCTAACTTCGCAAGGGGTTTAAATTTGGTTCCTCCAGTGCAGTTTATGTAACAAACTGCACAAACATTCTCCATGCGAAGGAGGATAGAATAGCGAACTCTATCCTTTGTGAGACTCTTGATTGCAAAGGAACCTGCCAGCATCTCTAAACAGTTTATGTGCAATCTCGGCTCCTCAAGAGGCCATGTACTGCCAGTCGAGATTGAACCACAAAGGGCGCCCCAGCTCGTCCGACTTGCATCTGATTCCATCACAAGATCAGGGACTTAGGCAAAGATGGTTCTGCCATTCCATGCATCTAAATGGTCTATCCACCATTGGAGCTCTAGACGAGATTCCTGATCTAAGGCAAGCAGATCTGAATAAGCCAGCCCTTGACACAGATGGCTGATCTTTAGGCGCTGAAGGGCTCTATAGCGAAGAGGCCCTGGAAAGATTGCTTGGATGGAGGCAGACAACAGACTTACAATTTTTGCGAAGGATCTAAGGGAAATCAAGGACTTTCGAAGCAACTGAAAAATTTCGGATTTGATTGCTGAAACTTTTGATTGAGATAGATGAAGGGAAGCAGTGGAAGAATTTGTGAGGAAACCTAGGAAATCAATTTGCTGAGTGGGAATGAGCATAGATTGTTTGGGATTTAAGAGTAAACCCAGATCTGAAAGGAGCGAACGAGTGAGGTGTTAATGTGACAACAGTGTTTGATTGTCCTGATTCATTAGCAGTATATCGTCCAAGTAAATTATTATCCTGACACCTAGAGACCTCAGATAAGTCACAACCGGTTCATCATCTTTGTAAAGCACCAAGGTGCCGAAGACAGACTGAAAAGGAGGGAGTAAAATTGATGTCACTCTGAGCCATTGAAATTGGAGAAATTTCTTGTGAGAATGATGAATCGGAATTGTGAGATATGCGTCCTGTAAATCTATTCTGACCATCCAGTCATCTAAATGTAGAGTCTCTGAGGTGAAAAATGGTTTCCATTTTGAAGTGACGATAAACTACAAATTGGTTGAACTATTTCAGATTTATGACAGGATGCATCTTTTTGTTTTTCTTGCGAACCAGAAAAATAGAACTTAGAAACCCTGATGATTTGGAGGGGCAATTTGAATCGCTTGTTTCTGTAGAAGGGATTGAATTTCTATTGAAATGAGATTTGACATGTCGGTTGAGAAAATGAGAGGAGGAGCTTAAAATTCTATAAGATAACCTTGGATAGATTTTAGAACCTAAGGATCTGCAGTTTGAGTTTGCCATTTTGGAAGGAACAACCTTGAGCAACCCCCTACAGGAGGAGGATTTGAGAGCCTCACCTTGTTAAGAATTATTCCTGAAGTTCTTTTGTCCACGTCCTCTGAAACCTCGACTTCTTTGAGGGCAGAACTGGGTTTTGAATTCTTGGTAATTTGAGCTGGAATTAAATGACCCTCTGGAGCCTTGGTTGTGGTATGAATGTCCGGCAAAGCGACTCCTGCCTCTGCCTGCCCATCCAAAAACCCATTGAGAAAAAACATTCTTTGATGATTGTTGGGCCTTATCAATTGAGGCAACGGTGGTGACATATTTACTTAAGTCCTTTACAAAAGAATCAGCAAACAGAAGACCATTGGCCTTAATCCCAGGATCAAGGGCAGCCAAGTTTGCCAACTTGGGATCTAGCTTTAGAAGGAGACCTTTACGGCATTCATGGATAATCGCCGAGTTGGCGTTGCCAAGTAGACGAAAGGATTATTGAATCCATAAAGAAATATCTTGTGGATCTAAATCCGTGCCGTCCAACCGAGCAGATTCCACCATATACAATTTCCGTGTAAGAGGCTCTACAACATACAACATTTTGGTTTTATTCATGGGGAGATTAAGTGATTTGCCCAGAATAACAGGATGTTGATCTGACATCGAAACTCAAACCAAGTTCCCCAGTTGCAAAGTCAGCACCTCAGGCCGTAATGCCACATCCTCTCTTAAGTGCAACACATCTCAAGTGATCAAGTGGATAAAAAAGTATAAATATAGCAAATAATTTAGAAGCGCTTTGTCACTATTTGAAAACTCAGAAAATGTGTCCTCATTTTATTTTTTAGTAAATCATGGGTTTCTAACCATAATTTCTATGGGAAAAAGACCCTTTTCATTTTTATAATTTCTAAAGGAAATGCTTTAGGTATTACAGTTTTGATTACATCAAGATGACTTCAGGTGTGCCACGCTGTTTGTAATACTTATAGACTGTTAGCAATCTAGTTGTTCATTAAAGCACTGTAGGGAGGCGGAGTTCAAGGGCATGGACATGGACAATTGAGGGAGGTGGGGACAGAAGCAGCAAGTTGACCACGCTGGGTAGGCGGGAACGGCAGTGGCAACACAACGGACCATGGAGGGCAGGGGAAAGGTGGGCAGGGGCAACAAAGCAGCGATGCAAGACATACAAGAGAGGCCGTTGCAATACAACAGACCTTTGAGGGCAGAAGGGAGAGGCAGTGGCAGTACAACCATACATGCCAACATATACGTTCAGTCAGGAGACTCCTGATGTTTTTAAGCCCTAAGGGACTTTATTTTATCTATTTCCTGCCTAAAATCTCCTCTTATTCGATGTATGGCAAAAATTAGTTCCACAGATTTGTTTTCCAGAGCATACCTGCCAACATTTTAGAAGAGGAAAGTGAGAGACTTTTAAAAAATAATTGGGAGACTGTAGTTCTTCCATAGACTTCTATTACGGCCTACATCGGATCTATCGGTGTGTATGGGACTTGCAAGTGTGCTGCTGCAGGATCGTTTTTTTCCATACCTGTCAGGAGCACAGAGAAATCGCTATGTTGGGCAGAGAAAGTGTGAAAAAAATGTTGTGCACTCGTTTGCAGGAGGAGGTTACTGGCAGTACATAATTCGAGTCACACAAGACCAGTCTTTGCTATCTGAAGCCCGCTGAAGAATTGGGTTTTTGCATGGAGGAGTTGGGAGGAGGCAGACAAGCCTTGAAACCAGTAGTCTCCCACCTGATTGGGAGGGTTGGCATGTATGAAACTCCCTCTTACCAAGTTCAAAATGTTGACATGCATGGTGTATTGTTCCAATGAGGGAATGAGGTAAGGACATGGACCTGGACAAGAGGGCAGGAGGAAGGTGGGCGGGGGCACCAAACTGACCTTCCAGGCTGGCACCAGGGTGTGCAGCAGCACAACACACTACACAGGGCAAGAGGGAGGGTAGTGAAGCACAACAGATCATGGAAAGCAATAGGGAGTGGACAGGGTCATGCACATGGACAAAAGAGTACAGAGGGGAAATGGGCATGGGTAGTAAGCTGACCATACCAGAAAGACAGGAGGGGCAGTTGCATCACAACAGACCATGAAGGCCAGGAGGTAGGAGGCAGTGGCACACCAACATACCATGGAAGGCAGGTGGGAGGGGATGGGGCCCACAAATGGAAAACAGAGGGCAGGGGGCTGGGCAGGAGCAGAAAGCTGAACAAGCAGGGTAGGTGGGATGGGCACTGGAAGCACAACACACCATGGAGGGCAACAGGAAGACTATAATTGCATACACACATACAAGAAAGGGAAGGTGGGAAGGCCTCAGGAGCAGCAAGCTGATTACACAGGGAACGAGGGAGGGGCAGTGGCAGCGGCAGCACAAAATACCATGCATGGCAAGCAGGAGGGTTGCTGGCAGCATAACAGCCATTGTCGGCAAGAGGGAGTGGGCAGGGCCATGTCATAAGGACCAGGGGGAGGTAGGGGCTGGACACAGACAAGAGAAGGCAGGGGAAAGGGGCAGGGGCTACACAACAGACCATGCAGGACAGGTAGGACGAACAGTTGCAGCACAACAGAGCATGGCGGGCAGAAAGGAGTAGCTGCAAAATGGACCAGAATGCTGCAGCCTCATTTGCCGCATCACCTCCATGACAGATGATGCCCAGGTGGCACAAGGGTGTGCCAATGCACTGGCTGCTAGGTCTGCTGCTCCTATAGGTATTCACTTCACATTGCCTGTTCTCTAGCCATTTACTGAGCTCTATGACCCGGTGACTGTGGCAACCAGATGGAAAACTTGGGTGGGGCACCTAAACACTTACTTCAGGGCTACACAAGACAATAATGGCATCATCAAGAGGTCGCTAAATCTCCACTTTGTGCACTTCGGGCCATAACTCAATCCAGACTTTGAGTGAATCAAACTGCGTCAGGCCCTACATCAAGAAGTGGAGGCCATTGAAGCCTTCTAAATGTGACGATGTGAGTTGAAAAGTGCCTGCACCAAAGGCCACCAGGTCAAGGAGGTCAGTTTGAAACTCATTCAAGGGTGCAGGTCCTTCACACTAAGAGGCCTCATATTGCACCAGCCTGGTATCTGCCTAGAAAGCATCATCATCATAGCGCACTCTCATGCGCTTTCAGAGTCCCACACAGCAGAAATTGAAGTAGTGCTGACGAAGGTCCCAGAGATGCAGGAGCAGGGAGGCTCCTGGCCATTAAAGTCAACCCGTGGACATCCTGGGAGGCTGACCTTCTCCATGTTTCACCAACGCGATGGACCGGAGTTCCAGCCATCGCTGTAGGAATTGTGGCACGGAAGCCCTCCTGTTGGAGTCTTGCCCCACACCCAACAAAACCTGCATGCGGTGCGGAAAGACAAGCTTTATCAGTAGTGTCTGCTGTGGCGCAGACAGAGGGCATGGAACACTAGGAAAGAAAGTACCCTCCTCAGAGGCCTGCAGTCAACACCTAGAGAAAGGAGAACCACACAGGCACACACCACCATACTACATGGCCCTATGGCAACAAAGAGGCTAACACTACCGATAGATAGAAGGTTTCCCCATCTCCTACACCATATAACCATGTGTAAGAAAAAGGCCCTAGGCTGTGTGTGAGATAATAGTGATAGGCTCAGAAGTAAAGGCCTGATCAACATGGGGCATTGGTGAATGTCATGAGTGAGGTGCAATATTAGCCTCTGAAGCTACAGCCATAAATAATATTCACCAAAACAAGAATCTACACCCATGGATGTCAATGACTGCTCTCATTAATAGGAGCAATTGATGTAGTAGTGCAGCATGGTAAAGGAGAAGTCCCTGTCAGATTTCACATTACTAGTCAAAGGGAGAAAACACTGCTAGGATGCCACAGGGCAGAAGATCTTGAACTAGCCTTCTTCGTGTGGACTGTCGAGCCTTGCAGGTAGACCACATTCTGGAACAATTTTTACAACTGTTCCAAGGGCTCGGATACCTGAAAGGGAAATGCATCAATATATTCATAGACAAAACCGTGAAACCAATAGCACTCAGGCACAGAGGGGTGCCATTCTATCCTAGCCCCATGGTAGAGAAAGAACTGGAAGAGCTAGAATCTCTCAATGTCATTGAAGGGTGTCGGGCCCCACCCAATGGTTTACCCAATGGTTATAGCCAAAAAAACAAGCAATCAGGAGCAATCTGGTTGTGGAAATAGGAAAGAGAAAGGCACATAACCCCATAACCCCAACAATGTATGATACCATAGCAGACCTCAGTGGAGCTCAATGTTTTTCCAAACTGGACCAAAATACCACTAACTGATGTCAGACCCAGAGAGTTGGTAACTCACTATCTTCTCAACACATCTTGGCCTCTGGAGATACAAGTGGCTCAGGTTCTGGGTTTTATTGGCCGTAGAAGTCTTTCAGAACACATATGGGAGACTCTCCCAGGGCTTCAGGGGGTAATGAACATTAGTGTTGATACACTCATCTACTCAGCAAACCTGGAGGAACACCACCAGCATCTGCGGGCCACCCTGCAGCATCTGATCGATCATGGTTTGACCCTGTATGCAACAAATACTCCTTTTTCTTCAGATACATGTTCACGAAAGACAAACTGAAAATGGATCACCAGAAGTCTGAAGCCATCCAGCAAACCACTGCACCGTAGATCCGTAGTATCCTAGGTATGGCCACCTACTGTGGACATTTCCTGCCAAACCTAGCTCTCGGAGCCGCGAGAGCCCTGATAAAGTCCCAAGTCTAATAGGCGTGGGGATTTAAGGAAGAGGCAGCGTTTGAGAGCATCAAGCAGGCACTTCTTACCAAAACCAAATTGGCCTACTTTGACACCCACCAAGCCACAGAACTAGATAGTGGTTGTAAGTCAAGTTGTCTTCAGAGCAGTGGCAACACACGAAAAAGCACCAGGCTTGTGGGCCCCCCTCGGGTCCCTAGAACTCTTACAGCTGCCGAAACCAGATACACCCAAATTGAGAGGGACTATCTGGCTATAAGTTGGGACTGCACCCATTTCCATCTGTACTTAAGTGGAAGGAACTTCAAGGTGTTCATGGATCACAAGCCACTTGTCACGTTGTTCAAAGAAACAGCCTCTACCTCACATTGAGAGCAGGGCAGTACAGCTGCAGCAGTACAGACTAGGTGCAAAGAACCCAGCAAACTTCCTGCCAAGGCACCCCACCCTACAGAGTGTTGATCAAAGAGACAAAGACCCCGCTGTAGAGGACTATATGCAGACAATTAGCCACGGTGCATTTCCAAAAGTGTTCACCACAGCCAAGATCAGCTGAATAACACAAGACGATGAAGTCTTCCAAAAGACCATCACCACCATCCAGGTTGGGGTGTTGGGGAAGTTTCTTTGTGATGTGAATCACTGGGTAGAAACAGACAAGGAATAGCTGTTGCAGATGAGTACGAGATGAACAGAGTTTTTACAGCAGATGACCTGCTACTGAGATGCCATTGGATCATGATGCCAAAAGTGTTACACCAGAAGGTAGTATAGTTAACGTATAAAGGCCATCAAGGAACCACAAAAACATAGATGCCCAATATGATGGCGGGCAGACGCACCACCGTGGTGCTGGCGGTGGCGGAAAATGCTCTTTTCCGCAAGCCAGCAGCGGTCCTTACACCCGCCATATTAGTATGACCAAACATGGCCAATTTCCGTCCGCCGTGGTGCGCCGCGAACAGCCATCAAAGTCTGCCCGCCACCGCAGTGGTGGGGGCCAATGGAGACTCACACCAAGCGGAATTACGTCCCGTCCGCTGTACAAATCAGGATGCCCCAAACAGCCAGTAACACCGCAGCGGAGAAACTGCCCAACCAGAGATGGCGGAAGCACGACAGCGGAGCGCAACACCAGAGTCCCAGTCCATTCCACCCAGTCCCGACCCCAATGGATCCAGCTCTACACGTCTTCACAGTGCTGTACCTGATACACTACCAGCAACTCATACCGTCGTGGATGCCGCCGCAGGTGCGCTAACACACAACTCCGCGCACAACCACAACTCCAGGACTGATATACGATTCCTGTCCACACCAGACTCCCTGATGGGGACAGGAACACATCCACAAGTGTACCCACACATGTCTTATCTGCCACAAAATCACATCTCCACATCCAGGTCACCCACCAATGGCGATATTGATGCAATGTCACGTCACCGCAGCAGCGAAGACACGGGGAAACATGCGCACAATGCAGAAGGCAGGGCCAGCGGCAGGCGTGAGCAGTGCACAAAGATCATAGGGCCACACCTCCACCCTCCACACACCAGGCCCCCCACACACATGAAGGGACATGCCATGTGCCTCTCTTGTGCTCCCCCATGTACAACAACCACCCAGGTGAACCCACACCCTGCACCACACACCAAACAACTAGGGAGACATCCTCAGCAGGCGGGGCTGCAGAGGAACACACAGCACAGAAGCACAGGGCTAGGGCAACCTTCACACCACACCTACACTACACTCATGGCAACAAAACTGAGTCCAAGCACAAAATGAGTACACATACATCACAGGAAGAAGCACTCAACTGGACACACAACCTGTCAAGTCACACAGACATACCCCACATTGACACACAGCCACAGCCACTACCAGATGTCAGGAGCAATGGAGGACAACAAATAGGAAAGTCAAAGTGAGGTACACACAGATGGAAGGCCAAGGAGACAATCACTAAGCATATGTACATCACATGCAAGATAAGGAACATAGAACAGCACCCCTAGCCCATCAGATCACACATGGCTGGCAGAGTGAGTGAAATCAAACCACAGTCACTTCTGTGCAACAACTCAAAGAGACAGCAAGTTAAACCATGTATAGGCCCAGGAATGAAAGGAAGTCTCTGAAGTCAAACATTGAACAGCCACACATCTGTATCCAACTACTTGACAGGTGTGTGTCAGCAGCACAACACACAGGGCCCATTGTTACACGCCATGACTGTCAAACACAAGTAGGATCCTTTACACATCCCCCCCAACCTCACACTGCAGCACACAACACCAGTGTCAAACATACAGAAGGGTGCCAACAATGTCCAGTCAATACACTGACAAACAATCACACTCCCTGGGGGGCATCCACAAACATCACACATACACTCATGGATGCCTGAACCAATGCTGGCACAAAAACAATAGCCAAACACAAAACTCAATAACAAAATACACAGAAGGACAACAAGACCAGACTTGTGCAGGAAAACAGTGGAAAGGCAATGGGAGCCCAGACAGAACAGGAGTACACAACATCATCACTCAGGAACAATGCACAGACAATATACCCCTACACAAACAAGAAGTGCACCATCTCAAAACAATCATGGATACAGTTCAAAAATGCTTTATTCGGCATGTTTAAACAGCCACATAGCAGACATAAAATAACACACAACATCATACAATAAAGCTTTAAAAAAAATAACAGGATACAGGCCAGTTACCCCAAGGGTTATTCAAGTTACCATCCCCGTATAAAGTGCAAGTGCATGATGGGATAAGCAATATAAAACAAATAAAATGTTCAATAGACTTTCAATTTATATGGTCAAAGAACAGACATAGCAGCAAGGATACAGCAAAATGCCAAATAAAGTGCAAATCACAATTCTGGACATGTGCAAAGAGTCGCTTATATTGCTCACTCGCTAAAGTGACAATGCAACTAATAAAAGGCCAAGAAAATTACATGATAATAGATTTCCTGGCACACATACAATTCAGAATATAAGTAGCTGTATAAAAACATATATCTGCACTCTCCAGATTAAACAGTAACTGCATTGCATTCTTTGTAGTCCGAACATTGTATTTTAAAAAGATAGGTTTTAAAAAGTGACGTCTTAAAAATACATAAAATTTACAAAAAAGCATAAAATGGCAACAACTCTGTTTGGATAAATCATCGCATGGGCATAAAATATTACTAGGCTGCCTGGTGATAGGAAAGGACACAAGATGGTGTACTATTCCAAGCCTTAGCCGAGTGAGAACAAAACGATGGGATCTTCTTGTGACTTCGGTCAAATATGGCTGGAAACCTTCATTTAAATTGTATTCACCATAAAAGGCGTAAGTACGCTGGTTAAGATGGGCAGAATCTCTAGATTGTCTTGTATATCGTATGAAGGACACCTTGAGATCTAATTTAGATATACTGGCAGCTTCCTCTGGAATTAAAAAGGGATCTTGATTAAAAAGGAGCTTGAACCAGTAATAGATATGTCTGAGCCAAGGTATATACAGACAATGGTCCAGCCTTAGACAATCTCTTATTACTCTTTGTGTGAATAAGGTTTCGGTTTTAGACCAGATGGAACGCCATAAAATCAGAGGGCGAAGGGCTGCAAGATCTTCAATATAGTCTAGCCCCACCTCTCTGTGAATTAATTCTGTGGAAGCTGATGTGGGGGTACACAGTAGACGTCTCAAAAATGAGTTCTCATCAAGTTGGATATGTTTACCACTAAGGGTATGGTGCCCCCAGACTCCAGCACCATATAAAGCAGAGGAGATACATCTGGCTTTATAAATCGAAATCATGTTGTTAATTCTACTATTCCCAAGCTTGGAGGCAAATCTAAACACTCCATTAGTGTTCTTTACCATTTTAAGGCGCACATTTTCACATTCTTTGTCCCATTTTCCATCACCAGAAAATGTGATACCGAGGTAACAAAAACTGGTCACGGGTTGAATTTTATTCTCATCCAGGAAGAACGTCTTTTTAGCACCTTTCTTGTTCCCGCAGGTCATTACATAAGTTTTTTCTTTGTTAATTAACAGTTTCCTATCCTCAATAAACCTACAGAAGCAATTAATTAAACGTTGAAGGCCTATTTGAGTACGTGACAAGAGGACGGCGTCATCCGCATATAACAATATTGGGATGAAGTCGCCATCTACTCTGGGAGCATCTGCAGGAACTTGCCTAAGAATTGAGTCAATTTGGTTGATAAATAAAGAAAAAAGCAGTGGGGTCAGAACACAGCCCTGCCTGATACCTCGGGTCACTCTAAAAAAGGGGGTGGATTCCCCGTCCGGTCCAAAACGAACCTTGCACGAGAGCCTTTCATATAATCTGGCCAAAAAGTGCACGATATCTACTGGGGCGCCCATTTCCAGTAGTATTGGCCACAAAATAGAGTGTTCGACCAGATCGAAGGCACTACTAAGATCGGCGAAACATAAAAACAAATTCCCCTTTTTAACCGTGACATATTTACTTATTATAAGGTCGAGGTTCAGGCACTGCTCCATTGTACCCATTCCCCTCCTGAATCCATACTGTACTGGTGATAAAATGGTATTTTCTTCTGCCCATATCTCTAGTCTATTTAGGAGTATCCTACTCAAAATTTTAATCGATGAGTCCAGGAGGGAGATAGGGCGATAATTTCGTGCCTCCGACCTAGAACCCTTCTTAAATAGGGGGACTATAATAGATTGACCCCAGGTCAATGGAAGTTTGCCTTCGATAGCAGCATTAAAAATGCGAGTTAAAATAGGTGCCCAAAGATCCATCTCTTGTTTATATAAATCCACAGGGACAGCGTCTGGTCCTGGGGCTTTGCCCCCTTTACTTTTTGTCAGCCCCAGATAGACCTCCTCCAAACTAATGGATAGGGGTGACGATGGCCATACAGAGTTGTGATTGTCTAGCAAATCTAAAACCAACCTATCGGGATTAAAAATTTTAGAAAAATGATCAATCCAATCATTGCAATTTACATAAGATGTTATTTCGGGAATGGAATCATTCTTGAGAAAAGGGCAATTAATTGTCTCCCAAAATAGAGCATAATTATTTGTGTTAGCAGCTAAATTTAATTTATGCCATAGCTCTTCCTGTATTTCTTTTTTTACGGACTTTCAGGGAGGTCTTATATTTGAGTCGTTCAGCTTTAATAAGGGTATTATCCCTGGGTTTAATATCCAATGCAGCTTTTAAACTCGACAGAGCCTGTATACAGTTATTGTCGAACCAGCCAACAGACCTGTTTTTTGGTGGCCTACTCCTCCCTGTCAATAAGCCAGCGATAACAGAAATAATTTGATGGAATTTGGATAGCAATATGGCAGGTGCTGTTTCGTTACTTAGGCAGTAGTCAATTTCTGTTTTGCATTTAATAATAACTTCACCCAGAAGTTTGACCGGATTAATATTGGTCCACTTAATTCTTGGCCCATTTGGTCTCACTGCAACAATATCTCCAATAGAAGTGGTGGTATCTGGATGTACATTACCCCACGTCAACAAAGTTACAGAGATACTGTTATGATCACTTACTGCTTGCTCTGTTACCCATAAATCAGTATAGGCAGTATTGCAGGAGAGAAGTATGTGGTCAATATTAGAGTGGGCACCCCTGCCTGTAAAAGTTGGGCATTTAATATTGCCCTTTTTCAGTGAACAGTCGAGCAACTCTAAATCCAATTTAGCCATCAAATTATTAAGGAAGTTTCCATAATCATCATGGGGGAAATGGGTATGTGAAGAGTCAACATTATTACCCATTTCCCCCATAAAGCCACAAATCCTTTGATCAACATATTGACAGGCCTGTATATTAAAATCTCCTGCCCACAATAAGATCGATTGGTTCCTGGAACCAGCCAACAACTTATCTATCTCACAACCTATTTCATAAACAATAGGACCCCTACGTGCATCAAAGGTATTATTATAATAATTAATAATAATTAAATCCTTGCCTGCAACATGCTCCAGTCGTAAATACTGGGCATAAGAAGACACCTCATGGTAAGTGTTAGGTTTGAACTGAGTTAATTTAGTTGAAACCATAATTAAGAGTCCGGCTTTAGCCCTTCCTGCTGCCGAATTCACAGCCGGTGCCCAATATGTAATATAGCCTTCCACATGGATTGCCTCCTTATACCAAGTATCTTGAAGGCAAATAATGTCGAACCCTTGTGTAATAAAGCCATTCCAGAATGGAGTATTAAACTTTGAACTTAGACCAGCTATATTCCAGGTCATGATGTTAAGACCTACCTCTGGTAATATTACATTTTTAGGTGTTATTTGGCTTGTTATAGCTTTAACAACACCCTCCTCAAGAATACTTCTTTCTTCTAGTTGGGTAATCGGAGATGCTACAGTAAGCTCCTCCTCGTGTAATATACCAGGTACAACATCTGATCTAGCCCCCGTTGGCTCTTCATTACTGGTAGTGTGATTATTTTGGACATTTGTTACCTTCAAATGGGTATTTATATCGTCAAATAAGCAGCAACCCAATATACTTTCATCACCCCCCAGTCAATCAACGGACTCCAGGCTACTAAACCGATTTTGCAAGGGGATAGGGTCTGTAAGGGGGGGGTATCTATGCCAATGTCCTTGTAAAGGGCCCCTCCCGTTTCTACGTACCATTTCCCACCCATCAAATTTGGTGGTAAAGTGACCAGGGGGGTAAAAGTAAGTCAGGGGAAAGGCCTTAATTGACACATCTATTTTAGAGTCATTCCAGTTACAGATGTAATCGACTATGGAGGGATCAGCGAAATTAACTAAAATACAGTCCCCCTCTATATTTTTTGTCAAATGCCCAACCCATGGCGCCCTCCTAACCATAGTTATCTTACAAGCTTTGTGCAGTGGAAGTGGTCTGTTTTTATTCAACCAGTGCACAACCCTGTTTCTCAAAGTTGTAGGGGACTCAACCTCTTGTTTACCCAGTAAGGGAACCCCTGTTAAGATAACAACAAATGGGGCAGCTTCGGGTGGTAGATTTGGGATATTTTTACCCCTTGGTGTCACCGGAGTAGTAGACTTGGCATCATGCTTATGTTGGGGCGCTTTACATTGAGCAGATTGCTCATGGTCAGACAGGACCACAGGTTTATTAGTTGTAGTCGGGTCCTGATAGGTCATAGACAGTCCTGGCAAGTTTTGTGGGACGGCCAAAACAGTTTCTACTCGCGTGTTATCCGATGAGTTACAAGCGCCAGGATGGTCCGTATTACTTCTAGAGTGGGAAAAACCACTAAGCCTTAATTCAATCTTAGACAAATGATCTTCAATCATATTTATTTTATCCTTTATAGGTTGAAGAAGAGATCTAATTGCGTCATAGATATTGGACAGATCATAGCACAATCCCTCCCCGCTACTTATAACATTTGCCCCCCCACTAACAGTTTGCACCACAGGTGAAGTGGAAACTAGGGGTGCATTTTTGCTGATCGGTGTAGCCGGTATATGCTGCTCAAGATGGGCATTAGATAATCTGGGACATCTCGAGTGGTTAGCAGGCTTTGGCTTTTTACTTCCTTTCTTGGCCTTTCCACCAATAGTGGGGGTATAACCTTGCTTAATTTTAGGGACGGCCCCAAGATTCCTATCTCGCTGTTGTCTAGTGCAAGGTCCTGTAGTTGTACTATGTGTAGATGGTAACGGGCGGGGTGAACTCAACAGTGATTCAGAGACCAAAGACTGTTCACCCGCTGACACTGCAACTGTTCCACTAGGCAATAAATCATAAGTCGAGACATCAGTGTCAGAACAGGGCATTGCAGGACTAGTGATGATAAGTGGAGCCAGGGTACCAACATTAGCTATATGACCCAGCGAAGATCTCCTGGCCGCCGCGAGATCCTGGGATACACGACGTTCCAGGAGCGTGATTTCCTGGTCTATCACACAATTTACTTTCGTGATAAATTGGTCCATTGCTCCGGAATATGGGACTTTTGGAGTTTTCCCTTTCGTGTCTTTAGCTGGCATGGTAATGGCACAAATACAGGTATCAACTGGAATATAGCTTCACCCAACTGTAGACTTACACACTCTATGCCACACAGGTTTTTATAAAGGCAATCAGAAGTACCTGACGGCAACACTCACATGTACGTCTTTAGGGGGGTTGCCCAGTCCAGTCTCTTCCTGGCGATGACGGGCAAGGACGGGCCCGCCCTTGGCCCGGGCTTCGCCCGGGCGAGCCCGCGCGCGTCCCGCGCTGCGGGAGGCGCTCGTCGATTAAATGCTCCTCGGCGCCCAATGGTGACGCTCTGTGCGTCCTTCACACGGCCCCCTGGGAAAGGTAGTCCTGGTTCGGGCCGTTCCCCTCACGGCGCTGTTGCAGATTGCGGGAAGACACCAACAGGGCTGCAGGAGGAGAGGAGGGAAGATATCAGCCGTTCCCCTCACGGCGAATGCTAATTCAGGTATGCGCGTCATGGATACAAACTGGGACCACTGGGCCTACAATGAAACACAGACAGACACCACCCATCAAGTCAACATGGTGTCATAGTGTATCACATGCATGCACATGCATCATCCTGACAAATACCAGGCCACATATGAGAGGAGAAAACCCCAAGGATGCACCCAAAACAAGCCCAGGAACAAGAACAGCCCTAAGTGCATGTGGCAGACACACAAGCAAAGCCCACTACACTTGCAACACACATCTGAATGTATCACAATGCACAAACAAATCGCACACAATGACATGCAAATAGAACATCACACACAGAGCATCTGTCAGCTGCAAGAGACAACACAGGCCAAACACTGCACACATCCACACCAAACACACAATAGAGGCACATGCCAATATATCACATTGCAAACACAGCTGGACATCAGGGGATGCACACCAGGAAAGGACAAGGCAACATACACTCACAGCACTGCATGCACGACAAGCAGTGTGTGCACACCAAACATACCAGGCCCACACAGATATAAGTGACACAACATGAACTTGCACAACATTAATCAGCACAGCACACAGACAACATCACACTCAGGAAGGGAGAAGTGCCTCAGCAAACACACATACAGCTAACCCAACACCCACTGATGCACAAGTCTGGGACTCCCAGGTGACAACATGACTAGAAGACTGTGCAGCACAAACAGTAGAACTGCATATGAGCAACCATGGCTGCAAAACAAGACAAGAAAATCACATATAACCAATTGGCATACTGTCCTCAGTGGCACATTGGTCCTGTGCACAGATCAGCGCTACAAAGCTTAGTGTAACAAATGAACTGATGGGGAGGCACACACACTGGCAACCCAAGGGGACAGCTGAAATGAGAGTGAAGTGGTGTGTACGCCCGTAGTGGACAGGTGAGAAGTGCCCGATACAAAAATAGATGGAGTGCAGACTCACAGTGTGTAGGCATCAGAAGCACAGATAGGGAATGGCATGACTCCACACCCCACCTGCCATAAAGGAGCAAAAAAGGCCCAAGTGACAGCAATGCATGAGAAAACACACCCACAATGTCAGTGTGGCTGAGCAGGGCTGCACAGTGAGCACAAACAGTATCAAGACACACGGCTGATCATCAAAACACAACACTGACTTGCCAGTCACACACTCTGCATACTCACAATTGCCACCAACAAGAGGTAGGTGTCCCCCAGAAGTGCAAGGACACACCAACACAATGCACAGTGCACAACCTACAACTCCCACAAGCGCAGGGCTGACCAATCCAAACAGGCACTCAACTCCTTGGTGACAAATATGTGCAGTTGACATTGCAGGGGCACACACACATCGACACTACTGACAAAGTCACCCCCTTCCCACTGCACACTTCTTGACCACTCAAGTGCACACATTGAATTTTACCCATGTGACTAGGACACCTGGCCATCACTAGATGAGCATACAACAACACAGCTGTGAACACATCAAGAAAGCTCACACAGACATAAATATCCCTGGCCAGCCAGCCTGCAATACTGTGGATAGAATCCCACGTTGTGCTGGCAGTGCATACAAACATGACGTGTACAATACAGCTAACCTGACCAAAGAGTGAATATGATACCAGTAGTTCATCACAAACCAACATCATTGCACCCCCAAGCCTCAGAATCAAGAAGAAATGAAGTGCCTGTCACCTCCGTAGAAGCCTTAAAAAAATTAAACAAGCGATTGGCAATGTTGAAGTGGCATATAGAGCATGTGTCTTAGTAAACCATACCAACACAGAAAATGCATTTTTTAGCAAGGACACTGACAAGGCAGACAACAGGAGTAACTGTTTTAATTCACATATTACATAGATAGGCACCAAAAGTAGACAAGAGCAAGGCCAGTGGCCAGGACAAACTGCAGATGAGGTACATGAGATCCTGCACAGGGAAGGCGCAAACAGCAGTGAACATCAATGCCAGTGGCCAGTCCAAGGTGCAGAGTATGTCCATAAGAAGCTGCACAGGGAATCGTCTAACACAGCAAGGAGCAACAAGGCCAGTGGCCAGTACAAAGTGCAGAGTATGTCTGTGAGAAGCTGCACAGGGAAGGGGCAAACAGCAGTGAACATCAAGGCCAGTGGCCAGTCCAAGGTGCAGAGTAAGGACATGAGAAGCTGTACAAGGAAGGGGCAAACATCAAGGCCAGTGGCCAGTCCAAGGTGCAGAGTAAGGACATGAGATCCTACACTGGGAATGGGTGATCCTGTACCCTGCCATGGTCAGAAACACAGTCAGGGGGTAACAATGGGCAGTCCAGGCACCGCTGTGGGAGAGACAGGTGTGTGAGGGGAACTTCCACTCAGACTTGGCTATCATTCGGACTGGGAGGTAGCTGAGTGTCTGGGACAGTTGGAGGACTGGACCGGGGAGAAGAGGCCCAGCTGAGGTAGCGGTATCAGTGGCTTTGGAAGATAGAGGGCTGCTTGAACTGGGTGGTGTGGTGGCACGTGGAGGTGGAGTCATGCTTCCGTGAGATACAGTGTGGGTGGGAGAATGTGGAGGGGTGCCTTTCCACTTCTTGGGGACTCGATAGCCAAGAACTGTCTTGGTAAGAGTGGTGAGTGGGGCGGGCACAACAGGCACACTCTCCACCAAAGTTGCATCAGGTGCAGCCAGTGTCCCTCCCTCTGGGGACATGCTGGATCCAGCAGTGCACTTGGCCTGGCCTTGCCTCTGCCCCTCCATCCCCTGTTTATCAGGTGTACCCCCTACAGTGGCCTCCTTTCCCTGCTTCACAGGGCTCTGGATGGGAGTTGAGGTTGTGGGTGGATCACCCTTGGAGCTATTTTAATGTGTACTCTTAGCAGGCACCTGCTTTTCAGCGGGCATGGCAACTTTCTGCTTGTTTTTGCGAGATGCTTTTTGGACAGGAGAGTCCTTGACTGGGGATGCCTCTGAGGCATGAGAGCCTGAGGCCTGCTTCTTGGCTTTCTGGCCCTGGGTGTCGCCTGAAGGACTTGTGCCTTTGCGCTCTGGGGTGGCTTTAGCTTTCTGTGGGGATGGTGTCTGCACCCTGGACCGCTTGGGCTGCTCCTGCTGCTGTGTGCTGTGTGTGCTGTATCTTGCCCTTGAGGTCTGTGGTGTGTGGTCACTATCGTCAGATGTAGCCACTGGCAGGAGGGTGGCCAAAGGGCCTGGAGCTGGACTCTGAGATTGTGCCAGTTGAATGTCTGCCGTCACTGCGGAGGACAAATACTGGACAGTCCGGTGTAGCCCACCCACGTCTGAATGAATGCCCTCCATGAAAGCAACCACTTGTGCCAACTTTTTGTCGTGGTCTAGGAAGGCGTTGATGAGAGTTGTCTGGCTTACTTACAGCTGGCGCAAAAGGTCCACAGACTCAGCACTGATGGCAGCAGGTGGGACAGGGGCAGCGGTGCCTGGGGCGAAGGACACTCTTCCCTTCTTACTGGTGCAAACACGGGCAGCAACATCGGAAGTAGCTGGGAGGGTGGGCACTGTACGCTGTGTGGTGGAAGAGGAGGCAGAGTCCCCATTACCTGTTCCGCCAACGTAGATGCGTCACCGCTGGCATCAGATGATGTTGAGGTTGTTGTCTCTGGCTTTGATTCCTCAATCAGACTCCTGTCCCCCTCCGAGGTGCTGTTCACATCTGTGTCACTGTGCTTGTGTGAAGCAGTCATGTTTGATGCCTCACCACTGGTGTCCATCCTCTGTCCTTCCAATGCCACGGGAGATGCTGCAAGAGATAGATATGTAGGGTCAGTTCAGTGTCATCAACACAAACATCATATGCAAGCAATGCACTAAACAAGATGATGAAATCCCCATGTTGCACACCACCCTGTGCAGTAACAATGTGCAAACTCAATTCAAAACTCGATTTTTGCGTGTCATCATTCAAACGTGGCATGAGTGAGCTATGTGATGACCACACAGCCAAATAGCCTGCCGGTGGCTCCATTTAACCAGGCACACAAATCCCTCTGAGCACACCTAGGGCCCTGAGGTGGGCAAAGATTTACCTCCAAACATGTTGCTACTGTCACATCTGGAGGGAGCAGAAGGGGACAACACAGACTCCAACATAACAGCCCACAATGGCTATGAGCGCATGCCATCCACCAAGTCGTTCTTTGGGGCACGACTGCAGTTGCACATTGGTGTCATACGTCTAGTCCTCACAATTCTGATGTCAGGCAATGCACACATCAGATGATGCACACTGCCGTCCCTTTCCATGGGATGTCCCTGACTACCTCAATGGAGACGATGCCAGAAGGCCACGACTCTGAATGCAATGTCAAGGGCCAATACTCCAATGACATGAGAAAGTACAGGTAGGGCAAATGCATGACAGATGCACACAACACAACGGCCACTTATAAGTTATTGCAGCACACTACCAACATCATAGAGCCAGCGCTGGCCCAGGCTGTGAACACATGCATCCACTCACAACCAACGTCACCCTTCCCAGAATACTCACCCCCAGCTTGCTGCTGATGCTCCTTCAAATGTGCATCCAGCTCAGGTTGTGTCACAGCTAAGATGCGGGCCATTAGTGGTGTCATGCTCCTGCGCGCCAACCTGCCAGTCCGAGGGAGCAACCACAGCGTCATCTCTGCCATGTTCTTGCTCAGCCAGCAGATGTCATGCCACCTCCTGTGACAGTGTGTGCGCCGTTGGTTGGAGACACCCAGAGCCTGCACCTTGCGTGCAATAGCCCGCCACACGGCCTTACGCTGGTGGACTTTGAGCTGCAGGCATGGGAGACACGAGGGGGAAAATCAGTGATAGTTTTCTTTACCACTATTTCTCAGTACAGGTGCATGATACTAACTCAGCCCAACTTCACAGACATGTCGAGCTGAGACAATACTGCATCTTATATGGCACATTTGCATGGGAGAATCATACGAAAATGCATGCAGGCATGAGGGTGGACACAGTACCTGCCCATCTCAAACACATGCAGGATACCAGCACAGAAAGTCATGTGTAGGCTGCCCACATCTACTATCCAGTCTGAGGGTCAGCAAGACATACATCACATTTCAATATATGTTTAGGGGCTGACTCACTTTTGTACAACACTGCGCAGCCAACAATGTCCTATCCCTGTGAATGGCTCACTGTGTCATGGAGGTCACATCGAGGGATATGATCTCACAATCCCACACCCTTCTCAGATGGCCTGTCGTGTGCACTCTACAGGGCTGAGATGGCTCTTTGATGGAGAGTCCAGCAAACTACACACATGTTACACTCTGTACATTCAGTGATGTGTCCTAGTCAGATTGGGCAGTGACTGTGCAGGCCAAGTGGGATCACACTGAGGTCAAACGTGGGGCATCAGAAATGTCACATGAGGGGACAATTTGAGTGCGTAAACAGTGCCTTCACATGCCAGTCAGTACACATGCTGGTGGAAATGGAAGGGGCTGTGCACAAAAGTACGATCATCTGCTGTGTCTTAGGTGAATGACCCCCAAGAGTGTCACCCTCTGGTCTGAAAGTCCTGATCATAGTGCTGAGCCATGGCTGCTGCAAATTTTGAGTCAGACACAATTCCATCACTACCCTCTGGACGTAAACCCTTGCTAAGGCCACAGATGAGCTTCTGAAGGACATCAGGGACCCCCACATCCATACACACAGGCAATTACTGTCCTGAATCCAGCATTACCAACTTGCTGTGTCACTGTATGGCTGACAAGACAATACATGTTCCTCCAATCTTGATGTGCAGGCAGGGAAACGTGTGAAATATGCGCCACTCCCCTTTCCCCTGGTGACAGCATGCTAGGCAGTGCATGAAACAACCCCACACTCTCAGGCACATACTGCAGCAGATAAACGTCATGTGTGCCCCCCCCCGCACTCTCACTTCCACTCTGAAACACTTACCATGACATTTGGAGCATCATATAGCCTTGGTTACTGTGTGCGCACCTCGTCCACCAGGACCTCAAGCTCCTCGTGGTGAAGGGACTGGCACAGATCTTCTCAGTCCTTGCCATCACTGTGGCCAGGAGACAGGAGCAGCAGCAGTTGGTGGTGAGGGGTGGCAGGCAGCAGGCTCTGGAGACAGGAGTAGCAGCAGCCAGCAGCAGTTGGTGGTGAGGGGTGGCAGGCAGCAGAACTTTGGAGACAGGAGTAGCAGCAGCAGTAGTTGGTGGTGAGAGGAGGCAGGCAGCAGGCTCTGGAGACAGGAGCAGCAGCAGCAGTTGGTGGTGAGGGGTGGCAGGCAGCAGGCTCTGGAGACAGGAGCAGCAGCAGTTTGTGGTGAGGCAGCAGGCTCTGGAAGCTGCAGACATGTGAGGCTCTCTCCCACACATATGTAGTCCCCTGGGGCAGTTTCAGTGGTTCTAAGTTGCTGCAATTGGTGTTCCAGGTCAGCCTTTTTCAAATACATCCAATGACCAGCTCAGCGGTGGAGGAGCACGCCTACCATGATTTTCAAAATTGCATTAGTTTACTGCAATTGCGGTTCCCATTGGCTGTAAGGGCATGGGCCATGGCGGTTGACACACCGCAGGGGCCACGCGGTCGCTACCTTGGTCGTGCATTTTTCAATTACATCCAATGACCGGCTGCGCGGTGGCGGAGCACGCCTACCGCGATTTTCAAAATTCCATTAGTCCACCGCGATTGCGGTTCCCATTGGCTGTAAGGGCATGGGCCATGGCGGTGACACACCGCAGGGGACAGGCGGTAGCTACCGCGATATGTGTGCCATACATTGCTAAGGATGACCGTGATTTGGGTGGAGGAGCATGCTGTTGTGTGCAGATTTAGATTCCGTATATAGGTTTCCCGATTTCTGCCCTTATATAGGTACAATTGACATTGCCCTTATTTGGACATAGAACTTATTTAGACATTGTCCGTACAAACCAAATACAGGCATGGCCACCTACATCCGTCCATCCACGTCACAACGAATTCGTGGAAAACCAGACCCTTAAGCCTTTAGGAATTTCCCTCAGCTTGAATATTGATTTCTCCAAGAACTCATTAAGTATGCATGAACATCTATTCCTTAGGGGTTCATTCATGACGTTCCTCTGCCCGACTTTTACGTCAATACTGGCATTCCTAGACAACTTCAAGGTATAAATGTACCAGAACTTGCCCTGGCAAATTGCGGTTCCTGGAGGATTCGATCTAACCCAGACTACGAAGTTCGCCACGGCAAGTTCGAAAGGAGTGAGGAACTTTAAATTTTACCCCATCCCGTTTAAACAACATTATGATGCTGTTGCCCTCACTCAGGCACCTTAAACACTCATAGCGTTTCTTTCGTATTATTCGTTGTTATGCATCTAACACGACCTCTCCGTTTCTCCCGAGCCAAGCCCATCCTGCACCTCGTGAACCTCGGCTCGCAGCAGCCAATTCCTTAGATAACCATCTATTGACCCTTGGTGACCGTTCTCCGGCCCCTACAGATGTTTTACGAATTATCATCCCCAGCACGCACACGCGCCCTGTCGTAAAGTAATTTAGCTAAGGAATGGCTAAGCCACCTGACCTGTCGGGTCGGATAGGGAACACGACCTTAGGGAAGGAATTTATATTGCCCATTACTCAGTATCTTGTACAAAGAATGTGTTCTCGTGGATGATTTGTATTTTTATTACACATGAAGTGGGGTGTTGCTTTAGGGGATTCTGGCGCTACAAAAGATTGTGAGCCACAGATTGAAGTGGCAGTCTCCTAAGAACCTACTTACGATGTACTTCTGGGACCACTGTACCTAGCTGCAGCTAAATAAATTGAAGTTCCCATGCTGACAGAGTGTTCCGTGTCTCTGTAATTTGGAAGGCGAACTCCGAAGATTTCAGGCGTACCCTGCACCGCTGGGCCTGACAAAGCCCGGTTCTTCAAATGGTGCCCTCTGTGAGGCGGCTTCAGAGGACATGGGTCCAGCCCGAGGATCGTGAGGAGCCCGCCAGGAAATTCTGGAGGACGCGCACCACGTGATCGACCCCTGCATGTCGTAAGTGGACCGAAGGTTTTTACAGCGTTGCTTCTCCCCTCTAACAGCTGCGAAGACCTGCTGCCCTGACTGCCGCCACGCTTTGGCCCTCTTGGTTTGGTATGGCGAGACATTAGAACGGACCTCTGTTGGCGTGGGACTCATCTGGATAAGTTAAGTATAGTGGCCACTCCTTTGTCTTTGTTTTGTTTTGTTCGACTTTTGCAAAAGCCGAAACCGAGGGGTGCGTACAGTTTGTGTACCGTAAAGTGACTAATTAATCCCCCTTGAAGTTTGTAAGAAAACTAGTGAGCTAACGATGCCTGGTTTTAATAAGTTTGGTACTTGGTTTGGTTTTGGTTGTAATAAGGATTCCCGACTGGAGGACTCTTGTCCAATTCCTCCGGCCGGAACTCCTACGTATGAAGTATACTCTAAACATGGTATTGGCCCCATAGCGTTTAATGAGGCATGGGTTCGCTATACCAGGAAAGATGGTGTTTTACGGTGGCCGAAAAACGGCAGTTATGAGCTCGATATCTTAGATAATTTGGAGAACGCCCTGTTTAGACGAAAAGCCCGGCCGGCTATGTTTGACTCCTTTCGCTTATGGCGCATGGAGGCCAAACAGAAAGAAATAAAACAAGCTAAAAAAGATAGGAGAAATATGACTATTGTACAAGCTGCTCAGCAATTTACAAGCGACGAGAGCGATCGTGCGATTGAGATTCTAGATAGGCAACATCGTATGGCGGTCGATAGATGTTATCCAGTGTTGCTGACTCCCCATGCAGAGAAAAATGCGGACCCTGAGAAGGACCCTTTAATGTCTCATCTGTTGAGACTACCCCCGCCCTACGTGCAGGGGACTGGTGTACCTCCCGCATTACCGCCTCCCCCGAGAGCGAATGCACCCTTAGCGTTGGTGCCTGCCCCACCTGTTGTTCTGCCCGTCTCTCCCCAATTGGTTCCCGCAACCCCTTTACAATCTATTCCAGCGTTACCGAGTTCTCTCTTCCCGTCGGCTCCCTTCGTGAATGCTATTCCCTCTCCTGCTCCGCTTAACGTGAGTGCAACCGTCTCACCTGCTCCGCCTAATATTATGTCTCCTATCCCAATGACGAATTCTCCCTCCGCCCGGAACCGGATGATCAATACCGTTTCCGGCCTTTTGTCCCCCCTCTTTGGGGCCTTGCAAACTACTCCCGTTCTTCCTCACAGGCAAACTCGTAGCCAAATCCCCGGTCCAGACGAATGGGGAGTGCTAGATCGCCTTGCCCAACGGTGAGTCATGAATGGCTCGCAGTATACCTTGCAGGACATTATGCTTACCTTTCACCAGTGAGAAGCGCCCACGCAAAGATACGTTTTTGATGTTATGTGCAAATGTTTAGGTCAAGAATGGGAATATATGGGATTGGGACCAGTTCCCCAGGGCCTGCTAGATGTGCAGGCCGAGTTTGACAAAGGATTGATTGTGGGCGCTGAGGTCGAGGATGCAGTGGGAACGCTCATCACGTTCAGAATGATGTTTGCTTGCCGGTCTTTGCCAAAACGCGATTCTTCTGTTAGGTGAAAGTTGAAACACTACCCTATGAGGGAGGTTCCCCCAGTGTGGAGAGAGGAGGTCCCAGCTCAAGGTGCCAATCCTCTTATACCTGCCCACTTTCAGCGTGTGTGGGTGCACGTTCCTTGGGAGCGTTCCGAGGTATTGGCCCTTAAGCAGTCGTTACCGGACCCCCGTAAAAATCCTGCTGGGTATTATAAAGAGTTGTCCCAAACCGTCGACGCATGTGTTATGAATTTGGCCGACATAGACATGCTCATGGGTAATGTAGTACCACAACCATTATGGGCCAGAATCCGGAAGGAAGACCACCCTGCGGAATTGGGAGGTGATTGAGCTGCCATACTTGCCGCAGACAGACTCCAAGTGGGTGGTGCTGAACCGGAACCGTTAGTTACAGAACTCCCAGCTAGAATTATTGCCTTACTGAAAACTATGATGCCCCCTCTGCGAGTTAATTGGGATAAATTAGCAGCTTGTAAGCAGAAAGCGGACGAAAATGTCTCTGATTTCTTCACACGGTTCGAGGAGACGTTTATTGATCATAGTGGTCAGGATATGAGCACGGAAGGTGGCCAACGACTGTTTGTAGATACATTTGTGTCTAATTTGGTTCCGGAAATATCAAATAAATTAAAGAATACTGAAAGTGCGTGGGCTGTGTCGTCTTCTGCCCAGATACTGGCCACTGCTCAGTATTTATTTATTTTTTTGTCCTCATATGCCACCATGGTTCTATATGCGCAATCAATCGGCTTACAAGCAATATGCTGTCACAGTTCATACCAACTGGGAGGGATAGTCATGGAACCGGGGCCTCGTCCCACAGCAATAGTGCTTGACATACCAGCGATCGCCATACCATAACTTCAGGAGCTCAGCCAGGGTGCTACCCAAGTGCTGAAAAAAGAATCAGAGCACTGCTTATACCAAGCAGTGGGATAGATGGCTTAATCATTGGACCTGGGGAAAAAAACAAAAAAAAAAAAACAGAGTCCCACTGATCCCATTTAAGAAGGTGCCAAAATGATCTTTTGTCTGGATTCCCAGCTCTAGCTAAATCAAACTTAGAAACATGCAGGGCAGAGGCGTACCAATCATTGATAGAAGGAGGTAAAGGGTCCTTCCACTTGCTGCATATCTCCCTTCTAGCCAGTAGTATAGCGTAAAATACTAGCTTCTTCGCCGAGCTGGAGACCCCCTCTAAGATTCCGAAAATCACCAACTGGGGATGTACAGTTATTTTGGAGTCTATTGAAGACGACAGGATCTTACAAATGGCTTCCCAAAACTGAGACAGAAGGGGGCATTCATAAAACATGTGAATGTCAGAGGCTGCTAGGAGTCCACATCTAGCACACACCACCATATTCCCCTGAGTGAATTTAGAAAGTCAAAGGGGGGAATAATATGCTCTGTGGATAGTAAAGATGTGGTTCCTACGCAACCACACCGGTTTCACCACATCCCACAGCAGTCTACAAGATGTTCTCCATAACTCTTGCAAATCAGTATTACTTATATCAGCCCCCCAGAGTTCATGTGGAAGCTTAAATACTCCGTCCATCTCATCCAAAATCAGATTGTACCAGGAAGAGATCTCCTTCTTAGCAGGGGGTCTATCAATTAACAAAGTAATAAGGGTACTATAACCACCTACTGGGAATTTATTTTTTCGAGAGGGCTGTGCAGAATAGGAGCGAGACCAGCTGCACATCTGCAGATATTTTAGCCTAGCTAGGCCAGGGCCAATCTTTCTACTCAAACACTCCCAGGAGAGCAGTTCCCCCTCAACAAATAGATCACCCCAGACCTCCACCCCTGCCTCTCTAATAGGTACTGCAAGTGAGTCTCCCAACCAGGGTGGATTATCGGGGAGATCCCATAAGGGAGTTCTACTGCTATAGTACCCTATTTTAATGGATTTTGAAACCTGGGCCCAAGTCCTTTTGTTAGAATATGTGTGCAATTAGATCACTTTTGGAGGGGAACTTGGTTCAGCGTCGGGGAGGGTCACGGGAGCTTGAGATGGGGTGCTATCTACTGGATTTGTTCCGGTTAGATACACCAAGGGTTCTCCATGGGTGGGAGGTGGGTGGGGGGGGATATAGGGGTCACGGGGTAAAATGTTTTATCAAATTCCTCATGTGCCAACCTTGTGCGCTATTGTATTCTGCTGGGTGTAGGATAATTTCAGATATGCAACTATCAGACATTAGGTTAGGTCATACGGCTGATGTCCCAAGTCTCTGGGTGGGGTTGAGAGGTTAAAGTCAGATGGCTAGTTTAAAGATAATATCTTGGAACGTAAATGGCCTGCGTACTAAACCTAGGGCCAGGAAAATACTTCAATATCTTCGGGATTCAGAGGCACAGGTCATTATCCTGCAAGAGACGCATCTGGTTCAAGACGAAATGGATACGTTAGTTAAGGAGAATAAGTGGATCGACTTTTCAATTTCTACTTCTCAGTCTTTGACTTGTAGAGGGGTCTCACTTATCTTTAAAAAACAACTTAGGGCTAAAGTGTTAGATTTTAAGGTTGACCCAGCGGGTAGATGGGTTATTGCCTCCCTGTCTATTTTGGGCAGTCAGTTTACTATTGTGGGGTATTATGGTACTAATCAGGACGATCCATCATCTTTGGAGGTAATTTTTTCTCACCTTTTGTCCTTCCCAGAGCCTGTAATTTTTGCAGGTGATTTTATTATCGTCCTAGACCCCACTCTTGATAAATCGCATAATAGTCGATCTCGAATTCCATCAAAATCTAGATCCT
Organism: Triturus cristatus; assembly: GCF_964204655.1. Lineage (NCBI taxonomy): Eukaryota > Metazoa > Chordata > Amphibia > Caudata > Salamandridae > Triturus > Triturus cristatus. The sequence continues at coordinate 1,196,234,609 of NC_140582.1, read as the reverse complement.
TTTTGCTTAATGAAATGAAGCAATATGGCTATGTGGATATTTGGAGGTTGAGGGCAGGTGAACAGCTGGGTATCTTTTATAGGAATCAAAAATATCGCCACCAATCCAGAATAGACTTTGTATTAGTCAGCCATACATTAGTAGATTCTGTTAAAGATGTTAAATACCTCCCATTACATCTATCAGACCACTCTGCAGTAACCATGGAGCTTATTTCGATGCTAAGTTTGTCGACTAGAAGTTGGTCCTTTGATCGCTCCTTACTTTCTCACCCAGACGATGTTCTTTTTTTTAAGTCTGAGGTGAGTCACTTTTTAACAACAAATGTAGGATCGGCAAGCATCGGAGTGGTGTGGGACTCTCTTAAAGCTTTTGTGAGAGGTCTTATTACAAACAAAATGGCTTACAGGAGGAGGCAATACAAGGAGGCAGTGACATCAGTGGAAGCAAACATCGCTAAGACTCAGTTAGACCTGGACGCTGATTCCATTACATCAGAGGATCGCTCTCTTTTGTCTGGAAGATTAATTTCTTTAAAAGGCCACCTCGCTTCTATCTTAAATCAGCGGATACAAGAAAGATGGGAGGCCAGTAAGCTCGCACATTTTCAGTATGGAGAAGGAGCAGTGAAGCTATTGGCATGGAAAACCAAAACAGACCAAGTTCGTAATAATATCGAGGTGATTAATGTCAATGGCTCCCCACTCTCCCGGGATGAAGATATTAGATCCGCCTTCAGAGAATTTTTTTTCAAAATATCTACTGTGAGGATAAGAACATCAGTCCAGTTAGTATTAAAGATTGGCTCAGTAAGATCACACTTCCAGCACTTTCTGATGAGCAAAGTGAGAGGTTGGATAGTGTAATCTCGGAGGAGGAAGTTATCAAGGCTATACATAATGCCAAAAAGGGGAAGGCGTCCGGTACAGACGGCCTACCGGCTGAAATTTATAAAGTCCTGGAGCAGGAACTTGTCTCCTTCTTGGTACTACTGTTTAACGATATTTTACTGGATGGTGGTCGGCCCCCGATATCATGGGACAGCGCGTCTATTACGGTAATCTTAAAACCAGGGAAACCGTCTACTGCATGTGGTTCCTATAGGCCAATCTCCATACTAAATGTCGACTATAAAATATTTGCCTCAATTCTGGCTAATAGATTAGCTCTTGTTGCCCCCAATATCTTACACCCGGATCAGAAAGGGTTTGTCAGGGGGCGACAGTTATATGAATTAACTTTTGATTTAATAGGGGCTATCGACTTGGCAGTTCTGGAGTCCCTCCCCCTGGCGGTTCTTACCTTGGATGCCACCAAGGCCTTCGACAGAGTTAACTGGTTGTATCTGTCCGAGGCCTTGGCAAAGTTCAATGTGGGAGCAGGGTTTCGCCGGACAATCAGTCTACTATATCAGAACCCAAGTACCTGTGTGCATCTTGTCTGACCCCTTTAACATCTCGAGGGGTACGCGACAGGGCTGCCCCCTCTCCCCACTTCTTTTCGATCTATACGTTGAACCATTTGCTCAAAATTTAAGGGACAATGTCGACATCAAGGCGTTCGCGTACAGGGGTTGGGAAAGGAAAGTGGCCCTGTACGCTGATGATATCCTCATTTTCACCTCTGATGCCCGTACGGCTCTCCCGGAAATAGTTAAGCTAGCCTCGGAATTTGGGGTAGTGTCCGGGTACGAGATCAAAGCTTCAAAAACCGAGATGCTGACCTGGGGTATGGATAAGAGCTTTTGTATCTCGGGTATTCAGCCAGGAAATAAATTGAGATACCTGGGCCTCGATATTGTGGAAAATATAGATCAGATTGTAAATATCAATTTTTCCAAGGTAGCCAAGGACTGCCGTAAGTTGCTTCAGTCTTGGTTCCATCTTCCTTTGTCTTTATTAGGAAGGGCTAACTTGGTTAAGATGGCTGTCTTGCCAAAGATTTCCTTTCTTTTCAACACTATCCCTCTGTACTTTGATCCAACCCCTATTAAAACTTTTCAGGCCGAGATTAACACTTTTATCTGGAATAAACATCTTCCAAGAATTTCGTGGAAAAAGTTAAGGAGGCGCAGGGTTAAGGGGGGGCTGGCCGCCCCGGACATCCAGGTCTATGCCTGGGCGTTCCAGTTATCTCATGCTAGGGTGTTGTTAAAAAAACCATTAGAGTATGGGGTGGGAACTCTATACACCACTCTGCTTAGGGGAGAGGGGGTTAGCCAGTCTGGGTTCCTACTGAAATTCGGAGATCCCAAGTTCTTTAAAAAAATTTAATTGAAAATTCTATTGGGAATGGCAAGGACTTGGGCCCAGGTTGCCACTGCTCAGTATTATGAGAATAGGGATAAAGAGGAGAGAGAGAAACTAGATAAAAAGACGAAAGAGCTGAAAACGAAAGTTCTCTTACAGCAGGCTTATCCTCCTCACCCTGCCCAATACGAATATCAGCCACCTCCACAATTTCAGAGACTGTCGCAAACGTCTGGCCCTTCTTTTATTCCCCGAACCGCGCTGGGCCAGAATCAATGCGCCTATTGCAAAGAAGACGGCCATTTAAAGTATCATTGCCCAGTTTTGTTACAGCGTACGAGCGCCACCTCCGGGCCACGAGGCCGGGGTGGTTATTAGTCCGCACTCAGGGGTAGAGGACGAGGCACACCGCCTAATAACCAACGTTCCATCCCCCCTGAAAACTCCACGAACTATTTTGATCAGCGCAATGTTCAGTCTACCAACTATTACAATGAGGATTATTATACCGAAGAATTGCCAATCTAGTTAGGACAGCCTTGGACAAAGTAAGGGAGTAGTTTCAATTCCAGTGGATCAAAGCGGGCCTTATGTCAATGTGGTAGCACTAGGTGTTGTGAGAAGTTGGCCTGATGTATGATGTCACTAGTTCTAGTGTACACCTTATATCAGTCCAAATAACCCTTATGGTGATTGGTTGTAAAGTCAACCTTATAGACCAGCTATCCTAGTGGTAGCATGGACAAGAGCAGTCTTAGGCTAAACTCTGAATGGCATGTGAAGCCAGCTGTGATACCATATATAATCCCTTGAATACCAAATGTAAGGACACCACAACAGATATATATCAAAATAAAGTGTATTTATTCTAGACAAACCCTCAGCACTCTTTATGAGATTAGAGGTAAGTACAACACAGTCTTATTTAAGCATACATTAAGTCACACAGGTAAGTAATTCAGGTAGGCCCTAGGGGCCACGCAAACCATATACTAAAGAAGTGGTATAAGGACCACTGTCACGGAAATAGGATAGGCCTAGGCCTAGGGAATCGCTGGGGCTACACTACACTAGCAACAGTTAGGAAGTGGGAGGCCCACAGGATTCAGGTGCAGAGTGGAAACACTCACGCGTAATGCGTATAGTCGATAGAAATAGTACAGTTTAGAAATAAACAGTTTAAGGACACTTCTGAAGCAGCTAGAGAGTCGAGACTCGGAAACTAGACCCTAGGATAGTCAGTACCCTTGTGAGCACTGAAGTACCCAAGTTACCTAGCCCACGGACTGCGGGTGCATAGGTGTGAACTTGCGTCGGGTTTCGTCGTGGACTTCTATGGATGCCTGAAGGAAAGTTGCTGACAGGCAGTCAGTGAAGAGTGTCCGGTGGATCACAAGGCTGGGATCAAGAAGAGATGAGACCTGCAAGCAGAAGGGACAGAGTCAAGGTCACTAGCCAGTGACCACGTGGAACCAGGAAGGAACCAGGCGATGTCGTGAAGATTGCAGGTGAAGGTGAAGCTTGTCGCTGCAGCCACGTGGACCAAGGAACGTCGAGGATGACCAAGACCAGGAGGCGAGCTGTCCCACGAAGGCTCTTGCTGTCGGCGGCGTCGAAGTTGGACTGGGACTCACCAAGCCTTGGCAAGCGGAACCCACGAAGAACGGAGGACTTGCTTCTGGTGCAGACCAGGAAGGTCTGGGGTGCTTCTCTTTTGTAAAGAAGCGGGAGCCAGTCTGGAGGAGCCAAACCAGCGGTAAAGATTTCAGGATGCGTCGTCACAAAGGCCACTAGCCAACGGGCAAGCAACCGGCCCGACGCGGCAAGCAGGAAAATGCAGAAGGGCCCCACGCAGGACTCGTGGAGTGTGGGGGGCTGATCTTCGGTGCAGATGGTGCTTGGGGTTGGGGCTTCTCAATCCCCGGTGCACAACTTCGAGGGTGCCTCAGAAGCTGCGCTGGAAGATACTCGCCACTTTTCCCAGGTAGCCGGTCCCACGTCTCTCGTCGCCTCCACGGATCTCAGCTCGGCTGTGGATGTGGATCAGGGTCGGAGAAGTCTGGAAGTCAAGGCTCTGGTCGGACTCTGCAGTTGGTCCCTCGTGGAACTTTAGCAAGGCAAAGGGTAGTCTCTTGATGGTGCCTGTTTGCACAGGGTAGCCACTCCTTGGCCACAAGGGAGATTCTTCAGTCTTCTTCTTTCGTCGAATGTCGAAGGTCCAGAGTTTCTGTTCAAGTTGCAGGTTCAGGATAATCTAATCTCCTGGGGCCCAGCTACCACTCTTATCCAAATCTGGGGGGCTGGGTTACCTGCTAGGTCACGCCTTATGGGTGGGACTTGGGAGGGGGGTGGTTACACCCCCTTCCCTTTGTCCAGTTTCGCGCCAGGACTGGGGCTGGAGTGCCCCAGCACCGGTTTGAGCTGGACTATGCACGGGACACCTTGTGTGCCCCAGGCATGTCTCGTTCTATTCATCCCTCCCTGCCCCAATACACTAAGGCCTGTCTGGGGTGGTGCTCGCACCTCCCAAGGCAGGAAACCTATTGTCCAAGCCTCCCTTGCCGGGATCACTCCCAGCAGCAGGAGGTCAGACTCGTGTCTGTGGCAGCAGCATCCATTTTGTGATGCTGGGGCTCTGGTTAACTTTAACCGGGTAAGTAGGTTACAACATGTCTTCTCCCTCTAGAAGGGAGGGATAATATCCTCATCCCCAGAAATGGGATGGGGGTATTATTCCAAAGTGTTAGACACCTTACACGACATGTTTTGATAAAGCCAAACCATAGTTACCATAACCGTTTAAGATTATAAGGCACTTTAAGAGTATATGGTAGGCTATATCATAGAACAGCTATAAGGACATGGTTCCGAAAGCTGCAGACAGGCTCAGCTCATGCTAGAGCACCATCTCACATGTTACCAAGTACTCTGCCTCCAGGATTGTTAAGGCCTGCCATAGGAGTGGCTGATAGGTACACATGTGTCTATATGTAAGTTAGGTATAGGATTAATACACCTAAGCAAGGAGTGATTACACGACCTTGCCCCAGCTGAGTGATCAGCCAGTTGTGTCATAATGGAAGGCCAGGCCAGGGGTGGCATAATACATGCTGCAGCCCCTGGTAGGCCTAGGGTACACCTATGCCCTGGGTACCTAGGGTACACTGTACAGGGGCCAATAAGGTGATCCTATCCAATGGGTTATGCACCTAAAGTACATAGTATCAATTTAGAGAGAGAACAGCAGGGCTGTGGGTCTGATTAGCAGGCCCACAGCCACATCTAAGTCGAAAACCAGTAAAGCAAAAGCAAAAAGTGGGGGTGAACATAGAAAGCAGACCCTACTCTCCTACACAATCCCCCCCCCCCAACTTAGGGACATTAAACTAACCTTGACCAGTTGAGTCTTCATGTTCTAAGTGGAAATATCTGGAGAGTCCATCTGCATTGGCATGGTCAGTCCCAGGTCTATGTTCCACTGTGAAGTCCATCCCCTGTAGGGAAATGGACCACCTAAGAAGTTTGCGATTTTCACCCTTCATCTGATTTAGCCACAAGAGGGGCTTATGGTCTGTCTGAATCTTGAAGTGAGTGCCAAACAAGTATGGCCTCAGCTTCTTCAGGGCCCAAACCACAGCAAAGGCCTCCCTCTCAATAGCTGACCAACGTTTCTCTCTAGGGGTCAGCCTTCTACTTATAAAAGCAATGGGCTGGTCTTGACCATCTACATTCAGTTGTGAAAGAACAGCTCCCACACCTAACTCAGAAGCATCTGTCTGGACAATGAACTCTTTGGAGTAGTCTGGACTTTTCAGAATAGGTGCACTGCACATGGCCTGCTTCAGGTCATCAAATGCTTTTTGACAGCTTACTGTCCCCTGAACTTTCTTTGGCATCTTCTTGGAGGTCAAGTCATTAAGTGGTGTCACAATGGACCAATAGTTCTTAACAAACTTTCTGTAGTACCCAGTCAGGCCCAAGAAAGCTCTGACCTGAGTCTGGGTAGTTGGAGGAGTCCAGTCTTTTATGGTCTGGATCTTGCTCTCCAGTGGTTGAACCTGACCCCCACCAACTAGGTGGCCCAGGTATACAGCCTTGCTCTGCCCTATCTGGCACTTAGTGGCCTTGATAGTGAGGCCTGCCTTTTGCAGGGCCTCTAAAACATTCCTCAGGTGGACCAGGTGATCCTCCCAGGTGGAGCTAAAGACAGCAATATCATCCACATAAGCTGCACAATAATCATCCAACCCAGTAAGGACTTGATACACCAACCTCTGGAAAGTGGCAGGTGCATTCTTCAAACCAAAGGGCATTACCACAAATTGATAATGTCCTCCTGGGGTCGAGAAAGCAGTTTTGGCCTTTGCATTCTCAGCTAGTCTGATTTGCCAGTAGCCTGCTGTCAGGTTAAATGTGCTCAAAAACTTAGCAGCTGCCAGTCTGTCAATGAGCTCATCTGCCCTAGGTATTGGGTGCGTTACAACAAACAATTGATGGACGGAATGCTGACAATGCAGACATTCTCCCCCAGTCAAGAGATCTGGGTTAAATCCATCGTTTTTTTGCCCACTACGCCACCCCAGTTTAGACATGGCCATATGCAAATCAGTCTTGACCCTGTGCCTCATGGGAACAGTCCAGCCCGAACTGCCAAGCCATGTCTTCCCTGGACCGGAATCAAGCATCCTAGGACCGGTTTCTGGCTATCAGCCGTCATCAGCCAGGATAGCTTGACTCCAGTGGCGTAGTGAGCACAGGTCCCACGTCTGGGAATACCCATTCCACTTAGGGCGAAAAGCGTTACAACAAACAATTGATGGACGGAATGCTGACAATGCAGACATTCTCCCCCAGTCAAGAGATCTGGGTTAAATCCATCGTTTTTTTGCCCACTACGCCACCCCAGTTTAGACATGGCCATATGCAAATCAGTCTTGACCCTGTGCCTCATGGGAACAGTCCAGCCCGAACTGCCAAGCCATGTCTTCCCTGGACCGGAATCAAGCATCCTAGGACCGGTTTCTGGCTATCAGCCGTCATCAGCCAGGATAGCTTGACTCCAGTGGCGTAGTGAGCACGGGTCCCACGTCTGGGAATACCCATTCCACTTAGGGCGAAAAGCGTTACAACAAACAATTGATGGACGGAATGCTGACAATGCAGACATTCTCCCCCAGTCAAGAGATCTGGGTTAAATCCATCGTTTTTTTGCCCACTACGCCACCCCAGTTTAGACATGGCCATATGCAAATCAGTCTTGACCCTGTGCCTCATGGGAACAGTCCAGCCCGAACTGCCAAGCCATGTCTTCCCTGGACCGGAATCAAGCATCCTAGGACCGGTTTCTGGCTATCAGCCGTCATCAGCCAGGATAGCTTGACTCCAGTGGCGTAGTGAGCACGGGTCCCACGTCTGGGAATACCCATTCCACTTAGGGCGAAAAGCGTTACAACAAACAATTGATGGACGGAATGCTGACAATGCAGACATTCTCCCCCAGTCAAGAGATCTGGGTTAAATCCATCGTTTTTTTGCCCACTACGCCACCCCAGTTTAGACATGGCCATGTCTAAACTGGGGTGGTGTAGTGGGCAAAAGAACGATGGATTTAACCCAGATCTCTTGACTGGGGGAGTATGTATGCATTGTCAGCATTCCGTCCATCATTTGTTTGTTGTAACGCTTTTCGCCCTAAGTGGGATGGGTATTCCCAGACGTGGGACCCGTGCTCACTACGCCACTGGAGTCAAGCTATCCTGGCTGATGACGGCTGATAGCCAGAAACCGGTCCTAGGATGCTTGATTCCGGTCCAGGGAAGACATGGCTTGGCAGTTCGGGCTGGACTGTTCCCATGAGGCACAGGGTCAAGACTGATTTGCATATGGCCATGTCTAAACTGGGGTGGTGTAGTGGGCAAAAGAACGATGGATTTAACCCAGATCTCTTGACTGGGGGAGAATGTATGCATTGTCAGCATTCCGTCCATCATTTGTTTGTTGTAACGCTTTTCGCCCTAAGTGGGATGGGTATTCCCAGACGTGGGACCCGTGCTCACTACGCCACTGGAGTCAAGCTATCCTGGCTGATGACGGCTGATAGCCAGAAACCGGTCCTAGGATGCTTGATTCCGGTCCAGGGAAGACATGGCTTGGCAGTTCGGGCTGGACTGTTCCCATGAGGCACAGGGTCAAGACTGATTTGCATATGGCCATGTCTAAACTGGGGTGGTGTAGTGGGCAAAAGAACGATGGATTTAACCCAGATCTCTTGACTGGGGGAGAATGTATGCATTGTCAGCATTCCGTCCATCATTTGTTTGTTGTAACGCTTTTCGCCCTAAGTGGGATGGGTATTCCCAGACGTGGGACCCGTGCTCACTACGCCACTGGAGTCAAGCTATCCTGGCTGATGACGGCTGATAGCCAGAAACCGGTCCTAGGATGCTTGATTCCGGTCCAGGGAAGACATGGCTTGGCAGTTCGGGCTGGACTGTTCCCATGAGGCACAGGGTCAAGACTGATTTGCATATGGCCATGTCTAAACTGGGGTGGTGTAGTGGGCAAAAGAACGATGGATTTAACCCAGATCTCTTGACTGGGGGAGAATGTATGCATTGTCAGCATTCCGTCCATCATTTGTTTGTTGTAACGCTTTTCGCCCTAAGTGGGATGGGTATTCCCAGACGTGGGACCCGTGCTCACTACGCCACTGGAGTCAAGCTATCCTGGCTGATGACGGCTGATAGCCAGAAACCGGTCCTAGGATGCTTGATTCCGGTCCAGGGAAGACATGGCTTGGCAGTTCGGGCTGGACTGTTCCCATGAGGCACAGGGTCAAGACTGATTTGCATATGGCCATGTCTAAACTGGGGTGGTGTAGTGGGCAAAAGAACGATGGATTTAACCCAGATCTCTTGACTGGGGGAGAATGTATGCATTGTCAGCATTCCGTCCATCATTTGTTTGTTGTAACGCTTTTCGCCCTAAGTGGGATGGGTATTCCCAGACGTGGGACCCGTGCTCACTACGCCACTGGAGTCAAGCTATCCTGGCTGATGACGGCTGATAGCCAGAAACCGGTCCTAGGATGCTTGATTCCGGTCCAGGGAAGACATGGCTTGGCAGTTCGGGCTGGACTGTTCCCATGAGGCACAGGGTCAAGACTGATTTGCATATGGCCATGTCTAAACTGGGGTGGTGTAGTGGGCAAAAGAACGATGGATTTAACCCAGATCTCTTGACTGGGGGAGAATGTATGCATTGTCAGCATTCCGTCCATCATTTGTTTGTTGTAACGCTTTTCGCCCTAAGTGGGATGGGTATTCCCAGACGTGGGACCCGTGCTCACTACGCCACTGGAGTCAAGCTATCCTGGCTGATGACGGCTGATAGCCAGAAACCGGTCCTAGGATGCTTGATTCCGGTCCAGGGAAGACATGGCTTGGCAGTTCGGGCTGGACTGTTCCCATGAGGCACAGGGTCAAGACTGATTTGCATATGGCCATGTCTAAACTGGGGTGGTGTAGTGGGCAAAAGAACGATGGATTTAACCCAGATCTCTTGACTGGGGGAGAATGTATGCATTGTCAGCATTCCGTCCATCATTTGTTTGTTGTAACGCTTTTCGCCCTAAGTGGGATGGGTATTCCCAGACGTGGGACCCGTGCTCACTACGCCACTGGAGTCAAGCTATCCTGGCTGATGACGGCTGATAGCCAGAAACCGGTCCTAGGATGCTTGATTCCGGTCCAGGGAAGACATGGCTTGGCAGTTCGGGCTGGACTGTTCCCATGAGGCACAGGGTCAAGACTGATTTGCATATGGCCATGTCTAAACTGGGGTGGTGTAGTGGGCAAAAGAACGATGGATTTAACCCAGATCTCTTGACTGGGGGAGAATGTATGCATTGTCAGCATTCCGTCCATCATTTGTTTGTTGTAACGCTAGGTATTGGGTGGGCATCTGTCCTAGTGACAGCATTGAGACCTCTGTAATCCACGCAAAACCTCATCTCTCTCCTACCATCTTGGGTGTGAGGTTTTGGCACAAGGACTACAGGACTAGCCCAAGGGCTCTCTGAAGGTTCAATGACTCCCAGCTCCAACATCTTTTGTACCTCAACTTTTATGCAGTCCCTGACATGGTCAGGTTGCCTGTAGATTTTACTCTTCACAGGCAGACTGTCACCAGTGTCCACCTCATGGGTGCACCAGTTTGTCTGACTTGGGGTCAGAGAGAACATATGTCTGTAGGACTGCAGAACTTGTCTGCAGTCCTGTTGCTGATGGGCAGTGAGGCTGTCAGAAAATACCACACCATCAACTGAGCCATCATCAGGGTTCTGAGTCAACAGGTCTGGGAGAAGGTCACTCTCTTCCTCCTGCCCCTCATCTGTAGCCATGAGTAAGCCCATGTCTGCCCTGTCAACATATGCCTTCAATCTGTTGACATGAAGCTCCCTGTGGGGGCTTCTGGGAGTCCCAAGGTCCACCAAGTAGGTGACTTCTCCCTTTTTCTCAAAAATAGTGTGGGGTCCAGACCATTTGTCTTGGAGTGCTGCTGGGGCCACTGGCTCCAACACCCACACCTTCTCTCCTGGCTGGTAAACAGTCAGCACAGCCTTTTGGTCATGCCAAGCTTTTTGCAGTTCTTGGCTTACCTCAAGGTTTTTAGAAGCCTTCTTCATATACTCTGCCATCCTGGAGCGGAGACCAAGTACATAATCCACTATGTCAAGTTTGGGTTGTCTGAGAGGTCTCTCCCATCCTTCCCTTACCAAACATAGGGGTCCTCTTACAGGATGCCCAAACAAAAGCTCAAAAGGGCTGTAGCCAACCCCCTTTTGTGGGACCTCTCTGTAAGCAAACAGAAGGCAGGGTAAAAGGATGTCCCATCTTCGCCTAAGCTTGTCTGGTAAACCTTTTATCATTCCCTTTAGGGTCTTGTTGAATCTCTCAACAAGCCCATTGCACTGTGGGTGATAGGGTGTGGTGAACTTGTAGTTCACACCACACTCCTTCCACATTGCAGTCAAGTATCCTGACATGAAGTTGGCACCTCTGTCAGAAATGACCTCCTTTGGAAAGCCCACTCTGGAGAATACTCCAAGCAGGGCCCTTACCACAACAGGAGCTGTTGTGGTCCTCAGGGGAATAGCTTCTGGATACCTGGTGGCATGGTCCACTATCACCAGTATAAATCTGTGCCCAGATGCTGTTTGTGGGTCCATTGGTCCTACAATATCTATGCCCACTCTTTCAAAGTGAACCCCCACCACAGGTAGTGGTATAAGGGGGGCCTTTGTGGTGCCACCTGATTTGCCACTGGCTTGGCAGGTGACACAGGAGCGACAAAACTCCTTGGTATCTTCTGACATATGGGGCCAGTGAAAGTGAGGGACAAGCCTGTCCCAAGTCTTGTTCTGGCCTAAGTGTCCTGCAAGGGGAATATCATGGGCCAAGGTAAGAAGGAAGCCTCTGAACTTCAGTGGTATGACCAACCTCCTGGACGCACCAGGCTTGGGGTCTCTAGCCTCTGAATACAGTAGCCCTTCATCCCAATACACTCTATGGGTACCTTGAGCATTCCCTGCAGCCTCAGCAGCAGCCTGCTGTCTGAGGGGTTCAAGAGAGGGGCAGTCTAATTGAGCCTGCCTCAGATCTGCCCTTGAAGGTCCCCCTGCCCCAAGAAACTCAACCTGATCAGGTTCAAGTTCTTCTAGGACAGTTCCTTCAGGGCTCTCAGAATCATTCTCCTGGGAGGGCTGATCCACCACCTGAGGCAGGGGGGAAGGCACAGCCTTAACCCTACTGCTCTTTCTCTTGGGTTGTGACTGGTCCATAGTTTCAGGATCCAGCACTTGTTCAGTGGTGCCCTTTTTGGCCTGTGACCTGGTCAGAGCAAGGACATGTGCATCTATCCCCAGCATTTCTGCATGGGTCCTATACTCCACTTCAGACCAAACTGAAGTTTCAAGATCATTGCCCAGTAAACACTCTACAGGAAGGTCTGAACTAACAACAACTTTCTTGAGGCCAGTTACCCCTCCCCAGGAGAAGTTAACAATAGCCACACTATTGGAGGTAGTGGCATTGCTAGCGTTGGTCACTAGGTAATTCTCACCTAGTATGATCTGTCCAAGGTCCACAAAGGCAGGTGTCACCATTGTGACACTAGCCCCAGTGTCCCTGTAGGCCTGAGCCATTCTTTGGTTGATAAAAGGAGTCTGTCTGTACTTGCCCAGGTTACTGGGCCTACAGTAGAGGACAAAGCTACGTCCCCTTCACAGATCAGAACAGCCTGAGTAGGTATTCTGACTAGGCCAGAATCCTCCTCAGTTCCCAGGGTTAACCCTACTACACCCTTTTGCTGGGAACCACCACTTACAGCTGGACTAGGGGGTACAGTTGCCTTAGGGGCAATGGTGGCTGAGGGCTTATCCTTTTTGGTGCACTCACTAAACCAATGTGAGTTGGACTTACAATAGTTGCACCATGGTTTCTTTTGGCCATCTTTCTTTTTATCCTTTTTGGGACCACCCTCCCCCTGAGCCTTTTGGGGGCCTGGTGAAGACGTCTGGTCTTTTTGTTTCTGATCATTACCCTTCTGGTCTGCCTTTTTCTGATCACCGCCCTGGTTCTGGTTTTTCTGCTTAACTCTAGTCCTGACCCATCTATCTGCCTTCTTTCCCAATTCTTGGGGAGAAGTCAGATCAGAATCAATCAGGTGTTGATGCAGTAGCTGGTTTTGACAGTTGTTAAGGATTTGTTCTCTCATGATCAAATTATACAATCCTGTATAGTCCTTAACCTTACTTCCCACTAGCCAGCCTTCCAGAGCCTTAGTGGCACAATCTACAAAGTCAGTCCAGTCCTGAGTCTGTGTCTTCTGGGTATCCCTGAACAACAACCTGTATTGTTCAGTGGTTAGGCCAACCCCATCAATCAGAGCACTCTTCAGGACAGTGTAATTGTCTGCATCCTCATCACTAACTGTGAGGAGCTTGTCTCTACCTTTCTCAGAGAAGGAGAGCCACAAGATAGCTGCCCACTGACTTTGGGGTACCTGCTGTACTTTGCAAGCTCTCTCCAAAGCAGTTATCCATTTGTGGATGTCATTCCCACACTTGTAGGGAGGGACAATCTTGCTCAGGTTTCTATTATCATAGTGCCTGTCTCTATCCTTAGGGATATTGCTGCCACCAGTGGGTTCTGACCCACTTAACTTTTGCTCTCTAGCCAGAGCAAGCTTCTCCTTGGCAAGGGCAAGTTCTTCCCTCTGAATCCTCAGATTAGCTTCCCTCATTCTGGCTCCATGCTCCTTTCTCTCAGGGGAAGTCATTCCCCTGTGGGAGGAAGCACTAGAGATGCTAGAGACATGAGAGTGGATGGATTCCCTTGAAGGGGATCTGTCCCTCCTGCTTCTCTGTGTAAGCCCACTTGGGGGTCTGTATGGGGGGATCCCATGCAAACTCCCATGTAAGCTTAGGTTAGCCTGGCTAAGTCTTCCCACTTGGCCCTGGCTGTCTACCTCTTCATCTGAAGCCCCATCTGACTCCTCTGTGGTGGCTAGACCCTCCTTGGTACCTAGGGTACTGGCCTGTGAGGCCCTAAGAGCATCATACTCCTCTAGGAGTTGCACTAGCTGAAGGAGGGTAGGGTTTGCACCCTGTTTTAACTTTCTGGAGGTACACAATTGTCTCATCTCCTGAAAAGTTAGGGTATCATATCTAGAGGGGGTCTTCTTCAGACCTGCCCCTCCTGAGAGAGCATCTACTTGATCTCCTCCCAGAGACATGATCTAGTGAGGGTGTGGTGTGTGCACCTACCTACACTAGTTGTTTCTACTAAACCTCTCTGGTAGTTGTAGTCAGGGTGTGTTACTCCCTTCAACCTACAACCACTAGGTCCAGTAGGACTTAAGTATTATAATCTATGTTATATGTACCTAAACAATATCTGTGTGATCTTTCAATTTAGTATCTCAAGATTACAATGGTATTACAACAGCAAGCTCAGATCCCAACCGCTGCTCACCAATGTGAGAAGTTGGCCTGATGTATGATGTCACTAGTTCTAGTGTACACCTTATATCAGTCCAAACAACCCTTATGGTGATTGGTTGTAAAGTCAACCTTATAGACCAGCTATCCTAGTGGTAGCATGGACAAGAGCAGTCTTAGGCTAAACTCTGAATGGCATGTGAAGCCAGCTGTTATATCATATATAATCCCTTGAATACCAAATGAAAGGACACCACAACAGATATATATCAAAATAAAGTGTATTTATTCTAGACAAACCCTCAGCACTCTTTATGAGATTAGAGGTAAGTACAACACAGTCTTATTTAAGCATACATTAAGTCACACAGGTAAGTAATACAGTTAGGCCCTAGGGGCCACGCAAACCATATACTAAAGAAGTGGTATAAGGACCACTGTCACGGAAATAGGATAGGCCTAGGCCTAGGGAATCGCTGGGGCTACACTACACTAGCAACAGTTAGGAAGTGGGAGGCCCACGGGATTCAGGTGCAGAGTGGAAACACTCACGCGTAATGCGTATAGTCGATAGAAATAGTACAGTTTAGAAATAAACAGTTTAAGGACACTTCTGAAGCAGCTAGAGAGTCGAGACTCGGAAACTAGACCCTAGGATAGTCAGTACCCTTGTGAGCACTGAAGTACCCAAGTTACCTAGCCCACAGACTGCGTTTGCTTAGGTGTGAACTTGCGTCGGGTTTCGTCGTGGACTTCTATGGATGCCTGAAGGAAAGTTGCTGACAGGCAGTCAGTGAAGAGTGTCCGGTGGATCCCAAGGCTGGGATCAAGAAGAGATGAGACCTGCAAGCAGAAGGGACAGAGTCAAGGTCACTAGCCAGTGACCACGTGGAACCAGGAAGGAACCAGGCGATGTCGTGAAGATTGCAGGTGAAGGAGAAGCTTGTCGCTGCAGCCACGAGGACCAGGGAACGTCGAGGACGACCAAGACCAGGAGGCGAGCTGTCCCACGAAGGCTCTTGCTGTCGGCGGCGTCGAAGTTGGACTGGGACTCACCAAGCCTTGGCAAGCGGAACCCACGAAGAACGGAGGACTTGCTTCTGGTGCAGACCAGGAAGGTCTGGGGTGCTTCTCTTTTGTAAAGAAGCGGGAGCCAGTCTGGAGGAGCCAAACCAGTGGTAAAGATTTCAGGATGCGTCGTCACAAAGGCCACTAGCCAACGGGCAAGCAACCGGCCCGACGCGGCAAGCAGGAAAATGCAGAAGGGCCCCACGCAGGACTCGTGGAGTGTGGGGGGCTGATCTTTGGTGCAGATGGTGCTTGGGGTTGGGGCTTCTCAATCCCCGGTGCACAACTTCGAGGGTGCCTCAGAAGCTGCGCTGGAAGATACTCGCCACTTTTCCAAGGTAGCCGGTCCCACGTCTCTCGTCGCCTCCACGGATCTCAGCTCGGCTGTGGATGTGGATCAGGGTCGGAGAAGTCTGGAAGTCAAGGCTCTGGTCGGGCTCTGCAGTCGATCCCTCGTGGAACTTTAGCAAAGCAAAGGGTAGTCTCTTGATGGTGCCTGTTTGCACAGGGTAGCCACTCCTTGGCCACAAGGGAGATTCTTCAGTCTTCTTCTTTCGTCGAATGTCGAAGGTCCAGAGTTTCTGTTCAAGTTGCAGGTTCAGGATAATCTAATCTCCTGGGGCCCAGCTACCACTCTTATCCAAATCTGGGGGGCTGGGTTACCTGCTAGGTCACGCCTTATGGGTGGGACCTGGGAGGGGGGTGGTTACACCCCCTTCCCTTTGTCCAGTTTCGTGCCAGGACTGGGGCTGGAGTGCCCCAGCACCGGTTTGAGCTGGACTATGCACGGGACACCTTGTGTGCCCCAGGCATGTCTCGTTCTATTCATCCCTCCCTGCCCCAATACACTAAGGCCTGTCTGGGGTGGTGCTCGCACCTCCCAAGGCAGGAAACCTATTGTCCAAGCCTCCCTTGCCGGGATCACTCCCAGCAGCAGGAGGTCAGACTCGTGTCTGTGGCAGCAGCATCCATTTTGTGATGCTGGGGCTCTGGTTAACTTTAACCGGGTAAGTAGGTTACAACATGTCTTCTCCCTCTAGAAGGGAGGGATAATATCCTCATCCCCAGAAATGGGATGGGGGTATTATTCCAAAGTGTTAGACACCTTACACGACATGTTTTGATAAAGCCAAACCATAGTTACCATAACCGTTTAAGATTATAAGGCACTTTAAGAGTATATGGTAGGCTATATCATAGAACAGCTATAAGGACATGGTTCCGAAAGCTGCAGACAGGCTCAGCTCATGCTAGAGCACCATCTCACATGTTACCAAGCACTCTGCCTCCAGGATTGTTAAGGCCTGCCATAGGAGTGGCTGATAGGTACACATGTGTCTATATGTAAGTTAGGTATAGGAATACTACACCTAAGCAAGGAGTGATTACACGACCTTGCCCCAGCTGAGTGATCAGCCAGTTGTGTCATAATGGAAGGCCAGGCCAGGGGTGGCATAATACATGCTGCAGCCCCTGGTAGGCCTAGGGTACACCTATGCCCTGGGTACCTAGGGTACACTGTACAGGGGCCAATAAGGTGATCCTATCCAATGGGTTATGCACCTAAAGTACATAGTATCAATTTAGAGAGAGAACAGCAGGGCTGTGGGTCTGATTAGCAGGCCCACAGCCACATCTAAGTCGAAAACCAGTAAAGCAAAAAGTGGGGGTGAACATAGAAAGCAGACCCTACTCTCCTACAGGTGTTACAGAGCCATTCTTATTAGACACCGGTGCGACAAAGAGCTCTATAATTCATTCTAAACTCCCTGGGGCACCTTGGTCTGGCTGTACGAATGTTTCTGTGGGTTTTTCTGGCGCCCCAGTTCAAAACCCAGTTTCACGCCCTTTGCCCATCTCAATAGGTCCTTACCAATTGGAGGCTCCGCTCCTTTTAACAACTGGGTGTGGTGAAAATTTGTTGGGTTTGGATTTATTAAAGAGATTGTATGCGACATTGTACTGTTCTCCTTCTGGTGTGTGTCTTACCCTAGGTAAGGGATCGACGTCTTCGATGTATTTGTCCACAGGCCAGTTCCCTCCTGAACTACAGTCTCTTCCTGCCACCCTCTGGGCCACTGGCCCCAATGATGTGGGCCTCTTACAAATTCCACCCTACACTGTAACGATTAAGCCAAATGTCAAATTCCCTCGCATTCCACAGTATAAAATTTCCAGTGACAGCGAAAAGGCTCTTTTGACTATAGTTCATGATTTGGTACAAAATGGTGTGGTTGAAGAGACATGGGGAAATGTATGCAATAGCCCAGTTCTGCCTGTATTTAAACGGACCGACCCCTCCCAGCCACCTGTTTATCGTTTTGTGATTGATCTTAGAGAAGTTAATAAGATTGTAGTACCTCAATTCCTGGTTGTCCTAGACATTAATGCCATATTGACAATGATACCTGCCTCAGCTTCTTGGTTTTCTGTCATTGACCTCAAAAATGCGTTCCTCAGCATACCTATTGCTGAGGAAAGTAGTGATATTTTTGGCTTCTCCTTAGCAGGCCGAAGCTTCCATTTCAAGAGAGCTCCTCAAGGGTATTGCGAGAGCCCCTCTATTTACAGTCAAGCATTGAAATCACAGCTCGACTCAATGCCTTTACCGCCAGGTGCCACCCTCATTCAATATGTGGATGACCTCTCAGTGGCAGCTGATTCAGAGGACACTTGTAAAAAGGCTACTGTTTCATTGCTACGCCACTTATCTGACCACCATCATAAGGTTTCACCGTCTAAATTACAATATTGTTGCCAAGAGGTTACCTACCTAGGTCATCTCTTGTCAAAGGAGGGACGGCGATTGACCCCAGAACGTATCCAAGCAATTGCGCGAATGCCTATTCCTTGTACGCAAAAAGAGGTGCGTGCCTTTTTAGGTATTACCTCTTATTGTAGACAATGGATCCCCAATTTCTCCCTTCTGGCGAAACCCTTGTTGGCACTGACTCTTAAAGACACACCACACCCTCTTCCATGGTCTGAGGAATGTCAGAAAAGCTTCACTGATTTACGTACTGCCTTGTGCTCTGCTCCTGTGTTAGGTACTCCTGATTACAATAAACCTTTCACACTCTATGTTCACGAGAAAGAAGGTTGCGCATTATCAGTTTTAACGCAACGATTCGGGGACAGGCAGCATCCCTGTGCCTATTTCTCTGCCACATTAGATCCAGTGGCCAAGGCCTTACCTAGCTGTCTGAGAGCAGCAGCAGCAGCAGCAGTTTCCATACGCCAGTCTGCCGGATTGGTATTAGATAATACCCTCATTGTCATGGTGCCGCATGCAGTAGACACCCTCCTAAACAGAACAAAGACGCAACACCTTACGAGTGCCCGCCTTTCGGGGTACGAACTGACACTCTTGGCTAGCCACATACACATTAAACGATGTAATATCCTGAACCCGGCAACATTGCTGCCAATTCCAGTAGAAAATAGTATACCGGAGCAACATGATTGTTCCCTCCGTATGGAGGAAGAGACAAGAGGCAGAGTTGATTTGAAGGATACTCCACTCCCGGACCCGGATGGGACCCTGTGGGTGGACGGTTCCTGCTTTAAGCTTCCCAATGGCGAAACAACTGCAGCCTATGCAGTTACTACCTTGAACACTGTTGTAGAAACAGCACGGATTATGCATAATTCAGCCCAGGCAGCTGAATTGATAGCACTCACTAGAGCATGTGTGTTGGCTGAAAGAAAAAGGGTGAATGTGTTCACTGACAGTCAGTATGCGTTTTGAGTGGCCCATAGTTTTGGCCGCCTGTGGAAGGAAAGAGGGTTTCTCACATCCCATGGCACTAAGATACAGCATGGCCAGTTAGTAAATGACCTTCTTGAATCACTTACCTTGCCCACTCAGATAGCAATTGTGAAGTGTAGCGCACATAGGAAGATCACTGATGATGTAGGTCAAGGAAATGCTTTTGCAGACCAGATAGCGAAAGAGACAGCTAAGGACACCACTAGCCGCATGTATGTTGTGGACTCCGCTAGATGGGTTGCACAAGGTGGGATGTGTGAGAATACTGTGGACAGTGTGAAAATGATCCAGGCGGAAGCCACAGAGAAGGAATTAAGTACGTGGAAAGAAAGTATGGGAAAGTTGGATGTGATATGGTGCTGGACAGATTTGTCAGAGCATCAACGCTGGTTGTTACCAGATGCTTATGTGCTACCAATAGTGACCATGGCGCATGGTCCAGCCCACATCAGCGCAAAAGGAATATGCAAACTTCTGGCCCCAGTATGGCAGAATGTGGGGATAACTAAATGCGCAGACAATCTGGTTAAGCACTGTATTGTATGTTTGATGCATAATCCAGGGAAGGGAACAGCAACACCAACAGGACACTTTGCTCCCCCAACGTACCCTTTTGAGGTGTTGCAAATAGATTACATTCACATGGAACTATGTAACAATCTGAAGTACGTTCTTGTTGTAGTATGTGCCTTCTCCCGATGGGTAGAGGCCTATCCCCTGAAAGATAATACTGCTCTATCAACGGCGAAGGTCCTTTTACAGTTTAAAGGAGTTTCTGCCGAGATTTGGGTTACCTAGAATTATTTGGAGTGACAATGGGAGTGAATTTGTGGGTCAGATCATGCAGAAAGTATGTGCTGGTCTTGGTGTCAAGCAAAAGTTGCACGCAGCAAACCATCCTCAGTCAGCGGGTTTGGTGGAGTGCTATAATGGCACTCTCAAGCTTAAATTGGCGAAAATTCAAGCCAGTACGGGTCTGGCTTGGCCTGATGCCTTGCCCTTGGCTCTCTTATCTACCAGAACAACCACCCATTCCCGTATGGGGCTTAGTCCCTATGAGGTTGTGTTCGGACGCCCGGCAAATGTTTGGGGAGTCCCAAGGCCCAAGAAATATTCTGAGATAAGAGCATCCATTGTTAATTGATTATTTGTATGAACTCACCACTAAGCTACGTGTCCTTCACCAACAGGTACAAGATACTTTGCCTCAGGCTTCAACGGATCCTGGTCATACGATACGGCCAGGGGACTGGGTCTGTATTAAAAACTTCCAGCGGTCAAAGAACTTGGAGCCTCGCTGGAGAGAACCCCACCAAGTACTCCTCGCAACGCGTACTGCAGTAAAGGTCGTCGGCAAAATGAACTGGGTTCATGGGGTACATTGCAAGAAAGTGCCGCTACCTTTGCCTTATGATCAGTGGGTTCGTAACCCAATTGGTGATTCAGGATACCAAGATTTGAACTGTTTAGCGATGCACACCTAGACTCTGCCAAACCACAGAAAAACGACGGTGAGGTCTTCCAAACAACTGTACCATCGTCATCGAAATTGGACACTACTGAACCACATCTCCTTTTCCAAGAACAAACTGTACCTGATTCCCAGAGATACGACTTGAGGCCCAGACTGAATAGAAATACCTCAATAGTACCTCATTGACTTTGTTTGTTTTTATTTCGATTTCCACATGTTGCAGGGCCGTGACTGAAGTCTCAGACTTGTGACCCAAGCTGTGGCACTAGGCCTGTGGGACTTGTAGGAAAGTAAAGGGAACTACAGACAATCACAGCTGAGTGAAGCAACCTCCCGTCACGGGCAACCTTTAGAGATGGAAATGACTGTTAAAGAAGGAATTAACAAAACACGAACAATGAACACGAAGCGTTGTAAATTATTGCATAATCGTTTTGTAGTAGTCTTGATAGTATTGATTGTAATATGTATTATATTGTCTTGCGTAGGATGGGGACTACATGCACTTTTTACGCAGCCTGTTGCCAACGTCACCGTTGAGATGCATACATTTGTCACTCTACCACCTCATGTTGAGTCAAAAAGGGGTGAATTCCGTAACAACACATTTATTTCTATGCTACACCAACATCAATTGGCGACTAATGCAACTAACTGTTGGGTTTGTGGCCTCCTGCCAAGTTCAGTGCACTTTGGAATGCCATATATTACCCTTCCTTTTTCATTTAATGGTTCTTGTAGTGCATGGTGGGAACTGAGTGCCAGTTGGGTATTTTCTGGAGATGGTGACACCCGAGACGTTAGGAGTTTGGGAGTACATCTGTATCACTTATGTTGGCGGGACAGAAAAAGAATATATGGGACGAGTAGTGAGAAATCAGAATATGCTGATCGCCAAACCAGATCTCCAGACTTGTACTTTCTGCCCTCCAATAAAACCTCTCGGAAAGGTCAGACTTTTCTAGTGGTACACGGACAAGCGCCATTCTGTATTAGGAAAGGGGGGGTCAGAGTATAAGGGTACAAGCAACTGCCAACATATTGTGACATTGAATGGGACAGACTGGCCTCGCATGGTTCCCTCACGTAATACATACTTTGTATGTGGGAATTAGGCTTATACTTCTCTACCTGGTAGCTGGAGAGGCACTTGTTATATCGCTTGGTTGTTGCCCCCTACATACATAGCTGATGCCAAACATCATTTACAGAAAAGAGGGGTGACATCTGACCAGGATACGTCAGGACAGGAAGCCGGGGATGTCTTGAAAGGACTCCTCCCATTCTGGGGCCCAATAGCCAACAGTAGGGACATAAGGCAACTAATTCGAGTTGTAGAAGCCACTATCAATGAAACAGCTGGAGCTTTGAGTAATCTCACTGAAGAACTCGTTGCTGACCGCCCCGTCACGCTTCAGAACAGAATGGTACTAGATATTATTCTTGCTGACCGTGGGGGCGTATGCAAATTGATCGGATCAAGTTGCTGCATTTATATCCCAGACCACGCCCCTACAGTATACCAAGCCATCTCTAAGCTGCATAAGATCGCCGAGTCCGTCCATCAGGATGAAGGAAACTGGTCTTTGATAGGATGGTTTGGGGACATACTGTCTATATGGGGATGGAAGGTGCCTTTGTCGGAGCGATTTTGGCTATTCTCTTCTCATGTTGCCTTTGCCTACAATGTGGTCCCGCTATATGTGGGCTCTGCGCTACCCTGTGTCTTCCACATCCTGTGTCCCAGAAAGCAGGAAACGCGAAAATATTGTTGCAACAACAGCTTATAGATTTCATGGCCATTGAAGTCGATTCAGATTAACAACAGCCTATGTTTCCCTTGCCTGAGTAATGGCAAAAGGAGGGTCTGAGGAACCTTAAATTTTACCCCATCCCGTTTAAACAACATTATGACGCTTTTGCCCTCACTCAGGCACCTTAAACACTCATAGCGTTTCTTTCGTATGTTTCGTTGTTATGCATCTAACATGACCTCTCCGTTTCTCCCGAGCCAAGCCCATCCTGCACCTCGTGAACCTCGGCTCGCAGCAGCCAATTCCTTAGATAACCATCTATTGACCCTTGGTGACCGTTCTCCGGTCCCTACAGATGTTTTACGAATTATCATCCCCAGCACGCACACGCGCCCTGTCGTAAAGTAATTTAGCTAAGGAATGGCTAAGCCACCTGACCTGTCGGGTCGGATAGGGGACACGACCTTAGGGAAGGAATTTGTATTGCCCATTACTCAGTGTCTTGTACAAAGAATGTGTTCTCATGGATGATTGTATTTTTATTACACATGAAGGGGGGTGTTGCTTTAGGGGATTCTGGCGCTACAAAAGATTGTGAGCCACAGATTGAAGTGGCAGTCTCCTAAGAACCTACTTACGATGTACTTCTGGGACCACTGTACCTAGCTGCAGCTAAATAAATTGAAGTTCCCATGCTGACAGAGTGTTCCGTGTCTCTGTAATTTGGAAGGCGAACTCCGAAGATTTCAGGCGTACCCTGCGCCGCTGGGCCTGACAAAGCCCGGTTCTTCAGAAGATCGAGTTCCAGCCTGATGCACTGACCTGACGCTGCCATCCTCCTCAAAGAGAATCCAGCTCCAGTGCTCTCTGACTTCCCTTGCGGGGGGTTAGACTATCGAGTTCAGAAAAGAGATTCCAACCGCTCTCATTCTAAGGTATGGAGCTGACTAGAACTTAGAGAAACTTTTGGCAACTCTTGGCTAAACTAAAATATAGCTAGCAATACTTTAGAAATAGCACCTACTTCAAACCTCATACTGCACTTAGGTTAGGTACACTGGGTTAGAACAATTTAGAAGCATCAGATGAGTATCGAAATAAGACTGTTCAATAAACCCTTTTATTGAAACGCCCGTCTCTCTATTTCTGTGCAATCTATGTATAATCTATTTCTGTAGAAACGAAGCATGCACGATTGACTGAGTGAAACTGTTATCTATTGTTTCCACGATTCTGAGACTGTTCCGATTCTAAAAGGAAACAAAGTTGTCATGTTTATGCGGTTGTCAGAGACTAATCCCTTCTTGTATATTCGGGAAAGTTTCTAGAAACATCTGAGTTAGCTGGCACACACAAGTAATTAAGTTTAATATACTCGATAGAGACATACTGACCTTAGTCCTATCAAATCTATAGTGTATGTTATTCCAATGCGCAGAGCCTATCAGGGATATAGGAACTACACTACATGGCGCCCATATCTAATTTAACGCTAGATACAAAAGTAACTCAGTCGTGCTTTTCTCAGAGACCCTCTACTCATAATACTCCATAAGACGTCTGGAGTGGGTAGGGATAAAATCCGCCATAGCTGAGTAGGATGAAAAATCCTATGTATTAGCTATTTTGGTTTATTCAACGTTGAAGGATACAGTGTTCCAAAATATTGTGCACCTTATCTTTGTTTCCTTGAAACTTGTTCTACATTTTTCATCAAACAATGACCGAGAATGGCGATGAAGTCACCTTGAACGGTGCAGCTGCGGCTGACCTTACAGGTTTAAATGAAACCGATGCAGGTGTTATACACATCCCACCAAATTTAAGGAGAGCCATCACTCTAAAACTTAAAAAAGATGGTCTGACACCAAGAGGTGGAAGGGCAGTTTTTGTGATAGACGCACATGAATCTTACCAGACAGAGGTATTCTATTCATGGATAGTATTCCCAGAATCAAATCCAGTAACACACTTGTTTTACTTCTACAAAGAAGATGAACCACCTGAGGAATATATTTCTTTCGAGGATATTGATATTCCATGCACATACCAGGAGCATGAGCTCTGGTTTAAAGGGGCCCTAAAACATTACAATCACATTACCAGGCTCTGTCCACTAGGTAGACCAGGAGCAACATGGCCGTTTTAGCCGGCTACGCACCTCATCCTGACATTGAAGAAATGTCAGATGTGGATCTACTAGCTCAACTCAAGGAGCTAATCAAAATTTATAGACAATCGGTTCCATATGTTATGCGGACTTTCACAGTCCAACCACCTATAACAATTCAAAATCCAGCACCTCATCAGGTGAATATGTTAAAAATCACTCCACAGACTTTACATGCAGTCATGGGTAAAATGCCCACAAAACGTGAACAAATTCCATTCTGGATAGCTCAAAAAATTACTCAAATCGAAGCGGTATTTCCTAATACCAGCCCTTATGAGAAACACAGAATTCTAACAATCTGTTTACCAATGGGGATCACACCACATCTGGAAGACTGCACCTCTTGGGGCACAATCTTTTACTGCAATCTACACAAAAACACATGGTGTTCCGTTCATGGCGGTAATACCTGATGTCTCGAAACAGATTCAAAACGAATATGGGGCAGAGCCTGCTCTGAATTTAGGTATGAAGTTACTTAAAAATTTCGATCAGGTCTCAACAATAATATTATCTAATATCAAAGGAGAAGCAGCATCAGTGGCAATCCGCCAAAAACGAAGGGAATTTGATGTAACAGAACAACCTCAAGAACTATCCAGAATAATTGAAAAATCCTATGAAGAATTAGGCAGAGACAGTTTGGGGGGGAAACCAGTAAAACCACAACTGTCTGAAGGTCCTGATAAGGTCTTTCCTAAAAACACTCCTACCTCTTCTAAAATGAAGTGGGAAAATAGCAACAGAATTCCAAAGAGAAGCATTCTCATTCCCGAGGCAGGTCTCCTCCACAGAAGGAGCCCTCTGAAAGGAGGTACAACCTCAGGAATAGGGATAATTTGAGAAAACCTGACAGATAAAGATAATGATACATGTTCCTCTCGTACCTTTCAGATATCGTCACAGACATCCGAAAGAAGAGGACGGTCAGAAAACAAGGAAGAATGCGTGAAGTCCAAAGACGATCAACACGTTCAGAAAAATTAAGCAAAACCACAATTCTCCAAGAAAAAGGTAGCAGGTCTGAAGATCAGACATGCCGAGAATACTGAGAACCCAACTCAGTAACGGAGAATGGGCCCAGACCATGCTGGACAGTGCTGCAGAAGTTACAATAGCTCACCAGAACCTGAAGGGACTTCTGGAGACAATGGACTTGAATAAAGACATACAAGTTGAGACTGTAGACACCAGGTTTAGTGCTCCACATAGGTTATATGAAATACCACTCCGGATGGAGGGAGACATACCAAGAAAAGTGAAAGCACTCTTTTGGGAGCATCTTTCAAAGGGTCATGATATACTTCTAGCAGAACAGGACTGGCCACCAGAGTTGTCAGGGAGTGCCCACATGGCGCGGACATCATTATGCCTGCCTTCTCCAACTATAATCCAGTTTATTTAAAATATACATTAGCCAGGAAATGGCATTAGCCCAAGCCCCAGCACTGTATAAAAATCATGTAGGATGGAATGAGGACTCACCTCACCACAAAATCCAGTTAAAAAATCAACCGGCTGCACAAAGGCAGTATCCAGTTAAGCAAGAAGCTAAAAAACAGGTCAGGGAGATCTTAGATCAACTTGAACATCAGGGGGTGATTGAAACATGCACCTCATCAATGAACAATCCTTTGTTTCCTGTCTCCAAACCAGACAATACATATTGTCTAGTTTTGGATTACAGACACTTAAATTCTTGTTGCAAAACATTTGCAGTGCAAAATGCACACAGTACAGCATTAATGAATAACATCGTGCGTAAAAAATATAAAACTACATTAGACATTTCAAATGGTTTCTTTTGTCAAAATATTGCTCCAGAAAGCAGATATTTGTCCGCTTTCTCAATAATGGGGACCCAGCCTCAATATTGTCGACTGTCCCAGGGATTCAAAAACAGCCCGGGGTTATTCTCAGCAAGGGGAACAGAGTTTCTACAAACTTATGATGATGAGGCATTGTCATATGTCGATGATATATATCTGACAGACGATGACCTGGATAGGCACTTGAACAGGGTGAGCACCATAATATTGGGCTTCGCCTCAGAGGGTTACAAATTCAACTTTAAAAAATCAAGAATTGCCCACCTCAATGTCCTTTTCCTAGGATATGAACTATCAAGTGAAGGAAAAAGCTTGGCAGCCAACTTTTTAGAAAAGTGTGCACTGCTCCAACCGCCAAAAACGCTGATAAATTTCGATTCTAGCTTTCCTGAATTTTGGAAGAACTTACATTTTAAATTACGCAGAAAGGGTTAAACCTCTCTACGAATTAATCAAACCTGATTTTAAAATCACACATTGGACAAAAAAATACACAGAAATTTTGCGTTCACTCCAAACAGAGATGTTAGCAATGAAATACTTGCAAACACGCGTAAACATACGCAACTTAGAATCCGAATAATTCCGGGTCAATGCGGATTCACCTACTTAACTTTTAACAAAGGGGAAAAAGTACCAGTTGCATACAAATCCCACTTGTATACACGAGCAGAAATGAAATTCACTTCTACAGAAAAAATTCTGACAGCAGTTCAAATCGCTGTAGCAAAGGAAAGAGCCCTAGCACAAGGGAAACGCATTATGGTTGCAACTCCTGTACCAACCGTAGAGGCAGTTACAAAGGCTAACATTCCAAATGCAAAAGCTTTACATCCGAGATGGATACAATGGGTTAATTCTCTTGCTGCAAATGATGTTGAATACGTTTTTGATCCTTATTTAAAAACACAAGCATTCCTGCAATACGAACACGAATGTCCTCTGCCTACTGAAATTCTCCCTCTTGTCCAGTACGAATTTATAATTTATACTGACGGATCTGCACAGCCCGCTGCGGAGAGTAAACAAGCTTACAGTGCAGCGTGTGCTATCGTTAAAGGTCACATGCGAGATGGCAAATTCAGACCAATGGTCACAAAAACGCAATCTCTAGGAGATTGTACAGCTCAGCGAGCTGAACTACAAGCATTTAAGATGGCACTTGAAAATACAGATCGCAAATTCCCCACACTAAAAGTGTGCGATTCTTTTTACTGTGTTCAATCTTACAATTAATATTTACAGAATTGGATTCAAAATGGTTTCAAAGATGCAAAAGGTGGCACAATCAAGCACAAATTGCTTTGGAAACAAGTAGTCCAGTTGCGAAACGGACTACAAAACACACATGTGATACACAAGCTGAGTCACCAACGTGATGACTTTCAGGTTGAAGGGAATTCATTGGCTGATGAAGCCGTAAAAGGGGCTGTGCAAACGGCTTCCGTAGCTGCAATCACTCGTTCAAAAATGAAAACAGACAGCAAAATAGTGCTGGCTGTCAATGCATCAAGCAAAGGCAGCGGTGCAGCATTACCTAAAAAGTTTCCACTCAAATACTCATATATAATTGATGCAAACAATGTTCCGTTTGCTCGAATCCCTGGAGTGGGGGATAGAGTAATTCCAAACATGGAACATAGACTAGGGCTAATCCTAGCAGCACATGAAGTGCTCGCCTCTGCCAATGCAGGTGTTTCCGCCACAGTAGCATTATTAAAACAAAGGTACTGGTGGCCCGGCATTAGGAAACAGACTAGAAATTATGTTTTGGACTGTGAGATATGCCAAAAGATTAAAGTCTCTGCTGTGAAACATCCTGAGCAGATGCCCCTGTTAATTTCAGATAAACCATTAGCTTGTGTTTACCTGGACCACTGCGGTCCCTTACAAAGGGATGGGAACTATAAATATATCATGGTCGCAGTGGATTCATGCTCTAGGTTCCTATGGATGTGGCCTCAGCGCTCGGCTGACGCTCAAACTGGTATAAAAGATTTGCGAGTCTTTATCAGCACATACGTAATAGGCACACTACATTCTGACCAGGGTCCTGCGTTTAGTTCTAGGGCTTACAAAGAAGCCATGGCCAGTCTGGGCATAGCATTGCGGTATTCTTCTCCATTCCATCCTGAGGGAAATTCTGTTGTGCAAAAAAAAACCGCGACATAAAGCAGTCTATAACAGCTAGGGTATTAGGTTTGGGTGATGGGTGGGTCAAACATTTATATGGGGTCCAGCGCGCAATAAACAACTTGCCAAGAAGTTCTCTAGGGGGTGTCACTCCATATGAGGTCCTGTTTGGGACTAGAATGTTGGTTCCGGACAGATATGAAAGGCACAGTGGTGGAAAACAATCAATTTGATATCAAAGATCGTTTGGCTGTTTTACAGGACTTAAATGAACTTAGAATGCAACAAAGCAACGTGGTCCTGAAGCCAACCACCACTGAGAAGAATCCGGCCATCCCAGCAAGGCCTGTCTGGATCCCAAAGTTTGGGGATCTAGTCAGAGAAAAGATCACGGACAAGAAGGAATTTGGGCCTTCTTACAGACAACCAGTACCTGTCCTAGCAATCCACGGATCAAGAACAGTACTTTTGCTGCCCCTTGCTGGTAAAAAGGAGAAAATATTTGTGTCCATCGACCTTATCAAACCACTTTATGTGGCCGATTCTGAACAGTAGGCCAATTGGACTCTGCCAATGTAGCAGAGGCACTCCTCTAGCTACAATTCAAGAGGTTCGAACTGAGAGACTCATCACCTTTGAAGATTCGACAGTAAGAAATAGAGGACTAAGCAACAATGCTATGGACCTTGTACCTCTTGAGACCCAAATAAAAGTTCATCCGGATACACCTGTTTACAACGAAGTAACAAGTGATCAACTGGTTCCAGCAATTTCATCAAATACGGATGCAATTCCAACCATTGACAGAACTGCTTCTGGCTATTTAAATGAACTTTGATACGTATTCTGAGGATCCCAGCGAGCCTGAATCAACGCCAGTACAAAGAACTTTCAAAGAACAAGCAACAGACTTTTTTCCTCTACTGAATAAGACTTATCTGGTTTCACCATGGATTGAACTATGGATTGTTTTGGGAATATTCTTCTTTCTACTTTGGTTAGCTCTGGTAATACCTCTGGGTATGCTGATTAATGGAAGATATATTCAAATGGACACAGCAAGTAAAAAAGAGTGAACTTACTTCTCCAGCCACACAAATCATCCCATTGTGAAGCAAGAGACTTGTCAGCAGTGAACATCACAGCCGTTCCTATACCTGATGGTATAGTTTGGGACAGAACCGAATATGACATTTTTGGCCTGTCGGAGCTTTTGAAGATTCCACATTTATTTAAAATGTCATTAAGTGACTTTATTACCTCCAGTACCTTTTCTGGTGATTGGGAGTTCGAGACTGTTAATAATATGATGTCTCATCTAGAGATGTCAACTGCATTCACTAATAATGAATATTTACAAGGTTCATCAGACTATGAACAACTGTATTGTTATAACCACTATGGTCATCATTTCTTGCATAAATCTGCAACACCTAGAAATGTATTAATGTATAACCAATGGGAACATTGTCCTACGCCACCAAAGGGTAGATTGAAAACATTTGCAATGAAATTTCCATATTTTTTAGGGTTTAATATCTCAAATGCAGACACATTTTACTTTAAGAATGTCAATAAGACAGGAATGAAAACTATTTTAACGAATACCAAACAGATTTATTCTACAGCCTTTATTGTCCAACTGTCTAGACAGGGTTACAACTTTTGGAAAGACAACATTGAGATGAAAACTGTCTGGGGTACTAAAGATTGGCAAGTACAGAGAATAGAAGCATTGTTTAGAGCTTGTATCATCCCTGAGCAAATTATGGGGAATATTAGCAACGGAATGTGATAATAATCGCAAATCACTCTTAGCGCGTTTTCCTGTATCGCCGTCTATCGCTGGTTGACATCGCTGTGTTAGCAGCGTATTAGCAACGCCTTGCTCAGAGGCGATGTCAAAACCAGCGATATACGGCGATAAGCAGCAATAGCATTTGCATGTCATTAGCGATGAATATCGCTGACATGCAAAGCGGCGAAAAAACGGGCACTATTGCCAGTAAACTGTCGCTAACAGCGTTAGCGACAGTTTGCTAATAGGGCGATAAAAATATCGCCGCTTTAGCCGCAAAAAGTGCCGCTAAAGCGGCTATACAGCCCTTGATAATAGGCCCCCATGTTTTTGAACAACACTGTCCAACAAACATCATGCCTTGGAAAAGCCAAGATAAAAGACATGAACACTCCGTCTATACCTGCACCTACAAGTGAAAGCACTACACAGGGGGAGGTCGACGTACATACTATTTTGAAAAATAACAGATTAGATCCTGAATGGAAAAAATGGTTGCTCTGGCCCTTAGACTCAAACAACTGTCAAGATAGATTCCTGAACAAAACCCAAGGTTTTACCTTTCATAGGCCAGACCCACGTTATGTCCAAAGACAGCATCCAGGGGTAGTAACAACTTACATTGTAGGGAAACTTTGCCTTGATTGGCTACAGAAAGCTACTCTAGAGGATGTAAAACAACACTTAACTTTACTTCAAGATGGCGCAGACCTCAGGGAATTCTTGCTAGGACCAAGAGAACCGCGTCAAAAACGTTTCATATATGCCGGTATCTACGCCACTTATAATGAAACATGGAAGGTCACCCCAGCAGAGACTGCAGAACGAATATGAGAAACTTATCGTATTCATTTAGAGAAATCTCTCTCTGTAGTAGACAATGGGTTAACGACTCTGTCTTGGACAGCATTGTATCCTCTGTCATAGACATCATGGAACAAGACTTGGTCATGTTGCAACATGGTCAGTCACAGTTACGTTCTATCATGCTATTAGGCTGGACGCTTCAAAACCTGCGTTCTGGCTATGTGCCTTGGCGTTTAATCAATACTACGTCACTGTTTACAAAATTCAATCTCACTGATAGACAGATCAAAATGGCACAAAGGGGAGCAGACTATACGGTGCTGAGCATTGAAAAACTGGAGAAATTACCATTCACAGTGGCAGAAAAACCAGCTACGAAGTGGATCATGCATGGTAAGATTACTCTGCCTGTTACGACTTTCCATTTTCAGTATTGCCTAAAAAATATACAAGCAGGCAAATATGAAAGGTTGGGTAAAGAACACATCAAGACATCCTGGGATTTACCTTACACACATAGATGTTGGAGTGGGGGATGTGAAGTCTTTCTTAGCAGTGAAAACTGTGAACACGCACTAAGCGGTTCTCTCCTTTGTCAGGGTATTAACTTACACGGGGCCTGTGACGGTTCCACTACAAACTTATCCTGCCACCTGCACGGTTCACCGGCAGCAGTGATTAATCCAATCTTTTGTCAACTTTCAAATGGGAGTTACATTATGTTTAATGATCACAGCTGCTGTGGCATGCTGCCAGGTATCCCATATCTAGTAACGGTTACATCCAGGGTCACTTGCTGTATGCAAGTCTTGTTTCCACAAATAGACATAGTTAGGGAGTCGCCTTTATGGCCTTCACTGAATATCTCTTCTATACAAATTGATACTCTAAGCAGAATGAAAGCATTTAAGAACGTGTGTGCAGGACTGTTAGCACTTTTTCAAGCAGTCCTCGGAATTTTCCAAACATCGTGCACTCTGTGTTTGGCGGACTGCCGCTCCTTTTAGCACTCGTTGCAGGGATACTAATTTTGCCCCTACTGCTACGATATGGCAAGCCAAATCACCAGCGACACCCATTTCACCATGGAAAGAACTCTATTGGAGATGAAGCGTCGTGAGCGCATCGTCCAAATTCTGGGTTTACCTCGTCTACGAGAATTAAACAGCACTTGGTTTCTGTCATTCAGACCAATCTGGCAAGATTGCATCTTACCTGTCCTACAATGCCTGGTATGCGGTGAAGAATGCGTGCTGGACATTTGCCTGAGACTCCCATCAGTCATGCCTATGGATATCAATACTCTGCTGGACCTGATAACGGCCCATGCTATGTGTTGTCCCCAGCGGCTACCAATCCTGATGGCGGCATTCATTGAGATCTCACAGACGCAACATGCTACTGCTGAGGTACGAGAGGGAACACCAGGCGTGCAGGTAACAATGCTGATGCTTCCCATGCTGAAGGCGATAGTTCGCATCTATGTGCTGTTGATCTTCTACACAAGGTATTCCAACTCTCACCCACAACGGTAGACAACTTGTTGTCTACAGGATTAGAAAGTTTTCTGTTTTCTCCAACCCACACACTGTTCCGGAGAGACTCTGAATTTGGCCTTCATTCTTTTTCAAACGTAATACTGACTTTGGAACTTTTTCTATGATTATATTTTGTCTTCTCTTCCCCGTCCGAAAATTGTATTTCTCATTTTTTGGCACAGTAATCTGCTTATAGTAGAACTTTTCATAGAGAACAGAGTTTTTTGATAACACTTCCTGGGACAGTATGCCACCTTGTCATGAATAACAAATTGACGTGTGTAACCTGATATGAAATGGTTTCGACCCCTTTTTTCTTCTGTATTTACGAGCCATTTCATCACATGTATATATTTTGGTTCATTCATTTAGCATTCCAAAGTGATCCTATGCTTAGAATGGAACATTGCCTTTAATATGTACAACACTTTATGCATAGCATTGGTTTTGTAATATAATTTTAGAACATATGTTTTAGATAGGTTTTTAGCTTATTTTAGCAAACCCATGTGATACTCTGTTTTAAGATATGTTTAGAACGTTTAGGATTTAGTAACATCGTTCATACGAAACTGGAGTGGGTGTTGTGTGCAGATTTAGATTCCGTATATAGGTTTCCCGATATATGCCCTTATATAGGTACAATTGACATTGCCCTTATTTGGACATAGAAATCCGTCCCTTATTTAGACATTGTCCGTACAATCCAAATACAGACTTGGCCACCTACATCCGTCCATCCACGTCACAACAAATTCTTGGAAAACCAGACCCTTAAGCCTTTAGGAATTTCCCTCAGCTTGAATATTGATTTCTCCAAGAACTCATTAAGTATGCATGAACATCTATTCCTTAGGGGTTTATTCATGACATTCCTCTGCCCGAATTTTACAATACTGGCATTCCTAGACACCTTCAAGGTATAAATATACCAGCACTTGCCCTGGCAAATTGCGGTTCCCGGAGGATTCGATACCACCCAGACTACGCGGTTCACCACGGCAAGTTCGGAAGGAGATCGAGTTCCAGCCTGATGCACTGACCTGATGCTGCCATCCTCCTCAAAGAGAATCCAGCTCCAGTGCTCTCTGACTTCCCTTGCGGGGGGTTAGACTATCGAGTTCAGAAAAGAGATTCCAACTGCTCTCATTCTAAGGTATGGAGTAGACTAGAACTTAGAGAAACTTTTGGCAACTCTTGGCTAAACTCAAATATAGCTAGCTATACTTTGAAAATGGCACCTACTTCAAACCTCGTACTGCACTTAGGTTAGGTACACTGGGGTAGAACAATTTAGAAGCATCAGGTGAGTATCACATTTTATAGCTACAAACCATGCTATTGCAGTATTATTGTATCTTACTGCTAACTTCGTACATATTGTACTTCACAGTCTGTCTTACGATTGTAGCAATTCATATCTCTTGCATGAAAAATAAGACTGTTCAATTAACCCTTTTATTGAAATGACCGTCTCTCTATTTCTGTGCAACTCTGTAGAAACTAAGCATGCACGATTGACTGAGTGAAACTGTTATCTATTGTTTCCACGATTCTTAGACTGTTCCGATTCTAAAAGGAAACAAAGTTGTTATGTTTATGCGGTTGTCAGAGACTAATCCCTTCTTGTATATTCGCGAAGTTTCTAGTGACCTCTGAGTTGGCTGGCACACACAAGTAATTAAGTTTAATATACTCGACAGAGACATACTGACCTTAGTCCTATGTCAAATCTATAGTGTATGTTATTCCAATGCGCAGAGCCTATCAGGGATATAAGAACTACACTACAATGCCAACCGCCATTTGCCCATGTGTATATGCCTATCACTGCCGCGACTGTGGCTTGGGCATTGGCGGTGACACACCCCAGGGGCCAGGCGGTAGCTACCGCAATATGTGTGCCATACATTGCTAAGGATGACAGTGATTTGGGTGGAGGAGCATGCCAACTGCCATTTGCCCATGTGTCTATGCCTATTACTACCATGATTGTGGCTTGGGCATTGGCGGTGACACACCGCAGGAGCCAGGCTGTAGCTACCGTGATAATTCAAATTAGCCTTGAAAAAGTCGCAGGACAACATCCCCCTGTAGCGACGAAACACGTGTTGGCTATTGGCTGTTAAGAATAACTGAGAAGACTTGCATGGCTATTGGCTGTTAAGAATAACTGAGAAGATTTGCATAAAATAAAGAGAACAACTAAGAAGAAGGAAGATAAATCCCTTTTGTATTCTTGTGTTGAGCTTCTGTGGAAACGCGCTATATATATTGGCCCTATGGGCACGTCATGCAGTGTGAATGGCCAGAGGCCATTTCTCAACAGTGCACAGTAGACGCATGATTCATGGCATAAGATTGTGCACTCAATTGCAATCTGACCTTTACCCCACTGCTGACTACACATGCGATGTTGTTGTCTATGATTAGAAACATTGGCATGTACTCACTCACATGTCCCTTGAGATATAGTTGGGCATGTACACAGAACAGTGTTGTGATGGACTCTCCAATGGGTACACATGTCAACGTGTGAAAGGGCTGAGCAACTCACAGTGATGAATGTCTTACTACACATTGTGCAGATTTGACTGTCTACTTTTCCTGGATCATGCACATACTTGAAAATAAACACAGTCTTGGGTCATTGTATGGTTGATGTGTGCCCTGTGTGACTTATACCAGAATGTGTAGCAGGTACAGCAGCTATAGTAGGAGAAAGTAGTGGGGCAGCCAAACACATATGATGTTGGTACTACTGTCAGGGCTGTCCATGCAAGATGTGGCCATATCCATTTGTGCATTCACATAGTCGGATATTCTTTGTGAGATGCTAGCTGTGGGAAAAGTGGACAGGTGTACTGATGGTGTAGCTGAAGGTGTCCCTACAAGTGAGTTGTGCTGTAAGATGGACTGTGATGCTAGTCATTGTTTCCGTTGTGTCAGTCAAAACGTAAGATGTCAGACACATCTACTGGTGGATTGCATTGACCTGTGTCCTCTTTCATCTCACCTAGGAGGAGACCAAATGTGCATCGTCCCTTCACAGTGCTGGCAGACATGGAGGATGGGGAGGTCATACAGAAATTTTGTCTGGATTGAGACACCCTCAAAGACCTATGTGTTATGTTGGAGCCCCACCTGCTGCCTCGCAGGACATATTCAGGTGCTTTCACACCAACATCTAAGGTGATGGCGGCCCTGCATTTTTTTGTCTTCTGGATCTTTCCAGTGCACGGGGTCTAGTGCAGGTGGGATGTCGCAACCTATGTTCAGTATGGTACTACGTGATGCCCTGTCCGCTATGATGATCTACAAGGACAGATATATCAATTTCCCCAGGAGGCATGAATTGGCGGCAGTGAAGGGAGATTTTATGCACTTGGGCACATCCCCAATATTGTTGGTGCCATTGACTGCACACATGTTGGCCTGGTTGGCATGTGAGCACACCTACAGGAAACATTTCCATTCCATCAATGTGCAAATGGTGTGCCAAGCAGATTTGATCATCTCACATGTCTGTGCCAAATTCCCAGGCTTGGCCTACAACTCGTACATCATGAGTAACAGCATTGTGCCACGACTGATGAATAATCTGCTTCCAGAGCATGCATGGATTGTGGGTGAGTACGTGGAGTACAGTAGCATGCTGTGTGTGTGACATGCTGTACTCTGCCACAGTTACATTTCAAGGTTTCTCTGTGTTTTTCACACCTAGGTGATTCGGCATATCCCAACCGTCCTTGGTTGCTGAGCCCACTGCGGAATCCCAGGACACCAGCTGAAGACCGCTACAATGATGCCCATGGGAGGACACATCGTGTGGTGGAGCGTACCTTCGGTCTGCTGAAGTCACGTTTCCGTTGCCTGGACAAGACCGGAGGTGCATTGATGTACTCGCCCAAGAAGGTGTGTCAGATCGTACTTGCATGCTGCATGCTCCACAACCTGGCCTTGCGCAAGGAGATCCCCCTGTTCCTGGATGATGATGAGCAGCCAAGGCCCCGCCTGCACACGAACCTGTGCCCAGTGACGAGGATATTGGAGAGGAGGAAGGTGTTGACCTGCGTCTCAAGCTCATCAACCGCTACTTCTCTTGAAGGTGAGTGACAATGTACAACAGACCCATTGTCTGATAATGTTGCTGTTGTTGGCAAGGTGTATGTTAGCTTTGTGACTGCATCCGGTTGTTGACTCAGTGGTGGCTGACAATGTTTCTGGGACAGGGCGGTTTGGCACATCTACAGGATGTTTATGTCGGCACTGTTGCTCATTGTAATGTGTGCAGATTGGAGTAGCTTGATGGCAAGTGTTGTGTGAATGCTGTGATGACAACCCCTGACTAGTGAATATTGTTCTGTTGTGTTTTCCTAGGTCCCTCCAGCCTCTCCGTGCCTAAATACATTCCATACTCCAGGTGCATAGTAATCATGGTGAAGACTGCACATCTTGGAATAAACACGGAGCAGACACAATGACGTGTGTAAGGAGTGTTTATTTACAATAGTGACATGTGAGGGGGTGGATTTTTACAATGAGGTGATTATTGAAGCAGTGAGTTTACAGTTATGGTAAATGAGACAATCGAGTAGTCACAACATTGGTGTGGTGACCCAGTCCAACAGACAGATGCCATTCACAAGGCAGTGTGGGTGAGGACAGTCCAAAAAGTCAATGTAGTATTGAAGCGAGTTGCCATCATGGCTCCGTGACTGGTGTTTGGCAGGTGCTTTGCCACGTGATCCTCCCTGGGATTTCTTGGGACATCTCCTTGGTCGTTTGGCAGGGGGTCCTCTGCCGCAGGGCCAGTGGGGTCTGAGGATTCACCCCTCTGTGGCCCCAGGGGAAGATGATGAACTGTCATCCTGCAGCCCACCAGAGGGAGGTGGCGGTGTTGGTTGTGGCGCAGGCCTGTCCCTCAGTACTTCCACTAGCTGGCCCAAGAGGTCCATGCGGGTATCCATGGACCTCATCAGCAGGAGGCGCTCGCGTGAATCATCCTCAGCCCTGCCCGTTCGTCCCTGGGCCCGTTCATAGGCCCCAAGGACTCTGTTGATGTTGTCCAGGGCTTCAGTTCCAATGTCCGGTTGTCTGTGACTGACCCTTGACCTCCCACCTGCCCTGCTGCCACAGACCTGTTGCCTCACCACTGTAGGCACCCGCATCCTCTCCCTGCCCTTCTCCATTGGTGGTGTGGGGTGGTCATCCTCTGGGAAAGGGAGAGTGTTGCAGGCAGCACTGGTGGTGGTGGTGGTGGGTGTGGTGGTGGAGGACACAGGCTGTTACAGCAGGGTTCTGCGGATAAGTTGTTGTTGCTGCAGATGTGGTAGGGGGACGATGGGGTCCTGGGACATGTTGTGCCCTGGCACACCAGATGGGCTGGCCTCGAGCTCCTCGTCCTCAGAATCTAGTGAGTAAACATCCCAGAGTCCATGTTCCATGGAGGGAGACTGGCTCTGCAGGTTGCTGTTGTTGTCCTCTGCAGTCAGTTTTTGGTCACCTGTTGGACAGATGGTCATTGAAGTGCACCCCTCAAGCTTGGAGTTAGATGTATCTTATTCACTGTTTATACACCAAACAGTTGACTAGTTATCACATTGTTTGTATGCACACTACTGTGTATCCTGACATGATGTTGATGTACATGCATTACTTGTCCATGGTGTGACGTGTCAATACATACCATGTGCCACGTGCATATTTTGTGATTACAAGGACATGTTGCCATCTAACGACTGGCGCAACAACTAATTTATGTAAGGCCTCTTTGTTGATTACTTTGCCTGGCAGACGTTACATCTGAGTATGAACTGGCCATTGTTAGCTCATGCATACCTTTGCCATGTCATGTGCAACTCTCAATTTACTACAGACCATGCTTGCTTTGTTTTCATATGATCCTTGAGGCTCTGGCCCCATGGCACTTACACATGGCATTCAGTGCTCTGCATGATTGTGCGCAGACTTTCTTCAACATGTGAATTGGTGTGTCACACTTTGGTTGCTGTAACAGTTACATTCGCTTAGCTGTCTGCCCACTGTAAGTGGCAATAGGGTCTGTGTGTATTTTTGTGTGATGAGGGGGCTGGTGTTGTCATATGTCACCATGCTTTTTCAGAGGAATGGCTGGGTGCATGTAATGTCTACTTCCTGTTATGTTTTCACATTTGTTTTGAATTGTTTACACATCTGTGTGTGTGTGTGGTGGAGGGCTCCATCCTGCTCTGGGGTGAGACAAGGGAGCATAAGATGACTACCTACCTGTTAGTTTGAAGTAGACAATGCAATGGCTGACATATGCATCTGGTTTTGAGGGAGTGCTCCATCTTGGTGATTTGTGGTACAAGGGGGGTTGGTGTGAGTAGTAGTGCAGGCCTCATACCCACAAACAGAACAACCTTGGTAACTGGCTGCCTACCTGTAAGCTTGGCTGGTGTACAACAATGGCTGACACATGCTTTATGGTGGGTGGTGAGTGCCACATCCTGCTCAGGGGTGTGACAAGGTGGCCTGGCGGGAGTTGTGGTACAGGCCTTCCACCCCCAAACAACCCGCCCTGGGAAGATGGCTACCTACCTGTTAGTTTGTAGTGAACAATGCAATGGCTGCCACATGTATCTGGGTAGGAGTGAGTGCTCCATCTTGATGAGCTGGGAAACAAGGGGGCATGCTGGGAGTAGTAGTGCAGGCCTCCCACCCCCAAACAGCACAACCTGGGAAGATGGCTACCTACCTGTTAGGTGAAGGCGAACTGTACAATGGCTGCCACATGATTCTGGGTGGGAGGGAGTGCTCCATCCTGCTCAGGGGTGGGACAAGGGAGACTGTTGGGAGTTGTTGTGCTGGCCTCACACACACACACACACACACACCCCTCCTTGTTAAGATGGCTACCTACCTGTTAGGTGAAGGTAAACTGTACAATGGCTGCCACATGCTTCTGTGTGGGAGGCAGTGCTCCATCTTGATGAGCTGGGGAGCAAGGGGGCATTAGGAAGTAGTAGTGTAGGCCTCCCACCCCCAAACAGAACAATCTTGGAAAATGGATACCTACCTGTTAGGTGAGGGTGAACCATACAATGTCTGCCACATGCTTCGGGGTGGGGGTGTGAGGAGTGCTCCGTCCTGCTCAGGTGTGGGACAGGGGGGCCTGGTGGGAGTTGTGGTGCAGTCTTCCCACCAACAAACACCCCTCCCTGTTAAGATGGTTTACACGAATGTTAGCATTGCACGCTGATGACTTGATCCTTTTATCATCTAATGTTAGCACCACACTTCCAGAGCTTGAGGTCGAAGCCCAAACTTTTGGAAACTTGTTATGAGATTATGAGGTTATGAGATAAATAATGAGAAAACCGAAATCATGGCCTGGAACATAAATGACCTGGAGGGGGCTTTTGCTAAAGAACTTAGATATTTAGGAGTTATAATCACTCAGGACCTGCCAAAATTCCCAAGACCAATCTAGACAGAGTCTCAAAGGAGGTCGATAGCTTACTCAAAAGATGGCAGAGTATCCCATTATCGTTGTATGGTCGAGTTAACTTGATCAAGATGTGTGTCGTCCCAAAGTACATGTACCTCTTTAACAACATTCCATTAGAGTTTCTTAAATCAGATATCCTTAAAATTCAGAGTAAGATATCCTCCTTCATCTGGGCAAATAAAGCGATACGGTTATCCTGGAAAAAACTCAGGCGCAAACTCCAGCGAGGGAGGGTGGTTCTCCCAGATTTCCAGTTGTACTGTTGGGCTTAACAACTAAAGAATTGCAGAATGCTACTGCTCTCCCCTGACAGTTCACTGATAGGTTGTATGTGTTATATTCTCCAAATTGGTCATTGTGATTTTACATATGCATTTGTTGAGATGCTTTGGAATGCTGACCGCTTCCTAGCAACCTGTCTTCTCTGTGTGGTGAGTGGAATGTAGGGGACAGAGAGGAGAAGGCAGTTGCAGAGGAAGGTGGCTAGTGCTTCCAGGGGTCGCTCCTGTGATCTGAATAAACCATCTAAAACCTACTGAAGAGTGTGGTCTCCTCAAAACTGGCGACGAGGGTGGGATCCACTATATAAAGTAAGGGACACAAGCGAAAGAGGCTTCATTACAACGAAATCTTGTGGAGGAACATGCTTCGATTGTGAGTGACCCCTGGACTATATTTTTTTTGATTATGACACAAGCTGACACGGTGTCCATCTAGCCAACCTAGTATCTGTCGTTACCATACTCGATCTGGGTGCAGCAGTTCGGGTTTCTTCATCCCTGCTTAAAGGGAATTGGCACTTATTATTTGAAATTTGTGCCTGGGCGTTTTGAGGACTGAAGCGGTAACTATGCATATGCAGTGTTTTCTCATTTGGAAGGTTCATGAGAACGTATGGAACGTGCTGTGATGTGACCAAGTCTGTGGGCCAAAGTTTGTTTTCAATCATAGTATACGGTTGGAAAACGGAAAGTACGTACGCCTACCTGGTCTGCCGCTCAGTTTAAACATCGCCATTCTCGAAGACGCTGCATCGCGGACACGCTGTGTGACGCACGACCTCTGTGTTGTGCAAGGCGTTCCGAGCGTTCGACATCCACGCAATAGGTGCCGCCATATTGAAGTAGGCACGCATCTGAATCAAATGCAATATTGATGACACGTATGCCTCTGCAACCCGGAAGTGTGCCGCCAATGTGTTTAAAGTGTGCGGTCTAGACTTGTATTGCTCCCTACCACACGCGCATCAGGAAGTGCTGAATTCAAGCTTTCAGCGTTTTTTTTTTTAATTGTTTATTGTCCATTCCAACCTTCTTCGGTGACACACTCATCGATACCAGTGTGTCACATTCTACACAGTGTGTAAGTAGCCACTGTCATTAGAGATAATCGAGACATCATTGGCCTGTTTTGTATTCACAGCATAGCCAATCAAGAAGCCACATCTTGGACAGGAATGGTTCATCATTAAATATGCAGCAGGTGCAGCGTTTGTTTTAAGTGAGTCATCAATAGTGACATAGCAAGCGTTCGTTCAAGCAAGGAATGTTTGTAAGAGTATGGTTAGGTGACAGATCTAGGAAGGGTTGTTCCAAGTGGTCTAGTCCCAAAGAGGTTGTACTTGTGA
Source organism: Triturus cristatus (assembly GCF_964204655.1). NCBI lineage: Eukaryota > Metazoa > Chordata > Amphibia > Caudata > Salamandridae > Triturus > Triturus cristatus. Next base: position 1,196,192,897 of record NC_140582.1, on the reverse strand, counting down.
AAGGAAACAGTTTGAAGCTGTCAGACGGTAATTGGTGGAACACCAGAAAAGTATCACCATGTTCTGATACCGAAATGGCATCATCTAAGGGTCACCATGATGTTGTCACTAGTAAACCTGTTTCTGATTTAGGGGATGTACCTGCAAATAGAATTAGTTCTGGGCGTATACGTGTATTGCCAAAAAAATATGAGGATTATATATGTTCGTAATATATTGTATCATTATATTATTTATTTTCTTTTTGTTGAAATGTTCTTAAAAAGGGAGATGTGTTATATTCTCCAAATTGGTCATTGTGATTTTACATATGCATTTGTTGAGATGCTTTGGAATGCTGACCGCTTCCTAGCAACCTGTCTTCTCTGTGTGGTGAGTGGAATGTAGGGGACAGAGAGGAGAAGGCAGTTGCAGAGGAAGGTGGCTAGTGCTTCCAGGGGTCGCTCCTGTGATCTGAATAAACCATCTAAAACCTACTGAAGAGTGTGGTCTCCTCAAAAGTATGTTCAAAGCTAAGTTAGTAGGGGAAGAGGAGTCAGGTTTTATGTACAAATTTGGCTTTCCAAAATGTTTCAAAAAAATCCGCTTAAAGACGCTGCGTTCGGCGGCTAGGCTCTGGTCAGACTGCCGAAACTACTTGGGACTATCGTATTACAGTGATTGGTCGCCGGTTTGGGACTCTCCTGGTACACCTGAGTGTCTTTTGGACTCCCTTGCTTGTCCACTAAAAGAGGCAGGGGTTGTATTTTGGAGAGATCTGGTACTGGGTGATAAATGCCATCCTTGGGAATATTTGAACCATACCACCAACTGTGCCTTGTCCAGGTTCAAGTTTTACCAGCTCTCTTCCTGGTGTAAGTGTCAATCCTGGCCAATCATGCACGATAACAACATGGAAAGTGAGCTACAGGATCCAGCTCCAAGGAAAAAAGAGGTTGCACAATGGTACAACCATCTCTTGGCAGCTACAGATAAGAAGATGAACCAACCATATAGAATCTAGGAGAGTCACTTGCCGAGTGAAGACCTGGAAACTATATGGCAAGTATCTCTAGACATTCTTTACCCCTTGATTAAATCCGCTGCACTCAGGAAAAACCACTTTTTTACACTCCATAGAATCTACTGGTCCCCTCTCAAGTTATCCAAGGTAAAGGGCGGTTGAGAAGCCAGTTGTACAAGATGCAGCCACCAGAACGCGGATGATATCCATGTATTTGCATCCTGTTCCAGGATACAAGAATTCTGGATAGTTGTGGGTAAGACCATTTCCGGAGCCTTGGGTTGCAATATAGAGGTAAGTCCATCCCTTATATTATTTGGTCTTACTCCAGTACCGGGGGGAGTTTTGGTCCTGATAGGACCTAAACAAAGACTGGTCTTTTATTTGATTTTGCTGGCCAGGAGGGAGATCTGTAAACTGTGGCGCCAGAAGACTCCCCCCACTTGGACTGCTTGGTGGAGCTCTGTCAGATATTTTAGAGCATTGGACCAAAGAGTAAATGTCTATAGGGAAAGCTCAGAGAAGGGACAGTTCTGGGATCTTCTGGATATTTTGGATAATGTGACATCGGGTTGAGTGTAGGGATAGGACAATGACCCAATGATTAAAACCTCCGGTCAGTTCAAGTTGTATGTTATGGGTATCCCCCGTAAAGACCATCAGCTGAGAGTGGAGCCACCAAGCTATAAGCACAAGAGGGGGTTCAGATCGAATGGGTGCCATAGCTCCGGAGGTCATATGAGATGAGTCAATACATTTTTTTTAAAAGAAAGATGGGTACCTACCTTTTAGTTTGCTGATAGCAATGCAATATCTGCCACATGCTTCTGGGTGGAGGTGGAGTGCTCCATCCTGCTCAGGTGTGGGACAGTGGGCCTAGTGGGAATTGTTGTGCAGGCCTCACCACCACCATACATCCCTCCCTGTTAAGATGGCTACCTACCTGTTAGTTTGTTTGTAGTGGTACAATGGCTGACACATGCTTCTGAGTGGGGGGAGTGCTACATCCTGCTCAGGGAAACAGGGTGCATGGTGGAAGTTGTGTTGCAGGCCTCCCACCCCCAAACAGCCCTCTCTTTGGAGATGGCTACCTACCTGTTAGGTGAAGGTGAACTGAACAGTGGCTGCCACATGATTCTGGATGGGAGGGAGTGTTCCATCTTGATGAGCTGGGGAACAAGGGGGCATGGTGGGAGTAGTAGTGCAGGCCTCCCACCCCCAAACAGCCCTCTCTTCGTTGATGGCTACCTACCTGTAAGTTTGGTTATTGTAATACAATGGCTGCCACAGGATTCTGGGTGGGAGGGACTGCTCCATCCTGTTCAGGGGTGGGACGGGGGCCTGATGGGAGTAGTGGTACTGGTTGCCTGTACACATACAACCCTGGGAATGTAGCTGGCAACCTTTGGGGTGAATCAAATGGTGTGTATGTTACATCTGTGAGACCTGTGTTGGGTATGGTGGTGCAGACGAATGGGATTGGGATTGGGATTGGGCCTAGGAGGTGTAGATTTGGAGTTGTATAAGACATTGCATGGCAGTGTAATGGTAGACATTTGTTGTGACTTACCAACCTGCATTCCCCCGGCTATTCCTGTGAGACTCTATGGATGCAGTATGGCAAGCACCATCTCCTCCCATGCAGTGAATGCTTTGGGTGCAATGGGAGGGCCACCACCGGTCCTCTAAGCCAGCTCATGGTTCTTGTTTCTCTTCTCTTCGACAACCCACTTCAGGTCATGCCACCGCTTCATGATTTCCTTTTTGGAGCGCGAGGTGGTCCCTACTGCATTGACCTTGTCGACTATCCTTGCCCACATTTGTGCTCTTGTGGCTAATGGTGTCTGTTGGACCAGGATACCAAACACTTGTGGGTATACTCTGATTATCTCATCTACCATAACTGTCAACTCACTTTCTGTGAATTTGGGCATTTTATGTGTTGCCATGGTGTGTGAAGTGCTAATGTTTTGAGGTGCAGTTGTGGAGGTGGTGGAGGTGATGTGTGTGTGTGTGTTATTTTGCCGGTGTGATGTGTGCAGATTTGCCTCTCCTTTGTGCTCTGGTGTTGGGCCCTTCAGTTGTGGAGTATTGCAAAGGATTCTGGTCAGGGAAGGGGCTGGTTTTATACTCAACTATGTGGGTGTGTCAAAATGGGGTATTGCTATCAGGTGTGTTCTGTGGGTTATCCTGTGATTTGTATATTTGGAGTTGCCATGGGGGTGTGTCATTGTGGTGTGCAACGTGTTTTTGGGGGGAGGGCTAGTTTGCTGTGTGCAATTGGTGGCCTTGTTGTTGCTCTTCCGCCGGCTCTCCATTCATCACTGTTTGCGACCACGGCGGTCGCAAACAGTGGAACGTACCGCTGTCACATCGGGTGAATGCTAATTTCACGGACGGTTACTCCGCGGGCCCGATGGCAGTTTTGTGTGTTTCCACCGTGAATCCGATCGTTGCAGATGGTTTTTCACCAGCTCTGGCCGCTATGGGCGTTTTTTCGTTGCCACTTATCACCGCGGTAGGAATTTTTAGGCGGTTGATCCTAATGGGACTGCCGGTTTTGCCGCGGTACCGGCGGGCAGTTGATTTCCGCTACCATGGCGGTTGGGGTGGTTTTCCAACCGCCATCCTAATACACCCCATAGTCTCACCTAAGTGAAAAGGTATGGTTCACTAGGCTCGATACCATGGTTGATAATGCGATCAGGAGCTGCCTTGCCTGCCAACTGACTGAGGGCAAGAGTACTCTGGCACCTTTCATCACAGAGGAGCCCTGGGTAGAGGACTGAACAAAGGGTCAGCTCAGGCTTTGAAAGTTTCCTGGATGGCCACTGTAGGAGGCTGGAATCTGACTACATGGTGCCCCCACTTTTTTCCTGGTGTTTGAATGGTTTTTGACTATTCTGGCTGGGATCCTGCTATCCAGGACCCCAGCCTATCTGCTTTCTCCCTTAAATGACATGGTGTGCATATTAGATGCACTAGTGATTGGAAACTGTGGTACCTTATGAGCCCCTAGTATATGGTACCTTAGGTACCAAGGGCATAGGTACTTCACAGGCCTACCAGGGGCTGCAGCATGTATTGTGCCACCCCTGGGAAGCAGACTCAATCTGACACCACAGGCCTGCTACTGCAGCCTGGGTGAGGTAGTGTTAGCACTCCTCACAGAGGTATAGGTTTCTATATCTCACCATACACACACATATAAACAGGCCCTATCAATCCTGAGGGCAGGGTGCTTGGTTCACAATGTGAGGGGGTGCCTCTGCATGAGCAGGACCCCTCTGCAGCTGGCAGAGTCTATTCTCTGTGGCTGTTTGTGAATGCAGTTAAACCATATACTCTTAAGTGCATTATAACCCAACGGTAAATGCTAACTTTGGAATGACTGCATCAAAACATGTCGTGTTTGGTGTCAAACAACTTGGAATCATACCCCCACACCAGTAACTGGTGTGGGAGTATGATCCCACCCTTCTAGAGGGGACGACATGTACCTACTGTGGTAACACGGTAGAAATCTGAAAGAGCCCTGGCATCACAAAATGGATGAGCAGTTCCTAGTTGGATTGAGGTAAGGGGGGGAAAGACAGGTCTTTCTTTGTAATGCCCTCACACATCCCAAGGGATGTCATGCTTCATCATTTGGGCGTTTGCTCCTCATCAGACCTGCGCTGCAATGCCTGACGGGCTCCCGAAGCCAGGGTTCTTTGTCGGGGATCTTTTGAAGAAGCCGTAAGGTGTGTGCGGGTGTGGAGGCTGGGTAGTGCACAAGGCGTAAAGTGGGTTAAAATAGGTATGGAGCAGTCCTACTTAGGTCAAGTATTTATTATTTAGGGAGCTCTAGCCTAGATTAAAAGTTGTGTGCGAGCCCTTATTTGGGAGTAATGTTCCTAAAGGGCTTATGTGGTGTAAGTGGTCAACATGTTTCGTGCCCGAAATGCCCCTAAAGGGTCAATGGCACTTCGTCAGGACCGTTAAACTAATTGTATTGAGTGCACTACCGTCTAGCAATATGGAGTCAAATGAGCTAGAATCGGTAGGGAGTATACTAGTAGACTAGTAGTGACCACAGGGCCCTGACCAAGGGTAGGACGACCGCTAGTTGCCCGCCTACACCTCAATCGGAGCAACAAAGTGCTCTGGTCTATCCCCGTCAGCGCGCACTGGTTTACTAGGGGTCCCAAGTATACCCCAGTACCAGTCTACTAGTATACTCCCTACCGATTCTGGCTCATTTGACTCCATATTGCTAGATGGTAGTGCACTCAATACAATTAGTTCAACGGTCCTGACAAAGTGCCAACTAGGAACTGCTCATCCTTCTTTCACTAATCTCCTTTGAGAGCCTGTGAGCAGGACCTCAGAAACTCGGCTCCTTGTTCCTCCTTTGTTTATAAAATCACAAAATGGATGCCCAGCACAGACACTGGGCTGCCCTCCTGCTTCTGACTGAAACTCGCAGTGGAGGAGGCCCAACAATAGGCATCCTGTCACAGGGAGGTGTCACTACCTTCCAGACAGGATTTAGTGTATTTGAGCTGGGTGGGTGCACTTCTAGAGTGCTTTAAAGTCCTGCCCTAGGGGAGCAGTAGGCTCCTCTGTGCATATGCCAGCTCAAACCGGTTCAGGGGCTACCTGTCCCTGCTCTGGTGCAAAACTGGACAAAGGGAAGGGTGTGTAACCACCCCCTACCCTGACCCTTCCAGAGGAGTGGTCATAGAGCTAGTCCCTGACCTATCTTCAGTATAAGATAGCAAACCTTGCCATTGCAAAGCAGATAACCCTGGACGATGTTCTACAAAGAAGAATCCTGGCCCTTCGATGTTCCACTACCTTTCGAAGACAGAAGAATCTCCCTTGGAGTCAAGGAGTGACTCCCCTGCTTGGCAGGCACCAGAAACACTAATCTAAGGTTGCAAACTTTCCCGCTCCCTCCGGAGTTCGAACTCCCTGCAGCCTCGAAAGTAGATTTCCTGACTTCTCGATGGCCATTGTGAGTCCCCAGCAAAGCTGTGGCGAGTGGACCCCACGAGTGATGAGGAACAGCAATACCTGGTTACCATGCACTATTGTCGAGTGCAACCCCTTCACAACATTCTATGAACTTGTGCATTGGACCATTTATGGCCCAAGCCTCCAGCAAGTTTTGCAGCGAAAATCAGAGGCCTGCCCCGTCCCGAGTGACCGTGGGCTCCTGTGAAGCATTTCCTCAAGAGGCGTCTTTGCGATCCCTTGCCCGTTGGCTTGTGGGTCCCCCGAAGACTTTCTTATCAACTCAAAAGGCTCCCCTGATTGCTCCAGTCTTGCCCTCACTAACCCTCACTGGGTGAGTCCCTCAGACCTTGCTAGTCTGCACCGCTGACTTTATTCACTTTCCACGAGACTCGCTGTTGCCAAGGCTTGTTAGCTCCAATCCGGTTGCCAACACCTTAGTAAGCTGCAGACATTGTGGAACACTCCGAATCCAGCTGCTGGTCATTGTCAATCCTTCCTGGACCTCATGTGTGAAGAGTCAAAATACCCTTGATCACCTGAAATCACCTGACTTCCGTGAGCAACTAGCTTCCTGGCCCCCGGTCACTGGCAAGTGACTGTGAACACTGTCCCTTCAATTTTTAGGTCATCTGCATCTCGGATCCACCCTTGGATTCCACCGGACACTTCTTCAGTCGACGCAAGCAGCAAATCTTCTTTGGTCTCCATAGAAAACAGCGACGCGACCCGACACCAAAAGACACCTATGCACCGGGCTTCCCTGGGTGAGGTAACTTGTGCACTCCGGTGCCCTAGTGTGTTTTGGCCCTCGAATTACTTACCTTGTAAGTGGCTTGCTTGTAGACTTCCTCGAAGTACCCTAAAACTTTAAAAATCAAACCGCGACTTGCTCCATTGTAATCAATAGGGAACCCGCGGCTGTGTTCACACACTGCACGCGTCTCCCGTGGGCCTGTTACTTACCTGCTTTCACTGCAGTAGTGAAGCCCCAGCGATTCTACAGGCCCTAGGCCTTGTCACTTTGCAAGTCGACATTCTTAACCCATTTTTTTAGTATATGGTCTGGTACGCCCCGAGAGCTCCAGCCATATTTGTGCTTAACTTATTGTGAAACGTTGATATTTGAATGTGTTCCTGACTTCTAATCTCATAAAGAGATTAGTAGAGTGTGTCTAGTAATAAATACATATGTATTTGATATATATACCTGTGAAGTGTCCTTTCATTTGGTAATTCAAGAGATTATAAGGTAAAACAAGCTGCTTACATTCCTCAGAGACTTAGCCTGAAGGCTGCTCTCCACAGCTACCACTAGGATAGCTTTCTTGTTTGTTGTCTTAAACCAATCTACCATAAGAGTCGAATTGGACTGGTGCAAGGTGGCCACTATAACTAGTGACCAGCATATGCCAGGCCAACTTCTCAGAGCCACCTGACCCTGGTCATCGTAGATGGATACTGCAAGCACCCAGTAGTGGAGATAATCAAATCCACGCCATTTAGCAAAGTAGATGCAGTGCTATAGAAAATCCTCGCCACATTTGGTCTCCCAGGGGACGGAAGTGAGTTAAGTTACTTCATTGAACAGTTGGGGATGAAGAATAGGAATGTCACAGTGCCGGTCACGAAAGAACCGGATTCTTGAACATCTCGGGCAGATTTACAAGAACTGGCGCAAGGATAGACAGATGCGTGACACATCTTTTGGGTACAGGCAGCGCATTGCTGGAGTTGTGTCGCAAGCAGGACACAACTCCAGCAATGGTTAGGAATGGCTATTCCTAACATGCTGCGTCACTCCTTACGCCTGCTTCAAGCAGGCATAAGGTTTTTCGCAGTGGTGTCGTAACAGTTGTGGAAATATGGATTTTTCTGATCAGTTATGTCCCCTATCTTGGACCCCAACGGTTTCATGTATGAATCACAAGTACATGTATGTTCCCTCCAGTTCCAGTTATGAAGACGCAAACACATGTGCGTCCACCGTCAACATGTCCTCTGTCAGATCCGCCATGAATAGGCCGGATATTCCATTCCTAAGTATGAAAGGCCACCGGCTTTATATGGTTCACTTATGCCATTTTACAGTCCAGGCAAGCAGGCCCTGATTCTGTCATCAAACTCTTCTTGCCTTCTGCCTCTGAAAACTCCAGTCTGAGCCTGCATCTGTGACCATGAACTTTGTCTCATTCTCTGCACGGCTCACGAAGCCTGACATCAGCCTATTCTCTGCCAAGAACTGTATTCCACCTTCGAGTTATCTGCTTCGCTCCCTGCCCAATGCATTCCTGTCTAGTAGTTTAAGTAAACATCCTTCCAGTTACCGAGCAATGGCTCGGCTTCTCTGTCTTTATGCAAGTAATTCATAGCCCTGTTACCATGGAATATTCCTACACCCTCGCATTTAGTGTAGACACTTAGAGGCTTGTACACGCACACACAGTCAGTATAGAATAGATTCTGTCCGAGAGTCCTTCTTTTGTGGATAACATAGTTCTTTAAACATAGGATGTTAGATATGATTTGGGATTAGGTTGACTTGACCCCCCAGACTTCTTGTCTCCACATGTAGAGCTAAATGTCAAGTCCCCTTCACCCCCTAGTTGCACGTCAATCACACGTCATGCTGCTGCGCGCGCATCTATGCCAAGTATTATCTTATAGATCCACCTATATATGACATCATAACCAATTATGTTCCTTTTTACTCCTTATTACGCCCATTTTCGGTTACGCATGTGAATCGTCATTTTCCTTATCAATTGTTACGCCTACCGCATTCGCTTCATTGTAATGTATGTTCTATAAAAGTCATTTCTTGTCAATAATGTAGGTACTTCACTTCCTGAACCCCCGTGGTGATGGAACTTGGAGCAACCGATTATAATCGACCATTGGAATAAAGCCCATTCCGAACCTCTAATACCACGGATTCTGCCTCTTATTTACTGAGCTATTTTATTATGTTTCTGTATCAAATTAAGTCCCGGTAATTAAATTATTTACCACATGAATGGCGCCCGAACAGGGACACTTTCTCATCTCACGCGCCGGCGGTGAGTTGCAGGCCCGGTCTCCTGCCACAGCTGGACGGACAATAACGCGTACCAGCAGGATTTCCTGTATCTCCCTCCGGTCAAGCGGGGGCGACTGAGGCTGCGATCAACACCCAGACGAGGCGGTGAGAAGTGCGAAGTATCCCGACCAGAGCCTAGCTGAGAGAGCAAGATCCAAGGTATACAGAGGCCCACCAGTTCCCGAAGTCCGAAGTCGAGTCCAGTTTCCGACGAGTCGAGTCGAGTCCAGTCCGGTTCAAGTTCAGTTCAGTTTCCGAGGCCTTCCGTTTCCGAAGCTACCCGGTGAGTACCATTACTGGGGAGGCATTTCTGACGTGCACATAGGTTGTGCCGGTCAAGACGGGTTTGGGTACACAAATCCGGTCTGCACTGTTTCAGCAGTGTATCTGTACTGTTTAGCAGTATATCTAGTATATCAAGTATATAAATTCAGAATAAATCAGTTAAAGTCGAGTATTATGTTTTTGTGTTTAAGTTTTCCTTAGACCGTCATCATTATTGATTGCTCAGGTAAATGTTAAATGTTAAATGTTTTAAGTACGTTCTGCATATTGTGGTGTGAATGACTGTTCATTATCGTGTTTACTGTATTAAGTTTGTTCAAAATCAAGTATCAGATCAGTTCTCAATATGCCGCTCTTTTCGAAACTAAGACAGATCACTACAAGAAAAGGGGTACTCGAAGAAGCCGTTCCTATTCCTCCTAGGGACACTCCAGGGTACTTCATGTATCATAAACATGGCTTAGACGCTATATTATTTCTTGATTTATGGGTAGACTACACCAAGGAATTACCAGAAAGTCAGAGGTGGCCCACAGCGGGAACCTGGGATGCAGAGTGCATCATGAAAGTAGAGGAAGAGTTATGGAAAAGGAAAGTCAGACAGTCACAGAAAGACGCCGTTGAGTTATGGCGTAAAGAATCTCATAGACGTACAGAAAAAGCACTCCGACAGGAAGAAAAGAATAAAGACAGTTCAAATAAAGTTCGAGAAAATTTATTAATTGAAGAAGGTATCCGAGTGAAATCAGAACAAGTAGACAGACAAAGAAATGCCCTTATGAATGGCATGTATCCCCTTCTGGCCGAAGGATTACCTAAGGCTACTCCAGAAATACCGAAAGACTTGCCACCCCCATTATTCCCAATAAAGGTACATCCTAAGGGGCATCCTAGAACCGCAGAAGATGTTTTTCTTTCCTCATATTTAGATGACGCAGCTCCCGAGTATGCTAATTCCGCCCCACATAGACCGCCTACCAGGGAGGTTCAACGCCAAGATCCAGTACCCGTATCCCTACAGCAACAGATCGTGTCACAAGTTCCGGCAAGCACATCTGTTTCTGCATCTGTTCCTACAGCTACTTCTATAGCTGTGTCCACACCTATAGTTGCTGTGTCGCGTTCAACGAATCCTTTCACACCCGACACCCCAGATGGGGCTACGGGAGGTGCTACCAATATTTTTTCTACGCCACCCAGAATAAATAAACTTACCTTTCAAGAGTCAGCACATTCACGTACCCCCAAACTCATAAATGCCCGTACGCTTAAGGAACTTCTTGTAGATTGTAGATATGACCCTGTGCCCGGCAAAGAGGACGAAATGACCCTGGCATCATTGCGTATCAGACGAGCCGCAGTGTATTTAGGGAAGTTACCAGGAATGACTGCGCATCTAGATAAAATATATCATTTTGTCCAAACAGGGCGAGATTCAGAATGTATTAACAGAGCTATGGAATACCAGAAAGTGGAGATACAGGGGGAACTGTTACGTTTCCTCATAAATTGTGTGATCAGAAATCAAGACCGACCGGGGGTAGACCCGGAAGCAATGCAAATTCTTACCAGATGGAGCCAGAATATATCAGAAGGTAGACATGATAAGCAAAATTGTATAATAGCCATGTGCCGAAAGATCCGTAAAGAAATAGAACACCTACACGAAGAAAGATTAGCGGTAGACCAGTTCGAACAAAGCGAGGAGGAAGGGTCAGGACTGCCCGCAGGACAGTCAGACACCATAGCCTATGTAGGTAGAGGAAGATCTTGTAATAGTAATAGATGTCTTATTGACCCGATACGTCCGATATGTCCAGATAATAACAGGAATTTCCAAATACCTATAATTAATATAAGATCTAACGAGCATTCGTTCCAAGCCGCCGACAAATTACTCCGAGAACGAAGGGGTTATCATTTTCTCGATTCTATGGATGAACAAGATTTAGCTAGGGCAGCTGTCCATTGGGTGGACAGTCCCGGAAAATATGGTGATGATACAGTAGCACGCACATTTTTGAATCTCACCCCAGATGAACAGCGGTTAGCTGGGATTTATATGATTCAACAACTCCTTATACTATATCAGAGTCAGCATTCGGACCCTGGTCCCTTACCTGACATATTGACTGAATTGCTCATGAATAGATGGAGAGGTTCAGGTACTAAATTAATTAAAGAAATTCTAGAATCAAGAAAGCAGTATATTCTTTTTGTATGTTCAGAACGTGTCTCATTGCCCATCAAGGAAAGAACCACGTATTACATGGATAGACAGAATCCATTACGAGAAGTGCACCCAATAAAAGGCGAGGACAATGAGTTTAAACGCGTATTTGTATATACGCCCATATCGAAAATAGAATTGTTAGAAATGAAGAAAGTGGTACCCAGTCATGACAAAGATCCAGCGGGTTTTCACCGAGAAATTAAAGACATGTTACTCATGGGAGAGTATACCTATCCCGACATTATGACAATATTAAAGGTATTGATGCCTACTGGCATTTATGAGAAACTCAGGGAAAAAGAGTGGGAGGTAGGAGACCAAAAGATAGAATGGTCAGTATTAGAAGCGGAAGAAAAGGCCCGAACTGCAGGAGCAGGACTTGGGGATAAAACTAAAGCGCTACCAGGTTTATTAGTACAGGTACTGCCACGTTTATTAACTACGAAAAAGGAAGATTGGGGTACAATTTCAGCCTGTAAGCAGAAGCAAGATGAAGACACTAGTGATTACTATGCCCGATTTGAAAAATGTTTTGGTATAAATAGTGGCATAAAAGCAAGTAGCGAATCATACCCGCATCTGTTTGTAACAAAATTAGTAGAAAATGCCCTGCCCCAAGTAAAGAATAGAGTGTTAAAATTCGAGAGTACCTGGCAAGGTAACACTCCATCACAAATGTTACAAATGTTACAGTACCATCACAATAGAATTAGAGAGGAACAAGAACATGAACACAGACGCATGAAAGACACGAAAATGAAAATGCTAGTTTCCCAGACAGTTCCAGCTGAAGGACATAAAAAGGGTATGACACATTCCAGTGATTTAACAGGACCTGTAAAAGGGACATGCAACTATTGTAAAAAGCCAGGTCATTACGTACACGATTGTCCAGTTTTGAAACATAATATCGCCATAGGAAATACAAAAGAAAGACCACGGCCACCTAGACAGGATCAGAATGAACAAGGAGCTCCGCAGCATGCACAGTCCATGCCAGCTCCACCACAGTCTATACAGTTTGTGCCAGCTGCACCAGCGCTGCCCGTTGCTGCCACACAAACCACGACACGACAACTGTACCAGACCGCACAGTACGACTATCCTGATTACCAACGATACGCATGAACAAGCCTAGAGAGGGAAGTTGACTTACCCCTTATCGAGATCCCTGTAGATCAAGAAGGACCTTATGTACATAGTGAATTATTAGGCCAAGACAGAAAATTTTTACTCGATACAGGGGCAAGTCGAACAACCATAAAACGTAGTGAAGTTCCAGGGGCACCCCTCTCAGGCTCACAGAATATTTCCCTTGGTTTTTCAGGAAAACCTATTGTTAATGAAGTATCACAGCCTCTTCCACTTACAATAGGACCTTTGACCCGAACTACAGATTTATTGCTTACTAAATCATGTCCAGAAAACTTGTTAGGAATAAAAACACTGAAAGCTCTAGGAGCTATAATATGTTGTTCTCCGGAAGGAGTAAGATTGTTTTTACGTGATTTTAAAGGTCACTATGTGTCTAGAGACATGGATCCCCGACTGCAGACTTTACCTGTACATCTATGGGCACAAGGCCCTACTGATGTTGGTTGCATGAATATTACACCATATCGAGTCACACTAAAGGCAGGAGTGGTACTACCACGAATGCGACAATACAAGTTACCACCAGATGCTGTAGTGGCTTTACTACAAATCATTGACGAGTTCATTGCCCAAGGAGTGGTTGTGGAAACAGACTCCAATGTATGTAATTCACCGATAATTCCGATTCTTAAACGAACAGATCCAAAGGCCCCGCCAGTATATCGATTGGTTATTGATCTGCGCGAATTAAACAAATGCATTGTGCCGCAATTTCCTGTGGTCCCAGATATCTCGGCATTACTGACAGCTATTGATTCCGAAGCGACATTCTTTACTGTAATTGATCTCAAGAATGCCTTTTTCAGCGTCCCAATAGATCCGGAAAGCCAATATTTGTTCGGATTTAGTTTAAATGGGCGTAGCTTTAAATTTTCACGCGCACCTCAAGGATTTACAGAAAGCCCCAGCATCTATAGCCAAGCACTGAAGCGAGAACTCGACAGTATCCACATGCCAGTTAACACTGCTCTGCTTCAATATGTCGATGATCTACTGATCACCGCGAGAAGCGAACCCGAATGTGAGAAAGCATCACTGACAGTTTTACAATTTCTAGCCGAAAAGGGGCACAAGGTGTCCCCTTCTAAGCTGCAATTCTGTGTCCAGCGAGTTGTTTATCTTGGACACTCGCTGTCCAAGGAGGGAAGGCAGCTTACACCCGACCGCATTCAGTTAATAGATAACATGCCAATACCCAAGACACAAAAGGAGGTACGGGCTTTCATAGGCCTCATTTCATATTGCAGGCAGTGGATCCCTCAGTATGCATTTCTAGCAAAACCACTCATTCAGTTGACAACACAGGAGGCAGCCACATCGACTGTTCTCCCTTGGACTCAGGAACATACACAAGCTTTTGAAAGCCTAAAGAAAGCTTTATGTCAAGCACCTGTTTTAGCAACGCCATGTTACAGAAAACAGTTTACACTCTTTGTTACAGAACGCGAAGGTACTGCCTTGTCAGTACTCACACAGGAACAAGCAGGAGCACACAAACCATGTGCTTATTTTTCTAGTACATTAGATCCCGTAGCTCAGGCTTTGCCTGCATGCCTAAAATCAGTAGCAGCGACAGCTTTAGCAATAAGACAGAGCGACGCCATAGTGTTAGGACATCCATTGACAGTTCAAGTACCACATGCAGTAGAGGTTCTTGTAAATAGAACGCAAACACAACACTTGACTATTGCGCGACTCACTGGGTACGAACTAACATTGTTTCAGCCACATATAGAAATCAGACGTTGTAACACATTGAATCCTGCCACACTTTTACCTGTAATCGGAACAGACCCACTAGCCCATGACTGTATTGAAGTTATTACAATAACGACGAAACCTAGACAAGACTTAACCGATGTTCCATTGTCAGACCCAGACCTGACATTGTATGTAGATGGTTCATGTATGAGAACAAGTACAGGAGAGTTAGTGGCTGCTTACGCAGTCACAACAGACACTGAAATAATTGAAACTGATCGCATAAATATCTTGTCAGCTCAAGCCGCAGAGCTTATCGCTCTGATTCAAGCCTGTATTCAAGCCACAAATAAAAAAGTCAACATATACACTGATTCACGTTATGCATTCGGAGTTGTACATGACTTCGGCGTGCTGTGGCGAGAGAGAGGTTATTTAACTTCCACGGTGCCCACATTCAGCACGGACCCCTCATTCATGCCTTATTAGATGCAATACATCTACCCACTGCAATATCAATTATGAAATGTAAGGCTCATACGAAGGTTACTGATATCATTTCTCAAGGCAATGATCTAGCCGACAGAACAGCTAAACAGACTGCTCAAACTCAAACCTCCGACATGACAAAGACAATAGTCCCGATGCCGACACATTGTATGACAGTTAAAGATCCTACTCTTGACGTAATTGACATACAGACACATGCTACACCAGACGAAACAAAGAAATGGACTGAATTAGGAGGGATCCAAACGGACCAAGGATGGATGATGAAGGAAAAGTCTGTGTGGTTCCTTCCTGATTCAATGGTCCAAGTTATAATTAACACTATACATAGTCCAGCACATCTAGGAGAAAAAGCTATGCTAGACAGCATTCAACACATTTGGTTCAATAAACATTTGCGAGCAGCAGCCAAACAAAAAGTTCGTACCTGTATGATCTGTTGCCAGTTCAACCCAGGAAAAAGCGTTCCCGTAGAACAAGGTGGATTTCATCCTCCTAATCACCCTTTTGAAGTACTCCAGATGGATTATATCCAGATGGAACGATGTCGAGGATTCAAATATGTTCTCGTAGTTGTCTGCGCTCTTTCCCGTTGGACGGAGGCATACCCGGTTTCAGATTACACTGCCCCGACTACTGCCAAACAGTTGGTTCGAGAATTCTTCCCACGATACGGTTTACCACGTGTTGTTCACTCAGATAACGGCCAGCCGTTCTCATCCGAATTAATGAAACATGTTTCACTTCTGTTAGGATATCAGTGGAAATTCCACTGTGTCCGACACCCCGAGGCAGCAGGTCTCGTAGAAAGACATAATCAGATACTGAAAATCAGATTGTCCAAAATATGCAGAGAGAAAGGTGTCGACTGGGTAGTAGCGTTACCAGTTGCACTCTTTTACATGAGAATGGTAGCACACTCTCGAACAGGGCTATCCCCGTATGAGGTGATCTTCGGCAGACCACCAAATATGTGGGGGACGCCCATACCACGCAAAATAACTGATATTGACTGTAATATGCTGACAGATTACTTGGCTTCCTTGATGTCTGCACTACAATCTTGTCGTTCACAGGTAGCTGCAGCCTTTCCCGACAACACTGAGGTGAAACCCCATGACGTAGTTCCGGGAGACCTCGTTCTTGTGAGGAATTTTGATCGAAAGACTCAGCTGGAGCCCAGGTGGAAGTCACCCAAGTTGGTCCTGCTGACCACAAGGACAGCCGTGAAGATTGAAGGCAGAAAAGGATGGATTCATTCAAGTCATATCAAGAAATTTCATGGACTTCCTGCAGATGTAAATAGCCCACCTCGTGTGTCTTCACCAATTGACTCAAAACTACCTTTGGCTGAGGCCAACAGTCAGGAACTCTATAAACTAAAACTCAGGCCTAGACCGTCGGACGATTTGATTGTTTAAGTCCTCTCCAAGGTGAAGCGGTTGAATCTGTCTCCGACATGTATCCCTTAGACCTGAATCATGGAAAATCACGAAAAATGTTGAAACGACAGGCGTATTGTAAATCACTGCGTAGTCATTGCATAGTGACATTATTAATCTTGTTTTTCTTAAGTCTTTTAATAATTACTGCAAGTATATTGTTGCACATATATTACCCTATTGCCAGAAATGTTTACAATGTTACTGCTGAACATTCTTTTAGTGACCTACCCCCGCATGAATTGTCCTATAGACTTGCGCTGCGCAATAACACTTTCATTAGTATGTTACATCATTCCCATCAGACTAGTAATGCTACTAATTGTTGGGTGTGTGGCCGGCTCCCTCCCTATCAGAATTATGAAGGAGTCCTGCCTTTCTTTCCACATCCGTTTACACATAATGGCTCCTGTGGAGCATGGTTTAGTTTAATCAATTCCATAGACTCAGACACAGCAGTTTATCAAGACCATTGGGTATGGGGAAATCTGAATCTAGTTTTATTTAAAGTCTGTTACCCTGACAAGGAGGGTCGCCCCAAAGGAACAGGAACTGATCTAGAAAATGAAGTATATGGATTAGGTAATTTTACACCTAATCTCATGATTCTAAATGTCGAATCCGAAGTTGAACTAGTTTTACCCACCATGTCAGTATTCCCAGCGAAGGGTGAATTGTGTGTAAGAAAAGTTGGTTCCATACATATGGGCCATAGTAAATGCACTACTATAGTAGAATTCAGTGATCAAGGCAAATCTTCATTTAGAGCTTCTCGCCACTCCTACTTTATATGTGGTCAGACTGCATATATGCGTCTACCTCTAGATTGGGATGGTACCTGCTACATTGCATTCCTTTTGCCACCTGTTTTCCTAGCTCCTCCTGATTATTATAGAAATATTCATTTAGTACACAACAGAGAGCGGAGAGATCTCCCAATTGTCGATTATACTGAGACGGCATGGGACAAGTATGTAGATTTTAATAAAGGCATCTTTCCCTATATAGGTACTGTTACTAATAGTAAGCTGATACGTAGATTAACTAGAACCCTTGAAGCAGTAGTGAATGAAACTATTTCCGCTTTAGGCAATTTAACAGAAGAGCAGTCTGCTATGCGGATTGTTGTGCTTCAAAATCGTCTTGTCCTTGACGTCATCCTGGCTGATAGGGGCGGAGCTTGTAGGGTCATCGGATCAAGCTGCTGCGTATTCATACCAGAAAATTCGCCATCTGTATATAAAGCTATAACTCGCCTTCATAAGATTGTAAGCCAGATACACCAGAATCCAGGCACTTGGACTTGGTCCGGGTGGTTTTTGAGTGTGATATCAGCCTGGGGATGGAGAGTTCTATCCTTCCTAGGTATTGGCCTTCTCATACTATTCAGTTGCTGTCTGTGTCTACAATGTGGACCAGCGATCTGTGGTCTGTGTGCCACATCGTGTATTCCAACACCAAGATTTCATTCGTCACGGAAGAAGAAAGAAGAACAAATGATGTTATATGAACAGATCAATGGATTGATGAAGATTGATATCTCTTAACGGGCAAGTAGGGGACAAGGAGGGAATGTGGAAATATGGATTTTTCTGATCAGTTATGTCCCCTATCTTGGACCCCAACGGTTTCATGTATGAATCACAAGTACATGTATGTTCCCTCCAGTTCCAGTTATGAAGACGCAAACACATGTGCGTCCACCGTCAACATGTCCTCTGTCAGATCCGCCATGAATAGGCCGGATATTCCATTCCTAAGTATGAAAGGCCACCGGCTTTATATGGTTCACTTATGCCATTTTACAGTCCAGGCAAGCAGGCCCTGATTCTGTCATCAAACTCTTCTTGCCTTCTGCCTCTGAAAACTCCAGTCTGAGCCTGCATCTGTGACCATGAACTTTGTCTCATTCTCTGCACGGCTCACGAAGCCTGACATCAGCCTATTCTCTGCCAAGAACTGTATTCCACCTTCGAGTTATCTGCTTCGCTCCCTGCCCAATGCATTCCTGTCTAGTAGTTTAAGTAAACATCCTTCCAGTTACCGAGCAATGGCTCGGCTTCTCTGTCTTTATGCAAGTAATTCATAGCCCTGTTACCATGGAATATTCCTACCCCCTCGCATTTAGTGTAGACACTTAGACGCTTGTACACGCACGCACAGTCAGTATAGAATAGATTCTGTCCGAGAGTCCTTCTTTTGTGGATAACATAGTTCTTTAAACATAGGATGTTAGATATGATTTGGGATTAGGTTGACTTGACCCCCCAGACTTCTTGTCTCCACATGTAGAGCTAAATGTCAAGTCCCCTTCACCCCCTAGTTGCACGTCAATCACACGTCATGCTGCTGCGCGCGCATCTATGCCAAGTATTATCTTATAGATCCACCTATATATGACATCATAACCAATTATGTTCCTTTTTACTCCTTATTACGCCCATTTTCGGTTACGCATGTGAATCGTCATTTTCCTTATCAATTGTTACGCCTACCGCATTCGCTTCATTGTAATGTATGTTCTATAAAAGTCATTTCTTGTCAATAATGTAGGTACTTCACTTCCTGAACCCCCGTGGTGATGGAACTTGGAGCAACCGATTATAATCGACCATTGGAATAAAGCCCATTCCGAACCTCTAATACCACGGATTCTGCCTCTTATTTACTGAGCTATTTTATTATGTTTCTGTATCAAATTAAGTCCCGGTAATTAAATTATTTACCACACAGTGACTCAGTGAAATCTTGTAGATTTCACTGTGTCACTTTTACAAAGCTTTTTTACGTCAGAACGCCCACCCTGCATACATTATACTTGATGCAGGTATAATGTAGCACAGGGCTTTACAACATGATGCATCACCCTAGATGCGTTACGTTGTAAATATGTCGCAACATGGCGCATTGTTTACACACTGGTGTTGAAGCACTTCAGCCAAAACACCATCCTCACAAACCCAGGGTAGAAAGTTTTTACCCCAAAATCACTCAAGACAGAAGTAAAGTGACCAATGAGATATCCAGTCGATCCCAGAAAGCCAAAGCATCCACTATCAAGCCAGGAGATCATCTCCTAATAAGGGACAGGCACCCAGGCTGGAAGTGCCACATTCCATACGAACATAGCCTATGGACAGTTACCACAGGGAATGGTATCCTGGTGGTGGTCTGCCGAGGCACCGAGATAGGGGCTAGAAGTGTGTCCTGGCTCAAGAGAGTGGAAGCCAGCCTCATGTCACGAGACGGGATGAGCCAAGAAAGCAGTCTGGCGTCCTGATAGAACCATCAGCATAAGAAACAAGAATGGAAGAGCATACAAAGCGTAGCCAAAGAACCCTGCCGGTGACAGCCAACATTGCATCGATGGCGACCCCCAACTCACCGTCAGCAGAACCACCAGGTGATGAAGATGCCAGACTATCGGAGCAAACCCTGGTGGTGCCACAAAGCCAGAGGTACGGCCTGTGGCCCAACACAGCTCTCAGCCAGAGGTTGAGGCACTTTTTGTGTGCTCTGGGCTGAAATGTGACTCTGTCACACTATCCTTGGATGGAATGTAATGAGCCATCCTAACAGCTGGGCATTTCCAGAAGGGTATAAATAAATGAGATGTGGATTGGTGAAGGTCCCTGTCCCAAACCAAGATCCAGCATCTGTGTCCCTTGAGACCCTCACAGGTGAGTAGCGCGCTCTATAAATGTCTTGATTGATTGATTGATTGACCTGCACCCTTAGAAACCCTTCCCCCATCGCAGCCTCGTATTATATTCCAGATATTTGGAGGTATTAGAAGACACTTCACCCACAATTTTAATAGCATTAAAAGATATCGCCAAGGTGGGTGCGTCTTCTCCTATGAAGCAGCCTCTCTTTGGAATGTGTCCCTCCATATGGTGAGATGGCCGCAAAGGCACTTGACGTTCACCATGAGAAAAACACCAAATGAATTTAATCAAATTGGTAGGCCCTCACGTGGAAGTCTTCTGCATTGGGAGCCCTTTTTACTTCAACATTTCTTCACCTCCCCCTGTGTTTCTCTATTTATATTTCTTCTCCTTCGTTTATATTGTGAACACCTGTGTCTATTTTTGTAGCTATTATTCTTTGAGTCTTCTCTATACCATGTATTAAGTCTTTTAGCCTTATTCATTTTCTCTGACACTTTTTCTGCCTCAGCTTCAGCACTTTCTATGCTACTCTTTTGCTACACACGATCTCGCTGTGTCAATTGTAAGAGTTGTGGCTTTGAGCAGAACATCTCAGGAGACAGAGGAAGATCAGATATTATCCATGAGTCAATAGCCTTGTAAAAGACAGGTGAATGCAGATTTCAAATAACTTAAGGGAGAAAATGGGTCTGAACTACCAAAGAAGACACTTTGGAAGCAAAGGCCTCTGGGATTCCAGAAAGATGTGGCCTGTGAACACGGTACTGCACATGAGTGGTCGGTCTTTTTGTGCACTACACAGAACGCCCACTATGACAAGTGTGATTTGGACTCACAGTCCATGAACATTCTCAAGCCAGGCTCACATCTAGGGTCAATGAAAATATAAAGTGAATTCAGGGAGACGCCTCATGCCACATAGTACGTTGTTATGAATACAAGAATGTCACAAAATCAGACTCTACCAGAACCAAGGACTAACGATCGGGGCTACCCACACTGACCAGCACACTTGGAGAAGGTGGGAGGCTGGGTTAGGGCCCCCTGATTCATTACTTCGCTCCCTCGGGTGTAATTGTGCTCAAAAAAGGTCTTTTATGAACAGGCGATTGCGGACTGTTAAGTACTTCCTTAGGTCCCAGGTAATTTTGCCACTCTGAAATATATGAACCTACAGATTGAGTGAAAAAAAATTAAATGTGGTAACAACCTTTGACCTGGCATGTGACCAGCCCTGAAATTGAATCCCTGAAAGATTTACAAATATTTAACATTTCAGTCAAATCTTTGGAAATATCTTTCCTACAGTAATAAACATGTCAAGTCACTGCCAGTTTCCATAAAATGACTCACAAACTGCCTTTCCCGCAATTCACAAAGATTTATGAAGAAATGGTTCTGGCCAGCCCTGTACTTGAGAATGAAGATAAAGTGTTTAACAAATATGTACCAGCCGACAAAGTTCTCTGGAAGCCTCTCTGTTAAATCATTAAACATATCTGTTAGTGATACACAGCTATAGCAGTTATACTAATCTCTCAGTTAATCCATATCTGTCTGTGATATTCCTGCCAAGCCGTGTCCATAAAATGATGCACAAACTGCATTTTATGAAAGGTCCAGATGCTTCTGCAGAAATGCCCAGGACCTGTTGTGTTTCTTTATCTTTTGGGGGTCATATGTCCTGCTGGTCTAATTGCTGTAGTTGGAAGGAGGGCCCCAGGTTTGGTGCTGCTGGGCTGCAATGCCGTCGCTTACAGAAGAAAGTTGTTCACCTAGAGTGCTAATGACCATTGTCGACAGAGCACAGCTCTCACCTGCTTTCCAGAAGGTGCAAGGAAGGGGCAGCAGCAGATCTTTGGGCAGTGAAACTGGTCATAAAGAAGGATGAGCTCCCTAAGGGGGTACGGGAGTTTTTGGTCCAATTGTCAAGGACAGCTGACAGGCCTGCAGGGTTGGTGCCAAGTCAGTTGCTGATCTTCTGTTCTTGCGACTCATGATGTCTGTATTCTGAAGGATCTGATTTTCTTGTGCCAGGGGCTTCCCTAAATATGAGATTTAGGGGTGTTAGGGGTGCGTCGGGTAGTAGCCAATGGGCTACTTACCCCTATGGTCACTACGCCCCCTATATGACTACTTCCTGTGGTAAGTGGGCATGACCCTGTCCCAGAGTTCCTAGGTTTGCCATAGCAAAGTTGTGTCCACTTCAGGTAGCCCACCTTAGGTGTGGCACTAGCCTGACGGTGAATACACCTGTCTGACTACTAATTTTCCGTACTGTCCGGGTGCCAAAAGGGCTCTGGTCAGAGGGCTCTGCTTTTTCTCCTGAGAGGGAAGCCAGATTCGCATACCAAAGGCAGTGGGCTCTTTGAATCTCCATGCCTTGGAATGCTAATTTGCAGATCATCCTGTGGGACTGGGTGTAAACACCTTCTGCCAGAGCAGGCTTTGTTCCTGACCTCCTGAGAACAAAGGTCCTCGCCCCCGGGGAGAGGGGCGGGGGTCAAAAACTCTAATGCGGGGGCAGGCTGACTCTAAGGTGCCCACCTGGTGCATGTATTAATAAATAAATCAGTGGAATCAGTGTAGGTTTATTAATATGACATTTATTATGCCTGGTTTCAGTACAGCCATCATTTAGATGGGGGACTCGTTTTTACCAGTGCCCCACATATGTTTTAAAATGGCTTCCCTGATCACTTGTATTGGCAGTAATGGAACAGACCAGCACAGGGGCTTATCTACTCATGCAGATATGTACTCACATGTAGTATAATGCACCCTGCCTTAGGGCTGTAAGGCCTGCTGTAGAGGTGGCATAAATATTACATGCAGTGTTAGGGGGCATGGCACACAAATGTGTGTTATGTTATGTTTTCACTTTTTAGAGCACCCTGTCACTCACCCTCTAGTGGGTGTCTGTGAGAGTTTTGTGCTGGGTCCCTTACAATGAAACGAATAAATGATGGAGGGAAGACTGAACAATGTCAAACACTCACCCCCCTGTACAGAGATCTGGGCCTAAATCCATAGGGCCCGATTCACAGAATAAACTTAAGACAAAATCCTAAACTTAGTACCATTTTGGTATTCACAGAATGCACTTACTACTTCTGGTATTCACAGAATGAACGTACTACTTTTTCGATTCACAGAATAAACTTACTACTTTTGCTATTCACAGAATGGATTACGACTACTAAACTTAGGTCCGCACTGGGGCCGGAAATTCCGGCCCGGAGGCGGAGCTTCCGGCCCAGAGGCGGGGCTTCCGGGCCGGAGGCGGAGCTTCCGGCCCGAAGGTGGGGATTCCGGCCAGTGGCGGAGATTTAGCCATGGCCAAAACCTCCACCTGTGGTCCGGAAGCTCCGCCTCGGAATTTCCAGCCCGAGTGCGGACCTAAGTTTAGTAGTCGTAAATCCATTCTGTGAATAGCAAAAGTAGTAAGTTTATTCTGTGAATCGAAAAAGTAGTACGTTCATTCTGTGAATACCAGAAGTAGTAAGTGCATTCTGTGAATACCAAAATGGTACTAAGTTTAGGATTTTGTCTTAAGTTTGTTCTGTGAATCGGCCCCATAGTTTTTGTGCTTACCACACAATTCCAGTTTGCTAAGCCAGGGCCTCCCTGGACCAGAAACAAGCACCCTAGGACCTGTTTTGGGGTAACACCCCTAATCAGCCAGGATAGCTTGACTCCAGTGGCATGGTGAGCATGGGACCCACATCTCTTCATACCCGTCCCACTTAAGGTGTTAAACTCAAAAAGAACATATAATTGACGGAATGCTAAACAATGTCAAACACTCACCTCCAGTACAGAGATCTGAGCCTAAATCTGTAGTTTTATTGCTCACCACGCCATTCCAGTTTGGACCCAGCCATATGCAAATCAGTCATGACCCTGCTCCCCATGAGAACAGTCTAGCCCAAACTGCCGAGCCTGATCCTCCCTGCACCGGAAGTAAACATCCTAGAACCGGTTTTGGGGTATCACCTCTCATCAGTCAGAATAGCCTGACTTCGGTGGCACGGTGAGCATGGGACCCAAATCTGTGCATGCCCGTCCACTGTGGGGAACAAATACAAAAAGAACAAACCATGGAAGGAATGCTGAACAATGTCAAATATTCACCAACAGTACAGAGATATGGGCCTAAATCCATTGTTGTTTTTTTGCGTGCCAGTCCATTCCAGTTTGGAACCAGCCATATGTAAATCTTGACTGATCTGCTCTGCCAGGCCAGGTCCTCCATGGACATGAAAAAGCATCCTAGGACCGGTTTCAGGGTATCAACCCTCATCAGCCAGGTTATCTTGACTTCAGTTGCATGGTGAGAACAGGACACACAGCTGGGCTTACCCGTCTCACTTACGGTGATGAAATTCAAAAAGAACAAATGATGAACGGAATGCTGAACAATGTCAAAACACTCTCCCCCAGTACAGAGATCTATGTCTAAATCCATGATTTTTTTGCTCACCATGCCATGACAGTTTGGACCAAGCCACACGCAAATCAGTCTTGAACTTCTTCCCATGGGGTCCCTTAGAGCTGCAAAAGATATGCTGCACTTCTTAGGGACCCTCTTTAGTACCTATGCCATGTACCCGAGGTAGTACCTACTAGGGACTTACAGAGGTGCTGAAGGCCTGGCCACTTGAGGATCAAGTGACCAGTTGTTTTTTTTGGAGGAAAGAACACTGGCACTGGGGACCTAGTTAGTAGGAACCCAGAGTGCTTCAGTCAAAGTTGCATCAAATACCAGGCAAAAAGTGGGGGGACTACTGCAACAACAACCTAGTTTCCTACAAGGGTTCCCTCTGTGTCTCTTCCATTGGGCCTAGGTGATCAGGGTATCCCTACCTTGCCCCTTACATATTTTTTTTTAATTGTTCAGGACAGGGGGCTTAGTTCCCTAGTCATGCATGGCGGCCAGCAACATTTTTGTCATGTTGCTGGCAGCCATTCAAAGTGCTCGGTCCCACAGTAGTTTGTCTCCTGCGGGAACCAGATGGATGAAGGGAAATAAAGCTCCCTTGGCCTACCATAATGCTCTATCTTAAATTGCCGCTCCACGAGGATCGATCGAGACTCTCGCAGACCCAACCATCAAGATATACAATTTATCAACCTCAATTTCTCCAAAATTACTGAAAGGATTTACACCAAATCACAAGTAGCACAATCTGTGGACCAAGATCCAGCCTCCTGACAAATTTGGTGTCATTCCGTTGAGCAGTTTTTGCTGTAGCCGCGTCTAAAGCAGTCTATGCAAAATGCATGAGAACTTTGCATTTTTGGACCCCCCATTTTACTCAACCTCCGCTTGACGGTCCATCCCGAAACTTTCCATATGCAAACTAGTAAAAAAGTAGCAACTTTTTGGAACGCTTCGTAGAGATTCATCAAACTGAGCCATTTTTTTTAGCAACACAAAAAATGTTTTTCCTATAGAACAGCTGATTTAACTATACACCCCGCCAATCAATTTCTCACAACATAAAATGAACCACATTGCACAGGTTGCTTATGCTGTCTGTGCAATATGACAAGAAACTACAGTACGTGGAGTCATCTGGTGGTACTTGTCATGATATGCACAGAGTTCTGAAAGAATCAAAAGTTCTCATTATTGATTAACCTTTATTGGCTGGCCACAACATTAGTTATAATATAAATCATTTGTTGGTGGTACCATCCTTTTTTAGGAATTATGCTGTGTTTTAAAGTGATTTTACTCTGTGTGAAAAGTTGACCATCTGCTGGGATTCCATGAATGATGTTTTTGTCATAGAGGTTATGGAAGGTGCTCCAGAAGCAAAAATTAGAGCATATTTCTGTAAATTAGCACTATCTTCCTCAGCCATATGAGAATAATACCTGACATTCTCAGTAAATCATGTATTCTATGTCAGGACAGGAGACGAGGATTATGCATTACTTTCTTCACTCTTTATTCACTGCAGGTTCAAAGGTAAAAGTAAAAATACTGCAACAATACTACAACTCCCATGAACCACAGGGAGTAGCCATGGCCACCAATAGCCCAATCAAGTAACAGTCCAAGAGTCTATATAATACAGATCCTTCCAAGTCCTTCCTCTTTCTTCACTGCTCTACGTCAGTTAAGTCGCCTTTTCATTGCTTCCTGACCGTATAGTTAGTGGGATAATTGGGGTTTCTGGCGTAGCAATGTTTTTTAAGTGTGTTGACTGCAAACACTCGCTCTTTGACTTAAGCGATATCTTGATAGTAAATCGCTTCATTCCGCTTGGCAAGCAAACTGCCGCGTGCGTCTCTTTTACTGCGTGGGTGCACTAGTTGGCGCTCTTTTGCACTTCCCAATGCATTCCTTGTGCTGTGGAGCAGCTCTGTCAGCACTAAGTGTGGGCGGAGTACGCGGAGGGGCACTCTGCGGAGTTCCACGGAGTTAAAAAAAACTCAGTGGAACTCCCCTCTGCTCCACTCCAGTCCAACTCCCAATTAAAAAAAAAGAAAAAAACCCACTTACCTGCACTCTGGCATCTCCGGGTTGCCCTCCTCCTCGCCGTAGTCTCTCCTCCTCGCCGCTATCCTCGTCCTTATCGCCGGTCGTCAACAAAAAGTCAAAAGTCAAAAAGGTACTTTATTCGCCAAATCAATGCCATAAAAGTAAACATGTAAGAGGAAACGCTTCGTCAAAAAACAGTGTTTTAAGAATAGTAATTAACATTTTTAAATTTTGTAGACCAAAAAATATAGTTAGAGTTATCAGATAGAGCAGAAGGTTTCATATAAAGTGCATAGTGCCATATTCACATTACTATATACAATAAGGAAACGTTAAAATTCCTGACTGGAGCAGATGATAACATAAAAAATATAAAATACTAATAGGTGGAGTACAAAATTCTACATTTACATTATCGTAAGCAATTGAACAAATATTAATATTTAAGAAGTGAATTTCGATGCTCACAATATAATAGACACTGCAAATTAAAATTAAAAACAGAACAGGGGGTATCCAATGACGTGCAAAATGCTGGAATATAAAGTGCACCGTGCTAAATTTACAGTTTAAATAACAGTAAACATTTGAATAATCATGGTTACATAAAAAATTATGATTTTATAATAATTATTAAGATGGCAGTTTTTTTCTGCATCTAATGGCTCCTGATAAAAAACTTGCAACCCCAAAACAGACCATAGGCGAAGATAGCATTTGGAGGTATAGCAAAGCGGGCCTAACTTGGAAAAAATGACAATCTTTAAAAAGAGGTCGCCAACCCCTACCCCTTGCGCAGTCCACGCAAGATGTAAAACGTAGGGGTTAGCAGCGAGGATGGCGAGGAAGGAGAAGTTCCCACGGCAAGGAGGAGGTCAGCCCGGAGAGACCAGAGAGCAGGTAAATGTTTTTTTTAATTTTTTATTTGGGCCCGATGGCGTAGGGGATAACTCTGCTCCGCCACAGAGTAGGAGATTTGCCTGAAATCCAAGTTGCCAACAGAGCGCAGAGTTGGCAAAACTCTGCAAACTCCGCTAGCAGAGCGGAGTTTGCCGGCCGGGGTTAGTCAGCAGTGAAGGAGGTAGAGCGTCTTCCCGCTTTGTGCCTCCTTGCCTGACACTGCAGAGGCTGTACGATTGAAGGGCTTAGTCCAAAAATGTGTTTTTCTGGTGGTGACACAAGGCGAGTGCTGCACACGTGGAAAGCTTCCCACCTAGAAGGTAAGTAAGACCTCAACCACCACCTCCGAGCAAAAGCAAGGGGGCTGCTCTTATATAACTTCAGCAAATGAGTCCCCCCTAAGCAGACTTCTGGTAGTTCAAAACACCGCGGCTCGCCTTGTCTCAAATTCCCCTGCCAGAACAGCTTCTCTCCCTCTATTACAATGTTTACACTGGCTTTCAATACGCAACCGGGTCAAATTTAAGATATGCTGCATTGTGCACAAAGCTGTAAATGGTAAAGGTCCTGACTATCTAGCAGAAAAACATATTCAATACCAGCCACCTAGATCTCTACGCTCAGGAGACAAATCATTGCTACTTGTCACGCGTTTTATAAAATCCCGCTTGGGTGGGAAGGCATTCTTCAACCTAGACACCTATTATTAGAATCAGCTCCCTACTCATCTCCAGAAATACCCAGATTACCTTCTATTTAGAAAGCTCCTTAAAACCGAGCTTTTCTAAAATACCCGCTTCTCACCTGCGTTGACTGCAGCACCTCCGTAGCATGCAGATACCCCTTTGGGAGTGATTCGGGCTCTTTACAAGTTAATAATAATGATAAAAATAATAATAATAACTCATGCCGGGATGAGGGGGTGCTCTCACCCTTAAAGGTGCAGTCCCAGAGGGACCACGACTATTCACCCTCATGTACCTCTGTGGAGGTTTGCCCCCCACCAGCGACGCCTTCCTGTAGAGGTGACAAGCTCCATACCCAGACCATCTCTCAGGCGCTTGCTCCTCTGAAGAAGCATGTCGCCAAACTGTTGGCCCAAGTATATAAAGGCACAGGGATACTGTGGGATGGAGGGGCTGGGCCTAGTGGGTTGACCTCGGTCCCCACACACAAGACCGGCAACAGTGACACAGGGCACCTGGAGGGCTTTAGCCGACTGGCTTAAGTCTTCAATAAGTATGCGCACGCTGAAGGATGCATCCCAATGGGTGGAAGAATCACCCGGGGTATTGGGTGACGGCGTTGCAATGGATCCCAAAGATAGTGTTCACCGATTTGGGGGAGGGTGACTTAGAGGACGATGACTTTTCCTCTGATGATGCCCATGACTCAGGCAGATTCTGGCGCCCACATTCGGCCAACTCAGATTCATATGAAGGAGACCCTGCTGTAGTAGCATGTTTGATCTAAGGGAATATATCGACCACGATCTGCGAAGTGGGTCCCTGAGAGAAAGGTAGCAGAGTATGTGGTGAGCAAGCTCCGCCAACCCACTAGTAAAGAGGTTAGGGCCCGCCTATGGGCGGAGTGCCCCACACCATCCCAAGGCGATAAGGTCACTGTGACCCAGGATATTGACCCCAAATTATGCACCTTCTTCGCCAAATACATGAGGGACCCCAAGAAGGAGATAGAGAAGTACTTGCGAGCCTGCCAAGACAAACCTCCTTGGCATAGTGGGCCCCTTAACCAAGATAATTGAACTGGGGAACAGGCTAAACAGCCAGAGAGACCTATCCCCACAGACGACATAGCGGGCTGGGCACAAAGGGCGAAATGCCTCATTGGCAATGCCAACTGCGCCCTCTCTGCGGAATGTCGTAGTCCCCTGAAGTTCAAAATCGACCCCAAGCTGGGGGAACTTCATCCTCTGAGGCAAATCCAGTCGAGCAGGGAACCCTGTTGGGTGAACCTTTCGTCAAAAAACTGGGAAAGTTCATCTTCATGTTCTCGGCACTCGACGGAGCCTAGTCTTCATTGACAAAGATCTTACCGGGGAAGGTTTCTGGAGGATCCGGAAGCGGCAGGGGTCACTACACCAGCCGCCAGATCTTCCAAAGGACTAACTGACCACAAGCGAGAGGAACAACGGATGGGGCGATGGCCATCAAGGATCCTTCTATCCATCCCACAGCGTCAGAAGAGGGAAGCATAATCGAGCCTGAGGAGGAGCAAACAACCGCAATGGATACAACGGTAAGCCCCTTTCTGTCATCACCGCTCCGCTTGGGGGGAGGTGACGCCTATTTACACATAAATGGGCAGAGATAACAGCAGATCAGTGGGTACTGGAGACCATCCAAGGGTGTCACATAAAGTTCTATGGAACTCCAGCTGGAATAGTGAAACCCCGCCCTCTGTCTTTTTCCACTCAAGAGATGTCCCTGATAAAACCGAGAGGCGCAGGACCTTCTGACCAAGAATGTGATACGCTTCTCAGACCTTTACCCCAGAGGTTTCCTCAGTACGCTGTTTCTGGTTCCAAAAGAGGGACGGGGGTTCCGCCAAGTTATCAACCTCAGGTCTATCAACGAGTGTCTGGTTAACAGCCATTTCAAGATGGAGGTTATTCACCTCCTCAGGGATCTGCTTCTACAGGATGAATGGTTAGCACATCTATATCTCAAGGATGCCTATCTGATGGTCCCCATCTTCTCTTCACATTGCAGGTACCTCCAATTCGAATGGAGAGTGCAGATCTTTGATTTCTGGACCCTGCCATTTGGCCTATCTTCGGCACCTTGGTGCTTCACGAAGCTCCTCAAACCGGTAGTGGAGTACCTCCGAACTCCGGGCATCAGGTTGATCATCTACCTGGATGACATCCTGCTGATGGACCAATCACGGCACACCCCCATATCTCTCCTTCAAGACCTAGGGTTTGTCATAAACCAACAGAAGTCAGATCTGACACCTCAACAGACCATAACCTTTCTGGGGTTCCGCATAGACTCCAGGGTGGCGACTCTGAGCTTGCCGGGCCAGAAAATAAG
Source organism: Triturus cristatus (assembly GCF_964204655.1). NCBI lineage: Eukaryota > Metazoa > Chordata > Amphibia > Caudata > Salamandridae > Triturus > Triturus cristatus. The sequence goes on along the minus strand of NC_140582.1, from coordinate 1,196,162,371 downwards.
CAAGATGAAAAGGGAACTGAAGAAGGTTCTCAGGAGGGATAGAATCTCCCAACGACAAATGGCCAGAGTCGTGGGCTTATTATCATCCTTGATACAAGCAATCTTCCCGGGACCACTACACTACAGAGCCCTCCAGAGGCTGAAGGTAGCTCATCTTTGAAAGGGCTTTACTTATTCGGAACTGGTGACTTTGATGTCGGAAGCCAGGACAGAGATGCAGGGGTGGATAAACCACATGGAGACATGGAATGGGCGGGCAATATTCGGCTCCCACCCAGACCTGGTGAAAGAATCGGACACGAACAGTCTGGGTTGGGGAGCCAGATGCGGCTCGATCTCCATGTGGATGGAGGAGAAACTGAACCTCCACATCAGTTGTCTTGAGCTATTTAATCCCTCACAAGGGGCAAAGTATCATGCTGCGGACTCTTGAGGATATGCAGCACAACAGCAATGCAATATATCAATCGACTTGGTGGTACCCGTTCACATGTTCCCGCAGAATTAGCCAAGAATTTCTGGAATTACTGCCTCTAATGACAGATTTCAGTGATGTCGGAATACCTCCCAGGAGCACTGAATTTGGTGTCAGACTGTAACTCCAGGTACCTCAGGGATGCCAGCGACTTGAGACTCTGCCCAGGAGTATTTCAGGCTTCTTTGTCGCTTTGGGGTCCTTGCCAGGTAGACCTATTTGCCTCCAGATGGAACACCCAACTTCCTCGCTATGTCAGCTAGAGAACGGACCGGGAGCGGAGACCATGGATGCCTTTCTGCAGGATTGGTCGACGGTTCAAGCCTATGGCTTCCCTGTGTTCCTATTTATCCAGCGAGTTGCGGCTCAGGTCAGGTGTCAGCAGGCGTCTCTTGTGTGAACACTCCAATCTGGCGCTCACAAGCATGGTTCCATTCTCTCCTGGAGCTAGCATGGGCCGCTCCAGTACGTCTACCCTTGTTTGCAAAGATCTTGACCGATTCCTTGGGCATGAAGGATTTCAGGCGACGCTGGCAAGATGTCAGGCTTTCGCAAGGAGCTAAATTCCTCATCCAACAGGTATAGGCATCATTGGACCACAAAGAGTAACAAATCAGCATGGAGCAGGTGGGCTTGTCGGTGTGTGGAGAAACACCTGGATCGTGAGGGCACCAGCATTACCGAAATCGTAAGTTTCCTGGCAGAACGTTTCCAAGAGGGTTTGGTACACTGCATCATCAACTCCTGCAGGTCAGCTATCTCAGCAGGCCGTGTCCCACTGAACAATGTTCTGGTGGGTGAACACCCCTGGGTAAGTAAACTCCTAAAGGGTATCAGGATGTCCCGTCCCCCGGAGCCCCTATAAGCGGGCCTGTGAGGTGTCAATCTAGCCCTGCGTTTACCTGATCGTGGCAGGACAATCAGTACCTTTCTAGGAATTCAATATCAGCAAAGCTAGCAAAGCTGCTCGGTCTCATTTCATGCAAGAGAGCTTCGGATGTGAGGGCTCTAGACCTGTAAGCTAAGATCCCTGAGGGGGTCAACTTCATCATCTCCAGGAGGACAAAGACAAGTACCAGGTCGGTATCTTATCCAGCTTTTCCAGATAACCCCAAACTGTGTGGTCAGGTGCCTGAAGGCATACAAAGATTAACAATGGAGGTCTGCCCCCCAGGAGAACGGCAACTCTTGAATGCCATCAAAAAGTCTTACAAGACTATGTCCTCTCGGACCATTGCAAGATGGGTGAGATGGATCAAGGCAGAGGCCGACATTGATATTACTGAATTTGGAGCTAATTACACCAGGGGGGCTATGGCCTCCAAGTCTGTCAAGGTAGGGGGCAACCCCAAAGATGTCATGAATGCGGAAGATTGGTCTTCAAACTCCACTTTCAAAAGTTTCTTATTTAAACCAATCTACAATGCAGCCGCACTGGTGGTAAGTAAGCTTTAAACATGCATAATCCTTGCCTCCAGTCCTAACATACAATTAAACATTTCCTCGGTAGCGTGAAGGAAAGTTTCACTTCTATTAAGGACGTGGAGGCGAGGATTACCACCCCTGGCTTGTATCTCCATGCTACCCTCCCTTGGGGAATAAGGGAACTAGCTCTACACTAATGCTGGAAATTAGTGAACTGAATTCTGTGTCTCACAGTAATGTATTATGGGTCTTACTCAATTTCCGTATACTGTTATGTACTTTCGTTCCAAATGAATAGTTTTTTCTCCCTGAAAGGCAGACATTTTGTGTGAGATGCTTTTCAACAATGGCTACCGAACACATATAACAACAGAGTAATGTTGTGGTTATTAACGTTATTCTCCTCATAATGGTTTGTTGCTTTTTGACCAGTTATGCCATGCTTGGTTGAGGATATGCTTATGTGGGAAGTATTAACGTTTTTCCATATCCTCTTAGGTTCAGATTCAAGACAGAATGAGGTCCAGCACGCTAAACTTCCTTCATTGAAGAAGAAGAAGGACTATGACATTATATAGAATCCCGGACTGTTACTTGATTGGGATATTGGTGGCCATGGTTACTCCCTGTGATTCATGTGAGTTGTAGCATTGTTGTCATGTCCTTAGGATAGTCCCATCATGTACATACAAATTACATATAGTTTTTCCCCTCCACACGACATACCGGTTCTACCTAGGTGACCTTTTATCTAGTAGCTTACTTCTGTCTCTTCGACAACCAGGCTCTCGGTATCCTATCTTAATCCTTGTACCTGACGTACATAGACATGTCCTCGGGCACAGCAGATTTATTCTGTACATGGGTCACCACTTTTTTTCATCCATGGCCAACAGCCAGCTGTGCATGAGTATTTTGTTTAGAAAAGGATTAACAAAGGATTAGTGAATGTTTTCAAAACATATAGATTCTAGAAAAACCCTGAAGTGACCACTTTAGTATAAAAGACTATCACTCCCCCTTACAGAGAGAGAGAGAGCGAGGACAATCCCTTCCTGGCTGGACCGAGGCTCTGCAGGCTGATCCTTCGATAAGCAGAGACCTGACATCCCTTGCGGGATGCCACCCTCGACGCAGAGACGGGGTCCTGAAGTACTGGGTATTTTAGACCCAGCGGTGCAGGGGCACACACCCTATGACTTCTGGGTTCACCCTGTTCCAGACCTACAGAAACACAGAGTCTTCTGGGCGAAGTCAAAGATCGTTTATTGGCTGCAGACCAATTACAGGTATCCTAGAAGTACAACAGCGTGTATGTTCTCAGGAGACTGCTGAAAATCATAGAAACGGACTTCATCTTAAATACGCTTTTTCCTGCCTCAAGCATACATTCCTAGGTTTTATAATACGGTAATAAACAAGTGTACATTACAAAGAAAAAGGCAGAGTCATGATGACCATCCCACATTCCAGTTCGGCCAGCCCACAATGATTTACACAGTAAGGTTCAGATCCCACATCGGATATCAATAGACCCCCCAATAAACATGAGCATCTCCTGTTTTGGGAAACAAGTCATAAAGCAGGAACAGTCAGGTGTGAAAGAGATTAGCCGGAGGCTCGTGTAGAATGAAAGGGTTTTATGATGGGTCAAGCCCTGATGCTAATCACAGGTGGACGGAGGAAGGGGAGCTCGTGAGACCAGTTTGACCCGGGGCAGCAGAGCCAGCTGCCCAGGTCACAGAGAAGTCAAAGGAAAGCACATGTACTGTGAGGCCCGTATTTGCTCCATTATAGCCTATGTGAGGGCAATGACAAGAAGGCCACCGCTTCCAAAATGGAACCCGCGTAGTAACGTGAAACAACGTGTACACAGTGCATTCATAGCTAGAACGATATATAAAGCACTCGTACATACCGCATTAACCATTTGCGGTTTGCTGATACCAAGATAGACGGGGGTAGGACCCTGTCCCCTACGCGGTCCCGAATATTAAAGTACGACAGACCCTCCTTTTGCCCTTACATAGGCAATCACTATACTCATCTTAATCCGAGTCTAGGTCAATGTTCACGAAGTCATGGAGATGTTGCTGTAGCATCATCCTATTACTTAGCTCGTCCCTCGATACAGGTTTCCTTACACATAAGGTAGCACAGAGGCCACATATCGCAGGAGCACACTGTATGCACAGACAGAACAGGAAAAGAATGGCTAAGATCATTCCAATGACCATCAGAACTTTCCAATCCCAGGCAGATATCAGTTCCCAGAACCACCCCACCAGTGACCAGTCTCCCTTATCCACGTGTATGGATTCAGATATTTTATGGAGTTTGGAGATGGCTTGATAGACTGTTGGAGCGTTATCTGGTATGAAAATGCAACAACTGGATTGGATAACCTTACATACCACACCACGGTCTGCAAGAATAACGTCTAGAACCATGCGGTTCTGCAAAGTCATAAGGCGATCCGCTTGGAGCTCAGCTGTCAGATTACCAAGGGCACCAGCCGTTACGTTAACAGTGGATTCAACCACACGTGTCAGTTGTCTCAGGTTCCTACTATTCACCATAGGTCCCCAAAACGGCAGGAAACCCAAGAAGAAGTCTCCCGCTTCCTGACCGGCAGTATCTTCCTTACTAATCACACCTCTCACAACTCTATTCTTGTGATAATCAGAGGCAGCAGTAAATGTTGGCGGTAGCAAGTTCGCAATATAACATGTGCCCGAGAAATCAGGGGGCAACCATGTATATGCTCGGTCATCGCATATGAAATATGTGCCCTTGGCAGCCAAAAACGCAGGGGAAAACTGTGACGGGAAAGTGTACGTTTCAGTACAGTCACTTCTCCCCAGTTGAGCTCTAGGATTCTGACCATTACCCTGTAAGCAGAACCGACCCATGTGGGGTACGACCCAGATTGGGGATGAGATTTTTCGCTGTCTTTCACCCAGACTAATACTATACCCCGTCGCGTTCCACCCTACATAAGCTCTCGGCTCTTCTTTGGGAATGGATGAGTATGCATCAATATCCCTACTCATATCGGCAATTCCTCTCACTAAGGCTTTATTATTTGTACCAGGTCTGATGGAACGCGGTTGTCGCGGGGAGTAAGCATCTAGAGCATAGAGGAACATGGTCTGGAATGCCCATGACGATCCATTGTAACTAAATGGCAGCACCAAATAGGGAATACCCTTGTTAATGGTATGTGGCATTAACCCACACACCCAGCAATTGGTCGTATTCATTACTAGTTGGTGCTGGTGCAAAAGCTGGATAAACGAGTTATTTACGAACTCGGATCGTCTGGTCTGTTCGTGCTCAGGCAAAGAGTGAAAAGAGTGAGAGGAGGCGGTAGAAAGAGGTATAGGCTGTTCAGTGGGTGCAATAGGCATTTGAGCGGAGAAAAACACAAATCCTACAATAAACATTATTATACTACACAGTGTAAATAGGCACAAAAATACAAAACATTTACTTCTTACAGTTCTACACATCCTTGCTTTAGAGTTCATTTCCTCAACGGGTCTCTCCATCTTAAAAAACTCCATCCTCTAATCGGGCCGCTCGCGGCGGATGAGATTCTTCTGCTAAGGAGTACGCCTGTCAGTCCAGGGAAACGCCCTAGACCAACCAGAACCGTTGACCTAACGTCTTCGGCCTGTACCCCAAAGTCTTGGCACCGCGACCCCGCGGCTGAACCCGGATGGTGGTTCGAAAAACAAAAATCAAGAAAGTCCTTCAGATGGGAGAGTTAAAAAAAAATGTCAAAAGAGGAAATAGTAAGGAAATCTTTATTTGTCCATGGGCCTTGGTCTCAAATTATAGCGGAGATGGCCAGGTGCTGTTTGGTCTTGGAACAAAAGTTCAGGTTCAGTGGTGTCCAGTCGATTTGATGGTGGCACAGCTTCTTGCAGAATATTGTCACTCTCTTGGTCTGAAACTGTGCCTCTTATGCGTGCGTCACTGAATGGTACAAAACGAGGTACAGTGTCTGCCTCAGAGTCGGCGATACCCTCCTGGACCCACCGGTCATATGGCAGAGGCAAGGGGACTACTTTGCAGTGGGTGCCATGGATCCAGTGCTTCTTCCCTTTTACTCGCACCGCTGATCTGGTTGATAGAAGCACAAGGTGAGGGCCGATCCAGCGAGGCTCGTCGTTGCTCTTGCGCTGGAAGTTTCGGATCAGCACCCACGTACCAGGGTTGATAGGGTGTCCAGGAGGTTCAGAAGCTTGGGGAAGAGTATCATGTACCTGTTGGTGCAAAACACGCAGTTTAACAGTCAAATCATACAGGTAATCGAGTAGTACTGGATGCTCAATCTCACTAAATTTCGTAGGCCTTGGCACACCCCATACGTTGGCCGGGCGGCCAAAAACAACCTCGTAAGGGCTAAGTCCCACTCGTGAGTGTACGGTCATTCTGGTGGACAGGAGTGCTAAAGGCAGGGCGTCAGGCCATTTAAGACCGGTGCTCGCCTGAATTTTGGCCAGCTTGAGCTTTAGGGCTCCATTGTAGCGTTCTACTAATCCAGCTGATTGGGGGTGATTTGCAGCGTGGAACTTTTGCTGGATGCCTAAACCTTCACATACATTCTTCATCACTTTACCCACAAACTCACTTCCATTATCACACCACACCATTCTTGGCATCCCAAACCTAGGGAAGAACTCTTTCACGAGGGCTTTGGCGGTGGACAAGGCAGTGTTATCTTTCAGAGGATAAGCCTCTATCCATTTCGAGAAAGCACAAACAACCACCAGTACATATTTCAGGTTGTTGCATCTTTCCATGTGAATAAAGTCCAGCTGCAAAACTTCGAATGGACATGATGGGGGTGCAAAGTGACCAGCTGGAGTTGGGGTTCCCCTACCAGGGTTGTACTTCAAGCATACCATGCAATTCTTGACCACATTCTCTGCACACTTGGGAATTTCAGCATTCTGCCATACTGGAGCCAACAGCTTACAAATTCCTTTCGTACTGATATGTGCCATTCCATGTGCCATAGTAACCACTGGAAGCACATATGCGTCAGGCAACAACCATCGCCTATGTTCTGTCAGATCAATCCAACAACCATTCTCATCCAACTTACCCATACTTTCTCTCCACTTGCTTAACTCTTTCTCTGTGGCTTCAGCTTGAAGCGACTTCACACTCTCTATTGTGTTCTCACACATTCCAACATTATCTACCCATCTTGCGGGGCCTGCAACATACATTCTAGTCTTTACATTCTGTGCTGTTTCTTTCGCGGTCTCATCAGCAAACGCATTCCCACGTCCAACATCATCTGTAACTTTCCTGTGCACACTGCATTTCATGATCGCAACTTGCAACGGTAGGGTCAGTGACTCAAGGAGATCATTCACCAGCTTGCCATTCTGAATTTTAGCTCCATGCGACGTCAGGAACCCACGCTCTTTCCACAGTCGCCCAAAATTATGAGCCACGCCAAAGGCGTACTGGCTATCTGTGTAAATATTCACTCTCATTCCTTCAGACAACACGCATGCTCTCGTGAGGGCGATTAATTCTGCTGCTTGGGCCGAATTATGTGGCACTCGTGCAGTTTCCACAACTGTGTGTAAAGTCGTGATAGCATATGCAGCAGTCGTGTCACCATTAGGGAGCTTGAAACACGAACCATCCACCCATAGAGTACCATCACACTCAGTCAGGGGAGTATCTTTTAGATCCACTCTCCCTTTCGTCTCTTCTTCCGTTCTGAACAGACAGTCATGTTGCTCACTCTCATCTAGGTCTGCTGGATGTGGCAATAACGTAGCTGGATTCAGCGTATTGCATCTCTTTATGTGTATGTGATTTGCTAACAGTGTAAGCTCATAGCCTGATAATCGCGCACTAGTCAAGTGTTGTGTCTTGGTCCTATTTAATAATGTGTCTACAGCATGTGGAACCATAACGATCAATGTGTTGTCCATTACCAAACCAGCAGATTGTCGGATAGACATAGCTGCAGCAGCTGTCGCTCTCAGACAGCTTGGCAATGCCCTCGCTACAGGGTCTAAGGTTGATGAAAAATATGCGCACGGGCGCGGTCTGTCGCCAAAAGGCTGTGTTAACACTGACAACGCACATCCATCTTTCTCGTGAACATACAATGTAAAAGGCTTGCTGTAGTCAGGGGTACCCAGCACAGGAGCTGAACACAATGCATTGCGCAATTCCACAAAACTTTTCTGGCACTCTTCAGACCATGGGATAGGATTCGGTGTGTCTTTGCATGTTAAGGCTAACAAAGGTTTTGCCAACAAGGAAAAATTAGGGATCCAGTGCCTACAGTATGAGGTGATGCCCAAGAAAGCACGCACTTCTCTCTGTGTTCTTGGCACACTCAACTGTGCAATGGCTTGAATTCTTTCTGGGGTCAGTTTCCTTCCCTCCTTCGACAAGAGATGACCTAAGTAGGTCACTTCTTGTTGACAATATTGCAGCTTTGAGAGAGACACTTTATGATGGAAAACAGATAAATGGCGCAACAATGACAAGGTAGCTTCTTTGCAGATCTTTTCAGTATCCGCGGCGATTAGTAAATCGTCCACGTATTGAATCAGAATAGCGCCACTAGGTAAAACAAGTGCATCAAGCTGTGCTTTCAAAGCTTGACTGTATATGGATGGACTCTCACAGTAGCCCTGGGGAGCGCGTTTGAAGCGGAAGCTTCGGCCTCCCAGACTAAAGCCAAAAATGTCTCTGCTCTCTTCTGCAATTGGGATGCTAAAGAAAGCATTCTTTAAATCGATCACTGAAAACCATGCAGCAGAGGCTGGAATCATCGTTAACAAGGCAGTTATATCAGGGACAACCGGAAACTGTGGCACAACAATCTTATTAACCTCTCTAAGATCAATCACAAATCTGTAAACAGGTGGCTGTGAGGGGTCCGTTCGTTTTAAGACAGGTAAAATCGGACTATTGCAAACGTTGCCTCTTGTCTCTTCAATCACACCCTTATTAATCAGGTCGCCGACAATGTCTAACAGTGCTTTCTGGCCTTCATTAGAGATCTTGTACTGGGGAATACGTGGCAGTCTGACATTAGCCTTTAAAGTCACCACGTATGGCGGTATCTCCAAGAGGCCCACATCATTGGGACCTGTAGCCCAAAGGGCATCCGGAAGGGATGACAATTCTAGCGGCATTGCATTTTTAGACAAGTACATCGGGGAAATCACTTTCCTGCCTAATGTAAGTTGTACTCCTGACGGTGAACAATACAGTGTAGCATGCAACCTTTTCAACAAATCCAATCCTAGCAAATTCTCACCACAACCTGTTGTCAGAATCAGGGGTGCTTTCAGCTCGCAAGGCCCAATAGAAAGTGACATGGGACTAGAAATCGGGTTCCTAACTGGGGCGCCAGAAAAACCTACTGAAACATTTATATCGCCAGACAAAGGTGCGCCAGGGAGTTTTGAATGCATGATTGAACTCTTTGCAGCACCAGTGTCTAGCAGAAAGGGCTCCGTTACATTTGCTGTAGTTACCTTAACATACGGTCCACTCTGATCCACTGGCACTGAAACAACTCCCTCTCTCTGTCTACGGCTGTCCTAGTAATCATTATTTTCTGCATCACCGTCCTCTGCATAATAATCATTATTATAATACTGAACCGTATTACTAGTCGCATTGGCTTGCTGATCAAAGCTATTAATGGCGCTTTGGGGCGGAAGAGGACGCGCGTTCTGGGGAACACTTCCACGCCCTCTGCCTCTAGGAGCTTGCTGACCACCCCTACCTCTTGCGCCATACGCATTACCGTTCCGCTGCATTAATTTAGGGCAACTATATTTAAAATGACCTTCCTCTTTGCAATATGAACATTGGTTGGGACCTACAGGGACACGTGGTTGATAATACCCATTCATTTGCTGATTGTTCTGAAATTGTTGGGGTTGGTGATAAACACCTTGGGGTTGCCTATAATTATTCTGACCTCCACGTGGCGGATAGGCCTGCTGTAAAAGGACCTTTGTCTTTAGTTCCTTCGTTTTCTTTTCTGTTCTATCTTTCTCGTCTTTATCTCTGTTTTCATAATACTGTGCAGTAGCCAGTATTTGCGCTGAAGAGGAAACAGCCCAAGAACTTTCTGAATCTTTTAACTTTTTACACAGGTCAGGAAGTAGATTCTGCACAAACTTATCCACAAATAACCGTTGGCCACCCTCAGTACTCATATCTTGCCCACTGTGGTCAACAAACGTTTCTTCAAACCTGGTGAAGAAGTCTGACACTGTCTCATCTTTCTTCTGCTTACATGCAGATAGCTTGTCCCAATTTACGCGCATCGCGGGCATTATTGTCTTCATATACGTGATGATTCTACCAGGCAGTTCTGCTATTAAAGGCTCAGGTTTCGCACCACCAGTTTGTCTAGCATCAGCAGCGATGATGTTAGCCCATGTGTCTCCTAGTTCTGCAGCATGATCCGTATTACGTATGGATCCCCACAAAGGCTGTGGAACCACATTCCCAAACAGCATATCTACATCGGCCAGATTCATTACACAAGATTCTGCAGTTTGTGACAACTCCTTATAATAACCAGTAGGATTTTTACGGGGATCAGGCAATGACTGCTTGAGTGCTAACACCTCAGATCTTTTCCATGGAACGTGTACCCAAATACGCTGGAAATGTGCTACGACAGGTGGATTAGCATTTGCATCAGCGGGTCTCCAAACTGGGGGAACCTCACGCATCGGATATTGGCGTGCTTTTACCCTCTTTCCCATAGGGACATCAGGTTCAAACAACGACTGTTGACAATCATCATTCCTGAAGGACAATACAACCGCAACTGCTTCATCTACCTCGCGATCCACAATTGTACCAGTTCCAAAATCAAACCTCACTCTACACAACTCCTGCGGGCTCGGGTCTTTACCACTATCCTCCAATTCTTCACAGAGAATTTTGCACATTTTCTCAAACACATATCTCTGTTTTGGGGCATCCCACTGATGGAAAACGTTGACAACTGATTCCACATCATACAGTGAAGGGAAAACAATCCATCTACGCGCCATGCTATCTATTACCTTTTTCTCATCAGGGTTAGGCAATTGACTACGTAATTGCTTACGCTGTAAACCAGGAGTTGCACTGGATGTCTCAAAGAGAGGCGACATTAACGTAGTAACCACATTAGCTAAGCGCTGTCGCGCTGAAGGAGAAGCTGAAGCGAAAGCAGGGGGAAAAACAGAGGGGAGAAAAGAGGATGCAGAAACAGGTACTGGAGTGGTGCAAGGAAGAGTGTCAAGGGAGGCAGCTACTGAACTAGACAAAGTCGCAGGAAGTGCGGGGGCAGTCGGGAACACAACTGGCGGCCCTTGAGAGGGCTGCGCTATATGGATAAGAGCCGGCTGCGCAGCAGCTGGCGGTAACGGCAAGGCTTGCAGTATATTAACTGGGGGTGGCATATTCACAAGCTGGGGAGGTTCCGTGGCATTTTGAGCATACGGGGGTGGCGAACTCAACAAATGCGACATCAGGGGATCTTTCTCCTTTTCTTTGGACTCATTCTGCTTAGAGTGTGGTAAAGCTGGGTAACATTTGTCGATCCCTAACTTACGCTGCCTATGCAAGTGCTCATTCATCTGCTCCTTCTCATTGTCTTTAAATTGTACAGCTGCTTGCATTACTGTCATACCTCTCTCTCTTTTATTCTTTTTCGCTAGCTTAATTTCCTTCTGTTTGGCTTCCTTTCGCCATAAGCGGAAAGAGTCAAACATCGCCGGCCGGGCTTTCTTTTTGAACAATTTAATTTCCAAATTATCTAAAATATCGGTATCGAAACTACCATTTTGGGGCCATTTTAAAACACCGTCTTTTCTGGTGTAGTGGATCCATACTTCATTATATGCAATGGGGCCTACGCCATGTTTTACATAGAGCTCATAAGTTGGAGTTCCAACCGGAGGAACCGGACATGATTCCTCTAGCTGGAAATCTTTTCCACAACCCAAACAAAACAATCTACCAAATATTCTAGAACCAGGCATCTTTGCTCACTAGTCTAGATCCAAACGTCAAAGGATTATCGATTACGATAGTCTCGTGAATACACGAGTCCTCTGGCTTTGGCGTTTGCAAACTCCAAATTACCAAATCAAACGATCCCAAGGGATACCAAAACAAATAGGAGACGCTCCACTTATACTTAACTGAATGTTGCTGATCGATGGCGTCACCAGAAGACTCTCTCGATTGTTTCGCTCTCTCAAAACTCGTCAAGGGTCCAAAACAGGTCGATTAATCAGGGCAGCAGTCCTTCGTAGCCGTCGGGACGCGGAGAACCTCGCAGAAAAGACTTTCGGACCACGTCGACATGCAGGGGTCGATGAAGTGGCGGCCTTCCTCCGGAATTTCCACACGAAGCTCCTCACGAACCTCTGGCTTGGACTGGTACCGCTGAAATCGTCCCGAGTTGGGCGCCAAACTGAAGTACTGGGTATTTTAGACCCAGCGGTGCAGGGGCACACACCCTATGACTTCTGGGTTCACCCTGTTCCAGACCTACAGAAACACAGAGTCTTCTGGGCGAAGTCAAAGATCGTTTATTGGCTGCAGACCAATTACAGGTATCCTAGAAGTACAACAGCGTGTATGTTCTCAGGAGACTGCTGAAAATCATAGAAACGGACTTCATCTTAAATACGCTTTTTCCTGCCTCAAGCATACATTCCTAGGTTTTATAATACGGTAATAAACAAGTGTACATTACAAAGAAAAAGGCAGAGTCATGATGACCATCCCACATTCCAGTTCGGCCAGCCCACAATGATTTACACAGTAAGGTTCAGATCCCACATCGGATATCAATAGACCCCCCAATAAACATGAGCATCTCCTGTTTTGGGAAACAAGTCATAAAGCAGGAACAGTCAGGTGTGAAAGAGATTAGCCGGAGGCTCGTGTAGAATGAAAGGGTTTTATGATGGGTCAAGCCCTGATGCTAATCACAGGTGGACGGAGGAAGGGGAGCTCGTGAGACCAGTTTGACCTGGGGCAGCAGAGCCAGCTGCCCAGGTCACAGAGAAGTCAAAGGAAAGCACATGTACTGTGAGGCCCGTATTTGCTCCATTATAGCCTATGTGAGGGCAATGACAAGATGGCCACCGCTTCCAAAATGGAACCCGCGTAGTAACGTGAAACAACGTGTACACAGTGCATTCATAGCTAGAACGATATATAAAGCACTTGTACATACCGCATTAACCATTTGCGGTTTGCTGATACCAAGATAGACAGGGGTAGGACCCTGTCCCCTACGCGGTCCCGAATATTAAAGTACGACAGTCCTTCATTCAACACCAACAGATGAGGGGTTAGTATTTCCCTGGGGGTTTCTCGGCTCCATTTGGCTCCATTAGGACCTATCCTTACATTTACATACACAGGCTTCACTCACATATCCAGGCTGGGTACATTTAGGTAGGCTACGCATCATAGGAGTTAGCAAATGGTACTGTTTTATATAATCTGCTTTTATTCATGTTATTAGCAATATGATAGAAATGTATCTGCTATTTACTGTATTGGTTTCTAGTGATCACTTTTGTCTGCTCCTGTCTTTTGATTGTCGCAGCTAACATGTTTCACCCTAGACTGACACTTGACCAATAAATACTTATTGAAACTGTTCCAATCGTTATTCTATGTGTGTCACGAGTGACGGAGCGAAAGATACCGTATTGTTTCCACGATACCTGAGGAATCAGGATTGTCATGTTCGGTGGTTGCCAGAAACTACACACACCGCTGTAGAACACATGGGGATGGTAATGGCACCGAAGAGCTAGCTGGTTTAACGGCTGACTCATCCTGTGGGGGTGTCCAGAGTCTGTCTGCACAACAAGCACTCAGTTTAGTTCATCCAAAACGTGCAAGTCCTGGGGGGTCCTAGAACATACATGAAATGGTGCTGCCAACGTTGGTTTGGTTCTTATATTAAGAGTAAAATCTGAGTAGTTCAGTCATGCTTTCTCAGACAACCCTACTCACATTTTTCAGAGATGTCTGAAGTGGGAAGGATAATCCACCTAAGCTGAGCGGGCACACCCACTGTATTGGCTAAAGGTTTTAGACAAGCTTGTAAGGATTTAAGGTTCCCATATTGTGCAAAACCCTACCTACTAAACCTATATTGCTCTCCTTCCAAAATGACAGAACGCTCAAGTAGCAGTGAACCCGCAAATAGCGGTGGAAGTGATGAAGGAGAAGAATTTGCTAATGCTCTTAACATTACAGAAAATTGCAGACAGGCAGTAACTCTGAAATTAGTAGAACATGGATTACCTGCGACAGGTGGTCATTTTACCTTCGTGATTGAGGCACACGAGGTGTTCGGATCAGTGGTATTCTATTCCTGGGTAAAATTCTCACCTGCAGATCAGCAGACACAATTATTCCATTAATACATTGAAGTGGATCCACCAGCAGAATATATCCCTTACGAGGACATTGAGTTCCGTTAACTTGCCAGTAACATAAAAACTGGCTTAAAGGCGCCCTAAATCACAAAACTTCAGTCGTAAAACTTAGTCCGCTCAGCATAGGAGGAGCAACATGGCCGGCCTTAGTGGCTTACACTCCACATCCTGAGATAGACACACTCCCAGTAGGGGAAGTGCACACACTTTAAAAAGAAATAGTCAGGCTATACAGAAATATTGTCCAGTTCGTCATGCGAACAATGACATTACAACCTGCGAGAGTTGCTCTACCTGGAATACTACATACTCAGCATACACCGGTAATTAGTCCAGAGACACTAAAAGCAGTCATGGGTGCGTTCCCATCAAAATAGGATCAATTACCATTTTGGATTCCTAAAAAAATAGCACAGTTGGAAGCAGTATTTCCCCATACGGGCCCGCAGGAAAAACACAGAATGTTGACGATTTGCTTGCCAATGGAATGGTTCCCTCACTGGAGGGTTGTACCACATGGGGAACAATCTTTGCTGCAGTCTATATTAAAATACACAGTACCCCAGCCATATCAGTTATTCTTGAAGTATTGAAACAAATACAGAATGAGTAAGAGGCAGGACCTGCCCTGGACTTGGGGATGAAACTGATGGTTAGTTTTGACCAAATCTTGGCAATTATGCTGAGTAACATAAAGGGGGAAGCAGCAGCGGTGGTCATACGCCAACGACTAAGGGTAACAACTCCTGCAAATTATCGAAGACACCCATGCTTCAGTAGGTAGAGATAGTTTGGGAGCCAAACCAGCAAAACCCGAAATGGTGAGTAATTCTGACAAGGATAACTGGAAGCAAGCACCCATTTCTTCTGAAACTTAATGGGACAGTATTACAACAAAAAATAATAATAACAAAAGTGCAGTAGACTCCATCGTCGCATGACCTCAGGTGTCAGCTTAATCAGACGCAGACACTCAGAGAAAGACCTTATTTAGAGGAAGAAGCGGAGGCCAACGTCGACGTATCCATATGTAGATCCTCAACTCCATCTAGGAATTGTCTGAGTCTTTGTGGATCTGTGAAGATCTGTGGAGAGCCATTGACAAAGACACGAAACCTCGCAGGGCCTATAAAACCAAATTGGTGGCCCAGCAATTTTAGCCTTGGTCGTAGAGCGAGAAAAGCTTTCCTCACATCGACAGTTTCTTTACTATAGTCCTGTGATATAAAGATCTTACTTGATTTCCATAGGACATGGTTATTTTTGCGCACAAAGGATAAAATTTGATCCACATGTTGGCACCGCAATGGTTTACAGACAATGGGCCTAGGACCTTTTTGACCCGGTGTGATCCTGCCCGGAACTCTATGAGCTCTGCCGAATTCCAACGGGTGATGAAAGTTGAGGTTGGTTGCCTGCGAGAACCATGCCTCCAGAAATGGGACACAGGACTCGTATGCATCGTCTGATCCTTCCGGTATCCCAAAGATACGTAGGTTCCCTCTTCAATTCCTGTCTTCCAACTCTGACAATTTCCTTGACATCTGATTTGTGGAAACATATAGGTGGTTAAGAGATTTACAGGTTTTGTTCTCCGAATCTTCTAGACGTCTGATTCTTGATTCTGTTTCCGTGAGCCTGGCGTTAGTATCTCGAATATCCTTCCGGATAGCTACGATTTCTTCCTTTGTGGACTTTGCAATCTCTCGCACTTCCTCGAGTTTGCTCAATATGATGTCCATCGTATAGGTGACGTCCTTCTTGCCTTTAACAGGTGAGATCGGATTAGGAGGTTCAGCCTTAAGTCTCTTGAGGTTTTTTGTATCTTTGTCCCCCATGTTGATACAATTGCTAGGAGCGAGCACAGCCACTTGATTCACCTACCAGGTAACCGTCCCAATAGCTCTTTTGATAGCAAACTCAGTCCGTGATGAGGAGACTTCCAAAGGACACAAGATATGCACAGTGACTAGGGCACTATGACAGGATCACCCCTTATTATCGGTGGCGTGGTTTGATTCCGTATAACTATAGAGTGGACACCGACACCGGCGATCTTCTTGTGACCTATATGCTGCGCAGTTCCCCGTGGTCTACATTTGTGGATGTGGCGTCTTTAATCTCGTTTCATCATGGTCAGACCATCTTGCCCAGTACAAGCATCTGCTTCGCCATCCCTTTATTGCCAGCTTCTCTCAGCATATCAAGATCATTTGCATACCAAGATGCTTTGCCCTTTCCTCCGATGCTCAATGCTCAATGTTCGATGCTCAATGTTCAATGGTCAAACCACCGCTTCTCTTCTTGCAGCCCCTCGCTCTGCATCGATTCCAAACATACGCATATACTATTCCCCCTCATGACATAGGGACCATATATTGGCTGAACATGCTGCTTACTTGGAAACATCGATGTCTACATTGCCATCAGTCATCCTGCCTTCACTAGAGCTCTCGTGTTTGCTTAATGTGCATCATCGCACCGCGACGTGCGTTCCACTCGTTGTGGCAGAATTCGCTGATTAGAGCCAAAGAAAGGTGTTATATCCTGACTTCATTGCTATGCATGCTCTGCCTGTAGAATCTTACAGTGATGACATGGTTTGGAATGTTGTTAGTCAAGTGAGAGACAGTTGACTGGGCTGAGCTGCCTGCTGGCTGCTCCTGGTGGGGTCTTGATCTAATCTACTTATGGTCTCCCTGTGATCTTTTACCATCTTGTAATAAACCCCTTTGAATCATCTGAACTGAGTGGACTTGATCACTACAAAAGGTGAAATGTATCTCCCTTCAGGAAGCCCACTCTTGTATAACACTATCACCGTGTATGAGTAGGTCTAGCGTTGCAGAGTTAAATGACCTGAGACAAGAGCCTAACATCAACCGTCACTGTGGCCGCCATCTTGTGTAAGTACGTCTTCAGCACTCCCAGCATAGCCGACATCAACCCAGCTCCCGTTGTGAGGTAACGGTACACCAACTTGCAATATTAATGTTCTGCCACACACATTTCAAGTATCACCTCCGTGCTGCCTTCCGATCCCTGTTTGTGGTAAAACCTCAATTTCCGTCCGCGTTCGCCGACAACCATGCAGGAGCCTCGGAGACTCGCACATCCGCCATTTTACGACCTTCATTCATCGTCATGACCAAACATGACAGTGGCGGTAGTCATCCGTATGCGTCCCAATCCTACTCACAAAACCTCGGTGTGGGTCCCTCCGTTCCGTCGGGGAGGCAGCAGCTTCAGCTCACCCAGCACGGGGGCCAGCGGGATCACACGGCCGCACGGACCGCTCGTGGTGGATGCCGGTCTCCAGGGCACCCGCTTGAAACGTGCCTTCGGGAACTCGTAGGGATCTAAAATTCACCCCTGAGGTGGACCTTAGCTTCCGATCACCGGAATCACCATGATCGCTGCTCTAAGGTTAATCTAGACCTCCCAAATTACTCCTTGAGTTCATCGCCACGGGAGGAGCGATGCGCTACGCCGCCATTTTCTCCGACATCCAAACCACGCCGTCTCATAAAGCTTTCACTAACCTATGTACCCGATTTCACTTGGTAGACACCTGGAGGTTGCAAACCCTGATGGGAGAGATTAGACTTTTTACTCGCCTCCACACGATTCATTCTCCCGTATTGACTATTTATTCATCACAAAGAATGGTATCCCCAGAATAGAAGAGACATCCATAGAACCAAGGGTTTTATCCGATCACTCATGTATTACCCTGACCATCTCCAACGTGAAATCATCCACTCGGCAATCAATCTGGAGGTTTAATGATGAGGTACTTGACAAAGAGCAACATAGGGTAGCAATCGATACCGCCATTAGAGATTATTTAGAGCATAATAGTAGGGGAGATACTACTGATTTGATACGTTGGGAAGCATTAAAGAGTACGATAAGAGGGGTTATTATTAAAATAAAATCTGCCATAAACAAGAACCACAATAGGGCACTGGAAACTCTGGAGGGAGAAATTGCTACACTGGAGAAAAGACACCTGCTTGATAGGAGAGAGGAGATACTGAATAAACTAGCCAATAAGAAGTATGAGTATAATAAAATAATAAGTGAAAGAGCGGGGGTTTGGTTAAACAGGAGGAAACAATTCAAACTATGTGAATCAAATAAGGCTGGGAAGAGCCTAGCTGCATACCTCAAGTTTAAGGTGCAGAAAAATATGATAAATTCCATTCAGGACCAATGGGGGGCGGCACACTCGGTTCCAGTCAAGATAGCAGAAGTATTTAAAAACTTTTATGAGCGTCTCTATGCCAAAAATACGGAAGTGGAAGAATCCAAAATTGAGGGTTACTTAGAGGAGTGTAATCTACCCTCCCTTTCTAGTGCCGATCGAGAAGATCGTAATGGCCCCATCACGATTCAGGAAGTCGAGACGGTTATTAAATCATTAAAAAGTGATAAGGCTCCCGGACCGGACGGGTTCACTGCTAGATTTTATAGGTGTTTCTCCTCCCTCATATCACAACCACTTTTACACCTGTTTCAGGAAATCAGCACTATTGGAGAGGTGAGAGGCACGTTATCTGAAGCTATCATTGCTGTTCTCCCAAAAGAAGGGAAAGATGCAACTCTCCCAAAGAACTATAGGCCTATCTCACTTATTAATCTAGATTGTAAGCTCCAAGCCATGATTCTAGCTAATCGACTTCAGAAAGTTCTGCCCAAATTGATACACCCTTCACAGGCAGGCTTCTTAAAATATAGATTGTCCAGTGATAACACCAGAACATTAGCACATGTACTCGAAAAAGCGAAACTGTTATCTACCCCCACTGTGGCAATCACACTTGACGCCGAAAAGGCATTCGATAGAGTCGATTGGACCTATTTGAATGCAGTACTAAATAAATTTAACCTGGGTCAATTTTTTACAAAGATGGTGATGTCCCTTTACTCTTGTCCCTCCGCTAGAGTTAGAGCGGGCGGCTCGTTCTCCTCCACGTTTCAGTTGCACCAAGGAACCAGACAGGGGTGTCCCCTTTCCCATCACTGTTCTTATTAGCTATTGAGCCATTCCTCCACCACCTGAGGACTAGCGAGGGTATTGCCGGAATTCCAATTGAAGATTGTATAATAAAGCTAACCGCATATGCGGATGATGTCTTGGTTGTATCAGAAAGGGCTGAAGAGGCTATACCGGCTCTCATGTCTATCATTGATGAATTCTCCAGGGTGTCTGGATATAAGGTAAATAAAGATAAAACGGAGGTTAAATTGTTAAATAATCTGGGGAATAGAGAGGTAATGGGGGACTCTGGTCTGACTTGGCAACCGGGCTGCTTTAAGTATTTGGGGCTGGATTTTGATCAGGATCTAATCACAACATTGTGTGTTAATGAAAACCTGACTTTAAAGAAAATATCTAAATTACTAGAAGGATGGTCCCCGAAATATCTTTCATGGTGGGGCAGGGCCAAAACCTTGAAAATGATGGTAACCCCATTGGTGAACTACCTGGCGAGTATGTTACCAATGACCTTCTCAGATGTCTTCTTGACAAAGGTGGATAGGCTCTTTGGTGAGTTCCTGTGGCAGGGGAAGAAACCCAGGATATCAATGAAGAAGCTTCAGCTATCAAAAGAAAAAGGTGGCCTGGGTCTCCCTAACTTCAGGAATTATCAGACTGCCTTCCTTTGTAAACAAGGTGCACAGTGTCTGGCTGCGGATTCGGATTATACCCCGTTGTGGATAGATATTTAAAAATGCCTGATTGATTAGGCTTCTCTTACAGCCATACTTACTATGGATCTCTCCCATCTCCCCCATTCCAAATACATCTTATTGAACACAAGGAGAGCCCTTTTGAGACTTGACCAAACTCATAAAACAGGATTGCCCTTGAAAAAAACGACTATGGTGTCTTTATGGTGTAATCCCTCATTTAAGATCGAAGGGAAACCTTTTCAGTGGGAGCACTGGTCAAGGAAAGGGGTCAATCTGGTGAGTGACTAGTTCGAAGGGGTGCACCCTTTACCGTTCTCTTCGCTTCAGGCCAAACACAACCTGGCACCGATAGATTTTTATGACTTTTTGAAACTCAAAGTTATTTTATCCACTCGCTCCCTCAATCCGTGCGACCCATGGCTTAAAACCCATGTCCCACGGTTCATGGCGGCTGGTCATTTTGTTTCCAAAATTTATAAGCTGCTTCTCCCTACCCCAAGGAAGGCACACAGGAGGAATGAGTCCAAGTGGGAGTCTGAACCCAACTCTACCGGTTTATTATTTGACTGGGATATGATACATACCACTGCTTTATTGAATAAGATCTCACCAATTTTAGCCCAAACCAAGTACATGATCATTAATAGGACATACTGGACGCCAGAAAAGCTCTTTAAACTCCAATTGAGAGATAACCCTCTGTGTTGGAACTGCGATTCAGCTGTAGGAGAATTGGCTCATATGCTCTTTGGCTGTCCCGCGTTGGGATTATTCTGGGAAAAAGTCTTTGACTGCATAGAACATATTTTCGGTATCAAACCTAAGAGAGATTTTGTCTATGTTCTATTGGGTGCGTTGGATCAGGAGCTCCATCACGCCAATGATCGCCAGCTGTTAGATATCTTACTTACTCTGGCCTGTAAGGTAGTGTTGTGTAAATGGAAGAGCGCATCTGAGCTTTCCTTCAGGGTATGGCGGAGTGGCTCTCCTTTCTAAGAGGAGCCGACAATCCAGCACTGCATTCCTCACCATGGCGTGCTTCCCACAGGAAGCTTTGGAAATCTCTCGATGGGTCTTCATTCTCATTTGACCCACCATTATTAAAGGATACGGGGGACACTATTTTTTCATAAAGAACGCTGCAGATTTCAGTATAGGCCTTCGTGACGGCGACTCATATGCAATAATGTGTTGGCAGTAATGGTGCCCATTCAGCATGGCACAATCGGACCTTATGGTATGCTTCCTGTGGCTTCATGACTTAATATTAGTTTGCTCTAATTTGGCTTAGTTTAATTTGATTTAATGATCTGAGTTAATGATCTGATCTACTGATTTAATTATTATGTTTTGTAAGGATTGTTGTACTATATCTGTTTGTGATATGTATGAACCACTTATAGATTTGCTGGTTCTCATGTATGAATATACCTATTTTGTTTATTGGGATTACATATGTTATCTAATGTATGTATTTGCCGTTTTTTTATTTTCTTTTTAAATAAAAATGATTTGAAATAAAAAAATAATAATAATAATAACAGAAACACTTCACGTCAAGGGGTAAGTCTCCCCAATGGGACTCCTCTTAAAAGAGGTACAACCTGAGGAATCGTGATAATATTAGGAAACCTGACAGGTATCAGGATACTGATACACGTTCCTTTCGTTCCTTTCAGGGTTCATCAAAAAGCTTGGAGAGGCAAGGGCGGTCAGAACAAAAAACGTAAGAAAGACCAAAGGGACAAAGGGAAACACATCGCACTTCAGATTTCATTATCAAACAGGAAGAGCAACCTAAAACAAAGACTCAATTCAAATAGAAGAAAGTAGCTGGACTAAAAATTAGAAATGCCCAGGTTATTGAGGACTCAGCTTCTGAACAGGGAATGGGCTCTGATGATGCTAGACAGCGCATCAGAAGTAACAATAGCTCGACAGAACCTTAAGGAATTTCTGGTGACAGCAGTGTTGAATGAGTACATCACAGTGGAAACACCTGATACAAGAGGGATTGTCCCACATCGTCTTCACGAAATTAATCTCCAAATTGAGGGGGACATCTCAACAAAAATTAAAGGTCCCTTTTGGGACATATGGATATGACATCCTGTTAGCAGAAAAAGATTGACTACCTGAATTTAGAATGGATTACCCAAAAGGGGAAACAGTAATTTTGTCTGCTTTTTCCGACCTTGTTCTTGTTTCCTTAAAATACTCATATGCGCAGGAGTGGGCACAAGCGCTAGCTCTGGCATTATACCGCAACCTTGTCGGGTGGGACGTGGAGTCAAAGCACCATGAGATGCCATACAAAACTACTCCAATTCCACAAAGACAGTACCCTATTAAAAATGAAGCGAAGAAACAGGTCAAAGAAATCTTATACCAAATAGAATTCCAAGGTGTGATTGAAACCTGCACCTAGTCAATGAACAACCCTTTGTTTCCCGTAATGAAACCCAACAATACATATCGTTTGGTTTTAGATTACAGACATTTGAACACATGCACAAAGACATTTGCAGTTCAGAACGCACACAGTGCCGCATTGATAAATGACATTGTGTGGAAGAAATACGAAACAACATTAGATATCTCAGATGTATTCTAATGCCAAAATATAGCTCCTGAAAGCAGATATTTGACCAGATTTTCCACTTTAGGCACGCAGTGTCACTTTTGTCGAGTGCCCCAAGGCTATAAGAAAAGCCCTGGGATGTTCTCAGCAAGAGTGTCAGAGCTATTACAAACTTGCGATGAAGTGGCAGTGTCCACGTAGATGATACTTAGCTGACGGACGATAAGTTACTTGAACACTTGAGCAGGAAGAACAACATAATTGATGGTTTCGCCAATTTGGGCTACAAATTTAACTTTAAAAAATCCAAAATTGCCCATCTCAGTGTCCTATTTTTGGGATATAAACTGTTGAGTGAAGGCAAAAGCCTTGCCACGAACCTTTTAGAAAAGTGCGTGCTAATCCAGCCTCCAAAGACTATGAAGGGTTTACTATCTATTTTAGGATTTCTACATTTGGGCAAAACATACATTCAAGACTATGCAGAAAGAGTAAAATCTTTCTATGACCTAATCAAACCAGATTTCACAGCAGAGAAATGGACTCAACAAAATATTGATACTCTACGTTCAGTTCTGGCTGACATGATAGCTTCAAAACACTTGCAGACCAGAGTAAACATCCGCAACCTGGTAATAATAGTCGGCCCCTGATTATCAGGGTGCACCTATATCACGTTCAATGAAGGTGAGACAGTCCCAATCGCATACAAATCTCATCTGTACACAAATGTGGAAGATTGATTGGCAGAAACAGAAAAAATTCTGACAGAAGTACAAACTGCTGTAGTGAGAGAAAGAGCACTAGCACAGGCGAAACATATTATTATCGTAACTCCGATACCGGCTTTAGGAGCGGTAACAAAAGCCAGCATTCCAAATGCAAAGGCATTACATCCTCGTTGGATAAAATGGGCTAATTCTCTCACTGCAACAGATGTAGAGTACAGATACGATCCGAGACGTAGGACACAAGCATTCCTGCAGTACAAACAAGAATACCCTCTGCTGAATTAAATCTTGCCTCTAGATCAGTATAAATACATAATTTACACTGACAGATCTTCTCAGCCCACCATAGGAAGAAAACAACAATATAGCACTGCGTGTGCTATAGTGAAAGGTGGCATGCGGGACGGCAAGTTCTATCCCAGCAATACGATGACGCAATCTCTGGGAGATTGTACAGCGCAGCTGGCAGAGCTAAAAGCCCTGATATTAACACTACAGTACATAGATCCAGAATTCCCCACACTGATAGTGTGCGATTCGTTCCACTGTGTGCAATCTTACAATGAATATCTTCACTACTGGGACAAGAATGTGTTCAGAGACGCAAAGGGTGGCACGATAAAACTCAAATTGCTATGGGAACATGTGGCGAAGCTGAAAGAATGCCTGCCACTGGCTCAAGTTATTCACACCTTAACCCACCAGCGTGTTGACACACACGTTGAAGGGAATTTACTGGCTGATGAAGCAGCCAAGGCGACAGTGCAAACTGCTGCCGTAGCTGCAATCACTCGTTCACACACAAGAATAGATGGAGATGTACTAGTAGCTATCAATGCCACAAAGAACAGCTGTGCCGTCCTGCCAAAAGGCTTTCCACTCAAGTACCCCTACAAGTTAGATGCGCACAACACACCGTATGCTCAATTTCCAGGAGTGGGGGATAGAGTAATACCAAATAAAGATTGCAGCTTAAGTTTAATTCTAGGTGCACATGAGGGTCTGGGCTCAGCACACGCAGGAGCCACTGCAACAATTTCTTTATTGAAGCAGCGTTACTGGTGGTCTGGGTTGACAAAACAAACGAAGGACTATGTCCTGACGTGCAATATTTGCCAGCAAATGAAGGGTTCTACCATTGACAAGTCACCACAAACACCATTACTGATTTCAGACAGACCCCTCGCATGTCTATTTGGACCACTGCGGCATATCTTGGTGGCTGTGGATTCATGCTGTAGATTCCTGTGGGTTTGGCCCCAGCGCTCAGCTGACGCTCTAACTATTATAAAGGATTTGCGAGTCTTCATCGGTACATAAGCAATTGGAACGTTACATTCCGACCGTGGTCCTGCGTTTAGCTCTCGGGCTTACAAGGAAGCCATGGAAAGTATGGGCGTGGTCTTGCCGTACTCCTCACCCTACCATCCAGAGGGAAATGCGGTAGTGGAGAAGAAAAACTGGGACCTAAAGCTATCCTTAACAGTTAGAGTATTAGGCACAAGTGGTAGTTGTGTCAATCACCATTACGGGGTGCAAAGGGCACTGAACAACATGCCAGGAAAATCCTTGGGAGGTCGTACCTCTTATGAAATACTGTTTGGGACACAAATGTTGGTACGTGATCTTGATTGTGCCAGCACAGTGGCGGATGCAAAACTATTTGAACTGAATGACCGTTTGGGTGTTTTACAGGAACTCAATGAATTCTGAGCATTACAAAGCAACGTGCAAGTCAAACGCACCGCAACTGGGGAAGTGAAACCAATACCGGCAAGACCTGCTTGGGTCCCGAAGATTGGGGACCTGGTAAGGGAAAAGATTGTGGACAGAAGAGAGTATAGACTATCATACAGAACAGCTGTACCTGTCCTAGCGGTAGTGGGAACAAGATCAGTACTACTGCCGCCTCTAGCCGGTAAAAAAGGAAAAATATTTGTCTCTATTGATCTGATCAAACAGCATCATGTGGCTGATTCTCAACAGTAGGCCGCGTGGAGTCCTGAGTAGCCGCAGACCTCCTCTAGCTACTATACAGAAAGTTCAGATCGAAAGACTAATAACCTTTCAAGACTCCACTACATAAAGTGAAGGAGTACCAAATAATGGAGCACAAATCATGCCAGTTGAAATTGAAAAGACTGAAGAAGAAATAACAATGCAAGTTGCAATTCAGCCCAACATTGATATCTACAGTAATGTGCCTTCAAACGACACATCTACCAGTTCTACAAAACCTGCGGAGCTACAAAAGATAGATTGAACTGCGTCTGGCTACTTCATCAACTTCAATGATTTCTCTTCAGATCCAAGGGAACCTGATCAAATGTCACCCACTTCAAAGAAAGAAAAAGTTCGCCAATTCTAAATTTTTCTCAAAAAGACTTAGGGGCATATCAACAAGGGCTTTATCTCTGCTTTTTTGTCTTTAAAAGCCAAAAAAGCAGAGATAAAACTAGCACCCTATCAACAACAGGGTGCTAACATGCAAATTGGCATGTTAGCACCCTTTTACTCTATGCTTCCCCTTGCATCTCTAATGAGATGCAAAGGAGGCGTTCCAGAGTAAAATAATAGGAGAAATGTCGCTAAGCGACATTTCTCCTATTATCAAGAATATCGCTAACCCTGTTAGAGACAAAAAAAGCAGCGCTAACCGCGGTTAACGCTGCTTTTTTACGTCTGGTATTTTTCTGACTTAGCCATGATATCCTATGGAAGGAGGATATCATGGCTAAGTTTGTCTGTCCCTATCAACAAGCTAACGTGAGATTATCGCTGGGTTTCCAGCGATAATCTCACGTTCGCCTGTTAGCGTGAGGATTTTTATCGCTATTGAGATAAGCATTGCTAATAGCACGCTATCTCAGCGATAAAAATCCACGCTAGCCGGCGATAATTATCCTAGCGCTAAATGCGCTTAGCGATAATTATCGCCGGTTGTTGTTGATATGCCCCTTAGGGGCATATCAACAAGGGCTTTATCTCTGCTTTTTTGGCTTTAACCCCTTCCATGCTGCGCAGATTCCGCCGCTGTGCTGACGGAATCTTGCGCGGGCGTGGTCATGACGGAACGGTTCCGTCATGAGCACAGCTCAACCGTGGCTCATGACGAAACCGTTCCGTCATGAGCACCGAAGGGGTTAAAAGCCAGAAAAGCAGAGATAAAACTAGCACCCTATCAACAACAGGGTGCTAACATGCAAATTGGCATGTTAGCACCCTTTTACTCTACGCTTCCCCTTGCATCTCTAATGAGATGCAAAGGAGGCGTTCCAGAGTAAAATAATAGGAGAAATGTCGCTAAGCGACATTTCTCCTATTTTCAAGAATATCGCTAACCCTGTTAGAGACAAAAAAAGCAGCGCTAACCTCGGTTAACGCTGCTTTTTTACGTCTGGTATTTTTCTGACTTAGCCATGATATCCTATGGAAGGAGGATATCATGGCTAAGTTTGTCTGTCCCTATCAACAAGCTAACGTGAGATTATCGCTGGGTTTCCAGCGATAATCTCACGTTAGCCAATTAGCGTGAGGATTTTTATCGCTATTGAGATAAGCATTGCTAATAGCACGCTATCTTAGCGATAAAAATCCACGCTAGCCGGCAATAATTATCCTAGCGCTAAGTGCGCTTAGCGATAATTATCGCCGTTTGTTGTTGATATGCCCCCAACTTAGTGCTTCCTTAGTTGAACATTTGGTTTACAATAAGGATAGTGTATCTATTAATTTGGATAGGCACAGTGACGGTCTTTTTTCTACTTCTGAACGGACATTACCTCCCAGAACGCTCTGCAGTACAATCAGAGAACTTGGTCTTGAAACCACACAGGTCATAACATCGTGAACAAAGAGACTTGTCCCTGGTGAACATTACAGCAATTCCAATATCGGATGGTATAGTTTGGGATAAAGTTTCTTATGATGTATATGGCCCCAATAAACATTTGAAAATTCCTCATTTTTTAAAAATCTCTTTAAATGATTTCATTACTCCAAGTACACTCTCTGATGATTGGGGCATTGAAACTGTGAATACTATGCTTACAGATTTAGAACTGTCTGCTGCATTTTCTTACAGGGAAATGTATGAAGATACAACTGAATACGATATCATGTTTTGTTACCAGCATTATGGGCATCATTCTTTGCACAGGTCAAGTGTATCATGCACTGCTAACATTTACCATCAATGGGAACATTGCCCAACATGACCAAAAGGTAGTTCTGTCGCATTCACACAGAAATTCGCATATTTCTCAGGGTTCAATACATCAGACCCTAAATCGTTTTATTACAAACTTGCAGATACTAATGCAACAGCTAAGAAAATTATTCTGACCAATACTAAGCTGATATTGTAAGCACCCTTTATCTCCCAACTGTCTATACAAAGTTTCAACTTTTGGAGAGACACTATAGACACAAAATCCGTCTGGGGGACAAGAGAGTGGTACGTTCATGCAACTGAGGCGTTATTTAGAGCTTGCCGCATACCATCACAGATGATTTTCCTGAACAGAACAGTGCAACAATCTATCTGTTATGGGTTTGCAAAAATCAAAGACCTGAAAACACTTGGGGGCATATCAACAAGGGCTTTATCTCTGCTTTTTTGGCTTTAAAAGGATTTCTTGTTAGGTCCCAAGAAACCACGTAGGAAAAACTTCTTGTATGCCATCTATAATGAGGTTTGGAAAGCCTCCCAACAGGAAGCCATGGAGAGACTTTGTGAAATCAACAGAATTAACCTAGAAAAGGCCTTGTTGTAAACAACGGCATAATCAAACTATCATCTCGCATATATTTACTGGGAAACATAGTGCCCTCAGCTATCAACATTATGGAACAAGATTTGTCTATTCTACAACATGGGCAAATTACTGCTACATGCTATTATGCTTCTAAGCTGTACGCTTCAATCATTGCATTCTGGCCACGTTCCATGGCGATACATTAAAGACACAAATCTGTTTTCAGTTTACAATCTGACCGACAGACAATTGACCATGGCGCGCACAGCTGCGAAATACACCATGCTGCTCCCTGACAAATTAGAGAAATTACCTTTTATTGTAGCAGAGTCACCGTCTACAGAATGATTAATCCATGGCTATATCACACTGCCAATGACAACATTCCAATTTCAGTACTGCCTAAAATATTACCCAGTGGGCATGTATGAAGCGTTGGTCAAAAGGTACATACGAGAGACCTGGAAGATGCTGTACACTTATAGGTGCAGGAATGAGGACAGGGACGTCTTTTTGAGTGGTTCAAACTATGAGTGGGTCTTTAGTGTGTAAAGAAGTATCATTGCATGGGGCATGCAATGCGTTCATAGCAAACTTGTCCTGCTTCCTGAAGGGATCCTCAGCTGCGGTAATTCATCCAGTTTTGAAGTCACTTTCGAAAGGGAGTTACTTAATGCTGAATCACCAAGACTGCTGTGGTATGACGCCCGGCATTGCTTATCTAGTGAACCTCAACTCCAGGGTTGTTTGTTGTAAGCAAATATTGTTTCCCCCGGCTTGCACAGTTAAGAAGCCACCACTGTGGCCTTAACTGAATGTATCCAACATAGAGTTTGATTCTCTGAGCAGACTGAAAGCCATGCGGTCTTTGATCTCCAGGTTGCAAGGTCTTCGTCAGAGACACAGGCGGTGGTTCGGACGAACGTCCCCGCGCCATTTGGGAGAAATGGTTCATCATATCTTTAACATGTCTGATACGCGGGCGATAGTACACTTATTTAAGAGCATTGAATCAGGCCTGCTAACCACTTTCAGACCATTTTCGGAGTAATTCCATCATTTATACACTCCGTACTTGGAAGCATTTTTTGAAGGGCGTCCTTTGGTCCTGCTTTCAGTAGTGGGCATCCTGATTTTAATCCTATTGCTTCGCAATGGATGCCAACATCACTCAAGACATAGAGAGGACACTGCTGGAGCGACGTTGTCGTGAGCGCTTGTTGTTCTTCACTGGTATACCTCGGCTTCGAGAATTGAATGAACATTGGTTCCTGTCTTTCCGATTGACCTGGCTTGACTGCATAGTACCAGTATTCTGCTGCCTATTTTGCGGATTTGAACGTGAGTTAGACCTCTGTCTGACATTTCTATCGGTTACGCCGCCGGACATAGATATGCTCCAGGCGTCTTTGCGGGCCCACGTGCACAGTTGTCCGCAGCGTATTCGCATGTTGATTATGGTGTTCCTAGAGCCTCCACGGGACGCTTCAGCTTCCATTGGAACGGAGACCAGTTCTACCACGGATGTACAGGCATCAGTATCAGGTGCACAAGCATCAGGCTCAAGTGCACAGGCATCAGGCTCAGGTACACAGGCATCTAATTCTTCCTAGATGGCTGCCGTGGGAACCAGAGATGACTACCTCTGTTGACTTGCTATCATACTGGAGGCACAAGGAGGACTGCCTCCTGCAGATGACATGTTCAGTGATGTTGTGTCTCCGGAGCAGGATTCCTAAACAATCTGGGCTCTCCTGTGCTGAGAACGGTGGGAAGTTTTTAAATATCTTCCAAATTGGAGGTCGCATTGACTTTGTTTTCAGCTTTCCTTTTTCTCTGCTCTATCTGAGCGTAGTGACTTTCAAGGTGCTCAGAGAACTATGCATTTATATAACTATAATGGACATATAAAGGACCTTTTTAGAACACTTTTAGGGAAATATGTTTTCTGCTATTATGAACAATATTTTAAAGACCTTTTTTAAGTTCTTTTAGTATGTTTTAAATATACATGCCTTCCATGCTTTATTATAGCATTTATTTTATCATTTTCTAGCTGACCTTGTTGACCGTTTGATGAGGAGTGGGTGTCATGTCCTTTACGTTAGTCCCATCATGTACAAATGAATTACAAATAGTTAGTCCCATCCACATGACAGAATGGCTCTACCTAGGTGACCTTTCACCTAGTAGCTTCCTTCTGTCTTTTCGACAACGGGCTCTTGGTATTCTACCTTAATCCCTATACCTGACATACATAAACATGTCCTCAGGCACAGCAGGTTTATTTTGTGTAAGGGTCAACACTTTTTTCCATCCATGGCCAACATCCATCTGTGCATGAGTATTTTGTTTGGAAAAGGATTAACAAGGGATTAGCTAATGTTTTCAAAACATATTGATTCTAGAAAACCCGCAGAGTGATAACTTTGGTATAAAAGACCCTCACTACCCCTTACAGCGAGAGAGGACAATTCCTTTCTGGCTGGACCGAGACTCTGCAGGCTGATTCTTCGAAAAGCAGAGACCTGACATCCCTTGCGGGGTGCCATCCTCGAGCCAGAGACGGGGTCCTTCATTCAGAACCAACAGGTGAGGGGTTAGTATTTCCCTGGGTGTTTCCGTTTGGCTCCATTAGGATGTATCCTTTCTTTTATGTACACAGGCTTCACCCACATATCTAGGCTAGGTACATTTAGGTAGGCTACGCTTAGTAGGAGGTCGTAAATGCTATTGTTTTATATAATTATTAATGTTATTAGTAATATGATAGAAATGTATCTGCTATTTACTATTGGTTCTAGCGATCAATTTTGTCTGTTCCTGTCTTTTGATTGTCGTAGCTAACATGTTTCATACTATTGAAACCGTCCCAATCGTCATTCTATGTATTCCTGAGAAAAGCAAGCACAAGTGACCGAGCGAAAGATACCGTATCGTTTCCACGATACCGGAGGAATCAGGGTTGTCATGTTCAGTGATTGCCAGAAACTACACACACCGCTGTAGAACACAGGGGATGGTAGTGGCACCAAAGAGCTAGCTGGTCTAACGGCTGACTCATCCTGTGGGGGTGTCCAGAGTCTGTCTGCACAACAAGTCCTCAGTTTAGGTCATCCAAAACGCGCAGGTCCTGGGGGTCCTAGAAACTACATGACAGTTGCAGTACTTTTATCTTTGAACTTGCTGTAAATAAAGAGTAAAGAAAGTAATACATAATACTCGCCTCCGCGTCCTAATAGAATTGAAACTTTCCTTCATGCTAACTAGGAAATTTTTCATTTCCATTGGCAGCCCCTGTCAGTTGATTAACTTGTGTTCTACTGCAGCCTCCCAGAGTGTTCTAAAGAACAACTAGAGTGCTACCAGTCTTAGTCATGACAAAAGTACGGCACACCAGAAGTCATCTTTATAGAATCAAGCTGTTAAAGCATAAAGCATTTCATTTAAATGGAATCAAAATGAGGGGGTTCACTTTGTCATAGAAATTAAGGTTAGTTCTATAAGAAACAAAATTAGGACACATTTTGAGTGAGTTCTCAAATATCTTCCTCTTCTATTTCATTAAAATATAATGACATGCAGGCTGAAACATGCACTTCCAACACCACCAGCAGACTGCCAGTTACCTCACTGGTGAACAGCAGTTTACTGCAGTATTCTGGTTAGCAACTAGAGGGCAGATTTACAATAACTGGCGCATCCCTGCATATCAACAGGGATGCGCCAGTTATTGTGCGTCACGGCTCCGCCACCATTTACAATGCGGCGCACCATGGGGCAAAAATGGACAGATGCATGACGCATCTGCTGCCGTAAAGGTGGCGCACTGCTGGAGCTGCGTCGCAAGCGCGACGCAGCTTCAGCAAGGCTTGGGAGTGCCCTATCTTTAAAATGCTGCATCAATCCTTACGCCTGCTTCAAGCAGGCGCAGGGCTTTGAAGCAGCATGGCCTTAAAAGTGGCTGAGTGAAATCTTGTAGATTTCACTCAGCCACTTTTAGGAGGCGTTCCTGCGCCGGAACGCCCCCCCCCGCGCCAGAACGCCTACATGTGGCGCAGGGCTTTACAACGTGACGCGTCTCCCAGATGTGTCACGTTGTAAGTACCCTGCACCATGGCGCAGGCTTTGCGCCGCCGCTGGGTCACAAAAGTGACGCAACGGCGGCGTAAAAGAGGCGCAGGGGGCTTGTAAATCTGCCCATAGAATGCTAACATTCTGAATGCCATCTTGATGGTTTTGCACTGGAAAACTGAAAGCATTTTTTAATAAGGAGACTGACGTATGTGAGGAAATTAGGGCGCTTCATAACATGAAGGTCTCCCAAGATGGCCACCAGAGAAAAAAGAGACCAAATATTGCACAAATGTCACCCAAATGTAGCCCAATTGTAGCACAATGACAGCAAGGTGTAAAATACCTAATTATTATTAATTGTTTTTGCAGTTTTATATAGTGGGGACTTGACCCAAAGATATTGGAATTCTTTACATGTGCATCAGTTACATTACACAAGGACACATTCATTTTTGTTTTATGCATGGGGAGATTAAGTGATTTGTTCAGAATCACAGGATGTTGAGCTGACACCAGAATTCAAACCAAGTTCCCCAGTTGCAATGTTGTCAGCTCAGGCCATAATGCCACATCCTCTCTCAAGTGCAACAAATATTAAGTGATTTTGTGGATAAAAAAGTATAAATATAGCAAATAATTTTTAAGCGTTTTATCACTGTCTGAACACTCAGAAAATATGTCCTCATTTTACTTTTTTAGGGCACTAACCATAATTTCTTTGGGGAAAAGGACCCTTTTAATTTTTAGGTCTCGAGACATCTAGTAATCGATATGCATGGTGAAAGTCAGCCTATTGCTGGGTAATTTTGCGCCGCTTTTTATTTGTTAACTTTTGAATTTTTTTTGTTATCAGGCTTATTATTATATAACTTCAGTCTCCTTACTCTTACACAGCTAATTTATTAATTTTTTTTAAATGGGGCGCATATACATGCGCGCACAACCGTATATTATGCGCACGCGCCAAAATGCGCAAATGCTTGTTTTCCTTGTGATCCCGGAAGCTGGCGCAAACCTTTTTTTATTTTTATCTATTTACTTTTCTTTACTAATGACGGCACACGCGCTTAGACTTTGGACATCTTAAGCTAAGGCGCTGGTGTCGCAATAGCTTTAAAAGTAAAGAAATCAAAAAATCTTTACTTTTACAGCAATCATGGCACCCGCCCATTAGCTTAAGATGTTCAAAGTCTAAGCGCGGGTGCTGTCATTATAAAAGACGGTGCATGGGCAGGGAACAAGTCTTTTGGTGCCTCTATCTCTCCTGGTCGTCACAGGAACAAGTCGGCCGCGACCATCACAACACAATGCTCCTGGCACTTGGCCCTCTTATGACGTTGTGCTGTACACCGCAGTGGATGATTTTTGAGAAGGTGTTGGAGCCCAAGTCTGGCATGTGGCATATGCCATGACATATGCCACAGCATGCCACATTTTGCGGATATGTTGTTTGAGGTATAATTGTGTTATAAAACCCCCAGAAGTGCTAGTGGAATATTTTCAAGATATATCTTCCATCTGGGTTAAATTAAAAAAAACATGATAAAAATTTCCAAATACATAAGCTCTGGGGCTTGAACCCTTGTCAAAAGTCATGTGTTGCCCCTGTTATTTACCACTGTACCATCTGCTTTGCTTTGCTACCCTACCACTCTGTAAATCTGAGGCAGTGCTCTGGGGTTAGATGTGTTGTGGCACTCCTAATTATATCACCGGAGCTGTCTTTTCCTTTTAACTGACTGCTTGTCACGCTGTGAGCCAGCGCGCTGTGCAATTTTTAATCTCTGTTCTCGCACTGACTGTTAGCGTTTGCAGCGCTATTGTGTGTATATTTTTAAATAGTATAGGCTGTATCTGTTCCGCATTTGATTGTGGTTTCCTACTGACCCTTTCTCTGTTTCTGTACCTGAGGCGGAAAGCCGGGTGCATTCTCTCGCTTTCTTTCTTCTTTTTCTCCGGTTTTTCTCCGCGTGTGCTGGGTGGCAACAGCGCCGCGGGGGGGACTTTGCTTCGTTTTTGGTTTCCCAATCATTTTCCCAGTCTGGCATATGAGGTGCCGCTGGGTATCTGGAGGATAGAAACGGGGGCCATCTTGGGAGGAGTCTTTGCACGCCGGTCGGCGGACCAGCGTTGCGGCTCTCCTTCCACACACCCGGCACGACTATAAGTTGAGCTTTACCTCGCGCTGGGTTAGTTCGTCCTACCCTACCACGCTGTAAATCTGAGGCAGTGCTCTGGGGTTAGATGTGTTGTGGCACTCCTAATTATATCACCGGAGCTGTCTTTTCCTTTTAACTGACTGCTTGTCACGCTGTGAGCCAGAGCGCTGTGCAATTTTTAATCTCTGTTCTCGCACTGACTGTTAGCGTTTGCAGCGCTATTGTGTGTATATTTTTAAATATTATAGGCTGTATCTGTTCCGCATTTGATTGTGGTTTCCTACTGACCCTTTCTCTGTTTCTGTACCTGAGGCGGAAAGCCGGGTGCATTCTCTCGCTTTCTTTCTTCTTTTTCTCCGGTTTTTCTCCGCGTGTGCTGGGTGGCAACAGCGCCGCGGGGGGGACTTTGCTTCGTTTTTGGTTTCCCAATCATTTTTCCAGTCTGGCATATGAGGTGCCGCTGGGTATCTGGAGGATAGAAACGGGGGCCATCTTGGGAGGAGTCTTTGCACGCCGGTCGGCGGACCAGCGTTGCGGCTCTCCTTCCACACACCCGGCACGACTATAAATTAGAGGTGGTTGTGTTTTCCGTGCAGCGGATGCGCCTGGTGGGCGCGCCTCTTTCGCACCGAAGGAGCGCCTAAGGAAAGCCCGTCTGCGCCCGTCAGCGTCCCGGAGTGCGGACGGTTGCGGACTGAGGCATATACTCTGTGGGTGTATTCTGCCTCCTGACATCATGCGTCTCTATTCCTCTGCGGAACTCCTCTCATTGCGTGGCAAGGCGGATAACTGCCGCTGCGTCTTTCCTGGTAGCAGGGCACTTAAGAGGAGCTGCCCCGGATGTGGTTGGCGTTTGAATGGACTCAATGCAGTTACCCCAGAAATTTTGCCCACACACCACCCATGCTCTCTCCTTAATACCAGGTCTCTTAGCAGACACTCTTTGGATATCTACAATCTGCTATCTGAGTCTACACCGCTCTGTCTCTTTTTAACAGAGACCTGGCTGGGGGAGAGCTCTGGCCCTGATCTGGCTAATGCTGTCCCTATTGACTATACCATCATCAGGTCAGACAGGGCTGCTGGCAGAGGTGGTGGGGTGGCTATGGTGGTTAACAAGCGTTTTCCTTGTATGACTTTTCCGACTGAAAATATCACGGGATGTGAGTCCCTCGGTTTCACTCTTTCTTTGTCCCCTCACCAGGCCTGTGTTGGCCTTTTAATATATAGAGCTGCGGGACCGTTAGGTCTTTTTTTTGAGGAATTGCAGGCTGTACTTTCTGTACTCTGCTTAAAATCCGAACACTGCATACTGCTGGGAGAGTTTAATCTCCACATGGATATGCGCAGTGATTCAGATGTTGTAAAACTGTTGGATATCACAGCCCCTCTGGGTTTATCACCGTACATCTTTTCCCCCACACACAACAAGGGTCATACCTTAGACCAAGTTTTTTCCACCACAATGATTAACACGCTTTCCCCTGCCCCGGTACTGTAGTCCGACCACTACTTAATACATTTTCATATCCTCAGTACCACTAAGACTGCCATTAGACCGATGGAGGCCTTGGGAGGGACGACACGGGCTTTTCACCGGGTGTCCTCTGAAATGCTGACGCATGCTCTGTCTCTCTATCCTTGTCAGATATCCGGTAGTTTAGAGTAGGATCTGGAGTTGCTACAGAGGTGGCTTGTAGATAGATTTGAGGAGCTAGCTCCGGGGAAAATGTACAGCAAATTCTGCCGGCGCGCTTCTGCCCCTTGGTTTACTCCCTCTCTAGTGAGATGCGACGAGAGTGCAAGAAAGCCGAAAGGGCATGGCGTCGCCTTTATGATCCTGTGGACAAAACTAAATATAAGGTAGCTATTAGGCTTTATCACAGCCACATTATGGCTGAAAAAAAAGCCTATTTTGAAAGGAGGATTGACGATGCTGAGAATACTAGTAAAGAAATTGTTCGCATTGTAAAGGAGTTCGTCTCCCCTACTTCGATCTTATCCTCTCATTCCCATACTGAAATCTGGGTTGATCAGCTCGCAATCTTCTTTACCACTAAAATTAAAACCATTCAGGATACTTTTTCCCCTATGTCTCCCGTGTCGACACCTGAGACCAGGCCGGCCCTGCTTCCATCTGGGGTGGTTGAAGGTCCTTCTCTCTCTGAAATTTCACCTCTATCTTTTTCCGCCTCACTTGATCTCCTCACTCAGTTGAAATCCGGCTCCCCGCAGGACCCTTGCCCTGCGAAATGTCTTGGGCGAGTAGCACCTGCCTTAAACCCCTTGCTTAACCCGGTGCTCAATATGTCCCTGAGCACAGGAGTTGTCCCCCAAACTTGGAAACACGCTCTGATCCTGCCGTTAGTCAAGAAGCATAATCTGGACCCACTAATTCATTCCAATTACAGGCCTATCTCCCTCCTCCCTGCTCTGGCAAAGGTTGTTGAGAAGCATGTGCATGCCTCCCTTTCCATCTTTACTGAGAGCAATAATATCTTGCACAATACTCAATCGGGCTTTCGTGCAAATATGAGCACGGAGACCGCTCTTCTTGAAATCACTGATGCCATCAGGGATGTACTTGACACCGGAGGAAAGGCCATCCTAGTAATGTTGGATCTGTCGGCGGCCTTTGACACCGTCCCCCACGACGGTCTCCTCTTAAGACTCCAGGAGATTGGTCTGCGGGGTACGGTGTTGAACTGGTTTAAGTCTATTTCTGACCGGCCGCCGGCAAACGGTCTGGGCCCCACCTTTTTCCACTGGAGGTTGGGGTACCTCAGGGTTCCATCTTAAGCCCCACCCTTTTTAATATCTATATGGCTCCTCTGGCGGCAGTGGTGGAATCGTTTGGAGCCCAGATTATATCCTATGCTGATGACACCCAGCTTCTCTTTACTTGTGCTAAGGGCTCTGACTTTGACGGCCTTCGGATCAGACATTGTTTGGGGGCTGTTTTTGACTGGTTTCAACAGCACAGTCTTAAATGTAACTCCGATAAATCGGAACTGCTCTTTTTTGGGTGTTCCCCTGACCCTAGATGGAAGGCTTGGTGGCCTCCTGATATGTTTCCACCGGCAGATGTCTCATCCAAAGCTAAAAATCTTGGTGTTCTGATTGATGATGGTCTTTCTTTCCGATCTCAGATCCTCGGGCTTGCGGGAAAATGTTTTGGCATCTTAAAGATGCTGCGCAAGTTTCTTCCGCTGCTGTCTCTGCAGCATAGAAAGATTATTGTGCTTGCCCTGATAGGCTCTCGCCTTGATTATGCGAATGTGCTCTATCTGGACTCCCAAAATTTCTTCTTTCACGTCTGCAGATTGTGCAGAATTCCGTTGCTAGAGCCATTTATGGTCTTCAGCGGAGACCTAGAGCTTCTGACCTACTAAAAAATCTGCATTGGCTCCCTATGTCTAAAAGGGTTACCTTTAAGGCATTAACTCTTGCCTTTAAGGCACTCCATCAGGTAGGGCCCAAATACATCAGGAAGCGCTTGGCTTTTTATGTTCCTAGCAGAACTTTGAGATCTTCATTTCTGTCCATGGCTTCTGTCCCTTCAATTAGATTGACTAGAATTGGAGGTCGCTCCTTTCGCTTTCTGACACCTAAATGCTGGAATTCTTTGCCTGTCTCCTTGAGGAAGATCAATAATTTATTGACTTTCAGGAAGGAGCTGAAATCTTGGCTCTTTGCCCAGTAACCCTCTGTCCACTTCCATCTGCCCTGGCCTCACTTCTCGGGTTTTTGCTAAAGCGCCGGGACACTTTTCGGAGTAGCCGTGCGCTATAAAAGATCCGAATTAACATAACATAACATAACATAACATATGTGAGCCCAAAGCCTTTTTGTCATGGAAAAAGTGTGCTGGTTCTTCTTCTATTTCCATGTTGTTTTTCTTTCACTTGTCACAAATCCACTCTTGATTTTCATGCTTTATACACAAATTGCCTTTCCTTTCTCTCACTTTGGCACTTAGCCCTTGCATTTCTTCTTCTTACACAACTATTCCCATAGTCTCATTCCACAAATTAAGGGATTTCTTTCATAGCAAACCTTGCCCCCCTTCCACGTGCCACAGCATGTCACAAATGTCTGACATGCACTGGCTTGACTAAAAAGGCCACAAATCTCCCAGACACTGCTAGGGGTGATTTACAAAAGGGAATCTTTCATTTGGGTAAAATAGAAAAAAATAGCAAAGAATATAAAAATCGATTTTCTCCAGCTGGGCTTTGAACCCTTGTCAAAATGCATTCATAGCCCCTGTTACCTACCTCTGTACCATCTGTTCTGCATAGATTTTTTATGCCCAAAGCCTTTGTGTCTTGGAAAAAGGTGATGTCCTTCTTCTGTTTCCATGCCGTTTTTCTTTTTACATGCCACAAATCTACACTTGATTTTTGTTATTTATAAACAAAGAGCCCTTCCTTCCTCTCACTCTGGCACTTGGCCCATGCATTTCTTTTTCTTACACAACCATTCCCAAAGTCTCATTCCAAAAATTAAGGGATTTTTTTCATAGCAAACCTTGCCCCCTTCCACGTGCCACAGTATGTTACACATGTCTGACATGCACTGGCTTGACTAAAAAGGCCACAAATCTCCCAGACATTGCTAGGGGTGATTTACAAAAGGGCATCTTTCATTTGGGTAAAATAGAAATATTAAAGAAAAGAATATAAAAATCGATTTCCCCCAGCTGGGGTTTGAACCCTTGTCAAAAAGCATTCATAGCCCCTGTTACCTACCACTGTACCATCTGTTCTGGATAGATTTGCTTTGCCCAAAGCCTTTGTGTCTTTGAAAAAGGGTGATGTCCTTCTTCTGTTTCAATGCCGTTTTTCTTTTTACATGCCACAAATCTACACTTGATTTTCATTATTCATAAACAAAAAGCCCTTCCTTCCTCTCACTCTGGCACTTGGCCCATGCATTTCTTTTTCTTACACAACCATTCCCAAAGTCTCATTCCACAAATTAAGGGATTTCTTTCATAGCAACCCTTGCCCCCCTTCCACGTGCCACAGCATGTCACAAATGTCTGACATGCACTGGCTTGACTAAAAAGGCCACAAATCTCCCAGACACTGTTAGGGGTGATTTACAAAAGGGCATCTTTCATTTGGGTAAAATAGAAAAAAAATAGAAAGGAATATAAAAATCGATTTTCCCCAGCTGGGGTTTGAACCCATGTCAAAAAGCATTCGCAGCCCCTGTTACCTACCACTGTACCATCTGTTCTGCATAGATTTTATGTGCGCAAAGCCTATGTGTCATAGAAAAACAGTGATGTCCTTCTGTGTCTCTGCTGTTTATCTTTTTACATGCCACAAATCTACACTTCATTTTCTGTATTTTATAAACAAAGAGCCCCTCTTTTCTCTCACTCTGGCACTTGGCCCATGCATTTCTTGTTCTTACACAACCATTCCCAAAGTTTCATTCCACAAATTAAGGGATTTCTTTCATAGCAAACCTTGCACCCCTTCCACATGCGACAGCATGACACAGATGTCTGGTATGCACTGCTTGACGAAAGAGGCCACAAATCTCCCAGACACTGCTAGGCGAGGATTTACAAAGTGACAGCTTTTTTTTATAAGTTTATTTATTATTTTCATATTGCTTACAACATTGCATGTTCATTCACTGTGATCATGGAAATCTAGTAAGGATAAAGACAAGTATAATTTGCAAAACAAGTGTACTCAAGCGTGCAACGCACCAATGTCTCAGGGTAGCTTATATATCATAAATTGTGATATCAACATCTGACCAACCCAGACCAGCGGGCTCTCCCTCACTGTCCGGCCCGCACTTTCCTTGACATAATAAACACAACAATTGAGTAGTTGGGTGGAACATGAATTGCCCCCACCCTAGTGGGGACTATCCCAGCAGGCTGTTGTGAAATAGGGGCGGCACTAATCTCCTATAAGTAATTTTTAAGAGGCTCCCAAATTTCATTTTGCCTGGATGCAGAGGGTCGGGTTGTAGCATGAAGGTCACAATTAGTATTACAGTATGTGAGGCAATTGAGCCAATCTTTCACTGTGGGGAAGGCCCTGCTTCCCCATTTGAGAGCTATTTCCCTCTTTGCGAGCAAAATGGCAATGGACGCAACTTCTTCGAGAGAACCCCCACATAGCCCAACAAGGCGACCTGAGGTGTACGGACCATTTCAAGGTGGGTCATTTGTGTTATTAATCTGGAAATGGATCTCCAGAAGTCCCCAATCTTAGCGCAGTTCCAAGTCAGGTGGGCAGAATCGGCTTGTGGGCCATCGCACTTAGGACAAAAGTGTGTGGTCGATTGGGATCAATGGAGTGAACGTTCGCTGGGGTCATATAGACCCTCCACAAATATTTGAATTGTATAAGCTTAGGTCTGCTGTTTTAGGAGACCTCTTTCATTTGTGGGCAACAAAAGGATCAGTGAGAGTCTTGAATTGGGTGCACAAGGTCTTGCTCTCATGCCTCCTGTATCTTGGTCTTCCTGCTAGGGACTAATGACATACATGCTTTGTATAGCTTCAAGGTTAGGTGTTCTCCCCCGGAACTTGTGATTAAGAGAGTAAGCGAGGGAAGGACTCGGGCTCCAATGGGTACTCCAGAACCTTAGCTCCGATCGCCCTCGATATCTGGCTAAATACAAATTGTTCCATGAATGTTGCCTCACTGAACCTCCCCCCCCCCTGTGCTAGAAAAAACATAGCCCCCTGGAAACAGATCCCCAATTTTATTTATTGAATATGTAGTGAGTGTACGCTGTGCCAGTTTTTCTTCTGTAATGGTGATCCAGGGGTTAGTATTGACAGGGATCTCCGATGAGTATAGAGTGCCACCTCCAGTCACTTTCGTCAACTTATGCCAGGCCCAGTGCAAACTGTTTGGATATCCCTAGAATCCCTGGCAAAGCCCCACTGCAGCACCGTACAAAGGGGCGCCGGGGGCACCAGGTCAGGCTGAGGTCTAGTGTAGGGGATACGCGCGTCCGGGTGATACCAGGAGTGTGCGAAACTGCACTGAACAACAAAATAGTAGATCTGAAGATTGGGGAGCCCAAAACCACCTCTCTCATATGGTAAGGACATGGTGTCCCAGCTAACTCTAGGTCTTCCACCCTTCCAGACCAATCTGATGAGATAAGAACACAAAGTGCATAAAAAAGTGTTGGGGAGCAGGATAGAAATGTTGTGAAACAGATACAAAAACCTTGGGAGGACAATCATCTTCACAAGTGCAACTCGACCAGCAAGGGAAGGCTGGAGTCTCAACCAACGCTCGACCTGCCGCTCCAAGTTATGCACCACAGGGCTGCAGTTTAGTCTAATAATTTGCTTGGTTTCTCTGTGGCTCTAAATAGCCAAATATTTGGCCGACTCCTCACACCACGTCAGCGGGAACTCACATTCCCAATGAACAGTGCTCGGCGCCAGGGGGTAAATGTAGGATTTTCCCCAATTTATACCCAGCCCTGAAAAAACACCAAACCGGATAATTTCTCTGACGAGTGGTTCCAAATTTCCCTGGGGGTTTCGGACATATAGGATGATATCATCCGCATATAGGGAAATTAGTAGAGGACCCGTAATGAACTGGTGACCTCTGTGCAGTTGTCTTTGCTGGAAATGGTGAACCAGAGGGTCCAGCGCCAATATGAAGACCAGCGGGGAGAGCGGACAACCCTGTCTGGTGTCGCGAGTGAGAGCGAACGAAGGGGACAGTGTGCCATTGAATCAAAGCCTAGCGGTAGGCGCGGTGTAAAGCAACAAAGTTAGGTCAATTAATCCCTTAGAGATACCCAACTTTCTCATCACTGCTAAGAAAGGCCTTTTCGGTATCGAGTAGGACAGGAGCCACAGGGACCTCCGGAGCGATCCTATGTATTACTGCAAATAATGTGCGCAGGTTTAAAGCAGTCGACCTATGGGAGACAAAGCCCGACTGAGTCGGGGAGATAATGCGGTCCAGCAACAAGGCCAATCTTAGCGCAATAATTTTAGTCAAAATTTTGTAGTCGTGTTTTAAAAGTGATAACGGCCTGTAAGAGCCTTATAGAAGCGGATCGTTCCCGGCTTTTGGAAGGAGGATTATTACAGCCTCACTCAAAGTGGGGGGAAGTTCCTTGCATTCAAGTGCTTCATTATAAACCTCTAATAGGTAGGGCGTTAATAAGTTCTTATAGGTTTTATAAAAGATACCAGTAAAACCGTCCAGGCCTGGGGCCATCCAGCCATTCATGGCATCTATGGCGCTACTAATTTCCTTGGCGGAGAATGGCTCGGCCAGAAACTGCTGCATAAACGTCTTGAGCCACACCATAGCAATCTCTACAAGGTAGCCATTACGGTCTCCCTTGCTATGCGTCACCGGTCTTGCATATAATATGGAATAATATGCTAAAAATTAATCTTGGATATCTGGGGTATCGGTTAGGGTATGTCCGGTTGAGGAACAGATGCAGGTGATGTATGAACGCCTGGCCGAGGGTCTCAGTAGCTGCGCCAACGTGCTCCCACGTCTGTCACTCTCCCTGCTTCTCTGAACACCGTCAAGAGTGTTAGTCGGTGGCTGAGCCGAGAGGGGTCAGGCCTTGCACCCTGATCTCTATCTAGCATATCTAATTGCTTCTCAATATGCGCAATCGTACCACGCAAATCATTTACAACCCCAGAATGCTTAGAGATGCATACTCCACGCATAAATGCTTTAAATGCCTCCCAGAGTATGGCCCACGAGCTCGCTGATCCTTTATTCAGTTCAAAGAATTCAACTATAGCTTCCCAAAGTATGGAACTAAACACTTCATCCCTCAGTGCCTGCCTGGGGAATCTCCACATCCTCTCACAGCCCGCTGGTCTAGGAACGCATACTTGCAATACCACTGGGGAGTGGTCAGAATATGTGCTAGGGAGATGCTGGGATGCCCTATACCACGTTGCCAAATTGGGGGAGACAAGCCAATAATCGAATCTGGTCCAAGTACCATATTGTGCGGCGTAATGGGTGTACGCAGCATCTCCCGGGTTGCGCTGATTCCACACATCCACCAGGCCAACAGAATCGCACATATCCAGCAAATCGTGGCATGCGCGGGGTTTGATGTCCGACGAGTTGGACGTACTATCTTGCGCAGGGTCCAACAGGAGATTAAAATCTCCGCCCATGCATATACATTCTGCATCTAATCGTAGGAGCTGTGTGTGAAGGCCTTGGAAGATCTCTGGGCTATCCACATTAGGCACGTATACGCAGATGAATGCCATACGGTGTCCCATCAAGTGACCCTCCACCATTGTGTAGCGACCCTCATTATCAATGAGTGCTTTTAAAAAATGGAAGGGCAGACGTTTATGAATCAAGACAGCCTTGCCCCGAGCATATGTGCTATACCCTGCAAAGTAGTGATGCAGTCCCCAGCCCGACTTGAAAATGCTGGTGGCAGCTTTGGGCCGGTGTGTTTCCTGTAAGAGTGCAATGTCCACCCTGTGACGCTGTAAATAATGCAAGACCTGCTTCTCCTTCCCAGGTGATCAGTGTCAGATCTGAAAATGTTGACAACCTATCCCGCTCCGACATCCCAACATAGTAACAGTCATTTGAAGTCTGCGTCGCAGTTTTAGCATACCATGCTGCAGTGAATAAAAAAGGTTAGAAATAATGGTAATCCAAAAATGCTGACAATCCGTCCTAACTCCCCCCACCCATCCCTGCATACCCTTTCGCAGGGAATACCCCC
This sequence comes from Triturus cristatus, assembly GCF_964204655.1. Lineage (NCBI taxonomy): Eukaryota > Metazoa > Chordata > Amphibia > Caudata > Salamandridae > Triturus > Triturus cristatus. The sequence continues at coordinate 1,196,118,240 of NC_140582.1, read as the reverse complement.
AGTTAACACGTGAAGACATGCATCATGTAAACACCCTAGCAAATAAAGAAGGAGTAAAACTAGATATATTTCCACAATTGAAACAAACGCAACGTGATCAACACTTGGGGTGTGGCAACACCATGCTAGTTACCCAACTTTGTAACGGTCATTAGAGTCACATTGTTCGCCCAAAAATAAAAGGTCACTCAAAACTTTAGCTGCAGCTCTTCAGTGCAGGCTGCACTGATTATTCATTGGAGAATCAGTCCATGCTGGCCACCGACCCACTGTTATGGGTGGAGGCCCTGGATGTGTCCTTGTGGCTGCTGCTTCCTTTATAGTCCCTACAAAATTCTTGCACCACAGTGAGGGTATCAAATATGTGAGAAAGACCCTCAACATCCACTCGGAGGCAAGCTGGATATAACATGCCATATCGAAGACCCAGATTGCGCAGTGTTGCTTTCACGCTGGTGTACTTTCGCCTGGCCTCCTGCACCATGATAGTAAAGTCCGGAAACAGCCCCAAAGTTGAACCTTGCCAGGATATGGTACCCAGCTCTCTCACCAGCCTTAGCACTGTATCTCTGTCTCAGAAATATAAAAGGCGGGCCATGATGGGCCTAGGTGGGCAGCCCAGGTTGGGGTGGGTGCCAAGTGAGCGATGAGCTCTTTCTACAAGAAAAGTGGAGGTGAAGGCCTCTTTACCAAAGATGTCTGTAAGCAGGGTTTCCACGAATAGGTCCATACGCCCTGTGATGGCCTATTCAGGGACACCTAAAATGCGGACGTTATTGCGCCTACTGCGCACCTCCAAATCCTCTTTCTTTATGGCGACGTCTTTGAGAATCTTTTCCATGCAGTCTAGGCACTTGGTGGATTGTGCCATGCCATCGTCTAGGTCCGACACCCTACTCTCTGCAGTATCTAGGGGCTTCTCATGTCTGTCCAATTTAGCGCCTATAGTGTCCAAGCGTTTTTCGAGGGTGTTGAAGGGGCCATCGAGGGCCTTGAAGCCTGCTCTCATTTCAAGGAGCAGTACTCCCGACACTGCAGTGGTATCGCTAAGATTGTCTTCCTCTGAACCCCCCCTCGGCCATGTTACCACCAGACTCCACAGACTGCTCAGCAGGCTTGCCAAATTGGAGTATCCATTGTTTGAGGTCTTTACGCGCCATTGCGTCCCCGCAAGGCTAGTTGTTTGCCAACCTGCCCTCGGGACACAACCGGAGCCTTCAGCCGCCAAAATGTTGTGTAAACCTGGCCCACTGTGACCCAATTTCCTTCTCGGGCCCCACAACAGACAGCCCAGCATGGCAGGGTATCAGACAACCACTTAAGGGTCACAAGGCTCTGAAACAACCTACACGGCACCTTACAAGTACAGTCTCACCGCAATTTGAGGCCAGAATTATGTGCAGCTGCTTAAGGCTGGATCAAGGAGCATCGGTGGGCAGGAACTTCACCACCACAATGCTAGGCCAGAGTTGCGCACTTCATTGTTTATCGCTGTTATAGAAAACATCACTCGGCAGGCACAAGCACAGCCCGGCAGGCACAACCCCCGCTGCCCACCCGGTTGGCCCGAACAGCCGGATGGCTGGCCCCCAGTCTCACCCGCGGTCCCTCTCACTGCGGGGCCTCCGGGAGCAGGACGGGCTGGAATGCAGTTGTAGGTGCAGGAGGGGGTTGAAAGCAGGGGGAGGGCCGCAAGCACAGCACGCTCACCTAATAGCCAGCGGGGCCCAACTGATCGATTCTCCGTCAAGTAAAGCTGCCGGAGTGCCGCGAACCGTCGCTGTATTTCACGCGGCCAAACCTCCGACTGCGTCCTGCTCCCTACTCCAGCACATTCCTCGCGCTCCCAAAGGCCTCCGCATGCGATATTTCAGGCCCTCAGTCGCCCTGGACTGCTCCAACTCATGTGGGCACTTTTATGAATTTAGGCCAGTCGTCCTGCACTGAAGCGGCCAGGATGGAAGGCAGGATGGGCTCGGATGTTGGGATTGCTGGTGGAGCCTCAGCGCTGCGCAGCCATCTTGGTCAGCAGCCTGGCCACACCTTACAAAGTGACAGCTTTCATTTGTGCAAATTAGAAAACAAATTGAAAAGAATATTAAAATCTATTTTTTTCAGGTGGGGTTTGAAGCCTTGTCAAAGAGTACTCATGATCCTTCTGAGTTACCACTGTACCATCTGTTTTGTTGGGCTTTTGTTACCCAAAGTCTTTTTATCCTAAAAACAGTGTGCTGGTTCTTCGTCTATTTTCATGCTATTTTGCTTTTACATGCCACAAATCCACACTTGCTTTTCATACTTCATAAACAAATGTCCTTCCTTTCTTTCACTCTGGCACTTGCCCCATGCATCTCCTTTTCTTACACAACCATCTCCAAATTCTCATTCCACAAATTAGGGATTAATTTCATAGCAAACCTTGCCCCTCTTCCACATGCCACAGCATGTAAAAAAATGTCTGACGTGCACTGGCTACACTAAAAAGGCCACAAATCTTCCTAGACACTACTTTGGGGGATTTACAAAGGGACATCTTTCATTTCGGTAAAATAGAAAAATTAAGGGAAATATTATAAAACCAAATTTCTCCTGGTGGGGTTTGAACCCTTGTAAGAAAAATATGCTTTTCCCTCAGTAATGACCAGTGCACCATCTATAACCATGATGAAGTATACGACACACAATTGTTTTTACACCACACTTTTTCTTCTTCCCATGTGCCACAGCATGTCACACATTTTTTACATGGATTGGCATGACTTAGGGGGCTCTTGAGAGCCAACGAACAAGATGGCCGCACTGCAGTGAGGCTCAGTTAGCCCAGTACCATATATCGCCAGAATCTTCCTTCCTAAAGTGGCGAAAAAACTGCCTTTAAACATGTTGTGCCCAACGCGACTCACCAGGGAGCTGATGAGACGAGTGCGGACTCGCTGACACCGTCTAAGTGAGCACACGCAGCGCATTCCTGTTTTGCAGCCTACGGCTGTTCAAGATGGCGGCAACGGGATTGAGCTAACCGGGTCTGCATCGCCTGGCCCTAGTGTACGGAATTGCCGTGGATTGACCCCGGCTGCACCACTGCCAGAAACCAGGAGTTGCCTAATGCGAAGCTACACTATGGGGAGAGGGTCGCCCTCTGAGTGAGATTGGGACCGGCTGAGGAAGGCTTGCGCCGACGCTAAGGCTGAGCCGGGCTGAGCCCACGCTGCTACCCCTGAGCGACCTTGGGCCTCGGCCGAGGTGATGGGCCGCTTTGATGTGAGTTGTGAGATTGCTGATGAGGCTGGCTCCCCGATCCCCATACGTACTCACCTGGGGGCTGAAGGGGTCGAGAGGAGAACCCTGTTGAGATGCGCTGCTAGAAGGGCACTGATAGACCTGTGCAACCTGTACAGTGCCGGGAGGCGGCGCATGAAATGGTGAGACCTTGATCCTGGAGCGCAGAGCAGCCTTGCTGCCTTGTAATACTCGGTTAGACAGGCTGAAGTTGACATTACCTGCAAAATCCCAAGCAAGACAAGCTGCTTTTTGTGGGCCCGGGCCCTCTTCAGCAACACAAGAATCAGGGTGGATGGTGAAGAGTTGGGCCGTGGCAGAGCCAGGGCTCGCTTAAAATAACTGCACAAAGGCACAAACTGGCCTGTATAACTGCCCGAAGGCACAAACTGGCGCCTGTTGACCTGAGTGGGGTCTGCACACCCTGAGGGACAAGCGGAGCTAGCCGCTGCATCCTGATCTTCCTGAGAGGCATACCGTGTCCGCCCATACCACGCAGAGGGGAGAATCATGGGTCTAATGGATGGCAAACAGGCCAAACTCCAAATCCCGGCCTGGAAAAGCACTACCAATACCGCTGAAGACACACACATGCCGGGAAGAGGAAAGCACAGCATCAACTACCCCACAAGATACAGATATAAAAGAACTTCTCCTCATGATGTGCCAAAGCCTCACTTCCATCAAGTCCAAAATGGACGTCATGAATATGCACATAGACTACATCACACAAAGGTTGGAGAAGCATTATAGCCGCATTACCAAAATGGAACAGCGGATATCCACCCTCGAAAACTCTTCCTCTGAGTGCCGTGAACAACTCCAAGAGATGGATAAACTGTTAAAAATTATTGCTGCAAAGACTGAAGACTTGGAGGCGCGTTCACGCAGGAACAACGTGCTTATAGTGGAGATCGCGGAGTCTACCGCAACTGGCTGCATGCAGGGCTGTGTAGAATGACTGCTGCTTGGGAGCTTTGGCGCGGAGGCAATCTCCAGAGTTCTATTGGTGGAGAGAGCCCATCGCCCACTTGCAGCCAGACCGCCATAGGGTGCGCCTCCGCGGCCCATACTGGCGCGGTTACTCAATTTCAAGGACCACAACACGGTGCTGAGACTAGCAAGGGAAAAGCATGAACTGGTTTACGAAGGGAACAAACACTCGATCTACCCAGACTTCAGCACGGCAGTACAAGAAGCGCGCAGAAAGTTCCTACCGGTCAAGCGGAAACTCCAGCAAGCCAACATACAGTACTTGATGCTCTACCCCGCCAGACTATGAACCCCCTTCCATGGGATGACACACATCTTTAACACCCCAGTTTAAGATTTCTTAACAACTGTTAAGAGACGGTCACCCATAACTCGCGATGATGATCCCGGCTCCCGCTGGACGCCACCTGCTCCTGAAGAAGACTAAGGCCAGGTCATTGTATGGAATTGGTCACCTGCATCACTGGTTAGACTATGCATTCCCTATTTCATTGCTAATCGGTTTGAAAATATGCGCCGGCCCTGGGGGGAATGGCCACACACGGACCCTGATGGAGCCTGCATGGGCGGTACTGCCGGGACTAATTAAATCGCCAAGCATTAATGACTTCCCATGCATCCTCGCTCCTGCGAGGTGCGCTGACAGCCTCTCTGGTGCATTCCCCCAGTGGGAATTCCCTGAATGATGTAGTATGTTGAAGTTATGTTACTAATTGACTCATACGTTAGTATACTGCTTTTACCAGTCTTAGTTTTGTATAAGACACACCTCTTGCATGTTACTAAATTGTCATTAATGAGTCTATTCTCCTGGAGGTGCCAACATCCATCCTTGCACAACACGGCAGGCAGAACACATAATGGGGCGTTTTGGAGGGATACTATTTACCTACGGGTTTGGGCTGCAGGTATGGGTAGGGGGGCGGTCTTACTTTTGATACACACGGTGGTGCTGCACGGATTAACCTCTTCTGTGCCCATGACGAGATAGTCTCGTCATGGAGCACGGTCGCGCTGTGCCCATGACGAGACTATCTCGTCATGAACCCCACCCACTAATGAAACGCCCGGCACAGGAGGGAGAAAGGGCGTGGCACAGAAGGGGTTAATACTGAGCACATACAATTACAAAAGCATAGAGAACGATCCATACAAACTCACCATGGCAGAACACATTGACCCCTCCGGTCCCAGAGAGGACATGACAGATATAGCGGAGCCAAGAGCAGACAAGACCCACGTCTACACTTCCTGAGATGGAACATTTGAGGACTCCGAGACCCTCGCAAACGCAGGCAGATCCTAGGATACTTAGACAGACTCCAAGTTCAGGTGGCTATGTTGCAATAAACACACTTGGACCCTAAAGCAGCACCCACCTTTGGAAAGAAATGGGTAGCACACAGCTGCTTCTCCTCCTACTCGACATATGCTAGAGGCACAGCAATCCTCATCAAAGATAGCATAAGATACTGCCCTCTAGGGACATTACAAGATACACAGGGCAGATTCATCGTGATGTGGGACAGATTAGAGGGACACACAGTAACCCTTGTTAGTTGCTACACCCCCAACATTGATGATGCCAGCTACTTTGACAATATATGGGGTTGCATATTAGCAATAGGTTCCACTTCCATTATATGGGGAGCTGATTTCAACTTAGCACTAGACTCTTTTTCCGATTGCTCACATGGCACCTCATCCTCACATCCGCAGGCAACCAAACACCTCACGGGCATAATGAGAGATCACCAGCTATTTGACCCTTGGAGGTCCCTCCATCCATCATGAGGGGAGGGCACCTTCTATTCTAGTGTGCACTCCAGCTGGTCCTGAATAGACCTATGGTTGCTGTCGAAGGGACTTAACACTTGGATCCAGGCTGTGACGCACTTGGCGCAAACCTCCCTAAACCATTCCCCCCTGCTCATGAGACTATACCCGCCGGACAATGAATCTCCATATCGTTCCTGGCGACTCCAGCCCACAACCTTGCTAGATAGAGCCTTCTGTGAAGAAATACGTCAGGAAGATCTTCAATTCTTCCTTCGCAATAAAAACAGTGTCTCAACACTTGCATGTGTATGGTAAAGCTTCAAGTCACCATTCGGGGGCTATGTATAGCCAAAAGCAGAGGGATCCTACGTTCAATCAGGGGAAAACTAAATAGACTATAAAGAGACATCAAAAAAACAGAGGAGCTTCTAACTTCCGCCCCTAGCCCAAAGAGAAGGGTTCAGCTTATAGATCTACTAATTGAATATTCCAATGAGGTGGAACGTGAATCTAAATTCCAATCTAAATATTATGTGGCCAGATCATTCGGCGAAGGCAGGCATCCTGGCAGAACTCTGTCCGAGGCAACCAGACCCCCTAGATTCGCTAATCAGATTTTGTAAATAATAGACGAGGAAGGCACTAGGCATATCGAATCGCAGGAGATCCTTAATATTTTGACTGCCGACTATGCAAAACTCACATGCATAGAAAAATACCTCCTGACATAGCGTCCTACTTAGAGGACACTGCTCTTGGGTAGACCAACGACTCTCACAGAGAGTTTCTGTCTGCCGATATAGCGGAGGACGAAATCCGGGCCGCAATAATGGGTCTGCGTTCCGGCAAGGACCCGGGACCCGATGGGCCCCCTGTGGACTTTTATAAATGTTACATAGACAAGCTAGCCCCCTTCCTTAAGCAGGTCTTCAAGAAGGCCAGAGAGATTGGGACCCTTCCCATGACATTGCTGCAAGCCATGATCACATCCCTGCTCAAACCAGGCAGAAAGGCCAGCAGCTTTGAGGCCTACAGACTGCATCACTCATCAACTGTGACACCAAGATCCTAGCTAAAGTCGTCGCAAATAGGTTGACATTGCTGATGGAGGGCCTGGTCCTCCCAGACCAGGCAGGTTTCATACCTGGCAGGGCCACCTCCCATAATCTGCGCACAACATTCGCATTACTACACGACATTGACCTGGAGATCAGCGCAGCAGATATCTGCTTAGATGCCATTAAAGCCTTTGATTCCCTGGAATGGGATTACATGTTCATAATATTGGGTAGAATGGGCCTTCCCCAGCCATTCCTGGCATGGATAAAGTTGCTGTATGGTTGGCCTAAGGCCATTATACAGATTAACGGTCTATACTCCAATCCAACCCCCATTATGCGAGGCACACGCCAGGGCTACACTCTGTCCCCTTTGCTTTTCGCTCTCGGTACGGCAACATCATAGAGAGCATGCTATACCATACCCCTCACGTCAGATACTAATATCATTATATGCCGACGATGTCACCCTTATTTACGGGACCCACAGATTAGCCTCAAACCGATCCTAAGAGCGTTCATCAGATTTGGTTTCCTCTCCGGAATAGGGATAAACTGGAGTAAATCGCAGACTTTCACACTCACGCCCAGCACTGTTCAGTTCCCATTGAAATGGTGTGAAATGGAAGTAAAATATCTAGGCGTGATAATAACAAGAAATAAATAGGAAGCGCTTCGCGCAAACTGTGGCATTGCGCTTGAAACCATCACTAACTGGGTGTCTCGATGGATCACAATGCCATTCTCATTGGCTGGCAGATTGGCCTTGATGAAAATGGTCCTATTACCTAAATTATTGTATCTATTCAATAATATACCCTTTAACCCGGAACACGCCTTCTTCGACAACCTCTGATCATTACTCATCAGACTAGCATGGGGCGAGAAACAACCCCGTGTGGGATGGTGGACCATGATGCAACCATGCCTCAATGGGGGTTTTGAGGCCCCAGATATGGAGCTATATTTTTTGGCTGCTCAAGCTGACTACACAATATATTGGCTCCATCCGCCACCCTTTATGCCACACATGGCCATCGAGCAGGGATATATGGCTCCTACGCCCACAACCTACTTTTTGGCAACGCGCGTCCCTGGAGTGGCCTATCACACAGTAACCTGCACTAACCAAGCCTGGGATCGCCTAGCTAAAATAGTGGGCAAACTGAGACTGTACTCCCCACCTGTGCCTCCTCCGTACCACACATGAGGCTGTATGCCGCAAGATGCTCCGTAGGAGAGACCTAAACTGCTGGGGCGACCTTTACCGGCGGGTGCGTTCGGGGTAAGACAGGAGTTATTGACTGGAGATATTTCTTTATATTTCTTTATATAAGACTGAAACACAAACTTAGGGCCAATGTCCTGGGATTCCCTCAGGATCCCCCAACTCTATAAACACTACACACCCTATTCAAAATGGCTGGACCGGAGCATGCGATTTCCAGCATATACCGGGCCGCACTGCTCGAGAGGACACAGCCAAAATACGGGGTCAGGGAGGTGTGGGATCATGACCTGGAGCTATCTTTAATGGACGGGCGGTGGACATATTGCTGCACACAGACGTAAGCTATTACAGCAAGCAGTTGCGTACAAATCATACACTTCAAATACTTGCATCAAACTTTCTATACACCCATATGGCTCTACAAATACAAATTGAGAACTGACGACCTATGTGAGAGATGTCGTCAAGCGGGGGCCGGCTTCTTACACCTTGCATTGCAGTGTTGCGAAATTCATAGGTATTGACGTGAGATGATTGCTGCTCTGTCCCAAACGATAGACACCCCTCTTGCCATGTCCCCCCTACTAGCACTTCTGGGCTACAGAGCTGAAGTACAAACATCATACAGAACATTTGTAGCAATGAGTCTGTTGCTGGCCAAACGGAGGGTGGCGTGCAGATGAGGCAGAGGACGGATCCCCAAATTTAAGGAATGGCAAGCAGGCGTTATTTATTGTAAGGATCAGTTAATGAACTATGCGGAACTCCTATCAGCCTTGTCTTGCCCAAGAGACATCTGGGAACCCCTGGTGGATTATCCGAGGGAACACTCGATCTGAACCTGTGTTCTTTGGGTTAGGGTGCACAAACTGTATATTAAGCTGGGGGCCATGCAGGTGGGGAGGAACGCACGATAAGTGTATTTCATTTGTCTGCCTATGTCTCCTTAGGAACGTTGTGCCCATATCATAGTGAAGGTCTGTGCTTAATTTACAAACGCCTGTTAAAATGCTATTGTCATCCGCTGTAGATACTACATTGCAGCATTACCTCTAGCAGTAGGTATGCTTATTGTCCGTGCTGTGCATTTATACACTGCATTGATGTATGTCATGTTTCTATGTAAGTTGCAGAACCCAATAAACACATGTAAAAAAAATGGATTGGCTTAAGTTAATAGGCCACAAATTTCTCTGACAATGTTCGGGAGTGCTTACAAAGACATTTACTTTCACATCAGGAAAGTAATTAAGAATTTAAAAAATAGATGAGAGGCTAGGACCCTGCTCAAAAAGCAAACCGGCAGACTGAGGGCCCTTGTGATAAAATAGAGAGCGAGAAACAAGGGGAAATGACACAAGAAGGACAACACAAAACTCAGATCTTCCTCCGAGGGTCAAAAAGTTTCATTATAAATTGGATTTTACATAAATGTAGCAGTTTTATAATGTTTACATTCTGGCAAAATGTACTTGAACAGACTGTAGTATCTTGTGAGTTAATAGTGACGGAACCCTTTTGGGTCCTGATTGTCTCCCTAGAAACGTGAAGTAATTGTTAGAGCGTAATGCATCGATTGCTGTTTCAGTGTGGTGAGTTGCAGTTGCACATACACAAATAAAGTCTCCCTGTGTGGCATAGTTATTGGCGAGTAACTGGTCTGGTAAGACACTGCAAAGACCATATTTTATGATTTCTACTTCTCTTACTATGCTGATTTTTTCCTACATGCCACAAATTTTCAAGTTTTTTTAGGGTTCAAAGAGAGCTAACCAGTACTTTCACACTAATCAAGTACATGTAAAATATTTCTGACATGCTTTCTTGTATCGAATCATGTAATAAACCTCTCACACTGTGCCAGTTAGGGATTTCCAAGTGCATCACTTTCACATGGGTAATACAAGAGTTAGAAAAATAAGCAAAGGCTCTGAATTAATGGGTTAACCCTGGCCACAATATATCACGTATTAGTATCTTTGCCATTGTAGTGTTCTGCTGAACACAGAACTTAACTACCCTTCCTTAGCGGTTTTATTGACACTAATCCATCACATGCATCACTGCCAATAACAGGGGCTGGGTGTACAACTCTGGGGCAAGTTCCATGATGTAACCTCTGACACTTTATTTACTAGCATATGGGCTGAGGGTTGACAACACCATAGCCATGACATTAAGGGGCCCATTACGATACGGCTCGGATGGCGAGCCACATCGTAATGGGCCGGTTGGATTCCTTTCCAACCGCCTCATTTTGATGGAGGTGGTAGGAATGGAATCAGACCGGTCATTCCGGCTGGCTTCCTACTGGCTTGGAGAGCCCGTCTGCCAGTCGGAATGCGGCATACAATCTGTCAAGTCCCATGGGAGGGACGTGCGGGGAACACTGACGAAACGCGCACGAGCGCGATAAGAGGGCCGAAACTACAACCCCCATGAGCCCTTGCGGTCCCCGACGGCCGTGACGTCATGACGCGAGGGCGCGGTGCGCTCAAAGAGATTCCGGGGCGCTTTCCTGGTGCCGCTTACTCCTTGCTGGGAGCTGCGCTGGAACGCCGAGGAGGCTGGTAAGGGTGTTACTAGCACCACTCTTCTTTCTTCCTACGGACAGACTCTCAGCTCTTGTTGTGTGGCGAGGCAAGGGCAGCAATTCCGCTGCTTTGTTAGTGGGACCCGGATCAGTGGTTCCTTGCGAAGCAGCCTATTGAGTCCTATCGAGAGAGGCTCTTCTCTTGCCTGATTTTAGATCGAGGTCTAACGTATCGGACCCTCTGGAAATATTGGCAATAAGGTCCAGAAGTATTCCTCGAGTGATTGCTCCCAGGGGCGCTTTTCCCTCGTTGGCGAACCCAAAGGCAGAGGTTCATGCAGGGAAAATGCGCATCCAATTCCATTACCTATGTGGTGACACAGTTTAAGGCAGTACTTAAGTGTTACCTGTAGGAGACTTATTCATTGTGACACTGCACTGTTGTGAGTTATTGCTCTTGGTTGAAACGACAGTGATGGTCATTAGCCCTCAACAAAACAGGGGGTTTACTGCCAGAAAATACCTACGCACATTTCGATTCACGATATTTCCTGTTCTACTTGATGCTCTGTTACTGTACTTTGCCACTGCCTCAAGAAGCATTGTGGATGTGTGCCAGAGTTACGTGTGTGTTACCCAAAATTGTGTGTTGCCATGAAACCAATGGAGTTATACTGTTTTCTTTTATGTGTTCCTCAGCAGGGGTTCCGTGAGTGAGCAGGAAGACGGCTCTTCCGCACCCCTGTCTCAGCCCTAGTCACTACCTCCAGGGTAGGTTAGTACCCCAACGATAGTCTGCTTTGAGGTCTCTGATGGTATGGTGGCACTTGTTAATTCTAAATGTTTTTACTTTAGATATCTGTGAGTGCTACCATAAGCCTTGTTGGTCACCCGCCACCGAAGTGTATTTTTCTTCCTTTATAGGTATAGTTCCCTGAACTAGTACTGGGTGGAGTAGGGGTAGAGTAGGAAGGAAGACAGGGGGGGTAGTTACTGATCTCTGTCTCGTTCTCTCTCCACAGGTCTCCCTCCCTGCTGTCCCCATCCTTCCCTTATCCCGCTTGATCACCTCATGGAGTCTGTAGATATATAATCAGACCGTGGGGGTGTAGAGAGGTGGACCCTTTTAGATCAACGAACGATCCTGAGGATTCCTGGCCACAACACAATCTCAAGGTTGGCTCTTTTCCCCCTTGAGATTATGATCATGGTGTCTGACATGGTTTCAATGTCGGTCTGTCGGAGATGGAAACCATGTTGTAAAGCGTGTTCGGGGGCCCCAGCAGGTCCCCCTTTGGTGCACGGCCTCCCATTTTACTATGGGAGCATGCATTACGGCTGGTTTACGGCCGAAATGCATGCTCCCATAGTAAAATATAGGACTGAGACAGAACAGTGTTTGGTCGCATCCTAATGGGGCGGTCGGGCCGGCGACTGGGTGTCGGTCGGTCCCATAACTGAGTCAGTGTCGGGCGGAAGTGATAACGGCCAACATTCTCATGAGCCCCTATATCTTTTTGGAGTTTGGTGGGTGGCCGTCAAAAACAATGTCTGTTCTTCACAATGATTTTTGTACCTTCATAGGACCCATTGTGACAGCTGTTCCTCTAAAGCTACAGAGAAGAGAGCATTGCTGGGCTGGAGGTTCACTCTAAATCTGGTGTGCTGTAGTTCATCATAGTGGCGTATGTAATTTCTTCCACCACCCTGACTGACAGACTACCGCCTATCAAACTATACATTGGACCCTTAAAGCTCAAAGATCTTTCACTAGTCCTGTTCTGACATTATGCGACATTAGTTACATTTGTTCTGTAATGAAAGACACAGTCATCAAATGAATACAATGTAACCTTTTTAGACTGGATACAACCAATATTCTCTCTGCTCCCGGACTAATACTTCATTCTAGATGTAAACCCTGAACTTTGAAGAGCTTGTAATGTGCTCTTGCATAAAGTTTTGGAGCTTTACTCTTCCTTGATGTTTTGCAGAAGAGTTTAAAGTTGCTTTGCACTGGTGTGTGTAGGCAGGATTTAGGACAGCCTATATTAAACTTTCACAAACTCTGAGATTGTTGACAACTCTGAAAATCCAACAGTTGCATAGCAGGGTGAGAGAATGTAGTGTAGATAAGAACCACATAGAGTACCTGTAAGACAATGAATTATTACTTTTGAGTGGGTAATGGGTCAGCAAAGTAATAAAGTCACAAACATTTTTGGTTCAAGCTAAGGTTTCAGTAATTTAAACCTAAACTAATCCCCTGGTAGATATAGCACGAAGCAAACACTGTCAAATTGAATTTGCAGGAAAGGGGGTGCATGCAGAAAGTGCCCCCATTCATGCATCCCATGGCCCTGGGGGAACCAGGGGCCCTGTAACACCCACCAAGTTGCCTCACCGCCACCCTTTATATGGGGGCTCACCGCCATGAAAATGTTGGTTGTAAGGAAACTAGTAATATGCTTGTCGGTGCTGTAGAGGTACTGTCAGCTCATTGTGGTCCTCAGGCCACCGATCCATCGCCAGGGATCGTAGATCTCTGGTGGTTGTGGCGGTCCTATGGCGGTCTCACTGCCATCCTTGTAATACAAAAACAACAGTTGATGGACAGAATGCAGAACGATGTCATACATTCACCCCAGTACAGAGATCTAGGCCAAAATCCATCGTTTTTTTGCTCACCATGCCATTCTAGTTTGAACCCAGCCAAATGCAAATCAGTCTTGACCCTGTGCCTCATGGGAACAGTCCAGCCCGAACTGCCATGCCAGGTCCTCCCTGAACTGGAAACAAGCATCCTAGGACAGGTTTCAGGGTTTCACCCCTCTTCAGCCAGGATAGCTTGATTCCATTGGCATGGAGAGCACGGGACTCACGTATAAGCATACCCGCCCAACTCGAGGTGACAAATGCAAAAACAACAGTTGATGGACAGAATGCAGAACAATGTCATACATTCACCCCAGTACAGAGATCTGGGCCTAAATCCATCGTTGTTTTGCTCACCATGCCATTCCAGTTTGAACCCAGCCAAATACAAATCAGTCTTGACCCTGTGCCTCATGGGAACAGTCCAACCCAAACTGCCACGCCAGGTCCTCCCTGGACTGGAAACAAGCATCCTAGGACCGGTTTCGGGGTTTCACCCCTCTTCAGCCAGGATAGCTTGATTCCATTGGAATGGAGAGCACGGGACTCACGTCTAAGCATCCCCGTCCAACTCGGGGTGACAAATGCAAAAACAACAGTTGATGGACAGAATGCAGAACAATGTCATACATTCACGCCAGTACAGAGATCTGGGCCTAAATCAATCGTTTTTTTGCTCACCATGCCATTCCAGTTTGGACCCAGCCATATGCAAATCAGTTTTGACCCTGTGCCCAATGGGAACAGTCCAGCCCGAACTGCCAGGCCAGATCTAATAAGTCAAATAGGAGGTAGAATCCAAGTGCTACAAAATACCAATTTGTGCAATCATTCCTATATTGTGTGGTATTTGCGCAATTTATCATGAATGTGAATGATTAACAAATCCATGCCCATGAACTACAAAGTGTGTCATCATAAGATACTAAACGTGCTAACTGCTGTTGTGTGTCATAACACTATAAGATACCATAAAGTTCTATGTATGGGCAGTATACTACAGAACACTTGCTTTGTGAGAGCTGCTTGTGCTCAGTCGTTCATTGCCCCATGATAGTTGTTTAATACCCAAAGTTAGATTATCCTTCTACCAGTCAGTGCTTAAATTGAGCCAGTGGTTGCTGGTGTGGGGCAGTAGCACTTATTTTTGGGGACCAGCACTTATTTTTTTCCGCATCTGTTGCTTCAAGATGGCGAAAGATGGAAAAAAGGGGAAAGATAGAGAAAGAGAAAAATGAGAACATCACAAAGGGAGGAAGCAGGATAGGCAAGAGTGGAATAAATGGGCAGGTATATGTGTGTCAGTGGAGTTAAGGTGCATCATGAGTTTTGAGACAACCAGCTTTGGTATTTCACGCACCAACTTTTAATTGCACGGCCCACGGGCTTCTCATAAAAGTTGCAGGTACCAGCACTCAGTATTTTACCAATTATGCACTGCTACTAGTGCTCTTCTTAGGCTTTTCTGTGCATCACCATGTATCATCATCATGCAGCTGAAGTAAACGCCAATTGTGTTCGGTAGTCATACTAAATTACGCTAACTGAGCACCCATGTCTTATCATCTGTGTATGTTTATGTATGTATACTTGCTAAGCAATTAGAAAACCAAAGCTTTTCTTCATCCTATAGTGATTTTGCCGACTGTAAGTCATGTCTGTTTCATCCACCAACATACACTTCATGCTTCTTTATCTCACTCTTGCAGGTTCCATTTCATATCTGCTTTCTCTCTTTCTCACTATTTTCTGTCTTTCTCTTCCTTCCTTGGGTTTTCACCTTTCTCTCTGGGCCAAAACCCAATTAAAAATATTTTCCCTTTCACCAAAAAGAGAGTCGCTTTATGCCCCACCTCGTGCCACAGACTTGCAATAAGCACCGATGAGCACATTTCAGTGCTCGTTTGACAAAGTGTCTTTGATAGGACCACATTTAGGACATTGACATATTACACAGTAACTACATGGTGATTTGGAAGGTTTTGGACAGTGATCTGAAGGCCCCACAGACCTTGATCCAGGCCCATGCTTCTGCTTACCTTGTCTTAATGGCACAATGTGGAGTGGTTATGTCAGAATCCAGAAATCGCCTCTTTCTTCCTTCTCTCCTCTCTTGCTTCTTCCTGCTATCTCTTTTCCCTCTTTGTCTTGACACCGTGAGGGTGACATATTTGCACCCCGGGTTTAGGAACAGCGTCCTCTTTGATTTTGGATTATCTGTCGGAGCACGGACATTGGACCATAATTAGCTCCTGGTCCCCCTTTCTTTTGTTTTGATCGAGAATCCTGTTTCTGTCAGCAATTCTCCAGGATGAGTGCCACAACCTGCATATGAAAGGTGGCACTTTTCACTGCTTAAGCAGGTAGAAGTGGTAGTGGATGAGGTAGATTATTCCACTGTATGGCAATATATTCGAAAACAACCTCACAAAATAACTGGAGCTAAACAGGGGTGTCACATGGCAAAGAGGAAGACCTATCAATGAATTACCCTAATACTTGAAATAGAAAAGGGACTGCAGTTTTTTAAATTTAAAGATTTATAAAGTGCGCAGCTACTCAACAGGGTTTCCCGGCGCCGGCAGCGGAACAAGCAAGCTAGAAGCTCAGTTGGCATTAGGCCTGCCTAAAAAGAAAAGCCTTGAGATTTTTAAGGAAGGCAAAGAGGGATTGACAATTCCAGTGTTCTAGCGGAAGAGGGCTCCACAATTTTGGTCATAGGAAAGAAAACGAACGGCCACCCATACGGGCCAGCCGTACTCTAGGGACTGAGAAAAGGAAAAGATTAGCAAATTTTAGATTGCGAGAAGGTCGATAGGGCTTGACAAGATATGGTATGTATGCGGGGGCCAGGCCGTGCTGAGCTCTAAACATGTAGCAGAGAGCCTTAAATTCGATACGCTTGCCAACCCTGAGCCAATGGAGTTGATAGAGCAAAGGGGAGACAGAGGCGTGGCAAGGCAACCTATAAAGTAGGTGGGCAGCTGCATTCTGAATGAGCTGGAGACGGCGTACAGAGGTCTTGTCCCCACCAAGATACAATACATTACCATAATCGAGCCTGGAGATCACCAAAGACTGCAGGACAGAGAATTTTCTTTAACCTCTTGAGGACCCCAAAGCAGGCCGAGGTGACTCCCGAGACCTGAGCAGTGAGAGAGAGCTTGCTATCGATGGAAAATCCCAGGTTCTTAACCTTAGGAACTGGGGTGGGTAAAGGTCCCAAAGATACAGGCCAGTGGTTGTCTCCCCAAAGCTCAGGATTGTACCCCAGGCTGAGCACCTTCGTTGTAGAACCATTCAGCCTGAAAGCTTTCCTGGACATCCACAAGGAGATGTTACACAGACCATGTTTAAGTGAAGAAGGATCTTGATGTTGAGCAGATGATAAAGAAAAAATAATCTGCGTATCGTCAACGTATAAAAAGATGGTCAACCTAGATTTTCCGCAATGTCTGCCAAAGGCCGAACGTAAAGATTAAAAAGTGGAGGACTCAGGATCGAACCCTGCGGAACTCCAGATATCAAGGCAACAGAGTTAGATTTCACAGTGAGAAAAGACTTGAAAGGAGCGATCCTCCGAAAAAGAAATCAGCCACTGCAAGGCTACACCTACAACACCAGAGCTTACGAGGCGCTGCTCCAGAATGGAATGGGATACTGTATCAAAAGCAGCGATCAAATCAAAAAGGATGAGCGCTGCTTAGCCCCCACAATCAAGCTGCTGCCTAAGGTCCTCCATGACCCCCAACAGAGCTGATTCGGTACTGTGACCAGACTGAGACGGATGAAATAGCTTATGTTTCGCCACATGTGCAGAAAGTTGAGAATGAATGTGTTTTACAAATATTTGGAAAAGGTGGAGAGAAGAGATATAGGCCTGTAGTTAGACTAGCAGAGGGGATCTAAACCAGTCTTTTCAACAGTGGAAGCACCAGAGTGTGCTTCCAACTGCGAGGCAACTGGCCCAGATTTAGGGAGGAATTGAGAAGCTGAACAATCACCTCAAGGGAAGGCTCATCCAGGCATCTGAGCTTGGAAGGAGGCAGAGGATCAAGTGGGGAGCCAGACTTTATGTTTTCAATTAGATTCATCAAAGGAATTCAATCAATTGGGAGCCAAGCCTTAACTTGACAAGATTCATCAGATGCAAAATCAGGGGGAACAGTCACAACATTGTCAGAAAGTTGAGTAGTGGGAAAGATGAAAGATGAAGTTGTCATGAGAAGAGGAATCCAACTCAAGCTCACGATGAATAGTCACAACTTTATTATGAAAAAACTGTGCGAGTTCATTGCAATGGTGTAATGGAAGGGAGGGGGATGGCAAGAACATATTGGATGCAGAAAGTTCGGACACAACTTCAAATCGGGTTTTCTGACAATTTTGGGCAGACGTAATTTTATTAGTATAGAAGGAGGCACGAGCAGATCTGCAAAGAGCATGATATATTGTTTTGTGCCTCCAGATAAGTGGCTTTGGCCTCTGGCGCATAATGCTTTCTCTACAGTCTCTCCTAAACTTTACATTGTTTTATTCCAGCTCTAAGGGCGTCTGTAAAACACGGAGCGGGGGGAAGCACTCTAGATTGGGATTTAGTAGAAAGGGGAAGAATGGAATCGATAGCCTCAGACAACCAGTGATCGACAAGTAGCTTGTCCTAGTCCAGTTGAGATGAAATGGAAGGAACAGTCTGCCAAAGCAGCTCATTTAGTGCCTTCATATCAAGTAGAGACCAGTTCTGAGTTTTCTTTGGCAAGGCGGGAGGGTGTGGCGAATAAGCCAAGGAGAAATCAATAAAGAAAGGAATGGCAAGGTGATCAGACCAGCCTTGCTGAATGGGAGGAGCAGTGGACACAGTAGGAAGATTCGAAAAAATAGGGTCCAAAAGATGACCTGCTACATGGGAAGGTGAGGAATTGATGAGTGAAAGATTCAGGGTCAACAGATTGTTCAAAAGAGCTCGAGCAGATTTATTACTAGGATCATCAAAATGAAAATTCAAGTCCCCAAGCACAGAAAATTTGCCACACGAAGAACAAGCGGGGCAAGTGATTCGGTCATCAGGGAACCCCACTTTTTGGATAGGCGAGGGGGACGGTAAATGAGGGCACCAGAAAAGGTAAGATTTGGGGAGAATGGGATAGAGAAAAGTAGTGCTTCACAGTTGGGAATCGTGAGTGCCTCAATTTTGCAGTTATAGATTCTTTTTTAAATAATTGCAATTACTCCACCAGTTTTCAGAGGTCTCTTTATACCTAATAGAGCAAAATTCTGTGGTAGTGCCGCAATCACATTTGGTATGGACCTGTTGTGGAGCCAGGTCTGTGTTAAAAAAAAACACACCTGGATCCATGTCAACTAGGAAGTGAAATGGGTGCAACTGGTGTTTGGGAAAGGAGAGACAATTGAGACTAAAACAGCGTTAAACCCTGATGAATGTGAGCCAGAATTGTCAACTCTGAAAAGGTGGGAAGTCTCTCCTTCGAAAGTAGGGTGGGGGCCAGGCCGGGAATAAGTGGGGAAAATATTATCAAATAAACAATGAGAGCAGAACCTGATTATGGCATCGGGGGCAATAACCTGTCAAACAACATTAGGGTGAGTTTAAAATTCCTAAGATCTTGGGAGAAGAATGTGAGTTGTGGCTGCAAGCAAAAATGAGCAGGGGTTCTGGCCCCTGGTCTAGTGCGGACGCGGACGGGTGCATACGGGCTAGCCTTAGGCGGACCTTCGGCGCACCAGCGGCGCACCCGCCATGGCATGGGTTTAAATAGGAAAAACCCGGAAATGCCGTGAGACGCAAGTCTGGCTGGTTCGCGAATGCCCTCCACCCAATCGGCACACAGCCGCGACGAAACGGGGCGGAACCAGGAATAAAGAGAAATTCCCCAGCGTGTGGAGGTGAGAGCCCATCAAGTAAAAATACAAAAGTAAACGGTAATTAGCCACCAGCTAAAAATTTAAAAAGACAACGTCATAAAATGAAACAATGGGATAGCGTACAGCAACAGCGCAACTGACCTCACTGTTATTGGATGCAAAATCATTTAGGCAAAATACAGGAACTAAGAAGCTGCTTGGTTGTTATCCAGGGTTCTAGACTGACCAGTAGAATGTTTCAAATGCACTTTTCTTACATAATTGAAAATATTTAGCAATCCTATTATAGAGAACACACAGAGAAAAATGAATAGCTATTTTGTGGCTAACAGTCTTGAAAAGTAAAAGTGTTTTTGAGGCATGCAAAATACATATAAAATTGTGGCAGAAGCTATACAGAAAGAGTTTGTGAGAAACATATTTATGGGACTGGTCTCAGAATGAAAGAGAAGGAGGGTTATTTATTTATAAAGCATGAAAAGCAAGTGTGGATGAAATTGTTTATAGCCGACGCATCAAGAATTCTATTATGGACACGGAGGTGAGGAATATGCTTCTCATTTCTTTACTACTAATTTCAGCAGCCAATCTCAATAAAGTAAAACACAAACTACATTATCCATGTTTCCCTGTACCTCCCATGTCACATGCTCCAATCATATATGAGCTACCCATGTAACTGGTGAAGTCACCATTTTGTGTCCTCTTTCTTTGTTAGATTAGTCCATAAGAATAGAATATTCCAAAGGGAAGCAGGGTAAAAGTCACCAAAGATCCATACAGCCCAACGTGGACTCAAAACTTCCAGTTGATCCAACAGGGATGTATATCTTCAACCACAACTCGTGAATGAACTCTGCAATGGAATTAAAATTGCAGCGAGTCAACACGCCATATATAACTCCTTTCAAAGGAAAGAATTCCAAAGCAGAGTGCACCTCACAGCTGTTCTGGGCGTTTCCTGAAATAGAGAGAGATCCTCAAAGTAAAATCTTGCATCATAAATATAAAGCATGGACTATTGTCAAAAACCATCAGGTGGGAGAAATAAGACAGAAACAACTCAATTTTGTATCAACATTAGCTATAACAATACACTTTTAACAATTGAATTATAGTTCAAAGACAATTGCATCTAAAGCGTAAGCCTTGCCTAAGTGTACTTAATAGAATTGGAAATTCTTGATGCGTCATCTAGACACTATTTCATTCTAAGTCAGCAACGGATCCTCCGATTATGCTAGTTTAAAGTTGTGTTACCACCACAGATGCCACATCTATAATAGGTTTATAATAGTATTTCTTATATGTGGACTCAGAGATCCAATCTGCCGCTCTTATGATGTCTTCTACATGAGAGCCGAGAGCATATGATTTGGATGCCATGGTTCCTCTGTCAGAATGTGCCACAAAGACAGAAATGTTGACGCCTGCTTCTGCCAGTAGTCATTTCATCCACCTGGCTAAGGTAGCTGCAAACACTGGTTTTTAGGATTTTTGTAAGGCAATAAGTAGTCCTCCAGCCTCCTATCTCATATCACAAGTAGCGATTTCATAATTCTTTAAGCATTGCACCACACTTAATTTACTACTGTTTGGAAAACTTGGATAGGTTACCAACATGGAAATAGATTTGGTGCGGCGTGTGATAGTACAGGAAATGTCTTCTGGAGAGAATACTCTATCTGAAAGATCCGATACTCGTAAGTACAATACCCTTTTACAGGAAATCAGACATAGTAACATTGTGAGCTTGGCCCGAAAGCTGTTTGCACGACAAGTATTTGTTTGCAGGCGATTGCGCAAAGAATTTGAGAACAACATTCACGCCCCAAATGGGTGTATACTTGGGTCTCGGAGGGTTGACCATATGGATACCTTTCATCCATTTGCAGACTAGAGGGTGTTCATCTAATAGTTTACCCTCTACTGGGAGGAGTCCTGCGGAGATTGCTGATCTGAAGTTCTGAACAGTTTGGTATGCTAAACCTGAAGATGCTAGTTCTGATAGAAATGTTATTACTATACAATGTTGTGCCCCCACGGGATCAACACTCCATGTGTTGCACCAAGCACAACATCTCCTCCGAGCTAAAGAATATCTTTTATGGGTGTTATCTGGTCGGGGCCTGCCTGATGAAGGCTGCTGCTTGTTGTGAAATGCCTTGGGTATGCCATTTTTGCCTGAAACCATCCAAGCCATCAGCTTGAGTTGACCTGATAGATTCAATGGGTGAGGAATACCTTCCGGGTCTAGGAGGAGATCCGGCCGAACTGGGAGTAGAACTGGAGGCGCACTCGCTAGAGTTAGAGCTACTGGGAGCCAAGGTTGCGCTCTCCAGCAAGGTGTCGCCAAAATTAATTCTGTTCCTTGTCAACTGATCTGTGACAGGAATCAGGGAATCATCAGGAATGGGGGAAAGGCATAGCCTCAGAACTGATCCTAGTCCTGGATAAATGCATCTGTCACCTGGGCATCTGGATCTGGGCGCAAGCTCAAAAAATGTGTCAGTTGCCGATTGAGTCATGATGCAAACAGATCTATTTCACACGAGCCCCACAATCTGTTCAGAGCTTGGAAAACTGAGTGATTCAGTTTCCAGTCACTGAAACCTTGTAAGTGTCTGGAGTTCCAGTCGGCTATGGTGTTCCTCTTGCGTGGTAGATGCTCCACTATGAGGGAGATGCAATGATCGAGTCAGAAGGAACAGAAATCCTTGGCAATCTCGTCTTGTTGACGTAGCGGACTGCTGACATGTTGTCCATTCTCAGTAAGATATAATTGTATGTCTTTATCGGGGAGAGACTTCTGATAGCAACATTTGGACCTTGTATGTAGTCAAGTAAGTGGCACAAAATCTGGACAGTTCCTTAGCAAAGGAGCCCCCGGATAATAGGCTGTCGGCCATTGGGCTGGCTTACGAATTGGATAGATCATTAAGTTTAGGATCTATTCTCATGAGGATAGATCTCTGGCGCTCCGTAGACATGGTGCAGTTGGTGTTTCCTAACATGCAGACTGCTCACTGAGCCCAGCCAATCAGATCGTCAGTACTTACTGGGGATTTGGACTCTTTGGCTTAGTATGCTAAGTCTAAGATCTTAGTCAAGATTCCTGTCAGGTCAAGTAGTTTATCTTGGCACATCCGACATGAGCGATCCAGGCCCTTTTTCAGATCCCTTGCGTATGTTTTCATAAAAGTGACCATGATAGGATCTACCTCTGGCGTGTCTGCAACCTTACGCGCCAGGTCTGGGTGGGGGCACTCCATGTGGAGGCATGCACGTACCTCTTTATCAAAGCCCCGCCATAGATGGGTATGAAGGTATTCCGTAACCTCTGGAGGGGGAACCTAACCTACCGGAGGCAGCCCACCCTCATGCGACAAACTGTCTGCTTTCTTCACTGAGAAATCAAGGCTTATCAACATTGAACTCGCCTCCAAGAAGGTGCTTCTGCCATCTGGGTCTGTTCCACCCCTTGACCTTTTAGAAAACCATAAACCGATCAGTCTGATCACCAAGAACAATGTATCGTGGGGCACCTTTACCCCTTTCAGTGAAAAAGACATCAACAAGATTCTTCAGAATATCAACCCTTCTAACCATTTCAGCGACCCCCTGCCTCCGGCCATCTTCAAAGAAATCAAGAAAGTTCTCATCCCTACCTGGACAAGGATTGTAAACGCTTCACTGTCACAAAGCATGATCCCAGATTGTCTAAAAGCAGCTCAGGTATCACCGATACTAGAAAAAACTAACGCAGATAAAGCTGACCTCATTAACTTCCGCACTGTCTCCAACATCCCCACCCTAGCCAAACTCTAAGAAAAATGCGTACAATCCCAACTTTGTGCTCACATTGAGAATTTCCAACTCCTGAACCAGCATCAATCTGGCTTTCGGAAGGGGCACAGCACTGAATCGGCTCTCACTCACGTTATGGATGACATTTTAAAAATGCTTGACCAAAATGAATCCTGCCTCCTAATGCTCCTCGACCTTTCCCCTACATTCGGCACGGTCAATGATGACAACTTCCTATCAATTCTGAAGAACAGGATGGGCTTCTCTGGTAGGGCATTACAATGGTTCTCGTCCTTCCTCCACCATAGATCACAAACAGTTAAGGCAAACCACTCTCTCTCCCAGACCTCCCCAGTTCTCATGGGTGTACCCCAAGGGTCCTCCCTATCCCTTATACTCTTCAACCTTTTCCTGGAACCATCAGCAAACTCACTAAATTTCATGAACATTTTCTTATAGATGTATGCGGACAATACACAACTCTATTTGAAAATCTCCCCCCCGGATAACATCAGCTCACTCGACTCTACCCTATCGTCTACTCAAAATTGGTTAACTGAGAACCATCTCCTGCTCAACATCTCAAAAACTGAATTCCTTCTCATCTCTCCTCCTAACCACATCCCCAAACTAGAACTTTGGATGAATCACCTCCGGCTTTCAACTGCACCCCCCTCATTATAGACTCAGCCAAATCTCTCAGAATCACCCTGGACAATCACCTGAACATGAATAATCATATCAGCAACATGTGTAGAGGAACAAATCACTTGATGAGGACACTTAGAAATATCAAACCGTTCCTTCCACAAACAGATTTCAAGCAGGTGGTTCAAACGCTTGTCTTACCGATATCAGACTATGGCAGCGCTATGCTCTGTGACCTTCCCAAATACACCATGGCTCCACTAAGGGCATCACTGAACATTGCGGCCAGACTGGTTACTGGTACCAAACAAAATGTGCACATATCCCCAGTCCTAAAATCTCTTAAGTGGTTGCCCTACAAAGCTCGAATCCAGTTCAAGATTGCCGCTCTGGCGCACCAAGCACTACACTTCAAAACTCCCAGGTACCTAGCGCAAAAACTTGAATTATCCTGCGGGAGAGAGCCTCAAGAAGCACTAACACATTCCTCTTGAAACCTCGCATCTTTAGGAAAAAGAGAACTTGCCTGTGAGCCTTCTCCGGTGCCGCCCCAAAGATATGGAATTCTCTGCCACCGGAAATACGAAGAATCTCGGTTGCTTTCAAACGGGAAGTCAAAAGATTATTAATGAACAAATTCCTACCTTAATTGGGTTTGGGTCACCTGTACTAGGTCATTGATCCTACAACCATTGGGCCATCTTTGTATGATGTTCTTTTTTATCTCATAGTGTGCCCCCCGTTTAGTCCGCTATGTACCTGCTTACTGTATTACGCTACTTTGATCTATTCTTCTTGTAATTATGTGATTATTCTTGCTTTTATTCGTACTTAAGGTCGATATTGTATGTATTACCCTCCTTCCATCCTTCTTGTAAAGCGCTCAGATATCCTTCGGGATCCTGTTCGCACTATATAAAACTTCATAAATAAATAAAAATAAATAAATTGATTCCCTGGGGTGAATTACTTCGGTGGGCTTGAATTGGAGCACCCGAGGGGTATGGACTGGAGCCCATTTCTTCTTACTGGGTCTTGTCTTCTCACCCTCATCACTGTCCTCAGTGTGGGAAGAGCAGTCTGAGTCTAGGGCCTCTGCATACTGTGAGCTGTGAGACTGAGAGGACTCTTCCTGTGGGTTGGCGCTATACTAGTGTTCAGTCTCTCTCTTGCGCCTTAGCTTTTCAAAAGCATCTCCATGTACCTCTGGCTGTGATTTACTCTTGACTTTGCTCATTTTGATGGGCCCACCTCATTGTTGGCCGGAGGAAGTTGGTGTTGCCAGCCTTGTTGGCATGCAAACTCACACAGCTGCCCCGTGAAGGGACCTAGCGGCCGTACCAGGGCCTTATTCACAGATCTCTGTACACTGCAGTCCAGTGCATCCACCAAATCCAGCTCTAGCTGGTCATCACCTTCTTCATGGTAGTTGTCTGCCTCCATCATATAGGGCTCCCATTGTGCAATTCTCTCTGCATGCGCACTTAATTTTCTGGGAGTTGAGAGAGTAAGGGGGGAGTGGAAAAAACCCTGCCAGGTCAAGGATTGTGCCTTAATTTAAATGTGGAGGGAGCTGCCTGCACCAAAAAACCCACTCTATTCAGAGCCTATGCAAATGTATACAGCCCTGCACACACTAATGAGACAGGGCGTAGGGGGAGCATTCACCCCTGCCACCACATACAGAGCCGGGTCACGTTATATGTAGAAAAAGCCTCCAAACGCTCTGATCAATATCCCTGAGCGTCGCATTCAATTTCTGCACATGCGTTTTGTGTGGTCCTTGTTCACAAGTAAAAGATGCTGCGCACATCAGCGAGACGTACGCTGTCCACTCCCCGCTCCACTGAGACAGCAAGCAGCGTCCGAGTCCGACCGCCGTAAGTGTTAAAGAAATGAAGGCAGAATCCCAGCGCTGTAGCGCACGCAGTGGGTGATTGGTAACCTTACCACTCCTGCCCTCATAGAACCGCAACACGTAGAAAGCATGACATTCACAGCAAATAGAGGTATGAAATAACTATAATTAAGGCATAACAAGCATATAGAAAAGAAATATTCTATGCAATAGAGATATGAGATATCTATAATTACGACAGTACAAGCATAAATGATTAAGCTGCACTTTTCTGCCTGCAAAGAGAGAGGACACAAAATGGTGACGTCTACAATTATATAGGTAGCTCATATATAATTGGAGCATGTGACATGGGAGGAACAGGGAAACATGGGTTATGTAGTTTGTGTTTTACTTTATTGTGAATGGCTGCTGAAATTAGTAGTAAAGAAATGAGAAGCATAATCAGAGCCTCCAGTCATGACAAAGAATGTGTGGCTTGTAAAAACAAAATGACATAGAAATAGAAGAGGGATGGCAATACTCCTTCCATGACAAAATGGCATTGTGACAAGACATTTTTAGGACAATATATGGTACAGTGGTAGCTCTTAGTGGGTATGAATGTTTTTCAACAAATGTTCAAACCCGAGCTGGGAAAATTCTATTTTTATATTCTTTTCCATTTTTTTCTATTTTACCCAAATGAAAGATGTCCCTTTGTAAATCACCCCTATCAGTGTCTGTGAGATCTGTGGCCTTTTTAGTCAAGCTAGTGCATGTCAGACAGTTGTGACATGCTGTGGCATGTAGAAGGGGGCAAGGTTTGCTATGAAAGAAATCCCTTAATGTGTGGAATGAGACTTTGGGAATGGTTGTGTAAGAAAAAGAAATGCATGGGCCAAGTGCCAGAGTGAGAGAAAGGAAGGTGTCTTTGTTTATAAATAAAGAAAATCAAGTGTAGATTTGTGGCATGTGAAAGCAACACAACATGAAGATGGAATAAGGACAGCACCCTTTTTCCATGACACAAAAGTTTTGGGAATAACCAAAGCATGTAGAATAGATGGTTTGGTGCTCCGCCTGTGGTTGGGCCTTCCCCCTCTCCTTCATCGATTTTTCAGTTGCGGCCTCTTATCTGTCCTTTTTTGGGGAATCTTCCCCATCGTGTCCTCTTGATCTGCGGCGCATCTGGTGCAGCGTGTGCTCATAGGACACTCCAGGTAGTCCTCGTTGCACGTGGGTTCTCTTCTTCTGGTAAGTGGTAGTTAACAGGGGATATGAGTGCTTTTTGACAAGGGTTCAAACCCCAGCTGGGGAAATTCAATTTTCTTTTTACAACCAGATTTTAATGAGTTTTTAAGACATCTTTGACATACATAAACATTATTCATATCATATCCAGTATACTTTACGCAAGATTATTACTCTCCGGTGTATTTAATTGTGGTTTCCAGGCGCTCGCTAGAGGAGGTGCTGGCCTGTAGAATGTTCTGCAGCGTAGGATCTCCAGAGTGCTCCGCCTGTGGTTGGGTCTTCCCCCTCTCCTTCATCGATTTTTCGGTTGGGGCCTCTTATCTGTCCTTTTTAGTTAACAGGGGCTATGAGTGCTTTTTGACAAGGGTTCAAACCCCAGCTGGGGAAATTCAATTTTTCTTTTTACAACCAGATTTTATTGAATTTTTAAGATATCTTTGACATACATAAACATTATTCATATCATATCCAGTATACTTTACGCAAGATTATTACTCTCCGGTGTATTTAATTTAACACCCCTGTTAACATAACAGTCCCCCCTTGAGTTGCGCTGAAGTGGTCATAATATAATCCCTAGGTATTGTTGGGTTCTCGTGAGTTAGTCTTTTAGTTTCAGTGTGATGCTGTGCCTATTGTCCCTGTTCCGGGTGCTGACCTCTCTCCCTTTCCCGTTCCAGTGTCGCCAGCTGACAGGAGCCCTTCCCACTATTATCCTGTCTATCTGCCGTCAGTTCACTCACTAGGTTTTCCCACGCCCTAGCCCTATCAATTTTACCTATCCCTCAACTGGCCTCCCTGAGCAGTAGTCTACCTTCTGCTCCGGACCACTTTTCGTGTTCCTTTTCCCAGGAAGCTATCCGCCCCCAGTGCCTTCCAATTCCTAGCTATCTCTCTTTTGGCCAGAACATAGGCTAGGTCTTGAAACTTCCCAGTCGCCTTGTTTTTGGCCATATGTGAGAACCATCCCAGCAGGAATTGCTCTGGAGCTTGTGGGAGCTCTTTGACAATGAGCTCACCCACCACTTGCCTTATCTCCTCCCAAAAGGATTGTAGTGTAGGGCAGCTCCAAAACATATGAATTATATGTGCCTCCCTCTCTCCACATCTTGGGCATGCAGCTGTCTCCGTCCCAAAATATCTCCTAATGCGGAATGGGGTGAGGTACACTCTATGCAGCATGTAAAAATTGATTAATTTAAATTGCTCGGGGTGCGCTCTAGGATCTTGTCACACACCACCGCAGGGATCTGCTTCCCCTGGTCTTCTTCCCACTGTAATCCCTGCCTCATACCCCTCTCCACCCCCTGTCTGGGCGAGATGGTCCTCCCTGTGCACACCTGGGCCATGGAGGATGTGTACAGTAGTCGCACCCATGCCAGAAAGCCTCCTCCCAGTCCCATATTGGTCAGTACTTCGTAGAGGTGGGGCCACTCAAGGCTATCAAAGGCCTTCTCTATGTCTACCGCGAGCACCGCCGCTTCCTGCCTGTCGTACTCGTTGGAGCCCATGACAGCTAGGAGTCGTCTGATATTTATGGCCGTATTCCGCCCCGGGATAAACACTGCTTGGTCTGCGTGGATCAATTTGGGCATGTGGGGGAGAAGGAGCATCGCCAAGACCTTGCTTAGGATTTTGTAATCCATGTTTAGCATGGATAAAGGTCTATAGGCTGTATAGTCATGTGGCTCTTTCACTAGCTTAGGCACCGGAATAATGAGGGCCTCCCTAGTGCTCTCCGGCAGTATGCCTGCTTCCCGAGCCTCCTGGTACACTGTGATCAGTCGGGGGGCCAGCTCCTCCACATAGGTTGCATAGAATTCAGTCGGTAGGCCGTCCGTGCCCAGGGTCTTATTCCTTGCCATGCCCTTGATGGCGGCTCGTATCTCCTGCTGTGTAATGTCCGCTCCTATCTCTTCTGCCTCCTCAGGGTTCAGCCTCGTCATCTGCAGGCCTGCGTGCGAGGTATTCCTTTGCTTACGCATGTTCACCTTCTTGCGACCTTCTGTATAGCTTTACATAGTAACGGGTGAAGACCTCATTAATTTTCGCCTGCGGATAGTGCCTGATCCCTTCCTCATCCTCTATTTCCACCAACGGCAGGCTCCTGCTCACCGGGTTTGGCAACCACACCAGGAGTGATCCCGATTTGTCATGCTCTGCGTGGGTGCTCTCTAGATAGTTCTTATAGTTGAAGCATCTAAGTCTCTCTGTCTTACCACCTCCTCCTTGGCTTCTAAAACTGCCTGCTGAAGCTCAGGATGTTCTGGTCTTCTACATTCCAGTCCCCTAAGGGTTGTCTCTGCTCCCTCTACTTCTCCGAGGATGACGCGCCTAACCCCGGTGGTACGCGTAATACATTGGCCCCCCAGGACCACCTTAAAAGCGTCCCACTCTGCATTCGGTGAAGAGGCCATCCCCGCATCGGCCTCAAAGTAGTGCGCTATCTCCCCCCAATCTCTTCTCAGAAGACCTGGTCTTCCAGGGTGTCCGAGGGGAGCCTCCATGTGGGGATCGTTGATACAGGCTGCCTCCATCTCAGGGACAGGACCATTGGGTTGTGGTCTGATATTGTGCATGCAAGATATTCCGCAGCAACAACAAGGTGTTGGATTTCTGCTGCACATAAGAAAGTGTCTAGTCACGCATGTGCCTCATGCACCGCAGAGAAATAGGAGTAGTCTCTATCTTGGGGGTGTAAGGTCCTCCAGGCATCTATCCGTCCCCAACTCTGTCTCCAGGTAGTGAACGCGTGCTGCTTGGGAATTTTACAGTGGAGGGTGAGATCTATCTAGGAGCGTGTTGTCCACACTATTAAAGTCGCCCCCTACTAGGGTATTGCCCGTCAGATATTGCATCAGGCAGTGATTCAGTCTCGCAAAGAAGGCTGGTTGTTCCGCATTGGGGGCGTATATGCTAATTATACTTATTTCTCAGTCATCTAATCGCCCTTCTATGGCTACGAAGTGGTATTCTGGGTCTATCAGCGAGTCCGTCAATTGGAATGGGACCCTTGCTTGGATCCATATCCGAGTAGATAGTATAAAAGAGCTGGCCCCACCACCGCCTCTGTAAGGCTTGTCCCTCTTTCTGTGTTAAGTGTGTCTCTTGTAATAGGGCTAGCTGGGCTCCCCGCCTTCTAATTTATAAGAGGACTTTATGGTGTTTCGTCATTGTGTGCATACCTCTAACATTCTAAGTCATGCATTTGTACTTTTGAGCATCAGCCATTGGATGATGTTACGATTCTTGGCCAGCCACCCTCCCTATGCACCATCATCTGCCTCCTCTCTCCACTCGATCCAATATAGCACTTTGTGTGCTGCAACTCAAGGTGTCCACCCCATATTAACTTTAAACATTTCCCCCAAATCTCACTCCCCAGGATAAGCAGGAAAACACTCCACATCCAAACTAAGGTTATAAGTCTGCAAGTGACTGCATGCAGTTCTATCAGTCAATTGCAAACGGTGAAGGTTGCTCGTCCGCCGCTCTCCCAGTCTCTGCAGCCGCCCTTCAGTTCAGTGGTCCCAAAGTAACCCCCACAGCGCTCCCCCTCCATCAACCCCGGTACCTCATTGTTGGGTCAGGTGCATCCAGTGTTATTCCAGACCTGCTCGTAGTGGGTCTCAGCCCTCTTCATCTAGGTGATATCGTCCGCCGCCTGCGGAATTACGTCTGGGAATGTCACACTCTGTGCCTCTGAGTCACTGGACCCTTGCTCCGAGCCAGAATCTGCTGCAGTCTCACTGCTCCTAGGGGGTGCTGGGCTTCCCCCTGTACCACTGATCAATGCCACCACGTGGATTGCGATTCGGCGTGCAAGCTGTGCCTCTTCTTGCGTGGGGGCTACAGTCTCTCTCAAGGCTCGCCGGCCTCGGGTGCTGTTCTCTCGTCTTCTTCTCCTCTCCGGATCCCATAGCGGTGCCATCCCTTCGTGTTCTCCAGCCAGTCTGATGTCTCCTGCGAGGTCTTGAAGAACTCCGTGCCATTCTCCGTGGTAACTCCTAATGTGGCCCCGTATTGCGTTACATAGTTGTAGTTCAGTTGCCGCAACCTCTGTTTCACGTCCCGGTAGGAGCCTCTCTGTCTTTGTACCTCCCGGTTTACAATCTGGGAAGATTTGCACCATTGAATTACCCACCGCTATGTCCCCTTTGAGGCGTGCCTGGGCAAGGATGTGGTCCCTGTCCGTGTAATGGAGGAGCTGCGCTATCACCAACCGCGGCGGTGCTCCTGGTACAGGTGGTTTTGCAGGGACTCGATGCGAAGAAGCTTGATAGGCCGTCTGGCGCTACTCCCTCTCGCAGCCATCTTTCC
Organism: Triturus cristatus; assembly: GCF_964204655.1. NCBI lineage: Eukaryota > Metazoa > Chordata > Amphibia > Caudata > Salamandridae > Triturus > Triturus cristatus. The sequence continues at coordinate 1,196,086,960 of NC_140582.1, read as the reverse complement.
TGGTAGTCTATCATGTTGCGGCCTTCTATTTTATAGAATGTTCTGCAGCGTAGGATCTCCAGAGTGCTCCGCCTGTGGTTGGGCCTTCCCCCTCTCCTTCATCGATTTTTCGGTTAGGGCCTCTTATCTGTCCTTTTTTGGGGAATCTTCCCCATCGTGTCCTCTTGATCTGCGGCGCTTCTGGTGCAGCGGGTGCTCATAGGACGCTCCATGTAGTCCTCGTTGCACGTGGGTTCTCTTCTTCTGGTAAGTGCTCTACGTTCTGTTATGTAGTCCGACTCGCACTTAGGCTAGTCACATCTGTTTCTGCCTAATGTTCCCACCACTCTTCACCAGGCCTTTCCAGTGCACTTTATATTCTCAGTGTGGGCCTGAGTCCACTCTCCTCAATGTCTGCCAAGGGTCTCCGGATTATGCCGTGTTCTGGCTTTATGCACCATTATGCACAGTTCAAGTCATCGCTTGCACCACCTCAAGCTCTCAGGCCGCACACTAGTTAGCTTGCCCGCTTTTCTTGCTTCACCCTTCTTCCCCACCTGCGGGGCACTGCGTTCTACCGGTGTGATCCCTGAGGTTGCGTGCCCTGGGGGGTCTCTCCCCTGTTTTGCATATTTAGTCCCTGGCATAGGCGAGCCCTAGGCCCGCTCACCGACCCCGTCAACGCCACTGGGCCCACTCCGCTATAGTAGGCATCCTTGTTGGTGTGGCTGATCGTCTGCCCTTCTGAGTTGCTGCTAGCCGCTTACTTGGGGAGGCCTGCTGCTTCTCTGGACTCTCATTGCCAGTTGCCTCTGCTGGGGCTCTGGGTGCGCTTCTAGGATCCCTGCGGGGGCTCACTTCCCTAAAATCTTCAGGCCCCCCAGTCTCCAGGATACTCAGGCGCCTCTGCTGCGCGGTCCTGATCACTTGTCTCTGACGCTTTCACCTGGCTTCTCTGGGCCTCGCTCTACTTCGAGCGCGCACCAAAGTCTCGAGGGCCGCACTCGCTCTGTCGCACAGAAGGAGAGGGGAGGCCTCCTCTGCCTCTGTCCCGGCTGTGAGCCGCTGCACCTGGTGGTCACATCCATACCGCTGCAGTCCGCTCACCTCCTGGGGACCAGCTCCACGTTCCCCAGGATTTGCCCCGCTCGCTTTCCCCAGTGATTATCAAGCACTGTACTCAGGCCTACCAAGTGGGATCCCTAGCAGTTCTGCGTCCACCACCGCTCCGCTCCTCTGGTGTGGCCCTGGGGAGTCTCCAGGACCTGTTCCAGGGCTTGTAGCGGGACAGGATGGGACACTCTAGGTCTCAGTACACTACTGCTTCATCAGTGCTGTCGGCTGGGTCTTCCTCTCAGCTCCGCAACATCGTCATGGGCGCTGCCATCTAGGCTCACCTTCCGGCTATGGTCAGATTTTGTTATTCACCCGTTTTAGGTATTTGAGACGGGTTTCTCCGTCTCCAACACGCACCTCACCCTCTGTATGATTATGAGGGCGTGCTGCAGAAGCTGTCCCATTCAGGGGGTCAGGATGGCATTCGATGGCGGCTGGCTGACAGGAGCTTGTGAGCTGTACTGTTCACTCCAACGGCGCCAAGCCACACCCCTCTTGGGAAATTCAATTTTTATATTCTTTTCCATTTTTTCTATTTTACCCAAATGAAAGATGCCCTTTTGTAAATCACCCCTAGCAGTGTCTGTGAGATGTGTGGCCTTTTTAGTCAAGTCAGTGCATGTCAGACATTTGTGGCATGCTGTTTATTTATTTTTTGATTTATTTAATGCGTTTTTATATAGCGCGGACATTACCCGAAGGTGTCAGAGCGCTTCACAACCGGAACAGTAATGATACATGAGGAGAAGAATTACAAGTGAGCATGTTACAAAAGCAAACGTTACGTTACATGAGGCAATACTGACAATTGTGCAAGTATCAAGAGCAAACAAAATACAAGAGGTAGCAAATGATACGTTACAAAAGAAAAAAGTGACGTGTGCAGGTTACAAAAGCATACAAAGAACACGTAGAGGTAAAAAACTGCAATAAATGGCAGACACTCTAAACACTAAAACAAACGTTACGTTACATGTGGCAGTGGTGGCCATTGTGCATGTATCAAAAGCAAACAAAATACAAGAGGTAGCAAACGATACGTTACAAAAGGAAAGGTGACATGTGTGCATGTTACAAAAGAGTACAAAGTACAAGTAGAAGTGTGTTAGACCTGGCACCTTGACGTGAGTCTCCCTTCCTCTTTTTGTCACTGTGCCTCATGTGTTTTTATGGTGCTGGCCGCCCAGCGCGCTGTGCCACTGCCAACCAGTGTCGCGGTGCAAGTGCTCCCTATGTAAATTGTATATGTTGGTTGGATTCCATGATTGGATTGTTTGGTTTACTGTCAGACCCCAGTAAAGTGCGCCAGGAGCACCAGGGCGTGTAAATGCAAATACCGCTGGTGGGCTTGCAGCACGGGTTGTGCCACCCACAGAAGCGGCCTGTAAATTATGTCAAGGTCTGCCATAGCAGAACCTGCGTGCAGTCTGGTACTGACATGCTGACTGGCAAGTGCCCACACTTGCCGGTCCCTAAAACCTTCCCTTAACTTCATGTTAGTCACCCCTCTGGTAGGCCCACGGGCAGGGTGCGTTGTAAGCATAAGGTAGGACAGGCCTGGATGTCTGGCCTGTCCTAGTAGTGAATTACCGCCATCTTGGTGTTCACTACTGTAAGGCTACCCTGTTCGCATAGGCCAGCATGGGCGGCTAGGATTGTTACATCCTATGATCCTAACCGACCCAGGGAACATGGTAGAAGATCAAGTTTAGTATGCCTGAACTCGGAATAATAAGGTACATCTTTTCGCAAGGTTTATTTTAATATTCCGCGTTTGCAAATGCCGCTTTTAGAAAGCTGGCCTTTGCTTGCCTAAACATTTCAGCCCGCCTCTGCGTGATGTGTATCGGATGTCTGGCTGGTGTGAGTGACAGGGCTGGAGGAACCCAGATGGGCAGGGCTAGGTAGCCTGGTGGTGAATAGGAAGATCGACAGGTAGATGGGTGGGAGGAGTACTCCTAGGCTCTGAATAGGACAGTGCTCTGCCTCCACAATGCCGGCTCTGCCCCCTGTGGAGCGTCTGATGACTCTGCCCTGCACTCTGTAAGAAGAAGCCTGCATCGCGTAAACAAAGTGCTCAGAAACCGGACTGGACCAGGCAAGGGCCCCCCTGGCCTGGGAGAACAAAAGATTTGTGGTATAAATGTAGGAGCCCTGCTCCTAAGAAACTAGATCCGCTTTTGACCAAGAAGAATCTCTGCCTGAGGAGGAGGCACCGGGAAAGCTGTAAGGAGGAAGACTGTCCCTATCCTGGGGGACTGGCCTGCAGTGGTGACCTTGCTGCCAAAGGAGAGAAAAGGAACCTTTTGCTGAAGACTTTGCTTTATTTTTACTTTCAAGACTTGTGCTTTCCAAAACGATCTCCAAGGGCTTGGAACTGAGCTTGCCCCCTGAACTGATCCCCAGGACCATTGGGCTCTACCTGATCTTCACTCGCCTGCCGCTGGACTGTGGTGTCCTTTCCCTCGCCGGAGCTGTGACCCTCGTGCCCCAGTCCCTCCTTGGGCCGTGACCAGTACTGCTTAGCCGCCCCCACCTTGGGAAGAGCCTTGCTTGATCTGAGCCGCTCCCCCTACGCTGTGCTGGGCTGCCCCTGTCACCTCGCTCGCTGGAGGCTCGCTGTGCACCTTCACCCTCCTGCCGGAATCGGCGTTGTGAGCATCTCCAAGCCTCGGACGGCCCGGACGTAACCTGCGTGCCCGGCTGCCCTGCTTTGTTCACCCGCCACCTGCAACACCCCGCTCTGGTCGTGAGCCTGAAGATCAGACCCCCATCGTGAAGTGTGGGAGCCCCGGACGCCGCCTCGCCCTTCTGTCGAAGAGCCGCTGATATCCCGCACTCGCCTTCGCGTCAAGAAACAAGGTACTGTACTTACGAACTCGACCGCGAGCTCGCATCGGATCCATAACTTTCTGATTTCCCTGTCATCTGCCGTGTGCTTCCAGGGCGCCACCTCAGCACGAAGTGCGCTGAGGCCCACAGTTACCTTGTGCCCGCCTAAGAACTTTCCGCAACAAAGAAACTTTACCGTATTTCCAAGAGTTGTGGCCCCATCAGTTTAACGTTACTGGGCCTTGTATCCGAATCTGCTGAATCTACATAAAAGCTTATTTTTATATACTTCCTGATTGGTGTCCGTTTGTGGTGCATGCAAGGGGTTTACTGTATGTGTTATTGCACTTGCTTAACCGTGTACGCCTGAGACTTAGCCTAGACTGCTCGCGCCACGCACCTAGAGGGTGAGCAGGGGTTATTCTGGGGAGTCATCCTTCGCCCTGACAAGAAGTAAGGGGTCCCTGCTTGTTGTGGGTACACACCTGCATCAACCAGAGCCCCCTCATTTCTAACAAAGTATAATACTGCACTAAATGGCAGACACTCAAAACACAAGAACACACTGGGAAGGCACTTCTATAGGCATGGAGAACAGAATTTCCTATAATGGAAGGACTTCCTTCAGAAAATAGAGGGCGTGAATTAAATTTGGAAGGGTCTTTGAAGGAGGAGAGCTTTGAGGTCTGTTTTGAAGGCCTGTGAAGAGGTGGTGGTCCGGAGCTGAGGCGCAAGTGAGTTCCAGATTCTCACCGCGTTGCCTGAAAAGGATTGGGCCATCGATCTTTCCTTCTTGAAAGTGGGAGGTTCAAGCAATAAAGTTTCTGCATTACGTGATGTTCTGGAGCCTCCAGAGAGTTTCAGTTTGTTCGCCAGGTAGCGAGGGGAGGAGGAGTGCAAGGCTTTGTGGGTGATACAGGCAGTCTTGTAGATAGATCTTGCCTCGATAGGAAGCCAACAGAGGGTGGATAAAATGGGTGTGATGTGGTCGCTTCTTTTGGCCCCATATATGAAACGAGCTGCTGAATGGAGAACAGACTTCAGGGGGGACAGGTGGGATTTGGGGAGGCCAGTAAGAAGAGAATTGCAGTAGTCCAATCTGGAGAGAACCAGCAATTGGACCAGGGTTTTAAGGTCGTGCTCCGTGAAGAAGCGACGAATCTCCCAAAGAAGACTTCGCAATGGAATCGATGTGGGAACGTGGAAGGGAGGCAAGGTTTGCTATGAAAGAAATCCCTTAATTTGTGGAATGAGAATTTGAGAATGGTTGTAAAAGAAATGCATGGGCCAAGTGCCAGAGCGAGAGAAAGGAAGGGCTCTTTGTTTATAAATAACGAAATTCAAGTGTAGATTTGTGGCATGTAAAAAGAAAAACGACATGGAAACAGAAGGACATCACCATTTTTCCATGACACAAAGGCTTTGCAAAAACACCAGTTGATGGACAGAATGCAGAACAATGTCATACATTCACCCCAGTACAGAGATCTGGGTCTAAATCCATAGTTTTCTTGCTCACCATGCCATTCCAGTTTGAACCCAGCCATATGCAAATCAGTCTTGACCCTGTGCCTCGTGGGAACAGTCAGGCCCGAACTGCCAAGCCAGGTCCTCCCTGAACTGGAACCAAGCATCCTAGGACCGGTTTCGGGGTTTCACCCCTCTTCAGCCAGGATAGCTTGATTCCAGTGGCATGGAGAGCACGGGACTCACGTCTGAGCATACCCGTCCCACTCGGCACAGGGTCAGACTGATTTACATATGGCCATGTCTGAACTGGGGTGGTGGAGTGAGCTAAAGAATGATGATGGATTAAACCCAGACCAGTTGACTGGGGGTGAGTTTGATCTGCTCAAACGCTCCGTCCATCATCCCATTTTGGTATCGCTTTGTTTGCCCTAAGTTGGCAGGGTATGCCCAGATGTGGGTCCCTTGCTCACTTTGCCACTGGATTCAAGATAGCCTGGCTGATGAGGGTTATGAACCCGAAACCGGTCCCAGGATGCTTGTTTCCGTTTGATTTGCTCAAACGCTCCGTCCATCATCCCCTTTGGTATCAAAAAAGCTTTGGGCACAGAAACTCCACACAGACCAGATGGTACAGTGGTAGATAACAGGGGCTATGTATGCTTTTTGACAAGGGTTCAAACTTCAGCTGGGGAAAATCGTTTTTTATATTCTTTTCTATTTTATCCAAATGAAAGATGCCCTCTTGTAAATCACCCCTAGCAGTGTCTGGGAGATTTGTGGCCTTTTTAGTCAAGCCAGTGCATGTCAGACATTTGTGACATGCTGTGGCACGTGAAAGGGGGGCAAGGTTTGCTATGAAAGAAATCCCTTAATTTGTGGAATGAGACTTTGGGAATGGTTGTGTAAGAAAAAGAAATGCATGGGCCAGAGTGAGAGGAAGGAAGGGCTCTTTGTTTATAAATAACAAAAATCAAGTGTAGATTTGCGGCATGTAAAAAGAAAAACGGCATGGAAACAGAAGGACATCACCCTTTTTCCACGACACAAAGGCTTTGGGCAAAAAACACACAACAGATGGTATAGTGGTAGGTAACAGGGGCTATGAATGCTTTTTGACAAGGGTTCAAACCCCAGCTGGGGAAAATCGATTTTTATATTCTTTTCTATTTTTTTTCTATTTTACCCAAATGAAAGATGCCGTTTTGTAAATCACCCCTAGCAGTGTCTGGGAGATGTGTGGCCTTTTTAGTCAAGCCAGTGCATGTCAGACATTTGTGACATGCTGTGGCACGTGAAAGGGGGGCAAGGTTTGCTATGAAAGAAATCCCTTCATTTGTGGAATGAGACTTTGGGAGTGGTTGTGTAAGAAAAAGAAATGCATGGGCCAAGTGCCAGAGTGAGAAGAAGGAATGGCTCTTTGATTAAATAACGAAAATCAAGTGAAGATTTGTGGCATGTAAAAGGAAAAACGGCATGGAAACAGAAGGACATCACCCTTTTTCCATGACAAAAATACTTTGTGCAAAAATAATAAGGGCAGAATGGATGGTCTAGTGGTAGCTAACAGGGGCTATGAATGCTTTTTCGACAAGGGTTCAAACCCCACCTGGGGAAAAAAAAAATTTACATTGTTTTTCTTTTTTTAAATTATTTATTTTAGCAGAGTGAAAGATAGTCCTTTGGAAATCATCAACTGATAATCATGAAATACCATGTAAAAAATCTGTGGCATATGTCACATGAGCTGTGGCATATGCCCTTACTGTGATTTTCCATTGTTTTATTATGGAGGCGCCCCCTTACAGTGCTCCGACGACAAAACAGGCTTGTATGTGTGTTGGGTGAGATATGCATGTTTATTTCAGTGCCTGAGAGGGATTACGTGGGTGCTGTCTGTATATTGTCCATGTGTATGTATTTCTCTTTATTTCTATACTTCTGTTTCTGTGTCAATGCGTTTCGTGTCTACAGACGCTGTGAGCATTTTGAGTGCGTTTAATATTCTGGTGTTTTCCACTGTATGGCGGTATCTGTTTACAGTTCGTGTCTATACTGGAGAGCAGTGTTCTTCAGTTCTAAGTGTCGTTTCTCCCTCTCTTTGGAGCATATCAACAACAACCGGCGATAATTATCGCTAAGCGCACTTAGCGCTAGGATAGTTATCGCCGACTAGCATGGATTTTTATCGCTGAGATAGCGTGCTATTAGCAACGCTCATCTCAATAGCGATAAAAATCCTCACGCTAAGTGGCTAACGTGAGATTATTGCTGGAAACCCAGCGATAATCTCACGTTAGCTTGTTGATAGGGACAGACAAACTTAGCCATGATATCCTCCTTCCATAGGATATCATGGCTAAGTCAGAAAAATAGCAGATGTAAAAAAGCAACGTTAACCGAGGTTAGCGCTGCTTTTTTTGTCTCTAACAGGGTTAGCGATATTCTTGATAATAGGAGAAATGTCGCTTAGTGACATTTCTCCTATTATTTTACTCTGGAACGCCCCCTTTGCATCTCATTAGAGATGCAAGGGGAAGCGTAGAGTAAAAGGGTGCTAACATGCGAATTTGCGTGTTAGCACCCTGTTGTTGATAGGGTGCTAGTTTTAGCTCTGCTTTTTTGGCTTTTAAAGCCAAAAAAGCAGAGATAAAGCCCTTGTTGATATGCCCCTTTGTTTGCACTTCAAGTGGCCAGCTGGGAGAGTGCTTGGGGAGAAGGGAAACAGTTGACACACGAAGATTTATCGCAGAACCACAGACCCCTGCACAGCAGAGGCCCGCCCTCAGAGCCCTGGTGGCACGGTACTATACAATAAAGCTCCCGCATAGCAGTGCCCTGTGCATGGAGCTCGTGGGCACCCCGACAGCTACTTACTTACCAATGACGATGCATTGCCCAGCACCACTTCTACCTCACTCTGAGGCTGCAGACCCCAGCCGAGATCCGAGGAAACCTAACCAATCCGGCTGCAGCTTCTCTCAGGCTTTTTTTTCAGCATGAACACAAATCAGTTAAACAGTAGTGACACTCCCAAAAGTCCAGTGTAAGGAAAGATTAATACAGCTGTGTAAGTGGTTAAAATGTAGACATTTACGGATCCTTCCTGAAGTGCAATGTCAGAAATAAATCCAAGCCACCCAATGTGACTGGCTCAAAAACGTGCACCATCATCCTCCTCATGCCCCACAGTAAAAATAGTGCATTGTGTATTTAAATCAAGTGTGTTCATTACATCCCCACTTGGGTGTTCCGTACTCAATATCCCTCAATATTCTTACTTTCCAGCCAAGACCGTTTACTGATACGTCATCACCGTCCCAAGCAGTGATAATCGGCATCAATCATAAAGTTTAAGGACCAATCAAGTACCAACTATTTCTACACCAACTCCACCTTGCAAGCAATACTTAGAATCAGAAAAACCAGTTGTGGCCGGTATGATGGGGTGTGGCGGTGAGTGGCGGGGGGGGAGGGTAGTGTGCGTTTGCAATGCTATAGGTCTCGCATTTTAGAAACTTTGACCTATTTATATTGTAAATGACAATGCCTTCCATTATTGCAGGTTTTTGTAAACACATAAATAAAAGGCATTATCATTTAAAATGCCAATAGCTCAAAATCTTTCAATTGCGAGACCTATTGCATTGCAAATGCTTGTTATAATTTCTGAAGGAAATGCTTTAGGTATTACTGTTTTGATTACATCAAGATGACTTCAGGCGTGCCACACTGTTGTAATAAATATAGACTGTTAGCAATCTAGATGTTCATTAGAGCACTGTGGAGAGGCAGAGTTCAGGGGCACGGACATGGACAATTGAGGGAGGAAGGGACAGACACAGCAAATTGACCACACAGGGTAGGCGGGAAGGGCAGTGACAACACAATGGACCATGGAGGTCAGGGGCAACAAGCCTATGATGCAAGACAAACAAAAGAGGTTGTTGCAATACAGCAGACCGTTGAGGGCAAAGGGAGAGGCAGTGGCAGTACAACCATACATGCCAACATACCCGATTCAGGCAGGAGACACCCAATGTTTTTAAGCCCTAAGGGGCTTTATTTTAGCCATTTCCCGCCTAAAATCTTCTCTTATTCGATGTAAGTCAATGGGGAAAATTAGTCAACCAGATTTTTTCCATATTATGCCTACCAACATTTTAGAAGAGGAAAGTGAGAGATTTTGAAAAAATAATTGGATAATGTATTTCTCCCATTGACTTCTATTACAGCCTGCATTGGGTCTATTGGTGGGTATGGGACTTGCAAGTGTGCTGCTGCAGGATCAGAAATCAGAACTTCAATTATACGTTTTTGCCATATCTGTCAGGAGCACAGAGAAATTGTTATGGCGGGCAGAGAGTGTGCCGAAAATGTTGTACACTTGCTCACAGGAAGAGGTTACTGGCAGTGCATAATCCGAGTCATACAAGACCAGTCTTTGCCATCTGTAGCCCGCCGAGTAATCAGGTTTTTGCATGGAGGAATTGGTAGGAGGCAGACTAGCCTTGAAACCAGTAGTCTCCCACCTGAATGGGAGGTTGGCATGTATGAAATCCCCTCTTACCAAGTATAGCATATTGGTCCAATGAGGGCATGAGGAATGATGTAAGGACATGGACCTGGACAATAGAGGGCAGGAGGAAGGTGGACGGGGCACCAAACTGACCTTTCAGGCAGGCGCCAGGAGATGCAACCAATGTAACAAAGAGGAACCCCTGCAAACGGATGTAGGTAGAGATTCAGGGGAAAATACAGAAAGAGTACAAAAAGAAGCATCTCTACCTATAGATTTCAAAACGTACAATGTATCGTTTCATTGGTATATCAACACTTGGACTAAGGGAACAAAAAGAGAATTTAGAAACATAATCAGGAACAAATCCATAAGTGTTTTATTTTCAACTTAGATCAATTTCACAAAAATAATTTTGAAGCATTGAATAATTTGCACTTGATATAAAGAAAGATTTCAAATAACAATAAACATACATAAAAAGGTCCCAAGCGTACTCGTACACACACAGGCTAGCACACTCATACCGGTATCATTCCACACTATAAACACCAAGATCACACATCCACATATGAAAAGGTATAAGGAACCCAAAGTATATTCGATGTATAAACAGAGTTCAATATATACACAGAAACATCAATATTGTATTGAATAAAAAATGTTCAAATTTGAGGAGTTAAGGCTAGGGTGGGCCACATGTAAGCGCGTTTCGGTGAAAGCACCGAAATGTTGGTGCCACCTTCCTCAGGGCAAACGAGAACCAACAGTCATAGTATGGGTTTAGGCTTGGACCTAACAAAAACAATAATAATATATTAAATAACATAACAGCATTCGGTGTAAGGCATGCATTAATGATTTGATAACATTATGAAAAAAATATTAATGAAAAACATATCGTGCAAAGGTCATTAGTCACAGGTGTTGACTAAGCAATAAACATAATTGGATACATTTATCTACATAGTAGATAAGTTAAGATACGAATACACTAGGGGATCCAGGGGTACCGTGGTTCAGAAGGAGAAATATAAAGAGAGTTAAAAGGAAGATCTAATAAGAGAATATATACATAAAGAGAGAAATTCTTTTTACTTCCCCAGGGGGGAGAACATCTAGTCAACAAAATATTTGTTCCAGAAGAATAGTTATTGCAGGAAAAGGTGGTGGGGAAGGGGGAGGATGAGGGGAGAGAAAGAGAGAGGCAAGGGGGAGAAAAGAAAAAAAAGGGGAAAAAAAGGAAGAAAATAAGAAAAGGAGAAAGGAAGAAAAAGAAAAAGAAGAGGAGGAGAAGAAGAGCCCAAATCTCAAAGGTGTCCTAGAGCGAAATTTCACTGGGCAGGGGGTCGTTTGCACTCACCTGAGAGATCACCAAGGAAGTTTCACGCATGAACAGAATCGTTCTGGTCGAGAACAGACTATCAATGCGTTGCTTGAAATGATTCTGTCGGGTGAAGAAAGGATACAAATGAGCTCTAATCGGAAAAAGGGGGCACTGGTCTGATTAGATGCGCGGAGCCTAAAATGTCCGACAGACCACGATAGATCTTTTAGGCGACAGGTCGAGATATCAGCAGACTTCCAAGTCGATGCTATACCTTTGTGCTGATAGACAGATAACACTCGCGGTGATATGATACACTTTATATCATATTAGAAGTGAAAAAACATGCTAACTGAGCTCATTTGACGTGAATAGATAGGACAGATAAGGGCAAGTACGAAGAATCATCTAATCCATGCATTCAAAACGGACATGATTCAAGGGAATGCCGAGACTGGGGAATACAGGGAAGCAGATAAACGCAGGGCTTATATAACGCTTTTCGGATATATATACAGACAACCTCTAACAAGCGAAGGTAAAGAAATTTACCTGAAGGGGCAAATAGACGTCTTTGGAGTCAGAGCAAGATCCTTTTAGTAATGAGAGACTTCCAGAGGCGGGATAGTTTAACTGCCGGCCCTACCAAAATAAATGAGAGGGTTAAATAAATTAAGTAGAACAGATACATTCAGGCAGACAAAGTGGAAAAAGATGAGGGCAGAACGCCTCTACCTGGGTGTGCAGGGCTTTATGCAGCCGAGGAGAAAGGATGCAAATGCATCTTCGTAGAAACCACGGAAATGTTCGTCGTGGTGAGATTCAATAAAACTAAAAAAATGAATATAATAAAGTGGGTTGAAGTAAAAGAATATAAGTATATCAGAATATCAGTTCCTAGAAAATAAGGCAAGGAAAGCGTGCTAAGCATTAAGATAAAAACGGAGGGAACGATCACGTCTGGTTAAAGTACCTGATAAAGCGGTAGTTATTACGAAGCGCTGCCAGTCGCTATGGATTCCAAGGGAATTGGCGGGCCTCAGGTGGACGAATCGGTCCGGAAAACACACGCGATGTTCAGAAGCCGTTTAAATAGGCCAATGGGCAAGCGCGTCATGAAAGGAGGGAAAAAGCATACCTATCATAGACGGGACGCGAGGGGGGGGCGGAAACGTCATCAGAATAAGAGGGCGTGTCTTTCAAGGAGAAAACACTTGGCAAAAAAAAAAAAAACTAACCAAGGACTCAAAAAGGCCGTACGTGGGTAACGTTGTATCAATTGGCACATGCGGATCATTGTATCAATTGACGCATACAGAAAATAGGAAATGTTACCTCGCGGTGGCAGCGTAATAAGGAAAAATTGCTGCGAGCAGACTGTAAACGGAGTCAGGGTGCGTGCGTCTGAGGGAATAGATCAGGAAATGCAGATGTATAATAGAATCTTATAAAAAAAGAGGCAGAGTACGAGCTATAGAAAGAGGCATGTAACATGGATGTAATAGGATAGGTCATATTATACAAGAGAAAATAGCTAAAGCAATGAAAATTAAAATTAAGACAGCATTTCACTTAACGCCTGTGCATTGCTTCCTACATTAGAGTAACGATGCATAGACGGAAAAAATAAAATAAAAGAATCTTAAGAAAACTTAGGCCGCAGCAAGAAGGAAAAAAAGAAAAAAACATATTAAGGCAGCGTGAAGTGCGCTACAATAAGAGGCATGTTACGTGGGTCTGGATCAATAGGCCATATAGGCTAGTAGGAAATAGCTGTTAACAAACAAAGGACATTAAGGCAAAATGTCACTTAGCGTCTATAGGTTGCTTCCTGTATTCGGGCCATGATGCATACACGTGAGGGCAGTCTAAAGATGACTAAAAAATTGCATTTTCCCAAGGAAGGGATTCGTTCAGGCCCTTGTCCTTGGATTTAAGGACAAATATCCCAAAAAACTTCTTGTTTCCTGCGTGCATTATTGCCGTCGGTTCCTCTAGATGCGTGAATCTTTTCCAAGATCGTCCAGTGAAGGTCAGCTTCAGAGTGGCCCTTTTCAATCCAATGGTCTACTAATGGGGCTCCATGTTTGGATCGTCTGATGTTGGATTTATGCTCACCTATTCTTATCCTTACTTCTCTGGCAGTCTCGCCTACATAGGTGAGAGAGCAAGGGCATTGGATGGCATAGATGCAGTTTGATGTCCTGCAGTTGGTCATGTCTTTCATGTTGACCTTGTAGTCATTAATGCAGATATTGTCGCCAACTATGGCGTGGGCACATGCGTGGCAAATACCGCATTTGTGATTGCCTTTAATGGGGGCCGACCCCTCAATAGATTTCTGCATCCAGCCCTTCAGTTCAGGTTTTTTGGCTTTGACTATCCAATTCCGCAAGTTTTTATTTATGCGGAATACAAGCAGAGGTTTGGGGATGTGAGTGGTTTCCGAGTCTAGGTTTAGCAGATGCCATTGCGAATTTACAATTTGTCTGATTTTGTTATTCATCACAGAGTGTTTGGTGACACAGACTAACTTGTCTGGCTGATTTTGTGTTTTGGGTTGGAACATAGTGTCACGGTTATAGTAGCGGGCCCTCTTGAGGGCGTTCTTTACCATTCTGCGGGGATATCCTCTTTGGATGAATTTCTCTTTCATAGTTTCAGCATGAATCAGGTAGTCATTAATAGTGGTACAATTTCTACGCAAGCGTAGGAACTGACTGAAAGGTATTCCATCTTTTTGGCTTCCCGGGTGGAAGCTGTCAAAATGGAGAAGGGTATTTCTGGCTGTAGGTTTCGTGTATAGAGAAAAACAAATTTTGGATTACCGATGTTCGACCCAGACGTCAAGGAATTCTAATTTGATGGTGCTCGTGTGCGCAGTTAATCTAAGATTGACATCTGCTGCATTAATCCATTCGATGTATTCATCGAGGGACACTTGGTCGCCGGTCCAAATAAAGAAAATGTTGTCAATGTACCGGGACCAAAGACGCACGTTTTCGAAAAATGGGGCAATTTCATTGTAAATGTTGCATTGTTCGAAATGCCCCATATACAGGCAGGCAACACTAGGGGCACAGGCCGCCCCCATACTGACTCCCTGGACCTGTTGGTAATAGTTACCATCGTACTCAAAGAAATTTACTTCCAGGACGATATCAAGACACCGAGCTAGGAAGTTGCCATTTTGTAAAGTTAGATCTTTTTGAATAATGTTGGTCACAACTCTACAGGCCTCTATTTGGGGGATGTTCGAATACAGGGATTCAACATCTAGGGTGACCAAAATTTCTTGTTGGGGGTTGTACTGCAGACCTTCCAGCTTAGAGATGAAATGTCCTGTGTCCTTTAGGTACGAATGTAAAGATTCGACCATAGGTTGTAAAAATGTATCGATGTATTTTGATAATGGTTCGGTGGCGGAGCCAATGGTGGAAACTATAGGTCTTAAAGGGGGATTGGTCTGATCTTTGTGTGTCTTAGGGATCCCATAGATTATAGGGATACGAGTATGAGTTGGAGTGAGAAATTGTGCTTCTTGGGCACAAATTTCTCCTCTCTCAACCACTTGTTCGACTTCATACAGGATCCTGCGTTTCACCCTAGGTTCTGGATTTGACATGATTTTGAGATAGTGTCTTGGGGACCCAAGGAGGTCCAACATTTTCTCCTTGTAGTTTTTACTGTCAAATATCACAATGCCCCCTCCCTTGTCACAGGGTTTGACCGTAAGGTCATTTTGGTTCTGAGAGATTTGAAGGCAGTGTTTTCTTCTTTAGAGATATTGTATGTAGGAGTAGGGACAAATTTGATCGCCTTCTGTACCTTATTCAGGACAGCTTTTTCAAAAAAACTAACCTCCATGCCGACCATATCAAGTCCTGGCGTAAAGGAGGAAGGTGGTTTGAAGCCTGATAGGTTATCAATATCTGTAGTCAGGTTCCTGTTGGCAAAGTATTTTTTCAATCTAACTTTGCGAAAAAAAGTGTGAAGATCTCTAAAGAGTTCAAATTTATTAATGCCGATAGATGGTACAAACGATAGGCCTTTAGAGAGCAGGGACACGGTGGAACATTCCATGGGTAAAGATGAAAGATTGAAAACAGGAATTCTATTTATGTCCTCCAATACTGTCGTTGACGAGTCTGAATGTATCTTTGGGGAGGAGCTTGATCCTGGTATTGATTCCTGTATTGTGGGTTCAAAGCTGAGTCCTGGTATTGTCCCCTGAAGTGAGAATTCAGAGGTTGGTTTTGGAATCGATTCTGGTATCTGGGGCGGAAGCTGCCCCGGCGATTGCCTAAAAAACGATTTTCTGATATCGATCTATCCGTTGCCTGTCTGGGTTGTGGGTTGCTATATGTGGGGCCTTCACTGTCTGAATCTGTGGTGTCAGAGAAAGTGATAACCCTCTTGTGGCCCCAAGAAGAATATGCGCTATTGGCGGTGTTGTCTGTGTTGTTGGAATAAAAATTCTCGGTTAGGAATGGGTACACGCGTTCTTGCGAAAAGTTCCTAATGTCCATTCTCAATTTTTCAGTTTTTCTCTTGAGGAGGTATTCGGTGAAGGAGTCAAGTTCAATCTGGATTTCTTCTAGTTTCTTCTTGCCTTCTTCTACACTGTGTGTTTGTTTAAGTTTCTCCTCAAGTTCACAGATTTCTTTATTGAGTAAATCAATGACTTCTCATGCTGTTTCTATTATCAAAATCATCCAGTCCCTGGAACATCTATTGGAAATGAGGGACCACTTTTCCAGGAACTGTCTGATTTCGACAAAAAGGCGCCAGGAGATGCAGCAGCACAACACACCACACAGGGCAAGAGGGAGGGCAGTAAAGCACAACAGATCATGAAAAGCAATAAGGAGTGGACAGTGTCATGCACATGGACAAAAGAGTACAGAGGGGAAAGGGGCAAGGGTAGCAAGCTGACCATACCAGACAGACAGGAGGAGCATTTGCATCACAAAAGACCATGAAGGGCAGGAGGGAGAAGGCAGTGGCACACCAACGTAACATGGAAGGCAGGTGAGAGGGGATGGGGCTCACACATGGATAACAGAGGGCAGGGGGCTGAGCAGGGCAGGAGCAGCAAGCTGACCTCGCAGGGTAGGGGGATGGGCAGTGGAAGCACAACACACCATGGAGGGAACCAGGGAGACTATAATTGCATACACACGGACAACAAAGGGAAGGTGAGAAGGGCTCAGGAGCAGAAAGCTGACCACACAGGGAAGTCGGAAGGAGCAGTGTCAGCGCAAAATAAGATGCATGGCAAGCAGGAGGGTTTCTGGCAGCACAACAGCCATGGCTAGCAAGAGGGAGTGGGCAGTACTGTGCCCAAAGGACCAGGAGGATGTAGGGGCTGGACACAGACAAGAGAGGGCAGGGGAAAGGGGCAGGGGCTACACAACAGACCACGCAGGGCAGGCAGGAGGAGCAGTTGCAGCACAACAGAGCATGGAGGGCGGGGAGTGCCACGAAGGCCAAGATGGCGGATGCGTATGCTTGAGG
The DNA here is from genome assembly GCF_964204655.1 of Triturus cristatus. Taxonomy (NCBI): domain Eukaryota; kingdom Metazoa; phylum Chordata; class Amphibia; order Caudata; family Salamandridae; genus Triturus; species Triturus cristatus. The sequence continues at coordinate 1,196,070,203 of NC_140582.1, read as the reverse complement.
CACCGAGCAGCGGCCTGTCCAACAGTGCATTTCAGATGCCGGTGGAGTCCCAGTGAACCCCCCAAAAGTGCGGCTAGTGATGAAGACCCCATCGGCGGGGGATCGGTGATCTAAATTGTCGGCTGGGGGCAGAGCACGCAATGGACGGTGCGCCTGGGGATGTGAGGCCTGTAATCAAGATGGCCACGTCCAGATGGCGTTGATGACCTCCCCGCCAAGACCACAGACCGGAGGGGCCTGAGACAACACTGAGAGCTCCCCGCCGACTGGTAGTGAGCGAGAGTAACCCGACTGAAGCCCCTACCCACCCATGATGTAAAGGCAGGTGAGAGCGCACCCCAGGAGCCCTCAGTAAAGTAAATCATCATCCTCCTGCAATCCAGGAGCTCCGCTGCGGAGTCTGAGAGGCTTTGACGGCCCGAGAGACGCTGTCAGTGCAACGCCGACTACGGCCCAGTCCATCCAATCCCGCAAGCAGCGACACGGTCCTCCCATCCGCACGGCTCCGGGCAGGGATACAACCATGTGCCACAGGTTCAACAAGACATTGAGGGACACCTCCGGGGGTGCCTTTCTCCGGGTGGCGGTGACCGGAGTCTGTCTTGCTGGACCGTGCAGGAGGTCTGAGGGAAAGTACGGCCCTACGCAACCAGGTCAGGTGGTGTCAGCCTAGGGGGGCCAAATCGGCAACAGAAGAGACGCCCTTTGCCCTTGACCAATCCATTGTGAGGGCACAAGCTGGAGCCCATCTGCCCTTCAATCCACTCCTAAACCGGGATAGCAGTCCTCACTTCGACCAACACTGAGACAATCCTTGAAGCTTCAACAATCCTTAAAGCTCAGCTCAGTTGGCCGACTCTAGCGAGGGAAGGGCCGGTGCCAATGGAAACGCCACTAGTGCACAGTAGAAGACATCTCACTGCCTGATTCCTCCAACGAAGGAGCCTACTTCAGCAGCCCAGACACCCAGACATTCAAACCGCCGGTCACGCTCTCGCCCCCTGCGAAGAATCACCCACTAGGTGAGTGCGGCGCCAGGCCTCGAGGCGCATAAAGGGAAAACTGGTCAGAAGCGATTAGTGACAAAATACCAAGCAGGGCCTCCTCTTCCGAAATATTCTGCGAAGCCCCGCGAATAGGGTAAAGGGGACACCCTTGGCAGGTGCTACGGTGGGGGAAGGCACCCCCAATAGGGATCCAGAGAACGAAGTGCATGGGAATAGAGGCCCAAAGGGGAACCACCGGACAAAGACCGGTCCACACTAGGCGACCCTCCCCGGAAGCCAAAAGGGATCCAGAGAACGAAGTGCATGGGAATAGAGGCCCAAAGGGGAACCACCGGACAAAGACAGGTCCACACTAGGCGACCCTCCCCGGAAGCCATTGCCACCCAAACGGGAGGAAAGCCGTCACACACAGTGACAATGTCCAACAAGCTTGATCAGGTACTGGTGGCCATAGAACATTCCAGGGTTGCCATGGAAGACAGATTTGGGGCACTTGCTACAGACCATAACATCTTGCTGGCAAGCTGGCAGACAAGGTGAAAACAACGTACACAATGGAACCCCAAATGAAATCGTATCAGTCCACCATGAACAACCTCCAGACGAGAGTGAAAACCCTAGAAGACAAAGCAGATGACCTGGAGGGGCACGCACGTCGCAACAATATAAGAATTCTCAACCTGCAGAAGGGAGTGGAGTGGTTGGACCCAATAGGGTACGTTGAAATGTGGTTCAGGACATTCATGCCAGCAACTGACCCGACCCCTTTCTTCTCTGTGGAGAGGGCACATCGTGTCCCGGCACGCAGGCCTCCTCCGGGCTCCCCACCCAGACCACTCCTGCTGAAATTGCTCCTCTTTCGGGACTGGGACGCAATACTACGGGCGGTTAGACAACACGGGCCGATCCGGGTTGAAGATAAGCAAGTTATGTCGTTCCCTGATTATTCCAAGGCGGTCCAGAGGCAGCGAGCAACTTTCAGAGGTTAAGCGCCTACTACGCCAAAAGCATGTCCAATATGCCCTCCTGTTTCCAGCACGCCTCAAAATCATGCATGATGGTAGCACACACTTTTTTTCCGACCCCAAGGAAGCACATAACTGGGTAGAGCAACATCTAAAGGGGGCTGGGGCTGATGACACACTCTCAGGACACCGGGAACCTACAAGTCAGCGACATCGGCAGAAGAAAGTTACCCTCAAACAGTGGAGCTCACGACCTCGGGCTAGCATTCGAAGCTCTCCGGACCTGGAGCAAATAATTGCAGAACGCAGGAGAGCACTGAAGATGGCCACGAAGATTGGCCCGACGGCAGAGAGCTCCGACAGAGAAAAAGGACCCCATCTTTTTACACCGGAGGAGGAAGTAAGCGATACAAACACATCTCGTGATGGCTCCATTACTCCACCCATAGTGACACCACAGACCGCGGATACGCTCATCTAACAATAGACACTGGGCCATCACCTGACTCCTCGATGCACCCTGTATCACGTCGGGGGTGGAATTCACAGACATGAATTCTTCCCGAACCAACCAGATCATCCCGTCAACAGAGGCCCCACAGACCTTGGACATCTGCGTTTCACAATAGACACTGGCACCCTCCTGGTCACCTCGGCGCATCAGACATTACCCCAACGCCTAATACCTGAACAGTGCCATAATAATGTGACTTGATGGGACTAATGTGGGGAAAGGCCATAAGACCACCACACCATTCTCATGGCCGCAACACACGGGGAATGAGGGGCCCCGACCGGCATCACACTTCCACTCTAAGGCTACACCGGGCCTTGCAGACCATCGTTCGTAAGTGAGAAAGACCACGACCCCCCATTTACTGTACTAAAGTATGTACACACTTGCTAGTTTGGACGAGTCGCCACGAGCGACAGGTCCTTTTAGTTGGAAGTTTTCCCTAGTTTATAGTTATACCCCCACCCCTTGCAGACATACCCAAACACCCCCAAGAACAGTGTGCAGACGGGCGGGTCCATCAAATATGGCCAGTTTATCGGAATGCGGAAGGTCACCTCCAACCCCACAAACCATATCATATTCCCCCCACAACATCTAACACAGGTATCTCAAACATAACAATTAATTCCAGGGGAATGCATACAGCATGCAAAAGATATGCCATATACTCTCATATATCAAACGACAACAAGCGCATATAGCTGTGTTGCAGGAAACACATCTGACAGCATTAGAAGTTAACAGACTGCGCAAGAAATGGAGGGGGATTATTTGTGCCACGACTTACTCAGCCTTTGCCCGGGGTACACTGATTTGTCTCCGACCAGGGATTCCCTAGAGGGGCTCCAAGAAGGCCAGCCGATACTACTGGGGAGCATATATGCCCCTAGTGTCGACCAGGACAAGTTTTGGGGGCAACTCAGCAAAGTTCTAGTCCAACATACATCAGTACCATGGCTCCTAGGGGGCAATTACAATTGCACAATGGACCTCCATCCAGACAGATCCCACCCCCCCTTGCACTCCCCAGCACGTAAGCCGACGTAACGTTTCCAAACATGGGTTACACAATGTGCGCTGGTTGATGTGTGAAGGGTTCGGAACCCGGACACCAGGCTGTACTCCTTTCACTCAATCCCCCATGACCTGCTGGTGCGACTCGACTGGTTCCTCTGCAGGATACCTATCTCCTGAGGCGGAAGCCGGGAGAAACGCTTGCAATATTTTTAGAATTGATTGTGATATTGTGTTTTTACTTACTTAGCCCCTTCTCCCTGGGCACTTATTCATTCCTATTTCACGTGCTGGGCATCCCCGCGCAGCGGATCGTAGCGCTGACGCGGGTCACAATTCTTCTTGCCGCCATTTCCCCAGAGCACACAGGCCACGCCCACTACCGTCTGGCCACGCCCTTCCCGCACTGAAGGCTACTTAAGATGCGCTGATTACGAGCGCGAACCAGAGGATACCTATCTCCTGAGGCGGAAGTCGGGAGAAACGCTTGCAATATTTTTAGAATTGATTGTGATATTGTGTTTTAACTTACTTAGCCCCTTCTCCCTGGGCACTTATTCATTCGTATTTCACGTGCTGGGCATCCCCGTGCAGCGGATCGTAGCGCTGACGCGGGTCACAATTCTTCTTGCCGCCATTTCCCCAGAGCACACAGGCCACGCCCACTACCGTCTCCCTTCTCCTACAATTATGTGCATTCCTCGGACGCGCAGGGGATGGACGCGCCAAAGGCACGCCTAAGGCAAGCCCGTCTGCGCCCGTCCACGCCAGGACGGGCCTAGGGACTAGGCAGAATGGCGAAAATTCCAGCTATACTCCCATGGAACTCCGTTCCCTACAACACTCTTGCCTCCCTAGCCTGGATCCCGCCACACGATCCTGCCTTATGGCCAATAACATTTGCCGCCCCCAGCCAGGCCAGGCCTCCCCTGACAAAACGCCCCCGGGATCTCACTATACTAGCAAAATTTTGAGATCCAATGACCTTACGCTCCGCTGCCTATACTTGAACACACCAATTGGATATTTTTCTACTCCTTAACTCAGATAGACCGGATATGCTACTTATCACTGAAACCTGGCTTACCCAAGACTCTCTACCGGATGTCCTGGCATCTCTCCCGCCAGATTATTACATACTGTCAGTGAATAGAGAATCAGGAAAGCAAGGGGGTGGCGTTGCTGCCATCATCCACAAAGATCATAAGTTCACCACTTTACCTTCCCTGGACCTACCGGACACTGAAAACCTTCTAATCAAATCTGATACAGACAAGGGAACCATGGTACTGGCATTGATCTATCGACCCCCCAAGGTCATGCCCACCTTTCCGGTCTCCCTGAGCGAGCAATTGGCTGGCTTAGTTGTCAACTACGACAAGGTATTGCTGATCAGGGATTTAAACTACTGGTTTAACGACCCAGCAGCAGGGCCCCAGGCCATTGAACTCTCTGAGCTCCTTCTCCATCTGAATTTCTCTCAATTAGTCCTGATCCCTACTCACGAAAAAGGACACATTCTGGACCAGATCTGGTCTCATAATGTCCCGCTGTCTATCCCGACGGCAACCCCCTGCATTTGGTCAGATCACCATCTACTCCAATTTTCCTGCATTCTTCACGGCCATGCGAAGGCCCCCATTCCTGTTGGAGGGGTAGTAAGGAAATGGAGATCACTAAACAATCACGACTTTTTGTCTTCCCTGTCAAAGTCAATCCCAGCACCCACACATGATATTAATCTTATGGAAAAAATCTCACTGATTGGCTCTTGGCAGCCTGCAATGAGCATGTTCCGCTCTCCAAATTTTCTCTTGCTCGTCGCATGGATGCCCATAGGTGGTTCAAGGCAGATTTAAAAAAACTAAAATTGGAATTGCGCCAATTTGAGAGGAAATGGAGACATGGGTACTCAGTTGAGGACAGAGTGTCATATACGACTGCCCGTAGGAATTATAAGAACTCTATTCTAACTACCAAGGCAGCATTCTTCTCCGACAAAATTTTTAATGCACACAATAAATCTAGAGAAATTTTCAGGGTGGTGAACGATCTCTGCAATGATGTAAGAACCTCCCCCCCCCCAAGCCCCCCACGCAAGAGCTTTGCAATCAGCTCAATAATTTCTTCATGGATAAGATAGCCACCATAAAAGAAAGCATCCCGGAAAGGCCTAGCATGGTGGACACCGAGGACATCTGCAGAAATCCATCTGAATTCGAGGTTTTTCCCCCGATGGATCAATCTAGGTTAGGGGAACTGATGAATCGTGTGAAGTCCTGCTCACCTAATGATTTTTGCCCCCCGTACGTCCTGAGGGACGTCTATTCAGCCCTCCCGCTAGGCATACTCCCCCTCTTGAATGAGTCCCTAGTTCAGGGAATAGTCCCCATCTCGTTTAAAAACGCAACGCTGGTCCCGCTAATTAAAAAACCGGGTGCCAAACCAACTAATCTCTCGAACTACCGGCCCATATCCCTTCTCCCTTTTGGAGCAAAGATCCTGGAAGCCCATGTGGCTAGCTGCATCTCCAATTTCATCGAAACATCGGAGTATCTGGAGCCTAACCAAGCCGGCTTTCGCCAGGCGCACTCAACCGAAGCAGTGATCCTCGCAGTTCTGGACACAATGAGATCCAACGCCGACAGGGGTATACATCAGGCCTTGGTGCTTCTGGACCTGTAGGCAGCGTTCGACACGGTGGACCATACCATCTTATTACACCGTGTCGAACAAGCTGGTCTGCGAGGATCGACCCTCGGTTGGGTGAAGTCATTCTTGAGCAATTGGACCCAGGCAGTTAAACTTGGGAACTTTACAGCGCCCAAATTATCTACCACCTGTGGTGTCCCGCAAGGTTCGTCATTGTCCCCCCTCCCATTTAACCTATACCTTAAACCCCTTTTACATTCCTTAAAAGACAGGAGGGTTACGATTTATAACTATGCTGACGACCTGCAGCTAATTTTCCCACTGGACTCAACTGACTCCGCCGTGGAATTCCAGGCAACCATGTTACACATCCAACGGTGGATGGAGTTGAAACTTAATCCCGGGACGACCGAGCTGGTACTCCCGGGCAAAAGCTCGATCAGCTGGGGCCCTCATTTCTGGCCGTCAACAATGGGATCCCCTCCTTCCCCCTTTCCTTCGGTGAAAAGCCTCGGGATTACCATTAACTCTGATCTCTCCTTGAATAGCCAGGTAGGAGCGGTGATCTCGTCCAGCTTCCATCAATTGTGCAAAATCAGAAAAATTGCTCATCTACTCACTCACTCTGCCCTCATTCATGTGGTACTCGCCTTGGTCCTGTCCTGATTAGACTTTTCAAATTCTATTTATTTAGGCCTCCCCCTGTTCTTGTTTAAACGCTTGCAAACTGTGCAAAATCAAGCGGCCAGATTAATCTTCAAGAACCGTGGTGGGAGTTCGGCGAAACCATTGCTGGCCACTCTTCACTGGCTACCCATAGCCCAACGGGTAATATTTAAAGTAGGAGGCTTGGCCTTTAAGGCTCTTCACGGGAAAAGTCCCATGTTCATTAACAACCTAATAATCAAACATGAGCCTACCTGCAATCTTCGCTCTGCTCATCAGTCCCTTCTCCCTTTACCCTCCTTCAAACGGAAGCATCAAGGCGGGTGTCGATTTGCTTTTCTTGCCCCAAAGGTGTGGAATTCTTTCCCCCTGTCGCTCAGGAAATGTACCAATCTTATGGAGTTTCGGGGAGCCTTGAAGACCTGGTTATTCAAGCAACCTCTGGGTGCCCATGCGCTTAATAAATTCAGAATAACATAACATAACATAAGACTACATGACTGCTTCCAAAAATCCAACACTCCGATTATTTAGGGCGGGTCCTATCGGACCATGACACTCACATCGTAACCCTCAGATGGAGACCCCCTCACCCCCAGTGCCTACATGGAAGCTACAGCGAGAGTGCCTTACAGACCAAGTGTTTAGACACAACCAGAAGAATAGAATCCATGACTATTTTGCAACCAATGCCCACACAGCAATGTCCAGATCACTAGAATGGGATGCTTTTAGTGTTGGAGCAAGGGGACAGTGTATACAGCAGATAGTAGGGGTCCTGAAATTTTTTAAGCAGGCGCTCTTGCGAGCAGAAACCACCTTAGCGACCCTCACTAAGGAGGCAGATGCGAACAAAGCCACCCCGGCACAAGTAGCAACGGCTAAGACGGCATATGCAGAGACACCACGAGACCTACGCAAATACAACTTTAGAGCACATGCGACCAGGGCCCATAGGGAGTGTAACAGAGCCGGGATGCTTCTAGCCTGGCTAGCCCGATAAGATACGGAGCCACAGCCGGTCACGGGATTCCTCGATACTCGCAAGTGGAGATACTGCAAATCTTCCATACCTTCTACTCAGATATCTAACGATGCCCAACATCAGACTGTCTGATATCAATCGAACAATTCCTGAACCCTCTAACTATACCTAGGATCCTGGCAGCAGATAGGGATGCCCTGGAAGAAAAGATTGTGTCCGCTAATATCTCCTGCGCAATCCGTGCCCTAGCACTCAACAAAGCCCCGGGCATAGACGTTTTCCCTTTAGAATACTATGGCACTTTTTTAGGTCAGCTCCTCCCCCGGTTGGTGGACATGTACGAGGATGCTTTGGAGCGTGGTGAGTTACCAAGCTCACTCAGAGAATCCGTTCTGGTAACGTTCCCAAAGCCAGACCAAGACCTGAGGCTCCCAGCCTCGTATAGGCCGATAATGCCACATAACTGCAGACTGTAAAATCATGGGGAAAATACTAGCGGACTGGTACTCCCAAGTCCTCCCCCCATTGATTCACGCCGATCAATGCAGGCTTGTGCCGGGACGCAACACGTCCCAGAACCTGCGCAGGCTATTCCATGTCAGGCTAGTGCCCACCCCTGGTTCCCTAATGCAGCATGCCTGATCCTGGACCTAGAATGGCCTTTGACACTCTCCTATGGCCATATCTTTTCACCGTTCTCCAGCGAAGTGGCGTGGGTCCAAACCTATTGGCATATACACAACTTTTATACACGAACCTCACGTCAAGGGTGCGCCTGGGCAAATACATATCTGCCCCGATCCGGGTAGAGAGGGGTACACGACAGGGGTGTCCCCTCTCCCCCTTACTATTCACCCTGGCCATAGAACCGCTGGCAATTCGATTACGTCGAGAAGGAGAAAACTGGGGTATCCCAATAGAGGGCTCGATCCAGAGCGTCTCTCTTTATGCAGATGATCTTCTATTGTACGTACGCGACATAACCGCCAACATGACCCCAATTTGAACAACCCTATGAGAATTTGCGGATGCCTCAGGCCTCTGTGTAAACTGGAGTAAGTCCACGATCTCTCCGCTGAGTGCACTAGCCCCCTTTGACACTATAATAGGGGATCAGAGACTTATGTGGAGCAGTGTGTGCGCCTAGGTATTTGGGAGTACGATTGTACAATTCCCCCAAGGACATCTATGAAGGGAACCACCATAAGGCATTAGCAGGTATACGGACTGCAGTGGGCTTTTGGAAAACGCTACCCCTGGCCCCCATTGGGCGAGTGGCACTGGCCAAAATAATCATTGTCCCCAGATTGCTGTACTACTTTGCGAATCTCTCTGTCATTCCTCCCCGCCCTTTCTTCCGGGAGTTGGACACACTACTCACCTCTCTTATCTGTGGAGTGGGCCGACACAGGATAGCTCTGTCTAAATTGCTCCTACCAACGGCCCGAGGGGGCCTTGGCGCTCCAGCATTTGAAGCATATTTTTTAGCAGCACAGCTGCAATGGCTTTCACACTGGACTGCGGAGTGTCACATGGACGAGGCAACATCCAACGCGGGATGCATCCCCCTACCAGCACTGCGGCGCATGCTACTACCTGGCACCAAGCGCCAACGCTCCTACCCACTACAAGTGTCGATAGCTTGCACCTGTATGTTGCGAGTCCATCGCATGTCCGGGGAGAAACCTCTGTATTCCCCACTTCTTCCATTGGTAGGGTTCCCCAATGATGACAAATATTACACAGCCCGATCCCCACAGAGGTGGACCGACAACTCACCAACAGAGTGGGAATCCCGTTTCGAGGATGGGCAACTATGACCCTACAATCAGCTAGTAGAAGAATATGACCAACCCTCAGGGCAATTCCTACTGCATAAGTGCATTGTTGCCAGCGGTTGTCGGTTCTGGGATGCACATACAGGAGAACCACCGACACACCCAGTAATACATGCCATACTACTTATGAGGGCGAGCAGACACTTAGTCACATGGCTACATAAAGCCACTCGGGAACTACTACTCAAGCCCCTGACTACACTGCATCAGACATGGGAGGGAGACATAGGTCGGCCGTTACACAATAAGGAAAGAACAAACTTTAGAATACCCCAAAAAGGTCTCCAGAAATTCACACTTTAAAATATACAATTCAATATCTTACACAGGGCATTTTGGCACCAAAACGCCTGCACCGCTTCTACCCAGATACACAATTCCTATGCCCCCCGGTGCTCAGCCCAAGCAGCGGATTTCAAACATGTTCTGGGGGTGTCCCACACTACAACAGTACTGGGAGTACATTCATGAGACACTTCAGACAACCACGAATGTCCCAAGGATCACGTCATGGGAGGCGTGCGCAATAGGCGTGTTTAAAAGACGGAAAATTGATAAAGTGCAAGTCCGATTCATATCGCTCTCCCTCCTCCTAGCGAAAAGAGGAATAGCCATGCAATGGCGAGCCCCAGAGGGACATCCGGTGGAGGCCTGGGTATGAACAGCCAAGAAATGGGGGGTGGCTGAAGAGGAAGCGACGTGGTACACGCACACTCCAGGTACACCCCATAGCACCTCCTACTTATGAGTTCAACTCCAGATTAGCGTTCGGGAGATAGTCATCCTCCCCCTTCCCCCCGCAGGCACGGCAGTAGCAAGCTAGATCACCAGGTGAACTTGGACAAAAGACCTGCTCCCTCACCCCTTCCCCCTCAGTCTGCACACACACACCCCCACCCCCCTCCCCGCTGACCCCGTATCCATACCCCAGTATAGCACCCCAGTTATTAATAAGGGATACAGGCCAGCAATTTATATCGACATTGGCTAGCAGATATACAACCCAACTCTAGGGTCAAATAACCAAGTCTCCTAGTGACAATAATGTCATATCTAAAACACCTTGACTATACGTAGCACTCTAATATGTATATACTTCCAGGACAATACATATGATAAGAGTCTATTATAGTTGAATAGTTGAAAATCACCACTAATGTATAATCTACAGCCACATTAATGTCAGTCTATTTCTACATATATTTCATGTATGAACCTATGCTTCTCTGTATGTAAACTGTTAAAAATCTAATAAACAAATAAAAAAAAAAATAGAGCATGGAGGGCAGAAGGGAGTAGTTGCAAGTTGTGGGACAAGGGGGTATCAATGCACTGGCTGCTAGGGCTGCTGCTCCTGTAGGTATGCACTTCACACTGCCTGTTCTAGAGCCATTTACTGAGCTTTAGGACCTGGCAGCTGTGGCACTCAGATGGAAAACTTGGATGGGGCACCTAAACAATTACTTTAGAGCCACACAAGACAATAATGGCATCATCAAGATGTCGCCACTTCACCACTTTGTGCATTTCAGCCACAATTCAATCCAGACTTTGAAAGAATCAAACTGCGTCAGGCCCTACAGCATGAAGGGGAGGCCATTGAAGCCTTCTAAATGTGACTATGCGAGTTGACAAGCAACTGCACCAATGGCCACCAGGTCAACTCCCGTGAGTGTATGGGAGGAGAGCTTGGAAGCTCGTTGTTTTCCCCAGCTGTTTCCTACAGGAAAAGGTGGACGATATGATGAACGTCCAGTACAGATTCCTGCTTCTGAGTATCGGACTACAAGATTATATGCAGAAGATCCAAGATTTCGTCAAAGTATTCCTTATTTGTTCCATCTTTTATTTGAAAGTGACTTATCTGCACTATCTTATGCAGTAAATCACATTTTAAAAACTGGAGTACATCTACATAATGTGTCTGCAAAGGATTTTATGAACAAAGTGCAACAATGAGATGATCATTTGGAATCTCAATTGATTAATCTGATGGCTTGAATATTGGTACCGACGCCATGGAGAATTGAAATGTATGTTACGGAATTTAGGAACTCCTACATGGTTTCTCACCCTAAGCTGTGCTGAGTACGCTTGGGATGATCTTCTGGATTTTCTTCGAGAGGCAAATTCAAATATTGAAAACATCCAATACAAGACAGCAGGAGAATTGTGCTCATTGGATCCGGTTAATGTTTGCAGATATTTCAATCATAGATTTGAGGCTATGATGTCCTTCATCTGCAATAAAAAAAATCCACCTCTTGGAGAAGTTGTGGATTTCTTTTGGAGAAAAGAGTACCAAGCAAGAGGTGCTCCTCCTATTTATATGCTGTTGTGGATCAAGGATGCCCCAAAATTTGGAACAGATTCTGATGATGCAGTTTTAAGTTTCATCTAAGAATATGCAACATGTGCTATACCTAAAAGCACAGAAGAGAAAAACTTAAAAGAGCAAGTTTTACGTTTCCAAAGTCATCGGTGTGGAAAATACTGTCGACGGGAGTACAAGAGTAAAGAAAAATTCTACACAAAATGTCGATTTGGATTTCCACGACCTGTTCTTTCAAAAGGAAGAGTCAACAGTTTTATGTCAGCTGTGCGACACACTATTACAAGAAAATCTCCCAAAAATACGTACAACCTAAGAAGAAAAGAAGAGTCAAAATATATAAATGACTACAACCCAGTCATTTTATCCATGTGGAATGCTAACATGGATATACAGTATGTTGCTGACAATTCTATTGCTGTTGCTCGGTATGTCACATCTTACATCACTAAATCTGAGAAAACGCAATTGAAGGAAATGTGGGAAGAGATTTCTCACGAGAAGACTGTCAGTAAGAAGCTATACAGTTTCAGTTTAAAGATGTTATCGCATCGAGAAATTGGATCCTATGAATGCTCAGATAGGTTATCATCTGCAAGTCTGCACTCCAAATCCAGAAGAATAATTTGGGTAAGTTTAGCCCTTGCAGGAATGCGAAATCGGGTACTGAAATCTGTTGGAGAAATTGAATATTTAGCAGAGAACGACCCGGAAAGTACAGATATTTTGAAATCAAACATGTTGGACACATATTACCCAAAAAGAAGTCGTCATCTTGAGAACATGTGTCTCTATGAAGTGCTGCAGAACTACATTTTTACACGGAAAGCCACAGAAGACATCAACAATGGAAAATATAAAGTCATTGGTGAGGAAGGATGTTTGGTGAAGCAAACAAAAGAAAGTTTGATTAATCACAGGAAGCTGAGTTGCGACACTCCTGACAAAAAGGAATTTTACTACTTAGCACTTTTACAGCTGTTTAAACCATGGCGTTCAGAGGATGAATTACTTGGAGATTTTCACAGCTATGAAGATTCCTTTAATGCATGTAAAGATACGATTGAATGCAGTACTTTCACAAATTATGTACAAATGTTAAATGAAGAAATTGAACAGGAAGCTACAATTGCAGCTGAAGTAGCTAGAGACAGTTCTCAAGACAGCCAAAGTTCTGGAACGCTCAGTCAAGATCCCCTAGGACAACCAATCATAGAAAATGAAGCTGCAATAGCAATGACTGAAGTGGAAACAGCTATGAATCAAGCTCAGGAAAATTTAATAGACTTACCAAATTTGGAACACCAACTGAATGAAGAACAACAACAAATTTATGAAGAAGTCACAGAAAAAATTGATCATGGATTACTACATGAAAAGAAAGAGTGCTCATGCACATCATTTGAACCAATCAGGATGTATGTGAGTGGACAAGCTGGAACTGGAAAAAGTTTCTTAATTAAAGTCATCAGAAGCTATCTACAGCAAAAAACAGATTCAACTTTGTCTTGTGTTGTTACTGCTCCAACTGGGTTAGCAGCATATAACATAAAAGGAATTACCTTATATCACTTGCTAATGTTACCAGTGGAGCATGAGAACAAAATAGAATATCACAAGCTAACAGGAGAAGCATGCTTCGAAGTTTCAAGAGTGTTGAAGAAGATGCAAGTTCTCATTATTGATGAGGTAAGCATGGTATCAAACTTAATGCTTGCCTTTGTGCATTTAAAAGAATGCAGCAAATTCTAAAGAGAGACTATGACGTGTTATTTGGTGGAAAACATGTTATAGTTTTTGGGGATCATCTGCAGCTCACTCCAGTTAAAGGACAACCAGTGTTTAATACTGTGACACATGAAGACACAAAGAAGTCATTAGGAAGTATTGGTAATGCGAATATTTGGTCATTCTTTGAGTACAAAGAACTCACTACCAATATGAGGCAAGCAAATGATGAAGATTATGCAAGTATTCTGAAAGATATCAGAATTGGACTACTCACAGAAGTTGGCAGAAAAGCATTACAGAGTCGGTTGCTACATAACTTATTTCCAAGTGAAGAAATAGTTGCAGAGAAAATATACCAGAACATTGCAGAAAAAAATACTCTAATCTGCTTAATGCCAACACTACGTGAATGCTCGATATTCAATGAGGAACTTTTGAAATTGGAAAACGAAGAGATTAAGAAAATGGAAGCAGTGGACAAAATTCAACATGAAGGAATTACTATTACATTAACAGGCACATTGAAAAATAAATTGGATTCTCTAGAGAAGAACATTTCGAAAACAGCTGGATTAGAAAAAAATATTTATGTTTGTATGAACTGTCGAGTATTTTTAAGAAGACATTTGGATGTAGAAAAAGGTTTAGTGAATGGAGCTATGGGTAAAGTTGTGGGTTTTGTGAAATACCAGAAAAAAGATGGGATTGAATTTTTAAAAATAAAATTTGATCAGATTGAAGAGGTTAAAGACATTAGTCGTTGTTCAGTCCGTTTTTTGCTTGTAAAAGACTTATATGTACGTAGGAAGCAGTTTCCGTTTTCTCTAGCATATGCTGTAACTATTCACAAATCTCAAGGATTAACTGTAGATAGTGCTTTTGTAAACATTGGTTCTACTGTGTTCAAAGAAGGTATGGCATATGTTGCTTTGTCACGAGTGAAAACATTATCTGGTTTATTCATGATAGACTTTGATGACTCAAAAGTTAGTGCTGATGCAAATTGTGTAAAGGAGTATAATAGATTAAGAAGAACCTATGCTCCTCATTTAGGTCAGTATCCTGTGTTTGAAAAACGTGTTGTTTCTCGGAAAAGGAGAATTGAGAATATCTGTAATGAGGATGTACAGAAGAGAAAACAAAAGGAGAGTGATGTGATTGCAAGCAAAAAGAAAAAGGACAATGTTCAAGAGGTTGTTGGTTGTCATTTTGAAAATAGCTCTGGTGTCAACTGCTACGCTAATGTAGTGCTGAATGTTGTATTTTATCTTGAAAGTTTGCAAGAGCAGATAATAGTAAATCATGAAAAAAGATTTTGTTCTCTGCTGAGTTTTCTTTTTGAGAAGCTGAGTATTGATAAAACTAAAATAGAAAGTGCTTCTGATGTTAGAAAACTTTTAGATGTATGTTCAGGATGTACACAGTTTACTCAAAATGTCCAGCAAGATGCACAGGAATTCTTGATGTATATCCTTATGGTACTGGAAGAAGAAGGGGTAGAAATAGAAAACATGTTTGGTCTCTCTTATAAATGGGAACATAGTTGTGAAAAGTGTTTCAACACATGCAGCTCTAATGTTGATTCAGAAAGGTTTATATATTTAACATTACCAGAGACTAAATCAGTGACTTTTAGTAAATTAGTTAAAGATGCCAATCACAACATGGAATGTTGTAAATGTAAATCAGACATGTTTTCAACATTATTTTTAAAGAAATATGGACAGTATGTAATTTTAATGATGCAACGTTGTAGAGCTGATGGTTCAAAATTGGACACTTTAATAAAGAAGTTTACAGGACATCAATTATCAATATCTGGAAAACTTTTGTTGCAGTTGCAATAATTTTCCATGATGGACCTTCTATAACTTCTGGTCATTACACAGTTTATCTTAAATGTGAAAAAGGCTGGACACTGTGTAATGATTCTCAATTGATTTTCAAGCAACCTTTGCCTACAGAATTACCAAATTCCTATTTAATTTTTCTGAAACCAAAATTTTAGATACAAATTGCAACATCTGAACAAATAATTTTTGCGATTTTATTGGATTACCATTGGATATTTCATCCAAAAAGAATTTAAAAATTACCATTTGGCCTCATGGAAAGGTAAAAATTTCTCTTGTGGACTTCTTTGAAAGATATTATTTTGGTGTATGTGCTTAAGCAACAAGATTTACAGACGATATTTATTGCAAATAGTTATTGTTTTTAGATGATGTTTTTATGAAATATGTTACATTTCTATAAAGGTATGTTTTACTGAGAAGAGATTCAGGGCTTTTTGTAAACAATCTTTCAGATTGTTAATTTTTTTGCCCGCTGTTAAGTGATGAATGCAATTGGTTTCACGATTTACAGTGAAATTCAATATATTCTGAAAACAGCAAAAAAGGGCAAAATATTGTTTTTTTAAATAAGAAAATATGTGTACTGCATTCTAAAATCTATTGTTAAATATTAATACTTTTTTTCTTTTTTTACAGATTGAGAAAGAAAATTTAGGAAAATTAATCCTTTTTTCTAGCAATTAAAAAAAAAAACATTTATTGATAATTAAGTTATTTTGTTGGTCAGGTAAGTTTGAAATATCTGTATTTATCACACATTTACTTTCATATTTTCGAAAAGCCCTTAAAACTTTTCTTTTCACTCAGGCTTTTTCCTCATAAGTCCCTCGGATCCCTTCCGTGAGCTCTGACCAGGTCCCCAGCGCCAGGAAGCCGCTTGGCCGCAGTGCGCTTTATTAAATATTTTTTCATTCATTCATTCATACTCCCTTTTTTCACTTCTCCTCACTCTGCTTTTCTCATTTCCCTTGTGGTCCCTCAAGTACCTTGAAGGGTGAAATAAATATTTTATTATTTATTTATTTTTTTTAAAATGGGTGCGCGTACCGTGCGCGCACGGTAACATTTTTTTTTTTAAAAAGTGATTAAAAAAATTTAAAAAAATTGTGAGGTAAGGTGGCTCTTAAAAGAGCCGTTGTGTTAATACAGGGACAGAGGAAGGAAAGAATGGCAATATTATAAGGTACCGCACTTGTGCTGCTCAATCTTATTGTCAATTAGAGGAATACTAGACTCCCCATAAGCAATAAGAGCGTAGCAAGTATTGCACCATATATGTACACTCTGAAACCGAGGGTAAATGTCCAGAGGAGCAGAAGAGGGTGACGCTCCCACCGCAGAGTAAGTGCTCGGCTGAGCTGCCGAAGATGTACTCGGCTGAGCAGCTGCGGATGTGCTCGGCTGAGCTGCTGAAGGGGTTGCTGCAGTAGCTCGAGCAAAAGTCTTGGGATGTACATCCCTAATGTGTCTGAACATAGTGAAGATTCCAAAAGAGTACTTCTTCTTTGGATCTCCTCTAGACAAGACACGCTCACAAAGTTTGCAGGTGACTAATGGAGCATTGACTTTCTTCTGCCCCTCTGGAAATGTAAAATATTGCCAGACAAAAGAATCCTTCTGTTTCCTCTTTCTCTGTCTGATAATGCTGTCCTGCTCACTCCCAGAAGAGGACTGCTGCTCTGCCATTGTATCCCAAAGACACTTCAGCTCCTTCTCCTAGGGAATCACAAGCAATAATGAGGGGAATGGGTGTGGTGTTGGAAGTTTCTGGAAATGAAAGAAGTTTAAACCAATGAAAAGTGTTGTTTCTGGATCACATGACCTACCGTGCGCGCTCCGTACGCTTACCGCACGATAAAAGTACGCATGCGCGTACGTAAGACGCACGCGCGCATGCGCATTAGAGGCACGCGCGTACATGCGCATTAGAGGCACGCGCGCATGCGCGTACGGCAGTTCCGCGTAAGGTGCACGGGCACATGCGCGTAGGAAGCAAGCGCATAAGCGTCGCATACGAAGTACAGATGCGTACGTAAATCGCGTACGCATGCGCACACGGAGCATAGATATTACGTACGCGCACCGTACTTATAGCGTACCGTGCGCGTACCGTAAGCTTACCATACGCGCACGGTAAAAAATCCTAAAAAAAAAAAAAAAAAGGATAAAGGTTTGTAGAAGATATTAACTATGTTGTTCAACTATATCTAAACATTTCTTTAAAAAAGGTGAACCATTCCATATTGCAGGATACAGTAAATCAATGATTATATACATAGGTGGCATATTGTTTAAAAAAAAAATCTCAAGAAATAAAAAAAAAAAAATGCAGGGGCGTGGCCAGGCGCCGATGCTGATGGCCGCCTAGAAACCGAGCTCCGCCGGGACCGTCGTTGTTCCCTAACATCCGACACTAAATCCTGGCTGGTACGCACTCCTGCGACGGTACCAGCTCCCTTTACTGTAGCGCTTCTGCCCCGCGAGTTGAGCGGGGGCTGGGTGTCCTGCAGCGGCTGATCGCGGCGATCTCCGGCACGGCGGCCGGACTGGGGCTGCGGCCTGGAGCTTGAGAGTCGGGTGCGGAACTGCGGGAGACCCCGGCTGCGGCCTGCACCTCGCGCGGGATCAGGTTGAGGTCCCTAATTGCCTGAGGAGGAGGACGGGCTGTGCTTCTGCCTTCCGCCCCGCGAGATCAGACTGACGCATTGGATAGGGACCCCGGAGGCTTACGGAGGAGGGGAGTGGGCCTTGGCCTGCGCTACGACTAAAGTGTGCGGGAGCTCCGCGTCGCCCCTTGTGAGGGGGAGAGGGCCCGGTGGCCGGACTGAGCAGATCAAGTCGAGGTTGGTGGAGAGGAGCAGTGCGGCGTGGCCCAGGGCACCACGGGCTGATTGCGTGGAGCTGTTTGTGGGCCTGTGGAACGGGACTGCGGCTTGGTGTGACGAGAGGTGAGGGGCTGCGTCATCTGTCGAGTGCAGGGCTCGCTGGCCCCGACGGTGATCCGACCCGGCCTGGTGGACTGGGCCTGCCTCCGCTGCGGGGGGCGCCCTGGGTGGCTGCCTGGTGACTGGAGGTGGCGCGCCGCGACGTCCTGTGAGGTGGCGGAGCTGGCCTCCGGCCCAGTTCGATAGCGCAGCCCGGAGCTGAGGTGGTGCAGAGGTTCAGCTGACGACTGGTCGCGCGGGCTGGGGCGCCAACCCCGGTGGGTGTAGTCAGAGACCCAACATGCGGCCCAAAGCAGGAGCCAAAATGCAGACAAACAACCTGGACACATACGCGGTGCCTACGGGTCCGTTGCAGTCCGAGGTGACAACGGACGCAGCCGCGAACCAGAAGGAGCCCTCCCTAACCTCCATAATGGCTGCGATACAAATGTTGGGCACCAACCTAGAGACAAAAATGGACAAAATCTCCATCGAGGTTAATTTGCTCCGCGTTGATCTGGGCACGACCACGGAGAGATCGAAATCAAACACGGCAGACATCAAGGCGCTGCAGGCCTCAGAAAAACGGCTTGAGGGAAGAGTTAATGAGCTCGTCTTCCAGCACCGCCAAATGGCCCTTCGGCACGAGGACCAGGAAGGGAGGGCCCGAAGAAGTAATATCCACGTCGTTGGGGTGCCGGAGGGAATGGAGGGGCAAAGCATGGAGCTATTTCTTGAAGACTTAATCCTCAGGCAGTTGAAGCCAAAACGACTATCCAAGCTCTTCACCGTTGAACGTGCACACAGAGGCTTGCTCCCCAGACCCAAGCCAGGGGCCCCGCCGAGAACAGTCATTGCAAAAATCCTGAACTATCGTGACCGGGATGCCATCCTCCAGGCTGCCAGACAACATGGGGACCTGCGTTGCGATGGAGCTACTATCAGGTTTTTTCCCGACTTCACGTTAAAAGTACAGCAAGAACGATGCTCCTTCCTGGGGGTCAAGGCGGCGCTCAGGGAGCGGGGCATCAGGTACATGATGTTCTTCCCTGCCAAGCTGAAGATCATCGCGGGGGGTAGGTCCCACTTCTTCACCTCGCCGGCGGCGGTTCAGGAGTGGCTCGACACGACGACAGCGGACTTGCCGACTGAGCGCGGCGGCACCCAAGGAGAACGTGATGGGGCCGCCTCCCCTGGTTCGACGGAGAGGGGACCAGTGGATGACGAGCGGAGTCTAAGGACCTGGCGTTCTAGATCGAATAGTCCCTGCTGGGACACACCCCAGGGCACGGCGGCGAGCTGAGGCTTCGGACTGCGACATCAGTCTCTCCGAACAGTAAAGTATGAGACATGCACAGGGTACGGGTCCACCTCTGCCTCTCGCCTACGTGGGGCAGTAACTGATTCTTGCAGGCTCCGTACTTTAAGGGACTTATAGTTTGGGTCGACACGGGGACGGGGGTCGGAGCTCGCGCTCCCTTACACAGATGTTTCTCTAGGGGAGGGGTGGCTCTCTCTCCCTGGGGAGGGGTTGGGCGACAGGCGCTCTGCTAATTGGGGTGGTGGGTAGTTTGGAACCTACAGAGCAGGGAGCAGGGTGGGGGGGTGGCGTTCAGGGGGGGGGACGGGACTATTTGTTCAGGCTTGTCTTAAAGTCGGGACCGGGTTCAGGGTTTTCGATCCCGTGTATGTTATGCTTGGTTGAGTATTGGTGAGGGGGTGGATGGGAGGGAGGGGAGTTGGGATGGTTTTAAGGTCACGCATTGGTACTCTTTACAGGGTCAGCAGCTACACAGATGTCCAGGGGCTGGCTAGCCCCTACAGTAATGGATATGGCTAGTTCGTGGGAGAGGAGTCTGAGAGTCCTTAGCTGGAACGTGAACCGGCTGGGGGATGGGCTCAAACGTACAATTGTACTGCAGTTTATTAAACGACACCATCCTGATGTAGTGTTCCTACAGGAAACGCACCTGATGGGGAATGCGTGTCAGGCCCTCAACAGATGGGGATACACACTGGCGATGCACTCCGGCTTCACTTCTGGCTCCAGGGGAGTGGGAATTCTTCTACGTCGCTCCCTGCCCTTACATATTGATCACACAGAGACAGACCCGCTGGGCCGCTTCGCAGCGGTGTCCGGAAGGTGGGAGGGTCGCAGATTAAACCTTATATCTGCATATGTCCCCCCTGGCCTACAAACGCAATCCAACGCGGATTTGGGTAGGCTGCTGCTTTCCCTACCGGGGGGTCATCTGCTCATAGGCGGAGACTTCAATGCGGTGGTCTCTGGGACTCAGGACCGGCATCCCCCTAGGGAAACCCCTCCAGGGCAGAGGTGGCTGACAGACTTCCTCGACGCCTTTGGGCTCACGGATTTGTGGCGCCATGTGCACCCCACGGGCAGGCAATTTACATTCCACTCCGGGCCGCATTGCACATTCTCCCGCCTGGATTATGTATTAACGCCATTACTGCATGACATGGTGATACGGGAGGCCTCACACCTGGCCCGCGGGATCTCCGACCACTCGCCGGTCCTGACACATATCACGCTTGCTCGAGACCGGGAGGGATGTGTGCTACCAATCAATGCCTGGTACCTCAAAAACGAGGATCTCAGGGAAAAACTGACCCGTTCCATAACGCAATACTTTGAACAAAACGCCGGATCGGTGTGCTCCTCTATCACTCTTTGGGAAGCCTTTAAGACGGTGCTCAGGGGAGAGGCCCTGTCGGCCATCTCGGGCAGCCTTAAGGAGAGGGTGGCACAAATAAACCTCGTGGAGTCTGACCTACGGGCGCTGGAGGAGGCGGCATGCGCAGATAGTGAACCGGACGCGCAACATCAGTTGCGACTCAAAACTGCGGAATACAAGGAGCTGGTCACGCAGACGGCCCAAGCGGTGGCCCACCACAAGGCGGGTAGGATCTATGATCAAGGCGATAAAGCAGGTAAACTTATAGCTTGGCTTGAGAAAAAACAAAGAGCCGCCAAAGTGGTGCCAGAGATAAAAACGGAGGCGAGACCTCTGGTTACGGAACCCCGTGAGATTGTAGCGGAATTCGCGAGGTATTTCCGGCGGGTGTACAGTAAAGGGACGGATCGTTCCGAGGAGGACTCCATCGCCCTGCTGACGGATATCCATATGCCGTGCCTATCGGCTGTTGACAGGGAGGCACTTGAGGCTCCGCTCGCCGCAGCCGAATTAGAGCGTGCGATAATTGACCTGCGCCCGGGTAAGGCTCTTGGACCCAACGGCCTCCCGATCGAGCTGTACAAGCTCAAACCTAACGCCCTTGGTCTGCACCTCCAACAAATGTTTGGGAAGCCGAGGGAGCTATGCTTCTCATATAGGCCAATCTCGCTACTTAATGCGGAACCGAAGATATTGGCGAAAGCTCTCGCTAATAGGCTGCACGCTGTCCTGCCCGCGCTGGTCCACCCGGACCAGTCCGGCTTCATGCCCCATCGCAACACGGCTCTCAACATCCAGCGCCTTAATGGTGTACTGGGGAGGTGCCCCACCATCCGGGAGGATGTGGTGGTGGTGTCACTTGACGCCACCATGGCATTTGACACCCTCGAATGGCCCTATATGATAGCGGTGCTACGTAAGCTGGGCTTCGGCCCCCTTTTTATAGCGTGGGTTCTTCTGCTTTACTCGGAACCCTTGGCGCAGGTTGTGGTCAACAATAAGGTCTCGGAGGTCTTTGCTCTGGGAAGAGGGACCAGGCAGGGCTGCCCGCTCTCGCCCCTACTGTTTGCGCTCGCCTTGGAGCCTCTCGCAGCCTGGATTAGGCAAGATATCTCCATCACGGGGCTGCGATGGGCGGCCGGCTGGGAGGATAAAATCTCTCTTTACGCCGATGATATCCTCCTTTACTTAACCAAACCGGGGAAGTCAATAGTGGTAGCCATGGATATTTTCACGAGCTTCGGGAAAAATTCGGGGTTCCGTATCAATTGGGGCAAGTCCCAAATGTATGTCCTTCATGGAGGGCCCCCTAGGCTTCCCAATGACTGCCCACTCACCATTGCTGAGGGCGGATTCAGCTACCTTGGAGTCTTTGTCTCGCTTGACAAAACGCTAACGTACGAGAGGAATTTACTGCCAACCCTGCGACGGCTTCAATGCGACTCCCAAACCTGGCAGAAGCTCCCGTTGTCCCTGCTGGGCCGAGCGGCCCTCTTCTTGATCTTTGCGCTCCCGAGATTTCTCTACGCCCTCCAAAACTACCCGGATCTGGTGCCGAACTCATATTTCGTAGCTGTGGAGGTGGCGCAGCGGTCCCTCCTCTGGGCAGGCGCACCTCGGATTGCGCTGCACAAGCTCACTCTGGGATGGTACGACGGGGGCATTGCCCTCCCGGACATCCGCAAGTACTATTGGGCAGCCCACCTGTCGGCGATAAACCAAGGGACATACAGGGACGGCGGCGACCCTGCTTACGGGATGGATAGGTGGTTACTTCCGGGTGGGAACTATGAAGTCGCACTCTACTCTAAGCCCGGTAATACTCGCTTATGGGACCGACCAAACACTCGGTGCAGATATGGCATGCAGCGCACCGTAAGCTCGGTTGGGCTCACGCTCTGACTCTGGCAACTCTGCTATGGGCTTCTGAATGTCTAGGCAGCCTAGGGCATACAAAGGGATTCCGGGAGTGGGACCTTATCGGTATCTCACAGGTTAAGGACCTGTGGGGGCCCGAGGGGGTTAGATCCTTTGCCTACCTACGGGATACGTATGAGCTGGCGCACACTGAATATTTCAGATATTTGCAGATTAGGCACTCCCTTCAGACCAACATACCATCGGGTACAGGCCCCCACAGGCATCCCCACTGGAGGATAGGCTGCTCGATGGTTACATGCCGGAACACGCCATCTCACTCACTTACAAGAAACTGATCAATAATCCACCTGGTCCCCTCGAGTCCCTTAAGGAGAAGTGGATAGCGGATGGCCTCGAAATAGATGACGAGGAGTGGGTGGAGGCGCTGGCGTCCCCGAGGGAGGTGGCGATCTCGGCCAGACTGCGACTCATACAACTTAAAATACTGCATAGAGTGTATGTCTCATGTACAAGACTGCAGGCGATGGGAAGGGGGGAGGGGCTTTGTAGGAGGGGCTGCGGGGAGGCTGGCTCTTTCTTCCATATATTGTGGGGGTGTCCGGGTGTGCGGCGGTACTGGAGGCGCGTGATGTCTTGTATGCAGGAGGTGTGGGAGGTGGACATACGCCCAGAGGCCAAGCACTGCCTTTTGAATATATGGGAACCCACAGACTTACCTGCGAGGGGGAAACTCTGGGTCGCACTTGGGCAAATGGTGGCAAAGAGGAACATCGCGCGCCTGTGGGGGGCAGCAGCTCCACCGAAACTGGCCGACTGGCAAAGAGACATGGACTGGTGTATGCTGCAAGAGAAGACTGTATATACGGTGCGGGGGTGCCCTCGAAAATGGGGGGAGGTGTGGTCCAGATGGAATGCATTCAGAGGGGACATATGTGAGCCCCCACAGGCCCGCCGGCCCGGCCTGGAGGCCACAGACTGAACAGATACTGCTCTAAAGTGATAAACAAGTCGTGCTAGCCTTTATCTCTTGCTGCCTGTACCTAGAGATTTCCTGACTGTGATGAATATGTGATGACCAAGCTGTTCTGTTATGTTTGTAAAACAATAAAAAGATTTATAAAAAAGAAATAAAAAAGAAATTGGATTTAAAAAACCTTGCAAATTCATTAAAAAAAACATAGGTTTCACACACGTTATAGTTAGGAATTAGCATTTAAAAACCTTGCAAATTCACTGAAAAAACCATAGGTTTCACACACGTTATAGTTAGGAATTAGCATTTAAAAAACCTTGCAAATTCACTGAAAAAACCATAGGTTTCACACACGTTATAGTTAGGAATTAGCATTTAAAAAACCTTGCAAATTCACTGAAAAAACCAGAGGTTTCACACATGTTATAGTTAGCTGGACATTTCACTCGTACAAAACCATTGAAATTCCCCCGTTATAGTTAGTTCAGCTAACTATAACTCGCGCACCCGCAATCCACTGCTGATGACGTCACATATTACATCACTCATGACATGGTCAGTGACATCACTCATGACATCACTGATGACATCTCAAATGACATCACTGATGACGTCATCCATGTGATAAATTACCACATCTTCTCACACCCTAATATAACCTTTGATACACCGACTCAAAATTTAAGAGTTCCATTCTCAAAACCATACATACAGCAATACCAATAACTACATACCCACTTATTAACTCTTAGGTCTACATACACCTCCACTCACTCACCTGTACAGTCACTCATACTTACAGTCACTCCATACAAAACTATCATATGCATTTATACACCTATGTAGACACTCACACACTATCAATCATCCATAGAGCTACTCTCACACCTACTCAGTCATGCAAATAATCACACTCCCATTTACTCACCTATGCGGTTATACACACTCAAGTTCACTTACTCATAAAAATAGTATCACATTCTTACACTCTTATAGAATCATTGATACAAGCACACACTCATCCATACAGTCACTCTCACAATCACACACTATCACATCTACCCACTTAAATACTCTTACACGCATATATACTGCCTTTCACATTTGTAGTTAGTCACAAATGTACCACTGAGATATACATTCAATCCCTAACACACCCATACATACACTCACTCAACCATACAGTCCATCACAGATGCACTCTTAAAACCATGCATCCATAGAATCACCCACTCACACATCTATGCATAGAGTCACACACACCCTACCCACACAAACACTCAGGAACCCATACAGATACTGAGACAAGCAATCAATAACTCATATAGACACTCATATAGCTATTCACAAAACCATGCAGCCACTTAAACACCAACATACAGACACATACAAACATTTACACAGTTTAGTCACTAGTCTGCAGTAAGATACATTTAATGACTCACTTATAGAGTCAGTTACGCACCATAGAAAATCATCCATTTACACACTTGTACACCCACTCATTCTTCAACAGGGCTTTCCCTATATATATTAAACATATTAAAATTGTTCAGAAACACATACTCAATGGATAATGTCATCAGTGATGTCATCAGTGATGTCATTTGAGATGTCATCAGTGATGTCATGAGTGATGTTACTGATCATGTCATGAGTGATGTAATATGTGACGTCATCAGCAGTGGATTGCGGGCGCGCAAGTTATAGTTAGCTGAACTAACTATAACGGGGGAATTTCAATGGTTTTGTACGAGTGAAATGTCCAGCTAACTATAACATGTGTGAAACCTCTGTTTTTTCAGTGAATTTGCAAGGTTTTTTAAAGGCTAATTCCTAACTATAACGTGTGTGAAACCTATGGTTTTTTCAGTAAATATATATATATATATATATATTACCTACTGGCGGTCGCCAGTAGGTAGTTATAGTTAGGACCACGTTTCCATAGGAAATCCGCAACATTCTATTTTGAATACCTTTGGCGCCGGTCGACGAATCCTCGCGAATTTTTCAAAATAGGTGGGGCGCTACGCTCCGCTCCTACCCTGAAAGTCTCGGGGGGATTCGTCAAGCGGGGGCTGAGATAAAAGGGGGGTCCCAAAACGCGTTTTTCCCATGCATTTTTCCATAGGACCTTTAGACACAGCTACAGCCCGAACGGCTGAACAGAATTACTCGAAATTTGGCAGAGAGCTAGTCCTCAGGTCAAGGAAGTGCCTTTTCTAGGTTTGGTGTAAATCTGTTCAGTAGATTCTGAGAAAATAGCCTTTAAATCAATATATATATCTGAGCCAGCTTACGGTGCGCTTACGGTGCGCTTACCGTACGCGTACGGTGGCGTGCACGAGCGCGATTTTGATTGGCTCTTAGATCTTAGTAAACATTCGAATCGGTCGAAACCAGGAAGCGGCGGCCGCCATTTTCTCTCTCGCTCTCTGAGTTGGGCAGCAAAAACGAAGCCAAAAATAAAAAAAAAAAATCGGAAATTCGCCGATTACGCTTACCGTACGCGTACAGTAAAAATTAAAAAAAAAAAAAAAAATCCACATTCTCCCCACCCCGTGTGCAAATGGTTCCCGCAGGGCACCATTTGTGCATGGCTTTTAACCTTTAAATAAAATTAACAAAGAATACATTTCAAAAAGATGCGCATAATATGTCCACGCGACCGTAATCCTCTGCTGATGACATATGTGTCTTTATGAAAAAAAAATATTTGTAATATATGTATAGCTAAAATTTAATGGAAGAAGACATGGGCAAATAAGTGTCTAAATACAGTATTAGCATCAGCAGAGGATTACGGTCGCGTGAGTTATAGTTGCCTACAGTAACTATAACGGGGGAATTTCATTGGTTTTTTATCAGTAAAATGTCCAGCTAACTATAACATGTGTGAAACCTATGGTTTTTTCAGTGAATATATATATATATATATATATATATATATATATATATATATATATATATATATATATATATATATATATATATATATATATATATATATATGTGTATTTATATGTATGTATATACAGCTCAGTAGGTAGTTATAGTTAGGACCATGTTTCCATAGGAAAAGCATTTTTGGACTTGCCTATAACTTTGGAGTCGTTTGACTAATCTTGACGAAATCTTTCCAAAAACTGGTCAAGGTAGGTTCTGGTTGTCATGGAAAGTTTGGGGGTGATCTGTGCAGTGGGGAGCGAGAATTGGGGATGCGAATTAAGGGTGCGTTTGGAAAGTTAATTCCCATAAGAACCTTTAACCACTGCTACAGCCCGGAACTGGTGGATGGAATGACACCAAATTTGACAGAAAGGTAAATGTTGTTACACAGAGTGTGTTTTTTGTTACTTGGTGCAAATCCGTTCAGTACTGTTTGAGAAATGCAAGTTAAACTTATAGTGATATCTCTGGACGCTGATATTTCGCTGTGGTTTTGCGATTAATTGTGAATACCTGCACCAACGGGAATGCTCTGATTTGCTTGACACAACCTGAACAGAAAGTTACGGCCACCATTTTATCTATTGAGATCAGTTCCCGGGGCTGAAAATTTGTGTGAAATCCCATTTAAGGGGTCAGGGTGGAGATACTCTGACCCATGGTCGAAAAATAGGGGTGTCAGTGACAGAAGTTTTGTTTCCAAAATAGATTTTTTAATTGCATGCAATATTTGTGATGATGTCGTGACCACCAGCGCGCCCTCCATATACCATCGCAGGGATGTCGTGACTATCGACATCGTAGCGAATATTGGTGGAAATATAAAACCCAACCCTCAACTGTGATTAACTTACTCTTGGCTCCAAAAAACCCAGTTGAGGTTTCTCTCAAGGGCTAAAACTCGAACACACATCCTCCAATCCTTTAACTAATACCATGTGATTGGCCTATTGCCTGTCTTTGCAGGGTCTCTCTAACACCCATAACTTCCACCCAGCCTAACAGACCCCAGCCCTGGGAGCAGCAAGACCTCTCTGCATCAATAATAACAGCCTTTGCTAACCATAGACAACTACCAAGACTTAGAATGACACGTCAACCCTACGAATTTGAGCACGACATTTTCATTCCTTACCCACTATACATACTCTAGCACTCCAAGATGGCCGCCGTGTTTCTGACCTATTTCTGCGAATCACTGGCAAAACACACGGGACCAAGGCATCACAGGTACTGATGCAGAGTCACGCCCCTACCCCTCCCACCTCCCAGCACTTACTAATGCCACATCCGGGCACACAGAACACTCCAAGAGCCGGCAAGTGGTTAGGTAGGTTACTGAACCTTTTCTGCATGTCACAACTCTAAGTATTGACCTCCTATGCACCTGCATCGTTCAGCTTGATTCCTAGCACACCAGCAGGTCTTAATACTTAACTCTTTAACAGATAGCAATGGTGATCACCTCTGCTGTACCTTATGGGACTCCACACCCATAACGACTAGGTGAGCTGCACCCTTACCGCAATTGGCACAGTCGGACTAAGGAGGTCTTGCCATCAATGGACACTATGCCTAGCCTGTATAAATGTTTTTTTAAATCACTATGGTCCTGTCTGACCACGCTCACTACACAGCGAGCACATAATGCGCACCACGTTCTACGAAGAGTGCCTTTTGTTCCTGTACTCACTATAATGGCTTGGCTTGGCATAATTAGAGAATAATTAAGTATGGTTGTTTATCCTCCCCACCTCTATGAAAAGGTTTTTACCTTACTCTTAATTGGTATTATTGAATACCTTGCTGATGCACTGATTACAATGTAGCCCCAGGTCCTCCAAAAGGGGGGACCTCTGCTCCACGTTTATTCAAGGTTGCTACATGTAATTATTTGTTGCTCTTCTTGATTTCTTTGTCGTTCCTGGGTCCATTGAGTGGTACCAAGATAACTTTCTAGACCACTACCTAATAAACCCCTCCCCCTTCTTCACTACCCCTAGGTCCTGAAGAAGTGCAAAGGATCTCCTCCTGAAACCACATCAAGGCGCGAAACATGTCGACCATACCACTGTCTTCTTAAGACTTTGCACTTATCTAGCTACTGAGGGCCATTACCACCCTCGAGCATCACACAACCTCTTGGTTTTTTATTGATGACAGAGGGCTTTTCTATTAAATCAATTCAGTTTACTCCCTCCAGGAATTTTTTAAAACATCAATCACCCCACTTACCCTCTCACACAGACCAGCACATACCATGTGCTAGATTTCCAAAAAGATCTCCGATAAAGTGACCCTTTGGGTGACCCGATGGGCATTGCAGCGCCGGCCCAACGAGGAGCTCTGCCTCATGATGAAGCATGACATCCTTCTGGGTGTGTGAGGGCATCAAGAAAAATTCTCTCTGACCTTCCAATAAGAACTACGTATCCCCTTTTCCCCTTGTCTCTATACTGACTTCTTGTCAGAAACTGTGATCCTCTGTAGTGACTACTTAAACATTCTTTGAAAGAAGTGTGTATTTAGTATTATGTGATGGGCATTGTTTAGAATGGATTTTTTTGCATATTGTTTTTGGATGTGTTGGCAGTCATTGAATGTCTACTTCTGTTTTCTGTTCTTGTGATGTATTCATGGGAATCACAACATTGGGGCGAAAATCCCCCAAAACATTTTAAAGGATCTTTTTAAAGAAAATTAGCAATGTTTTGGGGACTTGGGTCGCTCTGAAAAGAGCCTTTGTGTTGCTTGCCTGTATATGGTTACTACACATACGACTGAATGCAGAGTTTCAGGTTACTTAGAAACACCATGTTGCCTTCATCTGTAAAGTGCACTCCATCATTTCTATAAATTCCATACATATCAAAACATAGGATGTTATTATAGATGAAGCCCATGCGTTGGTCTCTGAGGAATGCAGAAACAGTTTTGCTGACATCTTTCCTGGCTTTGTCAATCTGTGGACAGAATTGATTCGACCACTTCCATTTCTATCTTTGGCATTTATTAGAGTACACCAAGACAGTGTGAGGGAAAATTGATATCAGTTCTGCAAAGGTTTCTTTCGTTAGGATTTCCAGCCCTACTACAGTCAATATGCCTAGGTCATTGTCATCATTTAACCAAAGCCAGCATATGATGAAACTTTAACCCTCTCCGGCCAAACCAAGTAATCTGCATATTTGGCAAACCCAGGTCCCTGTTATACCTCTCTTTTTTGCAGCCTCTTTAGCCCAATCGATATAGTTGTGGCTCACAATCCATACAGAAACGTTTTAAAGTAAAGGAGCAATAGTAGTCAGGAGAAGACTGGAACTGAATGAGGTAGCTTTCTAAAGGAAAATCAGATAAAATGGAGGTTTAAAAAAAAATATATGTATATTTCATTGGATACTGTCAGCATGAAAGTTAATAAAATTAGGCAGTCTGTTGGATGCCTTAGCAAGAAGCCTTTTTATTGGTTGTTGTTTACGTACAGAAATGTAATACAGACATGGAAATGCATTTGAATCTGTGTAGTACAGCACACCTGCTGCTTCTTATTTAGAATTAGTCTGTTCCTTCTAGAATGTACTATTAACTTGTGACCTACTGGTTCCACTGGTGAGCTAAGAGTGTATTGGGGGTAAGGGTGTTATAGAGGCAGAATTTTTTTTTTTAAAGTTGAGTAGTGATGACTCAATTTAAGTAATGGCAAGATTTAATTTCCAACTCAGGACTATGTAATATATTGTTGAGTAGTATTTAAAATGTAGAAATATTAAGCTATATACAGGTTTGAACTCTCGTTTTTTTCCCCCTGCAATTTCTCAGCGAACATTGAGAATACATCGCAAAAACACATTGATAGGAACCTCTTTTTGAAAGAGGGGGGAAATGTTAACAGATACTAACTATTCACAAGTGGTGATTAGTGTAGACTAAGATGAAAGACATGATTTCATTTGCTGCCTTTCTCATGATCACAGAGTGCAAAGCTGAAGAGGTTGCCATGTTATGGTCACTTTGTATGAGAGTGGTGTACCATTCTTGTGCTTAGTTTTTACAAATCCTAACAGTGTCAAAACTATCCACAAAGAGTTAAAACAACAATGTAATTCACAAACTTAATTCACTGGTATGTACAGTACTTTTTAATCCTTTATAACAATTACATTAGAAATGAAGATGTATATCGGAGTTTGGTAAAGAATCAGTGATATGAAAAAATATATCAGATGAACTGTATCTATTAGAGTGTATGTGTTTAAGAGGTTAATGGTGAACGTTTTGGGAAGTAAGACAAAAATGAATTAGTGTCCCTTTATTACATTTTATACTTAAGTGAAAACTAATAGCATAGTATTGTGGAAAGTTGGAATGAGAAGCTAAGAATGTTTTGAATTAAAAAAAAAATGATTTTATAATTAAGGAATGGAATAAAAAAGTCTTAGAAATTCACTGAAAAAAAACAAAGGTTTTAGGGACGTTATATTTAGGAATTAGCATTTAGAAAACCTAAGAAATTCACTGAAAATGAAAAGGTTACAGGGCCATTACAGTTAAGCTGATACTTCACATGTACAAAACCAGAGAAATGCAGCAGTTACAGTTAGATGAGCTAACTATAGCCCGCTCCTTGCAATGCCCGGCTGATGACCTCACATATAACATCACTCATGACATAGTCGCCAGTAGATAGTTATAGTTAGCACCTTGTTTCTATTTAAAAAAGTGTTTTCTTTTTCCAATATCTTTGGCGCTGGTTAACGAATCTTTGTGACATTCCCAAAACGAATTGCCTGCTCAGGTCAGCTCCTATCTTGAAAGTTTCAGGGTGATTTATCAAGTGGGGGCTGAGAAAAAAGGGGGGTCCCAAAACGTGTTTTCTCCATGTTAATTTACATAGGAAACTTTAGTCGCACCTACAGCTCGAACTGCTGAACGGAATTACACCAATTTTGGCAGAACGGTAGCTCTTGGTCCACAGTGCACTTATTGCTTTAAATGGTGTAAATCTGTTCAGTAGTTCCTGAGACAATTATATATAAAATAGTTAGTATCTGGTGACCCCAGTGGATCCGCGAACCTTTCCGATCATGAGCTGACTTCTGATTGGCTGCCAACACTTCCAACCAGGAAGTGTTGGCAGCCATCTTGTGACTCGGTTGAACCGAGTCACAAGAAAAAAGGTGAATAAAACGATAAAAAATAAGAAAAGGGGGCAGGGTAGAAAGCCTGTGCTTTGTTTCTTATAAGCCCCTGGGAAGGCCGGTCCGGGGGGCAATGCATAATTATGTAGCTGGG
This sequence comes from Triturus cristatus, assembly GCF_964204655.1. Taxonomy (NCBI): domain Eukaryota; kingdom Metazoa; phylum Chordata; class Amphibia; order Caudata; family Salamandridae; genus Triturus; species Triturus cristatus. Next base: position 1,196,037,922 of record NC_140582.1, on the reverse strand, counting down.
CCCTACAGTGCCCCTGCTGCCCCATGCACTGCCACCTCCCCATGGCTTATACTTATTAATTTTGTGGGGGCATGTGGTCCCCTACAGCCCAGGGGACTACCACCTCCCCGGGGCTTTTTTAAAGTTTATGTGCATGGGGGACTCCTCCCCCACGCTGCCTCAGAGACGGCCTCCTCCCTGGGTCTTTTTTGAAAATTAAAAGGTGTGGGGGGCTCCTGCCCCTCCCACACTGCCCCAGGGACCGCTACCTCCCTGGGGCAGTGACTAAGCGAATACAGGAGTCTGTTGTGGACCCCTGGCCCTGGAGACCACCAACTCCCCAGGGCTTTAAACATATGTTGAAAGGGGGCTCCGCAATGCCCACCAGCAGGACATTGCAGTTTGCTATGGCAGGGCTGGAGCGCTGCTCCTGCCCTGTCATAGGAAAACTGCTCTTGCTTCCATGAAGTGAAGCAGAATTGCTTTTGGGCAAAGGGAGGTGCATGTCAGCAGCTCCCTTTGCCCAAAAGCAATGCCGGCTCCCGCAGTAGGTGGGGAGCTGGCAGGGACCATGGGGGCATTGGGGCTCCCCCCGTGGTCCCCAACATCATGGACATGTCCTGAGGGATGGGGTCCCTGGGCCCCCCTCCCATTATAATTATAATTATTATTTTTTTTAAACATAAGGCCAGGCCCTGGGAAATGGAGCCCAGGGGGCTAAAATTGGCCTCAGGAGGGGGGCACACGGCCCTCATCTACGGTATAGCAGAAATTGACGGTTACAATGGCGTGCTCCCAACGGGGATGAAAGCCCCTGATGAAGGGTAATGCCCGAAATGCATTGGGCATAGTTTTCCTTTTATGAAGATATGAATTTGTTTAACCCCTTCGACGCTTATGACGGAACGGTTCCGTCATGCACGTCGGTTGGGCTGTGCTTATGACGGAACCGTTCCGTCATGGCCCCGCCCGCGCTCGGAACCTTCAGCACTGTGCGGAAATCCGCGCAGCGCTGAAGGGGTTAAATTGATTGGATGTTATTAAAATAAGCAAGTAAACAAAGGAATAAAGATATAACAAGGATTATGAAAGAATAAAGAATTTTAAAAAATTCACAAACTTGAATAACTTTATTTGAAGCTTATAATTGAGTGCGAATTGGAGACGCCCCCTAATTTCTGGGGACAGCACATTAAGTTATTCACCTATCCTCATACTCAGGAGGATTCACCAATCAGCACCAACCAAACGGATTAAACATCATTTACCCATAACACCAGCAATTTACCAGTGAGTGCGAGAGTCTATTTCCTATACAGATTAAATACGGGCTTACTGGAGGTAACAGGTAGGCTAATTGGCCCCTAAGGACCCCCAGCAATGAAGGGGACTTCAATCCTCAGTTAAGAGCATGCCAGAGAGCACGTTTGCAGAGTGGTGGCCAAAGGGGGTGTGGCTTCCAATGAAAACGTAGCAATCCTGCTGTGTGAAACTTACTGGAGGCAATTGGAGGGGTAGTTGGCCCCCAAGGATGTCCATATAGGCCAACTACCACTCCTGTTACTTCCTGTAGGTCCTGCCTCTTTTCTTCACCACTGCAAACGCTCCTCCTGGCACACTACTGGTTGGGGGATGAAGTCCACTCTACTCCTGAGGGACTTTGGGAGCCAAGAAGCCCTCCTGGTACATCCTGTTAGTCCTAAGAAGTGGATTTTCTGAGCACTTTCTCCACCACTCTGCAAACACAACTACTAGTTAAAGGAGCATTTGCAATGCAATAGGTCTTGCATTTGCGAGAATTAGAGCTATTGGCATTGTAAATGTAAAAAATCTTTACCAATGTTTATTGGAGTGGATGTACGTTGTGTGTAGTGCAATTATGTGGTATGTTCTGCAGTGAAATTATGTGGCCAGAAAGTATGTGGTATTTAGTGTACGGGAATTATGTGAAGCGGAATTATGTGTTATCGAGAGTAATTAGGTGATGTGGTAGTCTGTGTTGTAGAGTGGTAACCTCAGGTTTAGTCTTCCTTGTTTCCACAGAAACTAAACTACACACTCAATTAGGCACAAAAAAAGAAGTAACCACAGAGGAGCACTTCTGGACTATGAGCAGTGCCACTTGAATTATGCGACTGTTAGCCTGCACCAATTTTCTTATAATTAACCACTTCGCTGCGGCGCAAATTCCGCCGCAGCGCTCCCGCAGTGCTGATATTCCAATCGCGGGCGTGGTCATGACGTCTCCCGGCCGTCGTCTGCACACGCCCATCGCGACTCATGACGGCCGGGAGACGTCATGAGCATGGAAGAGGTTATACATGTTCCGCATTTGCCACATAATCAATTGTCTGCTGCATAACCTGCAGTGTTGAACAAAAAAAACATTTTACTAGCTCAAACGCTACCAAAAATGCAGCGATAAGTGTTACAGCGTTGTGAAAGGCCCTTTGCAAAGCTGGAATGGTCACCTGTTACTTATTACTAAATGTGGATGTTAAATTGGTACTAATGGGGTGCAAACCACTCTTGCTTCTTTCTGTGCCTTTTTTGCCTCTTTCTGCGCCTCTCTTGTTTCTTTCTGCAACTCTCTTGTTTCTTTCATCACTTCTGTTGCTTCTTTCTGAACCACTATTGCTTCTTTCAGCACTTATCTTGCCTATTTCAGCACTTCTCTTGCCTCTTTGTGTACTTCTCTTTCCTCTTTGTGCACCTCTCCTGCCTCTTTCTGCAGTTCTCTTGTCTTCTTCTGCACCTCTGTTGCTTCTTTCTGCACTTCTCTTGCCTCTTTCTGCACTTCTCTTGCCTGTTTCTTTTTTTTTTTTTTTTTTTTTCTTTTCTTTTTTTTTGTCCTCATTTGCCTTACCCTCAATGTTGGACAAGCCAATCACCACACATGTGCACCAGTTGTTATAATGGTGGCATACATGGCCAAACAACCGAGGGACTTTCTCAGACTCCATCTAGGCATGTTACAACCTGCCGGACCGTTGGTGGACCTAGACAAACAAAAACCCGGTCCAAGGAGTGTTCAAGGCATAATCATAGGACCCGGGGAGAGAAAAAAAAAAAAAAAAAAAAACCCCGGACACTATCGCCATTCGATCAGCAAGTTCCAAAAAATTAGATTGTATTTACTGCATGATCTGTTAAGGTCCGCCTTAGATGTTTCGTATAAAGATGAGAGCCACCCGGAATGTAATGGGGCTGTTTTTTCCGTCCAGTGGATACAAATTTGCCTTCTAGCCAATAAAATTGCGTAGAAGAGAAAGGACCTCGCCTTGCCAGTGATGTTATCATCCAAACCAAAGATGACAAGAGGTAAGGTTATTGACAAGGATACATTTAAGATGGAATTTAGAGTGTTCTTCACTTCTTCCCAAAAGCCAGCGATGGCAGGGCAGCCCAAGAACATGTGGACATCACAGGCCTCACTGTAGTTACATTTGTTGCACTTTTTGTCTGGGAGAAATTTGGAGAGTCTCAACGGTGTTATATATGCACGATGAACTGAGAATATGTGGTTACGTTTTAGCCATGATGGTTTCACAATTTTATGGAGGAGACCAAAGGATTTTAGCCAAAGCTCTTCACAGTGTAGGCCAATCGCCTCCCCCCATAGCTGGTCTGGAAGAAGGAACTCTCCATCACTTTCCTCCATCAACTGCCAATACCATATGGCTACTTCTTTCCCTCCCGATGGAAATTCCACTAACTGTTGCTCTAAAATGCTAGCCTTCCCTAGGTAGGGGTCTGTGCGCCTTTGGGATCTAACCCAACTTTCCAATTGAATGAATTTGAATCTGGAAAGTCCGGGCCCAACACATTCGTATAGTTGGTTCCAAGCTATAAATGACCCTTCCTTAAATAGCTGACCCCATCTCCTGATACCAGCTTGTTGTATTATGGAGGACAGACTATCATTCAAACATTGTGGGAGACCCGGCGAGTCCCAAATTGGGGAGAGATCAGAATAATAGGACAACCCTATTCTCTTCCTAATACTGAACCAGGTTTTGGTCCATGAGTATAAAATTTTTAGTTTAATTTTTTTGAAAAATTTCTGACTCCCAAATTTGAACAGAAACCCCTCTGCTGATAGATTCACCCCCATTAGCATTGCTTTGTATATTGACCCAGATGGAAGGTTGGATGGCATTTTTAAAAGCATCCTCGAGTGTGACAGCAGGAATGCCCAGGCATAGTACAATAAATCTGGCAAGGCAAGCCCCCCCTTCTCCCTTCTTCTCCTCAACTTCTTCCAAGCTATTCTGATAGGTTTATAGTTCCATATAAAGGAGTTTATTTGTTGTTGACATTTTTCCATTAATTTGGGATCAAATGCCAAGGGGATTGCATTAAAAATAAACGTAAACTTAGGAAGAATAGACATCTTTACCAGGTTTACCCTACCCGTTATGGAAAGTGACAGGTGAGTCCAAGATTTTAAAAGTTTTTTAGTCTCGATGTATATTCTATTCAAATTGGTTGGAGCTATGCTGTCCATTTCTTGGGTGATTCTTATACCAAGATATCGCATGGATGTGGAAATATCTACCCCCAGCTGTATATCCGGTAAGTTCCAGACCATTATTTCGCTCTTACTAGAGTTTACATCATAACCAGAGATGAGACCAAACTCTTCTGCCCGTTTGATAACCACGGGAAATGCCGTTACTGGGTCAGAAGTAAAAATCAACATGTCATCCGCATAAAGTGCTACCCGTCTTTCCCATTCTCCAAAGCTAAAAGATGGAATATTAGCCTCCTCGCGCAAAAGCTGAGCAAACGGTTCTATATATAAGTTGAAAAGGAGAGGGGAAAGCGGGCAGCCCTGCCTTGTACCTCTGGTTATATTGAAAGCCTCTGTCAGAACCCCATTAATCAGCAGTCTGGCCGAGGGTGTAGTATACAGGTGTTTTATAGTTCTACAAAAACCATCCCCACAATTAAATTTTTTAAGTACATCGGTGAGGTAGAGCCAGTTCACTCTATCAAATGCCTTAGTTGCATCCAAGGTTAGAGTGGCCAAAGGTAGGGAAAAGGCAGTAGCGATGTCTATGGCTCCTATCAATTGATGTGTTAGGTCGGCTAATTGTCAGCCTTTAATGAAACCTTTTTGATCCTGATGGACTATAAAACTACTAACACTCGCCAATCTGCCTGACATGATTGTTGCAAAGATTTTATAATCATTGTTTAATAATGATATCGGTCTGTATGACCCGCACTCAAGGGGAGATTTCCCAGGTTTCGGGATAAGTACAATTGTAGCCTCCCCCCAAGATTTGGGGGGCAACTCACCTTCTATTAAGATACAATTAAATAGGGTCATCAACACGGGGGCTATAACATCTTCCAGAGATCTGTAGATCTCCCCTGGCAGCCCGTCCGGGCCAGCCGCTTTCCCCTTTTTTTGTTGTCGAATGGCTTTAATCACCTCAGCCTCTGTAATCTTGGACTCCAAGGCCATACTTTGTGTTGTCGAGAGGGATGGGAGGGTAATAGCTCCCAGCCAACTGTCTCTTGCTTGCTGGTCATTAGGAAGGACCTCCTTATATATTTCCTCGAAGAATTCAAAGAAGGCTCTCCCTATGTCTATTTGGGTGGATCTTGTCACTGCCTCACCTTCTATCTTAATTTCTTTAATGAATTTAAGAGCTTGTTCAGCTTTTATTTTCCAAGCTAGCACTTTCCCTGCAGCTTCACCAAATTCAAATTGGGAAGTCTTAGAAGCTTCCCATCTTTTATTTACTCTCTCCTGTAAGATATCTGTAAGTTGTGATTTAAGTTCGACCAATTTTTCTTGCTCCTGCGATGTTCCTGAGGGAGAGTCAATCCTTAACACTAGGAGTTTCATCTCTTGTTCAATGCTAGCAACCCTCTCTATATATGTCTTCCGCCTAAAAGAGGCTCTGTTGGTTATCTGACCTCTTAAAAAGGCCTTAAATGTCTCCCAGACAACAGTGGAGCCTGCCGAGTCCCTATTAATATTAAAAAAGATTGAGGACACATCTGCTAAAAATTTGACCTCTTCATCTTCGAGCAGGAGAGTCCGGTCGAATGACCAGGATGAGTGTTTAATAGAGTTTTCCCGTTTTAAAGAAAATGCCAGTGCAGAGTGGTCTGACAGGTGCGAGGGAAGATAATCTATCAAACAAAGAGTGTCCTTTAGGCGATAGCTAAAAAGCGCATAATCAATTCTGGATTTATGTTTAAAGCGGCTGTTCCGGAGGGACACCCCTAACTTATTACCCGCTCTCTCTCTCCAGACATCCGCCAAACCAAGTTGTGTCATGGTTGTTATAAGGGTGTGCCTGGATTTAACAGAACTACAAAATCTAGATTTCACAGATTTATCCAGCCTGGGATTGAGGACGATGTTGAAGTCCCCCATCCAAATCACTGGATCTTGAACTAGTACCAAATGATTCCTGATCGCATCCAGATAGGATGGATCATCGGAGTTGGGGCCATAATAGCCAACTAAAGTATAGATCTGAGCATCTAACGAGACTCTTACTAATAGCCATCTACCTGAATGGTCTTCTTTGCAGTCCAAAATTTGAGCTTTGGCAGATTTTTTAAAAATGAATATAACCCCCCTAATGTTGGCATTATGATCCGTTGAACAAAATTTATCGACCCACTTATGTTTTTTTAGCAGAGCTGTAGCCTCTGTTTTAAGAAGATGTGTCTCCTGAAGAACTATGACCTGCGCCTGAGAGTCTTTCAGATACTGTAAGATGCAATCTCGTCTTCCTCTCCCACGCAGGCCATTGACATTCCAGGAGATGTAATGTGTTAATGTCATTCTATGTTTCTTATCCCAACTCCTTCATTGTTTTTGCCCCCCATATGATTACATTTTAGTTTGATGTGTTGGAGAATCTTATATGTAAATAGCTTGGCCTGAGAAATTATAAAAGGCAGACAAATGAGGTTTTTTAATGCAGTACCCTTTCCCCCCACCACCACCCCCCCTCCCACCCCACCCCCCCGGAAAACCCCCCCCCTACCTATTCTAGCCGGATGTCTGGCCAGATTACGCCCACCTACAGCCTTACCCTTCAACCCCCCTGCTGCTTATAGTATAAAGTAACTGACTACAGATGCCAACCATTATGGGAGCAGAAGAAACCCCAAAACCAGAAAGATAATAAAGTATCAAAGAGAGGGAAATCTATTTAACTTATAGTTTCTAAGTATTAAACAAAAAAAAAAGTGTTGAAAAAAAAAGAAACAAAAAAACACCCTCGTGTAGACGAGCCCTAGTCTAAACTCCGTAAAGGAGGGTAACCAGAAGTTAAAGGCATAAACACCTGACAGTTACGCATGAGGACCCAGAAAAACTATGTAGGAGTTAATCACAATCCATTATTTTGTAGCCTGGGCCTGCTCCCCAATGAGGTTTAATAAGTTGTCAGCATCATGGACAGAGCGAATATTGTGCATCTTGTTGTTATACATGATCCTTAAAAATGCCGGGAACCGCATCTGCACTGTGGCTCCTAAGGACCTAAATTTATCCATGCGTTGCCCCAGCTCCCACTGTCTGTCCAGTGTGGTTTTGGACAAATCCGAACGTATCTCAAAGGAGAAGTCTGAGCACTTCAGCGATCTAGCCTTCAAAGCAAGATTTAAGATCTTTTCCTTAAGTGCATAAGTCAAAAAATTGACTAGCACCTTCCTGGGTTTAGATCTAGCTGGATTTAAGCGGAAAGGATCTCTGTGTATTCGCTGAATGTCCTTGTCTAGTTCTTCCGCAGTTTCGGCTAAATTAAGAGATTCTTTCAAAGATTGAATTATGAAGCCTTTAAGGTCTGCTCCTTCTTTACCTTCTGGGATTTTTAGGAGTCGGATGTTGTTGCGCCGTGAGTAATTTTCCAACGCCTCGACCCTCCCTCTCATGTCATCCCCATCCTTCTGAAGAGCTTGTATTTTAGACCTAGCAGCCTCTAGATCTGTTGTTAAGAGACCTACTGAGCTTTCCAGAGCACCAGTTCTTTCACATAGGCCGTCCACTTTTTGACCTAGTATCTCACAAGTTGCTCTTATATCATTTTGATTGGTCTTAGACACTGCGAAATCATGGCGAATCTCTTCCCTCATTGCGTTGATTGAGCTGACTAGAGCCTCCAGAGTGTTGCCCCCCCGCAAAGCTTCCTGACCCCGATCCGTTACTTCCTCTGTCCTCACCACCTCCTCCGTTACATTTGAACCTAGCATCCCTCCTGATAGCATCTCGACTTGTTGGTTAGATGGTTCATTAAGAGTAACAGTCTCTGCAACTTTAACCGCAACCAAGTCTGGTGAGGTAACTTCTGACGAACCCTCAGACAACATCACCTTTACAGGAGGCTTGGAAGCGGGACTTACGCCGGGAGTAACGTTAGGAATAAGCTGTTGTTTTTTAGACTGCCAAGTTTCTCCCTTAGATGTAGCCATATCTTGCGTAATCTCTAATACCTGGGGTAGCGCTTTGAAATAAGAACGCAGTGAGGGGGCTATATCCCCTGGAGCTTTCAAATTACTGTTTTTGAACTTTTTTTGTCTAGTGTTTTTTTTCTTAGCTTCTTTAATCTCGCCCAAACTTTTTTTTTGCTCCAGACTTAGTTTAGAAACCTCCCCCGAGGTGCATTCTGGGAGCTGTAGTTTACTTTCACCCAGCCTAAGCTCCCTACCCTGACTCTTAGTCTTGCTTCTTGTAATTCCTAAACGAGGGTTAGGGATACTTCTCCTGCTCTTGTTTGTTTCCGTCTTACACTCCCTCCTGGTTAAAACGGGCACCTTACTTTCATCCAAGGCAGCGTCGCCCCAACCCACTGATTCCTCCGATTCTCCCGCTGCCTGGTCCGCCTCCGGTTCCAGTGTATCCCCCACAAGGCGGAATCTACGGAGTATTGTGTCCCTCGATGTCAATGCCGGCGGGATCCTTCCCCCCGCTCCCCCGCTGAGGGAAGATGCAGTGCAGGTTCCCCGAGCAGCGGCCGCACGGCCGCGCCTGAACTCCACGGCTGCTCGTCTCCAATTCGGGAGAAAGACCGGGACGGACGCTGACAGAGGAGAAATTACCGGCAGACACATTTACCAGTGCCCGTAAGCGCCAGTGTAGTAGCGGTGGTAGTGGTGATGGTCGCAATAATTCTTCAGTGCCCTTGATGTCTAACCATGGGCCATACGTTTGGCGGCATCTCCGATGAAACAGCAGGGATCTCGGGAGGCTGGTAGGAGCGTGCGGACCGCTCTAGCTAGCGGCCGCCATGTTTTCCCTCTCTTGCCTGTTTCTGCACCTATCTTGCCTCTTTCTGTACTTCTCTTGCCTCTTCCTGCACGCCTTTCCCCTCTTTCTGTACTTTTCTTACCTCTTTCTACACATCTCCTGTGTCTTTCTGCAGTTCTCTCGCCTCCTTCTGCACCTATTTTTATTCTTTCAGTCCTTCTCTTGCATGTTTCTGCAGCTCTCTTGCCTCTTTCTACACTTCTCTTGCCTCTTTCTGCACTTTTCTTGCCTATTTGTGCACCTCTCCTGCCCCTTTATGCAGTTCTCTTTTCTCTTTCTGCACCTCTGTTGCTTCTTTGAGCACTTCTCTTGCCTCTTTCTGCACTTCTTTTGCTTCTTTCTGCTGCTCTATTGCCTCTTTTTCTGCACTTCTATTGCCTATTTCTGCATTTCTGTTGCTTCTTTCTGCACTTCTCTTGCCTCTTTTTGCACATCTCTTGCTGTTTCTGCAGTTCTCTTGCCTCTTTATACTTCTATTGCCTCTATCTGCATTTCTCTTGCTTCTTTCTGAACTTCTCTTGCTTTTTCTGCACCTCTTTCCTTCTTTCTGTACCCCTCTTTCCTCTTTCTGTACCCTCTTCCCTCTTTCTGCACTTCTCTTGCCTCCTTCTGCACTTTTCTTGCCTCTTTGTGCACCTCTCCTGCCCCTTTCTGCCGTTCTCTTTTCTCTTTCTGCACCTCTGTTGCTTCTTTGACCACTTCTCTTGCCTCTTTCTGCACTTCTCTTGCCTGTTTCTGCACCTCCTGTTTCCTTTTTCTGCACCTCTCGTCCCTGTTTCGGCACCTATCTTGCCTCTTTCGGTACTTCTCTTGCCTCTTCCTGCACCCCTCTTCCCTCTTTCTGTACTTCTTTTGCCTCTTTCTACACATCTCCTGCCTCCTTGTACAGTTCTGTTGCTTCTTTCTGCTCTTCTCTTGCCTCTGTCTCCATTTCTCTGGCTTCTTTCTGCACTTCTCTTGCTTCTTTCTGCTGCTCTATTGCCTCTTTTTCTGCACTTCTATTGCCTCTTTCTGCATTTCTGTTGCTTCTTTCTGCACTTCTCTTGCCTCTTTTTGCACATCTCTTGCCTGTTTCTGCAGCTCTCTTGCCTCTTTTTGCACTTCTATTGCCTCTATCTGCATTTCTCTTGCTTCTTTCTGAACTTCTCTTGCTTTTTCTGCACCTCTTTCCTTCTTTCTGCACCCCTCTTGCCTCTTCCTGCACCCCTTTCCCCTCTTTCTGTACTTTTCATGCCTCTTTCTACACATCTCCTGCCTCTTTCTGCAGTTCTCTTGCCTCCTTCTGCACCTCTTTTTATTCTTTCAGCACTTCTTTAGCATGTTTCTGCAGCTCTCTTGCCTCTTTTTACACTTCTCTTGCCTCTTTCTGCACTTCTCTTGCCTGTTTCTGCACCCCCTGTTCCCTTTTTCTGTACCTCTCTTCCCTGTTTCAGCACCTATTTTGCCTCTTTCTGTACTTCTCTTGCCTCTTCCTGCACCCCTTTTCCCTTTTCCCTCTTTCTGTACTTCTCTTGCCTCTTTCTACACATCTCCTGCCTCTTTCTACAGTTCAGTTGCTTCTTTCTGCACTTCTCTTGCCTCTGTCTCCATTTCTCTTGCTTCTTTCTGCACTTCTATTGCCTCTTTCTGCATTTCTGTTGCTTCTTACTGCACTTCTATTGCCTCTATCTGCATTTCTGTTGCTTCCTTCTGCACCTCTATTGCTTCTTTCAGCACTTATCTTGCCTCTTTCAGCATTTCTGTTGCTTCTTTGTGTACTTCTTTTGCATCTTTCTGCACCCTCTTGCCTCTTTCTGCACTTCTCTTGCCTCTTTGTGCACTTCTCTTTCCTCTTTGTGCACCTCTCCTGCCTATTTTTGCACTTCTCTTGCCTGTTTCTGCACCTATCTTGCCTCTTTCTGTACTTCTCTTGCCTCTTCCTGCACCCCTTTCCCCTCTTTCTGTATTTTTCTTACCTCTTTCTACACATCTCCTGTGTCTTTCTGCAGTTCTCTTGCCTGTTTCTACACCTCCTGTTCCATTTTTCTGCACCTCTCTTCCCTGTTTCGGCACCTATCTTGCCTCTTTCGGTACTTCTCTTGCCTCTTCCTGCACCCCTCTTCCCTCTTTCTGTACTTCTCTTGCCTCTTTCTACACATCTCCTGCCTCTTTCTACAGTTCTGTTGCTTCTTTCTGCACTTCTCTTGCCTCTGTCTCCATTTCTCTTGCTTATTTCTGCACTTCTCTTGCTTCTTTCTGCTGCTCTATTGCCTCTTTTTTTGCACTTCTATTGCCTCTTTCTGCATTTCTGTTGCTTCTTTCTGCACTTCTCTTGCCTCTTTTTGCACATCTCTTGCCTGTTTCTGCAGCTCTCTTGCCTCTTTTTGTACTTCTATTGCCTCTATCTGCATTTCTCTTGCTTCTTTCTGAACTTCTCTTGCTTTTTCTGCACCTCTTTCCTTCTTCCTGAACCCTCTTCCCTCTTTCTGTACTTCTATTGCCTCTTACCACACCCTTTTCCCCTCTTTCTGTACTTTTCTTGCCTCTTTCTACACATCTCCTGCCTCTTTCTGCAGTTCTCTTGCCTCCTTCTGCACCTCTTTTTATTCTTTCAGCACTTCTCTAGCATGTTTCTGCAGCTCTCTTGCCTCTTTCTATACTTCTCTTGCCTCTTTCTGCACTCCTCTTGCCTCTTTCTGCACCCTCTGTTCCCTTTTTCTGTACCTCTCTTCCCTGTTTCGGCACCTATCTTTCCTCTTTCGGTACTTCTCTTGCCTCTTCCTGCACCCCTCTTCCCTCTTTCTGTACTTCTCCTGCCTCTTTCTACACATCTGCTGCCTCTTTCTACAGTTCTGTTGCTTCTTTCTGCACCTCTCTTGCCTCTGTCTCCATTTCTCTTGCTTCTTTCTGCACTTCTCTTGCTTCTTTCTGCTGCTCTATTGCTTCTTTTTCTGCACTTCTATTGCCTCTTTCTGCATTTCTCTTGCTTCTTTCTGCACTTCTCTAGTCTCTATCTGCATTTTTCTTGCTCCTTTCTGCACTTCTCTTTTCTCTTTCTGCACCCTCTGCCCTCTTTCTGTACTTCACTTGCCTCTTTCTGCACCTCTCCTGCCTCTTTCTGCAGTTCTCTTGTCTCCTTCTGCAGCTCAGTTGCTTCATTCATCACTTCTCATGCTTTTTTCTGTATCTCTTTCCTTCTTTCTGTACCCCTCTTGCCTCTTTCTGCACCCTCTTCCCTCTTTCTGCACTTCTCTTGCCCCTTTCTGTATTTCTCTTGCCCCTTTATGCACTTCTCTAGCCCCTTTCTGCACTCCTCTTGCCTCTTTCTGCACATCTCCTGACTCTTTCTGCACATCTCCTGACTCTTTTTGCACTTCTCTTGCCTTTTTCTGCACCCCCTGTTCCCTCTTTCTGCACCTCTTTTCCCTGTTTCGGCATCTATCTTGCCTCTTCCTGTACATCTCTTGCTTCTTCCTGTACCCCTCTTCCCTCTTTCTGTACTTCTCTTGCCTCTTTCTACACACCTCCTGCCTGTCTCTGCAGTTCTATTGCCTCCTTCTGCACTTCTGTTTCTTCTTTCACACTTCTAATGCCTCTTTCTGCAGTTCCCTTGCCTCCTTCTGCAACTCCTTTGCTTCTTCTGCACCTCTCTTGCTTCTTTCTGCACCGCATGCCTCTTTCGCCACCACTCTTCCCTCTTTCTGCACTTCTCTTGCCTCTTTCTGCACATCTCCTGACTCTTTCTGCACATCCCTTGCCTCCTTCTGCACCTCTGTTGCTTCTTTCAGCACTTCTCTTGCCTTCTTTTGCACATCTCTTGCCTGTTTCTGTATCTCTCGTGCCTCTTTCTGCACTTCTGTTGCCTCTTTCTGCATTCTTGTTGCTTCTTTCTGCACTTCTCTTGCCTCTTTCTGCACTTCTCTTGCCTGTTTCTGCACCTATCTTGCCTCTCTCTGTACTTCTTTTGCCTCTTCCTGCACCCCTTTCCCCTCTTTCCGTACTTTTCTTACCTCTTTCTACACATCTCCTGTGTCTTTCTGCAGTCCTCTTGCCTCCTTCTGCACCTCTTTTTATTCTTTCAGCACTTCTCTTGCATGTTTCTGCACCCTCTTCCCTCTTTGTGCACATCTCCTGCCCCTTTATGCAGTTCTCTTTTCTCTTTCTGCACCTCTGTTGCTTCTTTGAGCACTTCTCTTGCCTCTTTCTGCACTACTTTTGCCTGTTTCTGCACTTCCTGTTCCCTTTTTCTGCACCTCTCTTCCCTGTTTCGGCACCTATCTTGCCTCTTTCGGTACTTCTCTTGCCTCTTCCTGCACCCTTCTTCCTTCTTTCTGTACTTTTCGTACCTCTTTCTACACATCTCCTGTGTCTTTCTGCAGTTCTCTTGCCTTCTTCTGCACCTCTTTTTATTCTTTCAGCACTTCTGTTGCATGTTTCTACTGCTCTCTTGCCTCTTTCTACAATTTTCTTGCCTATTTGTGCACCTCTCCTGCCCCTTTCTGCAGTTCTCTTTTCTCTTTCTGCACCTCTGTTGCTTCTTTGAGCACTTCTCTTGCCTCTTTCTGAACTTCTCTTGCTTTTTCTGCACCTGTTTCCTTCTTTCTGTACCCCTCTTTCCTCTTTCTGCACCCTCTTCCCTCTTTCTGCACTTCTCTTGCCTCTTTCTGCACTGTTCTTGCCTCTTTGTGCACCTCTCCTGCCCCTTTCTGCAGTTCTCCTTTCTCTTTCTGCACCTCTGTTGCTTCTTTGAGCACTTCTCTTGCCTCTTTCTGCACTTCTCTTGCCTGTTTCTACACCTCCTGTTTCCTTTTTCTGCACCTCTCTTCCCTGTTTCGGCACCCATCTTGCCTCTTTCGGTACTTCTCTTGCCTCTTCCTGCACCCCTCTTCCCTCTTTCTGTACTTCTCTTGCCTCTTTCTACACATCTCCTGCCTCTTTCTACAGTTCTGTTTCTTCTTTCTGCACTTCTCTTGCCTTTGTCTCCGTTTCTCTTGCTTCTTTCTGCACTTCTCTTGCTTCTTTCTGCTGCTCTATTGCCTCTTTTTCAGCACTTCTATTGCATCTTTCTGCATTTCTGTTGCTTCTTTCTGCACTTCTCTTGTCTCTATCTGAATTTTTCTTGCTTCTTTCTGCACTTCTCTTGCCTCTTTTTGCACATCTCTTGCCTGTTTCTGCAGCTCTCTTGCCTCTTTTTGCACTTCTATTGCCTCTATCTGCATTTCTCTTGCTTCTTTCTGAGCTTCTCTTGCTTTTCCTGCACCTCTTTCCTTCTTTCTGCACCCCTCTTGCCCCTTCCTGCACCCTCTTCCCTCTTTCTGTACTTCTCTTGCCTCTTCCTGCACCCCTTTCCCCTCTTTCTGTACTTTTCTTGCCTCTTTCTACACATCTCCTGCCTCTTTCTGCAGTTCTCTTGCCTCCTTCTGCACCTCTTTTTATTCTTTCAGCGCTTCTCTAGCATGTTTCTGCAGCTCTCTTGCCTCTTTCTATACTTCTCTTGCCTCTATCTGCACTTCTCTTGCCTCTTTCTGCACTTCTCTTGCCTGTTTCTGCACCCCCTGTTCCCTTTTTCTGTACCTCTCTTCCCTGTTTCGGCACCTATCTTTCCTCTTTCGATACTTCTCTTGCCTCTTTCTGTACTTCTCTTGCCTCTTTCTACACATCTCCTGCCTCTTTCTATAGTTCTGTTGCTTCTTTCTGCACTTCTATTGCCTCTGTCTCCATTTCTCTTGCTTCTTTCTGCACTTCTCTTGCTTCTTTCTGCTGCTCTATTGCCTCTTTTTCAGCACTTCTATTGCCTCTTTCTGCATTTCTGTTGCTTCTTTCTGCACTTCTCTTGTCTCTATCTGAATTGTTCTTGCTTCTTTCTTCACTTCTCTTGCCTCTTTTTGCACATCTCTTGCCTGTTCCTGCAGCTCTCTTGCCTCTTTCTGCACATCTACTGCCTCTATCTGCATTTCTGTTGCTTCTTTCTGCACCTCTATTGCTTCTTTCAACACTTATCTTGCCTCTTTCAGCATTTCTGTTGCTTCTTTGTGTACTTCTTTTGCATCTTTCTGCCCCCTCTTGCCTCTTTCTACACTTCTCTTGCCTCTTTGTGCACTTCTCTTTCCTCTTTGTGTACCTCTCCTGCCTCTTTCTGCAGTTCCCTTGTCTTCTTTTGCACCTCTGTTGCTTCATTCAGCACTTCTCTTGCCTCTTTCTGCACTTCTCTTGCCTGTTTCTGCACCTATCTTGCCTCTTTCTGTACTTCTCTTGCCTCTTTCTGCACCCCTTTCCCCTCTTTCTGTAATTTTCTTACCTCTTTCTACACATCTCCTGTGTCTTTCTTCAGTTCTCTTGCCTTCTTCTGCACCTCTTTTTATTCTTTCAGCACTTCTGTTGCATGTTTCTGCAGCTCTCTTGCCTCTTTCTACAATTTTCTTGCCTATTTGTGCACCTCTCCTGCCCCTTTCTGCAGTTCTCTTTTCTCTTTCTGCACCTCTGTTGCTTCTTTGAGCACTTCTCTTGCCTCTTTCTGAACTTCTCTTGCTTTTTCTGTACCTTTTCCTTCTTTCTGTACCCCTCTTTCCTCTTTCTGCACCCTCTTCCCTCTTTCTGCACTTCTCTTGCCTCTTTCTGCACTGTTCTTGCCTCTTTGTGCACCTCTCCTGCCCCTTTCTGCAGTTCTTCTTTCTCTTTCTGCATCTCTGTTGCTTCTTTGAGCACTTCTCTTGCCTCTTTCTGCACTTCTCTTGCCTGTTTCTACACCTCCTGTTCCCTTTTTCTGCACCTCTCTTCCCTGTTTCGGCACCTATCTTGCCTCTTTCGGTACTTCTCTTGCCTCTTCCTGCACCCCTCTTCCCTCTTTCTGTACTTCTCTTCCCTCTTTCAACACATCGCCTGCCTCTTTCTACAGTTCTGTTGCTTCTTTCTGCACTTCTTTTGCCTCTGTCTCCATTTCTCTTACTTCTTTCTGCACTTCTCTTGCTTCTTTCTGCTGCTCTATTGCCTCTTTTTCAGCACTTCTATTGCCTCTTTCTGCATTTCTGTTGATTCTTTCTGCACTTCTCTTGCCTCTTTTTGCACATCTCTTGCCTGTTTCTGCAGCTCTCTTGCCTCTTTTTGCACTTCTATTGCCTCTATCTTCATTTCTCTTGCTTCTTTCTGAACTTCTCTTGCTTTTCCTGCACCTCTTTCCTTCTTTCTGCACCCCTTTCCCCTCTTTCTGTACTTTTCTTGCCTCTTTCTACACATTTCCTACCTCTTTCTGCAGTTCTCATGCCTCCTTCTGCACTTCTTTTTATTCTTTCAGCACTTCTCTAGCATGTTTCTGCAGCTCTCTTGCCTCTTTCTACACTTCTCTTGCCTTTTTCTGTACCTCTCTTCCCTGTTTGGGCACCTATCTTGCCTCTTTCGGTACTTCTCTTGCCTCTTCCTGCACCCCTGTTCCCTCTTTCTGTACTTCTCTTGCCTCTTTCTACACATCTGCTCCCTCTTTCTACAGTTCTATTGCTTCTTTCTGTACTTCTCGTGCCTCTGTCTCCATTTCTCTTGCTTCTTTCTGCACTTCTATTGCCTCTTTCTGCATTTCTGCTGCTTCCTTCTGCACCTCTATTGCTTCTTTCAGCACTTATCTTGCCTCTTTCAGCATTTCTGTTGCTTCTTTGTGTACTTCTTTTGCATCTTTCTGCACCCTCTTGCCTCTTTCTGCACTTCTCTTGCCTCTTTCTGCACTTCTCTTGCCTCTTTTTGCACATCTCTTGCCTGTTTCTGCAGCTCTCTTGCCTCTTTTTGCACTTCTATTGCCTCTATCTTCATTTCTCTTGCTTCTTTCTGAACTTCTCTTGCTTTTCCTGCACCTCTTTCCTTCTTTCTGCACCCCTTTCCCCTCTTTCTGTACTTTTCTTGCCTCTTTCTACACATCTCCTGCCTCTTTCTGCAGTTCTCTTGCCTCCTTCTGCACCTCTTTTTATTCTTTCAGCACTTCTTTAGCATGTTTCTGCAGCTCTCTTGCCTCTTTCTACACTTCTCTTGCCTCTTTCTGCACTTCTCTTGCCTGTTTCTGCACCCCCTGTTCCCTTTTTCTGTACCTCTCTTCCCTGTTTCAGCACCTATTTTGCCTCTTTCTGTACTTCTCTTGCCTCTTCCTGCACCCCTTTTCCCTTTTCCCTCTTTCTGTACTTCTCTTGCCTCTTTCTACACATCTCCTGCCTCTTTCTACAGTTCTGTTGCTTCTTTCTGCACTTCTCTTGCCTCTGTCTCCATTTCTCTTGCTTCTTTCTGCACTTCTATTGCCTCTTTCTGCATTTCTGTTGCTTCTTACTGCACTTCTATTGCCTCTATCTGCATTTCTGTTGCTTCCTTCTGCACCTCTATTGCTTCTTTCAGCACTTATCTTGCCTCTTTCAGCATTTCTGTTGCTTCTTTGTGTACTTCTTTTGCATCTTTCTGCACCCTCTTGCCTCTTTCTGCACTTCTCTTGCCTCTTTGTGCACTTCTCTTTCCTCTTTGTGCACCTCTCCTGCCTATTTTTGCACTTCTCTTGCCTGTTTCTGCACCTATCTTGCCTCTTTCTGTACTTCTCTTGCCTCTTCCTGCACCCCTTTCCCCTCTTTCTGTATTTTTCTTACCTCTTTCTGCACATCTCCTGTGTCTTTCTGCAGTTCTCTTGCCTGTTTCTACACCTCCTGTTCCATTTTTCTGCACCTCTCTTCACTGTTTCGGCACCTATCTTGCCTCTTTCGGTACTTCTCTTGCCTCTTCCTGCACCCCTCTTCCCTCTTTCTGTACTTCTCTTGCCTCTTTCTACACATCTCCTGCCTCTTTCTACAGTTCTGTTGCTTCTTTCTGCACTTCTCTTGCCTCTGTCTCCATTTCTCTTGCTTATTTCTGCACTTCTCTTGCTTCTTTCTGCTGCTCTATTGCCTCTTTTTTTGCACTTCTATTGCCTCTTTCTGCATTTCTGTTGCTTCTTTCTGCACTTCTCTTGCCTCTTTTTGCACATCTCTTGCCTGTTTCTGCAGCTCTCTTGCCTCTTTTTGTACTTCTATTGCCTCTATCTGCATTTCTCTTGCTTCTTTCTGAACTTCTCTTGCTTTTTCTGCACCTCTTTCCTTCTTCCTGAACCCTCTTCCCTCTTTCTGTACTTCTATTGCCTCTTACCACACCCTTTTCTCCTTCTTTCTGTACTTCTCGTGCCTCTGTCTCCATTTCTCTTGCTTCTTTCTGCACTTCTATTGCCTCTTTCTGCATTTCTGCTGCTTCCTTCTGCACCTCTATTGCTTCTTTCAGCACTTATCTTGCCTCTTTCAGCATTTCTGTTGCTTCTTTGTGTACTTCTTTTGCATCTTTCTGCACCCTCTTGCCTCTTTCTGCACTTCTCTTGCCTCTTTCTGCACTTCTCTTGCCTCTTTTTGCACATCTCTTGCCTGTTTCTGCAGCTCTCTTGCCTCTTTTTGCACTTCTATTGCCTCTATCTTCATTTCTCTTGCTTCTTTCTGAACTTCTCTTGCTTTTCCTGCACCTCTTTCCTTCTTTCTGCACCCCTTTCCCCTCTTTCTGTACTTTTCTTGCCTCTTTCTACACATCTCCTGCCTCTTTCTGCAGTTCTCTTGCCTCCTTCTGCACCTCTTTTTATTCTTTCAGCACTTCTTTAGCATGTTTCTGCAGCTCTCTTGCCTCTTTCTACACTTCTCTTGCCTCTTTCTGCACTTCTCTTGCCTGTTTCTGCACCCCCTGTTCCCTTTTTCTGTACCTCTCTTCCCTGTTTCAGCACCTATTTTGCCTCTTTCTGTACTTCTCTTGCCTCTTCCTGCACCCCTTTTCCCTTTTCCCTCTTTCTGTACTTCTCTTGCCTCTTTCTACACATCTCCTGCCTCTTTCTACAGTTCTGTTGCTTCTTTCTGCACTTCTCTTGCCTCTGTCTCCATTTCTCTTGCTTCTTTCTGCACTTCTATTGCCTCTTTCTGCATTTCTGTTGCTTCTTACTGCACTTCTATTGCCTCTATCTGCATTTCTGTTGCTTCCTTCTGCACCTCTATTGCTTCTTTCAGCACTTATCTTGCCTCTTTCAGCATTTCTGTTGCTTCTTTGTGTACTTCTTTTGCATCTTTCTGCACCCTCTTGCCTCTTTCTGCACTTCTCTTGCCTCTTTGTGCACTTCTCTTTCCTCTTTGTGCACCTCTCCTGCCTATTTTTGCACTTCTCTTGCCTGTTTCTGCACCTATCTTGCCTCTTTCTGTACTTCTCTTGCCTCTTCCTGCACCCCTTTCCCCTCTTTCTGTATTTTTCTTACCTCTTTCTGCACATCTCCTGTGTCTTTCTGCAGTTCTCTTGCCTGTTTCTACACCTCCTGTTCCATTTTTCTGCACCTCTCTTCACTGTTTCGGCACCTATCTTGCCTCTTTCGGTACTTCTCTTGCCTCTTCCTGCACCCCTCTTCCCTCTTTCTGTACTTCTCTTGCCTCTTTCTACACATCTCCTGCCTCTTTCTACAGTTCTGTTGCTTCTTTCTGCACTTCTCTTGCCTCTGTCTCCATTTCTCTTGCTTATTTCTGCACTTCTCTTGCTTCTTTCTGCTGCTCTATTGCCTCTTTTTTTGCACTTCTATTGCCTCTTTCTGCATTTCTGTTGCTTCTTTCTGCACTTCTCTTGCCTCTTTTTGCACATCTCTTGCCTGTTTCTGCAGCTCTCTTGCCTCTTTTTGTACTTCTATTGCCTCTATCTGCATTTCTCTTGCTTCTTTCTGAACTTCTCTTGCTTTTTCTGCACCTCTTTCCTTCTTCCTGAACCCTCTTCCCTCTTTCTGTACTTCTATTGCCTCTTACCACACCCTTTTCCCCTCTTTCTGTACTTTTCTTGCCTCTTTCTACACATCTCCTGCCTCTTTCTGCAGTTCTCTTGCCTCCTTCTGCACCTCTTTTTATTCTTTCAGCACTTCTCTAGCATGTTTCTGCAGCTCTCTTGCCTCTTTCTATACTTCTCTTGCCTCTTTCTGCACTCCTCTTGCCTCTTTCTGCACCCTCTGTTCCCTTTTTCTGTACCTCTCTTCCCTGTTTCGGCACCTATCTTTCCTCTTTCGGTACTTCTCTTGCCTCTTCCTGCACCCCTCTTCCTTCTTTCTGTACTTCTCCTGCCTCTTTCTACACATCTGCTGCCTCTTTCTACAGTTCTGTTGCTTCTTTCTGCACCTCTCTTGCCTCTGTCTCCATTTCTCTTGCTTCTTTCTGCACTTCTCTTGCTTCTTTCTGCTGCTCTATTGCTTCTTTTTCTGCACTTCTATTGCCTCTTTCTGCATTTCTCTTGCTTCTTTCTGCACTTCTCTAGTCTCTATCTGCATTTTTCTTGCTCCTTTCTGCACTTCTCTTGCCTCTTTTTGTACAGCTCTTGCCTGTTTCTGAAGCTCTCTTGCCTCTTTCTGCACTTCTATTGCCTCTATCTGCATTTCTCTTGCTTCTTTTTGAACTTCTCTTGCTTTTTCTGCACCTCTTTCCTTCTTTCTGAACCCCTCTTTTCTCTTTCTGCACCCTCTGCCCTCTTTCTGTACTTCACTTGCCTCTTTCTGCACCTCTCCTGCCTCTTTCTGCAGTTCTCTTGTCTCCTTCTGCAGCTCAGTTGCTTCATTCATCACTTCTCATGCTTTTTTCTGTATCTCTTTCCTTCTTTCTGTACCCCTCTTGCCTCTTTTTGCACCCTCTTCCCTCTTTCTGCACTTCTCTTGCCCCTTTCTGTATTTCTCTTGCCCCTTTATGCACTTCTCTAGCCCCTTTCTGCACTCCTCTTGCCTCTTTCTGCACATCTCCTGACTCTTTCTGCACATCTCCTGACTCTTTTTGCACTTCTCTTGCCTTTTTCTGCACCCCCTGTTCCCTCTTTCTGCACCTCTTTTCCCTGTTTCGGCATCTATCTTGCCTCTTCCTGTACATCTCTTGCTTCTTCCTGTACCCCTCTTCCCTCTTTCTGTACTTCTCTTGCCTCTTTCTACACACCTCCTGCCTGTCTCTGCAGTTCTATTGCCGCCTTCTGCACTTCTGTTTCTTCTTTCACACTTCTAATGCCTCTTTCTGCAGTTCCCTTGCCTCCTTCTGCAACTCCTTTGCTTCTTCTGCATCTCTCTTGCTTCTTTCTGCACCGCATGCCTCTTTCGCCACCACTCTTCCCTCTTTCTGCACTTCTCTTGCCTCTTTCTGCACATCTCCTGACTCTTTCTGCACATCCCTTGCCTCCTTCTGCACCTCTGTTGCTTCTTTCAGCACTTCTCTTGCCTTCTTTTGCACATCTCTTGCCTGTTTCTGTTTCTCTTGTGCCTCTTTCTGCACTTCTGTTGCCTCTTTCTGCATTCTTGTTGCTTCTTTCTGCACTTCTCTTGCCTCTTTCTGCACTTCTCTTGCCTGTTTCTGCACCTATCTTGCCTCTCTCTGTACTTCTCTTGCCTCTTCCTGCACCCCTTTCCCCTCTTTCCGTACTTTTCTTACCTCTTTCTACACATCTCCTGTGTCTTTCTGCAGTCCTCTTGCCTCCTTCTGCACCTCTTTTTATTCTTTCAGCACTTCTCTTGCATGTTTCTGCACCCTCTTCCCTCTTTGTGCACATCTCCTGCCCCTTTCTGCAGTTCTCTTTTCTCTTTCTGCACCTCTGTTGCTTCTTTGAGCACTTCTCTTGCCTCTTTCTGCACTACTTTTGCCTGTTTCTGCACTTCCTGTTCCCTTTTTCTGCACCTCTCTTCCCTGTTTCGGCACCTATCTTGCCTCTTTCGGTACTTCTCTTGCCTCTTCCTGCACCCCTCTTCCCTCTTTCTGTACTTTTCGTACCTCTTTCTACACATCTCCTGTGTCTTTCTGCAGTTCTCTTGCCTTCTTCTGCACCTCTTTTTATTCTTTCAGCACTTCTGTTGCATGTTTCTACTGCTCTCTTGCCTCTTTCTACAATTTTCTTGCCTATTTGTGCACCTCTCCTGCCCCTTTCTGCAGTTCTCTTTTCTCTTTCTGCACCTCTGTTGCTTCTCTGAGCACTTCTCTTGCCTCTTTCTGAACTTCTCTTGCTTTTTCTGCACCTGTTTCCTTCTTTCTGTACCCCTCTTTCCTCTTTCTGCACCCTCTTCCCTCTTTCTGCACTTCTCTTGCCTCTTTCTGCACTGTTCTTGCCTCTTTGTGCACCTCTCCTGCCCCTTTCTGCAGTTCTCCTTTCTCTTTCTGCACCTCTGTTGCTTCTTTGAGCACTTCTCTTGCCTCTTTCTGCACTTCTCTTGCCTGTTTCTACACCTCCTGTTTCCTTTTTCTGCACCTCTCTTCCCTGTTTCGGCACCCATCTTGCCTCTTTCGGTACTTCTCTTGCCTCTTCCTGCACCCCTCTTCCCTCTTTCTGTACTTCTCTTGCCTCTTTCTACACATCTCCTGCCTCTTTCTACAGTTCTGTTGCTTCTTTCTGCACTTCTCTTGCCTCTGTCTCCGTTTCTCTTGCTTCTTTCTGCACTTCTCTTGCTTCCTTCTGCTGCTCTATTGCCTCTTTTTCAGCACTTCTATTGCCTCTTTCTGCATTTCTGTTGCTTCTTTCTGCACTTCTCTTGTCTCTATCTGAATTTTTCTTGCTTCTTTCTGCACTTCTCTTGCCTCTTTTTGCACATCTCTTGCCTGTTTCTGCAGCTCTCTTGCCTCTTTTTGCACTTCTATTGCCTCTATCTGCATTTCTCTTGCTTCTTTCTGAGCTTCTCTTGCTTTTCCTGCACCTCTTTCCTTCTTTCTGCACCCCTCTTGCCCCTTGCTGCACCCTCTTCCCTCTTTCTGTACTTCTCTTGCCTCTTCCTGCACCCCTTTCCCCTCTTTCTGTACTTTTCTTGCCTCTTTCTACACATCTCCTGCCTCTTTCTGCAGTTCTCTTGCCTCCTTCTGCACATCTTTTTATTCTTTCAGCGCTTCTCTAGCATGTTTCTGCAGCTCTCTTGCCTCTTTCTATACTTCTCTTGCCTCTTTCTGCACTTCTCTTGCCTCTTTCTGCACTTCTCTTGCCTGTTTCTGCACCCCCTGTTCCCTTTTTCTGTACCTCTCTTCCCTGTTTCGGCACCTATCTTTCCTCTTTCAATACTTCTCTTGCCTCTTTCTGTACTTCTCTTGCCTCTTTCTACACATCTCCTGCCTCTTTCTATAGTTCTGTTGCTTCTTTCTGCACTTCTATTGCCTCTGTCTCCATTTCTCTTGCTTCTTTCTGCACTTCACTTGCATCTTTCTGCTGCTCTATTGCCTCTTTTTCAGCACTTCTATTGCCTCTTTCTGCATTTCTGTTGCTTCTTTCTGCACTTCTCTTGTCTCTATCTGAATTGTTCTTGCTTCTTTCTTCACTTCTCTTGCCTCTTTTTGCACATCTCTTGCCTGTTCCTGCAGCTCTCTTGCCTCTTTCTGCACATCTACTGCCTCTATCTGCATTTCTGTTGCTTCTTTCTGCACCTCTATTGCTTCTTTCAGCACTTATCTTGCCTCTTTCAGCATTTCTGTTGCTTCTTTGTGTACTTCTTTTGCATCTTTCTGCCCCCTCTTGCCTCTTTCTAAACTTCTCTTGCCTCTTTGTGCACTTCTCTTTCCTCTTTGTGTACCTCTCCTGCCTCTTTCTGCGGTTCCCTTGTCTTCTTTTGCACCTCTGTTGCTTCATTCAGCACTTCTCTTGCCTCTTTCTGCACTTCTCTTGCCTGTTTCTGCACCTATCTTGCCTCTCTCTGTACTTCTCTTGCCTCTTCCTGCACCCCTTTCCCCTCTTTCCGTACTTTTCTTACCTCTTTCTACACATCTACTGTGTCTTTCTGCAGTCCTCTTGCCTCCTTCTGCACCTCTTTTTATTCTTTCAGCACTTCTCTTGCATGTTTCTGCACCCTCTTCCCTCTTTGTGCACATCTCCTGCCCCTTTCTGCAGTTCTCTTTTCTCTTTCTGCACCTCTGTTGCTTCTTTGAGCACTTCTCTTGCCTCTTTCTGCACTACTTTTGCCTGTTTCTGCACTTCCTGTTCCCTTTTTCTGCACCTCTCTTCCCTGTTTCGGCACCTATCTTGCCTCTTTCGGTACTTCTCTTGCCTCTTCCTGCACCCCTCTTCCCTCTTTCTGTACTTTTCGTACCTCTTTCTACACATCTCCTGTGTCTTTCTGCAGTTCTCTTGCCTTCTTCTGCACCTCTTTTTATTCTTTCAGCACTTCTGTTGCATGTTTCTACTGCTCTCTTGCCTCTTTCTACAATTTTCTTGCCTATTTGTGCACCTCTCCTGCCCCTTTCTGCAGTTCTCTTTTCTCTTTCTGCACCTCTGTTGCTTCTTTGAGCACTTCTCTTGCCTCTTTCTGAACTTCTCTTGCTTTTTCTGCACCTGTTTCCTTCTTTCTGTACCCCTCTTTCCTCTTTCTGCACCCTCTTCCCTCTTTCTGCACTTCTCTTGCCTCTTTCTGCACTGTTCTTGCCTCTTTGTGCACCTCTCCTGCCCCTTTCTGCAGTTCTCCTTTCTCTTTCTGCACCTCTGTTGCTTCTTTGAGCACTTCTCTTGCCTCTTTCTGCACTTCTCTTGCCTCTTTCTGCACTCCTCTTGCCTCTTTCTGCACCCTCTGTTCCCTTTTTCTGTACCTCTCTTCCCTGTTTCGGCACCTATCTTTCCTCTTTCGGTACTTCTCTTGCCTCTTCCTGCACCCCTCTTCCTTCTTTCTGTACTTCTCCTGCCTCTTTCTACACATCTGCTGCCTCTTTCTACAGTTCTGTTGCTTCTTTCTGCACCTCTCTTGCCTCTGTCTCCATTTCTCTTGCTTCTTTCTGCACTTCTCTTGCTTCTTTCTGCTGCTCTATTGCTTCGTTTTCTGCACTTCTATTGCCTCTTTCTGCATTTCTCTTGCTTCTTTCTGCACTTCTCTAGTCTCTATCTGCATTTTTCTTGCTCCTTTCTGCACTTCTCTTGCCTCTTTTTGTACATCTCTTGCCTGTTTCTGAAGCTCTCTTGCCTCTTTCTGCACTTCTATTGCCTCTATCTGCATTTCTCTTGCTTCTTTTTGAACTTCTCTTGCTTTTTCTGCACCTCTTTCCTTCTTTCTGAACCCCTCTTTTCTTTTTCTGCACCCTCTGCCCTCTTTCTGTACTTCACTTGCCTCTTTCTGCACCTCTCCTGCCTCTTTCTGCAGTTCTCTTGTCTCCTTCTGCAGCTCAGTTGCTTCATTCATCACTTCTCATGCTTTTTTCTGTATCTCTTTCCTTCTTTCTGTACCCCTCTTGCCTCTTTTTGCACCCTCTTCCCTCTTTCTGCACTTCTCTTGCCCCTTTCTGTATTTCTCTTGCCCGTTTATGCACTTCTCTAGCCCCTTTCTGCACTCCTCTTGCCTCTTTCTGCACATCTCCTGACTCTTTCTGCACATCTCCTGACTCTTTTTGCACTTCTCTTGCCTTTTTCTGCACCCCCTGTTCCCTCTTTCTGCACCTCTTTTCCCTGTTTCGGCATCTATCTTGCCTCTTCCTGTACATCTCTTGCTTCTTCCTGTACCCCTCTTCCCTCTTTCTGTACTTCTCTTGCCTCTTTCTACACACCTCCTGCCTGTCTCTGCAGTTCTATTGCCGCCTTCTGCACTTCTGTTTCTTCTTTCACACTTCTAATGCCTCTTTCTGCAGTTCCCTTGCCTCCTTCTGCAACTCCTTTGCTTCTTCTGCATCTCTCTTGCTTCTTTCTGCACCGCATGCCTCTTTCGCCACCACTCTTCCCTCTTTCTGCACTTCTCTTGCCTCTTTCTGCACATCTCCTGACTCTTTCTGCACATCCCTTGCCTCCTTCTGCACCTCTGTTGCTTCTTTCAGCACTTCTCTTGCCTTCTTTTGCACATCTCTTGCCTGTTTCTGTATCTCTTGTGCCTCTTTCTGCACTTCTGTTGCCTCTTTCTGCATTCTTGTTGCTTCTTTCTGCACTTCTCTTGCCTCTTTCTGCACTTCTCTTGCCTGTTTCTGCACCTATCTTGCCTCTCTCTGTACTTCTCTTGCCTCTTCCTGCACCCCTTTCCCCTCTTTCCGTACTTTTCTTACCTCTTTCTACACATCTCCTGTGTCTTTCTGCAGTCCTCTTGCCTCTTTCTGCACCTCTTTTTATTCTTTCAGCACCTCTCTTGCATGTTTCTGCACCCTCTTCCCTCTTTGTGCACATCTCCTGCCCCTTTCTGCAGTTCTCTTTTCTCTTTCTGCACCTCTGTTGCTTCTTTGAGCACTTCTCTTGCCTCTTTCTGCACTACTTTTGCCTGTTTCTGCACTTCCTGTTCCCTTTTTCTGCACCTCTCTTCCCTGTTTCGGCACCTATCTTGCCTCTTTCGGTACTTCTCTTGCCTCTTCCTGCACCCCTCTTCCCTCTTTCTGTACTTTTCGTACCTCTTTCTACACATCTCCTGTGTCTTTCTGCAGTTCTCTTGCCTTCTTCTGCACCTCTTTTTATTCTTTCAGCACTTCTGTTGCATGTTTCTACTGCTCTCTTGCCTCTTTCTACAATTTTCTTGCCTATTTGTGCACCTCTCCTGCCCCTTTCTGCAGTTCTCCTTTCTCTTTCTGCACCTCTGTTGCTTCTTTGAGCACTTCTCTTGCCTCTTTCTGCACTTCTCTTGCCTGTTTCTACACCTCCTGTTTCCTTTTTCTGCACCTCTCTTCCCTGTTTCGGCACCCATCTTGCCTCTTTCGGTACTTCTCTTGCCTCTTCCTGCACCCCTCTTCCCTCTTTCTGAACTTCTCTTGCCTCTTTCTACACATCTCCTGCCTCTTTCTACAGTTCTGTTGCTTCTTTCTGCACTTCTCTTGCCTCTGTCTCCGTTTCTCTTGCTTCTTTCTGCACTTCTCTTGCTTCTTTCTGCTGCTCTATTGCCTCTTTTTCAGCACTTCTATTGCCTCTTTCTGCATTTCTGTTGCTTCTTTCTGCACTTCTCTTGTCTCTATCTGAATTTTTCTTGCTTCTTTCTGCACTTCTCTTGCCTCTTTTTGCACATCTCTTGCCTGTTTCTGCAGCTCTCTTGCCTCTTTTTGCACTTCTATTGCCTCTATCTGCATTTCTCTTGCTTCTTTCTGAGCTTCTCTTGCTTTTCCTGCACCTCTTTCCTTCTTTCTGCACCCCTCTTGCCCCTTCCTGCACCCTCTTCCCTCTTTCTGTACTTATCTTGCCTCTTCCTGCACCCCTTTCCCCTCTTTCTGTACTTTTCTTGCCTCTTTCTACACATCTCCTGCCTCTTTCTGCAGTTCTCTTGCCTCCTTCTGCACCTCTTTTTATTCTTTCAGCGCTTCTCTAGCATGTTTCTGCAGCTCTCTTGCCTCTTTCTATACTTCTCTTGCCTCTTTCTGCACTTCTCTTGCCTCTTTCTGCACTTCTCTTGCCTGTTTCTGCACCCCCTGTTCCCTTTTTCTGTACCTCTCTTCCCTGTTTCGGCACCTATCTTTCCTCTTTCGATACTTCTCTTGCCTCTTTCTGTACTTCTCTTGCCTCTTTCTACACATCTCCTGCCTCTTTCTATAGTTCTGTTGCTTCTTTCTGCACTTCTATTGCCTCTGTCTCCATTTCTCTTGCTTCTTTCTGCACTTCACTTGCATCTTTCTGCTGCTCTATTGCCTCTTTTTCAGCACTTCTATTGCCTCTTTCTGCATTTCTGTTGCTTCTTTCTGCACTTCTCTTGTCTCTATCTGAATTGTTCTTGCTTCTTTCTTCACTTCTCTTGCCTCTTTTTGCACATCTCTTGCCTGTTCCTGCAGCTCTCTTGCCTCTTTCTGCACATCTACTGCCTCTATCTGCATTTCTGTTGCTTCTTTCTGCACCTCTATTGCTTCTTTCAGCACTTATCTTGCCTCTTTCAGCATTTCTGTTGCTTCTTTGTGTACTTCTTTTGCATCTTTCTGCCCCCTCTTGCCTCTTTCTAAACTTCTCTTGCCTCTTTGTGCACTTCTCTTTCCTCTTTGTGTACCTCTCCTGCCTCTTTCTGCAGTTCCCTTGTCTTCTTTTGCACCTCTGTTGCTTCATTCAGCACTTCTCTTGCCTCTTTCTGCACTTCTCTTGCCTGTTTCTGCACCTATCTTGCCTCTTTCTGTACTTCTCTTGCCTCTTTCTGCACCCCTTTCCCCTCTTTCTGTACTTTTCTTACCTCTTTCTACATATCTCCTGTGTCTTTCTGCAGTTCTCTTGCCTTCTTCTGCACCTCTTTTTATTCTTTCAGCACTTCTGTTGCATGTTTCTGCAGCTCTCTTGCCTCTTTCTACATTTTTCTTGCCTATTTGTGCACCTCTCCTGCCCCTTTCTGCAGTTCTCTTTTCTCTTTCTGCACCTCTGTTGCTTCTTTGAGCACTTCTCTTGCCTCTTTCTGAACTTCTCTTGCTTTTTCTGTACCTTTTCCTTCTTTCTGTACCCCTCTTTCCTCTTTCTGCACCCTCTTCCCTCTTTCTGCACTTCTCTTGCCTCTTTCTGCACTGTTCTTGCCTCTTTGTGCACCTCTCCTGCCCCTTTCTGCAGTTCTTCTTTCTCTTTCTGCACCTCTGTTGCTTCTTTGAGCACTTCTCTTGCCTCTTTCTGCACTTCTCTTGCCTGTTTCTACACCTCCTGTTCCCTTTTTCTGCACCTCTCTTCCCTGTTTCGGCACCTATCTTGCCTCTTTCGGTACTTCTCTTGCCTCTTCCTGCACCCCTCTTCCCTCTTTCTGTACTTCTCTTCCCTCTTTCAACACATCGCCTGCCTCTTTCTACAGTTCTGTTGCTTCTTTCTGCACTTCTTTTGCCTCTGTCTCCGTTTCTCTTACTTCTTTCTGCACTTCTCTTGCTTCTTTCTGCTGCTCTATTGCCTCTTTTTCAGCACTTCTATTGCCTCTTTCTGCATTTCTGTTGATTCTTTCTGCACTTCTCTTGCCTCTTTTTGCACATCTGTTGCCTGTTTCTGCAGCTCTCTTGCCTCTTTTTGCACTTCTATTGCCTCTATCTTCATTTCTCTTGCTTCTTTCTGAACTTCTCTTGCTTTTCCTGCACCTCTTTCCTTCTTTCTGCACCCCTTTCCCCTCTTTCTGTACTTTTCTTGCCTCTTTCTACACATTTCCTACCTCTTTCTGCAGTTCTCATGCCTCCTTCTGCACTTCTTTTTATTCTTTCAGCACTTCTCTAGCATGTTTCTGCACCCCCTGTTCCCTTTTTCTGTACCTCTCTTCCCTGTTTGGGCACCTATCTTGCCTCTTTCGGTACTTCTCTTGCCTCTTCCTGCACCCCTGTTCCCTCTTTCTGTACTTCTCTTGCCTCTTTCTACACATCTGCTCCCTCTTTCTACAGTTCTATTGCTTCTTTCTGCACTTCTCGTGCCTCTGTCTTCATTTCTCTTGCTTCTTTCTGCAATTGTCTTGCTTCTTTCTGCTGCTCTATTGCCTCTTTTTCTGCACTTCTATTGCCTCTTTCTGCATTTCTGTTGCTTCTTTCTGCACTTCTCTTGTCTCTATCTGAATTTTTCTTGCTTCTTTCTGCACTTCTCTTGCCTCTTTTTGCACATCTCTTGCCTGTTTCTGCAGCTCTCTTGCCTCTTTCTGCACATCTATTGCCTCTATCTGCATTTCTGTTGCTTCTTTCTGCACCTCTATTGCTTCTTTCAGCACTTATCTTGCCTCTTTCAGCATTTCTGTTGCTTCTTTGTGTACTTCTTTTGCATCTTTCTGCACTTCTCTTGCCTCTTTGTGCACTTCTCTTTCCTCTTTGTGTACCTCTCCTGCCTCTTTCTGCAGTTCTCTTGTCTTCTTCTGCACCTCTGTTGCTTCATTCAGCACTTCTCTTGCCTCTTTCTGCACTTCTCTTGCATGTTTCTGCACCTATCTTGTCTCTTCCTGTACTTCTCTTGCCTCTTCCTGCACCCCTTTTCCCTCTTTCTGTACTTTTCTTACCTCTTTCTACACATCTCCCGTGTCTTTCTGCAGTTCTCTTGCCTTCTTCTGCACCTCTTTTTATTCTTTCAGCACTTCTGTTGCATGTTTCTGCAGCTCTTTTGCCTCTTTCTACAATTTTCTTGCCTATTTGTGCACCTCTCCTGCCCCTTTCTGCAGTTCTCTTTTCTCTTTCTGCACCTCTGTTGCTTCTTTGAGCACTTCTATTGCCTCTTTCTGAACTTCTCTTGCTTTTTCTGCACCTGTTTCCTTCTTTCTGTACCCCTCTTTCCTCTTTCTGCACCCTCTTCCCTCTTTCTGCACTTCTCTTGCCTCTTTCTGCACTGTTCTTGCCTCTTTGTGCACCTCTCCTGCCCCTTTCTGCAGTTCTCCTTTCTCTTTCTGCACCTCTGTAGCTTCTTTGAGCACTTCTCTTGCCTCTTTCTTCACTTCTCTTGCCTGTTTCTACACCTCCTGTTCCCTTTTTCTGCACCTCTCTTCCCTGTTTCGGCACCCATCTTGACTCTTTCGGTACTTCTCTTGCCTCTTCCTGCACCCCTCTTCCCTCTTTCTGTACTTCTCTTGCCTCTTTCTACACATCTCCTGCCTCTTTCTACAGTTCTGCTGCTTCTTTCTGCACTTCTCTTGCCTCTGTCTCCGTTTCTCTTGCTTCTTTCTGCACTTCTCTTGCTTCTTTCTGCTGCTCTATTGCCTCTTTTCAGCACTTCTATTGCCTCTTTCTGCATTTCTGTTGCTTCTTTCTGCACTTCTCTTGTCTCTATCTGAATTTTTCTTGCTTCTTTGTGCACTTCTCTTGCCTCTTTTTGCACATCTCTTGCCTGTTTCTGCAGCTCTCTTGCCTCTTTTTGCACTTCTATTGCCTCTATCTGCATTTCTCTTGCTTCTTTCTGAGCTTCTCTTGCTTTTCCTGCACCTCTTTCCTTCTTTCTGCACCCCTCTTGCCCCTTCCTGCACCCTCTTCCCGCACTTCTCTTGCCTCTTTGTGTACTTCTCTTGCCTCTTTCTGCACTTCTTTTGCCTCTTTCTGCACCTCTCCTGCCTCTTTATGCAGTTCTCTTGCCTCCTTCTGCAGCTCAGTTGCTTCCTTCATCACTTCTCATGCTTTTTTCTGCACCTCTTTCCTTCTTTCTGTACCCCTCTTGCCTCGTTCTGCACCCTTTTCCCTCTTTCTGCACTTCTCTTGCCCCTTTCTGTATTTCTCTTGCCCCTTTCTGCACTTCTCTTGCCCCTTTCTGTATTTCTCTTGCCTCTTTCTGCACATCTTCTGACTCTTTCTGCACATCTCATGACTCTTTCTGCACTTCTCTTGCCTCCTTCTGCACCTCTGTTGCTTCTTTCAGCACTTCTCCTCCCTCTTTTTGCCCCATCTTTTGCCTGTTTCTGCATCTCTCGTGTCTCTTTCTGCACTTGTTTTGCATCTCTCTGTATTTCTGTTGCTTCTTTCTGCACTTCTCTTGCTGCTTTCTGCACTTCTCTTGTCTCTTTCTGCACTTCTCTTGCCTTTTTCTGCACCCCCTGTTCCCTCTTTCTGCACCTCTTTTCCCTGTTTCGGCATCTATCTTGCCTCTTCCTGTACGTCTCTTGCTTCTTCCTGTACCCCTCTTCCCTCTTTCTGTACTTCTCTTGCCTCTTTCTACACATCTCCTGCCTCTCTCTGCAGTTCTATTGCCTCCTTCTGCACCTCTGTTTCTTCTTTCACACTTCTCCTGCCTCTTTCTGCAGTTCCCTTGCCTCCTTCTGCAACTCCTTTGCTTCCTTCTGCACCTCTCTTGCTTCTTTCTGCACCGCATGCCTCTTTCGCCACCACTCTTCCCTCTTTCTGCACTTCTCTTGCCTCTTTCTGCACATCTCCTGACTCTTTCTGCACTTCCCTTACCTCCTTCTGCACCTCTGTTGCTTCTTTCAGCACTTCTCTTGCATTCTTTTGCACATCTCTTGCCTGTTTCTGTATCTCTCATGCCTCTTTCTGCACTTCTGTTGCCTCTTTCTGCATTTCTGTTGCTTTTTTCTGCACTTCTCTTACCTCCGTCTGCATTTCTCTTGCTTCTTTTTTCACTTCTCATTGCCTCTTTCCGCATCCCTCTTGCCTCTTTCAGCACCTCTGCTGCTTCATTCTGTACTTCTCTTTTTTCTGCACCTCTCTTTCTTCTTTTTGCACTCCTCTTGCCTCTTTCTGCTCCCCTCTCCCTGCACTTCTCCTGCCTCTTTCTGCACATCTCCTGCTGTTTCTGCAGTTCTCTTGTCTCCTTCTGCACCTCTGTTGTTTCTTTCATCACTTCCCTTGCCTCTTTCTGCCCTTCTCTTGCCTCTTCATGTACCCCTCTTCCCTCTTTCTGCAATTCTTTTGCCTCTTTCTGCACATCTCCTGACTCATTCTGCAGTTCTCTTGCCGACTTCTGCACCTCTGTTGCCTCTTTCAGCACTTCTCTTTCCGCACATCTCTTGTGCCTCTTTATGCCCTTCTGTTGCCTCTTTTTGCATTTCTGTTGCTTCTTTCTGTACTTCTCTTACCTCTATCTGCATTTCTCTAGCTTCTTTTTGAAATTCTCTTGCCTCTTTCTGCATCCCTATTGCCTCTTTCAGCACCTCTGTTGTTTCTTTCTGTATTTCTCCTGCTTTTTTATGCATCTCTCTAGCTTCTTTCTGCACCTTCTTGCCTCTTTCTGCACCCTCTTTCTGCATTTCTCTTGCTTCTTTCTGTACTTCTCTTGCCTCTTTCTGCACCTCTCCTGCCTCTACCTGCAGTGCAGTTGCCTCCTCTCCACCTCTGTTGCTTCTTTCAGCACTTCCCTTGCCTCTTTCAGCACTTCTCTTGCTTCTTTCTGCACTTCTCTTTCCTCTTTTTACATTTCTGTTGCTTCGTTCTGCACTTCTCTTGCCTGTTTCTGCAACTCTGTTGGTGCTTTCTGCACTTCTCTTGCTTCTTTCTGTACCTCTCTTGCTTCTTTTTGTACCCCTCTTCCCTCATACTGCACCCCTCTTCCCTCCTTCTGTACCTCTCTTGCTTGTTTCTGAAACCTTTTTGCTCTTTCTGCACTTTTCTTGCCTCTTTCTGCTCCTCTATTTCTTCTTTCTGTACTTCTCTTGCCTCTTTCTGCACCCTCTTGCCTCTTTCTGTACTTCTCTTGCCTTTTTCTGCACCCCTGTTCCTTTCTTTTTACTTCTCCTGCCTCTTTCTGCAGTACTCTTACCTCTTTTTCACCTCTGTTGGTTCTTTCTGCACTTCTGTAGCCTCTTACTGCATTTTGGTTGCTTCTTTCTGAACTTCTCTTGCTTCTTTCTACACCCCTCTTCCTGCACCTCTCTTGCCTCTTTCTGCGGTTCTCTTGCTTCTTTCAGCAATTCTGTTGCTTCATCCTGCATTTCTACTGCCTCTTTGTGCACCCCTGTTCCTGCACATCTCTTCCCTTTCCCTGCACCCCTATTCTCTCTTTTTGCATGTCTCTTGCCTGTTTCTGCATCTCTCTTGCATCTTTCTGCGTCCCTCTGTATCTTTCAACACCTCTGATGCTTCTTCTACTCTTCTCTTTCTTTTTTCTGAACCTCTCTGGCTTCTTTCTGCACCCCTTCTCTCTCTTTCTGCACCCCTCTTCCCTCTTTCTGCACTCATCTTGCCTCTTTCTGTACCTCTCCTGCTTTTTTCTTCAGTTCTCTTGCCCCCTTCTGCACCGCTGTTTCTGCATCTCTTGTGCCTCTTTATGCCCTTCTGTTGCCTCTTTTTGCATTTCTGTTGCTTCTTTCTGTACTTCCCTTGCCTCTTTCTGTACTTCTCTTACCTCTTTCTGCACCTCTCTTTCCTCTTTCTGCACCTCTGTAGGTTCTTTCAGCACCCCTCCTGCCTCTTTATGCACTCCTCTTCACTCTTTCTGTACCTCTCTTGCCTTTTTCTGCTCCCCTCTTTCTGCACTTATCTTGCCTCTTTCTGCACATCTCCTGCCTCTTTCTGCAGTTCTCTTGCCTCCTTCAGCACCTATGTTGTTTCTTTCATCACTTCCCTTGCCTCTTTCTGCACTTCTCTTGCCTGTTTCTGCACATCTCTTGCCTCTTTCTGCACCTCTCTTGCCTCTTTCTGTACCTCACTTGCTTCTTTCTGCACCCCTCTTCCCCCTTTCTGCACTTCTCCTGCCTCTTTCTGCAGTTCTCTTATCTCCTTTCGCACCTCTGTTTCTTTCAACACTTCTCTTGCCACTTCTTGTAGCTCTTTTTCCTGTTTCTGCACTTCTCTAGCCTCTTTCTGCTTTTCTGTTGCTTCCTTCTGCACTCCTCTTGCCTCGTTTGCATTTCTGTTGCTTCTTCCTGCACTTCTCTTGCCTCTTTCTGCACCCCTCTTGCTACTTTCTGCACTTCCCTTGCTTCTTTCTGCATCCCTCTTGCCTCTCGCTGCACCTCTCTTTCCTCTTTCTGCACCTCTCTTGCCTCTTTCTGCACCTCTTGCCTTTTGCTGCACTTCCCTTACCTCTTTCTGCATCTCTATTGCTTCTTTCTGCACTTCTCTTGCCTCTTTCGGCATTTCCGTTGCGTCTTTCTGCACTTCTCTAGGCTTTTTCTGCATTTCTGTTGCTTCTTTATGCAGTTCTCTTTCCTCCTTCTGCACCTAATTTCCCTGTTTCTGCACCGACCTTTCCTCTTAATGCACTTTTCTTGCTTCTTTCTGCACCCCTCTTGCCTCTTTCTGCATCCCTCTTGCCTTTTTCTGCACCTCTTGTGCCTCTTTCTGTACCTCTCTTGCCTTTTTCTACAGTTCTCTTGCTTCTTTCTGTACCTCTTTAGCTTCTTTCTATAGTTCCCTTGCAGCTTTCTGCACTCCTCTTACCTCTTTCTGCACTTCTCTTGCCTCGCTGCACTTCTCTTGCTTCTTTCTGCGCATTTGTTACTCTTTCTGCACCTTTCTTGTTTTTTTCTGTAATCTCTTGCTTTGTTCTGTACTTCTCTTGCCTCTTTCTGTCTCGCCTCTTTCAAACAGGAAGTGCAAGCTGTCAAGTTTAGAGGTCTGTGTGCTCTCGTGACTGAAGTATATGTCTACTTGTATATGTATTCCCACATTTGTTATGCATCTGAAGATGATAGCTTAAAAAGCGGGTAGCGTCTCCTATTGGTGGTTAAATGTTCTCTGTTCTGCTTGGTCATTCGGTTGCACAGGCACACATGTCTCATGTATATAAGTATTATAGAGCCCCTCAAATATTCTATTGAATACCTATGTGCCCTGTATTATGAACAGAAAGAAATACTTACACCTTTTTAGACACAAATTTACATGAGTATGCTGTTTGAAACATAGGTATTCAAGTATTTGTATGTTTATTTTTATTTAATATGTCATTAGGTAAAAGCAGAGACAAACACATGCCTACCTTTTCAAACTTGGTCAGACTTACAATAGTGATATGGTTAGGATTGCTGTTATCCTTAGGTAGGCCTAACATTCTGAGCAATCGATGAATAGTGAACCTTCAAGAGGAAATTGAGGTTTAAGACCCCTTGGGAGAAGGATTAGTGATTTGGCTTCTTTGTATGAGTCTGTGGAAAGGTACAGTCAAAGTAGGCCTCTTTCTGCACCTCTCTTGCTTCTTTCTGCACTGCTCTTGCTTTTTTCTATGCCTTTCTTCCTCTTTCTGTACATGTCCTACCTATGTAGGCATAGTTAGAAATTAGCATTTAAAAAACCTTAGAAATTCACTGAAAGAAACCACAAGTTTCAGGGACATTATAGTTAGGCTGACATTTCACTCATACAAAAGCAGAGAAATTCAGCTGTTATAGTTAGCTAAGCTAACTATAACTTGAGCACCCGCAATGCACTGCTGATGACATCACATATTACATCACTCATGAGATGGTCAGTGACATCACTGATGATATCTCAAATGACAACACTGATGATATCAGATTCACCTCCTCACACCCTAATATAATCTTTCATACACCTACTCTAAAATACAGATTACTATTCTCGAAACCATAGACACACCAATACCAGTTAGTACATACCAACCCACTCACTGATTTATAGGTCTACACACACATCCACTCACCCATATAGTCACTCATGCATGTAGTCACTTATAAATACAGCCACTGATGTATACACTCTTATACCCATATGTAGGAGAGTAGGATCTGCTTCACATGTTGACCCCCACTTTTTGCTGGTGTTTCACTCTTTTTCGACTTTAGTCTGGCTGGGACCCTGCTATTCAGGGCCCCAGCCTAGCTGCTTCCTTTCTAAATTGATTGCATGTACTTTAGGTACAGTTCAGATTGGATCTGGAGTGCCCTTGTAAGTCCCTAGTATATGGTATGCTATGTACCCAGGGCATAGGTACCCCAGAGGTCAACCAGGGGCTGAAGCATGTATTATGCCACCCCGGGAAAGCCACACAAAATGACACCACAGGTCAGCTACTGCAGCCTGGGTAAGGTGGTGCCTGCACCCCTTACTGTTATATAGGTTACCTGTATCACTATATATATACACACATATAAACCTATAAGTCAATCCTATGGCAGACCTTATCAATCCTGAAGGCAGAGTGCTTGGTTCTTATGTGAGTGGGTGCCCCTGCATGAGCAGGGCCCATCTGCAGTGTTCGGAGACCCTTCTCTGATGCTGTTTGTAGTGCAGCCTGACCATATAGTCTTAAGTGCATTATAACCAAACGGTAAATGCTAACGTTGGACTGGCTGCACGGAAACATGTCGTATTTGATGTCAAACACATTGGAACCATACCCCCACACCAGTAACTGGTGTGGGAGTATGATCTCACCCTTCTAGAGCGAGAGACATGGCAGCCCTGGTATAGCCGGTAGAAACTTAATAGAGCCCTGGTGTAGGAGAGTAGGATCTGCTTCACATGGGTACCCCCACTTTTTGCTGGTGTTTCACAGTTTTTCTACCTTAGTCTGGCTGTGGCCCTGCTAATCAGGACCACAGCCTAGCTGCTTCCTCTCTAAAACGGTTTCCATGTACATTAGGTACATATCTAATTGGATTCTGGAGTGCTTTAGAAGCCCCTAGTATATGGTATACTATGTACCTAGGGCATAGGTACCTCAGAGGCCTACCAGGGGCTGAAGCATGGTGGCGGGGGTAGCATTCCGCCCTTCTAGAGGGAGAGACATGTTCACACTGGTCTAACCCGGTAGCACTTTCTACAGCCCTGGCATCACAAAATGGATGCCTCTGCCACAGACACGGGTCTGGCCTCCTGCTGCTGACCGAAACTCCGACAGGGGAGGCCTGGACAATAGGTTTCCTGTCTCAGGGAGGTGTAACCACCTCCCCAGACAGGCAGATGTGTATTGGGGCTGGGCGGGAGCACCCCAAGAGGGCTTTGAAGTCCTGCACTGTGGACACACTTGGTGTCCCTGTGCATAGTCCAGTTCAAACCGGTTGCAGGGGCTACCTGCCCCTGCTCTGGTGCAAAACTGGACAAAGGAAATGGGTGTAACCACCCCTCTTTCCAAACCCTCCCATTGGTGGGTCCCTAGAGTATGTCCAACCCTCAAACTTAGTATAAGTATGGGAACCCAGCCCTTGCGACTTTAGATTACCCTGCAATATATATCCTGGGCCTTCTACATTCTACTTGGCTTAGAAGACTCAAGAAATCTCCCTTGGAGTCAAGGAGTGGCAAGGGTCCGGTCTGCAATTCTGAAGCTCCCGCCGGACGCCGAAGTCTCTGCACCCCCAGAGGTAGATATCCAGACTTCTCCGAGGCTACCCTGAGTCCACAGCAAAGCTGAGGCCTGTGGCTATCGTGGGTGATGTGGAACCGTGACCATTGGACACCATGACCTTTTGCAGCAACATCATCTTCCTGACCTTCCTCATAGTTGTGCTTTGGGCTCCGAGTAGCCCCAGCCTTGAGCATCTCCTGCACCGAAGATTTCTGGCCTCCACTCCATGAGTGACCCGTGGGCCAGTTACCAGTGCGACCGCTCGAGGCTCCTTCGCGATCGCTAGCCCATTGGCTAGTAGGTCCCCATGAAGGCTACTCCTCTTCTGATTAGGCTTTCCTAGTTGCTCCAGATATGCCCCGACTTACCTTGCTGGGTGAGTCCCACAAACCTTGCTGGTCTGCACCGCAGTCCTTTCTCTGATTTCCAGTGACTTGTCTTTGCCAAGGCTTGTTGGGTCAAAACTGGTCACCGACACTGCAGCACTCGACGGACTTTGTGGGATAGCTCGAATCCAGCTCCTGGTCATCATCGGCGTGGCTGAAGAGTCAAGACACCGGTCAACTCACCTGAAGCACCCAACATCTGTGGGTATTGGTCCATCCTGTCCTTGGTCACTGGTAAGTGACCCAGACTCTGACCCCTCTGCTTTCAGGTTCCTTCCTTCCTAGATCCAGGCTTGAATGCTTCGGACACTTCTCCTCTTCACGGTAGCAGCACTTCTTTGCCAGCTTCCATTGAAATCGACGACGCAACCCGACACCAAAAGACACCTATGCACCCGGCTTCCCTGGGTGAGGTAACACGAGTACTCCATTGCTCCCGTGGGTGCTAGGCTAGCCTTACAAATTCCTAAGTCCAAAAGGGTTTGATCCTGACTCGATTCTAAGTGTCCCTAATCTTTAAATTTCCAACCGTGACATTGCCCATAGAGCCTAACGGGAACCCGCGGTTGTGTTTACACACTGCACACGGCACCCGTGGGTCCCCTGCGTCACTACATTGGGTGGTTCCTTGGGGTCCCAGCAATTCTACAGGCTCTAGGCCTTGTGTCTAGTTCAGTCATGGTTCTTATACCACTTTATTGGTATATGGTTTGGTACGCCCCTAGGGCCCAAACATCTATTTGTGCTATTACTGCTAACTTGTAAATTAAGTACTTCGAACTCCAGTCTCATAAAGAGACTAGAGGGGTGTGTTTTATCCTAAATACATATATTTT
The DNA here is from genome assembly GCF_964204655.1 of Triturus cristatus. NCBI lineage: Eukaryota > Metazoa > Chordata > Amphibia > Caudata > Salamandridae > Triturus > Triturus cristatus. The sequence goes on along the minus strand of NC_140582.1, from coordinate 1,195,998,932 downwards.
AAATATATACCTGGTGTGGTTGTCCTTTCATTTGATCATTCAAGAGATTATAGACTGGTAAAACAAGCTCCTTTACATTCCTTCAAGATTTAGCCTGAAGGCTGCTCTCCATAGCTACCACTAGGATAGGTTTCAATAAAGGTTGTCTTTGACCTATTCTCCATAAGGGGTTGTTTGGACTGATACAGGGTGCCCACTATAACTAGTGGACAGCATATATCAGGCCAACCTCTCACACCTGGCATCACAAAATGGATGCTGCAGCCACAGACACAAGTCTGGCCTCCTACTGCTGACCGAAACTCTGGCAGGGGAGGCCTGGACAATAGGTTTCCTGTCACAGGGAGGTGTAACCACCTCCCAGACAGGATTGTGTATTGGGGCTGGGTGGGAGCATTATCTGAGGGCACATTTGGTGTCCCTGTGCATAGTCCAGCTCAGACCGGTTCAGGGGCTTCCAGCACCTGCTCTGGTGCGAAACTGGACAAAGGAAATGGGTGTAGCCACCCCTATTTCCAAACGCTCCCATAGGTGGATCCCCAGAGCTAGTCCAACCCCTTCCTTAGGTATAAGTAAGGAACCTCTGTAACCAGAACTTTAGATTACCCTGGATGAAACTCTGGAGCCAAATCCTGGACCTTCGAAGCTCTGCTAAAGAGCAGAGGACTGAAGAAATCTCCCTTGGGGTCAAGGAGTGACTCCCCTGCTTGGCAGGCAACAACAAAGCAATTTGCCGGTCTGCATTTCCGAAGCTCCCGCCAGACTCTTAAGTATTTGCAGCCCAGGAAGAGGATTTCCAGACATCTAAGAGGCCAACCAGAGTACCCAGCAAAGCTGAGAACCGCAGTCCTCGTGAGTAGCGTGGAACCAGAACTCCTGGTCACAGTGTACTTTTGCAAGTGCATTGACTTCTCAACATCTTTTGAAGTCGTGCTTGGGCTGACTTGTAGCCCCTACCTCTAGCACTGAATCCACCGAAGATTGACGGCCTGTCCATTCCGAGTGACCCGTGGGCAGCCATTTTGTGTTTTGTCTTGAGGTCCCTTCCCGATCCCTGGTCCGTTGACTGGTGGGTCCCTGAGGGGGTAACTTTGAATTTCCTTGGGCTTCCCTGGTTGCTTCTAACGTGCCTCGACTCCCTACCAAGTGGTGAGTCCCACAGACCTTGCTGATCTGCACCGAAGCATCTTTCTCGTTTCTGCGTGGTTTGCTGTTGCCAAGGCTTGTTGTGTCCAATCTGGGCACCGATGCTGCAGCACTCGACATCCTTTGTGGGACAGCTGGAATCCAGCTCCTGGTTACCCTCGACGCCTCCTGGTCCTCATGGCTGAAGAGTCAAGCTTCACATCTTTTACCTGAAATCACCCGACATCGGTGGGCATCTGTCCATCGCCTTCCTGGTCAGTGGCTAGTGACCCAGACTCTGTCCCCTCTGCTTTCAGGTTCTTCTCATCTTCGATCCAGGCTTGGATCTCTTCAGACACTTCGCATCTTCACGACAGCAGCAGTTCTTTGCCAGCTCCCAATGAAATCGACGGCGCGACCCGACATCAAAAGACACCTATGCACCCGGCTTCCCTGGGTGAGGTAACACGAGTACTCCATTGCTCCCGTGGGTGCTAGCCCTACAAATTCCTAAGTCCAAAAGGGTTTGGTCCTGACTCGATTCTAAGTGTCCCTAATCTTTAAATTTCCAACCGCGACATTGCGCATAGAAGCTACCTTGGGTGGTTCCTTGGGGTACCAACAATTCTACAGGCTCTAGGCCTTATGTCTAGTTAAGTCGTAGTTCTTATACCACTATTTTAGTATATGGTTGGCTCGCCCCTTGGGCCTGACGTGTATTTTTGCTATTTTACTGTGATTATTGAAATGTAACTTATGTGTTTTCACCTATAGTCTCATAAAGAGACTAGGAGGGGGTATTTAGTAATAAATACATATATTTTATATATATACCTGGTGTGGATATCTTTCATTTAGGAACTCAAGAGATTATAGACTGGTAAAACAAGCTGCTTTACATTCCTTCAAGACTTGGCCTGAAGGCTGCTCTCCATAGCTACCACTAGGATAGCTTTCAATAAAGGTTGTCTTTAACCTATAACCAATAAGGGGTTGTTTGGACTGATACAGGGTGCCCACTATAACCAGTGGAAAGCATATATCAGGCCAACTTTTTGCATTGGTGTGCAGCGTGTGGGATTCCAGCTTGCTATTGTTTTACCAGATAATCTCAATTGAGTGACTAACTGAAAACCATTAAAGGTACCCTAGGTACATATAATACAAGCTTTAGAATACAGTAAGTTCTACTGAACTTAGAGTTGTGTGTTAATGGCTAGCACACCCTTTCTACAACTCGAGAGTTTAGTAGGCCACACTAGAGTAGGTAGTGCAATACACCACACCACACTAGTAATGTCTTCAAGGCCAGGAACCAGTAGGTCCTTGCCAGAAGCCAATGGGCTTCAAGATGCCCAGTATGATACCCTCCCATTCATGGAACTGAGAGCATTATGTACAACTAGGAAACTGAAGACAGGCAAAAGTCCAACCACCCAGCATCTCATAGAGGTACTCAGGCTGGATGTCCTTAGTAGATCTTTAGGATCTAAAGGGTTAGGCAGAGTGGGTGGGACAGCACCTGAGGAAAGGCCTAGGGCTGTAACTCCCCATGACCTGACCTCTGAGGCTGGCCAGGCAGATAACAATGATCTGGACCTGGAACATCCAGCTCCCTTGGTCAGTGATGAAGAGGACCATAATTGACCCCTCTTTGTCCTTCCTGGGAGAGTTGGTGGTGGGCCTAGAAGGTCAAGATCTTCCTCCAGGGAGTCTAACCATTCTAATTCATCTGTAGGGACCTCAATCTCCTCTCATAGGAGGGAAACCTCTCAAGAGAGAAGGGAGAGACTGCTTAAGTATGAGGAAGCTCAGCTGGAAATCAGAAGAAAGCAGGTAGCCCTAGATAGGGAGGCCCTAGAGCTCTACAGTGCTAGAAAAAAGATGGGACTAGAGTCCCATGGTGGCAGCTACATCCCTAGAGATAGGGAAAGGCCTTATGACCATAGAAACCTGAATAAGATTGTCCCTCCCTACCAGAGTGGGTATGACATCCACAAATGGATAACTGCACTGGAAAGGGTCTGTAAATTACAAAGGGTCCCCCAGGAGCAGTGGGCCACAATCTTATGGCTCTCCTTTGCAGACAAAGGTAGAGATAAGCTCCTCACTGTTAGAGAGGAGGAGGCAGATGACTACAACAGTCTGAAGAGTGCCTTAATTGATGGGTTTGGCCTAACCACTGAGCAATACAGGTTAAAGTTCAGGGATACCCAAAAGGCACAGACTCAAGACTGGGTAGACTTTGTAGATTGTGCTAATAAGGCTCTGGAAGGTTGGTTACTTGGCAGTAAAGTGTATGACTATCAAAGATTGTACAATTTAATTGTAAGGGAGCAGATCCTTAATAATTGTCAAAATCAGCTGTTGCACCAGTACCTGGTGGACTCAGATCTGACCTCTCCCTAAGAATTGGGAAAGAAGGCAGACAAGTGGGTCAGAACCAGGGTGAGGCAGAAGGTACAGAACCAAGGTGGTGAACCCAAGAAGCAAGATCCTAAAACCTCTGACAAGGGTGGGGAGAAGGTAAAGACCAGAAGTCTTCACAAGGGCCCCAAAAATCTTCTTCAGGTGGGGATTCACAGTCTACCAAGGGACAAGGCCAAAAGAACCCATGGTGCAAAATCTGTAAGCAGAAAACTCACTGGACCAGTGACTGCACTAAGTCCAAAGAATATACTCCAGCCACCATTGCCCCTAAGGCAACTGTTCCCATTAGTATAGCTACAATTGGTGGTGGTAATGTTCAGAATAAGGGTGTAGAAGGGTTGACCCTGGGTTCTGAGATGGACTTTGGCCTAGTCAGAGTTCCAACTCAGGCTGTTCTAGTCTGTGATGGGGGCATGGATATGTCCTCCTTTGTGAGTCCCAGTAATCTGGGCAAATACAGACAACAGCCTTTAATAATTGGAAAAAAAGGGCTTTGGTATTCAGGGACACAGGAGCAAGTGTCACAATGGTGACTAAAGATCTTGTGGATCCTGGGCAGATTATACTTGGTGAAATGTACCAAGTGACCAATGCTAGCAACGTCAGAGCAGACCATTCTCTGGCAGTTGTTAACTTCTCCTGGGGAGATGTAACTGGCCTTAAGAAGGTTATGGTAAGTGCAGACCTACCAGTACAGTGCTTGCTTGGCAATGATCAAGAGACTTCAGCTTGGGCTGAAGTGGAGCTCAGGACACATGCAGAAATGTTAGGGATCCCTGCTCATGTATTTGCTGTGACTAGGTCATGGCCCAAAATGTCTAACACTGGACAGGCCCTGGATTCTGGAATAATGGACCAGGTGCCTCCCAGGAGGAGGAGCAGTAGGGTTAAGTCAGTGCCTTCCCACCTGACTCAGAATGCAGATCAGGCTGCTCAGGGAGATGATCTTGAACCTGAAGAAGGAGCTGTCCCAGAAGAGCTTGAACCTGACCAGGTTGAGTTCTTGGGGACAGGAGCCCTTCCAGGTCTTATCTGAGCCAGGAGCAGAAACCCTGCCCCTCTCTTGAACCCCTCAGTAAGCAAGCTGCTGATGAGGCTGCTGGGAATGCTAGTGGCACCCAAAAAGTTTATTGGGATGATGGACTCCTTTACTCAGTAGAGACCCCAAGCCTGGTGCATCCAGGAGGTTGGTTATACCTCTGAAATTTAGGGGCTTCCTATTAACACTAGCCCATGATATTCCCCTAGCAGGGCACCTGGGCCAGAACAAGACTTGGGACAGAATTGTCCCTCACGTTCACTGGCCCCACATGTCTGAAGACACTAAGGAGTTGTGTCGCTCCTGTGTGACCTGCCAAGCCAGTGGCAAGGCACGTGAAACCACAAAGGCCCCCCTGATACCACTACCTGTGGTGGGGGTTCCCTTTTAGAGGGTTGCAATTGACATTGTTGGTCCCATGGATCCTCAGACAGCATCTGGGCACAGGTTTATACTGGTGGTGGTGGACCATGCCACCAGGTACCCAGAAGCAATTCCCCTAAGGACCACTACAACACCTGTGGTGGCAAGAGCTCTCTTGGGTGTATTCTCAAGAGTAGGCTTCCCTAAGGAGGTAGTATCTGACAGAGGCGCAAACTTTATGTCAAGTTGCTTAACTGCTATGTGGAAGGAGTGTGGAGTGAATTATAAATTCACCACACCCTATCACCCACAATGCAATGGTTTAGTTGAAAGGTTCAACAAAACCTTAAAGGGCTCCCAGAAAAGCTTAGGCGAAGATGGGACCTACTCTTGCCCTGCCTTTTATTTGCATACAGGTAGGTGCCTCAAAAGGGAGTTGGTTACAGCCCATTTGAACTTTTGTTTGGACACCCTGTCAGGGGTCCATTGTGTTTGGTGAAGGAAGGATGGGAGTTACCCCTCAAGCCCCCAAAGCAAGACATAGTGGACTATGTCCTTGGTGTCCGCTCCAGGATGGCTGAGTGCATGAAAAAGACAAACAAAAACCTTGAGGCTAGCCAGGAACTGCAAAAAGCCTGGCATGACCAAAAGGCTGTACTGACTGTTTACCAGCCAGGACAGAAGGTGTGGGTGTTGGAGCCTGTGGCCCCAAAAGCGCTCCACGACAAATGGAGTGGGCCCCATACAATTGTTGAACAGAAAGGGGAGGTTACCTACTTGGTAGACCTTTGAACTCCTAGGAATCCCCACAGGGTACTTCATGTCAACAGACTTAAACCATATGTTGACAGGGTAGACATGGGCTTGCTCATGGCTACTGATGAAGGACAGGAGGAAGAGAGTGACCCACTCCCTGACCTGCTTTCTCAGAACCCTGATGATGGGTCAGTTGATGGTGTAGCCTTGGCAGGCAGCCTCACTGCCCAGCAACAGACTGACTGCAGAAAACTTCTCAGTCAGTACTGACATATGTTTTCTCTGACTCAAAGTCAGACCATCTGGTGCACTCATGAAGTGGACACTGGGGACAGTCTGCCTGTGAAGAATAAGATCTACAGGCAACCTGACCATGTCAGGGACTGTATAAGGACAGAAGTCCAAAAGATGTTGTATTTGGAAGTCATTGAACCCTCAGATAGCCCTTGGGCTAGTCCAGTAGTCCTGGTACCTAAACCTCACACCACAGATGGCAAAAGAGAGATGAGGTTTTGTGTAGACTACAGGGGTCTCAATGCAGTCACTAGAACCGATGCCCATCCCATCCCCAGGGCAGATGAGCTAATAGATACTTTGGCCTCAGCCAACTTCTAAGCACATTTGACCTGACAGCTGGCTACTGGCAGATCAGACTAGCTGATGATGCAAAGCCAAAGACAGCATTTTCTACCCCTAGTGGGCACTATCAAGTTGTGGTAATGCCCTTTGGTTTGAAGAATGCACCTGCCACTTTCCAAAGGTTGGTGAATCAAGTCCTTACAGGCCTGGAAGACTATAGTGCAGCATATCTAGACGATATTGCTGTCTTCAGCTCCACCTGGGAGGATCACCTGGTCCACCTGAGGAATGTTTTGAAGGCCCTGCAAAAAGCAGGCCTAACTATCAAGTCTACTAAGTGCCAGATAGGGCAGAGTCAGGTTGTGTACCTGGGCCACCTTGTAGGTGGAGGCCAGGTTCATCCATTGCAGAGCAAAATCCAGACCATAATGGACTGGATTGCTCCAACTACCCAGACTCAGGTGATAGCCTTCTTAGGCCTGACCGGGTACTATAGAAGATTTGTCAAGGGGTATGGATCAATAGTGATACCCCTGAATGACTTAACCTCTAAGAACATGCCCAAAAAGGTTCAGTGGACAGCTAGCTGTCAAAAGGCATTTGATGACCTGAAGCAGGCCATGTGCAATGCTCCCATTCTGCAAAGTCCTGACTACTCCAAAAAGTTCATTGTCCAAACAGATGCATCTGAGTTGGGGGTAGGGGCTGTATTGTCACAGTTGAATGATGAAGGTCAAGATCAACCAGTACCTTTCATAAGCAGAAGGTTAACCCCCAGAGAGAAACGTTGGTCAACCATTGAGAGGGAGGCCTTTGCTGTGGTTTGGGCTCTGAAGAAGTTGAGGCCATACTTATTTGGTACTCACTTCATTGTTCATACAGACCACAAGCCCCTCTTATGGCTAAAACAGATGAAGGGTGAAAACCCCAAACTTCTCAGGTGGTCCATTTCCCTACAGGGGATGGACTATACAGTGGAACATAGACCTGGGAGTAACAATGCCAATGCAGATGGACTCTCCAGATATTTCCACTTTGAACATTAAGACTCAACTGGTCAAGGTTAGTTTAATGTCCCTGTGTTTGGGGGGGGGGGGGGTTGTGTAGGAGAGTAGGATCTACTTCAAATGTTGACCCTCACTTTTTGCTGGTGTTTCACTGTTTTTTTTTACTTTAGTCTGTCTGGGACCCTGCTATTCAGGGCCCCAGCCTAGCTGCTTCCTCTCTAAATTGATTGCATGTACTTTAGGTACAGTTCAGATTGGTTCTGGAGTGCCCTTGTAAGCCCCTAGTATATGGTATACTATGTACCCTGGGCATAGGTACACCAGAGGCCTACTAGGGGCTGAACCATGTATTATGCCACCCCTGGAAAGCCAGCCAAAATGACACCACAGGTCTGCTTCTGCAGCCTGGGTAAGGTTGTGCCTGCACCCCTTACTGTGATATAGGTTACCTATATCACTATATATATATATATATACACATATAAACCTATAATTCACTCCTATGGCAGGCCTTATCAATCCTGAAGGCAGAGTGCTTGGTTCTTATGTGAGAGGGTGACCCTGCATGAGCAGGGCCCCTCTGCAGTGTTCGGAGACCCTTCTCTGATGCTATTTGTAGTGCAGCCTGACCATATACTCTTAAGTGCATTATAACTAAACGGTAAATGCTAACTTTGGACTGGCTGCACGGAAACATGTTGTGTTTGGTGTCAAACAACTTGGAATCATACCCCCACACCAGTAACTGGTGTGGGAGTATGATCCCACCCTTCTAGAGGCAGAGACGTGGCGCACTGGTATACCCGGAAGAAACGTAATAGAGCCCCGGCATCACAAAATGGATGCTGCAGCCACAGACACAAGTCTGGCCTCCTTCTGCTGACCGAAACTCTGGCAGGGGAGGCCTGGACAATAGGTTTCTTGTCACAGGGAGGTGTATCCACCTCCCAGACAGGATTATGTGTATTGGGGCTGGGTGGGATCACTCTCTGAGTGCTTTGAAGTCCTGCACTGGGGGCACATTTGGTGTCCCTGTGCATAGTCCAGCTTAGACCGGTTCAGGGGCTTCCAGACCCTGCTCTGGCATGAAACTGGGCAAAGGAAATGGGTGTAGCTACCCCTCTTTCCAAACCCTCCAATAGGTGGGTCCCCAGAGCTAGTCCAACCCCTTCCTTAGGTATAAGTAAGGAACCTCTGTAACCAGAACTTTATTTACCCTGGATGAAACTCTGAAGCCAAATCCTGGACCTTCGACGCTCTGCTAAAGACCAGAGGATTGAAGAAATCTCCCTTAGGGGCAAGGAGTGATTTCCCTGCTTGGCAGGCACTAACGAAGCAATTAACTGTCTGCATTTCCAAAGCTCCTGCCGTTTCTGAAGTATTTGCAGCCCAGCAAGAGGATTTCCAGACATCTCAGAGGCTGACCTAAGTCTCCAGCAAAGCTGAGACCCGCAGCCCTCATGAGTAGTGTGGAACCGGAACTCCTGGTCACCATGCACTTCTGCAAGTGTATTGACTTCTTGACATCTCCTGAAGTTGTGCTTGGGCTGACTTGTAGCCCCCACCTCGAGCACTGAATCCACCGAACATTGTCGGTCTGGTCATTCCGAGTTACCCTTGGGCCGCCATTTTGTGTTTCATCTCGAGGTCCCATCGCGATCCCTGGTCCATTGGCTAGTGGGTCCCTGAGGGGGTAACTTTGAATTTCCTTGGGCTTTCCTGGTTGCACCAGATGTGCCCCGACGCCCTACCAAGTGGTGAGTCCCACAGACCTTGCTGGTCTACACCAAAGCATCTTTCTCGTTTCTGCATGGGTTGCTGTTACCAAGGCTTGTTGGGTCCAATCTGGGCACCAACGCTGCAGCACTCGACATCCTTCGTGGTACAGCTCGAATCCAGCTCCTGCTTGTCCTCGACACCGCCTCGTAGCTGAAGAGTCAAGCTTCACCTCTTTCACCTGAAATCACCGACATCGGTGGGCATCTGTCCATCGCCTTCCTGGTCACTGGCTAGTGACCCAGACTCTGTCCCCTCTGCTGTCAGGTTCTTCTCATCTTCGATCCAGGCTTGGACCTCTTCGGACACTTCGCATCTTCACGGCAGCAGCACTTCTTCGCCAGCTCCCATTGAAATCGACGACGCAACCCGACACCAAAAGACACCTATGCACCCGGCTTCCCTGGGTGAGGTAACACAAGAACTCCAGTGCTCCCGTGGGTGTTAGCCCTAGAACTTCCTAAGTCCAAAAGGGTTTGGTCCTGACTCAATTCTAAGTGTCCCTAATCTTTAAAAATCTAACCGCGACTTTCCCCATAGAAGCTAACGGGAGCTTGCGGCTGTGTTCACACACTGCAAATGGCCCCTTTGGGTCCCCTGTGTCACTACCTTGGGGTCCCAGCGAATATGGGGCCTTGTGTCTAGTTAAGTCATGGTTCTTATACCACTATTTTAGTATATGGTTGGCTCGCCCCTACGGCCTGACTTGTATTTGTGCTATTTTACTGTGATTATTGAAGGGTAACTTATGTGTTTTGACCTCTGGTCTCATAAAGAGACTAGGAGGGGATGTTTAGTAATACATACATATATTTTATATATATACCTGGTGTGGATATCTTTCATTTAGGAACTCAAGAGATTATAGACTGGTAAAACAAGCTGCTTTATATTCCTTCAAGACTCCATAGCTACCACTAGGATAGCTTTCAATAAAGGGCTAACTGAGGGGTCAATAACCCCCAAATCCAACATCTTTTGGACTTCTGTCCATATACAGTCCCTGACATGGTCAGGTTGCCTGTAGATCTTATTCTTCACAGGCAGACTGTCCCCAGTGTCCACTTAATGAGTGCACCAGGTAGTCTGACTTGGAGTCAGAGAAAACATATGTCTGAACTGGCTGAGAAGTTTTCTATAGTCAGTGTGAGAAGTTGGCCTGGCATATGCTGGTCACTAGTTATAGTGGCCACCTTGCACCAGTCCAATTCGACTCTTATGGTAGATAGGTTTAAGACAACCTTTTAAAGAAAGCTATCCTAGTGGTAGCTGTGGAGAGCAGCCTTCAGGCTAAGTCTCAGAAGAATGCAAAGCAGCTTGTTTTACCTTATAATCTCTTGAATTACCAAATGAAAGGACACCACACAGGTAAATATATCAAATATATATGTATTTATTACTAAAAACACTCTACTAATCTCTTTATGGGATTCAAAGTCAGGAACATATGCAAATATCAACGTTTCACAATAAGTTAAGCACAAATATGGCTGGAGCCTTAGGGGCGTACCAGACCATATACTAAAAAAGAGGTTTAGGAATGTCGACTTGCAGAGGGACAAGGCCTAGGGCCTGTAGAATCGCTGGGGCTTCACTAATCCACCCAAGGCAGGTAAGTAAAAGACCCACGGGAGACACGTGCAGTGTGAGAACACAGCCACGGGTTCCCTATTGATTTCAATGGAGCAAGTCGCGGTTGGATTTTTAAAGTTTAAGGGTACTTCTAGGAAGTCTACAAGCAAGTCACTTACAAGGTAAGTAGTTTGAGGGCCAACACCCACTGGAGCACCGGAGTGCACGAGTTACCTCACCCAGGGAAGCCGGGTGCATAGGTGTCTTTTGGTGTCGGGTTGCGTCGTCGTCGTGAGGGCTGCATAGGGGCCCTGCTCAGGCAGAGGCACCCCCTCACATGGAAAACCAAGCACCCTGCCCTCAGGATTCATAGGACCTGCCTTAGAGGTGACTGATAGGTTTATATGTGTGTGTAAGGTGAGATATAGTAACCTATACCTCAGTGAGGAGTGCTAATACTACCTCACCCAGGCTGCAGTAGCAGGCCTGTGGTGTCAGATTTAGTCTGCTTCCCAGGGGTGGCATAATACATGCTTCAGCCCCTGGTAGGCCTGTGAAGTACCTATGCCATTGGCACCTAAGGTACCATATACTAGGGGCTCATCGACGTTTCACTACCTTTGGAAGACAGAAGAATCTCCCTTCACCAAAAACTCTAATCAACAGTCGCAAACTTTCCCACTTCCGCCGGAGTCCAAAGTCCCTGCAGCCCCGGAAGTGGATTTCCTGACTTCTCGATGGCCATTGTGCGTCCCCAGTAAAGCTGAAGCGAGTGGATCCCACGAGTGACGAGGAACAGAAATACCTGGGTACCGTGCACTATTGTCGAGTGCAACCCCTTCACGATATTATACAAACTTGTGCATTGGACAACGTGTGGTCCAAGCCTCCAGCAGCATTTCCCTCGAAAATCAGAGGCCTACCTCGTCCCGAGTGACCGTGGGCTCCTGTGAAGTGAATCCTTATGAGGCATCTTCGCGATCCCTTGCCTGTTGGTTTGTGGGCCCCTTGAAGACTTTCTCATCAAACCAAAGGGCTCCCCTGGTTCCTCCAGGCCTGCCCTCACTATAACTAGTGGCCAGCATATATAAGGTCAACTTCTCACAGGGGAACAGTTGCCCTAGGGGCAATGGTGGCTGTAGTAGATTCTTTGGACTTTATGCACTCACTGGTCCAGTGAGTTTTCTGTTTACAGATTTTGCATGAAGGTTTCTTTTGGCCTTTTCCCTTGTTAGACTGAGAATCCCCACCGGAAGAAGATTTTTGGGGGGCTTGTGAAGACTTCTGGTCTTTACCCTTCTCCCCACTCTTATCAGAGTTTTTAGGATCTTGCTTCTTGGGTTCCCCACTTTGGTTCTGTACCTTCTGCCTCACCCTGGTTCTGACCCACTTGTCTGCCTTCTTCCCCAATTCTTGGGGAGAGGTCAGATCTGGACGCAATATCTATGAAAGCATTGACTTAATTCCTATTGGTGAAGGGAGTTGTGAACCTTCAGATGTCTTTGATATGTCCATGAAAATGTTAGAAAAATATTTTGGACCGCGTATCAATGTTGTTTTAGAAAGACATAAATTCTTCATGAGAGTCCAGGAACACAATGAAAAAGTTGGCAACTATGTAACGTCACTCAAAACTCTTGCTCACACCTGCAAATTTGGTGATTTAACTGATTCATTAATTCGTGACCAGCTTGTTAGATGCACTAACAGCTCCAGAGTGCAAGAAAAACTTCTTTCAAAGAATCCTTCACTCAAAGAAGCTGTAGTTATTGTCGAAGGAATGGAAAATACGTCTGATTGGGCCAAAGAAATGAAAGCCCAAAAAACTACTTCAGATGACACTCCAACACCTAGTTGTATTCACAAAATAACCCAAAAACAACCTTGTCCTTGTTCTAGTCATCCTCATGAATTTGTGGATATTGGGGCAGATTTATGTTTCCTGGCTCATCCCTGCAAATCAGCAGGGATGCGCCAGGAAATATGCGTTACGAAAGTTTACCCTTGCGCCACAATAGATGCGCCGCATTTACAATGCAGCGTATCGTGGCGCAAGGATAAACAGATGCGTGACGCATCTGATGGCGGAAGGTTGGCGCATTACTGGAGTTGCGTCGCAAGCGCAATGCAGCTCCAGCAAGGCTCGGGGGTGCCCTATCGTTGCAATGCTGCGTCAATCCTTACGCCTGCTTCAAGCAGGCGCAGGGTTTTGACGCAGCATGGCCGGAAAAGTGACTGAGTGAAATCGTGTAGTTTTCACTCAGCCACTTTTCGGAGGCGTTCCTGCGCCGGAACGCGCCCCCCCCTGTGCAGGTATGCCCACATATTGCGCAAGCTTTACAACGTGACGCATCTCCCTAGATGCGTCACGTTGTAAATGGGGCGTAACATGGCGCAGGGTTTACGCCGCCGCTGCGTCACAAAAGTGACGCAACGGCGGCGTAAAAGTGGCGCAAGTCCGATATAAATCTGCCCCAATGTTTCCAAAGTTGTCCGCGGTCCTAAACCAAAGACATTTTCAGACTTTTCGAAAATGAAATGTTACAGATGTGGTAGTAACAATCATTCTTCCAACTATCCCCAATTTTATGCTAGAAATACTACTTGCCTTAAATGTGGGATCAAAGGTCATTATGCAATGGTATGTAAGTCTGGAGGAAGGGTACGCACTGTTGATGTCACGCATGCGAATGTCGGCACAAATGTCTCAACCAAAACGACAATGTTAAGTGTAAGGAATGATGGTGCGGTTTATGCTGAACATATTCACATGCCAGAATGTGACGTGATGATTGGGGATACATTGTTTGTCGTTTTGGCTGATTCGGGTTCCAGATTTACTATGATCGGGAATGAAATTTGGGACAAGACGTTTCCTGATCTCGTACTGTTTCCTCCTGATATGAATCCTGTAAGTATTGGAGGTTCACACATAGATGTAACAGGTTATGTCATTTTGAAAATTCATTTTAAAGGAAGAGAAACAATTGGAAAAATGTATGTGGCTAAACGGGGTGACAACCTCCTAGGATGGAGGCACCAAAGAGACTTGGGCATAATTTTGAACCCTAATGCTAGATGTCCTTCAGAACAAGTCATGTTAGTGGAGCACAATTTATCATCTAATAAGTTTTTTGATGAGTTTCCCCAAGTTTTCTCTGATAAATTAGGTCTACTTAAAAATTTTGAGCACCGAATTATACTCAAGGAAAGGGCCTTACCTGTAGTACACAAAGTCAGGAAGGTTCCCAATATGATGTTGAAACGTTTTGAGTGTGAACTCAAAAGATTAGTTTCCCACAATATTATTGAGGAGATTGAATACTCAGAATGGTTGGCCCCAGTGGTTTTGGCCCCTAAGGATGGAGGGAAGAATATTCAGATGTGTGTTGACTTGAGGAGCCTAAATAAATGGATATGGGTAGATCGTCAACCACTTCCTAATATCTGTGAATCGATTACTATACTTGATGGTGCAAAAGTTTTTAGTGTCTTAGATTTATCTTCAGCGTACCATCAGGTTCCCCTCCATCCAGATTCCAGACACCTCACATCGTTCGTCACACCACTGGGGGCCTTCCGATTTATCAGAATGCCATTTGGATTAGCCTCTGCGGCTGCTTGTTTTCAACGGATAATGAAATTGGTTTTGAAAGGAGTTTCCAAGGATGACATTTTAATTTATGGCAAAGATGACCTTGAACATGATACAACTTTGAGAAGCACTCTTCACAGACTGGCGGACAGTGCTTTAACTGTCGATCGTATAAAATGTAAAATTGGTGTGTCTTCTGTAACATATTTGGGGCATGTGATATTGGGGGAGGGCATTCAACCAAAATTAGACTCAGCAAAAAGTATTGTTGATGCTCCTGCCTCAACAGACAAAGAGCAAGTTAGGTCCTTTCGGGGGCCTGCATAATTTTATTCTAAATTAATTCAAGGTTTTGCCTCCATTGTGGAGCCTATTCACTAAGAAAAGGAGTACATTTTGCTTGGTCCCCTGAGTGCTCTTCTGCTTTCAATCTTATCAAATAAACTATTAGTAAAATGCCTACTTTGGGTCATTTCAACTCCAAGAAGAAAACAATTATCACTACTGATGCAAGTTTGAGTGGTCTTGGGGCTGTACTTTCACAAGTGGAGTGTGGAGAGGAAAAGGTTGTGGCATTTGCCTCCAGGGCTTTAAAAAAACCGGAACAACAGTACTCTTGCATTGAATGGGAAGCTTTAGCCATTGTGTGGGGCATCAAACAGTTTAAGTTTTATTTATGGGGCATTCCCTTTGTAGTTAGATCTGATCATCGGCCCTTAGTGCAAGTGTTCTCCTCTAAGGAAAGTGAAAGACTCACTCAGAGACTAAAGCGCTGGAGTGAAGGTCTTGAAGAGTACAACTTTTCTGTGGAGTATCTTTCTGGCACGGCTAAAAAGGTGGCAGATTGTTTGTCAAGATTACCTGTTGAGTACACTGAGAATTCCTTTGACAATTACACTTCAGTGTTGCTTAGGTTAAGGAGTCCACCATTCCTGAAAGTGAATGGGAGAGTTCCAGGCTAGAGGATCCTGTGTTTCCAACATTAGCACGTTTTGTTGTTGAAGGCTGGCCAAATAGCAAAAGTGTGGACTCTGATTTACTTCCCTTTTGGGCAGTCAGGTGTGAACTCACTCTTTCTCATGGACAACTCATGCGTGGAGAAAGAGGAATACCTCCTGAAGGACTTAGATCTAAGCTAATTAATCTAGCTCATGAAGGACACCTGGGAAGAGGTCTTACTAAGTCTTGTTTACGAGAAAGGTATTGGTGGCCAAGAATGGATCGACAGGTTGAGAAAGTAGTTAAGGAATGCAATGAATTTAGCTCTTGTGATAAGTCCCGGATCGTCAATAATACTCCACTTTCTCCTGTTGATGTTCCCAAAGAACCATGGGTAAAACTAGGTTTAGATCTGATGGGTCCTTTTGAGCTAATAGGCCCTGGAGATAGGTTTGTGATTCTTTTAGTGGATTATTCTTCAAAATGGGTCTCTACCAGGTGTGTCAGTTCAGTAAGTACGAGGGTAGTGATTGACTTTCTTAAAGATGAATTTGCAACTGAAGGAGTTCCAAAGTACATTGTCAAAGACAATGGTCTCCAGTTTGTTTTGCAGGAAATGCATGAATTTTTGAATGAGTATGGCATAGTGCATCAGAGAACTGCTTTGTATTCGCCTCAATCCAATGGATTGGCTGAACGCATGAACAGAGTAGTCAAGGCATGTGTGCAAAGAGCTGTGGTATCGAGACTTCCTTTGAAAGGAATTTTAAGAGACACATGGTGGGCTCATCGTACTGCTGTTAACTGTGTTTTGTAGAGGTCCCCATTTCAGATAATTTGTGGCAGGGTTGCTTCTTCTAAACTCAGCCCAAATTGGTTACCTCCAATCGAAGGTCCTATTTTGAGTGAGGAAGAGGTGAGTAATAAAATCAAATTGCATCAAGACTCGTATAAACAAAGGTTTGATGAGAAAAAATCCACCAAAACTGTAAAATGGGAAGTTGGAGAATGGGTTTGGGTCAAGAGACCACGCAGGCACAAAAAAGGGGTCACTGAATACATGGGACCTTTTGTTATTACTGCTGTTTACAGAAATGTAGTCACTGTACATAAAGGTGGTAAGTGGAGTATGTCTCTTTTGGCAAAGTTTCATGGTGATAAATCTATGTTTCCATCATGCCCAGATGTTTCACCAGCTTTTGATGGGCTTTTCAATAGAGACTCTCCATCTCACCCTTCTAGAACTCATCGGCTCCCGATAAGGTATGAGGATTATGAAATGTCCTAATTTCTCCACTTAACTTATGTTTGCAGGAAATTACATTTGAATTTGAATGGTTGTTGATATTTTACAACCAATTTCATGAATTACCTACATTGTTGTTTTTGTTAATTTGTTTCCTTCTTTTTCTTATTGTTTCCTCTGTAAGGGGGATGTGTTGTGATCTTTTGAGTTGTGCTGCATGCGCTTGTTATTCCATCTCCATGGTAGCATGCTGTTGTGACAGTTTGACTCCTGGAGTAACAGCAGACTGGCAGCAGGAGTTGGTGGTCTATACCTCAAGACTGAATAAAAGCCTTAAAACCTACCTGGATGTATCTTCGTAATAGTGTGCTATCCCTTAACACACAACTCTAAGTTCAGTAGAACTTACTGTATTCTAAAGCTTGTATTATATGTACCTAGGGTACCTTTAGTGGTTTTCAGTTAGTTACTCAATTGAGATTATCTGGTAAAACAAAAGCAAGCTGGAATCCCACACGCTGCACACCAATGTGAGAAGTTGGCCTGACATATGCTGTCCACTAGTTATAGTGGGCACATTCTATCAGTCCAAACAACCCCTTATTGGTTATAGGTTAAAGACAACCTTTATTGAAAGCTATCCTAGTGGTAGCTATGGAGAGCAGCCTTCAGGCTAAGTCTTTAAGGAATGTAAAGCAGCTTGTTTTACCAGTCTATAATCTGTTGAGTCACTAAATGAAAGCTATTCACACCAGGTATATATATAAAATATATGTATTTATTACTAAACACACCCTCCTATTCTCTTTATGAGACTAGAGGTCAAAACACATAAGTTACACTTCAATAATCACAGTAAAATAGCACAAATACACGTCAGGTCCCAGGGTCGAGCCAAACCATATACTAAAATAGTGGTATAAGAACCACGACTTAACTAGACACAAGGCCTAGAGCCTGTAGAATCGCTGGGACCCCAAGGAACCACCCAAGGTAGTGACACAGGGGACCCTCGGGGGCCGTGTGCAGTGTGTGAACACAGCCGCGAGCTCCCATTAGCTTCTATGGGGAAAGTCGCGGTTAGATTTTTAAAGATTAAGGACACTTAGAAATAAGTCAGGACCAAACCCTTTTGGACTTAGGATGTACTAGGGCTAGCACCCACGGGAGCACCGGAGTAGTCGTGTTACCTCACCCAGGGAAGCCGGGTGCATAGGTGTCTTGGTGTCGGGTCGTGCTGTCGATTTCAATGGGAGCTGGCGAAGAAGTGCTGCTGCCGTGAAGATGCAAAGCGTCCGAAGAGATCCAAGCCTAGATCGAAGATGAGAAGAACCTGAAAGCAGAGGGGACAGAGTCTGGGTCACTAGCCAGTGACCAGGAAGGCCATGAGCAGATGCCCACCGATGTTGGGTGTTTTCAGGTGAAAGAGGTGAAGCTTGACTCTTCAGCCACGAGGACCAGGAGGTATCGAGGATGACCAGGAGCTGGATTTGAGCTGCCCCACAAAGTATGTCAAGTGCTGCAGCATCGGTGCCTGGATTGGACACAACAAACCTTGGCAACAGCAACCAATGCAGAAATTAGAAAGATGCTTCGGTGCAGACCAGCAAGGTCTCCCACTTGGTTGGGAGTCAGGGCACGTCTGGAGCAACCAGGGAAGCCCAAGGAAATACAAAGTTATCCCCTGAGGGACCCACCAGTCAATCGACCAGGGACCGCGAAGGGACCTCAAGACAAAACACAAAATGGCAGCCCACGGGTCACTCGGAATGACCAGGCCGACAATCTTCGGTGGATTGAGTGCTCGAGGTGGGTGCTACAAGTCAGCCCAAGCATGACTTCAAGAGACATAAATAAATCAATGCACTTGCAGAAATGCATGGTGACCAGGAGTTCCAGTTCCACGCTACTCACGAGGGCTGCGGGTCTCAGCTTTGCTGAGGACTCGGGTGGGCCTCTGAGATGTCTGGAAATCCTCTTCCTGGGCTGCAAATACTTCGGAGTCCGGCGGGAGCTTCAATGATGCAGATTGGCAAATTGCTTTGTTGGTGCCGGCCAAGCAGGGGAGTCACTCCTTGACCCCAAGGGAGATTTCTTCAGTCCTCTGGTCTTTAGCAGAGCGTTGAAGGTCCAGGAGTCAGCTGCAGAGTTTCGTCCAGGGTAATCTAAAGTCCTAAGGAATGGGGTCCCATACTTATACTAAGGTAGGGTGTTGGACATACTCTGGGGATCCACCTATGGGAGGGTTTGGAAAGAGGGGTGGCTACACCCATTTCCTTTGTCCAGTTTCATGCCAGAGCAGGGGCTGGAAGCCCCTGAACCGGTTTGAGTTGGACTATGCACAGGGACACCAAATGTGCCCCCAGTGCAGGACTTCAAAGCACTTAGAGAGTGCTCCCACCCAGCCCCTAACACATAATCCTGTCTGGGAGGTGGTTACACCTCCCTGTGACAGGAAACCTATTGTCCAGGCCTCCCCTGTCGGAGTTTCGGTCAGCAGTAGGAGGCCAGTCTTGTGTCTGTGGCTGCAGCATCCATTTTGTGATGCCAGGGCTCTATTAAGTTTCTACCGGGTATGCCAGTGCTGTCATGTCTCTCTCTCTAGAAGGGTGGGATCATATTCCCACACCAGTTACTGGTGTGGGGGTATGATTACAAGGTGTTTAACACCAAATACGACATGTTTCCGTGCAGCCAGTCCAAAGTTGGCATTTACAATTTGGTTATAATGCACTTAAGAGTATATGGTCAGGCTGCATTACAAACAGCAGCAGAGAAGGGTCTCCGAATGCTGCAGAGGGTCTCTGCTCATGCAGGGGCACCCTCTCACATAAGAACCAAGCACTCTGCCTTCAGGATTGATAAGGCCTACCATAGAAGTGACTTATAGGTTTATATGTGTGTGTATATATATATATATATATATATATATATATATATATAGTGATATAGGTAACCTATATCACAGTAAGGGGTGCATGCACCACCTTACCCAGGCTGCAGTAGCAGACCTGTGGTGTCATTTTGGGTGGCTTTCCAGGGGTGGCATAATCCATGCTTCAGCCCCTGGTAGGCCTCTGGGGTACCTATGCCCTGGGTACATAGTATACCATATGTTAGGGGCTTACAAGGGCACCTCAGATCCAATCTGTAATGTACCTAAAGTATATGGAATCATTTTAGAGAGGAAGCAGCTAGGCCGGGGCCCTGAATAGCAGGGTCCCAGCCAGACGAAAGTCGAAAAACAGTGAAACACCATCAAAAAGTGGGAGTAAACATGTGAAGCAGATCCTACTCTCCTACAGTCAGTGACATCACTGATGACATCCCTGATGACATCTCAAATAACATCACTGATGACATCCCTGATGACATCTCAAATGACATCACTGGTGACATCACTGATGACATCATCCAGTGACTATGTGTTTCTATAAAATGTAAATATGTTTTATCTATATGCCAAGGTGTATTGAAGAATGAGTGGGTGTATAGGAGTCAGGATGGATGATTTAGTAGGTGTGTGACTGACTGTAATAGTGAGTGATTAATCGTGTCTTACTGAATGCAAGTGTTAGTTGACTAATACAGACATTCACACAGTTTAGTTTGTCAGTTGGTGTGTAAGCAGTTCCATGGGTTGGTGAGCACCTAAATGAGGAGCTATACGGGATATTGATTAGTTGTTCGAGTATCTCTATGGGTGCCAGAGTGTCTGTGTGGGTAGGTGGGGTTGGGTATAACTGTCCATAAATGTGTGAGTGGATGATTCACTGGGTGTATAGGTTCAAGAGTGAATCTGTGAAGAGCTGTATGGATGGGTGAGTGTGTGTATGGGTGTGTTGGAGAGTGAATGGATGCCTCAGTGGTACATGTGTGAGTAACTGCATATGTGAAAGGCAATATATGTGAGTGTTGGAGTGTATAAATGACCATATGTGAGAGTGAGTGATTGTGAGAGTTGCTGTATGGATCAGTGTGTGTTTGTATTAGTTATTATATTAGAGTGTAAGTATGTGTTAGTATATGTTTAAATAAGTGAGGTGGTGTGTGTATAACTGTACAGGTGAGTAAATGAAAGTGTGATTGATTATTTCCATGACTGACTAGGTGTGTGAGTAACTCTATGAATGAGAAGCGGTGTGTGAGTGTCTGTATAGATATGTGAGTGCATATGATAATGCTGTATTGATGGCTGACTGTATGTATGAGTGACTGCATGGGTGAATGAGTGGATGTGTGTGTAGAGCTAGGAATTAGTCAGTGGATATGTACTAACTGGTATTGGTGTGTTGATGGTTTCGAAAATGATAATTTGTATTTTAGAGTGGGTGTATCAAGGGTTATATTAGGGTGTGATGAGGTGCATCAGATGTGATGTCATCATTGATGTCATTTGAGATGTCATCAGTGATGTCATCAGTGATGTCACTGACCATGATGTAATATCTGATGTCATCAGCAGTGCATTTCGGGGGCGCGAGTTATAGTTAGCTCAACTAACTATAACGGGGGAAATTCTATGGTTTTGTATGAGTGAAATGTCCAGCTAACTATAACGTCCCTGAAACCTATGGTTTTTTCAGTCAATTTGTAAGGTTTTTTAACTTCTAATTTCTAACTATAACGTGCCTGAAACCTATGGTGTTTTCGGTGAATTTCAATCTTTTTTTAAATGCTAATTTCTAAATATAACGTGCCTGAAACCTATGATTTTTTCAGTGAATTTCAAAGGTTTTTTAAATGCTGATTTCTAATTATAATGTTCATTAAACCTATCTTTTTTTTCTGTGTTTTTAAATTATCATGCCATTCTCAACCTGGTCAAAACTGCATATCTCACCACTTTTCCATCGATATCTTCCGCCCAAAAAATCGGCACAAATGAGAGCACACAACTAACGTTAATAATGTGCAAAGTAGATGTTCCCGTGGAAAAAAAAACTAAAACACCACTTCCACATATTTTCAGCCAAATCTGCAATACGATCCAAAAAGCCGGCGATAAGCCGAGTTAGTAGTAAGAAATTAACATCAGCCTTTAACTGGTGTAAGGAGGTAGACTATCTACAGCGTGAATTGGACCCAACTCACAGCCACATCTAAAGACCAACAAGTGATACAGCTACTGATCATGCAGCTCCAACACCCAACAAGGCCACAACACCCACTGCCACCACAACCAGGACCAGGACCTCCCCCCGGACCACCCCCCTACTACCACGAGGCAGTATAAAACAGGACAACGGACCTTCCCAAAATGCCATGGCCCCTCAGCAGCACAATAGCTGAATGTTGGGAGATGTGGGAACCAAGTATGTGTGAAGGAGGCAAGTCACCCATTATTAATAATGCACACAATACCAAGTGTAGCATTGATGTGCTGGACAGACCGCACTATGCAAAGCACAAACCTCTCCATGTGGACATATACTACTGATACTTGTAGTGTTGTGCACAGTGCACGCAACCATGTTATCTCAGGCAATGGGGAAGATCTCGGTCATGTAGCTGTGTTGTCCCCCCCTGGAAGCGCAAGCGGAGTGGGCTGGTCTAACGTACGGCACTCCAGCATAGGAGTATGAATAAATAGGCTGGGGCTCTGGGCGTGGTTCACTTTTGGGAAGGCCAAAGCATCTGCCAGAGCGGCGGCCCTCACCCTGCCACGTGGCTGCCATCATGACCGTGGGCCTCCTTGACACAGGCCCCCTGCGAACCCAGCGGCATAGCACCGAAGACTTATCTCTGTACAGACTACTGCCTTCGATCTACATTGCGGACAGCAGGGCTCACAATTCAGATGCAGTGGCGATTGCAGATGACGCAGTCCAGCAGGCAAGACACATTGCTGCCACTGCGGCCTGACCAGACCACACATGATCGCAGGCTGCGTAAACACTGAGCGCCAGAGGTACCACTAACTCAGTGCACCACAAATCAATGCCACGTGGCCTTAATAAGGCAGAATTCATTAGACAAAAGACATTGCTACCAGTGCGGTCCGCTGGGACCACGTATCATCGCAGGGTGTGCACATGCTGTGTGCTTCAACTAACTGTGCAGCTCAAGTCGACGCCACATGGCTGTGGGCCCATCCTGACTGCTGCCTTCTCACTACACTGGAGTTAGCACAGTTTACAATTTCAGATTAGTAGCGATGCAAATTGTGTAAGAGACTATAATGGGTTAACAAGACCAAATGCTCCCAATCTGTGCAGCTCAAGTCAACACCACGTGGCTGTGGGCCCTTGCTGACCGCTGCCTCCTGCCTACACTGCGGACAGCAGGGCTCACAATTCTAGTGGAGTGGCTATTCCAGATGATGCAGTCCAGAAGCCAAGACACATTGCTCCCCGTGCCGCCCCACAGACCACGCATCATCGCAGAGTGTGCACACTCTGAGCGCCAGTGGTACCACTAACTCAGTGCACCACAAGTCAAAGCCAAGTGGACTTAATAAGAAAGAATTAATTAGACAAAAGACATTGCTACCAGTGCGGCCCCCTCGGACAACTCATCATCGCAGAGTGTGCGCACGCTGAGTGCCAGAGGTACCACTAACTCAGTGCACCACAAGTCAACGCCACGTGGACTTAATAAGGCAGACTTCAGTAGGCAAAAACATTGCTACCAGTGCGGCACGATCGCACCACGCATCATCGCAGGCTCCACACAAGCTGGTTCCTTCATGTGCCAGTAACTCAGTGCACCACTTCTCTTCGCTGGCTGCACACACACTGAATTGCCAATGCCTGTGCACCTGTACTCAACACCATGTGCCTGTGGGCCCTTGCTGACCGCTGCCTCCTGCCTGCGCCACGACGCCTCAGGGCAGCAGTGCGCTTTACAAGACACATACATTTACATTTACATTTACACTGCGGTCATCAGAGCTCACAATTAAATTGACTCTTCATTCATTAATTAAAAGTGCAGTACGCAACTAAGTATAATGTCCCTCAAAACCTACACAATATCCTTTTAGTATCCTTGCTTCAAGAACTTGTTTTATATCAGTTATAGCTTTAGTACAATAACCAAATTCATCTTGCAAGTCCAAACGAACACTGAATGGCACTCTACACTGCGGACAGCACAGCTCACAATTTGAACTATAACGTCCCTGAAACCTACATGTTTCGACAATGTATTCTATAGATGTTTCATCTCTTGTTCGAGTCGGGATTGCAGATGACGCAGTCCAGTACGCAAAAGACATTGCTCCCAGTGTGGCCAGGCCGCATCACGTATCATCGCTGGCTCTGGACACGCTCATTGCTTCTGATGCCCCTACCTCAGTGCACCACAACTCCTGGACCGTTTATAATACAATCTTTTGTGTATTATTTCACATGTAGTGCCCCTACCTGAGACGTTGTCTTGGTTTACGAAACCATTGAACATGGTGCATTTTTGCCCAATGGTGTGAATGCATTAATTCACTTTCCAGGCACAGCAGATTAATCCTGACTGGACCCCTCCTCTTTACTCATTCACAAATCAGCACCTTCAGAAGTGAGTTGCTTGCTCATACCGACTTGGAGCCTAAGCGCCCTGTTTCTCCTCAGGCCCATCGTTTGGGCTACTGATGGTAACCCGCCCCCTTCTTCTCCCCCCCCACACTCCTGTACTGAGGAAGACCCCAACATAAGGGATATACTCACCGACTACTCTCCAGGGTTCAAAACGTCGACATCTACCACACTAGCCAGTTTGACCAACAGCGATTTATCACTGTTTCTTTGTCTGCATCTATGGCTACCTTAAATGTCTGGATACAATATGATTGACTTGGCTCTTATATGAGCTCCTCCCTGAGGAATAATTGATTTTGTGAATCATACCTTGTTCCACTCACTTCCTTATCCTCACTTCATTCACTATACCCTCACCCTTCCCTCCTGGGGCACTGCTTTAAAAATTGTGTTAACAAATGTTATAATAATACAGGCTGTTCACGTGTGATTAAACAACACTGCTCGTCAAAGAATACCACGATTCTGTGTCTAAATGTATATAACGTTTTGATTCTTTAATGCACACTAATTTGCATACTAGGACCATTCTTTGTATGTACTGCTCCATACCCAGGTCCCAGTGACGTCATTTGGGTTTACCCTTTTAGGTAACTACCTTACTGCAGCACAAGTCATAGACCCTTTATGATTGAATCTCTGTGTATGATCCAATAATTACTTTTGTACTTGTTACCACCACCAACCATTCCCAGAGCACTGGTTTACACTCATCCCACATGCACCCAGTACAAGCGTCACTGGACATGTGACCATGGTAATCAATCAATCAATCAATCAATCATGGCATTTGTAAAGTGCACTACTTACCCGTGAGGGTCTCAAGGCGCTGGGGGTGGGGGATGCTGCTACTGCTCAAAGAGCCAGGTCTTGAGGAGTCTTCTGAAGGGCAGCAGGTCTTGGGTCTGCTGTAGGTGGATGGGGAGGGTGCTCCAGGTCTTGGCGGCGAGGTGGGAAACCGATCTGCCGCCGGAGGTCGCTCTTCAGATGCGGGGGACTGTGGCCAGGGCGAGGCCGGCAGAGCGGAGCTGGCTGGTGTGGGTGTAGAAGCTTAGTCGGCTGTTGAGGTACGCTGGTCCGGTGTTGTGGAGTGCCTTGTGTGCGTGGGTAAGGAGCTTGAAGGTTATCCTCTTGTCGACGGCGAGCCAGTGCAGGTCTCTAAGGTGGGGTGTGATGTGGTTGTAGCGGGGGATGTCGAGGATCAATCGTGCAGAGGCGTTCTGGATGCGTTGGAGCCGTTTTTCCGAGGCTCCTGCGCAGAGGGTGTTTCCGTAGTCCAACCTGCTGCTGACAAGGGCCTGGGTAACCGTTCTTCTTGTTTCAGTGGGGATCCACCTGTAGATCTTGCAAAGCATGCAGAGGGTGTTGAAGCAGGAGGATGAGATGGCGTTGGCCTGCTTGGTCATGGAGAGGGTGGAGAGGGTGGAGTCGAGGATGGAGTCGAGGATGACCCCTAGGTTGCATGTGTGGTCGGTGGGTGTTGGAGCTGTTCCTAGTGCAGTCGGTCACCAGGAGTCGTTCCAGGAGTCGTAATAAAAAGTCGAGCGCACGTGCCCGTACCCAGTTCAACTATCTATCTGTGTCCGTGTGTTCATTATGTATGCAAGATACTGCCCATGGACCCTACCACATTACATTGTGCTGTAGACAGCGTATGCAACCATGTTACCTATAGCAGTGGGGAAAATTTCGCTTATGTAACTTTGTCTTGCTCATTGTGTACGTACGTAGAGACTGGATCTTTAGAGTACCGCAAGGAGAGTGTATAGTCAATTTATAAGTGCGTGGGGATTGGCAGAGTTTTTTTTGTTGCATATTTATATAGCGCAAACTCCACCGAAGGTATTGGAGCGCTTTACATGAGCACCGTATTTACATTACACATTGAAGCACGCAGAGAATAAGTGATTTGCCCAGAATCAGAGGATGTGTATCCGACCCCGAGGCTCGAACGCTGGTTTCCACCATCAAGGTCAGCAGTCAAGCCGACGGACCACATAAGTTCCTATGTTGGCGCAGCCTAACTCTGAGCACGAGCTTTGCTCTAACTGGCTGCCCTCCATGTCCTAAAAACTACAACCTGAACTTTCCATGGCCCTGTATTGCTACAGCTACAGCACTGCAGTGAATGTACAATAAACATTCATATCCACAGAAATGCGTCATGTCCACCATCTTTCATGTGTTGAACTATGGATGAATGTAGGGTCAGTGATTCCCCGTACCTTCCATGTTGGCCATGTTGTGAGACTTCACTCACAGAATAACACATTTGCGCTTACGACCCAGGTGACGGCAGCACTACAACGCGGACACCCGCCTCAGTTAATTCCTCATATACCTCACGACGGAGCCACGCCCATAGCTCCGCAGTCATTCTTCACAGTCTCACACCGCACTGGCATATGCCACGCCAGCCCACTCCGCTTACGCTTACAGAAAAGGACAACAACACTACATGGCCCGCATTTTCATTATAATGATCTGCTGGTCACAGGTCTAGTTCTCAGCACGCCACAGCCACTCCCTCATAGCTGCTATACACCCACACCACACCCATCCAGCACAGGCATCACAGGACACGTGACCCTGCCAATACAAAAGACCGAGTGCACGTGCTCAACACCATTTTAGAGTTGCTCGCAACGGATGCACTGGGGCTGGCACAGGCACACAGACACAAAACTGTGAATTTCAGTCCACTGAGGTAAGGACATTGTAAGTGCTGAGCGGGTGTGGAGCCTGCGGTGATGGCCCGTCCTGGTGGTCCGTACACCTCATCTATTGTGTGCCCTGCTCGACCGTAGTGTAGGCCTGAGTCATGCACCAGTGGGGCGTACCACCACGTGCGTGCCCTAACTAGTCACTGAGTTAGTGGCACAGCAAGCACTGAGTGGGTGAGCAACCTGCGATAATGATGAGGGCACGAGTATGTCCTCTGCCATGCTGATATCAATACTCAACACCAATTGTGAGACTTTCAGCTTGCAGAGCGGGGCTGCATGATGTGGAGGGTGCCCTGTCCGTGAAAAGGTGAGCAGTGAGGCCTGGGTGCGCAGCGGCGGGCAGATGCCCCGGGGCGGCTGGAGTGGATGGGGTGCAGCAGCTTGGATACAAAAACCCGTCACAGTGATTTAGGCGTACACAGTCGTATATACCCTGGCTTTGCCCTGTCTTATTACATTTTGATTAAAATAATTCAATAGCAGGACAGTTTTTAGAGTCAGTCTACTATCCGTGGTTCCTACATCTGTAGCAACTAGTTGAATATATATTTTTTCATACTTTGTACCCTTAAATTTACCATCAAATTTTGACAACCCTTCCTTTCTCTCTTTTTTTTATAAGGAGGTAGGGTGTGTTATGAGCATCGAAGCATGCAGACACGAGGGTGACATTCCTCTCACAGCTCGTGGCTGCCTCGCATCGCTTTGGGAATGTTATGTTTTAAATGTGAGAAGGTTGGGACTTAGAAGTTAACGGGGATTCACTCATTCTTCCTTTATACTTGCTTCTTAAAAGACGTGTTCTGTCGTTTCATTCCTGCGTACTGGACTTTCCTACAATTACTTATTCTCTACTATCTTTCAGATGTGGACCTTAAGGGTGCACTATGTCCCTGCACGTGCTTGGAGACACCCTTCAGTGACAGAAAGGTGAGCTGCAAAGATTTTCTCCAGTGTCACTCTCACTCTTTCTCTCTCTCTTCCTCTATCCTTTGATGGACGCATGACGCACAATCTTATCTTCCTTTTTATCTAACAGGATGTGTTTCACGAATTGGCGCTCCCCCCTCAACACCACCTAAGCTGAACGCCTGTTGAACCTGTGATGATGCGTGGCCATCCTCAACGCCTGAGAAGGTTGCTTTGGCACGTGGTGGACCCTCTTACGCACACGCCAGTGGCAGAAGGTGAGCAGAGAGGCTTCTTTCCGCAGCAGCGAGCAGTCACCTCTAGGCGCTGGGAGTGGATAGTGTGCAACAGCCTGGCTGCACAAGAGCAGGCAAACACCTCTGGGAAGTGGGAGTGGATGGGGTACAACAGTGTGGGTGCGCAGGAACGAGAAGTCACCTCTGGGCAGTGGGAGTGGATGGGGTACAGCACCCTGAGCGCAAAAGAGCACACAGACACCTTCTTGCAGTGGGAGTGGATGGGGTGCAGCAGCCTGCGTGTGCACACGTGACACAGAGAATTACGCGTGTGCAGTTGTATGTACTCTACAATTACTAATTCTATACTATCTTTCAAATCACTAAACTTGAGGGTACACTATGACTCAGCACCTCGTTGGACACGCACCGATGGCTAAAGGTAAGCTGAGAAGATTTTCTCCAGTGTCAACACTCACTCTCCACCTCTTCCTTTCTCTCTCTCTCTCTGGGGCATATTATCAAGCCCCTTATTACCGCCTTATGGGCACTTTTCTGCCGATAACGCGGCAATATGCGCATCGCTCTATTCTCATGTTAATTGCCTTAGCGCTGCCTTGGTAATAGGGCCCCTGTCACGATAAACCTATCCTGAAAGGCATGTGCAGCGGGCGTTGCGTCGTACACCGCAACACCCATTCACTTCGACATTGCCACCTATTATCAAGCTTGGCAATAATAGGTGGCAGCGCCGAACTTAAGACCAGAAAAATCCTGTTCTTAAGGTGGCGAAATGAGGAGATATGCTTCATTTCTCCTTGTTTTTGCTTTTTCCATGTGTGCTGCCTTATGCAAAAAAATTCCAATTTGTAACTTACATGTGTACTGCATGAAACAGCACACATGTAAGTTACAAAATGGCATTTAAGGTTTGTTTATGTGCAGGAAGAAACTCCTTCTTCTACATACACAAACCTTCCCTCCTCGCAGACACCTGTGCTGGCGCAAGGGGAAACGCTAGCCTGCACCATATCCTTGGTAATATGGAACAGCCTAGCATTTCCGAAGTGGTGAAGAGAGGCGTTAAGCCGAGACGAACAACATCTCTCTTCGCCACTTTGTTGATAATATGCCCCTCTGTCTCTTCCTCTCTCTCTCATTCATTCTTTCCTTCTCTCACTTTCTCTCTCTCTTTCTCTTTCTCACACTGCTTCTCTCTCTTTTTCCTCTCTCACACTGTTTCTCTCTTTCTCTCTTCCTTGTATCTCACTCTTTCTTTCTTTCTTTCTTTCTCTCACTTTCTCTTTCTCTCCCTTCCTCTCTCTCACTCTTTCTCTCTCTCTCTTCCTCTCTCTCACTCTTTCTCCATCTCTTCCTTTCTCACACCGTTTCACTCTTTCTCCCTTCCTCTCTCTCTCTTCCTCTCTTTCTCTCTCACTCTTTTCTCTCACACTCTTTCTCTCTTCCTTGTATGTCTCTCACTCTTTCTTTGTCTTACTCTTTCTTTCTCTATCTTTCTCTCTCAAACTGTTTTTCTCTTTCTATCTTCCTTGTATCTCACTCTTTCTCTCTTTCCCTCTTTTTCTCTCTCATTTGCTGGACGCATGACGCACCATCTTATCTTTCTTTTTGTCTTGCAGGCTGTGATGTACAAATTGTCGAGGGATGACACGCCATCGCTGTACATACTTTTATTTGTTGATGTTTTGTTTTAATAAAAAGTTTTACACAAAGTTTTATTTGCTGCTGTTTTGTTTTAATAAAATATTTTATATATAATCCATACATGACTAAGACTCTTCTCCAACCTCACAAGTATCTTTTTTAACAAAACTACAACACCAGCCGATTTGTTAGGCTCAAGATTTAAAAACGTTCCTGTCACATTTGTTTGTGGGGGTGAACGGGCATGGTGGACAAGGAGCTGCTTCACAGAGGGAGACTTGCTGGCCCAAGAAGGTTGTTGAGGGTATGCTGGTGATGTGGGAAGAGAGGGCGTTACCTGCTGATGTGGGGAGAAGCAGCGTGAAAGCAATATCTCTCACAGACAGACCTACTGTATGTTCTCAGAATTGCCTCGGACAGATGCGAGCTGACGGACTCAATCACAAAATGGCTTTTCAATGTTCATACAGTGTGACTTATTAACAGTTTGCACCCAGGCTCGCAGAGGAACAGCTGCGGCCCCTGGGCTCAACTCGCAAAGGGTGAACTACGGTCCGTCCGCTCCCAAAGGAACAGCAGCGTAGTAGCTCGAAGACGAAGAGGCACAGCAGCGGCCTAGCTCGCAAAGGTAGAGAGCTGCGAGCAGACGCAGTGGCTTCTAAAAGCATTTCTGCGAAGTGGTCATGTTGGGCAGAGGGAGCGTGAAGGGGGTATCACGCAGAGAGAGACCTGCAGTATATTTCCAGTCTTGGCTTCACAGATACAACTGCAGCCCTGAGAAGTCCCACCGGAATAGCTGCGAGCCCACCAGTGGTTCGCAAAGGGACACAGACAGACCTACGGTATGTTCTCAGAATTGCCTCGGACAGGTGCGAGCTGACGGACTCAATCACAAAATGGCTTTTCAATGCTCATTTAGTGTGACTTATCAACAGTTCGCACTCAGTCTCGCAAAGGGACACCTGTGCCCCACAGCAGCGTACTAGCTTGCAAACGTAGAGAGGTGGAAGTCGACGAATGGGCTTCTAAAGTCATAACCGCAACCTAGTGATATAAGGCGAGGCAGCGTGAAAGGCATATCTCACACAGATGCCAGTGTTGCCTCGCTGAGGTAAAACTGCGGACCCAATGGCTTCTACAAGGAGACATGCGAGCTGATGGAGTAAATCACAAAATAGCTGCCAACACTTCCTGGTTTCAACAGTTCACAGCCAATGAGCCGCACGCTCGTGCTTGTAACCCCTCAGCCAATCACATGTCAGAATTCTCAAATTTCGACATCTGTAAAATGTGATATTTCTCAAAAACGACTGAATGGATTTACACCATTTAAACAAAAGCGTGCGTTCTGGACCATCACCTTTCTCCCTACCAAATTTGGCGTAATTCTGTTCAGCATTTTCACCTGTAGTCTTCTGTAAAGTTTCATATGGAAATTCCATTGAGAAAACACATTTTAGGACCCTCTTTTCTCAGCCCCTCCTAAACCATTCACCCCCAAACTTTCAATATAGGAGCTAATCAAAAAAAGAGAAACTTTTTGGATAATTTCATAAAGATTAGTCAATCGATGCCAAAGTTACAAACACATAGAAGACTCCAGGAGGGGGGCTGTGCAACCCCCCTCGCAACATAATAGAAGCCCCGGGGATGTACGGACCCCGGCGGACCCCCGCAACCCCTGTGGGCTCCTGCTATTATTTTTTAAGAAATACCCCCACAACATAGCCCACCTAAGGGCCTCTTTAAAATAAAACGAGAGAAGCCGTGACCCCAGCGCGAATATTTATCGATTTAAAAAAAGATAAAAAAAATTAAATGATTTTTTGGGCCCTGGAGGTCCTCCTGGGACCCCCTGAGCAGACCTAGTGGGTTAGGGTTTTTCTATCCTGCCCCCTTCTCTTGTTTTATACCTCTGTTTCTCCGTTTTCAGGTAACTCGCTTCTACCGAGCCACAAGATGGCTGCCGATACTTCCTGGTTTGGAGTGCTAGCAGCCAATCACGAGTGAAGCTCGCACACGCGACTTAGGCTCCGCCCAGATATCGAAACTTTTATTTTACTAATTTCTCAGCAACTACTGAACGGATTTACACCATTTTAAAAAAGGTCGCTTTCTGACCCAAGCACTAATTTTCTGCCCAATCTGGAGTAATTCCGTTCAGTAGTTTCGGCTGTAGCCCTGCACACAGTTTCCTATAGGAAACTGATGTTTTGACTCTTATTTTTGAATTTCTCAAAAACTACTGAACGGATTTACACCCTTTAAAAAGAAGTTTGCTTTCTGGACCAAGCTCTACCTGTCTGCAAAATTTGGGGTAATTCCGTTCATCAGTTCGAGCTGTAGCTCATCGCAAAATTTCCT
This sequence comes from Triturus cristatus, assembly GCF_964204655.1. Classification (NCBI taxonomy): domain Eukaryota; kingdom Metazoa; phylum Chordata; class Amphibia; order Caudata; family Salamandridae; genus Triturus; species Triturus cristatus. The sequence goes on along the minus strand of NC_140582.1, from coordinate 1,195,967,070 downwards.
ATTGAAATTAACATAGAGAAAATGAGTTTTGGGACCCCCCTATTTTCTCAGCCACCGCTTGACGAATCACCCCCAAACTTTCAAGATAGGAGCTGACCTGGATAGACTTTGTTTTTGTAGAATTTCAGGAAGATTCGTCGAACGACACCAAAGTTCTTAGCAAATCAAAAAATGCTTTTCCTATGGAAACTAGGTTCTAACTATAACTACCTACTGGCGCCTGCCAGTAGGTAATTATATATATATATATATATATATATGTATACATAGATGCGGAGTTAATATATTAGTATTTCTCTCCTAATGTTCCAGCCAACAACAATATAGGCTTTATTCTTTCGACTAAGTCGTTATCACCTTTAAAATATTACTCATTTGAACATATAATGCAATTTGTGCAATCTGTCTAGCAGAAATCTCTTACCTTTATGGTCAAATATCTTCCTCTTTTCAATGTTTTAATATTAGGAGACCTTACGGGAGAGTCTGAAGATACTGGGTTGGAGTTGTAAGAAAAAGAAAGGAAGAAATTTGAGAAAGCAGACACCTATAAATTAACAATTACCACTAGACTCACAGATCATTGAATGCAGTGACTTTTTATGGCCTAAAATACCCTTGTGGCACCTTGTGTGTTAAGGAGGAGCCACCAAATTCATTTATAGGTTATTGCCATGTCAAACCATAGGTATAATGGTGTGTCAAACTAATTGCATAATTAATTTTCAGCATGTTATGCGCAACAAGGCTAGGAATGAGCCAAATATATGTTCTATTACCTGATATTGCCATTGTGGTACATGGTTGTTTAATAATCTTTTAAATTACTGGTCTATTTATGAAACTTGAACACGCCTAAGGAACCTTCTGGAGGAAATTCTGGCATGTACAAGATCATCACCCTACCTTACTAGCCTTTTTAAGGTGATTCATCAGATAAAAATCTATTCATCAATGTTTTTGAAAGCCTGTCAAAGCCGCCCTTTCGTGAATGATTTCCCAACTGCTTTCATACAGTAATTCTTACATGTGACTGATTCTTCCCTATGCCTGCCTTGCTTTGAGCAATGATTGTGGCATTAAACAGCAGTGCTGAAGAGTTCCTATGCCACACATGACACTTCCAGGCCTGTTTGGATTTGAAACCATTTGCAATTTGACTTATTAGAAAACAATCCTAGCTATGTGTAAAGTAGTTACTGATTGGATTTGAACATAAGAACTTCAGTATCAATTGAATTATGCATGCCCCTTTTGGTGCAAGTACATTAGGATATACCATTGCGAGCAGATTTGTGACTGTTATTTAATGGTGGGTGATACCGTTCTGTAGTATAAGAATGTTAAAATGCGCACTAAATTCCCGATCATGTCTGGTTATTTTTCTGTGATCTCAAAAAGTAATGTCAGAAATGGTGTCTCTAGTTGACAGTGGTTTGCTCCCTGACCAATTAGGGACCCTCACTCTAGTCAAGGTAAGGGAGTCACACAGCTTAAAAAAACCTGCTCACCCTCGTGGTAGCTTGGAACAAGCAGTTCATTTTATCTCAGGGGCAATGTGTAAAGCATTTGTACAAACACATACCGTAAAAAAAATTACAAAATGAGTCCACACCAGTTTAGAAAAATAAACAAAATGTATCTGAATAAAACATGACCAAAATGACACAGATGCAACATACACAAGTAAAGGTATCACTTTTAAAAGGTTAGAAATGGTTCAGTTCATAGGAATCTATAGATGGTCACTTTTAGCACAAAGTACCTGAGAGGTGTCAAATACTAAAACAGATGCCAGAAAAATAAAGCAATGCAGCGTTTCCCTACTCCTAGGGGAGGTGATGCGTTGGTTCCTTACTGTTAGAGAAGTTGATGCGTCATTTCCTTACTACTGCGTGGGAGAGGTCATGTGATGATTCCTTACTGTCCAGGGAGGTGGTGTGTTGGATCCTTACTGGAAGGGGAGTTGATGTGTCGATCGCAGGACACGCGGCCTCGGTTCCTCACTTCTGGGCAATGTCGATTAACAAATCAGTGCCCAGATATGATGAGTTGAAAATCTGAATGCGCTGTGTTCATTCCACAGCTGCAAAGCAGGTGCTGCATTTGGGTTGGAGCAGTGCATCTCTGACTTCAGTGATGCGGTGCTCGAAACCCATGCTGCGGTGCTTCTTCTGACGTGTTGCCATGGAAAGCTCCAGACTGTGGTGAAAACCGTGGACAATACACTGATCGGGAACAGCTGCGGCCCCTGGGCTCAACTCGCAGAGGGAGAACTACGGTCCGTCCCCTCCCAAAGGAACAGCAGCGTAGTAGCTCGAAGACGAAGAGGCACAGCAGCGGCCTAGCTCGCAAAGGTAGAGAGCTGCGAGCAGACGCAGTGGCTTCTAAAAGCATTGCTGCGAAGTGGTCAAGTTGGGCAGAGGGAGCGTGAAGGGGGTATCACGCAGAGAGTGACCTGCAGTATATTTCCAGTCTTGGCTTCACAGATACAACTGCAGCCCTGAGAAGTCCCACCGGAATAGCTGCGAGCCCACCAGTGGTTCGCAAAGGGACACAGACTGACCTACGGTATGTTCTCAGAATTGCCTCGGACAGGTGCGAGCTGACAGACTCAATCACAAAATGGCTTTTCAATGCTCATTTAGTGTGACTTATCAACAGTTCGCACCCAGTCTCGCAAAGGGACACCTGTGCCCCACAGCAGCGTACTAGCTTGCAAACGTAGAGAGGTGGAAGTCGACTAATGGGCTTCTAAAGTCATAACCGCAACCTAGTGATATAAGGCGAGGCAGCGTGAAAGGCATGTCTCACACAGATGCCAGTGTTGCCTGGCTGAGGTAAAACTGCAGACCCGATGGCTTCTACAAGGAGACATGCGAGCTGATAGAGTAAATCACAAAATGGCTGCCAACACTTCCTGGTTTCAACAGTTCACAGCCAATGAGCCGCACGCTCATGCTTGTAACCCCTCAGCCAATCACATGTCAGAATTCTCAAATTTCGACATCTGTAAAATGTGATATTTCTCAAAAACGACTGAATGGATTTACACCATTTAAACAAAAGCGTGCGTTCTGGACCATCACCTTTCTCCCTACCAAATTTGGCGTAATTCTGTTCAGCATTTTCACCTGTAGTCTTCTGTAAAGTTTCGTATGGAAATTCCATTGAGAAAACACATTTTAGGACCCTCTTTTCTCAGCCCCTCCTAAACCATTCACCCCCAAACTTTCAATATAGGAGCTAATCAAAAAAAGAGAAACTTTTTGGATAATTTCATAAAGATTAGTCAATCGACGCCAAAGTTACAAGCACATAGAAGACTCCAGGAGGGGGGCCGTGCAACCCCCCTCCCAACATAATTGAAGCCCCGGGGATGCACGGACCCCGGCGGACCCCCGCAACCCCTGTGGGCCCCTGCTATTATTTTTTAAGAAATAGCCCCGCAACATAGCCCACCTAAGGGCCTCATTAAAATAAAACGAGAGAAGCCGTGACCCCAGCGTGAATATTTATCGATTTAAAAAAAAAAAAATTAAATGATTTTTTGGGCCCTGGATGTCCTCCTGGGACCCCCTGAGCAGACCTAGTGGGTTAGGGTTTTTCTATCCTGCCCCCTTCTCTTGTTTTATACCTCTGTTTCTCCGTTTTCAGGTGACTCGCTTCTACCGAGCCACAAGATGGCTGCCGATACTTCCTGGTTTGGAGTGCTAGCAGCCAATCACGAGTGAAGCTCGCACACGCGACTTAGGCTCCGCCCAGATATCGAAACTTTTATTTTACTAATTTCTCAGCAACTACTGAACAGATTTACACCATTTTAAAAAAGGTCGCTTTCTGACCCAAGCACTAATTTTCTGCCCAATCTGGAGTAATTCCGTTCAGTAGTTTCGGCTGTAGCCCTGCACACAGTTTCCCAAGGGAAATTGATGTTTTGACTCTTATTTTTGAATTTCTCAAAAACTACTGAACGGATTTACACCCTTTAAAAAAAAGTTTGCTTTCTGAACCTATCTCTACCTTTCTGCAAAATTTGGGGTAATTCCGTTCATCAGTTCGAGCTGTAGCTCGTCGCAAAATTTCCTATTGAAATTAACATAGAGAAAATGAGTTTTGGGACCCCCCTTTTTTCTCAGCCACCGCTTGACGAATCACCCCCAAACTTTCAAGATAGGAGCTGACCTGGATAGACTTTGTTTTTGTAGAATTTCAGGAAGATTCGTCGAACGACACCAAAGTTCTTAGCAAATCAAAAAATGCTTTTCCTATGGAAACTAGGTTCTAACTATAACTATCTACTGGCGCCTGCCAGTAGGTAATTATATATATATATTTATATATACATAGATGCAGAGTTAATATATTAGTATTTCTCTCCTAATATTCCAGCCAACAACAATATAGGCTTTATTCTTTCGACTAAGTAGTTATCACCTTCAAAATATTACTCATTTGAACATATAATGCAATTTGTGCAATCTGTCTAGCAGAAATCTCTTACCTTTATGGTCAAATATCTTCCTCTTTTCAATGTTTTAATACTAGGAGACCTTACGGGAGAGTCTGAAGATACTGGGTTGGAGGTGTAAGAAAAAGAAAGGAAGGAATTTGAGAAAGCAGACACCTATAAATTAACAATTACCACTAGACTCACAGATCATTGAATGCAGTGACTTTTTATGGCCTAAAATACCCTTGTGGCACCTTGTGTGTTAAGGAGGAGCCACCAAATTCATTTATAGGTTATTGCCATGTCAAACCATAGGTATAATGGTGTGTCAAACTAATTGCATAATTAATTTTCAGCATGTTATGCGCAACAAGGCTAGGAATGAGCCAAATATATGTTCTATTACCTGATATTGCCATTGTGGTACATGGTTGTTTAATAATCTTTTAAATTACTGGTCTATTTATGAAACTTGAACACGCCTAAGGAACCTTCTGGAGGCAATTCTGGCATGTGCAAGATTATCACCCTACCTTACTAGCCTTTTTAAGGTGATTCATCAGATAAAAAACTATTCATCAATGTTTTTGAAAGCCTGTCAAAGCCGCCCTTTCGTGAATGATTTCCCAACTGCTTTCATACAGTAATTCTTACATGTGACTGATTCTTCCCTATGCCTGCCTTGCTTTGAGCAATGATTGTGGCATTAAACAGCAGTGCTGAAGAGCTCCTATGCCACACATGACACTTCCAGGCCTGTTTGGATTTGAAACCATTTGCAATTTGACTTATTAGAAAACAATCCTAGCTATGTGTAAAGTAGTTACTGATTGGATTTGAACATAAGAACTTTAGTATCAATTGAATTATGCATGCCCCTTTTGGTACAAGTACATTAGGATATACCATTGCGAGCAGATTTGTGACTGTTATTTAATGGTGGGTGATACCGTTCTTTAGTCTAAGAATGTTAAAATGTGCACTAAATTCCCGATCATGTCTGGTTATTTTTCTGTGATCTCAAAAAGTAATGTCAGAAATGGAGTGTCTAGTTGGCAGTGGTTTGCTCCCTGACCAATTAGGGACCCTCACTCTAGTCAAGGTAAGGGAGTCACACAGCTTAAAAAAACCTGCTCACCCTCGTGGTAGCTTGGAACAAACAGGTAATTTTATCTCAGGGGCAATGTGTAAAGCATTTGTACAAACACATACAGTAAAAGAAATTACAAAATGAGTCCACACCAGTTTAGAAAAATAAACAAAATGTATCTGAATAAAACATGACACAGATGCAACATACACAAGTAAAGGTATCACTTTTAAAAGGTTAGAAATGGTTCAGTTCATAGGAATCTATAGATGGTCAGTTTTAGCACAAAGTACCTGAGAGGTGTCAAAATCAAATACTAAAACAGATGCCAGAAAAATAAAGCAATGCGGCGTTTCCCTACTCCTAGGGGAGGTGATGCGTTGGTTCCTTACTGTTAGAGAAGTTGATGCGTCATTTCCTTACTGCTGCGTGGCAGAGGTCATGTGATGATTCCTTACTGTCCAGGGAGGTGGTGTGTTGGATCCTTACTGGAAAGGGAGTTGATGTGTCGATCGCAGGACACGCGGCCTCGGTTTCTCACTTCTGGGCAATGTCGATGAACAAATCAGTGCCCAGATATGATGAGTTGAAAATCTGAATGCGCTGTGTCCATCCCACAGCTGTAAAGCAGGCGCTGCAGTTGCGTTGGAGCAGTGCATCACTGACTTCCGTGATGCGGTGCTCGAAAGCCATGCTGCGGTGGTTCTTCTGACGTGTTGCCATGGAAAGCTGCAAACTGTGGTGAAAACCGTGGACAATCCACTGATCGGGAACCACACTGCGGTGCTGGCAGCAGTGTTGTCTCAAAGTTTGTAGCAATGTGTTAATATAAACAGATTCTGGGAGTCAATGCGTGCATTTTCTCTTCAGATTCTACTTCCAAGGGACCAGGAACTGGATCTGGCACCACTTGGCAAGTCGGGGCTCTCAGCAGAAGAGCCCAGGCACTGGTAGGTGATGTCTTTGATGGTCCTGAGACCTCTCAACAGGAGGCAAGCATGCACAAGCCCTTGCAGAATATTGGAAAATTAATGTTGAAAGCAAAGTCGAGTGGGAGAGGAGCACGAGCAAAATATACCCACGGCCAGTCTGGCAGGGACAGCAAGCTCTCCTGACTGCATTCCTAGTTTCAGTGGCCCCTGGCGGTGCTCGGCGAGGCAGCAGGGATGTGACATGTGGTTGCCCTGTAAGGCTGCGTGCCGAGGCGCTGGTTCCTGGAACTGGATCTACTAGTCTAGCTGTGGCAGTGAGTGCGCCACACTATGCATTGGGGAAATTGCAGTCCATTGACAAGGAGGCATGAGTTTGGGTTCATTCTTTCACTCCTTGCGCAGCTGCTGTATACCCCTCCCCAGGACTGGAGGACTGGCTCACGCTTAAGGAGGGCACAGACTCAGGCTGTTTGACCCGGGCAGCCCGAGGGAGGTGTATCGTTTAAAAGTGTCTGAAAGTCCCTCTCAGAATCGACTTTTAGGGGGCGCAGGGTCATTGTGGTCCACAGTGGCCTGGGTGGCACAAGTGTTGAGCCCACCACCCCTGATCTGGTGGTGGGAGATGGGGTTGGGATACCCATGTCCGTGTCACTGTATGCCTCGCATGTCTTTACCAACAATGCATTTACAGCTAAATTTTTGCTGTAAAGGCTTGCGTGGTAAAGCTATATGCGGAAACCTTTAACACGCACATGATTTTATAAGTGTGCTTTTACAATGAATTTCGTTGTAAAGGCATGCGTGGTAAATGCATGTTCAGCATAAAAATATACGTGGTAAAGGTTTGCGATTTAATGGCAGTAGCGTTGTAACGCATGTGTTTTAAAGGCATGCGTTACAACGGAATGCAATATAACGTCATACATCCCAGGCAGAGTAACAATTCCTCTTAAAGCATCCAGCTCTTCTTTCTGGCAGAATGTCCTTTAGTCCAGAAGTGTTCTGAAGTTAGGGTGTCCCAGCTCCAGTTTCTGCCTTTGCAGTAGGCAAACTTTAAAGGAAAGTCTTTGTAGTGTACAAGACCCTAGCTTTTCCTGACCTGGCTCCAGGAACACTATGGGTGGGTGGAGACAGCTTTGTGTGAGGACAGGCACAGCCCTAACCAAGTGTCATTGACAACTCCTCTGACCACTTAATCTCAGGAAGGCCCATCAGCCTGGTGATGGTCAATGAGGATATGCAAGGCACACCTCAGCTCGCTTTGTGTGACTGTCTAGAGTGAAAGTACAAGAGCCCATCTGTCATCCTAACTAAGACATGGATTCGACAGGTAGGCAGAGGCTTAGGATGGTAAAGCAAGAAAATGCCCAATTTTTAAAAGGGGCATCTTCAAACACCAACTACAACAAAAGATGTATTATTAAATTGTGAGTTCAGTGACACCAAAGTCCAAATCTCTATCTACTCCCAATGGGAAGTTACACGTAAAAGATATTTCAAGGCAATCTACTATTTGCCACTAATGTTCCCACAACTCCCTTGAAGGGATCCAAAAAAATCCCCTTAAGTTTGCTTTCAAGTCTTTTCAGTTTTGTTGACTGCCTATAGTCCAGTGTGCCTTGTACGGCACCACTTGCTACAACTTTTGACATTTATCCTGTGTAAAGATATTTTCACATTTTGTCCACTTCTTTTCAAAATTACCAGCTGAATGTGCTTTTTTATACTCAACTGGATATTAAATTACCCAACCATTTCCTGTGGCGTGCTCCAGTCCCCAACCCATGGAAATGTTTTTCTTACTATATTCAACCTACTGTTTCTACAATGTGTTAGGTCAAACAAATTGACAGCAACATTTTTTATTAGGAAATAATATCTTAGTAAAAAATATCATAGAAAAATCATTGTGGTTTTATAATGTCAACTAATGTAAAACAGTTTTCATTTTAATCTGGACATAGTACCTGCACCAGAAACCTCTCTTTGTATTTTCAATAGAGGGCGCCAGAGCACCACCTCTTTGCCCCCAAGATAGAGAGTTCTGCACATGGTCCTTCTACTGGACATTGCATCTACAAATATTCTTAGAAGGTTTAAACTTAGTGACAGTGATCTACATATTTTGGCAGGTTAGGTTGTTTTAGGATTCATGCCTGATGGGACATTGCATTCCTGAAGCAAGTGCGAAGACAGGCACGCGTGTTTGGACTGGATTACAAAGAAGGTAAATGTTGTGTCTTCACATACATGAACAATTCAGGAATGAAAAAAAGATTCCAAGACCTAAAACATCATGTGAAGGAGCAATAACCAAAATGCAGGCTTGACTCATTGGCTCTGATGGAAGTCCAGCTCCTACACTTGAGGTAAAACAGGGAGAGGAGACTGTGAGAAGTATGACCAGTATTTAACCCCTTCGCTGCTGCGGACATTCCGCTGCAGCGCTGGGGGGGGCAGGGGGGCAGCGCGGTGGGCCTGTGCTCATGACGGAGCCGCTCCGTCATGAGCCACAGTTGAGCTGTGCTCATGACGGAACGGTTCCGTCATGACTCCGCCCATTTGCGTTGTCGCCCCGCACAGGCGGGGAAACAGCGCCGCGCAGGCGGAGCGGCCGCCAACAGGATTGTCATGACGGAACCGTTCCGTCATGAGCACACGCCAACCGTGGCTCATGACGGAACGGTTCCGTCATGAGCGGGGAAGGGGTTAAGGTATTCAGGGCATGGGAGGTTGATGTGTCACATGGCCCATAGGGACATTGTCGTTTTCACTAAGTTAGCATGAGCACGCTGCAGCTTGCCTGCTGCTTTGTACACTTTACTACACGTCTTTATTTTTGCAATACTTTTTAATGGCTGCTTTCACATTAGAACTCATCACTGTGTTCACTCTCTGCATGTTCCTGGGATTGACTGAACATTATGTGCAAGGTCGAACAACAATGCCCCTTGTTATTTTGTCCTGGTTGGGCCTTAGCCCTTAGACAAAACATACCGATGCGGACAACGCACTTTGGTTTTTAGTGGGACACACAAATAGGTAACACACATTTGGAGAGGTACCTTTCCAGGGAGAAGAGCGAGACAGCACCTATGATGTGGCTCTACCATCTATAGGCTAAGGTATGGAGTCTGCTGATAAAGCCCAGAGATCTTCTATTATATAATAATACTTCTTCTTAACAAGAGGAGGGAGGCTAGGCACTATAGACCTTTCTCCATTGTCTTTTTATAATGACATCTCCCTTCGTGATATATGGTCTGGCTGCTATGCTGACTGTATTAGTACTATGCATATTTCTGCTTGTTGTGGCATGTATACTGCATGTTAGGGCACGTTAGTTAAAATAAATATTTTAAACTGTTTCGTGTCTCTGTCAGATCTTATTGTAGACAAGTACAAGAGTGTGAGCGAAAGGGAGTGTCTTGTTACAGCGATTCCTGAGAGAACAGGAAGTGTTGTGTTCTGGGGTGTCTGAGACACTATAGGTAGTTGGTCCTGGGCTGGTGGGTAGTACGGTGGTAGGACTCCTCAGACCCTAAACACAAAGGTCCCATATTCCTGCGGATAGTTCTGTGTCTGTGCAGAATCCCTGCACCAGTTGCTATAATTATGCATAATTACAAAGCATACTTGGATATTGATATTTCAAAGGTAATATGAGGGACCCATTAAGAGTATGGTGGGAGGCCTGCCATCCATCCGGGTAGCAGAACTAATTTAGCGGCAGTGGTAATCACATCCACAACCTTGGCTCGTCCACCGCGCATCCTCTTTAGGGGGGTCATTTGTATTTTCTGTTCAGGGCTGCCAGAGCTTCACGTTTATTTCCTGGAAGGATTCTTGCATGTCTTGAATCTTCCTTCATGGTGGATCTGCGCTCACTTGCAAATGGATAGCTAGGGGGGTGCATCCAGGATCCCATAACTCCCAGTGAAAAAGCATCTCATCTTGATCCTTTCTTTCATACGCAGCACAGTAACAATGTCTCTGAAATCTCCCTCCACAGTCGTGAACTCTGATTTCTCAGTCAAAGTATTGTGCCTGCTGCAGCTCCTCCGGCCATTGCAGCTCGTTGCATGGCCTGCAAGGGCGCAGTGAGTTTAAATCCATCCTCAGTGCTAAGCCTGACTTTAATCCTCTGTATTTCTTTCATATTCCCTCTGCAATAGTGTCTTGTAAGCCTGATGAAAAGCACGGAGTGTGCTAGGTGGGTGAATTACAGGCCTGTATCAAACATGGCCTTAAACTGTGTAATTACCTCCTGGATAAAGACTGCAGTGCACTGTTTCTGAAACCCTGCGAGTCCTCTCCCTCATTTTACTAATGTACAGAATAGGATAGACCCGTGCTCGGGTTGTGGAAGAGGTGGCTAACTCTACCACTAAAGCTTTGGGACTTATCTCTGATCCGCTAGATGCCCAGAGAACTGCCACATTGCAACATAGAATGCCTCTGGTAATTGTACTGGCTGCAAAGGGTGCTGTCTGTGCCTCCGTCACTGCTGAACCCCCAATACCCCCTCAGTGTCCATGGACAAACAGAACCAGATTTAAGGAGCTAAAACAAATAAATGATTGGTTCCCAATTGAAACGTGTTTAAGGGAGCTTACAGTAATGTCTTGGGTGCTTTGAGCCCCACAATGCCTTTGGTAATAACAGGCGTATCTACTGATTATTGTGAGTGGTGTAGCAATTAATCGGCTGAACTCAAAGCGGCCACGTGCATGCTTTATTCGAACCGTAGGAAAGCTTACCCTCCAGCGGCACATCGAGCCAGCGAGGTAAACTTCAAGAATGTATTGCTAGCAAAAACTAAGCAGGTAGAAAGTTACAGCGGTGCTCATATCACACAAGCTGCCAGTGCGTTTAATGAACTCTTTTGGGTTGCTAGTGAGTTCACAGACCGGAAACAAGCTCGAGTAGGGTGACCAACCGTCCGTAAATTTCACGGACAGTCCGTAATTTCGGCCGTCTGTCTGTTGTCCGTGAAGGATTCTTTAACGGACACCATTTGTCCGTCATTTTAACCGGGCACCAATCGCACCACCCTAAGCCGGCACAGCTGCCACCCACCTCCCTGCTTGACTCGATGCTGTTGAGGTCGGGTGTAACAGACTCCGATGCAGCACCAACGCTCAGATCCCCAGCAGCATCGGAGAGGCACAGCGGGATGGCAACCCTCACACCTTCAGCCCTTGATGAGCTGCTAAGAGGTGCTTGAAGGTGACTGAGAGGGAAGGGCTGTAGCTTCAGGAGCAGGGGCATCTATTCAGATGCAAACAGCCCTGAATGCAGCATATCTCTGCAATTTAGAGGGGCCTCACACAATCCCTTTCTGCCCAGGGCTCCACACATCCTAGAACCGGCCCTGATTACTCCGAGGCAGCAGTGGTTCTTGTCGTGTCCCCAGGAAAGACAAAGGACACAGGTAGGAGTTGTTTCTTGTTTCTTTATTGGTGTCTAGGGATGAGCTCCTTGTGCCCATGTCCACACTCATTCCCTCTCATCCCCTTTCTGCCCGTCCCCACCCCCTTGACCGGATGTGGTGTCCGGTTGCCCTCGGGTCCCCAGTGTCCAGCTGCAGGGTCCTAGTGCCCTGTCCCCAGGTCACTACATCTCCCCCTTGTGTCACAGAAATGACGAGAAAGTGACACTATACAGATGTATAGGTAGGTGGTGGATGCATGTCTGTCGTGGCATAGTTCAGTATGTTTCCCAGAACTACATTTCCTCTATTAGTCTCTTTGGGCGTCGGCATGTTCGTCTTGGGCCAGCCTCTGTCTGTTGCTCTTCCTCTAGTCCCTCTCTGTTTCTTGTTTCTTCCTTGTGGTGCTCCTGCTTTCCTTTTTCTGCTGTCTCTGTGTCATCTTCTTCTTTTCCTTCCTCCTGTAATCCTTTGAAGTGGGAGCTGTTTCTTGTTGTCCTCTGATGCTCTGACTCCGCTGTGATCATTGGGCCCTTCACTCTTGTTACTGTTAGCGGGTCTTTGGAGAATGTGCTGTCTGATTTTCTTTGCTGTCGTTGACGTACAACCACCGTGTCGCCTTCCTGTATGTTTGACGGGATGGCGTGTCGCTTTGCGTCTGCATATCTCTTCATTTTTTGTTTTGCCTCTCTGTCTCAATGTGCAATGCTGCTGTGATCAGGTGGCGCTGTCGCTTCTATTTGCGGTAGCCGCGTCCGACTCGTTCTTCCCAGTACTAGCTCTGCTGGGCACTTTCCTGTGGAGTTGTGGGGTGTGTTTCTGTAATCACGTAGTACTTGGCACAGCGCTTGACTAAGTGATATATGAGCTAGTTTTGCCCTTTGAACTGCCTTTTTGATAGTCCCCATGAATCTCTCCACTATTCCATTTGCTTGAGGCCATAGCGGTGTTATTTTCCTGTGGTTTATCCCTAGATAGACCATGAATCGGCGGAACTCTTCTCCTGAAAATGGAGGGCCATTGTCTGTTTTTAGTGTTTCTGGTGAGCCCCATGCTGCAAAGATGTCATCCAATATCAGTAGTGTTGCTGTTGCTGATGTCGATGAGACCTGTCGTATTATCGGGAACCGTGAATATTCGTCAAAGATCACAAGCAGGTAGTTGCATGTGTCTAGGGGTCCAAAGAAATCAGCCGCTAATGTTGTCCATACCGCTTTTTGAAGATCCGACGTTTGTAGTGGCTCATGCTTAGTCGGTGGTCCTATCACTTGACAGAGGTGGCATGTCGCTATAGTTTCTTCTACCATGCGATCCAAGCCAGGGAACCACACTTTCTCTCTTAGTAGTTTCTTGGTGGCTACCACGCCTCGGTGTGACTCATGGGCCACGTTGACCAGTTGCCTCCGGAGTGAGCTTGGTATTACAATTCTCGTCCCTCTCATCATTATCCCCGTGTCTGTTTTGGACAGTTCTTCATGGATCTTCTTGAGAGCCAGCACTTCTTCTTTGCAAACTCCTGCTTCCCAGGTGCAGTTGTTGTTGACGTTCCTCCATCTCCGCTTTCTCGTGATGTCCATAGCTGTTTGCAGCGTGGCATCGCCCTTGCTCTCTTTTGCCAGCTCTAGTAGTGTTATCGGCGTTGGGGTGTTTTGTTTCAGTACGAAGTTGAGGTACTCTTTGGCCATCGACTTCGTCTCATGGACCTTTGGCAACGGGTGTCTCGACATGTAATCTGCCGGATTGTGTTCTTTCCCTGGCATGTGCACAATCGTGAAATCATAGTCCATCAGTCTTATGCCCCAGCGTTCAATCCGGGGTGGCATTTTCGCTGATGGGCTGCCGTAGATCGTCACTAGCGCCTGATGATCAGTTATTATTGTAAATGATTTGGTAGTGTTCACATGCCCATACCACTGCTAAGCTCTCCTTCTCCGGTTGCGAGTATGCTCTTTCAATGTCTGTTAAACTCTTACTCGCATACGCAACAATTTTCCTCTGTGAGTCTCTCCCTGGCAAATGCTGCGCTAGAATTGCTCCTAGTCCTACTGGGCTGGCATTGACAGTCAGTTCAGTGCATAGTAGTGGGTCAAAGTAGGCCAGGTGTTCCACTGACATCACTGCTTTTCTTATTTCTTCAAATGCCTTGTGACATTCCTGGGACCAGATGATCTTCTGCCCTTGTTTAGTCAGTTCTCTTAGTGGTGTGCTTACTGTGGTGCAATCCTGTATGTACCGCGCACAATAGCTAGCGAGGCCCAGGAATGATCTTATTTCCGCAACATCTGTCGGAGGTGTTGCGTTCTTTAGTAATTCAACCTTGCTGGGATCTCGCCTCATCCCTTGTTTGGAGAAAATGTGCCCGAAGAACACTAGTTCCCCTCTCCCCAGCTCACATTTCTCTCCATTTAATGTTAGGCCTGCTTGCTCCAGTTGTGTGCACACTTGACGCAACGCTGCGTCATGCTCTTTGTCTATTTTTCCAAATACCAAGATGTCATCACTGTAGTTGAGGCTGTTTCGCACTGGCCTTATCACTTGACGTATTGCTTCCTGAAATATCTCTGCTGCCGATGAGATTCCGAAGCTTAGCCTCTTATATCTGAACAGGCCCAGATACGTGGAGAATGTTGTGATGTACCTGGACTGGTGATCTAGTTCTAGCTGATGGTATCCTTTGCACAGGTCCAGCTTCGAGAACCGGCACGCTCCAGTGAGGCAGCTTATCATGTCATTTAGGTGTGGCCCCGGGTGATTGCTGTATTTGAGATCCTCATGTCCACGCAGATGCGGATCTTTGAGGTGTTTTTCTTGGGAACTGCCACTATCGGAGACACCCATGTCGTTGGTCCTTACGCTGGTTAGATTATGTCTTGCGCCAGTAGACTTGTTATTTCCTCTTCAACTTGTGGTTGGAGATGTATTAGTACTCGTCTATGATGCTGAGCTACCGGTTTGATCGCTTCATTGATGTGCAATGTTATTTGTTTCCCTTTCAACTTGCCAAGACCTTTTAGTATGGCTGGGTATTCTTGTAGGATGTTGTTTGTTTCCGACATGTGGTATGTCATTGCTAGTAGCCCCATCACCTGTGCCGTCACATTGCTGAGCAGACATGGTGCTGGGATGTCTCCTTTGAGCACATGTATTTCCTCTTGGTAGAATCTGTCTTTGTATATCAATATTTCCGTGAATTTTCCCATGTTTTCTACTGGCCTTTTGGAACCCTAAGTGAACACATCCACTTTTGACGGTGATAGTTGTGGTTTCACTCTCATTTTCTGGTATTCTGACATGCACATGATGTTGCATACAAACTTAGCTTGGTGGCTTCCTACGCCGATGTCCACCGTGGCTGTCTTCTTTATTTGTTTTTTTTCCACCAGATGAATGTGTTCTGTCTCTTTCCCTTCTCTTGGTGCATCTGACATGAGATATAGTCTTGCTTCCGACACAGGAGCTGCCGTTTCTTCTGCTTCTTCGAAGGAGCTGCGATTTGCTGTTTCCATGTGTCGTGCGTACCTGTTACTTGTCATCCTTGGTCTCATTGTTCTGCCTCTTTCACTTCTGAATTGTCTTGTCATGCACGTGCTCGAAAAATGATTGTCCCTGTTGTACTTCCTGCACTTTTGGCCCATGGCAGGGCAGGCACTGACATGTGGAAATTCGAGGCTGCACCGGTAGCATGTTTGTTTGCACTTCTTTGGCACGGTCTGCGCCTGGAATTCCTTCTTTTTGAAGTTCCCAGTGACGCGATGTGCTACCGCTACTTTCTTCTCTTTTCCTAGCTCCATCTGCTTGGCGTGCTCTGTGGCCCTTGCTTCCGTGCGAGCCATGGTCAATATTTTTTCCAGCGTCGTTGGTTTCTTCAAGACGCGTGCTCTGAACTCCACCGATTGACAGCCTTCGATGATGCGCAGTTTTATTGCTTGCTCATTGTCAAATTTGTCAAACTCGCAGTATGTGACCAATTTTCTTAATCTCGTTGCAAAGTCATCTAGACTCTCTTCTCCTTGTTGGCACGCGGCGTTGAATGTGTATCTCTCGAAATCAACATTTCCTTGGGGGTCAAACTTCTGAGTGAGACACTTTATCACTCCTTTGTAGTCCGCCGTTTGATCAGCGGGGAATGTTAACAATAGATCCTCTATTTCATCCCCTGCAAGATTCAGAAGCAGGTGCAGCTGCTTGCTATCCGGGACATCCGTGGCGCTCATGTAGCACTCAAATTTCCTGATCCATCTCTCCCACCGGATGCCCGCTTGTGGCTCCGAGGCTGAACGGTAGAGGCCTGCAGAATATAGCTTGCGTGCTCGTCTTCACTTCATTGTCGCTCATTTTCCTTCTCCCTTGCTTCTTTATTTATTTATTTGTATTTTGTTTATTTGTTTCTTTTATTTGTCCTTTTATTTCCGCCGTATCCTGCTTAGTTTCGCTGTTCTTTCTCTTGTTTTGTGCCTTTTTCTCTCTTTTTTAGTTTTTTCTATTAATTCCAATGGCTGCCTGACCTCAAGATGGCCGCTGTGCTGTTCTTCGCTCTGATTGGCCCGCTTCGCCTGACTTCAAAATGGCCGCCGTAATCTCGCGATGCTTCTATCTTCTCCTGGTATGCCTGACCTTTCAAAATGGCCGCCGCGCTGTTCTTCTTTCTGATTGGCTTGTTTCGCCTGACTTAAAGATGGCTGCCGCTCTCGCGAGAGTTCATTCAAATCACGCGCGCTCTCTCATGCATTCCTCTTTATTACACGCTATGGTGCGGGCGCTTCTCGCTTCACAGGCGGGCGCTTTTATTATTTAAGTTGCTCTTCTCTTCAGCGCTTCTTACGCGTTACTTTTTCCACGGCCGGGGTGGGCTCCCACGCCGCTTTCTGCTTCACTGCTTCCTCAGACCATGGTGGGCTCCTGGCTTTCCTGATCGGGCAATCAGCGCGATGATCGTCGATCGTCGCTCTTCAGTCGTCCAGCGGACCAGGGTGGGCTCCTGGTTCGTCGCGCCTGCTTCGGGTCAGGAGGACGACAATTTTTTTTTCTCTTCCTTATGCTTCCTGTGGATCCCACCTTTGATCGCCAGTTGTCGTGTCCCCAGGAAAGACAAAGGACACAGGTAGGAGTTGTTTCTTGTTTCTTTATTGGTGTCTATGGATGAGCTCCTTGTGCCCACGTCCACACTCGCTCCCTCTCATCCCATTTCTGCCCTTCCTCACCCCCTTGACCGGATGTGGTGTCTGGTTGCCCTCGGGTCCCCATTGTTCAGCTGCAGGGTCCTAGTGCCCTGTCCCCAGGTCACTACAGTTCTCTTCACAGAGCTTAATTACTGTCACTAAATTGTAAGCAAACCTTGGTTCTTCAAACATGCAGTCTATAATGTAATAACATAAAGAAATGGCACAATCGCACCCACACTGATTAACAAAGTATGGAGGACAATCAGTTAAATCAGTTCTCTTGGAGTATCTCCTTTAAGTACTGTACATCACAGTGGGGGGTGGCTAAACTAACATTTTGGAAAGAGAGTCTGTCTTCTCGTTGTCTTGTCCAGGAGGGGGTGAGGAGCCCTACCCCACCCTGGCAGAGACCAAGATGATACTAGAATACTGCATACCCACCCCTGCGCCCACCCTGGTGGATCCTGTTCCCCCTCCTGTGATGGCTCCTACCCACCCCCCCCCGTGATGGCTCCTCTCCCCCCTGTGGTGCATCCTGTCTCCGCTCTGGGTGGCTTCTGTCCCAGTCCTGGAATGGCTCCTGCAGCGAGGGTGAAGTTCTTGATGGACCTCTTCTCGAAAAGGCTCAGCTCAAAATTAATATGAAAAGGTGGGCGAGTGAGTAAGTAAAGGGATGGGTGGATGGCTGGATGAATTAGTGAAAGGGTGAATGGATGAATGAAATATTGAATAGATGGATAATGAGAGAGGATGAGTGGTTTGATGAGTGAGTGGAAGGATGGATGAGAGAAAATATAAAGAGTGGATGGGTGGAAGGATAAGTGACTGGGTGGATGGATGAGTAAGTTAAAGGATGCCTGGATGGGTGAAATGGTAAATGGCTGGATGGATGAGTGAATGTCTGGATGGGTAGAATAGTGGATGGATAAGTGTACAGATGGATAGGGTGAAAGGGTGGATGGATGGATGAGTGAAAGGATGGATGAGTGAAATGATAGATGGAAGGATACATGATGGATAGGTTTGCAAATGGTTGAATATGTTTGGATATGGCTGGGCTTACTTATATACTATTGCGCGACCTCCTCTGATGTGTCTGTAAAACGTACCTATTGTCCTGAAATTTGACCTCCTGTCCTGAATTTGTGTCCTGAATTTTGACCCTTTGTCCTGAATTTTTACACTCACTGTCCTGAATTTGCACCAATGCCAGTTGGTCACCCTAAGCTCGAGACAAGAGCGTGAATGTTACTGTCTGTACAAGGAAACGGAACAGAGCAGTCGGATGCCAGAAATGTGAGAGCTCAGGACTAGGCCTGGGCGAAGCACTACGCTACGCTCGCGTAGTTTGCGAAGTTCGCGCTACTTTGCACTACGCGAACTGCACGTAGCACAGTGCGAACACGCGTAGCGTAGTGTTGCGTAGTGCTGCGGTCATTTTTTGCTTGCTCGCGGTCCTCAACGTCAAGTTGGCGACCGCGAGCAAGCAAAATGACATCCCGGCGAGACTTTTTCCTTGTTCGCGATCAGCAACATCAAGTTGGCGATCGCGAGCATGGAAAATAAACCTCCCGGCGAGATTCCCAACGCGAGGAGGTCAGGTTTCTCATTGCGAGGGGTCGCGTATGCTCGCGACCGCTCGCGATGAGAAACTACCAGTTCGCGTTGAGAAAGCTGCCGCTCAAGTAAAAATCTACTCGAGCAGCAGAAAACTACAGCTCGCACTGTGCAAGATGTCATTTTCAATGATTGCACAGTGCCGGTTGCTTGTCCGCACTGTGCAATCATTGAAA
This sequence comes from Triturus cristatus, assembly GCF_964204655.1. NCBI lineage: Eukaryota > Metazoa > Chordata > Amphibia > Caudata > Salamandridae > Triturus > Triturus cristatus. The sequence goes on along the minus strand of NC_140582.1, from coordinate 1,195,948,209 downwards.
ACAACATCTTGCACAGTGCGAACACGCTACTACGCAGTTCGCGAAGTGCTACGCGTAGCTCGCGTAGTGCGAACTTCACTTTGCGTAGCTTCGCGAAGTGCTACTTCGCGAACTACGCCCACCCTTACTCAGGACGCGATTGGACGCCAGCCGAGTCTGACCCGCTCTCAAAGCATCCCGTCAGCCTCATCAAGCGCACGAGCTGCCTTTACTGTCCCCCGCTGAAGTTGTGGTCATCGTGTTTGTTCCCGCTGACTGCACCGAGTGGAGTGGCAGACAGGCGCGGAGAGCTTCGCGCTGGGCCCCGCCCGGGACCCACCCGGCCCCACCCGGGAGGGTCGTGGGGATACTGGCGCTGGGGCGAGTGCCCAGCCTAGCGGATTTCCGGAGTATTGCAGCAACTGAGGTAAGAAGGAGTCCGGGAGGAGACGTCACTGGAGGTGAAGCACTTTATTGACTTGCTGATCTCTCAACAGACTCTCATGCAGCCGTGCGGTCTACATAGCTGCCAAGGTTTCAGACTGCTATGTGTGACATTTTCATAATTTCAGTGCAATTATGAGTGACATTTCAACGACTATGAGTGACACTTTCTCTTGAGCAAAATCAAGCAATGAAGAGGAGGGAAACATATAAATATGAGAACTAACACCCGTTTGAGCAACGAGAAACTCTAGGAACATCTCTTACGACTGCTGCAAATCTACAGAAACGGAAGGGTCCTTAGCAGGACACAAAATGTAGCATATGGTTGAGTTTCAAGGTATTGGGCATGTTTTCAGAACTCAACGTTATAAGCAACGGCCTTTAACTTTAACTGACTGGGATGTGACCAGCTGCATGTAAGAATTGTACTTTTAAATTCAACTTCATACTCAAAATTATGAAGTCGCAGGTGTGACTGGAAAATAAATGTTATATAACTACTTCAGGGCTTGTATACTGGACCTCGTTAAATATAGCCCACCCGCTTTTATTTTCCTTCGTTTGATTGTGATTTCTTGCGCGGTTGGAATACCGTAGGAAAGTTTTGAGGTTACCTACAGTGTCAACTCACACTGGTAGGCCCACTCTGCAACAGACTAATCCCTCACGTTGGGTTAGTGGCCATTGTTCCCCATTTTTCCACACAATGGATGGAGAATTAGGGATTAGTTATGGCGAGGATGCAGTCACTGACATCCTTAAAACACCGTCACTCCTAGGAGCAGACGGAACAACAGCAAGCGTGTCCCACTCGGATGACTGGTCTAACTTAGTATCCCTCAAAAAAGAATGGCTCAGAATAACGATGCACGGAGCTGGTATGACTGAGTATTTGAGGGCTAACATTGCCCCCAATGGACTGATCGTTAATATCTTCCCCAGATTATTTCTGGAGGATCCTCCATTCAAGAAGGATTGGTCCTCAGTCTCTTGGAAATGTACCCGTGATCTCCTAGTCCTTATAATCAACACTGCCAAAAGACTCGCTGATGCTTTGTTATTACGGATACAAGCCGCTGAGTCTACTATGAAATCGTCAGTACCCAACAGCACCTTCAAAACCAAGTTGGCTGAGATTAACTCAGAAATAACGGAGAATAGAGAGTATCTTCTCAAACAGAAGATAGCGAAGCTACAGAAGGACATCTCAAGATTTGACAAAGAAAAGATCTTCCCCTACCTGAAACCAGATTTCACACCCAATAGGAATAATTATTCCAGCGACGAGGAATCGAGTAACAATAGCAGGAGGGACTCCAATAATAGCAACTCGAGCTCTGGCAGTTGGGACACCCCGAACCAGAGAAGAAAAAACAACCGAACCTTCTATAATCGAGGGGAATCAATGTTCCCCGGTCCACCACAAACTCAATTTTGGCAATATCCTATGTTTCCCCCGTGCCCTCCCCAATTCTATCCAGGAGCCAACCCCCAACCTTTTTTAGGCAGAGGCTGGGGCAGAGGAAGAGGGCGAAGGCGAGGAACACAGCATGTCCAGTGGCAGGACCAAGTCCAGCCCCCGATGGAGACCCGGAGCCAACGCAGGGGCAGAAGGACCTAGTCATCAACCTTTCTGAAAGACCACTCAACAACGTTGAACTGCGAGTGATTCGTAAAGGATTGGGTTTTGTACCCACACCAAGGATAGACAAATTCAGGGAAGCATGCGAACTGCATAGTTTCTTTAGAAAGATCCGCTTAAAAGCCTTTTTTCATAACGAATCTTCTATAGATACAGATAACACAGATTCTGGGCTACATAATCCATCAACCTTTACCCCCAGCGCTGGCATGGTTCCCCCAGAAGTCCTAACCTTTGAAAAAGCGATACTCAAAGATCTAGCCGTGACACGAGACAGGTCTAACACTTTCTATACCCTCTCAAAAGAGGAAATGAATGCAGCCAGGGCTCTGGCTGACGACCACTCAATCACAATTAAACAAGCAGACAAGGGTGGGGCTACAGTCATCCAGTCCACCCTCGACTATGAGAGAGAGTGTCGGAGACAACTAGGTGATCGGAAATACTACACACCTATAACATTAGACCCCACTCCTAGGTTGAAGAACGCTATCAATAGCCTTACCCTGGAGGCAGAGACTAATGGGTGGATCACAAAGAAAGAGGCTGATTACCTCAATACACGTAATCCCGTAACACCTTACTTTTACACTCTGCCCAAAGTCCATAAAGGAACTTTTCCGACCCCAGGCAGGCCCATTGTGTCCGGGATCGGCTCCGTTCTAGAGCCACTGTCCAGATTTGTGGATCACTTTTTACAACCCCTGGTCCAAAGAATACCGTCCTATATCAAAGATACCAGTGACATCCTAAGAACAATAGAAGGGTTTGAACCTAATGGGGAGATCAGCCTTCTGGTCACCTTAGACGTGGAGGCGTTATACACCAATATCCCACAACAAGCCACACTAACTGTGATCGAAGAGGCCCTTCGTAAGGAAGACTGGACATCACCCACTCCTGTGTCTTTCATCATGGACCTAGCATCCCTAGCATTAACGGAGAATTTCTTTGAATTCAGGAACGAGCTGTTCCACCAATGCCAAGGGACTTCTATGGGCAGTACATTTGCCCCTAGTCTAGCCTGCCTCTATATGGCAGCTTTCGAGGAAGAGGTCATTCAGAGCCCCACCAACCCCTTTGACGAGAATCTGATTATGTGGAGGCGTTTTATTGACGATGTCCTCATCCTTTGGAAGGGTTCATTGAGCAGATGTGAAGAGTTCTGTCGATGGATCAATATCCAGAATCCTTATTTAAAATTCACCAACCACATTTCCCCTTCCCACATTGCCTTCTTGGACCTAGACATCAGATTAGAGTCCGGGGCGTTGACAACTAGCCTCTATAAAAAACCAACAGACAGGAACAGCCTTCTGCTGTATAGTAGTCACCACCCCAAAGCGCTGAGGGACAACCTACCTTTCGGTCAGTTTCTCCGTGTGAGGAGAAATTGCAGCTCTGTGTCGGACTACAAAAAAGAGGCAGACATTCTGGCAAATAATTTAAAAGAGAGAGGGTACCCAACCGTTACTATCACAAAAGCCATGAAACGTGCTAGGAATAACCCCAGAGAGGTTTTACTTGAGACCAAGACCCGGGAACAAACCGATACCTTGACCTGTGTCACTTCGTTCACCCCGTCCTCCAATAACATGAAAAAAGTAATTAAAAAACATTGGGGTATTCTAGCTGCTGGTAACCTGTCTCTGCCCCAACCCAGGTTTGCTTTTAAAAGAACGCAAAATCTGAAAGATATTTTGATCCACACTAGACCTAAAAAAGTAGCGCAGAACCCCCAGGGCACTCTATGGGGGCTTCCACCAGTCACTGGACATTTCCCCTGTGGAAATTGCACATCCTGCAAACAGACGATGACTACCAAGGAATTGATCCTGTCCGACAGCCTAACCTGGACATTGGGACGTCATACAAATTGTAACTCTACGAATTGTATCTATCTGTTACAATGCCCTTGTACATTGAATTACATAGGGATGACGACACGGCCCATCAAGACACGTATTACAGAGCACAAAAGTAACATCAGATGCTTAAAGGAGACCACGAAACTGTACTGCCATTTTAAAAGTCTCCATCACACAGCAGACTCCTTAAGATGGGTCGTCCTTGAGTCACATCCAGGCATCACATCACAAGCCTTGTTTAGATTAGAACAAAGATGGGTACACAGATTGGCATCTGACACAAGAGGTCTGAATGATGACATACCATGGGGTACCTTGACACATTGAGATCCTGATGCATGCCCGAGTATAACCACCAGTTCTGTCCTCACGAGGGATATAAGGGATGGACTTAGATTCACAGTACTGACAGTGATCGGACATACCCTTTAACCCCTACAAGATATCACTGACATCCACTGACATTGCGAGTGTTCCCGTTATGCCTGTTTCAACACCAACTACCCATTCACATATATATATATGATTTCTGATTCATGGCATTATGCACACAATGCGTTGTTTTTCTGGCATAGACAGCGATACACAAAACGAGGACTTTATGAAGTTCATTATCACTCCCAAGAACCCCCTCCTTACCTCTTAGATGCACTAACACCATCTGTTGCCTACCGTAACACCCCATTCCAAGATGGCGCCCGTAGTCACTCCTCGCAGACGGGGTTGTTTTCGAACTAATTCGTCAGATCACAGACGCCCAATCAGAACTCGCTTACACCTTTCCGGATTGGTTCTTAACTGAACAGTGGGAATCAAACCACACTTCCCGGTTTCGGCGGAGCCGGGTAGGTTTTCAGACCACCCTTGGGCGACAGAACTGTAAGTAGTTACTTTCCGATTAAAATCGTTAGACTGAACGAGCAGAGATCCCCTCTGTTCCGGTGGACGGCTGACCTCGGCTGTTGCAGCGGACCGATCCTTAGACTACCTCGTGTTCTCTCTTGGGAGACGCTCGGGGCCGGGGGTCGGGTCGCTCCTCAGGCGGCGGTTTCCGGTTACCTTGGTGCCGGGGGACCTTGCTAACTTTGTCCTAACTATACCTAGCACCAGTGAGTGTGTTACTCGGACACACTTACCTGTGTGAGCCTCTTGCTTTACATTATTGTACTACTATCTACAGTAGGCTAACACGCCATCCCAAGAGGCTCGCCATGTACCGACTGGAGCGGCACTTTCTATAACGTTAGGTGAGCATTACTAGACCTCATAAGATTTTGAGTGGTTTGGATGTCTATCACTTGACACGTACCTGCACACTGCATCCACCTATGCATGATCACTCCTGTTTAGCGCAACTGCTTATATAGTGGACATGCATATGAGGAGTCCTTGGCTCCATACTACGAATTGTATATACATGACTAAGTGTGTTTTTAATGTACTGTGTTGGCCTGTTTTGCTTCCTCTCTCCTTTTCCTCTAGGCCAATCCATAACGGAAGTGTTTAGTTTTCCTGACACTTCCCTAGGGTAGTTTTTATCCAGACACCACTGTAAATAATTGTTTGCACACCCTCACAACTTTGTAGATAGTTCAATTTCACCGGTCCTGATGAATTGCCGCTGGATCCCCCTGACCTTGAGGCAAGAAACATGTTGACCATCTGAGTAGAGCAGAGTAGTCCCTGACCCATTGTGTCCAGACCACCGCCTCTCATTTCGTTTTTAATAGGGTGGTTTACTGACTGAATAAAATCCATTATTCAGACTAACCAACCCCGTTTTAAAACACACTCACTAACGTCTACACCTACCTGGCCCTCACTTGCACTCACCTTCGGCAAGGAACAAAAGATCTCCGCTAAAGAGCCCCATCTTTGGGTGCCCGTCGGGAATTGCAGCGCCGACCCGACGAGGAGCAAAACCCAGATGATGAAGCATGACACCTAGCTTGCTGGGTGTGTGAGGGTTTTAGTTCCACCATTGTGGGTTCCCCCATCCAACACATGCTAGTACACTCCCAGGCCAACTAGACATTGCTCCCCATTTTGTCTCGATCCCAAGGATGAGTGTATTCTTCACACTCCTATACAACTAGAGGAACTGTATACCCTTCTCATATAACTACTTCAGGGCTTGTATACTGGACCTCGTTAAATATAGCCCACCCGCTTTTATTTTCCTTCGTTTGATTGTGGAAAATAAATGTCTCCCCATCATCTGCTGAAAGTACTTTTCAAACGTTTTTCGAACGTTTTGACTCATGGAAAGGAAGCGCAGAGCGTTCATGTGCCTGCTGCTAAGAACGTGTACCACGCAGATCACAAAGTGCACATAATGTAAATAGGTCAGTGCGTTACTGTTTTTGTCAGAGAGACCCTATTGTTACTTGCAGTTAATGAGTTAAATTCCTAACATAGAGCAGTGAGCTATTAACTGTCATGTAAGAGCTGCATACAAACTGCAAGGTATAAATTAGAGCGTTATGTTTTTTCCCCCAGTCTTTGATTATCCTAATGCTGCAGAAAAAGAGTTCATTTGTATAATGATTAATTCTGGTTATACAAGAGAACGCCCAACCATGGTATTACGTTCTAAATTCAGTATGTGTTTCTCCAGAACAATCACTATTAAACGACAGTGCCCACTAGTATACTTGGCATGTGACTGCTACACCTTGCAGTCCTTTGTCTTAAGTAACATTCCCTTTACAGTGATTTACACACGTATGATTGATGGTCTCTGTGTAATATGTGTGATGTAAAGTGCTCTGACACCCTACACTGGTATTAGTGGTGATGTACATTTTCTGATACTTTATTATTTTGACATGTTTACTCATGCTAACAGACTGCAAGAGTTGTCCTTATCAGTAGCAATAGAGCATACAACTGCAGCAGTGAGAAAGGTGACCAGTCAACCTCTGCAAAGGGCCCTCCACTTCGCACCACCATGTCACATTTTTTAGGAACTTTTGATCCGTTTCAGCTGGAAACAATTTACTAGTTAAAATCGTCAGATTATGCAGCAGATTATGTATTATGTGACAAATATGGCAGATCCATAATCATGTGGAAAACGTTTGCAAACTAGGATATTTTACCATTCGTGTTTGAACTGCTCTTGTGGAAAGAGGGAGGAGAAGTGCTGATAACAGAAACTCCATGGCTGGGAGACAAATGGCTTGTGATTCCCCTGTTAAGGATATTTGGGACATTATGTGATTGGAAACGTATCCCACTTTGTGAATGTGTTTTAATGTCAATGACTTATAATAAACCTTATATAAACATATGTATCCATTGGTTAAATTGAATAACGTAATAAACTGTAACCGGTTAGTAAAATGGGAAACAAATACAAAAAATTTAGATATTTTGCTCTTTCTGCCACACCTCTCACTCCGCCCACTGACCCAATCCACGGGTTATTCCTGCCCTCCGATTCTCCACCCACAGTTCCCCTACTCCCCCACCCGCTTCGACCACTGACCTTTGCACGTTCCTCTAAGTGGTCCTGTTCACATCACAGTGGCGGTTAGTTAGTGAAGCATGCTCTCAAGGTGGCAGCATCGTACTTGCAAAAGGGTGATGGTGGTATCAAAATACGCAACACATCTGATTTATTCATATAGTTTATCGGGGTCTGAACGCTTACAGGAGTAAGATCAATGTAAGCGTTTTGAGCCAACTAAAATGTTTATTCCAGGGTGCTGCCCGAAAACACTATCAGCAGCTGGTCCGGGCACCCTCCTACAGACACGCACTGATAGGCTGGCTGCAGACTTGCCAAAGCCCGATCGGCTGCGAAGTCCTGGCTCCTGTTTCTGAGAAGCAGGCTGTTATGAGCGGGAGTGGTCGTGAACACAGACGAAGTGACGAAAGGGAACTGTCTTTCAATCTCAGGGGAGACCAAGGCTTGATGCCAAGCCGGTTCTGTGTAATATTTGGTATCCCCAAACAGCTGGTACCTGCTGGTGTCCAGGCATGGGCCTCCTCACTGATCTACAGAGCAGGAGGCGTCAGAGCGAGGTGCAGGTGAGTGGCCACTCTGTGGCCCTGGGAGACCTTACCTGAGCACCACCCCCGGGATGAGGCTGAGGGCTCTCTCAGCAATTAAATTACTGCATAACAAGTGGCAAGTGTTTCTTTATTGGGACACATACCACAGCTCACTCTGGTACTTACTTATGATGCAGGCACCGCAGCCCGGTGGGCTGGGGTCAATTCAGGCGAGGCTGACTGAAGCACACACACACAGCCTGCCCCGCGCAGGTTGTATTATTCCAAAAGTCACTGACACACAGTACTGGCCAGTGCAGGACACTCAGGACTCACTGGTCTGCGTCACCAGTCAGCCAGCCGTGGACACTGACAGCTCAGCAACGCTATAATGCGTGACTGATGCATTTCAGTGCCGTGATGCGGACCACCACACTGAAATGCATTAGACTAATGCCCTATGCGTGGTACTTGGCAGGACTGAGTCTAGGACCTACCTGGTCTCTATTAACTAGCTTTGGGGCATATCAACAACAACCGGCGATAATTATCGCTGAGCGCACTTAGCGCTAGGATAATTATCGCCGGCTAGTGACGATTTTTATCGCTGAGATAGCGTGCTATTAGCAACGCTTATCTCATCAGCGATAAAAATCCTAGCGCTAACTGGCTAACGTGAGATTATCGCTAGAAACCCAGCGATAATCTCACGTTAGCTAGTTGATAGGGACTCACAAACTTAGCCATGATATCCTCCTTCCATAGGATATCATGGCTAAGTCAGTCCTGAAGCAGGCATAAGGAAAATAGCGATAACAGGGGTTATCGCTACTGGGCGTTAGAAATCCCCACGCTAAAGCAAGGTTTCACGCGTTAGCGTGAACTTGCTGATTAGGCGATAAAATTATCGCCGCTTTTCGGCTGAAAACGGCCGCAAAAGTGGCGATAATTTTTTATCGCCTGCTTGTTGATATGCCCCATGGTTCTTTGACTCTGCTTATGGGAGACAAGGAAGTGCAAAATAGCCAAACAAAAAAATCATTGCATAAGATCGTACTTCTTCATGCTCCCTCATACAATTTATTTACAGCAGTCCTATACAGAGGCGGAAAAGGCGGTGTAATCACTGTGATTCATAACCTTTGTACAATGAGATCGGGCAGATTAAGGAGAGAGATACTGATGATTCGGAGTCGCAGGCAAACCAGGGTGGGAACCAACAAAGCAGTGTCCAGGCCAGCGGAGCTAGTAGAATCAACTTTCAGATTAAACCAATTGAGCCCGTCACCAGCTACCCTATCATCACCCATAGACCAAGGCTGTACAAATACTCACTTATCGAACTAAGGAACACATTATAATAGCTAACGAGGACTCATCACCCCTCCATTCCCTGGTTGGCAAACAAATGGTACATCCTGGGGTGATTGAAAATTGACACTTAGAGACTACTTCAAGGAAACCACAACAACAACTATGAAAAGTAGAGCAGCTCCCCCTGTAGCACAACCTAACACAACCTAACACGAGCCCCCAACGATAACAAAAACTACACACTTACAGTCTGTGCCATGGTGCATGTTCCTCTGCCCCCACAAGATGACCATGCATCTCTCGTGAGCACAACAAAAGCAGACAGACCAGAGAAACAGTTACACAGGTTGAATATGAGGTGGAGCAACAGTCATTTTACTAGGCCATGCCGTACTCCACATAATTTATCTCAGATTGGCATATCAAGTGACAATTCTCCTATTAACCAGTGTACCACGATTAATGACCAAGTGGAAGTACTAGACCAAAAAGACATGCAAACACCCATTAATGGCCTCATCTCCAGTCCACCGGCAGCTCAATGGACTCGGGCTCCAACTGGAAATATAAAATCTCTCACACCGAATACATCAGTTTACATAAATGATCTAACAAATCCACCAACATTCCAGAAGAACCAAATGACCAGTCATTAATGAATTTATCTTTTTTTCAAAATGATCCTATTAGGACAGGAGGTACATGCACAGGAAGGATCAGCTTCAAGTCCACTCTGGCCACAACTTCTGCAAACTTTGCAGTCTACAATTTCAGCTTTAAATCACCATTCTCAAAAATTAGATCTTCAAGTTGATCTTTTGAATACACTCGCAGTGTACACAGCCGGTGTAGACAGCAAGCTCGATGCCCTAAACAAACTGATCATAAGAGCCCAAACAAAGACCAACTTGATTAAATCAGTATGCTGTGGTTCGCCAGTAATAGACAGCTTGTCTTCCCTGCCCATGTTTCTCGCTACAGTTCTGACAGAAATTAAGAAACTACCGATGTGATCGGCGGAAGGCCTATAAACAAATGGAAAAATAACAATTGATGGACAGAATGCAGAACAATGTCATACATTCACCCCAGTACAGAGATCTGGGCCTAAATCCATCGTTTTTTTGCTCACCATGCCATTCCAGTTTGAACCCAGCCATATCCAAATCAGTCTTGACCCTGTGCCCCATGGGAACAGTCCAGCCCGAACTGCCAAGCCAGGTCCTCCCTGGACTGGAAACAAGCATCCTAGGACCGGTTTCGGGCTTTCAGCCCTCATCAGCCAGGATAGCCTGATTCCAGTGGCATGGAGAGCAAGGGACTCACGTCTGAGCATACCCTTCCCACTCGGGGTGACAAATGCAAAAATAACAATTGATGGACAGAATGCAGAACAATGTCATACATTCACCCCAGTACAGAGATCTGGGCCTAAATCCATCGTTTTTTTGCTCACCATGCCATTCCAGTTTGAACCCAGCCATATGCAAATCAGTCTTGACCCTGTGCCCCATGGGAACAGTCCAGCCCGAACTGCCAAGCCAGGTCCTCCCTGGACTGGAAACAAGCATCCTAGGACCGGTTTCGGGCTTTCAGCCCTCATCAGCCAGGATAGCCTGATTCCAGTGGCATGGAGAGCAAGGGACTCACGTCTGAGCATACCCTTCCCACTCGGGGTGACAAATGCAAAAATAACAATTGATGGACAGAATGCAGAACAATGTCATACATTCACCCCAGTACAGAGATCTGGGCCTAAATCCATTGTTTTTTTGCTCACCATGCCATTCCAGTTTGAACCCAGCCATATGCAAATCAGTCTTGACCCTGTGCCCCATGGGAACAGTCCAGCCCGAACTGCCAAGCCAGGTCCTCCCTGGACTGGAAACAAGCATCCTAGGACCGGTTTCGGGCTTTCAGCCCTCATCAGCCAGGATAGCCTGATTCCAGTGGCATGGAGAGCAAGGGACTCACGTCTGAGCATACCCTTCCCACTCGGGGTGACAAATGCAAAAATAACAATTGATGGACAGAATGCAGAACAATGTCATACATTCACCCCAGTACAGAGATCTGGGCCTAAATCCATCGTTTTTTTGCTCACCATGCCATTCCAGTTTGAACCCAGCCATATGCAAATCAGTCTTGACCCTGTGCCCCATGGGAACAGTCCAGCCCGAACTGCAAGCCAGGTCCTCCCTGGACTGGAAACAAGCATCCTAGGACCGGTTTCGGGCTTTCAGCCCTCATCAGCCAGGATAGCCTGATTCCAGTGGCATGGAGAGCAAGGGACTCACGTCTGAGCATGCCCTTCCTACTCGGGGTGACAAATGCAAAAATAACAATTGATGGACAGAATGCAGAACAATGTCATACATTCACCCCAGTACAGAGATCTGGGCCTAAATCCATCGTTTTTTTGCTCACCATGCCATTCCAGTTTGAACCCAGCCATATGCAAATCAGTCTTGACCCTGTGCCCCATGGGAACAGTCCAGCCCGAACTGCCAAGCCAGGTCCTCCCTGGACTGGAAACAAGCATCCTAGGACCGGTTTCGGGCTTTCAGCCCTCATCAGCCAGGATAGCCTGATTCCAGTGGCATGGAGAGCAAGGGACTCACGTCTGAGCATACCCTTCCCACTCGGGGTGACAAATGCAAAAATAACAATTGATGGACAGAATTCAGAACAATGTCATACATTCACCCCAGTACAGAGATCTGGGCCTAAATCCATCGTTTTTTTGCTCACCATGCCATTCCAGTTTGAACCCAGCCATATGCAAATCAGTCTTGACCCTGTGCCCCATGGGAACAGTCCAGCCCGAACTGCCAAGCCAGGTCCTCCCTGGACTGGAAACAAGCATCCTAGGACCGGTTTCGGGCTTTCAGCCCTCATCAGCCAGGATAGCCTGATTCCAGTGGCATGGAGAGCAAGGGACTCACGTCTGAGCATACCCTTCCCACTCGGGGTGACAAATGCAAAAATAACAATTGATGGACAGAATGCAGAACAATGTCATACATTCACCCCAGTACAGAGATCTGGGCCTAAATCCATCGTTTTTTTGCTCACCATGCCATTCCAGTTTGAACCCAGCCATATGCAAATCAGTCTTGACCCTGTGCCCCATGGGAACAGTCCAGCCCGAACTGCCAAGCCAGGTCCTCCCTGGACTGGAAACAAGCATCCTAGGACCGGTTTCGGGCTTTCAGCCCTCATCAGCCAGGATAGCCTGATTCCAGTGGCATGGAGAGCAAGGGACTCACGTCTGAGCATACCCTTCCCACTCGGGGTGACAAATGATTCCGGTCCAGGGAAGACATGGCTTGGCAGTTCGGGCAGGACTGTTCCCATGAGGCACAGGGTCAAGACTGATTTGCATATGGCCATGTCTGAACTGGGGTGGCGTAGTGGGCAAAAGAACGATGGATTTAACCCAGATCTCTTGACTGGGGGAGAATGTATGCATTGTCAGCATTCCGTCCATCATTTATTTGTTTGTTGTAACGCTTTTCGCCCTAAGTGGGATGGGTATGCCCAGACGTGGGTCCCGTGCTCACTACGGGACTGGAGTCAAGCTATCCTGGCTGATGACGGCTGATAGCCAGAAACCGGTCCTAGGATGCTTGATTCCGGTCCAGGGAAGACATGGCTTGGCAGTTCGGGCTGGACTGTTCCCATGAGGCACAGGGTCAAGACTGATTTGCATATGGCCATGTCTGAACTGGGGTGGTGTAGTGGGCATAAGAACGATGGATTTAACCCAGATCTCTTGACTGGGGGAGAATGTATGCATTGTCAGCATTCCGTCCATCATTTATTTGTTGTAACGCTTTTCGCCCTAAGTGGGATGGGTATGCCCAGACGTGGGTCCCGTGCTCACTACGCCACTGGAGTCAAGCTATCCTGGCTGATGACGGCTGATAGCCAGAAACCGGTCCTAGGATGCTTGATTCCGGTCCAGGGAAGACATGGCTTGGCAGTTCGGGCTGGACTGTTCCCATGAGGCACAGGGTCAAGACTGATTTGCATATGGCCATGTCTGAACTGGGGTGGCGTAGTGGGCAAAAGAACGATGGATTTAACCCAGATCTCTTGACTGGGGGAGAATGTATGCATTGTCAGCATTCCGTCCATCATTTGTTTGTTGTAACGCTTTTCGCCCTAAGTGGGATGGGTATGCCCAGACGTGGGTCCCGTGCTCACTACGCCACTGGAGTGAAGCTATCCTGGCTGATGACGGCTGATAGCCAGAAACCAGTCCTAGGATGCTTGATTCCGGTCCAGGGAAGACATGGCTTGGCAGTTCGGGCTGGACTGTTCCCATGAGGCACAGGGTCAATACTGATTTGCATATGGCCATGTCTGAACTGGGGTGCGGTAGTGGGCAAAAGAACGATGGATTTAACCCAGATCTCTTGACTGGGGGAGAATGTATGCATTGTCAGCATTCCGTCCATCATTTGTTTGTTGTAACGCTTTTCGCCCTAAGTGGGATGGGTATGCCCAGACGTGGGTCCCGTGCTCACTACGCCACTGGAGTCAAGCTATCCTGGCTGATGACGGCTGATAGCCAGAAACCGGTCCTAGGATGCTTGATTCCGGTTCAGGGAAGACATGGCTTGGCAGTTCTGGCTGGACTGTTCCCATGAGGCACAGGGTCAAGACTGATTTGCATATGGCCATGTCTGAACTGGGGTGGCGTAGTGGGCAAAAGAACGATGGATTTAACCCAGATCTCTTGACTGGGGGAGAATGTATGCATTGTCAGCATTCCGTCCATCATTTGTTTGTTGTAACGCTTTTTGCCCTAAGTGGTATGGGTATGCCCAGACGTGGGTCCCGTGCTCACTACGCCACTGGAGTCAAGCTATCCTGGCTGATGACGGCTGATAGCCAGAAACCGGTCCTAGGATGCTTGATTCCGGTCCAGGGAAGACATGGCTTGGCAGTTCGGGCTGGACTGTTCCCATGAGGCACAGGGTCAAGACTGATTTGCATATGGCCATGTCTGAACTGGGGTGGCGTAGTGGGCAAAAGAACGATGGATTTAACCCAGATCTCTTGACTGGGGGAGAATGTATGCATTGTCAGCATTCCGTCCATCATTTGTTTGTTGTAACGCTATAAACAAATGGACACTGCACCACTGCAGACTTCCAATTCTCATATCAAAGCAAACTCAGCCAGCAACATCGGAAATAATGTAGCCTTTGCTACAGAAGAAAAAACAAAGGCATTAAGACAAAACAATTGCTCAGTGAATCTGAAGAGTAGAAGCCCTTACTCCTCCCTGTTGCCCAATCAAGATCAGCCAGGACCATGGACAAAATCACCAACCATAATAACGGCATTACTGGACAGCTCAGTTACAGGTTCAAGTAATTTAATCACTGACGATCCACTGTTTTCGCGACTGCTTAGCAAAAGGGAAAAGAAAAGACTCCGGAAACAGCAGAATAAGGTAAAAAATTCCACTCAACATACAACCTGTGCACTTTATCCAATTTTTAAGGACAAATTGAAACCATATTCAAGTGATGGTGAAAGCAGCTCCCCTACATCAGGAGCTACCATCATTTTAAAAAAGGAAACGGTATCTGAACCCACAAACTCTAAGCAACAGTGCTTAAAGCCACAGGAACAAATTCCCAAAGGGAACCCAAGGCCACTGTCACTCCCAATGGTCGTTGGCGTGGAGGGAAAAAGTTGCATTCCAATTATAGCAGATCCACCCAAAGAAGCTTGGGTCCATCCCCCTTTGACAGCTACCTTAAAGGTATCGGGAGCCATTAGGAATACCATCAATAAATAAATCACGGCCCAACAATCCCCTAGGCTTGTCAGAAAAGTGGCCATGGCACGATTTAACAGCAACAAAGTGATCCATAATGATCTAACATCGAGTTCTATGGATTCCATCAGGATCATGGTAGCAACGGACATGACCATGAAGAACAAGCATAAGGACGTCTCGCAACAGGACACAAATAGAGGGGAAGAGGCTTCCAATATGATCAGAACCCGAAAGGAAAATGTGGCCATGACACACTGAAGCAGAACCAAAACGCAAGGTTATTGTTCGTCCAGGAGTTCTCCTCACAAGGACCACATGACACTTTAAATAGGGGGAACAAGATTGTTCAAATCCATTCCTTATGTGAGCAAATTGAAGTCCAGTGACATGGAAGCTATAGAATTTCTTCCCCCTAAATATCATCAAATGACAGAACCAACACTAGTAACAGTTACATCATTAGCAACTAAAGAACAAACACTGACAGCAGTGGAGGTTTTTCTTTCGTGGAGTATCAAAATAACCACCATGAAAGAACCGGGTTACTCCACGGTACTAGCAAAATCTCTGACTACTTCAAATAGTCCCAGGAAGACCACATTTTCAATATTAAAAAATGCACAGGGTTGTGCTCTTTTAAATGATAAATCCCAAAGGGAACCAGTCCTAGATGGTGCAAAGGGTGATTTGGCATGGCCGTCAGCAGCATTAATTAACAGTATCTAGGATTGACCTACCCTCCAAACAGCCGTTAACGTCGATACCCCTGACGTAACCATGTGTTCGTGAAATGTTAATGGTCTAACGCAGAAACTTCAATCATCAGATGTTAGTGTATTTTGAAAGAATCACAAATTAATATTTTCCCAGGAAACATGGGCTGAGACTAGCCTACCAATAGAAGGCTACCTAGAATATTGGAAACCAGCGAATAGAGTGTATAAGTTAGGTCGATCAAAAGGTGGGTTATCAATCTACGTTTCAGTCAAGCTAAAAGCCACCATTACCCAGCTGATATTCAAGGAGGACTGGACCTCAGACATCAGGATCACAAGATTACAGCAATCACTTTTATTGATAAATGTTAATCAGCCCGAGTGTCAGGGAAAAAAGGTCCAAATTTGACCACCTACCCAAAAATAGTGTGACCAAATTAACGATAATCTGAAAGCAGCCTGCCTGATCATAGGGGATTATAATACAGATCTTTTCCAATGCCTCCCCTAAGATCACGAAGACTCTGACTTTTGGAGATTCCACACCGTGGCAGAACATGTTAAACATAACAACCATACATTTATTACGCTTGGAGAGAATAGGGTTTTGGGAACATGGGTAGAATAGTCTACATAATTCTGAACAGTTGTTTTCCTCAGGATACACCACCAAACTGGACAAGATCCAATGGTAAATCTTATTCTTACCTCGACTTTACCATCTGTAATGGCAAGATGTTTTCTCTGATTGAGAATTACTATATAGCCTTGAAGAAGGAAAGTGATCATGGCCCACAGATCATAACCCTGCCATTTAAATTGCCTCATCGCTCTGTAGCAAGATCAAGTATCGGTGGGACTCACACTGAGAATCTTAAAAAGATTCACTGGTCGGACTCATCCATAAACATCATAATGGTCATATGTAAAAATCTGGTCATTCAAACCGCCAATCACACAGGGGCAATAATTACATTAACAACCCTAAGATTAGGGATCTTAAAAACAAACGTAATAAAGCATTTAGAAGAGTCCAAAGGCGCCCAGGGGACGACTTGACATTAACCACTTACAAGCAAGCCCAGAGAGCCTTTAAACAGGCAATGCGTGCAGAGAAGTATAAACGTCTGGACGACGTCTGGTTAAAATTACACCCTGCCAGTAAAATCTTTAGTGCAAAGAGTTTTTTGGACTCTCGCGAATAGGCAAACAAGAGAACAAAAATCGAGGGGTAGCGCTAACATCTCAGAAGAATGGGCACTTTTTCTAATTTCCCACTCTAAAGCAACAGAGCCAGAAAACAGCTGCAAAGTAGACACTGTAAAAACAGTATGTTTATCGGTGCCGACACCTTCCTATCAAGCAGCATCCTTCATCGACGCAATCAATACTGAGGAACAAGATAGAACTATGGACAGCAATACAAAGAAAATGCGGACAGCAGACAATGGACTCCTTCATGGGCAATGGAATACATATCATCAAGATAGGCACCGCCAAGGTACCCTCACAACCCCGATTGAGCTCTTTATTATAAAGGGATGATCTGATGGGGCACCTGGGACTAATGGCTTTCCACAGGCATTGTATAAACATGGCGCCTCATTGTGGGTAGAGCGGTCAGCACAACACTGACCCCACATTCATGGCGAGGAGCTATAATACACCCAATCTACAAAGGTGGCTTCAGATCAAAACCAAAAACCTATAGGTTAATAGCCCTTCTTGACATCAATGCCTAATATTACGCCAGCCTGCTCCTGGAGCTCAAGGCATGAGTAGAGCACAAGCGGCTACTACCATCCAATCAAACAGGCTTCCTGGACAAATCTGGGATGCTAGCCAACTTCATTGCAATATCTGTGTTGGCGGACCACGCAGCAGTCTCAAAGTCTCGAATCCATTGCTGATTTGTAGATTTTAAAGCAGCGTTTGATTGAGTTCCAAAGAGCCTGCTGTGGGCCAACCTGCAGAAATGGGCCATACCGCGCCCCCTGCTGGATGCCACTATTCTGCTCCACACCAACGCATGCATCTGTATTAAATTGGGTGAAGGGGCGCATATCTCCAGGAAAATAACGACATAACGGGGAGGAAAACTGGGATGCGTGCTGGCCCCTTTGCTTTATAACTCATTTATTGCAGACTTACAACAGTTATTGGAAGTTATCAACAGTTACTCCCCCAAAATCAGTGGTACCAGGATGAGCAACCTGCTATACGCGGATGACTTAGCGCTATTTAGCCACACAGGAGTAGGTCTGCAACGACTCCTTGCCCAACTATGCACCTACACCGCAGCCAACAACTTGGAGGTGAATATAACCAAAACCAAAATCGTAACCTCTGGGCGAAGAAAATATCAAGGAGGAGGCTGGACTTACAGCGGTACACGCATTGCAACTGAGCAGTCCTACAAATACTTTGGGGGCCTTTTCGATACAAGGTGCTCTTTTGTGAAACAGAGGCAAGAGATTAGGGCCAAAGCTCTGATGCTACATGTGTTGTTTTCAAAACTATCCAAACATCTACTAGGCCCAAGCTTGACCCCGCTAACAACAGTTATGAGAGCCAAAATCCTCCCTTCCTTATCCTATGGGCGGGAAAGTCATTCTTGGAAAAGAATCAAGTTTATTAAATAACTTGATTATAAAAAATCTACAAGCAAGTATTTCACAGCCTGAAATCCTCATCTCCCGCTCAGGTTAGACTGGAATTCGGCCTTACTCATCAATGGGTGGCAGGGGTTGGCGCGTAGCTAAACATTTGCAACAAGCTACGCAAGGCAAGTCCAGGTACTCAGGAGGCTTTGTTCTGGCTCGACATCAGTCAAAGCCCCCAAATAAGATTGCATGGTCAACATTATGAAGACTGTCTGCAGGTTCTAGGAGCAAAAGACTTATGGGACACTAACTTAACCCAACAGAGGTGCCGATTCGGATCCTGGAAAAACCGGGTACGAACCGTCGGTCGGAGCGTTTTCTCCGTCCGACGCGTACCCGGTCAAAAAACTTTACAATATTGCAATTACGATTCGTATGGAAAAACTATTTCCGTACGAATCGTACAAAACACCGACCGACGAAAAAACCATACAAAGGTGATCCGGGAAAGCGCCGACGTGACGTCGGGACGCATTCAGGCAGCGTTTCACGAACCAGGAAGTACGATCCGCACCGACGTCACCCTGCACGGATTATAATTTCCGACAGCCAAAAACTGCCGGGAAATCAGGACGACGCGCACAAGGAGCACCTGTACGCGACTGACAGCCATGGAGCCGAACCTACGTGTCTTCCCAGCCCTCATAGCAGTCCACCTGCTCTACAGGAACCGACGCAGATGCCGCAGAAGGTCAGAACAACACCCAGGGACAAAGGGGGGGGCAGGGGCAGGACACACGACCCCCACCCAAGTCACAAATCATACAAGCCCTGGACATACCTGACCTTCAGGGACAGGTCACTTCGAGGGGGTGGGGGCGTGTCCAGCAACGCATGCGTCCGCCACAACGGAAGTGGGTGATGATGCGAACCAGCAACACAACAAGTCCGGTACGTGTCATACCCACGCCTTAAGAGCGTGGGTACGGGTCGTAACACGCCCACCCCTACGTCACCCCAACAATGGCGGTACGGCCCGTACCCACGTTCCAAAGGCCTGGGTATGGGCTGTACCAGCATTGTTGGGGTGACATAGGGGTACGCGTGGTACGACTCGTACCCACGCTCTGAAGGCCTGGGTACGGTGCGTACCAACACCCCACCCGTGTATGTACGGCACGTACCAACACCCCACCCGTGTATGTATGGCGCGTACCCCCACCCGCGTAGGTACAGCACGTACCAACACCCCACCCGTGTATGTACGGCGCGTACCAACACCCCACCCGTGTATGTACGGTGCGTACCCCCACCCGTGTATGTACGGTGCGTACCCCCACCCGCGTATGTACGGCGCGAACCCCCACCCCCATATGTACGTCGCGTACCAACACCACCATATGTACGGCGCGTACCCCCACCCGTGTATGAATGGAGCGTACCCACACCCCACCAGTGTATGTACGGCACATACCCCCACCAGTGCATGTACGGAGCGTACCCCCACCGGTGTATGTCCCCAGCGTACATGGCCAGACACAGGAGGGGTGGGTGCCTATCACTCCCAGCAGTGCCCAGACACAGGAGGGGTGGGTGCAGAGTCCTCCCAGCAGTGCCCAGACACAGGAGGGGTGGGTGCCTATCACTCCCAGCAGTGCCCAGACATAGGAGGGGTGGGTGCCTATCACTCCCAGCAGTGCCCAGACATAGGAGGGGTGGGTGCAGAGTCCTCCCAGCAGTGCCCAGACACAGGAGGGGTGGGTGCAGAGTCCTCCCAGCAGTGCCCAGACACAGGAGGGGTGGGTGCCTATCACTCCCAGCAGTGCCCAGACATAGGAGGGGTGGGTGCCTATCACTCCCAGCAGTGCCCAGACATAGGAGGGGTGGGTGCAGAGTCCTCCCAGCAGTGCCCAGACATAGGAGGGGTGGGTGCAGAGTCCTCCAAGCAGTGGCCAGACACAGGAGGGGTGGGTGCAGAGTCCTCCCAGCAGTGCCCAGACATAGGAGGGGTGGGTGCAGAGTCCTCCCAGCAGTGCCCAGACATAGGAGGGGTGGGTGCAGAGTCCTCCCAGCAGTGGCCAGACACAGGAGGGGTGGGTGCAGAGTCCTCCCAGCAGTGCCCAGACATAGGAGGGGTGGGTGCAGAGTCCTCCCAGCAGTGCCCAGACACAGGAGGAGTGGGTGCCTATCACTCCCAGCAGTGCCCAGACATAGGAGGGGTGGGTGCCTATCACTCCCAGCAGTGCCCAGACATAGGAGGGGTGGGTGCAGAGTCCTCCCAGCAGTGCCCAGACACAGGAGGGGTGGGTGCAGAGTCCTCCCAGCAGTGCCCAGACACAGGAGGGGTGGGTGCCTATCACTCCCAGCAGTGCCCAGACATAGGAGGGGTGGGTGCCTATCACTCCCAGCAGTGCCCAGACATAGGAGGGGTGGGTGCAGAGTCCTCCCAGCAGTGCCCAGACACAGGAGGGGTGGGTGCAGAGTCCTCCCAGCAGTGCCCAGACATAGGAGGGGTGGGTGCAGAGTCCTCCCAGCAGTGCCCAGACGCAGGAGGGGTGGGTGCCTATCACTCCCAGCAGTGCCCAGACATAGGAGGGGTGGGTGCAGAGTCCTCCCAGCAGTGCCCAGACATAGGAGGGGTGGGTGCAGAGTCCTCCCAGCAGTGCCCAGACATAGGAGGGGTGGGCGCAGAGTCCTCCCAGCAGTGCCCAGACACAGGAGGGGTGGGTGCCTATCACTCTCAGCAGTGCCCAGACATAGGAGGGGTGGGTGCAAAGTCCTCCCAGCAGTGCCCAGACACAGGAGGGGTGGGTGCCTATCACTCCCAGCAGTGCCCAGACACAGGAGGGGTGGGTGCCTATCACTCCCAGCAGTGCCCAGACATAGGAGGGGTGGGTGCCTATCACTCCCAGCAGTGCCCAGACATAGGAGGGATGGGTGCAGAGTCCTCCCAGCAGTGCCCAGACATAGGAGGGGTGGGTGCAGAGTCCTCCCAGCAGTGCCCAGACACAGGAGGGGTGGGTGCAGAGTCCTCCCAGCAGTGCCCAGACACAGGAGGGGTGGGTGCAGAGTCCTCCCAGCAGTGCCCAGACACAGGAGGGGTGGGTGCAGAGTCCTCCCAGCAGTGCCCAGACACAGGAGGGGTGGGTGCAGAGTCCTCCCAGCAGTGCCCATGGAAAGAAAAGGGTGCAGTACCCACAGATACAATACCCACAATTGTCAGTCAGGTGCTCCAAGACCCTGCAGAACACGAAACACATGTGTGCGAGGCTGGGAGTACACACATGCAGAGTGTGTGAAAGGGAACATGTCCACATGAAGTCACGTAAATATACTCGATACTCAAGTACAGTGACCACCAAGGATGCCACTAATGATGCAGGTGGAGACATCGCCCAGCATGCATGGGCAAAGTTGAACGGATCCGTCACACACCAAGGATATGTAGACACAGCTCAGCACAACATTTAGGAAACACCCTGCAGGGAAGATGTCAGGGTCCACAGAGGAAGGAACACACCTTGGGACAATGTCACCATGCAGCAAGAGCTGAAAATGAACAAAGTGATTTTGCAAATACCTTGTGCTGGCACACAGATACCAGGGCCCACCCCATGAGCAGCACACTACTACATTTCCCAGACACCTAACACATTATCCCCACCCCAAACCATTGAGCAGCACCACCAACAGCAAGTCCAGGAAAGCATAAGTGTGCGAAAGAAAAACAAAAAGCTTTATTCAGCATTCGAATTGTAATGTTTTTAAATGTCCATTATTTACAAGGCCCATGGGCCAGGCCATCAGCAAAGTCCTGGGGGGTTCACATCGGGACGTGTGTCCCCTAGCTTGCCTGCACAGTTCACATGTCCATTTCATCCACAGAAGGGGGGGCATCATGTGGGGGGGGAGGACCAGGTACCGCAGGGACAGGAGGGGCAAGGGTAGGTGTTGTGGGTGCAGGAACGGAGGATTCCACCACAGGGGGTGGGGCAGCACCAAAGGTGGAGGTGAGGATGGCGCTGCACACGGTTGCAAGGTCCTCCAGCGTCTCCCCTGCACCCGAAGGAAACACAGGCTCCAAGGAGGGGGGGGGGTTGGAGGGATGGGTCGCAGCGCTACTGGGGAGGGTGTGGACAGGGGGGGGACTCAACTACCCTGACCGGGGACTCCTTTAACCGCTTGCGGGGTGGTGTCACCTTGGGGCTCAGGGACAGAGCGGCCAGGAAGGATTCCTTGGTGGAATCTTGGCCAGGAGAGCTGAGGGGAGTGGATTTGGAGGCAGGGGGTGAAGAATGTGGACCCCCACTGTGGCTGCGTGTCTTACGTTTTCCCCCGACCCTGTGGGTGTGCCTACTTCACCCTGTGTGTGTGTGACAGGAGGTGTGCGCTTGAGCTTCCCTGGTGGTGTGGTGCCTGTGTCTGGTGGGGTGCGTGCATGGGTACGTCTGGGTGTGCTTGGGACAGGCATGGGAGTGGGAAGTGTGGATGGTGCAGGGGTAGTGGGGGGGACGTAGCGCTGCAGGAGACCCACTGCTGCAGTCAGTGTTGAGTCTATGGACCTCAGCAACTGGCGTTGGAAAGACTGTGCAGCTGAGATGCCCTCCAGGTATGCCTCCATCTGGGTGATCACTCGGGTGTGGCCATGGAGGACATTCAGCATCACAGTCTGACCAACCTGCAACTGGCGCAGGATGTCCACAGACTCGGCATTTGAGGCAGCAGTGGAGACAGGGCAAGGGAGCGCGTTGCCTGGCAAGAAGGAGACACGTGGTGACCTAGCACGGCGGGAAGGGACCAGAGCAAGTGGGAGGCCGGTGATAGGAACGGAGGGGGCAGGTAGAGATTGTGTGCTGCTCTCAGCTGTGGGAGCAGCCTCCGCCCCCTCTGGGAGCTCAGCCTCGGACCCGTCTGCGTCATAGTTGGTGGTGTAACTGGACAGGTCCTCCGCCTCACTCCCCTCGGCCTCCGTGCCACTCGATGTGCCAGACAAGATAGCACTGCTGCCACTGGTGCTTGGTCCCTCCTCACGCTCCGTGCCAGTGTCTCCCTCGAAGTCCCCCGACGATGCTGTGGGCAAGGTGAAGAGACAGAAAATAATCAGACACCTGTATACATAGGTCACATGAGTCAGATCTACATAGGTCACAGTGCATAGCCTGAAAAGCAACATGAGTAACATCTACAATACAAGGTACATATGTAGGCCCTGCAACACACAGCTGGTTGACCCACCATGCCTCTCAGAAACAATGGAGTGCATGACACAACAGCAAATTACTTGATATCAAATTGGACAGAGGAGCCAGGCTCTGGGGACAATCATGCACTGCATCTGTACCACACAGCGTTGCCAAAAAAGGGATGAGCAGGAACCATGTCTATTGACTTTTTGCACATGCTGCAAAGCTAACGCATTGAAACATGCCTAACATGACTGGGTCACTGCACCTTGAGTGTATGTCCAGACGAACATCACACACAGGCCAGACCTAGCAAGGAGAATACAGATTTGGACATGTAGGCCTTGCCCGCACAAACCACCCGCTACCTGAGACAATGTGATTGAGACAGAGGAAGTACTGACACCTCTTACTCTGGGATGCAAACACATGGGCTGCACTAAATCCTGATTGTACACAAACCACGCCTGTTGCGCCTGTCCACATACATCATTGACAATCAACCATCATCAGATTGTCGTACCAAGACACACAGGCACTGCCCACTGTGAGTATGCACAAGCAAAATTGGGTCACACTGTAACGTGGACACATGTAGCACAGTTTACGCAAATACAGATGAGGCCAGGGTACAATGCCACAGAGCCCAACCTATGCTGAAGACACTGAGAATGTCCACATTGTTGGATGACACACATGATACCTAGGAAAAGGTGCCCCAGGGCACGGTAGTGGCCACACACCTCCATGGTCCTGGATGGATATGACTGCAACTGAAGCAACCGTCCCAGCACTATGCATTACTCCCACTCATGCACATCATGTCAGAGGGCACAACATTGTACATGCATGCTGTAAGGCAGTACACTTCTAAGACACACTCCTATGTCGGGACTCAGCATCAGTGCCAACTGACATGGACCCCACAATGACTGACCTGGCCAGGGCACAGGCAAGGTCCCAAAACCGCTTACACACCACCCCCACACATGATGCTGCAAGCATTGGGCACTTGGATTAACTGCCAGCCTAGATTACCTTGTGCAAGAGTGACTACCCACAGACCCGGGAACACATGGCAAGGAGGGGAAGGGAGGAAGAACAGCAGGTGTTTACTTTGGGGAACTGGTTATGCACTGCACATTTAAACCCTGGCAGTGTATCCATGCAACTGCGCACTTCCAAAAACTGGGGACACACAACAAACACACATGTACCTACCCCCTTCCTGCTGTTGCTTGTCCAGTAAGCGCCTATCCAAGTCGGGGAAGACCACCGCCAGCACACGCTTATGGATGTGGGTCAGACGCCGGCGTCCACGGTTCTTGTTGCTCTCAGGTGAGTCCCCCAGCAGAACCCGTGCAATCCTCCTCGTCCAGCACCAGATATCCTGCCAGCGTTTCCTCACCTGGGCTGGGCGCCGCTTCCGACCCTCCGTCTTCCGCACGGCACTGACGGCTCGCCTCCATATCTCCCCCTTGGCATGGACGCCTACCTGTGAGGATGCAAAAGTGAGGATACTTTAATACACCTGAGCAATGACACAGAGACACACATATTAATAATTTGTCTTGTTTGAACAGGCCATGGTATGCAGAAAACTCATTGCAGATTTGTCATAGGGACATTATCCTCTGGGGAAGGCAAAATGCACTACGTGGCAGTGAAAGTACACAGGTGGCATGAGGGTGCCACACAATTAAGGATCCTGGATCACACTGTGCATCACAAGCAACACCAGGATTATGTACAGCACCTCAAAGCAGTCACATGCCCCAGCCCACTGACGCAACCTCAGCAGAGTACACAGACACACACAGGTACAGGACAATAACCTGCCATTGCCAACTGCGGGTACAAACCTCACTCTGCCCATGTGCCACTAGACTGGGGTTTGTCACAGGTGTGGGGCTGGCTCAGCATGGCAGTCACACAGCACTGCCCCCTGCTCACATCACATGGCCAGGGTGTATCCA
This sequence comes from Triturus cristatus, assembly GCF_964204655.1. Lineage (NCBI taxonomy): Eukaryota > Metazoa > Chordata > Amphibia > Caudata > Salamandridae > Triturus > Triturus cristatus. Next base: position 1,195,922,682 of record NC_140582.1, on the reverse strand, counting down.
TCCCTCATGCAGCTGGTGTGCAACACTCCCCATATGCACTCACCCACATGACAGGGGACTTACACACACACACACACCAATGTCCAGGGGACGAACACATCATTTGGACACTCACAGCACAGGTACACTAAACAAACACACATCTATGGGTACTGTCACCTGTCACACTGGGGGGAACACAGAATCACATCAGGACTGTAGCAACAACATTCCCAGGAGGAGTAGCCAGGCAGAATGTGGCATGCACCATGCATTGTTTTTCACAGTAAGCACTATGCAAGTGAGGAGTGCACACAGGAACTACAGCATGCGCTGCATGGGAGACATGAGGCCTTCCCCACCCTGGGACCCACTCCAAACAACATTGCATGTCTGTCACACAGGGACACAATGCCCGAAGTCACAGTCACAAAAAAGGGGCACAGTCTAAGCTAGTGGAGTCAGCACTCACCTGCTCCCCTGGTCGACCATACAGCATGGTGTACTGTGGGAGGATCACATCCAGCAGGGCAAGGTTCTCCTCCTGTGTGAATGGCTGGGCCCTCTCCACAGACCTGGACATGGTGCCAGAGGAATCACGAGCAGCAGCAGTGTTGTGGAATGAAAGGATATGCAGGCAAGTGCTCTCTCATGGGACCTGGCTGCCTTATATCTGCCTTGCTGGCCTGTTACATTTACAGAGAGATTGGTCAGTCACATTAGCATCCTACGTTTCCTCCAATCCCATTAAACCTACCCCAGTGAGGGGCTTTGCATGGTTTAAAAATTGAGCATGATGTCAAGTCAACAACCACTTTGCAACAAAGTATATTGTTTCAAACCGACTTCTGCTGGCCACCTGATGCAAAAATTCAAACTGTAAACTCGGTCTCCATGACAACCAGCATGCATTTAGGCCATTAATACTTGTCCCTCATGTGTCCCCTATGTTATTTCAACATTTTCATACAGGTACGGTGCGTTCCACGGCCCTAGGGCACCCCAAATGCAGTAATACGGACCGTACACGCGTATGTACGGTCCGTATCACTATGGCGTACGCATACGCCAGCACACCCATAGTGATAGGGACCCTACACACGTGTGTACGGTCCGTATTACTATGGCATACGCATACGTCAGCACACTCATAGTAATACGGGCCGTACAAGCGTGTGTAGGGTCCCTATCACTATGGGTGTGCTGGCGTATGCGTATGCCATAGTGATACGGACCGTACATACGCGTGTACGGTCCGTATTACAATGGCGTACGCATACGCCAGCACACCCATAGGGATAGGGACCGTACACACGCCCTCAGAGCATATGTACGGTGCGTTTCACACCTGACAGTGGTGACAGGCGGCACACAGACAGGAATAGAGCTGTCATACTTGGCCAAGGCTGGACATCAAGGGAGTGTCTGTGCAGTACTATGTGTGTCGGGCACAGGTGTGTCAGGCCGTGATGTGGCACATTACTCCTGAGGTGTGAAGTTAATTTGAGTATGATGAGCTGTGTACACATGTCATGTGTGATGGTGCACTATGTGCCACACATCCCCTTCACTCCATTGACATGTGTAGTACAGACTTGTTGAGCCATGCGTCACTGGCATGGCAAAGTCACCGACACCCGCAACTGTCCCCTGATGCCAGGTACACAGAAAATTACCCCTGAGATGTGAATGCCCGCGTTGCACGCTGTAACTATGTCATGTGTGTGTCATGTGTTCCCATAGGTTTGCTGTAGGTGTCTGGTCAAATGCATCTGCAGTTGCTGCAACCAACATGTGCCTGTGTGTAGATGGGCATGGCACACTGTTACGCACACCAGCCCACATGTGTAATCCGACGTAAGGTGTGTATGTATGCTTGGACGCGGAGTTTCATAACAAGGACATATCTGCATACTCTCAATGTATGTGTGATCAGTCTTGACATGTACTCCCTCATGGCAAGGTGTGTGGTCTGTCCTTTTTATATGACATGTGACCTGTGCATCTAGTGTTCCGCAACCTGCCTGTACAATAAACATCCTTCTTCTGCACATATGTGGATGTCTGTAACTCCTGTAATGCGTCTGCCTGTTCACTTACACTGGCCCACAGCTAGTTTCATGGCATGGCATATTGAGGTTGAGAATCGATGTTTGTAGCTGGCTCTTGGTAGGAGTGACCCCTGCCTGGCATGGTTGTCCTGTGCCGCATTGCACAGACCTGACTCTGTATGTAGCATATGTGTATTGCCTGTTGAACATGTGCTCAGTACAGTGACATTGGTGGTGTACTGTACTCACTCTTCGTTGTCCCTTCAAATTCACTGCAGGGCTCTGCCTCTCCCTCGACCAATTCGGGACTTGGCTGACCTGAGGGAACATGACTGTATACGCCGCTACCGCTTCTCCCAACGTTTGATTGAGGACTTAATGACACGGCTGGCAGCACACCTCCAACCGCTACACAGGTATCCTGGAGCACTGACACCCAAGATGAAGGTGATGGCAGCCCTACATTTCTTTGCCACGGGTACCTTTCAACATACCATTGCTCACGTTGGTGGCATGTCCCAAACCATGTTCAGTCGTGTGCTGCATGATTTTTTAGAGGCCATGTTGGTTCACCTAGATGAGTTCATTAAATTCCCAACTCCTGAGCAGTTGACAGGTGTCAAGCGTGAGTTCTATGCCCTGGGAGGGATGCCCCATGTCATTGGGTCCATAGATGGAACACATGTGGCTTTGGTACCCCCACAGGCACAGGAGGTAGCGTATAGGAACCGCAAGCATTACCACTCCATTAATGCCCTTGTGGTGTGTCTTGCCAACATGGTGATTTCACATGTCTGTGCTCGTTTTCCAGGATCAGCACAAGATGCCTACATCGTGAGGCATATCAGGGTGCCTGAAATGATGCTGCCACTGCGCAACGAACGGGCATGTCTTGTTGGTGGGTATACTCTGTCAGTCCTGTATTTAGCATCATCTTCCTGTCTCACTGCTTCTCCTGACCCACTTTTGTCCATGATGTTTCCATGTAGGGGACGCTGGCTATCCCAACATGCCATGGCTGATCACGCCTCTCCGCAACCCCAGCACGGCTGCCGAGCACCGCTACAACAACGCCCATGGGCGGACCAGGCGAGTGATAGAGAGGACGTTTGGCCTCCTGAAGAGCCGATTCCGTTGCCTCCACTAGAGCGGTGGCGTACTCCCATATGCACCGGTGAAGGTATGCAAGATCATCCTCGTGTGCTGCATGTTGCACAACATGGCAGTGGAGAAAGCTGTGCCACTCATCCTGGATCCGGATGAGCAGGACCATCCACCCGTGGAGGATGAAGGGCTTGGTCACGAGGCAAGTGATGTGGAGGAGGAGGAGGAGGAAGAGGACATCCGGAGTCGGCTCATTCGCAACTTCTTTGCTTAGTGGTGAGTTCCAGTGTCTGAGTGTGCACGCATTGGGCCGTGTGTGGTATGTGTTGCAATGTGTGCGTCCATCTGCATGTCTGCCAGGTGAGTCAGAGGTGTGTTTGGATGTGTCACTCGAGTGATGGTGCAATAGATGAATGTTTTTCCAGAGTCATCCTTGTCACCTAGGATGTTGACAACCTTATTTGTGTCGAGTACATGCACATGCATGCGGATGTGCTACTAATGGCTGACTTCTGGTGTGTCTCTCATCCACAGGTACTTGCGTATGCTGTCTGCTGGTGGCATTGTTGTGCTCCTGCTATTCCTCATGAACACGGCAACATGTGCTGAATCAGCGTTACATGCACGGACACGTTTGGAAATCGCCTTAGGGTAAGGGATGCAGCACGGCTTTTTGGGTGTGGTATTTGTTTTGATTGTGTGTGCACTGCTCCTGTTCATGTTTGGATACTTAGCATACATGTAGATTCACCATGGGGAACATGACATGGAGCTGAATTCACCTGAATTGATTGTCAGACTTGCTGACAGTCATCTGTAATGGGATTGTGGATTGTGATGGAGCCATCAATGTGTCTAACACTGCCCTCGAAAACATACGGGTTGCACCGGTTTGACATGGTGTGTGAATTCCCCATTGGAGGCTCAATGGTGTATGGCAGCCTCTCCGTGAGCAGCAGGGGGTGTTTAGCTGTAACCCGTCACTTGTGTGCCAGTTCTATGGATTTCCAGCATCTGTGGTGCAAAGGGGGGTGCCAGTGTTGGTCCCACATGTTCATCCACATGACCTGTGTATGTGTTGACAGAGTTGCATTAGCATTCAGACACACATGACTAATAAAGGTGTCCCTCTGCCTCCAAGGTGCCTCATCTCTGTCACTGGTGGTCCGTTGCCACTGTGCATGCGGCATGTCTGGCATAGTTATCAGAGATGGTGCATATGGGTCCATGTGTAGAGTAGCAAGATGCCAGCTGTTTGTCAGGGATTAGAATCTGTATTGTGCATGATGTCCATGGCTGTATAGGTATTGTGGCATGTCAGTCTCCACGATGGCCACTGTACTGCATGTGCATCCATTGTGTGTGTGTGTGGCATGTTGAACTAGACATTCCTTCCTTCACATACACCTTTTGCATAGTTCCTTCCTGAGATCCTTGTCTTTGTGTGCAACTTGGGGCATTGTTGTCTTGACATGGCGCATGCTGCTGCAGGGCCTGCAGCAAGGGCACCCAGTGTCAACGGAAACAAGCTAGTGTTCATCATGGATTGGTTGCTGACATGTGCTATGCTGATCAGCAGCATCTGTGCCTCATGCTGCAGCACACTCTGCATTATGCACAAGTTCCCCAGTTCCATCCACCTCAAGGCAAGAGAGACCATCCCCCAGGTCAACTACGACATCCGTGTCTAATCCTACCCTGCACTCTACGGACATGTGCGTTAAAACTCCCATGATACTTGTCCACATCCAGGGTGCATCTGCACAGCTCTGCTTCTACATCCGGCGACCAGGCCACATCAATGTCCAACAGCGATGGGGGGAATGGATCACTGCCAGCTGCAGGATGACCTTCTCAATCCACGCACACACTCAGGATGCAGCCCACAACCACAAAACAACCTTGTGGCACTGTGATCCAAGACCCCATTGTGCCATCTCCAGGCATCCAACCTTGGCCGGCCCACCATTCTCCACATCCACATGACTCAATGACTCAAGCATGCAGGCCATGGTTCTGCCACCTGTCTACACATACCTGGGAGTAGCACCCCAGGACACTCCACATGATCCCTGACCTCTGCGCATGACTTGCTCTTCTAAATGGGTCTGTGGGCACAGTTGTGCGGGCACCCCCTCAGCTGGTTGGGCCTATCACGGGTGAGTATGGTGCTCCATGTCTGTATTAGATGATACATTGTGACCCATGTGTGTCCTGTGCCAGACTCAGGCCCCAGGGTATGCATGTTTGGAGTTACTTCAAAACTCAGGCATGGTTTGACTTTACAACACACACATGTAGTGGAATAATGCAAAATGACGGCATCATCTTGTGATTGTGAAGATATTTTTTTGTGGTGGGGTACGTGTTTGGGGGGATGACAAGAGGTGCTTGGCGGGAGTGTAGAATCCAAAGTTCACTGGGGGAGTTGGTATCCTTGCCAATGGAAGTCATCAGTGTCTTTGCCACAGTTTTTGTCAACATTGGTCAGACAGTGACCAGCAAGTCCATGTGGCAGAGAATGTCATTTTCTGTAGTGCTGCTGTTGGGCCAGAGGGCCAGGTGCCAGGCCAGGTGACCTGGGAGATGGTGATGTTCCGCTGACTCTCACGGTCTTTTGCGTGGACAACCCACCTTCCTGCGGGGACCCTCAGATGCAGGCCGTGACGATGCTTGGGATGCTCCGTCGGATGAATCCTCCTCCTCCTGATCCCTCCCTGTGGGTGGTGATGTTCTTCGCCTGGTGGCACAGGGAGGGTTGCCCATGTTGTCGGCAATCCGACGGAGTACACGGGTCATTTCCGTTTGCACCGCCACGAGCTCAGCCTGTCTTGCCTCCATCCGTCCTTGGTGTCGCTGTTGACTGGCATATTGCTCGGCCTGCATGTTCTTGATCTCTCTGAGGGTCTCCTCTACGTGGCTGAGGCCCCTGGTGTCACGCCGGTATGAGTCGAGGATGTTGCTGACGTGTGACATTACCGGTTCCTGAGCCAACTGGTCAGGTTCGCGCCTCCGCCGTCCTCCACTCCCACCACTTCTGCCCACTTGCACCTGGCCTGCCGTTGTGGGCACATCGGGTCTCCGGGACCCCTGAGGGATGGCATTTGCGGTGTCACCTGCCTCCTCCTGGGTGCCCGGAGAACCTTGTCCCTCCTGGACAGACTGGCTGTGTTATTGTGTGCGGGCAGGGCTCCTGGGTGTCTCCTGGGATGTGGCAGGAATGGGGGTGGTGGTTGGCACAGTTGTACCTGACGCAGGTGCTGCAGGTGGTTGGACACCAGAGGGGCCAGGTTGGTCTGGGTCATCCACGGAGTGGTGAGAGTCGTCGCTGCCGGTGGGGTCCTCTTCACGCAGACCCTGGTCCTGTGAGTCTTCCCCCCCAGTGTTGGGGGGAGATCGACATCGTTGACCTGTGTGTGAGAGAGACAATGTTAATTGTGTTACATGCGACATCCATGTTTCATTCATTTTTGAGATGGCACAGTTCCTCTGGGTGGTTGGATATGGCTTGCATTCCTCTCGCAGTGCACTTGTGCATGGGTATGTGCCTTGGCCACAGCTTTCGACACTTTACCTATGTGTGACACAATCTTAGTTGATGCATCTTTTTGGAACGCAGTCAGCAGTGTAGTGAGCGGGCGTAGCAAGCCATGCAGAGCCGCCTTACGTGTTGCACTGTACTTTGCCAAATGGTTTTTTCACCATGCTATTTGAGAATGCAGGTTGGTAAGTTGAGCATTTGTGAGAGGGTTCTAACAAACACAGTGGGTAGGTTTATTGTGTGTAAGGTTAGGTTTGTGCCTGCAGCATGGATGTACTCGTTCACAGATTGACACATGGCCCAGTGTTTGTCACAGGAAAAAGGGGGGGTTAAGGCACTGCCAAACCTTGTCTACATGCACACAGTCCACCTGCTGACGAGCGGACATGGCCACACCACCCAAGGGTGATTTGGTCTCCCTCTGTCTCCCTCACTCTGTCAGCCTCCTCCCTCTGTCCGTCTCCCTCTGTCAGCCTCCTCCCTCTGTCCGTCTCCCTCTGTCAGCCTCCTCCCTCTGTCCGTCTCCCTCTGTCTCCCTTTCTCCCTCCCTCTGTCAGCCTCCTCCCTCTGTCCGTCTCCCTCTGTCTCCCTTTCTCCCTCCCTCTGTCAGCCTCCTCCCTCCCTCTGTGTGTCACCCTCTGTCACCTCAGCCCAGCTTCCTGGGGACACACAGTCTGTAGGTCTTTCAAAGGCCATTGGCTTGTTCATGTGGGTTTGTTTGTAGTCTCCGGGCACCCATTGGGCGGAGTGTCTGAGTCTGCGCTGCTGCTGTGGCGGTGTGTGCTGACACTCTTCCAGAGTGATGCGTCTTGATTAGCTGCTGTTATGTGCAAATTGTGCCTTCATACCCATGTCATCCGGCAACGCGGCCACCATTTGCAGGCAACACAGTACTGTGTGGGGACACACTGTTTGTATGGCTGTGCCCTACGCCATATGGGCTGAGGGCATTGTTGTGTGCTTCAGAGTTGCTATATGTTAGTTTTGGGGCTCACCCTCCCGGCATCTGGGACATCCTGTCTTGTGTTGGTGTTTTGTGTGGCCTGTGACTTGGCATGGCCTTGCTTGGTGCATGGGGCATGGAGGCGCTAGTGGCATGTGTGTGTTTTTGGAGTGTGGTTGTGTCCTGTGCTGGCTTTGGGGGTTTGCGTGCATGATTGGGATTTTGGTTGTGTACAGCGTTCCCCCCATGTGAGATGAGTTGTTTGTGTACTCACCAGGGTCTGGGACTCCTTGTACTCCATCTACTCCCACTGGCGGCAGTGTGGCCATCACCTTCTCCTCCCAGGGATGGTACTGTACCAGTCTGCGGGGCGGCCGTCCTCCAGTGATGTTCCCCTGGTTGTGATCGTCGGTCATTTTGCGGCGGACCGTCCTCCGCAGATCGTACCACCTGGCTTGGCACTCATGCCTGGTCCTTCTGGTGGCCCCAACAGCATTCACAGCATCGACAATCTTCTGCCAAATGGCTGATTTTTCTGATATGCTGGTCCGTCTGACCAATGTTCCAAAGAGCTGTGGCTTGACTCTGATGATTTCGTCGACAAGGACCTCCAGCTCATCCTTTGTGAACTTTGGATTCTTGTTAGTGGGCATGGTGTGGGGTGTGGGTGTGGATGGTTGTGGGGGTGTGGGTGTGGATGGTTCTGGGTGTGTGAGTGTGGTTGTGAGTGTGTGTGTGTGTGAATGTGATGAGGGGGTGTTTGTGATGGTGGTTGTGTGAAGGAGTGCAAGTGTAAGGTGTATTAATGGCTGTAGTATAGTACAGTGCGTTGTCTCTGTGGTCTGGCAGTGGTGGATCTGTTGCAAAGGATCATGGTTTGTGTGTGTTGGGCCTTTTTATTGGTCCATTTGTGGGTGTGGCTGTGTTTGAACTTTGGGTGGGTGTGTTATAAGGAGTTGTTGTTTTTTGGGCCTCTGTTTAGCTGTTTGGCAGTTGCAGGTCAGTGTATGGGGTGTATTTGTGATTGTTGGACATGTTTTGTGGTGTTGTGTGAATGGAATTCACTCTCCTTGTGTTGTTTGGGGTTGTCCTGGTTCAGTATGTGTGTTTTTGGCGTCTGTACGGTATGTACATGCACTGGTGGGGTGTTGGTACGTGCCGTACATGCACTGGTGGGGTGTTGTTACGCGCCGTACATACACGGGTGGGGGTTCGGCGCTTACATGCACCGGTGGGGTGTTGGTACGTGCCGTACATGCACTTGTGGGGTGTTGGTACGCGCCGTACATACACTGGTGGGGTGTTGGTACGCGCCGTACATACACTGGTGGGGTGTTGGTACGTGCCGTTCATGCACGGGTGGGGGTTCGGCGCGTACATGCACTGGTGGGGTGTTGGTACGCGCCGTACATGCACTGGTGGGGTGTTGTTACGTGTTGTACATACACGGGTGGGGGTTTGGCGCGTACATGCACTGGTGGGGTGTTGGTCCACGGCATACATACACGGGTGGGGGTTCGGCGCGTACATGCACTGGTGGGGTGTTGGTACGCGCCGTACATCCACTGGTGGGGTGTTGGTATGCGCCGTGCATACACGGGTGGGGGTTCGGCGCGTACATGCACTGGTGGGGTGTTGGTACGCGCCATACATATACGGGTGGGGATTCAGCGCGTACATGCACTGGTGGGGTGTTGGTCCGCGCCGTACATACACGGGTGGGGGTTCGGCACGTACATGCACTGGTGGGGTGTTGGTACGCGCCATGCATACACTGGTGGGGTGTTGGTACGCGCCGTACATACACGGGTGGGGGTTCGGCGCATACATGCACTGGTGGGGTGTTGGTACGCGCCGTACATCCACTGGTGGGGTGTTGGTACGCGCCGTACATACACGGGTGGGGGTTCCACGCGTACATGCACTGGTGGGGTGTTGGTCCGTGCCATACATACATGGGTGGGGGTTCGGCGCGTACATGCACTGGTGGGGTGTTGGTACGCGCCATACATACACGGGTGGGGGTTCGGCACATACATGCACTGGTGGGATGTTGGTCCGTGCCGTACATACACGGGTGGGGGTTCGGCGCGTACATGCACTGGTGGGGTGTTGGTACGCACCGTGCATACACAGGTGGGGTGTTGGTACGCGCCGTACATACACGGGTGGGGGTTCGGCGCGTACATGCACTGGTGGGGTGTTGGTACGCGCCGTACATACACTGGTGGGGTGTTGGTACGCGCCCTACATACACGGGTGGGGGTTCGGCGCGTACATCCGCGGTGGGGGGGGCGTTTGGCGCGTACATACGGGGGCTGGGGGGGGTGTTCGGCACGTATGCGGGCACACGTCTCGATGGTTGCTATGGGAGTTCGGTCCGTACGGTGTATTTTCCATATGGTTGTAAAATTGGAAGGACGGGACGGATCGTACTTGCGCGGTCGGACTTCATTTTTCCGATTCGTAGGGTAAATCGTCCGAGGATGTGTCGGACACATTTTCCGACCCGAGGACGTGTGGGGAAATTTTCCCAATGCGATTCGTATGGACTTTTTCCCATACGAATCGTACTTGGCAGTTTGTACACTACTTGTACGATTCGTACGGTAAAAATACCGGATACGATTCGTACGGGGAAACATTTTCCAGGATCGGAATCGGCACCTTAATGTTAAAACATGTATAAAGAAGAGTAGCCGCCGTCAGTCATTTCATTCACATCGGGCACAATTAGCTAAACGAGAGCACGCCTGGTCAATTATAGCCAAGTACCAGCAAAGTCTTGCAGCAACTCATATCTCCATCACGGATCTCTGACATATTATCGAAAGACACATTATCGAACTACAAAAATTTCGCAACAAAAATATCGACATCAAAATTATCGAGATTGTATACTTAATTAAAAAACTACACTAATATCGACACAACAATATCGTAATACAACTATATCGATCACACAAAAATCGCACACATCAATATCGCAATACTAAATATCAACATAAATAAATAAATATAACACATGTAAGAAATATCGATAACCAAAATATAGACATCAATAATATCGTTTTTTTACATATATCGACAATTCTAATACAAGTAAAACCAATACTTAAAACAACATAAATACAATATTTTCCTAAAACATACATTTTCCAATTATATTCAACTTAAACATAAACATAAAATATATAACAATATAAATATTTAACAACATAATAAAAAACACAGAAATATTTATCAAATAGGCATTTCGAACACATTCTAAAAAATTTATACACATTATAAACAATCATTTTCTATATAATTAATTAAAACTCTCCTCCTTTAAAACAAAATATACTCTTACTTAGCATTTTCCATAAAAGGAAACCAATTAAATAAAAAAAAATCAAAACATCCAATAGAAAGGCCACATACAGAAAGCAACCAATCACCTTCAAGAAACAATTTAAAATCCACTATGTAAACCAATTAAAACAAGTCTTCTACTGTGCCTTAAACCAAAGCATTAAAAGAAGAAGAAACTCTGCTAAACAGAAGAAACCTAAATCCTACTACACTTCTAAAAACGTAAGTAAATTACCTTTTCTAACTAAACCGCCAAATAAACTAAAACACTAATTTCTCTTTACTCAAAAAACTAACTAACTTATATATTTCATCTCTTTATGTTTCCACTACAGATATTACTCTAAACAGCTAAAGAAAATATTGAACATTGCCAGAAAAGACTCACAAAAAAAGTAAGTATACTATCAAAATACTTTCTAAAATATTAATTAAATCCTACTCAAACCCCAAAACATCCTAAACCCCAAAACAAATCCATGTTCTCTTTTTTAAGTTTTTAATAACCTGCATAAATTAAAACCTATAGTCTATACCAAACAGCAATACCACCCCACTTAAAAAAATAAAACAACCAAAACAATATATTTTCTTTAACTTTCAGCGACTACATCAACTAAACAGCATTTTATCTACAAAGAACATCTTCATTCAAATACAACAAAAAACACTTGGTAAGTATATATAAAAAAAAATATTTTTTTCTATTTTCATTTAAATATATAAAGTACTATTGCATATATTTTCATATACATTTTTTCCAGATTTCTATCACATCACGATGACAGAAGAAGCCCAATTTATATCATCGCAGAAAGGAAAATTCCTATTGTGTTACATGGGTTACACATACACCCAAGAAAAGCAGACTGAACGAAAAGTGAACTGGAAGTGTTCAAAATATTATTCAAACAAATGCTATGGACGAGCAACAACAAGAGAAACAACTGTACTATATACTAGAGAGCATAATCATCCACCCAATATCTCTGAAATAGAAGTAAGATCAACCCTTGAAAATATAAAAGAATTAAGCACTGGTTCACAAACTGCTACAAGTGTTATCCTAAAAGAAATATTACCTAGAGTGCCCAAAGAAGCAAGAGGCCAATTACCATCAATTGCTTCTCTAAATAGAACAATTGCTAGGACCAAAAAATCAACCACAACAACAATACCATCACCTAAAACTTTTCAAGAAATCATCATTCCACCAGAATTGACTATCACCCACAATAATGAACCTCTTATTTTTTTTTATAACAAAAGTACAGAAAAAAGAATCATAATGTTTGCTACTGCAAACAATATAACTAAACTCCAACAATGCCAAACATGGATGATGGATGGCACCTTTACAATATGCCCAAAACCATTCTACCAGCTTTACACAATACACGGTCAATATCACAACACCTGCAAACCTTAAGGTGCCGATCACGATACTGTAAAAAAATTCCCCGTACGACTCGTATCCGGTCTTTTTACCGTACGAATCGTACAAGTGCCATACAAACTGCCAAGTACGATTCGCATGGGAAAAAGTCCATACGAATCGCATTGGGAATTATTCCCCACACGTCCTCGGGTCGGAAAATGTGTCTGACACGTCCTCGGACGATTTACCGTACAAATGTGAAAAGTGAAGTCCGACCGCAGAAGTACGATCCATCCCGTGCGTCTGATGTTACGACCGTATGGAAAAAACACCGTCCGCACCGAACTCCCATAGCAACCATGGAGACATGTGCCCGCATACGCGCCCAACACTCCCCCCAGCCCTCCCATGTACGAGTCGAATCCCCACCCGTGTATGTACACCCGTGTATGTACGAGACGTACCCCCACCCGTGAATGTATGGAGCGTACCCCCACCCCAACAGTGCATGTACGTACCTTACCCCCACCCCAACCGTGTATGTACGACCCGTACCCTCACCCGCGTACGTATGGAGCGTACCCCCACCCCAACAGTGCATGTACGTACCGTACCCCCACCCCAACCGTGTATGTACGACCCGTACTCTCACCCGCGTACGTATGGAGCGTACCCCCAACCCAACAGTGCATGTACGTACCGTACCCCCACCCCAACCGTGTATGTACGACCCGTACTCTCACCCGCGTACGTATGGAGCGTACCCCCAACCCAACAGTGCATGTACGGACCGTACCCCCACCCCAACCGTGTATGTACGACCCGTACCCTCACCTGCGTACTTATGGAGCGTACCCCCACCCCAACCGTGTATGTACGTACCGTACCCCCACCCCAACTGTGTATGTACGACCCGTACCCTCACCCGCGCACGTATGGAGCGTACCCCCACCCCAACCGTGTATGTACGTACCGTACCCCCACCCCAACCGTGTATGTACGTACCGTACCCCCACCCCAACCGTGTATGTACGACCCGTACCCTCACCCGCGTACGTATGGAGCGTACCCCCACCCCAACCGTGTATGTACGACCCGTACCCTCACCTGCGTACGTATAGAGCGTCCCCCCACCCCAACCGTGTATGTACGTACCGTACCCCCACCCCAACCGTGTATGTACGACCCGTACCCTCACCCGCGTAGGTATGGAGCGTACCCCCACCCCAACCGTGTATGTACGACCCGTACCCTCACCCACATACGTATGGAGCGTACCCCCACCCCAACCGTGTATGTACGTACCGTACCCCACCCCAACCGTGTATGTACGACCCGTACCCTCACCCGCGTACGTATGGAGTGTACCCCCACCCCAACCGTGTATGTATGACCCGTACCCTCACCCGCATAGGTATGGAGCGTACCCCACCCCAACAGTGCATGTACGGACCATACCCCCACCCCAACCATGTATGTACGTACCGTACCCCCATCCCAACCGTGTATGTACGACCCGTACCCTCACCCGCGTACGTATGGAGCGTACCCCTACCCCAACATTCTAAGTACGTAGCGCACCCCAGGCCCCAACACCAGCACCTTCACCCAACATCGCGCATGTACGAGTCGTACCAAGCCAGACACAAGGACAGCACTGTACAACTAAATTCCCGAAGTACACACCGTACACACGCTAAAAACGCACGTACACAACCAGGACAAAGCAAAACAACACAAGAATACACCATTCAAATGGCACAAAGCCACAAAACATGTCCAACAAGCACAAAAACAAAACATTCACTGACCTGCAACTGCCAAAATCCCAAACAGAGGGCCAAAACACAACCACTCCTTATAACACACCCACCCAAACTTCAAACACAGCCACACCCACCAATGGACCAATAAAAAGGGCCCACAGACACAAACCATGAGCCTTTGCAACAGACTCACCATACTTGAACCTTTACTACACCTTACACTTGCAAACCTTCACACACCCACCTTCAAAAACACCCCCTCATCACATTCACACACACACCTGCACAACCACACCCACACACCCACAACCATCCACACCCACACCCCTCACCATGGCCACTAACAAGAATCCAAAGTTCACTAGCTGAGAGTTGGAGGTCCTTGTCGATGAAATCCTCAGAGTCGAGCCACACCTCTTTGGAACATTGGTCAGACAGACCAGCATTTCAGAAAAAACAGCCATGTGGCAGACGATTGTCGATGCTGTGAATGCTGTTGCAGCCACCAGAAGGACCAGGCATGAATGCCAAGCCATGTGGTACAATCTGCGGAGGAGGGTCCGAGCCAAAATGACCGACGACCACAACCAGGCCAACGTCACTGGAGGAGGGCCACCCCGCAGACGCGTACAATACCATCCCTGGGAGGAGAGGGTGATGGCCATACTGCCAGTGGTGGCAGTGGACGGATTAGAAGGACTCCGAGACCCAGCTGAGTACACAAACAACTCACCTCACATGGGGGGAACGTCATCCACAAACAAACTCACAAACAGGCACGCAACCACCCCAAGCTATCGCATGACTCACCAACACTCTATGAACACGCACATGCCACTGGCGCCACCATGCCCCATGCACCCAGCTGGACAATGCCAAGTCACAGGCCACAGAAAACACCAACACAAGACACGGTAAGCCGGATGGCGGGAGTGTGGGCCCCAAAAATCACATAGTGCAACTCAGAAGCAGACAACAATGCCCCCTGCCCATATGGCCTAGGTCACAGCCAGACAAACAGTGTGTCCCCACACAGGAAAGACTTGCCAGCAAATGGCGGACGCCTTGCATTAACACATGGGGGTGACGGCACGTGTTTGCACATGACAGCAGATAATGAACAGCCAACACTGTGAAAGAGTGGCAGCACACACCACCACAGCAGCAGCGCAGACACAGACACTACACCCAATGGGTGCCTGGAGATCAGAAACAAACTCACATCAACAAGCCAAGGGCCATTCAAAGATCTGCTAAAAGTGTGTGCCCAGGAAGCTGGGCTGCGGTGACAGAGGGTGACACACAGAGGGAGGGAGAGGGGGACAGAGAGGGAGGGAGACACAGGGAGACGGACAGAGGGAGGAGGCTGACACACAGAGGGAGGGAGAGGGGGACAGAGAGGGAGTGAGAAAGGGACACACAGGGAGCCCAATTCAGCCTCGGGGGGTGTGGGAATGTCTGCTCGTCAGCAGGTGGACTGCGTGCATGTAGACAAGGGTGGCCAGTGCCAGAACCCCCCCTCTTCTCCATGGCAAAACACAGGGCCATGTCTCAACCTGTGCACGAGCACAACGCCAGCTACCTACATTATCTAAGTGTGTGGAACCACTCCATGTGCCCACGTACAGTGCAACACGGAAGGCGCCAATGCATGGCTCGCAACACATGCTCACTCCACTGCTGACTGCAGTCACAATTGACGCAGCAATTAAGACTGTGCCACACATAGGTAAAGTTGCAAAAGCTGTGGCCAAGGGACAAACCCATGCACAAGTGCACTGTGAGTG
Source organism: Triturus cristatus (assembly GCF_964204655.1). Classification (NCBI taxonomy): domain Eukaryota; kingdom Metazoa; phylum Chordata; class Amphibia; order Caudata; family Salamandridae; genus Triturus; species Triturus cristatus. The sequence continues at coordinate 1,195,906,779 of NC_140582.1, read as the reverse complement.
GAATGCAAAACATATCCAAACTCCCAGAGGAAATGTGCCAACTTAGAAACGAATGAAACATGGATGTTGCATGGAACAAAATTAACATTGTCTCTCTCACACACAGGTCAACGTCGTGGATCACCCCCCAACACTGGGGGGGAAGACTCACAGGACCCGGCTCGGCGGGATGACGGAGCCACCGGCAGCGACGACTCTCACCACTCTGTGGACGAACCCGACCCCGACCAACCTGGCCCCTCTGGTGTCCAACGACCTGCAGCACCTGCGTCAGGTACAACTGGGCCAACCACCACCCCCACTCCTGCCACATCCCAGGAGACACCCAGGATCCCTGCCCCACCACCACAATGCAGCCAGGCTGGCCAGGAGGGACACGGTGTACCGGGCACCCAGGAGGAGGCAGGCGACAACGCCAATGCCACCCCTCGGGTTTCCCGGAGACCCGATGTGCCCACAAGGGCAGGCCAGGTGCAAGTGGGCAGGGGTGGTGGGAGTGGAGGACGGCGGAGGCGCGAGCCTGACCGGTTGGCTGCGGAACCGGTATATTCCCATGTCAGAAACATCCTGGACACATACCGGCAGGACACCACGGGCATGGCCCAGGTTGTGTCCATCCTCGAGGAGATCAAGACCCAGCAGGCCCAGCAACATGCGGAGCAACATGCCTGTCTACTGCGACACCAAGGGCGGATGGAGGACAGACAGGCTGAGCTTGTGACGGTGTTCACGGGAATTCACAGTACACTCCGTCGGATAGCGGACAACATGGGCAACCCTCCCTGTGCCACCAGGCGTAGAACATCACCACCCACAGGGAGGGATCAGGAGGAGGAGGAGTCATCCGACGGAGCATCCCAAACATCGTCACGGCCTGCTTCTGAGGGTCCCCGCAGGAGGGCGGGTCGTCCACGGAAAAGACCGTGAGGGTCAGCGCAACAGCACCATCTCCCAGGACACCAGGCCCGGCACCTGGCCTACTGGACCAACAGCAGCACAGCATCAAAAGACATTCTCTGCCACATGGACTTGCTGGTCACTGTCTGACCAATGTTGACAAAGACTGTGGCATGGACTCTGAGGATTTTCAATGGCAAGGACACCAACTCCCCTAGTGAACTTTGGATTCCACACACCCGGAAAGCCCCTCATGTCATACCCCCCCCCACGTACCCCAACAAAAATAAAATGTTACACGATAAAGAGATGATGCCTACATTTTGCATTATTACCTTACATGTGTCTTGTAAAGTCTAACCATGCCTGAGTTCCCATTTGACTTCAACCATCCACACCCTGGGGCCTGAGTCTGGCACAGGACACACATGGGTCACAATGTATTAGGCAAGACGGACATGGAGCACCATACACACCCGTGATGGGCCCAACCAGCTGAGGGGGTGGCCGCACAACCGTGCCGACAGAAATATTGAGTACAGCGACAGCCATGCGCAGTGGTCAGGGATCATGTGGAGTGTCCTGAGGGGCACCCATGTATGTGTGGACAGGTGGCAGAACCATGTCCTGCAAGCTTGAGTCAGGTGGATGCAGAGAATGGTGGCCTGGCCAACGTTGGATGCATGGGGATGGCACATGTCACAATACCCACACAGTCATGGACATCATGCACAATACACAGTCTAATCCCACACAAACAGCTTGCATCTTGCTACTCGACACATAGACACATAGCCACTATCAGGGAAAACCATGCCAGACATGCCGGATGCACCGTGGCAACACACCAGCATTGACTGAGAATAGGCACCTTGGAGGCATAGTGACACCTTTATTATTCATGTATTTGGGAATGCAGAGGCAACTCGGAGTACACATGAACAGGTCATGTGGAGTAACATGTGGGTCCAACACTGGAACCCCCCTTCTGCAGCACAAATGCGTGATAGCCATGGAACTGGCACACAAGTGTCGGCTAACAGCTAAACACCCCCTGCTGCTCACGGAGAGGCTGCCATACACCATTGATCCTCTGATGTGGAAGTCCCACACCATGTCAAGCCAATGCAAACCGTATGTGTCCGAGGGCAGTGTTACACACATTGATGCCATCATCACAATCCACTATCCCATCACAGATGACTGGCAACAAGTCTGACCATCTATTCAGGTGTACCCAGCTACATGTAATGTGTCCCATGGTGATGCGACATGTCTGCAGAGGAACCACACATCAACAGGGGCAGTGTGCACACATCGTAAACAACTGCCACACCCAATACACCCCTGATGCATCCCTTACCCTAATGTTCTGCTTGGGTTTTCGGATCAGATAGAACCCGCTCAGCAGAGCCTCTCTAACCCAAACCAGAACGTTACCCCCTCCCTAGGGCCTATTTACACCTAAATAACCACATATATGTACCACCTAAGGACAGGGAATTCCTACTATATATACCAAGACCTACAAATCACAGCCTCGCGGTCCCAAACGGACCCAGGACTTCCTGCCCAGACGGCAGCCACAGACTTCCTGCCCAGACGGCAGTCACAGCCTCGCGGTCCCAAACGGACCCAGGACTTTCTGCCCAGACGGCAGCCACAGCCTCGCGGTCCCAAACGGACCCAGGACTTCCTGCCCAGACGGCAGCCACAGCCTCGCGGTCCCAAACGGACCCAGGACTTCCTGCCCAGACGGCAGCCTTAGCACGAGTTCATCCTATACTTACCACGACATATAACAAGGGAATCAGTGTTACTATATATCAGATCACACAAAGACAGCTAGTTGAGCACAACTTGTTCCCCAGTTCGAGGGGCTCCTTTCTCCCTTATTCAGTTACCACCTACCTGATCAGGATTAACATCTGTTCATGTCAAGTCACAGCTGACTAGAAGAATAGGTCACCCTCTTACACAAGAACACGTAGCACATATTGCTTTACTACAAACTGAATACTTTATTTAGTTATTACATGCACACTCACGGAACATAATACATATCACATAACCTGCAAAGAAAAGTGAAAGATTAAGTTGTACACTCTAATAGTAAGGGGTTGACATCACCTTGGTCGTATGTAGCCTGCACTCAATGGTCATCTAGGTTCCCTTCTCGTCTGCGCCTCGGCTTCGCCTGGAAGTCACACCTCCGCAATCACGGGTTTACTCCCGTCTCCCTCTCCGAGTCACTGGGACCTCTTCCTCATCGGCTACTCTCTTCTCTTTGGAATATCTATTTCTCGGTTTTTCTCCACCTCCAAGTTTGTCATCTGTCTTCCCTGGAATAAGTAGCAGCTTTACTACTAACGGCCAGGTGCCGCCTATGGACTAGAAGCAAGTGCCAGTATCTGCCTCAAACTTTTACTAATATAGACGTGCATTTCCTCATGGAAAATTCCAGCCTGTAACCTGCCGCCCACCAAATTCTTGTACCTCCCCGTGCCAAGGACACGTTCCCAGCCGGCCGGCCTGATGTAGTGTCTTCGGCATGAAGAAAAATACAATCCTTCGATAAGGACCGGCCTGAACCGGTTCTCTCCAAGCGAATAACACCTCCTAACTAAAACACTGCCTATGACCTAGAAACATCCAAGCTGCCAGAGCAGGAGGAAAGATGGAGTCTCTCCCGTTTAAGGCCTACCAGGCCTGAATTCAGCACGGCTCCATGAAATACCCTCATTACAGAACAGATTACCCCTAATGCTAACGAATCTATCCCCTAGGATATATATGCAAACCCTGATCTATGGGGAAGAACACAGGATCATGTCGAAGTGCCTAATAAGTAGGCTCTATACACTACTCTAACCCTTAGACTTGAATGGAAAGAGACTGAAGTCACCTAAATCACCCTTCAACACAATAAGACCGGAAAAATCGAGCAGTACATTTCACCCTTGACTTCAGTCTATTATACATTCATTAAATGGAGCTAACATCTGTGGAAGAATAATATGAAACAAAGCTAACTGATCTATGTCTAGTACCAAATGTGCAGAATTGAAATAATGAAGGAATACACTGAATAAAGCAACAGATAGAAATCAAAACAGCAACAGCAATCAAAATACCACCTAATATTTGGCGTAATATGTGTATATCAGGTAACCAATTAAAGAGCCAGTCAAACCAGCCCTGGTCAATGTGTTTTCTAACTTCTTCTGTTAAGTCACGCAACTTGTCGATGTGAGCACGAATGGATTGTGTATGGTCAGACAAGTTAAAACAACAGAGACCTTCGAAGTCCGAACAATCATGTCCATGTTTAAGCAAAAGATAATCAATGGCTGCTCTATTTTGCAAAATGGCCCTACGTTCACCCTGGGCGTCTAATAGCATGTCAGACAAAATTGTAGAAGTATGATTAATAGATTTCACCATCCAGCAGGCCATTTTCCCAATAGATTTGGCATTATAAACCGCCAAAGCAGGAACACCAATAATTGAAACAGCTAAGCTAAGGTATTCAGACTTGGAATTTAAATGCAAAGATGGGTCACAATCCTCCTGTAACATTACAGTATCTCGAAGCACACGAGAGTTGGCATTCGGATGCGATGCGAACATCAACAAACTGAGTCTCGTAATGGCACAAGGGCCTCCGGAAATGTTTGCAGGGACAAATGGCCAGGAAGTATTACCACATGAGAAAAGCCATCCGGCAGGTAGTAACATCGTGCGATAGTGACTGGGGGTAACTACCAAACTATTACAAGTCATATTGTTCTGAACTGAAACACATGTGGTCGGTGTCCTTTGAAAGCACAAAGTCCGTTCGTGGGTTGTAAACGAAGTGGCGCCTTTTAGTTTTAGGCGCAGACATTCAGAGATCGCACTAGGATTACACGTAAGAAAGAAGCACAAATCACCTTGTGTGATATTATAAGTAAGTATTTGGGACTGGATGGGGGTTTGCTCGTTCGGCAATTCAATACATAGGGGGCAATATACATGGGTAGCAAAATCACCCAGGAGAATATTGGGACGGGCCTTCGAGACATTAAAAATATGAGTTAAAGTTTCCAATGAGGCGGGGACGGCAACCAGGCAGGTCGCCAGAATGTCATGAACAGATCTCATCGGTGTCAAACAGAAGTGAGGGGCGTCAGTCACCCTCTTAGCGAGTGCGGTCCAAAAGTTCGATGATGAATCCCATGCAGCGAAGGAACGCAACACTCGGGTTCCCAGTTCATCCCGGGTTGATAGGATCCCTCCTTTCTCGTCGTACCAGTCCGAAAACAGTCCGGCTCCGACACATCCTGCAGCAACAATCCAAAGAATGATCTGAAAGAAAACCAAATACAGGCATTAATCATTCTCGTAAATAACATTTATCGGCCGGGACCGCTTCCCAGCTATCTTTCCCTGGTCTCATAACCAAAATGGTATTATCCTGACCGGTGGCAATGACCTCTGCTTGTTCAGGGGGATTCTTAGGCGACTGCACCCAAACTCTGGCCCCAGGATTATCCGTGGAGCCAAAACCTTTCTGGCCACGTACAGTTAGCAACGTTGGAGCAGTGCCTTTCATTAATTCACCACTGAAAACAGGCATTATGAGTAATTGAGCCACTCGGTCAGTGCGATGTATCAGTAAGTCAACCTCACTGCTATTCAGCAGGAGCACCTTAATCTCTCCCTGATAATCACTGTCGATAATTCCTCCAAGCACCTGAATGCCTTTTACAGCCAGCCCCGATCTAGGGGCGATCAATTCGAAATTTCCAGGTGGTATCTGAACACCAACACCTGTCTCCATGATGACTCGATCTCTACTTTTTATAACAATGTCATCCATAGCATGCAAGTCTAAACCTGCCGACCCTGGGGTCGCTCTACATGGAGCCAAAGCTCCGGGAGTAATTTCCCAATACATCACAGTTTCTCTGATTTCATTAGGCATAGCCTCAACATTCGGGGGAAACAAACGCATAAGTGGAGATTCAGCATTTAAAAAAGGACGATTATTCAAAATCAATAGTGCTTGGGGCAAAAAGTCTCGCCAATTTTTATACTTGTCATCCGTTAACTTACGCAGCTGGTCCTTTAGCAGGCCATTCAATCTCTCCACCAGGCCCGAGGCCTGTGGGTAGTAGGGGATATGGAATATCCATTCAATATTGTTTTCCGCACAGAATTCCTGTACCAATCTTCCACGAAAATGGGATGCATTATCAGATTGAATTTGGAATGGCACACCATAGTACATCATAATTAATTCTAATGTTTTAATGGTATTCAATTGGGTAGCTTGCTTACAGGGAAGGGCTACCAGCAGGCCACTGTATGTATCAACAATAGTGCAAACATATTGACAATTCCTACTCATGGGAAGTGGACCAATGTAATCGATCTGCCAAATTTGAGCGGGCAGTTTGCCGCGATGTAAATGACCTTTAACAATTTGGGGCACCTTACGCCGTCTGATATGCTGACAAACGGGGCAGTGTAAAATAACATTTTTGATTAAATCTAAGGGAATATAAATTCCTCGATCAGCAGCCCACCTGCTAGTGGCCTTCTCTCCAAAATGTCCTGCCTTCTGGTGTGCCCATTTCGCCAATCCCGCAATATCAGAATCTTGCCTGTCCACCACTGCCTCAGCAATTTTAGACTTCTCATCTGCAATGTTATGAAAAAATTTGTCAAGAGAATCTATCGGGGTGTGAGCGTCCACATGGAAGATTGTAACAGTACTCTGTGGGAGCATCTCCCAAATTTCTTGCCATAACTCTTTTCCCCATAATTCTTTGGAATGTAACTTCGAATTATGGGAATGCCAAGTTGGCAACCAAACAGCCAGTCCATTGGCAGTAGACCAAGAATCGGTGAAAATATGATATGTACCAGGTAACTCTTGTTTCAAAACTTGGTAAACAGCGTAAAGCTCGGCAAATTGGCTGCTTTTACCCTCACCAGTTGTGCTCAACAATTTCTGTGTAATCGGATTATAGGACACCGCCTTCCAGTGCCGTGTCATCCCTATAAACCTCGCTGAACCATCAGTGAACCAAACATGGTTTCTTTCCGCTGCGGACAAATCATCAAAAGGCTTACCCCACTTGACAGGAGACTCCTGTGCTAAAGGTACGGAACATTCACTCTCAGTCTCAGTCGATGGCGCTCGCGCCACCTGCTCATGTAAAGAAGCAACTCCTTTCGGGCCCACACGTGCCCTGTCTTGTATGTACCATTTCCATTTAATCACACTCGCCTCTTGAGCGTGTCCAATTCGGTGAGTTTTCGGCGAACTCAGAACCCACTGCATGATAGGAATTTCCGGACGCAGAACTATATCATGTTCCAAAGTCAATTGCTCGGTATCCACCAGAGCCCAATAACAAGCAAGTAACTGTTTCTCAAAGGGTGTGTAACGCTCACCAGCATCAGGTAACTTTTTGGTCCAAAAACCTAACGGTACTTTACTCCTGCCTTGTTTCTGCTACAAACTCCAATTTGCATAAAGGCCCTGTACAGACACATTCAAATCCACGTCACCATCACGTACAGGCCATAAATCCAGAGCATGTTGAATTGCCTCTTTTGCCAGACTAAACGCATCTTGCTGTGGTTTATCCCATTCAAATGCATTCTTTTTACGCGTGACCCGGTACAAGGGGGCCAATATTTGACTCAAATGAGGAATATGCTGGCGCCAAAAGCCAAACAGACCAATGAAGCTCTGGGCTTCTTTCCTATTTCTAGGAACTGCAAAATCAAGAATCTTCTGTTTAACTTGAGGGATCACTTCACGGTGCCCTTCATGCCAATTAATACCCAAAAATTTTACAGCCTGGGACGGACCTTGCAATTTATCTGGGTTGATTTCCCAACCTTTCTCACGCAGGCACTCAATGACTCTGTCTAATTGGGTCTGAACTTCCTCTTGTGTTTCGCCTTGGATCAAAACATCATCAATATAATGACATATCTGAATTTGGGGATGAACCGGTACCTCAGCCAAATGCTCTGCCACCAGCCGGTGACATATCGTAGGACTATGCATATAGCCCTGGGGAAGACTTCTAAACGTCATCTGACGCCCGTTCCACGTAAAACTGAATTGTTCCTGACACTCTGGGGCAATCGGAATTGAAAAGAAAGCATTAGCAATATCAATGGACGCGTACCATGTACCTGGATGCTTTTGGATTCTCTCAATTAGTGTAATAACATCCGGTACTGCAACAGTCAAAGAGGGTGTGTGCTTGTTCAATTCTCGATAATCAACGGTCATGCGCCAAGAGTTATCACTCTTACGCACCGGCCAAACAGGATTATTCCAAGCAGAAGTAACTGGGGTTATGACTCCTGCATCCACTAACTCCTGAATAGTGGTACTAATCTCCTCATGACCACCTGGAATACGATACTGCTTCTGACAAACCACTTTTGTCGCATGGGGAACTTGTATGGGGGGCATTCTTAAACGACCAACCCGTATAGGTCTGGACGATATATAATGCGTTGTTCCAAATTGGTAACATCCGTCATCTAGATGCAAAGTCATTCCTCTCAAAATATCAATCCCAATTATGAATTCTAGAAGTGGCACTACTAGTACAGAATACTCTTTTCTAGGAATTCTACCTATTCTCATTTCAAGCAAAGTTTGAACTGCAGGGGTTTCTTTTCCACCTAATCCGGTAATAGTAAAAGGCTGACCTGTAAACTTCTTCGATTTTCCATGAATAAGAGTGGCCTCCGCTCCTGTATCTACCAATGCTCGGGCCCTTTGGATATTACGATGTCTCCAATAAATGTCAATATCTACATAGGGTCTATTATCTCTGTGAGCCCATCTGTGTACCGGAGCTTGACCTCTTTCCTAATCATTCTTACTGCATTCCGTATACCAGGATAAATCAGGATAAAGACTCTCACGCTTCTTAGGTATCGGTACCTCCTGTTCATATCCATTCCCAGTACGGAACGGATTTGTATCTTCTGCATTGTACTGCGGGTTACGATCGACCAAACTGTGACGATCCTCTCTCCTCCTCAACTCAGGGGATTGATCCCTATCATCTCTACGTCTGCTGTGAACATAGTCAGTTCTCCCCCTTTCTCTTTCCCCCTCTCTCTCCCTGTCTCTCTCGACGGGGGGACACTTCACGTGCAGAACGTCGATCATCACGATGAACAGAGCGCCCACGGCGGTCGTCATCACCGCTACCGTCAGAACCACCACGATCACACTCAGTGGTCCGAACACGCCGGGCACCCTCCTTTCGATCCAAGCCACGTTTGCGAAACAACTCCCACAAACGAGCGGTAGTCTCACCATCAATGCCCTCCCTCCGCACACCATCAGCCAGAAGACCAGAAAAGATATCACGTCTAGTAAGTTTATTTTCACCAGGAGTACGAGTGTCAGGCCGGGACTGACGTTCAGGTTTAAACCACTCACCCAACTCACCGAGTTGGCGCACCGATTCCAAAACCGTAGATAACACGTTACCAGTCTGATTAATCAATAAAGTCATCATGACCTGCTTATAGGCAACAGGGGAAGATCGAATGATACGGTTCCGCACAGAAGATGTCAACGAACCATCAAGCAACCTGTCAGCAGTACCCAGAAAAATTGCCGTTTTCATCACCTCCTCTTTGAGACGTTGAGCAGCATCACGCAAAGTATACCACGGCTTGTCATTCACAGGCCAGTCAGATTCAGTAGGATATTTTAGATTACAACCCTCAGTCGCCAATTGGAGTAAAGAAATCTGACCAACACCATTATAGTTACGAAAATGATCCTGCACAGTAGAATCCAAACTCAAGGAACAGAACTTTAAACAATCGCCAGTATCCAACATAATACCAGCAGCGCCCAGTTCATAAAGGCGCACCATCCATGTGAGCAAGGACTCACCAGCTCGCTGCCGAAATCGCTGCAAAATATCACTAATTTCCTGCTGAGTAAAGTCTTCTAAACAGTCCAAAGAAATACCCTGTGGAGCATTGGGAGACTGCTGCAACTTCCGACGGAAAACTGGATGCGCAGAAACCGCGGGACGAGCATCACAAGGAGCCCGATCAGTACTCGTAGAGGGACAATCAGTGTAAGAAGCATTGATCCCACTCGAAGAACGAGCGTAATCACGGGGTGCACCATCAAAGGTGCGAGAAGCAGACTTACAATCATGGCGGGAGCGAGAAGACTCGCGCTTGGCAGACTCCTCACCCGAGGAACAAGAATCAGTCGAGTTCCAGATATTACCATCCCATTCATCAGGATTCCAATCCAGCCCGGCTGTCGCCACGACCAGACGCACCTTTCGCGTCGAAACCCGACCGCGCCTGTTCTTGTATTTATAACGAGCAATTCGCACAGCCGCCCGTTCGGCAATAGTTTGGTAAGTCTCAAGTTTATCAGCAAGCAACTTATTTTGACACCGCAACAAAGTATGAGAATTCTGAATCTCAACAAAGTGCGCTTCCACATCTTTAAGAGATATCTGTAACTTCAACAATCTCTCATGCAGAATCCTATATGCAGACAAAAGAATCCAACCTCTGCGCCCCAAAATGGGAATCTCCTCACCCTTCGAAACGGGTGCCTTCTGCAAACAAGCAATCAAATAAGCCGGCTCTGCCAGCTCCAAAGAAGAATTCCAATTCTCACTCAAACCAGTAGAATCAGCCCACTCACGGGCCAAGGCTTCATAAGGCGTTGAATCCCATCCGGGAATATCAACGGGCAACTTAAAAGTAGATTTAGACCTTCTAGAGAACATCGTGAAAAAGGAAAAAGAAGAAAAAAGAAAAAGAAAAGAAGGAAGAAAAAAAAAACTATACACACAAATATACAAAAATAAAATGCAAACAAAACCACGCACGCGCCGAAAGCAAACACAAGACAACCACAACGCACACAGGTTTCGTAAACGGTTCGTGACGCCAAATGTTCTGCTTGGGTTTTCGGATCAGATAGAACCCGCTCAGCAGAGCCTCTCTAACCCAAACCAGAACGTTACCCCCTCCCTAGGGCCTATTTACACCTAAATAACCACATATATGTACCACCTAAGGACAGGGAATTCCTACTATATATACCAAGACCTGCAAATCACAGCCTCGCGGTCCCAAACGGACCCAGGACTTCCTGCCCAGACGGCAGCCACAGACTTCCTGCCCAGACGGCAGTCACAGCCTCGCGGTCCCAAACGGACCCAGGACTTCCTGCCCAGACGGCAGCCACAGCCTCGCGGTCCCAAACGGACCCAGGACTTCCTGCCCAGACGGCAGCCACAGCCTCGCGGTCCCAAACGGACCCAGGACTTCCTGCCCAGACGGCAGCCACAGCCTCGCGGTCCCAAACGGACCCAGGACTTCCTGCCCAGACGGCAGCCACAGCCTCGCGGTCCCAAACGGACCCAGGACTTCCTGCCCAGACGGCAGCCACAGCCTCGCGGTCCCAAACGGACCCAGGACTTCCTGCCCAGACGGCAGCCTTAGCACAAGTTCATCCTATACTTACCACGACATATAACAAGGGAATCAGTGTTACTATATATCAGATCACACAAAGACAGCTAGTTGAGCACAACTTGTTCCCCAGTTCGAGGGGCTCCTTTCTCCCTTATTCAGTTACCACCTACCTGATCAGGATTAACATCTGTTCATGTCAAGTCACAGCTGACTAGAAGAATAGGTCACCCTCTTACACAAGAACACGTAGCACATATTGCTTTACTACAAACTGAATACTTTATTTAGTTATTACATGCACACTCACGGAACATAATACATATCACATAACCTGCAAAGAAAAGTGAAAGATTAAGTTGTACACTCTAATAGTAAGGGGTTGACATCACCTTGGTCGTATGTAGCCTGCACTCAATGGTCATCTAGGTTCCCTTCTCGTCTGCGCCTCGGCTTCGCCTGGAAGTCACACCTCCGCAATCACGGGTTTACTCCCGTCTCCCTCTCCGAGTCACTGGGACCTCTTCCTCATCGGCTACTCTCTTCTCTTTGGAATATCTATTTCTCGGTTTTTCTCCACCTCCAAGTTTGTCATCTGTCTTCCCTGGAATAAGTAGCAGCTTTACTACTAACGGCCAGGTGCCGCCTATGGACTAGAAGCAAGTGCCAGTATCTGCCTCAAACTTTTACTAATATAGACGTGCATTTCCTCATGGAAAATTCCAGCCCGTAACCTGCCGCCCACCAAATTCTTGTACCTCCCCGTGCCAAGGACACGTTCCCAGCCGGCCGGCCTGATGTAGTGTCTTCGGCATGAAGAAAAATACAATCCTTCGATAAGGGCCGGCCTGAACCGGTTCTCTCCAAGCGAATAACACCTCCTAACTAAAACTCTGCCTATGACCTAGAAACATCCAAGCTGCCAGAGCAGGAGGAAAGATGGAGTCTCTCCCGTTTAAGGCCTACCAGGCCTGAATTCAGCACGGCTCCATGAAATACCCTCATTACAGAACAGATTACCCCTAATGCTAACGAATCTATCCCCTAGGATATATATGCAAACCCTGATCTATGAGGAAGAACACAGGATCATGTCGAAGTGCCTAATAAGTAGGCTCTATACACTACTCTAACCCTTAGACTTGAATGGAAAGAGACTGAAGTCACCTAAATCACCCTTCAACACAATAAGACCGGAAAAATCGAGCAGTACACCTAAGGAGACTTCCAAACTTGTCCGTGCGTGTAACGCTGAGTCAGCACACGATGACGTGTCCATGAGGAATAGCAGTGCCACAACAATGCAACCAGCAGACGGCATGCGCAAGTACCTGGGGATGAGAGACACACAAGAAGTCAGCCACAAAAAGCACAGCCACTTGCATGTGCATGTACTCGACACATGTAAGGATGACAACATGCTAGGTCACAATTATGACTGGGGAAATACACTCATCACTGGCACCATCACTCCAGTGACACATCCACACACACCTCTGACTCACGTGGCATACATGCAGATGGACACACACATCGCAACACATGCCACACGGGGACCAATGCGTGCACACACAGACACTGGTACTCACCACTAAGCAAAGAAGTCGCGTATGAGCCGACTCTGGATGTCCTCTTGCGGAACCACATCCTCCACATCACTAGCCCCATTGCCAAGCCCTTCGTCCTCCACGGGTGGATGGTCCTGATCATCTTGATCCAGGATGAGTGGCACAGCTTTCTCAACTGCCATGTTGTGCAGCATGCAGCAGACCATGAAGATTTTGCAGACCTTCGCCGGGGCATATGGGAGGGCGCCGCCGGTCTTGTAGAAGCATCTGAATCGGCTCTTCAGGAGGCCAAATGTCCTCTCTATCACTCGCCTTGTCCGGCCATGGGCGGTGTTGTAGCGGAGCTGGGCCGGCGTGATGGGGTTGCGGAGAGGTGTGATCAGCCATGGCATGTTGGGATAGCCAGCGTCCCCTACATGGAAACCACATGGACATTAGTAGGACAGGAGAAGCGGTCGTGCTGGAAGTCTACGCAAAATACAGGACAGACAGAGTGTACCCACCAACAACACATGCTCGTTCGTTGCGCAGCTGCGTCATCATTTCAGGCACCCTGCTACGCCTCATGATGTAGGCATCGTGTGCTGATCCTGGAAAACGAGCACAGACATGTGAAATCACCATGTTGGACAGACACACCATAAGGGCATTGATGGAGTGGTAGTGCTTGCGATTCCTGTACGCCACCTCCTGTGCCTGTGGTGGTATCTGTTGGACTTGGCCCTTCTGGCAGGTTCACCCCTGGACTTTTTGGCTTTTTATTGGTGACTTGGTGTGGTAATTATTTTGGTTTCTGCGCACTTTCCCTGTGTCCCAGGGTAAAGTGCGTGCGTGCTCTGAGTGCATGTGGTGAGATAGGCCTGCCCTCCCATAGGAATGCATGGGGAGTGTATGTGTCCCTAGTAGTTCCTGATGCGTGGGGTGTGCAGGCCCAAGTTTGGTATGTGCGGACTCGTGGGAGTGAATGCTGCGCGATGATGTGTGCGGCGTGCATGTACCTAGTGTGGAAGTGCCACTTCTAGAGGTGGGCACTTCTGTGTGCAGTGTGTCTGTCGCGTGATTGGCTGGTCATGTCATGTGACGGGCTAGGGATTCCCCAGAGTCAGGATGAGTCACCCAGTGGTGAATGGGGAGATCAGCAGCTAGATGGGTGGGAGGAGTACACCTGGGTCCTGAATAGGACAGGGTTTTCCACACGCAATGCTGGCCCCGCCCCCTGTGGTGCGACTGACGACCCTAGCCCTGCCAGTGAATAGAGTGAGGGGCTGAGCACATCAAGGGTGCTCCCCAACCAGCTGCGACTGGTTTTCCCCCTCACCCTGAACCCAGAACAAAGGGTTTGCCTGTATAAAAATGGGGCTGTGTCCCCACAGAAACTGTTCTCTGCCAGGATCTTACCTGAGGGGGGCTGCTGCTGCTGCTGCTGGACCAGAGGACCGCCACTTGGACTACCTCCCTGCCTGGAGGCCCAGTGAGCTGGCTCTGGGTCCAGCCTTGCCCCCCACCCCTGCCCTGCTGCCTGCAGGGAAGAACTTTGCTGGACTTTGTGGTGCTTGTTAGGCCTAAGCGCTTGGAAGCGCTTTTATTCTCCTTTAGCGCTTGGAAGCGCTTTTATTTGTCCTAGCGCCAGGAGCGCTTTATTGCTGCAAGCCGGTGCCCACCCGGCATTTCCCCCGTGCAGTGCCAATCCTGATATCCCCTGGCAGGTGCCCACCCTGCCAGGGACCTTGCCGTGCTCGTTGGCGGGTGCCCACCCCGCTTATTTGTTTATTTTACGGCGGGTGCCCACCCCGCCGTACATCCACTGTAACGAGGGAGCCTACCCCTCTTGTGACGGGAAAAATCACCGCTGCAGCCCGGTTCGGGACGCACAGGAAGTCAGGCAAAACTGTGAGGGACGTAGGCGGGGCCTCGCCTCAAACAGGAAGCGGACGGGAGCCTACCCCGCGCTCCTGTGACGGAGACCCAGAAGACGAGGGCGGGAGCCTACCCCGCCTCCGCCTGCAACGGAGAGTCCCGCGTCGCCGGAGGAAGCCAGCGGATCCGGGGATCGGTGCTGGCGAAGGATTCCCGAGTCCCTGAGCGGGACTCCACGAAGCGCTGCCGTCGGCCGGGACCTGCGCGTTCACCCGGTGAGTGTCCGCTACTGGGGGTGTGACGGGGCCCTGGGTTCGGTCCTCCCCGGCAGCGCCCAGCGCTGGTCCTGTTGCTCGGCCCCTCCCACAACGGGGGCATTATTTCTGGGGTCACTAGAGCCCCGAGGCTCCACCGACTGTGGCAGCTATTGTCTTTGAGCGCGAGGCGCTCCAACGTGGGGATTGTGTTTTGTCGAGCCCACGAGGCTCAAACGCAGAGGGCATATTTATGTTCAGAGTCCAGAGGGACTCCAACGGCAGCGCATTGGTTGTGGAGAGCGCAGTGCACGCTCCAAACGCATACGGGGGCATTTCCTTGGCGATTGAGTGGCCCCAGATGGCAGCGGGCCACTCCCACCTTGCCCCACAATATTGATCAGAGCCTGCGAGCCTCAGGGGGCCACAAGTGTTTTCTTAGAGCCCAGGAGAGGCTCCAACCCCTGCCATATTTATTTAGGAAGGCACAGTGGTGCCCCAGCATCTCTCCAGTTGCCCAGCACTTAGTGGGCAACTGCTACGTGTAGGTTGTGCTTTGTGCACCTTGGTTTGCGCAGCCTGCGCAGGCGCACCCTGACTTGGCTGGACACAGGGCGCCTTTGCCCCTTCACGGCCAGTTGGCCTAAGGACTGCCACAGATAGTGGCTAATGTGAGTTTTTGCGCCATTGTTCCTTTCCTGCACCTCTGAATGTGTTTATGCGTCATGTGCTTTGCTTTACACCTCTGAATGTTATGCATCATGTGTTTATGTGCTTAGACCCCTACAGGTATTGTGATACTTAGGTGGTTGTTTTCTCCCTAACACAGGTGGTGCTAGTGAGGTCCTGATTCCCTGCGCAATATTTTTCTAAAGGTGGTTAGGGTTGCGTAGGTGGTACTTACCTGATGCTAGTGTGATGACGCTGAGGTCATTATTGCGCCAGTAGTTACTGGTTGTGTGCTATATGTTCTATTTTTAGTGCTACAGTGATTGTATGTGCTATGTTCTAAAATATTATTCCTATGTTCTAAGAGTGCTAATTCCGGACAGCGGTCCAGGTGGCCCTGTCCCCTGTATATATAATCCCTTGTAAATTCTGCCCGTGCCTGTTGGCACATTGTAGAGTGTGTGTTTTTATCTAATGTGTTGTGTATAATACAAAGGCTATTTTTATAGAATACCTTGTGTGGAGTTTCCTTTGTGGTGGGCCTTGGGTGTTGTTGCTGGGTGCGCGCGCAAACGCTTTACACATCGCCTCAGAGATAAGCCTGACTGCTCGTGCCAAGCTACCAAGGGGGTGAGCAGGGGTTATCTTTGGCGTGTAACTCCCCAGCCCTGACTAGAGTGGTGGTTTCTGCCTGGCTTTGGCGCAAGCCTCAGCCAACCAGAAATCCCATTTCTAACAGTACCAAAGCCACATGTGTCCCATCTATGGACCCAATGACATGGGGCCTCCCTCCCAGGGCATAGAATCCACGCTTGACCCCAGTCAACAGTTCAGGAGTAGGGAAATGGATGAACTCATCCAGGTGAAGCAACATGGCCTCTAAGAAATCATGCAGCACACGGCTGAACATGCTCTGGGACATGCCACCAACATGAGCTATGGTATAATGAAAGGTACCCATGGCAAGAAAATGTAGGGCTGCCATTACCTTCAGCTTGGGTGTCAGTGCCGTAGGATACCTGTGCAGCGGTTGCAGGTGTGGTGCCAGCCTCGCCGTCAACTCCTCAATCAACGGTTGGGGGAAGCGGTAGCACCGGATACAGTCATTCTCCCGCATGTCAGCCAAGTCCGGAATTGCTCGGGGAAGAGGCGGCGCTCTGCAGTAATTTGGAAGTGACAAGGAAGAGTGAGTGCACTACAACAACAATTTTCTTGTACTGAGCACATGTCAATCTGTCAATACACATATGCGACATACGGAGTCAGGTATGTGCCACATGCCCTGGACACGTATGGCTGCCAGGTGACACTCCTACCAAGACCCAGCTACACACGGAGATTGTGAACCTCCACATGCCATGGCATGGGATTAGCTGTGTCCCAGTGTAAGTGAACAGCCAGACGCAACACAGGAGTGACATACATCAACA
The DNA here is from genome assembly GCF_964204655.1 of Triturus cristatus. Lineage (NCBI taxonomy): Eukaryota > Metazoa > Chordata > Amphibia > Caudata > Salamandridae > Triturus > Triturus cristatus. The sequence continues at coordinate 1,195,889,610 of NC_140582.1, read as the reverse complement.
CATCAGCAGAAGTAGGATGTCGATTTCAGAGACTGGTAGCGGAACACTAGAGCCATAGGTCACACGACATCACACTAGGACAGCCCACACACCTTGCCAATAAGGTGTACATGTAATGACTCACCACACATTCATTGAGAGGATGCAGACATGTCCTTGTTACGCTACTCCGTGTCCCATGCATACATACGCACCTCACATCCGATACCACATGTGGCCTGGTGTGCGTAACAGTGTGCCATGTCCATCTACACACAGACACATGTTGGTTGCTGCAACAGCTGATGCATTTGAGGGAGCACCAACATCAAGCTAATGGGAACACCCCAGACATACATGACATAGACACATCGTGCACCGTGGGTAGTCACATGTCTGGTGTGGTAACCCCTGTAGCGGGCATCAGGGGACACTTGCGTATGTTGTTGTCTGTGCCATGCCAGTGACGCTTATCCCAAGTGTGCAGTACGACATGCACACATGTCAAAGGAGTTAAGGGCATGCCTGGCACACATTGCACCGTCACACATAACATCTGTACACATCTCATCATACATCTGGTGCCCTCTCGACTCAGGAGTAATGTGCCACATCACAGCCTTTCACACCTGTGCCCCACACATGTAGTACTGCCCAGACAATGCCTTGATATCCATCCATGGACAAGTATGTCAGCCCTATTCCTTCCTGTGTGCTGCCTGTCACCACTGTGATGTGTGAAAGGCACCGTACATTCGCTCAGAGGGCCTGTGTACGTTCCCTATCACTATGGGTGTGCTGCCGTATGTGTACCCATAGTGGTACGGAGCGTACACGTGTGCGTACGCTCACTATCACTATGGGTACGCATACGCGAGAACACCCATAGTGATAGTGAGCGTACAGGCGTGTGTACGGTCCGTATCACTATGGGTGTTCTCGCGTATGTGTACCCATAGTGGTACGGACCGTACACACGTGCGTACGCTCACTATCACTATGGGTACGCATACGCGAGAACACCCATAGTGATAGTGAGCGTACAGGCGTGTGTACGGTCCGTCTCACTATGGGTGTTCTCGCGTATGCGTACCCATAGTGGTACGGACCGTACACGCGTGCGTACGCTCACTATCACTATGGGTACGCATACGCGAGAACACCCATAGTGATAGTGAGCGTACAGGCGTGTGTACGGTCCGTCTCACTATGGGTGTTCTCGCGTATGCGTACCCATAGTGATAGTGAGCGTATGCACGCGTGTACGGTCCGTACCACTATGGGTACGCATACGCGAGAACACCCATAGTGATACGGACCGTACACACGCCTGTACGCTCACTATCACTATGGGTGTTCTCGCGTATGCGTACCCATAGTGATACGGACCGTACACGCGTGCGTACGCTCACTTTCACTATGGGTACGCATACGCGAGAACACCCATAGTGATACGGACCGTACACATGCCTGTACGCTCACTATCACTATGGGTGTTCTCGCGTATGCGTACCCATAGTGATAGTGAGCGTACGCACGCGTGTACGGTCCGTACCACTATGGGTATGCATACGCGAGAACACCCATAGTGATACGGACCGTACACACGTCTGTACGCTCACTATCACTATGGGTGTTCTCGCGTATGCGTACCCATAGTGATACAGACCGTACACGCGTGCGTACGCTCACTATCACTATGGGTACGCATACGCGAGAACACCCATAGTGAGACGGACCGTACACACGCCTGTACGCTCACTATCACTATGGGTGTTCTCGCGTATGCGTACCCATAGTGATACGGACCGTACACGTGTGCGTACGCTCACTATCACTATGGGTACGCATACGCGAGAACACCCATAGTGATACGGACCGTACACATGCCTGTACGCTCACTATCACTATGGGTGTTCTCGCGTATGCGTACCCATAGTGATAGTGAGCGTACGCACACGAGTACGGTCCGTACCACTATGGGTACGCATACGCGAGAACACCCATAGTGATACGGACCGTACACACGCCTGTACGCTCACTATCACTATGGGTGTTCTCGCGTATGCGTACCCATAGTGATACGGACCGTACACGCGTGCGTACGCTCACTATCACTATGGGTACGCATACGCGAGAACACCCATAGTGAGACGGACCGTACACACACCTGTACGGGCCGTTGCTATGCATTTGGGGTGCCCTAGGGCCCCGGTACGCAGCTTACCTGTGTGTGAAACTCCAAATTACATAGGGGACACAAGAGGGGCAAGTATAAAGGCCTACATGCATGCTGGTTGTCATGGAGACCAAGTTTAAAGTTTGAATTTTTTTCAGCAGGTGCACAGCAGTAGTCAGTTTGAATGAATCTACTTTGTTGCAATGGGGTTCTGGAGGTGACATCATGCTCAAGAAAAAAACACAATAAGAACCCACTGACTGTGCTAGGTTTGAAGGGATTGGAGGAAACATAGGATGCAAATGTGAGTGACCAATCACTCTGTACTCGTGTGCATGAAACAGGCCAGCAAGGCAGATATAAGGCAGCCAGGTCCCATGAGGGAGCACTTGCCTGCACATCTCTGGATTCTACGAGCCAGCTGCTGCTACTGATTCCCTGGAACCATGTCAAGGTCTGTGGAGAGGGCACAGCCTTTCACCCTGGAGGAGAACCTGGCTTTGCTGGATGTGATCCTCCCACAGTACCCCATGCTGTATGGGCGACCAGTGTATCAGGTGAGTGCAGAGTCTACTAGCACAGACTGTGTCCCTTGTTTGTGACTGTGACTTCTGGCATTGTGTCCAGGTGTGACACACATGCTATGTACTGAAGGGGGAGTCCCAGGGGGGGGAATGCCTGATGTCTCCCAGCCAGTGCATGCTGTGGTGCATGTCTGCCGTCCTCACTTGCATTGTGTTTACTGTGACAATCACTGCATGGTGCATGCCACATACTGCCTGTCTTGTCCTCCTGGGAATGTAGCCTCTACAGTCCTCATTTTATTATGTGGTCAGCCCAGTGTGACAGGTGACTGTACCCACAGATGTGTGTTAGTTCTGTGTACCTGTGCTGAGAGTGTCCACATGATGTGTTCGTATCCTGGACATCGGTGTGTGTGTTAGTCCCCTGTCATGTGGGTGGGTGCATATGTGGAGTGTGGCACCCGGGCTGCATGAGGGATGGATATACCCTGCCCATGTGATGTGAGCAGGGAGCAGTGCTGTGTGTCTGACGTGCAGAACCAGCCCCACACCTGTGAGCCCCCCCCGTCTAGTGGCACATGTGCAGAGTGAGGTTTGTCGCTGCATTTGGCAATGGCAGGTGAATGTCCTGTGCCTGTGTGTGTCTGTGTATTCTGCTGCAGTAGCGTCAGTGGCCTGCGGCATGTGCCTGCTTAGAGGTGCTGCACATTATCCTGGTGTACCTTCTGATGCACAGTGTGAGCCTGGATCATTGATTGTGTCGTTGCCCTCATTCCACCTGTGTACTTTCAATGGCACGTACTGCTTTTGCCCTTCCCCAGAGGATCATGTCCCTATGACAAAGGTGCAATGCGTTGGATGCTGTTGGACAGGCCACACGAAGGGCTTGCTCCCTCCCCGCATGACAGGGCCCAAGCCCCGGCCCCCCAGGCGCGACCCACGAGAATCACCCGCACCCCGTCTCCCGACGGAACTCCTGCCCTCGGACCTCCATGTATCACGGGCCCAAGCCACCACCGGCTCCCTCGTCAAGCCGCCATCTTGGGCCCTGCGCCACGAGGCCGCGTGGCCTCCCCCCGACCCTAACCCTGGGCCTGGCCGGCCCCGACATCCCGGCACCACCATCCACCCAGGAGGTGAGCGGACCACTTGGCAGGTCAATGGGAGAACGAAGCGCCAAGGACTCTCCCCCGCCAGGTGACGATCGCCTCCAGCTCCCCCAGGCACCGGCTCCACCCCCCGCTGGGTGTCTGGACACCTTCATCCCGGACCCTCCGACCTCCAAGTGCGAGGGTCCGGACATCAAAGGGCACCTGCCCTATAACTGGAGCAGCTCCGGAGCAGGAAGGCAGTTGTATCCTGGAGTCGAGAGACACCGAGAGAACTCAGCCTTGACGGACTACTGGCGCTGCCGTAGCCCTATCTTGTGAACTATCGACCTGCCTGCTGGCGCTGCCGCGGCCTTCTGCAACATCCATCCTCGTCGGGACCTGCTGGCGCTGCCGCGGCCCGTTGTAACGACCATCTTCACCGGGACCTGCTGGCGCTGCCGCGGACCGTACATCGACCATCTTCACTGGGACCTGCTGGCGCTGCCGCGGACCGTGTATCGACCATCTTCACTGGGACCTGCTGGCGCTGCTGCGGCCCGTACCAGTTAGACCACCAAGCTCGAGGATTGTGAGCTACCCACCATACCACCTCAACTACCAGACTGGTAACCAGACTATCCCGCTACCCCCTTTTCCCATCTTGAGAGACTTGAATCGAGGGGACCCCTGAGTCCAGACCTCCTTGTACCTTTTCATCGTACCTTAAGAAGTGCTTATAAAGAACGCTAACTCATCTCCTTGTGTGGTATCTGTCTGTGGGGGGGAAGTTATTTGTCTGTACGATCGCTGGAGACGGCTCTCCCCGGAGACCTCTCCCCTTGTCCTCGGCCGACCCTCCCGGTCCGTCTAACATTGGTGGCCAGCGGCGCGATCCGAATCAACGCGTAATCGTACAGAGAGTAGCTCACCCCACGACAAAACCACGATGTCAGCCAAAGATAGCGGTTCCAATGAAAAGTTCCAAATGGATAAGTTGGAAGAATATAGCCACCGCGAACTTAAACAATTCTGCATGGAACTAGGCATTGCTACCACCGGCCTGAGTACCAAAGATGATTTGAAGCGCGCCCTTGAGTCGTGGGCAGAAACTGGGATCACCGGATCCTCCGACCAAAACAGTGTCGCACCAGAGGGGAACGCCACGGCTCCCGAGGAGCGGGGAACGGGCCTCTCGCAGGAGGAGATCCAGGAAAGAGAAAGGACCAGATTACACGAGTTGGAAATGGCACGACTCAAGATGGACGGTGAACTAAAGTTAGCCGAGCAGAAACTAAATCTAGAGCATCTGCGGTTCCGAGAGGAGCGAGAAGAAAAACAGAGACAGAGAGAGCTTGAGGAAAAAAGAATAACACTCGAACACGAGCGCAAACTGGCGGAAATAGAACTTCGGAAACAGAATAAAGAACTGGGGGTGCCTGAGCGACCGCACACCCCAGGGGCAACCGAGAAAAAAGTCCACATCCCCAAGGATGTTGTCCGAGAGTATGTCCGAGAAGACGACATACAGCAGTGGTTCAAAGCCTACGAGATCGCCATGACCTCCCACCGGATCGACCGGAGTGATTGGGGAGCTGGACTATGGGGGAGGTTCGTCAACGAAGGTCGCGATGCCCTGTTGCAGCTCCCAGATCACCAAATTTCGTCCTACGACCACATGAAGGCTGCCCTCCTCACCCGCTACGGCCTCACACCCGAGATGTACCGCCAGAGGTTCAGAGATTGCACCCGGATCCCGGGTACAACTTGGGTGGAGTACGTAAACTATTTCAGCCGAGCCTTCGAGGGTTGGATCAAGGGGAGCCATGTAACGACCTACGAACAACTCTTTAACCTTATGGTATGGGAACACCTGTCGAACAACTGCTTCGTCGAGCTCAGGCAGCACCTCCTCGACAGTAAATTGACCGACCCCCGGCAGCTCGCCGCTGAAGCTGACCGATGGGAGAGCACCCGAGTGGGCCGGAGAGGACCGCACGAGCAGAACCGAAGCAACCAAGGCCAGCACCGTCCTCGGGGAGGAGGAGGAGGCCAGGGGCGAGGGAGAGACACCCTCCCGGCAACACCCGTGGCCAGCACCCCGCCCCCGGCCGGCCGGGGAAACCCCCCGATGCGTCCAGGGTTCCGAGCCAATGTCACGTGCCACCGATGCCAGAGAGTCGGCCATTACGCCAATGACCCGAGCTGCCCGCAGAACCAAACACCCAAGCCCCGCCAGGTAGCTGCCGCCGCCCTGGGGGAAGAACGACTATCAGAGGAACAGGAAGAGTATGAGCCGGCCCAGCAAGAGTGGGAACCGGCCGCCATGGTTCTAGCGTGCCTAGGGGGAAAAGACATAGTCCCGCGTGCCCCCCTACCCGCCAACACCAGGAAATACGGTCAGTGGGTGACCATTAATGGGCATCGGGCCGAGGCCTTACGTGACACAGGCGCCAGTGTGACGGCCGTCCGCTGTCACCTGGTGAAACCCGAGCAGATCCTGCCGAACATTCTCTGCCCCGTCCGCTCAGCCGACAATTCCGAAAGTCTGTGTCAAATGGCCTGCGTCCCCTTCGAATGGGGAGGGGTCTCCGGCCTGTTGTCCGGGATGATGCCCCCGTGGACTGCCTCCTGGGGAATGACCTTGAGAGTTCCCCGTGGGCCACCGTCGAGAGAAGAGAGCACCTGGGGATGCTGGGCCTCCCGGACTGGGCCTGCGTAACCACCCGGTCCATGGCCGCCCGTGCCGTTCCCCGACCAGAAGAACCGGAATGGCCAGCACCTCCGCCCCCGGTCGCCCCAGTAGAAGACAACGACGAGGCCAACCCCCCGGAGCCAACGACCGAAGGGGACGCGCAACCCCAGGACGTCCCCGGCCTGGCTCAGTGGCGTCAAGAAGGGGGGCCCACCCAAGAACAGTTCCGCCAGGAGCAAAAGACCTGCCCCTCCCTCGAGGGACTCCGCCAACAAGCCAGCGCCCAGAGCGCAGGGGACTCCACCGGAACTCACTGGGTCTACTGGGAGAACGACCTGCTATACAGCGAACAGAGAATCGCAGAGCTAGGGGCCGGTCGAGTACTGGTGGTACCTCTCCGCTTCAGAGACTTCCTGCTCAACCTGGCCCACGATGTCCCCCTGGCTGGACACCTGGGCCAAGACAAAACTTACAGTCGCCTAGTGACCCACTTTTTCTGGCCGAAGATGCGGAACGACGTCCTGAACCACTGCCGGTCCTGCCCCACATGCCAGGCCAGCGGGAAGAGTGGCCGTAAGCTGAAGGCCCCTTTACAACCCTTCCCGGTGGTCACCACCCCGTTCGAGAGGGTAGGAATAGACATTGTGGGGCCCCTGGACCCCCGCACGGCACAAGGACATAGGTTCATCCTGGTACTGGTGGATCACGCCACCCGCTACCCCGAGGCGGTGCCTCTACGAACTGTAACAGCTCCGGTGGTTGGCCGGGCCCTAATGGGGATCTTCTCCCGGGTGGGCTTCCCCCGAGAAGTCGTCAGCGACCGAGGCACGAACTTCATCTCCAAATACATGAAGTCCCTCTGGCAACAGTGCGGGGTCACCTACCGATTCACGACCCCCTATCACCCCCAAGGGAACGGACTAGTGGAGCGATTCAACCGCACTCTCAAGGGGATGATTGGGGGATTGGAAGAGCCCCTCCGTCGCCAGTGGGATGTACTACTCCCGTGCCTCCTCTTCGCCTACCGAGAAGTTCCCCAGAAGTCCCTCGGTTTTAGCCCTTTCGAACTCCTGTACGGGCACCCTGTGCGAGGGCCCCTCAGCCTAGTCAAAGAAGGCTGGGAGATGGCCCCCCTAAAGACCCCTCCAGACGTCTTCAAGTACCTCCTGGCCCTACGTAATCAGACCCGGCGCTTCAGGGAGATGGCCAAGGCGAACCTCGAGGCCAGCCAGGAAGACATGAAAAGATGGTATGATCACAATGCCTCCTCCGTCGAGTTCGAACCTGGACAACAAGTGTGGGTGATGTCCCCCACCGAACCATGTGCCTTGCAAGATAAGTGGACGGGGCCCTTCAAGGTGGTCGAGCGCAAAAGCCCCGTCACTTACCTCATCGACATGGGGACCCCCCGGAACCCCCTTCGGGTCCTCCACACCAACAGACTCAAACCACACTTTGTGCGCTCAGAACTCAGCCTCCTGATGGCTACAGACAGTGGAGCAGAGGAGGACTCCGAACCCCTCCCGGATCTCCTGAAGACTCAGGAGAACGACGGTTCCGTGGACGGGGTCCGGCTCTCCGATGCCCTCACACCAGAGCAACGCCAGGGCTGCCGGGACCTCCTGCTGCGGTTCGCTTCACTGTTCTCCCTCACTCCCGGGGTCACCCCTTGGTGCTTGCACGACGTGGACACCGGGGACAGTCCCCCTATTCGACACCGGGCCTACCGCGTACCAGATCGGGTACGGGCCTGCATACAAGAGGAAGTGGCCAAAATGCTCACGATCGGGGTCATCGAGCCCTCGGACAGTCCCTGGGCCAGCCCGGTTGTATTGGTCCCCAAAGCCGCTGCCCCCGGCACCACACCTGAACTGAGATTCTGCGTTGACTACCGGGGCTTGAACGCTGTCACCCGAACCGACGCTCATCCTATCCCCAGAGCGGATGAATTGATCGACCGGCTGGGGGCCGCCCGCTACCTCAGTATCTTCGACCTAACAGCGGGCTACTGGCAGATCGGTCTCACACCCCGGGCTCAAGAACGATCCGCCTTCTCTACCCCCGATGGCCACTACCACTTCAAGGTCATGCCCTTTGGCATGAAGAACGCCCCCGCTACATTTCAACGTCTTGTGAACCAGGTCTTGGCGGGGCTCGAAGAGTTCAGCGCTGCCTACCTGGACGATATCGCTGTATACAGCCGCCACTGGTCCGACCACCTCCTCCACCTCCAGGAGGTCCTACAGGCCCTCCAGCGGGCCGGCCTCACGATTAAGGCCGGCAAATGCCAAATTGGTCAAGGGTCCGTGACCTACCTGGGGCACCAGGTGGGGAGCGGGCTGGTGGCCCCGCTGCAACTTAAGATTGCTGCCATCCAGTCCTGGCAGCCCCCCGTCACCCAGACCGAAGTCCGAGCCTTCTTGGGGCTCACCGGCTACTACCGGCGGTTCGTGAGGGACTACGGCAGCATTGTGGGGCCCCTCACGGGTCTCACGTCCAAGAACCAACCGAAGCGGATTAACTGGACCCCCGATTGTCAAGCGGCCTTCGAAAAGCTGAAGGCCGCCCTGTGCACCGCCCCTGTGCTCCAGGCCCCCGATTACAGTCGGGAATTCGTAGTACAGACAGACGCCTCCGACCACGGCATCGGAGCGGTTCTTTCCCAAGTGAACCCCGAGGGTCATGACCAGCCGGTGGCCTTCATCAGCCGACGTCTCCTGGCCCGAGAACAGCGCTGGAGCACCATCGAGAGGGAGGCCTTCGCAGTGGTGTGGGCCCTCAAAAAGCTCCGGCCCTATCTCTTCGGTACCCACTTCCGGGTACAAACCGACCATAGACCCCTGCAGTGGCTGATGCAGATGCGGGGGGAAAACCCAAAACTATTGCGCTGGTCCATCTCCCTGCAGGGAATGGACTTCACCGTGGAGCACCGACCGGGCCAAGACCACGCCAATGCAGATGGCCTGTCCCGCTTCTTCCGCCTCGACGAGGAGAGTCCCCAAGGAGATGGGTGACTCTCCCCGCCTTCAGCTGGGGGGGACGCATGTTGGACAGGCCACACAAAGGGCTTGCTCCCTCCCCGCATGACAGGGCCCAAGCCCCGGCCCCCCAGGCGCGACCCACGAGAATCACCCGCACCCCGTCTCCCGACGGAACTCCTGCCCTCGGACCTCCATGTATCACGGGCCCAAGCCACCACCGGCTCCCTCGGCCGGGTCAAGCCGCCATCTTGGGCCCTGCGCCACGAGGCCGCGTGGCCTCCCCCGACCCTAACCCTGGGCCTGGCCGGCCCCGACATCCCGGCACCACCATCCACCCAGGAGGTGAGCGGACCACTTGGCAGGTCAATGGGAGAACGAAGCGCCAAGGACTCTCCCCCGCCAGGTGACGATCGCCTCCAGCTCCCCCAGGCACCGGCTCCACCCCCCGCTGGGTGTCTGGACACCTTCATCCCGGACCCTCCGACCTCCAAGTGCGAGGGTCCGGACATCAAAGGGCACCTGCCCTATAACTGGAGCAGCTCCGGAGCAGGAAGGCAGTTGTATCCTGGAGTCGAGAGACACCGAGAGAACTCAGCCTTGACGGACTACTGGCGCTGCCGTAGCCCTATCTTGTGAACTATCGACCTGCCTGCTGGCGCTGCCGCGGCCTTCTGCATCATCCATCCTCGTCGGGACCTGCTGGCGCTGCCGCGGCCCGTTGTAACGACCATCTTCACCGGGACCTGCTGGCGCTGCCGCGGACCGTACATCGACCATCTTCACTGGGACCTGCTGGCGCTGCCGCGGACCGTGTATCGACCATCTTCACTGGGACCTGCTGGCGCTGCCGCGGCCCGTACCAGTTAGACCACCAAGCTCGAGGATTGTGAGCTACCCACCATACCACCTCAACTACCAGACTGGTAACCAGACTATCCCGCTACCCCCTTTTCCCATCTTGAGAGACTTGAATCGAGGGGACCCCTGAGTCCAGACCTCCTTGTACCTTTTCATCGTACCTTAAGAAGTGCTTATAAAGAACGCTAACTCATCTCCTTGTGTGGTATCTGTCTGTGGGGGGGAAGTTATTTGTCTGTACGATCGCTGGAGACGGCTCTCCCCGGAGACCTCTCCCCTTGTCCTCGGCCGACCCTCCCGGTCCGTCTAACAGATGCATACTATGCCTTGTTGTAAACAGCAAATTTGTTCTAATATGTGTATCTGTGACATGTGCCAGGTGTATTGATGTAGTGTCACTTGTTCATCCTCACAGGTAGGCGCCTCTGCCAAGAAGCAGATATGGATGAACGCCGTCAGTGCCGTGAGGAGGACGGAGGGTCGCAAGCGGCGCCTGCCCCAGGTGAGGAAACGCTGGCAGGATATCCGGTGCTGGACGCGGAGGATCGCACGGGTCCTGCTGGGGGACTCACCTGACACCCATAAGAACCGCGGGCGCCGCCGTCTGACCCACATCCACAAGCGTGTGCTGGTGGTGGTATTTCCAGCCTTGGACAGGCGCTTACGGGAGAAGCAGCAGCAGGAAGGGGGTAGGTACATGTGTGTTTTTTGTGTGTCACCAGCATATGTAAGTGCACAGTTGCATGGATACACTGCCAGAGTTTAAAGGTGCTGTGCAGATCCAGTTACCCACAGTATAGCGGTGCTCTCCTGCCTCCCTTCCCCTCCTTGCAATGTGTTCCCTGGTCTGTGTGTAGTCACTCCTTCACAAGGTTATCTAGGCTGGCACTTTCTCCACGTGAACTATGCCTGTAGCATCATGTGTGGGGGTGGTGTGTTACAGGTTTTGGGACCTTGCCTGTGCCCTGTCCAGTTCAGTACTTGTGGGTTCCATGTCAGTTGGCACTGAAGCTGAGTCCAGACATGGGAGTTAGTCTCTCAAGTGTCATGCCTTACAGCACGCATGTCCTATGTTGTGGCCTGTGACATGATGTGCATGAGTGTGCGATACGCATAGTGCAGGGATGGTGGCGTGTGTTGCAGTCATTCCCAATCAGGACCATGGAGTTGTGTGGCCACTACTGTCCCATGGGGCATATTTTCCTAGGTGTTATGTGTGTCATCACGAAATGTGGACACTCTCAGTGTTTACAGCATAGGTTGTGCTCTGTGCCATTGTCCCCTGGCACCATGTATATTCACGTAAAATGTAGTACAAGTGTCCACTGTACAGCCTGACCTGATTTTCCTTGTTCATACTCACGGTGGCCAGTGCCTGTGTGTCTTGTTACAATCATCTGATGCTGCCCATTTGTACATGATTATTTGGACAGGCGCACCTTGGGTATTTGGTGTCCAATCTTGCATTCATCCAGCCCATGTGTATTTCACCCAGACTAAGAGATGTAAGTGCTTCCTGTGTCTCAACAAATTGTCTCATGTAGGGGGTGGTTGGTGCGGGCAAAGCCTACATGTCAAAACCTGATATCTCCTTGCTAGGTCTGGCCAGTGTGTGATGTTTGTCTGCACATGCACTCAAGGTGCAGTGAGCCAGTCATGGTGGGCATGTTTTCAGTATTACCTATGCAGCATGTGCCTCAAGTTCATGGATATGGTCCCTGATCATCCCTATTTTTGGCAACGCTGTGTGGTGCAGATGCATTGCTGGATTGTCCCCAGGGCCTCGCTCCTCTGTCAAACTCCATTTCATGTAATTTGCTATTGTGTCATGCTCTCCATAGTTTTTCAGTGGCATGGTGGGTCAACCAACTGTGTGTTGCATGCCCTACATCTGTACCTTGTTTTGTAGATGTCACTGATCTTTCTTTTCAGGCTATGCACTGTAACCTATGTAGATTGGACTCATGTGACATATGTATACAGGTGTATGATTAATTGCTGTCTCTTCACCTTGCCCACAGCATCGTCGGGGGACACGGAGGGAGACATGAGCACAGACGGAGCGGAGGGACCGAGCACCAGTGCCAGCGGTGACATCGTGCCTGGCACATCGAGTGGAACTGAGGCGGAGGAGAGTGAGGCCGAGGACCTGTCCACTGGCATGACAGAATATGAAGCTGACGGGTCCGAGGATGATCTCTCCGAGTGGGTGGAGGCTGCACCAGCAGCTGACTGCAGCACAACATCTCTCCCCGCCACCTCCATTGCCATCAGCCGCCTCCCACTTGCTCGTGTCCCTTCCCAGCGTGCCCAGTCACCGCATGTCTCCTTCCTGCCAGGCACCGCACCCCCTGCCCCTGTCTCCACTGCTGGCGCCAATGCCGAGTCTGTGGACATCCAGCGGAAGTTGCAGGTTGGTCAGGCTGCGATGCTTAATGTCCTCCATGGCCACAGCCAAGTGCTGCACAACATGGAGGCATACTTGGAGGGCATTTTCTCATCGCAGGCTGACCAATGCAACTTTCTGAGGTCCATTGAGTTGACACTGACTGCAGCAGTGGGTCTCCTGCAGCGCTACGTTCAACCCCCTACCCCTGACCCATCCACACTTCCCACTCCCATGCCTGTCCCACGTACACCCAGACGTCAGCATGCACCCACCACACCAGCAGGGAAGGTCACCCGCACACCTCCTGGCACGCACACACAGGGTGAAGTAGGCACACCCACTGGGTGGGGGGGCAAATGTAAGCCACGCAGCCAGAGTGGGAGTCCGCATTCCACCCAATCCACTCCCTCCAAATCCCCTCCCCTCAGCTCTGGCCACATATCCGGCAAAGACTCCTTTATGGCCGCTCTGTCCCTGAGCCCCACAGTGACACCACCCCGCAAGCGGTCAAAGGAGTCCCCGGTCAGGGTGGTTGAGTCCCCCCCCCTGTCCACACCCTCCCCCAGTGGCGCTGCGACCCATCCCTCCGCCCCCCCCCCCCCTTGGGGCCTGTGGTTCCTTCGGGTGCAGGGGAGTCGCTGGAGGACCTTGCTAAGGTGTGCAGCGCCATCCTGGCCTCCGCCTTTGGCCCTGACCCACCCCCTGTGGTGGAGTCCTCCATCCCTGCACCCACGATGCCTACCCTTCGCCCTCATGTCCCTGCGGTGCCTGGTCCTTCCCCCCCACATGATGCCCTCCCCGCTCTGGAAGACGAAGGAGTCTGAGTGTGCAGGCAAGCTAGGGGACACGCGTCCCACTGTGTCCCCCACCTGGATGTGAACTTTGGATTGCCCTATGGGCATTGTAAATTTTGAACTTTCAATGGACAAACACATTTTTTTGATGCTGAATAAAGCAATTTCTTTTTCCTTAGTACACTACTGTCTGTCTGGTATTGCTGTTGGTGGACCTGCCCCATCATTTTGGGTGGTGATAATGTGTTGGGTGTGTGGGAATTGTAGTCTTGTGCTGGTCATAGGGTGGATCCTGGTATCTGTGTGCCATCACAAGCTGTTGGCTACATAACTTTGTTCATGTACGCAGTTACTGCATGGTGTCATCGTCCCAAGGTGTGTTCCTTCCTCTGTGTAACCTGACATCTTCCCTGCAGGGTCTTTCCAATATGTGGTGCTGAGCTGTGTCTACATTGGCTGGGTGTGTGACGGACTCGTTAGACTTGGGCCATGCATGCTGAGCGATGTCTCCACCTGCATCATTCGTGGCGTCCTTGGTGGTCACTGTACTTGTGTATGTAGACTGTTGCCATGACTTCATGTGTACATGTTTTCTTTTTGGCGCTATGCATGTGTATACTCCCAGCCTCGCACACATGTGGTACATGTACTGCAGGATCTTTGTGCACCTGACTGACATTTGTGGGCATTGGATCTGTGGGTACTCCACCCTTTTCTTTGCAGGGGCACTGCTGTGAGTGTTAGGCACACACCCCTCCTGCGTCTGGGCACTGCTGGGAGGACTCTACACCCACCCCTCCTGTGTCTGGTCACTGCTGGGAGGACTCTGCACCCACCCCTCCTGTGTCTGGGCACTGCTGGGAGTGATAGGCACCCACCCCTCATATGTCTGGGCACTGCTGGGGGTCTTCTGCACCCACCCCTCATATGTCTGGGCACTCCTGGGAGTCCTCTGCACCCACCCTTCATATGTCTGGGCACTGCTGGGGGTCCTCTGCACCCACCCCTCATATGTCTGGGCACTGCTGGGGGTGATAGGCACCCACCCCTCCTATGTATGGGCACTGCTGGGGGTGATAGGCACCCACCCCTCCTATTTCAGGATATGTGCGCTTAGAACATACACGGGTGTGGGTTCGCTCCATGCATATGAGGTGGGGGTACGGGTCGTACTTACACTGTTGGGGTGGGACGTATACGTACGTGGGTGAGGATACGGGTCGTACTTACACTGTTGGGGTGGGGATACGCTCCATGCATACGCGGGTGAGGGTACGGGTCGTACATTCACGGTTGGGGTGGGGGTACACTCCATGCATACGGGGTGGGGGTATGGGTCGTACATACACTGTTGGCATGGGGGGTACGCTCCATGCATACGGCGGTGGGGGCACGTTCCGTACGTACACTGTTGGCATGGGGGGTATGCTCCATGCATACGGGGGTGGGGGTACGGGTCGTACTTACACTGTTGGGGTGGGGGGTACGCTCCATACGTACACGGGTGAGGGTACGGGTCGTACTTACACTGTTGGGGTGGGGGTACGCTCCATGCATACGCGGGTGAGGGTACGGGTCGTACATACACGGTTGGGGTGGGGGTACGGTACGTACATACACGGTTGGGGTAGGGGTATGCTCCATGCATACGCGGGTGAGGGTACGGGTCGTACATACACGGTTGGGGTGGGGGTACGCTTCATGCATACGGGGTGGGGGTACGGGTCGTACATACAATGTTGGCATGGGGGTACACTCCATGCATACTGGGGTGGGGGTACGGGTCGTACTTACACTGTTGGGGTGGGGGGTATGCTCCATGCATACGCGAGTGAGGGTACGGGTCGTACATACACGGTTGGGGTGGGGGGTACGCTCCATGCATACGCGGGTGAGGGTACAGGTCGTACATACAAGGTTGGGGTGGGGGTACGGTACGTACATACACGGTTGGGGTGGGGGTACGCTCCATACGTACGCGGGTGAGGGTACGGGTCGTACATACACGGTTGGGGTGGGGGGTACGCTCCATGCATACGCGGGTGAGGGTACGGGTCGTACTTACACTGTTGGGGTGGGGGGTACGCTCCATACGTACGCGGGTGAGGGTACGGGTCGTACTTACACTGTTGGGGTGGGGGTACTCTCCATGCATACGCGGGTGAGGGTACGGGTCGTACATACACGGTTGGGGTGGGGGTACGGTACGGACATACACGGTTGGGGTGGGGGTACGCTCCATGCATACGCGGGTGAGGGTACGGGTCATACATACACGGTTGGGGTGCGGGTACGCTCCATGCATAAGGGGTGGGGGTACGGCTCGTACATACACTGTTGGCATGGGGTACGCTCCATGCATACGCGGGTGAGGGTACGGTCCGTACATATCCGTGCCCACGCTATGGAATGCTTGTGCGGTCCGTACCCAGGCCTTTGCCATGTAGGTACAGCCGCACCGCCATTGTTGGGGTGACATAGGTGTGGGCGTGGTACGACTTGTACCCACGCTCTTAAGGCGTGGGTACGGGACGTACCTGTATTGTTGTGTTGCCGGTTCGCGTCGTCAAGCACTTCCGATGTGGCAGCGCTGGCTTTGCTGGACACGCCCCCACCCCCTCGTAGTGACCAGGGTCTTGGGGTCAGGTATGTCCAGGGCATGTGTGCTGTGTGACTTTGGTGGGGGTTTTGTGGCCTGCCCCTGCTCCTGCCCCCCACTCCTCTTTCCCCCTTCCCTTTGTTGTTCTGACCTTCTGCGGCGTCTGCGTCGTAACCTGTAGAGGAGGTCGACTGCTATGAGGGCCGAGAGGACACGTAGGTTCGGGTCCATGTCTGTCCGTCGCGTACAGGTACTCCTTGTTCGCGTCGTCCTGATTTCCCGGCAGTTTTTGGCTGCCGGAAAATATTGTCCGTGCGGGATGACGTCGGTGCGAATCGTACTTCCTGGTTCGTGAATGGCAGGCTGCGTGCGTCCCGACGTCACATCGGCGCTTTCCCGGATCACATTTGTATGAATATTTTCGTCGGTCGGGGTTTTGTACGATTCGTGCGGAAATGGTATTTCCGTGCGAATCGTACTTCCATGTTTGTATATTGTTACGACCGGGTACGCGTCGGACGGAGAATATGCTCCGTCCGACGGTTCGTACCCGGTTTTTACAGGATCATGATCGGCACCTAAATCTATGCACTATTACCTAACAAACAAAACACAACATATAATGAAATGCTAGGAAAAATAAAACAAGAATCAAACGATTTTTCCCCTCAAAGAATTATCATAGACTTTGAGCAAGCCATGATAAATTCCATTCTAAAACTGTACCCCCATACATCTATCCAAGGATGTTACTTCCATCTAAACCAATGTCTATGGAGACATTTACAAAAATCTTCACTATGGTGCCAATTACGATCCGGTAAAAAATTTCCCCGTACGACTCGTATCCGGTCTTTTTACCGTACGAATCGTACAAGTGCCGTACGAACTGGCAATCACGATTCGCATGGTAAAAAGTCCATACGAACCGCACTGGGAATCATTCCCCACACGTCCTCGGGTCGGAAAATGTGTCCGACATGTCCTCGGACGATTTACCTTACAAACGTGAAAAGCCAAGTCCGACCGAGGAATCACGATCCATCCCGTGCGTCCGAGCTTACAACCGTATGGAAAAAACACCGTCCGCACCGAACTCCTATAGCAACCATGGAGACATGTGCCCGCATACGCGCCCAACACTCCCCCCAGCCCCCGTACGTCCGACACGTACCCCCGTGTATGTATACCCCCACCCGTCTAGGTACACCCCAGTACGTTCCAGTCGTACCCCCACCCCAGTACGTGTCGTACCACCGTCTATGTACACCCCAGTACGTTCGAGTCCTACCCCCACCCCAGTACGTGTCGTACCACCGTCTATGTACACCCCAGTACGTTCCAGTCGTACCCCCACCCCTGTACGTGTCATACCCCGTGTACCTACACCCCAGTACGTTCCAGTCGTACCCCCACCCCAGTACGTGTCGTACCACCGTCTATGTACACCCCAGTACGTTCCAGTCGTACCCCCACCCCTGTACGTGTCATACCCCCGTGTACCTACACCCCAGTACGTTCCAGTCGTACCCCCACCCCAGTACGTGTCGTACCACCGTCTATGTACACCCCAGTACGTTCGAGTCCTACCCCCACCCCTGTACGTGTCGCACCACCGTGTACCCAGTACGTTCCAGTCGTACCCCCACCCCAGTACGTGTCGCACCACCGTGTACCCAGTACGTTCCAGTCGTACCCCCACCCCAGTACGTGTCGTACCCCCGTGTACCTACACCCCAGTACGTTCCAGTCGTACCCCCACCCCAGTACATGTCGTACCACCATCTATGTACACCCCAGTACGTTCGAGTCCTACCCCCACCCCTGTACGTGTCGCACCACCGTGTACCCAGTACGTTCCAGTCGTACCCCCACCCCAGTACGTGTCGCACCACCGTGTACCCAGTACGTTCCAGTCGTACCCCCACCCCAGTACGTGTCGTACCCCCGTGTACCTACACCCCAGTACGTTCCAGTCGTACCCCCACCCCAGTACGTGTCGTACCACCGTCTATGTACACCCCAGTATGTTCGAGTCCTACCCCCACCCCTGTACGTGTCGCACAACCGTGTACCTACACCCCAGTACGTTCGAGTCCTACCCCCACCCCTGTACGTGTCGCACCACCGTGTACCCAGTACGTTCCAGTCGTACCCCCACCCCAGTACGTGTCGTACCACCGTCTATGTACACCCCAGTACGTTCCAGTCATACCCCCACCCCAGTACGTGTCGTACCACCGTCTATGTACACCCCAGTACGTTCGAGTCCTACCCCCACCCCTGTACGTGTCGCACCACCGTGTACCCAGTACGTTCCAGTCGTACCCCCACCCCAGTACGTGTCGTACCCCCGTGTACCTACACCCCAGTACGTTCCAGTCGTACCCCCACCCCAGTACGTGTCGTACCACCGTCCATGTACACCCCAGTACGTTCGAGTCCTACCCCCACCCCTGTACGTGTCGCACCACTGTGTACCCAGTACGTTCCAGTCGTACCCCCACCCCAGTACATGTCGTACCCCGTGTACCTACACCCCAGTACGTTCCAGTCGTACCCCCACCCCAGTACGTGTCGTACCACCGTCTATGTACACCCCAGTACGTTCGAGTCCTACCCCCACCCCTGTACGTGTCGCACCACCGTGTACCTACACCCCAGTACGTTCGAGTCCTACCCCCACCCCTGTACGTGTCGCACCACCGTGTACCCAGTACGTTCCAGTCGTACCCCCACCCCAGTACGTGTCGTACCACCGTCTATGTACACCCCAGTACGTTCCAGTCGTACCCCCACCCCAGTACGTGTCGTACCACCGTCTATGTACACCCCAGTACGTTCCAGTCGTACCCCCACCCCTGTACGTGTCGTACCACCGTCTATGTACACCCCAGTACGTTCCGGTCCTACCCCCAACACAACCTCCTAAGTACGGAGCGCACCCCAGGCCCCAACATCACAACCGCATGTACGAGTCGTACCAACCCACACACAAGGACAGCACCGTACAACCAAATGGCCCATCTACACACCGTACACACGCTCAAAACGCACGTACACAACCAGGACAAAACAAAACAACACAAGAAGACACTATTCGAATGGCACAAAGCCACTAAACATGGCCAACAAACACTACAAATACACCTTCACTGACCTGCAACTGCCAAAGACAAACAGAGGGCCAAAACACCACCACTACTTATAACACACCCACCCAAAATTCAAACACTGCCACACCCACCCATGGACCAATAAAAATGGCCCACACACACAAACCATGAGCCTTTGCAACAGACTCACTGCTGCCAGACACCACAGAACCATACAACAAGCTACACCACACCTTACACTTGCACACCTTCACACAACCACCCTCACAAACACCCCCTCATCACATTCACACACACACACACACACACAACCATCCACACACCCCCCCCAACATCCACACACCCCCCCACCATCCCCACCCACACCCCTCACCATGCCCACTACCAAGAATCCAAAGTTCAGTAACCGAGAGTTGGAGGTCCTTGTTGATCAAATCCTCAGAGTCGAGCCACAGATCTTTGGAACATTGGTCAGAAACACCAGCCTGGCAGCAAAAACAGCCATGTGGCAGACCATCGTCGATGCTGTGAATGCTGTTGCGGACACCAGAAGGACCAGGCAGGAATGCCAGAACAGGTGGTACGATCTGCGGAGGAGGGTCAGAGCCAAGAGGCAGGAGGAACACGACCAGGCCAACGCCACCGGAGGAGGGCCCTCCCGCAGACCGTACAGTACCATCCCTGGGAGGAGAGGGTGATGGCCATACTGCCGGTGGAGGCAGTCGAAGGATTAGAAGGACTCCGAGACCCGGGTGAGTACACAAACAACGCACCTCACATGGGGGGAACGGCATCCACAACCAAAATCACTAACAGGCACGCAACCACCACAAGCCATCGCATTACTCAACCACACTCCATGAGCACGCACATGCCACTGCTGCCACCATGCCCCATGCACCCAGCTGGACAATGTCAAGTCACAGAAGACAACAACACATGACACAGTAACCCGGATGGCGGGAGGCTGGGCCCCAAAAATCACATAGTGCGACTCCGAAGCAGACAACAATGCACTCTGCCCATATGGCCTAGGTCACAGCCAGACAATCAGTGTGTCCCAACACAGGAATGACTTGCCAGCAAATGGCGGACGCCTTGCATCAACACATGGGGGTGAAGGCACTGTTTTGCACATGACAGCAGCTAATGAACAGCCAACATTGTGAAAGAGTGGCAGCACACACCACCACTGCAGCAGCGCAGAGACACACATCACACCCAATGGGTGCCTGGAGATCAGAAACAAACTCACATCAACAAGCCAAGGGCCACTCAAAGATCTGCTAACAGTGTGTGCCCAGGAAGCTGGGCTGAGGTGACAGAGGGTGACACACAGAGGGAGGGAGAGGGGGACAGAGAGGGAGGGAGAGGGGGACAGAGAGGGAGGGAGAGGGGGACAGAGAGGGAGGGAGACACAGGGAGACGGACAGAGGGAGGAGGCTGACACACAGAGGGAGGGAGAGGGGGACAGAGAGGGAGGGAGAGGGGGACAGAGAGGGAGGGAGAGGGGGACAGAGAGGGAGGGAGACACAGGGAGACGGACAGAGGGAGGAGGCTGACACACAGAGGGAGGGAGAGGGTGACAGAGAGGGAGGGAGAGGGGGACAGAGAGGGAGGGAGAGGGGGACAGAGAGGGAGGGAGACACAGGGAGACGGACAGAGGGAGGAGGCTGACACACAGAGGGAGGGAGAGGGTGACAGAGAGGGAGGGAGAGGGGGACAGAGAGGGAGGGAGAGGGGGACAGAGAGGGAGGGAGACACAGGGAGACGGACAGAGGGAGGAGGCTGACACACAGAGGGAGGGAGAGGGTGACAGAGAGGGAGGGAGAGGGTGACAGAGAGGGAGGGAGAGGGGGACAGAGAGGGAGGGAGAGGGGGACAGAGAGGGAGGGAGACACAGGGAGACGGACAGAGGGAGGAGGCTGACACACAGAGGGAGGGAGAGGGTGACAGAGAGGGAGGGAGAGGGGGACAGAGAGGGAGGGAGAGGGGGACAGAGAGGGAGGGAGACACAGGGAGACGGACAGAGGAAGGAGGCTGACACACAGAGGGAGGGAGAGGGTGACAGAGAGGGAGGGAGAGGGGGACAGAGAGGGAGGGAGAGGGGGACAGAGAGGGAGGGAGACACAGGGAGAGCAAATCAGCCATGTGGTGTGTGGGAATGTCTGCTCGTCAGCAGGTAGACTGCGTGCATGTAGCCAAGGGTGGCCCGTGCCAGAACCCCCCCTCTTCTCCATGGCAAAACACAGGGCCATGTCACAACCTGTGCACGAGCACAATGACAGCTACCTGCATCACATAAGTGTGTGGAACAACTCCATGTGCACATGTACAGTGCTATACGGAAGGCGCCAATGCATGGCTCGCAACACCTGCCCACTCCACTGCTGACTGCAGTCACACTTGACGCAGCAAGTAAGACTGTGCCACACATAGTTAAAGGGGCCAAAGTGGTGCCCAAGGGACACACCCATGCACAAGTGCACTGTGAGTGGAATGCAAGACAGATCCTAATTCCAAGAGGAAATGTGCCAACTTTGGAAATGATGAAACATGGATGTTGCATGGACCAAAATTAACATTGTCTCTCTCACACACAGGTCAACGTCGTGGTGCACCCCCCAACACTGGGGGGGAACACTCACAGGACCCGGATCTGCAGGAGCCCGATCCCACCGGCAGCGACCACTCTCACCACTCTGTGGACGACCCCGACCGACCTGGCCCCTCTGGTGTCCAACCGCCTGCAGCACCTGCGTCAGGTACAACTGTGCCAACCACCACCCCCACTCCTGCCACATCCCAGGAGACACCCAGGATCCCTGCCCCAACACCACAATGCAGCCAGGCTGGCCAGGAGGGACACGGTGTCCCGGGCACCCAGGAGGAGGCAGGCGACAACGCCAATGCCACCCCTCAGGGGTCCCGGAGACCCGATGTGCCCACAAGGGCAGGCCAGGCGCAAGTGGGCAGGGGTGGTGGGAGTGGAGGACGGCGGAGGCACGAGCCTGACCAGTTGGCTGGGGATCCGGTATTTTCCCATGTCCGTAACATCCTGGACTCATACCGGCAGGTCACCACGGGCATGGCCCAGGTTGTGTCCACCCTCAATGAGATCAAGGGGAGCCTCGATGAGATAAAGACCCAGCAGGCCCAGCAACATGCGGAGCTACATGCCTGTCTACTGGTACACAAACGGAAGATGGAGGACAGACAGGCTGAGCAAGTGACGGCATTCCAGGGGATTCACGCTACACTCCGTCGGATGGCCGACAACATGGCCGACCCTCCCTGTGCCAGAAGGCGGAGAACATCACCACCCACAGGGAGGGATCAGGAGGAGGAGGAGGAGGAAACATCCGACGGAGCATCCCAGATGTCGTCACGGCCTGCTGCTGAGGTTCCCCGCAGGAGGCCGGGTCGTCCACGGAAAGGACCGTGAGGGTCGGCGCTACATCACCATCTCCCAGGACACCTGGCCTGGCACCTGGCCCACTGGAGCAACAGCATCACAGCATCAAGAGACATTCTCTGCCACATGGCCCTGCTGGTCACTGGCTGACCAATGTTGACAAAGACTGTGGCATGGACTCTGAGGACATCCAATGGCAAGGACACCAACTCCCCTACTGAACTTTGGATTCCAAATTCCCGGAAAGACACTCACTTTGTTGTTCCCCCCCCCCCCCCCCCCAATAATAAATCACACTATGAAGAGTAGATGCCTGCTGGTAGCATTATTACCTAACATGTGTCTTGTAAAGTCAAAACATGCCTGAGTCATCTTTTGTCTTCAACCACCCACACCCTGGGGCCTGAGTCTGGCACAGGACACATGGGTCACAGTGTATTAGGCAAGACAGACATGGAGCACCATACATACCCGTGATGGGCCCAACCAGCTGAGGGGGTTACCGAACAACCGTGCTGACACACACATTGAGTACAGCAACAGTCATGCGCAGAGGTCAGGGATCCAGTCCAGTGTCCTGGGGGGCACCCAGGTATGTGTAGACAGGTGGCAGAAACATGTCCTGCAAGCTTGAGTCCGGTGGATGCAGAGAATGGGGGCCTGGCCAACGTTGGATGCATGGGGATGGCACATGTCACAATACCCACACAGTCATGGACATCATGCCCAATACACAGTCTCAGCCCACACACACAGCTTGCATCTTGCCACTCGACACATTGACACATAGCCACAATCAGGGAATACCATGCCAGACAAGCAGGATGCACCGTGGCAACACACCAGCATTGACTGAGAAGAGGCACCTTGGAGGCATAGGGACACCTTTATTAGTCATGTATTCGGGATTGCAGAGGCAACTCGAAGTACACATGAACACATCATGTGGAGTAACATGTGGGTCCAACACTGGCACCCCCCTTCAGCAGCACACATGCGTGTTCGCCATGGAACTGGCACACAAGCATCGGCTAACAGCTAAATACCCACAGCTGCACACGGAGAGCCTGCCATACACCATAGATCCGCGGATGTCGAAGTCCCACACCATGTCAAGCCAATGCTAACCGAATGTGTCCGAGGGCAGTGTCACACACATTGATGCCATCATCACAATCCCCTATCCCATCACTGATGACTGTCAACCAGGCAGACCATCTATTCAGGTGTACACAGCTGCATGTCGTGTCCCATGGGGATGCGACATGGCTGCAGAGGAACCAAACACCGACAGGGGCAGTGTGCACACATCGTGAACAACTGCCACACCCAATACACCCCAGATGCATCCCTTACCCCATGGAGACTTCCAAACGTGTCCGTGCCTGTAACGCTGAGTCAGCCCACGATGTCATGTCCATGAGGAATAGCAGTGCCACAACAATGCAACCAGCAGACGGCATGCGCAGGTACCTGGGGAAGAGAGACACACAAGAAGTCAGCCACAAAAAGCACAGCCACTTGCATGTGCATTTACTCGACACATGTATGGATGACAACATGCTAGGTCACAATTATGACTGAGGAAGTACAACCATCACTGGCACCATCACTCCAGTGACACACCCACACACACCTCTGACTCACGTGCCATACATGCAGGTGGAGACACACATAACAACGCATGCCACACGGGGACCAATGCGTGCACACTCAGACACTGGTACTCACCACTATGCAAAGAAGTCGCGTATGAGCCGAGTTCGGATGTCCTCTTGCGGCTCCACATCCTCCACATCACTAGCCCCATTGCCAAGCCCTTCGTCCTCCACGGGTGGATGGTCCTCGTGATGTTGATTCAGGATGAGTGGCACTGCTCTTTCAACTGCCATGTTGTGCAGCATGCAGCAGACCATGAAGATCTTGCAGACCTTCGCCGGGGTATATGGGAGTGCGCCGCCGGTCTTGTGGAGGCACCTGAATCGGCTCTTCAGCATGCCAAACGTCCTCTCTATCATTCGCCTTGTCCGGCCATGGGCGGTGTTGTAGCGGAGCTGGGCCGGCGTGATGGGGTTGCGGAGAGGTGTGAGCAGCCAAGGCATGTTGGGATAGCCAGCGTCCCCTACATGGAAAGCACATGGTCATCGTTAGAAGTGGTGAAGCGGTCGTGCTGGTAGGCTATACTGAATACAGGACAGACAGACTGTACCCACCAACAACACATGCCCGTTCGTTGCACAGCTGCATCATCATATCAGGCATCCCGCTACGCCTCATGATGTAGGCATCGTGTGCTGATCCTGGAAAACGAGCACAGACATGTGAAATCACAATGTTGGACAGACACACCACAAGGGCATTGATGGAGTGGTAGTGCTTCCGATTGCGGTACGCCACCTCCCGTGCGTGTGGTGGTACCAAAGCTACATGTGTCCCATCTATGGACCCAATGACATGGGGCATCCCTCCCAGGGCATAGAATCCACGCTTGACCTCAGTCATCTGTTCAGGGGTTGGGAACTTGATGAAGTCATCCAGGTGAATCAACATGGCCTCTAAGAAATCATGCAGCACACCACTGAACGTGCTCTGGGACATGCCACCAACATGAGCTATGGTATTTTGAAAGGTACCCGTGGCAAGAAAATGTAGGGCAGCCATTACCTTCAGCTGGGGTGTCAGTGCCGTGGGATACCTGTGCTGCGGTTGCAGGTGTGGTGCCAGTCTCGCCGTCAACTCCAGAATCAACGGTTGGGTGAAGCGGTAGAGCCGGATGCTGTCATTATCCTGCATGGCAGCCAAGTCTGGAATTCTTCGGGCAAGAGGCGGCGCTCTGCAGTAATGTGGAAGTGACAACGAAGAGTGAGTGCACTATGACAACAACTCATGTGTACTGAGCACATGTTAATCTGGCAATACACACATGCTACATAGGGAGTCAGGTATGTGCCAGGACACGTATGGATGCAAGGTGACACTCCTTCAAAGACCCAGCTACACACGGAGATTGAGAACCTCCCCATGCCACGCCATGGGAATAGCTGTGTCCCAGTGCAAGTGAACAGCCAGACGCAACACAGGAGTGACATACGCCCACACATCAGCAGCAGTAGGATGCCGATTGCAGAGATTGGTAGCGGAACACTGGAGCCACAGGTCACATGACATTACACTAGGCCAGCCCACACACCTTGCCATGAAGGTGCACATGTCATGACTCACCACACATACCTTGTGAGGATGCTGACATGTCCTTGTCACGCTACTCCGTGTCCCATGCATACATGTGCACCTCACATCCGATACCACATGTGGCATGGTGTGCGGAACAGTGTGCAATGACAATCTACACACAGACACATGTTGGTTGCTGCAACGGCTGCAGCTTTTGAGGGTGCTCCAACATCAACCTGATGGGAAGCCCCCACACATACATGACATAGTCACATTGTGCACCGTGGGTAGTGACAAGTCAGGTGTCATAACCCCTGTACCGGGCATCAGGGGACACTTCCGTGTGTTGGTGTCCGTGCCATGCCAGTGACGCTCACCCCAAGTGCGCAGTACGACATGCACACATGTCAAAGGAGTCAAGGGCATGCCTGGCACACATCGCACCATCACACAGTACATCTGTACACATCTCATCATACATCTGGTGCCTTCTCGACTCTGGAGTAATGTTCCACATCACAGGCCTTTCATACCTGTGCCCCACACATGTAGTGATGCACAGACGATGCCTCAATGTCAATTAATGGACAAGTATGTCCATCCATGGACAAGTATGTCCGCCCTATCCCTACCTGTGTGCCGCCTGTCACCACTGTGATGTGTGAATACCGCTGTACTGCTGCAAAGAGGGCCTGTGTACGTTCCCATATCACTTTGGGAGTGCTGCCGTATGTGTACCCATCGTGATGGCGAGCGTACAGGCATGTGTACGGCCCGTACCACTACGAGTACGCATACGCGAGGCCACCCATACTGATAGGGAGCGTACAGGCGTGTGTACGCTCCCTATCAGTATGGGTGGCCTCGCGTATGCGTACTCGTAGTGATAGGGAGCGTACAGGCGTGTGTACGCTCCCTATCAGTATGGGTGGGCTCGCGCATGCGTACTCGTAGTGATAGGGAGCGTACAGGCGTGTGTACGGCCCGTACCACTAAGAGTACGCATACGCGAGGCCACCCATACTGATAGGGAGCGTACAGGCGTGTGTACGCTCCCTATCAGTATGGGTGGCCCCGCGTATGCGTACTCGTAGTGATAGGGAGCGTACAGGCGTGTGTACGCTCCCTATCAGTATGGGTGGGCTCGCGTATGCGTACTCGTAGTGATAGGGAGCGTACAGGCGTGTGTACGGCCCGTACCACTACGAGTACGCATACGCGAGGCCACCCATACTGATAGGGAGCGTACAGGCGTGTGTACGCTCCCTATCAGTATGGGTGGCCTCGCGTATGCGTACTCGTAGTGATAGGGAGCGTACAGGCGTGTGTACGCTCCCTATCAGTATGGGTGGGCTCGCGTATACGTACTCGTAGTGATAGGGAGCGTACAGGCGTGTGTACGGCCCGTACCACTACGAGTACGCATACGCGAGGCCACCCATACTGATAGTGAACGTAGTCACGCGTGTACGGGCCGTTGCAATGCATTTGGGGTGCCCTAGGGCCCCGGAACGCACCGTACCTGTGTGTGGAGCTCAAAATTACATAGGGGACACATGAGGGACAAGTATTAAGGCCTACATGCATGCTGGTTGTCATGGAGACCAAGTTCAAAATTCGAATTTCTTCTGGAAGGTGAACAGCAGAAGTCAGTTGGAATAAAAATACTTTGTTGCAATGTGTTTGTGGAGCTGACATAATGCAGGAGAATGAAACCGATAGAGTACACACAGACTGCTAGGTTTGAAGGGATTGGTGGAAACATAGGATGCAAATGTGAGTGACCAATCACTCTGTACTCCTGTGCATGAGACAGGGCAGAAAGGCACATATAAGGCAGCCAGGTCCCATGAGGGAGTACTTGCCTGCACATCTTTGAATTCGTCGACCAAGCTGCTGCTACTGATTCCCTGGAACCATGTCAAGGGCTGTGGAGAGGTCACAGCCATTCACCCTGGAGGAGAACATGGCATTGCTGGATGTGATCCTCCCACAGTACCCCATGCTGTATGGGCGACCAGGGTATCAGGTGAGTGCATAGGCCACTGGCACAGACTGTCCCTATGTTGTGACTGTGACTTCTGGCATTGTGTCCTGGTGTGACACACATGCCATGTACTGTTGGGGGGGTCCCAGGGGGGGGGGATGCCTGATGTCTCCCAGCAGTGCCCTGAGACAGGAGGGGTGTGTGCCTATCACTAACAGCAGTGCCCTGAGACAGGAGGGGTGGGTACAGAGTGCTCCCAGCAGTGCCCTGAGACAGGAGGGGTGGGTACAGTGTGCTCCCAGCAGTGCCCTGAGACAGGAGGGGTGTGTGCCTATCACTACCAGCAGTGCCCTGAGACAGGAGGGGTGGGTGTGATGCACAGTGTGAGCCTTGATCATTGATTGTGACATTGCCATCATTCCACCTGTGTACCCACTATGGCACGTACTGCTTTTTCCCTCACCAGAGGATCATGTCCCTATGACAAAGGTGCAATGCGTTGGCTGCATGACATGCCTTGTTGTTACCAGCTAATTTGTTATCAAATGTCTCTCTGTGACATGTGGCTGGTGTATTGATGTGGTGTCACTTGTTCTTCCTCACAGGTAGGCGCCACTGCCAAGGAGCAGATCTGGCTGACCGCCGTCAGTGCCGTGAGGGGTGTGGATGGTCGGAGGCGGAGCCTGTCCCAGGTGAGGAAACGCTGGCAGGATATCCGGTGCTGGACGCGGAGGATTGCACGGGTCCTGCTGGAGGACTCACCTGAGAGCCACAAGAACCGCGGCCGCTGCCGTCTGAGCCACCTCCACAGGCGTGTGCTGCCGGTGGTCTTTCCAGACTTGGATAGGCGCTTACAGGCGAAGCAGCAGCCGGAAGGGGGTAGGTACATGTGTGTTTGTAGTGTGTCACCGGCATTTGTAAGGGCACAGTAGCATTAATTCACTGCCAGGGTTTAAAGGTGCTGTGCAGATCCATTTTGCCCCAGTATAGCGCTGCGCCCCTGCCACCCTTCCCCTCCTTGCAATGTGTTCCCTGGTCTGTGTGTAGTCACTCCTTCACAAGGTAATGTAGGCTGGCGCTTTGTCCACGAGAACTATGCCTGTAGCATCATGTGTGGGGGTGGTGTGTAACAGGTTTTGGGACCTTGGCTGTGCCCTGTCAAGTTCACTGCATGTGGGTTCCATGTCAGTTGGCACTGATGCTGACTCCAGACATGGGAGTTGGTCTCTCATGTGTCATGCCTTACAGCGCGCATGTCCTATGTAGTGGCCTGTGACATGATGTGAATGAGTGTGCGATACGCATAGTGCAGGGATGGTGGCGTGGGTTGCAGTCATTACCATTCAGGAGCATGGAGTTGCGTGGCCACTACTGTCCCCTGGGGCACCTTTTCATCGGTGTTGTATGTGTCATCATAAACGTGGACACTCTCAGTGTCTACAGCGTAGGTTGTGCTCTGTGCCATTGTCCCCTGGCACCATGTATATAGACGTGCTATTTTGTACAGGTGTCCACTGTGCAGCCTGACCTGAATGTCCTTCTTCATACTCACAGTTGCTAGTGCCTGTGTGTCTTGTTATACTCATCTGAGGATGGGCACTGGTACCTCATTATTTGGACAGGCGCACCTTGGCTGTTTGGCGTCCAATCTTGCATTTTGCCTGCCCCTGTGTTTATCACCCAGACTATGAGATGTTGGTGCCACCTGTGTCACAACTATTTGCCTCGTGTAGGGGGTGGTTGGGGCGGGCAAAGCCTATATGTCAAATCCAGATTTCTACTTGCTGGGTCTGGGCAGTGTGTGATGTTTGTCTGGACACACACGCAAGGTGCAGTGACCGAGTCATGTTGTGCATGTTTTCAGCATTACCTATGCAGCATGTGTCTCAAGTTCATGGATATGGTCCCTGGTCATCGGTATTTTCGCCAACGCTGTGTGGTGCAGATGCAGTGCTGGATTGTCCCCAGGGCCTGGGTGCTATGTCAGACTCCGTTTCCTGTCTTTAGCTATTGTCTCATGCTCTCCATGGTATTTCAGTGGCATGGTGGCTCAACCAACTGTGTGTTTCATGCCCTACATCGGTACCTTGTTTAGTAGATGTTAGGGATCTTCTTTTTCAGGCTATGCAATGTTACCTATGTAGATTGGACTCATGTGACAGATGTGTACAGGTGTCTGATTAATTTCTGTCTCTCCACCCTGCCCACAGCATCGTCGGGGGACACAGAGGGAGACATGGACACAGACCAGGCGGAGGGACCGAGCACCAGTGCCAGCCATGACATCGGGGCTGGCACATCGAGTGGGACAGAGGCGGAGGATAGTGCGGCCGAGGACCTGTCGACTGGCACATCAGAATACGAAGCTGACAGGTCCGAGGAGGATGTCTCCGAGTGGGCGGAGGCTGCACCATCAGCTGACAGCGGAACAACACCTCGCACCGCCCCCTCAGTTCCCATCAGCCGCCTCCCACTTGCTCGTGTTCCTTCCCAGCGTGCCCGGTCACCGCATGTCTCCTTCATGCCAGGCACCGCACCCCCTGCCCCTGTCTCCACTGCTGCCGCCAATGCTGAGTCTGTGGACATCCAGCGGCAACTGCAGGTTGGTCAGTGTTAGAAATGGGATTAATGGTTGGCTAGGGCTTGCGCCAAAGCCAGACAGAAACCACCACTCTAGTCAGGGCTGGGGAGTTACACGCCAAAGATAACCCCTGCTCACCCCCTTGGTAGCTTGGCACGAGCAGTCAGGCTTATCCCTGAGGCGATGTGTAAAGCGTTTGCGCGCGCACCCAGCAACAACACCCAAGGCCCACCACAAAGGAAACTCCACACAAGGTATTCTATAAAAATAGCCTTTGTATTATACACAACACATTAGATAAAAACACACACTCTACAATGTGCCAACAGGCACGGGCAGAATTTACAAGGGATTATATATACAGGGGACAGGGCCACCTGGACCACTGTCAGGAATTAGCACTTTTTAGAACATAGGAATAATACTGTAGTACAAAATAACATATGTAGCACACAACCAGTAACTACTGGTATCAGGTAAGTACCACCTACGCAACCCTAACCACCTTAGGAAAATATTGCGCAGGGAATCAGGACCTCACTAGCACCACCTGTACTAGGAGAAAACAACCACCTAAGTATCACAATACCTGTAGGGGTCTAAGCACATAAACACATGATGCATAACATTCAGAGGTGTAAAGCAAAGCACATGACGCATAAACATACATTCAGAGGTGCAGGGAAACACAATTGCGCAAGAACTCACATAAGCCACCACCTGTGGCAGTCCCTAGGCCAACTGGCCTTGAAGGGGCAAGGACACCCTGTGTCCAGCAGAGTCACCAGCAGAGTCAGGGCGCGCCTGCGCAGGCTGCGCAAACCAGGGCGCACAAGGCACAACCTACACGTTGCAGCTGCCCACTAAGTGCTGGGCAGCTGGGAAAATAATTTATGCCTCTCGCTGGAGCCTCACAGGCTCAATAAACAAATGTGCCCCGTTAGAGCCTCGTGGGCTCGAAAGGAATGGTGCCCCTCACGTTGGAGCGCACCAGCGCTCTAAAATACACAAGGCCCACCAGCGTGGGAGCCTTCCTGGGCTCTTTAGAAAACAATGTGGGCCTCGTGGGAGCCTCTCGGGACTCGGTAACACCCCGTTCGGTGGAGTCCCACTCGGGGGACTCTTTAACAACACAGATGGCTCCCGGAGCCTTGCAGGCTCGGAAACAGCTGTGGGGCGCGTTAGAGCCTCGCGGGTTCTTGGAATAGGGTGGGCCCGTAGTTGGAGCGGCCCGCTGCCTTCCGGGGCCGCTCTCAATATGACAGAGATGCCCCCGTATGTTGGAGCGCCACTCGCGCTCTTCCCAACACAATGCAGCAGAGTTAGAGCCTCTCGGCTCTTAAATGAAGAATGCCCGACATCGGAGCGACCCGCTGTCGGGTGCGGGGCCGCTCAGACAGCACGACGTGGAGCCCCAGGTATCCCCCACTCACCGAGAACTCTCGTCGGCTCCGGGGGCACTTCGGGGCTGGGGGCAGTCACGGCGCCTCTTCTCTTCCTTCGGATCTCTGGGAAGCGCGGGGTAGGCTCCTGTCCGCTTCCGTGAATCAGAGCGTCGCTTCCTCTGGTGAGGCCCCGGTCACGTGGGCAACACTCCCCCCCGCTGGACCAATCCCAGCGCGGCAGGGAGATGATGAGGCGGGGACTCCGGGCCTGCGGCGGTGATTACCTCTGCTCTCTCCGAAGTGCGGGGTGGGCTCCCGCCTTCGTATTAACGTACAAGTCAGCGGCAATAAGCGGGGTAGGCACCCGCCAACGAACGCCACAACAATGTCCCTGGCAGGGTGGGCACCTGCCGGGGGACTTCCGGATTGGCACAGAACGGGGCAAATGCCGGGTGGGCACCGGCTTTGAGAAATAAAGCGCTCCTGAGCGCTGAAGGAAAATAGAAGCGCTTCCAAGCGCTTAGGGACACAGGAAGAGCACTCCCAGCGCTTTAGCCTGAAAAGCACCACAAAGTCCAGCAAAGTTCTTCCCTGCATACAGCAGGGCAGGGGTGGGGGCAAGGCTGGACCCAGAGCCAGCTCACTGGGCCTCCAGGCAGGGAGGTAGTCCAGGTGGCGGTCCTCTGGTCCAGCAGCAGCAGCCCCCCTCAGGTAAGATCCTGGCAGAGAACAGATTCTGTGGGGACACAGCCCCATTTTTATACAGTCAAACCCTTTGTTCTGGGTTCAGGGTGAGGGGGAAAACCAGTCGCAGCTGGTTGGGGAGCACCCTTGATGTGCTCAGCCCCTCACTCTATTCACTGGCAGGGCTAGGGTCGTCAGTCGCACCACAGGGGGCGGGGCCAGCATTGTGTGTGGAAAACCCTGTCCTATTCAGGACCCAGGTGTACTCCTCCCACCCATCTAGCTGCTGATCTCCCCATTCACCACTGGGTGACTCATCCTGACTCTGGGGAATCCCTAGCCCGTCACATGACATGACCAGCCAATCACGCGACAGACACACTGCACACAGAAGTGCCCACCTCTAGAAGTGGCACTTCCACACTAGGTACATGCACGCCGCACACATCATCGCGCAGCATTCACTCCCACGAGTCCGCACATACCAAACTTGGGCCTGCACACCCCACGCATCAGGAACTACTAGGGACACATACACTCCCCATGCATTCCTATGGGAGGGCAGGCCTATCTCACCACATGCACTCAGAGCACGCACGCACTTTACCCTGGGACACAGGGAAAGTGCGCAGAAACCAAAAAAATTACCACACCAAGTCACCAATAAAAAGCCAAAAAGTCCAGGGGTGAACCTGCCAGAAGGGCCAAGTCCAACACAACCCCCTTCCAGCCAAAACGCAGGGCAGACCAATCACCACCGTGATGGACTTCCCTGCTTGGGGCGATAGAACACGGACGCGGGCCCGCAACTGCAGGGACACCCTCCGGTTCTACGCCACGGTGAACCTATGGAATTCTTTCTAACACCACTGTCTGGACCAACTGGGCTACCCCACTGGTACTCCCAAGCTGTCCGCGGCCAAGACCAGGCCCTAGGCCACCCAGGTGCCACTGGTCTTTGCCTAACCACAGAGTGGGGGGTAGTAACCCCTGGCACATAGCGGCCATTCTCCACTCTTCCTCTCTGAAAGACAGGACTAGACTGCCACTGGTTCTCCAGCCTAGGGTCTACACCCTCAGGCGGACCAGGAGTCTCAGGGAAAGCTCTCCTCCCCCTACCTCTTCTCCTAGGGTTCCTCCTCCTCTGGCGAGGGGTACACCTAGAACGCCATTCCAACCCAGGGTTTAACCCCTCAGGTTGTACCGGGGGCAGAGGTGGGCTCTCCCACCCTCTGCACCCCCTTCCAGAACCCTGCTCCCTACCAACTGGGGCGGTACCTCTGGAAGAAGAACTGGTCGGGACGCTGGTTACAGACGTCCCACCCTTCAGGTCAGGCTGATCCTGAACCTGGCCTCCCAACCTCCGGCCTAGAACCTTTGGTGGAATAATTGCCTGGCACTCCAGGACTTCTGGGGATTTCCACTCCATCCCCCTGAGGCTATCAAAGGACACATATGTCGAGCGACTGTCTGTCTGGCGCTGATCTCCCGTCCCCTGTCCACCTGACAGTGCGCGGAGATCCCCCAGAACAGAAGTGGTGCCACCCTGGTCACTACACGGGATCCTAGCCCAACTGGGTAGTCCCTGACCCACAGGCTCTTCTACTGGGAAACTCATCCCCCAATCACTCCTCACACTGGACTCCTGTACCCTCCCTACCGGAGCGGTACTGCCAGACTCTAGAACCACAGGAGCCCTGGTTACAGGTGCTCCAGGTCCTCTACTCACCAGGAGATCTTCCTCAAATGGGCTAACAGGACAGCCTAGGTCCCCAACTTGGTGTTCCCTCAAGAAACCATCCAAGTCCTGAGGCAGGGTTTCGTGCGTCTGGGGACCCTCGGTCACCCTCTCACTCCTGCTCCACTGAGCCAGGCAGTGAGCCCCTACACCCTCCTCGCTATCCTGGGACCTAGCTGGGCTACACTGAGCCTCTTCCACCACGCTGGGCTGGAAGATACCTGACCCACTACTTTTGGAGTCACTCCCTAATGACTCTAGAGAACCTCTAGCCCTTTCCCAGCGCTCTGCTTCATCTCCAAGCTCAAATGGCGCCGACACTCCACACCCTAACAGGTGTTGGCGCAACCCCGGCGCACAACAATTGAGCAGGTGTTCTCTGAGAATCAGATCACACAGTTTATCATAATCAGCTTCTGCGGGAACTCTTATCCAATCAAACAGGGCATCCTCACATTCATCCACAAACTCCTCCCAAGACTGGTGAGACAGTTTCCTACTGCCCCTGAACTTCAACCTTAACTCCTCCTCCTGGGGAACAGGTACCAGACTGGGGGGACTGGGATTTCCTACACTGGAATCTACATCGCTACTACCACTGGACTCCACCCTCCCTGGGGAGTCCAGAAAATTAAAACTGCGCGCAGGGGATAGTCTACCCTCCAGAGCTACTTTGCCTCTGGTGGAGGCCCTCTCAGCCTCCTCTACCCTCTCCCGCGCCAAGACCCACTCAGTCTCTCTCTGTTGCTTCCTGGCCTCCAGCTGCGCCATAGCCTGAGCATGCTCTAACCTGAGCTTCTCTAACGCCAGCTGGTGCTCCCTTTCTTTCCTCCTATCTTCCCACTCCTCTGGGGACAGGGAAAGGGATGAGGCGCTGCCTCCTACGCTGGACCCAGCAAGGGACGCCCTACCTATGGGGTCCTCACTCTCTACTGGCATCCAGGTATTGTCATCCTCTACCTCCTCTTCTGACTCTTCAGGGCTCCCCACAGACCCACCACCCTCCAGGTGTGAGGCCCGGGCCCTTTCCATACTGTGCTCAAGATCCCATGCACCCTTTTGCCATAGGACCAGGTGGTCCTGAAGTTCGTAAAGAGTGTTGGACTCTCTCCCTGTACAGGACCTTTCTAACTCCTGCCTCTGGCGCCAAGCTAGCTCATAGGGATCACAAGCAGGCTCCATTCTGGCGGACGTTATGGTAAAAATTATACAGGGAACCTAGGGGTCTGAGTTTCACACAGGAGCACACAATTCACAAAAAGATTCAGCAAGCTCTCTAACCCAGAGAACTCACACTCACTTGCCTAGTGCCACACACCATTCATCCACACACACAACCCTCCCCTCGGACTGGTAAGGCAGTTTCTACCACCCCTGATTCCTCAACCTGACCACCACGTGACACAGGTACCAACTCTGGGCGCAGGGCGGGGGACAAATGTACTGGACACTATTACGCTGCCACCACTGGATCCCACCCTCTGGTGAATCCAGAAACACAATGCACTAAGGGGGATGATCTACCCTCCCGAGCTAGGGACACCTAACTCACAGTGCACAAAACCACATTTCCAAAGAAATGACAATTAAAAACAAACTTTAAAACAATAATCCCTATACCATGTGATTTATCTAAATGCAGAGTTTTGTAGTGCGGCCAGTTGCCGCTGCGGTACAGCGCAAACGCAAGTCCAAATCCCACCGCTGATCACCAATGTTAGAAATGGGATTTCTGGTTGGCTAGGGCTTGCGCCAAAGCCAGACAGAAACCACCACTCTAGTCAGGGCTGGGGAGTTACACGCCAAAGATAACCCCTGCTCACCCCCTTGGTAGCTTGGCACGAGCAGTCAGGCTTATCCCTGAGGCGATGTGTAAAGCGTTTGCGCGCGCACCCAGCAACAACACCCAAGGCCCACCACAAAGGAAACTCCACACAAGGTATTCTATAAAAATAGCCTTTGTATTATACACAACACATTAGATAAAAACACACACTCTACAATGTGCCAACAGGCACGGGCAGAATTTACAAGGGATTATATATACAGGGGACAGGGCCACCTGGACCACTGTCACGAATTAGCACTTTTTAGAACATAGGAATAATACTGTAGTACAAAATAACATATGTAGCACACAACCAGTAACTACTGGTATCAGGTAAGTACCACCTACGCAACCCTAACCACCTTAGGAAAATATTGCGCAGGGAATCAGGACCTCACTAGCACCACCTGTACTAGGAGAAAACAACCACCTAAGTATCACAATACCTGTAGGGGTCTAAGCACATAAACACATGATGCATAACATTCAGAGGTGTAAAGCAAAGCACATGACGCATAAACATACATTCAGAGGTGCAGGGAAACACAATTGCGCAAGAACTCACATAAGCCACCACCTGTGGCAGTCCCTAGGCCAACTGGCCTTGAAGGGGCAAGGACACCCTGTGTCCAGCAGAGTCACCAGCAGAGTCAGGGCGCGCCTGCGCAGGCTGCGCAAACCAGGGCGCACAAGGCACAACCTACACGTTGCAGCTGCCCACTAAGTGCTGGGCAGCTGGGAAAATAATTTATGCCTCTCGATTGGAGCCTCACAGGCTCAATAAACAAATGTGCCCCGTTAGAGCCTCGTGGGCTCGAAAGGAATGGTGCCCCTCACGTTGGAGCGTACCAGCGCTCTAAAATACACAAGGCCCACCAGCGTGGGAGCCTTCCTGGGCTCTTTAGAAAACAATGTGGGCCTCGTGGGAGCCTCTCGGGACTCGGTAACACCCCGTTCGGTGGAGTCCCACTCGGGGGACTCTTTAACAACACAGATGGCTCCCGGAGCCTTGCAGGCTCGGAAACAGCTGTGGGGCGCGTTAGAGCCTCGCGGGCTCTTGGAATAGGGTGGGCCCGTAGTTGGAGCAGCCCGCTGCCTTCCGGGGCCGCTCTCAATGTGACAGAGATGCCCCCGTATGTTGGAGCGCCACTCGCGCTCTTCCCAACACAATGCAGCAGAGTTAGAGCCTCTCGGCTCTTAAATGAAGAATGCCCGACATCGGAGCGACCCGCTGTCAGGTGCGGGGCCGCTCAGACAGCACGACGTGGAGCCCCAGGTATCCCCCACTCACCGAGAACTCTCGTCGGCTCCGGGGGCACTTCGGGGCTGGGGGCAGTCACGGCGCCTCTTCTCTTCCTTCGGATCTCTGGGAAGCGCGGGGTAGGCTCCTGTCCGCTTCCGTGAATCAGAGCGTCGCTTCCTCTGGTGAGGCCCCGGTCACGTGGGCAACACTCCCCCCCGCTGGACCAATCCCAGCGCGGCAGGGAGATGATGAGGCGGGGACTCCGGGCCTGCGGCGGTGATTACCTCTGCTCTCTCCGAAGTGCGGGGTGGGCTCCCGCCTTCGTATTAACGTACAAGTCAGCGGCAATAAGCGGGGTAGGCACCCGCCAACGAACGCCACAACAATGTCCCTGGCAGGGTGGGCACCTGCCGGGGGACTTCCGGATTGGCACAGAACGGGGCAAATGCCGGGTGGGCACCGGCTTTGAGAAATAAAGCGCTCCTGAGCGCTGAAGGAAAATAGAAGCGCTTCCAAGCGCTTAGGGACACAGGAAGAGCACTCCCAGCGCTTTAGCCTGAAAAGCACCACAAAGTCCAGCAAAGTTCTTCCCTGCATACAGCAGGGCAGGGGTGGGGGCAAGGCTGGACCCAGAGCCAGCTCACTGGGCCTCCAGGCAGGGAGGTAGTCCAGGTGGCGGTCCTCTGGTCCAGCAGCAGCAGCCCCCCTCAGGTAAGATCCTGGCAGAGAACAGATTCTGTGGGGACACAGCCCCATTTTTAAACAGTCAAACCCTTTGTTCTGGGTTCAGGGTGAGGGGGAAAACCAGTCGCAGCTGGTTGGGGAGCACCCTTGATGTGCTCAGCCCCTCACTCTATTCACTGGCAGGGCTAGGGTCGTCAGTCGCACCACAGGGGGCGGGGCCAGCATTGTGTGTGGAAAACCCTGTCCTATTCAGGACCCAGGTGTACTCCTCCCACCCATCTAGCTGCTGATCTCCCCATTCACCACTGGGTGACTCATCCTGACTCTGGGGAATCCCTAGCCCGTCACATGACATGACCAGCCAATCACGCGACAGACACACTGCACACAGAAGTGCCCACCTCTAGAAGTGGCACTTCCACACTAGGTACATGCACGCCGCACACATCATCGCGCAGCATTCACTCCCACGAGTCCGCACATACCAAACTTGGGCCTGCACACCCCACGCATCAGGAACTACTAGGGACACATACACTCCCCATGCATTCCTATGGGAGGGCAGGCCTATCTCACCACATGCACTCAGAGCACGCACGCACTTTACCCTGGGACACAGGGAAAGTGCGCAGAAACCCAAAAAATTACCACACCAAGTCACCAATAAAAAGCCAAAAAGTCCAGGGGTGAACCTGCCAGAAGGGCCAAGTCCAACAGTCAGGCTGCGATCCTTAATGTCCTCCATGCCCACGGGCAAACCCTCAACAACATCGAGGCATACTTGGAAGGCATTCATTCATCGCAGGCTGACCAACGCAACTTGCTGAGGTCCATAGACTCCACACTGACTGCAGCAGTGGGTCTCCTGCAGCGCGACCTCCCCCTACCTACCCCTGCCCCATCCACACTTCCCACTCCCATGCCTGTCCCACGTACACCCAGACGTCGGCATGCACCCACATCAACAGACACAGGCACCACACCAGCAGGGAAGGTCCACCGCACTCCTCCTGACACGCACACACAGGGTGAGGTAGGCACACCCACTGGGTCGGGGGGCAAACGTGTGACACGCAGCCATAGTGGGAGTCCGCATTCCACCCAGTCCACTCCCTCCAAATCCCCTCCCCTCAGCTCTCCTGGCCACATCTCCCCCAAGGACTCCTTCATGGCCGCTCTGTCCCTGAGCCCCACAGTGACACCACCCCGCAAGCGGTCAAGGAAGTCCTCGGTCAGGGTGGTTGATTCTCCCCCCCTGTCTACACCCTCCCCCGGTGGCGCTGCGACCCATCCCTCTGACCCCCCCCTCCTTGGGGCCTGTGGATCCTTCGGGTGCAGGGGAATCCCTGGAGGACCTTGCAAAGGTGTGTAGTGCCATCCTGGCCTCCGCCTTTGGCCCTGCCCCACCCCCTGTGGTGGAGTCCTCCATCCCTGCACCCACAACGCCTCCCCTTTGCCCTGATGTCCCTGCGGTGCCTGTTGCTTCCCCCCCCCATGATGCCCTCACCCCTGTGGAAGACGATGGCATGTAACTGTGCAGGCAAGGTAGGGGACACGCATCCCACTGTGTCCCCCATCCAGCTGAGACTCATTGACTGCCCTATGGGCTTTGTGAATATTGAACTGCCTGCGATCCACGGACATTGTGCTCATGCTGAATAAAGCTTAATTTTCTTTTCATTATAACACTACTGCTATGCTGGTATTGGTGTTGGTGGGGCTGCTACATGGTTTTGGGTGGTGTTTATGTGTTGGGTGTGTGGGATATGTAGTAGTGTGCTGCTCATTGGGGGGACCCTGGGATCTGTGTGCCATCACAAGGTGTTAGCTAACTTTCTTTGTTCATGTAAGCAGTTACTGCATGGTGCAATTGTCCCAGGGTGTATTCCTTCCTCTGTGTACCCTGATATCTTCCCTGCAGGGTGTTCCCAATGTTTAGCGCAGAGCTGTGTCTACATGAGCTGTGTGTGTGACGGAGCCCTTCTACTTTGGCCATGCATGCAGGGCCATGTCTCCACCTGCAACATTCGTGGCATCCTTGGTGATCACTGTACTTGTGTGTGGAGTCTGTTGACATGAGTTCATGGGGACATGTTCCCTTGTAGCCAGTATGCATGTGGGTACTTCCAGCCTCACACACATGTGTTGCACACCTCCTGTCTCTGGGCACTGC
This sequence comes from Triturus cristatus, assembly GCF_964204655.1. Taxonomy (NCBI): domain Eukaryota; kingdom Metazoa; phylum Chordata; class Amphibia; order Caudata; family Salamandridae; genus Triturus; species Triturus cristatus. Next base: position 1,195,849,516 of record NC_140582.1, on the reverse strand, counting down.
TGGGAGTGATAGGCGCACACCCCTCCTGTCTCTGGGCACTGCTGGGAGGACTCTGCACACACCCCTCCTGCGTCTGGGCACTGCTGGGAGGACTCTGCACCCACCCCTCCTGTCTCAGGGCACTGCTGGGAGTGATAGGCACACACCCCTTCGGTCTCAGGGCACTGCTGGGAGGACTCCACACCCACCCCTCCTGTCTCAGGGCACTGCTGGGAGGACTCCACACCCACCCCTCCTGTCTCAGGGCACTGCTGGGAGGACTCTGCACACACACCTCCTGTCTCAGGGCACTGCTGGGAGTGATAGGCACACACCCCTTCGGTCTCAGGGCACTGCTGGGAGGACTCCACACCCACCCCTCCTGTCTCAGGGCACTGCTGGGAGGACTCCACACCCACCCCTCCTGTCTCAGGGCACTGCTGGGAGGACTCTGCACACACACCTCCTGTCTCAGGGCACTGCTGGGAGTGATAGGCACACACCCCTTCGGTCTCAGGGCACTGCTGGGAGGACTCCACACCCACCCCTCCTGTCTCAGGGCACTGCTGGGAGGACTCCACACCCACCCCTCCTGTCTCAGGGCACTGCTGGGAGGACTCTGCACACACACCTCCTATTTCTGGATATGTACGCTTGGAACATACACGGTGGGGGTACGCTCCATGCATTCGAGGTGAGGGTACGGGTCGTACTTACACTGTTGGGGTGGGGGTACGGTACGTACATACGCGGTTGGGGTGGGGGTACGCTCCTTGCATATGCGGGTGAGGGTACGGGTCGTACTTACACTGTTGGGGTGGGGGTACGGTACGTACATACGCGGTTGGGGTGGGGGTACGCTCCATGCATACGCGGGTGAGGGTACGGGTCGTACTTACACTATTGGGGTGGGGGTACGCTCCATGCATACGAGGGTGAGGGTACGGGTCGTACTTACACTATTGGGGTGGGGGTACGCTCCATGCGTATGCGGGTGAGGGTACGGGTCGTACTTACACTGTTGGGGTGGGGGTACGGTACGTACATACGCGGTTGGGGTGGGGGTACGCTCCATGCATACGCGGGTGAGGGTACGGGTCGTACTTACACTATTGGGGTGGGGGTACGCTCCATGCATACGCGGGTGAGGGTACGGGTCGTACTTACACTATTGGGGTGGGGGTACGCTCCATGCATACGCGGGTGAGGGTACGGGTCGTACTTACACTGTTGGGGTGGGGGTACGCTCCATGCATATGCGGGTTAGGGTACGGGTCGTACTTACACTGTTGGGGTGGGGGTACGCTCCATGCATACGAGGGTGAGGGTACGGGTCGTACTTACACTGTTGGGGTGGGGGTACGGTACGTACATACGCGGTTGGGGTGGGGGTACGCTCCATGCATACGCGGGTGAGGGTACGGGTCGTACTTACACTGTTGGGGTGGGGGTACGCTCCATGCATACAAGGGTGAGGGTACGGGTCATACTTACACTGTTGGGGTGGGGGTACGCTCCATGCATACGCGGGTGAGGGTACGGGTCGTACTTACACTGTTGGGGTGGGGGTACGCTCCATGCATAGGGGGGGTGGGGGTAGGGTCCGTACATCTCCGTCCCCACGCTATGTGATGCTTGTGCGGGCCGTACCCAGGCCTTTGCCACGTGGGTACGATCCGTCCCGCCATTGTTGGGGTGACGTGGGTGTGGGCGTGGTACGTCTCGTACCCACGCTCTTGAGGCGTGGGTACGGGACGTACCGGTCTGGTTGTGTTGCCGGTTCGCGTGGTGACGGACTTCCGTTGTGGTGGTCGCTGGCTTAGCTGGACACGCCCCCACCCCCTCGTAGTGACCAGGGCATGGGTGTCAGGTATGTCCTGGGCATGTGTGGTGTGTGACTTTGGTGGGGGTTTTGTGGCCTGCCATGGTCCTGCCACCCCCACCCCCCCCCACTTTCCCCCCTCCCTTAGTTGTTCTGACCTTCTGCGGCGTCTGCGTCGGAACCTGTGGAACGCACTACCGCTCCCTCTGAGGGGGGCTTTCACTCTCCTTGATTTTAGAAGAGGTCTCAAACCCTGGCTGTTCTCTCAATAGGTCTCTCAGTTGCTTGCTTTTGTTTATCTTTTATTTTGTTTTTAGTCGTGTTGTGTTATTTTGAAATCTGTTTCCCTTACCTAAAAGCGCCGGGATACTCTTTTTGAGTAACCGTTGCGCTATATAAAAGAATAAATAACATAACATAACATAACATAACATAACATAACCTGTAGAGGAGGTGGACTGCTATGAGGGCCGGGATGACACGTAGGTTCGGGTCCATGTCTGTCCGTCGCGTACGGGTCCTCCTTGTTTGCGTTGTCCTGTGTGTCCGTCGCGTACTGGTCCTCCTTGATCGCGGAGTCCTGTCTGTCTGTCGTGTACTGGTGGTCCTTGTTCGCGTCGTCCTGATTTCCCGGCAGTTTTTGGCAGCCGGAAAATATTCACTGTGCGGGATGACGTCGGTGCGAATCGTGATTCCTGGTTCGTGAATGGCAGGCTGCGAGCGTCCCGACGTCAGGTCGGCCCTTTCCCGGATCGCATTGGTAGGTTTATTTTGTTCGGTCGGGCTTTTTTACGAATCGTACGGAAATGGTGTTCCGTGCGAATCGTAATTCCTTGTTTGTAAATTTTGACGACCGGGTACGCGTCGGACGGAGAATTTGCTCCGTCCGACAGTTCGTACCCGGTTTTTACCGGATCGTGATCGGCACCTAAGTGTAGAATATGCCACAAACATAACTTTTGCACATCAAATAAAACTTCTAACAGCCCTGGCTTATGTACCAACCACAGATGTTGCAGAACATTACAATCTTTTATTAGAAAGTCAATTCTACAAGCAAAATTAACTAAAGTTATCTCCCCTCTTAGATTATTTTGAGGATACCTGGGTGGGGAGACTACACAGATCAGGCCATAGACGTCAGCCAAAGTTCCAAATACCTTGGTGGAATGTATATCTAAGTACACTCAACCAACAATCCAAAACTAACAACGCAGTCGAGGGCTGGCATAATGCATTCCTAACTTCTACTGGAAGAACAACTCCAACACTAGAAAAACTACTAATTTCCATACAAAAGGAACAAAGTTTCCAAGAATTAAGAATGCAACAATCTGTCCTACAATTAAAACCAAAACAATCTAGACAAACTACTCAAATGTATAATTACCTACAACAACAGGTACAGCTATACCCATCCACAAGAGGACTTGAGTACTTAAATATAATAGCTCAAACTCTCTTCTAAACCATTTGAAAAAATGAACCCACAATTCTACTAAAACAACTATCACAACATAAAGAAACCACTTTATTATATCAAATAATTAATTATTTTGTCTAAAATATATAAATAATTTATATATACATATATTTAGACAACATAATTAAAAAAAACAAGTACACAACAACAATAATAAAAATACAATATTTTCCCACCCACAATTAAAATATTTAAATCAACTTACCTGTCTAGTTGCTCAAATACAATAATGACATTTCTTCCAAATAAATCCAGGTAGTTCAAAATCCATAGATATCAAAAATAAACCCGAATAAAATGGAAAAATACAACTGTTTTTTGAAAAAATCGTCTAGGCCAAAAAACGACAATCCAATAACCATAAAAATCCCGAAAAATATTAAAAAGATAAATAACCGCACCTGGAAACCCGAACAATAAAGGAAGTGTAAAATAAATATTAGTAAACACAACTAATACACACTTCCTTTAAAAAAAACGGTGTTTGAAAGAGACGAAAATATCTTCTCCGTAAAACCTACAAAAGAGAAACAAACATTCCCACTCACACACAAACACACATAATGCACCTAAAAACATCACTACAAACATTATTCAAACACTATAAAACTTTAACACAACTAAATAACAAAACACTAACAAAGCCGCAAACACGGAACACAACGTAAATTATAAAACCGTATACAAACTATTACTAACACCCTAACTTCTAAAACATCACTCCATACACACTTATTACAACATTACTACTTCCAGAAAACACTTAAAACTATTTAATAATAAAGAAAATAACTCTTACCTTCTCAAACGCGAAACAGCTCCCAACCGCGACCTGGATTCTACCAAAATAACCCAAAACAACAGCGAGCGGTTACTAAATAAAAGACCCAAACAAACATAACAACTAAAAAAACACCAAAATGGGTGCCGATTCCGAACCTGGAGAAACCGGGTACGAACCGTTGGACGGAGCATTTTCTCCGTCCGACGCGTACCCGGTCAAAAAGCATTACAAAATTGCAAGTACGATTCGTATGGAAAAAGTATTTCCGTACGAATCGTACAAAACACCGACGACGAAAATATCCATACAAATGTGATCCGGGAAAGCGCCGACGTGACGTCGGGACGCTTTCAGGCAGCGTTCCACGAAACAGGAAGTACGATTCGAACCAACGTTACCCCGCACGGACAATATTTTCTGACTGCCAAAAAGAGCCGGGAAATCAGGACAACGCGCACAAGGAACACCTGTACGCGACGGACATCCATGGACCCGAACCTACGTGTCATCCCAGCCCTCATAGCAGTCCTCCTGCTCTACAGGAACCGACGCAGACGCCGCAGAAGGTCAGAACAACACCCAGGGGCAAAGGGGGGGGCAGGGGCAGGACACACGACCCCCACCCAAGTCACAAATCACACATGCCCTGGACATACCTGACCTTCAGGGCCTGGTCACTCCGAGGGGGTGGGGGCGTGTCCAGCAACGCATGCGTCCGCCACAACGGAAGTGGGTGATGACGCGAACCAGCAACACAACAAGTCCGGTACGTACCGTACCCACGCCTTAAGAGCATGGGTACGGGTCGTACCACGCCCACCCCTACGTCACCCCAACAATGGCGGGACGGCCCGTACCCACGTACTAAAGGCCTGGGTACGGGCTGTACCAGCATTGTTGGGGTGACGTAGGGGTATGCGTGGTACGACCCATACCCACGCTCTGAAGGCCTGGGTACGGTGCGGACCCCCACCCGTGTATGTACGGCACGTACCAACACCCCACCCGTGTATGCATGGAGCGTGCCCACACCCCACCAGTGTATGTATGGCGCGTACCCCCACCCCCATATGTACGGCACGTACCCCCACCCGCATATGTCCCCAGCGTACATGGCCAGACACAGGAGGGGTGGGTGCCTATCACTCCCAGCAGTGCCCAGATGCAGGAGGGGTGGGTGCAGAGTCCTCCCAGCAGTGCCCAGACATGGGAAGTGTGGGTGCAGAGTCCTCCCAGCAGTGCCCAGACACAGGAGGGGTGGGTGCCTATCACTCCCAGCAGTGCCCAGACGCAGGAGGGGTGGGTGCAGAGTCCTCCCAGCAGTGCCCAGACAGGGGAAGGGTTGGTGCAGAGTCCTCCCAGCAGTGCCCAGACATAGGAGGAGTGGGTGCATATCACTCCCAGCAGTGCCCAGACATGTTAAGGGTGGGTGCAGAGTCCTCCCAGCAGTGCCCAGACATAGGAGGGGTGGGTGCCTATCACTCCCAGCAGTGCCCAGACATGGGAAGGGTGGGTGCAGAGTCCTCCCAGCAGTGCCCAGACACAGGAGGGGTGGGTGCAGAGTCCTCCTAGCAGTGCCCAGACACAGGAGGGGTGGGTGCCTATCACTCCCAGCAGTGCCCAGACACAGGAGGGGTGGGTGCAGAGTCCTCCCAGCAGTGCCCAGACATGGGAAGGGTGGGTGCAGAGTCCTCCCAGCAGTGCCCAGACACAGGAGGGTGGGTGCCTATCACTCCCAGCAGTGCCCAGATGCAGCAGGGGTGGGTGCAGAGTCCTCCCAGCAGTGCCCAGACATGGGAAGGGTGGGTACAGAGTCCTCCCAGCAGTGCCCAGACACAGGAGGGGAGGGTGCAGAGTCCTCCCAGCAGTGCCCAGACATGGGAAGGGTGGGTGCAGAGTCCTCCCAGCAGTGCCCAGACACAGGAGGGGTGGGTGCCTATCACTCCCAGCAGTGCCCAGACGCAGTAGGGGTGGGTGCAGAGTCCTCCCAGCAGTGCCCAGACATGGGAAGGGTGGGTGCAGAGTCCTCCCAGCAGTGCCCAGACACAGGAGGGGTGGGTGCAGAGTCCTCCCAGCAGTGCCCAGACATAGGAGGGGTGGGTGCCTATCACTTCCAGCAGTGCCCAGAGGCAGGAGGGGTGGGTGCAGAGTCCTCCCAGCAGTGCCCATGGAAAGCAAAGTGTGCAGTACCCACAGATACAATACCCACAATTGTCAGTCAGGTGCTCCAAGACCCTGCAGAACACGAAACACATGTGTGCGAGGATGGGAGTACACACATGCAGAGTGTGTGAAAGGGAACATGTCCACATGAAGTCACGTCAACATACTCGATACTCAAGTACAGTGACCACCAAGGATGCCCCTAATGATGCAGGTGGAAACCTCGCCCAGCATGCATGGGCAAAGTTGAACGGATCTGTCACACACCAAGGAAATGTAGACACAGCTCAGCACAACATTTAGGAAACACCCTGCAGGGAAGATGTCAGGGTCCACAGAGGAAGGAACACACCTTGGGACAATGTCACCATGCAGTACGAGCTGGAAATGAACCAAGTAATTTTTGCAAATACCTTGTGATGGCACACAGATACCAGGGTCCACCCCATGAGCAGCACACTACTACATTTCCCAGACACCGAACACATTATCCCCACCCCAAACCATGGAGCAGCACCACCAACAGCAAGTCCAGGAAAGCATAAGTGTGCAAAATATAAACCAAAAGCTTTATTCAGCATTCAAATAGTCAATTTTTCGGAATGTCCATTAGTAACAAGGGCCATGGGCCAGGCCAGCAGCAAAGTCCGGGGGGGGTACACATCGGGACGTGTGTCCCCTAGCTTGCCTGCACAGTTCACATGTCCATTTCATCCACAGAAGGGGGGGCATCATGTGGGGGGGGAAGGACCAGGCACCGCAGGGACAGGAGGGGCAAGGGTAGGTGTTGTGGGTGCAGGGATGGAGGACTCCACCACAGGGGGTGGGGCAGCGCCAAAGGTGGATGTGAGAAGGGCGCTGCACACGGTTGCAAGGTCCTCCAGCGTCCCCCCTGCACCCGAAAGAACCACAGGCCCCAAGGAGGGGGGGGTCGGAGGGATGGGTCGCAGCGCTACTGGGGGACGGTGTGGAAAGGGGGGGGGACTCAACCACCCTGACCGGGGATTCCTTTGTTCGCTTGCGGGGTGGTGTCACAATGGGGCTCAGGGACAGAGCGGCCAGGAAGGATTGTTTGGTTGAATCATAGCCAGGAGAGCTGAGGGGAGTGGATTTGGAGGCAGGGGTTTTGGATGAATGTGGACTCCCACTGTGGCTGCGTTTCTTGCGTTTGCCCCCCGACCCAGTGGGTGTGCCTACTTCACCCTGTGTGTGCGTGACAGGAGGAGTGCGCTTGCCTTTCCCTGGCGGTGTGGTGCCTGTGTCTGGTGGGGTGCGTGCATGGGTACGTCTGGGTGTGCTTGGGACAGGCATGGGAGTGGGAAGTGTGGATGGTGCAGGGGTAGTGGGGGGGACGTAGCGCTGCAGGAGACCCAATGCTGCAGTCAGTGTCGAGTCTATGGACCTCAGCAACTGGCGTTGGTCAGACTGCACAGCTGAGATGCCCTCCAGGTATGCCTCCATTTGGATGATCACTCGGGTGTGGCCATGGAGGACATTGAGTATCGCAGTCTGACCAACCTGCAACTGGTGCAGGATGTCCACAGACTAAGCATTTGAGGCAGCTGTGGAGACAGGGGCAGGGGGTGCGGTGCCTGGCAAGAAGGAGACACGTGGTGACCTAGCACGGCGGGAAGGGACCATAGCAATTGGGAGGCCGGTGATGGGAACGGAGGGGGCGGGTAGAGATTGTGTGCTGCTTTCAGCTGTGGGAGCAGCCTCCACCCCCTCTGGGAGCTCAGCCTCGGACCCGTCTGCGTCATAGTCGGAGGTGTAACTGGACAGGTCCTCCGCCTCACTCCCCTCGGCCTCCGTGCCACTCGATGTGGCAGACAAGTTGGCACTGCTGCCACTGGTGCTAGGTCCCTCCTCACGCTCCGTACCAGTGTCTCCCTCGGAGTCCCCCGACGATGCTGTGGGCAAGGTGAAGAGACAGGAAATAATCAGACACCTGTATACATATGTCACATGAGTCAGATCTACATAGGTCACAGTGCATAGGCTGAAAAGCAACATGAGTAACATCTACAATACAAGGTACATATGTAGGCCCTGCAACACACAGCTGCTTGACCCACCATGCCACTGCGAAACAATGGTGTGCATGACACAACAGCAAATCACTTGACATCAAATTGGACAGAGGAGCCAGGCTCTGGGCACAATCGTGCACTGCATCTGTACCACACAGTGTTGCCAAAAAAGGGATGAGCAGGAACCATGTCTATTGACTTTTTGCACATGCTGCAAAGCTAACACATTGAAACAAGCCCAACATGACTGGGTCACTGCACCTTGAGTGTATGTCCAGACAAACATCACACACAGGCCAGACCTAGCAAGGAGAATACAGATTTGGACATGTAGGCCTTGCCCGCACAAACCACCCCCTACCTAAGACAATGTGATTGAGACAGAGAAAGTACTGACACCTCTTACTCTGGGATGGAAACACATGGGCTGCACCAAATCCTGATTGTACTCAAACCACCACTGTTGTGCCTGTCCACATACATCATTGTCAACCAACCATCATCAGATTGTCGTACCAAGACACAGAGGCACTGCCCACCGTGAGTATGCACAAGCAAAATTGGGTCACACTGTAACGTCGACACATGTAGCACAGTTTACGCTAATACAGATGAGGGCAGGGTACAATGCCACAAATCCCAACCTATGCCGAAGACACTGAGAATGTCCACATTGTTGGATGACATACATGATACCTAGGAAGAGGTGCCCCAGGGCACGGTAGTGGCCACACACCTCCATGGTCCTGGATGGATATGACTGTGTTAGACGGCGACCTCAGAGGAGCCTGGAAGGGGTCCTGACGACCCTGAGACCCACCCTCAAAGTATCGTAGCCGGGCACTGGCGGGAGACTCCCCAGGGGGAGGAATCTCGTATCTAGGATCGTACTTCTGGCACCACACGACACAGAGTGACCACACTGGGTATTCTGAGAAAACAATCTTTATCAAGTAGGTTATCACTGCAAATATGTACCTAGTGAGCACGGACTCAAGAGTCTCGGAAGGGGTAGGGGGTAGCGGGACAGTCTCTGGTAAAGGTTCAAGCAGGGACGTATCCGGCGCACAGCTCACAATCCTCGAGCTGGGGGATACGATGTTGTAGTCGGGGTCCGGCGGGACCGTGAGAGTCGGTTGGAGCCGCGAGTCACTCAGCGGGCTCAGGTACAGGTTCGGAGGTCTTACGATCTTCAGGGAGCTGCGAGTCACTCAGCAGGCTCAGGTACAAGGTCGGAGGTCTTACGATCTTCAGGGAGCCGCGAGTCACTCAGCAGGGCTCAGGTACAAGTTCGGAGGTCTTACGATCTTCAGGGAGCCGCGAGTCACTCAGCAGGGCTCAGGTACAAGTTCGGAGGTCTTACGATCTTCAGGGAGCCGCGAGTCACTCAGCAGGGCTCAGGTACAAGTTCGGAGGTCTTACGATCTTCAGGGAGCCGCGAGTCACTCAGCAGGGCTCAGGAGGGTCCAAGTTCCAGGAGCCGCGACCACGTCGGCAGGCTCTCGTTGTTCCAGCGTCGAATCTGCCGGACAGACCTAGAGCACCCCTTGTTATAGGTCGACCCCTCTTTGATGTCCGGAGTCTGTGCAGGCAGGGGTCTTGTCACCTGGGGGTCGCTTGTCGGGATTTCCTGCTATAGTCTTTTGATCCTTTCAGGGCCGGGTCGGGAGGAGTCCCAGACACCCAGCAGGCACGGAGCCAGCCCTCAGGGAGGCCGGAGGGCCGATCGAAACCCATCGTCCCGGGGGAGTTCAGAGGTGCGATAGAAACTGCTCCTCCCTCTCTCATCCCCTGGAAGCGTGATGTCCTCCAGCCGGAGTGGCGCCTCTAGGCCCAGGTCGCGCTGGGGCCGGGCGGCCATCTTGGTGCATGAAGTGGGCACGCGGGCCCGGGGTGGCCGAAAGGAGAGAGGCCATGGACGGGGACGTCCGGGTCGGTGCGTGTGTCCTGGTGGGGAGGTTCGGCTGGGCCGTGTGCTTGGGCTGCAGGTACCAGGTTTCGGTGGTGCGGGGGCACAGAGGGCCATTCTACGAGGCCGGGTCCAACACGCGTCCCCCCCAGCTGAAAGCCGGAGAGAACTGCCCATCAGCTTGGGGGGTTCTCTTCGCTGAGGCGGAAGAACCGGGAGAGGCCGTCAGCATTGGCGTGGTCCGTACCAGGGCGGTGTTCTACGGTGAAATCCATCTCCTGGAGGGAGATTGACCACCGCAGTAGCTTGGGGTTTTCTCCTCGCATCTGCATGAGCCATCGCAAGGGCCGATGGTCAGTTTGGACTCTGAAATGGGTGCCGAACAGGTAGGGTCGTAGCTTTTTGAGTGCCCAGACCACGGCAAAGGCTTCGCGCTCTATGGTGCTCCATCTCTGTTCTCGGGGCAACAGCCGCCGACTGAGGAAGGCGACGGGCTGGTCTAGGCCTTGGTCATTCACTTGTGATAGGACGGCCCCAATGCCATGCTCGGAGGCATCGGTCTGGACTATGAACTCCTTGGCGTAGTCGGGAGCCTGGAGGACGGGGGCAGTACACATGGTCTTTTTTAGGGCATCGAAAGCTTCCTGGCAGGCAGCCGTCCACTGCACTTTCTTTGGCTGTCTTTTAGACGTGAGTTCTGTGAGAGGGCTGACAAGGCTGCCATACCCCTGAATGAATCTTCGGTAGTAGCCCGTGAGTCCCAGAAAGGCTCGGACCTCCGTTTGGGTGATGGGTGGTTCCCAGGCCAGGATGGCGTCGATCTTTGGCTGTAGAGGGGCGACCTGGCCGCTCCCGACCTGGTGCCCCAGGTAGACCACGGTTCCTTGCCCGATCTGGCACTTGCTGGCTTTTACTGTGAGGCCTGCCTGGCGCAGGGCGGTTAGCACCCTCCGGAGGTGCTGGAGGTGCTCACTCCACTCTGAACTGAAGACAGCGATGTCGTCCAGATATGCCGCGCTGAACTGTTCTAGCCCGGCCAGGACCCTATTCACCAGTCGCTGGAAAGTGGCCGGGGCATTTTTCATCCCGAAGGGCATTACGCGGAAGCGGTAGTGCCCATCGGGGGTGGAGAAAGCGGACCGCTCCTTGGCCCCTTCGGTGAGCGCAATCTGCCAGTATCCGCAGGTGAGGTCGAATGTGCTGAGGAACCGGGCTGCCCCTAGTCGGTCAATGAGTTCGTCGGCTCGTGGAATGGGGTGGGCATCGGCTCGGGTAACGTCATTGAGCCCCCGGTAGTCCACGCAGAATCGGAGCTCGGGGGCGACACCTGGGGCCGCTGCCTTCGGGACCAGGACCACGGGGCTGGCCCAGGGACTGTCAGAGGGCTCGATCACCCCCAGGGTCAACATCTTCGAGACTTCCGCTTGAATGCAGGACCAGACCCGGTCAGGAACCTGGTAGGCTCGGTGTCTCACCGGCGGGCTGTCCCCGGTGTCCACGTCATGAACACACCAGTTGGTGACCCGGGGGGTCAGGGAGAAGAGGTCGGAAAATTGTCTTAGGAGCTGGCGGCAGTCCGCTTGTTGCTGGGCAGTGAGGGCTGGGGAGAGGTTCACTCCTTCTACGGAGCCATCCTGCTCCTTGACACACAGGAGGTCCGGGAGGGGATCCGACTCATCTTCGGCCCCGTCATCGGTGGCCAGCAGGAGGCTCAGTTCTGTCCGCTGGAAGTGAGGCTTAAGGCGGTTCACGTGCAGGACCCGGAGGGGATCCCGAGGCGACTGGACGTCCACCAAGTATGTGACTTCACTCTTCCGCTCAACCACTTTGTAGGGCCCAGTCCATCGGTCCTGGAGGGCGCCAGGCTTCACGGGGGCCATGACCCACACCTGCTGGCCCGGCTGGATCTCGACCAGAGTGGCATTCTGGTCGTACCAGCGCTTCATCTCTTCTTGACTTGCCTCCAGGTTGGCCTCGGCCAGTTCTCGGAACTTCCTGGTCTGGTTCCGGAGGGCCAGGACGTATTGGAACACATCTCGGGGGGGGGTCTGGGGTGCTGCCTCCCACCCTTCCTTAACCAAACTGAGGGGACCTCGGACGGGGTGTCCATAGAGTAATTCAAACGGGCTGAACCCTAAGGACTTCTGGGGGACCTCCCGGTAAGCGAACAAGAGGCAGGGGAGCAGGACGTCCCACTTACGCCGGAGGGGCTCTTCTAGGCCAGCGATCATCCCTTTCAAAGTCCTATTAAACCTTTCTACTAGGCCGTTCCCTTGGGGATGGTACGGGGTGGTGAACTTATAGGACACCCCACATTGTTGCCACAGGGACGTCATATACTTCGAGATAAAATTAGTGCCGCGATCGCTCACGACCTCACGGGGAAAACCCACCCTGGAAAAGATCCCCATCAGGGCCCGGCCCACCACGGGGGCCGTAATGGTGCGTAGGGGAATAGCCTCAGGATAGCGGGTGGCGTGGTCCACGAGGACCAAGATGAAACGGTGGCCTTGGGAGGTGGGGGGGTCCAGTGGTCCCACGATGTCGATTCCGACTCGTTTAAAAGGGGTACTGACGACCGGGAAGGGTTGGAGGGGAGCCTTGCACTTCCCCCCACTCTTCCCACTAGCCTGGCACGTGGGGCAGGACTTGCAGTGGGCTTCTACCGCTGCTCTCATTCTAGGCCAGTAAAAATGGGTCACGAGACGGCTGTAGGTCTTGTCCTGACCCAGGTGGCCGGCGAGGGGGACGTCGTGGGCTAAGCCCAGGAGGAAATCTCGGAAGCGGAGGGGTACCACCAGTACCCGTCCGGATCCCAGCTCCACCGACTTCTGCTCACTGTACAAGATGTTATTTTCCCAATAGATTCGGTGTGTCCCGGTCTGGTCACCTGCGGCTTGGCCCTCGGCCTGGCGCCGCAGCCCGACCAGGGAAGGACAAGTGGCTTGCTCCCGGCAAAATTCTTCCCGAGTGGGCCCGCCCTCGTGGCGCCAATGGGCCAACTCGGGTAGATCTCCCAACTCGGGGACCGGGGCGGGGTCGGATGGTGCGGGTTCGTCGCGGGCGACGGACCCTTTTGATGGGGGGACGGGAGGACCCTCGGCGGGGACTGTACTGGTCTCTTCGATCGGGGTGTTCTCGACTTCTCTCCGGGGAGTGAGTCGGGCTGACATAGATCGGGTGGTGGCGCACACCCACTCGGGGAGTCCCATCATTCCTAGGTGGGCCTTGCGCTCGACGTGCTTCCAGGGAGAACTCTCCAGGTCGTTCCCTAAGAGGCAGTCGACCGGCTGGGAGGTTCTTACGGCCACCTTGAGTTTACCTATCACCCCTCCCCACTCAAACGGCACCAGGGCTACCTGACACATACTTTCTCTATTGTCTGCGGATATGACGGGGCAAAAGACGTTGGGGAGGATCTGCTCCTCGGGGACTAGGTGCCTGAGGACACCGGTGATACTGGCCCCGGTGTCCCGCAGGGCCTCTACCTGGTGGCCATTGATCTTGACGAGCTGCCCGTATTTCTGTGTGTTGGAGGGTAGGAGGCTACCAGGGATCATCTCCCTATCTCCCAGGGATACTAGGGCCATCGCTGCGGGTTCCCACTCCTCGGCTTCCTCAACCTCCTCCCCCAGAGCTACGTTGGCTATCTGTCTCGCAGGGGTGGTAGGGGAGACTTGGGTGGCCATGGGGCACTCTGGGTCATTGGCGTAGTGCCCGGGTTTCTGGCAACGGAAACATGTGACGGTCACCCGGTGTCCCCGTCTCCCAGGGGGCCCTGTCACCGGTGGGGGGGGTGCCAGGAAAGGTGGAGGTTGTGTCTTCGGGGGGCTAGGCTGGGACTCTCTCGGCCCTCCCTGGTTCCCTCCCCCTCTCTGGCGGGGTGGTCCCTGACTGGCTCGGGGGTACTCTCCTACCATGCCCCGGGAGACCCGGGTGTTGGTCCAGCGGTCGGCCTCCACAGCCAGCTTCCGGGGATCTGTGAGCTTGCTGTCAAGCAGATGCTGACGTAGTTCTATGAAGCAGTTCGCAGCCAGATGTTCCCACAACATGAGGTCAGTGAGTTCGGCAAGGGTGGTGACTTTGCTGCCCTTGATCCACCCATCGAAGGCCCGACTGAAAAAGTTTACATACTCCACCCAGGTGGTGCCCGGGATCTTCCTGCAGTCCCGGAATCGCTGACGGTACATTTCTGGGGTGAGGCCGTATCTTGTGAGTAGAGCCTCTTTCATGTGGCTGTAGGAGGTCTGCAGGGAGAGGGGTAGGTCGAGCAGAGTGTCCCTTCCTTCGCTCAGAAACCGCCCCCACAACCCCGCCCCCCAGTCCTTCTGCGGGATCCGATGGGAGGTCATGGCGACCTCGTAGGCCCTGAACCATTGCTGAATGTCATCGTTTTTATAATATTCCTTGACCACATCCTTGGGGATGTGGACCTTCTGTTCCGCTGGGGAGGCCGTCTCTCGGTTTCCCGGGGGCCTTCCTTCCTCGCTTCTGGCCTTGAGCTCGATTTCTTTCAAGCTGCGTTCGTGCTCTAGTTGGAGCTTCCTTCCTTCGTGCTCCCGTTGGAGCTTCTTTTCTTCTAGTTCGCCTTGTACACGCATTTGCTCTACTGCTAGCTTTTTTTTCGCTAACTTCAATTCGCCCTCGATTTTGAGTTGGCTAACTCGAGTTCATGATTGCGGCTTCTCTCTCTGTCCGCGAGCTCTTCCGGGGATAGGCCCCCGTCTGGTACGATGCCTCGCACCTGATTGCTACTGCTTTCACTTTGGGGGGGTTCGGCTTCGTCGGGGCGCTCCCCCGTGCCTTCCGGGCGGGAGGACCCGGTCTCCACCCAAGTTTTCAGTGCTTTCTGCAAATCCTCTTTAGTGTTGAGACCAGTGGTAGCGATTTTAAGTTCTTTGCAAAATTGCTTTAGCTCTTTGTGTGTGTATTCTTCTAGCTGCTCCACCTGGAACACCCTGTTGGCGCTGGTTTCTGCGGGGCTCACGGCGCTTCCTTCTGCCATCTTTGTCGGTAGTGCTTCCGTTGTTCACGGTACGATCTCTAGGTGATGGGCCCGAATCCCGTCGCTTGCCACCAATGTTAGACGGCGACCTCAGAGGAGCCTGGAAGGGGTCCTGACTACCCTGAGACCCACCCTCAAAGTATCGTAGCCGGGCACTGGCGGGAGACTCCCCAGGGGAGGAATCTCGTATCTAGGATCGTACTTCTGGCACCACACGACACAGAGTGACCACACCGGGTATTCTGAGAAAACAATCTTTATCAAGTAGGTTATCACTGCAAATATGTACAAGGTGAGCACGGGCTCAAGAGTCTCGGAAGGGGTAGGGGGTAGCGGGACAGTCTCTGGTAAAGGTTCAAGCAGGGACGTATCCGGCGCACAGCTCACAATCCTCGAGCTGGGGGATACGATGTTGTAGTCGGGGTCCGGCGGGACCGTGAGAGTCGGTTGGAGCCGCGAGTCACTCAGCGGGCTCAGGTACAGGTTCGGAGGTCTTACGATCTTCAGGGAGCTGCGAGTCACTCAGCAGGCTCAGGTACAAGGTCGGAGGTCTTACGATCTTCAGGGAGCCGCGAGTCACTCAGCAGGGCTCAGGTACAAGTTCGGAGGTCTTACGATCTTCAGGGAGCCGCGAGTCACTCAGCAGGGCTCAGGTACAAGTTCGGAGGTCTTACGATCTTCAGGGAGCCGCGAGTCACTCAGCAGGGCTCAGGTACAAGTTCGGAGCTCTTACGATCTTCAGGGAGCCTCGAGTCAATCAGCAGGGCTCAGGAGGGTCCAAGTTCCAGGAGCCGCGACCACGTCGGCAGGCTCTCGTTGTTCCAGCGTCGAATCTGCCGGACAGACCCAGAGCACCCCTTGTTATAGGTCGACCCCTCTTTGATGTCCGGAGTCTGTGCAGGCAGGGGTCTTGTCACCTGGGGGTTGCTTGTCGGGATTTCCTGCTATAGTCTTTTGATCCTTTCAGGGCCGGGTCGGGAGGAGTCCCAGACACCCAGCAGGCACGGAGCCAGCCCTCAGGGAGGCCGGAGGGCCGATCGAAACCCATCGTCCCGGGGGAGTTCAGAGGTGCGATAGAAACTGCTCCTCCCTCTCTCATCCCCTGGAAGCGTGATGTCCTCCAGCCGGAGTGGCGCCTCTAGGCCCTGGTCGCGCTGGGGCCGGGCGGCCATCTTGGTGCATGAAGTGGGCACGCGGGCCCGGGGTGGCCGAAAGGAGAGAGGCCATGGACGGGGACGTCCGGGTCGGTGCGTGTGTCCTGGTGGGGAGGTTCGGCTGGGCCGTGTGCTTGGGCTGCAGGTACCAGGTTTCGGTGGTGCGGGGGCACGGAGGGCCATTCTACGAGGCCGGGTCCAACAGACTGCAACTGAAGGAACCGCCCCAGCACTATGCATTACTCCCACTCATGCACATCATGTCAGAGGGCACAACATTGGACATGCTTGCTGTAAGGCAGTACACTTCTAAGACACACTCCTATGTCGGGACTCAGCATCAGTGCCAACTGACATGGACCCCACAATGACTGACCTGGCCAGGGCACAGGCAAGCTCCCAAACCCGCTTACACACCACCCCCATACATGATGCTGCAAGCATTGGGCACTTGGATTAACTGCCAGCCTAGATTACCTTGTGCAAGAGTGACTACCCACAGACCCAGGAACACATGGCAAGGAGGGGAAGGGAGGAAGAACAGCAGGTGTTTACTTTGGGGAACTGGTTATGCACTGCACATTTAAACCCTGGCAGTGTATCCATGCAGCTGCGCACTTCCAAAAGCTGGGGACGCATGACAGACACACATGTACCTACCCCCTTCCGGCTGCTGCCTCTCCAGTAGGCGCCTATCCAAGTCGGGGAAGACCACCGCCAGCACACGCTTATGGATGTGGGTCAGACGCCGGCGCCCACGGTTCTTGTAGCTCTCAGGTGAGTCCCCCAGCAGGACCCGTGCAATCCTCCTCGTCCAGCACCGGATATCCTGCCAGCGTTTCCTCACCTGGGCTAGGCGCTGCTTCCGACCCTCCGTCTTCCTCACGGCACTGACGGCTTGCTTCCATATCTCCCCCTTGGCATGGACGCCTATCTGTGAGGATACAAAAGTGAGAATACTTTAATACACCTGAGCAATGACACAGAGACACACATATTAATAATTTGTCTGGTTTGAAAAGGCCATGGTATGCTGAAAACTCATTGCACCATTGTCATAGGGACATCATCCTCTGGGGAAGGCAAAATGCACTACGTGGCAGTGAAATACACAGGTAGCATGAGGGGTGCCACACAATAAATGATCCTGGATCACACTGTGCATCACAAGCTACACCAGGATTATGTACAGCACCTCAAAGCAGTCACATGCCCCAGCCCACTGACGCAACCTCAGCAGAGTACACAGACACACACAGGTACAGGACAATCACCTTCCATTGCCAACTGCGGGTACAAACCTCACTCTGCCCATGTGCCACTAGACTGGGGGTTGTCACAGGTGTGGGGCTGGCTCAGCACGGCAGTCACACAGCACTGCTCCCTGCACACATCACATGGCCAGGGTATATCCATCCCTCATGCAGCTGGTGTGCAACACTCCCCATATGCACTCACCCACATGACAGGGGACTTACACACACACACCAACGTCCAGGGGACGTACACATCATTTGGACACTCACAGCACAGGTACACTTAACACACACACCTATGGGTACTGTCACCTGTAACACTGGGGGGACCTCATCATGACTGTAGCAACAACATTCCCAGGAGGAGTAGCCAGGCAGAATGTGGCATGCACCATGCTTCCTTTTTCACAGTAAGCACTATGCAAGTGAGGAGTGCACACAGGAACTACAGCATGCGCTGCATGGGAGACATGAGGCATTCCCCACCCTGGGACCCACTCCCAACAACAGTGCATGTCTGTCACACAGGGACACGATGCCAGAAGTCACAGTCACAAAAAAGGGGCACAGTCTAAGCTAGTGGAGTCTGCCCTCACCTGCTCCCCTGGTCGACTATACAGCATGGTGTACTGTGGGAGGATCACATCCAGCAGGGCAATGTTCTCCTCCTGTGTGAATGGCTGGGCCCTCTCCACAGACCTGGACATGGTGCCAGAGGAATCACGAGCCGCAGCAGTGTTGTGGATTCAAAGGATGTGCAGGCAAGTGTTCTCTCATGGGACCTGGCTGCCTTATATCTGCCTTGCTGGCCTGTTACATTAACAGGAGTACAGAGAGATTGGTCAGTCACATTAGCATCCTACGTTTCCTCTAATCCCTTCAAACCTACCACAGTGAGGGGCCCTGCATGGTTTGAAAGTTGACCATGATGTCAAGTCAATAACCACTTTGCAACAAAGTAAATTGTTTCCAACCGACTTCTGCTGGCCACCTGATGCAATAATTCAAACTTAAAACTCGGTCTCCATGACAACTAGCAAGCATTTAGGCCTTTATACTTATCCCTCATGTGTCCCCTATGTAATTTCCACATTTTCACACAGGTACGGTGCGATCCACGGCCCTAGGGCACCCCAAATGCAGTAATACGGACCGTACACGCGTATGTACGGTCCGTATTACTATGGCGTACGCATACGCCAGCATACCCATAGTAATACGTGCCGTACACGCGTGTGTAGGGTCCCTATCACTGTGGGTGTGCTGGCATATGCGTACGCCATAGTAATACGGACCATACATATGCGCGTACGGTCCGTATTACTATGGCGTACGCATACACCAGCATACCCATAGTAATACGTGCCGTACATGCGTGTGTAGAGTCCCTATCACTGTGGGTGTGCTGGTGTATGCGTATGCCATAGTAATACGGACCATACATACGCGTGTACGGTCCGCATTACTATGGCGTACGCATACACCAGCACACCCACAGTGATAGGGACCCTACACACGCGTCTATGGCACGTATTACTAAGGGTTTGCTGGCGTATGCGTACGCCATAGTAATACGGACCGTACACGGGTATGTATGGTCTGTATTACTATGGCGTACGCATACGCCAGCACACCCACAGTGATAGGGACCCTACACACATGTGCACGGCACGTATTACTATGGGTTTGCTGGCGTATGCGTACACCATAGTAATACGGACCATACACGCATATGTATGGTCTGTATTACTATGGCGTACACATACGCCAGCACACCCACAGTGATAGGGACCCTACACACGCGTGTACGGCACGTATTACTATGGGTTTGCTGGCGTATGCGTACGCAATAGTAATACGGACCGTACACGCGTATGTATGGCCCGTATTACTATGGCGTATGCATACGCCAGCAAACCCATAGTAATACGTGCCGTACACGCGTGTGTAGGGTCCCTATCACTGTGGGTGTGCTGGCGTATGCGTACGCCATAGTAATACGGACCGTACATATGCGTGTACGGTCCGTATTACTATGGTGTACGCATACGCAAGCACCACCATAGTGATAGGGACCCTACACACGCACTCGGAGCGTATGTACAGGGGGATTCACACCTGACAGTGGTGACAGGCGGCACACAGGAATGAATTGAGCTGTCATACATGGCCAAGGCTGGACATCAAGGCATTGTCTGTGCAGTACTACATGTGTCGGGCACAGGTGGGTCAGGCTGTGATGTGGCAACATACTCCTGAGGTGTGAAGCTAATTACAGTGTGATGAGCTGTGTACACATGTCACGTGTGATGGTGCCCCATGTGCCACACATCCCCCTCACTCCTTTGACATGTGTGCATGGAGTGCTGACTTGGTGGGCCATGCGTCACTGGCATGGCACAGTCACCGACACCCGCAAATGTCCCCTGATGCCAGGTACACGGAATGTTACCCCTGACAAGTGAATACCCGCGTTGCACGCTGTAGCTATGTCATGTGTGTGTCATGTGTTCCCATAGGTTTGCTGTAGGTGTTTGGTCAAATGCATCTGCTGTAGCTGCAACCAACATGTGTCTGTGTGTAGATGGGCATGGCACACTGTTACGCACACCAGCACACATGTGTAATCCGACGTTAGGTGTGTATGTATGCATCGACACGGAGTTCCAAAACAAGGACATATCTGCATACTCTCAATGTATGTGTGATCAGTCTTGACATGTAATCCTTCATGGCAATGTGTGTGGTCTGTCCTTATTCTATGACATTTGACCTGTGCCTCTAGTGTTCCGCAACCTGTCTGTGCAATAAACATCCTTCTTCTGCACATATTTGAATGTTTGTAACTCTCGTAATGCGTCTGCCTGCTCACTTACACTGGCCCACAGCTAGTTTCATGGCATGGCATATTGAGGTTGAGAATCAACGTTTGTAGCTGGCTCTTGGTAGGAGTGTCACATGCCTGGCATACGTGTCCAGGGCATATTGCACAGACCTGACTCTGTATGTGGCATATGTGTATTGCCAGTTGAGCATGTGCTCTGTACATTGACATTGGTGGTGTACTGTACTCACTCTTCGTTGTCCCTTCTAATTCACTGCAGGGCTCCGCCTCTCCTTTGACCAATTCCGGACTTGGCTGACATGCGGGAAAATGACTGTATACGCCGCTACCGCTTCCCCCAATGCTTGATTGAGGACCTGACGACACGGCTGGCACCACACCTCCAACCGCTACACAGGTATCCTGGTGCACTGACACCCAAGATGAAGGTGATGGCAGCCCTACATTTCTTGGCCACGGGTACCTTTCAACATACCATTGCCCATGTCGGTGGCATGTCCCAAACCATGTTCAGCCGTGTGCTGCATGATTTTTTAGAGGCCATGTTGGTTCACCTGGATGAGTTCATTAAATTCCCAACTCCTGAGCAGTTGACAGGTGTCAAGCGTGAGTTCTATGCCCTGGGAGGGATGCCCCATGTCATTGGGTCCATAGATGGAACACATGTGGCTTTGGTACCACCACAGGCACAGGAGGTAGCCTTCCGTAACCGCAAGCATTACCACTCCATTAATGCCCTTGCGGTGTGTCTTGCCAACATGCTGATTTCACATGTCTGTGCTCGTTTTCCAGGATCAGCACATGATGCGTACATCATGAGGCGTAGCAGGGTGCCTGAAATGATGCTGCAGCTGCGCAACGAACGAGCATGTATTGTTGGTGGGTATACTTTGGCAGTCCTGTATTTAACGTCATCTTCCTGTCTTACTGCTCCTACTGACCCACTCTTGTCCATGATGTTTCCATGTAGGGGACGCTGGCTATCCCAACATGCCATGGCTGATCACGCCTCTCCGCAACCCCAGCACGGCTGCCGATCACCGCTACAACAACGCCCATGGGCGGACCAGGTGAGTGATAGAGAGGACGTTTGGCCTCCTGAAGAGCAGATTCCGTTGCCTCCACAAGACCGGTGGCGCACTCTTATATGCACCGGTGAAGGTCTGCAAGATATTCCTCATGTGCTGCATGCTGCACAACATGGCAGTGGAGAAAGCTGTGCCACTCATCCTGGATCCAGATGAGCAGGACCATCCACCCGCGGAGGATGAAGGGCTTGGCCACGAGGCAAGTGATGTGGAGGAGGAGGAGGCAGTAGAGGACATGCGGAGTCGGCTCATACGTGACTTCTTTGCTTAGTGGTGAGTTCCAGTGTCTGAGTGTGCACGCATTGGGCTGTGTGTTGCAAGTGTTGCAATGTGTGTGTCCATCTGCATGTCTTCCAAGTGAGTCAGAGGTGTGTTTGGATGTGTCACTCGAGTGATGGTGCAATAGAAGAATGTTTTTCCAGAGTCATCATTGTCACCTAGCATGTTAACAACCTAATACGTGTCGAGTACATGCACATGTATGCGGATGTGCTTCTTTTGGCTGACTTCTGGTGTCTCTCCCATCCACAGGTACTTGTGCATGCTGTCTGCTGGTGGCATTGTTGTGCTCCTGCTATTCCTCATGAACACAGCAACATGTGCTGAATCAGCGTTACATGCACGGACAAGTTCGCAAATCTTCTTCGGGTAAGGGATGCAGCACGGCTTTTTGGGAGTGGTATTTGTTTTGAATGTGTGTGCACTGCTCCTGTTCATGTTTGGATACTTTACATACATGTAGATTCACCATTGGGCACATGACCTGGAGCAGAATTCACCTGAATTGATGGTCAGACTTGGTGACAGTCATCTGTAATGGGATTGTGATGGAGCCATCAATGTGTGTAACACTGGCCTCGGAAACATACGGGTTGCACCGGGTTGACATGGTGTGTGAATTCCCCATTAGGGGCTCAATGGTGTATAGCAGGCTCTCCGTGAGCAGCAGGGGCTGTTTAGCTGTAACCCGTCACTTGTGTGCCAGTGCCATGGATTTCCAGCATCTGTGGTGGTAAGGGGAGTGCCAGTGTTGGTCCCACGTGTTCATCCACATGACCTGTGTATGTGTTGACAGAGTTGCATTAGCATTCCGACACACATGAGTAATAAAGGTGTCCCTCTGCCTCCAAGGTGCCTCATCTCTGTCAATGGTGGTCTGTTGCCACTGTGCATGCGGCATGTCTGGCATTGTTCTCAGGGATGGTGCATATGAGTCTATGTGTAGAGTAGCAAGATGCAAGCTGTTTGTCAGGGATTAGGTTCTGTATTGTGCATGATGTCCATGGCTGTGTAGGTATTGTGGCATGTCAGTATTCACGACGGCCACTGTGCTGCATGTGAATCCATTGTGTGTGTGTGTGCCATGTTGAACCAGACATTCCTTCCTTGACATACACCTTTTGCATAGTTCCTTCCTGAGATCCTTGTCTTTGTGTGCTACTTGTGGCATTGTTTCCTTGACATGGCGCATGCTGCTGCAGGCCCTGCAGCAAGGGCACCCAGTGTCCACGCAAACGAGCTGGTGTTCATCATGGATTGCTTGCTGACATGTGCTATGCTGATCAGCAGCATCTGTGCCTCATGCGGCAGCACACTCTGCATTATGCACAAGATCCCCAGTTCCATCCACCTCAAGGCAAGAGGGAGACCATCCCCCAGGTCAACTACGACATCCGTGTCTAATCCTACCCTGCACTCTACGGACATGTGCGTTAGAAATCCCATGATACTTGTCCACATCCAGGGTGTATCTGCACAGCTCTGCTACTACATCCGGCGACCAGGCCACATCAACGTCAAACAGAGATGGGGGAGTGGATCACTGCCAGCTGCAGGATGACCTTCTCAATCCACGCACACACTCAGGATGCAGCCCACAAGCACAACACAACCTTGTGGCACTGTGATCCAACACCCAATTGTGCCATCTCCATGCATCCAACCTTGGCTGGCCCACCATTCTCCACATCCACCTGACTCAAGCATGCAGGACATGGTTCTGCCACGTGTCTACACATACCTGGGACTCCCACCCCAGGACACTCCACATGATCCCTGACCTCTGCGCATGACTGTTGCTCTTCTAAATAGGTCTGTAGGCACAGTTGTGCGGGCACCCCCTCAGCTGGTTGGGCCCATCACGGGTGAGTATGGTGCTCCATGTCTGTCTTGGATGGTACATTGTGACCCATGTGTGTCCTGTGCCAGACTCAGACCCCAGGGTATGGATGTTTGGAGTTACTTCAGAAATCAGGCATGGTTTGACTTTACAACACACACATGTAGTGTAATAATGCAAAATGACGGCATCATCTTGTGATTGTGATGAATTTAATTAGTGCTGGGGTACGTGTTTGGGGGGGTGACAAGAGGTGCTTGGTGGGAGTGTAGAATCCAAAGTTCACAGGGGGAGTTGGTGTCCTTGCCATTGAAAGTCATCAGAGTCTGTGCCACAGTCTTTGTCAACATTGGTCAGACAGTGACCAGCAAGGCCATGTGGCAGAGAATGTCCTTTGGTGCTGTGCTGCTGTTGGGCCAGAGGGCCAGGTGCCAGGCCAGGTGACCTGGGAGATGGTGATGTTCCGCTGACTCTCACGGTCTTTTTCGTGGATGACCCACCTTCCTGCAGGGACCCTCAGAGGCAGGCCTTGACGATGCAAGGGACGCTCCGTCAGATGACTCCTCCTCCTCCTCCCTCCCTGTTTCTGGTGCTGCTCTACGCCTGGTGGCACAGGGAGGGTTTGCCAGGCTTTGGGCGATCTGACGGAGGGATTGGCTCACGTCCCTGTGCACCGCCAGGAGCTCTTCCAGTCTTGCCTCCATCCTGGCATGATGCTCCACCTGCAGGGTCTTCATCTCATTGAGGGTCCCCACTACCTGGGCGATGCCTCTGGAGTCACGCCGTTATGCGTCCAGGATGTTTCTGACGTGTCCCATAGCCGGGTCCTGAGCCAACTGGGCAGGTTCGCGCCTCCGCCGTCCTCCACTCCCACCACCCCTGCCCACTTGCGCCTGGCCTGCCGTTGTGGGCACATCAGGTCTCCGGGACCCCTGAGGGATGGCATTTTGCGGTGTCGCCTGCCTCCTCCTGGGTGCCCGGAGAACCTTGTCCCTCCAGGACAGACTGGCTGTGTTGTTGTGTGCGGGCAGGGCTCTTGGGTGTCTCCTGGGATGTGGCAGGAATGGGGGTGGGGGTTGGCACAGTTGTACCTGCCGCAGGTGCTGCAGGTGGTTGGACACCAGAGGGGCCAGGTTGGTCTGGGTCGTCCACGGAGTGGTGAGAGTCGTCGCTGCCGGTGGGGTCCGCTTCACAAAGAGCCTGGTCCTGTGAGTCTTCCCCCCCAGTGTTGGGGGGAGATCGATGACATTGACCTGTGTGTGAGAGAGACAGTGTTAATTGTGTTACATGGGACATCCATCTTTCATTATTTTTTGATTTGGCTAGCATTCCTCACACAGTGCACTTGTGCATGGGTATGTCCCTTGGCCACAGCTTTCGACACTTTACCTACGTGTGACACAATCTTAGTTGATGCATATTTTGGGAACACAGTCAGCAGTGTAGTGAGCGGGCGTAGCAAGCCATGCAGAGCCGCCTTACGTGTTGCACTGTACGTGGCCAAATGTTGTTTTATCCATGCTATTTGAGAATGCAGGTAGGTAATTTGACAATTTGTAACAGGGTTCTGACGAACACAGTGGGTAGGTATACTGGGTGTAAGGTTCTGTTTGGCCCTGCAGCACGGATGCACTCGTGCACAGATTGACACATGGCCTAGTGTTTATCAAAGTTTGAAGGGGGGGGTTAAGGCACTGGCAAACCTTGTCTACATGCACACAGTCCACCTGCTGACGAGCGGACATGGCCACACCACCCAAGGGTGATTTGGGCTCCCTCTGTCTCCCTTTCTCCCTCCCTCTGTCAGCCTCCTCCCTCTGTCTGTCTCCCTTTCTCCCTCCCTCTATCAGCCTCCTCCCTCTGTCCGTCTCCCTTTCTCCCTCCCTCTGTCAGCCTCCTCCCTCTGTTCGTCTCCCTCTATCTCCCTTTCTCCCTCCCTCTATCAGCCTCCTCCCTCTGTCCGTCTCCCTTTCTCCCTCCCTCTGTCAGCCTCCTCCCTCTGTCCATCTCACTCTATCTCCCTTTCTCCCTCCCTCTATCAGCCTCCTCCCTCTGTCCATCTCCCCTTCTCCCTCCCTCTGTCAGCCTCCTCCCTCCCTCTGTCTGTCTCCCTGTGTCCACCTCTGTCTCTGTCCCTCTCTCTGCCCCTCTCCCTCCCTCTGTGTGTCAGCCTCTGTCACCTCAGCCCAGCTTCCTGGGCACACACAGTTTGCAGGTCTTGCAAAGGCCATTGGCTTGTTCATGTGGGTTTGTTTATTCTCTGCTGGCACCCATTGGGCGGAGTGTCTGAGTCTGCGCTGCTGCTGTGGCGGTGTGTGCTGACACTCTTTCAGTGTGCTGCGTCTTCATTGGCTGCTGTTATGTGCAAATTGTGCCTTCATACCCATGTCGACCTGCAACGCGGCCACCATTAGCAGGCAAAACAGTACTGTGTGGGGACACACTGTTTGTATGGCTGTGCCCTAAGCCATATGGGCTGAGGGCATTGTTGTGTGCTTCAAAGTTGCTCTATGTTAGTTTTGAGGCCCACCCTCCCGGCATCAGGGACATCCTGTCTTGTGTTGGTGTTTTGTGTGGCCTGTGACTTGGCATGGCCTTGCTTGGGGCATGGGGCATGGAGGCGCTAGTGGCATGTGTGTGTTTTTGGAGTGTGGTTGTGTCCGGTGCTGGCTTTGGGGGGGTTCCGTGCATGATTGGTATTTGGGTTGTATTTGGCGTTCCCCCCATGTGAGGTGAGTTGTTTGTGTACTCACCAGGCTCTCAGAGTCCTTCTAGTCCGTCTACTCCCAACGGCGGCAGCGTGGCCATCACCTTCTCCTCCCAGGGATGGTAGTGTACCGGTCTGCGGGACGGACCTCCTCCAGTGATGTTGGCCTGGTTGTGGTCGTCCGTCATTTTGCGGCGGACTGTCCTCCGCAGATCGTACCACCTGGCTTGGCACTCATGCCTGGTCCTTCTGGTGGACCCAACAGCATTCACGGAATTGACTATCCTCTCCCACATGGCAGATTTTTCTGATATGCTGGTCCGTCTGACCAATGTTCCAAAGAGCTGTGGCTCGAATCTGATGATTTCGCCGACAAGGGCCTCCAGCTCGTCCTTTGTGAACTTTGGATTCTTGTTGGTGGGCATGGTGTGGGGTGTGGGTGTGGATGGTTGTGGGGGTGGGGGTGTGGATGGGTGTGGGTGTGGATGGTTGTGGGTGTGCAGGTGTGTGTGTGTGAATGTGATGAGGGTGTGTTTGTGATGGTGGTTGTGTGAAGGAGTGCAAGTGTAAGGTGTATTGATAGTTGAAGTATGGTGCAGTGCGTTGTCTCTGGGGTCTGGCAGCAGTGGATCTGTTGCAAAGGATCATGGTTTGTGTGTGTTGGGCCTTTTTATTGGTCCATTTGTGGGTGTGGCTGTGTTTGAACTTTGGGTGGGTGTGTTATAAGGAGTGGTAGTGGTTTGGGCCTCTGTTTATCTGTTTGTCAGTTGCAGGTCAGTGTATAGGATGTATTTGGCCTTGTTGGATATGTTTTGTGGTCTTGTGTGCCTCGAATTGACTGTCCTTGTGTTTTTTTGGTTTGTCCTGGATCAGTGGGAGTGTTTTTAGCGTCTGTACGGTGCGTACATGGGCCATGTTGTTGTACAGTGCTGTCCTTTGCTATGGCTTAGTACGACTCGTACATTGCCGATGTTGGGTGAGGGTGCTGGTGTGTGGGCCTGGGGTAGGGTGCGTACGAACACGGGCAGGGTGTTGGTCCGCACCGTCCATCGGTGGTGGTGTTTCGCACCGTACATACAGGGGGGGCTGGGTGTAGGGTCCGTACATACACGGGTGGGGGTACGGTCCGTACATACACTGGTGGGGTGGGGGTACGGTCCGTACATACACTGGTGGGGTGGGGGTACGGTCCGTACATACACAGGTGGGGGTTCGGCACGTACATGCACTGTTGGGGTGTTGGTACGTGCCATACATACATGGGTGGGGGTTCGGCGCGTACATGCACTGGTGGGGTGTTGGTACGTGCCGTACATACACGGGTGGGGGTTCGGCACGTACATGCACTGGTGGGGTGTTGGTACGCGACGTACATACACGGGTGGGGGTTCGGCGCATACATGCACTGGTGGGGTGTTGGTACGCGCCGTACATACACGGGTGGGGGTTCGGCACGTACATGCACTGGTGGGGTGTTGGTACGCGACGTACATACACGGGTGGGGGTTCGGCGCATACATGCACTGGTGGGGTGTTGGTACGCGCCATACATACACGGGTGGGGGTTCGGTGCGTACATGCACTGGTGGGGTGTTGGTACGCGCCGTACATACATGGGTGGGGGTTCGGCACGTACATGCACTGGTGGGGTGTTGGTACGTGCCGTACATACACGGGTGGGGGTTCGGCGCGTACATGCACTTGTGGGGTGTTGGTACGCGCCGTACATACACGGGTGGGGGTTCGGCGCGTACATGCACTGGTGGGGTGTTGGTACGCGACGTACATACACGGGTGGGGGTACGGTCCGTACATGCACTGGTGGGGTGGGGGTACGGTCCGTACATACACGGGTGGGGGTACGGTCCGTACATGCACTGGTGGGGTGGGGGTACGGTCTGTACATACACGGGTGGGGTGGGGTGGGGGTACGGTCGGTACATACACTGGTGGGGTGGGGGTATGGTCTGTACATACACGGGTGGGGTGGGGGTACGGTCCGTACATACACTGGTGGGGTGGGGGTACGGTCCGTACATACACTGGTGGGGTGGGGGTATGGTCTGTACATACACTGGTGGGGTGGGGGTACGGTCCATAAATACACGGGTGGGGTGTTGGTACGTGCCGTACATACACGGGTGGGGGTTCGGCGCGTACATGCACTGGTGGGGTGTTGGTACGCGCCGTACATACACGGGTGGGGGTTCGGCGCGTACATGCACTGGTGGGGTGTTGGTACGCGACGTACATACACGGGTGGGGGTACGGTCCGTACATGCACTGGTGGGGTGGGGGTACGGTCCGTACATACACGGGTGGGGGTACGGTCCGTACATGCACTGGTGGGGTGGGGGTACGGTCTGTACATACACGGGTGGGGTGGGGTGGGGGTACGGTCGGTACATACACTGGTGGGGTGGGGGTATGGTCTGTACATACACGGGTGGGGTGGGGGTACGGTCCGTACATACACTGGTGGGGTGGGGGTACGGTCCGTACATACACTGGTGGGGTGGGGGTACGGTCTGTACATACACTGGTGGGGTGGGGGTACGGTCCATAAATACACGGGTGGGGGTACGGTCCGTACATACACGGGTGGGGGTTCGGCGCGTACATGCACTGGTGGGGTGTTGGTACGCGCTGTACATACACTGGTGGGGTGGGGGTACGGTCCGTACATACACGGGTGGGGGTTCGGCGTGTACATCCGCGGCCGGGGGGCGTTTAGCGCGACATGCGGGGTCTGTGGTGGGGTGTTCGGCGCGTGTCCGGGCACGTGTCTCCATGCTTGCTATGGGAGTTCGGTCCGTACGGTGTTATTTCCATACAGTTGTGAAATCGAAAGGACGAGAGTGATCGTACTTGCGCGGTCGCACTTCATTTTTCCGATTCGTAGGGTAAATCGTCCGGGGATGTGTCGGACACATTTTCCGACCCGAGGACGTGTGGGGAAATTTTCCAAATGCGATTCGTATGGACTTTTTCCCATACGAATCGTACTTGGCAGTTTGTACGCTACTTGTACGATTCGTACGGTAAAAATACCGGATACGATTCGTACGGGGAAAATTTTTCCAGGATCGGAATCGGCACCTAAATATCCAAACTATTTATTTAACATTACACATTACTTTAAAAATTAGTAAAACATTTGAATAAAATACTAAATACCTATTTATTTTATATACGTGAACATTCTTTTAAATTATTTAACTTATAATAATAAATATAATAAAATAATTATATTTACTAATATAATAATAAAAATGTATATATTACAAAAAAAAATTATGAACATGATATAATTAATATATTGTATCTAGAACATACCAGAACTAAAAATAAAATGAACAACTGTTATAACATGTAAAAATCATCAATATTAATTATCTAATATTAATATTAATAATTAAAATATATTAATCATATATTTCAAAACATACAATTTCTTATAATTTCAAATAAAGTGTACAAATATTTACAGTATACAATATAAATTAAAAAAGGTTAAACAGCTGTAAAAATCAGAAAAAAAATATTTTTATTTATTTTTTCTGTTAATATATTAATGTCCAAAATATACATTACAAAAATGGATATCCATTATAATATATTTCTTACAATAATACAAATGTTAAATACTAATTATTTTATTATATGTTTATTTCAATGATTTAATTGTTAAAATATGCCTAATAATAAACAATATTTTCTCTGTAATCAATATACCTTCCAACAACTATAAAAAAAATCATATTTTCCTTTGCACTATTTAATACAAAAAATGTCAATTTGCATTCTGATGTGACTTCTATGTTTTATCCAATAAAAACTACAATCTACAGAATTATTGTAAATTAAAACAAAACTAATTTAACTGTTCCTATTCAACTCTATATTTAATGATAATAACTGCTGTTTAACAAACTTAATTAATTTACTACTCCCACTACACACTTAACTTAATTAATTTACTATTCTCACTCCAGTCTATATTTAATTAGGAAAACTGCTGGACACTGAAGTTAATTAATTTACTATTCCGACTCCAAAATATATTGAATTAGGGTAGGTGCTGGACACTGAACTTAATTAATTTACTATTCCCACTCCAGTCTATATTAAATTAACATAAGTGCTAGACACTGAACTTAATTAATTGACTATTCTCACTCCAATCTATATTTAATTATGGTAGGTGCTGGACACTGTACTTAATTAATTTACTATTCCCACTCCAAAATATATTTAATTAGGGTAGGTGCTGGACACTGAACTTTATTAATTTACTATTCCCAATGCAGTCTATATTTAATGAAGATAAGTGCTGGACACTGAACTTAAATAATTTACTATTCCCACTCCAGTCTATATTAAATTTAGATAAGTGCTGGACACTGAACTTAATTAATTTACTATTCTCACTCCAATCTATATCTAATTAGAGTAGGTGCTGGACCCTGAACTTAATTAATTTACTATTCCCACTCCAAAATATATTTAATTAAGGTAGGTGCTGGACACAGAACTTAATAATTTACTATTCCCACTCCAGTCTATATGTAATTAAGATAAGTGCAGGACACTGAACTTAATTAATTTACTATTCTCACTCCAGTCTATATTTAATTATGGTAGGAGCTGGACACTGAACTTACTTAATTTACTATTCCCACTCCTAAATATATTTAATTATACTAGATCATGTACACTGATCTTAATTAATTTACTATTCCCACTCCAATATGCATTTAATTAGGGTAGGTGCAATATAAGTATATAAATATATAATCATTATTCCAAATTTTTCATAAAACAATACCCACCCTTATCCTCTACAAATCCAACTCCCCAATCAGAAATTTATAAAAATATTTAAAATTTGAATATATTTTTATAAATAAAAAATTAATCAATATAACTAATTTAAAATACTTTTTTTAAACACTCCCAACCCTCATCCCCTATAACCCAACATCCACCTCATAAAATTAAATATACAAATCAAAATTAATTTAAATTTTTGTAAATAAATTTTATAAAATATTACAAAAAAAGATAAATGTTTAAACACACCCCACCCTTATCCACTATAACCCAACATCCCACTCCTAAAAATAAATATTAAATTCTAAATTTAATTCTTATTTCTAACTTAATTTTATAAAATATTCCAAAATAAATAAACATGTTTAAAACACTCCCCATCCTTATCCCCTATAACCCAACATACAATTCCTAAATTGAAATATAATATTCAAAATGTAATTCAAAATTTCTAAATAAATTTTATAAAACATTCCAATGTAATAAAACATTTTTAAAACACTCCACACCCTTATCCCCTATAACCCAACATCCCACTCCTAAAATTAAATATAAAATTAAAAATCAAAATCAAAATTACTAAATCAATTTTATAAAATATTCCTAAAATTATAAACATTTTTAAAACACTCCCCACCATCATCCCCATAACCCAACATCCCGCTCCTAAAATTAAATATAAAATTCTAAATTTAATTCTGAATTTCTAAATAAATTTTAAAAATTATTCCTAAATTAATAAACAGTTTTAAATTCTCCCCACCCTCATCCCCTATAACCCAACATCCCACTCCTAAAATAAAATATAAAAAACAAATTTTATTTCCAAATTTCTAAATACATTTTATTAAATATTCCAAAAGAAAAACTAAATTTTAAAACACTTCCCACCCTTATCCCCTGTAACCCACCATCCCGCTCCTAAAATTAAATATAAAATTCTAAATTACATTAAAAATTCTAAATACATTTTATAAAATATTCCAAAATTAATAAACATTTTTAAAACACTTCCCACCCTTATCCCCTGTAACCCAACATCCCGCTCCTAAAATTAAATATACATTTCTAAAATGTATCTCTAAATTTCTAATAAAATTTTAATAAATATTACAAAATTAATAAATATTTTTAAAACACTCCCCACCCTTATCCCCTATAACCCAACATCCCGCCCCTAAAACAATATAAATATTTTTCATATTATATACATTTCAACAATTTATACAAACAAACAACTTAAAAATATTAACTAAACATACAATAACGATATTTTTACATGTCGATATTCTTACTAACGATATCACTTACATCGACATATAATTTAAAAAAAAACTATATTTTTTACATCGATATTATCTATTTCGATATTTTTTACATTAGATATTTTTTACTCGATATTTAGGTCCCTCGAAATTAAAAAGTCAATATTTATACTGCTCACCCTCCATCACTTATGCTGTCCACTGGAAAACACCATTCATGGCACTCAGGCTAGGGGAGTGGCCTTTCCTTACCATCAGCCCAGGCGGCGCCGTCCAAGTGAGAGAACAATCTGCCGGCAATTCACTTGAGCACATGGTATGTCTTTGCCTCGCACTATTTAACAACCGTAGGTCTACCCTAAGAGGAGAATGGAGCAAACTGGGTGTTCGTTGGTGCCAGCAGGCAGTAATAGCCTGTCTAAACCCTGACAACATGGTCCTGAATGTTTGGTTCACACGGTTTGTCATCTCGGCAACTACCAAGTTTAGCCAGCAGGGGATATAAAAAGTAGTCCTAGGTTAATGTATGTTGTGTGCTATTTTTGAGTAGTTCTACTTTTAAAGAGAAAGTCACTGACAAAAAAGTCGTTGCACTTTACTGTAAAGTATAAGAAGTAAATGTGTTGCTAAAAGTCTTGTACCTGCACTTTACCTAAACAATACCAGCCGTATTAATGAAGAGCATCTGAATGCTACTTTTGGGTAGTTGAATTGATGAAGAGAAAGTCATTTACAAAAATCAGTTGCACTTTACTGTAAAGTACAAGAAGTACATTGGTTGTTAAATGACTTGCACCAGCACTTTACCGAAACCACATCAACCGTATTAATGAAGAGCATCTGAATGTTTTTACAATTTTAGCCTATACAATGAAATTTACTTTAACCCTCTGGAATCATTACTATTTATTGAAGATGAATGATTTTTTTTTAATTAAACTGTATGTGCTATGTGTGACTATTCGATAAAAATGTTTTAAAGGTTTGAGAAAACAACTGTAAATAATAAAGGTATTATTAGAAGACAAGTGAATGAATTCTCACTATGTTTCATTAAAAACTGGACATTAGGGCTGCAGGTGAGCGAATCTGATGTTCTCCAGTTTGCTCTCTGGGTTCTTCCCTCTCCAGCAAACATTTTCTGAGTGCTTTACCCCATAATTGTTCAATATTTCAGAAGATGTATGATTTTCATGATGTCCCCTGGTCCTTATTGGCTCTTGCCTCATTCATTTGGTGAGAGTTGTGGTATCAGGTCTCTCAGCAGTGGTTGATTGCTCTTTCATTCCTGTTATGGTGCCTACTGGAAAACAGACTTTTTAATATTATAGCCTTATAGCCCGCCGTAGCGGGCTATACCGGCTATTAAAGGCCCGCTGCATCGTTAAAGGCCCGAGCCGAAGGCGAGGGACTTTAACAAAGCAGAGGGACTTTAAAAGCCGGTATAGCCCTGCTACGAAGGGCTATACGGCTATTAGAACATTCTGCCACTAGAGGGCAGAATGTTCTAACAAATAAAACGAAGCATTCAGGGAGCGCGAGGGGATTCAAATCCCCTCGGGCTCCCTGAAGCCTTTGTTCACAGCCAGAGCTGTGAACAAAGACACATTGGAATGTTGGAGCTCCGGGCTTATACCAGCCATTATAAGCCCGGAGCGCTCCATTGTTTTCAATGGAGCTTCCAACATTCCAATGTTCTAATACTTCTTAAAAATCCAAGTTTGGATCCAAAGTATCTGAACAATTGTCATCTCCGCTCCCTGACTCATAATCCGGTCACCATCATGGAACTGGCTGTAAAGGCAAAGGTCCATTGTTTTGAAGTGGAGCATAGGTTTATGCCAAATGGGATTCAGGCTTTGCAGGAGTAATGAACTTCTCCTCTCACTCTTAAAAGATCTGCCCAGGAGGTGGGTCACCGCAGTGTATGAGCCCTCAGTCTGCCAGTTGCTTTGGCACCACTAACCACCACTTCCTAATTGGATGAGAGGATGTGGCCGAATGGCTAGGGTGGTCGACCAATAAAGCTGGGGAACCGGGTTTGAGTCGCAGCATGGGTGCTCAACAGCCTGTGATTCTGGCCAAGTCCCTTAATTTTCTTGTGCCAAACAAAATGAATGTGCCCATCTGTAATGCAACTGGTGCTCATGTAAAGTGCTCTGATACCTTGGGGTCAAGTTCGTGCTATATAAAACTCTGAGGGAAAAAGGTTAGATCCCACATTTAGAATCCTGCCTTGCAGACTGAACCCAGACAAAGGTGTGACCTGTTTCTCTTCTGCACTTATAAGGTAGTAACCTAAAGTGGGGTTTAGCCAAAGGGGCAATACTTTCACTCTGGCTGTGTAACATTTACGTGTAGCTTAATTGTGTGTCTTTTCCATAATTTAGAAATTGTCTTTTATTTCAGAGCAGAAGACACACATGTAGGTGCCGATTACGATCCGGTAAAAACCGGGTACGAACCGTCGGTCGGAGCGTTTTCCCCGTCCGACTCGTACCCGGTCGTAAAACTTTACAAACATGGAATTACGATTCGCACGGAAACACCATTTCCGTAAGAATCGTAAAAAACACCGACCGACGAAAATATACATACGAATGTGATCCGGGAATGCTGCGACGTGACGTCGGTACGCTGTCAGGCAGCGTTTCACGACCCAGGAATTACGATTCGAACCGACAGCAGTCCGGACGGCAATATTTTCACGGCACCCAAAAAGTGCCGGAAAAGCGAAGTACGGCGCGAATCGACCAGAGTAGGTGGCCCGGTACGCACCGTACCCCCCCCGCCCCCGTACGTACGCGCCGACCCCCCCCCAGCCCCCGTACGTACGTGCCGAACCCCCCTGTATGTACACCCGTGTACGTGTCAATCCCCTTGTGTACGTTCGAGTCGACCCCCCCGTGTACGTTCGAGTCGAACCCCCCCGTGTATGTTCGAGTCGAACCCCCCCGTGTACGTTCGAGTCGAACCCCCCCGTGTACGTTCGAGTCGTACCCCCACCCGTGTATGTACGGTGCGTACCCCCAGCGCTACGCGCTGGGGGTACGCACCGTATATACACGGGTGGGGGTACGACTCGAACATACACGGGGGGTACGCACCGTACATACACGGGTGGGGGTACGACTCGAACGTACACGGGGGGTACGCACCGTACATACACGGGTGGGGGTACGACTCGAACGTACACGGGGGTACGCACCGTACATACACGGGTGGGGGTACGACTCGAACGTACACGGGGGGGTTCGACTCGAA
Source organism: Triturus cristatus (assembly GCF_964204655.1). Classification (NCBI taxonomy): domain Eukaryota; kingdom Metazoa; phylum Chordata; class Amphibia; order Caudata; family Salamandridae; genus Triturus; species Triturus cristatus. The sequence continues at coordinate 1,195,813,810 of NC_140582.1, read as the reverse complement.
CGTACACGGGGGGTTCGACTCGAACGTACACGGGGGGTACGCACCGTACATACACGGGTGGGGGTACGACTCGAACGTACACGGGGGTTCGACTCGAACATACACGGGGGGTACGCACCGTACATACACGGGTGGGGGTACGACTCGAACGTACACGGGGGGGTTCGACTCGAACGTACACGGGGGGGTTCGACTCGAACGTACACGGGGGGTACGCACCGTACATACACGGGTGGGGGTGCGACTCGAACGTACACGTGGGGGTTCGACTCGAACGTACACGGGGGGTACGCACCGTACATACACGGGTGGGGGTACGACTCGAACGTACACGGGGGGGTTCGACTCGAACGTACACGGGGGGGTTCGACTCGAACGTACACGGGGGGGGTTCGACTCGAACGTACACGGGGGGTACGCACCGTACATACACGGGTGGGGGTACGACTCGAACGTACACGGGGGTTCGACTCGAACGTACACGGGGGGTTCGACTCGAACGTACACGGGGGGTACGCACCGTACATACACGGGTGGGGGTACGACTCGAACGTACACGGGGGGGCTCGACTCGAACGTACACGGGGGGGTTCGACTCGAACGTACACGGGGGGGTTTGACTCGAACGTACACGGCGGGTACACACCGTACATACACGGGTGGGGGTACGACTCGAACGTACACGGGGGGTTCAACACGTACACGGGTGTACATACAGGGGGGTTCGGCGCGTACGTACGGGGGCTGGGGGGGGTCGGCGCGTACGTATGGGGGCTGGGGGGGGTCGGCGCGTACGTACGGGGGCTGGGGGGGGTCGGCGCGTACGTACGGGGGCTGGGGGGGTCGGCGCGTATGTGGGCACGTCTCCATGGTTGCTATGGGAGTTCGGTGCGGACGGTGTTTTTTCCATCCGGTTGTAACCTCGGACGCACGGGATGGATCGTGATTCCTCGGTCGGACTTCACCTTTCACATTTGTACGGTAAATCGAACGAGGACGTGTCGGACACATTTTCCGACCCGAGGACGTGTGGGGAATGATTCCCAATGCGGTTCGTATGGACTTTTTACAATGCGAATCGTGATTGCCAGTTCGTACGGCACTTGTACGATTCGTACGGTAAAAAGACCGGATACGAGTCGCACGGGGAAATTTTTTACCGGATCGTAATCGGCACCGTAATGTTTAGATGCAGGGAGCAGTTTACTTTGACTGCGTGCTATTCAGCCTACTTTATCACCTTTTTTGCCATTGATCAGGGGGTGGATTTTGACCGATTTTCTAAAAGTAAACCCTTCAAAAACCGAGTTTCTTTGGACTAATGCAGTAGCCCCGTCTGTGTTGCCACCAACTGACCAGCATAAACAGATACATGCCACACCCTGCAATTACTTAGCCTATCACAATCAGAAATTCTCACTTGTTCCCAGGTCACATCTGTCACCACGTTCTTCTTCCATCGTCTGAAAGATTCGTTTTCATAAAGTTGGCTTTGTCATCTCCTGTCTACTAGAGTAATATCTTTCTGTGAGGGCTCATAGGACTTACTTACTGCCTGTCCACCATAGGGTCTAAATCGAGGCGCTCACCTTTAGCAACAAATTCATGCATTCATGAGTTAAAGATTTCAAACTTCAGCTTTCATAAATGTGGTTTTCAGCTTAGATCAGACATCTCACCCTGTGTGAACTTCCGTATATGCAAGCAGCGCACATGGGGGCGGAGCCTTCTCCCTAGCAGAGCTTGCCTTTGGAATTTGCCCATCTCTCCTTCCAGAAGGAATCCTCACTCTTAAAATTTGGAAAAAGCTGAAAACCTCTAATTTTATATGGCATTTCCACTGTTGTGTTGGTCTTGTCCTTTCAGCACCAAGATGCTTAAATATAAGTGCATACAAAATATATATATTATTTATGTAAACATTATGTGCCATTTTGTTCTTAAGGTTAAAGTAGACTTTGCTGGGGCTAATCAAGGTTAAACAGCCTCTTGTTGATAAGGAGGTGTGCTACTCGATTTAAATCTGGCCCTGCATTTTGCACTACTTCTTAGTACGAATGAGCAGCATAGCTTGTTCTGTTCCTGCCAGCGTCACACAACAACATGCACAACACATAAACATATACCCATAATTTAAAAGCCACTATAATAGATAATCTTTGAAGGCTGTGTTTCTTTTGTTCTTAAAACACAAGAGAAATGGTGGTTTATGGATTTCTTTCTAGCCCTTTCCCTAAAATGTGCATTCAGTTCCCAAAATACACACAAAATTTGATATGAAAAATGACTAAAGAGCAGGGAATCAAAAAGGCTGGAAAAAACAGTAAATGTGAATCAGATCAGTCTCAATGGGGCTAAAAGTTGTGGGGCAGAGAGGTTTGATTTGAAAATAAAGGGAAAGCTAGTGAAGTAAGCGAGCTTGACTCGAACATGGAGAATAGGTGCAGGGGAGTTCTCAACCCACAAGAGAAGTTGAGAAAAACTGGGTGCAAATGGGGCATTTTCATCACATATTATTTTTAAACTTGCTACATTTTTGTGAAAAAAGGTACAAATTGACTCACTAAGATTCCCAGCTATACCTGCACTCATGGAGACACTTTACTCAACCTGCACTCACAATGTCACATCACTCCTTTCACCCTGCTTACAGACGCACAATTCTTTTGTCACCCTACACTGACACAAGCACTCCACTGATGCTGTACTCAAATGGACACTCCACTTACCCAGTGAATTCACACCACTCCCCCCACACTCATGAAGGCGTACCACTTGTTCAGAGTACTCATACAGTCACATGACTTACTTCGCATTCACCCAGGCACACTAGTCACCCTACACTCACATCACTCTCCCATCACTCACACAGGCACACCCTTCACCTTGCTCCCATATAGACACAATCTCACCATTAACCCAGTAGACCACTCACCCAGTAGACTCTCAGCACTCACCCTACATTCATACTAGCACACCACTCACACTGCACTCAGGCAGTCAGGCAACTCACTTTTCAGCCGCACAGCCACACAACTCACCCTGCACTCATATAGTCACAACTCACCATCCATCCTACATGCACACAGAAACCCCAGTCTTCAACACCACTAAACCCTTCCTGCACCCCACCGACTTCAGCAGAGTCCAGTCAGTGTCAGAGAGCTCATCCTGCAGTGAGTTGGGAGGGGAGTAGGCCAGAGCAGATGAATAGCCAGGCTACAGGAGTTGAGGCAGCAGCAGTCACCACTGGAATGCTGGCAACCTCCTTCCCCTTCCGACCCTGCATGAGCCGGAACCTTAAAAGATAATGGTGGCTGTAAAAGTGAGGCTTTTAGCCCCTCCCCCCAAGGCCTAATATATCACTCAGGCTGAGCCTGGTTTGTGAATATCCCCTTACCTAACCAAGATGTATTTCTTGCCCTGCCAGCAGATCAATAGAGATGGGTGGGCTGAGGATGCACTTCAGAAAGTCAGCTGTAAAAGGGTGTGCAGTGGGCATCACTAGTGTCTCTGGTATCCTTCTTCTCCAAAGCAAGGGTGGTGCCAAGAGAAACCAAGAAATGGAAAGGGACAGCCTAGTGAGTAATACATCCACTGTCCTGTTAAAGGTTTACTGCATCCACACAAATTGAAGTTTTATGCTCACTTCTCACATCACCTGTGAACTGTGGCAAATACACTGTGGACTCCTCCCCAATCCACCCTCTTCCAACCAAAGCAATACTAGCATCCATTAGGGAGGGGCTCACACTTTTGTTGACACCTGGTGTTGGGTTAGAATTGGAATGTGGAGGCATGTGTTGTTTCCTGCGTGGAACTCACGAGTGGTTCTTGGTGGCAGTTGCTGTCAGACGTTGGTCCTGACGAACCGAATAAAAAGAAGCTACCTACCCGAGTGTATGTAGCTTCTTTACAGTGACGACGAGCTGGTCTGTCCGTTCCAGTGTCCTCCACTGCTTTGGTAGTGCCTCCACTGCTGAGGTATACCTATGAGACTGCCTGACGAGTGCCTACACTGTCCAAGCTGCTCCAGAGGTCCGTTTCAAGGGAAAATGTGCCGTCATTGTGTTCCTTCCTGCTGTACGCAGAAGCGACATGCTTTGGTTCCGGTATGAGGTGGCAGGAAGGCGCTGGGTTACCCTGCAGTTGATGCTGAGATATTCCCCGGCTGTGGGAATCCTGGTCTCCAGCTTCCAGTGTGTCTTCGCTGTGCCGGGTCTCTGGATGATGGCAACTATTTTCCAATGCCTCACCTGCTGCACCTCTGCACTGCGTCAGCGCAGGGCTCAGTGACTCCCAACCGTCTTCAGTGACCGATGCATCTGCCACCCCGCTTGAACTTACCTCCTCCACCGCCGTGCTGTTGGGACTGTTCTCAAACCAGATTGGTGAGGGCCCTGACCCCTCTGACTGGTATTTCTTGATGTGTCACACATTTCGGGTTATAGTTTCTCTCCCTCGAGTGGCAATTATTCAGGTTCCTTTAACATTAACCACAGTCCACGGATCCTTTTCATATGTCAGCCAAAACTTGCCGTTGGTAATTCTATTCTTGAGTAGTACCACATCTCCTCTTTGAAGATGAGGCGCTTTGGCCCTCCGCCTGTGACTGACTTGGGCATGTGCCTTGCGGCGCCTGGCGTCGATTTTGTTGTCATCGGGGGTCTCCGGCTGCCACTTGGGGTGGTGGGGAATCGAGTCGGTGACAACTCGTCCCATGAGAAGATGTGCCGGAGCTATGCCCGTAGTGGTGTGGGGTGATTGGCGGTAGCTTCTTAGAAAAGGGAAGATGGCTAGCTCAATGGACTGTCCCTTGTCATGCGCAATCCGGATTACTTTATTTAGGGTCCGCATGAATCTCTCTGCTTCGCCATTTGCTTGTGGCCACCTGGGTGTGATTCTTCAATGATGAATACCAAGAGACCTCAGATTAGAGGCAAATTCTTTTCCTTGGAATGGAGGTCCATTGTCTGTCCTCAGCTCTTGTATGAGACCGTGAGTAGCCATGATCTTTTCAAGTTTTGGGATGACCTCTGTGGCACTGGGCACAGGTATGATTTCAACTTCTGGGTACTTAGAGTGGTCATCGATAGCTCCAAACGTGTGGTGGCCGTCAGGAAGGCTACCAAAGTCTAGGCTAGCACAGGACCACGGAGTCTTCTGCCTTGGTTCCACAATGATCGGAGCGGGTCGGGGTGTCTCCCCTGTTACTTGGCCGGCAGCACATGATTGAACAGCGGCCTCCACGAGTTCGTCCATCAGCAGGAACCACACCTTGGTTCGGAGTCTTGACTTGGTCTTGACCATGCCTTGATGCCCGATGTGTGCAAGATTAACGACCTGCTCGGTTAACGATGTCGGAATCACCAACCGGTGTCCTCTTAGTAGGCATCCGGTGTCATCTTCAGTGAGCTCATCTCGGACATGGTATAGACTGTCCATGATTCGCTGCGCGTTGGTCGTTAGAACTCTCCATTCTTCCTTGACCCTGTGCCAGTTGCCACTTTGTGGGGCCTCCTTGGCTCGCTGTAGACACTCGTCTTTGCTCGTGGCTTCGCGGAGGCTCTCCATGGAGAGGGGAAGAGGGCAATAGCGAGCGGTGATGCACCGGACGTACTCTTCAGTGTCGTCCGTGTCCTCCATCTCTTGGACCGTGGCTGCCCGGGGATGTCGAGACAGGTAGTCGGCCGGATTCTGAGATCCGGGCTGATATTCCACTTTGCAATTATAATTCTGGAGTTGCAACTTCAACTTCTCGATCCGAGGCGGTGGCTTGGTAGATGTCCCCGAGAAGAGAGCTACAAGCGGTTTGTGGTCAGTCGCTACCACGAAGGGCTTTCCGTAGACATACAGGTGAAAATGGCGGCACCCCCAATGTATGGCAATGGCTTCTTTCTCGATTTGGGAGTACCGTTGCTCCGTTTCGGTGAGGGACCGGCTGGCAAAAGCCACAGGGGCCCAATCCTCATGCTGGTTTTGTCTCTGCAACAGCACGGCCCCACCACGACCAGCGTCAGTTTTCTGGGGTCAAAGAAGGCGAGCGTGGTGGCCTCTGAAAGGGCTTCTTTGATTTCCTCGAAGGCCTTGGCTTGGTTGGGGCCCCACTTCCAGGGGGTGGAGTCTTTGGTGAGCTCCCTCAATGGTAGAGTTAAATTGGCAAGATCCCGAATGAACCTCCCGCAATAGTTCACCATACCGAGGAAGCTGCGGACTTCGGTGACATTGGTGGGAGCGACGGCATCTTTTATGTCTCGGACTTTTTCAGGGTCTGGATTAACTCCTCCTGTGGAGAACGTGTAGCCAAAGAATTGTAGCTTCCTTCTTAGGAACTCACATTTTTCCTGATGAAGGGTGAGGCCGGCGTCTCGCAGTCAACAAAGTAGTTTAGTGGGGTGATTGTTATGTTCCGGGATGGTCTTTGCATGTATCATAATGTCCTCACTAACGTTGATGACGCCAGGGATGTTCGTGATGAGTTCCTGTATAAATGTTCTGAAAGACTTCAGCCGCACTGGATACCCCAAAGGTCAATCGGGTATACCTCCGGAGCCCCACATGTGTTGAGAATGTTGTGATATTGCAGGACGCCTCGTCTAGCACCAACTGATGGTATCCGGACCTCAGATCTAACTGAGAAAACCAACAGGCTCCAGCCATCTCCCCAATAAGGTCATCTATTGTGGGGCTAATGTGGCGCTCCCTCTTGATGGCGACATTGGTCAGCCTCATGTCCACGCAGATCCTCACCGCGCCAGGCTGTTTGGGCTTTCGGGTGACTACGATCGGGGACACCCACAGGGTGGGACTGGTTACTTTCTCAATTATAATTTCAAAGTCAGCTATCCCTTGGAGTATAATTAGAACACATACAATAATCCCTTCATCTTATTCAATCATACAATAATTCTATATAATTTTCAACTCCCAAATTTTGTCACAAAAGACTACTTTATTAAAAACATATTGTTATACATTTGTAATGACATTAATAAGAAATTATTTTAAACTGTGTATAACACAATTTTTTCTAAAAGAACACAATATTGCATAAAATACAGTACAATTAAAACATCATACAAAACAACATTTCATATCCAAAACAACATTTGTTGAACAAAGAGAAAGTTGACAGCACAATTTGTCATTCAAGAAGCATATCAATTGGGACAAATTTGAAAACTAGGCCTTGATATACTTAGTCTTTGCACCATTTACAAGACCAAGATTCCCATAGATTATGCTATTATTTGCGTCGACGCGTTTCGATGGTTCCTTGTTAATAATCCACCTTTTTCAAGAAAGAAAATTTACGTGAGGCAGCCGTGAGCGTTGTTTTAACATTGAGGTCGATCAAATAATAAGGAAATTGTGCAAAATAAAGAAGGGCAGGCATATGGTCCTAATTTGTGCTAAATATCAGCAGGGGCACACTATTTATAACGATCAGGATGCTTACAGCGACTGTATAATGAAATACACAGAGGGACTTGAATTTATTATGGTCTTGAAAAGGATGGATTATTAACAAGGAACCATTGAAACGCGTCAACGCAAATAATAGCATAATCTATGGGAATCTTGGTCTTGTAAATGGTGCAAAGACTAAGTATATCAAGGCCTAGTTTTCAAATTTGTCCCAATTGATATGCTTCTTGAATGACAAATTGTGCTGTCAACTTTCTCTCTGTTCAACAAATGTTGTTTTGAATATGAAATGTTGTTTTGTATGATGTTTTAATTGTACTGTATTTTATGCAATATTGTGTTCTTTTAGAAAAAATTGTGTTATACACAGTTTAAAATAATTTCTTATTAATGTCATTACAAATGTATAACAATATGTTTTTAATAAAGTAGTCTTTTGTGACAAAATTAGGGAGTTGAAAATTATATAGAATTATTGTATGATTGAATAAGATGAAGGGATTATTGTATGTGTTCTAATTATACTCCAAGGGATAGCTGACTTTGAAACTGTTTATTAGTACTCCAGTCCCTTTGTGTTAAAAGCGGTCTCTCTCTATTTTTATACACTTTCTCGATTATGCCAGCGGCCTCCAACTTCTTGAGCTCTTCCTCGACCAGGGGACGCAAGTGGGAAGCTATCCGCTGATGCCGCAAAGCCACTGGTTGGACGGTGGGGTCAATGTGGAGGTGTATATCTTTACCCTTGAATCTTCCAATTCCTTTGAAGACTTCCGAGAATTCAGTTAGAAGATGCTGGATGGACTCCTGGTGTACCCCGAAGGCAAACGTCACTACCCCTAGTTATTCGGCGGCTCTGCACCCCAATAGCATGCCTTGGCCATCTTCGGTGACATAGACATTGGTGGTAATGGATTGGGCACCATGTGATATGGACGTTCGGAATCAGCCTCGTATCTTCAGGGGTGTATCTTGTCCATATGCGAACACAGTGATTTCTGAGGGGTGTTGAACTGGCATTGGATTCATGGTGCGGTGGAGGGCCGACGCCATGATGTTGATGGTAGCGCCGTTGTCAACTACTGCCATGACATCTTGGGACCCCACTTGAATGCTGCACTGGGGCAGACGTCGTGCTTTCCGGGTTGTGGTGCCGATTATGTGGACTTGTGTACTACCCGCTCTTCCTCCTCATTGGCATCCATGTCGCTGGGTCCTCTCTCTCCGTCGGGCAGGGCATTAACCACTTGGCGGGGCTTGCAGTATCTCTTGGACCTGCAGACTTTCTCGAAGTGGTTGAACCGTCCACAACCAGAGCATCTCTTGCCTTTGGCGGGGCACTCAGCCGCCGGATGGGGTGATCCTCCACAGTATCCGCAGGCCTTGGCTTGCCCTGAGGTTGATGTTCTGGGTCCCTTCTTGACCCACCTCGTCGTGGGTTTGGTCGTTACGGCGTTCACTGGCTCGGCCTTCACGGGCTATTGGAGGGCCATTTCCATGTGTGCGGCCCATGCTTTTGACAATTCCTTGGTCCGCCCCAGGGTCAATATGTCCGCGAGGGACTTTCCAGACTCTTCTAGTATCCGTTCACAGAGCTTGGCAGATGCGCAGCCTTGGATTATCTGTCCCCTAATCTCTTCCGTTTCATTGGGGAACCTGCACGTGGACGCTAGATTTTTGAGTCTGGCGTGGTATATGTCTAGCGATTCTTCTGTGAGCTGACGCGCTTGCCTAAAAATGAACCTTTCGTAATCTTGATTGGCCATTGTTTCAAAGTGCCCATTGAGGGCATTTATCAGTGTGTGGTGACTCTTGGGCGTGGCCTCTACCAGTGTCTTGGCGATGTTATGGATGTCCTTGCTCCCCAAATGCAGCAGCATTGCTCTTTTCTGGTCCTTTATGGAGCTTAGTGGCCTCGAAGAATATGAGCAGGTGGTCCACCCAGTCCTTCCACTTGGGCGCCAGTGATGTAGGGCTCTATGGGGGTTATTGTGGCCATGGTAAATGCCTTGACCGGTGTCTGTGTTGTCGTCTAGGGCTCCCACGCGGGTTTGCTGTCCCTTCTGGATGCAACTGCCCTTTGGTGTGTGTGCTTTTGCCAGTGCTTGTTGGCCTCTCTACTTGCCAGGGTTCCCAGCACCCAGGTCAGCCAGTGGCAGATGCTCTCCTCTTCTTTGAGGGCGGGGACTTGTGTTCTCCGTGGGGATCTTCGCCCCTCCTGCCAGTGGTTCCGTTCCAGCATGGCTGAGGTGTGGGCCTCAGAGGTGTGGGCCTCCCTCTTCTTCCCCTACTTTCTGGTGCACTGCCCGGGATGTCAGAGCAGGTAGGGGGCACCTCAGATCTTTCTTGCAGCCTGGGCAAGGAGGGGGCAGGCGGTAGGGGCCTGTAAGAGCCTCTCAGCTGTCAGAGGCTCCAGCACGACGACGCGCCTTCACACAGAGCCTGGGCCACATGGCCAGTAGGCCAAAGCTCCCCACGCAGCCAGCGCTATACAGTGGGAGGGGCAGCGCCACGTTTCCTCACCTTGTGGGGCCCTTGACTGTGATCCTGTGCCGCCTCTGTCTTCGCGCCGAGTTCCAGGTGCTCTGATGGACAAGCCGCCTCCAGGGATGCAGCGCGCCGCACACCAGGGCACGAGCGCCGCGAGCCGATTGCAGAGCTCGCGGCCGCCACTCCGATGTTCTTCTACTGGTGAGGGTGCCCACCCTCGTCACCAGTTGTTATGTCGGGGACCAGTGCACGTGGATCATGGGGGCCGAGGTGTGTGGGGAAAATAATTACTCGGGAGCCGGTTTAGATGTGCACTGGTCTCGCCGTCGTAGACCTAGTCGCGTACGTACGTGCACGGCCACTTTATTATACTGAGGTCACATGACCTCTACGTTGTGCACCTGTTGCGTCACAGGCGCAACATAACAGGTGTGTATGCGCACGCATCCCTTCCTCAAGACGACTGAGAGACTCTGCGCTCTATTGCCTGAAAAAACACACATTACACATGCAACGTGGCGTCGATCTTAGCTTGGGGCCGATTTTTGAAACAACACCTTGCCCGACCAATCTTCTGCAGAAACACACGTTACGTGTGCAACGCGGCTGCCATTTTAATTTGGGGTCTTTAAACCTTATCTTGCCTGCATTGATTCCGGTGACAGGCACACCATTTCTATTAAATTGTTTGAATGCTTTCACCATTAATGTGTGAGCTCACTCTGCATTCAGTGACAAGCACACCATTCGAAAGATTTCATTTTATACCTGCACCATCACCATCTGGAGTTTAGGCAGTTAGCGTCGGTAACTGGCACACCATTTTGATACAATCATCATTCTATGGTAAACTAGTAGTATGAAGTACACAATATTCTGGTAATGCGGTGTATAGTAGAAAAGTAACCTTACAAAGGAAGTTGCCATTCTGTGAGTTGGCAAACGTTTTACTGTGTGGCAGTAACTTACCCACGCAGGTTTATCATTGGATTGACTTTAGCACATCCACCTTTTCTCCAAGCTCCTTCATTGAATTGGGAACAATGGAAAGACACATTTGAGGCGTATTTGGAAGCTATTGATGGTGATACTTTGACTTCAAAAAAGAAAAAAGCACTATACTAATATACAATTTAGGTTCTGAAGGTACGAATATTTTGAAGATTCTACCTTTAAAAGTTGTCAGTAGCTGTGTTAGTGGCGGTGACAATAGTGATTCCATGTTAAATGGTGATTATGCGTCCATCATCAAAACACTGGACAAAAGGTTCAATCCCAAGAAAAATGTTGTTTTGGAACGCATTAATTTCTACAACATGACCAGAATCTATTGATGATTCTGTTGCTGCCCATTGAACCCTAGCCTTTACATGTAATTACAGGGATTTCAAAGATGAAACCATCTGCGACCAGTTAATTGAAAGAACTTGCAATATGAAGGTTCAAGAGAAACTACTATCCACCGAGGACCCCAATCTTGAAACGGCTCTTACTCTTGTCAGTAGCATTGAACATTCCCAATTTTGTATGAAGGAAATGAATGAGGTTGCAAAGTTCGGGGATGTTAAACAACTGAGTTTGAAACATAATGATAAATCTGTCAAGGGCAGTAACACTAGCACAGTGGGGAATCCTGAAACAGTATCTAGTGAAGCAAAATTCAATAAAACTGAACTCATATGTTTCCGATACGGTAGCAAATCTCATCTGGGGAATGCTAAATTCTGTTTTGCTTTAGTTCAGACATGCTTCAAGTGTGGGAATGAAGGGCATCCTCACACAGATGTGTAAGGCTACACCAACTCAGAAAACTCCTATGCAAACTGTTAAAAATATTGAGGAAAACTTTGATAATTCTGATGAGGAAAATAATGTATTATTGATGTTGTCTTCTTCGTCAGTACAGGCGAATGGAGGGATGGAAATATCGTCCTTACTGGGATCACAGAAAAGGAAACCTCTAGCTTGTGTGATCACTGTGAACAACAAGAATGTTAACTTTTTGGCTGTTTCCGGTTCCCCTTTCACACTCATAAATGTGAAGGATTTTGGGGAGTTGGAGGATATTCAGCTGCAACAATCCAACATAAGGATTTTTGCTTATGGGGGAAGAAGGGTGGATGTTTGAAAATAAGTCACAGGAACCGTGAGTTGAATTACTTCTTTATTAATCCAGCAGGACACAGGGACAGCAAATATGCCAGCTCTCTCCTCATCTCTCTCCCCAACTGTCACCTTCCTAGCTTCTGGAACATACACTGGAACCTCCACATGAAAGTTCCACGCAACACGCTACAACTAGGACCTAACACATCTTTCCCCTATACAACTGAAAACAAATTACATACATCAATATTTCCACAAATCAAAAATTAATAACCAACATTCTAAGATATTAAATTGTTCATTAATACATTTCATAATCACGAAACTAGGCAATTTTGTTGACCTGGACGAACGCTCACGAATGTTGGGATCGAGGCATGTACTGGTTTGGCTAGGATAAGAAGTAGGCCAATTGACACAAGATGAATTGTGGTGGTTGAAAACAGAAATCTTGCCCCTATTCCACCACCTTCCATCTTCCAATTGTACAGCACTTTTATTGATCCTCACTACAAGTTGAGGATGAGAAAACTTAGATGATCCTTTAGGTACAATTCTGGAACACTTTACACGCACCCAATCTCCCACTTTCACATTGAGCTGTTTTGTACTAGATTGAACGTACTTTTTTTGAGCTTCAACTCTTTTCTTGTCAACCTCTTGTAATTTTGTTACTGGCACGCTAAAAACCCCCATCCATCCTCTCAACATTTTAGAAGAAGGAATCCGACCTCTGAGTAAAACAAAAGGAGAAACTTTTGTGTCAGAATTAGGAGTGGTGCGTATAGCCCATAACAAATTTTTAAGTTCTTTTTTTACAATCAAGATTACTAGCCTTAGAGAGCTGTATGTTGTCCTTAATCACCCTATTGAACCTTTCCACCAGGCCGTTACTCCTAGGGTGATAAAGAGAAGTTTTAGTATGTTTTATGTCTCTGAATTTTAAAAACTCCCCAAATTCCGAACAAGTGAATTGGCAACCATTATCAGAAACAATTTCGTCAGGAACCCCGTCTGTTGCAAAAAGAAATTCTAAGAATTCTATGATACAAGACGTTGTGGGAACCTTCACAAAATTTAATTACAACGATACCATACTCCGACACACCATGATCGGACAACTTTAAGGGACCTATGAGATCAATAGCCAACTTGGACCATGGTTTTGAAAGAACTTCTACAGCTTGAACAGGGCTGGGAACAGTAACCTGAGTTTTGTCGCTGACAACACATTGCATACAATCCCTGACAAAATGTTCAACATGTTTGTCAAGACTCGGCCTCAGAATTGCTCCCTAACCCTTCTCTTCATAGCACGTATCCCTATATGTCCTTCATGACCCAGGGTAAGAACCTTATTCCTCATAGCTGTTGAAACTACAAGAGAAGTAGAACGAAATAAAAACCCATTAATTATTGACAACTCATCAAAGATATGTTTGAATTTACCAATAGAATCATCAAGAGATGATTCATTATTCCATCCTGTATGAATCGTGTCCATTACCTTCTTGATGTCCACATCACTAGAGTAAGCCTCTCTCCATTCATTTTCTGAAATAGCACTACAAGGATTAAAAATGGCAAAACAAAATAGATCTCCTTCTTCCACCTCATCTACTTCTTTTATGTCCTCAATACTTGGCAACCTAGACAGGCAATCCGACACTATGTTCCTTTTTCCCGGAACGTACTCCACCTCAAAGTTATGTTCTAACAGTCTATATTGCCATTTCGCAATACGGGGTGTTGCCCACTCCGCTCCTTTTGTAGTGAAGAGTTGTACCAAAGGTTTGTGATCAACCCTCACAGTAAATTTAGAGCCCCATAGGTAGTGCTTAAAATGAACAATTCCCCACCAACAAGCTAAAGCTTCGCGCTCTATTACTGAGTATGTTCCTTCTGCACCCTTTAGACCTCTTGAAGCAAAAGCTACGACATCCTCCCTTCCATTGCTGCGCTGCATTAATACCGCGCCAAGATCTTTCAGACTAGCATCTGTCATTATTATGGTCCTGTCATTGATATCAAAAGGTTTCAGAGGAATAGCATGAGCAACCTCATATTTAATCTTTTGAAATTCCTTATTGCATTCCTCACACCATTTGAAAATGACACTCTTCTTAAGGAGATTCCTCATGTGAAAAGTTTTAGATGAGCAGTTGGGAACGAACCTAGCATAAAATTCAATGAGTCCCATAAAGGATCTCAATTGATCTTTGTCAATTGGGATACTGAAATTTTCTATGGCTCTAACTAGGTTATCTTTTGGTTCGATCCTTTTTCAGATAATTTATACCCCAAATAATCCACTGAGGAAACGTCCATTTTGCATTTGTTTACACTTAAGGTAACACCTTTTTCTTTTAAAACATTGAGTACTTTAGACAACGTCTCATCATGTTGACTTTGATCCGAACCATAAACCAAAACGTAATCCTGGAACGCCAACACCCTAGGAATGTTCTTAAACATGCTTTCGACAATTCTTTGGAAAACTGCCGAGGCAGATGCAAGACCAAATGGAATGCGTTTAAATTGGAACAATCCTTCTGGGGTGATGAAAGCAGTGTAATGCCGCGAATCAGGATGCAACTCAACCTGGTGATAGGCCGAGGTCATGTCTAACAAACTGAACTTTTTCCCATTCTTGAGGGTGCTAGTCATCTCGGTAATGTTTGGTAAGGGATGCTGATCTATCCAGATGTTCCGATTTAACTCTCGAAGGTCAACACACATGCGAAGAGAACCATTGGCCTTATGCGCTAAAACTATGGGGGAAACCCAATCTGAAGATTCTATGGGCTCAATGACTTCACTCGCGCAGAGTTTATCTAGTTCTCTCTTAAGTGCCTCACGCAGGGCCAATGGTACTCTCCGAACTTTATGCACCACAGGTTTGCTTCCCTCAATTAGCCTAATTTTGTGTTTAAAGCCTTTAATTAACCCTAGCTTATCATTAAAAATCTCAGGATGAGTATTTACACAAGTTTCATTCATAAGTGCATGTACTAGAACCAAGTCTTTCCTTAATATCACATGTTCAGGGTCACTAGGATCTAAAATAATTCCTAGATTACCTTGGTCCTTCCAACTCAAAAGACATGTGTCATCCTTAGCAACATAAACAATTGTGTTAGCACTATTACCCTTAAAACATAAATTAGCATCAAATTCACCTATAACATTTATGTTCTTTCCACCATATGCTATAGGTTTTACTAAAGAATGTCTTAAAACATGGACTTTAGCTACGAAAAATTCTTCCCATATTTTGTCTGAAATTAAAGTAAATGGAGATCCAGAATCCGCCAGTACTTTGATGTTAATACCATTTACAGTTAGCATACATATGGGTCGTTTAGTCTCTGACTCAATTATAGCAATCACATCCGCATTTTGAGCGTCAGACAACATACAAATCTGTTCTTCTTCACTAGAGGAAGATGTGTCCGAGGATTGCTCAATGTTCATAACCTTTCTTGTGGATGACGTGCTTGGTTTGCTCAAAGACGTCTTGCCATTGGATCTGCAAGCACTTGCAAAATGTCCCTTCTTTTGACATTTACTGCAAATTTTATTGAGAGCAGGACAAAACCTGGCATTGCCCAGGTGGGAACTACTCCCGCAACGGTAACACTCCCAACGTTTATTAGCTCTGGAGTTTTTATCAGTGTTGAGTTGTCCATCTTTTTTCTCTTTGCGCTTATCTTTTGAGAAGGAATTTGGCTTGGTTTTCAGAGAAGAGACGGCCTGAGCTTGATTATCTTGACTGGAGATGGACATTTGTTCCAAATGAGAAGAAGTACTTTCAATCCTTGTAGCTATTTCGAGCGCTTTCTGTAGGGACAAATTAGGCTTGTTTAAAAGAGCTTCTTGAACATTTTTACTATTATTTTTTTCTACCAACTGATCCCTTATCATTTCTTCTTCAACATTTTTATAATCGCACGATTCAGCTAAAATACACAATGCGCCAACATAGGTAGTAGCAGATTCACCAGACAGCTGTGCTATTTTTCTAAATTTGTGTCTTTCTAGTGTTATATTCTTGCATGCTTTGAATCTATTATCTAGAGACTTGATAGCTGTAGAATACAGATCCTCCGCACCATCACCTTCATCTCCGCTCAAAAAAACTACAACTTTTGGGGTATGTTTAAGGATGGTGCGACCTTCGGATCCAAGACAGTGTCTTAAAATTGAAAATTTCCTTTTTTGTGTGAAGGAATCGCCATCAAACGCGTCGAGATATGCCTCAAAGCTTTCTTTCCATTTCTCCCAGTCCAACTCTGGAGAGGATGAGCTTGGAGAAAATGCTGAAGGAGCAGATATAGATTGTTGCATGTTGTCAGCAGTTGTTCACAGCGTGCAAAAATAAAAATAGTTGGTTGTGTTGAATGCTAAAAGTATTTTGTCATGAGATGGGTAAAATGTTGATATAATTATAGCACAACACGATTAAAATGGGTGAACATCAACTGGTAATACTAGTTGAAAATTTCTGGCAACTTTAACAAAATCTGCTATCTTAAGGTTGAAGTGTGTAGACAGTCTCTATAATTATATTAGTGTGCGCATCGCTGTGTCAGAGATGCGCTATTGCTTGTCTAGGGACTCAGAAGACGGAAAGTCGAATTCGTGAGCGCGTTGCTAAGCAACGAGCAGACGCGCTACGAGTTCCGGGTGAAGTCAGCTGAATGCGTGAAGAGCGTATACGTCATACGCAGGAATTGAGAAATGCGAGGAGGAGCGCGTGAATGCTGGGCGCAAGACAACGCTTGTTTTCCTTGATTTAGGTCACATACCTCGAAATTGTAGAAATATACACAAGATAGTAGCACCACTGCTGTCCAGATACTTCAGCACGACATCGGCACACGGAAGCTGCTTATCGTAAGACGATCTCTAGGGCTCCGTCGTCTGCCGACTGAAGGTTGCACGCGTGGATGTCCTGCTGGCTAATCGTCGCCAGTGAAAAGAAGTCACAGGAACCGTGAGTTGAATTACTTCTTTATTAATACAGCAGGACACAGGGACAGCCAATATGCCAGCTCTCTCCTCATCTCTCTCCCCAACTTTCACCTTCCTAGCTTCTGGAACATACACCGGAACCTCCACATGAAAGTTCCACACAGCACGCTACAACTAGAACCTAACACAGTTGTAGGTAAATTCGAGGCTAATCTGTATTTTGGCGGGATTTCTGCTACAGGTACTGTTTATATTGTTAAGGATGGTGCGAACTGTTGGGCTGACACGTGCAGGGTTTGCTAGGAATTATCTAGGACCCCAATCATCCAGACATGGTGTTGTCCAGCCACGAGATAAATGGGTCTTGTTGTTTGTCCCAGTCAGCTACTCTTTTTAGTATGTATGTGGTTGGGCACTTGATGGCTGACGAGTGGGTCCACAGTTATTCTGAGGTGTTTAGTGAAAACTTATGAAAGCTAAAGGATTTTCAACCTTAAATTATTCTTAGGGATGGTTCACAGGCATTTGCTCACAAAGTGCACAATGTACCATTAAGTTTGCGCAATAAATTAGGTTTTTATTCATTAAGAAGGAAGTTGAGGCCAGTTGCTTTACGGTAATTGGTACACCATTTTTGAGCCTTGTAGGAGAATAGTTAAGGCCAGTTGCTTTACGGTGATTGGCACACCATTCTTTCTGTGGTAGGAGCATGTTAGCATACAGTAATTTTCCTTGGGACTATGGCAAGTATTCAGCCCCCAACATTTTTTTGACAGAGTTGAGTGAGCTTCCTATACCATGTAACTTATGGGTTGACTTGTTTGTAGCGTACGTGGAAGTATTAGAAGAGGGTGAGTGCTCAGAGGAAAGGCATTTATCGTTACTCAAGCACAGTTAGGATGCAGTAGGATTGGGAGAGTTTGCAAATGTACCTGTGATTGAGAATGCCGGGGAGATAGGTGTGTATCAGTATGTGATTAAACAAATGCAAGAAATATTTAGCAGGAAAATAAATGTTGTCATGGAAAGATTTAAAGTCTACTCTAGGGCAAAGAAAGAGGATGAAAGCATTTATCATTTTGTATCTACATTAGGAGGCTTAGCTGTGACATATGATCAAGTTCTTTGAGGCCAAATACTTATGAAAACTAAATCGAAAAAAATTCAAGAATAATTATGGTCTTGTGGGGAAATATCTTTGAAGGGTGAGGTGGATGTGGCTAGGAGTATTAAAGTTTCTGAAGAGTGCATTAAAAAAGTAAGGAATGAGGGATGTAAAAGTATTCAGGTGAGTGCTGTTGTGAAGGATATCAGGGTGAGAAATAAAGGTGGTGAGGGTAAAATGTCTAATAGCATGCTGAAAAATAACATGGTTGATGTGCAGAGTTTGCGTTGCTTTAGGTGCGGTTCTAGTAGTCATTTGGCTAATTCTAAATGGTGTCTTAAGTAAGGTGTGTAGTACATGCAAGAAAAATAGCTATTGCAGTAGAGTATGTAAGAATGGGGGAAGAAGGTGAATCAGATATTGGAATATATATCGGAGGATGAAGCAATCTTAAGTGGGGTAGTGTTGAGTGTGCAAGATGGGCAGGCAAATGAGTTTGTCAGAGTCACGAGTTTATACCCACTTGTACACTGTGTATTGATGTAATTGATGTTGAAACCATGGTTGACTCATGTGCGCGGTATACCATCTTGGGTAAAAGTACATTTGAGAAATTATGGCCAGATAGCACATTATTGAGTCCGGATGATAATCCTGGTAGTTATTCTGTACACATGGAGGGATTTATGTGGGCTGATGTAGAATTTGGGGGTAGGAAGTGTCATGGTAAGGTTTACGTAGCTAAGAAAGGAGCTACTATTTTGGGTTGGTCGCATATCACTGGGTTAGGAATAAAAATATATGCAAGTGTTGACCCTCCTGAGTGTGTGGTGCTACAAGAGTGTGTAGAAGGAGAATTGAAGAGTGGTACGGATGTGGGGTATTCTGAGCTTAAAAAAATGTATCCTGATGTTTTTGCTGACCGAGTGGGCAGAATGCTTGATCTTAAACATATTATTGTTTTGTGGGATGGTATTATGCCTATTAGGCAGAAACTTAGGAATGAACCAGTGATTTACCGGGAGAAATTGAAAAGTATGTTGCAGGATTTATGTGCAAAAAGGATAATAGAACTGGCAGAAAGTTCTGATTGGGTTTCTACGGTTGTAATTTCCCTTAGGGCTGGTGGAGATTTGCTCCTATGTGTGGACTTAAGGTGCCTGAATGAGGCGTTATGGGTGGACACTTTTCCTTTGCCAAATTTACAGGAACTGACGTCATCAATTGGGGGTGCAACTTGGTTTTCTAAGATGAATCAAAACATTGTAAAGCATTCATAACACTTGAAGGCATGTTCCGATATCATAGAATGTCTTTCAGGTTGGCGAGTGCTTCGGCAGTGTTCCAGAGAGAGATGGCAAGAATTCTTCAAGGGATACAGGGCGCTATAGTGTTCCAAGATAACATTTTAATTTTTGATCAAGACAAGAGCACTCATGATGAATACCCCCATGCAGTGTTAATGGCTCTCAGGAGGCATGGATTTGATGGTTAAAAGTGAGAAGTGTATGTTTGGAAAACAGGAAGTAGAGTATTTGGGTCATGTGATATCTAAGGAGGGGAATAAACCACAAATCAGTCATGTGGAAGCAATTATGGCTGCACCAGAACCTCAGAATAGGGAACAGTAGATGTCATTTTTGGGTCTCACTGAACATTAATTGCATTTTATGGAGAACTATGTATCTAAAGTTGAACTGTTGATTGCATTGTTAAAAATAATTGTGACATTTGTGTGGGCGGAGGAACAAGTTACATGTTTTGAGGCAGTGAAAAAAGGAAATTTCTGAAGCTCCATGTTTGAGCTCATTTGTGAGGGAGGCAGATTGTGTGTTGTCAGTGGATGCGAGCGAATATCGCATTGGAGCTGTATTTTCACAAAGGATGAAGAATGAGATTTGGATTGTGGCTTATGCTTTTCATACCTTAACACCATCTGAGTGCAATTACTCAGTGATTGAAAAAGAGTTACTTGCGGCAACATGGGCGGCTGAATGGTTCAGGTTGTATATATGGGGATGTTGCAGAGATTCTGCTTATGCACAGAACTATGCACAGGAAACCAGGACCTCAGTGAATTGCGGTGTACCAAAAACTCACCTCAGAACCCAGAACCCATTATCCGACCAGCATCAGTGTCCCATTCGTTATCCGAGGTTTATCTCGGCGGTCCCAATGTATAGACAACCCAGAACAAGTGACTTAGGGTATTCTAAGTAATGGTGGGAATCAGAAATACCTGTTCGTAATTATTCTCATATCAGTCCACAACAGAATAAACAGAGACACAGTAAAGTTTAAAGAGTTTATTTTATAAACCTTGTGTCCTAAGATGCAGTACTTTGGCTAACATAATCAGACAAATGATTAAAATCAAAACCATCAGCATAGTTACAATACCATAGAAAATGAAAGGAGTAATCATACTAAAATGACAGTGGATCTCAGCCACCTTCCTTTCGCTAGCAAACTAATATTATTATTATTAGACTAGTAAAAGGTCTCTAGGCTTGAATGGGGAACCCCATACCGTAAAGATCAGCTCAGTGAGATCACATCACAGGATCAGCTAGGCTCTGCTCCTGGGAAAGCTCTTCTTCCGAATGTAATGAAAAACATGTAACACTGCAATATTAAAAGCACCCGACTTTCAGGTATTTGCAGCTGCGTGCGTGTTATGGCTAAATAGTGGGCCGATCAACCTGAACCCAACAACATGCACCGTCTAGCGACCCAGACTGTTTCTTTACACGATGTGCAGACCAAGGTCGCTGCTCACTGTTTGGGATGTGAACAACAGACAGTTCTCATGTGAAGCAAAGTCGAGCAAGCATTTCTCAATTAATAACATGTGACTACAGTGTCGTGTGCAAAAACAGCAAAAGCGGCAAGATGGCTTTCTAACATCTAACGCGGTTGTGCTAACTTAGCATTGTACGTATGTAGATAGCAATCTTCACTACAGGGAAGGAAATGTAAGATTCTTACAGATCATAAGCCATTTGTAAATATTTTGAGACCTGAGGGGGCATAAAACTTGATGCCGAGATTAACCAGATTGGTGTTAACGTTTAAATGTTTTATTTTGGGATTGACTGCATTCCAGGGAAAAATAATTTGATTGCTGATGGGTTGTATCGATTGCCTAGTGAACTAGGGGGGGGGGGTGTGAGTGAGTGTGAAGTTGCTTTTACAGATGAGGATGTTGTCTCTGGTGGAAGTGAAATAAGTGTGGGTGATCTAAAATTGTCAAAAGAGTTGTTGGTATGGGAGATGGGGAAGGATGTTGTGTTAGGTGCTTTCGAAAGGTATATCTTGTGTGGTTGGCCAAGCAAAACACAATTACATGGTGAATGTGGTGCTTTTTGGAAAGATAAAGAGGAATTGTGTGAATCTAATGGGATAATATTGAGAGGTGACAAGATTGTGCCACTAGTTGGTGTGAGGAATCATATTGTGGACAAGAGTCATAAGGGGCATGGTGGTATGCTAAGTACTAAGGGGCAGATTTATGTTTCCTGGTGCATCCCTGCAAATCAGCAAGGATGCGCCAGGAAAGATGCGTCACGCAAGTTTACCCTTGCGCCACACATGATGCGCCGCATTTACAATGTGGCGCATCATGGCGCAGGAATAAACAGATGCGTGACGCATCCGATGGCGTAAGGTTGGCGCAGTGCTTCAGTTGCGTCGCAAGCGCGACGCAACTCCAGCACTGTTCCAACCTACCCTATCCCTAACATGGTGCGTCAAGCCTTACGCCTGCTTCAAGCAGGCGCAGGGTTTTGGCGCATCAGCGTTGGGAAAGTGACTCAGTCAAATCTTAGTGATTTGACTGAGTCACTTTTCAGGGGCGTTCCTACGACGGAACGCCCCCCCTCTGTCGACACGCCCACATGAAACCTGACGCAGGTTTTACGTGGCGCAGGGCTTTACATCATGACGCATCTCCATAGATGCGTCACGATGTAAATATGGCGCAACGTGGCGCAGGGTTTACACCGCCGCTGCGTCACAAAAGTGACGCAACGGCGGCGTAAAAGTGGCGCATCTCCAATATAGATCTGCCCCTAAGATTTTTTTGGTAGCCTGGAATGGACGCTGCATTGGACCATTGGATCCGGAATTGTAAAGCATGTAGTACTAGTAAAGAAGGTGGCTAAACCATTAAGGGTACCTTCGACTATGGTGGAGTTACTGGAGTGGCCATGGCAAATGTTAGCCATTGATTTTATGGGTCCTTTTTCTACTTTGTCAGTTAAAAATAATTATGCTATTGTGTTAATTGAATACTATTTTAAGTGCCCGGAAGGTAAGGATGGTGAAGAATGTGTCTATGGAGATTGTGATTGAATTTTTGAAGGATGTGTTTGTGCGTGAAGGTGTTCGGGAAGTAATGGTTTCTGATAATAGTACGCAATTGACGTCTGATAGAATGCAAAGAATTTTGGCAGGAATGGGTACTAAGCATGTGAGGACGTCATTGCATCACCCAGAAGGAAATGGTCAAGTGGAACACTTCAATATGTTGGTTAAGGAAGCTATTCAGTTAGCACTGGCAGCAGGTATGCCTTGGAAGGAAGCGTTACAGGAGAGGTTGTTGGCTTATCGTGTGATAATGTGGTGAGGGGGAGGAAGCCTTCAATTAAATTGGTCCCTGGGTTGTTGAGGAGAAGGAATGAGAGGAACTGAATTGTGAGGGAAGATGAGGCCATGCGATCAAGGAAGGGTTAAGGAGTTTCAGGAGCGTTCTGTGAGTGGTCATGGTGCAGATCAGGGCATACAAATTCTCCCTACTTCCACGGATAGAGTAATTTCACAGATACACGCACATGCACTCATCACACACTTGGGCCCATTTCACTAACATACGCTCGATTACTCTATCAGCATTGAACCTGCGGAGAGAAAACTCCTAAACACCCTGTATCTACAGTGAGGCCAATAGGATCAGTTTGATACTGTCCTGAGTCATGATCTAAACAACAATAATCAAATATAGTACTCAATAAACAACAAGAAATAGCCACCAACACTGTATTTAAAATAATGTTACTTTATCTAAAATTAGTTCAAATGGAAGTCAATCAAAGCAAAATCATTATTCTCATAATTACCTATTCTAGCTAAATGTCAAAAATGGGTCAGGACAGGTCTCTCAGTAGAAGTCTCCCGAGTCGCCGTCCTCACAGCATCGATCCTCACCAACGCAGGTTTGGGAAGAAGTGGCCTTAGACCCTCTCTAGGCTATCAATACTTATAGGAAATCTTACAAATTAAAGAAACATAAAATGTTCTGAATATCCGTTGAACCGCTGAGCAGAGCGAGCAGGAAAGGATGTAGCATCGCTACATTTGGAAAATCTCCGCTCAGAAAAATCACAAAAATAAAAAGACGGAAGAAGGAAACTCGAGTTTTACAAATGTTTCTTTTGCGCACACAGTTCCTTGGAACCACCACTGTAATCACAAAGTTCATTGTGGCTCCCTTGTCCTCCAAGGTTACTTGGGCGCTTGGACGCTTGCCTGGAGTCACTGTCATCACGGAAACTTTCAAAACCAGGCGAAGGCTGTGGTCAGGTGACTCTCGACCATATTCAGCAAGGCCCTCTCATCAAAATTCGATCACTCGAGCACAGGCTTTAAACGGCAGCCATTTTATCATAGGCCAAAACGGACCATCTTAATTAAAAGAGACAAAAACAACGTTACCACAGCATAGTGATTGAACAGTGTTAACCCCACTAATACCCTTATGTGTATGTAATTATCTAGCCTTTTGCAACACAGTAAAGCATTAATACACGTTATTTCAAAAAGCGTTTTTGTGCTTTAAACAAACAACACTCAGCAACATTCATTTAATTAAACCTGCACATTATTATTAAGCAACATGAATGCATTCCCACGTGTACTTTTCTCTCATTAGTAAATGTTGGTTAATCAGAACAAAACAAACTATTAATTAGTCGTTTTAAATTAGTGTTTTTAAATCAAAACATATAGACGAAACTGGAGCTTAAAAACCCAATAGATTTTCAACAGAAAACTCTGCTCCAGCAATCCCCCCTTTGGTGATATTATTACCAAATAAACAACCAAAAAAAAAAATTTTGTAAATTTAGTCCCATTTTAGGAGAAATTGGAAATGTCTTTTTTCTCCTTTCACAACACTACACACCAGACTCCCTTTCATCATCCCTCTTCGTTTCCAAGTAAACACTCTCCCTCAATTCTTCTAATTCTATTTCTTGTGGTTCTCTTTTTGACCTTTTATTTCTCTTTTCAATATTTCTTTTGATTAATTTCTTTTTCCCTCCCCTGTTTTTACAACATAAACACACCAATCTTAGTATCAATAAAGCAACAATTATACAAGTCAAAGGAAACAATATCTTACCTATAATAGTAATACCTATTTTAGCAATAAAACTCTTAACAGCTATCACTTTATTAGCTAATTTAGTCCAGATACTCTCAGCCTCCAGTGGTACTAATTCTTCATGCAAATCAGTAATATTTTTGATATAGACCTTCAGGTCTTTGCTTTCGTCAGGAATGTAAGTGCAACAATGTTGAACTTTCAGCATTCCACAGACCCCACCCTCTTTGGCCAATAAAATATCAAGGGCAAGTCGATTTTGCATAGACATGGCACGTACGGCAATCATCTCCGTATTCACCAAAAGAAACCCTCCAGCGGTACTTGTCGATAAGCGATCCACCACTGTTGACAGTTTCCGAATTCCATAAGCATTCAAAGAAATTCCCACTGCTGGAATTAAAGCCCCAAAAATATCACCTACAATTTCAGACCAAGTTTCTCTCTTAAAACGTGTTAGTAAATTAATATATTCTACATCTTCTATTCTATCTATATGAAAGATCTTTGGAAAGACCAGGCCCACATAACACGTGCCATACCAATGGTCAGGCAACCTGTATTAAGCCTTGTTCCCACAAACATAATACTCTCCTGGGAAAACTGGATCTTCTCCTCCCTTGAAACCCCATCCTGTTGCAATGAAGTATGTATCATGACGGGGGGGCGTGGCTAGCCGAGCAGCGTGATGGCCGCTCTCTGAGTGAGCTCCGCCGGCTACTCCGATTAATCCTTTTTATGATCCTGATCCTGGCGACTGCGGAACCCCACACCTTTCGGGTCCTGCAGCCTACACCCTGGTGATCCTTTGAACCGAGCCGGGAGAGCGGGGGCGGTTCCTCCTGGCAGCGGCGACGGACTCCTTCTCTGCCGGCTGGCGGGCTGGTCCTGGCCCGCGCCGGAAGTGCCCCTCGCCGGGAGCTACGAGTCACGGTGGGCCGCGGCTTCGGAGGCTCCGGCGGATTGAGTGGCGGTTGCTGTGGTCGCCCCGCACCGAAAGCCACATTGCTGCCGACGGAGGGTTCCCCAATCGGAAGGCTGCGGGGAGATAGCAGAGACCGGTGCGCCTTAGCGGAACGGCCGTGCCGCGGCGAGTGGATCCTGGGGCAACCGGGGGCGGCGCTGGCCGGTGTCGTGCCCGGCGGAGGTTGTGGAAGTTGGTCAGCGCCAGCACCATCGAGGCGCCGGCCGCAGAAGAGGTGAGAGGGTGCCAAGGAGGGATGAGGGGCACAGTTGATCCTGCCGCCTCGTAGTGGCGCCGGGACCTCCCACTGCTCTGCAGCCCGGCGGGTCGCACAGGTGAACACCCGGAGAGGACCCATGCAGCCCTGAACCCCCTGAACCCCGGCGCGGCGCTATCCTGGGGGAGTGAGCGGACACCTCGTTGCACTGCGGAAGCCCGCCACTTTGGATCCGGGGGAGGCCCTAGTTGACCGCTACTGCTTGCTGGGCTCGCTGGGCACCTACGAGGTTCACTGGAGCGGCTGGCCCTACTTGCCACGTGTTAGGGGTCGCTCCCGGTGCGCGCCGGCGCCGTCTGAACAGTCGCGCACAAACAGGGCAATAGCTTGAGGTGGCACGGAGGGGTGCTGCCCTATTGCTGGACCGGTGGATAGCTCTTGACCGCTGAGATGGGGAAAACTGACGCAAAACAACCTAAGCTGACATTTGATGGTA
This sequence comes from Triturus cristatus, assembly GCF_964204655.1. NCBI lineage: Eukaryota > Metazoa > Chordata > Amphibia > Caudata > Salamandridae > Triturus > Triturus cristatus. The sequence goes on along the minus strand of NC_140582.1, from coordinate 1,195,787,648 downwards.
AAAGACCACCAAAGAACGCGATAATGGAGCCGGATGCTGGCACGTCGACGTCGCAGGGTGCTGCCCCAGACATAGACTTTGGGGCCCTAATCATGGAGGTGAGTACCAGCCTTAAAAGCATAGATGCTAAACTCGACACCATGACGGCGCAACTCGAAACAGTGACGGCTAAGGTGGACACCCACGAGAAGCGGCTGGACTGCCTCGAAAATGGGCAAACTGAGTGTTGCGAATTCCAGCAACAGGCTAAGCGGCACATCACGACGCTGGAGCGCGAACTCGAAACTCTGCGCGCCAAGTCGGACGATTTGGAAGCGCGCTCCAGACGATCCAACATCCGCATTACGGGCGTCCCAGAGACTACAAACACGGGGAAGATGGAATCGTTTGTGTCGACCCTCCTGCATGAACTGTTCGACCCGGACTTGTCCCCGGTGTTCACGGTGGAAAGGGCACACAGATCACTGGGGAAGAAGCCACCGGTGGGGGCCCCACCGCGTCCGATCCTGGCTAAACTACTTAACTACCAAGACAGGGACATCATTCTCAAATTGGCGAGAGAGAAGGGCAAGATCACACATCAGGGGAATCACATATCCTTTTACCCAGATTTCACCCCGCTAGTGCAAGCAGCCCGGAAGGAATTTTTACCAGCGAAGAAAGTTCTATTACAAGCCGGAGTGCCTTACTCTCTCTTATACCCGGCAAAGCTGAAGGTATTCCACGACAACACCTCACACTTCTTCACGGACGCCAAATCAGCCCTCAAATTTGCTAAACACGTTTGTGCTGGGGTCAGGAGGAAATCGCCCAGGCTCGAGGAAGCTTCGGAACACCTGAGTGACAACGACTGAGGTCTCTGACATGTTCACCCTGCCAGGCTGCAAATTTACTCTTTTGTGACACAGTTGAACGCTGAATTGAACTCTCACACGGGTTTGCTCCTCCCGAACTGCCGTCTTGGGGGCGGGGGGCTGCGGCATCACTGTACGCCGGCTGGTGCTGTTGTCTTCGCGCTCCCACTGGGACACAGGCTGGCTGCGGTCCTTGAGGAGTACGGGGTGGGGGTGCTGCCAGAACCCAGGACCGCTAAAGTTTGAGGGTAGCCACCCCGAGTATACGGGGGTGTAAGCCGAGCGCACCACGCCTCATGGGGTGCCTCCCTTTGTTGTTGATGTTGGGGTATTTCACTGCATTGAGTACATGTTACTGGGATATGTCACGACCTGATTGGGGGGTTGCTGAGGGTAGGGGGTGGAGGGATGGTTTTCTTTTGTTGCGAGTTTTGGTTTGTATTGGGTGCATTGTACTATTACGCATACCTATATTTCAGTGTGCTAGCTCTACGGCTGTGGGGTTCAGGTGCCAGGATGGCTTCCGGGGGCGGGGTTGGGTGATGGGGGTCCGGGACTGTCAAATGCTTTGATGGGAGGAATCAAAATCTGGACTTGGAACATTAGAGGCCTTGGGGACTTCAAGAAGGCCCGATTGCTGCATGGCATGTTGTCAAGACACAATGTAGATATTTGCTTCCTACAGGAAACACATCTGAATGTCACCCCCTCAGCTAGGTTGAGGAATTCCAGATGGGCGCACGTTTCTTGTTCCATTTACTCCAATTATGCGAGGGGCGTAGCTATACTCATTCGCAGAGGGTTGGATTGGCGGGAGTACTCTCAGGTGAGGGATGCGGAGGGTAGATATGTCCTGCTCCATGGGGCTCTACAGGGGCAACCCATTGTCCTAGCTGCAATCTATGGCCCGAATGTGGACGATCCTGACTTTTTTAGACATGTTTGGGCGCAAATTGTATTGCTGGATTGTCAGGCGGTCGTGTTGGGGGGAGATTTCAATGTTGTGTTAAACGATGACGCGGATCGCGCAGGTGTGAGTAGACCGCAGCACACTAGAGCGCGCCAAGCGATCTTGGATATCATGAGGGAGGGTCTACTTTCCGATGTGTGGCGAGTTAGAAACCCGGGTGCAAAAGTAGGGACCTGCTACACCACTCATAAGGCTGCGTGGTCGCGACTAGATTTCTGGTTGGTGTCTCCTGAAGTTGCGACATGGGTGTCAAATGTTGATATTATGGCTAGATCATTATCAGACCATGCTCCATGTATGTTGGTGTTGCAGCCCCCCGACGCTGTACACAGGGCGTTCCAATGGCGCCTTCCCCCACACGCACTCACAGACCCTGTGTTTGTAGAGGAGATAAGAGAGGATATCACTAATTACTTCACTGAGAATGCTGGGTCAGCCACTTCTGAAGCCATAGTGTGGGATGCATTTAAAGCTGTTATAAGAGGTCAATGTATTGCCCGTAAAGTAGGGGTCCTACGCACCATAAGAGACGCGCTAGCTAAACTTGAGGGGGAACTTAAGGACCTAGATGTCGCTTTTAGCTCCGACCCAACGTTGGCGACTGCTGGCGCTCTGAAAACTAAGCTGTTGGCATTTAATGAGGAGGCTGAGCGAGAGGTGCGGTTTCTAGGGCGGCAGGCAGAGGCGCGCAGATATGGGGAGGGAGATAGGCCTAGCAGGACTCTTGCCAGACTGATTGCTCCTCGCACACAGTCGAACTACATACACTCTATCTATGATAACACTGGACGACTAGTAGTAGGCCAAGAGGCGGTGTTAGGCGCCTTCGCAGAATTCTATGCTGCCCTGTACACCTCGAAACAGCCCACGACACCGGCGTCACTACGGGACTTCCTTGACTCCATAGCACTTGTGTGGTTCAATAACAATCACAGACAATACATGGACCTCACCGTTACAGTGCAAGACATCGCCCAGGTGATTAAAAGCATGCCGGCCAATAAAGCTCCTGGCCCAGATGGCCTGACCACCTCCTTTTATAAAACCTACGTGGCCGAACTAGCGCCGAGACTACACTCTGTGTTTGTCGAGGCCCTCGAGTCACAATCCCTCCCAGACTCCATGCGTGAGGCTCTCATTGTCACGCTCCTCAAGCCAGACAAGGACGACCAACAGCTGGACTCTTACAGACCCCTGTCCCTCATCAACGTAGATGCCAAAATATACGCAAAAGTTATTGCCGATAGATTGCAACCGATGTTGCCGATGATAGCGCTCCCAGATCAATCGGGATTCATCCCTGGCCGAGCAACATCTCATAATCTCAGAACGATCTTTTCGGTCCTTCACTATTTGCACCCGTCAGTCCAGGCAGCGGTGGTGTTTCTTGACGCCACCAAAGCCTTTGACTCCTTAGAATGGCCCTACCTCTTCTGTGTGCTGAGGCGGATGGGATTCAGCCAAAACTTCCTGACCCTTATTAAGCTCCTCTACACGAAACCCAGAGCCCGAGTGAGCGTCAATGGTCTTGTTTCCAAACCGTTTGATGTCTCGAGGGGCACTAGGCAAGGCTGCCCTCTATCCCCTCTCCTCTTTGCGATTGCGATGGAGCCGTTAGCGGCTCGAGTTCGGCAACACCATACAGCCAGGGGCATCGGATTCAGTGCTAGAAGCTTACTGATCTCGCTGTACGCGGACGATGTCACCTTGTACGTCCTGAACCCTAAAGAAAACCTGAGCCCTATACTTCGTGAATTTGTGAGGTTCGAGGGCTTGGCAGGGATATCCATTAACTGGTCGAAGTCAGTGGCCTTCCCCCTGACGGAGAGCACTGTTCGGCCTGCCCCTGACTACCCCCTCAGGTGGGAGACGGAAGCTGTCAAGTATTTGGGCATCTGGATCAGCCGGGATGTACAGGAGTTGTGGTCGCTGAATTTTGGTAGGGCGGTGGACTGGTTGGAAGGAAAGGTTGAAGTCTGGAATAAGCTACCGCTGTCCCTGGTCGCTAGAATTGCTCTTGCCAAGATGGTGGTCCTTCCCAAATTTTTGTACCTGTTCGTAAACGTGCCACTACCTATGACAACGAACTTCCACACCCGGGTCCGCTCACTACTGCTGAAGCTGGTGTGGGCCGGCGGCCAGGCCAGGGTCTCTTGGGACCTTCTCACGCTTCCGCTCCGACAGGGAGGCCTGGGGGCCCCGGACTTGAAGCTCTATTCACTATGTGCACAAGCTCAGTTCTTACATTTCTGGGCCTACCCAACCCCCTACCAGCCGCATTTGGCGGTGGAACTGGCAGTAGTCGCCCCCTCGCCATTACGAGTGGCACTATATGGTGAGGTTACGTGCCCGTCGCGTGATGTGGACACAGTGGAAATGGTCCGCTGGTCCTGGCGCGAACTTCGGAAACGAGCTGGTCTCTCCCTGCTTTATGCGCCGGCGATTCCTCTGAGGGGCAACCCGCTGCTACCTTGTTTGACGGCGAGAGGTGACGTCCTCACTATCCGTGGGAGTCGACTTCTCACCTTCGCTGACCTATATCCTGATGGCACATTTTTCGAGATGCCTGTGGATGAGGATGCCCAGCCCTGTACGTTTGCTGACAAATTACTATATCATTCCCTTAGGGAATCTTGCAAGAAGATAGGACCGTGCTTCCCGGAAGAGCCCTGCGCACTGGAGGCCCTGCAAAACTTGCTCTCACGGCCCTCCTCTAAAAAACTGGTGTCCAGATTATATAACTGCATGCAGGAACAAGCACCGGTGACAGTGGCCGCAGCCGCGGCCGCTTGGGCTGAGGACCTGGGGGACCAGCTGCCGGAAGACGCATGGGAGTATTGCTGCGCTCAACTCACGGCTCTATCGCCGAGTTACCGACTGCGGCTTATTCACTTCAAATTCCTACACAGATACTACCGCACTCCGACGCTACTACGCCGCATGGGTCTCCGTGAGGACGCCTCTTGCTGGAAATGTGGGGGTGACGGTGCCACCTTTCTTCATGTGGCTTGGAGCTGCCCCAAGCTGGGGGCATACTGGACAGGGATCTTCAATGCCATCAATCAAATCACGGGGAGGAGGGACTCACCGTCTCCACTGCTGGGATTACTGGGGTATGTTAAGCACACTGTGCCCTGCGACAGGAAACTACATACATTACTCCTTTTATACGCCAAGCGGCAGATCGCTATACACTGGGGCAGGCCGGCCCTCCCCACGCTTGAGAGCTGGATCAGAGATGTGACTTACGGCCACACTCAACTGACACACTATTGGGAGACCATGCCCACCGCTTCCAGGCCCACTGATATATGGGGCCCGTTTGTGCAGTGGACTACAGAACGCACGGCTCCTGACTCCGCCGGTGCTTCACGGGCTACCAGTATTTCAGACGACATGGGCTGAGGGTACGCGCTGCGTAGGTTAACGTCAGAGGTCCCGCTACCCCCGCGCTTACACTGACAGGAACTGCCCAGACGTAAGCTCTGCGTTTACTGTCTCCGCTGACCCGGATAGTGTCCCCCGCCCCCCCCCCCTCCCGCCCTACTGGGCCGACTGTGGATAATTCATTGCCCCTCCCCCCCTCCCCCCTGCCCCGCCCGCCTGTCGCTACCTCATACACAGCCAGGATACCTTTCCGAGCCTGCCCTGAACAGGACTGGCCCTCTACTGGGGGGACCAGTGGCGGACCCACTCGACCCTTTGGTGAACTGAACTGTGGTACAAACGCTGTTTCTAAGTACTTGCACCTATGTTTGACGTTTTTGGTTTGGCTTGTTTGGGGGTACTGTTGGGAGAAACAAGGTGCTGACTGGCACGTCCTTTTTATAGGCTGCTGTGGCGGGTGGTTAACTGCTGCTTATTCGAAGGCGGCCTCATTGATTTTCGCTATCCTTCACTTGTCAGCAGCACTAAGAGAAAAAGTAAGACCGTTTACTTGCTAGAGATGCACAGTACAAAATACAGATTTTATTGTACCTTAGTTTACCTCTGAATGATCCACTGCCCGGATGACGACTTTAAAGATATTTCTATGTAATCTTTGTATAATCTACCAGATAGCGGCCTGCCTCCGGGTTGTTGGCGTGACGCAGTGTACAACATCTCTTTCATTATTAATAATAAATGTCTTACAACCAAAAAAAAAAAAAAAAAAAAAAAAGTATGTATCATGACACTCACTAGTCCCAACAAAATATGTATCATACTGGGATCTCTTTCTGGTAATGCATAATTTACCCTTCTGTGGTGCATCTAGAGCTAAAGTTGGACTAGCCCCATTTTTCAACTCTCTCCCCATCTCAATGTCCCAAATTGTCTCACTCATTTTGTATTTCCCTGCCTTTTCATGCATGCTCATTCTCCTTTCCTCCACCATATTCAGGAAAGCTTTCTCCTCTTCTTTCAAACTGCAAGTTAAATTGTTCTTAAAAATGTAATCTAATGTTAACTCTTCTTTTTCAATAAAAATCTCACCAAAAATGTTAGCTTCTTTAGCTGGATTCAGCTTTTTGTTCATTGGCAATTGCCCAAAAATGTTATCTTTGTTAGACATCTCATAATCTATTTTCCCTAGTAAATAAAAAACACTGCTCAATACACTACATGAAATTCCATACGTAGCTTGTAAATGGTGATAAGTAACTCCCTCTGAAACGGATGCAGGTAATTGCATACATACGTAGCAATCCCTAACTTCCATCGTCTTCACGTATTCGTACAACAACTTTGAAAAAACATTGCTAGAAAAATCATTAATTTAAGCATTACTAATTCTAGTTGGAACTACTTTATGTGAACTCTTCTCTGCATTAGTCACATTCTCAGTATGTATTTCAAATGTACCTATCGTAACTTTAAAAGTAACTAATAAAGCTAGTACACCCCATAGCAGCATTAATAATCCAGTACAGCAGCAGCACATTCTACACCATCTTTTTAAGAAGGCACATCTACTTTGATTATTCTCTATGTTAGCCATTTTACTACTTTGACCGTGTCTTTTGACTTAGCCTCTACTATTTCACTACTGGCACTTCTAGAATTTTGGATCACTTCAAACAGCTTAATTTCAAACTTTTCTTCTTTTCACTTTTCTCCAAGTGACTCCTTTAATTCACTCAATTTGGATATTCATCATTCTTCACTTCAACTTCTTCGACATCAAATTGTATTAGATCTCCAACAATATCCTCAGTATCCGACTTTTCATCAATGTCAGTCAAGATAACTTTCAGGATTTCACCTGTTTCCTCCTCAACCACTTCTCGTACGGTCTCCTCTGGATTTCCTTGACTTTCTGCCTCTTCACCTTCAGACAGTGCCACGTACGTCCATTCCGGCGACCTATACTTCTGGTTAGGTTTTCTTATCCTTTTGATCCCCTCTGGTTCTTTTGACTCTTTTCTTTTTTCACCTTTTGCTGGATTCTGACTCGACACCTCATTCACTTGTTCAGCCTTCGAGGTATTTGCTCGTGTCAATCTATATCTCAGCCTCTTTACTCTGTTGTTAGGCCAAAGATCTCCTCTCACAACCTTTTTTGGTCTTGTTTCTTTATTATTTCTTTCTCCAATCCAAGTTCTCTTTCTCAGAACTCGACCCTCTGATTTCTCATTCTCACTTTCATCCGATTCTGTTTCAAATGCCTCTTGTTCTTCAGCAGTTTTCTTTAGCTCCACAGTCTTTTCCACCACTGTTTGAGACTTCCCTAACTCTTTCCCTCCTCGGGTCTCCGACACGCAATCTTCTTGCTGTCTACTTGTCCCTTCACCTAGCTTATCAAGAATGTTCCCTACACCTCCTCGGGGGTCTTCCGCAAACTGTCCCTCTCTATCTTCTTCTGACCCTGCTTCTTCAGGTATAATCTCAAGTGGTTCTTCAATCTCCTCATCTGATTCAGGAGTAGTCTCTGTGGAACTGCTCTTTTCTCTTCGTTTTCCTCCACTGCTTGTTGGAACTTCAGGCTCTCTTACAGAATTTGATCTCCCTTCTGAGACTCTCAATGGTTCTCTTGAAACCTCCTCTGATTCTCTTTCAGAACTTCGATTCTTTTTCACTTGTTCTGTTTCTTCATCATCACTGGAATCTGACTCTTCAAAATACTCCTTACCAGTCCCATCTTTTGGATTAGGAACTCTCAGAGTATGACTTGCATGTACCCAGTTTTTCACACCAACACACTTCACTGCAGTTGTCGTAGTCAGAATAACTTGTCTTGGTCTTCCCCACCTTGGAACCAAGCAATTTCTTCTTCTGTGCACTTTAATCCTCACCCAGTCCCCTGGACTCAGATCATGAGCTTGCTTCTTCTCAAGTGTTGTAGCGTCTTCTCCAACCTGGTGAAACACAGAATGAACTGCGTCAGCCAGGCCTTTACAGTAATCCAAAATCATGTCATCAGTTATTGTCATCAACTTATTGACAGGCACAAATGCATGTCGCATTGCGCGTCCCATCAAAATCTCATGTGGACTCAAACCAGTAGTTCTATCTGGAGTAGATCTAATAGTCATTAGCACTAGAGGCAAGACATCAGGCCATTTCATTCCAGTGGCTAAACACATCTTACCAATCCTGTTTTTAATTGTGCCGTTCATCTGCTCCACAACGCCAGAAGCCTCTGGCCTGTATGCACAATGTAGCTTCTGCTGTATGCCCAATGCTTCACAAATCAAACTCATGAGCTCATTATAGAAGTGTCCACCTCTATCAGACTCAATCGTTACTGGAAACCCGTACCTAGGAATCAACTCTCTTAACAGTAACTTTGCCACTGTTATTCCATCATTTCTCCTAGTCGGATAGGCCTCCACCCATCTTGAGAACAAGCAGACTACCACTAGAACATACCTCAATCTGTTCACTTGTGGCATTTCAATGAAATCAATTTGCATTCTCGTAAAAGGACCACCTTCTCTGCCTATCGTTCCCAGACTCACCACTGTTTTTTTTCCAGTGTTAAATTGCTGGCAAATCAAACACCTTTGACAGATGCTTTCTGCAATTGTCCTGAACTTTGCATTATACCAAGTCTGCTTAAAAGACCTGATCATGGCATCCCTTCCCAAATGTCCCTGGCCATGATACATTCTTGCCATTGTCGACAACATAGAGTTAGGCATGACTGGTCTACCATCTCTATAGACCCAAACATGATCTGTTTCTCTTGGGGCACAACCTGCCTTGATCCAGTCTTTCTTTTCTTCTTTTCCTGCCTCATCCTGCAACTGTTTCACTTCATCCCACGTCTCTAGGACATTAGTAAACATCACAGAACAAAAAGACATTTCCCCTTCTCGTTCCCTATTAATCGAGTGATTGTTCTTAGCACAATATTGTGCTATGTCGTTGGCAAATCTATTACCAAGAGTAGCAAAATCATCTCCTTGTCCATGAGCAGCACATTTCACAACTGCTAACTCTTTAGGCAGCTGTATCGCCTCAAGTAATTTTCCAATCACTTCAGCATTCTTTATTGGAGTCCCACTCGACGTCAAGAAACCTCTCTGTAGCCAAAGCTGGCCAAAATCATGTACAACTCCAAATCCGTACTGACTATCAGTCATCACAGTCACTCTCAGATTCTCTCCAATTTTGCAAGCTTTTGTCAATGCCACCAATTCAGCAACTTGAGCAGATTTCACTCCTTTCAATGGTGATGCTTCTGACAGAGATCAGGTTACCTAAAATAAACCCACTTCCACAGATAGAGTAATTTCACAGTTACACACACATACATTCATCATACGCTAGGGCCCATTTCACTAACATACGCTCAAATACTCTACCAGCATAAGACCTGTGGGAAGAAAACCCTGCATCTATATCTAGGACGATAGGACCTGATTATAGTGGTTATCCTTGAACATACTCTATACAATCTATACAACAATGATCAAAATGTACACAATAATTGACAAGAAAGAATATTCAACACCATGTTTAAAAGTTATATTGCTTTATCTAAAATTAGTCAAAGTAAATCAGAATAAATCATTTCTCATAGTTACCTATTCTAACTAAGTGTCAGAACGGGTCAGGACCAGTCTCTCGGTAAAGTCTCTCAAGACAAAGTCCTCAGCATCGATCCTCAGCAACGCAAGTTCACGCGGCAAAGGTAAAATGGCAAGTGGCAAAACCCTCCCTAAGCTAACAATTCTTATAATGAAAAATACAATGGAAACACACATAAAGTTGGCAGGATAAACTGTATCACTGAGCAGAACGAAAAGGAAGAGATGTAACATTGCTACATCTGAAAATCTTCGCTCAGGAAAAGTCACAAGACGTGAACTACGGAACAGGAACCAAGAAACTATCAAAGTATCCAACTTGTACAACTTCCCTCGGCAGCCAGGCCACAGTTCATTGTTTATTTCTGAAGCTCCTTTGTTTGCCAAGGACGTTCCATTTCTTTTGGAGATCCTCCAAACTGCTGATGTCCTCATGGAAAAATACAACAAGGACCACGGTCAGTTGTCTTCGACCTTTTTCCAGCAGGGGTCTCTCTTGCCACATCACAGAATATGCCACAGCCAGGCTTCGAAATACTGTCAGCTCGGCTAAGGCCTTCATAGGCCACAATAGACCATCTTAATTAAAGAGACAAAATAAACGTTACTACAGCATAATGATTAAACAGTGTTAACCCCACTAATACCCTTATGTGTATGTATTTATCTAGCTTTGCGACATAAAAAGCATTAATTCAGACAGCGTTTTGTGCTCAAAATAAATAGCACACAGCAACGTTTAAACATGAAAACTTGCACGTTATTATTAGGACAGAAACAGCACAAATAAGCCAACCCTCGTGTAACTTTCTCTTATGTTAGGACAAACGGGTTGATTACTAAAACACACTTGCACAAAGACAAATAGTTAATTGTTAATTATTAATAAATTAATAAAACACATAGACATGCCAGAGCTTCAAAAGCCCTAGAATTTTCTAAAAGAAAACTCTGCTCCAGCAATCCCCCCTTTGGTGATTTTATCACCAAATAAACCCAAAAAAAAAAAAAAAATTAGTGAAAATTTAGTCCCATTTTAGGAAAATCAGAAATGTCTTTTCCCTTTACACAACATTAAACACTAGTCACTCTTTCATCATCTCTCTTTGTCTCTAAGTAAACACTCTCCCTCAATTCTTCTAATTCAATTTCTTGAGGTTCTCTTTTCAACTTCTTATTTTTCTTTTCCTTATTCAATTTCTTTCTTCCTCCCCTGTTTTTACAACACACACACACCAATCTTATTATTAACAAAGCCACAATTATACAAGACAAGGGAAACAATATTCTACCTATAATTGTACTACCTATTTTTGCAATAAAATCCTTAACATCTATCATTTTATTAGCTATTTTAGTCCACAAACTCCCAGCTTCAAGTGGTACTAATTCTTCATGTAAATCAGTAATATTTCTGATATAGACCTTCAGGTCTTTACTTTCGTCAGGAATGTAAGTGCAACAATGTTGAACTTTCAAAATTCCACAGACTCCACCCTCCTTGGCCAATAGAATATCAAGGGCAAGTCGATTTTGCATAGACATGGCACGTACGGCACTTAATTCCGTATTTACCAAAAGAAACCCTCCTGCGGTATTTGTCGATAAGCGATCAACCACTGTGGACAGTTTCCGAATTCCATAAGCATTTAAAGAAATTCCCACTGCTGGAATCAAAACCCCAAAAATATCACCCACAATTTCAGACCAAGTTTCTCTCTTAAAACGTGTTAATAAGTTAATATCTTCTACATCTCTTATTTTATCTGTATGAAAAATTTTAGGAAAAACCAGGCCCACATAACATGTGCCATACCAATGGTCAGGCAACTTGTAATAAGCCTTGTTCCCACAAACATAGTACACTCCTGGAAAAATCGTATCTTCTCCACCTCTGAAACCCCAACCTGTCGCAATGAAGTATGTATCATGGCACTCACTAGTTCCCACAAAATATGTATCATATTGGGATTTCCTTCTGGTAATGCAAAGTTTACCCTTCTGCGGCGCATCTAGAGCTAAAGTTGGACTAGCCCCATTCTTCAACTCTTTTCCCATCTCAATGTCCCAAATTGTTTCACTCTCTTCATATTTTCTCCCTTTCTCATGCATGTTCATTCTCCTTTCTTCTACCATATCCAGGAAAGCTCTCTCCTCTTCTTTCAAACTGCAAGTTAAATTATTCTTAAAAATATAATCTAATGTTAATCCTTTTTCTTCAATAAAAATCTCACCAAAAGTGTTAGCTTCTTTAGCTGGATTCAGCTCTTTGTTCATTGGCAAGTGCCCAAAAATACTATCTCTGTTAGACATTTTATAATCTATTTTCCCTAACAAATAAAAAACACTACTTAAAATACTACAAGAAATACCATATGTAGCTGGTAAATGATGATAAGTAACACCCTCTGAAACAGATGCAGGTAATTGCATGCAGACATAGCAATCCCTTACTTCCATTGTCTTCACATATTCATATAACAGTTTAGAAAAAACATTACTAGAACAATTATTAGTTGACCTATCTTTGTGTATGTAACTACTACTTCTAATTGGAACTACTTTTTGTGAATTTTTCTCTACATTTGTCACATTCTCTATATTCATTCCAAACTCTACTCTAAAAGTAACTAATAAAACTAAAACACCCCATAGAAGCATTAATAATCCAGTACAACAGCAGCACATTCTGCACCACCTCTTAAAGAAGGCACATCTATTTCTATTATCCTCTATGTTAGCCATTTTAGTTTAGCCTCTACTACTCCACTACTGTTTGAACTTCTTCAATTCTCCAACAATTCTTCAGCTTTCAGTTTATCCAAATGATCTCCTCGTTCACTTGATCTAAGTGAACCCTTCTTTCACTCAGTTTGGATATTTGTCATTCTTCACTTCAATTTCTTCAACATCAAATTGTATCAGATCTCCAACGTCGGAATCCTCAGTACTCGACTCTTCTCCAATGTCAGTCAAGAGTACTTTCAAAATTTCACCAGTATCTTCCTCAACCACTTTTCTCAAGACCACTTCCGGATTATCTCGAGTCACTGTTTCTTCTTTTCCTTCTTCAGATAGTGTCACATAAGACCATTCCGGTGATCTGTACTTTTGGTTGGGTCTTTTAACTCTTCTTATTTCTACTGGTTCTTTTGATTTCTTTGATTCTTCTCCTTCAGCCTTTGAAGTTTGACTTGATATTTCATTTACTTGTTCGGCTTTCGATGAATTTGCTCTTATTACTCTGTATCTCACTCTTTTAACTCGGTTGTTAGGCCAACGATCTCCTTTCACAACCTTTTTCGGCCTTAATTCTTTAACACTCTTTTCTCCAATCGAAGTTCTCTTTCTCAGAACTCGACCCTCTGTTTGTTCATCCTCATCATCTGTTTCAAGTGCCTCTTGTTTCCGTTTCCCAGCAGTTTTCTTCTTCTCCACAGATTTCTTCACCACTGTTTGAGACTTCCCTACTTCTGTCCCTCCTCGGGTCTCCGACACGCAATCTTCTTGCTGTCTACTTGTCCCTTCACCTAGCTCCTCATCAATGTTCCCTACACCTCCTCGGGGGTCTTCCGCAATCTGTCCCTCTCTATCTTCTTCTGACCCTGTTTCTTCAAGAATAATCTCAAGTGGTTCTTCAATCTCCTCCTCTTCTGATTCAGTAGTAATCTCTGTGTGATTTCTTTTTTCTTTTCTTTTCCCTCCACTGCTACTTGAAACTTCAGGCTCTTTAACAGAATCTGATCTTTTCTCTGATACTCGCAGTGATTCTCTTGAAGCTCTCTGTGCTTCTTTTCTCACTGATTCCGTATCTTCAGTATCTTCATCATCACTGGAATCCGACTCTTCAAAATACTCTTTACCAGTTCCCTCTCTCGGACTTGGAACTCTCAGAGTATGACTTGCATGTACCCAGTGCTTCACTCCAGCACACTTTACTGCAGTCGTCGTAGTCAGAATAACTTGTCTTGGCCTTCCCCACCTTGGAATCAAGCAATTTCTCCTCCTGTGAACTTTTATCCTCACCCAATCTCCTGGACTCAGATCATGGGCTTGCTTCTTCTCAAGTGTGGTAGCTTCTTCTCCAACCTGGTGAAACACAGAATGAACTGCGTCAGCCAGGCCTTTACAGTAATCCAAAATCATGTCATCAGTTATTGACACCAACTTATTCACAGGCACGAATGCATGGCGCATAGCACGTCCCATGATTATTTCATGCGGGCTCAAACCAGTAGTTCTATCTGGAGTAGATCTCATTGTCATCAGAACTAGAGGTAACACATCTGGCCATTTCATGCCAGTGGCTAAACACATCTTTCCAATTCTATTCTTGATTGTGCCATTGATCTGCTCAACCACACCAGAAGCCTCTGGTCGGTATGCACAATGTAGCTTCTGCTGTATTTTCAATGCTTCACTAATCAAACCTATGAGTTCATTCTGAAAGTGCCTACCTCTGTCAGACTCAACTGTAACTGGAAACCCGTACCTAGGAATCAACTCTCTCAACAGTAATTTTGCCACTGTTAATCCATCATTTCTTCTAGTCGGGTAAGCTTCCACCCACCTTGAAAACAAACAGACTACCACTAGAACATACCTCAGTCTGTTTACTTGGGGCATTTCAATGAAATCAATCTGCATTCTTGTAAAAGGACCTCCTTCTCTGCCTATTGTCCCTAGACTCACCACTGTCTTTTTCCCAGTGTTAAATTGCTGACAAATTAAACACCTTTGACAGATGCTCTCTGCAATTGTCCTGAACTTTGCATTGTACCAGGTCTGCTTGAACGACCTTACCATCGCATCCCTCCCCAGCTGTCCCTGGCCATGATACATCCTTGCCATTGACGACAAAATGGAGTTAGGCATCACTGGTCTGCCATCTCTGTAGACCCAAACATGGTCTGTTTCTCTTGGAGCACATCCTGCTTTAACCCAATCTTGTTTCTCTTCTTCTCCTGCCTCATCTTGTAACTGATTTACTTCATCCCACGTTTCTAGGACATTAGTAAACATCACAGAAAGAAAAGACATTTCCTCTATTCTGTCCCGATTAATTGACTGATTTGTTTTAGCACAATACTGTGCAACATCATTGGCGTACCTGTTACCAACAGTAATAAAATCATCCCCTGGACCATGGGCAGCACATTTTACAACAGCTAATTCCTCAGGCAGCTGTATCGCCTCAAGCAATTTTCCAATCAATTCAGCATTCTTTATCGGAGTTCCACCCGACGTCAAGAAACCTCTTTGCAGCCACAACTGGCCAAAGTCATGCACCACTCCAAATCCATACTGACTATCAGTCAACACGGTTGTTCTCAAATCTTTCCCAATCTCACAAGCTTTTGTCAATGCCACTAATTCAGCAACTTGCGCAGATTTCACTCCTTTCAATGGTGACGCTTCCATGACCTCTGAAACTTTGCACACTGCATATGCTGCACATAGCACACCATCATCATTCCTCAAGCATGATCCATCCACAAACAGCACATGGTCATTCTCAGGTAAGGGAATATCCCTTATGTCTGGTCTCGGTTTTGTACAATACTCAAGCACATCCAAACAATCATGATCATCTTCCATCTTTATACCCACATTTTCAATATCCGGCAAAAGTGTCGCTGGATTCACATTCACACATCTCTCAAGAGTCACATTTGAAGCTCCCAGAATCACTTTTTCGTACTTAGTCAGCCGACTATGTGACATATGCTGAGTTCTGCTTCTTGTCAAAAGAATTGCCACATTGTGAGGTACGAATACCCTTACAGGATATCCCATTATGATTCCCTCACTTTGCTCCAGGCTTCTGCATGTTGCAGCCACAGATTTTAGACAACCTGGTAAACCCACAGCTACAGGGTCAAGTGTCGATGAGAAGTATGCAATAGGCCTTCTCAATTGTCCATGTTTCTGGATTAACACTGAAAGTGCACATCCATTTCTCTCACTGCAGTACAATTCAAACTCTTTTTCGTAGTCAGGCATACCCAAAGCTGGAGCCTCACACATTTTACTTTTGAGCTCTTCAAATGCTGCCAATTGTTCTGCATCCAGATCTAATGGATCTTTCATTTCACTTTTCGTCAGCTTAATCAGTGGCTTTGCTATCAGGGAAAAATTAATTATCCACTGACGACAATATCCCACCATACCCAGGAACATTCTCACTTCTCTCTGGGTTTTTGGAGCTTTCATTTCTCTGATTATTCTGATCCTGTCAGTAGTCACTTTTCTCAGACCCTTTTCAATATTGTGTCCAAGATAATGCACCTCTTTCTTGCAAAACTGCAATTTGGCTGGAGATACCTTTAACCCTCCATCTGCCAGATGATTCAGTAAAGCTATGGTATCCACTTCACAAGCTTCACGTGTCTTTGATGCCACCAGTAGGTCATCAATGTACTGCACTAACACTGAGTTTTCGGGCATAATCAAACTCTCCAACGATTTCTTCAATAACTGATTAAATATCGAAGGACTCTCCGTATACCCCTGTGGGATTCGACACCATGCTAAGATACGCTGGCCAAACCTAAATGCAAAAATCGGCTGGCTGTCATGATGCAATGGAATTGAAAAGAATGCATGACACAAATCAATCACTGTATACCACTCAGCATCATGTGGAATTTGATACAGAATCACTGATGGATTTGGCACAATAGGACAACATGCCACCACAATTTGATTAATTTTTCTCAGATCCTGTACGATCCTAAATTTGCCATTAGGCTTTTTCAGTCCCATTATCGGTGAATTACACGGACTACTCAGCAGTTCTCTCAGAACTCCTTGCTGAATCATTTTCTCAATTATAGGAGTTATCCCTTCAATTATTTCTGGTGTCATCTTGTACTGAGGAATGTTAAGATATGTAATTCCCTCTTTCACTGCAATTTTCACTGGATCTACATTATTCATCAATCCCACATCCTCTCCTGTAAAATCCCAAACTGCTCTTTTCACAGTGTCTCTCAGCTCTTGAGGCAAATCCTCCGGATTGAACACAGCAAATGCACCAATTAACTCATTTTCTCTATTTTCTAGAGTCATTCGGTACAAAACATCATCATCTGGTGTCTCAAAAGCTATTCCATCTGGTGTACAAAAAATTGTGCAGTTCATTTTACACAATAAGTCCCTACCTAACAGGTTCACTGGACTCGTGTCACAGACAATAAATCTGTGCATGTCTGAAAATTTCCCTATCTGTACTCTTACTGGTTCAGTAAGACGTGTTCTGATTTGTGTATTGGCTACACCAACTACTTGGATTGCTTCATCCGAGAGAGGAAGATTTCTAACATCTGTTGACCTGACAGTTGATCTTGTCGCACCTGTGTCTACCAAAAAAGTAACACTCTCCTCATTTATTTTCCCATCCACAAATGGTCCTGCCTGGTCTATTTCTAGAGTTGCACCAAGTATGCACTCTTCTTCCTCTCTTCGGCACCGTCAATAATCACCCTCAGACTCACTCCCTTCACTCTTTAACAAGTACTGCTGTACTTTGTTAGAACGTCTTGGTTTGTTTACCTGCTCATCATTGTAGAATTCCGAGTCCTGATTGTACTTTTGTACCCCTCTATTCTGCGGCAAGGGCGGTTTTGGCTCCTGACTCTGCTGTCTCACAACTTTCTGTTGTTGCTGTTGATTATTCCCTTCATTCTGGTTCTGCACCTGTTGATTTAAGGATTTACCCTCATTATTCACTAATGGTGGATTAGGACATTCAGATCTCCAATGTCCCAGCTGGCCACAGTTGTGACAAGGGAACTTCTTTTTCGCTTCCTCAAGACTTCCTTTCCCCTTTCCTGCATATCTGGGTCTATTTCCTGCATTATTTCCTGGATTATTCGCCTGTTCCACTAACTGTGCTTCCTGTCTTTCTGCAACTTTCACTTGTGCCCACATTGCTTTCTCTTTCAGCTTTCTTTGTTTTGCTTCAATTTCATCACTGAAGTATTTTGCATGTCTCAAAATCTCATCTACTTTTTTACTTTGCCAATCCACCGTGTGCTCACGAATTCTTTCACCAATTTCAGGTCTTAAACCATGTACAAATCTGTATACAAAATGACTCAAATCCTTGTCACCCAGGTGTTCATCTCCACTGAATTGTTTAAATGCCAGTATCAGCCTCTCGTAAAAAGCATGAACTGATTATTTTGCTTCCTGTTGTGTTCGATCTATCTTAACCCAGTCTGTCTCTTTTGGAGGAACTTTACTCTTCAGGTATACCATCACCTGATCATACTTCCTCATCACTTCTGGATCTGGTGCCCCTGTTCTCGGATCTCTTGGATATTCCTCAGTAGGCCAACTCACAACTATTTTACACTCAGTCCACAAGTCTGCTGGAACAATTATATCAAACAGACTATTCAGGTCAACCCACAGCACTTTTGACAACTTCACAAACCTGTCTACCTGCCTATACCACTCGACGGGCTTTTCTCTTAATCGAGGGAAATCATTCGTAAATGATAATATATCCTGTCTGGTCCATGGAACATGTACATATCCTCCTCCAGGTATTTCTCTCATGGGATAATGCTCCACTGGTTTCTCCTTTTCTCTCACTGGAAATGCTGAATAAGTTGTTCTATCTTCAGATTCCTCTCTTTTCTTATACCACCTATCCTTCCACTTTTCTACATCACCCCATCTTCGCAATAATGCCACCATTTCTTTAATCTGTCCTGTTCTACCAGAAGTATTCAAATTTTCAATGTCTTTCTCTGTGAAATCCATCCTGTAAGTTTTCTGCAAGACCTTTACTTTATCAATATCAACTCCTTGCTCATTTGCTATCGCTCTTAGTCTATCATGTGTATTTCTTGCTCTCCATGTTATGCTCTTGCACATAAACATTAATTCACCATCATGATGACTCTTCAGGATTTCTGTTGGAACTGTTCCCGTCACAAGCTCTTCTAACTCTATACGTAACTTAACCACATCAATAACTTGTGAATCCTTATCCTTTTTCTGAAGAACCTTCATCCAATCATTCAAATCATCAACTGTTATTTCAGCAGTTTTTCTCACTGGAACCACTTTTTTCTGCGGTTCTAAAATTGGCATCCCTGAACAACTGGGTTCACTAACATCCAATAGTTCACTACATGTGTCATGTCTTGTTTGTCTCAGGTCACTTCTTTCTGCTCTTTTATTTGAATCTCCTGAAGGACCAACTGAATTTGTCAGATTATTCCCAACATATGGAATCACCAGTCCATTCTCACCTGCTCTCTGTTTGTCAAACACAGGCATAACTGGACCTATTGTTACAGGCACCGTAACAGCTTCCAGATTCTTTGTTAACTCCCTAATTTTCTCAGTCAGTTCTGTTGTCGTTTTTGCTAATTTTCTGGCATTTTCCTCACTACTTCGATTTTCTCTCTCCCTGAAAGAACTACTACTTCTTGATTCAGGTGTCATTTTTTCTTTCTCAACTGTATCTCTTATCGGAGAAACAACTGGTGTACTCTCATCTGGTTCTGGTCTATATGGAGGTGGTCTCTTGTAAATCATGTCATTTAAGACCTCATCCTCATACTCTCCATATCTTCTCATATCTGACTCAGGAACCCTTTCTACAGAAGGAGCAGAAACTTCAACTGTTCTCATTGGATATAATCCCTCTGTCATACTAGCATCTCGCCATCTTTTCATTCGATCATGATGTGTCTCACGATCATGTCTCCTCCCAAACATGTACCTGTAATACCCTCCAGATCTTTGCTTTTCTCGGTCATGAACTTCCTCTTCCCATTCCACTAAAGCCTCGAACTGTGTAGGTCTTGGCTTCGGGTCTAAGCATAACATCTTTTCCCGTAAATTTCTCAACACGGCCAAATTAAATGAACCATGTTCTGGAAATGCTAGAACACCATCTTCTTTAGTATACCTAACCCAATTCTGCAACCATATACAGGTATGTAATCCATATTTCGCAACCATGAAGGATGCAGGTGTTTTCGCTGGAGGTAGCAACTCACCCTCTCTCGTTTTAACCTCTTTATCCTTACTAAACCACTTCTTAACTTTTCCAAAGAAGGTTTTCTTCTTTTTCTCTTCTTGGTAATACATTTTAGCGCTTACTAAAACTCTCTACTCTTTCCGTATTATAAATATACAATACGAGTTTCTCAACCAATTGCAGCGCGAATCACACTAACGCACCAATCCTGGAGCGTCTACGTCACTAAACAGCTCTTCCAATCCCTGCGCGACTCACACTAACGCACCAATCCTAGCGCGAACCCTTTTCTGATCCACTATCCAATCAGAGCGCGGACCTTCTGACGTCAACAGTCGCTGCAGTCTCTGTCTCCTGTCTCTGTCACTCGTCTACCCCTCCTTTACAAAAAACTCTTAGTAGACTTCGTGTCAAAAATTTCTACAAAATCTATTAGTTACAACATAAAAACATCTCCATTGTCTGCTTCGCTAACCACAGAATAGTAAAAGAGAGTCTATTTTTCAAGAGTCAACAAGCTTTCATACATCTCATAACTGTTTCCTATAGGACTTATCCAAAGAGTCTTACAATCAATAAATGTATATACATTCACGCACATTCATGCAAGAAAAATATAGTACATGCACACAGAATCCTGCTTCCCGAGAACAGCGTACAATCTGTCCTATTACAGAATTATAACATACAACAACTAAGCAGCTTACCTCTGCCCAGTTCCTCAAACAAGCTCAGAGAATACCTATTACTCCTCCCGCAATAAGCTTTAACGGCAATCCTTACGGATCCCTGGGACTTAAGACCAGAGTTTCACAGATAACCTTCACTACGATACACACTCCTTATATACCAGAAATATCTAATAGTAACATACGACGATGTCACTGATTCCGAACCCAGACAATGTGAACGCGCAACTTCAATTGTCACACGTAATTCCTTACAATCCCGTCTTTCCTGAGAGCAGCATATACTTCCCTCTGCCCTACTACGGAACTGCTACAACAGCTTCCAAATTCCAGAAGCACTACATATAACTCAACATGACGACTCCAACATATAGTATTAGTACATATACCAATATCATCAAAAATAAATCAATAATCAATAAGCTAATATACAAGCAATCTTATCTTATCAGATCAAGACAACCATCTATAACCATCCTCTGCTACCAGAGAAATTGACAGAGATCAGGGTACCTAAAATAAACCCACTTCCACAGATAGAGTAATTTCACAGTTACACACACATACATTCATCATACGCTAGGGCCCATTTCACTAACATACGCTCAAATACTCTACCAGCATAAGACCTGTGGGAAGAAAACCCTGCATCTATATCTAGGACGATAGGACCTGATTATAGTGGTTATCCTTGAACATACTCTATACAATCTATACAACAATGATCAAAATGTACACAATAATTGACAAGAAAGAATATTCAACACCATGTTTAAAAGTTATATTGCTTTATCTAAAATTAGTCAAAGTAAATCAGAATAAATCATTTCTCATAGTTACCTATTCTAACTAAGTGTCAGAACGGGTCAGGACCAGTCTCTCGGTAAAGTCTCTCAAGACAAAGTCCTCAGCATCGATCCTCAGCAACGCAAGTTCACGCGGCAAAGGTAAAATGGCAAGTGGCAAAACCCTCCCTAAGCTAACAATTCTTATAATGAAAAATACAATGGAAACACACATAAAGTTGGCAGGATAAACTGTATCACTGAGCAGAACGAAAAGGAAGAGATGTAACATTGCTACATCTGAAAATCTTCGCTCAGGAAAAGTCACAAGACGTGAACTACGGAACAGGAACCAAGAAACTATCAAAGTATCCAACTTGTACAACTTCCCTCGGCAGCCAGGCCACAGTTCATTGTTTATTTCTGAAGCTCCTTTGTTTGCCAAGGACGTTCCATTTCTTTTGGAGATCCTCCAAACTGCTGATGTCCTCATGGAAAAATACAACAAGGACCACGGTCAGTTGTCTTCGACCTTTTTCCAGCAGGGGTCTCTCTTGCCACATCACAGAATATGCCACAGCCAGGCTTCGAAATACTGTCAGCTCGGCTAAGGCCTTCATAGGCCACAATAGACCATCTTAATTAAAGAGACAAAATAAACGTTACTACAGCATAATGATTAAACAGTGTTAACCCCACTAATACCCTTATGTGTATGTATTTATCTAGCTTTGCGACATAAAAAGCATTAATTCAGACAGCGTTTTGTGCTCAAAATAAATAGCACACAGCAACGTTTAAACATGAAAACTTGCACGTTATTATTAGGACAGAAACAGCACAAATAAGCCAACCCTCGTGTAACTTTCTCTTATGTTAGGACAAACGGGTTGATTACTAAAACACACTTGCACAAAGACAAATAGTTAATTGTTAATTATTAATAAATTAATAAAACACATAGACATGCCAGAGCTTCAAAAGCCCTAGAATTTTCTAAAAGAAAACTCTGCTCCAGCAATCCCCCCTTTGGTGATTTTATCACCAAATAAACCCAAAAAAAAAAAAAAAATTAGTGAAAATTTAGTCCCATTTTAGGAAAATCAGAAATGTCTTTTCCCTTTACACAACATTAAACACTAGTCACTCTTTCATCATCTCTCTTTGTCTCTAAGTAAACACTCTCCCTCAATTCTTCTAATTCAATTTCTTGAGGTTCTCTTTTCAACTTCTTATTTTTCTTTTCCTTATTCAATTTCTTTCTCCCTCCCCTGTTTTTACAACACACACACACCAATCTTATTATTAACAAAGCCACAATTATACAAGACAAGGGAAACAATATTCTACCTATAATTGTACTACCTATTTTTGCAATAAAATCCTTAACATCTATCATTTTATTAGCTATTTTAGTCCACAAACTCCCAGCTTCAAGTGGTACTAATTCTTCATGTAAATCAGTAATATTTCTGATATAGACCTTCAGGTCTTTACTTTCGTCAGGAATGTAAGTGCAACAATGTTGAACTTTCAAAATTCCACAGACTCCACCCTCCTTGGCCAATAGAATATCAAGGGCAAGTCGATTTTGCATAGACATGGCACGTACGGCACTTAATTCCGTATTTACCAAAAGAAACCCTCCTGCGGTATTTGTCGATAAGCGATCAACCACTGTGGACAGTTTCCGAATTCCATAAGCATTTAAAGAAATTCCCACTGCTGGAATCAAAACCCCAAAAATATCACCCACAATTTCAGACCAAGTTTCTCTCTTAAAACGTGTTAATAAGTTAATATCTTCTACATCTCTTATTTTATCTGTATGAAAAATTTTAGGAAAAACCAGGCCCACATAACATGTGCCATACCAATGGTCAGGCAACTTGTAATAAGCCTTGTTCCCACAAACATAGTACACTCCTGGAAAAATCGTATCTTCTCCACCTCTGAAACCCCAACCTGTCGCAATGAAGTATGTATCATGGCACTCACTAGTTCCCACAAAATATGTATCATATTGGGATTTCCTTCTGGTAATGCAAAGTTTACCCTTCTGCGGCGCATCTAGAGCTAAAGTTGGACTAGCCCCATTCTTCAACTCTTTTCCCATCTCAATGTCCCAAATTGTTTCACTCTCTTCATATTTTCTCCCTTTCTCATGCATGTTCATTCTCCTTTCTTCTACCATATCCAGGAAAGCTCTCTCCTCTTCTTTCAAACTGCAAGTTAAATTATTCTTAAAAATATAATCTAATGTTAATCCTTTTTCTTCAATAAAAATCTCACCAAAAGTGTTAGCTTCTTTAGCTGGATTCAGCTCTTTGTTCATTGGCAAGTGCCCAAAAATACTATCTCTGTTAGACATTTTATAATCTATTTTCCCTAACAAATAAAAAACACTACTTAAAATACTACAAGAAATACCATATGTAGCTGGTAAATGATGATAAGTAACACCCTCTGAAACAGATGCAGGTAATTGCATGCAGACATAGCAATCCCTTACTTCCATTGTCTTCACATATTCATATAACAGTTTAGAAAAAACATTACTAGAACAATTATTAGTTGACCTATCTTTGTGTATGTAACTACTACTTCTAATTGGAACTACTTTTTGTGAATTTTTCTCTACATTTGTCACATTCTCTATATTCATTCCAAACTCTACTCTAAAAGTAACTAATAAAACTAAAACACCCCATAGAAGCATTAATAATCCAGTACAACAGCAGCACATTCTGCACCACCTCTTAAAGAAGGCACATCTATTTCTATTATCCTCTATGTTAGCCATTTTAGTTTAGCCTCTACTACTCCACTACTGTTTGAACTTCTTCAATTCTCCAACAATTCTTCAGCTTTCAGTTTATCCAAATGATCTCCTCGTTCACTTGATCTAAGTGAACCCTTCTTTCACTCAGTTTGGATATTTGTCATTCTTCACTTCAATTTCTTCAACATCAAATTGTATCAGATCTCCAACGTCGGAATCCTCAGTACTCGACTCTTCTCCAATGTCAGTCAAGAGTACTTTCAAAATTTCACCAGTATCTTCCTCAACCACTTTTCTCAAGACCACTTCCGGATTATCTCGAGTCACTGTTTCTTCTTTTCCTTCTTCAGATAGTGTCACATAAGACCATTCCGGTGATCTGTACTTTTGGTTGGGTCTTTTAACTCTTCTTATTTCTACTGGTTCTTTTGATTTCTTTGATTCTTCTCCTTCAGCCTTTGAAGTTTGACTTGATATTTCATTTACTTGTTCGGCTTTCGATGAATTTGCTCTTATTACTCTGTATCTCACTCTTTTAACTCGGTTGTTAGGCCAACGATCTCCTTTCACAACCTTTTTCGGCCTTAATTCTTTAACACTCTTTTCTCCAATCGAAGTTCTCTTTCTCAGAACTCGACCCTCTGTTTGTTCATCCTCATCATCTGTTTCAAGTGCCTCTTGTTTCCGTTTCCCAGCAGTTTTCTTCTTCTCCACAGATTTCTTCACCACTGTTTGAGACTTCCCTACTTCTGTCCCTCCTCGGGTCTCCGACACGCAATCTTCTTGCTGTCTACTTGTCCCTTCACCTAGCTCCTCATCAATGTTCCCTACACCTCCTCGGGGGTCTTCCGCAATCTGTCCCTCTCTATCTTCTTCTGACCCTGTTTCTTCAAGAATAATCTCAAGTGGTTCTTCAATCTCCTCCTCTTCTGATTCAGTAGTAATCTCTGTGTGATTTCTTTTTTCTTTTCTTTTCCCTCCACTGCTACTTGAAACTTCAGGCTCTTTAACAGAATCTGATCTTTTCTCTGATACTCGCAGTGATTCTCTTGAAGCTCTCTGTGCTTCTTTTCTCACTGATTCCGTATCTTCAGTATCTTCATCATCACTGGAATCCGACTCTTCAAAATACTCTTTACCAGTTCCCTCTCTCGGACTTGGAACTCTCAGAGTATGACTTGCATGTACCCAGTGCTTCACTCCAGCACACTTTACTGCAGTCGTCGTAGTCAGAATAACTTGTCTTGGCCTTCCCCACCTTGGAATCAAGCAATTTCTCCTCCTGTGAACTTTTATCCTCACCCAATCTCCTGGACTCAGATCATGGGCTTGCTTCTTCTCAAGTGTGGTAGCTTCTTCTCCAACCTGGTGAAACACAGAATGAACTGCGTCAGCCAGGCCTTTACAGTAATCCAAAATCATGTCATCAGTTATTGACACCAACTTATTCACAGGCACGAATGCATGGCGCATAGCACGTCCCATGATTATTTCATGCGGGCTCAAACCAGTAGTTCTATCTGGAGTAGATCTCATTGTCATCAGAACTAGAGGTAACACATCTGGCCATTTCATGCCAGTGGCTAAACACATCTTTCCAATTCTATTCTTGATTGTGCCATTGATCTGCTCAACCACACCAGAAGCCTCTGGTCGGTATGCACAATGTAGCTTCTGCTGTATTTTCAATGCTTCACTAATCAAACCTATGAGTTCATTCTGAAAGTGCCTACCTCTGTCAGACTCAACTGTAACTGGAAACCCGTACCTAGGAATCAACTCTCTCAACAGTAATTTTGCCACTGTTAATCCATCATTTCTTCTAGTCGGGTAAGCTTCCACCCACCTTGAAAACAAACAGACTACCACTAGAACATACCTCAGTCTGTTTACTTGGGGCATTTCAATGAAATCAATCTGCATTCTTGTAAAAGGACCTCCTTCTCTGCCTATTGTCCCTAGACTCACCACTGTCTTTTTCCCAGTGTTAAATTGCTGACAAATTAAACACCTTTGACAGATGCTCTCTGCAATTGTCCTGAACTTTGCATTGTACCAGGTCTGCTTGAACGACCTTACCATCGCATCCCTCCCCAGCTGTCCCTGGCCATGATACATCCTTGCCATTGACGACAAAATGGAGTTAGGCATCACTGGTCTGCCATCTCTGTAGACCCAAACATGGTCTGTTTCTCTTGGAGCACATCCTGCTTTAACCCAATCTTGTTTCTCTTCTTCTCCTGCCTCATCTTGTAACTGATTTACTTCATCCCACGTTTCTAGGACATTAGTAAACATCACAGAAAGAAAAGACATTTCCTCTATTCTGTCCCGATTAATTGACTGATTTGTTTTAGCACAATACTGTGCAACATCATTGGCGTACCTGTTACCAACAGTAATAAAATCATCCCCTGGACCATGGGCAGCACATTTTACAACAGCTAATTCCTCAGGCAGCTGTATCGCCTCAAGCAATTTTCCAATCAATTCAGCATTCTTTATCGGAGTTCCACCCGACGTCAAGAAACCTCTTTGCAGCCACAACTGGCCAAAGTCATGCACCACTCCAAATCCATACTGACTATCAGTCAACACGGTTGTTCTCAAATCTTTCCCAATCTCACAAGCTTTTGTCAATGCCACTAATTCAGCAACTTGCGCAGATTTCACTCCTTTCAATGGTGACGCTTCCATGACCTCTGAAACTTTGCACACTGCATATGCTGCACATAGCACACCATCATCATTCCTCAAGCATGATCCATCCACAAACAGCACATGGTCATTCTCAGGTAAGGGAATATCCCTTATGTCTGGTCTCGGTTTTGTACAATACTCAAGCACATCCAAACAATCATGATCATCTTCCATCTTTATACCCACATTTTCAATATCCGGCAAAAGTGTCGCTGGATTCACATTCACACATCTCTCAAGAGTCACATTTGAAGCTCCCAGAATCACTTTTTCGTACTTAGTCAGCCGACTATGTGACATATGCTGAGTTCTGCTTCTTGTCAAAAGAATTGCCACATTGTGAGGTACGAATACCCTTACAGGATATCCCATTATGATTCCCTCACTTTGCTCCAGGCTTCTGCATGTTGCAGCCACAGATTTTAGACAACCTGGTAAACCCACAGCTACAGGGTCAAGTGTCGATGAGAAGTATGCAATAGGCCTTCTCAATTGTCCATGTTTCTGGATTAACACTGAAAGTGCACATCCATTTCTCTCACTGCAGTACAATTCAAACTCTTTTTCGTAGTCAGGCATACCCAAAGCTGGAGCCTCACACATTTTACTTTTGAGCTCTTCAAATGCTGCCAATTGTTCTGCATCCAGATCTAATGGATCTTTCATTTCACTTTTCGTCAGCTTAATCAGTGGCTTTGCTATCAGGGAAAAATTAATTATCCACTGACGACAATATCCCACCATACCCAGGAACATTCTCACTTCTCTCTGGGTTTTTGGAGCTTTCATTTCTCTGATTATTCTGATCCTGTCAGTAGTCACTTTTCTCAGACCCTTTTCAATATTGTGTCCAAGATAATGCACCTCTTTCTTGCAAAACTGCAATTTGGCTGGAGATACCTTTAACCCTCCATCTGCCAGATGATTCAGTAAAGCTATGGTATCCACTTCACAAGCTTCACGTGTCTTTGATGCCACCAGTAGGTCATCAATGTACTGCACTAACACTGAGTTTTCGGGCATAATCAAACTCTCCAACGATTTCTTCAATAACTGATTAAATATCGAAGGACTCTCCGTATACCCCTGTGGGATTCGACACCATGCTAAGATACGCTGGCCAAACCTAAATGCAAAAATCGGCTGGCTGTCATGATGCAATGGAATTGAAAAGAATGCATGACACAAATCAATCACTGTATACCACTCAGCATCATGTGGAATTTGATACAGAATCACTGATGGATTTGGCACAATAGGACAACATGCCACCACAATTTGATTAATTTTTCTCAGATCCTGTACGATCCTAAATTTGCCATTAGGCTTTTTCAGTCCCATTATCGGTGAATTACACGGACTACTCAGCAGTTCTCTCAGAACTCCTTGCTGAATCATTTTCTCAATTATAGGAGTTATCCCTTCAATTATTTCTGGTGTCATCTTGTACTGAGGAATGTTAGGATATGTAATTCCCTCTTTCACTGCAATTTTCACTGGATCTACATTATTCATCAATCCCACATCCTCTCCTGTAAAATCCCAAACTGCTCTTTTCACAGTGTCTCTCAGCTCTTGAGGCAAATCCTCCGGATTGAACACAGCAAATGCACCAATTAACTCATTTTCTCTATTTTCTAGAGTCATTCGGTACAAAACATCATCATCTGGTGTCTCAAAAGCTATTCCATCTGGTGTACAAAAAATTGTGCAGTTCATTTTACACAATAAGTCCCTACCTAACAGGTTCACTGGACTCGTGTCACAGACAATAAATCTGTGCATGTCTGAAAATTTCCCTATCTGTACTCTTACTGGTTCAGTAAGACGTGTTCTGATTTGTGTATTGGCTACACCAACTACTTGGATTGCTTCATCCGAGAGAGGAAGATTTCTAACATCTGTTGACCTGACAGTTGATCTTGTCGCACCTGTGTCTACCAAAAAAGTAACACTCTCCTCATTTATTTTCCCATCCACAAATGGTCCTGCCTGGTCTATTTCTAGAGTTGCACCAAGTATGCACTCTTCTTCCTCTCTTCGGCACCGTCAATAATCACCCTCAGACTCACTCCCTTCACTCTTTAACAAGTACTGCTGTACTTTGTTAGAACGTCTTGGTTTGTTTACCTGCTCATCATTGTAGAATTCCGAGTCCTGATTGTACTTTTGTACCCCTCTATTCTGCGGCAAGGGCGGTTTTGGCTCCTGACTCTGCTGTCTCACAACTTTCTGTTGTTGCTGTTGATTATTCCCTTCATTCTGGTTCTGCACCTGTTGATTTAAGGATTTACCCTCATTATTCACTAATGGTGGATTAGGACATTCAGATCTCCAATGTCCCAGCTGGCCACAGTTGTGACAAGGGAACTTCTTTTTCGCTTCCTCAAGACTTCCTTTCCCCTTTCCTGCATATCTGGGTCTATTTCCTGCATTATTTCCTGGATTATTCGCCTGTTCCACTAACTGTGCTTCCTGTCTTTCTGCAACTTTCACTTGTGCCCACATTGCTTTCTCTTTCAGCTTTCTTTGTTTTGCTTCAATTTCATCACTGAAGTATTTTGCATGTCTCAAAATCTCATCTACTTTTTTACTTTGCCAATCCACCGTGTGCTCACGAATTCTTTCACCAATTTCAGGTCTTAAACCATGTACAAATCTGTATACAAAATGACTCAAATCCTTGTCACCCAGGTGTTCATCTCCACTGAATTGTTTAAATGCCAGTATCAGCCTCTCGTAAAAAGCATGAACTGATTATTTTGCTTCCTGTTGTGTTCGATCTATCTTAACCCAGTCTGTCTCTTTTGGAGGAACTTTACTCTTCAGGTATACCATCACCTGATCATACTTCCTCATCACTTCTGGATCTGGTGCCCCTGTTCTCGGATCTCTTGGATATTCCTCAGTAGGCCAACTCACAACTATTTTACACTCAGTCCACAAGTCTGCTGGAACAATTATATCAAACAGACTATTCAGGTCAACCCACAGCACTTTTGACAACTTCACAAACCTGTCTACCTGCCTATACCACTCGACGGGCTTTTCTCTTAATCGAGGGAAATCATTCGTAAATGATAATATATCCTGTCTGGTCCATGGAACATGTACATATCCTCCTCCAGGTATTTCTCTCATGGGATAATGCTCCACTGGTTTCTCCTTTTCTCTCACTGGAAATGCTGAATAAGTTGTTCTATCTTCAGATTCCTCTCTTTTCTTATACCACCTATCCTTCCACTTTTCTACATCACCCCATCTTCGCAATAATGCCACCATTTCTTTAATCTGTCCTGTTCTACCAGAAGTATTCAAATTTTCAATGTCTTTCTCTGTGAAATCCATCCTGTAAGTTTTCTGCAAGACCTTTACTTTATCAATATCAACTCCTTGCTCATTTGCTATCGCTCTTAGTCTATCATGTGTATTTCTTGCTCTCCATGTTATGCTCTTGCACATAAACATTAATTCACCATCATGATGACTCTTCAGGATTTCTGTTGGAACTGTTCCCGTCACAAGCTCTTCTAACTCTATACGTAACTTAACCACATCAATAACTTGTGAATCCTTATCCTTTTTCTGAAGAACCTTCATCCAATCATTCAAATCATCAACTGTTATTTCAGCAGTTTTTCTCACTGGAACCACTTTTTTCTGCGGTTCTAAAATTGGCATCCCTGAACAACTGGGTTCACTAACATCCAATAGTTCACTACATGTGTCATGTCTTGTTTGTCTCAGGTCACTTCTTTCTGCTCTTTTATTTGAATCTCCTGAAGGACCAACTGAATTTGTCAGATTATTCCCAACATATGGAATCACCAGTCCATTCTCACCTGCTCTCTGTTTGTCAAACACAGGCATAACTGGACCTATTGTTACAGGCACCGTAACAGCTTCCAGATTCTTTGTTAACTCCCTAATTTTCTCAGTCAGTTCTGTTGTCGTTTTTGCTAATTTTCTGGCATTTTCCTCACTACTTCGATTTTCTCTCTCCCTGAAAGAACTACTACTTCTTGATTCAGGTGTCATTTTTTCTTTCTCAACTGTATCTCTTATCGGAGAAACAACTGGTGTACTCTCATCTGGTTCTGGTCTATATGGAGGTGGTCTCTTGTAAATCATGTCATTTAAGACCTCATCCTCATACTCTCCATATCTTCTCATATCTGACTCAGGAACCCTTTCTACAGAAGGAGCAGAAACTTCAACTGTTCTCATTGGATATAATCCCTCTGTCATACTAGCATCTCGCCATCTTTTCATTCGATCATGATGTGTCTCACGATCATGTCTCCTCCCAAACATGTACCTGTAATACCCTCCAGATCTTTGCTTTTCTCGGTCATGAACTTCCTCTTCCCATTCCACTAAAGCCTCGAACTGTGTAGGTCTTGGCTTCGGGTCTAAGCATAACATCTTTTCCCGTAAATTTCTCAACACGGCCAAATTAAATGAACCATGTTCTGGAAATGCTAGAACACCATCTTCTTTAGTATACCTAACCCAATTCTGCAACCATATACAGGTATGTAATCCATATTTCGCAACCATGAAGGATGCAGGTGTTTTCGCTGGAGGTAGCAACTCACCCTCTCTCGTTTTAACCTCTTTATCCTTACTAAACCACTTCTTAACTTTTCCAAAGAAGGTTTTCTTCTTTTTCTCTTCTTGGTAATACATTTTAGCGCTTACTAAAACTCTCTACTCTTTCCGTATTATAAATATACAATACGAGTTTCTCAACCAATTGCAGCGCGAATCACACTAACGCACCAATCCTGGAGCGTCTACGTCACTAAACAGCTCTTCCAATCCCTGCGCGACTCACACTAACGCACCAATCCTAGCGCGAACCCTTTTCTGATCCACTATCCAATCAGAGCGCGGACCTTCTGACGTCAACAGTCGCTGCAGTCTCTGTCTCCTGTCTCTGTCACTCGTCTACCCCTCCTTTACAAAAAACTCTTAGTAGACTTCGTGTCAAAAATTTCTACAAAATCTATTAGTTACAACATAAAAACATCTCCATTGTCTGCTTCGCTAACCACAGAATAGTAAAAGAGAGTCTATTTTTCAAGAGTCAACAAGCTTTCATACATCTCATAACTGTTTCCTCTAGGACTTATCCAAAGAGTCTTACAATCAATAAATGTATATACATTCACGCACATTCATGCAAGAAAAATATAGTACATGCACACAGAATCCTGCTTCCCGAGAACAGCGTACAATCTGTCCTATTACAGAATTATAACATACAACAACTAAGCAGCTTACCTCTGCCCAGTTCCTCAAACAAGCTCAGAGAATACCTATTACTCCTCCCGCAATAAGCTTTAACGGCAATCCTTACGGATCCCTGGGACTTAAGACCAGAGTTTCACAGATAACCTTCACTACGATACACACTCCTTATATACCAGAAATATCTAATAGTAACATACGACGATGTCACTGATTCCGAACCCAGACAATGTGAACGCGCAACTTCAATTGTCACACGTAATTCCTTACAATCCCGTCTTTCCTGAGAGCAGCATATACTTCCCTCTGCCCTACTACGGAACTGCTACAACAGCTTCCAAATTCCAGAAGCACTACATATAACTCAACATGACGACTCCAACATATAGTATTAGTACATATACCAATATCATCAAAAATAAATCAATAATCAATAAGCTAATATACAAGCAATCTTATCTTATCAGATCAAGACAACCATCTATAACCATCCTCTGCTACCAGAGAAATTGACAGAGATCAGGGTACCTAAAATAAACCCACTTCCACAGATAGAGTAATTTCACAGTTACACACACATACATTCATCATACGCTAGGGCCCATTTCACTAACATACGCTCAAATACTCTACCAGCATAAGACCTGTGGGAAGAAAACCCTGCATCTATATCTAGGACGATAGGACCTGATTATAGTGGTTATCCTTGAACATACTCTATACAATCTATACAACAATGATCAAAATGTACACAATAATTGACAAGAAAGAATATTCAACACCATGTTTAAAAGTTATATTGCTTTATCTAAAATTAGTCAAAGTAAATCAGAATAAATCATTTCTCATAGTTACCTATTCTAACTAAGTGTCAGAACGGGTCAGGACCAGTCTCTCGGTAAAGTCTCTCAAGACAAAGTCCTCAGCATCGATCCTCAGCAACGCAAGTTCACGCGGCAAAGGTAAAATGGCAAGTGGCAAAACCCTCCCTAAGCTAACAATTCTTATAATGAAAAATACAATGGAAACACACATAAAGTTGGCAGGATAAACTGTATCACTGAGCAGAACGAAAAGGAAGAGATGTAACATTGCTACATCTGAAAATCTTCGCTCAGGAAAAGTCACAAGACGTGAACTACGGAACAGGAACCAAGAAACTATCAAAGTATCCAACTTGTACAACTTCCCTCGGCAGCCAGGCCACAGTTCATTGTTTATTTCTGAAGCTCCTTTGTTTGCCAAGGATGTTCCATTTCTTTTGGAGATCCTCCAAACTGCTGATGTCCTCATGGAAAAATACAACAAGGACCACGGTCAGTTGTCTTCGACCTTTTTCCAGCAGGGGTCTCTCTTGCCACATCACAGAATATGCCACAGCCAGGCTTCGAAATACTGTCAGCTCGGCTAAGGCCTTCATAGGCCACAATAGACCATCTTAATTAAAGAGACAAAATAAACGTTACTACAGCATAATGATTAAACAGTGTTAACCCCACTAATACCCTTATGTGTATGTATTTATCTAGCTTTGCGACATAAAAAGCATTAATTCAGACAGCGTTTTGTGCTCAAAATAAATAGCACACAGCAACGTTTAAACATGAAAACTTGCACGTTATTATTAGGACAGAAACAGCACAAATAAGCTAACCCTCGTGTAACTTTCTCTTATGTTAGGACAAACGGGTTGATTACTAAAACACACTTGCACAAAGACAAATAGTTAATTGTTAATTATTAATAAATTAATAAAACACATAGACATGCCAGAGCTTCAAAAGCCCTAGAATTTTCTAAAAGAAAACTCTGCTCCAGCACTTCCATAACTTCTGAAACCTTGCACACTGCCTATGCTGCACTCAGCACACCCTCATCATTCCTCAGACATGATCCATCCACAAACAGCACATGATCACTCTCGGGCAATGGAAGATCTCTTATGTCTGGTCTCGGTTTTGTACAGTAATCAAGCACATCCAAACAATTGTGATCATCTTCTGTCTTTACACCCACATTTTCAATATCTGGCAACAATGTTGCTGGATTCACATTCACACATCTCTCAAGAGTCACATTTGATGCTCCTAGAATGACTTTCTCATATTTAGTCAGCCGACTATGTGACATGTACTGAGTTCTGCTTCTTGTCAAAAGAATTGCCACATTATGAGGTACGAATACCCTTACAGGATATCCCATTATGATTCCCTCACTCTGTTCCAGGCTTCTGCATGTTGCAGCTACGGATTTCAAACAACCTGGCAAACCTACAGCTACAGGGTCAAGTGTTGATGAGAAGTACGCAATAGGCCTCCTCAGCTGTCCATGCTTCTGGATTAACACTGAACGTGCACATCCATTTCTCTCACTGCAGTACAACTCAAACTCTTTTTCATAGTCTGGCATACCCAAAGCAGGGGCTTCACCCATTCTGCTTTTCAGTTCCTCAAATGCTGCCATTTGCTCTCCATCTAGTTCCAATGGGTCTTTCACCTCACTCTTTGTCAGCTTAATCAGTGGTCTTGCTATCAGGGAAAAGTTACTAATCCCCTGACGACAATAACCCACCATCCCCAGAAACATTCTCACTTCCCTCTGGGTCCTTGGGGCCTTCATTCCCCTGATGATTTTGATCCTGTCATCAGTCACCTTTCTCAGACCCTTTTCAATATTGTGTCCAAGATAATGCACCTCTTTTTTGCAAAATTGCAATTTGGCTGGAGATACTTTTAACCCTCCATCTGCCAGATGATTCAGTAAAGCTATGGTATCTACTTCACAAGCTTCACGTGTCTTTGATGCCACAAGTATGTCATCAATATACTGCACTAGTACTGAGTTTTCAGGCATGATCAAACTTTCCAATGATTTTTTCAACAACTGATTGAATATCGAAGGACTCTCTGTATACCCCTGTGGGATACGACACCATGCCAAAATACGCTGGCCAAATCTAAATGCAAAAATCGGCTGGCTGTCATGATGCAATGGAATTGAAAAGAAAGCATGACACAAATCAATCACTGTGTACCACTCAGCATCATGTGGAATCTGATACAAAATCACTGACGGATTTGGCACAATGGGACAACATGCCACCAGAATTTTGTTAACCTTTCTCAAATCTTGTACAATCCTGAACTTCCCATTCGGCTTCTTTAGCCCCATGATCGGTGAATTACACGGGCTACTCAGTAGTTCTCTCTAAACTCCCTGCTGAATCATTTTCTCAATAATAGGAGTTATTCCTTCAATTATTTCTGATGTCATTTTGTACTGAGGAATGTTAGGATGTGTAATTCCCTCTTTCACTGAAATTTTCACAGGATCTACATTATTCATCAATCCCACATCCTTTCCAGTAAAATCCCAAACTGTCTTTTTCACTGTGTCTCTCAGCTCTTGAGGCAAATCCTCCGGTTTAAACCTCCTGCCTGGTCTATTTCTAGAGTTGCACCAAGTATGCACTCTTCCTCCTCTCTTCGGCACCGTCAATAGTCACCTTCAGACTCACTCCCTTCATTCTTTAACAAATACTGTTGTATCTGGTTAGAACGCCTGGGTTTGTTTACCTGCTCATCATTGTAGAATCCTGAATCCTGATTGTACTTTTGTGACCCTCTATTCTGCGGCAAGGGCGGTTTTGGCTCTTGGCTCTGCTGTCTCACAACCTTCTGTTGTTGCTGCTGTTGATTACTCCCCTCGTTCTGCACCTGTTGATTTAAGGTTTTACTCTCATTATTCACTAATGGTGGATTGGTACACTCGGACCTCCAATGTCCCAGTTGACCACAGTTGTGACAAGGAAACTTTTTCTTTGCTTCCTCAAGATTCCCTTTTCCTTTCCCTGCATATCTGGGCCTATTCCCTGGATTATTTGCCTGTTCCACCAACTGTGCTTCTTGTCTTTCCGCAACCTTCACTTGTGCCCACATTGCCTTTTCTTTCAGCTTTCTTTGTTTTGCTTCAATTTCATCACTGAAGTATTTTGCATGTCTCAGAATCTCATCTATTTTCTTACTCTGCCAGTCCACTGTATGCTCACAAATTCTCTCACTAATCTCAGGTCTCAGGCCATATACAAATCTGTATACAAAATGACTCAAATCCTTGTCACCCAGGTGCTCATCCCCACTGAATTGTTTAAAAGCCAGTATCATCCTCTCATAAAAAGCATGAACTGATTCTTTTGCTTCCTGATGTGTTCGATCTATCTTAACCCAGTCTGTCTCCTTTGGAGGTACTTTACTTTTCAGGTATAAATCACCTGTTCATACTTCCTCATTACCTCTGGATCTGGTGCTCCTGTTCTCTGATCTCTTGGATATTCCTCAGTAGGCCAACTTACAACTATTTTACACTCAGCCCACAAGTCTGCTGGAACAATTATATCAAACAGACTATTCAGGTCAATCCACAGCACTTTTGACAATTTCACAAACCTGTCTACCTGCCTATACCACTCAACAGGCTTTTCTCTCAGTCGAGGGAAATCATTTGTAAATGATAAAATATCCTGTCTGGTCCATGGAACATGTACATATCCTCCTCCAGGTATTTCTCTCATAGGATAAGCATCCACTGTTTTCTCTTTTTCTCTCACAGGAAATGCTGAATAAGTCCTGTCCACTGACTCTTCCCTTTTCTTATACCACCTATCCTTCCACTTTTCTACATCACCCCATTTTCGCAACAGTGCGATTATTTCCTTAATCTGTCCTGTTCTACCAGCACCATTCAGATTCTCAATATCTTTGTCCGAGAAATCCATCCTGTAAGACTTCTGCAACACTTTCACCTTATCAATGTCAACTCCTTGTTCATTCGCTATTGCTCTTAACCTGTCATGTGTATTCTTAGCTCTCCAGGTGATGTTTTTGCACATGAATAACAATTCTCCATCATGATGGTTTTTTAGAATGTCTGTAGGAATTGTCCCTGCAACAAGCTCCTCTAATTCTATGCGTAACCTGGCCACATCAATTGCCTGTGAATCTTTATCCCTCTTTTGAAGGACTCTCATCCAATCATTCAAATCTTCAGCTGTTACTTCAGTAGTTTTTCTTACTGGAACCACTTTTTCTGGCATCCTCTGTGGTTCTAAAATTGGCATCCCTGAACAACCAGTATCACTAGTATCCGGTCTCGAATTAGACTGTACCTCTAATCCTCCACTACAGGTGTCATGTCTGGATTGTCTCAAATCACTACTTTCTGTCCTTTTTCCTGAGT
This sequence comes from Triturus cristatus, assembly GCF_964204655.1. Taxonomy (NCBI): domain Eukaryota; kingdom Metazoa; phylum Chordata; class Amphibia; order Caudata; family Salamandridae; genus Triturus; species Triturus cristatus. Next base: position 1,195,750,362 of record NC_140582.1, on the reverse strand, counting down.
CTCCTGAGGGACCAGCCAAACTTGTCATTTTATTCCCAACATATGGAACCACCAAACCATTTTCACCTGTCCTCTGCTTATCAAAAATAGGCATAACCGGACCTATTGTTACAGGCACCGTAACAGCTTCTAGATTCTTTGTCAGTTCTCTAATCTTTTCAGTCAGTTCAGATGTAGTTCTGGCTAATTCTCTCGTATTCTCGTCACTACACCGATTCTCTCTCTCTTTTTCCCTGAAAGGATTACCACTCCTTAACTCAGGTGTCACAACTTCTGTCTCAATGATACGCAATGTATCTCTTATCAGAGAAACAACTGGTGTGCTTTCTTCTGGTTCTGGTCTATATGGAGGTGGTCTCTTGTAAATCATGTCATTCAAGACCTCATCCTCATACTCATTAACTCCATATCTTTTCACTTCTGCCTCAGGAACCCTTTCCGTACCCTTCCTTTCTTCCTCAACAGTCCTCATAGGATATAATCCCTCTGACATACTAGCATCTCGCCATCTCCTCATTCGATCATGATGAGTTTCACGATCATATTTCCTCCCAAACATGTACCTATAGTTGCCTCCAGACCTCTGTTTTTCTCGCTCATGTACTTCATCTTCCCATTCCACCAATGCCTCAAACTGTGTCGGCCTTGGTCTTGGGTCAAGACACAACATCTTTTCCCGTAAATTTCTCAACACGGCCATATTAAATGAACCATGTTCCGGGAAAGCCATAACACCATCCTCTCTAGTGTACCTAACCCAATTGTCCAACCATATACAGGTATGATACACATATTTCGCAGCCATGAAGGATGCAGGCGTTTTCGTTGGAGGTAACAATTCACCTTCTCTTGTTTTAATGTCCTTATCCTTGTCGAACCATCTTTTTAATTTACCGAATAAGGATTTCTTCTTTTTCTCCTCTTGGTAATACATTTTAGCGTTTACCAAATCTTTTTAATCCCTTCCGTAATACAACTGTACAGTACGATATTTCATCCAATAACAGCGCGACTCACACCAACGCACCAATCCCAGCGCGAGCACTGTTCTGATCCACTACCCAATCAGAGCGCGGTCTCTATGACGTCAGCAGCCGCTGACTGCAGTTTCTGCTCTGTCTCCTGTCACTCGTCTACCCCTCCTTTACAAAACTTCTCGGTAGACTTTGTGTCAAATTCTACAAAATCTATTAGTTACAACATATAAACATCTCCATTGTCTGCTTCGCTAACCACAGAATAGTAAAGAAAATCTATTTCACAAGAATCCCGTCTTTCCCTGAAACAGCACTTACTTCTGCTCCACTACGGAATTAATACTCTCGTTGACACAGTAGCACATCCCTCTACTCTGCCCTTCTAACATGCATTCATTAACTGTTTCCTCTAGGACTTCTCCAAAGAGTTTTACAATCAACTAAATGCTCATACATTCACGCACATTCATACAAGAAAAATGTAGTACATACGCACAGAATTCTGTTTTTTCGAGAACAGCGAACAGTCTGGCCTACCACAGAATTATAACACACGTTAACCAAGCAGTGTATACCTCTGCCCAGTCCTTCAAACAAGCTCAGAGAATACCTATTACTTCTCCAGCGATAAGCTTTAACGGCGAACCTTACGGATCCCTGGGACTTAAGACCAGAGTTTCACAGATAACCTTCGCTACCATACGCACTCCTTTTATGCTGAAAATATATCCCTAATAGTAACACACAACAATGTCACTGATTCTGAACCCAGACAATGTGACGTGCAACTTCAATTGTCACACGTTTCTCCTGCATACATACAGGACCAACAATCCCGTTTTTCCCAAGAGCAGTATATACTTCCCTCTGCCCTACTACGGAACTGCTACCAGCTCCCAAGTTCCAGAAGCACTACATAGAACTCAACATGACGACTTCAACATATAGTATTAGTACATATACCAACATCAATCAATAATCAATAAATCAAAAAGCCAATATACAAGCAATCTAATCAGATCAAGACAATCATCAAAACCATCAAATTCTGCTACCAGGAAATTGGTGCAGATCAGGGCATACAAATTCTCCCTACTTCCACGGATAGAGTAATTTCACAGATACACGCACATGCACTCATCACACACTTGGGCCCATTTCACTAACATACGCTCGATTACTCTATCAGCATTGAACCTGCGGAGAGAAAACTCCTAAACACCCTGTATCTACAGTGAGGCCAATAGGATCAGTTTGATACTGTCCTGAGTCATGATCTAAACAACAATAATCAAATAGAGTACTCAATAAACAACAAGAAATAGCCACCAACACTGTATTTAAAATAATGGTACTTTATCTAAAATTAGTTCAAATGGAAGTCAATCAAAGCAAAATCATTATTCTCATAATTACCTATTCTAGCTAAATGTCAAAAATGGGTCAGGACAGGTCTCTCAGTAGAAGTCTCCCGAGTCGCCATCCTCACAGCATCGATCCTCACCAACGCAGGTTTGGGAAGAAGTGGCCTTAGACCCTCTCTAGGCTATCAATACTTATAGGAAATCTTACAAATTAAAGAAACATAAAATGTTCTGAATATCCGTTGAACCGCTGAGCAGAGCGAGCAGGAAAGTGAAGTACTGGGTATTTTAGACCCAGCGGTGCAGGGGCACACACCCTATGACTTCTGGGTTCACCCTGTTCCGGACCTACAGAAACACAGAGTCTTCTGGGTGAAGTCAAAGAATCGTTTATTGGCTGCAGACCAATGACAGGTATCCTAGAAGTACAACAGCGTGTATGTTCTCAGGAGACTGCTGAAAATCATAGGAACGGACTTCATCTTAAATACAAAATATCATGCTCCAGGCACACATTCCTTGGTTTACGATATGGCCATATAAAGGTATACATTACAAACGAAAAAGCAGAGTCATGATGACCATCCCACATTCCAGTTCGGCCAGCCCACAATGATTTACACAGTAAGATTCAGATCCCACGTTTGATGTAAAGAGACCCCCCAATAAACATGAGCATCTCCTGTTTTGGGAAACAAGTCATAAAGCAGGAACAAGCAGGTGTGGAAGAGATTAGCCGGGGGACTGTGTAGAATGAAAGGGTTTTATGACGGGTCAAGCCCTGATGCTAATCACAGGTGGACGGAGGAAGGGGAGCTCGTGAGACCGGTTTGACCCGGGGGCAGCAGAGCCAGCTGCCCAGGTCACAGAGAAGTCAGAGGGAAAGCCCATGTACTGTGAGGCCCGTATTTACTCCATTATAGCCTATGTGAGGGCAATGACAAGATGGCCACTGCTTCCAAAATGGAACCCGCGTAGTGAAGCTGAATAACGTGTAAACAGTGCATTTATAGCTAGAACGGTATATAAAGCACTCGTACATGCCGCATTTACCATTTGCGGTTCGCTAATACCAAGATAGACAGGGGTAGGGCCCTGTCCCCTACGCGGTCCCGAATATTAAAGTACGACAGACCCTCCTTTTGCCCTTACATAGGCAATCACTATACTCATCTTAATCCGAGTCTAGGTCAATGTCCGCAAAGTCATGGAGATGTTGCTGTAGCATCATCCTGTTACTTAGCTCGTCCCTCGATACAGGTTTCCTTACACATAAGGTAGTACAGAGACCACATATCGCGGGAGCACACTGTATACACAGGCAGAACAGGAAAAGAATGGCTAAGATCATTCCAATGACCATCAGAACTTTCCAACCCCAGGCAGATATCAATTCCCAGAACCACCCCACCAGTGACCAATCTCCCTTATCCACGTGTATGGCTTCAGATATTTTATGGAGTTTGGAGATGGCTTGATACACTGTTGGAGCATTATCTGGTATGAAAATGCAGCAACTGGATTGGATGACCTTGCATACCCCACCGCGATCTGCAAGAATAACGTCTAGAACCATGCGGTTCTGCAGAGTCATAAGGCGATCCGCTTGGAGCTCAGCTGTCAGATTACTAAGGGCACCAGCCGTTACATTGACAGTGGATTCAACCACACGTGTCAGTTGTCTCAGGTTCCTACTATTGACCATAGGTCCCCAAAACGGCAGGAAACCCAAGAAGAAGTCTCCTGCTTCCTGACCGGCAGTATCCTCCTTACTAATCACACCTCTCACAACTCTGGTCTTGTGATAGTCAGAGGCAGCAGTAAATGTCGGCGGTAGCAAGTTCGCAATATAACATGTGCCCGAGAAATCAGGGGGCAGCCATGTATATGCTCGGTCATGACAGATGAAATATGTGCCCTTAGCAGCCAAAAACGCAGGGGAAAACTGTGAAGGGAAAGTGTACGTTTCAGTACAGTCACTTCTTCCCAGTTGAGCTCTAGGATTCTGACCATTACCCTGTAAGCAGAACCGACCCATGTGGGGTACGACCCAGATTGGAGATGAGATTTTTCGCTGTCTTTCACCCAGACTAATACTATACCCCGTCGCGTTCCATCCTACATAAGGTCTCAACTCTTCTTTGGGAATAGAGGAGTATGCATCGATATCCCTACTCATATCGGCAACTCCTCTCATCAAAGCCTTATTATTGGTGATAGGTCTGATGGAACGCGGTTGGCGAGGGGAGTATGTATCTAGAGCATAGAGAAACATGGTTTGGAATGCCCATGACGATCCATTGTAACTGTACGGCAGCACCAGGTAGGGAATACCCTTGTTAATGGTATGTGGCATTAACCCACACACCCAGCAATTGGTCGTATTCATTACCAGTTGGTGCTGGTGCAAGAGCTGGATAAACGAGTTATTTACAAACTCTGATCGTCTGGTCTGTTCGTGCTCAGGCAAAGGGTGAAAAGAGTGAGAGGAGGCAGTAGAAAGAGGTATAGGCTGTTCAGTGGGTGCAATGGGCTTTTGAGCGGAGAAAAACACAAATCCTACAATAAACAGTATGATACTACACAGTGTAAAAAGGCATAAAAAGACAAAACATTTACTTTTTACAATTCTACACATCCTTGCGTTAAAGTTCATTTCCTCAATTGGTCTCTCCATCTTAAAAAACTCCATCCTCTACTCGGGCCGCTCGCGGTGGATGAGTTTCTTCTGCTAAGGAGTACGCCTGTCAGTCCAGGGAAACGCCCTAGACCAACCAGAACCGTTGACCTAGCGTCTTCGGCCTGTACCCCAAAGTCTTGGCACCGCGACCCTGCGGCAGAACCCGGATGGTGGTTCGAAAAACAAAAATCAAGAAAGTCCTTCAGATGGGAGAGCAAAAATGTCAAAAGGGAAATAATGAGGAAATCTTTATTTGTCCATGGGCCTAGGTCTCAAATTATAGCGGAGACGGCCAGGTGCTGTTTGGTCTTGAAACAAAAGTTCAGGCTCAGTGGTGTCCAGTCGACTTGATGGTGGCACAGCTTCCTGCAGAATATTGTCACTCTCTTGGTCTGAAACTGTGCCTCTTAAGCGTGCGTCACTGAATGGTACAAAGCGAGGTACAATGTCTGTCTCTGAGTCGGCGATACCCTCCTTGACCCACTGGTCATATGGCAGAGGCAAGGGGACTACCTTGCAGTGGGTACCATGAATCCAGTGCTTCTTCCCTTTCACTCGCACTGCTGATCTTGTCGAAAGAAGAACAAGATGAGGGCCGATCCAGCGAGGCTCGTCGTTGCTCTTACGCTGAAAATTTCGGACTAGCACCCACGTACCAGGGTTGATAGGGTGTCCAGGAGGTTCAGAGGCTTGGGGGAGAGTATCATGTACCTGTTGGTGCAAAACACGCAGTTTAACAGTCAAATCATACAGGTAATCGAACAGTACTGGATGTTCTATTTCGCTAAATTTCGCCGGTCTTGGCACGCCCCATACATTAGCCGGGCGGCCAAAGACGACCTCATAAGGGCTAAGTCCCACTCGTGAGTGTATGGTCATTCTGGTGGACAGGAGTGCTAAAGGCAGAGCGTCAGGCCATTTAAGACCGGTGCTCGCCTGGATTTTGGCCTGCTTGAGCTTCAAGGCTCCATTGTAGCGTTCTACTAATCCAGCTGATTGGGGGTGATTTGCAGCGTGGAACTTCTGCTTTATCCCTAGCCCTTCACATACATTCTTCATCACTTTACCCACAAACTCACTTCCGTTATCACACCACACCATTCTTGGCATCCCAAACCTAGGGAAAAACTCCTTCACAAGGGCTTTGGCGGTGGATAGGGCAGTGTTATCTTTCAGAGGATAAGCCTCAATCCATTTTGAGAAAGCACAAACAACCACCAATACATATTTCAGGTTGTTGCATCTTTCCATGTGAATAAAGTCCAGCTGCAAAACTTCAAATGGACATGATGGGGGTGCAAAGTGACTAGCCGGAGTTGGGGTTCCCCTACCAGGGTTGTACTTCAAGCATACTATGCAATTCTTGACCACATTCTCTGCACACTTGGGAATCCCAGCATTCTGCCATACTGGAGCCAACAACTTGCATATACCTTTCGTACTGATATGTGCCATTCCATGTGCCATAGTAACCACTGGAAGCACATATGCATCAGGCAACAACCATCGCCTATGTTCTGTCAGATCAATCCAACAACCATTCTTATCCAACTTACCCATACTTTCTCTCCACTTGCTTAACTCTTCCTCTGTGGCTTCAGCTTGAAGCAACTTCACACTCTCTATTGTGTTCTCACACATTCCCACATCATTAACCCATCTTGCGGGACCTGCAACATACATTCTAGTCTTCACATTCTGTGCTGTTTCTTTCGCGGTCTCATCAGCAAACGCATTCCCACGTCCAACATCATCTGTGACTTTCCTGTGCGCACTGCATTTCATGATCGCAACTTGCAACGGTAGGGTCAGTGACTCAAGGAGATCATTCACCAACTTGCCATTCTGAATTTTAGCTCCATGTGACGTCAGGAACCCACGCTCTTTCCACAGTCGCCCAAAATTATGAGCCACGCCAAAGGCGTACTGGCTATCTGTGTATATATTCACTCTCATTCCTTCAGACAACACACATGCTCTCGTGAGGGCGATTAATTCTGCTGCTTGGGCCGAATTATGTGGCACTCGTGCAGTTTCCACGACCGTGTGCAAAGTCGTGATAGCATAGGCAGCAGTCGTGTCACCATTAGGGAGCTTAAAACATGACCCATCTACCCATAAAGTGCCATCACACTCAGTCAGGGGAGTATCTTTTAGATCTACTCTCCCTTTCGTCTCTTCTTCTGTTCTGAACAGACAGTCATGTTGCTCAATCTCATCTGAGTCTGCTGGAATTGGCAACAATGTAGCTGGTTTCAGCGTATTGCATCTCTTTATGTGTATGTGATTAGCTAACAGTGTAAGTTCGTAGCCCGATAATCGTGCACTAGTCAAGTGTTGTGTCTTAGTTCTATTTAATAATGTGTCTACAGCGTGTGGAACCATAACAATCAATGTGTTGTCCATTACCAAACCAGCAGATTGTCGGATAGACATCGCTGCAGCAGCTGTCGCTCTCAGACAGCTTGGCAATGCCCTCGCTACAGGGTCCAAGGTAGATGAAAAATATGCGCATGGGCGCGGTCTGTCGCCAAAAGGCTGTGTTAACACTGACAACGCACATCCATCTTTCTCGTGAACATACAATGTAAAAGGCTTACTGTAGTCGGGAGTACCCAACACAGGTGCTGAACATAATGCATTACGCAATTCCACAAAACTTTTCTGGCACTCTTCAGACCATGGGATAGGATTCGGTGTGTCTTTGCATGTTAAGGCTAACAAAGGTTTTGCTAATAAAGAAAAACTAGGGATCCAATGCCTACAGTATGAAGTGATGCCCAAGAAAGCACGTACTTCTCTCTGTGTTTTTGGCACACTCAACTGTGCAATGGCTTGAATTCTTTCTGGGGTCAGTTTCCTTCCCTCCTTCGATAAGAGATGACCTAAGTAGGTCACTTCTTGTCGACAATATTGCAGCTTAGAGAGAGACACCTTGTGATGGAATGCGGATAAATGGCGCAACAGTGACAATGTGGCTGCTTTACAGATCTTTTCAGTATCCGCAGCGATCAGTAAATCGTCCACGTACTGAATCAGGATAGCGCCACTAGGTAAAACAAGTGCATCAAGCTGCGCTTTCAAAGCCTGACTATATATGGATGGACTCTCACAGTAGCCCTGGGGAGCGCGTTTGAAGCGGAAGCTTCGGCCTCCCAGACTAAAACCAAAAATATCTCTGCTCTCTTCTGCAATTGGGATACTAAAGAAAGCATTCTTTAAATCGATCACTGAAAACCATGCAGCAGAGGCTGGAATCATCGTTAACAAGGCAGTTATATCGGGGACAACCGGAAACTGTGGCACAACAATCTTATTAACCTCTCTGAGATCAATCACAAATCTGTAAACAGGTGGCTGTGAAGGATCCGTTCGTTTTAAGACAGGTAAAATCGGACTATTGCAAACGTTGCCTCTTGTCTCTTCAATCACACCCTTATGAATCAAGTCGCTGACAATGTCTAACAATGCTTTCTGCCCTTCATTAGAGATCTTGTACTGGGGAATACGTGGCAGTCTGACATTAGTCTTTAGAGTCACCACATATGGCGGTATCTCCAAGAGGCCCACATCATTGGGACCAGTAGCCCAAAGGGCATCCGGAAGGGATGACAATTCAGGTGGCATCGTGTTTTTAGACAAATACATTGGGGAAATCACCTTCTTGCCTAATGTAAGTTGTACTCCTGAAGGAGAACAATACAGTGTAGCATGCAATCTTTTCAACAAATCTAATCCTAGCAAATTCTCACCACAACCTGTTGTCAGAATCAGGGGTGCTTTCAGCTCGCAAGGTCCAACAGAAAGTGACATGGGACTAGAAATCGGGTTCCTAACCGGGGCGCCAGAAAAACCTACTGAAACATTTATATCGCCAGACAAAGGTGCGCCAGGGAGTTTTGAATGCATGATTGAACTCTTTGCAGCACCAGTGTCTAGCAGAAAAGGCTCCGTTACATTTGCTGTAGTCACCTCAACATACGGTCCACTCTGATCCACTGGCACTGAAACAACTCCCTCTCTTTGTCTACGGCTGTCCTAGTAATCAATATTCTCTGCATCACCGTCCTCTGCATAATAATCATTATTATAATACTGTGCCGTATTACTAGTCGCGTTAGCTTGCTGATCAAAGCTATTAATGGTACTTTGAGGCGGCAGAGGACGCGCGTTCTGGGGAACACTTCCACGCTCTCGGCCTCTAGGAGCTTGCTGACCACCCCTACCTCTTGTGCCATACGCATTACCGTTCCGCTGCATTAATTTAGGGCAACTGTATTTAAAATGACCTTCCTCTTTACAGTATGAACATTGGTTGGGACCTACAGGGACACGTGGTTGATAATACCCACTCATTTGCTGATTGTTCTGAAACTGTTGGGGTTGGTGATAGACACCTTGGGGTTGTCTATAATTATTCTGACCTCCACGTGGCGGATAGGCCTGCTGTAAAAGGACCTTTGTCTTTAGTTCCTTCGTTTTCTTCTCTGTTCTATCTTTCTCGTCTTTATCTCTGTTTTCATAATACTGTGCAGTAGCCAGTATCTGTGCTGAAGAAGAAACAGCCCAAGAACTTTCTGAATCTTTTAACTTTTTACACAGGTCAGGAAGTAAATTCTGCACAAACTTATCCACAAACAGCCGTTGGCCACCCTCAGTACTCATATCTTGCCCACTGTGATCAATAAATGTTTCTTCAAACCTAGTAAAGAAGTCCGACACTGTCTCATCTTTCTTCTGCTTGCATGCGGATAACTTGTCCCAATTTACGCGCATCGCAGGCATTATTGTCTTCATATACGTGATGATTCTACCAGGCAATTCAGCTACTAAAGGTTCTGGTTTCGCACCACCAGTTTGTCTAGCATCAGCAGCAACAATGTTAGCCCATGTATCCCCTAGTTCTGCATTGTGATCTACATTACGAATTGATCCCCATAGAGGCTGTGGAACAACATTACCAAACAACATGTCTATGTCGGCCAGATTCATAATGCATGACCCTGCCGTCTGTGACAACTCTTTATAATAACCTGCTGGGTTTTTACGGGGATCAGGCAAGGACTGCTTAAGCGCTAACACCTCAGAGCGCTTCCATGGAACATGCACCCAAACACGCTGGAAATGCGCTGCCACAGCGGGGTTACCACCGACAGCTGCAACCGCTTCCTTCCATACCGGGGGAACTTCTCTCATAGGGTATTGTCGCGCTTTTGCCTTTTTTCCCACAAGGACCTCTTGTTCAAACAATGATTGTTGGCAATCATCATTCCTTAAGGACAATACAACCGCAACTGCTTTATCTACTTCGCGGTCCACAATTATACCAGTTCCAAAATCGAACCTCACTCTACACAACTCCTGCGGGTTTGGATTTCTACCACTATCCTCCAATTCTTCACAGAGAATTTCGCACATTTTCTCAAACACATATCTCTGTTTCGGGGCATCCCATTGATGGAAAGTGTTGACAACTGATTCCACATCATACAGTGAAGGAAAAACGATCCATCTACGCGCCATGTGATCTATTACCTTTTTCTCATCGGGGTTAGGCAATTGGCTGCGCAACTGCTTACGCTGTAAACCAGGAGTCGCACCAGATGACCCAAAGAGAGGAGACATTAATGTAGTAACCACATTAGCTAAGCGCTGTCGCGCTGAAGGAGAAGCTGAGGCGAGAACAGGGGGAAAAACAGAGGGAAGAAAAGAGGATGTAGAGACAGATACTGGAGTGGTGGAAGGAAGAGTGTTAGGGGAGGCAGTTACTGGATTAGGCAAAGTCGCAGGAAGTGCGGGGGCAGTTGGAAGCACAACTGGAGGCGCTTGAGAGGGCTGCGCTACAGGGATAAGAACTGGCTGCAAAGCAACTGGCGGTTGCGGCAAGGCTTGCAGTACATGCACTGGAGGCGGCATATTTACAAGCTGGGGAGGCGCCGTGGCAGTTTGAGCATACGGGGGTGGCGAACTCAACAAATGTGACATCAGGGGATCTTTCTCCTTTTCTTCGGACTCATTCTGCTTAGAATGTGGCAAAGCTGGGTAACATTTGTCAATCCCTAACTTACGCTGCCTGTGCAATTGCCGTAAATTTCTCAAGACGGCCATATTAAATGAACCATGTTCCGGGAAAGCCATAACACCATCCTCTCTAGTGTACCTAACCCAATTGTCCAACCATATACAGGTATGATACACATATTTCGCAGCCATGAAGGATGCAGGCGTTTTCGTTGGAGGTAACAATTCACCTTCTCTTGTTTTAATGTCCTTATCCTTGTCGAACCATCTTTTTAATTTACCGAATAAGGATTTCTTCTTTTTCTCCTCTTGGTAATACATTTTAGCGTTTACCAAATCTTTTTAATCCCTTCCGTAATACAACTGTACAGTACGATATTTCATCCAATAACAGCGCGACTCACACCAACGCACCAATCCTGGAGCGCCTACGTCACCCTGTACCCCTTCCAATCCTTGCGCGGCTCACACCAACGTACCAATCCCAGCGCGAGCACTGTTCTGATCCACTACCCAATCAGAGCGCGGTCTCTATGACGTCAGCAGCCGCTGACTGCAGTTTCTGCTCTGTCTCCTGTCACTCGTCTACCCCTCCTTTACAAAACTTCTCAGTAGACTTCGTGTCAAATTCTACAAAATCTATTAGTTACAACATATAAACATCTCCATTGTCTGCTTCGCTAACCACAGAATAGTAAAGAAAATCTATTTCACAAGAATCCCGTCTTTCCCTGAAACAGCACTTACTTCTGCTCCACTACGGAATTAATACTCTCGTTGACACAGTAGCACATCCCTCTACTCTGCCCTTCTAACATGCATTCATTAACTGTTTCCTCTAGGACTTCTCCAAAGAGTTTTACAATCAACTAAATGCTCATACATTCACGCACATTCATACAAGAAAAATGTAGTACATACGCACAGAATTCTGTTTTTTCGAGAACAGCGAACAGTCTGGCCTACCACAGAATTATAACACACGTTAACCAAGCAGTGTATACCTCTGCCCAGTCCTTCAAACAAGCTCAGAGAATACCTATTACTTCTCCAGCGATAAGCTTTAACGGCGAACCTTACGGATCCCTGGGACTTAAGACCAGAGTTTCACAGATAACCTTCGCTACCATACGCACTCCTTTTATGCCGAAAATATATCCCTAATAGTAACACACAACATTGTCACTGATTCCGAACCCAGACAATGTGACGTGCAACTTCAATTGTCACACGTTTCTCCTGCATACATACAGGACCAACAATCCCGTTTTTCCCAAGAGCAGTATATACTTCCCTCTGCCCTACTACGGAACTGCTACCAGCTCCCAAGTTCCAGAAGCACTACATAGAACTCAACATGACGACTTCAACATATAGTATTAGTACATATACCAACATCAATCAATAATCAATAAATCAAAAAGCCAATATACAAGCAATCTAATCAGATCAAGACAATCATCAAAACCATCAAATTCTGCTACCAGGAAATTGGTGCAGATCAGGGCATACAAATTCTCCCTACTTCCACGGATAGAGTAATTTCACAGATACACGCACATGCACTCATCACACACTTGGGCCCATTTCACTAACATACGCTCGATTACTCTATCAGCATTGAACCTGCGGAGAGAAAACTCCTAAACACCCTGTATCTACAGTGAGGCCAATAGGATCAGTTTGATACTGTCCTGAGTCATGATCTAAACAACAATAATCAAATAGAGTACTCAATAAACAACAAGAAATAGCCACCAACACTGTATTTAAAATAATGGTACTTTATCTAAAATTAGTTCAAATGGAAGTCAATCAAAGCAAAATCATTATTCTCATAATTACCTATTCTAGCTAAATGTCAAAAATGGGTCAGGACAGGTCTCTCAGTAGAAGTCTCCCGAGTCGCCATCCTCACAGCATCGATCCTCACCAACGCAGGTTTGGGAAGAAGTGGCCTTAGACCCTCTCTAGGCTATCAATACTTATAGGAAATCTTACAAATTAAAGAAACATAAAATGTTCTGAATATCCGTTGAACCGCTGAGCAGAGCGAGCAGGAAAGTGAAGTACTGGGTATTTTAGACCCAGCGGTGCAGGGGCACACACCCTATGACTTCTGGGTTCACTCTGTTCCGGACCTACAGAAACACAGAGTCTTCTGGGTGAAGTCAAAGAATCGTTTATTGGCTGCAGACCAATGACAGGTATCCTAGAAGTACAACAGCGTGTATGTTCTCAGGAGACTGCTGAAAATCATAGGAACGGACTTCATCTTAAATACAAAATATCATGCTCCAGGCACACATTCCTTGGTTTACGATATGGCCATATAAAGGTATACATTACAAACGAAAAAGCAGAGTCATGATGACCATCCCACATTCCAGTTCGGCCAGCCCACAATGATTTACACAGTAAGATTCAGATCCCACGTTTGATGTAAAGAGACCCCCCAATAAACATGAGCATCTCCTGTTTTGGGAAACAAGTCATAAAGCAGGAACAAGCAGGTGTGGAAGAGATTAGCCGGGGGACTGTGTAGAATGAAAGGGTTTTATGACGGGTCAAGCCCTGATGCTAATCACAGGTGGACGGAGGAAGGGGAGCTCGTGAGACCGGTTTGACCCGGGGGCAGCAGAGCCAGCTGCCCAGGTCACAGAGAAGTCAGAGGGAAAGCCCATGTACTGTGAGGCCCGTATTTACTCCATTATAGCCTATGTGAGGGCAATGACAAGATGGCCACTGCTTCCAAAATGGAACCCGCGTAGTGAAGCTGAATAACGTGTAAACAGTGCATTTATAGCTAGAACGGTATATAAAGCACTCTTACATGCCGCATTTACCATTTGCGGTTCGCTAATACCAAGATAGACAGGGGTAGGGCCCTGTCCCCTACGCGGTCCCGAATATTAAAGTACGACAGACCCTCCTTTTGCCCTTACATAGGCAATCACTATACTCATCTTAATCCGAGTCTAGGTCAATGTCCGCAAAGTCATGGAGATGTTGCTGTAGCATCATCCTGTTACTTAGCTCGTCCCTCGATACAGGTTTCCTTACACATAAGGTAGTACAGAGACCACATATCGCGGGAGCACACTGTATACACAGGCAGAACAGGAAAAGAATGGCTAAGATCATTCCAATGACCATCAGAACTTTCCAACCCCAGGCAGATATCAATTCCCAGAACCACCCCACCAGTGACCAATCTCCCTTATCCACGTGTATGGCTTCAGATATTTTATGGAGTTTGGAGATGGCTTGATACACTGTTGGAGCATTATCTGGTATGAAAATGCAGCAACTGGATTGGATGACCTTGCATACCCCACCGCGGTCTGCAAGAATAACGTCTAGAACCATGCGGTTCTGCAGAGTCATAAGGCGATCCGCTTGGAGCTCAGCTGTCAGATTACTAAGGGCACCAGCCGTTACATTGACAGTGGATTCAACCACACGTGTCAGTTGTCTCAGGTTCCTACTATTGACCATAGGTCCCCAAAACGGCAGGAAACCCAAGAAGAAGTCTCCTGCTTCCTGACCGGCAGTATCCTCCTTACTAATCACACCTCTCACAACTCTGGTCTTGTGATAGTCAGAGGCAGCAGTAAATGTCGGCGGTAGCAAGTTCGCAATATAACATGTGCCCGAGAAATCAGGGGGCAGCCATGTATATGCTCGGTCATGACAGATGAAATATGTGCCCTTAGCAGCCAAAAACGCAGGGGAAAACTGTGACGGGAAAGTGTACGTTTCAGTACAGTCACTTCTTCCCAGTTGAGCTCTAGGATTCTGACCATTACCCTGTAAGCAGAACCGACCCATGTGGGGTACGACCCAGATTGGAGATGAGATTTTTCGCTGTCTTTCACCCAGACTAATACTATACCCCGTCGCGTTCCATCCTACATAAGGTCTCAACTCTTCTTTGGGAATAGAGGAGTATGCATCGATATCCCTACTCATATCGGCAACTCCTCTCATCAAAGCCTTATTATTGGTGATAGGTCTGATGGAACGCGGTTGGCGAGGGGAGTATGTATCTAGAGCATAGAGAAACATGGTTTGGAATGCCCATGACGATCCATTGTAACTGTACGGCAGCACCAGGTAGGGAATACCCTTGTTAATGGTATGTGGCATTAACCCACACACCCAGCAATTGGTCGTATTCATTACCAGTTGGTGCTGGTGCAAGAGCTGGATAAACGAGTTATTTACAAACTCTGATCGTCTGGTCTGTTCGTGCTCAGGCAAAGGGTGAAAAGAGTGAGAGGAGGCAGTAGAAAGAGGTATAGGCTGTTCAGTGGGTGCAATGGGCTTTTGAGCGGAGAAAAACACAAATCCTACAATAAACAGTATGATACTACACAGTGTAAAAAGGCATAAAAAGACAAAACATTTACTTTTTACAATTCTACACATCCTTGCGTTAAAGTTCATTTCCTCAATTGGTCTCTCCATCTTAAAAAACTCCATCCTCTACTCGGGCCGCTCGCGGTGGATGAGTTTCTTCTGCTAAGGAGTACGCCTGTCAGTCCAGGGAAACGCCCTAGACCAACCAGAACCGTTGACCTAGCGTCTTCGGCCTGTACCCCAAAGTCTTGGCACCGCGACCCTGCGGCAGAACCCGGATGGTGGTTCGAAAAACAAAAATCAAGAAAGTCCTTCAGATGGGAGAGCAAAAATGTCAAAAGGGAAATAATGAGGAAATCTTTATTTGTCCATGGGCCTAGGTCTCAAATTATAGCGGAGACGGCCAGGTGCTGTTTGGTCTTGAAACAAAAGTTCAGGCTCAGTGGTGTCCAGTCGACTTGATGGTGGCACAGCTTCCTGCAGAATATTGTCACTCTCTTGGTCTGAAACTGTGCCTCTTAAGCGTGCGTCACTGAATGGTACAAAGCGAGGTACAATGTCTGTCTCTGAGTCGGCGATACCCTCCTTGACCCACTGGTCATATGGCAGAGGCAAGGGGACTACCTTGCAGTGGGTACCATGAATCCAGTGCTTCTTCCCTTTCACTCGCACTGCTGATCTTGTCGAAAGAAGAACAAGATGAGGGCCGATCCAGCGAGGCTCGTCGTTGCTCTTACGCTGAAAATTTCGGACTAGCACCCACGTACCAGGGTTGATAGGGTGTCCAGGAGGTTCAGAGGCTTGGGGGAGAGTACCATGTACCTGTTGGTGCAAAACACGCAGTTTAACAGTCAAATCATACAGGTAATCGAGCAGTACTGGATGTTCTATTTCGCTAAATTTCGCCGGTCTTGGCACGCCCCATACATTAGCCGGGCGGCCAAAGACGACCTCATAAGGGCTAAGTCCCACTCGTGAGTGTATGGTCATTCTGGTGGACAGGAGTGCTAAAGGCAGAGCGTCAGGCCATTTAAGACCGGTGCTCGCCTGGATTTTGGCCAGCTTGAGCTTTAAGGCTCCATTGTAGCGTTCTACTAATCCAGCTGATTGGGGGTGATTTGCAGCGTGGAACTTCTGCTTTATCCCTAGCCCTTCACATACATTCTTCATCACTTTACCCACAAACTCACTTCCGTTATCACACCACACCATTCTTGGCATCCCAAACCTAGGGAAAAACTCCTTCACAAGGGCTTTGGCGGTGGATAGGGCAGTGTTATCTTTCAGAGGATAAGCCTCAATCCATTTTGAGAAAGCACAAACAACCACCAATACATATTTCAGGTTGTTGCATCTTTCCATGTGAATAAAGTCCAGCTGCAAAACTTCAAATGGACATGATGGGGGTGCAAAGTGACCAGCCGGAGTTGGGGTTCCCCTACCAGAGTTGTACTTCAAGCATACTATGCAATTCTTGACCACATTCTCTGCACACTTGGGAATGCCAGCATTCTGCCATACTGGAGCCAACAACTTGCATATACCTTTCGTACTGATATGTGCCATTCCATGTGCCATAGTAACCACTGGAAGCACATATGCATCAGGCAACAACCATCGCCTATGTTCTGTCAGATCAATCCAACAACCATTCTTATCCAACTTACCCATACTTTCTCTCCACTTGCTTAACTCTTCCTCTGTGGCTTCAGCTTGAAGCAACTTCACACTCTCTATTGTGTTCTCACACATTCCCACATCATTAACCCATCTTGCGGGACCTGCAACATACATTCTAGTCTTCACATTCTGTGCTGTTTCTTTCGCGGTCTCATCAGCAAACGCATTCCCACGTCCAACATCATCTGTGACTTTCCTGTGCGCACTGCATTTCATGATCGCAACTTGCAACGGTAGGGTCAGTGACTCAAGGAGATCATTCACCAACTTGCCATTCTGAATTTTAGCTCCATGTGACGTCAGGAACCCACGCTCTTTCCACAGTCGCCCAAAATTATGAGCCACGCCAAAGGCGTACTGGCTATCTGTGTATATATTCACTCTCATTCCTTCAGACAACACACATGCTCTCGTGAGGGCGATTAATTCTGCTGCTTGGGCCGAATTATGTGGCACTCGTGCAGTTTCCACGACCGTGTGCAAAGTCGTGATAGCATAGGCAGCAGTCGTGTCACCATTAGGGAGCTTAAAACATGACCCATCTACCCATAAAGTGCCATCACACTCAGTCAGGGGAGTATCTTTTAGATCTACTCTCCCTTTCGTCTCTTCTTCTGTTCTGAACAGACAGTCATGTTGCTCAATCTCATCTGAGTCTGCTGGAATTGGCAACAATGTAGCTGGATTCAGCGTATTGCATCTCTTTATGTGTATGTGATGAGCTAACAGTGTAAGTTTGAAGCCCGATAATCGTGCACTAGTCAAGTGTTGTGTCTTAGTTCTATTTAATAATGTGTCTACAGCGTGTGGAACCATAACAATCAATGTGTTGTCCATTACCAAACCAGCAGATTGTCGGATAGACATCGCTGCAGCAGCTGTCGCTCTCAGACAGCTTGGCAATGCCCTCGCTACAGGGTCCAAGGTAGATGAAAAATATGCGCATGGGCGGGGTCTGTCGCCAAAAGGCTGTGTTAACACTGACAACGCACATCCATCTTTCTCGTGAACATACAATGTAAAAGGCTTACTGTAGTCGGGAGTACCCAACACAGGTGCTGAACATAATGCATTACGCAATTCCACAAAACTTTTCTGGCACTCTTCAGACCATGGGATAGGATTCGGTGTGTCTTTGCATGTTAAGGCTAACAAAGGTTTTGCCAATAAAGAAAAACTAGGGATCCAATGCCTACAGTATGAAGTGATGCCCAAGAAAGCACGTACTTCTCTCTGTGTTTTTGGCACACTCAACTGTGCAATGGCTTGAATTCTTTCTGGGGTCAGTTTCCTTCCCTCCTTCGATAAGAGATGACCTAAGTAGGTCACTTCTTGTCGACAATATTGCAGCTTAGAGAGAGACACCTTGTGATGGAATGCGGATAAATGGCGCAACAGTGACAATGTGGCTGCTTTACAGATCTTTTCAGTATCCGCAGCGATCAGTAAATCGTCCACGTACTGAATCAGGATAGCGCCACTAGGTAAAACAAGTGCATCAAGCTGCTCTTTCAAAGCCTGACTATATATGGATGGACTCTCACAGTAGCCCTGGGGAGCGCGTTTGAAGCGGAAGCTTCGGCTTCCCAGACTAAAACCAAAAATATCTCTGCTCTCTTCTGCAATTGGGATACTAAAGAAAGCATTCTTTAAATCGATCACTGAAAACCATGCAGCAGAGGCTGGAATCATCGTTAACAAGGCAGTTATATCGGGGACAACCGGAAACTGTGGCACAACAATCTTATTAACCTCTCTGAGATCAATCACAAATCTGTAAACAGGTGGCTGTGAAGGATCCGTTCGTTTTAAGACAGGTAAAATCGGACTATTGCAAACGTTGCCTCTTGTCTCTTCAATCACACCCTTATGAATCAAGTCGCTGACAATGTCTAACAATGCTTTCTGCCCTTCATTAGAGATCTTGTACTGGGGAATACGTGGCAGTCTGACATTAGTCTTTAGAGTCACCACATATGGCGGTATCTCCAAGAGGCCCACATCATTGGGACCAGTAGCCCAAAGGGCATCCGGAAGGGATGACAATTCAGGTGGCATCGTGTTTTTAGACAAATACATTGGGGAAATCACCTTCTTGCCTAATGTAAGTTGTACTCCTGAAGGAGAACAATACAGTGTAGCATGCAATCTTTTCAACAAATCTAATCCTAGCAAATTCTCACCACAACCTGTTGTCAGAATCAGGGGTGCTTTCAGCTCGCAAGGTCCAACAGAAAGTGACATGGGACTAGAAATCGGGTTCCTAACCGGGGCGCCAGAAAAACCTACTGAAACATTTATATCGCCAGACAAAGGTGCGCCAGGGAGTTTTGAATGCATGATTGAACTCTTTGCAGCACCAGTGTCTAGCAGAAAAGGCTCCGTTACATTTGCTGTAGTCACCTCAACATACGGTCCACTCTGATCCACTGGCACTGAAACAACTCCCTCTCTTTGTCTACGGCTGTCCTAGTAATCAATATTCTCTGCATCACCGTCCTCTGCATAATAATCATTATTATAATACTGTGCCGTATTACTAGTCGCGTTAGCTTGCTGATCAAAGCTATTAATGGTACTTTGAGGCGGCAGAGGACGCGCGTTCTGGGGAACACTTCCACGCTCTCGGCCTCTAGGAGCTTGCTGACCACCCCTACCTCTTGTGCCATACGCATTACCGTTCCGCTGCATTAATTTAGGGCAACTGTATTTAAAATGACCTTCCTCTTTACAGTATGAACATTGGTTGGGACCTACAGGGACACGTGGTTGATAATACCCACTCATTTGCTGATTGTTCTGAAACTGTTGGGGTTGGTGATAGACACCTTGGGGTTGTCTATAATTATTCTGACCTCCACGTGGCGGATAGGCCTGCTGTAAAAGGACCTTTGTCTTTAGTTCCTTCGTTTTCTTCTCTGTTCTATCTTTCTCGTCTTTATCTCTGTTTTCATAATACTGTGCAGTAGCCAGTATCTGTGCTGAAGAAGAAACAGCCCAAGAACTTTCTGAATCTTTTAACTTTTTACACAGGTCAGGAAGTAAATTCTGCACAAACTTATCCACAAACAGCCGTTGGCCACCCTCAGTACTCATATCTTGCCCACTGTGATCAATAAATGTTTCTTCAAACCTAGTAAAGAAGTCCGACACTGTCTCATCTTTCTTCTGCTTGCATGCGGATAACTTGTCCCAATTTACGCGCATCGCAGGCATTATTGTCTTCATATACGTGATGATTCTACCAGGCAATTCAGCTACTAAAGGTTCTGGTTTCGCACCACCAGTTTGTCTAGCATCAGCAGCAACAATGTTAGCCCATGTATCCCCTAGTTCTGCATTGTGATCTACATTACGAATTGATCCCCATAGAGGCTGTGGAACAACATTACCAAACAACATGTCTATGTCGGCCAGATTCATAATGCATGACCCTGCCGTCTGTGACAACTCTTTATAATAACCTGCTGGGTTTTTACGGGGATCAGGCAAGGACTGCTTAAGCGCTAACACCTCAGAGCGCTTCCATGGAACATGCACCCAAACACGCTGGAAATGCGCTGCCACAGCGGGGTTACCACCGACAGCTGCAACCGCTTCCTTCCATACCGGGGGAACTTCTCTCATAGGGTATTGTCGCGCTTTTGCCTTTTTTCCCACAAGGACCTCTTGTTCAAACAATGATTGTTGGCAATCATCATTCCTTAAGGACAATACAACCGCAACTGCTTTATCTACTTCGCGGTCCACAATTATACCAGTTCCAAAATCGAACCTCACTCTACACAACTCCTGCGGGTTTGGATTTCTACCACTATCCTCCAATTCTTCACAGAGAATTTCGCACATTTTCTCAAACACATATCTCTGTTTCGGGGCATCCCATTGATGGAAAGTGTTGACAACTGATTCCACATCATACAGTGAAGGAAAAACGATCCATCTACGCGCCATGTGATCTATTACCTTTTTCTCATCGGGGTTAGGCAATTGGCTGCGCAACTGCTTACGCTGTAAACCAGGAGTCGCACCAGATGACCCAAAGAGAGGAGACATTAATGTAGTAACCACATTAGCTAAGCGCTGTCGCGCTGAAGGAGAAGCTGAGGCGAGAACAGGGGGAAAAACAGAGGGAAGAAAAGAGGATGTAGAGACAGATACTGGAGTGGTGGAAGGAAGAGTGTTAGGGGAGGCAGTTACTGGATTAGGCAAAGTCGCAGGAAGTGCGGGGGCAGTTGGAAGCACAACTGGAGGCGCTTGAGAGGGCTGCGCTACAGGGATAAGAACTGGCTGCAAAGCAACTGGCGGTTGCGGCAAGGCTTGCAGTACATGCACTGGAGGCGGCATATTTACAAGCTGGGGAGGCGCCGTGGCAGTTTGAGCATACGGGGGTGGCGAACTCAACAAATGTGACATCAGGGGATCTTTCTCCTTTTCTTCGGACTCATTCTGCTTAGAATGTGGCAAAGCTGGGTAACATTTGTCAATCCCTAACTTACGCTGCCTGTGCAATTGCTCACTCATCTGCTCCTCTTCATTGTCTTTAAATTGTACAGCTGCTTGCATTACTGACATACCTCTCTCTCTCTTATTCTTTTTCGCTAACTTAATTTCCTTCTGTTTGGCTTCCTTTCGCCATAAGCGGAAAGAGTCAAACATCGCCGGCCGGGCTTTCTTCTTAAACAATTTAATTTCCAAATTATCTAAAATATCGGTATCAAAACTACCATTTTGGGGCCATTTTAAAACACCATCTTTCCTGGTGTAGTGGATCCACACTTCGTTATATGCATTGGGGCCTACGCCATGTTTTACATAGAGTATGAAAAATAGGGGATTGATTCAATAAGGGTATCAGAGGCCAGAATCGATAGACTATTATGAACATATATTTACCTCTGAACCCATCAATTACAAGAAATATTTGATCATCAGTCCTTTTTATTTGGCTGAGAGAACCAATATCATTTTGCTTATTTTCACAATTTTCTATATACAGGGTAAACTCTACAACAATAGGCTCCTATATTTTTTCGCTATTCACACAAGTATCCTGTACATAATATTTACATTTATTTACACAGACATATACAAAAAACAAATAATAAGACGTTATGTAGCTAAGTTGTACACCGTTAGTTTTTCATAAGAGAAAAGTCCAATATTCTATAACCTTGGGACCTTAAGCTGATTATTCCTCAAGATATTTTGATTTTGTTGGTCCTGAGCAGAGTCAGTAACAAAGTTTGCGATGTTCAGGCAAGGGGTAACCTTATCTTAATTAGGTTCCTTTTATTTAGGGGAGGGAAAACAAAAAGGGAGTTGTTTCCACTGTTCCTGTTTTTCAGGATCTCTGCTAGGCTGGTTTTTATATATAGCCTACGCGTTTCGACCTTTAAATGGACCTACAAAGTCGTGGAAAGGTCTTCTTCAGGGCTTGCTTTGTTGTGATATGGACATGTGATCTTGCCGGTCTCCTGCAAAAATAACAGTGAACCTTATTTAGGGTGTGCAATCGTGTAATTTATGCTAGATCTGATGGATCATGATCAAAGTTACGTACCTATAATCTTATTTAGCTCATGTGGCTCAAACCGGTGTTGTTTTCTTGGCCTGTAATAGCATAAATGTGTCTGTATTAGTGCTTCATTTGGCAAAAAGCTAGTATGGTTTATGCTCTATTTGCCTCGATGTTAGTGGGCACCTACCAGGCTGTTTTCCAAATCGATGGAGGATGCCTGTGCGTTTCTTTGTTGTTATTTCTTATGTTGTTATAAGGATTCCAAAAAGCCGTTTGAGGTTTTCTGAAAAAAGATCGTCATGTTTAGGATGTTTTTCTTACAGTCCTCTGTTCCTTTATTTGCATGCTTTAGCACCCGTGT
Source organism: Triturus cristatus (assembly GCF_964204655.1). Classification (NCBI taxonomy): domain Eukaryota; kingdom Metazoa; phylum Chordata; class Amphibia; order Caudata; family Salamandridae; genus Triturus; species Triturus cristatus. Next base: position 1,195,727,396 of record NC_140582.1, on the reverse strand, counting down.
TCAAGGGGAGAGGGGTTTTTTTGAGGTTGTGTAGTGGCTGTACAACGTGCTTCCTAGCTCCTGGTTCTAACTTTTATATTGCATCATGCGTTAGTATTACTTGGTGTAGGCTCTGGGTCAGTACTCATTTACACCATGTTGGACACCGCCGTGAAGTTAAAGTGAACGGTAGTTTCCGTTATTTTGAAAGCAACTTACGATTTCTTCGAGGGAGAAGGCTTAAAGTTCCTTTTTCTCTCTTCGTGATCCTCGCGGTCTCGTTCTTCGTAGTCCTCGCGTTCTCGCTGCTGTGGAGCCGTCAGCGCTTCCTGGGTTGGTTCGTCCTCGTAACTTGACTGGTGCGTGACGTCGCAACGTCATTGCGTGGTTTGTTACTTGAGATTTCATTGGTCTATCGTCATTTGACAGCGGGAGTTTTTAGCGTCCGTGTAACCATGGTAGAGTATGGTTTTCCTTTAATGAAACAATAAAGCATCGTGTAAAATGGCTCCGTTGTTTAGCCAAGTATATTAGCAAAGCGACCCATCATTTATACGTGTCTTCTGTCGACTTTGCTTATATCAATTTCTTTTGTTAATCGGTATGTTGAGCTGACATCGGCGTAAGTCTTATTTGAATTTAGTTTAGAGGGAACAATAAAGTTATCCGGACAGCAGTGGATGGATGCTGGTGTTGTTATCCGACCTCACTGTCGTCATGGTTACATCTCCCAAGTGGTTCTTGAAAAATCCAAGCATATGTGTTGCTGGCTTGTGATCTTATAATAATTGGTTCTCCTTTTGAAGAGTATTTGGACTCTTATCCCCTTTTTTATTCACAATAACGTGAGTTGAGTTAGGGTATAATCTTAGAAGTGGGTGGAGGCAAAGCTTGCGTTTAAGGTGGTTATATTATATTCCCGAGTTCTGTCATCTCGTTAAGGCCATTGTCCATTGTGTTCAGTAACATAATCATTCTGGCTTCTGTCCTAGACAGGCGTGAATCTGTGTTACTTCCTTTTATGTGTCGTAATACTGTCCATTTAATTTCATCTGGTCCATGATTTTTTTCGGTACAGTGTGACACCATGGGTGCATTGGGTGTCCTGCATCTGATGCGTGACCTGTGTTGGGAGATCCTGTTTTTTATGGCTTGTGATGTTTTTCCGACATATGCTAAAGAGCATGGGCACACAACGCAGTATACAACATTATGGGTGTTGCAGTTTGTGAAGTTTTCGTGGTTCACGAATTTCATCCCATATATGAATTTAGTACCCTCAATGGTACTTTCACATGAAGTACAGTTCCCGCATTTTCTGTGGCCTTTTATCGGTGGCATAGACCACAGAGTACGTAGGGTTGTTTCTGGTTTTGGCAGGTTGGTATTTGCTCGTACTAGTTTTTCTTTTATGCTTGTGTTTTTTTTCAAGGCAAAGATTGGAGTTTGGTTAAACGGGTGCAAGTCTTTCACTGTATTCCAGTTTTTTCGGATGATTTTTTGTATTTCGTTGGTGCGTCCTGAAAAAGTAGTAACACAGACCAATGGAGTGTCGTCCTGCTTGTCCTTTGGGATGAGAAGAGACTCTCGTGGAGTGTACCAGGCTCTTTTCATCGCTTTCTTTAGAAGTTTTTTGGGATAGCTACGGGTTTTTAATTTTTCCAAGAGTTCTGTTGCATTTTTGAAATAGTCTTCCTTTTTTGAGCAATTGCGTCTTATCCTTAAGAATTGACTGAATGGTAGATTTTCTCGTAGATTTCGTTGATGGAAGCTTGAAAATTCTAAGAAGGTGTTTCTATCAGTATTCTTCGTGAATAGTGTGGTATATAGACGGCCTTCTTCGTGTTTCACCATAATGTCTAGAAAGTTCATCTCTGTTTTGTTTGAATTCATGGTGAATTGGATGTTTTGGTTTCTGTCATTTAGCCATGTCAAGAAAGAATGTAGTTGATCTATATTTCCTCTCCAGAGCATGAACACATCGTCTATATACCGACGCCACATTTTGATGTGTCCGTCATGGGGATTGTTGTTGTATATCCACTTTTCTTCAAATAATGCCATGAACATTATAGCCATTTCCGGCGCAAATGGACAACCCATAGCAGTACCCATGGTTTGCAGGTATTGAATATCATTAAATTTGAAAAAATTGTGTTTTAAACAAATTTCCGCAAATTTTAGTATTGCCAGAGTTGGTACAATGTGAGGTCTTGGTCTTTTTTCTAGAAAGACTTCAAGGGCTTCCAAACCGTCTTGTTGTGGGATATTGGAGTAAAGACTCACGATATCCAATGTGACTAGAAACTCATTTTCTTCATCAAAGGGTTGATCTTCAAGCATGTTGATGGCTTGCATAGTGTCCTTGATGTAGCTTGGGGTCTCCAAAATAAGGGGTTTGAGAAACGTATCCACGTATTTTGCTGGACGCTCTAAGATGGAATTGACGCCCGAGATTATTGGTCTTCCTGGAGGTTTCTTTGGGTCCTTGTGTATTTTGGGAAGGACATACATGATCGGGGTCCTGGGGTTCTCGTTAATCAGGAATTGTGATTCCTTTTTGGAGAGCCAGCCTTCTTCTATTCCATTACTTATAACGGACATGATTTTGGTCTTTATTATCTGGTTCCAGTCTTCATTTGTTTTCCGATAATATTTTTCATCGGATAGTTGGCGTAATACTTCCTGTTCATAGCTGTCTCTGGTCCAGATCACAATCCCGCCACCCTTGTCTGCGGGCTTGATTATCAAGTTCTTATTTTGGGCGAGATCGTCCAGTGCCTGTTGTTGTACCTTTGTGAGATTCCACTTTGTGAACACTTTTTTCTTGTTTAGTTTATCTATGTCTCTAAGGACGTTCTTTTCAAAGGACAGCAATTCGACTGGCATGTTGGTTGTATTCGGAAAGAAGGTAGAGGGATTTTTTAAGCCTGAGGTATTTCGTGCAGTCAACTCAATTCTGCCCTGGAAAAAGATTTTGAGCCGCATTTTACGGAACAGCTGTATTATTTCCAGTTTAGTCTGGTTCAAGTCCGGTCTTACTGTAGGGATGAAAGAAAGGCCCTTCTGTAGAACTGTTTTTTCGTTTCTTGATAGCTCATAGTCCGTTAAATTGTAAATACAGTCGTTTACTTCTTCTGTGTTTTTATTTTTCATGGTTACCAACGGTAAACATTCCTTCTTGTTGTAATTTCTCCTTGGTATTGGTTGGAGCGAGCATTGTGCCATCTGTTCGCTCGAGGGCGTCCTCTGGGTCGATTGGTGCCCCTGCCTAAAAAAGGAGCCGGTTGGTAATTTGTTCTTTGTTGATTACTTGCTTCGTTAGAGCTAGCTTCGTTATCACTTGAGCTTCCGGAAGACGATGGATCTGAGAATGTTAGAAACCGTCTCCTGCTTCTACCTCCGTATGTTTTTAACGCTCCTGTGTTGTACGGGGTTTTGTAATATTCCTTATCCAGGTAAGGATATGTCTTTTTTTCGGAGAAATTCGATATGTCCTTTGAAAGTTTTTGGCGTTTTTGATCTTCAGTGTTTTTTTTGAAGGTTTCGTTTTCTTTTTCCAATTTTGCTAGTAGTGACTGTGCATTCTCGATCGCCGAATTATTCAATAAAGCATCTTCCAGTTCTTTAATTAATTCCAGTTCTAGGAGGCTGAGACGTTCAGCAGTTTTGATAGAGTGGAACATCCAGTCCCTGGAGCACTTTGTCCCAATGTGGCTGAAACCATCCAGGTATTCTGGTTGATCGGTGAATATCACCGGGATGTTTCTTACTTGCAGGCCTGTAGGTATTGTGCCGGCTCTCAAATGTTCTAAAAGTACTTCTCCATGGAGAGCGGTCCTTATTTGTTTTTTCTTCAGCCTTGTTATCTTTTCTACTTCAGATTGTTGGCCAAAGTTTGTGGCGGTGGTACTGCCTACATTGAGTATTGATGGACGTTTTAGTAGTTCTTCGATGTCTTCCTCCCTTATACTTAGAGTTTTAGGTTCTGACATTTGACGGTAGACCAAGTAGATGTTATGAGTGGTTTTTGTTAAATCTAAGCTAATTTATGGTACGTAACTTGTAGCACAAACAATTTTTCGGATATTGTGAGGGGTCTGGATGGAGAGAGGACCCTGTCAGTGATTTAGTGGTTGCTGGGGTATCTGCCCCAGCTCGAGGACCTCAGGGTTCTCTGACGGACAAAACCTCTGATTATTCCCTCGTAGGCCTGGTGCCTACTCTAACGTAGAGTATGAAAAATAGGGGATTGATTCAATAAGGGTATCAGAGGCCAGAATCGATAGACTATTATGAACATATATTTACCTCTGAACCCATCAATTACAAGAAATATTTGATCATCAGTCCTTTTTATTTGGCTGAGAGAACCAATATCATTTTGCTTATTTTCACAATTTTCTATATACAGGGTAAACTCTACAACAATAGGCTCCTATATTTTTTCGCTATTCACACAAGTATCCTGTACATAATATTTACATTTATTTACACAGACATATACAAAAAACAAATAATAAGACGTTATGTAGCTAAGTTGTACACCGTTAGTTTTTCATAAGAGAAAAGTCCAATATTCTATAACCTTGGGACCTTAAGCTGATTATTCCTCAAGATATTTTGATTTTGTTGGTCCTGAGCAGAGTCAGTAACAAAGTTTGCGATGTTCAGGCAAGGGGTAACCTTATCTTAATTAGGTTCCTTTTATTTAGGGGAGGGAAAACAAAAAGGGAGTTGTTTCCACTGTTCCTGTTTTTCAGGATCTCTGCTAGGCTGGTTTTTATATATAGCCTACGCGTTTCGACCTTTAAATGGACCTACAAAGTCGTGGAAAGGTCTTCTTCAGGGCTTGCTTTGTTGTGATATGGACATGTGATCTTGCCGGTCTCCTGCAAAAATAACAGTGAACCTTATTTAGGGTGTGCAATCGTGTAATTTATGCTAGATCTGATGGATCATGATCAAAGTTACGTACCTATAATCTTATTTAGCTCATGTGGCTCAAACCGGTGTTGTTTTCTTGGCCTGTAATAGCATAAATGTGTCTGTATTAGTGCTTCATTTGGCAAAAAGCTAGTATGGTTTATGCTCTATTTGCCTCGATGTTAGTGGGCACCTACCAGGCTGTTTTCCAAATCGATGGAGGATGCCTGTGCGTTTCTTTGTTGTTATTTCTTATGTTGTTATAAGGATTCCAAAAAGCCGTTTGAGGTTTTCTGAAAAAAGATCGTCATGTTTAGGATGTTTTTCTTACAGTCCTCTGTTCCTTTATTTGCATGCTTTAGCACCCGTGTTCAAGGGGAGAGGGGTTTTTTTGAGGTTGTGTAGTGGCTGTACAACGTGCTTCCTAGCTCCTGGTTCTAACTTTTATATTGCATCATGCGTTAGTATTACTTGGTGTAGGCTCTGGGTCAGTACTCATTTACACCATGTTGGACACCGCCGTGAAGTTAAAGTGAACGGTAGTTTCCGTTATTTTGAAAGCAACTTACGATTTCTTCGAGGGAGAAGGCTTAAAGTTCCTTTTTCTCTCTTCGTGATCCTCGCGGTCTCGTTCTTCGTAGTCCTCGCGTTCTCGCTGCTGTGGAGCCGTCAGCGCTTCCTGGGTTGGTTCGTCCTCGTAACTTGACTGGTGCGTGACGTCGCAACGTCATTGCGTGGTTTGTTACTTGAGATTTCATTGGTCTATCGTCATTTGACAGCGGGAGTTTTTAGCGTCCGTGTAACCATGGTAGAGTATGGTTTTCCTTTAATGAAACAATAAAGCATCGTGTAAAATGGCTCCGTTGTTTAGCCAAGTATATTAGCAAAGCGACCCATCATTTATACGTGTCTTCTGTCGACTTTGCTTATATCAATTTCTTTTGTTAATCGGTATGTTGAGCTGACATCGGCGTAAGTCTTATTTGAATTTAGTTTAGAGGGAACAATAAAGTTATCCGGACAGCAGTGGATGGATGCTGGTGTTGTTATCCGACCTCACTGTCGTCATGGTTACATCTCCCAAGTGGTTCTTGAAAAATCCAAGCATATGTGTTGCTGGCTTGTGATCTTATAATAATTGGTTCTCCTTTTGAAGAGTATTTGGACTCTTATCCCCTTTTTTATTCACAATAACGTGAGTTGAGTTAGGGTATAATCTTAGAAGTGGGTGGAGGCAAAGCTTGCGTTTAAGGTGGTTATATTATATTCCCGAGTTCTGTCATCTCGTTAAGGCCATTGTCCATTGTGTTCAGTAACATAATCATTCTGGCTTCTGTCCTAGACAGGCGTGAATCTGTGTTACTTCCTTTTATGTGTCGTAATACTGTCCATTTAATTTCATCTGGTCCATGATTTTTTTCGGTACAGTGTGACACCATGGGTGCATTGGGTGTCCTGCATCTGATGCGTGACCTGTGTTGGGAGATCCTGTTTTTTATGGCTTGTGATGTTTTTCCGACATATGCTAAAGAGCATGGGCACACAACGCAGTATACAACATTATGGGTGTTGCAGTTTGTGAAGTTTTCGTGGTTCACGAATTTCATCCCATATATGAATTTAGTACCCTCAATGGTACTTTCACATGAAGTACAGTTCCCGCATTTTCTGTGGCCTTTTATCGGTGGCATAGACCACAGAGTACGTAGGGTTGTTTCTGGTTTTGGCAGGTTGGTATTTGCTCGTACTAGTTTTTCTTTTATGCTTGTGTTTTTTTTCAAGGCAAAGATTGGAGTTTGGTTAAACGGGTGCAAGTCTTTCACTGTATTCCAGTTTTTTCGGATGATTTTTTGTATTTCGTTGGTGCGTCCTGAAAAAGTAGTAACACAGACCAATGGAGTGTCGTCCTGCTTGTCCTTTGGGATGAGAAGAGACTCTCGTGGAGTGTACCAGGCTCTTTTCATCGCTTTCTTTAGAAGTTTTTTGGGATAGCTACGGGTTTTTAATTTTTCCAAGAGTTCTGTTGCATTTTTGAAATAGTCTTCCTTTTTTGAGCAATTGCGTCTTATCCTTAAGAATTGACTGAATGGTAGATTTTCTCGTAGATTTCGTTGATGGAAGCTTGAAAATTCTAAGAAGGTGTTTCTATCAGTATTCTTCGTGAATAGTGTGGTATATAGACGGCCTTCTTCGTGTTTCACCATAATGTCTAGAAAGTTCATCTCTGTTTTGTTTGAATTCATGGTGAATTGGATGTTTTGGTTTCTGTCATTTAGCCATGTCAAGAAAGAATGTAGTTGATCTATATTTCCTCTCCAGAGCATGAACACATCGTCTATATACCGACGCCACATTTTGATGTGTCCGTCATGGGGATTGTTGTTGTATATCCACTTTTCTTCAAATAATGCCATGAACATTATAGCCATTTCCGGCGCAAATGGACAACCCATAGCAGTACCCATGGTTTGCAGGTATTGAATATCATTAAATTTGAAAAAATTGTGTTTTAAACAAATTTCCGCAAATTTTAGTATTGCCAGAGTTGGTACAATGTGAGGTCTTGGTCTTTTTTCTAGAAAGACTTCAAGGGCTTCCAAACCGTCTTGTTGTGGGATATTGGAGTAAAGACTCACGATATCCAATGTGACTAGAAACTCATTTTCTTCATCAAAGGGTTGATCTTCAAGCATGTTGATGGCTTGCATAGTGTCCTTGATGTAGCTTGGGGTCTCCAAAATAAGGGGTTTGAGAAACGTATCCACGTATTTTGCTGGACGCTCTAAGATGGAATTGACGCCCGAGATTATTGGTCTTCCTGGAGGTTTCTTTGGGTCCTTGTGTATTTTGGGAAGGACATACATGATCGGGGTCCTGGGGTTCTCGTTAATCAGGAATTGTGATTCCTTTTTGGAGAGCCAGCCTTCTTCTATTCCATTACTTATAACGGACATGATTTTGGTCTTTATTATCTGGTTCCAGTCTTCATTTGTTTTCCGATAATATTTTTCATCGGATAGTTGGCGTAATACTTCCTGTTCATAGCTGTCTCTGGTCCAGATCACAATCCCGCCACCCTTGTCTGCGGGCTTGATTATCAAGTTCTTATTTTGGGCGAGATCGTCCAGTGCCTGTTGTTGTACCTTTGTGAGATTCCACTTTGTGAACACTTTTTTCTTGTTTAGTTTATCTATGTCTCTAAGGACGTTCTTTTCAAAGGACAGCAATTCGACTGGCATGTTGGTTGTATTCGGAAAGAAGGTAGAGGGATTTTTTAAGCCTGAGGTATTTCGTGCAGTCAACTCAATTCTGCCCTGGAAAAAGATTTTGAGCCGCATTTTACGGAACAGCTGTATTATTTCCAGTTTAGTCTGGTTCAAGTCCGGTCTTACTGTAGGGATGAAAGAAAGGCCCTTCTGTAGAACTGTTTTTTCGTTTCTTGATAGCTCATAGTCCGTTAAATTGTAAATACAGTCGTTTACTTCTTCTGTGTTTTTATTTTTCATGGTTACCAACGGTAAACATTCCTTCTTGTTGTAATTTCTCCTTGGTATTGGTTGGAGCAGGCATTGTGCCATCTGTTCGCTCGAGGGCGTCCTCTGGGTCGATTGGTGCCCCTGCCTAAAAAAGGAGCCGGTTGGTAATTTGTTCTTTGTTGATTACTTGCTTCGTTAGAGCTAGCTTCGTTATCACTTGAGCTTCCGGAAGACGATGGATCTGAGAATGTTAGAAACCGTCTCCTGCTTCTACCTCCGTATGTTTTTAACGCTCCTGTGTTGTACGGGGTTTTGTAATATTCCTTATCCAGGTAAGGATATGTCTTTTTTTCGGAGAAATTCGATATGTCCTTTGAAAGTTTTTGGCGTTTTTGATCTTCAGTGTTTTTTTTGAAGGTTTCGTTTTCTTTTTCCAATTTTGCTAGTAGTGACTGTGCATTCTCGATCGCCGAATTATTCAATAAAGCATCTTCCAGTTCTTTAATTAATTCCAGTTCTAGGAGGCTGAGACGTTCAGCAGTTTTGATAGAGTGGAACATCCAGTCCCTGGAGCACTTTGTCCCAATGTGGCTGAAACCATCCAGGTATTCTGGTTGATCGGTGAATATCACCGGGATGTTTCTTACTTGCAGGCCTGTAGGTATTGTGCCGGCTCTCAAATGTTCTAAAAGTACTTCTCCATGGAGAGCGGTCCTTATTTGTTTTTTCTTCAGCCTTGTTATCTTTTCTACTTCAGATTGTTGGCCAAAGTTTGTGGCGGTGGTACTGCCTACATTGAGTATTGATGGACGTTTTAGTAGTTCTTCGATGTCTTCCTCCCTTATACTTAGAGTTTTAGGTTCTGACATTTGACGGTAGACCAAGTAGATGTTATGAGTGGTTTTTGTTAAATCTAAGCTAATTTATGGTACGTAACTTGTAGCACAAACAATTTTTCGGATATTGTGAGGGGTCTGGATGGAGAGAGGACCCTGTCAGTGATTTAGTGGTTGCTGGGGTATCTGCCCCAGCTCGAGGACCTCAGGGTTCTCTGACGGACAAAACCTCTGATTATTCCCTCGTAGGCCTGGTGCCTACTCTAACGTAGAGTATGAAAAATAGGGGATTGATTCAATAAGGGTATCAGAGGCCAGAATCGATAGACTATTATGAACATATATTTACCTCTGAACCCATCAATTACAAGAAATATTTGATCATCAGTCCTTTTTATTTGGCTGAGAGAACCAATATCATTTTGCTTATTTTCACAATTTTCTATATACAGGGTAAACTCTACAACAATAGGCTCCTATATTTTTTCGCTATTCACACAAGTATCCTGTACATAATATTTACATTTATTTACACAGACATATACAAAAAACAAATAATAAGACGTTATGTAGCTAAGTTGTACACCGTTAGTTTTTCATAAGAGAAAAGTCCAATATTCTATAACCTTGGGACCTTAAGCTGATTATTCCTCAAGATATTTTGATTTTGTTGGTCCTGAGCAGAGTCAGTAACAAAGTTTGCGATGTTCAGGCAAGGGGTAACCTTATCTTAATTAGGTTCCTTTTATTTAGGGGAGGGAAAACAAAAAGGGAGTTGTTTCCACTGTTCCTGTTTTTCAGGATCTCTGCTAGGCTGGTTTTTATATATAGCCTACGCGTTTCGACCTTTAAATGGACCTACAAAGTCGTGGAAAGGTCTTCTTCAGGGCTTGCTTTGTTGTGATATGGACATGTGATCTTGCCGGTCTCCTGCAAAAATAACAGTGAACCTTATTTAGGGTGTGCAATCGTGTAATTTATGCTAGATCTGATGGATCATGATCAAAGTTACGTACCTATAATCTTATTTAGCTCATGTGGCTCAAACCGGTGTTGTTTTCTTGGCCTGTAATAGCATAAATGTGTCTGTATTAGTGCTTCATTTGGCAAAAAGCTAGTATGGTTTATGCTCTATTTGCCTCGATGTTAGTGGGCACCTACCAGGCTGTTTTCCAAATCGATGGAGGATGCCTGTGCGTTTCTTTGTTGTTATTTCTTATGTTGTTATAAGGATTCCAAAAAGCCGTTTGAGGTTTTCTGAAAAAAGATCGTCATGTTTAGGATGTTTTTCTTACAGTCCTCTGTTCCTTTATTTGCATGCTTTAGCACCCGTGTTCAAGGGGAGAGGGGTTTTTTTGAGGTTGTGTAGTGGCTGTACAACGTGCTTCCTAGCTCCTGGTTCTAACTTTTATATTGCATCATGCGTTAGTATTACTTGGTGTAGGCTCTGGGTCAGTACTCATTTACACCATGTTGGACACCGCCGTGAAGTTAAAGTGAACGGTAGTTTCCGTTATTTTGAAAGCAACTTACGATTTCTTCGAGGGAGAAGGCTTAAAGTTCCTTTTTCTCTCTTCGTGATCCTCGCGGTCTCGTTCTTCGTAGTCCTCGCGTTCTCGCTGCTGTGGAGCCGTCAGCGCTTCCTGGGTTGGTTCGTCCTCGTAACTTGACTGGTGCGTGACGTCGCAACGTCATTGCGTGGTTTGTTACTTGAGATTTCATTGGTCTATCGTCATTTGACAGCGGGAGTTTTTAGCGTCCGTGTAACCATGGTAGAGTATGGTTTTCCTTTAATGAAACAATAAAGCATCGTGTAAAATGGCTCCGTTGTTCATGATCCATCAGATCTAGCATAAATTACACGATTGCACACCCTAAATAAGGTTCACTGTTATTTTTGCAGGAGACCGGCAAGATCACATGTCCATATCACAACAAAGCAAGCCCTGAAGAAGACCTTTCCACGACTTTGTAGGTCCATTTAAAGGTCGAAACGCGTAGGCTATATATAAAAACCAGCCTAGCAGAGATCCTGAAAAACAGGAACAGTGGAAACAACTCCCTTTTTGTTTTCCCTCCCCTAAATAAAAGGAACCTAATTAAGATAAGGTTACCCCTTGCCTGAACATCGCAAACTTTGTTACTGACTCTGCTCAGGACCAACAAAATCAAAATATCTTGAGGAATAATCAGCTTAAGGTCCCAAGGTTATAGAATATTGGACTTTTCTCTTATGAAAAACTAACGGTGTACAACTTAGCTACATAACGTCTTATTATTTGTTTTTTGTATATGTCTGTGTAAATAAATGTAAATATTATGTACAGGATACTTGTGTGAATAGCGAAAAAATATAGGAGCCTATTGTTGTAGAGTTTACCCTGTATATAGAAAATTGTGAAAATAAGCAAAATGATATTGGTTCTCTCAGCCAAATAAAAAGGACTGATGATCAAATATTTCTTGTAATTGATGGGTTCAGAGGTAAATATATGTTCATAATAAATGTTTTACATAGAGCTCATAAGTTGGAGTTCCAATCGGAGGAACCGGACATGATTCCTCTAGCTGGAAATCTTTTCCACAACCCAAACAGAATATTCTACCAAATAGTCCAGAACCAGGCATCTTCGCTCACTAGTCTAGATCCAAACGTCAAAGGATTATCGATTACGATAGCCCCGTGAATACACGAGTCCTCTGGTTTTGGCGTTTGCAAACTCCAAAGTATCAAATTACCAAATCAAACGATCCCGAAGGATACCAAAAACAAATAGGAGACGCTCCACTCATACTTAACTGAATATTGCTGATCGATGGCATCACCAGAAGACTCTCTCGATTGTTTCGCTCTCTCAAAACTCGTCAAGGGTCCAAAACAGGTCGATTAATCAGGGCAGCAGTCCTTCGTAGCCGTCGGGACGCAGAGAACCTCGCAGAAAAGACTTTCGGACCACGTCGACATGCAGGGGTCGATGAAGTGGCGGCCTTCCTCCGGAATTTCCACACGAAGCTCCTCACGAACCTCTGGCTTGGACTGGTACCGCTGAAATCGTCCCGAGTTGGGCGCCAAACTGAAGTACTGGGTATTTTAGCCCCAGCGGTGCAGGGGCACACACCCTATGACTTCTGGGTTCACCCTGTTCCGGACCTACAGAAACACAGAGTCTTCTGGGTGAAGTCAAAGAATCGTTTATTGGCTGCAGACCAATGACAGGTATCCTAGAAGTACAACAGCGTGTATGTTCTCAGGAGACTGCTGAAAATCATAGGAACGGACTTCATCTTAAATACAAAATATCATGCTCCAGGCACACATTCCTTGGTTTACGATATGGCCATGTAAAGGTATACATTACAAACGAAAAAGCAGAGTCATGATGACCATCCCACATTCCAGTTCGGCCAGCCCACAATGATTTACACAGTAAGATTCAGATCCCACGTTTGATGTAAAGAGACCCCCCAATAAACATGAGCATCTCCTGTTTTGGGAAACAAGTCATAAAGCAGGAACAAGCAGGTGTGGAAGAGATTAGCCGGGGGACTGTGTAGAATGAAAGGGTTTTATGACGGGTCAAGCCCTGATGCTAATCACAGGTGGACGGAGGAAGGGGAGCTCGTGAGACCGGTTTGACCCGGGGGCAGCAGAGCCAGCTGCCCAGGTCACAGAGAAGTCAGAGGGAAAGCCCATGTACTGTGAGGCCCATGTTTACTCCATTATAGCCTATGTGAGGGCAATGACAAGATGGCCACTGCTTCCAAAATGGAACCCGCGTAGTGAAGCTGAATAACGTGTAAACAGTGCATTTATAGCTAGAACGGTATATAAAGCACTCGTACATGCCGCATTTACCATTTGCGGTTCGCTAATACCAAGATAGACAGGGGTAGGGCCCTGTCCCCTACGCGGTCCCGAATATTAAAGTACGACAAAAGGATGTAGCATCGCTACATTTGGAAAATCTCCGCTCAGAAAAATCACAAAAATAAAAAGACGGAAGAAGGAAACTCGAGTTTTACAAATGTTTCTTTTGCGCACACAGTTCCTCGGAACCACCACTGTAATCACAAAGTTCATTGTGGCTCCCTTGTCCTCCAAGGTTACTTGGGCGCTTGGACGCTTGCCTGGAGTCACTGTCATCACGAAAACTTTCAAAACCAGGCGAAGGCTGTGGTCAGGTGACTCTCGACCATATTCAGCAAGGCCCTCTCATCAAAATTCGATCACTCGAGCACAGGCTTTAAACGGCAGCCATTTTATCATAGGCCAAAACGGACCATCTTAATTAAAAGAGACAAAAACAACGTTACCACAGCATAGTGATTGAACAGTGTTAACCCCACTAATACCCTTATGTGTATGTAATTATCTAGCCTTTTGCAACACAGTAAAGCATTAATACACGTTATTTCAAAAAGCGTTTTTGTGCTTTAAACAAACAACACTCAGCAACATTCATTTAATTAAACCTGCACAATATTATTAAGCAACATGAATGCATTCCCACGTGTATTTTTCTCTCATTAGTAAATGTTGGTTAATCAGAACAAAACAAACTATTAATTAGTCGTTTTAAATTAGTGTTTTTAAATCAAAACATATAGACGAAACTGGAGCTTAAAAACCCAATAGATTTTCAACAGAAAACTCTGCTCCAGCAATCCCCCCTTTGGTGATATTATCACCAAATAAACAACCAAAAAAGCCCCAAAAATATCACCTACAATTTCAGACCAAGTTTCTCTCTTAAAACGTGTTAGTAAATTAATATATTCTACATCTTCTATTCTATCTATATGAAAGATCTTTGGAAAGACCAGGCCCACATAACACGTGCCATACCAATGGTCAGGCAACCTGTAATAAGCCTTGTTCCCACAAACAGAATACACTCCTGGGAAAACTGGATCTTCTCCTCCCTTGAAACCCCATCCTGTTGCAATGAAGTATGTATCATGACACTCACTAGTCCCAACAAAATATGTATCATACTGGGATCTCTTTCTGGTAATGCATAATTTACCCTTCTGTGGTGCATCTAGAGCTAAAGTTGGACTAGCCCCATTTTTCAACTCTCTCCCCATCTCAATGTCCCAAATTGTCTCACTCATTTTGTATTTCCCTGCCTTTTCATGCATGCTCATTCTCCTTTCCTCCACCATATTCAGGAAAGCTTTCTCCTCTTCTTTCAAACTGCAGGTTAAATTGTTCTTAAAAATGTAATCTAATGTTAACTCTTCTTTTTCAATAAAAATCTCACCAAAAATGTTAGCTTCTTTAGCTGGATTCAGCTTTTTGTTCATTGGCAATTGCCCAAAAATGTTATCTTTGTTAGACATCTCATAATCTATTTTCCCTAGTAAATAAAAAACACTGTTCAATACACTACATGAAATTCCATACGTAGCTGGTAAATGGTGATAAGTAACTCCCTCTGAAACGGATGCAGGTAATTGCATACATACGTAGCAATCCCTAACTTCCATCGTCTTCACGTATTCGTACAACAACTTTGAAAAAACATTGCTAGAAAAATCATTAATTTAAGCATTACTAATTCTAGTTGGAACTACTTTATGTGAACTCTTCTCTGCATTAGTCACATTCTCAGTATGGATTTCAAATGTACCTATCGTAACTTTAAAAGTAACTAATAAAGCTAGTACACCCCATAGCAGCATTAATAATCCAGTACAGCAGCAGCACATTCTACACCATCTTTTTAAGAAGGCACATCTACTTTGATTATTCTCTATGTTAGCCATTTTACTACTTTGACCGTGTCTTTTGACTTAGTCTCTACTATTTCACTACTGGCACTTCTAGAATTTTGGATCACTTCAAACAGCTTAATTTCAAACTTTTCTTCTTTTCACTTTTCTCCAAGTGACTCCTTTAATTCACTCAATTTGGATATTCATCATTCTTCACTTCAACTTCTTCAACATCAAATTGTATTAGATCTCCAACAATATCCTCAGTATCCGACTTTTCATCAATGTCAGTCAAGATAACTTTCAGGATTTCACCTGTTTCCTCCTCAACCACTTCTCGTACGGTCTCCTCTGGATTTCCTTGACTTTCTGCCTCTTCACCTTCAGACAGTGCCACGTACGTCCATTCCGGCGACCTATACTTCTGGTTAGGTTTTCTTATCCTTTTGATCCCCTCTGGTTCTTTTGACTCTTTTCTTTTTTCACCTTTTGCTGGATTCTGACTCAACACCTCATTCACTTGTTCAGCCTTCGAGGTATTTGCTCGTGTCAATCTATATCTCAGCCTCTTTACTCTGTTGTTAGGCCAAAGATCTCCTCTCACAACCTTTTTTGGTCTTGTTTCTTTATTATTTCTTTCTCCAATCCAAGTTCTCTTTCTCAGAACTCGACCCTCTGATTTCTCATTCTCACTTTCATCCGATTCTGTTTCAAATGCCTCTTGTTCTTCAGCAGTTTTCTTTAGCTCCACAGTCTTTTCCACCACTGTTTGAGACTTCCCTAACTCTTTCCCTCCTCGGGTCTCCGACACGCAATCTTCTTGCTGTCTACTTGTCCCTTCACCTAGCTTATCAAGAATGTTCCCTACACCTCCTCGGGGGTCTTCCGCAAACTGTCCCTCTCTATCTTCTTCTGACCCTGCTTCTTCAGGTATAATCTCAAGTGGTTCTTCAATCTCCTCATCTGATTCAGGAGTAGTCTCTGTGGAACTGCTCTTTTCTCTTCATTTTCCTCCACTGCTTGTTGGAACTTCAGGCTCTCTTACAGAATTTGATCTCCCTTCTGAGACTCTCAATGGTTCTCTTGAAACCTCCTCTGATTCTCTTTCAGAACTTCGATTCTTTTTCACTTGTTCTGTTTCTTCATCATCACTGGAATCTGACTCTTCAAAATACTCCTTACCAGTCCCATCTTTTGGATTAGGAACTCTCAGAGTATGACTTGCATGTACCCAGTTTTTCACACCAACACACTTCACTGCAGTTGTCGTAGTCAGAATAACTTGTCTTGGTCTTCCCCACCTTGGAACCAAGCAATTTCTTCTTCTGTTCACTTTAATCCTCACCCAGTCCCCTGGACTCAGATCATGAGCTTGCTTCTTCTCAAGTGTTGTAGCGTCTTCTCCAACCTGGTGAAACACAGAATGAACTGCGTCAGCCAGGCCTTTACAGTAATCCAAAATCATGTCATCAGTTATTGTCATCAACTTATTGACAGGCACAAATGCATGTCGCATTGCGCGTCCCATCAAAATCTCATGTGGACTCAAACCAGTAGTTCTATCTGGAGTAGATCTAATAGTCATTAGCACTAGAGGCAAGACATCAGGCCATTTCATTCCAGTGGCTAAACACATCTTACCAATCCTGTTTTTAATTGTGCCGTTCATCTGCTCCACAACGCCAGAAGCCTCTGGCCTGTATGCACAATGTAGCTTCTGCTGTATGCCCAATGCTTCACAAATCAAACTCATGAGCTCATTATAGAAGTGTCCACCTCTATCATACTCAATCGTTACTGGAAACCCGTACCTAGGAATCAACTCTCTTAACAGTAACTTTGCCACTGTTATTCCATCATTTCTCCTAGTCGGATAGGCCTCCACCCATCTTGAGAACAAGCAGACTACCACTAGAACATACCTCAATCTGTTCACTTGTGGCATTTCAATGAAATCAATTTGCATTCTCGTAAAAGGACCACCTTCTCTGCCTATCGTTCCCAGACTCACCACTGTTTTTTTTCCAGTGTTAAATTGCTGGCAAATCAAACACCTTTGACAGATGCTTTCTGCAATTGTCCTGAACTTTGCATTATACCAAGTCTGCTTAAAAGACCTGATCATGGCATCCCTTCCCAAATGTCCCTGGCCATGATACATTCTTGCCATTGTCGACAACATAGAGTTAGGCATGACTGGTCTACCATCTCTATAGACCCAAACATGATCTGTTTCTCTTGGGGCACAACCTGCCTTGATCCAGTCTTTCTTTTCTTCTTTTCCTGCCTCATCCTGCAACTGTTTCACTTCATCCCACGTCTCTAGGACATTAGTAAACATCACAGAACAAAAAGACATTTCCCCTTCTCGTTCCCTATTAATCGAGTGATTGTTCTTAGCACAATATTGTGCTATGTCGTTGGCAAATCTATTACCAAGAGTAGCAAAATCATCTCCTTGTCCATGAGCAGCACATTTCACAACTGCTAACTCTTTAGGCAGCTGTATCGCCTCAAGTAATTTTCCAATCACTTCAGCATTCTTTATTGGAGTCCCACTCGACGTCAAGAAACCTCTCTGTAGCCAAAGCTGGCCAAAATCATGTACAACTCCAAATCCGTACTGACTATCAGTCATCACAGTCACTCTCAGATTCTCTCCAATTTTGCAAGCTTTTGTCAATGCCACCAATTCAGCAACTTGAGCAGATTTCACTCCTTTCAATGGTGATGCTTCCATAACTTCTGAAACCTTGCACACTGCCTATGCTGCACTCAGCACACCCTCATCATTCCTCAGACATGATCCATCCACAAACAGCACATGATCACTCTCGGGCAATGGAAGATCTCTTATGTCTGGTCTCGGTTTTGTACAGTAATCAAGCACATCCAAACAATTGTGATCATCTTCTGTCTTTACACCCACATTTTCAATATCTGGCAACAATGTTGCTGGATTCACATTCACACATCTCTCAAGAGTCACATTTGATGCTCCTAGAATGACTTTCTCATATTTAGTCAGCCGACTATGTGACATGTACTGAGTTCTGCTTCTTGTCAAAAGAATTGCCACATTATGAGGTACGAATACCCTTACAGAATATCCCATTATGATTCCCTCACTCTGTTCCAGGCTTCTGCATGTTGCAGCTACAGATTTCAAACAACCTGGCAAACCTACAGCTACAGGGTCAAGTGTTGATGAGAAGTACGCAATAGGCCTCCTCAGCTGTCCATGCTTCTGGATTAACACTGAAAGTGCACATCCATTTCTCTCACTGCAGTACAACTCAAACTCTTTTTCATAGTCTGGCATACCCAAAGCAGGGGCTTCACACATTCTGCTTTTCAGTTCCTCAAATGCTGCCATTTGCTCTCCATCTAGTTCCAATGGGTCTTTCACCTCACTCTTTGTCAGCTTAATCAGTGGTCTTGCTATCAGGGAAAAGTTACTAATCCCCTGACGACAATAACCCACCATCCCCAGAAACATTCTCACTTCCCTCTGGGTCCTTGGGGCCTTCATTCCCCTGATGATTTTGATCCTGTCATCAGTCACCTTTCTCAGACCCTTTTCAATATTGTGTCCAAGATAATGCACCTCTTTTTTGCAAAATTGCAATTTGGCTGGAGATACTTTTAACCCTCCATCTGCCAGATGATTCAGTAAAGCTATGGTATCTACTTCACAAGCTTCACGTGTCTTTGATGCCACAAGTAGGTCATCAATATACTGCACTAGTACTGAGTTTTCAGGCATGATCAAACTTTCCAATGATTTTTTCAACAACTGATTGAATATCGAAGGACTCTCTGTATACCCCTGTGGGATTCGACACCATGCCAAAATACGCTGGCCAAATCTAAATGCAAAAATCGGCTGGCTGTCATGATGCAATGGAATTGAAAAGAAAGCATGACACAAATCAATCACTGTGTACCACTCAGCATCATGTGGAATCTGATACAAAATCACTGACGGATTTGGCACAATGGGACAACATGCCACCAGAATTTTGTTAACCTTTCTCAAATCTTGTACAATCCTGAACTTCCCATTCGGCTTCTTTAGCCCCATGATCGGTGAATTACACGGGCTACTCAGTAGTTCTCTCAAAACTCCCTGCTGAATCATTTTCTCAATAATAGGAGTTATTCCTTCAATTATTTCTGGTGTCATTTTGTACTGAGGAATGTTAGGATATGTAATTCCCTCTTTCACTGAAATTTTCACAGGATCTACATTATTCATCAATCCCACATCCTCTCCAGTAAAATCCCAAACTGTCTTTTTCACTGTGTCTCTCAGCTCTTGAGGCAAATCCTCCGGTTTAAACCTCCTGCCTGGTCTATTTCTAGAGTTGCACCAAGTATGCACTCTTCCTCCTCTCTTCGGCACCGTCAATAGTCACCTTCAGACTCACTCCCTTCATTCTTTAACAAATACTGTTGTATCTGGTTAGAACGCCTGGGTTTGTTTACCTGCTCATCATTGTAGAATCCTGAATCCTGATTGTACTTTTGTGACCCTCTATTCTGCGGCAAGGGCGGTTTTGGCTCTTGGCTCTGCTGTCTCACAACCTTCTGTTGTTGCTGCTGTTGATTACTCCCCTCGTTCTGCACCTGTTGATTTAAGGTTTTACTCTCATTATTCACTAATGGTGGATTGGTACACTCGGACCTCCAATGTCCCAGTTGACCACAGTTGTGACAAGGAAACTTTTTCTTTGCTTCCTCAAGATTCCCTTTTCCTTTCCCTGCATATCTGGGCCTATTCCCTGGATTATTTGCCTGTTCCACCAACTGTGCTTCTTGTCTTTCCGCAACCTTCACTTGTGCCCACATTGCCTTTTCTTTCAGCTTTCTTTGTTTTGCTTCAATTTCATTACTGAAGTATTTTGCATGTCTCGGAATCTCATCTATTTTCTTACTCTGCCAGTCCACTGTATGCTCACAAATTCTCTCACTAATCTCAGGTCTCAGGCCATATACAAATCTGTATACAAAATGACTCAAATCCTTGTCACCCAGGTGCTCATCCCCACTGAATTGTTTAAAAGCCAGTATCATCCTCTCATAAAAAGCATGAACTGATTCTTTTGCTTCCTGATGTGTTCGATCTATCTTAACCCAGTCTGTCTCCTTTGGAGGTACTTTACTTTTCAGGTATAAATCACCTGTTCATACTTCCTCATTACCTCTGGATCTGGTGCTCCTGTTCTCTGATCTCTTGGATATTCCTCAGTAGGCCAACTTACAACTATTTTACACTCAGCCCACAAGTCTGCTGGAACAATTATATCAAACAGACTATTCAGGTCAATCCACAGCACTTTTGACAATTTCACAAACCTGTCTACCTGCCTATACCACTCAACAGGCTTTTCTCTCAGTCGAGGGAAATCATTCGTAAATGATAAAATATCCTGTCTGGTCCATGGAACATGTACATATCCTCCTCCAGGTATTTCTCTCATAGGATAAGCATCCACTGTTTTCTCTTTTTCTCTCACAGGAAATGCTGAATAAGTCCTGTCCACTGACTCTTCCCTTTTCTTATACCACCTATCCTTCCACTTTTCTACATCACCCCATTTTCGCAACAGTGCGATCATTTCCTTAATCTGTCCTGTTCTACCAGCACCATTCAGATTCTCAATATCTTTGTCCGAGAAATCCATCCTGTAAGACTTCTGCAACACTTTCACCTTATCAATGTCAACTCCTTGTTCATTCGCTATTGCTCTTAACCTGTCATGTGTATTCTTAGCTCTCCAGGTGATGTTTTTGCACATAAATAACAATTCTCCATCATGATGGTTTTTTAGAATGTCTGTAGGAATTGTCCCTGCAACAAGCTCCTCTAATTCTATGCGTAACCTGGCCACATCAATTGCCTGTGAATCTTTATCCCTCTTTTGAAGGACTCTCATCCAATCATTCAAATCTTCAGCTGTTATTTCAGTAGTTTTTCTTACTGGAACCACTTTTTCTGGCATCCTCTGTGGTTCTAAAATTGGCATCCCTGAACAACCAGTATCACTAGTATCCGGTCTCGAATTAGACTGTACCTCTAATCCTCCACTACAGGTGTCATGTCTGGATTGTCTCAAATCACTACTTTCTGTCCTTTTTCCTGAGTCTCCTGAGGGACCAGCCAAACTTGTCATTTTATTCCCAACATATGGAACCACCAAACCATTTTCACCTGTCCTCTGCTTATCAAAAATAGGCATAACCGGACCTATTGTTACAGGCACCGTAACAGCTTCTAGATTCTTTGTCAGTTCTCTAATCTTTTCAGTCAGTTCAGATGTAGTTCTGGCTAATTCTCTCGTATTCTCGTCACTACACCGATTCTCTCTCTCTTTTTCCCTGAAAGGATTACCACTCCTTAACTCAGGTGTCACAACTTCTGTCTCAATGATACGCAATGTATCTCTTATCAGAGAAACAACTGGTGTGCTTTCTTCTGGTTCTGGTCTATATGGAGGTGGTCTCTTGTAAATCATGTCATTCAAGACCTCATCCTCATACTCATTAACTCCATATCTTTTCACTTCTGCCTCAGGAACCCTTTCCGTACCCTTCCTTTCTTCCTCAACAGTCCTCATAGGATATAATCCCTCTGACATACTAGCATCTCGCCATCTCCTCATTCGATCATGATGAGTTTCACGATCATATTTCCTCCCAAACATGTACCTATAGTTGCCTCCAGACCTCTGTTTTTCTCGCTCATGTACTTCATCTTCCCATTCCACCAATGCCTCAAACTGTGTCGGCCTTGGTCTTGGGTCAAGACACAACATCTTTTCCCGTAAATTTCTCAACACGGCCATATTAAATGAACCATGTTCCGGGAAAGCCATAACACCATCCTCTCTAGTGTACCTAACCCAATTGTCCAACCATATACAGGTATGATACACATATTTCGCAGCCATGAAGGATGCAGGCGTTTTCGTTGGAGGTAACAATTCACCTTCTCTTGTTTTAATGTCCTTATCCTTGTCGAACCATCTTTTTAATTTACCGAACAAGGATTTCTTCTTTTTCTCCTCTTGGTAATACATTTTAGCGTTTACCAAATCTTTTTAATCCCTTCCGTAATACAACTGTACAGTACGATATTTCATCCAATAACAGCGCGACTCACACCAACGCACCAATCCTGGAGCGCCTACGTCACCCTGTACCCCTTCCAATCCTTGCGCGGCTCACACCAACGTACCAATCCCAGCGCGAGCACTGTTCTGATCCACTACCCAATCAGAGCGCGGTCTCTATGACGTCAGCAGCCGCTGACTGCAGTTTCTGCTCTGTCTCCTGTCACTCGTCTACCCCTCCTTTACAAAACTTCTCAGTAGACTTCGTGTCAAATTCTACAAAATCTATTAGTTACAACATATAAACATCTCCATTGTCTGCTTCGCTAACCACAGAATAGTAAAGAAAATCTATTTCACAAGAATCCCGTCTTTCCCTGAAACAGCACTTACTTCTGCTCCACTACGGAATTAATACTCTCGTTGACACAGTAGCACATCCCTCTACTCTGCCCTTCTAACATGCATTCATTAACTGTTTCCTCTAGGACTTCTCCAAAGAGTTTTACAATCAACTAAATGCTCATACATTCACGCACATTCATACAAGAAAAATGTAGTACATACGCACAGAATTCTGTTTTTTCGAGAACAGCGAACAGTCTGCCCTACCACAGAATTATAACACACGTTAACCAAGCAGTGTATACCTCTGCCCAGTCCTTCAAACAAGCTCAGAGAATACCTATTACTTCTCCAGCGATAAGCTTTAACGGCGAACCTTACGGATACCTGGGACTTAAGACCAGAGTTTCACAGATAACCTTCGCTACCATACGCACTCCTTTTATGCCGAAAATATATCCCTAATAGTAACACACAACAATGTCACTGATTCCGAACCCAGACAATGTGACGTGCAACTTCAATTGTCACACGTTTCTCCTGCATACATACAGGACCAACAATCCCGTTTTTCCCGAGAGCAGTATATACTTCCCTCTGCCCTACTACGGAACTGCTACCAGCTCCCAAGTTCCAGAAGCACTACATAGAACTCAACATGACGACTTCAACATATAGTATTAGTACATATACCAACATCAATCAATTATCAATAAATCAAAAAGCCAATATACAAGCAATCTAATCAGATCAAGACAATCATCAAAACCATCAAATTCTGCTACCAGGAAATTGGTGCAGATCAGGGCATACAAATTCTCCCTACTTCCACGGATAGAGTAATTTCACAGATACACGCACATGCACTCATCACACACTTGGGCCCATTTCACTAACATACGCTCGATTACTCTATCAGCATTGAACCTGCGGAGAGAAAACTCCTAAACACCCTGTATCTACAGTGAGGCCAATAGGATCAGTTTGATACTGTCCTGAGTCATGATCTAAACAACAATAATCAAATAGAGTACTCAATAAACAACAAGAAATAGCCACCAACACTGTATTTAAAATAATGGTACTTTATCTAAAATTAGTTCAAATGGAAGTCAATCAAAGCAAAATCATTATTCTCATAATTACCTATTCTAGCTAAATGTCAAAAATGGGTCAGGACAGGTCTCTCAGTAGAAGTCTCCCGAGTCGCCATCCTCACAGCATCGATCCTCACCAACGCAGGTTTGGGAAGAAGTGGCCTTAGACCCTCTCTAGGCTATCAATACTTATAGGAAATCTTACAAATTAAAGAAACATAAAATGTTCTGAATATCCGTTGAACCGCTGAGCAGAGCGAGCAGGAAAGGATGTAGCATCGCTACATTTGGAAAATCTCCGCTCAGAAAAATCACAAAAATAAAAAGACGGAAGAAGGAAACTCGAGTTTTACAAATGTTTCTTTTGCGCACACAGTTCCTCGGAACCACCACTGTAATCACAAAGTTCATTGTGGCTCCCTTGTCCTCCAAGGTTACTTGGGCGCTTGGACGCTTGCCTGGAGTCACTGTCATCACGGAAACTTTCAAAACCAGGCGAAGGCTGTGGTCAGGTGACTCTCGACCATATTCAGCAAGGCCCTCTCATCAAAATTCGATCACTCGAGCACAGGCTTTAAACGGCAGCCATTTTATCATAGGCCAAAACGGACCATCTTAATTAAAAGAGACAAAAACAACGTTACCACAGCATAGTGATTGAACAGTGTTAACCCCACTAATACCCTTATGTGTATGTAATTATCTAGCCTTTTGCAACACAGTAAAGCATTAATACACGTTATTTCAAAAAGCGTTTTTGTGCTTTAAACAAACAACACTCAGCAACATTCATTTAATTAAACCTGCACATTATTATTAAGCAACATGAATGCATTCCCACGTGTATTTTTCTCTCATTAGTAAATGTTGGTTAATCAGAACAAAACAAACTATTAATTAGTCGTTTTAAATTAGTGTTTTTAAATCAAAACATATAGACGAAACTGGAGCTTAAAAACCCAATAGATTTTCAACAGAAAACTCTGCTCCAGCAATCATAGTCATAGGAAATGTTGGCCAATGGTTAAGGTGGGGCAATGTGTTCGTGTGAAGAACCCCAGAGGGGTGGTGAAGGGGGCTGCGTGTTGCTCTGGGTCACTGGGCCACTGAGGGTAAAGAAGGTGTTGGGTAGTGCTGTGGAGTTGGAGGGTGTATACATTTACGCAGTCTTCAGGAGGATATGAGTGTGTCCAGTAGGGATAGTGGTAGTGAAGATAAGTGTAGTGGGCATGTTTTGGGTAGAGAAGGAGTAGTGGAGGCGTGTAGTGGAAGGAAGGAAGTAACAATGGGTAATTGTGTTGGAAATTACATTCCTGTGCGACATGTTGGAAGAATGAGGAAATGTCTGGCATATTTTGCTGATTATCAGTTGGGGTAATCGCTGTGTTGCATTTATGCCTCATGCATTTTAACTTCGAATTGTTCTATGTGTAGTATGTATATAGGTCTTTGTAGTTTATGGTTGTGGCTTTATGGGGAAGATGTATGGTATGAGGATGGTATTCTAAAGAGGGGTAAGTAGAATGTAGTGATGGAAGAGCATTGTGTGATGTGGGTGGATTCTAGGGTGACGGTTGAACGGTGGATGTAGGCATAGCCTGTTGCTGGGGCCACTCTGTTTGTATGTACACAAACAACATTAAAAGAAGTAATTACCCTACTGGTGTGTACATACGTCTTTGAACAGTATTCATGTTGGCATGCAGACTCTGGAGAAACAGTTCAAAGGCCCAAAGTATGGGTGCCTTAGAGGATGATGTACGCTTTATCGAGCATGATAAAAAGCAATATTCTGGAGTTCTTAAGTCAATATCTGTGATAGCTCCAATTACAAGTTTACCATTGAAAATGGGATATTATTTGACACCAAAATCTGCATCACGTGGTATTTAGTGAGCATTTTCCTTAGTACAAATTGGCTTGTCTGAATTGTCAATTTGTACCTCGGGAAAAGTTAAAGGGTGCTCGGGAAAACTTAAAGGGTGCAGACTTTAACCAACCCAGTAATAACCAAGGGCCTCATGTAGGTAGCCAAATACCAGTCGGTAACGGCCGATTTTCGGTAAATATGCCGTTACCGACCGGTATTCAGACAAGTGAGATGTAGGAGTCCAAAAACGACTTTTCGGTAAATATGAGGCGGTAAATACCGAATCATATTTACCGAATCCTAAAATACCGATTCAGATTTACCGAATACATACTTAACGAATCGGTAAATATGAAGTGGTAAAAATTAAAATGACATGTAGGAGCACTCGGTAATTAAGAAATCCAAGAAAATCGGTAAATAAGAGTCGGTAATTAACACAGATTGAAAGCAGGTGGTAACCATCAACAGTGCACATAAGCAATCCCAAAATGCAACAGCGTGGACAACATGGCCGCTATGTATGTCATAGCAAGGCGCCTACGTCTACAGGCAGCAGGACTGAGGGTTTGGCGACGGGAGGAACGCATCTACAGACAGCGCATCACACTATTCCACCTGACTGATGCAGAGATACATGAGAGGTACAGGCTACACCCCGAAACCATCATGGACTTAATCAGGGACCTTCACCCACTCCTGGACCAGCCAATAAGAAGGGCGCACGCCATACCCCCACATGTGCAGGTGCTCTGCAGCCTACATCTGCTGGCATCCGGCAGTTATCAGGTGGTGATAGCTGCGGTGGGTGGTGTATCCCAGAGTTGCCTGTCACGTTTCTTCAGGAAGTTCCTGGATGCCATGATGCAGAGAATGCACCACTACATCAGCTTCCCCAACACACAGGCTGCACAGCAGAAAACAAAAACAGACTTTTATCACATGGCACAGTTCCCCCATGTCATCGGCTGTATTGATGGTACACACATCCCAATCTGTCCACCAGCTGACACAGAGCACATCTACAGGAACAGGAAGTCCACCCACTCCATCAATGTGCAGGTGATCTGTGATGCAGGGAACATCATCACAGATATTGTTGCAAAGTTTCCAGGGAGCACCCACGACTCATACATCTTCCAGAATAGTGGGATCTACACACGACTGAGTGCCGGAGAATTTGGAGAGGGATACCTGCTAGGTGAGTAACAGTGACGCCCCTTGCAACCTGCAAATCATAGTGTAAAGAGGCATGTGACTGATGTTTCCCTTATACTCATCTAGGCGACAGTGCATATGCATGCCGGTCATTCATCCTCACTCCCTACCTACACCCAGCAACCCAGAGTGAGAGACGATACAACGTGGCACACAAAACAACACGCAATGTGGTGGAGCGCACGTTTGGACTACTGAAGAGCAGGTTCCGCTGCCTCCACAAGAGCGGAGGCGCACGCCAGTACACACCCATCGCCTGCTGCAAGATTATTGCCACTTGTGCAATGCTGCACAACCTTGCCACGAAAAAAGGTACAGATGTGGAACTAACATATTTTGAGGACAACGAGGATGAGTCAGGCCAGCCACAGGGCAACGCAGCTAGAGTGCCAACTGCAATCGATGGGAGAGAGAGACGGTCAGAGATCACATGCAACTATTTCTGAGTAAGTAAGGGGACACAGCCAGTTGTGATGAGTCATGACGTAGTTTTAATGTGGCACCACGCCATGAACACATGAACAAGCCAATCTGGCAATATACCATCTATACAAGGAGTATGTCCAGGGTTACGTCACCCATTGGGAAGTGGCTAAGCAGGGCCACATCAATGTTTGCGCATACGCGCTGCAGTGGTGGATGGCACGGCCTGTGCATCCTCACTAGAGCCAACCCCAAGCCGCCTGCTGCTCCTGCGTGCTTCTGGGACGGGGGGTGTGCTGCTGCTCCTGCTGCTGGTGTCGATGCTCTCCGCAGCATCCCCTGCAGCAGTTGTCGACGCCTGACTGGTTAATAGCACCCCTAGTGCACTTGTCACCTGCACCATCCCCCGAGACAGGTCGCTGCAGCAGTGTGTTAGTCCCTCCTGCATCGTCACAGAGCGCCGGCACAGTAGAGAAGTCGCAGTTGCCAGACGGTTGAGTGCCCTGTTGGTAGTGTCCCTTCTCTGCCGTTCCCTGCGCCGTGTGTCGAGGTCAGCATCTAATTTGCTGCACAACTGCAGAATTGACTGGGACTTGTCCCGAATGCCCGCAGCCATGCCGCTGATGTTCTTGTCCATGTTGACTAATGTGGTTTTCGTCACCCGCATGTGCCTCTGGACTGACATGACTGCCTTTGTTTGCAGGCGCTGTTGTTTCAACATTTGGCCCTCGAGACCCAAGAAGACACCATGGCCGTCAATGGTTGCTGGTGGACTCTGGACACGCGACCTGCGGCGCCCTCTTGCTCCCGTCTGTGCTGCCTGTGAGGTGTGGGGCGCAGTGGCATGGCTCCCTTCCTGGGGCCTGGTGAGTTCTTCAGGGCCCATGCTGTCGTCTGACGAGGTGTCTAAGGCTCGTAGCCTGGCTGCTGGGCGCCTCCTCATTCCCACACCTGCAAGCGGAGATGTGGCCGGTGATTCGAACATGAGTGGCGATGCTGGCTCTGGGTGAGGTGATGCTGGCTCTGGGTGAGGTGATGCTGGCTCTGGGTGAGGTGATGCTGGCTCTGGCTGCGACGAGGCTGCCTGTGTTGGTGGTGCGGCTGCCAGTGGGCCTGCTCCCTGGTCTGAACTTGTGCTGGCTAGAGGTGATATTTGTGGCCGGTGTGCCGTCTCTCCTGCAGCATGCCCTGTCCTGCATGATGTCACATCTGTGGACAGAAATACAACATTGGCTCAGTGTCCCCGAAGGGCTGCATTGAAAGCGTCACAATAAATCATTTCACATTCCAAAATGTCCTCTGTCTCCTTGTGCCTCGAGTGCGTGACATGCCTTGTTGCCCTGTAACATTTACGTCATGGTTGGTGTTTCCCTGACTACATCTCCCGGAATGCATTGCCTGTCTGCACTGACACGTGTGGACTGCAGTGTGATTCTCGTTTCACAATGGGGGATGTGGGATAGGGATTGGGGGTGCTACATTGCTGTGCTTGCGTCTTACCTTGTTGTGTGGCGGCTCTGGCAGAGCTGTCGGCGTCCCCAAGACCCACGACGCTCTCTTGCTCGATTGTGGCCCCCACCAGCTCCTCCAGTTCGGTGAGGGCAGGTGCCCTGTTGGTTCCACCTCCAGTCTGGCTGGCCTCCTTCTGGATGTCGCCCATCTTCCTCTTGGTTACAATCCTCAGGTCATACCAGCGCTTCTTTAGGACCTCTATGTCCCTGTGGGTCACTCCCACAGCATTGACCTGCGCCTGGATGGCCAGCCATATGTTGCGCTTTTCAGCCTCAGGCACTTGCAGGGATTGCCTTCCAAACAGCTTCTGGTGCTGCTTCACCACCTCCTCCACCAGCACCTGGAGTTCCTTGGGGCTAAATTTCAGCTTCCTCCTCCTTTCCCCTCCGTCTCTCTGTGTTCTCTGGCTGGACATGATGTTCGTTTTCCCGCTCGCACAGGCACCGGCTCCCTGCCTCTCCTCTGCACTCCAAGCCTCTCCAGGGTCGGCTAATTATGTACACCTGCCTGGGTGTGGCCACTTCCTGGTTGGGTGGGCTGTGGTTGCACAGGATTAGCAGTTTCGTCAAGTCATGTGATTTTATTTACCGATTCCGTACATACCGATTCGGTATTTTCCGATTCGGTAAATACCGATTCGGTATTTTCCGAATCGGTAAATACCACCTCGGTATTTACCGATTCGGTGAATTCCGATTCGTGATTACCGAATGTTACCGAATCGGTAACTGTTACCGAATTTTTACCTACATATAACTTACCGATTCTAATTTACCGATTCGGTACGGCTCGGTATTTACGAAACGGTAAAATGTATTTACCTACATGAGGCCCCAAGTGTTGTAAATGTCACACCACTCATAATACCGAACCCTGTGCAAATGGTAATTTGTGCAGGGATCAGATGTTTTCTAACCAGGTCATAATCAGTGCCACCTGTGAAATGAAAATGTTATATTAACTTCACTCCTAAGTGAGTGCATTATTTCCTTGATTTGAATTGTGTAAAAAAAATAATTGAAATGAAATGTGGGTGACATCATATCTCTGAGTTTAAGCTGATTGTGGTCAGAAACAGTGTATCGGCTTCCAGATACACGTGTCCAGGGCTGGCTTTCGGGCAGTGCGACCTTGATCTCGGGGTGCTGTTATGAATAACATATGAGTTTAAAAGCACTTGCTGCAGAGATCCTTGAGTGTCCCACAGTTTTCAGGCAACAATAAAAATGTCAAGATAACCCCGGTGATTAATGTTCCTGCTGGAGTGAGATCAGAGTTTTGTCTAATGGCAGTTTTGACTCATGAAAGAGTAGCGCGGAAGGTTAATATTCCTGCTACAAAGAAGGTGTACCATGCAGTTAACAGAACTGTATTTTATAGGGATAGATCAGTGGGTTACTGCTTTTGCCACAGAGATCCCTTTGTAACTTGCAGTTCATAAGTTACAATCCTAATATACAACAATGACCTATGAACTGTCATCAAATAGCTGCATGCAAACAATTTTTTCTCCAGTCTTTCATTATCCTCATGTTACAAATTTTTTTTTTGTGGGTAGAAGTACATTATTACTACTAAAGCCAGCCCCATTCCCAACCATTGTGTTACGTATTAAATCCTGAGTATGCGCTTCTCCAGACCAAGTGCTTTAAATTATACTCCCAACTGGAATAGATGACATGTGATTTCTATCCTTGTAATCCTCAATGTCTTGTGTAACATTTCCTGTGTTCATTGTCTCTGTGTAATGTGAGTATGATGTAAAGTGCTCTGACACTAAACTGTTATGAGTATAGCTTTAACACAAATGCAAAGCATGTGAGAGGTATTAGGAGCACTTTTGATGGGTGGTAGTGAGGGAATCCATGGAAAAGGAGGTCATTGGGTGAGGCACACCGGACACCACCTGCGCTCAAACCAACCCTGCATGTGTCAGTGGCAGAGAATCGTGCCCTGGAATAATTAGTAAGTACGTATTATCCAGTTCATGCTGTGACACATGGGTAAAACATTTAAAAAAAGACTCAGGAAGGACACTAAAGCCAATGTTCAAATTTCAAGCACTCTTTATTTGAAAATGGGAGAAAACCATAAAAGGTTAAGCATGGCTTATAAGCAGCAGAATTTTCCTGCTTTTTCAGCAAGCAATAAATCAACCTTTTCTTTCTCCTAGACAGTCTTTGACAGTTGTGAAAAACAATCAGGAACTGATAGTGGTGTGAATGCCATTGAAAGAGAGACATCCGACATTGAAATGCCTGAAGCCTGTTAGACATTCTAGTACACAATGAGTAATCTTTCTTCTATACCATTTAAAAGTATAACTTATTGTAGAATCATTCAAGTAAAATTACAAAAAGATACAATTGTAAGGAGTACTCCAGACTTTAAGCCTCACAGCCAATAGCTACAACAAACCAGAAGACAAACACATGTTCACATAGTTCATTGACCTTCCCTAAGTGAAAGAAGCAAAATCTAAGCACTACTCAGCTGCTTCCATTGACAAGTTATTTTCTGGAAAATAATTATGTTTATGAAGACATTTCCCATCAAATAAAACTGAAGGCAAATATTGTAAACATATTTTCCTGTTATTGAAAGGGGTATCCAATGAATAGAAAAATTACTTCCCTTTGCTCTGTTCTCCAGCTCTAATAGTCACAACAAGAGGCGCTCTAGAATGCTTGTTTGATGACCTCAGCTGGGGCTAAGGGTTGTATTGTGACATCATTCATAGCATCACACCTTTATGACAATGCAAAACCTAATATTGGACCTAGATCCATCCCTAACACGAATCCTGAGATGCCTAAGTCATTAAATGGGTCATCTGAATAATGATGTAACAGTACATCTCAAAACCCCAGGTGTCATCATCAAACTAGAATGCTTATTGATGGTAATTGTTTGCGATGGAGGAATGGACAAAGAGGCAATTATTTTTCTCCACGCTGGATGAAATCTTTAACAGATAGGACAAAGCAGAAGAATAGAGATGTGGTTATCGTTTTGATAAGTTTAAGGTTTGTAGTAAAGGTATGATTTTTGGATAGGGTTCGGCCTGAAATCAGCGATTTTCTTCCACATCGTCAATACAATTTTGCTGCAAGATGGTGCCTAGGTCCATTTTTTAAAAATCTGTTATGGGGGAGGGGAGGAACACGGGAGTGCAGCAGCACTCCATAAATACATGAAATAACCTTATGTTTCCTGTGGTCTATGGATATGTTGCTATATGTTTTAAGCATTCACAGAGCTGTGACGTTTGCTCTTCAGCTTGAGAATGCAGGGATCTCTTGTGATTGGTCTTAGGTCTGCATTATGTGGCCTGAGGAGTGTAAAACAGATCCTAATGCCTGTTTAATGTTGTTTTGACTACAAATGTTTTATTAACAGACATTGCATTCAAACTTTGTCAAAACCTGTCAATTCGATATAGAAAACAAAGGTTAGAGGGGCATTTTAGTTAGGAATTCTAATAGAATCTCATATTACATTAAAAGAAACCTTTGAAATTCACATGAAAAACTTAAGTTTACATGGACATTATAGTTTGGTGAATATTCAATTAAAACATACTATTTTAAATACACAAAACCACTGAAATTCTTCAGCTATAGATATTTCAAGTAAATATAAGTCATGTCCTAAAGTAACTATATCTTGCACCCTCTCTGCACTGCTAATTACCTCACATTTTACATCACTCATTACATGTTCTATGACATCTTTGAGAACATCACTGCAACATCTGAAATGATATTGTTGATGACACTGTGCATGGCAGGGACAAAATCAAGGATGGGACCCCACAATAAAACCCCCTCCCCATATAAGCAAAAATTGAGATGGACACTCACAATAATGGTTACCTCCCATGGGCAACAATAGAGGTAGACACCCTCAATAAGACTAAACACCCTTGAGCTGCAAATTAGACGGGCACACGCAACAAGACTCACCGTCTACAGAAAACAACTGAGATGGACATCCAAAATAAGACTCACCGCCCACAAGCAACAGCTCAGGCGGACATCCACATTAGCACTGAGTGGTCAAGCAGTTTGTAAATTGCTGATTTATGGATTGCGTGACATAGCATGAAACATGATTAAGAATGATTGGTGTTTAATATATTTTTGCTGTATTGCGGATATAGCAGGTGTTATGAATTTGTTTTATATGGAGGGAATCTCCCTCTATTTAAATATCTTCCTGAACAACGCTCAAATTAAAGTAAGTAGAGCCCTCCCAAGTGCCCTCTATAGTGGTCTCATAGCCAAAGATGGTCAAAACTTTAGCAGTATAAGGAATCTTAATTTCAGCTTTCTGGACCACAGCCTTTTGGCGCACAGCTTTTCCTGGTGCGACCTGGAATGTTTGAGACATGCTGTACTGTGTCTGTTGAGAGAAAGAGAAGAATACTGAAGTTAGTAGTTTGAACATAGTGGTTGTTTAGTCAAAGTTAAGAGTAGGACTGCAACACTTACATGTCATGCTGATCATTCAAAGAATTCAGACCTAAGAAAATCTCTTTCTTGATTCCAAATGCAACTTACACAACATTTCAATTTATGTAGTTGTAGAGCAGCTACAACATATAAAAGTAAAAATACATCATCATCTCCAGTGACATGTGGTCCCAAATTCATCAAAAATTCAGTATGGACACAGCCCTATGAAAACACAACCATAAATCAGAAAAACAATGATAGCAAACTCCAAGGTACCCAGCTGGCAATGAGGAACATCAAGCTGTAATGAAACACTTTGAGGCCAAAACCTTTGGAGCATCCTCCTACCATGGAAATCCCACCTTTTTGATAATGGCAGCATCAACTCACCTTTTTCATACCACGTGGCCACATATGACATTCTCCAGGTTATACAAAATTTTCTAGCTCGTAGTTCGCCCATAGTTTGACACTACAGAACAACAAGACTTAATTTCTGTTACACCTAGAATGGTATTGTGACGGTTGTACTTTTGCTGAGTTAGCCATCACTCTAACCTCACCAGTTTTCTGCAAACATGAGTGTGCAGAATAAACCAAATCATTAGCATATGAGTTGTACATAATTAAAGAGGGTGTCTTCAGAATGCCTAAACATGAACATTCCATATGTGATCTAATTCACTTTGAATATAGTGAATCATGAGAAATGTAAACCATTGATACAGGATCACAGACAGAGTTTACATTTAGATTTAGGCATCGAGATTAGGTTTAATATTAGGTTAAACGGTAGGTTTAGTGTAAGGCTTAGGGTTCTGGTTAGGTCTAGGGTGCTTGATTAGAGTTAATAATATTGTTGAAATAGGAGTTTTTCTAAGCTTTAATTAAGTGCAGTGGAATGGAACTATTAAAGCATGAAGAAGCGATACTGTTCTTTTGAACATCGACAGCCATGTAAATGTCAGTCATTCATTTATAAGGCAGCAGAAAGAAAATGTGTCACATATGAATATTTTAAATGGCTATTAAATGTGAACTTCCAGATCTGTCTTAAGAGTATCTATATTCTTCCTGTATGATCTAGCATCGTTTATCCAAGTCATTGCAGTTGGACACGAGAAAGTCCCAATTAAAGATGCACATTATCTGTGATCCACAATATCTGCCGTTCAAATCAACATTAGGATCATTAGATTTCAAAAAATACAAAATGTGTGAGCACTCTTCTATACAACAGAAACAAAATACATCTTATATATAACCACTGATTTCTCTTTGTGACTCCATTCTCCCAATATGTTTAATGTTTCTCTCCTATTCTTAACCCAACATTCAAGCACCTTATTCAAAATATTCAAACGTCTGCAAATCCTCAAGTCAATCCCACCCAAAATAAAAACATAGCAAATCTTTATAAGGGTACTAGGCTCCTAGTTGTGGTTTCTACAATTGTCACACATATACCTATAAGACTTTTAGCTTTCCATGATCTAGCTCCTGAACCTTTTGCAAACACTGGAGAAGATAAAGTACATTTAAGTTCATCCTCCTTTTGTCCAACCAAAACCAGTAGGAAACAGATGGCCATACTAACTGCTGGGGCTTTTAATGGTGTGTGGATATGTGTGAGTCTATAAAGGACGAGAGCCCTAAACATAAATGCACATTTGCATAAACCTATAGAACCCACATTAGGGAAATCTACTCTGGAAATTCCACATAAGACAAGACTCAAAAATACAAACCATGAAGGTTTATTTAAAGTTCCAGAATTAGAAGAGAGGGCAAAAAGGTATGGTTGATCAATCCATTCATAATATGCAACATTCAATTAGAATCATTGGCAATGGATGCTGAGCTTCATTCTAGTCAATTGCCAGAATCATTTACAGTCTAGCACAAGGAAATGAGAATCAAAGGGCAAGACATCATAAGGACTGCTTGGTAAAAAGCAGTAGAGAAGAACAGGAAATATAAGTGCAGATTAGTAACAAACTGGCAGAGTTTCCTGGGTTATCTAGGAAAGAACATGGGCTGCATCCTAAACCAAGGATCCTTAAAATATATTTTTAGTACATACATTTACTATGGTGTGAGGAGAATGTTACACCTCTTAAGCCAAGGATAAAACAGAAAAACACATCACATGGAAAAGGTGACCTTTCCTTTACTTCTAATGAATAATTACAGCATCTCTGCTCGGTCAAAGAAAGTTGCCTTTGATTGTATAACTCCGAACTCCATCCTGAAGGAAGAAGTATCATTTGCACAGGAGAAACATAGACTGCACTACAAACAGGACCACTAAGCTAATTGAATTTCATATATTCATCACATAATTAAGGTCATATCTGAGGAGCTCGTGAATAGCAGGGAAAAAGAAAAACATGATATATAAAACTGCATGTAGGGGTGCGCTATTATAAAAATTAAAACAGGAGCAGGCCCACTTTGGTTAAGCTAAGTGAGGTAACGGAGATGAGACAGTAATTAGTAGATTCCTTTATTAACTGAGGAGCATCAGTAAGGTACATCTTCCATCTCCTATCCAGCAACGATTCTGGTGAACCACACAGTGGAACCAGAATCCCCACCAAACCCAAACATTCTATGAACACGAGGATGCAAGGCAACTAGTTGCCAAGCAACACAACACTTCCCCCCTCTATATATCAAAAATAAGGAATTAAATAATATATACAAAAAGAAATAAAACAAAATTAAAGGTGGAAGACAGGAAGAATAACCAGGAATAAGGAACATACATATTATCATCATAACACAGCATCACTCATTGTTAACCACAAAATCTCTAAGCCAAGAGGGAGCTTTCATCTCACGAGGAGCCCTCTGGTTAATAGCAGGGAGATCAGAAGACGGAATGTTCTTACCAGAGTTCGGACCAGCCAACTTTGAACCCTCCGGGACCACCCCATCCCCCTCCTGAACCACAACCGGCTGCTGCAAATTGGATCCTTCTGCCATTTCAGAGGAAAAACCAGCAACCTCATTAAAATCATCTTCCAATCACTCTGAATTGTAAGGATTATCACTGATTCACCTACTACACTGACCAGGGTGATCCATAGCAACCCTTTTTAAATTCCAAACCTCACCGTTTTTAAGTCTCACAGCATTGTGGAGCACATCAACAACTTCCTCAGCGTCAAAGAAAGCACTCTCACCCTTGCATACAAACCCAGGCTTTTTAACCCTAACCCAATCTCCCACTTCAATCACAACTGGTTTGGTGGAATGTTTGACATTGTAATATTCTCTGTTTTTTTCATGAACACGCTGCATCCTATTCCATACTTCATCCTTAGACCAATTAACCGGACCAGAAGAAAATAACCAACCAGGGTTAAATTTAGACCGGGGTTTACGTCCATGCATAATAACAAACGGGGGTAAACCGGTCGCCTCGGTGGCAGTCACACGGTAGGCCCAGACAGTCTTGCCCTCCTGTGAAATCCAATTTTGTGCATTACTAGAAGCGATTTGAATTATGCCTTTTAACACACGGTTAAATCTCTGGACCATACCATTCCCGCTAGGGTTATACAACGAAGTAGTCTTATGATTCACGCCAAGTTTTGTAAAGTACTCCTTTGCCATGTTGGACACAAACTGGACTCCATTGTCACTAATTAATGACGCCGGAATACCCCCAGAGGAGAAAACCTCGTCCAAGAACTCAAGAACCGCCAAAGTATCAGCCTTATCAACAATTTTTACAACTGACCAGCGGGAGAAAAGATCCATAAGCATGAAAAT
The DNA here is from genome assembly GCF_964204655.1 of Triturus cristatus. NCBI lineage: Eukaryota > Metazoa > Chordata > Amphibia > Caudata > Salamandridae > Triturus > Triturus cristatus. The sequence continues at coordinate 1,195,690,644 of NC_140582.1, read as the reverse complement.
ATACTTCTGAGACTCGCCACACTGGTCCTTAATGGGTCCCAAAATGTCAATAGCGACCGTGTCCCACGGCTCTTTTGAAACAATAGTTTTACACATTGGTTGTCTGAAAGTCTTCAAAGACTTGTCCGAATTACCACATGTAGTACAATTCCTAACTACTCTCTCTGTCTCAATATCCAACCCAGGCCACCAGAACAATTTTTTAATCACTGCCTTGGTTCTAGTAATGCCAGAATGACCCTTATGACACAGTTCCACAATGGAAGAACGGAGGCTCATAGGTGGAATAATTATTTCGCCTCTCAAAAGAAAACCGTCACAAAAAGAAAGTTCTGATCTGACTTCCCAAAAAGGCTTGACCATGTCGGGTATATTATCCTTACGTGGCCAACCTTTCAAAACAAATGACACTACCTTAGATAATGTCTCATCACTACGAAATTCAGATTCCCATTCGATTTTGTTGATAGCAGAGCGGCCCTGATTGTGAATTAACGCAACCTGAAAATCATTCCATTTCTCGTCTTCGCATTTTTCCAGCATAACAGGCATTCTAGAAAGGAAATCAGCAACCAGATTGTCTCTGCCTGGGGTATAAACAATTCTATACGTAAAATTCTGCATTCGCATAGAAATTCTAGATAGTCTAGACGAGTTATTAGAAGAACCTTCTGAGGACAGTATTTTGACCAAAGGTTTGTGGTCAGATCTTAGAGTGCAAACCTTTCCCCATATGAATTATTTAAAATGGTCAAGAACCCAAGCACACGCCAATGCCTCCTTCTCAATTATAGGGTACTTCTCCTCGCATGGAGAAAGAGACCTAGACGCAAAGGCGATGATGTTCTCTTTGCCATTACCAGAGTACTGAGATAAAACTGCACCCAACCCCTTATTACTTGCATCAGTAGTCACGACACTTTCGGCAGCCGGATCGAAACTACTGAGGCAGGCTGCATTTGCAATCGCAGTCTTGATAGCATTAAAATCCCTATCGCATTCAGTAGACCAAACAAAATTCACACTTTTCTTAAGAAGCTGCCGAATATTGAAACATTTGTCAGCGAAGTTAGGAACGTATTTAGCGCAAAACTCAGCCATGCCTAAAAAGGATCTAACATCATCCTTGGTGCAAGGAGTCAGTGCCTCTTCAATAGCTGAAACCAAGGATGGCTTGGGTCTAACACCATTACGATCAATGACGTGTCCCAGGTAGGTTACGCTTTCACATGCAAATTTACATTTAGCAAACTCAAATTTTTTCATTTTTTCATTAGAACGTTTGGCTATAACGACTGGAGAAATTCACTCTGATGCCTCTATTGGTTCTATCACCTTTGCTGCCACTAATTTATCTAATTCCTTGGACACATCATCCTTAACCAATATAGGAACATTGCGACAACGGTGCACCTTGGGAACAGCATTCTCTTTAAGGAGGATAAGATGTTCGAAGCCACGTAAATTGCCCAGTTTTCCACTAAAAACAGAAGGGAATTGTTTATCATTCTCTCGCCAAATGAAGAACCTTCATCAAGTATCAACACTTGTTCCTTGCTGTTAGGGTCTAGAATAATATGCAGAAGTTTCTGATCCAACCATCCCAACACAGGAGGGCCACTCTTAGCAACGTACAATTTAGCTTGACAACGTCTGTTCTTGAACTAAAAAACAAACCATCTGAAACCAACAAGATCAATTTTTTCACCCCCGTAACCCTCAGGGTGGATATCAGGTTCGAATAATTGTTCACCCGCCTTACCAATAAATTTACTTTTCCACAACTTTTCTTCAATTATGGTGTAAGGTGACCCTGAGTCAGCTATAATGTCAATATTCACATCACCAATCAACATGTTGCAAATCGGTTTGTTGGTACATACAACGTCGTTAATATTTAGCAGCAAGTTACTTCTAAAGTTTTTAGACAAGTCCTCAATCAAAATCATTTCCATAGGATCAGGGTTTGATTCATCTACACTTTCACAGTTCATATTCGTGACACATTTAATCTTGTAATTCCTCCTCTTACGCACTTTCGCAAAATGGCCTACTAAACCACAACTGGTACATTTCTGCTTAATAGCGGGACACGTCTTACTATGAGCAAGGTGGTCTAAGCTTCCACACCTATAGCATTTAGCATGCTCCTTAAAAGGAGGTCTATCTTTAAACTTGTGAGCAACTCTATTGAAATCATTAGGGACACTCGTTTCACTAATTAGTGCCACATTTTGAGTATCATTCTTTAAGGCAACAGCACATCGACCAGATATCTCTGCTTTCCTTACAATAGCTAATATATCATCCAGTGGGGCATCGCCATTCACCCATAATCTATCTTGAATCGCAGGGTTGGCGGTATGCATAACAACCTGATCTCTAATCAAATCGTCATGCAAAACTCCAAATTTACAATCGAGAGCAAGCCTTTTTAAATCAGACACGTAGTTATCAATAGATTCAGATTTCGCCAGTTTCCTCTGAAAAAATTGATACCTAGTGACACCCATGCATACTTTTGGTTCAAAATAATTGTCTAGCTGCAATAAGGCGATTTCAGAAACATTAAAATCCCCAGAAGTAACGCTACTAAACAATTGGTGGAAGGTCTTAAGTCCCATAGCGCCCAAAGCATGCAATAGTAATCTTTTCTTCTGTTCCGCTGCCATTTTTTTTGCTTCGTCAACAGCCTCGATGTTGTTAATAAAATACGCCTTCCACTCAGAACACTTGAGAGGGGGTTAATTTCCTGTGGCCCAAAATGGTTGAGGCGAAGAAATGCTAAAATTAGCATTATTTATCTGAGCTGAACTTGTGCCCTCTGTAGACATGGTAAGTTATTAATACAGGAAGACTGATTGGCGATAGTTTGTTTTGTAATTGAAAACAAATGATAGTCAGGAGAAAAGTATATAGCAAGATCCAAATCCCCCAGCTCAAGTATCTAATATGGTATTATGAATACCTCAAATATGATGCCAATGATACTATTGCTGCTTGTAGGTTGTGCGAGGCAAGATAAACAAATACAGTAGTTAAGCCCCGTAGTTTATTCCGATCACTCCGCTCCGATACTTGGTAACTTGGCAATCAGTATGCATCCCTCAAAATGGCCGACAAGGGAGGTCACGCAGCGTGGTGACGTTGCTCCGTAATACGTGACACATGTGATGACGATGCTCCGTTTTCCTGGAAGACGTCACCGAAGTTCCTCGGCTCCGAAGCTTCAGTAAGGAACGCCACCTCGAGCACAGCACCACCGAAGGTTCGGGATCGCAATGAGTTCCAGGCCCACTTCAAACGATGCGATCACTCAACGGCAGGTAATTCTTGAGCTCTGCAATAGATGCGCTTCATATCAATTGATGCGATCACCACAGTTGGCAAATTCCTAGATCCCCCGGAGTCGATCCACCTCCAACGAAGAACCGCTCCGCACACCCACAGGTTCACAGCTATCACAGGACAGCGAATGTTCCGATTCCACAAAACGATCCAAAAACAAAAAAAACAAAAATTCAAAGGTCCAAAGGTTCAACGTGGGTTCGATGCTCCTCAGCTCCTCAGTCGCCAATTGAGGTAACGGAGATGAGACAGTAATTAGTAGATTCCTTTAATAACTGAGGAGCATCAGTAAGGTACATCTTCCATCTCCTATCCAGCAACGATTCTGGTGAACCACACAGTAGAACCAGAATCCCCACCAAACCCAAACATTCTATGAACACGAGGATGCAAGGCAACTAGTTGCCAAGCAACACAACACTAAGCATTTCACCATGTTAAAACACAACCCAAGCACCTCCATTGTGTCTCACTTCATCACTTTACTAAATGGAAATATTCGTTTTTAATGTTGAATCCGATATTTTATGACACAGGGTCTCGCAACGTCAGCATAATTTCAGGATAACTAGCATCTGCCTCTCCCCCAGTACCTTTCAAACAGATTTGAAGAATTGGAGAAAATAGTAAAAGTCATGCAGGATTGACTAACATCTTATTTTAAAATTTGTATTCATAGTACCTCTTTTTTACAGCAGTTAAACATTTGTGAAAAGAAATTGTACACATTTGTAGCAGCAAGTTACTGTTTTTTACAATTGACATACATTTAATTACATTTCTGAATAAATAATATTCTTGTTTAACCCATGATATTTTCTTAAAATGTTTTAAATGATCGTAAAATGTTTGGGGGGATATGTACAAGGAAGTGGCGGAGAGAGGCTGTAGCCTACCTGGCTTAACGCCTCTCTCGACCACTTCTGAAACGCAACGCTGAACCATATTTACAATGATATGGTGCAGCCTTGCATGTCCCCCTGCGATGGCGCTACACTTAGCTGTGCAGTGCCAACGCAGGCCCCCTTGCAACAGGTTGTCTGCGTGCAGGGGAGGATTGTTTATGTGTAGGAAGGTGTTCCTTCCTACACTTAAACAATCCTGAATGCCGCTTTGTCACATTCATGTGTGATGCTTAATGCAGCACACATGGAAGTTACAAAATGGCAATGCACAAGGCAGCACACATGGAAAAAGCAAAAACGAGGAGAAATAAAGCATTTCTCCTAATTTCGCTAAGTTAAGACTAGGTTTACTCTGGTCTTAATTTTGGCGCTGCCCCCTATGTACGCCACCCTTGTACACAGGGGGCATCGTCAAAAACAATGGGTGTTGCGGTGGAACACCCACTGCCCACCCCTTTCTCGCTACCCGCAGCGTGAAAGGGTGCCTTATTCACAAGGCAGTGTTAAGCCACATTAAGTGGCTTAACGCTGCCTTGTAAATAAGGCTAAGCCCGTATCGCCACCACAGCATCGGTAAAAGTGATGTTGTGGTGGCGATAGGGGCATGCACATATGCCCCTTTATTTTCTTAAATCTCTAAAACTATTTTTAATGTTTGAACAGCTCCAGCAATTTTTACTCTTAATTACAAAGTTTTACCACATTTATTAATAAACTCATTCAGTATTGATAAACTAGGATAGCTTGAAGTTTTCTTGGCTTCTTAATAATATCTCTAACTGTATTGCATTTGTTTATTGATAATTTAATACATTTACCAACAAGGTAAAAGGATTCAAACATTGGTCCGTTTAAAGATAGGATAATAAGAGAAGTGGGTTGAGTATAGATTGGGAATGGGCGCTTAAAGAGCAGCATGGGAAAGGGTTAAAGGTCAATAGAGTATTAGCCAGGGGATAGAGCTATGCTAGGAAACAAGAAAAGATCCACCGAAAGATTGGATGAGGGAGTGTCAGAATGAGTTAAATTGTACCGCGTGGGAAGTTGTCGTAGTTCATACATTTTTGTTACTGGTCTAGAGGAATGCCATGAAGCTAATCCCATTCACTATGAATTCTAATTATAACAGAAATGACAGCAGCCAACACAGATGGCAAAATCTGGAGTGGGAAAAGAGAAAATACTGAAGCAAGGCTCGTGAGGCCTTCTTTGGAACTGCGTATGGAAGTCTGCAGTGAAATACCAGATTAGAAAAGAACTTTGCAATATTCAAATTACATAAAATCTGTGAAACAATTTGTCATTCTGAAGGCGTTCAATCCTCTTCAGGTTGCTTTTATGATGACGCAGGACTTCTGACCAGAAAGCAGTACATCAAGGTACATAGGAGATGGGTCCCCTCCCTAAGGGAAAAACTCCCCCATATAAATGAATGATGCCTTTTATGTGTTCCTGCCCTGAGAGTTCTTGAAGCCCCCAGCAGGTAAAGATTGGAAATAGACAGGGGCAGGCAACTGTAGGTAAGTACAAACAAGCAATGATAAATCCAATAAGTCTGGCCTATTATAGGTGTGTGCAGCTTGTTGTTGGAAAGATTAAGGTTCTTGTTATTAACTGTGGTGGACGTGGACTATGATCTTTGTATGGCCTTGTGGACAGGTTACAGGGTTCTTTCAAACATTGATTTTGTTGCACATTTGTGACATTGTCATTGAAATATGTCATATACCTTACACCGCTCCTATATGATGTTTTACACAACTCTAACATGGGAGAAAAAAAGTTGAACTATTGCAAGGCAGTTGGGCTCACAGTTGGATGGTCACAAAAGAGAGAGTTACTGTAAATGACAGGGTCATAAGAAAGAGAAATGAACCGATGGTGACTGGTTGCATAGGGCAACTCCTGTTTTCCTTCTTACCTTGAGGGAAATGGGTGTTGTTGAGCACATACATAAAGCAGGACTTCCAGTACTGTTATAAGGAATACTGCTGTATATTCTATATAAAGCTAGAAAAGAGTTCAATCTCAGCTATTCCAGACAGAGATGGTCTGACCCCAGTCCCCCTCCATCACTTAGGTCTTGGCATTCCTCTCACAAGGTAAAATAAAGGAGATATGTTCCCATGAAAAGGAGAGTGTGTTGGCTACAGAATACCAATGCCTTCATCACTGGAAGTGATTGGAGTTACAACCTTACAAGTAAGACAGCCAAGGTGGCAGTTAAAAAATAAAAGTGGGAAAGAATGTTAAACAAAACTTGCTCTTGTTAAATCATAAGAGTAAATGTGGAAAATGGATAGTGTAATTCATGGCCCTTTTCCATAAAGCTGACATGTTGAAGTATCTGTTTCACTGATCGGACATTGCAGACACTAACAGACTACTCAGAAGCACACAATATGGGTCCTTGTATCTTTCTTTCATACAATGCATTTAAATGTCAATTGACAGAGGTGTGGACCTTACATTGTGTCAAGCCTGAGGCCTCATAGCCACTACAGGTACCCCTTGCACATGGCTGGAATACGAAAGTGATCACACACCTATATGGTGCCTATTTTGCAAAATGGGTCACAAGATGAATGCTTTGAAAGGATGATGGGGGTGATACTTGTGCAGGGAGCTAACCCAGAAGGAATGATATCAGGGACTGATTCACAAAGCTAAACTGTGTACAAAATAAGGGAAATAACAGTTTCAAGGGCATGGAAAATACAACATTGCAAAGAAACAACACCTAGGACACCAATTCAAAAATGGTATTACAATTTCAAGACATAGGCCAAAAGAACATGTTCTCTTGGCCTATATCTTTATATTGTAATCAAGTTTTTTAATTGGTTGCCTAGGCGTTGTTTCTTTACATTCTCACAAAGCTAAACCTACATGTTTGTGTACATTTATGAGTTTTCCGTATTTACAGAACAGTATTTTATGAGTAAGTTTACGAGTGTGAAGACTCTGCAGTAAGGACGGAGAACTAACACATAAAAAGATAGCCCTGTCCTATCCTATCTTTTCATGTGCAGAGTTCTCAAGCCCGGACTGTGTAAAGTTTACCTTTGTTAAACAGGCCCCCAGTGTCTGGCCCACACTAACGGGGTATCCAGAAATGACCATATTAAAGTATCCTAATTTAACTTCCTACATCATACCTAGCTGACCCTTGAGCTGATAGGGTGCATGTACCCAAGAGCGACCAACACCTTCCGCAGATGTGTGGAAGGAGAAGAAGGTTTCTACCACATGGTGTGGCAGTGACCGGTGGTGGGAAGTTTTGGGAGGAAAGGGTTTATGCACAGCCAAAGTGGTGGGGAAGAATATTTTGAAGGAACCTCCTAGACCTGGCCTCTGTTCTCAAAAAAAGGCTGGCTATGGATTAGAAATCCCCTTTTGGGCCACTGATAGAAGACTGGCTTTTGGATCTGATTAAATGTGTTAATACGAAAATAGATATGCTTGCAAATCCAGTGGTGGGTGAAGAAGGAGGGATACACACATTGGGATGGTTATTTAGAAACCCTTGAAGAAAAATATGATGAAAGGCTACCGTAAGTGCTCATTTCACTACAGGTAACTCATCTGCATCACAGTGCCACAAAGATTGATGCATCCTTTTTGGAAAGCAACTTTATTGTAGTCCTCACACCCCCTAATACCTCTTGTCTGATTTTAATTATTTCTCCCTGGCCATTACATGTTACCCTTATAGTCACAAGCAAACACCGAGCTACATTATCGGGCCGATTACGATCCTGGAAAAACCCGGTACAAACCGTGGGTCGGAGCGTTTTCTCCGTCCGACTCGTACCGGGTTGTAAAACTTTACAAACATGCAATTACGATTCGTACGGAAACACCTTTTCCGTACGATTCGGAAAAAAGACCAACCGACAGAAAAATACATACAAATGTGATCCGGGACAACGCGGACGTGACGTCCGGACGGAGTTAGGCATGTTTTTACGTACCAGCAATTACGATTCGCACCGACTGCAGTCCGGATGGGAATATTTTTAAAGCACCCAAAAAGTGCTGGAAAAGCTAAGTACGCGTCGATGCGAGCTGATTAGGGTGCCCGGTACGCGCCGTACCCCCCCAGCCCCCCGTATGTACGGCGCGTACCCCCCAGCCCCCCGTATGTACGGGGCGTACCCCCCAGCCCCCGTATGTACGGGGCGTACCCCTGTACCCCCCAGTCCCCCGTATGTACGGAGCGTTCCCCCCACCCCCGTGCTGGGGGTCCGCACCGTACATACGGGGGGCTGGGGGGTACGCTCCGTACATACGGGGGGCTGGGGAGTACGCTCCGTACATACGGGGGGCTGGGGGGTACGCCCCGTACATACGGGGGGCTGGGGAGTACGCTCCGTACATACGGGGGGCTGGGGGGTACGCTCCGTACATACGGGGGACTGGGGGGTACAGGGGTACGCCCCGTACATACGGGGGGCTGGGGGGTATGCTCCGTACATACGGGGGGTTGGGGGGGGGTACCCGGCACTTGTTTGGACATCTCCATGGTTGCTATGGGAGTTCGCTCCGGACGGTCTTTTTTCCATGCAGTTGTACAATCGGACGGATGGGACGGATCGTAATTGCGCATTGGGACTTCAGTTTTCCCATTTGTACGTAAAAATGTCCGGGGACGTGTCGGAGACTTTTCCCGACCCGAGGACGTGTGGGGGAATTTTCCCAATGCGATTCGTATGGACTTTTTCCCATACGAATCGTACTTGGCAGTTTGTACGGCGCTTTTACCATTTGTACGGAAAAAAGTCCAGATTCAATTGGGTTGGGGAAATTCTTTCCAGGATCCTAATCGGCACCTGTGTCTTCTCAACTCATAACTCCAAGATGACTAACAGCTATGTTCATAAGATTGTTCTGTTGCAAGCACTATGTTCAGATATTTCTAGCTTCTATGATAGTACTTTTTTTCCATGTACCAAAAAGGAGTAGTCTGATGTGGCAGTTAACATGTACAATATGTACAAGTACGCCTGGGCTACATCACTGCTGTTTATTTGTTCCATTGTTGCAAATGGGATATATGCATATGAGACAATAAATAAGTATATTTAAGAAGAAGTGTGCCTCAAGTGTTATATGTGAATCCAGCAGACCTGTCAAACAGGATTTGACACTGTAGTATCAAAAGGTTGCCCGATACCCTCACTTGGCATATTCTGTGGAGTTCAGAGAGTCGTCTCTGCCCATTCAGGTAGCCTGTTGTTTGCTTCTGGGGATGTTTCACATCTGTTCATACCTATTGAAGGCTCATTACTTGCTGAGAGCTGACAGAGGGTTATATTAATTAGCTTTCTGAGGGGCAGATTTTCAAAGAGTTTGCACAGGCGCTCGTATGATGCAAAGCGGCGCAAAACCTTGCACACATTTTCAGATAGGAGCAAGTAAGTATTTGCACCATATTTTAAAGTTGGCGTGACGCACAAACAGTTTTGCATCACTCTGCGCCAAAGTCGATTTAATGTTTGCAGAGTGGGTGTGTCAGGGCGTTACCCAAGCAAAAAGCTCCAAAACCCTGTAGGGACAGGTATTTACAAGAGTCACGCAAAGTGACGCAAAGCAGTGCAAAAAACAGCACGAAAAAAATAGCACAGGTACAAAACAGTCGCAAAAAGAGCTTCAGTCATTTTCTGGGAGATCTACCAGCAGAAGCACAACAAATATACACTGGCTGTGGAAATCATGGAAAGAATCTACAAGCAGAGAATATCACTCATCCACATAGAGATACTGGTAGCTGGATCCTCTTCTGACTACTGCATTACAGGAATGGGTTGTGGGGCAAAGTTCTCTGCCATTTCTTGAGTTTGGACTTCCACCAAAATACGTTGCATCCTTTTGAGGTGTTTTTCGATTTTTTTTTTAAGGACGTGCATGACGCACATACTTTTTGCGCTGCGACGCAAGACTATTTTTGCGCATGTGCTAGTTTGCGAAGCCTCATGTTATAAATATGATGCAGCGCTATTTACTTTCACGCACGCAGCGCTAAGGTTTTCTGGCACAGCACAATTCCTACTCGACCTTTGAAAATCTGCCCCTGAGAGTTCAGACACATAAAGGGTAATTTTGTAAAAGTTACATTTACTTAATATTTTTTAAAACTCCAACATTGAATTGAATTTTCTATAACTATTAAAAATAGTTGTTTAATTATTTTTCTAATTGGTCCTTTTCTTGAGATATAGTATTACTATTTTATTCTGCACTATGATTTTCTACTTAGGATGGCTACTGCGAAAATACCTTTTGGAGTCTAGTCACTGAAGGGCATGTTAATATTGTTTTTTTACGTGTCTTACATTTAAATACCATATACCCTGCCTTCTGAGCTACAAGGCCTACATCGGGGTAACATATTAACTTTGAAACAGAAGGATTTTACCTATCAAAAAGTATTTATTTTGACAGATCACAGTGAAGGCTTTCCGCTATTACAGTCAAGCTACAGTGGTAGGTCTGAAGCCTTGTTTGCACTCCCACTATCGTGATGGCATCTGCAGTCCACTTCTTGGCACTTCTGTACATTACTAGGGACTTATAGACAAGTTAAATAGACCAGGTAGGAATATGTTAATGTTAATGTTATGGTAATTTATATAGCGCACGGCTGCCCCAGCCAAGGGGCGTCCCGGCGCTGCGAAAAAACCAATTGCAGAGAGAAAGAGGCGCAAAGAAAGAGAAGCAATTATTGAAAAAGGTGAGTTTTAATAGCCTTTCTGAAGGTCAAAAGGTCCTGCATGCCACGGATAGATTCCGGAAGACTATTCCATAACTTGGCAGCTAAGAAGCTAAAGGATCGGCCGCCTACTCTGGCCAGTCTGGTGCGAGGAATGATCGCAAGATGTTGTCCCTCTGAGCGAAGCGACCTCCTAGGAGTATACTCCGACAAGAGGGGGCACAGCATTGGGGGAGAGGCGGTTTTAAGGATTTTAAAGGCTAAACATAGTGCCTTAAACTGGATCCTTTTACCCACCGGGAGCCAGTGTAATTTTTTCAAGGCTCCGGTCGTCGAGGAGTGGCGAGGGAGACCTACCAGCACCCTGGCAGCCGCATTCTGGACTCTCTGTAGTCTGGAGGTTTCGGCAAGGTTCGCCCCTAATAAAAGAGAACTGGCATAATCCAGTCTTGAAAGGATAGTCGCCTGAACAATTAACTGGCGGGTGCGGCAGTCGAAGAACCTCAAAATAGGTCTGAGGTTACGTAGAATGCCGAAGCAGGTGGCCGCCACCTTTTTAGTATGGTGCGTAAACCTCAGTGCCGAGTCCACCCAGACTCCCAGATTTTTAACACATTCCTTAGGCTTAGGAGGTTGGCCCAAGACATCAGGCCACCAGCTATCACCCCAGGACGCGGTATTTTTCCCCAGGAGCAGTATCTCTGTTTTCCCCGCGTTAAGTTGGAGAAAATTCGCCGTCATCCAGTTGGTGATGTCAGTGAGTGTCTGTTTAAAGCGATAAGCCTCCAGACCACTGTTGTCATTGAGAGCCACCACCAGCTGGGTATCGTCAGCGTAGGATACCAATGCTAGTCCGCTCCTTCTAGCCACCTCTGCAAGGGGGCGGACATAGACATTGAACAGGGTAGGGCTCAGGGAAGAACCCTGCGGCACTCCCTGTCCGATGTTATGCTCCTTCGAGATGTAAGGGGGGGTGGAGACTCTGAAAGACCTGTTGGAAAGAAAGTCTCTAAACCATCCTAAAGCTATCCCTGTAATACTAATTTCCTCCAATCTCGTCAGAAGGACCTCGTGCGACACCGTATCGAAGGCAGCACTGAGGTCCAACAGGACCAGTGCTGCCATTCCGCCGCTGTCAAGGATGGTACAGAGGTCCTCTGTAACACTGAGCAGGGCTGTCTCGGTGCTGTGACCAGCTCTAAACCCGTGTTGGGAGTCATCCAGAATGTTATTGGTTAGGAGGAAGTTGGTCAGAATGTTATTGACGTGTGCCTCGATGATTTTGGCTGGCCAGGGAAGCAGGGAGATGGGCCTAAAATTTTCAGGAAGCATGGGATCTAAAGTGGGTTTTTTTAAGATGGGGGATACCCATGCCTGCTTCCATTTAGAAGGAATGCTGGCAGTAGAGAGAGACAGGTTAATAGTGCCTCGTATATGTTCTGTAATAAGTTCATGGGCTTCACAGAAAGTCTCCGGTTTTAAGGGATCCGCCGGGGAGCCAGATTTAATTTTTCTACAAATTTTTTGAAAACTCTCTTGCTCAAGAGTAGGAAGAGAGGAAAGAGAAGGTCTGGTAGAGTCCAGAGTAACCGAAAGCTGCGGACATTTAGGGAAAGTGTCATAAATTTTCCTAATCTTATTGGTGAAAAAATTAGCCATATTATTGCAAAGGTCAGGGGAGGTAGTGGCAGTGATAGCAATTTTTTTCGCAGTAAGGTCTTTCAGAATTTTAAAAACAGATTTAGAGGTGTTGGAGCTACTGTTGATTTCATCGGCATAATATGCCGCTCTTGTTCTGCACACCTTTCGGTGATAGGTTATCTGGAGTAGGGCATAATTCTGTTTGAGATTGGCATCGTAGTTTTTTCTCCAACCCCTCTCCGCCTTTTTGCATTCCTTTTTCAGAATGGCTAGTTCAGAGTTGTACCAAGGACTAGCCGTATGGGTACGGGCCTCGATCCACCTGGCAGGGATCAGGGTGTCTAGTGCCTGGGTGATCCAGAGGCAAAACTGGTCATACCTTACGTCAAGGTCCTCACTTAAGGGAGGAGGATTTAACACCAGGAGTTCATGCAGATCTTCTAAGCGGAGTTTTCTCCATGGACGTTTTTGAACTAGCGGAGTGGGCACCAGAACAGGGCTAGAATTGCAGGAAATTGACAGTATTACCAGATGATGGTCCGTCCAAGTCATAGGAATAGGCGGGTATGCGGATCCACTCGTAATATTAGTAAAGATGGGATCAAGGAGGTGTCCCGCTCTATGGGTGGGACCACTTACGAGTTGATTAAGCTGAAAAGCAGCGAGATCCGCAAGAAAGGTGGCAACTTTAGGCTCGGTGTCTCTGTCTAGATGTATGTTGAGGTCGCCTATGATCGTGAAATTAGCCGTTTTAGTGATGTTAGTGCCCAGATACTGTAGGAGAGAGTTACTGAAGGGGATGTCAGCGCCGGGGGGTCTATAAATCAAGAGGCCAGTTGCGCAGAACTGTGAGTTGGCTTTGATAGAAAAGCGAACGCTTTCGCTGCCCTTAATGTCCACTTTAGTTAGTTGGCAGGCAAGGTGAGATTTGACTATAAGTGCTAGCCCGCCCCCTCTTGAGCTCCTGTTCACCGTGTGAGTGGTATATCCCGTAGGAGTAGCTAAATTGCAAACCGAGTCCATGTCATCTTGGAGCCACGTCTCGGTCGTGAACAGGGCATCAAGGGAGTGATCTATTAAGAGATCATGGATTTCTAGATGGTGTTTTTGCATAGATCTAACATTTAGGTGTCCTAGCCTGAGGGCCTGGGGCGGTTTAGGTTTCGATTTGGTATTAGAGCAGAGTTTGGAGGGGTGTAGTAGGGGATTTAGAATATGGGCTGGGTTCCGCCTGGTACATGCGCAAGTGGGGTGCTGGAGACTCAACAACTCGGTCTTAGAATAGCACATCTTACCCTGAAACATGTGAGAGGGGGAACAATATATCTGGCGCCAGGCGCTGCCTTAGCGCGGACGGGCGCAGACGGGCAGCTCTTTGGCGGGGCTGCGCGCGATCGCTGCGCGCTCGTGGTACTGCGAGGGCTAAATAGCCCAGAGGAAGTCAAGCACTAGAGCGCTAACCGCTCTTCGTGCAGGCCGACCGGAAGTGCCTGGAGGCCCCCACGATGAGTAGCAGGGAGGTGGCTCCGCCAGAGAAGGCAAGTCAGTAATGGCGTGTGATGCAGGGGGGTAATGAATTTTAAAAAGCACTCAGTAAAAATATCACACAATTTCACAACAGAAAAATAAAAATGCACATTAACACAGGAGCGCTATCAAGCTCTTACTGCCCAGGTCAGATCGCAAAGCGGGTCGGGGACACTGCCACTGTCTCCTTCCCGCAGCGAGCCACTGTCTCCTTCAGCCTAAATAGCCCAGAGGAAGTCAAGCACTAGAGCGCTAACCGCTCTTCGTGCAGGCCGACCGGAAGTGCCTGGAGGCCCCCACGATGAGTAGCAGGGAGGTGGCTCCGCCAGAGAAGGCAAGTCAGTAATGGCGTGTGATGCAGGGGGGTAATGAATTTTAAAAAGCACTCAGTAAAAATATCACACAATTTCACAACAGAAAAATAAAAATGCACATTAACACAGGAGCGCTATCAAGCTCTTACTGCCCAGGTCAGATCGCAAAGCGGGTCGGGGACACTGCCACTGTCTCCTTCCCGCAGCGAGCCACTGTCTCCTTCAGCCTAAATAGCCCAGAGGAAGTCAAGCACTGGAGCGCTAACCGCTCTTCGTGCAGGCCGACCGGAAGTGCCTGGAGGCCCCCACGATGAGTAGCAGGGAGGTGGCTCCGCCAGAGAAGGCAAGTCAGTAATGGCGTGTGATGCAGGGGGATATTGAATTTTAAAAAGCACTCAGTAAAAATATCACACAATTTCACAACAGAAAAATAAAAATGCACATTAACACAGGAGCGCTATCAAGCTCTTACTGCCCAGGTCAGATCGCAAAGCGGGTCGGGGACACTGCCACTGTCTCCTTCCCGCAGCGAGCCACTGTCTCCTTCAGCCTAAATAGCCCAGAGGAAGTCAAGCACTAGAGCGCTAACCGCTCTTCGTGCAGGCCGACCGGAAGTGCCTGGAGGCCCCCACGATGAGTAGCAGGGAGGTGGCTCCGCCAGAGAAGGCAAGTCAGTAATGGCGTGTGATGCAGGGGGGTATTGAATTTTAAAAAGCACTCAGTAAAAATATCACACAATTTCACAACAGAAAAATAAAAATGCACATTAACACAGGAGCGCTATCAAGCTCTTACTGCCCAGGTCAGATCGCAAAGCGGGTCGGGGACACTGCCACTGTCTCCTTCCTGCCAATTTATTCATGTTTAATGCAGGAGTGCACGCACCTTACCACTGGTTACCAGGGTTAAGGTGCACAGAGTTCTAAAACCTTCAAAAATATAGGGTCCAGCAAAAACTGAAAAATTCAGGGTGACCAGAAAAGTTGTTTCAGTACAAGCACTAATACCAGAGCTAGACCTTTTAATATGACAGTAGTCATACTTAGGAAACTCGTACTGTGCAGCAGAGCCTTAAGGCACCAGAGCAATATTTGGTTTACACAGGCATTTACAAAAGGTCTCCTTACCTATATGAAGACAAAAATGATAAATAAGTCCTTTTTTTTGCAAAGGTCAACGTCTCTTTTTAAGCTCTTGTCAGATATAAAGAAATTAAAAATACTCATGAAGCTATTTAGCATTGAGATGCACAATGGGCTAGCTCTTTTCAAAATGTTGTTTCCGAAAGCATGGTTTTTTAATGTTGGAACAGCTCGTCATGAGCACCGGAAGGGCTTTAGCACTGATTGGGATAATCTACTAAAGCAGGCACTACAGCTGTTGTTGACCTGATCTGGCTGTCAACATTTCTACGGTAGATGTTGCCCAGACCTGGCTATATCGGGGATACAGACAGTTGTAGTCCGGATCAGATCTACAGCATATCCACGGCAGATGCAGCCATTGGGCTTATGCAGATAGTTGCCATCTGGATCAGATCAATGCACTAATCTCGTGAGATTGAACCCAGACCAGGTCAATGCAGGCCGCTGCAAACCTGGTTGGACTAATGCAGCAACCACAGCAGACAACTCCAACCATGCAGATGTGGGCACTATAGCCTAGATCACTCCAATGCCAGTATTAGCGTTAATGCTTGAAGAGGTTCCAGCAGAAGCCATTTTAGAGAGACTGCAGGGACCCTCTGTGAAATGAGTCACTTCCAGTTTGCTCTCAGACAGTCAGCTTTCACTAGATTTCCATCTAGCAGGCAGGGATTCTTCTAACCACTTAGGTAGATTTGCCACTTCTCCAATGTAAGGTTCAGATTTCAGGCGATGTTCTCTCTCCTTAACGAGCCTGGTTGTCAGGCAGCCGGATCACTAGCAGAATATCGAGGAGAAGAATATCGAGCTGCCACAATATCGAGGTAAAAATATAGAGTGAAAGAAAATCGGCTTCCTATCTACAAACAGGTAAGTACAAAAAATATTGAATCCTAAATATCGGTGTTAATAATATAGTTTGCTAAAATATCGACTTTTTTCAATGTCTTAAAACTAATATAAATTAATTAAATAATAAATATAATTAAGTAAAACATACTTACTAATAATTAAAAAATGGTAACATTAATAAATAATAAATTTAAAGTAAAAAAAAGAAACATGCTTTTTTTATATATTAACTTAATATTAACAAATAATCAATATGTTTATTCATAATGTTCAAAACATAATTTAAAATATAATTACATGTATATGTAAATAAACCAATAATATAAATATTAAAATAAATGATATATAATAAGTTAAAACATTAAAATATTTTTTTTTATATGATATTTTACACTACATTAAATATAACAATACTGAAAACGTTGCATAGCGTACGGGGTAAAATTACTATTCCCACTCCAGCGACTGGTACAGTAGGGAAAGTGTTGGATAGCAGGAGGATAAAAATTACTATTCCCACTCCAGCGAGTGGAACAGTAGGGAAAATGTTGGATAGCGGGTGGGTAAAAATTACTATTCCCACTCCAGCGAGTGCAACAGTAGGGAAAGTGTTGGCTAGCAGGTGGGTAAAAGTTACTATTCCCACTCCAGTGAGTGCAACAGTAGGGAGAGTGTTGGATAGCGAACAGGAAAAAAATCCTTATTCCCACTCCAGTGAGTGCAACAGTAGGAAAAGTGTTGTATAGCGGGTGGGAATAATGTACTATTCCAACTCCACCGAGTGTAACAGTAGAGAAAGTGTTGGATAGCGGGAGAGTAAAAATTACTATTCGCACTCCAGCGAATGGAACAGCAGGGGAAGTTTTTGATAGCGGGAGGGTGAAAATTACTATTCCCACTCCAGCGAGTGCAACAGTAGGGAAAGTGCTGGATAGCGGGTGGGTAAAAACTACTATTCCCACTCCAGTGAGTGCAACAGTAGGAAAAGTGTTGGATAGCGGGTGGGTAAAAATTACTGTTCCCACTCCAGTGAGTGCAACAGTAGGAAAAGTGTTGGATAGGAGGTGGGAATAATGTACTATTCCCACTCCACCAAGTGTAACAGTAGAGAAAGTGTTGGATAGCGGGAGGGTAAAAACTTCTATTCCCTCTCCAGCGAGTAGCGAAAGTTTTAGATAGCAGTTGGATAAAAATTACTATTCCCACTCCAGTGAGTGCACCAGTAGGGTAAGTGTTGGATAGCGGGTGGGTAAAAATTACTATTCCCACTACAGTGAGTGCAACAGTAGGGAACGTGTTGGATAGCGGGAGGGTAAAAATTACTATTCCCACTCCAGCGAATGCAGCAATAGGGAAAGTGTTGGATAGCGGGTGGGAATAATTTAATATTCCCACTCCACCAAGTGTAACAGTAGGGAAAGTGTTGGATAGCGTAGGGGACTATTTTAGTATACCCACTCCTGCAATATAATTAACATTAATTAACAATTCATTATTTTTTCAAAATTAATTTACCTCTCACCATTTTCCCCTATAAACGTCACCTACAATATTGTAAAATATTAATAAATGAACATAATTAAATAACACTTAATTAATTAACTAATAACAATTAACAATACAATTAATAACCATCAAATCTAAATTAATTCGCACAATTAACACTAAAAAATAACTTGTAATAAATATTATATTAAAACAATTAAAAATTACATTAAAACTAAATTACTTCCTAACCTACTCCCCTATCAAGCCTCAACCCACTCCTAAAAAAAGTACGCAATTAACATATTTACAAATTAATTATTAATAATAATATCTAATTAATTACTAATTAATTAATAAAATAACACAATTAACATATTTACCAATTCATTATTAATTGGTATTAATCAATTATAAGTAATTATGTATTAATTATTTAACTTAATTTACAATATAAATTACTAAATACTAAATTATTAATTACTAACATAATTCATTAATTTCAATTAAATTACTTCCCACCCTATTCCCCTAAAAACCCACAACCCGCTACAGAATTAAATTACGCAAAAAGTAATTAACATATGTAATGAAAGGTCTCAGATCTCCCCTGGACCAAGGTATGTACCGTCACTTTCCCAGGGAGAGAATATCAATTCCAAACTTATGGAATATAACATATACACAGCACTTCCTAAGGTGGGCAAACTTTCAACACTCCCCCAAAGGCAAGGCAAGAAAACGATACCACATGAGTCTCCTCTTGACCAAGGTAACACACGCAACACTTCTCTAGAGCGAGATATACTTTGCACATCACTTGCCAGGAGTAGAACAACTTCCTATAACACAATTACCTACTAGAAGGGAATTCACCCATCCTTCTACAACAGAATACTTGGCCAAGAAGAGTCCACACCTCCTGCTTCAAGGAAAAGACGAATTCAAACATATGGAATATATAAATTTATTAACACCTTACTTCAATCACGGGCATGACGAATATATATTGATCATGGCAGACTCTCACATATCAAATAACCGATTGAAATACACAATCAAAGGAAATATATATGTAGAAATATATATGTATGGATATAAGAATCAGAAATTAAGAAGGAAAGGAAAGAATTCAGAAAAGAATCAAGAGACAGTTAGTAGCAGAGACACCTCGCCTACTGCGTCATCATTTCACCCCACTTCGCTCAAGGGGAGTCCATTGCTTGAACCGGGTGAAAGCTCAGAGGTGACACCAGCCCCCACTCTTCCGTGACAACATGTCTGCTCCACTATTTATGAGTATGGCTGTGTATAGATTAACTTTAGCCAGGGCATGGCTTGATAAAACTCCCCGCCCATGCAAACATGGCTGGCGAATTTAATCTCTGCATTTAATTTGGAAAAACCTATATATGCTAGGAAGGGAAGAGCTGGGAGAGCTCTAGGTTTAAGAATTTAGAAGCCATTAGCACGGTGGAGGGATGGGATAGGGTAGAGAGTAGAGGACTTAGAGGGCTTAGGGTTTTTTTTGGATTACTAAGTATAAGTATGATATGATTTGTTTAATTTGTTAAATAAGTCCCATTGTTGTGTATGATATTTTTGTTGGTGAAAATATGTATTGAACATAAAAGTGCGATGTCGAAGGCAAAATAAAAATATATTTAAAAAAAATAAAATAAATAAATACAAATATAAATGCATGCATACATATACATATACATATATGCATACATATGCATGTTAAAAAAAAAAAAAGAAGTCCCTTTGAATTGTTAAGCACCATGAAAAGGACACAGAAGGAAGATGGGTATTTTTAAATGTATTACTTAATGATATTCCTGTAACAAATATTAATATATATGTTCCAAATAAAGCTTATTTGAATTTTTGGACGACAAAAAAAAAAAAAAAAAAAAATGAATAATATTTTGATGGAAGAAATACAAAACAACGTATCTCAAATGGATTTTTCGACCAAAATATAGCTCCTGAAAGCAGATATTTGACAGCATTCTCAGCACTAGGCTTACAGTTGAAATTTTGTTGGTTACCCCAGTGGTACAAGAATTGACCTGGGCTGTTTTCACCCAGAGTAATAGAGTTACTTCAAAATGTTGATGAGGTGGCATTGTCCTATATAGATGATAGCTATCTAATAGATGATAAATTAGTGGAACACTTGGACAGAGTAGACCGCATAATCCTAGGATTTGCTCACCTGGGCTACATATTTAACTTCAAAAACCAAAGATTACCCATCTCAATGTCCTGTTTTTAGGATACGAGTTGTCAAGTGAAGGCAAAAGCCTGGCAACAACCTTTTTTGAAAAATGTGCATTTCTCCAGCCTCCAACGAATCTGAAAAGACTACAATCCATCTTAGAATTTTAGCATTTTGGGAGAACATACATTTTGGATTACTCAGAATGGATGTGATTTGATCAGACCTGAGTTCTCGATAATACATTGGACACAGGAACATACAAACATGTTATGTTCCGTACAAGATGACATGATAGCTTCCAAACATTTACACATATGTGTAAACACAACCAACCTGGTGATCCACGTAGTTGCTGGACCAACCGGGTATACATACATAATGTTCAATTAAGGTGATACAGTACCTATTGGAAACAAATCGCATTTGTACACAAACGCAGATATGCATTTTGAAGCAACTGAGAAATTCTCACAGCAGTACAGACTGCTGTAGTGAGAGAGAGAAAGCACTAGCTCGGGGTAAGAATATAACCCCGGTGCCGACCTTAGAGGCTGGCTGTCACCAAAGCAAAGGTTCTAAATGCGAAAGCTTTACATCCATGATAGATACAATGGTCTAACTCTCTCACTGCATCAGACGTAGACTACAGATTTGATTCTACAATACAAACACAAGCGTTTTATGCAGTAAGAATAGGACTATCCTCTGCCAAATGGAATAATGCCTCTAGATCGATATTACATCCTCTAGACTGATGCTTCTGCCCAGCCTGCCACAGGGACCAAGTACCCATGTTCCACACCATACGCAATCATGAAGGGGTGCATGCATGATGGCAAGTTCATTCCTGAAAAGAAACACCTAAGGGACTGTGCCGTGCAGCTAACAGAACTCAAAACCCTAATACTGGCTTTGCAGGACACGGATCATAGATTCCCTGCACTTATAGTGTGTGATTCGTACTACTCTGTCCTTAGACATATACCTCTTCTGTAAGTGATGTCTGGTCTAGATTTAATGCAGTCACTGAGGGATGTGTCTCCCTTCAGTATATGCCAATGTCTACTGAGGCTCCTCACAAGTATTTTAGACAGTGTGTGGTGATTAGTAATCATTCTTATTATGTCCTCATTTTTCTTTTTCTGTTGTACAGGACGTTCCCTCAACGTGTCTTGTCTTCTGAATTTATTAATCCGTGACCTGGCAGAGTCTAGAACTCGGCTATCATACCCACGTAATGTGGAACTTTTTAACATATTGTTTGCACATTCTTCAAAATCTGGCCTGGCTACAATTGCGCCTAGTTCGGATAAGTTCTCTATAGGGAATCACTTTGATTGTGCAACAGAAAAGAAAAAAAGAAAAATGTGGACAGAGTAACAATGATTACTAATCACAACACACTGTCTAAAATACTTGTGAGGAGCATTAAATCTAGACCACACATCACTTACAGAAGAGGTATATGTCTAAGGAACTTATTGAGTCCAAGTTACCGCATTCCAAAAAGAAAAAGTGATTGGCTCACAATTGAAACTGCTGGCTTTTATGGATGTGGACATTGTGTGGTGTGTAAATGGGCAAGTAATGGCAAAAAAGAATTTGTGGGCCCTGGGGGCAAACTGTAAAAAATCTTGACTAATATCAACTGCAGCACTAAATACGTAGTGTACATTATTGAGTGCAGATGCAACAAAAAATATGTTGATAGTACCATACGCACCCTGAGAGAAATAATGGGGAACATATCAGGGCAGTGAAACAGTGTGACCAAAGGTACCCAATTGCTGCACATATCTGCCAATGTGAATCGGAGGACAGAAAAAAGGATTTCAGATTTTATGGAATAGAACAAACACTGAGACACCCACGAGGGGGCAATCGAGAAATCATGTTGAGGAGGAATGAGGCAACTTGGATTTTGACATTGCGGACAACCGGGTTGGGTCTGAATATCGACCTGGAGTTACATTATTTTTTTAGGAACTAAGGGGCATATCAACAAGGGCTTTATCTCTGCTTTGTTGGCTTTAAAAGCCAAAAAAGCAGAGATAAAACTAGCGCCCTATCAACAACAGGGTGCTAACACGCAAATTTGCATGTTAGCACCCTTTTACTCTACGCTTCCCCTTGCATCTTTAATGAGATGCAAAGGGGGCGTTCCAGAGTAAAATAATAGGAGAAATGTCGCTAAGCGACATTTCTCCTATTATCAAGAATGTCGCTAACCCTGTTAGAGACAAAAAAAAGCAGCGCTAACCGCGGTTAACGCTGCTTTTTTACGTCTGCTAATTTTCAGACTTAGCCATGATATCCTATGGAAGGAGGATATCATGGCTAAGTTTGCCTGTCCCTATCAACAAGGTAACGTGTGATTATCGCTGGGTTTCCAGCGATAATCTCACGTTAGCCTGTTAGCGTGAGGATTTTTATCGCTATTGAGATAAGCGTTGCTTATAGCACGCTATCTCAGCGATAAAAATTCACGCTAGCCGGCGATAATTATCCTCACGCTAAGAGCGCTGAGCGATAATTATCGCCGGTTGTTGTTGATATGCCCCCAAGTAGTGTTATGGGGTTTGCTCATATGTAAATATTGTCTGTGACCACTTTGTGTTAAGTGGCTAAAATGTAAATACAAACGAATATTTGATGACTCACTGTTAATGTTAATAAAATTAAGGGATGGTATGCATCTGTGGATTTAATCACCAAACATGTATTGAACACTAAGGTTGACGGTGGGGAATGTTGGCTCAAGATGGGCTATTTATCATATCGATGAAATAATGTACATATTACTGTATGCCATGTGAAGACTGTACATAATGGTGTGATATATGATATCCGTAGAGGGATGGTGGGACATTTTAGACTGACAAAAAGATGGTAATAAGTAGAAGATCAGACATTCACACATATTGAAATTTCAGCCTGTATGTGTGTATGATACAATTGGAAAGGGCAGCCTCTTCTGAAACGAGTGAAATGTCATGATGTTGATATAAAAGGTGAGGTGTGGTATTTAAGCTCAATTGGAGCTTACTCTTCTGGTATGAAGATTTAGTAATAATTCGGATGAGAGTACGACTAGGAAGGAAATATCTAAGAAGGGGCAGTAAGGTGGTGTAATGGCAGATATGACCGTTAAAAGATGGCAGGCGGTAATTTTCCGGTATGGAGGTGCCTCGGATATAAGAACACATATGCAAGGCATTTAGATAGTTCGAGGCGAGCATTATTTAAACAATTACTGCAGTAGATCATACATTTCATTACTATTTTAAACTATAGAAATATTGGGTTTTATATTGCCGATATTGCGGTTGAAAGACGTAAACATAATGCTGAATGGAGACACGTGAGAGTTTGACACACACGGCACTCAAATAGCCTTGATTGATCCAGCTATAAATGATGTGGAATATATAGGTCCTTAATAATCTTTATGCTATTAATTGCTAATAACTTGAGGTCATTTTTGTACGCACAAGATGGCGCTTATGTAACTGGCACTTCTAATTAGAGACACGCTACACTTGCGATCACGTGATTCAGGGCAAAGTTCAAAAGAGCGGATGACTCGATCAATCGGCCTCGTACTCGAGGATGCCGGCGCGAGGGGGCTGTTGAGAAAGCGATTCGACAAATTACATTACAGTAAGAGTAAGCATGACGACTGTGGAGTATAGAATCCGCATCTATAGGATCTTGAGGAAGGGTAGTTGGTCTGAGACCCTTTATCATCTTTTTGACCGTCACTGTGGTAGCTATTAAAATGGTTGGGGGAGTCGCATCTTATTATGATAGATAAAATAATAGCTTGTTAGAGCGGAAGACAGATTAAGTAATTTGACAGTTTTATTGCTAGAATACCGATAGCGGATATAGGAATTCGCAAACATATCATATGCACTATATTGATATATTGAACTTGGTAGGAACGTTAAACATTTCCTGATTTTATGCAATAATTTAGTTCAGCGGGATGTGACTTAACATACTGCTGCACTGTCTAGTGGGTGTAGTATTAGACACCTACTGAATCACAAGCAGGGACTATATGGAACAAATAATAGAACTGCTGTGCGCCACATTACGTACTGTTGCTCCGCTAGTGGTTGTAGGAGGATTGATAGATACTAGCCATTTATTGCTTATATTTTTTATAGTTCGGGACACAAGACACCGGATTAAACACGTTGAATCTCACCACCCCTTAGAGAAATATTAACTAACATCGGAGGATCATGTGGGTCGGAATTATCACCACACATAAAGTAGATATAAGTTTGGGGACTTATTAGGCCGCTGGCAGTTTGAGAGGTTTTTATAGGTTGAACCAGGACATATACTAATTGAGAATTCCTTTTCTCCCTCTTCCCCTTGCCTTTTGCTAACTTTTAGCGGTGTAAAGAAAAGCTAATTGAGCTTTGTGTATCACATAACGTCACTTCTTTCACGAGTGGGTGGCAGGGCACTCACGTTTGATTAATCAGGCTGTTGGTGAATGGCAATTTTTATTATGGAAGGTTGGATCAGTGGGGAATAGACACATATTAGATATAATCAGACACATAACACATATGGCGCTTGTATCATTTTAATATCGGTGCATTAAGGATTGCTCAATGTATATTGCATGAGAATTATCATGGTCAAGAAATGTATATTTTAAAATAAAGTCGGTTAGTCTCTTTGGATTAAAATTGCACTAAATATACTATGTCACGGTGGAGGCAAAGAGGTGCAATGTCTTAAAGACTAGGAATATTTAGGTATGCATAAACAGTGACTGTGGTCTATCTCTTACATAGCCTTGAAAAAGTTGTAAATCTAACAAGAGGCATGAAACACGTGTTGGCTTTGGGCTTTCGACCAGTCACATGATAAGAAGGATTATCAAAAGAATTAAAGACTGAAGATTCTAAAGAAACTTGTTTTGGACTGTGGATTCATATTCTTCTTTATTTACTCTGTTACTGTTTTCACATTGTTATTAACTTGAAATTCACGTGTGCTAGGGAATTTGGCGAATACATATGCTCAGATTCCAGGAGTGGGGGTGGAGTTATACCTAACACTGATTGCAGATTGGGACTAATACTAGCTGCACATGAGGGTCTAGGTTCAGGACATGCAGGGATTACTGCACCAGTTTCATTACTGAAGCAGCACTATTGGTGGCCAGGTCATGCTAAACAAACCAAGGACTTTGTCCTCAATGTGACATCGGCCAGCAGATGAAGGGCTTCACCATAGCACGTCCACCAAAGGCCTGTTTCTATTTGGATCACTGCAGTCCCTTACAATCAGGCGAGGCTTACAAGTACATCTTGGTGGCAGTGGATTCATGCTCCAGATTCCTGTGGGTATGGCCACAGCAGTCGACTGATACCCAAACTGTTATGAAAACATGCGAGTCTTCATCGTGACATACGCAATTGGCAAACTATATTCCGACCAGAATCCGGTGTTTAGCTCTCTGGCTTACAAAGAAGCCATGGGACGTTTGGGTGTGATCTTGTGGTACTCCTCCCCCTATCATCCTGATGGAAATTCGATAGTCGAGAGGAAACACAGTAACTTAAAGCAGTCTTTAACTGCAAGGGTACTAGGCTAATGTCGCAGTTTTGTCCATTACCTATATGGGGTCCAGAGGGCACGTAGCATGCTAAGAACATCCCTGGATGGTCGTACTCCATATTTAGTCCTGTTTGGGGTAAGAATGTGGGTCCCAGACCTCAACAATGGCAGAACAGTGGTGGTAGAAACACCGTTTGACATCCATGAACATTTGTCTGTTTAATAGGAGCTAAATGAATTCTGGGACGAAAAAAGCAATGTTGAACCAAAACGTAGCTGGGTCCCGAAGATTGGGGATCTGGTCAGGCAACAAACTGTAGACAAGAAATAATTTTGTCCATCATACAGAAGCCTGTAACTGTCCTGGCTTTTGAAGGTACTAGGATTATAGTTCTTCCGCCCCTTGTCGGTCGAAGAGACAAAAGGTCTGTTGCCATTGATCTGATCAAACCAGACTAAGTGGCCGATTCTCAACAGTAGGTCACGTGGCATCCTGGGTAGCCACTGCTTTCCTCTGTGGAAGCTTTAATGACAAAAGAAGATTCCTCTTTCCAGCAAGAAACAGTAAAAAACAATGAAGTACTACTTCTCGCTGTTGAAACAACAGCAGCTGTACAATCAACTAGTACAGAGGCACAAATTTCAATTCAACAATTTGAAGCAAACAATAGTACCTCAATATACCAAAGATTGAGTCATCTCTTGTTTCTACAAAACCTGCTGAGCTACCAAAAATAGATCGGACGGCGTCTGGCTACTTTGTGGACTACAACGAATTCTCATCAGATTCAACTGAACCTGAGCCACCATTGCCGTCACCTCTCCCTTTCAAGCTACAAGTGATTGCTCTCTATTTTTGGTTGAAAAAGACATACTTGGTTACTCCTTGGTTGCACCTTTAGATTACAATTAGGTTAGTTTTCATGGTC
The DNA here is from genome assembly GCF_964204655.1 of Triturus cristatus. Taxonomy (NCBI): domain Eukaryota; kingdom Metazoa; phylum Chordata; class Amphibia; order Caudata; family Salamandridae; genus Triturus; species Triturus cristatus. The sequence continues at coordinate 1,195,663,973 of NC_140582.1, read as the reverse complement.
CTATGGATTGATTTGGTGACTATCTTGTTCCTGCATCTAAACGGACATCATCACCTAGTGCGCTCTGCAGTTTAACTTGTGAACTTGGTATTGAAGCCACATGCATCATCGTACCCTGAACAAAGGGACCTGTCCCTGATGAACGTTATAACAGTTCCAGTTCCAGAAGGAATAGTATGGGAAAGGGTGTGTATGGTCCTACTTAACTTTTACACATCCTGTATTTATTTAAGATTGCTTTAAATTATATCATCCCCTTCAGTACTATCTCTGATGATTGGGACATTGATACAGTACATAATATGCTAGAAGATCTAGAACAGTCAACTGTGATTTCTTCTGATGAATTGTATAATGGTACATCTAATTATGGTGATATGTTCTGTTATCAACATTTTGGTCACCACTATATGCATAAAACAAGTATCACACAGGCTATTTATAATTACACAAAATGGAAACACTGTCCAACACCATCAAAAGGTCAAACATTTGTATAGAAGTTTGCCTATTTATCTGGTTTTGAAACATCAGACACAGCCTCATACTTTAGCAGGCTGGCACCCCCACATGCAAAGAAAAGTATGCTAACAAACACCAAGCTGATATACTCTGCTTCTTTTCTTTCCCAGTTGTCTTTACAGGGATTTGACTTTTGGAAGAACACAATAGACACAAAATCTGTTTGGGGACAAAAGATTGGCTAGTTCAGGGAACTGAGGCTATGTTTAGAGCATGCCTAAAACCATATCAAATGATTTTCTTGAACAAAACCGTGCTACATACTTCCTTTTCTGGAAAAGCCAAGATGAAGGATTTGACACACCACTTAATGCCACATTTGCACGTTTTGGCAACATTTCTCGCAATGCAGTGAGGATACGCTAGATGCCATAATAAGCAATGGCTCTTACAATTCATCAAACCCCAATTAGAGGGGATGGTTGGTTTGGCCTTTAGACGCCATTGGGTCCCAGTCCAAATTCGTGGGTAATACCAAAGGGTTTAAGGTCAATAAGCCTGATCAACGATGTGTACAATCGGAACACTCATGGGTGGTTACATAATATAGTGTTGGGAGGTGGTGCCTTGATTGTCTAAAAACCTTGACACTATCTCAGGTGAAGCAACACTTGTCCTTTCTATCTGATGAAATGGATCTCAGGGATTTCATATTAGTCCCCCGGAATCCACGTCAAAAGCACTTATATGCTATATACAATGAGCTATTGAACGTCTCTCAACAGGGAGGTGCTGAAAGACTGCGTAAAATTGTTAGGATTAATCTAGAAAAGGCTTGAGCAGTGGTTATCAATGGCATGACCACATTATCCTCTAGAAATATTTAGATATTGGGCAACATAGTATCGTCTGCAATTGACATAATACAAAAAGACATGTCTATTTTACAATCCGGGCAGCCAAAACTTCGGCCAACTGTTTTGTTGAGCTGGACACTTCAGACCTTGTGTTCAGGCCATGTGCTTTAGTGTTATATTAATACATCAAATCTGTTTTCTTCATATGATTCCTCTGAAAGACAGATATTAATGGCATGAATAGATGCAAAGTATACCTTGTTGGGCATTGAAAAACTAGACCGATTACTTTTCACTCTTGCCAAAATGCCTTCCACAGATTGGATAATCCATGGGTACATTACCCTACCAGTCACGACATTCCAATTCCAATATTGTCTTAAACCTCATCAGGTAGGCAGATATGAAGCTTTGGGAGAATGATTTGTGCATAAATGCTGGGAGTTACCATTCAAGATTAGATGAAGAAATGGAGACAAAGACGTTTTACTCAGCGGTTCAGACTGTGAGAATGCTTTAAGTTAAGCGGGTCCTTGATATAATGACATTTCACTTCACGGGGCTTGTGATGCATTGGTTGTGAACTTGACTTGTTATCTATAGGGTTCCCTGGCTGCCGCGATTCATCCAGTTTTCAAGCTGCTCTCTAATGGGGGCTATTTGACGCTGAATGATCAAGGCTGCTGTGGAATGAACCAGGTATCGTTTATGTTGTATGGTTAATTCCCTAGTTACTCGTTGCACATAAGTATTGTTTTCACCAGCCCACAAAGTTAGGGAGGCAACGCTGTGGCCTTGGATAAATGTTTCCAACATACGCTTTGATTCTTCATGCAAGCTAAAAGCCATTATTTTTCAAAAGGATGTGGTCTCAATATCTGCCAGAGAGACGTTTGATCTCCAGGTTGTGAGGTCCTCGTCTGAGATACAGACGCTACTTCATACTAACTTCACACTGCATTTTGGAGAGCTGGTCCACCGTGTATTTAACATGTCTGATACAAAGGTAATAGTGTACTTTCTTAAAGGTATTGGCTCTGGATTGGTTAGCACCTTTCAGACAGTTTTTGGAGTTACACTCCATACTATGAAGAGATTTGGAAGTCTTACGCCTGCCCTGCTACTTAAGCGCGAATTCTGATTTTAATTTCCCTGCTCTGCAATGAACATCACAGGTCAAATTGAAAGGGAGACAGCACTGGCTGTGCTGCTATGCCGTGTGTGCAAGATACACTGCTCCTGCATACCTCGGCTTTGAGAACTGAATGAGCATTGGATGGTGTCATTCAAGCCTGTTTGCCTTAGTGCGTCAAGCTTGTATTAAGCTGCCTGCTTTGTAGCCATGAATGCGTAGTAGATTTATGTTTCAAATCACAATTGGTTCTGCCATTGGACATTGATATACTTATAGACCCTTAGAAGACCCATGGGTACAGTCGTCCCCAGAGCATTCTTTTACTGTTGAACACACTCTTCCAACCACCCTGGGATTCTTTGGCTCCCAGTGAACGGGATACCGTTTTTGAAAAATGCTTAAAGAATGTATCCTTTCCTGCGGCTGATGCGGGAACTGTATAGAACCATGTTTGCTCCATAAACCTGCTTTGAGGTGCAACTCTGGGAACGTCGTCTGTGGTTGTCAGCAACATCAGTGTTGCGTCTACCATGAATTAGATATGTGTCTGAGATTACAAACGCATATTTTACCTGCCTGTGTTGTATCCTTTGTTCGTTTTTAAAAAATACGATAAAGAAATTTAAACAAAAAAAAACAATGTTGTGTTTACCACTCGAAACACATGAACAATTGGCTTTTCCATTAGGTGGAAACTATTTGGCATGTTTGTAAACAAAATGAACTGAAAACAATGTTTTGCTGCTTTTATTCCAGGTACTCTGGCTTTCTTAGTTGGTGGAGCGATTTGTCTGGTTAATTCCGATAACGAACGAGACTCCTCTATGCTAACCAGTTACGCGACCCCCAGCAATTTGTACATACCTGTTTCCTTTGACCACTATTTGTTGTTATTATTTTTCGCCTGTTCACGCTGTCCTTTGCACTTTGTGTCACTGCACCGTCACTTATCACTGGGACGCCCAGTACCCACTTGTGTATTATGGTCACTATACATTTTAATTGTACAGTAGTGCTGCTATAACTACCTCCAATTACAAAGTCGATAATTACATCACCACCTCGTGGTCTCCTTTTGTTCTCTCCCCTGTTTTATGATATATGCTATCTTTCTAAACTGCCCTTGCTAAATGTTCCCCATTTGAGACATTGTTATAGTTCTATACCAATTACCTGGTCTCACCTGGGTTAACGGGTTCTACTCCTGTCTATTTTGCATTGAATTGGAAAGGCTGCATAGAAAGCCTTGCACAAAATAGGACAGCTGGTAAGGGTTAAAGATCGAGTTCTGCATTTAGCAGCCTAACAGGGCTAAAGGCAGGGTTTTGCTTTGACACTTCGGCCTCTGAAAAACTCTGAAAGACAAGATGACAGCGCAGGGAGAGAAAGAGAAGCTTTGCATACTATTTTTGGCAAAAGCAAGTTTTTGTGCAGTCATATGAACAGAAGGGAACATAGTGGTATATGTGGGCCCTGATTAGAGAATAGCTCTGCCATGTGTATAGCACTAATGCTTTTAGTTTAAAGATTACTGTGCAAGGGCTGAGGTAAGGAGGCATTGGGATTTAGTTTGCATTCATTCGCCCTCATGTTACACTAGTACAATTGATAAAGGAATTGGTAGTTGGTTATTAATGTTTTCTAGCTTGCTCAATGTGCTATTTACCTCCCACAAGTTTGTTTGTGCCCAGTTGCCACAAATAGGGGTAGATAGTGTCGACAGAAGGTAAACCTATTTCAGGTTTTCCTACTGTCAAAATTGGGGAAGGAGATTAGCTCCTCTACAAATTAAGGGTAGGAACATTTATATTTTCTCTCTCTTTTTCTCACTCTCTTTTGAGCCTGTCTAAATTGTCTAGGAAATAGCCATGAAACATTTAATTGGCTATCAGTAATACTGTTTTTAAATTGTTAGCATTTAAGAAAATGAAGAAAGAAATATATATGCTATGTTACTGCCCATCCTGTCTGATGAAATTATGAAAGGATGAGTAGTCTAGATTGCTGTTCCTTTATTTGACCTTTAAGGGGAAACTATATGTTATTCTCATGCTACATACAGTTTTTGCAAGGGCATTGTTAGTCTTTTATTAGCTAGTCTGTGTAAATAAACTGACAGCCCTTATTAGAGCTGGTGAATAGGGTTTTTTCCTTTGAAAATGATGTTGTATAGTCCACATCGTGAAAAGTAGAATGCATATGGTTTATAATATCAGGGAAGACGCCCATGTGATCCTCAGCAAACATTTTTGAAGGAAAATATTAGGCCTGGGCGAAAATTTTGTTGCGTTCGCGGAAATTGCGATAATTTGACATTTTCGCGTTCCGCGGAGAGCGCGAAAATGTCAAAAATTCCGGTTTCCACAGCTTGGCGATAATTTGTTTCTTGTTCGCGCTGTAAAATAATACATTCTCGCGCGCGCGCGATCGCCTTACCTGAATCCCTGCGTTCGCCGACAAGTTTTCTTTATCCGGTCGCGTTCTCCATGAGATGTTGTATTGTTTTTAGCCATTTGCGCTGTCTCGCGACAGTTCGCGCCCGCAGTGACGTCATGCGTCGCGCGATCACGTCTTTCTTCTCGCGATCATGCACCGCGAGACAACTCAAAACAAGGTGGCCGCGCCCGCAAGCAACCACATGGGTAAGTTGGCGACCCGCAACCATGCAGAAAATCTCGCGAACATGCCGGAAAAAAACTTCCGCATCTTCGCGATATTTCCGCTTGTTTGCGATAATTTTAAACATTTTCGCGATAATTTGCGAAAGTTAATTTCGCAAATTCCACCCACCCCTAGAAAATATTGTTTTATAGGAGTTTGTTTGTCACAAATTTATGTAACCACTAGGTTGAGTTTTTTTTAGTTCTTTATGTAAAAAGAATCCCTGTTAAATGAGCAGTTTTAGATTTTCCTGCTGCACCTATAACATGAGAGCATGGTCCTAAGCGTACAATGTAGGTGTCTTCATGAAAGAAAAAACATTTTAGAAATGTCTGCAGTCCTGTACAAGTAATGCAAGGTTTATGAGTAAAAGTGTAGAACATTTTCTTTTTTTCTTGAGGTTCTTCAGATGAATAATATAGGAATACACAAATGTAAGGATTTAGAGTATGTCTGTATTGTTTTTCTCTTTTCCTCAGAATTCAGTAAATGAACACAGACTTCCTTAGCTGCTTCAAATAGTGTAATAGGTTCAGGTGTTTTTTACTCTCAGATAGATGAAGGGGTTCTTGGGTGCCTTGCTAATATATGGGGCGCCCCAAGACTGGGAAGGTATTCTGAGACTATCCTCTCTGTTGATAGATTAATTGTATGTCTTGTCTAAAGACCTTTTGTTCTGTCCACCAATAGATATTTGCTGCCTTACAACCATTGCCAGAGGGGTCCGGACATCAGATCCAGCCTGTGGAGTCAGCACCAGTTCAGCTTGAAGCCAAGGTGAAGGATACCAGCACAGGCGTTTCTGGGTACTAGAACATCAGTGAAGGTAGAAGGCTGGAAGCACTGGGTTGTGAAGTGTGTACCCCTACCACTGTCTTGGGCGAAAGACGGGGTCACAAATCAGAAAGGAGAAGTCGTGGAGGCAGTTTTTGATGCCCAGCTGAGAGTCACAGACCAACCAGAACGGCACGGAGGCTTGAGGTGACCCCCTTTGAAATAAGGGTTGCTTCAGGTACTTCAGCATCACGCCCCTGAATCCTGGCCATAAAGTTTGCACCTTTGTTTGTTGATCAAGAGATACCTGGGCATACTGGGTACAATCTTTGGCCCCAACAAAAGAGCAGTGCGCCAGCGGAGCAATACAGGAGTTATGGAAGGACTTGAGTTTAGGGCACAGGTGCTGTGCCTGTTAGATTGAAATGAAGAAAACTGGTGCACTGCCTGAGACACTGGACAGGATCGCTGAGGGCATTTGCCCCGGAAGGTGATTGCCCTATCCTAAAAGAAGAAACTTTTCCCTTGAAACTGGGTTGTGATTTTTCTTGAGTTGCGAGTTGTGCAGCTCCACCGTGGGAACAACAAGAGCCTGCCTGTGAGGCTCAGACGGACACAGGGAGAAGACTCCCCTCTGGCTGGTTGTACAGCGGCTTCAATTTCCCAAGGACTTCTTTTTGTTAGCAATGTACCCTTTTGGTCGTCCCATTTTTGAGGAGGAGCAGCCTTTGCGGCTCCTCGTCATAATTCCTATGGCCCTGTGTGGTCCTCCTCGTCCCCTGGAGCTAGGATTGTGTTTGTAATAATATGTCTAACTGCTCTAATATTTGCATTAGGAATAATGTTTATTCTGCAAGAGAAACGTTCTTCTTAGCAGTTGACAAATGTTACTTTGCCCTCCTCCTAAAGTATATTAATTGATACTCTAGCCCTCATAAAAAGAACATTGGAAAAGTCTATTGAAAATGTTTTTTTAGATACGTTTTCTCCTGATACCTGTGTGTTAATTATGACCCAATGCTCTGTTCCCTTAGTACTCCTGCTTATACCTTATATATACACCCAATTAATGAAATATTTAGAATGAAAAATGCCCACCTAGCAATGGATTAGGATATTGATGAATTTATGAGAATAAATGTTCAAAATATTTTTTATGTTCCTTCTAGATCATAGGATGTCTTTAGCTCATGCTAAAGTTAAAGATTGCAGGAATTGCTGTTAGCATGAGCTAAACGCCATTTTGTTCCTGGCAGCCATTTTAGTTAGCCATGTGCTTTCTCCCTCTTCCAGAGCCTTGCGCATGCTCAGAAAGACCTGTAGCTGCCAGAATGCGTACTTGTACCGCCTCCTGTTGAACCCCGATGTGGGTATATAAGGTCCCTGTTCTCTGTACTCCTTAGACTGTCTCCTACAGTGGCCTGAGGGTACTGTATGACGCAGCCTCCCTCATGTGAGGTTATTAAATATGTTCCTTTGATATTACAGCTTCCGTGCCAATCTCTTCTTTGTTAGTTTAAAGGACCAGGTGTATCAGTGAACCCCTAAAAAGGTTTTTATTTCTTCATGGGGAGATAGCTAAAGGCCAGACTTAATATCATTCATTGAAGCAATCACTGAAATGGTTGTTTTATTAGTAATGTTTAAATAAAAAGCCTTTTAATTGTAAAGTGCCTTTTATTATTTTGTGAAGAAGAATCAAAACCTACACAAGCAGTAAAATTGTAGGCATCTGGTGACATGGTTAAGGCTTTGGTATTTTATATTTGATATTTCATGGTCACATTTTTGGGGCCAGATGTACAACCGTTCCTTTTTTGCGGGTCGCAAATTGCTAATTTTTGCGACTCGCAAAACAGAATGTACTAATGTGTCTTAGACACATTTAGCAATTCCCAATGGGGTCGCAATTTGCGACCCATTGATAATGTCCAGCGCTCACAGGGATGGCGGCCTGCTGGGGTCAGCAGACCACCATGTCTTTGACTGCCTTTTAAATAAAGCAGTCTTTTTTTTAATTTAAAGGAAAATGGGATGCATTTAAAAAAGAAAGAGAAAATGATTCATTTTTTAAGAATAGGTAGTGAACCTGGGACCACTACCTGCTCTTGTAAAGCATTTTCACTGCAAGTCACAAAGGGGATGGAGCCCCCAAAGACCCCTTCCCACTTGCGACTGGCTTGCCTGCGACTTGTAGTAGGTGGTTACTGCGATTGTTTTGCAACCGCATTTGCATAACAATCGTACATACCAGTACAACTCACTATTATGAATGGACGCCCTTGGCATGCCCCTTCCTAATAGGGAATCACAACCCATATTTTGGGAGTTGGTAATAGGTTGCCGCGTCGTAACATAGGGTTTGTACATACCGCAAACAGTCACAAACATCCCGATTTTCCGTTTGCGACCGCTAAAAAGGGTTGTACATCTGGCCATCGGTTATTTGATACTTAATATTTCAAGCCTATGCCACAAAAATAAAAATCCAACAAGAAAAGCTGCTGCTACCTAACTGCTGTGCAAACACAAGGATATGATGGATGGAGTGCTTAAGCTTAAACCTTTCAGACACTCACCCCCAGTCACAGATCTGGGTTGAATTAATAATTGTTCTTTAGCTCACTGCTCCACCCCAGTTCAGACCCAGCTATATGCAAATCAGTCTTGACCCTGTTTCTTGTGGGAACAGTCCAGCCCAAACTGCCAAGCCGTGTCTTTCCTGGACCATAAACAAACATCCTGGTAATGGTTTCGGGGTAAAACCCCTCATCAGCCAGGCTAGCTTGAATCCAGTGGCAAAGGGAGCTAATTGCTGTGGCCATATGCTTTAGAATTCATTTTGCTTGAAGACGTAGTTTAAACACACGACCTGAAAAAAAAAATGGATAAAGAATGAAAATGAAAAAAAACTTTGTCAAGGTAATGTATTGGGTAACTACCTTTGGCACATAAGTGCACTTGGTTTAGGCAGATGTAGACATGTGATGAGACAAAATACTATTGCTCAATGTGCATGAGAGCTAACTGGGTCTGGCCTTTGAGACAGCTTTAATATGATTTTTTTTTTATATTATACATAAATATAGGGACTTTTTGTCAAGTCTTTTTATCCACTGGTCTGCTCAATTGTCATTCATATTTGGTTCTGCCCACCGCAGCATTCACCATGGAGGAATGGGTCAGCCCATTTTTTTCATTTACTCCTCTTACTGACAGCATTTTTGCCTGTGTACAGTGTGGAGATGTGCTGAAAAAGAAGTTCTCAGTCTGTGCCAGGACCTTGTGGTTTAGTCTATTGTTTCAATGAAAAAATCAAAAGTTACCCCCTTTTAAAGTTATTATTTACTTGTCTCCTAATTATTTTATAAGGAACCATCAGCTCACCAGACAAACCTAACCAGGCCCTCGTCTGTCTAATATTCAAGTTCCCAAAGAAAATGGTGAGCGTGTTATCTCACGTTTATGAGACCTGAAGGCAGTTCTTTCAGACTATTTTCACTTTTTATTTAAACATCTTAATTTAAACATTCTGAGCTGGGGCAAGGGCATTCCTCCAAATGTGCTTTGGCAGACTTTATTACATCTGAATTAGAATTAGAATATGTTTTATTACCCCATAAAATGAACAGATTTAAACAATACAAACATACACTAACATAAACTTTTGAGCAAATACTGCTAGAATAAAACTAAAGCACTCAAAGGAAATACTATGCAGTGAGTAAGCGATTGATCCATTTTCCTGTCAGTTTAGGCATCTACTTAGACCAATTGCAATGAGTCTATTTGTATCTGATTTTAAACTCCTTATTGCAGTCCAGTATTTTGTCAATCCCAGATTGAGACATATTGGACAAATCCTTTTCCTTCCTATGTGCGAATACACAGGGCAAGCAAGCATGAAATGTTCCAAAGATTCGCGCATATTTTTACAGGAGTATTCAACTAAAGCCATCGTCCCCGGCTGCCATTTGATGGTAAAAGATTTAACAGGAGGTGTCCCTGCCCCACTGTTTGCAAAAGACAAAAAACCTGTTTAGCAAAGTTTGCAGTCAGGGTTTCTGATACCAGCAGTGTATTCTCTGCAAACAGGAGGACTGGGAAGTTGCAGCCATCGAGTTTAGGGGAATCATTCACTGTGCCCATAAGGTTACTGATGGCATAATCTATAAGGAGGGTAGTGTTCACAACAGAGCCCCACCTATCTCCTCTACGAATGTCAGCATGATCAGTTAGCTCAGGAGCCATCCCCACTAATCATGCCGAACAGACTTAGGCATTGTTATCTTTGTGGAGTCAGATCAGAATTTCCAACATACTGTGTGGAGTGCCAATACCTCTCAAACTGCCCATGGTTTGTCTCTTGGGACCAGGCCAAACGCTGTTCTCAGATCGACTAAAGCCACATACAAATGCTGAGTTGCAAGGGTTGGTTACATATTTCCAGTACAACATTATAAAATGAAAGACTTGTTCAAGCATACTGACTTTGGTCCTAAAACCTGGATACAAGGTGGACAGAATCTCTTTGTCCACAGCCCATTCTTGGAATGTGCCAAGAAGTTGCTTCCAAGACAATTTCTGAAGGTCACCAGCCAGCTGAGGGGTCTGCAGTTGGCGGGGTCATCCATCTTGCCTTCATGTAAATTGCTGTAATCGACGCTCCTCACCATACAGGAGTCTCTGCTCTGGCTAGAATGACCCTTGAGAATACATTATCCTATGGCAGACTTGGGACTGCGAACAGTACAGGTCCACTGGGGACTTCAAGGGGCCCGTCACTTTCCTCTCATTCGCTGTTTGTCTCTCTGAAGATGTAAACTCTCTCGGGTCCACCCACGGGTGAAATGGGGACTAGCTTCAGGGGGTTGAGGCAGTAATACGGTGTCTGGTGCTGATGAAAATGTGTTTAATTCAGGGAGAGGGTAATTCGAATGAGGGGTTGTATATAAGCCTCCACAGTGTTGCGTGTGTGGTTCATGAACACCTGAAGGCTAAATTAGTTAGGCGCAACGTAGGAGGGCAGGACGCACGCAGCAAGTATTCGACACACTCCCACACTGGATATGTTGCTTGGTCGCATGCCCCGGATCATCCGGTCACCAGACCCTTTATTTGCAGTACTATATCCGGGTCACAGCAACTACCATTGCTGCAAAAAACACAGGGATGGCCCACCCAACATAACACACAGCATTAAAGGAGTGCCTGCTACCGTATGCAAAATGCACCAAAATATAGAATTTTCTTTTTTCTAAGCAGCCTCCAGTAAATCCAAACAACTGGCATCATGTCGCTCTCCATTTGCTCTTGCCTGAGTGACTTTAAAGGTTTGCCCTGCTGCTGTGATCGCTGGTTTACAATGCTAACAACAAGGTCCTTTTGGCTCATTTACAATCTTTGTTAAGCCATGCAGCTTTGGTGGTTGCCCTTCTAGATCAGTGAGTGTAATTCTTAGAAAAGAGATACCTCCAGTAGAGTGCAGGTTGAGGTGTGTGTCACTAATCAGTATATGCCCTGGATCTGCTTCAACATGTGCCCTCATCACTGAGACAAAGGTGCCAGACCTTGTCCCCTGACCTTTAATGTTGGGACATTTAATGGACCTGCGGTGATTTCCCAGTATTGACTCAATATTAAAAATTTAAACAAATATTGTCAGCTCGGAAACCCTTTGCCACACTAGCAGAAGTGTTATTATGTTTGTGATTTGAACACGCTTCCCACCTCTGATTACCAGCTCCCAATTGGCCATTAATTAAACACGTTATAACACAAATGAGATGCCACTTACAAAAGATTAGTGCATAAAACACCCAGAGGCAATGAAACACATACATCCTTTGGTTGTGTCTGTGACTCTTTAATCCATGTCTTCTTCACCGAATACAGATAAGCACCGCCACAGCGCTTCGCCTGGTGGCAGGCTTACTCATTGCAGCAGAGATGTATAAAAACCACACAAGTCTAATAACTATTCTCTGTAAGCATACATTACACACAACTCTATATACAACATAGAACAACATATAAGCCAAAAAGCTATTGTCTGTAGACCCCCATTGCACACAAATCTATAAATAACATAAAACAATGACTAGCATTTGGCCCAAGAGAGGCAGGAAGCTTAATAAAACACATTATTGCACATCATTGTGAACATACATTTGTTAGACTAGAGACTCTCTATACCCTTTTTTTATACAGTGAGGCAGACAAAAGTATCATATGTGCATTAGTGCAAACATAACATAAAACACAGGCAGGTTACCCTTCAAGGAGCAACCACCTGTCCATCAATGTGGATATGTGCCCAAAGAATCAAAAATAATTACAAACACAAAAAATAAAAACACACTTAAGCACAATACGTACATGAGAATATGCACATGCCAAGGAAATGTATCAGAGAATTTCCATATTTACAAAAGGGATCCTGACCCTCAGGTGCTCATTCATTTCAGTGTCCAACATGCACAAGAATCAAGATCCATGGGGGAAAAGAAGAAAGAAAATTAAAAATAACACACGAGTTGCCAGAGAAATTTACTATCAATAAAGAGGCGCATATATAGATGATAGTCCACCCTTAGTCCTTTCACCTTTTAACAACGTGTTATGATGTTATGTTGCAGGCACAGTGATGAGAGTGCCACCAAACCTGCCTGCTGATAAAACATCAATGGTTTGGGACTGGATTTCTGTCAAGAAAATATTGATACAATGGAAACCAATTCTGTACTTGGAAGGGATGCCTACAAGATGCCTCTTCCAGATACTGAATAGGTACGGTTTATGATTCCTATTTTCGGAGTAAAAAACATTTCAGACCACTATACTAGGATTAGCATATACGAAAACACAGTTAAATAGTCACAAACACTGATTCAGAGCCCCATTAATCCATAGTTTTCTCATCAGTATTTTCATTGCAAATATTGCAGTGATATTATCAATAATGTCATACAAGATGTCATGGGCCAGATGTACGACCATTTTGCGAGTGCCAAATCATTCAGAAATTGATTTGCCCAAGCAAAATTACCTGTTTGCAATGTACAACAGGCACTCACAAAACAATTTTTTGCAATGCGACAATACCGACTCGCAAAAATAGTGTGCGGAAATTGCGCGTCCCAAATAACGACTCGCTAATTGCGACTCGCTAATCAGAATGTACAAATCAGTCACAATTTGCGAGCATGCGCAAATTGGCTTGTTTGTACATTCAATCAACCATGAATCAAAAACAGGTGGTGACAGGTCCCAACTTGTAAAAACAGCCCCATAATGCATCAGAAATCTTTCTACAATGGCTGCCCTGTATGTGAAAGCGAGGAGGATGAGGATACTGGCTGCTCAGCAGAGGAGGCAGAGACAGGAGAGGATATTCAAAGTCAGGCTAACCTTGTTTGAGAAGACAGAGCAAGAGATATATGAGCAGTACAGGCTGAGTAGCACTGTGATTCTAGATCTAATAGACACCTTGAAGCCACATCTAGAAAGCAGAACCTAGCACAGCAATGCAATCCTCACACATGTATAGGTGTTGGGTCCCTCCACCTATTGCCCACTGGTATTTACCAAGATGTCATTGCAGTGGCTGGAGGGGTGTCGCAGAGTGAGATTTTGTGTTTCTGTTTCAATTTCTTAGATGCCATACTCCACCACACACACCAACACATCTACCTGCCCAGGGATGATGTGGAACTAGAAAATACCAAAATGCAATTCTAGAGAGTAGCAAGGTTTCCACAGGTCATTGGGTGCAAATATGGTACCCATGGGCCCATGTGTCCCCCATTTTGCATCAAATACATATTCATGAATCAGAAAAGCACACATTCCCTCAACATTCAAGTTGGCTGCAATGCATAAAACATCATCGCAGACATTGTGGCCAAATATCCAGGGAGCACCCATGACTCACACATCTTTAGGCACAGTGGCATATACCAGAAATTAGAAAGAGGTGACTTTGACGAAGGATACCTACTATGTACTGAAATTTCATGTCCACAGTGAGATGTATTTGCACTTTAATTTCAGTCTTCATGTTGTCTCACCATCATATATATTTTACCAGTTCACAGTGCATATGCCCTGCGACCGTGGATACTCACACCATACCTGTCTTCCAACAACCAACATTAAAGGCGGTACAACATGTCACATAGGTGCACCAGGTCCGTGATTGAGCGCACATTTGGCCTCCTTAAATTTGCGCTTCTGTTGCCTTCAAAAGAGTGGCAGAGCCTTGCAGTATAGACCTGAATGGCTGCAAAATAGTGGCAACATGTGCCATACTCCATAACATTGCCTGCAGAGGTGGCTTGCCCATGGAGGTGTCTGAATCTGACTTGGAGGATGATGACCCTGGCCCACCAGCCCCACAGCCAAGCGAGGGAAGCTCAGCAGCAGAGGGGAGAAGGCGCAAGGACCACATAGCCAGACATTATTTTGCGAGGTATGTCCTACCTATTGACACACTACCCTCAACAAATGACAATACGAAATTTTCACAATGAAATTTACCCTTTATTTTGAGGGCAAGCAACCTGTTCATCTCCATCTGCTTAACTAAAAAAAGAGTATAACTGTCATGTGGTTACTGCAGCATCAAAGAAAAATAAACTGCGCACACTGTATGGCACATAAGTGTTAACAAGTAATTTCTTGCATCTACGTCCAGCATGGGGGGTCTGGCAGGTGGAATTACAGGCTGGCAGCTGCTGCTTCTCTGCAGCATTGGTGTTTCTGCAGCAAAGATACAATTGCAGCTGGACACCTCACTGTCTGCTGACATTGTTGCTCCTCCACTGGCAAACATGTTAGTTTGTATTGCCTCCACTGCAGCTGGTATCTGTTGGACTCCTCGTGCAAAGTCACCACTGTAGTGTCCCATCTCTATCTGCAGACCCAGGGTGTGCTTGGTGTGTTGCGTGTTTGCCTGCGGCAGCCTCCCTATTGTCCTGGTCAGAGAGTCCATTCTGCGTGCCCAGCTGTGCTCCATTTGCCTTTGCTGCCCTTTCTTCTCAGACAACTCTGTGCACAGCTACCCCATAGTCCATTTAAGGGCATCAAATTTGCCCTCAATGCGGGCCTGGTTCTCGGCCATCTGTTGGGCGATGTTTAAAAATCCCTGGCTCAGCTTGGTTTTAATGAGCCTAATCTGTTTTTGTTGCAGGTGCTGAACTTTCAGCATGGCCTGTTCCAGACCACCAAACACTGCCTGATTGGCTGCTCCAAAATGGGAGGAGTGTGCAGCCTAGCTTGGAGCCGCCTTTTTGAGTGCTGGGTTGGACGCAGCAGCTGGATCCTGGTTACCGGAGTGCATTGGGATGGTGCTGGCTACTATGATGCTGGGATATCAATCGCTGGAGTCTGCAGTATCCTGGATATTAGAACAACTTGGCTCACTTGCACATCCTGCCCTGCCTCCATCTGGCCCTGATCCTGGACTTCATCAGCATCATCTGCCCTTTGCTCTCCTCCCAGAGGTTTATCAATGTGGCAAATAGAAAAATAAAATAAAAATATTTTAGTCGATATCTCAGTGGTGGTTCTATGTTTTTCAGCTCATATCAGTCCTTAACTGCACTGTTTATGCCACTGACTACGTTTCCCATAATGCACCGACTATGACTTTTGGTTCATATAGATGGAGCATCTAGATGTATTTGGGTGTGGGTGTGTGGCATGCATGTAGAGAGCAGGCCTTTGGTTGAAATGCTGATATGGTACACATATCACACTTACCAGAGGGTGGTGGAGGTAGAGATGTGTTGAGGGTTCCGAATCCAAACACTGCCTCTCTTTCCAGGGTACTCTCCACCATAGCCTCTTCTGTTGATGGTGCCGAGACATTGTATGGGCCTCGTCCTGTTCCTTAGACTTCATGTAGCCGAGCTGCCACCCTCTCCTTGGTCCTGGAGTGCAGGTCTTAACACCTTTTCTTTCGATCGTCCAGGGACCTGTTGGCCACACCCAGGGCCTTTATGTGCAGCTGCATCTCTCTCCAGAATTTTCTTTTGCCTGACTCTGGGACAGTGTGAGATGCCCTCCAAAACATCTGCTCAGGATCATTGCAGCATTCTTCTTTTAGTATGTCCAGTTGCTTTTCAGAGAATTTCAGCTTGCGCAGATGCTCCTTTCCTGCCTTCTCACTGGAGTTGCTGGACATTATGGGATTTGTTTGGAGCCTGCCTGCAGTGTTGGTCTGTGCTGCTGCATCTTACCATGTGCTATCAATTCTGATCAGGATCCTCCAGGGACATCACTTCCTGTTCTGGGGTCCTTCTGCTCTCCGAGGAAGTGTTTCTGCTCTTTTTTCACCGCAGTCGCTATTTGTGTGGGCAAAATGATGTTTTCTGCTGCGTTCACTATTTGCAAACACAAAACTGGATTTTCAGCTTATGACTCGTAACTAACCACCTCGCTAAATTACGATGCGAGTCATTTGCGACTCGCAATTTGGGGACCAGTTTGGTCCGTACATTTTATTTTGGGACTCGCAATTTGACGCAAATTGCGAGTCACAAATTCAAGCGGTCATGTATCTGGCCCCATGAGCGATGTAATATGTTGGGCAATTAGCAGTGCATGGCAAGAGCCTAAGTTATAGTTACCTTGGCATGAGTTATACTTACTCGAGATAACTATAGCTGTTGAATTTTAGTGGTTTTGTACATTTAAAGCAGCACAATTTAACTGTCATTTTCACCTATCATGCCCCTTTAACCTTTGTTTTTTTCAGTAAATTTCTATGGTTTTTATTATGGAAAGTAGGATATAAATACATTTACTAACTATAATGTCACTATTACCATTGCTTTTTTCAGTGATTTTTTAAAAAGAAATTCACATACATTGATATTTATTATCAAATATAAAGCTAACCCCACGCCGAGTACTAAACCACAGAAATGTAGCAGATACAGTAAGTTATTTCAGGTAACTATAACTCGTGCCCTAAGGAAACTATTACTCATGCTCCTAACATGCACAGCTTTTTCATCAATAATGTCACTGCAAATGTTGAAGTGATATTATCAATGATGTCATATAAGTTATGAGCAATGAAAGTGTAATTAGCAGTGCATGGTGAGGGCGTGAGCTATAGTTATCTTAGGTGATGAGTTATAGTTACTTAATTTTTTTTAGTGAAGTTCTATATTTAATTAATGCTATTTCATAGCTATAATGTGCTTAGAACCTTTGGATTTTTCAGTGAATTTAATTTTTTTTTTATGCTATTTCCTTACTGTAACGTCCCTGGAACCTGGGTGTGTGAGTGGTTGTGTGAGTGTGTAAGTGGGTATGTGAGTGGCTGTATGGGTCTGTGAGTGGGTGTGTGAGTTGTTTTGTGGGTGTGTGAGTAGGTGTGTGCTTGGCTGTATGCGTGTGTAAGAGGGTATGTGAGTATGTGTGTGAGTTCGTGAATGGATGTGTGAGTGGTTTTGTGGGTTTGTGAGTGAGTGGCTGAATGGGTGTGTCAGTGGGTGCGTGAATGATTTGTGTGGGTCTGTGAGTGGGTATATGAGTAGTATTGTAGGACGTGAGAGAGTGTGTGATTGGGTCTGTGAATGGGGTCTGGATCCGCAGATACCCCATGGATTCACATGGGGGGCTGAGCTGAGCACCGCAGTGGATCCACTGGTCCTAGTGCACTAAAAAACACAGGACGGCCTTGATGAAGGTGCGACTACAGGCCCCCTCCTCCCCGGCAGGACCATGACGCACTAGTATGGCATATTTAATGTACAGAGTGGCATTACAAGTTACATTAATAACAATCGTATGTATGTTATGTGATTTCGCATGGCATGCTAACTATTGTGTTCCTATTAGGGACATTAAGGAGTGGCACCAATAGGAACTAGTTTCCTGTAGGTCCTGACGAAGAGCCAATAGGGGCAGGGCTCGAAACATGTTGACCGATATGACGAGATAAACTCATTGCAACCTATTTCTTCCTACAAAATCCCCTGATTTTAACCATACTGGCTAGAGGCAGGAAAATAATGTTGGGGTCCTACTAGCCAGGTATTTTTAACTTGATAGCACTTACATTCCACTCTCCTCACAAACACTGTCTTTATCATAGACGTTATTTCCAAGTGCTCCCACATATTTGCTTGGTCGTAGCACACCTCGATCCGCAGCAGATCCTCAATGATGAAGCATGCCACCAAGGGGCAACACTGGTGGGTGAGGATTTTCTAAGCTCTTCCCCCTGCTGGGTTTTTCTATTGTTGAGTATATAGTATTGAGGAGAGTGAACCCAGTTTTTCCTCTTCCTCCCCCCTTTTTTCCTTATACGGGTGCAACTTTCTTTTCATGTTGAGTCCAGCCAATGAAGGCATTGAATTTTGGCGCGTGGATCTGTGAATCCACCATGTTGGATGTGCATGCCTAGATATTAATATTTTTTTTCCTTTAATGGCTCCAAAATCAGTGAACATAATCCACATTGTAAAAAGAGATTTCTGAACCAAGATCTAGCGTTCTGGCAAATTTGGGGTTTGACCTATAGTTGTGTCTAACATTTTTATGTAAAATTGGATGGGGAACACTTCAGTGTGTGAGTGGTTTTATGGGTGTGTGAGTGGAGGGTGTATGGGTGTGTGAGTGGTTTTACAGGTGTGAGTGGATTGTGTGGGTGAGTGAGTGGTATTATGGGTGTGTGAGTGCTTGTATGGGTCTGTGAGTAGGTGTGTGAGTGGTTTTGTGAGTGAGTGTGTGAGTAGTTGTATGGGTCTGTATAAAGCTGTGAGTGGGTTTGTGAGTGGTTGTATTGGAGTGAGAGTGGTTATAACAGTGTGTGAGTGGTTGTGTGGGGATGTGAGTGGCTGGATGGGTGTGTGAGTAGGTTCGTGAGTATTTGTTCTGTAGATGATGTTATCAGTGATGTCATTTAAGATGACATCAGTGATGGCATCTGTTATGTCACTGACATAGTCATGAGTGATGTATGATATAAGGTCATAAGTAGTGCGTTGCGGGGATGTAAGTTATAGTTAGCTCAGGTAAATATCAGCTGAATTTCTATGGTTTTGTGCATGCAAAATCTGAGCCTAACTGGAAAGTCCCTGTAATCTTAGTTTTTTTCAGTGAATTTCCAAGGTTTCTTTATTTCTATTTCCAAACTATAACGTCCTGTAACCTTAGTTTTTTTAGTGAATTTCAAAGGGTTTTTGTAACCTGTAACCTTTGTGTGAGTGGCTGCATAGATCGTTGAGTGGGTCTGTGAGTGGTTTTGAGGATGTATGAGTAGGTGTGAGAGTGGCCGTATGGGTCAGTGAGTGGGTATGTGAGTGTGTGTAAAGGTGTATGAGCGGGTGTAGGATGTGTGAGTAGCTGTGTGAGTATGTGAGTGTTTGTTAGTGGCTGTATGGGTCTCACCGCTCCTGCCGCTGTGCCCACTGCCCATTCGCTCCCCCCGCCTCCCATCTCCCAGCTGCTACTCCCTCCCACCTCCCCATATATGCCGGCAGCTGCACCGAAGGCGTGCCTAAGGCAAGCTCGTCTGCGCCTGTCCGTGCCTGGACCGTGCCCAGCACCAGAACCCCTGGCCCCTGCTCCCGCCACGACGACCGCCGCTGCTACAATGCCAGCACGCTCCATGCTCTCAACCCCGGACGGACCCACACCTGCTTCAAGGCCGCGCCGAAACGCACACACGGTCCCTTCACCTGCCGGAACTGCAGCTACACCGATGAACCACCCGCCAAGAATGACCGCACCCACCTGCAAGGCATACTAATGAACACCCGCTCCGCGCGCAAACACACCGTCGAGCTCTGGGACCTGCTCGACACAACATCCCCAGACGTCACCTTCTTGACAGAGACCTGTTTGAACGACTCCTCTGCACCCGACATCGCCATAGCCATCCCAGACGACTACAAGATCACCCACAGAGACTGCACCAACGGAGTTGGAGGAGGAATTGCCATCGTCCACAAGAACAGCATCAGGGTCGCGACCAGCACCGACGACTCTCTTAGCACCGCCGAACACATGCACTTCCAGATCCACACAGACCCCAACTCCACCCTCAGAGGCACCCTCGTCTACCAACTGCCCGGACCCCGCCCCCAGTTCAGCGACTCCATCGCCGACTTCATCAGCATGCACGCCCTGACCTCCACCGACTACATCCTCCTCGGAGACCTGAACTTTCACCTTGAGAACAACAATGACAACAACTCCACAACCCTGATCGATAACCTGGCCAACCTCAGACTAAAGCAACTCGTCACAACGCCCACCCACTCCACCAGCCACACACTCGACCCCGTCTTCTCCTCAAGCCCGCACGTCTCCGTCAGCCACACCACCGAACTCCTCTGGACCGACCACCGCTGCATCCACTTCACCTTCTAGAAATCCACCACACACCACCGCACCCAACAGATCCCCCGCCGCTGCTGGAGCAAAATCACCGAAGATCAACTACATGCAGACCTCGCTCTCAGCCCACCCACCGAACCCTCCAACACCGACGACACTGCCCACAGCTTTAGACGCTGGATAGAAGACTGCGCCAACACCCTCTCCCCGCTGAAGAAACCCCCCCACAGAGACACCAGCAAGAGGGCCAGTTGGTTCACCCCAGAACTCCTAGCCTCCAAGCAAGCCTGCGGGAAACTAGTGAAGAAATGGCACAGCGAACAAACTCCGGACAACCGCGCAGCACACAAGGACGCCATCTGCAACCGCCACCACCTCATCAGGGCCGCCAAGAAAACCTTGTTCAAAGACCGCCTCGACAACAAAGCACACAATAGCAAGGAGCTCTTCAACATCGTGAAGGAACTCTCCAACTCCAGCTCCAACACCAACGACATCCCGCCGTCACAAGCCCTGTGTGACTCCCTCACCACCTTCTTCCACCGCAAGATAGCAGACATCCACGACAACTTCAACACCCAGACAGACCCAACAGACAGCAACACAACAGACCCTAAACACACCATCGACCACGACCCCCTGCTAGCCTGGGCCAACATGAACATTGATGACACCATCAAGACCATGAGCACAATCCACTCCGGCTCTCCGTCAGATCCCTTCCTGCACCACATCTTCAACAAAGCAAGCAGCTCCATCGCACCCCACCTGCGCAACGTCATCAATCTTTTCCTCGAGACCGCGACCTTCCCAGAGAGCTGGAAACATGCCGAGATCAACATCCTACTAAAAAAAACCAAGGCTGACCCAAGAGACCTCAAGAACTGCCGGCCCATCTCTCTGCTCCCCTTCCCGGCCAAGGTCATTGAGAAAATCGTCAACAGACAGCTAACCCGATACCTCGAAGAAAACAGAATCCTGGACCCTTCCCAGTCAGGATTCCGCAGCAACCACAGCACCGAGACCGCCCTCATCGCCGCCACTGACGACATCAGGACCCTGCTGGACAACGGCGAGACCGCAGCACTAATCCTCCTAGACCTCTCCGCCGCCTTTGACACTGTCTGCCACAGCACACTACGCACACGCCTCCATGCCACAGGGATCTGAGACAAGGCACTGGAATGGACCACCTCCTTCCTATCCAGCAGAACCCAGAGCATCTGCCTCCCCCCATTCCGGTCCAAAGCATCCGAGATCATCTGCGGCGTACCCCAGGGATCCTCCCTCAGCCCGACACGTCGCACGACAGCACGACCTCAACATAATCTCCTACGCCAACCACATTCAACGGATCCTCTCCCTCACCAAGGACCCCACCACCGCTAAAGCCAACCTCCACGAAGGAATGAAAGCCGTCGCTGACTGGATGAAGACCAGCCGTCTGAAGCTGAACTCGTACAAGACGGAGGTCCTCATCCTCGGCTTCAACCCTTCAGTCTGGAAAGACTCCTGGTAGCCGGCAACACTGGGAGCAGCCCCGACACCCACCGACCACGCAGGCAACCTAGAAATCATCCTCGACTCAACGCTCTCAATGACCAAGCAGGTCAACGCCGTCTCCTCCTCCTGCTCCAACACCCTCCGCATGCTCCGCAAGATCTAGCAAACTCTGCTACGCTTCACGGGAGGTGGAGTACTTTAGCTAAACTTTGCGCACCAGGCGGAGCGCAGACCTTGGAAAACTTCACAAACTCCACCAGCGGAGCAGAGTCCACCGCCCACCGTTAATTCTTTGGCATCAAGAAGGGATCACCAAAATTGGTGGGAGATGCTGGGTGACCTTTTGGTAAGCTGCCCATAATGCTGCTAAAAGGCAGGAAGACCTTTGCATGCTACTAAGGTGGATGGGGCGGGGGCAAATGGGTAAGGCTTGCAGGTTATTTTGCACATTTGCATACTCATAATAATTTAAAGAGTGAATCATGGACTCTGCTGTCACAGGGAGAGGCCAAGAAAGAACCCAGCCATCACAGTCACTACAGATTGCACACCAATGGATCAATGATGCATTCATGAGGAAGAGGGGCATCCCTTCCTGGGCCAATATCGGCCCCTGGCACCCCATCCCCAGGGGCCCAGCCACTTGATGCTGGGAGACCTGGCCCCACCGAGGGCACCCAGTGTGCAGTGTTGGGGACCGCAGAGGGAGCCTTAATGCCCCTATGGTCCCTGCAAGCTCCCCATCTCTCCCGGGAGCCGGCACTATTCCCGCAGGCAGGAAGCAGCCAAAAAGATTTTGCTCCCTGTGTGCGGGAGCAATCCTTTCATCTGTTTTCCTGTCTGCTGTGAAAATGGAGGGAAAGTCTGCTCCCACTGAGTAGGAGCAGTTTTCTTCCTTCCACCCACTAGGATTAGAATTACTGTTTGCTCATGCTTGACGGAAGCTATCAAAGCTCCTGCCAAGTGAGAGCAAACATCTATGTCCCAACAGTGGACCATTAGGGACATAAAGAGCCAGCCCTGGGGGATGGCAATCCCCAGGGCCATTAATAGCTCTAAGAGGGGGACCATGGGGCCCGTCCTTTGTTATAAAAGGTCTGCCCCTGCGAGGTGGTGGTCCAGTTGGGGGGGTGCACAGCCCTCCTCCCCTTTCAGAAAAGATGACACAGCCGCAGGGACGTGGTGCTGTCCTGGGCTGTAAACGTTCTTCACTGGGGGGCATGTGGCCTTCCTCTCATATTTGCACATTGGCCTCTCCATAGGGAGGTGGTGGTCCCTAGGGCCCATACCAGCAAAGGGGAGGGGGACCACATGCACCCCCTCCCTATAAGATATATATATATAAAGTAGCCAAAAGGACCTGGCCCACCCATGGGCTGAAATACAAAGAAGTGCAAATTTCCAGCTATTTTTGCTGTGAAACTTAAAAAAATATTATTTTGCCCAGGCAGGGTTCCTTGGACACCCCAGCACCAGGCCTAGGAGTTCAGGGTATTCCTACCCTGCCTCCTTTTCTTTATTTTTTACTTTTTTGTCAGAGTCTCAAAGTGTTGGCATTCAATCAGATCTCAGCATGAGGTCTGCTGGATTCATGTAGGGTCTGTGTCCCTAGATATACACATTTGTTTTCCTTTAGGATTTCAAAAACAACTGAATGGATTTTCACCACATCACAGAAAGCACACTTTCTGCTGTACTTGGTGTAATTCTTTTCAGCGGTTCTGGCTGGAGTCGTGCCTAAAATCTCTATGGGAAAAATTCCCCTATTTTTCATCAGCCCCTGCTTGATGATTCATCCCGAAACTTTCTATGCACAACTAGACAAAGTGGGGCAGATTTTTGGGAAAATTTCTTGACGATTCGTCAAATGGCACCAAAGTTATAAGTAAATAAAAAAAAGTTTTTCCTTTAGAAACTATGTCCTAACTATAACTGCCTTCTGGCGACCGCCAGTCGCTATATATATTTAAAACCAAATGTTACAGGGACATTATAGTAAGGTTCTGAATATACTCACACAAAACTATTGAAATACACTTTATTATAACATCCCTGTAACTTGCGCTCTTACCATGCACAGTTTTCTCTTCAATAATTTTACTGCAAATGTTTTTGATATTATCTATAATGTTATCAGAGAGTTATCATGAGTGTTGCAATATGTGGGGTAATTAGCAGTGCATTGTGAGGGTACAAGTTATAGTTACTTTAGGGCACAAGTTATAGTTACTTCACCTAACCATAACTATAACTGCAAAATTTCTATGGTTTTGTTCCAGTAAATTTAGTAAATTTCTATGGTTTTTTAATTCTTCTTTCTAACCATAACGCCCCAGTAACCTTTGTTCTTTTTCAGTGAATTTCTACATTTCTTTTAATGTTATTTCCTTACTATACCATCCCGGTAACCTTTGTTTTTTTTCAATGCAGGTCTATGTTTTTAACAGTATTTCTTAACTATAACGTCCCTGTACATGACGGAGTCACCATGAAACGTCTAACCTTCTTTTAGTAAAAGTGCAAATAGGAGGATTTTCTATTTGTACCTACAGTATATTAATTTTTCCATAATATTCCCATTTTACCTGCTTTGGGAACAGTTCACAAAGTCATGCAAGAGGCAATCAAGCAGCACAACACGATGTAATACTTTATGTAGTCTGAAAATACCTTTGTGAATAGGTCCCAAAGGGAAGATGTTCTTTTTCACGACATACCTGTGGTAAAACTAAGCACCCTAGTGGCCACTCCCACTAATTACATCACAGCTTCTCTCTTGCAGTACAAACTTGTTTCTTCCCATTTGTAGTAGGGCTACAAGCAGACTTAAACTCTCAGAGCCATGCATAAATATAAGGAGGGCAGGTTTAACAAAAAAGTCAATAACACAAAAAATCATGTGCAGACTGAGAATGCAAGTTGCAGCCAGATTTTTTGCATTCTCTTATATATTCGATTTCAGACACGAGTATTGAATTTAAGATTCTTATTGATTGAATGTGGCGGTGTTGCTTACAGGTATTTAAGTCATAAGCCTCAAATACAGATGTGCCTTCTCACACGTCCTTTTACTGCATCTGGGGGCACCACTGTATAAATCTGCCTGCTCTGTGTTCACCTATTTCTGTATTTAACACATGAGGGAGCAAGTGTTTGTGTGAATGTTAAGTATATCCATAATCCTACAGAAGTCACGAGACAGTGGAAATAGGGCATATCTTCGTTATTGAGAACATGCTTCAGTTCTTTATAGGCTTGCATTGCTTTCCTCTGATTTCCATTATTAAGAAGACATCATAACTAACTTTTATTTCTTAATGACTACATGGGTCTTTTATTCAATGACGCAATTTTTGTTACTTTACATGTACCACATTTTTGGTTTGCCCTTTTTATAACTGTGCTTGTTAACTTACTATATGTTTATTATCATGTATGCTTTTACCTACAAATCTTATCTGCTTCTTTTTACAGCACTCTGATACCGTTACAGGTCATGTTCACGCTCTTTAATGCTTTACAATTAAATAAATAAGAAATGCATGTATTATTTTATATTTGCAAACTTTACTGATGGTTCGGAATTAAAAAGCATCATTGTAGGCTTCAAAACTCTTGACCTAGAAAACTGCCTCATTTAATTTGCCTGCCAATAATCAGGCATATAACAAAATAATGCGACAACATCTCCTAAGATCAATTTTTAATCCCAGGCAGCACAGGATGAAGTAGCGTATGTTAATACAATAGAAACACAGCACTGTATTACAAGTGAGCCCATGAACTGCTTCGGATGCACTGCTCATTATAATGAACTTGCTACAATCCCAGACAAACTAAAGGCACATGGCAGCAAATGCACATTTACCTAGCTGCCCGAGGTGATGCACACATTTTATTAGCTAGCTTCATGTCACAAGTCAAACTAAAATCCATACAGTTTGGACTCTAGTCATGCGACAGAAATTAATTCCCTCATTCTCGACCACAAGTTGGACGTCTTGTTTTTAACAGAAACCTGGATCTCTTCCAGCTCCAGCCCGGATATGGTCAGAGCACTTCCACCAGGCTTTCTTATATCTCACCTAGATAGACCAGTAGGGCGGGGAGGTGGAATTGCCATCCTTTACAGGGATGCGTTAACCTGTAAGGTCCAGGATGGAGGGATGAGCGACTGTGAGAGCTGTCAATTCTCTCTACGGTTGTCGCATACCGCTTCCTTGGCAGGCCTCCTTGTCTATCGCCCACCTGGGACCATGGGCAACTTCCTCAACTCTTTTCTTGAAACGGTCGCGCTTCTTGCCTCTTCCACAGTCAACTTTGTGGCACTAGGTGACTTTAACATCCATTTTGATGACCCCTCTGACTCTCTGGCAGTAGATCTTCAGGGTGATCTGAAAGCATTCGAGATTAACCTGGTCAATTCAGGTGCAACGCACGGGAAGGGACACTTGCTCGACCCCATTTTTTCGAACTCGGAACGCCTTAAAGTACTGCCCGCGCTGGTTCTGCCCTGGACAGATCATTTTATGGTTCCGGCCTATTGGCAGTTTGATGTCCCAGTGGTACCTACACCTAGAGTATACACGGTGGAAAGAGCCTGGTCTAGGCTCCCAGTGGATACCTTGGCAGTACACTTGGAGGCGACACGTCCCCCCCCGGGCCTGACCCGCTAGTCGCTGATGTGAACTTAAACACCTGGTTGACCAACTCGCTCGATGCTATCCTCCCTAAGAAAAGACTACTCACCAGGGGTAAGAGAGTGGGCTCAGCTCCCTGGTACACGCCAGAGCTCAGAGCTTTGAGGAAGGGTTGCAAGAGGCAGGAGCAGATCTGGAGGAGGGACTGGGGCGAAGTGAGCTGGAGAGAATACCGGGCAGCACTTAACATCTACAAATCCGCCATCCGGGCAGCGAAATTCAAGTTCTTTGAGGAGAGAATAGGACTCTCTTCTAATTCCTCGAAAGAGTCGTTTAAGGTCATCAGAGAACTTCTGCAAACCCCCGAACCTCCGGTCACTCATGACAACCCGCGTGAAAAATGCTCAGAATTAGCCACGTTCTTTAAATCTAAGATAGAAAACATCTTGGCGTCCCTCCCTCGGTTAGCGCAGGAGCAATCCTCCGAATGCAACCCTGGGTCTCAGCCTGGGGTGAGGACAGCAGAGCTGGACTCCTTTGGTCCAGTCACTGTGGACGAGGCTCTTTGGGTCTTGGTGACCCTGAAGAGTGGGTCTCCGAGAGATCCGGTACCGATGAAATACCTGAAGCAGGTAGCTTCTACCATCGGCGGCCCAGTGACGGACCTTTTGAACCTATCCTTCACCCAAGGAGTTGTGCCTCCCAGCTGGAAAGGAGCGGTAGTTAAGGCCCTCCTGAAGAAGCCCAGCCTGGACCCCGCTGACCTTGCTAATTTTAGGCCCTGCTCCCCGGCCTTAGCAAGGTGGCGGAGAAACTTGTGAATAGGCGCCTTTCGGGTTTTCTGGAATCCAACTCTCTCTTGGGTGACTCCCAAACGAGATTTCGCCCTGGCCAGGGGACGGACACTGTCCTGCTGGCAGTTGTGGAGAATGCCAGGAGCATTTTGGATTCAGGGGGATCGGTGGCAGTGATCCTCCTGGACCTTAGTGCGGCATTTGACACCGTAGACCATCAGGTGTTACTCCAGCGGCTGTCGGGGGTGGGGGTCTCCGGGTTGGCCCTGAAATGGCTCGCGTCCTTCTTAGAAGATCGGACGTTTGAGGTCTGGGAAGGCCACGAGAAGTCAACATCGGTTCCCCTCCAGTGTGGTGTGCCACAGGGCTCATCGCTGAGCCCCACACTATTTAATATCTATTTGGCCCCACTGGAGAGTGTGGTACTGCCACTGGGTATCAAGATCATCAGCTATGCGGATGATACCCAGTTGGTGGTTGGGCTTCCCCAGCCGGCGAACCAACCCGACCTGCTGCACACATGTTTAGCCAGGGTCTTCACCTGGATGTGCAACTCAGCACTTAAACTTAACGGTTCAAAAACCGAACTGATGATGCTGGGGAACTCCCCTCCCTCCTTCTCCCCTAGTAGCTGGCCTAGCTGTCTGGGAGCGCCACCTACCCCAAAACAGGAGATTAAGAGCTTGGGGGTGTGGCTGGAGCAGGACCTATCCTTCAAGACACACGCAAAAAAGACCGCAGGCGTGTGTTTCGGCCTGCTCCGGTCAGCCCGGAAGATCCTACCCCTTCTCCCGATGGCCACTAGGAGGTTACTAATCCAGGGTCTCATCATTTCACGGCTGGACTACAGCAATGCGCTGTTTCTGGGGGCTCCAGAATCAACTCTAAACAAATTGCAACAAGTGCAAAATGCTGCCGCCAGGCTTTTGACGGACCTTCCCAGGCGGCAGTCAGCCCGACCTGCGTTGAAGGCGCTCCACTGGCTCCCTGTGAGAGAGAGGGTGAAGTTTAAAGCACTCTGCATGGCTCACAAAATCTTGCAGGGAAAAGGGCCCCCTATCCTGCGGAGTATGGTCCAACCTTATAAGGCCTCTCGCACCCTCCGCTCAGACCACCAACATCTCTTGCAAGTCGCGAAAGTAAAAAAAGCCAGGACTGGCGGTAGAAGATTTTCCGTCAACGTCGCAGCATTATGGAACTCCCTTCCGCATGCCCTTCGCTCCGAAACTGGCACCTTGCGATTTCGCAAACTTTTAAGGACTCATCTGTTCCCTGCTTAGTGCTCTGCTGGTTTGGTGTGTACTCTGGACGAGCGCTGGGATGCCCAAGGGTAACCACGCGCTATACAAGACTCAATAATAATAATAATAATTACTCTGTTCACACCTGTGGTCTCCCTCTGAGGAGCTCTCATCCCTGTGCTTGTATTTCAAACACTGAACAGGGCTTTTTGCGCATTTTGGCTCCCCCAGACGTTACCTCAGCTTATCTGGTTTTGCCACCCAGGGAGGTGGTACTCTCTGAGGCCCTTCAGAGCCACAGGAGGGATGTCTGTGTGGCTTCCTTTCAATTTCATTACAGGGCATGCCGCTGAGACCTCGCCTACCATGGGGTTAATCTTTAAACAAGAGCTGATAATGATGCTTGATTTTTTGGAAATTTTGCTGCAAATTTGCAGATTCACCTGCGTATTTATGCTACAATTCAGAGAAAAAATGTTTTTAACCACTGACGGGGTCCCTCTGGGACCCCACCACCAGATCTAGGGGCCAGAGTAGTCCTACCCTGCCTTATTTTCTTAATTTTGTATATTTGCTTGAGGGACTTGGCTGAGTCCAAGTCCCAAAATGGCAGCCAACACTTCCTGGTTTGCAGCCAATCAGATTTCAGCACAAGGACTGTAGGATCCACGTCCCTACATATTCAATTTTGGGTTCCTTTTAATAGATCTAAAGTTACTGAACAGATTTACAGAGCTAGCTTTCTGCCAAAATTTGTAATTAACATTGCGTGTTTTGGGACCCCCCTTTCTCTCTGTCCCTGCTTGACAGATCACCCTGAAACCTTCCTGTTACCAGCTGAAGTGAGCGTCAGATTCAATTAAAAAATATTATGAAGATTTGTCAAACAGCGCAAAAGATATAGGCAAGTAAAAAATATTTTTCCTATGGAAACTAGGTCCTAACTATAGCTACCTACTGGCGACCGACAGTAGGTAGTATTAATTATTTGTTAAATTTTTGTTATTTTATATAAATTCATTCAGTAGTTTTCAAGAAATTAAAGGAAATCCAAATTTGTATATCTATGATCGCGACTACTTTGCGACTATTTTGCAATCATTCATGAATGCATGCAACAACAGGAATACCATGATTGGCTGGCCGCAACATGAGCAGAAAGTTGCGGCTACCATTTTAGTTTGTCGGCACAGACCCTGGGGCTACACAGAAATGGCAAAAACTGGCATACAGGGTCAGGTTGGATGTACCCTGACACCATGAATGGGATATAGGAGTGTTTTGGGGACACAGTATGGGCAGAAAACGTTTAAGAAAAAGTTTTCTGCACCACATGTGATATTCACAAATTTGCAGTGACGCCAGCATGGCTCCCATGTAACATCGACCATTTCAGAAAAATCACCCAACAAATTCAAAACATATACATATTCACACACCCACCCTCCATCTGACTCAACAACTTGGACAACCCCTCACAGACCCACTCAGAGACACACTAACAGACCAACTCAGAGGCATATGCACCCACTTAGAGACCTACTAATATACTCATGTAACCACTCACAGACCCACTCAGAGACTCATGCAGCTACTCACAGATCCACTCAGACACTCACATGCCCACTCACAGATCCACTCAGACATTCATGCAGCCATTCACAGACCCACTGATGTGCCCACTCACAGATGCACTCGGGGACACACCCACCCAAAGACCGAGTTAGATGCATGCTACTCACAGACTATCACACACTCATTCACAGACCCACTGAGACACTCATGCACCCACTCACAGACCTACTCAGAGACTCATAGATCCACTCACAGATGTACTCAGACACTCTTACACTCAGTCATAGACCCACTCAGACACTGTTAAATATACTTATAGACCTACTCAGACACTCATGCACCCATCTATAGATGTACTCAGACATGCTCACAGCCACTCACAAACCCTCTCAGGAGTCATGCACCCAGACCCGCTCACACGCACACCCAAAGAGACACTCATGCACTCACTGAAAGACTCAGGGACTAATGTGTTCACTCACAGATCTTCTCAAACACTCATGTACTCATTCACAGATCCACTCAGAGAGTGATGTACCCACTCAGAGACCCAGTCAGTCACTCATATACTCACTCACAGACCCACTCTGACACTTGCACAGCCAGTGACACATCCACTCAGACACTCTTGCATTTACTGACATGCTCACTCAGATACTCACGCACTTACTAACAAACTCACTCAGATACTCATACACCCTCTCATAGTCCCAGTCAGACACCTAAACCCACTGACACTCATGCACCTACTAAAAGACATTCTCAGTCACTCTCACAACTGCTCACAAACCCACTCAGGAGTCATGCACCCAGTCACAGACCCACTCACACACTCATAAACCCACTCACATCACAGACCCATTCAGACTCTCGCACACCTACTCACATACCCAGTGTGACACTCACAAACTCACTCACACACCCATAGTGATACTCGCACTCACTGACATACTCGGAGACTCATACATCCACTCACAGATGCTCTAAGACACTTATGCACTCATTCAAATACCCACTCAGACATTGATACACCCACTCAGAGGTCCAGTCAGAAACTCATGCACTCACTCGCAGACCCACTTAGACTGTAATGCACCTACTCAGACACCCAGTGAGACACTTTTCCAGCTACTCCCAGACCCACTCTTACACATCTAACCACTGAGATACTTATTCACTCACTCACACACTCACTCACAAAGGTTATAGGTTACTGTTAGGAATAAAATTAAAACAACCTTAGGAATTCACTTTAAACACCAAAGGTTACCGGGACATTATATTTAAGAAATACCATTAAAAAGCATAGAAAATTACTAGAAAAACAACACAGATGCTCATGCACCCACTCACAGACTGATTCAGACCTACTCAGAGACTCATGCATCTACTCACAGACCCCCTCAGACACTCATGCATTGATTCACAGACTCACTCAGAGAGTGATGCACCCATTCAGAGACCCAGTCAGACACTCATGTACCCACTGACAGACCTACTCAGACACTCAGGCAACCCTTGACCGACCCATTCAAACACTCTCACACCCACTAACAGACATACTCGAATACTCTTGAACCTACTCACAGATGCACTAACTCTCACAACCACTCACAAACTTACTCAGGAGTCATGCACCCAGTCACAAACCCATTCATATATCCATGAACTGACCTACTCAGACTCTCACACACCCAGTGAGACACTCATACCCTCACTCACACACCCTGAGACACTCATGCACTCACAGACCCACATACACCAACTCAGACATCCTGTGAGACATGTATGCAGCCGCTTACAGATTCACTCAGAAATGGATATACTCTTTCACAGACCTACTCAGACACTCATGCACCCACTGACTGACCCACTCAGACACATATGCACCCACTCACAGACACACTCAGAGTCTAATAGATGCACCTTTAGAGTAATTTAGATAGTGACTTACCCAGTGTGTTTCTCAGAATCACTTATATAGTTATGAATTTTGAATGCGCTGGTGTAAATCAATCAGGGTACTTGTAAAGCGCGCTACTTACCTGTGAGGGTCTCAAGGCGCTGAGGGGTGGGGGGGGGGTTGGGTGCCGCTACTGCTCGAAGAGCCAGGTCTTGAGGAGTCTTCTGAAGGCGAGTAGGTCTTGGGTCTGTCGTAGGTGGGTTGGGAGGGTGTTCCAGGTTTTGGCGGCAAGGTAATAGAAGGATCTGCCGCTGGCGGTCGTGCGTTGGATGCGGGGGACATCTGCGAGGGCGAGGTTGGCGGAGCGGAGCTGGCAGGTGGGAGTGTAGAAGCTGAGTCTGCTGTTCAGGTAGGCTGGTCCGGCGTTGTGGAGTGCTTTGTGTGCGTGGATGAGGAGCTTGAAGGTGATCCTCTTGTTGATGGGGAGCCAGTGCAGGTCTCTCAGGACGGGGGTGGTGTGGCTGCAGCGGGGGCATTGACGATCAGTCGGGCGGAGGCGTTTTGGATGCGTTATAGCCGCCGTTGGTGTTTGGCTGGGATTCCTGCATAGAGTGCGTTGCCGTAGTCCAGTCTGCTGCTGACGAGGGCCTGCGTCACTATTCTTCTTGTTTCGGTCGGGATCCATTTGTAGATCCGGTGGAGCATGCATAGGGTGTTGTAGCAGGAGGAGGAGACAGCGTTGACTTGCTTGGACATGGAGAGGGAGGAGTCGAGGATGAATCCTAGGTTGCGTGCATGGTCGGTTGGTGTCGGTGCTGTCCCCAGAGCGGTCGGCCACCAGGAGTCTTCCCAGGCTGAGGGGGTGGGTCTGAGGATGAGGACCTCCGTCTTGTCTGAGTTCAGTTTCAGACGGCTGCTTCTCATCCAGTCGGCGATGGCGTTCATGCCCTCGTGAATGTTGGTTTTGGCGGTGTGAGGGTTCTTGGTGAGGGAGAAGATGAGCTGGGTGTCGTCGGCGTAGGAGATTATGTTGAGGTTGTGGTGGCGGGCCACTTGTGCGAGGGGGGCCATGTAGATGTTGAACAGCGTCGGGCTGAGGGATGAGCCCTGGGGGATGCCGCAGATGATGTCGGTGGCTTCTGACCGGAAAGGTGGGAGACGGACGCTCTGGGTTCTGCCGGAGAGGAAGGACGTGGTCCATTCAAGGGCCTTCTCTTGGATTCCGGCTTCTTGGAGGCGTGTCTTTAGGGTGCGGTGTCACACCGCCATTCAGTGACCCACTCACTCACTCTTATAAACACTTAGACACCCAATCACTCACACATATGCACACTAATAATCCCAGTCACCCACTTATACAACCACTTACACAACCTCTCAATTTTACAAGCAGTCACACATTCACTCATCCGTTCAACCACTCGCATAGCTAGTCACTCACTTATACATACACTCCCTACCCACACAGTCAGTTACTCATACAGACACCAACACACACACTCACTCACCTATTCAGCCACTAGCACTCAATCATACAGGCACTTACACAGCCATTCACTCACCCATAAACCCACTTTCAGAGGCAGTTACTCATTCATGCAGCAGCTGACACACCCAATTACTCGCCCATGCAGCCACTTACACACTCATTCACCCACTTACAGCCACTCTTCCTTATACATACACACACACACACAGTTTATCATTATTTTAACCATGAAAAGTGGTTCTACCAAGAAACCTTTCTTTTTTTCTTTCTGGAGCTGTTTTTAAAAAAGTTTTATAACCTTTTGTATTTTCTTGTGTTTTTTCTTAAATACAATGGCAACTTGAAAAAAAACATTATCTCCAGAAACTCAAAAACACTATAACTAGTGGCATAAATGTAAAAAAAAATTAACATGTGTGATTTTTAGCTCTCTCCAAAACTACAGCAACACACTGTTCACCAACAGTAAGCACCGTATTGCATTCTAGACATAATGTTCTAATTCCTTTCAGTTCTGGAGACTTTTCTGGTGGATGTTTCTCCAGAAGGGATTGTAAAAAAATCCCACATGATGCACTGGAATTTTGGGGCTGGTTCTTCATCTGAAGACTTACTTTGTGAAGAGTTTCACTCCTGCTCCTCACTTCCTTGGCATAGCTCCTGCTCCTCACTTCCTCCAGATGCCATTTTATCAAAGATAAAAGGCCCAAAAAAAAATACGACAGTTGTAGCACTACAAAGTACAGGACACCTGTAAATAATCTTCCAATATCTCTACTGGAAGGTTGAAAAAGAAAAAACAGGTAGGAACTTCCTTTGAAGATTGATGAAAAGTGTCTTGTCCAATCAAATCTCTTTGTTACATAGTCATCTGATAATTGCGAACACTGACCTCATCGCAAAAACCGGTGCCGTCGCAAAGACGTCAGTTACAATTAAAAAGCGTTTTACAATAAAATTACTTACAGAAATACAAGTATAAACACTATATTAGTTAACTACTGATCTCAAACATGAATTAAAATATGTGTATATATGTGATTTATACATTTAAAAAAACACACTATCTGACATTTCACAATGAATTTGCGTAGGATACAAAAACTTTGTTTCCCAAAAAAATATACAGTGATCAAGCCAGGTCTTGGGGCATGAGGAGATCAAAAAAAGTAGGAGGGGGCACATGGGGCCTACCTCTTATGGCTGTTCTTATCCCTGGGGACTACCACCTCCCTGGGACTTTATTTACATTTGGGAGGGGGGCGTGCAGACTCCCCTCCATTGGGCTCATTGGGTCCTGCCGACCACTACCTTACTGGGACTTTCAAACAATAGAGAAGGGGTAACCGGCAGACCCTCTCTAGGGTTTTTAACAGGTCCTTGAAACCACCACCTCCCCATGGCTAAATAAATAAAGATGCAGAGGCAACAGATAAAAGATGGCTCCTGCACACAACGTACTGCATATTTAGCACCTTCCTGTATATAGAAGCTATGCAGCTCCCACAGGAGGCGGGGAGCCCCCTTCCCCATTGCATAGAAGGACAGAACAGAGCACAGAAAAACGAACTGGAAAGGAAAAACTGAGGACAGAAAAATTTACAGAAAAGGCGAAACTGTGCAGAAGTGGACAAAACAGAGACCAGAAAAACAAGCAGAAAAGATAAAACAGAGCAAAAGAGTGCAAAACAGAGGGCACTCAAATACCCACACACCCACTCACAGACCTACTGAGAGACTTACACACCTACTCACAAACCCTTTGAGACACTCATGCACCCACTAACAGACCCACTGAGAGACTCATGTACTCACTCACAGACCAACTCAGACACTCATGCACTCACAGACTGATTCACACACTTATGGTGGTACTCACAAACCCACTCAGCCACTCTGAATCCTACTCACAGACCCACTAGATACTCAGACACCCACTAAGACACTCCCTCAGAAACCCATATATCTACTCACAGACCCACTCAGATACTCAGACACTCATGCACCCACTCACACACCAGTGAGAAACATATGCAGTCATTCCCAGACCTACTCATACACTCACACACCCACTGAGACACTCATGCACTCACTCACACACTCACTCTCAAAGGTTACAGGTTACAGTTAGGAAATAAAATTAAACAACCTTAGAAATTCACTTACAAAGCAAAGTTTAAAGGGATGATATAGTTAGGAAATAACATTAAAAAGCCATTGAAATTCCCTTAAAAAAACACAAAGGTCACAGGGATGTTATGGTCAGGAAATAACATCAAAAAACCATAGAAATTTGTTAAAACACAAATGTTAGAGGGATGTTATAGTAAGCAAATAATATTAAAATATCACAGAAATTCACCCAAAATAACCACAAAAGCTACAGTGACATTATAGATAGCAAATAACATTAAACATTCAACGAAAAAAACATAGGTTACATGAACGTTATAGCTCAGATTTCACTTGTACAAAACCAGTGAAATTCAGCAGTTATAGTTACCTTAGCTAACTATAACTTACTCCATTGCTATGCACTGCTTTTGACCTTACATATTACATCACTCATGATGTTTTCAGTGATATCACTGATTACATCGCAAATTACATCACTGAGGCCATCTTCGATTACATCTGCCACAAAACGATTCACATACCCATACACATTCATAACCACTCACTCATCCTTAGAACTACTCATACACCCACATACTCACTCACTCATATAGCCATTCACATTACCACATATAGCCATACACTCACCATACAGCTACTCACAAACACACATATTTACCTATACAGCCATCACACACCCATACAGCCTCTCAACACAGCAACTCATTCACCCATAAAGGCACTCACACTCACTCATATCCTCCCACCACTTACATACCCATTCACACATCCAGACAAACACTCTCACATCTGCTCACTCACCTATACAGTCATTCACACAGAAACTCACTCTCCAATATAGCCAATCACACACCAACTCACTTAACCAAACACACACTCAAATAGCCACTCACTCATCCACACACCCATTCACTCACTCACCCATACACCTACCCATGCTTCCATTCACACAACTCAGTTACCAAGACAGCCAATGACACAACCACTCACTCACCTTTACAGCCACTCACAGAGCCACTCATCCACACAGCTACTCAGACACCCATTCACAAACACATACAGCCAATCACACACAGATCAATCAATGAATCAGGGTTGGTAAAGTGCAACTACTCATGCGTAAGTGTCTCAAGGTGCCGGGGGGAGAGAGGACAGCTCCATTGAGTGCTGGGGTCATCCGAAGAGGCAGGTCTTGAGGTCCTTCCTGAACCGGGGCAATGTGGGAGATTGCTAGAGGTAGAGGGTGAGGCTGTTGCAGGTTTTGGCTGTGATGCAGGAGAAGGACTTTCCTCCCATTCTAGCCTTGTTGATGCATGGAATGGTGGCCATAGAGAGTTGGGCTGATCCGAGGTGTCTTTTGGGTGGGTGGAAGGAGAGGTGGCTGTTCAGGTCTGCAGGTCCGGTGTTGTGAAGGGCCTTGAAAGTGTGGGTGAGGAGTTTGAAGATTATTCTTTTTTTGACTGGTCAGTGGAGATTGCGGAGATGTTGGGTGATGTGACTGAGATGGGGACTGTTGAGGATCAGTCTGGCTGCTGCATTCTGGACAGTCTGGAGTTTTCAATGGAGTTTCTTGTTGATTCTGGCATAGACAGCATTGCTGTAGTTCAGTTTGCTGATGATGATTGCGTGTGTGACAGTGTTTCTGGATTCAGTTGGGATCCATCTGAAAGTCTTTCGAAGCATGTGGAGAGTGTACATTTGTGGACTTATAATTGAACTGGACAATTGCTCAGGATGTAAAACTTTATTTGCTTAAAATATTTGGAGATTGCTGTCTTCAAATTTGGAAACATTGAGTGGCCGTTTCTTATTATCCTCTGAGCAGTCTAATAATTATCATCATGTAACTTAGTACAACCCAGTGCTAAGTTGTACCCTGACACTATTTGTTTACTGTATGTTGAGGTGATTGGAATAAAAAATGGAATGAGACATCAGCAGACCAGAGGACGAAGAGGGCTGGCTGATCGCCCTACTAAGTAAGTATTTTATAAATATAATGTTACTAAAATCAAAATATTTAAGCTGTCAGCCTTAAAAAAGGAAATGGAAAATAAATCACCATCTAACAGAGCACCCAATTTCAGCAAAATTAATAGTCACTATTTAAAGTTAATGTAAAAAAATCAATAAGATAAAAATCACAGTTTGAATCGAAGCTTTGCAACCAAAAATAAAGGAACAGATTTAATGTGACTGTGAAGAATGTGCACAAGCTTTGTTCAGTCACTCCAATTGAATGGGTTAAGTGGGCTGACCCATTGTCCCAATCCTATGGAGGCAGAAGCAAAATGCAAATGACAATTTAATAGACCAAAGGATGAAGCCTACACACCAAAATCCTATTTATGTACATTATGTATAATTTTTTTGTTTGTGAAATAGTGGTCTAGTGAGACAGATTGTCAGACCACATTGGTTCTGGGCCAGCAGGGGCTACTGGAGCTCAGGTGTGGGCAGGATTCATTTGCTTCTTTTCTTGTTTTATATTTCTTTATTTCGTTTTTTCACATGGAAAACAATACAGGAAGGAGAGGGGTAACGAGCAGGATACATCAAGCAGTACAAAACTGTGGTAGCCCATCAGCACCAATACATGTGGGTGCAAGTAAAACATAATGTGATGCTGCAACACCACAGCCCAAGCTGACCGGTCACTGGCAGGCTAGCCAGGGACTCAGGTGGGTGTATGGTGAGGAGGAGTGGGAGGGGTGTTATGGGGGCAATCCACAATCCCTGGGGGTAGAGGAAGAAGAAAAAATGAGGCACAGCTGTGAGAAAGGGACAAGAATGGTAGGGAAGAAAGGTAGGCACAGAGCAATGGTTATAGAGCAGGGACCAGGTAACGGCCCGCTGGGGCCAAGACTGGCCACAGGGTTGTCATAGCTCAGCGGAGCAGAGTCCATTCTGCAGGCAGTCTATGGTGAACAATCATTGTCCTTCATCTCAGATGAAGGGTGCCCAGGTCAGGAAAAAAAGATCTGTGTTATCCTGCAGGTTGTAGATGCCCTGATACAAAGTTGTCTGGTACATGTATGAGAGCCACTCTTCATGCTTGGGAGGAAAGGTGAGCACCAATGACGAAGTATGCAGTTCTTTGCAGTCGTAAACACCATGTGAAATAGGAAGCACTCTTGCCGAGAGAGGGTTGGGGAATCTGTGGGGTCATGGAGCAAGAGTAGAAGTCGGGTTAGAGGCACAGAAATTGGCAGAACCATGCTCACCCTGGTACCGATTGCCTCCCAACAGAATTGGACTATGACGCAGTCGTGGGGAACATGGACCAGGCCACAGCGAAATGCCAGCAGATAGAATGGGGCAGCCGGCCCCCCCCACCCGCAGCTTCTCCGGGGTTCCAGTGCCAGTCATGCAGCCATTTGAAGAGGCAACACTTCTGCCGTGCCTCACTGGTGACGTGATCTAGTGCCACCAGCAGTTTCACTTAGTCCTCCAGTTCATAGTCCATCTATAGCCTGGTTAGCCATTTAGAGTGGATGCTGGTCAACAGGGGTAAGGAATACAAATGAAACAAGAAGCTATAAAAGCCTAACATTACCACCCGGAAGCGTCCTCATGTTCGTATATAAAAGACCACAGGGAGGGCTGTAGGGCCTACGGACGAGGATCCAGGCGGCGGGCGAGGCAGTGACTCAGCTGAAGATACCAGCAGTATTGGTGGGATGGAAGACCAAACTCTTTATGGAGCTCTGCAAAAGATTTGAGGGCTCCTTGATCGAGCACATGATGGAGGGTGTGGATTCCTGCACTGTGGCATACCCCCCAGTTCAGTACCTGCTTGCCAATGCGTATGCTGGAGTTGCCATTTAAGGGAGCATTGTCGCGGAAGCAAACATCCATAGAGAAAGAGCGGTTGGCTCTCAGCCAAGATTTAGCCATTGGGCATTTCTTTTTATAATTTTTGTGCCTTACAAGTCTTGGTATGTCCTTTTTGTCCCCCTGTTCTAAGGTGGATCTTATAAAACTGAAATCAATGGAACTCAATTGGATCGAATATTCTAATTTTGCATTAGTGTAGAGCTTCAAAGTGAAAAAATACACCTTTAAATACTGGTCAAAGATAATTAGATAATTCTTGACATGTTTTGACACCTCCGTGTGCACCAAAGATGTCTGAGGGGCTGTTCAGCTGCACACAGGTGTATTAAGTAGCGCTGAGTAGTCAGGTTAGTCGATTTTACTATTGGTTGCAGGAGTTGGTTAATATAATTTTAGGTTATTAGGCATGCTTCTCAGTAGAGCAGCGATTACAGATTGCTTGGCCTCTTGGCACTGGGTATGTTTGGCCATCATTAATCCATTAAGCGATTAATGATAATTAATCATTAACTATCATTAATGGCTGATTCATGGTTAAAGACGAGACTGGCGAGTACTGTACAGAAAAGAAGCTGTCCCATAGAGTTTACATCACTATATGGAAGCTTCGTATGAAACCCGCTGTTGAAAAGTAAGTACTGAGACTCTGACATGAGTGCACTGTTGGGTGAATGACTTTTGAGGCTCAGGTATAAGTGCGGCGTTGAATGGGAGAGTGCCTGGAATTATCAAGCAGGTGCACATTTTACATCGCATTGTACCTTACTCCTGCACCTAGCAATACCCACTGCTAGGAGCTGTGGTCTGGAAAGGACTGCGAAAGCATGTTCAGCATCTTGCAGGCTCCTTGATGAGCTGCAGTTCATGTGGGTACATGCCACACTCCACCATGTCCATGATGCTCTGAGTCAAGCTACAGTACACACTGTTCCAAAGTGGGCGGTAGCCGTCGATTGTAGGGAGCAGTGGTACTGCATCACCCGGAAGTTCTAAAATTATGGACAAGTGACATCCATTAAACATAAACAATGGACAACGAATGTTACATACGATGTTTATGGTATTGTTGAACAGATGCCGTGTAGTACCACTACTTCCATGAGCCACGCAATGTCTGATATCTTCCCTGTCCCCCACTACAACTAATGTGGCCAGAACACAGTCAGTGTGCTCCATGCATAAGGAGAGGGAGGTGAGCGAAGATTGTTTCATGCAGTTAACTGTAGTGCCTGCAGTCTAGACTTAAAGGGCTTTGCTTCCCAGTCCATCCAAGGTAGCACCATAATTAGGGGTGGACAGCGGGCCATGCGACTGAATCAAAGTTAATTGCCATACTCTGCACTCCCAGTGAAGCGCAGAGTTGACAAAATTCTGCAAACTTTGTTGGCGGAGCAGAGTTCCCCACCCACCCCTAGATGAGACCACTTATCAAAGTCCTGTTTCAAGCGTGCCAACAGTGGGTTGAGGTTGTCTGCCACTATGTGGTCCAGTCCCCAATTGATGTAGATTCCCAGGTATTTAAGACATGAGGGCTTCCATTGGAAAGGGTAGGAGGACACGGCCGCACAAATGGTCACCGGAGACATCAGGCGGGCCTCGCATTTGTCCCAGTTGATCCAGTATCCAGAGCAGAATGCAAAGTTGGATATGATGTCCAGCAAGGCAGTAGTGAGCATGTTCGGTCTGTGAGTATAAGCAGGATATCGTCTGCATAGGGGTATAAAGTCGACATCCCTCTGGAGGTGGGAATGCCGGTTATCCATGGGGATTGGTGGAGGGAAGTCTGGGAGATCCATGGTGAGGAGAAATAGAAGGGGCGATAATAGATAGCCCTGTCAGGTACCCCAG
Source organism: Triturus cristatus (assembly GCF_964204655.1). Taxonomy (NCBI): domain Eukaryota; kingdom Metazoa; phylum Chordata; class Amphibia; order Caudata; family Salamandridae; genus Triturus; species Triturus cristatus. Next base: position 1,195,622,760 of record NC_140582.1, on the reverse strand, counting down.
TGGACCAGGAAAGGGTCCGAGAGGAACCCCCCACAGTTGATTTGGCAGTGGGCGAATCATAGAGCCACCAAACCTTACCTGTAAAATCCACCTGCGGCCAAATTTATGGAGTGCCACAAATAGGTTCCCCTATTCTATCTTGTCAAATGCTTTCTCATCGTCCAGGGAGAGGGCTAACGTATCCTCAGGCTTATCCTTGGAGGACCACAAGGCATGGGCCAGAGTGATTAGGTGATTCTGAGATGTGTACATAGGGACAAACCCAACTTGAGAGTAGTGGATCAAGGTCGGTATCATTTTCCAGAGGCGAGCCGCCAAAACCCCAGCCAGGAAATTGACATCCACATTGAGCAGAAATATAGTCCTGCAGCTGCCACAGAGGACAGGGTCCTTCCTAGGCTTGGTGAGGACTGTGATCAGGGCTTTGTTTGAGATGGGACCGAGAGAGCGCAAACGTTCTGCCTCCCGGAAGGCATTGTAGAGGGAATTCATCACCTCCTCGCCCGACCATTTGTAAAACTCCGCCAGATTGTGGATGATGCCCTCTGTGGACCTAATGGCCGGGATGGCCAGAGCTGCCATCTGTTTACATAGCTGAGCTGCCAAGAACTTCCACACATTGTCGTCCTGCTAATAGTGGTGGCCCTTCACCCATTGCAGCGCATACTCAGCCTTGGAGGTGTAGATACTATTTAGGTCCATTCAAGCTTTCTCTAGATGGCACTAGAGGAGGACTAAGGGTTTGTCAGTGTAGAGGTAGGAGGGTGGGAGACCAGGAAGTAGTCCATGGGTGCCATGCACCGGTGAAAAAAAAGTGAATTCTTGCTGTGCGGGGGGTGAGAGGCACCAAATGTCCACAATGAAGTATCGCTGGAGGGCCCGGACCATGCTATTTCTCACACGAGTTGACCAGTGCAGTCTCAGACCGCATCCCTGGCCAAGTTCCTGTCTCCCCCATGAGGCAGTGGGTGGGCCCTATTTCCGTAAGGAGGCAGTTGAGCAGGGGCCCAGTTGCCACATACACAGACACGACTCAGACACAGAGCGTCTGTTCGCCAAGATGGAGCTTCAGGGGAGAGAGGAGAGGGAGAGAGCAGCACAGAAGGCAAGCTGCATGGACCAGGGGGGGCCCCGAGGGGAAGGGGTGAGAGAGAACCAAAGGCAAGCAGCCAGGGAGCCAAACTCATAGCATCAAGGGTATCTGGGGCTCATAAAGATAGGTGACACACCACGGTGGAGCCAGCGGGGTCCAACCAGGTTAGCAAGGGTGAAGACAAAGAGGGGAGCCAAATGGGAGGCCTGGGGCAAGTGCCTCAGCAGCAAGGCCAGGATTCCAGGGGCCAGTGGTGGGAGAGCCCCAGTGGTGGGAGAGTGTACAGGAGAGAGACGCAGCATCAGGGACACAGGGGCACCATAGCGTAGCCTCGGGTGCAAGAAGGTTGCTCTGAGGGGAGTGATAAAGGCATGGAAAGCGTAGAGGGACATGGGCTGAGCAAAATGGCCAACAGGCTGCATCCTGCTCCAATAACAGGCGACAAACAACAATGCAACAAAGTGTTGGGAATGGCCTTAACCAGTAATGAAATAAAAAACAGTAGCACAGAGGAAAGACATTCAGGCAATATGAAAATACTCACCAATCCTTCCAAGGGGCGCAAATTTGCAGACTGGCAGCAGCAAGGGCATTGGGGGTGCTTCAGTCCTTGGGTGGGATGGGTTTCAGCAGAGAGCGAGGTCTATGGTGCCCCAATCCTGCGTGAGCTCCACAACCACCCTTATTGCCTTGTCTTTGCTTCTCTGGCATCTGACAGAGTTGTTCTGTGACCTGTCCAGATGATGACCCCATGTGGTTCCCCTGTCCTCACTCATATGGGCCGTGTGCTGGTGGCAGCAAAAGCACCCCAGATGTCGTCAAGCGGAGTGGACCCAGACGGTGGGCTCTTTGAAGCTCCAGGGGAGGGAAGAAGGTCAGGTCATGAGGATAGGGAGGAGGTTGCAAACCTCAGATGTCAGAGCCCTCCACGCGTTTTGAGAATCCTGAAAAGTAGAGATTGTTCTTGTGGCACTAGTGATCTAGGTCAGTGAGTTTGTTGCACAGGTGCTTGGATGGCCTTCAGGTGACCTGCATTTATTTTAACTCCAGACCAATGCCGAAACATTGCCTTGAGATCTGGGACACCTTAGCAGATATAAAACTGACCTAGCATTTATTACAGAAACTTGGCTAGATGATAACAACTCCCCTGGCATTGCTACCGGAAGGGACGAAAGAGAGGGGGTATAGTGGTCCTATTTAAAGACTGATGTATCTGCGTTCCTGAGTCAATTCGGTGAACATGAGATCCTGGCTTTTTTCAATATCCAGGGGTGAGTAAAAACTACTCCAAGGGGCAGTGATTTATAATCCTCCTGGATATAATCCAGCGTTTAGCACCAAATTGTTGTTCCAACTATTCCCTACTTGCCTAAACATAAACACTTTCTAGCTATTGGCGACTTCAACGTTCACTTCGAAAATTCCATAGACACGGTGGTGAAACACTTTGAAAGTGACAGGCCGATACTGCAATTAAGACAATGGTTCAAAGGGCCAACCCACAAGTCTGGGCATACATTGGACCTTCTAATTTCTAACATACAGGCTACCAACGTCTCCAAGGTCACACCTCTGTCCTGGACTGACCACTCCCTAATCTCCTTTTCCCTCAACCTGCCAATTAAGTTAACCAAGGTGGCCAAACAATTAATGATGGTAAAAAGACCATGGAATCTTATTACCCCTGATTTGTTTGGGTTCAATTTTTTTGCATGTGACCCAAGCATTGCAGAAACACTCTCTGCTCAGGCTGAGGCTGAACTTCTGCATGATGAACTCACCAATGCACTGGACCTGTGCGCCCCTAGATTAGCAAGCAAATCTAACAGGAAAATACCATCTGAGAAATGGTACTCATTAGATTTAAAATTACTAAAAAGGAGATGTAAATCCCTAGAACAGAAGTGGAGACTATCCAAAGAAAACAATGATAATCTGCTCTACAAAAAGGATTTGAAAATCTACCATAATGCCCTCAAAAGTGCAAAAAAAACCTCTACTATGCAAAACGAATTGACGATAATTGCAATTCTCCTAAAGAATTATATAAAATGGTGAAGGAACTCTGCAAACTAGCTAGTATGTCCCACACTATGACCCCTTCTGCTGACAATTGCGAGATAATTAGCAACTTCTTCACTCATAAAGTCTCCTTCAATAGCCAACTCACTGTTAACAAATAGGGAGACATTAGCGCCACACCCCAAAGCACATGCTTATTTAAGCAACCTGGCCCCTTTTTCAGAAGAACAAATCACTTAAGCTATGACTGAGGTTAAAGCTGGATCTCCACTCGACCCGTGCCCTCACTTTATTTTCTCAAGACTTGCTTCAGTCCTAAGCCTAAGTCATTTGCATCTTTAATAAATCCCTGGACTCAGCATCATTCCAGGACATATGGAAAGAAACCATTGTATTTCCACTATTAAAAAAAGCAGGCCTGGAAATCTATAATCCTGCAAGCTACCGACCAATCTCTCAATTACCTTACCTGTCTAAGGTGTTGGAGAAACTGGTCAATAAACAACTGGTCAACTTCTTAGAAACTAATAAAATACTAGATCCCTCAAAAATCGGTTTTAGAGCTGACAACAATACAGAAGCCACCCTACTTGTAGTATCAGATAACATCAGATCCTTGGTGGACCAAGGTAAAGCCGCTGCATTGATCGTTTTAGACCTAACGGCAGCTTTCGATACCGTTTCCCATGACCACTTGCTACATATTTTATATGAAAAAGGAGTATATTGAAAAGCCCTTCAGTGCTTCACCTCTTTTCTATCCAATAGAACACAAAAAGTCCAAATGGGCCCTTATTCTTCCAGCTCGCGAACTATCAGATACGGATTCCCATAGTGGGCCTCCTTGAGCCCCACTCTCTTTAACGCTTATGTCTCCTCCCTAGCGGAGATCACCAGGAAATGGGGCTTCAATATCTGCTCCTATGCGGGTGATACACAGTTGCTAATTGCCTTTGAAGAACGGCATAAAAATACCAAACACAATCTAACTAACTGTCTCACAGAAACAGCAACCTGGATGACGGAACACAGCCTGAAGTTAAACGCCCAAAAGTCCGAGATCCTGCTTTTTGGTGGAGCACACTTAATCTGGCACAATACCTGGTGGCCCCAGGCGCTGTTGCAAAAAACGTGGGCATTCTCATTGATAATGGTCTGACAATGCAAGACCAAGTCAGAGCGCTATGAGGAAAGAGCTTCGCTTTGATGAAACTACTGCGCAGACTTTTTTCATGTATACCCTTAAACTGTATGTGGGAGAGTAGGATCTGCTTCACATGGGTACCCCCACTTTTTGCTGGTGTTTCACTGTTTTTCGACCTTAGTCTGGCTGTGGCCCTGCTAATCAGGACCACAGCCTTGCTGCTTCCTCTCTAAAATGGTTTCCATGTACATTAGGTACATATCTAATTGGATTCTGGCGTGCCTTATAAGCCCCTAGTATATGGTATACTATGTACCAAGGGCATAGGTACCTCAGAGGCCTACCAGGGGCTGATGCATGTATTATGCAACCCCTTGGAAGCACTCCAAAATGGCACCACAAGTCTGCTACAGCAGCCTGGGTAAGGGTGTGCTTGCAACTCTTACAGTGGTATAGGCTACCTATATCACTACCATTGCACACACATGTAAAACCTATAAATCACTCCTATAGCAGGCCTTAACAATCCTGAAGGTAGAGTGTTTGGTTTTTATGTGAGAGGGTGCCCCTGCATGAGCAGAGCCCCTCTGCAGCGTTCAGAGTACCTCCTCTGATGCTGTTTGTGGTGCAGCCTGACCATATACTCTTAAGTGCATTATAACCTCGCGGTAAATGCTAACTTTGGGATGGCTGAATGGAAACATGTTGTGTTTGGTGTCAAACACGTTGGAATACTACCCCCCCCCCCCCACCAGTTCTGGTGGCGGTGGTAGCATTCCACCCTTCTAGAGAGAGAGACATGTTCAAACTGGTCTAACCCGGTAGGACTTTCTTGAGCCCTGGCATCACAAAATGGATGCCTCTGCCACAGACATGGGTCTTGCCTCCTGCTGCTGACCGAAACACCGGCAGGGGAGGCCTGGACTATAGGTTTCTTGTCAAAGGGAGGTGCCACCACCTCCCCAGACAGGCAGATGTGTATTGGGGCTGGATGGGAGCACTCTTTGGTGCTTTGAAGTCCTGCACTGGGGACACACTTGGTGTCCCTGTGCATAGTCCAGTTCAAACCGGTTGCAGGGGCTACCTGCCCCTGCTCTGGCACGAAACTGGACAAAGGAATTGGGTGTAACCACCCCTCTTTCCAAAACCTCCCATAGGTGGGTCCCCAGAGTATGTCCAACCCCCAATCCTAATATAAGTATGGGAACCCAATCCTTGTGACTTTAGATTAACCTGGATGAAACTCTGCAACATATATCCTGGACCTTCGACTTTCTATCTCGACTAGAAGACAGAAGAATTCTCCCTTGGGGTCAAGGAGTGACTCTCCTGCTTGGCAGGCACCAAAGAAGCAACTGACCGGTCTGCATCGCTGAAGCTCCCGTCGGATGCTGAAGTCTTTGCATCACCAGAGGTAGATTTCCAGACTTCTCCGAGGCTACCCTGAGTCCACAGCAAAGCTGAGGCCCGTGGCTATCGTGGGTGACATGGAACCGTGACCCCAGGACACTGGGAACTTTTGCAGCAACACTATCTTCTGGGACTTCCTTGAAGTTGTGCTTTGGGCTTCGAGTAGCTCCAGCCTTAAGCACCTCCTGCACCGAAGATTGCTGGCCTCCACTCCACGAGTGACCCGTGGGCCAGTTTCAAGTGCGACCGCTCGAGGCTCCTTTGCGATCGCTAGCCCGTTGGCTAGTAGGTCCCCACGAAGGCAACTCCTCTTCTACTTGGGCTTTCCTGGTTGCTCCAGACGTGCCCCAACTTACCCTTGCTGGGTGAGTCTCCCAGACCTTGCTGATCTGCACCGCAGTCCTTTCTCTGATTTTCAGTGACTTGCCGTTGCCAAGGCTTGTTGGGTCCAATCTGGTTGCCGATACCGCAGCACTCGACAGACTTTGTGGGACAGCTCAAATCCAGCTCCTGGTCATCATCAGGACCTCGGGACCTGGTGGCTGAAGAGTCAAGACACCCATCAACTCACCTGAAGCACCCGACATCTGTGGGCATTGGTCCATCCTGCCCTCGGTCACTGGCTAGTGACCCAGACTCTGTCCCCTCTGCTTTCAGGTTCCTTACATCCTGGATCCAGGCTTGGATCTCTTCGGACACTTCTCCTCTTCACAGCAGCAGCAGTTCTTCGCCAGCTTCCATTGTAATCGACGACACGACCCGACACCAAAAGACACCTATGCACCCGGCTTCCCTGGGTGAGGTAACTCGAGTACTCCGGTGCTCCCGTGGGTCCGAGTCCTAGAACTTCTTAAGTCCAAAAGGGTTTGGTCCTGACTCGATTCTAAGTGTCCATAATCTTTAAATTTCCAACCGCAACATTGCCCATAGAATCTAACGGGAACCTGCGGTTGTGTTCACACACTGCATACAGTCCCATTGGGTCCCTGTGTCACTACCTTGGGTGGTTCCTTGGTGTCCCAGCGATTCTACAGACTCTAGGCCTTGTGTCTAGTTCAGTTGTGGTTCTTATAACACTTTTTTGGTATATGGTTTGGTACGCCCCCAGGGCCCAAACGTGTATTTGTGCTATTACTGTTGATTGCTAACTTGCAAATTAAGTACTTCGAACTCCAGTCTCATAAAGAGACTAGAGGGGTGTGTTCTATCTTAAATGCATATATTTTGAATATATACCTGGTGTGGTTGTCCTTTCATTTGGTCATTTAAGAGATTATAGACTGGTAAAACAAGCTGCTTTACATTCCTTCAAGACCTAGCCTGAAGGCTGCTCTCTGTAGCTACCACTAGGATATCTTTCAATAAAGGTTGTCTTTAACCAATTCACCATAAGGGGTTGTTTGGACTGATACAAGGTGCCCACTAGAACTAGTACACAGCATATATCAGGCCACCATCTCACACTGTAGAAAATTCATTACCCATGCACTACCTTCTAGCAGACTTGATTACAGGAATGCGCTCTATGTGGGCATGCCCGACTACCTTTTCTCCCGATTCTGGTGGTCCAGAATGCTGCCGCTAGATTAGTCTGCAACAAGAGCAAGTATAGCTCCGCATCTGAAAGTCTAAGGGAACTACACTGGCTGCCCGTACAAGCTCCTGTGTTATGCTCATAGAGCACTACATAAGAATGGCCCTCGGATCTTAAGAGATAAAATTGAATTTTATATGCCGGCACGAAATCTGAGATCTCGCCATCAGGCCATGGTCAAGACCAAACGGATCAAGAAGGTTAGAGCTGGAGGGCGGTCCTTTTCTAATCTGGCAGCCGTCCACTGGAATGAGCTACCCTTAGACCTTTGCCTAATGGACACATGTTTGTCCTTTAGGAAGAAACTGAAAACATGACTGTTCCCCAAAACATAGCCAAAGCCACTTAGTCCAAATTTGACTGAAGTCTCAATCCCTATATTGTCAGGTTAATCATCATTTTCATATCAGAATAATGCTTTCTTAGCGCCATGATGTCCCTTGGGATGAATGTTGCGCTCAACAAATACAAATAAAGGTGCCATAGCTTCAAATACTGGCCCAGGAGGTGAATGAGCAGCTCTTTCACCATTGACAGGTGATTCTCAAACACCTCTACTCTGTCACTGAAGCCTGCAATGTCAGCCCAGATCAACTTTGATTCCATAGTGAAGCTGAACATCTTGGCATTCAACCCCTCCAGGTGACAGCCCACTGTGTTGATTTCTTGGAGGATACAGTCCATCATGGGGTACGTTAGAGGGCAGGATGAAACATCAGTGGCCACAGCGGCAGGCAGTTTAAAGGATGCAGTTGTGGGGTGGGGCAGTAAAACAACCTCTATGATGAGCAGCTGACCAATCAACTTGCCAGAGGGCATCTCTGGATATGTAGGGAGGAGGGGGGATTTGCTGCCTACTACTAGTATTAACAGGGCCCTCAGTTGACGATGAGACAGGCCACTCTGTAGCAAGGTAGAGTGGGAGCCTGTCATGACCGGAAGTCCTTCTGCACAGAATGGCCAAAGTTCAGGCGAGGTCTCCACTACTCTGCGTGCCGGGTGCTGGCCTCATGTTGTCTCAAGACCCAGTAGTCTAGAGAGTGCCAGTGTCCCTTCTCGGTCTACCCCAGGTGGAACTGCCATGTGCCAGCTTGTTTCCGGTCCAGGGAAGACATGGCTTGGCAGTTCGGGCTGGACTGTTCCCATGAGGCACAGGGTCAGACTGATTTGCATATGGCCATGTCTGAACTGGGGTGGCAGAGTGGGCTAAAGAACGGTGATGGATTAAACCCAGATCGGTTGACTGGGGGTGAGTGCTTGCAATGTTCAACACTCCGTCCATCATTTCCTTTGGTTTTTGCTTTGTTCGCCATAAGTTGGCAGGGTATGCTCAGACGTGAGTCCCTTGCTCACTTTGTCACTGGATTCAAGCAAGCCTGGCTGAAGACGGCTGAAATGCCAGAAACTGGTTCTAGGAAGCTTGTTTCCGGTCCAGGGAAGACATGGTTTGGCAGTTCGGGCTGGACTGTTCCCATGAGGCACAGGGACAGACTGATTTGCATATGGCCCTGTCTGAACTGGGGTGGCAGAGTGGGTTAAGGAACGGTGATGGATTAAACCCAGATCGGTTGACTGGGGGTGAGTGCTTGCAATATTCAACACTCCGTCCATCATTTCCTTTGGTTTTTGCTTTGTTCGCCATAAGCTGGCAGGGTATGCTCAGACGTGAGTCCCTTGCTCACTTTGTCACTGGATTCAAGCAAGCCTGGCTGAAGACGGCTGAAATGCCAGCAACCGGTCCTAGGAAACTTGTTTCCGGTCCAGGGAAGACATGGCTTGACAGTTCGGGCTGGACTGTTCCCATGAGGCACAGGGTCAGACTGATTTGCATATGGCCATGTCTGAACTGGGGTGGCAGAGTGGGCTAAAGAACGGTAATGGATTAAACCCAGATCGGTTGACTGGGGGTGAGTGCTTGCAATGTTCAACACTCCGTCCATCATTTCCTTTGGTTTTTGCTTTGTTCGCCATAAGCTGGCAGGGTATGCTCAGACGTGAGTCCCTTGCTCACTTTGTCACTGGATTCAAGCAAGCCTGCCTGAAGACGGCTGAAATGCCAGAAACCGGTCCTAGGAAGATTGTTTCCGGTCCAGGGAAGACATGGTTTGGCAGTTCGGGCTGGACTGTTCCCATGAGGCACAGGGTCAGACTGATTTGCATATGGCCATGTCTGAACTGGGGTGGCAGAGTGGGCTGAAGAACGGTGATGGATTAAATCCAGATCGGTTGACTGGGGGTGAGTGCTTGCAATGTTCAACACTCCGTCCATCATTTCCTTTGGTTTTTGCTTTGTTCGCCATAAGCTGGCAGGGTATGCTCAGACGTGAGTCCCTTGCTCACTTTGTCACTGGATTCAAGCAAGCCTGGCTGAAGATGGCTGAAATACCAGAAACCGGTCCTAGGAAGCTTGTTTCCGGTCCAGGGAAGACATGGCTTGGCAGTTCGTGCTGGACTGTTCCCATGAGGCACAGGGTCAGACTGATTTGCATATGGCCATGTCTGAACTGGGGTGGCAGAGTGGGCTAAAGAACGGTGATGGATTAAACCCAGATCGGTTGACTGGGGGTGAGTGCTTGCAATGTTTAACACTCCGTCCATCATTTCCTTTGGTTTTTGCTTTGTTCGCCATAAGTTAGCAGGGTATGCTCAGACGTGAGTCCCTTGCTCACTTAGTCACTGGATTCAAGCATACCAGTAACCGGTCCTAGGAAGCTTATTTCCGGTCCAGGGAAGACATGGCTTGGCAGTTCGGGATGGACTGTTCCCATGAGGCACAGGGGCAGACTGATTTGCATATGGCCATGTCTGAACTGGGGTGGCAGAGTGGGCTAAAGAACGGTGATGGATTAAACCCAGATCGGTTGACTGGGGGTGAGTGCTTGCAATGTCCAACACTCCATCCATCATTTCCTTTGGTTTTTGCTTTGTTCGCCATAAGTTGGCAGGGTATGCTCAGACGTGAGTCCCTTAATCACTTTGTCACTGGATTCACGCAAGCCTGGCTGAAGACGGCTGAAATACCAGAAACCGGTCCTAGTAAGCTTGTTTCCGGTCCAGGGAAGACATGGCTTGGCAGTTCGGGCTGGACTGTTCCCATGAGGCACAGGGTCATACTGATTTGCATATGGCCATGTCTGAACTGGGGTGGCAGAGTGGGCTAAAGAACAGTGATGGATTAAACCCAGATCGGTTGACTGGGGGTGAGTGCTTGCAATGTTCAACACTCCGTCCATCATTTCCTTTGGTTTTTCCCTTCTCGGTCTACCCCAGGTGGAACTGCCATATGCCAGGGCCTGCAGGCCGCCCCCCAGGTCCAGACTGATGTGAAAAGGGGGGGGGCACTGATATACAACTGCCAGAGGGTGCACACATGAAAGGGGAGGCCAGACAGAGGCCAGGTACAGCTCTGGAGTCCAAAGGAGCCAAAGAGGACCTAAGAACAACCTAGGAAAGGGGATGGTTTACACCGATCCAAGGAGGAGGGGCCAGCGGGATGGAAGGGGCATCAATGGCCTCTCAAATGCCTGGTGTGCGAAGGTCAGCGGCCTCTGCCAGAGCTCAATCCAAGTCTAAGCAGGTCACTCCACCAGGCCCCCTAGGGCAGGAGGCTGCCACTGCTCCTTCCCTGCAGGTATCAAAGGGACGGGACTCCTCACCACGTTAGGTCGGAGGGTCAAGTCATTGTCAAGAGGGAACCCGAGGGTACATGGTCTTGTCAGCCCTCTCTGCTCTCTCCAGTAGAGGCTACCAACCGGGCCACTTCACACCCCTCAGCAGGGCTGGCAGAACAGAGAAAAGGGGGAGAGGGCAGGCGAGCACTGTCCCTGGAGACCCAGTGGAGCCAGAGGAGTCACAGTGTGGGGGAAAAATGTCAGTCTATGCCCCAATGCAGGGCAGCTAGCCCAATATGGTAATCTAGCACCTAGGCCACATTGTGGTCCTACGGCCATTCATTGCGTTGTCTCGTCCCTCTGGGGCTAGCTCCCCGTGGATGAGAGAGCAGGTGTGTGATGTGTCATCAGTTAGGTCGATTCCCCAATGAGGCGAGAGTACAGTGGGGTACCCAGGAAACCTGGCCTTGCTTCGCGACACTCACCCCTCAACTGGGGCCATGTTTATGGGGCCAGCAAGGCCAGCCAGGCCAGACAAAAGAAATGCATATAGGCCCAGGCCACCTAAGCAGCGTGGGAGGGGCAGTGCACTTTATGTTCCTTGCTTTGTTTGGTTTGCACCTCCATGTCCCGGTGTACGGCAATGCAGCCACTTCAGCTGGGATGAACTGATCACAGACCACCTGTCAGCCATGCAGTCTTCTCCTTGTCCGCTGCATCCCTCCAATCCTTTGTCAGAGCAGGATACAGGAGGATCAGGACAGTAGCGTGGTTTGCAGTGGATTCCGATATAATTACAAACTCAAAAAAGCAGCACACAAATACAATACACTAAAACGTTTATTTGACGTTGGAAAGTATCCCCAGAGGGCAAATACTGGAGTCTTCCCACAACAGTTGAAACACAAAATTACACAGCTGAGGTTGGTAGAGTACACTTTCTTTTCCCATACACCAAAAACCTTCTTCCGAATTGATCATATTTTTATGAGTGAAGTGCTACAACCAACCAATATGACCATGGAAATTCACTTGATTTCCATTTCTGACCAAGACATTGTGGAAATCACGCTTGAATGTCCTGGATCAAAGTCCTCTTTTCAGAGGTGTTTTTTTCCAAATCCCTTAACCAGCGACCGTACATTTCAGTATGAACTTAGGTCAATGATTATAGAGTATTCCCATACTAATCATCCCCAAGATACTATCTATGCCACACACTGGGACGCCTTCAAGGCAGTAATACAAGGGAAGTGCATAGCTCTGATGACCACCCTCACAAGGCAAAGAACTACGGAATATCTAGCACTAGAAGTTGAGTTACTCCAGGCTCAAAGGGCCCATAAGGATTCACCCTCCCTCCTGCTGCAACGTAAAATGAATATACTCAAGGGTAAACATACAGCTATATTCTCCAATAGAGCAGATTTAACACTTTCACGCCTGTTAGGAATAGGTTTTCTGGCTGGCTGGGGTATGCACCTAAGCCAGGCAGAATCCACCACTCTAGTCGGGATAAGGGAATTACACGTCTAAAATAACCCCTGCTCAGCCCCTTGGTAGCTTGGCACGAGCAGTCAAGCTTATTTCAGAGGCAATGTGTAAAGTATTTGCACATAACGGACAGTAATACAGTGAAAACACTACAAAAGGACACCACACCAGTTAAAAAAAAAAATATCCAATGTTTATCCATGTAAAACAAGACCAAACAAAACAAGTCCAACATACAGTAATCCACAATACATATAAAGCAAAATTGGACTTTATATACAGTTCCTTGAAGTCGATAGCTCCGTCCGGGGCTATCGCTGCATCGTGAACAAACAAATCCAACCGTTCGGTCCAGTCATGGCGTCGCAGGACAGCTATGGTGTCAGAGAGACCCATAAAACAGTACCTTTGGAGATGCAGGGCGTTAGACTTTGCGGTGAGTTCCAGAGTTTTGAAGTCAGAAGCACCGGAGTTGGCAGGCAGAGACGGAACATCCCTTATATCACAGAGGATAGAGATCATGACCTGTCACTGGGTGAGGATCATGAAATGCCAAATGATGGTGTTAGTGGTGAAGAGGAAGGGGCTGACTTGCGTGAAGATCTCATCAACAACGTCTTCTCATGAGTGAAAGATTGTCATGAGATGTCATGACATTGACTGTTACAGAGACTCTTGCTGTGAAGATGCGAGGAGGATGTTTGAGGGACCTATTAGGGATGTAAAGCTCTGGAAAAATCTGCTGAAGCTGTTTATAAATGACGCATTGGACATGTGCACACTTTGTTGCTGTTGCTTGGTGTAGGATACAGATTTTGAATGTACTTTGTACTCCACAAGTTGACTATGTGACTTATATCATATGTATGGGTTTATAGCTAATCTCTTTGTCATGGTCTGTTTTAGGTACCTTTACCATGGCACCTTCATTTGGACATTTCAGAGTTGTGACATTAGCAGGTATATTTTGCTGTTTTGAAGTATGAGGTGTACATGGATTGCTCCTTGGAATGTCTGCCACAGACTTTGAGTGTGCAAAACCTGTACCAAGACAGCTTGCACAGGTATATGATGTAACCACAATTGGGAATAAGGCTGAGACCTGTCCTAAAAGGGCACATTTTGGTAGTTGAAACACAAATTAAATAGATTGATAGGTAACAATCTAATCCATGATTTAAAGTGAGACACTTGAACATTTTAAATGTTTTCATTAGAGAATATATTCAAGCAGTGTTGTTAGGCCATTAGTGCTTTGGGTGAGAAACATTCCTTTGAATGTGAGACAGTATTTGAAGGAGTTAATAGGCACATTCTGCAAAGCTAATACAATAGAAGATATTGAATCTTAGATTCATTATCCTCCACAGATCAGACAAATTATTTCTGACCTCAGAGCCATTCACAGCGCTAGTTGTGTGGGCAGAAAAATATATTTGGTGGGTAAGGCAAACTTAGTTTTAAAATCCACCTATCACCGGATCAATCAATCAATCAGCAGTATTTATAAAGCACTGCTTGTCACCAGAGAGGGGATACAGGTGCTTGCTGTAGGTCTTAGTTGAAGAGCCAGGTCTTGAGCCCCTCCATCAAGTCGATCAGGGAGGGCAAGGTGCAGGGGTGAAGGGTGTTCCAAGCTTTGGCTGCGAGATGGGAGAAGAAGCGTCCTCCAGAGCTGCAGCAGCGTATGCACTGGATCTGTGCAAGGTGTGAGCGAAGGTTCTTGAGGGATCGTGGAAGTAAAGACAGTGGTTCATGTAGGGGGTCCGTGGTCATGGAGGGCTTTGTAGGTGTGTGCGGGAGCTTGAACTAGCATCTCTTCTGGGCCAGAAGCCAGATGGAGCTTCACATCCAATCATGTTCTGTTAACATACCGTTTGTGGCATGCCAATACAAGAGGAGGCCCTTTTGATTAGGGTGCCGGGTGAAAGTTATTTCGAAGGTGACATTTCGCCCAAAGTGTCATTCAGCACTATGCCATATTAAATCTAAGATTGATCAAATTAAACGAAAGTCATTTGACAGTCATTGTTGAAAAATGTAGATTAGAGGTAAGATGTGTGGCATATTTGGTCAGAGGAAAAGAGTAGGATGCCCAGAGATATTTGAAAGGTAAGCAGCAATACTCTTATCAAAAAGGTCAGCAGTGGTAAATGTGGAATTAGATGTGGCAGCAAATTCATCCAGCCATCAGGTTAAAGAGAGAGACTGTTAATATTGTACCAACAAGATGACCTCTGAAGGAGCATGTGAGCATAGATTTGAGGATGCTAGGACATGTGATTTGGCCAGCCTTACAAATATTTGTCTACAGGGATTTCAGCACAGGGTATAAAGGATGGAGAGCAAGAAACCCAGCGACCTTCGATTGAGCTGGCGAGGAAGATAAAAAGAAAGACAGCCAGTTTTGGCAACAAAAAAAAGTGATTGGCTCATCCAATCATTATGATATTGTTTTTGATTACTCAGACATTTACCACTCAGATTGGGTAAACTTGTCCTACTTAAGGCACACAAATTATGTATTTATTTATTTGATGACGATGACAGGAAGGAAAAGAAACTGCACATTCGTTAGTGGGTGTAAAGTGTTGCAAAGTACAGCAAAAGATGAGATGAGATGCAGAAGCCCTGACCCATGAGCAAGCAAGCTTGTTGAAGGACCAGGAGACCCAGTTAGGTGAGATCATTGGGGAGGAGAAGAAGGAATAATTGAAGTAGGTCCTAGGCCTAAGACAGAGCAGAGGTGCTTCTTCTAGATGTAGAGATACCTTACAGGGAAAGGGTTAGAATAATATGTTTAGGGATTGTGGACACTTATAAATAATTATATATATATATTGATTTGTCGTTTCGTGTGTCTGTTAATCGGCATATTCGGACATAAAGAGCTGTGAGTTCTCCTCTGCTTCAATTGAAGTGGTCTTAATTAAACATAGGGGCAGTTTTTTTGTTCACCAACCAAAGTTCTCAAATATGCATTCATATATGTCTTCAAGTGTTGAACAGCAAAAAATAAAAACAATATTACATTGCTCTATAGAAACGTAATTTAATGAGAAGCTAAACTAAGATTACATTTAACAGCCAGAGTTGGCTTGACTGAAATGATATTACTCAGTTGTGTGGGTCATGGCATACCTCCATCTGCCTGAAATTGCATATCTCAGCTCTGTAATGACATGCCTCAGTTTGTCTGAAATTAAATATCTCAGTTCTGAACTGAGATGTGTGAAATGAAATACCTCGGTTTTGTTGACGTCAGTGAAGCTCCAGGTGTTGGTGGTGCTTGCATTGATGCTGACTTGGACTCCTCCTTCGGCGATGAAGGGCACCCCGGCTTGAAAGGTCAGTTGTGTGTCCATTCCCATATTGAACCCGTGCTCATGGGAGAACGTGCTCTCAGACGCAACTGTTTTATTAAACCTGGAGGAGACAAGTCAATACTAAGAATCAACTATTTGTTTACAGAAATACTTACACATTCAAATCAGGCTACTTAACCAAGCATAAACAGCAGTGCACCGGTTGAAATAAAGAAGGGTGCAGATGAGCATAGTTTATTGGACGTCTTATTTATGATAGGTCTTGCTCCCAGCAACACTCCATTGATGAGCAGTCCAATGTGTTACAGCAAATCTCAGTTATAGGAGATCACACTCACTCTCATGACATCATGTTACTTGACTATGGACTCACAGCCCATTAAGGTTCTGGGATTCCCACTGACTGGAGTCTTGGTTAGCTGAGAACAATGCACTTGGTATTGTTTAATATTTAATCATATTGGACAGTGGCCGAGTAGGTTAAACCTAAATGTTGTATAGTTATGTAATGTTAGATTTATGGGTAATGGCATTGGGTACCCAGTGGATATAGTACTGGTTCATTTCAATAGACGGACTCCAGTTCTTGATAAAGAGGCTTTATCAGAAGTACAAGTCACACAGGGCCATATCAACAACAACCGGCGATAATTATCGCAAAGCGCACTTAGCGCTCGGATAATTATCGCCGGCTAGCGTGAATTTTTATCGCTGAGATAGTGTGCTATTAGCAACGCTTATCTCAATAGCGATAAAAATCCTCACGCTAAGTGGCTAACGTGAGATTATCGCTGGAAACCCAGCGATAATCTCACGTTAGCTTGTTGTTAGGGACAGACAAACTTAGCCATGATATCCTCCTTCCATAGGATATCATGGCTAAGTCAGAAAAATACCAGACGTAAAAAAGAAGCGTTAACCGCGGTTAGCGCTGCTTTTTTTGTCTCTAACAGGGTTAGCGATATTCTTGATAATAGGAGAAATGTGACTTAGCGTCATTTCTCCTATTATTTTACTCTGGAACGCCCCCTTTGCATCTCATTAGAGATGCAAGGGGAAGCGTAGAGGAAAAGGGTGCTAACATGCAAATTTGCATGTTAGAACCCTGTTGTTGATAGGGCGCTAGTTTTATCTCTGCTTTTTTGGCTTTTAAAGCCAAAAAAGCAGAGATAAAGCCCTTGTTGATATGCCACACAGTGTGAAACCCCTGGCAAACCCCGGCAACTAACGAGCTCCCCTGGGAGTCTATAATACCCTGCAATGAAATCCATAGAGCTTTTCCACAGGATATAACCCCCCCTTTTTTTCAACAACAATAAAAACATAACTCTCTTATTATAAATAAGGAAAGCAATATAAACAATACAACTTTAAATTAATCTTGCATTACTAAAACTACACATGCAAAAGCATAATCATTACATTGCTTAGGGCCTGATTACGAGTTTGTCAGTCCGACCACCGAGGTCGTGTTGACGTCGGATCCACCACCGCACTGTTGGTGGTCCAATTGCGATGTTGTCGGTTTGCATTGCCAAAACTGCCAAATCAACACCGACATCAACAGCCTGTTACAGGGAACTTCACCGCTGTCCAAATTACGAGTAGGCTTTCCGATGAACCAACCATGGTGGTTGGACCAGCTGCTTAGAGTCGACGGAAACAAAAGATTTGGGGGCATATTATCAAGCCAGACGATAAAGTTATCGCCGCTTTAGTGGCAGAAAACTGCCGCTAAAAAGGCGATAATGGGCTTGATAATATGCTCTATGGAATTCCAATTGAAGCCCATGTTAGATGTGAAGGACGTCTAACATGGGCTTCAATTGGAATTCCATAGAGCATATTATCAAGTCCATTATCGCCATTTTAGCGGCAGTTTTCTGCCGCTAAAGCGGCGATAATTTTATCGCCTGGCTTGATAATATGCCCCTTGGTTTGCATACTCATTCATTTCTACCCTGCAGTCTCTGACATGGATCCATTCCTCCAGGACAATGATCCTGTTGGCGCCAAAATCAATGTAAGTCGGTTATGCTACATGTAACCATAGACTGGACTTTGCTCATTTGGGACACACTCCAACAATGTGTATACCCTACCACAAGGCATATTTGCATATGTGTCACGCTTTTGTGTACATCCCACATGTTTTATGTGAAGATGTACACACTTGCATCGACAAATTCAGAAATATATACACTGCCGCCAAAGACACCGCTGTGGTACCAGCGGAAACATAGTAATATGGAAGACGGGAGACCGCAGACTCAGCGGTCTTTTTGGACAGCCACCAAGGCTGACTGGCAGTCGGACTGATGAAGTCGTAACCAGGACATTTAATCTTTACATATAGAAATGTAATCATATCAATGTACATTACTTAATCATATGCAAAACCTAATCATCCACTTTATACGGCTTGCACCTAATCTACCTACTAATCCTTCCTTTTCTCACCAGTTTCTGTACTGATTTATCAGGACAACTACTTATAGACACTTTCTTGGAGACAGGAGTCACTACTGGTCCTTCAGAATTTTCTTTGCACACTTGGTATTCCAATTCATTGCACAAGGTCACTTTCCTAGGAATTCCACCACCTTACATCACTTAGCAAGATCATATTTCCTTTAACCTGTATCACACTCTTAGGATCCGACCATTTATACCTTCCATTTTTACAAGTCCTCCCTACACTACTTTTACCAAATCCTCCTCAAGTTACAGTTGTGTCTGTCCACATATGGATTCTGAAACCTTCCACTCTCTCACACAAACTGTTCCAAATTCCCCGATTCACATTTTCCATCCACGCACGGACCAAAGATGTGCAAGCCAAACTTTCTTTGATCAGGAAAAAACACAATCTCCTCTAAGTGTATGGAGCATAGGGGCATATCAACAACAACCGGCGATAATTATCGCTAAGCGCACTTAGCGCTAGGATAATTATCGCCGGCTAGCGTTGATTTTTATCGCTGAGATAGCGTGCTATTTGCAACGCTTATCTCAATAGCGATAAAAATCCTCACGCTAAGTGGCTAACGTGAGATTATCGCTGGAAACCCAGCGATAATCTCACGTTAGCTTGTTGATAGGGACAGACAAACTTAGCCATGATATCCTCCTTCCATAGGATATCATGGCTAAGTCAGAAAAATACCAGATGTAAAAAAGCAGCGTTAACCGCGGTTAGCGCTGCTTTTTTTGTCTCTAACAGGGTTAGAGATATTATTGATAATAGGAGAAATGTCGCTTAGCGTCATTTCTCCTATTATTTTACTCTGGAACGCCCCCTTTGCATCTCATTAGAGATGCAAGGGGCAGCGTAGAGTAAAAGGGTGCTAACATGCAAATTTGCATGTTAGCACCCTGTTGTTGATAGGGTGTTAGTTTTATCTCTGCTTTTTTGGCTTTTAAAGCCAAAAAAGCAGAGATAAAGCCCTTGTTGATATGCCCCATAGTTCGGTAACGCCACAACATGGGGCATATTAACCAGGGCCTTATCTCCGCTTTTTTGGCTTTAAAAGCCAAAAAAGCAGAGATAATCTTATCATTAGTGCATGTTAGCACCCATTTTGCAGACGCTCGCTTTGTATCTCTAATGAGACGCTAAGTGAACGTCACTGGGCGTACCCCTGACAGACTACCTTGTAAATTATCGCGAACTGCACATTGCGATATTTGCAAGGTGGCCCTCAGGATTCTAGCAGACGTTAGTTTATGGCAAAAACCGCGGTTTTCACCAAAAACTAACATCTGCTAAAATCTTGACTTACCTATTCACGACATAGGGGGTGGATTCTACTGATACGATCACAGGGTCGTATCAGCAAGGTTATCGCCGTTTTCCATGGAACATCGCTGGAAAACCAGCGATGTTCCATGGAAAACACCGCTGTCGCAGGAATAATTATCGCTATTGCGCTATACGTTGTTGATACAGCGCTAGCATGGTGATAATTTCCTACGATAGCCGGCGATAACAAATCTATTGCTAAGAGCGGCCAGCGATAATAACCGTTGATAATATGCCCCCATGTTTTTCTTGTCTTGCCACCACCTCCATCTTCTTTACATTTTTCAATTGAATGCAGCCACTCAAAACTTAGTTGAAACACTCAACTAACCCGTTTCTAAGGTGTTTAATTCCCTCCTTCTGAAGTACCAATTAAAATTCATCAGGAACAAGTTGTGGACTGTTATGCAAAACCTTTTCTGGAGGCAACTTTCTCTCCTGAATACTTCTTCACAATAAAAGACATGATCTTGGACGACTTAATCTCATTCATGAATGCGACCTCAGGCCACTCAGTAAAGCAATCTATCAACAAAACAGCGCATCTACTCTCCAGTAGGGGTGGGCAAAAATTGCAATATTCACTTTCGCAAACTATCGCGAAAATGTTAAAAATCTCCGCAAACAGGTGGAAATATCGCGAAGACGCAGAAGTTTTTTTCCCGCCCTTTCGCGGTATTTTCTGCATGATCGCGGCTCACCAACTTACCCATGCGGTTGCTCATGGGCGCGGCCATCTTGTTTTCACTTGTCCCCCCGCTCGCGTTCGATATGACGTGCCCGCGTCCTCACGCTCTTGCTCGCGGTGGAGAATGACATGTTCGAGATCTCAATCGTCTCATACTCTCGCGGTGCATGATCGCGAGAAGAAAGACGTGATCGTGCAACAAATGACGTGATCACGCGACAAATGACGTTAATGGGGGCGCGAACAGTCGCGAGACAGCGCAAATGGCTACCAACAATCCAACATCTCGTGGAGAACGCGACCGGATCGGGAAAACTTGTCGGCGAACGCGGGGATTCAGGTAAGGCGAACGCGCGCACGCGAGAATGTATTTTTTTACAGCGCGAGGAAGAAAAAAGATTCCAGTAATATGCGGATTGCGGAAATTTTGACATTTTCACGCTATCCGTGGAACCCGAAAATGCCAAATTATCGCAATTTCCGCGAGCGGAACGAAATTTTTGCCCAGGCCTACTCTCCAGTCCCAATAAATCAAACTGACCCCTGATGTTAATTGCAACCTTTTCCAATGCCCTTTTCGGCAAGCAACA
Source organism: Triturus cristatus (assembly GCF_964204655.1). Lineage (NCBI taxonomy): Eukaryota > Metazoa > Chordata > Amphibia > Caudata > Salamandridae > Triturus > Triturus cristatus. Next base: position 1,195,601,983 of record NC_140582.1, on the reverse strand, counting down.
GGCACAATGAGAGTCTCTACAACCGTATGAGTTTTATCACTGCATGTGCAAGGTGTACAATTCTGAAGAAATATTTCTACTTATCTATCCAGGCAAGTTCACCAAAAATCAACTGGGATATTTCTCTTCAAGGCAGACATGCCACCATGACCAACATGCAATAACTCCAACAAACTGCTTCTTAGGTTTGTAGGCACCACTAATCTGTCCCCTCTCTGGAGAATGCCACCTTCTACAGACAATTCTTCCTAGACTGGCAAAAACTCACTAAAAACCTTTCTGTCTTCAACATGTAACATTTTTCCACTTGGTAACGTTGTTATCACAAGTTGCAAAACTCATTTACCATCTATTTGATATTTCCATTCATCTTCACCAATAGCCCCAACACACACTTCTGGCACAGGTGCCACCAACCATTCCCCATCCTTCTCAAAAGTGTTGTCTCTTAATGGCAAACGAGTCAGATAGTCAGCATTAACGTTCTTGATTACTAGCACCTACCTAATGTGAAAAGAGTACTCTTGTAAGCTATACAATCGTTGTGCCACTCGACGGGTTCCCTCCAGGCACCTCTCGTAGAAACCAAAATCTACTAATCGCTTATGGTAAATGCACAATTCAAAATGAGCCTGCCACAAATACGTTCTAAAGCTGTGCACCCCACCAACACACCAGTGCTTCCTTTTTTATGGTAGAATATGTACCTTCCACGCCCCTCAATGTTTGTGACACAAAAGCCACTTCTCTCTCTACTCCATCCCACCTTTGCAATAGAACAGCGCCAAATCTGTACACACTGGCATCAGTACCTACAATAGTACAACAATGTGGATTGAACAGTTTCTATTTAACCACCTTAACAATCAATCCTTTGTTTTTCTCAAATGCCTGCTGATACTCACTTGATCACAAAAATTTAGTATTTTTTCACCATTACACAATAATACATGAGGAAAAGTCAATAGGCTTTTTTTGAGGAAAAGTCAATAGGGTTTTTTTGACATACACAAATCTATAAAGAGGGGAAAAAACTAATATCATAATAAAAAAGAGAAGAAAAAAGAGAAAGAATCAAAGTAAACTTATACTACCCGCCCTATTACCCTATCTTTTTATAGGAAAAACTATATAAGAAGCAAAGACCCCAAGGTAAGAAAGAAAATTTGTGAGCAAATTAATTCTATGTCCATTTCTCCTTCCACCTGTAAATTGGTGCCCAAATGCGCCTGCCGAGCTTTCTTCCATTTCTACCCTTTCTTTCATATATTCCTTTTTCTAAATTAAAGATGGAGAGAAGCCTAGCGAGCCATTTGCTGAAATGATGGGGCCATCTTGTCAAGCCAGGCAGAGGCAATACATATTCTCATTACTGACATAGCCAAAGAAATCAAGTAACAGGACCGGTCTTGCGTATTCTCATTATTAACCCCCAAAAGAATTAGTTCCGGCGTTAGTACTATTTTCAAATTTAAAAATTTGTTCAGAAATTTCTCAATTGCATTAACTAATGTATCAAGCTGTGGGCAGGTCGAGAACATATGAACTATGTCTGCTTGAACACTGTTGCAGCGAGGGCATCTAGTCTCTTCTTCCCCCCCCCCACTGTGCTATCTTAGCCGGCGTGTTGTATAATGAGAATATTGTTCTAGAAATATCTCCTGATTTATGTTAAGTTTATCCGCCCATTTTTCCCCATGCTTCCCTAAATCATCTTTCTTTAGAAGAGCTAATTCTGAGTAAGTTCCCCTAATGGGGCATTTCTCCATATATCTTACATCCTCAATAATTTTAACTTCATTGAAGCTAGCCGATCCCCCTTTTTTGCTTTCTAAAAAACTCCGTACTTGAAGATATTTAAAAACGTATCTAGTTTCCAACCCATATATCACCTGAATATCACCAAATGTTTGAATTCCATCGGTCCTAATAAGATCCCCTACTTTCTGTAACCCATGCCTCTCCCATTCTAGCATTACGCCATCTGAAAAAATTCCAGGAAACATCGACTTTCTATACATTGGAGTATAGGCCTAATTTCCTTTTAAATGTTGTCCAAATTTTAAATACTGCGTTCAAAGTCTTAAATCTTGTTTTTTTATAGTTGCTTGGTTCACTATATTTCAATTAGCAATTTTGTTCTTCCTCCCCTAATAATAATTTATAAACATATGGGGAACCTGTTTTTATCCAAGGATCTTCAATAGTCCCACCCAGTAACCCCCGCATATATTGAAAAGCAGCTGCCCAATAATACATAAAAAAATCTGGCACTGCCCAGCTACCCCTTTCCCTTGGTAAAGTCATGTACCTTAAAGCACTCCTTGTTTTTCCATATGCCCAGATAAACCTATTTGTGATATTCTCCAGAGTTAAAAACCACTGTTTCTCAAATTCCAGTGGAATGGACCTGAATAAATAGAGCACTTTGGGTAAGAAAACCATCTTTATCATATTGCATTGTCCTACAATAGACAAGTGGAGATTGTGTATCCTATCAAAATCTTTTTTAGCCTTCTGAATTGCAGGAGTTATATTTCTTTCTACAAGCTGTTCCAGGTTAGATGTAATAGAAATACCCAAATATGTTGCAATATCAGTAACCCGGGAATCCTCAAATTCCTCCTTCCCATTCTTTACTACCTGAGTCTTCTGTCGATTCAATGCGTAACCCGAAATTAATCCAAATACCTGAGCTTCGTTCTCTATTGCAGCTAATGCTGTGTAGGGCTCGGGGGTGACCACCGCAACATCATCCACGTAAGCTAGGATTTTTGTTTCTAACCTGTGGAGTTTCACTGATTTAATTGCATTATTAACCTCTATTTTCCAAGTCTATATACAGTGCAAATAGCAGAGGTGAGCAAGGACAGCCCTGCCTAGTCCCCCGTGTGATTATTATCGGAGCAGTTAGCCCCCTATTGATTCTTAGTTGTGCTGTAGGTGTTTTATAAAGAGCCTGTATCGCCCGAAGAAAGGAGTTCCTGAAGCCATACCATTTCAGAACCATCCACAGAGACCCTATCAAAAGCTTTTTCAGCGTCTAGCAATATTATGACCCTGCGTGTATGATCACTACTTCCCCTCCCAGAAATGAACCCATGTTTGTCGCGGATGAACCACCTTTCCAATAACATAATTTAAACGAGTCGCCAAGGCCTTAGATAGTATTTTAGTATCACTATTCATTAACATGATTGGCCTGTAAGAGCATGGCTCTCTAGGTGGTTTCCCCTTTTTAAAAAATAACCACCCCGGCCCAGGACTTAGGGATCGAGTTCCCCTTCTGAGCTTGTTGAACAGTATTTACTAAATCTGGCCCGATTACATTAAGAAAAGTTTTATAAAATTCCAGTGGAATCAAGTCTGGGCCAACTGCCTTTCCAGAGGGGAGGCTCCTAATTGCGCCATAAACCTCCTCCATAGTCAATAGGGTTTCAAGCATTTCCTTATCTTCAGATGGTATACATTGTATAGGTGTGTCTCTCAAATACTCTAAATCAGACTCTCCTCATCTCGCTGTTCCTTATAGTATAGTCTTTCAGAATATTGTCGAAATACTTCACGTATATCTGGTATATCCCTAGCTAGATTTCCACTGGCATCTAGAACTTCGAGAATTTCTTCTGCAGCATTTTCTTGTCTCAATCGTGCTACCAAAACTGATCCAACTCGTTCACTATATTCATAGCATAACTCCTTCTTACTAAGAAATCTTTCAGGTGCCCTAGCTGCAGGGATTTCTCCAACCTCCGCCTTAGAGTTTGCTAGTTTTAACTGTATATTGTCTGTGGGGACGCCTAGTGTCAAAGCTGCTGCAAGCTCCTCTTCCACTTCAATTAAATTTTGATAAAGTGGTCTTTCTCGCTGCACCTCTTTCTTCTGCCAGTATAGTCTAAAACTCAACGTCTCCTCTCTCACCCCAGCCTTAAACACATCCCATACAACCCCCAAACTAGTGCTCCCCATATTAATATCTCAAAACCCCTTTATCCAATTACTCATATATGCCACATATTCTTGATCCTTTAAAAGTTTTCTTTCAAATGTCCACTTCCGTTCTGCTCTCTCCACCCGAGTAAACGTTACTGCTAATATTAAGGGATTATGGTCTGAGATTACCCTTGGATGTTTCTCTATTTTGCTGTTTACGAGCACCTGCTGTGAGACAAAGAAGTAATCTAATCGGACAACTATTTTGTGAGGGGCTGTAAAAAATGTACTTCCTGGGTCATCAGGCCTCAGATGGGTCCACACATCAGTGAGACCGTTATTCTGCACTAAATTTGTAAGAACATTATAAACCATTCTTTTTCGTACCAAGTATTTATGGCCCACTTCCCCCCAGAGTCCTCCCAAACCATTAAGAATAAGATCACCACATAGTATAATGGGGGTTGGCCATAATGTAAGTTCAGTATCCAGAAATTGAAAAAGATCTGGATTGTCCCCAGTCGCCCCGTATGCTGAGCACAAGGTAAAGGTAATCCCTTGATAAGTACATTCCACCATAGACCAACGGGCCCACCTGTCAGCTTGATGTATTTTAAAAAGAATATCTCCCCGCCAAGAAAGAATAGCCACCCCTCTTGTTCTGCCACCCTGTCTCGTGTTCACGATGAGCCTATACCCTAGTTGTTCCATACTGCTCCCTCTGTCACCTTCAATATGAGTCTCCTGCAGGCATATAATATCTGCCTTAAGGTTTTTTAACACTATTGCTGCTCTTTGTCTCTTGCCATGATCATTCAAGCCACATATATTCATTGATATAATTCGTATATATTCATTAGCTATTCAGAAGTAGTTTATCATCCATGAAATTCACTTTATTATATATTTGAAATCTAACATCATAAATTTTATAAATCAACCAAACATCTTAATTTCCCCCTTTCTCAAAGTGTTCCTCAAATACAGTGTTGCGCCTCTTTCCCCTCTCTGCGTCCTCCATCCCCGTCCCCCTCCTAGTGACCCTACCCCCAACCCCACCCTCCTCCATACCCCTTACAAGCAAATAGGTCAGCAATGACCCATATGTGGTAGTCGTATCTCACCGCTCGATCTGCCGAGAGATTCCTCCCCAAAATCCACTAGCTACTAGATCAATACTGAGACACATTTACTGCATTTAAAACAAAATGCTGTTCTGTATTATGTCACCAATCTTACCAACAAAAAAGGGAAAGAAGAAAAAAGAGAGAAAAAAGAATTCTTAAAGGAAAGCTTTTTAGAGAGTTTCTGCCTAGGATAGCCCCCCTGGAAGAGTCCGTATAGTCCCGGTCCTTCATTTAGCTTCTCTGTGCTCCTGCAGGTACTCCTGTGCCTTTATCTCCAACGTAAACACTTGCACCTTCCTGCTTGTAATAGCTTTGAGGCGTGCTGGAAATAATAAGAATGCTTCGCAGCCGATCCCCCGAAAGGAGGAAATCATTTGCCGGAGCCTCCACCTTCTCTCTACCGTGACATGGCAAAAATCTGGGCGAGCAAAAAATGTGTTTCCCTTATATGTCCGCATGGCATCTTGCCTTGCTCTGTCCATTATTGCCTGACGCAAAAGAAAGTTACCTAAATAAACTAGTGCTGCCCTAGGCCGTTGATCCGGTACGTTGTTTTTCTTCTGTGTCATCGGAAAGCAGTGTGCACGCTGGACCTCATGATCCCAATTCCATTGGGAAAGTTCCGGAAATGCTCCTATCAGGAGATTCACAACAAAAGATCTAATATTGTCCCCTTCAATATTTTCCGCAAGTCCCAGCAGTCTAACGTTATTTCTCCGCTGCCGATTTTCAAAATCTTCAAGCTTCCAGAGCACATCTTCTGCTTGTTTATCCTGTGTCTTCCTATGTTGTTGTAGTCTCCCAACATCTTCATCCAAAATTACAGTTCTTACTTCAGCCTGAGTTACCCTTTCTGCAATGTCAGTACATGCTTTATTCACTTTTCGGAGGGCCCCCTGCAGTTTTTTAGTTGCTTGGTGTGCCTTATGACTCTCCTGCCTCGCCTCCCTTTGCATCTGTTTCAATGTGGAGTACACCAAATCGTTTGACGGAGGCTCAGCTACTTCTGTAATTCCGTTTGCAGCATTAGCATTAGCCCTTTGGGCTAGTGCCTGTGTATACTCCTCATTATAGACTTGACTAGTGGAGGAGTAGTCCCATTTCAATTTGCAGGCTTTGGCTGTATCTAATTTGGTAGGGCTGGCTCTTGCTTTGCTTTTACGTTTTTGGGTGAGGGTTTTATTTATCAGTCTCGTCATTTGAGTTGCCCTCACTGAGAAAAGAATCATAGGTGTCGTCAGTTAGGGAAAAAAACATATCTCCCTCTGGAGATCCAAAAGTAGGTTTAGACCACATAGATGTTGATTTTAAGCCGGTTCCCCCTTTCTGAGAACGTGTCAGTTCAAAAGCATCAGGAGTTATAATTAATAAACTGTCTTTACCTTTTTCCTTTTGCTTAGCCCCTGGCAGATTCCCTGTAGGATCAGATATTTTATTCCCAGCGACGCCAACAGCACTTGAGACTACCTCTTGTGATCTCTGATGCTCAGCCCCTTCCATCATCTCTCCTGGCGCCGATTCCAGCTGACTCTGTGTTTGTGGCAACATTGTATCCCCGGAAGGCGGGAGCGGATTAGGCTCTATCTCGGCAGCGACCTCCGTTAGCCCAAAGCCCCCGGCATCTCCCTCATGACCCACCGGGGCAGGTAAAAAGACTTCTGCGATGGAAGGCTGGCGCGAGGCACCCTCTTAGTGGGTCACTCGTATTTTATTCCACCTATCCGAGACTCCGTCCCGCGCCTTCAAACCAGCCTCATCTGTTTTCTTTCCTCCGCCTCGAGGTTGAAGTTGAGCCAAGCCGCGTCCCACTGCGAGTCCCACCATGACTCCCGCGGCTCCCGCAGTTCATCCCTCCTTCTGCTTAATGATCCTGGGAGCCATCCTGCTTGCCTGATCAGCGCTTCTGCGACGTGCACTACCCTCTGAGTGAGAGCCTGCCGATACCACAAGCAGAAATCCTTTCAGTCTCTGCCCGACACCGCTACGATTCCACCACAGCAACACTCGGCTAATCAGGTAGTTGTATGTCAGCATACTGGTCTTTCAATATGCTTGGGGAGAGAACCCATCAGGAACTCTCCCTGCGGTCAGCCGGCGGCCATCTTGCTCAACATGAACAGAAGATTCCATTGAATACCACCCAGGAGGATGCAGACGTATCTGGTGATAAGCATACGATAAATATAGTGTGGTGAAATGCCTGGCATCTGTTACATTCAACATTAACGTTTGGCAACAGATGACGATCAACCTATATGTAATCGCTCATGTTTATGATGTGTAGTTTGCTCTTACGTTTCTTGGCTAAAACAGCTGGAGTGAACCGTTCAAACAATTCAATTGATTCTATAACACCCTCTTCATACAGTTTGGCAAGTTCTTTCTTCAACTGATCTCGTAATGCTAATGACACATTACAAACCTTGTGCGCCTTAGATATAACACCCTCCTTCAGTATAATATGGTGCCTAAAACACTTCATACATCCCAAATTTCCAACAATGTTGGACATTTGGAACTCCACTTAACAACATGACTTTGCTCCACCAGCAATACTTGGTCAGGATGATTTGGGCTCAAGACTATTTCCAACATGGGTTGTCCTTTTCAGCCTAGTAATGCTTTGCCATTCTTTACCACATACACTTTGCCAATTGCACACCTATGTTGAACTCAAACTGGGTTGTGAATTACTCCTTGACTGGTAATTTTCTAAAACAGTACCCTTAAAGTTCTACTTCAGCTGTTAACAGTTCACAACTTCCCATCACTTTCCACAATGACTGGTCAATAATTGTGTAGGGTGAACAGAAATCTTCCCACATCCATATTGGTTTTCCAATCATAGCCACAACACACTTTGGCGGATAATGCCCAGCTCCTTACCTAGGAGTTTTAACATCACACACAACCATAACCTCTATATTATATCATTTGTACTCAGTGTTTCCACACTCCCTTCACTTCCTCCTGTTTGTTGACCAAATTTACATTATCTTTGAAATTCTTCCGTGCACCTAATAACAACCTAGAAAAGCTTCTTACACTGGTAGCATCTAGCTTTGACAGTGGGACAAGAATTAGATTTGGCCATGGGCTTTGTACTACCACTCCTATAGCATTGTCTATTTCTACCTTTAACATGTGTTCTTATTAAGTTGAAACTACAGTTTTTCTCACCTTTCACATGTGTAGATTTTGTTAAAAGTCTGACTTCATTCCAATCTGAGTAGTCTGGCTTACCATTGGTCTGATCAATTATTTAACTCCTGAACATATTGCAGAGTGTTTTCATTACCCCATGAAATGTCTATAGTTTTTTCAAACAAAGAATTCTTTAACCCTAATAGTTTCTCATAAATTCTCATGATGCTGGTTCTATTTATCATCTGGTCCCTAATAATCCATTCATGCAATTCCTTAAACCTGCACGAAGCTACTAAAGTTAAAAGTACAGCTACCTATTGCCTAATTGTCTCACCATGTAATTGAGCTTGCAAGAAAAATCTGTGCCTTTCCACTACAATACTCAGTCTTTCGCCAAAATTGTCCTCCAGTGACTTCATCGCTCCTATATATTCAACAACCAATTCATCAGCCTCACCATCAAATCCGACATGCATGTCCCCAATTATTATGCACCGATTCTGGTAACGTCTTTATTACTTTTCTGCAGCCAACATATAAACAATGCTTTAGCATTGCTAAGTCACTTTTGGCAACACAGACATCACCCCCAACAGCCTCGAATTATGTCTCAAAAGACTCTCTCCAACCCTCCCAAATCATAGGAGGAAGTGCTGGACCATTCCAAAACACGACGGAAGCAACAATATTTTATATTGCCCCCAAAATATTCAGCACACACAGGGGCATATTTATGAGTGGGTTTGCGTCACGCTTGCACCACACAATGTCGTGCAAGTTCGGTTCAAGCTCAAAATGTGATTTATAAAGCTACGCAAGGCCACCTTGCGTGGCCAGGTGGCTTCATAAATCCAGAGTAACACAACGCAGCGCAAGGGATGTGTTCCATGGGTGCTGCCAGTAGTGGCCCGTGGAGGGAGTGCCGTGGGACGGTGGGGTGGGGCGGGGGAGGGGCGGGGTAGGAGGTAGTAAACTCCGGCTCACAGCATTTGGTGTTTCAGCGCGCGCAACAAAATTCTTTTTATTTATTTATTTGTTTACATTACTCCGGTCGGCCATGAGCCGGAGTTTACTAACCCCCACCCTACCCCTCCCCTCTCCTGCCCCAACCCAGCGCCCCGCAGCCCTCCCTCCATGGGCCACTACTTGGTTTTGCATAGGTGTTCCCATGCAACATCCATGGATTTTGATGTATTTCCAGTTTTTTCAAAAGTGGTAGACCTGGGAATGCTCCCAAATGTTACGCCTTCCCAGGTGAGGCGTAAAAAGGAAAAATATCTGTATTTCTCCTTGTAACTTCCTCTTTCTAATTGTGCTTATATATAAAAAGAGAAATATGACTCAGGGGATTGTTTTTGTGCAGTAAGGTGGCCCTTCTGGAGAAAAAAAACAATCCTCCTCATAATGAAGGCACTCTTAATCAATGATGCAGGGGTGCCTGTGTGGGCGCTAGGCAGCCAAAATGATGCAAGTGCAGGGACAAAGGCAAGAATGCACCATGTTCTTTTAAATATGGTGCATTCCTGACCTTTTCCAATCAAGTAGCGCAGCAAGGTGGCCCACAGTTTGGAACACACCCCAAAATAAAAATAAAATATTAAAAGTTGCCATCGTAGTTTGGACAAAACAACAAAAGTAGTCTTCATTGTCCAGATCACATACACTTGTCCGCATCAGGCAAGCTGATGTATGCTGGTATTGAATACAGTATGTGTAGAATCCTAGATTCCTGTACATGATTATGTGTACCATTTTCCACCATATGCTCAGCCAGTGGAATGTTACAGTGAAGATGTATTACAGAATGTTGGGAGTCTGTGAAGTAAAGCCACAGTTGAGAATGCGCTGGGCAGCATGCTGGCTGCTCCTGGTGGGGCTAGATCAGGACCTTTAGTGGACTTATCTATCTCCTCTATATATCTACAATAAATCATCTTGAACTACATCAATCTGTGTGGACGTGATTTCTACAGTTTTATGGTGATGAGGATGGGATGGGAGGAGTGTGTTCACGGGTCCCAGTCCCATTTGACTCAACGTTATGTTTTCATTGTATCAATACATTGTCAATTTCGCAATGCAATGTTATGTTCATTTTATAACTGGGAAGTATGAGTGATCTTTTTGTATTTTCTTCTCATCTTCTCTGTTTTCTCACTTTTTCAGTTCTCCTCGTGATGTCTTTTCTCCTTGTTATCCATGGCTTCTTGTTTCTTGTTGTTTGTTTTTCATTCTTCTCTATTTTTCTCTTATCGTAGGGTGTCTTTTGGGTTCTTTCTTTCTCTTCTGGTTACTCTTCCTTCACCTCTTTGTGTGTGTTTGGATGTAGTCCATTGGTTTGTTGTGTTATGCTATGCTTTGCCTCCTCGCATATCTACCTGGCCAGTGGGTGTGTTTTGGGGTAGTGATTTGTGCTTTCACGTCTATTCTTTTCCTCATTGTTTTCGTTCCCTGTGTTTTTTTATACTTTTCTGTTTTATTTATAGAAGGGAGGATGGGTTGCATTTATCTGTTTTGTCATCTGTCGCCTACTCTTTCTCTACTCCCACCTATTTTTTCTATTCTCTCCTTGTTGTTCTCTTCTTTGCATTGTTAATTCCTATTTTCCTTTTCTCATTTATGGTTCTCCCATCTCAGTTTCCATCTTATTTGCTTTTCTTATATAACAAAGAGAGATATGTAGTATCCTAGTTTCCTGTTCAAGTTTATGTATACCATTTTCCACCACATGCCCAGCCAGTGGAATTTTACAGTGATGATGTATTACAGAATGTTGGGAGTCTGTGAAGAAAAGCCACAGTTGAGGATGGGCTGAGCAGCATGCTGGCTGCTCCTGATGGGGCTAGTTCAGGACCTTTACTGGACTTATCTAGCTCATCTACAAATCTATAATTAATTATCCTGAACTACATCAACCTGTGTGGATGTGATTACTACAATATCTTAAAGGAAGTACCTTACTCCCAGCACACGTCTGCTCAACCCAGCCGGAATAGTCCCTTTTCTTTTTCTCATAACAAAGATCAGCCTCATTTTAGCTCCCCGTTTTGACAGTCCTCTTTCTATATTCTTTTCTACACCCTTCATGGGAGGAGCCATGGAACGCCAACTGTTGTATTTATGGGTTTACTTAGTACTGCATTTATGTTATAAGCTTTTGTAATATGGGTCTATGGAACCCTTTGGATATCATAGGTCTTGGGTGATAACATCACAGGATTCCATGTCAGTTGGTGTACAGTCGAATGAAGGTGTTTGGCTTTTCAAACCCAGGTTGTTTCTGTCATTAAACTTGGATGAAGACTCCTATGAATGGTGTTATTAAGTTTTATTACTACATTTTCTGGGGACGAGAGAGGGATCAACCAGGCACCTGTTCTCTGTGGTGTTTTTGGACTGGCAAAACAATCTGTGTGACCTGTCTGTGAGCGGCTGTCTAGCGCTCATTGAGATGAGTGTGGCCTGTCTTCATGATGTCTGACTAGCACGTGGTACCAGCGCTTTTATTGGAGCAGTGTACCGTCTCTCCCTGCCTACTGTGCATCTCCAGCGGAGCACTCTTTCTGGGTTAACAAGTGAGAGAGTGGTGGTGCATTCTCTTCTGAGGTGCTTCCTTCCATGTGATGTGTTTTTGTTTTCTTGCTTTCTTTCCAAAGGAGGTGGCGTTCATTTTTATTTGATTCCTTTCCCTGGGGGCGGAGGCCTTCCACAGCGCACGTGGGTCTGATTTACGTAGTGCACACATTGCTGCCTCAGCTGCAACTAGTGTCTCTAGTTTGTTTGGATCTCTCCCTCTGTAGGTCTAGCTCCTCAGCAGTGGCAGCAGGGTGCGTGTGCATGTTTAGCAGTACCATTTGCTCTCTGACTCATGCACGCATTAGGGGGACATAAATAGTTCTTTGTTTTCCAAGATATAGCACTACCTGCACAGTGATCCCTCTCCATAGCTGCTTTCTTCTTTATGCACAGTGATTCCTCACCATGGCTGCTTTATTTTTTCTGAATTGACTTCCTGTTTCTTCACAACAGTACCTGTGACTTCCTCTGTAGTATTTTTTTATTTGGTCAAAGCACCACATACTGCTGAGTGGATTTATCTTGAAGTTCTTGTCAAAGTTATTTTGTAGTTTCATGCACAATTAGTCGATCAATTACAGCACTACCGTCATTCTTGATGCAACAGCGGGACACATTCATTGAGTGGGAGGACAGGTCTGAAATTGTGGACAATTTCAAGGAGGCTCAGCTAAGGTTACAAAATTGCTTTGCCAAAACTGTAAATATAGTAATGAGACACCACCATTTTTATAGCAACCGCAGATACCTGGTAGGCAATTGATGACTTTGTAGCTCAGTTGCGTGAACTAGCAGCTAAGTGAAAATTTGGTCCCATGATGGAGGAAATTATTAGGGACCAGCTAATTGTTCAAAAGAGTAGAACATAGGGTATTGGTTGTGGGAAAAGAGGAGTACCAGACTGAGAAAAGAAGATTACAACCCAAAGCATAATTTAGAATTAATGACAATATTGCTGTGTTAATGGTAGATTCAGGCTCTTTGTACACAATCTTACAAAGCACATGTTCGATAACCTATGGCCAAAGGAAAGGTTAAATGCTTTGATTTAGTCTTGAAAAGTTATCAGCGAGCTAATTATGGTGTCATGGGTTACTTCACAGCAGATATAGGGTTTGAAGATCGTATATCTAAACAGGGAGTATATGTAGCAGCTGATGGTCCACCTATATTGGGGTGGTCTCACCAGTACGACCTGCACATCATTATGAATCCTAGGGCTAGAGGACAAGTGTTGGTCATTTAGGAGGGAGAGTTAGATGCTTGACTCAAAGACTTTGAAAGGATATTTGAACATAGATTTGGTGAGATTGATGGAGCAGGTAAAGCAACATTTTGTATACCTCCTCTATTTGCATGAAAATACTAATCACTTAACCGACTTATATAATAATTTGAATGAACTATTTGCAGTATTATATTAATAAACCATTTGCACTTTTAGTAAACACCAATTACACGCGGGATTCATTGCTATTTGCATGGCAGAATAACCTCAATAACTAACTGTGGTACGCCAATTAACAATAGTACGTGTGGTGATAGAATATTGCATGATATATGTTGCTTTTGTGACGTTTGCATTCCCGTTAGGACCGAAGGGTGACTTTTATTGCTTTAAATGTCGCTAAAAGCTACGAAAATACTAATACATATAGGGATCAGTGAGGGTTTAACATTAGAATCTTCATTTCTGTGTATTAATTACTCTTTTGTGTTTGTTTTGCTTAAGTTGGCATTTGGGCCTACCAAACCATGACATCCAAAATGGAGTTCGGAAGTGTCCACCGTCTCGTGAGCGCGATGTCTACTGCACAGACTCGGATGGCTCCGTAGACCTCCAGGCAACCTCAAGTCAGAGCACAGTGTTCCTGGTCAAGGATAGGAACATGGAGGATTGCCAAACTTCCGTTTTTAAAAATCAATACAAGAACAATGAATGTTCACAACCAGAAGAAATACAAAGTTTCATGGATATGACCCGGATCGAGAAAGTGACTTAACATATTCCTTGGGAACCTAAAGTCTGTGAAAATTCGATGATGTTAAAATTTTCTTCAAATTGACCAATCAGATTGTAGTATTGTTAAAAGAATGTTTCATGTTACCCAGGATTTTATAATGAAAAGGGTAGTAGAATAGGGAGGAGTTAGTTAGAGAGGAGTATGGAGATCGATCGATGACCGCACACCCCTATCGACCCCACAGGCGATGATAGATGCTTACACGTTTTCTGGTCTTTTGGAGATCTTTAGGACTGTGACGTGCTGAGCAAAGAGCTTTCCGGACTTTGAGTCTCAGCCTGCTTTTTGGGACAATTGAGCAGAGAATTCGGTTTATGCAGAGCCAATTGAATTAGAAAATAACCCATTAGAAAGAATAGGTAAATATAAAATGTCATGCAATTTGTGTTATTTGACTAAAATTTCAACTTTGATTGACTAAAATGCTAATTGCAAATACGATTTGGATAAAATAAATTGATTAACAAGATATTATGAGTTTATCAAAAAGGCAATGCAGCACACCCCAAAAGTAACCTGCACCCCTTAAACAATCTTATCTCCGGGTGTAGTCCAAAAGTTGTAAATATTCATACAAAGAACACCATCGATATCCGTTCTTGATATAACTGGATATGTTATATTTATTCGTTAATAATCATATGGGTATCCAATTTTCACAGCGCAGCCGACGCGCGTTTCGCCCAACGGGCTTTCTCAAGGCTGCATATATACAAGAAAAAAGAGAAAACATGGTATCTAATACTCTGTATGAGCAGAAACATAAACAATATTATCAGCTGTGTTATACCGTACATACTAGTACAAAACAGATCCATATTTTCGCATATACAGACAACCATAAAAACCTATCATATAGTCCAACACATTAGAAACACGGCTCCAAGGGAGAGTGCCCCCCAAGAGATAGAAAGTAATCCCCTAAGTTAGGTGATTAATAGAGAGATAGATCCCGAATGGTTCCCCAAGTGTATAGAACGTCAGAGTCCAAAAAACAGCTGAATCACTCAGTCCTGTATCCTTGAATTACCGAAATTCGTCATGTGCATTCCACCGATAAATATAGTGAGTGTTAATGGGTGTGCCCATGTTTATTACCAAGTCAACGAAAAATGCATGACCGTAAAGTGCTCCGAGTCATGCTGTACGAGGTGATGACATCTCACCTAGTCAAGTTCAATGTATCGTTCGTCTTTGGTGTAAAAAACTCCAAGTTACACCTAGAAGAAAAATAATGTGTCCTATGACCACTGACAATATTGCTAACATGGTATCTACCACATCGTCTATTGCGACATTCAGTGTTGCTTACCTAACCCCAACCAAATGGTCACGTATAATTCATATAGAGTGCCACGAGTTAGACACTATCAGCGTTTTTCCGTATCTGTAATATATAGAGTATAACGAAGGACCAGGAAAGCGGATTCTTCTCTTAGGTTCTGAGAGAGTTTTTGTTCAGACTAAACCAAGCTATGGTTATGGACTGTATTTCTTTGCCTTATACTAATGAGCTAATCTTTTAGTTGTCCAACTCTAAGTACTTTTCTAAATTAGACCTTAGGACCGTCTGTCATCAGGTAAAATTGCATTGAGACTCAAAGCATTTGACGGCCTTCATCATCACTGAGGGTGTGTTTGAGATCGACAGGTTACCTTTTGGGCTCTCGTCAGCTGCCAGTGAGTTTCAGAGACTAATGACACACTTATTGGCTGGGATAACCAATGTGTTTTTTTTTCAAGACAATATACTAATCTTTGGAGAAAATGTCGCTGGGCACAACAGGTTGATGTACCAGGTATTAAACTGCATAGCTGAGGCAGTCATGGTGCTATGCAAAGACAAGTGCAGTTTTCTAGTCAAAAAAGCGGAATATCTAAGATACTTCGATTATTGTCGATGGTAAACGGTCTAAAATGAATTTGATCAGCGCAATTGTGAATGCACAAGTTCCCCTGGCATGGACATGTTGTAATCCTTCATGGGGCTCCGGTAGTATTATTCAAAGTGTGTGAAGGATTTTGCTGGAAAATCAAATCCGTTGAGGATCTTGTTGAAAAAAGGAAAATAAATTGAATGGGGAAAGGTCCTGCAGATCACTTTTGAGCAACTTAAAATTAACATTGCACAGGATGAAATATGAGTTCAGGGTAAGTTTGGCTTAAGAACTATCATAACTGTTGATGCGAGTGCCAATGGCATAGGTGCAGTCTTATCTCAAGTACATGAAACAAAGGAAAGTACAGTGCCTTTCCTACTGCACTTTTTGACTGAGGCAGGAAAAAACTACTCAATCATTGAGCGTGATGCGCTACCAGCTGCCTGGGTAACTAATCATTTCCTGGTGTTTATTTGGGGTGAAAAAGTCGCACTGAGAACTGACCATAAGCCATTGTTACCAGTGATGGGGCTGAATAGCACAACCAGATGTTCAGGTCGCTTGGTGAGGCTGGCAGTTAGGTTACAGGAGCACGACTGTGACGTTAAATACCTGCCTGGTTGGAAGAACAAGGTGGCAGACTGCTTGTCTCATTTGCCTGATAAGGCTGCAGATGAATGCACCTTTGATTCTTAAGACGTAGTTGCTGATGTAGAGGGTGCAACTGAAGGTCTACATGGAAGTGTATCCATGGATGAGCAAAGGTTAGCAATGGAAACTAATGAGGTTCTTGAAGCAGTGAAGGAAATGCTCAGAGGTGAATTGAGAAGGGAAAGCATGCTACCAGATGCAGTTAGACCAATTCATAAGGTCCTAGAAGAGTTGTCCCTAGTAAGAAATGGCTTGATTATGCAGAAAGAAAAATGTGTGCCACCTACAGCCGTGAAAGAAAGACTTATAGAGTAAGCCCAAGAAGGACATTTTGGCAAAACCTTTACTATTAGGGGACTGAAAGACCAATTTTGGTGGCCAAAAATGGACATCCAAATGAAGGCGTGGGAGGAGAAGTGTGAATCATGCAAAAATTCGGTAAAGAAATTGAGAGTCGGTTTGGGTGTGACTGAACACAATCAGCATGTGGTTGAGGCAGAGCATTCAAGGGAGAAACTTTGTTTGGAGTTATTGGCCCATTTGTGAGCCGTACGGAGTATGAGAGGTAAACAGCGGTAATGGTAGATGTTAAGTCTCGGTGGTTAGAGGTGGTATTTATTA
Organism: Triturus cristatus; assembly: GCF_964204655.1. Taxonomy (NCBI): domain Eukaryota; kingdom Metazoa; phylum Chordata; class Amphibia; order Caudata; family Salamandridae; genus Triturus; species Triturus cristatus. Next base: position 1,195,585,024 of record NC_140582.1, on the reverse strand, counting down.
AATCCATCAACACGAAAGCCACTATTTCTGTGATGGGTTAAGATTCTAAAGGGAAGGGATACCCTCTAAATTGATCACAGACAATGGCACACAGTTGACATCTTTGGAAATGCAACAAATTTTGGATAACTTGGGTATTAAACGCATTTGTACCTCACTCTACAACCCCCAAAGCAACGGCCAGGTCGAGAAACGTAACCGTTTGGTTAAAGGCACCATGGAGCTGGGTAATAGAGTCGGTATTGACATGTGGAAGGCAATCAAATATATGTTGTGGGCATATCGCACTACTGTAATTCTGCTGCTCGGAAAACACCTTTTGAGTTTATTAGGGGTGGGAAGCCAGGGACTAAGTTATTTCCACTGTGGATGTTTGAGAGTGATTCCAAATTGATGGAAAAGGACAAAACTTCTTCTAAAGGTCAGAGTCTGATTAAAATCAATGATTGGGTGAAGATAAAACCTGGTCTATACTGCATTTAAAGTAAAGGAAGTTGGAGGCAGTTGGGTTCAACTGGAAAACATACAGACTTGGAATCTCAGGAGTGTGGCTTTGTTTCAGAAGGATGGGCAACGTATTCTCCCATTGTCCGAGAAGGAGGAGGAAGGTTATGGCTGGTCACTGATGGATGACGAGGAGTTTGTTAGACCCAAAGCGAGTGGTGTAAGGAGGTTCATGAATGTGGAAATGAGTGGGGGAGACTCCAGCCTGCGAGGTGTTTGGGTGAGCAGGCCCCCTGCCTGGTGGGGTGATTACATTTTTTGCTAGGTACCTTCCTTTGTTGTTTTATTTGTTCTGTGTGTCTTGGTTGGGACTATACCTCTTTTCAATTCTGTTTAGAGGTCTAGATATATGTTGTATTTTTGTGCATGTTCTACTATGTGTTATTGTTAAAAGGAAGGGGATATGTTGTATTATTGGTTTACTGTAGTGCTACATTTATGTTATAAGCTTTTGTAATATTGGTCCATGGAATCCTGTGGATGTCACAGGCCTTGGGTGGTGACATCACAGGATTCCATATCAGTTGGTGAACAGTCAGATTAAGGTGTATGGCATTTCAGACACAGGTTGTTTCTTCCATTAAACTTGGATGAAGACTTCTATGAATGGTGTTACGTTGTTTGATTACTACACATACTCAAGAACCAACTTTCGTATTTACATTTTACAACCATCCTAGCCAACATTAGCCATCTTTAGGTCAGACCTTGAACTGCCTGTAATTACCAGCTTACATACCAGCCGCTGTCTGTTTGAACTCCACACCATTGTCAGCTTGATTAAAGTTAACAGACACCCGAGACAGCTGCCGTGTGAGGACATTCACTTGATCCTTGTCAGCAGACATGCAGAACTGAATGAGTCAGACACACTTGTGGTCACCGTTGCGCGCAAAAGCAGCATGAGTCCCATATAAATGTAGAACGGATTGCGCAAGTTTGAACACTTGCACCTTCCCAAAAAACACTTTGACCCTGTCGCAGCAAAGAATGGACCCTGACCTATGCAATACTCACACCATTCCTTCGCTCAGTCCTGGTGTCAATTTTCCACACGCCTGTTGCTTTAGGCTGCAACCATTACCCCCGACCCTGGAAATTTTCAAGAATTCACACTAACCAGGGTCCGCTCCAATGTCAGTTGTCAATATGACATCCCATCCTCATCACCACTTTTCAAAAGATGGACTCCAGCTCTTGACACCGACCAACTGACCAGCTCCCTCAGGATTCTAGAATACCTAGCAATGAATTCCATAGAGCTTTGCCACAACCCATACAAACCATCTGCAGGATTACTGACATGTGCTCTTTACAAGACTGTGTCAGATACAAATTTGATAGAATCAGGCACTCAAGCTATTCCGTAACTGATAGAAAAGCTATGGTTTCCAAGGGATTCAAGAATCCCATTTAAAGATCTTTCCATCATTCATAAGACTTACAGGAACAGTGACTTTAACCACTGCCAACAACTGGACCTTCCATGAAGAACCTCTGATCAGCCAATTTATTCATTTAATGAACCTAAAGATACCAAAAATATGGGGACAGATCTATGGATATCAGAGACCCAGATGGCACCAAACCCTGAATACCTTCCTGACAGTATGACGCAACCATCTGCAAATCTCTAAAAACGGAATGTTGCGGGTTGAGCAATCAATAAGTTGTAGGATATGAGAAAAGTAGCAAATGAAGAATATCTGATAGGGCCATTGCTTTGCATGCAGGTGGACTACACAAGTAATTTCCAGACAGTTCTTATGTCTCTATAAGAAAAATGAGTGCATCCTCCCTAGTGTGAGGGATGCTCCTATCAACAAGGTGCTTTACTTCCTACCTTGATTAGTTCAGTGTAAAACCTTGGTTAGTTTAATTTAAAAATACAGTTTCTTCTAATCAGAACCTTACAAAAATTAGTATACATATTTACAGATAGAAATGATAACATATTTGTTAAAATGAGTAAAGTTTGAGACATAAAAGAAATGTTAGAAAGTGAGTGAGAGAGAGAAGAAAATTGACATAGCAATTAGCACTCAGAATATAGCCCCCACTGAAAAGTCTGTCAGGCTTTCCTCTCCCTCTCTGAATGGGAATACTAACAGTGCTGTGGCATATGTGTCTCCTAATGCTGAGTACAATGTACCTGCTACTTTTGTAGGATACCTACGGCAGGGTGTATACAGGAATCAACTCCTTCGACCAGAGACCAGAGATGTAAACTCGAGAAGCACCAGGGTTGATCCTGAACACACATAAGGGGCAGCCATACACTTTCCCGCATGTGACCTGCAGCTTCTGAACATTGTGTAAACTCAGTCAACACTGAGACTCTGACTGCCCAGAAATCTGAGAATTGTCCACTACAAGAGGTCTGTCGTCCTGTTGTAAGTAGGGCCGAGAAGCCCCGTTCTCCTTCTGAAATTTAGCTCACATTTGGAGGCTATGTTATTGGCAGCCCGCACCTTTGTGCAGTAGGAGCCCCTCTGATAGCGCATTTGTAGCAGAGAGTAGGTTTGGTCTGCTAGACCAATAAAAACAAAACGAACACTCACCAACCTGATTTCCCCTGTGACATACAGCACTACTATCTTCTTGGGGCCTACCCTGCACTGTTAAGTTGTTGAGATAAGTCGCAGACAGGGACCTTTTTGGGAACTGGTCCATTTGTCATTTAACTAATTTCTTGCACTGAATTTTAATCTTGCTGAATACTGCATTTAAAGTAATTGCTGCTTGTTTTTAAAATTTTAGCCAAACTGTAGCACTTTTCTCTCATCTATTTTACCTATCACATTCTTGGCATTCGTCATATCGAGAAGAAGACAATCTAGTCTTTCTTCACTGAGCCCCTCCCTTCCAGTATTTATTCAAGGGATGGCGCTGACGCGCAGTGGACGCACTCAGTGGGCGCACCTCTGGCGCACCAAAGGCAAGCCCGTCTGCACCCGTCCGTGTCCGGAATGCGCCCATGGCCAGAAATGCTGCCCAATTCACACAAGGGACTTGTTTCTCCAGAGAATCTCGTTTGGCACTTAAAAATAGCCCTCATAACTGTAAAGACTCCATCGATGTGGCTAAATGAAGGGGCCCAACCTGTTGTAGGAACTGTGAAACAGCTCTTGAAACCATATAAGTTAAACCGAGGGGACACAGTTTTAAATCGACCTACCTACGAGGAGGTCTCATCAATGCCCGATCACTGTATAAACACACCCACCACATTAATGATCTTATTCTAAATGACAACTTAGATTGTCTTTTATAACAGAAACGTGGCTCAAATCTTCGTGAAATTCAGATATTGTTTGTGCCTCCCCCCCCTGGACTACTGCATCCATAGACAGGATAGACCCGAACAGTGGGGAGGAGGCCTGGCAATTATCTATCGCAGTTCGCTGAAATGCTCTGTATTTGAAATATCTGACCTTAGAGGAGCAGAGAGTATCGGTTTCTGTTTCCATCTAGAGGACTCTTTGCCTTTTCAGGAGCCTTGGTCTATCAACCACCAGGCCCCAATAGCATCTTTTTAGAAAGCACAGGAGATATTGTGTGTACACTCATTCTTAGATTTGCTAATTTCACACTACTGGGAGGCATTAACATTCACCTAGACGTTCAAAGTGATCCTGGGGCAACAAAGTTACACAAACCCATAGCCACTCTTGACTAAAACAGCACATACTGACGTTTACCCACAACTCCAGTCACATATTGGCTGGTATCTGCTCAAACCTCACGACCCTCACCACTAAGGACCCGGTTAACCTCACTTGGTCTGATCATAAGCTTATACATCTGGAAATATGTATGAGTACCTGACAAAACACATAGGCCATATATGCACCAACCGAAGTTAAAGCCCAGGTGGAAGGATCTGGTAGCCCACCCCGACCTTAATTTAATAGCCACAGTATGCAAGCCCAGACTATCAGGTGACCTGACTGAAGACAACAAACGTTTCACGTTATGGATATCCACCCTGAAGGACCGTATTGCATCCCCCGGCCCACAAAAGAAACCTTGCTAAAGAAACCCTTGGCCCAATGGTATACCTAAAACTTGAAAGAAATGCACAGCCACTACAGAAAACTGGAAAGCAGATGGCAACTTAATTACAATCAGACAGAACTAACTAATTTCAAGGTTGCCCTTAAACACTACTTAAAACATAAAAATCGCAAAGAAATCTTACTTTTCTGAAATGCTTAAATTGGCCAACTCTAATCAGAAAACTATCTTTAACATTGTGAGCTCATTCTTACAACCCACGTCTCTTAGACAAGAGATTCCTCCCTCACAATCTCTCTGCGACCGCATAGAGGACTTTTTGAACAAAAGGTCCAGTCGCTGCAAAAAGGCTTTTCTTGTACCCCTAGCACCCTGACACACACCAAGATCGTCTCTGACAGAAACAGGCCCGCCCTCCGAGTCTTTCAAAACATCAGTTGAGATCAAAATCATCAGGCAACCCTGGCACTGAAATAAAGATCACCTTTTGACCCCTGTCCCCCATGATTCTACATGCTCTGAATGATACTGTCAATCCAATCATCAATAACTTAATAAATGCCGCCTTATCCTCAGTGTAGGTTCCCAATGAGTGGAAACTCATGGCAGTCAAACCTCTGCAAAAGAAAAAGCTCGCTGACCCCACCACCCTTACTAACCTCCGTCCCATCTCTCTTCTGGTAAACCTACAACTTATTACCTATCTGGAAGGAGCAAATATCCTACACCCTAATCAATCTGGTTTCAGGCCACAGCATTCTACGGCATCAGCCCTCCTGCACATGGCTGAATCCCTTAAAGCCGCCCTTGACCAGAAAAAGAGCGCTGTGTTGACCCTATTGGACCTATCATCTGCTTTCAACATGGTCTCACATGACATTCTTCTTGACCCCTTTAATATGGTATTTCCCACCTCGCCCTGGCTTGGCTAAAATCATTCCTCCAAAACCGAAGGCAAGTCATCACCCTTGGACAATACCAGTCAGCAGAAAAGCCTCTGCTCTCCGGGGTCCCTCAAGGATCTATCCTAAGTCCTGTGCTTTTTAATGCCTATATGACCCCATTGATCGACTGATATCGCCCTTCAACATTTAGACCATCTCATATGCAGATGATACTCAGCTAGTCCTGGTCTCAGACAAAAACACCACACTGGCTGAAGAAAACATCTGTCACTGCCTCGCAGCGGTTTTTCACAGGATGAAAACCAACCACCTGAGTTGCAACTCAGGAAAAATGAAAATCATTCAATTGGGGAAGGGGAATGAGTTCTGCCCCAGTCTATGGTGGCCGGTAGATAAACCCCCACCAGCCGAACACAGTAACAGCAACCAGAGATCTCGAGGTCAGATTTGATTCAGCTCTGTCATTCCACCAGCAAGCGCTATCTGTGGCAGGCACCTGTTTTCACCTGATAAAATCAGTAAAAAAGTTCTTCAATCTACTCCCCATCAAAGCAAGGCAGGCAGTTGCAACAGCCTTAATTACATCCAGAATTTACTATTGCAACAGCCTCTATGCAGGGTCAAATAAATCAGTCCGACACAAACTTCAGATGGTCCAACATGCTGCGGCCCGACTAGTATTAAAATGGCCTAGGAAATCTTCTGCATCGGCCGCTCTGGAAGCATTGCACTGGTTACCTGTCCATAAAAGAATCTTGTTCAAACTCTTGATAAATACTTTCAGAAGCTTTCGCTCTTCAGGCCCTCAGTATCTTCAGTCCAGGTTCATTCGCTATTTACCATGCTGCACTCTTAGATTCTCCAATGCAAACCTCTTGAAGCCTCCAGCATTTAGATGACTCAAAAGGAGAGATCTATTGTAGTGTTGGGCACAAAAGCCTACAATAAACTCCCCATTAACCTCGATAGTATTCAATCAGAAACCCTCTTTAGGAAGACCTTTAAAACCTGGATTGTCACTGCCCCCGACGCACTATGCAGAGGACACATCTAAACTTTTCTCTTTTAGTTTTCAATATTTCTCTGTTCGCCATGATACTCTTCGGAGTGACAGTTGCGCTCTACAAATACTCTCTAACATAACATATGGCATAACCAGACACCACAGTGCAGGCTTCTGCTGCATTTCAAATTCCACACCATCATAATCTCACATAAGAAGCACGTGGCACCTCACATGAGGCAGACGTAACTAAGAAAAATGGCAATAGACTTTGACGCCTGGTGCTTTGCCCACCCATGAGGTATCCCCCATACCTTCACACCACAGGTGATAAGGCGGGGGGGCCTAACTCGCCAGAGACATCTGGATTGTAGCCCATCCACAACTCCTGGGATATGCAACCCACCATCCTGATGCCCAGAACATATGCCCCATTGTAGCAACTAGGACTGCATGTCGCATGTTGAAGTACTGTGGGCTGGGATCTTCAAAGGTAGTATCCACTCAGGACAGAGACTTCACCGGCAACAGCAAGAGACCCTGACTTATGCTACCTACTCTCACTACCCATGCTGGGATCAGAATCAGCCAGCTAGCTGTCACCTGTCAGAGGGACCACACAAACAGAACCACAAATTCAGACTTGACTTCTATAGTCAAGCGTGATTAGGCAGTAATTTGCTTCTCTCAATCACTGTGTCACTGGAACAAAAAGCTGTCACATGGATCATATTACTCTTGTGATGTATTGGGCCCCAATTCCAAATTGCTTCCTGTATGTGACCCGCCGCCATTCTTAACGCTGATGTCCAATCATAACAGGGACTCAAGGGTGCCAGCTCTGGCCTGTCTCAGCTTATGACAAAGGTTAAGAAAAGAACCCATGCTTTGCAAGGCGTAGTTCGGAGTCCTAGCTCCAGTCAGATCTGAACGGCAGACGAGCGTTCGGTAACCGGGGCACCCTTTTGTAGATTTGGATCATCTGTTGGTTAAGTGTGGTACTGAGCTTGCCAAGAGAGATCTCAAAGCCATACGACAGGGTGGGGCCTATCTTGGCTCGTATAACTTCCAACATTGCAGCTAAGTTGATGTCGGTCAGCTTTTTGGAGAGGTTAGAGAGGCTGCCTTTCATGGCAATTTCGTGGCGATGTTTGGTTAGTGTGCCCCTTGAGTTGATATGGAATCCTAGGTACCAGTAAGTTTTGCTAACTATAATTTGAATGTTGTCGTACGACCAGCCACCACCTCTGTAGTGCTTCCTGCCAAGTATAGCCACTTTGGTTTTCTTAAGATTTACCACCAATATGTTAGTGGTGGCATACACGTGTAGGGGTTTAACAGCTGTTGCAGTCCAACTTGTGTACGACTAAAAAGAGCGAGGTTGTCAGCATGTAAGAGATTACTGCTCTGTGCGCCACCGATCCTGGGGGGATGACTATTTATTGTGTCCAGGTCTGCTGAGAGGTCAGCTAAAAAAAGATGAAAAAGCAGCGAGCTAGCCCACATCCCTGTTTCACTTCCCCTCTCGCCTGGGATTTTTCTAGATAAGTGCGATCCAGTGCAGATCTTGACTTGAATCCCGTTGTTGGTATGAAGCTGGATAATTGACTTCAATAGTTTGCCAGGTATTCCCCAATTGGATAGCTTAGACCAAAGCCCTTGGTACGTGGTCAAAAGCAGCTTGAAAAGCCACAAAGCAGCAGACGAGTGCTGTGGCAGATGCAATTGCTTTATCAATAAGAATGGATAAAGCTAAGAGATTGGTCAGTGTTCCTTGTGTTTGCCACTAACCTCGTTTGATTCTTAGGTAACAGTCCTTTTGAGTCAGCCCAACGTTTCAGGTCTTCCAGCAGCAAGCTGGCGAAAAGCTTAGCTTCATTATCCAAAAGAGCTATCAGCCATAGTTACTTAGGGGTTGATTTTAGCAGGATTGTGGATAGGCTGAATGATCGCACCGCGCCAGGAGTCTGGTAATATTGAGCTCCGTAATGAGTAATTGAACAGGCTGACTAAGTGCTTGGACCAGAAGGGTATGTTCTTTTTAAACAGGGCCTGTGGCAGGCTGTTTGGGCCTGGAGCTCCGTCCGATTTGGCTTTGGATAGAGTTTTAGCCAGCTTTGTGGGAGAAAGGAAGTCTTCTTCCGTTGAGTTTTTCTGCACGCCTTGCGGGATGTCATGTCTTTCCTGGGGAGGATTTGTCGCTGGTAATGCCTTCCACTCTTCCACCTGGAAGAATGGGAATGTCTTTTAGCAATGTTGTCTAGCAGCACATCTGCTGTTGAGCATGGCTGAAAGTTACTTAAAGCCTAAAATCAGAGGATGTTGAGCCAACACTGAGTCACTTTGCCCCACATATTGAGTTAATAGTTGTACCCCTATTAACACTAAACGCACTATGAAGTGGCCTGACCTGGCCGCATCCTGATACTTTCTTCAGTGACTTTCAGCCATGCTGAACAGCAGATGTGCTGGTAGACAACATGGCTAACAGACATTCCATTTAAAAGCCAATATATTGGGCATTGCTGAGATCTATTGGCTTTGCCAATTCTTCTTCGGTGTTGACGGGGCCTTGCTGAACAAAGGTGGGCGTGACAGTGAGAAACAGTTGAGGAGCTTTGAAGTGAAGTGAGGATGTGGAGTAACAGCCAAAGCTGCTGACTGGAACTGGGGAACCAGGTTTGGATCTCTGGGTCGTCTGAACAATTTGTGATTTTGGTCAAATCAGTTATGCTTCCCCCTGCCTACAACAAACATTGTGTCCTTGCCCGTCATCGACAGGAAGAGACAGGGCAGGGCCACCCCACTTGATTTTTAACTATCCAGCAGTGGACTCCAAAGATCGTCTCCAGAGAATGCGGCAGAGTGGTACCCGATATCCTATGGAAGGATCACTGTGAAAATCATCCCGCCTCGGCAAGTAGACTGGTTCCTTTTGGGCGCCCCCCTCATTATTATAAACTGTATATGCAGTATGCTCATGGTTGATTGATTATACTTATGTGGCCTTTAAGGGGTTTAGCCTAACGGTCATCTCTATCCATTAGTATAACGAACTCGTCTGGGTTATTATTATATTATTAAAAGGTTTGTCTGTTTGCCTATTGCCCGGCGGATCATTAGATTTGTCCAAAGGGCGGTTACAGTGCGGATTGTCTCTTAAATTATACTATGGGGAAACGCACTTGTGCTAATAAAAAGACCCGAGTCCAAGTCAACCCCTCTTCCCCGCCCCTTCCAACTTCAATTGATAAAATGTTACAATGGGCCATAGGTGCTGTTTCAACTGAAATTGAACACACTGAAAGGCTGTTGTCAATCACCCCTGAACTCTCCTTTCCAATAGTAGATTTGCCTATTCCCAAAATCACTCCTGCAGTACCTTTATCTATTGGAAATGCTTCCCCGCCCCCCTTACAACAAGCAAATGTTTCGACAATTGTAACTAGAAAGGGGGATGAGGGCGTAGGCACTCGTAAAAATGGGAAACGTAAGCAAACGGTTGGGAGGGCACCTAACAGTAAGAAAGCAAAAGTAGGGAACGAGGCAAGTGTAGAATGTACATCCAAGCTAAACCCAACATTGGAATGTACTGTTACCACTGGTATAGATCCAATATATCCACCCTGGGCTCAGACTCTATTGGCAGACCTGCTGACTCAATTTAAAGTTATTCTAAAGGAAGAAGTTGCCCCTTTAGTCGCCCAATTAAATAATGTGACCTCTTTGGGGGATTCAAGGCAAATGCTAGTTAGCACTAATACAACACAATCTACACTGAGGGGGGTGGTCCTAATTGTCAGATAGATTCTAACAGCCAGGCTCCCCTAGACAATCAGGTGACATCTAGGACTCACAACCCCAATATACAGCCGAACATTAGCCAAGACACCAGTCGTATTCCTCAGCACCCTGACGTACAGCGAGCACAAGAACGGACAGTGAATACAACGATGAGGATACCTCACTGTACGGTTGAGAATAATGCCACAATCGATACCATGCGGAGAACCCACCAAACCACCAATAGTGTATCAGGGCCGCGCACAAGCAGAGAAGAGTTGAGGAGGGAAGAGTGTCCAGTGGGTATAACGGAAGCAGCTACCCAGCCAACCATAAACCTTCCACCAGCATCATCACCCTATGTAATTATCTTGACAGGGGTCCCACTACTTAATAATACCCAGAGGGAGTCACAATTAGAACTGAGGAACAAGAGTTTGTTTTGGTTAGGAAAGCATAGGCAGTTCCCCTATGAAAGGGTTGGGGAAATCTTAATGGTGCGGAGAGTTGACTGGGTGGGACCTAGTAAAAAAATAATCCAAGGGGATTGTGTGATCATCAACTTTAAAAATCCCCAGACCGTACGCAGGCTTATAACCCATAAATTTAGCCCCACAGAGCCCCACATAGAGGTGAGAGCTCTCTCGCTTGACCATTTCTACTCTCACTGTTATAACACTGGTAGGGTAGAGGTAATCTCAGGGCATGATAGGCAGCCGACTGACCACCAGAATGCACCCTACTTTTAGACCTCTTTTTTTTAACTTGCCTGTACACAACCGCTTTTGGGCTCTGGAAGATGTGGACTGACTAGCAGGGATAGTGGGACTGGGCCACTCAAAGAGCACTACGATGCATCCGAAAGGACAAGTGGAGCCAGATTATGGGGGTAGAAGCCAGCTCTCTCACCCAGAGTTAGGCCCAGACCCGCGGGATCGGGCAGTAGCCACCTTTCAGGGGATTAAGGGCCCTGTGGGTCTATGTCATTTTCATGGACCCATATCTCCCATTTCTTTTGCCCCTCCTAATAACATTGTACACGGGGCAAACTCCCCAATTGTAACTGCATACTGTATTGATCCCCCAAGAGAAATCCTGTACACAGGTAGAAAGCTGAAGATCCTTTCCTGGAACGTGGCTGGCATTAAGGGTAAACTCTCCTGCCCTGATTGGGGACTTTTCGTGGACCAGTATGACATTTGTATGTTCCAGGAAACATGGGCAAGGGGCGATTGCACAAGGGTGGGATTTACGACATTTAATATACCAGCTGTTACAAGAGAGAGGGGCAGACCGTCTGGGGGTTTATCTATCTGGGTCGGCTCACATGTGGGCTGTCTAGCTAGTCCCCTGTACACTTCCTCCAGTGATATCCAATGTGTAATGCTTAGTTTTCCTACTAAGATGAAGTTTGCCCTTATTAATGTCTATTCCTGACATGTAAGTGTGAGCAAGGAATCACTAACCCTTGGTGTATTAAACTCCTTTATTCCCACTGTCCTGTTCAATACGAGGCTGATCGTTGGGGGTGACTTTAACTGCCAATTTGAGCCCCTTCCTGGCATTCACGATCTAATTTTTAATGAGGAGGACTCCCAGAGGACTATTCCTGACTCGCAAATCCAGCCGATCAAGTCCTGGACCCCCCTGGTACTTCAAATAAACGCCATTCTGCTAAACCACTCGCTGACAGCGTGTAATGGCCGCACAATCTCTGATAGGCCAGGGAAATTAACATTTAATAGAATTGGCAAAGCCTCTCTTCTGGATTATATCCTAGTGGAGACCAGATCATGGCACAGGGTCCTTGACTTTACCGTCTTACCACGGCATGATAGTGACCATAATGCCTTGGCATTGGTATTAAAGGTGCCGGACTCAGGCATTGCCCCGCTTAGTAGTCCCCCCATTGAGAACAGACCATTACTAACTAACAACAGAAGAAGAGTTAAGTGGAGGGTAATAAAGCAAACACCTGAGAAGCTGGGTGCTCTATATGAAGTAGTATTACCAGTTTTGCAAGAACTTTGCAGCATTTCTGCCGACGGGGATAATTTAGCCCCCCATCAACCAAGTTAGAGAACTCCATAAGAGCTTGTCAACTAAACTAGCTGATATATTTTACCCGACAGTGTGCCCTAAAAAAAACAAAAATTGTAACCCAGTCATGGTTTAACGATGAATGTCGAAAGGCAAAACGGGCATTGATAGTGGCTATCAAAGCAAAAAATAGGCTTTTAACAAAATCTAGGAGGGCTTTATATAAAGAGGCTGTTCACCAACCAAAGAACTCCTAGGAAGTGAATAAATGGGAGGACATAAAAACTGCCCTATTTAACCGGGACATGAAGGAATTCTGGGCCATAGTTAGAACAGGTACTCAGGAAGGCAATTCAGCCTTAGAGCCGAATATTCCAGCAGAAAAGTGGGCAGACCATTTTCAGGCGCTATACAAAATGGAATTCGACCCTGGCACCCATAATGGCAGCCACATCGCCACTCAAGGGGTTTCGAGTGTAGACAGCGGCCTGGTAGTTGAGGTGAGTTCTCCCTCACCTAGGTATTCTGATGGGGTGCCGATTGGGATTACCCTTCTGGAGGTTTTCAAAGCAATTAAGAAACTTCCTGCAGGTAAAGCACCTGGATTAGACAGGTTACCAGGGGACTTGTTTCGAGAATAGCCAACAATTTGGGGTCCCTACCTGTGGGTATTATTCAATGCTATAATGAACGGTATGCCAATCCCTGATACCTGGGCCGGAGCAGAAATTGTCCCAGTCTTTAAAAAGGGCTCTCCACTAATCCCTGCAAACTATAGACCGATCAGTTTGATCGATGTCACCCAAAAATTGTTTGCACGGGTACTTTTAGACCGAATCCAGGGATGGATGCAAGATAATGATATTATAAGCCCTTATCAAGCCGGATTCAGGAAGAACACTTCCACCGTTGACCAAATATATAGACTCCAACTCATATTTTGGAAAACGGTGACAATGGAGGGTGGCAGCCTCTATATCATTTTCGTGGACCTGAAAACGGCTTTTGATTTGGTGCCCAGAGACAAACTATGGGGGGTATTAAGAGATCTGGGGATTCCCTTTTACCTTCTTAGCATGCTTATTAAGCTGCATGAAGCCAATTATGCTCGAGTAAGATGTGGAAAAGGGGGAGAATTAACTCCAAGACTCCCAGTTGGCAGAGGAGTGAGGCAGGTCTGTGTGCTTGCACCAACCCTGTTTTGCCTCTTTGTCAACGCACTTATTGCCCAACTTACTGAAGTTAAGGACAATGATGCCCCCAAGTTAGCAAACTCAAAGGTTCCAGCATTGATGTTTGCTGACGACACCCTTCTGATGTCTAAGTCGCCGATGGGAATCCAGAGGATACTGGACAGTTTCGTCATCTTTTGCAATAATAGGGGGCTGGAGATTAATACCACAAAAACCAAGTTTATGGTTGTTAACCCAGCCAAGAAAACACGTCCAAATCCCCACTTAGATGGTATAGCACTGGAAAGGGTTCCTGTATTTGACTATTTGGGTGTCACCCTTACTGAAAATATGGACTGGGGGCCACAAATAGCCAAAGCTAAGCTTAAACTGGCACAGACCTCCGGTGGGATTGCTAAATTACTGAGGGAATCCACCTACAAACTGACTGGGCCTATTATTGAAATATATAAGGCACAAGCAAGGGGAGCCACGCTGTATGGGGCTGAACTTTGGGGACATTGTTCTTGTACCCTTTTGAGTAAAGTTGAGAACAGTTTTTTAAGACAAATTTTGGGTCACTCCGTTAACCCCCCTGCGGCTAGATTTAGGTATAAGGCCGATTGAAGATGAGGTTACCCTTAGACCTCTAACTTTCTGGCGCAGGATGTGGGTGACCCTGGAACTGGAGGATTATCAGGTAGAAACTAAAGAGCTACTAGGTCTTCCCGGGGCAGAAAAAAAATTGCTTGGTTTGCACATATAAGGGAAGAGTGCACAAGGATAGGCAAACCAACCCTCTGGAGTAACCCTGAAGAAACATGTTCTACAGTTTCACGTACTGAACTGGTGAGAACTTATCGCACTCACAAATTGGAAGTCATCTATAGGAATCCGAACCTAGGAGTTCTTAGTTTCTTACTGTGAAAGATGAGTATAAATTAGAATCCTTTCTGGATGATATTCTACCGTTCTCAGCAAGAAAATTATACCTCCGGTTTAGATTTAGCACCCTTCCTTTGCGGGCCTTCACTTCCAAATGGTCTGTACCGGGCCATCGTGGGTGCCCAGCTTGTGACCACCAGGAGGAGTTAGAGCTGCATGTTTTATTTTTCTGCCCAGGTTATAAATCGGCAAGACAGTGTTGGCTTATTCAGCTGTGTAGGAACATGGGGTTTGTGCATTGCCAGGAGGCATTTATAGTTTTGAAGTACGATACCTCTAAGCCCATTGTCTTTGCTGTTTCTCGTTTTTTAAACACAATGTGGCGCAGGCGTTGGGTTTTCTTGGAAAAAGAAAAAAAGATAATAATAACCACCCCAGCTGCTAGCGTATAGATTATTCTATTGCGTATAATAAGGCGAATGGAAAAACTTTTTTCATTCTTTTAATTGTTTTAGATTTTTAACCATGAGATGATTATTTTTAAGTGAGACATTTTATGTATAACCCTCTCCAGGCATTTTTTTAATTGCACCGATTTTATCAAATTTCCTGTGCATTGGTTGGTCTTTGCAATTGACTCGTTTGCTATTGTATTCATGCCTGTGTTTTTTTTTTTTATTTTTTTGTTTTTTTTTAAACAAGACCTTTATTGCAGACTCACACAATACACAGCTGACAGCCTACAACCCTTCGGGCCGGCCGCGGAGGATGTACTTTGCAGTTCGTTAGTAAGCACACAGCCAAGTGCCGTCAACCCGGGGGTACGGCGGCGTTAGAACAATGTGAGTGAATCACAGTGTCAAGGAGGATATTGCAGGACTCCTTTTTTCCTTATATTAATCCTAAACATAGAACTATTGCCAAACTGGTGAACAGCACCCAACAGCCGTATTACCCCCCCCGCCCCCCAAACAAACCAGGTCATCACGTAGCACCATAAGTCGCCTATCTACTAATGATGTGACTACCGCACCCCATCCATTAGCACCCGGAGCCACCACAGCGTTAGGATTTAAAGATCCTCTGCGTCTTCCCGCCCCTCGGGAGGAGGCTCGCATATGCCCCCCCTGAAATCATTCCAGTTGGACCACACTTCCCTCCACTTCCGGGGGCATCCTCTCGTTATATATACAGTCTTTTCCTGCAGCATACACCAGTCCATGTCGCTGTGCCAATCCGACACTTTGGGTGGGAGAGGACTGCCCCAGAGCCTCGCTATGTTCCTCTTCGCCACCATTTGTCCGAGCGTCACCCAGAGCCTCCCTTCCGGTGACAGGTCTGTAGGTTCCCATATATTGAGGAGGCACCTCTTGGCCTCCGGGCGAATCTCCACCTCCCATACCTCCTCCATACACTGCACCACCCTTCTCCAATAGCGCTGAATCTTAGGGCAATCCCACACCATATGGAAGAAGGTACCTGTGCCCCCACATCCCCTTCTGCAGAGTACTGAGTCCGCCCTCCCCATCGTGTGTAGCCTAGTGCAGGAGATATACACCCTGTGAAGGATCTTAAGTTGGATAAGTCGCAGCCGGGCTGATATTGCGACCTCACGGGGAGAAGCCAGAGCGTAGAGCCATTCTTCATCGTCTATCTCCAGCCCATCAGCGGCCCATTTCTCTCTAAGAGGCAGAAGCGTGTCGGGGGGGTTGTTAATCAACTTTTTGTACGTGAGTGATATGGCGTGTTCCGGGAGGTGCCCATCTAACAACCTATCTTCAAGCGGGGAGGATTGTGGTATCTTGGTCTCCGGTGGGATGTTAGTCCGGAGGGAGTGTCGCACCTGTAGGTATCGAAAGTATTCGGTGTGAGCTAGCTCATATGTGTCTTGCATTTGGGCGAATGTACGGATCCCCGTAGGGCCCCAGATATCCTTGATTTGGGAGATACCAGTTAAGTCCCAATTACGGAACCCCTTGGTGCGCCCCAGGTTGCCCAGCTTGTCGGAGGCCCACAGTGGCGTGGCCATCGTAAGGACCCCTGCCCATCCAAGCTTCCTCTGGGCGACGTGCCATACCTGTACCGAGTGACGGGTAGGTCCGGTTAGTGGACGTATACCCCGTCTGGAGTAGAGTGCTATCTCGTAGTTCCCCCCGGGAAGCAGCCATCTGTCCATGCCGTAGGCGGGATCGTTCCCGTCTCCATATGTACCCTGGTTGATCGCGGACAGGTGGGCCGCCCAGTAGTATTTGCGGATGTCAGGGAGGGCTATACCACCGTCGTACCATCCCAATGTGAGTTTGGCCAGGGAGCTTCGGGGCGACCCGGCCCAGAGGAGGTCGCGCAGTGCGGCCTCGATGGCCGCGAAGTAGCCATTGGGGACTAAATCTGGATAATTTTGCAGCGCGTACAGAAACCGTGGTAATGCTAGCATCTTGAATAGGGCTGCCCGGCCCAGCAGAGTCAGTGGCAGGTGCTGCCAGGATTTGGCCTCCCGTTGGAGCCGATCGAGTGGCGGCTTGAGGTTGCGCTCGTATGACAGAGCTTTATTGGTGGTGATGTAGACTCCTAGGTACTTAAACCCTTCCACTGCCACATTAATGGGGCACTTGGCCGGGAGACGCGGAGGTTCTCCCCGTAGGACATATAGGTGTGATTTGGCCCAGTTGACCCGGAAGCCAGAGTTACGGCCGAAGATAGCAAGTATATTGAGTGCCACAATTATGGACCTGCGTGGTTTGCTAAGGTAGAGGAGTATGTCGTCGGCGTAGAGGGAGATTCTATCCTCCCATCCCTCTGCCCATGATATACCTGTAAGGTCGACCGCCTGCCGTATCCAGGCCGCGAGTGGTTCGAGGGAGAGGGCGAAAAGAAGGGGGGAGAGGGGGCAGCCCTGCCGGGTCCCTCTCTCCAGCAAGAAAACCTCGGACAGCTTGTTGTTCACCAGCACACGCGCCAAGGGTTCAGCATACAGTAGGCACACCCACCCTATAAATTGAGGGCCAAAGCCCAGTTTGCGCAGGACCGCGAACATGTATGGCCACTCTAGGGTGTCGAAGGCCATTGTGGCGTCCAGAGAGACCACCACCGCGTCCTCCTGTAGTCTGTGGCATTGCCCCAGCACGCCGTTTAGCCTTCGTATGTTGAGGGCCGTGTTCCGGCGGGGCATAAATCCCGACTGGTCTGGGTGGACCAACGAAGGCAGCACCGATTTAAGCCTGTTGGCCAGTGTCTTCGCCAGTATTTTGGGCTCCGCGTTGAGGAGCGAGATCGGTCTGTACGACGCACACGCATCTTTAGGCTTCCCTTCCTTTGGTATCGCCACTATGGTCGCAACACGCTGATCACGGGGCAACATCCCCCTCTCCATACTGTGCTCGAACATGGGTTTCAGATGCTTGCTAACAGCCTCCGGCTGGAGCTTGTAGAGCTCAATTGGGAGGCCGTTGGGGCCGAGCGCCTTACCAGGACGCAGTTCTACTATCGCCCGCTGAAGTTCGGCCTCAGTGAGTGGACTGTCCATAGCCTCACGATCGTCATCCGACAAGGAGGGCATACGAATGTCTGTTAGGAGGTCCATGGAGTCCTCCTCCGGCCGGTCCGACTCACGCCTGTAGACCCGCTGGTAGTGTCTCGCAAACTGTTCAACTATTTCCCGAGGTTCAGTAACCACCGTCCCGCACTCGGTACGAATTTCAGGCACCACCTTACTGGCTTGTTGTTTTTTCGCAAGCCAGGCAATAAGTTTCCCGGCTTTATCGCCCTGATCGTAGATTCTACCCAGCTTGTGGCGCGCCATGTTCTGGGCCTCTTGAGTGACTGCTTCTCTATACTCCGCCGTCTTCAACTGCAGTCTATGCCTGGCCTCCCCCTCCCCCTCCCCATCCCCCACCGCCTCCCCCCCAGAACCTCCAATTCCGCCTCTAGTGTAGCGACCTGCCTGCACCGCTCCCGTCGCCTCGCCGATATGGCCGAAAGCGCCTCTCCCCTAATCACGGGATTGAACGCCTCTCATAAGGTGACGGGGGAGTTCACCGAGCCGAGATTCTCTTCAAAGTAGCGTGTGATTGAGGCGGATACCTGCTTTCTGGTGTCCTCGTGTTTAAGGTGCCATGCGTTTATTGGCGCTAAGCAGCCCTCCCGTTGAGTCCCGAATGTGATGTGCGTGTGGACTGGTGAGTGGTCAGAAATGCCTCTGGGCAGGTGTGCTGCCTCACGTACCGTCATGTCGTGTTGTAGAATAGTGAGGATGTAATCTAAGCGCGAGAATGAATGATGCGATCCCGAAAAGAAGGTAAAGTGTCTGTCCGTTGGGTGGAGCAGGCGCCAGACGTCCACGAGCCCGAAGGCCTCAAGAAAGTCCGCCAACCACTCCTGCCCCCGAGGGAGATCTCTGGGGGGCTGTCTATCACGGGTTCCCGACACCACAGCATTAAAGTCCCTTCCCAACACCAACTGACCCTCGGGGAGGGAAAGGAGAAGAGTGCCGAGCTCCGCGAAGGCCCGGGCTTGGAGGCCAGGCGGGATGTAGACCGAAACTAGGTTTAGCGTGCGGCCCTCCCAGCGGCCAGACACCGCCGAAAAGCGGCCCTGCGGGTCTGTCCTGACTAGGGCTATGTGGAGGGGCAGCGCTCGCCGTACCAGCACCCCCGCCCCCCTAGAGCTGGAGGTGAAGCCAGAGTGGGCCGCCAGAGTGTAGCCGTACCTATTGAGGGCCCGACAGACGTTCCCCATCATATGCGTTTCTTGCAGTAGTACTACATCAGGCTGGCGCCGCTTGAGGAATTGCAGTACTATGGTGCGCTTGAGTCTATCCCCCAGTCCGTTGACATTCCAGCTGAGGACCTTCAAACTTTTTTCATATCTCTCAACCATTGCTGTGGCTTGTTTGGGTGCTTTGTCCCACCACCCCGGCAGTGCTGCCTACCGTAGGGCAACATGTTACGTGTGACCATAAAATTCCCCCAAACTCCCCCCTCCCCCTGGTTCCCCCCCAAAAAGTGCGAGGAATGCCTACAGTCAGAGGTCTGGATGACCCTACGTGCCACCCTCTTCCCTCCCCTTCTGTCCCCAACATCCCTACCCCCCCTTGCCAAAACAACCCCCCCCTCCCTGCCCCCTGCTCCGTGGGTTCTGAACTACCCACCACCCCAATTAGCAGAGCGCCTGTCGCCCAACCCTGCCCCAGTGGAGCCCACTGAGGAACTCTACGTAAGAAGTTCGTGGGCCAGCCCCCTCCTGACCGCCTGTCCGTGGTGCCCCAGTTCGTATAGTCCTCAGGCCAACAGTGCATCATCTAGTGGTGAGCTTGGCTCACAAGAGTCGGGCAAGCCCTCCCACTGCCCCCTTTTGCAAGTAAGTCTTAAAGTCAAAGAAACCTTCATACATTACTGTCCGACGGCTTCTGGTCGAGCTCCCGTGGCTTCAATGTGCTGCGCTGTCTCTGGGCGAGCCCCATCGGGGACTGTTTGAGCGCGAACGCGAGGATCTCTGGCTCTGCTCCCCACCGTCCACTGGTCCTGCCGTTGAGCCCGGGGAGGGCTGCCTCACTCCATGCCCCCGTGCGCCGTCCCGCCGGGGGGCCGCCGCCGATCGTGTCCAGCCACTCCTGCACCGCCGCCGGCGAAGTGAAGAAGAGGGATTTACCGCCTGCGATGATCTTCAATTTGGCGGGAAAGAACATCATGTACCGGATCCCACGATCTCTCAGCGCCGCCTTAACCCCTTGAAAGGAGCGCCTTTCCTGCTGGACCTGGAGCGTGAAGTCCGGGAAGAAGCGAACCGTGGCCCCCTCGTAGTGTAGATCGCCATGTTGTCGAGCCGCCTGGAGAATTGCATCGCGGTCGCGGTAGTTCAATACTTTGGCGATAATGGTGCGCGGGAGGGCCCCTGGTTTAGGTTTTGGGATCGGAGCCCTGTGCGCCCGCTCAATAGTGAAGAGCTTGGAGAGCCTCTTGGGTTTAAGGTGGCGGAGGATCAGATCCTCCAGAAAGAGCTCCACACAGTCCCCTTCAAGTCCTTCCGCCACACCCACTACGCGTATGTTGCTCCTCCTGGCCCTACCTTCCTGGTCGTCGAGCCGTAGGGCCATCTGCCGATGTTGCTGCACTAGCTCAGTGACCCTGTTCTCGAGCCGCCTCTCCGAGTCCTGCAGGGCCTTGATGTCCGTTTCGTTGGTCTTGGACCGATCCGTGGTTTTCCCCAAGTCGGCCTGAAGCAGGTTCACCTCAATGGTGATCTTGTCCATTTTTGTCTCCAGGGTCGTCCCCAGGGTTTGTATGGCGGCCATGATAGATGTCAGGGAGGGTTCCGCTTGCCCTGCGGCTTCCTTCGTGGGTCCTCCCGGCTGCGGCGTCGTTTTGGCGACCGTATAGTGGTCGAGCTTGTTCGTCTGGGTCACGGTGCCCCCTTTAGGCCTCATTGTCGTTCCGGTGCCCCTGGAGCCTTGCGGTCCTCACTGGCTAGGGCTCCCACTGATATGTGCCAACTCCGATCCTCACGGCTGAAGTCTGGGCGTAGCCAAAGCTCACCGAAACACGGCAGTAGGCCGCCCAGAGCAGGGGGTGGAGGGGGGAACCCCAGAGTGAGCAGGCCGCCACGATACGGGGTCCACGACCACAGCCCCCAACGCCGTAAGCTCTTCTGTGTCCAGGCTGCCCAGCAGCGGCCCCCCCGCGGCAGCCCGTCCTCCGCTCGCACACCTGCAGCAGTAGTATGTCACCGGCCGTCCCCCTTCCAGTCGGGGCCCTCAGCCGGCCGCAGCCGTCGCGGCAGCCCGTTTGTTCTCCCCGGCGTCGGGGTCTCCAGCAGTGCCCCCAGGAAGTCCGGGTCCCACGGCGCCTCAGCGTTACCTGCGGGCCGCCGCCCCCGTCCGTCGCAGTCACTCAGGGCGCAGCGCGCCTTAGGCCGAAAGCCAGGGCCTCGATTTTGGCCGGGAGCGGCCACGGAGTTCCAAGGGCGAGGCGCCGAGCCGCCGCCGCCCGTCGCGGCCGCCGGATGGGGTCGTCAGTAGCCTGTAGGAGTCCGGGAAGCCTCTCCGGCTGAGCACTGGGCCCGAGGAAGCTGGTGGGTTCGCTGGGTGATCCCTCCAGCACGGATGGACGTCGGATTTAAACGGGGCATCAACGGTCCCGGCGGAGCTCCGGGATCAGGCGGCCATTCAGTACGGCGCCTGGCCACGCCCCCCATGCCTGTGTTTTTTATTTTTTTATCATCATTATTGCACTTGCACTTTTCTGAACCAATTGGCTTGCCCACTGGTTAGTGCGGCGAAATCTTCTTCCGCACTTTGATTCTTATATTTCCGTTGGATGTGTCTTAACCATACATTGTCATGATTTGGATTATATTGTTACGATGCGGATTGTATTGTATGCAAACTTTTATGGTCTTAAAGACCGAAATAAAGGTTTTTGAACTGAACTGAACTGTAATGTAACTGGAGGGCACTTAAAGCACTCCAGTACCATTGGCTGGGGTTAGCATTATGGCAAGACGGAGAACAAAACGAGTGCTCCAAAACCATCTGATCATGCTAACAAGAAAACAAATAAAAGCACCAGTGACGATGGAGGCAGTGGGGGAGGGTCAAGAAGGGAAGCAGGAAGGGATAGGGAGATGGGCAAGCAATGATGGGAAAGGACAGGAGGAAGCTGCAACGAAGGGGGGAAAACACTTAACTGAAGCAGGATCAGCGTCTAAAAGGAATGTGTCATTTCCACTTAAGACGAAGGGCTTTGTTTAGAGTAGGGTGGAGATGGAGACCCTGACAAAAAATATCAGGTCAATATTTAAAACAACCCGCACATAAAATAAGGTCCAGTGGTAAGTGTTGCTTTTATCACTTACTGCTAAGTCCTTGAAGGAACTATTGTCACCTGTCGTTTTTCACAGCAGGGTGCCATTAATTGTGCCAAGGGGTGCTTGTTGAGAGGGAGGATGTTGCATTGTTAGGATGAAACAATGATGTTTAAGAGCCAAGAATGCATGGAGTCAGTTAGTTTAACCCTGTTATTGCCATCTGTGCATTTTGAAGACTTCCTGCAGGAAGGGTGATTGAAGTGATGGCTTGTGTAGCAAGGGTGTAACTGTTGGATAAGGAGGATGTTAGATGACATGACATCATACTTACGAAAACACGGAATTTAAGGGCGAGGTGCTGTTCCTGTTGTCATAGACCTGCTGTGCCACGACCTCTGGCAGCTTGGAGATGATCTGCCCGGCATCAGGCTGGAAGTCAAATGTCACGATGCTCTTTATAGTTCTGTCTCTTGTGAATGCCATGAATTTATAGAAGTAACCATGTCCCAGCTTTTCGGCTCTAAGCAGCCATTCGTCGTCCACTGAAGTAGGAGGAGATGCTGTGAGCATGTTCCCTTCTGATTTAGAGGCACACCAGAGCCTGCCATCTGGACTGAATGCCATCCAGTGACTTAACTCACTCCATCCACTGCCTTGGCCAATGGTCTGGCTTACCATAAGCCATTCTTCATCTGGACTCGTTGGAGGACTATTCTTTACAAATTTATCATCGGTCACGGCATACAACATTCCCTCAGGATCAAAGAAGAGCGCGTGAAACGCATCCCATCCTCTAGAGCCAATTTTGGTCGCTTCTGTGAACAGCCAGGCAACGTTTTCATTGGTCGGTGGTGGACCGTTGTAGAGTTCACCGTCATGAGTGACGACATAAAGCGTGCCATTGGGGTGAAAGAAGAGACGCTTGAATCTCTCCCAGTCGGTTTTCCCTACGCGCTTTGCATTGACCTCGAACCAGTTCTTGGATGAACTCGAAGGCATTTCACCCATATATATCTCAGAGCCTCTCACGACATATAGTTTGCCTTCTGGACTGAAGGCTGCATGACTTGGATCGCTCAGATCTCCCATTTTAAGAGCTCTGGTGTTGTAATCGTCGAGGTAAGCTGCTGGAGGCAAACCCGCCCTGCATGTGCCTTCAGTGTCCACACTGAACAAAATCAAATCTGAAAAAGAGTAGAAAAATATTGTTATTTGCACCTGATATTTGTTGACAAAAAGATACCAAGGTACCACAATATACTATTTACAATGTTGTGTCATAGACGTGAGTTGGAGATCACCAGGGGTAGCGGCTACTGCCCATGGCTTACCCTTTGGTACTTCTGAAACTGCTCTGGCAACCATAGGCTACAACACTCCTTTGTGTTCAAGCAGTGCAGTACTCTATGAGAAGTACATTTAGTCACACAAAGAACTGCAATACTGGAAAAGGCATCTATATTGCTTGTTATTTCTCCCTGACATATTAGAGAATCAACATCTGGCCCAGAGGATTGTCACCTTAGATGTTGTATCTATGTCAATTTTTCAAAGAACTTGACGATATCACAGTTCTTGGAAAGATAAGGTCTGGCAACAACAGTGTTAAACTACAGACATGACAATGATTTTGCAAAAACAGGAAAAAATGGCGATGTCCAGTGTCCGAGACGGAGAAGATGGCGGCATCCATGATTGTTGTATTTATTTCTTAACATGCATTGTGCATGCGTTTGTTGATATGACACATATTGTGAATCACTGCACACACTTGTTGCCCACATGCTTGTTGCCAGTCGTGCTTCTTTCTTATTTAAATGTACACTTGCATCTTCTGAGGGGCATTCCACGTTCTGCCATTCGGTACACTGAACAGTCATGGGCATATGTAGAAGGACATCACACTTTTTCTTTTTATCACCTTATTTACAAAGTGCTGCTAACTGCAGTTAGCGACACTTTTCCCATTGAAACATGAATTTTTAAGGTCGCCACTTCTGTTTGCGGGAGTTAATGAAAATGAGATGAAAGGTGGGCGTTCCGTGCAGAAACTGCCGCTAACCCCACATCACAATATTTACAAGGAATTCCTTGTATGGTGCAAAACCCAAAAGCCTGCCTCTAACTCCAGTTAGAGGCCATTTTCTAAGACCAGAAAATAGCTGATCTTAAAAATGGTGCAAACACTTGGGGCCTCATTTCAGAAGGTTTTGGTGCTGGACAGAGCTGCAAAGAATGTTGCTGCGCTGCCCTGCGACAAAACTATAGGGCAGGAATGCACACCATTAATAAGATAGGATGCATTCCTGGTCCTCATTGATTAAAAGTGATGCATCACTGCGACAAAACAGCTCTGCAACACTTTTCACTACGCCCTTCTTGAGATACCATGGATGCGCTGTTTTCACTGTAAGGCACTCCATGTCGCAATTAATGACAGATACGTCTGAAATCCTGACGTATCTGTCAGTGATAAAGTCATGCATTGCTGCAGTTGTGTCACAAGCATGATGCAACTCCATCAATGCACAGGGCCAACCTATCCCTGTGGCACTGCGTCACCCTTACGCCTGCCATGAGGCACGCGTAAGGTACTGACGCAGTGTCGTCCTACTATTGATGCAGTGAAATCTGATGGATTTCACTGTGCCACTCCCATGAGGCATTGTTGTATGGGAACGCCCACCCTGAATACATCATACCTGATGCAGGTATAATGTGGTACAGGACTTCACAAGGTCACACAAGGTCACACATATGCCTAGATGCGTCACTTTGCAAATAGGGCACAACATGGTGCAAGAATCACGCTGCAAGCATGTCAAGAGAATGGCGCACCGTCATGAATAAGCCCCCTCCTCTTTTTCCCCTACGTTGGCGCACAATGGCTGATATGTGCCAACGCAGGCACCCTTGCACCAAGGGTGACTGTGTTGCAGAGTTGATTGATGTTGTGGCTCCATCTCTTCTTGAGACATGTGCAGGTGGGGCTGGCTAGTGGAGGGCTTGAGTGAACCAGTTGGCCTTCTTGGAGTGTTGTTTGCCTGGTATGTTCATGAGGGGTGCCAGGTTGTCGGCGCAGTTGGAGATCCATTGGTGGAGGTTGCACGCTGCATTGTTGGCGTCTGTAAGCATTGGCTGAGTGGTGGTCCAGAGGGAGTTGATGGGAAGTTCTTTAGTGGCCTTGATCCAGCTACGACAAGGGGTGACAAGGATGGCTATGGTGTACAGTGCGCGTGGTGATGGCTTGATGTAAACAATGATGGTCGGTAAAGGAGAGTCCTGTGGTGTGGCTGTAGTTGAAGTTCCCGCTGGTGGAGAAGACAGGCTCGAGCATGTGCCAGGCTTTGTGGGCTGGTGCGATGACTAGCTACTTGAGTCCGATGTTGGCGAGGTTCCCCAGGAAGGGGGTGGTGTTCTTGTCACTGTGGTTGTCCAGGTGAACCTTGAGGTCTCCGAGTAGGAGGTAGTCAGTAGATGGGAGAGCTTGGGGTGTGATGCGGTCTGCAATGACATTGGTGATTGGGGATTTATGGCCCGGGGACCTGTAGATGAGGGTGCCGCAGAGATGGTGTTGGGGTTGGTGTGGATCTGCAAGTGGAGGTGTTCCATGGTTACCGTTGGGTCATTAGAGTGCGTAGTCAGTTTAGTGTGCCTTTTTTAGACAATGGCAATGCCTCCTCCTGTCCTCTTGGGGTGGTCCGTGTGGGTGAATTTGTGGCCATTGTGGATGGTGATGGCGATGTCCGGTCCGGAGCAGAGGTTAGTCCAGGTTTCTGAGTAAAAACCACAGGGCTAGCGGAATCCCACTGAGACAGCACCGGATTTAAGAGTGACTCAATATAATAATATGGTGAAAGAAATTATTTATTCACCAGGAGTGTGCACTGTTGGTTAGCACCCGCCAGCACAATGCTTTTCCAATACTTGGAATATACATATGAAAAAACACAGCACCAAATGCACCACTCAATTTATATAATACAAATGAGTCCAAATCCTCAAAGTAGTACGTATTCCAAAAGGTTCTTCTTTATTGTTTAATTTGAAATGTGAATTTTTTGACAACAGCAAAAGCAGCCGACGCGTTTCGTCCCACTTTGGACTTCTTCAGGGCTAAAATCGTAGGTTGAATGATAAGCACATATGGTTATGATTAGCTCAAAAGAGTCTATCACGATCCAATCGGAAATAGTATATCCTTAGTATGGGATCACCGTCCTGTTTAAAAAGAAGAAAAATGAATAGTATTAATTAGAAGTAGAATGTGCAAAAACGATGATCCTTTGCCATCAGTAACAAGCCATAGTCAAATGGTGGGTTTGAACGTAAAATCCTCCAATGATAAGAGTGAATTTGTCTTATCGTGTGATACCCGATTCAGTATCCAAAAACACAGTCAAAGGGAGGCGTCCGCCCCGTCCGGTAACAGCGACAGGTTTCTGTGAAGAAGGCGATGTCTGAAGAGGTGGCATTGAGGAGGTCCCAGATTTCTGCTACGTATTTGTGGAGGGACCGCATTATTGAGGATGCGTTTGAGCCGGTCGGCTGCGCTGTCAGTTGGCTGGGCGCCAGGACGCGCTGGTGTGCTTACGTGACAGAAATTGTGTTTGCAGTTTTGACAGGCTCAGGGTGCAAGAGAATTCTACATTGTTGCTAGATGGCAGGCGGTGTGACATCCAGGTTTGATGGCGATGAAGGTGCTGGCGGTTCAGTGGTGGTGTTTCTGAGAGGATGGGTACTGGGTGCAGTCCAGTGGTGGATGGACGCAGACGGGCTTGCCTTTGGCGCACCAGTGATCCACCCGCTGCGCATGGCCGCACGGCGGCCACCATTAAGTGGTGCTGCAGGGGGGACTGGACAGCTCGGAGGCGGGAAACATGGGAAAGGACACTGGAGGGGGCAGGGACACGGGGGGGTGGGGGTTGTAAATATATTTTTTTATTATTCTTACCTTGAGGCCGGGTCCCGCATCTTCTGTGCTCCTGCTCTCCTGAGTCTGCTTCCAGGATCAGGAAGCAGGCAGCCAGGCTCCCTCGCCATAATCTAAACACTTCAATGCGGATTGGCATTGTGATTGTTCTTGAGCGCCGTGACAAGGCGTTCAGCCAGGGGCTGGAGGGGAGAGTATGTACTCCATGCAGGCTGTAATGCAGCCTGCATTGCAAACAGGGAAGTGCGCATGACTGCTTTGGGCGGCCTGAGAGGGCCGACCAAACAGTCATTGCGCACTTTAGTGGGCATACCATTCAACCCCTGCCCTGCTCTGTGAGTAGAGCAGCTCCACCGATCCTCCTGCCCACAAAGGAAACATAGCATGAGTAGCTCATAAAGTTATCATCATGTTATGTTTCCTCTTCTTGCACTGCTTGAAAGCAGTGGGGCGACACTCTTCTGCCATAACGGATGAGCCACCAGTGGGGGTGCATCACCCACAGGTGCTAGGCCTGGGCCCAACTCTACCTCCCGGGCCTCCTCCGATATGTGTCCCACTTTCTCTTCACCTAGACATTGACACTGTGACGCAGTCCGCTGAACTCTCCAAATCTGTGACTCAGCCAGCAGGAGCCTCAGCCAGGCGGGATTTCACAAGCCTGGGTAAAGCAGTTGCTGCCAAGTCCACTGGAGAACCTCCTGATGCAGGTGATGCAATAGTTCCCCCTTAGGCGTGAAGTTTCAGCACTCCCCCACAAAATTTCACCACAGCTTAGGGGCCTCACCCTTCACAGCCTCTGGCCAGTGCTACATCCTCCGGCCTGTGATACAGAGAGGCGCGACCCACCATTGGTAATCTCTTCCTTGCACCCCGGTGTAGTGGTGGTACGTGGTATGCGCTGCAGACCTCCCTACGTTAGTGCGCAGGAGCACCTCTACCATTCACAGCCCCAAGGGTGGCCAGGTGGTCTGCAACGTTTCTCCATGTGACCTGGCAGACTATACCACAAGGTATGGGCGATCGCCGATGCCTCAATGTCTACCGCCACGGCCCAACAACTCCACAGCACTTCCGCATCCCATTCCGGGTCCCAGACGCCAGCCCATCGAGGCCTCCGGGCCCTGGGGACTGTCCACTCTTTCAAGGTTTTGAATGCCATGGTATTGCCAGGAGTGCGTAATGATAACTGATGCATCACTGGTATTGCACTCTTTTCATGATTGTAGCCCTGAATTTCCCTCTTCAACTGGGACTCTGGCTGGTCATCCTGGCTGTTGGAGGGCATGGGGGGTTTGTTGATCTGTGATGCACTTGGCCCTGGCTGCTCCATTCTTCATTACATTGGTTTTTCCCCTAATTCTCATTGGAGGTTGACTTAAAGGCTATTCTTGCCACTAGAGGCAAGAAAATTCATGTTGGGCTGACTAACATGAGCTTTTTTGCCGCTTAATGGGCCTTTCGTCAGTTTTCGCCCGCTATCGCCAGAATTTGTATCACCTTCTCACTCTTGTTAGCGGCAGTTTTCACCGTGGCTACCTGAAACTATTGCCATCTAGCGACTTATTGTAAATACATCGCTAACAGGGCGATAGTTTTTAGTGATAGGCCATGTTAAGAAAACTGCTGCTAACCAGCTTTAGCGATAGTTAGTGGCAGTTCTTGTACAAAAACCCCTCAGTTTCTAACAACAGTCAGTTACTGGATCGCAGTGTGGAAGCTGTCGGAAGATGGGCATCTTGTAACAGACGAAAGAAGAATAAACATGAGGGATATTTGAAGAAGCTCCAGAGTACTCTCTTCATTGTGTCTCCTTACAATAATGATCTATTATGGAGGCGGGGCCTAGCTAAGATGGACACAGGCCCTAAGGACTTTATGTCAATAGAGTAAATGAAGGAATAGATTCTTTTGTTTAAACACCTCAACTCTTACACATTTACCTGTATAAATGTACACGCAGTTTCATTTTTGGGACAGTACAGAGCTCCTTTGAAGTTAGATTCATGAAAGCTTTGAAACATGATCTCTAAACACATTGCTATTCCCTGGAGCAGAAAAGTGAGTTTATTAACTGTCAATTAATTCAGGGGAAACTAATGAAGTGACAGTGACATTCTATTGAATGACCATTCAGCTCTGAACTGGTGAGGGTGACAAGTATGTGTGGCTTTATCTGCACTGATTAGAAATACTAAGAGCTGTCCTACCACACAGATGCAGTTCATGGTTTGTGATGGAAGACAAGGTGGTGTTGCGTGATTTGTCCCTGGCAAATGGAGGAGAGCCCTCAGGAAAAATCTGATAACTCACAGAGTGGATGGTGTCTGGACCCCAGGCAATAGGTTGTACACAACCAGAGAACAGATTCGAGGTATTGCAACAACAGTGAAGTGGCAAAACTATAGAAAGCAAACCAAACTCACCTGGAGCACAAGTGCTTCCTGATGAACTTTGACTGCTGCCTTATCATACCCAAGGAGGTGCTGTGCACCGTCAATCCAAACCAGCGGTGTACGCTTTCTTAGTTGGTGTCATTCAATGTTGCTCGCATGGTGTGTGGGGTCTGGGGCCTCCTACTGGGATGTGTTCTGAGCTGGGATGTCTGTATGTTAAATCAGCTGTGCTGTTGGGTGCATGTCCATTGGTAACAGTATTAAGAAAGCTGCGAAGGCACTTCGGCGGTCTTTAGCAACAGCTGCAGTAGGCAAGCTTGATTCTACAGGATTGAGGAAGTCTGGGTCATTAAAACTTCTACAGCCTTCAACTGGGAATCTCAAGAAGTGTGCAAGAGTGAGGTCTCAGCGACGATTCGGGGGACAAAGATATTACACTAAAAATTAAAACTCTACCTTTTGCGGATAAACCTTCATTATTCTACATGTTAAAGAATGCAAGTGCCAAAGGGTACCTCTCTCAAAAACCAATGACTGGATGTTTGATTCATAATGCTAGTTGAACTAGCGATATGTCCAAATTGAAACTGATGGATCCTTGGACTCTCCAGGCCAATCAAGTTGATTTAGACTTGCAACGTAGTGCAACAGGCACAGCACCATATATGTTTACTAGTCTGTTCACTACTTCTGTGGTGGATACTTGAAGTCTGAGTCCCAGCAACAATGCAGCTGAGGGGGGTACTAGGGTGACTAAGGCACTACCTGGGTTATTGAAGGATAAATGGAGCCAGGGTTCCATGGCACAACTAATGCCTTATAACACACTAGAACCACTTCTCCCCAAGTCACACCAAGGAGGCATGAGTTCAGGCATCGATAAGCCTGCTCCTCAGGCACGGGACTATGAATGCCATGAAGTGGTGGAGGTATTTTATTTCTCTTTCAGAAACACATAGTACCTCAACCTCTTCCGCATCAGAGTCTGAATCAGAGACAGATTATGAAAGCTCGCTTTCAATCTCGAAAAATATGGAACAGACCCAGATCAGAAGTAACAGATCGAACAAATCTGGGAAACTGTCAAGAACATCTCCTAAAAAACTAAAAAGGGCATGGCTACAACAAGATCATCACTTGCTTCCAAGCCACTGCGTTAAGTGGGCGCGCACGCCACGAATGGCGTAAAGTAACTTAGCATTTAAAAAACCGTACAAATTCACTGAAAAAACCATAGGTTTCACACATGTTATAGTTAGGAATTAGCATTTAAAAAACCTTGCAAATTCACTGAAAAAACCATAGGTTTCACACATGTTATAGTTAGCAGAAATTTTACTGATAAAAAACCAATGAAATTCCCCCGTTATAGTTAGTGCAGGCAACTATAACTCACGCGACCGCAATCTTCTGCTGATGACATATGTGTCTTTATGAAAAAAAAATATTTGTAATATATGTATAGCTAAAAATGTATGGAAGAAGACATGGGCAAATAAGTGTCTAAATACAGTATTAGCATCAGCAGAGGATTGCGGTCGCGTGAGTTATAGTTGCCTGCACTAACTATAACGGGGGAATTTCATTGGTTTTTTATCAGTAAAATTTCCGCTAACTATAACATGTGTGAAACCTATGGTTTTTTCAGTGAATATATATATATATATATATAAATATATCTATATATATATTCACTTAAAAAACCATAGGTTTCACACATGTTATAGTTAGCTGGGCATTTCACTCGTGAAAAACCAATGAAATTCCCCCGTTATAGTTAGTGCAGGCAACTATAACTCACGCGACCGCAATCCTCTGCTGATGACGTCAGATATTACATCACTGTATTTAGACACTTATTTACCCATGTCTTCTTCCATTAATTTTTAGCTATACATATATTACAAATATTTTTTTTTCAGAAAAACACATATGTCATCAGTGATGTAATATCTGACGTCATCAGCAGAGGATTGCGGTTGCGTGAGTTATAGTTGCCTGCACTAACTATAACGGGGGAATTTCATTGGTTTTTCACGAGTGAAATGCCCAGCTAACTATAACATGTGTGAAACCTATGGTTTTTTAAGTGAATTTGCAAGGTTTTTTAAATGCTAATTCCTAACTATAACGTGTGTGAAACCTATGTTTTTTTCAGTGAATTTGTACGGTTTTTTAAATGCTAAGTTATGTATTTATTTATTTATTTTAAGGTTTTTCACCGTGTGCGTACCGTGCGCGCACGGTGCCCTTCTCGCACCGTGCGCGCTCTGTGGGCTCTCTTTACGTAGTTCGCGGAATTTTTCCGTTTCTACCGTGCGCGTACGCTACGCGCACTCCGCGATTTTTCATAAAAAATTTAAAATCCATTTTGGCCCTTGGGGGTCCTTCAGGGACCCCCTGACCAAGGCTAGGGGGTCAGGAACTGTCCAGCTTGCCCCCTTTACACGTTATCCACCTTTATTTTTCACCCCCTCAGACTGCGAGAGGCAAAATGGCGGCTGACACTTCCTGGTTTCGACCGATTCGAATGTTTACTAAGATCTAATAACCAATCAGAATGGCGCTCGCGCACGGCGGCGTGCGCGTACGGTAAGCTTACGGTACGCGCTCGGAGCGCGCCTATATATATATATATTGATTTAAATGCTATTTTCTCAGGAAATACTGAACAGATTTACACGAGACCTTCAAAAGGCACATCCCTGACCTGAGGGCTACCTCTCTGCCAAATTTCAAGTAATTCTGTTCAGCCGTTCGGGCTGTAGCTCGGACTAAAGGTCCTATGGAAAAATGCATGGGGAAAATGCGTTTTGGGACCCCCCTTTTTCTCAGCCCCCGCTTGACGAATCCCCCCGAGACTTTCAGGGTAGGAGCGGAGCGTAGCGCCCCACCTATTTTGAAAAATTCGCGAGGATTCGTCGACCGGTGCCAAAGTTATTCAAAATAGAATGTTGCGGATTTCCTATGGAAACGTGGTCCTAACTATAACTACCTACTGGCGACCGCCAGTAGGTAATATAGAGATATCGATATATCGATATATATATATATATTCACTGAAAAAACCATAGGTTTCAGGCCTGATATAACTAATTGCATTTGACTGGAAATTCACATTGAGCTCAATGTTGCTTTGTGTTTGAAATTGTGTTGCCCATTGCAACAACTGTAACTACTGTACTTAAAAGTCAATTGCCTATTTGCAAAGTATTTAAACTAAACTAATTCATTCTGAGAAAGCATATTTTCTATTGTAATATATAATATAATTAAAAAAATAAAATATCTAAAAATAAACAGTTTAAGCAATGTAGTAAATCAGTATCAAAAAAATCAGTATAACAATACATTAAAAATTGTCATTTACAAAACCTTTGAAATTCACTGAAAAAAACATAGGTTTCAGGCCTAATATAGTTAGGAATTAGCATTTAAAAAACCTTTGAAATTCACTGAAAAAAACATAAGTTTCCGGCCTGATATAGTTAGGAATTAGCATTTAAAAAAACTTTGAAATTCACTGAAAAAGCCATAGGTTTCAGGCCTGATATAGTTAGGAATTAACATTTAAAAAAACCTTAGAAATTCACTGAAAAAACAATAGGTTTTAGGGGTGTTATAGTTAGCTGGACATTTCACTCGAACAAAACCATTGAAATTCCTCCGATATAGTTAGTTGTACTAACTACATCTCGCGTGCCCGCAATCCACTGCTGAATATGTCACATATTACATCATTCATGACATGGTCAGTGACATCACTGATGACATCTCAAACGACATCACTGATGACATCATCCAGAGAATGTGGTTTGGTTCGTTATTTAAATATGTATTATATATATAGCAATTTACATTGAAGAATGAGTGGATATATAAATATAAATATCTGGATGGAGATTTTAGTAGCAGTGTGATTGACTGTTTACTTGACTAATTTATAGTGTCTCACTAAATATATTGGATAGTGACTAAACTGTATGAATATCTGTATCACTTTGTCAGTTGCTGTGTAAACTGCTGCACTAGGTGGTTACTAGCTACGTGAAAGTCTATACTATTTATTGATTAGTTAACTGAGTATTTGTATGGGAGAGTGAATGTGTGTGTGGTTCGGTGGGGGGTGTGTGACTGCCCAAAATTGTGTGAATAGTTGATTCAGTAGGTATATGAAGTTAAAACTACATGTTATAACAGTTGTTTGGGTGAGTGAATATCTTTATGGGTGTGGTGATGAGCAAATATATGTCTCAATGGTACATGTCCAACAAACTAGAAAAATAAAAGCCAGTGTATGTGTCAGTTGTTGTATATAAATAAGTATACATAACACTCAGTGATTGTATGAGTGACTGTATGGATAACTGTATAGTTGTAATAGTGATTTGTATGAGCTATTATATATATGATTAGATGAAGTGGCGTTTTTATAAGTGTATAGCTAAGTAAAACTAAGTATGATCCATTGTTAGCATAAGTGAGTAGGATGACTTCATAAGTGATTAGGATGTGTGCTGGTGTGTAATGTCGATATAGGTGTATAAGTATATTTGATAGTGTTCTATTGATCATTGACAGCATGTATGAGTGAATCTATAGGTAAGTGATTAGATGTGTGTATAGATCTAGGAATCACTGAGTGGGTGTTTAGAAACTTGTATTGGTGTGTCAATGGTTTTAAATCTGGCACTCTCTATTTTACAGTGAGTGATGAAACTAGTGTATGATGAGGTGTATCTGATTGTCACGTGGATGATGTCATCAGTGATGTCATCAGTGATGTCATTTGAGATGTCATCCGGATGTCACTGAGCATGTCATGAATGATGTAATATGTGACATCATCAGCAGTCGATTGCGGGCGCGCGAGATGTAGTTAGTACAACTAACTATATCGGAGGAATTTCAATGGTTTTGTTCGAGTAAAATGTCCAGCTAAATATAACACCCCTAAAACCTATTGTTTTTTCAGTGAATTTCTAAGTATTTTTAAATGCTAATTCCTAACTATATCAGGCCTGAAACCTATGGTTTTTTCAGTGAATTTCAAAGGTTTTTTAAATGCTAATTCCTAACTATATCAGGCCGGAAACTTATGGTTTTTTCAGTGAATTTCAAAGGTTTTTTAAATGCTAATTCCTAACTATATTAGGCCTGAAACCTATGTTTTTTTCAGTGAATTTCAAAGGTTTTGTAAATGACAATTTTTAATGTATTGTTATACTGATTTTTTTGATACTGATTTACTACATTGCTTAAACTGTTTATTTTTAGATATTTTATTTTTTTAATTATATTATATATTACAATAGAAAATATGCTTTCTCAGAATGAATTAGTTTAGTTTAAATACTTTGCAAATAGGCAATTGACTTTTAAGTACAGTAGTTACAGTTGTTGCAATGGGCAACACAATTTCAAACACAAAGCAACATTGAGCTCAATGTGAATTTCCAGTCAAATGCAATTAGTTACTTTGTGAATTACTTTTCTAACCACAGGACTGGATGCTAGATGCAGTCCTTGGACATCTCCTGTAAACAGTTGAGTAAAAGCGTTTTGGTTACAGTAGTAATTTTTAAGGATTATTATTGTATTTTAAAAGTTGACAGAAAATTTTTCACATAGAATCACCAATGTTATCCTATGGCAGAAAATTCACTCGGCAGGTAAGTAGTGTTATCGTTACTTTTTCTTACTCAGTGGTGGATACTGGATCCAGCACAGGTGAATCTCCTGTAAACAGTTGAAAGAATGTGTTTAAGTCATACAGACGATTTTTTAGGAATATTTTTAGTTTGTGAAAATAGACACTTAGAAACTTTTCTACTTAAAAGCAGACAATGGATTCCTATGGAAAGAAATACAAGTTACTGGTAAGTACGCTTAGAATTACTTTTCAGGGTCAGTGCTGGTCTAAAAGATACAGCCCTGGGTTCTCTCCTGATAACAGGTGAGTAAATCGGAATTCGTAGTTCGGCTGATTTTAGAGGAATATTTGTACAGAGGTGACGTGTGCAAACGCGCCCCGTGGATTGTTTTAAGTTGGGGGATTAAGGCCCCTTGAATCCTGAGGTCCCCTGGCGGCCAACTTGCCCACCAGGTACCTCCAGTATGCGCTAGGGAGCTGCGTTGCAGAGAGGTGTTCAGAGGCCATGCCCCTTTTTACAACACTCTGTCTGTGATTAGGTCATTGACTTCTTGTGCATGTCTGTTCAAGGAGCATGAGGGATGTGAGGGCACGAGAGGGAATATGCAAGGCAGTGAGGGACAGCTCGTAGGGAAGACCAAATCCGCCCCTTCAGCTGATGCAAGATACTGGGCCCATTAAGCGTGTTGGGTCCATTATATGGCAATTATGAGAGGTTTTCCTCATTAAGCGTTTTAAAAATTTGGAGGAAAGAGGTTTAACTGCTCCAATGCGGGGATTGTTGGCTGATGGTGGCTGCGGAACAGCCGTGGATGGGTGCAGACGAGCTGGCCATTGGTGTGCCTGCTGCACACATCCGTGGGCCTGAACTTAAGGGTGAATGCGGCCAGGCCCAGTCTCAGACCTCTTCTCTCGAGCGCAACAACTAGTGCGACAACCTTGAGGTTGCGAGGGGGTGAGGAGCAGTCAAAACAGGGTTATCTAGCACACATCACCAATTGTTAAAAAAACAAAAGTGACAGCGCAATTAAAAATACGATTCATTAGTTATTATTAGCATCAGTTAAAATGTTTTAGCAGCAGCGAATTCCAAGGTAATATTGAGCAGCCTTTCAGTGTAAGTATCAATTATTAGAGAATACAGAGTGCCTTGCACGGAGTGCATGCATTCAGGTTCAATAAGGATTTGGAGTGCCCAGCGATCTCATCCACACCGTGGGCCTAAACTTCAGGGTGTATGCTGTCAGGCCCCACCTCCCACACTCTTGAGCGCAACAACTAGTGCGTCAACCTCGAAGTTGGGGGGAGGGACCAGTCAAGTATCAAAACAGAGGTTAGCTAACACACATCCACAGTTGTGCAAAGATCAAAAGTGATGGTGCAATTAACAATACAATTAATTAGTGATTATTAGCAGCAGTTGGAATATTTTAGCAACAGCAATTTCCAATTGAATTATTAGCAGCCTTTCAGTGTAAGCATCTGTTAGAGAATGCAGTGCGCCTGGCAAGCAGCGCGTGCATTTAGGTTCAAAAAGGATTTGGAGTACCCAGCGGTTGCATCCGCATCTCGGGCCTGACCATAATGGTGGATGAGGCCAGTCCCCACCTCCTGCGCTCCTCTTCAGCATTGCGAGGGTGGGAGGGAGCAGTCAAGTGCCAAAACAGTACTTAGCTAACAAACATCAGTTCAGTTTAAAACTAACTTTTAATAGATCCTTCACACATATTTTGATGTACTAAGGTCAGGGCCACTGGAATATGCTGCAAAGGAGCACCCAATTATGCGGCAGGTTTGACTAAATTTTGCAGCAAAAAAATTAAAATTATGCAGCATAACGTGGTACTTTTTCTTACAGTATTACTTCATTGTTTTGTAATTTTTACACATGATAAAACTGTCTCCTCAAAGATTGTACCTCCTCATTACTATCAGTTTAACAACTAAGTGCAGAAATAAGCAACTGAAAGATGACCAGTTAATACTTGCAAAGGGCCTTCCATTGTGTGCGAACACATGTAGCCACCCTTTGTAATTTTTGATCCGTTTGTGCTACAAACAAATTTGTTTTGTCAAAATCTGCAGATTATGCAGCAGATGATGGCTTATGTGGCATGTCCACAAATCCATAATTATGAGAAAAAAGCCACTGCTACAGAAATGAACAACTCCAATCTCCCTGACTAAGGTGAAACGAATGCACATTTAAATTTTTTTAATTTTGAAAACACAGTACCATATTTTTACATGATCTGTGCTGCTTGATCGATATGCCACATATTTTCAAGGCTTGTTTCGTGTATGGGCTCTTAAGAGCTAGTGTCGACCTCTGGTTCAGTTGTCCCTGTTAGTTTGTTGGCTCGCCCACCTATGCCTTGCACCATAGTCAGGGCCATTGGATTTATGCGGCAGGAGAGGACCAACTTATGTGTTGAAGAGAAAACAGATTAGGCAGCATTATGGGCTATATTTGGTGCTAGTATTACTTTATTATTTTGGCATTTTCATCGATGCCAACATTGTCTGGGCAAACGTTGCACCTCATTAGTTCCAGTTTCACACCTAAATACAAAAATTGGCAACATAAACTTTTAGTAAGTTTTGATCCATTCGAGCTCAAAACAATTTTTGGGGGTTAAAGTTGTTTCAGGATTCTGCTCAGGAAGAGAACTATGCTTGGGACCATAGAATATAGGCAGAAGATCATTCCCTCACTCGGAAGATCCTTCTCTCAGATTGCAGCCAAGACCTGGAATGGGATACCGGCAGACATCAGACACGCCCCCTCCCTGAACACCTTCAGGAAGACCCTCAAGACCTGACTCTTTGGCTAAACAGATCTTCGGACCTCCCTCAGCAGCTTGAGACCCTCATGGGGGAGTAGCGTGCTTACAATTCCCCTGATTGATTGATTGATTGCTAGAGACTGAGTCACCATACCACCTCAGTACAGATAAGCCTGAGTCCGACTAGCTCTAGTGCCTCACTAGCACTCCTAACCTTAACAGAGAAACAAGTGAATTAGCACCCCACAACACAACACTTGTGACCCTCTCAGGGATTGCTGTAACTGGACACCCCCTTTTGCTCTCTCACTCCTACTCGGCCCAAATAAAATAAACAAATGACACGAAGTAAGTTTAAAATATTTAATCAAACTATTGTGCCCTAGAATGCAGTATTCATGGCACAGTTAGAAGACAAATGTATATCAAAAACACTGTTATCATGGCTATTGAACCATATACTGTAAAAAGCCCTGTCATGGTATACGACAGATTAGCCTAAAACCCCCTCCCCCTTCTTCTACTGAAGATAAAGGATTATATATTAAAGATCTCTGAGATTAGTAGCGGCCATCTTACCTTAGCATACACAGATACATACATATACGCTCTACATCTCAACCGCCACAAGGATCTTGTTACAGACCTCTTGTTCCATGGATTTTCTTACTCTCTTGCGCTTACTCAGTTATATGACAAGACATGTGTGCCCATAAGCAGCAGCTGCCTTCTTGTGTTATGTCTAGGTGTTAGAGCCTGACCAGAGAGAATAATAAGGGACATTCCATGTTTGAACGTGTCTAGGGTGTTCAGATTAACTCCCAGGAAAAAAACTGAATGCAAAAAAATATGCAGGTTCCATGTGAAAGTACAGTGTGGGGCAAAGCAAGTATGTTTATATAGTAACGTGTGCAAATGAAAATGCGTCCTACAACCTGCACAATTAGGCTAACATGGGTAGAACTACAATGGGCTATGCAGAATACACATGACAGGATATGATTGGGGGTTAAAATCTGAAGATTATAAAGCAAAAGATGAAATAAACGGTACATGTAGCAAATTCATTGTTATGCGGAAAAGGCCAGGGCTTTGCATAATTCCAGTGGCCCTGATTTTAGTACAAGGGGAGATAGTTCTGTCAATCATAGGTTTTGTACCAGAAGGGGATCCTTCTAATACAAAAAATATACTTTAAGACCTGTCCCACTATATAAAGTTGCTCCACCGTTATGCCTGCTTCGAGGAGACATAATTATTTAGGCTCAAATCCCTGTCTGTCAATGTTAGTAGATAGGGTTGTACCCTAAATGTTATGTTATGTTATGTTATAGTGATTTATATAGCGCGCGATTACCAAGTAGGTGTCCTGGCGCTGTCCACTACTCCCTGATCTCAAGAAACCAAAATTGTTTGTTGAACAACCAGGTCTTCAAAGCTTTCCTAAATTGCAGTAGGTTTTCCATGCGTCTCAGGTGGAGCCGCAATCCGTTCCACAGCTTGGCTGCACCATACGAAAAGCTACGTCCTCCCCAGCGAGCTTTTTTTATGACGGGGACCGTAATCAAACTGGCATCTGAAGAAAGAAGACGCCGGGGCGGGACATACCTTTTGAATCGTTTTATGAGGTAGTCAGAGCCCTCTCCGTTCAAGGCCTTGAAGACCAAACAAAGAGACTTAAACTGGACTCTACTCTTGATTGGAAGCCAGTGAAGGTCTCGGATGGCCTTTGATATGGGAGAAAGTTTAGGGATGCCAGTTAAGAGTCTGGCAGCAGCATTCTGCAATAGCTGCAGTCTCTGCAACAGGTTCTCCTGAATGTTGAGGTATGGACTATTGCAGTAGTCCAATCTAGGTGTTACCAGGGCTACTACCACAGTCTGTCGATATTCCTGGGGAAGCAGGAACAGAATCTTTTTCAACATTCTCAGGATATAGCCGGTTTTAGAGGCTACCGCCTTTACCTGTAATGTCATGGATATTTTGTCGTCTACTACCATCCCGAGATTCTTTACTTTGTTGACCGGAATGGGAAGGGCCCCCAGTTCCTGTGGCCACCATGAACGGGTCCAGAAACTGGGGGTGTTAACAAACAACATGACCTCGGTTTTGTTTGAGTTCAACCTAAGGCAGTTGCTTGCCATCCATTGGGCCACTTCCGACATACAGGACTGAAAGTCCTGGTCCATCCCTATTTCGCGGCCAGGAAGTAAAGACACAACGATTTGCGTGTCATCCGCATAGGAGGTGACACTAAAACCGTGGTTTCCGATAATGGGAGAAAGGGAGGAGACGTAGATATTGAACAGGGTGGGACACAATGAGGACCCGTGCGGGACCCCGCAAGGTAGAGAAAAAGGTTGGGAAGAAAATTTTTCCAATGATACTGTTTGGCTCCGCTCAGAAAGAAAGGAGTTTAGCAGTTCCCATGCCTTTTGCTGAATTCCACCTTTCCTTACCTGGTCCATCAACAAACCGTGATGGACCGTATCGAAAGTGGCTGATAGATCCAAAAGGATCAAGGCCGCTCTGCCTCCCAGGTCCACCGCAGACCTGATCTGTTCAGTAGCCGTAATCAGAGCGGATTCGGTGCTGTGTCCTTCCCGAAATCCGTGCTGGGAGGCATCCAACAGTAAAGTATTCCTCACAAATGCTGTGAGTTGAGGGTTTATTGCCCTCTCTACTAGTTTAGCCGGAAGTGGGAGACGGGAGATAGGCCGGAAATTATTCGGATCAGAGGGATCCAGGCTGGGTTTTTTCAAAGGAGGGCGAATAGAAGCCGTTTTCCAAACTTTTGGAAACATCCCTCCTTCAAACATGCCGTTAAAAATAGGGGTAAGGTGGATGGCTATAGGTAGTGGAGCCAGTTTAATGATCTTCAAAGGGCAAGGGTCCAATGGGGATCCGGATTTGGCTTTAACTAGTAAGTCCAAGGTGTCCTGAAGGGTGAGAGGCCTTGAACTTCTTAAGGATAGTGGATGGTGGAGCCGCATTGGTCTCTGTCTCGTCCTCCTGCTCAATCCTGATAGGGTCACTGAGACTGGTAAAAATTGTATTAACTTTGGTTAAAAAAAATGATGCAATTTTTTCACAAAGCTCTGAACTAGCTGGGACGGGGGCAGGTTTGACTGAGGACCGCTTAGTAATAGTGGAGAAAAGCTCTTTTGTTGAGTTTTTGGCCGCTGATATCTGGGCGGCAAAGTGCTTTTGCTTAGCATCCCGCAACATGCGTTTATATGTGGCCAAGCTTGCCAGATATAGCAGTTTTTCCTCCTCCGTATATCCCTTCCTCCAATTGCGTTCCAACCGCTTATATGTAAATTTTTTCAGTTTTAATTCCCTCGAGTACCAAGGGGCTGAGGGCACCATTCTTTTGAAAACCGCTAATTTGGGTGGAGCGAGGTTAGTACAGGCCTGGGTAAGGCAATTTGTGTAAGACGAGGCAGCCTCATCCATATTACTGGAAATGGGTGTAAGAGAGGTGGTGAGTACCCCAAATAGGGTCTCAGCTTCCACCCTATTCCAAGCTCTGACTTCTTTACATACTGTTTGATACCGCCCATTGGCTATGTGGGGTGTGGGTGTGATGTTAAACCGAACTACCGCATGATCTGACCAAGCCAGAGGTACCAGGGCTAAAAAAGCTAGTTCTGGGGGGTTGGAAAAAACCCCATCGAGGGTGTGTCCCGAATGATGCGATGGGCCCGTTACGTGTTGTAACAGCTCTGCAGTTTCCATAATATTGAGGAGGAGTGCCGTGTCTGGGTCATCTGCCAGCTCAAGGTAAAAGTTAAAATCCCCTAATATGGTATGCGAGTTCCCCAGCAAGGCATCCTCTAAAAGGGTTCCTAATGTGGGAAAGAAAGATGATTTAGTACTCGGGGGTCTATAAATGAGGATACCTTTAAAGGAGAAGTGACTTGTTAGTCTCAAATTAAATGCGAGAGCTTCGGTAACGAAAGGGCTTTAAATGTTCCCTGTAATGAACTATGGTATAAAATAGCCAGGCCACCTCCCCTCTTGTTAGGTCTGTTAAGAACTTCACAGTAAAAACCAGGGGGGTGGCTTTAACTAAGTCTGGACTGGATGCCTCATCCGTCCAGGTTTCTGTGATGAAAGCGAGTTTGATATCTAAATCCAACAATAGTTGAGAACATTCCGTGCCATGTTTCACCGATGATCTGGCGTTTATTAGGATACAGGAAAAGGTGTCCGACCCCCCACTAGCAGATAGTCCATCCTTTGTCATGGTTTTGATGGATTCAGAGCATATCGGTGGACAAGGCGTTAAACAATTGGGGCAGGGGCCAGAGGACCTAGCGTAGCCAAACTCCACCGGTATGCGAGGGCATTTGACCATACTCCCCCTCGAGTTTAGTTCCATCAAAGTGGCTCTTGAGTAATAGAGTCGTTTAGGCTTACCTGAGTGCAACTGGGCAGGGTGAAGTGTGCTGAGCGCGACCTGGGCGCGGACGGCGCAGACGGGCATGCCTTAGGCGTGCCTTCGGCGCGCTAGCGGCGCGCCCGCTGCGCGCATCCGATGCGCGGTCGCGCCAGTGCCCCTAAAATAGGCGTCTTAGAACAACTAGACCGCCAAACAAATCTTGCCTACCCAAAATGGCCGCCGCTAGCCAGAAACGCGATCCACAGGTGATGCCTGTTCGGGTCTGGGCAGCGCCGAGAAAGCAAGGGAAACAAAGGTGAGCGAAGCGACTAAGCGCTGCTTATTTTTATATTAAAATAAAGCTAAAAACCAATGTGCAAAGATATGCGGACAGACAAAAGTGCAAATGCAGAGGAATAAAAGCAGTAAAGCCAGTCGCCTTGAACCGCGATAGCGTTTCTAGCTGCCTGAAAAGAGTGTAACTCTCAGTCATCTACTCCCGGCTCAAGCCTCAGGAGTGCATGGACAGTGCGCGGTCGCGCCAGGGCCCCTAAAATAGGCTTCTTAGAACAACTAGACTGCCAAACAAATCTTGCCTACCCAAAATGGCCGCCGCTAGCCAGAAACGCAATCCACAGGTGATGCGTGTTCGGGTCAGGGCAGCGCCGAGAAAGCACGGAAAATAAAGGTGAGCAAAGCGACTAAGCGCTGCTTATTTTTATATTAAAATAAAGCTAAAAACCAATGTGTAAAGATATGCGGACAGACAAAAGTGCAAATGCATAGGAATAAAAGCAATTTGATAAAAGCAGTAAAGCCAGTCGCCTTGAACCGCGATAGCGTTTCTAGCTGCCTGAAAAGAGTGTAACTCTCAGTCATCTACTCCCGGCTCAAGCCTCAGGAGTGCATGGACAGTGCGCGGTCGCGCCAGTGCCCCTAAAATAGGCGTCTTAGAGCAACTAGACCGCCAAACAAATCTTGCCTACCCAAAATGGCCGCCGCTAGCCAGAAACGCGATCCACAGGTGATGCCTGTTCGGGTCTGGGCAGCGCCGAGAAAGCAAGGGAAACAAAGGTGAGCGAAG
Source organism: Triturus cristatus (assembly GCF_964204655.1). NCBI lineage: Eukaryota > Metazoa > Chordata > Amphibia > Caudata > Salamandridae > Triturus > Triturus cristatus. Next base: position 1,195,541,679 of record NC_140582.1, on the reverse strand, counting down.
CGACTAAGTGCTGCTTATTTTTATATTAAAATAAAGCTAAAAACCAATGTGCAAAGATATGCGGACAGACAAAAGTGCAAATGCATAGGAATAAAAGCAATTTGATAAAAGCAGTATAGCCAGTCGCCTTGAACCGCGATAGCGTTTCTAGCTGCCTGAAAAGAGTGTAAATCCCATGGGTGGTTACCCTGTATCACCCATGGTACGCTCCCTTGATGGAAAGAGGTGCAAAGTAGGCCATACTGCTACTTTGCATTAATATGGGCAACTTTCCGCACAAATCAGGATTTGCGTTGAAAAGTCAATCCCACCAAAACACTGTGTGCTGGTTTTGCATCACCTTTATGATGCAAACTCAGTGCAAAGTGATAATAAATCTGGACCAGAATCTCTAAACAGGTACTTGTCAATATTATTAGGATGCTTTGTGTTCCTACTGCTAGCAAATCCAAGGCTACTAAATTACCAAAGCAGAGCAAATGTTGCTGTACTGTGTAAAATCACAAGGCAATGAAGATGTCTAAGAGAAAGGGCCCTTGAGCATGTGAGAAAAAAGGTTTGTGCATGGAATTGAGCTGGAAAAATTTCTGTAGTCATGTTCCGGATTTTAAAGAAGGTCTAAATTTGCTGGAACAGCTATTATTTAGTTAAGGTTCTTGTAGAGTGCTAAACCAGAAAATGTATATACACCAACAATTTCAGGGGTGGCTAGAAATGCAGTTGTACCAATTCACTTAACTGCACATTAGTGTTTTCCTAAAAACAATGGGTCAATTTCAAAATATTTTTGCGGCATCTCATAATTGTCTGCAGCTATGTTCACAGAAGCATGTTTGATTCATGTCTTTGAAATTCATGTGCCTCACCCAAAATCTCCCATATAGAACATATTAAGTCCAACATCCTTTTCAACCATGCAGTCCAGAGGGATACCCAGAATCACAACCCAAATCAGAATACACCACTGCATTGTCCAGAGTATTAAACACTATATAAATACAAGAGGACCAAACAACCACATCACGATTTCTACTCTATAGCCATCATAAATGGTGAGGTGTGGATGCAGGCTTCTTAGTGGTGGCATTATGTAGGCACTTGGGCTGGACAAGACCTACTGCCCCATTACCTTGTAAGGATTCTAGTGGAGGTTAGACAAGTGGGGCAGAGAAGATAGTGAGAGCCACCGTGTTCTGTGATGCTAACATGTGAATTTAGTCCAGGGCATGATTATTTTTGCTGCAGCCAGTGCAAAGGCACCTTGGCCCAGACATGAGAGAGGCCGAGTCTTCTCCACACTGGCTGCAGTTTATATATTATGAGACACTCAAAGGTGATGGGAGACATGCTTGCAATAATTCTAACAACTAGAAATCATTCTGGGTAGCATTCCAACCCATTGATTTTTTGCTTAACATGCCAACTCGGTTTGGACCCAGCCATATGTGAATCAGCCTTGACCCTGCTTCAGTAGGAGCAGTGTAGCCTGAACTGCCAGGCCAGGTTCTCCCTGAATCATCAGAACACAAGCAACCAAAGACTGGTTTTGCCTTGATTTTATTAAGAATTTCTTTAAGTGTCTCCCTGGGTTTAGCTCTTTGTGTCTCTTCGTCTGAGAGGGGCTGGGGAAGGGTCATTCAAACAGAGTGAAAAAGGGCCTAGGAAGGCACTGGTAAAACTCAGAACAGAGGATACAGCAGATCAGAGTCCAAGCCTTCATTCAATGGGTTGTGCAGGAGCTTGTCATAAGGTAGAAAAGAGGGCAAGGAGACAGGGATGAAGATGATGCATGAGGCGAAAAGGCAGAAGAAATTAAGAATAACAAAAGCGTGACATTATACAGAGGTGCAGAGAATGAGGTTGGAGGAGGAGGTCAACTGTGGATGTGATATATTAAGGAGGGGAAAAATGGAAGGGTTAGATGGGGATATGAAGTAGAGTGAATAAAGGTAGAGGAGAGACAGCATTAGGAAGGGAACAAGGAGATAGTAAAGACACAATGGAAAGAATGATGAGAGAGTAGAGAAAAGGAGAAATGATAAGTATGAGGGCTAGAAAAAAAGAAAAGGCTTTGGATAGGAAAGGAGAAAAATAATAGAAAGATGGAGAGGAAACAAGATTTGGGAGTGTGACAGAGAGGAGGGATTTGAGAGTCCAGGATGAGCTGTGAAGTGAGAGGAGAAAGGAACACATGAATAAGTAAGAAATGGAGAGGAAAAGAAAGAAAGGAGAGTTAAATGTATAAAGGGAAAGAAAAAGGGAGGGAACAAAATAAGGAATAAAGGATAATAAAACAACCAAAAGGGAATAGGTAGACCAAGATGTGAGAAACAAGGAGGTGGGAAACAAGAAGAGTAATGAGGTGGGTGAAAGCGAAGCATATTCCAGTTATAGGATTTCATAGAGTAAGGTTGGAATAAGAGAGAACATGGAGATTAGAGGGAGTATGTAGGAGAGAGAAGAGGAGGGTGTTGATTGAAAAGAGGGGACAGGATAATGATGAAGTGGAGCAGAGCAGAAAGAGAGAAAGAAAAGTGGGGAGATTATAGAGGAGCAAAGAGAGAAGAAAAAACAAAAAAGGCAGGAAGGAGATAAAGGCACGCAAGAGGGATTGAGTAGTAGTGGATAGAGATAAGAACAGGTGCAAGGAGGCGATAAGAGCAGCATGGAGATATCAAATAGAGAGGAATTGTAGGTAGAACGATTCTGGCACAAGAAGCAGTGGCACCCATGAACATGGATGCGAGTAGCCCACTGTGCCCCTTTAATGTGTGTATTTTAATACCAACCCAGTGGTGAGGGAGGCATTATTTTCTGGTTTGCATTAGAGCCCATGGCACCCTTACCAAGCAACTGATTTTGGTAGCTTGCACACCACACATTCTTGCATATGAAGTTGTTGCTTGACTTCAGCGCATGCAGGCTTGGCTGCAGTGCAGGGAGCACCGTTATTGCCGCACACAGAGGAAACAAATTAGAGGGAACATTGACTACAACCGACAAATATTTAAATGCCTTTATTCCTACCACCCACCGTTGTCACACCTTGCTGTAGCTCTATAACCCTGGATCAAATAAAAACATACATAGTATCCTTCAACTCAACCTCTCTGTTCTCAACATTAACTGCCACTCAGCTAAATAAATAGAAGAAAAACAAGTGCCTCATGTTCTGCCTCCCGCTCTCACCACTGTCTGAGCAGTTCCTTACCCCCCGCTCTCGCACTGGGAGTGAAGGCGCAGCGCCATGTTGAAATGGGGTTGATGTTCTGTTACAGCCCATGTCAGTCCTCACACAGGAGACCGCTGGGGGTGCAAGAGCACTACCAGCACTCCCCCACCTCTCAAGACCCTCAAGAGGAGGTGGAGCACCTTTCATCAGAGCATGGACTTCACAGACCAGTAATTTACTGCTCTGAAATAAGAACAGTGATACATTAAACACGCGTTACCATTCTGGCATCTTAACCTGTTTTTCCAAACCTAAGATTGCAATTCCCAATGAGTAAAAAAGCAAAAAAGGTACACCAAGCCAGTAAGATTAATAATGGCCTCAGAAAATATATGCTTCATACATAGATTGATAGCATAGAAAGTGCGTGCATTAGTTTCCACAAACTGTATATGCATCAGTGTCTCCCGATAGCACACAAAATATATGATGTGGAGATGCATAAGTTGCCCAAGGCATAATATGTATTAATATGCAATTTGCAATGTGCACAGATACCCCAAAGGGTTTCCCAGTGCAGACTAGCGTACAGGTCCAATGCAGTAAGCTAAAATAGAAAGATTTTCAGACCCTTGCGAAAGCTCAAGACTGAATTACAATTCCTTATAGCTGAAGGAAGTAGTTTAGAGCCAAGATATGCAAAAGAACGGCCTTTCATGGAGGTTAAACCAAACCTTGGTACCAAGAAGATCTTAGGGTGCTATTTGGCTAGAAAGGAACCACCAGTTCCTGAATGTAACCAGGACCTAAACCCTGTTTGGCTTTAAACGTAAAGCACAGTGCTTTAAGTACAATACGCTTTAAGATCCTCAACCAATGTAATTCCCGTTGCAAATGGGAAACTGAGGCAGATTTCGGTAAACAAAAAAGCAGCCCAGCAGCTGCATTTTGTACAATCTGACTGTGCTGAACCAGGGCCTTATCAGCACCTAGGTACAGCACTTTACCCTAATCCAGAATAGATATGATTAAGGCCTGAATGGCCATTCTTTGCACCGCTAAAGGGATCAGCCAAAGAATCTTTGTCAGCGATCTGAAGGAGACCGGGTGGGCAGGGTCCCAAGGGACCCCTGTCAGTGTCTAGAACCCCACGCAGAGGCGTTCTTACCCACAATCATGACCTCTGTCTTGTCACCATTAAGCTTGTGTGAGTTCTTGCTTATCGTCAAAATTTTACTCAAGCGCATTCTCAGAATCAGAAGAGTCATGATTCTGTCCCTTTGATAAAGAGAAAATAATCTGAGTATTGTCGGCATATGAAATAAAGGGTAAGTTTGCAACACTCAACTAGGTCTGCCAATGAACGGACATAGATGTTAAATAGAAGGGGCTCAAAGCAGAGCCCTGTGGAACTCCTGAGGTCAGGGCTTGTGGCTTAGTGCACACATTGGTACAAAACCTAAAACAGATAGTCTTTTAAGAAGGAAGCAAGCCATCCCAGTGCTGAATCATCCAGACCCAATGCTACCAATCTAGCTAACAGGATTGCATGGGACACCGTATCAAGAGCCACACTCACATCCAATAGAATGACTGCAGTGGTGCTGCCATCATCAAGATGTTTTCTAAGATGTTCAGTGATGCCCAAAGGGGTGAACTTTGTTCTAAGTTCAGTTCTGAAGCCAGACTGTGAGGAATTCTAAAAGGTTTTGGGCCTCAACAAATGCGGTAAGCTGGGCATTCACATGTTCCGCCCAAACTTTGACCACCACTGGTAGCAAAAAATGGGCCTAAAATTAGAAAAATTGGAGGAATCCAATTGAGCTTTTTCCAGAGCATGCTGCTATCTCTGAGGCTCAGACCCATCTCTCAATTAAAAATTGAGACGCTCCAGTACCTTAGTTAAAGGGTCGTGTCCAGTGACTTGAGTTTGTCAGGAAGTAGAGGGTCAAGAGTGGAGCCTGATTTAATAGATTGCAGAGTCTCCAACAGAGATGTCAAATCCAGGAGATACCATTTTCATAATTTAGTAGCATCAATGGCCACAGACCAAAATAATGGATCAATGACCACAGACAATGTACACATCCATGAACTCAGACAATGAGAAATATCCATGGTCTCTAAAAACAAGAATACATCTTTGAACCAGTCAATATCATGCATTAATTGCTTCAGATATTATTTGCATTAGTGGTCCTCAGAAGAATATTAATTAATTGGCTTAGACAATATCTACCTTGGTAGTCCCAGGCATTATGTTTCATGGCATATAATATTGGAGTTTCCTGACAGCATAATCATCAATTACTGCAGGCTGTAACAACCTAAATGGCTGGAGGCGGTACATATATCAGTGGCCCTTGAAAATGTAAACAGCAATGGTCCCAGGCAGTGTTGAGCATCAATGACCACAGGCCTTAATCTGAATCAATGGCACAAGACAGTATGTGCTTTAAAATCCCCCAAAAATATGACCCCGAAGTTTAAAAAGTATTAAAATCTGCTTGATGTAACAGGTAGCAATGGCCCCTGACAGCCACAAATATTAATGGCAGCAGACAGTAATGAAGCTCAAGGCTAACAACCCTGATAGGCCGGTGGCTTCAGGTGTTGCATGTAGCACTGCTGGCTCACTAGTCACCACAACCATCGATCTGGAATAGTGCCTGCCGCAGCTGGAACAACACCAATACTCATGGAATGCATGCTGGTGGTGGGTTGGATGACGGTACAAAGCAAGCCACAACAACTCATGCCTGACCCACGCGATCTCAACCACGACGCGTCTTTACCACGCATGCCTTTACCGCACATGCCTTAACAACACAATTTTGTGGTAAAGACATGATTGGTAAAGGGACATGTGTGGTAAAGATCACACCCCTGCCCACTTCCATGAAAACTGTCCATTTTCTCCCGCCCAGCCGTGAGCCCTATAAGTTGACCCCAGTGCCCTAAAGACAATCCTAACCCCAGGCCACCCTCCCTGAGCACTAAAAACTCTTCCCTAAACCTGTAAACTACCCTGACCCAGCCCCCCCTGCCCTCAGGCATAAAACTGTCCCCAGCCCTGAAAAGTATCCCTTCTCCCTCCCTGCCCTGAGCCCTAAAGACTGACCCCATGCCCTAAAAACTACCCCAACCACAGCCCCCTGAACTGAGCCCTAAAAATGGACCCATACCCTTGAAAACTACCCGATCCCCCCTGCCCTCATTCCTAAAACCCAGTCCCATTCTCTATAAACAAGCTTGACCCCCGAGCCCTAAAAACTACCCCCCCCACGCCCTCAAAACTCTGCCCCAGCCCCACTTACCTGCCCGCATCCTCTCCTGAGCCTTCCTCTTCCTGCCCGTCCATTCCAGCATCTAGACCGTGCACAGTCTTAGCTAGGCATATGCCTGCTTAAGGCATAAGAGTGTTAAGGCAAGCGCTGTTGGGCTTGCGGGGAAACCACACGCGTGGCTCAGGCCGCCTTGTTAAAGCCGTTTCCTCTGGTGATGTACCACCACTCCCTGGGGAGGCCGTGGCCCATGCTGGCTCACTGCTACATCCACAGCAGCCTTAGAGCCGGTGCAAATAATGGGAATTTCAATGGAAATTCTGGAGAGGTTACACCTCTGATGGATAGAGCACAGAAAATGTATTAGGCATTTTATTTAGCACTAACCCTTTGCAGATTTATATTCTAATAATGTATGTGAGCTCTCAATGAGAACTCTATATGTCAGGGATGGGCAACATGTAACTGATACAGCAATCAATAACTGAGGCGGCTAAAAGACTTTTCCTGTCATTGGGCCCCATATACGAGAAGAATAAAAATATATGACTAGAAACATATCTAACTTATGTTTATTTTCTAGTCATACATTTCTAGTAGTACACCTGGAAAGCTGCACCAACCACAGGTTTCCAAGTGTACCGCTGTGAATGTAATGTGACCCATCTTGCATGGCCCTATTCCTTGTATACAGAACTCTAGAAATAGGGCCTCCTGTCAAATGCACTTTCTTCTCTATGGTGAAAACTTTTTTCCCAGACAGAACACTCTTCCGCTGCACCAGCAGCGAATTTGGGTTCATCCAGTCCCTGCCATTGTGGAAGGGAGTTACTCCAGCTCTTGGCCATAGTAAGTTTCCTGACAGAATTTGGAATGAAATTAGAATTCCAACAAATGTACACGTGTGTGGCCATTCACACACTGCCAAGGCATGCCATGCCTTGCACCAGGAAAAGTCAAGTGGGGCGCAGGGGTTTTGTTGGGGGCACAACCAGATTACGCAACTCTCTTCCTCGTGAAATGGAAAAGATGAGCACTTTGCTCGCTTTCAGGGAAGCACTTAAAACGTGGCTATTTACTCAATAATCTCATTCATTTTCTTTGTGCAGCTCACTTCTCTGAGACCAGTGCCCAAACGCGCGTGGGCATTCGCATTCTTTTTTCATTTCATTTCTTGAGTGGAGTCTACTGGTGCAGAATTCCGAGCAGTAGTCGCAGGGCAACAGCGCTGCAGGTTCCATTATGTGTTGATGGTATAAGCTTGGGGGACAAGTAAAGGTGTTTCTAGCCACACCTTTACTTCCAAAATAGCCTGCATAGGGTTTTTTGGGGGGGAAAACAAGTTCATCTTTTATCTTTTCAGTTCTTTGCATATGTATTTAACATTGTGTATAAAGTTAAAGTGGACAAATTAATACTATAATCTGTTAAATAATGAACATGTTTGTGAGAAAAATGCCAAATGGGTGGTAATAAAAACATAAAATCACTCCTTTAGTAGAAAGGCAATAGGAACCCTGTTACCTGTCAATTAAGCAAGTGGTGACACCTGTGAAGATATTTATTATGTTAAGTATAACCTGGTTCCAGTTATATTTGCATTTGTAAAAGGAACACCCTTATATGCATAATTATTATTTGTTGAAAAATGGATATGTATCTGGCAGACCATTTGGTAGAATTGAGACTTCTGGCCTCAATCTGAATGCACTGAGGCACTGCTTGATATCTCTACCCCCCCCCCCCCCCCCCCCGAATTACTATAATTACTATACCGGCTTGGTGGGTGTTATTTTGAGTGGGACCTTGAAGTCCCCTTTAATATGATCAAAATTCTGCGAAATAGAAAGTGGCCATAAACATACCTGTAAACACGGACCCATTTGCAGATTTGCAGATCTGCACCAAGGAGGGTGGATGGAAAACTACTGCTGAAACAGACAGGAGGGTGAGCTCCTTCCGTGGTGGAAAATGAAAGCAAACACCCCCTTATTTTAACAGTGATGTAGAGAACTAAGTGCAGGTCCAAATGCATATTTTCTCTATCGTTACTTTGTGCAGATTGTCTTCATATTAAGCTTTTCACACGAGCAAGTTGGACTAAGGTCAAATATTCAAAGCTAACTACATATTTGGAAGTTTTCAGTGAGTACTCAGTAGGATTTTTTCATTTAAAAAAGCCATATATTTACACACAAATATAAGAGGACCTATTTGAGCAGAAATATGGCTTACTTAAAAGTCATATTGACTCACCCCTATCCCACCTCGTAGTCTTTTTAGGTCTAGCATTAGAAATTATTTGACTAAATATAGGGCTTTTCAGTCTGCCACCTTCATCTATTGGTCTGTTCTGTCATTCACATGTTTCTTCAGCCCACTATGGCATAGCAGGAAGGGGTCAGCCCGCTTCAGCCATGTGTTACCTTCATTGTGAGTGGTGGCATTGTGCTGTTTCACAAAGTGCATGTCTGCAGCCCACATCAAGTAGTGCTTTCAATGCCAGGGGCTGATGTGGCAAAGTGTGCTTTATGAGTCCAGAAAAACATATTTTTAGTGAGGACATCTGCTTCCCAAAAATGAAATGTTCACAAATACCATAAAGAACAAGGATGTGGCCTAAGGGCTAGAAGCTGGGGAAGCAGGTTCACGTTTCGCCAACTACGCTCAACATCCTGTGATTCTGGGCAAATCACTGAATCTCCCCGTGCCTAACAAAATGAATGTGTCCGTCTGTAACACAAATGGTGCTCCTGTAAAGCATTCAGATACCTCAGATAAACTCCCAAATAAAATAATAAATAAGCACTGGCAAAGCCAATAGGTTTGCAGCCAACACTAGACCTATTGGTTTTGACAATGCTTCTTTAAAGTTGAGGGATTGTTTGTTGACTGGATGATACGTTTTCTAGCTTCTTCTAGTACACGACACAAAATTTAGCTTTCTAGATCTCCTTGCATTTTAAGGACTTTGTCAATGTACCAACCAAAGACAACAACGTCAGTGTGTCTGCAACCACCCCACAACACCCTGAGCAATATTTTAGTGTTTTAGGTTATGATCAAGTCTATGAGACATCAGAGGGAGAGTTAGCGAATCCAAACTGTCTTTTGTTACGGAAAGGTGCACTCATGAACATTAGGAAAAAATAGATATATTTTAAAGATTGATATAAATTAAAATCCTTTCCTCATGCGCACAATATGAACTATAACTACAGTGAAGGTAAAGAGAATGTTAGCTGCAACATTTGCCAAAAGCGTGAACATCAAAGAACACTCCAGCATGCTGGCTGTAGACCTTTGTAGTCTTCCCACCCTCACTCTTCTATTTACTAGGCTAAACTTAGCAATACAAGATGGCCCAATCCGAGTATGAGAGATGCTTCACACCAGTTTGAACAATAAGGCTTTATGTTTGGTAAAATAGCAGAGTTTCCTCATGTTGTCTCTGCTGGGTTTGTTGTCTGTTTGGAATAGCTCGACAGATATTCCGAGCACAAGGCCCAGAGCTAGGACATTGTCTCTACAAGAGAACACAGTCCTGTCCCCAGTGCATGAAGGAAGAATGGAATGCTTAGCAGAGCTTCGGGGAGTCTTGCTTGAGGCTCAGGATGGAATCTGGTCCCATGCTCATCTGGCTCTGTGTCTGTGACCTTAATGAAGTTTCCCTCTTAACCAAGTGGTCAGCTGGCAGCCCTTATAGACTCAGGGGCTCAATTACCAGCCCGTGCGTCACCGGAATATCACTTTTTGTGCATGGGGTGTATCCATATCTACAAGCCCACGTAAATCCACCCTATGTAAATTTTCATGGCCTTGTAGATATGGAATGAGGCAACGCGGTGTTGCCTCACACTACGATGGGAAGGCTTGCCATTGGCGTTACAGTGGGTGTACCTACATAACACCCATGGCATTTGACACATTCTCAGATTTACAACAAGTTGTATACCTGGGAATGCCTCAAAACCTTACGCCTCCCCTGGGGAGGTGTAGGGAAGGCACAATGAGGAGAAATAACATTATTTCTTCTGGTTTCCTCCTCTTTCTATGTGCGCTGCATTTAGCTGTACACATAGAAAGAGGAAATCACCACCATTGATTTTTTTTTGTGCAGGATGGTGTCCCTTCTTACACATAAACAATCATCCCTGCAGCGCAGACACCCTTGCACCATGGGTTTACTGAAATGTTCACTTCATTTAGCATCCGCAGCAGGATGAAGGCAATATCTTCTCCCCAGGAAGTCTATGCGCGAGCTGAAGATGCTCTCCGACTGCGATCTTGCTAAGATTTTCATTTATTTAATGGCTTCACAAAATGACCTTCTCAAATGGCACTTTATTAATATTAATTTGAAAACAGAGAATTATGGGGCATATTATCAAGCCAGGCGATAAAATCATCGCCGCTTTAGCGGCAGAAAACTGCCTCTAAAACGGCGATAATGGGCTTGATAATATGCTCTATGGAATTCCAATTGAAGCCCATGTTAAATGTGAAGGACGTCAAACCTGAGCTTCAATTGGAATTCCATAGAGCATATTATCAAGCCCATTATCGCCGTTTTAGCGGCAGTTTTCGGTCACTAAAGCGGCGATAATTTTATCGTCTGGCTTGATAATATGCCCCCACAGTCGCTGTGCACAATAGCCTTCACAGAACAGTAGCCTTTCTCCTTGAAGTGATGCGCAGAGAGCTGTGTGGGTTGCGAAGAAGTTCATTGTGTGTGGTTCAACTTTGCTGTGGCTGTTAGGATAGGATAGGATAGGATAGGATAACCATTTGTATAGCGCAACGAATGCCGAAGCGTCTTGGCGCTGTTCACCCATAGATGCGACTTTTTCACTGTGTATATGTCTGACATTTCTGTTTCCGGTGTGCATGTGTCTGACATTTGCAGAGCCTCGGGTGTAACACTTACACATCCATAATAAAGGCACAGGGCAATCACCCCCTTGCAGTACCATGCAATTATGAGTTTATACCCCCAGAATGGGGAATAACTGCGCAGAGCAGGTTTTATTGGGTGACATTCTACAGTGTTTGCTGTTCTATGCCAAAGTTAACATTTAGGGAGCTGTTGGGGGGAAGGTGCATGGATGGGGAAAGTAGGAGAAGATAGGAGAGAACATTGATTGCAGGGGAACCACTAGATGTTCCCCTAGTACTTTGGGAGGAGATTGGGCAGGGGCCCATGAATGGACCAGACTTCACTGCAGCCCATTCCCATGGTCTCTTCACATGCATATTTTCCACTTGGTAAAATGGTGTTTGTTTTCCCCTCACCCGGTAAATCCAGGTGTGGCAACAGTGTCCCACTCATGACTGAGTGGAATTCCACAGCGGAATTACTCCCCAATCACCTTGTGTTTTGGGGCTTTTGAGTGCTGTAGGCAAGATAACGGGTTCCCCTGCTGAATGTGATGTGGGGCCCTGAGTCTCTTATATGTTACAGGGATGGGGTTGGGGTAATTCTGTGGGCTATAGGTGCTTCTGTTACCCCCCTGAGGCATTTGAGTGACAGTTTATCATGAGCACCTTAAAAAGTGGCGCAATTCATAAATTTCTAGTCCTGCTTTACTCTTTGAAATTGTGAACAAGAGGTTCTTCAATGGTATCATCAATAGTAAAACTCAAAGTATGAGAATTCATAGGAAACTCTGGATTGATGGAGTGATCACACCTAGCATGGACTGACCGAGACAAATGAGAAGGCTTATGCCACTTTCTTCATTGTATTGGGCACCTTGAGATAGCTTGGTGCAATAGGAACTTATGATCTTGTCAGAGGAGACAAAAACTCCCACCCCTCCCACTGCATTGTGAGACCTTGAAATGGGGGTGCAAAGAGTCATACAGAGGTGTCAGAAAATCACTTCCATCTGAAGGCGATACTGCAGCATTACTCATTGAACCTCTCAATATTTGCCCACAACAGTAATGTTATCTTATAATACATTGGAGCTTTGTATAGTCCATTATTGCATAAATGATGTTAATAAAAATGATCATCATAATTTTAGCAGTGAAAATTAAATAGTGGTAAAAGCTACATAAACCCCAAATATTGCCATTCCCACATCCTGGCAGTGTTTCTCCCCAGCAACTAGCCACTCCGCGTCCCCACTCCAGTTGCTAGAATCTTATATAACTTTTCATGTAATACGGTTTATAGAGCAAGGGGGGCCTCCTCGAGCTAGAATCATTTTTCTATTTATGAAAGCACACAGTAGCTGCCTGTTGGTCTTGGTCCTCCCTGCAGTCACTCCAAACATTTTAACTCCTCCCCTCTTGTTTTCTGAATTTAGATTTTGTTGGCGTTAGGAATCTATGCACTTTACTACTGCTAAAGTGTACTAAAGTGCTTGTGCTCACCTCCTTTAAAACATGGCAAAATTGGCTTACACCCAATTGCCACGGTTCATTTACTTGTAAGTCCCTAGTAAAGTTTTAATACATGTACCCAGGGTCTGTAAGTTAAATGCTGCTAGTAGGCCTGCGGAACATATTGTGCAACCCACATAAGTAGGTCTTTAAAACATGTCTCAGGTCTGCCATTGCAGCCTATGTGCAGATTTTATCTGCCACTTCAACCAGGCAAAATAAAGCTTTTGCCAAGCCTAAACCTTCATTTTTAATAAAGATAAGTCAACTCTAAGGTAGGACCTAAACAGCCAATAGGGTGGGATGCATTGCAGGTAGGCCATGTGTTGTTAAGTTTTCCATGTCCTGGTAGTGAAAAACTCACACATCCGTGTTCAATACTGTGAGACCTACGTCTCCTATAAGATGATATTGGGTTACCTTATTAAATTGAATAAGCACTAACCTTTGGTTGGGAACACGTAGAAATGTCATAATCTTAAAAGAATTGTAACTTAAAATTCCTTTTAATTGGAAACTCAGATATTAAGGCACAATTCTGAAAATGCTACTTTAAGAACATTGTCATTTTCTTATCCTAACCAATTGGTGCCTGTGTCCTGGGTCACATGACTGTGAATAGTTGGGAGTTGGCCTTTGTGAATTACTCCCAGACAGTGAGACAAAGGAGGAATAGCTGTTGGCAGCATGGCCCATTCTGCTAGGAAGGGTACGGCAGAGCTGTTCCCTGTCTCACTTTTATTTCAAGGAGCCGTCTCCAGCCGACACACAATGGTATTTGACACTAGCCTTTTGTCACCCTAGACTACTTGGAGCCCGGGCAGGGGAAGAAAGGGAAATCAGATGAGGAGATAGGCAAAATTGTCTCCACTTCGTAGGATGACATCCTCATACCAACTCTTCAGTACACTCCTGGACCTGTGGAGCATCCCCCAGAAGGACTGCCTTGTACTTCAGAGAACTTCCCTGCTTCTTGAGGCCTGCCTTGCTGCTTAATTGGAGGGCTACCAGAGTGCCTCCAAGGGCTTCTTGTCTGGCTTTTTGTGTGAGCTACAGGGACATAACAACCCTGCACCTGGCCTCTGCTTGGAGTGAGTCCTGACCGCAAAGTGGTGCGTAACCAGTCCTTGGATGTTGTACTAAAAGTAGTTCTCCAGCCAAATCCTTAACTTGGGACTTAGAGAATTTGCCATAAAAAAATGGCGTAAGAAGCAATAGGAGGCTCGGTCCTACCTGCTCGTTGATCTGTGGGAGGTGCATCACTGGTTGGCCTGACTTGGCTGCAGCTCCCACAATGTTTTTCCCTGCAGCAGCAAATCCTGTTCACCGGTTCCTTTAGGGAAGGGGTATCTGGCTTCGTGGACAGCTCATTCGCAACAGCCTGCAGCCTTGTCCCACTGGAGATTTTCGACTTCCAAAAAAGTGGCAAAGCCTAAATGCACAAAACTTCTACATGTCTTCATCCTGTATCTCCCCAATGATGATGCTCCTCCGCAGACCCCGCTGGCTGCCTTGCCCTGCTGAACTATATCTTCTTAGGTACTTTTCTTCAAAGTCTGAAGGTAAGCTGAGACCTGGCCTAATCCACCTTCTGCATCCAGACCAGGCTCCATCACAGTCGGCATAACTTTTGTCTTCGCCTCAGTCTCACGCGAATAAATGCCAATGGCTGGTGCTTGGATCTTTAGGCACTATTTTTCACTAAACATATTCATATCTCTGGTTCTACAGAATGGATTGAATTAGTTTTGATGTCATTTTATTTATTAAATCTGACTTATTTCTCTAAGTTGGTGGGGGATTTTTCTTGTGTTGTGTTTTCATGTTATTACTGTTTGTTTGCTTCATAAATACTTAACACGGTGCCTCTAAGTTAAGTCTTTCTGCTTTTGTGCCAAGCTACCAGTAGGTTAAGCACAGGTAACTTAGTGACTTTTGTGGTTTATCCTGACAAGAATTGTGTTTGTTGCTTGAGAAGGAATAAATCCCCCCTCAATTAGTAACCCAATGTCTCACACTACTCTATGATATCTGTTACTTCTGTAGGAAAGTGAAATATTATTCAGTGATGTTGGTTAGGCTTCACTATGTAATACTCTCACAATGCCCCAAAATAGGTCCTTTGGATTCACACTAATAAATCCCTAGGTCAGTCCTGGTAGTGTGGCACAGAACAGACAGGACTGTAAGTAATTGACACAAATTGAAAAAAATCTAATACCAATTTATAAAAATAAAGCAGATTTTATGTACATTTAGACACCAGAATGAAGACAATCTGATGATTATAACTGGAGTTTTGGATTTTAGGAGGAAAAATGAATCACTGTAATTCAATGCTGCAGAACTTTAACATTGCTGTCAATGGTGAAAAGGGCTGCCGACAATCGGTCACTTGCAGGTCGAGTTGTGTGGAACCCACTAGGGGTTAAGGTGATGTACGTCAAGGGATTAGCCCATGACAATAAGTTACATTTTACCTAGTTCGTAGGGCCCGAGAGCAGAGTTGCTCTGGCTATCCCTGATGCTGAAGCAGGAGCCGCAGGAAGACTGGTTTTATGGCTTGGACGGTGCTGGTGAGGAAGCAGATGCAAAAAGTCGCCAAGGGGGCCACTGAGGAGGTCGGTTGAAAGTGCTGCGGAATAACCTCATGTTGCAGTTTCAAGTGAAGGTAGTGGTAGCAAGACTGGCCACGAACAAGCCTTGGCAGCGGTAAGGTCAGCATTAGGTTTTTTGACGTATGGAGGTCTGGGGTAAAACAGTAGCCGCCTGAAACTTCCTGGGGTTAAAACTATGTTTCTGCACTGGATCCTCTACTTTTGGGTGATTCCCTTGGAGGGCCTGATGGCCAGCAATTCTTTTCTTCTGGGAGCGTGTTTTTATCTGTGGACTGTGGGGGACTAGTCTGGAGTAGCCTTTGGCTCTCAAAGGGGGCCCTCAGTCTAGGGGAACCAGTTTTTAGTCTGGGACAATTCACAGTCGTGCTGGCACAGGGTGGTTGCCACTGGTGCAGAGTATAGCTCCTTTGCGTTTGTGCTGGTCCTGTAGTCACAGTCTTGGGTCTCCGCTTTGTCTTCTGTTGCGATTTGAATCAGAACTGAGGTTCTGGTGTCAGGGTGGCCCCTTAAATCCTAGATTTAGGGGTATTAGGGGTGTAGGCCCAAGTTGCCAATGGGCTAATAGCCACAGCGGCTAATCCGCCCCTAAGGTGACCACATTCAGGGATGTGCGTCACCTTAGCTACCCAGAACCCTCTATTCTTCCACTTTTAAAAATGTCAGAAGCCTTCTCTGGCTGTACAGAAGAGATAGTCCACCCTAAGGGTGTGACTAGCCTTCTGGGGGAGTGCACCTCCTGACTAAATAATTTTAGCACATGCCTGGGTGCAAATATGCCGTGGGAGCAGGAGGATGGCTGTTTCTTCCTTTGGGAGTCAGCCTGTATGCTTTGAATCTTACTGCCTTGATGTGCCACTTCACTAGCCATCTTGTAAGGGAGGGAGGTGTAACCTCCCTCCCGGCCAGGCATTTGTTTTTGACTCCTGAAGGTGTTCAAACCTCCAGGCATGGGGTGATATTCCTATCTTGGTGGCTTCAGCTGAGGGCTGTCAGCCAGGGACCAAGAAAGGCTGGGGCAACTAGGTGGGTAACCTCTAAGTTAGCCACCTGGGGGGTGCCACATCAGCTCTGACATGGAAATCACGTCAGGGGTGAGGAGGCAAGTTGTTAAATACCAAGCATGACATATTTCAGTGGAACCATATTGGAGCTGGCAACCCCAGGGTGCACGGGTGCCTGCCATGGTATCCTATGCCGGCTGATCACTTACAGTAGCCCTTAACGGAAAGAGGCTACTATAGGGACATCTAAGCTCGCACATATAGACCTAGACCAACACCTTCAATATATTGCCCCTCCTGGGCTCAGGGGGCCCATTTTAGGGGTGACTAGCATATATTAAAAAATAGTGGTTTGACCTTGCCACACATGGTAAGGGCAAAAATCAAGCTTGAGCAGTTTTCACTGCTCATGCAGTCTGTAATTGCAGCTCTGCTTTCATCTATTTAACCGGGTCACTCAGGCTCATAAAAACAGTGTTGCGGGCCCTGGTGACCCCTTTAGCTAACATGCCCTGGGTACCCCTGCTACTATTTACCAGGGAGTTATAAGGAGGTGAAAATCCTTGCCAATTGGGGTTACTAATTCACATGTATCGGATTTAGGGGGAGAGCAAGGCTCCAGTGCACTTTCAGAGTTGAAAACCAGCATCTAGTAGTCCGAATAGGAGCAGAAAGTGGGGGACACGTGCAAAAAGCCTGTTTTCTTACAACTTCTTTTTGAGCAAGGTCTATGTTAACATATGTCAAAGACTGTGATGCATATAACCTCGTATAAAAGTGTACACAAATGCCACAGAAAAAAATTGAAGCTGTTAGTAGCAACATGGCAATTTGATTATCATATGGAATTCTACACCTTTGACATCACAGATAGCATAATCAGTAACATATTATACATTACTATCACATTAAAATAAAAAAAAATAAAAAAACACAAAATAACTATTACATAAAGTTGTTAAATATAACATTTCACAACAGGCACATATCCCCACCCATGAGGTAGTAATAACAACACAGATATCAGAAAATATATGTGTAAGTATAAGAATGAATGGCAGAGACCGTATATGCATTTGTTGCCCCATACTGTAGGAGAACCAATTAGCCAAGGCTGTAACAAGCACCAGCTGTCCCTGATACTAAAGTAGTTTAATGGCCTCGGACACCATCTAAGATCGATTCGGAGGTACTGACCTCAGGTGTTGAATGTAGCATTTGAAGTCCACTAGGAACTCAGAAGCTAGGACTCAAAAAGTGGTTGTGTCTGTATTCATAACTCAGGTGGTGAGGAAGGGAATCCATGCCCTCCCCAGTCTAGTTTCACAAGGTTCATGCCCAGATTACATTATTTTGGAAAAATAAAAAAAACAAGTGAATCTTTTATTTATCTCAACTGACTGAGTATCATACTTTGTTCAGTGGGCCATGGGGCATGCAGGCGTTACTGGGCATCAACCATAGGGTTTGAGGTCATTTGCTACTCATGTCCCCTGTTATGAACTCCTATGCCTCTGCACACACGGTTAAGGTCAACCCTTTCGACATTTGATTCTCATGGTAGGTAGGGTGAGCAGTAAAAGGTTTTTTATTTGGGAAGTAGCACTAAGGTGTTTGAGCTCAGCAATCAATCAACAACCCAATAGGGTGAATCTCCAGTTCAGAGCATATCTTTTCAGGAAAGTCAGTGCCTTATTCACACAACAGTACTCACTACTAAACAACACAAATAACCAAAAACCAGTCAGAATGTCTAGTGCTACTTCATAGCATCTCAGCCCATCCTCGTTGTTCCTACGATACCTAGGCTTTAGATGGCCTCTCCCTCTCAAGATAAAACAGAAATAATGTGAATCTAGTATAAGTGCAGTAAAATCTCCCCTAAGACAGATGCTTTCTGTCTTTTCAGGCTTCACTCTGCCCACATGGTACTTTATAGTATGCCCTCCCACCCGATGAATGGCAGCTCAGAGCAGGGTAGTCTCCAAATACTTCCAACCTTGGGCACTTGTCTGGACACACTGGCATTCCCACTACAATTACTCGGGTTGCAAGAGCAAGAAGGAGTAGTTCTGAGGTGCCAGGGGCCAATTGGACCAATGGCAGGTTTCTAGTGCCTTTGGAGCTGGCAATTGGGATGATGCCAGGGCTGGATGTACCAGGGACGCTTTACAGTTGTGTAGGAAAGTGCCCTTTTTGTATGGTCATCCCCACACTTTTTGCCCAAAACTGATGGTCGCAACTCTGAAATCGTACTGAGACCTGCTAACTAGGCCCCATTGCCAGTGCTTTCTCCCTGAAATATGATGCAAGTGAAAAGGCAACCCCAATAAACAACAACTTTTACTCGTTTCCCTGGTAAGGGTACCCAGGGCATGAGAGTTAAAGGGGTCACCAGGGCCCGAATAACTGATTCTGCCACCTTGAATGACTCAAATAAACAGATGACAGCAGACTTGCCATTGCAGACTGCAGGAGCCGTGCAAAGTGCTCAAACTCAACTTTGCCCTCACCATGAGTGGCAAGGTCTCAGCACTATTTTCAATATATTTCAGTCACCCCTAAGGTAAGCCTCCTGATCCCAGGAGGCAGGGTGCGTTATATTAAAGGCATGGACATATAAGTGCAAGCTTATATGTCCCTGTAGTAGCCTACTTCCATTAGGGGTTGCATAAGTGTTCAGATGACCATAGGCTAACATTGGCTGTTTGCAAGCTCCATTATGGTCCCACCAAAATAAGTCATGTTTGGCATTAAACAACTTGTCTCATCAAACCTGATCTTTGTTCAAAGTTGGATTTAATGTGACATGCAACCATGTGGCTACCTTAGAAGGTGCCAGCCTTGTTTACCCAGCATTTCCTATGCCCCTGGCTGACAGCCACAACTGCTGCCGCCAAGACAGGAATTTAACTTCCTGCCAAGAGGTGTGAACTCTCTCAGAAGGCAGAAATAAAGGCCTTCCTGGATGTGAGGTGTCACCTCCCTCCCTGACAGGATGTCTAGTAAAATGTGGCACATCAAGGCGGTGAGCTTCAAAGCTCTCACCAACTCTGATATGCAAGCAGGCTTCCTTCCAGAGGACAAAAAAGCCAACCCCAGTCTGCAACGTCAGGACCTTCACAAACTAAAGGGGCGATAACCGGCACCTGTGGCAACCACCCTGCAACTGCATGGCTGTGACTTGCCCTACACGAGAGACTGGTGCCAAAGGAAAGAGAAACCCCTCTGCAAGCCAAATGCAGCATCAAAACTCCCTTGGACTAGAGGTACTAGTCCCCTGCAGCCCTCAGGTAAAGCACACTCCGGGAATCAAAGAATCACTGGCCATCTGGCCTGCAGAGGAATTGCCCAAAAGGAAATGTTCTAGTACATTGTGGGAAATGTAGTCCTGACCTCCAGCAAATTTCAGGCAGGTACCGTTTCACCCAGACTCAAGGACGTCAAATTAACTCAAGGCTGAGCTTGCCACTGTCAAGGCTTCTTTGTGGCCAGTCCGGCTACCACTACCTTTGTTCGACGCTGTGCCTTAAAGGAACCCTCAACCCTATGCCTTAGTGGCCCCGTTGTCGAGATTTTGCACATCTTTCCTCAACAGTACCGTCTAAATGGTAAAACCAGCAAGCCTGTGGCTCCCGCTTCATTACCAGGAACAGCCATCAAAACTCACACCCGGGCCAATGAGAAAGGTAAAATTCAAATGAATGTCAGACTCTGGTCCTGGGACCTGCATTATATTACCACACAGTGGTCCACTGAACTTAACCTCCAAGCGACCGATTGTCACCAGTGATTTCAACATTGACCGAATTGTTAATGTTTTGCAAGAGTGAAATGCACTGATTTATTTTTGCTTTAAAAATCCATAACTCTGGTTATACTCATCTTATTGTCTTCATTTTGGTGTCTAAATTTATATAAAAATCAGTTTCGTTTTTATAAATTGGTGCTGGGTTCTTGCGAGTCATGTCAATTACTTATCGTCCATGTCGGTACTCTGAAATGCTTACCACATATTTCTCTAGTAAAGCCTGACTGCTCTGTACCACACAACGAGGACTGAGGGAGGGATTTCTAAGTGTGAATCCAAAGGACATATTTTGGGGTAAGATCAAGGTACTGCATACTGAAGCCTAACCAATGTCACAACATAATACCCCACTTTCCTACAAGTTGCAAGCTCCACATGGGCTAGTCACAAGTTTGGCTAGTGTGGCCTCACATGAGCTGGTCACAACATATCCACTTGCAACCCCACAAAGATCAATCTTGCTCTTAATCAGTTGCAGTGCCACACAGGCAAATCCTAACGTATCCAGTAGCAGTCCCAAACAGAGTGATCACAATTTAAGCAGTCGCTTCACCATTCAGTCTGATTACAACCTTGACAATTGCTGCCCCACAAAGTCGGACCACTTTACTCAATTAAAACCCTGACAGGGCCCCAGCAATACAGGTGTTGTGGTTCCTGCATTTAGCCATCAGGAGAGACTTGGGGGTTTGTGGGCATGTTGTGCCATGACCTCTAAGATTGCTCTCCAGCAGACTGCTTCCATAGAAACCCACAGGATCTGTAGACATGCTGGGCCCGATTCACAGAACAAACTTAAGACTAAATCCTAAACTTAGTACCATTCTGGTATTCACAGAATGCACCTAGTACTTCTGGTATTCACAGAATGAACTTACTACTTTTGCTATTCACAGAATGAACTTAGTACTCCGGCCCGAGTGCGGACGTAAGTTTAGTAGTCGTGAATAGCAAAAGTACTAAGTTCATTCTGTGAATAGCAAAAGTAGTAAGTTCATTCTGTGAATACCAGAAGTACTAGGTGCATTCTGTGAATACCAGAATGGTACTAAGTTTAGGATTTAGTCTTAAGTTTGTTCTGTGAATCGGGCCCGCTGTCTTTCTATCTTGTTTGAGGAGTCTGACCTACTGTAGGTTAAGCAAGCTCCTTTCTACTCTCAGCAGACAGACAGGCAGGCATGATTTCCAGGAGATTCAGCAAAGTTATCCAGCTTTACCACCAAGAGATTACACTTCAGTTCACTTCTTAGAGACTTGCTTTCAGACAAGCACCATCCCTATTTACACAGTTGCCCTCTGAGTACTCTATGCAGCGCTCACTTCCTTAGCGATAGAGGACTTTGTACTGGAACAAAAAGTGGGTGAGTTTAATCATTGTTTTATACACAACTGTTTTTGTGGATTTCTACAATTTTCAGAACCTTCTGTGATTTTAACCAAAGTTTAATGTTTGTAGAGCATTCTGAGTACAATATGTTAGTGGAATCCACACTTTACCCTTAACTGGACTACGCTTAGGTACAGATTTATGAAAAACACATACAGTGCAGCGCAGCATTTCACCTAGCTGTGCTGCACTGCGTGACAACGAAAGGGTAGGAATGCACCGAATTTCAAAGAATACAGTGCATTCCTGTCTTTTCCTCTGCACTGCCACTGTTTGACTGCCTAGTGTCAAGGCAGCCACCCTTGCACCATGGTACAAGGGTGCCCGCATTGTAAGGTGAATTGTTTTTGTGCCAGAAGGGGCACCATCCTGCTAAAAAAAAAAACCCTACGGCATTTTCCTCTTTCTTTGTGTGCTGTAGAATGCAAAACAAGGAAAAATAAACATATTTCTCCTAATTACGCCTCACCTGGGGCAGCTTAGATTTTTGGCGCATTCCCAGGGATACCACTAATGTTAAGTCTGGGAATGCGTTAAAATCCATGGGAAGACCCATGAACACCCATGGAACACATCCCTAGTGCAGAGTAAGGAAACATAGCAATTTGCGCTGTGTTGCTTTACTCAAGATTTATGAAGCCACTCAGGGCCATGACGTTTGCAGTTCATTCTTGGTAAGAAAACATTGTGGCAACCACACAAGTCACACCATCCTCGACTCCCCTGAGATACCTTGATTTCAGAAATGTCTTATGTTGGTAGGGATCCCTCGGTGCCTGCTCAGCCGTGGCCCAAATGGTGCAGGTAACAACATCGTCAACATAAGTGAATTTGAAAGGACACTTCTTGATGGTGTGTTCTTTTTACATTTTGGGCATTCCTGACATGCTTATAGCACCAGACACATTTGTGGATACTGTTCAGACCCCACCAGGATATTGCAGCATGGAGTAGAAAACTTTGCGGCACAGCAGCAAGCTACTTAAAATGTTTAAAAATTTCTGCAGCATCATTTTCTTGACAACCAGTCTATTTAAAATGTTTTTTTCTTGTGATTTAACTTGAGGAGTAGTACTTTACAACATGGATAGCAGCAGTGCAACCTTCTCAAACACAAAGAATAAGTAAAGGCCCGGTGGCAGTAGCAGGCGGAACAGAACACAAAGTTTTCTCACATACGAAACAGATAATTAACAGGTAACACACCTAAGGAAGAGTGAGAAGAGGCAAGGAACTGTACTACATTGTCTGTAAGTAAACATACAAAAAGTGCAACACTCCTGAAAGAAACAGCCAGACCTCTTTTGCCATACTCTCATATACTTGCATAGGATTGCGAACCCTCACCTAGTTAGTGCAGTCTTTTTCATTGATAGGTTTCAGAGTTAGGACTGGAAAGCATCTGAGAGCATCTGTTTACTGGGTGTACAGTCTCCTTGTTTAGGATTGCCTGGTTTGGGTGAGGTTATGACCTGGTCCAGCACAAAGTTGCACATGTCACAAATACGTTAAGCGATACATAGCGTAATGGAGCACTTTGCACGTGATTCTTGTGTTGTCTAACAATATTTAATTAAGAGCAGGGTTTGACATTATTTTCAAAGTGCATTCACTGTAGGATTAGTGAACCTCTTATAAAGTGTGCTTAACAATGCTAAATTATATATTCTTTGAAGTCTTAATGGAATGAACCATTCTTACTCAGTAGACATGTACTTACTATAAAGATAAGATTCAACTTTCATAATGTGTGCTTTAATACTTTGAATAAGGTTAACCGGATGCCACATGTTATATGAATCTAATGCAATGTACTAAAGACATATTTCTATTTAAATTTAAACGTGTACATGCACATTAAATATGCACCATTGAATTAATACTTTAAGTTGTCTTCAGTTGGCCTGTAATTCACCATGCTGCATTTCATAAAATACTGATTTCCATTTTATGCTAACGTGAAATTTATTGCAGGTTTCACAAGCATTGTTAGTTTTAAGGTAGATACATTACTGTACTAGACATAGAGTAGAGAGCCTGAGAATAATACCTTGGAGAAAGTACACAAGTGAGAAAGAGATGTCGTTCCCATGTTTAGGGTGTGACTTTCTCTGGATGTTGCAGCTCTCAACGTGAGAACTGACAAAGTCAATGGACCCCTGATGTTGCGTACAGAGGAATGTTACCCAAAGACTTTGTGTGTTATAATATATTGTTCACCCCTTCTGACTTCAGAACAATTCCAGACTTCTTCCAGGTCTCATGCAGGAACCCTTCTGTAGATTTTCCTTTTCATATTTCTCTTGTGGATTTGTTGCCGGTACCTGAATGGACGTTGAGAGGTTTAGACCTATATGCCTCCTTTTAATTCCTTGCTAAGTGTGGCTTAGGCTAATGCTTATTCCTGACCCATAGAAGACTCTTGACTGAGCCACTGAGATGCTAACACCAGTTTTAATTTTTTTTCTTGTCTTGTCTCTATTTCCTTCATGGAATTTCTTGGTTCTTCTGTATTGCTGTACTTTTGCAAACTGTTTTTTTGTCAATATTGGCCTGCCTCAATTTATTTTGGAGATTAGGACTGCCTGTAGTTATTCAGCACTTGCAAGAACAGCATGGTCTTAAGAGTTGTGTACTTGAACTTGATTATTAATTTGTAAAAACCTTCTTAACCCTACCTACCATTCCTGGTCCTCATTGTGTAGCCAGATGCGTTACACTGTTAACTTATATTTGATTGATGTAAATGCTAACTGCCATCAGCTCTGAGTCAGACTAAAAAGGCCCATCGGATGACCGAATGTAAGAGAGTGGGCCCAGAAAATGCTGGATCAGACCCCTAAGTCAACATGCATGTTCTTCTTTGGCTAAAATGACAAACGTGTATGAAAATTGCATGGAAGTAACCTAATGATTTCTTTTTACAGTTGGCTCCATGCCACACAATTGAAAACAGGAGCGTTGAGCATCAGACCCTACTTCTCTTTTCTGTCAACATGTTTCAGTGCTCCGATATTGTCTGCCCAAAGTAAAGTGTTTACCTGGGACTATGGGCCTTGGGATCTCACCTCAAATGTTGTGAAACAGTCTCTGGATCATGGGTTATATTACGTGAAGTCATCCTATATAAGATGGAGTAAAAGCAGTGGAAACTCTCTTTCTTCATCGAGCAGGTCCTTCAGATGATGGGTGCAGTGCACACTTTGTTCAAAGAACATGCACATTGGGCAGCAGCATTGCAAGCTAGCTTCCTCAAATAGCCGGGCAGCCTAGTACGAACCTTCATTGCTCACAGAACATGTATAGTTGAGGTATGAATGAGATATGGGTTACAGATAGCTCTGTTGAGTTAGTACTTAACTCATTGAAAGAAACATGTAGGGGGTGAGTGACTTAATATGCAGGTTCTGACATCATTCTCCCTACGGTAATATTCAACAGCAGCACCCTGAAAATCCCAATACTATTACTCATCAACATGCTGAGTTGATTCTTTGTTTATTATCCTTGTTACTTGGTGCATCCCATCCACAGTGACTATGCTCTTGGCTCACACTCAGGTGCCCACCTGTTTGAAAAGGTTTCAAATGTGCCTTCACCAGGAGCAGTCCGTCCCAGCCTAGGAATTCCACCTATTCAAAATGTTGCCGGCTACCATCAGAGGTGGGCAAACCTAAAGGTTAACAGCAAGAACCAAGCCAGAGCGAAGCCAATGGTCTGGCTTGAATCAAAGAGTGTCATTCAACAAACACCAAGTTAACATATCATAAAGTCCCTTCAAAACGAAAATAAGATGTATTTCATTAACATGTGGGAGAGTTTCACCATAGTACATTGCATTACATCAATGCATTGAGAAATGTTTATTAAAAGTTTGTAAATATAAATTTGGAAATGTTCATGCCCCTGCCATGATGGCAATGCCACTCGAGATCTAAGAGGCAAATGACTTGTCATGTGTACCCTGCATTTGTCTTAGTTTATTATCCTTGAACATTACACCAAACAATAGCTTTTTTCTACAGTCCATATCCTGACTCACATATTTGAAGGTGCTTTAATGAGTGATAATGAAGAAAAAGGAGGTTCTGTGAAATTAAAGATTTACTCAGGATCATACAGTTTGGTCAAGCGGGGAAGTCAGGATTTAGCCCATATTTTCTGTTTTTACTTTGTGCAATTCAGTCACTAGATGGGTATCTCTATCTCTCATCCATTTTTCATCAAAAAGGTCACCGCTTTGTTTCTAATTTTTACTGTCTGAGGTACAGGCAGAATCCAAATTAAAGTTTGGCTCATTTTAGGCTTGGGTTCCAAGAGGATCTCGAGCTGAGCCAGAGGCAGAAATCTGTCTTGAAGCTGGCTCAACCTGTCATGAGGACTTGGAAAATTACACCAGCATAATTAACATAATTTGGGGAATTTTGTGTAACACTTGTTATAAGAAATTCCAGAAATTATGACATCCCGCCACTTTGGGGCTTATTACGATGTCGGTAGGAGTTGCCTCTCACCAATACTGTCTCGGACTCGGGACCGACCGACCTCCGGCCTGTGTCCAATGCAACTGAACACTGTTTGGTCGCATACTCACTTTTCTCAATGGGAGCTTGTGTCACGGCGCGTATATAGGCTTCTATAGAGAAATTGGTGTGTGCGTGTAAAACCCTGCACCCTGTGGCAGGCACCCCATGGTGCCTGCCACACAGTGCAGGCTTTTACAGGGGGGTACCCTAGGTACCCCCTTGACCACCAATCGTAGACCGCAGAGGCAGGGAGGCCCTGCTATGGGGTCCCAAAGTCACTTTCTGAAAGCCTTTCTGTGTCGGACAGGCTGTGGGAAACCGACATCGTAATCCAGATGGCAAAAACGCCATCCATAGGGGATTATGGTGCAGTTCCTCAGACTCCGAGAGCTGAACTGAACCGAGTCGGAATGACCAGTTGGAAAACTTCCGAAAGCTTCCGACTAGCCATCTGAGGCTTTCTGACCGACATCATAATCGGACCCTTTCTGTAATTATGCACAATTCACTTTGAAAATGTACTAAAAATGCATTTGTGGTAAAAACATACTGCAAACACATGGGAATGACATAATGCAAGCAGCTGTTATTTGAAGAGCTATTGTTTTTCCACTTTTTATAGAGCCAAAACAGTTTTGCATTATAAATTAACAAGAGGCTTAATTTCATGCTAAAATATAACACTAAATGATGGATTTCCATTACACTCGATTTCGCTACAATTACGCATTATATGCACATTTAGCACAACTTTATCCTTCAGTGGTTCGTCTGGCTCTATCTGCTACAATTACATGTGCCTCTGACAGCTAGGTATATTCTTCAAGGCTGTAGTGATGCAGTAAGTGATCCCAGTGGGGCTCAGGCAATCACTTCTTCCAAAACTCTGCCATATAAGTTTAATTTCTTCCATTGAGGACTAATGTTAGCATGTGAAAGCTTGCAGTAAATTCTAACGGGTGATAGTCTTATTTACAAGACAGTGTTAAGCCACTTAACGTGGCTTAACGCTGCCTTGTACATAAAGCACCCTTTCACGCTATACTTAGCGTGAAACGGGTTGGCAATGGGTGTTGCAGTGAGCATTCTGTCGCAACACCCATTGATTTTGACGCTGGCCCATATTCATAAGGGTTGCGTAAATATGCGGCAGCGCCAAAATTAAGACCAAGGAAAGCCTGGTCTTAACAGGCACAACGGGGAGAAATGCTTTATTTCTTCTTGGTTTTGCTGTTTTTATGTGTGGTTCATTGTGCAGCACACATAAAAGCAGCAAAATGCCATGCATGATTGTTTATTTGCAGTGGAGACGTGTAATGATGATAAGTAGGGGGTCCAGTGTCCCCATATCACTAAACGTTCTCCACAATCTATCCCTGGAGACCATAGCAAAAGCCACTTTAAGGGCTACAAAAGTGGCATGTAGACTGTCATTACCCAAATCCGCCTCAATTCACCTTACCAAGTGGAATCTGAAGACCTGGTCAACAGTGCTGGTTTTGGGGCAGAAACCAGACTGAAATTGGGTCAGGATTTAATTCTCTTCAGTCCAGGAGAGAAACCGATCAAGGATAATCTTACGAGCATTTTTTTGGCTAGAGGTGATGAGACTTATTGTTCGGTGGTTTGCAGGGTCCAGTTTTGTCCCTTTTTTGTAAATAGGGATAGTTTCTGCCCCCTTCCAGGATTTGGGGATAGCCGCTCCTGCCAGTATAGCATTAAAAAGGCAGGTGAGATATGGAGCCCAAATGGCATGTTCTGAGACAAAAAGATCCATTGGAATTCAGTCCAATCGTGGGGCTCTTCCCTGGATTCTGAGAGATTATCGCAGATTTGACCTCTGAGTTACTAAAGGAAAGCCCGGCCTCGAAGGAGGAATCTGTTTTAGGGGGGGGGGGGGGTAGATTGTGGTTGTCCTGATCTGTTTAGAGAAGGGTGAGGGCAACTATATAGGGTTTTGAAATGAGTCACCCAATCGTGGGAGAATATGGGATACAGGTTTCAGCTTGGCTCAACTGGCACAATGAGAGATTACATGCCAGTCGGCCCTTTGATTCCCCTTTCACACAGCTGTTAGTAGGTCACTCCAGATTGCTGTGTCCCAATCAATTTTTTCTATTTTTTGCCTTTGCTTGTAATTCAATCTGGCGATCTTAAGCTTGTGATAAGAACCCCCCTTTAAGGTCACCTAGGAGAGGGGTTGTTGCCACTCTACATTCTTTATTAGACCATGTGGTGTGTATAGACCTAGATGGTTTCTTTGTGATTATGGGCTTGTAAAAAACTGCATTTTTAGCTCCTCAACCCATTTAACGTGGGCACCCATAGTCTCTTCAGGGGTTAACTCTGGACCAACTAAGAATGTCAATACGGGGATCAGGCTTCGATAGATGTGGGCGAGAAGGACCTCATTCTCCACAATACTACACCACTCAATTGAT
Organism: Triturus cristatus; assembly: GCF_964204655.1. NCBI lineage: Eukaryota > Metazoa > Chordata > Amphibia > Caudata > Salamandridae > Triturus > Triturus cristatus. Next base: position 1,195,513,049 of record NC_140582.1, on the reverse strand, counting down.
CTACGGTTATTACTCACTGTCATCTCACCAAACTGTGTTCTCTCATCCCTTTTAAACCTACTTGCTATGCTGCCAAGGGTTAAATAAAAGGGAAAAATTATCGCTTTCTGTCCTTGGAAGGACTTCCATGTCTTCAATGTAAGCCCAGTATTGAAGGTTCACTAAGAAATAGTCAATGTGGCTTGTATACTTAGTTTACGTAGTGGGTCGCGACACTGCTCGTCTTTCGAGCGACTTTGGGCTGACGAGCCTGGTGTCTGCACCTGCGCGCCTTGAAAGGTACTTTACCTATATATTTTGGCAGTCTACTTGGCACCCCGCATACCTACCTGCTCCCTGCTGACGAGAGGCAATTACCTCGAAACACGTGTCCAGGGATGGCATTATTTCACATACTCGTGGCATAGGCGTACTCACCGCTGCCACTACATTATCCAGAATTCTTTGGGGCTATTTGCTAGTATGACGAGCAGTGTCGCGACCCACTACGTAAACTATTTAAAGCTCTTTCGAGCGACTTTGGGCTGACGAGCCTGGTGTCTGCACCTGCGCGCCTTGAAAGGTACTTTACCTATATATTTTGGCAGTCTACTTGGCACCCCGCATACCTACCTGCTCCCTGCTGACGAGAGGCAATTACCTCGAAACACGTGTCCAGGGATGGCATTATTTCACATACTCGTGGCATAGGCGTACTCACCGCTGCCACTACATTATCCAGAATTCTTTGGGGCTATTTGCTAGTATGACGAGCAGTGTCGCGACCCACTACGTAAACTATTTAAAGCTCTTTCGAGCGACTTTGGGCTGACGAGCCTGGTGTCTGCACCTGCGCGCCTTGAAAGGTACTTTACCTATATATTTTGGCAGTCTACTTGGCACCCCGCATACCTACCTGCTCCCTGCTGACGAGAGGCAATTACCTCGAAACACGTGTCCAGGGATGGCATTATTTCACATACTCGTGGCATAGGCGTACTCACCGCTGCCACTACATTATCCAGAATTCTTTGGGGCTATTTGCTAGTATGACGAGCAGTGTCGCGACCCACTACGTAAACTATTTAAAGCTCTTTCGAGCGACTTTGGGCTGACGAGCCTGGTGTCTGCACCTGCGCGCCTTGAAAGGTACTTTACCTATATATTTTGGCAGTCTACTTGGCACCCCGCATACCTACCTGCTCCCTGCTGACGAGAGGCAATTACCTCGAAACACGTGTCCAGGGATGGCATTATTTCACATACTCGTGGCATAGGCGTACTCACCGCTGCCACTACATTATCCAGAATTCTTTGGGGCTATTTGCTAGTATGACGAGCAGTGTCGCGACCCACTACGTAAACTATTTAAAGCTCTTTCGAGCGACTTTGGGCTGACGAGCCTGGTGTCTGCACCTGCGCGCCTTGAAAGGTACTTTACCTATATATTTTGGCAGTCTACTTGGCACCCCGCATACCTACCTGCTCCCTGCTGACGAGAGGCAATTACCTCGAAACACGTGTCCAGGGATGGCATTATTTCACATACTCGTGGCATAGGCGTACTCACCGCTGCCACTACATTATCCAGAATTCTTTGGGGCTATTTGCTAGTATGACGAGCAGTGTCGCGACCCACTACGTAAACTGGCTTGTATACTTGTTGCTTGGGAATGTCGGGTGTCTCTTCCGATCTGATTTGGTTCTGCCTTTACAGGCTCTTAGTTGGTTATGTATGCTAAAATCAGTTAGTTGCAAAGCTACTTTAGGGATTGATTTAATGCATGGGCCCAAAATGTGAGGGATACCCCAATGTTGACCAGATCCTTTTGCAGCATGCTTGGTTCAAGGCACACATTAATGGTGTTTTGCTCATGCAAAAACTAGGGGAAATAAAAATATTTCTCCTCGTTGTACCAATCTAACGCCTGTTTTTGCAGATCCTTGTAAATCTGGGGCAGCGTCAAAAAGCAATGGGTGTTGTGGTGGAACGCCCACAGCAACACCCATTGCACGCTCCTTTCATGCAGATACTCGCTCGAAAGTGTATCCTATTTTCAAACAGCCGTTAATTCACCAAAAAGTGTCTTGACGCCACTTTGTCAATATGGAGCAGGGCATTGAGCCACCGGAACGTTGGTAAAAGCGATGCTCCGGTGGAGCAATCCTCGTTTACATATACCCCTTTGTTACCCATACCGATATTCATGTATTTACTACTGAAGAGGGTACCTTATATTGTGGGGTACTGTGGCAGGCCTTAACATGAAATTCATTAGCTCCTCTTCAGAATTGTTAATGGAGATGTAAATACTTTACATGCTTTTTCTTGACAAGATCTTATCTATGAGGTCTACAGAAATACCAAGTTACGCATAGTAGCAAATTAATTACCTACCTCTCGTCAAGAATGAGATCTTGAAGAAGGTGGAAAGGGAAGCATCAGAATGAAAATTCATTGTTCAGTTTTGTTGGTGACTCTGTGCCCCACCCTCATACTTGCACACGCCCTACCCCATAATGAACATTCCTTAATAAGGCATAGTCACATGGTCAGTACCTAGTGGTGTTTTAAGTGCATTACACAGACGCATTTCAGTCCTGTTGGCAACTCTTTGCCCCACCCTCATTCTTACACTTGTTCCTGCCCCTACAGCTGCTCATTGACCAGGCATGAGCGGATTGACAACACTAGCTTGTGGAACCCATGAAACTACACCATTGACAATTTTATTTTCTTCATGGGTTCAAGGGATTCTGAAACAGAAAACACATCTGTATAAAAAATAGAGACATTTCTAAGGAAAATGAAACAAGAATAAAATATTAAACTCATATACAATGGGGCAGATTTATGTTTGACTTGCGCCTCATTTACGCCGCCGTTGCGTCACTTTTGTGACGCAGCAGCGGCGCAAATCCTGCGCCATGGTGCGGGGTATTTACAACGTGACGCATCTGGGAGATGCGTCACGTTGTAAAGCCCTGCGCCACATGTAGGCGTTCCAGGGCAGGTGGGGGCGTTCCGGCGCAGGAACGCCTCCTAAAAGTGGCTGAGTGAAATCTACAAGATTTCACTCAGTCACTTTTGAGCCCATGCTACGTCAAAACCCTGCGCCTGCTTGAAGCAGGCGTAAGGATTGACGCAGCATTGTGCAGATAGGGCCCCCCAGAGCATTGCTGGAGTTGCGACGCAACTCCAGCAATGCGCCACTTTTACGGCACAGATGCGTGACGCATCTGTGCCGTTTTTGCCCCATGGTGCGCCGCATTATAAATGCGGCGCATCCATGATGGCGGAGCTGGGGCGCAAAATAACTGGCGCATCCCTGCTGATATGCAGGGATGCGTCAGTTATTATAAATATGCCCCGATATATTTAAATGAATTCATGTATTTCACGTTGCTGTTGCACATCAAATTGTTCTCCTACAGACGGATTGCCATTTTAAAAGGATAAATGTAGTGATTTGTGAGGGCAAAGCACAGAGGAGGAGAAGGGAAGGGTGTGAAGTTGGAGAACTGAGAGGAAGGAAAGGAAATGCCAGCCGTCTTTGTTACTGTACCTGACTGAGACATGGCGACTGGAGGTCAGCAGAGGTAAGGACACAGGCAGACGCTTATAACCGGTAGGAAGGTGCAGCAGTGAAGGCAGATGCGAACCACTGCTGGTCAGCCCAGGGGAGCCTTATTTATTCAAACATGTCATGCAAAAACTGCAAAAAATAAACATTGGAATTAAACTGAAGCTCAGCTTTTCTTGCCTCATGATGCAAACAAAAACCCTGGGAAACAACTGTTTTCTGTCACATTGAAGCCAGCTGACATTCACACCCTCTGGTAGTTCCTTATGATGCTCAAACATCCTTCTGCACGGTGTGACCATGTGATATATGATGAAATGCAGTACATTTGACCATGTTCCAATCTCATTCAAGAGGGATCGCGCTTTTGTGGGGTTAAAAAAAAAAAACAATAAAATAGTACTTATATTTGCCTTAGGTGGCATTAGACATATACATTTTGAAAAGTTCATCCTGCCCCCCGTTTTCCCTTGCAAATTTAACACTAATGCATGTAAAAGCCAACACACCATTGAAGAAGTGGCTATTTATGAGGCTGCGGGTCAAATAGTTCATAATCTCTGCTGTTTAAAGGCCACTGGTTAAATACTAGCAAAGATGTACAATTTTACTGAAGGTCAGATAAACAGTGTGAAGGAAGCCTTTGTTTAGTGGGTCATGAAGGGAAAAGGGACTCCAGGCAATGGTATGGTGGTCGCCAACCTGTAATGGGGGTGCAACATATGTGAAGCATTTGAAAGTAAGGGCATATACAAATGGTACACAGTTTGTGCAAAGGTAAGTGCATGAATTAAGCTCAGCTGTTCCAAATTGGGGAAAAACCCAGTAAAATCAGATTTGAATAAACTTCTGTTTTAGAAGATTCTGGATTTGGCAGTCTGATATTTTGCGCTGTAGTCTAGGAGTACTTGGCTGTCTGCAAAGAATAATTAGTATAGTTTTAAAGCATGTTACATAAATGTTTTATTCACTCATGTGAATACATTGGTTTTTTTATGTTCATGGTCCTATTTTTGGTAGTTTTTGAGAGCTTGGCTCTTTTTAGGATTGTTTTGGAAGGTCTTGTGCTAGCTTTAGGCTGCTTTTTACGGGGGATTGCGCTTGTTTAGTATTTCAAACCTAACAACACAGCAGCAGTCAACAAACAGCAGCAAAAATATGAATGCAGACAGAAAGGCTGTTCTGGGCTAGACAATGAGGGCTGCTTAAAGTAGACAATTAGTGTTTGGGGGCAGAGTTCTTTGGTGAACTTGCAGGAGAGACATTGAGCAAGACACAGCAATGGGGCTTCTGCAAAATGGGCAAGTCAAAGTTGGAGACAGGTAAATAATGCATCTTGGTAGTGATGGAGCAAGGACTCATAGAAAAGAGAAGCAATCCTCTCTTTAACTTCTAATATTGTATTAACCTCGTATTGTGTAAATTAATTCACACAACATTGAACATAAAAGACAGAGAAGCTTGCTTATGTGCTTTACTAATAAGTAAATTGAGCGGCATCCTAAAATGGCTGCTAACAGGAAATCTTTATTGCGCATGCGTCAACTGCATCTACGCAGTATGACGAGCTGTCGCTTGGAGGGAATTTCTTGCACATGCACAGATGCTATTTGTTAGAATCCGGGTTCTCTGGTTGACACAGGTAGGTACTTGTGTCAAGCAGGGAACCGTTCCTCTAGTCAGGGTAGGGGGGTACACTCCAACAATAACTCCTGCTCACCAACTAGGTAGCTTGGCGCGAGCAGACAAGGCCTATCTCAGAGCGTTTAGGTTAAGCATTTGTGAACACACACACAGTACCTCAGTGACAACCCCACAAATGGACTCCACACGGGGATATATAGAAAAATAACACTTTATATATATATAGATTAGGCTTAGCACAAGACCAGATAACGTACAAATGGCCCACAATACTTATTAAACAAAGAGTTCTTGGTTTTAGCGGAGTTTTAAAGTTCTGTGCGCTTCGTTCCTGTCCGTACGATTCGTACGTGGTAAAAACTGCTTAGGAACGGGTCTCACCCGCACGCTAGGCGCTTCGGGATGAAGCATACACCCTACGGTGCTAACAGGCACAGTACCTTTACTTGGTGAGTTCGTCACGGATGCTGCGCTGACATCAAGCGCGATGTACGGTGCGTTGTCCTCCTGGTGCGATGCGTACTACGGTACGTTAGACAAGGGGATGATGCGTAGGTACGATGCGTTCAAAGTTCGTCGCGGCGTTCGTGCCGTACCATGAGATCGGCAATCTTGATTCGAAGCGCTGGATACAAGCGAACAGTATGCTCCGCACAGGGGAGACGTACGCGACTACCGTACACACCGCAGCCTTTCCAAAGCAGGGGAAAGAAGCGTACGCTGGGCAGTACAGTTCATAGGAGATAGTAGCAAGTACGGTTCGCAGTCCTTCTGTTACGGTGCGAGCTATGGCTCATAGGGACCCGTTAGTCGCGTTGCTCAGGCCGGACGATACCTTCCTTTGCAGTGCGAGCTACGGCTCGTAGAGGGACCTTAGTCACATTGTTCGGGCCGGTCAGCGGGATAGCAGCGTTCAGGGGGTACGCTGCGATCAGCAAGACGTACGCAGCAGTTCGAGTCAAAGATGCGGGGAAAACGGTCCATTTTCCAAGGCGATCTCATGGCGGTGAAGTCCACTGGTCCTGGGACTTTGTTCAGGGGGCAAGCTCACTCACAAGCCCTTGGAGATCTTCAGCACAAGTCAAATAAAAGCTTCTTGTGTCTTTTCTTCCTCTTCTTCAGCAGCAAGGCAACCACTGCAGGCCAATCCCCCAGGTCAGGGACAGTACTCCTCCATGCAGCTTTTCCAGTTCCTTCAGGTCTTCTTGGCAGGACAGGATCTAGTTTCTTAGGAGCAGGGCTCCTACATTCATACCACAAATCCTTTGTTCTCTCAGGCCAGGGGGGCCCTTGCCTAGTTCAGTTCAGTTCTGGAGCACTTTGTTAATGCGATGCAGGCTTCTTCTTTCAGGGTGCAGGGCAGAGCTATCAGACGCTCCACAGGTGGCGGAGCCAGCATTGTGGTGGCAGAGCAAAGCCCTATTCAGAGTCCAGGTGTACTCCTCCCACCCATCTATATGTCAATCTTTCTATTCGCCACCAGGCTACCTAGCCCTTCCCATCTGGGTTTCCCCAGCCCTGTCACTCACACAAGCCAGACAGCAGATACACATCACGCAGAGGCGGGCTGAAATGGTTAGGCAAGCAAAGGCCAACTTTCTAAAAGTGGCATTTGCAAACGCAGAATATTAAAATAAACCTTACTAAAAGATGTTCCTTATTATTCTGAGTTCAGGCATACTAAACTCGATTTTCTACCACGTTCCCTGGGTCTGTTAGGATCATAGGATGTAACAATCTTAACAGCCCATTCTGGCCTATGAGAACAGGGTAGCCTTACAATAGTGAAAAACGAAAATGGCTGTAATTCACTATTAGGACATGCCACACACATCAGGGCTTGTCCTACCTTATGCTACAATGCACCCTGCCCTTGGGCCTACCATAGGGGTAACTAACATGAAGTTAAGGGAAGGTTTAGGGACTGGCAAGTGGGTGCACTTGCCAGTCAGCATGTCAGTACCAGACTGCAAGCAGGTTCTGCAATGGCAGACCTAGACACATTTTACCAGGCCGCTTCTGTGGGTGGCACAATCAGTGCTGCAAACCCACCAGCGGCATTTGTATTTACACGCCCTGGCACTCCTGGTGAACTTTACTGGGGTCCGATAGTAAACCAAATAGGCCAATGATGGAATCCAACCAACATATACATTTACAATGGGGAGAGCATATGCACTTTAGCATTGAACAGCAGTGGTAAAGTGCCTAGAGTCATAAAAAAGCCAACAACAGGTCAGAAAAAATGCAGGAGGAAGGCAAAAAGTTTAGAGATGACCCTGCAAAAAGGGCCAAGTCCAACACTATTAAAATGGTTGCTTGAAAGCTCACATGCTTGGCATCTGCTTTGCTGAAACTAAACCAAGCTATTTTACTAATTCTAATGCGGGGAAAGCATTAATAAGTAAATGGGGTTATAGTAGAGATAGGTGGTATACAGTGAGACCATTTATTCTTGAAATTAATATTTGTCTTTTTGACTTTCTTGATACTGTGCATTTGGGCCTCTGGTATGAGTCTAGAGTTTGTTAACCACCTGACCTCCGCGCATGCTTAGTGGGAATGAGCCAGAAGAAGTGACAATCTACTTGAACGCAGTCCAAGGACACAAAAGATACATATCCTGGGAACAAGCATCGAAAACCTGTGGATGAATTGAAATACATGATAAAATATACACTTGTTTCTAATATGATGTGGATACGGGTGGGAATAAAGATTTGTGAATAAAAATTAAGGGGTGGGATCTTTGAACAATAGACTAATAGACAAAGATGAAAAATAAGCATGGTGTGATGATCTTCCCCCCTTGCCTGTCCAATCAGAGTAAGTAGTTTTACGATATTGAAACATTAATGGGTGGTATATGAATATCGAAGAGTATCATTGAGGTAGTTTTAGTTATTTAGTTAGATGGAGATTTACTGAATGCTGCAGAGCTTGGGATGCGGTCGGAGTGTCGAGTGATGCTGATGAAGAATCGAATGCAGAACCATCTATCTAAACCTAATTAATTTAGAAGAAGATCGCGGAAGAATCTCGAGGAGGAAGAGAGTGTCAGAGTGGGGTGCTACACAAGCGTCGGTGTTGGAGAGGTCATCTACCCTGTCCGGATTCCTGTCCTGAAGCCTTTGTCTCCTGATCTTTCCTGGGGGACCCTTCCCAGCTCCTTGGCCAGAGGGTTGGTTTTTACACCATCCTAGGTAATTATCATTTTCGTGAATGCGCAAATGTTCTTCTCTCTCTCTGTCCTCTCCCTTCTAAGCATAAGTCATTGCAAAGTATACTGTATGTGTTTGATGATTGATTTATTGAATCTTCCTTCCTGTGAGTGGTGGAGACTGTAATGTACTTTGAAGTAGTTCACATGAAACTAATTTAGATAAAGACTTTAAATTTTCCCTGAGTATGTGGTTATTTCATTGCAAATAAAATTAATTCATGTCTTTTCACCATCAACTAGTTCAACTAATGGTCCATTGACCAGAGGAAAGAACTGTTTGATGAGTGAAAAGATTAGTTGAGAACAAGAGGTGACTAATCTTGAAGCAATGGTAAAATCATAAACTTTGACTCCAATGTTTAGTACAAGGCTGTTTGTATGTGTGTTTATGGGCCCAGGTGAGTATATGGTGTTGGAGTATCTGTTGCTGGTTCACCGCCGGATCAGTAGTTCACCTAGCTGCCTGTCAAATAAACACACGTTTTCATCAGAGTTGGTTTCAGGCATAGATACTTATTGATCCTGGGTGGCCATTTAGCATTTTAGTCACACGCACAATGTATCTTTGCAATGCTAATTGTGATTTTTAAATACCAAGCGGTGTTTTAACTGGGCAAGGTTATGTCTCTAATGCGCCCTCATTTCTGTCCTAGACAGTGCTGTCTTTAATTAAGTTTAGTTAAAAAAATCTTGAAGGCAAGATAAATCTAAATGGCAAGCTTGGAAGCTGTACCAGACTAAAGACTTTGTGGAGAAGTCTTGGGAAGGGTAGGAAGCAGTAGGACCAGTAGAAGGAGGCTGATTACCTGCCGGAGCAGGAATGCATGGTGGGGGGGGCAGGGTGGGAGGGGGTAAGTCAACAGAATAGATCAAATTAAATAAATAAATAAAACCTATTACGTTGTCTGTCTATTTCCCCCATTGCCAGGCCCTGCTCCAGCACCCCACTGCGCTTACCTGCACTGGCTGCGACTGCTGATTACCAGTAGGAGAATAAGTGCCAGATGGTGGACCACCAGGAGGGCTTGGATGACCAGAGTCACAAGGATCAGGACAAGAAGAACCAGCCCCAGGAAGGCCTAATCCACAAGGGCCAGGGTTGCCAAGGCCAGAAAGCACCAGCATCAAATAGATGAGAAGCAGGACAAGAAAAAACAGGGCTATGGGTACTGGATCCAGGGTGAGAAGGATCAGGAGGGCCAGGAGGAGGATGTGGAACAGGGGGATCTGGACCCAGTGAACAAGGCCCAAAGGAAAAGAAGGACCAGACTTACGAGGAACAGATGGCCCTGGGCCATGAAAAGAAGGAGAGCTAGGAGGACCCGAGTGCGCTGACTTGGGATGAGGATAACCAGGGCCAGGAGAGGCAGGCTCGGGTAGAAAGACCAAAGAAGACCAGTATCAAAATTATCAGATACAGAAGAGTCAAAATCAGATCAGACCAAGAGGCCACATGCAAATGGACCAGGATTGAGAAGACCACAACTAGAAAGGACTAAGCACAGTGGGACCTGAGGACGCTAGATCTGAATGATCGGGATGGAAATAAATGACCAGGAAGCCAAGGCCTAGTGGGACTAGGATCAGAAAATCAATGAGGGTCAGACTCAGCATTGGTACTAGTCAGACCAGTGCCGCAGGGAGGAGTAAAGCCAGACCCAGCAAGAACATTACTAGGGGGACACCATGGTCGGATGGACAAGAACAAAGAAATATTGGGAGGACTAGTAGGAACAGAATGGGGCAGGAGGCTCGGGAGACTAGGAGAGCTAGGGAAACCAAGACCAGTGGGAGTAACACTAAAAGACCAGACACATTATTTGGAGTAGGCAAACTAGGGGACTAGATAAACCAGACAAATAGGTCCAGAAGGACTAATGGATGAGAATTAGGGTGAGGAGGATGAAAGGTCCAGGACGGGGAAAGACTAGGATAATCTGTGACAGGTCAAATTACTGCAGCACCATGAGGGCAAGGAACAGGAGGATGAGGAACAGGTGTATCAGGACCAGATGAAAGAGGACCATGAAGATAAGGACCTAGAGGGCAAGGCCAGCATGAACAGGATACTGGGATAAGCAGGACATGGTCTAGGAAGACTGGGGGGAACAGTACTAAGGGCACACAGAAGACAAGAGCAAGAAGACAAGGTACACTAAAATGATCATGACCAGAAAGACTGGAAACAGGGTTAAAAGGGTCATGAAGATTAGAGCCTCGGGGACTAGGACCCAATTGTGATGTGTGGCAGAGCACTTATTACAAGTAGCAGGACCAGGAGAGGAGGAGAATTGGATGTAAGAATGCAACCCGGAATTTGGAAGACCAAGTGGACTGAGCCGTGGTGGCCAGGAGAACCAGGACCAAAATGACCAGGCTTAAGAGGATATGAACAAGGAGAGCCTTGATCAAGAGGGCCAGGATCTATGTACCAGTAGGACTAAATAGACAAGGAACAGATGCAGGACAACCCAAAGCAGGAGGGCAAAGACTAGGGGTCACATTTATTAAGGTGACCCAAGGCAAATCAAGCCCTTAACTGTGATTTACTAAGCCACACAAAACCATCTTGTGTGGTTTAATAAATCCATGGCTTTGCATGATTTAGTAAATCCAAGGTAATGTAAGGCAGTGCATTTTGATGCCTTGCATTACTTTGCAGCAGGGAGGCATTCCATGGGTGGAGTCTGAGAGTTCCCAGACATCCACCCATGGTTGTTGGCATATTCTAAGATTTACAAAGAGTTGTAAACCTGGGAATGTGCCAAAATGGCATGCCTCCCAGATCCAGGTGTAACAAGACGAAATATCTTTAATTCTCTTTGTTACTTGCTTTTTAGGTCAAGTATTCAAGACCTGTTGTTACTTCTCTTGTGGGTTTAAAGCCATGCACCTACTTTCCATTTGTTTGTTTCAGTGTCCTTTAAAAATCCTTGCTTGCTAGTGGTCAGTCCTGCCTCTTTGTCCCTCCTTTTTAGGTCTCGCCTAGGCAGCGCATGCGCTGTTTCGACGAGAGATGCTGCATACACTATAGTGGGGGAAGCTCTGCCCACTCTCCGCCCATCTTTTTCATTGGCTTCAGTCAGTAAATGCTGCCTTTCAATTGGTTTAAGGCTTGTTAGTCCCTCCTCATGATGATTATGTCATAATTTGTATCCTTCCAAGGCTACTGGCCCCTTTACTCGCCGCACTTTCTTCTGGCACGCAGCCTAATCACAAGAGCGCGCACGCAATGACTGCTCTCTTCCTGGCCGGCTTTAGGAAGGCAGCATCACGTGATCCGCGTTCACCGCCACCGGCAGCAGCTGCAACGACCTGCGCGCGATGACGTGCTCTCTTCCTCGTTAACTCTATTTGGGCAAAGGTTTCCCGTCAATGGGATCATCTTGACACCCACATACAGCAATCCCGAACCGAGAGAGCAGCCGTTCGTATTTGCAAAGGGTCATAGGTGCGTGGCAACACCAGTGGTAGCATCTTTAGTAACTTCTCATCCATTTGAGATACAGAAGATTTATTTTTTTTGCTAAAATCTGCAAATTGTAGCGCAAGTGATGAATTATGTGGCAAGGGGGGGCATAATTATGCAGAAAACGCCGCAGCTACAGGATTGCATATTTCTGTATCTGTACCTATAATTAACATCAGTTCAATCCCCTATACGGGAAGACGTTTGTGTGCCCATCTTCAAATACCCAGACACTCAACTCCCTCATAAGCAGGCGCATGTATACCTAACTTCAGATAGACAAGTAGCCACCTCCCGTACAAACAGGCGTGCATAACGTCAGACAGACAGACATCCATCTCCCGTACTGGCAGGCATACATAACTGCAGGCATGCCTTAACACCCACCCACCCCCCACCCCTAGGTAGACATACTTTACTTCAGACAGACAGACATTCACTCCCAGACTGACATAAATCGACCCCCCCCTCCCCATATTAATACATTCATCTCAAGTACAGTTCGGTTTCGCATCTCTGTGTGGTCTAAGTGATGTGATGGCTATTTTAATTTACTGACTATGGAAGGATTGAAGTCGGAGTTGGTCTTACTAGGATTCCTACTGTTGGACAGGCCACACGAAGGGCTTGCTCCCTCCCCGCACGACAGGGCCCGAGCTCCGGCCCACCAGGCATAACCCACGAAAAGCACCTGTACCCCGTCTCCCGACGGATCTTCTGCCCTCGGACCTCTACTCCTCACGGGGCCCGGCCCCACCGGCTCCCCCGGCCGGTTCAAGCCGCCATCTTGGGCCCTGCACCACGAGGCCGCGTGGCCTCGGCCCGACCCTAACCCCGGGCCTGGCCGGCCCCGACATCCCGGCACCACCCTCCAACCAGGAGGTGAGCGGACCACTTGGCAGGTCAATGGGAGAACGAAGTGTCAAGAGCTCTTCCCCCGCCAGGTGCCGATCGCCTCCAGCTCCCCCAGGCGCTGGCTCCACCCCCTGCTGGGTGTCTGGACACCTTCATCCCGGGCCCTCCGACCTCCACGTGCGAGGGTCCGGACATCAAAGGGCGCCTGCCCTATAACTGGGGCAACTCCGGAGCAGGAAGGCAGTTGTATCCTGGAGTCGAGAGACACCGAGAGAACTCAGCCTGGACGGACTACTGGCGCTGCCGTAGCCCGCTCTTGTGAACCATCGTCCTGCCTGCTGGCGCTGCCGCGGCCTTCTGCAACATCCATCCTCGTCGGGACCTGCTGGCGCTGCCGCGGCCCGTTGTAACGACCATCCTCGTCGGGACCTGCTGGCGCTGCCGCGGCCCGTTGTAACGACCATCTTCGTCGGGACCTGCTGGCGCTGCCGCGGCCCGTTGTATCGACCATCCTCACCGGGACCTGCTGGCGCTGCCGCGGACCGTACATCGACCATCTTTCCGGGACCTGCTGGCGCTGCCGCGGACCGTGTACCGACCATCTCAACCGGGACCTGCTGGCGCTGCCGCGGCCCGTACCAACCAAACCACCAAGCTCGAGGATTGTGAGCTAGTCATCATCTCATCCGAACTACCTGACTGGTAGACAGACTGTCCCGCTACCCCTTACCCTGCTTTGAGAGACTTGAATCGAGGGGACCCCTGAGTCCAGACCTCCTTGTACCATTCAACCGTACCTTAAGAAGTGCTTATAAAGAACACTGAACTTTATCCGTGTGTGGTATCTGTCTGTGGGGGGGAAGTTACTTGTCTGTACGATCGCTGGAGATGGCTCTCCCCGGAGACCTCTCCTCCTGACCCCGGCCGACCCTCCCGGTCCGTCTACCCTTTCTAACATTGGTGGCCAGCGGCGCGATCCGAATCAACGCGTAATCGTACAGAGAGTAGCTCACCCCACGACAAAAACACGATGTCAGCCAAAGATAGCAGCTCCACCGAGAAATTCCAAATGGATAAATTAGAAGAATACAACCACCGCGAACTGAGACAATTCTGCATAGAACTTGGCATTGCTACCACCGGCCTGAGTACCAAGGATGATCTAAAGCACGCCCTAGAGTCGTGGACAGAAACTGGGGTCGCCGGACCCTTCGACCAAAGCAGCATCACACCAGAGGGGAACGCCACGGCTCCCGAGGAGCGGGGAACGGGCCTCTCGCAGGAGGAGATCCGAGAAAGAGAAAGAACCAGATTGCACGAGTTGGAAATGGCACGACTCAAGATGGATGGGGAACTCAAGTTAGCTGAACAGAAACTCAACCTCGAGCAGATGCGGCTCCGAGATGAACGAGAAGAGAAGCAGAGACAGAGAGAGCTGGAGGAGAAAAAAATAACGCTCGAGCACGAGCGCCAACTAGCGGAGATAGAACTTCGGAAACAGAATAAAGAACTGGGGGTGCCTGAGCGACCACACACCCCGGGGCCAATCGAGAAAAAAGTCCACATCCCCAAGGATGTTGTCCGCGAGTATGTCCGAGAAGACGACATACAACAGTGGTTTAAAGCCTACGAGATCGCCATGACCTCCCACCGGATCGACCGGAGTGATTGGGGAGCCGGACTTTGGGGGAGGTTTATCAACGAGGGTCGCGACGCCCTACTGCAGCTACCAGATCACCAAATGTCGTCCTACGACCACATGAAGGCTGCCCTCCTCACCCGCTACGGCCTCACACCCGAGATGTACCGCCAGAGGTTCAGAGATTGCACCCGGATCCCAGGTACAACTTGGGTAGAATACGTGAACTATTTCAGCCGTGCCTTCGAGGGTTGGATAAAGGGGAGCCATGTCACCACCTACGAACAACTCTTTAACCTGATGGTATGGGAGCACCTGTCGAACAACTGCTTCGTCGAGCTCAGGCAGCACCTCCTCGACAGTAAGCTGACTGACCCCCGGCAGCTCGCCGCCGAAGCTGACCGATGGGAAAGCACCCGAGTGGGCCGGAGGGGGCCACACGAACAGAACAGAAACAACCAAGGCCAGCACCGTCCTCGGGGAGGAGGAGGGGGCCAGGGGCGAGGGAGAGACGCCTTGCCAGCAACCCCCGTGGCCAGCACCCCGCCTCCGGCCGGCCGGGGCAACCCCCCGTGGCGTCCTGGGGTCCGAGCCAACGTCACGTGCCACCGATGCCAGCGAGTCGGCCACTACGCCAATGACCCGAGCTGCCCGCAGAACCAAACACCCAAGCCCCGCCAGGTAGCTGCCGCCGCCCTGGGGGAAGAGCGATCATCGGAGGAACCAGAGGAGTATGAGCCGGCCCAGCAAGAGTGGGAACCGGCCGCCATGGTCCTGGCGTGCTTAGGGGGAAGAGACATGGTCCCGCGGGCTCCCCTACCCGCTAACACCAGGAAATACGGTCAGTGGGTGACCATTAATGGACAGCGAGCCGAGGCCTTGCGTGACACAGGCGCCAGTGTGACGGCCGTCTGCTGTCACCTGGTGAAGCCCGAGCAGATCCTGCCGAACATTCTCTGCCCCGTCCGCTCGGCAGACAACTCTGAAAGTATGTGTCAAATGGCCTGCGTCCCATTCGAATGGGGAGGGGTCTCCGGCCTGTTGAAGGTGACGGTCCGGGACGATGCCCCCGTGGACTGCCTCCTGGGGAATGACCTCGAGAGTTCCCCGTGGGCCACCGTTGAGAGAAGAGAGCACCTGGGGATGCTGGGCCTCCCGGACTGGGCCTGCATAACCACCCGGTCCATGGCCGCCCGTGCCGTCCCTCGATCAGAAGAACCGGAATGGCCAGCACCTCCGCCCCCGGTCGCCCCAGTAGAAGACAACGACGAGGCCAGCCTCCCAGACCCGACGACCGAAGGGGACGCGCAACCCCAGGACCTTCCTGACCTGGCTCAGTGGCGTCAAGAAGGGGGGCCCACCCAAGAACAGTTCCGCCAGGAACAAAAGACCTGTCCCTCCCTCGAGGGACTCCACCAACAAGCCAGCGCCCAGAACGCAGGGGACTCCACCGGAACTCACTGGGTCTACTGGGATAACGACCTGCTATACAGCGAGCAAAGAATCGCCGAGCTGGGGGCCGGTCGAGTACTGGTGGTACCTCTCCGCTTCAGAGACTTTCTGCTCAACCTGGCCCACGATGTCCCCCTGGCTGGACACCTGGGCCAGGACAAAACGTACAGCCGCCTAGTGACCCACTTTTTCTGGCCGAAAATGAGGAACGACGTCCTGAACCACTGCCGATCTTGCCCCACATGCCAAGCCAGCGGGAAGAGTGGTCGGAAGCTGAAAGCCCCTCTGCAACCCTTCCCTGTGGTCACCACCCCGTTCGAAAGGGTGGGGATAGACATTGTGGGGCCTCTGGACCCCCGCACGGCACAAGGACACAGGTTCATCTTAGTACTGGTGGACCATGCCACCCGCTACCCCGAGGCGGTGCCCCTACGGACCGTGACAGCTCCGGTGGTTGGCCGGGCCCTAATGGGGATCTTCTCCCGGGTAGGCTTCCCCCGAGAAGTCGTCAGCGACCGAGGCACGAACTTTATATCCAAATACATGAAGTCCCTCTGGCAACAATGCGGGGTCACCTACAGATTCACGACCCCCTATCACCCCCAAGGGAACGGACTAGTGGAGCGTTTTAACCGCACTCTCAAGGGGATGATTGGGGGATTGGAAGAGCCCCTCCGTCGCCAGTGGGATGTACTACTCCCGTGCCTCCTCTTCGCCTACCGAGAAGTTCCCCAGAAGTCCCTCGGTTTTAGCCCTTTCGAACTCCTGTACGGGCACCCTGTGCGAGGGCCCCTCAGCCTCGTAAAAGAAGGTTGGGAGATGGCCCCCCTAAAGACCCCTCCAGACGTCTTCAAATACATCCTGGCCCTACGCAATCAGACCCGGCGCTTCAGAGAGATGGCCAAGGCGAACCTCGAGACCAGCCAGGAGGACATGAAGAGGTGGTATGATCACAATGCCTCCTCCGTTGAGTTCGAGCCCGGACAACAAGTATGGGTGATGTCCCCCACCGAACCATGTGCCTTGCAAGATAAGTGGACGGGGCCCTTCAAAGTGGTCGAGCGCAAAAGCCCCGTCACTTATCTCATCGACCTGGGGACCTCCCGGAACCCCCTCCGGGTCCTCCACACCAACCGACTCAAACCACACTTTGTGCGCTCAGAACTCAGCCTCCTGATGGCTACGGACAGTGGGGCAGAGGAAGACTCCGAACCCCTCCCGGATCTTCTGAAGACTCAGGAGAATGACGGCTCCGTGGACGGGGTCCGGCTCTCTGACGCCCTCACTTCGGAGCAACGCCAGGGCTGCCGGAACCTCCTGCTGCAGTTCGCTACCCTGTTCTCCCTCACCCCCGGGGTCACCCCTTGGTGTTTGCACGACGTGGACACCGGGGACAGTCCCCCTGTCCGACACCGGGCCTACCGCGTACCAGATCGGGTACGGGCCTGCATACAGGAGGAAGTGGCCA
Source organism: Triturus cristatus (assembly GCF_964204655.1). Classification (NCBI taxonomy): domain Eukaryota; kingdom Metazoa; phylum Chordata; class Amphibia; order Caudata; family Salamandridae; genus Triturus; species Triturus cristatus. The sequence goes on along the minus strand of NC_140582.1, from coordinate 1,195,495,736 downwards.
AGATGCTCACAATCGGGGTCATCGAGCCCTCGGACAGTCCCTGGGCCAGTCCGGTTGTATTGGTTCCCAAAGCCGCTGCCCCCGGCACCGCACCTGAACTGAGATTCTGCGTCGACTACCGGGGCTTGAACGCTGTCACCCGGACCGACGCTCATCCGATTCCCCGAGCAGACGAGCTGATCGACCGGCTGGGGGCCGCCCGCTACCTTAGTACCTTCGACCTAACAGCGGGCTACTGGCAGATCGGCCTCACACCCAGGGCTCAGGAACGGTCAGCCTTCTCTACCCCCGATGGCCACTACCAATTCAAGGTCATGCCCTTCGGCATGAAGAATGCCCCCGCCACGTTTCAACGCCTCGTGAACCAGGTCTTGGCGGGGCTCGAAGAGTTCAGCGCTGCCTACCTGGACGATATCGCTGTATACAGCCGCCACTGGCCCGACCACCTCCGTCACCTCCAAGAGGTCCTACAGGCCCTCCAGCGGGCCGGCCTCACAATTAAGGCCGGCAAGTGCCAAATTGGCCAAGGGTCTGTGACCTACCTTGGGCACCAAGTGGGAAGCGGGCTGGTGGCCCCGCTACAACTTAAGATTGCTGCCATCCAGTCCTGGCAGCCCCCCGTCACCCAGACCGAGGTCCGAGCCTTCTTGGGGCTCACCGGCTACTACCGGCGGTTCGTGAAAGACTACGGCAGCATCGTGGGGCCCCTCACGGGTCTCACGTCCAAGAACCAGCCGAGGCGGATTAACTAGACCCCGGATTGTCAAGCGGCCTTCAAGAAGCTGAAGGCCGCCCTGTGCACCGCCCCTGTGCTCCAGGCCTCCGATTACAGTCGGGAATTCGTGGTACAGACCGACGCCTCCGACCACGGCATCGGAGCCGTCCTTTCTCAGTTAAACCCCGAGGGTCATGACCAGCCGGTGGCCTTCATCAGTCGACGTCTCCTGGCCCGAGAACAGCGCTGGAGCACCATCGAGAGGGAGGCCTTCGCAGTGGTGTGGGCCCTCAAAAAGCTCCGGCCCTATCTCTTCGGTACCCACTTCCGGGTACAAACCGACCATCGACCCCTGCAGTGGCTGATGCAGATGCGGGGGGAGAACCCGAAACTCTTGCGCTGGTCCATTTCCCTGCAGGGAATGGACTTCACTGTGGAGCACCGACCAGGCCAAGACCACGCCAACGCGGATGGCCTGTCCCGCTTTTTCCGCCTCGACGAAGAGAGTCCCCAAGGAGATGGGTGACTCTCCCCGCCTTCAGCTGGGGGGGACGCATGTTGGACAGGCCACACGAAGGGCTTGCTCCCTCCCCGCACGACAGGGCCCGAGCTCCGGCCCACCAGGCATAACCCACGAAAAGCACCTGTACCCCGTCTCCCGACGGATCTTCTGCCCTCGGACCTCTACTCCTCACGGGGCCCGGCCCCACCGGCTCCCCCGGCCGGTTCAAGCCGCCATCTTGGGCCCTGCACCACGAGGCCGCGTGGCCTCGGCCCGACCCTAACCCCGGGCCTGGCCGGCCCCGACATCCCGGCACCACCCTCCAACCAGGAGGTGAGCGGACCACTTGGCAGGTCAATGGGAGAACGAAGTGTCAAGAGCTCTTCCCCCGCCAGGTGCCGATCGCCTCCAGCTCCCCCAGGCACTGGCTCCACCCCCTGCTGGGTGTCTGGACACCTTCATCCCGGGCCCTCCGACCTCCACGTGCGAGGGTCCGGACATCAAAGGGCGCCTGCCCTATAACTGGGGCAACTCCGGAGCAGGAAGGCAGTTGTATCCTGGAGTCGAGAGACACCGAGAGAACTCAGCCTGGACGGACTACTGGCGCTGCCGTAGCCCGCTCTTGTGAACCATCGTCCTGCCTGCTGGCGCTGCCGCGGCCTTCTGCAACATCCATCCTCGTCGGGACCTGCTGGCGCTGCCGCGGCCCGTTGTAACGACCATCCTCGTCGGGACCTGCTGGCGCTGCCGCAGCCCGTTGTAACGACCATCTTCGTCGGGACCTGCTGGCGCTGCCGCGGCCCGTTGTATCGACCATCCTCACCGGGACCTGCTGGCGCTGCCGCGGACCGTACATCGACCATCTTTCCGGGACCTGCTGGCGCTGCCGCGGACCGTGTACCGACCATCTCAACCGGGACCTGCTGGCGCTGCCGCGGCCCGTACCAACCAAACCACCAAGCTCGAGGATTGTGAGCTAGTCATCATCTCATCCGAACTACCTGACTGGTAGACAGACTGTCCCGCTACCCCTTACCCTGCTTTGAGAGACTTGAATCGAGGGGACCCCTGAGTCCAGACCTCCTTGTACCATTCAACCGTACCTTAAGAAGTGCTTATAAAGAACACTGAACTTTATCCGTGTGTGGTATCTGTCTGTGGGGGGGGAAGTTACTTGTCTGTACGATCGCTGGAGACGGCTCTCCCCGGAGACCTCTCCTCCTGACCCCGGCCGACCCTCCCGGTCCGTCTACCCTTTCTAACACCTACTTAATACCTAAAGATCACTGCAATTATCAGCAGTGAGTGTTTAACTCCCTGAGCTATACTTCAGACATTCTGAGGTCCTTCTGTAGACATCCAGTTAGACAGACATCCAACCTCAGACCAGCAGATCATTAATCTATTGATAAACATTCGACTAACAGGGGAAGGGGCTTAAAGCTCGAGACAGACATCGAAGCACTAGACAAAGAGACAGACCACCACCTCTGACAGAGACATTCACCTCCTTAAAGGCACGGACATGTGAGTTCCACAGAGACAGATATTCATCCCTCGGCATCCAGTTGCCTCCTTACAGACATACCCTAGCAGCCTCCAGGCATTCACCCTCTGAGAGGCAGGCCCATGTACAGACGGACATGTGCACACATACACCCCAGACATGCACCCATGCCAGACGTGACTCTGAGTTCCCGTGAGTAACAGTGTTGTCACCTATAACAGGTCTACAGCCTGCGACAAGCACGTGGCTCAATTGTCATTCAATGATCATGAACACTGGCAGGATGAAGGGCACAGTAGGCCCCATGGAGGTGACTGTAGCAAGTGCATTAACTTACTAAGCTACCTATGCAACCGGTGTCATTTTGTAGGTCGAGCCTAGAACAGCGCATGCGCTGTTGCTCGACATTTAGTATACGGGTTTCCAAAGTGCTACCTACCAGACCTCGCTGGCCTAGCGCTTGCGTTCACGTGAGCGAGCACGCGCGCTGCCGCCAATCACAGCTGTGCACGCACCACTCGCGTGCTTGACACACAGTGCGTCCCGTCCTCGCGATCACTTTCGCTGTGATCGTGATGGCGATCACTTTCGCTTTCATGGCCGGACCGCGCGGCCATTGCTTGTTGACTTATATTGCAGCAGAAGCAATTTGTGGTGCAAAAAATTGGATGTCTCCCTTCTTAATCGAGTCTGTTGGCATGGATGAGCTCTTGACAATACAAATTCTGTTTTGTAGTTGTATATTTAATATTTCCAAGTCCCGAAGTGTGTCCGACTGTGAATTCATCTCTGCTCTGCCAAGATAGCCGGACTCCAAACTCCATAATCAAACTCAGCATCCGACGCAGCCCTTTGTTGTCATGTTCGAATGTATTTTCGCCCAGCAGGTTTAGCTGGAGAAGAAACCCGACCCTTTCGGTATTAGCAACGCCATTTTAGTAATTTGGAATATCCATTTTGTCCTGTGTAATTCCTTTGCTAAAATTCCTCTGAACCTGATACCGGCTGAAGCCAAGACCAATAGTAACTGTTCATTTTCACTCAGCCCAGTTTTGGTTTCTTAATAATGTAAATTAAAGAGATACCTTGGCTCCGAGTCAGGTGCGTAACAAGGGTAGAAAATGGAATTAGAAGGGAGCAGTCAATGTTCCATATGTTTTTCTAGCAATTTAGAATGCGCTTTCCTGCCTAGCTGCCTCCTTCGGACGGGCCTATTAGAGTACACGCTAATTTCTATGGCAACGCTTTCTCATTTCTGCTTGTTTTTAGGTCGAGCCTACTGCAGCGCATGCGCTGTTGCTCGACTTTTGTAAGTGGAATTTAAAAGTGCTTCCCACCGGCATTTGCTGGCCTAATGCTTGCGTTCACGCTCGCGTGAACGTGCAATTACTTTCACTTTGGGCACTGTGCGCGCGCACCACTCGTGTCTTTGCCGGCGCGCGCGCGCCTCCGCCTCTCTCTCCCGCTGCAGCCCCCATCTTTGCATTCCCCGCGACCAATGCTTGTTGTTTATTGTGGCCCGTAGAACTGTCTCTAAATCAATCCTTTTAGACATTTGAATTCTAATGTTTTAGAGGATGGTCAACATGTATTTGTCTGAGGTCAGATGTATTTTAGGATTCCTGTCTCAAGGCTCTGAATTCCAGCTGGTGGCCTGTTTAAAGTTAGGTCTCTTCACCAATATATTTATTTAGGACAGAAAGGCGAGATCTGAAATAATAATTATGCCTACATCTTTAACTTTTGTTTACTGAGCTTGTCCTTGAGACTCGTCCACACCCGCTAGATCCACCTTTGGTGGTTTCAACTACCATATTCTCTGTTTTAGCCTTCCCAGGAAGTGGCTATTATTCCTGGTTTACAAACATATATTTAAAAAAAAGCATGTTGTATTCCTTAACTTACATGCAGACTCAACATTTCTCTGCCTTTGAGTGCTCTATGAATACAAGTGACCACCATATCTCAAATCTGATGAAAATGGCACTTTCATTTTTAAGACCTGCTATACTATACTGATTGGTGTAAAAACATTTGCTTTTGTTCACTCATTCAACAGCGGAACTAGAGTTTTTGACTGGCCAATGTCAGGCGGGCTGCGCTGTATTCAAGGCTTTGGTGGTGGTGGCCGGCTGGTACAGAGCTGCTTCACTCTGGGTGTTTTCTTTTCTCCTTATTAGCATCTCTAAACGGGTCGCGTTTTCCAAAGCTGAATTTTGCAGGACACCTTTTGTGCCGCAGCTCCTTCCTTCCATGTGCCTTGTAAACAAACACCAGACCCTCACAGATCCGTTTCACAGCTTCGAGTTCACAGTGTGCAGGGCCGCAAGACGCTCAGCCTCGAGTCCACACCTAGTAGTACGTCACATCCGTGTGATGCTCGATAGCATGTTGTAGTGAATGAAAGTGCTGTTTTTTTACTGGGGCATTTATATAAATATAGATAGTTGCACAATCACGCAACAAGACATCTGCTGTGGTTTTATAACGAGTGCAGGGTTCTTTCATTCCTTGCAACAGTGCTACGTGACGGTCCATGGCTGGAGATAAATACTAACCCTAGGCGTTTTACCAACAGTTCGAAATCCTGACAGCCATGTTTATTGTTCATCTTGCAAAATAGATTGCACATCCCTTGTCCTCTGAGGCCACAGACATGTCAGATTGTCAGAATTTCCATACTGCATATATATGTAACCAATTTGCACACAATTATTACAATTTACATAAAAATGGCTCATTAGCATAATTATGGTTATCCTGAAAACCTGGTTTATTTGTGGCCCTTGAGACAAAAAGCAAGTACAACTGCCCTGCAAGCTGTGTTAAATCACCCTGGGGCATATTTACAAGTTGGCGATAAAAACTTATCGCCGCTCTTGCGGCCGTTTTTGGCCAAAAAGCGGCGATAATTTTATCTCCTAATTAGCAAGGCCACGCTAACGCGTTAAACCGTGCTTTAGCGTCGGGATTCCTAACGCCCAGCTTTGCATCTCTAATGAGATGCAAAGTGGGCGTGCCTGACCTAACATGACAGGAGAAATGTCGCTAAGCGACATTTCAACTATCATCAAGCCCCACGCTATGAAGTATAGCATCAGGAAAAGTAGCGATAACCCCTGTTATTGCTACTTTCCTTACGCCTGCTTCAGGACTGACTTAGCCATGATATCCTATGGAGGGCGGATATCATGGCTAAGTTTGTGCGTCCCTATCAACAAGCTAATGCCACACTTCGTGAGATTATCGCTGGGTTTCAAGCGATAATCTCACATTAGGCAGTTAGCATGAGGATTTTTATCGCTGAGGAGATAAGCGTTGCTAATAGCACGCTATCTCAGCGATAAAAATCCACGTTACCCGGCGATAATTATCCTCACGCTAAGAGCGCTGAGCAATAATTATCGCCGGTTGTTGCTGATATGCCCCTCTGTGAGCAGCAGTGCTCCACGGCTAGCCCATAAAATGTCAGCAAAATATGTTTTTAATTATCTATAAACAGTTTGCAGCAATTTGAACGCCAGAAAACATGTAGATATTCTGATATCAAATACACATTGAATAAGAAAAAAAACAGGCTAACATGCTACCGTAAGGTATGAAGCAAAGGATGCTGTTTAAAAGAAGCTTCTTTACGATTGCATCCTCAGAGGTGCAAGTCACATCATTAAAAACAAGCATTTGCAATGCAACAGGTCTCACATTTACGCGAGTTTGAGCTATCGGCATTGTAAATGACAATTCCTTTTATTTATGTTTTGATTTTTGAAGCATAAATGAAACACATTCTCATTTACAATGCCAATAGCTCAAACTCACGTAAATGCGAGACCTATTGCATTGCAAATGCTTGTTTTCTTTGCATTTAATTTTTGATTTTTGGTTTTTGTACTTTGTTCATGGGCCCAATCGCAGATGGAAAACAGGTTGAACCACCTTCAGCTTGCTGTTCCAGCTCACGCAGGTGTTGGGTACAAGGCCTGTCAGTGTTCCAATTAAAACAACTTACAGTTTGCCAGCTTGACTAAAGTCAGTTCCAGGTATGTTAGATGCGCGGTGTTGTCACAAATAACTCGGCTCTGTTCAGTCATGTTAACCTTCATCAAAGCGCAGCCGTAAACCATGTAGTAGAAGCGCAGGCTTCAATAAATGTGAATTCGCCAGCTGCATCCCGTACAGTAGAAACTTGCCAACTTTCTATTCCTAGCCCAGCGGTAGGCCTCACTTCTTATGAAACGGCTTTTCAAAACCAACACGTATTTTTCAGTGATTCAGAGCTGTTGACCGTCAGAACCCGAATTTTAAATTAAGTGATATACAATTGAAACGTTTCCAACATTATGAAAGAAACTAATGCCCTGATGTTGCATCTTTAAATCGAATCTTAACCCATGAGGACTTTTCTGGCAAGCTGGGTGGAATTACTACGCTTTTCAGAAAAAATTTGAAGCACACATTGTTTTACTGCTCTCTTGTGTCATAACATAACTGCTTTTTTGTATAAAGCTCTGCAAAGCATCTTGCAGTATCCTCCCAGGTCTTTGGATAGGAGGCCATTAGGGCGAGAGGGCTCTGAATCCGCCTGCTGAGGCATAATATGTGCTTGTCTGAATCCTTCTCCAGCTCGGGTTGGCAGGAACCATTAGCAGATTTTGAAATTTTATGGTCGGGCTTGGCAGCACAGCAGTGCTTAATTTGAGCCATTGGTTTCTGGTGCTCAGCACTGGCACTTAATCATCAACACCAGCTCTTGAGCACCAGTTAAGGACACATTCGTTTCTGGTAGGCGTGGGGAGATTCAGTGATTTGCCCAGAATCACAGGATGTTGAGCCAACGCCGAGACTCGAACCTGGTTTCCCATCTCTGAAGTAGGCAGTAGTAGCCATTACGCCTCACCCTCGTCCCACTTTCATGGTTAATAGTTGGTTCTGTTTTAGGAGGTGATAACAGGAGAAATGGGCTGGTGCAAGCTGCCTCCTGACGAGAGCCCCAGCGCTTATTTCTTTTACAAATTAACCACTGCAGCACAGCTGTCACCTGACAATTATGTGAGCACCACTAGAGGGGGTCTTTGGCTCCCCTATATGTTGGGAGCCAGGAGTTTGTTTTGAGCAACCGCTAAAGGTCCTCCTATGCAGCGCATGCGCGCTGCGTAGGCGAGACCTAAAAATGGGTCTTGAGGAAATATTACTGCTAGGAAAGCAGTTGGGAATAATTAAAAGGCACAATTAGAAAAAAGTATTACAAAAAACAAAGTGTAGCTGTGAACCCATACTCCCAATAAAGCCATTGGAACAGGTGGGTACTGAGATAGGGTAAAGAATGGGTAAAGCAGGACATTTGGACTATCAAGCATATTTGGGATAAGACATGACGTAAGTAAAGCAACAGTTTCTCCAGAGTCCAGAAGACTACTCCATCCCTGCTTAAGAGGTGAAGTAAAGACCTAAGGGATGATGGGTTCCAGCAGGAAAGACGGGCTTCAATAATGCAGGGGAGGACAGATAAGTAGGCAAACTAAAGCAATGACGCCTTTCAAGAAAAGGTGACTAAAATACAGAAACATGGCAGACTTGCCAGACCTCCCTCTATATCTGCATTCATGTATTAGAGTTATTAATTTAAAGTCCAAATGCAAACTTCTCTCATTCAGATATTATCCTTTAATGGTATCACTGTTGGCTTTCACCTAAGCATGATGCACGTCAACTACCACATCCTGGGCACGGCCAAGGTGCAAGACTGATGAAAGCCCCAAATGACATTTTTACGGGGATTATAGGAGCAGCGCAAGAGCCCTGCATGAGAATTGACCAAGCACCAGTCACCTTTCCTTCTGTTGTTCACCAATTGTTCACCAACTAGGAGTTGTTCTTCGGGTGATTTAATACCACGTCAAAACCTCAGGATAAACATAAGTAACAAAATATGATTAGATAATGTTTAATATGAAGACCTTCTTCCGGGGCATGGAGAGAATTTGGCTAAAGAAAACTTGCTTCCTTTTGAAAAACAGTAACCTTTCATGAACTTTCTCCACTGCTGGAAACATAAATTACTAAAAATCATAATTTGCTGAAAAAAGTAACCACTTTTCTTCATAAATTACAAGATTTAAGGCAGTTATGTTACTCCTGCTAACCCTGGCACTCAGGCGAGGCCATGGACGTGTTTGTGTCCCAAGAAACATCTTATAGTTCTGTCTCTGGCTGGGAGCTTTTTAATATACTGCTTACCTGCAGTTCTTGCCAACCTATTTTGGATTGTTTATTTTGCTTCAGTATAGGGGGTCTTCTAAAACCAGGACTCAGTTTATGCTTTAATTTGTTTCATTGCATTTCCAACTCCAGTATTGGCCAAGCCTGCTGCTTAATTCCATTCAACGGGGCCACGTACACTTGGGAAAAGAAAACTGAACTACTTAATATGCATTACCGTTTCAGAACAATGAACGCGTGTTGTAGGTGTTGCCATGGCCGTGTCAAGGATGCATTTAAAAAAAAGCCTTTCCGTGCTTCCCCACACACCATTCATATATGCCAGGGGTTCTTGGGTGGTGTCACCCTTGGGTACTCGGAAGTATAAAAATCTGGACCACCCCTGTCCGCTGCTGGAATCAGCGACCTGCAGTTAGCAATCAGAGCTCTGCAGTACGTGCCCTGGCTGACTTTACTATCTTATCAATCCAGGAAATGCAATTGAGAACAAGCATTGGCCACGCAACCATGAAAGCGACGCGGCCGTGAAAGTGATCGCGCTAAGAAGCAGCAGCTGTTTTCAAGCACACTTGTGCTAGTGGTGGCATCCGCCTTGTGGGAGCGAGCAACAGCCAATTAGCAAGCGTGCTGCTGCTCGCTCCCGCAAGGTGGATCACGCCACAAGCACGAGTATGTGCTTCCAAAACTAGCAGAGCCTCACCTTCTAAGCCTACATATAGAATTGGTAAGTATACGCTGACATATCAGGGCATACAAAGTGAAAGAAAAGCCGGGACTGTTTCACTCTGACCTCTGAGTGATAAACCACGCTGCCTAATGCTTGGGGTGGATCTGAGGGCAGATGGACTGACACTTGGTGGAGGAGTTTAAATGTAGATAGGTGAAAAAGAATGTGATCTGTGAAGGATGACAGAAAGACTTTGAGAAATTAGCATAAATGATAATGGCTAACTAATGGGTCATAGTGTTATAGTAATCAGCAAAGGGGAGCTACAGATTATCAGAAGGCTTAGCTGAACAGAAAATGGGGTGATGGGTGCTCTATATAGATCATCTCAGATAGCCCAAAGTGGTATACTGTGTGACTCCCAGATCTTTGCTCTGAAACTTTATGTGCGTGTATGTGCAGTGGGTATGTAGCAAGTGCGTGATAGTAAGACTCCTTATCTGTTGAAAATCTAACCACTTGGACCAGTGTGATATATTTTGCATGGTGTGATGAAGAGTAGATTCAGCTTGCCTTCACAGTGGGTGTATATTGACTGCATCCCTGTGGCTGGAGGGTGGAGATCCAGAACTGAAGTTAGGATGACTGGAGAAAAGTTTACCCAAAGAAATTCTGTGAGGTCCAAAAGGCTACTGAGTCATGGCATAGAGTAAAGGGTAGGAATAAGTGGAGGTTTCTCTTGTTAAAGGTGTCAACGTTTCTAAGCAGGACTGCCTTTTTATCTGTGCCTGAGGACTGCTTAGGAAGGCTGATGACATCCAGGTGCATAGAATGTTATCCTTCAATGTGTCCTTGTTTTGGATACTGCTGTCAGAACCATCACCTGGGACAAAGGCTGTGTCTGAGTGACAGCCAGAAAATGATATTGGAAAGAGAATCGCCCCAAATCAGGTCTGAAACCTCAATAGTGGATACACGTCACATTTCTGAAAAATCAGCATTAAATTGGAACTGTGAAATGATTGATCTGCAAGTCACATGAATGGAGGTAACACAATGTCTCTGTTTAGTCAGTGCCTTATTCCTGACAACATTTGTAACACAGTCAATGAATAACAATCTTTGTGAGTTCGTTTTCTCCTCTGTCTTTAATGCCTATATGTCTTTCACTGATTTAGCGGAAAAATGCATCATATTCCAATGAAGTTCAGTTCAATTAATTATAGTCCAATTTCTTTGTGTGTGGCTCTTCAATAGAATACTTCCTCTGATGATATGACCTGACAGAGTAGTGGTTGTCGAAAGAAGACCTTTATACCCTTTACCCTATTTAGAGTAAAATCTGGCTATGAGGGACGGGAAAATATGTATTTGAAATGTTTGTTGCACAGCCATCATGTCTGATGGCAAATGTTTAGTAAATAGACAGGAACCACCTTCACAACAGTTCCCTTAGTGAGTTGTCCACAGGGTTAGTGGACAGCTTTAAATTTGATGGACAGAGGTCCTTTAGTATGATTGAGGTATTATTCTCCACCATCCTGACAGAGTTAGCTATGTCCTCGGAAAACAATAAATCAGGCTCATAGTTTTTCTTCCCTTTGTCATGAGATTGGAAAAACGCCTCTCAATTATACTGTGTTGGTAACTCCATAAGGGGCTCTATGCAATTGTTTCTATTTTGTTAAAATTACACTAAATATTAGATTACTTTATGTTGCTGCAGAAAAAAGAGGTGTGATAATATGGAGTCTTTTGGTAATCATATATCAAACCCATGACTTTGTGAGTTAAAACAAATACGTAACTTTAGAAGGGTAAACTGCTATAACTAGTCTTGCAAATTTATAATCATCTTTGTTATTAGTCACCTCTGAAGGTAAACAGTAAAGCAGTGGGACCATTTGTGGAGCAGGAGGCAGTTCCATTAAGGGCCTCCCAAGGGCCTCCCAAGTCACTAGGTCTTGGCCCACGGTGTAATGGAATGGCACTCTGTGCCATGTCTGTCAAAATAACTTGAGAACATTCAAACATTAGACCTATACATTTGTGCCTGCATTTAAGCCTGGTTTTAGCACTATTGGCCTCATGTACAAAATCACAGAGTTTGGAAACAGAGAAGTGCTTATCATTATGTATCAAACCTTTTTTATGAGTTGGAAAAAATGTTCAACTTGCAAGAAGACTTTTTGTTCCTTAATTCCAAATAGGAGGCTTCGTGAAAGGAGTTTCCATCATCCCCTTTCCAAACTGGAAAGGAATTTATTGATAGTTTGAGAGTGTGATTGCTGTCTTCAGGTTTTTTAGTGCACCAACCCAGAAACGTCTGTGTTGTTCTTCTTCTTACTGTATTTTGTTGCTTTTGGTGAAGAGCTCTCCTGCTCACTGTAAACATCTGTAGTATTTATATAAATAAATATGATATGTTTGAAGAGGTATTATCAGTGTACTCAGATCTTATTTGCAACATGCCAAGACACGTCAGTCACAATGAAAGAAGTGGTACCCAAAAGGGAGCCGCCAGTCGCTGCACACCATCCAGCCAAGGGGGACTGAAACTCCCATAACCCTAAGCACCAGGAGGTGCTGACGGCGTCTCGTCCGCGGCCAGAGGCGCTCATAAGCACTTCGCGTCTCCCGCAGCGTGGGAGCTGCCAGCCGCTGCATGCCATCCAGCCAAAGGGGACTACAACTCCCACAACCCCAAGCACCAGGAGGTGCTGACGCCGTCTCTTCAGCACCAGGAGGCGCTCATAAGCACTTTGCGGCTCAACAGCGCGGGAGTCGCTAGCTGCTGCACGCCATCCAGCAAACGGGGACGGCAACTTACACAACCCCAAGCACCAGGAGGTGCTGATGTTGTCTCTTCCGCACCCGGAGGCGCTCATAAGCACTTCGCAGAACCCCCAGCACGGGAGCCGCCAGCCGCTGCACACCATCCAGCCAAAGGGATCTACAACCCCCAGCACCAAGAGGTGCTGACGCCATCTCTTCTGCGCCCGGAGGTGGTTATAAATACAGGGCGGGCCCTTCTGCGCCCGTCAGAGCCCAGAGGAGGCTGGGCCCATTGAGGACTAAGGAGTTGCGGACTAAAGTACTGTCTGACTATCCCAACTGTTTGCATAGTGGTATTTTTGTTTTTTTGCGTTAGCTTTAAGTGCCACATACTAGCCCCTAATGGGAAAGCGAATGGCCAAGGAGGAGGGCTCTAAAGCCGCCAAACAAAAGAAGAGTAAAATTGCCAGGGTGGACAATGAGGAACACAAACTAGGGGAAGCGGAGGGGGGTAATTGATCGCATTGATAGTCTCTTGTCTGAGTGTGAAGGTATCCTTGAATCCAACGTACCTGACAATATAGAACAATGTACACAAACCCTTGCATGTCCCACATTTAGTATTTTTAATGGCTGCCATTCATCATCTCGCAGCACAGGGAAAGATAGGATCACAAAACAGTCATTCATAGGTCTAGTCTGAGTGGGGTTGATAATATAGCCACAGAGGAGGTGGCACCCACGGTTGACCTTTCAATGTTCCAGTGCAGTAATAGCTATGCTCCGCTTTTTGCTGCGGCAGACGTTCCAGACAAGTCGGCATTAACAAAAAGTAAGGCACAAAAATGGGGGACCCAGGTAAAATTATGATATAAAAGGAAAGTAAACCAACTGACCAGACCAATAGCATGCACTAGGGGAATTGTAGTCCATCATAGTGACACTCAAACTCCACCTGTAGTGAACTGTCTGCACCGACTTCCTTAATAGCCCAAATTCAGAACATGACAGAAGAAATCAAAGCATTAAAGACAGTAGTAGGCCACCTTTCTAAATCCTTCAACAGGATCCACAATGATGTCCAACTACTAAAAGAGTGTAGGTGATAAATCTACTTCATTGGTCTATGACTCGGGTGGGTTGGATAATCATCAGCCTTTACCAAGAGGCTCTCACACCAACAATAACGAAGTTGGTAGTAGTGGCTCAAGGTGCCCAAACCTAGGATTGGTCCAGAGAGTCTACTGTGCACTCAATAGGGTAGTGCATTATAATTTACCCACACCACAATAAGCAATGGCATCCCCATCAAGCTTCCCACCTCCCAGGGGCCCCAGGCACTCATCCTCGCATGGTAGTGACTCCTATGGTAGTGACATCAAACCAGTGCGGAAGCGGACAATTTACCTGACTAAGGTACCCAAGCCAGCACCCAGACCAAAAACAGAGGACGAGGCCCCCTTGATTAATGCATTTATTGATTGGACAAGGCGAGTGCGGGGATGCAGATCCATCATCAGGGACAATAGAATACTAGAAGGCACTCTACCCTAGGGGATGAAACGGATGCCATAGCTCTCACCCCAACACACCATGATTTGGTTAAGAACCTGGTAACTTATGATTTACAGACACAACACCTCTTTGAAACAGGCATTCGTCTTAAGTTCAGCCCCCTAGTGGGACCAGTAAATCTACCTCAAATAACCTTGCCGTTCCCCAACAAATTGCATCTACACTAAATGAGACAGATTGACAGTCTTCCTCACCCCCAAGGGATAGCATGCTGGCCACACCAACAGATCGCTCCAGCACGTACCCTACCACACTCATAATAGCGATTCCCTTAATCAAGATAGGACCCTATGAAAGTGCCCAGACCCAGTCAAACTGAGAACTTGATCCCTTAGCCCCAATTTTCTCCATGAATATAGACACAAACCAAAAGTCGCGGATCATCTCTTTACTATCCTGGAATATCGCTGGGCTGAGGAATAGGAGCGATGTCCCTGATTGGAATAATTTCATATGAAAATTCAACATTTGTGCTTTCCAGGAAACCTGGTCAATAGAGCCGCTCTACCATCCAGGATACCTAAACTATTATATTCAGGCTACCAAGGGTGTCAGGGGACGGCCGCTAGTGGGTCTTACAATCTGGGTTAGACAAGACATAGGGCTTAAGATTCGTGTCCTACCCTCAAATTGCAGTGACATTCTTCCAATCAGAGTGGCGCTCGGGCTGCATGGATCTTCTACCATCTTTAATGTATACGCTAGAGGCCATAGAGGGGAGAGAAGTTCTGATATGATCAATGCTCTGGGGGGACTCTTTGACAATATCTCATGGGAAGGTGGAGCCATAGTTGCCAGGGATCTAAAATACTACATTTGAACCGCTTGATGGCGAGGACAACGATCTAGCGAGGGAGGAGGATGAACAATGGGGTGTCCCACTTTTGGAGATACATCCAAATAAACGGTGGTCTGAGGCCGCTATTCAAATACAAGCTCTTTCCTTAGAGCATGGCCCAAGAGCTGTCAATGGTTGAACCTCTTCTGACAGACTAGGCTCAAATACATTCAACAACTTTTACCACTCTAGTCGCATTGACTATCTGTTAGTCAGTCTGAACCTATGCCACGCTCGCGAGGACATGGCCATCCAGGCATGCCTAGAGAGTGATCATGATCCCCTCTGCTCACAGTGCACATTTAGGGACCTTAGTGAACCAGTTCAACCAGCTAGCTTACCCATCACTTACCCATCACTTACCCATCACTTACCCATCACTTACCCATCACTAGTGGCCCCATAGTCTCAAATAATATGTGCTGAGTTAAGTGGCCTAGGATTATAGCTTGCCCTGAAACACTATCCATCATAAGTATTGAGCTCGAGTGTACTGTTAGTCAGATGGAGACAAGCTTCTCCTCCCCTGAATCGGTAAATGAACTCACACTACTGCACAACACACTTTTTAAAAAACAATTGAGGGCATTTTTTAATACAGAGTAGGTCCAGGGCGAAAGCTTTCACACTCAATCATCATCACCATGAATGCAGGTGTGCAGTTAAGAGGCTAGTGAAAGCAATTAAGACTGGTGCTGTGGAGAGAGTAATCTCCGCCAGGACTACCTATAAGGATGCCATCCACTGCACAAAAAAATCCTAGGATGGCAGGAACTTGAATGTAATAACACCAATTGGTTTTGTAATGTGGTGAAATGGGGTAGGGGTGGAATGAACAGCCACCAGAAAATCATGTTGAACCTGATGCTTGGGTAAGCCAATTTACCACCCAATACGCTGATGATAAACCAGAAGATAAATCACCATTCCCGATCTATCCCTTCCCAGCTGGTAGGGTATTCCATGAGGCAGATGTTAGTGGGGTTCTACCCCCTAACAGGGGGTAGAGCCCTCAGGCTAGATTGCACTCCTGCAGATATTTTTATGCATGATAGACAAAAATGGTCCAACTATATATTATTACTTGCCAAAGCTATAGCCCAAGGTGCACCATTACCAGCTACCTGGCAGGTGTGGAGATAATCCCAATATATAAAAAAGGTGAGAAATCCATACCTGGTAACTATAGGCTGATAAGCCTTATAGAACCCATACAGAAAGTGATCGCCAGGCTTGTTCTGGCCAAGGTCCAGATATGGATTGAGGCTAATTCCATCCTCACCCCACTCCAGGCAGGCTTCAGGGCCCATATCAGTTCAATTTACTGGGTCTTCCACTTTGTTCTTATATGCTGGTGAACTAATATTCCCAGCAAAGGAAGCATGTATTCTGCCTTCGTCGACCTTAAATCCACCTTCAACCTGGTCTCAAGGAATAAACTGTGGGAGGTCCTGAAGGAGATGGGGTTTTCACTTGATTTATTTTCCTTGATTGTCCGCCTGCATGAATATAATTATGCACAAATACGTTGGGGGCGGCTGGAAACAAGACAGACCTTTTTCCTGTGCGAAAGGGTGTTCGCCAAGGATGTGTGCTGGCTCCCACATTGTTCTCTCTTTTTATTAATGGAGTCGCAAATTTCCTTGATGCCATCAACACTGACGCTCCTGTCTTAGCTGGAAGAGAAACCCCATTCTAATGTTCTCGGGTGACAAGCTGATAAACTCGAAAACACCTGTCAGATTGCAGCGTGCCCTCCAGCTCTTTGAAGAGTTTTGTCTCCTGAGGGGTCTTAAAGTCAACTCCGCTAAGACAAAGTTCATGGCATTTAATCAGCACAGATTATTTAAAGGGAAAATGAGGATGGAGGGGTTACCCCTGGAGCAGGTTGATACTTTCGTCTATATAGGCATCAAACTGCAGAAGGACATGAGGTGGAAGCCACATATTGAAGTTATGGCACTAAAGCATAGGCAGCTAATTGGAACCTTCAGAAAAGAACTTAAAACCTATTTTACAAAGCCCCTAAGCCCGGTATTTCAAATCTATAACACCAAAGTGGTTAGTTCAGTTCTTTATGGGGCTGAGCTGTGGGGCCTTTAAAATCTGGTCCAGCTAACAACAGCCGAGAACGTGTTTCTGCACGCAATCACTAGTACGCCACAAAGCACACCCACCCTCCCTTTAAGGAGCGATCTAGGTAGGAAGTCCCTGATGGACTTAGCCAGACTACAGCCAATTTTATCCTGGCGTAGAATTTGGTGCACACAGGAACAGGTGTTTACATGGGGCTTAAGGGACATCTTAAATTTGGACCGCTTTCATAAAATTAGGTGACTGCGCGATCTGAGAAGTTTTCTTAACAAAATGGGCCTATCAAATTTGTGGGCCTCCACCGAACTGTTCCCAACAAAAAATAGTCTTAAAGAAACCTACTGGGAAATGGTTGCGCAAGGTGAGTTTAGGCGCTACGACCTGATTTTCCTCTCGGGGCTTTTTCTCAAGATTAAACCACGTCCAAGTCTTGAGCCATACTGGGATATCATTGAGAAGCCCCTGGACCTTAAACTTTATTTTCAATTTAGAACAAGATCTCTGCCCCTGAAGTGTTTTACATCTAAATGGTCCCCTACTTGGGATAACAAATGTCACATATGCGCCACACAAGTAGAATCATATGAGCATGTGTTTTTTGTTTGCCCTGCTTATGTTGGCCCAGTGAAAGCCTGGCTGGCTCAGCTTTGCAAGAACCTGGGTACAAAATCTCATAACATAGCCCTGCAAATCCTCTGCACTGAGCCATCTCCCAGGTATGCAATCCCGGTGGTTATATTTCTGAGGTGGATGTGGCTTATACCTTCCAAACAAATCAGGGCTGGATAAAGTACAGGACGAAATCCCCCACTATTGTTTAGGATTGAGCTCACCTGGCCCCGCCGGGTCTTTTACGCCTGCCGATGCGCTAGAGACTGCTTTACATGTGTTGTTTTAATACTGTTTTTAACTCTGCGTTCTATATGTAACACAATAATTGCCCTGATTGCTTATTTGCACAAATATTTTAAGTCAGATTTTAACTTCTTGTAATTTCGATTGTCTTAGTCTTTTATCTGCAGTGCTTTTATGGCTTATTCAGTCGTATAAAGCTTTTCTTGATTGATTGATTGATTGAGTGATAGATAAGTACTTGTACAAATCCCACAGGAATGAGCTGAAGCCCGAGGTTTATTATCACACTGAAAAAATATATAACATATTATATATGTGAACAAAATCCTGCTGGGTCAAAACGTGTCATGTCCTCTTGCCTCAAATGAATATTGCTCCAAACCTAGTGCTCTGGTATGGCTGGCTCAGTTTTTCAGTCTGGTGGATGATGGAAGATTTTCCCTATGAAACATGTATTAAAGAAAACCTACTGGACTCCGAAGAAAACAGCTGGATGTACAGTTTAAAATCATTGCATTCAGATTGGCTGAATATCACTGATCCAGCGCAAAAACCCTAGCAACGGGGAAACAACCCGTACCGGTATCTTCCCTGCGTCACAGACCCAACATCACACTAACTCATTCACACATGCAGTCATTGGTGGGGCCCATAACACCAACACTCACACATTACTTCCACACCGGTCTGCACACACAGGAGGGATGAGTGATTCAAGCACCGGACATGTGGGGGGAACACCTTATAACCTATAGGGAAGGAAAAGTCATTTACAAAATATACATAAACGCCCTTTCGCCTACAGATCCTTAATCCTAAAACATCAAGGCACTCCTCCCACTTTGGCCAATGGACCAAATTAGTTGGATTGGTTGATGGTGATTTAGAACCAGCTAAGACACATTTTAAGACTTCAGAATGAAACTCATAACTCATGAATTTTCGTTAATCAATAATTGTTTATCTAAAATTTCATAATGATTTAAATTTGCATTTGTCTCGTCAAAGTTTAGAAAGTTTATATAAAAATTTTAGTAAATTGCAGATCATCATATTTACCTAATCTGGCTATTTGTAGTCCTCAAATTAATTGGCTCTACATAATGTTGTCATGAATCGTCCAAAAGCAAGCCAGAGCTCAAAGTTCTTTGCTCAGCATGCTACAGTCCCACAGATCGGCAAAGGACCAGAGACGTGCAAGCATCTGTCATTGCCCGTAGATTTAGGAAAAGTTTGCAGTCATCAGATAATCGGGCAGCATCCAGACCTTCAAGGATTCAGGAGATCACGCAAAACAAAGCAAGGCTACGTGACCCAAAGGTAAGAGCGATGCGAACACCACGAGTTCTACCCTCTCTATTCTTCTACTTCTTTTATAATAAAATGAAGTCAATAAGATACAATTTTATACATTTGGACAGTCGTGATTGGCTGGTTGAGATCGTCCGATGTCAAATTTGAGTTTCTAGTTCAGTTCAAGGGGTGAGGTCACATGATTGACCAAAGTCGGCTTGTTCCGGTTTTACTGTAAGGTCGATTGTTCTCCAGTCTTGGCTGGTATCCCACTCTGTCCTTGTTTGGGTACATGGTGTATAGAGGTCGTGATGAGGTTTAGGAGTTTCTTGCGCATGTGCAGCCCACTCCGCGCCTCGTAGAACTGAGGCCACTTCGACGTGTAGTGTCAGCGGCCATTTTGGGTTTAGGCCCAAATGCTCACTTAAGCGAAACAAACACAAAAGAGTAATTAATACATAGAAATAATGAATTAAATGTTAACCCCTTACTAATCCCTCTATGTGCTTGTATTTATCTAGCGTATAGCAACATTTAAAGCCATTATATTCACCTTTTCGGTCCTCCTCTTGGGCAACATTACAAAAGCAACATATATCATGCAGTATTCTAATTACCACATATACTATTGTTAATATGCGTACTGATTTTAATTATACAGGTTATTTTGGCCATGCAAATGCAAATCCCCCATGTAATTCGAATGTTAATAATGTCGGTTAATAAACATGCAAACTCGTTTTAATAATATTATAGTCAATTAATTATTTCATTAGTATTTTCATGCAAAATAGAGGAGGTATACAAAATTTTGCACTATCCGCTCCATCAGCTGGCTCAGTTTTTCAGTCTGGTGGATGATGGAAGATTTTCCCTATGAAACATGTATTAAAGAAAAGCTACTGGACTCTGAAGAAAACAGCTGGATGTACAGTTTAAAATCATTGCATCCAGATTGGCTGAATATCACTGACAATATCCCCTGTTTACTGCACATCTCAAGATATCTCAGGGCTGCATTGATTCCACATCCCAAATGAATTCTTCACTCATGATGCTGTTTTAAAATTTAGCAGCAACAGCTGTGCAGGCATTGAGCAAACAATTCTGTACTGCCTGAGGAAGGCGGTAGCCGAAACCTTTATAAGTGGAATTTTGTTCCTTGGTGAGTTCATATGTCTGAGTGACTATATATATATATATATATATATATATATATATATATACATATTTCATCATTTCACAACAGGATTCGTTTCCGGGATCCATCTCCCATAGTCAGGTGGCGTGTTGTACTCGGCCAATCCCACCGCCGAGTTTAGATTCAATAAAGTTTTCAGCTCCAGTAAGCAAAACACGCACTCAGAAAGGTACAGCTCGTTGGCGATTTATTCACAAGGTAACGCTACGCGTTTCAGCACAGAAGTGCCTTGATCACACGTTAAACCTTCTACCAATCAGAAACATCTTATGTACAAACACCAGGACTGGTCAATTGAAAACAACATAGTGGAAGGACACTCGCAAGAGAAATAACGATTCGGCCATATTGAAATGGTTCCTTTCCATTGAATCCCTATTGCATCATAGAGATATGTAATGCAGAACAATGAGTCCGATAATTCAGACTACATCTGATATGAAAAATACGAAAAATACAAGAATAACAAGATATGCGCATACTAAGTAATATCGCATATATGCATCAGAAACAACATTGTACTCGGTCTAGTGCCCGAAAGGAATCAGTATCTGTAATACAAAAATTGATCAAGCCCAATGGCGAGTAACTAACGTGTCCAATATCAATGAGGTGATCCCGATGGGTGTGACTAGGGATGTTCCAACATGGTAATTAGAGTGCATCTAGATCCAAGGATCAAGATAATTTCCAACGAAAAAAGGAGGAAAAAAGGGGGGGTAAAAATAACAAAAGTGACAAAGTGTATCTTAGCTTTATCGTGGTGAGGTGATAGTCTTCTATTCAGTTCAGAATGTGAAGATCAGTGCAGTGCTCAGGTTTTCTAAGGAGTGACGTGCCCCCGGCTGACTCCTAGAAAGAAGTGACAAAAACATTGATTAAAATGGATTAAAAACAATATCATCAGTTAATAATTAGCAAGAACAATCAGAAAACAATCAAGCATCAGGACATGAAGGTTTACCCTGGACAACTATGGACAATAACTGGATGAATTAATCAGTATGTAGATGGGTTGCAAGTTCCTCGTCCAAATTATGCCCCCCAGGGAATTTGGTCTCTAATTCCAATATCCATTTAGATTCTCTAGTTCTGAGGGCAAGTTCTCGATTCCCTCCACGCCTACCCACATTGATCTGTTCAATCGCATAGTATCTCAATAGATCGCTATTTGATTGGTGTACATTTTGGAAATGTCTGGCAATCGGATATTTGGGGTCTTTGTTATAGATGGCTCTCAAGTGTTCCTGGACTCTCTTTTTGGCCATGCACGACGTGCTGCCCACATACTTTTTTTGACAAGGACATTCCAAAATGTAGATTACATAGGTGGAGCTACAGGTAAGAAATTGTCTGATCTGTTTTTTTGTTTGGGTCCCTGGTATTGCAAACTCTTTAACCATCACACTAGACCGGCAGGCCCTACAATGTCCACATGGATAAAATCCACTAAGTCCTTGGATATGTTGGCCCCTTTTATCAGTGATGTCACTTTTCACCAACATGTCCCTAAGGTTGCGACCTCTTCTGTATGTTATGAGTGGTCTATTGGTCAATTTTGGGCCTAAGATGGAATCTGATTTTAAAATTTTCCAATTATCGGCCACTATTTTTTGGACTTGTTTAGATTTTTGGTTGTAGGTAGTTATTATTCTAGGTGGTTGTGATGAGACAATAGGTTTAGGTGTAGGGTTCAGGGTCTCTGATCTCTGGATGATCGATGCTTTGGAAAGGGCTTTAGTCAGTACCCACTCAGGGTATCCCCTGTCCCGAAACCGTTGGAGTATGTTGCTACTCTCGTGTGTGTAATCTGTCTCTTTAGTGCAATTTCTTTTAGCTCTTAAGAGCTCCCCATAAGGGATGCTCCATTTGAGTGATTCAGGATGGGAGCTCAAGGCATGGAGAAGGCTGTTGCCAGCCGTGTCCTTTCTATGGAGTTTGGAAGTGAGTCTACCCTCTTGGATCGTGATGCTAGTGTCCAAGAAATCCACATGGTGTTCACTAATGTTGTATGTCAGAAGTATATTATAGCTGTTTTGGTTGAGCTTTGCAATGAAGCTAACAGCCTCTTCCATGGTGCCCTGCCAGATGACAAAAAGGTCATCAATGTATCTTGACCAAAATTGTACCTTTGTAAAATGCTCTTTGAGATCTTCATTAGACCTAATTTCTTCTTCCCACTTCCCCAAAAATAAATTCGCGAAGTTAGGAGAAAACGCCGAACCCATGGCAGCGCCACGGATTTGCTTAAAAAAGGTTCCGTCAAACATAAATATATTATTACGTAGACAGAGTTTCATCATCTCTATAAGCATAGCAGTATGGTCTCTAAATCCTATTTCACGATTTTTTAAAAAATAGTAACAAGCCTCCATACCCTGGGTATGATCAATAACAGTATAGAGGGCACTGACATCCATTGTGATAAGCATGGAACCTTCAGACAATGTAATGGTCTCAATTTTTTTCAGAAAGTCAGTAGTGTCCTTGATGAAGGAAGGGAGTTGGAAAACATATTCTTTCAGGAAGTGATCTACGTACACTGACAGATTTTCGTTGACACTTCCTATGGAAGATATGATGGGTCTGCCTGGGGGTTCTAAGAGGTTTTTATGAACTTTAGGCAGTAAATAGAAAATAGGGAGTTTAGGAAAATCTCGTTTAAGGAAGCAGAATTCATGCCAAGAAAGGAGCCCTTCAATTTGCCAATCATGAAGTCTATTCCATGTTTCCTCTATGCTAATATTGTATTCGTTGGAGTTGGATTTGATGTAAAAGACATCACCCTCAAGTTGTCTGAGGGCTTCTTTGACATAAAGATCTCTTCCCCAGAGAACAATATTGCCTCCCTTATCAGAGGGTCTGAGTATAACAGAGTTATCGTTAGCCAGTGATAGGATGAAGTCACGGTCATGTTTAGACAAATTTCTATTCCTGTTCTCTCTATTGTATTTTTTATGTTTAAGCTTGGCAAGTTCTTTGCTCACTTCTTCTTGGAAGGTATCTATAGGGTCATGTGGCATGATGGGGTAAAAGACTGATTTCGGTCTAAAGCTAGTACATGCAGCCCTATTCATATTTGTTTCCCTCACACCTACAATAAAATCATCAGGTTGACTATCAGATGATAAACCCCCTAATACATACATATCTAGAAGAAGGTTTTGGTCATGAATATTAAGTTCAGGTGTATCGACTATTGCCATGGATTGAGGAGTATCTTTTATAGTTCTTAATGAATGCCATTTCTGGAGTTTTAGTTTCCTGCCGAATTTGTACAGGTCTATTCGGGTATCAGGATAACTGAACAGTTCACTGGGGCAAAAAGTCAATCCCAAGCAGAGAGTACGTTTTTCTTTTATAGTCAAAGTTCTAGACGATAAGTTTATGATTGTTTTATTTACCATGTCGTCATCCATGGTTAACGTCTTCGTCTGTAGCCGCCTCTTTTGGATCCCACCGGCTTTGTACTCTTTGCGTTTTCTCTGCTGGAACTTGAATCTTCTCTTCTGTGATCTGCTCTTCCTCTTGCTTGTCCTCTTGGTCTCCCACGAGTTGGTGTTTTCTGGGAGGACTGTTGTTGTTGGTATGATTCGGCTTCTTTTTTCCGTCTGGTCCGTAGAACCCTGAACTCTTCTAAAAAAGTCGCCGGTTTCTTAACAACTATTTCAGTCTCGGATGCAGTGCTGGCAGAATTTCTCGAGATATCTGAATCTGGTTCACTGACCATGGCATTTGAAGAACATGCTTCCTCAATGTCGTGTACATCAAGAATCTCAATTGGGGGATTTTGTTGTTTATATAAGTAATCATATTTTGGACTATAGGTGAGTATCCGTCCACTATCATAGTCCCCGCAATCTCTATGTAGCTTGCGCTGTTTACGATATTTAATGTCCTCCTCGTTCTTTTTTAAGCGCCCTTTGAGCTCTTCCTTAAATTTATTAATCGTATCTTGGTTGGGGTGTTTACTGAATTCCTCCTCAAGATCTTTCAACTGTTTGATTATGGTGGCACGGTCTTCCCACGCATACTTGATAAGGATGCACAACATGTTCTTGCTACTGGTGGCTGAGTTCTGCGACCATTCTTCTAACATTTGCGCATTGGGTGATTCGTGCGATGGGGTGATGTAAATCCTCAGTCCCCGGGGTACCATGCCCTTATCCACATAATCTTGAAGGGATGTAGCCTCCCACCATTTTGATGTTTCTTGTTTCCTCAATTTCTCATATTTTCTCAATTGAAATATCAATAAACTGCTTTCTGTCTTTTCAATTGTCACGGGGCCAGTTCCTGCTTGCCCTGGTCCGCGTGCAAATAATGTGGCAGCCTCTCTTCTTCTTTCGTCCTCTTCCTCCATGCTTATATTGCTATATGATTGTTCTAAGCGAATATGACATGGGATGCACTCGTAGGTTTATACCTTGTGAGATATTGGTGTATATTTTCGTTTAATGTCTCAATGCTGTTACCTTTCCCTGCCACAATTGGCAGTTCCTGATACCGTATGATAGTTTGTGTAGCCAGAGAAACAGTGGCAGACGTATAGGTATCAACTGATAGTTCCGTATTACACAATAAGATAAATATCTTCTCGGATTTATACGTCTCGCATATACCGCTAGCCCTGGGTTCGAACTAACTCACACTAGTCACCCCGCCCAAACAGAGCCACGTCGCAGATGCGCCGGTGCTTTGAAAAGAAGGGTAAAGAGACGAGAATAGCTCTTACCTTAAGGGCGGATGGCGGTGTTTCTGCTTCTGTGGTTGTCAAAACGAAGTCGTATTTCAATTCGGCCGGTTTGGGTCCCTCCGTATTATTTCATCATTTCACAACAGGATTCGTTTCCGGGATCCATCTCCCATAGTCAGGTGGCGTGTTGTACTCGGCCAATCCCACCGCCGAGTTTAGATTCAATAAAGTTTTCAGCTCCAGTAAGCAAAACACGCACTCAGAAAGGTACAGCTCGTTGGCGATTTATTCACAAGGTAACGCTACGCGTTTCAGCACAGAAGTGCCTTGATCACACGTTAAACCTTCTACCAATCAGAAACATCTTATGTACAAACACCAGGACTGGTCAATTGAAAACAACATAGTGGAAGGACACTCGCAAGAGAAATAACGATTCTGATGCATATATGCGATATTACTTAGTATGCGCATATCTTGTTATTCTTGTATTTTTCGTATTTTTCATATCAGATGTAGTCTGAATTATCGGACTCATTGTTCTGCATTGCATATCTCTATGATGCAATAGGGATTCAATGGAAAGGAACCATTTCAATATGGCCGAATCGTTATTTCTCTTGCGAGTGTCCTTCCACTATGTTGTTTTCAATTGACCAGTCCTGGTGTTTGTACATAAGATGTTTCTGATTGGTAGAAGGTTTAACGTGTGATCAAGGCACTTCTGTGCTGAAACGCGTAGCGTTACCTTGTGAATAAATCGCCAACGAGCTGTACCTTTCTGAGTGCGTGTTTTGCTTACTGGAGCTGAAAACTTTATTGAATCTAAACTCGGCGGTGGGATTGGCCGAGTACAACACGCCACCTGACTATGGGAGATGGATCCCGGAAACGAATCCTGTTGTGAAATGATGAAATAATACGGAGGGACCCAAACCGGCCGAATTGAAATACGACTTCGTTTTGACAACCACAGAAGCAGAAACACCGCCATCCGCCCTTAAGGTAAGAGCTATTCTCGTCTCTTTACCCTTCTTTTCAAAGCACCGGCGCATCTGCGACGTGGCTCTGTTTGGGCGGGGTGACTAGTGTGAGTTAGTTCGAACCCAGGGCTAGCGGTATATGCGAGACGTATAAATCCGAGAAGATATTTATCTTATTGTGTAATACGGAACTATCAGTTGATACCTATACGTCTGCCACTGTTTCTCTGGCTACACAAACTATCATACGGTATCAGGAACTGCCAATTGTGGCAGGGAAAGGTAACAGCATTGAGACATTAAACGAAAATATACACCAATATCTCACAAGGTATAAACCTACGAGTGCATCCCATGTCATATTCGCTTAGAACAATCATATAGCAATATAAGCATGGAGGAAGAGGACGAAAGAAGAAGAGAGGCTGCCACATTATTTGCACGCGGACCAGGGCAAGCAGGAACTGGCCCCGTGACAATTGAAAAGACAGAAAGCAGTTTATTGATATTTCAATTGAGAAAATATGAGAAATTGAGGAAACAAGAAACATCAAAATGGTGGGAGGCTACATCCCTTCAAGATTATGTGGATAAGGGCATGGTACCCCGGGGACTGAGGATTTACATCACCCCATCGCACGAATCACCCAATGCGCAAATGTTAGAAGAATGGTCGCAGAACTCAGCCACCAGTAGCAAGAACATGTTGTGCATCCTTATCAAGTATGCGTGGGAAGACCGTGCCACCATAATCAAACAGTTGAAAGATCTTGAGGAGGAATTCAGTAAACACCCCAACCAAGATACGATTAATAAATTTAAGGAAGAGCTCAAAGGGCGCTTAAAAAAGAACGAGGAGGACATTAAATATCGTAAACAGCGCAAGCTACATAGAGATTGCGGGGACTATGATAGTGGACGGATACTCACCTATAGTCCAAAATATGATTACTTATATAAACAACAAAATCCCCCAATTGAGATTCTTGATGTACACGACATTGAGGAAGCATGTTCTTCAAATGCCATGGTCAGTGAACCAGATTCAGATATCTCGAGAAATTCTGCCAGCACTGCATCCGAGACTGAAATAGTTGTTAAGAAACCGGCGACTTTTTTAGAAGAGTTCAGGGTTCTACGGACCAGACGGAAAAAAGAAGCCGAATCATACCAACAACAACAGTCCTCCCAGAAAACACCAACTCGTGGGAGACCAAGAGGACAAGCAAGAGGAAGAGCAGATCACAGAAGAGAAGATTCAAGTTCCAGCAGAGAAAACGCAAAGAGTACAAAGCCGGTGGGATCCAAAAGAGGCGGCTACAGACGAAGACGTTAACCATGGATGACGACATGGTAAATAAAACAATCATAAACTTATCGTCTAGAACTTTGACTATAAAAGAAAAACGTACTCTCTGCTTGGGATTGACTTTTTGCCCCAGTGAACTGTTCAGTTATCCTGATACCCGAATAGACCTGTACAAATTCGGCAGGAAACTAAAACTCCAGAAATGGCATTCATTAAGAACTATAAAAGATACTCCTCAATCCATGGCAATAGTCGATACACCTGAACTTAATATTCATGACCAAAACCTTCTTCTAGATATGTATGTATTAGGGGGTATATCATCTGATAGTCAACCTGATGATTTTATTGTAGGTGTGAGGGAAACAAATATGAATAGGGCTGCATGTACTAGCTTTAGACCGAAATCAGTCTTTTACCCCATCATGCCACATGACCCTATAGATACCTTCCAAGAAGTAGTGAGCAAAGAACTTGCCAAGCTTAAACATAAAAAATACAATAGAGAGAACAGGAATAGAAATTTGTCTAAACATGACCGTGACTTCATCCTATCACTGGCTAACAATAACTCTGTTATACTCAGACCCTCTGATAAGGGAGGCAATATTGTTCTCTGGGGAAGAGATCTTTATGTCAAAGAAGCCCTCAGACAACTTGAGGGTGATGTCTTTTACATCAAATCCAACTCCAACGAATACAATATTAGCATAGAGGAAACATGGAATAGACTTCATGATTGGCAAATTGAAGGGCTCCTTTCTTGGCATGAATTCTGCTTCCTTAAACGAGATTTTCCTAAACTCCCTATTTTCTATTTACTGCCTAAAGTTCATAAAAACCTCTTAGAACCCCCAGGCAGACCCATCATATCTTCCATAGGAAGTGTCAACGAAAATCTGTCAGTGTACGTAGATCACTTCCTGAAAGAATATGTTTTCCAACTCCCTTCCTTCATCAAGGACACTACTGACTTTCTGAAAAAAATTGAGACCATTACATTGTCTGAAGGTTCCATGCTTATCACAATGGATGTCAGTGCCCTCTATACTGTTATTGATCATACCCAGGGTATGGAGGCTTGTTACTATTTTTTAAAAAATCGTGAAATAGGATTTAGAGACCATACTGCTATGCTTATAGAGATGATGAAACTCTGTCTACGTAATAATATATTTATGTTTGACGGAACCTTTTTTAAGCAAATCCGTGGCGCTGCCATGGGTTCGGCGTTTTCTCCTAACTTCGCGAATTTATTTTTGGGGAAGTGGGAAGAAGAAATTAGGTCTAATGAAGATCTCAAAGAGCATTTTACAAAGGTACAATTTTGGTCAAGATACATTGATGACCTTTTTGTCATCTGGCAGGGCACCATGGAAGAGGCTGTTAGCTTCATTGCAAAGCTCAACCAAAACAGCTATAATATACTTCTGACATACAACATTAGTGAACACCATGTGGATTTCTTGGACACTAGCATCACGATCCAAGAGGGTAGACTCACTTCCAAACTCCATAGAAAGGACACGGCTGGCAACAGCCTTCTCCATGCCTTGAGCTCCCATCCTGAATCACTCAAATGGAGCATCCCTTATGGGGAGCTCTTAAGAGCTAAAAGAAATTGCACTAAAGAGACAGATTACACACACGAGAGTAGCAACATACTCCAACGGTTTCGGGACAGGGGATACCCTGAGTGGGTACTGACTAAAGCCCTTTCCAAAGCATCGATCATCCAGAGATCAGAGACCCTGAACCCTACACCTAAACCTATTGTCTCATCACAACCACCTAGAATAATAACTACCTACAACCAAAAATCTAAACAAGTCCAAAAAATAGTGGCCGATAATTGGAAAATTTTAAAATCCGATTCCATCTTAGGCCCAAAATTGACCAATAGACCACTCATAACATACAGAAGAGGTCGCAACCTTAGGGACATGTTGGTGAAAAGTGACATCACTGATAAAAGGGGCCAACATATCCAAGGACTTAGTGGATTTTATCCATGTGGACATTGTAGGGCCTGCCGGTCTAGTGTGATGGTTAAAGAGTTTGCAATACCAGGGACCCAAACAAAAAAACAGATCAGACAATTTCTTACCTGTAGCTCCACCTATGTAATCTACATTTTGGAATGTCCTTGTCAAAAAAAGTATGTGGGCAGCACGTCGTGCATGGCCAAAAAGAGAGTCCAGGAACACTTGAGAGCCATCTATAACAAAGACCCCAAATATCCGATTGCCAGACATTTCCAAAATGTACACCAATCAAATAGCGATCTATTGAGATACTATGCGATTGAACAGGTCAATGTGGGTAGGCGTGGAGGGAATCGAGAACTTGCCCTCAGAACTAGAGAATCTAAATGGATATTGGAATTAGAGACCAAATTCCCTGGGGGGCATAATTTGGACGAGGAACTTGCAACCCATCTACATACTGATTAATTCATCCAGTTATTGTCCATAGTTGTCCAGGGTAAACCTTCATGTCCTGATGCTTGATTGTTTTCTGATTGTTCTTGCTAATTATTAACTGATGATATTGTTTTTAATCCATTTTAATCAATGTTTTTGTCACTTCTTTCTAGGAGTCAGCCGGGGGCACGTCACTCCTTAGAAAACCTGAGCACTGCACTGATCTTCACATTCTGAACTGAATAGAAGACTATCACCTCACCACGATAAAGCTAAGATACACTTTGTCACTTTTGTTATTTTTACCCCCCCTTTTTTCCTCCTTTTTTCGTTGGAAATTATCTTGATCCTTGGATCTAGATGCACTCTAATTACCATGTTGGAACATCCCTAGTCACACCCATCGGGATCACCTCATTGATATTGGACACGTTAGTTACTCGCCATTGGGCTTGATCAATTTTTGTATTACAGATACTGATTCCTTTCGGGCACTAGACCGAGTACAATGTTGTTTCTGATGCATATATGCGATATTACTTAGTATGCGCATATCTTGTTATTCTTGTATTTTTCGTATTTTTCATATCAGATGTAGTCTGAATTATCGGACTCATTGTTCTGCATTACATATCTCTATGATGCAATAGGGATTCAATGGAAAGGAACCATTTCAATATGGCCGAATCGTTATTTCTCTTGCGAGTGTCCTTCCACTATGTTGTTTTCAATTGACCAGTCCTGGTGTTTGTACATAAGATGTTTCTGATTGGTAGAAGGTTTAACGTGTGATCAAGGCACTTCTGTGCTGAAACGCGTAGCGTTACCTTGTGAATAAATCGCCAACGAGCTGTACCTTTCTGAGTGCGTGTTTTGCTTACTGGAGCTGAAAACTTTATTGAATCTAAACTCGGCGGTGGGATTGGCCGAGTACAACACGCCACCTGACTATGGGAGATGGATCCCGGAAACGAATCCTGTTGTGAAATGATGAAATAATACGGAGGGACCCAAACCGGCCGAATTGAAATACGACTTCGTTTTGACAACCACAGAAGCAGAAACACCGCCATCCGCCCTTAAGGTAAGAGCTATTCTCGTCTCTTTACCCTTCTTTTCAAAGCACCGGCGCATCTGCGACGTGGCTCTGTTTGGGCGGGGTGACTAGTGTGAGTTAGTTCGAACCCAGGGCTAGCGGTATATGCGAGACGTATAAATCCGAGAAGATATTTATCTTATTGTGTAATACGGAACTATCAGTTGATACCTATACGTCTGCTACTGTTTCTCTGGCTACACAAACTATCATACGGTATCAGGAACTGCCAATTGTGGCAGGGAAAGGTAACAGCATTGAGACATTAAACGAAAATATACACCAATATCTCACAAGGTATAAACCTACGAGTGCATCCCATGTCATATTCGCTTAGAACAATCATATAGCAATATAAGCATGGAGGAAGAGGACGAAAGAAGAAGAGAGGCTGCCACATTATTTGCACGCGGACCAGGGCAAGCAGGAACTGGCCCCGTGACAATTGAAAAGACAGAAAGCAGTTTATTGATATTTCAATTGAGAAAATATGAGAAATTGAGGAAACAAGAAACATCAAAATGGTGGGAGGCTACATCCCTTCAAGATTATGTGGATAAGGGCATGGTACCCCGGGGACTGAGGATTTACATCACCCCATCGCACGAATCACCCAATGCGCAAATGTTAGAAGAATGGTCGCAGAACTCAGCCACCAGTAGCAAGAACATGTTGTGCATCCTTATCAAGTATGCGTGGGAAGACCGTGCCACCATAATCAAACAGTTGAAAGATCTTGAGGAGGAATTCAGTAAACACCCCAACCAAGATACGATTAATAAATTTAAGGAAGAGCTCAAAGGGCGCTTAAAAAAGAACGAGGAGGACATTAAATATCGTAAACAGCGCAAGCTACATAGAGATTGCGGGGACTATGATAGTGGACGGATACTCACCTATAGTCCAAAATATGATTACTTATATAAACAACAAAATCCCCCAATTGAGATTCTTGATGTACACGACATTGAGGAAGCATGTTCTTCAAATGCCATGGTCAGTGAACCAGATTCAGATATCTCGAGAAATTCTGCCAGCACTGCATCCGAGACTGAAATAGTTGTTAAGAAACCGGCGACTTTTTTAGAAGAGTTCAGGGTTCTACGGACCAGACGGAAAAAAGAAGCCGAATCATACCAACAACAACAGTCCTCCCAGAAAACACCAACTCGTGGGAGACCAAGAGGACAAGCAAGAGGAAGAGCAGATCACAGAAGAGAAGATTCAAGTTCCAGCAGAGAAAACGCAAAGAGTACAAAGCCGGTGGGATCCAAAAGAGGCGGCTACAGACGAAGACGTTAACCATGGATGACGACATGGTAAATAAAACAATCATAAACTTATCGTCTAGAACTTTGACTATAAAAGAAAAACGTACTCTCTGCTTGGGATTGACTTTTTGCCCCAGTGAACTGTTCAGTTATCCTGATACCCGAATAGACCTGTACAAATTCGGCAGGAAACTAAAACTCCAGAAATGGCATTCATTAAGAACTATAAAAGATACTCCTCAATCCATGGCAATAGTCGATACACCTGAACTTAATATTCATGACCAAAACCTTCTTCTAGATATGTATGTATTAGGGGGTATATCATCTGATAGTCAACCTGATGATTTTATTGTAGGTGTGAGGGAAACAAATATGAATAGGGCTGCATGTACTAGCTTTAGACCGAAATCAGTCTTTTACCCCATCATGCCACATGACCCTATAGATACCTTCCAAGAAGAAGTGAGCAAAGAACTTGCCAAGCTTAAACATAAAAAATACAATAGAGAGAACAGGAATAGAAATTTGTCTTAACATGATTGTGACTTCATCCTATCACTGGCTAACGATAACTCTGTTATACTCAGACCCTCTGATAAGGGAGGCAATATTGTTCTCTGGGGAAGAGATCTTTATGTCAAAGAAGCCCTCAGACAACTTGAGGGTGATGTCTTTTACATCAAATCCAACTCCAACGAATACAATATTAGCATAGAGGAAACATGGAATAGACTTCATGATTGGCAAATTGAAGGGCTCCTTTCTTGGCATGAATTCTGCTTCCTTAAACGAGATTTTCCTAAACTCCCTATTTTCTATTTACTGCCTAAAGTTCATAAAAACCTCTTAGAACCCCCAGGCAGACCCATCATATCTTCCATAGGAAGTGTCAACGAAAATCTGTCAGTGTACGTAGATCACTTCCTGAAAGAATATGTTTTCCAACTCCCTTCCTTCATCAAGGACACTACTGACTTTCTGAAAAAAATTGAGACCATTACATTGTCTGAAGGTTCCATGCTTATCACAATGGATGTCAGTGCCCTCTATACTGTTATTGATCATACCCAGGGTATGGAGGCTTGTTACTATTTTTTAAAAAATCGTGAAATAGGATTTAGAGACCATACTGCTATGCTTATAGAGATGATGAAACTCTGTCTACGTAATAATATATTTATGTTTGACGGAACCTTTTTTAAGCAAATCCGTGGCGCTGCCATGGGTTCGGCGTTTTCTCCTAACTTCGCGAATTTATTTTTGGGGAAGTGGGAAGAAGAAATTAGGTCTAATGAAGATCTCAAAGAGCATTTTACAAAGGTACAATTTTGGTCAAGATACATTGATGACCTTTTTGTCATCTGGCAGGGCACCATGGAAGAGGCTGTTAGCTTCATTGCAAAGCTCAACCAAAACAGCTATAATATACTTCTGACATACAACATTAGTGAACACCATGTGGATTTCTTGGACACTAGCATCACGATCCAAGAGGGTAGACTCACTTCCAAACTCCATAGAAAGGACACGGCTGGCAACAGCCTTCTCCATGCCTTGAGCTCCCATCCTGAATCACTCAAATGGAGCATCCCTTATGGGGAGCTCTTAAGAGCTAAAAGAAATTGCACTAAAGAGACAGATTACACACACGAGAGTAGCAACATACTCCAACGGTTTCGGGACAGGGGATACCCTGAGTGGGTACTGACTAAAGCCCTTTCCAAAGCATCGATCATCCAGAGATCAGAGACCCTGAACCCTACACCTAAACCTATTGTCTCATCACAACCACCTAGAATAATAACTACCTACAACCAAAAATCTAAACAAGTCCAAAAAATAGTGGCCGATAATTGGAAAATTTTAAAATCAGATTCCATCTTAGGCCCAAAATTGACCAATAGACCACTCATAACATACAGAAGAGGTCGCAACCTTAGGGACATGTTGGTGAAAAGTGACATCACTGATAAAAGGGGCCAACATATCCAAGGACTTAGTGGATTTTATCCATGTGGACATTGTAGGGCCTGCCGGTCTAGTGTGATGGTTAAAGAGTTTGCAATACCAGGGACCCAAACAAAAAAACAGATCAGACAATTTCTTACCTGTAGCTCCACCTATGTAATCTACATTTTGGAATGTCCTTGTCAAAAAAAGTATGTGGGCAGCACGTCGTGCATGGCCAAAAAGAGAGTCCAGGAACACTTGAGAGCCATCTATAACAAAGACCCCAAATATCCGATTGCCAGACATTTCCAAAATGTACACCAATCAAATAGCGATCTATTGAGATACTATGCGATTGAACAGGTCAATGTGGGTAGGCGTGGAGGGAATCGAGAACTTGCCCTCAGAACTAGAGAATCTAAATGGATATTGGAATTAGAGACCAAATTCCCTGGGGGGCATAATTTGGACGAGGAACTTGCAACCCATCTACATACTGATTAATTCATCCAGTTATTGTCCATAGTTGTCCAGGGTAAACCTTCATGTCCTGATGCTTGATTGTTTTCTGATTGTTCTTGCTAATTATTAACTGATGATATTGTTTTTAATCCATTTTAATCAATGTTTTTGTCACTTCTTTCTAGGAGTCAGCCGGGGGCACGTCACTCCTTAGAAAACCTGAGCACTGCACTGATCTTCACATTCTGAACTGAATAGAAGACTATCACCTCACCACGATAAAGCTAAGATACACTTTGTCACTTTTGTTATTTTTACCCCCCCTTTTTTCCTCCTTTTTTCGTTGGAAATTATCTTGATCCTTGGATCTAGATGCACTCTAATTACCATGTTGGAACATCCCTAGTCACACCCATCGGGATCACCTCATTGATATTGGACACGTTAGTTACTCGCCATTGGGCTTGATCAATTTTTGTATTACAGATACTGATTCCTTTCGGGCACTAGACCGAGTACAATGTTGTTTCTGATGCATATATGCGATATTACTTAGTATGCGCATATCTTGTTATTCTTGTATTTTTCGTATTTTTCATATCAGATGTAGTCTGAATTATCGGACTCATTGTTCTGCATTACATATCTCTATGATGCAATAGGGATTCAATGGAAAGGAACCATTTCAATATGGCCGAATCGTTATTTCTCTTGCGAGTGTCCTTCCACTATGTTGTTTTCAATTGACCAGTCCTGGTGTTTGTACATAAGATGTTTCTGATTGGTAGAAGGTTTAACGTGTGATCAAGGCACTTCTGTGCTGAAACGCGTAGCGTTACCTTGTGAATAAATCGCCAACGAGCTGTACCTTTCTGAGTGCGTGTTTTGCTTACTGGAGCTGAAAATTTTATATATATACATATATATATATATATATGTATATATATATATAAAAATATATTCACTGAAAAAACCATAGGTTTCATGCACGTTATAGTTAGGAATTGGCATTTAAAAAACCTTTGAAATTCACTGAAAAAAACAAAGGTTTCAGGGGCGTTATAGTTAGGAATTGGCATTTAAAAAACCTTAGAAATTCACTGAAAAAACCATAGGTTTCAGGGGTGTTATAGTTAGCTGGACATTTCCCTCGTACAAAACCCTAGAAATTCCCCTGTTATAGTTAGTTTAGCTAACTATAACTCGCGCCCCCGCAATGCACTGCTGATAACATCACATATTACATCACTCATGACATGGTCAGAGACATCACTGATGACATCACTGTTTTCTTCGGAGTCCAGTAGGTTTTCTTTAATACATGTTTTTTATTATTTTTTTTATAAAAATATTTATAGAAAAACCTAGGACATGCTGGACAAACCGTATGTACCTATCACCATGACGATTTGCGTGATATTCATTAAAAGGCGACTATGCATAGAATGAATCCACATGGAATGTATTTACACCGCTAGTGAAGCTCTGACGTGTCTGACGCCCTACCGTGCCTAATCCCGGCACCCCCGCTGGTGGGTACTCTCCAAGTAGACACCCTTGTCATTTATTTATACAAACATGGGTAGCTATTGACGGGCACATTTAATATACACGCACACCAAGCCATTCAAAGCGGATTCGACAAAAATTCGACCAGACTATGCAAGAAACCCTTCTCACGGTTAATAAAACACACATCCACCGCCGGATGTGTAATACTTTTTATTTTACTCTCTGGAAAGGAGACGAACCTCACTTGAGAGTCACAGCGTGCTCCTGGCTGAGCCCAATGCTGTGTTACACCCACCAGTGCCCGCCGAGTGCCTCACACCTCTATGTTGTATTCCACCAGCTAGTGCGTATGCCATGACACGCTCTGGCCCATGTGCACTGTAACACCACCCCGTGAATATGTCATGCCACACTTGCCTTCGCACGGGTTATATTGTCCCATCTAACGTGCCTTCCTCGATGCCTATGTTATAATGCACAGCGCTATGCCATACATATTACAATCTGGGATCCATATCTTTGTCACAGTGCATATGCAACGTTACACTCCCCAGCACATATTTTATATTACAACTTTAGAGACTAGTTAGGTTACACAACACTACCCTGTGCATATCACACTCCAAGGCGCATATCGCATAGCACGCGCTAGTGCCTGTGCTATCTCGCGCTCTCCAATGAATCTGTCATTGCGCACAATGTATTGCATATTATATTTCACGCCCCGGTTCATCTTATATCACACTTTTTGGTGCATAGTTTATACCATATACTATATCTAGTTTTCATTTTCAATCGTGCTCTCAGGACTATGTTCTATATAACACTGCTTCCACATACCCTTTTCACGGGCATTACATTTTGCGATGGGGGTGGAGGGTCAGGGGGTGTTTGTGCCAAGTGAATCCGGAGTCACAGTCACAAACGACCTCTTCTTCCTGAATAAAAGTGAGATTATGATGCATACTTGTTTATATTTTAAGTAGTTCGCACAGACACACATTTTAAAAACAATAAAGTTCCTAATACCCACCTTCTCTGAACAGTTAGCCTGCTGCCCCATCCACCTCCTCCCTATACTCTGTTGTCTGAATCCATGGACTAGCCTCCTCCCTCCTGCCATGCAGGGTCTGATGTGCTGCCACTGCCCTCCATTTAGCATGATGTACCAGTCCACTCCTCCTGCCCTCCATTGCCCAATTATATGGCCCATCATTGACCTCCTGCTTAGCCTCTGTGCTGAGCTAGCTGCCCCTATTCTCCTTCCCCCTGCCCTCCGATGTCTTTGTGCATGCCTCTGCTCCATCCTTTTTGCCCACCATGTTCCATGGACCTGCCATTCCTATCTACTCTGAGTGTTCTGTTGAGCTGCCACTCCACTCCCACCTGCCTAGCATTGTCAGATGACTGTAACCTGTCCCTGCCACCTCCACACTGCCTGTCCACATGCCATACCCTTATCCCCTTCCTCCTGTCCTCTATGGTCCATTTTACTGCCACACCCTTCTGCCCTCCCTGGTCTATGTGCTGCAACTGCTCCTCCTGCCTGCCCCGCGCGGTCTGTTGTGAAGCCCCTTCCCCTGAACTCTCTTGTTTGTGCCCAGGTCCTGACCCACCCTTCTATCCTCCATGGTCCTTTGTGCATGCCCCTGCACCCTCGTTCTTGCCCATCATAGCCATTGTGCTGCCACTAACCCTCCCGCTTGCCATGCATGGTCTTCTGTGCTGCCATGGCCCCTCCCACCTTCCCTGTGTGGTCAGCTAGCTGCCCCTGAACCCCTCCCACCTTCCCTCCATGGTCTGGTTGTATGCCATCATAGTCTCATTGTTGCTCTCCATGGTGTGTCTTGTTTCTAGTGCCCATCCTGTCTGACCTCCATGGTCATCTTGCTGCTCCTGCCCTGCCCCCTTGCCCCCAGCCCTCTTTTTCCATGTGCAGACCCCTATTCCCTCCCTCCTGGCTTGTCTGTTCCATTGTAATGCCCCTGATCCGTCCCTCCTGCCCTTTATGGTCTGTTATGCTGCAGCTTTCACTCCTGTCTGTCCATTATGGTCAGCTAGCTACCATTGCCTCTTTCCCCTCTGTTCTCTGTTGTCCATGTGCATGGTCCTGTCCCCTCCCTATTGCTTTCTATGGATTGTTGTGCTGCACTCCCATCCTGCATGCGCTGTGTGGTGTATTGTGCTGCTGCAAACCCTGATGCCTGCCCTGTAGGGTCAGTTTGGTGCACCTCTCCATGTCCTTCCTGTCCTCTGTTATCCGAGTCCATGTCCCTTCCCCAATTCCTCCTGCCTACCATGATCCAATGTACCATGCTTGCGAACATTTTGAACTTGGTAAGAGGGAGATTATGAAAAAAAACTGGGGTATTGATTTTCCCCTTTGAGTTACATTGAAAAAGAGGAGATTGTAGATAGGAGACAGATCAAATAAAGCCCATTTGAGCTTAAAAACATTGGACGTTTCCTGGCTGAAACGGGTCTGTTGACATGTATGGTTGTACTACCACTGCCTCTTCCTTCTGCCCACAATGGTCTATTATATTGCCACAGCCTCTCTTGCCAGTCCTGTATTGTTGGTGTGTTGCCCCTGCCCCCCTTTCCACTGCCCTCCATAGTCTGTTGTGCTGCCACTGCCCTTCCTGCCTGCCCAGTGTGGTCAAATTGTTGCATCTGCACTCTCCTACCTGCCTTCAATTTTCAGAGTCCGTGCCCATGGCCTCTGCCTCTCAACAGTATCCCAATGAACAACTAGATTGCTAACATTCTATATTTATTACAAAAGTGTGGAACGCCTGACGTCATCTTGATGTAATCAAAACTGTAATACCTAGAGTATTTCCTTTAGAAATTACATATATGAGAGGGTCTTATTTGCATCAAAATTATGGTTAGTGCTCCAAAAAACTAAAATGAGGACATATTTTCTGAGTTTTCAAATAGCGACAAAGAACTTTTAAATTATTTGTAATCTTTATGTTTTTTTATCCAGTTGACCACTTGATCAAATGTTGCACCTAGGGAAGAGGATGTGGTGTTACTTCCAGAGCTGCAGACTTTGCAACTGGGAACCAGGTTGGAGTTTCTGCTTCAGCTCAACATTCTGTGATTCTGGTCAAATCACTTAATCTCCCCATGTCTACAACCAAAATGAATTTGATCTTGTGTGATGTAACCAATGCTCATGTAAAGCACTCCAATACCTGACAAGTCCGCACTATATAAAACTGCAAATACACAACAAATAAGTGTTTTGCACACTTCTGTCATTAGGCTATACTTGGGCTACATCTGGGTGATATTTGGGCTACATTTGGGCTCTTTTGTCTCTGGTGGCCATCTTGGGAGATTTATTGTTATGAAGTTTCCTAATTTCCTAATTTACTGCAGTCTCCTCAGTGGGAATACTTTCAGTTTTTTATTTTGGTTCCATCAAGAAGGCATTCAGATGTGTCACACATTTTCCATAAATTCTGAATGTTAGCACTCTAGTTGCTCATTAGGTCACTGTAGTAAAGCTACTGCTCACCAGGGAAGTCTGCTGCTGGTATTCAAAGTGCATGTTTCAGTCTGCATTTCAGAATTTTTTTATGAAATAGAAGAAGATTTGAGAAGTCAAAATGTGCCCTAATTTTTCTTTCTGCAGAACTAATCATAATTTCTATGGCAAAATGAACCCACTCATTTTGTTCCTTTGTAAATTAAATGTTTTAAGTGTTACCACTTTATTCCAATCAAGATGGCTTTAGGTGTGCCATACTTTTGTCATAAGTAAGACTGTTAGCGCTCTAGTTGTTCGTTAGAACACTCTGGGACATTCTGTCATTGGGCTATACTTGGGCTACATCTGGGTGATATTTGGGCT
This sequence comes from Triturus cristatus, assembly GCF_964204655.1. Classification (NCBI taxonomy): domain Eukaryota; kingdom Metazoa; phylum Chordata; class Amphibia; order Caudata; family Salamandridae; genus Triturus; species Triturus cristatus. The sequence goes on along the minus strand of NC_140582.1, from coordinate 1,195,455,925 downwards.
ACATTTGGGCTCTTTTGTCTCTGGTGGCCATCTTGGGAGATTTATTTGTTATGAAGTTTCCTAATTTCCTCATTTACTGCAGTTTCCTCAGTAGGAAATACTTTCAGTTTTTTACTTTGGTTCCATCAAGAAGGCATTCAGATGTGTCACACATTTGCCATAAATTCTGAATGTTAGCACTCTAGTTGCTCATTAGATCACTGTAGTAAAGCTACTGCTCACCAGGGAAGTCTGCTGCTGGTATTCAAAGTGCACGTTTCAGTCTGCATGTCAGAATTTTTTTATGAAATAAAAGAGGATTTGAGAAGTCAAAATGTGCCCTAATTTTTCTTTCTGCAGCACTAATCATAATTTCTATGGCAAAATGAACCCCCTCATTTTGTTCGTTTGTAAATTAAATGTTTTAAGTGTTACCACTTTATTACAATCAAGATGGCTTCAGGTGTGCCATACTTTTGTCATAAGTAAGACTGTTAGCGCTCTAGTTGTTCGTTAGAACACTCTGGGACATTCTGTCATTGGGCTATACTTGGGCTACATCTGGGTGATATCTGGGCTACATTTGGGCTCTTTTGTCTCTGGTGGCCATTTTGGGAGACTTATTTGTTATGATGTTTCCTAATTTCCTCATTTACTACAGTCTCCTCAGTAGGAAATACTTTCAGTTTTTTACTTTGATTCCATCAAGAAGGCATTCAGATGTGTCACACATTTGCCATAAATTCAGAATGTAAGCACTCTAGTTGCTTATTAGATCACTGTAGTAAAGCTACTGCTCACCAGGAGAGTATGCTGCTGGTATTGAAAGTGCATGTTTCAGTCTGCATGTCAGAATTTTTTAATGAAATAGAAGAGGATTTGAGAAGTCACTCAAAATGTGCCCTAAATTTTCTTCCTGCAGCACTAATCCGACTTTCGATGGCAAAATGAACCCCCTCATTGTGTTCCTTTTTAAATTAAATGTTTTAAGAGTTACCACTTTATTCCAACCAAGATGGCTTCAGGTGGGCCATACGTTTGTCATAAGTAGGACTGTTAGCGCTCTAGTTGTTCTTTAGAACACTCTGGGAAGCTGCAGTAGAACACAAAGGAATCAACTGACAGTCTCTGCCCTTGTTGGATGTACATGTTTTACTGAGAATGTCAGACTTCATTCTCACATGACTGAGAAAGATAATGTGAATTTACAGAAAATATGCTCTCAGTTTAGCTTATAGATCACCTTCCAAACCTCTGTGGGAAAAGCATGAGAAAATAGTTTTCTCGCAAACATGATTCATGATATCACAGCAGAAGGCTTTTTCACATGGTAAAATCACTTAGAACACACCACAATTCCTAAAATGGGTATGGTACCATCAACAAATGATTTATAATGTAACTAAAGTCTTAAAACCTTCTATTAACCGCAATGCTTTTTAATGAGGTGCTATCATGTATATTGGTCCCAAGATGGCTGCCAACACTTCTTAGATGAAGTGCTGACAGCCAATCAGATCTCACGATGAGATGTGTGGTTAGGCTCCGCCCAGATATATATGTGATTTTACTTTTGATTTTCTCAGGAACTACTGAACGGATTTACACCATTTAAGCAAAAGGCACAAGTGTGAACCAAGGGCTATCTTTTTGCCAAATTTGGTGTAATTCCGTTCAGCTGTTCGGGCTGTTCCTTCGACTAAAGGTCCTATGGGAAAATGCATGGGGAAAACGTGTTTTGGGACCCCCTGTTTTTCTCAGCCCCCGCTTGACGAATCACCCCGAGACTTTCAGGGTAGGATCTGAGCGGAGCGCCCCATTAGTTTTGAAAATTTCACAAAGATAAGTCAACCGGCGCCAAAGTTATTCAAAATAGAATTTTCAGATTTCCTATGGGAACTCGGTCCTAACTATAACTATCTACTGGCGACCGCCAGTAGATAATATATGCATCAAACACCACTCTCAGCACCTCCTTACGGCAAACTGCGAGAAACGAAACACCAGGATAATTTGGCAACTTGTTGTTTATTTTTCTCACTCCTCATTCCCCATGACGCGTTTCGGGCACCAAGTGCCCTTGATCACACAAAGAGACTGCCGTACACCATACATTTTATATGCTTGGAGAAAAAACCCACGTGATAATAAACAGAAAGAAAACACTTTCAATTTCAGATCGCTCATTTACATGTGTATAATTTTGCCACATAATTAGTTATAGCACATTTTGGGGGTATATTTAAATGCTTTATAATTGCTATTTTAATTAACCCCACAGTTATATTTGGGTGCAGAGTAAAAAAATTATTAATTAAATATTTAAATATTTAAATATGCATAAATAGTTAAAATATACATATAATCACACAAATCTGAAAATAAATACTTATGTGCAAAACATTGTAAACATATTTAGATGATGATATTCCTGCATAAATGCTCATGCCTTATCCACACTTACTACACACTTCTTTCCTACCAGCTTAAATGCTGTTGTATTTAATGCTTTTCCAAACCTATGAATCATCTGGTTTTTATATTTAAGCATGTATATGTAAGGCATTGATATGCTTTTTCTTTGTTGTTGAGCAATCATTTTTGATTTAAAGTGCTTTCTTTATATCCTGTGCAAAATTTTTGCTATTTGTAAAGTAAAGTGCTTAGTGCTTAATACAAAAATAAATAACCCAAAAAGTGATAATGCTTGTGCTATTTTCATGAAAATACTCAATCGGATGTTAAAAAGCATTTTATAATATCTATTTACAATTTACTTGCAGCGAATGAGCTTTATTAATCCCTATTGTAACTGCCGCCATGTTTGCAACTGTGTAATCATTTTTGATCTTTAAGTAGTACAAAAAGTATGGACCTCGCATCTCTAAGAATATTGGATTAAAATCTATAATTTACAGTTCTAAGAACAAAATATTAATAATTTATTAGAGATCTATAAACTACATTTAATTAATCCATATAAAAATCAATTACTAAAAGGTGTGCATATCTTCAGTATTATTCAATTCATTAGGTGTCTTGCTGTCGAGTTCTAAAATAAATTTTCTTTTTATCGGTCACAACAGTTGCTCCCTATTTCCCCCTCTACGTAGGACTGGGATTGCATCAATGACATTCTATGCTAGGCACTTGACATCATTATTGTGGGCTTCTTTAAAATGTTGAGCAACCGGGTAGGACGGGTCACTATTTACGATTGCCCTTAGGTGCTGTAATATTCTGTCATGCACCTGCAGCTTAGTACTTCCCACATATCTAAGCCCACAGGTGCATGTCAGAACGTAAACTGCATGATCTGTCCTGCAGTTGTGATTACCTCAAATGGCGATCTCATTCTGCCTAAATGGAGTCATCTAGCTAGTAGTGTTGACTCCAAACCTACAGGCTCGGCATGATGAACATTTATAGAAGCCCTGCCTGGGTTTTAACCAAGTGCCACTGGTGCCTAGCTCTGGACTGTTTTTGGTTAGTCTCGACCCCATGGAATGTGTTTTTCAGAATGTGATAACCGGGTTGCTTGGGAGTCTAGTGCCAAAGACATTATCAATAAGGACAATAGGGCAATTTTTCTTAATTATAGCCCTTATTTTTCTTTCTTGTAGACTGTATGTTGTTATCAGTCTTGGTGTCTTTTCTTCTTCCTCAGCAGGATTTTCACCCTTCTCCTCTGTTTGTAAAAGCAGTGAATCTTGTAAGGGCCTCTTGTTTGCAGCTCTCGAAATCCTTCGGTGAGCAGCAAATACATTTCAATCGTAAAATTTCACTGTATGGGATACCGCTGATACGGTGTTTTGGATGTGCACTAGTTGCATGTAATGTTACATTTCCTGCTGTCGGTTTCCTATATAAGGTAGTTGCCAGTTTTCCTTCACTGATATATACACTTACATCTAAAAATTCAATTTTAGAATTACTTATCTGTGATGTAAAATTCAGATTCATAGAAGTGACATTGATTGTTTCAACCAAATGCCTAGCACTCTCCATGTCACCATTTCATACAAGAAAAACATCATCGATATAGCATAACCAATCAACAATTTTTTGTGTAAAGAACTCATGGTGCTGTTTCATGAGGACCTGTTCCTCCCAATAGCCTACGTGCAAACACGCATAGGTAGGGGAGAAACAGGCCCCCATTGCCACTCCTCGTATCTGTCTGTAAGTATCTTTATCAAACAGAAAATAATTGTTATGCAAACACGATGAAATAAGGGAAAGTAACATTTTGTTGTGTTGATGATAGTCACACCGCCTACTATCCGGGAAATGCCTCACAGCATTCATGCCTGCTATGTGGTCAATACTTGTATACAGTGACTCTATGTCCAATGAAATTAATATCAAATTGTCTGTCCATATAATGTCACTGAGCTTGGTTAAAAAGTCTCCTGTATCTTTCACATATAAGGGCAATTTTTTAACCAGATCTTTCAAAAAGTAGTCCACATATTCCCCCACATGTTCTGCTATGCTGTTTATAGCAGAAATTATAGGGCGCCCCGGTATTGGCGTAACGTTTTTATGTACTTTTGGTATAAAGTATATAAACGGAAGAACGGGGAATTCATTGTACATATATTGATATTCTCCTGATTGAATCAGTCCTTCTCGTTTCCAATGTTGCAGGTCTTTTTTTATAGTGTCCTTTACTTTATTTTATTACCTCAAAGTAGTCTTCTTATAGCATTGGCCATTATTTAGCTGTCTCATGCTTTCCTGTACATAGTCTTTTTTAGACCACAACACTATATTTCCGCCGTTGTCCCATTTTTTAATGACAATTTCCACGTCTTTCCCCAATTTTTTCATTAAATTTTCATATTGTATTTTATCGTATTGGTTCTTCCATTTTTTATGGTTTACTTGATGATGCAATTTCTTAATGTCATCAGTCACTCTCTCATGAAAGATGTTGACAGCATCTTTCGGCATAACAGGTAAAAATGTGGATTTGGGTTTGTAAGGACCTTCACCTGCCCCTTGTTGTAGTAAGTTTCTTTTTTGTAATCTGCTTTGAGTGGAGTCCACAGAATCTTGTTCCTGACACGTCTCATTGGACTCATTGCTTACGCCGAGCATAGTTAACAGTGCAGGTATATCTGAAACCTGGAGCTTTTGAAGATTACTAGTTTCAGCCGTTTTGGCCTTGTCCAATCCTGTTTTTATGGTAAAATGTTTTTTTATTTCAATTTACGTATGAAGCAACATATGTCTTGTACTTGCATAATTAAAATTGCTTTCAGGACAGAAATTCAACCCTAATGCAAGTAATTGTTCTTCAGCCTTAGTTAATGTGGTAGACGAAAGGTTGATTATAGTGTTATCTTCAGCTGTCACTTCCTGCGCCATTGATTCTTTTTCTTTGGCCTTCCGCTGTCGCTTTCTGCGACTTGCCCTTCTGGTTGTGTTCCACCTTTTCCTATTGGCTTCTTTTCGTTTCGGGGTCTCAAGGTCTGCCTGCGCTCCACCACTAAAAACTCAACCTCTTCTCCCAGGCTAGGTATATTTTTATTCATTGGGTTTTCCCAATTCCGACCTTCCATGCTGGATTTGCTAGTTAATGACTCAGTGTCAGTACTGGACGTTTCCGCCTCATTATTGGATATTTACGCTTTTTTGGCAACACTTGGGGGCAGATTTATGAGCCCCTTGCGCCACTTTTGCGTCACTTTTCCCATGTTAAAAGTGACGCAAAAGTGGTGCAAGGGGCTCATAAATCTGCCCCTTGGTTTTGTTTGGTCATTAAATTTCAATTTTTTGGCATTTTCATATCTACTAGCAAACGTGTATATTTGACCTTGCTCGTAATCTGCCTGGTCATGCGCAAATTTATGTACTTTTCTGACTTTAATTTTGTCTTCATGTTTTCTTTAAACGCTCTGCTATTTCATTTCTTTTTGTCGCTCAGTGGCGTAACGAAAGTTGAGGGGGCCCCCCTGCAAAGTACACGGAGGGGGCCCCCTCCCCGGGCCACCACCCACCATTTTTGCAGAAGAGGCCCCCTGGAGCTTGAGGGCCCACCCTGCACCGAGGGGGCTGCGGAGGCTTATCCTACGCCACTGTGAAGATGCCAGACATGCCTCTTATTTCAGTTATGGACCGATCACATTAGAAAAACAACAGACCTACAACTTCGGGCCATAAGACATCCACTTTAACACCAGGTAAAAAACAGAACAAATTCATTTTGCACTGACATAGCAACAATAATTAGCCCATAGTAAGATTATTCTATTTTGGCCACAGCCCAAAAATAGAAAAACGTTCTCATATGCCCCGGCAGTGAGGTCTGTGGGACTAGCAGGTTTATGTGCCCGGGGAGGTCTGTGGGGACTGGCAGGTTTCTCTGCCTGGGGAGGTCTTTGGGACTGGCAGATTTCTGTGCCCAGAGAGGTCTGTGAGACTGGCATGTTTCTGTGCCCAGGGAGGTTTGTGGGACTGGCAGGTATCTGTGCCCAGAGAGGTCTGTGGGACTGGCAGGTTTCTCTGCCTGGAGAGGTCTGTGGGTCTAGCAGGTTTCTCTGCCTGGGGAGGTCTGTGCGGCTGGCAGGTTTCTCTGCCTGGGGAGGTCTGTGGGACTGGCAGGTTTCTGTGCTTGGGGAGGTCTGTGGGGCTGGCAGGTTTCTGTGCCCGGGGAGGTCTGTGGGGCTGGCAGGTTTCTGTGCTTGGGGCTGGTCTGTGGGACTGGCAGGATTCTGTGCCTGGGGAGGTCTGTGTGGCTGGCAGGTTTCTCTGCCTGTGGAGGTCTGTGGGACTGACAGGTTTCTCTGCCTGGGGAGGTCTGTGGGGCTGGCAAGATTCTGTGCTTGGGGAGGTCTGTGGGGCTGGCAGGTTTCTCTGCCTGGAGTGGTCTGTGGAGATGGCAGATTCTGTGCCTCTGGAGGTCTGTGGGACTGGCAGGGTTCTGTGCTCGGGGAGGTCTCTGGGGCTGGCAGGTTTCTGTGCCCGGGGAGGTCTGAGGGACAGGCAGGTTTCTGTACCCTGGGAGGTCTGTGGGGCTAACAGGTTTCTGTGCCTGGGGAGGTCTGTGGGACTGGCTGGTTATTGTGCATGGAGAGGTCTATGGCACTGGCAGGTTTCTCTGCCTGGGGAGGTCTGTGGGACTGGCAGGTTTCTCTGCCTGGGGAGGTCTGTGGGGCTGGAAGGATTCTTTGCTTGGGGAGGTCTGTGGGGCTGGCAGGTTTCTCTGCCTGGAGAGTTCTGTGGGGCTGGCAGGTTTCTGTGCTAGGTGAGGTCTGTGGGGCTGCAGGTTTCTGTGCCTGGGGAGATCTGTGGGGCTGGCAGGTTTCTATGCTTGGTGAGGTCTGTGGGGCTGGCAGATTCTGTGCCTGTGGAGGTCTGTGGGACTGCCAGGTTTCTGTGCTGGGGGAGGTCCGTGGGGCTGGCAGATTCTGTGCCTGTGGAGGTCTGTGGGACTGGCAGGTGTCTGTGCTTGGGGATGTCTGTGGGGCTGGCAGGTTTTTCTGCTGGGTGTGGTCTGTGGGGCTGGTAGGTTTCTGTGCCCGGGGAGGTCTGTGGGACTGGCAGGTTTCTGTGCCCTGGGAGGTCTGTGGGGCTAACAGGTTTCTGTGCCTGGGAAGGTCAGTGAGACTGGCAGGTTTCTGTGCCCTGGGAGGTCTGTGGGGCTAACAGGTTTCTCTGCCTGGAGAGGTCAGTGGGACTGGCAGGATTATGTGCTTGGGGAGGTCAGTGGGACTAGCTGGTTTCTGTGCCCGGGGAGGTCTGTGGGGACTGGCAGGTTTCTCTGCCTGGGGAGGGCTTTGGGACTGGCAGGTTTCTGTGCCCAGAGAGGTCTGTGAGACTGGCATGTTTCTGTGCCCGGGGAGGTTTGTGGGACTGGCAGGTATCTGTGCCCAGAGAGGTCTGTGGGACTGGCAGGTTTCTGTGCCCGGAGAGGTCTGTGGGACTGACAGGTTTCTCTGCCTGGGGAGATCTGTGGGTCTAGCAGGTTTCTCTGCCTGGGGAGGTCTGTGGGGCTGGCAGGTTTATCTGCCTGGGGAGGTATGTGGGACTGGCAGGTTTCTGTGCTTGGGGAGGTCTGTGGGGCTGGCAGGTTTCTGTGCCCGGGGAGGTCAATGGAACTGGCAGGTTTCTGTGCTTGGGGAGGTCTGTGGGGCTGGCAGGATTCTGTGTCTGGGGAGGTCTGTGTGGCTGGCAGGTTTCTCTGCCTGTGGAGGTCTGTGGGACTGGCAGGTTTCTCTGCCTGTGGAGGTCTGTGGGACTGGCAGGTTTCTCTGCCTGGGGAGGTCTGTGGGGCTGGCAAGATTCTGTGCTTGGGGAGGTCTGTGGGGCTGGCAGGTTTCTCTGCCTGGAGTGGTCTGTGGGACTGGCAGGTTTCTCTGCCTGGGGAGGTCTGTGGGGCTGGCAAGATTCTGTGCTTGGGGAGGTCTGTGGGGCTGGCAGGTTTCTCTGCCTGGAGTGGTCTGTGGAGATGACAGATTCTGTGCCTGGAGAGGTCAGTGGGGCTGGCAGGTTTCTGTGCCCTGAGAGGTTTGTGGGACTGGCAGGTCTCTGTGCCTGGGGAGGTCTGTGGGGCTGGCTGGTTGCTCTGCTTGGGGAGGTCTGTGAGTCTGGCAGGTTTCTGTGCCCGTAGAGGTCTGTGGGGCTGGCAGGTTTCTGTGCCCGGAGAGGTCTGTGGGGCTGGCAGGTTTCTGTAGCCGGAGAGGTCTGTGGGGCTGGCAGGTTTCTCTGCCTGGAGAGCTCTGTGGGGCTGGCAGGTGTTTGGGGCAGGATGCTGGGTGATCTTGTCACACCCACAGATTCAGGGATTTGGAGCCATTTATGGACCAGAAACATAGATCCTTTTACTGCTACTGAGTGGAGTACGACAGCTTCAGGGCGGGAAAGTGCATGGAGCACCCCACAGTTCAAAGGTCGCAAGTGAGGATGGTTGTGCTGGTGTGAAAAAAAAGTCCAGAAAGAGAAGAGAGTTACACACGCTGGTGCCTGTTTCCACGAAAGTCACGTGCAACCTCTGGTAGAACATGCTTCGTAACATAGAAAGGCCGTAAATGTTATTTTTTTCCTTTCATATCAATGGGGTAGGATTGGTGGCTGTTTGCGACAGCAGTAAACAGAGGGGAAGTACATGGTATGCAGTGCCATGAGAATTATGCTGCAGGTACTCAATTATGCAGCAGGAAAAGGCAAATTATGCGGTCTAATGCCGCACATTTTGTGATACTTATACTTAATTTTTTGTAATTTTTGCACCTTTTAAGACTGTTCTGGCAAATGTTTCACCTCAGTCTCAGTTTAACAACCAAACAACAAAGAGTAACTGAAAGATGGCCTGTCAATTTTAGCGAAGGGCATTCGACTGTGCAGCAATGCATGTTGCTGTATTTTAGTAACTTTTAACTGTTTCAGCTAGAAACCATTTTATCTGCAAGCTGCAATTTATGTAGCACCACTGCCACCACAGCCCCAATCCTCCCCCTCTCTGCCCCACTCACACCCAGATGTCCAGTTCAGCTGGACCTGCCCCTTCAGAACCGACATCACTTGACAACTAGAAATCAGCGACAAGAAATCGGGTCAGTTTTGGGGGGAAGTGGGTATCACTTTGCCTTGACAAAGTCGGGCGAAACCGGGAAACTTCTCCCAAAGTCTAAGGTGTAAATTCATAGGTGAAGGGTATATTTTCTTGCGCCCACAAACTTCAGTCACGATTTTTGTGTTTTCTGTAAAATCCGCAAATCAATATAAATCGCAGGTGAAACTGATGACACACACTTTTAATCTTTAATGTGTAACATAACCCCCGCCCATATTTTCCAAACAACCTTCATGTACCAAAGGCGCCTTTCTTTTACTAAATGCCTTCACACTAAACTGGAGACCTTACGCACACAAGTGGTCGTCGCAATTAATTTTGGGTGGGGTGCACTTGTCTGCGGGGGGGAGGTGGCATAGACTGGGCGAACAGACAGACTCACCTGCGCAAGCCGCAGAAGACAGGGCAAACAAGGCTAGCCAGAGAAATAATAAAATTATGGCAGGTAGTCGCCGCCGCACGTTACCTCTCAATTGTCTCCACTCTGGCCTCTGGGATGCCTCCTCGCTTCACCAGTCAGCAATGCGCATGACAATTGGTCACCAGCCCCACCCTAAGGGTGAAGAGTAAGACAGCGCAGACGCGGCAACGGAGACATCTGCACGCTGCGCAGTGTGCACCATTTCCATTTTTTGAATCTTACCATTTAATTTATAAAGAGAAGTCTAGTGCAAACGTAAGTTACATAACCTACCTATATTAATTAATTACCTATCCTAGACAGTCACGGATTTGTGGTGCTTGCTGGCACCGCTGAGGGGGCCTCTGGAGCACTGGGGCCCCCCCGCAACACGGGAGCTGTGGGGGCCTGTGTTACGCCCCTGCTTATAAATCCACACTGCACAATTCAACTATAAATAATTTAACCCTACAACATTCCATACCACATAATTACAATCCAAAAAATACACATATTTCCACTTCACTCCATACCACATAATTCCACTTCACAGAATCACATTGCACACAATTTAATACCACTCCCAACCACATAATTACACTCCACACAACAAAACTCTAAAACACATAATTACCCTCCACAAAATAAAACTCTGCAACATGTTGCATAATTCCACTGCGCATAATTATACATCACACCATGCCACATAATTCCACACGTCACACAATTCCACAATTCATCCCCACACAATTTATCACACAGCATAATAACACTCCACATAATACCACTCAGCTCCACATAATTAACCTCCACATAATTATGCTCTACTCCATACTGCATACATACACTCCACATAAATCCAGTCTATGCCACGTAGCAACACTCCACATAGCTACACTTCACACCATGCCTCATAATACCACTCAACATAATTTCACTCAACACCGCAACTTCCACGTCACACAATTCAACTCTACACATTTCCATTCCACACCACATAATTCACAACAAACTACATAATTCAGACTAACACTACAAATGCACAACACACCACATACATCCAATCTACACCACAAATTCCACATCATGCTATAATATTTAACAGCACACCACATAAGGAAACTCCACTACATACTACTCCACAACACAAAATACCATTCCAGATAATCCCACTCCAAGACACACAATCCCACTCCACTCAATACCACATAATTGCACTGCACACCATGCCACACTATTTCACTACACAGATCCAATCCACGCAACACAATTCCACAACCAACAATTCCAATCCAAACCATATATGTCCAATTGACACCACACACATTCCCTCCACTCCAAACAGAAAACGCATAGGTAAAATACATTGTCCATTACAACATCAATAGCTCTAACTCTCACCTTCTGATGTGTCCCAGCAGATCCTGTTTCTGGAGCTGCAAACTTGCTGGCTGAAGTCAGCTCTGTGCTGCCTCAGAGGAGCAGTGCCCTGTGGTGAATGCTGTCTCTGGGGCCCCCACCCCCATCCATTCCCCTGTCAGCTCTCCTCTGTGCTGCCTCCTGCCTGCTGTCTCTGGGGCCCCCACCCCCATCCTTGTCGTCTCCCTTCTCAGAGGCTCCTGTGGGGAATGCTGTGCTGTCTCTTGCTCTTTTTCTGGGGCCCCCACTTCCATCCTTGTTCAGGGCCTGGCTCGTGGCTCTGACTGAAGAGAAACAATGTAACTTGTTACATTGTTTCTCTTCCGTCCTGGGTCAGGAGCTCTGTGCAGGCTGCTTAGGTTAGAGAGAGAGGCTTGATTTAGAGCAAGCCTCTCTCTCACAGCTCTCTACCGAAGAGCTGAGGGGGCCCCCTTCATTTACTGAAGAGTGGGGGCTCCCCCGCACCGCGGGGGCTGCGGGGGTGTTTGTTACGCCCCTGTTGTCGCTATGAAGTCATTTTTGTTGAATTTACTTAGTTTCTCGTTAATTGCTTCAATCCCCACTAGCAAAGCCTGACGATCTATCTCGGCTAATTGAATTAAAATCTGTACCAAGTTCATCGAGGCCACTAGGTTACTTTCACCCCATTCCCTAAGCATGTTGGGATTGGGGTTGTCGAAGCTTGGGGCAAGGAGTATCCGCAGCCCACGAGGGACTCATCCAACCTCCACATATTTTGTCAAAGATGTATGCTCCCACCATTTTGTTATTTCATTCTTCATTTTCTTTTCTAAATCTTTTAAAAGACATTTAATACCGCTGTCCTGGTTTACGTCAGTTGCTCTTGCATTTTGCGTGTTTGCGTTTGCTTGCGTCAGGTCATTGAAAAGCTCATCCGCGGCTGCCTCTCGTTTGCGTACTGCGTCTGCGGACATTATGAGGATTTTATGTGTGAGTTCAAGCTTCGCAATTGGGGGCTTCTATTACTTTGCCAATGATCCTCTCTCCCCACGTGCGCGTGCGCCGTATCACTCACCAGCTCTGATTACGATCATTCGCGGGTCCTCCGACCCGGCCAACGACGTCCTCTCATATATATTATATATATATATGTAATACTTACCAGAATTATACTTTACGGTGCATGGTAAAGGCTAGTGTGGTAAAGGCATATGCATGGTAAAAATTAAGAAGTAAACAATGAGTGGTAAAGGCATGAAGCAGTCTTGTTAATTGGTAACATCGTAATGATATACAACCAATCTGATGGATAATTTGAATGCTCCGATGGTAGCTTCCTATTGAGTTTAGTAAATGGCTGCAACATGAACAGATGTTTTAACTCTTGCCAATTGGTTTACAATGTTTTTTGTCGATCAGCACCTGTGAAATATCCTATACGAGCAGTCCTGAGTCAGTGCCCGTGAAGCTCCAAGCTTAAAAAGACAAATTGAGTCTTGTGCTGTGGGGTAACCAAAAAGGTAATACTAAGGGGCTTATTTATAAACCCAGTGCACAGCTGGAACATCACTTTTATGACGTTCCAGCGATGCCATGGGTTTACCCGCGTCTATGAGGCCATGTAAAGCCACCCTGTGTGACGTTTAGTGGCCTTACAGATAAGGTATGAGGCAACACAGTTCAAGCTGCTGTATTGCCTCATACTGCGATGGGGAGGCATGCCATAGGTGTTAGGGTGGGTGTTTCCACGTAACGACCACGGCATTTGACACATTCCCTGATTTACAACGTGCTGGCAACCTGGTAATAAGTCAAAAGCCTTTGCCTTTCAGGGGAGGCATAATGGCAGAGCAACAGGGAGAAATAACATTATTTGTCCTAATTTTCTCCCCCTTCTATGTGTGGTGCATTCCGCAGGACATATAGAATTAGAAAAACACCTCCATTGATTGTGTTTGTGCAGGAAGACGTCCCTTCCTGCACCGAAACAGTCATCCCTACCACGTGGACACCCTTGCACCATGGTAAAAGGCTGTCTAAGTTGTAGGGATGACAGCCATGTGTGTGCCAGTACAGTAAAGGAGGACAGGAAATAGCTGCATTTCATAGATGCGGCCCATTACTTTTCATGTAGGGATGCACAGCACAGCAGGAAGACTTGCAAAGCTGCCCTATGCCAAAATACAGTAAAAGAGGTTCTAAAAAACTTAAAGCATAGTAAGGGAGACAGAAAAGTTAAAATAATATATTTAAAGTGACGGCTTCGGTGTACTATTATTACTATCATTGAACGGAACGCAGGACGGTGCAAATATAGAAATACGTTTGGCTAGGGGTTATCAACAAACTAAGAAAAGAACCATTCAATTATATACTGATGAGTAGTGACCAGTATGCATTGCTACTGCTAATAAGATAGTTTAACACAGCTAATATGTTAATAATTGATAGTTTTTAAAACATAAATTTTTTAGGGTTCCCTTGCATATTTAGAACTTGTTGCTTGCATTAGGTATAAAACTGTTGTTAATAGCCCTAATTCACAGGTACACAATTAACTACCTGCTACCAGGATAATATATCCTTCAATTTATGAGTATAAGGAAAATTTGGTTCAATTCACAAGTCTGCTGAACGTGTGGTTTTATTCATATCTCCCTGTTAAGCTATGCCTAAGAGGCCACATCGCTAAGCCTTGGATGAATGCGAACTATAGAGAGGCCCTCTTCTGCTGTACATTAATTGCATTGCCAAGACTGTGTAAGTGTATGAAAACAGTAATGTGATCGAATGACTCCACTGCGTGTTCACATGGCAGTTGCTCACAATAAGTTTATCAGAAATATTATAATGAAAAACTGACTTAAAACCAGCAATCATATTTGGATGTTTTTACATTAGGGAAAATAGTTGAACTACAGTATTTTTGAAAGTGGAGCACAAAGGTCTATAACGTTTGAAAAGCACCTAGATGGAATGCTTGAATTAAGTTCAGCCATCAGTTATTATTCTTCACTGCATTCCGTTCCATTGCATTTATCTCCTTTGTAACCTGAAAAAAAGGGACAAGTCATATGCAAGTCATTCTTCTCTCTGCTCCAAAAAGGGACAGCCATACCAACCTTTGTCCAGACAAGATTATTGTCCACAATTAGTCACTTTTTAGGAGCTCAGATTGCTTCAGTTAGGCAAGGCTGTCGCTGTAGAGGGCTCCACAAGATTGGATACCTTCTCCGCGAGGCTCAGCTGAATCAGGTTTGCGACTGCGGAAAAGCTGATAGCAGGAGGAAGCTGAATCTGTAGCCCAGCTGCAACTCATCTTGGTCAGAACAGCAAAGATGGTTTGTCGCAGTCCTTTAAAGGACTTTGAAGCCCAAAACTATCTCAGTCCCAGGTTGTGAGGGGTGGTAGAAGCCCAGCCAATGGCTCCAGGCCCTTGCAAATTGTACTTGGAGGTCTGGACTTATAGCAGAGTCCAACAACAGGGAGTACACGGCCTATACAGTTTGAACTCATCTGCTGGGTTGTTACATGAAAGGCCTCTTGTAGCTTGTTGTGTCCCTCTAACTCGAAAAATAGGTCTGCCTTATTACCCTGGAGATGACTTATTTGTGTGGGATACAAGAGTAAATAAGTCCAGTCCTTCAGGGCTCTGCTCAGGTAAAATACAGCAGGTTCAATCCTCTTCTGATCTTAGACATGTCCACAATGTTTTCAGGAGGAATATTTATACCTGGTACCAGCATGTATGAGAGGGTGATTTCTGGCTCTTCTCTAACAATGGGATAAAGGTTTACAAGGGTTACCCTACCCATTGATCCAAAGTTTCTCCAGGCCCAAACATTTCTCACCATACCATTAATCTTCTGATGAATCTTTCTTGCCGACTGAGAGGTAGAGAGGTAGAGAGAGTTAACATTAATCAAATAAATCTCATTTAGCAGTGTTAACCATTGGCTACACAATGACAACCAAATCAAAGGATACAATGTACACATGTTATTACAAATTAGCAGTCAGATTAAAGTAAATAAATCTTAACATCCTTCTGTAGAGATACAGAATTACAACAGGACAGCCCAGCCTCCCAAAGAAGTTCTGGCACATCACCATAAGACATACAAGAAGTTTGTTCAGAGCAATACAAAAAATCAGCGAAAGAATCTGATGCTCAGGAAAGAGTGTTTGATCTTTCTTCGTCACTCATGAGTAAAGTTCAAGTCTGCATTTTTTAATCTTAGCTAGAGAAGGCTAGTTAAGTCTAAAGGACCTCACATATTTGACAAATGTGGTAAAGGAGAAAAATATTGGCAGCTGCCAGCATTGCAGAAGCTCAGTCAAGAGTCTTCTAGGAACAAGGATAGGAGTGTTAGCCCAAGCCACACTTAGCAAAAAGAATCCAAGGGGTACAACATATAGTTCTGTACCTCTCACAGTTCAAGGAAACAGTGCCTTCTGTCCATCTGTGAGAACACCAGTTAGTATCACATGAAACTTCAGGGTGACACCCCTTGTTCGTGCCATCAGGAGTTCCACTGTCCTTTCCATTTCCACATTGTGAGCTTGCAACATTTACCAAATGTCCCATGCCAAATTTGAGAACGATATTGCCCTTGGGTATGTGCAACATTATTAAAAGGAAACTTTCAATTTAATCTCTGGCTCTCCATGTTCCTTATCAAGGCCTTCTTCCTAGGCTCTCTCTCTCTATCACTAGTACAGTGTTGTATCTATTCTCAAACTAAAAAACCATGTGAACGTACCTGAAAAGAAAAGCAAAATTTTATGCAGAAAGAAATACAGGCTTAGTCAAGACATTTAACATGATATTCTTTAGTGCACGTCCAATACTTTCACATACGAATAAGTAAACATGTCAGCACATTAATTCTAATTTTATTCTTGATGCATTTAAATTGGTACAATATAACTTGGAATGCATAAACCAAATTATGAATACAAACTTCATTATAAATTCTGAAGTGAAAACATTAGTAAACACAATATATAAATCTTCTTGTGTGTAAAGCAAATGTATTTCAGTAGTGGGAGGATGATTTTTATTATCAACTATCTCTTAAAGGATTATATTTTATTTAATAAGTGTAAGGCACACAGTATATGTGCTTTTCTAGTTTTGCAGTAAATGCACTTCAGTATTGAGTTCAAGTGCAAGACTTTACATTAATAATGTTAGGACCCAAGGTACATAGTGTCAAATATATATATATTCACTGAAAAAAGCATAGGTTTTACAGACATTATAGTTAGGAATTAGCATTTAAAAAACCTTAGAAATTCACTGAAAAAACCATAGGTTTCAGGGACGTTATAGTTAGTTGGACATTTGACTCATATAGAACCAGAGACATTCCCCCTTTATAGTTAGTTGAGCTAACTGTAACACGTGCGTCCGCAATGTACTGGTGATGACGTCACATATTACATCACTCATGACATTGTCAGTGACATCACTGATGACATCACTGATAACATCCCAAATGACATCAATGACGTCATGTACGTATGGGGTCACGCCTGCTGCACATTGCGTATGCGACGAGTGCATGCTGCCAGGCACTGTGTTACATCATAGACGTATGGTATCGCGCCGGGAACGCATTCCCTCAAAACTATGTCTAAATAGGTTTAAAGTGTATATGAGAACAAGCGATAATCTAAAATATTTGAAACATTAATATATTTCTGACTGTAATAAAACTTCTAAATCGTGTTGGGTGCGGCCTCTTTACGCGCTCGGTGCGCGATTGACATATGACCTTAAAGAAAAGCATTTGATTGGTTTATAACATTTCCCATTGTAACATTTGGAGGACCCACCCATTTTAGCCATTGTCTCTACAGCGTTTGATGAGAGACTCCTCTTCTGCTTACAGATCTTTTTTGAAAACTTTTTGCTATGTATACATATCTGACACTACACACAACATGCAACCATCATCTTCATCAATATTCATGCTCCGTAAAGTAGCCTTCCACCTGTGATAGCCATGCATCTAAAAGCTACATAACAGAACTTTTCCCCACTGCCAGAGGTAACATGGTTGCATACGCTGTCCACAGCACAATGTAATGTGGTACGGCCCAGGGGCAGTATCATGCATAGATAATGAACACACGGACACAGATAGATAATGGAAGTGGGTACGGGCACGTGCGCTCGACTCCTTTTTATTACCAGGGTCACATATCCAGTGACGTCTGTGCTGGATACATGTGGGGTGAGTGTAAACCAGCCCTCAGGGAATGGTTGCTGCTAGCATCAACTACAACAGTAATCATTGGATCACACACAGAGATTCATTAATAAAAGGGTCCATAGTTTGTGCTGCAGTAAGGTAGGGACACTAGATGTGAAATAATACAGAAACGATTATATTGTAAAAGAACCATGACTTGTGGTATACTAAGATACAGGCAGTAGATCTGAAATAATAATCAAAAAGATTGTATCATAAAGGGTTCATCAGGTCTAGTGCACTTAGATAGCCACATCAAAAGCATTCAGCATGTGCACATCCAGTGATGATGCGTACTGTGGGTGGGCCGTACTAGTAGCCATGTCTGTTGCCTACAACACTACATCATCTGCAACAGTGACTCGATCTGAATTGTAAACACTGCTGTCTGCAGTGTAGGCCAGAGAGCGGTCAGCAAGGGCTCACAGCCACGTGGCGTTGACTTGAGCTGTCCTGTTTGCTGTTACCGAAGCAACAAAAACCGTGTACGGACCCTGTGATGATGTGTATGCGTGGTGCGGACAGAGCGCACTGGAGCAATGTCTTTTGCCTACAGGACTGCGTCATCTACAATAGCGACTCAATCTGAATTGTGAACCCTGCCGTCTGCAGTGTAAATTGAAGGCAGTAGTGAGCACAGTCTTCCATGAATACTTTGTCTCACTTCCTCTTCACAAAATACAACAACATAAATTACACAAAACTCTGCAATAAATAAATCAAAACAATTCGGATTGTGATCTCTGCTATCCACTCTGTATACTGTAATTCGGTGTTCTTTACCACTACCAAGAAGAATTTGGTCATTGTACTAGACCTATATGCCATCTTAAAAAACTTCTTCAAGCAAGTATACTAAAAGGCTATTGTGTATATTTCAATAGACGTTGTAGTTAGTTGCCTACTGGATTCTGTAATTAAACAATCACCACTCAATCTGAATTGTGAGCCCTGCTGACCGCAGTGTAGGCCAGAGGCAGTGGTCATTAAGGCCTCACAGCCACGTGCTGTTGGATTCGGAAGCACACAGTTGGTTGCACCTAATCGGAGGGGGTACACACAAATCATCACAAACTTTAACTTCTGGCATCCTCAATCACAGAATCAAGACCCCGTTTCACTGTTCCGACCTGCTGTACCACGGTGTACTCCACCGACTTCAGTCAGCAAATCCCAATAATCATGTACAGCGGTTAGCTACGGAAGCACAGAGTCTGATGCACCTCAACGGAGGGAGTTCTGTCAAAACCAAGCAGCAAGTAATATCGGACATCGTCCATTCTGGTATAAAGACAATGTTCCACTGTTGGGACCTAGAGTTGCTTGCACCTGGTCACAGGGAGTACCTTCATCTCCACTCTCAGATACAGTTCTAACATTGTCCATTGTGGGATCAAGACCCCGTTCCACTGTTCGGACCTGCTGTACTGCGGTGTACACCACCGACTGCAGTCACCCAACCCCAATAATCATGTGCAGCACTTAGTTACAGAAGCACAGAGTCTGATGCACCTCAACAGAGGGAGTTCTGTGAAAACCAAGCAGCACGTAATATAGTATATCGTCCATTTTGGGATCAAGACACCGTTCCACTGTTGGGACCTAGAGTTGGTTGCACCTGTTCGAAGGGAGTGCCTTCATCTCCACTCTCAGATGCAGTTCTAACATCGTACATTGTGGGATCAAGACACCGTTCCACTGTTGGGACCTAGAGTTGGATACAGCTGGTCGAAAGGAGTACCTTCATCTGCACTCTCAGATGCAGTTCTAACATCGTCCACGTCACGGTGCTGGGCCTCAGGCTGGGCGCTGTCTGCCTGTGTCGCAGTAGCCAGTAGGTAGTTATAGTTAGGACCTTGTTTCTATTCAAATAAGTTTATTTTTTTCCCAATAACTTTGGCACCGGTTGACGAATCTTCGTGAACTTTTCAAAACGTTGGCCCAGCTCCGGTCAGCTACTATCCTGAAAGATTTGTGGTGATTCGCCAAGCGGGGGCTGAGAAAAAAGGGGGGTCCCAAAACACTTTTTCTCCATGTTATTTCCCATAGGAAACATTAGCCACGACTACAGCCTGAATTGCTGAACGGAATTACACCAAATTTGGCAAAAAGGTAGCCCTTGGTTCAGAAAGAGACCTTATTTTAAATGGTGTAAATCCGTTCAGTAGTTCCTGGGAAATTCAAAAAATAGAGGTCAAAAAATCAGTTTCCCATAGGAAACTTTAGACATGGTTACAGCTGAAAATGCTGAACAGAATTACAACAAGTTTGGCAAAAAGGTAGTGCTTGGTTCATAAAGATACCTTTTTTTTAAATGGTGTAAATCCGTTCAGTAGTTTGAGAGAATAAAGGAAACAAATCTTTATATATCTGACCGGGACCTAACTACACAAGCACGAGCTTGGCTCTAATTGGCTGCCAATAGTTCAATCCAGGAAGTGTTGGCAGCCATCTTGGTACAATGCTTTTTAGGTATTGCCTAGCGACGCAGTGCATGTGTTGCACACTACAAAAACACAACTGCACTGCCCTAAACCCTAAAACACTAACCCCAGCATGACGTCCTACACTGCCCGAACACCACTGCACTGCCCTGAAACCTGAAACATCACCCCCAGCACGACCCCCTACACTGCCCGAACACCACTGCACTGCCCTAACACCTGAAACACTATCCCCAGCACGACCCCCTACACTGCCCAAATATCACTGCACAGCCCTAAACCCTGAAAACCACCCCCAGCACGACCCGCTACACTGCACTAACACCACTGCACTGCCCTGCCCTAAACCCTGAAACATCACCCCCAGCCCGACCCCCTACACTGCCCGAACACCACTGCACTGCCCTGCCCTAAACCCTACCCCCAGCAAGACCCCCTACACTGCCGGAACACTATTGCACTGCCCTAACCCCTGAAACACCGTCCCCTGCCATGACCCCCTACACTGCCCGAACACCACTGCACTGCCCTAAACCCTAAACCCTAGAACACCTGCCCCAGCACGACCCCCTAGACTGCCCGAACACCACTGCTCTGCCCAAAACCCTGAAACACCAACCACAGCATAACCCCCTACACTGCCCGAACAGCACTGCTCTCAACCCTGAAACACCACCCCCAGCAAGACCCCCTACACTGCCTGAACACCACTGCCCTAAACCCTGAAAAACAAGCCCCAGCACGACCCCTACACAGCCCGAACACCATTGCACTGCCCTGAACCCAGAAACACCAGTCCCCACACAAACCCCTACACTGCCTGAACACCACTGCACTGCCCTAAGCCCTGAAACACCAGCCTCACACGACCCCCTACACTGCCCGAACACCACTGTACTGCCCTAAACCCTGAAACACCAGCCCCCACACGACCCCCTACACTGCCCGAAAACCACTGCACTGCCCTTAACCCTGAAACATCACGCCCCAGCAAGAACACCTACATTACCCGAACACCACTGCACTGCCCCAAACCCTGAAACTCCACCCCCCTGCACGACCCCCTAAACTGCCCGAACACCATTGCCCTACACCCTGAAACACCACCGCCAGCAAGACACCCTACACTGCCCAAAAACCACTGCACTGCCCTAAACCCTGAAACACCAGCTGCCGCACGACCCCCTACACTGCCCGAACACCACTGCACTGCCCTAAACCCTGAAATACCATGCCCCAGCAAGAACCCATACACTACCCGAACACCACTGCACTGCCCCAAACCCTGAAACACCACCTCCAGTCAGAACCCCAACACTGCCTGAACACCACTGCACTGTCCTAAACCCTGAAACACCACCCCCTGCATGACCCCCTACACTGCCTGAACACCACTGCACTGCCCTAAACCCTGAAACACCACCCCCTGCATGACCCCCTGCACTACCCGAACACCACTGCACTGCTCTAAACCCTGAAACACCCCCCAGTACAACCCCCTACACTGCCCGAACACAACTGCTCTGCCCTAAACCCTAAAACCACATGCCCCGCACATCCACCTACACTGCACGAACACCAGTGCTCTGTCCTAAACCCTGAAACGCCACTGCCAGCATGACCTCCCACACTGCCCGAACACCACTGCACTGCCCTAAACCCTGAAATACCATGACCCAGCAAGAACCCCTACACTACCCGAACACCACTGCACTGCCCCACACCCTGAAACACCACCCCCTGCACGACCACCTAAACTGCCCGAACACCATTGCCCTAAAGCCTGAAACACCACCCCCAGCAAGACACCCTACACTGCCCTGGCAGAGTCACTGCCCTAACCCCTGTAACACAACCTCCAGCCAGAACCCCAACACTGCCTGAACACCACTGCACTGTTCTAAACCCTGAAACACCTCCCCCTGCACGACCCCCTACACTGCCCGAACACCACTGCACTGCCCTAAACCCTGAAACACCACCCCCTGCATGACCCCCTGCACTACCCGAACACCACTGCACTGCTCTAAACCCTGAAACACCCCCCAGTACAACCCCCTACACTGCCCGAAAACCACTGCTCTGCCCTAAACCCTAAAACCACACGCCCGCACATCCCCCTACACTGCACGAACACCACTGCTCTGTCCTAAACCCTGAAACGCCACCGCCAGCATGACCCCCCACACTGCCCAAACACCACTGCACTGCCCTAAACCCTGAAACACCACCCCCCTGCAGGACCCCTACACTGCCCGAACACCACTGCACTGCCCTAAACCCTGAAACACCACCCCAGCAAGACCCCCTACACTGCCCGAACACCAATGCCCTCAACCCTGAAACATCACCCCCAGCAAGACCCCGAACACTGCTCGAACACCACTGCACTGCCCTATACCCTGAAAACACCAACCCTGCACAACCCCCTACACTGACCAAACACCACTCCACTGCCCTAAACCCTGAAATATCACCTCCTGCATGACCCCCTACACTGCCCGAACACCACTGCACTGCCCTAAAAACTGAAATATCCCCACAGCACAACCCCCTACACTGCCTGAGCAATACTGCTCTTCCCTAAACCCTAAAACACCAGCCCCAGCATGGCCCCCTACACTGCCCGAACACCACTGCTCTGCTCTAAACCCAAAAACACCAGCCTCAGCATGATCCCCACACTGCTCGAACCCCACTGCTCTGCCCTAAACCCTGAAACACTACCCCCAGCTTGACCCTCCACACTGCCCGAACACCACTGCACTGCCCTAAACCCTGAACACACCAAGCCTGCAAAACCCCCTACACTGCCCAAACACCACTGCACTGCCCTAAACCGTGAAACACCACCCCCTGCACGACCCCCTACACTGCCCGAACACTACTGCATTTCCCTAAACACTGAAACATCCCCACAGCACGACCCCCTACACTGCCTGAACACCACTGCTCTGCCCTAAACCTTAAAACACCATCCCCAGCACATCCCTCCTACACTGACCGAACAATACTGCTCTTCCCTAAACCCTAAAACACCAGCCCCAGCATGACCCCCAACACTGCCCGAACACCACTGCTCTGCCCTAAACCCTGAAACACTACCCCCAGCACGACCCTCCACACAGCCCGAACACCACTGCACTGCCTTAAACCCTGAAACACCACCCCAGCATGACCCCCCACACTGTCCGAACACCACTGCACTGCCCAAAACCCTGAAACACCACCCCCCAGCACGACCCCCAACACTGCTCGAACACCACTGCACTGCCCTAAACCCTGAATCACCACTCCCCTGCATGACCCACTATGCTGCCCGAACACCACTGCACTGCCCTAAACCCTGAAACACCACCCCCAGCAAGACCCCCTACACTACCTGAACACCACTGCACTGCTATAAACCCTGAGACAACACCCCCACCAAGACCCCCTACACTGCCCGAACACCACTGCCCTAAACCCTGAAACACCACCCCCAGTAAGACCCCCTACACTGTCCGAACACCACTGCCTTAAACCCTGAAACGTCACCCCCAGCAAGACACTCAACACTGCCCAAACACCACTGCACTGAGCTAAACCCTAAACACCATCCCCAGCACGACCCCCTACACTGCCCGAATACCACTGCACTGCCCTAAACCCTGAAACACTAGCCCCAGTACAACCCCTACACTTCCCGAATACCACTGCTCTGCCCTAAACCCTGAAACACTATCCCGGGCACTACCCCCCACACTGCCCGAACACCACTGCTCTGCCCTAAACCCCTAAAACACCCCGCACATCCCCATACACTGCCCGAACACCACTGCTCTGCCCTAAACCCTGAAACATCACCCCTGGTGCGTCCCCCTACACTGCCCAAACATCACTGCTCTGCCATAAACCCTGAAACACCACCCCCGGCATGACCCCCTATACTGCCTGAACACCACTGCACTGTCCTAAACCCTGAAACACCAACCCCAGCATGACCCCCTACACTGCCCGAATACCACTGCACTGCCCTAAACCCTGAAATACTAGCCCCAGCACAACCCCTACACTTCCCGAATACCACTGCACTACCCTAAACCCTGAAACACTACCCCAGCACGACACCCTACACTGCCCGAACACAACTGCACTGCCCTAAACCCTGAAACACCAGCCCCAGCACGACCCTCTACAATGCCTGAACACCTCTGCACTGCTCTAAACCCTAAAACACTACCCCCAGTATGACCCCCTACACTACACAACCACTACACTGCCCTAAACCCTAAAACACTACCACCAGCACGACCCCTACACTACACAAACACCACTGCCCAACCCTAAAACCTAAATCTACCCCAAACACGATCCCCTACACTACACAAACATCACTTCACTACCCTAAATCCTAAAACAATACCACCAGCACGACCCCCTACACTACACAAACACCACTGCACTACCCTAAACCCTAAAACACTACCCCCAGCACAACCCCCTACAATACACAAACACCACTGCACTACCCTACACCCTAAAAGACTACCCTCAGGAGGACCCCTTACACTACTCAAACACCACTGCACTACCCTAAACCCTAGAAAAGTAACCACCACCCAGTACTCAATCCCCTTACCTCTCACTCCTCGTGGTTCCTCTCTCCTCATGGTTCCTGCTTCATGTCATCTCTGAGGGGCGGTGCTCGTCGTTTTGAGGCAATGGAACAGCCTCTGTTTCCTTACAACGACGTGGATCGTCTACATTTTTTTAGAACTCATGGTCATTTACCATACATACCTTTACAACAAAATTCGTTGGTAAGGCATGCGTGGTAAATGACCATGCGTTCTAAAAAAATGCTTAGTAAAGACGTCACATATTACATCACTCATGACATGGTCAGTGACATCACTGATGACATCACTGATGACATCTCAAATGACATCACTCATGACATCACTGATGACATCATCCAGTGAAACTGTGTTTCTGTAAAGTTTAAATATGTTTAATATATATAGGGAAAGGCCTATGGAAGAATGAGTGGGTGTATAAGTGTGTGAATGGATGATTTTGTAGGTGCACGACTGACTCTATAAGTGAGTCATTAAATGTATCTTACTGCAGACTAGTGATTAAACTGTGTGAATGTCTGTATCTGTCTATCTGTTGGTGTATAAGTGGCTGCATGGTTTTGTGAATAACTATATGAGTGTCTATATGGGTTATTGATTGGTTGTCTGAGTATCTGTATGGGTGCCTGAGTGTTTGTGTGGGTAGGGTGTGTATGACTCTGTGCATAGATGTGTGAGTGGGTGATTCTATGGGTGCATGGTTTTAAGAGTGCATCTGTGATGGACTGCATGGGTGGGTGAGTGTGTGTATGGTTGTGTTAGTGATTGAATGTATATCTCAGTGGCACATGTGACAGTAACTACATATGTGAAAGGCAGTATATATGTGTGTAAGAGTATATAACTGGCTATATGTGAGAGTGTGTGATTGTGAGAGTGACTGTATGTATGAGTGTGTGCTTGTATCAGTAATTGTATAAGAGCGTAAGAATGTGGTAGTATTTTTATGAGTAAGTGAACTTGTGTGTGTATAACTGTATAGGTGAGTAAATTGGACTGTGATTAATTATTTGCATGACTTACTAGGTGTGTCAGTACCTCTATGGATGATTGGTGGTGTGTGAGTGTCTATATAGGTGTATAAATGCATATGATAGTCCTGTACTGAGTGACTGTAAGTATGAGTGACTGTCCAGGTGAGTGAGTGGAGGTGTATGTAGACCTAAGAGTCAATGAGTGGGTATGTAGTTATTGGTATTGGAGTATCTATGGTTTTCAAAATGGCCGTTTGAAATTTTGAGTCGGTGTATCAAAGGTTATATTAGGGTGTGAGAAGATGCACTAAGTTATCACATGGATAATGTCATCAGTGATGTCATTTGAGATGTCATCAGTGATGTCATCAGTGATGTCACTGACCATGTCACGAGTGATGTAATATGTGACGTTATCAGCAGTGCATTGCGGGGGCGTGAGTTATAGTTAGCTGAACTAACTATAACGGGGGAATTTCTAGGGTTTTGTACGAGGGAAATGTCCAGCTAACTATAATGCCCCTGAAACCTATGGTTTTTTCAGTGAATTTTTAAGGTTTTCTAAATGCCAATTCCTAACTATAACGTGCATGAAACCTAGGGTTTTTTCAGTGAATTTCAAAGGTTTTTTAAATGCTAATTCCTATCTATAACTTATCTCTAAAGCTATGATGTTTAATGATTTTCATTGGATTTCTAAATTTTTCTATTTCAGTGTGTCAATTCCTTTAATTTATTTTTTTTAAATATTTTTTTTCACCATTTTTTAACTTATTTTTTAAATTAATTCTTTTAAAAATTAAAATATATTATTTGTTTTTAATGTTTTTTTTAAAAAAATCTAAATTTAAAAAAAATATTTTTTTATATTTATTAAATATTTTTTAAACTATATTTTCAATACTTTTTTTCATTTTTTGGGGGATCCGCACACCCAACGCGTTAGGAACTGCGCACCCAACGTGAGAGAAATCGTGCACCCAACGCATTAGCATGCGCGACTCCTAATTTTACCGTACCCCCAAAAAATAGCCCCTTTCACTAATTTTTATTATCCCCGGGGACCCCATCCCCGGGGCTTATAAAAAAAGTTGGAGACCGTGGGGGGAGCCACAACGCCCCCACGTTCCCAGCTGGCTCCCCACGTCCTTCGGGAGCCGGCATTGCTTTTCCACATGGGGAGCTGCTGACATGCAGCTCCCCATGTGGAAAAGCAATATCGTTTGGATTTTGAAAGAGAGAGCAGGTTTCCCTGCTCACTCTTTCAAAATCCTAACAAAGTTTGCTTTGGGAGGGCGGGAGACTCCCGCCCTCTCATAGCAAACAACAGTGTCCTGGGGGTAGACACCCCAGGACACTGTAGGAGCCGGCCCTGGGGGGTGGCGGTTCCCAGGGCCCTCAAGGGCTACAGGAAGGGGGCCACGCAGCCCCCCTCCCCCATTAATTTATAAAGATTTTGCCCCCGGGATATGGCCCACCCGGGGGCTATTTATTAACGAAGCGCAGAAGCCCGCGCTTCGGGGTTGTTTTTTTTCCGGCCGGATCCGCGCGTCCCTGCGCGCATTTCGCCTTTTTTTATAAAAAAAAA
This sequence comes from Triturus cristatus, assembly GCF_964204655.1. Classification (NCBI taxonomy): domain Eukaryota; kingdom Metazoa; phylum Chordata; class Amphibia; order Caudata; family Salamandridae; genus Triturus; species Triturus cristatus. The sequence continues at coordinate 1,195,428,701 of NC_140582.1, read as the reverse complement.
AAGGGGGGGACCCCCTAAGCAACCCTAGAGGGTCAGAGTATTTCTACCCTGCCCCCTTTACATCTTTCACACACTTGTTTCCCTTACTTAAACAGCCTCGCTTCAACCGAGGCACAAAATGGCTGCCAACAGTTCCTGGTTTCGAATGTAGACAGACACTTGACAGCCAATTAGCATTCAGCGCATGATTGGGAGGGTGTGCACTCGGTTCGCAGACAGTGCGCTTAGGGTGCGCATAGGGTACGCGGATCCTCCGAGGCCATAGATATATCTATCTTTTTTACTCTAATTTTCTCAGGAACTACTGAACGGATTTACACCATTTATGCAAAAGGCATGAGTCTGAACTGAGGACTACCTCTTTGCCAAATTTGGTGTAATTCCGTTCAGCAGTTTGGGCTGTAGCTCCGTCAACAGGTCCTATGGGAGTTTGCATGGGGAAAACGTGTTTTGGGACCCCCTTTTTTCTCAGCCCCCGCTAATGAATCACCACGAAACTTTCAGGAGAAGAGCGGACCGCAGCTGGCCAAAAGTTTGGAAAATTTCACGAAGATTCGTCAACCGGCGGCAGACTTATTGAGAATAGAATGTTGCGGATTTCCTATCTAAAATAGGTCCTAACTATTACTACCTACTGTCGACCGCCAGTAGGTAATATGTATATATATATATATATATATATATATATATATATATATATATATATATATATATATATATATATATATGAAACCAATTCTCGCCTTCCAGCATGGTGAAGAACGCACTCACTCGTTTTCGGAAGTAATCAGGCGGATTTATTTAAATATTTGCCATGCCCTACGCGTTTCAGTCAAGTTACTTTGACCTTGTTCACGGGATAATGTGAAACTGAGAAAAGTCTTCTTTTATTTCTATCTGCACGCAGTTACTTCCTGTTTTATAATATGGTGCATTGTGGTTAATGTGGTACATATATTTGAAAAAACATAATGGTGTTTTACAAAGTGAATTTGGTGTTCTTATCTCTGTGTCATTTTTTATATATATCAACAATATCATTTGTTTATTGTTCTTTTGGCAAGTCCTGCTCAGGTGTCAGTTTATAATAAACCATTTAGTCATTATTTCCAAGTCTTTTGAAGCTCTCAGGTGAGCAGTTTGATTTCATTTTAATTTCAAATTTCTTTACGATTCTGGTGTCGTTCCATATTTCTAATCTTCTTACTCACACTGTTTCCATAACAATTTTACGACTCTCTAGTGAGTTGTTACATTGATCTGCCATCTTGTTCTTTGCTGATGTTAACTCTTTCATGATATGGAAAGGATGTCAGAGATGTACATAAAGTTCTTCATCTTGGTTGAGACCTCTCGGATTCAGGGTTTTAAACGCAACTATGTGTCTAGATTCTTTTTGGCGTAGGATTTTTTCACGGTTTCCTCCCCTTTCTTGATGTGGTACTTGTTCTATGGGCCAGTACTTGAGACATTCCCACCGACTCTTATGTTCTTTCTCCATATGTTTTGCTATCGCATTAGAGCAATCCTTATGTTTGGTGGCGCGAATATGCTCAAGGATTCTTTTCTTTGCTTCAAAAATAGTACTTCCTATGTAGCGTAGCTTGCTTGGGCACTCCACCATGTAGATTACATAATTGCTTTTGCAAGTAAGATGTTGCTTAATCTTCCATTTGGTGCCCTTTTGGATGTCCAATTCGCTTTTGTGTGTTGCAATTTTGCATGCCTTACACTGTTTGCATGGCCAGAGTCCTTCTCTTTGTAGCCATGTCGTTGTTTGTACTTCTTTGAAGTAGCTGTGCGTAATTTTATATGCGATGTTCTTTGCTCTGCGATACGTTAGATTTGGATGGTGTCCCATTATGTTTGCCAACGTTGGATCAAGTTGTAAAATGCCCCAATGTTTTTTGATGATCTTGATGAAATTTTTGTTTTCCACGCTATATGTTGTTATTAATCTTTTTTTTCTTGTGGGTTGACAGATTCTTCAAAGTTTGATTTTGTTTTATTAAGTAAGTCCCCTCGTTGTTGATTTGCCACTCTCTGTAAGCTTTTTTCAATTACATTCCTGGGGTATTTACGTTTCATGAATCTGTCACTCGCTTGTTGGCTGTGTTTATTGAATTCGTTATCAGCAGAGCAATTCCTCCTAAGTCTTAAGAATTCCCCAAAGGGGACATTCCATTTCAAGGTTTGTTTGTGAAATCTTTCCCCATGTAATATCGAATTTGTTGATGTTTTTTTTCCTTGTGATGTTGTGTGGAGTATGTTGTTTTCCAAAATCTCTACCCTACTCACCTAATCCCTCTACTCAACCCTGCAGTCAAGTAAGTCAAGTTTCTTTTCCTTACTTACTGCCCAGTGAATTAATTTGTAGGAAATACCATGTGGTGTTTGCCGAGGCCAGTGAGTAAAGTGGGAGTAAGTGTATGATTTGATGTCAAATTTGGCATATGGTATACACTGTGAGGAACATGCCAAATACAATCTATGCAGCCTATTCTTTTCCCTGCAGTGCAGTCCATCATTTTCCCCAACGTCTACTTACGGCAGACAGGATAATATCTGCATTTCATATTTGAGGTGTACGACATAGTATCTTATTTATCATTCATCTTCCTCTTTGGGGGTCAGGGTACACAGAGAAATGCATTTGGAGAAGAGCAGGCCCATTGGAACAAAAAAAGATAACTGTCAACTACAGCTACCTCAGCTGCAGACAATTGTAAAATACACGACATGCTGGCTAGCAATGACCATGGCTCCATTATTTTACACAACTCATAACTTGCACTCCATAGTGCATAATGCCGAACTCATTAATGAGCGGTAGTTTATTTTTCCACTCAAAGTGTCTGTTTTAGTTACTTGAAAAGCCTTTAGAGGTAAAAAAAATAAAATCACAGATTATTAATCAAGTGTTAATCTGACTTAATACTTTTCTGCTACATAATCAGTTCTTTTTATACAAGGCATGTACGGATAAAACAAAATTGGCCTTGTGCTCTCCTAATCATAATCACATCAAATATCAATGGCTCTAGTGGACCAGCAATGTACCGCTACTGTGCTGCCTACTAATGTAAAACAATTGTTTGGGCAAGCGTTATTTGCAATTTGCATTTTTTCTTGTTATTTTTCTCGAAAAAGCTACTCCTGCTGGTCCAACCTTAGGAATCAACCGGCAGGAGATAACGGCCCATCTGCAGTGGGAGAGGCAGGAGCCTATCCAGCAGGAATACCTACAGCTGGTGGTCCTGGAAGAGGTGAATGAGGGAGAAATAAATGTCTCCCAGCCAAACTGGTACCCCTGAGTCTCTTGGCCATCCCATCGCCGGTGCTGTCGCCAGCTCACATCAACTGCTGCTACCCCCTCCAACAATGACAACAGAAGGCCATTGCTGCAGGACATCCTGCAGTGGCAGGGCTCCATTGAGAGCTAGCTCACGATGATGGAGCAGAGCCTCGACCAGCTCCAGACACATATCCAGAATGTCCTCTTCTAGCTCTTTTTTGGAATTTTTTGTTTTGGTGGGAGGTACTTGATGTAGCTGGATGGAGAGACTGGGAAGTTGGTCCTGAGTTTCTTCGGACATTTCAGATTTTGGGACATTGATGCTTGGGTCAGTTTGTTTGGGAAGGAGGGTGGGCATGTTGTATGGGAGGAGAGGGCGGGTGTCTTTGTAAAAAAATAAAGGGGAAACTATATTTGATTTATTTTCACTTTGTACTGCTGCCGTCAGTTTTCATGCAGTCTGTTTATATACTTGTAAGTGTGTACCGCATAGCTATAGAGTTATGCCTCTCTAACCGTCTAGACCACTAGGGGGATTCTGTCATGACTTTTATTGTCTACAAAACCTAGGTAAATGATTACTCTTAGCAGAAGTAGGTTACTTATTAAGGGGTATATTAACCAGGCGGCGATAAAAAATTATTGCCGCTTTTGCGGCTGTTTTCGGATGAAAAGCGGCCATTAATTTTATCGCTATATAAGCAAGGTCAGGTTTCACAATGTATATGGCACCCCAACGATTTTTTGCCAGATGGTTATTACTATTTATTACTTTGCTTTGACGCATTTAGTTCCAGGACCATTAAGTGTACCCTATTTTGTTTACAGGGCTACCCTGAAGAAGGGCTGGTCCCGAAATGCATCGGGGATTTATGTTTATATACCTGTGAAGTAAAACAAATGCTCAACAACTTATTGTCATGATGAATGAAAATATACAAGCTATTCAAATGAATGGACTTTTCACCATTGGAATATGATGTGAATAAACCCAAGTGAAATACAACTAATGGAGAGTTAACTTTCTTATGCAATTCTTTGTGCACAGGAGTGCTTACACGAGTTTGCCCTTCCAGTGGAGAAGGACTCTAACTTTTCATCTATACGTTACACCTCAAGATCAGGAGGTGATACTCCATAGCACCCATACACTGTGAATTTGGAACTAACAGGTGAATATTGTTATGAAAGGAGTGCGACCGTCATCCTATTTCTCTTGTATACATACACATACACACACAAAAAAACACACACGCAGTAGCATTTCACAAATAGACATACCTCTCTCCATTCCACATAGCTGAGAACGAGGCCAGAGACTCTTGATTTACCTTTGAACTAAAGTAGATACATTTTTACTTCTAGCTGTTGATGAGGTAGTCCCATAGCTCCCATTCTGAGTTCCTCCATCCTCCTCCAGACTCAGAGTAACTCCGTCCCAGACCAGTCATCATGACCCGTGCAAGATAGATGTATAAAGCACTGCTTTTGAATAATAAATAGAGAAATATAATTGCAGTATTATGCCTAGGTTTTAGTTTGTTAACTAAAATGACTGTTCTGGTCTCTGAAGAACCAGAAAAAAAGGAGAGTACCCTGTAAGTAAATTTGGCTAAGTGTGAAAGGGCAAATCAACATCAGGGAAAAAATGACTGCCCATCACTCAGGCCCCAAATATTGCAAATCAATCATCTCAAGAGAGGTCCCACATAAGAGATCAACACCCTCTCTCATTGTCTGCCACCATAGGAATCATCAATCATCATCGCTCACACAATCATTCACTCACCATAGCAATGCTCTTCCAATTCAAGCATGGCTAATTCAGGTAAAAGGTATTCATCTTTGACGCAGGCAACACATTCAAATTTGGTATTGGCACTCTTGAAGGCCAACGATCTTCTGGGGCCGACCTGCTAAGTGATGCAAAAAGAGATAGACAATAGGCAAGCAATGTAGCCAGGCATTGTCTCCAGTGGCATGAAGGAATTGTGGAGTCTTCTTCAATCACACTGGTCCAACTGCAATCAGCAATATATGTGACTAAAACATGGTGAGCCAGCATATATCTGACAAATAAAATAATGTACCACTTGATACCTTTTTTTGCTTAAAAGATAGAAGTTCAACAAAAATATTTAAACATTTCTGTAGGGGCACTGGCATACTTAGTCCGAGAATTAGAGCTTTTCCTCCAACTCAGAAGGTTCTCCCAGAATTAGTCAGCTAACATATTTTATTCTGACCAATCATCCTCCTCCTCCTCCTGTGCTGTTAAGGGAACACAGCAATTGTGTGGTGTGAAATGTTGGTTCATTTTGATCATAGTCAATCTCTCCACGTTTTGAGGCAGAGACTGCTCCTTCTCACTGTAAGAACCTCATCAGCTTCACTAAACACACAATCAACAGACACACTGGCTACAGGAGAAGCTAGATAATGTATTGCTAGCTTGCTGAAACCTAGCCATTGACACATCATCCTATCCCAATACATCAATGGATTTTGATTCACATAGATCTCTTTTGCATAATATACTCCTGGAACATCGTGTGGATGGTCATTGGTGTTGCAGTTGCGCAACATCTTTTGCCATCTTCTCCCCATGGGACCTAAGCACTGCCAATTAAAACCTATTCAATGCAGAGGTTGGGTCTGGTAATTCCGTTGCTGTTGTTGTTGGTGTTCTGGTTGATGGTGTTGTTGGCTGCTGTGATACATGACTGCCTCCTCTGGAAGTTGAAGGCGGCACCCCAGAACTGCTGGGTGGGACTCAAAGTTCTAGCCGTTCTTCTTGCTGGTCTCCAGCTTGCTGTACAATCCACATCTTGTATTTTAAAGCATCTCTTTCAGAAAAAGGAATGAAAGTGGGCAGATTTTTTTTATACTGTGGATCAACTAGTGTGACACAGATGTACTCTTTGGATGTAATGATGTCATGTTCCTGGAGCGTACCTTTCAGACACCTTCTTTACCAGCTCCTGTAGCAGATGAAACAATAGGATAGCGTCACTCATTATACTGTCGTCCTTGCTAGCTTCCAGTGTGAAAACTTCAAAAGGGAGTAGCATCTGTGTCCAGCATTTGGCTTGACCCCATTTGTCCATATCCATGGCCATAGATTTCCCAACTGCATACCCTCCTCTTAGAATGACATAGTCATTGATCTGTTTGCACTGCTCAAAGACACGTTGCAACGTATAATAGGTTGAGTTCCAACTTGTTGGCACCTCCTTTATATGGCTTTAACTGGTGCTCTATTATTACGCTGAATAATCCATTAAAGGAATGGCTAAAATTAGTCTAGATTCATGTGCAGGTGGTCAGTATGTTGCAGACTATGGTGCCGATTACGATCCGGTAAAAAATGTCCCCGTGCGACTCGTATCCGGTCTTTTTACCGTACGAATCGTACAAGTGCCGTACGAACTGGCAATCACGATTCGCATGGTAAAAAGTCCATACGAACCGCATTGGGAATCATTCCCCACACGTCCTCGGGTAGGAAAATGTGTCCGACACGTCCTCGTACGATTTACCGTACAAATGTGAAAGGTGATGTCCGACCGAGGAATCATGATCCATCCCGTGCGTCCGAGGTTACAACCGTATGGAAAAAACACCGTCCGCACCGAACTCCAATAGCAACCATGGAGACGTGCCCACATACGTGCCGACCCCCCCCCAGCCCCCGTATGTACGCGCCGACCCCCCCAGCCCCCGTACTTACGCGCCGACCCCCCCAGCCCCCGTACGTACGCGCCGACCCCCCCCAGCCCCCGTACGTACGCGCCGACCCCCCCCAGTCCCCGTACGTACGCGCCGACCCCCCCAGCCCCCATACGTACGCGCCGACCCCCCCCAGCCCCCGTACATTCGAGTCGAACCCCCCGTGTATGTACACCCGTGTACGTGTCGAACCCCCCGTGTACGTTCGAGTCGAACCCCCCCGTGTACGTTCGAGTCGAACCCCCCGTGTATGTACACCCGTGTACGTGTCGAACCCCCCCATGTACGTTCGAGTCGAACCCCCCGTGTACGTTCGAGTCGAACCCCCCCGTGTACGTTCGAGTCGAACCCCCCCGTGTATGTACACCCGTGTACGTTCGAGTCGTTCCCCCACCCGTGTATGTACGGTGCGTACCCCACGTGCTGGGGGTATGCACCGTACATACACGGGTGGGGGTACGACTCGTACGTACACGGGTGTACATACACGGGGGGGTTCGACTCGAACGTACACGGGGGGGTTCGACTCGAACGTACACGGGGGGGTTCGACTCGAACGTACACGGGGGGGTTCGACTCGAACGTACACGGGGGGTTCGACTCGAACGTACACGGGGGGGTTCGACTCGAACGTACACGGGGGGGTTCGACTCGAACGTACACGGGGGGTTCGACACATACACGGGTGTACATACAGGGGGGTTCGGCGCGTACGTACGGGGGCTGGGGGGGGGTCGTCGCGTACGTACGGGGGCTGGGGGGTCGACGCGTACGTACGGGGGCAGGGGGGGTCGGCGCATACGTACGGGGGCTGGGGGGGGTACGGTGTGTACCGGGCCACCTACTCTGGTCGATTCGCGCCGTACTTCGCTTTTCTGGCACTTTTTGGGTGCCGTGAAAATATTGCCGTCCGGACTGCTGTCGGTTCGAATCGTAATTCCTGGGTCGTGAAACGCTGCCTGAAAGCGCCCCGACGTCATGTCGCAGCATTCCCGGATCACATTCGTATGTATATTTTCGTCGGTCGGTGTTTTTTACGATTCGTACGGAAATGGTGTTTCCGTGCGAATCGTAATTCCATGTTTGTAAAGTTTTACGACCGGGTACGAGTCGGACGGGGAAAACGCTTCGACCGACGGTTCGTACCCGGTTTTTACCGGATCGTAATCGCCACCTATGTCTTCTTTTTTGAGAAAGACTTGTACCACCAGGTTGATGCAATGGGCCATACACAGGACCCTGAAATAGCCTTTACCTCTCATGGCATTGACAATTTTCCTGCTATTGTGCGTGCCAACAAATCCGAGTCTGTGACCGCAGGGTCACAGCCATTCATACACCTTGCTATTAAATTCATCCAAGATTTTTACAGCTGTAAGTGATTTCTCCATGGCAAACGTGTCCACTGTTGCCTGCTGTCAAACGCTCTTAATACTTTGTTTAGGGCCTAGATCTACAGATATCTTTTGCTTTGCCTCTGCAAAAGAGTTTCATTGTGCTGTAATGCAAATGTAATAAGTCACCTGAAAACTTGTCCACATGTCTGTTGTCAGGTGGATAGTGTGAACAACACTTCGCTGCAAAGCTTATCCAGCCAACTGCAGTACATTGTGATGCAGTGCTGCAACAGCAACTGTGGCAAAATAGGTCTTAATTGGAACCTTCCATTTTGGACAGATGGCTGCCCCTTCCACAAAAGGTCCAGCGCTAACATTTTTGACAGCTTCCCATTCTACAAACATGCAGTTTGGTGGCTCCGCTCATATTTTCCTTTCTACCTAAACATATCCTAAAAGTACCCTGGATTTTCTTTTTTTCTGGGACCACTGACACAGGCGTCTTTCAAGAAGTAGATGGTGGTGGTAGACTCAAGTGCGTAGTAGTGAGGCAGTCACTGTTTTCCGTGGTTTCTGCCATTGTGAAGTCGCAGAGGTGGGTGATTCTGCTGGTGCACTGCTGGGAACAGGGCAGCTTTGCGTGAAGATGTCAGCCTCTTCTTCCTCATCACCACCCACTGTCATTGGACTTGTAGCTAATGTTCCCCTGCTCTCCTCACCACCACAACCAATTTCAGCAATTATTTTAAGGTGATCATCCCACTTGATTGTGTGGTATTTGTTCTTATAGGTCATTTGGCTTCCAGTACCATATTGTATACCAGGCTTACCTCAACGAATATTTGTGTGTAATGTGCTCCCCCTCTTTTGTAACATTAAAAAAGTCCCATACTGGAAAGAAATACATTTTTACTGTGACACTGCCAATGCATGAAGAAGAACTGGAGGTAGGTGGCTGTGTCGTCAATTGCCTTTCTCCTTTTCTTGAGGTAGTGGTTGGTGCAGGTCTCAGCTAGGGCTTAGCAAATATGGGAGCTGGTGCTGCTGCCTGTGCTATATCAATCGGAGCAGGTAGAACAGCAATGTCAGACTCCCCTGTGTCCCATTCCACAATGACTGCCTCATCATCGTCATCCTCCTCATCATCCCCTGCCATATGTCTTTCAGGAACTTTTCTTTTCCTTTGCTCTCCTGTTGTCTCCTGGACTCTGCCGGGGACCACTCCATGTCCCTATCATCATCATCCGAAGTGGTGCTTGGAGAAGATGATGGAGTGGTACCCTTCCTTTTCCTTGCTGTAGACTGGGAGCCAATGATTCCAAAATTGGAGTTTCTTGCTCGGAAGGAAGCTCAAACTCCTGTTCAGCTACAACATCAGGAAAATTTAATATTGCTTACTGTAACTGCTGTCCACTTTGCTCTGTTTCCTGAAACGATTGTGTACTACTTTGTGAAAGGGACAAATATAATTCACCGTCACTACTCATCGGCGTCAACATGATTGCTGTGGCTGCCTCACTGACAAACATGGTCCTGGGCTTAGATTCAGGTCATGGCCACAACAAGGAACACATACCGGCCTATGGAAAAAGCACACATGCAAAATGGCCACCAGCCACATGGTCACAACACCAACGACAACCCAAAATGGGGCATGGCCAAAACAAAGAAGCAGGCCTATTGCAAAAACACACATGCATCCCAGTGTCTACAAAAAATGGCCATCAGTTACAACAACAAGCAGGAGGCATGGAAAACAAAGAACACATGCAGAATTATAGCAAAAGCACACTGGCTGCCTAGTGCCTACACAAGATGGCAGTCAGCCACTCGGTCACAACAAGAAGTAGATGGCCTGGAAAACAAGGAACACATGCAGGCCTTTAGCAAAACAAAGCACACTGGTTGCCTACACAAAATGGCCGCCAGCCACAGGGTCACATCAACAAGCAGGAGGCCTGGAAAACAAAGAACACATGCAGGCCTTTGACAAAAGCACTCTGGCTGACTACACCAACAAGCAGGCGGCATGGAAAACAAAAAACACATAGAGGCCTATGGACACTGACTAAACAAAAAATGGCACTGGCCACATGACATGGGAGAAAGACAAATGGTGGACTATGGCAAACACACTCACACAGTGGCCAGACAAAGGAGGCATGGTGGCACAGAAACAACTGCCTTAATTCAGCAATGCCAAAACAAAAATTAACTGTGCTAAAATAATTTACAAGAACACACATCCTCCAAAGGCATCAAGTATAATTGCCCCACCTAACCACCGTTTGCAGAATAAAACCCATGACATACCCCCACAAAATTAATTTCATAATTTAATCCAATGCCATCCATGGCCTAAATGGTGTTTCAATTCAGACATCACAGAAACAGTTGTTTCATGCACCCATGACTTCTACTGGTACTATTGGTTGGAAGGCCCATTGGCAGATTAGAACACACAGTTAAATAAATGAATATATTGCAAACATTTGCAACATTTTTCCTTTAAAAAAAAAAAATAATACATGCATAAAAAATAATTAGGCCCTTACTGAAACTGCAGGCCACCCATCACAATACATTTTAAACATCAAATAAAAGTACAAATAAATCCTGGTGCATGTCCCCAATCAAACAAACAGCACCCTTGTAAAAAAGCTTTGGGGCTTCCTTGTAATATCTAAAATAGAAAGAATCCTTAAATCCAATGGAATATATGCAGCAGACAAGGAGAGTGATCCTTTCAGCTCCAAATCGCAATGAATAAGACTAGGAGATGGACAAAGCACTGGGAGGAGCCTGCTGTAAGGAACAGGAAGTTGGAGTCTCTGTGGCACTTCCTTTCTGTTAGAAAATAAAGTACAAACAAATGCTTCGCGCACAAAATAAATAACTCTAACAGGCAGTTGGAGAAGGAAGTCCTCTCGAAAAGCTTCTCAGCTGCTTCTTGAGCAAAAAAACTGCCCAAGCAGTGCTTTTGTAATTGCAATCAGCACTACATTGGCAGCGGCACAGACAGAAGCAGTGCAAACTAGAGCAAAGTATTGGGCTAGCTCGCTAGTGGCCAGAGATTATCATGGAACTCGTGAGCGAGCTCCAAAAGAATTCTCGAGTGCATAAATGGAAAAATAACCACAGCTTTGCCGCTCACAGTGGTGTGCCCAAATTCCCCAAACTCCGCAAGTTTACGGAACTCTGTCCGGGCCTAATAATTGCCTTTCTTTCAAAAGAAAAGAGTATCAATGTCAAGATCTTTTCTGCTGAAGATAGAAAACAGTGTAAAGAGAAGGATGAAGAAGAACACCTTTTACTTCCCAAAAGCTTTCCAAACCAATATATACAGCAATAAACTGGTAAGAAATACTTTGAAGAAGTGCTCACACAGCACATACATCTTTTTTGAACTACCTGAAAACCATACATACAATGGCATATCAGTGTATGGTAAGTGAGGCGTAAGGTGGTGCATCATCATCAGTAGTTGGACCATCTGTTATCACTTGACCGTATACTTATTATTCTGGCTGTTTCACCAAAACTGCAAGATATGATGACTCATTATATGAAACATCATATGTCAGCCAAACTAAATATATGTTCTGTTGCCGATTTTATGAATGCTGTCAAGAAGCAGAATATGTATATTTTTTCACCTCATCCTTCCATCTCTCATTACTCTCTAAGCATCAGTAAATATCTGAAAAGCAAATATAGGATACATTTAACTTCAGATTACATGCTATTAGATTCAGTGATATAAGCACGTGAACAGCTACATATGTGAGTATATCAGTGTGTAACAGGCTGTGTAAGTGTCTGAGAATTGGTGTCTCAATCAATCAATTAATCAGGGTTTGGTGAAGTGCGCTACTCACCTGTGAGGGTCTCAGGGCGCTGGAGGGTGTGTGGGGGGTGTGAGCAGCTCCATTGAGGTCATTCGAAGAGCCAGGTTTTGAGGTACTTTCTGACTGGTGCCATGTCGGGCTTTGTCGGAAGTGAAGGGGGAGTTCGTTCCAGGTTTTGGATGCAAGGTAGGGGTAGGATCTTCTACCTGCTCTGGTCCTGTATAGATGAGGGACAGTACGGTGGCTAGTGTGAGGTCGGCTAAACGATGGCTATTCTTAGGGGCATGGAAGGAGATTCGGTCATTGAGGTATTATGGTCCGGTGGTATGGAGGGCTTTGTAGCTGTGTGTGAGCATTTGCATATGGAGGCTAAAACATGTAGACTGGCCACCCTTCACTGTTTTATGTAGGGATGTCACTAGCCAATTACTACCTGAAGGTACATCCCCATTGTTTAGCCTTACCTTACTTTTCCAGCATTAAAAAATCTTTAGGTCTAGTAAAGGTAATTTTAATTCTCACTGCCACATTCTGCACTCCCACCAAAATGCCCGCTCCGCTGTAAACAGGCGTTGTAGCACACCTGAGTGGCATTTGGCCGCTCGGGTGGGAACCCCATGATGAAGCATGTCACCAATCAGGTTGGTGAGTGAGGGTTCTTTTTAAAAGCAATTGCTACTCCTTCCGCTTTGTGCAAATATAGTTTATTCAGAATCACTCTTTTGTTATTTATATTGGTGAGTATGTTAGTCAGTTATGTGGATGAGACAGATACTGGAGGGATAGAAGAGGGAAAAAAAGTTTGCATTTATATAGCACTAGCTACCCTGATGAGGTGGTGAAGCGCTTTTTCAGTGAGTAGCATGCTACTCCGGAACCTGTAAGGATTAGTGGTAAATTACTATAATGATATATGAAAGTAATTTGAGTGGAGGATATGTTAGTCAGTTGTTTGGATTGAGAAAGATAGTGGAGAGATAGAAGAGGGAAAAAAGTTTGCATTATATAGCGCTTGCTCCCCATATTAGGTGCTGAAGCGCTTTTTCAGAGAGTAGCATGCTACTCCCGAACCCATAAAAGATTAGTGGTGATTTAGTATAGTGAAATGTGAACGTAATTTGAGTTGCAGAAATGTCAGTTATTTTGATTGAGAAGAAAGAGGGAAGTGTCTAGAATTTAGCTTTTGGGAAGTTTATTGCCATGGAAGGGGGTTTGGGGTGAGTAAAGGTGAGGTGGAAGGGAGTTAGTATAGGGAAATGTGACATTAATTTGAGTGGTGGACATGTTATTTCATTTATTGGGTTGAAAAGGAATAGTGGATAAATAGAAGAGGGGATGAGGGATAGAAGAAGGAAGGGTCTAGAATCTTTTTTTTCCATTCATAGCAGTAGGAGGGGGTTTGGGATGACAAAAAGGGAGGTGGAGGGGATGAGCCAGAGGTAAGGGTTTAGAAAGGTTTGTTTGGGAGTGCTGGATAGTAAAAGAGGTATGAGATGATGCAAGGAGTGGTAGAGGAGTCAAAAGTCTAGAATGGGTTACTTTGTGGATCATAGTATCAGTATGGGGTCTGGGATAAATGAGAGAGTAGAGGTAGAGGATATATTGAGAGAGGTATAGGGTGAAAATTAGGGTAGTGCATTGGATATGCTGAAATTAGAAGAAAATTAATAAATATATAGACACATATTTACATGGAGGGTATTTAAATATATACATAAGGAAGTTAGTATATGTAGATTAAATATGCATTTAATAAACTCAGAATTTCAAGAGTTGTACTTTAAATTATTATCATTATTTTTTGTAATTCAATAACGAATTTACTTATTTATGCAGTCACTTATATACATGTGAAAAACATAGAATAATGTAGGTATCAGTAATATGTACATTTTTTAAGCTGGACTAATGAATATCTATATTTTTAAACCACATAATTATACACATTTATACAAACCAATACACATACATAGTTACATATCTATAGTCCAAATAAATGCTTATATACAGAAGCATATGCTGTATATTTCTGTTTGCGTATGGTGGTTATGTGGGGAAGAGCCATTTCTTAAGTAGTTTTCTGAAGATAAGGTGGTTATCTGTGGTTCTTATGTTGCTGGTAAAGAGTTCCATAGTTTGTTTGCTTGAACAGAGAAGGATGTACCACTCACGTTTTTTTTCCTGTACATTGGGATTTTAGGTGATGTGTCACTCTAGAGCAGAAGTTCCTTTTCTGAATGTGTTTGCTGATTTTATTCCAAATGAAGAGCAGTCCTGTTCCATGTATCGCTTTGTGAGTGATGCAAAGCAGCTTGAAAATGGATCTTCTTGCAACTGGTAACCAGTGCAGGGCTTTCAAGGCAGGAGAGATGTGGTCCAGCGTCTTTATATATAAGAGTAGTCTGGCAGCCACATTTTGAATCTGCCATAGTCTTTTCATAGTCGTTAAAGGTGTTCCGTGGAACAGGCTAATGGCATAATCGGGTTTGGATAGAAAATGAGAGATGATATCCTGGACATTGTGTGAAAATCCCAGAACTGGGAAATTATGTCCTCGTAATTTTTATTGTAACAAAGCTTGAGGTTGCTAGTTTTCCTACTTGGGCCTTCATTGATAGCTTGGAATCCATGGTCATTCCGAGGTTTCTTACATCCTTGAATACCTTAGGCAGTGATCCCAGATCATCAGTCCAGGCAGCGAGTGGGTCATTATTTTTCCGATTGCCACATGTGAGTATTTCCATTTTGGGAGCATTCAATTTGAGATGGCTCCACGTCATCCATTGGTCCACGGCTCTGAGACGACTGAAAAGTGGTGAGTTTCCACTGTCTTTGGAGCATTTCAGTTGAAGGAGTATTTGCAAGTCATCTACATAGCTATAGCACATGAAGTGAAATTAATTGATTAGTGCGGATAATGACTTCATGTAGATGTTGAAAAGCATTGTCGGGATGATAGAACATTGAGGGATCCCTGCTGTTGCGAAGTGCGGTTTAGAGGTGAAAGGAGAGGTATGGATGACATTAGTTCTGTTGTGAAGGTAGGATGTCTCCCAGTCTAGAGCAGTCCTCTCTATACCGGCTTCATGGAGTCTTTGTAATAGAGCGTCATTGTCAACCACATCAGAGGCAGCCGAGAGCTCCAAAAGAAATAGCGCAGCAACCTCGTTGCCGTCAACTAAGTTCTTCAGGTCACCCCAGATGGCAATGAGGGCAGATTCTGTGCCTCTTCCTGGACGGAGTCCCATTTGGAAGTCTGAAAGTATGGCATTATCTTCAATGAATTGTGAGATCTGGGAGAACACTGCTCTTTCTATCAGTTTTCCCAGGAGAGGTCCATTTGTAATCGGTCTGTAGTTGTCAGGGTTCAGCAGGTCCAAGTTTGTTTTCTTCAGCAGTGGGACTTTTTGAGTTCCTCTGGAAATATTCTAGTAGTAAAGGAATTGTTGATGATTCTTACCAGTATGGCAGTAGAAGTTGTTAGAAGAATTCTCTTGAAGGTTTGTGGTGGACACTGGTCAGACGGACTGCCAGCAGGCCTGCTTTGTTTGACCGGGTCTATAAATTCTAAGTGTAAAATGTGTTGGAAGGAACAGAGAGGTTGGGTTATAGTATTCTTGGATTGTTGTTTTGGAAAAGGGTCAATGCCAGATCTTTGACTTTGTTTTAAATATGAGGCCTTCATGTCTGCTTTCGCTGTCTAACAACCTGCCAATTTGTCTGTGAAATCAGGAGTAACGGGATGACCTCCTTCTAGGCAATTTGGTTTGTGAAATTCATTGAGAATTTGATAGAATTCTTTATTTGCACATATAGCATTTTGAATTGTGTCTGAATAGTACCTATTCCTAGCTTTTTTTATAGCTGACTAATACTATTCTGCAGGCGAAGTTTGTCATGATTGGTGTTTTGAGCCAGGCCTCTTGCAGCTTTCTAATTTGTTGTTTTATCTCTTTTATCCCTGTATTTCTCCAAGGTACTTGTTTACTTTTGTTCTAATTTCTCATTGTTAGTGGTATTAGGATATCAAAAGCTTCCTGTAGCCACTCATACCGGGGCATATCAACAAGGGCTTTATCTCTGCTTTTTTGTCTTTAAAAGCCAAAAAAGCAGAGATAAAACTAGCAACCTATCAACAACAGGGTGCTAACATGCAAATTGGCATGTTAGCACCCTTTTACTCTACGCTTCCCCTTGCATCTCTAATGAGATGCAAAGGAGGCGTTCCAGAGTAAAATAATAGGAGAAATGTCGCTAAGCGACATTTCTCCTATTATCAAGAATATTGCTAACCCCGTTAGGGACAAAAAAAGCAGCGCTAACCTCGGTTAACGCTGCTTTTTTACGTCTGGTATTTTTCTGACTTAGCCATGATATCCTATGGAAGGAGGATATCATGGCTAAGTTTGTCTGTCCCTATCAACAAGGTAACGTGAGATTATCGCTGGGTTTCCAGCGATAATCTCATGTTAGCCACTTAGCGTGAGGATTTTTATCGCTATTGAGATAAGCGTTGCTAATAGCACGCTATCTCAGCGATAAAAATCCACGCTAGCCGGCGATAATTATCCTAGCGCTAAGTGCGCTTAGTGATAATTATCGCCGGTTGTTGCTGATATGCCCCATAGTTTTTTAACAGAATTTATTGTGACTATATATGTACTGGATGTTAGCTTTGTCTCTAAGTGTTCCAAATCGAGTTTGTTCCATGGCTGATAGGTGAATGCACATAAAGTGGTTTTAGGTGCCTTTTTTGTTTTTGTTTTTGGCAAAGCAAGCAAGTGTGGTCCGACCATCTGACTGGAGTCATTGTTTGAAAAGTAACTAGTTCTATATCATCAAAAATGACATCTAGGAAGTGTTGAGCAACGTGTGTGGGCTTCTGTTTAGGGCTGAAGGTGAATGAGTTAGGGGTGGTGGTGCAGCATGTGGGTTATGTAGTAAGGTTTTGAATTGCCCAATGGATGAGAGATGGTTAAAAGAGAGTTGCTATGCTGCTGTATATGTGTTGAAAATGGGGTTAGAGAGAAAGCTCGTAATTGGAGTTTGTACAGCCTTTTCCCGCCGCTACTGCCCTTGCGGCCCCTCCCCCGACACGGCCCCGCTCCCGCCTCCCTACCTCCAGTCCCGCCCCATCCCCTATCTAATGGCGGCCGCTGCAGGGGAGGGCGTGTGAAACCTTGACCTCCGGTCCAGGCCAGCACTCTCCCCAGCAGGTCCGCTTCATCGACGCACCACCTCTGCACAAGAGCCCTCCCATCTTCAGAGTTCGCGCCGGCAGCCTCAGAGGTCACCCAGTTCCATCCCGCCAGGTGTCCCCCTGCTCACTTGCTACTCCTGTTTCTCTTTATTTTTTTTCACTTGGTCCTCGGCCGTTTGAATTCTTAGTTGGGGAAAATTTTACTTATTTTATTTTGTCACAGCCTTTTCCCGCCCTTGTTGCCCCTGCGCCCCCTCCCCCCTTCTCCTGACACAGCCTCCTCTCCCACCTCCCTACCTCCAGTCTTGCCCCCCTCACTTACTTAATGGCAGCCGCAGCGCGGTCGCTCCACTGGCGCACCGAAGGTGCACCTAAGGCAAGCCCGTCTGCTCCCGTCCGCAACCAGACCGCGGCCAGCGCCAGGATCCCTGGATCCACGACCGTCCATTGGTATGATACCGCCACCCTCCTCGCACTCAACCCCAGAAGACACACAGACTGCAAACTGGCCACACCTAACGCGACCCCCGGCCACTTCTCCTGCCTTCGCTGCTGCCGGACCTTCACCACAACTCCGACCCCAACATCACCAGCACCAACACCGATGACAACTTCAGCTGCATCTTTCTCAAAGTGTGCTCCGTACACAAGCACGCCATGGAAATCTGAAACATACTTGACTCTCCATCGCCCGACATCCCCTTCCTCACAGAGACCTGCACCAACGCCACCTCTGCCCCTGCCATCAACACTGCCATCCTGGAAGGCTACAAGATCCAGAGGAAGGAACGCCCCAACCACCCAGGAGGAGGCCTCGCCATAGTCCACAAAAACATCCTCTGCCTCACCACCTCCAGCGAGAGCCTCCCTTCCACCCAACACCTGAACTTCCAAATCAAGACCAGCCCTAAGACCAAACTCCATGGAACACTCATCTACAGACCATCCGGCCCCCGGACACTCTTCTCCACCACCATCACTGACTTCATCACACCCAACGAACTACATACTCATTGGAGACCTCAACTTCAACCTCGACAACCCCAGCAACCCCAACTCCACCATCCTCCGTGACAACCTCGCCAACATCGGACTCAACCAACTCGTCAACACACCAACACACAGGGCAGGGCACACCCTCTACCCCATCTTTGCTGCAGGAAACAGCATCCGCTTCAGCCACACAACGCAACCTCCTTGGACCGACCACCACTGCGTGCACTTTACCATTGACAAACCCAAAGCACTTAAACCAGCCCCTCGCCTGCCACACAGGAATTGGAGCAAGATCACCGAAAAGCAACTGAACTCCACCCTCTCCCAAGACAATCACACCTGGGCATCCGACGCAAACACCGCAGCCAGAGAACTCCACACGTGGATCGCCAACTGCGCAGACGAGCTCGCACCACTACGCAACCCCGGCAAATAACGCCGTAGAAAAGCAGCCTGGTTCACTCTCACCCTCCAAGAAGCCAGACGCCCCTGCAGATGCCTGAAAAAGAACTGGAGGAATACCAAGACGGCTGACAGCTACTCCACCTACAAGAATGCCATGATGGACTACCACAGCCAAATCAGAACAACTAAAAGGAACTTCATCCACAACAAAATCCTCACCAACTCCACCAACTCCAAGGAACTCTTCATCGTCATCCAGGAATTCACCAATGCACACAGCTAAACCACAGACATCACTCCTTCTCAGCATCTCTGCAACAAGCTCGGAACCTTCTTCCACCTCAAGATCAGAACACTCTATGACAACTTCACCAACAACCCACAAGACACCTCAGCCAGCCCTTCACCTCGCCAAGACATCAGCCTGCCCACCATCTCCAACTGGACACCAATAATGACCATGGACACCGCCGAGGCCATGAAAGGCATCCACTCGGTGGCCTCCACCAACCCCTGCCCCCTGCACATCTACCACAGAGAAGCGGACACCATTGAACCCCAACTGCAATGCACCATCAACATCACCTTCAAAACAGGCACCTTACCAGATGACTGGAAGTGCGCCGAAGTCAGGCCCCTGCTCAAGAAACCCACGGCGGACCCCACCGACCTCAAAAACTATCGGCCCATCTCGCTTCTCCCCTTCGCAGCCAAAGTGGCAGAAAAAGCAGCCAACGGGGAACTGACACGATTCATTGAAGAACACGCCATCCTCGACCCGTCCCAATCCAGATTCCAAGCTAACCACAGCACTGAGACCACCCTACTCGCCGCCACAGACGACATCCGCACCCTTTTGGACCAGGGCCACTCTGCGGCCCTCATCCTCCTCGACCTGTCCGCAGCCTTCGACACCTTCTTTCATCACACACTAATCACCAGACTACCCGAAGCCGGCATACAGGAAACTGCCCTAGATTGGATCAGCTCGTTCCTCCCTGGAAGAAGCCAAAGGATGAGACTACCACCCTTCCTCTCCTCCCCCACCGACATCACCTGCGCAGTACCACAGGGGTAATCTCTAAGCCCGACCCTCTTCAACATCTAAATGGCCCCCCTCACAGACATCGTCTGACAACACGGCCTCAACATCATATCCTATGCCGACGACACCCAGCTCATCAACCTCCCTCACCAAAGACCCCACCACCGCTAAACTCAATTTCCAGAGAGGAATGCAAAAAGTGGCAGTCTGGATGACCAACAGCTGCCTAAAACTCAATGCAGAGAAAACAGAACTACTTGTCCTTGGAACCACCCCATCAGCATGGGACAACACCTGGTGGCCCACTGCCCTCGGAAGCACACCTATTCCCTCAGACCATGCCAAGAACCCCACCATCATACTCAACTCATCACTCACCATGAACCGACAGGTCAACGCCGTCACCTCCAGCTGCTTCAACACCCTCCACATTCTCCGAACAACCTTCAAATGGATCCCCCCGAATCGAGGAAAACAGTCACCCACGCACTCATCACCAGCAAACTCGACTATGGTAACGCACTCTATGCCGGTATCAACAAGTCCCTACTCCGCAAACTGCAAAAGGTACAGAACACCATGGCCAGACTCGTCCTCGGCATCCCCCGGCATGAACACATCAGCCAACACCTGTGGTGACTCCACTGGCTCTTCGTGGAGAAGAGAGTCACCTTCAAAATCCTCACCCATGCCTACAAGGGCCTGTACAACGGACCCAAATACCTCAACAACAGAATAAACTTCCACATACCGAAAAGAAATTAGTGATCATCCAACCTCGCACTGGCCGAAATACCTCAGATCCATGGAGCTAGATCAGGCGGGAGCTCGTTATCTCACATCGCAGCCAAGACCTGGAACGAGCTACCGGCAGACATTGGACGCGCCCTCTCCCTGAACACCTTCAGGAAGACCCTCAAGACCTGGCTCTTGGCTGAATGGAGTGGCATACCCCCCCAGCACCTTGAGACCCTCACAGGTGAGTAGCGTGCTTACAATTCCCCTGCTTTATTGATTGATTTGTATAGTCTGAAAGGTGGGTGTATGTGTGTAGTTTGCAATGAAAAGTATTATGAGGTGTTGCTTGTGAGTGATTGTGTTGTGCTGCCATGCACGTTAAGTTTTGTTTTTGAGGGGTAGTGAAATGAGGTGTTGATGTATTTGTTTGAGGGGATAAAGTTGAGTTAAGAGTGTTCGTCTTAGACTTGATTGCTGCAAGAGGTAATATATGTGGTACAGTGGAGTGAAAGTGTTGTGAGGCTGTGTTATTGTGGTAGAAAGAAGAGGAGGATGCTTGCCAGGTAATGATGGAAGGCTGAGTATAGCTTTGTTAGTAACAAAAAAGGGTCTGTTAGAAGTAATTCAAGCAGTAAGTGTGTCTTTGGATAGGATACTGTTAAGTATGGTGTAGAATTGGGTTGTGTTGGTGATGAGTGGATTGGTTAGCTGTACAGGATGGAGTTGTGCACTGTTTGTAGGTATCTGGGCACATGTGTGGTAGGTGGTATTAAAGGGTGTATAGATTTGATTTCTGGAGTTTTGTAGTGTTTGCTGAGACATTGAACTTTTCCTTTGGTTATTTTGTAGTAAATGAGTAGAGTACATGTGCTGCGAGTGTGTTACTGGATTGCGGATGGGGTAGGGTTGTGAATGGGATAGCGTGGGTGCAGGTGCATATGGAATTTGACACAATTTCTGTCCCTACTCCCAACCACTCGCAAACAGGTTCAAACAGGCAATTTCCCTTTTCCTCTCCAACCTTAAACTCATTGCCCGGGTTAAGATGCCCTGCACACTGGTCTTAAATAGCTCAGTGGTCAGGTGACCCTTTCGGCCAATGGGAACCCAAGCCCTAACCCTAACCAATCACAACACTAACCCAAACCCCTAGAACAAAAAGGACAGAAGCCTCCTATAGCCAATCAAAGCCTTAGTCCCAGCAGCCAATCAGGCACAAAACCCTAAGCCCTATGTCCAATAGAAAGCCTATCCCCATCCCTGGTCCCAACCCTGGTTCCAGCAGCTAATCATACAAGAAAACCTAAGCCCTACGTCCAATAGAAAGCCTAGTCCTAGCCCCACTCCCCACCTTAGTCCGAAGCATAGTCCCAGAAGCCAATCATACAGGAAACACCAAGCCCAATGTCCAATTGAAATCCTGGCCCCAGGAATCAATCTGAAACCATAAACCTATCTACCAATCAGATCACTAACCCTAAGCCCTACATCAATAGAATCACTGACCCGGGAACCAATGGGCACCCTCAAATACTCAACCAATGACAGCACTAACGCTAATCCAATAGAAACACCATATACAACCACCAATCAGTGCACACATGTAGCATCCAATCGCAGCCTATGTAAGGTCTCTGCAACCTCAGGCAGTGTTTGCTTGCAAGGGGGCTGGAAGTTGGTCCTCAATTTAGAATCTCCTAGGAAGTAGACAGGCTCAGTCTACACCCTGGAGGTCTGCAGATAAGGGCCTAGCAAACGTTACCCTGTAACAATACTGTTTGTCCAAACGTTTACTCACTCTCCTAGCCAAAACATGAGTGTACAATCCCCACAAAACACAGCTTAACAACTAGCAGCAGATTACTGCTGCCTCAGAGAACCCTCTGTTCAGTCTCTGCTGTATGATATCTCTGTTGCAAAGGGGGGAATTAGGGAGTTAGTCTGGTTTCACTCACCTGTTAAGGCAAAAGGAGAACTGGGGGTGGATTGTTTAAAATGCTGTTCTGAGCACGGATCAAGGGAAAAACTAGGAGAGAAAATCAGGCAGTGCGGGCAGTTTTGAAAATACAATAGATTTTGGACTGCAGAGCCCCCAATTCAACATGTAAAATGAAACAGTCACTGTCAAGTCAAAACTATACATTTCTAAACAAAAACTGGTAACAACGATGCAATGATGGGAGGTAAAAACTTCAAATTTTAAACTGTGATACCCATAAGCAAAACAGGTGAAAATGATGCAATCACGGGTAGAGGAAAATCACTTTTTGCATTTCAGGAAAAAGAGACAGCACAAGTCTGCCTTTTTACCACCCCCTGGTCTTTGGTTCACTGAAATCTTAGGCACAGGGAAACTGCAGCTCACAGAATGTAGGTGAATGTTTGGGGGTCACCCATCAAAACCCTTAAGGGGCCTGGGCAATTGTGAGAGCAGGGTTCAGGATTACTTCGGAGCTAGGGAGCCAATTAACAAGTCTAGGATGCTACCCATAGGTCAGGAAGCTGCTCCTCAATTCAGATTCTCCTAGGAGATAGACAGGCTCAATCCACACTCTGGAGTTCTGCAAGTTAGGCCCTAATACATTTTGACCTTTAACAATATGCTTATCGGGCTCTATCTTAGAGGGGTCTTTGCATCCCTGTTTTAATGCTTTTATGTTTTCCGGTTTATTTTATCCGGTTTTAAGTTTCCAGTATTCAGCATATATCAGTGCTGAAGGGGTAGCTGGACCCAGTTATCAGTCCTATTTGTGTTGCCCACCGCTTTCTGTTCTCTGCACCTTAGTGGTACCTCGTGACCCTGTATCCCTTCAAGGGAGGACTATTTAACACATGGAGGCAGAAGCGCGTGGGTGCGTGCGTGCACCAACGGCAAGCCTGTCTGTGCCCATCCACGGCTGGTAAGCACTGAGCGCCAGGACCCCTGCTCGTTTTGGTCCATAGAGATGCTCCGTATTATATACACATGTAAGGACCTGTGATCTGTGAACTCTAACAGCTTGCTCCATGGCTGTGCCTGATTTGATTTGGACTGTATTTCAGCGTCTAAATCCAGCCAATGCACTGCTTGCGAGTTCTATCTTCCTACATCTGCTTATATCACCCAGATAATAGACCCACACGCAACCTCTCTTTAACTCGTCTAGTTTGAATGGAGGCAGAGCAGCCTTCAAATCCAATGTATTCTGTATCTCATGTATGATGTTTCCTCAACAATGTCCCTTGTCTTCCTAAACATAAATTTGAGATTACCGATTTAATAGAGAGTCAGTGCCTAGATTTATTCCTTCATTGCAGAAACTTGGTGCGACCACTCGTCAGGTCCTGATTTTTGTACTGATGTTCCCTTCGGGGTTCACTGTCCACAGAGAAGATCCCCCCCTCAAAAGAGTGGCGGTCTTGCTCTAATTTACCATGACAACAACCTAGTTTCATTTGAGCAGGTCCCTTTGTCCTGTTGTAAAGCCTTTACCTTCAACCTATAGGTAAACAATAATCTTTCACATAAGGGCATGCCTATCTATCATTCCTCCCCTCTCGGTCCACGGGCTAATTCTCTAGACAATCTTAGCCTACTTCTTGAGGCTATTGCTGGCAAGGATAACTCCAGCCTTTTAGGCAACTTTAATTTCCATCATGAAGCTATTCAGGATAAAGATACTTCTGCACTGCTAGATACCACTTGTGCAGTAGGCCTCTCTCAAATCATCACCACGTCCACTGATGAAGCTGGTCATGTATTAAATGCTTTTTTTACTTACAATTCTCAAATTTTGATTAAAGAGGTTATTTCTCTGGCATGGTCTGATCACCATGCTATCATATTTGATCTACTAACTAAGATTAATCACCAGTCCCAATTTGGGCCAAGTGTTACCCTCCTTTTGAAATAAAATCAACAGATCTTCCCTCACTCAGCAGCTTCAGGTCTTTACTCCGACTGGCTTCAGGAGACATTTATCAAAAATGTCATTAAGTAGGAGATCACCCTCAGCACCCTGATTTACAGAGACACTCAGGATGGAAAAACACACATGTAGGAGACATGAAAGGCATTGGCGCTGTCTGTATGATATCTAAGATTGAGAAATTTAAAAAAGACCTGGCCAAATTCAAACACGTAGCAGTGTACCCTTACACCAGTGATAACTACACTCCCGTAGAATTCAACAGGAAAGGGAAAAGATATGGTTCGAATTATTCAGGCAGTAGTTCAGAAGATAACTCAAGTGACTCTGAACTCCTAGAAACAACTAGACAACAACCAAGAGGTCGTGGCTCAAGACGTCCTTGGAGAGGATACATGGCACCACAGTTCCAACAATGGTGGCCCCCCTCTCCGTGGGGTTTCCCTCCACAACACTTTCCACAACCAAGTGCATATCCAATGCAAATGCAGGACTTTACCAACCAGTCTTTTTTAGGGTCAGGCAGAGGCCGGACCAGAGGCAGAAGAAGAAACCAACGAACACAAGTTCATTGGGATTTAACAACTCCAGTCGCCCCACAGGTGAATACTCGTAGCAGATCCAAGCAGAACCAACCCCTACCGGGGCAGAACCCGGAAGAAACCTGATTGTCAACCTCAGCCAGAGGGTTCTCACCCCTAATGAACAATCAGTTCTCAATAAGGGTCTAGGTTTCGTAGCCACATCCTGTGGTAACGATTTCCAAATACAATGCGAACTTGCGAAATTCTTTCGCAAGATTCGCCTACATCATTTCTTCAAAGAAAAAGATATGTCAACACCCACTACAGACACTACCAACACAGGCTTGAAGATACGATCCACATTTAATCCTCCAGTGCATCAAATTCCACCACAAGTATTGACTTTCGAAATGAAAGTACAAGAAGACATCACGAATCTCTGCACAAACAAAGTACAGAGTTATAGTAATCTCTCTAAGCGTGAATCAATCGCTCTCCGCTCGCTCACTGAAGATAGAGGGATAACCATTAAGCCTGCTGACAAAGGGGGAGCGACAGTCATAATGGATACCCAGAACTATCGAGAAGAATGCCTCAGGCAACTTGACAACGACAGATTCTATCGTCGCTTAAAAGAAGATCCTTCTGGAAGGATTGCCAAAACCATCACTAGGCTGGTAGAAGAAGGACTTACTGAAGGTTGGATAACCTCACAGGAAAGCACTTATCTGAAGACTACTCATCCGGTAATGCCATATTTCTATACATTACCAAAAATTCACAAGACCCAAAGACCTCCCCCTGGAAGACCAATTATATCAGGTATCGGTTCCATATTAGAACCTCTGTCTACGTTTGTAGATTTCTTTTTGAGACCACTAGTGAAGGATATGCCGACCTACCTTCAAGACACCAAAGATGTACTTCGCCTCCTTCCCACAGTAGACTTTGATTCAGAACAAGATCTGCTTGTTTCTTTTGATGTAGAATCTCTTTATACATCTATTCCGCAAGACGAAACATTGGATACCATTGCTTCCATCCTCAATGCTGCGAACTTAGATTCCATCACGCCAGTCAATTTTATCATGACACTAGCACAGCTTGCTATGAAAGAAAATTTCTTCATGTATGAAGACAGGATCTATCTCCAAGTCTCGGGTACGAGCATGGGAAGTGTTTTCGCGCCTAGTCTGTCGAACCTGTACGTTCATAGGTTCGAACAAGACCATGTTCTCAATGAGACCAACCCCTTCCATCAGTCTATCCGACTATGGAAGAGGTATATTGACGATATCTTGGTAGTGTGGAGAGGCAGTCTAGAATCGGTTACATCCTTTCAAGAATTGCTGAACACCCGCAATGCTTTCTTGAGGTTCACTCTAGAAGCACACAAAACCAGAATCTCCTTCTTGGATCTGTCTATTTTTGTGACACCTAACGGCCTAGCCAGCGAACTCTATCGCAAACCCATGGCCTGTAACTCCCTTCTAAGATATGATTGCCAACACCCTAAATCCTTAAGAGATAATCTGCCGTTCGGACAATTTCTTCGTCTTCGACGGAATTGTTCGTCGGTTGATCTATACAAACAGCATGCCAGTGACCTTTCAAACCAGCTATCAGTGAAACTATATCCTAAGAAACTGATAAAAAATGCATGCAAACGGGCATTGAACAATCACAGAGATGCACTACTTGAACCTCAACCTACAAAACCACCCCTGGAGCGCCTTACTTTCGTTCATACCTTTAGCACACTCTCCAATGGCATTCAAAAGAGTATTCGAAAAAACTGGAGGATTTTGAACATGAGTAATCAAAAAATCCCCATGCCTCTTTTTGCATTTAAACGGGGCCAGAATCTTCGAGACAAATTGGTCAACACCCGCCCAAAAGAACGAGAAGTACCCACACAAGGTACTCTGTGGAACCTACCAGCCATCCAAGGTCACTATCCTTGTGGGGGGTGCGCTGTTTGTCCCCAAACCAGACACTCTAAATCAATTGAGATAGGTACGAATAGACCTTGGTTACAGAAATCATTTACTAACTGCAACAGTGAGAACCTCATTTATCTTCTGAAGTGCCCATGTCAATACCAGTATGTAGGCATGAAAACTCGCAAAGTTAAAATAAGAATGCAGGAACACAAAAGCACATTTAGATGTAGCAAGACCAACACGAAGTTGACTCGACATTTTGTTGAAAAAAACCACAAAGCAGAAGACTTTATCTGGACGGTTTTGGAAAAACCATTCATACCATCTCATATCACGAACAAAACTCACTTTTTGTTCAACAAAGAACAGCGTTGGGTTTTTAAACTGCGCAGTGACCAGACCGAACTCAACGATGCGATACCATGGATCACTTTATCATAGTCCATTGGGGAACAGTTAGCACAATAATGTTGTATGATCGTAGCATCAGAGTTTATTCCTCTCTAGTACCTGTAATGGTTAGTTTATAGGGAGGATTATAACAAGATTTAGAATATCTCACAATAGTGTGTCTCGTTGTAAACACTTTGTATCCTATATACAACGACAAACGTCAAACTGGTCAGAATCATTGAGATGGAATGTCTACATCCTGCTGTTATACTGTGTGTCACAAATAGTTCTGTTGTATAGCTATAAGGGCCACATGACTTACGCTTAGACTCACGCAGTCGAGGAATCACTGAATTGCTGGTTAACTTTATCGTTCACATTGACTCCAACACTAACCCCGCTAAAACTACTACTTCCTGCATAGATGAGGTCATCCTGTAGTTCTTACAGTCTGCTCTGTTTGGCAATGCGCTGCTCATCACGCGCACACGTAAATACACCAACTGATCGGCACCATTGAGATGTAATGTCAACATCCTGCTGGTATAATGTGTGTCCCAAATAGTTTTGTTGAATAGCTATAAGGGCCATATGACTTACGCTTACATTCATGCAGTCAAGGAATCACTGTAGTACTGGTTAACTTAACTTTATTGTTCACAACGAACTCCGTCAAAACTACTACTTCCTGTATAGATGAGGTCATCCTGTAGTTCTTACAGTTTGCTCTGATTGACAATGCGCTGCTCGTCACGCGCACACGTAAATACACCACCTGATCGGCACCTCGGTACCTCCCACAAACGCAGGGGAGCCCGAGGCACCGACGGACAGGTGAGCTTTTTTCGAACTTTACCGTCTTTTTTGATGTCCAATCTGTATTAGATAGCCGTTTTTAGCATCAGCGTTTACAACATCAGCGTTGTCCCGCTTCTAGGGTAGCAAAATACTTGACACTCGCTTTCTTTCCTACCCAGTACGTGAGCAACAACAATAGTTGCCATATAACGCTAGATACACTTGTTTTTCCTTACTTCCCTCCGAAGCACTTGCTAAGGACACCACAAACAATACGCCCCATTGCCCTTAATAGACCGGGCGTCCGCATATACTTTTATTTGTTGCCCGTGTTGTAACATTCATCGACAGATACTGCTGCATCTGCTGGGGCTCCGGCTCAGTATCTAGCGAGCACGATATCTAGGTGACTCTATACAACTAGGTTATAACCTCAATGGTGAGGGTAAACAGTTCCTTTCTTTTCTTCCCCTCCCCCCCCCTCCCCCTGTGTCTTCACTGTTTGGTAGACAGAATGTTGATAAACGGACTATATTAGGTTTTTAATACATGTTAGAAGGAATAATGAGTATCTTCCACACTAACACTGATCCACTCTCTTATAATTATAGAGCGGGGTCTCCCATCCCTGAGTTAGTGACCGGGTGAGGTGAGGTCTGTATCTAGAAAGGTACAGGTGAGTGCACATGGTTAATGGTTCACTTTTAAAGTGCGCCAATGGTTCATTGGCTTGTATAAATGAGCACCGCACCAATTGATGTGTTACTGAGACTTGTAAGTGACTTATCGATTCCCCCAAATGTATACAATCCTGATTTCTCTATATATTTATCTGTTTCAGGAGTGAAGAGCACCCTGTCCTTTCTGAGATCTCATCATCTAAGGTTGTACATTTGACAATTTTTGTATTTTAAATCACAAATTCACTGGTGCAGTAGCACACTTTGCTATATAGGTCCTGAAGAAAGCCGGACACTGTTCCATCTAGGCTGAAACTAGTTGACCCACTGTGAAGCAACTTATTTGTTCCATGTTGCTTTAGCACGTTTTTAAGAGGAGTGGTACAGAGATAGTGATTAAAGGCTGTTTCTCTCTTCTCCAACTCCTTTTTATTTTTCACTGTCCTGCACTGCACTATTACCATCTCCACCAAGCAAGAGAATACATACTATCTCTCAACACTACGATCATCAGTTACCTCTGGTTTCTCTCCTTCTGGGACTATACTTTGTTGGTTCAGTTGCAATCTGGTAGCCACATGATTCCCCTCAAGGCTTTGAGGAAAAGTGGCCAAGATTGATGGATGACCAGATGATGACACTGGCCTCTCTTGGCAGTTGATGGAAATCCTGACAACTCTCTGCGTTTTCTGTCTAATGTTTCATTGTAAGGTTTTACTTGGAGATGCATAGTTACTTTTCTCTTGACACACTTGGGGTGGTGTTGTTTCTTACAAGCCTTTCTCCTCTAGACCATCAGTTCCTATATGTTTGTTCAGTGCTGTCTGTATGATCCCTCAGAGAAAGCTGCGTATAGGCTTGCCCCACTAACTAGAAATTCCTCCTCACGTCAGAATAAAAATATATTACACTTAGCTCATAGACTCGGCCAAGGGCTCCTGCAAACAGCTTTTTCTAGTAGTCACCAATCTTATGTCACCTTCAGGTTGCAAGCTTCCCAAAAACTCTCAGGCATTTTGTGATAAATTAGCCTACTACTTCACCGAAAAAGTCAACCAAATCTACTCCAGGTTTGACACGCCCAACCCTACAGATAGCATATCTGATAGTTTTCAAGTTCCTCCACTACCTCCTTCTTCTTGGAATTTTCTCCTGTCTCCGAAGATCAGATAATTGCCATGATGAGGGCAGAGAAGTCAGGATCTCCCTATGATCCCTGTCCCCCGACCGTCCTTAAGGTGATTTCTAACCTTATCAGTCTCAATCTGACATCCATCTTTAATATTATGTTTAACTCTGGTGTTTTTCCAGACAAATGGAAAATTGCTTCCATTCTACCCTTTCTAAAAAAGACTCAGTCAGAGCCGGGGGATCCTAACAACTACCGTCCCATTTCACGTCTTCCTTCCCTAGCTAAATTGGTGGAAAAAGTGATGAATGCACTGCTTTCACAATACCTTCTAGGCAACCACCTTTTGAATTTCACTGAATTTGGTTTTCATTCAGAACATAGTACTAGGTCCGTGCGGTTCAAAGCCACAGAAGATTCAGAGATGCTTTGGACTACGTGTTGTATCTTACCAGACGTAGCCGTGTTGTATTTTAAGTATTTTTTTATTAACTTCAAGTTTCAGGATGGTAATTATGTACATCAGCCCATGGTGATTCCTATACTCCAGCCCCACCAGGAGCAGCTTGCCTGCTGCTCAGCCCATCTTCTAACTGTCACCACTCATCCACACAGGCACCCAAGCATTCCAAGCATTACAGTCACACCAAAATTCCACTGTCAACAATCACACTGGCTGAGCAGGAGGGAGATAGCTAAAGTGGGATATATATACTTAAATAAGCAGGATATAACAGAACCCCCTCCTTTTAAATGAAAAATTAAAAGAACAATATAACAAGGGTGGAACTATGGACAAGAATGTACAACAGCAGAGAAAAGTTCAAGACTCAGGGAAGCAAATTAAAATACAACTTCACAAGAGAGTCGGAACACAAAGCAACCTGAAAGGAAAGGTAAATATATTTGTAAGCAACATTAAATAAATTGACAAGCAATAGAACCCATTCTCCCCAATAAAACAATTTAGAAAAATATGTAATATGTAGCAACAGGTGGCCCACGCCCCGAGTCAAAGATCCCAACAACAAGGGAACGAAAAGTGTAAACAAGATTCTAAACGTCAGGAACATGAAATACACCCTGAAAATGGGATAAACAAAACATTGAGACACCCCTCATGAAAAGGGTAAAACAATTGGCATTGTAACCCAAAATGTCATCCCTCCTGTAAGGGTTTGTGAGATAAACCATGTAAATGGACTAACACCCACAACCTAACACTGACGCAAGGGTGAAAATCCAAATTATATGTATAGCACCTGGTGACTTACACACCGTATAGACAAGACATGTAGCGCAAGGCCACTTACACACCGAACAGAAAACACATGTAGCGCAAGGCAACTTACACACCAAGCAGATAAGATGTGTAGCACATGGCGACTTACACACCGAACGTACCAGACGTGTAGCACATGGTGTTGTGTTTCAATTCAGATGTCTGTACATAGGTTTTCCTAAATCATGTCCTTATATAGGCACAATTCGCATTGCCCTTATTTAGCCATAGAATCCCAGTCCTTAATTAGGCATTAGCCATGCTATCCAAATACAGGCATGGTCACCTACATCTGTCCATCCCCACGTCACAACGAGTTCTTAGAAACCAGACTCTTAAGCCATTGGGACTTTCCCTAGCTAGGATTATTGATTACTCCAAGAACTCATCTATTATGCATGAACTGCTATTCCTTAGGGGTTCATTCATGACGTCTTCCTCTGCCTGACTTTACGTCAATGCTAACTTTGCTAAGCACCTTCCAGGTATAAATATAACTTCCCTTACCATGGCAAACCACGGCTCGGCTGCACAGCTCGATACGGCTCGCCACGGCAAGTTCAGAAGAATTCGAGTCCCCGCCTGACGCACTGACCAGACGCTGTCATCCCTGCTCGCAGAGAATCCAGCTTCCAGTGTTCTGACTCACTTCACGGTGTGTTAGAGTTTGAGACCCGGAAAGAGATTCCCACCTCTCTCATTCTAAAGTATGGAGCTGACTTGAACCTAGAGGGATTCTTGGCATATGCAAAACTATAGCTTACCATACAATCAAATACGGCACCTACTTCTTACCTTGTACTACACTTAGGTTAGATACACTGGGGTAGAACTATTTAGACGCATCAAAGGAGTATCCACTTTTTAGCCTATGTTATTTATGTATGTGTATATGAATATATGTCATGGCTAGAAGACAATGCTGTTGCAGTATTATTTCTTCTTACTGCTTACGCTGTACGTATTATATCTCGCATACTGTCTTGCGATTGTAACAGCTCATATCTCTTATACGAGAAACAAGACTGTTCAATAAATCCTTTTATTGAAATGCCCGTCTATCTATTTCTGTGTAACTCTGAAGAAACTAAGCATGCACGATTGACTGAGTGAAACTGTTTCCACGATTCTGAGACATATTCCGATTCTAAGGGAAACAAAGTTGTCATGTTTATGCGAATGCCAGAAACTACTCCCTTCTTGTTTATTCAAGGAGTTTCTAGTGGCTTCTAAGTTAGATGGCACACAAAGTAATTAAGTTTAATGTACTCGATAAAGGCATCCTGACCCCAGTCCTATGCCACAACTATAGTGTATATTATTCCAATGCGCAGAGCCTATAAGGGAAATAGGAACTATACTACAATGGCAACTTACACACCAAGCAAAACCCACAAAAAACAGCTTAACTAAGAAACATAAAGGTGGGAAAACAACCACCAAGAGTGTAGTGTAAAACTGGAACCAGACTCCATACCTGTCCCTCATGTAGGGAGTGTAGAACCAGTCCCTCATGTAAGGGAGTGTGGAACAAAACGAGAGATATGTGACCACCACCCACAAAAAGACTAGGACCTTCCTTGCATAAGGGTACCTATGCTTCCACAGTAGATGGGCAACTAAACCCATTATGTAATCCCATGTGTGAGGGATATGACATTCAATGTAAAAGTATCATTAGATGTAATGTAATGTAAACTGTAAATGTAACTATCTTGCTGGCATTTTCAACATAAAGCCATAACAATGCAGCAGAAACACCAATACACAAAGTATGGCCTAATAAAATGTTTGACCTAAACATTTGGCCTACTTAGCACTAAGGCCTAGTATGCTTTAACAACTGAAAACCCAAAACAAGTAAGTTTTTCTTCAAAGACAACAAGGCATTGTCTATTTTAACATGCACCACATAATTAGACTATCAAAGCGCTTAAAAACAACAACATCCAGTCAATGTCCATGGTGTGCCTGTCACAGCAATCTTGTGACATAGGCAGTAGTTAAACAAGAGACCAACCATCACTCTTACCGATGACGAAGTGTGCGTGTCACCTTATAGTTCTTCAATAGAATTTGTCAAAACTAAATGTCGTTCTAGACATAACACAACCCCCCCATGTCACACTGTACTCCAGATCAATACCCATTTTGTTGCCAATCAACTGCTGGGAAATAGCAGGTCAGACTACGTTGAAGAACTTGAGAATACACAGCAACTAATGGAACGCAGCAAACTCAACATTTAAATTGAAAAGACTGTTTGAGCTCCGCTTGGTGTTTGTATGGATCTAATTCTAGACAAACAACTCACATGGAAATACTGAGCTCAAACACATAGAAATAACATTGCATCAAATCAAAATGGCGGCAACTCCATCAGCAGAGCACGGGTGGCTGCAGGTGCTTGCTTACACCCAATATTGCGGTCCGATGCTTGAGTGTTGCCACCAATGTCAAGATGGCGGCATGCATGCGTTAGCAGTGCCGGGTGGCTCCGAGTGTGTGCGTGCGCCAAACATTGCCATGCAGAAATACTGATGCGGTGCAAAGCTGGATCATAACAAATGTATATTCCAGGATCCTCGTGTGGGGATGACGGTGAAGAAACTGCGCGTGGCACCCAAGCTGAAGGTAAGTGCGCGCGTGCATCACTTGACTTGTGCCACAATTTGAAAAAGGACCGCCGTGGTTGAACTGCCATTACAAGATAACATGTAAAATACCATTGTTTTTTTTAAAACATCACAAGAATAATGTTTCACACCTTCGGCCGGTACCTCAGCTTGGCTCCTAATAAAATAGTGCACATTCCCCGGCAATAAACAAAGAAGCCAGTTTTGAGCAGCAAACCACAATATCTTACATAAAAAATGATGTCCAACAGTAACACGTTCATTACGTCTAATGCTGTCTAAGTCGACATAGAAGGCACGAAGAAGCAGTATGCAGCAATCTCCAAAACAGTGCACACACATTGACTATTAGAATACATGCCAATGATTTCCATCTCAGATGAGTCTTGTAAAACAAAATTAGACTATTGGAGAATAACGCCTTGCCATAAAAGTTCCACAGTGCATTGTAAGCAACCACAGGTGTAGTGCAGAAGAAGGTTCATTTTAGATTGAAGATCCTTTGCTCGCATTAATTTTCAGATCAAATGCACTACAAGATTTCTCTGCTTGTGAAGCATATCCAGGCTGGGGCTATCCGCTGACAAGGACACTGGTGGGGCTGGCAAACCTGGTGGTTGATTGTAGATGCTGATTCATTCGTTTCTGTAGAATTCATTAGTTTCTCCACTTGCGCAATCTTCTTTACCTCATCACTTGATCATCCTAAAGGCCAGTTTTGTGCATCAGTCCGTAAATCCAGTAGCATGGTCCAGGTCGTCACCAAAAATATGTTGTATCCTACCAGACGTAGCTGAGTTGTATTTTAAGTATTTCTTTATTAACTGCGAGTTGCAGGATGATAATTATGTGCATCAGTCCATCAGCCTGGTGATCCTTATACTAAAGCCCCACCAGGAGCAGCCTGTCTGCTGCTCAGCCCATCTTCCAACTGTCACCACTCATCGACACAGGCACCCAAGCATTCCAAGCATCACAGTCACACCAATATTCGACTGCCAACACTCACACTGGCTGAGCAGCAGGGATACAGCTAAACTGGGATACATATACTAAGATAAGCAGGATATCACACTACTGCTCTCATTTTATTAGACCTCTCAGCACTTTTGATATGGTCGACCATAGTCTACTGCTCGACAGTCTCAGGCTGCTGGGTATTAGCGATAATGCCCTTGCCCTTCACTCCTCATTCCTTAAAGCAAGATGTCAAGTTGAAGCCCTAGGCAAATTTGAATCTTCCTCCTTCTAGCTTCCCAAAGGTGTTCTCCTGGGGTCCTCCATTAGCCTCACTCTCTTTAATATTTATATAATGGAATTGGCCTCCCTAGTTAAATCATTTAGCCTCTCTGCTACATCATATGTGGATGATATCCAAATTGTGGTATCAGCCTCTAGTTCTAGCTCTGAGGTGGTGGCTCACTTCCATGAATGAATGCTGGAAATCAGCTCCTGGGTGTGACTGGATTAGACTGGATGACAGTGCCTCAAAGTAAATTCTAATAAGATCAAAGTCATGCTCTTTGGTAATCCCCTTCCCTCTTTGACCCCCAACTGTTGGCCAGATGACTTGGGCCTTGCTCCTTAACAGATCCAAAACTTACATCCTGTCACCAAGTCAGTGCCACCATCTCCTCCTGCTTCTATCTACTCTGGGTCATTAAAAAAATGTTCCCATTTATCCCAGTCTCTACAGAAGGACAGTGATCACAGACCTGAACCTTTCCAAACTGCATTACTGTAACTGCCTTCATGTCAACTTGCAAAACAAATTTCTCAACAAACTGCAAATTGTGCAGAATGCCGCTGCCAGACTGTTGTTAGGTATCCCTAAATGCAAAAATATCTCTGTGGAGATCAGGCACCTTCATTGGCTTCCTGTGAGAAGCCGGATTACGTTCAAAGCCCTTTGCACGGCCTTCAAGGCACTTAATGATTCTGGACCGGACTTTCTCAAATAAATCCTCTCAATGATACGGTCCCAGGCATTTAATCCAAATGTCTGAGACCTTGCTACTGAAGGTGCCCAGGTTTCATAAGACCAATTGAGGGGGCAGGAGCTTCACGGTTTACACCGCTAAGCTCTGGAAAGAACTCCCCCCATACATTCTACGTACTCTGTGACCTTTCAGAAAGGAGCTGAAAACATTGCTCTTTAATACCAATCCATGATCTTATTAGGCACCTCTATTCCTCAGAAGCAGTCTCAGCGCCAAAACCCATTTGGGTGGATGCACAATCCATAAACTGCTTTAATATAACATACTATAAGCAGGCACCCACAACTAATTTCTAATACATTCATTTATAGTGGCTTAACATTATAACTATATCTTCAATATAGCAATTCATCTTGCTCCTTTGCCGCTCACTATTTTTAATTAATGTTCTTATCTAAGCTCCTTTCAATTTTGCCTTTTAGTGTAGTGTCGAGAAGCTAAACTTTTTTCTTTCAGCTATATACACTCACACCTTCTTTTTTAAATATCCTTTTTTATAGCCGATGTCCCATCTAGAGTGTATAATGCTCAAGGGTTGTTGAATAAAAAAAAAAGAAGAAGAAAAAAAAACTTCTTTCCTGTACAGTGCAGATATGGTTGTATGGCCAGTTGGGCCTAGCTTATTGGGCTGGCTCCTGATGAATTACTGCAACATTTGATCCTCGAAAAGATTTATGACATCAACTGGGAGGAGAATTTCTTCATGATGACATTGGAGGTCTCTTCCCTCTACACCACCATTTCACATGCGGATGGCATAAGTTCGGTGCAGTATTATCTGAGCACTTGACCATTAACCCTGTATAGACACACAGAAATGCTGGTGAATATGTTAAGTTGGTGCCTAAAGAATAAAATTTTTCTTTTTGGCAAGAACCTGTATCAGCTGGTTAGGGGAACTGCGATGGGCACCTGCTTCACCCCCAGCTATGCTAATTTGCATATTGGATGGTGGGAGGAGCAGGGATGTGTGAAGGCGCTCATGACAGATGCTCATGATAGTCATTCACCGCGGCTCTTTGCTACTTGGTTCGTGCTGATTTCCACAGGGCGAGACTCTGAACTAATGCATCGGTCACCATAACCGTTGTTCTGTGTTTCTGGCACCTACCTTTGGTATTCATTCATGGGTTTTAGAGCACTGCTCCACGTGATGGCATTGTGTTTAGACTCTGTGTAGGGCGGATAGTGTTAGATGCGGGACTGCCTTACTGGTTGCCTGCCAACAGCATTACTGATACTGACTTCGGTTAGTGTTGCGTATGTATCCGGTTGGCACAAGTGGTGGCTGCTTCTCGCAATCAGCACTTCTGCGCTCTCAGTATACAGTTTGGGAATCTTTCCCCATGACACGCACACAATACCATTTTGTGACGCCACCGGGGCCCTTGACAGGCTGGACCCTGGTTTTGGCGCTACCAATTGAGCACTAACTCTGAGACCTGGTGTTCCAACTTTGTTTGACTTTTGTTCACCAGGACACTACACTTTAGTGCTTACCTCTACTGGTACACGATGCGGTTAGCCATTGACCCAACCTGGGTGAGTTCCACAGCTTTGCCACCAGCTGTGTTGTCTTTTATGTATGCTCTATTATTTTATCTGCTGCTTTTTAATGCTTTTAACAGACCCAGATCACAGTTGATGTATGTCACAGCTCACCTGTGTTCAGCACGCGTGTAAAGCACCCTGAATGTCTAATAGTGCATCCTATACATCGCTTTGTCCCTGATATGATGTTATAATATTGTCATATTGTTTTATTTTGCAGGTCTTGGTATAGATCAACTGGTACCACACATTTTTTAGGGTGCTGTACGCGTGGTCGACATTTATACTTCATTGAGGTCTTGACCACCACCAAAAAAGTGTAGGTAGTTTGAACTCTGCTTCTGAGGAATTGCCATCAATATATAATAGGCAAGAAACATGTTGACCTTCTTTCACTAGAACATATTCTCACATACCTTAGAGTGAGAATGTGCGTTTTGTTCTGGTTTTAATCAGGGTAGTGAACACAACTCATTAAAAATTGTTCTGAGTGGATCACTAATCCCTGTTTTATTCTCACACCCCTATACATCACCATCATTTACACTAGTTATATATCCACTAGGGCCCTCACACGCATTACATCCAATGGCATTGGGAATTAAGATCTCCGCCAAGAAGGCCTCATCCTGGGTGCCTGATAGGGTATTGCAGCGCCGACCCGATAAGGAGCACACCCGATGATGAAGCAAGACACCTGCTTGTTGGGTGTGTGAGGGTCTCTTTTCCGAAAGGAGGAATTACTTCTCCTGCCCACCCTATTACCATACCCTGTTCCCCCTTGAGCGCTTACCATTACCTGCACCACACTTTAGGAACTGCATACTACTTCTGGTTTCACTGTCTATTGGGCATGTATGCTGGACCTTAATATATTTGAAAGCCCATAGTTCCCCCTCCTGGATAAGACTGACTGCACGGGTTACCCCTGTGGGAACACAGGTTACCAGGTGGTTCCATTGCGTTCCCCTGGACCAGGTTGAACGGAGACCAGGGACTAATTCAGTCCTGATCATCTCTTCACGGGTCCTTTAGGACTCTTTACCTCTCGTATGGAGGACTATCAAGGACTCAGCTTCGGCGACGAAGCAGCAGCAGAAATACTCAGAGCACCGTCACTGCTGGCACCTGATGACAGTTCTGCCTCAGGCAGCCACTCGGAGGATTGGACCTCACTATCCAACCTGAAACGGGAATGGCTCAAGGTGACACTACATGGTGCTATGATGACAGAATACTTAAGAGCAAACATAGCACCTAATGGCTTGATTGTTAATAATTTCCAGCGGCTATTTCTGGAGGATGTGGAATTCAAAAGGAGTGGTCCCTAGTAGCATGGAAATGCACTAGGGACTGGCTCATCCTTATAATTAACACAGCCAAAAGAATAGCGGATGCTCTGCTGATCAGGATTCAGACAGCAGAAGGTGCTATCAAGGTTATTATACAAACAACAGCATACAAAACTAAATTAGCAGAGATCAATGCAGAAATTGCAGACAATAGGGAGTACCTAATGAAACAAAAGATCTCAAAACTCCAGAAAGATATACAGAAATTCTCTACAGAAAAAGTCTACCCTTACTTACGAGCTGGCTACACAACATCAGCAACAGGATACTCATCGGATGAAAGCTAGGGTCTCTCCAGAAGGGGCTCATCATCCAACAGTGACTCTAGCACAGGTATTTGGAACAACAAAAAAACAAGACCTTACCAACCTCCATTGTACCCACCTTACAACATGCCCCCGTACCAAGGACCCCAATTCTGGCAATACCCAATGTACCATCAAGGCCCTCCACTCTTCTTCCAACATGGTACCTTTTTTAGACAGAGGTTGGGGCAGAGGAAGAGGGCGCAGGAGAGGGCAAAAAAGAGTACAATGGCAGGGACAGCCTGCACGATCAGTAGAAACCAGGAGTCAGACCAGGGGGAAGAAAGATTAATTATCAACATCTCCCCCAGAGTCCTTTCATCGGTAGAAGAGAGGGTACTCCAAAAAGGTTTGGGTTATGTTCCCACATCCATGACATTTGTGAGGTCCAGAGCTTCTTTTGCAAGATCAGATTGCAAACATGTTTTCAGGATCGTCCGCCATCACCTACGGATGACTAGGGGTGAGCGGAATTTGCGAAATTCACTTTCGCAAATTATCGCGAAAATGTTTAAAATCTCCGCAAACACGCGGAAATATCGCAAAGATGCAGAAGTTTTTTTCCTGCCCGTTCGCGGTATTTTCTGCGTGGTCGCGGCTCGCCAACTTACCCATGCGGTTGCTCGCGGGCGCGCCATCTTGTTTTCACTTGTCTCGCGGTGCATGATCGCGAGAAGAAAGACGTGATCGTGCGACGAATGACGTTACTGCGGGCGCAAACTGTCGCGAGACAGCGCAAATGGCTACCAACAATCCAACATCTCGTGGAGAACGCGACTGGACCGGGAAAACTTGTTGGCGATCGCGCGCACGCGAGAATGTATTATTTTACAGTGCGAGCAAGCAAAACATTTCCGGTAAAATGCAGATTGCGGAAATTTTGACATTTTCGCGCTCTCCGCGGAACGCGAAAATGTCAAATTATCGCAATTTCCGCGAGCGGAACGGAATTTTAGCCCAGGCCTACGGATGACTCTGGTTTACATAGGCTAACCACTTTCACACCAAACAGAAGTATGGTCCCCAATGAAGTGCTGGCATTCGAACAGGCAGTACTCAAGGAATTGAATAGCACGACTACTCTTGCTCCTTATCACAATTTATCAGCTAGTGAGACTGCTGCCATCAGAGACTTGGCAAATGATGCGAACATCACCATCAAACAGGCCGATAAGGGTGGGGCGACTGTAATCATGTCCTCTACAGATTACGATATTGAATGTCGCAGACAGTTGAGTGACAGGAGGTACTATACTCCCATCAAGGAAGATCCAACCCCTAGACTGAGTAGGACCATTTGTTCCATGGTCTTCTCTGCAGAAGTAGAAGGTTGGATTACCAAGAAAGAAGCCACCTTCCTACTAGCAAAAGAACCTAAAATTCCCTATTTCTACTGCTTACCCAAAATCCACAAGGGGATTAACCCGGTGCCCGGACGCCCCATTGTGTCAGGGATTGGGTCCATCCTGGAACTCTTGTCTCAATTTGTTGATCATTTTATCCAACCGTTGGTCAAAGCCACACCTTACTTTGTTAAGTATACTACTGATATCCTCGGCTTGCTGCAAGGGGCCCAACATCCAGAACAAGTGGACCTATTGGTCACCCTGGATGTTGAGGCCCTTTATACCAACATCCCACAGAGGGCATCTCTTGAAGTGATTGAGGACGCACTCAGTAACAGCAAGCGGACCTCACACACCCCAGTACCTTTTATAGTTGAATACGCTACTTTGGCATTAACTCAAAACTTCTTTGAGTATGACACACAACTTTACCACCAAACACAGGGTACATCAATGGGCAGAACGTTCGCACCGAGTCTGGCATGCATGTACATGTCAGCTTTTGAGGCCAGAGAAATCAATAATGCTAACAATCCGTACCGGGCGAACGTGCTGCTATGGAGGAGGTTCATTGACAAAATTCTGATCCTGTGGAAAGGAGAACGCACGAGATGTGCTGAATTCTGTACATGGATCAACACGTTGAATCCATTTCTGAAATTTACCAACACGATCTCGGAGACAGAGGTCCCTTTCCTTGATCTCCTGATTCGACTAGATAGAGACAGGATTACAACTACCCTATATCGAAAACCCACCGATAAGTATAGCCTCTTGCTATTTAGCAGCCATCATCCCAGGGCTTTGAGACAAAATCTGCCCTTTGGGCAATTTCTACGCATCAGAAGAAATTGCAGTGCATTGGTAGACTACCCAAGAGAGTCTCCGACTCTAATGAGAGACCTGATCAAATGTGAATACCCTAGACAAGTGGTTTCCCTTGCTCGGCAACGAGCAAGACACAACAACCGTGAAAGCCTGCTGGAGAACGTAACCGAAGAGCCAGACCACTCAATCACATGTGTCACCACGTTCAACCCTGACTCTAACCGAATCAGAAATATCATCTGAAAAAACTGGGATAACACAGGGAATCTAAATTTACCAACACTGAGGTTTGCGTTCAAACGGACAAGCAACCTCAAGTATTTCCTTATACATACAAGACCTAAGAAACAACATCACAGCTCACAGAGGACATTATGGGACCTTCCACCCGTGAGGGGCCATTACCCCTGTTGCTCGTGTTCACTGTGCCCCCAAACCAAG
Organism: Triturus cristatus; assembly: GCF_964204655.1. Taxonomy (NCBI): domain Eukaryota; kingdom Metazoa; phylum Chordata; class Amphibia; order Caudata; family Salamandridae; genus Triturus; species Triturus cristatus. The sequence continues at coordinate 1,195,386,992 of NC_140582.1, read as the reverse complement.
ATCAACAAAGAGTTGACATTCCCCGATGGGGTAGTTTGGAAAATGTTGACACACACCAACTGCAACTCATCCAACTGTGTCTACATAATGAGTTGCCCATGTGGACTCCTATATTTAGGAATGACCACAAGGCAGGTAAAAACACGCATGTTGGAGCACAAGAGCAACTTCAGATGCAATAAAACAAACACCAAGATGACAGCACACTACCACCATGAACGACATGCCCCTGATTCATTTCAATGGGGCGTTCTGGAATCACACCCGGGCATGTCAAAGAAATCGCTATTCCGCCTTGAGCCACTGACAAGAACGGGCTAAATGGAGACATACCTTGGAGTCCCCTCACATAATTTCGATATCCATGATATTACGAAAATAGAAATGTCCAAGTGCACACCTTTGTAAACGTTTCACTGAGAAGTTATCCATTTAAACTTTTATGCGTGCAGCCCGTGTAGAGGTCTACCCCACGTCCACTCTGGTTAAATACAACATGCTTAGGAGTGAAATTCCGCTCCTTCTTCCGGACGCACAGCTTCAGTAATATAAACAGTTCCACAAAGTTAGCCACGTTCAATAAAGTTTTTATTGCTTCTGTTCCACGGTTTCCTTTATCCTCATTTCAATATGTCACATAGGAGACACAATGTATACTGACTTCTAATGCAGCAGATATGCCGACAGGCCTTTTTCTGAAGCAAGAACAATACATTTATCATCCTCGGTAGTAAGTATCATTCCCAAAAATGTGCCCGTACCTAGTTCCACTATCTATCTAACTGTGTCCGTGTGTTCATCATGTATGCATGATGCTGCCCCTGGGCCCTACCACATTACATTCTGCTGTGGACAGCACTTGCAATCATGTTACCTCTGGCAGTTGGGAAAACTTTGGTTATGTAACTTTGTCTCGGTCATTGTATAAGTACATAGGCAGAGACTGGATCATTAGAATACTGCAAGGAGAGTGTATAGTGAATTTATAAGTGCTTCAGAATTGGTGGAGTGATTAGATAAATACATATGTTGGCAGAGCCTAACCCCCGAGCATGAGCTTGGCTCTAATTGGCTACCCTCCATGTGCCAAAAACAGAAATTTGGGCTTTGCATGGCCCTGTATTGCTACAGCTGCAACACTCCACTGAATGTGCAATAAACATTCATATCCACACAGCTATGTCATGTGCACGATCTTTCATGTGTGGAAATATGGATGAATGTAGGGTCAGTGATACCCCCTACCTTCCATGTTGGCCATGTTTAGGACTTGGGTCACAGGGTGATGCATTGGCGCTTGTGGCCTGGGTTGCGGCAGCACTACAACAGGGACACCCGCATCAGTTGATTCCTCCTACAGCCCAGGACGGAACCACGCCCAGAGCTCCGGAGTCATTGTTCACAGCCTCACGCAGGACTGGCATACGCCAGGCCAGCCCAATCCACTTATGCATATGGGGAGTGACAACAACGCTACATGGCCCAGATTTTCATTGTAGTGATCTGCTGCTCTCAGGTCTAGTTGTCAGTACACCACAGCCACTCCCTGATGGCTGGTTTACACCCACACCACACCCATCAAGCACAGGCGTCACAGGGCACGTGACCCTGCCAATAAAAAGGACCGGGCGCACGTGCTCCACGCCATTTCCATTTCAGACTTGGTGCACCGGATGCACTGCAGCCGGCACAAGCACACCGCCACGGGACGGTGACTTTCGGTGCACTGAGGTAGGGGCACTGTAAGTGCTGAGCAGGTGTGCAGCCTGTGATGATGTCCCGTCCCGGTGGTCCGGACAGGTCAGGTTTTGTGTGCCCTGCTTGGCCGCAGTGTAGGCCTGAGCCCTCGACCAGTGGGGGCCTACTGCCATGTGGCGTGGCCTCACTGGTCCCAGAGTTAGTGGCACCGCAAGGGCTGAGCGGATGTGCAACCTGCGATGATGGCTGGTATGTCCTCTGCCATGGTAAAATCAAGACGCACCACCAAATGTGAGACCTGGTGGTCGGCGGAGCAGGGCTGCATGATGTGGAGGGTGCCCTCTCTGCAGGAAAGGTGAGCAGTGAGGCCTGGGTGCGCAGGGGCGAGCAGACACCTCTGGGCGGAGGGAGTGGATGGGGTGCAGCAGCCTGAGTGCGCAGCGGTGGGCAGACACCTCTGGGCAGTGGAAGTGGATGGGGTGCAGCAGCCTGGATGCACAAAGGCGGGACAGCGATTTAGGCAAGCGCAGTCGTATGTACTCTGCCATTACTGATTCTGTACTATGTTTCAGATGAGTGAGCTTGAGGGCTCCACTATGTCCCAGCATGTGGTTAGAGACACACCGGTGGCGGAAAGGTGAGCTGTGAGGGTTTTGTCCACAGTGTGGGCACTCACGGTCCCTCTCCATCTCTTCCTTTCTCTCCCTCACACTCTTTCTCTCTCTCATCCTCTCTCTCACACTGTTTCTCTCATTCTCTCTCTCTTCCTCTCTCTCATTCTTTCTCTCTCTCTCACTCTTCCTCTGTTTCTCTCTTCCTCTTTCTCACACTGTTTCTCTCTTTCTCTCTATCTTCCTCTCTCTCACTGTTTCTCTCTCTCTTCTTCTCTCGCTCACTCTTTCTCTCCTTTGATGGATGCATGACGCACAATCTTATCTTGCTATTTGTAATGGCAGCCCTGCGATGATGCATGCCCATCCCGGCAATCAACACCCACTCTGAATTGTGAGCTCGGCTTGACCGCGTGTATGCAATGGCTGAGGAGGTTGCTTTGGCACATGGTGGACCCTCTTACTCAAATGCCGGTGGCGGAAGGTGAGCAGAGAGGCTTGTTTCCACAGCAGCAGGCAGTCACCTCTGGGAGGTGGGAGTGGATAGCGTGCAGCAGCCTGGGTGCACAAGAGCGGGCAGACACCTCTAGGCAGTGTGAGTGGATGGGGTTCAGCAGTCTGGGTGCGCAGCAACGGGCAGTCACCTCGGGGCACTGGGAGTGGATGGGGTGCAGCAGCCTGGGTGCACAGCAGCGGGCAGACCCCTCTGGGCAGTGGGAGTAGATGGGATACAGCAGTCTGGATGCGCAGTGGCGGGCAGACACCTCTGGGCGGCAGGAGTCAATGGGGTGCAGCAGCCTGAGTGTGCAGGGTGGACAGACACATCTGGGTGGCAGGAGTTGATGGGGTGCAGCAGCCTGGGTGCGCAGTGGCGAAACAGAATAACGCGTATGTACCCTACCATTACTGATTCTATACAATGTTTCAGATGACTAAACTTGAAGGCTGCACTATGTCCTGGCACTTGGTTGGAGACACACCGGTGGCAGAAAGGTGAGCTGTGAGGATTTTCTCAATATTGTCAACACTCACTCTTCCTCTCCATCTCTTCCTTTCTGTCACTCACACTCTTTCTCTCTCTCACTCTCTATCTCTTCCTTTCTCTCGTTCATACTCTTTCTCTTTCTCTGTCTCTTCCTCTCTCTCTCTTTCTTTCTTTCTCTCTCTCTTCCTCTCTGTCTCACTCTTTCTCACACTGTTTCTCTCACTCTTTCTCTCTCTCTTCCTCTCTCTTTCACTCTTTCTCTCTTTCTCTGTCTTCCCCTCTCTCTCAATCTTTCTTTCTCTCTCTCTTCCTCTCTCTCACTCTTTCTCTCTTTCTCTCTGTTGGACCTGGCCCTTTCGGTAGGTTCACCCCTAAACGTTTTGCATTTATCCTAACATTTTTCCCTATGTAGTGTTAGTGGTTTTAGGCCTCTAGGCACTTTAGCACTGTGTCACAGTGTAAAGTGCGTGCGCTCTGTGTTACCTTCAGTGAGGCTGGCCTGCCCTCACCTTAGGAATGCATGGGGGATATTTGTGTCCATGGTAATTTCTGGTGTTTAGTATGTGCAAACTCGTGAGAATAAATGCTGCGCAATGGTGTGCGCAGATTTATTGTGACTGGTGGAGAAATGCCACTTTTAGAAGTTGGCATTTCTGTGTGCTGTGTACCTGCTTGCCTGATGTGGAGTGCATGTCTGGCTTGTCATTGACAGGGTCTGGATGGTGTGCTTGGCTCCAGGAGCCAGGATGAGTCTGCCCAGTGGTGAATAGGGAGATCTGCATGTAGATGGGAGGGAGGACTTGCACCTGGGACCTGAATAGGGCTGTGCCTTCCCTCCACAATGATGGCTCTGCCCCCTGTGGTGCGTCTGAGCACCTAGCCCCCACCTGACAATGGAGAGAGGAGCTGAGGCACAACAAAGTGCTCCAAAGCTCCCCCAAACCAGTTGCATCTGGTTTCCCCCTGGCCCTGCACCTTTGTGACAGAGGATATCTGTGTATAAGAGAGGGGGCTGTGACCCCATGAAGGTTCTCTCTGTGCGCTTGTCCTGACTCTGGGGGCTGCTGCTGCTGGGCTCCAGGAGGAACCGCCACAAGGGACTGCCTCCCTGCTGGAGGGCCCTGTGTGCTGGCCTGCCTGAGCCCAGCCTTGTGCCCCCTGAACTTTGCCTTATTTGGAGGAGCGCTTTGTCTTCCATTGCCAAGGAGCGCTTTATTTTTATTTGCTGACGAGCGCTTGACTGTCCTGAGGAGCGCCTTCGTTTTGAGCGGCAGCGCGGAGCTGCAATCATTGTGAGGAGGAGGTCCCCGGCATGAGGATTCCCCGCATTTGTGCCTGTTTGAGCGGGAGCCCACCCCGCTGGTTAATGCCATTTATCAAGCAGGTGCCCACTCTGCACCGGTGCCTTCGTAGTGGGTGCCTACCCCGCTTTTCCGCACTTTTAAATTTCATTATTGGCGGGTGCCCACCCCGCATCGCCGCTTTGTAAGAAAGGAAATTTACCGCTGCGGGCCCGAGGGATGCTGAAGTGTTGCCTGGCAACCGGGACTCCCACCCCCATGTCGTCGTGATGCAGAGCAGAGGCAGGAAGTCCCAGCTCCAGAGAGATCGCGGGAACGGAGTCTGCATCTCCCCCCGGGGCTCCCGAGAGCGAGGGAGAGCCCCGTAGTGCAGTGGAGGAGCGGAGAAGTGCTGCAGCTGCTGGCGGGGCTTCCGTGTTCCGAGGAGAACCCCGCAAAGTAAAAGCCCACCGGAGCAATGAGAGCCGAAGAAGCCCGGTGAGTAGGGGCTTCCCTTCTGCTGCCTGAGCGGTCCCGCACCTGACAGCGAGCCGCTCCAACGGTGCCAGATTTGTATTAGGAGCCCCAGTGAGGGTTCAGTAGGCACTGGAGTGCCAGCCCCAGTCTTTCTCTTGGGGGCATTTTTATTTCTAGGAGCCCCCCGAGTGGGGCCCCACGTGGTTGATGGTTGGGCTAGTTCAGTGGTTTCCGCGTCCCAGAGCGGGACTCCAACATTGAGGACTAGTTCGTCCCCAGTGCTGGGGCCAAGTTTCCCTCAGTGGTGCCGCTGTAGCAGGCCACTGCAGCGTGGGGGCAGATTGTGTTGAAAAGCCCCACTGGGGGCCCAGGAGGCACCAGGAGTGCCAGGCTGTATTTGCGCATTCTTCTAGCTGTCCTGCAAGAGCGCAGGCAGCTGCAACGCTTTGGGGCATTTTGTCTGTCAGTTAGAGTCCCAGAGGGGTGGTCAGGGGGGCATGCTGGTGCCCATGCTCATGTCCAGCAAGTAGTTGGCAGCTGCCACATTTAGGCCAGTACTTTGCGTACTTTTGCTGCCTTGGCAGCTTACGCCCTGACTCTACTGGACATAGGGCGCAGAGTTCTAAAGGGGCGCATAAGGTGGTTTGCTCCTGATGTGATGCTGATGGCATAATATGTTTTATGTTGCAAGTTCTACTACTGAGTCCAGTGTCTGCTAGTAATCACTGGTAGTGTTCCACATTGATTATATGTCCTATATCGACTGGTGCTCATTCTTTCAGGTATTACCTAATGTATATATGCTTGTGATGCTAAGTGTGTAATGCGTTATGCTAATGTTTTTTAGATCTCAGGTGTTTATGCCTACAGTGATTGCATACTGTGTTCTCGACCTAACGTGATTTTGATTGCGTAGTGTGTTCCTAACTTTTACCAGTAGTTACTGGTTGTGTTCTACATCTATAATGTATGCTACAGTTAGTGTATGTTCTACATTTGCTAATTCCACTTTGTGATTGTTCTGACACTGGCGCCAATTGGCGCTGTCTTGTGTAAATAGTCCCCTGTAGATACTTCCCAGTGCCAGTTGGCAGTGTATATTATGTGATTATTTATGATCTATTGTGTTATTATAATACAAAGGCTATTTTTATATATAACCTTGTGTGGAGTTCCTTTTGTGGTGTGCCTGGAGTGCTGTTGCTGTGTGCGTGCGCAAACGCTTTACACATTGCCTCCGGGATAAGTCTGACTGCTCGTGCCAAGCTACCAAGGGGGTGAGCAGGGGTTATCTTTTGCGTGTAACTTCCTTGGCCTGACTAAAGTGGTGGTTTCTGCCTGGCTTTGGCGCAAGCCTTAGCCAACCAGAAATCACATTTCTAACACTCTCTCTCTCCTTTGATGGACGCATGCCGCACAATCTTATCTTTCTTTTTATCTTGCAGGCTGTGATTCACAAATTGTTAAGGGATGACACGCTATGCCTTTCTCTACTTTTATTTTGTTGTTTTGTTTAAATAAAATGTTTTATTCGTAAATCCATAGATGACTGTGATTCTTATTAGTCCATCCTCACATGCATGTTCTTAATTCTAATTCTGCGACATCAGCCAATTTGTTATGTTCCAGATTTCCTAAGGTTGCTCTCACATTTGTTTGTGGGGGGTGGCGGTGAGGGGGGATGGCGGACATGGGGCTGGCGGCGGGGGGGTTGGAGCAGTGTTGGGTGTCCGAGCTGCATGATCGTTGGCTCCATTGCATCTGTTGTCATTCACGTGTGGCTCTGGGCTGGGCTCCCTTTCATGTTGCAGGTTGTAGTCCGACTTTCCAGCTCAGAGCAGGTGTAAACTTCCTACTACTAACACACCTTATCGCCTGTTTTGTTCTCTCTTCGACGATCTTGCTGGTGGTTGAGAAACTTGCGAAGTGATGTGTTCGCTGCTTTTTGCACGGGTATGCCTACTCTACATCTCATTCGCAATATTTGCCAGTGTCATCCGTGACAATGCTTTTTGAGGCTGCTATCGCTGGTAAACTGGTTATATGGGCTGTTTGCTCCAGCTTTTGAATGGTGCGTCAAATTTATCACCATTTTGGTTGCGATAAAGTGTCCTTCAGCATATACCCCTCGGTGTCTGAAAGACTTAAGAAGTACTCGAGTGCCACGCTCTGAGCCACGCAAAAAACAAATGAGAAAAGGCAAGCGTCGGCCCACCTCCCATGGCCAATTCCGGCCCGAGGACCCCATCCCCTGGGGCCCGGCCTTTGGGGGCTATGCTTCAGAGAGCTGTGGTCTGACTCCCAGAGGGAGAGCAACGGGCCGACGGGCCTGCTAGCAGACACATAGCTACGAGCTAATGGGCTGGGTCGCAGACGAAGGGCTGAGAGCCAACCGTTGGTTGGCAGACAGAGACTTGCGAGCCGGCGGGCTGGCTCGTAGAGGGAGAGCTGCGGCCCGTCAGCTCGCAGAGAGAGAGCTGTGGGCCGACTCACAGAGGAACAGCTGCGGGCCGTCGTCTTGCAAAGAGATAGCTGCGGGCCGGCTCGCAGAGGAACAGCTGCAGGCTGACTTGTATAGGGAAAGATGTGGGCCGTCGGCTTGCAAAGTGATAGCTGCGGGACAGTGATGTGGGGAAAGGGAGCGTAAAGGGGGTACCTCGCAGAGAGAGAGCTGCGGTATATTTCCAGTCTTGGCTTCAGAGATACAACTGCGGCCCGAGAATTCGCACACGAAGAGCTGCGAGCCGACTGGTGGTTTTCAGGGGGAGAGTTGTGGGCCCAAGTAGGTTGTTGGGGGCTATGCTTCAGAGAGCTGTGGTCTAACTTGCACAGAGCAACGGGCCGTCGGGCCTGCTAGCAGACACACAGCTATGAGCTGCGGCCTGACAGACTAGCTTCTAAAGGCATAGCTGCTAGCTGGTGATGTGGGGACAGGGAGCGTGAAAGGGGTATCTTGCACAGCCAGAGGTTTGTTTTCAGAGTTGCCTCGCAGAGGTAGAACTACAGACTCAATGTCTTGTAGATGGAGAGATGCGAGCTGATGTGGACTGAATCACAAAATGGCTGCCAACAGTTCCTAGTTTCAACAGTTCGCACCCAGGCTCGCAGAGGGAAAGCTGCGACCTGTGGGCTCGACTCGCAGAGGGAGAGCTACGGGCCGTCCGCTCGCAAAGGCACAGCAGCACACTGGATCGCAGCGGTAGAGAGCTGTGAGCCGACGCAGCAGCGTACTGGCTCGCAGAGGTGGAGAGCTGCGAGCCGACGGACTGGCTTCTAAAGACATAGCTGCGAGCTGGTGATGTGGGGAGAGGGAGCGTGAAAGAGCTATCTCGCACAGACAGAGCTCCCGTATTTTAATTTGCCCCCGGGAGATTTGTTTTATTTTCACTTGATGCGAGGCACAAGATGGCTGCTAACACTTCCTGGTTTGAAGTGGTAGCAGCCATCAGAGTCAAGCTCATGCTCTGCAGTTAGGCTCCGCCCAGATATATATACAATTTTTTTGTTTAATATCTCAAAAACTACTGAACAGATTTACACCATTTCAACAAAAGCATGCTTTCTGGACCAAGACCTTTCTCCCTGCCAAATTTGGCCTAATTCCGTCCAGCAGTTTGACCTGTAACCTTGTCTAAAGTTTCCTATGGAAAGTGCGTGGAGAAAACACGTTTTGGGACCCCCCTTGTTCTCAGCCCCCACTTGAGATGTCATCAGTGATGTCATGAGTGATGTCACTGACCATGTCATGAGTGATGTAATATGTGACGTCATCAGCAGTGCATTGCGGGCGCGCAAGTTATAGTTAGCTGAACTAACTATAACGGGGGAATTTCAATGGTTTTGGACGTGTGAAATGTCCAGCTAACTATAACGCCCCTGAAACCTATGGTTTTTCAGTGAATTTCTAAGGTTTTTTAAATGCTAATTCCTAACTATAACGTGCCTGAAACCTATAGTTTTTTCAGTGAATTTCAAAGGTTTTTTAAATGCTAATTTCTAACTATGCCTACAGAGCTAGGACATGTGAAGAAAGAAGAAAAAATGCACAGAAAGAAAAAAAAGAAATGCAGAAAGAAGCAACAGAAGTCCTCAAAGACGAAGAAAAGTGCAGGAAGAAGAATAACGTGCAGAAAGAACAAACAGAAGAGCAGAAAGAAGCCTTGTTGCAAAATCATCCTGTACCCTCAACTTTTTCAGACGGATACTGGTGGTAACTGAGTCTGACTAACCAGTCCTAGAGCCAGTGCTATGTTAAAAGACACTCAGAATACAGTGAAAACACCTACATACACTAGGGAACACTATGCGTTGGGGTCCCCCTGTGATTAGCATGACCTCCTCTGTAAGCCCCTAGTATATAATAGGGCAGGGGATTAAAACTACCTCTTAAAACGCGCCACAGGGCGTGTTTGCACACGTCACCTCAGGCCCCGTCCCCTCCCTTCCCCAATGTGTAAACACGCCCTGTGGCCATTTTAAGTTGGGAGATTAAGTCCACTTGAATCCTGAGGGTCCCTAGGGTCCAACTAGACCACTAGGTACCTCCAGTAAGCGCCACAGAGCTGCGTTGCAGAGAGTTGTAAAAAGGGGCACGGCCTAGACCACCTCTATGCAACGCAGCGCAGTGGCGCTTACTGGAAGCACCTGGTGGGCTAGTTGGCCCCCAGGGTCCCTCAGGATTGAAGGGGAATTATTTCCCCAACTTAAAATGCGCCATAGGGCGTGTTTGCACACGTCACCTCAGGCCCCGTACCCTCCCTTCCCCACTGTGTAAACACGCCCTGTGGCCGTTTTAAGTTGGGAGATTAAGTCCCCTTGAATCCTGAGGGTCCCTAGAGGCAAAATAGCCCACTAGGTACGTCCAGTAAGCGCCATTGCAGAGAGGTGTAAAAAGAGGCACGGCCTGCACCACCACTCTGCAACGCAGAGCAGTGGCGCTTACTGGAAGCACCTGGTGGGCTAGTTGTCCCCCAGGGTCCCTCAGGATTGAAAGGGAATTATTTCCCCAACTTAAAACGCGCCACAGGGCGTGTTTGCACACGTCACCTCAGGCCCCGTTCTCTCCCTTCACCACTGTGTAAACGCGCCATGACGCCGTTCTAAGTTGAGAGATTCAGTCCCCTTGAATCCTAAGGGTCCCTAGGGTCAAACTAGCCCACTAGGTACCTCCAGTAAGCGCCACAGAGCTGCGTTGCGTTCGAAGGTTTGCATAGAGGTGTAATAAGGGGCGTGGCCTCAGAACACCTGTCTGCAACGCAGCTCCCTGGCGCATACAGGAGATACCTGTTGGGCTAGTTGGCCCTCAGGGACCCTCAGTATTGAAGGGGAATTAATTCCCCAACTTACAATTGGCAGAGTGCTGCAAGGAGGGGGCATGGCCTCAGGCGCAATGCCGGTCTTTTATTTATTTTATTTTTTTAAGAAGGAGGGTTATGTCGCCCCCCTTCTGTTTCTAATTTATTGGCCCTGGGGACCCCATCCCCCAGGGCCTGCAGCCTAATTCTTTTTGTTGAAAAAAATAAATATGGAAGGGGGCCGCGTGGCCCCCCTCCCAAGGCCTTAATCGGCCCCGGGGACCCCAAACCCCGGGTCATGGCCTTTTTTTTTTATTCTTTAGGAGGGGGGCTGCGTTGCCCCCCTCCTCAGGCCACTTATGGCCCCAGGGGCCCTATCCCCCGGGGCCGGCCTTTGTTTTTTAATATTTAAAAAATATATATATTTATAGAAACACCTAGGACATGCTGGACAAACCGTATGTACCTATCACCATGACAATTTGCGTGACATTCATTAAAAGGCGACTATGCATACAATGAATCCACGTGGACTGTATTTACACAGCTAGTGAAGCTCTGACGTGTCTGACGCCCTACTGTGCCTAATCCCGGTGCCCCCGCCGGTGGGTACTCTCCAAGTAGACATCCTTGTTGTTTATTTATACAAACATGGGTAGCTATTGACGGGCACATTTAATACACACGCACACCCAGCCATTCATAGAGGATTCGACAAAAATTCAACCAAACTATGCAAGAAACCCCCCTCACGGTTTATAAAACACACATCCACCGCCGGATGTGTAATACTTTTTATTTTACTCTCTGGAAAGGAGACGAACCTCACTTGAGAGTCACAGCGTGCTCCTGGCTGAGCCCAATGTTGTGTTACACCCACCAGTGCCCGCCGAGTGCCACACACCTCTGTGTTGTATTCCACCAGCTAGTGCGTATGCTATGACACTTTCTAGCCCATGTGCACTGTAACACCACCCCGTGAATATGTCATGCCACACTTGCCTTCGCACGGGTTCTATTGCCCCATCTAACGTGCCTTCCTCGATGCCTATGTTATAACGCACAGCGCTATGCCATACATTACAATATGGGATCCATATCTTTGTCACAGTGCATATGCAACGTTACACTCCCCAGCACATATTTTATATTACAACTTTAGAGACTAGTTAGGTTACACAACACTGCCCTGTGCATATTACACTCCAAGGTGCATATTGCATAGCACGCGCTAGTACCTGTGCTATCTCGCGCTCTCCAATGAATCTGTCATTGTGCACAATGTATTGCATATTATATTTCACGCCCCGGTTCATCTTATATCACACTTTTTGGTGCATAGTTTATACCATATACTATATCCAGTTTTCATTTTCAATTGTGCTCTCAGGACTATGTTCTATATAACGCTGCGTCCACCTACCCTTTTCACGGGCATTACATTTTGCGATGGGGGTGGAGGGTCAGGGGGTGTTTCTCCAAGTGAACCCGGAGTCACAGTCACAAACGTCCTCTTCTTCCTGAATAAAAGTGAGATTATGCTGCATACTTGTGCATATTTTAAGTAGTTCGCACAGACACACATTTTAAAAACAAATAACGTTCCTAATACCCACCTTCTCTGAACAGTTAGCTTGCTACCCCATCCACCTCCTCCCTATCCTCTGTTGTCTGAATCCATGGACTAGCCTCCTCCCTCCGGCCATGCATGGTCAGATGTGCTGCCACTGCCCTCCATTTAGCATGATGTACCAGTCCACTCCTCCTGCCCTCCATTGCTCAATTCTATGGCCCATCATTGACCTCCTGCTAAGCCTCTGTGCTTAGCTTGCTGTCCCTATTCTCCTACCCCCTTCCCTCCGATGTCTTTGTGCATGCCCCTGCTCCATCCTTTTTGCCCACCATGTTCCATGGACCTGCCACTCCTATCTACTCTGAGTGTTCTGTTGAGCTGCCACTCCCCTCCTAACTGCCTAGCATTGACAGATGACTGTAACCTGTCCCTGCCACCTCCACCCTGCCTGTCCACATCACATGCCCCTATCCCCTTCCTCCTGTCCTCCATGGTCCATTTTACTGCCACACCCTTCTGCCTTCCCTGGTCTGTTGTGCTGCAACTGCTCCTCCTTCCTGCCCCGCGTGGTCTATTGTGAGGCCCCTTCCCCTGAACTCTCTTGTCTGTACCCAGGTCCTGACCCTCCCTTCTATCCTCCATGGTCCTTTGTGCATGCCCCTGCACCCTCCTTCTTGCCCATCATAGCCATTGTGCTGCCACTAACCCTCCCGCTTGCCTTGCATGGTCTTCTGTGCTGCCATGGCCCCTCCCACCTTCCCTGTGTGGTCAGCTAGCTGCCCCTGACCCCCTTCCACCTTCCCTCAATGGTCTGTGTGTATGCCATCATAGTCTCACTGTTGCTCTCCATGGTGTGTCTTGTTTCTAGTGCCCATCCTGCCTGACCTCCATGGTCATCTTGCTGCTCCTGCCCTGCCCCCTTGCCTCCAGCCCTCTGTTTCCATGTGCAGACCCCTATTCCCTCCCTCCTGGCTTGTCTGTTCCATTGTAATGCCCCTGATCCGTCCCTCCTGCCCTTTATGGTCTGTTATGCTGCAGCTTTCTCTCCTGTCTGTCCATTATGGTCAGCTAGCTACCATTGCCTCTTTCCCCTCTGTTCTATGTTGTCCATGTGCATGGTCCTGTCCCCTCCCTATTGCTTTCTATGGATTGTTGTGCTGCACTCCCGTCCCGCATGCCCTGTGTGGTGTATTGTGCTGCTGCAAACCCTGATGCCTGCCCTGTAGGGTCAGTTTGGTGCACCTCTCCATGTCCCTCCTGTCCTCTGTTATCCAAGTCCATGGTCCTACCCCAATTCCTCCTGCCTACCATGATCCAATGTACCATACATGCGAACATTTTGAACTTGGTAAGATGGAGATTTTGAAATAAAACTGGGGTATTGATTTTCCCCTTTGAGTTACATTGAAAAAGAGAAGATTGTAGACAGGAAACAGATCAAGTAAAGCTCATTTGAGCTTAAAAACATTGGACGTTTCCAGGCTGAAACGGGTCTGTTGGCATGTATGGTTGTATGACCACTGCCTCTTCCTTCTGCCCACAATGGTCTTTTATATTGCCACAGCCTCTCTTGCCAGTCCTGTATTGTTGGTTTGTTGCCCCTGCCCCCCTTTCCACTGCCCTCCATAGTCTGTTGTGCTGCCACTGCCCTTCCTGCCTGCCTAGTGTGGTCAAATTGTTGCCTCTGCACTCTCTTACCTGCCTTCAATTTTCAGAGTCCGTACCCCTGGCCTCTGCCTCTCAACAGTATCCCAATGAACAACTAGATTGCTAACATTCTATATTTATTACAAAAGTGTGCAATGCCTGACGTCATCTTGATGTAATCAAAACTGTAATGCCTAGAGCATTTCCTTTAGAAATTAAATATATAAGAGGGCCTTATTTGCATCAAAATTATGGTTAGTGCTCTAAAAAACTAAAATGAGGACATATTTTCTGAGTTTTCAAATAGCGATAAAGAACTTTTAAATTATTTGTAATCTTAGTTTTTTTATCCAGTTGACCACTTGATTAAATGTAGCATCCAAGGGGAGAGGGTGTGGTGTTACTTCCAGAGCTGCAGACTTTGCAACTGGGGAACCAGGTTGGAGTTTCTGCTTCAGCTCAACATTCTGTGATTCTGGTCAAATCACTTAATCTCCCCATGTCTACAACCAAAATGAATTTGATCTTGTGTGATGTAACCAATGTTCATGTAAAGCACTCCAATACCTGACAAGTCTGCACTATATAAAACTGCAAATACACAAAAATAAGTGTTTTGCACACTTCTGTCATTGGGCTACATTTGGGCTACATCTGGGTGATATTTGGGCTACATTTGGGCTCTTTTGTCTCTGGTGGCCATTTTAGGAGATTTATTTGTTATGAAGTTTCCTAATTTCCTCATTTACTGCAGTCTCCTCAGTAGGAAATGCTTTCAGTTTTTTACTTTGATTCCATCAAGAAGGTATTCAGATATGTCACACATTTGCCATAAATTCTGAATGTTAGCACTCTAGTTGCTCATTAGATCACTGTAGTAAACCTACTGCTCACCACGGAAGTCTGCTGCTAGTATTAGAAGTGCATGTTTCAGTCTGCATATCAGAATTTTTTAATGAAATAGAAGAGGATTTGAGAAGTCACTCAAAATGTGCCCTAATTTTTCTTTCTTCAGCACTAATCATAATTTCTATGGCAAAATGAACCCCCTCATTGTGTTCCTTTTTAAATTAAATGTTTTAAGTGTTACCACTTTATTCCAATCAAAATTGCTTCAGGTGTGCCATACTTTTGTCATAAGTAAGACAGTAAGCGCTCTAGTTGTTCTTAAGAACACTCTGGGACATTCTGTCATTGGGCTATACTTGGGCTATATCTGGGTGATATTTGGGCTACATTTGGGCTCTTTTGTCTCTGGTGGCCATCTTGGGAGATTTATTTGTTATGAAGTTTCCTAATTTCCTCATTTACTGCAGTCTCCTCAGCAGGAAATACTTTCAGTTTTTTACTTTGATTCCATCAAGAAGGCATTCAGATGTGTCACACATTTTCCATAAATTCTGAATGTTAGCACTCTAGTTGCTCATTAGATCACTGTAGTAAAGCTACTGCTCACCAGGCAAGTCTGCTGCTGGTATTCAAAGTGCATGTTTCAATCTGCATGTCAGAATGTTTTTATGAAATAAAAGAGGATTTCAGAAGTCAAAATGTGCCCTAGTTTTTCTTTCTGCAGCACTAATCATAATTTATATGGCAAAATGAACCCCCTCATTGTGTTCCTTTGTAAATTAAATGTTTTAAGTGTTACCACTTTATTCCAATCAAGATGGCTTCAGGTGTGCCATACTTTTGTCATAAGTAAGACTGTTAGCGCTCTAGTTGTTCTTTAGAGCACTCTGGGAAGCTGCAGTAGAACACAAAGGAATCAACTGACAGTCTCTGCCCTTGTTGGATGTACATGTTTTACTGAGAATGTCAGACTTCATTCTTACATGACTGAGAAAGATAAAGTGAATTTACAGAAAATATGCTCTCAGTTTAGCTTATAGATCACCTTCCAAACTTCTGTGGGAAAAGTATGAGAAAATAGTTTTCTCTCAAACATGGTTCGTGATATCACAGCAGAAGGCTTTTTCACATGGTAAAATCACCTTAGAACACACCACAATTCCTAAAATGAGTATGGTACCATCAACAAATGATTTATAATGTAACTAAAGTCTTAAAACCTTCTATTAACTGCAATGCTTTTTAATGAGGTGCTATCATGTATATTGGTCCCAAGATGGCTGCCAACACTTCTTGGATGAAGTACTGACAGCCAATCAGATCTCTCAATGAGATGTGTGGTTAGGCTCCGCCCAGATATGTATGTGATTTTACTTTTGATTTTCTCAGGAACTACTGAACAGATTGACACCATATATGCAAAAGTCACATGCCTGACCTGAGGACTACCTCTTTGAAAAATTTCAAGTTATTCTGTTCAGCCGTTCGGGCTGTACCTTGGACTAAAGGTCCCTATGGAAAATTGCATGGGGGAAACGCGTTTTGGGACCCCCCTTTTTTCTCAGCCCCCACTTGACGAATCCCCCCGAGACTTTCAGGGTAGGAGCGGAGCGGAGCGCCCCACCTATTTTGAAAATTTCGCGAGGATTCGTCAACCGGTGCCAAAGTTATTCCAAATAGAATGTTGCGGATTTCCTAGCTGAGTAAATGTAAGTATGATTCATTGTTTACATAAATGAGTAGGATCACTGCATAAGTGAATAGGATGTCTGCTGGTGTGTAATGTCGATATAGGCGTATAAGTATATTTGATAGTGTTCTATTGATCATTGACAGCAAGTATGAGTAATCTATAGGTAAGTGATTAGATGTGTGAGTAGATCTAGGAATCACTCAGTGGGTTTTTAGAAACTTGTATTGGTGTGTCAATGGATTCAAATATGGTACTCTGCATTTTACAGTGAGTGATGAAAGGTTATACTAGTGTATGATGAGGTGTATCTGATTGTCACAAGGATGATGTCATCAGTGATGCCATCAGTGATGTCATCAGTGATGTCATTTGAGATGTCATCAGTGATGTCACTGACCATGTCATGAATGTTGTAATATGTGACATCATCAGCAGTGGATTGCGGGCGCGCGAGTTATAGCGAGTACAACTAACTATAACAGAGGATATCAATGGTTTTGTAGAGTGAAATGTCCAGCTAACTATAACAGCCCTGAAACCTATGGTTTTTTCAGTGAATTTCTAAGGTTTTTCAAATGATAATTTTTAAATGTAATAATAGTTATATGTATTTTTTTATACTGATTTTCTACAGTTTATTTTTACATATTGTATTTTTTAAATTACATTATATATTTTTAATACAAATGGAAATAAAAATGTTTTTTTAAATATTGAAACCGAAATATTGTTTTTTTTGTTGAATGTATAAGTGCATATAAGTGTGTTGGTTAGTTAGAATACTGCATGCATAGTGGATAGGGGTTTGTGGCAGTCCATGTGCTAATGCCTGTCTTGCTGCATGAGTACTTGGATACTGACTGAATGATTAGAGTACTGCAAGGAGAGTGCCTGAGTGAATTTATAAGTGTTAGAATTACTTTTCAGGATCAGTACTGGGCTCAAACCCTGAGCACTGAGGTCTCTCCATGTTCACGGGAGTACTAGGGGGTGGGAGCACACCGCTTCCCCTCCCAGCAAGGTTCGCCCCTTTCATTGTGGTAAATGCAGTTTCAGTTACTTGCTTGCTTCAAGAGTGTTCGAGTGTTTCGCCACAGTTGGCGCAGATAGTGCTGATCTATAGACACATGTTTCTGGTTCTTTAATCGTCATCAGTAGAGATTACAGTCTTTGAAATTTGGGGTTTGCTGAGTAGGCTGCCAACATCTTTGTCAGGTCAGGTACCTCTCACAGGCAAGCGGGTGCATCATCCATGAGCTCGTCAGTTCAATGACTCACGGGAGTACTATTAAACAGGAACAGGGGTGGGAGCACACCGCTTCACCTCCCAGCAAGGTTCGCCCCTGGCATTGTGGTAAATGCAGTTTCAGTTACTTGCTTGCTTCAAGAGTGTTCGAGTGTTTTGCCACAGTTGGCGCAGATAGTGCTGATCTCTAGACATGTGTGTCTGGTTCTTTAACCGTCATCAGTAGAGATTACAGTCTTTCAAATTTGGGGTTTGCTGAGTAGGCTGCCAACATCTTTCTCAGGTCAGGTACCTCTCACAGGCATGCGGGTGCTTCATCCAAGAGCTTGTCAGCTCAATTACTCACGGGAGTACTATTAAACTATTAAACAAGAACAGGGGTGGGAGGCAATGATATCCTATGGAAGGAAATGCAAGTTACTGGTAAGTGCGGTTAGAATTACTTTTCAGGATCAGTACTGGGCTCAAAGATGCAGCTCTGAGGTCTGTCCTGATGACATGTGAGTAAATCGGAATTCGTAGTTCGGCTGATTTTATAGGAATATTTGTAAGTTCCAAAACTCCACACTTAGAAGAATTTCCAAGTGAACCCAGTCAATTTTAGCCTATGGAAGGAAATTCAAGTTACTAGTAAGTACGGTTAGAATGACTTTTCAGGATCAGTACTGGGCTTAAACATGCAGCACTGAGGTCTCTCCTGATAACAGGTGAGTACATTGGAATTCGTAGTTCGGCTGATTTTACAGGAATACTGGTAAGTTCCAAAACTCCACACTTAGAAGAATTTCCAAGTGAAACCAGTCAATGTTAGCCTATTAAAGGAAATTCAAGTTACTGGTAAGTACGGTTAGAACTTCTTTTCAGGATCAGTACTGGGCTCAAAGATGCAGTACTGAGGTCTCTCCTGATAACAGGTGAGTAAATTGGAATTCGTAGTTTGGCTGATTGTAGAGGAATATTTGTAAGTTTCAAAAATCGACACTTAGAAACTTTTTCAGCAAAAAGCAAGCAATGATATCCTTTGGAAGGAAATTCAAGTTACTGGTAAGTACGGTTAGAATTACTTTTCAGGATCAGTACTGTGCTCAAAGATACAGCACTGAGGTCTCTCCTGATAACAGGTGAGTAAATCGGAATTCGTAGTTCGGCTGATTTTAGATGAATATTTTAAAGTTCCAAAACTCCACACTTAGAAGAATTTCCATGTGAAACCAGTCAATGTTAACCTATGGAAGGAAATTCAAGTTACTGGTAAGTACGGTTAGAATTACTTTTCAGGATCAGTACTGGGCTCAAAGATGCAGCACTGAGGTCTCTTCTGAGAACAGGTGACTAAATCGGAATTTGTAGTTCGGCTGATTTTACTTCGGTCCAGTATATATAGAGCCACTTTCCTACACGATCCCCTCCCTTCACCACTGTGCAAACATGCCCTAGGTACCTCCAGTAAGCGCCACAGATCTGCGTTGCAGACAGGTGTAAAAAGGGGCGTGGCCTCTGAACACCTCTCTGCAACGCAGCTCCCTGGCGCATACTGGAGGTACCTGGTAGGCTAGTTGACCCCCAGGGACCCTCAAGATTGAAGAGGAATTAATTCCTCAACTTAAAATGCACCACAGGGCGCGTTTGCACAATGGTGAAGGGAGAGGGCGGGCCTGAGGTGACATGTCTGCAAACACGCCCTGTGGCGCGTTTTAAGTTGGAGAATTAATTCCTCTTCAATCCTGAGGTCCCCTGGGGGCCAACTAGCCCACCCGTTACCTCCAGAATGCGCCAGGGAGCTGCATTGCAGAGAGGTGTTCAGAGGCCACGCCCCTTTTTACAACACTCTGCAACGCAGCTCCCCCAACGTTTTAAGTTGGGGGATTAAGTCCCTTTGAATCCTGAGGGTCCCTGGGGTCCAACTAGCCCACCAGGTACCTCCAATAAGCACCACAAGGCTGCGTTGCAGAGAGGTGTAAAAAGGGGCATGGCCTGGAGCACCTCTCTGCAATGCAGCCCTGTGGCGCTTACTGGAGGTATCTTTTGGGCTAGTTGGCCCCCAGGGACCCCCAGTATTGAAGGGGAATTAATTCCCCAATTTAAAACGCGCCACAGGGCGCATTTGCAGTGTGTTTGTGAGGGGGCGGGGCCTAGGGACGAATGCCTCTTTTCTGTTTTTGAAAGGGGGACTGTGTGGCCCCCCTTCCTTTTACTTTTTTTGGGGCCCTGGGGACCCCATCCCCCAGGGCCTCACCCCCAAATTAAAATAAAACAATTATTTACGAGAAGGGGGCCGCATGGAAAAGCAATCTGCTTTGCTTCATTGAAGCGAGAGCAGGTTTCCCTGTTTGCAATGGCAAGGTGGGAGCCGCGAGGCTCCCGCCCTGCCATTGCAAACAGCAGTATCCCGGGGGTGGGCACCCCGGGACACTGCAGGAGCCGGCCCTGGGGGGGTGGCGGTCCCCAGGTCCATCAAGGGCTCCAGGAGGGGGGCCGTGTGGTCTCCCTCCCACCTTTTCCAAAGCCCCGGAGGGTGGTGGTCCCCGGGGCTGTGGGGGTCCATAACGGGCCCCCAAATTGAAGAACGTAGTGCCCCAGGGAGGTGGCGGTCCCCGGGGTGTGTGGGGGGGCTCAAGCCCCCCCACACAGGTTGATGTAATTTAAAAGCCCCGGGGGGTGGTGGTCCGTGAGCCCCCCACATTTAATGTCATAAAGCCCCGGGGTGGCAGTACCCAGGGCTTGGGGGGGCCTTTGAGCCCCCCACCCATGTTTTGCAAAGCCCCAGGGGGTGCCGGTCCCTGGGGCTGGGGGGGCTGAGAGCCCCCCCACATATTTCAGAAAAGCCCCGGGGGTGGCAGTCCCCAGGGCTGGGGGACACGTCTGGTCCCCCCATTACTATAATATATTGCCCCTGGGACTTGGCCCCCCGGGGGCTAATTGTAAATAAAGAGCGGGAAACCGCACTTTGTTTTTTTTCTTCAGCAGCAGGATGCGGGGATCCTATGAGCATCCCGCGATTGTTTCAACAAAAAAAAATTGGGGGGGCCTTGGGGGTCAGGGTGCGTCTACCCTGCCCCCTTTGCGTGTTTTGCGCATTTGTTTTCTGCTTTCTTGTGCCGCTGCCCTAGATATATATGTACTTTTAAATTTCATTTTCTCAGGAAGTATTGAATGGATTTACACCATTTAAGCAAAAGGCACGAGTCTGAACTAAGGACTACCTCTTTGCCAAATTTGGTGTAATTCCTTTCAGCAGTTCGGGCTGTAGCTGCGGCTAAAGGTCCTATGG
Source organism: Triturus cristatus (assembly GCF_964204655.1). Taxonomy (NCBI): domain Eukaryota; kingdom Metazoa; phylum Chordata; class Amphibia; order Caudata; family Salamandridae; genus Triturus; species Triturus cristatus. The sequence goes on along the minus strand of NC_140582.1, from coordinate 1,195,366,368 downwards.
GAAATTGCATGGGGAAAACACGTTTTGGGACCCCCCTTTTTTCTCGGCCACCACTACACGAATCATCCCGAGACTTTCAGGAGAGGAGCGGACCGGAGCTGGCCAAAGGTTTTGCAAATTTCATGAAGATTCGTCAATCGGCGCCAAAGTTATTCCAAATAGAATGTTGCGGATTTCCTATGGAAAAAAGGTCCTAACTATAACTATCTACTGGCGACCGCCAGTAGATTATATATGTTATGTTATGTTATCTGTATTTCTTACGTGCGCAGCTACTCCGAGGAGTGTCCCGGTGTGGCCCAAGGGAGACAAACTATAACCAGACTTTAAGAAAAGAGATGTGTCTTTAGCAATTTCTTTAAAACACCAAGGTCATCAACAGTGCGAAGCGACAGGGGGAGCGCATTCCAAGCGCGTCCTGCAAGCACAACCAAAGAGGCGCCCCCTAGCCGATGATGATGGAATTCAGGAATCTTCATCAGCCTGAGGGATGAGGAACGTAAGGATCTCCCCGGCACGTAAAACGAGAAGCGTTTCTGCAAGTAGCCGGGGCCTTGCCCATGTAAAGCGCGATGGGCTATAGTGAGAGCTTTAAATGTCACACGTGCCTTGACCGGTAACCAATGAAGGGAGCGGCGGTTATCATGGACGCTCTGCCTGGGAGCCAGGCCACCCAAAATGCGGGCTGCCGCATTCTGGGTCACCTGAAGCTTGTTAAGAGCGTAAGCTGGGATCCCAGCATAAAGAGCATTAGCATAGTCAAGTCGAGACAGGATCAATGCCCGAACCACCGATTCCCTAGCCGCTTGAGGAAGAAGTGGAAGGAATCTTCTCAGAATTCTGAGGAGGCCGAAACAACACCCTGTAAGACGCTTAACCTGACTAGCAAAGGAGAGATTGCAATCAAAATCAAAATAGACCCCCAGATTCTTCACGGTCTGACTCGTAGAGGCCGGCAGAGGGAATTCTGGAGACCGGATAGCCTCTCTGAACCCGAGGGGGAAGTCGCCAAACATAAGAACCTCGGATTTATCCTCGTTACACTTTAATTGGGCAACTGCCAGCCACTTAAAAACCGAGGAAAGACACCTCTGCACAAGGTCAACCGAGGCCCCCTGCTTCTCCCAAGTAAACAGAAGTTGAGTGTCATCTGCGTAAGCAATGACCTTAGCCCCCAACCCCTCCGCTAGAGCCACCAGGGGAGTGAGGTAGATATTAAACAAAAGGGGGCTGAGGGAGGACCCCTGAGGAACCCCCGTGCTCACTTGAATGGGTGACGAGGCCAAAGGAGGTATCCAGACTTGCTGTAGCCGGCCATCCAAGAAGGACTTAATCCAACCCCAGGCGAGGTTGGACACCCCGATCTCCGACAGTCTACGCAACAGCAGTGAGTGGGGGACCGTGTCAAAGGCCACAGACAGATCGAGCAGCACAAGGGCTGCCTTTCCACCGGCGTCGAGACACTCCCGAATTGCCTCCGAAAATTCCACAAGAGCACCTTCCATGCTAAAGGAGGGGCGGAAGCCAGATTGAACTGGGTGAAGAAGTCCTGCCCCCTCAACAAACTCCGAGAACTGTCTGTTAACTATTTTCTCACATACCTTCAACAGGCTAGGGAGAAGAGAGATAGGCCTGTAGTTCCCCGGAGTCGATGGGTCAAGAGTAGGTTTCTTCAGCAGAGGGAGGACTTTGGCCTGCTTCCAACAACAAGGGACCCTGGCCTCCTGCAAGGACAGGTTAATGATGTAGTTGACTTCCTCATTCACCGTCTCTGCCACAGAGGCCAGAAGTCTAGCCACGCACAGATCGTCCGGAGAACCGGACTTCAGGCCCTGCCAAATTCTTAGAGTACAGGACAAGTCCACCAGGGAGAAGTTAGACAGAGAATACTCGGAGGGCAATGCACCAGAGCAGAACAATCATGAGCATGTCAGATTCCCATGGTATATCCATTATGTTGTTAATAAAATGTGTAGTATCTTTGATATACGAAGATAATGTTTGCACAAATTCTGACAAGAAAAAATCAATATACTGAGACATGTGTTCCGTGAGACACCCCGTGGAAGACACAATAGGGCGGCCCGGTGGTCTTAATGGATTTTTATGTACTTTAGGTAAATGGTAAAAAGTGGCCGTGACAGGATGAGGGCAAGTTAAGTACTTGAATTCATTATAGTTAAGCATATGACGATCAAACCATTTTTTTTATATATACATTACCTGCTGGTAGTCGCCATTAGGTAGTCATATTTAGGATGTAGCTTCCGTAGGTGGAAAATCGTTTATTGACTTGCCTACATGTTGGTGCCGTTTGACAAATCTTCACATTTTCCCCAAAAAAGTGTCCCAGCGATTCTTGTTGCGCTTGGAAAGTTTCCAGGTGATGCAACAAGAAGGTGGTAAAAAAAAAGTGCATTTCCCATGCTAATTCCCATAGGAACTTTAGGTACGGAAACAATCCGAACTGCTGAACGAATTTACACCAAATTTGACAGAAAGGTAGCTGTTGGCCCAGAAAGCCCCCTTTTTGTAAATTGGCTTAAATCTGTTCCGTAGTTTTGGCAATATTAAGTAAAATCAAAATTTGTATAAATAGGGACGTGGAGGAAACACGACCCTTCCCGATCTTGTGCTGAGATCTGATTGGCTGCCAACACTTCAAATGAGGATTTGCAGCCATCTTGGGACTAGGCTTGAGCCAAGTCCCCAAAAAAACATAAAAAAGGAAAAGGGGGCAGGGTAGAAAAATATTTCATCGGGAGTTGTGTTGGATCTGCGGATCCCACCAATTTTATTCAGTAAATAATGCAACCCAGTCTTTGTTTGTACCGGAAACTTCCAACTCCTCAGGGCTTCTCAGATCAAATGGCCTCCCCCAGTTCCCGGGGGACCACCACCTACCTGGGGCCACTTTTAATAAGCAAATCAGAAGGCCTCTTTGCCCCCGGTGCCACGGGGACCACAATCCCCCCGGGCCTAATGCATTTTAATGTGACAGCCTCTGGAATACCCCTTTGCCCTGGGGAACACCACCTCTCTGGGGCCATGACTAAATTGTAGTGGAGGACCTCAGGGTCCCTCCCAGGCCCCGGGGACCACCACCTCACTGGGGCCATCTTATTTTTAAAAAACTTGGGAAGGGCGTCACCCTGGGGTAAGCCCTGCAAATTAGAAAGGAAAGGGGCAGTGCGGCCACCCTCCTGGAGCCATAGATGGCTCTGAAGACTGCCACCTCTAAAGGTCGGCTGCTGCTGTGTCCTGGGGAGGCCACCACCAGGACATAGCTGTTTGCTGTGGCTTGGCGGGAGTAAGCCACAGCAAAGGCTCCGCTTCCAGGACGATAGAGCATTAGAAATGCTCTTGCCTGCTGGAAGCAGAGCAGAACTGCTTTAAGACAGAAGGAGCTGCATGTTCAGCAGCTCCATCTCTGTCGAAAGAATTGCAGGCTCCCGCAGGAGGAGGGGAGCTGGTAGGGACTTCAGGGACCTTCAGGCTCCCTGCAGTCCCTATAGACAGTGGGTACCCTTGAGGGATAGGGTCCCCTAAAAGTATTTTAAAAAATGTAAAATAGGCTCAGCCCCATGGGATTTGGTCCAGGGAGGAGTGCAGCATGGCTTTCCTCCCCTATTATAAGTGTATGTCGGGCCCTGGGGGATGGAGTCCCAGGAGCTAAATTAGGCCTGGTGAAGGGGCTGCACAGCCAATACAACCACTCACACACCAACCCACTTAAACAAGCACCCACTTAAACAGCCACTCACTCACCCAGACAGCCATTTAAGCACTCAGTCAGTCACTCATATAACCATGACCTACTGACCAGTAAGCATTGCTACTGGTAGGTATATAGTTTAGCAATGCCATGTGTTAATAACTGATAGTTTTTAATACATACATTTTTTAGGATTCACTTGCATATTTAAAACTTGTCGCGGACATTAAGTGTAAAACTGTTCCTAATAGGCCAAAAAACAACCTGATGTAGAGTAGCAGCAGATACACAAATGCCTCCACACAGAGATTGCACAAGGATAAGATATCCTTCAATTCATGAGGAAGAAAGGAAAATTAGGTTCAACTCAAAAGTCTGGTGAACATGTGGTTTTATTCATATCGTCCTGTAAAGCTATGCCTAACATACCACATGGATTTGCCTTGGATTAATGAGAAATAGAGACAGCCCCTATCCTGTTGTACATTGATTACATTGCTGCGACTGTGAAGTGTGTGAAAATAGTAATGTGATCGAATGGCTCCACTGCATATCCACAAGGCAATTACTTGCAATATGTTTCTTAGAAATATCATAATGAAAAAGTGACTTAAAACCAGCAATCTAATTTGTATGTGACTACATTTGGGAAAATAGTTGGATTTTAGCATTTTTTTTAAAGTGGAGCACAAAGGTTCAACATGTTTGAGAAGCACCTAAATGGAATGCTTGAATTGAGTTCAGCTACTAGTAATTCAATCAATCAATCAAATTCTTTATTTCGGCCAATTTGGCCATAAAAAATACAAAAACAATATCATTAAAATGCATCCACATTAGTATAAGAACATAGTAAAATACATAAAACCATCGTAGTATAAAAAGAATTTCCGATTGCGAAAGGCGTTAAGAATCATAGCCAAAAGGATCAGTCTTTAAGATATTTTGACCTTAACTGCCACATGGCCATTAAAAATTTAGCAACTGCAAATACTATGTGGGGTGCCGTGCTCGTTTTCAATATTCTAAGGGAATGGAGATAGCTCCTTAAGCCCAAGTTTCTGCATAGAGGAGCTAACCAGTATTTTCTGGGTCGATTGTATGCAGGACAGAAAAACATAATATGGGATTCTTCCTCATCATAAATGCAACAACCTGGGCAGATTTTATCCGTCCTTTTTGTCCAGTTGTAAGTAAATGTTTTAATGGGAAGAGTCCCTAGCCTCCATTGGATAAACAATTTTCTAGCTAGTATGGGGAAAATTATGTCCATAAACCCTTCGAATTGGTATAAATCCTTAAAATCCAAAAATCTAACAGTCAAAATACCTTTATTGGTGGCAGAAACAAGGGAGGCAAAACTTTTTTCCCTATAAATACCCACAAGGTGTTTGCGTGACACCTTGAAACAGCCTTGTTCCGGGGAATCCCATAGTTCGTGAAGACCTAGTCGGTAAAGTTCTTTCTTTATAAAAACCAGCCACGGGATTTTATCACAGAAATTATAATTCATGACATGGGCAAGCTCTTGCCTGTAGTGTTCGAGCTCAGCGGTGGACCAAAGCCTATGCCAGAATCTCAGTGGCATTAATTCCAGGTCTTCTCTTATGGAGGGTAGACCCAAGTCTAATCTTAGGGGGAGAAGGGGTGTGCCACAAGGGAGGGCCAAAAGGCGCCTTATGAAATTGTTCTCTACTTTTACAATTCCTAAACCCTCTTTGTGTCCCCAAAGTTCTCCACCATAGGATGCGGCGGCTCTTGCTTGCGTCTTATACATCTCAACTGCCGGACTGATAGGTTTGTATGTAGAGGAATTTGCCACTTTCAGAATTCCCCCTGACAGTTGAGAAAGCTTGAGCCGACTTCTAGTCACCTGAGGTTCCCAAGATAAATTCTCATGGAGAGTTACCCCCAGATACTGGAAGGTATTCACCCTCTCCAATCTTTCAGTGCTCAGAGAAGGATTAGGTCTGGTTTTAGATGATGGATTAAATATCATAAACTTGGTCTTTTCTGTATTAATTTCTAGACCATGTTGCTTACAGAAAAGGCCAAATCCATCTAGGATCCGTTGGATCCCCATCGGAGATTTTGACAGCAGGAGGGTGTCATCTGCAAACATGATGGCGGGTACCCTCCTGCTGCCCAAACAGGGGGCATCATTGTCGACAACAGTGTCAAGATGTGCTATGACACTGTTGACATAAAGACAGAACAGGGTTGGTGCAAGGACACAGCCCTGCCTGACCCCTCTGAGGACCGGGAATTTTGATGATAGTGCTCCCAACCTCCCATGCCTGACCTGTGCGTAGTTATTCTCATGGAGCCTGATAATGGCATTTAATATATGGGTCGGAACGCCTAACTCCTTTAAGGTCTGCCATAATTTTTTCCTGGGAACTAGGTCGAATGCTGACCTCAGGTCCACAAACACCATGTACAGCCTTCCCCTCTCGATGGTTACAGTTTTCCAATAAAGGAGAACGAGGCGGAAGATCTGGTCCATGGTGGACGTTTTTTTCCTGAAGCCAGCCTGAAGAGGACTAAGAATTAGTCTTCACTACATTCAGTTCCATTGTTTTTATCTCCTATGTGCCCTGAAAGTAAGGGACACAGTCATATGTAAGTCAGTCTTCTCTCTGCCCAAAAAAGGGAAAGTTCAACCAACCTTCACCCAGAGAAGATTTCATTGTTCACACTTGGGGGCATAATATCAAGCACCGCGTTAAAATTATCGCCGCTTTAGCGGCAGAAAACTGCCGCTAAAACGGCGATAATGGGCTTGATAGTATGCCGCAGAGAATTCCCATAGAAGCCCATGTTGACACCAGAACATGGGCTTCTATGGGAATTCTCAAGGGCATATTATCAAGCCCATTATCGCCACTTTAGCGGGCGTTTTCTGCTGCTAAAGCGGTGATAATTTTAACGCCGTTTCTTGATAATATGCTCCTTAGTCACTTCTTTGGAGCTCAGATTCCTTCAGTTAGGCAAGGCTGCAGTGAAGAGGACTTCACAAGGTCAATACCTTCCCCAGGAGGGTCAGCTGAATCAGGTTTGCTGCATTGGAAAAGCTCATAGCAGGAGAAAGGAGAATCTGTGGACCAGCTGCAACTCAGATTGGTCTGATCAGCACCAAAGGTTTGTCACAGTCCTCCAGAGGACTTTGGAGGCAAACACCTTCTCAGTCCCAGGTTTTCAGAGGTGGTGGAAGTCCAGCTAAGGGCTCCAGGTCCTTAGCAATAGCACTTGAGCGTCTGCACTTACAGCAGAGTCCAACAACAGGGAGTGCAGGACAGATCCAATTGGAACTCATCTGCTGGATAGTTGCAGGAAAGGTCTCTGGTAACTTGTTATGTCCCTCTAGCTTGAACATCTTGTCCTTCAGGGCTCGTCTCAGGTAAAAGCCAGCAGATTCATTCCTCTTCTGATCTTCCTCATATCCACAGTGTTTTCAGGAGGTTACTGGGCATGCATCATTTATGACTGGCACCAGGATGTATGTGAGGGTGATTCCTGGTTTCTCCTTAACCAATGGGATAGAGGTTCTCAGGGGTTATCCTTCCCACTGATCCAGCATGTCTCTGGGCACAAGCATTTCTTACACTGCCATTAATATTCCTTTGAATGTTTCTTCCTGACTAAGAGGTACAGAGAGTTAACATTAATCAAACAAATCTCAATTAATAGTCTAACCAATCGGCTATGAGGACCAGGAATTGAAGGATAAAGTTTAGAATATTTATTACAAGTTAGCAGTCAGATTAAAGTAAATAAATGTCAGCATCACGATGTAAACATACAGGAAAAGAACAGGAGATCCCAGCCTCCTAAGGTCAGGTGCATCAGTATAAGCCAGCCACAAAGTTTAGTCACAGCAACAAAACCAATCAGCAATAGAATCTGATGTTCAAGAAGAGTCTTTGATCTCTCTTCTCATACATGAGTAAAGTCCAATTCCTCGGTTACGGATCTGAGCTAGGAAAGGTCAGTTAAGTTTAATTATCTCTAAAATTTGGCAAATGCAATAAAGGAGGAAAATATGGGATGATGTCAGCATTGCAGAAGCTCGGTCAAAAGTCTTCTGGGAACAAGGATAGGACTGGTAGCCTAAGCCACACTCAGCAAAAAGAGTCCAAAGCCAACTCAATATAGGACTGGTAGCCTAAGCCACACTCACCAAAAAGAGTCCAAAGCCAACTCAAAACCAACTCAATACCCAAGGCAATAATGCCCTCTTTCCACTTGTGAGAAAGCCAGTTACTATCAAACGAACCTCCAGGATGACAACCTTTGTTCCACCATCAGGGGTTCCATTGTCCTTTCCATTCCCACATTGTGAGCTTGCAACATTTATCAATTAGCCCAGGCTGAATCTGGGAACAATATTGTCCTTGGGTGCCTGCAGCTCCTCGCAACATTAATAAAAGGAAAGCTTTAATTGATAATCTGGCTCTCCATGTTCCTTGTCAAGGCCTTGTTCTCTGGCTCTCTCTCTCTATCACTAGTACAGTGTTGCATCTGTTCTTAAACTAACAAACCACGAGAATGTACCTGCAAAGAAAAGAAATGCAGTAGAAATGGAAAAGCAATAATTTATGCAGAAACAAAAATACATGCCTAGTCAAGACAATGCAACATGACATTCAATAGAGCACACCTAATACTTGTTGTCTGTGCACATAGATATATAAGTAAAACATATCAGTACATTAATTCACATTATATTCTTGATGCTTTTGAGATAGTACATTATAACTTGAAATACATAAACCTAATTATGAATTTGAACTTCATTAGAAATGCTAATGCAAAAACATGAGTGTAAACGTTATATAATCTTCTTGTTTCTAAAGCAAGTACATTTCACTAGTGGTATTTTTAAACAATCTCTTAAATGAATATGTTGCATTTAATAAGGTTAAAACACACAGTATATATGATTTTCTAGTTCTACAAAGAATGCACTTCAATATTGAGTTCAAGTATATAGTGCTAAGTGCAAATATATATTGTTTATTTGTGATGTATGAGGGTGGAGCCAAAACTATGCTGCCTGGCACCAGCATATAGGTGGGATGGATTCATGGTTCCCCCGAACCAATGGGGTAAAGCTTCTCAGGGGTTATCCTACCCACTTTTGCAGCATTTCATAAGTGCCCTACTGCAAACAAACCCACAGTGCCATTCTGTGATTAATTCTAAGATGATTAAACCCTTCCCCAGATTCTGTGTGCATACTCGACAGGTGTGACCAGGGAAAGGAGCAATATCCACTCTGTGGTCATGTCAACCTAGTTTTGGGTGCAGCTCCCTCCTCACTAGGATTGGTACCTTGCTGACTGTCAGGACACAGAAAGGGGACTTTTCAGATGCCATCTGACATCTGACTGCAACAGGTCAGGTCCCAATGAAGTAAATTAACTGCACTGCCCAAATTATCATCTTTCAGGAGGAACAGACAACACCTCTCTACACCTATTCATTTGACTCTGCTCTGAGAGTAGTTTTCACACCTCTTTCAGCGCTTGGGCACTCAGAAGACTGCATCTTGAAGCTAATGCAGCTTTGGGCAGATATAAGGTAACTTTCTAAAAGTACCTTTTAATATGTAACCTGTTAAACAACCTAAAGTCCTACTAACATTTAACACTAGAAAAAGACATAAAAGACCTACACTCCTGAGGTAAGAAGCCTCTTCACAATTCCTCACACAGAAAAGGCAGAGGTGTGTACAAGAAAAGTATTGAGTCACCACACTTTAAAGATTGCATTTTCAGAGGAAAGAAGTAATTGATTTCTTAACACAAGGAACACACTTAGGGCCTAATTACAATGTGGGGAGGAGTTTTCTTCGCCCAACATTTTCTCAGTCAAGGGACCGACCCACACCCGGTCAGCGGACCCGACCAACTAATTAGGATGCAAATGAATACTGTTCGGTCACACAGCTATACTTTACAACGGGAGCATACATTCCAGCCGGAATGCATGCTCCCATTGTAAAATGCGAGGTGTAGTTCATCCCTGCTCTCCGTGGCGGTGCCACAAGGTGCGGGGATCAACAGGGGGGTACCATAGGTGTCCCCTCGGCATCCAACTGGAGGCCGTGCACCAAAGTGAGCCCTCAAAGTCAGGTTCCGACAGCCTCTCTGTTTTGGAAATGCTGACACAGAAAGGGTGTGTCAATCCGACATCGTAATCCTTTGGGTGGAAAGAGCTGCTCTTGGGATTACTGCCTGGTTTCTGACAAGCCGACGGGCTCTCCTAGCCCGTCGGAAAGCCTGTTTGGATTCCTTTCTGAGGGCTACATAATAGTTGGTCGGTGGGAAAGGAATTTCACCGGCATATTGCAATGTGGTCAGAACGTCTCCAAACAATGGTCAGAGCCGTTTCTGACCGCTTCATAATTAGGCCCTTAGTACTCACCTACAACAGAGAGAGTGAGGGTGCCCACCAATCTGCACAAGTGGCAGTGGGGTACTTAAGGTGAGACACAGTAATTACACAACAGCTAATAAAGTATGTAGAGAGGTGTAACATAGGCTAAGGTGTTTCACAGTCTACATTTTATAATACAGCTAACAACAAACACAGATTACACATATTCAAAAATACCATCTGGAGCAATAATTCAAGACAAGCTAAAGAATCCTCCCCTTTCTCTCTGTCTTGTCCCATACCCTTTTCCCCTGTCGAGCTCTCAAGCTCACAGCGTTAAACCTTGCTAGTTTGTTAGAGGTATTGGGATCCAGCATCTTGGAGAACCACATGGGAAGAGGTGTGGTGCCGCGCCCAGGGCGACTGACTCCGGAATCTGGGGATCACGGTTCGATCCCCAGCACCAGCGACAGATTTGCCCAGCACCATGTGACTCTGGGCAATAGCTTGCTTAATCTTCCCGACGGCCCCCAGCGCCTAGAGACCCTTACGGGTGATTGTTCGCGCTTTATAAATGTGGATCATAATGTGAATTATATCATCCCTACAGAACCAGTATAACCAATCTGGTGCTTACTTGAATCTGCTGACAAGCACAAATAAACAATCCACAGATCGGCCCATTCATCCATCACCATTGCTCAGCAAAGGTGTCAGTGTTAGAGTCACTGGTGTGCCATGATGAGCTGTGACCTCAACACAGGACCTAATCAGTGCACACCAAGGTCCCACGGTATTTGGTGGACAGACTGGTTCGCTGGCATGCTCCTGTCTCTGAGCTAGGACAGGTTAGCACCTGGAAGCCACGCTGCTACTCGAAAGGGCCAGAGTGGGATATGGGCTAGTGTAAGATAAGACTAGTCTGTTTAGCAAATCAGGAATTGGTAAACATCCATAAAATGGGTTTTGTAACATCTGCTCAACTATATGTTGGTCTTCAGGTTTATTAAAACATTGAATTATGTAGACTGGGATTAATACACATTAAACAAGTTCTGAATTTTTAGGCAATAGACAATAGCGAAAAAAGGTAAAACTCCAAATCGCAGAATGTGATAAGCTGTTGGCTACAAAAGCCATGACTTGCTTAAATTCTAATACATAATGATGAAATAAGGGCTATGTCTGAAAGAAGCTCATCACCTTCCTGGCTTGTTATGATATGATGCAGAAGCTCAGGCACCAGTCCTAAGTTTCAACTCTTTACAGTGGCAGAAGTGGGTTCTGCCTGTGCATTTGATGTTTGGAAGAAATGTTTTTTTCCAAATGTTATTTTCATAAAATTGAGAATAGGCATTTTTTAAATTCCTTTTATGATGGGGAAAGCCAATCAATCAGAATATTTTTTTAATGCGGTGTGTGTATGATCACAAGATAGCTGCCATGTGGCAGTGTATTGTGTGACTAATACTGTCTATCAGTCCAAGCTTTATAGCCAACAGCACCTTATATTCTGGGGTCTGTAGTTGCAGCTCTCCTACTAGCAGATTGGCTGTTAATCATATCAGGCCTGTGCTAGTTGGGACAGCTGTATTAAATGCCTCAAGTCCAATCTCATAGTGTTGTATAGCAGTTCATGTGAGAATGTTCTTTATGATCATTAAAGAAGGCAAACATGTATCTTAAGCAGCGTGATCTCTTCCGGGCTGAATTTATTATTTGCCAAGTAAACAAATGCTATAACTCTCAGCCATTTCTACACAGCTAATACTCCGGGCCTATTTATGAGCTCCTTGCACAGCTAAAGCATCACTTTTTTGTCGCTGTGGATTGTCAAACCACCAAATCATATTTATGAGATTGAGACCTCACAAAGCCAATTTGCGTGGCCTTGAATGTCCTCAAAGATATGGAGTAAGGCAAGGTAGCACAAATCGCTGCATTGTCTTACTCTGCGCTAGGGAGTTGTTCCATGGGTATTGCGGTGGGTGTAGCCACGCAACACACATGGATTTTGATGAGTACCCATACGTATAGGACCATGTAAACCGGGAGATGCACCAAAACCTTATGGCTCTCATGAGAGGCATAACGCGGAGATATAACTTTATTTCTCCTCGTTTATTCATTTCTATGTGTGCTGTATTCTTCAGCACATATAGTTAGAGGAACACACCTCAATGGATTGTTTCTGTGCAGGCAAGTGCCCTGTTAAGTTAATCCAGGAGTCGATATGTAGTTCGTGGTAAGCTTTATTCCAAAAGTAATGAAAAGGAAGCACCGCTGGTTACACGACTTCCAGCTCCAGCAGACCCCCAACAACTGTCTTTCCTTGGTTCATGGGACCGATCACATGTTCTATTCTAGAACACTGTGATCGTGCCATGAACCAAGGGTTTATAAAACAACAAGTAAATGATCTCGTGCATGCAAGCACGAGACAACAAAGGAAAAGTGAATTAGCATATATAACACATCTTCCTCCCTTAAATAAACAATAAAGGAAATAAAAACATTTACTAAACAAATCTATTTCTGATAAATGAAACAAAATCAGCCATCCACCCAGGTTTTTTCCGCTGTCGTTTTCCAGAATCTGCATTACATTCACTATCACTGGAAATATTGACAAATTCAGCATTACAGATTGGACTATTGATACAATCTTCATCCTCCAAATTGTCACTAGACTTTGTTTCATCATCAGAATTTAGATAAACACTTTTGTCCCCTTTGAGAACAGCAATTCTACTTAAATTCCAAACTTTGTTATTGGTAAGTTTAACTGAATTCTTAAGTACCTCTTTTATTTCGAAATGTCCCATAAATTGACTTTCACCTTTTCTGACTTTCCAAGGTTTTTTTACTTTAACCAACATTCCTACATTAACAATCGGATCATGTGCCGACCCTCTCTTCTTATCATAACGTTCTTTAGTGACAGCATGATTTTTAATGAGATTTTCTTTCACAGTCTTAAAATCCAAACTAGACATGGTAGATGGTGCCAACCATGCCGGATTGCATTTGGTTCTGGGGAGTCTACCCCTCATTATTTCAAACGGAGAGTAACCCGTCATAGCATTAATGGAGGTTCTGTACATCCATACAGTTTTAAAGATTTGCAGTTCCCATTTATCATTCTCAATACCCGAAACTTGGATAGCACTTTTGAGAACTCTATTAAACCTTTCGATGACACCATTACCGCTGGGGTTGTACAGGGAAGTGGTACAATGAATAATGCCTACTCTACTAAAATACGCTTTTGCTTTGTTAGACAAAAATTGGACACCATTGTCTGTGATTAACCGTACTGGTAACCCCTCCTCAGTAAAGATTTCATCCAGAAATGATAATACAGAATCAGTGTCCACCTTATCAACAATTTTGACCACAGGCCATTTTGAAAAAACATCAATGGTTGCAAGAACATATTTTGAGTTAGGACCAACTGGACCCATAATATCCATGGCAATAGTATGCCACGGAAAATCAGGAAGGGTATGTTCACCTATATTAGGTTTGAGGGTGATCAAAGTCTTATCAGCATTTGCACAAGTGATACAATTCCTAATAATACGTTCAATGAAGACATCCATTCCTGGCCACCAAAAACTATTTTTTACTTTCTGCTTGGTTCTTACAATACCACAGTGACCCTCGTGACCATGCGAAACAATATTATGTCTTAATTTGCACGGAGGAATGGCACGATCTCCTCTTTTAAGCACACTATCTACTACGGAAAGTTCATCCCGTATCTCCCAAAAACTTCTAAGGTCAGAATTGATGTTCTTTTTATTAGGCCAACTCGATAAGATATATTCTTCAACTTTTTTTAAAATGGGATCATTTTCAAATTCCTTAAACCAAACCTTTCGGTCAATTGGCAAAAGATCTTCATCATGTACCAAAGCAATATGATAATCATCCCACTCATTGTATGTACTTTCTCTCAGAGGTAAGGGCATTCTTGATAGAAAATCAGCTGTTACATTATCTTTGCCCGGCACGTAAATAATGGAGTAAATAAAGTCTTGAAGGCGCATAGACATTCGGGCTATGCGTGCTGAAGCTTTCAACATGCCTTCTGTGGTTAAGAGACGTACTAAAGGTTTATGATCACTTCTAATTAAACACTCCTTGCCCCACACAAACACCCTGAAGTGTTCAAGTGCCCATACGCAGGCTAAAGTTTCCCTCTCAATGGTAGAATATTTCACTTCTGCAGGTGTGAGTGCTCTGGATGCATGCGCAATGATGTGTTCTTTACCATTATTGGATTGCTGAGACAACACCGCTCCTAAACCCTTAGAACTTGCATCAGTAGTGATAATACATAGAAGTGAAGGATCAAAACTTGAAAGTGCAGTTGCATTACAAATGGCTTTCTTAACATCATTAAATTCAGTCTCACAATCCTTAGACCACAAGAATTTGCTTTTGTTTTTGATCAATTGTCTTATGTTGAATGTACGACAAGAAAAATTTGGTACGTATTTGGAATAAAATTCGGTAAGACCTAAAAAAGACCTAACATCATCCTTGGATTTGGGTTGAGGAGCAGACCTAATAGCCTCAACTAAGTCATTTTTGGGTTTGACTCCCTCCTCACACAACTCGTGACCCAAATACGTCACTGACTTCACACCGAATTTACATTTGGAATGTTTAATGGTCAGACCATGATCAGAGAGAACTTTAAGTACATTCTCTAATGCTGACAAATGTGATTGAGCATTACTTCCAAATACAAGAATGTCATCTTGAAAACAAATTGCATTGTTGCAATTCTTAAGGATGTCCTGCATTACACGTTGGAAAATGGCTGCAGCAGACGCCAAACCAAAAGGCATTCTATTATATCTGAAACATCCGAAAGGAGTAATAAATGCAGTGTAATCTTTGCTATTCTCACTCAATACAATTTGGTGATACGCTGAGGATAGGTCAATCGTGGAAAAGAATTTTGCCCCACCAACGCTGCTCAGCATTTCAGAGATGCGTGGCAAAGGAAACTGATCAATGATGATGTTGTTATTTAAGTGGCGTAAATCAATGCATAATCTAATTTTTCCGTTGGCGCGTTTAGCAACGACAATGGGTGAAACCCACTCAGAAGATTCAATTCTCTCAATAATGCCGTCTTCTACTAGTGAATCTAGCTCTATTTTAACCTCTTCACGGACCGCAAAAGGAATGTTGCGTGCCTTGTGAATCTTAGGACAAGAGTCTTTTTTTAATCGGATTTCATGTTTAAAATTGTTTAATTTACCAATACCATTTCTAAATGCACTGGGAAATTTTTGTAATAGAAGAGCACTGAGGCCATTAGATTCGTCAATTACCATAACAGGGTCAGGGCTATTTGGGTTAAGAATAATGCCTAACTTGCCTTGATCGAACCAGCTTAAAACAGATGGTCCTTTTTTTGAAACGTATAATTTGGTAGTGCACTCACGATTTTTGAATCTAAAAATGAGAGTTCTATAACCCAAAATGTCAATTCTTTCGCCGGAATAACCCTCTGGACTGATGTCCGTCAACTCCAACGTGCTACCTAATTTTGGCACAAATTGTGAATTCCATACAGACTCATTCACAATGGAGTAAGGAGAACCTGAGTCAGCATACATTTTGGTATTGACACCCCCGATAATCATATCACACACAGGTTTCTTCCTAATGACTGAATTATCAATATTCAGAATGGAATGATGTGAATCCTTGATGTTGAGAACGTAGGAACATACATCGCTACACTCAGTGTTAGGTTCTTCACTTTCACTATCCTCAGTTTGATCAATGCACTTGACCTTGTTGTTAGCCTTCTTTTTGTTGCACGCTTTCGAGAAATGGCCAACTAAACCACAATTAGAGCACTTCTGCTTGATGGCTGGGCAGAATTTAAAATTAGCTAAATGAGTTTTACTGCAACATCTATAGCACATTAAATTATCTTTGTGTTCATCATTCATACCCTTGAAAGAACTGGAGGTTTTTTTTGTTTTAACATCCTGTTCTTTTAGGCGAGTTTTCGTATTAACTTTAGCAATAGTATCTTTATTAGTACTGTCAGCTTCTCCCTTGACTTGTTTTGCGCTTCTACATGACATTTCAGATTTTCTCACAATTGCTAGAATATTCTCCAGATCAGAATCGCCATTGACCCATAACCTCTCTTGGATAGTAGAATTATTTGTGTGCATTACTACTTGATCTCTAACGAACTCTTCTTGTAGCGTACCAAATCTGCAATCTAAAGACAAAGTTTTCAAAATGGAAACATAACTATCTACTGATTCATCAGTAAGCTGTTTCCTTTGAAAGAACTTGTACCTTGAAATACCAATACAAACTTTTGGAGAACAGTAGCGATCAAAATCTAAAATAGCTTTTTCAAATACATTTCCATCTCCGTTGCTCTCCAATCTGGGTAATTGGTTAAATGCCTTTAAACCTTCAGGACCTAATGAATGTAAAAAAATGCCTTTTTTTTCAGGTGGTTTCATTTTACCATTAGCGTCTAACGTCTCAATATAATTTAAAAAATACGCTTTCCATTCAACCCAGGGCATACATGGAGAACTCTTAGCTGGCCAATAAGGTTGCGGAGGAGAAAGAGTATAGCCTTGTGCACACATGTTTATGCTTTAAAGAAGAAAGAATTGAGAAGAAAAAAAAAAAAGTATAAATGGAAGAAAAATGAATCAAAATATGCAAAACACAAGTATGCGAAAAACAATGTGGATAATATGATTATTACTAAAATACACCTTAAACCGCAAAGAAGCAGTGTTTAAAAAAAAACTTGAGAATTATCAAGTACCAGCTCTATAATGTAATGTTGAAAGGTATGTCACAAAAATTTAAAAAAAAAATACCGGATTAAACCACTAGATGGCGTAAGCGGTTCAGAAATACCTTGTAATAAAGCAGAACATTAGTGAAATAGCTTTGTTAATACAAACCAAACATAACGGAATGTATTTAAAGTATCCACTCTTTTTTCCGTTTCGGCGGTGTAAATCAGTTTCTCATAGATGAGAAGATAGAAGTCCGTCCCCTTGATGCTGAAGGTAGGGTGTTAAACTTCTGAAAAGAATAATGACGAGTAAGTCTCCTTGATGCAATGATCTCCGTAGGAAGTTGAAATCCTGCCGATCTACGTGTAATGTAGAACGTGATGATGGAAAGCACACGTCATAACCCTCGTTACGTGGCTAGCGCAGGAAGAAGGAAGGAGTTCTCACGGAGCAACGATGGAGATTCCAGGGCGCGCTCGGTGAGTGAAACGTTGGTTATGTTCAAAACATAACATTGACACAGATGCTTGCCACGAATGCTCCGCACGTCTCGAGGGACTAATGCTGGCACCCTTGTTGGTTCCGCACCTCTGTGTATTTTCGGAAGGTTCACCTGCTTCTATTATTTATTTCCCTGCTTCGTCTCAGGCTCCGTCTTCTTTAAACACAGCACTCCAAAACAAGATGTTCTCGTGAAACGAACATAAAGTCCAGAATAAACTTCAAAGAAATTGAGTGCCGTATTTAGAAATTAAGGTCGAGGTTCACTGCAAACAAGATTACTTGAAAAACTTGGATTTGAAGTCAAATGCGCGAAAAATAAAAATCTTGAAATGCGCAGAATCAATCCAAATTGTAGGTTCGATGAAAGGTGCTTCCTTGGATCGTCGCCAGTTTGTTAAGTTAATCCAGGAGTCGATATGTAGTTCGTGGTAAGCTTTATTCCAAAAGTAATGAAAAGGAAGCACCGCTGGTTACACGACTTCCAGCTCCAGCAGACCCCCAACAACTGTCTTTCCTTGGTTCATGGGACCGATCACATGTTCTATTCTAGAACACTGTGATCGTGCCATGAACCAAGGGTTTATAAAACAACAAGTAAATGATCTCGTGCATGCAAGCACGAGACAACAAAGGAAAAGTGAATTAGCATATATAACATGCCCCTTCCTGCACTTAAACAGTCCTGCCAAAAACACAATATAAACAAAGAACCAACGGCGGACTCCAATTGCCGCACTATCCTCAGCGTGATCCCCAAGTATTACTTCATATATAAGTTGCAAAGCGGTGTGCACATCCAGCTCCTGTACCCGCCGCTGTGGGATGCCACCTGCTAAGCAGGAAACTAGAACTTGAAGAACAATGGAGTGGTGCACTCCCAAGCCAATAAAACGTCAATAAGGAAGCTTGATCAGTGTCTTCGTTTCATCAATCTTTATTCTTAACACTCCATATGGTTAATAAAACACATCAGCCAACGCGTTTTGGTCAAGAATTGAACTTCGTCAGGGCAAAATGGTTGAAAGTTAAGACAGGACTATTGTGTAAAGGACGTGGTTTCTAATGGCCCAACTTAATCCGGACCTTGTTGTATGAATGTGATCTAAGTCAATCGGTAATATTGATTGGTAGTTGTATGGCGGCCTCCTTGATAAGGGCCAAAGACAAGCTCCTGTAGTGTCAGTGACAGCGTCTCGGCTAACTGGGCAGCATGCTATAACTCTCAGCCATTTCTACGCAGCTTATACTCCGGGGCCTATTTATGAGCTCCATGCGCAGCTAAAGCATCACTTTTTTGTTGCTGTGGCTGGGCAAACCACCAAATCATATTTATGAGACCTCACAAAGCCAATTTGCGTGGCCTTGAATGGCCTCAAAGATATGGAGTAAGGCAAGGTAGCAGAATTCGCTGCATTGCCTTTGCGCCAGGGAGTTGTTCCACGGGTGTTGCGGTGGGTGTAACCACGCAACACACATGGATTTTGATGCGTACCCTTGCACCCTTGCACTCCAGTGCAGTGGTGCCTGCATTGGTGCTAGGCTGCCGGAACAGCATCAGCGCAGGGGAAAAGGACAGGATAGTATTGAAAAGGGACAGGATAGTATTGAAAAAGGACAGGATAGTATTGGATAAATACGGTGCATTCCTACCTTTTCACTTTGGTGTATGGCAGCGCAGCAAGGTGACTTGTACACTGCCCTATGACAAATCACCATAAATGAGACCCTTGATGTGCACATGGTGCATGGCACAACTGTGTGTTTCTACTTGCTATAGTGTCCGTCTAAGGCAATGAAATGGCACACACAAGCACAATGAAATACAGAAATGTTACATATAAGCAATATTGACCTTTAGCAGCTATGAGCAGTCTGACCTCAAAGGGCAAGCTGGCATGTACAGGGAAAGCACAATGGACCACAAAGGGCAGGAGGGAGGGGACAGGGGCACAAACATGAAAAACAGAGAACAGGGAGGAGAGAAGAGATAAGGGCAACAAGGTAACCATGACTGGAATGCAGCAGGGACAGGGGAAACACAACGGCCAATGGAGGGCAAGAGGGAAGGGGCAGAGCCGGACAAAGAGAGAACAAATGGCAGGGGGATAGGGGACAGGGGGTATAACCTGAGCACAAATGTCAGGCTGGCCTTGGCAAGAGTAGTAAACTGGCCACGGTGGGCATGTGAGAGGGTGCAGTCGATGCAGAAGGGCAGGTGGGATGTGGGTGGATGAGCAAGCAGCAACCTGACTCAAAAGGGCAGAAAACATGGGCATGGGCAGCAAGCTGACCCAGAAGAGAAGAAGAAAGGTGACAGGGGCAGCAAGTGGACCTTTCAGGGCAGGCTGGCATGGGCAGCCAGCTGACCATGAGGGGCAGATTGGAAGGGAGAGTGGCACACAGAAATGAACAGAGGGAAGGCAAGAGGAGGGTAGGGTTAGAATGTTAGCCACTGAGGGCTGGCTGTCATGAGCAATGTAGCACAACAGGGAGAAGCGAGGTAGCATGCACATGGAGAACAGAAGTCAGGGCAAATTGATGAAGAGTACAGGCACAGACACAGGGCAGGCTGGCATGGGCAGGAGCGGCACAATGGACCAATGAGGGCAGGAGGGAGGAGGTACACATGAAGAAAATAGATGGCAGGTTGATGGAGGCAGAGCCAGGGGCAGCAAGCTGACGTTGGTAGTGGCAGTAAGCTGACCAGAAAGGCCTGAAGGGAGGGGGCAGGTACTTGCAGATGGAGAACAGAGGAAGGTGGAAGAGGGTAGGTGCAGCAATCTAATCGTAGAGGGCAGGCCGGCATGAATGAATGAATGAATGTTTTATAAAGCACCTGAATCGACACCTCAGGGATATCTCTGCAAGCTGACCAAGGATGGCAGGGGTGCAACTAATAATTCAGGGTAGGCAGGCATGGGTAGGGCAGCACAAAGGATCATGAAAGGAGGGCAGGAGGGGGTAGGGGCCCTCACATGGAGATCAAAGTGCTGGGGGGAAGGTCTGGGGCAGGAGCAGGACAGCACGCTGACCATAGAGGGGAGACTGAGAGGGCCAGCAATCTGACAGCATGGAGTAGGCAGGAGGTGGAAGAGGCTCTCAGACAGAGAATGGACATTGCGGGGAGGGAGGCAGGGGCACACACACAGAACACAGGGCAGGTGGGAGGGGACAGAAGCAAGCCATTGTGGGCAGGAGCAGCAAGCTGAGCATGAAGGGAGGTGGAGGGGGCAGGGGCATGCAGATGTAGAATAGAGGGCCAGAGGGAGGGGTGCAGGGGTGTGACAGCAATCTTACTATTCAAGTCAGGCCGGCATGGGAAAGGGCAGCAATGGTATCACAGTGAGAAAGCGAGAGCGGTCAGAGACACACAGATGGAGAACCTAAGGGGTAGGCAGGACAGGAACAGGGGCCTTGACAGCCAGATGCCCATCGAGGGCAGGCTACTGTGAGTTTTCCAACCGTCGGGGGTGGAACTGTGACAAAGCCCCCTTGAGTCTTGGCAAATGTGTGCTGGATATGATAAAAAAAAGAAAATCTGTATTTGCATAGCGAACTACTCACCCTTGCAGGTCTCAAGGCGCTGGGGGCCATCATGGAAATTAAGGGCCTCATGTAGGTAGCCCAATACCGGTCGGTAAAAATACCGTTACCGACCGGTATTTAGGCTTTTGCTATGTAGGGGGATAATTTCTGTATTCGGTAATTTACCGATTCGGTAATGAGGCATACCTTCCCATTGATTCAATCAATGGGAAGGTATGCCTCATTACCGAATCGGTAAATACCGATTCGGTAATTACCGACTTACTCCGATTCGGTAACATTTACTGAATTATTACCTACATACACTTTACCGATTCTTAAATACCGAATCGGTAAAATTCGGTATTTAAGAATCGGTAAAGTGTATGCCACCTACATATGGCCCTAAGTGAGCTATTGCCAAGAGTCAGATGGTGCTGAGCTGCCGCCGGAGCCGGGGATTGAACCGTGAACCCTGTGCTCCAAAGTCAGCTGCCCTTGCCACTGCACCACACCTGAAAAAAACGAAGTTAAAGATACCTTTAAGGTACAAGTTGTAATGTGATCTTTCCTCTCATAAAAAAAAATCACAAAAAATACACTAAGGCTAAAGTGGTGTTATAGCCAGACATTGAAATAGGTTAAAAAGTAACATTTATAAATAACAAGAAAACACTGAAATTCATCAGTTATAGTTCATTGAGCTAATACCAACTTGTGCCCCTGCCAGCTGTTGACGGTAGTTGGCCAAAGGGCAGTGCCACCACTTGTTTCTTTAGGTGTACCGGAAATGTAAGATGTAAGTAAGGTGCTGGTTTTAAGGTCTGTGATCTGTGGCTGAAGCTGTTTTTATCTAGCACCAGGGAATGGAATTTTGCAGTTTTATTTGTGATGTTTTTAAAGGTTGAGAAAGATAGATTCTTGTTCCATAGCTCAACTGTGTTAGTGGTTGTTAGAGCTTTGAAAAGATATTGATTGCATATATATTTGTTTAATTGTTATCAACTTCTGATGAGAGCCTTGTTGAGTGGGGGATATACTGAGTTTTGTTTTATTTTGTACCAACATTTTATTGCGGTGTACTTTCTCCCTACTATTTAATTTATCCGCCTGAATTCCAATCACACCTATGTAGGTGATGCAGTCTGTGGTATTTGAAAGACCTGTGTATTGGTTGTGGCCTGTGACTTATTCAATAATGCAAAGTCTTTTTGTGGAAAGATGATGCTGGCGTAGGATATCGTTGGTACAATTTTTTGCAGGTATTGTGGATAGCAGTGGTTTGTAAGATGGACCCTCTAGTTCTTCTGTTTGGGGTGATTAAATCTACTGTCAATCTAAGCTTCCAAGTACTTGTAACTGGTTAATTCTTGAAGAGGTTTCCCAGCTAACTGGATTTTCTGTAGAGGGCTTGGGCGGTTGATGATCTTCATGGCTTTGGTTTTTGACTAGTAATTATAAAGCATCTGGAATTGTAAAAATACAAATCAACAGCAAAACAATGAAACATTTTTACTCTAAAGATTGACAGAGAAAAATCTTCAAAAACCGCAAGTTCATGGTTATTTAAGATCTTGTGTAGGTACATACACAGTTGTCAAACATGAACATGTATATTTGCACATACAAAATTTGAACCAGTTATTGTTACACATTTATTTTACACAGGTTCACTTGTCTGTTAAGAAAGGGTGTAGTTCCCGAGACTGAAAAAGGCTGCGGTCCACTGCATGAAGTTTAGTGATCCATTTGGCCTGTGTCATTCCTAATGCTAATACTCTATCACCACCCCACACTTTGTTCTTGGTTACTTCCAGTGTGAGAAAATTCAATTGTTAGTTTTCCAGATTCAAATATGTATTGGTATAATGGACTACTAATGGGTACACATCATCATTATTGTGTATGGCCCTTAAGTGTTCCTGTATACGTTGCTTTAAGCTTTCCATGGCACTGGCAACACATTTTAGAGAAACTTTGCAGAATATAATGCAGGATGCAAATGTAATTTTGCAGTTGATAAAGTTTTGTATTTTGTATATTTTATTACTATTGTTATGAAACACATATTTTGTATCTATGGTACATTGCCATGCTTCATAGATCCTACATTTCGAGAAAACCATTATGTCTGGGCTTGAAACAGGAGATTAACATAGGGGTGACCAATTGTTGTAGAAAGCTGTGACATAAGTTGTCTTGTTTGGTTGTTCCTCTCATATATGCTATCTTTGGCTTGGCAAATATGAGATTGTGTGGTGCTATCTACATTCATAATGTGACAATGTTTAAGCACGAATTTATAATTCTCGCCACGTGATGTATTGTATGGAGTAATTCATCTAAGCAAAGTGGAGTCTTTCTTGTTGTATTTCTATTTTGTAAGTAATTTTGATCTAGGCACATATAACATTCTTTATTTGTTTCTCTCAGGAACGTAGTGGTTCGCCGTTGTAATGTAATAGTATTGTATTCTTCCATAAGGGATTGATTGTTTCTGAGA
Source organism: Triturus cristatus (assembly GCF_964204655.1). Lineage (NCBI taxonomy): Eukaryota > Metazoa > Chordata > Amphibia > Caudata > Salamandridae > Triturus > Triturus cristatus. The sequence continues at coordinate 1,195,342,931 of NC_140582.1, read as the reverse complement.
TTTTGGATGTGCACTTGAAGCATGTAGAGTGGCATCACATGCAGTAGGATTCCTCTTCATTTTAAGAGCCAAATTGTCATCTTAACAGTATAAAGTAGCCTCAATAAATTTGATGGAATTGGGACTGTACTGGAAGTGAGTTTTATGTTATAATCATTGTTAATGAGATATGTGATTAGGTCTAGTAAGGTGCTGGAATGTCCTGTCTATATCATGATAATATTATCAATAAATATTCCCCACTAGACAATGTGGTCAATGGTATGGGGTAGGCAGTGTTTCCACAGGAATTGTTCTTGATTTGGTTTAAGACCAATGTCCACCTTCAAATCAGTAGTGATGTCAAGATCCTGAAATATTTCTCTAGGAGTTTTGTCCTGGGTGTCAGTAATTAAAATCAGACCTGCTTTTACTAGTAGAAACATGGCAACAAGATTTTTAGGCAAGACCATCGGGTCAGGGGTCAGAAGTGGAGTTGCCATCATATTTAAAGATAAAAATAACTGTACCACCTATAGACAACCTCAACAGTAAAATGGAACATCTCAAGTTAAAAATACATGGACCATCAAATTTTCTCTGGGCAGAACCCAAGTATACAGACCACCCAGACCGCACATCAATTTTGCCAGCGACACCATGGAATTCGTCACACCCATCATTATCAAACACAGCACCTTCATCCTCCTTAGACCCCTTAACCACACTGACCTAAACTCTATGACCCTTTTAGAAAACCTCAGAAACCTTGGCCTCACACAGAACCCACACCACCAGAAACCTATTAGACCCGATTTTCTCCTCAATCAGCAGCATCACAGTTGATAAGCCACCAATTACGACCTGGACAGACCGTGCCTTTTTCAGTTTCAGTATGCCCACCATACACCATCACAGGTGTACTACCACAGGAACCGCCGGTGAACTGGAAATGCATCTCAGAAGAAGAGTGGGCTTTCACCCTCTCCAAAAATCAATCTGAGTACACCAGCGAGTTGATAAAAGCCATAAAAACCCTCAACAGATGGATTGCTGCATGCACCAACAACTTAGCTCCCCTCAAGCACAACCCAAAGGCAAGAGCCCAACCACAGACTAGCTAGTACAAAGAGGAACTCAGGCTGACCAAACACAGCACAAGCAACTATTCTATACTTTTCTCTATTCTTGGATATATAAAGCACATCGCTAGCCACAAGGCCTTTCGGAGCACTGGCTAAAAACACATGATACTGTCCTGCAGACGCTATTTGAACAGTCTAGTCTTTAGTAGTTTCCTAAATAGCAGTTCTGATTCGGTTTGCCTCATATACATCTGAGAAAGTTCCAAAGCCTTGGAGAGATATAAACAAAAGATCAACCTCTGGCTTTGACTGTCTTAATTCTGGGGACAGTGAGCAGTAACTGATTGGAAGAGTGCAATGATCTTACAGGCTTTTAAAAGGTAATGAGGTCCTGAATCAATTTAGAGCCGTTTGTGAATTGCTTTGTATACAAGGAATAGAGACTTAAATTGGACTCTCTTATCCGTGGGAAGCCAATGCAGGGCTACCAATGCTGTCCTTGCTGACTGGTGTTTGAATGCTTTTTGCATGATGTGCGCTGCAGTGTTTTCTACTTCCTGTAGTCTTTTCAAGACTGTCTTAGGGCTTCCACGATATAAGGAATTTCCATAGTCCAGTTGAGAAATTGCAAGGCCAAACTTGAACCACTAGTCTGCGTGATGCGCCTGGAAGCCATTTTAAAAGGTTTCTTATGGTATGAAGCAGGCTGAAACAAGAAGCTGCTAATTTTGTGGCCTGGACTCCCATTGTCAATCTCTTATCCAGCCATACCTGTAAACCTTTTACCTTTTGGGGGTAGGCTAGTTACCAAGGGCAGCTGGCCAATCCATTCCCATCCACCTTGTGGTACTGTTGCCCACAACCATCACCTCTGTCTTATCACCATTTAGCTTCAGGCTGGTAGTCGCAATACAGTTCATTACACGTTTTGTTGCGGGGATTCTGCTCATGCACAGAACTATGCTCAGGAAACCAGGACCTCAGGGAGTTGTGGTGTACCAAAAACTCACCTCAGTACCCAGAACCCCTATCCGACTAGCATCAGTGTCTAATTCGTTCTCCGTACTACAGCGAAGCTACCAATGATTAGACAACCCAGAACAAGCGACTTAGGATACTCTCAGGAATGGTAAGAATCAAGAACACTCTTTCGTCTTTATTCTCACACATGTCCACAACGTGAGTAATCAGAGACACGGAAAAGTTTAAAATGGTTATTTTTAACTACGTGCTCTGAGATGCAGTAATTTGTCTCTGTCCTGATGATGACCGTATACTGACATAGCGGTTGAAACGCCGTCGACGTATTTGTGGCCTGTGAATTAATTGAGGACATATTATTTGTTTTTATGTTGTTCCTTGTTGCTGTGACGTATTTTTGTCTGCCACTGCTTTTGGTCTGTAAACATTCATTAATTCTACCAACGGCATTGTATAGAACTCCACTGTCTCTTTTAAAAAAAACTTTTTTTTTATTGTAATAAATTTTAATTTTTGATAATAATATACACAAGGGTCACGTTTTCCTTCTGTTTCCTTTTTCCTACTCTAATCTTTATGATGATTATTAATATGTTATTTGTTTATTAAGTGTAATTTGTTGTATGAGTTCTTGAACTATTGTTTGGATTAAATAGTGATTGCCCCTGGTTCAGGAGCTTTTGGGCCGCCACTGTGGTTGGTAATATTTTAAGTACAGCCGATTGGCTGTGAGGGCTCCTTTTGGCCTCTACATTTTCTGCCTAAATTAATATGGCTAATGTTGAGGCCCCAATGTATTCAGAGGAGTATATAGAAAGGATCAAAAGCGGTCCCTCACTGTTGGGCTCAACAGTGTCGCTACCAATTGTGAATGAATCACAAACATTATTTGACAAATTGGAACAGTGCCGTAAAAAACATGTGTGAACCACTTTACATGCATTAATGATGACTGAATACCTTTAAAAAGATGTTATTCCAGTAGGATTGCAAGTACGAAATGGGCCGGTAATTTTTACGAACGATCCAAAATTTAAAAAAGGATTTAGTCAAATAGGCATTACATGCTCTCGCCACTGGCTTGTCCATCGTATTGACACGGTCCTTGAGCACAGTAAAAAAGAATTAGAAATTACTGCAGACTTGGAAAAGCATCTATTGGAAGGTTAATGTGGTTGCGGATGCTAAAGCAGCACTTGAGAAAGTAAATAAATCGATCTCTGAATTTGAAAAAATCGTACGTAGCAAGAAAACAAATAAAATACAATAGGATATAGTTACATTTGATCAAGTCAAATTTCATCCTTATTTGCTGGATTAATTTTATTCTCAGCCAAGACAACAATATGCTGAGAATTACCCTGTATGGGTACGTTTCAAAAGAAATACTGCTGTGACTTTTTCAGATTCATCGGCTAGTTCATCTGAAGATTCTGATACAGGTGCAAATCCGCGTCCTGGAACCTCAAACTCTGGATATGCTCCTCCCTTTTTAGAGCAGCGAGGTTGTGGAGGGAGGGGCAGAATGAGAACAAGTACATCGCAACAGCAACATTGGAACTTCCAAGCAGGGGAGAGGCAGACTCGCAGGACGTTCTACCAGTGGGGTCTCCCCAATAGAAACTCCTATTGACAATACTATATCTGAAAACATCCCGATTTTCAACGTATCTAATCATTTGTTGTCCTCGGCTGAGGTTTCACTTTTGTCTAAGGGTTTAAGCTTTATTCCTACTGAAAAATCTTGCCTATTTGATATCCAATTAGAATTGCTTCAATTTTTCTGCAAGCTTCGTTTGAAAGCTTTCTTTCTTGGGAATACCATGACTATGACTCTGAGTGTCTCTTGTTTACGACCACCATCAGCTTTTAGGCCACCGACACATAGAATTTCTGTGGAATTGTTAGCTTTTGAATCAGTGGTTTTAAAAGATGTTTCAGCTCTAGATAAAGATTTCGAATATATTGCATATAACATCTCCTTAATAGAGAGACAGGCTTTGAGAACGTTAAAAGCAAATCAGGAAGTTATTATAAAACCTGCCGATAAGGGCCGTGGAATTGTTGTACAATCTATGGATCAATACAAACTGGGGATAAGACGACAACTTGATAATGGTCTACATTACCAACTTTTGAGAACCAATCCTGTAGTGGAGATTCAAAAACTGATCACCACAGTGACATTTATTGCTAAATTGGAAGGGTTTTTAAGCGATAAAGAATTAACTTTTCTTAATTTTAAAAATCCAAGAACTCCTGTTCTCTATACCCTTCCAAAGGTGCATAAGGACCCATTCAATCCACCAGGCCAACCCATTGTCTCTGGATGTGGGTCGGTTCTGGAACCACTTTGCAAATGTATAGATTCTTTTCTTAAGGATATTGCAATTGGTACTCGCAGCTATGTACGTGACAATGGCGACATGTTTTAACAACTTGAGGAGATGCAATTTGTTGCCGATTCGGAATTGTTGATGTGTTTGGACATCGAGTCCTTATACACCAACATCCCGCAATTGGAGGGCATTGAAGTAGTCAAAAAAGTTTTAGACACACGTCCATCCCCTATGCAAGTTCCGACGGACTTTATCATCGAACTATTGACTATTTCATTAACTCTGAATATTTTGTATTTGATGGTCAATATTTTTTACAAATTAAAGGAACATCTATGGGGTCTTCTTATACCCCTAATTTTGCTATTTTGTTTGTGGATAATTTTGAACAACTGTTCATTTATGATTGCGACAAAAATCCTTATTTTTCTACCGTGCGCCATTGGCGTCACTATATTGATGATATTTTTTTCATTTGGACTGGTGCTAATTCTGATTTAGTCTTGTTTTTGGATTGGCTTAATTTGTGTTCTGATGATCTGAAGTTCACTTCACAGGTTAGCAACTCTCAAGTTGATTTTTTGGATTTAATAATATTTCCTCATGAGGGTGGATTAAAGACGAAATTGTTTACAAAACCCACTGCAAGAAATACGTTGCTGGAATATACAAGTAACCATCCAAGAGGTCTAAGGGATTGTTTGCCCTTTGGGCAGTTTCTGCGTTTTCGCAGAAACTATGCTTTTAAGGAAGATTGTTTCAGGGAGGCTGAGATTTTGGCAATAAAACTTAAACTAAGAGGTTACCCAAGAAAATTGATTGAGCGCTCTATGAAACGCGCATGGTATAATCATCGTGAGTTTTTATTAACTCCTAAAATTAAAAAACAGATGACTCGGATTCCCTGTGTAACGACTTTTGGAACAAAAAGTAACTTGATTTCTGGGATTATTAGAAAACATTGGCCACTGATTGTTTCCACGGGCATTACCCAGGAACAGCCCTTATTTTCCTACAAAAGAGAAAAAATTTGAAAGACCATTTGGTTTGTGCGGCATTGCCCCGGACCGAAGCCCCAAATTTAACAACTATGTGGGGCTTAAATAAACTTGTTGGACACTATAAATGCGGCGGCTGCCTGTTATGTAGTTCCAGCATGAATACCAAACAATTTGTACATGGAAATATCTGCTATGGTTTGAAAGACTATACCAATTGCAACACTCAGAATGTTCTATATGCAATTTGGTCTTCTTTATGTTGGCCAAAAGACACAAAAGATAAAAACTTGTTTGGGCCAACACAAAAGCCGCATTCGCTGCAGACCTGAGAATGCTCCGTTGGTCTCTCACTACTTAGAACATAATCATGCTCAATCTGATATGCGATGGCAGGTCATTGAATTGATCCGTTGTACCCAAAGAGGAGGATCCAGCGACACTCAGTTTTATTTAAAATATTGCCAATATTTTAAATAAAACTGAGTGTCGCTGGATCCTCCGCTGAGACAGCATAAATAATGGTCTTAACTCTTTGGAAGAATGCCAGTCAATAATATTCAGTTAAAAACTGGTGTACAACTGATAATTGTCTACATGATAATATGATGATATTAAGAGCTGTATAAGATACTTAGGGCCGTCATACAGTCTTTACTATTGTTGTGGGATCACACTTTGTTTATTTATGTATAATGTTAGGCTGATGAAAGGCTCATTTTGCAATAATTGTAGACGATATATCATAAAAAATCAATACAGACTGAATCATGACAATGATATTGATGACGATAGGGATCACAGTTATGAGTACTTGTATCTGATGGATTATTGTTCCTGATTGCTTTGTATTAAATTTATTGGCCAGATGTTTTCCGTGTAAATATCAGTATACATTATGACATGTAACTATTAATGTATATTATGATATGTAATTGTCGTCAGGATTAGATATGATTTTTCAAGGCAGGCTTATTGATAATGGTTGGGCTTCCTTCATTGAGCAAAAGTCAGACATTTGTGCTGAAATAACTGCTTTTTGCAGTTTGCAAAATTGACAGATCGTCTTTCTCGTTCAATGGGCTTCATATACTGATCTCAGATGGCAGTTGTTTTCCATCTTCCTTTACTTCTGCATTGTTTAAATAAAAAAAGTGACTTTTTTAATGTGTTTCAGTGCGGAAATTGCTTTGACGTATAAACGTGCGGGAGATATATACATGCAGTAGATTGCCATCTATACCGATGTTATAATTGCACAGTTCTACTCTTTCTTATTTAACTTTATTTTCTTACATGTCGCCTTCACAGATTTTACCATTCCTTATCGTGACGTCTCCTTGTTCCTCTGTTTGGCTGCCCCCGGATTTGTAGACCTCTCCAAGTGGTTTCATCCCCCCTCCCGTCTATCTTTGAAACTTCCCTTTGTAGGTATGTTATCTTCATGTCTTATCTTTGATTCGTCAGTTGTAGTCTTTTTTTTTTTTTTTTAATATATTGATTCGTATTCTCTTTTCTGATGGTGTCTTCTGTTTTTTCACTTCTTTCTATTTTTACACTTTTGTCGACATTTTGGTCCTACTAATTGTAATTTTCCTTATTTTTATGTCCTCTTCTTGCTCACCTACTGGTTCTCTTCCTGGTTTCCTTCCTATCTTCTTTTCTTGTTCTTTTTTCTGGTTTCTTGATATCTTTATCTCACTTTACTTTATCATTGCATCTATTCTTTTTAATCTCTTGTCCTTATTTCACATTTTTTTATTCATCTTAATGAATTGGATTTATCTTTGACAACTTTGGCTCATTTTCTTTATCATTACCAATGCTATTAAAGTTGATTACATGGAACGGTAAGGGTTTACACTCTCCCAAGACACAGAGAGTTTTGACTCATTTGGCTAAATTGGACGCTGATATTGTTTGCAAGAAACTCATCTCTCGGCCACAGAGTCAATAAAGTTAAAAAGGGGATGGGTAGGGAAGATTTTCTTTTCCCCAGGGGATGGGAGACGAAATGGAGTAATGATACTATGTCGTAAGTCTCTTTCATTTTCATTGATGTCTCAAGAATCAGATACAGATGGCAGATGGGTGAATGTCAAATTATCCCTGAAGGGGGTTCCTGTTTCTCTTTTAAATGGCTATGCCCCTACAGGTGGTGTACTCTCCTTTTGGCCCACATTGGCTTAACAAATTACACATTGTATAGAAGATAATTTTATCTTAGCTGGCGATGGTAATCAAATTTTTGATCCGTTTCTTGACAGAAACTCCAAAGTCCCCTTTGTTCCTAACAAACCACACAAGTCCTTTGTACAAGCAATCTCTCAACATAAACTTTTAGATGCCTGGCGTCTTTGCAATCCGACTACTAGAGAGTATACTTTTTATTCCCCTTCCCACCACACTCAGTCAAGAATTGATTATATATTTGTATCACATAATATCTCGCAAACTCTTCCAAGTGCTGAGATTGGCCCTATTCTATTGTCAGATCATGCCCCAGTTTCAATTGGTCTTGATATCATTCCTCCGGTCAATGGTCCTAGAAGATGGCGTTTTAATAATGCCCTCCTCTTAGATCCAAAATTTACTGCCTCCTTTATTACCTTCTCTAACGAGTTTTTTAAATTAAATCAAACCCCATCTATGCCTCATGTCATGGTATGGGATGCATTCAAGGCCTCAGCAAGGGATTTCATAATAGGCTTTGTTGCCTCAAAACGAAAAGTTTCCCGCAAACTCACTAAAGATCTCCTTCAGGACATTAAGCGTTTGGAACATACTTTCTACACCTCAACCTCGAAAGAATGTCTTACAGCCCTCATAAATGCCAAATTACATTTCAATAAAAAATCAACGGAAGATGCTTCATTGTATTTGTTAAAATCCAGCGTGAAATTTTATGGGGGTAAGAATAAAGCGGGGAAAATACTGGCCAACTATTTAAAAGTTAAACACAATAAGTTAAATATTGAATCTATCTATGATGCTCAATCAGTTTTAAAATTTAAAGATGCTGAGATTTTGAATGAGTTTTCCCTTTTCTATAAATCAGTATATACTTCTGAAACACAACCCTCTAATATTCCTCTTTCCCATTTTTTTTCCAGTATCCAGAAATCTTCACATAATATACCTGATTTTTCCTCCCTAGAGCTTGATTTAACCTGTCAAGAATCATTCACAGCTTGCAACATCTTCAAAAAGATAAAGCTCCAGGACCAGATGGTTTCACTGTAGAATTTTACCAATATTTTTCTAAACTTTTAGTGCCCAAGTTACACTCCTTACTTATTTCTTTCAACACGCTGGGTAGTTCCTCAGGCTCTTTCTCAGAAGCACATATTTGTCTTATCCCTAAGCCTGGCAAAGATTCTAAACATTGTAAGAACTATAGGCCCATATCCTTGGTCAACATTGACTATAACATTTTTGCTAAAGCATTGGCCATTCGATTAGACTCCTTCTTACCTGATCTATTAGGAAAAGAGCAATCTGGATTTGTCAAAGGCAGATTCATTACTGATAATACATGATTCCTTTTTAATGTGTTATCTAAGTCTTCTCATCTTAATTACTCCCTTGCGGCGATAGCATTAGATGCCGAAAAGGCGTTTGATAGAGTCGAGTGGACTTATTTGTTTCATAGTCTTCATTGGTTTGGCTTCGGCCCTAAATTTATATCTTTGATTTCTCTTCTCTATTCTAATCCTCAGGCGGCTGTTTGCGCCAATGGGTTGATCTCCCCATTTTTTTTATTTACAGACAGGAGTACGTCAAGGTTGCCCACTTTCCCCTTTCCTTTTTAACCTGGCATTGGAACCTTTTCATTCTAAACTATGTCAGAACCCAAATTTACATGGATTTCAAACTCCCAATTCCAAAGTTAAACTTGCAGCTTATACGGATGATATTTTGCTTTTTATATTGACGCCAAATGATTCGATTCCTGCCTTTTTGGCAGAAGTACAAGCTTACTCTCTTATTTCTGGATACAAATTGAATGAAGATAAGTGTGAAATTTTACCCCTAAACAAGTTCACTTTTAAATCAGATTTTAGTGCCTCTAACTTTACTTGGAGTCCTAATCACATAAAATACTTAGGTCTACATGTCACCTCTTCAATATCTGATACAGTCACTTTGTGTATGAATAAATGCATACAAAAGATTTCAGATTTAACCACCAAGTGGCACCCTCTTTACTTATCCTGGTGGAGTCGTCTAGATACTATAAAAATGATGTTGTCGCCTATGATATTATATATCATCTCTAATATCCCGGTGTCTATCCCCATTAAATTCTTTAAGAAAATTAATTCAAACCTCTCTTCCTTCTTATGGAATAAAAAGAAATCCCGGATGTCACGACTTAAATTGTCACGACCTAAAACTGAAGGAGGGGTCAACTTTCCTGACTTCCAGGCATATCACAAAGCATTTCTTTTACGCCAAGCTTCACTTTGGTTACTAAGTCCTACAGATGACTGTCCTCTTTGGACTACAGTTGAACGTCTTTTTTTATCTCCTTTCTCCTTTGCCGAATACCTTTGTTTCTCACGCAAACCACAGACCGTATCCACTCCCATAATTAAGCTCACCTCTAAACTCCTAGAGCCTACATTTCCTTCCACACCCATTACCGTCACTTCCTTTCTCAATTCAACCATCTGGCACAACAAAACCCTGACTATCCATGGTAAACCGTTTTATTGGAAAACTTGGCGGCAAAGAGGTTTAATATGGATTCATCAGCTATTTTCTAACTTAGATTTCTTGCCTTTTTCTTCACTCAGGCAATTATTTGGTTTGCTGCCCACATTTATACATAAATAGAATTTACTTAAGAAAGCAGTGATGGATAATTATACTCAGATATCTGCCATTCCTACTTCCTCCGTCACTTCTGGACCCTCCTCACATCTTCACATTTTGTTAAAAGCCATCCCTAAAGCCTCCACTATTTATAGCTATTTACAGAATACAGGTAACACTAGAAAGAAATCCAAAATAGAAGAAGCATGGGAAAGGGATCTCAAATTATCCTGGCCAGTGTCTTTATGGAACAGTTTGTGGATTAAGATACGTAAATCCTCTAGAGCAGCTAACATAGTACAAACGTTATTCTTTGTTTATAATAGACTTTTATTTACGCCAAATGTTTTACGAATTTACAAGATACTTGCTGGACATGTTCTTCTTCAAATGCAGATTTACTACACATGTTATTCCTATACCCCTTTGTATACAATTTCTGGGAACAGGTATGGTTTCAAGTTAACTTAATTTTTGGAACTGATATTTCTTTCTCTATTATCCATGTTTTCTTAGGTAGTCTCTCATCTTTTTGGGAGAAAGTTACACTCAATGTTAAAATTATTGATTTATTGCTTGCAGTTGCTTTTCAGCAAATTACTGTTAACTGGAAAGATTTCACAAAAATTTCTTACAGAGCATGGTGGTACGCTGTTTGCCATAATCATAGTTTAGACACCTCTTTTGTTTATCCTTTACATCTGGCACTGAAACGTCTGGATTTATGGTCCCCTGTTACATTGTACCTTGATATGTGTGCCAGACGTCATTCCCATTTGAAACCATCTCAACAAGAAGTTCTTAAACCCCCTTGATTCCCTTATACGTTCCTAATCTATGTGTTCCTAAATGTTTTTTTTTCTTATGATGCTTCATTTATTCTATTTCGTTTTCCATGATTGTAATTACCAATCCAATTCATTTGTTCATCGCTGTTGTAATACATTCTATTGTACTGATTTGACCCTAACATTGTGAAATATGCATCGACACCTTTATTCTTAGTTTTTTTCCTTTTTACCAGTAAAGTTACCTTTTGAACTGAAAATAATTGCACCGTGTAATTATTATATGAGCGCTTTCTACACTTAAAGGTCTTTTGATGCCTGACCTAAGATGGCGTCTGCTTTTGAACTTCTTTTATTTCCGTTGTCTTACATACCATGATGCGGATATGCCTTTGGTTTATAAACGCGCGAGAAACACACACGCTGTAACTTCCTGATTCTGTAGAGCAAGGAGGCAGTGCTTGCACGTAAGTTGTCGGATACCTGTTTACACGCAGAAGGGCAATTTGTTTTGACCCTATCTTATTTAAATGATCTATATGCGTAATATGCATATTATTCTACTGACACTTGATATTTATATCGGTATACCTGTATTATGTTAGTCCGAGATATCGCTTTGATGCCCTTTGTATTTGTGGGCTATTTAGAACATATTGAGTGCATTCTATTGGGCCATTTCCTTTATTTTTTATAAAACTCGAGTGTCTGTGTTGGTTATATTAGTGACATCTATGAAAATCACAATGACATTCAGTTATTTGTCATGTTGCCCTGTTTTTTCAAACGCAGATAACCACGATATTACTACTGCTGGATAGTATTCCATGTTTTTAACGGGACATTGCTAAGGAAAGTAATTGACTATCCGTTATAGCTATGGACTCGTTTTTGTGTATATGGCTTTATCGGATGCGTTGCCTTTTCCTTTTCAGCTGACGGGCAGCGTTGATCGATTGGCAATTTAAGTACCGATTGGAATAATTGATTTGTGAATTGTTGTGCCATAGACGTAGTACGTTTTAGGAATCTTCTCCACATGGAATAATTACACCATGTCAAGACACCATTTATTTCTAGTAAGTGTCTTTTGAAAGTAGTAATAGTGTTTTTTCTGCTTATGGACACTGGGCAGTTTGCAACTGCTGACTCTTTTTATATTGCAGTTGGTGTCCATATATATCTCTTATTTTGGACGTTTCTCATCAAATGTTCTGTGAAACGACGCTGGAGTGCTTGCTCGAATTAGGTATAATTTGATTTAAAATAATGAATTAAATTGTTTTGGTCACATGAGCACGAATTGGTGATATCACTCTTCATTTGAGATAGTCTCAATTAAAAAGTAGACATACATGGTTCTTCTAATAAACTAATTATCTATGGCACTTCTCTATTTGGGATGTGGCTAAAGCTTTAATTCTTTTTCTTTTTTCTTCTCTTTATCTTCCTTTTGTCTTAATGAAGGAAGCTTAACGTTAAGTTATGACCCAGGGAGGTATATAAAAAAAAAATATATATATATATATATATATATATATATATTTATTTATATATTTTTCTTTTGTACAGAATTTGGATGCTCTGTCAATTTGTCTCTGTCCTGATGATGACCGTATACTGACAAAGCGGTTGAAACGCTGTAGACGTATTTGTGGCCTGTGAATTAATTGAGGACACATTATTTGTTTTTATGTTGTTCCTTGTTGCTGTGCCGTATTTTTGTCTGCCACTGCTTTTGGTCTGTAAACATTCATTAATTCTACCAAAGCATTGTATATAACTCCACTGTCTCTTTTTAAAAAAAAAAATGTATTTATTGTAATCAATTAGTATTTTTGATAATTATATACACAAGGGTCACGTTTGCCTTCGGTTTCCTTTTTCCTACTCTAATCTTTGTGATGATTATTAATATGGTAATTGTTTATTAAGTGTAATTTGTTGTATGAGTTCTTGAACTATTGTTTGGATTAAATTACAATAAGAGTAGTCACACAGGGATCAGCAAACTCTAGTGCAAGCACCAGAGCACGTAGCTCTGCCAACTGAGCGGTACAGTCTCCTAACGTCTGCGTGTGCATGACATCTCACTTGAATTCTCCATTCACAATGGTACCAGCCACTATTGCGCAGGCCGCCGAATAAGCATGCTTATATTCCGTCGCGCTGAACTGTCAGTGTAAATGATACAATGGTAATCCTCAAGCAGGCGCATGGACAGAGGAGCTGGATCAACAAATTCATACTGCAAGTACTCCTGAGTTTGCAACGAGGAATCAAAGATGAATGTGACATCCAGAGACGTCAACAAAGTGACCCATTGTATCCAACGTGGATGTAAAGCTTTCGAATTGGGTACACTGGCATTTGTCAATGCCTCAAGGGCAGGATACGGTGTGACAACACTCGATAGCACTCTCTCTTTCAGAATCTCCATCTGTACAGCACTCAATACTTTATCGACAGTGGAAAAACGCATTTCAGCCGAAGTGTACAAGTGTGACTTGTAAGCAATAGGGACTGTATATCCCTCATTAAATGTTAAGTACGTGAAACCCACTGCACCAGGCACAATTCTTATTACGAGGTTTGTGTGGTTATCACGTGTCAATAAGTATTTAGATTCAAGAAGATCAGCCTGCAAAGAGTGCAGTGTAGCTGAATGTTCTGGCAGCCAGCAAGATTTGGTAAAAGTAGGTTGTACCAAGGCATATAGCGGTTTGATACGCTGGGCATAATCGGGAATGCAAGTACGCTCGAAATAAAAAAAAACAGCAAAGATTGTAGTTTTTACAGAGTTGTCGGAGAGTGTAAACATGCACATTTCTCCAGGAAGTGAGGTGCTAAACCTCGTCCTTCGTTGTTGAGTTCATAGCCCAAAAATAACACTGTATACTCTGCAATGTTTGATTTTGTAAAGTTAAATTTGTAACCGAAGTCCGCAAACATGACAATGATGCAGTCAACGCGACACAGATGTGGCAATAATTCGACGTCTGTGAGATAAATATCATCAACATACGAGTACGCATCAGGGTCAATGCTCTCTAACAGAGAGACAATACGTGCTGCAAAGACGCCTGGACTGTTTTTATAGCCCATGGCTAATCTTTTAAACTGTTTTTGTTTGCCGCCAGAAGTAAATGCTGTCCATTGACTACTAATAGAGGACAGGTTATGACTGTAAAAGCCATTGGAAATGTTAAGTGTGGTCTTTAACCTTTATCTCAAGAGATTATCAACGAGGGCAGAACTATGGGTATTATGTACTGCGCACGTCTGACAAATGCCAGTAATCCAAAACTAGGCTGTACGACCAGTGGCGTAACGAAAGTTTAATGGGCCCCCCTGCAATGTACACGGAGGGGCCCCCTCTCCGGATTTAAAATGGAGCGCTCAGATTTAAATGCTGTGCTGAGGGGGCCACCAGCAGCTGGGGGCCCCCCAGCAGCTGGGGGCCCCCCGCGGGGATGTGAGGGCCTGTGTTACGCCCCTGTGTACGACCCATCAGGTTTGGTTACAGTAAAAAGATGATTATTCAGGGGTGACACACATGTTTCAATTACTCCTTGATATTTCAATTGCTCGAGGATTTCTGCGACGTGAGCTCTCGCTTCCCTGCGCATGGGATATTGGGGTTGTGGCTGTGGCATTAACCGTAATGGAATCTCATGGCATTTCGATAATTTATCCCAACCAACCTGAGTACGGTACAACGCCGGTGCAAGCACCTGAGCCCATTCTTCTGCAAAGGTCTGAGCCTGCTCCTTCGGCACAGTGTGTGCAAAAGATGGGAGGATTACTTTCTCCCCTCTAGGAGCTGCCAAAATGAAAGGTGGGGGCCAGTCCGCCTCTGCTAACAAAATGTCATATGTAGAGGTCAGACTTGCCGCACTATTGTAACCTCCGCTACGCTGTCTAGCAGCGTTAGTGCTCATGTCAGGTTCCAAAACTGCGTTCTCACTATCTGTGGCATACTTCGCTGTTAGTGCAACAACTTTCTTTTTCTGAAACTGAGGTCATTGATGTGGAAAGTCGTCCTGCTTGCCTTTACCATCAGACGAGCGGGGCTGCTCACGTCCTTGAGGGGCTTCCTGATCTCTGCCGCGTTCACCTCCACCGGCTTGCGAGACCGATGATTCCTGTGAAGAACAAGGAGAACGTTGATCAGGAACCTGAAATCTAACAGGATGCCCCAGTTCTCACAATCTGTTACCTACGGGACTAAGGGCCAGATGTAGATAATCCATAAATACCGAATTCTTAATACCGAATTTTATCGATTCGGTATTTAGAAATCAGTATTTCTTATGTAGCTAATGAATCAGTAAAAAATACCGATTCCTTAATATTCCTTATTACCGAATCGTAAATACTGATTCGGTAATAAGGAATACATACCCATTCATTCCTATGGGCTTGAAGGCCCATAGGAATGGATGTAAAGCCATTCTGTATTAGCGATTCGGTATTACCGAATCGGTAATACCGGGAGGTATTTCAAGGGTGCCAGGGTGTGCAAAGGACACCCTGTTGCACCCCTGAAATGTGCCTGTGTTCACATGTGGGGCAAAGACATTCCCCAAGGGCATGGATGTGTGCCACATGGCACTTCAAAAAAAATTCAAAAGTGAATTTTGAAAGGAATTTGTTAATTACCACCAACTTGAAGTTGGTGGTAATTAACACATTCTTAAAGCACATAAGCACTCTTTTATGAGCTTTCTACATTGCATTTACCGATTCAGTAAATACAGATTCGGTAAATACAGATTCGGTATTTACTGAATCATCGCCTACATTAGGAATGGCTCAATACCGGCCAGTAACCCTGAAATGTACCGAATTTCAGGGTTACCGACCGGTATTTAGCCACCTACATCGGACCCTAAGTCTTTCTGCAAACTAATTGTAAGAATCCTGTGTTTCTCCACAGGAGTTGTATTAGGAAATACCGCTTCCAGCTGGTCAAATTTCTCAGCAAGCCAAAAAGGCATATCGTCCTTATTCTGGGGGCGCTTGCCCATTACCTAATTAACCATGATGGGACTAATAGTAATCCTGGCCGGTCCAACTGGTTGCGTCGCAACCCGAGCTGCCCCCACCTGGAGATTGCTCGAGACGTATTGCACCAAAGCCCTATACACCGCTATCAAGGCGGTATGTAGCTGACGTAAGTCATCCACCGGGGTTAGCAAATTACGTGGGTGAGTTGTGAACCGGGCCAAGACTGGCCAAGTGGCCCCAGGAATGGACAGCGCACCTAAACGAAACGGAGTTTCAGTGTGGGGGAGGGTGCCATTGAACCAAATACGATGCTGCCATGCATAAATCGGAATTTCCTGCATCCTATAGGGTGTGTAATTCGCTGGAACTGCCGTAGGAGTGTAAGAGTGGAACATGTTATCATCCGCATCCACTTCAGGAAACGTAACCCAAGAGTAGAAAAGCTCAAAGGGGAACGATGGATCGGCACTCACTACAAAGATTACTGCCATTCCGTCGTCGGGCACCCCAAACTGCGTCAAATGACGCCGGAGCGGTGCGCGACTATGTGCTGCAATAACAACCTCAGCCATAAGGACTCAGAGAAGAAAAGCTATTTACATAACTGTAGCACAAAAAAGGGGTAGTAATTCATAAGGAAACCTTTTTAATTATCAAGCTTGAATGAACCTATAATTGATTCATATAGGTAGGTTCATCCGTCACTTCTGTCAACCGGAAACAGGAGTGAGGGTGTCGTGAAGAAATAAAGCACTACTAAAGCGTCTCACATAAAAGACCAAACGTTAGGTGCCCCATGTTGCGGGGATTCTGCTCATGCACAGAACTATGCGTAGGAAACCAGGACCTCAGTGAATTGTGGTGTACCAAAAACTCACCTCAGTACCCAGAACCCCTATCCGACTAGCATCAGTGTGTCATTCGTTTTCCGTACTACAGCAAAGCTACCAATGATTAGACAACCCAGAACAAGCAACTTAGGATACCCTCAGAAATGGTGGGAATCAAGAACTCTCTTTCATCTTTATTCTCATACAAGTCCACAATGTGAGTAATCAGAGACACTGAAAAGTTTAAAATGTTTGTTTTTAACTACGTGCTATAAGATGCAGTATTTTGGCTAACATAAGTAGACAAATTATTAGAAATAAGACCTTCAGCATTGTTACGATTCCATAAAACACAAAGGGATAAATCATATTATAATGATAGTGGAAACAGGTCTCATAGCGCCTTGTGTACAACCCCCCCCCCTGGCTAGAAGCTAGTTTTATAATAATAGAAGGTCTCTAGGTTTGAAAGGGGAACCCCATACCTCCAAGATCAGCGTAGGTGAATCACATCACAGGATCAGCAACGCTCTCTGTGTCTGGAAAGGTTTTCTCCAAGTGCCAGTATCATACATGCAATGCAATATTAAAGGCACCCGAGTTTCAGATATTTGCAGCTGTGTGCTTGTTGTGTCTAGAGCGTGGGTCGATCAACCTGAATTCAACAGCATACATTGTTATTTGACCTGGACGACTTCAGCACACAGTGTTCAAACTAAGGTCGCAGTGTAAGTCTATGGATGTGAAAAACAGACCGTTCTCATGTGAAGAAAAAGCAAGCAAGCCGTTTTACTTATAATAACAGCTACCTGTGGTGTGATGTGCAAAAGCAGCAAAGTGGCAAGATGGCGTTTAACATCTAAAACGCTTATGCTAACATAGCAATGTGTGCAGGCAAAACCCTGTCTTCACTACAGTATCAGACAGGAATTAAGGAGAGATGAGGTACTGCAACTCAACTTTCCATCACGGCAGATGAGAAAACACTGACCTCATGGCCTGCTGTCAAGACTGTCAAGGTTGTTGCAACCATGAAGACCATGGCTCTCCATCTGACCCTTACCTCACACCACACCTTAACCAAAGGTCTCTTATTAATCAGTGAAGCACTAGCATCCATCCTCAATGCCTCCACCGACATTCCCAAAAACCTGGAAAGATGCCACCATCATGCCCCTGGTCAAGACCCCATCCCCTGACCCAGCCAGGGTTTCAAACTACAGACCCATCTCCCTCCTACCATACCACACAAAGGTCTTATAGAAATAAATCAACTGACCACTTTCAGCCCCAACCACCGTACAGAAGAAGCACTGGATTGCCACCACAGATGACATCTGCATGATCATTGACAGAGGAGATACAGCAGAACTCATTATCTTGGAGGTTTCTGCAGCATTTGACACAATCTCATACCCAATTTGCATGAGACTGGCATCCAAGGACACAGTCTTCGCTGGATCTGCTTTTTCTCAATGGATAGAAGACAAGCTGTCAGCCTGGCACATTACTTCTTTGAAGCTGGCAGCTCATCTACGGAGTCCCTTGTGGTTTATAACTCAACCCCACCATTTTCAATGTGTATATGCTCCCTCTGGCCAGTGTCATCCACACACACAATATCAACATGCTTTCATTTGCAGATGACGTGCCACTCATACACTCCCTCTTGAACAGGAGCCCAAACATAAGAAACAAGTGTCTCAAGGTCAACACGGACAAAACAAAAGTAGGGATCCTCAGTAAGAACAGCTCACCATAGGACTTCAACTGGTGGCCAGCTGACTTCGTACATGCAGGACCCACACCAGGAACTTAGGAATAGTCATGAACACCAAACTCGACATGACTTCACTGCATAGTGCTACTTCACCCTGATTATGCTGAGTAAGATCTTCAAATGGCTCACGAGTACCACAAGAAAAACACTCACTCATGCCCTAGTCACCCCCAACACTCTATGCCGGGATCACCAAGCAACTGACTAGAAGACTACAAAAGATACAGAACTTAGAAGCCAGACTCATCCTCAACCTCCTACACAGAACTCACACTACACAACAGCGCAGGGAACTAAACTGGCTTCCAATACACATACATGCTAAATTCAAACTCCTCACACACACATTCACAGATACTCCACAACTCAGGCCTCACCCACAGGATTGAGCGCATCTCCTTCCATCAACCATACAGACACCTCCTCTCCTCAGAACCCCTACTTTCCCACTTACCCTGCATACACAGAATCAGATCAGAAGGAACAACCTTCATCTCCAAATCAGAGCCTCCTCCTCCTCTTTTCTTGAATGTCACAAGAAGATGAAGACCTGGCTTTGTAATGAGTCAACCTATCAGAGCTGAGCTAGGCACACACAACCACTCAGTGCCAGGATACCCTCACGGATGATAGCGTGCTTTACAAATACACATAAAATATCAACATACCATCTGTCAAGAAGTTCTTGTACAATCATATTGCAGGGGATATTTTGCAATGGTACTTTCTTAATGGTCATTGGCTTGTCATTCAAATATTTTTTAATTTTGAGCTTATGAATATATCTATGTGCAACTGGGTAAAGTCGTATTTTCTTGGAGAGGCAAAAATGTAGGCCTTTGTTCAAAAGTTTGGAATCAGTTGTTAGTGGTTTGCTAGACAGATTTACAGTGTTAACAGATGGTTTAACTGATATATTGGTGGAAACCTGCAGCTCCTTGGTCATGCATGGAAAATTATTCATGTTTTTCCTCAGGAATGTCTCCTTTCCTTCTTTCCTGTGAGTCTTCTGAGACCACGGTGGGTGTTTATTTTAGTGGTCTTTCTTGTGGATTTGTGGCCTATTCTGAAGTGGTGTCATGTTCCTAAAAAAGCAGTGGGTGTATTAAGAGGATGTGTTGTTGAAGCTTTTCTCTCTTGAGGTTCACTGACTATGCTTGACATACCTGATTCACAGTTGAAGGCGTACACAATGATGGTGTGTATCACTCTCACTCTGCTGCTATCTTGGTAGCAGTGTTAATATAGCCATACTTTCTTGTGTACGTAAATATGCGACCACATATATAACCAATATTATCTCATATTATTTTGGGGAGTTTTTTCCCTTTTCGATATATTTGATAAGACTAAAGAATATTTTTCAATATATGATCATTTTTAGCGCATATAGCATGTTACTAGGCATGCTATTACACTGTGTTCTATTACAATGCGGTCGTTATAATGACCTCGTTGTTAGAACGCGATATCTTTACATCGCAAGTCATTAGATCGACTTGTTGTAGGGGGCCCGCCGGACTTAGGAATAGTATAATTTACTATTCCAACTCCAGCGTTTCGCAACAGTTCCTTAGGTTAGAGCGCCCCCTACAGCAAGTCGATCCAATGACTTGCGATGTAAAGGTATCGCGTTCTAACAACGTGGTTGTTGTAACAACTGCGTTGTAAAAGGAACGCAATGTAATGGCAGCGTAGTAAACGTTGTTTCCCGAAAGCCCAGACTGGTTCCAACTTCTTTAGGGCTCTAGAGAAAGGCATAGGTTGAGTCATGTGATGCAGCCAGCACAGAGCACAGATATGTGCATAAACCCCAAACTTAGAGTGTGTATTACAATTACTCAGTAATGGGGCAATATATTTGCATGTCTCTGTAAATACTGGTTAATTTTTCCGTTTTAAATTCTAGCAGCTCTGACCTTCTGAAATGTATTGGAGGATGCAAACCTTATTCCAACAGGTAAATATTAGTTGTGATAAAGTCCACAGAACTTTGCGCATCTGAAGGACGTTAATGGGCCCAAGCATTTTACAAGAAAGGTAAACACGTGTGTGGGTGACACAGAGTCTTAATATATTTTACACCCTCAAAACCTCAGAGAGTTTAAAACGATGCAGTCTGCCTGCAGTCTGAACTGAAACTTTACAACCAAATCACTCCTGCTAATAGAAGTTTCTATTGCCTCCCATTAACGGGAGGAACAAGTTTCAAGCCACACGGCGGTCAATGACAGTGCCCTGATCTGCTTTGGAAAACAGTCTGGCCTTTAGCTGCTGCTTCTTTTTCATACATTTTTCAGGAATATCCAAATTCACATAAAACCAGTGCCCATGCTTGATGTGACAGCAAATACAATGAAGTGTGTTTCTAGACAGAATCAGTGATCTGATATTAACATCAGCCCTGGACATTGGTAATATTTGAATTTGTAATTCCTGAGAACTTTAATAAAAATAAATATTTGTTTTACAATATTTCCTGTGATGATTGTTGTTACTGATACTACTAGGTTGAACTTTGGACACTGATTTGGTGTGCTCCAGGCTACTCCAGAATCCTTCGTCAATTTACTCGTGTTTCTCTTTTTACTGCCTTATGTGTGATGTACGGTTAACTAAACCCACTCACACCAATTGTAAAGTTGCTACTAATACTTCTACGCAAACTAGCAGAGGTGTGAGTAATTTCGGTGACCACACCCGCTAGTCAGTTGCAGAGGTGTTTGACAATGGCAGTCGCAGCGTTCCAGTCGCATAGTCGAACATACCCAACAAGGAAGGTCTCAAACTCAAGTACATTACAAGTACATTACAAGTACATTACATTGGAATGATTAAGGAAACAGGAAGGTCCTCAATGGTGGGAGGAAGGCAATTTAGAAAAATACATGGAGCAAAAGAAGGTGCTTGCGGGTCAAAGAATTCTAAAGTATCCATGTTTTGACGATTTAGACAGTTGAAGTTAGTAGAGGAGATCAAGGCACTAAATAGATGCCTATGCTAAAATGTAACAACAGCGTTGTAATAGAACGCGATGTAATAGCATGCGTAGAAACATGCAATGTTCTGGGCTTTCTTATGTTCCCTTCCAGAGGGGGCCTGATGTGGCAGTGATGGTTGGACTGTACCCAATTACCCTGATGACGCTTGGTTCGCATATGACAGAATTCTGTCTAGAGTGGCATAGCGGGTGAAAGACAATGGGCAGTATTCACCATAAGCCTTCGGGTATTCCCCATTCCTCAGAAACTCAGAAGAGGCAACTTCACTGCATGCAATGCATTTTGAAGCCAGTGGTATTAGATTACATGAAATGCGATAACTTCACTTTGCCCCTTCGAACTGGTATTTTGGGGCGTATGAGGACAGGACAAGAGAAGATCATGCTAGAAGTGTTTGGCAGTCACTGTCCACAACATGAACTGCTTCTTGTGGCTTTCCCCCTCCCTCACCCGCCTCACCCCCATATAGCTAGGTTGGTGCCATGGCTCGTGTAAGAGGCAGAGATCGTCATTTCTACTATTGTGGTCCACAGACTGAGGGGCATGAAACTAGTGAAGTGGGCAGAACCTATGAGCATCAGCAGGATATGAACAAGTTGGCAGGGTATGCCCAGACGTGGGTCCTTTGCTCACTTTGCCATTAGATTCAAGCTAGCCTGGCTGATGAAGGGTGTTACCCAGAAACTGGTCCGAGGATGCTTGTTTTTGGTCCAGGGAAGACATGGCTTGGCAGGTCGGGCTGAACTGTTCCCATGAGGCACAGGGTCAAGACTGATTTGCATATAGCTGTGTCTAAACTGGGGTGGCGAAGTGAGCTAAAGAACAATGATGGATTCAACCGAGATCTGTGACTGCGGGTGAGTGTCTGAAAAGTTTCAGCACTCCGTCCATCATCTCCTTGTGTTTGCTTAGTAGGATATGAACAAGCAAAATGCTGACATAGAATAATATGGTCTATAAAGGGTACAGAAGAGGAGATTATCCCACAATCATTTTTCACACGGAAGTCACTTTTAATCACGACTGACCCTGATGAGAGTGACCGCCTAAAAGTTTTGTTAGATAAGAAATATATCGTCCTGTTTACTTGAGTAAAATACTACAGCAGATGAGGTATGTTATATTGGAGCACTCCCAGACTCCAGCCTGCAACGGATCTGGGAGCAAATGCAACTTAGAAAAACTCCTTGTGACTTAACCCATCAGCCATTGAGAAGAAGCCACTAAACACTTCTCTTTTACCAGCATGTATTAGTTCAATTTGCTCTATTTAACAACTGCTAAACAACTGATTAAAAAGAAGAAACTTTATTTAGGAACTGAAGAGGAACCATTACTGGAGATATAAATGTAGGCCAGTGGAGCACAAAGGTACATTTTTTAAGACATATTTAAAAGGTTAAAAACACCACTGGGAAACATACACTGTGCTGCTTTTTGACATCTGATATTCTGCCCTTTATGCTGTGACTAACAACTCAGACTAACTTTGTATATTTTGCCAATATGCCATGGGTATAATCAACTGTCAAAGAAGAGACCAAACCTGCTGCTGCTCCCTAAACAAAGTGTGCGGAAACAAGAAATCTAACAGAGGTGGAATGATAGGCAGGTGTAATAGTACAGAGTAGTAAAAATAACCTTATCAGCATCAAAATGTATAAAAGCCTTTTCTAAGCTCTGTAATTAACAGATGTTACTATTACTGAATGTAATTGCACTCTGTCAATCTCTACAAACCTCTGAGGTATGCAGAGCTGAGTCCGCCTTGCCAGGATCCAAACTCTTCTCTTGCTTATCACTGCCTGCTCAGCAGTCAGCAGTCAATTTACTGAGAAATCTGCTGTGCTACAGACCTTGCCCTTCAGATTCAAGAGGCTGCAGTCAAATGTGTGATTTCCCATAAAAACAAATGTGTTTCTATAAGCTTGAATTGGCATTCAAAGCATATTAAAGCGTTGAATGCACATGATTTGAAGTAAAATCAGCCTGAAAAATACGATGTATAAATGTAAATAACTAACAGTCTCACTCGAACCAGGGGCATCCGGCAACTGCAGGAGGATTTGGGCCTGTCTCGGCTGGCTTTGGTCTCCCGCTGCTGAGAGTTCACAAGCTATAACTCAGTCCTCTAATAGCAAGTTTGGTCTCTTCCAGTCTCCAAGTGGCCGCTGTCAGACGTCCTACTTCATGGCTCCTCGCAATCACAAAGTATTCCTCACAGCAGTCTGGACAGGACACAATCCAGGGAAAAAGCCTTACCTCCATGGTGACCCCCTCCTGGATCACAGAGGTCGCAAAATTCCTCTGTTCAAAGGCGACAACCTTTACTTCATGGGGGCCCCCTCCCAGCGTACGGAGGATGCCGACTGGCTGTGCACAAGGGTGATGGCCCTTTCTTCACTGCAGACCCCACCTGCCACATGGGGGGCACCAACTGGGTCTGCACAAGGGTAATGGCCCTTTCTTCACTGCAGACCCCACCTGCCACATGGGGGGCACCAACTGGGTCTGCACAAGGGTGATGGCCCTTTCTTCACTGCAGACCCCACCTGCCACATGGGGGGCACCAACTGGGTCTGCACAAGGGTGATGGCCCTTTCTTCACTGCAGACCCCACCTGCCACATGGGGGGCACCAACTGGGTCTGCACAAGGGTGATGGCCCTTTCTTCACTGCAGACCTCACCTGTCACACGGGGGGCACCAGCTGGGTCTGCACAAGGGCAATGACCTTCACTTCATGGTTCCCCCATCTGGTATATAGAGGTCTCTAGCTGGTTCTTCACACGGGTGACGGTTCTTCCTACACGGTTGTCCCCTTCTGGCACACAGGATCGCTGACTTTGTCCTTGCAGCGGTCCGGAACGGATTAGACGTCTGACACTATGCTCACTGGGATGCCCTTGGCAGGATCTCCGCTGGGCCTTGTTCCTTCCAGGTGTTCTCCTACTCCTCCAGGGTAGGCATTCAAAAGGCTGGTGCTCCAGGCACATAGCAAATGGTCTTGACTTCCAGGCTGATGGCCTCCCACCCAATAGGGAGACTAGCATACCTTGGTCTCCAGTCCTGGCTCCAGCAGCTAGAAGTAATGATGAACCTCTCTCCTGTTGAACAGTGATGTTGAACAACATGTTCTAACTTTCCTGTTCCACATCCGGACACAATTGTGAGTAAGTGTCTTGTCGCTTAAAATTAGGGACCAATTTTTACTCAAAAACGGCACATCTACATGAAAATATGCTACATGCCATTCAAGCATGTCCTTGTGGGGAGCACACGTCGTGATCATTTTGTAATCACCGGAAATTAAGGTCACTGGATTAGTATATGTAAGGCCTTCCGACAGCTCTCCTCTGTCTTCAAGATGAGGAGGAAGCCCTATGCTGTTGCTGATCATTCTTCACCAAGAAAGTGGCAAAATAATTAACTCCAGGCTCAGTATGGACTTTAACAGGACAAACCCACCTTATTGTTCTTAAGTCCTTTGTAAATTATGTTTGTCTGAATCTAGTGAGTGAAGCAGGATCTCCAATGCCCTCACCCGCTACCCATGAGGCATTAGGTGCCCTTTTGAAAGGTATATATATTCATGAAAATACATAATCTCTCATTTGTCTCAAAACTATTTTAGAAAAAGATATAGTACAGGAATACCACCATAGTGAAGTCAGAGAGATCATTAAATAGTGATGCTTAAAGGTTTTTTATATTAGCACACACCCCATAATTTTACCTGGGAGTAAAATTGACCATATCAGACAGTTGACAGATATACCTGGATAGCAGGTTCTGTAACCATTACACTGCACCCTTCCACAAAATCATCATATTTTTAAGAAAAATACCCCACTCTCGAGTTTTGCAGGGGACCACAGAAAAATAATGCACACAATCAGTGGACTGGTTCCACTTTAAAATTAAATACAAGCTATTTATCCGATTAAGAATAACTATAGAAGCCTTATTTTTCACCCACATAAGATACGTGTGGTGTAGCACACAGCAGTCTGCACCCCCTGGATGACTTATGCATGCCAGAACCACCACTCACTGGGGAACAAATGATATGCATAAATATGGGAGAAAATGTGTAAATATTTTATTTATTCTTTCCTCCTTTTCTTGTGTTTTTTCCAACTTGCAGGTCAGTAAACCTAAAATAAATATGTGTTTGGAAAAAACAAAACAAAGGAATATAAGTGAATGTATTTACCTGAATATTGTGAATAATAGGGAGCTGACCATCCAAGGTCCTGATGAAGGTCACTGACACGTAGAGGCGTTTTCTGGCCGAAACATGTTGACCACCCCATTTGACGCCAAGGGTAAGTAATTCATCCCATGGTGCCACATGCTGTTTTTAATCTTACCACTATTCCTTTATCTTATATTAAAATGTTTTATAGGTATAGGGGGTAACCTTTTTTTATTTTACATTGCACGGATCCCACCAGTATTACTTGCAAGACACTCTTCCTCCAGTTGGGGGCATCACACCCCTGGGGAAGCAAGTACCTTGGTGCAGAGCCCATTGATGATGACACACACAACACTGCCACGGGGGAGATGACACATACTCCTGGATGCAAATATGGTTTTAGGGTTTCCGGGACAACACCCAATAGACTCTGGCAAAGTATCCGGTTTGGTTCACTTTCTTTTGATTACATTACGTGCTATATTACGTGTTCCCTGGGAGCCGAGTGGATGCCCCCTTTTGCTCCCATCACCCTGTTTTGATTAATCAAATGAGAGTTACAGTCCTCACCTCCACTAGCCTTTCCAGGCATTGGGCTTTGAAAATGGAACCCACAGGCCTCCATGTTATGTACCAAGCATAAGCATGCATACATTTTAGTACACACACGCAATTATCATGTGCTGTCTGGTGCTACACACATTTATTCAGGCCAAGGGTGAGTTAGGTATACAGGCACGTAACTTTACATGAGTAAGCCAGTAAGCTCTAGTGATACGAGTAAAAAGGTCTGTTCACACTACTGATACCCATTAAACACATAACATGTACACTGCTACCACCATGCTTCTGTCACTTAATTACAGGTAAGGGCAGTATCCCTCTTTCTTACTGAGAGTAGTGCTTGGTACACCCCTCTCATCTAAGAAAACTACATTATCATGAGACAGGCCTAGGTCATGACACACAAAATGATCTATGTCCCCCCATAACCATAAACCATTAATCGGGCTCCAGATACGCCTGTAGCTAGGCCACACTTATGGCAGGGGACTTTTTTGTTCCAGCATCCCCATATGATTCTCGATCTCCCACTGGAATGGTGTTTCATCAACATCATCGTCATTAAGGATAAGCTCATCTCATTTGGTGTACCACAGCCTGACCTTGGCCACCCCAGCGGTGGACTGGTGTCTGTTATTTATGTTATGTCACCCCAGCTATCACTCATTCTACTGACCACTCAATTTCTTGTCTAGTCTTTCTCCTAATTTGGATGTGCGACAGGCTACTCAATAAACTAGCTACAAGGCTGAGGTAGAAGAAGTGGTCACGAAAGCAACTGCAATCACACTTGTACTAATCACGGACCAATTAGGTACTCACAATACTATGCTCCTACAGAACAGAATGGTTCTAGACTATCTCTTACCAAAAGAGGGGGGTACTTGTGGTTGTGCTATAGTAGAGATCGAGTGTAATGTACACCCACCTAACATTTTCATAGTATACACAAACAGATACACCACATCAAGGACAGTGTACAGAAATTATATGAAATTCAAAATGGTTTAGACTTAAATCTATGTGGCAACTGCTCTTGTCTTGCTGAAATCTTTGGGACCTATTTACATTTCTTAGTGTTTAATTTTACTATGCTGATAATAAATGCCATGTCCTCAACTATTCACTTGCTTTATGTGAGGAAGCTGAGGCTATTTATGACTTAAAAAACAAAATTATTTGGTTCTATGTAATTGAAATATTTTGAAGAATTTTACCTGTTGGAAGAAAAGGTGGGGAAGCTGAGAAAATAAAACCAGTCACTTCCAGGCCTTCACATTACAGTTCTGTTATAAATATTGATATCTCAATGTACCTCAATATGCGCTGAAAGAATGTACTCTTTAACCTGAGTACTGTTTTATTATTAATTGAAAGAATTGAATAGTTCTAATATACCTGCTACATTGTATGCATTCCTAAGGCACAGAACCCATTTTATTAATTGAAATAAATTTGTACATTTTCAGTATCTTTTGGTAAAAATAGCCCAATAAAAAAAAGGCATATTAAAGCCTGAATTTGAGAAGACTGATGGATGTTCGCATCATACGCTCCACCACAATTTGGTTGGCTGCTCATTCTGGTAGGTTGACATGTCAATTGTCTATTATTGATTTTGCTTTCACGCTGACAAATTGTGTATTAAACACATTAGAGTTCTGGGCATCCTAAGTGTTGTGTTTTAAAATAAGTGTGTGCATACCCAATAGAATGGCTAGAACAGGGTCTTATCTAAGGGTTTTGGGGCAGCAGTCGACGGTAGGCCTAAAATTTAAGGTGGTTTCAAACCTGGCTATGAGTGACTTTTGGTTTGGACAAAACCTGTCAGGAATGGGGACCAGTTTCTGGTCTGATGGACGCTTATGAATAACAATTTCAGTATCACTTATCCAGACAGATGCAACTAGAGAGGCTGAGGCAAAAGGCAACTGTTTCATTAGTTCATTTAGCTTGTTTCTGGGCTATGCCTGGGCTCAGACCTGCACACGTGTCGAAACGCACAATTTAAGCTCCTCCCCTATATGCCCCAGAGGAGCGAAGCTTACATGGATTAGCATAATATATATGCTGTGTGCCTTAATCTTATTAATGTAAAGTGAAGTTTCAAACAAATTGCTGAAATGGATTCACTGTAGAATTGTGGATTCATATAAGCATGTGCTCTAATGTCTTCATTATAATGTTACAAACTGTAGTTCTTGTTCACACTTATGCTTGTGTATTTCGAGTTATACTACTTTTACTAGGATTGCATATTTTACGTATTTATGTAACAGTATGTGCACATATAATAATGCATCCAAAGTGCACATTGACGGTCTTACTAAGTAAGCTTGATCAAAGGCCTTAAGCAATTGGTCTTCAATGTTTAACCTTGTTGATGCGTTCACATGAACTCATAGCTAGTGAAAGGCGTATTGTTGCTTAATCGAGTGAAGTTGCAAATTTCCACTGTGATAAGGTGGAAAAATACTGGAGTTGATGACATGTAATTCTCAAATGTACTTTTGGTTTAAATGCTGTTCACACTGTCTGTCCCTAGAGCAAATACCCTTTGGACACTGAAAGGTACAGACATCTCTGCTCAGATTTCTATTGTGTGTCTTCATCTTACACATTGTACTGATGTGGAGAACTTTTATTTGAGTCTCCACTATGCTGACACCTTCCTGCTTTCCCTGATTTAACTAGATTTTCCCAGTTTTCCACAATTAGTTTAGGTCTAGTGTAGGCAACTGTAGATTTGTTCATGCATAGACAGGAGGATCGAAACCTGTAAACTGATCATCAAATCCTATTTCTCATATTTGTATTGCTGTAAATTAATTTCTTGTATGCCTTATGATACTAAGACTTGATTTCATTTGATGTTTTAGTTTACCTGTGGTGATTCTGCATGTTTACAATATGTTCTTGAGA
This sequence comes from Triturus cristatus, assembly GCF_964204655.1. Classification (NCBI taxonomy): domain Eukaryota; kingdom Metazoa; phylum Chordata; class Amphibia; order Caudata; family Salamandridae; genus Triturus; species Triturus cristatus. The sequence continues at coordinate 1,195,313,635 of NC_140582.1, read as the reverse complement.
TTCATTTAGAACAGTTTGGCTTTGAACTTGTAATAAACCCGTTTAACTGTACCCATCAGTTCCTGGTCCTCGTTGCGTGGCCAAATGGGCTACACTGTAATTGAATTGTTTGATTAATGTGAACAAACTTTTACCTCTCATTCAACTAAACAGGTCTATCAAGAGGAGAAATGGGAAAAAGTGGCCCAGTGCTTCATCACGTGCCTCAGGGCTTGTTTCAGGTGCAATGACTCGCATGTGAGTGATTGTAGCAGTGTTAATGGTCGCAGCTGGAGTATAAGTGGTAATTTACAACTGATGAAGCTCACAACAGCTCAACAGTAGGTCCCACTGGCCTGCATTACCTCACCCAGAAGAGCAGTTGGAACTACCAAAACTGCCACTGACCTACCACACCATCCCAGCCTGCGTCAAATGCTCTGTTGGAAAGATCATTGCTCTGGCATGTAAAGGTAAGAGAGATCTAAGCTTAGGAGCTGTCTGTATAGGGGGTTTCAGAAGTGCATGGAGAGAACAATAGAATCTGTGTCTAAAAAGTGAGTAAGGGGATTTTTTGTATCTTAACGTGAAGTAAAAAATAGTGTAGGTAAACAAATACATATTTATGAATATGTTAGCATTACTACCAGGAAGCTGTGCTTAATGCTTATGTGTTTACCAAGCAGTGAAGTGCCTCGCCTGTACCTCTTCCGGATACTCTTAAGTATGGTGCAGTTTAAGGATGAGTACGTTGGAAAGGTTTGTCAAGACTAGAGCACCCCATGTTACTTCCACTCTCACAATGCATTGGGATTTTAGCTGCTGCTAGACCTGTTAGCCTTAAGGTTGTTTTCCTCGTAACTTTTTGCCTTCCCGCTTCATTTTGTTGACCTTGTTTTTGATGATTTTATGACTCTGAGCACTACCACTGCTCACCAGTGCAAAAGTGCATATGCTTACTCCTCTAAACATGGTAATATTGGCTTATACCTAACTTAAATATTTAATTCACTTATGAGTTCCTAGTAAAATGGTACTGTATGTGCCCAAGGGCCATTAAATTAAATGCTACTAGTTGGCCTGCAACTGTGATGTTGCCACCCACTTAAGTAGCCCTTTAAACCTGTCACAGGTCTGCCTTTGTATAGTCTGTTTGTGCAGTTTAAACTGAAATCCTCCTGGAAAAATAAACTTTTGGTCAGGCCCGAAATGTCCTTTTTTAAACAGATAAGTCACACCAAGGTTACACACTGGACAGCCCAGAGGGCTGGGGTGCCATGTATTTAAAAAGTAGAACATGTACTTTTAAGTTTTAGCTGTCCTGGTAGTGTCAAATTGTTACATTTGTTTTTCATTAATGCAAGGCATTTCTCTCCCGTGGGATAACATTGGAGTTACGCAATTACCTTTTAAAAATGTAATTTAATGGGAAGACATTTCTGTATCATGTTTGGTGTCTTTGGAATCCTAATTTAAAATCCAATTTATGGTGAAAACGGATTTTAAATTATACATTTTGAAATGCTCCTTTTAGAAAATTAGCATCTTCCTGGCTTTGCCATTTAGTGCCTGTATCCTGTACTGGGTCACATGACTGGGTGTAGCTGGTTGTTGGGCTTTGTCTATTCCTCCTAAACAGCCACACATAATGAAATCTTAGATGTGACTGGGTGGACCATCACTGGCAGGATTGGGGTGGAGCTGGACACTGACACACTTCTGATGCATAAATTGAACGTGTCGTATAGATTTGCATCACCTCCACAGTTCTTGGACCGATGCATCGCCCCGACGGTGCGATGTATTCATGACACAGGCCCTGGCATCTCTCATTGTTGCAGCCTCACAGCTCATCGGAACTGCTGTATCACCCCAACTGTGCATGACAGCTCTGATGCCATTCTTTGCCTCACAAGTTCCGTTGATGGGACCCTCAATGACGATGCAACAGGACCTCGCACTGCAACCTCGCCACATCCCAGAACCAATGCATCACTTCGGGCTGTGTGTGCATCTTTGACTTGGATCCTTGCAACACTCCACAACCAGGATGTAAGGTATGTTGTTCAGTACTCTAATTGGGTCCCTATAGCTGGCCCACACTCCAACACTGTCAGCCTGAAATTGTGACTTTTTCCCGGTCTGGTGCAACCTGATATCCACAGTTGGCGAGTTGTGCTTTTTGCTGCTATTTTCTCTAAAAACTCCAAAATTCAAAACCTCTGGTTCTACTGGTTGGCTTTTTGTAGTGTTGGTCTTGTTTTATTTATAAAAAATGAGTGGGGTCCATTTGTGGTGTGTTTTCAGTTTTTTACTGTTTGAAATGTTGCACAAATGCTCACACATTGCCTCTGAATTAAGCATGACTGCTCTTTACCAAGCTACCAAGGAGGTGAGCACATGTTAATTTGGGATTTGCTTGTGCCATACATTGAAAAGGATTGTGATTGTTGCTTGACCAGGCAGGGCTCACAGCCCAGAAAATACCATTCGTGGTCACATAGGGACTTGGTCTTACTCTGACACGCCAACCTTTTTATTTCATCCTATTACAACTTTATAAAGAAATGCTGTATTTTCGATTGGATATGGGCACCCCTCATTAGTCGTTATCCTGTGTGTGATTCTCAGTCACCTTTGGTAGTGCATTGTAAAAGCAAATTAGATCGATAGAGAGAATAACACAAATGTTAATGGCAAGAGGATGGAATGCTGAAAAAGACAAAAAGATTTCAACCACTTTGTTCTGTGATAAAGAAATGCGTTATCCAGGAGTTAGAAAGGAGTTAGAAAGTTATTTATAAAGCATCAGTAGTGCTAGTCCCATTCACTTTGATACATTAGGATTAAGTTCCTCAGATCATAATGTTATGCAGAACCATTTAAAGATTATCAGTATTTAATTTGTGCAGACTTACTTCTATTTGACTGAGCACAACTCTGATGAAAATCAGGGTATAAATGATTTTGATGACTTGGTGGTTACAGGGTGGCTCAATAGTATTACGCTGGTATACTGCATATCATTTGTTTAGTTTTCACTCAACACATGAGGGCATTTTGATTCTAAGAACCATAGATTTTGTACACTTGAACATATTGGACTAACTAGGTGACTCTGAGTTAGGTTGTGATACTCATATTTGGTGCGATCTGCTGGTCACAAGTTTTAATCTTGCCACAGCCAACTCAGACTCCCCTTTTTCAGAGATTAAGGAGTACCTGTAAAGTAGAGAGTGTCTTAGATTCACATTTTGGATTTATTTCAGCCAAAGTAGCAGGAGGAATGTAGATCATGGGTCTGATTCATAATTTGCATTTTTTAGAACGTAAAATAACACTAAAGTAGTACTGCTTACTTACTACAAAATCCAATTCACAAGCCTACAAGTGTAAATCTCCACCTCTACCTTGCCAGTCTTTTGTGTGGGGAGATTGTACATATATAGGTTTATTACACAGTATTAAATGTGGGAGGTGCCAAAAGAAGTAGCTGGTAAAAGGAGCACACTTACTACTAAATAGGAGGGGTTTGGGCAGAAGAAGGAGGAGTTTAAATTAGATATGGGAGGGGTTTAGGGAAGGACATGCATGCACCCACACAAGACAAAGGCCTTTGGTATCCACACTGTATTTCTAAATGTACTACTTATGAAAAGGGGGCAAAACCGTAGTAAATGTACTCCAGCTTCTAGCTGGAATTTTAAAACTAGCATCATACAGGACCAACTACAGGTAATGCAATGTGAACTCATAGAAATGATAGCGATAGAGACTTGAAATAAACCCCCAGGAAAAAATATTAAAATGCAATTCATTTATTCAAACTGATAAAACACAAAGAATCTAATTTAAAGTAAACAAAAAAATCAAAAATAAAACATTTATTATTTTATTTTGAAATATCTTAATAACCTTTTAAAATGTAAATAATAATGTAACATTATTTTGATTGAAACATAATTAAATGATCTTTATTTCATTGTATACATAATTTTTAATACATTGTAAAACAAATGAATATCTTTACTTTAGGTGGATTTTTTTATATTCAAAATTATAGAATTTTAAATTAAACTTAGGTTAAAATGAGTACAATCCAGCAAGTACGATTCGTACAGAAATACCATTTCCGTACGAAACGTACAAAACACCGTACGGCTAAAAAATACCAACGAGTCTGATCCGGGACAGTGCGTACGCGACGTCCGTACGGAGTCAGGCAGTGTTTTACGGACCAGCAAGTACGAATCGTCTCTACGTCACTCCGCACAGCAATTTTTTTACTGCAGGCAAAAAATCCCGGAAAACTGAGTCCTACGCGAAAACGGAGCCCCGGTACGCGACGGACAGCCATGGACCCCATCCTACGTGTCATCCCGGCCCTCTTAGCCTACGACCTGGTTCACCGAACCCGACACACACGCCGCAGAAGGTGAGAACAACACCCAGGGGCCAAGGGGGGGTGAGGGGCAGGAAACATACCCCCTACCAAAATTTAAACCTACAATATTGAGGACATACATTACCTCCAGGGTCTAGTCACTTCGGGGGGCGTGTCCACCAATCCCTGAGTCCCGCAACAACAGAAGTGGACGTGTACACGACGTACCCCTACGGCAACACTACAATAGTGATACGCACCGTACTCACACATCCATTGCGTGGGTACGGTCCGTATCACTATTGTCGTGGTGCCGTAGGGGTACGTGTGGTACGGCCTGTACACACGCTCTCAGAGCGTGTGTACGGTCCGTATCACAATTGTAGTGGTGCCATAGGGGTACGCGTGTTACGGACTGTACACACGCTCTCAGAGCGTGTGAACGGGCCGTACCACGCGTACTCCTACGGCACCACTATTATAGTAGTATGGCCCGTACACACGCTCTGAGAGCGTGTGTACTACAATTGTGATACGGCCCGTAAACACGCTCTGAGAGCGTGTGTACGTTCCGTATCACTATTGTAGTGGTGCTGTAGGGGTACGCGTGTTACGGACCGTACACATGCTCTCAGAGCGTGTGTACGGGCCGTACCACGCGTACTCCTATGGCACCACTAAAATAGTGGTACGGGCCGTACACACGCTCTCAGAGTGTGTGTACGGGCCGTACCATGCGTACTACTAGGGCACCACCACTATAGTGATACGGACTGTACCCACACATTCATAGCGTGGGTACGGGCCGTATCACTATTGGATTGGGCCCGTATGTGGGGGTACGGTCCGTATCACACGTACCCCTATGGCACCAGTACATTTGGGATACAAGGCGTACACACGCCACAAATGTTGGCCTACGGCCAGCATATCACCATTATATTGGTGTGTGTGTAGGCCCAGGACTGCAGTGTACTGCACCAAGGGGGTAGGTGGGTGGGTGTGTGGCTGCATAGGATTCCCAGCAGTGGTCAGACATATATGGGTGGGTGCATATCACTACCAGCAGTGGACAGACATGTGAGGGGTGGGTGTAAATGACTCCCAGCAGTTGCCTGCAATAAGAGGGGTGGGTGCAGAGGACTCCCAGCAGTGGACAGAAACATGGGGGTGGGTGCATATCACTCCCAGCAGTGGACAGACATATATGGGTGGGTGCATATCACTAACAGCAGTGGACAGACATGTGAGGGGTGGGTGTATATGACTCGCAGCAGTGGCCTGTAATAAGAGGGGTGGGTGCAGAGGACTCCCAGCAGTGGACAGAGACATGGGGGTGGGTGCATATCACTCCCAGCAGTGGACAGACATATATGGGTGGGTGCATATCACTACCAGCAGTGGACAGACATGTGAGGGGTGGGTGTACATGACTCCCAGCAGTGGCATGTAATAAGAGGGGTGGGTGCAGAGGACTCCCAGCAGTGGACAGAGACATGGGGGTGGGTGCATATCACTCCCAGCAGTGGACAGACATATATGGGTGGGTGCATATCACTCACAGCAGTGGACAGACATGTGAGGGGTGGGTGTATATGACTCCCAGCAGTGGCCTGCAATAAGATGGGTGGGTGCAGAGGACTCCCAGCAGTGGACAGACATGTGAGGGGTGGGTGTATATGACTCCCAGCAGTGGCCTGCAATAAGAGGGGTGGGTGCAGAGGACTCCCAGCAGCGGACAGAGACATGGGGGTGGGTGCATATCACTCCCAGCAGTGGACAGACATATATGGGTGGGTGCATATCACTACCAGCAGTGGACAGACATGTGAGGGGTGGGTGTATATGACTCCCAGCAGTGGCTTGTAATAAGAGGGGTAGGTGCAGAGGACTCCCAGCAGTGGACAGAGACATGGGGGTGGGTGCATATCACTCCCAGCAGTGGACAGACATATATGGGTGGGTGCATATCACTACCAGCAGTGGACAGACATGTGAGGGGTGGGTGTATATGACTCCCAGCAGTGGCCTGTAATAAGAGGGGTGGGTGCAGAGGACTCCCAGTAGTGGACAGAGACATGGGGGTGGGTGCATATCACTTCCAGCAGTGAACAGACATATATGGGTGGGTGCATATCACTACCAGCAGTGGACAGACATGTAAGGGATGGGTGTATATGACTCCCAGCAGTGGCCTGTAATAAGAGGGGTGGGTGCAGAGGACTCCCAGCAGTGGACAGAGACATGGGGGTGGGTGCATATCACTCCCAGCAGTGGACAGACATATATGGGTGGGTGCATATCACTCCCATCAGTGGACAGACATGTGAGGGGTGGGTGTATATGACTCCCAGCAGTGGCCTGCAATAAGAGGGGTGGGTGCAGAGGACTCCCAGCAGTGGACAGACATGTGAGGGGTGGGTGTATATGACTCCCAGCAGTGGCCTGCAATAAGAGGGGTGGGTGCAGAGGACTCCCAGCAGTGGACAGAGACATGGGGGTGGGTGCATATCACTCCCAGCAGTGGACAGACATATATGGGTGGGTGCATATCACTACCAGCAGTGGAGAGACATATATGGGTGGGTGCATATCACTCCCAGCAGTGGACAGACATATATGGGTGGGTGCATATCACTCCCATCAGTGGACAGACATGTGAGGGGTGGGTGTATATGACTCCCAGCAGTGGCCTGCAATAAGAGGGGTGGGTGCAGAGGACTCCCAGAAGTGGACAGACATGTGAGGGGTGGGTGCATATGACTCCCAGCAGTGGCCTGCAATAAGAGGGGTGGGTGCAGAGGACTCCCAGCAGTGGACAGAGACATGGGGGTGGGTGCATATTACTCCCAGCAGTGGACAGACATATATGGGTGGGTGCATATCACTACCAGCAGTGGACAGACATGTGAGGGGTGGGTATATATGACTCCCAGCAGTGGCCTGTAATAAGAGGGGTGGGAGCAGAGGACTCCCAGCAGTGGACAGAGACATGGGGGGTGTACATCATTATCAGATGACCACAACTCCTTGGGTGTATGCACGCATCCCTAGCTTTGGACTATGATGAAAGTGCCATAACAACACATCACTAACAGCAGTGTCCCACTCCCATGAGGATGGATGTCTTTCCCCCACTGCATGACACACCACATGTGGGTGTGAGGACAAATAACACATGCATACCCACCCATGGCGGATGCAGCACAATACACACACTGAGACCATGCCACAAGACTGTATAGTCATGTCACTGCCTACCAAACTAAGAGAGCCAAGGGGAACACACACTGTCACGCACATCCCAGGACTAATAGGAATATACAGGTGCTGGGCCAGCCACCAAGATGTTGTCTCTCATGGACGGAATAGGGTGGATATCCCACAGACACAATGCCCACAATTGTGAGTTAGGTGCCCAAATACCCTGCAGAACAAGTACCATATGTGTGCTAGTCCGGGATTACACGCATGCATAGTGCTGAAAAGGGAGAATTTCTCCATGAAGGCATTTCAACATACCCAATACACAAGTACAGTGACTAGCAAGGATGGCACAGACGATGCAGCCGGAGACATAGCTGAGCAGGCATGGCCATAATTGAAGGGATCCGTCACCAACAAAGGAAATGTAGACACAGGTCAGCACAACAATTGTGCAACTCTTTGCAGGGAAGATGTCAGGTGCCACAGAGGAAGGAACACTCCTTGGGACAATGTCTCCAAACCAAAATAACACACACTGACAATGAGTTATTTGCAGAGACCTTGTGATGGCACACAGATACCACGGCCGACCTCATGACCATCAGACTAGAACATTTCTCAGAACCATAACACATTACCACAACACCAACTCCTGGAGCATCAGCAACAACATCAATATCTGAAATGCAATTGTGTTAAAAGTAAAAATAAAATGCTTTATTCAGCATTCAAAATAAATTGAGTAATAACACTATATACAAAGGCCAATGGCCAGTCCATAATAGAAGTCCTTGTAGGGACACATGGGCACGCGTCTCCCCTAGCTTGCCTGCACAGTGGAACCCTCAGGTTCGTTGACCGGGGGGGGGGCATCATGTGGGGAAGGACCAGGCACCGCAGGGACAGGAGGGGGAAGGGTAGGTGTGGTGGGTGCAGGGGTGGACGTCTCCACCACATGGGGTAGGGCAGCGCCAAAGGTGGAGGTGAGCACGGCGCTGCACACTTCTGCCAGGGCGTCCAGAGTAACCCCTGCAATGGAAGAAACCCCAGGGCCAACGGAGGGGGGGGGTCCGAGGGATGGGGTGCAGCGCTCTTGGGGGAGGGGGTGGACATGGAGGTGGACTCAACTCCCCTGCCCGGGGACTTCTTCGCCCGCTTGCGTGGTGGTGTCACAGTGGGGGTGAGGGCCCGCTCAGCCATGTAGTCCTCTTTGGGTGACAGTTTGGCAGGGGATCCAAGGGGAGTGCTTTTGGAGGGACTGGGTTGTGAGGCGTGCGGACTCAGACTGTGGCTGCCTGTATGTCTTTTTGTCCCAGACTCAGTGGGTGTGCCTACATCCCCCTGAGTGTGCGTGCCAGGAGGTGTGTGCTTGCCCTTACTTGGTGGTGTGCTGCCTGTGTCTGGTGGGGTGCGTACTTGGGAATGTCTGGGTGTGCATGGGACAGGTATGGGAGAGGGAAGTGTGGATGGGGCTGTGGTGGGGGGGAACGAAGCGCTGCAGGAGAGCCACTGCTGCCGTCAGGGAAGAGTCCATGGACTGCAGAAACCTGCGTTGGTCAGACATCGTTGCTGACATGCCCTCCATGAATGACACCATCTGTGTCAGCAGTGTGGTGTGGCCATGGAGGATATTCAGCAGTGATGACTGCTCAACCTGCAACTGCCACTGTATGTCCACAGACTCAGCACTGAGGGCAGCAGGGGTGACAGGGGCAGGGGGTGCGGTGCCTGGCACGAAGGAGACATGGTGGTGCTCTGCACGGACAGAAGGGACCAGAGCAACTGGGAGGGCGGTGATGGGAATGGAGGAGGCGGGGACAGATGTTGGGCTGCTGCCAGGTGTTGTAGCAGCCTCCGCCCCCTCGATGAGGTCAGCCTCGGACCCGTCTGCATCGTAGTTGGGCTCGCCACCAGACAGGTCCTCCGACAGACTCCCCTCGCCCTCCGTGCCACTGGCTCCCGCAGACTCGCCAGCACTGGTGGCACTGGTGCTGGGTCCCTCCTCAAGGTCCGTGCAGGTGTCTTCCTCGGTTTCCAATGATGATGCTGTGGGCAAGGTGAAGATACAGAAAAACATCAGTCACCTGTATACATCTGACACATGAGTACAAAACCAATAGGTCACAGTGCATATCAGGCAATGCATCATGAGTAACAGCTACATTACTCCGCACATATGTAAGCCCTGTACTCCCCAGTTGGTAGACTCACCATGCCACTTGGACACAAGGAAAAATAGGACACACCAGCCCAAAACTTGAATGAGAAATATACTGAGAAGCTAGTGCCTGGGAACAGGTGACCACAGCAATACAATGAAGTCATGCCACCTCTTGTTTACCCTGAAAGAAACAGGAGTGGTTTACCCAAGGCAAACTAACACACCTCAATACTAAAGGTGTCCCCACACTCAGAGACCTGTAAGTACTTTTGAACCCAAAATGAAAAAAGTTTGGTCCCTTGGGAATGACAATACTTTACACAATCGACATGTTTAGAATGTGGGAATGTGCCATTTTGTGAACAGAACACACATGTGCCTGTATAAAAGATGTCTCATAAGGAGGTGCACACAAAACTACATTTACCCAGTCATTGAAGAAGCTGTAAGCCTTATTTAAAGAAGCCACTGTCCGAAAGAAATGGTGTTGCAGAAAGTACATATACATGGGCCCACGGAGGTCTTGATGACTTGACACTCGTAAGTTGGTATCACCAACAACCAAGGACTTACCCAAATTCCACCACACTGTGGGAACATGTATATGTATAATCTGCAAAACAGTCTTATCAGAACAGTGGCTTCTTCTAAAATGTGCCAGTGTGTTCCCTGAAAGTGTAAAGGTGGTTTGTTGTGCACTTCCTTGGGAGACATCTGTTATGCACGCACATTATTGTACTTAACAACAAAACATCAAACTAAAGCATAGAAAACATGAAGACCTGTTGACAAGTGTTGTGAGTGCCAAGGTACAATACTTTTTGACTAACAACTTGAATTATGTCAGTTGTCACATGCCCATCCGTTACCTGATGACACAGTTGGCAACACATCTGACCCACTGCCTGTCATGTGGAGTGGCACACATGTCCAAACCCAGGACAATGCATAAGCTAATGGGCCTGCAATTGTGTTGTAAAAAGGCATACCTGCACTGAGGAGACACCCTCATGGCAAGCCAGAATGTCCACACAGATGTCAGCACACAAAGACCAAACTACATAGCATCTGGACCACACACTGGTGCAAAAAATGTATGAGCAGCAATCATGTATTTAAACAATTGACACATGCTGCAAAGCACAAACATTAAACCCTACACAACATGACTGGGTCACTGCACGTTGAGTCTCTGTCCAGCCAATTATCACACACAGGTCAGACCTGGCAAGGAGACATAAGGTTTGGCCATGTAGGCCTCACCGGCACAAACCCCCCATACCTGAGACAATGTGATTGAGACAGATCAAGAAGTGACACCTCTTAATCAGGGTTTACAAAAATGTGATGCAAGAATTCCCAAATGTACTCCACATCACCTCGTGAGGCTGGCAACACATATTTGTGACAAACAACCATCAACAGATAGTTGTGAATAGACACACAGGCACTGCCCAATGTGAGTATGCACAAGCCAAATGGGGTCTCCCTGTCCAGTGGACACATGTAGCACACTTTGGATAAATACAAATGAGGCCAGGGAACAATGCCACAGAGGCCAACCAATGCTGAACACACAGAGAAGGGGCACAGTGTTGGATGACACACATGATTACGAGGCAAGGGTGTCTCAGGGGACTGTAGTGGGCACACTGCTCCTTGTTCCTGGAATGATCTAACTGTAACATGAGCAACCGTCCTGGCACTATGCATATCTCCCACTCATGCACATCATGTCTGAGGTGACAACATTGGTCATGCATGCTGCAAGTGTGTCCATTTGAAAACTCACACTCCTATGTTGAGACTCATCATCAGTGCCAAAAAATATGGACCCCCAACAGAGTGAACAGGACAGGGCACAGGCAAGGTACCAACAGATGTCACAGACCACCCTCACACATGATGCATAAAGCAATGTGCACTTGGATTAACTGGCAGCCTAGATGACCATGTGCAATTGTGATTACACACAGACCAGGGGACACATGTCAAGGAGGGGAAGGGATGAATAAGAGCACCGGTTGACTTTGGGGAACAGAATATGCACTGCACATATAAACCCTGGCAGTGTATCCAGGCTAGAGAGCACTTCCAAAAGCTGGTGACACACAACACAACAAACAGACATGTACCTACCCCATCCTTGCTGCAGTCCCTCCTGTAATTGCCTATCCAGGTCAGGGAAGACCACCGCCATGACACGTGTCATGTGGGGGGTCAGGCATCGGCGCCCGCTTTGGGGGCCTGGAGGTGAGAGCCCCAGCTGGACCCGAGCAATCCGCCGGGTCCAGCACCAGATGTCCTGCCACCGTTTTCTGACTTGGGCTAGGCGCCGACTGCGATCCCCCGCCGATCTCACGGCCCTGGCGGTCCGCTTCCAGATGACCCCCTTCTCGTAGGCAGTTACCTGTGAGGATGACAAAGTGAGACAACTTCACTACACCTGCTCCATGTCACAGAGACACACATTTGAACATCTTTGATATGTTGAACAGGGCATAGGATGGTGGCAAGGAATTGCTTCTTTCTCCTATGGACATTGGCCTCTGTGGACGCCCCAATGACTACATGGCATTGAGAGTACACAGGTGGCAGGAGGGGTGCGACACACTCCCTGATCATGGCACACACTGTGCATCACATGCAACACCAGGCTGATTGACAGCACCTCAAAGCATTTACATGCCCCAGGCCACTGACGCAACCTCAGCAGAGTACACAGACACACACAGGCACAGATCAATCACCTGCCATTGACAACAGCGGACACAAACCTCACTCTGCACATGTGCCACTTGCCTGTGGGGTGTCACAGGTGTCGGGCTAGCTCAGCAAGTCAGACACACAGCACGGCTTACTTCTCACATCAGATGGGTCGAGCTGTTGCCTCCTCCATGCAGCTGTGGTGCAACACTTCACATAGACACTCACCCACATGACAATGAACATTCACACACATAAATGTCTGGAAGGGCGTACACATCACTTTGACACTCTCACCACAGGTCCACTCAACTCATACACATCTGTGGGTACAGTCACACCGGGGGGACCACTGAATCACCTCAGGACAATAGCCAAAAAAATGCCACCGAGGATTTGCCAGGCTGAATGTGTCATGCACCATGCAGTGAATGTCACAGTAAGCACAATGCAAGTGAGGAGTGCATACAGGAAATACCTCATGCTCTGCATGAGAGACATAAGCCTTTCCCCACCCGGGACACACTCTAAACAACATCGCATGTCTGTCACACCTGGACACAATGCCAGAAGTGACAGTTACAAAAAAGGTGCACAGTCAAAGTTAGTGGAGTCAGCACTCACCTGCTCCCCTGGTCTCCCATACAGGCTGGGGTACTGTAGGAGGAGGACATTCAGCAAGGCCTCATTCTCCTAAAGTGTGAATGGCTGGGCCCTCTCCACAGTCCGCGACATGGTGCCAGAGGAAGCACAGACAGCAGCAGTGTGGTCGACAGGAAAGTTGTGAAGGCAAGTGCCCTCTCATGGGTTCTGTCTGACTTATATCTGTCTTGCTGGGGGCTTTCATTTACAGGAGTACAGAGTGATTGGTCAGACTCATGTGCATCCTACGTTTCCTCCAATCCCTTTAAACTTACACCAATGACACGAATTTGCATGGTTCAAATTTTGAGCATCAGAGCAAGGCAAACACCACTTTGCAACATTGTAATTTTTGGCCCAACTGACTATTCAAGCCCACATGATGGCCACATTGCAACTGAAATCTCTGTATCCATGACAACCAGCATGCATTTTGGGCCTAATACTTGTCCCCTTTGTAATTTTAGAATCCAAAAAACATGTACGGTGTGTTTCACACGTACCCGTACACGTACGGCACCACTACAATAGTGATACGCACCGTACTCACACATCCATAGTGTGGGTACAGTGCGTATCACTATTGTAGTGGTGCCGTAGGGGTACGCGTGTTACGGACCATACACCCGCTCTGAGAGCGTGTGTACGGTCCGTACCACGCGTACTCCTACGGCATCACTACTATAGTGATACGGACCGTACACCCGCTCTGAGAGTGGGTGTATGGTCTGTACCACGCGTACTCCTACGGCACCACTACTATAGTGGTACGGACCGTACACCCGCTCTGAGAGTGTGTGTACGGTCCGTACCACGCGTTCTCCTACGGCACCACTACTATAGTGATAAGGGCCGTACACACGCAATGGATGTGTGAGCACGGTGCATATCACTATTGTAGTGGTGCCATAGGGGTACAGGTGTTACGGACCGTACACCCGCTCTGAGAGCGGGTGTACGGTCCGTACCACGCGTACTCCTACGGCACCACTACTATAGTGATCCGGACCGTACCCACGCAATAGATGTGTGCGTACGGTGCGTATCACTATTGTAGTGGTGCCGTTGGAGTACGCGTGGTACGGGCCGTACACACGCTCTCAGAGCGGGTGTACGGGGCGTTTCACACACTTACACTGGTGATAGTAGGCGCACACAAAAGGAATGGAGGTCTCTGACTCGTACAAGGCTGTACATCAAGTCATTGTCCTTGCAGACTTTCATGTGCAGGGCCTAGGTGTGTCAGGCAGTGATATTACACATGTCTTCTCATGTAGTTGCACAATTGATGTGTGATGACCTGTGTACACATGTCATGTGTGATGGGGCACTATGTGGCACACTTCCCCTTCACACTTTGCACATGTGTGCCTGTAGTACAAACGTGTCAATCACACCATCACTGGTATGGCACAGTCACCACCACCCGCAACTGTCCCCTGATGACAGGGACACTAACAACTGACATTTCACGATCAGCGTGCCCCGATGTGACTATGCCATGTGTGTGTCATGTGTTCCCATGAGCTTGCTGTTAGTGTTTGGTCAACTACATCTGCTGTTGCTGCATCCAACATGTGTCTGTGTGGAGATGGGCATGCCACACATCTACGCACACCATGCCACATGTGGATTCCCACGTAAGCAGGGTCTGCATGCATCGGACATCATATTTTCACATGAGGACATATCTGCGTCATCTCAATGTCTGTGTTTTCTGTTTTCACGTGTACCCCTTCATTGCAATGTGCTTGATCTGTACATTTGAAATTCTATGTGACCTGTGCGTCTAGCTTACCCTCAGCTGTCTGTATGAGATGACATCCTTTAAATGCAGCTATGTGGATGTATGTCAATCCTCCTGTGATGTCTCTGGCTGTTCACTCAGACTGGCCCCTAGGTCGTTTCAGGGCATGTCATGTAGACTTGCCAATCAACGGGTGTGTCTGGCTTTTTGTAGGAGTATCACCAAGCTGGCATAAGTGTCCTGGATGTATTGCACAGACCAGACTCTGTATTTATCTGATGTGTAGTAGCAGTTTAGCATGCACTCTGTTCATTGACATTGATGTTGGTATGCTCTAAATCTTCGTTATTCAATACAATTTTCTGCAGGGCACCGCCTGTCCCCCGACCAATGACAGACTTGGGTGCCATGAGGGAACGTGCCTGCATCCGACGTTACAGATTAACTCAACAGTTGATTGAGGACTTGACCGACAAGCTGGCACAACACCTCCAACTGCGACACAGGTATCCTACTGCGCTGACCCCCCAAGATGAAGGTGGTGTCAGCCCTACATTTTTTTGCCACAGGTATGTTTCAATTCACCATAGCTGATGTTGGTGGCATGTCACAGACAATGTTCAGCCGTGTCCTGCGTGATGTTTTGGCAGCCATGTTGGAGCACCTTGATGAATTCATCCATTTTCCTACTCCTGAGGAGTTGATAGGTGTCAAGGGTGATTTCTATGCCCTGGGACGGATGCCCCATGTCATTGGGTCCATTGATGGGTCACATGTGGCTTTGGTACCACCACAGGCACAGGATGTAGCCTATCGCAACCGTAAACATTACCACTCTATAAATGCCCTTGTGGTGAGTTGAAGTACTGGGTATTTTAGACCCAGCGGTGCAGGGGCACACACCCTATGACTTCTGGGTTTCACCCTGTTCCGGACCTACAGAAACACAGAGTCTTCTGGGTGAAGTCAAAGAATCGTTTATTGGCTGCAGACCAATTACAGGTATCCTAGAAGTACAACAGCGTGTATGTTCTCAGGAGACTGCTGAAAATCATGGAAACGGACTTCGCTTTAAATAGGCCTTTTCCGGCCTCAAGCATACATTCCTGGGTTTTATGATACGGCAATATACAAGGATATGTTACAAAGAAAAGGCAGAGTCATGATGACCATCCCACATTCCAGTTCGGCCAGCTCACAATGATTTACACAGTAAAGTTCAGATCCCACATTAGATGTAAACAGACCCCCCAATAAACATGAGCATCTCCTGTTTTGGGAAACAAGTCATAAAGCAGGAACAGCCAGGTGCAAAAGAGATTAGCCAGGGGCTTGTGTAGGATGAAAAAGGGTTTTATGATGGGTCAAGCCCTGATGCTAATCACAGGTGGACGGAGGAAGGGGAGCTCGTGAGACCAGTTTGACCCGGGGCAGCAGAGCCAGCTGCCCAGGTCACAGAGAAGTCAGAAGGGAAGCCCATGTACTGTGAGGCCCGTATTTGCTCCATTATAGCCTATGTGAGGGCAATGACAAGATGGCCACTGCTTCCAAAATGGAACCCGCGTAGTGAAGCAGAATAACGTGTACACAGTGCATTCATAGCTAGAACGGTAAGTAAAGCACTCGTACATGCCGCTTTTACCATTTGCGGTTCGCTAATACAGAGATAGACAGGGGTAGGGCCCTGTCCCCTACGCGGTCCCGAAGATTAAAGTACGACAGACCCTCCTTTTGCCCTTACATAGGCAATCACTATACTCATCTTAATCCGAGTCTAGGTCAATGTTCGCAAAGTCATGGAGATGTTGCTGTAGCATCATCTCATTACTTAGCTCGTCTCTCGATACAGGCTTCCTTACACATAAGGTAGCACAGAGGCCACACATCGCAGGAGCACACTGTATGCACAGACAGAACAGGAAAAGAATGGCTAAGATCATTCCAATGACCATCAGAACTTTCCAACCCCAGGCAGATATTAGGTCCCAGAACCATCCCACCAGTGACCAATCTCCCTTATCCACGTGTATGGATTCAGATATTTTATGGAGTTTGGAGATGGCTTGATACACCGTTGGAGCGTTATCTGGTATGAAAATGCAGCAACTGGATTGGATAACCTTGCATACCCCACCACGGTCTGCAAGGATAACGTCTAGAACCATGCGGTTCTGCAGAGTCATAAGGAGATCCGCTTGGAGCTCAGCTGTCAGATTACTAAGGGCACCAGCCGTTACATTTATAGTGGATTCAACCACACGTGTCAGCTGTCTCAGGTTCCTACTATTGACCATAGGTCCCCAAAACGGCAGGAAACCCAAGAAGAAGTCTCCCGCTTCCTGACCGGCAGTATCCTCCTTACTTATCACACCTCTCACAACTCTCGTCTTGTGATAATCAGAGGCAGCAGTAAATGTCGGCGGTAGCAAGTTCGCAATATAACATGTGCCCGAGAAATCAGGGGGCAGCCATGTATATGCTCGGTCATTACAGATGAAATATGTGCCCTTGGCAGCTAGAAACGCAGGGGAAAACTGTGACGGGAAAGTGTACGTTTCAGTACAGTCACTTCTTCCCAGTTGAGCCCTAGGGTTCTGACCATTACCCTGTAAGCAGAACCGACCCATGTGGGGTACGACCCAGATTGGAGATGAGATTTGTCGCTGTCTTTCACCCAGACTAATACTATACCCCGTCGCGTTCCATCCTACATAAGGTCTCAGCTCTTCTTTGGGAATGGATGAATATGCATCAATATCCCTACTCATATTGGCAACTCCTTTCATCAGAGCCTTATTATTGGTGATAGGTCTGATGGAACGCGGTTGGCGAGGGGAGTACGTATCTAGAGCATAAAGAAACATGGTCTGGAATGCCCATGACGATCCATTTGAACTATATGGCAGCACCAGGTAGGGAATACCCTTGTTAATGGTATGTGGCATTAACCCACAGACCCAGCAATTGGTCGTATTCATTACTAGTTGGTGCTGGTGCAAGAGCTGGATAAACGAGTTATTTACGAACTCCGATCGTCTGGTCTGTTCGTGCTCAGGCAAAGGGTGAAAAGAGTGAGAGGAGGCAGTAGAAGGAGATATAGGCTGTACAGTGGGTGCAATGGGCTTTTGAGCGGAGAAGAACACAAATCCTACAATAAACATTACTATACTACACAGTGTAAAAAGGCACAAAAAGACAAAACATTTACTTTTTACAATTCTACACATCCTGGCTTTAAAGTTCATTTCCTCAATCGGTCTCTCCATCTTAAAAAACTCCATCCTCTACTCGGGCCGCTCGCGGCGGATGAGTTTCTTCTGCTGAGGAGTACGCCTGTCAGTCCAGGGAAACGCCCTAGACCAACCAGAACCGTCGACCTAACGTCTTCGGCCTGTACCCCAAAGTCTTGGCACCGCGACCCTGCGGCAGAACCCGGATGGTGGTTCGAAAAACAAAAAATCAAGAAAGTCTTTCAGATGGGAGAGTAAAAAATGTCAAAAAGGAAATAGTAAGGAAATCTTTATTTGTCCATGGGCCTAGGTCTCAAATTATAACGGAGACGGCCAGGTGCTGTTTGGTCTCGGAACAAAAGTTCAGGCTCAGTGGTGTCTAGTCGATTTGATGGTGGCACAGCTTCCTGCAGAATATTGTCACTCTCTTGGTCTGAAGCTGTGTCTCTTAGGCGTGCGTCACTGAATGGTACAAAACGAGGTACAGTGTCTGTCTCAGAGTCGGCGATACCCTCCTGGACCCACTGGTCATATGGCAGAGGCAAGGGGACTATTTTGCAGTGGGTACCATGAATCCAGTGCTTCTTCCCTTTTACTCGTACCGCTGATCTCGTCGACAGTAGAACAAGATGAGGGCCGATCCAGCGAGGCTCGTCGTTGCCCTTACGCTGGAAATTCCGGACCAGGACCCACGTACCAGGGTTGATAGGGTGTCCAGGAGTTTCAGAGGCTTGAGGGAGAGTATCATGTACCTGTTGGTGCAAAACACGCAGTTTAACAGTCAAATCATACAGGTAATCGAGCAGTACTGGATGCTCTATTTCACTGAACTTCGTAGGCCTTGGCACACCCCATACGTTGGCCGGGCGGCCAAAGACGACCTCGTAAGGACTAAGTCCCACTCGTGAGTGTATGGTCATTCTGGTGGACAGGAGTGCTAAAGGCAGGGCATCAGGCCATTTAAGACCGGTGCTCGCCTGGATTTTGGCCAGCTTGAGCTTTAAGGCTCCATTGTAGCGCTCTACCAATCCAGCTGATTGGGGGTGATTTGCAGCATGGAATTTCTGCTGGATACCTAATCCTTCACATACATTCTTCATCACTTTACCCACAAACTCACTCCCATTATCACACCACACCATTCTCGGCATTCCAAACCTGGGAAAGAACTCTTTCACGAGGGCTTTGGCTGTGGACAGGGCAGTGTTATCTTTCAGAGGATAAGCCTCTATCCATTTTGAGAAAGCACAAACAACCACTAGTACATATTTTAGGTTGTTGCATCTTTCCATGTGAATAAAGTCCAGCTGCAAAACTTCGAATGGACATGATGGGGGTGCAAAGTGACCGGCTGGAGTTGGGGTTCCCCTACCAGGGTTGTACTTCAAACATACCATACAATTCTTGACCACATTCTCTGCACACTTGGGAATCCCAACATTCTGCCATACTGGAGCCAACAATTTACAGATACCTTTCGTACTGATGTGTGCCATTCCATGTGCCATAGTAACTACTGGAAGCACATATGCGTCAGGCAACAACCATCGCCTATGTTCTGTCAGATCAATCCAGCAACCATTCTCATCCAACTTACCCATACTCTCTCTCCACTTGCTTAACTCTTCCTCTGTGGCTTCAGCCTGAAGCGACCTCACACTCTCTATGGTGTTCTCACACATTCCCACATCATTAACCCATCTTGCGGGGCCTGCAACATACATTCTAGTCTTTACATTCTGTGCCGTTTCTTTCGCGGTCTCATCAGCAAACGCATTCCCACGACCAACATCATCTGTAACTTTCCTGTGCGCACTGCATTTCATGATCGCAACTTGCAACGGTAGAGTCAGTGACTCAAGGAGATCATTCACCAACTTGCCATTCTGGATTTTAGCTCCATGTGACGTCAGGAACCCACGCTCTTTCCACAATCGCCCAAAATTGTGAGCCACGCCAAAGGCGTACTGGCTATCTGTGTATATATTCACTCTCATTCCTTCAGACAACACGCATGCTCTTGTGAGGGCAATTAATTCTGCTGCTTGGGCCGAATTATGTGGCACTCGTGCAGTTTCCACAACCGTATGTAAAGTCGTGATAGCATATGCAGCAGTCGTGTCACCATTAGGGAGCTTGAAGCATGAACCATCCACCCATAAGGTACCATCACACTCAGTCAGGGGAGTATCTTTTAAATCCACTCTTCCTTTCGTCTCTTCTTCCGTTCTGAACAGGCAGTCATGTTGCTCAATCTCATCTGAATCTGCTGGGACTGGCAATAGCGTAGCTGGATTCAGCGTATTGCATCTCTTTATGTGTATGTGATTCGCTAACAGTGTGAGCTCGTAGACCGATAATCGTGCACTAGTCAAGTGTTGTGTCTTAGTTCTATTCAATAATGTGTCTACAGCATGTGGAACCATAACAATCAATGTGTTGTCCATTACCAAACCAGCAGATTGTCGGATAGACATTGCTGCAGCAGCTGTCGCTCTCAGACAGCTTGGCAATGCCCTCGCTACAGGATCCAAGGTGGATGAAAAATATGCGCACAGGCGCGGTCTGTCGCCAAAAGGCTGTGTTAACACTGACAACGCACATCCATCTTTCTCGTGAACATACAATGTAAAAGGTTTACTGTAGTCAGGAGTACCCAACACAGGAGCTGAACACAATGCATTACGCAATTCCACAAAACTTTTCTGGCACTCTTCAGACCATGGGATAGGATTCGGTGTGTCTTTGCATGTTAAGGCTAACAAAGGTTTTGCCAGCAAGGAAAAGCTAGGGATCCAATGCCTACAGTATGAAGTGATGCCCAAGAAAGCACGTACTTCTCTCTGTGTTTTTGGCACACTCAACTGTGCAATGGCTTGAATTCTTTCTGGGGTCAGTCTCCTTCCCTCCTTCGATAAGAGATGACCTAAGTAGGTCACTTCTTGTCGACAATATTGCAGCTTAGAGAGAGACACCTTATGATGGAAAGCAGATAAATGGCGCAACAGTGACAATGTGGCTTCTTTACAGATCTTCTCAGTATCCGCGGCGATTAGTAAATCGTCCACGTACTGAATCAGGATAGCGCCACTAGGTAAAACAAGTGCATCAAGCTGCGCTTTCAAAGCTTGACTGTATATGGATGGACTCTCACAGTAGCCCTGGGGAGCGCGTTTGAAGCGGAAGCTTCGGCCTCCCAGACTAAACCCAAAAATGTCTCTGCTCTCCTCTGCAATTGGGATGCTAAAGAAAGCATTCTTTAAATCGATCACTGAAAACCATGCAGCAGTGGCTGGAATCATCGTTAACAAGGCAGTTATATCAGGGACAACTGGAAACTGTGGCACAACAATCTTATTAACCTCTCTAAGATCAATCACGAATCTGTAAACAGGTGGCTGTGAAGGGTTCGTTCGTTTTAAGACAGGTAAAATCGGACTATTGCAAACGTTGCCTCTTGTCTCTTCAATCACACCCTTATTCATCAAGTCGCTGACAATGTCTAACAATGCTTTTTGGCCTTCATTAGAGATTTTGTACTGGGGAATACGTGGCAGTCTGACATTAGCCTTTAAAGTCACCACGTATGGCGGTATTTCCAAGAGGCCCACATCATTGGGACCAGTAGCCCAAAGGGCATCCGGAAGGGATGACAGTTCAGGCGGCATTGTATTTTTGGACAAGTACATTGGGGAAATCACTTTCTTACCTAATGTAAGTCGTACTCCTGAAGGACAACAATACAATGTAGCATGCAATCTTTTCAACAAATCTAATCCCAGCAAATTCTCACCACAACCTGTCGTCAGGATTAGGGGTGCTTTCAGCTCGCAAGGTCCAACAGAAAGTGACATAGGACTAGAAATCGGGTTCCTAACCGGGGCGCCAGAAAAACCTACTGAAACATTCATATCGCCAGACAAAGGTGCGCCAGGGAGTTTTGAATGCATGATTGAACTCTTTGCAGCACCAGTGTCTAGCAGAAAAGGCTCCGTTACATTCGCTGTAGTCACCTCAACATACGGTCCGCTCTGATCCACTGGCACTGAAACAACTCCCTCTCTCTGTCTATGGCTGTCCTAGTAATCATTATTTTCTGCATCGCCGTCCTCTGCATAATAATCATTATTATAATACTGGGCCGTATTACTAGTCGCGTTAGCTTGCTGATCAAAGCTATTAATGGTATTTTGAGGCGGCAGAGGACGCGCGTTCTGGGGAACATTTCCACGCCCTCTACCTCTAGGAGCTTGCTGACCACCTCTACCTCTTGCGCCATACATATTACCATTCCGCTGCATTAATTTAGGGCAACTATATTTAAAATGACCTTCCTCCTTGCAGTATGAACATTGGTTGGGACCTACAGGGACACGTGGTTGATAATACCCATTCATTTGCTGATTGTTCTGAAACTGTTGGGGTTGGTGATAGACACCTGGGGGCTGCCTATAATTATTCTGACCTCCACGTGGTGGATAGGCCTGCTGTAAAAGGACCTTTGTCTTTAATTCCTTCGTTTTCTTCTCTGTTCTATCTTTCTCGTCTTTATCTCTGTTTTCATAATACTGTGCAGTAGCCAGTATTTGTGCTGAAGAGGAAACAGCCCAAGAACTCTCTGAATCTTTCAACTTTTTACTCAGGTCAGGAAGTAAATTCTGCACAAATTTATCCACAAATAACCGTTGGCCACCCTCAGTACTCATATCCTGCCCACTGTGGTCAATAAACGTCTCTTCAAACCTGGTAAAGAAGTCTGACACTGTCTCATCGTTCTTCTGCTTGCATGCAGATAACTTGTCCCAATTTACGCGCATTGCCGGCATTAGTGTCTTCATATACGTGATGATTCTACCAGGGAGTTCTGCTACTAAAGGCTCCGGTTTCGCGCCACCAGTTTGTCTTGCATCAGCAGCAATAATGTTAGCCCATGTATCCCCTAGTTCTGCATCATGATCCGCATTACGGATTGACCCCCATAGGGGCTGTGGAACAACATTACCAAACAACATGTCTATGTCGGCCAGATTCATAACGCATGATCCTGCTGTCTGTGACAACTCTTTATAATAACCTGCTGGGTTTTTACGGGGATCAGGTAAAGACTGCTTAAGCGCTAACACCTCAGAACGCTTCCATGGAACATGCACCCAAACACGCTGGAAATGTGCTGCCACAGCGGGGTTACCACCGACAGCTGCAACCGCTTCCTTCCATACCGGGGGAACTTCTCTCATGGGGTATTGTCGCGCCTTTACCTTCTTCCCCACAAGGACATCCTGTTCGAACAATGACTGTTGACAATCATCATTCCTGAAGGACAATACAACCGCAACTGCTTTATCTATATCGCGGTCCACAATTATACCAGTTCCAAAATCAAACCTCACTCTACACAATTCTTGCGGCCTCGGATTTCTACCACTATCCTCCAATTCTTCACAGAGAATTTCGCACATTTTCTCGAACACATATCTCTGCTTTGGGGCATCCCACTGATGGAAAACACTGACAACTGATTCCACATCATACAATGAAGGGAAAACAATCCATCTGCGCGCCATGCTGTCTATTACCTTCTTCTCATCAGGGGTAGGCAACTGACTACGCAATTGCTTACGCTGCAAACCAGGAGTCGCACCAGACAACTCAAAGAGAGGCGACATTAATGAAGTAACCACATTAGCTAAACGCTGTCGCGCTGAAGGAGAAGCTGAGGCGGAAACAGGGGGAAAAACAGAGGGAAGAAAAGAGGACGTAGAAACAGGTACTGGAGTGGTGCAAGAAAAAGTGTTGGGGGAAGCAGCTGCTGAATTAGGCAAAGTCACAGGAAGTGCGGGGGCAGTTGGAAGCACAACTGGCGGCCCTTGAGAGGGCTGCGTTACATGAATAAGAGCCGGCTGCACAGCAGCAGGCGGTTGCGGCAAAGCTTGCAGTATATTAACTGGAGGTGGCATATTCACAAGCTGGGGAGGCGCCGTGGCATTTTGCGCATATGGGGGTGGCGAACTCAACAAATGTGACATCAGGGGATCTTTCTCCTTGTCTTCGGACTCATTCTGCCTAGAGTGTGGCAAAGCCGGGTAACATTTGTCAATCCCTAACTTACGCTGCCTGTGCAATTGCTCGCTCACCTGCTCCTCCTCATTGTCTCTAAATTGTACAGCTGCCTGCATTACTGACATACCTCTCTCTCTTTTATTCTTTTTCGCTAGCTTAATTTCTTTCTGTTTGGCTTCCTTTCGCCATAAGCGGAAAGAGTCAAACATCGCCGGCCGGGCTTTCTTCTTAAACAATTTAATTTCCAAATTATCAAAAATATCGGTATCGAAACTACCATTTTGGGGCCACTTTAAAACACCGTCTTTCCTAGTGTAGTGGATCCATACTTCGTTATATGCAATGGGGCCTACGCCATGTTTTACATAGAGCTCATAAGTTGGAGTTCCAACCGGAGGAACCGGACATGATTCCTCTAGCTGGAAATCTTTCCCACAACCCAAACAGAATAATCTACCAAATATTCCAGAACCAGGCATCTTCGCTCACTAGTCTAGATCCAAACGTCAAAGGATTATCGATTACGATAGTCTCGTGAATACACGAGTCCTCTGGCTTTGGGGTTTGCAAACACCAAATCACCAATTACCAAATCAAACCAAACGATCCCGAGGGATACCAAAACAAATGGGAGACGCTCCACTTATACTTAACTGAATATTGCTGATCGATGACGTCACCAGAAGACTCTCTCGATTGTTTCGCTCTCTCAAACTCGTCAAGGGTCCAAAACAGGTCGATTAATCAGGGCAGCAGGACGCGGAGAACCTCGCAGAAAAGACTTTCGGACCACGTCGACATGCAGGGGTCGATGAAGTGGCGGCCTTCCTCCGGAATTTCCACACGTAGCTCCTCACGAACCTCTGGCTTGGACTGGTACCGCTGAAATCGCCC
Source organism: Triturus cristatus (assembly GCF_964204655.1). NCBI lineage: Eukaryota > Metazoa > Chordata > Amphibia > Caudata > Salamandridae > Triturus > Triturus cristatus. The sequence continues at coordinate 1,195,288,625 of NC_140582.1, read as the reverse complement.
CACGTTGGGCGCCAAACTGAAGTACTGGGTATTTTAGACCCAGCGGTGCAGGGGCACACACCCTATGACTTCTGGGTTTCACCCTGTTCCGGACCTACAGAAACACAGAGTCTTCTGGGTGAAGTCAAAGAATCGTTTATTGGCTGCAGACCAATTACAGGTATCCTAGAAGTACAACAGCGTGTATGTTCTCAGGAGACTGCTGAAAATCATGGAAACGGACTTCGCTTTAAATAGGCCTTTTCCGGCCTCAAGCATACATTCCTGGGTTTTATGATACGGCAATATACAAGGATATGTTACAAAGAAAAGGCAGAGTCATGATGACCATCCCACATTCCAGTTCGGCCAGCTCACAATGATTTACACAGTAAAGTTCAGATCCCACATTAGATGTAAACAGACCCCCCAATAAACATGAGCATCTCCTGTTTTGGGAATAAAGTCATAAAGCAGGAACAGCCAGGTGCAAAAGAGATTAGCCAGGGGCTTGTGTAGGATGAAAAAGGGTTTTATGATGGGTCAAGCCCTGATGCTAATCACAGGTGGACGGAGGAAGGGGAGCTCGTGAGACCAGTTTGACCCGGGGCAGCAGAGCCAGCTGCCCAGGTCACAGAGAAGTCAGAAGGGAAGCCCATGTACTGTGAGGCCCGTATTTGCTCCATTATAGCCTATGTGAGGGCAATGACAAGATGGCCACTGCTTCCAAAATGGAACCCGCGTAGTGAAGCAGAATAACGTGTACAAAGTGCATTCATAGCTAGAACGGTAAGTAAAGCACTCGTACATGCCGCTTTTACCATTTGCGGTTCGCTAATACAGAGATAGACAGGGGTAGGGCCCTGTCCCCTACGCGGTCCCGAAGATTAAAGTACGACAGAGTCTTGCTAACATGCTGATTTCCCATGTCTGTGCACGTTTTCCAGGGTCAGCACACGATGCCTACATCATGAGGCGTAGCAGGGTGCCACAAATGATGCTGCTGCTGCACAACGAACGAGCATGTCTTGTTGGTGGGTATACTTTGTTTGTCCTGTGTGTTGCCGTATATTTGGCTCTTACGGCATCTCCTGACCCACTTATTTACATGATGTTTGCATGTAGGGGACTCTGGCTATCCCAACATGCCATGGCTGATGACACCTATCCGCAACCCAAGATCAGCTGCAGATCACCGGTACAACAATGCACACGGCCAGACCAGGCGAGTGATTGAGAGGACGTTTGGCCTCCTGAAGAGCCGATTCCGGTGCCTTCACAAGACCGGCAGGTCCCTCCCATATGCACCGGCGATGGTCTGCAAAATCTTCCTCGTGTGCTGCATGCTGCACAACATGGCAGTGGAGAAGGCAGTGCCACTCATCCTGGAGCAGGATGAGCAGGAACATCCACCCGTGGAGGATGAAGGCCTTGGTCACGAGGCAAGTGAGGAGGAGGAGGAGGATATCCGGAGTCAGCTCATACGCAACTTCTTCTCATAATGGTGAGTCACTGGGTCTGAGTGTGCACGCTTGTAGCCTTGGGTGGCATGTGTTGCAATGTGTGTGTCCAGCTGACTGTATGCTAAGTGACTTAGTTGTGTGTTCTGATGTGTCACTCAAGTGATGATGTCATTCCACACATTTCAGCAGAGACACTTTCTTTAAAATTAGCATGGGGACAACATTGTTCATGTTTAGTAAATGACCATGTATGCTGAGTGAAATCTTTGAGCTGACTTCTTGTGCGTCCGTCATTCCCAAGTTCTTGCGCATGTTGTCTGCTCGTGTCATTGTTGTCCTCCTGCTATTCCTCATGAGTATTGCAACGTGTGCTGAATCAGCGTTCCATGCACGGACATGGGGAAATATTATTTTGGGTAAGGATTGCAGCAAAGCATTTTGGGGGTGGTACGTGTTTGGAATGTGTGGGGACTGCTTCTGTGCATGTTGTGTTACCATGCATACATGTCGACACACCATGGGGAACATAACATGTAGCATGACTCCCATGAATTGATAGTCACCCTTCGTGACAGTCATCTGTAATTGATTTTGGATTCTGGTGAAGGCATCAATGTGTGTAAAACTTCCCTCTGAAACATACGGGATGCTACGGGTGGACATAGTGTGGGACATCCCCATAACAGGCTCGATGGGGAATTGTAGCCTCTCCGTGTGCAGCAGGAGGTGTTTGGCTCATCCCCTTAACTTGTGCGCCAGTTCATTTGGATTTACAACATCTGTGTTGTGAAGGGGGTGTCCAGCGTAGGTCCCACATGTTCAGTCAATTGACCTGTGAGTCTGTTCATATTGATGCATTTCCCTTAGTGTGAGTTTGAGTAATAAAGGTGTTCCTCACCCTCCAAAGTGCCACATCTCTGTCAATGCAGGTCTCTTGCCACTTTGCATGCGTCATCTCTGGCATAGTTGTCAAAGATTGTGCATATGAGTGTATGTGTAGTTCGGCAACATGCATGCAGTTCTTCATGGCTAATGATCTCTATTGTGCATGAAGTCCATGGTTGCGTATGTATTTGGGCAGGTTGCTCCCCCCAACGGGCCGTCCACGCCTGCTGAGAGTGTGTCTCCTGTGCGCAGCTCGGCCTTCTGGTTCCTGATCCTGTGTCAGTCATCTTTGGTGAGTGTTCATCCATTTTCTCTGGGTGAGCCATGAGTAACCTGACACTCCTTCCTTTACGTACGCCTGTTGCAGTTGTCCTTTCTAACATCCTTGTCTTTATGTGCTACTTTCGGCCTAGTTTCCAGTACATGCCGCCTGCTGCTGCGGCCCCTGCGGCAAGGGCCCACCAAGTTCCCGGATACTGCAACCCACACGCCTCCAAGATGCTCCTCCCTTCCTCCCTCCACCCATTCATTAGGCTGTCATCAGCTTGTCTGTGCCACTGTTGCGGCCACGCGGTGCCAAAGGCTGGACCGTCAGCGCATGCAACGAGCACATTGCACAACAGTCTCATGTTGCAGCCACCCTCGAAGCAATGTCCAACCGAAAAGCAACCGCATGCTCTCAGGCATACCCTAAGCGCACACACGACACCTTCGCATGCTGAGTGTGCAACTCCAACTGCCTACACAGCACTGACCCGCCTTTCAGGCCCTGTCACAACAACCAGCTCATGTCCCTCCTACTTCACAACGGCTCCGTCCAACAGCACACCATTGGACTCTGTTACTTCCTCAACACAACAGGCCCACACATCACCTTCATGACAGTGACCTAGATAAAAGCATCCTCAGCACACAACTTCTTCATTGCCATCTCAGACGGATACAAGAGCACCCGCAGGGACGGCACTAACAATCCCGGAGGATGATTTGATATCTATTCCCAAGTACGCACTCAGGGTCACAAAACCGGTTTGGCACAAACCCCCTGCAAACCCTCAGAGTAACACTCATCTACAGATCTCCAGGCCTACATCCACAATTCCGCAAAGTCATCAACACGTCCATCTTCACGCACGCCCTCACATCCACAGGATACATGTGGCTGTGGGCCAGGAACTTCTGGCTGGATGAGAACCACACCAGCATCCATCATTGGTCCATCCACATTAGCATCCACGTCTGCGACGAGCAACACACTGCCACACACACCGCTACCAATCCCCCAAAGATGCTTGATGTAAGTCAACACAGACATGCTGTGTGGGACACTGGAACCAACACCACCGCCACACCCTGCAACCTCACACACTGGATCAGCAACTGATCCAACAATCTAGCCACATTGACGGACTTTCCTGTGACGCACATCAACAATTAAGCCACCTGGGACGAGGCAGACCTACTGGACTCATACACGTCTAGCAGGACTCTTGTGCACAGCTTGCAACACAAATAACCATCAGTGGCCTTACAACCCTGGAAAACGGCACACACAGCCATCACCAAGGACAATTGGAGATCCATCAGCATTGTGAGTGCCCTGACATCAGCTCTCCATCCAAGAGACAGGCTGAGCCAGTCCCTTGCAACTTTCTACCACTGCAAGCTCATGGACATACACGCAAGCCTTGGCACACAGAGGCAGAATGCACTATTATACGCGGGACCAACCCCCCTCAGGTTTAGCACTTCCATCATCAGGAGATACAACACCCGGCTCATGTGCATCATCCACTGGGGATCTCCATCAGGCCCCTTCCCACACAACATCTCAACCATATCATTCCCCATCCTTGTAGCCCCCGCCCAGCACGTCTGTTACATTGGAGTTAGCCACATTCCATGGTAGATAGAGGCATGCAGTGACCCAGGGCCTTCTTAGACAACGGACGGCAGGAACGCAGGCTCTAAAGGAACATCACCGTGCTTCACTAGCCAGCAAATGTCATCAGGAAGACAGTCAACGAGCAACTGACAAACTTCCTCCACGCAAAGAGCTCCAGGCAACCTGCACAAGACCATCTTCCACAGTAATCACCCCACTGCAACCATCATCATTGCCACCAACACCGACAACTTTGCCCTGCTCAACAATGGTGAGGCCACCCCCATTAACCTCTCCACAGCATTATGAACGATGTGGTCACACACTGTCAGCTCACACATCTCCAACACTGGTATCCAGGGGATGGACCAGGATGAAATCACCAAGTAGCTCACCAGCAAGGCCATGGGAGTGGGACTCAAGCCTTCAGCATGTAGTACAGTGGCGTCATCTGGCACATGGCCCAGGGCTCATCTCTCAGCGTGTCAATCTTCAATGTGTCCAGGACCCCCCTCTCCACCATCACATGCGCACACAACCTCATCATCATTTCGTATGCCATTGACAGCCAGCTGCTCCTCACCCTCACCAAAGACACAGCCATTGCCAGTTCCAACCTTCAAGAAGGCATGAGGTCTGTTGATGAATGGCTGAACATCAGCCACCTGAGGCTGGACTTGTACAGGACTGAGGTAATCATCTGAGGATTGTCCCCTTACAGCTGGGTCAACTCCTTGTGTCCCACCTGCCAGGGCACTGAACCAGCACCCAGTGGCCACGCACGCAAGATGTTGTGCATCATGGACTCGTCGCTCACAATTGCCATGCAACTCACCAGCAGCTGTACCTCCTGCTGCAACACCCTCCGCATGATGCACATGATCCACAGATAGATCCACTCCAAGGCAAGACAGACCGTCCCCAGGTCCACGACACCAGCCGTGTCAACTACAGCCCCGCCCTCTATGGAGCAAGTACTGCCAAACTCCCGGAAAACTTGTCCACATCCAGGGTGCATCTGCACACCTCAGCTTCAACATCCCGCGCCCCAGCCACATCACCGTCCACCTGAGATAGCTGCAATGGATCACTGTCTGCTGCAGGATGACCTTCACACTCCTCACCCACACTCAGGAGGCAGTCCACAACCCCAGACCCCAAACCAACCTTGGACGTCTGTCATCCAAGACCCCGTTGGGCCAACTACGTGCATCCAACCTTGCCCTGGGCAACATTCTTCACATCCACTGTACTCCAGCATGCAGGACATAGTTCTCCCACCTGGCCAAACATACCTGGGACTCCCTCCCCGGGAACCTCCACATGAGCCATGACCTCTATGCCTTAATGATAATCTTCCAAATTGGTCTGTCCGCACAGTATTGCAAGCCCCCCCTCAGCAGCTTGAGGCCATCACGTGTGAGTATTGTGCTCCATGTCTGTGTTGGATGATACATTGTGCCTGGGACATGGCATGGCCTTGCTTTGTGAATGGGGCATACACATGTTAGAGGCATGAGCATTGGTTTTGAGTGTGGTTGTGTCCGGTGAGGCCTTGGGGGTAGTTGGTGCATTTGGTGTAGTTGGGGTGTGGATGCCATTACCCCATGTTACGTAAGCTGTTTGTGTACTCACCAGGCTCTGCAACTCCTTCGACTCCGTGTACTCCCACTGGCGGAAGCAGGGCCATCACCTTCTCCTCCCAGGGATGGTAATGTACCAACCTTGCCCAACATTGCCCTGGCCAACATTCTTCACATCCACCGTACTCCAGCATGCAGGACATAGTTCTCCCACCTGGCCAAACATACCTGGGACTCCCTCCCCGGGAACCTCCACATGAGCCATGACCTCTATGCCTTAATGAAAATCTTCCAAATTGGTCTGTCCGCACAGTATTGCAAGCCCCCCCTCAGAAGCTTGAGGCCATCACGGGTGAGTATTGTGCTCCATGTCTGTATTGGATGATACATTGTGCCTGGGACATGGCATGGCCTTGCTTTGTGAATGGGGCATACACATGTTAGTGGCATGAGCGTTGGTTTTGAGTGTGGTTGTGTCCGGTGAGGCCTTGGGGGTAGTTGGTGCATTTGGTGTAGTTGGGGTGTGGATGCCATTACCCCCATGTTACGTAAGTTGTTTGTGTACTCACCAGGCTCTGCAACTCCTTCGACTCCGTGTACTCCCACCGGCGGAAGCAGGGCCATCACCTTCTCCTCCCAGGGATGGTAATGTACCGGTCTGCGGGGCAGCCCACCTCCAATGATGTTGCTCTGGGCATAGTCCTCGTTCATTTTGCGCTTGACTGCCCTCCGCAGATCGTACCACCTGGCTTGGCATTCATTCCTGGTCCTTCTGATGGGCGCAACAGCATTCACCCTATCGACGATCCTTTGCCACAGGTGTGATTTTTCAGCTATGCCGGTCTGTCTGACCAATGTTCCAAAGAGCTGTGGCTCGACTCTGATGACTTCGTTGACAAGGATGTCCAGCTCCTCCCTTGTGAACTTTGGATTCTTGTCTGTAGGCATGGTGTGGAGTGAGGGTGTGGATGGTTGTGGGTGTGTGGGTGTGAATGTGAAGGTGTGTGTGGGAATGTGAAGAGGGGGTATGTGTGAAGGAGTGTGTGTGAAGGTGTATCTGTTTAGGTGTATGGGTGCAGTTGTTGGGGTATGCTCTGTAGCTGTAGTGAGTCTGTTGCAAAGGCTCATGGTTTGTGTGTGTGAGCCCTTTTTATTGGTCCATTAGTGGGGGTGCCTGAGTTTGAAATTTTTGTGGGTGTGTTATAAGAGGTGGTTGTGAGTTTGGGCCTCTGTTTGCCTGTTTGGATGTGCCAGGTCAGTAATTTTGATGTATTTTCTACTGTAGACATGTTTTGTGGTGTTGTGCGAGTTGAATTGACCCTCCTTGTGCTGTTTTACAGTGACCTGGTTCAGTACGAGTCGTTTTCGCGTATGTAAGGTGCGTACATACGCGATGTTGTTGTACCGTGCTCGCATATGCAATGTTGTTGTAAGGTCCGTACATACGCGATGCTGGGGTACGGTGCGTACAAGTACGGGGCTGGGGTACGGTGCTGGGGTACGGTGCGTACAAGTATGGGACTGGGGTACGGTGCTGGGGTTCGGTGCGTACAAGTACGGGGCTGGGGTACAGTGCGTACAAGTACGGGGCTAGGGTACGGTGCTGGGGTACGGTGCGTACAAGTATGGGGCTGGGGTACGGTGCGTACAAGTATGGGGCTGGGGTACGGTGGTGGGGTACGGTGCGTCCAAGTACGGTGCTGGGGTATGGTGCTGGGGTACAGTGCGTCCAAGTACGGGGCTGATGTACGGTGGTGGGGTACGGTGCGTACAAGTACGGGGCTAGGGTACAGTGCTGGGGTACAGTGCGTACAAGTACGGGGCTGGGGTACGGTGCTGGGGTACGGTGCGTACAAGTACGGGGCTGGGGTACGGTGCTGGGGTACGGTGCGTCCAAGTACGGGGCTGGGGTATGGTGCTAGGGTACGGTGCGTACAAGTATGGGGCTGGGGTACGGTGTGGACATGGGGGGTACGGTGCTGACATACGGGGGTATGGTGCTGACATACGGGGGTACGTGCGGACATACGTGAGGGGAGGGGGGGCTGTACGACTCGTATCCCGGGCACAAGTTTACCCGGGATACGAGTGGTACAGAGTTCGCTCCGTACGGGGCATTTTACATACGCTTGTGTATTTGGAAGGGCGGTACGGATCGTACTTGTGCGCTCGGACTTCAGTTTTACGATTTGTACGTAAAACTGTCCGGGTACGTCTCGTAGACCTTTTCCTGAGGCGATTCGTATTTATTTTTCACGTACGAATTGTACTTCACCGGTGGGACGGGACTTGTACGATTCGTACGTAAAAATATACGGATACAAGTCGTACGGGAATTTTTTTTACCCGATCGGAATCGGCACCAAAATATGCTTACTGACGATTTCTTCACATTTATTAAGCTTACAATTTTCCCTGTACTTTAGCAGATAGAAATCTCCATCACGAGGGTCAGAGATCTCCCTATAGCAAAGTATAGGTAAACAAATTAGTACAACCATTTTTATGTTGAATGTTATTGCAATGTAGTTTACATATGTTTTTATATGTAGAACAAAATACAAAAGCCACAGCATTATTAACCAAATTTTGAATTACATTTTTCATTATTGTAAATATATTAAATTAAAAAGATTTTTCACTAGTGTAAATTGAAAATAATATTTCTATGTAAAGTATTTTTATTATGTATAATTAAGTACTATATGTGATGTGCAGAATTAATTAAAAGTATTCTATTTATAGTGAAATAAAAAAATGCCATATTATTTTAATTCACAAAGCTATTAAAAATGTTTAATTCAATGAAAATATGTTTTCTTTTTAGATACTTTTTCAACATGAATTGTTTATACTATTAACTAATTTAACTAATTTAATTTAATTTAGCATTATTTCCGATATGTTTTTGTTAAAGTTCATACCACCTTTATTTTCTATGGGGTGATGTTACAGTATTATTCATTGACCATGTTTCCTGTTTGACTTACTACTGCTCCATTTTGGCAGAAATAACTTTACACTCCTAAATTTGGCTCTACCCCCTGTATCAGGAATTTTTAGTAACTTTACACTCAGGTTTTGCAAAAAACCTAAAGTAATAAAGTTACTAAAAAGTGTAAGAGTGCATTTACAAGTACTAAATCTACATATGTACACTTGTGTTCATCAAATGTGGCAAGAGATATGGTGTGATGGACGTCTTGTGGAAAACCCAGATAAGGGAAGATGCATCTAAGAGTTTTCAGATGATTAAAACTAGAAGTAGCCCAGAGACAATATTTCAAGTAGGTGATGGAAACAGGGAATTGAGATGATGATAGTGAGGTAGGAAAACATCAGTCTAGAATGGTTCTTTTGATTTCGAGTTCTTTTAGTCCGGTGCCTGGTATGATAGCTTTAAAGTAAATTTTTTTATTCAAGAAGTTGGAAGTCTGATTAAAAGTGTATCTTTCAATCAGTTTTACAAAGAACAGGTAATTGGAAAATGTTCAATAGGTGGAGTCTACTGGATCGGTATTCAGTCAAAATATCGAGTCGACAATGTCGACTCGACTTACACTAATATCGAATTTTAAATATTGTGACACAGAAATATCGACAGCAAGAATATAAAGGTCAAGAATATTGACTTTTGATTTTGAAAACATAGAAGTCATTATTATCGTTTGCAAAAATACAGTTTTTTAAACTATCGATTTTTTAATTAGTGCTATGTATTTTAGTATAATTTTCAAATGTATGTGATGTATTTTTTGTATTAGTATTGTTTATGATTTTTAACACATGTGTTAAACTTTTATTAATTATAAACTTTATTTTAATTAAATGTTGCCTTTTTTAGATCTGCAGTGAGTTGTGGGTTTATAGAGTAATAGGATGGTCAGTAATTTAATTATAATTAATTAATTAATATTTTATATTTATTACAATTTATTTAATTGAGATTTTATAATGATAATCGTGTTTTAATTTCTTTTGGTAAATTGTAGGTGCTGATTGTGGGGTGTAAAGCATGGTAAGTAATTTATTTTTAATTAATTATTAATTAGATGTTCATTAATAGTAATTAATTGACAAATAACTATGGTAGTTGTCTAATTAATTTTCAGTGCAGGTTGTGGCATTTATAGGGGTCAAGGGTGGGAAGTAATTTATTTTTAATTAATTAATAATTAGTTGGTATTTATTATTAATGAATTAATTGACAATGAATTATGGTAATTGTCTAATTAATTTTAGGTGCGGGTTGTGGGGTTTATAAGGGTAAAGGGTGGGCAGAATTTTATTTTAATAATTAATTATTAGTCATTAATTAATATTAATTAATTAATTGACAATTAGTTATGGTAATTGTGTCATTGTTTTAGTTGTGTGTTGTGGGGTTTATAAGGGGTAATGGGTGGAAGTAATTTATTTTCAATTAATTAATAATTAGTTGTTACTTAATATTAATTAATTGACAATTAAAATGGAAATTGTGTAATTAATATTAGTTGTGGGTTGTGGGGGGTTTTATTGGTAAAAGGTGGGTAGTAATTTATTTTTAGTTGATTAACAATTAGTTGATAAGTAATATTAATTAATTTTTTTACAGTTTAATTTTAGGTGGGGGTATTATAGGTGTAAAAGGTGGGAAGTTAATTACTTATTTTGTGATTTAAAATTATTAATATTTGTATATTTGATAGTTAATTATGATAATTATGCAAATTCATTTTTTTATTTTTGATGTGGTTTGTGAGTTGTGTGGTACTATTGGGTAGCAAGTAAAAAGACTACATTTTTGCAATAATTAATGTTTTTGTAAGTAAATAATTTCTAATTAAAAATGTTGTTGTTCGAATTTAATATTTTATTTGATTTAATATAATATTTGTGTGTATTTGTGATATGTATTTTAAATCATCTAGTGAGTATGTGTTTTTGAAAAATTTCAATATGTTTAATATATATAGGGAAAGGCCTGTTTAAGAATGAGTGGGTGTACAAGTATGTAAATGGATGATGTTCTGTGGTGCATAACATGATTCTTTAAGTTAGTCATTAAATGTATCTTACTGCTGACTAGTGAGTAAACTGTGTAAATGTATGTATGTGTCTGTATGTTGGTGTATAAGTGGCTGCATGGTTTTGAGAACAGCTATATGAGTGTCTATATGAGTTATTGATTGCTTCTGGGAGTATCTGTATGGGTTCATGAGTGTTTGTGTGGGTAGGGTGTGTGTCACTCTATGCATAGATATGTGATTGGGTGATTCTATGGGTGCATGGTTTTAAGAGTGCATCTGTGAGGGACTGTATGGTTGGATGAGTGTATGTATGGGTGTGTTAGGGATTGAATGTATATCTCAGTGGCACATGTGTGACTAACTACATATGTGAAAGGCAGTATATATGCGTGTAAGAGTATATAAGTGGGTATATGTGAGAGTGTGTGATTGTGAGAGTGGCTGTATGGATGAGTGTGTGCTTGTATCAATGATTGTATAAGAGCGTAAGAATGTGATACTATTTTTATGAGTAAGTGAACTTGAGTGTGTTTCTCTGCCTAGGTGAGTAAATGGGAGTGTGATTATTTGCATGATTGAGTAAGTGTGAGAGCATCTCTATGGATGATTTGTAGTGTGTGAGTGTCTATATATATGTGTGTATAAATTCATATGATACTTTTGTATGAAGTGACTGTAAGTATGAGTGACTGTACAGGTGAGTGTGTGGAGGTGTATGTTGACCTAAGAGTTAATAATTGGGTATGTAAGTATTGGTATTGCAGTATGTATGGTTTTGAGAATGGAACTCTTACATTTTTTGTTGGTGTATCAAAGGTTATATTATTGTGTGAGAAGATGTGCTACTCTATCACACGGATGATGTCATCAGTGATGTCATCAGTAATGTCATTTGAGATGTCATCAGTGATGTCATCAGTGATGTCACTGACCATGTCATGAGTGATGTAATATGTGACGTCATCAGCAGTGGATTGCGGGCGCGCGAGTTATAGTTAGCTGAACTAACTATAACGGGGCAATTTCATTGGTTTTTTGCAAGTAAAATGTCCAGCTAACTATAACGTGTGTGAAACCTCTGGTTTTTTCAGTGAATTTGCAAGGTTTTTTAAATGCTAATTCCTAACTATAACGTGCCTGAAACCTATGTTTTTTTCAGTGAATTTCAATGGTTTTTTAAATGCTAATTTTTTTTTATTTTTTTTTATATTTTTGAAATATTTCTTTTTAAAAAACTTCCCTATGTATACATTTATATATTATCTGTATCCTTTAATTTGGTGTGGCTTATTTTTTTTAAAAGTTTTTTTAAATTTAAAGTTGAACAGCATAGTTAATATCTTCTATTAAGTTATGTCCACTTTTTTTTTATTTTTTATATAAATTCTTGGGGTGCGTGCTCAGAGCGCGCACCTAGTACGTTTGCGTACATTTTTCATGAATTCCGGTGTACGTTATTTACGTACGCATACATACGTATTACTGCGCGCTCGGAGTGCGCACCTAGTACGCATGCGTACGTACGCACACTTACGTACGTCGTACGTACTCCACGCGGAATACTTCCGTATACGCGTAGAGTACGCGCGCTGATGTTTACGCATACGCGCGTGCTGCGTATGCGCGTTACGTACGCGCATAGTACGTAAGCGCATGCGCGCATACGCGTTCGCGCATGCGTAATTGTACCATGCGCGCAGGGAGCTTGCTCGGTGCGCGCACCTCGGGGTATGTGATGAATAAAACAACACTTCTAATTGGTTTTCATTACTTTCAGTTTCAGATTGTTTCAACACCACACCCAATCCCCTCATGGCAAGTCATGTGATCCAGAAACATCACTTTTCATTGGTTCAAAGTACTTTCAGTTCCAGATTCTTCCAAAATCACACCCACCCCCCTCATTGTTAGTTCTGATTTCCTAGGAGAAGGAGCTAATCTGTGTGTTGAGATACAATGGCAGAGCAGCAGCCTCCTTCTGAGAGTGAGCAGGACACTCTTGAGAGACAGAGGCAGAGGAAGCAGAAAGACTCCTTTATATGGCAGTTTTTCACTTTTCCTGAGGGACAAAAGAAGGTGAATGCACCAAAGGTCACCTGCAAACTGTGTCAGTGCGTCTTGTCACGTGGGAATCCTAACAAGAAGTATTCTTTTAGTATTCATACTATGACAAGACACGTTGAGAAAATGCATCCAGTGACTTTTCGTCGAGCTTCTGGAGCAAACCCTCCACCTGCTCAACCGACGACATCTGCAGCAGCTCAGCCGAGCACATCTTCAGCAGCTCAGGCAAGCACTTCTTCTGCAGTGGTGCCTTCACCTTCTACCACACCTCTGGATATTCGTCCTTGTTTTTTGAGGATGAGTACTCACTGCATGGATTGTGGTCATCTTATTACTTTGGGTGAGAGCAGTATTGATCTCATTCAAAGAAAATTTGAGGAGCATCCTTGCGAGAGGCCATAATTTTCTTATTTTTTTTTTTTTTCGTTTTTCTCTTCCTCTGTCCCTTCATTAACTCAAGGGCTCTTCTTAGAGCCACCTAAAATCAAACCACCACAACTTGTTTTTTACAATCTATTTCTTTTTTTTTTTTTAGAGTGCGCGCACCCAGCGCGCACCCAATGGGTTTAAAAAAAACAAAAAAAAAAAAAAAACATTTTTTTTCACCTTTACTAAACCTTCAGGAACTCCTTGAGAAAGAGAGGGGAGTGGCAAAGTAATTAAAAAAGAGATGGTGTACATTTCACAGATGAACGTAAGACAGTTTTCCTATTAAACTTTAAACTCTGCATCAGTATTTATGTATAGGTACCCAAAAAACATAATAGCTCATTTTAGTGCTGCATTTGAATTGGCTGTATTTACAAGGAGAGGAAAAGACACACAGAGAGGCTTATCCTCTCCTTGTAAATATGAGGAGCACCCAATAGAGCAAGACCAACCGGAATGAAAACTCTCTTTACATTTCCTATGTGCTCACTGTCTCATGGTATGATTCTAGGTAGAAAACAGTATTCCTGAGTGATACCAGTACACATTAACTTATAATGAAGACATACTCCATATATAACAGGTTCAAGCCACTTAAATATCTTCCTTAACATAAAATGTTTTAAAGTGGTAGGAAAATGTACCATACTATTTTCAAATGTGTTTGCATTTGCCTCTCACTGATCAGTGAATGATTTCTGCTGAATGCTAACCATCACACTTTAACATAACAAACTACCCCTTTTCTGCGAGTGCAAGGCTAACAGAACAAAAGCAACACAAATTAAATCTCTGTAAAAAAATCCTGTGTGCAGACAGACTCATGATGTAATTCTAGTCACAAAACAATATTCCTCACTAATACCACTACACCTTAACTTACAGTGAAGACATACTCCATAATATCTTACTAGTTCTAGACAGTTAAATTTCTCCTAAATCACAAAATGTAAAACACAACTTAAAAACAAGAATGACAATTCTATTATTTATATCAAAATACACCACATACTTCCCCTCTCAAACTCATAACTCACCTTTAAAATTAATTAGCTGAGAAAGAAATGTGGGACTCAAACAGCAGATTATCAGAGCCAGAATCTCAGAGCTCTACACCTCTCTCCTCTCTGCAGAACCAGTAAATGGCAATTTTCCCTCTCTTTTTTCCCACATATACATGTTAATGTAAAATCACAGTCCTTCCCACATTTTTTCAAATGGAATCACACATTTCTATTGGTTGCAACTTTCAACCCCTTTGCAAATCATCCCTTCCCCCAACATGACTTCTGCCTGCTACCATAGCCACAGCTCATGGAACACTGGTGTGAGCACAGAGGTCAGAAGTTCAGCAGACATTGTTTCAAATCAAAACAGCAAGAGTGCTTGACTTTTCAAACCTAACAGCAAATCCAAAGTAATGTTCAGTGGGAACACATTTTTCTGTACCAATCCAAAACATGCTTTTAAAAATTTAAACATACAGCCTAGTTTTAACTGTAAAATGGTTTAAATCAGCCAATGAGTTATTTTTATCAAAATAAAGTATGTATGCCTCCATTTTCCAACTGTGTTTCTTTTCATATTGCCATTCTACTGAAAGACACCTTCTGAGTGCATCCAGATCTCCTTGAAACATGTTCACAGTGTGGATTGTAGGTCATAGCTATGTCTTCTGGAGTGAAAAATTTGCAGAAAAAAGAGGTATGGTGAGAGACCTTGCTTTGCCAAATATAGACATTAAATGGATTGGTCAGAGACGGTTAAAGTGGCACCAATTAATGCCTTTGGTGAAAACCTTTCTACATCTCCCACAGCCTAACCTTATTATTGTGCACTGTGGGGGAAATGACTTAGGCACTTTAACTGGGGTAGGTCTGGAAATGCTTATTAAGGACACCTTTGTGCAATTGATGTCGCTTTTTCCTCAATCTGCCTTTGTATATTCTAACATATGCCAAAGGCAAAAGTGGAACTGGTCCAACCAATTTTGTCCACAGATTGACAAAGCAAGAAAGCACGTCAATAAGTCTGTTTCTGCTTTCCTCAGAGACTATGGTATGGGTTCTATATACCACAACAACTTGCGTTACAACATGCAAGACATTTATAGAGGAGACGGTGTACATTTCAATGATGAAGGGAACAGAGTCTTCCTCTTGAACTTTAGACTCTGCATCGGTACTTACTTGTAGGTACCAAAAAACACTCAATGAACACAACGGCTCTTTTTAGAGCCACCTAATATCTAAACACTTAAAAGTGATTTTTATTTCTTTTTTTTTTAATGTTCTTTTTCAGGTGCGCGCTGGGTGCGCGCACCTCGTGATGTTTTTTAGGTTTTTTCGGGTACGCTTAGAGTGCGCGCACCTCGCGATGTTTTTTAAAAAATTTAAATCTTTTTTTTGCCCTTCGAGGTCCTACTGTGCCCCCCTGACAATGACTAGGGGGTCTACAACTCCCTACCCTGCCCCCTCTTCACGGTCTCCACCTTTCCTTTTTAGTGCGACAGACAAAATGGCGGCCGACACTTCCTGATTTCGACCCATTCGAATGTTTACTGACATCTAACAACCAATCAGAATTACGCTCGTGCACGGCAGGGTGCGCGCACAGGGCTTGCTCAGTGCGTGCACGGTACGCGCGTACAGATATTGATATGCTTTTAAATGCTATTTTCTCAAGAAATACTGAACAGATTTACACCAGACCTGCGAAAGGCACTTCCTTGGCCTTATGGCTACCTCACCGCCAAATTTCAAGTAATTCTGTTCAGCCGTTCGGGCTGTAGCTGTGTCTAAAGGTCCTCTGGGAAAATGCATGGGGAAAACGCGTTTTGGGACCCCCCTTTTTCTCGGCCCCCGCTTGACGATTCACCCCGAGACTTTCAGGGTAGGAGCTAAACGGAGCGCCCCATTAGTTTTGAAAATTTCGCGAGGATTCGTCAACTGGCGCCAAAGTTATTCAAAATAGAATTTTCAGATTTCCTATGGAAACATGGTCCTAACTATAACTATCTACTGGCGACCGCCAGTAGATAATATATATATATATATATATATATATATATATATATATATATATATATATATATTTATATATATATATATATATATTTATCCAAAGATGCGGCACTCGAGAAGGAGATGATTTCAAACAGTGCTTTATTGATTACACAGCTCAACCAACGCGTTTCAGCCTAACGGCCTTGCTCACGGTTAGTGAGTCCTTCTTCTATAGCACTATATATACATCCAACTAGCCGTAGTATGGCATTGTGGGAAATGTAGTGCAATCAAAACAATGTTGTGCAATTAAACTAAAAGAAAAAACATCATATGTTATGATTAACAGATAGATGAATTGGCATCAACAGGTCATGGTATAGTACCTAAGACGCAAAGGTATGCAAGCAACAATATATGTCATAGAGCGTATTCAGCCTAGTATCTTTGTATAGTACAAAGTATTATCGGACGGCGGAATATCTGGACTCAGAGGGTAGAGAGTAAGTGAGAGAGAATACTGTGTAGTGTCAAAAGAAGAGAGAAAAGAGAATCAGTGCTTAAAGTACATGGGAGAGGGAAAGAAAAAGTAAGAAAGAGAAAAACTGAAAGAGGGGAAGACAAAAGAGACGGGATAAATGCTGTTGTCTCAGAGTGACATTGATAGCTGAGGGAAATGGAATCTATGTTAAATGTACGTAAAGTTCTTCGTCATTGTTCATCCCAGTCGGGGTCTTAGTTTGTAATCTGATAATGTAGCGAGATTCCAACTGTCGCAGTTTTTTAGTTCTATCGCCACCTCGTTCATTTAGCGTGATAGTGTCAATTCAATAGTAGCCCATCGCTCGCCAATCTCCTTTTTGGCATGTTAACATGTGTTTAGCAGTTGCATATGTGGTATCCTTGTTCTTGACTGCTCGGATGTGCTCCAGAATGCGCTTTTTGAGTGGACAGATAGTACTACCTACGTACTTGTGACCGCAGGTACATTCAATGATGTAGATGGCAAATTTAGTACTGCAAGTTATTCTTTTACTTAATGTTATAGTATTTCCATTTGGCTCAGCAATATGTTTCACGTTTTTTCCAATTTTGCAGGCCTTGCAAGAGTTACATTTAGTAAACCCATTTTGTTGTTTGGTTAGCCAGCCCGTTTTTTCTTCCTGAACGAAGTGGCTCTTAACAAGCATGTCTTTCAGTGATTTCGTTTTTCTGTACGTTACTGTCGGTCTTACTCCAACAAGTTTAATAGAATTGATGCCAGAACAAGAGCGGATACTCTTATGCCCAAAACCAAACCAACTTCTGAAGATGAAAAACAAGTTCCTAGGTTTATCACCACGTACAGCAAAGAAAGTGCGCTCATTATGAGTAAAATTAAAAAGCATTGGCACTTGATCACAAAAGACCCGGACATTGGTAAACTTGTTGGAGTAAGACCGACAGTAACGTACAGAAAAACGAAATCACTGAAAGACATGCTTGTTAAGAGCCACTTCGTTCAGGAAGAAAAAACGGGCTGGCTAACCAAACAACAAAATGGGTTTACTAAATGTAACTCTTGCAAGGCCTGCAAAATTGGAAAAAACGTGAAACATATTGCTGAGCCAAATGGAAATACTATAACATTAAGTAAAAGAATAACTTGCAGTACTAAATTTGCCATCTACATCATTGAATGTACCTGCGGTCACAAGTACGTAGGTAGTACTATCTGTCCACTCAAAAAGCGCATTCTGGAGCACATCCGAGCAGTCAAGAACAAGGATACCACATATGCAACTGCTAAACACATGTTAACATGCCAAAAAGGAGATTGGCGAGCGATAGGCTACTATGGAATTGACACTATCACGCTAAATGAACGAGGTGGCGATAGAACTAAAAAACTGCGACAGTTGGAATCTCGCTACATTATCAGATTACAAACTAAGACCCCGACTGGGATGAACAATGACGAAGAACTTTACGTACATTTAACATAGATTCCATTTCCCTCAGCTATCAATGTCACTCTGAGACAACAGCATTTATCCCGTCTCTTTTGTCTTCCCCTCTTTCAGTTTTTCTCTTTCTTACTTTTTCTTTCCCTCTCCCATGTACTTTAAGCGCTGATTCTCTTTTCTCTCTTCTTTTGACACTACACAGTATTCTCTCTCACTTACTCTCTACCCTCTGAGTCCAGATATTCCGCCGTCCGATAATACTTTGTACTATACAAAGATACTAGGCTGAATACGCTCTATGACATATATTGTTGCTTGCATACCTTTGCGTCTTAGGTACTATACCATGACCTGTTGATGCCAATTCATCTATCTGTTAATCATAACATATGATGGTTTTTCTTTTAGTTTAATTGCACAACATTGTTTTGATTGCACTACATTTCCCACAATGCCATACTACGGCTAGTTGGATGTATATATAGTGCTATAGAAGAAGGACTCACTAACCGTGAGCAAGGCCGTTAGGCTGAAACGCGTTGGTTGAGCTGTGTAATCAATAAAGCACTGTTTGAAATCATCTCCTTCTCGAGTGCCGCATCTTTGGATAAATATTGTGGTTTTCCGTGGCCAGGATCCGGCCTGCTATGCTGAGCACCCGCTGACAGTGTGCCCCGGAATTTGGATCCCTTTGTTTTGGATATATATATATATGTATATATATATATATCCACACATCGACCAAGGTTCCTGGAGTCTTTTTGGTCCGTAGACAGGTGGCGAGTTTCGTCGGGCAGGTCTCCCAACACTTAATAATCCACACAAACGTCTTCCTCAGAGAAGGACTCGCACTCAGAAAGTAGACCACACATTTAATTGTGTAGGTTACGCGTTTCGACAGCCAAGCTGTCTTGATCACACAGTATACTACAGAGTGAGGAGGCATTACATAGGTATAGAGAGCAATGACGGACTCCAAGTTTAACAAATGTAAACAGTCATATTGGCGGCCATAATTGAATGTACTCAGATTTCATTAGTTTCAATACATGCATAACTTCAACTTAAATATAAATGAATTAAATGCAGTCTAAATAGACATTACTTTCAATCATAACTTTTGATCATATATGCTGCTTAATAATTCATATTATAATTATTACCAGCATAGTGCCATCCGTTTTATGATAAATTTCGTAAAACTTCACATCAACCGTATAGTACAAACAAACGGAAAAAAGGCAAATTGCCCTATAAAACCTTAATAAGATAATATGTGTTACTTAATATTTAGCAGCTCATAAGTAGAAACTACCGCTTAATTTATAAATGTATAAAGCGTCGTGCAATTGGCATTGTGGTATATTATTACGTCCCATAGTGGGCAATAAATTCTGTCATGAAGTTTATAGATGCCTAAACAGTAATATGCATGTAACTCGATATTGTTTAAATCAACATTATTCAAACAAAAATCCTCGTGGTCATATTAACACTTACATCAAGATTACAAAATAGAAAAACCCTAGTGGTAAATAATGTATAAAGCGTTATATAACATTATGACCTATATCAAATATGTCTGCTTTGATGCCTTAATTGCTAAAAAAGCTTTTGAAATTGGTAAACCTTCAAAACAAGAAAAGTGCCCAAAGTGAATAAAGTCATAATAATAGAACAAAATAGTCTTATCTGAGGGAGACCCACAGACCGCGGAAGAAAAGGGTAGGGAAACCGGAACGGATAAGACAGTCCGCTGTCGGTACGACCCTTCCTTTCTTCCTGTGCAAAAGAGAAAAAGAAGAGTGATGTTTAAAATTAGATTTAGACCTACTATTCAAATGCATAGTAAGTACTAATGAATTAAAACATTCTACAGAGTCAGCATGTTCCATATAACATATCATACATTCAAGGTACGGTAGGAATTGGTCAAACAGATCATCAATCAAAACGTAAATGTGAACCCAACTCCTCATCCAAATTATGGCCTGTAGGGTACTTCGTTTCGAGTTCAATTATCCACTTAGATTCTCGTTTTCGAAGTTGTAAGGTTCTTTTCCCTCCTTTAGGGCCACTATGGACTTGTTCCAGCACAAAATATCGGAGTAACGAGCTATTTGACAGATGGAATAGCTCAAAATGTCTAGCAATAGGGTAGTGACCATCTTTTTTGTTTATAGCGCGTAGATGTTCCAACACTCTTTTTTTGGCCATGAATGTAGTACTTCCCACATACCACAAATCACATGGACCTAACAGCACATATATGCAGTATGTAGTACTACATGTCAGAAATTGATTTATAGTTCTAGGTAGTCTGTGGCTTGGGATGGAAAAAGAGTTAGTCATGTAGCTATTGCGACAAGCTTTGCAATGGCCACAAGGAAAAAAGCCTTTAAGGTTATGTTCACTCATTAGGGACATCGATGTTATGTCATTATGGACAAGAATATCTCTAAGACTCCGCCCTTTTCTGTACGTTATTCTAGGGCGACGTTGAAAAGTATGACCAATGATGGGATCACTTGTCAGTATTTCCCATTTATCTGCAAGTATCTTTTGTATCTGTCCTGAACTCCATTGTACGTGAGAATAACTCTGTTAGTTTCCTCTAAAGTGGTGGTGTTCTCAGTATTCTCTTTTATACTAAGAGTTTGAATACGGTCAATTTGATTGACTCTATTAATAGCTTTTCATAGAACCCACTTTGGGAAACCTCTGTCTAGGAATCTCTTAGTCATGGTTTCTTGTTCTAGTTGAAATGCTGTGGTGGTACTACAGTTTCTTCTCGCTCTCAGCAGTTCCCCATAGGGGATACTCCATTTAAGAGTATCTGGGTGGCTGCTGAGAGCGTGAATGAGGGTATTACCCGCAGTGGTTTTTCTAAATAGGCTAGTTTGGAGAGTGTTATCCTGAGGTGTAACAAGTAGATCAAGAAATTCAATAGATTGTCTGCTCATATTACTTGCGAGTGTAATATTATAGTTATCAATATTAAGTCTCTCAATGAATTTATTAGCCATTTCCTCAGTGTCAGTCCAAATCATAAAAAGATCATCTATATAGCGAAGCCAAATCTTGACTTTGCCAAAAGATGAAGACAGAGTCTCATAATTTCTGATATCCTCCTCCCATTTGCCTAGAAAGAGATTAGCAAAACTTGGGGCAAAACAAGTTCTCATTGTCGTACCGAGTATTTGTCTATATATGGTACCATCAAACATGAAAATGTTATTAGTAAGGCATAGGAACATCATTTCTACGAGCATTCTGGTATGTTCTAAATACTCTATAGGTCTTCTTTTTAAATAGTGATGACATGCTTCAATGCCCTGCCTGTGATCTATAATCGTATAGAGTGAGTTTACATCTAACGTTATCAACAGGTCAGTTGGTTCCCATCTAACATTCTCAAGTTTAGTAAGGAAATCCTTAGTATCTTTAACATGTGAAGGAAGTCCTGTTACATATTCCCGAAGGAAGTGGTCCACATACTTTGAAACATTTTCTAGGGCACTGCCTATAGGTGAGACAATAGGTATTCCTGGAGGCAAAACGGGGTTCTTATGTATCTTAGGCAGAAGATACAATATTGATAATTTGGGGAAATCTTGTTTCAAAAAGCAATATTCTTCCCAAGTAATATAGAATTTTTGTTCCCACTCTTTTAGTTTGTCCCAAATATCAAAAATACTAGCATTGTAGATGTCCATATTCACTTTCATATAGAATTTCTGGTCACTCAATTGCCTTACTGCTTCTGTAATGTACATATCTTTGTCCCAAAGGACAATATTCCCTCCTTTGTCCGCAGGACGAGTAACAATACTTGTGTCTTCTGCTAAATTAGTAAAAAATTCCCTTTGTTTTAAAGATAGATTTGACTGGATTTTCTTGTTGGTTTGGTGTTTGAGTTTCAAGAGGGCTTGCATTACCACCTCTTGGAAAGTATCTATGCTGTCATGGGGAAGGTTGGGATAAAATATCGATCGAGGTTTGAATTTCTTTGGAGCTATGGAGTCTGTAAGGATATCAGTCTCCCATCCCTCAATCTGGGTAGTTTCTGAGGATTCACGTTCCATGGCTAGATCATGTATATCACGCAGTATTTCAGCATCTGCGATATTTAGATTTGGAAAAGGTCGATTGCTGTCATCGTCCCTATTCACTTTGTCTTTTTGATCACGTTTATATAGCAAATGCCATTTCTTCAATTTTGCTTTCCTAACAAATTTGTATAGATCGATACAAATGTAAGGCCAAGACACAAAGTACTTTTCTCCAGGAATGGCAATTGTCTATTGCTAAGATTAACAATTGTTTTATTTACCGTATCCAGATCCATTATTTCCTGCTTCTTGAGCCTCGTGCCTTGTATCCCATGGGCTCTTTTGTGCTGGTCTTTAGATTCCCTTGTTTTCTCTGTTTCCATCTGTTTGCTCCTCCCCTCCCTCTACCTCTTCCACGGCCTCTGCCTCGTGATGATCTCCCTCTTCCTGGTGGTGAGTGTGGTGTCGATCTTGGTATATGTCGGCCTCTTCTTAAAATCCGGAATTCGTCTAAAAAAGTCGCAGTTTTTGCTGGGACTTGCCTTTCGGATATTGAACTGACTGTAGAAATTGAATTGTCAGTATCTGACCCACTAGCTTCTGTTGCAGTGGTTTCCACCTCCAGTGTTATGGTTTCTATTGGCTCTTTTGTTTGTGGTAAATCATCATATAAATAGTCATATTTATGGCTGTACGTAAGAATATGGCCTGACTCATTGTCCACGCAATCCCTATGAAGTTTCCTTTGTTTTCGATTTTTTATATCTTCTTCATGCTGTTGTAATTTTGGTTTGAGCTCTGACAGGA
The DNA here is from genome assembly GCF_964204655.1 of Triturus cristatus. NCBI lineage: Eukaryota > Metazoa > Chordata > Amphibia > Caudata > Salamandridae > Triturus > Triturus cristatus. The sequence goes on along the minus strand of NC_140582.1, from coordinate 1,195,265,515 downwards.
ATTTATTGATCACATATTGTTCACTACTATTAGATAACTCAGCTTCCAGGATACTGATTTCAGATAATATGTTTTCCCTGTCTTCCCATGCATACTTAATAAGTATGTTTAACATGTTTCTTGAGCTATTAGCCGAACTCTTCTGCCAGTCCTGCAACATACGAGGATTTTGGGATTCATATGTAGGCATAATATAAATACGGAGGCCTCTGGGTACCATTTGTTTGTCAGCATAATCTTGTAATGAAATGGCTTCCCACCATTTGGCAGTTTCAGACTTTTTTTGTTTTTCCAGACGTCATAGTTTGGAATTTAATGATGTATCGACTTGATGAGTAGTTTTAGCATTAGTTCCTTTACCCGGTGCATGTGCCAACAGCGTCACTGCTGCTGCACGGCGTTCCGTTTCTGTATTCATGCTGACGCAAAAAATAGTCTGTGAATCACTGTGCACTTTAGGGTGCACGTGCGTAATGCACGAAAAAGGGCAGGTGGACACTTTCCCTCCAAGATGGTATGGTCACTTTCCCCTCTACACAATTAGAGGTTCCTGTTGCCGCAAAATCTATACTCGGTGGTATATAGGTGCCTGCTCGTATTGGGATTTTCACCTCTATTCAGTTTCCACCACACTGAATAGTTGTAGCATTTAATTAAGAAGTGCTCCTAAATATATACTTATGTCCGCAGTATTGCTTAAACAGTAATAGGGCACTTGTTTGATTTCAAATTGACCCGCGGCATTCAAGCGCCGTACACGAGGAAACAGTGTCTCCTAAAAGCGCTGAGACGGGCAGGGACAGGGCGTGTCTGCTCCCGAACGCCCACCCACCCCCCACGCCCCACACTCCCTGATAACGGGTATAGGAGACACTTACCTCGGAGACGCTTAGATGACTCTTCCGGTTCTGAGCAGATTGCAATGTTTTTTCCCACAAATACGGTAGCGTCTGTTTGGCCCGTATGTACGTGCCATATCCCCAGCCCCGTATGTACGCGCCGTACCCCCACCCCAGCCCCGCGCTGGGGGTACAGCGCGTACATACGGGGCTGGGGTGGGGTTACGGCGCGTACATGCGGGGCTGGGGTGGGGTACGGCGCGTACTTACGGGGCTGGGGTGGGGGTACAGCGCGTACATATGGGGCTGGGGGTACACGCTGGGGGTACGGTGCGTACATACGGGGCTGGGGTGGGGGTACAGTGCGTAAATACGGGGCTGGGGGTACAGCACGTACATACGGGGCTGGAGTGGGGGTACGGCGCGTACATACGGGGCTGGGGTGGGGGTACGGCACGTACATACGGGGGTGGGGTTACGGCGCGTACATACGGGGCTGGGGTGGGCTACGGCACGTACATACGGGGCTGGGGTGGGGGTATGGCGCGTACATATGGAGCTGGGGGTACGCGCTGGGGGTACGGTGCGTACATACGGGGCTGGGGTGGGGGTACGGTGCTTAAATACGGGGCTGGGGGTACGGCACATACATACGGGGCTGGAGTGGGGGTACGGCGCGTACATATGGGGCTGGGGTGGGGGTACGGCGCGTACATACGGGGCTGGGGTGGGGGTGCGGCGCGTACATACGGGGCTGGGGGTACGGCGCATTCATACGGGGCTGGGGTGGGGGTACGGTGTGTATATACGGGGCTGGGGAAACGCGCTGGGGGTACGGCGCGTACATATGGGGCTGGGGTGGGGGTACGGCACATACATACGGGGCTGGGGGTACGCGCTGGGGGTACGGCGCATACATATGGGGTTGGAGTGGGGGTACAGCGCGTACATACGGGGCTGGGGTGGGGGTACGGCGCGTACATACGGGGCTGGGGTGGGGGGGCCTGTCTGACTCGTATCCCGGGCACAACTGCCCCGGATATGAGTGGTACGGCGTTCGCCCCGTACGGGGCTTTTCCCATGCGCTTGTGTCTTCGGAAGGGCGGTACGGATCGTACTTGCGCGCTCGGACTTCAGTTTTACGATTTGTACGTAAAACTGTCCGGGGACGTCTCGTAGACTTTTCCCGACGTGATTCGTATGTATTTCTCACGTACGAATCGTACTTCACTGTTTGTACGGTACTTGTATGATTCGTACGTAAAAAAATACGGATACGAGTCTTACGAGAAAAAAAAATACTCAGCATAATCTTGTAATGAAATGGCTTCCCACCATTTGGCAGTTTCAGACTTTTTTAGTTTTTCCAGACGTCATAGTTTAGAATTTAATGATGTATCGACTTGATGAGTAGTTTTAGCATTAGTTCCTTTACCCGGTGCATGTGCCAACAGCGTCACTGCTGCTGCACGGCGTTCCGTTTCTGTATTCATGCTGACGCAAAAAATAGTCTGTGAATCACTGTGCACTTTAGGGTGCACGTGCGTAATGCACGAAAAAGGGCAGGTGGACACTTTCCCTCCAAGATGGTATGGTCACTTTCCCCTCTACACAATTAGAGGTTCCTGTTGCCGCAAAATCTATACGCGCTGGGGGTACGGCGCGTACATATGGGGCTGGGGTGGGGGTACGGCACATACATACGGGGCTGGGGGTACGCGCTGGGGGTACAGCGCATACATATGGGGTTGGAGTGGGGGTACAGCGCGTACATACGGGGCTGGGGTGGGGGTACGGCGCGTACATACGGGGCTGGGGTGGGGGGGCCTGTCTGACTCGTATCCCGGGCACAACTGTCCCCGGATATGAGTGGTACGGCGTTCGCCCCGTACGGGGCTTTTCCCATGCGCTTGTGTCTTCGGAAGGGCGGTACGGATCGTACTTGCGCGCTCGGACTTCAGTTTTACGATTTGTACGTAAAACTGTCCGGGGACGTCTCGTAGACTTTTCCCGACGCGATTCGTAAGTATTTCTCACGTACGAATCGTACTTCACTGTTTGTACGGTACTTGTATGATTCGTACGTAAAAAAATACTGATACGAGGTCTTACGAGAAAAAAAAATACTGGATCGGAATCGGCACCTATAAGTATAGGAAGTCGATATTTTTGACATTGATATTTTGGTCTCGATATTTTTGTATGAGGCTATTTTGGGTGTCGATATTTTGTCAGTGTACCTACTGGATCAACGCTCAACTTATTTTTGACAGGCCTAACCAAAACTTCTTGTGGTTGAGCTGTACATGCATGATTTTAGGGAGTTGTTCAGGTGGGTGCTTACAGTGGTGGGGGAAAATAGAATGAAGAAGTACTTGACATTTTGAGTGGGTGGTAGCTGTTGATGAGAGAAGGATGTTCTTGAAGATTTGAGTGGGATTGGAGTCGGAGGGTGAACCTGCTGGATTACTTGCCTTGTCCACTGACTGCAACTGACCTGTGTGTTGGAGATAGGGAACTGATTTGAGGAGTGCATTGTACACTTTGGAGTGGTGGGCATTCTTGGTATAATCTTGGTCTGAGTGGCCTGGGTGTATGCTGTCTTGCTCCTGAAGTATCCTATTGGATTTTGAAAAGACATGGTCTGCCATGAAGCTACAGAAAGTTTAAGAGCGGGGTGTCTTTACATAGGTTGTGAGATTCTGTGAGGATTCTTTAACCCCTTGAGCGCCCATGACGAGATGGTCTCGTCATGGGCCGCCGTTGCGCTGTGCCCATGACGAGACTATCTTGTCATGAGCCCCGCCCGCTAATGAAACGCCCGGCACAGGGCGTGGAAAAGGCGGGGCACACAAGGGGTTAATGTTTCTTGGTAAGGCATTATTTATTAGAGATCCATTGGGAGTAGTAGAGACGTGTTGCTTTCCTGAGGGGGATTTTCAGATCCTATTGGGTTATTAGAGGTTTATTTAATAATGTTGGTTGTGAGATTTCCTCCATTTGCATTGACATTCAGTCATTCTTATCTTCAACCTCTTTGTTGGATCAAGAGGTCTTAGGTGCCTAGCTATGGTGTGTAGCTGTTTTGAAGGAAGTATTCACTGAATTATCTACTGGGAAGAGGATGTGGAACTAGGTTCGAGTCTTGGCTCAACATCCTGTGATTCTGGGTAAATCACTTTATCTCCCTGAGCCTAAAATATATTAATGTGTCATTGTGGAATCTAACTAGAGCTCATTTACAGTGCACCAATACATTTGGGTTAAGTTTACGTTATATAAAACAGCAACAAAAACATTGAATGTGGAAAGCTAGTTGTAGAGCTTTTCCACTAAAAGTATTTATTTTGGAGATGGGATGGCGGAGGGAAGATCTTTGAGTTTGCTTCATTGTCTATAGTTTATGTTGATAGTCATTGTTATTGCAGATATTGTTTTCACTGTGAGGTTGACCATGAAGGAGATGAGGCGAAGGATGCTTAAGGTGATGGAGAGGTTTCTAGATTTTGTGATGGGCCCATGTGGAGAAAAGATTGCATACAGGATGTGGCCAGCTTTCTGTGTAAGTACAAGGATGAGTTATGAGAATAGTTTTCATGTGTCACACATGACATGTACAGCCAGTCCTTGATTTTCAGCCATTGCTTTTCCAATAAAAATATGGGTTCCCAATTCCAGCATGGTAAGTACTGTTAGCTAAGTAAAGTAGTTTAAAGTTACCTTACTACATTTAGACATATGAAATCTAGTATCACTAGTGTTGGAAGTTAAAGATTCCCTCTTGGTAAGCAGGAGTCAGGGAGCAATCTCATGTGGAATAACAGGTTGTAGGTTTATGTAAAATAACAGTTTGTAGGTTTATTGAAGAGAAGAGAACGAAATCACATGCTGAAACCCCTACAAGATTAATTAGACAAATTGCAAAGTTTGAGAGTACTAGAAGAAATAGAATCCTCAGAGTAGTTGGCCCCCATTGTTTTGGCCAATTCTTTTGTTTGAAGGACGATAAAAAAGATACGAATGTGAGTGAAATTGGAGTTGAGGGACCTCAACCAGTGTATCTGGGTCAACAGACAAACTCTACCAAATAGTAATGAGACACTGGCAATGCTTCTCAGAGGAAAGGTGTTCAGCAAAATAGCATGTCAGGTGATGCTTTGTTCGCCCTAAGTTGGCAGGGTATGCCCAGACGTGGGTCCCTGGCTCACTTTGCCACTGGATTCAAGCTAGCCTGGCTGATGAAGGGTGTTATCCAGAAACTGGTCCCAAGATGCTTGTTTCTGTTTCAGGGAAGACCTGGCTTGGCAGTTCGGGCTGGACTGTTCACATGAGGCACAAGGTCAAGGCGGATTTGCATATAGCTAAGTCTGAACTGAGGTGGCGAAGTGAGCTAAAGAATGATGATGGATTCAACTCAGATCTATGACTGGGGGGTGAGTGTCTGAAAAGTTTCAGCCCTCCGTCCATCATCTCTTTGTGTTTGCTTTGTTCGCCCTAAGTTGTCAGGGTATGCCCAGATGTGGGTCCCTTGCTCACTTTGCCACTGGATTCAAGCTAGCCTGGCTGATGAAGGGTGTTACTCAGAAACTGGTCCCAAGATGCTTGTTTACGGTTCAGGGAAGACCTGGCTTGGCAGTTCGGGCTGGACTGTTCCCATGAGGCACAAGGTTAAGACTGATTTGCATATAGCTAAGTCTGAACTGAGGTGGCGAAGTGAGCTAAAGAATGATGATGGATTTAACCCAGATCTGTGACTGGGGGTGAGTGTCTGAAAAGTTTCAGCACTCCGTCCATCATCTCCTTGTGTTTGTCCATGAGCAATCCTGGGCATTAACTTCCTTCATTACACCACTGGGAGCATTTAGATTTCTCAGGATGCCATTTGGGGTGGCCTCGGCAGCCGCCAGCTTTCAGAGGTTGATGGAGGTTTTTTTTTCTGGGATTAACTCGGTCATGTACTTCCGGGACGCCATTGTAGTATATGCCTAGGACCTGTCAAGTCATTATGCTGTACTCAAGGAAGTGCTTTCCAGGTTAAGGGAACAGGGACTTGCCCTCAAGAGTGGCAAGTAGAAATTCAGAGTTGGAACGCACCATCTCAGGGGATGGCATTAGCCTTGAATTGGCAGATGCCATTTCAAAAGCGCCTGTACCCCATGACAAAGACCAAGTTAGATCGTTTTTATGCCTTTTGGAATATCACTCTCAATTCATTTTAAACCTTGCCAGTTTGGTGCAGCTGCTAAGACAGTTGCTCAAGAAATATGTGGAATTTACATGGTTCCCTGAATGTGTAGAGGCTGTTACCAAAGTAAAAAATTCAATAGCCCACATGTTAAGTCTAGGGCACTTTGATGTTACCAGGAAAGCAATGCTGACCATGGATGCCAGCGTTGAAGGGTTAGGCGCAGTTCTCTCCCAAACGGTTGAGGGTGAAGACAAGGTCATAGCTTTTGCCTCATATTTGCTGAAAGAGGCTGCGAAACGCTAGTGTGTAATAGAGCTTTAGGCATCAGGCTGCATTTGGGCTGTGAACCATCTGAGGTTCTTTTTGTAAAGACAGACCGCAGACTTTTGGTCCAGATTTATGCATGAAGGCTTCCAAAAACTCCACTCCCAGAGTAAAAAGGTGGATGGAAGGACTAATTGAATACAACTTTAAGGTGGAATATTTGTCAGTGCAAACAATATACTGGCAGGATGACTTTAGACAAGGAGTTGGTTTCCACTGTGGAACTACCAGTATTGTGGGTCAAAGAATCAGCTCTCAACAAATCTGAATGGTAAGCTGGAATGTGCAGTGATGCAACATGGAAGCAAATACTGGATTTTATGGTGGGTGGTTTGCCAATCATAAGCAAAGTGTCTGAAGGCATAAAGGCATTCTGGAATGTATGTGATGAATTTAGTATTGTTAGTGATGAACTTTTTAGGAGGGAGAGGCTCATTTTCCCGGAAGAGCTGCATGGTAAAATTATCAACCTGGCCGATGAAGGTCACACAGGCCAAAATGTAACCAAGGCCAGGGTGAGAGAGCTGTATTGGTGGCTGGGTATTGAAAGACAAGTAGAGAAGGTGGTTAGCTTCTGAATTTTGTGTTGCGGTAATGACAAATCCAGGTCGGTCGGAGCAACTCCTTTATATTAAATGTGAGTCCAGCCACTCACCTGAAAACCAGGTCCGTCTGCAGGAACGATGCTTGTTCCACAACCCTCCCAGAAGACCTCTCTGTGCTGCTGACCAAAACAGAAGCCCTGGCAGGTGCCCAAAGAGGGAAGGGGGTTTGGGAGGAGAGACAAAGAATAAAAGAGTGCTGCGTTTTGCGCTTCACCAAGAAGTGGGTGTACCGTCTGGAAGAGCCAGGTTCTGTAAAGTTGACACGGCAAACCACCTATGTGTATCCTTTTCTTGGTGTTAGGTTCCTTCCCTGCACACGTGATCTGGTTTTCTGAAAGGTCCTACACTCCGTCTGAGCCGGCTCGAAGACGGAGAGCTTTTCCTGAAGACGTGGTCACGTGATGTTGACACAGCGAGGCTCTAATCCTTGATGATGCTCTCCTTGACGACGCACAGAGAGGAATCCTTCTTTGATGGGAAAACAGAAAGCTAAGCAATGAGTGACAGAAACCCTGGGCTATTTATAGTCAGGATCTTGGGCGTCGCTGGGTGTGTGCTCATGTTCTCAACTGCCAAGAGCAGCCCTCATTTTAATACAGGTGTCCGAGTGTGTGCTCATGTTCTCAACTGCCAAGAGCAGCCCTCATTTTAATACAGGTGTCACTGCTTAATAAACACAACAAACATTGGCAAAGGATTCCTATAGACAATAAGCATTGGCCAATACAAATAGAAAACTAAAACATAACAAAAGACACAGGTTTCAATTAAGGCAATTCTTGTTGGAGTATTGCAATATGATTAAGTTTTCCACCATACGGGTGTTTGCAAATAACGCAGGATAAACAATGATTTGTGTGACGGGAATTCCTGACAGTCCTCCCTCTCAAAAGTCCTGATAGAGGTCGTGGTTTAGAGGGATTTTGTTGATGGAATTGTCGTACTAACCGAGGAGCATGGACAGAAGAGGCGGGTTCCCATGAATTGTCCTCTGCAATGTAACCCTTCCATGCTAGTAGATAATGCAACACTCCCCTGATTCTTTTAGCATCCAACACCCTAAACTCCCATTCTCCATTAACTTTTACTGGTGGCGGTGGTGGCCCTGTTCTAGTAGTAGGAGAGTAGGATCGAAGTAGAGAAGCATGAAAAACTGGATAAATCTGGTAATCTGATGGGAGATCTAATCTTACAGTCACAGGATTGATCGTTTTGGTGATGGTAAATGGTTCTAGAAACCTTGGGTTTAATTTACGGGAACCGTCGATGTTCAGATTTTTGGTTGACAACCATACTTGATCCCCAACTGCGTATTGCGGAGATGGTAGTCTATGTTTATCTGCTTGTGTTTTAACTTGTTTTTGGTATGACTCTAATTGTTTCTTAACCTGAGTTTGGCTTTGCGCTAAGTGACGATGATATTCATGTACTGCAGGGACCTGAGCAGCGCTAGATGACTGCAAAGTGGAGAGCATTCTAGGATGGTAACCAAACACACAGTAAAAGGGCGAAACCCCGGTGGCAAAATGGGCTGAATTATTTTATACAAATTCCGCCAAGGGTAAAGCCTTAACCCATTCAGTGGTCATGATACCAAGAAAACATCGCAATGTTTGTTCAAGGGTCTGATTAAGGCGTTCAGTCTGACCATCCATCTGAGGATGATAGGCAGAGGATAGACAAACTTCAATTTTCATTGAGGAGCAAACATTTTGCCAAAACCTAGACACAAACTGTGGATCTCTATCGGACACAATGGCCGTTGGTAAACCATGTAATTTTACCACATGTTGTATAAACAGGTCTGTTAACTCCTTTGCTGACGGCATGTGTGTTAAGGGAACATTTTGGTTAAATAACCTATTATCACCCATATGATGGAGAAACCATTGGATGTAGGCAAACCGGTAACGAAATCCATACATATCGTATGCCAGGATAGGCATAGGTTGTAATAGCCCAGCAGGAGCAACATGAAGGGATTTGGATTGTAGACAGGTTGGACAGGTTTTAACGTAATTTTCCACATCAGATGACAATGTGGGCCACCAGAAATCTCTTTGACACAATTCCACTGTTTTCTTAACTCCTGGATGACCAGCCAGTGTGGTGTCATGATACCAATGCAAAACAGTATCACACAACTCTTGTGTGGGAACATATATCCGGTTATCATGATGCCAAAATTTGCCTGCTTTTACTGCATTGGGGGTATGGACTCTTTTCGCTGTGCTACCAGGACCTTTTCTAAGAAATCTTTGGGAGCACATAAGGCGACAATTTAATGTTCTGGGATAATGGAAGTAGGTGTGTCACTGCCCTTGTCTGGTGCTGGGAAATTTAACCGAGACAGTGTGTCAGCTTCTTGCTGTTCTTTCCCAGGTCTGTATGTGATTATGAAATCGAATTCGTTAAAAAACAAAAGCCAACGCAGTTGTCGTGGGGTTAGTGCCTTGACATTCTGGTAAAATTGCAAATTACTGTGGTCAGAGTAAATGGTAATTGTGTGACGGGCTCCTAACAAATGGTGTCGCCACTCCTGAACGGCGAGTTTGATGGCTAGGAGTTCTCGCTCAGCCACCGTATAATTTTGCTCGGCAGGTAGAAGCTTCTTTGAAAAATAAGCTACTGGATGTAACTGCCCAGATATAGGATCTCTCTGGGACAAAATACCGCCCACAGCAATCTGAGAAGCATCGGCTTCTACATAAAAGGCTTGTGAAGAATCTGGGTGATTGTAATAGTGGGGCTTAGGCAAAGGCTCGCTTGAGATTCTGGAAAGCTTCTTCTGCTGCTGAGGTCCAATGAAATGTAACTCCCTTTTTGAGAAGCTGAGTAATGGGTGCTACAACACAAGAGAACTGAGGAATAAATCGTCGATAAAAATTGGCAAACCCAGAAACTTCTGAATATCTTTTACGGATCCTGACGTTTCCCATTTCAAGATAGCCTGAACCTTGGAATCATCCATAGCTATTCCGTTAGGAGAAATTACGTAACCCAAAAACTCAATGCGGGTAGCATGAAAAACGCATTTCTCCAACTTAACAAAAAGCTGATGCTCTCTAAGCCGTTGTAAAACTGCGCGAACATGCCCTACATGCTCTTCGGTTGTGGAAGAAACAAATCAGGATATTGTCTATATAGACTATTACAAAGACGTCCAGGAACTCCTACACAAACCGAAGGGCATCACTGTATATTCAAACAGACTGAATGTTGTCCTAAATGCGGTCTTCCACTCGTCCCCATCTTTTACTCTAATCAGGTGGTAAGCACCTCTCAGGTCTAACTTCGTAAAGATGGTGGAGTGTCGTACCTGATCTAATAATACCAGTATCAATGGGAGTGGATAGCGGTTCTTTACCGTCACCTTTTTAAGGCACGGTAGTCTATGCAGGCACAAAGTTCTTTATTCAATCAATCAATCAATCAACAAAGCTTTATTTCGACACGTAATGTCATAAAAGCACAAAGCACATAAAACAATTACAAATTCATTATTTTTAAAACATGTCGTTAAAAAAACAGTTTGGAATAAATATCTAAAAATGTATTAAATTTTTGCAGCTTTGAAAATTAAAAACAATATTGTAAAAAAGTTTTAATTGGACCTGCTAGATTTTTGCCTGATTAGCCATGCCCATCCTAGGAATTTCGCCACTCCACAGACTAAGGTGGTATTAGTGGTGGTTTTAAGGATTCGCATAGCAACAATGTGATCCCTTGTTCCTAACAGTAGACATGCAGGTTTAAGCCATTTCGTCCTAGGTGATAGGTAGGCTGGGCATGCAAAGAAAAGATGGGAGACGCATTCGGTAACACCAGGACAGAAAGGGCAGTCAGGGGGGGTCCTGTGGGGGGGTTTCCACTTACTAGTATAGTTGCGAACTGGAAGCGTCCCAAACCTGAACTGGATAAAAAGTGACCTGTCCCTGGGCTTGGTAATAAAGTCAAGGTATGGTTCTAGAAGAATAGTTGACTTATGTTGATAAAAAGCCTCTGTCAACCTTCCAATGTTGGGGTCTCTTTGTTCCGTGGCATCCACCCAAGCCCAATAGGCTCGCTTAACTTCAATCTTTGATAGAGGTTCCCCCGCTGGCCAGTCAGTTATAAGGCCGGTTGCAATCAGGAGTTTTTTTGTATTTACAAGCCACTCAATTTTATGGGCACCTTGTAGGTTCATAACCTCCCTGAGCCCTTCAGCATAATTAGAGAGCTCAGGGGTTCGCCACAGCCGCGCCCAGTATAACAGAGGGCGGAGGGTGGCTAAATCCCTAATTGAACGCCTGCCAAAATCACTAAAGAGTGGTTTAGTCGGGGTACCCCTGGGAAGTGATACAAGTTCCCTGAAGAACTTGTTTTCATTGGTAGTCAGTGAATCAACACAACTGTAGCCCCATAATTCGGCGCCATAAAGTGCACTACCCACAGCCTTTGCTGCATAGATGTTTAGCACTGGGGTAATAGGTTTGGAAGTGGAGGTCCGAAATTCCTTGCCCAAAGCACCAGTTACTCTTTTCAGATTAAGTGCCATTTTATCTATATGAGGCTGCCATCTGAGCCTGTCAGAGATTCTGATTCCCAGATAGTCAAACTCTCTGACATGCTCCAATGGTTTCCCCTCTAGGGTCAGAGTGGAACCAGAGTATTTTGAGGGATTAAAATAAAGGAGTTTAGTCTTGGTGGTGTTGATGACGAGGCCTCTGCGCTCACAAAACAAAGAGAAGCGCTGTAGCAACTTCTGTAAGCCAGACGGAGTTTTTGATATTAACAGGGTGTCGTCTGCGAAAAGAAGTGCTGGAACTTTATCGCCCGCCAAAGCGGGAACATCCGCTTCAACTTCAAGCAAAAAAGAGACCACGCCATTGACAAATAGCGTAAAAAGTGTTGGCGCCATGACACACCCTTGCCGAACCCCTCTATTCACTGGGATTTTATTTGTTTTCTGGCCCTGTGATCCCCATCTGATGCAGGCATAGTTCTCTTCGTGCATTCGGATGAGGAGTTTCAAAATGTAGGAAGGGATGCCCAGCTCCTCCAAGATTGACCACAAACGGTCGCGGGGGACCAGGTCAAAGGCGGTTTTAAGGTCAATGAACGCAAGGTATAAAGCACCCTTGCCGATAGAAACCGTCTTCCAATGAAGAAGCATTAACCTGAAAGCTTGGTCAATGGTGCTGGTGCATGCCCTGAAACCCGCCTGGAACTTGGTTAAAATCCCTTCCTCATCCACCCAGGAATGTATCCTCTCCAAAAGAACCCTGCCAACCAGCTTCTGACCCGAGTCGATTAAGCTGATAGGGCGATAATTCGCCGGGTCACCCCTTAGGCCCTTCTTGAAAATGGGGATTACTTCTGCACCCTTCCATGACTCCGGCACCGGGGATCCACTCAATAGGCTGTTAATATAAATGGTAAAGAACGCAGCCCAGCCTGTTGGATTTGCTTTAAAAAGGTCTCCCGGAATGCCATCAGGACCTGATGCCTTGGCAGATACAATCTTATCTATAGCGGTTTGGACCTCTTTCTCCTTAATGCTGGGGAACAGGACATGGTCATGCGATCTTTCTGTAATCCCAGGGGTGGAGAGCTGGTCTACCACAACCTCAGGATCTGCGTACAAGTTCCTGAAGTGGTTGAACCATTCCCCATCCGTGATGTGATTAGGGATTTGCGCCTGGGCACCGCTGGATGATCTCCTCATAATAGACCAAAAAAGCTCGCCATTTTTTGCTTGGCTCGCTAATTTCAGGGAGACCCAACGCTGTTCTTCCCAGAGTTTCTTAGCAGATACGAGGGCTTGCCTGTAAAGCAGCCTCGCTTGCCTAACCTCAGCAGAATTATTAGATTTAATTGCGGAAATTAGGCAATTTTTCTTGGTTCTGCAGTCTTTATTAAACCAATCGTTCTCTCTTACAGCTCTAGGGTTGGGTTTTTTCCTGCGGTCAATAAACAGTGCCCCAATTGCATTCGTAGAATCCACATAGACTTTAGTATGGCTAGAGATGTCCTCAGATAATGAGGAAAGCCTAGTGGTATAGTCAGCAAGAATATTCTCCAACTCAGAAAGTTTGCTGTCGCTGAGGGCGATTTTAGACCATTTAAGGAATCTTCCACAGTTAGAAGGCTCAAGCTGTTTAGTCAACAGCTGCATGCCTAGTAAAGGGGAGGTAGCCTGTCTATGCCAGACTTCACGCATGGAGAGGGACAGGGGATTATGGTCACTGGATGTAGATGGAATTACAGCCATATCGACTACAAATTTCCATCCCCTCTTGTCAATTGAGATGTAATCTATTCTGCTTTGGCTGCCTACTCTATTAAAAGTGTTAGCGCCCACTAAATCAGAAGGGGTGCGCCCGTTGGCAGCTCTTAGGCCGAATTCCAACGCTAAGGCGTTCATTTGAATTACGGCAGGGGTCCATCTTTTGACAGGGTTCAAGGAAAGTGAGGGGATATTCCATCTAGTGTCCTCATCATGTGCACCCAGTAAATCTTCTGCGGCAAGTGGTTCAAAAGAACAGTTGAAATCACCGGCGACAAGAAGATAAGATTTCGGGGTGCATGCAGAGAGTAACTCTGTGAGTGCTGAGATGGTGAGCGACTTAGCACCCCCTTGAGTGCCACGGGAATAAACGTTGAAAAGTTCCCAGGGTGGACTATTCTGGGTGTCTTTAATAGTGAGCCTCATTATATCAGGCGTGGAGCGACCATCAATGGTGACCTTCAGGTTAAGATCCGCCTTGATCCATACCATTAGGCCACCAGAAGGGCGCCCACGACCTGACGAAATAGCTGGGATAAAAAAGCAACAGAACCCTGGTTTGTATATTGGATCTACGCTCCAGGTTTCCTGGAAGATACATATATCGTATTCTTCTATGAAGGTGTTCCAGTCAGGGAGATCTAATTTGTTGCGTAGACCAGCAGTATTCCAAGAGACAATCTTAAGAAGACTAGGTGTGGATACCCCGGAGGTTGAGGAGTATGTGGAATAAATATGCGGGGGATCAGAGCTACTGATGGGCCTCGTCGGGCTCGCTGACATAGTAGGTAGGTTCAGCCCCAAAAGATCAGGCACTAAGGTGGGCTCTGGGGGACCAATTGCTGAGAGGAGTGGAGGAGGGGCTAGGGTGACTTTACTGACCTGCAGTCAATCGACAGCTTCAAGACTGCTGAAGCGATTTGCTGTAGGCATAAAGTCTAGGGGTGGCAGGTGTATAAGCCGACTCCCCCGTGGATGGCCTCTCCCTTTTCCTTTTACAACTGTCCAAGACTCTGTAAAATGACCAGGTGGATAAAAATAGGTTAAAGGGAGAGTTAAAATACTTGAGCCTGTGGTGGTCGACCTCCAATTGCAAATATGCTCAACTGTTCTAGTATCCTTAAAGTTGATTAGGATGCAGTCACCCTTTATGTTTTTAGCTAAGTGGCCTATCCACGGAACCCGTCGCACCATAAGAATTTTGGCGCTAATGTGTGGGGGTAGTGGTCTGTTTATGTTGAGCCAGTATACAACCCTATTCCTTAAGGTTGCTGGCGACTCAGATACATTACTCTCCAATTCAGGCACTCCTGCCAAGATTACAACATATGGAGCTGTTTCAGGAGGCAAGTTGGGAATATTAGCCATGGCTATAGACTCTGGAGTTGAGAGCCTAGCAGCCTCAAATAGTTCAGTTTGGCTGTGCAAAATAGATTTCCTTGAGTTGCCTGCTCTAGGGGGGGCGTTAGGTGTGGTTAGGGATTGGCTTTCAGTTGGGGCCGGTGGCAGAAGTTTAGGGGCTAGCGGGACTTTCTTGACTCTAGAGATGGCAGTTGGGTTAGGGACCTCTGGCCTAAGAGTAGAGCTTAAGGCGGTGGACAGACCCCCTAGAATGCGTTCGATCCTGGCTAGATGTTCTTCAATTTTAAGAAGTCTATCCTGCACAGGACAGAGAGAGGACCTAATTAAATCCCGTATGTCGTGCAAACATAGAGGGTCAGGAGTCCCACCCTTGGCCGCTACGCTTTGCCCATCTCCCTCCTCCTGACTTATTAACCTTAGTGGTGTAGAAATAGGATGGGGGGCAGGATCATCCAGTAGGGCCCCCTGTGGGGCTTGCTCGATGATATCAGGGGTTTTATTCATTTTTCCCTTTTGACTTGGGACCTTGTGTTTGTTTTTGGGGCGTTTGCCCTTTCTGCCAGTGCTAGGCGGGCGTCCTTGAGTTGTTTTGGGAATAGCCCCCAAGTTGCGCTCCCGAAGCTGCCTAGTGCTACACTCCGGGGCGGTGCTCTGGGCAGACGGCAGAGGGCAGGGAGACAATAACAAAGAGTCTAGGACCAGAGACTGGTCCTCCACTAAAGTATTAGCAACGATTCCACTGGCTGGCAGCTCCTGGGCTGATGCATCTGTGTCAGATCTAGCTACGCTTGTGGGAGATAAAGATTGGCATGGTGGAGACCGAACATTAGCGAGGTATCCCAAGGACGACCTTCTGGCGGCTGTCAGATCCTGGGAGACGCGGCGCTCCAGAAGCATTATTTCTTTGTCAATGACACAGTTAACTTTAGTCACAAATTGGTCCATTGTCCCCGTAAAATGAGCGTTTGCCACCCTAGCTTTGTTGTTCTTTGGTGGCATAATGATGGACAATTGGGCAGACTGCAGGGAGAAGTGGTACAACAAGTGCAGAAGCAATAGTTAATAGATGATCAATTTCACAAACAGTTTTGTGCGCGAGGCGCCCGTGGAAAAAAGTGTGGCAACAGTACCTTAGATGGAGTGGAGTGCAGGAAACGTTAAAGGGGTTGCCCAGCCCAGACTGTTCCAGGCAGTGACGGGCAAGGACGGGCCCGCCCTTGGCCCGGGCTTCGCCCGCGCGCGTCCCGCGCTGCGTGGGGCCTGAGAGTTATTTATACAGCCCGGGCGCTGCCTGATGACATCAGCGGCAGGCACCCGGAGCTGAGGGTGCTGGGAAGTGTAGTTCTGCTGCCTCCCGGCGATGCCCCAGATCGAGTGAGATTCGTTATGGCCCCGCTGATGAAGCCGTTCCCCTCACGGCGAGCCTGGTTCCAAGTAGTGGCAGTGGTGAGTTCGAAAAGCGCGTCCCGCGCTGCGTGGGGCCTGAGAGTTATTTATACAGCCCGGGCGCTGCCTGATGACATCAGCGGCAGGCGCCCGGAGCTGAGGGTGCTGGGAAGTGTAGTTCTGCTGCCTCCCGGCGATGCCCCAGATCGAGTGAGATTCGTTATGGCCCCGCTGATGAAGCCGTTCCCCTCACGGCGAGCCTGGTTCCAAGTAGTGGCAGTGGTGAGTTCAAAAAGCGCGTCCCGCGCTGCGTGGGGCCTGAGAGTTATTTATACACCCCGGGCGCTGCCTGATGACATCAGCGGCAGGCGCCCGGAGCTGAGGGTGCTGGGAAGTGTAG
This sequence comes from Triturus cristatus, assembly GCF_964204655.1. Lineage (NCBI taxonomy): Eukaryota > Metazoa > Chordata > Amphibia > Caudata > Salamandridae > Triturus > Triturus cristatus. The sequence continues at coordinate 1,195,249,143 of NC_140582.1, read as the reverse complement.
TTCTGCTGCCTCCCGGCGATGCCCCAGATCGAGTGAGATTCGTTATGGCCCCGCTGATGAAGCCGTTCCCCTCACGGCGAGCCTGGTTCCAAGTAGTGGCAGTGGTGAGTTCAAAAAGCGCGTCCCGCGCTGCGTGGGGCCTGAGAGTTATTTATACAGCCCGGGCGCTGCCTGATGACATCAGCGGCAGGCGCCCGGAGCTGAGGGTGCTGGGAAGTGTAGTTCTGCTGCCTCCCGGCGATGCCCCAGATCGAGTGAGATTCGTTATGGCCCCGCTGATGAAGCCGTTCCCCTCACGGCGAGCCTGGTTCCAAGTAGTGGCAGTGGTGAGTTCAAAAAGCGCGTCCCGCGCTGCGTGGGGCCTGAGAGTTATTTATACAGCCCGGGCGCTGCCTGATGACATCAGCGGCAGGCGCCCGGAGCTGAGGGTGCTGGGAAGTGTAGTTCTGCTGCCTCCCGGCGATGCCCCAGATCGAGTGAGATTCGTTATGGCCCCGCTGATGAAGCCGTTCCCCTCACGGCGAGCCTGGTTCCAAGTAGTGGCAGTGGTGAGTTCGAAAAGCGCGTCCCGCGCTGCGTGGGGCCTGAGAGTTATTTATACAGCCCGGGCGCTGCCTGATGACATCAGCGGCAGGCGCCCGGAGCTGAGGGTGCTGGGAAGTGTAGTTCTGCTGCCTCCCGGCGATGCCCCAGATCGAGTGAGATTCGTTATGGCCCCGCTGATGAAGCCGTTCCCCTCACGGCGAGCCTGGTTCCAAGTAGTGGCAGTGGTGAGTTCGAAAAGCACGTCGGAACGAAAAATAGTGGCGAACTAACAGGGGATGTAGAATGTCTAATAAAGCCTTTCAACAATAGGTCATCCAAGTATTCGCGCAAATACTGAGTCTCAGGTTCAGACAAGGTGTACACACGACTGCACAGAAGGGTGGCTCCAGGGAGCAAGTAAATACGGCAGTCATACGACCGGTGGGGTGGTAACTGAGTTGCTTGTTGCTCGGAGAACACATCATGAAAGTCAGTGTATTGTTTCGGCAGAATGGTTGCGGACTCTTCTCCTTGTACCAATGCTGATTTCTCAAGCACAGAAGCACAGTGCAAAGGCATTACAGGATGTTGATTATTTGAATAGCATTTCTGCCAACAATGCGCAGAATCCAACGTTACAGTGCGTTTGCACCAGTCTATTTTAGGATTGTGTAATTGGAGCCATGGTATGCCCAAAATGGCCCAAAACACCGGGGTGTCAATAAGATCAAAGTGAATCTGTTCTGTGTGTTCATCAGCACAAATCATGGTTACAGGAGAGGTCTGGGAGTGTATTAACCCTGAAGATAGCTCTGAGCCATCTACAGCGTGCACAGGTTCAGGGACCTCTTTCTCAATGGTTGGAACATTCAAAGTTTTAGCTAAGACTATGTCCATAAAATTTCCGGTGGCTCCCGAATCCAATAAGATGGGAATCACTTTCCAGTCTGGGTAGAAAAAAGCAAGGTGACAATCAAAGTTAAATGACGGGGCTCTGTTATAGCATTTCCTAAATATTGGTAAGAGGCCAAACTGTTGTCTATGCTCGATAAGGGGGCCCCACTCCTTATCGGGCCTGGAAGTTTTCCGACTGTTTAAATTGAGTAGAGGGAAGATGGGTGTCAAGTACAGTGACCGCCTTTTTGGGAGCATTTTTGGTCAAACAATCCCGGGCGAAATGCCCAGACTTCCCGCAAAACAAACAAAGGTTTAGGCTGTATCTCCTATCCTTCTCCTCCTTGGACAGCGGTCCCCTAATTCCCCAATCTGCATGGATTCCGAATGATTGGCAGAAACATTAGAATTACGTCCCTCTTTTTTCTCATGTTTAACTACAACAACCCTGGGCATATCACCACATGTCCTCTCACTCTTTCTTTTTCCCAGACGATGATCCAACCGAACCACTAAATCAATAAATTCTACACAATCAGACGGCAAATGATTTGCGCCAGTACATCCTTCAAGTCATCCCGTAGGCCACGATAAAAAAGTGATGTTCTTTTTTCCTCTAGCCATTGTGTCTCCGCAATCAACCTATTAAAGGATGTGATGGAGGACAATAAATCCTTATTGCCCTGCCGTAGATTCAGAAGCTCACTGTTACTGGCTTGTATAAATTGATGTCTCGCAAAGAGCTTCTGTATTGTCTCCTTAAAACGGCAAAAGTTATGCAAGATTGGGTCTTCTATCTCTACCAAGGGTATAGACCACGTGGCAGCCGTACCACCTAGGTAAGATAAAATGAAAGCCACCTTAGAGGCATCATCTGGAAAAGCTGCACGCTTACAGAGGAAGTGTAACTGACACTGATTCATAAAAATGCTGAACTTTGTCTGGTCGCCAAAGAACCGTTCGGGGGAGCTAAAGGAACTGGAGTAGGAGTTGTAACACTGACATTTACAGGTTGAGTTGCACCTGCTCCCTCTGTAGCTGATGGGTTGAAAAGAAAGCGCTGTGGTTGGACCACTGGTTTTGTTTTAAACGGGGTGGCATCCCAAGGGTTTTCTTGGGGTTTATAGCGCTGTAACTTGCAATATAAAGTGTGATTTTCTTTTTTTAGTGTGGTGACTTCCTGTTTCAATCCCAACACTAACCTAGTTAACTCTTGAATGTTCATTGTGCTTTCTGTGGGGGTATCCATCATTCAGGCAGACAATATTTTTTGTGGCTTGGTTTTATGTTAAGTGTGAGTCCAGTCACTCACCTGAAAACCAGGGGGCAGATTTACAAGCCCTTTGCGTCACTTTTGCACCGTTGTTGCGTCACTTTTGTGACGAAGCAGCAGCGTAAAAGTTGCGGCCCATTCACAGCGTGACGCATCTAGGGAGATGCGTCACGTTGTGAAGCCTTGCGCCACATTAAACCTGCGTCAGGTTTAATGAATGCAGGGTGGGCGTTCCATCGCAGGAAGCCCCGTAAAAGTGACGCAGTGAAATCTACAAGATTTCACTGAGTCACTTTTACGTCCATGCTGCGTCAGAACCCTGCGCCTGCTTGAAGCAGGCGTAAGGAGTGACGCAGCATGTTAGGCATAGGGCGCCCCTGAGCATTGCTGGAGTTGCGTCATGCTTGCGACACGACTCCAGCAATGCGTGACTTTTCCGTCATCAGATGCGTCAGAATTTCTGACGCATCTGTCAATCCTTGCGCCATGGTGCGCCGTATTGTAAATACGGAGCATCCACGATGACGCAAGGATTTGGCATGTTGGCGCAGGGAAAGTGACGCATCTCTACAGATGCGTCACTTTCTTGTAAATCTGCCCCCAGGTCCGTCTGCAGGAACGATGCTTGTTCCACAACCCTCCCTGAACACCTCTCAGTGCTGCTGACCAAAAAAGAAGCCCTGGCAGGTGCCCAAAGTGGGAAGGGGGTTTGGGAGGAGAGAAAAAGAAGAAAAGAGACCGCTGCATTTTGTGCATCACCAAGAAGTGGGTGTACCATCTGGACCAGCCAGGTTCTGTAAAGTTGACACAGCAAACCACCTATGTGTATCCTTTTCTTGGTGTTAGGTTCCTTCGCATAAGTTGTCTCTCATAAACATTAAAGGCATGGAACTTTAGTTGTTCTTATTGTGCGTTACAATGTCTCTTCAAAAACAACCACATAACACCTTGCTCAACTGTGCTTAAGGTCCCCAAACTCTGGGAAAATCAAAATTCAAATAAAGTCTGATGTGCTTTTAAATGCTCTCAATAGGGCCCAATAGCACCCAATATGATATGCGTAAAAATATAAAATAATTCTCATTACACAAGATTGCGTTGGCCACACACTGCCAAATACGCATGCACACAACTTGTTGGTGTTTTAAAAGTTCCAGGAATACTGATTACTTTTTACTGCTCAAAGCGCGAACAACAAGTACCTGCTAAAAACATCAGCATCATAATAATTGTTGCTATTTCGAACAAACAAATCAACTAGTGACAAATTACCCAAAGATCTATGAGTTAAAACACGTAAGCTTTTCAAGTTCTTTTAGACGTGACAAATAAACCAAATGAATTTGCGTGACAAGAACACGATGTCCGATTTTCCCTGCACACGTGATCTGGTTTTCTGAAAGGTCCTACACTCCGTCTGAGCCGGCTCGAAGACAGAGAGCTTTTCGTGAAGACGTGGTCACGTGATGTTGACACGGCGAGGCTCAAATCCTTGATGATGCTCTCCTTGACGACGCACAGAGAGGAATCCTTCTTTGATGGGAAAACAGAAAGCTAAGCAATGAGTGACAGAAACCCTGGGCTATTTATAGTCAGGATCTTGGGCATCGCTGGGTGTGTGCTCATGTTCTCAACTGCCAAGAGCAGCCCTCATTTTAATACAGGTGTCCGAGTGTGTGCTCATGTTCTCAACTGCCAAGAGCAGCCCTCATTTTAATACAGGTGTCACTGCTTAATAAACACAACAAGCATTGATACATACTCTTCAACAAACATTGGCAAAGGATTCCTATAGATAATAAGCATTGGCCAATACAAATAGAAAACTAAAACATAACAAAAGACACAGGTTTCAATTAAGGCAATTCTTGTTGGAGTATTGCAATATGATTAGGTTTTCCACCATAGGGGTGTTTGCAAATAACGCAGGATAAACAATGATTTGTGTGACGGGAATTCCTGACACTTTATCTCCTGTAGAGGTACCTGAGGAGCTCTGGCGCAAACTGGCACTGTACATTCTGGGCCCTTTTGAGGTGTTGTCACCAAGTGAGGGATTTGTACTAGTATTGGTAGATTATACCTCTACTTAGGTATCAGCATATTCTCTTAGCTCTATTGTGACAAAAATGTTTTGGAATTTTTAAGGGATGTCTTCGCATGTGAATGTATTCTCAGAACCATAGTAACAGATAATGGGGTCCAGTTCATTTATCAAAAGAAATGAAGGAGTTTCTGGAGGATTGTCAATCAAGCCTCATTGCACTGCACTTTATGCTATCCAAGCGAACGGGTTGGTGGAAAGCATGAACCATCTAGTGTGGGCGTATGTGCAAATGGCTGTAGGGAGTAATTTGCCTTTTAGGAGAATCCTATGTGAGAAATTGAGGGCACATCACAATATACCTTATAGTGTAACAAGAAACTCTCCTTTTCAGAAACTCAAAGGGAAAATGGCTGGATCAAAGTTAAACCCAGCATGGCTAAGTTGTAATATGGACATGGCAAGGCTGTCTTCATGTAGAATCAGGGAATATCAGGAGTAGCACAAGAGATGTTTTGATGAGAAGCAGGAAGTCAAGCAAAATAAGTTGGTGGGAGGAGAGATGTTTTATATGAAGAAACTTGTCTGGTCCCCAAAAGGTGAAACAAAGTTCATGGGTCCCAAACAAATAATTGAGATCAAGAAAAAAAAGGGTGGTATTAAATGTGGGAGAGGTATGGAGCATGTCAAAGTTATCAAAATGCAATCGTAACTTAGACATAACCAATGAATAAGGAAGCTATGAGCCTGATAATGAGGGTGCAAGTTCTTCGTGAAGTACCACAGACTGTTCGCGGGACAACCCTAGTCTCAGGAAGCTACCTATTTATCTCAAGGACTATACCTTGGAGTAATGCTCTTTGATTCAAAAAGCTATCTGTTTACCTTGGGACTTCATTTTAGGAGTGTGAAAAAGTATTGTGTATCTGCTACTTAAACCACATATAAGTATTTGGTTAATTGTAGCTGTCAGTGGCCTTTTAATATAGTTTCCCCTTTTACTGTATTCTCCCTGTAAGACATTTTAAAACCACTCAAATCCATATGAGTTGTGGACATTTTTATTAGCCATTGTTCCCTTTAGTACAGTTTGTTAGTTACTGTGTGGGTGAGTGGGGAGATGTGTTATAACTGACCTCTGTCCCTTGAACCCTGTGGTAACCTGTGGGGTTCTGGAGGCATCATATAAAACTGTAGGTATTATAGGTAACCACTGATCAGTTGGATTGTAGTTTTTCATTCAGTTTAACAACAACTTACTTGCCATTGCTGAACTTTGCGATTTACATAATGTATGAAGCCCACAAAGCTTAGTGTCCTAAAAGGCATTTTTTTGTAAAAAAGTTCAACCAAGGGTCTCCTAGAAACATAATTGTTGACGGAATGAATGCATTTAATCAATTTCCCAATGGATTATGTTGTGGTGTGTCTATGCTCACACTGACGGCTTCTTTTGCATGCATTCCAGAAGCAGTGGAGCTGGCATCTTCGTCTCCAAAAGCAGGACCAGTCTCAATGGGATCTTTCACAGCAGCTTCATTGTTTGCAGTGTTATAAACAGCATTGTCCAGTACAACTGAAGCAAAATCAATGACACCCTTAGGTGAGACATCACCCACAGCAGATCCTGTGTCAGTATTATCGACTCTACATATAGTGCTAACAGACACAGTCGTGTCTTCAGCGAAATCAAAATTTGTCTCAAGTGTTCCTGTATCTGCAGTCTCCTGCTCTGTGGTGGCTTTAGAAGCAACCTTTGCTGCACATGTTTTGATAATCTTTAGCAGTCTTATGTACAGACTCTTCGAAGACATTTGCCACAGATGTATCTTTATCAGACACAGCTGTGTCCAATGTCATTTTGGTAATTAAAGCAGTTACATCTTTGCCTTTATCAGTATCTATCAATATTTCAGTAGCATCGGTCATCACTGATGTTTCAGCAGCTACTTTGACATCAGCATCTGCAACCAGAGTCTTTTCAGCAGCCTCTTTCCGAGTGGCATTGGCAGACAAGCCAGTACTATACTGGGATACTTTACGTCAAACCAAAGAGTGACAGTTGTCCTGCCCTGAAAGTGACGTCATCATTGACTGGGTCTTCCCATCCCCCCACCTCTGGGTCCCTTCCCAGTACTGATGTCAGTGTAGGTGTGTCACGTGGCTGTGTGGGGTCTCATGTGGTGTGACATCACCTGGGTCACCTGCTGGGCATGTGCCTGGGCCAATGCCCCTGTGTCTAGGGCTTTGGTTCATGGAAAAGTGTGTAAGTCTAACAAAAGAAAGTTCAGACAGTCACAGTCCTGAAGGCTTGACTCTGACAAATGTCTTGTTCCTCAGCGAGAGGAGCAGGGAAATACACAACTAGCCCCCAGCCCCAAAGGGGCTGGTCAAATGTGCCTTTTAATTTGACTTTTAAAAGAAGTGTCTTTCATTAAAACCAACTGCTCAATTTTTAAATGAAACTCAAACACAGATGCTGGCTCCAAAATTCTCACGAGAGGGCTCAAATGTGATTTTCAGATCTCAAAGTATGAAGTGACAACACAGGGAAACAGCCCAATGTTGTAAAATGAAACCCAAACACAAATGTTTCCTCCAAACTTCCCATGAGAGGGCTCAAATATGATTACAGGATGTCAAAGTAGAAAGTTACAGCTGGACTATGGGAATATCCTATACTTGGGAGCATCAAAATGCAGCCTGCAACGCATTCAGCGAATGTGGCAGCACGCCTAGTTCTCAGTTTACCTAAGCGTACCTCAGCGACAAAAGCCCTTCACTCCCTTCACTGGTTGCCAGTTGGTAAGAGAATTGTTTTCAAAGCCTTGTGTTTCTGTCACCAGTGTATACAGGGGAAAGGCCCCAGTTACCTGCATGATCTCCTGACCCCTTATAATCCCATTCAGCAGCTAAGATCGACAGGCGCTCACCTGCTCAAAATAAAAAAGATTAAAAGGGCAAGAATGGAAGCACGTTCTTTTGGCTGACATTGCGCCGAGGCCGCCGACATCGAACCGGAACCGCCTCACGGCGTCGACACGACTCCAGCGGCGTCGGAGCTTCAGAAAAAGGGCAGTAAGTGGAATAGAGGGCGCCAAAGGCCCTGTGGAATCCTAAGAGACTACTCTAGGGGTTAGAGAGGTGCTGGAACCAGCTGGACTGTGCCAGGGGTGAGCTGAGACTAATTTAGAGGGGTTGTGTAGAGTGAGAGAGCCAGGTCTCTGGTATTCCCCCCTTGATCTACCTCAGTTTAGGCCTCAGCCTTGTCCAAGCCAGGGAGTAGACACCCTCAAGCCTTCCACATCACCACAAGCTGTGCCTGGGCCAAATCAGCCCATAGTAATCTCAAATGTGATCTGATTCTTTAAGTGTCACTGTCAGCTTTTAATTATTTATTGAGGGCACTGTATTTATTGTATTTAACCTATTTATTGCTTCACTGTATTTATTGTTCCACAGTATTTATTGTCGCACAATATTTATTGGTTTGCAGTATTTATTGCCTCAGAATATTTAATTGCCTGTATGTTTTGCACTTATATTTATGCCTTAATTATTTATGATCACCCCTATTTATTGAATCATTAAGACAGTATTTATTTGACCTGCACTATTTAAAAAGCTTTGTATATTGTGATTGTGCTATTATTTATCTAATCAGCAACTAAGAGAAAAAGAAGATAAACAGAGATATTTTCATAATTTTTACGGTGTAGAGTCGTTTTTGGAACGGATGCACGCATTGTTATTGTATGGGTATGTCGTATGCTTAGCACGGTGCCTGATTCCTGACCACTCGAGCCAAGCTACCACTGTATGTCCTGGAAAGACCCCGTTACCACCAACCTCTTCAGGCGTGGGAGTGGAGTATTTCCAACACCATGGATGCCAGCAATGAAGGGTTAGGCGCAGTTCTTTCTCAAACGGTTGAGGGTGAAGACAAGGTCATAGCTTTTGCCTCATATTTGCTGAAAGAGGCTGAGGAACTCTAGTCTGTGATAGAGCTTTAGGCATCAGGCTGCATGTGGGCTGTGAACCATCTGAGGTTCTTTTTGTAAAGACAGACCGCAGACTTTTGGTTCAGATTTATGCATGAAGGCCTGCAAAAACTCCACTCCCAGAGTAAATGGATGGAAGGACTAATTGAATACAACTTTAAGGGGGAATATTTGCCAGTGCAAGCAATATACTGGCAGACTATCTGTCCAGGATGCCTTTAGACAAGGAGTTGGTTTCCACTGTGGAACTACCTGAATTGTGGGTCAAAAATCAGCTCTCAACAAATCTGAATGGTAAGCTGGAGTGTACAGTGATGCAACATGGAAACAAATACTGGATTTTGTGGTGGGTGGTTTGCCAATCATAAGCAAAGTATCTGAAGGCATAAAGGCATTCTGGACTGTATGTGATGAATTTAGTATTGTTAGTGATTAACTTTTTAGGAGGGAGAGGCTTATTTCCCCGGAGGAGCTGCATGGTAAAATTATCAACCTTGCCGATGAAGGTCACCCAGGCCAAAATGTAACCAAGGCCAGGGTGAGAGAGCTGTATTGGTGGCAGGGTATTGACGGACAAGTAGATGAGGTGGTTAGCTACTGAATTTTGTGCTGCGGTAATGACAAATCCAGGTCGGTCGGAGCAACTCCTTTATCTCCTGTAGAAGTACCTGAGGAGCTATGGTGCAAACTGGCACTGTACATTCTGGGTCTTTTTGAGGGGTTGTCACCAAGTGAGGGATCTGTACTAGTATTGGTAGATTATACCTCCATTTAGGTGTCAGCATGTTCTCTTAGCTCTATTGTGACAAAAATGGGTTGGAATTTTTAAGGGATGTCTTCGCATGTGAAGGTATTCATAGTAACAGATAATAGGGTCCAGTTCATTCATCAAAAGAAATGAAGGAGTTTCTGGAGGATTGTCAATCAAGCCTCATTGCACTGCACTTTATGCTATCCAAGCGAACGGGTTGGTGGAAAGCATGAACCATCTAGTGTGGGCGTATGTGCAAATGGCTGTAGGGAGTAATTTGCCTTTTAGGAGAATCCTATGTGAGAAATTGAGGGCACATCGCAATACACCTTATAATGAAACAAGAAACTCTCCTTTTCAGAAACTCAAAGGGAAAATGGCTGGATCAAAGTTAAACCCAGCATGGCTAAGTTGTAATATGGGCATGGCAAGGCTGTCTTCATGTAGAATCAGGGAATATCAGGAGTAGCACAAGAGATGTTTTGATGAGAAGCAGGAAGTCAAGCAAAATAAGTTGGTGGGAGGAGAGATGTTTTATATGAAGAAACTTGTCTGGTCCCCAAAAGGTGAAACAAAGTTCATGGGTCCCAAACAAATAATTGAGATCAAGAAAAAAAAGGGTGGTATTAAATGTGGGAGAGGTATGGAGCATGTCAAAGTTATCAAAATGCAATCGTAACTTAGACATAACCAATGAATAAGGAAGCTATGAGCCTGATAATGAGGGTGCAAGTTCTTCGTGAAGTACCACAGACTGTTCGCGGGACAACCCTAGTCTCAGGAAGCTACCTATTTATCTCAAGGACTATACCTTGGAGTAATGCTCTTTGATTCAAAAAGCTATCTGTTTACCTTGGGACTACATTTTAGGAGTGTGAAAAAGTATTGTGTATCTGCTACTTAAACCACATATAAGTATTTGGTTAATTGTAGCTGTCAGTGGCCTTTTAATATAGTTTCCCCTTGAACTGGATTCTCCCTGTAGGACATTTTAAAACCACTCAAATCCATATGAGTTGTGGACATTTTTATTAGCCATTGTTCCCTTTAGTACAGTTTGTTAGTTACTGTGTGGGTGAGTGGGGAGATGTGTTATAACTGACCTCTGTCCCTTGAACCCTGTGGTAACCTGTGGGGTTCTGGAGGCATCATATAGAACTGTAGGGATTATAGGTAACCACTGATCAGTTGGATTGTAGTTTTTCATTCAGTTTAAGAGCAACTTACTTGCCATTGCTGAACTTTGCGATTTACATAATGTATGAAGCCCACAGAGCTTAGTTTCCTAAAAGGCATTTTTTTGTAAAAAAGTTCAACCAAGGGTCTCCTAGAAACATAATTGTTGACGGAATGAATGCATTTAATCAATTTCCCAATGGATTATGTTGTGGTGTGTCTATGCTCACACTGACGGCTTCTTTTGCATGCATTCCAGAAGCAGTGGAGCCGGCATCTTCATCTCCAAAAGCAGGACCAGTCTCAATGGGATCTTTCACAGCAGCTTCATTGTTTGCAGTGTTATAAACAGCATTGTCCAGTACAACTGAAGCAAAATCAATGACACCCTTAGGTGAGACATCACCCACAGCAGATCCTGTGTCAGTATTATCGACTCTACATATAGTGCTAACAGACACAGCCGTGTCTTCAGCGAAATCAAAATTTGTCTCAAGTGTTCCTGTATCTGCAGTCTCCTGCTCTGTGGTGGCTTTAGAAGCAACCTTTGCTGCACATGTTTTGATAATCTTTAGCAGTCTTATGTACAGACTCTTCGAAGACATTTGCCACAGATGTATCTTTATCAGACACAGCTGTGTCCAATGTCATTTTGGTAATTAAAGCAGTTACATCTTTGCCTTTATCAGTATCTATCAATATTTCAGTAGCATCGGTCATCACTGATGTTTCAGCAGCTACTTTGACATCAGCATCTGCAACCAGAGTCGTTTCAGCAGCCTCTTTCCGAGTGGCATTGGCAGACAAGCCAGTACTATACTGGGATACTTTACGTCAAACCAAAGAGGGACAGTTGTCCTGCCCTGAAAGTGACGTCATCATTGACTGGGTCTTCCCATCCCCCCACCTCTGGGTCCCTTCCCAGGACTGATGTCAATGTAGGTGTGTCACATGGCTGTGTGGGGTCTCATGTGGTGTGACATCACCTGGGTCACCTTCTGGGCATGTGCCTGGGCCAATGCCCCTGTGTCTAGGGCTTTGGTTCATGGAAAAGTGTGTAAGTCTAACAAAAGAAAGTTCAGACAGTCACAGTCCTGAAGGCTTGACTCTGACAAATGTCTTGTTCCTCAGCGAGAGAAGCAGGGAAATACACAACTAGCCCCCAGCCCCAAAGGGGCTGGTCAAATGTGCCTTTTAATTTTACTTTTAAAAGAAGTGTCTTTCATTAAAACCAACTGCTCAATTTTTAAATGAAACTCAAACACAGATGCTTGCTCCAAAATTCTCACGAGAGGGCTCAAATGTGATTTTCAGATCTCAAAGTATGAAGTGACAACACAGGGAAACAGCCCAATGTTGTAAAATGAAACCCAAACACAAATGTTTCCTCCAAACTTCCCATGAGAGGGCTCAAATATGATTAGAGGATGTCAAAGTAGAAAGTTACAGCTGGACTATGGGAATATCCTATACTTGGGAGCATCAAAATGCAGCCTGCAACGCATTCAGCGAATGTGGCAGCACGCCTAGTTCTCAGTTTACCTAAGCGTACCTCAGCGACAAAAGCCCTTCACTCCCTTCACTGGTTGCCAGTTGGTAAGAGAATTGTTTTCAAAGCCTTGTGTTTCTGTCCCCAGTGTATACAGGGGAAAGGCCCCAGTTACCTGCATGATCTCCTGACCCCTTATAATCCCATTCAGCAGCTAAAATCGACAGGCGCTCACCTGCTCAAAATACAAAAGATTAAAAGGGCAAGAATGGGAGCACGTTCTTTTGGCTATCTGGCAGCCAAAAATTGGAACACACTCCCACCTCTGCTGTGCGCAGAGAAATCTGAGTCTATCTTTCGAACAGGCCGGAAAACCTGGCTATACTAACTATAGTTCTATGCTGCACCTCACTCTCGCTGAATTTGCTTCTTAGCACGGGGACACACCAGTGGGTGTAGCCAGGCGCTGTACAAATGACTTTATTATAATTATTATTATTACAACACAGGGAAGCAGCCCAGTGCTGTGAAATGAAACCCAAGCGCAGATTTTTGCTCCAAAATTCACATTGGTCTACAAATACAATGGTTGAAACATGACAGCTATGAAATGAAACCCCCAAAACAAAAACAAGTATTTAAGACCCCACCCCTCTCCAAAGTGAGGCCTGTGCATAATGCGCATGCTGTAACAAGAATAAAAACCCACCTCGGGGTCATACACACAACCACATTCACAAGCAGCCGCGGCCCATGCATGTAAGAGCAGTGAGGCCGGATGGGGTGTATTTCGACAGATGACCACGAGGGAAAATGAATTATTTATTTAACTTTCCCTCGTCATCGTACCTTGAAATCCCCCCTACCCAGCCCCACCGTTCTTACCTGCACAGGCTGTGACTAAGCTTTGAACTACTTATATTAACTTTTGCAGAGAGCAGAGTCTACACATACAATGGTTGAAACATGACAGCTGTGAAATGAAACCCCCAAAACAAAAACAAGTATTTAAGACCCCACCCCTCTCCAAAGTGAGGCCTGTGCATAATGCGCATGCTGAAACAAGAATAAAAACCTACCTCGGGGTCATACACACAACCACATTCACAAGCAGCCGCGGCCCATGCAGGTAAGAAGAGCAGTGAGGCCGGATGGGGTGGATTTCGACAGACGACCACGAGGGAAAATGAATGATTTATTTAACTTTCCCTCGTCATCGTACCTTGAAATCCCCCCCTACCCAGCCCCACCGTTCTTACCTGCACAGGCTGTGACTAAGCTTTGAACTACTTATATTAACTTTTGCAGAGAGCAATGTTACCCCAGGACACCAAAGAGAAAAGCATAGCTTGGAATGGCAGGGCGCAAAGTGCTGGTGCAAACCATCTTCTAATTCAGGTAAATAACTGGGGTTGCTTTATATGTACTTAGGGGCAGATTTACGACAAAGTAATGCAGCACGGTGCAGCAAGTCATTTTGCTGTGCCGTGCTGCGTTAGTTTGGAAAGTACAGAGATGTGCAGAGATGTGGTGCAAGAATGCCTGCGTCGTGGGGAGATTGTTTTTGTGCAGGAAGGGATACCTTCCTGCACAAAAACAATCACAAGAGGCTTTTTCCTCTTTCATTGCGTGCTGTAGAATGCAGCACGCATTGAAAGAGGAAAAAACGAGGAGAAAGGAAAACATTTCTCCTCGTTGCGCCTCGCTACGCCCACCACTAGGGTGGCGTAGCATTCACACGCATCTCCAGATTTACGATTTCTCGTAAATCTGGAGATGTGTCTTGCTCCATGGATGTTGTGTGGGAACACCCACAGCAACACCCATGGAACGCCCCTTCAACGTGATGTAGCGCTTAAAGGTTTTGAAAATTGTAGGGGTGCATCATATTCACTGTTAGGTGGCACCCGCATATAATTAATGTATATTTAGTTATGCCGTGCGAGATGTATTAAGAAATGTATCAGCTATATCGCAATGTGGAAGCGTTAGGAGATGTGAAAACATATTGTGAAATGTATGTAGCAAAATGCATAACGATTAGTTCCTGTTTAATGCAATGTATTAGGTTAAACGTGTAACCTGATTGAAGTAACTCATGTATGTCGTTTATCCACGTATATGAAAGTAAAAGCACTAATGTTAGAATGTGATTTAATAGCGTGTTTAACCTAGTAGAGGCCCGAATTCACATATATCGTTGAGAAGAAAGGCCTGGTATTCCTTATGTTAGCTGAATGCGGTAGGCCGCGATTGATTTATTCTAGTAGAGGTTTTGGGCTGCAGTAAATTGTAAAAGTTAAAAGATGCGAAGTATTTCTCCATCCCATGATCTCACCGCAGGTGCAAGTACAGTTAGTTCGTTAGTAGAAAAGGTCTTTGTCTAAGAGTTGAATTATGGGGAAAGCCAGACATGGGAGTGCATTGGAATGTGCCAATCGCAACTCCTAGTGCCGACGGTGTCTGGGACTCAAGGCCAAGCTGATGGACGACGGAAGATGGACAGAGCTGGATGGAAAATTACTGGAAGAAGACCTGGTCGAGGAGGTGTGCCGGGGGGCGTGTTCTGTGATTTGGGGTTTTGTATTAGGGACAGCGCCCCGAGGGTTGAGCAGAGTAGGCGAGGAGCTAGAAGGAGCGTTTAGATCAAGCTCTCTAAGTGAAGACTTCTTAGGAAGACGGGGACAGACAGTTGCCAACCGAGGTCAACAATTTCGAGAGACTGTGGACGAACAGTCAGAGGCTGTGGACGGACAGCCAGGGAAGTAACTTGTAAAACGGTTATTTCAGCATATGAATGGGATGAGTGCAGGCGTGAGACGTAAACAGTAAGGAAGGGGAACTGCTGCGAACGAAGAAAGGTGACGTCAGAGAGTGTCGCGCTGTGATAGGCTGGTTGGTGTTAGTCGCGCTGTTATTGGAGGGTTCGACATCAAGAGGTAAACAGTGTGTGAGATCGTATTTTGTCAATCATGAAGTGTTTTAAGGTTTTTCGAGAACTGTGTAGAGGTGATAAACATGTGGTTACTCGAGAGGGAGAAGAAGCCCCTCCCGAGTATACTCCAGCAAATTACATGGCAAAGAATGTGGGATTGCACACGATAATTTGGCTTGAGAATTGGCATAAAATGACTCAAAGTGAAGGAGAATTAGCATTCCCGAGGTATGGCTCATTCAGGTTAGCAGTGTTATACCAGTTGAAGTCTGTGATGGCGGGTTTACGACCTCTGCCAAGGCCAACGCAATTTGAAGCACTACATGCGTTGATTAGAGCAGCGCATGATAGAGAAAGAGGAAGAAATCAGGAAAGGGTGAAAAAGTCGATCAGGGCTTTCCAGGATGCCAGATGGGATGCAGCGGAGAAAAGGTGGAGAGTACAGGCGATAGAGGGAGATAGACTGTATCCCTTACTGATCACTTCGGAGGGGGTAAAGAACGTAAAGCCCGAAGACGAGGATGATAGTGATTTAGATGATAGCCTATTGGAAAGGTTGTTGTCAGAGAGACCACCCCTGTATAACCCAGAGGTCCCAGAAGGGACATTGGTCCAGATAGAAGAGACTAGAGGAGTAACAATCCACCCACAGATGAGAGTAGAAGGAAGTATTTTGATTGGAACAGAGAGCACGAGGAGTTCGTCCGAGGCTAGCGTAAAAGTCGAGAGAGACGTGAGGTTACCGGATGCTTTCAAGGTACCAGTCACTATTGGACCTATTGTTTCGATTTACCACCCAGATTCAGAGGAGGGTGCGAACCCAGAGCGGACAGCCGAGGGAGTAAGGAGAGAGGTCGCAGGAAGTGACCTAGTGGGTGCAAGGGCTCGGACTCCAGACCCTATAGAATGGAGTACCCCCTTGCCAGCCATGTCAGACTCATCTGGGGAACAGAGAGAGCAGAGACCAGAGAGGCCGAGGTCTCTGATGGAGTCGAGATCAGATTTACGATCATGGGTACCACCAGTGAGAAACCAAAGCCCAAGAGTGATGACAGCAGAGAGAGAACAGGTCAGTTTCAGGGATCGGTCCGCTCCAATGGGTATACCAGAAGAGAATAGGTCGCAGGACCAAGAATGTGAAGACAGCGGTAGGGAAGGGGCAGCCTGCCGAGAAATACTGAGAGGAGCCCTGAAAGGGGGGATGATGATAGATGTGGTAAGGTTAAAACCGGAAGTGGATGAGATAGTAGGTGGAAGCTTACCCCTTGACAGAATATTAATATATGGATCAGACAAATTACTCTTCGTAGCGAAGGATGTGACTCGGAAGGCACGAGTTGCACACGAGAAATTGTCAGAATTGGCTAGGCGATATGAGGTCGACTTGTCCAAAACGAAAACATTGCAAGGAGGTCATAGGTTGCAGTACAGTGACCAGGAACTGGAGGAGAAAAGGGTTGCTGGATTGAGATCCCACATTAGAGATCTGATCACATCCATGCGTGCATGGATGATGCTTGATAAGTGGGAAGAAAGGTGGGCCAAGAAGAAAAGCTCTAGGGGAACTACAGGAGAGACCCCACCTCCGGGTGGAGGGGTGCTGGGGATAGGGAACTTCCCTTTGAGGGAAGTGCAGAATGGAGGGTATGTGCATGTGCCCTGGAGCAGGGGTGATTTGGCGGCGTTTACCAATGATTTTCCCCGGCTTAGGGAGAAGCCCGCAGAGTGGTACAAGCAGGTTGACCGCTTTAGATTTCGAAGGTGCTATGGATCGATCTGAATACCTTATTCGATATTGTGGTTCCGGGAGATTTGTGGGCAGCATGCAAGATTGCCGTTGATTGGCCGACTTACGAGCCTGATAGGAACGCGATCACGAATGGTCCGGCAATGATAGTGATGAGGAAGTACGAGCAAGTGATTGCCTGGTTGAAGTCGAAGGTTTCACCACAAGATATCGATTGGGTGAAGATAGACAGGACAGTGCAGGAACCTAAGGAGACGGTACATGAATTCTATGGGAGACTCTTGCAGGCTTTTAAGCAGTATAGTGGCCTAGATGCGTTGGAGATGAAAGATATGGGACAGTTTGTTTCAAAGTTTGTGTTGGAATTGAGGCCAGAGGTTAGCCTCATGATACAGCAGCATTTGATTTGTTGGCAAAACAAGCCTGTTGATGAGATTTTACGGTACGCCAGATATTGCACGGATGAGATTGAATCCAAACACAGGAAGTTGAAAGATAACGTGATTCTCGTTCAGATGCAAACCGCTCAGGGACAGCCTAATGGGGGAGCGTTGGTAAGGAGACAGGGAAATTATCAGGCGGGAAATCAGAATGTTCAGGGGCAGGGAAGGCCAAGACCAATAGATCCTAGAACAGGGATGGATGTGGCGACATTGAAAAAGACTACGTTACAACAAACAAATGATGGACGGAATGCTGTCAATGCAGACATTCTCCCCCAGTCAAGAGATCTGGGTTAAATCCATCGTTCTTTTGCCCACTGCGCCACCCCAGTTCAGACATGGCCATATGCAAATCAGTCTTGACCCTGTGCCTCATGGGAACAGTCCAGCCCGAACTGCCAAGCCATGTCTTCCCTGGACCGGAATCAAGCATCCTAGGACCGGTTTCTGGCTATCAGCCGTCATCAGCCAGGATAGCTTGACTCCAGTGGCGTAGTGAGCACGGGTCCCACGTCTGGGAATACCCATCCCACTTAGGGCGAAAAGCGTTACAACAAACAAATGATGGACGGAATGCTGTCAATGCAGACATTCTCCCCCAGTCAAGAGATCTGGGTTAAATCCATCGTTCTTTTGCCCACTGCGCCACCCCAGTTCAGACATGGCCATATGCAAATCAGTCTTGACCCTGTGCCTCATGGGAACAGTCCAGCCCGAACTGCCAAGCCATGTCTTCCCTGGACCGGAATCAAGCATCCTAGGACCGGTTTCTGGCTATCAGCCGTCATCAGCCAGGATAGCTTGACTCCAGTGGCGTAGTGAGCACGGGTCCCACGTCTGGGAATACCCATCCCACTTAGGGCGAAAAGCGTTACAACAAACAAATGATGGACGGAATGCTGTCAATGCAGACATTCTCCCCCAGTCAAGAGATCTGGGTTAAATCCATCGTTCTTTTGCCCACTGCGCCACCCCAGTTCAGACATGGCCATATGCAAATCAGTCTTGACCCTGTGCCTCATGGGAACAGTCCAGCCCGAACTGCCAAGCCATGTCTTCCCTGGACCGGAATCAAGCATCCTAGGACCGGTTTCTGGCTATCAGCCGTCATCAGCCAGGATAGCTTGACTCCAGTGGCGTAGTGAGCACGGGTCCCACGTCTGGGAATACCCATCCCACTTAGGGCGAAAAGCGTTACAACAAACAAATGATGGACGGAATGCTGTCAATGCAGACATTCTCCCCCAGTCAAGAGTCTGGGTTAAATCCATCGTTCTTTTGCCCACTGCGCCACCCCAGTTCAGACATGGCCATATGCAAATCAGTCTTGACCCTGTGCCTCATGGGAACAGTCCAGCCCGAACTGCCAAGCCATGTCTTCCCTGGACCGGAATCAAGCATCCTAGGACCGGTTTCTGGCTATCAGCCGTCATCAGCCAGGATAGCTTGACTCCAGTGGCGTAGTGAGCACGGGTCCCACGTCTGGGAATACCCATCCCACTTAGGGCGAAAAGCGTTACAACAAACAAATGATGGACGGAATGCTGTCAATGCAGACATTCTCCCCCAGTCAAGAGATCTGGGTTAAATCCATCGTTCTTTTGCCCACTGCGCCACCCCAGTTCAGACATGGCCATATGCAAATCAGTCTTGACCCTGTGCCTCATGGGAACAGTCCAGCCCGAACTGCCAAGCCATGTCTTCCCTGGACCGGAATCAAGCATCCTAGGACCGGTTTCTGGCTATCAGCCGTCATCAGCCAGGATAGCTTGACTCCAGTGGCGTAGTGAGCACGGGTCCCACGTCTGGGAATACCCATCCCACTTAGGGCGAAAAGCGTTACAACAAACAATTGATGGACGGAATGCTGTCAATGCAGACATTCTCCCCCAGTCAAGAGATCTGGGTTAAATCCATCGTTCTTTTGCCCACTGCGCCACCCCAGTTCAGACATGGCCATATGCAAATCAGTCTTGACCCTGTGCCTCATGGGAACAGTCCAGCCCGAACTGCCAAGCCATGTCTTCCCTGGACCGGAATCAAGCATCCTAGGACCGGTTTCTGGCTATCAGCCGTCATCAGCCAGGATAGCTTGACTCCAGTGGCGTAGTGAGCACGGGTCCCACGTCTGGGAATACCCATCCCACTTAGGGCGAAAAGCGTTACAACAAACAAATGATGGACGGAATGCTGTCAATGCAGACATTCTCCCCCAGTCAAGAGATCTGGGTTAAATCCATCGTTCTTTTGCCCACTGCGCCACCCCAGTTCAGACATGGCCATATGCAAATCAGTCTTGACCCTGTGCCTCATGGGAACAGTCCAGCCCGAACTGCCAAGCCATGTCTTCCCTGGACCGGAATCAAGCATCCTAGGACCGGTTTCTGGCTATCAGCCGTCATCAGCCAGGATAGCTTGACTCCAGTGGCGTAGTGAGCACGGGTCCCACGTCTGGGAATACCCATCCCACTTAGGGCGAAAAGCGTTACAACAAACAATTGATGGACGGAATGCTGTCAATGCAGACATTCTCCCCCAGTCAAGAGATCTGGGTTAAATCCATCGTTCTTTTGCCCACTGCGCCACCCCAGTTCAGACATGGCCATATGCAAATCAGTCTTGACCCTGTGCCTCATGGGAACAGTCCAGCCCGAACTGCCAAGCCATGTCTTCCCTGGACCGGAATCAAGCATCCTAGGACCGGTTTCTGGCTATCAGCCGTCATCAGCCAGGATAGCTTGACTCCAGTGGCGTAGTGAGCACGGGTCCCACGTCTGGGAATACCCATCCCACTTAGGGCGAAAAGCGTTACAACAAACAAATGATGGACGGAATGCTGTCAATGCAGACATTCTCCCCCAGTCAAGAGATCTGGGTTAAATCCATCGTTCTTTTGCCCACTGCGCCACCCCAATTCAGACATGGCCATATGCAAATCAGTCTTGACCCTGTGCCTCATGGGAACAGTCCAGCCCGAACTGGGGTGGTGTAGTGGGCAAAAGAACGATGGATTTAACCCAGATCTCTTGACTGGGGGAGAATGTATGCATTGTCAGCATTCCGTCCATCATTTGTTTGTTGTAACGCTTTTCGCCCTAAGTGGGATGGGTATGCCCAGACGTGGGACCCGTGCTCACTACGCCACTGGAGTCAAGATATCCTGGCTGATGAAGGCTGATAGCCAGAAACCGGTCCTAGGATGCTTGATTCCGGTCCAGGGAAGACATGGCTTGGCAGTTCGGGCTGGACTGTTCCCATGAGGCACAGGGTCAAGACTGATTTGCATATGGCCATGTCTAAACTGGGGTGGTGTAGTGGGCAAAAGAACGATGGATTTAACCCAGATCTCTTGACTGGGGGAGAATGTATGCATTGTCAGCATTCCGTCCATCATTTGTTTGTTGTAACGCTTTTCGCCCTAAGTGGGATGGGTATGCCCAGACGTGGGACCCGTGCTCACTACGCCACTGGAGTCAAGATATCCTGGCTGATGAAGGCTGATAGCCAGAAACCGGTCCTAGGATGCTTGATTCCGGTCCAGGGAAGACATGGCTTGGCAGTTCGGGCTGGACTGTTCCCATGAGGCACAGGGTCAAGACTGATTTGCATATGGCCATGTCTAAACTGGGGTGGTGTAGTGGGCAAAAGAACGATGGATTTAACCCAGATCTCTTGACTGGGGGAGAATGTATGCATTGTCAGCATTCCGTCCATCATTTGTTTGTTGTAACGCTTTTCGCCCTAAGTGGGATGGGTATGCCCAGACGTGGGACCCGTGCTCACTACGCCACTGGAGTCAAGATATCCTGGCTGATGAAGGCTGATAGCCAGAAACCGGTCCTAGGATGCTTGATTCCGGTCCAGGGAAGACATGGCTTGGCAGTTCGGGCTGGACTGTTCCCATGAGGCACAGGGTCAAGACTGATTTGCATATGGCCATGTCTAAACTGGGGTGGTGTAGTGGGCAAAAGAACGATGGATTTAACCCAGATCTCTTGACTGGGGGAGAATGTATGCATTGTCAGCATTCCGTCCATCATTTGTTTGTTGTAACGCTTTTCGCCCTAAGTGGGATGGGTATGCCCAGACGTGGGACCCGTGCTCACTACGCCACTGGAGTCAAGATATCCTGGCTGATGAAGGCTGATAGCCAGAAACCGGTCCTAGGATGCTTGATTCCGGTCCAGGGAAGACATGGCTTGGCAGTTCGGGCTGGACTGTTCCCATGAGGCACAGGGTCAAGACTGATTTGCATATGGCCATGTCTAAACTGGGGTGGTGTAGTGGGCAAAAGAACGATGGATTTAACCCAGATCTCTTGACTGGGGGAGAATGTATGCATTGTCAGCATTCCGTCCATCATTTGTTTGTTGTAACGCTTTTCGCCCTAAGTGGGATGGGTATGCCCAGACGTGGGACCCGTGCTCACTACGCCACTGGAGTCAAGATATCCTGGCTGATGAAGGCTGATAGCCAGAAACCGGTCCTAGGATGCTTGATTCCGGTCCAGGGAAGACATGGCTTGGCAGTTCGGGCTGGACTGTTCCCATGAGGCACAGGGTCAAGACTGATTTGCATATGGCCATGTCTAAACTGGGGTGGTGTAGTGGGCAAAAGAACAATGGATTTAACCCAGATCTCTTGACTGGGGGAGAATGTATGCATTGTCAGCATTCCGTCCATCATTTGTTTGTTGTAACGCTTTTCGCCCTAAGTGGGATGGGTATGCCCAGACGTGGGACCCGTGCTCACTACGCCACTGGAGTCAAGATATCCTGGCTGATGAAGGCTGATAGCCAGAAACCGGTCCTAGGATGCTTGATTCCGGTCCAGGGAAGACATGGCTTGGCAGTTCGGGCTGGACTGTTCCCATGAGGCACAGGGTCAAGACTGATTTGCATATGGCCATGTCTAAACTGGGGTGGTGTAGTGGGCAAAAGAACGATGGATTTAACCCAGATCTCTTGACTGGGGGAGAATGTATGCATTGTCAGCATTCCGTCCATCATTTGTTTGTTGTAACGCATTGAAAAAGACTACAGCATGTCATCAGTGTCACCAGGTTGGACACTGGAGACGCGAGTGTCCCCTGAACCCATGGAATCGGATACAGCCAGAAGAAGAAGTAGTTCAGGTCCCTGGGGCGGAGGCGGTACCGACAGTAACTAGTTCCAGAACGATGAAAGGGGGGACCGGTGTTCCGCAGGTGCAGGTTCCCCAGCCACCCAGAATACAGAATGTACAGCAGGGAGCCCGAATTTATTTGCAGATGCCAATGTTTGAAGTGAGTGAGGAAAACGATACAAGCCTGTTGGCACGATTAGGGTAAAAAAGAGATCAGGATTGCATGCTTAGAGCCATTCTAGAGGTAGATCAGAAAGGACCCTTCGTTGAAGCAGACCTTGACGGTCACCCTACAACCTTTTTGGTTGATACAGGGGCTACCAGATCGACTATAAGATCGGCAGTGGTTCCAGGGTTAGCTCTTTCTGGACAAAGTATCCAGGTTGTTGGAGTGGCAAATAAGAAACTGATTAGTCCACTGACGGAGCCAATTCCAATCAGGATAGGAAATTTCAGTGATCGACACCAGTTTGTGGTGTGCGATTCTAGTCCGGTTTGCCTGTTCGGAAGAGATCTATTGTGCAAGCTCAACTGCACGATCTACTGTACCCCGAAAGGAGTCGAGGTACAGACGAGAGACGATGACGCGACCTTTAAGGTTACAAATCAGCGTGTGTGCGTGGAAATGTACCCAGCATTAACGGTGGAGGAGCTTCCACTTGATCTTAGGGACTCAGTGTCTATTGACGTATGGGACCTTAGTGGTGAGGAGATTGGTTTAGTCAAGGGAGTAGACCCAGTGAAAATTCAGATTAAACCAAACGTAGAGTTTCCGAGGACACCCCAGTATAAGTTATCTCCTGAAACTATTGCAGGGATTAAACCTGTGATTGAGTCTATGATCAAGCAGGGGATACTGATGGAGATCATGGGGAGCCCAAGTAATTCGCCCATCATGGGACTGCAGAAACCAAGTGGGAAATTTAGGATTGTGCAAGATTTGCGAAAGATAAACGAAATAGTTGTTCCATGTTGTCCAGTGGTACCGAATCCATCTGTGATCCTATTTCAGATCCCATGCGAAGCTGAATGGTTCACAGTGATTGTCTTGTGTCAAGCTTTTTTCTCGATTCCTCTGCATAAGGACAGCCGATTTCTTTTTGCATTTCGGCTGGAAAATCGTGTGTTAACGTGGTGTCGTATCCCACAGGGGTATACAGAGAGTCCATCTATCTTTAATCAGATCTTGAAGAAAAATCTTGAAGGCCTTGTGTTGCCGCAAAACTCTGTTTTAGTGCAATACATTGATGATCTGCTCATTGCGTCGGAAACTAAAGACGCCTGCAGAATTGATACCGTTGCTCTGTTGAATTACCTGAGAGAGAATGGTCACAAGGTGTCTCCAAACAAGCTGCAATACTGTTTGAGCGAGGTACAGTATTTGGGGCACCGAATTGAGAAAGGCAAAAGAAAGGTGTCTCCAGATCGTATTGATGCGATTTTGAGAATGCCGATTCCCTCGACACAGAGGGAAGTCAGAATGTTTCTGGGAATGGTGGGCTATTGCCGCCAGTGGATCCCAAACTTTTCCTTTGAAGCGAAGCCTTTATAGCGGCTGACGCGAAAGGATGTGAGCGATCCGGTACCATGGGATGACGACTGTTTAAGGTCATTTTTGAGGCTGAGAGAAGCTTTATGCAGCGCTCCAGCTTTGGGAATGCCAGATTATAACAAGTCATTCACCTTATTCTGTTGCAAAAAGGAAGGTTGCGCATTAGCAGTGTTGACTCAGAGTCACGGAAGAGTCCGTAGACCAGTTGCCTATTTTTCAGCTACTTTAGATCCAGTAGCTTCTGCGTTGCCCAGATGTCACAGGTCCGTCGCTGCAACAGGTGTCAGTATCGAAAGATGTGAGAGCATTGTGATGGGTCATCCGCTTACTGTTCATGTGCCGCATTCTGTCGAATTGTTGATGACTAGGACTAAAACACAGCACCTCACGAATAATAGGTTGACTCGTTATGAGCAAGTCATCCTTGCTGCAGACAATGTGACGCTGAAGAGGTGTTCTGTTTTAAATCCTGCTACACTGTTGCCTATTCCAAAGGTAGACGATGATGAAGATTGTGAGGACCATGATTGTCTCGACGTGATGGAACTATGCACCAAACCGAGACCTGACATTGTCGATGAACCGCTTCCAGTTTCAGATGAGATTTTCTTTGTGGACGGTTCATGTTTAAGAGACAGCGTTGGTCGATTGAGAGCAGCATTTGCTGTGTGTACTATCACAGGGGTGGTTGAAGCCGCTTGTCTAGAAGGAGTACACTCCGCACAGGTGGCTGAGCTTATTGCCTTGACCCGTGCCTGTTTGGCCGCTGATAAGATCCGTGTAACGATTTACACGGATAGTCAATATGGGTTTAGTGTAGTTCATGATTTCGGACAGCTATGGTCCCAGAGAGGGTTTATGACATCTTCTGGTTCACCTATCAGAAATGGGGATTATGTACGACAATTGTTGAAAGCATTGCAAGGCCCAGATGAAATTGCTGTTGTTAAATGTTCTGCACACACTAAAGGAAACGATTTTGTGTCATTGGGTAATAATTACGCAGATGAAGTTGCTCGATTTTGTGCAGAGCAGGGATGTAATTATACTGAGAACCATGTTGTGGAAAGTGAAGAGAAAACAGATTACACTATGATGTTAGCTATGGCAGACTCATGGGAGGAACTGAAGCAGTTGCAAGATGAAGTCTCTGATCAGGAGCGGGACAGCTGGATACGAGCAGGATGTGAGAAGGGAGATGTGGATATATGGGTTTCGAATGATGGACGCGCTGTGTTACCGGAATGTTTGCTGAGTCCCATGGCGAGACTGATACATGGTGCTGTACATCTTGGCAGAGATGCAATAATACGAGTGTTTCGCCAGACGTGGTACAATCCGAAGTTTCGGACGGTAGCTGAGGCTGTGTGCCAGAGGTGTGTTACATGTCAACAGATGAATGTAGGAAAGAGGACCGCTGTGACGTTGAGTCACATAGGTAGGTCAGGTGGACCTTTCAATAGAATGCAGCTGGATTTTATTGAAATGCCGAAGTGTAATGGGTTGAGGTACATATTAGTCATAGTATGTGTCCTTTCCAGGTGGGTGGAGGCTTACCCGACACGTAGGTGTGACACACCCACCGTAGCTAAGTTATTATTGAGAGAACTAATCCTGAGGTACGGTTTTCCGACCTCTTTTGATTCAGATAGTGTTAGACCTGGCATCATTGGCATGAGTCTCTCCTCCATTTTTTTCTGTTTGCCTCCTCCGTTTACGATGTTTTTGCTGGATTATTGCTTTGGGCACTGTGCCACTGCTGATCAGTGCCACAGTGCAAGTGCTCCCTATGTTAAATTGTTACATTGATTGGTGTTACCATGATTGGCTTGGTTGACTTACTGTTCAGACCCTAGTCTAGTGCACTGCGTGTGCCAAGGGCGTGTAAGTTAACTGCTGCTGGTGGGCTTGCAGCACTGGTTGTGCCACCCACAGAAGCAGCGTGCAAAATGTGTCTCAGGCCTGCCACCGCGGCGCCTGCGTGCAGTCCCTGACTGCCATGTCGACTTGGTAAGGAAACCTACCTACCAGTCTCTAAACCTTCCCTTTGCCACATTTCAGACACCTCTATGGTAGGCCCTAGGGCAGGGTGCATTGTTGGTAAAAGGTAGGTCATGCCCTGATGTGTGTGGCATGACCTAATAGTGAATTACAGCCATTTTCGTTTTTCACTATTGAAGGGCTACCTGCCTCCAATAGGCCAGACTGGGCAGACAGATTATTAACTCCATTATGATCTATCTGACTCAGGGAGCATGGTAGCAAGTCGAGTTTAGTATCCCTGAACTCAGAATTTAATAACACACCCTTTAGGATGGATGGTTTTTAAATTCTATGTTTGAAAATAGCACTTTTAGAAAGTGGCTATTTTCTTGTCCAACTATCTACCGGTCTCTGCTGGTTTGGTGTGTGTGTCAGGGGCTGGGTGGCTCCAGAGGTCTGAGTGAGTCAGTGTGGGGTGAATGGGGCGTTTACACGTAGAGTGAGGGAAGAGTAGCCTGCCCTGCCTGACACAATACTGGCTCCGCCTCCTGCTGGGCGGCTGAGGACTCTGCCCTGCTCAGTGAATAGGCCAGGTGCCTCTGCCTGGCAACACCCACAACAAACCTGAGATGGTGGGAATCGCCCTGCTTGGACAAAGGGAACACAGGGAAAAAGGGGTATAAGAGAAGGACCCCTGAACCAAGAACTCAGATCACTTCTGACAAGGAAACCTGTACCAAGGACAAGAAGCCTGCTGATCTAAGGACTTGCCTCCCCTTTCTGCCAGAGTGCTGTTTTGCTGTGGAGGAACCTGAAAGCTGCTTCTTTATTTTTGCCAAGGAACAAGGAGAGAGGAACTTGGTGTGTACTCTCTGAACACTTGCTAGGAAATCTCCAAGGACTGGAAGAGTGCCAGTCTCCTGTTGAAGTCACAGGGCCAAAGGACTTCACCATCTACTGAATTGCTGAATTGCTGGAAAGTGTTGTTTCCAGTACACAAGGGAAAATCTGCAGTCTCGACGCCAGCAGCAACGCCAGTGAGCAGTGGGTAGCGGCCCCGGCTCCAAGTGACCCCGTCTCGACGCCGGTATCGACGCCAGTGAGGAGTGAGTATCGGCTCTGCCTCCAAGCGACCCCGTCCCGACGCCGCTGCTGATCGCATCGACTCGACGCCCGTCTCGACGCCGTGAGCGCTGCTCCGGCCCGACATCCCTCGACGCCGCTGCGGATTGACCCGACTCCGAGGCACGATCGACGCCGACCTCGACGCCGACATCTCGACGCCGTAGATCATCGTTTTCTTCGTTTCTCAAGGTACTGTACTTGTGGGTCTGTTGCGACTCCAGGCTCGACGTAGCGCTCCTCGCGGTCGACGCCGAACCTTGGGAATCTTGTAGACTCGACGTCGTGTGACTCCTGTGGGGGTTACATTGTTGCCAAAGAACTGTGCTCAGAAGAATACTTTGCTAAAGAACTATTTGCCAAGAAGAAACCTTACTTGAACTATTATTTTTCCTTCCAAAGAGTATTTATTAAGACTGTGGTATATTTTTGTCGTTATTTGGTCTTGTGCTAAGCCTTATATAAAAATACTATTTTTTATAATAACTTCTGTGTCGTGTCCATCTGTAGTGTATTCACTTTATTACTGTATGTGGTCATAAATGCTTAACACACTGCCTCTGAGATAAGCCTGTCTGCTCTGCCAAGCTACCAAGGGGGTAGCAGGGGTTATCTGAGTGTGTAATCCCCTTTCCCTGACTAGAGTTGGTTGGTCCCTATTTGTCAGAAGTGTATACCTCTGCCAACTAGAGACCGCCGGTTCTAACATTGGTGGTCAGCGGTGAGGATTTGAACTTTGCATTTATGACTCATGTGCAGTGATTAGTGTACGCTACATAGTGAAAGCAGACCATAACGCAGCCACATTCGGTTTTGGTAGGATTGCCTATTTTTGTTCTCCGCTTTCCTGGAGCTTATTTTCTTAAACACTGCCAGTTTTGACCATGGAGAATGCCAGAGCTGCTACACCTGTGGAGATTGTTGTGGGGGAATTTGATAAGGAGAAGATAGATTCCTACACGCTAAAAGATCTAAAAGGATTTTGCAAGCAGTTTAAAGTTCCTACCACAGGTGTCTCCAAGAAAGAGGGCTTCCTCAAAGCGCTGAAGGCCTGGTTAGAGGCCAGAAATCCCTCTGATCCGGTGGTGGTACCGGAAGAGGAAGAAGAAGAGGAAGAGGAAGAGCCCACAGGTGGGCCAGTGTCATCTCCAGGCAGTAGTGCGTCCTCTAGGAGCCTTTCCCCCGAAGAATTAGAAGACAGGGAGAAGGAGAGAGGGTACAAGTTAGAAATGGCAAAACTTAAATTAGGAGGGCAGTTGGAATTAGAGAATGCGAGAAGCAAGAGAGAAGCTGAAATGGAGAGCAAAAGATTAGATTTTGAGAGAGAGAAATTAGCGTTTGAACGTGAGAAGATGGTGAGGGAGATGGAGCTTAAAACCAAGAGTTTAGAGTTGAATCCCTCTGGTGGCAGCACTCCATCTGTGCCTGCAGAAAGTAGGTTTTATTTTCCTAAGGATGTGATCAAAGATTACAGTAAGAATGAAGATATTAGCCAATGGTTTAAAGCGTATGAGTTAGCATTGTTGGCCCACCGGGTCCCTGAGAAGGATTGGGGAACGGGGTTGTGGAGCCGCTTTACAAACGAGGGGAGAGATACCTTGTTGAGCCTTCCTGCTGAGGATAGGATGTCTTATACTCATATGAAAGATGCTTTAATGCTGAGATATGGCTTAACCCCAGAAAGGTACCGACAAACCTTTAGAGAATGTAAGAAGTTGCCTGGTACTACGTGGGTTGAATATGTGTCTTTTTTCTGCAGAACCATGGATGGTTGGATAAAGGGTAGCAAGGTTGATAGTTACGATGCTCTTTATGATTTGTTCGCTTGGGAGCACTTGTCTAATAACTGTTTTCCAGAGCTACGCCAGCACCTTGTTGATAGCAAGCTATCTAACCCTAGAAAACTTGCTGAGGAGGCGGACCGCTGGGTCAGTACCAGGGTCCACAAGGGTCCAGTGGGAGACTCAGCCAAAGGTGGGCAGGGTCCCCAGCAGAAGAGTGGGGGGGACAGGGGTAAACAGAGGGAGTTTCAGAAAGGACCCCAAAGTAGTCCCCAAGGGAACCAAGGGAAGGGTTCCCAGCCTCCCCCTGTAAAGAAGCCAGAGGCCCCGACAGGTAAACCTGTTCACAGGGGCCCCATGACCTGCTATGCCTGTAAGCAGGTGGGACACCGTTATTATGATCCCCAGTGTCCCATGAAGGATTCGAATGCACCGCCGCGTGCACCCCCTCGTCAGGTAGCGAGTGTAGCCCTGGGAGGGGATGAGATGGGTGCCCCCGGTGGGTGGGGTCCCGCAGAAATGTCCCTGGTCTCTTTAGGAGACGTGGAAATGGTCCCTCCAACCCCTCTGCCTAGTAACACTAAGAAATATAGGCAGTGGGTGACCATTAATGGCCATAGGGTGGAAGCTCTCAGAGACACCGGAGCGAGTGTGACAGCTGTCAAGTGTCACTTGGTGTCCAGAGAGCAGGTGGTCCCTCATGCATTCTACCCTGTTGTAGCTGCTGACAACTCACAGAGTCAGTGTGAGGTAGCTCAAGTTCCCTTTGAGTGGGGGGGGGTCTCAGGTACTCTTCAGGTTGCTGTGAGGCCCGCCATGCCTGTTGATTGTCTCTTGGGCAATGATTTGGAGGACTCCCCTTGGGCTAAGGTGGAGAGAAAAGCGCATCTGGAAATGTTGGGTCTGCCTGAGTGGGTGTGTGCGACCACCCGGTCCATGTCAGTCAGTAAGGGTGTTGATGGGGGCCCGGAGCCTGAAAGTATGGCCCAGGTCCCAACCGTGAAGAGAAGAGGCAGGGGGCGCGGGAAACCGTCCCCCATCGTTCCCGCGGTCCAGGAGGGAGCAGACCCTGAGGGGGATGCCCTGGAACCGACAGGAGAACAAGTGGCCGAACTGGGAGACCTGCCCGAGCTGACCCATTGGCAGCAGGATGGTGGTCCCTCCAGGGAGGAATTTTGTGCTGAACAGAAAGTGTGCCCTTCTCTTGTGGGTATGAGGCAGCAGGCCTCAGCCCAAACGACAGGTGATCAGTCAGGATCACATTGGGTCTACTGGGAGAACGACCTCCTGTATAGCGAGCCTAAGGCTGCTGAGCCTGGGTCAGCCCGTGTGCTGGTGGTACCCCAGCGCTTCAGAGCCTTCCTACTGGGGTTGGCTCATGACGTTCCGTTAGCTGGACATCTGGGGCAGGACAAGACCTATGACAGGCTTGTCACCCATTTTTATTGGCCCCAGATGAGAAGGGATTCAGATATCCATTGTAGAACCTGTCAAACTTGCCAGGCAAGTGGGAAAAGTGGGCGGAAGCAGAAGGCTCCCCTCCAACCTTTTCCCGTCGTCAGTACCCCCTTTGAGCGAGTGGGAATTGACATTGTGGGGCCACTGGACCCCAAGACAGCCATGGGCAACAGGTTTATCCTGGTCTTGGTGGACCATGCCACCCGGTACCCGGAAGCCATCCCTCTCCGAACAGTGACGGCCCCCGTGGTGGGACGGGCACTGATGGGTGTTTTCTCCCGCATGGGGTTCCCCAGAGAGGTGGTGTCAGACCGGGGCACCAACTTCATTTCGAATTATATGAAGTCTCTGTGGAAGGAGTGTGGGGTAACCTACAAGTTTACCACTCCTTACCACCCTCAAGGTAATGGGCTGGTTGAGAGATTCAACCGGACCCTAAAAGGCATGATCATGGGTCTTGAAGAACCAATGAGGCGTAAATGGGACGTCCTCTTGCCATGCCTGCTGTTTGCTTACCGTGAGGTGCCACAGAAGTCTCTAGGGTTCAGCCCCTTTGAGCTTTTGTATGGTCACCCGGTAAGAGGACCTTTGAGTCTGGTCAAAGAAGGCTGGGAGCAATCTCCCAGGAAACCTCCCCAGGATGTATATAGTTACATGCTGGCCTTTAGGAACCAGACTCGGCGCTTCAGAGATCTTGCTCAGGCAAATCTGGAGGCCAGCCAGGAAGAGATGAAGCGGTGGTACGATCAGAATGCCACTCTGGTTGAGCTTCAACCTGGTCAGAAAGTTTGGGTCATGGCCCCTGTGGAACCTTGTGCGCTCAAGGACAGGTGGACTGGACCATTTGAGGTTGTGGAGAAAAAGAGCGATGTCACCTACTTGGTGGACTTGAAATCTCCCAGGAACCCCTTAAGGGTCCTGCATGTCAACCGGTTAAAGCCCCACTTAGAAAGGTCCGAAGTGGGCATGCTCCTTGCCACAGATGCTGGGATGGAGGAGGAGAGTGAGCCTCTTCCTGACCTCCTGTGTGCAAAAGAAAAAGATGGGTCAGTGGATGGTGTTGTCCTCTCTGACACACTGACCCCTGAGCAGCAGCAAGATTGTCGCCATCTGTTGGTACAATTCCCTGATCTGTTCTCCTTGATCCCTGGTGTCACTCAGTGGTGTGTCCATGATGTGGACACTGGGGACAGCACTCCTGTGAGGCACAAGGCCTACAGGGTGACTGACAAGGTCAGAGCATACATCAAGGAGGAGGTCTCCAAGATGTTTGCCTTAGGGGTGGTTGAGTCCTCTAGCAGTCCTTGGGCCAGCCCAGTGGTCTTGGTCCCAAAGGCTGCAGCGCCTGGTGCTTCACCAGAACTTCGGTTCTGTGTGGATTACCGAGGACTCAATTCGGTCACCAAGACTGACGCGCACCCCATCCCCAGAGCTGATGAGCTCATCGATCGGTTGGGGGCTGCCCGGTACCTTAGTACGTTTGATCTAACGTCTGGGTACTGGCAGATCGCCTTGACTGATAAGGCAAAAGAGAGGTCTGCATTCTCCACACCAGATGGGCACTACTAGTTCCGTGTGATGCCCTTTGGGATGAAGAATGCCCCTGCCACATTCCAGAGGTTGGTTAACCAGGTATTGGCCGGGCTGGAAGATTTCAGCGCCGCCTACCTGGACGATATAGCAGTGTTCAGCGCCAGCTGGGAGGAACACTTGCGCCACCTCCAGGAAGTGTTGTTGGCCCTGCGCAGAGCAGGCCTCACAATCAAGGCTAGTAAGTGCCAGATTGGGCAGGGTTCAGTGGTGTACTTGGGGCACCAAGTAGGGAGCGGCAAGGTGGCCCCCCTGCAACCCAAGATAGACACCATCCTGGCTTGGGAACCGCCCAAAACCCAGACTCAGGTGAGAGCCTTCTTGGGTCTCACGGGCTACTACAGGAGGTTTGTCAAGGGGTATGGCAACATTGTGCACCCCTTGACCTCGCTGACTTCCAGGAAGCAGCCGAGACTTGTGATCTGGACTGACGCCTGTCAGAAAGCCTTTGACACCCTGAAAACTGCAATGTGTACAGCACCGGTCCTCCAGGCACCCGACTTTTCAAAAGAATTCATTGTCCAGACGGACGCTTCAGAGCATGGTGTGGGGGCTGTTCTAGCACAGATGAATGAGGAGGGCCGAGACTTACCTGTAGCCTTCATCAGCCGGAGGTTACTTCCCAGGGAACAAAGGTGGAGTGCGATAGAGCGTGAGGCATTTGCTGTGGTCTGGGCGCTGAAGAAGCTAAGACCCTACTTGTTTGGGTCTCACTTCCGGGTTCAGACGGACCACAGGCCCCTCAGATGGTTAATGCAGATGAGGGGTGAGAACCCAAAGCTGTTGAGGTGGTCCATTTCCCTACAGGGGATGGACTTTACGGTGGAACACCGCCCTGGTACAGATCACGCCAATGCTGATGGTCTGTCCAGATTTTTCCGCCTTAGTGATGAGGACTCCCTGGGTGAAGGGTAGTTCTCCCCACATTTCAGCTGGAGGGGACACGTGTTAGACCTGGCATCATTGGCATGAGTCTCTCCTCCATTTTTTTCTGTTTGCCTCCTCCGTTTACGATGTTTTTGCTGGATTATTGCTTTGGGCACTGTGCCACTGCTGATCAGTGCCACAGTGCAAGTGCTCCCTATGTTAAATTGTTACATTGATTGGTGTTACCATGATTGGCTTGGTTGACTTACTGTTCAGACCCTAGTCTAGTGCACTGCGTGTGCCAAGGGCGTGTAAGTTAACTGCTGCTGGTGGGCTTGCAGCACTGGTTGTGCCACCCACAGAAGCAGCGTGCAAAATGTGTCTCAGGCCTGCCACCGCGGCGCCTGCGTGCAGTCCCTGACTGCCATGTCGACTTGGTAAGGAAACCTACCTACCAGTCTCTAAACCTTCCCTTTGCCACATTTCAGACACCTCTATGGTAGGCCCTAGGGCAGGGTGCATTGTTGGTAAAAGGTAGGTCATGCCCTGATGTGTGTGGCATGACCTAATAGTGAATTACAGCCATTTTCGTTTTTCACTATTGAAGGGCTACCTGCCTCCAATAGGCCAGACTGGGCAGACAGATTATTAACTCCATTATGATCTATCTGACTCAGGGAGCATGGTAGCAAGTCGAGTTTAGTATCCCTGAACTCAGAATTTAATAACACACCCTTTAGGATGGATGGTTTTTAAATTCTATGTTTGAAAATAGCACTTTTAGAAAGTGGCTATTTTCTTGTCCAACTATCTACCGGTCTCTGCTGGTTTGGTGTGTGTGTCAGGGGCTGGGTGGCTCCAGAGGTCTGAGTGAGTCAGTGTGGGGTGAATGGGGCGTTTACACGTAGAGTGAGGGAAGAGTAGCCTGCCCTGCCTGACACAATACTGGCTCCGCCTCCTGCTGGGCGGCTGAGGACTCTGCCCTGCTCAGTGAATAGGCCAGGTGCCTCTGCCTGGCAACACCCACAACAAACCTGAGATGGTGGGAATCGCCCTGCTTGGACAAAGGGAACACAGGGAAAAAGGGGTATAAGAGAAGGACCCCTGAACCAAGAACTCAGATCACTTCTGACAAGGAAACCTGTACCAAGGACAAGAAGCCTGCTGATCTAAGGACTTGCCTCCCCTTTCTGCCAGAGTGCTGTTTTGCTGTGGAGGAACCTGAAAGCTGCTTCTTTATTTTTGCCAAGGAACAAGGAGAGAGGAACTTGGTGTGTACTCTCTGAACACTTGCTAGGAAATCTCCAAGGACTGGAAGAGTGCCAGTCTCCTGTTGAAGTCACAGGGCCAAAGGACTTCACCATCTACTGAATTGCTGAATTGCTGGAAAGTGTTGTTTCCAGTACACAAGGGAAAATCTGCAGTCTCGACGCCAGCAGCAACGCCAGTGAGCAGTGGGTAGCGGCCCCGGCTCCAAGTGACCCCGTCTCGACGCCGGTATCGACGCCAGTGAGGAGTGAGTATCGGCTCTGCCTCCAAGCGACCCCGTCCCGACGCCGCTGCTGATCGCATCGACTCGACGCCCGTCTCGACGCCGTGAGCGCTGCTCCGGCCCGACATCCCTCGACGCCGCTGCGGATTGACCCGACTCCGAGGCACGATCGACGCCGACCTCGACGCCGACATCTCGACGCCGTAGATCATCGTTTTCTTCGTTTCTCAAGGTACTGTACTTGTGGGTCTGTTGCGACTCCAGGCTCGACGTAGCGCTCCTCGCGGTCGACGCCGAACCTTGGGAATCTTGTAGACTCGACGTCGTGTGACTCCTGTGGGGGTTACATTGTTGCCAAAGAACTGTGCTCAGAAGAATACTTTGCTAAAGAACTATTTGCCAAGAAGAAACCTTACTTGAACTATTATTTTTCCTTCCAAAGAGTATTTATTAAGACTGTGGTATATTTTTGTCGTTATTTGGTCTTGTGCTAAGCCTTATATAAAAATACTATTTTTTATAATAACTTCTGTGTCGTGTCCATCTGTAGTGTATTCACTTTATTACTGTATGTGGTCATAAATGCTTAACACACTGCCTCTGAGATAAGCCTGTCTGCTCTGCCAAGCTACCAAGGGGGTAGCAGGGGTTATCTGAGTGTGTAATCCCCTTTCCCTGACTAGAGTTGGTTGGTCCCTATTTGTCAGAAGTGTATACCTCTGCCAACTAGAGACCGCCGGTTCTAACAGATAGAGGAACGCATTTCCACAGTGAAATCATGAAGCTGCTTTGTGCTGCCTTAAATGTAGACCAACGAATGCAATACAGCTACCGACCAGAGGCTTCTGGGATTGTGGAACAAGTTAATGGAACTTTGAAAGCCCGAATGGCGAAAGTATGTTCTTCGACATATTCGAAATGGCCAGAAGCATTACCTTTAGTTCTCATGAGTCTCCGTAGTGTCCCTGATAGGAGGACCGGATTGTCACCCCACGAGATCCTTATGGGGAGGGCGATGCGCTTGCCAGCAATACCTGCCACTGCTTTGATTAATATCACTGATGATATGATTTTGGACTATTGTAAAGGTCTGGCAGACGTGGTCCGTTCTGTGTCTCAGCAGGTGCAGACAGCAACGGTTCCAGCCGCAAGCGACCTGTGCCACGACTTGTGCCCAGGGGACTGGCTATTGGTGCGCAAACACGTGAGGAAGAGTTGCCTGGATGCTCGTTGTCGTGGGCCATATCAAATTATATTAGTTACGAACACAGCAGTGAAGTGTGGAGGATTGCCGAACTGGGTACACGCCTCCCATACCCGTAGAGTTCCAGCACCCTTGGAAGAAACAGCCCCTCTCGAGAACGAGAACCCAGTTGAGGTGGCAGAGCCATCTGAGAGGGCAAGTCAAGCTGTAGGGGTTGCTGACACAGCTGGTTGTGCACTGAACCAAGCCGAAAGGGAATGTGAAGGTAATACTGAAACGGACTTGGAAGAAGAAGAGAGAGCTGCAGTGGGCAGTAACGAGTCGAATTCTGTTGGAGAAGACAGCAGTGCACAGGGTATCAGTAGAGAGCGTGGAGGTGCCACGGAAGCAGAAAGGGTTTGGCCCGGGAGTCAGAGACGGTTAAACTCGAGAGCGGCACCAAGAACAGATCTCGCCCCAGTTTCTGAAGAATCAGAAGCAGAGCAAGGTGACGAAGATCGACCCCAAGGTGCACTGAGAAGATCGAAGAGAACAAGAGTGCCGTGCCAAAAGTACGCCTCACCAGAGTGGGCATACTTAGTGACTGATGCCAAGTTTACTGAAGGTTGAGATCGATTACACTGGTCAACAGTTTCCCGTTTCCGAGAGTGGAAGTGTTGTTGAAGATTCCAGGATTGGAAATCGAAGGAATATTGACCATCAATATTCCGAATCCGCCGCTGTTGAGTATCATTCGTGGTCTGATTCTGGAAACGCTGGACTTCCCAACCTTTTCAGTCATATCAGCTCCCCAAGAACTGACAACCCTTAAACTTGAAATACTGCAGGCGGTCCTAGAGCTGTTGGGACCGGCAGTTATTCTGGACTGATTGTAAAGTTGTTGTATATAAAGTTTGAAAAGAAGATAACCTAGGCCAGAGAGGAAGAAGAAAAAATTTAGGGACTTTCCGTTGAAAGACGAAGAAGAGTTAGGGAAGTCTTACTGATCAGAAGAAACGAGAAATTGAACTTTGCTAAAGGTTTCGCCGGATCAAGAGAGCAGCTGAATTGAACTTGCTGGATGAGAAAGAGACTTGTGACAGCAGAGACTGTACTGAACATTGAGAACCTTTCAGAGATGGCGGAACCTAGAAATACACACCGTAGAGCCAAAATAGTGATAGGCACACTGTTAGGGGTAGTGATAGCTGTTATATTTGCAGTAGTAGTAACTTCATACATGGTGGCCCATAGACAGGAGGGGGAGGTTCAGGGGGCACCCACACCTACCACTCTAGGACAGGGAAGGGTCACTATTAGAGATCAGAGAGCTCAGACGCTTGAGGAGAGTCGTATGTTTCACATAGATTTGTCCAGAGCTGATTTTAAACTTAATGCTTATGCAAAGCTGTTGTATGAGTATGTGGATGCGATGGATGCGAAAGATTGTTATGTGTGCATGCAATTACCTGCTTCAGTAGACAAGGGTATTAAGTACCATCACCTCCCACTGACATATGGAATTTCTTGCAGCCTATTGCTTAGTTTGTTTTATGAAAGGAAACAGTTTGAGTATTTCTTTTCAAATTATGATACAGTACTTCCTGCAGTTCCGGCATACAAGCATTTGAATAAGTATGATTATTACAAGTCAGAGGATAGACATCGGAAGTATTTTAGACCGACTGTGAAGCTAGATACAGCTTATGCTCATACACATAATCTGACATGTTGGTTGTCCGAAATGGAGAAGAAGTTCATAGGGCAGATAGAGGATAGGTATAGAAAACTGACCCAGACACGGAATACAGGAGATAGTCCAGTGGACTGGACGGATGAGGAGAGATTGCACAAATCGAAGGGAAGTTATGGACCGATCGCATTAGATGAAGTACAGAAGGGGAAATTGTGCGTTGCCCGTCCTCAAACTCCTAAAGAGAAGGTTTTAGTGGGGCATAGTACGTGTGAACATACCTTTACCATGGAGGACTCTGCTAAGAATTTCTTGCAAGGTTCGGTACAGGTGATTCCGACTGTGTATTATGTGTGTGGGAGAAATGCATATGTGATATTGGCTGTGAATTGGTATGGTACGTGTTATTTGGCCATCATCTTCCCCTAGATTTACCATACTGAAGACTTGAAGCTATTAGAGACGGGACGTCATTCTAAAGTGCGTAGAGCTGCAAATGCAGGAATGGTGATTGGTGATATATTCGGAGTGACAATACCTAGTTTGGGTGTGGTCTTGAATGACGTGAAAATAAGAAGGTTGGCGACTGTGGTGGATGAATTGTCAATGAATTCGGCGAAGTCATTACTGTTGGTGAATGGAGAAATGTTGTCCATACGGAATATGGTTTTGCAGAATCGACTTGCGTTAGACGTATTATTGGTAAAAGAGGGCGGAGTCTGTAAATTGCTGAAGGTCCAAGAATGTTGCATGTATATTCCAGACAATAGTAAGGACCTGGAGAAATACATTGTCAACATTACCACGATCCATAAGGAAATAGTAGATTTGACGGAATTGAATGTGTGGGAAAAGATTGGTCAAGGATTTGGTCGAGTGGGGACTTGGTTTGCGAATTTGGGAATGGGATTCCTGGGATCTGTGTTGAAGCCAATCATAATTGCAGTGGTATGTGTGATCTGTTTATGGGGACTCTTAAGAGCCTGGAAGTGGTATAGAGGGAATAGGGCCGAAAGAGCCCTCAGAGCAAATGAGCAGAGAATGGTGAGATTGCAGGACCGTCAATATCAGAATCTTAAAAGGATGGAAGGGATCCGACATGGTAGAATGGTAGCAGTTTAGATCAGCTTTTATTCCAGGAGAAATGAGAATGATGGTGTGATGACTGTTGTCATCAAAGGGGGGAACTGATGTAGCGCTTAAAGGTTTTGAAAATTGTAGGGGTGCATCATATTTACTGTTAGGTGGCACCCGCATATAATTAATGTATATTTAGTTATGCCGTGCGAGATGTATTAAGAAATGTATCAGCTATATCGCAATGTGGAAGCGTTAGGAGATGTGAAAACATATTGTGAAATGTATGTAGCAAAATGCATAACGATTAGTTCCTGTTTAATGCAATGTATTAGGCTAAACGTGTAACCTGATTGAAGTAACTCATGTATGTCGTTTATCCACGTATATGAAAGTAAAAGCACTAATGTTAGAATGTGATTTAATAGCGTGTTTAACCTAGTAGAGGCCCGAATTCACATATATCGTTGAGAAGAAAGGCCTGGTATTCCTTATGTTAGCTGAATGCGGTAGGCCGCAATTGATTTATTCTAGTGGAGGTTTTGGGCTGCAGTAAATTGTAAAAGTTAAGAGATGCAAAGTATTTCTCCATCCCATGATCTCACCGCAGGTGCAAGGACAGTTGGTTTGTTAGTAGAAAAGGTCTTTGTCTAAGAGTTGAATTATGGGGAAAGCCAGACATGGGAGTGCATTGGAATGTGCCAATCGCAACTCCTAGTGCCGACGGTGTCTGGGACTTAAGGCCAAGCTGATGGACGACGGAAGATGGACAGAGCTGGATGGAAAATTACTGGAAGAAGACCTGGTCGAGGAGGTGTGCCGGAGGGCGTGTTCTGTGATTTGGGGTTTGTATTAGGGACAGCGCCCCGAGGGTTGAGCAGAGAAGAGGTAGGCGAGGAGCTAGAAGGAGCGTTTAGATCAAGCTCTCTAAGTGAAGACTTCTTAGGAAGTTCACTTCTGACACCTTTTCACGATTTCTTGGGTCTTAAGGGAATGGTAAGCAGGGATGTCATCTAGCATAGAGTAGGGAAAGAAATGCTTTGGTTTAATGATTCCTAATATCGACATTAGCTTGGTAGTTATCTACCTCATGCTTTTAGAAGCAGTACTTTTGTTTATATTTAGTCGAATGCAGATTCTTCGTAGAGTGGCATTTGTATTAGTACCCATTTACCTGTTGTGCCTTGTGTTAAGGTGCCTATATCTGAAGATGTTTTTCCTGATAATAAAATCCAGAGAGAAATAGAGATTGAGTTTCGAGTCCTTAATTATGTCAAATTGTGGAAAGTATTCTCTGATAATTGTGTTTGCTCCCTCCACGCTATTGGGCAAGTAAAAAGGTTCAGTCGACCAGAGTGGGTTCTTGGAGATAATTGGAAACAAGAAAATTGGGCCCCAGCAAACGCACAGTGCTGCGTGTGAAGGGACCATATTTACAAGGAGAGGATAAATGTCGCGCAGGGTGGCTTTCCCTCTCCTTGTAAATATGGAGGAGCCCCCTGCGCCACCAGTACATCACGAAAAGTGACGTAGTGGTGGCGCAGGGGGCTTGTAAATCTGTCCCATGGTATTTTTTAGGTTTTTAGCAATGGCTTTGGTTTTGTATTTATTGTAATTTACCCCATGCACCATATTGTTGGAGATTCAGGGGTTACTGTTTCACCCCTCTTCAGCCAGAATAGCTTGATTTCAGTGGCATGGAGAGTACGGGACTCACGTCTAAGCATACCCGTCCCACTCGGGGTGACAAATGCAAAAAGAACTATTGATGAACAGAATGCAGAACAATGTCATACAGAGATCTGGGCCTAAATCCATCGTTTTTTTGCTCACCATGCCATTCCAGTTTGGACCCAGCCATATGCAAATCAGTCTTGACCCTGAGCCCAATGGGAACACTCCAGCCCGAACTGCCAGGCCAGGTCCTCCCTGGACTGGAAACAAGCATCCTAGGACCAGTTTCGGGGTTTCACCCCTCTTCAGCCAGTATAGCTTGATTCCAGTGGCATGGAGAGCACGGGACTCACGCCTGAGCATTCCCGTCCCACTTGGAGTGACAAATGCAAACCCAGAAACCGGTCCGAGGATGCTTGTTTTTGGTCGTGGGAAGACATGGCTTGGCAGTGGGGGGGGCAACGACAAAGCAAAACTAGGAGGATGGGAGAGGTAAAAAAGCAACATTCGGATTGGGGTAAAGCAATAGAGGTATGTGGGTGGGGAGCTGAATAATAAAGGGGGGAGAAGAAGGATGCAGGTGAGGAGAAAACAACACTGAGGAGGCGGGGAGAATCATTATTGCGACAGATAACATCACAGAGTGCAGGGGGAGAGAAATACACGAGGGAGACAGCTTGAAAACACTTACGAAGTACTTAATAGAAGAATACAATAGTGCTTGTAATACAAACAGTGAATGGAGAGATTACAGCCAATCATAGAGACGGTAAAGCAGGAATGCACCACAGGGAGACACGCATAAGAAGCAGACAAATGAGTGACTAGAAAGCCAACCAATGGTAAGCAATGGTCATGCTCCAACCCCTCCATATTCTTGGTAAATCACAATATGCCTCACAAAAGCCAGTGCATGGGCTGTGTAGTAGGCTTGATCTAAAAAGTATTTTCCTTCTAATTTACTGCCCTCAGCCAGAGTGTTTTGTTAGGAGGAAGTAACAGGCTGCTTGGCACTGTTCATCTCCACTACATGAAGAAATAACCACAGGAAAGGGCTACAAGCATTGTTATGTTATGTTACGTTATGTTGTTATGTTATGTTATGTTATGTTATGTTATGTTATGTTATGTTATTGGCAATTTCTAGAGCACAATTTCACCAACTTAATCACTGAAAGGACACCGCGGCTTGACAATATGAGGGACTCGGGAATGGAAGCATCTACTGGGCCACCTCCAGATGCAGAGGTAGCAGACGTGAACAATG
Source organism: Triturus cristatus (assembly GCF_964204655.1). Lineage (NCBI taxonomy): Eukaryota > Metazoa > Chordata > Amphibia > Caudata > Salamandridae > Triturus > Triturus cristatus. Next base: position 1,195,208,002 of record NC_140582.1, on the reverse strand, counting down.
AGTATGCGCTACTAGACTGCATCTAATTTCGAACCATGGACACATGACTGGTGGCTGGAAAACTGTCACCCTTGAATTTCAAGGCAAAACAATCTCCCACTGAAAAATGGATTTCCCTTAGAACAACAAATGAGGAGTAATCATGCACCTTAAGCATTTATGAATGGCAAGCTAAGCTCAAGGGAAGTTATTTTGTCAAGGGGTTGTATGTGTATATAGTACCGATTTAACTATGTTCTGAAGCAGCCCCTGGATACCCTCACGAGTGTTTAGCCGCGCTTTACAAGTCCCGTTTTGATAGGATTTGAAATAGGTCAGAAAACATTTGCTTTGGTTATGAATGTGGCAGCCGTAGTAGCCAAAACCAGAAATTCACAGATCAGCTTTTATGCAAAAGTTTGAGGCTTAGCTAGAAGAAAACTCTTGAAAATTGCCTGGGTGTGGACCCTATGCACCACAATCAGCTGTTTTAGCAGCACTAGTTCTATTATGTTTTAGCAGTACTATATTTTTAGTTCTGACATGACCTGCTGCTTTACAAACTTGAACGACAAGCACGTGTAAACCATTCAAAGAGTTTGCTTATGTTCCTGAATCCGACAGGTTTTTAAAAGGGCCCTGGTTGGCAGTCTCGTGCATCTAACTGCACCCATTGAATTTGCAATCATTATGGAAAGAATTCTCCTAACGTTAATAAACAAATGATAGGAGTGGGAACATCAGCTATAAAAAGACTGAGCTTAGGCAAAGTGCAGGGCGGTGCAGAATTCCAACGGTTAATGATCTTCCCAATGCTCAGTTGGAAATGTTCCATTTAAAGATTGGACACTGTTTTTCCACGATGGAGATACTACTTCACTACTACTTCACTAAAACATACACAATCCTGGCACCTATGGAACGCTAGAAAGCTATGAGGAACAGCAACTATGAACCAACCAACATAACTCAAAGGCAATATCAGACCAAAAACATGACATACACGTCTGGATCTATTTTTCTATTGAGTGTCCAGATCCATAAAGATTTAGCTTAGTGCATGTGATTGTCCTTGTAGCAACCTTTTTTTTTATTTTTTAGAATTTTATATAGTGCGAACTATTGCTGCAGATCGGCGCATATAAATTCTCCCTACTTCCACGGACAGAGTAAATCCACAGTCACACGCACAGACACTCATCAAACGCTAGGGCCCATTACACCGAAATTCACACTATTACTCTATCCACACTGAATATATGAGAGAAACCTAAACCAATCTGCATCTAAACGAGGTCAATGCGACCATAAAGATATTGTCCTGAGTCATGATTTTAAACATAGGGAAAAACATTAGAAACTCAATAAATGACAAAGAAATAAACACCCGACACTGAAATTCAAACAAATGGTTGTTTATCTAAATTAGTTCAAATGAAAGTCAATCAAATAGCAAAATCATTATTCTCATAGTTACCTATTCTAGCTAAATGGGTCAGGACAGGTCTCTCAGTAAAGTCTCTCGAGCTGCCGTCCTCAGCATAGGTTCAGGAAGAAGTGGCTTCAAAAATCAGAATGCAATGACACAGACCCTCTCTAGTCTAGTATATTTATACCAAAACTAGCGAAATAAAAGTAACAAATAAACTCTGAATGTCCGTTGAGCCGCTGAGCAGAGCGAGCAGGAAAGGATGTCACTTGGTAACATTTAGAGAACCTCCGTTCAGGAAAAATCACAAAAATAAAAACACGGAAGAAGGAAACTCGAGTTTGCAAGCGATACATTTATGAATGCTCTTCCTTGGTACCATAGCGGAGCCACCGCAGGTTTATCTTTGTCCATTGTGGCTTCATTCTTCTCCAAGGACAATTGGAAGCATGCCCAGAGCTGCTGTCCTCACGGAAACTTTTAATTCAGGCAGAGGCTGTGGTCAGGTGACTTTCAACCATGTTCAGCAAGGCCTCTCGTCAAAATTCAATCACTCGAGCGCAGGCTGTAAATAGCAGCCATCTTGGTTTAGGCCAAAACGGACCATCTTAATTAAAAGAAACACAAAACAACGTTACCACATCATAATGATTATACAGTGTTAATTCCCACTAATACCCTTATGTGTATGTAATTACCTAGTCGTCTGCAACACAAGAAAGCATTATAGCACGTTATTTTAAAAGCATAAACACGAAACAAATAGCACTTTTGCGACGCTCATTTAATTAGGTTGCACATATTATTAAGCAACATATATGCATTCCCACGTGTAGTTTCTCTCATTAGTAATGTTGGTTAATCAAGACTTTTAACAAAACTAATAATTATTGACTATAATTAGTAATTTTAATCATGACATATAAACAAAACTGGAGCTTAAAACTCCAATAAATTTTCAACAGAAAACTCTGCTCCAGCACTATACCCGAGGATATCAGGTATCAGAGCGCTTCACATGAGCACCAGTTTCGTTACAGATGAATAAATTCATTTTTGTTGGGCATGGGGAGATTGAGGGGCATATTATCAATCATGGCGTTAAACTTATCGCCGCTTTAGCGGCAGAAAGCTGCCGCTAAAGCGGCGTTAATGGGCTTAATAATATGCCACAGAGAATTCCAATAGAAGCCCATGTTGACACCAGAGCATGGGCTTCTATGGGAATTCTCAAGGGCTTATTATCAAGCCCATTATCGCCGCTTTAGCGGCAGTTTTCTGCCGCTAAAGCGGCGATAATTTTAACGCCTTTTCTTGATAATATGCCCCTAAGTGATTTGCCCAGAATCACAGGATGTTGTGCATCATTGCCGAGTCTCGAATCCGGTTCCTGAGCTTTGAGGTCGACTGCTTTAGCTCTAAGGCTACATCCTCGTCCCAACTCACTCCTGTATTGCAGGTTCAAGTCAGGAGTACTCCTGGCGTAGTCAACAATAAGCCATAGGTACTCTAAAACTAAGTCACAGAAAAATCTTTCTGAATCAGGGCCAGTCATCATTATCCAGTAAGTTACAAAGTCACAGTTTCCACACCTAGATGTGCACAAGGATCAGTAGTAGGCCATGAGGCTTTGCTGCACCGCAGACCTGTAATTGTGTGACAACCCCAATCTGTAAGGTGTTTCTAAAAGTAATTAAAGCAACCATATGATATTTAAGACTTTTGCTTACTGCCTTGTTTTTGAAGACCAGTAAAATCTAGGTTACCCATTATTACTTGACTCCATTAAAACTCCCCCAACCCAACTTTGCAAACAACAGAGTAGCAAGGGTTACAGCTGATCCATAAAATCCTATAATGCTCTAAAACATGCTGCAGGGCTGGGCCCCAAGCAGTCTGAAGCTCTATCAATGCTCACATGTTCTTCTCGTGCACTGTAACCAGCACGTCTCCTCCCAAATCTCAGTTACCGATCTTTACTATCCGGGACCATTGTGGGTCAAAAACAAAACCACAAAAAAACAGCTGAAAATAAGATCTGTTTCGTTTCGCTATTGAAATAAAAGCAAAAACGTCTGCATAGGCAGAGATGGCAACGCTTGGAATCATAGGGTAAATCTTCATGTTTTTATTGGGTGCTTCTATACTGTGTTGAAATGTAAAATTATAGGGTATCTTCTGGCCATATGAGGTTGTTTCTCTGACATGTCAGCTACACCAAAAGAAATCAAATAACGCCTCACATTACTGATATGCAAACGAAAATAAGTGAGGTAAAACTGGCATTCTTAAGGTATAGTTGTGAAAATGCACATTCACCTCCGGGTTCCTGGAGCTGAATAAAAAAGGTGCATGGTGCTTAATATCGACCTAGAAATGATGAGGAGTTGACTCATCATGGTTCAAACCTGTGACCATTTGAATCACTCTATGACAAATAATAGAAGTCCATAACACCTTTAGGGTCACCTCTGTGTGGGATGTTCCTTCTAGGAGACACACCGATTAACAAATATAGGGCCAGATGTATCAAGCGTTTTCCCGTTCGCAAATGGGCTGATTCTCAAAATCGGCCCATTTGCGAACGGCAAAAAGCCTTTTGGGATGTATCATCCCAAAAGGCATTTGCAAAATAGGTAATCGCAATTTTTGCAATTACCTATTTTGCAAATGCATTTAGGGAATCGCAATTTGCAATTCCTTAAATGCACTGCAGGAAGCAAGAAAAAACTGCGACCTGGTTTTAAGGAATCGCAAATTACCACCAACTTCTAGTTGGTGGTAATTTGCAAATTCCTTTAAAAATGCTCTTTTTAGCATTTTCCTAAGTGGCATGTGGCGCTCATACATGTCCAAATGTGCACACATGCATATTTCAGGGATGCAACAGGGTGTCCTTTTGGCACCCTTGCACCCTAGAACTTGCATGCGCAATTTGTGAGTACCTATTTGGTACTCGCAAATTGCAAATGAAATCCTATTCATTAGGCCCATAGGAATGAATGGGAAGGTATTCCTTAAAAGCGAATCGCAATTTGTGATTCGCTATTAAGAGATATGTAGGATTCTCAGTTTTTTTTTCTAATCCTGCATACATCGCATTTTGTGATTCTTAAATAGCGAATCGGTAAAATTCGCTATTTAAGAATCGCAAAAGCAGTTCTTGATACATCTGCCCCTAGTTACAAAACAAATATTCAGAATTAAATAGTGCCTGAATTTTCATAAAAGGGAAGGGGGCGATGTAAAGGGCAAACGTTGAAAGCAGATACAGGTGCAGGAGAAAAGCACCAAACCTGGATGACTGCATTAATCTACAGTAAAGGAAGCACCAGTGTCGATCGATTACCAAACGTGATAAATACTGGCTCCGGTCAACTGGCAAGCCTCTTATTTTATCAAGTTGGTGAATTTGACTTTTGTTTTGCAGAAAATAGTATTGGAAGGCATAATAATCAAAGATCAGAAAGAGCGATTTTCAACAGCACATCCACCTCGCTTTAAAAAATATTAAGATGTGCAATATGTCAGGTTGTGCAAGCACTCTCTTACCTTCAGGAGCACTTGATTGTTTCGCAGAGACGCTATGAGCCAACTTCCTAGAACTCTACTGGATAACCTATGAATTTTAATTTACACTAGGCTACTAAATAGAGCCCCGGGAGGAGGGCCGGATACTGGACGCACGTTGAAGTCCTGTTGTCGACCTGCGAGGCAACAGAACATATGTATAAACAATGCGATCCTAATTTTCTGTTTTTTGCGCTAAGTGTTTATTCTAGTCTTTTAATCTTACTATTGTCTTTTAATTAACAGTACGTATTCCTACCTGCGATCTGGGGATTTCTTGATATTGCGTCCAGCAGTCTTGTGAAGGTGTTGGTATGCAGATTGATGACGTGTAGTTGCGAATACGCGATGCAGCTTGATGTTGAAGTGCTTTTATCTAAATAAATATACACAAACCTTAAATTCTATTCTCACATTTAAATATCAGTATATTCTTTCTTTACCAACTACCTCACTTACTCTTGTATGTTTGCGCCAACAATTCTTTATGCCTTCCCCAGACCTGTAAATACCAGGGCAAAAACATACTACACAAAATGCATGTACAATACTTTTCTTAAAAGTCTTTTTCTTACAACTGAATGTCCAAGGTCTAGCCTATGCGAAACATAAGCAGGAAGTTCCAAAAATTATTGTTTTCTCTGAATTTCTCTGTCCTAGATCCCTTGAGTGATGCTATGGTGCCCTCCTGTGGATGAAGACAGAAGACGCAGCAACAACGGAATCCAGGTGAGTTTTTCGTCGAAGTCAGGAGGCTAAGCGAAGGAAATGGCTGGGTGTGGCATTAAATACCCATGCCACACCCAGAACACCCAGAACATTCCCTACGTTGCTCACGCACGTAGCGCGAGGCGCATCCTTCCGATCCCGGTTAAAGACCGGCTCGGACTTAATTGCAGTGCGCTTCAATTGCTGCGCGCTGGCTCTGCATTCAAGGCACCAGATTGGAAAACAATGCTGAAAATATCCAACCTATGCTAAAAACGGACTCCAAAAGCATTTAACAAAGAAATTAGGCATATCAAATAAGAACACGAATATCACTAAGCATTGGTAACTGTTATGAAAACAAACATCACTAATCATTGGCAAATAGTAGTTTACATACATCGTGAGTCATATACCAATAAAGTATTAAATCATACCGTGGGGCAGATTTATGTTTCCTGGCGCATCCCTGCAAATCAGCATGGATGCGCCGGGGAAGATGCGTCACGCAAGTTTACCCTTGCGCCACAATAGATGCGCCGCATTTACAATGCAGCGCATCGTGGCGCAAGGATAAACAGTTGCGTGACGCATCTGATGGCGGAAGGGCGGCGCATTGCTGGAGTTGCGTCGCAAGCGCGACGCAGATCCAGCAAGGCTCGGGGGTGCCCTATCGGTACAATGCTGCGTCAATCCTTACGCCTGCTTCAAGCAGGCGCAGGGTTTTGACGCAGCATGGGCCTAAAAGTGACTGAGTGAAATCTTGTAGATTTCACTCAGCCACTTTTAGGAGGCGTTCCTGCGCCGGAACGCCCCCACCTGCCCTGGAACGCCTACATGTGGCGCAGGGCTTTACAACGTGACGCATCTCCCAGATGCGTCACGTTGTAAATACCCCGCACCATGGCGCAGGATTTGCGCCGCTGCTGCGTCACAAAAGTGACGCAACGGCGGCGCAAAAGTGGCGCAAGTGGAACATAAATCTGCCCCCATATGTTTACACCATGTCATAGGTCACACCTTAAGGAGTGCTGGTTGCACGGGACAGGGGTGGGTTTCAAACTGGAAGCAATCAAGGCGCTTTAGGAAAGCGTGTCCTTGATTTTTTGTATGTACTTTAGGCTTCATGACACAATACTTCTCCACTAGGTGGCAGGTCATATTTAAATTCATCTCTAAAGCACATGTCCTTGCAAATAAAATCCCTCGAGATTAATTAATGTGTTTCTTGTTGGCTTGACTTTTAAATAAGTCAGCAAAACGGAGAAAAAAATCCACATTTCTATAGACTGCTTCTGTACCAGGCAACATTAGGAAGCATAATTTTTTAAAAACATGACCTTCATAGGCTCCCACGAAAATGTAAATTATCAACAATGTTGAAAGGAGCACATGGGTTTTACAGAGCTATTATGTTCACATTAAAAATGCAAGTTTTTTCAACAATCAGTGGACAGGGAAGGAGTGTTTTATTACATCTCAAAGGAAGAGTATGTAAAACTCAATGTGCCATATTATCAAGACGGGGGCGATAAAATTATCGCCGCTTTATCGGCAGGAAACTGACGCTAAAGTGGCGATAAGGGGCTTGATAATATGCTCTATGGAATTCCAATAGACCTAACCTGGGCTTCTATGGGAATTCTCAAGGGCATATTATCAAGCCCATTATCGCCGCTTTAGCGGCAGTTTCCTGCCGATAAAGCGGCGATAATTTTATCGCCGTTCTTGATAATATGCCCCTGCATGCTTGTCTGAAAACCTCAGGCTGCGTTTCAGGAAATGTTCAAGTGCTGTCCCGCTCTGGAGTAGCAGGGCTGCTGGTTCTTGATGCAACTGCCTCTTCGTTTGTGAAAAGTTACCCTTCTTGATACACACCAAGACCACACGTCCTGTCAGACAGTGCTGGCTCGATGTGAAGCGCTGCTAAGAGACCTGTAGAGCAGGGAGAATGTTGTGCCCTCTGGACTCAGGATGCCATACAGGACACAGCAGGTAAGTCTTAGCCTTTTATTCGGGGGAAGAAAGAGCCACCGCTCCTCTCTTAACAGGCGAGAGGCAGCAACTGGCATGAATAGAACACCTTACACCAGAGAACTATGGCAACTCATGAAGGTTCTAGGTAGAACCACAAGCAAGCACATCTAAGTACAACATATTACCTCTTTTTATTATATTATCAGACATATTATAAAAGGGGCAATAAAAACAACTCCCCAGATGAGGAGCAACAGCAATGCAAACAAAAACAAAGAAAAGGGAGGAAACTTACAAAAAGAGAAGAAATAACAGTATGAATACAAAAGAAATAATATCTTAGGAAATACAAGAAATGCAGATATGAATTAAAAAACTATAACAAAGTTATCGTAGTTTCAAAGGAACACGTCTAACTCGACTAGACCTCCTTGGTGCTTCACTTGACACAGAAGAATCAGGTGTAGGAGAACTTCTCCCTGAACAGTTCGAAGAGCCAGGGTCTCTATTGGCTGTTGCTTGAACTCTCACAACCTTGAATGTAAATGTAAATAAAATGTAAATTTGATACTTGTATAGCGCACTACTCACCCGCAAGGGTCTCAAGGCGCTTGTACGAATACCGCTGTGGAACCCATCCTGGCTTTCCCTGTGAGGCGTCCACTCCTGGGCACCCCCAAGGTGGAGGCCAGGCATCCTTAGAGTTGTGGGGGCCGTTGTGGAGATTAAGCAAGCTATTGCCCAGAGTTGCAGAGTGGGACTCCATGATTGGAATAGGCACCGAGGCGAGCATTATCAGGTCTGTGGAATTGTTGAGCCCAAGACCCGCCGAGGTGGGGAATTGAACCCTGGTACCAGGCTAGACCTCTGCATCAGGGTCTGCCACTCTAATCATTGAGCCACACTTCTCCACATTCCACCAATGCCCACCACATACCATAACAGCACCACCAGACACCTTTTCAACACAAACAGGATCACCAAAGGACGCACCACCCTTTTTTTACAAAATTGGTGTTTCTGATACGAACCATGCCCCCAGGGTACAAATCAACAGGCTTCACCAACTTCTTTTGATTAGATCTGTGGGACATCTTCCTCTGTGCAACTTCTACCCTGGATTCCAAGGCAACATGATCAACCCAACACAACACTTTGTCACAAACAGTTCTTAAAAGGCAAGCAGGGTATAAAGCAGAAGTGGGTACACGATCTCTGAGTGACACAAAGGGTGCTACCTTAGTGAGAGAATGCTGCGTCGTGCGGTAAAACCACAGCATGGACCTGACCGCACCCTACACATCATATGCATTGTGTTTTGCCCACTTACTACATTCCACAACCACCCTTTTCATTCTCTGAATCAACCCATTAGTTTGAGGATGTCCAACCGAGCTTCTTAAATGTTTTGCACCAGATTCATTAAAAAAACTCACTCATTTCCTGATTCACAAACTGTACCCAATTATCAGAAACAAGAGCTTCTGGAAAACCTTCCCTCATAAAAATCTCTTTAAGGAAGTGAATCGCACTGCTTGCCGTGGGAGAAGCACAAAACCAGACTTCAGGCCACTTGCTGTGAAAGTCCATCAACACAAACGTTGATTGTAAGGAAGAAAATTGAACGGACCCACCAAATCAATCCCCACCTTAAGCCATGGTTTTTCTGGAAAAGCAATGGGCTGTAAAGGAGGTGTGACATCTTTGAGATCCTTCTTAGCTCCACAGCAGACAACACACTCCTTGACCCTTATCTCGATGACTTTGTCCATAGAAGGCCACCAATAGTGCAATCTGACACGCCTTTTTGTCATGGTTGCCCCTAAATGTCCATCATTTGCACAATCAACCAACTTGGTACGTACAGTAAGAGGGGGAATGCACCTACCATCCCTCATAATGATCCCATCTTCAAAGGACAGTTCGTCTGCAACTTTCCAAAAAGGTTGAATTTCATGAGGGACACACCTCTCTCCAGGCCATCCTTTCACAATATATTCCTTAACTTTAACAAGAATAGAATCTTCACTCAACGCCTTATTCCATTCACTCTCACTGCAAGCCTTATTGTCTACCGCATCGACTAAAGCAATAAAACAGTCCTCCTTGTCCTCATCCACATCAAGTACATCATCCTCACTTATGGGAAGTCTGGACAGCAAATCAGCTCTGCCATTTTCCTTTCCTGGGATATGCTTAACTACAAAATCATATTGTAGAAGTTTTGTAGTCAGCCGTGAAATGCAAGGCGTGGCATATTTGAGACGTTCCCCTTCCAGAATGTATACAAGGGGCTTATGGTCAGTTTGAATAACAAATTTCCTGCCCCAAATATAAGTCCTAAACTTTTCACATGCCCACTAGCACGTCAAAAGCTCCTTTTCGATCACAGAGTAATTTAGCTCTGGATCGCGCAGATCTCTGGAAGCGTAACTGATAGTAACTTCACTCACACCTGAAAATTGGGTCAAAACTGCCCCTAAACCATAGTTACCAGCATCAACTGTAATGGTACAGGGCGCAGCCAGGTCATATGCACTAAGTGTTTTTGCATTAACCATTTCTGACTTGACCAAATCAAAAGTCTCTTGACAGTTCACATCCCACTCAAAAGTGACATTCGTCCTTAACATATTTGAGAAGGCCTTCATTTTACTGGCATAATCAGGTATGAAATGTGAATAAATTCACACAACCCCAAAAAGGAGCGTAACTCATCCTTATTTTTAGGACACAGACATTCAACAACAGCTTTCACCAAACCTGGCCTCAGGCTGACACCTTTAGCAGAAACTAGATGTCCCAAAAATTCAATTTCACTCTTCCAGAACTCACATTTTTTTTTTTACAATTCCCTTCTTCTCAAAAATACCTAGTACTGCTCTCAAAACTTTGTAATGTTCATCTAAATGTTTAGAAAAAATAAGCACATCATCTTGAAAAATGACTACACCCCTTACATCTTGAAGAACTGACTGCATAATACGTTGGAACAGGGGAACAACCTTTACAACGCAACTTTTACAACGCACTACACTTCAACGCAATTTTTACAACGCAACATCCACTACAACGCATTCCATTACATCGCATGACACTACAACACATTTTTAAAAACTACCTTTACAACGCATTCCATTACATCGCATACTACCTTTACAACGCATACCATTACAACGCATAATATTACACTACACTATCCAACACTTACCCTACTGTTGCACCCCCTGGAGTTAGAATAGTAATTTTTACCCCTATACTATCCAACACTTACCCTACTGTTGCACCCCCTGAAGTTAGAATAGTAATTTTTACCCCTATACTATCCAACACTTACCCTACTGTTGCACCCCCTGGAGTTAGAATAGTAATTTTTACCCCTATACTATCCAACACTTACCCTACTGTTGCACCCCCTGGAGTAAGAATAGTAATTTTTACCCCTATACTATCCAACACTTACCCTACTGTTGCACCCCCTGGAGTTAGAATAGTAATTTTTACCCCTATACTATCCAACACTTACCCTACTGTTGCACCCCCCTGGAGTTAGAATAGTCATTTTTACCCCTATACTATCCAACACTTACACTACTGTTGCACCCCCTGGAGTTAGAATAGTAATTTTTACCCCTATACTATCCAAAACTTACCTTAAATGCAATGTAATATTATGCGTTGTAATTGTATGCGTTGTAAAGGCAGTATGCGATGTAATGGAATGCGTTGTAAAGGTAGTTTTTAAAAATGCGTTGTAGTGTCATGCGATGTAATGGAATGCGTTGTAGTGGATGTTGCGTTGTAAAAATTGCGTTGTAAGTGCATGCGTTGTAAAAGTATGCGTTGTAACGTCATACATCCGTTGGAACATGGAAGCTGCAGAGGCAAGTCCAAAGGGCATCCTACAAAACTGAAAACAAACCAAAAGGGGATTTAAAAGCAGTATAGTGGCGAAATTCATCATCAAGTAAAACTTGATGTTATGCAGAAGCAAGATCTATCTTTGTAAACCACTCTGCATCCTTCAGTTCTTCCAAAAGATCACCAATTTTCGGAAGAGAGTGTGACTCAACCCAAATTTCTTTGTTTAGACTTCTCAAGTCGATGCACAACTGTATATCGCCATTCCGTTTACGTGCAACAACTAAAGGACTTAACCACAAACTTGACTATACAGGTTCAATGACCCCACTGTTCTGCAATTTATCCGATTCCGTCTTTAGGTCTCCCCTAAAGCTAAATGGCACTGACCTGACCTTGCGCTTCACCGGTAGGGCATCTTTTTTAACCTTTATCTTATGCTTGAATCCCACTATCTTTCCAAGAGAGTCGTAAAACACATTGGGAAACTCATGTTCCAAACTGAGAGAATGTGGATTGTCTTTTATTACCAGGACTTGCTCACTTGTACCAGGTCTTAATACCATGCCAAAAAGCCCTTGATGGTACCAGCCAAGGATATTCAATCCACACACTGCAACATACATTGTTTCCGGTATCTTTTGCCCCTGCTACATCCCTCATAAGAGATGGGTGCTCAGTCAGGAGGAAATAGAGACTTGTCCCCCCAAGATTTCTTAAACAAATCATAAGTAATCATTGTTATGCAGGCACCAGTGTCTACCAGCAAATTGAAACAAACTCCACCCACTAACACATTTACATAGGGGTCCACACAATCAGACGGATCACCAGAGACTACCCCTTCATCCGTCACCGCCACAATCATGTCTTGAAACTTTTGGACCAGAACACTTTCACACAATGGTTCATCCTGTACCACGCAATTGACTTTGTCAGTTCTATTAACATTGGACTGACACACTTTTGCAAGATGTCCTAATCTACCACATTTGTGGCACTTTGCATTCTTACCTGGACAACACCTGTTATCTTTACCATGTGGAGCATCCCCACATCTATAGCAAATGTTTGTTCTTTTGAATAACCCTTTCTCGTTTGGCTTGTCTTTATGCACAGTATTACTAGAGGCATTTGCTGAGGCAACCGCATTAACAGATTCCTTTGGGGTGCAGTTCAGATTTAGTTGTTTAACGGATAATTGTACCAGTTCAACACTCTTTGCCACCTTTATAGCATCTTCCAAACTAGGGTTCCCCATAGTAAGCAATTTCTTTTGAATCTGTTTGTCCCAACAATGTGCAATGAATTGGTCTCTTACAAGCTGGTCACGATATTCCCCAAAATGACATTCAGCACACAATTTATGCAAAGCACTTAAATAGGTATCTACATTCTCACTTTGTAGCTGTATGCGTTTGAAAAATGTGTTTCTTAACACAACTATACAGGGTTGCACATCAAATTTGATCACTAACTTCTTAACCGCTTTTTGGTATTCATCGATGACTTCGCCCTCCGCCAACATTATATCCGGGAGATGTTTAAAGACTTCTCTTCCCTCAAAACCTAAAGAGTGAAGGAGAATACACTTCTTCCTTTCAGCCCTGAAACGTGAAACCCCAATAGCACCCAAATATGCTTGGAATGCATCAAACCACTGCCTCCATTGTACCTGAGGAGCACCAGGACTTTCGAAAATTGGTGGTGGAGGATTAACAGATTGCATTTTAGTATAATAAATTGAACAAAACGTCTTGCAAAAAAATAATAATAACAATTTCAACAGACCACCTACATTATACAGTAAGTATAGTGAAGAAAATGTATTATTACCCAAACAACGCAGGTTTAAGGACATAGAAAGAGAAAAATGAAGTTAATAATGCATATGAGTTAACTTTCTTTTGAGGAATAAAATCTGTTGACTTAACAAAACTCAATGTTTGGTGATGACTTTGCTTTCACCACATCCCGACCTTGACTGCATGCAGAGTATCTTTCAGTTTAATCTTGTTAAATGTTTCAATGCTTTGTATAGAAAAAAAAATGTTTGTTAAACAACTTGTTACCGGCAGGCTTTGAAACACGATAATCACTTCATCAAGACAGCTGTTCCACAAAGTCTCCGTTACCTTCCTAGATAATTGGCTTGTGAATAACTTTTGACACGGAGGCTCAGAAGCACGAAGATTTCTAAAGCTGTAAAACAGAATCACGTTAGACTTCCATACTCGTAGCGGATCCCTTAAAACGAACACACTCTACAGACCAATAGCAGCACTGCAGAGTCTCACTGCGTCATGGGTTGCCATGCAATGAGAAATGGAGGCACAGATGACGCTGACACCGCCGATCACCAATCCCCTCGGAGCATTCTAATGCGTCATCATTAGATACTGGCACAGCTTGGAGAAGGAGCTCCCGCTCCCAACAATCGCGTTCAACTTCTGCATCCGATCTCAACCTTTACGGAATGCAGACACACTGCAAAGACTTTTACAAGAACCAGCTATAAAGCATCTTCACACAGTCAATTACAAATCACCTCCTCACCAAAATCTTCCTTAGGATTCCGCTTACAGCCGCTGGAGAAGTGAAATAAATCACCTTCCGATGAGTAATTAGTTCTGCCGCAGGAGGAGGTTAAAACAGGGTTACAGGTATATTAACTCTTTGATTTCCAGCTACAGTGCTTCGCAATCAGCAAAGGTCTGACAGCACACTCTTTTCTTCTATAATGTTGCAGTGGCTAGCCCGCTCGTCGCCAAAAAGGATGTTGTGCCCTATGGACTCAGGATACCATACAGGACACAGCAGGTTAGTCTTAGCCTTTTATTCGTGGGAACAAGGAGCCACTGCTTCTCTCTTAACAGACGAGAGGCAGCAACTGGCATTAATAGAACACCTTACACCAGAGTACTATGGCAACTCATGAAGGTTCTAGGTAGAACCACTGAAGTGGTGAAGAATCCAGATGAATGGAGGTAAATTGTGAAACGAAGTTTATTGATGTACTCCACCCATCACACGGAGCATCCCTTTCAGTCGAGACCCAAACAGCAACTGACTCGTACCGTTCGAGTCTCTGACAACGGACGCCTCATGCGTGAGCCCCATATTCAAACACATACAAGTAAGCATCTTACAAAAATCGGATGCGCGAGTACCGCATCATGTGAATGATGCATCGCGCGCCTGTCGCCCGATGCATGACCCTTCACATAATACCGTACCGAGCGCAAGTAACCACCACATCACCTTCACCCTTATAAAAATGACCAGAAGTAAAACATACAAATACATTTTTTTTTAATATCTAATAAACGAATTAAATCTTGCTGGTGCTCTAATCGTACGCCCTCGAGAAGAGCGAGGATAAACCCACGAAGAATTCTGGTTAACAGTAAGAGGAGCACAGGGTGCAGAAGATGGAGAGGAATTAATAACCCTACCAGAAGGTTCTAACCAGTGACTCCAATGAAGGTCCTCCTCATCCCTCCCACGCCTGTCCAGCATTATTCTAACTTGGCGTGTGGACACCTTTACCAAATGTCTTTTATTCCACCAGCCTTTTCTATCAATAAACGCAGCCCCCTTACTGACTTTCATAACTTGATCTGGATCATAAAAAATAGATTCACCCTTCCTAACACAATTCGGTTTCTTAATAAGAACCCAGTCTCCAACCAGGACATCCTCATAAGACCCGCTCTTTTTATCAAAACTAGTCTTCATCTGATCTTGTTTCCTATTCACCCTTTTATAAACTTCATCCATGTTAACCTTTTTCTCCCCAGCAATATTTTGGAGCCAAGTTGGAAATAACGTGGAATGTACCTCCTTGCCTCTTAACAAACTAAAGGGAGAAACCCCTGTGGTGCAATGAGGGGAGGTATTATAGCTCCAAACTTTCTGTCTGATGAAATCCTTCACATTAATCCTGGCCGACAAAGCGGTCTGTAGCCCTTCTTTGATTATTTTATTACCTCTCTCAACTAATCCATTCGATGAAGGGGAATACAACGCTACCTTCAATTGCTTAATGTCTAGGTTCTTAAAAAATGTGCACATTTTCTCTGAAACAAAATGAGTACCATTATCGGTAACTATTATCTTTGGAGAGCCTTCCACTAGAAAAATCCTATTTAAAAATTAAATTGTTGTGTCGGTGTCAGGAGAAGTTACGAAATCACAGTACATCCATTTTGAATAGTAATCAATTAGAAGAATGATGTACTTATTATCCTGATCCAAAATGGTATAAGGCCTAGAAAAATCAATCCCTACTTTCTCCCAAGAAGAGTGAGGAAATTTGGTAGGATGAAGTGGGACCTTAAGTGTTTGCCAGTGCTTATCAGACAAAAGACACTCAGGACAATCATTATCTGACTTTCTTACTTGACTGTCCAGAGAAGGCCACCAATAGTTTTGTTTAATCCTCATAATGGTCCTGGTAACCCCAAGATGCCCCTGATGAGCTTTATTTATAATTAACGGTCGCAAATTTGTCGGGTGAACAAATTTGTCCCCTCTACGGACAATCCCGTT
Organism: Triturus cristatus; assembly: GCF_964204655.1. Lineage (NCBI taxonomy): Eukaryota > Metazoa > Chordata > Amphibia > Caudata > Salamandridae > Triturus > Triturus cristatus. Next base: position 1,195,191,927 of record NC_140582.1, on the reverse strand, counting down.
CTCCACTGAAAGTTCCTCAGCTATTTGGGCAAAGACCCTAAGGTCACCATTGAGGCATCTAGTGTCAGGCCAATTTTTAGTGGAATACTCCATTACTTTTTGAAGTACTCTGTCCTCCTGGCCTGCAGGATTCCAATCATCTTCCGATAAAACTGAACAAAACTCGGAAACAGCGTCTACAACTGTGACACATTCAATGTCATCAGGTACAGACTCGTTGTCATCATCTTTGATCATCGATAATCTGGACAGACAGTCAGCGCGGAAATTCTTCCCTCCCTGAATATATTTCACCGCAAAATGAAATTCTTGCAATCTGGAAACTAACCGCATTAATCTTGCGGACATTGAAGACGAATTAACTTTCTCAAATATGTAAATAAGTGGTTTGTGATCGGTGACCAGTTCGAACTTCCGACCCCATATGTACATCTTACATTTTTGTATGGCCCACACACATGCCAAAGCCTCTCTTTCAATTGTACTATATTGCTGTTCAAACGATTTGAGGGACCTAGACGCGAAGGCCACTGTTTGTTCCTGGCCATTAACTCTTTGTATGAGGACCGCGCCTAAACCGGAGAGGCTCGCGTCCACTGTTATTATTGATATGCAATCATCTCTAAACACGTGTAAGGTTTGTGCCGAAGTAATCATTTTGTTTACACCATTGAAGACCTTATCTAGTTCAGGTGACCAGTTAAAGCTAGTGCCCTTACTTAAGAGTAACCGTAAAGGTTCTACCATCTGAGCATATGCGGGTACAAACTTGGCGTTGTACTCAGCTAGTCCCAAAAATGACCGTAAAGAGTCTTTATCAGATGGGTGTTTTGCATCTGTAATGGCTCTGATCACTGAACATTTTGGTTTGATTCCATTCTTTGAAACCGTATGGCCCAAATATTCCAGCTCTTGTACAGCTAATTTACATTTGTCCGAACGGACAGTCATGTTCCTAGATGAAAGAATTGATAAAACTCTTTTCAACACTATGTTGTGCTCTTCAAATGACTTTGCAAAAATCAAAATATCGTCTAGATACGCTTGTACCCCGCTGATTCCATTAAATAGCGTATCCATAAGTTTCTGGAAAACGCTTCCGGCCGATGCCAGGCCAAAAGGAAGACGTAAAAATTTAAAAACACCGAACGGTGTAACGAAAGTAGTCAACTCTTGGTACTCTTTAGTTAAAGGAACCTGGTGATAAGCCGATCTTAGATCTATCAGAGAAAACCATTCCTCACCACCAAGGTTTGCAAGTAGTTCATGGATCTTAGGCAGTGGATGGCAGTAGGCCTGGGCTAAATTTCCGTTCCGCTCGCGGAAATTGCGATAATTTGACATTTTCGCGTTCCGTGGAGAGCGCAAAAATGTCAAAATTTCCGCATTCCGCAGCTTAGCGATAATTTGGTTCTTGCTCGCGCTGTAAAATAATACATTCTCGCGCGCGCGCGATCGCTTTACCTGAATCCCCGCGTTCGCCGACAAGTTTTCCCGATACGGTCGCGTTCTCCACAAGATGTTGGATTGTTGGTAGCCATTTGCGCTGTCTCGCGACAGTTCGCGCCCGCAGTAATGTCATTGGTCGCGCGATCACGTCTTTCTTCTCGCGATCATGCACCGCGAGAAGAGTGAAAACAAGATGGCCGCGCCCGCAAGCAACCGCATGGGTAAGTTGGCGAGCCGCGACCATGCAGAAAATACCGCGAACGGGCGGGAAAAAAACTTCCGCATCTTCGCGATATTTCCGCGAGTTTGCGGAGATTTGTAACATTTGCGCGATAATTTGCGAAAGTCACTTTCGCAAATTCCGCCCACCCCTACTAGGCCTGGGCTAAATTTCCATTCCGCTCGCGGAAATTGCGATAATTTGACATTTTCGCGTTCCGCGGAGAGCGCGAAAATGTCTAAATTTCCGCATTCCTCAGCTTAGCGATAATTTGGTTCTTGCTCGCGCTGTAAAATAATACATTCTCGCGCGCGCGCGATCGCCTTACCTGAATCCCCGCATTCGCTGACAAGTTTTCCCGATCTGGTCGCGTTCTCCACAAGATGTTGGATTGTTGGTAGCCATTTGCGCTGTCTCGCAACAGTTCGCGCCTGCAGTAATGTCATTGGTCGCGCGATCACGTCTTTCTTCTCGCGATCATGCACCGCGACAAGAGTGAAAACAAGATGGCCACGCCCGCAAGCAACCGCATGGGTAAGTTGGCGAGCCGCGACCATGCAGAAAATACCGCGAACGGGTGGGAAAAAAACATCCGCATCTTCGCGATATTTCCGTGTGTTTGCCGAGATTTGTAACATTTTCCCGATCATTTGCGAAAGTCACTTTCGCAAATTCCACCCACCCCTATAGATCACCTACTTTAATTGGTTCTACATCCCCTGGGACCAAATACAAGCCCATACGAGCAAGATCCTTCCAACCAATAATATTCTTGCCCTTCTCAGCAACATAGATCTTTGTCATAGTCTGTCTACCTAGACACTGTACCACGCCTGGGAAATAACCCAGTATGTTGATATATTTTTCCCCAAATGCTTTTGGATTAACATCGGACATCCACAGATTATTTTTTTCTTTCCATAACTCGTAAAAAGTTGAATCCCTCAATATCGTAATCGGGGAACCTGAATCTGCCATTACCTGCAAGGAAACATTATCAATTATGGCAGAGCATAAAGGACCCTCTATGTGATTCGTTTGATCATCACAATCTGAAGTTACCACAATGTTGTCCAAAGAACTACTACAATTATCAACATCAGAATCAACATAGCTCACATTACATGTCTTTCTAACATTTCTACACACTCCTTGGAAATGACCAATCTTTTGCATATAACGCATCGTTTGTTAATGGCTGGGCAATTAGGAGCATTGCCAATGTGGTTTTTAGATCCACATCTATAACAAAACATTGGTTGTCTTCTTTGAAAGTTTTTTTGTGGTCTGTTCCTAACATTCACTGCGCATAATGCGTTATCATTGTCTGTCTCAGGGGTTGAAACAATCTTTTGATTACATCTCTCAAGAGTGCAAAATGGAGACACTCTTTACGATTTAAGGAGTGCAGTCAATAACTCCGCTCTTAGCGCCATCTATTACTTTGCTGGAGATTGTAGAACGTTTAATGCTTAGAGCCAGATCAATTACTTCAGCTAGCGTTGGATTCTTGCATCCTAGGATTCTTTGTTTAATTTTCAGTGAAGCACAATTGAAAACAAATTGGTCTCTGATATAATTGTTGGACAACGGCACAAAATAACATGTAATAGACAAGACTCTGAGCGCAGATATGTATTCTTCTACTTTTTCCTCTTCTTTTTGTTTCCTGCTGTAAAAATTATGCCGTTCTAGCATTACATTAGGTTCATCTGAAAACTGTTTTTTTAAACGGGCTACTGCTTCCAAGTACACATTCCATTGACCATCCCCTGCATGAGATGCTGGTGGGGGAATAGGAACAATACTGTCAAAAATTCTTTGTGCGGCTTGACCCAAACATCCAAAGAGAATAGCAAATTTGAGGTCAGGGGAATAACCAACAGCGTCAATAGCTACCAAATGGTTTTGAAAAAGCCTGAACCATTCAGACCAAATAATCTCCGGACTACCAGGTTTGCTGAGAAATGGAGGCGGTTGAGTAATTTTAATAATTTGTTGACATTAGTCATGTTGAAAAAAATATATATACCTTATAAATACACAATGCAGAACAATTAGAATGGGTTAAATATCACTCTCTATGTAATTCAATGTATAAGAATCAACACATATTATAATACTGTATTTCACCCGTCATAAAAATGCTTATACAAATTTGGTTCAATATACCTTTCAACTCTTTTAAAGGTCAAAAGTGTTTTAAAACCATACACTAAACCAAATAGAGTAATTTATAAGGTTTAAAATGGTAACATGCTAAACAAAACAGTAGATGGTTGTAAACTAATAATACTATGAGTTCACTTATAAGGATGCGGTAATGTTGAAAAACAAACAATCATGAATATTTGAATAAGTGTGGAGTATTTTCTTTTGCAGGTAATCTAAATATAGATTTCTAACATTAGGGAAATCGTTGGATAGTAGGAAGGGAAAAATTACTATTCCCACTCCAGTGACTCCAACAGTACGGAAAGCATTGGATAGCGTAGGGGTAAAAATTACTATTCCCACTCCAGAGAGTGCAACAGTACGTAAAGCATTGTATAACGGGAAGAGAAAGATTACGATTCCCACTCCAATGAGTGCAACAGTAGAGAAAGCGTTGGATAGCGTAGGGATAAAAATTACTATTCCCACTCCAGTGAGTGCAACAGTAGGGAAAACGTTGGATAGCGTAGGGGTAAAAATTACTATTCTCACTCCAAAGTGTGCAACAGTAGGCAAAGCGTTGGATAGCGGGAGGGTAAACATTACTATTCCCACTCCAGACAGTGCAACAGTAGGGAAAACGTTGGATAGTGTAGGTGGAAAAATTACTATTCCCACTCCAAAGAGTGCAACAGTAGGGAAAGCATTGGATAGTGGGAAGGTAAAAATTACTATTCTCACTCCAGTGAGTGCAACAGTAGGGAAAGTGAGGGATAGCGGGAGGGTAAAAATTACTATTCCCACTCCAGTGACTGCAACAGTAGGGAAAGAGTTGGATAGTGGGAGGATACAAAATACAATTCCCACTCCTCAGAGTGCAACAGCAGGGAAAACATTGGATAGCGTAGGGGTAAAAATTACTATTTCCACTCCAAAGAGTGCAACAGTAGGGAAAGCGTTGGATAGCGGGAGGGTAAAATTTACTATTCCCACTCCAGAGAGTGCAACAGTAGGGAAAGCGTTGGATAGTGTAGGGGGAAAAATTACTATTCCCACTCCAAAGAGTGTAACAGTAGGGAAAGCGTTGGATAGCGGGAGGGTAAAAATTACTATTCCCACTCCAGTGAGTGCAACAGTAGGAAAAGCGTTGGATAGCGGGAGCGTAAAAATTATTATTCCCACTCCAGTGAGTGCAACAGTAGGAAAAGCGTTGGATAGCGAGAGGGTAAAAGTTACTATTCCCACTCCAGAGAGTGCAACAGTAGGGAAAGCATTGGATAGCGGGAAGGTAAAAATTACTATTCTCACTCCAGTGAGTGCACCAGTAAGGAAAGTGTTGGATAGCGGGAGGGTAAAAACTACTATTCCCACTCCACACAGTGCAACAGTAGGGAAAGCATTGGATAGCTGGAAGTTAAAAATTACTATTCTCACGCCAGTGAGTGCAACAGTAGGGAAAGTGTTGGATAGCAGGAGGGTAAAAATTACTATTCCCACTCCAGTGACTGCAACAGTAGGGAAAGAGTTGGATAGAGGGAGGGTAAAAAACTATTCCCACTCCTGAGAGTGCAACAGTTGGGAAAGTAATGCTTTAATTTTAAAATAAGATTACATTAATTATCAATACCAATAAAAAGTTAATTAAAATTAATTACAATTATTAAAAATTCATTACCATTGGTAAAAAAATAATTACCAATTAATAAAAATTAATTACAATTAATATTTAATTATCAATTAATTATCAATACACTTAAATTCAAAAACATAATATTTACTTTATTACAATTAATTTACTTCCCACCCAATTCCCCTATAAACCCACAACCCACTCACAATACTAAAAAATACAATTAACATTATTATCAATTAGTCAATTAATAAAAATCATTTAGCAATTAATAAAAATTCATTAGCAATTCATACAAATTAATTACCCATTAACACAAATTAATTAGCAATTAATAATTAATTATCAATTAATTATCAATACACATAAATTAAATAATTAATATTTACTTTATTACAATTAAATTACTTCCCACCCAACTCCCCTATAAACCCACAACTCACTCCCAATAATAAAAAATACAATTAACATTATAATCAATTAATAAAAATTAATTAGCAATTCATACAAATGAATTACCTGTTAAGACAAATGAATTACCAATTAATAATTAATTATCAATTAATTATCAAAACACATAAATAAAAAAAATAATATTTACTTTATTACAAATAAATTACTTCCCACCCAATTCCCCTATAAACCCACAACCCGCTGCTAATATTCAAAATTAAAATTAACATAATTATCAATTAATCAATTAATATAAATTAATTATCAATTAATAAAAAATAATTCCCAATTAATAATTAATTGTCAATCAATTAATTATCAAAACATATAAATATAATTAATATTTAATTTACCATAATTAAATTACTTCCCACCCTATTCCCCTATAAACCCACAACCCGCTAAGGAATTAAATTACGCAAAATTTAAATTACATAACATTCATTAGTTTAAAAAAATTAAACATACATTACAAAAATAATACATAATTTTAACACATATACTACCATACATAACACTAAAAAAAATTCAATATTATGGGATTCTATATTTTTAAAGTCGATATTATGGAATTATATATTTTTACATTCTATATTATGGAAATCGATATTTTGTACCCCAATTTCGATATTCTGACCTATCTATATTTTGATTTTCGATATTCTGTCCATTCTATATTTTGGAGTCGATATTCTGTCCATTCTATATTTTGGAATCGATATTTAGGTCATTCACCGTTCTGGTCAGTCCGTATTTGTCACGGGTGTCCAAGCTCCTCAGGATCAGGGTGATGCTCATATGGGTCCACCTCCTGACTTCCCCACACTCTGACTATACAAACGTTTACAGAGCATAGAGGTAATCAAGCGAGGGATAGGGTAGGGAAGGAACCGCAAGGGAAGGGATACCTGAAACGAGAGAACAACACAGGTTAGCAAAACATCATTCCCTGACTACTCTCATTTCATTCTCGCTAAGACCTTTTCGTACCATCAGCCTTCTCTCTTCCTTGGTGTGCTGATTGTAAGATACGTCTCTCACCAATGGGAAGCACCTTCCTAACCCCTTATAAAGCATAGAAGATCTCTGCCAACTTCAAGCATCAAAAAACAGAAAGAACGAAAACCCCCCCACAGGGGTGGGAAAACGATGCTACAAAGTTTTAGAGCTGGTTATGAGAATGTACAACACGGGAAACAGTAGATTCCTTCACCAATGATTTAAACACCAACGACCCTTGCAAATAGTCATGAATATAGGCCTCTTGAGTCAGTTGACGAAAGGCATCACAGCCCGTCCCAGTGTTAGCAAAAGAAAGAAACAAGCCTCTTTACTTTCTCACCGGAAGCCTAGAGACGGTGACCAAATGTATTTGGGAAATGGGAAATGACTTCTCTCAACCTCCGATTCGGACGTCAAGAGGCTTACCACTCAGGTTCTCGGCATGCCCATGGTTCTTGGAGTCCTTCCGAGAAATCCCTGCCAAGGTACGGTGTCCCCCTTGGGGAGTCTGTGGTAGTCTGGCGAGACGCTGCGATTGCTCCCGCTTCCGAGGGAGGTCCGTGGCAGGTCCACCACGGCGGAAAAAAAAGGCCCCAAGGTTCTCTCCACGTTCAGCCGAGCGGCGGAGCAAGACGGGTGGCTCTGAAATGAGCCCGGGTTTGGCGATGTCCTCGCTCTTGGCGCTCTTCATGAGAACGCGGTTTCTCCTTGCCAACGCGTCCGGTTGGCAATCTGGTCAGTATCACGTACGACGCTCCCAGCGTCGTACGCGATTATATGCGCGTGGCTCATCCCCTCCTGAGAGGGCAGCCGGGAAAGGTAGTTCCGACGAAATGTCGGGGGTAGGCGCGGCTCGTTACGTCACGGCCTGACAGTATTGCTTAGCCATAACATGCTACACTTTTTGGCATGACTGAGAAATGCTTGCAATATACTATCTAACGCGCACCATTTTTCTCATAACAGGCGGAAGATTCCCTTCTACGAACGAACCACAAGTTTGCAGAGCTTATGATGTAACCAGTACTTCTATGTTCTAAGGTGAGGGTCCCCCAGAAGTCACACAGAGATCGTTTGTCTGACTCTTCAGTTGACTTCTAACAATGTTTATTGTTTTATTCTTATGCATTTTGCTTTTGTATTTGGCTCGTATAGTATAATGATTTGAATTGTAGAACAACGTACAAAGCTTGTCAGTTGAAAATAAACCTTTTGAACTTCAACTTACACAAGGGTGCCGATTACGATCCGGTAAAAAAATTCCCCGTACGACTCGTATCCGGTCTTTTTACCGTACGAATCGTACAAGTGCCGTACAAACTGCCAAGTACGATTCGCATGGGAAAAAGTCCATACGAATCGCATTGGGAATTATTCCCCACACGTCCTCGGGTCGTAAAATGTGTCCGACACATCCTCGGACGATTTACCGTACAAATGTGAAAAGTGAAGTCCGACCGCGGAATTACGATCCATCCCGTGCGTCCGATGTTACAACCGTATGGAAAAAACACCGTCCGCACCGAACTCCCATAGCAACCATGGAGACATGTGCCCGCATACGCGCCGACCCCCCCCAGCCCCCATACGTACGCGCCCAGCCCCCGTATGTACGCGCCAACCCCCCTCAGCCCCCGTACATATGTGTCGAACCCCCGTGTATGTACACCTGTGTACGTGTCGTACCCCCCGTGTATGTACACCCGTGTACGTTCGAGTCGTACCCCCACCTGTGTATGTACGGTGCATACCCCCAGCGCGTACCCTTGTACGTGTCGTACCCCCCGTGTACGATTTGAACGTACACGGGTGTACATACACGGGGGGGTACGACACGTACACGGGTGTACATACACGGGGGTACGACACGTACACAGGTGTACATACACGGGGGGATATGACACGTACAAGGATACGCGCTGGGGGTACGCACCGTACATACACGGGTGGGGGTATGACTCGAACGTACGGGGGCTGGGGGGGGGTACGACTCAAACGTACGGGGGCTGGGGGGGTACGACTCGAACGTACGGGGGCTGGGGGGTACGACTCGAACGTACGGGGGCTGGGGGGGTACGACTCTGGGGGGGTCGGCGCATACATACGGGGGCTGGGGGGGGTCAGCGCGTACGTACGGGGGCGGGGGGGGTACGGCGCGTACCGGGCCACCTACTCTGGTCGTTTCGCGCCGTACTTCGCTTTTCCGGCACTTTTTGGGTGCCGTGAAAATATCGCCGTCCGGACTGCTGTCGGTCCGAATCGTACTTCCTGGGTCGTGAAACGCTGCCTGAAAGCGTCCCGACGTCACGTCGCAGCATTCCCGGATCACATTCGTACGTATATTTTCGTCGGTCGGTGTTTTTTACGATTCGTACGGAAATGGTGTTTCCGTGCGAATCGTAATTCCATGTTTGTAAAGTTTTCCGACCGGGTACGAGTCGGACGGAGAAAACTCTCCGACCGACGGTTCGTACCCGGTTTTTACCGGATCGTAATCGGCACCAAACACTCTGTGGTATTTGGTATGTTGGACTTACATGAGTGAGTGAGCGAAAGGGTGTTTTTATGTTCTGGGTTGTCTAATCATTGGGTATCGTCGGGGGGGTTTGGGGACCTAATGAGAGAGTATAGCTAGTCGGTCAGGGTATTGGGCGTTCTGACTGAGGTGTGAGGAAGGTCCAACCTCCCATCACCAACATCCTATTTTCTTGTGCATAGTTATGTATGTGGCTATGCAGAATCCCCACAACAGTAGTAGTATATCCTATCAAAAATAGTCAAATATCTCGTTGGGCATTTTGTTGGTGGGAATTGTCGAAAAGCCTCAAGAAAGATTAAGAAGACCAGAAGAGGACAACCCAAAGGACTGGACTCCGTTGCTAGAGCTATTGGTGAATCTGAGTTTTATTTAAAACCTTTTAAATAAAGAGTGGCTAACTGGGCAAGCTTAGCTACAGACAGACTAATAGTAGTAGTACAGAGAGTCATATGCTCATAGCAGAGGCAGTTGAAGGCAGGGATAACGACAAGAATTTAGAAACAGTCTAGATCGAAGAAGATTTGGAAAAAAATAGAATTAGGAAACAGAAATAATAGTTCGGAAAAAATAAGGTGCAGTAAAAGTTAGGGAAATATAATTATTAATATAACCACTGGAGGACTTACTGAGGCCAGGCCCTGGGAGGCATCTTGATGTTCTTGTCCCCCCACCGCCTGTGACCCGGTCATCTTGCCCCTGGGTGCTGATCATGTAAGATATAACAAAGAAAGAGACAAACTTTAATGATTGATGTACTGTGAAACAAATAAAATATTTTTAAAAACGCTCAAAAAACATTTTAGGAAACAACAATTCAATAAAATTGACCTATCTCATCAGATTGACTAGTAGTATTATTGCGGGACTCACAGACCATCTACTTACTATTTATGAACACTAATCCAGTGTTCCATTCTGATTCCAGAATACTAACTAAGCCTATGTACCGCCTGACCTAGCCCACATATTCCAGACGGGCCAATTGTTCGATAAGTCTGCATTTAAATGTTAGTCCTCAAAAATGCATAGGTGTAGGACACATGCATACAATTGTTGGTTGGTTGCATCTGATGTTATGATAGTAACACTGGTAAGTCTTACCACTCACTAAACAAACTACAAAAGGTTCTACTAAGGACTGGAATAAGCAGCACTCAGTGACAGAGAGGATGCGTCACGCTGACCTCTAAAGAATTACCAACTAATACTAACTAAACCTATCAATCCATCCACCACTATCTCTTCTTAGTGACATGAGGACAAAGGAACGACTAGAGTCTCTCTAGCAATAGCATTACCTTACTTAAGTTCTCTAAGTAAACTCTTACATAATCAGCCCAAGCGAGCGCAAAGTTGCAAACAAGTAAGAGCAGCCCGAGCACCTGTGTCCTACAATCACAGAAGATTTTGAAACGTAATTTACCTGCAATGTAAGCAGCGGTATTCTTGCTATTCCAAAAAGAATTATACACAATACTTATACTACTAGTATATTAGCTACTCAACAATCCCCACGACCTCGACACCTAGCAGGTCCTGCTCCCGGTCCAAGATGTCTGACCACCGGTGGGACAGCTGGTGATGGGGGCGCTGGACCCCTGATTGCCGAAACACAGGCCGGTGCACCTTTGCCCACCGCCGGTGACGCTCCTGGGTCTGGTACCCAGAGCCAGGCCTTCCGCCTGCTGCTAAGGTCAAGGGGAGGTGGCGCTGCACAAAAAAAACTAGGGCGGCCACCTCCACCTCTTCAAAATGTTCCCGGGCCTGCACCCCTGGACGGCGCAGTCTGCCACAAGGTAGGCGGCTCTTGGGCGCAGGCGCCTTGCCCTTGGAGAGCCCGTTAGTACCCTTAGGCATGGTTCTGGGGTGAGCGGGAGGCATAAAAGAAAATTTAGAAGGGGAAAATAAAGTTAGGGGAGAGAGTAGGAGCTTAAAGAAGGAAGTAAAATAAAACAGTAGAAAAGTGAAAAAAACGCAGTAAAAGTAGAAATAGAATGCAAAATATGGACTTAGGGACAGAGAGGGATAGATATTAAATAAAAAAGATCAGACAAACAGTGTAAAAACCTAAGGATGGCAAAGATAAAGGGAGGATAGAAAAGCAGGCCCCAGAACCATAGCATAGAGTGAAAAAAAAAGATGGCCGCGCCCGTAACGACCGCAGGGGTAAGTTTGCACGATATTTCCCCGCAAGCATGCAAACAGCATCGCGAACACGTAAAACGCGTTCCCGAACATGAAAAACAAGATGGCCGCACCCATAGGTGACCGCATGGGTAAGTTTGCGAGATACTATCCTGCGAGCACGCAAACAAACTCCCGAACACTCAATAGGAGCTCGCGAGCAAGAAAAACGCACCGCATACGGACGGGACAAGCAACTAAGTGCGCTCACATAGCTACGCGTAGCTCGCGACATGCATGTGCAACTTCACGTAGCTACGTGTAGCGCGACTACGCAAACTACGCCCAGGGTTACCTTGCACATTTTTTGAGTCTTATTTTTTAATTTCTCAAAAACTACTTAACGGATATACACCATTAAAAAAAATCGCTTTCTGGACCAAGCTCTACCTTTCTGCTAAATTTGGGGTAATTCCGTTCAGCAGTTCGGGCTGTAGCTTGTCGCAAAATTTCCTATGGAAATTAACATGGGGAAAACGCGTTTTGGGACCCCCTTTTTTTCTCAGCCCCCACTTGACGAATCACCACCAACCTTTCAAGATAGGAGTTGACCGAAAAAGTGCAACTTTTTAGAAAATTTCATAAAGATTCGATAGACGACGCCAAAGTTATAAGCAAATCAAAAAATGCTTTTTCTATGGAAACTAGGTTGTAACTATAACTACCTACCGGAGACTGCCAGTAGGTAATACATATATATATGTATATATATATATATATATATATACACACACACACACACACACACATGCATATATTAAATATCAGGTTCAGTCTTCCTTGGGGGCCAACTACCCCTCTTGTTACCGCCAGTAAGACCCACACAGTGGGATTGCTAAGCCTCCTGGCAGACTACGGGATGAAGTCCAATTTACTCCTGAGGGCCTTTAGGGACCAAGAAACCCTCCTGGTACCTCCTGTAAGTCCTGCGCAGTGGAATTCCTGAGCGCTGGTCGGAGGCCCAGCACCCTTTGTCCACCACTCTGCAAACGTGAATACTAGTTAAAGTGTTTGCAATGTAATAGGTTTTGGATTTGCGAGAATTAGAGCTATTGGCAATGTAAATGTAAAACATTTTTAATAATGTTTTCAGAGTGGAGTGGATGTAAGTTGTGTGTTTTGGAATTATGTAGTAAGTAGTGCAGTGAAATTATGTGGCTAGAAATTATGTGGGATTTATTTTATAGGAATTATGTAGAGTGGGATTATGTGTTATGGAGAGTTATTATGTGGTATGCTAGTCTGTGTTGTGGAGTGGTAACCTCAGGTTCAGTCTTCCTCGTTTCTATAGAAACAAAACTATGAACTCAATGAGACAAAAAAAAGAAGGAATCACTGATGAGCACTTCTGGACCTAGTCAGAGGTATGAGCAGGGCCACTGGAATTATGCAACTGTTTGGATGCACTGACGTTTGCACCATTATACATTTTCCGCATTAGCCACATAATCCATCATCTGCTCCCTAATCTACAGTTTGAACAAAAAAAGCCTTGTTTCTAGCTCAAACAGCTCAAACGTTACCAAAAATGAAGCAACAAGTGTTACAGCATAGCGGAAGGTACTTTGCAAACCTAGAATGGTCACCTGTTACTTATTGCTAAATGTGGGTGTTAAATTGGTACTAATGGTGTGCAAGCCACTCTTGCTTCCTCCTGAGCCTTTCTTGCCTCTTTCTGCACTTCTGTTGCTTCTTTCTCCACTTATCTTGCTTCTTTATGCACCTCACTTGCCTCTTTCTGCACCTCTCTTGCCTCTTTCTGCAGTTCTCTTGCCTCCTTCTGCACTTCACTTGCCTCTTTCTGTAACTCTCTTGCCTCTTTCTGCACCTAACCTGCTTCTTTCTTCACCCCTTGTGCCTGTTTCTGCACCCTCCTTCTCTCTTTGTGCAACTCTCTTGCCTCTTTTTAAACCTCTCTTCCCTCCTTCTGCATCACTCTTGCCTCTTTCTCTACATCTGTTAATTCTTTCTTCACCAGTCTTGTCTCTTTCTGCATCCTTTGTGCCTCTTGCAGCACCTCTGTTGCTTCATTCTGCAGTTCTCTTGCCTCCTTCTGCACTTCACTTGCCTCTTTCTGTACCCTTCTTGCCTCTTTGTGTACCTCTCCTACCCCTTTCTGCACCCCTCTTGCCTCTTTTTCCACCTCTGTTGGTTCTTTCTGCACCTCTTTTGTTTTGTTCTGTACTTCACTTGCCTCTTTCTGTACCCCTCTTGCCTCTTTCTACACCTCTGTTGGTTATTTCTGCACTGCTCTGGCTTCTTCGTTCACCTCTTTTCCAAATTTCTGCATCCCTCTAACCTTTTTCTGCCCACCTGTTCCCTCTTTCGGCACCCCTTTTGCCTCTTCCTGCAAATCTCTTGGCTCTTTCTGCAGTTCTCTTGCCTCCTTCTGCAACTCACTTGCCTCTTTTTGCACCTCTGTTGGTTCTTTTGCACTGCTCTTGCTTCTTTCTGCACCCCTTTTACTTTTTTCTGCAACTCTCTGGCCTCTGTCTGCACATTTGTTCCCTCTTTCTGTACCTCTTTTTCTTGTTTCTGCAATTCTCTTTCCTCTTTCTGCAGTTCTCTTGCCCTCTTCTGCACTTCTGTTGCTTCTTTCTGCACTTCTCTTGCCTCTTTCTGCACCCCTGTTGCTTCATTATGCATTTCCCATGCTTCTTTCTGCACCCGCCTTGCTTCTTTCTGCACCCCTGTTGCCCCTCTCTGCACTCGTCTTCCATCGTTCTGTACCTTTCTTGCCTGTTTCTGCATCTCACCAGCCTCGTTCCACACTTCTCTTGCTTCTTTCTACACCTCTGTTGCTTCTTTCAGAAATTCTCTTGACTCTTTCTGCACTTCTATTGCCTGTTTCTGTACATCTCTTGCCTCTTTCTGCACCTCTCTGGCATCTTTCTGCACCTCACTTACTTCTTACTGCACCCCTGTTGCCTCTTTCTGCACCCCTCTTCCCTCTTTGTACAACTCTCCTGCCTCTTTCTACACCTCTCTTCCCTCTTTCTGCACCACTCTTGCCTCTTTCTGTACCTCTGTAGCTTCTTTCTGCACTTCTCTTGCCTCTTTCTGCACCTCTGTTGCTTCTTTCTGCACTTATCTTCCTTCTTTCTGTACCCCTCGTACCTCCTTCTGCACCTCTGTTGCTTCTTTCTGCACTTCTCTTGGTTCTTTCTGCACTGCTCTAGGCTCTTTCTGTATCCCTCTTGTGTCTTTGAGCAACTCGTTTGCTTCTTTCTGTAGTTCTCTCTCCTCTTTCTGCACCTCTCTTGCCTCTTTCTGCACCTCTGTTGCTTCTTTCAGCAATTCTCTTGCCTTCTTCTCCACTTCTCTTCCATTTTTCTGCACACCTCTTGCCTCTTTCAGTACCTCTCCTGTTTCTTTCTACACCTCTAGCTTTTCTCAGCAACTCTCTTGCCTCCTTCTGCACTTCTCTTGCTTGTTTCTGCACCACCCTTGCGTCTTTCTGCTCCTATGTTGCTTCTTTCTGCACTTTTACTGCCTCTTTCTGCACACCTAACTTGCTTCTTTCAGCACCTCCGTTGCTTTTTTCTGCACCTCACTTGCCTCTTTCTACATCTCTGTTGCTTCTTTCAGCAATTCTCTTGCCTTCTTCTCCACTTCTCTTCCATTTTTCTGCACACCTCTTGCCTCTTTCAGTACCTCTCCTGTTTCTTTCTACACCTCTAGCTTTTCTCAGTAACTCTCTTGCCTCCTTCTGCACTTCTCTTGCTTGTTTCTGCACCACCCTTGCGTCTTTCTGCTCCTATGTTGCTTCTTTCTGTACTTCACTTGCTTCTTTCTGCACCTCTCTTGCCTCTTTCTGCAACCCTATTACTTCTTTGTGCAACTCTCTTGCCTCTTTTTACACCTCTCTTCTCTCTTTCTGCACCACTCTCCTCTTTCTGTACCTCTGTTGCTTCTTTCTGCACTTTTCTTGCCTCTGTCTGCACCCTTTTGTGTTTGTTTCAGTACCTGTTGCTTCTTTCTGCACTTCTCTTCCTTCTTTCTGCACCCCTCATGCCTCCTTCTGGACCTCCGTTGCTTCTTTCTGCACATCTCTTGGTTCTTTCTGCACTGCTCTTGCCTCTTTCTGCATTCCTCTTGCCTCTTTGAGCACCTCTTTTGCTTCATTCTGCACTTCTCTCTCCTTGTTCTGCACCCCTCTTGCTTCTTTCTGCACCTCTGTTGCTTCTTTCTGTACCTCACTTGCCTCTTTCAGCACCTCTCTTGCTTTTTTCTGCAGATCTATTGTCCCTTTCTGTACCTCACTTGCCTCTTTCAGCCCCTCTGTTGCTTTTTCTGGAGATCTCTTGCCTCTTTCTGCACCCCTCCTTTATCTTTTTTCACCTCTCTTGCCTCTTTCTGCACCCCATCCCCTCTTTCTGCACCTTTCCTGTCTGTTTCTGCACCTCTTTGGCCTCTTTCTGTACCTCTGTTGCATCTTTCTGCACTTCTCTTGCTCATTCTCCACCCTTGGTGCCTCTTTCAGCACCTCTGTTACTTCTTTCTGCACTTCTCCCCTTTCTTTCTGCACCCCTCCTGACTCATGCTGCACCTCTCTTGCCTCTTTGTGTACCCCTCCTACCCGTTTCTGCACCCCTCTTGCCTCTTTTTGTACATCTGTTGCTTTTTCTGCAGATCTCTTGCCTCTTTCTGCACCCCTCTTTTCTCTTTCCGCACCTCTCTTGCCTCTTTCTGCCCCCCCTTTTCTCTTTCCACACCTCTCTTGCCTCTTCCTGTACCTCTGTTGCCTCTTTCTGCACTTCTCTTGCTCTTTCTGCACCCTTCGAGCCCCTTTCAGCACCTCTGTTACTTCTTTCTGCACTTCTCTTCCTTCATTTTGAACCCCTCCTGCCTCTTTCTGTAACTCTCTTGCCTCTTTGTGTAACTCTGTTGCCTCTTTCTGCACCACTCTTTCCTCTGTTTGTACCTCTGTTGCTTCTTTCTGCACTTATCTTGCCTTTCTGCACCCTTTTTGCCTTTTCCAGCACCTCTGTTGCTTATTTCTGCACTTCTCTTCCTTCTTTCTGCACCCCTTGTGCTGCCTTCTGCACCTCTGTTGCTTCTTTCTGCACTTCTCTTGGTTCTTTCTGCACTGCTCTTGCCTCTTTCTGTACCCCTCTTGCCTCCTTCTACACCCCTCTTCCCTCTCTGTGCAACTCTCTCGCCTTTTTCTACACCTCTCTTCCCTCTTTCTGCACTTATCTAAACCTCTTTCTGCACCTCACTTGCCTCTTTCAGCACCTCTCTTGCTTTTTCTGCAGATCTCTTGTCCCTTTCTGTACCTCACTTGCCTCTTTCAGCCCCTCTGTTTTTTTTGCTGGAGATGTCTTGCCTCTTTCTACACCCCTCTTTTCTCTTTCTTCACCTCTCTTGCCTCTTTCTGCACCCCGCTCCCTCTTTCTGCACCTTTCCTGTCTGTTTCTGCACCTCTTTGGCCTCTTTCTGTACCTCTGTTGCATCTGTCTGCACTTCTTTTGCTCTTTCTCCACCCTTGGTGCCTCTTTCAGCACCTCTGTTACTTCTTTCTGCACTTCTCCCTTTTCTTTCTGCACCCCTCCTGCCTCATTCTGTACCTCTCTTGCCTCTTTGTGTACCCCTCATACCCTTTTCTGCACCCCTCTTGCCTCTTTTTGCACCTCTGTTGACTCCTTCTGCACTGCTCTTGCTTCTTTCCGCACCCCTCTTGCCTCTTTCTGTACTTCTATTGCCTCTTTCTGCACTTCTCTTGGTTGTTTCTGCACCTCACTTGCCTCTTTCAGCACCTCTGTTGCTTTTTCTGAAGATCTCTTGCCCCTTTCTGTACCTCACTTGCCTCTTTCAGCACATCTGTTGCTTTTTTCTGCAGATCTCTCATCCCGTTCTGCACCCCTCTTTTCTCTCTCCACACCTCTCTTGCCTCTTCCTGTACCTCTGTTGCCTCTTTCTGCACTTCTCTTGCTCTTTCTGGACCCTTCGAGCCTCTTTCAGCACCTCTGTTACTTCTTACTGCACTTCTCTTCCTTCTTTTTGCACCCCTCCTACCTCTTTCTATACCTCTCTTGCCTCTTTGTGCAACTCTGTTCCCTCTTTCTGCACCACTCTTTCCTCTGTCTGTACCTTTGTTGCTTCTTTCTGCACTTCTCTTGCCTTTCTGCACCCTTTTTGCCTTTTCCAGCACCTCTGTTGCTTATTTCTGCACTTCTCTTCCTTCTTTCTGCACCCCTTGTGCCGCCTTCAGCACCTCTGTTGCTCCTTTCTGCACTTCTCTTGGTTCTTTCTGCACTGCTCTTGCCTCTTTCTGCACCCCTCTTGCTTCCTTCTACACCCCTCTTCCCTCTTTGTTCAACTCTCTCGCCTTTTTCTACACCTCTCTTCCCTCTTTCTGCACCACTCTTTCCCCTTTCTGTACCTCTGTTGCTTCTTTCTGTACTTCTCTAATCCTCTTCCTTCACCCTTTTTGCCTCTTTCAGCAACTCTGTTGCTTCTTTCTGCACTTCGCTTCCTTATTTCTGCACACCTCATGCCTCTTTCAGTACCTCTCTTGCCTCTTTCGGTACCCCTCCTACCTTTTTCTGAACCCCCTTCACCTCCGTTGGCTGTTTATGCACTGCTCTTGCTTCTTTCTGCACCTCTGTTGCTTCTTTCAGTAATTTTCTTGCCTCTTTCTGCACTTCTCTTCCTTCTTTCTGCACCCCTCTTGCCTTTTTCTGTACCTCTCTTGCAAATTTCTGTAGCCTTCTTACCTCTTTTTGCACCCCTCTTGCCTCTTTCTGCACACCTATTGCTTCTTTCTGCACTGCTCTTGCCTCTAACTGCACCTCTGAATTAGAGGTAATTTTAATCCCCCTGTCCTAATTTGTACTAGGGCCTTACAGGGAAGGTCATGCCAATCACAGGGGATTCCCCAACCCATAGCGTACACTAGTGTATGTAGGTGTTTTCACTGTATTTTAAGTGGCTTTCAGCATAGCACTGGCTCCGGGCCTGGTTAGTCAGAGTCAGTTACCACCAGTACCAGTCAGCAATATGTTGGGGGCACATGATGACTTTGCAACAAGGCCTTTTTCTGCCCCTCTGTTGGTTCTTTCTGCATATCTCTTGCTTCTTTCTGCACCTTTCTTCGTCTTTTTGTACTTCTGCTGCCTCTTTCTGCATTTCTCCTGCTTCTTTCTGTGCTTTTCTTCCTTTTTATGCACCTGTCCTACCTCTATATGCATAGTTAGAAATTAGCATTTAAAAAACCTTTGAAATTCACTGAAATAAACATAGGGTTCAGTGATGTTATAGTTAGAAATGAGCATTTAAAAAACCTTTGACATTCACTGAAAAAAACATAGGTTTCAGGGACGTTATAATTAGAAATTAGCATTTAAAAAACCTTAGAAATTCACTGAAAAAACCACAGGTTTCAGGGACGTTATAGTTAGCTGGACATTTCACTCGTACAAAACCAGAGAAATGCGTCTACTATAGTTAGTTGAGCTAACTATAACTTGTGCCCCCGCAATGCACTGCTGTTGATGTCACATATTACATCATTCATGGAATGGTCAGTGCCATCTCTGATGACATCACTGATGACATCTCAAATGTGGCGGTCTTGCGAGACTGCCACATTCCCTGACGAACAGAAACATTCCGAAGTCAACCCTCTCCTAAAGATTCCCTCAGCAGACCCGACGGATATCAAAAACTTCAGGCCTGTCTCTCTGCTCCCTTTCGCTGCCAAAGTCATTGAAAAGGCCATCAGCACCCCGTTAGTATGCTTCATAGAAACCACCAGCATCGTAAACACCTCCCAATCCAGATTCCAGAGCAACCACAGCCTCAAGACCACCCTCATCGCGGCCACAGACCACATCCATACCCTCCTCGACCATAGCCACATGGCAGCCCTCATCCTCCTAGACCTGTCAGCAGCTTTCGACACCGCAAACTAGCCACCAGGTTCCACAACGCCGGCATCCAACGAATAGCCTTAGACTGGATACGATCTTTTCTCTCAGGCAGACCACAGAGAATAAGACTCCTGCCTTTCCTCTCAGAACCGACAGAGATCAGATGTGGAGTACCCCAAAGATCCACCATCAGCCCCACACTCTTCAACGTCTACATGGCCCCCTCGGAACCATAGTTAGAAACCACAGACTCAACATTGTCTCCTATGCTGATGACAACCAACTCACCTGTCCCTCACCATGGAACCCGACATCATAAGGCACAATTTCCAAGAAGGGATGAAAGCCATCGTGACCTGGATGAGTAACAGCTGCCTAAAGCTCATCCTTGGCTCCACCGCCTCCCATTAGGGCAACACCTGTTGGCCCCCCACCCTTGGAAACCCACCCACCATTACATAGCAAGCATGCAACCTCAGCATCATACTCAACTCTTCACCCTCCATAAATCCCCAGATTAACACCGTATCCTCCACATACTTCAACAACCTCGGCATACTTCACAAGACGTTTTTCAAGTGGATTCCCCCCGACTCCAGGAAAACCATCACCAACACACTTATCACTAGCAGACTGGACTATGGAAATGCTCTCTCCGCCGGAATCAACAAAAAACTCCTCTGCAGACTCCAGACCATCCAGAACGCCACAGCAAGACTTATCATCAACACCATTCGACATCAACACATCACCCACCACCTCCATGACCTCCACTGGCTCTCTGTCGGAAGAAGAATAACCTTCAAACTGCTCACACACCTAAAAAAGCCCTCCACAATACCTCAATGACCGAGTCTCCTTCCACACCCCCAAGAGCAACCTACACTCAGCCGACCTCACATTAGCGCCCGTCCCTCATTTCTGCAAGACCAGAGCAGGTGGAAGATCCTTCTTCTACCTCGCAGCCAGGAACAGGCTTCACCTCCGATGAAGCCCGACACTGCACCAATTCAGTAAGGACCTCAAGACCTAGCTCTTCAAATGACCCCAACGAGGCTGCTCACCCCCCGCCTTCAGTGCTTTGAGTCCCTCATGGATGAGTAGTGCACGCTACAAAACCATGAATGATTGATTGCTTGATCCACTTGACTCGCTGCACAGTGTACTTCATTTTGTTACACTGTATAATTATCCAACCACCAACAAACTGCTAGGGCCTTGGTTATGTCTCTGAAACTGAGTGGTTAGAAATTGAAAAGTTTGTTACTATAGTTAGGGCAAAGTATTTGGTGTTAGGATTTGTTTTAACGTCTTAAAAAATTCCCAATTATAGTAAAATAATCAGTGATACAGATAACCAGGCTCAGGAGCTCAACCTGACCTCCTAAATGGATCTGTCCTATGCCAGGTCCAGGGTCCTCTTTAACGGGCATGGTATCCATACTGATAAACATGCTAACAAATACACGCTTAGAAGCTGTTAGCACAGTTTTAAAGAGTCAACTCAGAGTTAACATCTCAATCTGAAGAAGACAAGTCCATCCACTCAGACTCATGCTAGAAATGTTGGCCAGGAGATTGAACTTAGAAGCTCAACTCCTGCACTTAAAAAGGCAAAGGAAAGAGATGAGCCTGGGACACATCTTTGATGGCAGCCATTTTGCAAATACGGCGAGAGAAGATTCTTTTTACTCCAAACAACCCAAAGGAATTGTCCCTAAATATTCAGAAGGGGATGATATCACCAAATGGTTCACTGCCTTTGAGAGAGCTTGCATTGGCAGAAGAGTAGAACTGGAGCGCTCTCTTGTGGGAACTATTCTTAGGAATCTGCAGGGATAGACTCATGACATTGAATAAGAATGATGCTGAGTCATATGACCGCATGAAGGGTACTCTGATTCAGGGCTTTGGACTCTCCACTGAAGAATACAGGATAAAATTCAGAGACTTGAAAAACCTAGAGTCAGTCCTGGGAGGAGCTTGATGACATTTTAGTGAAGACACTAGGTGTTTGGGTAACAGTCAACAATGTGCATGACTATGAAGGGCTACATCATTTGATTGTGAAAGAGCATCTTTTAAGTAATTGTTACAATGAGAAGCTACATTAGCATCTAGTAGACCTAGGTCTACTTTTCCCTCTAGAGCTGGGCAAGAAGGCAGACTACTGGGTCAAAAGAAAACTTGGGTGACCAAAACTACCACTGGTAGGGATAACCAAAAGAAAGAGGCCAAAAAGATTCCCCCAAGGGAAAGATGGTGGCCAAAAAGATAAAAACAAAAATGAATCTTCTTCAGGCCCCCAAAAACCTTCTAAGCACGGTGGGCCCAGAAACTCCTCATAGTCTAAGGGCGGTACCAAGGAAGAAACTTGGATACCAAGAATGATTGGTATTTTGATTGCACGGCAACTGGACATTGAACTGATGAACCTAACTGTAAAAACACAATGCATGTAGTATACCTGCAATAAATGCAGTAATGAGTCTCCAGATGGGATTGCAGGTGAGCCCTAACCATGTCAAGGTGCTTACTGAGGAAACATGGACCTAAAGTCACCCCAAGGTCTGCAGATGACTGTTAAGTATGGGCCAAGGCCGTAGCTGCAGCCTAGCGCTGGGTGCTCGTCTTGTGATGCTTACTATCACCTCTTGAAGGTAAGAAACCAAAGGCACAGGACTATGATATATTCCTGCACGCTGGGCCCACAGCACTGACTCGCAGGACATTGCTGTTCTTGAACAAGGGCCTTACTAGATCACCCACCTAGATGTGACGCCACCCACATGTAAACTCTATGTTTAAATGCCTTTTTGTCTGTTGATGCCTTTGTTGGATAGTTTTCGGGTGTTTATCTGGTGGTCCCCAAGACGGCAACTGTCCAGGAGGGGATTGAGACCTTTACCATTGTTATGATTTCAGGAGCTGCTCTACTATTGTCCAAGATGATACTCACCACCTTGGCATGCCATGTGTCCAGACAGCACTTCCTAGGGACTCATGGGTTGGCCTGCGGGTGAGATGGGGAATCGTGTGCCCCTTCTCCTTGTTCAATGGTATGACTCACATGGCTAGCACTCAGGATGACACACATGTTTCCCAATACCACTTCATTACCAAGAATGTTCGGGGCATGGCCACACCGACAAAGCGTTATCGCATTAATGCTTATCTCAAGAGGCAACATGTCCACATAGGCATGCTCCAAGAAACACATCTTACCGCCACTGAATTACACAAACTCCATAATAAATGGAGGGGGACAGATGAATGGTACTGTAGCCTCCTCCTTTGCCCATGGGGTGCTAATATGGATTGTGCTAGGTGTACCATATGTCATGACCACACAGAGGGTGGACACAGTGGGCAGATCTGGAGAATGGGCCTCAACCGGGTAGCGCTGCCCGGCTTATAGTGCCCACTCACTGAAGGCGAACTGGGGGCACCCAACTTTGAGCTTTATTACACCATGGCACAATTACAATGGCCTGTGACCAGGCTGAGCACCCAGAACCACCCAGAATCATCACTTGCATGTGCAGCACTTCAGGGAATTAACATTTATACCTGGCTGTGTGATCCTACCATCCCCCTGCCCTTGAATTACGACAAATGAGAGTAGCCTGTTTTTGCTGGCAAAGGTATCTACACCCCAAAGGCACAATCCTTCCCTATTTTCCCTCAATCCCCATTTGGGACTTACCGTTGCTACAACGGACACCGAGGAGTAATGACCCGGCCCCATGGAGGGACGTGGCAATCACACAAATGGGTGATCTCTACAACGAGGGTGTGTTTATGTCATCCCAGGAAATGGTTGAGACTCACAGTTTGAGCACCAGTCAGTTCTTAACATATTGCACTGTACAATGGATGGTCCATGAGACATGTGGTGCCGGGGAGCCCGAACCACCAACATCATAGGACTTAAACACACTGTTAATGGCTAACAGCACAAGACATGCCATCACATTATTGTACTTGGCCCTCAACATCACCCCACCCGATCAGGCTGGGAGGGCACTTGCCAGGTGGAACACAGTGTTATAGCAGCTACTCTTTGACGCAAATTGGGCTTGCGCCTTATATTTGGCAAAGAGCGTTTCCAGCAACCTCAGGTTCTGCTTCGATCAGTTTAATTACATTCACCACACTTACCTCTACACTGGCTGTATTCAGCGCATGTTTCCAATGCTTTCCCTGGAATGTCCCCATTGAAAATTGCAGAAAGCAGATTTCATACCATTATTATTAGTGTGGGAAGAAGTCACCACAACAGCGGTGGAGTTAACCACACACCCTCTCACTTACACCCACAAATCCTGCCTATTGGGATTACAACCCTGGGCGAAGGGAGACACACACTTGCACTGTTTCCTTGACCTGGCCTTCATCCCGTTCAAGTGAAATATAAACAGGGCTTGGAAATCTCCTGTTCCTCCAGAGATTTGAGGATGGCTTCCCATGCTGCTGGTATGTCTACCAGAGCCGAGATGCAGACTCTCAGACTACTCTGCATGAGAGGCAACTCCCATATGGGGGTGAATGTTGGGAAATGTATCTGGTTGCCGTTAAAGCCAAAACCGATCAACGGCCACCTTGAACACATAGCACAAGACATACACTCACCCATTGGAGCACTGACAGGTGACACCATGACGACCATACCATAATTCCTCTCTCCACAATGCTCCTTAACCCTTGTGTCAATCTTACGCATTCCCTGCAACGGTCCACCCCCTGTGCGCAACTGCCTGACCATACAGCCCATCCCAAGCATCCCAGTTACCCCTCCTCTCCTCTCCTCTCCTCTCCTCTCCCTCCATGCTTGGCGACTACCAGACCTGCATATTTGACATCTCCATGTAGTAGATCACATTTTCGTAAGATGTACCTGTCACCGCCGTGAATATGTAATGAATGTGTGCTGACCGGTCCTAGGATGCTTGTTTCCGGTCCAGGGAAGACATGGCTTGGCAGTTCGGAGTGGACTGTTCGCATGAGGCACAGGGTCAAGACCGATTTGCATATGGCCATGTCTGAACTGGGGTGGCGGAGTGGGCTAAAGAATGATGATCAGATGACTGGGGGTGAGTGCTTGCAATGTTCAACACTCCGTCATCCCCTTTGGTTTTGCCTTGAAATGAAATGTAGCAGACTATGTTGCTGAAAGTGTGAAGTGGAATGTCAGGCAGTAGCTTCATGTAGTTGAGTTTGGTGGTCTTGCCTGGGTTGCGGCACTGGGAGGATTTATGGATGATGCCAGGCCTCATCACTTTTTATGCAGAATTGATGTGCTGCTTGGTGCACCCTATGGGAACAAGGATGTATAGTATGTGGTTTGAGCCATGTTTCTGTAAAAGGAATCACATCACATTGGAGTGTGCATTCAGTAGTTTGAAGTGCGTGGTTAAATTCATGGCTCTCATTCCGAGTGTCCTGGAGAGGTATCCATGTAGGGACATTTTTCTGGACCATTACAGCTTTCACAGTTTCTGTGGCCACAGTGACGGAGTCTGCAAATATCATCAATGTTTGGTGCTGAATGGGCTGCAGGAATCAGCACCCACCGGGCCAGCTTCTGCATAATGGGGTAATGCCATTGCTCCCTCCAGTTCTCACTTCATCTGCTATTGTCGGATGTATGTCGTTACAACGCACACTTTTACAACGCATGCACTTACAACGCATTTTTTACAACGCATAATCCATTACAACGCATGACATTACAACGCATGACACTACAACGCATTTTTAAAAACTACCTTTACAACGCATTTCCATTACAACGCATACTACCTTTACAACGCATACCATTACAACGCATAATATTGCATTGGATTTAAGGTAAGTATTAGATAGTATAGGGGTAAAAGTTACTTTTCTAACTCCAGGGGGGCAACAGTAGGGTAAGTGTTGGATAGTATAGGGGTAAAAATTACTATTCTAACTCCAGGGGGTGCAACAGTAGGGTAAGTGTTGGATAGTATAGGGGTAAAAATTACTATTCTAACTCCAGGGGGTGCAACAGTAGGATAAGTGTTGGATAGTATAGGGGTAAAAATTACTATTCTAACTCCAGGGGGTGCAACAGTAGGGTAAGTGTTGGATAGTATAGGGGTAAAAATTACTATTCTAACTCCAGGGGATCCAACAGTAGGGTACGTGTTGGATAGTATAGGGGTAAAAATTACTATTCTAACTCCAGGGGGTGCAACAGTAGGGTAAGTGTTGGATAGTATAGGGGTAAAAATTACTATTCTAACTCCAGGGGGTGCAACAGTAGGGTAAGTGTTGGATAGTATAGGGGTAAAAATTACTATTCTAACTCCAGGGGGTGCAACAGTAGGGTAAGTGTTGGATAGTATAGGGGTAAAAATTACTATTCTAACTCCAGGGAGTGCAACAGTAGGGTAAGTGTTGGATAGTATAGGGGTAAAAATTACTATTCAAACTCCAGGGGGTGCAACAGTAGGGTAAGTGTTGGATAGTATAGGGGTAAAAATTACTATTCTAACTCCAGGGGGTGCAACAGTAGGGTAAGTGTTGGATAGTGTAGTGTAATATTATGCGTTGTAATGGTATGCGTTGTAATGGTAGTATGCGTTGTAATGGAATGCGTTGTAAAGGTAGTTTTAAAAAATGCGTTGTAGTGTCATGCGTTGTAATGTCATGCGTTGTAATGGATTATGCGTTGTAAAAAATGCGTTGTAAAGGTAGTGCGTTGTAAAAGTTGCGTTGTAAAGGTTGTTCCCCGCTATTGTCTTTCTCCGCCCCCACACACAGGCCACAAAGCAGCTGCTCCCACTCACGCCTGCTACAAGCGAGTTATAAATAAAGCAGATTTGGGCACCATATTCCAGTCCAAAGAGGGAAGGGCGACAACCAATTATTTGAATGCGTTTTTCACGTTCTCTAAAAGTTGAGCTTGACTAAGTTTGTGTCCTTATCATAATTCTTATATGTTATTGAATCCAAATTTTAGGTAATTTGGGAAAGTGATCACATGCCCCAACCAATGGCAATAAACAGTGGTAAGGCAGTGTACCTTGAATCAAAGAAGTAAGAACCACGGGCATATTATCAAGAAAAGGCGTTAAAATTATCACCACTTTAGCTGCAGAAAACTGCCGCTAAAGCGGCGATAATGGGCTTGATAATATGCCCTTAAGAATTCCCATAGAAGCCCATGTTCTGGTGTCAACATGGGCTTTGATGGGAATTCTCTGCGACATATTATCAAGTCCATTATCGCCGCTGTAGCAGCAGTTTTCTGCCGCTAAAGCAGCAATCATCTTAACGCCGTGCTTGATAATATGCTCCTATATGCGGTTTGTATCTACTGAACAGAGTAAAATGGAGCAGAGTTTCAAGAGGCTTAGACTGCTTTTGTGAGATATTCACGATGAGGCAGTAACGTCACTCATGACGTAATGTCAGCCATAGATGGCGCCATATGCTTGATAGTCACCTCTCCCGCAAAAGCTTCTGTAGCTTTACTAGGGCCCTGCAGAGCCCAGCTTATACTTTTTAAGTGACATTTGTTTTTTCTCCAGTTAGGTCCCTTGTCAGCACTTGCATGGAGAAATGGATATTTTTTTCTAAACCTCTGACTGCCCTTTTTAATTGGCAAAAGAATCAAATATTTACTGATCTGCATGCCCACTGAGCACAGGGCAGAGTGATTCCCCTCACCCACCAGGCTCCTTGCGCCAGCATAGCACACCGGCTCACCACCCAACCATCAGTTCTAAGAAAGGACAAATGGCCGGAGTCATTCATCTGCATTTAATTTAATTTACATTTTGTTACAAACATCAAAAAAAGTATTGGGTGATAGTGCTGTAAATGTTCCTGGTATTGAAACATCACCAACAATATTAGTAATCATGGTTTCAAAATGTGGATGTTTGAGAAGATGTTTTAGGGAATTGATGCTGTCAGAAAGACATTACCTTGACTGTTTGAGAAGAACTAGAGAAAATTCAGAATCACAGATCAGTAAAATTTAAGTCTATATTTATTAAAATGCAACTTTATATTAAATGCTAAAATGTTCCAAATCAAAGAGCACTTAGTAACTTCCCTAAATCAACATTCGCATTTTTTCAAGCAGCAACCATGCTCTTTCAGCCTCGGCAGGCGCGCTTCTCATTCTTCTGTCTGTTCGATCTGCAGATAGTAGTGACCGTCCCCTGTGAACGGAGAAGGTTGAATTGTTGCCAAACACGAACTTTGGCCGAATAAGGCACCGTCATTGTGGCTTTTTGCACCGTCGCTTTGTATCACTTCTTTGCCTGGCAGAACCTTAAAAGGCATCAATAGGCTGAAAGGTCTCTGATGAAAAAAAAAGCATTAAAGATCTGAGAGTTTAGAAATGTTTACAAATTTACAAACAACGGAGCAGATTTACAAGAAAGTGATGCATCTGTACCATCTTGATCGAGATCCAGACTCTTGAAGGACAGATAAAAACTACTATAACAGCTGCATTATATAAAAGAAATTTGGAAGAAACAAATAAATCTAATAAAGAATTTAAAGATACGATACTTCTGTCTAAAATAGACAAGTTCAAAAAAGATCTGGCCTGGTTCTCTCTAGAAAGGATACATCCCTATACTAGTGAGAAATATATACCACCTGAATTTAATAGAAAAGGAAGGGGATATGGGTCTACTTACTCTTCATCAGGTTCTGATTCTTTTTCAGGTGACTCTGATACCCCTGGTTCTAATATCCCACAGAATGTAGGCAGGCGTCAACAGAATAGATTCAATCGGAGGCGAGGGACACAAGGCCCTTATCAACAACAGGGACCATGGTGGCCTCCTACACCATAGGGTTACCCATATCCACAGTATCAGCAGCAGTTTGGGCCTAACTTTCCACCACAACCTCAATTCTTCGGTCAACAGCCTTTTTTAGGACAGGGCCGAGGACGCAACCGAGGCAGGAGAAGAGGTCAGCCACAGGTACACTGGGAAACAGTCGCTCCCGAACACTCGGAGCAAGAAAGGCCAACAACAGGCGGGACCGAGTACAGACATGACAACTGTCAATCTCAGTTCCCGTCTTTTAACTACAGTGGAACAACAAGTACTTAATAAAGGTCTGGGTTTTGTGCCCACTACATCTGGTGATCCTTTCCAACTGAGAGGTGAACTAGCTAAATTCTTTAGCAAGATACGTCTACATTTCTTTTTTAAATCAAGAGATTTTGAGTCAGGACAGACTTCCACAGAACTTAGCAATACTAATACAGGCCTAAAAACACCATCTACCTTTAATCCACCAACACATTTGGTACCCAATCAAGTTCTGGTATTTGAAAATGCAGTGACACATGACATTATGACATTGTGTGCCACTAAGACTAACACCTTTCAGAACCTCTCAACTGCAGAGAAACAAGCTATACGCACCCTGGCCAATGATACCTCGATAACAATATAACCTGCTGATAAAGGTGGTGCCACTGTGGTCCTAGACACTGAGACATATCCTAGTGAACGTCTCAGACAACTGTCTGATACTAGGTCATATCGTCCACTCACGGTAGACCCCACACCTAGATTAACTGCTGAGATTAGGGATCTTGTAGAAGAGGCCAAATCAGTAGGGTGGATTACGACACAGGAAGCTAGTTTCCTTATCACTTGTCACCCGAAGATGCATTACTTCTACATTTTATCCAAAATCCACAAGTCCCAGAGGCCCCCTCATGGGCGTCCCATTATTTCTGGTATTGGGTATTTGTTGGAACCTCTCTCTGCTTTTGTGGACTATTTTCTAAGACCGCTGGTAAAAGAAATGCCTACTTACCTGCAGGACACCAAAGATGTGTTAAGGATTTTACCTGAAATCAATTTCAATATTGACACTGACTTCATAGTCAGCTTCGATGTTGAATCACTATATACCTCATTTCCGCAGGAAGAGACCCTTGATGCTATAAGAGGTCTACTAGAAACAAAGGATTTGAATACCATCACACCAGTACAATTCATAATGGAGTGTGCTAGATTGGCTATGACCGAAAACATTTTCCAATTGGAAGAGACCATCTACCTGCAAGTCTCTGGAACATCAATGGGCAGTATTTTTGCGCCGAGTCTGGCCAATCTCTATGTCCATTTATTTGAACAACACAGCGTACTGAATCACAGCAATCCTTTCTTTGATCGGATTTTGCTGTGGAAACGATACATTGACGATATTTTAGTCGTCTGGCGAGGACCATCTGGTATGCTCCTAGATTTTCATACCTGCCTCAATACACATAATACATTCCTCAAATTTACTGTGGAATATAACAAAGTCAATCTTCCTTTTCTTGATAGTCTAATCTGCCCGTCACAGGGGAAATTGGGAAGTGAGTTATAGAGAAAGCCCTTGGCTAAGAATTCTCTGCTATCCTTTGACAGTTATCATCCCAGAGCTCTCCGTGAGAACCTAGCAGTAGGACAGTTCTTACGCATACGGAAGAATTGTTCAGACAAAGATAACTTCCAACGCCATGCGAAGGCACTCTCTGAACAACTCAATGAGAGACGATATCCCAAGCGGTTGGTGAGACGGGCATGGAAAAGGGCTTTAAATAACAATCGTGATGCCCTTTTGGAACCGCCACAAGCTAAACCACCGTTAACTAGATTGACTTTTGTAAACACATTCAGTACCCTCTCTAATCAAGTGAAAAGTACAGTACGGAGGCATTGGCGTATTCTCAATATCGCAAATGAAACCATTGAAGCTCCGCTGTTTTCTTTAAAGAGAGGAACTAGTCTTAGGGGCAGTTTGGTGCATACTAGACCTATAGATAAACCCCTCTCTGTTGTGCATACCCTGTGGGATCTGCCCGCAGTACAAGGGCACTTCCCCTGTGGATCATGCACTGCTTGTCCCCAGACTCAACAGACAAAGATGATTGACATAGGCACTGGCAAACCATGGGTACTAAGAAAGCACACTAATTGTAATACTGATAAGGTTATCTATTTGATTACCTGTCCGTGCTCCCTGCGATACGTTGGTATGACTACTAGAAAAGTTAAACTGCGTATCAATGAACATAAGAGCACCATTAGGTGCAAAAACCAAGCGACGAGATTGACCAATCACTTTCTTGAACTCAAGCATAAGGCTGAGGATCTGAGATGGACTGTTTCGGAACAACCTTATATTCCACTCCATGTCAGTGACATTTCAAGATTTCTGTTTATCAGAGAACAGAAATGGATTTTTAAACTTAAAAGTGATACCCAGGGGTTAAATGACGATATACCTTGGGTTACACTATGAAGTATCTGTTAACAGAGGTATTGATATTGATATATGTTAGGCAGACTACTTTTGGAGTCAGTTGCACCCTAACAAACTACTTGGTTCTGTCTCATATCTCTCATTTATTTGACTGGATTTGTAAGCAGTGCAAGACACTCTTCTGACCTATACTATCTACTACTATACTATCTCACACTAAAATGGTTTTGTAAATTGAAATAGCTTACCCCTTCTGGAGAGATCGGGTTAGGTCAACATCGATGCTGATTACATTTTAGATCACATGTTTTGGCATTTGTGACACATTACCCAGAGTAATTTAATATGTAAAAGCAGGGCCAATTAGTGAATTACTTGTATACTACCCACACTTAAACAAGACATTTAAATGCGCTATTTTGGTGGGTTGCGATGTTATATACAACCTTAAGTCTTGTGTGGATATCTGTTGGGCCACAATGAGCACATAAATGAAATACGTCTTGGTTTTCTGCAGCTGTGTTCTGTAGTTATGCGATTCCCAGCTTTGAATTATGAAGGCCAAATGATTGCCGTTTATTCCATTTATTTTCGTTGCTTCTTCTATAGTTAAAATGTTCGCATTGATGAAAGTAACACATCACTGCCATCTTATGGCTGCAGTGGTCATTGCACCAGTACTATTCAGTAGTTCTGTTATCTCGACGAAGAAGCCAGCGCTCGTAATTGACGCACACACACAGGTGCTGCGTATTTGAGAGCGGCAATGACCATTGGCTCAGGAAACTATTTAACTAGGAATACCTGTCCGTGCGGTTACCTCCCCGTCCGGCTCAGTCCAGATCGAGGTACCGACGGACAGGTAAGGAACTCTTTCGCTCATACAGCGATATTGCCAAGCTACCCTGTTTGTGTCTACTCGTCTCTGCCTTGAAAATATTGAAAATATAGTGTTGCTTTAGTGTTCTAAATATGTAGCTATGCACTTTTTCATATATTTTGATATCTTTCTGGGTAAATATACTCCTTTCTAGAATTATCAGAAAAAGAGAGGGCAGCACCCTAGCGTGACATTTTGAGATTTGATATTTGGTAAAAAAACCTTTTGTCAATCACTTGAAGATATCGTGTAAAGTTATTTTGTTGACAAGAGATTAATTAATCTTGTTTAACAATACCGGTGACCTAAGCGACAATAGCCACTGAGTACCTGTTGTAATAAAGTGCAATATATTGTGATATATTGTTATGCACTAGCCTAGCTTGGCCAAGTTGTGAGTCAGTATTTTCTTTGCCCTTGGTCTGGGTTGACCTGCGCGACTATTTTAAACATATAAATATATTAGGTACCCCACTTTTGAAGCACTTTGACTTTAATAGGTGGTTTTTACATTTTGTACCCTTACAACAGAGCGGGGCCTCATTCCCTGAGCGGATGCCAGGGGAGGTGAGGTGCACACCCGTAAAAATATGGGTAAGTGTTAAATTTCTTAGTTTGTATTTAGATTATTATAACATACATTTTGAAGTAATTATTTACAATGACTATCAACATAGAAAATCTATGTTGTTTTTCTTTTCTTTGACAGCAGTTACACTTTGTAGATTACGAGAAATTCCAAGCATGAATATTGTTTCTGTTTTATTTTAGGTATGAGTCCAATTTCCCTGTGATTTACTACGTTTGAGATTCACAGGTGTTGGCAGGTTGTATAGAATCAACTACTTTTGATTGAGACTTGTGTACACGGTTGTTTGGTTCACTGTTTTGCAGTAGCATTATCCATCTTTATAGGTCCTGACGAAAGCCCGGATCAAATATTCCTAGGGCTGAAACATGTAGACATTCTTCTTATGGACTTACTACAGTTATTCTTTCAAACTGTATTTGCACTGTTTTTAGCTTTTGGCATCAGGGTAGCATTAATTAAAATCGTCAGTATCCTGTTAGCCAATTTTAACTTCACCTGTCTATCACGCCATCACATCACCAGCACTGCAACCATCACCCCTTAAATATTCTAACGAGCTCCTTATTTTTGATATCACTCTGATGGAAACTTTTGTTACAAGTCCCTTCTACTTCTGAGAAGTTTGCAGCCCTTTGATCCAAAAAGGGCGTGCAGTGGATATCCCAAATGATGAAGCAAGCCACCTCGGTAGGTGATGGGATTCCGTTGTTTCCCTAAAAAAAATTCTCTTTCTATTTAGTATTTTCTTGCTGTCTTAGAAAAAATGTTTTTTAGAGACCACTCTTCTAATCATCCTGTCAGCACCGTATACTTATCCAATCACTGTGCCAATATCAAAGCACTTATAAATTCACCATGTAGTATCTTTGCAGCACTCTAATCATCCAGTCACTAGCCATGTGTTTATGCAATGACCCAGGCATTAACAGATGTAGTGCTAAAATCCCCTGAGGACTACCTATGCAGTCCAGTAATTTGCGTGTCACTACCTATAACTCCTCCAATCACCCAACCAGCACAATGTACTTATCCAATCAGTCCGCCAAAACCAAATTACTTATAAATTCCCCATGTACTTTCCTTACAGTACTGTAATCATCCAGTCACTACCCATGTACTGATGCAAGGGCCCAGGCACTAACACATGCACTGCTACAATCCCCTGAGCACTTCCCATGCAGACCTCTAACCACCTACACACTACTGATTCACTCCTCCAATTACCCAGGTAGAACCCACGCAGTCCAGAAATCCCTCTGTCACTACTCATGCACTCCTCCAATCACCCAGCCAGCACTATGTACTTATTCAATCACTCCCCCAAAACCCAAGCAGTTATAAAATCACCATGAACTGTCCTTGCAACACACTAATCATCCAGTCACTACCCATGTACTCATACAATGAAAAAGTCACTAACACATGCACTGCTGCAATCCCTTCAGGACTACCTATGCAGTCCAGTAATCTCCCTGGTACTACCTATGCACTCTTCCAATCACCCAGCCAGTCCTATGTCCTTATCCAATCAGTGCGCCAAAAAACATGCACTTCATAAATTCACCATGCACTCTCCTCGCAGTATTCTAATCATCCAGTCACTACCCATGTAGTCATGCAATGATCCAGACACAAACACATGCACTGCTACAATCCCTGTGTACTACCCATGCAGTCCTCTAACCACCTACATACTTCTCATTCGCTCCTTCAATTCCCCTGGTAGTACCCATGCAGTCCAGCAATCACCCTGTCACTCCTTGTGCACTCCTCCAGTCACTCATCCACTACTATGTACTAATCCAAACACTCTGCCAATATCCAAGAACTTTTAAATTCACACAGCTACTCTCCTTGTAGTGTTCTAATGTTTCAGTTATTAGCTATATACTCATGCAATGATCCAGGCAATAACTGATCAGTGCTACAATCTTCTATGCACTACCCATACAGCCGTCTAACCACTTACACACTTCTTATTTGCTCCTTCAATTCCCCAGGTAGTACCCATGCAGTCCTGCAATCACACTGTAACTCCCCGTGCACTCCTCCAGCCACCCAGCCACTACCATGTACTAATCCAAACAACTATAGCATCTATAGTGGTCAAAGATTGACAGGGGGATTGCTGGAGTGCATAGGTAGCCCCTCAGGGGATTGCAGCACTCCATCTGGTAGTGCCTGGGTCATTCCAGAAGTACATGGTTAGTGACTGGATGATTAGATCACTGGAAAGAGTACATGCTGAATTCATAAGTGCTAGGGTATTGGAACAGTGATTGGATAAGTACACGGTGCTGAAAAGGTGATGGGAAGAGTGCTTACGGAGTGACAGGGGGAATGCTGGAGTGCATAGGTACTGCTCTGGCGATTGAAGCAGTGAACGTATTAGTGCCTGGGACACTGCATGAGTACATGTGTACTTACAAATTCGCCATGTATTCTCCTTGCAGCACTCTAATCATCCAGTTACTATCCATGTACTCATGCAATGGCCCAGGCACTAAGTCATGCAGTGATACAATCCCAAGAGCACTACCAGCAATCCCCCTGTCACTCCCTGTGCACTCTTCATGCAATGGCCTAGGCACTAATACATCCACTGCTACAATGCCCACAGCAGTACGTATGCACTCCAGCATTCCCCTTGTCACTCTGTGAGCACTCTTCTAATCACCCTGTCAGCACCGTATACTTATCCAATCTCTGTGCCAATATCCAAGCACTTATAAATTCACCAAGTAGTATCTTTGCAGCACTCTAATCATCCAGTCACTAACCATGTGTTTATGCAATGACCCAGTCACTTGCAGATGTAGTGCTACAATCCCCTGAGGGCTACCTATGCAGTCCAGTAATCTGCCTGTCACTACCTATAACTCCTCCAATCACCCAGCCAGTACGATATACTTATCCAATCAGTCCGCCAAAACCAAATTACTTATAAATTCACCAAGTACTTTCCTTACAGTACTGTAATCATCCAGTCACTACCCATGTACTGATGCAAGGGCCCAGGCACTAACACATGCACTGCTACAATCCCCTGAGCACTTGTCATGCAGACCTCTAACCACCTACACACTGCTGATTTACTCCTCCAACTACCCAGGTAGTCCCATTGCACTCCAGAAATCCCTCTGTCACTACCCATGCACTCCTCCAATCACCCAGCCTGCACTATGTACTTATCCAATCACTCTGCCAAAACCCAAGCAGTTATAAAATCACCATGCACTGTCCTTGTAGCACACTAATCATCCAGTCACTACCCATGTACTCATGCAATGACCCAGTCACTAACACATGCACTGCTGCAATCCCTTGAGGACCACCTATGCAGTCCAGTAATCTCCCTGGTACTACCTATGCATTCCTCCAATCATCCAGCCAGTCATATGTCCTTATCTAATCACTGCGCCAAAACCCAAGCACTTATAAATTCACCATTCACTCTTCTCACAGTACTCTAATCATCCAGCCACTACCCATGTAGTCATGCAATGATCTAGGCACTAACTCATGCACTGCTACAATCCCAGTGTACTACCCATGCAGTCCTCTAACCACCTACACGCTTCTCATTCACACCTTCAATTCCCCTGGTAGTACCCATGAAGTCCAGCAATCACCCTGTCACTCCCTGTGCAATCCTTCAGTCGCTCAGCCACTACTATGTACTAATCCAAACACACTGCCAATACCCAAGCACTTATACATTCACTTAGGCACTCTCGTTGCAGTATTCTAATGTTTCAGTCAGTAGCTATGTACTCATGTAATGATTCAGGCACGAACTGATCACTGCCACAATCCCCTATGCACTACCCATACAGTCCTCTAACCACTTACACACTTCTTATTTGCTCCTTCAATTCCCCAGGTAGTACCCATGCAGTCCCGCAATCACACTGTCACTCTCCGTGCACTCCTCCAGCCACCCAGCCACTACCATGTACTAATCCAAACAACTATAACATCTATAGTGGTCAAAGACTGACAGGGGGATTGCTGGAGTGCATAGGTAGTCCTCAGGGGATTGCAGCATTACATCTGTTAGTGCCTGGGTCATTCAATAAGTACATGGTTAGTGACTGGATGATTAGATCACTGAAAAGAGAGTACATAGTGACTTATAAGTGTTAGGTGTGAGAAAGTGCCATCTTTCTTGCATGGTATGCCCCCACTTTTTGCTAAATTGCTGAATGTACTTCGATTGAGTGTACCCTGGGTTCCTGCC
This sequence comes from Triturus cristatus, assembly GCF_964204655.1. NCBI lineage: Eukaryota > Metazoa > Chordata > Amphibia > Caudata > Salamandridae > Triturus > Triturus cristatus. The sequence goes on along the minus strand of NC_140582.1, from coordinate 1,195,155,442 downwards.
AATCAGGTGCCCAGGGCCTATGTTCCTTCCTTAAACCACACAAACTCCCAATTGGCAAACCCTAGCCACATGTCAGCCCCTAGTAAATGGTACCCTAGGTACCCAGGGCCTTGTGGCCAGGGAAGGCCTCTAAGGGTTGCAGCACTCATTGTGCCACCCTCAGAGGCCCTGTACCCTTACACACACACTGCCCTTGCAGGCTGAGTGTCTGGGTGCAGGACAAAACAAAGAGTCGGCATGGCACACATCACTGTGTACCATGCCCATCACCTACCCTGCCAAGGCATATGTCAGCCACCCCTCTAGCTGGGTGCATTACGCCTATGGTGTGGGCACAGGAGCAGGAGCCCTGTGCCCCTACAGTACCCGGGTCCATTCCTGGGCACTGTAAGTGCAGTGCTGTCATTTAAGAATACATGGTGCTGAGAGCTTGTCAAACACGAGCTCCACAGCACCATATTGGCAACACTGAAGCCTGGGAAGTTTGGTATCAAACTTCTCAGCACATTGAACCCACACTGATGCCAGTGTAGGATTTAATGTACTAAGCGCCCCAGAGGGCATCTTAGAGATGCCCCCTTACAGCTAACTTACAATCCACGTCTGCTCTGAGGCTGCCCAGGCTGCCACACAGCAGACACGTTGCTGGACCCCTGGGTGGGAGAGCCCCTGCTCTCCCGGGCCTGAAACAATGCACATCCTGGGTGAGGTGAGAAATCTCCTCCCCCAGGATGAGCAAAGGGAAGCTTCAAAGGCATGCCGCCATTTGGAGTTTCCCCAGGCCACTGCAACCCCCCACTCTGGCGGGAAGCTTGGCCGGAAACCCCATACAAGGACAGGGGATGTGCCAGCCTGCCCACCCCACCCCTCAGGTGGGGGAGGCGAGGTGAAGCACATCTCCGGGCTCTCGCCATCTTGAAGATGGGAGGCCCTACCCTATCAGGATTAGGCTACTGCCCCCCTCCCACAGGAGAGAGGCAGGATAGGGGGTGTACCCACCCCAGGACAAGGACCCATTGGTCCCTGGCCTTCACCTACCTGTAACGCCCCTAAATCTAGTATTTAGGGGCACCCTGAACCTTCCTTCCTTAGATTCCAGATAGAAAATTACAAGAAGAGCAAGAAGAACAAAGACCTGCCCTGCAGCTGCAAAAAAGAGAAGAAGACACCAACTGCTTAGGCCCCAGCCCTACCGGCCTGTCGACTCTCGAACCTGCACTAGTGCGGCATCTCTCGTGGCCAGCAACCTCACCAACCCCGGAGGACCTGGCTACCTTTTGGCTCTAAGCCCCTGGGACTCCCATGAGTAGAGGCTCTACTCAAGAAACCTATTTTTAACCCCTGGCAGCAGCCCGGGACCGCGGACCCAACACACTCTGCACCAGCCAAGCCTGGCCAGTGCCGGAGTGGACAAAGACCCTGAGGATGACCCCACGGCGACTGTGACCCCGAGTCCGGCACCCAAGGACCCCCCTCGACATCCCGGAAGAAGCCTGCAGCCTCAGAACCAAGTGCCACCCCAACCGCGATCAACCAGAGGGTAAGATTCCCGACGTCAAAAGGCACCCCTGCACCCGGCGCCCTGCGGCCCCCTGTGCCCAATCCCGGGGTACCCACCTAACCTACAACTACCCAACTTACCTCTCGAAGTGGTGGTGGCACCTGAAACATCCTCGTCCCCGAGCCTGCAGCCTTTTTCCAAACCGGAACATTCCCATTGATTTCCATTGAGCGCCCGAAGGCTCAAAAGCACCCTGAACCCAGCCGCCCGAGTGGCCCTGGCAGTGCCCTCTCTACACTAACCTACTTCCCCACTTGCCCTGAGTAAGTGACCAGGAGCCCAGCTCCCACAGCCGCGTGGCTTGCCAGACAGCAGCCACCAACCAAGGCCCCCCCTATCCCTCATAGGATAACATTGGGCCTAACTCTCTCTGCACCCGGCCGTCCTGAAACCGCTGAGGGTGAACCAACTGTACCTACCTGACACTGGGGGACCCCTGAGTCCATGCCCGGAATTTCAACTCTGCCAGTCGAGTACTTACCCTTAAACCGCTAACTTCATTTTCCTCATAGGGTAACATTGACTGGCTTTTTCTTCAAAAATCTTCTAAGTGTGAATGTTAGAACCGGCGGTCTCTAGTTGGCAGAGGTATACACTTCTGACAAATAGGGACCTACCAACTCTAGTCAGGGAAAGGGGATTACACACTCAGATCACCCCTGCTACCCCCTTGGTAGCTTGGCAGAGCAGACAGGCTTATCTCAGAGGCAGTGTGTTAAGCATTTATGACCACATACAGTAATAAAGTGAATACACTACAGATGGACACGACACAGAAGTTATTATAAAAATAGTATTTTTATATAAGGCTTAGCACAAGACCAAATAACGACAAAAATATACCACAGTCTTAATAAATACTCTTTGGAAGGAAAAATAGTAGTTCAAGTAAGGTTTCTTCTTGGCAAATAGTTCTTTAGCAAAGTATTCTTCTGAGCACAGTTCTTTGGCAACAACGTAACCCCCACAGGAGTCACACGACGTCGAGTCTACAAGATTCCCAAGGTTCGGCGTCGACCGCGAGGAGCGCTACGTCGAGCCTGGAGTTGCAACAGACCCCACAAGTACAGTACCTTGAGAAACGAAGAAAACGATGATCCACGGCGTCGAGATGTCGGCGTCGAGGTCGGCGTCGATCGTGCCTCGGAGTCGGGTCAATCCGCAGCGGCGTCAAGGGATGTCGGGCCGGAGCAGCGCTCACGGCGTCGAGAAGGGCGTCGAGTCGATGCGATCAGCAGCGGCGTCGGGACGGGGTCGCTTGGAGGTGGAGCCGATACTCACTCCTCACTGGCGTTGATACCGGCGTCGAGACGGGGTCACTTGGAGCCGGGGCCGATACCCACTGCTCACTGGCGTTGCTGCTGGCGTCGAGACTGCAGATTCTCCCTTGTGTACTGGAAACAACACTTTCCAGCAATTCAGCAAATGGTGAAGTCCTTTGGCCCTGTGACTTCAGCAGGAGACTGGCACTCTTCCAGCCCTTGGAGATTTCCTAGCAAGTGTTCAGAGAGTACACACCAAGTTCCTCTCTCCTTGTTCCTTGGCAAAAATAAAGAAGCAGCTTCCAGGTTCCTCCACAGCAAAACAGCACTCTGGCAGAAAGGGGAGGCAAGTCCTTAGATCAGCAGGCTTCTTGTCCTTGGTACAGGTTTCCTTGTCAGAAGTGATCTGAGTTCTTGGTTCAGGGGTCCTTCTCTTATACCCCTTTTTCCCTTTGTTCCCTTTGTCCAAGCAGGGAGATTCCCACCATCTCAGGTTTGTTGTGGGTGTTGCCAGGCAGAGGCACCTGGCCTATTCACTGAGAAGGGCAGAGTCCTCAGCCGCCCAGCAGGAGGCGGAGCCAGTATTGTCACTGGCAGGAGCAGGGCTATCAGTCGCCCAGCAGGAGGCGGAGCCAGTATTGTGTCAGGCAGGGCAGGCTACTCTTCCCTCACTCTATGTGTAAACGCCCCATTCACCCCACACTGACTCACTCAGACCTCTGGAGCCACCCAGCCCCTGACACACACACCAAACCAGCAGAGACCGGTAGATAGTTGGACAAGAAAATAGCCACTTTCTAAAAGTGCTATTTTCAAACATAGAATTTAAAAACCATCCATCCTAAAGGGTGTGTTATTAAATTCTGAGTTCAGGGATACTAAACTCGACTTGCTACCATGCTCCCTGAGTCAGATAGATTATAATGGAGTTAATAATCAGTCTGCCCAGTCTGGCCTATTGGAGGCAGGTAGGCCTTCAATAGTGAAAACGAAAATGGCTGTAATTCACTATTAGGTCATGCCACACACATCAGGGCATGACCTACCTTTTACCAACAATGCACCCTGCCCTAGGGCCTACCATAGAGGTGTCTGAAATGTGGCAAAGGGAAGGTTTAGAGACTGGTAAGTAGGTTTCCTGACCAAGTCGACATGGCAGTCAGGGACTGCACGCAGGCGCTGCGGTGGCAGGCCTGAGACACATTTTACACGCTGCTTCTGTGGGTGGCACAACCAGTGCTGCAAGCCCACCAGCAGCAGTTAACTTACACGCCCTTGGCACACGCAGTGCACTAGACTAGGGTCTGAACAGTAAGTCAACCAAGCCAATCATGGTAACACCAATCAATGTAACAATTTAACATAGGGAGCACTTGCGCTGTGGCACTGATCAGCAGTGGCACAGTGCCCAAAGCAATAATCCGGCAAAAACATCGTAAACAGAGGAGGCAAACAGAAAAAAATGGAGGAGAGACTCATGCCAATGATGCCAGGTCTAACACGTGTCCCCTCCAGCTGAAATGTGGGGAGAACTACCCTTCACCCAGGGAGTCCTCATCACTAAGGCGGAAAAATCTGGACAGACCATCAGCATTGGCGTGATCTGTACCAGGGCGGTGTTCCACCGTAAAGTCCATCCCCTGTAGGGAAATGGACCACCTCAACAGCTTTGGGTTCTCACCCCTCATCTGCATTAACCATCTGAGGGGCCTGTGGTCTGTCTGAACCCGGAAGTGAGTCCCAAACAGGTAGGGTCTTAGCTTCTTCAGCGCCCAGACCACAGCAAATGCCTCACGCTCTATCGCACTCCACCTTTGTTCCCTGGGAAGTAACCTCCGGCTGATGAAGGCTACAGGTAAGTCTCGGCCCTCCTCATTCATCTGTGCTAGAACAGCCCCCACACCATGCTCTGAAGCGTCTGTCTGGACAATGAATTCTTTTGAAAAGTCGGGTGCCTGGAGGACCGGTGCTGTACACATTGCAGTTTTCAGGGTGTCAAAGGCGTTCTGACAGGCGTCAGTCCAGATCACAAGTCTCGGCTGCTTCCTGGAAGTCAGCGAGGTCAAGGGGTGCACAATGTTGCCATACCCCTTGACAAACCTCCTGTAGTAACCCGTGAGACCCAAGAAGGCTCTCACCTGAGTCTGGGTTTTGGGCGGTTCCCAAGCCAGGATGGTATCTATCTTGGGTTGCAGGGGGGCCACCTTGCCACTCCCTACTTGGTGCCCCAAGTACACCACGGAACCCTGCCCAATCTGGCACTTACTAGCCTTGATTGTGAGGCCTGCTCTGCGCAGGGCCAACAACACTTCCTGGAGGTGGCGCAAGTGTTCCTCCCAGCTGGCGCTGAACACTGCTATATCGTCCAGGTAGGCGACGCTGAAATCTTCCAGCCCGGCCAATACCTGGTTAACCAACCTCTGGAATGTGGCAGGGGCATTCTTCATCCCAAAGGGCATCACACGGAACTGGTAGTGCCCATCTGGTGTGGAGAATGCAGACCTCTCTTTTGCCCCATCAGTCAAGGCGATCTGCCAGTACCCAGACGTTAGATCAAACGTACTAAGGTACCGGGCAGCCCCCAACCGATCGATGAGCTCATCAGCTCTGGGGATGGGGTGCGCGTCAGTCTTGGTGACCGAATTGAGTCCTCGGTAATCCACACAGAACCGAAGTTCTGGTGAAGCACCAGGCGCCGCAGCCTTTGGGACCAAGACCACTGGGCTGGCCCAAGGACTGCTAGAGGACTCAACCACCCCTAAGGCAAACATCTTGGAGACCTCCTCCTTGATATATGCTCTGACCTTTTCAGTCACCCTGTAGGCCTTGTGCCTCACAGGAGTGCTGTCCCCAGTGTCCACATCATGGACACACCACTGAGTGACACCAGGGATTAAGGAGAACAGATCAGGGAATTGTACCAACAGATGGCGACAATCTTGCTGCTGCTCAGGGGTCAGTGTGTCAGAGAGGACAACACCATCCACTGACCCATCTTTTTCTTTTGCACACAGGAGGTCAGGAAGAGGCTCACTCTCCTCCTCCATCCCAGCATCTGTGGCAAGGAGCATGCCCACTTCGGACCTTTCTAAGTGGGGCTTTAACCGGTTGACATGCAGGACCCTTAAGGGGTTCCTGGGAGACTTCAAGTCCACCAAGTAGGTGACATCGCTCTTTTTCTCCACAACCTCAAATGGTCCAGTCCACCTGTCCTTGAGCGCACAAGGTTCCACAGGGGCCATGACCCAAACTTTCTGACCAGGTTGAAGCTCAACCAGAGTGGCATTCTGATCGTACCACCGCTTCATCTCTTCCTGGCTGGCCTCCAGATTTGCCTGAGCAAGATCTCTGAAGCGCCGAGTCTGGTTCCTAAAGGCCAGCATGTAACTATATACATCCTGGGGAGGTTTCCTGGGAGATTGCTCCCAGCCTTCTTTGACCAGACTCAAAGGTCCTCTTACCGGGTGACCATACAAAAGCTCAAAGGGGCTGAACCCTAGAGACTTCTGTGGCACCTCACGGTAAGCAAACAGCAGGCATGGCAAGAGGACGTCCCATTTACGCCTCATTGGTTCTTCAAGACCCATGATCATGCCTTTTAGGGTCCGGTTGAATCTCTCAACCAGCCCATTACCTTGAGGGTGGTAAGGAGTGGTAAACTTGTAGGTTACCCCACACTCCTTCCACAGAGACTTCATATAATTCGAAATGAAGTTGGTGCCCCGGTCTGACACCACCTCTCTGGGGAACCCCATGCGGGAGAAAACACCCATCAGTGCCCGTCCCACCACGGGGGCCGTCACTGTGCGGAGAGGGATGGCTTCCGGGTACCGGGTGGCATGGTCCACCAAGACCAGGATAAACCTGTTGCCCATGGCTGTCTTGGGGTCCAGTGGCCCCACAATGTCAATTCCCACTCGCTCAAAGGGGGTACTGACGACGGGAAAAGGTTGGAGGGGAGCCTTCTGCTTCCGCCCACTTTTCCCACTTGCCTGGCAAGTTTGACAGGTCCTACAATGGATATCTGAATCCCTTCTCATCTGGGGCCAATAAAAATGGGTGACAAGCCTGTCATAGGTCTTGTCCTGCCCCAGATGTCCAGCTAACGGAACGTCATGAGCCAACCCCAGTAGGAAGGCTCTGAAGCGCTGGGGTACCACCAGCACACGGGCTGACCCAGGCTCAGCAGCCTTAGGCTCGCTATACAGGAGGTCGTTCTCCCAGTAGACCCAATGTGATCCTGACTGATCACCTGTCGTTTGGGCTGAGGCCTGCTGCCTCATACCCACCAGAGAAGGGCACACTTTCTGCTCAGCACAAAATTCCTCCCTGGAGGGACCACCATCCTGCTGCCAATGGGTCAGCTCGGGCAGGTCTCCCAGTTCGGCCACTTGTTCTCCTGTCGGTTCCAGGGCATCCCCCTCAGGGTCTGCTCCCTCCTGGACCGCGGGAACGATGGGGGACGGTTTCCCGCGCCCCCTGCCTCTTCTCTTCACGGTTGGGACCTGGGCCATACTTTCAGGCTCCGGGCCCCCATCAACACCCTTACTAACTGACATGGACCGGGTGGTCGCACACACCCACTCAGGCAGACCCAACATTTCCAGATGCGATTTTCTCTCCACCTTAGCCCAAGGGGAGTCCTCCAAATCATTGCCCAGGAGACAATCAACAGGCATGGCGGGCCTCACAGCAACCTGAAGAGTACCTGAGACCCCCCCCCACTCAAAGGGAACTTGAGCTACCTCACACTGACTCTGTGAGTTGTCAGCAGCTACAACGGGGTAGAATGCATGAGGGACCACCTGCTCTCTGGACACCAAGTGACACTTGACAGCTGTCACACTCGCTCCGGTGTCTCTGAGAGCTTCCACCCTATGGCCATTAATGGTCACCCACTGCCTATATTTCTTAGTGTTACTAGGCAGAGGGGTTGGAGGGACCATTTCCACGTCTCCTAAAGAGACCAGGGACATTTCTGCGGGACCCCACCCACCGGGGGCACCCATCTCATCCCCTCCCAGGGCTACACTCGCTACCTGACGAGGGGGTGCACGCGGCGGTGCATTCGAATCCTTCATGGGACACTGGGGATCATAATAACGGTGTCCCACCTGCTTACAGGCATAGCAGGTCATGGGGCCCCTGTGAACAGGTTTACCTGTCGGGGCCTCTGGCTTCTTTACAGTGGGAGGCTGGGAACCCTTCCCTTGGTTCCCTTGGGGACTACTTTGGGGCCCTTTCTGAAACTCCCTCTGTTTACCCCTGTCCCCCCCACTCTTCTGCTGGGGACCCTGCCCACCTTTGGCTGAGTCTCCCACTGGACCCTTGTGGACCCTGGTACTGACCCAGCGGTCCGCCTCCTCAGCAAGTTTTCTAGGGTTAGATATCTTGCTATCAACAAGGTGCTGGCGTAGCTCTGGAAAACAGTTATTAGACAAGTGCTCCCAAGCAAACAAATCATAAAGAGCATCATAACTATCAACCTTGCTACCCTTTATCCAACCATCCATGGTTCTGCAGAAAAAAGACACATATTCAACCCACGTAGTACCAGGCAACTTCTTACATTCTCTAAAGGTTTGTTTGTACTTTTCTGGAGTTAAGCCATATCTCAGCATTAAAGCATCTTTCATATGAGTATAAGACATCCTATCCTCAGCAGGAAGGCTCAACAAGGTATCTCTCCCCTCGTTTGTAAAGCGGCTCCACAACCCCGTTCCCCAATCTTTCTCAGGGACCCGGTGGGCCAACAATGCTAACTCATACGCTTTAAACCATTGGCTAATATCTTCATTCTTACTGTAATCTTTGATCACATCCTTAGGAAAATAAAACCTACTTTCTGCAGGCACAGATGGAGTGCTGCCACCAGAGGGATTCAACTCTAAACTCTTAGTTTTAAGCTCCATCTCCCTCACCATCTTCTCACGTTCAAACGCTAATTTCTCTCTCTCAAAATCTAATCTTTTGCTCTCCATTTCAGCTTCTCTCTTGCTTCTTGCATTCTCTAATTCCAACTGCCCTCCTAATTTAAGTTTTGCCATTTCTAACTTGTACCCTCTCTCCTTCTCCCTGTCTTCTAATTCTTCGGGGGAAAGGCTCCTAGAGGACGCACTACTGCCTGGAGATGACACTGGCCCACCTGTGGGCTCTTCCTCTTCCTCTTCTTCTTCCTCTTCCGGTACCACCACCGGATCAGAGGGATTTCTGGCCTCTAACCAGGCCTTCAGCGCTTTGAGGAAGCCCTCTTTCTTTGAGACACCTGTGGTAGGAACTTTAAACTGCTTGCAAAATCCTTTTAGATCTTTTAGCGTGTAGGAATCTATCTTCTCCTTATCAAATTCCCCCACAACATTCTCCACAGGTGTAGCAGCTCCGGCATTCTCCATGGTCAAAACTGGCAGTGTTTAAAAAATATAAGCTCCAGGAAAGCGGAGAACAAAAATAGAATATCCTACCAAAACAGATTGTGGCTGCGTTATGGTCTGCTTTCACTATGTAGCGTACACTAATCACTGCACATGAGTCATAAATGCAAAGTTCAATCCTCACCGCTGACCACCAATGTTAGAACCGGCGGTCTCTAGTTGGCAGAGGTATACACTTCTGACAAATAGGGACCTACCAACTCTAGTCAGGGAAAGGGGATTACACACTCAGATCACCCCTGCTACCCCCTTGGTAGCTTGGCAGAGCAGACAGGCTTATCTCAGAGGCAGTGTGTTAAGCATTTATGACCACATACAGTAATAAAGTGAATACACTACAGATGGACACGACACAGAAGTTATTATAAAAATAGTATTTTTATATAAGGCTTAGCACAAGACCAAATAACGACAAAAATATACCACAGTCTTAATAAATACTCTTTGGAAGGAAAAATAGTAGTTCAAGTAAGGTTTCTTCTTGGCAAATAGTTCTTTAGCAAAGTATTCTTCTGAGCACAGTTCTTTGGCAACAACGTAACCCCCACAGGAGTCACACGACGTCGAGTCTACAAGATTCCCAAGGTTCGGCGTCGACCGCGAGGAGCGCTACGTCGAGCCTGGAGTTGCAACAGACCCCACAAGTACAGTACCTTGAGAAACGAAGAAAACGATGATCCACGGCGTCGAGATGTCGGCGTCGAGGTCGGCGTCGATCGTGCCTCGGAGTCGGGTCAATCCGCAGCGGCGTCGAGGGATGTCGGGCCGGAGCAGCGCTCACGGCGTCGAGAAGGGCGTCGAGTCGATGCGATCAGCAGCGGCGTCGGGACGGGGTCGCTTGGAGGTGGAGCCGATACTCACTCCTCACTGGCGTTGATACCGGCGTCGAGACGGGGTCACTTGGAGCCGGGGCCGATACCCACTGCTCACTGGCGTTGCTGCTGGCGTCGAGACTGCAGATTCTCCCTTGTGTACTGGAAACAACACTTTCCAGCAATTCAGCAAATGGTGAAGTCCTTTGGCCCTGTGACTTCAGCAGGAGACTGGCACTCTTCCAGCCCTTGGAGATTTCCTAGCAAGTGTTCAGAGAGTACACACCAAGTTCCTCTCTCCTTGTTCCTTGGCAAAAATAAAGAAGCAGCTTCCAGGTTCCTCCACAGCAAAACAGCACTCTGGCAGAAAGGGGAGGCAAGTCCTTAGATCAGCAGGCTTCTTGTCCTTGGTACAGGTTTCCTTGTCAAAAGTGATCTGAGTTCTTGGTTCAGGGGTCCTTCTCTTATACCCCTTTTTCCCTTTGTTCCCTTTGTCCAAGCAGGGAGATTCCCACCATCTCAGGTTTGTTGTGGGTGTTGCCAGGCAGAGGCACCTGGCCTATTCACTGAGCAGGGCAGAGTCCTCAGCCGCCCAGCAGGAGGCGGAGCCAGTATTGTCACTGGCAGGAGCAGGGCTATCAGTCGCCCAGCAGGAGGCGGAGCCAGTATTGTGTCAGGCAGGGCAGGCTACTCTTCCCTCACTCTATGTGTAAACGCCCCATTCACCCCACACTGACTCACTCAGACCTCTGGAGCCACCCAGCCCCTGACACACACACCAAACCAGCAGAGACCGGTAGATAGTTGGACAAGAAAATAGCCACTTTCTAAAAGTGCTATTTTCAAACAAAGAATTTAAAAACCATCCATCCTAAAGGGTGTGTTATTAAATTCTGAGTTCAGGGATACTAAACTCGACTTGCTACCATGCTCCCTGAGTCAGATAGATTATAATGGAGTTAATAATCAGTCTGCCCAGTCTGGCCTATTGGAGGCAGGTAGCCCTTCAATAGTGAAAACGAAAATGGCTGTAATTCACTATTAGGTCATGCCACACACATCAGGGCATGACCTACCTTTTACCAACAATGCACCCTGCCCTAGGGCCTACCATAGAGGTGTCTGAAATGTGGCAAAGGGAAGGTTTAGAGACTGGTAAGTAGGTTTCCTGACCAAGTCGACATGGCAGTCAGGGACTGCACGCAGGCGCTGCGGTGGCAGGCCTGAGACACATTTTACACGCTGCTTCTGTGGGTGGCACAACCAGTGCTGCAAGCCCACCAGCAGCAGTTAACTTACACGCCCTTGGCACACGCAGTGCACTAGACTAGGGTCTGAACAGTAAGTCAACCAAGCCAATCATGGTAACACCAATCAATGTAACAATTTAACATAGGGAGCACTTGCGCTGTGGCACTGATCAGCAGTGGCACAGTGCCCAAAGCAATAATCCGGCAAAAACATCGTAAACAGAGGAGGCAAACAGAAAAAAATGGAGGAGAGACTCATGCCAATGATGCCAGGTCGAACAGTGAACTTTTCAAAACTGCAAAAATTCACCAAAAATCAGCCAAGTGACAAAAACAAATTTACTCACCTGCTCCTAGGTGAGCTCCCAGTGCTGGATCTTGGTGCCCAGCCCTGACCCTGAAAAGTGTTCACAACTATACTTACCTCTAACTCATTTTTCTCCCATAGGAAACCATTGTCTGCTTTTCTGTGAAATTTCTTCTAAGTGTCTATTTTTGCAAATTTGAAATTCTTTTAAAATCGTACCATTTCTGCAAACGAAATTACTTACCTGCTTTTGATAAGGACCCCAGTCCTGGGTCTAGGCACCCAGTCCTGGATTACTAAAGTAACGATAAAGTACTCTACCTGCAATGTGAATTTCTTGCCATAGAGATCCATTGAATGTTTTCTTTGAAATATTTTCTAAGTGCTAACTTTTGAAATAGCTAAATATTATTTAAAAATCATTACAGTTATTAAGTCGACTTTCATCACTTGATTCTGAATACTGACCCAAGGCTGGTTCTAGGAGCCAGACCTGGAATTCCAAAAGTAATCTGAAAAGTAATTTATTACAAATAACCTGAATTTACCATTGAGCTCAATGCATTGTTATGTTTAGGAAATAGGATTGTTTATTGCAACCAACTGTGACTGTTTACACAAATTTATTGCTTAAGACAAAGTATTTATATTCATCCTCTCATTCTGAGAAAGTATATTTTTACTCCCTTTGTGGTTCTAAAAATAAAACAAGCATATATTTTATATATATAAACCATTGGCCTAGAGTTCAGTTATTGAGTGTGTGAAACCATTTGCTGACTGAGTGTGTACAATAAATGCTTTACACTGTCCTCTGGTACTGCCTTACTGCTCGACCAAGCTACCACTTTTGAGAGTAAGGTCATACCTAACTTTGACCTCTATCAGCCTCTGGGGGACTGTGGACTCTGTACACCCTGTACCTATTAGGGAACAGTATATACAGAGCCACTTTCTCACATTGGTGGATCAGCGGTGGGATACAAACTTGCATTTGTTGGACTACTTGGTTACCATCTGATCACACGACAGAACTCTTAAAAATTGCCTTTAGAATTCTGATTGGTTTTTCCAAAATTACTAAAAGTCTTGCTAGGGCCTTGCTTAAGTCCCATTAGAATTTTAGAAAAATAAAAGTCACTATAGTCAGGGTAGAGGGTTAGAACTGTCAGGTTAGAATGTCTCAAACAAACCCAGCTATTAGTGATAATAATAACATGGACCTGGTGGAGGAGCTCGACCTCACACCTTACTTACACTTGTCTTTCAAGGAATTGAGGTCCTTATGTAAACTCAAAAATTTACAAATGGGTCAGCATCCAACCAAACAAGGGCTCCAGGAGCTCCTGGCTGAGTATGCTAAAGACCACCCATCTGAACATGGTGATGGCCAGTCAGATGAGGAAAGGGAAACAGGGAAGGTGGACAGCAACCTCCCCATACTATTCCCTAGGGAGGAGATGGCACCCATACCCTCCAACTCAAGACATAGCATCTGGGCACCTAGAGACCACACAGGTGGCTCTGGTCCCAGAGACGACACTGGGGGACCCCCCAGTGAAGAGGACAGCCTTGTGAGGCTGGCCAGAAGAATAGATCTAGAGTCCAGACTCCTGGCCCTAGGAAAGGAGAGAGATGGGTTTAGCACCCATCAATGGTGGCAGCAATAATAAAAACAAGGATAGGGAGGAAACTTCTGACCCTAAAATCCCCAAAGGGATTGTCCCTAAATTTGAGGAAGGTGATGATATCACCAAATGGTTCACAGCCTTTGAGAGGGCTTGTGATATCAGGAAAGTAAAGAAACCTCTCTGGGGGGCACTCCTGTGGGAACTGTTCTCTGGTAACTGCAGGGACAGGCTTCTGACTCTCTCTGGGCCAGAAGCAGGATCCTATGACCTCATGAAGAAAGCTCTGATTGAGGGATTTGGATTCACCACTGAGGAGTATAGAATTAGATTCAGGGGGGCTCACAAAACCCAGACCCAATCCTGGATTGATTTTGTAGATTTCTCAGTGAAGACACTGGATGGTTGGTTAGCTGGACATGGTGTGCAGGATTTTACTGGATTGTACAATTTATTCATGAAGGAACATATTTTGAGTAACTGCACAAATGAAAAGTTGCATCAGCATTTGGTAGACCTAGGTCTAATTTCTCCCCAAGAATTGAGAAAGAAGGCGGACCACTGGGCAAGACTAGGGTGACCAAGACAACCACTGGGGGTGACCAAAAGAAGGTGGTCACAAAACCTCCCCAGGGGAAAGGTGGTGAGAATCCCCAAGATAAAGTCTGAGTCTTCCAAAGGGCCCCAAAAACCTGTTCAGGTGGGTGGGACCCAAACTACTCCCTATGTGCCCCAACCATATAGGGGGAAGAACTTTGATCCCTTAAAGGCCTGGTGTAATACCTGTAAGAAGCAGGGACACCTAACTGTATCTTGCCCCCAAAACAAAGCCCCTAAGGCACCCAGTACAGCCACTCCTGGGGCAGCAAGTATACAAATGGGATCAGAGGTGTACCCTGAGCAAATCTGGGAACACACTGAAGCAAGTTTAGTCTCCTTGGGAGAAGTGGAGTTTGCCACTGTGGCTGTGTGGCCCCCCAACTTAAAGAAATACTTACAGTACCCCTGGGTAAATGGAACTAGGGTAGAAGCTCTGAGGGATACAGGTGCCAGTGTCACTATGGTGAAAGACACACTGGTTTCCCCTGAGCAATACTTGATTGGGAAGTCTTACCCAGTCACCAACGCTGACAGTGTCACCACTAGTCATCCCATGGCCATGGTAACATTAGGCTGGGGGGGGGTTACTGGCCTGAAACAGGTAGTGGTCTCTCCAAAGTTGCCAGCTGCATGTCTGCTTGGAAATGATCTGGAAACCTCAGCCTGGGCTGAGGTTGAGTTAAAGGCCCATGCAGCCATGCTGGGCATCCCTGAATTGGTGTGTGTGCAAACCAGAGCACAGAGCAAGAGGAAGGGTGAAAAAGTAGGTTTGGAGCCTGGAATAATGGCCCAACCAACCAAGAGGAAGGGCAAGAAGACTGGGGGACCAGCTTCTGTACAGCCAAACACTCAGAACCCCTCTCCCCCTGGAGAGGATGTAGATACCCCTGAGGGAACTGAGTCCATGGAGCTTGACCCTTACCAGGTTGAACTCTTGGGCCCAGGGGGACCCTCTAGGGAAGAGCTGTGCCAGGGTCAGCGAGACTGTCCCACTCTTGAAAGCCTGAGACAACAAGCTGCTTCAGAAGCCAGGGGAGATGTCAGTGGTACCCACAGAGCTTATTGGGAAGAGGGATTACTGTATGCTGAGTCAAGAGACCCCACTCCTGGAGCCACCAGGAGGGTGGTAGTGCCACAGAAGTACAGGGAGTTCCTCCTAACTTTGGCTCATGACATCCCCCTAGCTGGACATCTGGGGCAATCCAAAACTTGGGAAAGGTTAGTGAGTCACTTTTACTGGCCCCAGATGCACCAAAAGGTGAAGGAGTTTGTCAGCTCCTGTGTTACCTGTCAGGCCAGTGGCAAGACAGGTGGCCACCCAAAGGCCCCCCTCATTCCACTACCAGTGGTGGGGGTCCCCTTTGAAAGGGTAGGTGTGGACATTGTGGGTCCACTCGAACCTCCCACAGCCTCAGGGAACAAATTCATTCTAGTAGTAGTGGATCATGCTACTAGGTACCCTGAAGCAATTCCACTTAGGACTACTACAGCTCCTGCAGTAGCCAAGGCCCTCCTGGGTGTCTTCACCAGGGTGGGTTTTCCTAAGGAGGTGGTTTCAGACAGAGGTTCCAACTTCATGTCTGCTTACCTAACACACATGTGGAAAGAGTGTGGAGTGCAGTACAAGTTTACTACACCCTACCACCCACAAACCAATGGCCTTGTTGAGAGGTTCAACAAGACATTGAAAGGTATGATCATGGGACTCCCTGAGAAACTCAAAAGGAGGTGGGATGTCCTGTTACCATGCTTGCTTTTCGCTTACAGGGAAGTGCCACAGAAGGGAGTAGGTTTCTCACCCTTTGAACTTCTGTTTGGTCATCCTGTAAGGGGACCACTGTGTCTTGTAAAGGAGGGCTGGGAGAGGCCTCTTCAAAAACCCAAACAGGACATAGTGGACTATGTGCTTGGCCTAAGGTCCAGAATGGCTGAGTATATGGAAAAAGCATCCAAGAACCTTGAGGCCAGCCAGGAGCTCCAGAAGCACTGGTATGACCAAAAAGCTGCACTGGTTGAATTTCAACCAGGGCAACAGGTGTGGGTTTTGGAGCCAGTGGCACCAAGGGCTCTCCAAGACAAATGGAGTGGCCCTTACCCTATCCTAGAGAGAAAGAGTGAGGTCACCTATCTAGTTGACCTGGGCACTAGCAGGACACCCAAAAGGGTCATCCATGTGAACCGCCTTAAACTCTACAATAATAGGGCTGACATCACCATGCTGATGGTGACTGATGAAGAACAGGAAGCAGAGAGTGAGCCACTCCCTGACCTCCTATCCTACAGCCCAAAAGATGGGTCAGTAGATGGTGTGATTTTTTCAGACACCCTCTCTGCCCAACAGCAGACTGACTGCAAGCAAGTCTTGCAACAATACGCTAGCCTCTTTTCCCTGACCCCTGGTCTGACAAGCTGGTGTACCCATGATGTGGACACTGGTGACAGTGCACCTGTCAAGAACAAAATCTATCGACGGTCAGATCAAGTCAAGGAAAGCATCAAAGCTGAGGTCAGCAAGATGCTGGAGTTAGGGGTCATTGAGCCTTCAGAGAGCCCCTGGGCTAGCCCAGTGGTTCTGGTCCCCAAACCTCATCAACAGGGTGAAAAGAGAGAGATGAGGTTCTGTGTGGACTATAGAGGGCTCAACTCTGTCACCAAGACAGATGCTCACCCTATCCCAAGAGCAGATGAACTGATAGACAAATTGGGGGCTGCCAAATTTCTCAGTACCTTTGACTTAACTGCAGGGTACTGGCAGATTGGCATGGCCCCAGGAGCAAAAGAAAAGACAGCATTCTCCACCCCTGATGGGCATTACCAGTTTACTGTGATGCCCTTTGGGTTAAAGAATGCCCCTGCCACCTTCCAGAGGTTGGTGAACCATGTCCTGGCTGGGTTGGAGTCCTTTAGTGCAGCTTATCTTGATGATATTGCTGTCTTTAGCTCCACCTGGCAGGATCACCTGATCCACCTTGGGAAGGTTTTAGAGGCTCTGCAGAGTGCAGGTCTCACTATCAAGGCGTCCAAATGCCAGATAGGGCAGGGCACTGTGGTGTACTTGGGCCACCTTGTAGGTGGAGGCCAGGTACAGCCCTTACAACCCAAAATCCAGGCCATCATGGACTGGATAGCTCCAACAACCCAGACCCAAGTCAGGGCATTCCTTGGCTTGACTGGGTACTACAGGAGGTTTGTGAAGGGGTATTGTGAGAAGTTGGCCTCAGCAGCAGCCAGCTGTCTGAGGGGTTCAAGAGAGGGGCAGTCTAATTGAGCCTGCCTCAGATCTGCCCTGGAAGGTCCCCCTGTCCCAAGAAACTCAACCTGATCAGGTTCAAGTTCTTCTAGGGCAGTTCCTTCAGGGCTCTCAGAATCATCCTCCTGGGAGGGCTGATCCACCACCTGAGGCAGGGGGGAAGGCACAGCCTTAACCCCACTGCTCTTTCTCTTGGATTGTGACTGGTCCATAGTTTCAGGATCCAGCACTTGTTCAGTGTTGCACTTTTTGGCCTGTGACCTGGTCACAGCAAGGACATGTGCATCTATCCCCAGCATTTCTGCATGGGTCCTATACTCCACTTCAGACCAAACTGAAGTTTCAAGATCATTGCCCAGTAAACACTCTACAGGAAGGTCTGAACTAACAACAACTTTCTTGAGGCCAGTTACCCCTCCCCAGGAGAAGTTAACAATAGCCACACTATGGGAGGTAGTGGCATTGCTAGCGTTGGTCACTAGGTAATTCTCACCTAGTATGATCTGTCCAGGGTCCACAAAAGCAGGTGTCACCATTGTGACACTGGCTCCAGTGTCCCTGTAGGCCTGAGCCATTCTTTGGTTGATAAAAGGTGTCTGTCTGTACTTGCCCAGGTTACTGGGGCCTACAGTAGAGGACAAAGCTAAGTCCCCATCACAGATCAGGACAGCCTGAGTAGGCACTCTGACTAGGCCAGAATCCTCCTCAGTTCCCAGGGTTAACCCTACTACACCCTTTTGCTGGGAACCACCACTTACAGCTGAACTAGGGGGTACAGTTGCCTTAGGGGCAATGGTGGCTGGGGGCTTATCCTTTTTGGTGCACTCACTAAACCAATGTGAGGTAGACTTACAATAGTTGCACCATGGTTTCTTTTGACCTTCTTTCTTCTTATCCTTTTTGGAACCACCCTCCCCCTGAGCCTTTTGGGGGCCTGGTGAAGACTTCTGGTCTTTTTGTTTCTGCTCATTACCCTTCTGGTCTGCCTTTTTCTGATCACCGCCCTGGTTCTGGTTTTTCTGCTTAACTCTAGTCCTGACCCATCTATCTGCCTTCTTTCCCAATTCTTGGGGAGAAGTCAGATCAGAATCAATCAGGTGTTGATGCAATAGCTGGTTTTGACAGTTGTTAAGTATTTGTTCTCTCATGATCAAATTATACAATCCTGTATAGTCCTTAACCTTACTTCCCATTAGCCAGCCTTCCAGAGCCTTAGTGGCACAATCTACAAAGTCAGTCCAGTCCTGAGTCTGTGTCTTCTGGGTATCCCTGAACAACAACCTGTATTGTTCAGTGGTTAGGCCAAACCCATCAATCAGAGCACTCTTCAGGACAGTGTAATTATCTGCATCCTCATCACTAACTGTGAGGAGCTTGTCTCTTCCTTTCTCAGAGAAGGAGAGCCACAAGATAGCTGCCCACTGACTTTGGGGTACCTGCTGTACTTTGCAAGCTCTCTCCAAAGCAGTTATCCATTTGTGGATGTCATCCCCACACTTGTAGGGAGGGACAATCTTGCTCAGGTTTCTATTATCATAGTGCCTGTCTCTATCTCTAGGAATGTTGCTGCCACCAGTGGGTTCTAACCCACTTAATTTTTGTTCTCTAGCCAGAGCAAGCTTCTCTTTGGCAAGGGCAAGTTCTTCCCTCTGAATCCTCAGATTAGCCTCCCTCATTCTGGCTGCATGCTCCTTTCTCTCAGGTGAAGTCATTCCCCTGTGAGAGGAAGCATTAGAGATGTTAGAGACATGGGAGTGGATGGATTCCCTTGAAGGGGATCTGTCCCTCCTGCTTCTCTGTGAATGTCTACTTGTGGGTCTGTATGGGGGGACCCCATGCAAACTCCCATGTAAACTTAAGTTAGCCTGGCTAAGTCTCCTTACTTGGCTCTGGCTGTCTACCTCCCCATCTGAAGCCCCATCTGACTCCTCTGTGGTGGGTAGACCCTCCTCTGTGCCTAGGGCACCTTCCTGAGATGCCCTCTGAGCATCATACTCCTCTAGGAGTTGTCTTAACTGAAGGAGGGTAGGGTTTGCACCCTGTTTTATTCCTCTGGAGGTACACAATTGTCTCATCTCCTGGAATGTTAAGGTATCATACCTAGAGGGGGTCTTCTGCAGACCTGCCCCTCCTGAGAGAGCATCTACTTGATCTCCTCCCAGAGGCATGATCTAGTGAGGGTGTGGTGTGTGCACCTACCTACACTAGTTGTTTCTACTAAACCTCTCTAGTAGTTGTAGTCAGGGTGTGTTACTCCCTTCAACCTACAACCACTAAGTCCAGTAGGACTTAAGTATTATAAACTATGTTATATGTACCTAGACAATATCTGTGTGATCTTTCAATTTAGTATCTCAAGATTACAATGGTATTACAACAGCAAGCTCAGATCCCAACCGCTGCTCACCAATGTGAGAAGTTGGCCTGATGTATGATGTCACTAGTTATAGTGTACACCTTATATCAGTCCAAATACCCTTATGGTGATTGGTTGTAAAGTCAACCTTATAGACCAGCTATCCTAGTGGTAGCATGGACAAGAGCAGTCTTAGGCTAAACTCTGAATGGCATGTGAAGCCAGCTGTGATACCATATATAATCCCTTGAATACCAAATGAAAGGACACCACAACAGATATATATATAAAATAAAGTGTATTTATTCTAAGCAAACCCTCCGCACTCTTTGAGTTTAGAGGTAAGTACAACAGTCTTATTAATGCATACAGTAAGTCACACAGGTAAGTAATACAGTTAGGCCCTAGGGGCCACGCAAACCATATACTAAATAAGTGGTATAAGAACCACTGTCACGGAAATAGAATAGGCCTAGGCCTAGGGAATCGCTGGGGCTACACTACACTAGCGTTAGTTAGGAAGTGGGAGGCCCACGGGATTAGTGTGCAGAGTGGAAACACTCACGCGTAATGCGTAAAAGTCAATAGCAATGTTACAGTTTAGAAATAGATAGATTTAGGACACTTCCGGAGTAGCTAGGAAGTTGAGACTTGAAAACTAGACACTAGGATAGTCACTATCCTGATGAGCACCGGAGTACCCAAGTTACCTAGCCCACAGGCTGCGGGTGCATAGGGGTGAAGATGCGTCGTTTTCGTCGTCGACTCCTATGGATGCCTGAAGAAAGATGCTGACAGGCAGTCAGGGGAGAGTGTCCGGTGGATCCCAAGGCTGGGATCAAGAAGAGAAGAAACCTGCAAGCAGAAGGGACAGAGTCAAGGTCACTAGCCAGTGACCACGTGGAACCAGGAAGGAACCAGGCGATGTCGTGAAGAGTTGCAGGTGAAGGTGAAGCTTGTCGCTGCAGCCAGGAGGACCAGGAAGCGTCGAGGACGACCAGGACCAGGAGGCGAGCTGTCCCACGAAGGCTCTTGCTGTCGGCAGCGTCGAAGTTGGACTAGGACTCACCAAGCCTTGGCAAGCGGAACCCACGAAGAACAAAGGACTTGCTTCTGGTGCAGACCAGGAAGGTCTGGGGTGCTTCTTCTTTGCAGAGAAGCGGGAGCCAGTCTGGAGGAGCCAAACCAGCGCAGAAGATTTCAGGGAGCGTCGTCACAGAGGCCACTAGCCAGCGGGCAAGCAACCGGACAGACGCGGCAAGCAGGAAAATGCTGAAGGGCCCCACGCAGGACTCGTGGAGTGTGGGGGGCTGATCTTCGGTGCAGTTGGTGCTTGGGGTTGGGGCTTCTCAATCCCCGGTGCACAACTTTGAGGGTGCCTCAGAAGCTGCGCTGTAAGTTACTAGCCACTTTTCTCAGGTAGCCGGTCCCACGTCGCTCGTCGCCTCCACGGATCTCAGCTCTGCTGCAGATGTGGATGAGGGTCGGAGAAGTCTGGAAGTCAAGGCTCTGGTCGGGCTCTGCAGTCGGTTCCTCGTAGAACGGTCGCAAAGCAAAGGGTAGTCTCTTGATGGTGCCTGTTTGCACAGGGTAGCCACTCCTTGGCTACAAGGGAGATTCTTCAGTCTTCTTCTTTCGTCGAATGTCGAAGGTCCAGAGTTTCTGTTCAGTTTTGCAGGTTCAGGATAATCTAAAGTCTTGAGGCCCAACTCCCACTCTTATACTAATCTGGGGGGCTGGGATACCTGCTAGGTCACGCCTTATGGGTGGGACCTGGGAGGGGGTGGTTACACCCACTTCCCTTTGTCCAGTTTCGCGCCAGAGCTGGGGCTGGAGTGCCCCAGCGCCGGTTTGAACTGGACTATGCAAGGAACACCTTGTGTGCCCCAGGCTTGTCTCATTCCTTTCAGCCCACCCTGCCCCAATACACTAAAGGCTGTCTGGGGAGGTGCTAGCACCTCCCCAAGCAGGAAACCTATTGTCCAGGCCTCCCTGGCTGGGATCACTCCCAGCTGCAGGAGGTCAGACGTGTGTCGTGGCAGCAGCATCCATTTTGTGATGCTGAGGCTTTGGTCAGAGGCTAACAGTTGAAGTATGATTTTAACATGTCTTTCCCTCTAGAAGGGGGGAATAATATTCTCATGTCCAGAAATGGCATGGGGGTATTATTCCCGAGTGTTAGACACCTTACACGACATGTTTTGATAAAGCCAAACCATAGTTACCATAACCGTCTAAGATTATAAGGCACTTTAAGAGTATATGGTAGGCTATATCATAGAACAGCTATAAGGACATGGTTCCGAAAGCTGCAGACAGGCTCAGCTCATGCTAGAGCACCATCTCACATGTTACCAAGCACTCTGCCTCCAGGATTGTCAAGGCCTGCCATAGGAGTGACTGATAGGTACACATGTGTCTATATGTAAGTTAGGTATAGGAATACTACACCTAAGCAAGGGGTGATTACACGACCTTGCCCCAGCTGAGTGATCAGCCAGTTGTGTCAAAATGGAAGGCCAGGCCAGGGGTGGCACAATACATGCTGCAGCCCCTGGTAGGCCTAGGGTACACCTATGCCCTGGGTACCTAGGGTACACTGTACAGGGGCCAATAGGGTGATCCTATCCAAATGGGTTATGCACCTAAAGTACATAGTATTAATTTAGAGAGAGAACAGCAGGGCTGTGGGTCTGATTAGCAGGCCCACAGCCACATCTAAGTCGAAAACCAGTAAAGCAAAAGCAAAAAGTGGGGGTGAACATAGAAAGCAGACCCTACTCTCCTACAGGTATGGGTCCATTGTGACCCCCCTCACAGAACTCACCTCCAAGAAAATGCCCAAGAAAGTTAACTGGACAGTTAGTTGTCAAAAGGCTTTTGACACCCTAAAAGAAGCAATGTGCTCAGCACCAATTCTAAAAGCTCCAGATTATGCCAAGCAGTTCATAGTGCAGACTGATGCCTCTGAGCTAGGGATAGGAGCGGTCCTATCCCAGACCAATGATGAAGGCCAAGACCAACCTGTTGCTTTTATAAGCAGAAGACTACTCCCTAGAGAGCAGCGTTGGAGTGCCATTGAGAGGGAGGCCTTTGCTGTGGTTTGGTCCCTGAAGAAGCTGAGGCCATACTTGTTTGGCACTCACTTCCTAGTTCAAACTGACCACAGACCTCTCAGATGGCTAATGCAGATGAAAGGGGAAAATCCAAAATTACTGAGGTGGTCCATCTCCCTACAGGGAATGGACTTTGAAGTGGAACACAGACCAGGGACTGCCCATGCCAATGCAGATGGACTTTCCAGGTTCTTCCACTTAGACAATGAAGACTCCATAGGACCAGGTTAGTCTCATCACCTTTCGTTTGGGGGGGGGGTTGTGTGAGAAAGTGCCATCTTTCTTGCATGGTATGCCCCCACTTTTTGCTAAATTGCTGAATGTACTTCGATTGAGTGTACCCTGGGTTCCTGCCAATCAGGTGCCCAGGGCCTATGTTCCTTCCTTAAACCACACAAACTCCCAATTGGCAAACCCTAGCCACATGTCAGCCCCTAGTAAATGGTACCCTAGGTACCCAGGGCCTTGTGGCCAGGGAAGGCCTCTAAGGGCTGCAGCACTCATTGTGCCACCCTCAGAGGCCCTGTACCCTTACACACACACTGCCCTTGCAGGCTGAGTGTCTGGGTGCAGGACAAAACAAAGAGTCGACATGGCACACATCACTGTGTACCATGCCCATCACCTACACTGCCAAGGCATATGTCAGCCACCCCTCTAGCTGGGTGCATTACGCCTATGGTGTGGGCACAGGAGCAGGAGCCCTGTGCCCCTACAGTACCCGGGTCCATTCCTGGGCACTGTAAGTGCAGTGCTGTCATTTAAGAATACATGGTGCTGAGAGCTTGTCAAACACGAGCTCCACAGCACCATATTGGCAACACTGAAGCCTGGGAAGTTTGGTATCAAACTTCTCAGCACATTGAACCCACACTGATGCCAGTGTAGGATTTAATGTACTAAGCGCCCCAGAGGGCATCTTAGAGATGCCCCCTTACAGCTAACTTACAATCCACGTCTGCTCTGAGGCTGCCCAGGCTGCCACACAGCAGACACGTTGCTGGACCCCTGGGTGGGAGAGCCCCTGCTCTCCCGGGCCTGCAACAATGCACATCCTGGGTGAGGTGAGAAATCTCCTTCCCCAGGATGAGCAAAGGGAAGCTTCAAAGGCATGCCGCCATTTGGAGTTTCCCCAGGCCACTGCAACCCCCCACTCTGGCGGGAAGCTTGGCCGGAAACCCCATACAAGGACAGGGGATGTGCCAGCCTGCCCACCCCACCCCTCAGGTGGGGGAGGCGAGGTGAAGCACATCTCCGGGCTCTCGCCATCTTGAAGATGGGAGGCCCTACCCTATCAGGATTAGGCTACTGCCCCCCTCCCACAGGAGAGAGGCAGGATAGGGGGTGTACCCACCCCAGGACAAGGACCCATTGGTCCCTGGCCTTCACCTACCTGTAACGCCCCTAAATCTAGTATTTAGGGGCACCCTGAACCTTCCTTCCTTAGATTCCAGATAGAAAATTACAAGAAGAGCAAGAAGAACAAAGACCTGCCCTGCAGCTGCTAAAAAGAGAAGAAGACACCAACTGCTTAGGCCCCAGCCCTACCGGCCTGTCGACTCTCGAACCTGCACCAGTGCGGCATCTCTCGTGGCCAGCAACCTCACCAACCCCGGAGGACCTGGCTACCTTTTGGCTCTAAGCCCCTGGGACTCCCATGAGTAGAGGCTCTACTCAAGAAACCTATTTTTAACCCCTGGCAGCAGCCCGGGACCGCGGACCCAACACACTCTGCACCAGCCAAGCCTGGCCAGTGCCGGAGTGGACAAAGACCCTGAGGACGACCCCACGGCGACTGTGACCCCGAGTCCGGCACCCAAGGACCCCCCTCGACATCCCGGAAGAAGCCTGCAGCCTCAGAACCAAGTGCCACCCCAACCGCGATCAACCAGAGGGTAAGATTCCCGACGTCAAAAGGCACCCCTGCACCCGGCGCCCTGCGGCCCCCTGTGCCCAATCCCGGGGTACCCACCTAACCTACAACTACCCAACTTACCTCTCGAAGTGGTGGTGGCACCTGAAACATCCTCGTCCCCGAGCCTGCAGCCTTTTTCCAAACCGGAACATTCCCATTGATTTCCATTGAGCGCCCGAAGGCTCAAAAGCACCCTGCACCCAGCCGCCCGAGTGGCCCTGGCAGTGCCCTCTCTACACTAACCTACTTCCCCACTTGCCCTGAGTAAGTGACCAGGAGCCCAGCTCCCACAGCCGCGTGGCTTGCCAGACAGCAGCCACCAACCAAGGCCCCCCCTATCCCTCATAGGATAACATTGGGCCTAACTCTCTCTGCACCCGGCCGTCCTGAAACCGCTGAGGGTGAACCAACTGTACCTACCTGACACTGGGGGACCCCTGAGTCCATGCCCGGAATTTCAACTCTGCCAGTCAAGTACTTACCCTTAAACCGCTAACTTCATTTTCCTCATAGGGTAACATTGACTGGCTTTTTCTTCAAAAATCTTCTAAGTGTGAACTTTTCAAAACTGCAAAAATTCACCAAAAATCAGCCAAGTGACAAAAACAAATTTACTCACCTGCTCCTAGGTGAGCTCCCAGTGCTGGATCTTGGTGCCCAGCCCTGACCCTGAAAAGTGTTCACAACTATACTTACCTCTAACTCATTTTTCTCCCATAGGAAACCATTGTCTGCTTTTCTGTGAAATTTCTTCTAAGTGTCTATTTTTGCAAATTTGAAATATTCTTTTAAAATCGTACCATTTCTGCAAACGAAATTACTTACTTGCTTTTGATAAGGACCCCAGTCCTGGGTCTAGGCACCCAGTCCTGGATTACTAAAGTAACGATAAAGTACTCTACCTGCAATGTGAATTTCTTGCCATAGAGATCCATTGAATGTTTTCTTTGAAATATTTTCTAAGTGGTAACTTTTGAAATAGCTAAATATTATTTAAAAATCATTACAGTTATTAAGTCGACTTTCATCACTTGATTCTGAATACTGACCCAAGGCTGGTTCTAGGAGCCAGACCTGGAATTCCAAAAGTAATCTGAAAAGTAATTTATTACAAATAACCTGAATTTACCATTGAGCTCAATGCATTGTTATGTTTAGGAAATAGGATTGTTTATTGCAACCAACTGTGACTGTTTACACAAATTTATTGCTTAAGACAAAAGTATTTATATTCATCCTCTCATTCTGAGAAAGTATTTTTACTCCCTTTGTGGTTCTAAAAATAAAACAAGCATATATTTTATATATATATAAACCATTGGCCTAGAGTTCAGTTATTAAGTGTGTGAAACCATTTGCTGACTGAGTGTGTACAATAAATGCTTTACACTGTCGTCTGGTACTGCCTTACTGCTCGACCAAGCTACCACTTTTGAGAGTAAGGTCATACCTAACTTTGACCTCTATCAGCTTCTGGGGGACTGTGGACTCTGTACACCCTGTACCTATTAGGGAACAGTATATACAGAGCCACTTTCTCACATTAGGGTATTGGAGCAGTGATTGGATAAGTACACGGTGCTGAAAAGGTGATTGGAAGAGTGCTTACCGAGTGACAGGGGGAATGCTGGAGTGCATAGGGCCTGCTCTGGCGATTGTAGCAGTGAATGTATTAGTGCCTGGGACATTGCATGAGTACATGTGTACTTACAAATTCATCATGCACTATCCTTGCAGCACTCTAATCATCCAGTTACTACCAATGTACTCATGCAATGGTCCAGGCATTAACTAATGCAGTGCTACAATCCCAAGAGCACTGCCCATGCAGTCCAGCAATCCCCCTGTCACTCCCTGTGCACTCTTCATGCAATGGCTTAAGCACTAATACATTCACTGCTACAATCCCCAGCGCAGTACCTATGCACTCCAGCATTCCCCTTGTCACTCCGTGAGCACTCTTCTAATCACCCATTCAGCACCGTATACGTATCCAATCACTGTGCCAATATCAAAGCACTTATAAATTCACCATGTAGTATCTTTACAGCACTCTAATCATCCAGTCACTAACCATGTGTTTTTGCAATGACACAGGCACCAACAGATATAGTGCTAAAATCCCCTGAGAACTAACTATGCAGTCCAGTAATCTGCCTGTCACTACCTATGCACTCCTCCTATCACCCAGCCAGCACAATGTACTTATCCAATCAGTCCACCAAAACTCAAGCACTTATAAATTCACCATGTACTCTCCTCGCAGTATTCTAATCATCCAGTCACTACCCATGTAGTCATGCAATGATCCAGGCAATAACACTGTGCCAATACCCAAGCACTTATAAATTCACCATGCACTCTCCTTGCAGTACTCGAATCATCCAGTCAGTACCCATGTACTTATGCAATGGCCCAGGCACTAACACATGCACTGCTACAACTCCCTGAGCACTTCCCATGTGCATCTCTAACCACCTACGCACTACTGATTGACTCCTCCAATTACCCAGGTAGTTTCCATGCATTCCAGAAATCCCTCTGTTACTACCCATGCACTCCTCCAATCACCCAGCCATCACTATATACTTATCCAATCACTCCGCCAAAACCCAAGGAGTTATAAAATCACCATGCACTGTCCTTGCAGCACTCTAATTATCCAGTCACTACACATGTACTCATGCAATGACCCAGTCACTAACACATGCACTGCTGCAATCCTTTGAGGACTACCTATGCAGTACGGTAATCTCCCTGGTACTACTTACAGTCCTCCAATCACCCGGCCAGTCCTATGTCCTTATCCAATAAATGCGCCAAAACCCAAGCACTTATAAATTCACCATGCACTCTTCTTGCAGTACTCTAATCATCCAATCACTACCCATGTAGTCATGCAATGATCTAGGCACAAACTCATGCACTGCTACAATCCCTGTTTACTACCCATGCAGTCCTTTAACCACCTACACACTTCTCATTCACTCCTTCAATTCCCCTGGGAGTATCCATGAAGTCCAGCAATCAACCTGTCACTCCCCGTGCAATCCTCCAGTCACTCAATCACTCAGCCACTACTATGTACTAATCCAAACACACTTCCAATACCCACGCAATTATACATTCACTCAGGCACTCTCCTTGCAGTATTCTAATGTTTCAGTCAGTAGCTATGTTCTCATGTAATGATCCAGGCACTAACTGATCACTGCTACAAGCCCCTATGCACTACCCATACAATCCTCTAACCACTTACACACTTCTTATTTGCTCCTTCAATTCCCCAGGAAGTACCCATGCAGTCCTGGAATCGCGCTGTCACTCTCTATGCACTCCTCCAGTCACCCAGCTACTACCATGTACTAATCCAAATAACTATAACACCTGTAGTTGTCAAAGACTGACAGGGGATTGCTGGAGTGCATAGGTAGTCCTCAGGGGATTGTAGCACTACATCTGATAGTGCCTGGGTCATTCCATAAGTACATGGTTAGTGACTTGATGATTAGAGTACTGTAAAGAGAGTACATGGTGAATTTATAAGTGCTAGGGTATTGGAACAGTGATTGGATAAGTACACGGTGCTGACAAGGTGATTGGAAGAGTGCTCACTGAGTGACAGGGGGAACGCTGGAGTGCATAGGTACTGCTCTGGTGATTGTAGCAGTGAATATATTAGAGCCCAGGCAATAACCCATGCACTGCTGCAATCCCCAGAGCACTAAACATGCAATCCAGCAATCCCTCTGTCACTTTGCACTCTTCCAATCACTCTGCCAGCACCATATCCTTATCTAATCACTCTGCCAAAACCCCAGTACTTATAAATTCACCATGCAGTCTCCTTGCGGCACTCATCCAGTCACTACGCATGTATTCATGCAATGGCCCAGGCATGAACTGATGGCAAATACAGAGGAGGTCATGCTAATTACAGGGGTACCCCAACGCATAGTGTTCCCTAGTGTATGTAGGTGTTTTCACTGTATTCTAAGTGTCTTTTAGCATAGCAGTGGCTGTAGGCCTGGTTAGTCAGAGTCAGTTACCACCAGTACCCGTCAGCAAAACGTTGGGGGCGCAGGAGGACTTTCTGCTCCTCTGTTGGTTCTTTCTGCACATCTCTTGCTTCTTCCTGCACTTGTCTTCGTCTTTCTGGACTTCTGTTGCCTCTTTCTGCATTTGTCTTGTTTTTTTCTGTGCTTTTCTTCCTCTTTCTTCACATGTGCTACCTTTGTAGGCATAGTTAGAAATTAATTAGCATTTAAAAAACCTTTGAAATTCATGGAAAAAAACATAGGTTTCAGGGACGTTATAGTTAGAAATTAGCATTTAAAAAACCTTAGAAATTCACTGAAAAAAACACAGGTTTCAGGGCCGTTATAGTTAGTTGGATATTTCCTCGTACAAAACCACAGAAATTCGGCCATTATAGTTGGTTCAGCTAGCTATAACTCATACCCCCGCATTGCACTGCTGATGAAGTCACATATTACATCATTCATGACATGGTCTGTGACATCACTGATGACCTCATCCATTTTATAATCTGATGCACCTCCTCATACCCTAATATAACCTTTGATATATCCACTCTAAAATACAGACTACCATTTTTGAAACCATAGACACACCAATACCAGTTAGTACATACCCACTCACTATTTCCTAGGTCTAACCGTATGGTTGAGTGAGTGTATGTATGGATGTGTTAGGGATTGAATGTATATCTCAGTGGTACATTTGTGACTAACTACATATGTGAAAGGCAGTATATATGCGTGTAAGAGTATATAAGTGGGTATTTGTGAGAGTGTGTGATTGTGAGAGTGGCTGTATGGATGAGTGTGTGCTTGTATCAATGCTTGTATAAGAGCGTAAGAATGTGGTACTATTTTTATGAGTAAGTGAACTTGAGTGTGTATTACTGCATAGCTGAGTAAATGGGAGTGTGATTAATTATTTGCATGACTGACTAGGTGTGAGAGTACCTCTATGGATGATTGGTGGGGTGTGAGTGTCTATGTAGGTGTATAAATGCATATGATAGTCTTGTACGGAGTGACTGTAAGTATGAGTGACTGTACAGGTGAATGAGTGGAGGTGTATGTAGACCTAAGAGTTAAAAAGTGGGTATGTAGTTATTGTATTGGAGTATCTATGGTTTTGAGAATGGACGTCTGAAATTTTGAGTCGGTGAATCAAAGGTTATAGTAGGGTGTGAGAAGATAAGTTAATTTATCACATGGAAGATGTCATCAGTGATGTCATCAGTGATGTCATTTGAGATGTCATCAGTGATGTCATCAGTGATGTCACTGACCATGTCATGAGTGATGTAATATATGAAGTCATCAGCAGTGCATTGCGGGGGTGCGAGTTATAGTTAGCTGAACTAACTATAACAGGGGAATTTCTAGGGTCTTGTACGAGGGAAATGTCCAGATAACTGAAACCTATGCTTTTTCAGTGAATTTCTAAGGTTTTTAAATGCCAATTCCGAACTATAACGCCCCTGAAACCTTTGTTTTTTTCAGTGAATTTCAAAGGTTTTTTAAATGCCAATTCCTAACTATAACGTGCATGAAACCTATGGTTTTTTCATTGAATTTCAAAGGTTTTTTAAATGCTAATTGCTTTCTATAACTTATCTCTGAAGATATCATGTTTAATGATTTTGATTGGATTTGTATATTTTTCAAATTCAGTGTGTCAATTTCATTAATTACATTTTTTTTTAAATACTTTTTTATCACCATTTTTTAAAATTATTTTTTCAATTAATTCTTTTAAAAATTAAAAAATATCATTTGAACTTAATGGGTTTTTCAAACATATTTTTTTATATTTTTCAAAATATTTTTTAACTATATGTGCAAAACTTTATTTTATATATTTTTTTCAATGTTTTTGGATCCGCGCACCCTATGCGCACCGTTCTCGATTCCTACGCGATAGCATCCGCGCATGGTATGCGTCGGGTACGTGTTTAGTGCGCGATCGCAATGCGACCTGTACGCGACTCCCAGCTTATATGCGACACGTTCGATGTACGTAACGCGACGTTTCGCGCTTCCGCGATGCGTCATCTGCGTCTATGACGTGGTAGGTGCAAGGATCCCGCGAAATATTTAACATTTAAAAAAACATATATATATGTATTTCATGTGAATATTAATTGAAGACAAACTCTAAACTAGTCTTAAAACCAATATATTTTTACATCTAATCCTATGATTTTTTTAAAGTCTATTTCGCGGACTCGCGCTGAGTGCGTGCTGCATAAGCGCAGGGTGCGCGGACCCCATGTGACCTGCAAAAAAAGAGATTTGATTGGTTCATTACACTTCCTCTTCTAACTATTGAAAGACCCCACCCATTTCAATTATTCTTCTTTGACCTTCTTTAGAGCACCATCTCTTTGGAGAGAAGAAGATTTTTTAGACTAAGTTTACACTTAGCTCTATCTTTTTTCAACCAAAAATGGCTTCAGGGCAGCAGGCATCACCTGCATCTCCTCATACTTCTGAGGATGAGTTTTTGGAGGAGGCACCACCCAAAGAACGTTTTTTTTCAGTGGTGTGGGAATGTTTTACTTTTCCCGAGGGGCAGAATAAGACCAATGCCACCTTGGTCACATGCAAGATTTGCAAAAGAGTGCTGTAACAAGGGTATCCTAAGAAGAAATACTCGTGCGGCACGGCAAGTATAATGAAGCACCTGAGGAGCCTTCATCCAAACAATCTTGCACGACAAGAGTGCAAACGGATGAGAAACACTCCTGCTCCTGCACCATCCACCTCATCGCAGCCGAACACATCAAGAGTGCATCCATCAGCCCAAACCTTGGACATCCGTTCTCAATTTTAATTTTTAAAAGTGCTCTGCACTAAATGCAATAAGACTTTGTGCTATGGTGAGCAGTCGATCGATCTGATCTGCCGCCGGCAAGAAAGTCACATTTGCTAGGTTTTTTTTTTTTTTTTATTGTTCCCTGAAGTTCATTGTTTGGTTTCTCCTGTTTTGCTTTTTTTTTTTTTTTTTTTTTCTGAAAAACCAAAAAAAATAAAAAATTGTTCAGAAAACCCCCAAAAAATTATGAAAGAATAAAAAAATAGTTCTTGTAAGAACTAACTTTCCTGGTTTAAAAAAAGAGCTAAATTTCTTTGTTAGTGTTAGTTTAGATAAATGTATGTGTAGTACGTAATTGACTGAATGAATGCATTAGTAGCGTATGGTGAATGTATTAGTGCAGAACTATGAGGAAGTGCTGCAGCATCACACCGTAACCTCTTTAACTGCAGTGTGCTATATACTTCCGAAGCACAGGGATGCAACCTATGTACATAAATATGTTGCAAATCTATGCTTCTGTCTGCACGGCTGCTTAAACTGCAGCCATGTGGTGACAAAGGCACCCTTGCACCATAGTGCAAGGATATCTGTCTCATGTGCTGCTTGTTTTTCTACAGGAAGACACACCTTCCTGCACAAAAACAATGAGAAAATGCATTTTTCTCCTTCAATGTATGCTGAACATTTCAGCATGCATTGAAGATATAAACATGTGGAGAAATTAAAACAATTCTCCTTGTTGTGCTTTCCTACACCAATTTTAGAATGGTGTACCATTCACACACATATCGAGATTTATGATTTATGATAAATCTAGACATGTGTCTTGTTCTATGAGTATTAAGTGCAATCATGCACAACAACACTTATAGAACACCCTTTCAACACAAAGTGGACTGCATGATGAGGTTGTATTTACATGCAGTATAAAAAGTGCACAGAGTGCCTTTTCCTCTCTTTGTAAATATGAAAGGGTATCTTACACAATAACTATGTTACAAAAAGTGAAATATTTCCATTTTTAAAATTCCTTGCAAATGATAAAAGGTAAGCACAGAGTTTTGTCTGCAAAGATGTTCAAAGAAGAATGATTGAAATAATTGCGGTCCTTCAATAGCAAAAATAGGAAATATTATGAACCCCTCAAATCTCTTTTTTTGCAGGCCACATCATATCTGATTATGGTCAGATTTTAAAACTACAAAGGTATAAACAGAGTGTTTTTAGAAACATGTTTCAACTTTGTAGCTTCTTGCAGACCTCCTCATTCTGCATATTGAGACTTAGTTAAACTTACCTTCACAGTAATAGGAATAAAAAATGGTATACACTTTTTTCATATATTCATTGCAATCTAAATTCATAAAAATTGCTTATTTTAACATTTGGATCTGTGAAAGAAAAGGAAAAAAAATTATAACATGTAATAATACATTTTTCACAACACAGCATAACTTCCACAAAGTAATTTTTTTGCCTTTTTTGCTGTTCTCAGAATATATTAAATTTCACTAAAAATAGTGATTTCAATCGTACTCATCACTTAACAGCGGGCAAAAAAAAACCAATCTCAAAGATTAAAAAAAAAAAAAAACCCAACATGCTATTCTCAAAAAAAAACAAGATACAAATCACAGATATATAAAATGCATAAAGCTAACAAAATTTTATAAGTTTAACTTACAAAAACTGTAAATGTTGTCGCTTTAAAATATTCACCGAATCGAAGGATGAATTTATGGAGTATGCACCACGCCCACAACGTTTTCCTTCAGTGATGTGGAAATTTTCTACTTTTCTCGAGGGGCAAACAAAGACCAATGCCACCTTCGTCACGCGTAAGATTTGCAAAACAGTTCTGTTACGAGGGGATCCTAATAAAAAATACTCGTGCGGCACAGCAAGTATGATGAAACACCTAAGGTCCCTTCATCCAAACAATCTTGCACGAGAAGAGTGCAAACAGATGAGAAACACTCCTGTTCTGTATCAGTAAAAAAGAATCACAAATAAATGTATATTAATAACTTTCAAATTTATACTATTCCATTACTGTACAAACACATTTTATATAAAAACTGACTAAGAAACTATAGCCCTGAACCACAAGTGTGACAATGGTTAAAACACTACATGCATAGTGCATACTACTTTGAAGCAGTTCATGCCCTAAAGCCCACCTCACTAAAATACTTCATGCTAACTGACTAAATGATTACAGTACTATAAGGAGACACACTGGGTGAGTGACAGGGTGTTTGCTAGAAGTGTATGAATACTAACTAGGGAATTGAAGGTGTGAAAGACAACTGTGTAGGTGATTAGAGGACTGCATCCATACTGCATAGGCATTTAAAGCAGTCCATGTGCTAAGGCCTGGCTCACTGCATGACTACTTGGGTACTGACTGAATGATTAGAGTACAGCAAGGAGAGTGCCTAGGTGAATTTATAAGTGGTAGGCTTTTCGCACAGGGAATGGATTAGTACTTGGTACTGAATGGGTCACTAGAGAAGTGCAAAGGGAGTGACAGGATGTTTGCTGGAATGTATGGATACTGACTAGGGAATTGAAAGTGTGAATGACAAATGTCTAGGTGTTTAGAAGACTGCATACATAGTGGATAGGGGTTTGAAGCAGTCCATGTGCCAAGGCCTGGCTCAGTGCATGAATACTTAGGCACTGACTGAATGATTAGAGTACTCCAAAGATAGTATCTTGGTGAATTTATAAGTGTTTGGGTTTTGGCACAGTGAATGGATTAGTACATGATACTGAATGGGTCACTAGAGGTCTGCAAAGGGAGTTACAGGGTGATTCCTGGAAGTGTATGGATACTGACTAGCGAATTGAAAATGTGAATGGCAAGTGTATAGTATGTTAGAAGACTGCATGCATACTGCATAGACATTTGAAACAATCTATGTGGTAATGTATGGTTCACAACAGGAGTACTTGGAAACTGACTAAATCATCAGACTACTGCTCGGTTAGTGCCTGGGTAAAACTTTTAAATTTTCAGTTCTGGCACAGTGAAGAGAATAGTACATGGTACTGCACTTTAGTGTCAAACCCTGACTCATTTTATCAATGCATAAGCAAAGAATAGCTTCTAAAGCTACTAAAACTTGACAACATGACCGATTTTAAAACAGTTATCTGTCATCAAATACACTATGTTACCAAATGCTTCTCTCACAATCCTTACCCAAATGTACACAGACTCGCAGTGTGATTTTAGACAAGCAACACTATCCCTAGCAGTTTACCAAAACTCATTCACTAGTCTAGAAGAGGTAATGGTACTGCACACAATCTACATATTTAAGTACTGCACATTAGTGTCAAAGCATGACTCATTTAATCAACGCATAAGCAAAGACTGGCTTCTAATGCTACTAAAACTTGACAACATGACAGGTTTTAAAAGAATTATCTGCTAAAAAATACACGATGTTACTAAATGCTTCTCTCACAGTGGTTCCCAAATGCACACAGACTCACAGTGTGATTCTAGACAACAACCACTATACCTAGGACTTTACCAAAAATCATTCACTACTGTGGAACTGATAAGGGAACTGCACACAATCTACATATTTCAGGACTGCACTTTTCTGTCAAAGCCTGACTCATTTAATAAAAGCATATTCAAACACTGGCTTCTAATTCTACTAAAACTTGACAACATGACAGGTTTTAAAAAAGTTATTTGTCAGAAAATACACAACGTTACCAAATGCTTCTCTCACAGTGGTTCCCAAATACACACTAACTCACAGTGTGATTCTAGACAAGCACCACTATCCCTAGGAGTCTACCAAAACTCATTCACTACAGTGCAAGTGGTAAGGGAACTGCACACAATCTACATATTTCAGGTCTGCACTCTTGTATCAAAGCCTGACTCGTTTAATCAAAGCATAAGCAAAAACTGCCTTCTAATGCTACTAAAACTTGACAACAAGACAGGTTTTAAAACAGTTATCTGTCAGCAAATACACGATATTACCACATACTTCTCTCAGCACATGCCCTAAAGCCTACCTCACTAAAAGACTACATGCTAACTGACTAAATGATTACAGTACTATAAGGAGACACAATGGGTGAGTGACAGGGTGTTTGCTAGAAGTGTATGAATACTAACTAGGGAATTGAAGGTGTGAAAGACAACTGTGTATGTGATTAGAGGACTGCATCCATACTGCATAGGCATTTAAAGCAGTCCATGTGCTAAGGCCTGGCTCACTGCATGACTACTTGGGTACTGACTGAATGATTAGAGTACAGCAAGGAGAATGCCTAGGTGAATTTATAAGTGGTAGGCTTTTCGCACAGGGAATGGATTAGTACTTGGTACTGAATGGGTCACTAGAGGAGTGCAAAGGGAGTGACAGGATGTTTGCTGGACTGTATGGATACTGACTAGGGAATTGAAAGTGTGAAAGACAAGTGTCTAGGTGGTTAGAAGACTGCATACATAGTGGATAGGGGTTTGAAGCAGTCCATGTGCTAAGGCCTGGCTCAGTGCATGAATACTTAGGCACTGACTGAATGATTACAGTACTCCAAAGATAGCATCTTGGTGAATTTATAAGTGTTTGGGTTTTGGCACAGTGAATGGATTAGTACATGATGCTGAATGGGTCACTAGAGGACTGCAAAGGGAGTTACAGGGTGTTTCCTGGAACTGTATGGATACTGACTAGCGAATTGAAAATGTGAAAGACAAGTGTATAGTATGTTAGAAGACTGCATGCATACTACATAGACATTTGAAACAATCTATGTGGTAATGTATGGTTCAAAACATGAGTACTTGGAAACTGACTAAATCATCAGACTACTGCTAGCTTGGTGCCTGGGTAAAACTTTTACATTTTCAGTTCTGGCACAGTGAAGAGAATAGTACATGGTACCACACTTTAGTGTCAAACCCTGACTCATTTTATCAATGCATAAGCAAACAATAGCTTCTAAAGCTACTAGAACTTGACCAAATGACCGATTTTAAAACAGTTATCTGTCATCAAATACACTATGTTACCAAATGATTCTCTCACAATCCTTACCCAAATGTACCCAGACTCAGTGTGATTTTAGACAAGCAACACCATCCCTAGCAGTTTACCAAAACTCATTCACTAGTCTAGAAGAGGTAATGGTACTGCACACAAGCTACATATTTAAGTACTGCACATTAGTGTCAAAGCATGACTCATTTAATCAACGCATAAGCAAAGACTGGCTTCTAATGCTACTAAAACTTGACAACATGACAGGTTTTAAAAGAGTTATCTGCTAAAAAATACATGATGTTACCAAATGCTTCTCTCACAGTGGTTCCCAAATGCACACAGACTCACAGTGTGATTCTAGACAACAACCACTATACCTAGGACTTTACCAAAAATCATTCACTACTGTGGAACTGATAAGGGAACTGCACACAATCTACATATTTCAGGACTGCACTTTTCTGTCAAAGCCTGACTCATTTAATCAAAGCATAAGCAAAAACTGCCTTCTAATGCTACTAAAACTTGACAACAAGACAGGTTTTAAAACAGTATCTGTCAGCAAATACACGATATTACCACATACTTCTCTCACAGTGGTTCCCAAATGCACACACACAGTGTGATTCTAGACAAGCAACACTATCCCTAGCAGCTTACCAAAACTCATTCACTACTGTGCAAGGGGTAAGGAGACTACACACAATCTACATATTAAAGTACAGCACATTAGTCTCAAAGCTTGACTTATTTTATCAATGCATAAGCAAACACTGGCTTCTAATGCTACTAAAACTTGACAACATGACAGGTTTAAAAACAGTTATCTGTCAGAAAATACACGATGTTACCAAATGCTTCTCTCACAGTGGTTCCCAAATGCACACATACTCACTGTGTGATTCTAGACAAACAACACTATCCCTTGCACTATACCAAAACACATTTCTTCATCTAGAAGAAGTACTACATTTTAGTATAGAAACATTGCATAACTCATTTCACAAGTTCATAAACAATGACTGGTTTCTAATTCTACCAAAATATAAAAACAGCACAGTTATATGTCTGCAAACACATGAACAACACAAATGATTATCACAGAATGGTTTCTACATACACACACACTGTCAATAAGATTGTAGAGAAAAAAAATACTCCCTACACTTTAGCAGGCGAAATACATTAGTCTAAAATCAAAATAGTCTACATACATCCCCTCACAATTAAATAACTCACCTTTCAAGTTGTTTTGTAGATTAAGAAGTATATCAGTCCCTCACCATATTTTCTTTTACAGAATCTCTGCACTGTGCACCTCTCAGCAAAAAAAAAGAATGGAAAAGTTTCCCTTTCATTTTCCACACATATACATGTAAACATGTAAACATCAAATCACAATCCTTCACACAAACTCAAAAGCAAAGACACATTTCTATTGGTTAAACATTTCAACCCTTTCCAACTGAAATACATTTCAACCCATCCCCCAATCTGTCTTCTACCTGTTACCATAGAAACAGCTCATGGAACACTGCACTGAGCACACAGGTCACAAGTTCAGCACACAATGTTGCTAAACAAGAGTCACAAGACAGGAAGTGTGCT
Source organism: Triturus cristatus (assembly GCF_964204655.1). Classification (NCBI taxonomy): domain Eukaryota; kingdom Metazoa; phylum Chordata; class Amphibia; order Caudata; family Salamandridae; genus Triturus; species Triturus cristatus. The sequence goes on along the minus strand of NC_140582.1, from coordinate 1,195,117,470 downwards.
TGACTTTTCAACATATCAGCTTATCATATGTAATGTTCCTTACAATCTGTTTTTGTCAACCAATAAGAATCATACCTTTAAAAAACAGAAATATACACCCTACCTTTCAGTGTAGAAAGTAGTCATACAACCAATGATTTCTTGTCTTTTTTCAAAAAAAAATTCCGTGGATCCGCGCACCCAAGGCAAGAGTATCCGTGCACCCAACGCAATAGGATGCGAGCACCGTGTGGGCATTCCACTGTTTTTTTTTATTTTTAAAAAGGGGACCCCAGGGGGTCCTTCTAGGACCCCCTAAGCACATATAGAGGGTCAGAGTATTTCCACTCTGCCCCCTTTATATGTTTTACACACTTATTCCCATTGCTTCTTCAGCCTCGCTTCTACCGAGGCAGAAAATGGCCGCCAACAGTTCCTGGTTTCGAATGTAGCCAAACACTCGACAGCCAATTGGCATTCAGCGCGCGATCAGGAGGGTGCGTGCTTGGTTCGGGGAGGGTGCGCTTACGGTGCGGGTAGGGTCCGCGGATCCTCCCCGGCCATAGATATTTATGTACTTTTAACTCTAATTTTCTCAGGAACTACTAAACGGATTCACACCATTTATGCAAAAGGCACGAGTCTGAACTGAGGACTAACTCTTTGCCAAATTTGGTGTCATTCCGTTCAGCTGTTCGGGCTGTAGCTGCGACAACAGATCCTATTGGAAATTGCATGGGGAAAACGCGTTTTGGGACCCCCCTTTTTTCTCGCCCCCGCTTGACAAATCACCACGAAGCGTTCAGGGTAGGAGTGGAGCGGAGCTGGCAAAATGTTTGGAAAATTTCGCGAGGATTCGTCAACCGGCGCCATACTTATTGGGAATAGAATGTTGCGGATTTCCTATGGAAAATAGGTCCTAACTATAACTACCTACTGGCGACCGCCTGTAGGTAATATATATATATATATATATATATATATATATATATATATATATATATATATATATATATATATATATATATATATATATATATAGTCACTGAAAAAAAACCATAGGTTTCTGACATGTTATAGTTAGGAATTAGCATTTAAAAAACCTTAGAAATTCATTGAAAAAACCATAGGTTTCAGGGCTGTTATAGTTAGCTGGACATTTCACTCATACAAAACCATTGAAATTCCTCCGTTATAGTTAGTTGTACTCATTATAACTCGGGCGCCCGCAATCCACTGCTGATGATGTCACATGCTGTGAAGCGCTAAGAAATAAACTGGCTAAAAAACTAAACCCGCGAGTGCCGCTGCCTTCTTCCCGGATGGGAGAGAGGGACTTTGTGAGCTGGATATATATATACATATATATATATATATGTGTGTGTATATATATATATATATATAACCACTCACCGGTAGGTAGTTATAGTTAGGCCCTAGTTTCCATAGGAACATTTTTTTTTGACTTGCCTATTACCTTAGCATCGTTTGATCAATCTTAATGAAATGTTCCCAAAAAAGTGTCAAAGTAGGTTTTGTGTCTCATGGAAAGTTTGGGGGTGATGCATACAGTGAGGACAGAGAAATAGGTGCGTCAAAAAAGGGTGCATTTGTAATGTTAATTCCCATAATAACGCGTTGTTGAACCCACAGCCCGAACCGCTAGACAGAATTACAGCTAATTTGGCAGGAAAGTACATGTTGTTACACAGATTGTGCTTTTTGTTATTTGGTGTAAATCCATCCAGCAGTTTTTCAGAAAAATACAGATATATCTCTGGTGGCGAAGCCTTTGCAAAAATAGCAAGCTTGTGCAGAGAAATGCACCACTCTGATTGGCTGCCAACATTACAAGCAGGAAGTGTTGGCAGCCAACTTGGAATTCAACTTCATAAAGTCCCATGAAAATAAGGAAAAGATGGCAGGGTAGGAATACCCTGATCCCCCAACTCTTTGTGTGTGAGTCCCCCTAGGACCCTGCCATGGCATAAAAAAGCATTAAAAAAAACAAAACACTAGCCGCAAAATTGTGATATTGGCAGCAAAAAAATACAAAGAAAAGCAAGCACAAGCTCCTGTGCTGCTTTAAAATAACATCCGGTGGGCCAGGTCTGGGGGGACACAAGTTAAATATAGGAGGGGGTGCATAGGGCCCCCTCCTAGGGCTTATCAAAGCCTCGGGGACCGCCATCTCCCTGGGGCTATTATCATTATGAAGGCAGGCAGGCAAACTGGACTCACCTGCAGCCCCGGGGACCGCCACCTCCCCGGGGTTATTGCCTCTTATGTGGTTAGGCCTCACGGACACCCCTTTCCCAGGAACCGCCGCCTCCCCAGGGCTAATTTAAACAATATAGGGGGCCTCGCAAAACCCACCTGCCCTGGGGGCCACCACCCCCAGGGCTAATTTTATTAGTATGGGGGGCCTTGGGGTCTCCCTTGACCCCGGGACTGCCTCCTCCCCGGGGCACATAAAAGCAGGGAGTCCCTACAGCCTCAATCGCATTCCATGAAGACAAGTTCCTCCTTAGAAAGCAGTGCTGAATGACACAGCGTTTCTAGTGAGGCAGGCTTGAATAGGACAACCGGTGAGAGCACACTATTAGAACATGAGGTGGCAGCAAGTGTGTGGCTCTGCCCCGGTGCTAACACTAATGCTGCAAGCTGTGGCGCCCAGGGAGCAGTATTGCCAGATTTTGATGCCCATCCCAAGCCCAATGCTGTCCAAGTTTAAGCCCAAGTTCAGCCCAACGTAGACCAGTTCAGCCCAAAAATATGCCCATAGTTGCCTCTCTCAATTTATGCAAAATCAGCCTTCAAGAAACATTTTACACATAATCCTAATTTCTATTCAATATGCCTATAGTGGGAGGAGGTTCAATGGGCACCTATGCACTTCTGCAATCATGTTCCAATTTGATTAGCTACTACTGATTTGGAAGATCGTCCCATTAGGACCTGTTGCTTTGTTCAATATAAATCCAAACCTGAACCTGGCATTAATGAACAAACTTGACAAGAGCAGACTGTAACCCATTTTAGTAAAGTCGAAATGCTGAAAAGTTGAAACTCTATGTCATGTAGCTACTCAAACAGGACATTTAAAGCATTTCACGGATCTCACAGGATTAACACCACACAATGATGCCCATATAAAGTAACCACTCTGGCATTAAAGCAATTTCAGCACAACTTGTTTGGCAAGCTGCGGTTAGAAGCCCACTCCCTCCTGTTAAAATGTACAAAGGCCAAATAGGAGTCACTTACTCTGAAAACTGCCTGCCCTCCACTTTAAAGTTTTTCACCATGACCATCTACTGTGACACTAAAACTTAAACAGAACCTATGTCATTGCCTTCGTGTTTTAGCAAAGGTTTGACTAAAGGCCCCAGACTTAGCAAGATGCAGAAGGGTTTGTGTGGGGACCAAATTAAATCAACTGGAGTGGACAGGAAAAATACTTCTTTCCCCAAACCTTAGGTAATACCCTTCCCCAACATCTCAACAGTAATGCTCCCTCAAGTCGGATGACACTGCCATCACTCTACTTGTCCCATTCAGTTCCATTCCCCTTTGTCGGTCTCTCATATCACCATTGACTAGTGAAATCTCATTAGGCCGTGCAACTTCTTTAAACCTATCAGCCACTCATGGCTTTAAGCAGAGAAGCTCCTAGAACCGACTTTGCAATGGATAACGAATGGGCTCTTAATTCAGGTCCTTACATTTCAAGTCAAAAGTATGGATCAATTTCTCAATAATGCTTGAAGTGTGAACAAACAAATATATACACCTTTCGCAAGAATGGCCATAAAATAAAATCCCAGGGTAATCCATGCCAGCAATGCATTTAATGTTTACGGTACAAAATACTGCATCAATGATATAGATGTTTACAGTTTATCTTCATTACATCTTTCACTACCTAAGAATATTTAATTTTGCAATTTATGAGCTATATTGTTCCTAGACAACAAATTTTCTTTGATTCAAATAGGAAGATGTCCTGCACCTTTCTTCTGACTAATAGAATTGAGTCTACACACATTTGTTTTCAAATAAGGTCAAAGTACAATCTAAAAATACCTGTTCCATAGGACTATTGTTGGAATATAATACAATTACCCTGGTTGTCGTAGGCTTCTCTTTGTTCTGTTTAAATGCAGAATGGGGCAGCTCTGGGGAGAGCTGCATACTGCTTATGGTGCATGTTTTACATCTAGAATAGATGGAAGAATACTACTGGCTAAGCTCAGAGACACCCCTGCCCGCTACTGTACTGGGAGAAAGATAGAGCAACAAAATAGGGCCAGCACTAGGGAGTACTGAGTGTGCATACAACGTATGGTGCATGTTCTACATGAGATCTCTCAAAGCAAGGGTACCATTCAGTGTGTATGGAAGAATGCTACTGGCTAAACTCTGAGACACTTCTGCTTGCTGCTGCCCTTGGAGAAAGAAGGTTCAAACAGAATGGCATGCCTCTACATAAGAGTGTCAAGGTAGAGGTACCATCTAGTATGTATGGAATAATGCAATTGGGAAGGCTGAGAGACATCCGTAACTATTACTGCCCTGAGACAAAGAAGATGGAAACAGAAAGGCACCTTGTTAGGGGGGAGGGGGGTATATGTGTGTGTGTGTGTGTTATATTTTTTGTTGTTGCAGACATTAGCTTATCAGTTCTGAAAATACTTGCATATTACATTTAAATAAAGATTTGTCAATTTTGGAAACATACAAAAGCTATTCATTTACTAGGTTTGGATATACATATGCTAAGCTAACAGTAGCTCCTGAGCTACTTTTTGAAGAACCCTGATTTAAGGACTTCTTAGATATCATCGTCATTTTACCTGCCTAGTTACCATGAAGCCAGAACTGCTATCCAATTCTCTGTGCCTCTGGATTTCTGTGCTATAGATGTCTATAAGCTACGTTGAACCTAAGCAGTTTGACTTTTTGCTACTTACTGTTTGCCTAGGATTGTCAAACTGCCTTTGCCTGCTTGTGCTGTGCGGTGTAAGCAGTGCAGCGGAGTGCAGTGTTGAATGTCCAGAGTAGTGCTAGACCCATATACGCAGTTCAGGCTTTCAAGCTTGCTCTCAAGTATCACAGCCTACTAAACTGCTTTCTTCTGTCTGTGGTTGGTGCGGTACTTCTTTTTAAAGCCCTGCGGTGCCTGCTACGCTGCTGGAGAGCGCAGCTCTCGGGAGCTGGTGGGGTACCCCTTGAAGGCCATTCCTGGCCTGAGAAGTTACTCGATGTGTTGAAGCGCCCCAGTTCATCAAAGGGCTGTGGCATTGAAGAGGTTTGCTTTTGCTGTTCCTCTTTTGTTGATTAGTTCTATGTAAAGCAAACAGATGGAGAATGTGTACTGGAATTCATGGGCACGCCGTAAACAAGACAGCAGAAAACTCAAACTTTTTACATAAGAGCTGTGGTGATTAATGATTGGTCGTTACAAACTGATGTACTGCTGAAATTCTTGCTGGCAGTACAAGCGCCCCTCCCTTTTGTCATGAAACATATTGGACTAAAAATGATGCCTTTGATCGCACGATTTTATGCAGTCACAAGTTAAACATATTTGCTTTTCAGGAAACCTGGTTTACTGGACTAGTTAGGCTTTGCTTTTTTGATTTTAAAGCATTTTCAGTCGGATATAGAGAGGTCGACTGGAACTGGATTATTAATCGGCATGTCAACCTCCCTGACCATGTCTAGTTGGCAAGTTAATTTTAACAGCTTGGTGCTCCTGGCAGTTGGGATTTCTTTCACAGTTGATTAAGAGTATAGTAACATAATATCTGAACTTTTAGTGAATACTGCTTCTTTCTCTTCAGTTGCGAAAAACAAAACCGTACAGGTGCAGAACGCATAGTATTCATCGGGTAGAATTGCCATTAAGACTTTTGCATCTTGAGTTATTTTGAGCAGCAGCTTCAATGCTAATGTGCAGGCTCCATTTATAATTAATCTACTGACTGAGCAATATAAAGAGGAATGCATTGCACCCTAGCCATTATTTTGAAATCCAAAATTCGATTTTAGTGACCAGGTAGCATTTTTTGTAATCTTGTCTTCAACTTTCTGGAATTGTGGCCAGCTGCACAGTTGGCAATGTGCTGGGGTGAGCGTTCTTTGCCATTAAGGTATATGTTCATTAAGCGAAATTGCCTTGAGTTTAGTGTCTGATTTCTGTAAACCCGATTGTCTGAAGAGGGACCAGTATGTCCAGTGCGCATTAGTGTTATATAAATTAATAAGAACGCACGTGGAGGTAAGTAATACGTCTTCGAACATTTGTTATTGCCACGGACAGGTAGGAGCCTGGAAACATCTGATAACATTACCTAGTCATGTGTTCAATTCAGCAAGCTCCAGGAATCTCCTTGGTGTGATATTGCAATATAGAGCTAGAATTATATGTCCCCTTTAATGATTAGAACACTTATAATGGAATGTTTTCCTTATGTGTGCAGGATTCAGAGGTGAGTTCGTGTTAGTTGAAGGGTAGCGATTTGGAAAAATAAAGAACATTCCGATTCAAAATCTGTGGTGTAATATGGAATCAGGATGTTAGTTTGTGGATGAGGGCCAGAGGAACAGAGGAGTCTGCCTGTTGTCATGACTCTTGGGCTGACAGAAAAAACAGTAGATTATCTGCATTGCCTCGAATAAAGAAAGAAAGGTGAGCGCTGTCAGTGAAGTGGCACTGGCGTTCACTCTTATTCAAGGAGCGCTCGAAAAGGAGATAAAGGGTCATTCAAATTAATAATGAAAACCTATAATTAAAATAATATATATACTCGCACACAAGTTGGTAAGAAAGGAAAATAATTAAAAGAAATGTTACAAGGAAGTGAAACTACAGCGACAGAAAACTGAAATGGATCAAATACATTTAATGGAAGAGGAAACAAGACGGCAAAAGTGAAAGCAGGGGTGCACGCACACGCGACGGCAAACACGCGAGAGGCAAAAGTGAAAGTAATCAGGGTCCAGATGGTGCCTCGGGCGCTGAAAGCTGGTGGCTGCGCGCGCTTGTGCGCCTAACAGCAAGCTGGTGGCCGGCTGCCTCTGGGTTGTACTTTCAACAAGCATTTACGATGCAATAGGTCTCACATTACTGAAAGCTTGAGCTCTTGGCATTGCATTATAATGTGCAATGCCAGTAGCTAAAACTTTTATTAATGCGAGACCTATTGCATTGCAAATGCTTGTCTTAAACAGCTAATAACCAAAGGCACAGCCAATAGTCCTGGTGTGTTTTAGGTGTAGGTCAGGTGTTGTGGATGCAATAACAAAGCTCAGAGACACAAAAATACAGATTGGTGACAATGTGGAAATCATAATCATTTAGTTTACATGTTTAAGCCCCCCCCCCCTTCATCCCATCCCACTTAAAACCCTGCCGCTCCTTTGAAGGTGCAGTTCTGTTTCCTTAAATGGCCACGCCCTACACATGCTACCTGTGCCACGCCAACCTTCCATCTGTCCTGAATCAAAAGTCTGCCTGAAGTTTTCAAGGGCACTAAAAGCCATACAAAAAGAAGCAGTAGTACAGGCAGCCCGCTCCCGTTTAAAAATGAAGACTCCGTATTCGAGTGTCCTGGTGCATGGTGGGCTGTGCACCAGTGCTGGGTGTCTGCGCACGGGTGGGCGAGTGTGAAATGTTGGCATGCAGTTCTGCCCGGGGGAGGCATTGGCTCACCTGGCAGCGTGCAGTCAGTCCTTTTGCATGTTGACCACTGGGTGCAGGCCCCGTTCACGGTCACGAGCTTCGGGTCTTCAGTGAGCGTGCGCTCTTTGGGGGGCCCCCATTGCTGAGCTGTGAGAGGGAATCACTATTCACAAGTGCACTTGAGGCGGTGGCGGCCGATGTGAGATGATGGACTTGTTAAAGCACTGCTTCCAGTTTTAAAGAGCTATGGCAGCAGTAACATTGTCAAATAAAACAGCTTTGCCCATACAGCTGCGGAAGAACGTTGACTGTATTAAAGGGAGATTGAAGTTTTGAAAGTAAATGATTTCTGCAGACGTAAAAATAAAACACCAACATCTGTATGCGCGTTTCGGAGATGGGATTTTCTTTTCTTAGAATGTGGCCATTTTACTCGACTCGCACCTTCCCCAAAGTATGGAATTTCCTCTCACGCGAAGTAAAAAGAAAACGCCTGTACTTCAGTCCATTGTCACGAACGAATGAAAAACGCGCACTAAACATACACAAGGAATGAAAACAAAGGCGTGCAACTCGTGTAGGGCTAGCACACGTACCTGCACAATACCTTTGGAAAGCTACCTGGCAATCAAGACCTTCCCCCCGAACTCACCAAACAACACCAGAAACGGTGTTGTGTCCTTTCCACGGAGGACTTTTAGTAAGCATTCTTTCTAAGATGTGAGCACAGTCATCAACAACAAGTAGGACAAGCCCGGCGGAGTGTGGTGCGCACACTAGGCGGGGGCGGGGGAGCGCATTCCAGGCGGGGGAGCGGACCCTTTGAAGTGCGATGCCAAACGGATTGCATGGCAGTACGATGCGCGTGATTGTGCGCGTGATTGTGCGCGTGCTCGCCATGCAATCCGCTTTTCGGAGCACTTTTGGGAGCCCCTTACAATAGTCTCGCCTTGCGATCGCTTACGCGATAGCAAGGCGAGACCTAAAAACCGCGCACATTAAATGTCTCGCTTGAGACAGCGCATGCGCTGGCTCAGGCGAGACCTAAAAAGGGTTGTGTAATGTAACTGGTGCTCGTGTAAAGCGCTCCTAACTATATAAAACTGCAAAAAAACATAAAAACCGAAAGCGTGAAAGGGCTGATTTAGAAAGAACCTTCGCAGTCGTGGCGCCAGGGACTGCGGAAGCTGTTTGTGAATTGGTCCCCTATGTTTCTTACACTGCCTATATTTTGCTTTGGTATATGAACATTTTCCATGTGCACCTCACCAGGCAGATTCCAGTCAGGTTTTGCTGCATAGCAGGAAGCGCCACACCCTCTGTGAAAGTACAAACAAGGCAGGGGGTCTTTCAGGAGTGAACCCTCCCCGGGCTAGTTCAGATAAGAAGCTAGGGCTGAATGCATAAACTCGGATGACCCCTGGAGGCGATGCTGGCGGGAGGCTGGCGCGCTGCAGTGTGGCTGCTGAAAGTCTGATGTGAATGTTAATGGCATTGACATGATAATATCCCTTTTAACAATGCCATCAAGATGCTTTCCTAGAGCAAACATTACGTAGCCCATCGCCTAGACAACTCCAGGATGGGCAGAGCAGCCGCGAACAAAGGTCATGACAAAAATGCAAGCACACGTGATTAGAAGTTACAAGAGTTTTCTATGCAGGTAACATTTAGACAAAGAACATACCTTGGTGAACCTTTGTGAGATGCTTCAGGTTGAACTGCCTGAAGATAGTTTACATTTTCAGATTTGGATCGCTGTGGCCTTCTAGGCTCTATGCGGGACGTCAAAGCTCCACATCGTGGCAGTGCACTTTCCAGGCCATGGCATAGGCATTACAGTGAACAAGGGGAAAATGTGGCCTTTAAACAGGCTTGCAAGTCGTGCACTTAAAGGCGGGCCGTGTTCGCGCCAGTTATGTGCAGTTTGATAGCAGCAAGTGTAAGTCCTGCTGCTGTAGCGCTGGCACCGTTTTTGTTGTGCCCCGTGGTGCCTGCCAGTAAAATATATACCTTCCTTTATCATGCCGCCTCTAGGGTGACCAACTGGCATAGGTGCAAATTTAGGACAGTAAGTGTAAAAATTCAGGACAAAGGGTCAAAACTCAGGACAAAAATTGAGGACAGAAGGCCAAAATTCAGGACAGAAATGTGGGACAAAGGGTACGTTTTCAGACACATCCGAGGAGGTCGTACAATAGTGTATAAGTAAGTAAATAGACAACCAAAATAAGTACACGTCAAAATAAGTTTATATTAAGTTGAGAGAATCGAGCAGCTCACCGTTTTGGTATGTGCACAGCTTTGAGCAACTGTGCAGGTCTTTTTGTGGTATTTCATGTGATGTTTTGTTTACAGTTTGGGGTTCCTTTGAAGTGTTGTCCCACCCGCACTGCAGGGGATGCAGAGGCCTTCAGCCTTCTTTACACCCCTTCACCAAATACCTCCCTCTGCACAGATTCCCTCACTATCAACCTCCCATGGTGCCCCTCATCTCTATATAGACCCTCGCTCATGTGTATGTCATGTATTTTACAGTGCTGCTCAGCCCAATGGAGGGTGTTGAGCGCTTCAGCTCACACACTTATTGTTCAGAGACAATGACTCATAAGTGTGTAAATCAATATATAGGATATGTTACTTAAGACAAGGGGGGCTACAAGGTGTAGGAGTCACATGGCTTACATACCTGGTCGGTACTATATGCAGGGCCACTGGAATTATGCAGCAGGGAGGGCCAAATTATGCTGCAGGGTTGACTAAATTATTTGGTAAGAAAAGGGAATTTATGCACATTTTAACACTTTCTGGTCATCGGTTGCACCTCATTAGTAGCCGTATAACACCCAAATATAGTAATATGCAAAGGAAGGTGACCAGTCAACCTTTACAAAGGTCCTTTGCAACACATCACTGCCTTCATAGTTATTTTTTAACCATTTGAGGTAGACACTGTTTTTAAATTAGAATCTTCAGATATTTTCAGCTAATGATGGATTATGTGGCACATGCAGCAAATCCATAATCATGCGAAAACTGTTGAAGCCGCACAATCGCATAATTTCAGTGACCCCGAAATACAAACTGAGGATATAACACATAACATATGAAATAAAAGTGAAATACCAGCATTTGTAAAGTGCACACAGCTACCTCTGGAGAGGTGTCCCAGCGCTGGGGCCCATCGGGAAGATTAAGCGAGCTATTGCCCAAAGTCACAAGGTGCGGGGCTAACCTGCCGCCGGCACCGGGGATCAACCCATGAGACTCCGTGTTCCGTAGTGAGCTGCCGTGGCCACTGCACCACACCTCTTCCCTAACATAGTGGTTGGGGTTGTCTTTACAATTATTACACAAATGAATACTTTGCTCTGTATGTTACACGTTGTGCTTTACAAGAGGCGCATTATGCCTCTATGGTTCTTTATGATAAGTCAAAACCGGGATTAGTGAAAACTCAGATCCCTCCAAGAAATACATTATTCAGCAGAGTTAAAATAGACATTTTTGTTATGGCCCGAAAATTGCAGACACGCAAAGCACTCAGAAGTCTTTAAAAATGTAACTTAGTCCTCCAGCACAGCTCCTCCACAAAAGCAGCATGCTGTGCCCTAAGGCCTATGCAGAGGACGGCACGCCACATGCTGTAACTACACAAGGGTCCATTGCAAGGGAGTAGCCAGAAAAATAAATACCCCCGCCATAGATAGCACAAAATAAAGGAGCAAAGTGAGCTATCCTGGTCTTTGCTTTTGAAGTCGGTGAAAGTTGTTCCCCTGATGAAAATTTGAAAAAAATAATGCAGAAGTATGCTTTTTACAGCAGGAAAGAAACTTGGTCAAAAACGAACTGCCTTTACCTGTATTGACGGTTGTCTTTTATTCTTTTGGTCTTTTCATTTTCTTTCTTTCCTTATGTCCTTTTTTCTATCCACCTTAGTTCTCTACTTTCTTCTTTACATCCCCTATTTATTTTTCTTTTCATCTTTCTGTCTGTGCATCCTTTCATTCCGTCTCTCATTCTCTCTCTATTGTTTAAATTCATATATCATTTTATTTTCCATTCCATTTCCAAGCTTTATTTAGATTTCATTTTCTTTTCACATTTACATATTCCACATTAACATTAATTGTTTGTTTCTTTTTTTCCATTTGATCATCCTCTTGTCCTTCCTTTCATTGTTAAATCTAAATCTTTCTCTATCTTCCCAGCTTCCTTTCAATATTTGCAGTCTATTCTTCCTTCGGTTTCTCTCTCCATCTGCCTTGTGCTTCTTTATGATTTACCATTATCATAATTTCTCTTTCCGTCACCACTTCTGGCTACTTCGGCGCCCTCTGCCCCTCTACACCCCTCCCCCCCCCCCCCCCCCCGCCCCGCAATCCCCCCCACACACACAGCTGCATCACAGTGATTATTCTGGCTTTAATTGTTTGCTATTCTGCCCTGTGCTGATCTGCGAGTCACAGGTCAAAGTTAGGCAGGGCCATGAAACACTTGTCTGACCCTGGTGCCTCCCTCCCCTCCGCCCCATTGCCATTCTTTAGGTGATAGTCAGCCACGTCAGAATGACAGTGGCCCCTAGAAGGACTGAGCGAGGGCGGGAGGGGCTGCTGCAGCCTCAGAGGGGTGCGAGCCGGCTCCGATGGGCACCTTTGGGACAGCACAGCTTGCTGCCGTCCCCAAATTACGGACAAAAGGCAAAACGAAAGAAAGAAATGCTCTCGGACAAGGGGCCCAAACAACGGGCAGTCCGTGAAATTTACGGACGGTTGGTCACCCTAGCAGCCTCCCTTGCGAGATCGTGCCTGCAGCTATACCTCTTGAGGATGCGGCGTGAGTTTGACCTTACCGGACATCGGCCGCTTTGGGAGCAGTCATCGTGGCTCAGCTCTGTCCCATAATGGCGCTCGCTCTGTGATGTAAATTAGTGTCAAGGTATTATTTATCTCATTTGAAACACTATTAAGTCTGAATTTCCAGTCTGCCCAGCCCCCAAGAGTTATTTTCCGCCCTGTGCCAACTTGAATTATTGGAGGAGGAGGCCGGTGTTCAGCCTCTCGCCTCCTGACCTCGACACTTGCTGCCTCCTTAGCCCCTGGCGTGGGAGGTGTAATGATGGGCCCTAGGCCCACATGCTAGGTGAAGGAGGACACAGGACACATAGTTGGGGATAGTGGGAATGGCCACGAGCACGTGCGCTCGGCCCCTTTTATTGACAGCGTCACCTGACACAGTGACGTCTGTGGTGGGTGGGTGTACAGTGTAATACAGCAGGTCGGAACACTAGAACGTGTCCATGCATGGACACTACATCCCTCCCAATTTTTAATATCAAAACCCGAAGTCAAAGTTCAACCTGGGGGAGAAAGAAAGATATACACAGTTGTAATACAGTGACCAAACTTCTGCAGAATCGCTCACGCTTCAGCTGCTTGGAGTCGCAGAAGATGTTCTTCCTGTCGCGGACGATGCTCTTCCTGTCGCAGACGATCACCAGTTCACTGTGGCACCAGTCATTGGTGCTCGATGGATCTAGTCTGTTTGACGGCTCTGCCTTGAAGTTGTTCTCAGTCTTTTCTTCGCTTTACTTCCTTGGCGACAAACGCAGTTGAGTTCTTGTGGTTCACCGCTAGATGTTGCCGTTCGTCTTTTCGTCCAGTCCTTTTCTCTATCTGTGGCGTGTGTTCTGTTTTGCACAAGACGGATTGGTTGCAAGACACCCCTCTCACCATGATGCCTCTCTCGCAGGTGTTCCCCTGCCACGGGATGTCCCTGAGGCCCTCGGACTCGTCCTGAGCTGGGTGGACTGTGTCGTGTTACTCGCACGCCGATCCGTGTGGGTGCAGAGGAGACGACAAGTCTCACCTCGGGTTCTGCAGTCGTGCCTGGAGGGTAGCTGTTGGCTCCTGTCTTCGCACACAATGTCTTCATCCTCCTGGGACCTTTGCTGGAGGGCGGCTGGTGACCATCTCTCGTCGCGGGGACACTCTCTCACTGGTATCCCTGAGGCCTCTGCCCCTGGGTCACCACGGCTGGCGTTGTCCAGTGTCCGTGTGACCCCAAAGGTGGGTGTTTCGAATGGTCCGGCCTGCTCACCTCTGCCGATCCCAGGTGCGCTGAAGGTATCATCACAGATGGTCTTTTCTCCGTGCCACGGGTGTTCTTCAGGACTTGCGCACCGTGTTCTGACGCTTGTCACCTTCCTTGTCTTTGAGGTGTGAGTAGTCTCGCCACACTCTTCTCTCTTTCCTCTATTTCTTTCTCCGTGAGGATGTCATGTCACTCTGACTTCTTCTTTTGTTGCAGTGGCAACCGTGCCACTCAGATCTCTTCCTTTCGCCCTTTTTTTTTTTTTGGTGGCAAACGTGCCACTCCGATATCTACATACTTCTTTTCTTGTAGTGGCAAACGTGCCACTGCGATATCTTCTTTTCTTGTAGTGGCAAACGTGCCACTGCGATATCTTCTTTCTTCTTAGTGGCGGACGTGCCACTCTGGTCTCTTCATCTCTTCGCTTCACGACCTACTCTGGACCGTTCCTGTTCTCTTATCTGGCCAGGCTTCTCCATGCAGCGCGCGCACTCTGCACGTGTTCCCCCTGGTCTTGTCCTCGTCCGAGGGCACTCTCTTCATCTTCTTCAGCACTCCGAGTTAGGGTCGTGACCTTCTCTTTATCTTCTCCTTTTCACCAATTACTTTGGTTGAAGTTCGTGGGGCCATGCTCATGGTCCGCTTCGTTCTTCTCCCTTTCACCAGTTACTTCGGTTCTTCTTGAGCTTCTTGGACCACTTGTCGGTCCGCGCTGCCGATCGCTGGCAGGATATCTTCGGTCTTGCGTCAGACCTCTTTGCGCAACTCCTGGCGAGTCGGCTTCTTTGGTGCGACCATGTGGCAGGTCGGCTGGGCCTTTGGGGTGCGACCTTTGGCTGGTCGGCTTGACCTTTGTGTTGCGACCGTTGGGCAGGTCGGCTTGGCCTTGTGGTGCGACCATTTGGCTGGTCGGCTTCACGAGGTATGTCACGTCGTGTGAGTACCTGTGTCCGCTGCCTAGTCAGGCGCTGGCGCGTGCTACTCTTCGTACCGTCGTGGTACCTCTTCAGTGTAGCGTTGCTCCTAGTATCAGGATCACTTGATGTGGTGGCTTCTTGGCGCCACTGGGTGTTGCTCTGCATCCATGGCCGCCAGTGTCGGATACTTGCTGCGCCCATCCTCTTCAGTGGGTTCCTCTCCTGTAGGCGCTGCAGTGTACCTTCCGCGTCCGGCGTACATCTGCACTGAGTCCGTTTGTTCTCTCTCGAGGGTTCGCTCCACGTGATGCGGCGACAGCGCAGTCCTCGCTGGGGTGGATGTGGCTCGACGCCATTTCTTCTTACTTCCTCCTTATTGCTGTGGGATAGCGCTGCATCCCTGCGGCACACTGTCTCTTCACCCTTGCAGTTCTGTGCTTCCGTCGCGTTCCTGCGCTTCTGGCACATTCCTGTGCGCCTCCGTCGCGCATCCGTCAGACCTTGCGGTACGTGCCTTGCTGCCTCTTCTGCCTTGCGCTGCGAGCCGTCGGTCTCCTGTGGCTGCTGGACTTCCTTGGCTTGCTTTAGGCTTGTTGACTTTCCTCTTGCTGCAGTACTGCCGGTGGCCACTGGGTGGCAGTGTTGCTTTTCCTTGGCTTCAGCAGCACCCATTCTGTACTGCCAGAACTCTATGCCTTGTTTTCCTTTCCACTCCTCCAGGCTTCACTCGTGCTTAGGAGAGCTGGAGGGGAGCTGGAGCCAGGCAGACCAGTGGAGTCCAGATGGGGCTGGAGCAGTGGAGTCCAGGACATGGCAGCAGGTAAGTCTCTTTTCAGTTATTTTATTCTGAGGCAGGTGAGGGGGGCACCTTCATGCATTACTCTGTGGGTGAGTTGTGGGACTCCTGCGGGTGTGCTCCGCTTTACTCTTCAGCAGCTGCTTGGAGGGCACAGGCACGTGGGCTGCACAGGGGGCGAGGCAACACTCCTTGGGGGCATGGTGCCATCGCGCACTCAGTTGTATGTTAACTTTCGGCGGCGCTGGCCGCTTGCTACTCGTGGGAGCACTGCTGGGGGTCCTACTTGGTGGGGCATGCTCCGGATGGCCAGCGGGCCATTCTTTGCCTTCTGCACTCACCCTCATGCGGGGTAGGCACCCGCTGGTAGTGTCATTATTTTCCACTCTACTGTCTTTTCGTCGCGGGCCAGGCACCCCTTTGTTTATTTATTTAGCGCTCGGATGCGCCTTCCTCCAGTGCGTTGCTCTCCCCGCCCTCGGCAGCTCCTTCAGTCACTCGCTGGCCGGGGCGGGGGAGAGATGCTACTGCTGGACAGGGGATACAGGTCCCTGCACCTGCCGCGGGTGGGCTCCGCTCTCCATTTCCTCTTCGCCCGCCCCCTGCAGCCGGTCACCTTGCTTCACGGACCGCGCGGGGGGGGGGGGGGGGTGCTGCGCTGCTTGTGCCGCTCCTGTGCTGCGGGTGGGCTCCGCTTTCGTTCAGTTCATTCCGCCCGCAGGCGTACTCGGTCTTGGGCTGTGCCGGCGCTGTTCTCCTCCTCGCTCCCCCGCTATCAGCTTCCCTGACTACACGCTGAGCGGGGGAGGGTTGGCGCTGCTGCCGGAGCCTGCCCGCTCCTTTCCGGGCAAAGTCAGTGGCTCCTCACGGGACGGGGGAGTGGACAGCTAGTCCCTTTCGCCGCAGGCTCACCTTCGGCCCGGCGGGGCTTCCCTTCAACGCGGGTGGGCACCGCGTGGGCCACACCTCTTGCGGGGGTCGCCGCCGATGCGGGTGGGCTCCGCTCGGCGTGCCTTTCCGTCGGGGACACCTCCGGGCACAGCGGTCGGGTCGGGGTGGGCACCCGGCCTCCGCCTGCAGACTTGCGGCGTCGCGGCCGATGCGGGTGGGCTGCCGGCGTCTCGCGTCGTCACACGGGGGGTGTGCTCACCGGGCAGTCCTCTCCCTCATCGTTATCGATGGTGCGCCGGTCGGGGCTTCACTCGCGGGGTAACGTACCCGCCTCGTCGCCAGTGTAATGATGGGCCCTAGGCCCACATGCTAGGTGAAGGAGGACACAGGACACATAGTTGGGGATAGTGGGAATGGCCACGAGCACGTGCGCTCGGCCCCTTTTATTGACAGCGTCACCTGACACAGTGACGTCTGTGGTGGGTGGGTGTACAGTGTAATACAGCAGGTCGGAACACTAGAACGTGTCCATGCATGGACACTACAGGAGGTTTCTGGAGGTTGTGTCCCCGTCACAGCGCGTGTCCGAGAGCTTTGAAAGGCACAACAAGCACGGCCCTCGAGACAGCGGTGCCACTTAGCAGCTTGTCTAATGGCGGTCATACCTGAAATGAATCCCGATTGGCGGCAGCTGACTACAGCCAAGGAGGGTGACGGACTCCAAAGAGACTAGGGGACCCCTGGCCAGCAGTCTTTGTCTCTCCAGCTGCAGCACTGTCGCGGAGTCCCGCTAAGTGTAAAAAGTGAAAGCTGCTGACATTTTAAATGTTCCTGCTAAGGTCGTAATATTATGGTTAGATATTTGTTTTCCGGTGCGATCAGGTTACGAGGGCACTAGGTTTACAGCTGTTTCAAAGTCTTAGAGTTTCTCATTGCTCAAATGAGTATATTTTCGGATATATATGTTTCCCTCATCTTCATTGCTTGATTTTGGGTGAGAAAGTGCCACTCATAGTTGTTGAAATGTCACTCATAATTACACTAAAATTATGAAAATGTCACACATAGCAATCTGAAACCTTGGCAGCTTTATGCAGGTCGGACACTTAAGTGTTCCTTGGCTCCCAAGCCCCATTGAAGTGCAACGAGCCCGTCTCCCTGCACGCCCTGCCTCACCGTTCCCATATCAAGAAGGAGTAAGAGGTGTCAAGACGGCAGCACAAACTGTGCCTTAATTAAAGCCCACCCTATCTACAAATACACAGCAGGGGCCCCCTGCAACACGCCCTCTGCAATAGAAGCCCAGGAACGAATCCCCTGATCAAGGCAATTCAGACATGGCTGTAGGATTTTGCCTTGTATGGAAAATGCTTACGAAAGCTACAGGTTACATGAAAATATTACTATTAGAATCAGTTTGTTTTATTTTCTTATTAGCGTCAAACCAGTGCTTGAAATGGAAAAATAGAAGTGCAGGCACTCTGTCCCAGAGTACCTGCTTGTCTCTGAGAAGTCTGGGTACTATACAATTAACAGTATTACGTGTCTCTTGAGAAATAAAAAAGTGCCGGTATTCTGTATCAGACAGTACCAGCCCTTTTAAAGCACTGCGTCAAACCCCTTCACAATATAGCATCCTGACATAAAAGGTAAGACACACTATATGTCATTGGAAAACACACAAAAATGTGCCTCTTTACATAGATACGGCTATGTGCCTTTCGCAGGGTGCGGACATGTCAGACTTACATCCTTCTAGTGTTGAAATAGTGAGTAACGCAACAGAACATTTGTAGTCCTGCATAACTTTGCAGAATATAAATTATACATGTGTTACATCAAACACATATTTCAAGAATAAAGGCTACATTGTGTTGCATACGACAACACCTATACATAAATTCTAAAGACTATTGAAAGGTATCAGATAAGTTGTTAGGTCGAGCCTGGGCAGTGCAAAGCGCTGCTGCAAGGCAAGCAGTAGTGGAGTATGGCTTTGAAAGTCCTGCCCAATCTCCGCCCATATTTTTAATTGGCTTGTGTCATTGTCCTTCGTAAACGCTGGCTTCTGAGTCGGTGTTAGGCTTGTTAGTCCCTCATTGGTACCGCCGTGTCTGCATTTGTTACCTCTCGTAACGACTGGACCTTTTACTGAAGTTGTTACATGGTCGGTGAGCACTATTTTATTTAATGCTCTTCCCCTATTTGACCCACTCCCTCGCAGCACTCCGCACGCTTTTATTTTAATTTTTTACTAATGGCGGTCCTCTTTAACTATAGCGGCCGCGTTTTATTATTTATTTATTGTAGCAGTGAGGTCCGCATTTAGCAGCCGCGCTTATTTATTTAATTATTTATTTTGTTTAATAGCACCCATGCAGTGTTTTCACATTCATAAAGGCAGCGCCCCTTTCTTTACGCAAACCGCGTCTAAAGAAAGGTACGCGGTCGACATTAAAGTGAAAGCGTGGCTTAGGTGCTTTTACAAAAAAAAAAACTCCATCTGTTTGTCGGCTTGGCAAATCGTTTTTTTGGGTCAAAGCCCACATGCCTCAGTTTCACTTTAATGTCTGACACATCCCTTTCTTTAGACGCGGATTGTCTAAAGAAAGAGGAGCGGACTTCATGAATGTGAAAGAGCCGCATGGGCGCTAGTAAAAAAACAAATTTGCAATGCAATAGGTGTCGCATTTGGGAGAGTGTAAGCTATTGCATTGCCAATAGCTTAAACTGTTAGTAATGCGAGACCTATTGCATTGCAAATGCTTGTTTTTAATATCATAGCTCTTTCCTTAAAGGTATTGTAAGTCTTCCTGAAAAGGTGAATAGAGCTGTGGTGTGTGTTGTGGAGTTATGGTAGGCTATTCCAATATGCGATACTCCTGATACAGAAAATATCAGAATTACGAGTTTTGCGCTTAGCATGGCATGTTCACACATTTGTGCGAGTATGTTTCAGCATGTCAAACTGCCAACATTTACCAGGGGAGAAAAAGCGTGCAGTAGATACCAGGTATAGGGATCAATTTGAAAAAGCACCAAAAACCATCTGCTATGCCCCATTCTTTGAGCAAAATCAAAATTGGTGCTATTTATTACTCTCAATGAGTTCAGACCCTCTGATTAGATTTTATCCGGTGTGATAAATATCCTACAGTCCTCTAGGGCATTTAGAATATGAGCCCAAAGACAGTAATGTTGTGCTCAGTACAGAGCTATGCAGGCTGAGTACATATCATTTTCCATGTTTGCTTAGGGTAAATAGGTGCATGCAATGTG
Organism: Triturus cristatus; assembly: GCF_964204655.1. NCBI lineage: Eukaryota > Metazoa > Chordata > Amphibia > Caudata > Salamandridae > Triturus > Triturus cristatus. The sequence goes on along the minus strand of NC_140582.1, from coordinate 1,195,097,828 downwards.
TTTTTGGAGACTGTCGATGGCTTCATTTTGGCTCTATTTATTCTGTATATGTTTATTTGCCTCAAGTGAATGTGACACATATTTACGAATGCCAATTTTAGTCTGCAAATATACATTCCCTGATGTAAATGATTGACTAATCTCAAATTGACATGTAACACATAGATTGTATTGTAGTGTGGTTGCTTTGTTATATAGCCTTTTGCCCATGAGGAGGTTCCAAAGCACTTCTTGGTTGATGGGTAGATAGCTACTCCATAGGTTGTGCTTCATTGAATGAATGTTGGTTTATAGTGTGATCTGGATGGAAATAGTATTGGTGTCAGCCCTGGGGACCTGTAGGCTACACCACATGGGGATCAAGAATGTACTCCAGCAGAGGCCAGCCCAGCTCAGGCAGGTCCAATTGCAGGTCCAGGCAGGTCCAGTGCAGCAGGTCAGCTGGGCAGGTAGACCCCTGGAGCTTTTTCTATCCTCATAGCTCAGACAGGAGGTCAGTCAGCTGACCCTTGGAGCCATGTCAGCCAGGGATGAAGGGTGAATGTGCAGTCTTCCTTCACAACTAGCAGGCTCAGGCCTCAAGCAGCAGGGTGTCCTTCTTCTGTAGTATTCACAGGTCCAGGAGTGTACTCAAGAGTGAGTCTGAGGGTCTCATTTGTATACCTGTGGTTGTCTTTGAAGTGGGAGAAACTTCTGGAGGCGTATCCTCACATTAGTGTGTGGAATTTCCTGTCTCCCTGCCCTGCTCCCATTCTGTCTGGAGGCCCAAAAGGGTGGTGTGAAGTTACTTTTTGTGCGATCTGAGCCAGTACTGTTCAAGTGCAATTATGATAGGCGACAGCTCCGCCCCCCTATGAAGTCAGAGATGGCCCATCCTGCCAGCACCAAGACCATCCTTTGTGTGGCTGTATGGGAGAAAAATCCAAAGGCCAACTGCCACTCACACCTAGTCAGGTGACCCAGGAACATGCTGAAGGCACCAAATGGTAAAGACAAGAAAATGACACATTCCTAAAAGTGCCATTTTCAGAATTGTATCTTAAAATCGAATTACACTTTTAAATAAGATTTTAAATTACAGTTCCTCCAATGCCAAGAATAGCTTTCCAACCTTCTTCACTCAAATGTTAGCACTTATTTAATGTCATAATGTAACCCGATGTTATCCTATGGTAGAGGTAGGCCTCACAGTAGTGAAAAACAATGGTGTCTTTTTCACTAGCTGGACATTTAAAACGTAAAAGTGTATGTTCAAATTTTTTATTACAATGCACCCTGTCCTGTAGGTTGTCTAGGGCCTCCTTAAGGGGTTTCTCACATGTAAAAACAAGCGTTGGTAATTCATCGGTTTCACGTATGTAATCATTAAAGAGCTGTTTTCATCAATCACCCTCTGGAGAAGGAAAGAGCTCCCTGACAGATAACACAGGAGTGGAGAGGATGTCGCACAGCGGCCAGAGCGGCTGACTTGAAAGCTGGGGTTTCCAGTTTGAGTCTCGGCGGTGCCGCCCAAGATCCTACGATTCTACGCAAATCACTTTGGTGCCGATCACGATCTGGTAAAAAAATAGCCCGTACGACTCGTATCCGGCCTTTTTACCGTACGAATCGTACAAGTGCCGTACAAACTGCCAATTACGATTCGCATGGGAAAAAGACCATACGAATCGCATTGGGAATTATTCCCCACACGTCCTCGGGTCGGAAAATGTGTCCGACACGTCCTCGGACGATTTACCGTACAAATGTGAAAAGTGAAGTCCGACCGCGGAATCACGATCCATCCCTTGCGTCCGATGTTACAACCGTATGAAAAAAACACCGTCCGCACCGAACTCCCATAGCAACCATGGAGACATGTGCCCGCATATGCGCCCAGCACTCCCCCCAGCCCCCATACGTTCGAGTCGTACCCCCCGTGTATGTACACCCCCACCCGTGTATGTACACCTGTGTACGTGTCGTACCCCCGTGTACATTCGTGTCGTACCTCCCCCGTATTTACACCCGTGTACGTTCGTGTCGTCCCCCCGGGTATGTACACCCGTGTACGTGTCGTACCCCCCGTGTATGTACACCCATGTACGTGTCTAACCCCCCCCTGTATGTACGCCCCTGTACGTGTCGTACCCCCCTGTACATGTCGTACCCCCCGTGTATGTACACCCGTGTACGTGTCGTACCCCCCCTGTATGTACACCCGTGTACGTGTCGTACCCCCCTGTGTACGTTTGTGTCGTACCTCCCCCGTATTTACACCCGTGTATGTTCGTGTCGTCCCCCGGGTATGTACACCCTTGTACGTGTCGTACCCCCCTGTATGTACACCCCTGTACGTGTCGCACCCCCGTGTATGTACACCAGTGTATGTGTCGTCCCCCTGGGTATGTACACCGTGTACGTGTCGTACCCCCCGTGTATGTACACCCGTGTACGTGTCGTACCCCCCCTGTATGTACACCCCTGTACGTGTTGTACCCCCGTGTATGTACACCCGTGTACGTGTCGTACCCCCGTGTATGTACACCCCTGTACGTGTCGTACCCCCGTGTATGTACACCCCTGTACGTGTCGTACCCCCGTGTATGTACACCCCTGTACATGTCGTACCCCCCCTGTATGTACACCCGTGTATGTGTCGTCCCCCCTGTATGTACACCCGTGTACGTGTCGTACCCCCGTGTATGTACACCCCTGTACGTGTCGTACCCCCCCCTGTATGTACACCCATGTACGTGTCGTACCCCCTGTGTATGTACACCCATGTACGTGTCGTACCCCCTGTGTATGTACACCCGTGTACGTGTCGTACCCCCGTGTATGTACACCCCTGTACGTGTCCTACCCCCCCTCTACGTTCGTGTCATACCCCCGTGTATCTACACCCGTGTACGTTAGAGTCGTACCCCCACCCGCGTATGCATGGAGCGTACCCCCACCACAACATTCTAAGTACGGAGCGCACCCCAGGCCCCAACATCACAACCGCATGTACAAGTCGTACCAAGCCACACACAAGGACAGCACTGTACAACAAAATGGCCCATGTACACACCGTACACACGCTAAAAACGCACGTACACAACCAGGACAAACCAAAATGACACAAGAATACACCATTCGAATGGCACAAAGCCACTAAACATGTCCAACAACCACTAAAACAACACATTCACTGACCTGCAACTGCCAAAAACAGAGGCCCAAAACACCACCACTCCTTATAACACACCCACCCAAAGTTCAAACACAGCTACACCCACCAATGGACCAATAAAAAGGGCCAACACACACAAACCATGAGCCTTTGCAACAGACTCACTGCTGCCAGACCCCACAGACAACCTACAGCACCATACTAGAAGCTTTACCACACCTTACACTTGCACACCTTCACACACACACCTTCACAAACACCCCCTCATCACATTCACACACACACCTGCACAACCACACCCACACACCCACAACCATCCACACACACCCCCCCCACCATCCACACCCACACCCCTCACCATGCCCACTAACAAGAATCCAAAGTTCACTAGCCGAGAGTTGGAGGTCCTTGTCGATGAAATCCTCAGTCAAGCCACACCTCTTTGGAACATTGGTCAGACAGACCAGTATATCAGCAAAAACAGCCATGTGGCAGACCATCGTCGATGCTGTGAATGCTGTTGCGGACACCAGAAGGAACAAGCAGGAATGCCAAGCCAGGTGGTACGATCTGCGGAGGAGGGTCCGAGCCAAGATGACGGATGAACACAACCAGGCCAACGTCACTGGAGGAGGGCCGTCCCGCAGACCCATACACTACCATCCCTGGGAGGAGAGGGTGATGGCCATACTGCCGGTGGAGGCAGTCGAAGGATTAGGAGGACTCCGAGACCCGGGTGAGTACACAAACCACGCACCTCACATGGGGGGAACGTCATCCACAACCAAACTCACAAACAGGCACGCAACCACCCCAAGCTATCGCATGACTCAACCACACTCCATGAACACGCACATGCCACTGGCGCCACCATCCCCCATGCACCCAGCTGGACAATGTCAAGTCACTGGCCACAGAAGACACCAACACATGACACGGTAACCCGGATGGCGGGAGGGTGGGCCCCAAAAATCACATAGTGCAACTCAGAAGCAGACAACAATGCCCTCTGCCCATATGGCCTAGGTCACAGCCAGACAAACAGTGTGTCCCCACACAGGAAAGACTTGCCAGCAAATGGCGGACGCCTTGCATTAACACATGGGGGTGAAGGCACGTTTTTGCACATGACAGCAGCTAATGAACAGCCAACACTGTGAAAGAGTGGCAGCACACACCACCACAGCAGCAGCGCACACACAGACACTAAACCCAATGGGTGCCTGGAGATCAGAAACAAACTCACATCAACAAGCCAAGGGCCACTCGAACTGCTAACAGTGTGTGCCCAGGAAGCTGGGCTGAGGTGACAGAGGGTGACACACAGAGGGAGGGAGAGGGGGACAGAGAGGGAGGGAGACACAGGGAGACGGACAGAGGGAGGAGGCCAACACACAGAGGGAGGGAGAGGGGGACAGAGAGGGAGGGAGACACAGGGAGACGGACAGAGGGAGGAGGCCGACACACAGAGGGAGGGAGAGGGGGACAGAGAGGGAGGGAGACACAGGGAGACGGACAGAGGGAGGAGGCCGACACACAGAGGGAGGGAGAGGGGGACAGAGAGGGAGTGAGACACAGGGAGACGGACAGAGGGAGGAGGCCAACACACAGAGGGAGGGAGAGGGGGACAGAGAGGAGGGAGACACAGGGAGACGGACAGAGGGAGGAGGCCGACACACAGAGGGAGGGAGAGGGGGACAGAGAGGGAGGGAGACACAGGGAGACGGACAGAGGGAGGAGGTCGACACACAGAGGGAGGGAGAGGGGGACAGAGAGAAAGGGAGACACAGGGAGAGCAAATCAGCCTTGTGGTGTGTGGGAATGTCTGCTCGTCAGCAGGTGGACTGCGTGCATGTAGACAAGGGTGGCCAGTGCTAGCACCCCCCTCTCCTCCATGGCAAAACACAGGGCCATGTCACAACCTGTGCACGAGCACAACGACAGCTACCTGCATCATTGAAGTGTGTGGAACAACTTCATGTGCTCACGTACTGTGCAACACGGAAGGCGCCAATGCACGGCTCTCCACACCTGCCCACTCCACTGCTGACTGCAGTCACACTTGATGCAGCAAGTAAGACTGTGCCACACATAGTTAAAGTCGCCAAAGCTGTGCCCAAGGGGCATACCCATGCACAAGTGCACTGTGAGTGGAATGCTAGACAGATCCAAATTCCCAGAGGAAATGTTCCAACTTTGAAACTAATGAAACATGGATGTTGCATGGAACAAAATTAACATTGTCTCTCTCACACACAGGTCAACGTCGTGGTTCACCCCCCAACACTGGGGGGGAAGACTCACAGGACCCGGCTCTGCGGGAGGCCGATCCCACCGGCAGCGACGACTCTCACCACTCTGTGGATGACCCCGACCAACCTGGCCCCTCTGGTGTCCAACGACCTGCAGCACCTGCGTCAGGTACAACGGGGCCAACCACCACCCCCACTCCTGCCACATCCCAGGAGACACCCAGGATCCCTGCCCCACCACCACAAAGCAGCCAGTCTGTCCAGGAGGGACAAGGTTCTCCGGGCACCCAGGAGGAGGCAGGCAACACCGCAAATGCCATCCCTCAGGGGTCCCGGAGACCCGATGTGCCCACAAGGGCAGGCCAGGCGCAAGTGGGCAGGGGTGGTGGGAGTGGAGGACGGCGGAGGCGCCAGCCTGACCAGTTGGCTGGGGAACCGGTATATGCCCATGTCCGAAACATCCTGGACACATACCGGCAGGACACCACGGGCATGGCCCAGGTTGTGTCCGTCCTCGAGGGGATCAAGACCCAGCAGGCCCAGCAACATGCGGAGCTACATGCCTGTCTACTGCAACACCAACGGAGGATGGAGGACAGACAGGCTGAGCTCGTGACGGTGTTCACGGGAATTCACACTACACTCCGTCGGATGGCCGACAACATGGGCAACCCTCCCTGTGCCAGAAGGCGTAGAACATCACCACCCACAGGGAGGGATCAGGAGGAGGAGAAGGAAACATCCGATGGAGCATCCCAAACATCGTCAGGGCCTGCTTCTGAGGGTCCCCGCAGGAGGGCGGGTCGTCCACGGAAAAGACCGTGAGGGTCGGCGCTACAGCACCATCTCCCAGGACACCTGGCCTGGCACCTGGCCCACTGGAGCAAGAGCATCACAGCATCAAAAGACATTCTCTGCCGCATGGCCTTGCTGGTCACTGTCTGACCAATGTTGACAAAGACTGTGGCATGGACTCTGAGGATTTCAAATGGCAAGGACACCAACTCCCCTAGTAAACTTTGAATTCCACACACCCGGAAAGCCCCTCATGTCAAACCCCCCCCCCCCCCACTAAAATAAAGTCACACCATGAAGAGAAGATGCCTGCTGGTTGCATTATTACCTTACATGTGTCTTGTAAAGTCTAACCATGCCTGAGTTCTCTTTTGACTTCAACCATCCACACCCTGGGGCCTGAGTCTGGCACAGGACACACATGGGTCACAGTGTATTAGGCAAGACAGACATGGAGCACCATACTCACCCGTGATGGGCCCAACCAGCTGAGGGGGTGGCTGCACAACCGTGCCGACAGACATATTGAGTACAGCAACAGTCATGCGCAGAGGTCAGGGATCATGTCGAGTGTCCTGGGGGGCACCCAGGTATGTGTAGACAGGTGGCAGAACCATGTCCTGCAAGCTTGAGTCCGGTGGATGCAGAGAATGGTGGCCTGGCCAACGTTGGATGCATGGGGATGGCACATGTCACAATACCCACACAGTCATGGACATCATGCACAATACACAGTCTAATCCCACACAAACAGCTTGCATCTTGCTACTCGACACATAGACACATAGCCACTATCACGGAAAACCATGCCAGACATGCCGGATGCACGGTGGCAACAAACCAGCATTGACTGAGAAGAGGCACCTTGGAGGCATAGGGACACCTTTATTAGTCATGTATTCGGGATTGCAGAGGCAACTCGAAGTACACATGAACAGTTCATGTGGAGTAACATGTGGGTCCAACACTGGCACCCCCCTTCTGCAGCACAAATGCGTGATAGCCATGGAACTGGCACACAAGTGTCGGCTGACAGCTAAACACCCCCAGCTGCTCACGGAGAGCCTGCTATGCACCATTGATCCGCTGATGTGGAAGTCCCACAGCATGTCAAGCCAATGCAAACCGTATGTGTCCGAGGGCAGTGTTACACACATTGATGCCATCATCACATTCCACAATCCCATCACTGATGACTGTCAACAAGTCTGACCATCTATTCAGGTGTACCCAGCTGCATGTAATGTGTACCATGGTGATGCTACATGTCTGCAGAGGAAGCAAACATCGACAGGGTGAGTGTGCATACATCATGAACAACTGCCACACCCAATAAACCCCTGATGCATCCCTTACCCTAAGGTGACTTCCAAACGTGTCCGTGCCTGTAACACTGAGTCAGCACACGATGACGTGTCCATGAGGAATAGCAGTGTCACAACAATGCAACCAGCAGACTGCATGCGCAAGTACCTGGGGAAGAGAGACACACGAAGTCAGCCACAAAAAGCACAGCCACTTGCATGTGCATGTACTCGACACATGTATGGATGACAATATGCTAGGTCACAATTATGACTGGGGAAATACAACCATCACTGGCACCATCACTCCAGTGACACACCCACACACACCTCTGACTCACGTGCCATACATGCAGGTGGAGACACATCACAACACATGCCACACGGGGACCAATGCGTGCACACTCAGACACTGGTACTCCCCACTAAGCAAAGAAGTCGCGTATGAGCCGAGTCCGGACGTCCTCTTGCAGCTCCACATCCTCCACATCACTAGCCCCATTGCCAAGCCCTTCGTCCTCCACGGGTGGATGGTCCTGGTCATCTTGATCCAGGATGAGTGGCACAGCTTTCTCAACTGCCATGTTGTGCAGCATGCAGCAGACCATGAAGATTTTGCAGACCTTCGCCGGGGCATATGGGAGGGCGCCGCTGGTCTTGTGGAGGCATCGGAATCGGCTCTTCAGGAGGCCAAACGTCCTCTCTATCACTCACCTTGTCCGGCCATGGGCGGTGTTGTAGCGGAGCTGGGCCGGCGTGATGGGGTTGCGGAGAGGTGTGATCAGCCATGGCATGTTGGGATAGCCTGCGTCCCCTACATGGAAAGCACATGGACATAAGCAGGACAGGAGAAGCGGTCGTGCTGGAAGTCTACGCAAAATACAGGACAGACAGAGTGTACCCACCAACAACACATGCTCGTTCGTTGCACAGCTGCGTCATCATTTCAGGCACCCTGCTACGCCTCATGATGTAGGCATCGTGTGCTGATCCTGGAAAACGAGCACAGACATGTGAAATCACCATGTTGGACAGACACACCACAAGGGCATTGATGGAGTGGTAGTGCTTGCGATTCCGGTACGCTACCTCCTGTGCCTGTGGTGGTACCAAAGCCACATGTGTCCCATCTATGGACCCAATGACATTTGGCATCCCTCCCAGGGCATAGAATCCACGCTTGACCCCAGTCAACATTTCAGGGGTAGGAAAATGGATGAAGTCATCCAGGTGAATCAACATGGCCTCTAAGAAATCATGCAGCACACGGCAGAACATGCTCTGGGACATGCCACCAACATGAGCTATGGTATTTTGAAAGGTACCCGTGGCTAGAAAATGTAGGGCTGCCATTACCTTCAGCTTGGGTGTCAGTGCCGTAGGATACCTGTGCAGCGGTTGCAGGTGTGGTGCCAGTCTCGCCGTCAAATCCAGAATCAACCGTTGGGGGAAGCGGTAGCACCGGATACAGTCATTCTCCCGCATGGCAGCCAAGTCCGGAATTGGTCGGGGAAGAGGCGGCGCTCTGCAGTAATTTTGAAGTGACATGGAAGAGTGAGTGCACCACAACAACTATTAATTAGTACTGAGCACATGTTAATCTGTCTATACACATATGCTACATACGGAGTCAGGTATGTGCCACATGCCCTGGACACGTATGGCTGCCAGGTGACACTCCTACCAAGACCCAGCTACACACGGAGATTGTGAACCTCCACATGCCATGGCATGGGATTAGCTGTGTCCCAGTGCAAGTGAACAGCCAGACGCAAGACAGGAGTGACATACATCCACACATCAGCAGAAGTAGGATGTAGATTGCAGAGACTGGTAGCGGAACACTAGAGCCACAGGTCACATGACATTACACTAGGACAGCCCACACACCTTGCCATGAAGGTGTACATGTCATGACTCACCACACATTCATAGTGAGGATGCAGACATGTTCTTGTTACGCTACTCCTTGTCCCATGCATACATACGCACCTCACATCCGATACCACATGTGGCATGGTGTGCGGAACAGTGTGCAATGTCAATCTACACACAGACACATGTTGGTTGTTGTAACAGCTGCAGCTTTTGAGGGAGCTCCAACATCAACCGAATGTGAACCCCCCACACACACATAACATAGTCACATCGTGCACCGTGGGTAGTGACCTGTCAGGTGTGGTAACCCCTGTACCGGGCCTCAGGGGACACTTCCGTGTGTTGGTGTCCGTGCCATGCCAGTGACGCTCATCCCAAGTGTGCAGTACGACATGCACACATGTCAAAGGAGTCAAGGGCATGCCTGGCACACATCGCACCGTCACACATAACATGTGTACACATCTCATCATACATCTGGTGCCTTCTTGACTCAGGAGTCATGTGCCACATCACAGCCTTTCACACCTGTGCCCCACACATGTAGTACTGCCCAGACAATGCCTTGATGTCCATCCATGGACAAGTATGTCAGCCCTATTCCTTCCTGTGTGCTGCCTGTCACCACTGTGATGTGTGAAAACCACCGTACTGCTGCTAAGAGGGCCTGTGTACGTTCCCATATCACTATGGGAGTGCTGCCGTATGTGTACCCATAGTGATGGTGAGCGTACAGGCATGTGTACGGTCAGTAAGTACGCATACGCAAGAACACCCATAGTGGTACGGCCCGTACACGCGTGCGTACGTTCACTATCACCATGGGTGTCCTCACGTATGCGTACTCGCAGTGGTACGGCCCGTACACACGCCTGTACGTTCACTATCACCATGGGTGTCCTCGCATATGCGTACTCGTAGTGGTACGGCCTGTACACACGCCTGTACGCTCACTATCACCATGGGTGTCCTCGCGTATGCGTACTCGTAGTGGTACGGCCCGTACACACGCCTGTACGCTCACTATCACCATGGGTGTCCTCGCGTATGCGTACTTGTAGTGGTACGGACCGTACACAGGCCTGTACGCTCACTATCACTATGAGTACGCATACGCGAGAACACCCATAGTGAGACGGCCCGTACACACGCCTGTACGCTCACTATCACTACGAGTACGCATACGCGAGGACACCCATGGTGATAGTGAACGTACAGGCGTGTGTACGGGCCGTCTCACTATGGGTGTTCTCGCGTTTGCGTACTCATAGCGATAGTGAACGTACAGGCGTGTGTACGGGCCGTACCACTGCGAGTACGCATACGCGAGGACACCCATGGTGATAGTGAACGTACAGGCGTGTGTACGGGCCGTACCACTGCGAGTACGCATACGCGAGGACACCCATGGTGATAGTGAACGTACAGGCGTGTGTACGGGCCGTACCACTATGGGTGTTCTTGCGTATGCGTACTCATAGTGGTACGGCCCGTACACACGCCTGTACAGGCCGTTGCTATGCATTTGGGGTGCCCTAGGGCCCCGGAACGCACCGTACGTGTGTGTGAAGCTCAAATTTACATAGGGGACACATGAGGGACAAGTATTAAGGCCTACATGCATGCTGGTTGTCATGGAGACCAAGTTTTAAGTTTGAATTTAAAACTGTTCTGGAAGGTGCACAGCAGAAGTCAGTTGGAATGAATCTACTTTGTTGCAATGTGTTTGTGGGGTTGACATCATGCTGAAGAAAAAAACACAATAAGAACCCACTGACTGTGCTAGGTTTGAAGGGATTGGAGGAAACATAGGATGCAAATGTGAGTGACCAATCACTCTGTACTCCTGTGCAGGAAACAGGACAGCAAGGCAGATATAAGGCAGCCAGGTCCCATGAGGGATCACTTGCCTGCACATATTTCGATTCTACCACACTGCTGCTGCTCCTGATTCCCTGGAACCATGTCAAGGTCTGTGGAGAGGTCACAGCCATTCACCCTAGAGGAGAACCTGGCATTGCTGGATGTGATCCTCCCACAGTATCCCCTGCTGTATGGGCGACCAGGGTATCAGGTGAGTGCAGAGGCTACTAGCACAGACTGTGTCCCTTTTTTGTGACTGTGACTTCTGCCATTGTGTCCAGGTGTGACACACATGCTATGTACTGTAGGGGGGTTCCCAGGGGGGGGGGAATGCCTGATGTCTCCCAGCCAGTGCCCAGAGTCAGGAGGGGTGGGTGCAGAGTCCTCCCAGCAGTGCCCAGACGCAGGAGGGGTGGGTGCCTATCACTCCCAGCAGTGCCCAGAGTCAGGAGGGGTGAGTGCAGAGTCCTCCCAGCAGTGCCCAGAGTCAGGAGGGGTGGGTGCAGAGTCCTCCCAGCAGTGCCCAGACGCAGGAGGGGTGGGTGCAGAGTCCTCCCAGCAGTGCCCAGAGACAGGAGGGGTGGGTGCAGAGTCCTCCCAGCAGTGCCCAGATGCAGGAGGGGTGTGTGCAGAGTCCTCCCAGCAGTGCCCAGAGACAGGAGGGGTGGGTGCAGAGTCCTCCCAGCAGTGCCCAGAGTCAGGAGGGGTGGGTGCAGAGTCCTCCCAGCAGTGCCCAGAGACAGGAGGGGTGGGTGCCTATCACTCCCAGCAGTGCCCAGACGCAGGAGGGGTGGGTGTGATGCACAGTGTGAGCCTTGATAATTGATTGTGTCTTTGCCCTCATTCCACCTGTGTACTTTCACTGGCACGTACTGCTTTTGCCCTTCCCCAGAGGAATATGTCCCTATGGCAAAGGTGCAATGCGTTGGCTGCATGACATGCCTTGTTGTAACCAGCTAATTTGTTCTCATATGTATCTCTGTGACATGTTGCAGGGGGACTCACCTGAGAGCCATAAGAACCGCGGGCGCCGCCGTCTCTCCCACATCCACAAGTGTGTGCTGGCGGTGGTATTTCCAGACTTGGACAGGCGCTTACAGGAGATACAGCAGCAGGAAGGGGGTAGGTACATGTGTGTTTGTTGTGTTTCACCAGCATTTGTAAGTGCACTGTTCCATGGATACACTGCCAGGGTTTAATGGTGCTGTGCAGATCCTGTTACCCACAGTATTGCAGTGCTCTCCTGCCTCCCTTCCCCTCCTTGCAATGTGTTCTCTGGTCTGTGTGACGTCACTCCGTCACAAGGTTATGTAGCCTGGCACCTTCTCCACGTGTACAATGCCTGCAGCATCATGTGTGGGGGTGGTGTGTAACAGGTTTTGGGACCTTGCCTGTGCCCTGTCCAGTTCTGGTCTTGTGGGTTCCATGTCAGTTGGCACTGATGCTGAGTCCAGACATGGGAGTTAGTCTCTCAAGTGTGAGGCCTTACAGCACGCATGTCCTATGTGGTGGCCTGTGACATGATGTGCATGAGTGTGCGGTACGCATAGTGCGGGGATGGTAGCGTGTGTTGCAGTCATTCCCATTCAGGAGCATGGAGTTGTGTGGCCACTACTGTCCCCAGGGGCATATTTTCCGAGGTATCATGTGTGTAATCCGAATCTGTCGACAATCTCTGTGTCTACAGCATAGGTTGTGCTCTGTGCCATTGTCCCCTGGCCAAATGTATATTGACGTGAAATGTAGTACAAGTGTCCACTGTACAGCCTGACCTGATTATCCTTGTTCATACTCACGGTGGACATTGCCTGTGTGTCTTGTTACAATCATCTGATGATGCCCATTTGTACATGATTATTTGGACAGGCGCACCTTGGGTATTTTGTGTGCAATCTTGAATTGTTGCATCCCATGTGTATTTCACCCAGACTAAGGGTTGTAAGTGCTTCCTGTGTCTCCAAATAATTGTCTCATGTAGGGGGTGGGTGGTGCGGGCATGGCCTTCATGTCACAACCTGATATCTCCTTGCTAGGACTGGCCAGTGTGTGATGTTTGTCTGGACATGCACTCAAGGTGCAGTGAGCCAGTCATGGTGGGCATGTTTTCAGTATAACCTATGCTGCATGTGCCTCTTGTTCCTGGATATGGTCCCTGCTCATCCCTATTTCCTGCCACGCTGTGTGGTGCAGATGCAGTGCTGGATTGTCCCCAGGGCCTTGCTCCTCAGTCAAAATTGCATTCCATCTCATTTGCTATAGTGTCATGCTCTCCATAGTTTTTCAGTGGCATGGTGGGTCAAACAACTGTCTTGCATGCCCTACATATGTACCTTGTTTTGTAGATGTAACTCTTCTTTTGTTTCAGGCTATGCACTGTAACCTATGTAGATTAGACTCATGTGACATATGTATACAGGTGTATGATTAATTTCTGTCTCTTCACCCTGCCCACAGCATCGTCGGGGGACACGGAGGGAGACATGGGCACAGACGGAGCAGAGGGACCGAGCACCAGTGCCAGCGGTGACATCGGGGCTGGCACATCAAGTGGGACTGAGGCGGAGGAGAGTGAAGCCGGGGACCTGTCGACTGGCACAACAGAGTATGAAGCTGACGGGTCCGAGGATGATCTCTCCGAGTGGGCGGAGGCTGCACCACCAGCTGACAGCGGCACAACATCGCACCCCGCCCTCTCCATTGCCATCAGCCGCCTCCCACTTGCTCGTGTCCCTTCCCAACGTGCCCGGTCACCGCATGTCTCCTTCCTGCCAGGCACCGCACCCCCTGCCCCTGTCTCCACTGCTGCCGCCAATGCCGAGTCTGTGGACATCCAGCGGCAGTTGCAGATTGGTCAGGCTGCGATCCTTAATGTCCTCCATGGCCACAGCCAGGTCCTCAGCAACATGGAGGCATACTTGGAGGGCATTCATTCATCGCAGGCTGACCAACGCAGCTTGCTGAGGTCGATAGACTCGACACTGACTGCAGCAGTGGGTCTCCTGCAGCGCTACGTCCCACCCCCTACCCCTGCCCCATCCACACTTCCCACTCCCATGCCTGTCCCACGTACACCCAGACGTCAGCATGCACCCACCACAACACACAGGCACCACACCAGCAGGGAAGGTCCACCGCACACCTCCTGACACGCACACACAGGGTGAAGTAGGCACACCCACTGGGTCTGGGGGCAAACGTGTGACACGCAGCCAGAGTGGGAGTCCGCATTCCACCAAATCCACTCCCTCCAAATCCCCTCCCCTCAGCTCTCCTGGCCACATCTCCCCCAAAGACTCCTTCATGGCGCTCTGTCCCTGAGCCCCACAGTGGCACCACCACGCAAGCGGTCAAGGAAGTCCCCGGTCAGGGTGGTTGATTCCCCCCCCCCGTCCACACCCTCCCCCAGTGGTGCTGCGACCCATCCCTCTGACCCCTCCCCCTCCTTGGGGCCTGTGGTTCCTTCGGGTGCAGGGGATTCCCTGGAGGACCTTGCTAAGGTGTGCAGCGAGATCCAGGCCTCCGCCTTTGGCCCTGCCCCACCCCCTGTGGTGGAGTCCTCCATCCCTGCACCCACGACGCCTACCCTTCACCCTCCTGTCCCTGCGGTGCCTGGTTCTTCCCCCCCACATGATGCCCTCACCCCTGTGGAAGACGACGGAATGTAACTGTGCAGGCAAGCTAGGGGACACGCATCCCACTGTGTCCCCCATCCAGCTGTGACTTCTGGACTGCCCTATGGGCTTTGTAAATATTGAACTTCCTACAAACAAGATTTTTTGGTTCATGCTGAATAAAGCAATGTATTTTTTTCCCTTGGAACACTACTGCTTTGCTGGTATTGCTGTTGGTGGGGCTGCTACATGGTTTTGGGTGGTGTTCATGTGTTGGGTGTGTGGGAAATGTAGTAGTGTGCTGGTCATAGGGGGGACCCTGGGATCTGTGTGCCATCACACGGTGTTAGCTAGGATTCTGTGTTCATGTAAGCAGTTGCTGCATGGTGAAATTGTCCCAAGGTGTATTCCTTCCTCTGTGTACCCTGACATCTTCCCTGCAGGGTGTTCCCAATATTTAGCGCTGAGCTGTGTGTACATTAGCTGGGTGTGTGACGGACTCCTTCAACTTTGCACATGCATGCTGAGCGATGTCTCCACCTGCATCATTCGTGGCATCCTTGGTAGTCATTGTACTTGTGTATGTGGACTATTGACATGACTTCATGTGGACATGTTTTCTTTTCTGCGCTATGCATGCGTATACTCCCAGCCTCGCACACATGTGTTACATGTACTGCAGGGTCTTTGTGCACCTGACTGAAATTTGTGGGCATGGTATCTGTGGCTACTCCACCCTTTGCGTTCCATGGGCACTGCTGTGAGTGTTAGGCACACACCCCTCTTATGTCTGGGCACTGCTGTGAGTGTTAGGCACCCACCCCTCCTGTGTCTGGGCACTGCTGGGAGGACTCTGCACCCACCCCTCCTGTCTCTGGGCACTGCTGGGAGGACTCTGCACCCACCCCTCCTGTCTCTGGGCACTGCTGGGAGGACTATGCACACACCCCTCTTATGTCTGGGCACTGCTGGTAGTGTTAGGCACCCACCCCTCCTGTGTCTGGGCACTGCTGGGAGGACTCTGCACACACCCCTCTTATGTCTGGGCACTGCTGGGAGTGTTAGGCACCCACCCCTCCTGTGTCTGGGCACTGCTGGGAGGACTCTGCACCCACCCCTCCTGTCTCTGGGCACTGCTGGGAGGACTCTGCACCCACCCCTCCTGACTCTGGGCACTGCTGGGAGGACTCTGCACACACCCCTCCTGTCTCTGGGCACTGCTGGGAGGACTCTGCACACACCCCTCTTATGTCTGGGCACTGCTGGTAGTGTTAGGCACCCACCCCTCCTGTGTCTGGGCACTGCTGGGAGGACTCTGCACACACCCCTCTTATGTCTGGGCACTGCTGGGAGGACTCTGCACCCACCCCTCCTGACTCTGGGCACTGCTGGGAGGACTCTGCACCCACCCCTCCTGTGTCTGGGCACTGCTGGGAGGACTCTGCACCCACCCCTCCTGTCTCTGGGCACTGCTGGGAGGACTCTGCACACACCCCTCCTGCGTCTGGGCACTGCTGGGAGGACTCTGCACCCACCCCTCCTGCGTCTGGGCACTGCTGGGAGGACTCTGCACCCACCCCTCCTGTCTCTGGGCACTGCTGGGAGGACTCTGCACCCACCCCTCCTGACTCTGGGCACTGCTGGGAGGACTCTGCACCCACCCCTCCTGACTCTGGGCACTGCTGGGAGGACTCTGCACCCACCCCTCCTGTGTCTGGGCACTGCTGGGAGGACTCTGCACCCACCCCTCCTGTCTCTGGGCACTGCTGGGAGGACTCTGCACACACCCCTCCTGTGTCTGGGCACTGCTGGGAGGACTCTGCACACACCCCTCTTATGTCTGGGCACTGCTGGGAGGACTCTGCACACACCCCTCCTGTCTCTGGGCACTGCTGGGAGGACTCTGCACACACCCCTCTCATGTCTGGGCACTGCTGGGAGTGATAGGCACCCACCCCTCCTGCGTCTGGGCACTGCTGGGGGGACTCTGCACCCACCCCTCCTGTGTCTGGGCACTGCTGGGAGGACTCTGCACACACCCCTCTTATGTCTGGGCACTGCTGGGAGTGATAGGCACCCACCCCTC
This sequence comes from Triturus cristatus, assembly GCF_964204655.1. Taxonomy (NCBI): domain Eukaryota; kingdom Metazoa; phylum Chordata; class Amphibia; order Caudata; family Salamandridae; genus Triturus; species Triturus cristatus. The sequence goes on along the minus strand of NC_140582.1, from coordinate 1,195,080,882 downwards.
CTGCGTCTGGGCACTGCTGGGGGGACTCTGCACCCACCCCTCCTGCGTCTGGGCACTGCTGGGGGGACTCTGCACCCACCCCTCCTGTGTCTGGGCACTGCTGGGAGGACTCTGCACACACCCCTCCTCTGTCTGGGCACTGCTGGGAGTGATAGGCACCCACTCCTCCTCCGTCTGGGCACTGCTGGGAGGACTCTGCACACACCCCTCTTATGTCTGGGCACTGATGGGAGGACTCTGCACCCACCCCTCCTGACTCTGGGCACTGATGGGAGGACTCTGCACCCACCCCTCCTGACTCTGGGCACTGCTGGGAGGACTCTGCACCCACCCCTCCTGTGTCTGGGCACTGCTGGGAGGACTCTGCACCCACCCCTCCTGTCTCTGGGCACTGCTGGGAGGACTCTGCACACACCCCTCCTGCGTCTGGGCACTGCTGGGAGGACTCTGCACCCACCCCTCCTGTCTCTGGGCACTGCTGGGAGGACTCTGCACACACCCCTCCTGCGTCTTGGCACTGCTGGGAGGACTCTGCACCCACCCCTCCTGTGTCTGGGCACTGCTGGGAGGACTCTGCACACACCCCTCTTATGTCTGGGCACTGCTGGGAGGACTCTGCACACACCCCTCCTGTGTCTGGGCAATGCTGGGAGGACTCTGCACACACCCCTCCTGTGTCTGGGCAATGCTGGGAGGACTCTGCACACACCCCTCTTATGTCTGGGCACTGCTGGGAGGACTCTGCACACACCCCTCCTGTGTCTGGGCACTGCTGGGAGGACTCTGCACCCACCCCTCTTATGTCTGGGCCCTGCTGGGAGGACTCTGCACACACCCCTCCTGTCTCTGGGCACTGCTGGGAGGACTCTGCACACACCCCTCTTATGTCTGGGCACTGCTGGGAGTGTTAGGCACCTACCCCTCCTGTGTCTGGGCACTGCTGGGAGGACTCTGCACACACCCCTCTTATGTCTGGGCACTGCTGGGAGTGTTAGGCACCCACCCCTCCTGCGTCTGGGCACTGCTGGGAGGACTCTGCACCCACCCCTCCTGACTCTGGGCACTGCTGGGAGGACTCTGCACCCACCCCTCCTGACTCTGGGCACTGCTGGGAGGACTCTGCACCCACCCCTCCTGTGTCTGGGCACTGCTGGGAGGACTCTGCACCCACCCCTCCTGTCTCTGGGCACTGCTGGGAGGACTCTGCACCCACCCCTCCTGTCTCTGGGCACTGCTGGGAGGACTCTGCACACACCCCTCCTGTGTCTGGGCACTGCTGGGAGGACTCTGCACACACCCCTCTTATGTCTGGGCACTGCTGGGAGTGATAGGCACCCACCCCTCCTGTGTCTGGGCACTGCTGGGGGGACTCTGCACCCACCCCTCCTGTGTCTGGGCACTGCTGGGAGGACTCTGCACACACCCCTCTTATGTCTGGGCACTGCTGGGAGTGATAGGCACCCACCCCTCCTGCGTCTGGGCACTGCTGGGGGGACTCTGCACCCACCCCTCCTGTGTCTGGGCACTGCTGGGAGGACTTTGCACACACCCCTCCTCTGTCTGGGCACTGCTGGGAGTGATAGGCACCCACCCCTCCTGTGTCTGGGCACTGCTGGGAGGACTCTGCACACACCCCTCTTATGTCTGGGCACTGCTGGGAGGACTCTGCACACACCCCTCCTGTGTCTGGGCACTGCTGGGAGGACTCTGCACACACACCTCTTATGTCTGGTCACTGCTGGGAGGACTCTGCATACACCCCTCCTGTCTCTGGGCACTGCTGGGAGGACTCTGCACACACCCCTCCTGTGTCTGGGCACTGCTGGGAGTGTTAGGCACCCACCCCTCCTGTGTCTGGGCACTGCTGGGAGGACTCTGCACACACCCCTCTTATGTCTGGGCACTGCTGGGAGTGTTAGGCACCCACCCCTCCTGCGTCTGGGCACTGCTGGGAGGACTCTGCACCCACCCCTCCTAACTCTGGGCACTGCTGGGAGGACTCTGCACCCACCCCTCCTGACTCTGGGCACTGCTGGGAGGACTCTGCACCCACCCCTCCTGACTCTGGGCACTGCTGGGAGGACTCTGCACCCACCCCTCCTGTGTCTGGGCACTGCTGGGAGGACTCTGCACCCACCCCTCCTGTCTCTGGGCACTGCTGGGAGGACTCTGCACACACCCCTCCTGCGTCTGGGCACTGCTGGGAGGACTCTGCACACACCCCTCTTATGTCTGGGCACTGCTGGGAGGACTCTGCACACACCCCTCCTGTCTCTGGGCACTGCTGGGAGGACTCTGCACACACCCCTCTTATGTCTGGGCACTGCAGGGAGTGATAGGCACCCACCCCTCCTGCGTCTGGGCACTGCTAGGGGGACTCTGCACCCACCCCTCCTGTGTCTGGGCACTGCTGGGAGGACTCTGCACACACCCCTCTTATGTCTGGGCATTGCTGGGAGTGATAGGCACCCACCCCTCCTGCGTCTGGGCACTGCTGGGGGGACTCTGCACCCACCCCTCCTGTGTCTGGGCACTGCTGGGAGGACTCTGCACACACCCCTCCTCTGTCTGGGCACTGCTGGGAGCGATAGGCACCCACCCCTCCTGCGTCTGGGCACTGCTGGGAGGACTCTGCACACACCCCTCCTATGTCTGGGCACTGCTGGGAGGACTCTGCACACACCCCTCCTGTGTCTGGGCACTGCTGGGAGGACTCTGCACACACACCTCTTATGTCTGGGCACTGCTGGGAGGACTCTGCACCCACCCCTCCTGTCTCTGGGCACTGCTGGGAGGACTCTGCACACACCCCTCTTATGTCTGGGCACTGCTGGTAGTGTTAGGCACCCACCCCTCCTGTGTCTGGGCACTGCTGGGAGGACTCTGCACACACCCCTCTTGTGTCTGGGCACTGCTGGGAGTGTTAGGCACCCACCCCTCCTGCGTCTGGGCACTGCAGGGAGGACTCTGCACCCACCCCTCCTGACTCTGGGCACTGCTGGGAGGACTCTGCACCCACCCCTCCTGACTCTGGGCACTGCTGGGAGGACTCTGCACCCACCCCTCCTGACTCTGGGCACTGCTGGGAGGACTCTGCACACACCCCTCCTGTCTCTGGGCACTGCTGGGAGGACTCTGCACACACCCCTCTTATGTCTGGGCACTGCTGGTAGTGTTAGGCACCCACCCCTCCTGTGTCTGGGCACTGCTGGGAGGACTCTGCACACACCCCTCTTATGTCTGGGCACTGCTGGGAGGACTCTGCACCCACCCCTCCTGACTCTGGGCACTGCTGGTAGGACTCTGCACCCACCCCTCCTGTGTCTGGGCACTGCTGGGAGGACTCTGCACCCACCCCTCCTGTCTCTAGGCACTGCTGGGAGGACTCTGCACACACCCCTCCTGCGTCTGGGCACTGCTGGGAGGACTCTGCACCCACCCCTCCTGTCTCTGGGCACTGCTGGGAGGACTCTGCACACACCCCTCCTGCATCTGGGCACTGCTGGGAGGACTCTGCACCCACCCCTCCTGTGTCTGGGCACTGCTGGGAAGACTCTGCACACACCCCTCTTATGTCTGGGCACTGCTGGGAGGACTCTGCACACACCCCTCCTGTGTCTGGGCAATGCTGGGAGGACTCTGCACACACCCCTCCTGTGTCTGGGCAATGCTGGGAGGACTCTGCACACACCCCTCTTATGTCTGGGCACTGCTGGGAGGACTCTGCACACTCCCCTCCTGTGTCTGGGCACTGCTGGGAGGACTCTGCACACACCCCTCTTATGTCTGGGCACTGCTGGGAGGACTCTGCACACACCCCTCCTGTCTCTGGGCACTGCTGGGAGGACTCTGCACACACCCCTCTTATGTCTGGGCACTGCTGGGAGTGTTAGGCACCCACCCCTCCTGCGTCTGGGCACTGCTGGGAGGACTCTGCACCCACCCCTCCTGCGTCTGGGCACTGCTGGGAGGACTCTGCACCCACCCCTCCTGTCTCTGGGCACTGCTGGGAGGACTCTGCACCCCCCCCTCCTGACTCTGGGCACTACTGGGAGGACTCTGCACCCACCCCTCCTGTGTCTGGGCACTGCTGGGAGGACTCTGCACCCACCCCGTCTGTCTCTGGGCACTGCTGGGTGGACTCTGCACCCACCCCTCCTGTGTCTGGGCACTGCTGGGAGGACTCTGCACACACCCCTCTTATGTCTGGGCACTGCTGGGAGGACTCTGCACACACCCCTCCTGTCTCTGGGCACTGCTGGGAGGACTCTGCACACACCCCTCTTATGTCTGGGCACTGCTGGGAGTGATAGGCACCCACCCCTCCTGCGTCTGAGCACTGCTGGGGGGACTCTGCACCCACCCCTCCTGTGTCTGGGCACTGCTGGGAGGACTCTGCACACACCCCTCTTATGTCTGGGCACTGCTGGGAGTGATAGGCACCCACCCCTCCTGCGTCTGGGCACTGCTGGGGGGACTCTGCACCCACCCCTCCTGTGTCTGGGCACTGCTGGGAGGACTCTGCACACACCCCTCCTCTGTCTGGGCACTGCTGGGAGTGATAGGCACCCACCCCTCCTGCGTCTGGGCACTGCTGGGAGGACTCTGCACACACCCCTCTTATGTCTGGGCACTGCTGGGAGGACTCTGCACACACCCTTCCTGTGTCTGGGCACTGCTGGGAGGACTCTGCACACACACCTCTTATGTCTGGGCACTGCTGGGAGGACTCTGCATACACCCCTCCTGTCTCTGGGCACTGCTGGGAGGACTCTGCACACACCCCTCTTATGTCTGGGCACTGCTGGGAGTGTTAGGCACCCACCCCTCCTGTGTCTGGGCACTGCTGGGAGGACTCTGCACACACCCCTCTTATGTCTGGGCACTGCTGGGAGTGTTAGGCACCCACCCCTCCTGCGTCTGGGCACTGGTGGGAGGACTCTGCACCCACCCCTCCTGACTCTGGGCACTGGTGGGAGGACTCTGCACCCACCCCTCCTGACTCTGGGCAGTGCTGGGAGGACTCTGCACCCACCCCTCCTGTGTCTGGGCACTGCTGGGAGGACTCTGCACCCACCCCTCCTGTCTCTGGGCACTGCTGGGAGGACTCTGCACACACCCCTCCTGCGTCTGGGCACTGCTGGGAGGACTTTGCACACACCCCTCTTATGTCTGGGCACTGCTGGGAGGACTCTGCACACACCCCTCCTGTCTCTGGGCACTGCTGGGAGGACTCTGCACCCACCCCTCCTGACTCTGGGCACTGCTGGGAGGACTCTGCACACACACCTCTTATGTCTGGGCACTGCTGGGAGGACTCTGCACCCACCCCTCCTGTCTCTGGGCACTGCTGGGAGGACTCTGCACACACCCCTCTTATGTCTGGGCATTGCTGGGAGTGATAGGCACCCACCCCTCCTGCGTCTGGGCACTGCTGGGGGGGACTCTGCACCCACCCCTCCTGTGTCTGGGCACTGCTGGGAGGACTCTGCACACACCCCTCCTCTGTCTGGGCACTGCTGGGAGTGATAGGCACACACCCCTCCTATTTAACAATATGTACGCTTAGAACATACACATGTGTGGGTTCGCTCCATGGGGGTACGGTTCGTACTTACACTGTTGGGGTGGGAGTACGCTCCATACGTACGCGGGTGGGGTACGGGTCGTACTTACACTGTTGGGGTGGTGGTACGGTACGTACATACACTGTTGGGGTTGGGGTACGCTCCATGCATACGAGGTGGGGGTACGGGTCGTACTTACACTGTTGGGGTGGGAGTACGCTCCATACGTACGCGGGTGGGGTACGGGTCGTACTTACACTGTTGGGGTGGTGGTACGGTACGTACATACACTGTTGGGGTTGGGGTACGCTCCAGGCATACGAGGTGGGGGTACGGGTCGTACTTACACTGTTGGGGTACGCTCCATTCATACCTGGGTGAGGGTACGGGTCGTACTTACACTGTTGGGGTGGGACGTATACGTACGCGGGTGAGGGAATGGGTCGTACTTACACTGTTGGGGTGGGACGTATACGTACGCGGGTGAGGGTACGGGTCGTACTTACACTGTTGGGGTGGGACGTATACATACGCGGGTGAGGGTACGGGTCGTTCTTACACTGTTGGGGTGGGGGGTACGCTCCATACGTACGTGGGTGGGGGTACGGGTCGTACTTACACTGTTGGGGTGGGGGTACGCTCCATACGTACGCGGGTGAGGGTACGGGTCGTACTTACACTGTTGGGGTGGGGGGTACGCTCCATACGTACGCGGGTGGGGGTACGGGTCGTACTTACACTGTTGGGGTGGGGGTACGCTCCATACGTACGCGGGGGGGTACGGGTCGTACTTACACTGTTGAGGTGGGACGTATACGTACGTGGGTGAGGATACGGGTCGTACTTACACTGTTGGGGTGGGGGGTACGCTCCATACGTACGCGGGTGGGGGTACGGGTCGTACTTACACTGTTGGGGTGGGGGTACGCTCCATACGTACGCGGGTGAGGGTACGGGTCGTACTTACACTGTTGGGGTCGGGGGTACGCTCCATACATACGCGGGTGAGGGTAGGGGTCGTACTTACACTGTTGGGGTGGGGGTACGCTCCATGCATACGCGGGTGGGGTTACGGTCCTTACGTACACTGTTGGCATGGGGGGTACGCTCCATGCATACGCGGGTGGGGGTACGGTCCGTACATATCCGTACCCATGCTGTGGAATGCTTGTGCGGGCCGTACCCAGGCCTTTGCCACATGGGTACGAGCCGTCCTGCCATTGTTGGGGTGACGTAGTTGTGGGCGTGGTACGACTCGTACCCACGCTCATAAGGCATGGGTACGGGACGTACCTGTATAGTTGTGTTGCCGGTTCGCGTCGTCAGGCACTTCCGTTGTGGCGGACGCTGGCTTTGCTGGACACGCCCCCACCCCCTCGTGGTGACCAGGGCATGGGGGTCAGGTATGTCCAGGGCATGTGTGCTGTGTGACTTTGGTGGTGGTTTTGTGGCCTGCCCCTGGTCTTGCCCCCCCCCTTTCCCCCCCTCCCTTAGTTGTTCTGACCTTCTGCGGCGTCTGCGTCGTAACCTGTAGAGGAGGTCGACTGCTATGAGGGCGGGGATGACACGTAGGTTCGGGTCCATGTCTGTCCGTCGCGTACAGGTCCTCCTTGTTCGCGTCGTCCTGATTTCCCGGCAGTTTTTGGCAGCCGGAAAATATTGTCCGTGCGGGATGACGTCGGTGCGAATCGTAATTCCTGGTTCGTGAATGGCAGGCTGCGTGCGTCCCGACGTCACGTCGGCGCTTTCCCGGATCGCATTTGTATGTTTATTTTCGTCGGTCGGGGTTTTGTACGATTCGTACGGAAATTGAGTGTCCGTGCGAATCGTAATTCCATGTTTGTAAATTTTGGCGACCGGGTACGCGTCGGACGGTGAATGTGCTCCGTCCGACGGTTCGTACCCGGTTTTTGCAGGATCGTGATCGGCACCTTAATCTCTACTGGTGATAAATTGTTATATAAACATGCTGCAAGAGTAAAAGGCAAAACGTTATGAAAATATAGTTCCACCAAAGTGGATGTTAACAGTATTTCGGCATCGGGAAACTGATAAGAGAAGCAGAAGTGGAACAAGCATTGGTAAATGCAGGAAAATGTGTTACAGTCAATAGAAATGGAGGAAAGGTAAGTGGCACGCACAGGAACCAATGATAAGCCAGGAAAATGAGGAGACGGGACGTAAATCCCTTTTAAGTTTGTATTAAAAATAATAGATTTCTCAAGCACAGTACAAGTGCTGTGCAGGCGAAACCTAAAATGGGAGTTTTAGACTTGGCAAGTTTAAAAATGTATAGAGGCTGCAGTGGCAGTCTTAGGACATGTTGTAAAGGGGCTACTGAAGTTGGTGGCACAATAAGTACTGCAGGCCCACTAGTAGCATTTAATTTACCAGTCATGGATATATGGTATACCACTTTACTGGGGACTTATAAGTACATTAAATATACCAATCAGGTTCAAGTCAATGTTACCATGGTTTAGGGAGTGAGCATAATAACCTTATCACTGGTTAGCAGTGGTAAAGTGCACAGAGTCCTATGGGCAAAAAAAATAAAATAGAAGGGGTAAAGGCAAAATGTTTGGGGAGAGACCACCCTAACGCTGACAGGGCTAACAAAAAGCAACAATATTTTAATGAAATTAACACTTTATGTGTAGGAGATTTCAGACTAGAATTGAAAGGTGTTTTTTTATAACACATTTTATTGCCATTTATCATTAATATGGTACAGCAAGAACAACATAACATGATATCATTCCCAAGTAGCAGATCCAAACTAAGGAGAACATATTCTATAGCAAATGCAAAAACAACAGCTGATGGACAGAATGCAGAACAATGTCATACATTCACCCCAGTACAGAGATCTGGGCCTAAATCCATCGTGTTTTGCCCACCATGCCATCCCAGTTTGAACCCAGCCATATGCAAACCAGTCTTGACCCTGTGCCTCATGGGAACAGTCCAGCCCGAACTGCCAAGCCAGGTCCTCTCTGGACTGGAGACAAGCATCCTAGGACCGGTTTCACCCCTCTTCAGCCAGGATAGCTTGATTCCAGTGGCATGGAGAGCACGGGACTCACGTCTGAGCATACCCGTCCCACTCGGGGTGACAAATGCAAAAACAACAGTTGATGAAAAGAATGCAGAACAATGTCATACATTCACCCCAGTACAGAGAACTGGTGTGGCGTGGTGAGCAAAATAACGATGGATTAAACCCAGATCTATGACTGGGGGTGAATGTTTTGCCAATGTGCAACATTCCGTCCATCATCTTGTGTGTTTTGCTGTTCGCCCTATGTGGAATGTGTATGCCCAGACGTGGGTCCCGTGCTCATAACGCCAGTGGAGTCAAGCTATCCTGACTGAAGAGGGGTGAAACCCCGAAACCGGTCCTAGGATGCTTGATTCCGGTCCAGGGAAGACATGGCTTGGCAGTTCGGGCTGGACTGTTCCCATGAGGCACAGGGTCAAGACTGATTTGCATATGGCCATGTCTGAAATGGGGTGGCGTGGTGAGCAAAATAACGATGGATTAAACCCAGATCTGTGACTGGGGGTGAATGTTTTGCCAATGTGCAATATTCCGTCCATCATCTTGTGTGTTTTGCTGTTCGCCCTATGTGGGAAGGGTATGCCCAGACGTGGGTCCCGTGCTCACTACGCCACTGGAGTCAAGCTATCCTGGCTGAAGAGGGGTGAAACCCCGAAACCGAACCTAGGATGCTTGATTCCGGTCCAGGGAAGATATGGCTTGGCAGTTCGGGCTGGACTGTTCCCATGAGGCACAGGGTCAAGGCTGATTTGCATTTGGCTATGTCTGTACTGGGATGGCGTGGTGAGCAAAATAACAATGGATTAAACCCAGATCTGTGATTGGGGGTGAATGTTTTGCCAATGTGCAACATTCCGTCCATCATCTTGTGTGTTTTGCTGTTCGCCCTATGTGGGAAGGGTATGCCGAGACGTGGGTCCCGTGCTCACTTTGCCACTGGAGTCAAGCTATCCTGGCTGAAGAGGGGTGAAACCCCGAAACCGGTCCTAGGATGCTTGATTCCGGTCCAGGGAAGACACGGCTTGGCAGTTCGGGCTGGACTGTTCCCATGAAGCACAGGGTCAAGACTGATTTGCATACGGCCATGTCTGAAGTGGGGTGGCGTGGTGGGAAAAATAACAATGGATTAAACCCAGATCTGTGACTGGAGGTGAATGTTTTGCCAATGTGCAACATTCCGTCCATCATCTTGTGTGTTTTGCATATTCTATAGCACACATTGCTAACTCACAGGCCATAAGAACTGTTTAGCACCCATCATACTCCATGCCTGCCACAGCCACCTCTGCTCCCTATAGCCCATCAAGTCTCGCAGGTGGACGCAATTTCCAAAGACCAGGATCATGTATAGCAAAGTTCAAGTCGAATCCCTCTGTACTGAGTCCAGTCAATCCAGACATTGCCATGCATATGTGGGAAGCCCCCAGTTACGTACATTGGTTTTTGCAGGATCATACACAACCCTTCCTCCATTGCACCACCAATGGAGTTTCTCTTTTTTTTCCAATCTCTGTCGATATCATCTTTCTCCACCACCAATCCATCCACAGCACAGCTCTGTTGTACCTGTTGCCTTCTGCATGTTAGTTACATGCAAAAAGGCCAATTTGGGATCCCTGTGGAGGGACCAACCCAGAGTCCCCTGAGGCATGTCAAAAGATCCCTCCTAAAAGATAGTGAGGACTCGGCAACCCCAAACTGAATGGAGAAAGTCTCCCTGATGGTTAGCGCAGCGCAGATAAAGCAGTGAAGTGATCACATCCATTTTCCACAACCTGGACCTCATAATATAGAACCAGTATTGTTATTTCAACAGTATAAAGTGAATATGTGACTCAATAGCAGCCTCTCATTGGGATCCCAAGGCTTCCTGCCAATCCTCGTTCATTGGTTGACAAGGTTGTGGGCCCATCCTGTGCGCAGTGTATTACGCCTGCCATGAAGAACATGCATTTCTGTTTCTTTTGTTTTAACGTTCTTGCAGGACATTGCTCATCAGTCACACTTTCTAGTTGTTCTGAAGCTTGAAGGAATACTTCACCCTTTGTATGAATGTACTCTATATCAAAGTTATTTCAAGGGAACTACTTTTTTTGTTAGTTTGTTAGGCCTGATGGGTTTTTGCATGAATGTAGCTCAGTCATTTCATGTGAGAACTGCTCAAAAGGTGTTCTATAAACATCTGTTTTGTTTTGATATTGGATAGTGCAGATTCCTGGCAGAGACATTTATAGGTGATAATATTGCCAACTGATTTTCACTCACTTATTCAATCTCAGAAGTAAAAAAAGACACATTAAGACTTGCCATCACACATTCCAAAATCAGGGGCATCAACCCACTAAGCTCAATATTCTGACACCTCTACTGTTGGAAGGCGGACCTCGGGGAGTTGGAGAGACCACCCAGAGGGGCCCCCACACTGTACGAAGTAGCCGAGCGCTGCTGAGAAGCCTCCAGGGAGGTCCTTCTCCTATCATGTACAAGCATAGTAATACCACCACACAGGACTCAAGGAGGTTGTCTCAAGACGAGCAATTCTTTATCAGCACTTAAAGGTTACAGGATCAATATTTACACGAAAGGGATCAAGGGATCCACAAAAGTCTCAGTGTCTCTTTAGAAGGGAAGGGGTAGCGGGACAGTCTTTGGCAGGAGCTTGGTACGAGGGTACCTGGGACCCAGTTCTTATCCTCAAGCTGGAGGGCCTCCGGATCTCGGAGGGGTCGAGCCGCGACGGCGTCAGCAGGGCTCTGGCGTTCAGTTCGTGGAGAGCCGCGACCAGGTCAGCGGGGCTCTCAAGATGGTTTCTGCTCAGCTCGAGCCACGACGTCGTCAGCAGGGCTCCGAGGGAGGTTTCAGCGAGGTTGGGCCGCGACAGCGTCAACAGGGCCCCGATGTTCCGGGTGGCTTCAAGGTTTCAGCAAGAAGGAGCCGCGACGCAGTCTGCAGGGCTCGTGGTGGTTTCAAGCAAGAGTTCTTCTCCGTAGGGTTGGCCGCGATTCGATGAGCAGGGCTCTCGACTCCGGGATACAACTGCCGGTCTGTTGCGGGGTCGCCCCAGATATAGGCCTGGAGCCCTTTGATGTCCAGACCCTTGCGCCTGGGGGGGCGGAGAGGCCGGGTTGGGAGCGGCCAGACACCCAGCAGGAGAGGCGCCCGGCCCAGGAGAGATGGAGGCCGATCGCACCTCGGTGTGTGGGGACGGTTGGGGGTCCCATCGATACTGCCCTCCGCCAGGGGCGAGGAAGTGTTCACGTGATACCCCCTGGCCAGTTCTTGGTGCCTCAATGTCTGGGCCTTGCTGGGGCCGAGGCCGGGTTGAGCGGGGTCATGTGGGCTGGTGTGCAGGGTCACGTGGCAGGCAACAAAATGGTGGAGCCCCGAGGTGTATGTGACCTCGTGCGGCTCGAACGGGTGGCCCGTGGAGGCCAGGGCGGGGAACGGGCCCAATCCCAGGGAAGTCAGGACCACGCCACGAGGCCGGGTCCAACAGGCGTCCCCCCCCAGCCGAAGGCAGGGAGAATCACCCATCTCTTACACGAAAGGGATCAAGGGATCCACAAAAGTCTCAGTGTCTCTTTAGAAGGGAAGGGGTAGCGGGACAGTTTTTGGCAGGAGCTTGGTACGAGGGTACCTGGGACCCAGTTCTTATCCTCAAGCTGGAGGGCCTCCGGATCTCGGATGGGTCGAGCCGCGACGGCGTCAGAAGGGCTCTGGCGTTCAGTTCGTGGAGAGCCGCGACCAGGTCAGCGGGGCTCTCAAGATGGTTTCTGCTCAGCTCGAGCCACGACGTCGTCAGCAGGGCTCCGAGGGAGGTTTCAGCGAGGTTGGGCCGCGACAGCGTCAGCAGGGCCCCGATGTTCCGGGTGGCTTCAAGGTTTCAGCAAGAAGGAGCCGCGACGCAGTCTGCAGGGCTCGTGGTGGTTTCAAGCAAGAGTTCTTCTCCGTAGGGTCGGCCGCGATTCGATCAGCAGGGCTCTCGACTCCGGGATACAACTGCCGGTCTGTTGCGGGGTCGCCCCAGATATAGGCCTGGAGCCCTTTGATGTCCGGACCCTTGCACCCGGGGGGCGGAGAGGCCGGGTTGGGAGCGGCCAGACTCCCAGCAGGAGAGGCGCCCGGCCCAGGAGAGATGGAGGCCGATCGCACCTCGGTGTGTGGGGACGGTTGGGGGTCCCATCGATACCGCCCTCCGCCAGGGGCGAGGAAGTGTTCACGTGATACCCCCTGGCCAGTTCTTGGTGCCTCAATGTCTGGGCCTTGCTGGGGCCGAGGCCGGGTTGAGCGGGGTCATGTGGGCTGGTGTGCAGGGTCACGTGGCAGGCAACAAAATGGTGGAGCCCCGAGGTGTATGTGACCTCTTGCGGCTCGAACGGGTGGCCCGTGGAGGCCAGGGCGGGGAACGGGCCCAATCCCAGGGAAGTCAGGACCACGCCACGAGGCCGGGTCCAACATCTACCTGTGAGCAACAAGCATATTTTGCAAAGTCCCAATGAGCAGAATAAACATGGACCTTTGAACAACAGCCTGGCAGGAACTTATTTCTAAAGATTGATTTAAATTCCCCTTTTTAAGGAGCTCTGGGCTTGATTTATATTCTGGTGGATGGCCAGTGTTAGACGGCGACCTCAGAGGAGCCTGGAAGGGGTCCTGACTACCCTGAGACCCACCCTCGAAGTATCGTAGCCGGGCACTGGCGGGAGACTCCCCAGGGGGAGGAATCTCGTATCTAGGATCGTACTTCTGGCACCACACGACACAGAGTGACCACACCGGGTATTCTTAGAAATCAATCTTTATCAAGTAGGTTATCACTGCAAATATGTACAAGGTGAGCACGGGCTCAATGAGTCTCGGAAGGGGTAGGGGGTAGCGGGACAGTCTCTGGTAAAGGTTCAAGGCAGGGACGTATCCGGCGCGCAGCTCACAATCCTCGAGCTGGGGGATACGTTGTTGTAGTAGGGGTCCGGCGGGACCGTGAGAGTCTGTTGGAGCCGCGAGTCACTCAGCGGGCTCAGGTACAGGTTTGAAGGTTTTACGAGCTTCAAGGAGCCGCGAGTCACTCAGCAGGCTCAGGCACAAGTTCGGAGGTCTTACGATCTTCAGGGAGCCGCGAGTCACTCAGCAGGCTCAGGTACAAGTTCGGAGGTCTTACGATCTTCAGGGAGCCGCGAGTCACTCAGCAGGGCTCAGGAGGGTCCAAGTTCCAGGAGCCGCGACCACGTCGGCAGGCTCTCGTTGTTCCAGCGTCGAATCTGTCGGACAGACCCAGAGCACCCCTTGTTATAGGTCGACCCCTCTTTGATGTCCGGAGTCTGTGCAGGCAGGGGTCTTGTCACCTGGGGGTCGCTTGTCGGGATTTCCTGCTATTGTCTTTTGATCCTTTCAGGGCCGGGTCGGTAGGAGTCCCAGACACCCAGCAGGCACGGAGCCAGCCCCCAGGGAGGCCGGGGGGCCGATCAAAACCCATCGTCCCAGGGGAGTTCAGAGGTGCGATAGAAACTGCTCCTCCCTCTCTCATCCCCTGGAAGCGTGATGTCCTCCAGCCGGAGTGGCGCCTCTAGGCCCGGGTCGCGCTGGGGCCGGGCGGCCATCTTGGTGCATGAAGTGGGCACGCGGGCCCGGGGTGGCCGAAAGGAGAGAGGCCATGGACGGGGATGTCCGGGTCGGTGCGTGTGTCCTGGTGCGGATGGTCGGCTGGGCCGTGTGCTTGGGCGGCAGGTACCAGGTTTCGGTGGTGCGGGGGCACGTAGGGCCATTGTACGAGGCCGGGTCCAACAGCCAGCTTCTCTGCCAGGGCGGCAGAGTAAAGTCCTCCATCACCCTGATGGAGGTACCGTCTGCCATATTTGTAAATGGCCTCAAAGCTGGGGATAATTTCTAAAGCATTGCCAGTAACTGCTGTCACAGCAGTTCCAGTCAATGCTTTCGAAATTTGGTGCAGGGCTCTGTCAATATGACATAGCCTGATACCAAACAGTTTTTTACTTAAAGAAAAAAATCCCGAAACAGGACTTTTTTTTCAAAAATAAAAAAGAATTCACCTCTCTTGCCATGGGAGTCATCACCCATGACAAGGGGGGCATTATTTGTTTTTTACTGTCCTGACATTATCGTTATTGTATATACTTTTGCTATCACGTACATTGAAATCGTAGAGATTGTGTTGATCGGCATTATCGTTATTGTGCATACTTTTGTTATCACGTACATTGAAATTGTATTTGCTGGTATTGACAAAGATGTGTGTTCATATATCATGGAGTACATTGACAACGAATTCATCCATGTTAACATTTCCCCCCTCTAGTTGTTTTTTCAACTAAATCATTTATAATTTGATGGTGTGTTTGTGTGTATGTTGTGTCAGCTATCCTTTTCCTGGCTACTTGCAATTTTCCTTACTTGAGGACTAAGGGGCTCATTAGGATGGCGGGTGGAGGCACATCCGCTGTGCTGGCGGAAAATGTCATTTTCTGCACTCCAGCAGCGGTCTTTGTGCCAGCCATATTACAATGGGCAAACATAGCCCATGTCCCGTCTGCCGCAGTGCGACGTGAACCGCAAGAAATATGCGCCCACCACGGCGGTGGGAGCCAATAGAGACCCACCGCCCTGCGGAATGACGTCCCGTCTGCCGTACAAATCAGGATGTCCCAAACAGCCCATCACACTCCAGCGGAAAAACCACCCAACCGGAGATGGCGGAAGCAAGACAGCGGAGCGTGAAACCAGGCTCCCTGTCCCCTCCACCCGGTCCCGACCGCAATGGATCCATCTCTACAAGCCTTTCCGGTGCTGTACCTGATCGACTACCAGCAAATATTGGACCGTCGCGGACAGCGCTGCAGGTACGCAATCACACAACTCCGCACACAACACACAACTCCTGTGCTGACATACGGTTCCTGTCCACATCAGACACTCGGGTGGGGATAGGAACACATTCCCAAGTGTACCCACATATGTCATACCTTTAAGAAAATTACCCATCCGCATCCGGGTCACCCATCAACCACAAAATCACTGCAATGTCCCGGTCACCTCACCGCAGCGGTGCAGACGCAGGAAAACCTGTGCACAATGTAGTAGGCAAGGCCGGCGCCAGGCATGGGCAGTCCACAAAGATTTACAGGGTCCCACCTCCACCTTTCACAGACTACGCCCCCCATAGCCATTTGAGGACATGCTGTGTGCTCCTCCTGTGTCCCCCCTGCACAATTCATCTTCCAGGAGTAGCTAGACCCTGCAATTCACACACCAAACAACCAGGAGCCTGTCTTAGAAGGTGGGGGTGAAGAGGAACACCCTGCACAGAAGCTCAGGTGCAGGGCATCCCTCCTCCTCACACTCACCTTCCACTCATGTCAAGCAAACTGAGTCGAATCACAAAATGAAGACTCACACTGCATATGAACATCCACTGAACTCTCCACACTGCCTGTCAAGTCACTCAGACACACCCCACAATGACACACAGCCACATACACATACCAGATGTCAGCAGCAATGGAGGACAATAAATGGGCTAGCCAAAATGGAAGTAGACAGTGCTGGAAAGCCATGGAACAAGCCACAAAGCATGTGTACATCACATGGAAGAGAAGGAACATATAACCCCACCCTTAGGCCATCAAATCAGACATGGGTGGCACAGTGAGTGAAATTAAACCAAAGTGACCTATGTGCAACAACTCAGGGAGACATCAACTCAAGCCATGCATAGGTGCAGGAATGATAGGAAGTATCTGAAGTCAAACAGTGATCAGCCATACATCTGTGTCAACCTACTTGACATGTGTATGTCATCATCACAACATACATGGCTCATTGTCACACTTTCTGACTGTCAAACCCAAGTTGGACCTTCACACATACCCCTCCTCTACCCACCTCACACCTGCAGCACTCCACACCAGTGTTAAACACACAGAATGGTGCAAATGATGTCCTGTGAGCTCACTGACTCCCTGAGGTGCATCCACAAACATCATACACACACTCAGGGATGCCTGAATCAATGCAGAACCAAAAACAATAGTCAAACACAAACCTCACAAACAACATACACAGAAGTCCAACAAGCCCCCATATGGCCACCCAGACATTGGAAAGGCAATGGGACCACAGACAGAACAGGAGTACACAACATTGTCACTCGGGACCAATGCACAGACACCATACCCCAACACAAACAAGAATTGCATCATCTCAAAATAATCATGAACACAAACTGGGATGAATGGGACAATAAGCTAACACAGACAGAGACACCACATCACCCATCAAGTCAACATGGTGTCATAGTGTACCACAAGAATGCACATGCACAATCCTGACAAGTGACAGGTCAAATATAGGCGGGCATAGCACTATAGTGCACTCAAAACAAGCCCAGTAACAAGAATTTACCTTGCTGCATGTGACAGACACAAACAAGTAATGCACACTACACTTGCAACACACATCAGAATGTATCACAATGCACAAACTACTTACACACAATGTCATGCAAATAGCACATCACACACACAGAGAATCTGTCAGCAGAAAGAGCCAACACAGGCCAAACACTGCATACATCCACAACAAAAACACAACAGATGCACATGCCAATACATCACATTGCAAACTCAGCTGGACATCAGGGGATGCACACCAGGCAAGTACAAGGCAACATTCACTAACAGCACTGCATGCAGGCCAAGCAGTGTGTACACCCCAACCAAATCAGTAGCACACACTAGGGGTGGGCGGAATTTGCGAAAGCGACTTCTGAAAATTATCGCGAAAATGTTAAAAATATCGCGAAGATGCGGAAGTTTTTTTCCGGCATGTTCGCGAGATTTTCTGCATGGTTGCGGGTCGCCAACTTACCCATGTGGTTGCTTGCGGGCGAGGCCATCTTGTTTTCAGTTGTCTCGCGGTGCATGATAGCGAGAAAAAAGACGTGATCGCGCGACGCATGACGTCACTGCGGACGCGAACTGTCGCGAGACAGCGCAAATGGCTAAAACAATACAACATCTCATGGAGAACGCGACCGGATCGGGAAAACTTGTCGGCGAACGCGGGGATTCAGTTAAGGCGATCGCGCGAGAATGTATTATTTTACAGCGCGAGCAAGAACCAAATTATCGCAAAGCTGCGGAATGCGGAAATTTTGACATTTCCGCGCTCTCCGCGGAACGCGGAAATGCCAAATTATCGCAAATTCCGCGAACGGAACGGAAATTTTGCCCAGGCCTAGCACACACATCTCAGTGCCACAACATGTACTCCCAGAACACAAATCAGCACAGCACACACACAACATCACACTCAGGAAGGGTAGCAGTACCTCAGCAAACACACATACAGTTTACCCAACACACACAGATGCACAACTCAGGGACACCCAGGTGCAAACAACATGACCAGAGGACTGTGCAGCACAAAAATTTGCACTTCACTTGAGCAACCATGACTGCAAACCAGTACAAGGAAATCACAGATAACTAATTGGGAAACTGTCCTGAGTGGCACATTGGTCCTGTGCACAGCTCAGCACCACAAAGCATCGTGTAACAAATGAAGTGGTGGGGAGGCTCACACACTGGCAAACCAAGGGGTAGGTGACATGAGATTGAAGTGGTGTATACGTCAGTAGTGGACAGGTCAGGAGTGTACTGTACACAAACACACAGAGGAGTCACTCACAATGGGTAGGCATCAGAAGCACAGATAGGGGATGGTATGACTCCACATCCCACATACCATACTGGAGCCAAAAATGTGTCAAGTGACAGCAATGCATGAGAAAACTCACCAATAATGTCAGTGTGGCTGAGCAGGTCTGCATACTGAGCACAAACAGTAACAAGACACATAGCTGATCAACAAAATACAACACAGACTTGGCTGTCGGACACTATGCATACTCACAACTGGCAGCAACAACAAGTAGGTGTCTCCCAGGATTGCAAGGACACACCAACACACTGCACAGTGCACAACCCTCAATCCTACATGTGCCCATAATCTGAAGCACATGGCTGACAATTCAAACACACAGGCACTCAGCTTCTGGGTCACACATGTGTGCAGTTGGCATTGCAGGGGCACACACACATCAGCACTACTGCCAAAGTCACCCCCTTCACACTTCATGACCACTCAAGTGCACACATACAAATGTGCCCTTGTGACTAGGAAGACAGGCCATCACAAGATGACCATACATCAACACTGCTGTTCACACATCAAGAAAGATCAGACAGACATGATGGACCCTGGCCAGCCCTCATGTAATCATGTGGACAGAATTTCCCTCTGTGCTGGTAGTGCATCCTAACATGACATGTGTACAATTTAGCAAACCTGACCATAGAATGATTAGGATAACAGTGGATCATCATAAACAACCATCATTGCACCCTCAAGCCTCAGAGTCCAGAAGAACTAAAGTGCCTGTCACCTCTGGCAAACTCTGAAAAAGTACAAAAAAATGATTGGAAATGTTAAATTGGCATACAGAGCATGTGTCGCATGAAACCATACCCATATAGAAAACTTTTTATTTAGCAAGGACACTGACAAAGCAGACAACAGGAGTAACTGTCTTTATTACATATTGCCCAGATAGGCATCAAAAGTAGACAAGAGTGAGGCCAGTGGCCATTCCATAGTTCAAAGGAGTTACAGGTGTGCATGAGAACCTGCACAGGGAATAGGCATCCAAATTAGAAACAGCAAGGCCAGTGGCCAGTCCATAGTTCAACGGAGGTACATGTGTGCATGAGAACCTCCACAGGGAATCGGCATCCAAATTACAAACATCAAGGCCAGTGGCCAGTCCATAGTTCAAAGGAGGGACATGTGTGCATGAGAACCTGCACAGGGAATGGGTGACACCGTACACTGCCATGGTCAGAAACACAGCTTGGGGAATAACTATGGGCAGTCCAGGCACTGCTGTGGGAGTGATGGGTTTGGAAGGGGGACTTTGCCTCAGATTTGGCTGTCAGTCGAACTGGGAGGTGGCTGATTGTCAGGCCCAGTTGGAGGACTGGACCGGGGAGAGAGAGGATCAGCTGAGGTAGAGGCATCAGTGGCTTTGGGAGCCAGAGGGCTGCTTGGACTGGGTGGCGTGGTGGCACGTGGAGGCGAAGACATGATGCCGTGAGACAAAGTATGTGAGGTGACTGTGGAGGGCTGCCTCTCCACTTCTTGGGGATTTGATAGCCCAGAACCGTCTTGGTAGGAGTATGAAGTGGGGCGGGCACAACAGGCACACTATCCACCAAAGGTGCATCAGGTGCAGGTGGTGGCCCTCCCTCTGGGGATCTGCTGGATCTGGTGGTACACTTGGCCTGGCCTTGCCTTTTCCCCTCCATCCCTGGTTGACCAGGTGAACCCCCCACAGTGCCCTCCTGTCCTAGCTTCACAGGGGTGTGGGTGGGAGTTGAGATTTTGGGTGAATCTGCCTTAGAGGGCTTTTTCTGCAGACTCTTAGCAGGCACCAGCTTCACAGCAGGCATGGCAACTGTTTGCCTGTCTTTGGGAGACATTTTTGGGCTGGGAGTGTCCTTGGATGGGGCTGAATTTGAGGCGTGTGAGCCTGGGGCCTGCTTCTTGGCTTGATGCCCCTGAGTGTCACCTGAAGGGCTTTTGCCTTGGCGCTCCTGTGTGACTTTTGTTTGTTTGGGGGATGGTGTCTGTGCTCCGGCCCGCTTAGGTTGCTGCTGTTGTGTGCTGCGTGTGGTGTACTTGGAACCTATGGGCTGTGGTCACTCTTGTCAGATGTAGTCACTGGCAGGGGAGTTGACTGGAGCTGGACTCTGAGCCTGTAACAGCTGAATGGCTGCCGTCATTGTGGAGGACAAAGACTGGACAGTCCTGTGAAGCCCACCCACCTCAGAATGAATGCCCTCCATGTAGGGAACTACATGTGTCAACGTCTTGTCATGGTCTTGGAAGACATTCAGGAGAGTTGTCTGATCCACACACAGACGGCGCAAAAGGTCCACAGCCACAACACTGAGGGCAGCAGGGGAGACAGGGGCAGGGGCAGTGGTGCCTGGGGGAAAGGACACTCTTCCCTTCTTACTGGTGCGAGCAGTGTGCAGCACTAGTGGAAGTAGCTGGGAGGGAGGACACTGGACGATATGTGGTGGAAGAGGTGGCAGATTTCCCACTCTCTGTGCCCGTCAACATTGAGGAGTCACTGCTGGCATCAGATGATGTTGAGGTTGGTGTTTCTGGGCGATTCCTCAAGGGCACTCCTGTCCCCCTCCGAGGTGCTGGTCACATCAGTGTCAGTGAGCTCATGTGTAGCAGTTGTGCCAGAAGCTTCACCACTGGTGTCCGTCCCATGTCCTTCTGTGCCCTTGGTAGATGCTGCAATAGACAGAGACGTAGGTTCAGTTTAGTGTCATACACACAAAAATCATATGCAAACAAAACAAAATGATGATACCCCCATGTTGCACACCACCCTGTGTAGTCTGCATGTGCAACCTTAATTCAAAACTCAAAACATGCATGGTAACATGCACACTTGGCATTAATGACCCATGTGATGTCCACACAGCCAAATAGCTTGCCCGTACCTCCGTGTAATCTGATCTACAGATCCCTGTGAGCATACCTAGGTCCCTGTAGGTGAAAATGATGTATATCTCAACATGTTGTTACAGTCACATATGGAGTCACCATAAGGGAACATTACAGAAACAGACTCCAAAATGTCATTTTGCAATGGCCATGAGCTCCTGCCATCTACCATATTGTGCTTTGGTGCACAACTATAGTTGCACATTGGTGTCAGATGTGTTGTTCTCACAATTTCGAGGTCAGGCACTTCACACATTGACAAAAGCATACTCAGCTGAGGCACACTGCCATTCACTGTCAGGGGATGTCCATGACTCCCCTAATGCAGCCGATGGCATAAGGCCACAACTCCGCATGCAATGACAAGGGCCATTACATTAAAGACATGATAAACTACATGTAGCGAAAATGCATGACAGCTGCACCCAACACAGAGGCCTCTTACAAGCCATTGTATCACACTAGAAACATCACAGAGCTACGCACTGGCTCTGGGTTGGAATACATGGAGTCACTCACACCCAAAGTCACCCTTCCCAGAATACTCACCCCCAACGTTCTACTGATGGGCCCTCAAACGTCCATCCAGCTCTGGCTGTGTCACTGCCAAAATGCGGGCCATTGGTGGTGTCACGTTCCTGCGTGCCAACCTGCCAGTCCAGGGGAGCAGCCCCAGTGTCATCTCTGTAATGTTTTTGCTCAGCCGGCAGATGTCACCCCACCTCTTGTGACAGTGTGTGTGCCGTCGGTTGGAGACACCCAGAGCCCGTACCTTGTGTGCAATGGCCCTCCATACCGCCGTACGCTGGTGGACATAGAGCTGCAGGCATGGGAGACAAGAGGAGGACATTTCAGTGACACTGGGTTATGTACCACGGTGTCTCAGTACATGAGAATGCACACACTCAGCACAGCTATTCAGATATGTTTAGCAGAGACAATACAGCATGACACAGTACATAGTACATTAGCATGGGGTAATCATACCTAAATGCATGCAGGTATGAGGATGGACACAGTACCTGGCCATCTCATACACATGCAGAATGCCAGCACAGAAAGAAATGTGAAGAAGGCCCACATCTGCGAGGCAGTATGTGAGGGAGCAAGACATACATTACATTGTAAATGATGTGTCGGCGCAGACTCGCTGTGTCCAAGACTGCACACCCCTCAATGTCCTTGCCCTGTGAATGGCTCACTGTGTCATGGAGGTCACATTTAGGGACATGATCTTACAATCTCACACCCTTCTTACAAGGTCTGTCTTGTGCAATCCACAGGCCTAAGATAGCTCATTGATTATTAGGGTAGCAGACAACCCATATGTCTCACTCTGTCCATTCAGTGATGGGTCCCTGTCAAATTGGGCACTAACTGTGCAGGCCAGGGGGGCTCACACTGCGGTCTAACATGGGCCATCAGAACTATCACATTACATTGCATGTACAATATGAGAAGGCAAACAGTGCCTACACATGCGAGTCAGTACACATTATGAAGAAAATGGTAGGGGGATGTTTCAGATGGCCAACAATCTGCTGTGTCATAGGTGAATTCCCACCAAGAGTGTCACCCTCAGGCATTTCACTCTTGTGAATAATGCTGACATATCCATGGTGGCAATATAAATTTAAACCCACTTCCATCGGTACCCTCTGGACGAAAAGTCTTTGTAATGTCACAAATGAGCCTGTGAAAACCTCATGGACTCAAACATCCATTAGCACAGGCAATTTCTGTACTGACTCCCACTTTCCAAAATTGCAGTGTCACTGTGATCCAGCGGCATACCAACAACAACAGCACTCACCTTCTGGCCCATAAACACACACACTGTCAATAAAACTGCTGGAGTCAAAGTTTATATGTGTGATCACAATATTAGGATTAGTTATTCATTATTCCTAACTACCCTTTAACTGATCAAAAAGTTATTTCCTCTGGTCGATAAACCATTAGTTGAACTAATTGATGGTGATTATGAACAAAATCCTAACTTTTCTATACTTCGAAGTAAATAACCACAGACTCGGTAAAGTTTTAAGTCTTTATCTAAATTAAATGCATGTGAACCACTTCAAAAATACAGTGCAGTCACCTTTACTCATTAGGAGAGAAAATTACATCGATCAATCTTCAAACACATACTTCGGACTCATGCAATGACTTATGCACAGAAAGGGAGAGGACTGAGAGAAAAGAACATCTGCTAATACACAAAATTATAGTTACCAAGAATGGTGTGAAGACCAAACCCCTGGCCAAAGGGCTGGTTAGGGTTCCCCGGGATAGTTCAGGCAACAAATGGGTCCATTAGGATGGTGGGCGGAAAACCAAACCGACCGCCATGGAATCGGAAACCAACTGCCCGCCGGCACCGGGGAAAAACCGGCAGCTAAATTAGGAACAACCGCCAAAAAACACCGACCGTGGCGGAAAGAAGCCTGGAAAAACCGCCCGTAGCAGGCGGAGATGGCCAAAACCCGTCTGCGGCGGTAACATTTGCAATGGAAAACAATCAAACCGCCGCCAGGACAGCGAAGACACCGCACATTAAATTAGGATAACCCGAAGGCCCCGTGGTACGTTCGGCAGTTTCCGACCGCCGCGGTTGCAAACAGTGATGAATGGGAGAGCCGGCGGAAGAGCTGCTGCATCGACACCGCTGCGGATGCACCATGACAAATATGGCGGCTGAAAGAAAAAACACACACAAAACCCAAAACCCAAAAAGTGCACACAGCAAACTAGCCATGCACCCAAAAACACAGAACACACCCCAATGACACAACCACATGGCAAATACAAAAATACAAATCCCAGGACAACACACACAACACACCTGACAGCAATACCCCATTTGGACACACCCACATAGCTGAGTATAAAACCAGGCCCTTCCCTGACCACAATCCTTTGCATCATTCCAAGACTGAAGGCCACAAACCCTGACAACAAAGGATAGGCAAAGCAATACACCATCACTACTCACACCACACACAGCATCACCTCCACTTCTACTTCCGCACCTCTAACCCCCTGCACATCACACACCATACACATCACTCTCACCCCCACCACCCACACCCCTGCACCCATAACCCCTTTGCACATCACACACTATGACAACACATACAATGCTATAATTCACAGAGAGTGAATTGAAGGTTATGGTAGATGAGATAGTCAGAGTGGAACCACAACTATTTGATAGCCTGGTCCAACAGACACCATTAGCCACAAGAGCACAAATCTGGGCAAAGATAGTCAAAAAGGTCAATGCAGTAGGGACCACCCCGTGCTCAAAAAATGAAATCATGAAGCGGTGGCATGACCTGAAGAGGGTTGTCAAACAGAAGGGGAGCAAGAACCATGAGCTGGCTCAGAGTACTGGGGGTGGCCCTCCCATTGCACCCAAACATTCACTGCATGGGAGGAGATGGTGCATGCCATACTGCATCCAGAGAGTCTCACAGGAATAGACGGGGGAGTGGAGGCTGGTAAGTACAAACAAATGACTACCACCACACTGCTATGTACTGTCTTGCACAACTACAAAGCCACACCTACTAGGACAAATTCCATTCATCTGTACCACGCACTCCCCAACACATTTCTCACAGATCCAATATTCCCTCCCTCCCATTCACAACAAACGTAGCTAGCAACATCACCATGGGGGCATGTGTACAGGCAGCCAGCACTACAATTTCCACCATGCCCCCTGTCCCACCCGTGAGCAGGATGGAGCACTCCATACCCACCCAGAAGCATTTGGAAGCAATTGTCCCACTACAAACAAACTAACAGGTAGGTAGCCATCTTGCCATGAGGCTGTTTAGGGGTGGGAGACCTGCACTACAACTCCCACCATGCCCCCTGTCCCACCCCTGAGCAGAATGGAGCACTCCACAGCCACCCAGAAGCATTTGGAAGCAATTGTAAGGTTCACCCTCACCTAACAGGTAGGTAGACCTCTTCCCTGGGAGGGCTGTTTTGGGCTGGGAGGCCTGCACCACAACTCCCACCATGCCTCCTGTCCCACTCCTGAGAAAGATGGAGCACCCCACACCACCCAGAAGCATTTGGAAGCCATTGTCCCACTACAAACTAACAGGTAGGACGCCATCTTGCCATGGAGGCTGTTTGGGGGTGGGAGGCGTGCACTACAACTCCCACCATGCCCCCTGTCCCACCCCTAAGCAAGATGGAGCACTCCACACCCACCCAGAAGCATTTGTAAGCCATTGTAAGGTTCACCCTCACCTAACAGTTAGGTAGACCTCTTCCCTGGGAGGGCTGTTTGGGGTGGAAGGCCTGCACCACATCTCCCACCATGCCCCCTATCCCACCCCTGAGCAGGATGGAGCACTCCACACCACCCAGAAGCATTTGGAAGCCATTGTCCACTACAAACAAACAGGTAGGTAGCCTCCCAGCTGCTCCTCCCTCCCACTTTGCCTTAAATGGAGACCGCGCGGACGTGCCGATTGTGCGCCGAAGGCGTGCCAAAGGCAAGCCCGTCTGCGCCTGTCCGCGCCTGGACCGTGCCCAGCGCCAGGACCCCTGGCCTCCACCATCACCTGGCCACACGACAGACCTACGACGCCGCCACCCTCAACGCACTCAACACTGTCCGGAACCCCGCCTGCTACCAAGCCACCCCAAAACGCACCCACGGACCCTTCGCCTGCCAAGCCTGCCGATTCACCTGCCTCCGGACCTGCACCGCACCCGCCAAGCCAGGCACCAGCAACGAGCACCTCAAGTGCATCCTGCTCAACACCCGCTCCGTCCACAGACACGCCGTGGAACTCTGGAACCTGCTCGACACAACATCACCAGACGTCGCCTTCCTCACGGAAACCTGGATGAACGCCTCCTCAGCGCCTGACATCGCCATCGCCATCCTGGACGGATACAAGATCACCCAGAGGGACCGCGTCAACCAGACTGGAGGAGGCATCGCCATCGTACACAGGAACACCATCCGCATCACGACCAACTCCGACGACACCCTCACCGCCGCCGAACACCTCCACTTCCAGATACACACCGACCCCAAGACGACCCTCAGAGGCACCCTCATCTACAGACCCCCGGGACCACGCACACAATTCAGCGAAGACATCGCAGACTTCATCAGCCCGCACGCCCTCCCCTCCGCTGACTACATCCTCCTAGGGGACCTCAACTTCCACCTGGAGAACAACAATGACAGCAACACCACCGCCCTGCTGGACAACCACTCCAACCTCGGACTCAAGCAACTGGTGAACACCCCCCCCACTACGCCGGCCACACGCTTGACCCAGTCTTCTCCTCCAGCAAATACATCTCCTTCAGCCACTCCACCGGACTTCATTGGACTGACCACAGCTGCGTCCACTTCATCTTCAGAAGGACCATGGCCCACCACCACCCGCAACAGGTTCCTCGCAGGAGCTGGAACAAGATCACCGCCGACCACCTCACCACCTCTCTCAGCCAGAACCCTCCCGCCAGCACGACGGACCCCAATGAAGCAGCCAGCATCCTCACACAGTGGATCACCAACTGCGCAGACAACCTCGCACCACTGAAGACCCCTCCCAGCAGACCCGGCAGCAAGAAAGCCTCTTGGTTCACCGACGAACTTAAGAACTCCAAGAAGAACTGCCGCACCCTCGAGAAAGTCTGGAGCAACGACCAGACCACAGACAACATGACTGCCCTCAAGCACGCCACCCGCAAACACCACCAGCTGATCCGCACCACCAAGAAGACAGCATTCAAAGAACGACTGGACAACAACGCCCACAACAGCAAGGAACTCTTCAGCATCGTCAAAGAGCTCTCCAATCCCAGCACCGGAAACAACGACATCACTCCCTCGCAAGACCTCTGCGACTCACTCGCCACGTTCTTCCACAGCAAGACCGCCGACGTACACAACAGCTTCGGCGCACAGACCACGCACCCAACCTCCTGGCCCAATGCCCCCCATCACCACCCTCTGCGCCTGGACCCCGGTCAACACCGAAGACACCACCCGCATGATGAACACCATCCACTCCGGATCACCAACCGACCCCTGCCCCCACCACGTCTTCAACAAAGCTGATTCCATCATCGCACCCTGTTAGACGGCGACCTCAGAGGGGCCCGGAAAGGGGTCCTGATTTCCCTGAGTCCCACCCGTATTGTATTGTAGCCGGGCACTGGCGAGAGATTCCCCAGGGGGAGGAATCTCGCAGCTAGGATCGTACTTCTGGCACCACACGACACAGAGAGACCACACTGGGTATTCTCAGAAACAAGCTTTATCACAATAGGTATCACTGCAAATATGTACAAGATGAGCACGGGCTCAAGAGTCTCGGAAAGGTAGGGGGTAGCGGGACTGTCTCTGGTAACGGTTCAAAGCAGGGACTTATCCGGCGCACAGCTCACAATCCTCGAGCTGGGAGATACGTGGTCGGAGTCGGGGTCCGGCGGGACCGTGAGAGTCTGGGGGAGCCGCGAGTCACTCAGCAGGGCTCAGGTACAAGTTCGGAGGTCTTACGATCTTCAGGGAGCCGCGAGTCACTCAGCAGGGCTCAGGTACAAGTTCGGAGGTCTTACGATCTTCAGGGAGCCGCGAGTCACTCAGCAGGGCTCAGGTACAAGTTCGGAGGTCTTACGATCTTCAGGGAGCCGCGAGTCACTCAGCAGGGCTCAGGTACAAGTTCGGAGGTCTTACGATCTTCAGGGAGCCGCGAGTCACTCAGCAGAGCTCAGGTGGGTTCCAGTTCCAGGAGCCGCGACCACGTCAGCAGGCTCTCGTTGTTCCAGCGTCGAATCTGCCGGACAGTCTCAGAGCACCCCTTGTTATAGGTCGACCCCGCTTTGATGTCCGGAGTCTGCGCAGGCAGGGGTCTTGTCACCTGGGGGCCGCTTGTCGGGGTTTCCTGCTATTGTCTTTTGATCCTTTCAGGGCCGGGTCGGGAGGAGTCCCAGACACCCAGCAGGCACGGAGCCAGCTCGCAGGGAGGCCGGAGGGCCGATCGAAACCCATCGTCCCAGGGGAGTTCAGAGGTGCGATAGAAACTGCTCCTCCCTCTCTCATCCCCTGGAAGCGGGATGTCCTCCAGCCGGAGTGGCGCCTCGAGGCCCGGGTCGCGCTGGAGCCGGGCGGCCATCTTGTTGCAGGGAGTGGGCACGCGGGCCCGGGGTGGCCGAAAGGAGAGAGGCCATGGACGGGGATGTCCGGGGTTGGTGCAGGGGTCCTGGTGGGAAAGGTCGGCTGGGCCACGGGCTGGGGCTGCAGGCACTAGGTTTCGGTGGTGCGGGGGCACGGAGGGCCATTCTACGAGGCCGGGTCCAACACGCGTCCCCCCCAGCTGAAAGCCGGAGAGAACTGCCCATCACCTTGGTGGGTTCTCTTCGCTGAGGCGGAAGAACCGGGAGAGGCCGTCAGCGTTGGCGTGGTCCGTACCAGGGCGGTGTTCTACGGTGAAGTCCATTCCCTGGAGGGAGATTGGCCACCGCAGTAGCTTGGGGTTTTCTCCTCGCATCTGCATGAGCCATCGCAAGGGCCGATGGTCAGTTTGGACCCTGAAATGAGTGCCGAACAGGTAGGGTCGTAGTTTTTTGAGTGCCCAGACCACGGCAAAGGCTTCGCGCTCTATGGTGCTCCACTTCTGTTCTCGGGGTAGCAGCCGCCGACTGAGGAAGGCGACGGGCTGGTCGAGGCCTTGATCATTCACTTGGGACAGGACGGCCCCAATGCCATGCTCGGAGGCATCGGTCTGGACTATGAACTCCTTGGTGTAGTCGGGAGCCTGGAGGACGGGGGCCGTGCACATGGCCTTTTTTAGAGCATCGAAAGCTTCCTGGCAGGCAGCCGTCCATTGCACCTTCTTTGGCTGTTTTTTAGACGTGAGTTCCGTGAGAGGGCCGACCAGGCTGCCATACCCCTGAATGAATCGGCGGTAGTAGCCCGTGAGTCCCAGAAAGGCTCGGACTTCCGTTTGGGTGATGGGTGGGTCCCAGGCCAGGATGGCGTCGATTTTTGGCTGTAGAGGAGCGACCTGGCCACTCCCGACTTGGTGCCCCAGTTAGGCTACGGATCCTTGCCCGATCTGGCACTTGCTGGCTTTTATGGTGAGGCCTGCCTGGCGCAGGGCGGTTAGCACTCTCCGGAGGTGCTGGAGGTGCTCACTCCACTCTGAACTGAAGACAGCGATGTCGTCCAGATAGGCCGCGCTGAACTGTTCTAGCCCGGCCAGGACCCTATTTACCAGTCTCTGGAAAGTGGCCGGGGCATTTTTCATCCCGAAGGGCATCACGCGGAAGCGGTAGTGCCCATCGGGGGTGGAGAAAGCAGACCTCTCCTTGGCCCCTTCGGTGAGCGCAATCTGCCAGTAGCCGCAGGTGAGGTCGAAAGTGCTGAGGAACCGGGCGGCCCCTAGTCGGTCAATGAGCTCGTCGGCTCGTGGAATAGGGTGGGCATCGGCTCGGGTAACGTCATTGAGCCCCCGGTAATCCACGCAGAACCGGAGCTCGGGGGCGACACCGGGGGCTGCTGCCTTCGGAACCAGGACCACGGGGCTGGCCCAGGGACTGTCAGAGGGCTCGATCACCCCCAGGGTCAACATTTTCGAGACTTCGGCTTGAATACAGGACCGGACCCGGTCAGGAACCCGGTAGGCTCGGTGTCTCACCGGCGGGCTGTCCCCGGTGTCCACATCGTGAACACACCAGTTGGTGACCCGGGGGGTCAGGGAGAAGAGGTCAGAAAATTGTCTGAGGAGCTGGCGGCAGTCCGCTTGTTGCTGGGCAGTGAGGGCTGGGGAGAGGTTCACTCCCTCCACGGAGCCATCCTGCTCCTTGACACACAGGAGGTCCGGGAGGGGATCCGACTCATCTTCGGCCCCGTCATCGGTGGCCAGCAGGAGGCTCAGTTCTGTCCGCACGAAGTGAGGCTTGAGGCGGTTCACGTGCAGGACCCGGAGGGGATCCCGAGGCGACTGGACGTCCACCAAGTAGGTGACTTGGCTCTTCCTCTCAACCACTTTGTAGGGCCCAGTCCATCGGTCCTGGAGAGCGCCAGGCTTCACAGGGGCCATGACCCACACCTGCTGGCCCGGCTGGAACTCGACCAGAGTAGCATTCTGGTCGTACCAGCGCTTCATTTCTTCTTGACTCGCCTCCAAGTTGGCCTCGGCCAGTTCTCGGAACCTCCTGGTCTGGTTCCGGAGGGCCAGGACATATTGGAACACATCTCGGGGGGTGGTCTGGGGTGCTGCCTCCCACCCTTCCTTAACCAAACTGAGGGGACCTCGGACGGGGTGCCCATAGAGTAATTCAAACGGGCTGAACCCTAAGGACTTCTGGGGGACCTCCCGGTAAGCGAACAAGAGGCAGGGGAGCAGGACGTCCCACTTACGCCGGAGGGGCTCTTCTAGGCCAGCGATCATCCCTTTCAAAGTCCTATTAAACCTCTCTACTAGGCCGTTCCCTTGGGGATGGTACGGGGTGGTGAACTTATAGGACACCCCACATTGTTGCCACAGGGACGTCATATACCTTGATATAAAATTAGTGCCGCGATCGCTCACGACCTCGCGGTGGAAACCCACCCTGGAAAAGATCCCCATCAGGGCCCGGCCCACCACGGGGGCTGTAATGGTGCGCAGGGGAATAGCCTCTGGATAGCGGGTGGCGTGGTCTACTAGGACCAAGATGAAACGGTGACCTTGGGAGGTGGGGGGGTCCAGTGGCCCCACGATGTCGATTCCGACTCGTTCGAAGGGGGTACTGACGACCGGGAAGGGTTGGAGGGGAGCCTTGCGCTTCCCCCCACTCTTCCCACTGGCTTGGCACGTGGGGCAGGACTTGCAGTGTGCCTCTACCGCTGCTTTCATCTTAGGCCAATAAAAATGGGTCACGAGACGGCTGTAGGTCTTGTCCTGACCCAGGTGGCCGGCGAGGGGGACATCGTGGGCTAAGCCCAGGAGGAAATCCCGGAAGCGGAGGGGTACCACCAGTACCCGTCCGGATCCCAGCTCCACTGATTTCTGCTCACTATACAGGATGTTATTTTCCCAATAGATTCGGTGCGTTCCGGTCTGGTCACCTGCGGCTTGGCCCTCGGCCTGGCGCCGCAGCCCGACCAGGGAAGGACAGGTGGCTTGCTCCCGGCAAAATTCATCCCGGGTGGGCCCGCCCTCGTGGCGCCAATGGGCCAACTCGGGTAGATCCCCCAACTCGGGGACCGGGGCGGGGTCGGATGGTGCGGGTTCGTCGCTGGCGACGGACCCTTCCGATGGGGGAACGGGAGGACCCTCGGCGGGGACGGTACGGGCTTCTTCGACCGGGGTGCTCTCGACTTCTCTCCGGGGAGCGAGTCGGGCTGTCATAGATCGGGTGGTGGCACACACCCACTCGGGGAGTCCCATCATTCCTAGGTGGGCCTTGCGCTCTACGTGCTTCCAGGGAGAACTCTCCAGGTCGTTCCATAAGAGGCAGTCGACCGGCTGGGATGTTCTTACGGCCACCTTGAGTTTACCTATCACCCCTCCCCACTCAAATGGCACCAGGGCTACCTGGCACAAACTTTCCCTATTGTCTGCAGAGATTACGGGGCAAAAGACATTGGGGAGGATCTGCTCCTCGGGAACTAGGTGCCTGAGGACACCGGT
This sequence comes from Triturus cristatus, assembly GCF_964204655.1. Lineage (NCBI taxonomy): Eukaryota > Metazoa > Chordata > Amphibia > Caudata > Salamandridae > Triturus > Triturus cristatus. Next base: position 1,195,048,990 of record NC_140582.1, on the reverse strand, counting down.
GATACTAGCCCCGGTGTCCCGCAGGGCCTCTACCTGGTGGCCATTGATCTTGACGAGCTGCCCATATTTCTGTGTGTTGGACGGTAGGAGGCTACCAGGGATCATTTCCCTATCTCCCAGGGATACTAGGGCCATAGCGGCGGGTTCCCACTCCTCGGCTTCCTCAACCTCCTCCCCTAGGGCTACGTTGGCTATCTGTCTCGCAGGGGTGACTTGGGTGGCCATGGGGCACTCTGGGTCATTGGCGTAGTGCCCGGGTTTCTGGCAACGAAAACAGGTGACGGTCACCCGGTGTCCTCGTCTCCCAGGGGGCCCTGTTACTGGTGGGGGGGGTGCCGGGAAAGGTGGAGGTGGTGTCTTCGGGGGGCTAGGCTGGGACTCTCTCGGCCCTCCCTGGTTCCCTCCCCCTCTCTGGCGGGGTGGTCCCTGACTGGTTCGGGGGTACTCTCCTACCATCCCCCGGGAGACCCGGGTGTTGGTCCAGCGGTCGGCCTCCACAGCCAGCTTCCGGGGATCTGTGAGCTTGCTATCCAGCAGATGTTGACGTAGTTCTACGAAGCAGTTCGCAGCCAGATGTTCCCATAACATGAGGTCAGTGAGTTCGGCAAGGGTGGTGACCTTGCTGCCCTTGACCCACCCATCGAAGGCCCGACTAAAAAAGTTTACATACTCCACCCAGGTGGTGCCCGGGATCTTCCTGCAGTCCCGGAACCGTTGGCGGTACATTTCTGGGGTGAGGCCGTATCTTGTGAGGAGAGCCTCTTTCATGTGGCTGTAGGAGGTCTGCAGGGAGAGGGGTAGGTCGAGCAGGGTGTCCCTTCCTTCGCTCAGAAACCGCCCCCACAACCCCGCCCCCCAATCCTTCTGTGGGATCCGATGGGAGGTCATGGCGACCTCGTAGGCCCGAAACCATTGCTGAATGTCATCGTTTTTATAATATTCTTTGACCACATCCTTGGGGATGTGGACCTTCTGTTCCGCTGGGGGGGCCGTCTCTCGGTTCCCCGAGGGCCTCCCGTCCTCATTTCGGGCCTTGAGCTCGAGTTCTTTTAAGCTGCGTTCGTGCTCTAGTTGGAGCTTCCTTCCTTCGTGCTCCCGTTGGAGCTTCTTTTCTTCCAGTTCGCCTTGTACGCGCATTTGCTCTACCGCTAGCTTTTTCTCCGCTAACTTCAATTCGCCCTCGATTTTGAGTTTGGCTAACTCGAGTTCATGACTGCGGCTTCTCTCTCTGTCCGCAAGTTCTCCCGGGGATAGGCCCCCGTCTGGTACAATGCCTTGCACCTGATTGTCGCTGCTTTCACTTGGAGGGGGTTCGGCTTCGTCGGGGCGCTCCCCCGTGCCTTCCGGGCGGGATGCCCCGGTCTCCACCCAAGTTTTCAGTGCTTTCTGCAAGTCTTCCTTAGTGTTGAGGCCAGTGGTAGCTATTTTAAGTTCTTTGCAAAATTGTTTTAGCTCTTTGTGTGTGTATTCTTCCAGATGCTCCACCTGGAACACTCTGTTAGCGTTGGTTTCTGCGGAGCTCATGGTGCTTCCTTCTGCCATCTTTGTTGGTCGTGCGTCCGTTGTTCACTGTACGATCTCTAGGTGATGGGCCCGAATCCCGTCGCTTGCCACCAATGTTAGACGGCGACCTCAGAGGGGCCCGGAAAGGGGTCCTGATTTCCCTGAGTCCCACCCGTATTGTATTGTAGCCGGGCACTGGCGAGAGATTCCCCAGGGGGAGGAATCTCGCAGCTAGGATCGTACTTCTGGCACCACACGACACAGAGAGACCACACTGGGTATTCTCAGAAACAAGCTTTATCACAATAGGTATCACTGCAAATATGTACAAGATGAGCACGGGCTCAAGAGTCTCGGAAAGGTAGGGGGTAGCGGGACTGTCTCTGGTAACGGTTCAAAGCAGGGACGTATCCGGCGCACAGCTCACAATCCTCGAGCTGGGAGATACGTGGTCGGAGTCGGGGTCCGGCGGGACCGTGAGAGTCTGGGGGAGCCGCGAGTCACTCAGCAGGGCTCAGGTAAGAGTTCGGAGGTCTTACGATCTTCAGGGAGCCGCGAGTCACTCAGCAGGGCTCAGGTACAAGTTCGGAGGTCTTACGATCTTCAGGGAGCCGCGAGTCACTCAGCAGGGCTCAGGTACAAGTTCGGAGGTCTTACGATCTTCAGGGAGCCGCGAGTCACTCAGCAGGGCTCAGGTACAAGTTCGGAGGTCTTACGATCTTCAGGGAGCCGCGAGTCACTCAGCAGGGCTCAGGTGGGTTCCAGTTCCAGGAGCCGCGACCACGTCAGCAGGCTCTCGTTGTTCCAGCGTCGAATCTGCCGGACAGTCTCAGAGCACCCCTTGTTATAGGTCGACCCCGCTTTGATGTCGGGAGTCTGCGCAGGCAGGGGTCTTGTCACCTGGGGGCCGCTTGTCGGGGTTTCCTGCTATTGTCTTTTGATCCTTTCAGGGCCGGGTCGGGAGGAGTCCCAGACACCCAGCAGGCACGGAGCCAGCTCGCAGGGAGGCCGGAGGGCCGATCGAAACCCATCGTCCCAGGGGAGTTCAGAGGTGCGATAGAAACTGCTCCTCCCTCTCTCATCCCCTGGAAGCGGGATGTCCTCCAGCCGGAGTGGCGCCTCGAGGCCCGGGTCACGCTGGAGCCGGGCGGCCATCTTGTTGCAGGGAGTGGGCACGCGGGCCCGGGGTGGCCGAAAGGAGAGAGGCCATGGACAGGGATGTCCGGGGTTGGTGCAGGGGTCCTGGTGGGAAAGGTCGGCTGGGCCGCGGGCTGGGGCTGCAGGCACTAGGTTTCGGTGGTGCGGGGGCACGGAGGGCCATTCTACGAGGCCGGGTCCAACACACCCCAACTCCGGGACATCATCAACAGCTCCTTCAACACCGCCACCTTCCCGGAGAGCTGGAAGCACGCCGAGCTCAGCGCCCTCCTGAAGAAACCAACAGCGGACCCCACCGACCTCAAGAACTTCCGCCCCATCTCGCTCCTCCCTTTTCCCGCCAAAGTCATTGAGAAGACCGTCAACAGACAGCTTGCCGCCTTCCTCGAGACGAACAGATCCCTCGACCACTCGCAATCCGGTTTCTGAGCCAACCACAGCACCGAGACCGCCCTCATCGCAGCCACAGACGACATCAGATCCATGCTCGACAACGGGGAAACGCGGCCCTCATCCTCCTGGACCTCTCCGCAATGTTCGACACTGTCTGTCAATGCACCCTAGTGCAGCGCCTCAGCAACATCGGAATTCAAGACAGGGCATTGGAGTGGATCATCTCGTTCCTCACCGGAAGAACCCAGAGAGTCCGCCTCCCCCCATTCGTATCCGAGGCCACCGAAGTCATCTGCGGCGTACCACAAGGATCTTCACTCAGCCCCACCCTCTTCAAAGTGTACATGAGCCCCCTCGCAGGCATCGCTCGCCAACACAACCTCAACATCATCTCCTACGCCGACGGCACCCAGCTGATCCTCTCCCTCACCAACGACCCCGCCACCGCCAGAACCAGCCTACACGAAGACGTCGCCGAGTGGATGAAGAACAGCCGCCTGAAACTGAACTCAGACAAAACTGAAGTCCTCATCCTGGGATCATCGTCCTCCACCTGGGACGACTCCTGGTGGCCTCCTGCCCTGGGCACCACTCCGAAACCAACGGACCACGCACGCAACCTGGGCTTCATCCTGGACTCCTCCCTCTCGATGACCAGACAAGTCAACGCCATCTCATCATCGTGCTTCAACACCCTGCGCATGCTCCGAAAGATCTTCCGGTGGATCCCCACCGAAACCAGGAGGACGGTCACCCAGGCTCTCGTCACCAGCCGTCTGGACTACGGAAACACCCTCTACGCCGGAACCACAGCCAAACTTCAGAAAAGACTCCAACACATCCAGAACGCCTCCGCACGTCTCATCCTGGACATCCCCCATCACAGCCACATCTCCGGCCACCTGAGAGACCTGCACTGGCTCCCCGTCAGCAAGAGGATCACGTTCAGACTCCTCCTCCACGCACACAAGGCCCTCCACGACCTGGGCCCCAAGTACCTCAACAACCGCCTGAACTTCTACACTCCCACCCGCCAGCTACGATCAACCAGCCTCGCCCTCGCTGACGTTCCACGCATCCGCAGAGCCACCACCGGAGGAAGATCCTTCTCCTACCTGGCAGCCAAGACATGGAACTCCCTCCCCATCCACCTCCGGCTAACCCAGGACCATCTCTCCTTCAGGAAGCAACTCAAGACCTGGCTTTTCGAGCAGTAACGTTCCCCTCTCCCCCAGCGCCTTGAGACCCCTCCGGGTGAGTAGCGCGCTATACAAATGTTATGATTGATTGATTGATTGATCTTTCCATGGAGGCTGTTTGGGGGTGGGAGGTCTGCACCACAACTCCTACCATGCCCCCCTGTCCCGCCCCTGAGCAGGATGGAGCACTCCACACCCACCCAGAAGCATTTGGAAGCCATTGTAAGGTTCACCCTCAACTAACAGGTAGGTAGACCTCTTCCCTGGGAGGGCTGTTTGGAGCTGGGAGGCCTGCACCACAACTCCCACCATGCCCCCTGTCCCACCCCTGAGCAAGATGGAGCACCCCACACCACCCAGAAGCATTTGGAAGCCATTGTCCCACTACTAACAAACTAAAAGGTAGGAAGCCATCTTGCCATGGAGGCTGTTTGGGGATGGGAGACCTGCACTACAACTCCCACCATGCCCCCATCCCACCCCTGAGCAGGATGGAGCACTCCACACCACCCAAAAGATTTGGAAGACATTGTCCACTACAGACAAACAGGTAGGTAGCCATCTTGCCATGGAGACTGTTTGGGGATGGGAGGTCTGCACCACAACTCCTACCATGCCCCCTGTCTCACCCCTGAGCCGGATGTAGCACTTCACACCCACTCAGAAGCATTTGGAAGCCATTGTTAGGTTCACCCTCACCTAACAGGTAGGTAGACCTCTTCCCTGGGAGGGCTTCCACCATGCCCCCTGCCCCACCCCTGAGCACGATGGAGCACTCCACACCACCCAGAAGCATTTGGAAGCCATTGTCCCACTACAAACAAACTAACAGGTAGGTAGCCATCTTGCCATGGAGGCTGTTTGGGGGTGGGAGGCTTGCACTACAACTCCCACTATGCCCCCTGTCCCACCCCTGAGCACGATGGAGCACTCCACGCCACCCAGAAGCATTTGGAAGCCATTGTCCCACTACAAACAAACTAACAGGTAGGTAGCCATCTTGCCATGGAGGCTGTTTGGGGGTGGGAGGCCTGCACTGCAACTCCCACCATGCCCCCTGTCCCACCCCTGAGCAGGATGAAGGACTTCACACCACCCAGAAGCATTTGGAAGCCATTGTCCCACTACAAACAAACTAACAGGTAGGTAGCCATCTTGCCATGGATGCTGTTTGGGGGTGGGAGGCCTGCACTGCAACTCCTACCATGCCCTTTGTCCCACCCCTAAGCACGAAGAAGCATCACACCCACCCAGAAGCATGTGGCAGCCATTGCATTGTTCACCTTCATCTAACTGGTAGGCAGCCATCTTCGCAGGGAGGTCTTTGGGGGCTGGCTGCACTACTGCTCCCACCAGGCAGCCCTGTCCCAACACAAGCAGGATGGAGCACTCCACACTCAGAAGCAGTTCCAAACCATTAGCTCGCTACAAACAAACTAACAGGTAGGCAGACATCATCCCTGGGAGGTCTGTTTGGGGGTGGGATGCCTGCACAACAACTCACCCCAGGCCACGTCGTCTCCAGACCATCAAGATGGAGCATACCCTCCCACCCAGATGCATGTGGCAGCCATTGTATCACTACAAACAAACTAATAGGTAGGTAGACATATCATGCTTGCTTGTCACACCTTTGAGCAGGATGAATGCCTCCACCACACACACACACACACACAGATGTGTCAAGTCAAAGCCAAATCGAAAAACATAACAGGTAAGTAGTCAGTCTCCTCAAAAAGCATGGTGCCACATGACAACACCAGCCATCTCATTGCACACATATACACACAGATTCCATTGCCACTCACAGTGTGCGCACAGCTAAGCAAATGCGACTGTCACAGCAACCTAAATGTGACACACCAATGCACATGTAGAAGAAAGTCTGGGCACAATCATGCACATCACTGAATTCCATATGTAAGTGCCATGGGGCCAGAGTAGCAAGGACCAAATGAGCAACAAGAAAGCATGGTTGGTGGTACAAATCCAGATATGCACATGACGAGACAGAGGTATGCAGGAGATGACAATGCCTGTTCATGCCTCGATGTAATGTATGACAGGGCAAAGTAAGCAAAAAAGAGTCCTCACCGAAAGTTTCTCTTGCGTTAGTCCCTAGATGGCAACATGTCCCTGTACTCACAAATTATGCACGTTGCGCATGGTAGGTATTGACACCTCACACCATGGACAAGTAATGCATGAACCACAGCATCATGTCAGGAGGCACAGTAGTGCACATAAAAAAAAAGTGATAATTAGTCAACTGTGTGATGTACAAACAGTGAATGATATACAGCTAACACAAAGCTTTCGGGGTGCACTACAATGACCATCTACCATCTGACCCACAGTTGACCAAGAACTCACTGCAGAGGACAACACCAGCAACCTTCAGAGCCAGTTTCCCCCCCTGGTACGCAGACTCTCGGATGTTGACTCCTGGGATTCTCTGGACAATGAACTCGAAGCCGGCCCATCTGGTGTGCCAGGGCGCAACAGGTCCCAGGACCCCATCATCCCCCCCACCACATCTGCTGCAATAACATCTCTGCAGACCGCTGATGTCACAGCCTGTGCATCCTCCACCACCACCACCACCATCACTACCTCCAGTGCTGCCTGCAACACTCCCCCTGTCCCAGAGGATGACCACCCCACCCCACCGACTGAGGAGGGCAGGGAGAGGATGTGGGTGCCTACAGTGGTGAGGCAACAGGTCCATGGCAGCAGGGAAGGTGGGAGGGGCAGGGTCACTCACAGACAACAAGAGGCTGGGACCCAATCCCTGGACCACATTAACAGAGTCCTTGGGGCATATGAACGGCCCCAGGACGAACAGGCTGGTCGGAAGAAGTGTTCCACGAGCTCATCCTGCTGATGAGGTCCATCGACACCCGCATGGGACAAATTGTGGACCTCTTGAGCCAGCAAGTGGCGGTACTGAGGGACAGGCCTGCGCCAAAACCAACACCTCCACCTTCCTCAGGTGGGCCGCAGGATGACAGTTCACCATCCTCCCTGGCACCCAAAGAGAGGGGTGAGTCCTTAAACCCCACTGGCCCTACATCAAGGGCCTCCCTGCCACTCGACGAAGGGGCCGTCCTAAGAAAACCCTGGGAGTATCTGGAGGCAAAGCACCTGCCAAACGCCAGTCACGGAGCCAGCCATGATGGCAACCCTCTTCACCACTGCATTGACTTTTTGGACAGTCCTTCCCCGCACTGCCTTGTGAACGGCATCTGTCTGTTGGACTGGGTCACCACATCAATGTGGTGACTACTCAATTATCTCATTTACCTTACCATAGCTGTCAACTCACTGCTCCACTAATAACCTCAATGTAAGTGTTTACCTCCTCACATGTCACCATTGTTTATAAACAATCCTTACACACGTTGTTGTGTCTGCTCCGTCTTTATTCCAGGAGGTACAGTCTTCAACATGATTACAATGTACCAGGAGTATGGACTCTATGTAGGCAAGGAGAGGTTGAAGGCACCTAGGAAAACACAAACGAACAACAATCACTAGTCTGGGTGTGGCATCACAGACATCACACAACACCCACCATCAAGATAATCCGACATGCACACATCACAATGGGCAACAAGTGCCAACATACACATCCTGTCGATGTACAAAACAACCCTGTCCCAGAAACATTGTTAGCCACCGCTGAGTCAACAACCGGCTGCGGTCACAAATCCAACATACACCTTCACAACAACAGCAACATCATCAGACAATGGATCTGTTGTACATTGTCACTCACCTTCAAGTGAAGTAGCGGGTTATGAGTTGTTGATGCAGGTCAACACCTTCCTCCTCTCCACTGTCCTCATCACTGGACATGGGTTGGTTTGCAGGCGGGGGCCTTTGCTGCCCATCATCATCCTGGATCAGGGGGATATCCTAGCGAATGGCTAGGTTGTGGAGCATGCAGCATGCCACCTCAATCTGACACACCTTCCCGGGCGAGTACATCAGTGCACCTCCGGTCTTGTCCAGGCAGTGGAAACGTGACTTCAGCAGACCAAAAGTACGCTCCATCACACGACGTGTCCTCTCATGGGCATCATTGTAGCGGACATCAGCTGGTGTCCTGGGATTCCGCAGTGGGCTCAGAATCCAAGTACGGTTGGGATATGCAGAGTCTCCTAGGTGTGACAAACACAGATTCACATTGCAATTTGGCTGTGTCAGAGGACAGCATGTCATACACAAAGCACGCTATTTGACTAGGCATACTCACCCACAATCCATGCACACTCGGGAAGCACATTAGCCATCAGCTGTGGTACAATGCTGTTCCGCAGGATGTATGAGTCATGAGCCGAGCCTGGAAATTTGGCACACACGTGCGAGATGATTATATCTGCCTGGCACACCACCTGCACATTTATGGAGTAAAAATGGTTCCAATTCCAGTAGATGTGCTCACGTGCCTGTGGTGGTACAAGCCCAACATGGGTGCAATCAATGGCACCAACAGCATGGGGGATGTGTCCAAGGGGATAAAAATCTCCCTTCACAACCGCCAATTCATGCCCTCTGTGGAAATGGATATATGTGTCCTTATAGATCATCATAGTGGACAGAACATCACGCAGCACAATGCTGAACATAGGTTGTGACATCCCACCTGCGCTGCACACCATGGGCTGGAATGATCCAGTGGCAAAATAATGCAGGGCTGCCATTACCTTAGACGTGGGGGTGAAAGCTGTTGGATATGTTTGGCGAGGGTGCAGGTGGGGCTCCAACTGTGAACAAAGGGTCTGTAGGGTGGCTCTATCCAGATGGAATTTCAGGATGATCTTCTCATTCTCCATGTTTGCCAGCACTGTGAAGGGACGATGCAGATTTGGTCTCCTCCTAGTTGAGATGAAAGTGGACACATGTGAATGCAATACATCATGAGGTGGGCACAGCATCTCACGTTTTGGCAGACACAATGCCAACAATGACTGTCATCAAAAATGAGTTATAGACCAGCTGACATGTAGGGACTCCATCAGCTACTTTAATCGTACACCTGTCAACTTACACACAGCAAGTACCTCCATATCAACCTCGCCATATGAGTATGCACATAGGGATATGGCCACATTCACCACGGGCATGCCTGAGAGTATATCATCCAGCATATGTTTAAAAATGCAACACCACTGTCTCACACCTAGCTGCTGCACCTGACACACCTTCAGGCGTTAGTCGAACCTGGCACACATCAACAACACAATGGCCACAGGCTGAGCCTACATGACGAGTGTGTGCATGGTCAAACATAAGAGAATAGGCACATATGGACATTCTTCATCTTGAAAAACATCGCTGTGATTTTCGCTGCACTTTTACACATTAACATTTGTACACATTGGAGCGTCCATAACAACACTGTCCTGTGTACAGGCCCATCAATATCACAAGTGATATGTGAGGGAGTACATGCCAATCTACGAAATCACATACACAAACACGGCATGTGTAGTCAGCAGTGGGGTACATGGCACATTGGCATTGTGTGCACAATGACCTGCCATCACCCATGTGGCCACTGTGCACTGTTGATGACTGCCAGATGGCCATTGACACAGCATGATGTGTCCATTGGTGCTGTCACAGTCATCCCCCACCCAAATCCCGGTCACCCATGTCACTGTATGGCACCCAAATCATGGTAGCTACCCCCTGGCCCCTGTGGTGTGTCACCGCCAATGCCCAGGACACAATCGCGGTAGTGATAGATATATATGAATTGCCAAATGGCGGTTGGCATGCTCTGCCACCCAAATCCCGGTCACCTATGTCACTGTATGGCACCCAAATCATGGTAGCTACCGCCTGGCCCCTGTGGTGGGTCACCGCCAATGCCCAGGACACAATCGCGGTAGTGATAGATATATATGTATTGCCAAATGGCAGTTGTCATGCTCCGCCACCCAAATCCCGGTCACCCATGTCACTGTATGGCACCCAAATCGCGGTAGCTACTGCCTGGCCCCTGTGGTGTGTCACCACCTTGGACCATGCCCTTACAGCCGATGGGATCCACTATTGCGGTAGCATGATGCAATTTTGAAAATCGCGGTAGGCATGCTCCGCCACCGCGGAGCCAGTCATTGGATGCAATTGAAAGATGCACCACCGCGGTAGCACCCGCCTGGCTCCTGTGGTGCGTCACTGCCATGGACCATGCCCTTGCAGCCAATGGGATCCGCAATCGAGGTAGCATGATGCAATTTGGAAAATCGCAGTAGGGGTGCTTTTGAAAAAGGTTGACCTGGAACACCAATTGCAGCAGCTTAGAACCACTGAAATGATGACAAGGGGTTATATATGTGTGGGAGAGAGCCCCACATTTCCCACTGCTCACAGAGCCTGCTGCCTGAGACCCCTCACCTTCTGCTGCCTCCAGAGACTGCTGCCTGAGAATGCTCACCTGCTGCTGCCTCCAGGTATTGCTGCCTGAGACCCCTTACCTGCTGCTGCCTCCAGGGACTGCTGCCTGAGACCCCTCACGTGCTGCTGCCTCCAGGGACTGCTGCCTGAGACTCCTCACCTGCTGCTGCCTCCAGGGACTGCTGCCTGTGACCCCTTGAAGAACTAAAAACCATTTTAGGTGTTCACTGATACACCTGGTGTTTTAACCGAACAAAGAAGAGATTGGCACGGAAGCTGTAATATAAAAATAATTGCATTTAATAATCTCACATGATGGAGACTGCGTCAATACGCTACCCTCAGGCCACTGTAGGAGGCAGTCTAAGGAGTGCAGAGAACAGGAGCCTTTTATACCCACACAGGGGCTCAAAAGGAGGCAGTACAAGTACACATGAGAAGAGTTACACACATAGATGGTCATACAGAAAATGCACAGTTAACAAGTAGGAGGAGTAATGAGTTGCTGACATCAGTTAGAACAGCCTGACAGTTACGGTCTAAGGCAGGTGCATGAGCAGCTACAGACTCTTCTGAGCATGTGCAAGGCTCTGGCACAGTGCTAAAAGAGTTAACTATATCACATGACACAAGCAGAATACAAGGGCAGTCAACAGCAAAGAGGGAGAAAGCACATGGCGAGCACATGGCCAACTAAAATGGCTGCCAGAAACAAAATGGCTTCAGCAGATGCTAACAGCTATTGCAGCTAGTTTTCCACAGATGGCCATTTTAGCATCAGCTGAAGACATCCGTTATGATCTAGAAGGAATATAGGAAATATTTTGCACATTTATTCTCATAAATTCATTAATATTCTGATCCATTGCTAGGTGGGCATTTTCATTCCTAAACATTTGATTAAGCGGGTATATATAAGGTATAAGCAGGAGTACCAAGGGAACAGAGCATTGGGTCATAATTAACACACAGGTATCAGGAGAACACATATCTAATAAAAAACATTTTCAATAGACTTTTCCAATGTTCTTTTTATGAGGGCTAGAGTATCACTTAATATACTTGGGAAGAGGGCAAAGAAGAATTTATCGATTGTTTAGCAAAATGTTTCTCTTGCAGAATAAACATTACTAATGCAAACATTAAAGAAAATACAAGGATCATTACAAAAACATTACAAAAACAATCTTTGCTTGAGGAGAACAGGAGGACCAAACGGGGCCATAGGAATTGGGACGAGGAGTCGCAAAGGGCTGCTCCTTCTCAAAAATGGGACTACAAAAGGGGTACATTGCTAACAAAAAGAAGTCCTTGGGAAATTGAAGCCGCTGTACAACCAGCCAGAGGGGAGTCTTCTCCCTGTGTCAGTTTGAGTCTCACAGGCAGGCTCTTGTTGTTCCCACGGTGGAGCTGCACGACTCGCAACTCAGGACTCACGGCCCAGTTTCAAGGGAAAAGTTTCTTCTTTCAGGATAGGGCAATCCCCTTCGGGGGCAAATGCTCTCAGCAATCCTGTCCAGTGTCTCAGGCAGTGCACCAGTTTTCTTCCCTGTAATCTAACAGGCACCAAAGGCACAGCACCTGTACCCTAAACTCAAGTCCTTCCCTAACTCCTGTATTGCTCCTCTGGCACACTGCTCTTTCGTTGGGGCCACAGATTGCACCCAGTATGCCCAGGTATCTCTTGACCAACAAACAAAGGTGTAAACTTTCATTCACTTCACAGCCAGGATTCAGGGGCGTGATGCTGAAGTACTTGAAGCAGCCCTTATTTCAAAGGGGGTCACCTCAAACAAAGCCTCCTTGCCGTCCTGGTCGGTCTGTGACTCTTTCAGCTAGGCACCAAAAACTGGATACACAAAGGATCAATTCTTCATTCTGATTTTGACCTCGTCTTTCGCCCAAGACAGTGGCAGGGGTACACACTTCACATCCCAGTGCTTCCGGCCTTCTACCTTCACTGAGGTCCTAGTTGCCAGCTACGCCTGTGCTGGTTACCTTCACCTTGGCTTCAAGCTGGACTGGTGCTGACTCCTCAGGCTGGATCTGATGTCCGGGCACCTCTGGCAATGGTTGTAGAGCAGCAAATATCTATTGGTGGACAGAACAAAAGGTCTTTAGACAAGGCATACAATTAATCTATCAACAGAGAGGATAGTCTTGGAATACCTTCTCGGTCTTGGGGCACCCCATACATTAGCAAGGCACCCAAGAACCACTTCATCTATCTAACATTGTACGCTTAGGACCATGCTCTTATGTTATAGGCGCAGCGGGAAAATCTAAAACTGCTATTTTAACAGGGATTCTTTTTACATAAATAACTAAAAAACTCAACATAGTGGGTACATAAATTTCTCCAGCAGAGCATGTTATAACAGACAAACTTCTATAAAACAATATTTTCCTTCAAAAATGTTTGCTGAGGATCACATGGGGGTCTTTCCTGCATTATAAAGCTTATGCATTCTACTTTTCACGATCCAGACTATGCGAAATAATTTTCAAAGGAAAAACCCTATTCACCAGCTCTATTAAGGGCTGTCAGCTTATTTACACAGACTAACTAATAAAAGACTAACAATGCCCTTGTAAAACTGTATGTAGCATGAGAATAACATATAGTTTCCCCTTAAAGGTCAAATAAGGGAACAGCAATCAAGACTACTCATCCTTTCATAATTTCATCAGACAGGATGGGCAGTAACATGATGCATTTATTTATTCATTTGATTAATTCTAACAATTTTAAAACAGTATTACTGAATAGCCAATTAAATGTCTCATGGCCGTTTCGTAGACAGCTTAGACAGGCTCAAAAGAGAGCGAGAAAAAAGAGAGAGAAAATATAAATTTGCTTACCCTTAATTTGCCCAGGAGCTAACCTCCTTTCCTCCATTTCGACAGTAGGAAACCTGAAACACGTTAACTTCTGTCGACACTATCTACCCCTATGTTTGGCAGCTGGGCACAAACAAACTTGTAGCAGGTAAATAGCAAATTGAGCTAGCTAGAAAACATTAATAACCAGCTACCAATTCCTTTAGCAATTGTACTAGTGTAACATGAGGGTGCATGAATGCAAACTGAATCCCATTGCCTCCTTATTGTAGCCCTTGCACAGTAATCTTTCAACTAAAAGCATTAGTGCTATATACATAGCCGAGCTATTCTCTGCATATGACCTACAAACGCTGCTATCCCTTGATAATGTTATTCAATAGGGTAAACCCCACCTTCATATCTCCTACACTTGTATTATGTCTCAAGAAAACAGTGATATCCCCATGTGCTCCTAACAGAATATGCAATTTTTCCTGTAGCTAATGTTATCAAAAACAGATCTGTAGTGTTTACCCTACAATGTGAGAATCAGGACTGTCACAGTGAATCCCTGCGTAGAAATTTCACGTTCAGTAGGGCTGGTCAGTTTCTAAAAACAGACCTTGGCCTTTGACCCCTGTCAGTAAGGCTATTCCATGCAGTCTTTCCAATTCAAAGCAACTCTGAAGAATCACAGCTGAAAGGCAGTCCTGTTCCGTACCTGTGGTCTAACAATTTTAAAGGTAAGAGAATAACTTCTGCTGGTTTCTTTATACTTATTTTCATTTGTGTGCAGTGTGTGTTGTGCAGTCTAGCAGTTAAGAGGTCAGCTGCTTGTTCTATACTTGCATGTGTGCATTACTGAAGCCTGAGATCCGTTTGAAAACTGCCCTGAGTGGCAGAACTGCTTTTAAAAGTACATTTTGTCCAAATTCGACTTTGGTGGTAGGGGCACCTAAAAATTGATACCCTATAATGTTTTAGCATATTAGGGACCCCCAGGGTATTCCCTAGATGTCCCAGGGGTGGAGGATCAGAAATATATAAGGTACACCCTTAAAAACCGAGTTTTTATACGCCTGGGTAAAGTGAAATTTTACTCCCTACATTGTTGTTAAGTGCTACTTAAATTCAATTTTGATGCTTGGAGCTTATATTTTTCACAGTATGATTATTAGACATTACAAAGAAAAACAAATTTAGTGCAATCATTTTTAATAATTTATTTCCATATAGTCACATTTAAAAAACAAAAAAAAATTATCACCAACCCGTTTAATGTTTCCACATATGAAAAGCAAGCCTTATTCCTTCCCTTTTGCCTTTAAATGCATTTATTTATAACACTAAGAACAGAAGCTTTACTGAAACATGAATTAGCCTGCGCCACTTTTTAAAGAGCAGTGATTATTTTACAATCAGATCCACAGATGTACTTACATGAAAAGCAATAAGAAAGAAAATCCCTTCTTTTAATCCTTTCACTGTTATCCAAAATAATTAAACTGTATTTTGTGGCTTTTAAAATCAGCAGCTTTTAATGCACGCTTTCAAACAATGTTTGCACTAACTTAAGATCTAGTTGACCCAGCATTTTTGCTTGTGGCTAGTGACCAGGAATAGCCATGTGTTATTTACTCAGCTGTGCTCTTTACGACCAGCAGGCGTCAACTTCTTAAGCTTTTTCAGGAGAAAACCCCTTTTACTGTATTGTAATGTCCTGAAAAAGTTTAATCTCCTTTTGGTGTGTCAGACAGCTTCTTCTCAGTGCGACAGCTTACACACAGCTGTTTGAAAGCTCTTTTCCTGGTGCAGGAAATTTAAGCACGGTTCAATCTATTTAAAAGTCAGGCATTGCAAGCCAGTTAAAATCTATCGTTCTGAATGTTTGTACAAAAGAGGCGCTTTTATTTAACCAGCAACTAATTACTCAGATAATGTGAATTCCTTTTAATATCTAATACAATGTATCTAAGGAGAATGCTGTAACATTTTATATTGAGTCCTATGTGTGTAAGGCACACAATTTCGTTTTTTCTTCCTTTCTATGAGGCCTATTTTATTCCTATTGATTGTGAATTCTAATTTAACTTTACCATTGTGGCAATTTGCACATACAGACTTTGTTACTATTTTACTTCCAATGTGCTATTCAGCATATGTTACATAATTCATTTCTTGAATTTTAAAATGTAATTCTTTCAATTACATTTTCATAAAAGAATGACAACAAAAACCCAATTGAGCTTATTCCAAACATTTTCAACAAGGGGGTTGTGTGAAGTTGGCCTGGTATATGCTGGTCACTAGTTAAAATGGCCACCTTGCACCAGTACAATTCGACTCTTATGGTAGATAGGTTTAAGACAACCTTTTAAAGAAAGCTATCCTTTTAGCAGTGGCCGATTGGATGGCGGCCAACTGCTTGCAGCTTAACGCCAGCAAATCGGAGATCTTACTGTTCGGGAAGGACCGTGAATTATGGTCCGAACAGTGCTGGCCAGAGCGTCTAAAACCCGCCCCCTTACCCAAGGAGGTTGTGAAGAACTTAGGGGTGTGGCTTGATCAGGGTCTGACGTTCGAAGCTCAATCTAAAGCAGTGGCAGGGGTGTGCTTTGGGCTTTTGCGGGGTTTTAAGACCACTTCTGGGTTTTTTTCCTCCTAAAGTGCGACAAACCATAATCCAGGCTTTAATCTTGTCCAGACTGGACTAAGGAAACGCCCTCTATTTGGGCGCCAATAAGGCCAGTATCAAGCGCCTGCAGAGGGTTCAGAATGCTGCAGCTCGTCTGTTAGTAGCACTCCCGAAGTCCAGCTCAGACGCCCATCTGCTCCCCAAGTTGCACTGGTTGCCGGTCGAAAAGCGCATCCAGTTCAAGGCACTTTGTATGGCGCATAAAATCTTGTCCTGTCAGGCTCCTGTGGGCTCGTCTAACTTGCTCAAGTTTTATGTTCCGCAACGCCTATTGAGATCGGCGAGCCGTGCCCAGGTTTGTATTCCCCGTGTTTCTAAAGCTAGAGCAGGCGGCCGTTCTTTCCGAAGTCTGGCGGCAAAACTCTGGAACTCACTGCCTGTTTCCATCAGAGTAATTCAGAAGCACCTGTCTTTTCATAAAGCCATAAAAACCTGGCTTTTCCCCGGCTCTGCCAATTAACATCTGTTTAGTAACATCTCGCTTCTGTCTCCTGGCCGTCTGTCTAGGTTTGGGGTCGCGCTGGGACGTCCCGTCGCTGGGGCAGCCATGAGCTATTCAAATCTGACTAATTATAATAATAATAGTGGTAGCTGTGTAGAGCAGCCTTCACGCTAAGTCTCAGAGGAATGTAAAGCAGCTTGTGTTACCTTATAATCTCTTGAATCACTAAATGAAAGGACACCACACAGGTATATATATAAAATATATATGTATTTATTGCTAGACACACTCTACTAATCTCTTTATGAGATTAGAAGTCAGGAACATATGCACAAATCAACGTTTCACAACAAAGAGGCTTAGGAAGATCGACTTGAGAAGGGACAAGGCCTAGGGCCTTCAGAAGCGCTGGGGCCTCACTAATCCACCCAAGGCAGGTAAGTAAAGGACCCACGGGAGACGCATGCAGCCAATAGACTTCAATGGAGCAAGTAGCGGTTGGAATTTTAAAGTTTTAGGATACTTCGGGAGAGTCTACAAGCAAGTCACTTACAGGGTAAGTAGTTCTAGAGCCAACACACACAGGAGCACCATAGTGCTGGAGTTACCTAACCCAGGGAAGCCGGGTGCATAGGTGTCTTTTGGTGTCGGGTCTCGGCGTCATTTTTAATGGGAGCCAAAGAAGACTTGCTGCTTGTGAAGACAGGAGAAGTGTCCGGTGGAATCCAAGGCTGCATTCAGAAGAAAGAAGACTTGAAAGCAGAGGAGACAGTGTTCAAAGGAAGCTGGATGCCCACAGTAGTCGGGTGATTTCAGGTGATCACGGGTGTCTTGACTCTTCAGCCACAAGGTCCAGGAGGTGTCGACGACAACCAGGAGCTGGATTCGGTGTGTCCCACAAAGTCTGCAGCTTACTGCGGTGTCGGTGACCAGATTGGAGCCAACAAGCCTGGGTAACAGCAAGTCTTGTGGAAAGTGTAAAAAGTCAGCGGTGCAGACCAGCAAGGTCTGAGGGACTCACCCAGCAAGGGTAAGTCAGGGCAGGCCTGGAGCAACCAGGGGAGCTCTTTGGTTTTTTAGAAAAGTCTTCAGCGGACCCACAAGCCAACCGGCAAGGGATCGCGAAGACTCCTCAGGAGGATTCACTTCACAGGAGCCCACGGTCACGCGGGACGAGGTAGGCCTCTGATCTTCAGTGGAAATCCTGCTGGAGGCTTGGACCACATGTGGTCCAATGCACAAGTTTGTAGAACATCGTGAAGGGATTGCACTCGACAATAGTGCACAGTACACGGGTATTGCCGTTCCTCGTCACTCGTGGGGTCCACTTGCCTCAGCTTCACTGGAGACTCACGATGGCCTTGGAGAAGTCAGGAAATCCACTTCCAGGGCTGCAGGGACTTTGGACTCCAGCTGGAGCGGGAAAGTTTGCGACCATTGAATCAAGGTTTTGGTGCCTGCCAAGCAAGGGAGTCACTCCTTGACTCCAAGTAGTGGAATGTCGAAGGTTCAGGATTCTTCTTGAGAGCATCATCCAGGGCTATTTAGTTTGCAATGGCAAGGGTTCCCTAACTTATACTAAAGGAAAGGGAGGGACTAGCTCTATGACCCCACCTATGGCAGGGTCAGGGGAGTGGGTGGCTCACCCACTTCCCTTTGTCCAGTTTCGCACCAGAGCAGGGGCAGTAGCTCCTGAACCGGTTTGAGCTTACATATGCACAGAGGGTCCTACTACTCCCCCAGTGCAGGACTTCAAAGCACTCTAGGAGTGCACCCATCCAGCCCCAATACACTAAATCCTGTCTGGAAGGTGGTTACACCTCCCTGTGAAAGGATGCCTATTGTTGGGCCTCCTCCACTGTGAGTTTCGGTCAACAGTACGTACATGTCAACCCTCTAGAAGGGTGGGATCATACTCCCACACCAGTTACTGGTGTGGGGGTATGATTCCAAAGCGTTTGACACCAAACACGACATATTTTGAAGCAGCCATCCCAGAGTTAGCATTTACCACGAGGTTATAATGCACTTAAGAGTATATGGTTTAACCGCATCCACAAACAGCCACAGAGAATAGACTCTGAGAGCTGCAGAGGGGCCCGGCTCAGGCAGAGGCACCCCCACACATGGAAACCACGCACCCTGCCCTCAGGATTGATAGGGCCTGCCTTAGGGGTGACTGATAGGTTTATATGGGTATGCAGGTAGAGATATAGGGAACCTATATCTCAGTGAGGAGTGCTAACACTACCTCACCCAGGCTGCAGTAGCAGGCCTGTGGTGTCAGATTTAGTCTGCTTCCCAGGGGTGGCATAATACATGCTTCAACCCCTGGTAGGCCTGTGAAGTACTTATGCCCTTAGTACCTAAGGTACCATATACTAGGGACTCATAAGGTACCACTGTAGCCAATCACTAGTGCATCTAATATGCACCCCAAGCTTTTTAGAGAGAACAGAGAGACTGGGGCCCTGATTAGCAGGGACCCAGCCAGACTATTGCCAGAAACCAGTGTTAACATCAGAAAAAAAGTGGGGGCAACATAAGTGCAGATCCTACTCTCCTACAGGGGTCATACACTCAAAACACACAACACTGCTTGTTTAAAGCAAGTCATTTTCACACAAAAAACATAGTCTGCTTACTGAAACAAGTACTTTCAAGCATGTTAGTCCACAACCACTTAGGACAAAGCAAGAGACAGCCCACAGACTGTACTCGAATCAGACCATTTGTAAATACTAATTGTAAGTCATATTTACAAAAAGAGCTCTAAAAAAAACAAAAGGTGCAGAAATTACACCAAGAGAAATAGACAGCCAAAAGACTGCCATATTAAAAACCCAGACGCAAGCCTCAGGCCTTTTTCAAAAATACACCAAATTTCTATTTTGGCTGGCAGAACACTCAAAAGCGCTCTGCATATCACCACTTATGAATGTTATTAAGTGCACAGACCCGGATCCTTTGTATAGATATATTTGGTTCCATGATGTGCTAGTCACCAGGGAGGAAATACCATCTTTTTAAATATAGCTAAACCTATTTAGGTATCCCCTCTGAGGGGAGTCAGCTGAGTACTTTCAAGATTCACATTGTTACCTCCTAGAAAGTCGCACATTCTAGGAAGTGCGCTTGAAACAGGTATGCCAATAATGTTGTAAGATATACAATATTATACACAAAATAGCACTTAACTCAAAGTGTGCCTTTCAAGTTTTCAAAGTTTCTCATTACCTGCCTATACAAATTGCTATTTGCATATTTCCAAACAAGTCCAAATTTTGGCCACACAAGCAAACAAATGTCGACGACCTTACCAAGCACAAATCGCCAGCCTCTCACTGCCAAGTTCTGAGTGACCTAATGGTCGTTTTAGAATACTCACACCAAAGAAGGTCTCAGTCGGGAGCGGCTAACACCTGGAGGACCAGAGCAGGGAAACCAGAACCACATGGGTCTGTAAGGACAAAGAATACATGCGCAGGGTACTTCCTCAATAAATTCCTGTCCTGTCCTCCTCAGTAGATTCCTGTCTCCTGTCAAGACCACTCCCTTGGGAAGCCGCTTCTCCGATGAGGTCCCTATTTGGGCGCCATCTGAAGAAATAAAAACCTTTTTAGGGGTTCACTGATACACCTGGTCCTTTAAACCAACAAAGAAGAGATTGGCACGGAAGCTGTAATATAAAAATAATGCATTTATTAACCTCATATGAGGGAGACTGCGTCAATACGATACCCTCAGGCCACTGTAGGAGGCAGTCTAAGGAGTGCAGAGAACAGAGGCCTTTTATACCCACACATGGCTCAAACGGAGGAGGTACAAGTACACATGAGAAGAGTTACACACATAGATGGTCATACAGAAGATGCACAGTCAACAAGTAGGAGGAGTAACGAGTTGCTGACATCAGTTAGAACAGCCTGATAATTACAGTCTAAGGCAGGTGCATGAGCAGCTCCAGACTCTTCTGAGCATGTGCAAGGCTCTGGCTCAGTGCTGAAAGAGTTAACTATATCACATGCCACAAGCAGAATACAAGGACAGTCAACAGTGAAGAGGGATAAAGCACATGGCCAACTAATATGGCTGCCACAAACAAAATGGCTTCAGCAGATGCTAACAGCTATTGCAGCTAGTTTTCCACACCCTCACCACCCACTGCCGCCGCTGCTGTCTCATGTCCACAGTGATGGCAAGGACAGAGAAGATCCATGCCAGTCCCTTCACAAGTGAGGAGCTGGAGGTCCTGGTAGATGAGGTGCTCACACAGTACCCAAGGCTATATGATGCCCCAAATGTCATGGTAAGTCTTCTACAGTGGGGGTGAGAGTGCAGGGGGGCACATATGTAGTTGGTCTGATGCAGTATGTGCCTGAGAGTGTGGGGTTGTGTCATGCACTGCCTAACATGCTGTTTCCTAGGGGGAAGAAGGGTGTACCGTACTCCACACGTTTCCCTGCCTGCACATCAAGATTGGAGGGACATGTCTTGTCTTGTCAGCCATACAGTGACATAACAAGTTGGTAATGCTGGAGTCAGGACAGTGATTGCTTGTGTGAATGGCTGTGTGGATCCCTGTTGTACATCTCAGTGTGAGCCCACCTGGCCTGCACACTCACTGCCAAAAATGACAAGAACACATCACTGAACTTATAGAGTGTTACATGTGTCTTTTCTCATTACACTCCATCAATGAGCCATCTCTGCCCTGTAGATTGCTCACGACAGGCCCTGTGAGAAGGGTGTGGGTTTGTGAGAACGCGTTCCTCAATGTGACATCCATGACACAGTAAGCTATTCACAGGGCAAGGACATTGAGGGCAGTGCAGTGTTGGACACACTGAGTCTACCCCAAACACATGTTGATATGTGATGTATGTCTTGTTCTACCTAGAAATGGACAGTATATGTGGGCAGACTACACATGGCTTTCTGTGTTGGCATCCTGCTTGTATATGAGATGTGCAGGTACTGTGTCCCCTCTCACACCTGCATGCATTTACGTGTGCTTCTCACATGAAGATGAACCCTGTGAGTTGCATTCAAGTCTCTGCAAGACATATCCGTGAAGTTGGGATGAGTCAGTATCATGCTACTGTACCGAGAGATTTTGTTACATAACACTGTGTCATTGATGTTTTCCCCCTCTTGTCTCCCATGCCTGCAGTTCAAAGTACACCAGCGTAAGCCCGTGTGGAGAGCCATTGCGACCAAGGTGCGGGCTCTGCGTGTCTCAAACTGCCGGCGCACCCACTGCCACAAGAGGTGAAACGACATCTCATGGCAGGCAAAGAACGTTGCGGAGATGACACTGGGGCTGCTCCCTCGCACTGGCAGGTTGACACGGCGCAGCATGACACCACTAATGTGCCGCATATTGGCCGTGACACAGCCTGAGCTGGATGCACGACTGAAGGAGCGTCAGCAGCAAAGTAGGGGTGAGTATTCTGGGAAGGGCGACTTTGGCTGTGTGTGGCTGCATGTGTACACAGCCTGTGCCAGCGCTGGGCTATGTGATGTTGGTAGTGTGATGCAGTGGCTTGTAAGTGGCCTCTGTGCTGGGTGCAGCTGTCATGCATTTGTCCTACCTGTACTTCCTAAGGGAATTCGAGTACAGGGCATTTCAATAGCATTCTGGGTCATGGGCATCAGGTCTGAGCTATTTGTGTTACTGTTTGAACGGAGCCACATGCAGGATGTTGTGCTTTGTGGTCATCACAAGGCTCACTTATGCCTAGTTCTTTTGTTTACACGCACTGTTTGAGTAACAAAAGTGTGTTTGCACAATGTTATTGCACAGGGTGGCGTGCAACATGTAGATTTAGTCATCCTCAGTGTTGCTTTGCTTGCATAGGTTTGTTATGTTGCTGCCACTGAACTGACCCTACATCTCTCTCTCTCTCATGCAGCATCTCCTGTGGTCACGGAGGGACATGGTATGGCCACCAGTGGTGGGGAAACAAGCACAACAGCTGCACAGGAGCCCAGTGACACAGATGTGACCAGCACCTCAAAGGGGGACAGGAGTCTGCTGGAGGAATCACAGCCCGAGAGGCAAAGTTCTTCGTCAGCTGATGCCAGCGGTGACGCATCTATGTTGGTGGGCACAGCGAACGGGGACTCTGCATCATCTTCTACCACACAGCGAACAGTGACCACCCTCCCAGCCACTTCCTCTGGTGCTGCCTGTGTTCGCACCAGTAAGAGGGGAAGAGTGTCTTTCATCCAGGCACCCCTGCCCCTCTCCCCCCTGTCCCCCTGCTGCCATCTGTGCTGAGTCTGTGGACCTTTTGCGCCAGCTGTGTGTAGGCCAGACAGCTCTCGTCAATGCATTCATAGACCACGAAAAAAATATTGGCACAGGTGGTTGCTTTCATGGAGGACATACATTCAGATGTGGGTTGACTGCACCGGACTGTCCAGTCAATGTCCTCCGCAGTGACGGCAGCCCTTCAACTGGCACAATATCGTAGTCTAGCTCCGGTCCCTTTGTCCACCCCCATGCCAGTGGCCACGTCTGATGATAGTGAACACGCTCCACAGACCTCAAGGTCACGATACAGCACACATCAGCAGCAGCCGAAGCAGTCCAGGGCGCAGACACCATCCCCACAGAAACCCAAAGTCACCCCAGAGAGCAAAGACAAAATCCCTTCAGGCGACACCAAGGGCCAAAAAGCAAAGAAGCAGACCTCAGGGTCACATGCCTCAGAGCCATCTCCAGCCAAGGACTCTCCTGTTCCAAAAGCATCTCGCAAAGACAAGCAGACAGTTTCCATGCCCACTGAGAAGGTGGTGCCTGCCAAGGATACACATAGGAAGGGCTCCAAGGCAGAGTCACCCACTATCTTGACTCCCATTCCAAGTCCAGTGAAGCAGGGAAAGGAGAACACTGTAGGGGGAACACCTGGTAAACAGGGGATGGAGGGGCAAAGGCAAGGCCAGGCGAAGCGTACTGCTGGATCCAGCACGTCCCCAGAGGGAGGACCGGCGTCTGCACCTGATGCAGCCTTGGTGTTGAGTGTGCCTGTTGTGTCCACACCAATTCCCATTAATCCAAAGTCAGGCAAGCCATTTAGAATCCCCAAGAAGTGGAAAGGCACCCCTCCACAATCTCCCACCCACACTGTGTCTCACAGCATGACTCCACCTCCACGTGCCACAACACCATCTTGTCCAAGCAGCTCTCCGGCTTCCCAAGCCACTGATAGCTCTACCTCAGCTGGGCCTCTCTCTCCCTGGTCAAGTGCTCCAACTGTGCCTGACACACAGCCAGCTCCCAGTCCAACTGACAGCCAAGTCTGAATGTTAGTCATCCTCACACACCTGTCTCTCCCACAGCGGGGCCTGTACTGTCCATCATGACATCCCTGACTGTGTTGCTGACCATGGCAGGGTATAGTCGCACACATTCCCTGTGCAGCTTCTCATGGACTCACTCTGCACTTTGTCCTGCCCACTTGCCTTATCGTTCACTGCTGTGTGCCCCCTGCCTGTGCAGCTTCTCATGGACTCACTCTGCACTTTGTCCGGCCCACTGGCCTTGTCGTTCGCTGCTGTGTGCCCCCTGCCTGTGCAGCTTCTCATGGACTCACTCTTCACTTTGTCCTGCCCACTGGCCTTATTGTTCACAGCTCTGTGCCCCTGCCTGTGCAGCTTCTCATGGACTCACTCTGCCCTTTTTCCTGCACACTGGCCTTGTCGTTCACTGCTGTGTGCCCCTTGCCTGTGCAGCTTCTCATGGACTCACTCTGCACTTTGTCCTGCCCACTGGCCGTCGTTCACTGCTGTGTGCCCCCTGCCTCTGCAGCTTCTCATGGACTCACTCTGCACTTTGTCCTGCCCACTGGCCTTGTCATTCACTGCTGTGTGCCCCCTGCCTGTGCAGCTTCTCAAGGACTCAGTCTGCACTTTGTCCTGGCCACTGGCCTTGTCGTTCACTGCTGTGTGCCCCCTGCCTGTACAGCTTCTCATGGACTCACTCTGCACCCTGGACTGGCCACTGGCCTTGTTGCTCTTTGCTGTGTTGAACTCTTCCCTGTGCAGCTTATCATGGACTCAGTCTGCACTTTGTCCTGGCCACTGGCCTTGTCATTCACTGCTGTGTGCCCCCTGCCTGTGCAGCTTCTCATGGACTCACTCTGCACCTTGGACTGGCCACTGGCCTTGCTGTTTTCCCCTTGCCTTTGCAGCTTCTCATGGACATACTCTGCACCTTGGACTGGCCACTGGCCTTGCTGTTTTCCCCTTGCCTGTGCAGCTTCTCATGGTCTCAATCTGCACCTTGGACTGGCCACTGGCCTTGCTGTTTTCCCTTTGCCTGTGCAGCTTCTTATGGACATACTCTGCACCTTGGACTGGCCACTGGCCTTGCTAGTTTCCCCTTGCATGTGCAGCTTGTCATGGACATACTCTGCACCTTGGACTGGCCACTGGCCTTGCTGTTTTCCCCTTGCCTGGGCAGCTTCTCATGGACTCACTCTACACGTTGTCCTGCCGACTGGCCTTGTCGTTCACTGCTGTGTGCCCCTTGCCTGTGCAGCTTCTCATCGACATATTCTGCAACTTGGACTGGCCACTGGCCTTGCTGTTTTCCTCTTGCTTGCCCAGCTTCTCACTAACAAGCTCTGCATTTTGTGCCTTGCTCTTCTCTGATGTTGGTGCCTATCTGTGCAATTTGTGAATAAAGACAGTTGCTACTGTTGTCTGTTTTGTCAGTGTCCTTACTGAATAAAGTTTTTTTCTGTATGTATATGGTTTACTGTGCCACATGCCCTGTGTGCCACTTCAACATTGCCAATGGCATGTCTAACTTGTTACATTTTATACAGGGGTGACAGGGACTTCAGTTCGTCCTGACTCTGATACTTGTGGGTGCAATGATGTTGTTTTTAGATGTTACGCCGTTATCATTTTCATTCTTTGTTCATATTGGCTATATTGTACACATGTCAGGTTCGGGGGCACTGCCAGCACAGTGTGGGATTCTTTCCACAGGATTGCAGGCAGGCTGTCCAGGGTCATCATGTATGTGTGTTCTTACGTACTGTGTGCCCAGCAGTGTAGGTGTATTGTTATCTTGTGATGGTCAGTCATCCTATTCTCATGGGTTAATTTCAATGTGTGCACTTGGGTGGTCAAGAAGTTTGCAGTTTGAAGGGGGTGAGTTTGTTGTGAGTGTTGATGTGTGTGTGCCCATGCAATGTCAACTACAAACATGTGTCACCCAGGAGTAGAGTGCCTGTTTGTGTGATTGCTCAGCCCTGTGCTTGTGATTGTGTGCACATGTGTGAGTTGTATGTTGTGCACTGTGCAGTGTGTTGGTGTGTCCTTGGAGTTCTGGCTGACTCCAACTTGTTGCTTTTGGCAGCGTGTGTGACTGGCAAGTCAGGGTTGTGGTGTGTCTTGATACTGTTTGTACTCACTGTGCATACCTGGGCAACCACACAGATAATGTGGGTGTGATGTTCTCATGCATTGCTGTCACATGGTGCTTTATTGCCTCCAGTGTGTCATGTGGTGTGCGGTGTCATACCATCCCCTATCTGTGCTTCAGATGCCTAACCATTGTGAGTCTACACTCCCTCTATTTGTGTATGGTACACTCCTGCCATGTCTGCTACTGACGTGCACACCACTTCACTTTGATGTAAGCTGTCCCCTTGTGTTGCCTGTGTGTGTGCCTCCCCATCATTTCATTTGTGACACTGTGCTTTTTGGTGCAGATCTTTGCCCAGGAGCAATGTGCCACTCAGGACATTTCCCCAATTAGTTATCTGTGTTGTTCTTGTACTGTTCAGCAGTCATGGTTGCTCATGTGCAGTTTAACTGTTTGTGCTGCCCAGTCCTCTGGTCAAGTTGTTTCCACTTGTGCATCTGTGGGTGTTGGGTTAGGTGTATGTGTGTATGCTGGGGTACTGCTTGACTTCCTGAGTGTGATGTTGTCAGTGTGCTGTTTTGATTGTTGTTGTGGGTGTTCATTAGGGGTGGGCGGAATTTGCGAAATTCACTTTCGCAAATTATCGCGAAAATGTTAAAAATCTCGGCAAACACGCAGAAATATCGCGAAGATGCGGAAGTTTTTTTCCCGCCCGTTCGCAGTATGTTCTGCGTGGTCGCGGCTCGCCAACTTACCCATGCGGTTGCTCGCGGGCGCGGCCATCTTGTTTTCACTTGTCTCGCGGTGCATGATCGCGAGAAGAAAGACGTGATCGCGCGACGAATGATGTTACTGCGGGCGCGAACTGTCGCAAATGGCTACCGACAATCCAAAATCTCGTGGAGAACGCGACCGGATCGGGAAAACTTGTCGGCGAACGCGGGGATTCAGGTAAGGCGATCGCGCGCACGCAAGAATGTATTATTTTACAGCGCGAGCAAGCAAAAAATTTCCGGTAAAATGCGGATTGCAGAAATTTTGACAGTTTCGCGCTCTCCGCGGAACGCAACAATGTCAAATTATCGCAATTTCCGCGAGCGGAATGGATTTTTAACCCAGGCCTAGTGTTCATGGTGTGTCACTGATGGCTGTGTGTGACTGTTATGTTTTGTGTGCATACACTGCTTGTTGTGCGTGCAGTGCTGTGGGTGTATGTTGCCATGTCCTTGCCTTGTGTGCATCCCCCGATGTCCTGCTGTGTTTGCTATGTGATTTATTGGCATGTGCATCTGTTGTGTGTTTGATATGGCTGTGTTGTTCTGTGATGGTGCACTTCTTGGCTGTGTTGTGGTATGTTGTCTGTGCATTGTTCCTGGCTGATGAGGTTGTGCACTCCTGTTCTGTCTGTGCTCCAATTGCCTTTTCACAGTTTTGATGCACAGGACATGTCTGGTCTTGTTGTGGTTGTGTGTGTTTCTGTTGAGTTATGTGTTTGTCAGTTGTTTTTGTGCAGACATTGGTTCTGGCATCCCTGTGTGTGTGTGATGTTTGTGGATACCCCCAGGGAGTGTGATTGTTTGTCTGTGTATTGACTGGACATTATTGAAACCCTTCTGTGTGTCTGACACTGGTGTTGTGTGCTGCAGGTGTGATGGGGGTATGTGTGAAGATTCCTACGTGTGTTTGACAGTCATGGAGTGTGTCAATGTGCCCTGTGTGTAGTGCTGCTGGCATACTCCTGTCAAGTAGTTGTATACATATGTGTGGCTGTTTACAGTTTGACTTCAGGGCCTTCCTTTCATCCCTGTGCCTATACATGGGTTGCCTTGCTGTTTCCCTGAGTTGTTGCACTGAGGTGACTGTGGTTTGACTTCACTCACTGTGCCAGCCATGTGTGATTTGATGGGCTGTGGGTGTTCTCTGTTTCTTGTCTTGCATGTGATGTACACATGCTTGTTGATTATCTCCGTGGCCTTCCATTTGTGTGCATCTCACTTTGACTTTCCTATATGTTGAGCTCCATTGCTGGTGGCATGTGGTCTGTGTATGTGGCTGTGTGTCAGTGTGGGTTATGTCGGTGTGACTTGGCAGGCTGTGTGTCCAATAGGATGTTTGTTCATTGTATGTGTGTGTTTTCATTTTAGGTTGTCCTCAGTTTTCTTGCCATGAATGTGGTGGTGTTGTGGTGTGTGGGTTGCCTTGGGCCTGTGCTTCTGTTCTGTGTGTTCCTCTGCAGCCACTCCTGCTGTGGCTGTCTCCTTAGTTGTTTGTTGTGTGGTGCAGGGTTTGGATTCACCTAGCTTGTTGTTGTGCATGGGGATGCACAGGCGAGGGCACATGGCATGTCCCTTCATGTTGGGGGGGCTAGTATGTGGAGGGTGGAGGTGTGCCTCTGTGTTTTTTATGCCCTGCCCATGCCTGGCACTGGCCCTGCCTTCTGCATTGTACGCATGTTTTCCCTTGTCTTGACCGCTACGGTGATGTGACCGGGACATTACTTGGAGACCCGGAAATATGTGACCTGGCTGCGTAGGGGTGACTTGGTGGCAGGTAGGACATGTGTGAGTTCACTTGTGGATGTGTTCCTGTCCCCACCAGGGTGTCTGGTGTGGCCAGGGACCCTGTATCAGCCCATGAGTTGTGTGTTGTGGTTGTGTGCGGGATTGTGTTATTGCATACCTGCGGCGGCGTCCGCGATGGTCCATGTGTTGCTGGTGATGTATCAGGTACAGCACCGGAAAGACGTAAAGAGCTGGATCCATTGCGTTTGGGACCGGGATCCAGGTTTCATGCTCCGCTGTCGAGCTTCCGCCGTCTCTGGTTGGGCGGTTTCTCCGCTGCGGTGCGACTGGATGTTTGGCGCATCCTGATTTGTACAGCGGTCGGGACGTCATTCCGAATGGCGATGAGTCTCTATTGGCTCCAACTGACGCGATGGGGGGCGCACTTTGATGGCGGTGCACGTTGCACCGCGGCGGACGGGAAATGGGCTGTGTTTGGCCATACTAATATGGCGGGCGTGTGATCCACTACTCGTGTGCGGAAAAAGGCATTTTCCGCCACCGCAGGCACCGCGGTGGTGCCACTGCCCGCCATCCTAATAGGCCCCAAAGGCTTCAGGACAAGATTCAGGACAGGATAGTTGACCTCTCTAATACCGACGACTGCACCCTACTCCTCTCTGACACTCTCTTCCTCCTCGGGATTCTTCCGCGATCTTCTTATCTAACCCCAATTGAATCACTGACATAATATCAAAAGAAACATTATCGAACTACAAATTTTTCGACACAAAAATATCGTTCACTAAAATATTGATCTTGTATACTTATTCAACAAAAAAATACGCAAATATCGAAACCACAATATCGTCATAAAACAATGTTGACAACACAAATATCGCACACATAAATATCGTTATTCACAAAATCGAAGTTTCTAAATAAATATAGAACATGTCTAAAATATCGACTGCAAAAATATTGACATCAATTTTATCGTTTTTTTAGAATATATCGACAACTCAATAATACATTAAAACAATAAATTTAAACACAATAAATACAGTTAAATGCATAAACATACATTTCAAATTAAATTAAACAAAAAACATAACTTTCAAAATTATTACAACATAAATAAATAATAACATAATAAACACACTTATAAGAACAATTTAAAATATATACTTGCAACATATAAAAACATTTTAATACATCCCATATACACTTGATTAAAAGCTAATTAGTTCAACGTCTCCGTCCTCACCCAAAAAAAAAAAAGACTCTTAATTAGCGTTTCCCATATAAGGAAAACAATTACCAAACCAAGAAACACAATAAAAATTAACCAATAGAAATACAGAAGATCGAAATAAACCAATGAAATTAAACAATTAAAAATAGACTAGGCTTCGCTTGTTGAGAGGAGGACGACGCAATTCTGCGAGGGACTGCAAGTCCCAAGAAGCCCTGCCATCAATTGCCCGCACCTGTGAGAGCCTGTGGGAGCCTACTTCACTGCTCGTGGCACCTGGTTCGTGAGACGCGCAAGGGCGCGCGCCGGCGAAGCCCGGGCCAAGGGCAGGCCCGTTTGATCCCGTTCGAGACCGAGAGAGGCCGGGCTGGGCCATCCTCTATCTTTTGGGTTGTGGAGAGAGTACAACCACAGTAATAGGGTAAGCAGAACTGCTCCAAGTATTCTATTATCCTGTCCCGCATTTTTTTCTTTTCCCTTCCTGTTCCACCCTGCTGTTTTGAAATAGAAACCAATTATGCAGAAGAGAAAATTAGTGACATGTAAAAATAAGACTATGGAGAACACCGCACCAATCACAACCTATTTGAAAAGTGTTTACACACACGAAACTAAGCAGCAGTCTGCCAGAAATTTACATGCACATCCATAATATTATTGTCGTACCCTCACATTTGTAGTAAGAAAACTTTTCTCCTGCACCCTATTTGAAAAGTGCAATGGGTATCATACATAACGAGATTTTCCAAGTAGAAGAGCAGCTGGCTGCTGCTAAATCCGCCCTAGATGCAGTTCATAAGGAGGCTAAGATTGTGGTGGAAGTACACGGGCAAAGTAATCCCGCTAGTCCCGGTATTACCCCCAAGCACAGGCTAATAGCAGTATTATTGATATTACCTGTAAATCAGCCAGAATTGATGAACTGCCTGAACAAGGGTCTTGTGCGACAACTACTCCCCTTGAAATTACTGCTGTCTCTGATATACCAGAATCAGACTCAACCCCTGCAAAAAAATGTAAACAAAGTCAAGCATCAAGGAGGCCCAGTACATTAAAAACCGTCCAAAAAAAGGGAAAGCATAGTAAATCTGCAGGGACTGCTTTAGAAATTAAACATGTAGATTAATTGAACGGTAAACAGACCATAGACACCCTATTTAAAAAAATGCATGGGAAGATCGACTGTATTGAGAGGCGGGTCCTGTCAGAAATAAAAACTGTGCAAAAGGACATTGCAAAGCTATTGGAATTGGTGAATGCCCGTCAATTGTCAACTGCATCTAAAATTCCATCGAATGTAAATGAACACAATAGTTGTGATACACAAGCTGTACCTAAAAATATGAGTAGTATGGATAATCCTGAAAGGGTCAGCCCCCTGTTATGTACTGGTTCATGTGGAAAGGAAGCACAGGCTTCGCATGTATTGAAATCAGGGGGAACTAGAGAAAACGATAATAGGAAGATTAATGACCAAGCTCAATTGGGATCGCAACAGGATGTGTTTCTAAATTTACCCCCAGAAGCTACTCCATATGTGATTGTTCTGAGAAATGTACCCAAATTATCTGGTAATACTATTGAAACCTGGG
The DNA here is from genome assembly GCF_964204655.1 of Triturus cristatus. Taxonomy (NCBI): domain Eukaryota; kingdom Metazoa; phylum Chordata; class Amphibia; order Caudata; family Salamandridae; genus Triturus; species Triturus cristatus. Next base: position 1,195,017,636 of record NC_140582.1, on the reverse strand, counting down.
ATTCACTAAAAAATAGGGTGATTCACTGGTTTTCGGCGAATACCTCTTGTAGTATTGGGTGCTTATCGCACAATATTATTATGGTCAGACGGGTTAGCTGGGTGGGCAAATTTGCAAAAACATGTGATGGGGATTGTGTAATTGTACATTTTCGCCATTCCCGAGTGGTAGGCTTACTGCTAGAGGAAATTACAGCCAACCAGGCTCAACAATTTGTTTATAACATAGATCACATTGTTGCTTTACCTCTGGGACATTTCTACAGACCTAGAATATACTTATTCTCTGGTTGTGTCCAAGCTAGGCCCACTAGTCAATCATATTTTAAGATTCCCTATCATGCCTAATAGGTTTGAATCACTTAGGAGGAGTAGTGAGGTGGATTGACTGAGTTCAAATATAGCATGTCAAAAGTTTTTGGTGGAGAATGAATGTGTTGTAAGTACTAAAGTAGCTCCACTGAAAGAAATAGTCTGTAAGGACCAGGCACAAGCCTATAAAGGCAATGTTAACATCATCAATAATATCAACAAAAACGAAATCTCCTTAGAAATGGAGACACAAAGCTCTAGACACATAATAACTTAATCCACCATGATGGCTGATTTAAATCTTTCTAGCCATCCACAGCAGGAATTTTTACACATTATGACATGGAATGTAGCTGTGGTAAGGAGTAAACTGCGTGACACTACTTGGCTTAAAAGTATACAACAGTGTGACGTGGTTTTAATACAAGAAACATGGCTTATTGATAATTTTTTATCAATGGGTTTAAGACAATTTCAACAAATGCGATTCCATCAAAGGCAGGTAGGGCTAGTGGAGGCCTGGCAACACTTATATCATTATCCTCTCGGCTGATATTAAAAAAATCACGTATATTAAAGCACCGCATTTCCAGTTTTTACTTTTTTCAGTTAAGTGAATACAGGAGATTATAATAATTAACTTTTATAATAATATTTTTAATGCTTCAAGATATGAGGTTATTACATTCTTAGATGAGGAGTTGACGGATTTCATGAAGAGTGCAGGGCCGGATTGCCTTTTAATCTGGGCGGGAGACTTTAATATCGAACCATGTAATCTTATACCTGGAATTCAATGTGGTTATGAGGAGGAACTAGGTGATAACTCCTCACATTTTCCACATAATAATTATGGGGAAAGTATAAACCTTGTTATGTCTAAGTATAACTTGGAAGTCATGGAGAAGGTTGCACAGTAGATTGACCACGAGGGTAGGGGTATTACTCACACTTTTGAGGGAGCCAGGTCAACCTCATGTATTGACCATTTTATTATTTCAAGTAATCTTAGGGCCCTCATTTTCAATTGTTGTGTATTCCCTAGCCTATTAAGTGATCATCACCCTTTGTTATTAACTTTAAAATCTTCGCTTTTTAAAAAATTCGAACCATGTATTCACGCTGCTGACGTAAAAACACAGGGTGAAAATGGGATCTCCATTAAATGGGCGGGAGTTGATCCAAATGCTTTCTCAAACAGGATTGTACAAAAAAATAATGATCACAATATAACCTGCCTAGATAAATCTTCGAGTAGCATGGACATAGTTACGGCCTTCTTAAACATATCTGTTGCAATTTCATGTAATTTGAAAAGGAAGCCTAAGACAAATATGCCTTATTCCCCAAGATGGTTTGATAAGCATTGCGCCAGATTAAACAGGGACTTAAAGTTAGCTCTAAAATCTACCCCCCCCCCATAATAGGGAGGTTAATAGTTACCTGTGGAAACTATATAAACAAGCTCTTATCCAAAGAAAAACGGAGATTAGGGATAATGCTTGGGAGGATTTAATTAAAGCCGCCGAGACTAAAGACTCAACACTCTTTTGGAAAACCTTGGATCAACCACATTTCAAGGAGGCCCAATCTGTCAAAGTTGATACAGTGGTGACTCCGGAAGAGTGGCTAACCCATTTTGTGTTGAAATTTTTTATTAGCATTTCAGAATCATTAAACAAAAACAAGAAAACTCAAATACAAGTAATAAGGGTAAGGATCATATGATAGAGATTAAAAAGTATATTCATATATAAAACAATATTTAATATTATGCTATCTAGGACAATAAATATATATAACAATATATAAAGGAAAGAGTGAAAAAGGGCTAACCCATTTTGAAGCAATTTTTAACGAGAAACATCAGTGTATTATAAATAGAGAAAATAACACCACCAGTAGAAGCCAAGAGGAGATTAGAACAGGCTTTTTGAATAATGCTAGTGGTAAAGCGGAAGACCCAGATGGGGTCCCCATTGATGTTTTTAAATTTAATATGGATTTTTGGGTGCCCATCCTGCACAAATTGTTTAATGCAACAATCAATGGGGTGATACCTGCAACCTGGGCTGAGAGCCTGATAGTCCTCATTTTTAAAAAGGATGATAGGAGTAGCGCTAGTTGTTATCGCCCAATATCCCTGCTCGACTCTACATCTAAGGTAATGGGCAGAATGATGCTGGCCAGGCTGGAGCAATGGGCAGAAGAAAATAACATCTTATCTGTAGCCCAGTATGGTTTTAGACGGGGCATCGGAACAATTGAATAGTGCTTGAACCTTGAACTAATAATAGGAAAATATACTCTTGTAAGGGAAGGCTCCCTTCACCTTTGCTTTGTAGATTTGTCAAGTGCTTTTGACTTAGTAAATCATTCAAAGCTATGGCTGACCTTGGAAGGGATGGGCGCCCCACAGGATATAATACGTTTTTTATCTCAAATTTACGCATGTCTGACTGCGAAGATACGCTATGGGAAAAATGGGGAATGCACAAAGCACTTTAGTATTTCACACGGGATAAGACAGGGTTGCACTCTTGCGCCTCTTTTATTCTCACTTTATATAAATGATGTTTACTCATTTTTACAAAACCTAAGGGTAGACGTTCCTAAGGTAGGTAAGCGGGTCACACCATTATTATTGTATGCCGATGATGCTGTCCTAATTTCAAGGACAGCAAACGGCCTGCAAACACTGATGGATAATTTTAGTAATTTTATGACGGAAAAACATTTAAAAATTAATTTGAGCAAAACTTTAGTTATGTCATGTGGGAAAAAGAACATCAAGACCAAATCACATTATATTAATGGCAAACTAATAGAGAGAACATTCTCTTTTTCATATTTGGGGATTTTTTTTAATAGTAAGGGCACGTGGTATACACACATAAATCTATGTAAATTGAAATTTGTGAAATCAGTGGAGGCCATCTTTAGATTCTCCCAAAAAATCGGTCAAAAACCACCACGGGAGATTCTAAAGTTATATGGGGAAAAGTATATTACCGGGAGTTGTTACGAGGGAGCCCTTTGGGGCCTGGCTGATATATCACTGTTACAAACCCTGGAAAATAATTTTTAAGAAGATTGTTAGCTGTACCGACCTCCACGTCCTCTATAATTTTACATAGGGAAACTGGATCACCATATATACACGATTTGATTAGTATGGCTACTTTAAACTTGTGGCACCGTATCTGGACTAGGGAAGAAACACACTTTACGAGGGATATAATATTAGATTGTCTGTCCCAAGACCACTGTAAGAACATATCGTGGCTAAGCTAAATCAGTGGTCTTTTAGAAGAATGCAACCTGGCCCTGAACTGGAAGCAACCCGAAGCCATACAGATTTTTTGTAAATTGGAACTAAAAAAGAGTCTCCTCAATGTTAGGGCGTTGTCGAGAGATGTGGTCTCTGGTACTATGACAACTGTATTGTTTTATCTTGATGGGCCAATAGCTATGGGTATACAGACATATCTTATTTTTATAACTAATGTCCAGCATAGATTCTACCTAACCAGATTACGGATGAATACGCTCCACTACCTTTTTGCTTTCCCTAAGAGGGGTAAGTGGTGCGCCAATCTCCCTAAATGTCCGTGTGATGGTAGGTCTACTCAGAGTACCCTTCACTTTTTACTTTTTTGTAATTTTTATAAGGAAATTAGAAAAACCTTTTTCCGTCCTATTTTTAGAGAAAATTCCCTGTATTCCTTTAAAGCTGCTTTTAATTATATTCGAATTTTGGAGAACGTATTAATCTGTAATGCGGTCACTTGTTATATCACATCGGCCACTAAACAAAGGAATGAACTTGTATACTTGGAAAAAAAGAATTATGAAACAAATTAGATTATATTTGATAGAAGTGAGTTCTCTCATGCAATATATAATTGGATAAAACTATGCTCTTTTTTTAATTACAAAATGATTATTGACATATCTGTATATAAATGTATTCTTTTATTATAGTATGCTTTTATGGACATTATGTACGTACCGAATAAAGCTTGATTTGATTTGATTTGACTATATAAGCAAAGAAAAATTATTTCTCTTTTTACACCTTAAACCAAAAGAAATAAGGAAGGCGAAACTCTGCCGGATTTCGACCACAACTAAAGACTTCATCAAATTCAGGCCTATTGCACTTTTCAAAAAGTAAGTAAATTACCATTTCTAAATAAACTGTTAAATTAAAATGTAACACATTCACTGTGGGAGCCGGCCTCGCGGCGTGGTCCTGTTTCCCCGCGCTAAGCCGCACGAGGTCCCATGCAACTCGGGGCTCCTCCATTTTGGACTACGCGTCACTCCACGTGACCACCTGTGTGACCCCGCTTCACCCGACCTCTGTCCCAGCGAGGCCCGACATCCAGGCGCCAACCCCTGGCCCGGGGGACACCACGTGAACCCTTCCCACTCCCGGCGGAGGGCAGTATCGATGGGACCCCCAACCGTTCTTCCACACCTAGGTGCGATCGCCCCACAGCTCTCTGGGGCCTGGCGCCTCTCCTGCTGGGCGTCTGGCCGCTCCCTACCCGGCCTCTCTGCCCCCTCCGGGCGCAAGGGTCCGGACATCAAAGGGCTCCAGTCCTATATCTGGGGCGACCCGACAACAGGACAGTAGTTGTATCCTGGAGTCAAGAGCCATGCTGATCGGATCGCGGCTGACCCTACGGAGGAAGACTCTGCCTGAAACTACCTGTTGAGCCCTGCTGACGACGTCGCGGCTCCATCGTACTTACAAGACCTTTACGAACCTTTGGGGCCCTGCTGACGCCGTCGCGGCCCGACCTTGTGAACTTGCCATCAGAGCCCAGCTGACCTCGTCGCGGCTCGACCGAAGCGGACCTACCACCGGAGCCCTGCTGACTGTGTCGCGGCTCGACCCAAGCGGAACTAACACCTGAGCCCTGCTGACGCCGTCGCGGCTCCCCTCGACCAAGCCGCTCTGAGACAGCATCCAAGGTCTGGCACAGAGCCCCCTTCCCTGTACCTGGTTGGTACTGAGACTGTCCCGCTACCCTATTCCCTTCAAAGACATTGAGACTCTTACTGGATCCTTCGATCCCACTGTAAATATTGAACGTACTACTTTTTGATAAAGAACCAAGTCAAGCAACCGATATTGAGTCCTGTGTGGTGGTGTTACTGGGCCTAGTACGATCATAGGAGAAGGACCCCCCCCCTTGCAGGGGCTTCTCAGCGGCGCTCGGCTGTACTTGTGCGGTAGGAAGGTGCCCCGGAATAGTCTCCCCGACTCCCCGGTGGTCCTCCCTCCAACATTCACACTTTGTAAGTATATGAAAAAATGTATCTTTTTTTAGCAAAAAAAATGTATATTCTGCTTTTTCATATATATCATATACATTTTTTATAGAATTTTCCACATCACAATGACTGAAGGCACCCAATTTATAACATCTCAGAATGGGAAATTTGTATTGTGTTACATGGGGTACGTCTACACCCAAGAGATGCAAACTGGCCTTAAAGTGAATTGGAAATGTCCAAAGTATTATTCTAATAAATGTTATGGTCGGGATACTACCAGGGAAACAACTGTTTTATATACTAGAGAACATAACCATGAAACTGAAGTTAAAGCAACCCTTGATAATATAAAATAATTCAGGAGCCGATTATGTTGGTGGGCGGATCGCCACTGCCCGCATGGCAGTGGTGATCTGCCCGCCAACATTCACCACCCACCTACCTTTTTTCCCCGCCACATTATGATGGCGGGGGACCCCGGCAGACGGAAAGACTGTCCACCGGTTTTCCGCAGGTCGAGGGCTTAACATGGCAGCGATGTCAGGGTGTTGGGGGTATGACCCCAATTCAACCACCACGTCTCCGCTGGGCTTAACCAGTACTCCCCCCTTAACAATTGTGAGTTCCCCACTCTCCCTAAATCCCACACCTCCTTCTGCTGATCCCATAGCCACTTTGTCCCTAGTCGGATTATGTCAAACCACTAGAACACCCTCTCAGCTGGTTGTTGTTTCTATGGGCTCAATCTCCTCACCGACTGTTAGTCAAATACAGGATGACTTTCGAGAAGAGAGGTTCTCTCAAGTCCTACAGTCTTCTCCATCAACAGACGATGTCCCCTTCCCCATTCCTAAAACTTTTGCCACATACTAGACTAGAGTCTGGGCAACGATACCCCCCACAGGCCTCAACAGGCTTACACCGATGCCCCTCCTTCGCCGCTCGCTCTTCCCCCACACCTTCCACCCCTTGCCCGAAACACAGAATTGGCTGCGCGCCTTGATGATATATCTCTACAGTTACACCTTCTCACCACTGAGATACATGACCTGAAAGCCCTCTCAAATGATCTTTCCCCATGATCAGCACTTGCCTCACCTCTGCGAATTGGCCTAGAGCATCCACTAGGGAAAGTGATCACATGGATCAGCCTTTTGCCCCAGCCATCCTGAAATCCATTCCCCTACCCAACGCCCCCGCCAGCCACAGAGGATTTGAGTCCCACCCTGCGTCTATTGATCTCCATGACCCTCACAACTCTACTACTTGGTCCAAATCTAACAAGTCCCCAACGTGACAAATACTTTCCATCCTTTCAAACCCGAACACAGAACCTCATCACAATCTTAGATGCAGCAATACTGACAACCTCACCCGTGTGAACGTCACCCAGACTCCTTCCCCCCTAATACACTTCGACTTAAATGTGCACTACTTAATTGCAGATCAGCGAGTAAACACTAACAAAGCATTCAACCCGATGTGGGCCAACAACCGCTACCTGCATAGAGATGAAATGGTGGTTAAAACTTACAAAACATACTTCAAAATACAAACAAATATCTAACTAACGCCTTCCTCTCTCCTTACAATAAACTATGCCACCCACAATCTGGTATTTAAAATAAGAGTTACCTGAGCGCAGCTCTTCCTTGCTCCTGATCTTGACTGCGCTGATACACCGATTGTAGAAACAGACGTACACCCGTCAATGTCATATGTAAAAGTAAAAATGAAAAAAGGACAAATTCTCTTATTCAATTCAAAGGAAATGTGCGGGAAATCCTAAAAAAAAATCAAAAAAATATATTAATTTACAGTTTTGAAAAGATTATTATTTTTGTAATTTAATATATAATATAACCTAGTTTATATACCTTACTGTTAATTATTATAAACAGTTTTATATTTTTATGGAAAAAAAAGTTTAAATATTTTATTTTATAAGTCTTATTATATTAGTACTTTATCAAAACTAATAAAACTTGTTTAAATATTTGAACACATTTTGCCTGTCATTTTTACCTAATTTTACTTTACAAATATGCATATTTACATATTATTAATTGCTTTACTCTGTTATTTTCAAGTTAATAAAATGTGAAAAAATTATTTTGATAATTGGACAAGCCCCTACTCCAAACCCATTTCTACGCTAACATCTCACTTTAGATGGTAAGAAGTTAACCCTTATATTAATGTATTTTTAATATTTTTCAAAATGTTACTATAATATTCTTTTATAACATAACATAAATTAATGTAATGTTATTAAAATGAATACCTATGAATTACTACTGTTCTAATCCCTAACTCCCAAATTACCTTATATCCCATATCAGAAAATGAGTATCACACCTACTTAAGTTTTATTTTAAGCCATTATCAATCTATGTAATAAATACATTTAAAAATATTTAATTACCAAGTAATAAAACAATGTCTAGATCATAATACACTCCCCTTTCCAAAACCACTATTTCTCTTGCATCCCTTTCCAGATGAAGACTATCATAACTTTTTAAAATAATAATTGTACCTTATTTATAAATTAACAAAATGAATACCTGTGAATTACTACTGTTCCACTCCCTAAACCCCTAATTACCTAACATCCCATTTCAGATAATGAGTATCACACCTACTTAATTTTCATTTAAAACTATTTACAATCTTTTTCATCAATACATTCACAAACATTTAATTACCAGGTAATAATATTAATATCTAGATAATAATACACTCCCCTTTCTAAAACCACTATTTCTCTCACATCTCTTCCCAGAAGAAGAATATCATAATCTTTTCAATAATATTTATTTTTTTGTAAAAAAAAATTTAAAATTATAATCCATATTAATGAATACACAAGTATTAAAATGAATACCTGGGTATTAACACACTTCCCCACCCAAATCCCCTGTTTCCCCTGCATCCCATCCCAGAGGATGGGTGTCATATCCTTGTAAATTATAATCATTTTTTTTAAGTTTTCTTAAAATTAAGAATGTTCTCATTAAAAAATAGCACACTAATGTTAACGAATAATATCTGGATTTTAATGCACAAGTATTAAAATGAATATCTGGGCATTATTACACTTCCCCACCCGAAGCCCATGTTTCATTTGCATCCCATCCCAGAGGATGGGTGTGACAACCTCATAATTATAAATTATAATTTGGAAAAAATACTAAGTAATAAAATGTAACTTTATTAAAAATAATACCTGGGTATTAGTATACTCACACCACCCAAAACTTCTAATTCCCTTCCATCCTATCAGAATCGATGGGTGTGAGATGCTCTTAATTGAGAATCTTAATTATTGTAAATTTTTTTTTAGATCAATTAATAGACAAGTATAAACATTAATTCATGAGTGTTAATACACCCCCCCACCCATATCCCCTATTTCCCATGCATCTTGTCCCAGAGGATGGATGTCAAAACCCCCCAAAATGTTTAAATAAATTAATTCCTGGGTGTTAATACACTTCCCCACCCAAGTCCCCTATTTCCCATGCATCCTGTCCCGGGAAATGGATGTCAAAACCCCCCAAAATGCTTTAATAAAAATCAAAACGATTATAAAACAAAAAAATATATAATAAATCTTATTTAGAGTACTTACCTCAGAAATGTACCTTAAAATGTGATGTAAAAGCATGCGTTGTAATGGCAAAGCGTTGTAATGGCATGCATTGTAATGCCATATGTGTTGTAAAGGATGCATTGTTAAGACATTAGGGGGCCGATTCCGATCCTGGAAAAACCGGGTACGAACCGTCGGTCGGAGCGTTTTCTCCATCCGACTCGTACCCGGTAAAAACGCCGTCCCACCCAGCCCCCCCACGGATGGACGCACCAAACCCCCAGCCCCCCGCGGAAGGACGTGCCATACCCCCCCAGCCCCCCGTAGGTATGGTGCGGACCCCCACCTGTGTATGTACGGTGCGTACCCCCACCCGTGTATGTACGGCGCATACCCCCACCTGTGTATGTACGGCGCGCACCCCCACCCGTGTATGTACGGTGCGGACCCCCACCCGTGTATGTACGGCGCGTACCCCCACCCCCGTAGGTACAGTGCAGACCCCCAGCGTGTAGTGGGGGTACGCGCCGTACATACACGGGTGGGGGTACGTGCCATACATACACGGGTGGGGGTATGCGCCGTACAGACACGGGTGGGGGTACACGCCGTACATACACGGGTGGGGGTACGCACCGTACATACACGGGTGGGGGTACGCGCCATACCTACATGGGTTGGGGTACGCGCCGTACCGACGGGAGGCTGGGGGGTACGGCGCGTCCTTCCACGGGGGGGCTGGGGGTACGGCGCGTCCATCCGCGGGGGGCTGGGGGTACGGCGTGTCCATCTGCGGGGGGCTGGGGGGGGCGGCGCGTACATACAGGGGGCAGGGGGGGACGGCGCGTCCATCCGCGGGGGGGGGTAGGGGGGGACGGCGCGTACCGGGCACCTGTTTGGACGTCTCCATGGTTGCTATAGGAGTTCGCTTCAGACGGTCTTTTTACCATACGGTTGTACAATCGGACGGACGGTATGAATCGTACTTGCGCGCTCGGACTTCAGTTTTCAGATTCGTACGTAAAAATGTCCGGGGACGTGTCGGACACCTTTTCCGACCCGAGGACGTGTCGGGAAATTTACCCAATGCGATTCGTATGGACTTTTTAACATACAAATCGTACTTGCCAGTTTGTACGGGACTTGTACGATTCGTACGGTAAAAAATCCAGATACGATTCGTACGGGGAATATTTTTCCAGGATCGGAATCGGCCCCTAAGATGTAATGACTGCATTGTAATGGACGTTTCCCGACGTGAGAACGCCCATGCTAAGCAGGGGCTGTACAAAAATACTTAATTTAAAAAACACTTGTAAGTGATGCGATGATCTTTGGATGGTGTCCGTCGCCTGTGATAGTTTTAGGATGGTCTTGGGATGGTGCCCGTTGGCTGCGATGTTTTGGTATGGATCGTTGTCTGATCTGGAGTCCGTCCCCTTGGATGTCTTGGGATGGATCGTTGTCTGGGCTGGTGTCAATCGGCTGGGATGTCTTGGGATGGATTGTTGTCTGGGGGCCCAGAGGTGTCTTTGCTTGTGGTAGAAAAGGACTGTGTATCAAAATCTTTCCCTAATGTTGGTCTATAGTCCTTGTTTTTGAGGCATTGGGCCTCTTTTGAGTCTTTTGTGAACCTGGGCTGAAGATTTGGCGGCCCACTATAGGATGGTTCACATGATCACAAACCTGTTGAATAAGAGCTAAGGTTTGTAGGTTAGTTGGGAAAAAACACATTGTAGTACAATGTGCGGGAACTTTCTGTGCTTTCTATTTTAGAGATCTACTCGGTAGGTTTTGTTTTGCACAGAACTAATTAAGGGCCTCATTATGATGTCGGTCGGAAAGCCTTCCGACCAACTGGGTCTCGGAAACGATTCGCTGAGTCCGATCGACCGGTTACAATAATTCTGAATCAGATCCAATTGACTTCAATGAGAGCCTGTGTTCTGACCGACTACACAGGCTCCCATTGAAAAAATGGGTGGGCGCGGAAAACCTTGCACCCTGTGGCGGGCACCCCACAGTACATGGTTTGACAGAGGGGACCCACTGGCCCCAACCGGAGGCCTCTGGGTGAAGGGGGGTCTTCTAAGGGCCCCCAAAATCATATTCAGACAGACGATCCATGTCAGACAGACGATTCCGAAAGGCTGTCCGAATCCGACATTGTGATTGACTCGGTGTCTCCGAATGCTGTTGGAACAGACAGACTGAACGGTTTCCGACCATCATAGTCGGTTCGTCGGAAATGTTTCAGAGTCAGTTGGAAACAAGGCTTCCAAACTGGATTCAGATGAACTGAATGCCGTTCAGGGCCTTTCCGACCGACATCATAATCGGCTGCTTAGCAGAGTACTGGAGGGGGATCCTATTTAGTGCTGTGATTCACAGAATGGGAATTTTTATTTACAGCTTGCCTTGGTTTTCTAATTTTGAGGGTCAATTTGTTTGCAGTTCTCCTTGGTTTTCTAATTTGGGGTAATTTTGTTTGCAGATTACCTTGGTTTTCTGATTTGAGGGTCATTTTTTGTCTTCCCCCTCAGGACAGAAAGGAGCATTGGCGGAAAAATTAATTCGGGCATGGGGATTATTGCGGTTGTTTAACTACAGGTTTTTGTGGGCACAGAGGTCAGGCCCCTACGTTCCTTGATGTGTGTGTGTGTGAGGGTGTGCTATTTATTGCTACAGGCAGTGTTTTCTAACCTACGAGTGGGTGCGTGTTTGCTACTTATTGATACCTATGTGCATGCGTGTATTTGCTATTTATTGACACAGGTGGTATCTTTGACCTAAGTGTGCATGTGTGTTTGCTATTTATCGCTACAGGCGGTATCTTTGAATTACTTGCGTGTTTTGATACATATGGGCAGTGCTTTTGACCTAAGTGTGTGGTCCGAAGGGGATGTGTGCTGGTGTTAGGGTTTTGTGGGTATTTCGGTATTGTTTTTGTTGTCACATGCAAGTACCTCTGGTCCCTGCACGTGGCATAAAACAAGGTCCTATCTAATGGAGTTGGTTGTTTAGTTCACACCCTTTTTCTGGAAACTTCGGGGTTTCTGGCTTATTTTGGACTACTTTTGTGACTTTTTTTGGGCATTTGTTTAAGGGATTTTGGGCGATGCTGCTTTTAACGTGGTTTACTGGGGGTAGTCGTAAATGGCCCATGGCTCTTCTGTGGCTCTGCAGGGAATAACTGGGATGGGGTCTATTTGCGTTTGCTTCTGACGGGAGTTGGGTGCTGGTCCAGGATTCGCTACTAGCTGAGGATGGTGAAAAATGGCTCAGATGGATTATGTGTGAGAGACTCTTCGTGTGTTTATTTTGACATGCTGTGCTCAGTGTCTCCTCTCCCTCTGACCCGAAACGGTTTGGGGAAGCCACTCATGGTGGAAATCGAGGACTTCCTTCCTAGTGGCATGCAATTCTCATTATTTTTGAGGGCCCTTCTCACGTGAGCAGACTTGGTCGTGGAAGCGCCATGGAAGAGGAGGATTCTGACTACACTAGGTGTGTGGCTGGGAATGATCATGCTGTGAGCAATGTGTGGAGAGGGTTGATCGCTCTGGTAAACTTCCCTACTGACTTGGGCTAAATTGACGCTAGCCTGTGCAAGGTCTGCTGGAGATTCCATTATCCCACATACCTGGAAACCTGGATCCTGACCCTGGAGTGTTTGAATAATTTTGGAAGTTCAAGGAGGGTCTCCCTTGTGGAAACCTTGGGGCTGGTGAGACATACATATTTCGCCCAAAGCTGGACTTGGGTGCGGGGACATGGGTACCTATTTTTATGCACCAGTGAGGGGCCTAACCTGCCCCCTTGTTAGACTGTCAGGCAGCCAACCCCACCCTGGAGGATTAACAGTAGAGAGGGGCCCAGGCCCCTGCGGGCACCCAGATGGCAATCCCTAGTGTGGATCTGCAACAGACGTGGTGGCCTTAAAGGTTGTTTGTGGGTGTAGTGTATTTGAAGTGGACATGGAGGGAATATGTCATGTCGGGTGGTTAGTTGGGACTTAACTGCTTAATTGCATTCTGTAGTTGTTCAAAGGCTTTGCCTCCCCTGGCACTCACCCCTCCCTGCAGTACCCCGGTCCTTGCTGAGCTGGGTTTCCTGTTGGTTGCAACTGTTGCCACATGCTTGACCCACCACCCAGCCCCTGCTGCAGTGGGATGGTAGTCTTATCAGTTCCCTTTGGCTGATTGTACAATGCATTTGCGTTACTCTGGGCTTTCTGTGGGGAATGTTCACTCTGCAGGAACTGTCGGAATCTATTCCTCTCTGCTTGTGATAAGTTTTTAGGCCCCAGTGGTTGGCCTTGTGGCCCTTTCTGTGGCAATAGTAGCATCCTGTGAGATCTGGCTGTGGCCAGTTTCCCTGACCTCTGCTGCTATGATGGGACAGTTGACAGAGAGCATCTTCCCAGCTCTGGTGGCTGCCAGCCTCCCGGACCTTTGGCACCATGATTCTGTTGGAGGCCTCTGGGGTTCCGTGTTTGAGTCTTTTTTAGGCCGGGTGCCGCTTGCATGCTTCTGAACACCGCAGCCTTCTTGAGGGTGATCTTGCCTTGTGTGGGTCCGGCCAAGTGGGGTTCCTTCGGACTAGCTCCCGCTCCTTCCAAGGGGGCCACTGCAGGGTGGCTCGGGGGTCAACCAAACTGCACTAGGTTTTGGGAATCCTTTCATGTGACACGTGGGAGCACCTCCTTGGGGTGCCATTCTATGTGTGGGACATGTCAAATTTTCCACGGTGGTCACTTGTTAGAATATGGTATTTGGTAATAGGTGGGGGCTCTCATCATGGGGAACACACCACATGGCACATGGCTGCCTTGTCTGTGCCACTTTCTCACTGGGAAAGGTGTCATAGTGGTGATGGAGGCTGGACTCAGTGGCTATAGGGGTGCGAGTCATCTGATTGCTACTGCCATCGTCCCTTTGTACCTTGGGCTGAGTTCCCACCTAACCTTGGGGGATTCAGTAGGTAAGTGTGTGTCCTGACCAGGTAGCCTCCTGCTCCTTGTGCATCTTATAGGCTATCTTTTTGGTTGTTTCCACCATGAGATGGTGTGAAAGACCCGCCCACTGCTAAGCTAGATCTCATAGGGCTAAGAAGCTTCCCATATATTCCCGGACGATCCCCTGGGGGGGGGGCCTATGCACTGGGATCTCCTTGGCCAGGGTCTATGTTGTATGTGAATGGTTGGCCAGTCTGTGTTCTAGGAGGAATGTTCCAGGGGAGGAGCAGAGTAGAGTCCCATTCTTGGCAAATTGGAAGGTCTTGCCTATTTTAGACATTAGGTCTTGCCCTAGTTTATTGATCAGGGATGAAGGATAGTACAACAATTGTTGCCTTATCCTATTCCCTCCTATCTCTAGCTCAAGGGGTTCTGTGAGGGAGACCTTGAAATCCCTTGGATTTTCTCCGTGACTCATGATATAGGAGCCACTCCTTCCTGCAAGCACGACCTTGCTACCCCGGTATCTATAGAAAGTTGTATGGTGTTTCATCTATTAGCATTGTGACAACGGGGCTCTCCTTGGAATAGTCCAGAGCAAACAGTGGGGGGAGTGCGTCTAGGTATGCCTTGGTGGCCTCTAGCGCGTGTTTCCTGTTTCTCCCTTGGGCTGGTGGGACCTGCCCTGCATCCTAGTCCACACTGTCGGACTCCGAGAAACTAGAGTCTTCCTCATTGTTGCCAGTCCTATAGTCTTGTATGTTGTAGGTTGGAACTACCCCAAATTCGGGCCATAGGTTTAACAGGGCCATGCTTTCACTCCATGTCCCGTCTTGCGCAGCTTGTCCGAACGTGTGTTCTATGATGTTGGTATCGAACGTTCCCCCCTCTGGGCAGGGGAAAGTGTGCACCTTGGTATGGGCGTCCCTCTCATGGCAGTATGTGTTTAGCTTCCTAGTTTGCGTAGGAAATCTAGTTTGCATATGCTCTGATGGCATTTCTTGATGGTTTGTACATTTCTAACTTAAATAAATCTATGTTCTATCCTGATTATCGGAAACATAGTTACATGGATTTTTCTGCTAGCAAATAGAGTGCTTAGCTACGAGCTTGGTTATTAGCAGAAATGCATTGAAGACATACTAACAATACATACAATATGCATGAAGAATTACAACCTCTGAATATGCAATGGTTAATTCAGAAGTGTGTTACTTGATTTTTAGCAGTAAACGAGGAACAAGGGGGTGACGGTTTCTACAATAATGGCAGGTTCTTCATACACACATTGAATCAATAATGAAACACCACATTCAACACAGCATCCCACCTAACATGTAACATAGAGTCAGCATATATTCAACATGAAAACTCAACATCATTCATAGTTGCAACAGGATACAGCACCTCACTATCAGCACTTCATTAATAAAATGTATAAAACAACCAAACAACTTTGTTCACAGTCACACCCATTCAATTGAGCATTGATACAAAACGTGAAGAAAAATGATGAATTTGTCCAAAACGTGACCCCAGCCCGCTCGTAGCACATGCCACCTGATGGTGATGGGAGCTCTTGCATGGTACAGGGTACTAGGAGAGCTCGATAGTCTCTCAGTATCGGCTCAGGGGACAACAGATAGCAGCAATTTGTGTGGAGGAGCAAGAGAGTCCTGATAATTGCTGCCCTCAGTGGCCACATACAGGCTACACCCACTCTCCAAGTTTCAACTTTTTCCCTGGTGTTCGAATTACACCCTATGTCTCACCCATGGGTCATGTGTACAACTGCCTATGCCCAGCGATCAAAGTGACACTGTTCGCTTCTTTTAGAGACTATCAGTGTTAAGAAAACAACAGTGCTAAAAACACTACTTTAACTAAAAATAAGATCTAGTTTGGATGCCCTATATCACACCCAGAGGCTATGCATACCTCTTTGTCTGCTCAGAGGTCAGAGTGCATAAGATATGTGTAACGCTCACGGGAAAAACTGGTGCTACCAATATTGTCACCTTTTTCGCAGTGTGGTGCCCACAAAAAAGGTGACTGTTTGCGGGAAAGCTTCTGAGGCTACCCCACAAACGCTCGACTCCAATAAATAAAAGGCACATATGTCACATGCCAAATGTTGGAACTTAGGATCAGATGTAGACTCTTACCCAATGACAGCTGCTTCAGGAGGGACCTCCACCCCGCGGATACAGCAGAACGTCCAATCAAATGTAGCATCTGCTCACCCTTCTTGCTGTCCAGATGTGAATCCATACAAGCAGGTCCTGCTCCTTCAGCTGCAGTTGGGCTTGAGGAACCAATCTCTCCTCTGGCTCACCAAATGTTGCTGGGGTTTGATTTTACTGTGAAAGTTTTTTTTAAGACAAGAGGCATTTGGCAAAACAGAAAAAGTTTGTTTAAATAAACACACACCAGGGAGGCAGCGATCGGAGTCGGGTCCAAAGACTTGCTCGATGTACAGAAGTTTTGGGCCAGTTTATATACAGGTGTCAAAGGGATATAAATTGATTATACATTCTTAAAAAGCACATAAATATGGGCCTAGTCTTGCAACCATAAATACAGTTATCTGGTAAGGGCCAAAGGTGGCTCTCAACCGTGCTCAGAAATGGTGATGGCGAGTGAGTTTGTCCAGTTATCCAGCATGGGGAGCATGTGATCATTGTGTGTGTGTGCTGTGTTCTAAGTGGTTGAGTGTTCTTAACTACAAGTGCCATCCAACGTTGTGGTATTTTGGAAACGCGAGCCCCTCCGGCCAATGAGTTTGATTGGATTCAATCTCCTTGGGCCTGTTTGTGGTGTAGCTGCCTATCTAGGGAATCGATCTGGGTTTTTGCCTGAGCACACGTGTGACATGTCCTTCTGTAAATCTGGGCGCGGGTCACAGGGCCTGCCTAACCATGTATTTCAGACTCGGTGTTGCTAGGCAGGTCTTCACAGGTGGATTCAACAGCAATGATATGATTTCTATATTGCGAGTACATGTAACATGGCGATTGTCATTATGGATACATACAGCTTGATGATTGCTATTGCGGGTACATTCACTGTCATCGCTGATATTGCGAGTACATACATTGTCAATATTGCGAGCGCGGGCGCATACACTGTCAACAGATGGGTACATTGGCTATGGCATACATCGACATCATGGAGAGTACATTTATCGACATTATCATTCTTGTTTGTATTTTGGCTATTGCATACATTGACATCATAGGGATTTTGTTTGTCAGCATAATTGTTATTTTGCATACTTTTGTTATCACAAACATTGAAATCATAGGGATTGCGTTTATCAGCATTAACATTATTGTACATACTGTTGTTATCATGTACATTGAAATCGTATTTGCTGGTATTGATTGTGTTATGCGTACATATATCTTGGCATTGACATTGAATTCATCCATTTTAACAACAAGAAAGGCAGACGTCATTTCCTAGTCCATTCAGAAATGGCACGTTCAAGTTGGCCTAATCTAGGAACAGAGCAGCGCCTTGGCATTTCAATTCACTTGTTCCCATTCCATCCCCTGCCTTGCCACAGAGCAATGTTGAAGCCAGTTTGTTATGTTTTCCAGAGCAGATGTACTATTTATTTCTTAAGGTGTTCTGATAATCTGTAGTTCAACAATATCTCTACAATACTGCAAAATCAATATGTTAGGTCGTCTTCCCAAAACTGATAGAATGAACCAGTGCTTGAGTTGTAAAAAATGTAGGGGCATATTATCAAGAAACGGCGTTAAAATTATCGCCGCAGAAAACTGCCGCTAAAGCGGCGATAATGGGCTTGATAATATGCCCTTGAGAATTCCCATAGAAGCCCATGTTGTGGTGTGAACCTGGGCTTCTATGGGAATTCTCCAGAGCATATTATCAAGCCCATTATTGCCGCTTTAGCGGCGGTTTTCTGGCCCTAAACCGGCGATAATTTTAAGGCCGTCCTTGATAATATGCCCCCTAAGACTCAGGGCCCTTCTCAGGAGGCCACTGTAGCTTTCACCATCCATTGCCCTGCCAGCACTGCCAGTGACTATTCCAAGCCCTGAAAGGTATAGGAAGATGTATGCTGCAGATATTAGTATTCATTTTTAATATATTTCGAATTATTAAATACTCTGCTGTTGTGCTCATCTGAAAATTAGACAGGCAGAGCCCTGCGTGTGGTGGACTGTCATAAATTCTGGTGTTGAGTATTAAGTGCCGGTGAGCAGCAGAATCCACCTCCCCACATTAGGCTCTGATTTAATTTGATTTTTTTAATTTATATAGCGCGGTGTATGCCTAAAGGCATCTTGGCGCTGCTTGCAATAAAGGAAAAGAATAGATACAAGATTAAAACGGAAGATTAAAAAGCCAGGTTTTTAGAAGCTTTCTAAAAGCCAGGAAATGACAGCAGTTTCTCATAGAGATGGGCAGCAGTTTCACATAGAGATGGGCCTTGTGTTCCACAGGTGGGATGTGGAAACCCCAAAGCTTCTCCCTCCCCAATTACCTTTCAAATTTCAATTTCAGGCAATGGTTCCCCATCCATTGAACTACAGCATTAATGCATTTTTTAAAAACGCACAGCTACTTCATCAATATTGTTGGTCGTGGGAAAACAATCTGAGTGTCGTCTGCATAAAATAGTGTGAAAAAAGTTAAACAAGGTGGCACTTATAGAGGAACCTTGTGGAACTCCGCAAGGCAAGCAGAAAGAATCTGACCTGAAATCTCCTAAACTAAGAGACTGTTTTCTTTCCTCCAAAAAGGAGGATAGTAGTTGGAAAGCTGTACCATTGACACCTATCTCTAATAGCCGTTGCTTCAAAATTGCATGGCTGACCATGTCAAAAGCCGCTGATAGGTCTAATAGGACCACCGTAGCTCTATCTCCCCATTCCAGAATTGCCCTAACCTCTTCTACCACAATAAGTAGGGCAGTTTCCATCAAGTTGGCTTTCCAGAAACCAAATGTAGCCTCATCTAGGGTGTCTTGTTGTTCCTGGAACTGAGTGAGACAAAAATTGAGATGTCTTTCTAGTACTTTTGCTGTATAAGGCAATCTCGATATGGGATGATAGTCCTGTTCTTCGGCTGGATCAAAGGATTTTTTCTTAAGAAGAGGTAAGATAGTAACATTTTTCCATTCCCGGGGAAAAGTTCCTGATGTTCTAATGTTAAGCATTAAGGATAAAGGGATGCGCCATCCAATCCATTATTTTCAACTTGGGAGGGCAGGGATCAGAGAGAGCACCGGATTTAGTTAATTTAAGGAGCTCCCACATTCGTTCCTGTGAGATAACTGGGAACTGTCTAGAAAATTGTGGCTTAGAACCTGTTGTGTGGTGACTTGTAGTTGATTGTTTGAACTATTAATTAAAATAAATTCTTTATAAACAGCCTCAACTTTATTTTTGAAACATCCAGCTAAATTCTCACAGAAAGACTTGGGGAGGCTGAGAGGGCGGAATAGCCACGTCTGATAGATTAGACAATGTCTTGAACAGCTCTTGTGGCGAGTTGACCGCCGAACTAATTTTATTAGTAAAGAAATTGGTTTTCGCCGAAATAAATACATTTTTATATTCCCGGAATTGCTTTATGTATCTTTCTTTTTCCTCCGGGGCATAGTGTTTTCTCCAGTTCCTTTCCTGCAGGCGGCACACTTTCTTTTTGAGATGTAATTGCTCAGAGAACCATGAAGCAGATGGACTTCTTCTGTGACTAATGACTTTCTTCTCTGGGGCTAATGTCATCGTTGGCTCATGTATCCATTTAGAGTAACGCTCTGCAGCCCGACCTGGGCTACCTGTTAGGACCGGTTGCGTAGTTTCAAGTTTTTTAACTAAATCTTGTTCGTTTATTTTATTCCAAGACCTAAGCAACCTAAACTTATGTTCTGAACTTAACAAATCTGATTGGCCGCACTCTGCTCGTCCTACCAGCATGTTGCCCCAAGGAACTGTGGTCCATGTAGTAGCGACGGCGATTACGCCTGTGCCAAAGTGTTCGATGAAAGTAAGTGTCGCATTAGCCATCCCTGGACACATGTTTTGAGGTAGTTGCCTCTCGTCAGCAGGGAGTAGGTGAGTGTGTGGGGTTGCCGCGTAGACTGCCAAAAAAGTATTATCAGGTAAGGTACCACTGATGGCGCGCAGGTGCTGGTCCAGGGCTCGTCAGCCCAATGGCTCAAGGGATCCTTAATATAACAAATCCGATTGGCCACACTCTGCTCGTCCTACCAGCATGTTGCCCCAAGGAACTGTGGTCCATGTAGTAGCGACGGCGATTACGCCTGTGCCAAAGTGTTCGATGAAAGTAAGTGTCGCATTAGCCATCCCTGGACACATGTTTCGAGGTAGTTGCCTCTCGTCAGCAGGGAGTAGGTGAGTGTGTGGGGTTGCCGCGTAGACTGCCAAAAAAGTATTATCAGGTAAGGTACCACTCATGGCGCGCAGGTGCTGGTCCAGGGCTCGTCAGCCCAATGGCTCAAGGGAGCCTTAATATAACAAATCCGATTGGCCGCACTCTGCTCGTCCTACCAGCATGTTGCCCCAAGGAACTGTGGTCCATGTAGTAGCGACGGCGATTACGCCTGTGCCAAAGTGTTCGATGAAAGTAAGTGTCGCATTAGCCATCCCTGGACACATGTTTCGAGGTAGTTGCCTCTCGTCAGCAGGGAGTAGGTGAGTGTGTGGGGTTGCCGCGTAGACTGCCAAAAAAGTATTATCAGGTAAGGTACCACTCATGGCGCGCAGGTGCTGGTCCAGGGCTCGTCAGCCCAATGGCTCAAGGGAGCCTTAATATAACAAATCCGATTGGCCGCACTCTGCTCGTCCTACCAGCAAGTTGCCCCAAGGAACTGTGGTCCATGTAGGAGCGACGGCGATTACGCCTGTGCCAAAGTGTAACAAATCCGATTGGCCGCACTCTGCTCGTCCTACCAGCATGTTGCCCCACGCGCGCCTTGAGTGGTACTTTACCTGTGAATATTTTTTGGCAGCCTACGCAGCAACCCTACACACATACCTACTCCCTGCTGACGAGAGGCAACTACCTCGAAACACGTGTCTAGGGATGGCTAACGCGACACTTATTTTCATTTTAAACTTTTGGCATAGGCGTACCCGCCGACGCTACTTCATGGACCACAATTCTTTGGGGCAACACGCTGGTAGGACTAGCAGAGTGCGGCCATTCGGATTTTTGTTTACATTCAGGCTCCCTTAAGCCGGTGGGGCTGACGAGCCCATGGCTACGCACCTGCGCGCCTTGAGTGGTACTTTACCTGAGAATATTTTTTGGCAGCCTACGCAGCAACCCTACACACATACCTACTCCCTGCTGACGAGAGGCAACTACCTCAAAACACGTGTCTAGGGATGACTAACGCGACACTTATTTTCATTTTAAACTTTTGGCATAGGCGTATCCGCCAACGCTACTTCATGGACCACAATTCTTTGGGGCAACACGCTGGTAGGACTAGCAGAGTGCGGCCATTCGGATTTTTATGTTCTGAACTTGTAGCTGTTTTTGTACCGAAACTCGAACTGGACCGACTTATGATCAGACCAGGAAACCTGAAGACTATCATATAGGACTAAGTCTTGGAAATTTGTAAAGATACCATCAAGCGCTTGACTAGCTTGATGGGTGGGAGCAGTGATCATTTGCCTTAGGTCAAAGCATAACAAATTATCCACAAGAGATGAGGTATCTTTGTTATTTAGCTCCTCAAAATGAAAATCGAAATCTCCCCAAACTGTAAAGTTTTCTTGAAGTGCATTACTTTCTAAAAAGTCATTTATGGCTTCTAAGAAGGCGGTCTTTAGACCAGAAGGCTTATAAACTAAAAGCAAGCGTAATTTACTTTGATTCTTCACGTTGCAGCTAAACTCAAGTGCCTCATAACCCGTGATAAAAACTGGACTGCATGATATCTCAAGAAGATTTTTATAACGAATCGCAATTCCGCCCCCTTTTTTTAGGTTCCGTTCAAGGCAGGCAATCTGGTAACCTGAGAGAAGGGCCGCTATAATATCTGGGCCTGAGGTTACGTCAGCCCGTGTTTCTGTGAGAAACGGAGGGGCTGATTTACAAGCCCTGCATGGCTTTTCCTGTCCTTGTAAATATGGTCCCTTTACACGCAGCACTTTACGTTAAAGGGGTGTTCCATGGGTGTTGCCGTGAGTGTTCCCACACAACACCCATGGAACCAGACATATTTCCAGAATTACGAGGAACTGTAAATCTGGAAATGCTCAAGAATGCTACGCCTCCCCAGAGGAGGCGTAGGGAGGCGCAACAAGGAGAAATGTTTTCATTTCTCCTCGTTTTTTCCTTTTTGAATGCGTGCTGCATTCTACAGAACGCATTGAAAGAGGAAAATGCCTGTAGTGATTGTTTTTGTGCAGGAAGGTGCCCCTTCCTGCACAAAAACAATCTCCCCATGACACAGGCATCCTTGCACCATGGTGCAAGGGTGTCTGAGTCTGCGCAAGGCAGCAGTTTGTGCACCAGCGCAGGGGAAAGCACAGGAATGCAACATATTATTGTGAATATGTTGCATTCCTGTGTTTCGGAAGTGCTGCAGCGTGGTACAGCCAAAGGGCTTGCGTTGCCGCGCTGCAGCATTTTGTTGTATATCTGCCCCATAATGTCTGGATTGTGGGCTGAATTTTGTAGCGATGCTTGATCATCACCGAGCGTTAAGTAAGGTGCTTGAAATAGAACAAGAGTGAGTAGGAGAAAATGTACTTGCCTTTTTCCCGTATGAGATTTTAAACTGACAATTAGGACATATAAAGGAGGTCTGTGTCATGTTAGATAAATCGTGTTCATAAATACAATTAGAGTGGCAGCCTATTTTCCTGAGATTTTTTCAAAAAATCACTAGAATACTTCAACAGAAACAGATGAAACATGTGAGGGGAAATACAATTTTAAACTGGGGTCCAGCAACCCCCCAAACCTACACAGGCTCTCCTGCGAGAGCACGATACCGGCAACTCAAATTAAGGAAAAATAACAATGAGAAAGCAAAAACATAAAATAATTAAAATGGGTGTAAAAACCCACTAAAACATGGCGTTTGGTCCTGTGGCGCAACGAAAGTTGAAGGGGCCCCCCTGCAAGGTACACAGAGGGACCCCGCTCCAGATTTAATCCGGAGCTCTCGGCGTGAGTAGAGTGCTCAGGGGGCCCCCTGCAGCTCAGGGCCCCCCACACTGCGGGGGATGCGGGGGCCTGTGTTACGCCCCTGGTTTGGTCTACAGGAGCCAGGCCATTCCTGAAACGGCACAAACAGTGCCTCTAAAGAACTCAAACAGCGCAATACCTGACCTTTCGATTTGCAAGCTGCGATTGACGCGCTGGCATGAGGAAGTTATAGTCCTCACTAGCGAGGTGGGCGTGTCCGAGGGTGTGCCCAGAAGTTGCCAGAGCAGGAGCCCAGAAACAGATGAAACTGGTTAGGGGGAATCAAATTTTAAACTGGGGTCCAGCTATCCCCCAAACCTCCGTAAGCTCTTCTGCAAGGGCAAGATACTAGTAACTTGAATTAAGGAAAATTAACAGTGAGAAATCAAAAACATAAAATAATTAAAACGAGTGTCAAAACTCACTAAAACATGGCTCTTGGTCTACAGGAGCCAGTCAACTCTGACGTGTCTGTTGCCTCCTGTGTGGGGGATATTTTAGGTGCCGTAGGTGGATGAGGCACACGCATATCTGGGGCTGAGGATGTGGGTCCCATGCCTGCAGCAGCATTTCCCTGTGCCAACAGGTGAGGCAGCACAGTATTGATGGGGGTCTGCTGGTTTTCAACACAGCTACCACATTGCGGTGGCAGGCAGCCTTTGTAGCAATATATGTATCCTGCTCCACTCCATGGACTGCAGGATGTTATATATAGCCCGCAGCTGTTTGCCAAACTTGCTGGTGGCACTTTGGCAGGGTAGTTGCATATACCTCTGCCACATGACACCGGCAATGGTAGCCGTGGACTGATCAAGGCCACTGAGCGGAGGGTCGGTATCTTGTGTGTACCCCTGGTTGTCCTCATTGGAGCTGAGGCACCTGTGGATGTCCTGTAAGATGCCTGCCGTGGTCTCCATCCCCGCATGCACCTCATTTAATAAGCTCAAGCTGGTGTCCTACAGCACGCTGTTGGAGAACAAGTTGTGTGACCTCGGAGTCCAGTGGTGGTTGTGTGCTGGCAGAATGCTGTTGGTGTAAATGTGGATGGCTCCTCTTGAGACCCCGCTACGTTGATGACCCCCCGCAACCGGAGAAGGCATCCATATCGAGTCCAGGATTTGATGAAGGGTATCCTGATCAAGGGTTGACAAGCTGTCATCCATGTCAGGTAATTCCAGTCGGACAGGCAGCTGGCCAGGAAGTATGGGGGCATCCTCTGCAGAGAGATAGAGATATGATACTGGTGATTGCAGAGGGATTGTGAGATGAGTTTTGTCTATTACATTACGGGGCTGCTCATTTACAAATAAATGCCGTAGGGCAACGCAGTATGCCTTGCTGTGCTGCTCTATGGCACACAAACAGGGCAGGAGTGCACTGTATGAGATACGTCCCAATCCTGTCCTTTTCATCCTGTGCTGATCCACAATGGCCTGCCTTGCTCCATTGCAGAGATCATTACCTTTGAGCAAGAAGGGACACCTTCCTGCACAAAATGCAATACTGAGAGGATTTGTGCACTTTCTATGTGTGCTGCTGAATGCAGCACAAATAGTAAGATGAAATGGCAAATTGATTATCCTCGTTGCATCTCCCCTACTCCACTCCTTGAAAGGGTTGGGCTTATGATGCATTCCCAGGTTTATTCAACAAAGTAAATCTGCTAATCTGACAAATGCCATGGGTGTTAGGTAGGAACACCCACCACTACTCCCATGGCATGCTTCCCCATCGCACTGTGAAGAAATGCAGTGACTTGTGCTGCGTTGCCTCACACCATGGGGCTTATTTACAAGGCCATTGTGCCGTCGGTGCGTTACATATTTTGAGGCACCGGCGGCACAGTGGGCTTGTCCATATTTACAAGCCCATGTAAAGTCACCTTGCGTGACTTTCCATGTCTTTGTAAATATGGGGCCCTTTCATGCATTACTCTGCTTGAAAGGGACGTTCCATGCATGTTTCTGTGTCTGTTCTCACACAACATCCATAGAACTTAACACATTCCCAGATTTACAACATTTTGTAAAACTGGGAATGTGTCCCTCAGGAGGCATAGGAATGGCGCAATGAAGAAAAATACTTTTCCTCATTTTATCCTCTTTCTATGTGTGCTGCATTTTACAGCACTCATCGAAAGAGGAAAATGCCATTAATTATTGTTTTTGTGCAGGAAGGTGCTCCTTCCTGCACAAATCAATCATCCCTCCAATGCACTCTTGCAAAACGATGCAAGGGTGCCTGTGCTGGTGCATGGCAGCCAGTTGTGTGCCAGCACAGGGAAAAACCAAGGAATGCATTGTATTGTTGTTAATACGACACATCCCTGTACTTTGAAAATGACTTGCCACGCAAAGTGGCTTTACATGGCCTTGTCTGTCACTCCTCTGTGCGCCACCAGTACGTTAATGAAAGTCACGTTTCAGCAACGCAGGGGATTGTAATTTTACCCCATTATATGTTGCTGTGTTACTTTATTTTGCTTTGTATTCAGGGACTTGGAGTTCTAGTGATTCATGTTGTACTCTCCACAACAAGAGGTAGTATACAAAGGTGGATTAGGGCTGGTGCTATACTTCATATATGGAAGGGAGAAATGTGACAGAGCTTGACTAAGCTGTGCAATGTGTAACTGGACAGTGTGACTTAAATTTAAAACCCCACCCGTTGACCTGCACACAGCGCACTGGAGAACTGGGATATAGCTAGCTGCACTGTACAACAAGTCCTTTTTGCCTATAATGTCCGTTGTTGGGACTAACCGTGTGAGTTTTGTTGGCCCTCGTGTCCAGCACTGTCCTGCCCTGGAATTCCTACCACCAACTCATCTGGGATGACAGCTGCTTCCCGCTCCTCCAAGGCATCCAGCACCTCATGGTCTGCTGGGTTTCCTTCTCCTGCTCTTCATGCTGCCTTAAGATTTGTAGCAAGTATTGCCTTTGTTCATGCCAGCGCTTCTTGCAGTCAGTAACTGTCCTCTTGGCTTGAGCGACACTGTTGATTTTTTCCACAATGGACGGCCATATGGTCTCTTTCTCCTTAGTGGCAACTTTGAGGTGACAAAGAGCTGATATTGATGCTCTGTCACCTCTGAGACTACTATCTCATTTTCCTCGTCACTGAAGTTGGACTTCGGCTTCCTCTTCCTCTGGGAGCCTGCCTGGGCATCTGGGCTGGTACTGTGGTTGTTGGGTTAATTATCCTGGGTGCTGCAGTGTGTTCCCCGTTACATTGCTGCTTCCAGTGTAGTCTCTCAAATGGGTTTTTGTGGCAATGCATAATTTTTTATGTGTTTTTTGCCGCTTGACACAGTGAAAACTGAAGCTTGGGCGATCAGCGGCATTGCGTGGTGTAAGGCAGCGTTCCGTCACTTTCATGACAGATGTGTCAGTTTTCCTTGAGACTCTTTTGCGGCACCTGCTTCAGTTTTTTGTGACACAGGCTCTTGCCTTACGCCATGGTGCAACAAACAGTAAATATGGGGCATTGATGGCATTTTGCAATGATGTACGGCGGAGCATTTCATTTTAACGCATCGCTGCATTGCGGTAGCAATGCGCCACTTCTTGTAAATAAGGCTCTACATCTTTTGTGCTTGATGCCAGCATCCTTCAAAAATGTCACCATGTCTTCTGATAAAAATTGCACCCCATTGTCTGAAATCACTTCTGATGGGAAACCCTCTCTCAAAAATACATGTCAGAAAAGTGATTACAGTTTTTGTATTAGCATCATTCCATTAAGATGAATGGTCTATCAATACAATGGTGAAATGCTGATTACACAGCAATGTACCAAACCGACCTAGGAAATTAAGACTTACTCTGCCCCATATTTTCTCTGGACTGCCAACTTCTACCATGGTGGGGTTAAGCTATTAAGTCCTTTGTCATTTTGTAAACATATTGAGCATTTCTTGAGAACATTCTCAACATCCCTGTCCATGCTTGACCACCAATAGGTTTCCCTCAACCTTTTTTTATTAAGAGTCATGGCTAAATGTCTTTCATGATTAAGTTGCATCAATCTATCTCTAACATTGCCTTGTGGAATGAACAAAAGACCCTCTTCAAGTGATAAAGCCTCTAACTTACTGTAAGGCTGTTAAGTCATGGGTAAGTTGTTTTCTCTGGGTCACCCTTTCGTCATGTATTACACCACCTTTGTCAGAATACTATTTTGATCCAATTCTTCCCTCTAGGCTGCTTTACTAATACATTTAGGGCCTACTTAGGACGTCGGTCAGAGTTTCCTCCGACCAAACTCACATTTGTCCCTCCTTAATCTCAAACTCCTAGTTCTGAGTGCACCTAAAACAGTATTTAATCTCAACCTGTGCTCAGTGTCATTCTCACCAGACACTAGAATGCCATCCTGGAAAACCAAGACGCCACTCAAATCCTTCAGAACTTCCCCAATTACTTGCTGAAAACCAGGCGCCACTGACGCCAGTCCAAATGGCATCCTGCAAAATTGAGATAATCCTGATGGTGTCAGAAATGCTGTGAGGTGCCAGACTCCTCTGCTAGTACCACTTGGTGATAAGTCGATTTCATATATAGATTAGAAAAGCATCTAGCACTAGCCGAGGTGACAATCATTTCCTCAATATGGGGCAAAGGATGTTCATCCACCTGTATCGCCTTATTAAGGCTTAAGTCGATGCTTATCCTCAACTCCTAATTTCTTTTCTCAGCCACTACAATTGGAGACAACCATGAGGAAGACTCCATTGGTTCTATGACACCATCATGACATAATTGTGAAATTAGATCATCCAGTTTGCCTTTAATGCTCTGAGGAATGCATCTAAGTTCAATTATTTATTTATAAAGTTTTATATAGTATAACATGACCCAAGAGGGTATCAGAGCACTTTACAATACAGTGTTTTTAAACATTAGATGATTGGGGTAATATACATACATTTGTAATTTGACTTTCAATACAAAAGAGGTAAACAGTGGTATATGGATAGCATAGGTGGCTAATAGTCATCAAAGAATGAAAGTTTTAGGATGTGAATTTGTTCATTAGAAGCATTTGTACTTCTTTTTTGATGTAGGTAAAGGAAGAGATTCTGCGAACATCTGGAGGTAATGGAGTTCCAAATCTTCAGAGCGATCCCAGAGAATGCTCTGAAACCAATTCTCTTTTTGTGGAAGGATTGTGGTTTCAGTAGTAGTGAACTCGCTCTTCTCGATTGTCTGAATCCTCCCGACCGCTCTAGCTTTTGTGCTAAGTAACCGGAGGTGTTGCTATGCAGGGCTTTATGGGTCATGTAGGCGATCTTTAGTTTTATTCTTGCCTCATAGGGCAGACAGTTCAGAACTTTCAATGTCGGAGAAATGTGGCTATTTCTTTTAGTTCCTGAGACTAGTCTGGCCGCAGCATTAAGAGATGCCCTTAGTGGGGCCAGCTTGTATTTGGGAAGGCTGCAGAGTGGTGCTTCCATAGTCCAATCTTGGTAGCACTAGGGCTTGCACTGCCATTTTTAAGTCGGTCTGTGGGAGAGGAAGGGTTTAAGTTTCCTTAGGATACTCATCTGATGATTAGCTCTCTTGGTGGCATTATTGATTTGCCCCTGCATATTTAAGTGTTTGTCTAGGGTGACTCCCAAGGATTTCGCAGAGTCAATGATGTGGGGAGCGCAGTCAAAGGAAGTTAGATGCTTCAGCCATAAGTCTATCTTAGGTGTGTGATTGGGAGTGGAAATGAGAAGGAATTCCGTTTTTTTGGTGTTAAGCATGAGGTGGTTGCCAGTGAGCCAACTTTGAGTATTATGTAGAATAGCTTTGAGCTTTGAGGGAGATGAAGTCATCTGGAGAGGAGATTTTTACATACAGTTATGTGCCGTCCGCATACAGGTGTTATAGAATGTTCACAGAGTTCAACACGTTTTCCAGGGGTTCCATAAGTAGATTAAAAAGAATGGGTGATAATGCTGAGCCTTGCGGGACCCCTTGAGTTCTGTTGTTTAGGAAGGCGGTGAGCCATTGTAACAATTGGGCCAGTTTGGCCCATCCTTTGTTCCAGTAGGGACAATTGATTTTCATGCTTAACCATGTCGAAAGAGGAGGATAAATCAAGAAGCATCAAAAGACATGATTCGTTATGGTCTAACATTTTTATTATATCATCCATTATGTGGCTGAGTGCAGATTCAGTGCTGTGACCTTGACAGAAGCTGGATTGGTGTTTGTCTAGGAGGTTGTAATTCTCAATGACCCACTTGTTTCCATAGTAGTGATTAGCTGAGTCTCTCCTTCTGGTCTGATGCGCCGGGATGCCCCCGGGTAAGCTGAGCGCATTATAAATTTCATATTATTATTATTATTATTAATGTGGTTGCATAATTGAATTTGTACACATTTTTCCAGCAGTTTCGCCAAAGTGGGGATGTTATATATATGGGGGTAGTTGTTTAGGTATGACGAGAGAGAGTTGGCTTTCTTTAGTATAGGTGTGACCTGCCCTACTTTAAGACAGTCAGGTATGGAGCCTTACCTCAGAGAGGCATTTACAATCTTTGACCATAAGGGTAGTATAGTGGTTTTAATGATTTTGAATAGAGAAGGAGGTAGGGAACAAGTGATTGGAGGGGTTAATCGCTAGAAGAGTGTTATAGATTTCGTATTCAGGGATGGGCGAAAAGGTGTGCCAAGAGGCATTGTTTTTTGGAATTTCCAACCGAAATACTAAAATTGTCCTTGATCTGTGCATAAAATGTAGATTCATGAGCAATAGTTTGTGGAAGGGCATTCTTAGATTGAATGTTGTATACAATGGTTTTTGTCTTTTCTAGGAAGAAATTGCCAAGCTCATCGCAATTAGGGGTAGCCAAATTGCTTAATTCCATAGCGTTAGGAGTGTTGCGCGATTGTTGTTTGACGATTTCGAATAGTTTTTTGGGACGGTTACTGACTTGGTTCAGCTGGATTTTGAAGAAGTCTGCCTTAGCCTTTAGTATTTTTCTGTTGTATGTATTCCTCAGCGCTCTAAGGTGATATAGGTAATTGATGGAGGGTGCTGATTTCCATAGTCGCTCAGCTGATCTTAGCTTGCGCCGATCAGAGTTCAGGTTTTCGTTGAACGATGGTTTGGAGATTTTGGAGGAAACGTTTTTTTCTTGGAGGGGCGCTGTAGAGTCAAGAATTTCAAGCATAGTGGAATTGTAAAAGTCTGTGAGGTCATAGACGTCAACCAAGCCTGTCGTGGGGATCAGGGCAGAGTTGCATCGGTTTACCAGGGCGATGCGGTTAATATTTTGGATATTCCTTTTCCATTATTTTGTTTTTGTAGGTTGGCATATTTTTGGAATTACCTGAATATTGATGGAGAAGAAGATGCTGTAATGGTCCGTCCGGTCACATGGGCTAATGGATTCTAATGATACAGTGTTCGTTTGCGCTATAATGAGGTCTAATGTCTCTCCCTTGTTGTGGGTTGGACTGTCACAGAATTGGGACAGATCCTGATCTGACAAGAAGGATTGAATCAGTTAGATCATTAATGAGAACATTTTCTACAGATCCCTCGCCTTAGAAATATCTTTCTAATGGACTCTTACGCATAAAAGCGTATTATCCATAATGTTGGCCAAATCATGTTCCTCATCCACAATGTTCACAGTGTTTTTGCATGGTTAAGAATGACATACTTGGGCGAAATTACCATATGTGCCACATTTGAGACACTCTTTACCCACAGCAGGAAAGTACTTGAATGAAGCTACAAGAAGCTTTGAACCGCAATGAAAACACCCACCACTTCCACTGAAAGTTTTCTTCTTGTCAGTCATTTTATTGGTCATTTATTGGATAGGGTTCATTAGAAGTATTGGTTCTTCAGTGTCCTTATTCAATTCTTCAACTGTTTGTTTTTACTCTTGCATACTATTAGCGATATTGACCACTTCATCAAGCGAAGGTTTTTTGCAGGTGAGTAGACATTCCATTATTTTCTGATTGTAGCATCTGGTTTCCAGTTGATCTCTGATAGGCTGGTCAGTGAATGTCCCAAATTCACACTTAGCCGCCAACAATTGCAACAAGGCCACATAAGTGTCAATAAATTCTGCAGCTGACTGTTCTCTAGAGAAAAACTTGTGCCTACTGAGAATTACATTTGGCGGTTTACTGAAGTGTTTCTCAAGTTTAGTACAGCTAATTCATACTCATCCATATCTTCCATCACTTGAACAGGTAAGTGTGCAAGTAGTTCTTGTACTTCCATGCCCAAAAAGTGCTTGTATAGCCACTTATTCCTTTCTGGTATGCATTTAAAGCCATCAATTGTTCCCAAAAATGCAGTAAGGGCCAGATGTATCAAGCCTTTTTGCGTTCGCAAACAAGCAGATTTGCAGAATCTGCCCATTTGCGAATGCAAAAATTGCTTTCCCGATGTAGCAAATCCAATTTTACGATTCGGTAACCTGTTACCGAATCGCAAAATGGGTTTGCGATTCGGTGTTAGGAAGGGGCATGTTTAGACTGCCCCTTCCTAATACCGAATCGCATCGTTATGAATGAATCTTTTGTGACCGCAATTAAGGTCGCAAAAAATTCACATTTTACCACCTACTTCAGGTAGGTGGTAACCCATTCGCAAATGGTAAGGGGTCCCAAAGGGACCCCTTCCCCTTTGTAAATGTTTGTAAAACCATTTTTAAGAGCAGGCAGTTTGCTGTTAAAAAATTAAAAGAATACTTTTCATTTTTCTTTTTGTAAAGCCTCTCATTTTCCTTTAGGGAAAACGGTCTTCCTTACAAAAAAAAAGATTGCTTTATTTAAAAGCAATCACGGACATGGTGGTCTGTGATTTTAGTGATTCCTAGTGGGTCGCAAATTGCGACCTGCCTCATTAATATTCATACATTGCATTTTGTGATTTTCTAATTGCGAATCCTTGTGAATGCTACCTTCATACATCTGGCTTTAAATGCTTGAACCATTCTTTCCAAGGCATAGGCTGTTTGCCTGAAGATTACAGAAAAGATGCAGGAGGACCGATGCCTTGCATTTTCGAATTTTTCCCACTAAATGCACAAGAATATATTGTGGTACAAAAAAACCAAGTTGCAATATATAAGAAGTGTTTAGAGAATACTAATGTCTTTATATCCTTGAATTTCTATTGATATTTGACTAAGAACACCAAGAAAGAGAAAACAAACAGGCTAGAAAGCCAGTCTTTGAACCCTTGAATGCCTTGAATGTCTGACTATAAATTGTTCCTAGTCCAGGCAAATAATATGGCCGCCAAGAGAAATTGCCAGGTAAAGAGCTTAGCTTACGTCGTATTGTGATGTGTAGGCAAAACAAGATGGCCGGCTGAGGAAAGCTGGCCAAATAGCTTGTCTACCCTAGTTTTGTTACATGTGGGAAAAATTAGACTGTTACCGGAGAATAGCGTGTTACTTCCACTGTATGCGTGCAGCTTTCCAGTAGCTGCGGGAGGCCTCGGAACAGGCCCTCTGCCCAGTACATTACGCGGTACGAGGTATGCACAAAGCATCAAAAAGCTCGTGTATAGTCCCTGGCATTCACTCACCTCGGAGGGCTGAACAGATGGGCTTGATTGTTGCCAGTGTTAAGAAGGTAGACAAAGCTGTAATGCTTGATGGAAGCATTATTTAGAGTACTAGGTATCGGTCAACGGGGGCGGAGCTAGCCAGGCTCCAAGATCGCGGCTAATTAGGAGTTCTCCCAAACCCTATACTCCTATCCTGCACAATCCTAGTGCCACACTACACGCCTGGCTGGAGCAAAAAATGCGTGCAATAAAACAACAGCCTTGATTGAGCCTGGAAAAAGCAACTTACTCAGTGCCTGCGCGGCTAGTAACGGGCCGGTGGCCTGCTGGCTGAGACGCGAAGGAAGCAGCGGGCCGGGTGGGAGTGTCGCTGTAAGTCACCTGCAACCGAGTGATCCAGCAGATTGTGCACAGAGCAAAAAAAGAGACGCTCATCAATCATGCTGCAATGCATGGTGTGGAATAAACAGGGTGCCCCACAAGTGTGGCCGCGTACAAGCAGATACAGACAGAACACACGGAGCCCGGGCAGAGTGCACGGCAAGTGAGCCACGGCTGGAGAGCGCAACACCTGAGCCCTGATGTGCGAGCAGCAGCATACAGAACGGGGCAGCTGCTCTCAGTAAGGCCCTGAAGCCCCGCTTCTGTCCAATCCCGTGACGCAACCATCAGGTAGGCCGCAAACAAGCACACGGTCGACATTGAAGGATGCTGGGTAAAGAAATAGTGTGAAGTGAAAGACTGTCTCGGTGCCACTTGATTTGGTACCCGCACAGTGCAGCAGCCACGGCGACACACCCTGCAGACCAATGGGCAAAAGTATAAACGACCAATGCAGCGGGCTAACAACGAAACTGCACGCTGGTGCTGATCACCTAGCAGTGAGTGGACAAGTGAATACCGGAGACAAGGCTTAACACACATGCACCATTAATCGGGGTGACCCAGACCAGCATATCAGGACATACCGGGGCCCCCTTTGGCCCTGGAGCAAGAGAGTAACAAGTGAAGAAGTACCCGTACAGTCTGACCCCCAATCGGGCACGCAGAACCAGCCGCTCTAAGCCATTGATGATTCTATAGCTCTGTAAGTTATTTGTGCATGTGGGACAGGCTTTGTAGCAGGGCTGTGGCTGCTTCATAACAGAGAATCAGGGCTCTTTTTCTACAGTAAGTCAAAGCTACAAAAGAGGCACTGTGGGCCCACGTAAGCTGGAAAAATGGACAGGCGAGACAAGTTACAATCCAAACTGCAGTTTGAACTGTGCAAACTCACCGGTCCCGAGAAACGAACACACCAGAGTCTGACGGGCCACCAGATGAAGTAGACACACAGGCTGTGGCGGAGCCGGACCTCAAGCATATCTTACGTGCAATGCAACAGAGCTTAACGAAAATCGATAGCAAAATAGACGCCTTCACTTTCCGCATGGACAGAATGTCTGAACGACTAGATAAGCAGGGTGACAGGCTGGATGAGGTCGAACAGAGTTTCCAATGCGGAAGACATGATACAAACAGAGTTTGGGGAACACAAAGCAATGGACAAACTCCTAAAATCACTCCAAGCCAAAGCGGATGACCTGGAAGCCAGGTCGCACAGGAATAATGTCAAAATTCTAGGTATAGCGGAGTTGACTAACATCAGTAACATGGAGCAGTATGTGGAGCGCATACTGGTGGAATTACTGGACAGAAGCACCTTCTCTACAATATTGGTTGTGAAGCGTGCACATTGCTCCCTGTCGCCTCGTCCCATGCCAGGGGCACCACCGAGGACGAATATAGCTAAAATGTTAAATTAGAGAGATTGGGATGTGGCCCTGCATAAATCTGGAGAATTGGGCACACTTCGGCTGGAAGGTTCTGAGAGCTCTTTATTCCCCGATTTTACTCAGCAAGATCAGGAGGTTCGCCATTTGTTTCTCCCTGCTACGAAGAAGCACAGTGATCTAAACATCGAATACAGGATGCAATAGTTGGGGACATGCATAGCGTGGGTGGAACCAATGGCATCACAACTGTTCTTATGTTTCAGAAAAGGAAAGAAATGATCAGCATAGAGGCCGGTTGTCACTACACTATAGCTTCCCATGAGGAACTATTACAGATGTAGACCCGAGCGCAACAAGTGATAAAGTAGGTCAGCAATTGAGGTTACTTACTTGGAACGTAAGGGGGCTCTATGACAATAGGAAGGTCAGGAAGATAGTGGCATACCTCATAGACATAAAGTAGATGTCACAGTCCTGCAGGAAACACACTTATAGCTAAATAGAGAGGAACTTACACACCGCAAAATGCAGGGTCAATGCTATGCCGACAACTGCACGTCTCACGCCAGAGGGGTGCTGATTTGGGAGGGGCCGGTAGGCCGGGGTGACTTTAACAGGATTGTACAAGGATCCACAGAGTAGATATGCAATCCAAAAATGTAGATAGGAGGATCTGATGTACTTACTCATTGGAATATATGGGCCAAATTATGACGGTCCCCAATTCTATTGCACAATGGAGGCCAAGGTACACCAGTGGGTGGGCATACCGCAGGTATGGGGAGGCGACTTTAACTGCATACTTGATATCCCGATATAGAGCGCTCCAGAGGTCACTCCAGGTGCCGTTCAGCGGCAGCCAGTGCCATACTAGACACAATACAGAGGGAAAGGCTCACGGACATATGGGGACAAAGAGCCACAGACATGACGAGGTACGTGCAGTACTCAGCTGCGTGTGATATGCACACCCGTATAGACTACTAGCTCATATCCAACGGATATGAAAGTGAGGGTGACTGACTCCATACACCTCCCTAGAACATACTCTGATCATTCTCTGGTGCAGCTCACACTCATATATGCCACACCCAGTATCCCAGCTTTCACTTGGTGGTTCCCGTGATACTCCTTGCTAGACACAGCCTTCATAGCCGAATTACAGCAGGCAATAGAAGAATTCTTTAAGAATAATAAAAACTCGGTCACCACGTTTGCGACGGTGTGGGAGGCACTCAAAGCTTATATCACAGGGATAGCTATTTTCAGACATGCGGGGGTGCTATGTGCTATCAGAGGTAGGTTGGACACCCTGGAGAAGGAGATAGCCACCATGGAGAGGGCACTGGAGGAGGAGGGATTGGCCCAAAAAAGAGCCGATACTAAGCAAAAATTGGCTGAATTTCAAGAGGCAGCTAGTGATGAGATTAAACATATGGGGAAATATACCACAGCGCGGGCCTATGCAGAGAGAGACAGGGCAGGGGCGACACTAGCGAGTATAATGAGACCCCCCAAGACCCTCAGATGTGATCACAGAAGTTACAGATGATGAAGGGCATACTCTAAGCACTCCAGATGAGATTGTAAAGCAATTCTGCAATTATTACAAGAAGTTATACAGTTCCCAAATAACGACCAATGAGGACACAGTAGCTGAATACCTGACCCATCTCAAAATGCAATGGTTGGCCTGAGCACAGAGAGCATTTGATGGTGCCCCTAACACTGTCCGAAATTACTACTGCACTACAGAGCATGCCAGCCGAAAAAGCATCTTGGCCCGACGGACTGACAGTGACATTTTATAAGGCGCTCCAAGAATTGCTAGCACCGCATCTTAAAACGTCATATGAGGAGATGGCTGAAAATTGGTCAGTGCCCCCTCCCTGCAGGAAGCCATGGTTGTCGCAGTGCACAAGCCAGGAAAAGTGCCAACTCTTTGCTCATCATATAGGCCGCTATCCCTACTTAATGTTGACGCCAAAATCTACGCCAAAGTCCTGGCAAATAGAATTGTGGGCCCGGAGCAGGCAGGCTTTGTACCGGGCCGTAATCATATAACTTACGCACACTGTTCTGAGTCATGCAGCGTGTGGACCCAGGAGTCAGAGCTGCAGCAGTGTTCTTAGATGCCGAGAAGGTTTTTGACTCAGTGGAATTGGGGTTTATGTTCGCTGTCCTCTGCAAAATAGGCATAGGGTACATCTTGATTAGGTTAATCTCCATACTATACACAGCACCGACTGCCCGCGAGCGGGTTGTAAAAATGGTTTCTGAGGCCTTCAGTGTTTCTAGGGGCACCACCAGACAAAGGTGCCCATTGTCCCCGCGGTTGTAGGCAGTGGTGGCCGAACCTCTGGCTTGTGCGCTAAGTGAATATCACAGTCATAGGAGGCTATGGTTTCTGGGCTAGAAGCTCATTATATCGGCCTATGCACATGACACCTTGTATGTGTGCAAGGCAGATGCCACTCTAACCTTTATACTCAGAGAGGCGGTGCGGTTTGGAGCTCATTCAGGCTTGAAAATTAATTGGGATAAATAAATCATTTTCACACTTACCCAAGCCACAAACACCCCGACAATTGAGTACCGCTTGCTCAACAGAATTGGTATGCTACTTGAGAATCCGAGTGCATATAGAACCCTCAGTGATATTAAGAGAAAACTATGGGGCAGCCATACAGAAATTGAGTGAAGATGTGGACTGATGGATTAGGCTCCCCCTGTCACTGAGAGGGCGCATAGCAGGGATGAAAATGGTTGTACTGCCCAGATTTGCATTTCTCTTTCAGAACATACCAATATCACTGACAGGGGCTGTGTTTAAGCGCCTGTGCACGCTACTGATTAAACTTGCCTGGGCTGGTGAGCAGCCCAGAGTGAGTTGGGACTCTCTAACTTTGCCCTACGACCTAGGGGGCCTTCATGTATTACAGGGCTGCCCAGAGTACATTTGCTCACCTCTGGATACATGAGCCACACAACACGCCTCACTTATATTTGGAGAGGGAGGCTGCGGACCCGACCTCCCTACAGCAGAGACCCTGTTCTGTAACTCGCCCTGACGACATGGAGACTTTGACTCTCTGGCGACTACAACACAGGCGTGGCATGCACTTCTACGCAGGCAGACTGGAGCACTGCTGTACTCCCCACACGTTCCACTGCACTGGTTCCATTGCACCGGTGCCTGTGGTTTCCGATGGGTCAAGAGGTGGGGCAAGGAAGGCATTACGCTCCTTGGGGATAAGCACACTGGGCGATTTCTTCACTGATGGGGTGGTAAGCAGCTGGGACATGATTCAGGAGCGGTGCCCAAGTATGTTGGCGATGGCTAAGTACCACTACATCCATGCTAGACACACGTAGGAAGAGCTACTAGGGGAAGAAATGCTAGATCCACAGGCAATCTGGGCACTCTCAACACTGATATAGACAGGAACACCCTGTAAATTAATCACAAGATCTTACACAAGTGCACAGGAGGGTGATGCTAAAGGTGCGACTTGAGCCAGCGTGACCTAGGGGTGCCCATACACAACAAGGACTGGCAATACTGCTGTGCTAAAACGAAATCCATCTCCTTAAATGGGTGACACAGGCTCATACATTTTCAATGTATACATTGAGTTTATTATACCCCTGAAAGACGACATCGGTATGGGCTGCAAGAAGATTCGCGATGCTGGATGTGCCAGGAGGACAATGCGGGTTCTTGCACATGGCCTGGTTATGTCCCGGAATAAATTAATACTGGTGTGAAATATTCAGGGAGCTGGGAACTATAACAGGTACAGAAATAGAGCCAGGCCCGAAAGTAGCTCTATTGGGATATGACCTAAGTATCGAGAAACCCAACCGACCTATAGTTGTATAGTTGTATTGGTTTATTACTAGCCAAGAGGCGTGTGGCATTACGGTGGTGAAAAGGCCCAACCCAAAAGATAGAGGACTGGCACACAGATTTACTATACTACAACACACAATCTGATATGTTTACCGAGCTACACCCCCCAAAAATCTACCTAAAAACTGCTGGGGACCGTACCAAGCATACCTAATAAGTAAAGAAACAGGAGTGGAGAACGGGCGACTAACCAGATAGAAAGAACTAAGAAGACAATACTGTCCGGTATGCTCAAATAATGGACAATGCAACGCCTATCTGTGTATAGACTCTCTGCAAATGTACCAAGATGAGTACGATAGACCTAGTAAGCCATTTTATTGATTGTGTTGTATTTATGAAAATGTGTATAACTGTATATGGGGGCCCTACCGATCCCAATGTGTCGACTAGGCAGTTATCTCTATTGCTCAAAAAGAAATGTGTTAGTGGAAGAGGTGTGGCATAGCGGCCAGGGTGCCTGACTCCAGACCACGGGGTTTATAATTTGATCTCTGGTGCCGTCGGCAGGTTAGCCCAGCACCATGTGACTCTGGGCAATAGCTCGCTTAATCTTTACGAGGGCCCCCAGCGGCAGAACACCTCTCCGGAGGTAGCTGTGCACTTTACAAATGCTTGTATTATTTATTTATGTCAGATACCTAGTGATATGTTTGTGTCAACTGGTCACAACATGTGTTGTAATGTATGCTTTAATAAAACCAAAATAAAAAAACAAGATATCCATCAACCACCAGCCTGATTTATTTAAAAAGTTTTGTATAGTGCGAACATGACCCAAGAGGGTACCAGAGCGCTTTACAGAGGGATGCGACACATATGATAGGGGGGAATCGTGGCAGAATCATAACAATAGACAAAAATAACAATAGTTACATAATGACATAATAGTGGGCAAAGGAATTAGGCAGTAGAGTAAGGCGAGAGAGTCAGTGTGATAGTAGATGAGGTGACTCAGGACCTCAACTGGACTTCAGGACAGGCAAGTATTCATCAGTAGCGCTTTTAGTTCCTTTTTGAAGGACACTGTTGATGGAATCAGTCTCATTTCTGTAGGCAGAGAGTTCCAGATTCTTGGGGCGATTCCTGAGAAGGAACGGTTGTAGGTTTTTGTTTTTTTGAATTTCTTTGGTTTAAGTAAGAGGTTGATGGAGCTCCTGAAGGTACAGGCACCACCCGACAGCTCAACTTATTTTGCGAGGTAGAGAGGTGTGTTGAAGTGAGGGCTTTGTGGGTCAAGCAGGTAAGTTTTTGGTGTATCCTTGCTTTGAAAGCTAGCCAATTGAGAGATTTCAGGTCTGGGAAGATGTGATTGCACTTCTTGGAGCCTGTGATGAGCCTGGCGGTCACATTCAATGAGGCTCTGAGAGGGGCCAGTCTGTACCTAGGAAGACCACAGAGTGTTGCACTGCCATATTCCAGCCGTGAGATGGCGATTGCTTGTACTGCGGACTTGAGGTCATCAGGGGGAGGCGTGTGGCACTACGGTGGTGAAAAGGCCCAACCCAAAAGATAGAGGACTGGCACACAGATTTACTATACTACAACACACAATCTGATATGTTTACCGAGCTACGCCCCCCAAAAATCTACCTAAAAACTGCTGGGGACCGTACCAAGCATACCTAATAAGTAAAGAAACAGGAGTGGAGAACGGGCGACTAACCAGATAGAAAGAACTAAGAAGACAATACTGTCCGGTATGCTCAAATAATGGACAATGCAACGCCTATCTGTGTATAGACTCTCTGCAAATGTACCAAGATGAGTACGATAGACCTAGTAAGCCATTTTATTGATTGTGTTGTATTTATGAAAATGTGTATAACTGTATATGGGGGCCCTACCGATCCCAATGTGTCGACTAGGCAGTTATCTCTATTGCTCAAAAAGAAATGTGTTAGTGGAAGAGGTGTGGCATAGCGGCCAGGGTGCCTGACTCCAGACCACGGGGTTTATAGTTTGATCTCCGGTGCCGTCGGCAGGTTAGCCCAGCACCATGTGACTCTGGGCAATAGCTCGCTTAATCTTTACGAGGGCCCCCAGCGGCAGAACACCTCTCCGGAGGTAGCTGTGCACTTTACAAATGCTTGTATTATTTATTTATGTCAGATACCTAGTGATATGTTTGTGTCAACTGGTCACAACATGTGTTGTAATGTATGCTTTAATAAAAACAAAATAAAAAAACAAGATATCCATCAACCACCAGTCTGATTTATTTATTTATTTAAAAAGTTTTGTATAGTGCGAACATGACCCAAGAGGGTACCAGAGCGCTTTACAGAGGGATGCGACACATATGATAGGGGGGAATCGTGGCAGAATCATAACAATAGACAAAAATAACAATAGTTACATAATGACATAATAGTGGGCAAAGGAATTAGGCAGTAGAGTAAGGCGAGAGAGTCAGTGTGATAGTAGATGAGGTGACTCAGGACCTCAACTGGACTTCAGGACAGGCAAGTATTCATCAGTAGCGCTTTTAGTTCCTTTTTGAAGGACACTGTGTTGTAAAGGCTTTCTTCTTTTCTTGGTTACATGTCACTGCATCTCTGTGGGTTCTCTAGTGTTCTAGAATGTTAAGTGACTGTATGATAGAGAGTAGAATGTTAGAGTCAGTGTGGTGATTAACTTGCTGACGGTTGGGTGGATGAGCTGTTTACTTACAACTTGGAATAAATCTACTTGAACTCACTTTCCAAGCATCTGTATCTTTCTTCGTGGGGAGAAGTTACTTTGTAACACTGGCGACGAGGATGGGATCATCATCAGCTCAACTCCAACCCTCATCTACTTCTTCAAGACCTATCTGTTTCGTTTGCTGTGAACAGGACTAAACTTTCAGGTGGGAATGTTCCTTATTTAATACTTATCTCAAAGAAACTGGTGACAAACTATTCAACTTCGGCTCTGCATCGTGGCCTCACCGCGCTTTAATTTATTGACTTAAAAGGGGACCTCCGTGTGTCTCTAACATCTAGATCCGTTTGATTCTACTGTTTTGCCCCTCCAACCTCTCTGACATTTAAATCCGTTTGGTTCTACTTTTTTTTGCCTCTCCAACCTTTGGTTTTGGTTTTGTGAGTAAATATACCGGCCAAATTCATTCATCGTACGTTTCACTGACTATTTAAATTTGAATGTCACTTACTTCCACACTCGCGCTGTCATGCGCTGTTTCGTCTTTTAGAATTCTGGTTTCTCCGTGTTCAGCTCCTCCATTTTCATGACGGTGACGTCTTACGCCTGTATCAGACAAAAAGGAGGCTTGGAACGCTTGCTTCGCGCATATGATTGGCTGATGAATACATGGTTTCTAAGCAACCAGTCAACAAGTCTGTCACTCGGACTTTGTCGTTTTCCTGATACAGTGCTAAAAGATTTAGGGATCGGACACGCACAGTTCCAAGTTTGATGATCAAAGCGTGTCAAACTGTGTTAAAGGCACAGCGCTGACGCGCAC
Organism: Triturus cristatus; assembly: GCF_964204655.1. Taxonomy (NCBI): domain Eukaryota; kingdom Metazoa; phylum Chordata; class Amphibia; order Caudata; family Salamandridae; genus Triturus; species Triturus cristatus. The sequence goes on along the minus strand of NC_140582.1, from coordinate 1,194,975,583 downwards.
AGCCTCTTCTTTGCCAACTCTTCTTGGTTTGCTCAGCTGGTTGATAGTAGATCCACTGTACATCTACACTGACACACACAGTCTCAATTTACATAACTTGAGTGTGTCAAATGACTCCGGTGTTACAGCGCTGACACGCACAGCTGTATGTTTGTCAGCCCTTTTAATGAATTCTACAACACTGACACGCACAGTTCCAAGTTTGATTAAAGCGTGTCAAAACGTTTTAAAAGCACTGCGCTGATGCGCACAGCTTACAGCTTACAATATTCTGTTGTGAAAACACTTTAGTTTCTTTTATTGCTCTTTCGTGAAAGAGTACTTCTAGTGTTTTGTGTTAGTACTCATCATATATTTTTCTTTATGATATAGTGTGATAAATGTATTAGACTCATCTTACATACCAGATACACGCGCATTGATGTTCTCATAGCTCAGGTAGTGTATATCAAACAGCGTTTTCTGTACATCCATTATTATTGATATAACAGACTACTGAAACACATAATATACAATCATTTTTTTGCTTTTCTCTGTTCTCGTTTTGACCTTACAAACATCTGATAATGCAGAACGTAACTGCAGCTCCATTTTTTTTGCAGTCACCAGGTGACCCACCTATCAAATGGTCTAAATGGAAAAAAGTCTTTGAGCGATATGCTCGTGTGTGTGGCACCTCTCTCAGTGTTGAAAGGAAGACGGCTTTACTCATGCACTGTCTTGGTTCGGAAGGGCAAGATGTATTCGATCATCTTCCGGACGTCCCTGACGGTGCTGCATCTGGTTTGAACGAATTTGAACAGTGTATTTATAAACTTGATGCACATTATTTACCAAAGGTCAGCACCATTTTAGAACGCTATCATTTTGGTAAGCGTATGCAAAAAGAAGGTGAAAACATAGAGAATTATGTAACTGATCTTAGGCGTCTAGCTTCCTCTTGTAAATTTGATGTTCACATAGAGGAAAGGATACGGGATCAGTTCATGCTTGGATGTGTTTCTGAAAAAGTGCGTGATGAACTCTGGATGAAGGATGAACCATCTTTAGATGAAGTTTTAGTAGTGGCAAAGAGGATAGAACACTCTCTACAATGTGTAACAGAGATCAAAAAAGATCTCAACAAAGATCTCAACAAAGAAGTTTCTGTGGTCAATACAGATGTAAACTCAAAAGCGAAAGACTCTCAAACTAATTCAAAATTCAAACAGAAAACTAGTAATAAGTCTCGAACCAGTTTTAATAAAGAGAATAAGTGTTATAGGTGTAACAGTACTTCTCACTGGGCCAATGACAAGTCGTGTCCTGCCTTAAATGCTGTGTGCTCTTATTGCAAAAAGAAGGGTCATTTTGTCAATGCTTGTAGGATCAAAGTTTCAAAAAAGGGGGTCAGTGAAGTTTCTGATGGAAACGTGTCTGACCAGCATGATTTCGAGTGTGGGCAGATTGTAGTCCAAGTTGGTGGTGATGGACCATTGGACTTCATTTCAGTAGAAGGTCAAAAAACCAAGGTATTGTTTGACTCAGGAGCAAAGATTACCATTGTCTCGAGTAAATTCTTTGATGACAATTTGAGTGGGAAAATTAAATTATTAAGGCCTGACATTCGTCCAACTGCATATGGAGGTGATCCCATTGAACTAAGAGGGTATTTTGATGGGCTCATAGAATATGAGGGTCGTTTCACTGCAGGGAGAGTCTATGTCTCGAAGAAAGGAGATAGCATCATCAGCTGGTGGCATCAAAAAGATTTAGGTGTCATGTTAGATCCAAATAATTCTCCCCCCATCATTCTCAAAGAGCGGAAAGCTGTTGAATCTGTTGATGATGCATCCTTACAATCTCTTTTAATAAGAGAATATCCACAGGTGTTCGGGGACAAATTAGGCTGTCTTAAGGGCTATTGTCACAAAATTAAGTTATCTCCGGGTTCAGTTCCTGTATCTAGTAAGGTGCGCAATGTTCCTTTTACTGTCAGGGAAGACATGCTTAAGGAATTAAACAAGCTTAAGTCCCAGGGCATCATTGAGGAAGTAGAGGGGACATCATGGTTAGCTCCGGTAGTGGCCGCCAGGAAGGCTGACGGATCCCTGAGACTTTGTATTGATCTCAGACAACTCAACAAGTGTGTACTTGTGGACAGGTATCCTCTGCCAAACATATCCGAGTTGTTGAGCATGGTAGGTGACGCTAAGATTTTCAGTTCTATCGATCTTACTTCGGCATACCACCAAATTCTACTTGATGAATCCGCAAGGGATTTAACAGCTTTTGTCACCCCCTTTGGAACATTTAGGTTCATAAGACTCCCGTTTGGTTTAGTTTCTGCTGCCTCAGTCTTCCAGCGTGTCATGGAAAAGGTCTTAGTTAATATCTCTGGGGTCTGTGTATACCAGGATGACATTTTGGTATACGGTTCAGATGTAACTGAACATGGAAAGAGGGTCAGGCAAGTGTTAGACAGACTCACTACACACAACTTGACTATTAAACGAGAAAAATGTAAATTTGGTCTTAGCAAAATTGATTATTTAGGACATACCATCAGTGCTGATGGTGTAGTTCCTAAAACTGATCTGGTGAACACCATCAAAGGTTTAATGGCTCCCTCTTCTAAAGAGGAACTCATGCGTTTTCTTGGGATGGCTGAGTACTACAACAAGTTCATTAAGAATTTTGCTGAAGCCACTTTCAACATGAGAAGTCTGCTAAAAAAGGGTGAAAAGTTTGTTTGGGATGAACTTTGCAATAAGGAGTTTAATGACATAAAGCTCAGATTACAGAATGCACCAAATCTCCGGAATTTTGATCCGAACAAAAGCTCCATTATTTCAACCGATGCAAGTTTAAAAGGGATTGGTGCAGTCTTGTATCAAGGTGGTACATCCCCCGACAACACTATCATGTTCATTTCTAGGTGTTTGAAGGGTGCGGAATGTCGATACTCAGTGATTGAACGTGAAGCTCTTGCGGTACACTGGGCAATCAAAAAATTGAAAAAGTTCCTGTGGGGTACTTCTTTTGTTGTGAGAACTGATCACAAACCTCTTTGTGAGGTGTTGACGAACAAGGGCATTGACTCCATATCTCCTAGGATCTCAAAATGGATTGTTGGTTTGCAGGGGTTTGATTTTATTGTCAAACATGTTCCTGGCTCTGATAATTTTGTAGCAGATGCTCTGTCAAGGCTAGTTCCTACTAACCAATCTGACGTATCTGGTGAGAATGGTGATCCGTCATTTGGTCATCCTCATGATTTTGTTTGTGGGGTGGATTACAATGTAATCTCTCAAGAGCGTTGGTTGGATGCCTGCAAGAATGATACCATAATCCAACATGTTTTGAAACTTATTTGTGATGGTTGGAGTTATAGAGAACAAGGCGGTGTCTCGGTGAAAGACTTTTGGTCAGTTAAGGACCAACTCTCCTGCTGTGAAGGATTTTTGCTGAGAGGTCATAGGCTAGTTCCTCCGGTATCCCTGAGGAAGGAAATATTAGATCTAGCACATGAGGCACATTTAGGCATCTCCAAAACCAAAGAGAGAGTACGCTCCAGTTACTGGTGGCCAGGGCTTGACTCTCAAATAGAACATTTAGTTAGAGAGTGTGTCCAGTGTTCCCTTAGCGAAAAGAGTTTGAAGACTAGGATACAACCTATGGAGAAGAGATCTCGTCCTACTGGTCCCTGGAAGGACATTGCCCTTGACATTTTAGGTCCGATTCATGGCGATGGGTCTGACACTTTTATTGTTGTTGTCATCGATCTATTTTCAAGGTGGCCGGAAATTTTTTTTGTAAAGAATGTTAACACCAGCACTATTATTAATTGTCTTAAAGATCTCATTGCTAAAGAAGGAATTCCTGAAACCTTACTCACAGACAATGGGGTACAACTTGTCTCGAGTGATATGGAGTCTTTTCTCAGTAATTGTGGCATTACCCATAAAAAGTGTGCTTTGTATCACCCTGAATCCAATGGCACTGTTGAACGCTTCAATAGGGTTTTAAAAGAAACTGTGTCCCTAGCCAAATTAAGTGGGCTCAATTGGAAGGATGAAGTTTTGAAACGAGTTTGTGTGTATCGTTTTGCACCCCATACCACTACAGGCAAGTCTCCTTTTCTGTTGTTTCGGGGAAGGGATCCTGATACTTTTTTAGAACCTCCCTGGGTGAACAGGTTTCTTTCTGATAAAGGTGTAAGGTTAGATTCTACATCATGGCAAGAGAAAGAAGATTTGAAATGTTTAAAGAGTAAAGAGAACTATGACAAGCGTCACGCTGTTAAGTCCACAAAGGTTAAGGTTGGTGATTTTGTTCGGATCAAAAGACCAGGGTTTTGTGTCTCTGGTTCCAAATTCTCAAAGCCTATAAGAGTTACAAGAGTTTTTGACAATGCTATAAGAACCTCCGATCATAGGGTGTGGAATCTGGGACGTGTTGCTCCATGTAATGCAAAGGTTTTAAACTCCTCTCATGTTGTCAAAAAGGGAGAAGTGACTCTGGAGGCGACTATGAGGCCCAACAGGGTTTCACGCACTCCGTCTTACTTGAATGATTATGTTATGTAATGTGTTATGTTTGAGATATCATTTTGTTGTTGTTCTCTTCTGTGTTGGGTAAAGGAGGGAGATATGTTGTAAAGGCTTTCTTCTTTTCTTGGTTACATGTCACTGCATCTCTGTGGGTTCTCTAGTGTTCTAGAATGTTAAGTGACTGTATGATAGAGAGTAGAATGTTAGAGTCAGTGTGGTGATTAACTTGCTGACGGTTGGGTGGATGAGCTGTTTACTTACAACTTGGAATAAATCTACTTGAACTCACTTTCCAAGCATCTGTATCTTTCTTCGTGGGGAGAAGTTACTTTGTAACACACTGTTGATGGAATCAGTCTCATTTCTGTAGGCAGAGAGTTCCAGATTCTTGGGGCGATTCCTGAGAAGGAACGGTTGTAGGTTTTTGTTTTTTTGAATTTCTTTGGTTTAAGTAAGAGGTTGATGGAGCTCCTGAAGGTACAGGCACCACCCGATAGCTCAACTTATTTTGCGAGGTAGAGAGGTGTGTTGAAGTGAGGGCTTTGTGGGTCAAGCAGGTAAGTTTTTGGTGTATCCTTGCTTTGAAAGCTAGCCAATTGAGAGATTTCAGGTCTGAGGAGATGTGATTGCACTTCTTGGAGCCTGTGATGAGCCTGGCGGCCACATTCAATGAGGCTCTGAGAGGGGCCAGTCTGTACCTAGGAAGACCACAGAGTGTTGCACTGCCATATTCCAGCCGTGAGATGGCGATTGCTTGTACTGCGGACTTGAGGTCATCAGGGGGAGGGAAAGGTTTTAGTTTCCTTAGGATGCTCAGTTTGAGGTTCTCTCCTTTGGTAGAAGCGCTGATGTGATCCTGCATGTTCAAGTTCCCATGCAACACTATACACGGGGATTTTGTAGAGTCTATGATATGTGGTGTGCAGAAAGATTTTTAATATATTCCTCAATAATGGGTGCTTGCTAGGGCAGGGAAATAAGGAGGAATTCAGTTTTGAGGGCGTTTAGTTTGAGATGTTTGAAGGTAAGCCAGTTAAGGGTTTTGTGTAAGGTTCTGTTGAGTGACTTGATATCGTCAGGCGAGGAAATTTTCATGTGCAGCTGGGTGTCGTCTGCATACATGTGGTATTGGATGTTAGATGCTTTGAGGATTTCGGTGATGAGTTCAATAAAAAGATTAAAAAGTGTGGGTATAAGCGAGGAGCCTTGGGGCACCCCCAGGGTGCAAGGACTGGGATGGGAGAGGGATTGGTTGGATTTAATTCTCTGTGTTCTATTATGGAGAAAGGAGGCAAACCATTTTAGTACAGCACCAGAGAGCCCCATCCAATGTTCCAGAAGGCTCAAGAGGTTGTCATGTTTGACCAAATCAAAGGCTGATGAGAGGTCGAGTAGGATTAATAGGCAGGATTTGTTCCGGTCAAGTAGAGTGAACACGTCATCAACTATGTGAGTGATGGATGTTTCGGCCTTGTGGCTAATGAGCGTCTTCCTCTCTCCTCTGTGCCCGAAACTGTCCTGGAATGTGGCACAAGATTCCACACTCCAGCCCGGCTCGAGACAGGGAGACAGACGAGCACGAGATATGTCAGGAAACAACAATCCCCTCAATAGGTGTATACCATGCAGTGGTCCATCTTTTTGGCTTATCACTCAACAGATGAAGGAGCTGTAGCTTTCCATGCCTGCGTCTCTTTTGGCTGCTATCAGAACCAACCAGAGCAGCACCCTCGGATATCTGTTTCCTTCTATACCATCTGTTATTTGAAGTAGCATTAGCTTGGGGTCTCGGGGTATCCTCGATTCCAGACCCTCCTCCAAAGTCCCCAGCACCCCGCTACAGAAGTGCAGAATATATGGACAAAATCTCCAACAGGGCTAAAACATCCAAGCAGGCACAGGGAGTGATCAAGCCCATCCAGAACAACCTTGTTAGAGTGAGGCAAGTGCGGTGAAGAGCCTCAGTTGAATCAGTCAGAACTGGGAAACTATCGCCGCCTCCCTGGAGGCAGCCACCGCCTTAATCTAGTCCTCATCTTCTAATAGACCTAGCTCTTGCTCCCATACCTCCATCACCCTAGCCATACAATCTGGCATGTTGTGAAGTAGCATTCGATATATTTCCGATAGCTTGTGTTCGGAATTGTTAGTAAGTAGGCGTTTGGCTTCCAAGGGGGAGAACTTAGAAGTGGTTGGTTACAGACTGTATGTATTGCGTGAGTGCGTATCAGAGTTGGAAGTATCAAAATATTTGGGTACGGTGTAAGTCGAATTCTGCTTGTAGGTCTTGGAACGATTTCAATGATCTGCTCTGCATCATATCGCCCATTACAAAGATCCCCTATAGCGGAAGGAGAGCCCCTCACCACAGGGGGGTCTCCAAGGCAAAACTGACCACCCAGATGGTAGATTTCAATGCAGAAGACCATACCAATAGCACCACATCTGAGTCTGCGGGATGGTTGCCAGACTGATGTAGGAGAAAGTCGCGACCCTTGGCCCAACCCTCAGAGGCATAATCCAGATCGCTGAACCCTTCAAACCAACAATCATTTAAAGCGAGGAAGTACGCAACTTGATAGTATAGGAGGATGTCGAAGTGGGCAACTCACTGTCAAGAGCCGGACTTCTCTTCTCAAGGGAGATCAGAGGTGGTCCCCCGCCCTGTAACAGAGTGCAAAGCAAGGTGTTGATTTTAGTAAAGAAAGTTGGGTGCACACAAAATGAATAATTTTGGAGTTGGTGGAGGTGCCTCGAGAGGGATACCATTTTGAAGATGGCTAACCAGTATAGTAGGGACAACAGGAGGGTGGATCAAAATTTAACATCCCTAGCAAGGCTGTCAAGTTTAATCTGCAAATTGGACATGCACACGTGGGTCCCGCCATCTGTTACAAAGACTCCCAGGTACTCTGGCTCTGAGCCATCACTCATAGGTCAGACACCCATGGCATGAATGGAGGGCATAGGAGGATGGGAAAGATTAATGATTTGGCCTCATTCAAGCAGAGGCTGAAATAATCACTGAAGATCTGGAGAATCTGAAGAGCTCTAGGCCCGACCACTGGAAGCCACAAATTTCAGCGTCAACTCACAACCAGGTCGCCAGAGGCTCAATGGCAAAGGCGATCAGTAGGGGTGATAGTGGGCACCCCAGCGTGTGGCCTTCTTGATGTTAAACCATTTGGGACCCACCCCTCCAACCCACATCTGCACTTTGAGAATCATGTAAAGCTGCTGTATCTACCAGATAATTCAGGGGCCGCAGTTGTATTGGCTCAGTAGGGCGAACACATAGTCTCAGGTGAGCGAATCAAATGCCTTTCTGAAGTCTACCATCAACAGGGCTTGATGGCCAGGCAGGCTGCTGCTTAGTTCTATTGCATTGTGGACTCTGGGTGTATTATGCTGTGTGGCACATTGAGACTTGATCCCTGGTTGATCTTGGTGAGCGAGGTAGAAATGACTGCTACCAATCTGTTGGCCAACATCTCAGCCCAGATCTTCACCTCAAAAGAGAGATCGGCATTTATTCCTCTGATTTATTTCCTGTCAGGCCTGGCTTCGGGAGCACCACGATCTCGGCTACTTTAAGGTTGCTAGGTAATATGCCCTGAGTGAGAGCCTCCTTAAATGTGTTTAGCAAGAGGGGACCCATATATGCCGGAATAAACACCAGAACTTGGCTGGAAAGCTGTCAGGTCCAGGGGCTTTTCCCATGTGTAATTACCCCATGTGTAGGAGAGTAGGATCTGCTTTTTGCTGGTGTTTCACTGTTTTTCGACTTTAGTCTGGCTTGGACCCCGCTATTCAGGGCCCCAGCCTAGCTGCTTCCGCTCTAAAATGATTCCATGTACTTTAGGTACAGTTCAGATTGGATCTGAGGTGCCCTTATAAGTCCCTTGTATATGGTATACTATGTACCCAGGGCATAGGTACCCCAGAGGCCTACCAGGGGCTGAAGCATGTATTATGCCACACCTGGAAAGCCACCCAAAATGACACCACAGGTCTGCTACTGCAGCCTGGGTAAGGTGGTGCTTGCACCCCTTACTGAGATATAGGTTCACTATATCTCACCATATGCTGCACATACAAACCTAACAGTCACCCGTATGGCAGGCCTTATCAATCCTGAAGGCAGGGTGCTTGGATATATGTGAGGGGGTGTCCAGGCAGCTGAGCTGAGCCCCTCTGCAGCCTTCAGAATCTCCTCTCCGGGGTTGTCAGTAGTGCATCCTGACCATTAACTCTTAAGTGCATTATAACCAAACAGTTAATGATAACTTTGGACTGGCTGCACGGAAACATGTAGTGTTTGGTGTCAAACATCTTGGAATCATACCCCCAAACCAGTAACTGGTGTGGGGGTATGATCCCACCCTACTAGAGGGAGAGACAAGACAGCATTGGTATACCCGGTAGAAACTTAATAGAGCCTTGGCATCAGAAAATGGATGCTGCAGCCACAGACACAGGTCTGGCCTCCTGCTGCTGAACGAAACTACGACAGGGGAGACCTGGACAATAGTTTTCCTGTCACAGGGAGGTGTAACCACCTCCCAGACAGGATTATGTGTATTGGGGCTGGGTGGGAGCACTTTCTGAGTGCTTTGAAGTCCTGCACTGGGGGCACATATGGTGTCCCTGTGCATAGTCCAGCTCAAACCGGTTCAGGGGCTTCCAGTCCCTGCTCTGGTGTGAAACTGGACAAAGGAAATGGGTGTAGCCACCCCTCTTTCCAAACCCTCCCATAGGTGGGTCCCCAGAGTATGTCCAACCCCCTACCTTAGTATAAGTATGAGACTCCAGTTCTTAGGACTTTAGATTACCCTGGACGAAACTCTGAAGCTGAATCCTGGACCTTCGACGCTCTGCTCAAGACCAGAGGACTGAAGAAATATCCCTTGGGGTCAAGGAGTGACTCCCCTGCTTGTCAGGCACCAACAAATCATTTTGCAGGCCGGCATCATCGAAGCTCCCGCCGGACTCTAAAGTATTTGCAGCCAAGGAAGAGGATTTCCAGACATCTCAGAGGCCAACCCGAGTCCCCAGCAATGCTGAGACCCGCAGCCCTCGTGAGTAGCGTGGAACCAGAACTCCTGGTCACCGTGCATTTCTGCAAGTGGATTGACTTCTCTACATCTCTTGAAGTCGTGCTTAGGCTGACTTTTTGCCCCTACCTCGAGCACTGAATCCACCAAAGATTGTTGGCCTGGTCATTACGAGTGACCCGTGGGCCGCCATTTTGTGTTTCGTCTTGAGGTCCCTTCACGATCCCTGGTCCGTTGACTGGTGGGTCCCTGAGGGGGTAACTTTGTATTTCCTTGGGCTTCCCTGGTTGCTCCAGACGTGCCCTGACTCCCAACCAAGTGGCAAGTCCCTCGGGCCTTGCTGATCTGCAGCAAAGCATTTCTACTCTTTCTGCATGGGTTGCTGTTGCCAAGGCTTGTTGTGTCCAATCCAGGCACCAATGCTGCAGCACATGACATCCTTTGTAGAACAGCTCAAATCCAGCTCTTGGTTGTCCTCGACACCTCCTGGTCCTCGTGGCTGAAGAGTCAAGCTTCACCTCTTTCACCTAAAATCACCCGACATCGGTGGGCATCTGCTCATCGCCTTACTGGTCACTGGCTAGTGACCCAGACTCTGTCCCCTCTGCTTTCAGGTTCTTCTTATCTTTGATCCAGGCTTGGATCTCTTCAGACACTTCGCATCTTCACGGCAGCAGCACTTCTTCGCCAGCTCCCATTTGAAATCGATGACCCGACCCGACACCAAAAGACACCTATGCACCCGGCTTCCCTGGGTGAGGTAACACGAGTACTCCGGTACTCTCGTGGGTGCCAGCCCTAGAACTTCCTAAGTCCAAAAGGGTTTGGTCCTGACTCATTTCTAGGTGTCCCTAATCTTTAAAAATCTAACCGCGACTTTCCCCATAGAAGCTAACAGGAGCTCGCAGCTGTGTTCACACACTGCACACAGCCCCCGTGGGTCCCCTGTGTCACTACCTTGGGTGGTTCCTTGGGGTCCCAGCGAATCTACAGACTCTAGGCCTTGTGTCTAGTTAAGTCGTTGTTCTTATACCACTATTTTAGTATATGATTTGGCTCGCCCCTAGGGCCTGACGTGTATTTGTGCTATTTTACTGTGATTATTGAAGTGTAACTTATGTGTTTTGACCTCTAGTCTCATTTCATTTCATTTCAATAATCTTTATTCGGATAAAAAAAAATATCCATAAAAGATACACATCATAAAACAATCATACAATCCATTAAAAGAATTCGAATCAATTATGCACGTACTGTGTAAAATCAGTAATATTAAAACCTCTTTGTACAAACAGGTTAAAAAACGAGACAATCAATTGCAGTAAACCTTTATATGCGACTATCATACATTGAAAAATATAAAAGGTATCTGTAAGCAGCCAATAATTCCTACACAATTATCCACTGCCTACTTCAATGGGCCTCTCCTCTGGTCGTTCTTAATTTAACTGCCAATCGCAGAAAGTGCACAGTGCTAAATAAAACAAAAGGGTCGGTGGACATTTTAAGGAACAGAAGGGCCACTTTGGCCTGTCTGATTTTAGCTCGTCTTAAGACAGTTTTTAGGAACCGGGACCTTGGGAGTGCATAAAAGGGACACAGTAGGACGAAATGTAGGGTGTCTTGCGGAGATCGTAGATCGCAGCCGCAGCACCCTTTTATCCTAACATCGCTTACAAAACCAGCAGGGACTGACAGGATGTAGTGCAAGAGGTTAATCCTAAATCTAGTCATCAGGAATCTGTCCTGTCTATTATATATATTAGACAGGTAGAATTCCATCCCTAGAGAGGTTTTTGTGAGCTGATAATCACTAACACTACGTTTCCGCCCTTCTCTGTCCTCTCTGGCCCTGACTGTGTATCGTAGGTAATCTGCCTTTATAAGGCCCAGATCCTTTTTAGCCAATGTGGATGGATTATTAAAAAAATGTACGTGGCCCAATATATCTAGTACATCCCTTACGTATTTAAGCCAGGGTATTTGCAAGCCCTTATCCCCCCTCATGCAATCCTCCAAAATTTGTCTGGTTAGCAGTGCCTCAGGATTTGTCCAGATTTTGACCCAACAGTTTATCGGGTTGAGCTGTACCCTATCGCTGAGGTGGGGAATGCCCAGTTCCTCGTGGACAATATATGAGGGGATACATTGGGGCACTTGCAGGAGTCTCCTTAAAAACTTGTTTTCTTCCACTTGGATTTTTTGTCCGTCTGTAAAGCCCCACACCTCACTCCCATACAGTGTCTTTGCGCAGCAAACTGACCTATATAGCTGTACTATTTCATTAGGGGACCAACGGCCAAGTCTGCTTGCATAGTTCATGATTGACCCTACAGCTCTCGGGTATTGACTGCATTTGTGCTTTACAAGGGGTTTAAAGGTGAGATCCTTATCAAACATGATTCCCAGATAATTAAAAGTTTTTACCTTCTCAAGTTTATGGGTGCCTATAGAGAAGGTACAGTTCTTTAGAGGCATTTTGCCTACTTCCATGACGTAAGACTTTGAAAGGTTGGGAACTAAGTCTAAATCTGCCATGAAGCGTACGAATCCGCTGATGAGGATCTGCAGGCTCCTTCCTGTGCGCGCCAGGAGTACCGCGTCATCTGCATAAAGAAGGACTGGTATACTTCTCCTCCCAATGCAGGGACAATCGGCCTCCAGATCTCCAAGCGCCTTGTCAAGCCCATTGATATAGAGCGTAAACAGGAAAGGGGCAAAGATGCACCCTTGTCTCACCCCTCCACTGCACCCAAAGTCCTCTGTGACTTCCCCCCTCTCGCTAAATCTGACCCGTGCCGTGGTGTTTAGATGAAGTGTTCGTAAGATGTGGATCAGGCCCGGATCAATGCCCAAAGCATCCAGGATCTCCCACAGCTTTCTTCTGTTTACGCAGTCGAATGCTGCTGAGAGATCCATAAATGCCAAGTAAACAGTGCCTTCCCTGGCCACAGTATACTTCGCTACCAGATGGTACAGGTTAAGGCATTGGTCAGTAGTGGAACGCCCGTTTCTAAACACGTACTGTACGTCCGTGATAGTGTTATACTCATCGGCCCAGATCAATAGACGATTTAAAACGACTCTCCCCAGAATTTTCGCCGTAACGTCTATGAGGGAGATTGGGCGATAACACTGTGGGTCGTTTCTATTGCCCTTTTTAAATATTGGCACAATGGTAGCCGTGGACCAGGATCTGGGCATACCTGCTTCAATGGCTGTATTAAGCACCCTGGTCAGTATCGGGGCCCAGAGATCTACCTGGCTTTTAAAGAGGTCAGGGGGTATCCCATCTGGCCCTGGAGCCTTCCTCACCACCAAACCCTCTATTCCCAGTTTAACCTCGTGAACCGTGAAGGGTGACCAATCACCGCCGAGGGATTCTGCAGCTAGAATTGGCAGCTCCTCAGGCTCGCCCCGGTTATATAAGCCTCTAAAGTGTGCCACCCATTCATCTGACAGGATATGGGAAACCAGCTGAGACTTATTTGGGGGTTGGAAGCAAGGGGCATTTATGATCCTCCAAAAACTGGTCATATCGTGGAGCTCCGCGGCCTCTCTCAGGGATTCCCAGGCCTCTATTTGTAGGGATGTTTTCCGTGACTTGATTGCCTTTTTTTACCGGGCCCTACAATCAGCAATCTTTCCTCTGTCCCTAGGGGCAATTGATAATGCCAACTTTAGGTCCCTGTGGGCTCTAGAGCAGCTCTTATCAAACCATCTAGGGCAGAGATCTACCTGGGGCCTTGGTTTGCTCCTTAAGAGGGTGTCTATATGCTGGGCAGTGCCTTCAAATGCTGCAATCAAGTCCGTCCCCTCGACAGAAAGATCTAGACACCTCCACAAGTGATTCTCGGCATTGGCAAGGAGTACTCTGTGGAGTTCTTCCCCATCAATATTATCCCATTTAATTCTTCTTCCCTGATCCTTTGCCTTGAATTCATCCGTAGTGGTCCTTCTGTCCGTTTTAGTACAGGGAATAATGTCCACCAGTGACATAACCAGGGGATTATGGTCACTAAACGCACTGGGCACTATCGTAAAGTGGCCCACCCTAGTTGTTAAGACGGTGGAAACGAAAATATAATCTATTATTGAATTACAGCCCCTTCCCTTAAAGGAGGGGGCGATATTGTCAGACTTCCCCCGATCGATCATGTCCATCGTCTGAGTTAGGGCGAACTCACTCAATATTGAGCTCAGTGACAGACCCTCTCTGGTGTGCTCCAAGTGCCAACCCTTGGTGGAAGGGCAATCATCCCAAATACCACCTTCCCATTTCAAATATGGGCACTGGTGGCAATTAAAATCGCCCATAAGGATTAACTGAGAGCCTTCGTCCCCTGAGTCCTGGAGGTTGACCAGTCTTTCCTCTAGCTCTATCAAGTTTGTTAAGGATTGTCCCACGTTATAAAAATTTATAAAAATGAGCTTTAAGCCCGTCAATGAATATTTAACACCCTGAAGGCAGCCGGAGTCCCACCCCAAATCTTGCCATTTCCCCTGCAGTGACAGTGCTACATACATTGTTAGTCCGCCCTTGGCACGGCCCATATTGGATTTCCGGGCTGGCACAAAAAACAATTTGTTTCCTTCCAGGAATGGGACAGTTTTGTTAGTTTCCCATGTTTCCTGTAGGCAAATGATTTGGAATTTAGTGATAAAGGCTAACCATTCAGTATTTTGGATCTTACCTGCGAGTCCTGCAATATTCCAGGAAATAATCCTCAGATCCTTAGGGTTTGGATCTAAACCCCTAATCATTCTGGTCGTCTTTCTTGGGAAGGGGCTAGTGTCAAGGCCAATTGGCGATTTCAGCCTGACTTCCATTTCCGTCCCTTGCCCTACCATGGGGACGACTACTGAAGCTGGGTCCGGGACCCCTGAGATATTGGTGTCTGCAATGTTACACGGGGTGTCATTTACCAACTCGGGCTCCATACTCTCTATTTCCTTCAGTCAGTCCTGTTCGTCCAATGCGGAGAAACAAGAGAGCTGAGCAAATCTATTTGTGTCGTGTGCAGGTGCCACCTCCCTCCGTTTTTTGGCATCCCAGGGCCCCAGCCATCTCTGCCCAGTCTCAGGTGCACTATTCCTATAAAAGAAGTGCAGGGGTAGCATCCTTATACATGATCCAAAGCCCCCATCCATGTGTCGATTATCAAGCAGTTCTCTTACCATCTCAGGGTGTTTGAGGTTAACTATGATACAGTCGCCTGTAAATCTTTTCTCGCTATTTCCAATCCAGGCCACCCTCCTGGCCATTAAAATATGCCTACGCTGGAGCCTCGTCCCGTGTGAGTTATTATGCACCCAATGTAAGGTCTTATTAATCAAAGTGCAAGTCGATTCCTCAATGTCTTTATTAAGACCTGGAACGCCTACTAACACTAGCGTGTAAGGGCTAGATGCGGGGGGTAAATCCAATATCGGGAGACCTGGGGTATTCTGAGCACAGGTAGTGTTATTGCTAGTGTTAAGCCAAACTGCGTTCTCCTTTGGTCCCCGGGGCGCGGCCTTTGGGTCAAGGGGAGTCCGCGTATTGCCCTGGGTTTTTTGTCCAGAATTCCTGTTACCGGTGTTTGTTTGTTCTGGAGCAACTTCCCTACGGTTTCTGGGCTCGGGGTCAATATTGATGGTGACCGTTTTACCACTGTCAACCATATGTGACTCCTCTTCTCTCCCACCTCCCTCTTGCCTCCTCTGTAGATTAGTCCTGGCTGGCTTTCCAGGAACCTGGTCTGCCAACCTCCTTAATTTGCCTTCCAAATTAGAGATTGCTGTTAGTACTGGGCCTAGATGTTGGGCTAGCAGCTGTTCCATTTTTCCCTCCAATGCTGTAATGATTTCATGCAGCCCTGCCGACCCATTTGCTATTTTACAAGTTGGGCATTCTGAACACTCGGGGTTCTTAGTGGTTCCTTTAGTGGACTTTGATGGTCCTCTACGGCTAGGCCTACTAGTGGTGTTAGGAATATGCATCCCACCTTTAGCTAAAGGCCCTGTCTGCAATTGGGATTTTTTAGATCGGGTTACCACTTCCCTGATGGACGATTGCATAGATTCGATGTCTGGTACTATTGGAAGTGCACTGGGTCCCCCCCTTTCAGCTTCTCCTAACACAGTATCAGTGTGTGTCAAGCCGACCACTTGCGGCGCCCTGTGTGTAAGGGAAGTAACTCTAGCAGACGGGCTTACTAGTTCTAAGGCCCCTCGTGGGCTAGAGTCTGCCGTCAATAAAGCTGCGGCAGAGTCGGGGGGTTTTCCCCCCGGCGTGGCGCTAAGGGCTATATTGCCCAAAGAGGACCGTTTCTTTGCTATTAAAGAGTCCAAGGAGAGCCGCCGCTCCGTCAATAAAATTTTGTGTGCTAGCAGGGACTCCGCTCTTACAATGAAGGTATCGAGGGTACCCTTTACCCCTCCCTCCACCCTAGGCTGGGAGTTCTTAGTCTTTACCATGATCTTGATCTGATAAGCTGGCCGGCTCTTAATTTACTAGGGGCAGGAGAGGGGGTGCGGACCCCAGACCAAGTTCCCCCACCACTACCTTTTAAGAGCACCTCAGGGCCAATATATAAGGCAAGATGAATGCAATACTATGGCAATTGATGAGGTCAGTGAACAGGAGGCAGTTAATACAACCAAAGTGACAACATCGGCTAAGACAGTCTCAGAGTCCCGGGTCCCGTGCCAATGGTTGAGTACTTGCCTTAACGGCTGTAACCAGATGTATCTTAGGCAAGCACTTAGAGATGTGGCCCAGCCTGGCCTCCTCCGGCCCCTGACGGCCTTAGACGGGCCCGCCCTTGTCCCGGGCTTAGCCCGGCGCCGCCCACGCGCGTCCCGCGACGCGGAGGAAGCCGCGGTGTTTTAAGCGCCTCCGGGCGCGTAGCTGGCGTCAAGACCCGCAAGGGAGTCTGGGGGCTGTAGTCTCCTCCCGCTCTCGGCCGCAGGATGCAGTGGCGGCGGCGGGGGAGACACAGCACAGAGAGTGGCACAGAAACGGTGGCAGCAGCGCTGGGCAGCAGGGCAGCAAATGGGACCCCCAGCAGGTAAGCGATTTCCTGATTGTCGTGGTTCCCGCTCCCCCGAGGAAGCAGCGGTGTTTTAAGCGCCTCCGGGTGCGTAGCTGGCGTCAAGACCCGCAAGGGAGTCTGGGGGCTGTAGTCTCCTCCCGCTCTCGGCCGCAGGATGCAGTGGCGGCGGCGGGGGAGACACAGCACAGAGAGAGGCACAGAAATGGTGGCAGCAGCGCTGGGCAGCAGGGCAGCAAATGGGACCCCCAGCAGGTAAGCGATTTCCGGATTGTCGTGGTTCCCGCTCCCCCGAGGAAGCTGCGGTGTTTTAAGTGCCTCCGGGCGCGTTGCTGGCGTCAAGACCCGCAAGGGAGTCTGGGGGCTGTAGTCTCCTCCCGCTCTCGGCTGCAGGATGCAGGATGCAGTGGCGGCGGCGGGGGAGACACAGCACAGAGAGAGGCACAGAAACAGTGGCAGCAGCGCTGGGCAGCAGGGCAGCAAATGGGACCCCCAGCAGGTAAGAGATTTCCGGATTGTCGTGGTTCCCCCCTAGTCTCATAAAGAGACTGGGGGGTGTGTTTAGTAACCCTGGGCATAGTTTGCGAAGTAGCACTACTCGTAGCTACGCGAAGTGCACTTCGCACTACGCGAGCTACGCGTAGCTTCGCAAACTGCGTAGTGCACTGTGCAAGATGCTGTTCGCACTGATTGCACAATGCCGGATGCTTGTCCGCACTGTGCATTCAGTGCAAACTGCATCTTGCACAGTACAAGCGGTCGTTTTCTGCCGCTCAAGTAGATTTCTACCCGAGCGGCAGCTTCCTCAACGCGGACTCGTAGTTTCTCATCGCGAGCGGTCGCGAGAATACCCAACCACTCGCAACAACAAACCTGACCACCCCGCATTGAGAAGCTCGCCGGGAGGTTTATTTTCCACGCTCGTGATCGGCAACTTGATGTTGCTGATCGCGAACGAGGAAAAAGTCTCGCCGGGATGTCATTTTGCTTGCTTGTGGTCGCCAACTTGATGTTGAGGACCGCGATCGAGCAAAAAATGACCGCTGCGCTACGCTACTCGTGTTTGCACTGCTACGTGCAATTCGCGTAGTGCGAAGTAGCGCAAACTTCGCAAACTACGCGAGCGTAGTGTAGTGCTTTGCCGAGGCTTAGTGTTTAGTAATAAATACATATATTTTATATATATACCTGGTGTGGATATTTATTTATTTATTTATATAAAGTTTTATATAGCGCGAACAAGATCCCAAGGGATATCAGAGCGCTTAACAATCACAATAATACTGGAAGGCAAATAAAGTGACAATCACAAATAAAATACACAAAAGGAACATAAAGTGCACGCAAAATAACATAGATGATAAGATAAGCACAGTACAGTGTAACGCCAAGGAAGAAAGAATAATGTCAAAGGGCCCCAGGGTTAGCCCAATTAATGAAGGAGTTTATTCAACAGGAATCTTTTGACTTCCAGCTTGAACACCGTTGTTCTGGTGATTCTGCGAAATTCTAGAGGAAGAGAGTTCCATATCCTAGGAGCCGCGCCAGAGAAGGCTCTGTTAGAGGTTCTTTTTTTGTTAAGGATGGGTGGTTTCAAAAGTAAGGGAGTAGCGCTTCTAGAGTCTCTTACACCACAAGATAGTTCAAGTTTTTGCGCCAGATACCTGGGCGTCTTGAAGTGGATAGCTTTGTGTGTCATCATGGCAATTTTTAGCTGGATTCGAGATTCGTAGGGGAGCCAATTTAGAGATTTTAGGACTGGCGAGATGCGCTCATTGCATTTGGAGCCTGTAACCAATCTCGCAGCAGCATTCAGTGAGGCCCTAAGTGGAGCCAGAGTGTATTTGGGCAGGCCACAGAGGGTAGCACTGCCGTAATCTAGCCTCGGTAGGACAAGCGCTTGGACCACCTGTTTGAACTCTTTAAGTGGAAGGAAAGGTTTGATGATTCTTAGTGTCCTTATCAAGTGGTTTGCTCCTTTACATGTGTTGCTGATATGATTTTTCATATTCAGGTTCTTGTCTAATGTGACTCCTAGAGATTTGGCAGAATTTACGATGAGCGGAGTGCAGTTGAACGCAGTAAGGTGACTCATCCAGAGGTCAATGTTGAGGGTGTAGTTCGGAGGGGAGACGAGCAAGAATTCCGTTTTTGAGGTGTTGAGCAGGAGATGGTTCTCGGTTAGCCAGTTTTGAGTAAACGATAGGATGGAGTTAAGTGATATTAGGTTTTCAGGGGATGAGATTTTCAAGTAGAGTTGTGTGTCATCGGCATACATGTGGAAATGAATATCCATGGAGTTCAGTGCGTTAGCTAATGGTTCCAAGAAAAGGTTGAAGAGGATAGGGGATAAAGCGGATCCTTGGGGGACCCCCATGAGAACAGGCGAGGGCTTGGAGAGAGAGTGATTTGCCTTGACTCTTTGCGATCTGTGATGGAGGAAGGACGAGAACCACTGTAACACCTGATTGCCAAAACCCATCCTGTTTTGCAGGATGGTTAAGAGGTTGTCATGGATATCTTTCCTTTAGTGGCTCAAGAGATTATAGACTGGTAAAACAAGCTGCTTTACATTCCTTCAAGACTTAGCCTGAAGGCTGCTCTCCATAGCTACCACTAGGATAGCTTTCAATAAAGGTTGTCTTTAACCTATAACCAATAAGGGGTTGTTTGGACTGATACAGGGTGCCCACTATGACTAGTGGACAGCATATTTCAGGCTAACTTCTCACACCATGGCCATCCCAAGCTCCTCACCAGTAACTTCTGCTTCTAGCAGCTCACAGTCTTTAGGGGATATGCGGCGAACTGGCATACCAGCCACAAACTGACGTAAGTCCTCCGGTGGGCCCACAGGATCGTTACCATGTCCTTAGCCCTTTTGTGCCTATTGCCTTGCCTGGATCACATTACTGGGTGTAACTAATAGTTGGGCTTTACGAATTCCTCTCAGAAAGTCACAAGATAGAGAGATTATATGTGCCTGGATGGGCCATCTGCTGGCATGATGGGGCGGAGCTGAGCACAGCCCCACTTACACCTGAATAGCCTGTTCTCTGCCTTCATACAAAGGTTTTAATGGCTCTGTATTGTCACTGCAACCAGTTTGGAGCCAGGGCAGAGGAGCCAGGTAATTCCATGGATGTCAAACAACTTTCCCAGAAGCTTCTTCCACCTTCCAGAAGAAGGGCACCAGGATATAAAAATAGAAACTTCAGAGCCACTCTTCAGCACACTTCTGGATCTGTGAATACTCTGCCAGGAAAAAGGATTGTTGTGTTGCTACAAGGACAGTCTCTCTGCTGGACTACTGCTCTGGAAGAACTGCTGTCCAGCTGTGCTGATGTGCTGTCTGCTGCTCTCTTTCCCCAACTCAAAGTGATAGTCTGATGGCCTCCTGATCTCAGCCTTAGGAAAGTACCAGGCTCTGCAACAGCTCCTGAACCCATCTTCAGCGAGTTCATGACTCCCAAGTGTTGCCTCACTGGTCCTGGATCCTTGGTGTAGCTCTTGATCTCTTGAACTCAAGTTTTTGGGCTCTTCGTGACCGTCAACGGGCTCATTCACCAAAACCATGCGACTCATTCGGAAAATCATAGCGAGCTGTTGCAGCCTATCTCTTCACGCATCAGCAAATCTTTGCGACCCACTTCAATGCGAACTGGACTCTCGCACAAAACTTGAGAAGGTAATCTTCAGATGGACTAATCTGGGACTGTATCAGACTCATTCTCCATTGTAGTCAGCCTGAACTTTTGACTTTGACCCGATCCAGTGTGATCGGATATTTCCGGTTGGCACTTAATGCTTTGAGGTGCTATTTTACAGCTTACTCATTAAAAAGTCATAATTACGGTTCTACTGATTGGATACTTTTTGTATTGGTGTCAAATAATTGATTAAAATTTACTGGTTTGGGATTTACATTGAGTTGTGGTATCACTTTATTACTGTTTGTGTGCTGCATAAATACTTTAACCCCTTCAGCGCTGCGCGGATTCCCCCGCGGTGCTGAAGGGTTCGAGCGCGGGCGGGACCATGACGGAACGGTTCCGTCATGAGCACAGCTCAGCCGATGCTCATGACGGAATCGTTCCGTCATGAGCATGGAAGGGGTTAATGGTTCAAAAACAAAACAATGACATGCTTTAAATGTAAGAAAACATTTTTCTGAATAAGCCAAAGAAAAGTAAAATAAATCATGCAGGCTAATGAATTAAAAACATTGATCCGTTTTGTTTTTGAACCATTGACAAACATGGCAACTAGATAATTTGTTCTTATAAAAATAGAAGTGGTCCTATCTAGTTTGCGCAAGGACCCATGCCTCCCTTGAGAAAAAAGGCATAAATACTGGTAAAAAGGTGAAACTCAGACATTCATCAGATTGCAATTCAAAGACAGTTATTCATGCTATCAAATGCCCATGCAGCCTAACATAAGTTGGGAAAACATCACAAAAAATTAAAATCAGGATAACTTAACACAAAATTATGATAAGGACAATGAATAGAAACTTATGTTTAGCAATACATTGGATAGACATGAAACACACCATACCACAACATCCTTTCACCATCTTAGAAAGACTAACTCCCACACCAGACAAAGACACACACAAATTGTTAACGCAAAGGGAAGCTTTTTAGATCAAACAATTAGAGACATTAATACCCAAAGGACTCAATGATAAGATAGAAATGAGTTGTTTTTTGTAATGCGATGTGCTACTTTGGATGGAGACTGTCTCTGTAATATCTAGTTGCTTATGTCCACACAGATTGTACAGACTTTAATTGCATCATTAAGTTGTGCCTCTTGAGCATGTCTCCAGCACATCTGCAGATTACTCACACTGCTCCCTTGGGATCATTTCTTTTCAACTACAACGTTCTGTGTTTCTTGGTGACTTTTATGTTTTCTTTCATTTGATCATACAAATATAAGATGCCTCTATTTTTCTTTTATTGGAGTTTAGACTTTATTTCACGTTTTTGTTATTAAGTACTGCTCCTACCAGTCCGGGAGCTGTGATTAATTGTAGGGCTGTTTATTCACCCCTCGGAAGCCTAGTCTTTTTTTCTGTTCATTTTTTTTCTTTGGGTTCTGAGTTGAGTCTTTTTTTACACTCTATTATGTAGAACGTACATTTCATGTCCCGGAAGAGCGTCCGCACAGAGCACACTGGGAAGATTGCAAGGATTACGTTGGGCATCTCTTTCACCCGCACACCGTGAATAATAGGTATCTTTATAATGATCCACTAGCATCCTTTAACATGAACTCTTGGTAAGTTAGGATACGTGACTCTCGTGCCCGTTTCTTCACAGATGGCTCTCCTGTTTATGTTTTAATGTCTTTGTGTATTCTTGCTGTCAATCAATCAATCAATCAAAGGACCTTTATTCGAATTTCACAAAATTCATAAAAGTACATATAAAAATAGTTCATTATTACAATCTTTCAATACAGTTTCATAAAATTAAGAAAACCGATACAGCAACGAATCAGGGATTTTCCATCATTTTACATACACGTGTAATAAGTCTTAAGAAAGTGCTGGTGCGGAAAATTAATTCATCTGTCTCCAGAGAAAGTAACATTGAACGGGACTCCTCCAGAGAGAGTGGTCTCTGCTTTCTAAAATATGGTGTTAAAAACCAATTTATATATTTTAGATAAAATTTACAGAAGAATAGGAAATGCAGCTCATTCTGTGTGCTAATACCGTCGCACGGGCAAAGACTATACTCTGTCGAAGGATGGTAACCCAGAGGGAAACCCAGTAAAAATTTTACAGAGCCAGCCCTTAAACGGAATAGCAAAGACCTCTCCCAGTTAGACATGGATAGGGTAAGATAAAGTGGGAATGGTTGCAGGCACATGTCGTTCTCCATGTATCTTACTACAGTGGGTTTTGATATTTCACTTTCCATTCTTTCAGTATCGAAAAGTGCATAAAGTGCTTGTTTGACCTCTGCCTTATCTTTGGGTTCAATTCCTAGTGGTTCAGAAAAGAGGTCGCCTCTATTTACGGTGCTTAATATTTTTGTACTCCAGCTAGCCAAGGAATCAATAGGCCATGATCACATTTAAGGCAATCTTTGATTATATCTTGAGTTAGAGTGGCTGCATTGTTCCGCCAGATTCTCAGCCAACATAGAGCTGGTCTGGATCTAATGAAATCACAGGTATAGGGAAGATTTAGCTCTTTGTGGCAGATGAATTCGGAGGATGAGATTGGGGCACCCAGTAATTTCCTACAGAAACGGCTCTCTTCACGTTGGATACCAGGATTTTTTCCCAAACCCCAAACTTCGGCCCCGTAAGTTGCGGCAGGAATGCACTGTAATCTAAATTTTTTTTAAATAGCACTAGTAGCTCCTAGTTTCTTTGGGCGTGGGAGACTCAATATTGAATAGGTGGCTTTCGAGAACTTGCTCATGGCGGGGGCAGAATGCCCACTCCATGAGCCGTTCGCAGCGAAAACCACTCCTAGGTATGTAAAGGAATTTACAGAGTCTAATTTGTTAGGACCAATACGTATGGTGTTAAGTTTCCGTTTCCCAGGCCCACATGACATTATAAAAGACTTTTTAAAATTTACACGCAGATCTAAACCCTCCATATGGTGGACAAAATTTTCCACAAGCAGGCGGAGGGCATTTGGGGTGCGGCCCATAAGGACCGCGTCATCTGCGTATAATAAAACTGGTAAAGGAAGCCCCTGAATAATTGGCACATCTTTAGTTGCTAATTTTAATGCTTTGGCTATCCCGTTAATATAGATGATAAACAGCAGGGGTGCTAAAACGCACCCCTGTCTAACCCCCCTACCAATCTTTATGGGTCCAGATACTTCGCCACCCGACCCAATCCTAACTTGTGCTTTGAGGTCTGTATGAAGGTACGCTAAAGGGCCTCATCCAAGCCGTAGTTAAGTAGCATAGTCCATAATTTCGATCTATTAACTAGGTCGAAGGCTGAAGAGAGATCCATAAAAGCAAGGTAAATAGGAGATGATCGAGCAACGTTATACTTATCAATTATCAATTTTAAATTCAAACACTGCTCGACCGTACCTACCCTGCTCCTGAATCCCATCTGACACGGGTCCAGCAGATCTAAGTCTTCTGTCCACTCTAACACCCTATTGTAAATAACTCGCCCAAGTATTTTTAAGGTGTTATCCAAGAGCGAGATTGGGCGATAGTTGGCTGGGTCTGATCTGTCACCTTTTTTGTATATTGGGACAATAATGCTAGAAGACCACGTCTTGGGGATAGGTGCTTTTGACAGGCTATTGAAAACATTGTGGAGGATCGGTGCCCATAAGTCCGGACTGTGTTTTATGATGTCTATGGGGAATCCATCTGGGCCGGGAGCCTTGTTACCAAGGCTCTCTTTAATGGCTACTTCTACCTCAAGAAGATCGATATATGGATTCTGCAACTGTCCCAGATCTGGAATAGTTAACTCCTCAGTGGGGGCAGCGTATATTTTGGAGAAGTGAGCCTCCCAAATGCTGCTAGTTATGTTACAACTGGTTGGAGATAGATGTTTGCCCATGTCACGCGTTTTCCTACTCTTTAGGTTGGCGCTGACAACCAGTGATTCCCACTGTTTCGTTAGTAGGGAAGCCTTCCTTTCAGCTATTTTTTGTTTATAATGTTTTCTAGCTGTCTGTACCTCTACAGGGTTCCTTGGCTTAGTTGCTAATGCCCTACGTAAACCCCTGTTTGCAATTGAGCAGGCGGAGTCAAACCATCTTGGGTCTTTCATTTTTGTTGATGGAGGAACTGACAAGACGGTCTTGAATGTTTCACATAATTTACAAAAATCAGTGATTATCCTATGACAGTTCCCATCGAATAATAAACAAGAGTCAATTAATTCTTGGTGATCATTTTTTACACTGTCAAGTATAGCTGCACAGTCGATTCCCCTCCATTTTAAGCGGAGACCACCACAAAATAATGTAATATCCCTTGCTCCGTTTAGATTAGCATATACCGGGCTTGAACCCAGGTGTAAGGTAACCAAGAGGGGATTATGATCTCCAAATGTTGACTCCACCACTTCAGAATCTATAACACAATTGGTTAGGTAAGGGGATGTGAAGATGAAATCAATGGTAGAACGAGAATCCCCCCCTCTAAACGTAGGGGCACAGGCCATCCCCGGGGTTTGACTTACTTCCATAACATTACTTAAAATATATTCATTTAATATCTTAGCTAATTCAATACCCCTTCGTTCTGCTTGATCCAAAAGGGTATTATCCTTGTGCCAGTACTTCCTTACGATTTTTGCGTTAAAATCTCCCCCAATGAGGACCCCTGACTTATCTTCTAGACCTATAATGGATTCAAGGTGTACTAAAGTGTTTGAGAGTGCTGTATAGTTCTTGTTCGGTATAGAATAAAAATCGTTATTGTAAAAATTAATTAAATAGAGCTTAGTCTTTCGATTATATTCAATGACCTGGATATTTGGATTCCCTTCAGATAAATCCTTGAATGTGCCTCCCGCCAGTATCCTGATACCAATAAAAAGTCCTCCCACTGCACGGCCAAAAGCAGGTTTTGAGGCGTGCACACTGAAACAATGGTAACCTTCTAGGTGCACATTCCCTACAGCCCAAGTTTCTTGAAACATGATAATGTCTTTACCATTCAATAGCTGGACCCATCGGGGGTCAGACAACCTTGAGTCTAGTCCTGCGACGTTCCAGCTGAAGATGGACAGGTTTGAACCACTATGGATGCCTGGGAACTTATCCCTTGCACTCTGCTTGGGATTAGTTGGCAAAGTTGTTATGTCCACACAAGTAGCTGGTGATGGGGCAATGACAACTTCTGTAATCTTTAGTCGGGTTGTGTTAGTTTCTATGGGATCTGAAAATACCCCAATTGTGTCAATTACCTCTGCACATTCAATATTACGTGTGCTGTTCCTCAGTCAGTCCAGTTCTTCTAAGTTTGAAAAAGCGTGTTCAAACCTATTATAGGTAGGGACATTATACATATAGCTCGTCTCGTTCTGGGCAGTATTAAAGTTTAAATTAGTCCCTGCATGAGGCCTCTCTCTTGGGATATACTGGGGCGCAATAGTGTAGGATGAATATGGCATCGGGTGTACCAATGGTGTGAATGCATTACCTAGTGGGGGGCCATTCCTAAAGTCGGCATATTGATCCTGCTGGTGCCTTCGGCTATTGATTCTGTTATGGGGATTCACATCCTGTCTGTATCCCCAGGAATTCTTGATGTCTTTTTTGTGGAACCGTGGCGCCTCCGTAAGTAATTAATTGGGCCGCTCAGAGGTTTATTATCAAGTTCCGGCATTCTTTTATTTAATAGAATAGTTTTAATTTTAGCAGTGGTTTTGCACTTGTCCCATATCCAGTCTACTGCAATCTCAGAATTTAGATTTTTACGGTGCGTATAAGGCTTTTCAAGCACGTTTTACGTACAGCGCACATCGTTGAAGGTGTTGGTTTTCTTTCTGTTTGAATCACCTGAATTAATTGAACTATATGATGTCTCACGCCGGTGCACTTTTTCAATTTTCCGTTTCTTCTTTACCAGCACAGGCCTCTTACCTTTTTCCAATTTGGATTGGAGCGCATACTAATTGTAGTATTTGGGCCTCAGGCCCTCATGCTGGTAAGATAATGGACGCATACACTGGTATTGTTGTTGGATAACTGGCCTAGAGCACGTGCGCTCGGCCCCTTTTATTTCCAGGGTCACCTGACTGGTGACACCTGTGGTGGGTGGGTTTTCAGTGTGTCTTACAACATGCTGGAACACTAGACTGCTGATCGGACAATCACTACATCCCTCCCAAACTTTAATAAAGGTCAAAACAAAGAAGTCTGAACCTGTGGGAGAGAACACAAATTACAAACAAAATATAAGTCAGTGATAATGACATCCACGTAGTCTCTTTGCTGATGGTCAACTGCCGGCGATGGTATCCTTGCAGCCGGGACCACTCTGTCTCCTTGGCACGATGCCCGGGTGCTCTGTGGATGTGCTCTTTTGAACTGGCACCGTGGAAGTGTGCTTTACAGTCTCCTTCTTCCTGTACTGCCGTCAGTGAAAAGTGTAGATGGAATGATGGTGGATCATTGGTGTTTTACTTTCCACTGTATAGTCCTGGTGGTTGTCTTCTAACAGGATTCACAGTTGCAGGATATCCCTCTCACGGATACCCCTCTCTCGTGGGTGCCCCCTCTCACTGGACGACCCGGAGGCCTTTTGCTGCCAGGCTTCCACTGAACCGGTGGACTGCCGCCTTGTCGCTCCAAGCGCGTTGGAGGAGTCGCTACGGGTCCTCTCTCCATGTCCGAAGCTCCACCTGAAAAGGGTGTTGTTGGCACTTGGTCCTTCGTGCGCTACCTCTGTTCTCCCAGGATCTCCAGAGCAAGCTTCAACAGTCCATCTCTCGTTTCGGGATCCGCTGCCACCGGTGCCCCTGAGGCCTCTGCCCCTTGGATAACCATGGTCCTATATCCGTTCCATCCCAGAGGTGGTTGTTACCAACAGACCGGCCTGCTCGCCTCTGTCGTCCCCGGGTGA
This sequence comes from Triturus cristatus, assembly GCF_964204655.1. Lineage (NCBI taxonomy): Eukaryota > Metazoa > Chordata > Amphibia > Caudata > Salamandridae > Triturus > Triturus cristatus. The sequence continues at coordinate 1,194,948,377 of NC_140582.1, read as the reverse complement.
CCTTCGGGTTTGCACATAGATGTGTACTCCCAGTGGTGCTGATGTTTTCCAGGTACTGTGTTCGAATGTCCATGCACCTTCTCACTTTCCTCTTCGAGTGTTCCCCTTCCGGTGTGTGTTGTGTTGATCTGTCACTCACACCTCTTTGCTCTTCTCCTTTCCTCTTCAGGTGTTCCCCTTCTGGTGTGTGTTGTGTTGATCTGTCACGCACACCTCTTTGCTCTTTACCTCTCCTTCTCTTCTTCCTTCATCGTGGCGTCGTGCCACTCAGGATCTGTCTTTCTTTTCCTTTCTTTGTGACGCGGTCCGGTCTTCTCGCCTTCTTGCTCATCCTTACCAGGCTTCTCTGTGTAGCGTGCACTCTACACGTTTCCCTCTGGTCTTGTCCCAGCACTAGGACACTGTCTTCTTTTCACTCTGTGACTGGACCGGTCGTCGCGACCTTCTTTCTCAAGATTACTTCTGATTTCAAAGTGATGTTGTTGGACCTCTCATCCGTCTCTTTTCATCTGTCTCTTTTTGGTCCTCTTCGCGGACCTCTCCTGGGATCCTCTTCATTGACGTCCCCTCGGTCTTCCTCTTCACTCCCACTCTAACCTCTTGACAGGTCAGTGTGCTCTCTGACCTTTTGTAGGTCGGCATCCTCCTTGCGACCATCTGGCTGGTCGGCTTCTTCCATGCGACCATCTGGCTGGTCGCCGTCTTCCTTGTGACGATCTGGCTGGTCGGCGTCTTCCTTGCAACCATCTGGCTGGTCAGCGTCTTCCTTGTGACCATCTGGCTGGTCGGCGTCTTCCTTGCGACCATATGGCTGGTCGGCTTCTCCCTTGCAACCATCTGGCTGGTCGGCATCTTCCTTGCGACCATCTGGTTGGTCGGCTTCTCCCTTGTGACCACCTGGCTGGTCAGCGTCTTCCTTGCGACCATCTGGCTGGTCGGCATCTTCCTTGTGACCATCTGGCTGGTCGGCTCCTTTCCTCCTGCGAGTCTTCATGCTTCTGGTGGTCCGCGCAACCACTTCTCCTTCTCTCCGCAGTCGCATTGCTTCGGCGTGCTTCTGACTGCGCCCTTCATTCACTTTTGAGACTTGCTGCTTTGGGCTGTTGTCTTGGCTTCTGCCCAGTGTCCTCGTGCAGTGCTCCACTGTCCTCCTTCCTGCTGCAGTGATCATCTCCCGCCAGTGGGCGTCACAGCATTCCAATACTCGCACCTTGTCAGCATGTCCTTTGAAAAACCTAGCAGCAGCTTCTTTTTGAAGATTCCTGGTAAGCACGCTTGTAGATGTCTGCCACCTCAGTATAGGCCATTGGGCATGTCGCCACTCTGCTTTGCGGTGTAGCAGCTTTCTTATCGCTGCTGTGCATTCCACTTAGCACCTTTGCCTTCTGGAGTCTTCCTTCTCTTAGTCAAGCTGGAGCTACCTCTCCCTGATCAACCTCTGTGCTCCTTAGTTACACTTTCCCAGTGTCCCAGTTCTGTGGCACTTTATTTTATTTTTGTCCTCAGCTTGTGTCAGCTTGCATCAGTCTCTTGCTGGCACACCTACATGATCAGGGCACATCTCTCCTGCCATAATTTTCTCTTTGTGGGCGCAGTGCTCAGAACGGCCACACGATGGCAGTGTTGCCTTGTATGATACCTGATCCCGGCTGGTTTTGAAGACTCTAAGGCCTCGCGCTGTCTTCACACAGGGGAACGTCGTCACCCGGCTGCCGCACCTTCTTGGGACTCCCCCACAGGGCACAGGCACTCACAGCCAGGTAGGCGCTTTGCATACTTTGCCTACTGTTGCTCTTTTTTCTTGTCGTCAATTTTAGTGGTGTCTACTGGACAGAGGCGCAACTAGAGCCAAATTTCGGGGGGGGGCTGAGCAAAAATTTCGGGGGGGGGCTGAACTTTAAGCAATAGGCAGAGTGGAGCTGCAGGGGCTCTTAGAAGGGGTGAAACAATAGCAAGGCCTCATTAACATGCAAATGGTCTTTTAAAGACCTGTGAAGTGCTCGGGTGCGGCTGCTTTTTTGCCCGGGAAGATGTCTCATCCCGGGCTGCCACACACGACGGGGGGGGGGCTGAAGCCCTTTGAGTCCAATGGGTGTTGCGCGCCTGCTACTGGAGCACACATGCTCCTTCTGTCAACTTCCCGCCGGGCTGGGCGCTAACATCTCCAGCTGTTTACCCTTATGCAGCCGGAGGCTCTCTCTACTCTCCTCCACCCAGCCGCCTGACCGCTCACATGCCGCGCGGAAGGGGGGGCTGACTGCATAGTACCCCCAGGGGCACCCCGCTTACCCCCCTCCCCCAAATTAGGTTACCCAATGAAGACACAAGAAACAGTTGTAAGTGGGTAACAAATGCTGCAGGTTTATTACATAATTCCAGGATATGTAATAGGTGGGTTATCTTACGGGCGATCCAAGGGCAGGCGGCCATCTACTTCACCTGCCCGCCTGATGAGCCGGGCAGCAAGGGGACGACCCCCAAGTGCTGCCCCCCAAGTGATTCTTTTTCGATCACGTGCCGTTGTAAATTCTACTCACACCCCCCCTCTCGGGGCGGAGCGTCGCATAGCAAGCCCCCGGTTGTTCAGGCCCACAACCGCCCGCAGGCCTAGCGGGGCGCCGACCGGCTTCCGGGACCTCTCTGGAGGCTCCTCGTTTTGGCTCAGGCACCACGTGGTGCCGCGCAGAGGTACCCTTTGTACCGGCCTGCTTCCAGATCGCCCTGTAACTCCGCCTGCAACGAAAAGGAAAACATTAAAACGTTCAGCAAAAAACCCCACCCCACCACACCTACGCCGGGTAAGCGGTAGGGAGGGTAAAAAGGCGAGGTGGGCGACAAAGAGGTCGCCAGTGAGGGTGGGGGAAGGCTAAATAGCCTCCCCCTCACACCTGGGCCCGGAAGTGACGCGTATTCCGCGTCACTTCCGGCCCTGACACGGAAGGGGGGGGGGGGCACCAATCTGAGTCCCTGCCCCCCCCAAAGGAGAGAGTGGGGAGGGGTGACCGGGGCCCCGGGGCCACTAAGGCGCCGACCGCCGAGTGGCCCCCTGCGGGGTCCGCGGTCAGCGGCATAGTACCCCCAGGGGCACCCTGCTTACCCCCCTCCCCCAAATTAGGTTACCCAATGAAGACACAAGAAACAGTTGTAAGTGGGTAACAAATGCTGCAGGTTTATTACATAATTCCAGGATATGTAATAGGTGGGTTATTTTACGGGCGATCCAAGGGCAGGCGGCCATCTACTTCACCTGCCCGTCTGATGAGCCGGGCAGCAAGGGGACGACCCCCAAGTGCTGCCCCCCAAGTGATTCTTTTTCGATCACGTGCCGTTGTAAATTCTACTCACACCCCCCCTCTCGGGGCGGAGCGTCGCATAGCAAGCCCCCGGTTGTTCAGGCCCACAACCGCCCGCAGGCCTAGCGGGGCGCCGACCGGCTTCCGGGACCTCTCTGGAGGCTCCTCGTTTTGGCTCAGGCACCACGTGGTGCCGCGCAGAGGTACCCTTTGTACCGGCCTGCTTCCAGATCGCCCTGTAACTCCGCCACAGCCCTGGAGGCGGCTAACCGTCGCAGCCAGGGCCCCCCACCAACTTAGCTCTTACCTGCACCCTCTGTTCACCAATGCTTCGCTTAAATCCAACAAAAACAGGTCCATGCCTATTTGGGAGAGGTGTACTCCATCTAAGTCGAAGTACCCCTTTACATTCCCCCGAATCATCTCATGGCGAAGAAAGCCCAAACCCCTTTGGGACGTGAACTTACGCATTGCTCCATTAATGCGCCTCCTGGAGTGCTCTACCGCTTCTAAGGATTTAGCCCCACGCCAGGACCTGCGGGGGATGATCTCCGACCACATGATCTCACACTTGCCCAGACGCTTGCAGATTTCCCCTAAGTCTCTTTTCATGGCTAATAGCAGCAATCGTCTCCCTAGGGTAACAAGGTCGTTCCCCCCCAGGTGGATCACCAACAGGTGGGGCAAGGTGGATCCGTGTGCCTTAGTCTCTGCTCGATCTTATTCCTGAGTTCGAACCATCTCATCCCTGGCACCCCCATCCATTCCACTTTGGTCTGATAGAAGCGTCGCATCCAATTCCGATGCGATGCCCATTGGGCAGCCCGAGCGACAAATGAATGCCCGATCACCCACACCACTCGTCCTAATAAAGAGGAGACATGGTGTACACACAAGTTATTTAATCAGAAAGGGTGATTCCAACGATACACACTATATAATCACAAAACACGTTAACTAAAGGCTGCCTCACGGGCAAACATATATCTTATAACAATCAGATTCCCAACGCCCTAATTTCTTCACCTGTGCGGCCTCTAATCCCGCCAGGTGAGCGGCGGTGGCAGCGCCAATGCGGAAGGAGTGGCTGGAATACCTTCTGTCCGGCCGGGCGAGCCCCGCCCTGGCTAAACTGGCCCTGATTACCTGCTCGAACTGGTATCTAGTTACGGGGGTACCATTTGAATGCAACAGAAGATAACCGGGGCCGGGCGGTCTGTGCTCCAACAACGCCTTTACCCATTGTACTGGGCAGAACCTGGGGTCACCTAGGGGCTGAAGAACCACCCTGATCCCCCGCCCCGCCTGATCAGTCTTGGACTTGCGTAAATGAATGGTTAGTGCCCCGGAAATAGACACATCTGAAATTGCCAGCGCATCCCCTGAACAGTCGACCTTGGACCTAGCCACTAACTCACTGACTCTGAAAGCCCCGAAAAATGCTAAACAGAATGTGGCTGAGCAAAAATTTCGGGGGGGGCTGAACTTTAAGCAATAGGCAGAGTGGAGCTGCAGGGGCTCTTAGAAGGGGTGAAACAATAGCAAGGCCTCATTAACATGCAAATGGTCTTTTAAAGACCTGTGAAGTGCTCGGGTGCGGCTGCTTTTTTGCCCGGGAAGATGTCTCATCCCGGGCTGCCACACACGACGGGGGGGGGGGCTGAAGCCCTTTGAGTCCAATGGGTGTTGCGCGCCTGCTACTGGAGCACACATGCTCCTTCTGTCAACTTCCCGCCGGGCTGGGCGCTAACATCTCCAGCTGTTTACCCTTATGCAGCCGGAGGCTCTCTCTACTCTCCTCCACCCAGCCGCCTGACCGCTCACATGCCGCGCGGAAGGGGGGGCTGACTGCAGTTCACTCTGGCTGCTCTGAACGAGTACAGGCCTCTCGTGGTCCTCACGCTTCGTCTCCCTTCTAACTGCAGGCGGGGAAGGAGACTCGAGCAGGCAGTCAGTCCTGCACTTTAACGGCCACCGGCAGCCTGCCTTTTCAGTTCCTCGAGGGCTGCCGGGGCTGGCACAGTGTATTCTATTCCTGCTCCTGTGAAATCTCTTGCAACTCCGCTTCTGCTCTGCCCCTCGCCACAGGCCCGCTTCTGTCTCGGGCTGCACAGGGGGTTGCCGGCGCCGCTCAGCTTTCACTCTAGGCCATGCGGGCCTCGCGTTACGTCTCTATACCTGGTCTCACCCCACCTCCACCGGCTCGCTCCTCACACGCCACGTGGGGTGGAGGAGGGGCTGGAGTTGCTCCCGGGGCTGCGTATTCCTTGGGGGGGGGGGGTTGGGCACAGTTGTTCTTCGTTGCGGGTGGGCTCCGCTTGTGCCTGCACCCGAGGCAGTCCCCTGCAGCCTTTCTCTCTCGCCCCGCTGGGGCATTGGCTGGCACCGGGAGCGGCCAGCCCTCTACCAGGCACGATTCACTCTCCCTCGCGGGGGCTCACCTTCGTCTTCAGATGCAGGGTGGGCTCCCGCGGACCTCCCACTGCTCAGGGCACTCTTCTCGGTGTGCCACGGCCACACAACACTTTCCACACTTGTGGGCTCACCTCATGCTCGGCGGGTCGTCGCGACCGATGCGGGTGGGCTCCGCTCGGCTCGCACTTCTCCCACACGGCTCTTCCACACCCCGTGGGGGCCTCTGCGCAGGGGCGGATTAAGGCAGGCACATGAGGTGTGGGGTGGATTCCCGATCACCTCGCTTTCACAGGCCCAGGGCTCTTCACACGCCCTGCGGGCCATCGGACACGTTCTGTGCCGGCTTCTGGGGGTGCCCTTGACATGAGCAACTCACTCCCCCTCACCACCTTCCAAAAGGCGGCTGCACACGCGGGATTATCCCACTCATCGCCATTGTAGTATTTGGGCCTCAGGCCCTCATGCTGGTAAAATAATGGACGCAGACACTGGGATTGTGGTTGGATAACTGGCCTAGAGCACGTGCGCTCGGCCCCTTTTATTGCCAGGGTCACAATGACTGGTGACACCTGTGGTGGGTGGGTGTTCAGTGTGTCTTACAACATGCTGGAACACTAGACTGCTGATCGGACGATCACTACATCAATGTATACTTTGTAAACGAAATGTGTTGATATGTTCTCAGTGATTTGACTACGCATGCAGAAACATGAATATTGAATACACTGTCCCTTGTCAGTTAATATATTTGTATTTTTTCCTTGCAGTTCCCCTGCTGAAGGCTTCACAACCCGAAATACATTTAGAATCGACATACAAGCTCAGCTGAAAGAATAAAATTGTACACCGCAATGTGATGTAACAGTTTATATTCCAGTGAGCAAGAAAAATTATGTGAATTTGTTTTTGTTTCAATGTCAGATTACTTGCAAATGAAAATGATATATTCAGATAAAATATCCAAGCAAGTGATTTTTCATTGTATTACATTTTTTGAATTGATTATGTTATTGGAAGGAACCCTAGGGGTCCGCAGTGGTGCGCTTTATGGTCCGTGCACAGGTTTTCTGCACCTTCACAAAATTGTTATTCAACGGGCACGAGCAGGTCCTGTCTCAAGGCAGCACACAATTGAATAACGTTGATTAAACTATTAAGCACAGAGCAATTTCGAGTGCAGGCTAAAAACCCTTTGTCACAGACAAATATTACTTTACACCATATACTTAGACCTGGTAGTTCTTTCCCACATCTCCTTACCCCTTCGAAGCTACTAACTCCTCAGACCTCAATGTTATACTAACCATACATTTTACTTCAGTACAACATATGTATCTCACTAATGTTCTTATTTGTTACAAATATAATTTCACTTACTCTGATGGTCTTAGTACATTCTCACACTTAGATCTATTCAGTTTTATACTGCTCTAAGCCAATCGCATCCGGTGTGCTTTCCTTGGATCTCACGAAGACTCTTATGGCCAGATTTATCAAGCCCTTACACAGCCCTTGCATCACACAAGGTGACGCAAGAAAATGCAAGGGATTCAGTTAGATTAATCAAGCGATGCAGAAGTCTTCCTACGTTGTTTGTAGGTACTTGTAGATACTTGTGTGGTGCAAGAGCTGCACTTTATCAGCCTTTGTTACACAAGAACAAATGTATTCAAGATGGGTGCTCCCGCACAAAATCTAATGCAGCTTTAACGCAGTGTGATTATCAATACACAGTGTGACACAGCATTGAAAATCCATCAAAATGCTGCGCATCATCAACACAGGCGTAGGCAATGATGCAAGAGCATCAGTATAAGAAGACCTCATCACAGAACTATCTGGCAAACCTATCTCTGCCATGGAGATGGTTATTTTGCAATTGGGAATTGGTGTGAGGCGACAACAGTGAAAGAGAAGGAGGAGAGAGCTGGATACGATTTCTCAAAGTCCTCAACCAGTAACTAGATGGACCAATCCCATTCCACTGTATGTCAAAGTGATGGCAGTCCTACACATGTTGACCTCTGGCTAATTCCAGAGTACATCTGCAATGTTGGCTGGCTCTTCACAGGGTGCCTTATCAGCATTTCTACCATCTGTGTTCTATGCCATCATCAAACTTACATCACAGTATCCGGCATGTCCCAAAAGTAGCCAACAGCCACTTGCCACCAAGCAAGGATTTTATGGCATTGCACGATGTCCTCATGTGGTTGGGGCAATAGATTGAACCCATGAGCAATTGGTGCCAATGCAGATACTGCGCTTATTTACAGAAATTGCAAGCACAATTATTCCATCAATATTCAAGTAATTATGGATCATAATGGCATTTCCACAAATGTTCTGGCAAAGAATCTAGGAAGTGCCCATGAATCTGTATATTCAGGCACTGTACCGTCAGATAGCGTTTTGAGAATAGGAGATATGGAAATGACCTGCTCATTGGTAAGTTATCCATGAGAGAAAATGTTGTCCTCTCCGTATGCTTAAATACATGTTAAAATGTAACAGTATTGTGCCAAAAAGTAGTACAATGTACACATAGGGCCTAATGGATCTATTTTTTTCATGCTGCTCAACTGAACATTACAACTAGCTGGACTGTGCTGTGATGTCCTATGCTGCACTGAGTGATAGGGACAGTGCATGATTGTGAAAGATCCATCTAGATATGGTGCACTCCTGCCCTCCTCGAGCACGGGTGCACTCAGTGCAGACTTGCACAGTGTAGTAAGGGTGAGTAAGGCAGTTCCCTGAGCTTCCTATATCTCGAATTCCTGCAGATACAAAGATATGAGATCTATTTAGGCCGCACTTTTTGCACTTCACTGGGTTGACTCCTGGCAGTCAGTCTCTATTAATTTTGAGCTATATTCCTTTTCCTATACACTACATTACAGGTAAGGATTGTGTGTATGCGGAAGGGGCATCCTTTATCCTCTAACTAAGTGTGCTGCACATTGCATGTGAATGACCATAATCCACATATAGTACCTAAAACATTTATAGATGTCATCTAATTACACATAAGGATGCAGGCTTGTATGAATATGAACTAAGAAAATAATATCAGCAGCATAAAGCTTGGCTTTGGTGGGGTGATAAGTTCTAATTATTTTTATTAACATACCCATGTCAGCTTGCATGATACACGAACAAAATAAATATACACTACCGACATATTAAGGCCTCACTGGTGGTGCATGGGTGCAATAACCCATATCCATAGGGATCAGTCTGTCGCTGAGGGAATCAAGGCATTGCACTGGCTCCCTGTCCAGCAGCGGATAGAGTTCAAGGCGCTATGCCTAGTCCATAAGGTGGTGTTTGGGGGGGAGAGCCAAGGAAGTGGAGAAGCTCTTTACTCCTTACCTCCCGGGTCGGACACTCAGGTCATCTACTCAAAGCCTGCTTAAACTTAACCGTGTGAAAAAAGCTAGATGGGGTGGCAGAGCTTTTTCATACCAGGCGGCCAGCCGTTGGAATGATCTCCCTGGTTTTGTTAAACGTACTGACAGCCATCAAGCTTTTAGAAAATTGATAAAAACATGCCTTTTCGATGTGACCCGATGTTAGTGGAAGTAGTTTCTCTCTATGGACTAGCGCCAAGACGCCTCGGCATTTGTTCGCGCTATACAAGTGACTATCCTATCCTATCCTATCCGGGAAACAATTAATCATAACTAGTGTTTCATGTCAAGACATGTATTACTGAAAATAAATAAACATATTCATACTGACACATTAAGAAATTGGCTTGGAAATGTGTTAACTGACTGCATGCTCATCAAGCAACAAACATTTCACTATACACAATTTAAGTAATTTGTTTTTAAACTTAAAGTGCAAATGTGCTATAAAATATGACATACATTAACATGTTGCTGCTGAATAAATATATTGATTTGTAGGAATATGCAGCATGTTCAGGAATCGGTCATGGTTTACAATATGGATGTGACAGTGCAATAACGTATGTGAACAAAATCTAGTAAAGTAATTTTTGTCCATTATTATATGCATTTCCCTGTTTGAAATATCTACACAGTGAATCAGTGACTCACATTATGGCAGCCAGTGTAAAGGACAAATGAATGTCATATGTGATGGGAATAAGGTCAACAAGAGACAACTCCAATAAATGATAGTGTAGAATGAAACATTGTTTGGTCATATGATCACTAAGAAAACTGAAATTGTGTGTTGTGAAATGTTAATATTGATCTAAAAATAGATATCAATTGTAACATGATCAAAAGACTTCCAGAAAAAAACACGTGTGAAATTGAGAATATGTTGTAGGAAAACCCAAAAAGGCAAAACAACTAAATTACACATTCACATACATATAAACTCTGCTTAGAGATGTAACTACACTACTTCTAAAACATATATCTATATCTTCTTTCAGGTGGTGAAGGCAAGGGTCTTTAGCCATGGATGAGGATCCCCTAAGCAAATCTACATAATAATGGGCAGAAGCGATGTAATGCTCCATTGAAATAAATGCACAACTTTGCGAAAAGAATTTTTTGAGTGTTAAAATCACGTTTTAGATGCCTGGACAAGACAGGTGGAAGATGGCTGTACTCGCTGTCAGTGGTGCGCAAAATCATATTTGTGCCATTCTGTATAACATCTGTTTTAATCACCAATGGGAGCTTGGCTATTAAATCTCATATGACGAGGAGGAGAATAACGAATAACTATCTGAAATAGTACCCTCAATGGCAGGCCATGCCAGAAGAGATGAAATATCATCAATTTTATTTGCATAATGCTATTAAAACGAAGTGAATACGTGCAGATAATTGCAATCACATAATACAATTTCAAACATGTTTGTTGTGTTGTGTGAATGTCAACCTACATCAATTTTCTACTCATAGCCTTCTAACAAAATGTAGGCCTTAACATGTATGAATCAGGTTTTACAAGTGTATGAAACATATGGTGTGGAAATGTCCCAATGCAATATCATACATCAGGACCATGAAAAATTGAAAAAATTGCAATCTGTGGATGTATGATAACACATGACTACAGTTACCTTACACACCTCTAATTCTGTATGGAAAGAAATGTGTGAAAAACATTATCATTACAGTTCAATACAGTTCAATACCTGTTTATATCTCACAATGTCAACATAAATTATTCAGTATTGGCCTATATTTATTAATGGTTGGAGTCACATTTGCACCACACAAGGTGACACAGGGCGATCCAAATCCTATAATGAGATTCACGAAGCCACACAAGTCCACATTGTGTTGGTTGGTAAATCTGGAGTAATGCAAGGCAGCGACCTGCCCTGGGAATGTGTTCCACGGGTGGAGGGTGTGACTTGTCACCCACCCTTGTAATTTGTTGCATTCCCAGATATACCAAAACTGGTACACCTGGAAATGTGTCATAATGATATGTCTTCCCATGGGAGGCACAACAAGGATAATATCTATATATCTTGCTGTGGCTTCCTCTTTCTAAATGTGCTGAAATTTCTAGCTCACTTAGAAAAAGGTAAACACCTCTCTATAATCATTTTGTGCTGGGAGGTACTCCTTTCTGCACTAAAACAATCCTGCCAACAACACAGGCACCCTTGCTCCCTTGCACGATATCACAAGGGTGCCTGCGTTTGGCCTAGCCTGCAGATTGAGTGCCAGAGCAGCCAGAGGCTGGGACTGTGTCATATCTTGATAGATGTGGCTAGTTCAAGTCCTGTACCTTTCCTGCAGCACAGCCCAGCAAATGTGATTCCTCCATTGTGGTCTGTGTCAAATCAGCATCTCCTTTCCTATCCTGATCCAGTTCAGCTATGGGCCAATAAGTGCAGTCTACTACCAACCAAGGTACCGTTGTGGCATGGTGCCAGGTGTCATGCTTTGCAGGTGCAATAGCTTCAGTGTAGGAAGGCTCACATTCCTTATATTAAGTCAGTACCGGACCAATATAAAAATTAGATGTGTGATGCAGAATGTAGCATTCATGAAGAGTGGCGGTACTTTGCTGAAATAAAATTAGCAGCTGGTATAGTAACTAACATTAGGAGACATCTGTCACTGATAAAAGTCTAGGTCAAGATGTTGAAGTCAATGGATGCATGTGTGGGACTAATTAAGAACCATACCGGGTAGAGTAATGCACAAACTAGTTTGAATATACATTTTGCATGCTTGCAGGTCAATGCAAGGAGGCTCAGAGGGCCATATCAAAGCATACTCAAGTGTAAATGTAGCACTGCATTGCGAACAAAAGTAAGACAAGGGAGATGGTTTAGAACTGTAGAGATGTGTATTGTGTGAAGCATGGATGTCAGTATGCAAGTACAAATGTTTGAAGACATACATCTATCTTTCCCAAATAATTTTTATTTGTGGGTTTGTAAACAATAACTACACCTTCACATTTTTGAGCAATGGTGTATGTTTATTGAATACGTCGCATGTGTGCTGCATAAGGCAATATATATTCATGGAGGTCATTCAGTAAATACATTAATGGCTAGTTAGTGGTGGCTAGTTTAGATTACTTTATTTCAGCAACCAGGGCCATAAAAGTACAATCCACATACAATGAATAGAAATGACAACATAGTTGAAATCAATCATAAAAAGATCATGTAAAAATACATCTGATAATAGATTAAATCTATACATGAAAATAAATTAATGATTGATTATCTTATAAAAAAATATAATTAAAATGAGTAATATTAATAGCATAAAACAGGCAGAAATTGAATACACTTAAGTATTCCATATCATGACGAAGAACAGCAGAGTGCTTTACCACAAATCACCCACATAGCACCTAAATATTTTGCAACAGAAATGCCCGTTACTGGACGGGAGTCTCATCTAAGGATGTGCAAGGCTTCCTGATGGTTCTGTACACCTATTAGCCTGCAGATGGGTCCAAGCCAAGTATGTAGAGGAACTAAGTAACCTGGACATGCAAAGAGAGCATAGAAACAATTTCACTTGGATGATCACAAATCTGGAAAGCTGTGCTCCTTTCCCAGCCCAACCTGTTGTAAACACTCTAAGAGGTAAGGTGCCTATACGAAACTGAAAGTAAATCTTCATATGGAGTGGTACAGACACTACGTCCCAGAATAGCCCAAGCCCTCGAATAGACTTAAAATCCATAAAGTCGCTGGATAATTTGGCGGTAGCAGCCTCCTGTGAGTCCCTGAACATCATAAGTGATGAATTTATCTTTATCACTACCTCTGAAGGAAAAACAGATGTATCCGGATGTTTCCACAAATCGTGGAGCCCTACCTAGAATAGGGTGATCTTCATGTTTTTAAGTCAAAGAATTTTTAGGTTTCGCCTAGACAGTGCTTGCACTGTCTCTCCGAGACATGCAGTATACACTTTAGTGTGGAAGCTTCATAGAAGCTCCGCCCACTCGCCGCCCATCTGTTTCATTGGCTTAGGTCTGTAAAAGCTGCCTTCCGATTTGTTTAGGGGTTGCTAGTCCCTCCTCATGATGATCATGTCGTCATTTGTAACCTTCCAAGGCTACTGACCCCTTTACTCACGCGTCACGCACTTTCTTCTGGCAGGGGTCTAATCACAACTGAGCACACGCGATGATATGCTCTCTTCCTGCTCCCCGTCTGTAAGCGCTCCCCCCACGCCCCGTGTGTGCGCATGGCCATCATGCTACGTAACCCCATTCTGCACGTTCAAATTATCTGACTGTCAGTAGCACAGGCGACGTGGTTTGAATGGCATTCACTTGAGGTTCTGCCCGTAAAAGGGCTTCATGTTGCGAGGTCAGTGCTCAACAGTCTGGCAGGACCGGCTCACATGGTCATACAAAATCATAGCAACTTTGTAAGGAGTGAGCACTGCTGCAGCGACGTTTGTAGATTGTGAATTTTTCGTCCCCTCCCTCCCGGTCTTGCACTCTCTTCGTCCCTCGGTCATCCCGGCGCATTCTTCTGCACCTACTCGCAGGTGGGTGCATGCGCGCGGGCTATAAATGATGACGGTATGTAATGGTTTCATGTGCTTGCCTCTTCCCTTGCCGTTAATGGCCTGTCATTTACATAGATCCTGGGCTGGCGCGTGCACAGCCATTTAACAAATGCGCTTTCACTTCCGTGAGCAAGATTAAGAGGTAGTGCTAACTGGTCCCCCTAAAACGAGCGATAGTTTGGCCTTAGTGCTATGCCGTTTGCCATCTTCAAGCACCTAGCGCCGCTTTGCTTCATAACGAGGTGCTGTACGATAATTGATCGCCGTGTATAATGGCCTTTTAGCTGCTTGTTTGCGACGCATCCTATCGTTACATTTATTTAGCAACAAGTGATGAAGCTAAGTTGTGTGTTTCTGGTACGTGTGCGATTAAAGTTTAGTTGCGCAAAACAGATGGTTTATAAAAAGCCTCATGTTTGCGCTCAGACTCTTATTTTTTAATAACTTTAGCTCGACACTACTCTACAGAACGAAGCTAGAAGAGTCACGGCATTGTTTGCATTACTTACGGCCACGTGACATCCTTCTGCTTCACTCCCCTCTGCCCGCCCACCCTCCCAGGACGTTCCAGCAGAAGGGGAGGGGGCTCTCTGCCTCTGCAGGCTTCTGCTGTCTCCCGGTCCCTTTCTCCAGTGCTTTCAATGGAGAATTCTCAGTGTATGTACCTGCCGTGAGCTCAACCGCTGGCAGTGCTTGCCTTGTCAATACCATTGCTGTGCCCCTAGAAATACCAGCCCCCTTTGCTTGCATTGAAGTCGGGTAGGTGCTCCGCAGCCGCCGTCTCCCGATATTTACTCCCCAGATTAATATATGGCGCTGTCTGTCCCACTGAAGCTACAACAGCAGCGGTGGCTTTAAAGCGTGAGTACTTGTTTCATCTGGAGTATCGCTGATACTGCCCAACTGAAAGACACCTTTTCAAGTACTTCGCAGAATGTGTATTAACATCAAAACACATCGCCCAAACATAAACACCACAGCAAATAACGTTTCCGGCACCCATGTACCCAGACACTCAGAAATGTTTTCACCCTGTGAGTAGCTAAACCACGGACTAATTAGCCCGACTGGCAAACCTCAAACTGTCCCTCGCCAGAAGTGTCCAGCCCTTTCCCACATTTTAATTATTTACAGTCTCATAATTGTTCCCTTTCCTGAAAACGGCGGCGTCACCCACAAGCCATCAAGGTCTCTCCCTTTACGGTTATGGCAGCTCAGGTGTTGATACCTGATAGTACATTTGGGCTTTGTCTTTTTTTGTGCAGTTTGGAGCTCATGTTTTCACTTTTCCTATTATAAATATTCATGGCGAAAAATGTTAGAGCAGGATGACTTACTCGCATCTGAAATAAGACAATGTGAGAGTCTGACTCGCCAAAGGCTTATCGGCAGTAACTGCAAAGATGTAACTCAATTGTAGAAACCTCATCAGTGCTTTAAGTGGGCCGGGTCCTACTGATGCTCAGCAGGGCAGTTCTTAAAAGCATGTGCTCAGACGGGTCCCTCTCGGGCTTGTCATTATTGAGGCACCACTGCTCAAAGCCTTTGATGTAACTTCCAAGAGGCTTGTTTTAGTTCTTCACTGTCTCATCATTTCACAACTGAATCCTTTTCAATATCATACACAATAAAGCCATAGTTGTTGCTTATTTATCTTATGCAACTAACCATTGACAAAAGCCAATAATCCTGACTTCTTGTAGGTGTAATGTTACGTGTTGTAGTATATAGCTGGATGTAATGACAGGAGCCGCAAAATACCAGTCGGGGAGTTTATATGTTTTTAAGCCATGTCCTTAATTGCATTAGCCATGCCCCTGTGAGAGACCCCACATTTTTTGATTCCACTTAAAGCCCTGAACACCATGGTACCAAGTTGAGAGACTCAAGTAATAAGGTTTAATCCAACAAACACCTCAGATCCTCTCCTTCAGCTGTCTCTCTTCGTTTTAAAAGATGCTCCCAGACTCCTTCTCTGTGCATCATTCTATGTGGAATAAGTTGTTGTACATGTATAGTATTTATATTGTCTTCCAGTCTCAGACAAATTGAAAAGCTGACTGTTTGCTTTAAAACTTTAAAGGCCAGGTGTGTGAAGCGTTTTTAGGTCGATACTAGCAGATTACATGTGCTGTGAGGCACAGTGTATTCAGTACATAGACTTCAAGCCGGCCCTTCGCTTGTCATTCATTGGTTGTTCAGGGTGCCTTTCTAAATTCCATACTTTTAAATGGTAAATCGTGCCTGATTGTCACTCCTTTTGGTCTGTCGTCCCCTCCCATACTGACTGGCCCCGTTACAGGGCTCATTTCGCTTCTTTCCATTTCAGTTTGCTTCGGGCACAATTTTTTCCGATATATTGCAAACGTGAGCAGCTGACCAGTGTTACTGCTTTCCCCGAACACCCACTGTTTCTCCGTGTGTTCTCCCTTTCGCACCTTAGCTTCCACTTATAATCTACAGTCTGGGTTACTGAAGATCAAGCTGAGCAGTCACAAAATTAGAATGCTAGAAATGTGACTTTACTCGCTAGCTCCCTTTCACATAAGCTTTAGTTTTTAGCATTAATTATCTTTCACTCGCTGTGAGCTCTGTTGCTCCGTTTCTGTAAACAGAGCTGCAATTCTTGTTCTTTTTCTGTCACAAATGTGGCAGCTGTGTCGCTGATCCCAGTGGTAATTCCCCATTCTTAGTCCTATAGGCAGTCTTTCAGCTGTGTCTCTGATCCCAGTGGTAATTCTACATTCTTTGTCCTCTAGGCAGTCCTGCAGCTGTGTGTCTGATCCCAGTGGTAATTCCCCATTCTTAGTCCTATAGGCAGTCCTGCAGCTGCGGCTATGGTCCTAGTGGTAATTCCCCATTCTTAGTCCTATAGGCAGTCCTGCAGCTGTGTCTCTGATCCCAGTGGTAAATCCCCATGCTTAGTCCTCTAGGCAGTCCTGCAGCTGCGGCTATGGTCCTAGTGGTAATTCCCCATTCTTAGTCCTCTAGGCAGTCCTGCAGCTGTGTCTCTGATCCCAGTGGTAATTCCCCATTCTTAGTCCTCTAGGCAGTCCTGCAGCTGTGTCTCTGATCCCAGTGGTAATTCCCCATTCTTAGTCCTCTAGGCAGTCCTGCAGCTGCGGCTATGGTCCTAGTGGTAATTCCCCATTCTTAGTCCTCTAGGCAGTCCTGCAGCTGCGGCTATGGTCCTATTGCTAATTCCTCATTCTTTGTCCTTTAGACTGTGCTGCAGCTCCTTCTCTAGTCCCAGTGGTAATTCCTAAATCTAAGTCCTTTAGACAGTGCTGCTAGTTGCTACTCTGGTCGGGTCGGTAATTCCTCATTCTAAGTACTCTGGGCTGTTCTGCAGCTGTTCTCTGGACACAGTGGTAATTCCTCATTCTGAGTTCTCTACAGAGTGCTGCAGCTGCTTATCTGGTCCCATTGGTAATTCCTCATTCTTTGTCTTCTAGGCAGTGCTGCAGCTGTGCTTCTGGTCACAGTGGTAATTCCTCATTCTAAGTCTTCCAGACAGTGCTGCTAACTGGTACTCTGGTCCCGTCGGTAATTCCTCCTTCTAAGTCTTCCAGACAATGCTGCTAGCTGCTACTCTGGTCCTGTTGGATATTCACACATTCTGAGTTCTCTAGGCAGTGCTGTAGCTGTGTCTCTGTTCTCATTGGTAATTACTCATTCATAGTCCTCTAGGCACTGCTATTGTTTAATATTTCTGGCAACTGCCTCTATTTAACTTTTTCTTAATAGAAAACGACCAGCAAAGGTCAGTGAGATACCAGAATCACTTTAGCATTCTCTGGATTCCAGTCCATAGAAATTGTGTTCCACGAGCACCCATAGATAATAATATTTTTTCAAATCTTGTATTTTCAGTGATATGGCCACCGAAGGGCCTGATTTTATATTAAAAACAGAGCTTTGGACTATACCATTTCCCGCTAAAAGGCAATATTTCACTCCCAGTGTTCCCATACCTGGCGCTTCATGCAGTTTGGTGCTTATTTTCCCTCCATGTTAAAGAACAGTAGATGTTTCAGTCCAAAGGCTAACGTGCTGCTGCATAGCTAAACACATATAGGTTCCCAAAGGCGAGACCGATTGCATTGCAAATGCTTGTTTTAAAATGGTCCGCCTTCATAATATCCTGTATAGTGGGCAAGTTCAGGAGTGGTCCGCACTCGTCTCCAATATAGTTTCAGGATCAACCCGTCCCGGCTGCTGTCAGCGCGAGCGGCGGAGCTTGAGGGGAGGTAAATTCCTGCTTCAAGACGGGAGGAGTGCTTCGCGTTCTAGCCTTGCAAGCATTTCCTTCCCGTCCAGAGCGTCACCGCGTCACTTTCGGGTTCACGGCGGCTGCAGCCGCATCCACAAACACCCGGCTCCTCGCCTCCTCGTTCACTGCAATCACTCCTCGAGCCTTGCGGTCCCACGTAGGGGTCCCTCCGTCACCTGTTTCTGGCCGACCGCTTCTCACCATTCAGAGCCTTGCAATTTCCCAATAAAAGGAAGCAAAACACGAGCACCTTACACAATGTGGTAACGCGCCTTGCGCCCGAGTGAATGCCAGACGTCTGTTTGTGTGTATGACCCACATAATACTTCGCTCAAGAATTGGGATTGATTCATGAGCATCTGCATTTCTCTAAAAGGAGCTTAACATTTGGTGATGAGTACCTGCTGCCCAGGACGTGCCGATGTGTCCTTCTCCATTGGTTCTGCTGCCCAGGCCGAGCCGAGGGTCCTTCTGCAGTTGTCTTCTCCCCTTGTTTCCCCACTTCCCCCTGCTCACTGGCTCTGCTTTGACGGTTGGGCGGGCTAGTGGGAAGTTGGGAGCTGTACATCTGTCCCCTGCCTCTCGTTCCCGTGGAAACCTCAGGTGAGCCTTGATATATAGCACAGACCACAAACCAATTTTATAAGATACCTTAGAGACACCTAGGCCACTAAACAAAGGATATAAACGGGCACTAGCTGGGAGAGATACAAGATTCCTTAGGAATTTGTTCTCAGTTCTTATGAGACCATCATGTTTTGAGAACCCCCACAGTTCGGCCCCATGTAGGGCTGACCCCAGACCCTTGGCCTCATAGATCTTTAGTGCAGGAGAAATAGGTTTAGTGTAAGATGTTGAGATTTCCTTAAGTATTGTCACTGAAATCTGCCTAAGCTTTGTGGTCGCCTTGTCAATATAGATGTTCTATGGGAAGGAAGAAGACCCCAGTTGGAAGAGTTCATTGATAGGTTGAACTGTATAATATGAATATTCAATTAACCTCAACAGTTTGTAGTACGCATTGTAAATTCATTGATGTAAAACAATGTTAAAAATGCAAGATTGATTACAACAATAAACAGAAAGGCCACTGCCACTAATTCAATTCTACATGCAAATAGTGGTCACTCTGCAGTTTTAAAATGGAACATCCTGTATGGCTAAATGTTGCGAGCAAAAGGAATCATTGTTTTTTATTTATTTATTTAATTTTATTGATCTTGCACATAAACAGAGTACAGAATATGCATTAGACAATCAGCAGTTTTCACAAGAACAAGGCAAAGCAATTGGCAGGTAGCACAGCAATATTCAAATCTATACATGCACATAGGAAAAGTCTCTAGCCCATGGCTCACTACCCTGGTATCTTACAAGGAATGTCACATGTTGGGAATATCATATAGCACTGTATAGTTAAATAAAAGGGGCAATATACCCAGGGGGGGGTGCGACAAATAAAAAACTGAAGCGTGAATTGTTTAGGCTTGATCACATAGTGTTAGGGTGAACATCAGGACTCCTGGTCAGTGGTAGCTGGATATTCCAGCAGGTAAGCCTGAAGTGGGCCCCATACGTCCCAAGGGCGTGAGGAGACCAGGATAAGCTCAGCATACGTACACGTGTGATCCTGCCATTGTGTCATGTCTCCAATCCATTCCTTGAATTTGGGTGCCCTCCCCCGACCCCACCGACAAGCCACCCCTGCCTTTTGGCTAAAACTAGGCCAAAGGACACAAACTTGCGATGTTTTGCCGGGATCTGCTCAGTATAGCCGAGTAAGGCCACCAGAGGAGACCTCGATAGGGATAAAGAAACCATGCAGTCTAACTCTTTGAAGACCTGTTGCCAACATGTTTGAATGGCTGGACACCCCCAAGCGAGGTGAA
This sequence comes from Triturus cristatus, assembly GCF_964204655.1. NCBI lineage: Eukaryota > Metazoa > Chordata > Amphibia > Caudata > Salamandridae > Triturus > Triturus cristatus. The sequence goes on along the minus strand of NC_140582.1, from coordinate 1,194,928,510 downwards.
GGAAGTCAGCAGCTTCTGCTTTACATCTATTACATCTGTTTGTGTCGCGTAACCCAAACCTGTGTAGTTTAACCGGGGTATAATAACTGCGATGGAGGAATATGTAGTGAGTAATACATAGGCGGCTACTGGAGGAGACCTGTTCTGTTTGTTTACAACAAAACGTCCATTGTGTATCAGAGATGGGGTGTTCCATTTCGGCCGACCTTTTATCCCGAGCTGCACATTGAGGGTACTCTGCATCAATGTATAAACTGTGATACAATGTAGACACTAAGTGAGAAGCAGTAGATGCACGTAGTACATGATGCAACGGGGCTACTACAAAGGGCTCCAATGGGTTTGCAGGGGTGCAGTCTTTGAGCCCATGCCATAGCTGGGCGTATAGAAAAACTTCCATAGCAGACAGAAGGTGAGGGGTTTGGATAGAATTGTTGGAGAGTGGCAAATTTGCCATTCAAGTATAAGTCGCCCAGCAGTGGATTTGTCGGGCATTTGCAACCTTCTTAAACACCCCTTCCTGCAGGAAGGGTATCTTCGGGTTGTTTGCAAGCGGGAGTAGCGGGGATTCTAAGCAGGGTGTCTGTAGGCGGTCCGCGATGCGGCGCCAGGCTTGGATCGTGCAGTCCACAGAGGTTGGATGAGGCTCACGAGGCGCGACCATAGACAACAGGGAATAGGATCTGCGAGCCAGTGCTCGGTAACAACATGAGGTGTATACCGGGGCGGGTGGAACCAAAAGTGGGCATATTGTTCTTGGGCACATATATAATACAATTCAAAATTAGAATTATCAAAGTATGGTCCCATTGTATTCGTGGTTGTTTGCCTCCCCATACCAATTTAATCAGCTCCGCTCGGAGAAAGGAAAAAAAAGACATCTTGGGTCGTATGGAACGTTTAAGAACAGATACAAGAATTTAGGGAGGACCACCATTTTAAGGAGGGAAATACGGCCCGCCATGTTAAGGGGGAGTGCATTCCACCTAGTGACGCAACCTGTAACATGGTCCAATGCACGCCCATAATTTAGCCTCATCAATTCCTCGTGGTCTGTCGTGACGTGTATCCCTGGGTATTTCACTTCATCAGAGCACCATACAGTGGGGAAATCTGTATCGAATGGTGTAGCTGAAGCAGTCAATGGGAAAATTTGCAATTTGGCCCAGTTAATATGAATACCGGAGTGGCCACCAAACCTGACAAATTCCCAGAGGAGCGGATTAAGGTTTTGGTGTGGTTCTTTAATATATAGGGCAACATCGTCGGCATACAGAGAAATGAGAATTAGGCGTAGAAAGCAACAGAGGCCCTTTTCTTGATGATGCTGCCGGACCTTAGCCGCCAGAGGCTCCATGGCAAGAGCGAATAAAAGGGGAGACAGTGGGCATCCCTGTCGGGTACCGCAAGAGAGAGAGATCGAGGGAGAGACATGTCCATTGACCAGGACTTTCGCTGTTGGTGAGGTATATAGGAGTGGGATCCAGGACAAGCAATGCATGGGAAGTCCCATACATTGAAGTATAGTAAAGAGGTAATCCCATTCCACCGAGTCAAAGGCCTTCGTGGCGCCAAGGAAGACCGCCACTAGTGCCAGCTGTGGTTCTAAATTTTGTAGAATAGAGAAGAGTGTCCTAAGATTTTAAGAGGTTGCTCTACTGGGGAAGAATCCGGCTTGATCCGGTAAAACTTGGTTCTCCATCAGGAGCTTGAGGCGGTTTGCCAGTAATTTTGCGCGTATTTTTGCATCCGTGTTGATGAGAGAAAGGGGACGATAGGACTCACAGCGGTCCGCAGGTTTACCCGGCTTCAGTAATGATGTAATGAGCGCCTCTCTCATCGACGGAGGCAGGATCTGAGTTTCCTGGGTTTCCAGGAAAACCTCTTTCAGCACTGGGAGAAGGTGATCAATATATGTTTTGTAAAAATCTAAGGGGAGCCCATCCGACTCTGGTGCCTTCCCTGATTTAATCTACATGATAGCTTCACGTAGCTCATCATCCTCAAATGGTGCCGTCAAAAATCGCCCAACCATCCCAGCGCTATATCTTCAAGATAGTGAGAGAGATCGGGGAGAGAAGTGTGGCGTGAGCAATACAGATTTGAACAAAATTCAGTAAATGTCAAGACTATATCTATGACGCACCCCATTTCCATCAACCACATCCAATATATAATTGGAAAAGCGGGGCTGTCTAATTTCAGTCGCCAGTGCCCAGCCGGGTCTCTCGCCCTCCCCATACAGACGGGCAATAAAGTACTACTGCCTCTGAATTTGACTTCCCGTTCCGCGGTGGTAGTATAGTCCGTTAGCCATTCCCAGAGTAGGGCCCTTTGGGCACCAGACTTCGCATCCCATACGTCTAGTTCAAGTTGTTTCAGCTCATTTTCAAGACCCTGCAAATTTCTGTGAATATCTCTGAGTAGCCCAAAGCTTTTGGACATGCATGTGCCTCGTATAGTAACTTTAAAGGACTCCCATGTGTGTAACGGAGCCCTTATTTCTAGCAAAAAAATCAGCAATTTCTTTACCAATTTCTACCTGAAAGACAGTATCCAAAAGTGCTTCATGCAGAAGTCTCCAACATCTTGGGTTGGTAATTAAATTAGAGGGTGCTATCTCCAGGCATACTGGTGCATGGTCCGACTATGTTCTGGCCATATGCTCTACCGAGTAAATCCAAGGGCTAACCCCCCGGGAGCAGACCCAGTAATCCAGTCGCGACCAGGTCAAGTGTCCGGCCATATAAAAGGTGCCCTCTCTGACTGGTGGATGGACATAACACCATGAGCCCGTGATCTAAAACAAATCGAGAAAGGGCATCCTGAGTGTTTGTGTAGTGATGTGGAAGAGGGTTGGATCTATCCATGGATGGGCGCAGGGCAGTGTTAAAATCTCCTCCCCATATGACGTGAGTGGATCCTACCTTAATTATCTGTCCCCATAGTGTAGAGAAGTAGTCCGGGTCGTCCTTTTTGGGACCATAACAACAAGCAATGGTAGCCGATTGTGTGCCTAGTGTACCCCAGAGCAGGCAACTTCGACCTGAGGGGTCACTAAACGTGCCTCCTAGTATGAAGGGTGTCGTTTTCTTTACTAAGATTAGTGTGCCGCGTGAATATGTAGAATAGGAGGAGAACACTCGGGTAGAGACCCACTTGCTGCCAAAACAATTAGCACGTTGGGGGTCAGTGTGCGTCTCTTGAAGCATTGCAACTTGTATGTGATGTCTGTCAAGATATGCCAGTATTTGTCTACGTTTGTGGGGGTCACCAAGGCCCCTGGCATTCCATGTGATCATTTTATTCGTAGCGGCTCAGTGTGTAGTGACATTCCGTAGGTAGTGCAATGCTATAGTGAATGTGTCAGTGCACATAAAATGTGTGCATAGGCCAAGAATTGCTAGAATGTCCATCCACTGCTGTCTCAGATACATAAAAGCAATATATCACATTCCCAACCCATCCCCTCCCCCCAACAACTCCCATAGCATGTCAGCATTGGATCGACTAGCTAACATCCATTCCACCCCCTCCCACAATAGCACCCCAATCGTGCCGGTACTAAGTTGCCCACCCAAAGTCCCCAAACAACGTAACTGTACTGTCTTATTCAAGAAAGTCCAACCAAGCAGGGATAAGAAATCACAAGAAAAATAAGGGTATAAGCAGTATGGGGGATCTCTCATGGGGGGCGCCCATGGGCTACGAAACCTTCCCGTGTCCCAACTCTTACTGCATTGCAGTCCCCAGCTGTCTCGGGGTGAGGGTGGATAGAGTGGTCGGGGAAGGGTGCTTGGCAAAGTCTATTACAACCGTACCAAAGAGAACTTAGCTTTTAAATCAATCATAAGCCTTATATAATGTATAGAGCCCAGTGGGCACTTAGCTGTCCGTGTCCGGTTTGCAGGTGACTCGATCCATCCTAAAGGGTGATCTCGACCCCATCACGGAAAGTCAGGCAGTGTGAAGCTTACCAGTGCAGCAACAAAGAACAACAGACCCCACAAAAGGTGGGGGGATCAAAACTGGGTCATGTAATGAGAACGTCTATTGCCCAAATTAGTCCAGGGAAGGAGAAGGAGATCTGGAAGCATGGTCTCGTCGCGGCGATCGTCGCTGAATATTCTTCAGAAAATCTGCTGCTGCATCTGAGAGGTAGCATCCTCATTCTCCGAGATGCATCACTCAGCCTCCTTCAACTGCCCATCATGTTTGTTGACTTTCTGGACAAGGAAATCTAGTCAGCTGTTCATCGTGTCCATTTTCCCAGAAAGGTCGGTGAGGCTGTGCTGCATAGCCAGGAGTAGTGTTTTTACATAATTTTCTGTGATCGGCAAGAGTGCTTGCGACTGGTCAGTGCTGGTCTGTCCGGAATCAGCCGAGGTGGACTGTGTCGTGTTTTTATCGGTGTCGAAGGTGAGTCTGGGTTGGCGGCCATCAGGTTTCCCCATTTTGCGCGTGCTTGTTGCGGAGAGGAAGAGCAGTATCGGGGGTCCCCACACCCAGGAGCTAACTGGGATTCCGGCCGAAGAAAGTCAAGCCAAGAAGGGCATTCATCAACCATATAAAACAGGAGATAGCAGAGTGCCGTGATAAAGCGGGCCTGTAGTAGTAATCAGCAGAGGAACTCAAGGATATATTAACAGTCCACTTGTGTGCAGGGCAAACGGTGTCTTAGGCAGAGAACAGGCACCTTCGGCGAGAGAGTAGGCATTGACAGCAGGCACACATGTATATATCGCAGAAGCGTGTTTAAATAGGTGTTGCTTGTTCGTCAAAACTGTCAAGGCAGGAGGATTAGATGCAGCGGAGCCAGTCAATAGTGTACAGGATCGCAGTGGTTCAGCTCCTACGATTGGTATACCAATTGGGAGCAGGAGTGGTGTAGAATGGCGCCAAACACCTTCGGAGCAGAAACGGATGACTGGCAGGCAGGGAGAGATAGGCAAGCCCAAGATGTTGGCACTGTGGGAGATGCAGGTAAGTGGAGGTGCGGGGCGTCTTGCAGGTTGCTAAAGGCGCAGTACAGCAGCAGCGCCTATGTCGCAATGAGACATCATGCTGGCACGCAAGATGGCGGCGGTACGCTCAAAGTTCCTTGCTGTAGGGCCAGACGCCGTTCACCCGTAGATAATGGCATGCGATGCGCTCAGCTGATTAAGGACCTTCAGAAATTGCACCAGGGGGCAGCTATCAAGCATCAAAGGCAGGTCTGCAGCACATACGCGACTGCGCGGATCCCGTCGCGCACGATGCCAGCAAAGGAGAAAGGCGCGCATCCAGCACCAGACCTCCCTCCCCATGCATCAGCTACCTCACCGCGTCTTTTGTCCAGGTCCAAGCGTGCACCACCTTCCACAGAGATAAGGATCACAACCTGTAACAAGCCACCAGGGAGCAGATCACTCGTCAGAGGGCGGGGAGCAGGCTACTCAAAGGAGGGCCCGTCGCCACATGGAATCCCCGGGGCTCTGGTAACAGCGGCTGCCGCCTGGGTTATCAGGGGCTTCACCTCCTCGGTCCCCCGCAGCTTGAAGTCCGGACTGGAGTCCTCTCCGGGAGTGCGAGCGCCATGATTTTCGCCCCAGAGCTGCCAGACAGTCTTGGGAGCAGGCGAGCAGCAGCACAGAGGGGTTCTATATGGTAGGAGCAAGGATAAATATCGAATTATATCGCCAAGCCTCCAGAGCCTCACAGGTGTGCAGCCATCTTGGACGTGCGCCACCTAGCGCCCTTGAGCAAAAATAATCTGCTCTACAAATGTGTAGTTTGAAATTGAAACAACTAAAATGATTGAGTGATTCATGCAACATGGGTACCCTCTGAATGTATTGCAAGATGCTACAAAAAGGGCACAAATAAAACCAGAGAACAGGTGGTCAAACAAACAGTGGCCAATAAAAAGAAGAAAGAGACAAAGAGGTTATTTTTGGAGTTTAATCCAGCTCAATCTACTGTGGAAAGAATCCTTGGAAAATAAACTGGCATGTCTTACGAAAAGATATGCATTTGAAGGAAATAGTTAAAAAAGGTCCCAGAATTACAACTAAAAAGACCAAATCATTGGGTGAGATCCTCACATGAAGCTACCTTGAACCCACAAAGGAAAGTTATTGGCTAACCAACATGATGAGTGGCTTTGTAAAATGCCCTTCATGTAAGGCTTGCCAATATGGCTTAAATCGAAAAATGTATCAGACGTTTGAGGGCCTTGAATTCATGATACAGGATAGAATAACACGTGACACAGACCATTTAATATATGCACTGCAATGTAAATGCAACAAACTGTATGTTGGTAGCACTATTAATAGATTAAGGATTAGAGGGATGCACCACATGTGAACCATAATAAATAGGGAAAAAAGCTACCCGATGACTGGCCATTTTGAGAGATATCACAATCGTTCTCTGATTAGGTTCAAATTTTATGGACTGAAACTCATAAACAAACATACATGGGGAGAAGGCAGGAAAAAAGAACTAAGGAGGAAGGAGTCCAAACTTATTGTAATGTACAGAGGCCCCATGGCACCACAAAATGGATGCTGAATGATATGTTCATCTATGAACTTTTTTTAGATGAACAATGAAGGTACCTGAATGAGGACCTTAACTCACACACTGTTGTCCATAATCTTGCAATTGTGGAATATATTTGGGACAATGATACAATAAGGACGGACAGTTGTTTATCACTGTCTCTTAATATCTGGATTGCTTTTAAGCTGAACGTGTATTTTAAAGTGATGAATTATGAGGACACCACACTGCACTTTAATGCCTTATGGTATTAGGCCACTGTTCTGCACTTTAATGGCTAAGTCACCTTATCATTCAGATATACAATCTCTCCTATCCCAGCATGGACATGCTGGTGCCTCCCGGTTTCACAATGATCAACAAAGACAGGCAAGTGCAAGGGGGGGGGGTGTAAAGCAATCATCTACAAGAACATCTCCATCACGGAAATTTCCTCCTGCCTGTACAGCTCCTTTGAGTGTCTCTCAGTCAACATTAAAATTCACGATAACAGGCCTTCACTTTGCCATCTTCTGTACCACCCTCCAGGCAACTCCTCCGAATTCGGGGAACACCTCTCCGACTTGATTGCCCACTGCGCACTAGGCAACACCAACAACATAATTCTGGGCGACTTCAATCTAAGATGGAACGAAACAAAAAGCCCTCTCATCCAAACCTTAAACAACCTACTACTAGAAAACAATCTGACCCAACATTGCTCAGAAGAAACTCACCATAGAGGAGCAATCCTAGACGCAATTATTGCAGAAAGCAACGCAATCACCATCGACCACATCCTACCCGTAGACTGGTCCGACCACCACATAGTTATTTTCCACATCAACCAAGTGGTCCTAAATCAACGCCCCAAGCAGGACCCACCCAAATGGGTCAGGAACACAGCTCTCAACTACCGAACTCACCTCTCTCTACAACTCCAATTTGACGCTCACCCTGGATCACCTTGCCCCCCTGAAACTAAAAAAATCCAGGAACATTACCTCCAGATCATGGTTCACCACTGACATCAATGAAGAAAGAAGACTTCTAAGAGCCGCAGAAAGAATCTGGAGGAACGATCCCTCCGCCCTCCATCGAGCTCAGCTCCAAGCAGCCCGCAGGAATTACAAAAAGCACATCAAGAACAAAAAGACAGCTTTCTTCTGCTCTGCGCTAGACACCGCAAAAAAATGACCCAAAGAGCTTTTCAATATCATCAGGAATCAAACCTCTAAGTCTAGGACATCCTCATCTCAGGAATCCAAAGAACAATGCAACAACTGCGCCATCTTTTTCAATGACAAAATCGCCAAGATCGATCTCTCACTTGGCTCAAATCTCACCCCCTCCACCGAGATCAAGGCGCCGGAATCTCACCATAGCGCTTCCTTGAACCCCCCAATACATTGGTCCTCCTTCATTCCAATTCAGGAAGCAGATATAGTCAAACTAATCTCAAACGCTAAACCCTCATCCCACGCCCTGGATCAGTTAGCACCGCACCTGGCCAAGGACCTAAAACGCGTCCTAGCCCCGATATGGTGCAAGATCATTAACATCCTACACTCCTTCATGGAGTCTTGCTTGGACACCCCCTCATTTACGATACTATTTGATTAAAAATTTTATTTAGAACTCCTTACCGACTCTTCTACCTTTGGCCTGACACAGATAGTCACAGGACCAACACGTTAGATGGAATTTTTACCAATCACACCGCAATTGGGATTATTAGAATACTGAAAACTCAAGGAAATTATGGATGGAGCACTGAAACTTTTCAGATACTCACCACCAGTCACAGATCTGGGTTGAATCCATCATCGTTTTTTAGCTCACTTCGCCACCTCAGTTCAAACCCAGCTAAATGCAAATCAGTCTTGACCCTGTGCGTCATGGCAACAGTCCAGCCCGAACTACCAAGCCAGGTCTTCCCTGAACCAGAAACAAGCAGTCTGGGACTGGTTTTGGGTAACACCCCTCATCAGCCAGGCTAGCGTGAATCCAGTGGCATAGTGAGCAAGGGACCCACGTCTTGGCATAACCTGCAAACTTAGGCCGAACAAAGCAAACACAAGGAGATGATGGTTGGAGCGTGTGGAAATGTGGATTTTCCTGGTCAGTTATGTCCCCTATCTTGGACCCCAACGGTTCTATGTGCATGTCGCAAGTACATGTATGTTCCCTCCAGTTCCAGTATTGATGACGCAAACACATGCGTGTCCACCGTCAACATGTCCTTTGCCAGATCCGCCATGAATAGGCCGGATATTCCATTCTTAAATATGAAAGGCCACCGGCTTTATATGGTTCACTTATGCCACTTTTCAGTCCAAGCAAGTAGGCCCTGATTCTGTCATCAAACTCTTCTTGCCTTCTGCCTCTAAAAGCTCCAGCCCGAGCCTGCATCTGTGACCATGAACTTTGTCTCATTCTCTGCGCTGCTCACGAAGCCTGACATCAGCTTACTCTCTGCCAAGAACTGTATTTCACCTTCGAATTATCTGCTTCCCCCTCAGCCGATGCATTCCTGCCTAGTAGTTTAAGTAAACATTCTTCCAGTTACCAAGCAAAAAGACCCATCTTCTCTGTCCTCATGCAAGTAATTCATAGCCTTGTTACCATGGAATATTCCTACCCCCTCGCATTCAGTGTAGACACTTAGACGCTTGTACACGCACAGTCAGTATAGAATAGATTCTGTCCGAGAGTCCTCCTTTTTGGATAACATAGTTCTTTAAACATAGGATGTTAGATATGATTTGGGATTAGGTTGACTTGACCTCCCAGACTTCTCGTCTCCACATATAGAGCTAAATGTCAAGTCCCCGTCACCCCCTAGTTACACGTCAATTACACGTCACACTGCTGCGCGCGCATCCATGCCAAGTATTATCTTACAGATCCACCTATACATGACATCACAACCAATCATGTTTCTTTTTACTCATTATTACACCCATTTTCGGTTACGCAAACCAAACATCAAATGTCCTTATCAATTGTTACGCCTACTGTATTCACTTCATTATAATGTATGTATTATAAAAGTTACTGCTTGTCAATAAAGTATGTACTTCACTTCCTGAACCCCCGTGGTGATGGAACTTGAGGCATCCGATTATAATCGCTTATTGGAATAAAGCCCATTCCGAACCTCTAATATCACGGATTCTGCCTCTCATTTTACTGAGCTATTTTATAATGTTTCTGTACCAAATTCAGTCCCGGTAAAGGAGAAATATTTACCACATGATGGCGCCCGAACAGGGACACTTTCTCATCTCACGCGCCGGCGGTGTGTTGCAGGCCCGGTCTCCTGCCACAGCTGGACGGACAATAACGCGTACCAGCAGGATTTCCTGTATCTCCCTCCGGTCAAGCGGGGGCGACTGAGACTGCAATCAACACCCAGACGAGGCGGTGAGAAGTGCGAAGTATCCCGACCAGAGCCTAGCTGAGAGAGCAAGATCCGAGGTATACAGAGACCCACCAGTCCGAAGTCAAGCCCAGTGTCCGACGAGTCGAGTCGAGTCGAGTCAGGTCCGGTTCAAGTTCAAGTTACTGAGGCCTTCTGTTTCCGAAGCTACCCGGTGAGTACCATTGCTGGGGAGGCATTTCTGACGTGCACATAGGTTGTGCCGGTCAAGACGGGTTTGGGTACACAAATCCGGTCTGCACTGTTTTAGCAGTGTATCTGTACTGTTTAGCAGTATATCAAGTATTCCGAAGTATTCCGAAGTGTCTAGTTATTGTCTAGTTATTGTCGGGAATTAAGCTTGGTGATTAGTTATGCAGACGATCATCATTGTTGTTTCAGTTAATGGTTTAATGTTAAATGTTTAAAGTGTTTAAGTATGTTCTGAATATCGTGGTATGAATGACTGTTCATTATCGTGTTTATTGTATTAAGTCTGTTCAAATTCAAGTATCAGGTCAAAATCAAGTATAAGGTCAGTTCTCAATATGCCGCTCTTTTCGAAATTAAGACAGATCACTACCAGAAAAGGGGTTCTCGAAGAAGCCGTCCCTATTCCTCCTAGGGACACTCCAGGGCATTTTATGTATCACAAACATGGCTTAGACGCTATATTATTTCTTGATTTATGGGTAGACTATACCAAGGGATTACCAGAAAGTCAAAGGTGGCCCACAGCGGGGACCTGGGATGCAGAGTGCATCATGAAAGTCGAGGAAGAGTTATGGAAAAGAAAAGTCAGACAGTCACAGAAAGACGCCGTTGAATTATGGCGTAAAGAATCACATAGACGAACAGAAAAAGCACGTAGACAGGAGAAGAGTAAAGAGAATTCCAATAAAGTTCGAGAGAATCTATTAATTGAGGAAGGTATCCGAGTAAAATCAGAACAAGTAGACAGACAAAGAAATGCCCTTATGAATGGTATGTATCCTCTCCTGGCCGAAGGATTACCTAAGGCTACTCCAGAGACACCAAAAGACTTGCCAACCCCATTGTTCCCAATAAAGGTACATCCTAAGGGGCATCCTAGAACCGCAGAAGATGTTTTTCTTTCCTCATATTTAGATGACGCAGCTCCCGAGTATGCTAACTCTGCCCTACATAGACCGCATACCAGGGAGGTTCAACGCCAAGATCCAGTACCCGTATCCCTGCAGCAACAAATCGAGTCACAAGTTCCGGCAAGCACATCTGTTTCTGTACCCGCTCCTACAGCTACTTCTATGGCTGTGTCCACACCTGTAGTTGCTGTGTCACGTTCGACGAATCCTTTTACACCCGACGCCCCAGATGGGGCCGCGGGAGGAGCTACCAATGTCTTTTCTACGCCACCCAGAATAAATAAACTTGCTTTTCAAGAGTCAGCGCATTCACGTACACCCAAACTCCTTAGTACCCGTACGCTTAAGGAACTTCTTATAGACTGTAGATATGACCCGGTGCCTGGAAAGGAGGACGAAATGACCCTAGCATCATTGCGTATCAGACGAGCCGCAGTGTATTTAGCGAAGTTACCAGGAATGACTGCGCATCTAGATAATATATATCATTTTGTCCAAACAGGGCGAGATCCAGAATGTATTTACAGAGCTATGGAATACCAGAAAGTAGAGATACAGGGGGAACTATTACGTTTCCTCATAAACTGTGTGATCAGAAATCAAGACCGACCGGGGGTAGACCCGGAAGCCATGAAAATTCTTACAAGATGGAGCCAGAATATATCGGAAGGGAGGCATGATAAACAAAACTGTATAATAGCCATGTGCCGAAAGATCCGTAAAGAAATAGAACGCCTACACGAAGAGCGATTAGAGGTAGACGAGTTCGAACAAAACGAGGAAGAAGGGTCAGGACTGCCCACAGGACAGTCGGACACCATAGCCTATGTAGGTAGAGGAAGATCTTGTAATAGGAGTAAGACTAGATATCACACTGACTCAATACATCCGATATGTCCAGATAATAACAGAAATTTTCAAATACCTATAATTAACATAAGGTCTAACGAGCATTCGTTCCAAACCGCCGACAAACTACTACAAGAACGAAGGGGTTATCATTTCCTCGATTCTATGGATGAACAAGATTTAGCCAGGGCAGCTGTCCATTGGGTGGACAGTCCCGGAAAATATAGTGATGATACAGTAGTACGCACATTTTTGAATCTTACCCCAGATGAACAAAGGTTAGCTGGGATTTATATGATTCAACAACTCATTATACTATATCGGAGTCAGCATTCGGACCCTGGTCCCTTGCCTGACATACTGACTGAATTACTTATGAATAAATGGAGAGGTCCAGGTACTGAATTAATTAAAGAAATTCTAGAATCAAGAAAGCAGTATATTCTTTTTGTATGTTCAGAACATGTTCCATTGTCTGTCAAGGAAAGAACTACGTATCACATAGATAGACAGAATCCCTTACGAGAAGTGCACCCAATAAAGGGTGAGGACAACGAGTTTAAACGCGTATTTGTATATACGCCTATATCGAAAATAGAATTGTTAGAAATGAAGAAAGTAGTACCCAGTCATGACAAGGACCCAGCGGGGTTTCACCGAGAAATTAAAGACATGTTACTCATGGGAGAATATACCTACCCCGACATTATGACAATATTAAAGGTGTTGATGCCTGCTGGCATTTATGAGAAACTCAAGGAAAAAGAGTGGGAGGTAGGTGATCAAAAGATAGAATGGTCAGCATTAGAAGCAGAAGAAAGGGCCCGAGGTCCAGGTTCGGGGCTTGGGGACAAAACTAAGGCATTACCAGGACTACTAGTACAGGTACTGCCACGTTTATTAACTACGAAAAAGGAAGATTGGGGTACAATTTCAGCCTGTAAACAGAAGCAAGACGAAGACACTAGTGATTACTATGCCCGTTTTGAAAAATGTTTTGGTATAAATAGTGGCATAAAAGCAAGTAGCGAATCATACCCACATCTGTTTGTAACAAAATTAGTAGAAAATGCTCTGCCCCCAGTAAAGAATAGAGTATTAAAATTCGAGAGTACCTGGCAAGGTAACACTCCAACACAAATGTTACAAATGTTACAGTACCACCACAATAGAATTAAAGAGGAACAAGAACATGAACACAGACGCATGAAAGACACAAAAATGAAAATGCTAGTTTCCCAGACAGTTCCAGCTGAAGGACATAAAAAGGGTATGACACATTCCGATTCAGCAGGACCTGTAAAGGGGACATGCAATTATTGTAAAAAGCCAGGCCATTACGTACACGATTGTCCAGTTTTAAAACATAATATCGCCATAGGTAAAACACAAGAAAGATCACGGCCACTAAGACAAGATCAGAATGAACAAGGAGCTATGCAGCATGCCCAGGCCATGCCAGCCTCACAACAGCCAATACAGTTTGTGCCAGCTGCACCACCGTTGCCTGCTGCTGCCACACAGACGACAACACGACAAATGTATCAGACCGCACAGTATGAATATCCCGAGTATCAGCGTTACGCATGAACAAGCCTAGAGAGGGAAGTTGACTTACCCCTTATCGAGATTCCTATAGATCAAGAAGGACCTTATGTACATAGTAAATTATTAGGTCAAGATAGAAAATTTTTACTCGATACAGGGGCAAGTCGAACAACTATAAAACATAGTGAAGTTCCAGGGGCACCCCTCTCAGGCTCACAAAATATTTCCCTTGGTTTTTCAGGAAAACCTATTGTTAATGAAGTGTCACAGCCTTTGCCACTTACGATAGGACCTCTGACCCGAACTACAGATTTACTGCTTACTAAATCATGTCCAGAAAACTTGTTAGGAATAAAAACGTTGAAAGCCCTAGGAGCCATAATATGTTGTTCTCCGGAAGGAGTAAGGTTGTTTTTACGTGATTTTAAAGGTCACTATGTATCTAGAGACATGGATCCCCGACTGCAGACTTTACCTACACACCTATGGGCACAAGGCCCTACTGATGTTGGTTGCATGAATATTACACCATATCGAGTCACACTAAAGGCAGGAGTGGTGCTACCACGAATGCGACAATACAAGTTACCACCAGATGCTGTAGTGGCTTTACTACAAATCATTGACGAGCTCATTGCCCAAGGAGTAGTTGTGGAAACAGACTCCAATATATGTAATTCACCGATAATACCGATTCTTAAACGAACAGATCCTACAGCGCCGCCAGTATATCGATTGGTTATTGATCTGCGCGAATTAAACAAATGCATTGTGCCACAATTCCCTGTGGTCCCAGATATCTCGTCATTACTGACAGCCATTGATTCCGAAGCGACATTCTTTACTGTAATTGATCTCAAAAACGCCTTTTTCAGCGTCCCAATAGATCAGGAAAGCCAATATTTGTTCGGATTTAGTTTAAATGGGCGTAGCTTTAAATTCACACGCGCACCTCAAGGATTTACAGAAAGCCCCAGCATCTATAGCCAAGCACTGAAACGAGAACTTGACAGTATCCACATGCCAGTCAACACTGCTTTGCTTCAATATGTCGATGATCTGCTGATTACCGCAAGAAGCGAACCGGAATGTGAGAAAGCATCACTGACAGTTTTACAATTTCTGGCCGAAAAAGGGCACAAGGTGTCCCCTTCTAAGCTGCAATTCTGTGTCCAGCAAGTTGTTTATCTTGGACACTCGCTGGACAAGGAGGGAAGGCAGCTTACATCCGACCGTATTCAGTTAATAGCTAACATGCCAATACCCAAGACACAAAAGGAGGTACGGGCTTTCATAGGCCTCACTTCATATTGTAGGCAGTGGATCCCTCAGTATGCATTTCTAGCAAAACCCCTCATTCAGTTAACCACACAGGAGGCAGCCACATCGACTGTTCTCCCTTGGACTCAGGAACACACACAAGCTTTTGAAAGCCTAAAGAAAGCTTTATGTCAAGCACCCGTTTTAGCAACGCCATGTTACAAAAAACAGTTTACACTCTTTGTTACAGAACGCGAAGGTACTGCTTTGTCAGTACTCACACAGGATCAAGCAGGAGCACACAAACCATGTGCCTATTTCTCTAGTACATTAGATCCCGTAGCTCAGGCTCTGCCTGCGTGCCTGAAATCAGTAGCAGCGACAGCTTTAGCAATCAGACAAAGCGATGCCATAGTGTTAGGACATCCATTGACAGTTCAAGTACCCCACGCAGTAGAGGTTCTTGTAAATAGAACGCAAACACAACACTTGACTATAGCGCGACTTACAGGATATGAACTTACATTGTTTCAGCCACATATAGAAATAAGACGCTGTAACACATTGAATCCGGCCACACTTTTGCCAGTAACCGGAACAGACCCACTAGCCCATGACTGTATTGAAGTTATTACTGTAACGACAAAACCCAGACAAGACTTGACCGATGTTCCATTGTCAGATCCAGACTTGACATTTTATGTCGATGGTTCATGCATGAGAACAAGTACAGGAGAGTTAGTAGCCGCTTATGCAGTCACAACAGATACTGAAGTCATTGAAACTAATCGTATAAATACTTTGTCAGCTCAAGCCGCAGAGCTCATCGCTCTGACGCAAGCCTGTATTCAAGCCACGAATAAAAAAGTCAACATATACACTGATTCACGTTATGCATTCGGAGTTGTACATGACTTCGGCGTGCTGTGGCGAGAGAGAGGTTATTTAACTTCCCACGGTGCCCACATTCAGCACGGACCCCTCATTCACGCATTATTAAATGCAATACATCTACCCACTGAAATATCAATTATGAAATGTAAGGCCCATACGAAGGTTACTGATATCATTTCCCAAGGCAATGATCTAGCCGACAGAACAGCTAAACTGACTGCTCAAGCTCAGACCCCCGACATGACAAAGACAATAGTCCCGACACCGACACATTGTATGACCGTTAAAGATCCTACTCTTGACGTAATTGACATACAGACACATGCTACACCAGACGAAATAAAGAAATGGACCGAGTTAGGAGGGATCCAAACGGACCAAGGATGGATGATGAAGGAAAGGTCTGTATGGTTCCTTCCTGATTCAATGGTCCAAGTCGTAATTAACACTATACATAGTCCGGCACATCTAGGAGAAAAAGCTATGCTAGACAGCATTCAACACATTTGGTTCAATAAACATTTACGAGCAGCAGCAAAACAAAAGGTCCGTACCTGTATGATCTGTTGCCAGTTCAACCCAGGAAAAAGTGTTCCCGTAGAACAGGGTGGATTTCATCCTCCCGATCACCCTTTTGAAGTCCTACAGATGGATTATATCCAGATGGAACGATGTCGAGGATTCAAATATGTTCTCGTAGTTGTCTGCGCTCTGTCCCGTTGGACAGAGGCGTACCCGGTTTCAGATTACACTGCCCCGACTACTGCCAAACAGTTGGTTCGAGAATTCTTCCCACGATACGGTTTACCACGTGTTGTCTACTCAGATAACGGCCAGCCGTTCTCATCCGAATTAATGAAACACGTTTCACTTCTGCTAGGATATCAGTGGAAATTCCACTGTGTCCGACATCCCGAGGCAGCAGGTCTCGTAGAAAGACATAATCAGACACTGAAAATCAGACTGTCCAAAATATGCAGAGAGAAAGGGGTCGACTGGATAGTAGCATTACCAGTTGCACTTTTTTACATGAGAATGGTAGCACACTCTAGAACAGGGCTATCCCCGTATGAGGTGATCTTCGGTAGACCACCGAATATGTGGGGGACGCCTATACCACGCAAAATAACTGATATTGACTGTAATATGCTGACAGATTACTTGGCTTCCTTGATGTCTGCACTACAATCTTCTCGTTCACAGGTAGCTGCAGCCTTTCCCGACAACACTGAGGTGAAACCCCATGACGTGGTTCCGGGGGATCTTGTCTTTGTGAGAAATTTCGACCGAAAGACTCAACTGGAGCCCAGGTGGAAAGCACCCAAGTTGGTCCTGTTGACCACAAGAACAGCCGTGAAGATCGAGGGCCGCAAGGGCTGGATTCATTCAAACCACATCAAGAAATTTCATGGACTATCTTCGGATATAGACATTGTGCCCTGCACTCCCTCACAGACTGATACAAAGCTTCCTTTTGTTGAACCGAACAAATCTGAAAATTACAAACTAAAGCTTAGGCCCACCAAGTCGAGCAATTTGATTGTTTAAGTCCTCTCCAAGGTGAAGCGGTTGAATTGTCTCTGACATGTATCCCTTGGACCTGAGTAGAGAAAATACCCGAAAAATGTTGAAACGACAGGCGTATTGTAAATCACTGCGTAGCCACTGCATAGTGACATTAATAATTTTGTTTTTATTGAGTCTTTTAATAATTATTACAAGTATGTTGTTGCACATATATTACCCTATTTCTAGACATGTTTATAATGTTGCTGCTGAACATTCTTTTAGTGACTTACCTCCGCATGAATTGTCTTATAGACTTGCGCTGCGCAATAACACTTTCATTAGTATGTTACATCATTCCCATCAGACTAGTAACGCCACCAATTGTTGGGTGTGTGGCCGACTCCCTCCCTACCAGAATTATGAAGGAGTCCTGCCTTTCTTTCCACATCCATTTACACATAATGGCTCCTGTGGAGCATGGTTTAGTTTAATTAATTCCATAGACTCAGACACAGCAGTTTACCAAGACCATTGGATATGGGGAAACCTGAACCTAGTTTTATTCAAAGTCTGTTACCCTGACAAGGAGGGTCGCCCCAAGAGAACAGGAACTGACCTAGAAAATGAAGTATATGGATTAGGTAATTTTACACCTAATCTCATGATTCTAAATGTCGTATCCGAAGTTGAGCTAGTCTTACCCACCATGTCAGTATTCCCAGCAAAAGGTGAATTATGTGTAAGAAAGGTTGGTTCCATACATATGGGCCACAGTCAATGCACTACTACCGTAGAATTCAGTGACCAAGGCAAATCTTCATTCAGAGCTTCTCGCCACTCCTACTTTATATGTGGTCAGACTGCATATATGCGTCTACCCCTAGATTGGGATGGTACCTGCTACATTGCATTCCTTTTGCCACCTGTTTTCCTAGCTCCTCCTGATTATTACAGAAATATTCATTTAGTACACAACAGAAAACGGAGAGACCTCCCCATTGTCGATTACACTGAGACGGCATGGGACAAGTATGTAGATTTTAATAAAGGCATCTTTCCCTATATAGGTACTGTTACTAATAAGTAAGCTGATACGTAGATTAACTAGAACCCTTGAAGCAGTAGTGAATGAGACTATTTCCGCCTTAGGCAATTTAACGGAAGAGCAGTCTGCTATGCGGATTGTTGTGCTTCAAAATCGTCTTGTCCTTGACGTCATCCTGGCTGATAGGGGCGGAGCTTGTAGGGTCATCGGATCAAGCTGTTGCGTATTCATACCAGAAAATTCGCCATCTGTATATAAAGCCATCACTCGCCTTCATAAGATTGTAAGCCAGATACACCAGAACCCAGGCACTTGGACTTGGTCCAGTTGGTTTTGGAATGCGGTATCAGCCTGGGGATGGAGAGTTCTATCCTTCCTAGGTATTGGCCTTCTCATACTATTCAGTTGCTGTCTATGTCTACAATGTGGACCAGCGATTTGTGGTCTGTGTGCCACATCGTGTATCCCACATCAAGATTTTCATTCAAGATCCCGGAAGAAGAAAGAAGAACAAATGATGCTATATGAACAGATCAATGGATTGATGAAGATTGATATCTCTTGAAGGGCAAGTAGGGGACAAGGAGGGAATGTGGAAATGTGGATTTTCCTGGTCAGTTATGTCCCCTATCTTGGACCCCAACGGTTCTATGTGCATGTCGCAAGTACATGTATGTTCCCTCCAGTTCCAGTATTGATGACGCAAACACATGCGTGTCCACCGTCAACATGTCCTTTGCCAGATCCGCCATGAATAGGCCGGATATTCCATTCTTAAATATGAAAGGCCACCGGCTTTATATGGTTCACTTATGCCACTTTTCAGTCCAAGCAAGTAGGCCCTGATTCTGTCATCAAACTCTTCTTGCCTTCTGCCTCTAAAAGCTCCAGCCCGAGCCTGCATCTGTGACCATGAACTTTGTCTCATTCTCTGCGCTGCTCACGAAGCCTGACATCAGCTTACTCTCTGCCAAGAACTGTATTTCACCTTCGAATTATCTGCTTCCCCCTCAGCCGATGCATTCCTGCCTAGTAGTTTAAGTAAACATTCTTCCAGTTACCAAGCAAAAAGACCCATCTTCTCTGTCCTCATGCAAGTAATTCATAGCCTTGTTACCATGGAATATTCCTACCCCCTCGCATTCAGTGTAGACACTTAGACGCTTGTACACGCACAGTCAGTATAGAATAGATTCTGTCCGAGAGTCCTCCTTTTTGGATAACATAGTTCTTTAAACATAGGATGTTAGATATGATTTGGGATTAGGTTGACTTGACCTCCCAGACTTCTCGTCTCCACATATAGAGCTAAATGTCAAGTCCCCGTCACCCCCTAGTTACACGTCAATTACACGTCACACTGCTGCGCGCGCATCCATGCCAAGTATTATCTTACAGATCCACCTATACATGACATCACAACCAATCATGTTTCTTTTTACTCATTATTACACCCATTTTCGGTTACGCAAACCAAACATCAAATGTCCTTATCAATTGTTACGCCTACTGTATTCACTTCATTATAATGTATGTATTATAAAAGTTACTGCTTGTCAATAAAGTATGTACTTCACTTCCTGAACCCCCGTGGTGATGGAACTTGAGGCATCCGATTATAATCGCTTATTGGAATAAAGCCCATTCCGAACCTCTAATATCACGGATTCTGCCTCTCATTTTACTGAGCTATTTTATAATGTTTCTGTACCAAATTCAGTCCCGGTAAAGGAGAAATATTTACCACAAGCGCTGAAACTTTTCAGACAATCACCCCCAGTCACAGATCTGGGTTAAATCTAATAGAATACTGCTGCTAACATGGACTGACCACAGGGCGATAATCTTTAACCTACCTGATGGCTACAATCCAACCCCACCAACAGTACACCATCTACCAACCTATTCACGGTCCTGGCAGAAAATTAGTCCTGATGCCCTAACCGACCTGCTGGTTAACAGCATGCCGACTCCAACACAGATGCGCATAGCTTTGACGACAGGATTAGATCAGCCATTGACCAACTGACCCCTATAAGATCGGTTAACCAACGTAGACACAAACCTACTGCCCCTTGGTACAACGCGGAGCTGAAAACCTTAAAATCTAAATGCAGACACTCAGAAGGTGACTGGAGGGTGGAATATAGCGCAGTGGGCAAAACAACTACAACTTGGCATGAACTGAATATAAATCAGCTATCATTAGGGCCAAAAAGGAATGTTATACCAGCAAAATAGAGGGGGCAAAGAACTCCAACAGAGTGTTCTTTAAGACTGTCACTGCGCAATCTAAGCTCCAACAGGGGAATCTATTTACCTTCAAACCTTCTGTGACAAAATGGCCTCTTTCTTTCAATCAAAAGTTCATACAATATACAGGGAACTAGAAGGGCTGGGCTTCGACCCCCACAACTCCACACGAGCAAGCAACGAATGAGGAGTTAGCCACTACTAACCACCTGACCAGTTTCGCGCCAATTGATGTTGGACTCAGTTAATGATCTTCTACTGTCCACCAAGCAGGGTCCCCAGCCGATCCATGCCCGCCGGACATCATTCAATGTGTCTTGAATCAAGTCAGCATGTTACTCGCCCCCCTCTTAAACAATGTTGTGAGATTGGGAGACTTGCCGGTAGCCTGGAAGAAAGCCTGCATCAGACCCATTCTAACTAAACCCTCCCTGGACTCATGTGAAGTAACAAGTTATCAACTAATTTCTTGCCTGCCTTTGGAAACCAAGGTCCTGGAAAAAGCCATAAACTAACGAAAACCAACAATCTACTCGACAGCACTCAACATGGCTTTTACCCTGGCCATTCCACTGAGTCTGCATTAATCATTGCCACAGAGGAAATCTGGTGTCAAATTGACAGGGGCTGCAGAGCTGTCCTTATCCTACTTAACCTATCAGCCGCTTTTGACATGGTCAATCACGCGGTAATTACGCAACGGCTGAAGGCAATAGGAATTCGGGACACCGCTCTAGCCCTCTTCACTTCCTTCCTGACAGGCTGAGAACAGAGGGTGGGGACAATCTGAAATCTGAGAAATTCTAGCTCCCATGTGGAGTTCCACAGGGTCAGCACTCTCGCCCGCATTGTTTAACGTCTATGTGACCCCATTGGCTGAGTTAGTCAAAGACCACGGCGTCTCGCTTGTATCGTATGCAGACAATACTCAAATTATAATTTCTGTTTCATCCACAAAAGACACAACATCGACTAGATTCCAAAGCTGTCTTGAACACATCATGAAATAGATGAACCATAACAATCAAAAAGTAAATACGGATAAGACCGAAGTTATGGAATTTGGCACTGGTCCTCCCATTTGGGACTTAGCGTGGTGGCCGGCAGTGGCAGGAGCCAAAATGAGAAACCTAGGCTTTGTATGCGATGATCAGCTCAGCTACTCTGGGCAGATCAATTAGGTAACATCTACCTGTTACCTCATTTTAAAGATATTGCGGAAGATATTACCTTTTTTTCCCAATGGAGCTGAGGAAAATGGTTGTGGTAGCACTTATTTTCTCTCACATAGACTACTGCAAAACCCGTTACCTAGGGGTTGACAAGTGGCAATTATCCAAACTGCAATCTTTGCAGAACGAAGCAGTCCGAACCTTGTTGAATCTCACAAAATATAATCATATCTCTGGGGCTATTGGGAATCGCCACTGGCTTCCAGTTAAGGAGCGGATTGAATTTAAGGCACTATGTCTGGTTCACAAAGCCGTGTATGGAGGCGAGCCAACGAATTATCGCAAACTATTACAATGGTACACCCCCCGACGCACACTGAGATCTGCTAAGCAAGCACTGGTCGACGTCCCTAAAATCAAGAAGGCAAGATGGGGAGGCAGATGTCTCTCCCATCTAGCTTCCAAACTCTGGAACAAGCTACCTCTGGATATCAGGTTTCAATCTTTCCGGTCAGATTTTTGGGGCTTTTTGAGTAAGGACCTGAACCTTCCTGGTTTCGTTGCATTTCTTTGCTACCCCAGCCCTAAGCCGCCTTGGCAATCGAGTGCTTTATAAACCTTTTACTTACTTACATGTCACTTTTGTAGTCAGCTGTTTCTGCATATACAGAACATGCTTTCCATTCCACGTGAACATAAGTAATCAATTGATGAGAAATGTATATGGGTGAAATGTACTGGTATAAATAATGCAGATATCCCTAGTCACATTTTGAGTGATCAACATGGGTAAACTGTACGTATCGAATCAAAAATGAACTTAGAAATCGGGTATGCATTGTTGAATATATTATGATATGAGGTTTACGAAGGAGATGAATGAGATCAACATGAGGTGCCCTTGCAATAAGACCAATATATCAAAAACATTAAAATATAAAAACATGTTAAATGATGTATTAGCATGAATGCACTGCAAATGGAATAACACTTAAATTGCCTGATATGTGACCACTTGAAAAAGAATGATGTGTAATATATGGATATATAGATATATAAACACATACATACATGCATACATACATACTTGCATATATATAAATTCACTGAAAAAACCATAGGTTTCACACACGTTATAGTTAGGAATTAGCATTTAAAAAACCTTGCAAATTCACTTAAAAAACCATAGGTTTCACACAGGTTATAGTTAGGTGGATATTTCACTCGTAAAAAAACAATGAAATTCCCCTGTTATAGTTAGTTCTGCTAACTATAATTTGCGCGCCCGCAATCCACTGCTGATGCCGTCACATATTACATCACGCATGACATGGTCAGTGGCATCACTGATGACATCACTGATGACATCATCCTTGTGATAGAGTGGCGGTCGCGCGAGTTATAGTTATCTGAACTAACTATAACGGGGGAATTTCATTGGTTTTTTACGAGTGAAATTTCCACCTAACTATAACCTGTGTGAAACCTATGGTTTTTTAAGTGAATTTGCAAGGTTTTTTAAATGCTAATTCCTAACTATAACGTGTGTCAAACCTATGGTTTTTTTCAGTGAATTTGTACGTTTTTTTAGATGCTAAGTTATGTATTTTTTAATATTTTTTTTTTTAAAGTTTTTTTACCGTGCGTGCACAGTGCACGCACCCCGCGATTTTTAAAAAACAAAATTCCCCTTGGGGTCCTTCTGTGACCCCCTGACAAAGGCTAGGGGGTCAGGAACTCTCTTCCCTGCCCCCTTTTCACGGTTTCCACCTTTTTTCCCCCTTTCCTTTTTAAGTGCGAGAGACAAAATGGCGGCCGACACTTCCTGATTTCGACCGATTCGAATGTTTACCGACATCTAACAACCAATCAGAATTTCGCTCACGCACGGCACCGTGCGCGCACGTGCGCGCACCGTGCATGCACGGTGCGCGCGTATAGATATTTATATGCTTTTAAATGCTATTTTCTCAGGAAATACTGAACAGATTGACACCAGACCTGCAAAAGGCACTTCCCTGACCTGAGGACTACCTCTCTGCCAAATTTCAAGTAATTCTGTTCAGCCGTTCGGGCTGTACCTTCGACTAAAGGTCCTATGGAAAAATGCATGGGGAAAATGCGTTTTGGGACCCCCCTTTTTTCTCGCCCCCGCTTGACGAATCACCCCGAGACTTTCAGGGTTGGAGCTGAGCGGAGCGCCCCATTTGTTTTGAAAATTTCGCGAGGATTCGTCAACCGGCGCCAAAGTTATTCAAAATAGAATTTTGAGATTTCCTATGGAAACACGATCCTAACTATAACTATCTATTGGCGGCCGCCAGTAGATAATATGTATGTATATATATATATATATATATATATATATATAATGTGTGTATATATATCAGCAGCACTCCACATCTCCTTGATCTCATAGGAACAGGAGCACGGACCATAAATGGGTGCCGATTTCACATTTTATTTTATTAAAGAAGCACCAGCAGCATGAGTCTTGATCACATGACACGCTTGAAGGTACATGGTTGTTTTTTATACTTTTTTTTCTCTTTTTTCTTTTTCTATTCTTAAATTGACAACTGCCAGTGATTGTGCAAGGTAAAGCATAAAAATAAAAGACATACTGTCTGTTGGTAATTTGAAATTGAATTCAAAAGTCATACATTCAGGTTTAAATACCAGTTTGATGCAAATATAAATTGTAAGTCGTGCATCCAGGTTTAAATACCAATTAAATGCCATTTACAAATTGAATTTCATACACCACCAGCCGTGCTTTTTTACTCCAAACCATGAATTCACAGGTACTGTACATTTCCATGCCCGCCAGCCCAATATCTAATTTATTGTATTTTTTTACCCTCATGACCTTCTTATTGACAACTTAATTTTTTTTTTAAATAACAATGTTAGTATAATTGCTGACAAGGTCTCTTAAAGTGCTAATGCAAAGTACAGTACTGTCGATAAAATAGATGCTTTCATGCGAACCTTGCACCCAATATAAATTAATATTGGTACATATCTAAATCCCGTGCAAAATACTCAAATTTCATTTACTGTGTATAAAATCAAAAAAACATCTAAAACCATGTACAACATGCGTGTGAAATCTTTAAAAAGTGGGATTTGGGCAGTAAAAATAAAATCATTTGATCTGATAGAAAAGGTTCATACTGATGTACAATATTTCATAGAAATGCAGAAGTGGACCTCAAGAGAATATTGTTAGAGGCAGGTGTTAAGTTCCTCTGTAATGTTGAAGCCACCCGGCGATTTTGTGTCGCGGTCTAGAATATACCTTGTTTCCAGACATCTAAGGGCCTTTTCTCTGTCTCTCCCTCTTTTATAGGGTAGGATTGCATCAATTATAAAATATTTAAGATCCTTGGGGTCTGCGTTATGCATTTCTCCAAAGTGCTGCGCTACTGGCTATGTAGTGTCCTTGTTTTTAATGGCTCTAATTTGCTGGAGTATCCTTTTGTGCCCCTGTAGTATAGTACTGTCCACATATAGTAGGGCACACGGATCCTCCAGCACATAGACAACATAGTCAGATTTGCAAGTTAAAGCTTTTCCTATTGGCTTTTCACAGTGCCTAAGGGAGTGTCATAGGAAGTCTTATTAATTCCAAATTGGCATGCCTTGCATACTTTGCAATGGGATAATCCCTTTCTCTGGGACAACCATGTGCCTTTAGTTTGAGTAAAAGTGTAATTGTGGACAAGAACGTCCTTCATTGACGGAGCCCTTGTGTATGTGCTGGCAGCTCTTTTGGGAAGGAGGTGACCATTAATAGGGTCATCTAAGATAAGCGGACAGTTTTTTCTAATAATCTGTCTGAGTGCATTGTCCTGTTTACTATATCTTAGAATAAAGCTAAAGATAGAGGACTTGTCTGTCTGGCTTTCTTCAGTCTCAAAGGTTTTGTTAATGAGATGCTCCCTTGTAACTGCATTACTTTTCTTGATGGCATTGTTGATGCAGTTTCTTGAATAGCCCCTATCTAAAAATGTGTTGGTGCAAGCTTTTTGGGCTACTAACAGGTCCTCCTCACAACTACAGATTTGTTAAAGTCGCAGCATCTCCCCGTAGGGGATGCTCTGTATCAGGTGTTGTGGATGAAAACTTCCTGCATGTAGTACAGAGTTGCCAGCAGTAGGCTTTCTATGCAATCTCGTTTCCAGACGACCACTTTTTATATGGATTTCAGCATCTAGAAAGTTAACAGACGTGGCAGTAATGGAGGCTGTGAAATGCAAATTCAGACTGTTGTTGTTAACCTCACTAATAAATTGCTCTGCTTCACTTATTGTACCTTGCCATATTAAAAAAAAAACGTCTATAAATCGTAACTAGCATTTGATCTTGTTGATGACAGTGGTGGTAAATTCTTTTAAAAGTACCAGCTCCTCCCACCACCCCATGTGTAGGCAGGCATAGCTGGGGGAGAAGCTGGCCCCATAGCTACACCCCGTTGTTGTTGATATAAAACATTCTGGAATAAAAGATATTGTTATTTAAACAAAATTCTGCAATGTTTAAAATCATTTTGTTGTGCTGTGCACATTCCGTAGTTCTTTTGCCTAAGTAATGTTGGAGTCCGTCCTGATGTTTGATTGATGTATATAATGATGTCACATCCATAGCAATGAGTAAAAAGTCTTGCTGCCAGTCTATGTTCTGAGTTTTAGATAGAAAGTTCCCTGTATCCCTAATGTAAGATGGCAGTTGTTGTACATACTCTTGTAAATACAAATCTACATATTTTTAGGTCTTTTCCAGGAGACTGTTGCGTGCTGAAATTATGGGCTTCCTGGCGGTTCCAGTGCGTTTTTGTGTATTTTAGGGATGAAGTACAAAATCGGGGTGACCAGATTATCATTATGTAGAAATTTGTACTCCTGGGGGGTTAGAAGTCCAGCATTTTTCCAAGCTACTAATTTCATATTATGAGCATTGTATGTAGATCAGATTTCCCCCCCTGTGGCTCCTATTGTGTTGTTATAGATCACAATGCCAGTTGTATGCTTCGACAATAGCAATTTTTGTCAGGTAGTTGATTCATGGCTCATGATTTATGTTTGTCCTTCAACAAATGTATTGTAATTCTTTTTTATTCCGTTTGTGCCTGGTGAATCTTTGCACTTTATGACTGAGTCGCTTAATCCACATCACTACCTGTTCCTGAAAGATGTCTAAGGAGTCCCTAGGCGTGATGGGATTAGATTTGGATCGAGGTTTGAAAGGAGTGCTTGTTACAGCCGATTTTGTTGCCAAATTGTTTGTTGCATTTTCTTTATAGTTGGTCTGGCCAGTAGCATAGTTTTCATTTGCTAGTTCCTGCAAATCTGTCAGGAGTGGTATGTCTGATGCATTCAGATTAAAGAAAGGAGGACTAGTTGTTGGAGGTTCAAGCTGTTTTGTTCTCTCCTCCGTCGTAGCGTGTTCTTATTATGGAGAAAATATTTCTTTAGTTTAAATTTTCCTATATATATATATATTTTCTACTGGCGGTCGCCAGTAGATAGTTCTAGTTAGGACCGAGTTTCCATAGGAAATCTCAAAATTCTATTTTGAATAACTTTGGCGCCGGTTGACGAATCCTCGCGAAATTTTCAAAACAAATGGAGCGCTCTGTTCAGCTCCTACCCTGAAAGTCTCGGGGTGATTCGTCAAGCGGGAGCCGAGAAAAAAGGGGGGTCCCAAAACGCGTTTTCCCCATGCATTTTTCCATAGGACCTTTAGTCGAAGGTACAGCCCGAACGGCTGAACAGAATTACGTGAAATTTGGCAGAGAGGTAGCCCTCAGGTCAAGGAAGTGCCTTTTGCAGGTCTGGTGTAAATCTGTTCAGTATTTCCTGAGAAAATAGCATTTAAAACCATATCAATATCTATACGCGCGCACCGTGCGCGCACAGTGCGCGCACCTTGCCGTGCGCGAGCTAAATTCTGATTGGTTGTTAGATGTCAGTAAACATTCGAATCGGTCGAAATCAGGAAGTGTCGGCTGCCATTTTGTCTCTCGCAGTCTGAGGCAGGGAAAAACAAAGGTGGAGAACGTGAAAAGGGGGCAGGGTGGACAGTTCCTGACCCCCTAGCCTTTGTCAGGGGGTCACAGAAGGACCCCCAAGGGTGAAAAAACATTATTATTATTTTTTTTTTAAATCGCGGAGTGCGCGCACAGTGCGCGCACGCTACGCACAGCGTACCGTGGACGCGCGGTGCGAGAAGCGCAACGCGCGGCCACAGTGCGCGCACGCTGAAAAATTTTAAAATAAATAAATAACTTAGCATTTCAAAAACCGTACAAATTCACTTAAAAAACCATAGGTTTCACACACGCTATAGTTAGGAATTAGCATTTAAAAAACCTTGCGAATTAAACTTAAAAAACCATAGGTTTCACACAGGTTATAGTTAGGTGGACATTTCCCTCGTAAAAAACCAATGAAATTCCCCCGTTATAGTTAGTTCAGATAACTATAACTCGCACGACCGCCAGTCTATCACAAGGATGATGTCATCAGTGATGCCACTGACCATGTCATGAGTGATGTAATATGTGACGTCATGAGCAGTGGATTGCGGGCGCGCGAGTTATAGTTATCTGAACTAACTATAACGGGGGAATTTCATTGGTTTTTTATGAGGGAAATGTCCACCTAACTATAACCTGTGTGAAACCTATGGTTTTTTAAGTGAATATATATATATATATATTACCTACTGGCGGTCGCCAGTAGGTAGTTATAGTTAGGACCTATTTTCCATAGGAAATCCGCAACATTCTATTCTAATAAGTCTGGCACCGGTTGACCAATCTTCGCAAAAGTTTCCAAACTTTTGCCCAGCTCCGGTCCGCTCCTATCCTGAAAGTTTCGTGGTGATTCGTCAAGCGGGGGCTGAGAAAAAAGGGGGGTCCCAAAATGCTTTTCCCCCATGCAATTTCCCTTAGGACCTGTTGACGCAGCTACAGCCCGAACTGCTGAACGGAATTACACCAAATTTGGCAGAAAGGTAGACCTTGGTTCAGAGTCGTGCCTTTTGCTTAAATGGTGTAAATCCGTTCAGTAGCTCCTGAGAAAATCAAAAGTAAAATCACATATATATCTGGGCGGAACCTAACCACACATCTCATCGTGAGATCTGATTGGCTGTCAGCACTTCATCCAAGAAGTGTTGGCAGCCATCTTGGGACCAATATACATGATAGCACCTCATTAAAAAGCATTGCAGTTAATAGAAGGTTTTAAGACTTTAGTTACATTATAAATCATTTGTTGATGGTACCATACTCATTTTAGGAATTGTGGTATGTTCTAAGGTGATTTTACCATGTGAAAAAGCCTTCTGCTGGGATATCATGAATCATGTTTGAGAGAAAACTATTTTCACATGCTTTTCCCATAGAGGTTTGGAAGGTGATCTATAAGCTAAACTGAGAGCATATTTTCTGTAAATTCACATTATCTTTCTTAGTCATGTGAGAATGAAGTCTGACATTCTCAGTAAAACATGTACATCCAACAAGGGCAGAGACTGTCAGTTGATTCCTTTGTGTTCTACTGCAGCTTCCCAGAGTGTTCCAAAGAACAACTAGAGCGCTAACACTCCTACTTATGATAAACGTATGGCACACCTAAAGCCATCTTGATTGGAATTAAGTGGTAACACTTAAAACATTTAATTTGCAAAGGAACAAAATGAGGGGGTTCATTTTGCCATAGAAATTATGATTAGTGCTGCAGAAAGAAAAATTAGGGCACATTTTGACTTCTCAAATCCTCTTCTATTTCATTAAAAAGTTCTGACATGCAGACTGAAACATGCACTTTGAATACCAGCAGCAGACTTCCCTGGTGAGCAGTAGCTTTACTACAGTGATCTAATGAGGAACTAGAGTGCTACCATTCAGAATTTATGGCAAATTTGTCACATCTGAATGCCTTCTTGATGGAACCAAAGTAAACAAGCATTGAAAATGCAATAGGTCTCCCCCTCGTTTAAGTTGTGCTTTTATTAGTGTTTTTCAAAATTTCATGTACATAACATGCATATATGTATATGTATGCATGCATTTATAATTGTATTTATATAGATATGCAGATTATATATATGTATATATATGTATGTATATATATATTCACTGAAAAAACCAAAGGTTTCAGGGGCGTTATAGTTAGGAATTGGCATTTAAAAAACCTTAGAAATTCACTGAAAAAACCATAGGTTTCAGGGGTGTTATAGTTAGCTGGACATTTCCCTCATACAAAACCCTAGAAATTCCCCTGTAATAGTTAGTTCAGCTAACTATAACTCGCGCCCCCGCAATGCACTGCTGATGACGTCACATATTACATCACTCATGACATGGTCAGTGACATCATTGATGACATCACTGATGACATCTCGAATGACATCACTGATGACATCACTGATGACGTCATCCATGTGATAAATTACTGCATCTTCTCACACTCTAATTTAACCGTTGATACACCAACTCAAAATTTCATACGTCCATTCTCAAAACCATAGATACTCCAATACCAATAACTACATACCCCCTTATTAACTCTTAGGTCTACATACACCCCCACTCATTCACCTGTACAGTCACTCATATTTACAGTCACTCCGTACAAGACTATCATATGCATTTATACACCTACATAGACACTTACACACCACCAATCATCCATAGAGGTACTCTCACACCTAGTCAGTCATGCAAATAATTAATTACACTCCCATTTACTCACCTATGCAGTTATACACACTCAAGTTCACTTACTCATAAAAATAGTACCACATTCTTACGCTCTTATACAATCATTGATACAAGCACACACTCATCCATACAGCTACTCTCACAATCACAAACTCTCACATATACCCACTTATATACTCTTACACGCATATATACTGCCTTTCACATATGTAGTTAGTCACAAACATACCACTGAGATATACATTCAATCCCTAACACACCCATATATACACTCACTCAACCATACAGTTCATCACAGATGCACTCTTAAAACCATGCACCCATAGAATCACCCACTCACACATCTATGCACAGAGTCACACACAGCCTACGCACACAAACACTCAGGCACCCATACAGATACTCAGACAACCAATCAATAACCCATATAGACACTCATATAGCTATTCACAAAACCATGCAGCCACTTATACACAAACACACAGACACATACAGACATTCACACAGTTTAGTCACTAGTCTGCATTAAGATACATCTAATGACTCACTTATAGAGTCAGTTACACACCTACAAACTCATCCATTCACACACTTGTACACCCACTCATTATTCAACAGGCCTTTCACTATAAATATATAAAACATATTTAAACTTTACAGAAACACATAGTCACTGGATGACGTCATCAGTGATGTCATCAGTGATGTCATTTAAGATGTCATCAGTGATGTCATGAGTGATGTCACAGACCATGTCATGAGTGATGTAATATGTGACGTCATCAGCAGTGCATTGCGGGGGTGCGAGTTATAGTTAGCTGAACTAACTATAACAGGGGAATTTCTAGGGTTTTGTACGAGGGAAATGTCCAGCTAACTATAACACCCCTGAAACCTATGGCTTTTTCAGTGAATATATATATATATATATTCCGTTTCACAAACTCACCAGTAACTCGCCTGCACTCAGGGCGGTTGCCTCCGTTGCATGAGGGTGGACTCACAATATCTACAATTCAAACATTCAAAAAGGATACCCACCAAATGACATGTCATGGATCAGAGTGGTGCTTTTAAACTCAAAGATCACATTGCCATTGGATGGTTAATAGTGATGCAAGAAAAAGAGTAATGCCGTTCCATTTGGTATTCAAAGTCCATGGCAGCCATCACAGTGTGTCCTGCTTTGGATGAAAAACAATGGTAGCATTTGCGCTACATTTGGTTTTCCGCATCTGATATCGCAGATATGTACAGGCACGAATGGCAAATTGTAAAATGTCACACTGTAAGTAAAATCATCCAAGTCCTTCGGTATTCATGCACCCTGTCTGATCACTGTCCATTGCTGATCACCGTACGATGGGGTGCTCACGTCCTCTCATACCCACTTAGCATCTACAAGTCAAAGCATTGTCCGGCCCAATGCATAGAGCAATACTTTAAGCACAACACCGACAATGCGATCTCACAAGCTGTTGAGTGGGATGCCCGTAAGGTGGTGGTACACAGCCATTGCCCGTTGATCTCATGGGAGATACACAGGAGGTTATTAGAGGACCTTATGACCAATGGACTGGACCATCGCTCCCTGGAGATACGGGCAATAAATCAGTCAGCCACCACTCAACAACTCCAACGACTGCGCAAGCGGCGAAGTGAAGCGGGACAGACTTTAAGTAAGTAGGACTATAGGCGGCGCACAGCCCTGTAGCATGCTGACAGGGACCGCTCGTGGAAACTGCTGGTGAGGCAGCCAACAATGCACTCCATAGGTGCGATATGCTCGGCTGAAGGTGAGCTGATGACTACACAACTGGATATTAATGGGGCCGTCCGGGATTACTGCAGTGAGCTCTACTCTGCCCTGACCAATTCATCACCGCATAGCATGCTGGAATTCTTTGACGCTCTACATCTGACACGTCTGAATGCCTTACAATGGGCTGATCATTGTGGCTTGAAGTCCTCGGTCTAAGGCAAGGACGCTGTGCCCTGCTCCGCCTGACGCCAGCCAGCCCCTCTCCGTTGCAGGGTTCAAGACTACCCTGGTTCAGGTCTCCCTCAGACACATGGTGTTTGCTCTTTGTAATTTTCGGTAGTTCGTACTGTGTTAGTATCTAGACTATTGTTCTGCTTCTGTCTTCTGTTTTGTTGGATTTCTGTTCTCTAAACTCGTACTGCTGTTCTATTGGGCTATTGGTTTTTTTCTATTTTCACCCCTACAGCCCTTGCTGTGGGCTGTTGCTTGCCTTCCTCTCCCCTCCATTTTTTCCCGCTGCCACTGATGCCTCCCCCTACCACCCCGCTCCCGCCTCCCATCTCCTCATCCCTCCCCTACATTATGGTGACCGCTGTGGGGGAGCGCGTGTGAGTCCTCAGACCTCGGTCTAATGCATGCACTCTCCCTGGCAGCGCTGCGGTGCTCTGCTCCGCCTGAAGCCAGCCAGCCCCTCTCCGTTGCAGGGTTCAAGACTACCCTGGTTCAGGTCTCCCTCACACGCATGGTGTTTGCTCTTTGTTATTTTTGGTAATTCGTACTGTGTTAGTATCTGGACTATTGCTCTGCTTCTATCTTCTGTTTTGTTGGATTTCTGTTCTCTAAACTTGTACTGCTGTTCTATTGGGCTATTTTTGTTTTTTTTATTTTCACCCCAACATCCCTTGCTGTGGGCTGTTGCTTGCCTTCGTCTCCTCTGTTTTTTCCCACTGCCGCTGACCCCTCCCCCTACCTCCCCACTCCCGCCTCCCATCTCCTCGTCCCTCCCCTACATTATGGCAACCACTGCGCGGTTGCGCAGCGGACGCACACAGCTGGCGCGCCGCTGGCACACCGAAGCCACGCCTAAGGCAAGCCCATCTGCGCTCATCCGTGCCTGGACCGCACCCAGTGCCAGACCCCCTGCCCCCCACGGGCACCACGACATTACGATGCCAACATCCTCCACGAACTCAACACCAGCCGAGCATCCACCTGCGTCCAGGCCACCCCAAAGCTCTCCCATGGACCCTTCTCCTGCAGAAGCTGCAGCGTCACCAGCCAGCAAACACCTGCTCTCCCCTCCCACCAGGGCAGGCCGCAACCATTTCAGATGCATACTACTCAACACCCGCTCCGTACACAAGCACGCCATCGAACTCTGGGACCTACTCGACTCGTCCTCCCTGGTTACATTCGCTTCCTGACGGAGACCTGGATGAAACCCTCCTCAGCGCCCAACATTGCCATAGACATCCTGGAGGGCTATAAGATCACCTGCAGGGACCGCACCAACAGACCGGGAGGAGGACTTACCATCGTCCACAGGAATACCCTCAGAATTTCGACCAGCACCGAAGACAACCTCAGCGCTGCCAAATACCTGCACTTCCAGATCCACACCGATCCCAACACCACCCTCAGAGGAACCCTTGTCTACAGACCCCCCGGGCCCCGGGCACTGTTCAGCGACACCATCACCTACATTGTCAGCAAGCACGCACTAGCCTCCACAGACTACATCCTCCTTGGAGACCTGAACTTCCACCTCGAGAACGCCAACGACAGCAACTCCACCACCCTGCTCGACAATCTCGCCAACCTCTGACTCAAACAGCTCATCACGACACCTACTCACTCCGCCAGACACACACTCGACCCCATCTTCTCCGCAAGCAACCACATCAAATTCAGCCACACCACCGAACTCCACTGGACCGACCACCACTGCGTCCACTTCTCCTTCGAGAAACTCACCACGCACAGCTACCAGCAACAAATCCCCCACCGCAGCTGGAACAAGGTCACCGAAGACCAACTAATCACCACCCTCACCCAAGACCCATCAACCGACCCCACCGACACCAACACGGCCGCCTGCAACTTCAGACAATGGATCGCTGACTGTGCCAACACTCTTTCCCCGATCAAGAAACCCTCAAACAGATGCACCGACGGAAGGGCCATCTGGTTCACCACTGACCTCCAGGCATCCAAGCAGACCTGCCGTAGGCTAGAGAAGAAGTGGCACCATGAACAGACACCAGACAACCATGCAGCCCTCAAGAACGTCAGCTGCAAGCAGCACCAACTAATTTGATCCGCCAAAAGGTCCTCCTTCAAAGAATGCATCAACAATGCACACAACAGCAAAGAGCTCTTCAACATCGTGAAGGAACGCGCCAATCCCAGTGCAGCTCCAACGACATCCCACCGTCGCAAGACCTCTGCGACTCCCTAACCACCTTCTTCCACCGCAAGATTGCAGACATCCACGACAGCTTCCACACCCAGACCCCCCCGACAGTCGCTGACACCCCTCACTCACCGCCCTCCAGCCACACTGGACCCCAGCTCTCCTGGGACCACGTCAACGATGACGACACCATCAAAATCACGAAGACCATCCACTCCGGCTCACCATCCGACCCCTGCCCTCACCACGTCTTCAACAAAGCAAGCCTCTTCATTGCACCCCAACTCCGGAAGATCGTCAACAGCTCCTTTGACACTGCTACCTTCCTGGAGAGCTGGAAACACGCCCAGATCAACGACCTACTCAAGAAACCCAAGGCGGACCCAAAGGACCTCAAGAACTTCCGACCTATCTCCCTGCTCCCTTTCCCAGTGAAAGTCATGGAGAAAATTGTCAACAGGAAACTGACCTGCTTCCTTGAGGAGAACAACACCCTGGACCCATCCCAATCAGGATTCCGCAACAACCACAGCACCGAAACTGCCCTCATCGCCGCCACCGACGTCGTCAAGACCCTGCTGGACAACGGCAAAACCGCGACCCTCATCCTCCTGTACCTCTCGGCCACCTTCGACACCATCTGCCACCACACCCTATGCACAGGCCTCCACGACGCAGGAATCCGCGACAAAGCCCTGGACTGGATCACCTCTTTCCTCACCGGCAGAACCCAGAGAGTCTGCCTCCCTCCATTCCGTTCCGAAGCCACCAAGATCACTAGCGGCGTTCCCCGAGGATCATCCCTCAGCCCGACCCTTTTCAATGTCTACATGGCACCACTCGCCAACATCGTCCGATCGCACGACTTCAACATCATCTCATACGCCGACGACACCCAGCTGATCCTCTCCCTCACAAAGGACCCCGCCACTGCCAAAACCATCCTCCACGAAGAAATAAAGGCCGTCGCCGAATGGATGAAGAACAATCGCCCAAAACTGAACTCTGACAAGACGGAGGTCCTCATCCTTGGCTCCACCCCCTCCGCCTGGGGTGACTCCTGGTGGCCGGCCACGCTGGGAGCTGCCCCGACTCCCACCGACCACGCACGCAACCTGGGATTCATCTTGGACTCATCACTTTCAATGACCCAGCAAGTCAACACCGTCTCCTCCTCTTGCTTCAACACCATCTGCATGCTTTGCAAGATCTACCGATGGATCCCCACTGGAACCAGAAGGACGGTCACTCAGGCACTCATCAGCATCAGGCTGGACTACAGAAATGCCCTCTATGCAGGAACCACGGCCAAACTACAGAAAAGACTTATACGAATACAGAACGCCTCTGCACGCCCCATCCTCGACATCCCCCGCCACAGCCACATCACTGCCCACCTGGGAGACCTGCACTGGCTCCCCGTCAACTAGAGTATCACCTTCAAGCTCCTCACCCACGCTCACAAAGCACTCCACAACACTGAACCAACATACCTCAACAAACGACTCACCCCGAGCCTTGGGCCGCTGATCTCGCCCTTGCCGTCGGTCCACGCATCAACCGAATGACCTCCGGGGGCAGATCGTTCTCCCACCTTGCCGCCAAGACATGGAACACCCTCCCCATCCACCTGCGACAAACCCATAACCTGCTGACCTTCAGGAGACTTCTCAAGACCTGGCTGTTCGAGCAGTAGCAGCACCTCCCTCCCCCGACAGTGCCTTGAGACCCTCACGGGTGAGTAGTGCGCTCTGCAAATGTTTGATTGATTGATTGAAGAGGTTCATAGTGGCATATCCAAAATTGCTTGTGGCAAGACCCTAGGTACTGACGGCCTACCCATTGAGTACTATACCACATTTCTTACCCAGACCACCCAACGTCTCCTTGACATTTTCAATGATGCCAAGGAGCAGGGTTGCATGACAGACTCGCTGCCCGTGGCCCTCATAGTAGTGTTACCCAAACCCGGTATGGATTCCCTGGACATCCGCTCTTATCGGCCCTAAACCTGCCCAATCTGGATTGCAATATCCTGGGCAGGTTCCTGATGAACCGTCTTCTTCCCATCATACAATCACTGGTGCACTCAGACCAATCTGGGTTCATTGCAGGTCTCAGCACATTCCGGAATGTGCGCCGCCTCTTGTGCCTCCTGCACAGCACACAGTCGGATGCTCGGGCTCAGGTTACGCAGTTGTTAGATATAGAAAAAGCTTTCAACATCCTGTGCTGGGACTATCTTTTCGCAGGCCTTACCAACATGGGGTTCGTTGATGGGATTCCTGAGCTGGGTACACATACTTTACGCTGACCCTGAGGAGCGTATCAAAACGGAAAAGGTGATTTTTAATAACTTCACTGCCTGCAGAGGCTCAATACAAGGCTGCCTCTTGTTCCCACTGATCTCTGCCCTCGCCATGGAACCCCTGGCCTGTCAGCTCTGCCAGCGGGCAGTGAAATGGGCAACGATGCCTTGGTCATCCTGCGGAACGTGGGATCACCCCTCCAGACCTAATGTAGATCCAGGATGTCTTTGGTACGGTCTCTGGATTATGGGTAAACTAGACTAAGTTATGCATGTTTCCCCTGTTACACGTACCGATCAACGACCGGCTGGCACCCCCGATTCTCACCCGCATTGGTGCTATGACACCTTTAAATACCTGGGCATACCGATACATCACACCGAACAAGACCTTAAGGAGGTAAATCTGGATAAGTATTTAGGATCCATAAGACAATTGCTTCCCTTCTGGCGCTCATTTCCTTTATACCCACTAGGTCGGGTTAGAATACCCTAAATGCTTATAATGCCCTGTTGGAAAACCACTCCCACACTAGAAGGGGTGGTGGTGGACTTCCCGAACACACTGTGGTAGCTTGGCTCGAGTGGTCAGGAATCAGGCACCGTGCTAAGCATACAATATACCCATACAATAACCATGCGTGCATCCGTTCCAAAAACGACTCTACACCGTAAAAATTATGAAAATATCTCTCTTTATCTTTTTCTCTTAGTTGCTGATTGGAAAAATAAATAAGTCAATCACAATATACAAATTTTAAATAGTGCAGGTCAAATAAATACTGTCTGAAGATTCAATAAATAGGGGTGATCATAAATATAAAGGACATAAATATAAGAGCAGGTAATACAGGCAATTAAATATTCGGAGGCAATAAATACTGTACCAATAAATATTGTGCACCAACAAGTCCTGTGGACCAATAAATATAGTAAAGCAATAAATAGGTAAAACACAATAAATACAGTGCCCCCAATAAATAATTAAAAGTATACGGCAACACTCATGTAATCAGATCACTTTTCAATTCCTAAGGGCTGATTTGGCCCAGGCACAGCTTGTAGGGTTGTGGAAGGCTTGAGGGGGGCTACTCCCTGGCTGGGACAAGGCTGAGGCCTAAACTGAGGTAGATCAAGGGGGGAATACCAGTGCCCTGGCTTTCTCTCTCCACACAACCTCTCTAGGTTAGTCCCAGTTCACCCCTGGCACAGTCAGGTTGGTTTCAGCACCTCCCTAGCCCCTTAGAGTAGTCTCTCAGGTCTCCACAGGGCCTTAGGCGCCCTCTACTCCACTTACTGCCCTTTTTCTGATGCTCCGACGCCGCTGGAGTCGTGTCGATGCCGTGAGGCGGTTCCGGTTCGATCTCGGCGGCCTCGGCACAATGTCAGTTCTTTGACGACGCCGGTAGGCGGTTCCGGTCCGATGTCGGCGGCCTCGGTTCGATCTCGACCTCCGATTCGACGGCGTCTGGCAGTCTCTACTCGATGTCGACTTCGGGCGGCTCCGGTCCGATGGCGCTCTCGGCTTCGATGACGTCAGCCGGCCTGGCCTCGATGTCGACTTCCGGCGACTCCGGGGTGCGATCCTCACCCCCGACCTCCGGTGCTCCTCCTCTCAGGTTCCGGGCGACTCCGGAGTGCGATCCTCACTCCCGACCTCCGGTACACTTCACCTCGGTCTCCGACGACTCCGGAGGGCGGACTTCACTCCTCCGATGACGCCGCTCACTCGACCTCGGTTGACTTCCTCCTCGACCTCTGGTATTCCTCACGACCTCCGTCGGCGCCCTCTTACGACCTCAGGCGGCTCCGGGTACGACGTCTGCTTCTTCAGTCAGCGCCGCTTCTCCACCTCGGGCTCCAGGTCTCAGGCTACTCGACGCCGGACTCCAGGGAAACCAGTTTCCAGGTCAGGATCTTGCTGCTTTCTGTTTCTAAGGCCTGTTCCTGCTGTCCAGGTCCTTAGGATGAGTTTTTCTGGCTTCTTCCCACACAGGGCTACAGGCTGGGATCCATCAGTAGGGACTAGTATCAAGGGTGGGTTTATGGACCCCACTCCAGGCACAAGTTTCCACCCCTGCTGCTTCACTCCTTCCTCCTTCACTGTTGTGCTGCTCTCCCTTCACCAGTCAGGTGCCAACTGCCAGCTCCAACTGCCAACACTCTGTCTTAACCTCCCAACATTCTAAACTGCCTCCAACTGTCACAGAGTTCTGGAATGTTCTGGAAGGTGCTGGTAGGTTCCAGTGGATGCTGGTGATGTCACAGGTGGCCACCATTTTGTGCTCCAGGCCCTCAGACAGAAGTTTCAGGGTTAGCTAAAATGGCTCCCTGAATCTGTAGCAACACGAAAAAGTCTGGTGGTTCCCAAAAAGGAAAAATTCAAACAGGGTTTGAGGCAAAAGTGGGACAAAATAAATAATGATGAGGAGGGACCACCCAAAGGGCTGACAGGTCTAACACGCGTCCCCCCCAGCTGAAAGTGGGGAGAGCTACCCAACCCCTTGGGAGTTCTCATCACTAAGGCGGAAATACCTTGAGAGACCGTCTGCATTGGCGTGGTCCACTCCAGGCCGATGTTCCACCTGAAAGTCCATCCCCTGTAGGGAAATAGACCACCTCAACAACTTGGGATTCTCCCCCTTCATCTGCATCAGCCAGCGAAGGGGTCTGTGGTCGGTCTGAACCAGGAAGTGCGAGCCAAACAGGTATGGCCGCAACTTCTTCAGAGCCCATACCACTGCAAAGGCTTCACGCTCTATTGCACTCCACTTCTGTTCCCTGGGAAGTAGTCTCCTGGATAGGAAGACCACGGGTTGATCCAGGCCCTCTTCGTTGAGTTGCGATAACACTGCCCCAATGCCATGTTCTGATGCATCTGTCTGGACAATGAACGTCCTGGAAAAGTCTGGGGCCCTTAAGACCGGGGCCTCGCACATGGCTTTCTTCAATCTCTCAAAGGCTTGCTGACAAGCCTCCGTCCAGACTACCCGTCGAGGTTGTTTCTTGGACGTGAGCTCCGTGAGGGGGGCTACGATGGTACCGTACCCCTTCACGA
The DNA here is from genome assembly GCF_964204655.1 of Triturus cristatus. Taxonomy (NCBI): domain Eukaryota; kingdom Metazoa; phylum Chordata; class Amphibia; order Caudata; family Salamandridae; genus Triturus; species Triturus cristatus. Next base: position 1,194,888,635 of record NC_140582.1, on the reverse strand, counting down.
AGCGGCGGTAATATCCCGTGAGGCCCAAAAATGCTCGGACCTCAGTCTGTGTCTTGGGGGGTTCCCAGGCCATGATGGCCTCGATCTTCGCCTGGAGGGGTTGCACCGCTCCCCTACCCACCAAGTGTCCAAGGTACACTACCGACCCCAGCCCGATCTGGCACTTGCTGGCCTTGATCGTCAATCCAGCTTGTCTCAGGGCCTGGAGAACAGCTTGCAGGTGACGCAAGTGATCCTCCCAGCTGTTACTGAAGACGGCTATGTCATCCAGATAAGCAGCAGAGAAACTCTCCATTCCGGTGAGGATCTGGTTTACCAGGCGCTGAAACGTGGCAGGTGCGTTCTTGAGCCCAAAGGGCATCACACAGAACTGGTAGTGGCCATTGGGCGTGGAGAAGGCTGACCTTTCCCTTGCTCCATCAGTCAAAGAGATCTGCCAGTACCCCGAAGTAAGGTCAAAGGTACTTAGATATTGGGCAGCTCCCAGCCGGTCAATCAATTCATCCGCCCTAGGGATCGGATGAGCATCAGTTTTTGTCACTGAATTCAGTCCCCGGTAGTCCACACAGAACCTCAGTTCTGGTTGGGCACCCGGTGGTGCAGCTTTTGGTACTAACACCACCGGACTGGACCAGGGGCTGCTAGAAGGTTCAATCACTCCTAGCTCCAGCATCTTAGTGACCTCACTATGAATGCTGGCCTTCACCTTGTCTGACATCCGGTAGATCTTGGACTTCACAGGTGGGCTGTCTCCTGTGTCCACGTCATGGACGCACAGGTGAGTCCTACCCGGGACAAGGGAGAACAACGAAGAGTACTGCCCCAGGACCTGGCGACAGTCCTCCTGCTGTTCAGGAGTTAGAGATGGGGAGAGAATCACTCCCTCCACCGACCCATCCTTTTCTTGAGACGCAAACAGATCAGGGAGAGGCTCGCTTTCCACGTCCTCTCCTCCGTCAGTCACCATCATCAAGATGACTTCGGGCCTCTCGTGGTGGGGTTTGAGGCGGTTGGCATGCAGCACCCGCAGGGGCTGACGAGGGGTCTTCAGGTCCACCAAGTAGGTAGCCTTACCCTTCTTCTCCAACACCTCAAAGGGTCCTGACCAGCGATCCTGGAGGGCACTAAGCTCTCCTGGTTCGATCACCCACACCTTCTGGCCAGGCTCCAACTCCACCGGGTGAGCGTTGTGGTCATACCACGCCTTCATCACTGCTTGGCTGGCTTCCAAGTTGTCAGAAGCTTGCTTCCACAACTTAGCCATTTGGCTCCGGAAGGCCAGCATGTAGCTCACCACATCCTGGGGGAGCTTTCTGGGAGTTCTTTCCCATCCGTCTCTCACCAGGTTAAGAGGTCCACGTACAGGGTGCCCATACAGAAGCTCGAAGGGGCTGAAGCCCACTCCCTTCTGTGGCACTTCCCTGTATGAAAAGAGTAAACAGGGTAGGAGGACGTCCCATTTCCTCCGCAGGCTTTCAGGCAGACTTCTGATCATGCCTTTTAAGGTTTTGTTAAACCTTTCCACCAGACCATTGGTCTGGGGGTGGTAAGGAGTTGTGAACCGGTAGGTCACTCCACACTCCTTCCACATTGCCCGCATATATGCTGACATGAAGTTGGTCCCCCTGTCGGACATAACTTCCTTGGGAAAACCCACTCGGGTAAAGACTCCCATCAGGGCCCTAGCCACAACAGGTGCTGTTATGGTCCTCAGAGGTATTGCCTCTGGGTACCGTGTGGCATGATCCACCAGAACCAGGATAAACCTGTGACCAGCTGTAGTTGGTGGATCTAATGGACCCACAATGTCGATGCCCACCCTTTCAAAGGGGGTGCTAACGACAGGAAGTGGTTCCAGGGGAGCTTTCAGCTTCACCCCTGTTTTCCCACTGGCTTGGCAAGACACACATGTCCGGCAGTAGGTATCGGACGACACTTTCATCTGAGGCCAATAAAAGTGTGGGACAAGACGGGCGAAGGTCTTGTCTTGCCCCAGGTGTCCTGCCAATGGTATCTCGTGAGCCAACTCCAAAAGGAAGGCTCGATAACGTTGAGGAACTACCAAGGCTCGTGACGATCCATTTAGGGGTGCCTTGGGTTCACTGTAGAGGAGGCCATCCTCCCAGTAAACACTGTAGTTCCCTTCAACGTTCCCTGCTACCTGGGCTTCGGCCTGTCGCCTCAGCCCCTCAAGGGTAGGGCACTCCCTCTGGCCCTGGCAGAATTCCTCCCTGGACGGGCCTCCCTCCACGTGCCACTCGGCCGGGATGGGTAGGTCCTCCAGGTTGGTAACGTCCCCCTCCGCAGACTCCTGGTCCACCACCTCCGGTGGCCTATCCGTCCTACGGGGTGGAGACGCCGAGGCAGGCTCCTCCTGTCCTCGGTTCTTCCCTTGACTGGCAGCTGGCTGGGCCTTTGTTCCAGGCTCCAGCCGGAATGAACTCCCTCTTCGGGTAGTCGCGGACCTTGTGCTAACACAGGCCCAGTCAGGTGTACCCAGCATCTCGGTGTGAGTCCGGTATTCCACCTCCTTCCAAGCGTTGTGCTCCATGTCATTCCCCAGCAGACAATCGACTGGCACGGCAGGGCTTACGGCAACTCGAAGTGAACCTGCAACCCCCCCCCATTCAAAGGGAACCTCGGCCACGGGATAGTGGCCTGTTCTGCCGTCAGCCATCGCGGCTGGGTGGAGTACATCGGGAATTACCTGCTCTGGAGACACCAGCTGGCTACGCACCATAGTCATACTGGCTCCTGTGTCTCTCAGAGCCTCCCCTCTTTGGCCGTTGATGGTGATCCACTGCCCATACTTTGCGGTATTAGCGGGCACCTGGATCTTAGGAACCATCTCCCGTTCTCCCAGGGACACTAAAGTGACACCCGCCCACTCCCTTCCCTTAGTTAAGGGCATCTCCTCCCCGAGCACTACACTAGCTACTCCGGGGGTCTTTCCTCCAGTGGGAGGGGGTGATCGTTTCTGACACTTCGGATCTCCTTTATAGTGTCCAACGCCACCGCACTCGTAGCAATGGACAACCCTTGGCTGCTGACTCTGGCCAGGATTAGGGTTTCTGGGTGGGTTAGCCCTAGGGGTGAATCCTGTTCCCTTTCCTTGGAAGCTATTTTGGGGGCTTTTGGAGAACTCCTTTTTCTTTTCCCCTCCCTCTTTCTTCTGGGGGGCGCCCTGTCCGGCCTTTTGAGTATCCCCTCCAGTCCCCCTTGTGGACACCCGGGTACTAGCCCAAATGTCCGCCTCCTCAGCAAGCTTCCGGGGACTGGTCAGCTTGCTATCCACCAGGTGTTGCCGCAGTTCAGGGAAACATTTCTCGAGCAGGTGTTCCTTCAGTACTAGGTCAAACAACTCCTCGTAGTTCCTCACTTCACTGCCCTGAATCCAACCTTCCAGTGCCTTCTTTGCATAGTCCAGGAAGTCCACCCAATTCTGTGTGCCCAGTTTGTGACTACCCCTGAACTTCTGTCTGTACTTTTCAGGTGTTAGTCCAAACTTTCTGATGAGCGCCAGTTTCATGGTGGGGTAGTGGGTCTGCTCATCCTCTTCGAGGGCCAATAAAGCATCCCTACCAGCTGGAGGCATGTACTTATACAATCCCCCTCCCCAGTACTTCTCTGGAACCCCATGGGCCCTTAACGAGACCTCATAGGCCGCTAGCCACTTGGCGATATCATCACCCAACCCATAGCTAGCTACTATGTCCTTTGGTAGGTAGGGTTTGGATTCCCTGGTGATCTCTTGGTCTTTGCTGCCACCATTAGGAACAGTTGGTGCCCCAATTCTTAGGATCTGAAGCTCTATCTCTTTCAGTCTTATCTCATGAGCCATCTTCTGTTTCTCCGTCTCATGAGCCATCCTCTGTTCCTCCTTCTCCTTCTCCAGCTTTGCTAAGTCCCATGTGAGCTGTCTTTTCTCCCTCCGATCTGCTAACTCCACTTCGGATAAGCCCCCACTAGAGACAGTGCTGCCCTTCCTAGAAAGTGTCCTGGGCCCTGCTGACAGGTTCCCCACCTCAGGTTGGTACATCTCAGCCCCCTCGGGGTCAGGCTCTCCATCCCTGTCTTCCTCCTCAGCCTTGCTTTCCCTGCGTGCCTCCCCCCAAGCCCTTAAGCTGGTTTGGAGTGCACCCTTCTTTGCTCCTGGGGGACAGTACACCCCCTCCCGCTGGCAAAACTCCCTGAGTTGGCCCACAGTGTACGTTTCTAGATTTTCTAGTACAAACTCCATCTCGCCCACTCAGGTTAGAGGACAGGTTTTGTGCAGTAACAATGCAGGGGGGTACCTTTAATAATACCTCCTCCCACCACCAGAGTAAATTTGGAAAAAACAAAATCCCACAATTAGGAAGGCCGCTTTGAGAAAACTCCCGGTGTAGGCCTATGGACTACCCACAGTTATTGTTGAGTATATGTAGGCACAGCTCTATCCCACCACTGAACACCAATTTATGTTGGAAAACCACTCCCACACTAGAAGGGGTGGTGGTGGACTTCCCGAACACACTGTGGTAGCTTGGCTCGAGTGGTCAGGAATCAGGCACCGTGCTAAGCATACAATATACCCATACAATAACCATGCGTGCATCCGTTCCAAAAACGACTCTACACCGTAAAAATTATGAAAATATCTCTCTTTATCTTTTTCTCTTAGTTGCTGATTGGAAAAATAAATAAGTCAATCACAATATACAAATTTTAAATAGTGCAGGTCAAATAAATACTGTCTGAAGATTCAATAAATAGGGGTGATCATAAATATAAAGGACATAAATATAAGAGCAGGTAATACAGGCAATTAAATATTCGGAGGCAATAAATACTGTACCAATAAATATTGTGCACCAACAAGTCCTGTGGACCAATAAATATAGTAAAGCAATAAATAGGTAAAACACAATAAATACAGTGCCCCCAATAAATAATTAAAAGTATACGGCAACACTCATGTAATCAGATCACTTTTCAATTCCTAAGGGCTGATTTGGCCCAGGCACAGCTTGTAGGGTTGTGGAAGGCTTGAGGGGGGCTACTCCCTGGCTGGGACAAGGCTGAGGCCTAAACTGAGGTAGATCAAGGGGGGAATACCAGTGCCCTGGCTTTCTCTCTCCACACAACCTCTCTAGGTTAGTCCCAGTTCACCCCTGGCACAGTCAGGTTGGTTTCAGCACCTCCCTAGCCCCTTAGAGTAGTCTCTCAGGTCTCCACAGGGCCTTAGGCGCCCTCTACTCCACTTACTGCCCTTTTTCTGATGCTCCGACGCCGCTGGAGTCGTGTCGATGCCGTGAGGCGGTTCCGGTTCGATCTCGGCGGCCTCGGCACAATGTCAGTTCTTTGACGACGCCGGTAGGCGGTTCCGGTCCGATGTCGGCGGCCTCGGTTCGATCTCGACCTCCGATTCGACGGCGTCGGGCAGTCTCTACTCGATGTCGACTTCGGGCGGCTCCGGTCCGATGGCGCTCTCGGCTTCGATGACGTCAGCCGGCCTGGCCTCGATGTCGACTTCCGGCGACTCCGGGGTGCGATCCTCACCCCCGACCTCCGGTGCTCCTCCTCTCAGGTTCCGGGCGACTCCGGAGTGCGATCCTCACTCCCGACCTCCGGTACACTTCACCTCGGTCTCCGACGACTCCGGAGGGCGGACTTCACTCCTCCGATGACGCCGCTCACTCGACCTCGGTTGACTTCCTCCTCGACCTCTGGTATTCCTCACGACCTCCGTCGGCGCCCTCTTACGACCTCAGGCGGCTCCGGGTACGACGTCTGCTTCTTCAGTCAGCGCCGCTTCTCCACCTCGGGCTCCAGGTCTCAGGCTACTCGACGCCGGACTCCAGGGAAACCAGTTTCCAGGTCAGGATCTTGCTGCTTTCTGTTTCTAAGGCCTGTTCCTGCTGTCCAGGTCCTTAGGATGAGTTTTTCTGGCTTCTTCCCACACAGGGCTACAGGCTGGGATCCATCAGTAGGGACTAGTATCAAGGGTGGGTTTATGGACCCCACTCCAGGCACAAGTTTCCACCCCTGCTGCTTCACTCCTTCCTCCTTCACTGTTGTGCTGCTCTCCCTTCACCAGTCAGGTGCCAACTGCCAGCTCCAACTGCCAACACTCTGTCTTAACCTCCCAACATTCTAAACCGCCTCCAACTGTCACAGAGTTCTGGAATGTTCTGGAAGGTGCTGGTAGGTTCCAGTGGATGCTGGTGATGTCACAGGTGGCCACCATTTTGTGCTCCAGGCCCTCAGACAGAAGTTTCAGGGTTAGCTAAAATGGCTCCCTGAATCTGTAGCAACACGAAAAAGTCTGGTGGTTCCCAAAAAGGAAAAATTCAAACAGGGTTTGAGGCAAAAGTGGGACAAAATAAATAATGATGAGGAGGGACCACCCAAAGGGCTGACAGGTCTAACATGCCCCGTCTGATATTTTGTCGCTGCCCTACACATTGTGCTCCCTAGGAGCTTTTTTCGCGAACTCCATGGTCTGTTACTGGAACTAATCTGGAGTATGGGCTGCCGCCGGGTTGCGCTGCCCATCTTTCAGCGCCCACTCACCGAAGGCAGACTGGGGGCACCCAACTTTAAGCTTTATTACACCATGGCCCAAATACAATGTCCTATGGCCTGGCTGAGTACACCAAACCACCCACATCATAGCTTGCATGCGCAGCCCTGCAAGGAATGAACATTTATACCTGGCTATGTGATCATACCATCACTTGAATTCCGACAAATGAGGGTAGCCCGTTTTTGCTGGCATAGGAATCTACACCCAAAGGGCCCAATCCTTCCCTATTCGCCCTCAATCCCCATTTGGGACTTACCATTGCTATGATGGGCACCGAGGCGTATTGACACAGCCCCGTGGAGCGACTTGGCAATCACACAAAAGGGTGATCTCTAGCACGGGGCGTGTTCTTGTCATTCCAGGAAAATGTTGAGACTTACAGATTGAGCACCGGTCAGTTCTTAACATATTGCACTATACAACGGGTGACCTACGAGACATGGGGTACCGGGGAGACTGAACCACCAACATCACAGGCCTTAAACTCACTTTTGACGGCTAACAGTACACGACCTGCCCTAGCATTCTTGTAACACCCCACCCGTTCATGCAGGTAGGAAGCGTGCCAGGTGGAACGCGGTGTTAGAACAGCCACTCTGATGCAGATTGGGCTCGCGTGTTACAGATGGCAAAGAGCATTTCCCGCAACCTCATTTTCTGCTTCGATCAGTTTAATTACATTCACGAGACTTATCTCTCCCCTGGCCATATTCAGCACATGTTCCCGATGCTTCTCACAGAATGTCCCCATGTAAATTGCAGAATGCAGATTTCATACTCATTGTGTGGGCACGCACACCATTATCATTGTTGTGGGAAGAAGTCACCACAACAGTGGCGGAGTTGATCACACACCCTCTCACTCCCACCCACGAATCCTGCCTCTTGTGATTACGACCCGGGTGAAGGACGTGAAACAGGTGCACCATTTCATTGGCCTGGCCTTCGTGCTGTTTAGGTGAAACATGGCTTGGAAATCTCCTGTTCCTCAGGAGATTCGGGGATGGCTTTGCATGCTGCTTATATGCTGACCAGAGCCGAGTCACACACTCTCAGACTACTCCACGTGAGGGGCAATTCCTGCATGGGGTGAATGTTAGGAGACATCTGGTTGCAATTGAAGCCAAAACCGATGAACGGCCACCTTGAACACACAGCACAATGCATACAATCACCAATTGGTGCGCCGACAGGTGACACCATGACGACCATACCATAATTCCTCTCTCCACAATGCTCCTTAACCCTTGCAGCACTCTTAAGCATTCCCTGCAACGGTCCACCCCCTGCGCACAACTGTATGACCATACAGCCCATCCCCAGCGACCCGGTCACGCCTACTCTCCTCTCCCTAAAGCAAGCTTGGCGACTATCAGACACGCATATTTGACATCTCCGTGTTGTAGCACACATTCTCGTAAGATGTACCAGTCACCCCCGTGAATATGAAGTGAATGTGTGCTGACTGTGCATTTCAAAATTCATTACTAGTGGATCTCAGAGCTCTTTTATTTTTCCTTTTCTCTTTCTACCCCAAACTTTCTCCCCCTCCCCAGTCTCTACATACAGTTGAAGGCCACACAGTACATCCTGTATTTATCATCACAAATTGTGCACAGGTATTTGACATGTCAATGCTAAATAGGTACCTTGCTGCCTTAATGTACATGTATATCTTATGTTGAGAGCTCCACTGTCATTTGCTGCAATCTGTACATCATTTGTTGAGTGCTCCACTGTCACTAGCTGCAATCTGCAAATTGTATTGTTAATAAAAACATTTTTTTTTAAACGTTTTCACCTTCTGTTTGAGTCACTTTTTTGGAGCATTTATCCTCGATGTCGAGCAAACCTTAATCTCAGGCCTAGTCACGGTTGGACGTCAGCGACTTGACGCTTGTCGACAGGTAGGTCACCCTATAGTGCTTTTAAACCAAAAAATCTCCAAACTTCTGGATCTTCTTCCAGAAGGTCCTTTTGGGGATCCAAAATGTCACCAAAACCAATCCAAGCTTTCAGAAGCTCTGAGTTTCTCCTTGGGATGCTGAGACTACATCATCCACAATGCACCTGGCCAAATCCTTTAATGTCCAGCAGAAGGTGGTCAGCTGCTTTCTTCTTGCTGGATATGATGCATGTGTAAAGCAAGGCAAAGTCTTTAGGGATGTAGTTTCAAAGTATGTAGCAGGTGCAGTCACGCAGAGTGCAATCCTCTTGGTGCAGGCCAGGGTTCCAGCAGGGCAGCCTTTTTTTTTTGTAGTTTCAGGCAGGGATCTGAGTTGCTAGGCAGCTCTCTATTTATCTAGTGTTCTAGAGTGACAAGCTGGGGGGCAACCCTGACCAATGGGGTCTAGGGTGCCACCCTCGGGTATGGCAACCTCTTCCAAAGTGTGGCATATTCTTGTCACAGAAAGCATTATTCCTTTAAAATTCAAAATGGAGAAACTCTCTTCTGGTGCTTAATATCTGTCTGAGCTAACCCACTGGTGTGGCTAAGTTAGTCGCCTGAACTTTCGGCACTTCTTACCTCATAGTATCATTATTCTCCAACTGGATGATACATGAGCTAACCACTGATATGATCTCATCTGGAAGTTTTCCATCTAGACCGTATTTTGTTAGTGTGAACTTTGATGGAATGAATGTATGTATGTATGAGTTGAGTTACGTGTGGGACATTGAATAATCTGGTGTATTACGATTATGTAGTACATTTACAGTTTTTTCATCATTTAATGTGTTTATGTGCAAAAATCTAAAAAAGTTTTCGAAAAAATGCTGTACATAAAAAAATAATAAACAAGAAATATATATTTTTCCATTTATCAACTTTGTTGGTGCCTTTATATAATTGGTCTGTTCCTTCAGCTCCAGTTTAGTGTTGTCTTGATCCAGGGACCTATGTTCTAGCCCCTCTTATATAGCATTTGGGCGGGTGTTTCTCTTAGCTTATGTTGGTGGCTAAGTTACCCAAACACTAACCTTTCATCCCCTTAGCTAATTCAATTACTGAAGCTCCTGTCTAGCTGGGGGTGCAGGATGAGGGGGTGAACTTATGTCCTGTCCTAGCTGACATTCCCGCTTTGAAGACCAGTTTGCTACTCAACCGCATCCTGCCTTTTGCTCTGCAGCTGCAGATCTTCTCCCACCAGACGTCCAATGTCTCTATGCTAGCCATGTCACACCTCATCAGAGCAGTTTGGGTCAGTCTGTCAAGGGCTGGCCTATCAGGAGAGGCTGCTGGAAGGCTGAATTTTAGTTGTTCAGAAAAGCAGGTTTTATAACTTATTTTCTGCGATAGTTAAAATAAATCTAACCTTGGCAAGTAGTTGAATTTATGCTATCATTTTAATACATATATATTTATTTCCCTTGTGTCAATAGTTATACTTTATTATAGTATTCCCTTGTTAGCCTATAGAGTCAATATTCTACAATGTGGAAAAACAAAATTGGCAGTTTTTTGCTCACTAGGCATATAAAATATATTTTATAATGTCCTTGCTTATAGTTACAAGGCACTCTTTCCCTGGGGCACCTAGGGGAGACCTTAGATGTAATTTGTATGTAAACATAAGGTAGTGTAGGACTTTGGAAGAACCTTTAATTCCAAAGTCGAATTTGCATATGATTTGATATCAGCCGCCTGCAAAGCAGGTCTGACCTTTAAAACGACAGCAGGCCAGACAGCATTACATACTTAAGTTCATTAAATCTGCTGGGCCTCTAAACCTACATGCGTACCATATACTAGGTGACTTAGAGGTAGGTTGTCAGTACCTATTGTAATTGCACCTAATTACCATGTACTTTTAATCAGAGCTCAGGCCCTGGTTCTGGTTAGCCGAGCCCAGGGCACAATCAGAGTCAGAAACCCAGCATCTAGTAGCCAAAAAGGGGGGACACTTCAAAAAGCCCTGGTTTTTCACATACAGTCAGGGTTATGGAAGATGTTGTTTAGGTGACATAGTGTAGCAAATTGAGTGTATTGATGAGACTGAGGAAATGAGGAGAGTAACTCCTGATTTTTTTCATTCTTGAGGTGTATGAGAAGTTGAAGTCTCGCATAAGAGTGATGGGGACATTTGTCATGGCTGAGATGGTGAGGAAGTCCTTGTTCTGTCCAGGAGGCCTGCACATGAGATGAAATGTAGCAGACTATGTTGCTGAAAGTGCGAAGTGGAATGTCAGGCAGGAGCTCAATGTAGTTGAGCTTGGCGTTCTTGCTTAGGTTGCAGGACCTGGAGGATTTATGGATGATGCAAGGCCTCATCACCTTTTATGCAGAATTCATGTGCTGCGTGTTGAAGCCTATGGCAACAAGGATGTATAATATGTGGTTTTGAGCCATAAAAAGAAGCACATCATATTGAAGTGTGCATTCAGTAGTTTGAAGTATGTTGTTAAATTCATGGCTCTCATTCTGAATGTCCTGGAGTGGAATCCATGTAGGGAAGTTATTCTGGACTATTCCAACTTTCACGGTTTCTGTGGCCACAATGTCTAAGTGTGCAAATACCATCAATGTTCAGTGCTGAGGGGGCTGCAGGAAATAGCACCCGCCGGCCCAGCTTCTTCAAAACAGGGGTGATGCAATTGCTCCCTCCAGTTCTCACTTTATCTGCTATTGCCTTTCTCTGTCCGTTACCCACACACAGGCCTCAACAAAGCAGCTGCTCCCATTTACTGCTTGCTACAATCAAGTTATAAATTGAAGCAGATTTTGGAACCATATTCCCGTCAGAAGAGGGATGGGTGACAACCAATTAATTGCATGTATTTTTCACATTCTCGAAAAGTTATTGTTGGGATTTGAAATGTTGTTGTGGGTTGGAGCTTGTGGATGTTCCTGCCTAGAATGTAGAATGTGGGAGTATCAGCAGTTGCTGCCGGGAGTTGAAGGACATCAGACGCAATAAAGTTGTTGGCAAACCTACCTGCATATCTTTTTTTTAGTGGCGAAGAGTTGTCCGGTGCCTTCAGCATCCTCTTCTGTGGAGTGTTCAGGTCTGTGCATCCAAGTTGTTTCTTCCTGGATTTGCTTCGGAACTGTTCTCCGTCGCAGAGTTTTGTGCGGTCTGGAGCATCCTTCTGCTTCGTTGTTGCTAAATCAGCAGTTGCTGGACCTCGGTCGAAATTTGGGGGCATAGCGCACTGTACTTGGCCCTCAGTCAAGCGCAGGCATGCACGTGTGAGCAGCCACCATAAGAAGCAGTTGATCATCCTCGAGGCAAGTTGAGGTGGCATGTGTGGGCACTGATTTTTGCCTAGATACAGAGGATCGCTGTTGTCACAAGCTGAGTGACGAGTTCAGCTTGTAAGTCTTGCCCGTTCTCTGCGCAGCCAGCGTGAAGTGCTGCATCCACGTCAGATGCACGTATTCACGTCAGATGCACCGGTGGCCATTTTGTATTGGGTCTTTGAGATATATCCTTCAGAAGCTGTTTTCTGTGTTCAGAACAACATTGCGCACTCGGTGATGCGCACACCATAGGTACCTCATTTGGGGATTGGGTTTCACCGTCATCAGAGTCGAGCACTCTGTAACTTTTCTCTCTTATTTTAAGATGTACATTAACGGCCCACTGTAATTAAGGTGTGCAATGATGAATCCGTTGATGAACACACCTTCCTTTTAGCAACAGTATTAAGAGGAAAGTTTTATTCGTGCAAGAGGGAAAACAGTTCTCCTGCCACACTGTTAAAAATGTTCACACATGAATTTTAATGTTGTTTCATGACTTTTGTAGGGCTGTTATAGCAAGTTGGTACTTTCTGCAATTTTGTTAAGCTTGTTTTAGGAAGGTAATTTTTTTGCGCATTGTGTATTGGGCAGCAACTCACCCACGCAGGGCCATGGATCGTGTTTTGGCACCAACGCCTTTCTTGCAAACAGCTGGTACTTCTCCATTTCTTTGGCAACAATGGAAAGACACAATTGATGCCTATCTGGAGAGTATTGTTGGAGACACTTTTACTTCGTTGAAAATAAAGCCTTGTTAACCTAGAATTTAGGTTCTGAAGGTAGGAATATCTTAAAAACTTTACCCTTGGAGTTGGTAAGCACCCACGTGAGCAGTGGTGATTATAGGGATTCACTGATAGTTGATTACTATACCTCTATCGTTAAAACGTTGGATAAAAGATTTAATCCCAAAAGGAATGTTGTACTTGAGCGTCACAAGTTTTTGCAACGTGCTCAGATCCCTGGTGAGTCCATTCATGACTTTGTGGCTGCTCCAAGGACTCTAGCAGCCAACTGCAACTACACAGAATTTAGGGATGAAATCATCTGTGATCAACATCTTGGATCAATTAATTTAAAGAATATGCAACAGGAAAATTCAAGAGAAATTATTGTCTTCCAAAGATCCGGATTTAGAGACTGCTCTCTCGCCTAGAGTATCAAACACTCTAAATTTTGTGTGAAACAAATGAGTGGAATCGCTTCTCCTGGGGAGGTTAAGTTGTTGAATTCAAAACCCAATTCTAAACCCTTGAAGGGATCCAACACTAGTTCTGTGTGTCCCATGATACATCCACCCAAAATCGAGAAAGGGGAAGTCGTATGTTTCGGTTGTGTGAGCAAATCTCATCTTGGGAATGCTAAGTTTTGTTTTGCCTTAAGTCAAACATGTTTCAAATATGGCAAAAAGGGTCATTTTGCTCAAATGTGTAACGCTTTTTCCTTGAAGAAAAATTCTGCGCAAATGGTAAATACCATTGGAGAAGATTTTGTCAACTCTGATTATCAGAACTATGAGTTATTGATGTTAGTGTTGTTTCTTCGTCTTCACATGCTGAAGGCGCAGTAGAAATATCTTCCATGGCAGGGTCGCACAGGAGAAAGTCTCCTGCAAGCAAGGTCAGTGTCAATGGGAAGTGTATTGGCTTTTTAGCTGATTCCGGCTCCCCTTTCACACTCAATAATGCAAAGGACTTTGAGGGGTTGTATGGTGTTCAATTGCAGCAGTCCAATATCATGATTTTTGCTTATGGCGGCAAGAGAATGGAAGTTCTTGGGAAGTTTATGGCCAACCTAGCTTTCGGTGAGGATTTGGCTATTGGAACGGTGCATGTTGTGAAAGATGGCACAAATTTGTTGGGGTGGGATGAGCAAGGCGCGCTTGGCATTATTCTGGATCCCAACCATCCTGACATGGTTGTGTTCCGAAGTGCAGTAAATCAATTTTATTGCATGTCTTCACCTACTTCAACCAGTGTGGGTGTAGTTGCTCAAGTAACAGGTAATAAGTGGATACAGAGTCATCCTGAAGTGTTCAATGGAGATCTTGGCAAAATAAAGGGATTTCAGCATCGCATTGTGCTCAAGGAGGGAGCTAAAGCTGTGGCTCACAGGGTACACAAAGTACACTTAAATCTCCGGAAACAACATAAGTGTGAATTGGAACATTTGTGTGCCGTGGGGGTAATTGATCCCATTGACGGTTCCGAATGGTTGGCCCCCATTGTTTTAGCATGCAAATCCGACAAATCTCTGAGGAAGTGTGTAGACTTGGGAGACCTTAATTCTAACATCTGGGTTGATCACCAACTACTACCAAACATCAACGAGATGTTGGCTACTTTAGAGGGTGCCACGTTTTCATTTCCCTAGAACTTTTCTCAACCTACCATCAAATCGAACTATGTAAAGATTCTAGGCACCTCACGTCATTTGTTACACCTGAGGGGGGCCTATCGCTACAAACAAATGCCATTTGGTCTTGCATCGACTTCTGCAGTGTTCCAGCGATTGATGAACAATTTATTCAAGAACAGTGTAGGAGTTTTGTTTGTCCAAGAGGACATCCTGATTTATGGTAAAACAGAGTCTGAACATGATGACAGGGTTAGGCAAGTATTAAACATTGTTAAGTCTAGTAGTCTGACCATGAGAAGGGACAAATGCCGTTTACTTCTGGAGGGAGTGGATTACCTTGGTCACCATATCTCTGGCATGGAGGTTGAACCCAAAATGAAAATGATTGAGGCTATCCAAAACACACCCCACACCTGTGAACAAGGACGAGCTCCGCTCTTATCTGGGTTTGGTTGAATACTATGCCAAATTTGTGAGCAATGTTTCGAGCAAAACATCATCTATGCGGAATCTTTTGAGGAACAATGTCAAGTATGAGTGGGATGATGAATGTAGCAGCAATTTTGAATTGATAAACAAGAAATTGTTCAAGCTCACCCCCTCAAACTATTTAACATCAACGACCGGTGCATCATATCCACGGATGCAAGCAGTGTGGGTTTAGGTGCTGCTCTTCTGCAGAAAAGAGGTGACGTCGTGAGGAATCTATTGCTTTCACTTCAAGCACATTATAGGGTGCAGAAAACACTTATTCCACCACTGAGAAGGAAGGTGAGTGTGTGGGGGCATCTGATGACTTAGAAATGGTTTGTGCGGTGGGTTCTCAGGAGATTACAGTGGGAGGTGCACTTTCTGAAAAAGAATGGTTGCGAGCTGTGTCAAGTGATGTGGAGCTCAGAATGGTTGTTGATTTTTTGACTGGAGGGTGGCCTAGGACTTTCCGTCTGAGTTGATTCCTTACAAAAGAGTTGGGGAGGAGTTGTCTTTGGTTAGTGGTGTTCTAAGGAGAGGTGGTTTTTTGGTGGTTCCTGTGTGCATGCGGAAGAAGATCTTAGACTTAGCTCTCGAAGGGTATCTGGGAATTCGAGCCATGAAACGTAGGGTCAGGGAAGATTTTTGGTGTTCTTGGTTGGATAGGGATGTTGAACACTATATGCGCCACTGTTGCATTCGTGTTTTGCGCGACAAGTCGCAAGTAACTCGGGTGATCCTATTGTGGTGAAAAACTCGCCATGGTGCAAGCTTGCTTTTGAGGTTGCCAGTCCCTTTGGGGTGGTTGGATGTTCACCTAAGTATGCTTTAGTTCTCATTGACTACATGTCAAAGTGGCCAGAGTTCAGGTTTGTGGATTGTGTCAACTCTTTGTCGATCATTACATTTTTTCAAGACATGTTTCTTAGAGAGGGGTTTCCTGAGTAGCTGGTATCTGACAATGATACCCAATCAGTGTCCAGAGAAATGCATGACTTACTTAAGGACATTGGAGTTAAACATATCCTCACCTCTCTTTTTCATACCCACAGTAAGGGCCTAGTGGAAGGCTTCAACCAAGTGATTAAGGAGCATTTGCAACTAGCTTTAGTTAGTGGTTTGCAGTGGAGGGAGCTATAACTGACATGTTGTGGGCGGTGAGAACTACTCCACATATTAACCCTGGCATTGCCCCATTCACCCTGCTCAGGGGTAGAGTCGCTGGCTCCAACTTGAATAAGGATTGGATGTCCAGGAATGGTGTTAATAAGGAGAGGGTAATGAGTGTGGTGGATGTTAGGGCTGCTGTACAAGCAAAATATAGTACTAGGTTTGTCAATGCTGGCACCCTATTTGTCAATGTTTGTGATTGGCTTAGAGTCAAGAAGCAGGGTTTTATCCTTAAAAGGGAGTCACACTTTTTGACACCATTGAGAGTGAGTGAGGTGAAGGATCATGTAGTGGTGTTGGAAAATGGCAAATCATGGAACAAGTGTGCTATTTCTGTGGTGCCTAAATCCAAGGCTGGTTACGTGAATTGGAAAATAGGTGTTCACTCCATGTCTGAATCCAAGGCTAGTTGCGTGAATGGAAAAACAGCCTTTCACTCGAATTGTGTGCCAGGGAGGAGTGTTTCTTCCAGGGTGAGGATTACTCCCTCTAGGTTTCATGATTACATCATGCAGTGGACTCTGTCTATTCATGGTTTTTGTGTGTCAACCTCATGAGATGTGCCGATGATATTGCTATTTCTGTATATATTTTGTTCTCATTATTCATTTTATTTTTCTCCACTGTTTCTATTTTGCTTTGTTGTGAAGGAAGGGGGGTGTGTTGGGATTTGGAATGTTATTTTGGGTGGGAGCTTGTGGGTGTTCCTGCCTGGAATGTGGAATGTGGGATCTGCAGTTGCTGCCGGCACTTGAAGGACATCAGACGCAATAAAGATGTTGGCAAACCTACCTGCATATCTTCTTTTCAGTTATGTTTGACTAAAAGTTTGTATCCTTAGCATCCTTCCTATACGCTATCGATTACAAATTTGATGTCATGTTTGAAAGTGATCACATGCCCCCAACCAATGGTAATAAACAGTGGTAAGGCAGTGTACCTTGAATCAAAGAAGTAAGAACCGCATGCGGTTTGTATCAACTGAGCAGAGTAAAATGGAGCAGATTTTCAAGTGGCTTAGACTGCTTTTGTGAGATATTCACGATGAGGCAGTAACGTCACTCATGACGTAATGTCAGCCATAGATGGCGCCATATGCTTGATAGTCACCTCTCCCGCAAAAGCTTCTGTAGGTTTACCAGGGCCCTGCAGAGCCCAGCTTATACTTTTTAACTGACATTTGTTTTTTCTCCAGTTAGGTCCCTTGTCAGCACTTGCATCGAGAAATGGATATTTTTTTCTAAACCACTGGGCAGAGTGATACCCCTCACCCACAAGCCCCATTGTGCCAGCATAGCACATCGGCTCACCAGTCAACCATCAATTTTAAGAAAGGAGAACGGTCAGTAACTTGCATTTAATTTATTTTACATTTTGTTACCAACATCAAAACAAGTATTGGGCGTCATTGCAGTAAATATGGCTTTTACAATTTGCCTGGTATTTAAACACCTCCAACAATATTAGTAATCATGGTTTCAAAATGGTAACGTTCAAGAAGATGTTCTGGGGAATTGATGCTGTCAGAATGACATACCCTTGACTGTTGGAGTAGAACTAAAGAAAGTGCAGAATCACAGATCAGTAAAATGTAAGCATCTATTTATGAAAATGCAACTTTATATTAAATGCTAAAATGTTCTAAATCAAAGAGCACTCAGTAACTTCTCTAAATCAATTTTTGCTTTTGCATTTTTCCAAGCAGCAGCCATGCTCTTTCGGCCTCGGCAGGCGCGCTTCTCACTCTTCTGTCTGTTCGACCTGCAGATAGTAGTGACAGTCCCCGGTGAACGTTCCGGAGATGCTTGATTTGTTGCCAAACATGGTGTGAATTTTGGCCAAATAAGGCAACTTCATTGTGGCTTTTTGCACCGTCGCTTTCAGCGTCACTGCTTTGCCTGCAGGAACGTCAAACGTGAGCGGTATAATGAAAGGTCTCTGTTGAGAAAAAAAAAGCATTGAAGATCTGAGAGTTTAGAAATGTTCACATATTTACAAACAACATTTGTATAAGCCATGAGTGACTCATAATTGCATCAACCTTGTGTTCAGCGCTCTAGTTCTCTCCCTTTATAGATATATTCATGCCATGGCAGTGAAAATATTCAATGCGAAATAACAGTGTCTTCCGTAAAAAACATCCGTGCATTTGTACAGAGCAAATGTGAAATGTCACTTTCATACCACAGTACAGCAATACAGCAACAATGGCAAGAGGAAAATGCTCATTTCTGCTTGACTGAAAACATGTTACGATTACTTCACACAGGGAAAAAGTTATCCTATCAGTCATGAGGCTTCTTCAATGTAATTTCACGTTAGCGCATAAAGTTAACCCCTTGAGTCTTTGCTTTCATTAAATACATGGAAAATGACATGGCATAAATCATGTATGTATTTGCAAGTATAACATGCTTTTCATTGCCATTGTAGAGAGAGTAGAGGGGTGTCATGACCCTCTTGCAACTTTACCTGCTGTGATCTGTCATAAATATCTATATAATCTATATAATCAATGTATATATCTACATATCTTTATCTGTCCATAAATATGAGGTGTCAGGCACTCCCACAATCAAAAAGCAATAAAAAACCTCAGTGGGTCAATGTAAAGTCCCGCTTTTACTCCGTCGCCAATTTAGGACCTCCATTATCAGCACCTCTCTTGTTACCGTTGTTTACCGGACAGGTCTGCATACATGCAGCGGGGCTCTTCCACGGCTGGGCCAGCCGTACAAAACCACAAAAAAAAGGGTTACCCTCAACAGAAGAGCCCACACAGGTAGGTCGAGCCTATTTATTTTAATGAAGGTCACAGCGTGGTAAAACGGCAGCTTTAACATCCTTATCCGCAAACCGATGCGTTTCGGGCTCCAGCCCTTTGTCACAGGCATAGTTTAGGACGTACATGGCAGTTTGTGAACTTAAATTCATTACTGGTACCCACCCAGTGGGCGTAACCTCCCCAAGGCCTTCTGGTACCTGTAGTGCGCAATAGTGTTTCTCAAGTGAGGTGTCACGTACTCCCACAATCAAAAAGCAATACAAAACCTCAGTGGGTTGTTATAAAGTCCCACTTTTACTCCGTTGTCAATTTAGAACCTCCATTATCGGCACCTGTCCTGTTACCGGTGTTCTCCAGTTGACTCTCCAGGACTCTCATTTTGCCCATCCATGCCTTTTAATTACACCGAGACTCAAATTGATTTGTAAGCAAACTCAAGCTTAAAGTGGCATGTGCTCAAACCTGTTAGAAATCATGAGCAACAAGGGGGGGTACACCAAGATACCAGTTTAGACCTTAACATTGGTGATGTTGACACATTGGTTACATTGCATCAGTTGGAATCCAATAGGGTTGAAGATGCAAATAAGGGTACAATTGAAATTGCCTTGTCTGAACTTAATATAGCATACCAAAAAAACAGCTCAAACTAAGTTCAAACCCCGTTCCACTTTTTACCCTCCTCTGGGGCACGATAATATCGACACCTTTCATGAAGTGATCAATACCAATCTGTTAAAATTTAGACACAAGAAATGGTTTAGGGCTCAGAGAACCAATAACCTAACATTTACACAGAGACAAGCCCTTACAACTTTAGCAGAGGACCAGAATATTGTGAACCGCCCTGCGGATAAGGGTGGGAACATTGTTATCCTTAACAGAGCTAACTATGTGATGGAAGCATTATGCCAACTTAATGATACTAATTTTTACATGGTGGTGAACAGGGAAGTATACTCTAATAGTGTGGAAGCAATCAGGGAGAAGCTTAGCAACTGGAAAGATATGGGTATACTCGAATGGGAGGAGTACTGTTTGAAAAAAAAAAAGATCATTCAATCCTCCCTGTGATGTACCTACTCCCCAAGGTCCACAAGGATAAAGACAACCCCCCTGGGAGGCCCATCGTATCCTCAAGGGGAAGTGTCACCGAAAATGACACTTAATATGTGGACCACTTCTTACGGGATTTTGTGTGTAATCTGCCTTCCCACATTAAAGATACCAAGGATTTTCTGGGTAAGGTTGAGGGTCTGCATTGGGAAGAAAACTTTCTTCTTATCACACTAGACGTTAACTCCCTCTATACAATGATCAACCACAACCAAGGTATAGAGGCGTGCAAACAATTTTTACAAACTAGGAACATGAGGTACAAGGCCCATACCACAATGCTGTTGGAAATGATAGAGTTCTGTCTTACCAACAACATTTTCCTCTTTGATGGAACTCTGTTTAAACAAACCACAGGTACCACGATGGGGACTTGTTTTGCCCCATCGTTTGCAAATCTGTTCCTTGGCAAATGGGAGAAAGAGATATCCATGGATAATTCTATGTTTCCAGAGATTGAAAAAGTCATATTATGGCTACGCTATATATTGATGATATTTTTGTGGTATGGAAAGGGGGGGGGGAACTGGAGCCATTAGTTTCATCAGTAAGCTGAATAAGAACATCTATAACTTAACCCTTACTAGTACACTCAGTAGAACATCTGTGGAGTTTCTGGATACCAAGGTTGAGGTTAGTGGTGATATGCTCCAGACCAAACTTTTCCATAAAGAAACTGCAGGTAACACCTTACTACATGCCCAAAGCAGCCACTCGGACCCATTGAAATGGAGTATTCCGTATGGGGAGCTGTTGAGGGCAAAACGCAACTGTAGTACCACCACGGCATTTATTGAAGAAAAACGCATCATGATTGACAGATTCAAGGACAGAGGCTATTCACAGTGGGTACTTAACAGAGCCATTAGGAAAGTAGACATAAATTGAGACAGAAATTGACAAAGAAAATACCACTAGGATTATTCTTACATATAATAGGATCTCCAAAAACATCAGGAACATATTTTCTAGACATTGGGATATACTTAATATACTGCCATTAAAATATTGGGAAAGTCGTTCTGGCCAAAATCACGGACTGGGTGATTGACAAGGAGGTCCTTTCTAACCTCCAATATGGAGCAGTGTCTGAATCTGCATCTCTTAATGAGCAAATACACGATAGCTAAAGAAGGTTCTTTATACATGTTTTATTTTGGTCCTTTTTCAGCGTTCGACCTGGTTAACAGGTCGAAGCTGTGGACTATTTTGCTAGATATGGACATTGAATCTTCTCTAGTTCATTTTTTTGGCTGATCTGCATCAGGATATTTTTGCAACAGTAAGGGTTACGCAGGATGGCAAATGTACAAGGCATTTTAAGCTAGGGAGGGGCATCCGACAGGGATGTATTTTGGCCCCGATTCTTTTTACCCTTTATATCAATGCTTTAGAAAAATCATTGGTGGAGGCTTGTTTGGATATTCCGCGTGTAGGAGAACTGATCATTCCGGTCCTCCTATATGTGGCTGATGCAGTACTATTAGCTCGTACTCTGTAGGCCTTCTGCGGCTTTTGAATGCCTTTGGTGATTTTATGAAATCCTTGGATCTGATAGTTAATCCCATATTATGATAGCAGGTAAAAGAAATAGGAAAACTAAATTGTTTTATTGTAATGGAGCAGAGGTCTCTAGAGGGCCCTCTTTTACTTACTTGGGGGTGCTATTCGATGAAAGAGGTTCCTGAGTCCCCCAACAGAAGGCAAAAAAGAATGCCATAGTCAGGTCAACGATAGCCTCTCAGCGATTGGGTGCTAGACCTTTTGAAGCCATGCTTGGAACTTATAGATCCAAATGTTTGGCTATTGCCACGTATGGCTCAATGATTTGGGGCTATAAACAGCAGGAAGAGATACAGAAGGTGGAAAAAAGATTTTTAAGAACCCTTTTGTCCTTCTCTCAATCTACCTCTACTTTTGCCATCCATCAGGAACTTGGAATGGGCTATGTATCTGATTTAATGAGAATTGCCCTGCTGGTTTGTTGGCTCAAAATCTCGCATAATCCAGGCTTAACCCAGAATCATTGTATCCTGCGGGACTGTGTCTCCCTGGATAAAGCCAGTAGTATCCCATAGTTGGCTTATGTTAAGCATATGTTTTTTTAAACTAGGACTCTCTGATCTTTTTGACCTCCCGGAAGGCATCAGAAAGGAAGATGTGAAATGGACTAAAGCACAACTATTGAACATATTTATGTTGGAACGTGAGGAGCGGGAGCTACAGAAACCTCTTGTGAGGGCACATTATCTGATAATATCCTCTCCATCAATTGAGCCCTACTTGAGAATAGTGACCAAGCCCTTCCATCGGTGGCTCCTGACTAGATTCCGTCTTAACTTAATTCATTCTTCCCTGGGTACCATCTCGGGCTGGTCTAAACCTAGAATCTAGATCCATGTCATTGTGATAATTTTTCACCACAGGACACATTGCACTTTATGATGTTTTGTGATTTTTATATAGAAATACGAAGGAGGTTTCTAGTTCCTGTATTTGAGGGGCAAGGGTTTCTTACAGGTCAAGCCAGCTCTTCTTTATCTGCAAACGCTTAGCAACACCTGGGACATTTTTAACATCGCTAGCTTTCTGGTTGCAGCTGTATGACTTAAAAAAAAAAAGATTTTCTTTGACAAATCCTGTTTGAAATCATCTATTTTCTCATAGAATGAATTTGATATGTACCTGTTTTTAACTTTAATGAAATATTTACTCAAAAATGTTGATTTTATTTCTTCTTTAAAAAAAATAAAAAAATACGCCCATAATTGTTTTATATTTGATATGATTGTGCTAATTTTTAAATGTGTATTGTACTTTTTGTGATTTAAATAATCGAATAAAAGTGGCTTGACTGACTGAATGTATATATGTATTATGATAAATTACCTGTTCTGTAATGGCTGCCATAACTCCGGATTCGAACTCACAGTCCTATGTCGATTTCCATCTTAAGTGTATTGTTCATGTTTCCACCTACTGGATAAATTGCACAGTGTGTTGTTTGTCTCCATACATGTGAGCAAACATTGTGTTTTGCGTTGAAGTAGAATAAACCTCATTTGGATATTTGTGAACGCAAACATCCACAACAGCTTCAACACCCAGACCTCTCCGACAGCTGCTGACACCCCAGACTCACCCCCCCCAGCCACACCGGTCGCCTGATCTCCTGGAACCACGTCAATGAGAAAGACACCATCAAGACCATGAACACAATCCACTCCGGCTCACCATCTGACCCCTGCCCCACCACATCTTCAACAAAGCAAGCTCCATCATCGCACCCCAACTCGGCAAGATCTTCAACAACTCATTCAAGAGCGCCACCTTCCCGGAAAGCTGAAAACACACAGAGATCAACGCCCTGCTCAAGAAACCCAAGGCCGACCCAAAGGACCTCAAAAACTTCCGGCCCATCTCCCTGCTCCCGTTCCTGGCAAAAGTCATCAAAAAGATCTTCAACAAACAACTGACCCAATTCCTCGAAGATAACAACACCATGGACTCATCCCAATCCGGATTCCGTAGCAACCATAGCACCGAAACCGCCCTCATCGCTGCCACCGGCGACATCAGGGCCCTGCTGGACAACGGCGAAACCGTGGCCCTCATCCTCCTGGACCTCTCGGCCACCTTTGACACCATCTGCCACCACACCCTTCGCACACACATCTACAGCACAGGGATCCGCGACAAAGCCCTGGACTGGATCACCTCCTTCCTCACTGACAGAACTCAGAGAGTCCGCCTCCCTCCATTCCAATCTGAAGCCACCAAGATCACCTGCGGCGTACCCCAAGGATCATCCCTCAGCCCGACCCTCTTCAACGTCTACATGACACCGCTCACCAACATCGTCCAATTGCATGACCTCAACTTTGTCTCCTACGCCGACGACACCCAGCTAATCCTCCCCCTCACCAAAGAGTCCGCCACCGCCAAAACCAACTTACACGCAGGGATGAAGCCGTCGCCGAATAGATGAAGAGCAGTCGCCTGAAACTGAACTCGGACAAGACAGAGGTCCTCATCCTCGGCTCCCCCCCTCCTCCTGGGACGACTCCTGGTGGCCAGCCTCGCTGGGAGCTGCACCAACACCCACCAACCACGCATGCAACCTGGGGTTCATCCTAGACTCCTCTCTGTCAATGACCTAACAAGTCAATGCCGTCCCCTCCTTCCGGTTCAACACCCTCCGCATGCTTCGCAAGATCTACAGATGGATCCCCACCGAAACCAGAAGGATGGTCACCCAGGCCCTCGTCACCAGCAGGCTGGACTACAGCAATATCCTCTATGCAGGAACCATGACCACACTAAAGAAGAGACTCCAACGCATACAAAATGTCTCCGCACGCCTCATCCTCAACATCCCCTGCCACAGCCACATCACTGCCCACCTGAGGGACCTACACTGGCTTCCTGTCAACAAGAGGATCACCTTCAAGCTCCTCACTCATGCTTACAAAGCTCCCCTCGCCACCGTCCCACGCATCCACCGAACAACCTCCAGCGGCAGATCCTCCTCACACCTCGCCCCCAAGACTTGGAACACCCTCCCCATCCACCTGCGACAGACCCAGGACCTGCTGACCTTCCGGAGACTCCTCAAGACCTGGCTGTTTGATCAGTAACTGCTCCCCCCCCCTCGGTGAGACCCTCACGGGTGAGTAGCGCGCTCTACAAATGTTTGATTGACTGATTGTTTGTCTATATTCTATTTTAGATAACATGCAACCATGGAAATTGATATACACAAGAGTTGTATTGATGATGAGTTACTAATGATGTTCACCTGAATTAATTTAAGTGAGAACTATATATTGATGATAATAGTGAATATATAGGTTTTAGTGTGACTGAATTGAGAAATAATACTTAACAGTTTTACTTGGGCTTCTAAACCATTTGTTAACAATGCATTTATACTAAATTGTCATGCTTTGTTTTGTTATTATATAAAA
The DNA here is from genome assembly GCF_964204655.1 of Triturus cristatus. NCBI lineage: Eukaryota > Metazoa > Chordata > Amphibia > Caudata > Salamandridae > Triturus > Triturus cristatus. Next base: position 1,194,863,955 of record NC_140582.1, on the reverse strand, counting down.
TGTCCAGTCTGTTTGATATACTAATACTATACAGTAGTGAAGTTGCTAGTGACCCATTATTGTAATATGTAGGAACTGTATGATTTGTACATCAACACTTGGATGTTATTAATTGCAAATATTTTCTGTATGTATTTCTCTGCAGCTCTGATGAATCCCTTTATTGGGATGAAATGCGTTGGCTGAGCTGGCATATTTATTGTGACAAGTTGAACAGAAAATTGAAGAATAAAACCCAACAGATTTTATATATACAATAGGGTGTGATTGGAATTTATTGGGTGGACCATGCAGGAACTGGAAAATTTCCACAACAGCACAAACTTTTGGAAATGTAATGAATTTTATTTTTGATGAAGTGATTAAGGACTTATGGAATTTTTGATGCTTCTCTCTATTTTTGTACTGCTTTCAGAAATGTTTATGAAAGGGGTTCTTTTACCTCTGGGGTCAAGCACCATAACTTATAGATCACTTGATATTTGAACCTGTGCAGTGGGGTAGGACCATTACTGGCAAATTTGTTGACTATCTCTCTCAGTCTGTCTATTACACAGTGACAGTCACCACTATTTATGGTTCATCCACACTTTGTCTTCAAACCACTTTTGATTTCCCATTAACTTTGCCCCAATTGATGGATCTGCACCAAGGCTTAACATATGCAGCCAATTTATATATTCTTCCATCTATGAGAAAATATAGAAGCGGGGTAAAAAAGATGTTCTTTCCCATTTTAGCTCCCATAAGAATTTCTCGCCTTTTTGATTACAGCAATAATTGCTGAACTAATTGAAACCAAATTGTGTATGAAATTAGAGCCTTATTGAGAAATCATGTTTTTCAAGATTTAGTGTGTGTGTTTTCAGTAGTCTTTGAATTTTAAAAAGGTGCCAGGTTGGCTAGAAAGGATTAATACATTTGTATATCTTGTTTGTTGAAAAGCCATTTCGTGATAAAGGTTTTCTATCTTGTGACAAATGTGCATGTGTAAGACATTGGGTTACTGGTTGAGGGAGGCAAAACCCAACTCAATCATGAACCACAATCCTTGTCAGGGTGAAGTCACAAGCAACACCAAATTAACGTGTGCTGAACCTCCTGGTAGCTTGGCACAGAGTAGTCAGTCTTAACGTAGAGGCAATGTGCAAAGTATCTATGCAACACTTCAAACAGTGCCAAAGTCTAAACACACGACAAAAAGATTCCACGCCAGATGTAGAAAAATAAATGAAACTCTAATAAATAAAACAAAACAAAAATGACCAAAAATTCAATCAGTAGAACTGGTGATGTGCAGTTTTAAAGATTTCAGTGAAAGAGAGCCAAAAAAGCACAAAGAGTCAACTGTGAATGTTTGGTCACTCTGGATGGGAACAAAGTCACATGTTTAGGCACACAGCGATGGAGTGAGGGCTGGCCACACGGAACCAATTGGGCCCGCTGAACAAGAGTACCTTAAATCCTGGCTGCAGAGTCTTGTTAGGTCCTACTTTGATGATACATTGCACAGCTCAGGTGAATTTTCGGTTTCGAGAAATTGCAAAGTTGTGATGCAAGGTCATGCGTCGTGGTCAAGGATCTTGTCAATCAGGGCTTGTGTTGCGAAGTCCAGAGTCAGGGACGCATTGTGCAGTCAAACCGATTCAGCAGTTCTAAGGAGCTGCAAGAATGTGATGTCAAGGCAGCCGTCGAGAAGAGATTTACTATGCTGGGACCTGCGTTGGGGAAGCTTTGCACAGCCAGTGGGCTGTAAGGTCGATGCAAAGTCCTTGTACTTAGAGAAACCTCACAATGGCGGTGACTTATTAGCTCTGCTTGGATTGCGCCATGCAGCATATGAGATGCACCGGTTCTGCTGGATCTACAGATGGGCTGTCAGAGCACCTTCATGGCCACTTCCAGGGGTCTAAGACTGGGGTGGCACCACTTGGCAGAGTAAGACTCACAGATGGCAGAGTTCAGGTGCCGGGTTAAAGTTTAGTGGAACCTCCTGTCCTTGAGGCTCTAGTCAGGAGGCCATCTAACTGGCCCTTGGAGTCACTCTAGGGTCCTGGGTTCAACATATGCGGGTCCAGTCCTTCTTCCAACATTTATACCGATGTCTTTTTTTTTATTCAGAGATGTTTCTAGAGGTTGCCCTTTAAAGTCCACAGGCTCCCTTTCTTTCCTGCCCTGGCTCCATAATAACTACAAGGGGTATGCAGCCCTTTGTGTGGAGGCAGGATACAGCCTATTCAAGTGTTAGTAGGTCTATGTCCAGCTCCATCCTCCCATCCTTTCAGTGATGGCCTATCCAGGTACACCTAAGCTTTCTACTTTGTGTGGCTGTATAGAAGAAATACACAGCCCAGCAGTCAGCTACACCCAGTAATGTGACCCAGAGACAGGCTACAGGTCTTAAATGGCTAAGGAAGGAAAATGTCACCTTTCTAAAAGCAATTCAAAATATGACTTCACCATAAACGTGGATTTTTTATTACAATTCTAAGAACACCAAACATAAACTGGTCTACTGTTCCCATTTAGAAGTTACAACTTTTTAAATGTGATAAGGTAATTCCAATGTTAGGTTATAGGAGAGTCCATCATCCCCTTTGGTATTGCTTTATTCGCACTAAGTTGGCAGGGTATTCCCAGACGTGGGTCCCTTGCTCACTTTGCCACTGGATTCAAGATAGACTGGCTGATGAGGGTTATGTACCCAAAGCCGGTCCCAGGATGCTTGTTTCCGGTCCAGAGAAGACATGGCTTGGCAGTTCGGGCTCGACTGTTCCCATGAGGCACAGGGTCAGACTGATTTGCATATGGCCATGTCTGAACTGGGGTGGTGGAGTGAGCTAAAGAATGATGATGGATTAAACCCAGACCAGTTGACTGGGGGTGAGTGTTTGATTTGCTCAAACGCTCCGTCCATCATCCGCTTTGGAATCGCTTTATAGGAGAGATAGGCCTGATAATAGTGAAAAACGACTTTTCCTACCAGGACATGTAAAACTTAAATGTACACCTCCCACTTTTTTAATACTTTGTACCCTGCCCTCTGAGCTGTCCTTGGCCTACCCTAGGGGTGGCATATGTATTAAAAAAGAAGGTTTGAGCTTGGCAATAAGATTATTTTGCCAGGTAGAAATGGCAGTTTAAAACTGCATACACAGGCTGCAATGGCAGGCCAGAGACATGTTAAGGGGCTACTTAAGTGGGTTTCGCAAACAGTGCTGCCGGCCCACTAGTACCATCGAATTTCCAAGCATTGGGTACGGTCAGTACCACAAAACTAAGGTCTTACAAGTAAATCAACTGTGACAATCAGGTGTGGGGCATGATATTGGGAGAGAACACATGCACTTTAGCACTGGTTAGCAGTGGTAAAGTGCATAGAGTCCCACAAGCCAACAGAAATGAGTTCAGAAAACAAAAGGCTGAATGCAAAAAGTCTGAGTGTGACCCTGCAGAAAGGGCCTAGTCCAATAACATGAAATCAGGTGGACAATATGTCATTGAACGCTACTGCATAATCAAGCCATAATTAATTCAAGCCAAGTCAAGCAATTGTCCACATGTAAAATGGCTAATGTAACTAACGTAGCCCGCGACTCATCTCTGCTCAAAATCAGTGCCTAATTCACAAGTCTAGAAAGACACAAGACTCGATGCCTGACCTCAAAATGGTGAATATTCATATCTCCCGATAACTAACTTTACGACAATATCCTAAAAGATCACTATAGGGAGCACACAAGATACGCCCTACTGTGTGTCTGGAGTCCCCAGCATCATTTGAGACTGACCACAAAATTAAGTTTTGCCTCATTTAAAGCCTCATTTAAAACCTTCTGCTTTACCACATTACAATATCTCAGGCACAAGCCAGCCACAGGAGGCAGCAACAGAAGTCTCCTAGCGGATCACCATCGGGAACACACAAGGTACGACCTCCTGTGTCTCGTGGCTTAGTTTAATGCTGGCCTGAACAATGTATGTGCCTGACTGCAAATTGAATCTATGCATCTCTTAATGCTGTATTGGAGGTGCTGAGATCCACGCTGTGTTAGTTCAGAACACTTCCCTAATCACCGCACATTCACCACCCAACTCAAACCGACTAAGTCAGTGGTAATTCAAACTTAGACATTAGATACTAGCACCGCTAAGCGACATCTTCTCTAACCTCCTGTCAAACAGTACCCATTATCATGGCAGAAAAAGAATCTAAAACACACTACAAGAGCTCTAAGGCTTAGCCTCCTCCATCAGACTCACCTATCAAACCCAAGACTGATAAGAACAGCACAATGGAAATGATCCTCAAAAAACTGTCAGATATACACGACCTGGTAAGTCAACCAAACAAAATTCGGATGCCATGCAGCTGGAAATGACTGCAATTTGTGCTGACATAAATACAATCAACTCAAAAATTGACGCCGTGAAACAAAGGCTAAGCGATGTGGAAGACTCCATTACTCGATCCAACAATGATATAAAAGCCCTACTTTCCACCACCATCAGTTTGAAAAGTTGCCGAACTGGAAGACCACAACAGAGGCGTCAATATCAGAATTTTTGAGATACTGGAAGGGTCAGAGGATTCATGCATTTCCTTCCTGTAGAACTGGATCCCACAAATCACCTGCATAAAGTTACAAAAATCGGCATAAAATTTGACAAAAATCTGGAACTGGAGGGCGTGGCCAAGCAAGATGGCCGGACGGACATGATCCGTTCTGGTTCCGTCGTTGGGAAGCTGTTGAGGGCACATGAGCCCCAACGTGGGTGAAAACTACATGACCACAATGCGGACACCGTGGTGACAGAGGGGACCCTGACGGTAGATGTCCAGTGCCGGGAGAATCAAGGAGAGAAGTAACTGAGCTGTCCCAAAGCGGCGGCAGATCGTGAAACGCTGGCAGGAATGGAGGAACCAGACACTTTCACTGCCAGGACGGAAAGCAAAGAAGAGTGTGGTTAAGCGAATGACGGCAAGAAGCTTATGGCCATACCGCTGAACACCCGACAAGGAGACCGCTGGTCGAGCGTCCCCGCAAAGACAGTAGCCACCATTAGAGATGAATTGGCATGTGTAGAGGGGGTGAGTGTGTACGATATGCTCCAGCGGGGGTGTTGTCCCCTTGTGAATTTTCGAGGCCAGAAAGGAGCTGTGAAGTAAGGAGGGCTTGCCCCGGGCATAGCGAGGTGTCCCCCCCACGCAGCGCCTGACCCTAAAATGGCAGTCAGAGTGCCTCCCTAGGGAGTTTCTACACGTGGATCCCAGAGTGGAGCCTGGTAAAGCAGAGGGGCAGCTTGGAGGCCCCTGAGGACAGCATACGTGAAGAGGTGAGTTCATTTAATCAGGGTCAATCCTGGACACTGGGGCTTGCCTGACCCTAAGCTGGCCGCCGTCAGGGACAACTAACAGGTGGAGCTGCTCCCTGGCGAATTCCTGAGCAATAAAGCAGGTAACCAACTGAGCAGATAACGGGAGGATCCCTGAGATGCACAGAAGTGGGACCATAGGAACACCGGTGAGGGGAGGGCACGGGGAACCACTCGCAGTTGGTGGAGACCACATCTATGCCACCAAAGAAATCTGCAGCCAAGGTATCACACTTCTTTGCACCCCCAGAGAAGAAGCAACCGTCAGAATAGGGGAATGCAGAAACTAGCATGGCGCTAATGAAGGAAGATCTATTAGCGTCCTTGAAGGATTTCAAGACAGAACTGTGCTCGGAGCTAAAAGGGGCCCTCCAGGCCTCCATGGAACAACTCAAAGCCAACTTAATGAAATAGATGACCTCTCTACAACACAACGTGGACTCCATTGGGACTAGGGTTATAGAGATGGAATTCTAAAGGCAAGATCTAGACAAAAGAGTGACAGAGACTCACGACAAAGTGTGGGTCCTCCACACGCAGCTCCAGATGGCTCTTCTAAAGAATGAAGACTTGGCAAACAGGTCAAGGAGAGACAATATCCGCATTAGAGATTCTAGGAACAACAAAAATGAAGATTAAAATAGAAAGAGTGCACAGGGTTGACCCAGTATCATCTGGAGACAGAAGACACATCAGAGATATATTGGTTAAGCTCCACTCGTTCAAGGTCAAAGAAGCTATCCTGCAGGAGTTCAGAAAGAAAGAGATGATATCCTTCCAGGGGTTCACATGCTCCTTTTTTCAGGACTTAGCATAAGCGACCCTACAGCTCAGACAAACCTTGAAGATCCTTATAGAAAAAGTGCTGGCGGAACAGGTGAGATACCACTGAACATATCCATGTGGATTAGCTTTCGAGTTCAATATCAAACAGCGACATGTCACAGTTCTCAAGGAAGGTCGAGAGGTTTTGGGTTTACCGGTTCCTGAAGAGGAGAGCTCTACCAGACCGGCAAAAACAGTAGAGACGTCACTCTCGAAAGCTGCACAATGGAGACCGGTCTCCAGGGGCCGCCAGACTAAGACTTGAGCCAAGGAGAAGGAGCGAATCAAGGAGGAGACTGAGGAGAAAGAGGCTATGGGACCGGAGGACATGTATACATGTTACTGTAAACACGACATGGTCTACGTGATTGAACAGGGGCAAAGACAAAACATCTACACACCACTATGCTGATTCACAGGATTACTTATGTTACAAAGGACACTCAGAATGAAGGAGCTACGTTGTATGAGCTGAAGAGACAGCGGGGCGGCGGGCTTGGACCTAGACCCCATCCAAAATGCCTGCAACCTGGAGTGACACTATAGTGTAGGGTCTGTTCACCCCACTATTCAGCCTTATTTTTCTTGTTGTTTGGTTAGTTAATTTCAAGGGGAAATTGATACTAAGGGGGGGTGGAAAAGATACAGAACAATGCATTACTTTAATATAACAGAGGGGATGAGGGCAGACTGGAGGCGAGGCCCTTGAAGGTTAAGCGCTGGGAGCTTCAACAGGAGGGGGGGTACATAAGCTAGTGAGATATAGGTGGCCTCCTGGAATGTCAAGGGCTTGAACTCTCCACTTAAGCAGACAAAAATGTGGAAATATCCAATAGATCATCAATTCGATGTAATGGCCCTTCAGGAGACACATCTAAAGAGATCGGAGAAACTGAGGCTTCGGCATAAAAGCTATTCCCTCTTATACAGATCATCCGCCAATATGAAACATAATGGAGTGTTATTATTGTTTCATAACAATGCCAAATTCCAACCAGAGGGAATTAAAACAGATAAGGAGGGCAGGGTGGTTATGGTAAAGGGGAAGCTGAGGGGAAGATGTACAACCTTTGTCTCTGCAAAATTATTCCTAATACGGGCCAGGCACCCTTTGTGACTTCGCTACTATACATGGTGGGGAGCTTTGCCGAGGGGCAGATAGTTTAAATGGGGGACTTTAACCCCTTCAGTGCCCCGCCCTTTCCCCCTCCTGTGCCGGGCGTTACATTAGCGGGCGGGGTTCATGACGAGATAGTCTCGTCATGGGCACAGCGCAACCGTGCTCCATGACGAGACTATCTCGTCATGGGCACAGAAGAGGTTAATCTGACTTGGCACCCGACAGAGGACAGTACGCACCCCAATAGATCCACAGGAGCAGTTTCCCTAAAAGTTTAAAACACACGTTTCAAGGCCTGGGTCTTCTGAATGCCTGGACCAGACTTGCTCTAGATTAGAGTATGTCTTTGTTTCTCAGGGGTTTAAGGGATTTTTACAAGATGCCAAGATTCTTCCCATTGCTTTGTCAGACCACCGCCCATTCACAGTGTGCCTTCAATGGGGGGGGGGGGGGGACACTGGGCCCACCGAGATGGTATTTTCCGGTCTCATTGACTCAGGATAGAGTGATACGGGATGGATAACGTGAAGCAATTAAGGGGTTTTCTCAGCTAAACGAGCCACAGGCCACATCCCCTCTGAATAATTGGGATGCATTTAAAGCTGTAGTGCGGGGTAAATGTATTGAATTGGTCTCTATGCTGAATAAACAAAGAGCAAAGGAAAGGGTGGAGCTAGAAGAGACACTGAGTCTGACAGAAGAAGAATATAAAAAGACCCCCACTCGGACTTTGAAACAGCAACTGAGTGCACTCAAAGGGAAACTCAGTGCCTTCTACACCAATAGAGCCGAATTCACACTATTGAGACTGTGCCGCAATGCATATGCACAGGGAAATAAAGTGGGCACACACTTGGCATGGCGAGTCCGGGAAAAGAGAGAGCAGGAGTATATAGGGGGAATAAGGAAGGATGGGGAGAGATGGAACTCAATGATACAGGCAAGGCCAATGTCTTTGGGGACTTCTACCAAGAACTCTACCGAGCAACCCCCACAGACACCACAGCTCAAATGAACTATCTGGCCGCTCTAGCACTTCCCGGGGTGCTGGCAACCTGGAAGGAACAGTTAGATGCACCAATCTCCAAAGAGGGAGTGAGACAGGTAATCAGGGCACTGAAGATGCATACATTTCTGGGGCCAGACCACCCAGTTTTACAAGACTTATGCATCAGAGCTGACTTCTTACCTGACAGCACAGTTTAACGAGATTGCAACAGGTCAAAAGGTGTATCCATCAATGGCGGAGGCTCTAATCACGGTGATACCGAAAGTTGGGAAGGACCCACAAATGTGTTCTTTCTGTAGTCCGATCGCTCTCCTGAATTTAGATGCCAAACTTTACTCCGGATATCATTTACCCTGACCAATCCCGTTTTTTAAAAGGCGGGCAAACAAATGATAATATTTGGAGGACATTACATCTCATAGAAAAGGACTCCAAGTTTAAAACGCCAGCGGTGATAGTAGGGCTTGAGGTGGAAAAGACCTTTGATAGGGTCAATTGTCACTTTCTCTTCCTCACTCTGAAGAACTTCAGCTTTGGAGACACATTTATTAATATGATCAGAGCTCATTATGCATACCCACGTTCGAGAGTCCAGGTCAATGGTGTGAGTTCAAATTCTTTTGAGCTAGTTCAAGGCCCCTGACAGGGGTGCCACTATCCCCCTTGTTATTCGCCTTGAACATCAATCCCTTGGCAGCACAACTTCGGGCTACGCCAGACATTCAGCGTTTCAGATTTGGGGGGAAGAACACATGGTATCGTTATTTGCTGACGACGTTCTGCTTACACTCACCTCCCCCAGCACCTCACTGCGAGCTCTCCAGGAGGATCTGAATACATTTGAAGTGGCGGCTGGCTTTCGAGACAATTTGAATAAATCATCCCTCTTAAATTTAGCGTTATCAGACAGAGAGAAGACACTCTTACAGGAGGAGACTCCGTTTACATGGGCCAAACACAAACTCACATACCTGGGGATCCAGATCACACTCCACTTGGAGGGTTTATTCAAGGCAAACTTCCCGCTCCTGCTCTCTCAGTTTCAGCAAGACCATATCATGGCTGAGACAAATACACGCAGTCAAAATAACCATCCTAACTTAGTTGGTATACCTATTTCAAGGGTTACCGATTGATTTAAAAAAGGACTTCCTGGCCAGAGTGCGCTCATTGATCTTACGATACATTTGGCTAAAGGGCAGGGCGCGATTTCCCTTCCATGTTTTAAGGAGGCCGAGAGCCGAGGGAAGAGCGGCGCTCCCAGATTTTGGGCTATATTATAAGGCTGTACAGCTGAGAGTGGTGACGGAATGGTCCATGAGGGAATCAATTAAACACTGACTTCACATGGATTGTGCTATAGTGGGCAGGACGATCTGGGATGTCCTTTGGAAACCCAAGAAAGACAGACCCACCTATGCGTATCTGAGCACTCCTACCCAGACCACTCTCAAGGTATGGGACAAAGTTACTCGGGCCAGGGATGGACTTCATTTACCTCACCATATACCCCAATACATTTTAATCTTGAATTTCCCCCAGCTATGAAGATGGGTCGTAGGGGGGTGGGGGGGTGCCTTGTTCTTTCAGACCTATTTCATAACCACGATATTCTAACATTCAAAAACGGTCAGCATGATTTTCAGCTCACACCCACTGAGCACTTTCATTACCTTCAACTTAAGCATTGGTTACTTCATCCTCAAGATAGGGAGGTGGCTACACGAGAGTGGACACCAATAGAATCCTTTGTGCAGAGGGTAGGCTCCATGAAACGGGTGATTTCATATCTGTATGGATTGCTGGTTTCAACAACAATTGCTCCAAAGCCAAGGTATATTCATTTCTGGGAGCAAAACCTAGGAAGAGAAGTGACTGAAAGGAAGTGGAGGTACCTATGGTCTGATATCACTAAAGATAATCACTCCCTGAATTTAAGGGAAGCACACTACAAAACACTCTTTGATTGGAACCTCTTACCCATCAAACTTAAATTGGTCTTTCCACAAACCTCCGATCTTTGTTGGCGGTGATGTGGCCTGCTGGGAAATTTCTGCCACAGTTGGTGAGACTGCCCAACCATTAAGCCATTTTGGGAAGAGATACTGGCACAAATGAAAGAGGTATTGAAATTTCCATTGCCAAATTCTATAGACACGACTCTTCTGGGCATTAGAGACGCTACCTTAGAAAATCAAACCAGAGCAGATAAGGCAATCATGTGGGCAGCTAAGAAGGCTATTGCTGCTTCTTGGAAGAAGAAGAATGCCCCAAATGTGGCTCAATGCCGCTCACGCCCTGTGGAAGATACTCACCATGAAGCAGATGGCAGACATTTACGTAGATGTCTATAAGAACTTTGAGTATAGATGGGGTCCTCTGGTCTCTTATCTTACAAAGGGACTTCTGCTGGCAGTATGCCCACCTACTTTGAAGGAACTACACTTGTTTCAGTTTCATGTCACCGGTGGGGAGGGTTCAGACACCAGTTATTAACCGGCAGTAGGGAGTTATTCAGGGGACACGAGAGAGAGGTCCAAGCCACTCACAGGGACAGACCAAGGTTTGCTAATATGATAAATAATTCTCCTCCACCTCAGGGGAGGGGGAGGGAATAGGGGATGTTATTAACATTGTAAAATGTAATTTTATTTGAAAATAGGGCTTCAGAGCTGGGATATACTATTGTAACTCCTGTGTATTAAGAGACTACGTACTCTTTAGCCTGGGTAGTATGGCGGGAGAAAAACTGTGGCATCTTGCCCTTTTCTATGTTGTACAATTTGCAATAAACAGACATTCAATTTAACAGCAAGGAATATGATGCATCCGATCATTTGTAAGCCTTTGAGATATTAACATACTGAAGCCATCCCCAACTTTGCTCGCAAAAATCGACAGATATCATGGAATGGGCATAAAATCATATATACACACAGGACTATTCAAAATCAACTGTCGATACCAGGAAAGGTTTCCTCTCACTCAGAGAAAGACTATGAGAGAGAAATATCCAATTCTCTTTTGCAGCCCCATCAAAATGTAAAATCACAGTGAACGGAAAATCCCACATCTTCACTGATCCAACTGAACTGTCGAGCTTCCTAGACAACCCGAACTCCCAAGACATGGAAATCTCTAATTCCTTTTCCAATAAAAGGAAACCATGATTTCCCTTGCTTAGACCAACAGCTCAGTTTTGCCTCTCCAGAGGGTTGTTCCCTTCCTAAAACAAGGTTGATCAGAGCGCTTTGTTGGTTTTTTTTTATAACAGTAGTTATGGTACAGCATACATCAAAATCATTGATTGATAAATAATTATTAGAAGAAAATAGAAATTATAGAAAAATAACAGGCATTTCCTATTGACTAAGTAAAATCAAAAATACATAGTAATTGCAGATATGACAAGAAAAAAAGGATTATTCATCCTATCCAGCTAGTTATTGGCGCCCATAATTTCTTGCCCATTTTGTGTCTCCTAAGCCCTTTTAATCTGTATACCGCTGATTCCATGCTATATATAGCAAGTAACCTAGCTCTCCAGTTTATGAACGTGGGGGGATCGGGACTGATCCATTGGGATGTAATACCTGCTCTCAAAGTGGCCATTGCAATAAAAACTAAACCAGGTTCCGATCTAGACCAACCAGCCGTATTCTGAGTCCGATCTAACCCCAGGATCACTAGACCAGATATTATTGAAATCCCCTTCCCGAGGGTCTGGCCCAAAAATATTTCTATATCTTGTAGATATTTAAGCAGCTTAGTGCACACAAACAACATGTAGATCGTATCAGCAGCCAATACCCCACATCTGCTACAAGAATTCCCACGTGACCCAGACCACTTAGAGATTTTCCCCGGGGTGTAGTATAGATCAAAAACTGACATATAATGTTGAGCCCTCAAGCTATCAGTTATTAAAATCTGATTTGCTAGTTGCAGAGATGAGTCCAGATCAGTGCCCTCCTGTTCCAATTTCCTATCCCATCTATCATTCTGGATAGCCAGATCATCAGGAAGAGCAGATAGCAGCATTCTAATTCCAAGTAGTATATCTCTTCAGATCTAGTTAATGTTAGACAATGCTAACGGTTGCCAACAGCGGCTGATAGTTAAGATCAATTGTGACAGTTGCTACAGTTGCTACATTGAACAATTTACTACAAGTTACTACTCTCTATGCTACACCTTATGATACTATACATGTCATTATATACTATTACTCCTCACAATTTGACACCCTCCATGTAATTTTACATAATAACATAGTTAGTTACACAACATAGTTAGTTACACAACATACTAATATAATAACAGTCATAAAGAGGCTACAATTACAGCTATTCCACAATATATCACTAAACATTACTAATCAGTACTAAACATCCTATACAGATGCAATACAGATACAGATACAAGCATAATCTATATACGCTAGATACTCTTTACCTCAAAACCGACGTCTCAAAGTAAAGAGCCACCGACCTAACTATGAAAACACCATTCTTATATATAAGAAGGTTTTCTAATAAGTAGTCATACTTCTCACCGGGTTGGCGAATGGACGCTCCTGCCGTCGCACCTCTGACGTTCTATGCCTTCAGGGTAGGGAGGAGCTGGTGGGAGTGGGGGGAGTTTGGTGTTTCTACTTCAGTTATTATTATTATTATTATTATTAATGGCCTTTATATTCTCTCTATTTCCCTTATTATTGTTCCTTGTCCTGCACTGTAACAAGCCATTATATCAACGTTTGCGCCTACATAGATCTGTCTCCTTTCTCTCACACCGTATCCATCCATACCAAATGCTTCCTACTTCATCGCACAGACAACTGAGAGTGCCACCAACATTTTCCTGCCAGCGCAAGAGAGAGTTCACTGCACAACAATCGTACACATATCTTTACAGAGACTCACTCACCTATACTAACCAGAGTAATTTACAACAGCCAGCTTTCAGTGTACCTCAGTCACCATTACACACGTGATGACGCATAGTTTTACAGACAATCTTAATGGCATATCTTTAAATGTGAAAGGGTTAAGCCACCCGATCAAAAGACAAAAAATATGGACTGTTTAGCAAAATCTAAGGGAAATGTAATACTCCTTCAGGAGACAAAACTGTCTAACAAAGATTCTCAATTCATTAAAAACGGTATACAACGTTTACAACGCAACTTTTACACCGCACTACCATTACAACGAAACTGTAACAACGCGAAATCTGTTACAACGCATGCCATTACAACGCATGCCATTACAACAAAATGCACTAGATGGCGTGCTAACATTAGAAATAGTGTAGTTTTACTATCCAAACACCTTCCCTACTGCAACGTGGACTGGAGTTAGAATAGTAAATTATACATTTCTAATGTCAGCACTCCATCTAGTGTACGTCGTTGTAAAAGCATGCGTTGTAAAGGCTTGAGTTGTAACAGATCTTGCGGTGTAAAAGCATGCGTTTTAACGTCATACATCCATTAAAAACAACTGGGTATCACAAGTGTCCTTCTCCCCAGCAGAGCACAAAAAAAGGTGTAATTGCCCTAATAGCAATAAAAGCTAATATCACTCTTGAATCATTCTCACATTATGAAGAGGATAGGCTCCTGATTACAAGACTACGTAGAGGGGATGACTCCTTTCACGTTGCAAAAATTTACTGGCCGAATGCAGATGACCCAACATTCTGGGAAAACGTTTCTAGTAAAATAGGAAGCCTACCCCAGGAAGACTTGATCATAGTGGGCGGTGACTTTCACCTTCCCCTAGACCCTATCTTAGATCGCCAATCCACTTGCAAATCACACCCGACAAAATCTCATGGCATAGTACAAAAATATGCTCAAAATATAATGTTAAAGATACTTGGCACCATCAACACCCTTACTCCAGGGACTACAGTTTTCTCTCAGCACCACATAATTCATACACAAGGATAGATTATATACTAATATCGGGCAAGTACACACACCCAAACTAATATTTAGCCAAAGCTTGTCTCTGATCACTCATGCATCAATACCATACTAACAGGCAGCCATTCTAATCCCTCATTAAAAAGATGGTGCTTCAATAACGATGTTCTGCTAGATCCTAGTGGCAGGAGCAAAATCGTGAATTACCTCAGAAATAATGACGTTCTGTAAACAAATATAAACACTGTATTGTAATGTACTGTAAGCGACCCTGAGAGGTGTGCTCCTGGAAATCTAAACGAAAATCAACCAGAGATACAACGGAGAACTGATAGAGCTAGAACAAGAAATAAAGCAATTGGAACTATCTCACACCAACTCCCTAAACAACAACACACTCTCCCAACTCACACAAAAGAAATATGAATATAACAAAATCTTGAGCAAAAGAGCAGGAGTGTGGATAAATTAATTCAAGGGCCTCAAACTCTGCAAAGCTAACAAAGCGGGTAAGATGCTCGCATCATACATTAAACATAAACAAAACCAGCACAGAATTACATCAGTCAAAGACGCAAACAATCCAGAGGAAATTTTAAACCCCTTTAAAAAGTTTTATGAATCCTTATATCGTAATGATCAGGACTTCAACTTGCAAACATTTACACAATATTTAAAATGCTACAAACCTGCACTAATTGAGGGCGCATCCATTCAGGAACTATGAGGACTCCAACTCCCACAAGGCTACGTGGGAATTAATGCAGCCCATTGGGGCACACGATAATGCCAAACGAAGGGGGATTGGTGGACCTACATGCACCCTTCTGACGATAACGCCCAGGAAGAAGATGTTAATCGAAACGCGTCGGCGATGTCAGGTGCTTTGAATTACCAGCGCGCACTGCCTGTACCAAATAAAAGCGTTTGGGGAAAGCTTCTCACACTCGAGTGCGGCTCGCTTTTTGGACATCTCCCCTACGAGCTGGATATATTGGCGGCCGTCCTGCCGCCGGGCCTGCACCACCCCATGATCAAGGGGGGCCATGGAACCCGAGAAATGACAGTTCCCGAGTGGGGGTGTGAGCATGGATTGAAGGCAGTAGTGATCTCTGGGGCTCATGTGTGAGCTACAAACCTGCACTAATTGAGGGCGCATCCATTCAGGAACTATGAGGACTCCAACTCCCACAAGGCTACGTGGGAATTAATGCAGCCCATTGGGGCACACGATAATGCCAAACGAAGGGGGATTGGTGGACCTACATGCACCCTTCTGACGATAACGCCCAGGAAGAAGATGTTAATCGAAACGCGTCGGCGATGTCAGGTGCTTTGAATTACCAGCGCGCACTGCCTGTACCAAATAAAAGCGTTTGGGGAAAGCTTCTAACACTCGAGTGCGGCTCGCTTTTTGGACATCTCCCCTACGAGCTGGATATATTGGCGGCCGTCCTGACGCCGGGCCTGCACCACCCCATGATCAAGGGGGGCCATGGAACCCGAGAAATGACAGTTCCCGAGTGGGGGTGTGAGCATGGATTGAAGGCAGTAGTGATCTCTGGGGCTCATGTGTGAGCTACAAACCTGCACTAGTTGAGGGTGCATCCATTCAGGAACTATGAGGACTCCAACTCCCACAAGGCTACGTGGGAATTAATGCAGCCCATTGGGGCACACGATAATGCCAAACGAAGGGGAATTGGTGGACCTGCATGCACCCTTCTGACGATAACGCCCAGGAAGAAGATGTTAATCGAAACGCGTCGGCGATGTCAGGTGCTTTGAATTACCAGCGCGCACTGCCTGTACCAAATAAAAGCGTTTGGGGAAAGCTTCTCACACTCGAGTGCGGCTCGCTTTTTGGACATCTCCCCTACGAGCTGGATATATTGGCGGCCGTCCTGACGCCGGGCCTGCACCACCCCATGATCAAGGGGGGCCATGGAACCCGAGAAATGACAGTTCCCGAGTGGGGGTGTGAGCATGGATTGAAGGCAGTAGTGATCTCTGGGGCTCATGTGTGAGCTACAAACCTGCACTAGTTGAGGGTGCATCCATTCAGGAACTATGAGGACTCCAACTCCCACAAGGCTACGTGGGAATTAATGCAGCCCATTGGGGCACACGATAATGCCAAACGAAGGGGAATTGGTGGACCTGCATGCACCCTTCTGACGATAACGCCCAGGAAGAAGATGTTAATCGAAACGCGTCGGCGATGTCAGGTGCTTTGAATTACCAGCGCGCACTGCCTGTACCAAATAAAAGCGTTTGGGGAAAGCTTCTCACACTCGAGTGCGGCTCGCTTTTTGGACATCTCCCCTACGAGCTGGAAATATTTAAAATGTGTCAAAGTTCTAAAGCTATGAGTAACAGACTATCTCTCGGTAAGCCGATAACTGCCTCTAAATTGGCTAAAGCTATCAAAACTCTGAAAGAAAACAAAGCCCAGGGCCCAGACTGATTTACTGCCAAATTTTACAACTCATTCTCTGAGCTACTACAACCAACCATGCTAAATTTATTCAATCATATCGCTAACTCTAGCGGTGTTACTGAGTCAATGGCTGAAGCCAACATCATCGTAATCCCCAAAGAAGGGAAAGACCATTTACAACCAAAAAACTACAGACCAATATCTCTCAAAAACGTAGACTGTAAAATGTATGCAAAGATTTTGGCCATCAGACTTAACGAATACCTCCCAAAACGAATTAGCAAATCCCAAGTAGGCTTTATTAAATACCGTATGTCAAACGACAACACTCGTCTTCTCTACCACATCCTCAAAAATGCGAACAACGCTAGCTCAAAATCTGTTGCAATAACATTAGATGCAGGGAAAGTGTTTGACAGAGTATCTTGGTAATTTTTAAAACAGTGCATGAAATCCTTTGACCTGGGAGAACCATTTATAAAAATGGTCAAGGCCCTATACGAGAAACGTTCTGCACGAATTGCGATTAATGGCTTCCTCTCCCAGCCACTCTCCCTTCAACAAGGCACGACACAAGGCTGCCCACTTTCCCCTTCCTTATTTCTCCTAGCTCTAGAACCCCTCCTACAGGATATTAAACAAAATCCCAAAATTATCGGGATAGTTTTTCATGATAAACAGGTGAACTTAACCACATATGCGGATGATATCCTGATTGTCACAGAAAACCAAGGACCCAAAATTGTTGTTTTTATGCACACCATAGAAATGAAACAGAGATAAACCAGAAGTAAAGCCGTTAGATATTCATTGCACTAACAATGTTTTGGGGTCGTCGGACTATCATGGCAACCCGGATAGATAAAATACCCGGGAATTGATTTTGGGACCAACATACTAGACACCAACTACCACAACGAAGGCACTACCGTAAATAAAATAAAAAAGCTACTGGACAATGGTCCCCTAAATGTATCACCGGGTGGGGCAGGATCTAAACAATAAAAATGGTCAACAACCTCATCAATATGCTACCTCTCTTATTATCAGAAGACTTCCACCACAAACTAGACAAATTGATCTCAAAATGTATCTGGCAAGATAAAAAAGCTAGAATAGCCCTTAAAAAACTCAGACTAGATATCTCACTTGAGGGAGTTAACCTGGCCAACTTTAAAGACATCGGGCCCGATTCACAGAACAAACTTAAGACAAAATCCTAAACTTAGTACCATTTTGGTATTCACAGAATGCACTTACTACTTCTGGTATTCACAGAATGAACTTACTACTTTTTTGATTCACAGAATAAACTTACTACTTTTGCTATTCACAGAATGGATTTACGACTACTAAACTTAGGTCCGCACTCGGGCCGGAAATTCCGGCCCGGAGGCGGAGTTTCCGGCCCGGAGGCGGAGCTTCCAGCCCGGAGGCGGGGCTTCTGGGCCGGAGGCGGAGCTTCCGGCCCGAAGGTGGGGATTCCGGCCAGTGGCGGAGATTTAGCCATGGCCAAAATCTCCACCTCTGGGCCGGAAGCTCCGCCTCCGGGCCAGAAGCTCCGCCTCCGGGCCGGAAGCCCCGCCTCCGGGCCGGAAGCTCCGCCTCCGGGCCGGAATTTCCGGCCCGAGTGCGGACGTAAGTTTAGTAGTCGTAAATCCATTCTGTGAACAGCAAAAGTAGTAAGTTTATTCTGTGAATCGCAAAAGTAGTAAGTTCATTCTGTGAATACCAGAAGTAGTAAGTGCATTCTGTGAATACCACAATGGTACTAAGTTTAGGATTTTGTGTTAAGTTTGTTCTGTGAATCGGCCCCTATCAAACTGCTTTCCTAGCAAAGCAGGGCTCCTACTGGCTCTACCTATCCAATACCTATACGTCAGTTTGGCTTGAAGTGGAAAAGACTATTTTAAACAATCTAAGCCCACTCACCCTATTAACTCCCAACACAACCAAGATAGATAGATCAAAATCTTTAGAAACACAAAAACATCTATTTTAAAACTAGACAAGGAACTCCCTTCAAGTATAAGATACTCAAAGCTTGCATCTCTATAGAATAACCACAACATTAAATACATTGGTAAACCCATATACTTTCAGTCATAGATAGATTAGGGCATCTGCTTCCCACAACAATTAAATTCCTCAACATTTCCCATAACCTTCTCGGAACTCCAAAATAAATACAAACTTGATCAAATGGAATTCTAAAACTTCCTTAAAATCAGAGCGGTCATCTCGAAATCGAAACAGCATAGAGAAAACCCATCTCTCCCAAGCTTCATACTAGAAATTAATAGCTTGGGTCATCAAGTCTCCCATATATATAAACTCTTATGCACTAACTCCTCGCACTTAAACAAAAAGCTAACATCATTCTGGGAACAACACTCTTCCAACCCCTTGACTGAATGACACATTCTCAGGGAAGCCACTTGTTGGAACTGTAAAGAAGAGATAGTAGATCTAGCTCATCTCATCCTTCACTGCAAATCTTTATCCACCTTCTGAGACAAAGTGTTCACATTTTTATCTAGCTTATTTAACTGCCATCTAAAAAAAGAATTTGCTTCCCTGATTGCAGGTTTTCTTAATGCAGACTTAGATAGCCCAACAGACAGGGCATTAATGGATCTATTACTCACATCAGCAATAAAAATAGTCCTGAAAAACTGGAAGAACACAAGTAAAACCTCATTTAAATGCTGGATTATCTGGATTACTCACATTAGAGGCAATATCTCTCTCCAACACTCACCATGGAGATTTCTATCTAGGCCCATCTGGGATAAGTTAGACATTTACTTTGCCCCGAATAAACCACCTTAAGCATCCTTACATGTAAACCGCTATTTCGTACCAAGTGCCAATGCACTCACCTCCCATAGACACACTAGCAGCAGGTGGTGGCTCTCTCTCTAACACTCTCTTACACTCATAAATTGCAACCCTGCACAATGAACGACTGGTGCGCAATGACCATAATATAAGCATGTAAGGGCTCCCCCTCTTCTCTCAATCCATTTCTCCTCTTACCTTTCCTAACTATTTCCCTGTCCATTATTTTGTAGTTGGATAAGTATCCTAGACCACTCCTAACCTCCGGACTGTTATGCAACTTCCACCTTATGCATCATTTTAGGGTCACTTTATTTATATCGTTTACCTTATGTATTACTTGTTTTAAGAACATTCAGTAAAATCTTGGAAATGAAAAAAAACATATGTTAAGATTTTTCTCAGTATTGTTAAATTCATGCAGATCTATCAAGACAGAGCCAGGTAAAAAAAAGTGGATCAGGGTTACAAAGTATTTAATTTGCTATGGCACTGTTGTAGTAACTTTGCACAAAATGTAGCACAAGTTTGGAATGATTTTTCTTTTTTTATGTGCATGTCAGTGTTAGTGTCAATCCATCAATGGGCAATATGGGAAATGTTAAAGTGGAGGCAATAAGATTGAATTTGCTTATAACCTTGGCACTGCTTGATGAATCTGCATAGAACATGGCAGGCAGTTAGCAAGATGCATCCACTCAAGGTATTCCATGTTTCGTGCAGATCAAATGTGGGAGGAGAGAGGGTAAAGGGGGATATGGAATACATTTGTTATTTGCTAAGACCCTTGGCATTATTTGAAGTATCTGCTCCTAATATAGAATAGATTAGGCTCATTAGGCTCAATTGGCCTACTCTTGGCAAATTCCTACTAGTCCATTAGGGTGAAGGAGTTCAAAAAGGGGGTGGTGGGTGTTCATTGGCACTGTTTTAGCAATATGCACACAATTTAGCAGACGCTTGGAAGTATCGGTTCTATATTGGTATGTGAGATTTCAAACGATTGAGGGGGGATGGTCAAGATGGGGAGGCTTTAACATTTTCATTTGCATCTAACTTTAGCACGGTTTGATGAATCTGCAACAAATGTGGCAGGCATCTACCAGGTTATAGCCAGTACAGGCGTTTAAGATTTCATGCAGATCCAAAAGCCATAGTTAAAGGGATAGTGGCAATAACCTTTGATTTGCTAATAACCTTGGTACCATTTAATGTACCTCAAAAACCTTGGCAGACTCCCAAGATGTTTTGCCTACTCTTGAGTTGCTCAGTTTCATCAAGGCTCATCAAGAAGAAATCGATTTGAAGAAGGGGGTAAGAACTATTCATTTGCTAACACATTTGTCACTGTTCAATAAATCAGCACAAACAGCAAAGATTTAGCAGATTTCTGTTCATATCTGTTTGAGCAGGTCCATCGGGGTAAAAGATAAGCGAGGGAAAAAAGAAGTGTTGTTCACTAATAACATTGATACAATTTGATGAATATTCATGAAATTTGAAACACCGTTTGCAAATAACACCCAGTTGAAGGTCGGGCAGGCCTTGGGACCAACCCTCACTGCATGCGGCTCAAGGTAATTGAGCTCATGGCCTGGCCGGAGACCATGCAGAGAGCAGAATGGGTACATGGCAGGTGAATGCAGTATAACATTAAAAGAAATTAATCTCCCTTAAAAAATTGTTAAAAATCAGTTATGGTTCAGAGATCACAAAATCACACATACCTGTAGAGCACTAGTTATAGTGTTCAATGCAAACTGCAAACCATGGCTCCCATTCCCCGCCATGCTCAGCACACTTTTTTTACAGATGGCATGTTAAATAAAAGTAGTCTACAAAGAGCAACATTTAGTTATTATACCTCCTAACCTTTAGTAAGAGGCAGGATGGGATTTGAGGGTCACTTCTCTAACATCACAGGAAGACTCAACCACCATCCGTTCTAGCAGCATCCGTCTACTGAATCCATTTACATGAAGAAACAATATATTTATTTTATATAGCAATTACGGGCCTTATGCGCAATGCTAAATCAATTCCTGACATTTTTAGATGCTGCTTCATACCATATCTCTCCCTTTTTCTATTGATCAGAATTCTGTAATTTCCCCAGTTAACTTTGTATTTGATTTGTAGATCTGGAATGCCGGTAGACAATTGTTGAACATCTGCTATTACCCAGGGTGACTGCTGGTATTTTTAAATAAGTGTTTCATTGGCTTCTAGCTTTTAGTAGTAAATGTGCCTTGGTCATGCTTCACATTCATCCCTGTTTATTTCAATGTGGTAACTGAGAGTTTTTAACCAATATGATCTGCTAAAAGTACTATGACTTCCCATGCAACTCAAAGTTCATGTGATGTCATTTCCTGTGTTGTCACTGTAGACGTTACCCATAGTACTATAGTGAACTCACACCACTGTGCTCTCCCACCAGGTTATGCCTATCATGTCATTTGATAGGTCATTTTGAGCATGGCAATATGTAAGCATGGCCATCCCAAGAGCAGGCTTTTGTGTTCAGGGTGATGGGCCTCGCTGGTTTTCAAGGCTGTTGGAAGACATCAATATGATGACCCGAAGAAAAGCACAATTACGCAAATCACCTCAAAGAAGAAAATGTGATAGCATACCTCAATGTCATTATTTTCAGCGATATTCCACTGGTGCCGCATGCTCTTCTTTATAAAAATCCCTAGCCCATCTTCTGCAATCGTTGGTGTTCCAGTTGTAAAGGTTGGATCAGCTCCTTCTCCGACTTCAAATCCACCTTCATTGGAAAAGGTATAGTGTTCTGGGTAAGTTGTATCCACTCTACCAGGGAAAGCAACAAGCCTGTTAAATCTCAAGTCTTGAGACCATGGTAAAAATAAACTGTACGCTATCACACACCAACAGTTTTGGTTAAATGATTCATGACATTTTCATATTGAGAGGTAGCACCTAAGACAGGGATGTAAGCAGGACCATGCAGCCCCCTCACACAGGGTGTGGGGGTCTAACTCTCCAAGGGCCCAACTGACCATTCAAGGGGGCCCCATTCAACCCAAGGCCAATTGATATTTGTGTGATATGGGAGACTCAGGGGCCCTCTTCACATTCTGCAGGGGGACCCCATCATTTTGCTTTACGCCACTGACATAAGGCACTTTAACCTCTTCCATGCTGATGACGGCTCCCGGCCGTCATGAGTCATGGTGGGCGTGTGCGGACGACGGCCGGGAGCCGTCATGACCACGCCTGCGATCGGAATGTTCAGCACGCTGCGGCGGAATTTGCACCGCAGCGAAGAGGATAATGTACATTAGGAATTATTTCTCTTTTCACTTCTTAAACTACTTCATTGAGGGACCCTCAAAGTACAGGTGTGTGCATGTGTTATTTTAGACATTTGTAAAGTACGCATGCAGCTCCAATGAGCAATCAAGGGCTTTACAAAAAAAGGTTTGAATTAGTAGAGATAAGGATAAAATGGACAGACAACAATTGAGATCCATTTCTAAAGGTGCTAAAGGTAGATAAAGTAGGAAGGAGGTAGGAAAATGGAAAGTTTTTATACATGTTTGATGAAAAATCTAAATTTGATTGTATTATATTGTAATTTCATTGATATAGCGCTCATCACCCTTAACAAGGCATTAGCGTGCGGGAGCACACGGCTTTGGAACTCTCGAGTAGTGCATAATCCTGAGTTTATTGCTTATTGTAGGCTATTGGTATTGGTCTTATGCTCTCAAGAACATCAGTCCATGAATTTAGGGTCACATGTACAACCAAATCATTTTGCGAATTCCTAATTTCTATTTTTTGCGGCTCTTAATTAGGAATTTGCAAAAATGCAATGTACAACAGTGTCTCAGACACTGTTTGCGATTCTCAAATATGTTGCAAGAGACCTTCCACATCAATATTCATGAGGTCGGTCGCAATTTACTGCCCATTGGGAATGGCCTGCTCTCACAGGGGTAGTGGCCTACTGGGGTTAGCAGACCACCATGTTTTAAATAGCTTTTTTAAATAAAGCAATTGTTTTTTGTAATACAGCCCGTTTTCCTGAAAGCAAAAAAGGATGCATTACAAAAACAAAAAGAAAAAGTTTTGTTTTATTTAAAAAAAAGTTTTGTGTCCATATTCACAAAGGTGAAGGGGTTCCCGTTTCTGAATGGATTACCACCTCCTTCACAGAGTCAGTAATAGGTGAATGTTTTGGGACCCCATTCCGGTCGCAAAAAACATTCATACAACTCCCTGTGTCTCACTATTAGCAGGGGATTTCCTTAACATGCCCCTTCCAAATACAACTCACAAAACCTATTTTGCGAGTCGGTGATAGGTTGCAGTCTCACAAAATAGGATTAGTACATGCCACAAGGCTCTTCAGATTTTGCAAACAGCCCAATTCTCCGTTTGTAACTGTTTAAAACGGTCATACATGTGGTTCTTAGTCCGGTGTCTTTGAGATGGATGAAATTAGTAGGAATTAGTAATAATTTGAACTACCTCCCAGGATCACATTCATTTGCAATGAGATGTTGATTCAATAACCTAATAAATTATATAGAGTTTTAAATGGAAATGCTACATTTTGTTTTGGAATTGGCAAATGTGCAAACACCAATGAGAAATCAAGGTTTGGCCTATTAAATGTAAGAACCTTTTGATGACTGCATTGTCCTACAAATTTGTAGGCTGTTTGGTAGTACCAAAGCAAATATTTCTAATTTATTCACAACTAAAAGACACATGCATTGGAAAATACCCTTCTACAATGGTTTCTACTTGGTAGATACACTGATGTACACTGAGGGCTGTCTTGCGCTGCCAAAGCGTCACTGTTTTTGATGCCCTGGAGGCTCAAGCCTCTCAACCATATCCATGAGGCCATGCAAAGCCATATTGCTGGGCTTTGAATGGCCTCAGACAAAGGAGCGCAAGCCGCTGCATTGTCTTACTCTGCGCCAGGGAGGCGTTCCATGGGTGCTGAGGCGGGTTTTCTCACGCAACACCTATGGGTTTTGTTGCTGCCACAGATTTTCTTAATTATGTATACCTGGGGAAGCGCTGAAAGCTTATGCCTCCCCAGCGCAGAAGTAACAACAAGATTTATTTTTATTTCTCCTTGTTTTTATCTCTTTCCACATGTGCTGCTTCTGCAGAAAAAGGAAAACACCTCTCTGGATTGTTTTTGTGCAGAAAGTTGTTCCTTCCTGCACAAAAACAATCCTGCAAGCAACGAAGTCACCATTGTGCAAGGGTGGCTGCATTCGTGTTGGCAGCCCATTGCACGCCAGGGCAGTGTGAAAGAACAGGAATGCACTGCATTCCATAAATACTATGCATTCCTGCCCTTTCACATTGGTATAGGGCAGCACAGGATGTGGCCTAATGGCTAGAGCGGTCGAACTCAGAGCTGGGGAACCAGATTTACGTCTCGGCAGGGATGCTCAAAATCCTATGATTCTGGGCAAATCACTTTGGGCATATCAGCAACACCCGGCGATAATTATCGCTCAGCGCTCTTAGCGTGAGGATAATTATCGCCGGGTAACATGGATTTTTATCGCTGAGATAGCGTGCTATTAGCAACGCTTATCTCCTCCGCGATAAAAATCCTCACACTAACTGCCTAACGTGAGATTATCGCTGGAAACCCAGAGATAATCTCACGCAGTGTGGTGTTAGCTTGCTGATAGGGACTCACAAACTTAGCCATGATATCCACCTTCCATAGGATATCATGGCTAAATCAGTCCTGAAGCAGGCGTAAGGAGAGTAGCGATAACATGGGTTATCGCTACTTTTCTTGCCACTATGCTTCATAGCGTGGGACTTGATGATAGGAGAAATGTCGCTTAGCGACATTTCTCCTGTCATGTTAGGTCAGGAACGCCCACTTTGCATCTTATTAGAGATGCAAAGCTGGGCGTTAGGAATCCCCACGCTAAAGCAAGGTTTCACGCGTCATCGTGGCCTTGCTAATTAGGCGTTAAAATTATCACCACTTTTCGTCCGAAAACAGCCGCAAAAGCGGCGATAATTTTGTATCGCCTGCTTGTAAATATGCCCCTTTATCTCCCAGTGCCAAATAAAAATGTGTCCGTCTGTAATGCAACTGGTGCTCATGTAAAGCACTCTGATACCTTTGGGTCTAGTTCGCACTATATATAAAAGTTCCCCCCCACGAAAAAAAAGAAGTCTTGCGGCGCTATCCTATGTCAATTCCCTATAAATAGGCCCCCATGTTTGATGGTAACAAGACAAGATTTCTGCAATTTATATATAAAGTTTGATAATTAGCTGCAAGAGGAGTTATTTGGATTTTTCCAGTATTCTCAAGATACAAATATAAATGTAAACAATAAAGATTTATTCTGTGATGATTCGGTCTGGAAGGGAAATACCCATAATGGGCAATTAAATAAAGGAGGACATATAAAATCTTTCCAACTAGTTACCAGGTAGAGAAATCATATGAAATTTAAACCAGTTATGTAGAATTTCCTAAGATCAGGTTGGTAAAAATTGCCGAGATTGTTATAGCTGAAGATTAAAAGGGCAGTTTATTTCTATAAATATTTATCTCTCACAGTTTGTTTCCAAAATGTTGACTAGTTGGTCCAATCAATTTTTCGGATGTAGAATGGGAGACAGCATTTCCTTCAATTTCTTGAAAGTTTCTGCTGCCATGTCTAGCAGGCAAACACATTAAAACATGTACAATATATATATTATATTGTATATTGAAGGCAATGAAATAGTTGGAATATTTGAAGTTCAGTAATTGCAGTAATTACTCAATACTCTTGCAAAATTATCAATATTACATGATTACACCGGATTGAGTAATTGAGAGTCATTTGGAGCAAAAGTCCTAACAAGGAACACAGGAACAAAGAACTAGGGGCCAGATGTACGACGCCTAAAATAGTGCCTCGCAAATTGTGAGTTTTTTGCAACTCGCAATTTGCAAGGCGCTATTTTGGATGTACAACAGTGTGTAACACACTGTTAGTGATTCTCAATGGGGTCGCAAATAGAGAGGCTCATGAATATTAGTGAGCCTCTCGCAATTTGCGACCCCATTGGGAATGGCTGGCCCTCCCAGGTAATATGGACTGCTGGGCTCAGCAGACCACCAAGTCTGGGACTGCTTTTAAATATAGCAGTTTTTTAAAAAAAATGCAGCCCGTTTTTCTTAAAGGAAAACGGGATGCATTTAAAAAAGAAAAAATGAAACGTTTTTGTTTCATTTTTTAAGGACAGGCAGTGGTCCCTGGGACCACTGCCTGCCCTTAGATAATATTTTCCCCTGCATTTGCATAGAGGAAGGGGTCTCCTGGGGACCCCTTCCCTATTGCGACCCCATTACCATCTTCTTGAAGAGGGTGGTAATTTGCGAGTGTTTTGCGAGTGGTCGCGAAACATTTGTACATGGGGTTGCGCTCGCTATTAGGAAAGGAACGCCCCTTCCTAATAGCAACTCGCAATTCCAAAATAGCGAGTCGCAAATAAATTGCAACTCCCTATTTTTGAATGGTACACACCCCAATTGTTTTTTGCATGCGCAAACAGGTTCGCAAACCTGTTTGCGCATGCATAAACCGTCGTATATCTGGCCCTAAGAGATTGTGGAGTACTGCTGTTCATTACCTGTAACATTTTGTGCTATTTTCTTAGCACAAGACGCATCTACAAGGACGAGAGGGAGCATTTTGCATTAGGAAAATAGCTCCCACATAATTGCGAGTAATTTTGGGGTAATTATGAGTAATTACGCTATAGAGAATTACGCCGGTTACACCCACCACTAGAAAAAACGCATTGTGAAAGTTAACAAGTTGATTTGACAGAGGCATTTCTAACACAAGCATAGACAATTGGGATTGCCAAAGCAAAGTTGTGTGATTACATTTTTCAACTATTTGTGTAATATGAACCTGGCTCCAAAGAGCAGTAGAGAGCTTGACTGCTTTACAGTCCTGCCAAGTACCATACATCAGGCGTTAGACCTATGCATCTTAGTGTGGTGGTCCGCATCACAGCTCTAAAATGCATTAGTCACGCATTTTAAGCACCTTCACACCACTAGCGCACTGTGAGGGAGACCTGTGAGTGATCACGAGCTACTACGCATCAGGCTGGGCTCTGCGGACTGCATTGTGAACAGCTGAGACCCGCTGAGGCTATTTCCCATGGTCTGCAGTTCCATCTTGCTCGTAGCAGTGAGTGTATAACCAGCCAATGAATTGGAGGTGGCGCTTTCCTTGTGTTGCTATTTTTCAGCAACTGGAGCCACCCCACCCACTCCTGGTTTGTGCCACTGACACCTTTTGGCAGCCGCCTGCGACATTATCTGCAGAGGATCAATGGGCACTGTTCTTTCTATCTTGAATTGGCACCCTCTGCTAGAGTGGGGCCGCTGGCTCCTGTCAGGTCGG
The DNA here is from genome assembly GCF_964204655.1 of Triturus cristatus. Taxonomy (NCBI): domain Eukaryota; kingdom Metazoa; phylum Chordata; class Amphibia; order Caudata; family Salamandridae; genus Triturus; species Triturus cristatus. The sequence continues at coordinate 1,194,835,971 of NC_140582.1, read as the reverse complement.
TGCACGTGAACAGACTCTGTCTGAATAACTGCAGGGTCCCGCTGCGGCAACATGATGTGTGTTTTATTTCAATTTCCTGCCAATGGGCCCAGGAATTGCTGCCGCCGGCCAGAGTTTGTTTGTCTCCCTGACCTCAACAGATGAACGCTTTAGGGCAGCCCGCTGCAGCAGGACGGTGTAGCACAGAGTTGTGACACTATGGGCCTGGCTTTCTGTGAAGGTTTCTGCAGGCTCCCCTAATTTGCTGTGTTTTCACAAATAACAATTTATTTGTAATGCAATAGGTCTCGCATTTTCGAGGGTAACTGACAATGCCTTTTATTCACTTGTTTAGAAAAGTAACACATAAATACAAGGCATTGGTATTAACAATGCCAATAGCTTAATATCTCAACCTCGGAAAGGTGTTGGGGGCGGGCAAGTTGGAGGAGTGAGATTGTGTTCTGCACAGCATTAGGTACTCGATAAATAAAAAAAAGAAGATGGCAGCTGTTATAGTTAAAGCAGACCGCCATGTCAAAAGAAAGAAAGAAAGGAGCGCGGCCGCTATATATTGAAAGTGGACCTTGCTTGGAGAATAAAGAAAGATTGGAGCGCGGCTGCTATAGGGAAAGCGGATTGCGCTGGTAAAGTAAATAAAAGAAAGGAGTGCAGAAATGCGTGTCATGGGTGGAACAGGAGAAAGAATTCAAGAAAATAGTGCTGTTAAAGTAAATAAAACATACTGAGTAATAACACAAGTAAAAAGGCCATTCCTCACGAGAGGTTACAAATGCAGACAAGGCAGTACTAAGGAGGGACTACAATGCGTATATATGAATCAAAAGCAATGATTTAGATGTGACAGTAACAGGAGCCAATTGAAAAGAAGGGCAGAAAATGGGCGGAGCTTCAAGTCCATACCTGAATCTCCATGCTTTGCAGAGGAACGAATGCGTAGCCCAGGGTCAACCTAAAGACATGTAAAACAATATGTAGCAGGTGCAGTCTCCTGGGAGGGTCCGAAATGCGAAAAGGCGGGACTAATTAAGCATGCTAACCAAACCAAAGGAGGCATGTATGAAGGGCACAGACAAGAACAAATTGAAAAGATGGGAGGGGCTGCAAGCAACAGTCTACATTAAAGTACAGTTGCAACTGTACTCAACAGAGATTAAAAGCGCCCTAGGCTAGTCTTAGGTTGCATAATTACACATGGTTAAATTGAGTCTTCATAGTTACATAATAGAACGTTCTTATTTTATGAATCACAAATAAATCTTCTTATGTTTACTGAAGGCATTTTCTCTGAAGGATGAATGCTTAAGCTAGCCCAACATGATTATAATTATTGCCACTGAATAAATGAATGTGCTATTTTACTTATATAAAGGTAAATGTATAATCCAAGAAAGGCATCACTAAAGCAGCACCAATGTCTGATGTTGTGCTTTCAAAGAACCACAAGGCATTACCACAACTATCTGCATGACCTATCTTCACATCTTCTCACCACACAGTTAACATAGGACCACCTGAACGCAAGACATTGATTGCCCCTGAACCGTATGAAGGGAAAACAAGGATCCTAACAGTCTACGAGGCCACAAAAGTGGCAGAAATACACTATAAAAGAACCATTTAAAAATAAGTAAAACAAAATACCAAATGTTTAAAATACGGACCAATTAAAGGTTTTTGTTCAATCATTACTGAGGTCCATCCAAGATTCAAGCTGCAATGTCACACGTAACACTGCAAACATGAACATTTTATACAATAGCACACTGAATTCTCTCTCCAAAAACACTTGCAAACTATGTATCACTCTAAAGCTGCATTTCTTCAAGCTAGAGACACCTGCAAGTCCTAAGAATGCTCTGCACAGAAATTCTGAACCCGAGCAATTACACGGATGCCTGGTATCAGCACACACTTTCCGAAGGACTACAATTTTGCACTTCCGTGGACAGATGTACACAACAAGTGTGGCCAGGCGAACTGTAAGGCATGTTTGCTGTTCAAGGAATCTTCACTTAGCCTGCACACTTTCTCCACCAGTGCCTGTACATTTTGATCCTGCTCCTTCTTGTAGTCCATCTAGTGTGCCATAACTGGGGGAACTGTAGTCACCCAACACCTTCATCAAGGAAATCAGTGTGCCCATACCCCGCTATAGTCTGCCATCATCCGAAGCATGGACAGACACTCCTCCTCAATGTTGCTAGATTTTGAGACCCATCCCAATCCCAAAGCCGCTCAAGTATAAGCCCAAATTCAACCCAACGCAGACCAGTGTCAGCTTAAAAACCAGCCCAAAGTAGAAAGTCTCACATTAGGCAGAAATAGTCATCAGAAACCATTTTAAGGACAAATATACATTCTATTCAATATATAAATAGTGGGAGGGAGTTAACTTGGTACCTGTCTTAATGCTACTCATTTCCGAGACCAGTCCTCACTGTGACTATGCAACGTGTAACAGGCACTGGCCAAAATACAATAGTAGAAAACAAAGAGATTAAGAAAGGCAGCGATAGTGTTATGTGAAAATTACTGCTCCCTCTAAATTGTATTTTAAGAAAGTCTTATTGATCACAGCAAAAATTAATACATCCTTATGGAATACCCCTCATACTTACTCAACTTTCCATGTCGGACTCAAGTTTGCGACAAGCACCTTGAATGTCACTGATAAGTACACTGAAACTATGAAAATATCACACATCAGCAATCTCAAACCTTGGCAGCTATGTTTACAGAAAACATGTGTCTTGGAACTGGAGCACCTTAAACAGGTGACGTACACAGAACAGTTCTGTACATGGGAGGTCCAGCTGCAAATAGACTACATAGAGAGAAAATTGTAAAGTTTGTTATCTATTAAGATGTAAGTACATTGGTAACTTCTTCAGAGTTGTACATGTCTTTGGACAGAATGACATCCACCAGTAACATACTGTACACGTTGTTACTCCACTGATGGTTTTGCGTTTTCCACAGTGAGAAGAGTGACTTGCTTAGAATCAATTGTTTTATCATAAGTTGAAGCAGAAGTCAAAGCCCAGGTCTCTGGGATAAGATGGACTCCGACCTCCTTTTGTTTCTCTTAAAACATAATAGGACGTTTTGTTTGCTTGGCTAAGAACCTCACTCGCAGAAAAAAACTATTTCACAACTGAAACACAGATTCTTGCTAAAGCAAACCAATTCAAGAAGCAACTGAAGGCTGTCTTCATTTATTTCGTTTCTCCCTCAAACAATATGGCTTTAAGTACTTTGGAAAGTCTCCATTATGAAACTGACATCCAAGACTTGGGCTATTTTCAAATTGTATTGAGCTGCATTAAGGTTTACACTAAGGATCACATTAACAAAGTGAAATGTTTGGGTTTTGTGGGCCTCAAATTAACAATTTTGGTATGTCCCTATGTGTTAATGAGGATTGCAAGTAAAACTCCTCCAAAATGAGGAATAACTTGCAGGATCAATAAATACTGGGGGTCTCATTTACAAGAAATGACGCATCGCTGCAGCAAGGCAGCGATGCGTCAAAATTTCTTGCGCATGTGTCCAAAAACCTTACGATGCCATGGACACACTGTATTTACAATACGGGGCTCTATGGTGCAAGGTCCAAAGACTGCGTCAGAAATTCTGGGTAGGATACCAAAGGCATCCGGCCCAAAAGTAGCGCATTCTTGTACTTTGTCATAGGACTGACGCAACTACAGCAATGCATCAGAAATCACAGGTGATGCATCAGAATTGATTGTGTGGGTACCAATGTAATAGAGTGTGAAAAGTTGAAAATCTCACCTTGGAGTCTATTACACTGGTCCTGGATGTCATGTAAACAAGTTGGCATAGTGTACTTTTGTGTAGCACTATACCTGTATATTATGTGAAAGTTCAATGAGAGTGCATAAAAGTCTACGATGTCATATTTACTGTGTTATCTACCTTAAGTGCACACTTACCTGTTGAGGGGATGTGACTTGATTAGAGATTTCACAATTTCAAGTCACTTCTGCTTGACAGATACCTATGCCACAGCCAATGCATCATTCCTACGCTGGGTTCAAGAGGCGAAGAAGTTTTGGCTTACCTCAAGCTCAGGGGCCTGCTTCCTGAAGATGTCTCACTTTTGCAAAATGGCATAAATACCACTGTATCAGTTTAACAGGGGATTGTAGGTGGGAACACCTACCTTGCATTTATTAAAACTAATGCAACACAGCTGATTCTGATGAAGGGAAAAACTCACACACCCTGACGAATAGTAAAGTATCTGCCTAGATGTGTCACCTTGTGAATGCTTCTGTTATAAGTGTGATAATCTACATGCCCTACTTTAAAAAAATCTGGAATTTGTTTGGGAAAAAGAACACAAAAAATGTATTATCAAAATCAAAGAGAAGTTAATGTATAGTCCTATTTTTGCCATAACAACACTTTCATTTTCTGAAGAGGAATGGAATGAGTTTATGGGAAAAGATGTCAATCTTGGTTAATTGAAAGAAATAATTTTAGATGGTTGGAGTGATCTCAAAGAAGAGTTAAGAGACTACTGGGGGTGAGACATGAGTTGCACATTCAAGAAGATAGAAAATGTTTTAATGTGAAAACTGTCCCACCTGAAGATGTGAAGGGGAAAATTGTTGACGTAGTGCATGAGGGTCACCTAGGCAGAAGTATTCCAAAAAAAACAATGTAAGGAACAAATTCTGGTTCCCTATAATGGATTCAATTGTTGAACAGAAGGTAGAAGATTGTTTTAGTTGTGCTCGCAGTGACAAGAGCAAAAGCTCTCGTGAGGAACCTTTGTCTCCAGTAATAGTGTAATTACACCTTGGAGCAAGTTAACCATAGACATAATTGGACCAATGGAAGGCATTGTAACATATACCACATTCATGCTAGTCTTATTTTACGATAACTCACATTGGATAATCACAAAGTTAGTACATGACACCAACTTCCATTTTTTTGAAGGAAGCATTCAGTAAAGAAGGTTTACCAACCACAATAATTACAGACAATGGTGTCCAGTTCACATCCAAAGAAATGAAAGATTTTCTATGTACTCTAAATATCAAACATGAAAGAACAGCCCTGTACTGTCCCAAAGCTAATGGCCTTGTAGTGAGGGCTAATTGGATGATAAAGAAACATGTACAATGAGCTATAATTAATGGGGAAGATGTTGAGAAATCTGCATGGTTGCATATGGCCATATCACACCTCACCAAACCTCATTATTGGTATATCTCCCCTTGTAGCAATCAAAGGTAGAGAACCCAGCACCAACATGATTCCTAAATGGTTAGGAAGCGGTAAAAGTGTGAAGTAGACTCTATCAAAGCCCAAGAAAAAATACACCAGCACCAAACATAATGCAAGCAATGTTATGCCAACTATCATGGCGTAAAGAACCAGAATTGGAAAATTGGTGATTGGGTACAGGTAAGAAAAAATTCTAAACATCACCATCATCTGAGAAAATACTATCCTCCCTATGAAATAACCAAAACATATAACAATGTGGTAAAATTGAGGAATGTGAAAATTTGAAGTAATGATAAATTAGCTAGACACAACCCATAATATTTATAAATATAAATTAACATAGGTTGCCATCTCTCGGCATCTCTCTTCGAATGATAAGTACATTTATTTTATGAAACACTGTAATTCTTTTCAAGGTTGTTCTAGGAGGGAGATGTGTTATAATATTGCTTTTCGAAAATGTGTAAAGTAGAAACACTTCCTCCATTAAAATATGTTGAGTATATTTTTTTTTTGACAAAGACCGTTCAAGTTGAAACGCATCAGTCAATAAAATAACTTTTATTTATATATATATATATATATATATATAAATATATATATACACATATAGATATATATATATATTGATATTTATATATATAGATATAATATATATCCAAACAAACTTCCCTTCTCGCAGAACTCCGCAGAAACAGAAGAGCGCCGTACACCGGATTCCTGAAACTCAAGCACTTTATTTCCAGAACACCCAGGCGAAACACAGGGTTTTTATTAAAAGTCCTTTCCTTACACGTTTCAGCTAACGTGTAGCCTTGATCACAGGTGAGACTTCTTGAATGGACTGTGTGACGCTCTCTATTAAAGCGCTTGACTAAACTACAACTTGTTACGTAGTATGCTGGTCAACTGCAAGTCCCAAGATGCACTATGAAAGTCATTAAACATCCTTTTGTACATTCTCTCTTTCTTCCTTGTTCCAAATCAAAGAATTCCAGCTTTAAAATAACTCGGGTTGACTTTCAAAGTGTATACATTTTGCCACATGTCACCGCTGTCTTCATTTTTCAAAATGTCCTGAAGGACGGAAATCCATAGCCAGAAAGACTCGTGTCAATCTGCACTCCCTTGCCCAAGCATTCACCAAATTCTGATTCAAGGCTGACAGTTCATACCTGTTTCATTGGCAGAATGCGGGAGGTTCTGGCTCCCTGGACTGGAAACAAGCATCCTGGGACCGGTTTCAGGATATCACCCTTTATCAGCCAGGCTAGCTTGAATCCAGTGGTGTGGTGAGTAGGCCTGGGCGGTAAATTCCGTTCCGTTCGCGGAATTTGCGGAATTTGGGTAATTTCGCGTTCCGCGGAGAACGCGAAATTGCCCAAAAATCTGCGTTCCACGACTTCGCGAAATTTTTTGCTTGTTCGCGTTCTCAATATGCGTGTTCGCGAGATATTTCACCCCGAGCACGCAAACAGCGATCGCGAACAGGAAAAAAGTATCGCGAACAAGCAATTCCGCGTGTTCGCAGAATTTCTGCGTGTTCGCGGAGATTTTTTACCGTTTCGCGGAGATTTGCGTAACGCGATTACGCAAATTCCGCCCACCCCTAGTGGTGAGCACGGGACCCACGTCTCGGCATACCCTTCCTACTTAGGGCGACATAGGCAAAAGAAACAATTAATTGACGGAAGGCTGGTCAATGCAAACATTCACCCCCAGTCATAGGGATCAGGGTTATATCCATCAATCTTTTGCTCAGCACACCACCCCAGTTTGGAGTGACCTCACAGGCACCACCATCCGCTATTTGAGGGGTAGCGGGGAGTGGCTCACGTAGATGACAATCTTGGTGTTAGGGGTGGCTTGTGTCGAAGATGATTGTACTGCTGGGTGCCCATCACGTTGACTTTCGCCACTGTATCGATGATGGCCTTGACTTCAGACCCAGCTACTTTGACAATGCATGTTGGTTGCAGCCCTCAGCGGCGTTTTAATTCCTGTATGAAGGAGATCAGAAAGGTCTCTTCTTTGTTGTCACTGGGGGAGGAGTCTTCAAGACATCTGTATGGCTTTCCCACCCCCTTGGGGTTTTCCTTTTCTGCTATGTTTATGATGGCCAACTGTCTTATCCTCTGGCCTTTTTACGGCAGACCACTGCAAAATGTTTGGGAATTTTGCAGTTGGCACAGGTATGGCCTTGCACGGGGCACTCGCCCCACACTTTGGCTTGGCTGCTGTGGTTCTCTGTTTACTGTTCGTGTCGCTATGGTTTCTAGCTCGGATTGCGTCAGCGCGCTGCGCCTTGATGTTCACTGGTTTTAGTGAGGGCTTGGTCCAATTCACTGGCCCGCCCCGCTGACAAGTCATGTGTTCGTGACAATATCAAGATGTCTTCTAAGCTTATGTTGGGTTGACCCATGATTAGGCCTCTGAGTACATTGTCTCGACATCCTTGAATGACCTGCGCTCTGATTTCCTTGGGCTGAACGTCCACTGTGCAGGCGCTGTCCAGTTCGCATTGCCTGGCGTAGAGGACATCAATGGATTCTCCTTCACGTCAGGCTTGGCAACTTGAACCTCTCGAAGTCTGGGTTGAGCTGTGGGTTGAAGTGGGCATTGAGTGCCCTCACCGCTGCGTCGTAGTTGGTGGCAATATCTGTGTTTGGTATGTGGTTGAACACTTTGAATATCTCGTCTCTAGCATAGAGGAGGAGTAACAACCTCTTGACAGCTCAGTCGGTCTCTCTTGTGGCAACAAAATCGTTTTCAAGGCACTCAATCCAGATTTTCAATTGTGGGGATACTGTCACCGAGCCGGTGACATCACCTCAGTGAGGGCGTGCTGCAAGGTAGCCCTCACCTGGGGCGGAGCCTGAGCTTCGTCCACCATCGGGAGACACCTTGGGATGTTGCCTCGGCTGTGCAGGCCAGTAGAGCTCTTTCCTCCCTTCCTCTGTTTTTGGGCCATACGATCATTGTTGGGTCATTGTAGGGCTTGCTGGGCTCATAAGCAGGCTTGACCCCTGTCTTCCTAAGCTTCTCCCTCTGGTTGTGCCTTATTCTGTGTTGTTGTAGTTAGTCTCATTTATGTTTGCCTCTTTTCTATGTTATGATTTATTTAGTTATGTTTTCTCCTCCTGCCCTCCTTCTCTTTGTCTTTTCTTCTTATTTTTTCCCTTCTTGTCTACTTTTGCAGTGGCCTCACCACAATCCTTGCTCCCTTTCCTATTTTTGGTGTTTTGTTTCACTCACTCCTACTCCCTGGGCCTTAGAAGTCACATGTTAGGCCTTCTCTGGGGCTGTAGACGTGGTGGAGATAGGCACATGTCTGCCTGCCCTTCCCTGGGCTGGGTGGTGCTGGTAGGGGGCCTTACTGGAGCATACACGATATGACGCTGGCTAGGGCTCGCTGCCGCACACTCACCGCAAGGCTTCGGTCCGTAGCAGGTGCTGATGCGACGCCTCTCTCCCTCTTGCTGGCAGTTGCTCTGTAGGTACAGTGGGCTGCTTGTTGCTGCATTGAGGGTTTGAGTACACGTGGCAGTGGACGGTGTTCGTTAACCGGAGCCGCGGCCCGAAGTCTGTTTGGAGTTCTGCTGATGCTCTCAGGCAGGGGAACGTGGGGAATGGACCACGCGTTGCCAGTGTGGTGCCCCACTTTTGCATAGCGGGTCATCTACGTGAGGGCGCACCAGGAGCACAGTAACAACAATCACACAACGATAGTAGGTATCAGAGTTGAACTATGAGCGCTTCACTCTTTTAATAACTTCCCCCGGTTTCACTCACTCCTACTCCCTGGGCCTTAGAAGTCACATGTTAGGCCTTCTCTGGGGCTGTAGACGTGGTGGAGATAGGCACATGCCTGCCTGCCCTTCCCTGGGCTGGGTGGTGCTGGTAGGGGGCCTTACTGGAGCATACACGATATGACGCTGGCTAGGGCTCGCTGCCGCACACTCACCGCAAGGCTTCGGTCCGTAGCAGGTGCTGATGCGACGCCTCTCTCCCTCTTGCTGGCAGTTGCTCTGTAGGTACAGTGGGCTGCTTGTTGCTGCATTGAGGGTTTGAGTACACGTGGCAGTGGACGGTGTTCGTTAACCGGAGCCGCGGCCCGAAGTCTGTTTGGAGTTCTGCTGATGCTCTCAGGCAGGGGAACGTGGGGAATGGACCACGCGTTGCCAGTGTGGTGCCCCACTTTTGCATAGCGGGTCATCTACGTGAGGGCGCACCAGGAGCACAGTAACAACAATCACACAACGATAGTAGGTATCAGAGTTGAACTATGAGCGCTTCACTCTTTTAATAACTTCCCCCAGGCCACACCTGGCCTGCAGATGACGTGTTGCTACATCCGGTGCATTATTGTAAACATAGCCGCAAGGAGGAGGTAGTCCCCCGGGCTGTGGGGGTGTGGCTGCCCCTCCGGCAGTTAAAAAAAAAATTGCTCTGGAGAGGTAGCAGTACGCGCATCACTCTTTTTAATTTCCTCCAGGACCTGGCCCACCCGGGGGCCTAAAGTAAAGAAACGCAGGAGCCCAAAGAGGCTGCAAACAACAAGGCCCTAACCAGCATCAGTGTCCCAGCGGGCCCTTTATCTAGGAGGGCTAAGAAAAAATATAAGAAACAAATCAAAAAATCTGAAGCCAAAAAAGCGGTGCTGCAGTCATCCACCTTGATCCCTCACACACCAGGAGGCAATGTTCCGGGGACCACTGTATACAATCTTCAACTACAAAGTGAACTCCCACAACCATGGGGAGGGGAGTTGGCCTAACGGCTAGGCTGGTCAACCTCAAAGCTGGAGAACCGGGTTTGAGTCTCTGGAAGGACGCTCAACATCCTTTGATTCTGAGCAAATCACCTAATCTCCTTGGGCCCGATTCACAGAACTAACTTAAGACAAAATCCTAAACTTGCTACCATTTTGGTATTCACAGAAGGCACTTACTCATTTTGGTATTCACAGAAGGCACTTACTCATTTCGGTATTCACAGAAGTTAGGACTCCTAACTTTAGGACTCCTAAATGCCTTCTGTGAATACCGAAAGTCTTAAAATTAGGATTTTTCTCAATTTAGTAGTAGTAAAGTTAGGACTCCTAACTATAGGACTCCTAAATGCCTTCTGTGAATACCGAAAGCCTTAAAATTAAAATTTTTCTCAGTTTAGTAATAGTAAAGTTAGGAGTCCTAACTTTAGGACTCCTAAACTGAGAAAAATCCTAATTTTACGACTTTCGGTATTCACAGAAGGCATTTAGGAGTCCTAAAGTTAGGACTCCTAACTTCTGTGAATACCGAAGTGAGTAAGTGTCTTCTGTGAATACGAAAATGAGTAAGTGTCTTCTGTGAATACGAAAATGGTAGTAAGTTTAGGATTTTGTCTTAAGTTAGTTCTGTGAATCAGGCCCCTTGTGCCTAGCAAAAAAAAAATGAATGTGTCCTCATGTAATGCAACTGGTGCTCGTGTAAAGCGTCTGATACCCGACACTCTCGGTTCAAGTTCGCGCTATATAAAACCCTGTAAAATAAAAAAAATAAAAAAAATAACCATCCACTAAGAGAGGGGAAGGATCAGGAGGCAATTGACTCCATTTTGCCCAAGAACATACAGGAATGCCTTGACGCTGATGAAGCAAGCCACGTCCTGGTGAGCACAGTGATCATGTGCTCACAAAGATGAAGACGGATGCCTGCACCCAATTCTCCCCTGTCAAAGCCACATGCACTACAATTGACGAACAAGCAGCAGGGCCTTCTTCCCTTCTGTGCACTTAGCCAATCCCATCCAACTGTCAGCCTTTGGCTGCATCTAATATGGGTAATAGCCACAAAGGAACCCTTACAACAGATACCCAAGGCCTTGACCCTTCAATTCCAGCTCAGATAAATAGACTGGTACGAGCTACGTGCTTAGTTCCAAATGCGGCCCTCGTACATACGAGGTAGTGCTAACCCCAAGGTATTATGCAAAAGGGTAATTTGACACTCTGAATAGGAGCAGTATTTTACGTTTATTTAGCCATATTCCATCTTTGGCCACAATCTAGTCAGATGACCTTGAGTGGGTAAGATTCCAAAATTTGCAAGGAGACACACATGGTGAATCTACTCTGCTGGGATTTTGGCAAGTGTCATCTTTTCACAGTGCTCAAGAAAGCACCACAGCTTATGGATTGGGGAACAGACATAAAACCCCTGCCTGAAGAAATATCTGCATGTCTTGCATCCTCCCATGCAGGGTATGGAGGCCCACTCAGTCCTGCGTGGCACAAAGTGCAATAGTCACAGTGGTACAAATTCCAATGCTTTTCCCAAGACCCAAAAGGATCTCCGAATAACCTGCAGCAATAACCAAAGAGCAGCGCACCTTGGGACCAAATAGGGGACCCAGTGGTGAATAGAAGCAATCACAGCCACCATTCCTAGCAAAGAGGATAGACAGGCAGAACCGAAACTCCTCAAGGAAGAAGGCAGTGCTCAAAAACTGACAACAATTTCATGGAACGTAGCTAGGTTCAAAAAGTTTCTGGAAGGAAAAGCTGCTCTTTTTACAGTGACATGTTGTGTCTCTAGGAGACATAGGCTACGCCAACTATACCGCTTGAAGGTTATTATGAATGTCATCGTTCTGCCTCAAGACATAAAATATTTGGGTGACCATCAGGCAGTCTATCCACCTTTATTAAACATGCCAGTAAAATTGAGGCAGACGAAATACCAACTGAGTCGTAAGCCCCAAATTTCTCCTAAAAGGTATAAAGTTCAACTATCAGCCCCTAAGTCTGCTGTTGGTAAATTGCTAACTGAACTTTGCACCACTCCTGAAGAAACGGGCCATGGTCCTCTTAGGAAATACGGCTGACGCCTGCTGGCCAAATATGAGTCACTTTAGGCAATTATAGCCTGGCACTATAATCTCGGGACTTGGGCAAGTCTCTAAATTTACACAAGCCGTCAGGTGTGGGGGCACCCCCACGCGTACTCATTTTCTATTATAACCTTAGCTTGTCGCAAGTCATAAAGGAAGCTTGCTTACCCTACTGGTACCCCTGCCCCACGTTAAGGAAAATCTCCACAATAGACTGCATCTTCATCAGTGAAGGGCTGGACCCCATGTTTCAAGATTTAGAAATTGACATCAGGGAGGAGAGCGATCATAGACCTCTGTGTATAACTCTTCAACTAGTCTCCGTTGATTCCCCTTGAATACGTCTGATTGTGGAACCAACAGGGGAAGAGTGCCATAAAGTATTACATTGAATTAAATTGTCCCCCGAACAAGGGGTGAAGATCCAAGTCTAGATAGAGGGAAGAAACTTTTGAGCACTGGGAGGACCTCGTATTGGACCTTCAGCAGGCAATGGGGAATGAACAACAGAAACCTTCCAGTTGTTTAATTCTAACACAGACCCATCACCTTTCCAAGGAGCTCATTGCCTGCAAACAGTCCCTTCAGAGGGCCATGGCTGCCAGAAGAAGAGGCAGTACACCAGGCAAAGATCAAACTATCTCTTATTTTAGGGCAATCTACAAGTACAAAATATGGCAGCACAAAAGGGAGCATAACGAAGCAGAGTGGCTCAGAGTTTTCATGATATTAAAAGAAAAAAAACACATGCTAAATTGTGGGCGTGCATAAACTCCAAGGCTCACAAGGGATAATTGAGTGGCATAAAAGGAGTGGATTAGCCACATGGAACAGCTATATACATCCGGCCAAGCAATAGTAGCAGTCTCTTCTCTGCCCCTCACAACTCCAGATTTTCGGTCCCAACACAGGACGATAATTACAGCAGGCACAGTAACTGCCATAATCAAGAAAATGAGGAAAGATGGGCCCCAATGCCAAATGGGATTCCAACTTCTGTGTTTATAAAGCATAAGATTGTTGGCAGCCCATCTTAACACCACTTTTCAATCACGCTTTTGCCACTGCATCAATCCCTGACTCGTGGAGCGGTTCCATTCTTTTTCTCATTCATTAAAAGGGAATTCGCTCTGAGCCAGCCAATTACAGGTTTATACCGCTACTTGATTTGGAAGTAAAAGCCTATGCCCGTATTCTTCTCAATGAGCTGGAAACATGAGTAGTGGGAAAGTGTATATTTATACTGCAGATATGGGAGCAGCTCTGGAAAGATCCGGATTAGTAGCACCAAGGCTGGGCAGGCTGCACCTTCCCATCCTGCAGTACGCTGACAACACTGCCATCCTGGATCACACGGGAGTCGGCCTGCAGAGAACCCTCAAAGCACTCCATTATTACAACCAAGATAAAAATCTTCAGGTGAATCAGGGCAAACCTAAGGTAGTCATATTTGGAAATTTCCTGCACAAAAAACAACTTCAATGGCAGATGGGAGACCTCCAAATCAGGACAACTACAACTAACTTCTAATATGGCTTTCTGTAAGCACCAAACCAGCCGTCCACTTAAAGCACTTTGGAACAAAAGCCACCACTGTGATCCATTTACTGAAGCGCCTGAGTAACCATCTACAAAGCCCAATGGCTGAGCCCATGTTGACTGTTTCGAAAGCAAAACTCATCCCAGCCCTCACCTATGGTAATTTGGCATTCCCTGGCACTTTTGACACATTTTGGATAAATTCCCAGATTATTCTATCACCCCTCGACAAGAAAGAAGAACAAGGTTGAGGCTGGAGCTGGTCCTCGGGTGCCCCGCCGCGTGGGACAGGGGGATTGAATAAAGTTCTATCTGAAGATCTTGCAGGCCCCATAGTCCTTGCTCAAATATCACTTGAAAGCCATCTTTGACGCAGCAGGATCTCCTTGGCAGCTACAGCTAGCAACCGCAATCAGCACTCTGAAAATCATGACAGGCAGCTTGCATCTCCAAGAAATTCCTTACTCTGCTTAGAAAAAGTTGTAAACAGGCAAAAACAATTAACATCCTTTGTATGGGACATTGGTAGAATTTGACCCAGCCCCCTGACCGAGGTGCTCGATCATCTTATATCTATGGGAAGGCACAGTCATACTTTAAACAAGCATTCTCAAGTCAGGCTTGTTAGACCTGGTACGATTGGCGTGAGTCTCCCGTACACTTTTTGCTGATTTCTCCTCTGTTTTTGATATGTTTTGCTGATTTTGATGCTTTGGGCACTGTGCCACTGCTATTCAGTGCCACAGTGCAAGTGCTCCCTAATGTGAATTGTTGTAATAGATTAGTGACTCCATGATTGGCTTATTTGATTTACTTGTCAGACCCTAGTACAGTGCACCATGTGTGCCCAGGGCCTGTAGATCAAATGCTGCTAGTGGGCTTGCAGCATTGATTGGGCCACCCACAGAAGCAGCTTGTAAAGTGTGTCTCAGGCCTACCATTGCAGAGCCTGTGTGCAGTCTAGTACTTCCATGTTGACTTGGTAAGTGCAGCCACATACCAGTCCCTAAACCTTCTCTTTGTTACATGTTAGCCACCCCTAAGGTAGGCATAAGGGCAGGGTGCATTATAGGTATAAGGTCGGACATGCCCTGGTGTGTGTGGCATGTCCTGATAGTGAATTACAGCTAATTTCGTTTTTCACTTTTGCAAGGCTGCCTGTCCCCATCGGCTGGAATAGGCAGTTTGATTATGACATCTTATAATCCTAACTGACCCCGGGAGCATTGTAGAAAAAAGAATTTGGTATGCCAGAACTATATCTTTTAGTAAAGTTGGTTTTTACATTCTATGTTTGAAAATACCACTCTTAGAAAGTAGGTATTTTCTTTCCTAACCATCCAGCCTGCCTCTGTTAGGTTGTGTATTGCATGTCTGGTTTGTGAGTGACAGGAGGGCTTGGGCTCCAGCAGTCTGAGTCTGGGCTGGGCTGAATAGGACCTTGGCTGCAAAGAGAGTGGGGGGCGGAGATTTCCTTTCACTCCCCTGATCCCTCATAAAATAGAGAGTAGGGGGAGGAGATTTCCTTTCAGCCCACCTAGGCCAGGTCTGCTTCCAACAATGCTGTCTCCACCTCCTGCCAGGAAGCTGCACCAGGGAGGACAGAACTGGTTTTGGCCAGGTACAGACACTCTCTGCCTTCAGAGAACAATGAGAATAGTAGTATAAATATTGGGGCCCGGACCCCAAGACTTTAGATCACTTCTAGTAATCAAGACGGACCTTTGCCAAAGAGAAGACCCAGAGAATCTGAAGGAGTTTGTCTGCCCCTGTTCCAGTGTGCTATTTTATGAGGTTGGCCTTCAGAGGATTCTTTACTGCCAAGGAAAGGGGAAAGACTTTTATTGAAACTTTCATCATCTTGAAGAAGTATCTCCAAGGGCTTGAACTGTGCTTGCCTCCTGCTGAAGTCTCAGGGATACAAGACTTCACCACCAGCTCCCCCCTGAATTCCCTTGCTGGGAATCCTGTCTGCAGAAGCCTGCATATTTTTGGAAGCTGGAAGTGTGACTCAACGAGAAGAAGCGGGTCGCATCCGCAGCTGTTGCCGTCACATCATCGGAGAAGCGTATCGCCACCGCAAGGGTCGCCATAACATCACCGGAGAAGTGTGTCTCCGTTGCAGCTGCTTTTCGTCGCTTCACCGGAGAAGCGTGTCGCCACCGCAAGGGCGTCATCGCATCACTGGAGAAGCATGTCGCAGGGCCTGTCACGGCTCAGAAGTTACAGAACTCGCCGCACCACCGTCGGGCGTGCACGCATCGCCTTCACGTCGTCGCATCACATCAAAGACGCCATCTTGTCGCATTGCACCGGATCGTTGCATCGCAACGAGGCGTTATCTTGTAGCTTCGGAACCGGAGAGCAACACGAAATCGACGCATCACCTCCTCTCTGGTAAGGAACAGACGCATCGCCTACTTTGCGCAAGCACTGAGGAACAGATGCATTGCCTCCCCCGAAGCAAGAAACTGACGCATCGCTCTCCCTGCGAACTCTTTGTTTATCTTGCGTGACGCATTTAAGGTACTTTGGGCCATATGTATGTAGCCTAACATTTGCCACTTCATAAATACCGAATTTTACCGATTCTGTATTTATGAAGTGGTAAATGATATGTAGGTAATCCATCGGTAATATTTACCGGTTCGGAATGGGTCGGTAATTTAGAATCTGTATTTACCGATTCGGTAATGGGGGGAGCACAATCAAGGGTGGCAGGGTGTCACAGTGACACCCTGTTGCACCCCTGATTCCTGCAGGTGTGCACATGTGGCACACATACATGCCCTAAGGGCATGTATGTCTGCCACATTGCACACTTCTAAGTGCAAAAAAATGCTTTTTTCCTGCTATTCGTCATTTACCACCAACTTTTAGTTGGTGGTAAATAACGAATCCCCACAACACCCACACACTCCCCCTACATATCATTTCAGGATTCGGTATTTACCGAATCGGTAAAATTACCGAATCGGTAATTTTACCGATTCAGTAAATTACCGAATCCTGAAATGTGCCCCCTACATACCAAAAGCCTGAATACCGGTCGGTAACGGGATATTTACCGAAAATCGGCCGTTACCGACCGGTATTGGGCTTCCTACATATGGCCCTTGGTGAGAAGCGTGACGCATTTACCATCATCTTTGAACTAAGCTGTTTCTACCACCTAAAAGTCATTTTCTTAATACTGTATTGTGAATTTTTGTCATTTGTGTCTTGTGTTAAAGTCTATATAAAGAATACTTATTTTTATAAAACCTGTGTGGTGTCCATCTGTAGTGTTTTCACTGCATTACTGTATGTGTTCACAAATGCTTTACACACTGCCTCTGAGATAAGCCTGTCTGTTCGTGCCAAGCTACCAAGGGGGTGAGCAGGGGTTATTTAGGAGTGTAGCCCCCTTACTCTGACTAGAAGCAAGGGTCCCTACTTGGTCAAAGGTACCTACCTCTGCCAACTAGAGATCCCCAGTTCTAACAAGGCCTGTATGAAAATTATTTTTCTGAGGCTAATTGCACTGCCAAATACAGACTTTAATTCTGGTTCGGCCCGACAAGATGAGGTAATCTTGTGCATTTAATGTAACTACCTAAACTGTTGGAGGAACAACTCCGCCTGCTCCTCCCGCTATGTCATTCAAAAGGGGTTAAGTGGTATAAGGAGGCATCAGCTATGTACTTTACTGAAAATATACCAAGCACTTTAGCGGGACTGGGGAAATTTACACATTTTATTCGCTTTTCAGTTATTGAAGCGAGGACAATAGCCAATGGCCGTAGAACCGAGAACAGCATCCAGTAGCTAGCTCTTAGGAGAGCCACCAACTGAAACTGATAAACTCAAGCGACATGTGTCATATGGCCCTGGGATATGGGGATTGTCAACCCAAAAAACATGATCATCTGCTGCACACAAATATTCTGGGGATGTGAAATCTTAGCAACCTCTGCCCTACCAGCAAGAGGTCCTATTAGCTTGCAGATGGCTTATTGCACCATACCTCTTTATCTGGGCACTGTTTTTACTTAAATAATGTAGATTTGGTTTGAACTGTTTTTATACCTATGAAATAATATAGTCTACATTGTTTTTATATTCTTGAATCTCCATTATGGTTGTAGAAGGCATAGTTTTTTTAAGCAAAAATGTGTTGTACATTTCTAAGTCATGTAATGGTTTTAATTAATCAAACACGAATAAATAAAAATCTAGAATCAAATTGAATCTCTAATACTTCCAAAGTATTAAACTACCTTGTTTTCACATGTAAGTCCCCCATAAGGTCTAACCTAAGTGCCCCAGGTCAGCATCCCAATTACAAATAAGCATGGACATTGTAAAAGATGTTTTATATGCGCTGGTGAAGGAACAAACTGTCAATTTCGTTTTCTACATTGGAGTACATTAGCTCCATAAGCTAACATAAGACGCTTTTAATAAAGTATAACTATTGACAGGAGTGGGTTGAAATAATATTTCAAAGACAAACATTTTAGTAATGATAAACACAAAAACTTGCTACTGTTAGATTTATTATACCTAATACCGAAAATAAGTTACAGAACTTGATTTTCTTTTGAGCCAAAATCCAGCCTTCAAGCAGCCTCTCCTGGTTGGCCAGCCTTTGACAGTCTAACCCAAACTGCTATGATGAGGTGTGAAGCGGCCTGCATAGAAACAAAGGACATCTTGTGGGAGGAGAACTGCAGCAATAGAGCAAAAGGCAGGATGGGGGTGGAGTAGCCCAACTGGTCTTCAAAGAGGAAATGACAGGACATGACACAGGCTCTCCCTCACTTCCAACCTCCCCCTCCCCGCCAGATGGGAGCCCCTGCAATTAGAAGAGCAGAGATGCTGGAAGGGGAATGTTAGGGAAAATAATCCATTGCCAGTAGGTTGGCTTAGGTAGATCCTAAACCTCCAGGAGAAAGTTTCTCCATTTTGGATTTTGTGAAACAGTGCTTCTTGGTACAAGAATATGCCACACTTTGGAAGAAGCAGTCATACTTTTGGGTGGCAGTCTGTACCCCGTTGGTTGAAGGTGCCCCCCTGCTTGTCACCCCGGAATACTGGATAAATATGGGAGAGCTGCACAGTAACTCAGATCCCTGACTGAAGCAACAAGAATAAGAAGGACTACCCTGCTTGAACCCTGGCCTGCACCAAGAGGACTGCACTCCCAAAGACTGCACCTGCTGCACACTTTGGAACTTCAGCAAGAAAATGACTTTGCCTTTGACTAAAAGTATAGGGAGTGGACTCCGCAAAAGCAACAGGTTAAAAGAGTTCCACCTGCATCATCTCCACCGAGAAGAAATCAGCTAACCACCTTCAGCTGGACTTTAAAGGATTTGTTCAGGTGCATTGTGGGAACTGTAGTCCCAACATCTGAGGAGCAACTCAGAGCTTTTGGAACCTTGGATTTGTGTTGTGGACACGTTGACTACCCAAAATGAACTTCAGAAGCATCTCCACACGGTTTGAGAAGATTTAGTGAATTTTTGTTAAAAAGCTCCATAAGTTGACCCACCCGTTGCTGAGAGTCAAGATGCCGACATCGAACCCCGATCCAACCTGGATTTCAAATTCATCCCGCTGAAAGCTCCGAAGCGCAAGACTTCCAAGATTTCATGCTGAAAGAGGAGCCATCGACAAAACGAATCCTGGCATGATGAAGTGCCCTGCTTAATGACGAGAGAAAAAACTCCAGAAAAATGACTATGTCCGTAGGTAAAAACTTGACCGGTCCTTACTGCTCAGTGTATCCGACCCGCGCTCTATCGCAGTTGGCCTCAAACTTTGACTTTGTCCCGGTCAGGTGCAACAAGATGTCCTAAGTAAGCGCTTTTCGTGTTTAGGCACTATATCTGTAATCTTTAAAAATTAATATCTTCGGTTCCCTACATTGGGACATTTTCAATTTTTGAATTAGTTTATTGTATTGGTGTTTTTAAATACTTTACACACCTGTCTTCTAAGTTAAGCCTGCCTGCTCGCAGTCACATACCAACGTTTAAGTGGGAATTAATCGATTGAGACGTTGACTGGGCCTTATATTGTGATTGTGACCTTATTACTGGCAGTAGGTACCTATTTACCACTACTAATAAATCATATTCCAACTCTAACTATCTCTCTATCTGTCTATCTATCTATCTATCTATCTATCTATCTATCTATCTATCTATCTATCTATCTATCTATCTATCTATCTATCTATCAATATTAAGGCCGTAATGAGTTGGTTGTGGAAATGAATGGTACCAGTTTTGTGGGAAGAGTACCAAATCACAAAATCCTCTTTGTTTCGTCCTGAAATTCCCCCTTTAAAAGCAAGAAAAATTTGAAAAATATAAAAAAAAGCCATGTAATGGGGAAAAAATTCAGGAATTCAAGAAGAAATACCAATTACCACTACAGATAATATTTCCCGATTTCCCCAATTTAGTGAGGTGCTCTACATGAGAACCTGTATTGTAATGCCTTACACAATCGTATAAAGATTGCGCTTTCAAACTTCAGGGTATTTAAACTGTGACAAACAATACACTGAAGAGATCTTTCTTCATCAAGAACAACAAACGTAATAAAGTGATGCAGTTTGTACTTTTAAACTACTGGGACCTCTCAATCAATCAATCAGTAGATTTTTAAAGTGCAGCTAGTCACCCGTGAGGGTATCCAGGTGCTGGCAGGGTCCAGTTTATTAGCCGAACAAACAGGTCTCCAGGGATTTTCGGAACTCTGGTAGAGTTGAGGAGGTCTGGAGATGAAAGGGTAGTTTGTTCCATATCTTCACTGCTAGGTAGGAGAAGGAGTGACATCCGTGGCTGCTACGTCAGATGTGTGGGTGAGAGTTACAGAGAGGGAAGCAGAGCAGAGATGTTTGGTGGGCTGATGGAAGCTCGGCGGTTGGTCAAGTAGGCTGGTCCGGAGTTGTGCATGGTCTTGTATGTGTGGGTCAGTAGCTTGAACTGGCATCTTTTCTATACTGGGAGCCAGTGAAGTTCCCTGAGGTGGGGAGGGGTGATGTGGGTTCATCTAGGAAAATCCAGGTCAAGTCTGGGTGTGGCGTTCCGTATGGTCGGTAGTCGTCCAAAGAAGTGAGCTGTGATCCCTTCATCGAGAGCATTGCTGTAGTCCAGTTAGCTGAAGAGGAGGGCTTGGGTGATGTTGCATCTTGAGCTTTGGATGGTGATTAGAATATTTTACGAAGCATGTGGAGGATGAAAAAGCAGTAGGAGGAGATGGAGTTGACGTGGGTCATCGTGGGTTGCTTGTGGTCCAGGATGATGCCTAGGTTCCTAGTGTGGATGGTGGGGGTAGGAGTAGGTTCAAGTTCAGAGGGCCAGCAAGATGCATCTCTTGTGGAAGTTGGTTTTGCTGTCGGTGGTGTCTTCGCAGAGGGAGAGGACGAGTTGTGCTTTGTCTGCATAGGAAATTATGCTGAGTCCGTGGGTTTTGATGATGCTGGCCAGAGGTATCATATCAATGTTGAGGAGGGTGGGACTGAGAGAGGATCCTCGGGGTACTCCACCGATGATTTCTTTTGGTTCGGAGGTGAAGGGAGGGAAGGTGGATTTTTTTGCGTTCTTCCAATGAGGAAAGAGGCAATACATCTGAGGTTGGTTCCTGGATGTCTATGTTGTGAAACCTTGTGATGAGTCTGTGGTGGGAGACCATATCGAAAGTTGCTGAAAGGTCTAGGAGGATCAAAGCCGATATCTCCTTGGTCGAGGACGGCTCAGATGTCATCAGTGGCTGCGATGTGAGCTCTCTCTGTGCTGTGGTTGCTGTGGAATCTAGATTGGGAGGCGTCAAGTATGAAGGTCAATGTGAGGAGAGCTGTTGGCAGATGGCTTTTTCTAATACTTTGGCTGGGAGCAGGGAGATTGGTCAGTAGATGTTGAGTTTGCTGGGATCTGCCTATGGTTTCTTCATTAAGCCATTGCCTTCTGTGTGTTTACAGACCACAGGGAAGGTGGTCATGTTAATATAGGTGCTGAACGAGGAGGTGAGTGCGTGGCTGGTTCTGGATTTTGCCTTGGTTGAAGATGTGGTGGCAGTGTGGGTTGGGTGGGGTCACTGAGTGGACCGAGTTCATGGCAGAGGCAGTGTCTTGTGTGGTGATCTGGCTCCATTGAGATAGTCGGATGTCTGTGGTGGTAGTGTTAATGTGGTGCTACTTGAAGATGTCGGTGTCCTTGAGCTGAGGTTTGAAATTTCTGTAGATGCTGTTTATCTTGTCATGGAAGAAGTTTGTGAGGTTGTCGAAGAGTTCCTGTGAGAGAGTGATGTTGTTTGTTGCACCTGAGGGTTTCTAGAATATTTTGACTATGTTGAAAGTTCTTTGCTGTTATTGAAGCTTGACTGGATGATTGAGGCTAAGGCATTTTTCTTCAATTCCTTTAACTGTCTGTGGCAGAGGTTGAGGGCTGTCTTGAAGGTAGTCTTGTTGGTCATGTCCTTGCTGGTGTGCCTTCTCCTTTCCAGTTGTTTACAGTGTCATTTAATGGTTCTGAGGTCCTCGGTATACCAGATAGCCTGCTTGGTGGCCCGTGTGATGGTGTTGTTGCAGATGGGGACACCGCTGTTGGCACAGTTGGTAATCCAATTGTTGATGTTTCTGATGTTCTGGTCTTGGTTGTTTGGGGAGATGGGAAAGGTGATGGTGAGGGCATTGATCCAAGTGTCCTATGAGACTTTGCTCCAGCTGCGGTGGGGCTGTGTTTGGCAGATTGGGGGCCATGGTCCTTGAGCTGGTGATGTTGTAGTGGAAAGAAGAGTGATTAGTCCAGGTGAGTTCATTGGTGTGGAATACCTATTGTTGTCACTAGAGGTGAAGATGGGGTCTAGCATGTTGTCTGTAGTGTGCAAGGAGTTGTGGACAAGTTAGGGGGTAGTCTGATGTTGTTCATGTGATTCAGGAGGCTGGTAGTGTTGAAGTCATTGTGGTCATCGAGATGGAACTTGAGGTAGCTGAGGAAAATGTAGTAGTTGGAATCTATGATGAAATCGACAAAGAAGTTGCAGAAGGCTGATTGTGGTCCTGGAGGATTGTAGGCAAGAGTACCCCTGAAGGTTGTTTTGTCATCTATTTGGAGTTGGAAGTTGAGGTATTTCATGGCTGTCGTGATGTTGCCGTTTGTGGTGGTGCATTGTTTGATTACTTGTGTATGATGGCAATCCCTCTGCCAGGCTTGTTGGGTGATCTTGTAACCTTTGGGTATTGCAGCGGCGATGCCATGCGTAGTAGTGGGGTTGAGACAGGTCTCTGTGAGGAAGAGGACGTCAGGTGTGAGGGTGGAGAGGAGGTCCTAAATCTCTCTGGTGTTTTTGCAGAGTGAGAGTGTGTTGAGTAGGGTGCATGCAAGTTGGTAGGCTTGATATTTGTAAAGCGCAAACAAATCACCCGTAAGGGTCTCAGGGTGCTGGGGGCCGTCTGGGATATTAAGTGAACTATTGCTCAGAGTCACAGGATGCTGAGCTGATCTGCCTATGGTTCTGGGTATACAACTGTGAGCCATGCATTCCGGAGTCAGACGCCATGGCCGCTGCGCCACACCTCTCCCCAAGTTGGTGTTTTTGTTCTGGTTGTGTCTGTGTTGTGTTCATGGTAGGGCTGGTTGGTGGGCTTCTGTATGTGCTGTGGCAGGTAAAGTGGCAGTGGCTGCAGATGAAAGGTCCTACCGTGGAGAGTGGGTTGGCATGGTGGCAGTGTTTGTTGCAGAGTCTGGGGTTGAAGGTATAGAGCTAAGCAATGGTGTACTTGTGGGGTGCGGGTGGGCCGGGTTCCTGGCGTTGGGTACGGTCCAGGTGCGCCTGGGTGTAGACGGGCACAGATGAGTGCAGACAGGCTTGCCTTTGCGCTGCGGCCACCATTAAGGAGGTCTTGAGAGGTGGGAGGGGCACGTGGGCAGGGCTTCCAGGGCCAGAAAGAAGAGCTGGAAAGACGTGCAGGGGAGCAGGTAGAGAACTGGTGCGGGAGGGGGAAAACGGGTGAATGGCAGTGGGACCTGGGGGGGGGGGCAAGATGGGATCAAGAGAGAGCAACTAAGGTGGCAAAAGTAAACAGCAAAAGTACACAGTGAAAGGTGGAAAAGGTAATTAGAAAAGGAGGCAATAGTATGTGTAAAAGCAGCAAAATTAGCAGCAAAGATGAGGCAAATGTAGCTGAAAAGAAGGATGTAACAGTGGCAGTAAAGGATGCAAAGTATCAGGAAAAGGTGGCAAAAGTATTCAGAAAAGGAGGTAAAAGCTGCAAAAAAACGGCAGTATAAGTAGCAAAAAATTGAGGCAAAAGTGGAAGAAAAAGGTGGCAGAATGAACCGAGAAAGATGGCAAAAAGAGAAAAAGTGGGAAGCAGGTACAGAGGTGAAGAGAAGCGGAGGAGGAGAGAGGAGGCAGTGGTTTCTGGAGCAGCAGAGCACTGGGTCTGAAAGGGCCTTGACTGGTCTGGGGACCAGTCGAGGTAAGTGAGGAGCCTGGCCATCTTCTCAATTAGGTCATACTGCGGCCACCATTAAGTAGGTCCTGGCAGGTAGGAGGGAAGCAGTGATTGGGGCTTCCTGAGACAGGAAGAAGAGGTGGGATGACCCGCAGGAGAGCAGGTAAGGAGTGGGGGAGGCAAGAGGAGAGACATAAGTGGGGGGGAGAGGGAGGGCCAAAACAGAGTGACAAAGGTGGTAAAAGTAAGCAGCAAAAGTATGCATAGAAAGTAATCAGAAAAAGTCGCAAAAGTATCAGAAAACGGGGGTCAAAAGTAGCAGAGAAATAGTACGTGAAAGCAGCAGGAAAATGTGGCAAAAGTAGCAGGAAAAGGTGTCCAAAGTAATCAGAAAAGGAGGCAAAAGTAGCAAAAAGACGGTAGCAAAAGTAGCAAATAAATTAGGCAAAAGTGGCAGAAAATGGTGGCAAAGGGAGCTGAAAAAGGTGCCAAAAAGAGAAAAAGTGATAAGGTGGGGAGCCGGCACGGAGGTGAAGAGCAGGTAGGAGGTGAAAGGAGGAAGCGGTTGCTGGTGCAGCGGAGCTCCGGGTTCGAAAGAGCTCTGGCTGATCGGAGGGCCAGTCCAGAAATGTGCAGAGTCTGGGCACCTGCTCCTCTCTGGCCCAACCAACTCCTACGGTTTGTGCAATGCAGGATTCGCCTTGCAATTGGGAGGCAGAGGTTGATCATCAGGGAGGTTTCTTCTTTTACAGTAGAATTGGGCAGGTTTGCTTAAGATTGTTATTCTCTGTAAAGTCACAGAGGAGCTATTAAGAGTCAACATTTTCTTTTTAAGTTTTTACACTGGTTTCTAGGTCAAACACTCCCATCAGTTGTTTGTTCTTTGATCTAGCAGCTGAGGCCTGCTTGGACCAATTGCTAAAGGGATGCATCAGGCTGAACATAGCCTGCAGTGTCAGCAGTGAACTGAAGGGCAGTGCAGCCATTTGAAGCTGAGCAGGAAAGTGAGCTCTTGAATCAGACTGAGAGTTTCATGCTTCATAAATGAGCAGTGCTTGGAAACTGTGGGGCATATTTACAAGCAGGCGATAAAAAATGATCGCCGCTTTTGCGGCCGTTTTCGGCCGAAAAGTGGCGATCATTTTATCGCCTAATTAGCAGGGCCACGCTAACACGTTAAACCTTGCATTAGCGCACCCATTCTTAACGCCCAGCTTTGCATCTCTATGCAAAGTGGGCGTTACTGACCTGACATGGCTAGAGAAATGTCGCTAAGCGCCATTTCTCCTATCGTCAAGCCCCACGCTATGAAGCATAGGGTCAGGAAAAGTAGCAATAACCCCTGTTATCGCAACTTTCCTTACGCCTGCTTCAGGACTGACTTAGACATGATATCCTATGGAGGGAGGATATCATGGCTAAGTTTGTGAGGCCCTATCAAGAAGCTAACGCCGCATTCCGTGAGATTATCGCTGGGTTTCCAGCGATAATCTCACGTAAGGCAGTTAGCGCTAGGATTTTTATCGCTGAGGAGATAAGCGTTGCTAATAGCACGCTATCTCAGCGATAATTATCCACGTTACCCGGCGATAATTATCCTCACACTAAGAGCGCTGAGCGATAATTATCACCGGGTGTTGCTGATATGCCCCCAAGAAGCTACTAACCAGTGGCGTAACGAAAGTTAAAGGGGGCCCCCCCTGCAATGTACACAGAGGAGCCCCTGCTCCGAATTTTATCCGGAGCGCTCAGACTCGAGCGCTGTGCTGAGGGGGCCCCCTGCAGCTGGGAGGCTTCCGCATCGCAGGGGATGCGGGGGCCTGTGTTACACCCCTGCTACTAACCAATGTTGGGTCATTGTCGTCCCAATAATCTGTACTATTGTTAGATGATGGATGGGTTCAGAGCTCCCTCTTAGATATCTTAACTCACCACAAATTGACCTCTGGGGTAAGAGCCATGAAACAGCTTTAATACTGCCTAGATTAGGCAGTTGCTTTGTTAGCGCAAATGCATTTTGCAATCTTTTCTTCAGAAGACTCCTGCAACCATCTGTAGGACTAGCAGGGTTTTTCTATTGCATCTCTCCAGAGAACACAAGGCACTTTCAGATGTGGCTTACAGTTCTTCTTTTATATTTTCTTTAGATTTAGTTTATATTTCTTAGTAAATGCACTAGAAACTTAGGGCCATATGTAGAAAGCAAAATTGCGATCGCAAACGCCGAAATTCGCTGAATTTCGGCGTTTGCGATCGCAATTTTGCTAAGTGGTATGTAGGAAGGCAAATCTGCGTGCAAAATAAGGATTCGCTAAATTTGCGATTCCTTATTTTGCAATTGCATTTAAGGAATCGCAAATTTTGCGATTCCTTAAATGCAATGTAAGAAGCACCAAAAAAGTGCAATTTGGCCTTAAGGAATCGCAAATTACCACCAACTACAGGTTGGTGGTAATTTGCGATTTCTTTCAAAAATGCATATTTTTGCATTTTTCAAAGTGACATGTGGTGCACACACATGTCCTTAGGGCATGTATGTGTGCCACATGTGCACCCATGCTCATTTCAGGGGTGCAACAGGGTGTCCTTTTGACACCCTGGCACACTTGAAATTGCATTCTCAATTTGCGATTCTCTAATTGAGAATCGCAAATTGAGAATGTCTTCCCATTCATTCTTATGGGCCTCTAGGCCCATAGGAATGAATGGGGAGGTATTCCTTAATTGCGAATTGCAATTTGCAATTCGCAATTAAGGAATATGTAGGATTCGCAAAATTATTTGCTAATCCTACCTACATTCCGTTTTGCAATTCTCTAATTGCGATTCCCTAAAAATTGCAATTAGAGAATCGCAAAACACGTTCTACCTACATATGGCCCTTAGCATTAAAATCATATGTGAAATTAAAACGATTAGTGCTATTATAACAGATGAAAAAAACAAATGTTAAAAAAATCAAAGAATAAGAACTTGCATCCAATCTTCCATACTCCGTCATCTACAGCGCAAGGTTTCGGCGGTGTACTTACTCCAGTGTGCATGACAGGTCCTCACTGCCCTCCGTGTTGTCATAACGTTCCTCTTTCACTTCCACTACTTGCTGGTCACTTGTTTTTCCAATACCCACTAGGAAATTGATATTTTGAACCGTTTTGAGGGTTGTATCCTGCATCAGTGTTAAGTGCTTGTAAGCTTGGAAGCCACTGCCCAGTTTTTGGGCATTTTCCTCCCAGTTTTCAGTGAGTTCGGCGGGCGGGGGGCCAGTCAGCAGCTCCCCGGTAGATCTGTTGACGCACCAAAAGTTGCCATCCGGGGTGAAGCACATGAAGAGGCTAAGTTCATCCCAGTTGGTACCATTGCCAATCTCTTCGGCGTTCTCCACCCAGCCCGTAGTGGTTGAGTTAGGATAAAGGCCTTTGACTAACTTCCCTGCAAGCACTCCGTACAAGACTCCCACGGCATCATAGCAGAGGGCAGTAAACTCGCCCCATCGGTCTCCGTCCAGCCTCTTGGCTTTATTATCAATCCAGGATTCGTCATCGGCGGTGGGTGGCCGGCCTTTGTACAAGTGCCCATCTTGAGTGACAGCATAGATGTTCCCTTTAGGGTGGAGTATTACGAATTTGAACTGCTCCCAACCACTTATCCCAATAAGTGTGGCCTCACTAAACCAATCGGCGCCCGCAGTGACTGGCAGAGGCCCCCGGTACAGTTCGTCTCCGCGCACGGCGTAGATCTTCAAGTCTGGGGCGCCGTAGGCGATCTTGCTGGCATTCTCGAATGTTCCAAGCTCTATGGCTCTGGCGGGAAAATCATCGCTTTCATCGTGTGGAGGCAAGCCTATTCTGCAGGTACTTCCTTCATCCACAGTGAAAAGAACATCTGAAAAAGAACATAAACAAACATTTGTTTCATGAACTGATATAATTCACAATTATGGAAATGACAATTGTATGTTTAACAGGTGTCATTTAGCTGTAAAAAAATAGCGGAATAAGCCATGACATCTGGGTGGGCTACAAGCACACATGAGCTGTACAGAGACGATAGTTTGTTCAGGAGTGCACAGAGCAATTTCATAACTAATACTGTCTTCCACTATTACATCAGCTGTATGACGTGGGCCCTTCCGTATGTCTTTATTCAAATATAAAGGTTCCCCTCCTAATTTAATATGCAGATGCACATCCTAAGGTAATCCCTTGTTCTTCTTAAAATGTATTTGTATGTTTCACACATGATCACATTAGTTTAACTCATTGGGTGACACTGGTATTTTGATATGCCACCGGAAATCAATGCCTCTCTGTGCTGAATTCCCCTTTAACACTCCTTCTACATAAGGAAGATGCTAACTCTTGCATTAAAAAATGAAAGCTGTCTGCTTTGAAGTCCTAGGAGTCTACTATTGCATGAAGTAACACAGACCTGTGCTGCCAGTCTCCATTTTGCCATTGAATGGGCTGCTTTATCAATGGCCGCCCATCCATGGGTCTGAGTGCTATGATTAGGTTTCCAGTCATTTTACCTTTCAAAATCTTTTTATTGGTGTTGGACTTGGCCCTCACTGCAGGGTCATCCCCAAACTTTTAACTTCATCCCTCCTACCCTCTGAATTCATTTTTGTTGACATTTGGACTCGCCCAACTTTATCACTGTTAACCAGCGCTAACGTGCTTGTGCCCTCCACACTCAAACAGGATAACATTGGCTTGCGCTTGAGTGGCACATTTAATGTACTTGTAAGTCTCTAATCTTTGGTAAGATATGTACCCAGGGTCTGTAATTTAAATGCTCCTTGTGTGCCTGCATCACTCATTGGGCCACAAACTACAGTAACCCTTTAAACCTTGTCTCACAAGGGGCGTGGCCTGCAGCCAGACAAGTAAGACGTTCGACTGATGAGCTCTGGATATGACGATGGTCTTCCCACACACCCAGGACACCTGTCTGAGTGCCTGAAACCGGAGAGTCATCCCAAGGAAGTAAGTTGGCTCGAAGAACCACTATAATGATGGCCAGCAGCCGCAGCCAGGAAAGGGAAAAATGTCTGGTAAATCCCACCCGATGCGTTGAATGAGGTGGCCATCTTGGTGCCTACATTGCTGTGGAGGATTGAAAACGAGGCCAACCCATAGTATTGTTATGTCCTGCGAGACACGTTCTAGTGTCTCGACAGACATTGAGTTAGTAGCCACTTCCCTATGGAAGTGGGTGCACTTGCACCCTACACGCATCCCTCACAGGCGTCACGAGTGACATGAGCCTGCTAATGAAAGGGCCCGGGTGCACGTGCTCGTGGCCAGTTCCAAGAACCATACACACGGTGTCTGTACCTTGATTACAAAGCATGTGAGCCTAGGGCCCACAACGTTACATTGGCGACAAGGGTGGGATCCGACCCCCCCATGCCGTGCCGCCTAACACCTGAAATGTCGTGAAGAAAGGCAAGTCTCCCCTGAGGAAGAGGTCGCATCATCACAGGAACAGGGTGAATCTTATTCCAGAATGTGAGGGGGAAACTGAGACCCTTCAACACCTCTCTGCATATACTGCGACCCGCCTGCGGAGAGACGGTGTGAGGTGGTGGGTAGCGCGATGAAGAGGATACAGTGACATCCGCTCAAAGTGAGACCGGGTTGTCACCAAAACTGTGCAGTGACCCGTACGTAGCTGAAGCCCTGTGGGCAGGAGAGTCGTGAGGTAGTGCAGTGCATCCTCAATGCGCACACTGCCGGCCCCTACTGTGTGAGGTGACCCCGACAAAGTAATCACCTTCGTGCTCCCGTGACTGCCCCTGAAGCAGCGATACAAAAGAGTGCACAGAAGGTACCCTCCCTGCAGCCCGAGTACCCGCAGCAGAAAAGCATCCTCCACCACCTTGTGAAGCCAGACGGCAAGGCAGACCCTTCCTGCCCCGTGGTAACGGCAATCTACTGCTGCAAGGTAGATGAAAGACCGAGCATGCTCCACAGACGCTTTGCGATAAAAATGGTGTCTCACTTGTGTGGGAGGCCTAAGTACCCGCGACAGGCAACGGCCCAAAAACGTATTGAGGCAAAATCAAAATTGCCTATCACAAAATGTTTTGGGCCTTTGCCTGTCGCAGGTACTTGGGCCTCCCACACAAGTGAGTCACCATTTTTATCGGGAGACCTGGGGGAACGCAGGGTGGTAGGACATTTGTGTCAGGCCAGTGATGCCACAACTTTCCCACACAAAAATGTGTGAAAAAAGTGATTATTTCAGATAAGTTTCAGGTTTGCAGGGGATTCTGGGTAAGAAAACATTGGGGGATCCACGCAAGCCATACCTCCCTGGAATCCCCCGGGTGTCTAGTTTTCAGAAATGTGTGGGTTTGGTAGGTTTCCGCCAAGCCCCGGGCCAAAAAGTCATGGGACCCCCCTTGCAAAACCAGATTGTTTTGTGATAGGCAATTTTGATGTCGCCTCAATACGTTTTGCGCTCTTGCCTGTCGCGGGTACTTTGGCCTTCCACATGAATGAGGCACAATTTTTATCGGGAGACCTGGGGGAACACTGGGTGGTAGGAAATTTGTGTCAGCCCGGTGATGCCATAACTTTCCCACACAAAAATATGTGAAAAAAGTGATTTTTTTAAGCTAAAATTCAGGTTTGCAGGGGATTCTGGGTAAGAAAACATTGAGGGATCCACGGAAGCCATACCTCCCTGGAATCCCTCGGGTGTCTAGTTTTCAGAGATGTGTGGGTTTGGTAGGTTTACCTAGGTGGCCGCCAAGCCCCGGGCCAAAAAGTCATGGGACCCCCCTTGGAAAACCAGGTCGTTTTGTGATAGGCAATTTTGATGTCGCCTCAATACATTTTGGGCCCTTGCCTGTCGTGAGTACTTGGGCCTCCCACACGAGTAAGGCACCATTTCTATCGGGAGACCTGGGGGAATGCTGTGTGGTAAGAAATTTGTGTTAGCCCAGTGATGCCACAACTTTCCCACACAAAAATGTGTGAAAAAAGTGATTATTTCAGCCAAATTTCAGGTTTACAGGGGATTCTGGCTAAGAAAACAGTGGGGGATCCACACAAGCCATACCTCCCTGGAATCCCCCGGGTGTCTAGTTTTCAGAAATGTGTGGGTTTGGTAGGTTTCCCTAGGTGGCCACCAAGCCCCTGGCCAAAAAGTCATGGGAACCCCCCTTGCAAAACCAGGTTGTTTTGTGATAGGCAATTTTGATGTCCCCTCAATACGTTTTGGGCCCTTGTCTGTTTCTGAGTACTTGGGCCTCCCACACGAGTAAGACACCATTTTTATTGGGAGACCTGGGGGAACGCTGGGTGGTAAGAAATTTGTGTTAGCCCAGTGATGTCACAACTTTCCCACACAAAAATGAATGAAAAAAGTGATTATTTCAGCAAAATTTCAGGCTTACAGGGGATTCTGGGTAAGAAAATATTGGGGGATCCACACAAACCATACCTCCCTGGCATCCCCCAGGTGTCTAGTGTTCAGAGATGTGTGGGTTTGGTAGGTTTCCCTAGGTGGCCGGGCCAAAAAGTCATGGGAGCCCCTTTGCAAAACCAGGTCGTTTTGGGATAGGTAAGTTTGATGTCGCCTCAATACATTTTGGGGCCTTGCCTGTCGCAGGTACTTGACCCACCCATGCAAGTAAGGTACCATTTTTCTCAAAAGACTTTGGGAACTCGGGGTGGGTGGAAATTTGTAGATCCACGCAGATTCCAGAACTTTCCACCACAGAAATGTGAGGAAAACTTGTTTTTTTAAAACAATTTTTTAGGTTTGCAAGTGATTCTTGGTAACAGAACCTGGTGAGAGCCAGTCAAGTCACCCCATCCTGGATTCCCCTGGGTGTCTAGGTTTTAAAAATGTATAGGTTTGCTAGGTTTCCCTAGGTGCAGAAGAGCTAGGATGCAAAAACTACAGCTAGGCACTTTGCTAAAAAGTGTCATTTTTCACTGTGAAATTGTGGTGTGTCCACGTTGCGTTTTGCGCCGTCAACTGTCACGGGCACTAGGCCTACCCACAAAAGTGAGGTACCATTTTTCTCGGAAGACTTTGGGGAATGTGGAGTGGGTGGAAATTTGTGGATCCACGCAGATTGCAGAACTTTCCACCACAGAAATGTGGGGAAAATGTGTTTTTTTTCTTTACAATTTTTTAGGTTTGCAAGGGATTCTGGGTAACAGAACCTGGTGAGATGCAGTCAAGTCACCCCATCCTGGAATTCCCTGGGTGTCTAGTTTCTAAAAATGTATAGGTTTGCTAGGTTTCCCTAGGTGCCGGCAGAGCTAGGGTTCAAAAACTACAGCTAGGCATTTTGCCAAAAAAGGGTCATTTTTCACTGTGAAATTGTGGTGTGTCCACGTTGCGTTTTGCGCCATTTCCTGTTGTGGGCACTAGGCCTATCCACATAAGTGAGATGCCATTTTTCTTGGAAGACTCCGGAAAATGCAGGGTGTGTGGAAATTTGTGGATCCACACAGATTCCAGAACTTTCCACTACAGTAATGTGAGGAAAATGTGTTTTTTTGGACAATTTTTTAGGTTTGCAAGGGATTCTGGGTAGCAGAACCTGGTGAGAGGCAGTCAAGTCACCCCATCCTAGATTCCCCTGGGTGTCTAGTTTTCAAAAATATATAGGTTTGCTAGTTTTCCCTAGGTGCCGGCAGAGTTAGGGTTCAAAAACTACAGCTAGGCACTTTGCCAAAAAAGGGTCATTTTTCATTGTGAAATTGTGGTGTGTTCACGTTGCGTTTTGTGCCGTTTCCTGTCATGGGCACTATGCCTACCCACACAAGTGAGGTACCATTTTTATTGGGAGACTTAGAGTAATTCAGATTTGTAAAGCAAATGTTATTACCTATTGACTTTTGATGCATTTCTGCCTTCCAAATGAAAGACAATGTGTAAAAAAGAAGTCATTTTGAAAAATGACCGATAATTCTCATGCTAGTATGAGTATTCCCAATTGCGGAAATGTGCAAATATCTACTGTTTCTAAACTCTATATTTTGCTCCCATTTCAGAAATACATAGGTGTCTTTTATACCGATTTTTCCATGTATACATTTTCCCAGAATAATTGCTATGTACCCGGTGACATAATAAAAAACCATTGCAAGTCGCTGCTCAGTTTTTGGCTCTGGGTTCATCGGGTTCTTGGAGAACCTACAAGTCCTATATATCCCCACAACCAGTAAGGTCCAGCGGATGTAACGGTATATTGCTTTCAAAGAGCTGTCATAATTAGAAGACGTTACAGGTGAAAACGTTGACACAAAAGGCTGTTTTTTTCAACTAATGTTCAATTTTTCCTATATTTAACTGTTAGTTTCTATAAAGAAACCTTGAAGGATCTACACAAATGATCCCTTTCTGAATTCCGAATTTTGTCTACTTTTAAAAAATGTATAACTTTCCAGGATCCATTATTGTTTTCATACCCATTTCTACCATTAACTGGAAGGAGGTTGAAAGCACAAAAAATAGCAAAAATAGGCTATGTCCCGGAATAATGCCAAAACTGTGTAAAAATTTTGGTTTTCTGACAAAAGTTTGTCATTCCCTAAAAGATGGGAAAATTGTGATTTCGGCCCCACAAACCCTTTTTTGATACCATTTGCAGGGAAAAAACCA
The DNA here is from genome assembly GCF_964204655.1 of Triturus cristatus. Taxonomy (NCBI): domain Eukaryota; kingdom Metazoa; phylum Chordata; class Amphibia; order Caudata; family Salamandridae; genus Triturus; species Triturus cristatus. Next base: position 1,194,802,205 of record NC_140582.1, on the reverse strand, counting down.
GACGCTTTCATTTGCAGCACTTTTTTCCCATTTTTCCCCAAAATACCAAATTTAGCTGTATTTTGTCTAACTTCTGGGTCCTCTCCATGGGAATCCACAAACCCTGGGTACCTTTAGAATCCCCATGATGTTGGAAAAAAAGGATGCAAATTTGGGGTGGATACCTTATGTGGTCAAAAAGTTACAGGGGTCTAAGCGCAAACTCCCCCAAATAGCCTAAAAAAGGCTTAGCACGGGGGCAAAAAGCCTAGCAGCGAAGGGGTTAAATTGACTGGAGTGGGAATTGTACATTTCACCGCTCCACAATCCAACACTTTCCCTACTGTTACAATGACTGGAGTGGGAATAGTACATTTCACCCCTCCACAATCCAACACTTTCCCTACCGTTGTATTGACTGGAGTGGGAATGTTAAAATTTACCCATCGGCAATTTAACATTTTCCCTACTGTTGCACTGATTGGAGTGGGAATAGTAAATTTAACTCCTCCGCAATCCAACACTTTTCCTACTGTTGTACTGATTAAAGTGGAAATAGTAAATGTAACCTCTCCGCGATCCAGCACTTTTCCTACTGTTGCTCTGACTGGAGTAGGAATTGTAAATATTACCCCTCAGCAATCCAACACTTTCTGTACTGTTGCACTGACTGGAGTAGGAATAGTAAAGTTAACCCCTCTGCAAGATAACACTTTCCCTACTATTGCACTGACTGGAGTGGGAATTGTAAATTTTACCCTTCCACAATCCAAATCCTTCCCTACTGTTGCACTGCCTTTTTTACCCTTCTATCATCTAACTCTTCCTCGACTGTTGTTATGTCTGGAGTGGGGATAGTAACTTTAACCCCTATGCAATCCAACACTTTCCCTACTGTTGCACCGACTGGAGTGGGAACAATACATTTTACCCCTCCGCAATCCTACACTTTCCCTACTGTTGCTCTGACTGGAGTGGGAATAGTAAGTTTTATCCCTCCCGCATCTAACTCTTTCCCTACTGTTGTTAAGTCTGTAGCGGGGATAGTAACTTTAACCCCTCCGCAATCCAACACTTTCCCAACTGTTGCACTGAGTGGAGTGGGAATAGTAAATTCTATCCCTGTACAATTCAATGTTTTCCCTACTGTTGCATTTATTGTAGTGGGAATAGTAATTTGTAGTTTTCCTGACTTACATTTTTTAGTACCGTTTTGTTTTATAAATTGGAGTGGCTATACTATGTTTTATATGTGGAATTTTAAAGTTTAGTTTTTATTAATTACATTTATATTATTAAGTTTTGGTCTAGTTAAAATGATATTTCTAATTAGTAATGTTTTAATATGCAATATGTTTTTAGTAAATTGAAATTTGTATTTTTTTGTAATTAAATAGGTATGATTTTTAAAATGTTATGTTATTGTGTAATTGGGTATATCTCTATCTATATCCCTCTCTCGCTCATGAAATGCGTCTGCATGACTGTGCTTTTCCTGCAGTCAGAAAGATCAAACCTCTGAGTGTGGCTCTGGCTCCTTTCACTGCCCTTAATTTGCCTTAATTTTCTAGTTGCCAAATGTCTTGCAAGGCAAATGAACAGCACCAAAGTTCATTAATAATAAAACTGTTATTGCCCTCTAATTTATCTATGCGACTTGATGGAGCAGCTTAAAGGTGGACCCGTATGAAATTTCAATTACAGCAGAGTAATTGAAGTACTTTTGGTAATTCTGCATTGCGCTTGGACACAGAGTAGCCAGTAATAAAGAGATTACTCCAGCTGCATTATTGAGAGTAACTTGGGAGGGAAATGTCCTACTGTGACAGCACATTTATTGAGCATGAGCAGATGGTCAGGCTCGCTGTTCATGCATTTTATTACTATTTCCATCCCATTTTGGAAACGAGGGAACATTTGTATGCTAAGAAATAGCACTAAACACACAATTACTCTTCTAGTGTAAATATATGTAATCTCACTGAAATCTTAGGTAAGTCCGTGTGAGTATGCTACACTGAATTACACGAGTTACTTTCACCCCAACTCAAAACTTGACATAACCAACAGTAAGCAAAACCTGCTACACATCTGCCAAATTTGGTGAGGATTCATCAAACAGTGACACATTTATTAGCCAATGAACACTTTTTTAGCCTCTCTGCTTGATGGACCTGCGTGAACTTGAGAAAATCAAGAGTAGGCCTACATGCTCTGTCAAAATTTGTGCAGATCCATTAGATGTTGCACACGCTACTAGTAAATCACAAATGTTTTGACCCCCCTTTACCACCTTCCCCATATTGGATTTTCACAAAACCTTAAATACTTACCCTGGGAGTAACTTGTTAATTGCCTGCCTCATTTATTGATAATTCATCACACAGTGATAAAGTTATAAGCAACTGAAAATTGTATTGTCCTCTATTTAACTTTGGCCTCTTCATAGGTTAGCACAAAAACTGATATGCCAATCAAAAAGCAAACCTTTTAACCTTCTGCCAAACTTTGTGCAGATTCTTCACACAGTGCCTCAGTTAATATTTGAAATGCACACTTTTTTGCTCCCCTCCTTTTAATAATGTACCCCCTTTTAACTTTGTTCCCCCAGTGGATATTCATTAACTACTGAATTCTTAAAGTTGATTAAACGTGTCATGCAGATCTCTGTGCAGTGGTGTCCAAGTTATTAGTACTTAGAAAATATTTTTGACCCATCCCTTTTATCTTTGTCCCTCCATAGGATCTTCATGTAACCTTAAAACATCCCTGCAATGTGTATAATTTGCTATCTACTTGCCATATTGGAACAGAGTGATCAAACAGTGCCCAAGGTATAAGCAAATGAAAATTGTATTGAACCTTCTTTTAACTGTGCTCCCCCTCTATGGATTGACATACAATTTGACATCAGCTATCAAATACGGAGCGTAAGAGGGAATTATGTGATAATCATATTAAAAACTCATTGACCACCCAAATCAGGTTAAAAACCCATCAGCCAATAGTCTCAAAATGGGCTAACAAGATAAGAATATCTGGTCGGTACTGACCAGTTGCTCACTCTGTCATCATCTGCACTTTCCTAACCTTGAAGTACCCAATATAACATGATATTGTCACCAATTTGATATATATCAATGGATAAACCAATAAAAACCAAATCATTTATCCCGCCTGACAAACATTTTACAGATGCATCATGCAGAGCCCGATTAACAGAGGTATTTACATGTAATAAAGTTATGAGTGTGGAGTCTCCGCGCTCATGGTGGAGTCTCTGCACTTGTGGCAGAATCGCCACACCTGGGCTGAATCTCTGTGCGGCGCACTGCAGAGAGTACACTACGTGAAGATTCCGCCCCAAGTGCAGAGACTCCACCATGAGTGTGGAGACTTTGCACTTGTAACTTTACTACAAATAGGTACTTTGGTGAATCAGGCCCACAGTGTCAAACTTGTTCGCAACTGAACACTTTTGTGTCTGTGACCACTAGTTTGGATATACACAGATTCAAATGGCACCAACTTGATAGGCTCAATCACAAGTGGCTTTACATCTGGCAACAGTGCTTAATCTTTCAAGTCCATACACAGCGTGTTTTTTAAATGCTTATATCTCAAAATCTACTGAATAGATTTACAGTTCCGCAATTTTTGTTCCATCGTTTGGCAAAATCCCCGATGGGAACTGAAATCACAAATGGGACACTTTTCACTCCCTCTATTTCCCATGGATGGATATTCATAAAACTGACTAAGGGCCTAATTTATATGTTTGGTGGAGGGATACTCCATCACAAATGTGCCAAATATCCCATATGCTGTATTTCAATTGCATCATATGCTATGGCACTTGTAATGCTGCAGACGGAATATTTGCCACATTTGTGACAGAGTATACGACCAGACGCTTGAAAACTATAGACAAAACACTGTCATGCTCACAACCTCCCACTGTTCTTGTTCACAGAAATCTACTTCGCTCCAGTTGAAAAATGGCCCTCTCTGTAGGGTCACCCGGAATGTTTTGCCTTCCTCCTCCTACTTTTTGATGATTTCATTTTACTGGCCTTAGATCTTTTCCAGTGCCAACCAGTGCTAAAGCGCATGTGCTCTCTCCTCTAAACATGGCAACATTGCCAAATTCAATCAATCTTCCAAAAGCAGATCATAAAAAAATACATAAATAAAAACATACAATTAAAAGGCAAAAATATTAAAAATATCTACAATAAAATACTTTGATGACATTCCATTTAAAAAGAAAAAAGTACATGGATCTTGGGTCAACGACTTAATAGGAAAATAGCAGCATAAATTAGGAATAAACTCGTACTGCAACACCGTAACTTCAATATTAGGTTATCTAAAATACATAAATTAGAAGTCATTGGGCCTCATGTAGGTAGCATACCAGTTACCACTTCTTAAATACCGAACGTTACCGAATCGGTATTTAAGAAGTGGTAACTCGTATGTAGGTAAAGTGTCGGTAATTTTTACCGATTCGTTAAAATTCGGTAATTACTGAATCGGTATTTACCGATTCGGTAATGAGGCATACCTTCCCATTGATGGGAAGGTATGCCTCATTACCGAATCGGTAAATACCGATTCGGTAATGGGGGGAACACATGCAAGGGTGGCAGGGTGTCACATTGACACCCTGTTGCACCCCTGATTCGGCCATGTGTGCACATGTGGCACACATACATGCCCTAAGGGCATGTATGTCTGCCACATTGCACACTGCTAAGCGCTTAAAAATGCTTACACACATCCATTAATTATTTACCACCAACTATTAGTTGGTGGTAAATACCGACTCCTAAAAACACCCACACACTCCCCCTACATCTCATTTCTGTATTCGGAATTTACCGAATCGGTAAAATTACCGATTCGGTAATTTTACCGATTCGGTAAATTACCGAATACAGAAATGAGCCCCCTACATACCAAAAGCCAAAATACCGGTCGGTAACGGTATAATTACCGAAAATCGGCCGTTCCCGACCGGTATTTGGCTTCCTACATGAGGCCCATTATCCTGATAAAAGACTAAGGGCCTCATGTAGGTAGCCAAATACCGGTCGGTAACGGCCGATTTTCGGTAATTTTACCGTTACCGACCGGTATTTAGGCTTTTGGTATGTAGGGGGACAATTTCTGTATTCGGAATTTACCGAATCGGTAAAATTACCGAATCGGTAAAATTACCGATTCGGTAATGTTACCGAATCGGTAATTTTACCGAATCGGTAATTTTACCGATTCGGTAAATTCCGATTACAGAAATGAGATGTAGGGGGAGTGTGTGGGTGATGTTTGGAGTCGGTATTTACCACCAACTAATAGTTGGTGGTAAATGAAGAATGGATGTGGAAATGCATTTCAAAGCGCCTACAAGTGTGCAATGTGGCAGACATACATGCCCTTAGGGCATGTATGTGTGCCACATGTGCACACATGGCCGTTTCAGGGGTGCAACAGGGTGTCATTGTGACACCCTGTCACCCTTGCATGTGTTCCCCCCATTACCGAATCGGTATTTACCGATTCGGTAATGAGGCATACCTTCCCATCAATGGGAAGGTATGCCTCATTACCGAATCGGTAAATACCGATTCGGTAATTACCGAATTTTAACGAATCGGTAATAATTACCGACTCATTACCTACATATCATTTACCACTTCATAAATACCGAATCGGTAAAATTCGGTATTTATGAAGTGGTAAATGTGTCCCTACCTACATATGGCCCTAAGGAGCATATTATAAAGAATGGGGTTAAAATTATCACCGCTTTAGCGGCAGGAAACTGCCGCTAAAGCGGGAATATTGGGCTTGATAATATGGCCTTGAGAATTCCAATAGAAGCCCAGGTTCACACCAGAACATGGGCTTCTATTGGAATTCTCAAGGGCATATTATCAAGCCCATTATCTGTAAATGCCACATTTAGAGAAATACATTTTCTAATCTGAGCCATTGGGTGCCTGCTGCCTGTCTCTGATACACGCCTAGGGAGAGTTACAGCTGGACTTTGTGTATTCCCCCTAGACAGCCAAACAAAATGGGAGCTTAGGTGTGACTTGATGGACTATCCTAGGAGGATGGGAGGTAGGAGCTGGGCACATATTCACACTTACACCTGAATAGGCTGTGTCCTGTTCCCACAGAAAGTGCTGCATGCCCCCCTGTAGTGAGTCTGGAATCAGGGCAGGAATGAAAGACCTCTGTGCCCTTCAAAGGCATCTCTTTGAAGTCTCCTCCAATTCAAAAACACAACTGGGTATAAGTACTAGACCTCTAACACCACCACTTCAGTACACTTCTGGACTTGTGACAAATCTGCCAGGGTGAAGAACTGCTGTGCTGCTGAAAGGGCTGCCACGCTGCAAGACTGCTGCTTTGTTAGACTCACACCTTGTGGCTGTCCTGCTGCCTGCTGTTCCCCTGCCTGGGTGAGAAGGACTGGATCTGCATAACCTAAACCCAGATTGACTTCAAGGGCCTACTGGCTTGCCTCCTGATCTGAATTCTCAGGGACATACATACTTCCAATCCTTCTTATGCTGTACCTGGTCTCTGCTGTCTGTGAGTCAGCCCTGCCAAGTGGTGCCACCCCAGTTCTGGATCCTTGGAAATGAGGCCTAAGGTGCTTGCTTCAACAAAATCCAGGAATTCTCTCTAGAACCTGCAAATTGGCACTGTTGCATGGGTCAGAACTGGCACATTACAGCTGTTATGTGACCAGAGCCAGCGCATTGCCTATACTGCGAGGATCAATGTCAATATATCACCTTCGGAACAAGCACTTCAGAGGATGAAAGCCTTTCATGCTACCAAGAACTCTGCATTGCATCCCCTGCGTTCATTGGAGCAGAAGCATCACCACTATTGCGCGTACAGGACCAGCGCATCGCTGCCATTGCGAGGATCGATGCTGACGCATCGCTTTAGGTACACCTTAAATCTTCCTCAACGTTGATGCAGCCTGGATCAAGGTAATCTTTTTCAGCAGCCCTAGCTGGGTCCCTGTATTTGGTCCATGCTCCATTGCAGTCAGACTGAAGTTTTGATTTTTTTCCTTTGCGGTGCAATCAGATATCCCAAATAAGCGCTTATTGCTTCTTAGCGCTATTTCACAGTTTATTTTTTAAAAAGTCATATCTCAAATTCTACCTATTGAATTTTGTTGTTTTGGTCTTGTGTTATTTATAAAATTGAGTTCTGTTTTTCTAACCTGCTGTTGAGTCTTAATGTGGTATTTTCATTGTGTTACTGTTTGAAGTGTTACACAAAGTGGAGCTAATGTATGCCATATTCAACACTAACACTCGCCCACACGATCATATCTCCACCAACGCTGGCTCTTCTGATGCCTTGACCTTCTCAAAATTTCAACCGGTCACATTTGAGAAGATCCACTCTTATTCAGCAGGCCAAATCAGGCTACCCCCATTACCCCTTTCCCCAATATTATCTTCAAGCAAGCTCCCGAGTTGCTGACTCCCAGTCTTACTGATATTTTTAATGCCATGTTTCCACAGGGTTTTTTCCCTACTATATGGAAAAAGGCATCCATTTTGCCATTACTGAAAAAACCCAACCTTGACCCCCACTGAACCTAATAACTACAGGCCAATCTCCTGTCTTCCTCTACCTGCTAAACTAGTGGAGAAAGTCATGAATGAACAGCAAACTTACTATCTACAGAACAACAACTATCTGGATGAAACACAGTTTGGATGTAGACCAGAACATAGTACGGAATCTGCCCTAATCAAAGCCACAGATAAAATCAAAGTAACGCTGGACACAGGGGGAGCTGCTGTTCTGATTTTGCTTGATCTATCAGCAGCTTTCAACACTGTTGATCACAATCTTCTGCTAAATCATCTAAATTCCATCAGCGTTTCCGACAAAGCACTTACACTGTTTTCATCTTTTCTCTCAGGCAGAATACAATCAGTAGCCATGGGCAGCTACGAATCTCCTCCTTTCGCCCTTCCGTGCGGAGTTTCTCAGGGCTCGTCCTTGTGCCCCACACTCATTTATGTATCTGAACTGGCAAAACGTGTAAGATCTTACGGACTGGCACTGACATCTTATGCAGATGATATACAAATTGTAGTGTCACTATCAAAAAATACTGCACCACCAATGCAAAACTTTAAGGACTGCATGCTGGTGGTCAGATCCTGGATGAGCTCTCATTGTATGAGATTGAACCCAGACAAAAGAGAAGTAATCACTTTTGACAACTTTCTGCCAAAATGGTCACAGAATTGGTGGCCGCACAAACTTGGAACGGCACCCATCCCAGCAAACAACGCAAAGAACCTTGGTGTGATTGTTGATAACAAACTTAATGTTTAAGCACAGGTAAATGCCATCTGCTCATCAAGCTATGGTTAATGCTTTCTCCTCATCGAGCTTTTTTCTGCTAAAAACAATCAAAAAAATACTACCTTTTATCCCAACGGATAGTAGGAAAACAGTGATTTCTTCTCTGATTCTTGCAAAGCTGGATTACTGTAATGGTCTCTATCTTGGCATGCCTGAAAAACAACTCAATAAGTTGCAAATGATTCAAAATGCGGCCGGGAGGCTTCTGCTGGGAATCCCTAGCCACCTTTCAGTTCGAAAACTTCTTCATTAGCTGCACTGGCTCCCAGTCAGGAACCACATCATCATTAAGGCCCTCTGCATCACCTATAGAGCACTTCAGGAACCAGGCCCATGTTCCTGAGATGCCTACTCTACAGGTATGTCCCAAAAAGGCATTTGCGCTCTAAAGGAGCTAAATTGCTAACAATTCCAAAAGTTCTCAAATCTAGTTGGGTTGGCAGAAGCTTCAGGGCGGCTGCCCCCAAACTCTGGAATTCACTCCCTTTCTCCATTAGAACACTTCCAACTCTATTTGTTTTAGGAAGGCCTTGAAAACTAGCCTATTTGAAAAATAGAGACCCACGCCTTACAGGAACATGCTTACTCTACCCTTTAGCATCAAGACACCTCTGGGTATTTACACGCTTAATAAATTTATTAACATATCATAACACATTGCCTCTTAATTTAAGCCTGACTGCTCTGTGCCAAGCTACTACTGGTTAATTTAGGATTCGCTTGTGACTTACTCTGACTAGGATTGTTGCTCCTACTTGGATAGGGTGCGTACCTTTGCCAACCAGAGACCCAATTTCTAACAGCTCCTTTGACTCCACTTGGCTTCTAAAGCTCTTGTATATTATAGGCGTGGATGGAATGTTTCATTCCGCCCGGGAATGTGGTGGGATTTGGTGACTCTGCATTACTCATGCAACGTGGAGTTTGGCTAAATTCTGCCAATCGTTGACTGGTAGAATTATTTCCCATGAAGCTCCAGAAATGTGCGTGAGATTTTGTTTCTCCAAGTACGATTTTCTAAAGCAGTTGGTCATGGGTGCTCAGGAGCAGTCACGGTCAGATGTCTGTTTCTCGAGTGGATCTGCTGCTGCTCAGGAAGATTTTCTACTTGAGAGGCAGCAAAATAAACTCAAATGGTCGATCGCTTTTGCACACCACATAGTACTATTTCTGCTGATATTTCCGTGCAGCTTGCGCTACTGGTGCTAAATTGCAGCAGAGCACTGCAACATGCATATTTTTGGCCCAAAGGGGGAACTTCATAAAATCTTACTGAGTTTTTATTGAACTCTGAAAAATTATGCAGAATGAACCTCCGCAGGTTCTGTCCACCCCTAGTATATTACAGCATGCCATAATGCTTTGTCTCTGTTTCTGGCACCTTCCTCAAGGAATAGTGGCTTGAGATTGTGGCATGCTGTGTCGTGGCTTTTGAAAATGGTTTCCTAGTATTGGCAGGATGCAGTCTCATTGTCATTCAACCATGGGCTGCCCACCATGGTTTTTTAGCAGGAAACTTTATGAGCAAATCGTTTCAGTTAGAAGGAGCTGGCTGCACTACACTTGGGTGAAGGTGGTAGCTTTTAAAACCTAGTCCCCCACTTAAGGGACTGGTGGTCATGAAGAAAACAAAAGGAGGGGGTAGGTCATGCCATATTGTCACAATTTGGGCAAATTCGCACTAACATTGACTCTATTAGGTAGATGTACAGTTTCTCTTCAAAAGTGCCTATGCCTGAGCAGAGATATTCAACTCATGGTTCTCATCTAACAGACGTTGCCCCAATGGTTTATACTAGGTAAACCACAGAAAACATACGGACAGTCGAGTTTGCTTTTGGTCAGAATATCAGCTGATTACATTAGCTGTCAGATTCGGAATAATTTGGATTAAGACCCTGGTAAAGGCTGCCAAAACATGCTTGAATATGTCTACCACACCAGTAATTTCTTGGCCTGCATTACTCTCACCTTTGACCTGGCCTATCCAAATAACTGTGAGCCAGATCACCTGATGTCACTCATGTTGCAATCTGAGAAAACAGATCACCAATTTCATACTACTTACAAAATGTTCTCGATAAACGTAATGTTATTGTCAAGCTTGGACTATGCCAATGGCCACCGAGTCATTAAAGGTATGGTATAGGCATATTGTATGTTTTCATGTGAGGAGTTCTCCACCCCTACTGTGGAGTCTCCGCAGTTGTAACTTACTATAAAATCGGATGTTGTGAATTCCAAAACATATGTAAACTTGCACAAAAGTATAAGTTGACCTATGTGAATCAGTCCCATGGTCTGCAAGGTGCGGGTATGGTTGATAGGCTAATTCTCCTTCAAACACCATTGTGTGCAAAGTATTGAATGAGATCCATTTCATACCCCTTCCACAGGATTGCAGAATTGTCTCTAACAATTTAAAAAAAGGAGTATTAATAACACATTTATAAATCTTGGGAGTTGCCGAGATCCTTACCAGGGTCGGATTGCGATCGCACTTTCCTGGATTGTCCCTCTCATGGATCACCATTTGCTTAGTCTCATTAGACTCATTTTTAGAAAAATTATTTTTGTTAAGCATTTTAAAGCCTTTGGTGAAAGCTAAAAGTACAGCAGTTTGGCTAGCCTGGTGAGCTGAAATATTATGGTCCAAAGGGCCACAACTACTGAGCATAGAGCTCAACAGTAGTGCCTACGGGGACAGAGTGGAGTAGAATCTTGTAGAGTGCCATGAAATGTGGTAGACTTTTATAGAGTGGAGTTATATAGAGTGAAGCAGAGTGTCATACTATGGAGCGGCGTATACGTTTTTAGTTTTTTGGGTTTATTAGGGGAGGGGGCTGCATGCCGCCCATTCGCTGGGCCGATTTTGGCTCCAGTGACCCCATTCCCCGGGGCTAGGCCTTTTTGAAATGGTGTAAGGGGCTGCGCAGTCCTCCTCCCACACCGATTTCAGCTTTGGGAACCCCATACTCCAGGGCACCCTTTTTTTTATTTAGGGAAGAGGGGCCGCGCAGCTCAACTCCCTGGGCCACTTTTGGCCCTGGCAACCCCATCCTCCAGGGAACTGCCATATAAAGATGGGACCCCATGCCCTGGGACCTGGCCTCCATTCCGGATGCCCTAGTTCCACCCAGGGCACTCAGTAACTTTAGCTGGGGATCTCAGGGGAAGCCTGAAGGCCCCTGTGGTCCCTGCCGGCTCCCGGCTCCCTGCGGAAAGGCAACTCCCTGTGTGTGAAAGCAATTCTGCTCCGCTACCTTCAATGCTCTCACTTGCTGGCTTGGTAGGAGCGGTAAAGTTCCTGCCAAGCCACAGCAGACAGCTATGTCCTGGGGGTGGGCACCCCAGGACATAGCAGGAGCTGGCCCTGAGGGTTGATGGTCCCCAGGGCCATCTGTGGCTCCAGGAGGGGGTTGCGCGCACCCGCCTTTTGTATTTGTAAGGCCTGCCCTTGGAAGGTAGCAGTCTCTGAGTTGAGAACATTCTGGGAGGGGGGCTGCGCAGTCCTCCTCCTAATTTTCTAAAAAGAAGCTATCCCCGGGGAGGTAGGGATTCCCAGGGATGTCTGAGAGGCTCCCATACGAATCCATTAGCCCCGTGTAGGTGGTGGCCCCCAGGGCACAGGGGGCCCAGGCGGCCCCCTATTTAGTTGTAGAATGTGGCCCAAGGGAGGTGGTGATCCCTGGGGCATTAATAAGCCCCGGGAGGGGGGCCTGTGCGCACCCCTCCTTTATTCACAAAATGCCCTGGGACCTGGCCCACCTGGAGCCGATTATCTTCTCTCATCAGGGGCTCAATGATACAAGCGGCATGGCTCCGTTGCAGTAGCGTTTTCTTTATTGCAATTTAGTCAACAAATTCAATCCCTCACATATTTATAAATATATAAATATATAAATATCTTCGAAATGTAAGCCTCGTTGTTTTAGCCACACGCTATTATTACCCTAGAAATTCTTTCATACAACCATATGCTTTAGTTATTCATATGTCTTTTGCTTCAGTTACTGTAGGACAATGAAGGCTATGGGATAGGACTGAAGGTTTTGTAGTAAGGTCTGGGATGAGGAACACATATGATGAAGGAATGCAAGAGACGTGCATAAAACATGCCCAGTGGACAATCAGGAACAGTGAACCCACTAATCTGAAACACTCATATAAGGTGCAATGTGACGTATAGAATTACACTCAAAATCGTTTGAGCTTGGTGTCAAACAGATGATACTTAAATCTATTTCACATCCATAACTTTGTAATATCTTTTGCAATTAGGAATAACATTCCAATGTTCTCCAGTGTACAACAAACACCTAGAATGGGCTTGCCTAGTATATTTCCAACCAGAATGTCATCAAAAATAAAAGTTGCCATTTTTGTCAGTTCTCAATTGCAGATATATGTCTTCAGACACTCGTTAAATGTTTGCCTAAATACTCTCTGTGCAATTGTCAGTAATGACTTTGTGGATATATGAATGCAACACATCACATAACCTATTGTATTAACCTTAGCAGAATGAAAGGTTAAGCTGTAAACATACCTCTGACCTTGAGTTAGCTCTGGGCAGGGGTGCAGGTGAACAACTGTCTCCCACAGTGGTCTAGGGTACCTTGACCACATCATCTTTCCATACCATTATTCCCCCATATTCATCTCATGCAGTAGTTTTCCTCTACATCATTTCTGTGTCAATATCATTATCTGGACTAAACTAAATGAAGATAGTTGTAAATAGGTTTACGGTTCAAAGAAGGGTTTTTTAGGGGACAATGAACATGTTTAGAGTTTGGGAAGGGTTTAGGAGAGGGTATGCTTGAGGTACATGTTTAGGATTAGGGTCAGTCTAATGATATGGTGAATGTGGGGGATACTTTTAGTGTTGGGATAGGGGTTTGGGTAGGAGCAAATATGTAGAGTTTATTGTTAGAGTAGGGTAAAGCATAGGTTTATAATAGGACAGGTTTTAGGGAAAAACAATCTGTTGTGAAGAATTCACATGCTTGCATGCTTAAATATCACGCGCTTGCATTTCTGTATAGGCCAATCAAATGCATCAGTTCATTTAGAAGACGTAGATGTTCTTTGCATATTTATTTCAAGGAGTAGAGACCCTTTTCCCTTCAGCTGCACCAATTTAGAGTTTGTTCCCTCTCACTTCCCAACCTGAAAATGAATTCAAGCAGCATTCAACCTGTAATCGTTTGTAGGGCTGAAAACCTGCTTCCTCAAGCTTGGAATGGCCAAACCTGCGGAGTGACAATGTATGCATTCACTCTTTAAATTACACCATGCTATTGTATGTTTTTTCTTTCAGTTTTATAAACCACTTAACTCGAAGGTATTGGAATGCTTTACATTACAGTTGTATGGTTGAACTTTAAACACATGGGGCCCGATTCACAGAACTAACGTAAGACAAAATCCTAAACTTACTACCATTTTGGTATTCACAGAAGGCACTTACTCATTTTGGTATTCACAGAAGGCACTTACTCATTTCGGTATTCACAGAAGTTAGAAGTCCTAACTTTAGGACTCCTAAATGCCTTCTGTGAATACCGAAAGTCTTAAAATTAGGATTTTTCTCAGTTTAGTAGTAGTATAGTTAGGACTCCTAACTTTAGGACTCCTAAAGGCCTTCTGTGAATACCGAAAGTCTTAAAATTAGGATTTTTCTCAATTTAGTAGTCCTAAATTTAGGACTCCTAACTTTAGGACTCCTAAATGCCTTCTGTGAATACCGAAAGCCTTAAAATTAGGATTTTTCTCAGTTTAGTAGTAGTATAGTTAGGACTCCTAACTTTAGGACTCCTAAATGCCTTCTGTGAATACTGAAAGTCTTAAAATTAGGATTTTTCTCAATTTAGTAGTCCTAAATTTAGATTTAGGACTACTAAATTGAGAAAAATCCTAATTTTAAGACTTTCGGTATTCACAGAAGGCATTTAGGAGTCCTAAAGTTAGGACTCCTAACTTCTGTGAATACCGAAATGAGTAAGTGCCTTCTGTGAATACCAAAATGAGTAAGTGCCTTCTGTGAATACCAAACTGGTAGTAAGTTTAGGATTTGTCTTAAGTTAGTTCTGTGAATCGGGCCCCTTGCACTCAAAACACAACCGCAGCATGATACGGCCCAGAACTCGGAAACACAAAGAAGCAGCCATTGACCTGTGTGTCTGAGCTCTGCTGTCAGCAAAACATGCACTAGCTCTGAGATAATGTGAGTTAATGTTAGGGGTGAGTGACGAATTCTGCTTTGCCGTCGGAGTTCGTGGAGGTTTGCCCACTCTCTGCGGAGTCCGGAGTTTCGTAAACTCCTAGAAGCGTAGCAAAGTTTTCCCTCTCGCACGGCTTGCCAATGTTAAGCTAGACCACCTCCCGGCGAGATTTATCAACGCCGGAGCTCACGGCAGTTTCCACCGTTCACTTTGACAAATCAGCTGCTTGTGTTGAGGAAGCTGCTGCTCCAGTAGAACATACGCTCAGGTGGCTGTGCATGGTGCAGTTCGCACTGATTTTACAGTGTGGGGCAAACGCCCGTTGCTAAAACTCAGCCCGGGCAGCATGACTTATGGCACTCCACCGCTTGCAGAACTCCACGGAGCGCAGCAGAGTTCTGCGTAGCATAACTTCACAAACTCCACCCAGGTCTAGTTAAAATTGGTGCTCAAGATGACAAAAACAAACAAACAGACCCCTTTAGTGCTGGCACAGAAAACACATCATGATATGGATCCAGAATTAAACTCGCTTTGTTTCTGGCCCACAATTAGCATTTCAACTTTGCAGAGGCTGTGCATAATGAGAGCTGCTGTCTCAGAGCAAATCGCTTGTTTTATGCCTGCAGTGTGTAAAGTGATTTAATGAATCCCCATATTTCTTCAGGTTAGTGCTTTATTTTCAGGCAGTACAATCGGGAAACAATGACCAAGGTTTGCCTCTTTCTGTTTCTGAGCCGAGCTCTCTAAAATAATGCACTGACTCGGAGAAACATCGGGTTAAATATGTTTACTTTTCACACATAAAAAGAAGCACTCAGCCAATCATCATACAGTCTCAACTCTTAGGGTCTTATTTAGAAGAGGCATGCACCATACAAAGTGGTACTTGTGTGACACAAACTCAGATTTTTGAAGCCACGCAAAGCCACTTTGCAAGTGCTGGAATAACAAAATGCAGAGCAAATCGCTGCAATGCGTAACTCTGCCCAGGGAAGGTGATCGATGGATGTCCCATGGTTTTGCCCACGCTACTCCAATGGATTTTGACGCATTCCCAGATTGTACAAGAACTTGTAAACTTGGGGATGTGCAAACATCTTACACCTTCCCAGGGGAGGCGTAACCAGGATTAATATCCTGCATATTCCTGCACAAAAACAATTGTGCGTGCTTTGCAAGCACCCTGGCACCATGCCTGCATTGGCGCTAGGCAGCCCATTGTACTCCGATGCAAGGTAAATGACAGGAATGTGCCATATCCCCTTAAATATGGTGCATTCCTGCCCTGTCCCTGTCATCCAGTGCAGGGCAGCAAGTTGACATGCTGCGCTGCACTGCAGAATTGTTTTATAAATGAGCCCCTATTTTTTTTTTTTACAAAGGGAGTAAAGTCACAAATAGAACATAGTTGGCCTGATTCATTAAGGTAAAAGTCTTACGTTACTACTTTTTGGTATTCACGAAGGTAAGTTATGAGTAGTATCTCTACATGTGCACTCGGGTGGAGTATCTACCCCGGTGCAGAGGTTCCGCCCTGAGTGCGTAAACTCCACCTCGAGTGCAGAACCTCCACCCCGAGTGTAAAGATACTCCTTGTAACTTATCTTAGTGAATACCAAAAGTCGTGAACTTAGACTTTTGGTCTAAGTTTACCTTTGTGAATCGGGTCAAAAATAATTAGAATTTCTATTTAAGAAAGTTCATTTCCAAAAATGAGAAAAAATTATTATTGCAATATATTTGAGTTGCAATATATAATGAAATTAGCCTGTGTTGTGAAGAAGCGAAAAATATAGACATTTTCTGTAAGGCTAAAAAGCAAGATATTTACCTATGTTTTCCATTGTAGCGAGTCACTCTTTGTCTGTTCTCTTCTAGGTGAGAATCGTGCAGAACAGTCACTTTGGGAGCGTGGATAGCTGGTATGAGTTGCTGCACTGCATTTATAGATAAACATTTTAATTAATGCAGCTGGCTGAGTTTCATTGAGTAAATACACGCCACTTCTCATGACTCACATTTCAGGTGACAAACAGAACCATAAAGAATCCAAGCTTCTCATGCAAATTCAGCAGTTCCAATCGTCACCTGCAAAATCACACTTTTCAGCCGATTAGATGAAAAATGTACAAAACTTGATCAACATTCGACAAGAAAATTCGAAGCCATCTTTTATTTCCTAAATTCTCTGCAATGAATCACAACTGAAGGAATATCTTGTAACTGGAATGCACCCCACATAAGGCAGGTCAGAGGGGCACCCCAAAATGCCTCGCTCGGCCACTGCATGTCTTAGGATGTCAACGCCATGCAGAAAACTACAGCACTGAACAGAACTCTAAAGAGACCTGAAAGAGAATTGATGCAGAGTCTTGACTGGACATGGTATTTCACTAAAATGTGGAAGTTGTTTTCACCAGTATATTCAACACTGTGCTTACCATCTCTTACTCAGCAAGGGCCCTCCTTCCCTTTCGGATGTCTATGGCTAAGGTATGTTAGTAGTGAGGTCACCCATCAGTGATCTACAACTAGCGTCACTCGATAGGCCTCATGTACAAGGTTTTGGCGCAGGGCAGCGAAGCAAGGAATTGTGCTGTGCTGCCGTGCTTCAAAAGAAAAGAGCAGGAATGCTCCTTATCCTCCCGGCGCATTCTGTCCTTCTCCCCTGCGCTGGCGCACAATGCGCGGCGACGAGCCAATGCAGGCAGCCTTGTGCCATGGTGCGAGGGTGTCTGCGTTGTAGCGGTTATTGTTTGTGAGCAGGAAAGAGCATCTTCCTGCACAAAAACAATCATGAGAGACACTTTCCTCTTTCTATGTGTGCAAGGAAAAACGAGGAGAAATAAAGGTATTTTTGATTGCAGCCCCTCCCTTACGCCGCCCCTGAGGTGGCGTTGGAAAATGACTCATTCCCAAGTGTACATACCTTGTAAATTTGAGAATGCTTCAGGTTCCATGGATGTTATTTGGGACAGAGTAATGTGTGAAAGGGGCCATATTTATAAGGCCAGGAATAGCCACGCAATGTGGCTTTATGTGGCCTTGGAAATATTGTCAGGCACACTACGCCGCCGATGTGACTAAAAGTGAGGCACTGATGGTGCAAGGGGCTTGTAAATGAGGCCCTATATGTGTATCACTTTCTTGTTATTCTCTGAATCTCATATAAGTGAAACCACACCTGTGTAAACCACTCTGTCGCCCTTGGGTGTGACCTGCACAATACAAGACTACTAAATAAATAATTAAATATATAGATTTAACAGTATTAAAAAATGTTAAAATGTGTACACAATAGTATGCACAGTTCACAAAGGAGTATCCAGATCTGTCACTGACTTCGGCTTGGATAAAGGTGAAAATTATACCACATAAAGAACGGGCTCTGCTATTGAAATCCAGCAGACAAGAAAAGACTCAGAGTGACTTCAAGTGTTAGTTGGCTGTCCTCCTTATCAGAGCCTCAGGGACAGAAAAGGCTCCAGCCATTTTGAACCAACAGTGGGACCCAGCCCGAGTGAGTCCCAACACCCCCCCAAGTGGTATCCCTCTTGTCCTGGACCCTTAGTGGTAATACTAAAGGTCATCAGATAGCCAAATGTCAAAACATGGTTGTATTTGACTAAAACTGCTCTGAGAACCTAGAGGATAACAGGATCAACCTGCTTTTCTGTTCGCTGAAGGTGCATCGGGGGTCGGCCTGACTTCATGGCAGTTCCCGCTATGTACCTCTCAGTAGGAGCAAATTCTGATCTGCGTTCCTTCACCAAAGAAGTATCCAGCCCTGTGAAACCCTTGTCGGTTACAGACTCGCTCTGCTGGAGATTTTTATGTTAAAAAAAAGTGACTAAGGGTCTCATTAGGATGGCGGGCGGAGGAACCTCAGCGGTGCTAGTGGTGGCGAAAAATGTAATTTTCCGCACGCCAGCAGCGGTCCTCACGTCCGCCATATTACAATGGGCAAACATAGCCTATTTCCCGTCCCCTGCGGTGCGATGTGAACTGCCATAAAAATGCACCCTCCACCGCGGCGGTGGGAGCCAAGAGAGACCCACCGCCGTGCGGAATGACGTCCCGTCCGCCGTATAATTCATGATGCCCCAATCAGCCTGTCACACCGCAGAAGAGAAACCACCCAACCAGAGATGGCTGAAGCACGACAGCGGAGCGCGAAACCAGACTCCCGGTTCCCTCCACCCGGACCCGACAACAATGGACCCAGCTCTACACGACTTTCCGGTGCTGTACCTTATACACTACCAGCATATAAATTACCGTTGCGGACAACGCCGCAGGTACGCAATCACACAACTCCTCACACAACTACAACACAACTCCTGGGTTGATATACGGTTCCTGTCCACACCAGACACTCTGGTGGGGACAGGAACACATCCACAAGTGTACACACACATGTCCTACCTGTCACAAAATCACCCCTCCACATCCAGGTCACCCTTCAACTGCGAAACCACTGCATTCTACCCAGTCACGTCACCGCAGCAGTCTAGACGTGGGAAAAGAAGGGCACAATGTAGTAGGCAGGGCCAGCGCCAGGCATGGGCAGTTCACAAGGATCATAGGGCCACACCTCCACCCTTCACACACTAGGCCCTCCACACCCATTAGGGAACATGCTGTGTGCCCCTGCTGTGCCCCCCTGCCCAATTAACCAACCAGGTGTACTCAGACACAAACTGGGATCCATGGGACAGCAAGGTAACACAGACAGACATACCACACCACTCATCAAGTCAACATGGTGTCACATAGTGTACCACATGCATGCACATGCACAATCCTGACAAGTGACAGCTCAAAAATAGGAGGACAAACCACCAAGGTGCACTCAAAACAAGCTCAGGAATAATAATCCCCCTAACTGCATGTGACAGACACACAAGTAATACCCACTACACTTGCAACACACATCTGAATGTATCACAATGCACAAACAACTCACACACAATGAAATGCAAATAGAACATCACACACAGAGCATCTGTCAGCTGAAAGAGCCAACACAGGCCAAACACTGCACACATCCACATCAAACACACAACAGATGCACATGCCAATCTATCACATTGCAAACACAGCTGTACATCAGGGGATGCACACCGGGCAAGTACAAGCAACATGCACTCACAGCACTTCATGCACAACAGACAGTGTGTGCACACCAACCAAACCAGTAGCACACATATCTGAGTGCCACAACATGAACCCCCACAACAACAAAAATCATCACAGCACACAGACAACATCACACTCAGGAAGGGTAGCAGTACCTCAGCAAACACACATACAGCTAACCCAACACTCACAGATGCACAACTCAGGGACACCCAGGGGCAAACAACATGACCAGAGGACTGTGCAGCACAAACAGTTGCACTGCTCATGAGCAACCATGACTGCAAACATGTACACAAAAATCACACATAACTGATTGGGAAACTGTCCTGATTGGCACATTGGTCTTGTGCACAGATCAGCACCACAAATCATAGAGTAACAAATGAAGTGGTGGGGAGGCACACACACTAGCAATCCAAGGGGATGGCTGACATGAGAGTGAAGTGGTGTGCACGTCAGTAGTGGGCAGTTCAGGAGTGTACTATACACAAATACATGGAGGAGTCACTCACAATGGATAGGCATCAGAAGCACAGCTAGGGGATGTTATAACTCATATCCCACATACCTTACAGGAACCAACAATGCCTCAGAAGCAATGCATGAGAAAACACGCCCACAGTCAGTGTGGCTGAGTAGGTCTGCACAGTGAGCACAAACAGTAACAAGACACATGGCTGATCAACAAAACACAGCACAGACTTGTCAGTCACACACTCTGCATACAACAAGTAGGTGTCCCCAGGAGTGCCAGGACACACCAACACACTGCACAGTGCCCAACCTACAACTCCCATATGTGCACACAATCACAAGCACAGGGCTGAAAAATCAAACTAACAGGCACCCAGCTCCTGGGTGACACATGTGTGCAGTTGCCATTGCAGGGACACACACACATCAACACTACTGACCAAGTCACCCCTTCACACTGCACACTTCATGACCACCCAAGTGCACACATTTAAATGTACCCATGTGACTAGGGTGACAGGCCATCACAAGATGACCATACACCAATACTGCTGTTCACACATCAAAAAAGATCACACAGACATGATGGACCCTGGCCAGCCTGCCTGCAATCCTGTAGATAGAATCCCCCTCTGTGCTGGCAGTGCATCCAAACATGACATGTGTACAATTTAGCAAACCTGATCACAGAATGATTAGGATAACAGTGGGTCATCACAAACAACCATCATTGCACCCCCAAGCCTCAGAGTCAAGAAGAACTGAAGTGCCTGTCACCTCTGCAAAACCCTGAACAAGCCATTGCAATGTTGAAGTGCCATACAGAGCATGTGTCACATTACACCATACCCACACAGAAAACCCCTTATTTAGCAAGGACACTGACAAAGCAGACAACAGGAGTAATTGTCTTTATGACATATTACACAGATAGGCTTCAAAAGTAGACAAGAGCAAGGCCAGTGGCCAGTCCACAGTTCAAAGTAGGCACATGTGTGCATGGGAACCTGCACAGGGAATGGGCATCAAAAGTGATGAACAGCAAGGCCATTCGCCAATACAAAACACAAAGTAGGTTCATGAAAACCTGCACAGGGAATGAGAAAACACAGTGATAAACAGCAAGGCCATTGGCCAGTACAAAGTGCAAAATAGGTGCATGAGAGCCTGCACAGGGAATGGGCAAACACAGTAATAAACAGCAAGGCCAATGGCCAGTACAGAGTGCAATGTAGGCAGATGAGAACCTGCACAGGGAATGGGCAAACACAGTAATAAACAGTAAGGCCAGTGGCCACTCCATACTTCAATGTAGGCACATGTGTGCATGAGAACCTGCACAGCAAATGGTCATCAAAAATGATGAACAGCGAGGCCATTGGCCAGTACAAAGTGCAATGTAGGTACATGATAACCTGCACAGGGAATGGGTGCGACTGCGCACTGCCATGGTCACCAACACAGCTAGGGGGATAACAATGGGCAGTCCAGGCACTGCTGTGGGAGAGACTGGTGTGTGAGGGGGACTTTGCCTCAGATTTGGCTGTTAGTCGGACTGGGAGGTGGCTGAGTGTCGGGGCCAGTTGGGGGACTGGCCATGGCAGAGAGAGGACCAGCTGTGGTAGAGGCATCAGTGGCTTTGTGAGCAGGAGGGCTGCTTGGACCCGTGGTGTGGTGGCCCGTGGAGGCAGAGACATGCTGCCGTGAGACACAGTGTGGGTGGGAGAATGTGGAGGGTGTCTTTCCACTTCTTGGGGATTCGATATTGAATTTTGGTCTTGGTAGGAGTGGGAGGTGGGGCAGCCACAACAGGCACACTTTCCAACAAAGCTGCATCAGGTGCAGCCGGTGGGCCTCCCTCTGGGGACCTGCTAGATCCAGTGGTACGCTTGGCCTGGGCTTGCCTTTTCCCCTCCATCCCCTGTTGACCAGGTGAACCCCGTACAGTGCCCTCCTTTCCCTGCTATACAGGGGTGTGGATAAGAGTTGAGGTTGTGGGTGAATCTGCCTTAGAGGGCTTTTTCAGTGGACTCTTAGCAGGCACCAGCTTCACAGCAGGCATGGCAAATGTCTGCTTTTCTTTGGGAGTCGCTTTTGGGACCGGAGTGTCCTTGGATGGGGATGCCTTTGAGGCATGTGAGCCTGAGGCCTGCTTCTTGGCTTGATGCCCATGAGTGTCACCTGAAGGGCCTTTGCCTTTGCGCTCTGGGGTGACTTTGGTTATTTGGGGGGGTGGTGTCTCCGCTCTGGCCCGCTTGGGGTGCTGCTGTTGTGTGCTGCATGTGGTGTATCTTGACCCTGAAGTCTGTGGTGTATGGTCATTCTCATCAGAAGTAGGCACTGGCAGGGGGGTGGCCAAAGGGAGTGGAGCTGGACTCTGAGCCTGTGACAGCTAAATGGCTACCGTCACTGTGGGGAACAAAGACTGGACAGTCCTGTGTAGCCCACCCATGTCTGAATGAATGCCCTCCATGAAGGCATCCACCTGTGCCAACTTTTTGTCATGGTCTAGGAAGGCATTGAGTAGAGTTGTCTGACCCACAAACAGCTGGCGCAAAAGGTCCACAGCCTCAGCACTGAGGGCAGCAGGGGAGAAAGGGACAGCGGTACCTGGGGGGGAAGGACACTCTTCCCTTCTTACTGTTGCGAGCACGTGCAGCACTAGTGGAAGTAGCTGGGAGTGTGGGCACTGGACGCTGTGTGGTGGAAGAGGACACAGAGTTCCCGCTCCCTGTGCCCGCCACTGGCATCAGATGATTTTGAAGTTGGTGTCTCTGGCTGAGATTCCTCAAGCACACTCCTGTCCCCCTCCGAGGTGCTGGTCACATCAGTGTCAGTGTGCTCGTGTGTAGCAATCGTGCCTGATGCCTCACCACTTGTGTCCATCCCCTGGCCTTCTGTGCCCACTGCAGATGCTGCAAGAGAAAGAGACGTAGGTTCAGGTTAGTGCCATTCACAGAAACATCATGTGCAAGCAAAGTACAAAGCAGGATGATGATACCCCTATATGGCACACCACCCTGTGCATTCACATTGTGCAACCTTAATTCCAAAGTCAAACATTGCATGGTATCATGCAAATTTGGCATCATTGACCCATGTGATGCCGGCACAGCCAAATAGCTTGCCCGTGCCTCCGTGTAACCAGACATACAGATCCCTCTGAGCATACCTAGGGCCCAGTGGGTGGAAAAGATGTAACTCCCAACATGTTGTCACAGTCACATATGGAGTCACCATAAGGGGACAACACAGGTACATACTCCAAAACTTCAGTTTGCAATGGCCATGTGATAATGCCATCCACAATGGTGTACTTTGGGGCACAACCACAGTTGCACATTGTTGTCAGATGTGTAGTCCTCACAATTCTGAGGTCAGGCACAGCACACATTGATGAAAGCACACTAAGATGAGGCACACTGCCGTTCACTGCCATGGGATGTTCCTGACTCACCCAATGCAACCGATGCCATTAGGCCACAACTCAGAATGCAACGTCAAGTGCCATTACATCAATGACATGAGAAAGTACATGTAGCGATAATGCATGACATCTGCACCCAACACAGAGGCCATTGCATCACACTAACAACATCACAGAGCACAGCACTGGCTCAGGCTTGGAATACATGCAGTCACTCACAACCAAAGTCACCCTTCCCAGAATACTCACCCCAGCTTGCTGCTGATGGTCCTTCAAACGTGCATCCAGCTCTGGCTGTGTGACTGACAAGATGCGTGCCATTAGTGGTGTCATGCTCCAGCGTACCAACCTGCCAGTCTGAGGGAGCAGCCCCAGCGTTTTTGCTCAGCCGGCAGATGTCCTCCCACCTCTTGTGACAGTGTGTGTATTGTCAGTTGGAGACACCCAGAGCCCACACCTTGCGTGCAATGGCCCTCCATATGGCCTTATGTTGGTGGACTTTGAGCTGCAGGCATGGGAGACAAGAAGAGGAAATTTCAGTGTCACTGGGTTATGTACCACTATCTCTCAGTACAGGAGCATGCACAAACTCAGAACAACTTCACAGACATGTTTAGCAGAGACAATACAACCTGACACGTATTACATAAGCATGGGATAATCATACAAAAATACATGCAGGTATGCTGATGGACACAGTACCTGGCCATCTCATACACATGCAAAATGCCAGCACAGAAAGCAATGTGATGGAGGCCCACATCTGCTATCCAGTTTGTGAGTGAGCAAGACATACATTACATTGTAAATGAAGTGGCAGGGCAGACTCACTTTATCCAACACTGCAAACCCCTCAATGTCCTTGCCATGTGAATGGCTCACTGTATCATGGAGGTCACATTTAGGGACATGACCTCACAATCTCACACCCGTCTCACAAGGTCTGTCTTGTGCAATACACAGGCCTGAGATAGCCCTTTGATGGACAGGCTAGCAGACAACCCATGTGCCTCACTCAGTACATTCAGTGATGGGTCCTTGTCAAATTGGGCAGTGACTGTGCAGGCCAGGGTGGCTCACACTGAGGTTTAACATGGGGCATCAGAAATGTCACATGCAGGGTCAATATGAGAGGGCAAACAGTGCTTACACATGCAAGTCAGTACACATAACAATGAAAATGGTATGGGAACGTTTCAAACGTACAACAATCTGCTGTGTCATAGGTGAATTTCCACCAAGAGTGTTACCCTCTGGCATGCCACTCTTGTGCATAATGCTGACATATACATGGTGGCAATATTAAGTCAGGCACACTTCCATCAGTACACTCTGGACGGAAACTCTTGGAAATGTCACAGATGAGCCTGAGAAGAACCTCATGGACCCACACATCCATTAGCACAGGCAATTTCTGTCCTGACTCCAGCTTAACAAACTTGCTGTGTCATTGTATGGCTACATACACAATCCATGTCCCTCCCATCCTCACGTGCAGCCAGGGAAATGTGTAAAATAGGCTACAAACCCCTTTTCCCTGGAGTCAGCATGCTAGGCAGTGTATCACACAAGGCCACACTCTCAGGCACATACTGCAGCAGATCAACTTCATGTGTGCACTCCATACACTCTCACTTCCACTCTGAAACACTTACCATGACATCTGGAGCACCATATAGCTTCCCATAATGTGTGAGAACCTCGTCCAGCAGGACCTCCAACTCCTCTGTGGTGAAGGGACGGGCCCTGATGTTCTCAGTCCTTGCCATCACTGGGTCCAGGAGACAGGAGCAGCAGCAGTTGGTGGTGAGGAGTGTCAGGCAGCAGTGTCTGGGTCCAGGAGACAGGAGCAGCAGCAGTTGGTGGTGAGGAGTGTCAGGCAGCAGTGTCTGTAAACAGTGGAAATATGAGGCTCTCTCCCACAAATATATAGCCCCTTGGGGTAGTTTAAGTGGTTCTAAGCAATGACACACACCTGGCAGTTAGGATTACTTCCTGCGCTGCGGCACCCTGTGTAGCTCTGAAACTGTGGACTGTTGGCTGCTGGGCTGCAGAGGTCTTGTCCTGCTGCTTTGGGCCTTCACTACGCTAACGGAGCGCCGGCGTTGTGCTGTCCTGCGATGAGGGGTGTGTGGGAGGTCTGGATTTGCCTCCCCCTCCTAGACCATCATCGCACAGATTGCATAGCTTGAACCTCTTCCCATCATTTTGGTTGTGGCTCTTGTGGGTGACTTTACTTTCTGTGCTGTGCCGGCTCCCCTGCCTTGCGGATTGAGGTTAGTGACATTCTGGGACCAACGGACACACGGACTACTTCTGGCTCGGGCGCTTCCAGCCTGGAGATGCGGTGGGGCTCCCCCATGTACTGACCTTGATCCTAGATCTAGAGACTAGAGGCCTGAAGGCAAGAACAATGGGTTGTCCCACAATCTACAGACTCAGGCTAGCGGGAGGACGCAACGAAGGGTGTTTCCCAATTACACCAGGACCAATGCCTTCGTTTGAACTATGATGATGCCCCATGGGCGAAAAACCGAATCTGTTTGTAATTACCGCTGAACCCGAGTACCATTGGCGGTTACCCGGTGGAGCTGTCCTATGCAGCTATAGAGGAGTCTGGCCATGGTTCACCCCCTCCGGACATCGGACATTGTTTTTAAAGGTGCTTCTTGGTCTTGTCTATCTTTCACTTTGTCTGCTTATTTCCCCTGAGGTCTCTTTTCCCCTCTAGTCTGCCTGACGCTATCTGCATTCCTTTTCCCCTGTTTACCTTTCCCCCTCTACCTTCCATTCCACTTAAGACATTTCTGTATTTGCTATGCAACTCGAAAATAATCTATGTCATTGTGTAATCTCATGTTTTTCTACTTTCTGTTCTCACACGGAGTCAGAACAACCTTGGCAGATGTCCGGTGGAGCTTTCCTTTGCAGCTATGGAGGAGTCTGGCTAGGGTTCACCCCCTTGGCCTTCACCTACCCAGCTGGACATCGGACATTGTTCTCAACTGTATTCACGCTCTTGTCTATCCCTCACTTTGACTGCTTGGTTCCCCTGAAGTTCCTTTCCCCCTCTGGTCTGCCTGACACTATCTGCATTCCTTTTTCCACTGTTTACCTTTCCCCCTCTACCTTCCATACCACATAAGACGTTTTGTCTGTGCTACGTAACGCGAAATCAACGTATGTTATCATGTAATAGCAAGTTTTTTGACTGTCTGTTCTCACCACGGAGTCCGAACAACCTTGGCCGATGCCCGGTGGAGCTTTCCTATGCAACTATAGAGGGGTTTGGCCCTGGTTCACCCCCTCATCCGTCGCCTACCCAGCCGGACATCTGACATTGTTTTCCTCGCCTACCCGTTATGTTTTCTTCCTCCTATCTTTCTCTGATGTCTACACTAGGAATCTGTAACTGAAGTAATTATGTAATCTTTAACTTGCTGATTCTCATGTAAAGCGCTCTGATACCTACGGGTCTAGCCAGCGCTATATAAAACTTTGAAAATAAAAAACTAAAAAATAAAAGGCTGTGGCGGAGCACGCCTACCGCTATTTTCAAAAATGCATTAGGCTACCGCGGTTGTGGTTCCTATTGGCTCTAAGGGCATTGGTTTGGCAGTAGCACACCTTAGGGGCCAGGCGGTCGCTATCGCGATATAGCTGCTAGCCATTCGTGCTAATGACCTTGATTTGTGTGGCGGAGCATGTTAACAGCACCTATGAACACATCATGCTGTGTCAATGGCAATGGCAGTGACACACCGCAGGGGCCAGGCGGTTGCTACCGCGATTGTGCATCTTTCAATTGCATCCAATGACCGGCTCCGTGGTGGCAGAGCACGCCTACCACTATTTTCAAAAACCCATTAGGCTACCATGATTGTGGTTCCCATTGGCTGTAAGGGCTTTGGTTTGGCAGTAGCACACCTCAGGGGCCAGGCAGTCGCTATCGCGATATAGCTGCTAGCCATTGGTGACAATGACCGTGATTGTGTTAGCGAAGCACACCAACTGCCCGTTTACAATATGTATATCACTACCGCGATTGCGGTGGGCATTGGTAGGTGGCACACCGCTGGGGCCAGGCAGTCCCTACCGCGATATGGCTGCTATCCATTGGTGCTAATGACCTTGATTTGTGTGGCGGAGCATGTTGACAGCACCTATGAACACATCATGCTGTGTCAATGGCAATGGCCAGTTCTCAGCAGTGCACAGTAGACACCTGATTCATGGTTCATGATAGTGCACACAATGCCAATGTAACATTTAGCCCCCTGCTGACTACACATGCCATGTTGGTGTATATGATTGAAAACATTGGCATGTACTCCCTCAAATGTCACTAGTGATATTGCTGGGATTGTACACAGATCAGTGTTGTGGTGGACTCTCCAATGGGTACACATGTCAATGTGTGATATGGCTAAGCAACTCACAGTGATGAATGTCTGACTACACAATTTGCATATTTGACTGTCTAGTTTGCTTGGCTCATGCACATACTTGATCTTAATGCACAGACTGTGCTCATTGTGTTGTTGATGTGTGCCCTGTTCGACTTACGCAAGAAGGTGTGGCAGGTACAGCAGCTAGGTAGGAGCCAGTAGTGGTGCAGTTTCAAACATATGCTGTATGAACTACTGTCAGCGGTGGTTATGCAAGATGTGGACATATACCTTTGGGTATTCACATAGACAAGTGTACGACTAGTGTAGCTGAAGTTGTCCCTACATATAAGTTGTGATGTAAGCTTAACTGTGATGCCAGTCATTGTTGGCGTTGTGTCAGTCAAAACGTAAGATGTTGGACATATCACATGGTGGATTGCAATGACATGTGCACCTTTTCATCTCATCTTTATTTATTATTTTAAGTGATGATAAGTAAGGTGCGTTTGGTGATCCATGAAGTGTCACGGAAGTCACTATGTGTTTTTAAAATATCCCTCACACACTATGAGTCCCATAGTGTCATGCTTCATCATGGGGGTCTTCGCATCCCTCTACGGGGTGGGGCGTGCTACTACCTGCGAGTACGTGGGAGCACTGTTTTTATGAATGAATAGGCTATGTGTAGTGAAAGGGTGTGAGTGATAGGGTTAAGTGCAAAATACAAAAATTACTTAAAAATTCCCTGGCTAGTAAGAAAAAACTATTTTATTCAGTTCTCTAGCTGGGAGCATTAAAATGGGGGAATGTATAGGAGGTATGTCACAAGTATGTGACTACCTACTGGGTCAACATGGTTCGTAAGTAGTCCCCACTGCTTTACTCATCAGGACCAAAAATAATCCCTATTACACTCAATAAAGAATTATTGGTTCGTTTGTATGCCTATTATTCCAAATTACCAGACCATTCGAAGTATGTAGATTTGGAAACAAATTATATATGAGGGTGCATTGACCCCTGTGGTTCACAACCAAATCGGTATCTGTAAGGATAAAGAAAAAAAAAACACAATGCAAACAATTTTTTAACTGTTACATTGACACATAACCATACCACTACGCTATTGCTGCTTTCACTGATCTTGCTGCTCGTTTTTAACTTTTTAGCACTGCTTTCGTGATTTTTTAATATTACATTGTTGAGAGTGTAATTGTGTTTTTTTACTGTCCTCATTCCTCCTTGTGTCCGCACTGCCCGCACTTTAAAACAAAAACGCACAAAGACTCACCATTTCGGTGTTTTAAACGCGGTGCTGCTCCCTACCGCCATCTTGTGTGGGTGTAGTTGACGCTCCCAGGACGCTTCTGGGGTTAGCGTTCTAGTGGCGGCACAAACCTTCTGGCAAACTCTATTTAGGGGACTGGTTGTTCGCGCAGGGCTCTAGAGAAGACCACTACGCTATTGCTGCTTTCACTGATCTTGCTGCTCGTTTTTAACTTTTTAGCACTGCTTTCGTGATTTTTTAATATTACATTGTTGAGAGTGTAATTGTGTTTTTTTACTGTCCTCATTCCTCCTTGTGTCCGCACTGCCCGCACTTTAAAACAAAAACGCACAAAGACTCACCATTTCGGTGTTTTAAACGCGGTGCTGCTCCCGACCGCCATCTTGTGTGGGTGTAGTTGACGCTCCCAGGACGCTTCTGGGGTTAGCGTTCTAGTGGCGGCACAAACCTTCTGCCACACACTATTTAGGGGGCAGTATGCAAGCGCACAGCGCACGCGCGCAGCGTCGCGCCGGAGGAGCGCCAGAGGAAAGCCCGTCTGTGCCCGTCCGGGCCCGGACGTGCCCAGGGCCGGCCATTATGTCCGAGACGTCATATTTGCAAGGTAGTCGTATCAGGTATGACACGACTGATCTCCTCACATTACGACCATCGAAATCGGATACATGTGGATTTTTCGTGAAGGATGGTCAACCTTTTATAAGTTGTAAGGTGTGTAGCCCGGGGTTTGGGGCCCATAAGACCAGAAAAAATTTAGAATTTGGCCTGTTGAACTGTAGGTCACTTCCTCGCCACTCCACGGAAATTAATTCATTAATCGTGGACTATGACCTTGATATTTTATTCTTAACAGAGACATGGATCACGTCCACTTCCAGCCCAGACATGGTCCAAGCCCTCCCGCCGGGATTTGTGATTTTCCATCTTGATAGACCCACAGGGCGGGGAGGAGGTTTGGCTATTTTGTATAGGGATACGCTCAGTTGCAAAGCACAGGAAGCAGGGATTAAGGACTGTGAAAGTTGTCAATTTACCCTTCAACTGTCCCCCACGGTTGTTATTTCAGGGCTCCTGGTGTACCGCCCCCCTGGGGCAGTGGCCAGCTTCATTGATTCACTAATGGAATCCGTCACCTGTCTTGCCTCCTCAACTACGAATTTTATCATGCTAGGAGACTTGAACCTTTATTTTGAAGACGCAACGGATCTGCTGGCTACTGACCTGCAGTCTGATATGGGTGCTATGCAGATGAAAAGAATCAACTCAGGTGCGACCCATGGAAAGGGTCACCTGCTTGATCCTATTTTCTCCAATATGGAGCAACTAACCGACCTACCTCCCCTTGCTATACCATGGTCGGACCATTGTCTAGTTTTAGCTAGCTGGTCTCCTGTGGGCTGGGATTCTTCCACACCTAGGACATTCAGGATAGATAGAGCTTGGTCGAGGCTCCCCATGGATAAATGGACGGCCCATTTGGAGTCCACATGCCCCCAAGGGGGGTCTGACCCGGAGGAGGCGGACGCCATCTTGGAGAGCTGGTTGAGTAGTTCCTTAGATGCCATCCTTCCAATGAAAAAGATGCTCATCAGGGAGAAGAGAGTGGGCTCGGCCCCTTGGTACTCTCCTGAGTTAAGGGCACTTAGAAAGAGCTGCAAAAGGTCAGAACGGGCGTGGAGGAAGGATTGGGGGATAACAAGTAGGAACAAGTATCGCCTAGCCATGAGACTGTATAAGAACGCGATAAGGGAGGCTAAGATCAAATACTTTGACGAAAGAATTTGTAAAGCCACCTGTTCCTCGAGAGAGTCCTTCAAAGTAATGAAAGAGTTGCTTAAAACCCCCGACCCACCGGTTATTTATGATAATGCCCAAGGGAAATGTCTGGAGCTGGCTACTTACTTCAGTTCTAAAATTGAGACCATCCTACGCTCACTCCCCCAGCTAACCGCAGTGGCAGTGTCAACGGCTCCGTATAGGGCAGGTACACCGGAGTTGGATCTGTTTGGCCCTGTGACGGCGGAAGAGGTACTGAGTGTGCTTGGGAAATTGAAGAGTGGCTCCCCTAAAGACCCTGTCCCGATGCGATTTTTAAAGCAGGCTGCGCCGACCATTGTGGCCCCAGTGACCGAGCTAATTAATATGTCTCTGTCACAGGGAGTGGTGCCACCTGGATGGAAAGGAGCGGTCGTCAAGGCCCTCCTGAAGAAGCCGAGCCTTGACCCCTCTGATCTGGCTAATTTTAGGCCGATTTCCCTGCTCCCGGGTGTAAGCAAGATTGTGGAAAGATTGGTTAACCACCAACTATCTAATTTCTTGGAGACCAATGGCCGGCTACGGGATTCCCAGACGGGATTCCGCCCTGGACAGGGTACCGACACCGCCCTTCTGGCCGTGGTGGAGGAAGCCAGGTGCATTCTGGATTCAGGAGGGTCAGTGGCAGTGATCCTCCTGGACCTGAGTGCGGCTTTTGATACCGTAAACCACCAGGTATTACTCCAACGGTTGGAAGGGCTGGGTGTCACAGGGATGGCTCTGAGATGGCTTGCCTCCTTCTTAGGAGGACGGTCATTTGAAGTGTGGGAAGGAAATGAGAAGTCTCCCCCCTTTGACAGTGCTTAATTTGTAAAATTTGAAGTGCAGGTGCTCAAATCTTTGTCGGAGGCCACACCTACTTTTCATTTGCCCCAGCCACTTCCTCTATTAGCTCCACCCACATCCTCAACTGGCACTGTGAAACGTCAGATGAATTTCAGCAAGGGAGCCTGCCTTCCTCATAATAAGGTTTTGATAGGAGGTTCCCCTGCCCTGTGAACATTTTGAAAAAGATTACATCAAAAGTGCATTTAAAGCACAATTTTGTAATAAATTAGATAACATCACTAATGCTTTGAAAAGGGACAATAATTCCAGTGCTCTATGTGCTGATTTGGGGAAAGGATAATGCTGGGGTAGGGTATGCCCTTTTTAATAGTCCATGCCTGCCACCCGGCGAGTTCATAGTGGGAAGCTGACCACTATGGTATGGTAACAGAATATGTTGTCTGAATATAATACAGGTAAGGAAGTGGACCCCTTCCTGATGCCGGCTTGATATAAAAAAAATAACAGACATAGTTGATATGCAGTGGGCCCCTCACACCTAGACCAGGTGTCTGTGCACTAGTAATGCTGGGTCTGGTGGCTTAGTGGACTAATGCGCCCACTATAGGGGCCTGTGTTCAACCACATGGCCACAGCTTCAAACCCCACTCCTTTCATTCTTCCAAGGTGCATGAAATGAGTACCATTGAGTTGGTAACAATAAACATCTGTTATTCAGCTCCAAGATGCCCTTGGGTGAGCGTGCGCTTAATAATAATAATAATATAATAAGGGTAGCTTATAAAGCGCATGGTTACGCAGAAGCGTGTCCCCGCGCTACAACTGAAAAACTCATTGCGAGGGTTGCAGACCGGAGATCTTTTATCTGGAGAACAGGTATGTTTTTAGGTTCCTGCGGAAGCTGGTTTCGGATGAGTCAAGGCGAAGATGGAGAGGGAGGGAGTTCCAGCTCTTTGCTGCCAAATAGCGGAAGGAGCGTCCGCCCATGCGGGCCTTTTTGATTCTTGGAACCAGTAGTAGACCCCCATATGCTGAGCGCAGATCACGTGCTGGTGTATACCTTGTCAACAAGTTCTGGAGTGGGATCGGAGATTTTTTAGCCAGGATGCGGTGACAGGTGCAGAGGGCTTTAAATACCACTCTGTTTTTAACTGGCAGCCAGTGGAGGGTTTTGAGAGCGGCTTTGGTATCTGATCGTTTTGGGATGTTTAAGATGAGACGGGCAGCCGCGTTCTGTATTACCTGAAGGCGGTTCATGGCTTTGCAGGTGGTGCCCAGGTAAAGTAGATTGCCATAGTCTAGGCGTGATGTCACCAGGGCATGTGCGCTTTACAAAGACACATCTTAAGTTATGTAACAGATGTGTCCCTGCTTACCGATCGTCAAGGTCCTCATTTTAAATGTCTTTTCCTCATCTTTATACCTCAACCCTCTCAGCTTCTTCCTCCTTTTCACTCTCTCCATCCTATCCTCTTTTCCGTCTCTCACTTCCCTCCTCTCTCTCTTACTAGGTTCTTATTCATCTCCGTTCAATATGACATCCTTATTTCTGGACCCATTCTCTTGGATATTCTTTGCCCCTTTTCCTCGTCCTTATCTTACTTCTGATCCCTCCCACCCAGTATCTCCTTTTTCCATTCAGTCACTTATTCCACTCCTCCCCTCATTTCTATATTTCACCCCCTCATTTTCCTTTGTCTTTTCTCTTCTTTATTTTTCGTGTTTACTCTGGTTCCATTTCCCCGTAAATGAAATGTAAACACGGAACTAACAAGGCCACTGTCGCGCTGCGTTAAAAAAAAAAGAAAATCTGAGCGGGAGGCCTTTAAAATAACTTCAGCCGGTGCAGGGCAGGATAGGCACACCTGACCCACCTCTATGTTCCGGTGCCTCTGCACCGGCCGCACCACAGATAGCTAGGTGGGTCCCTGATTCTTGAAGGAAAAGACAGGGAATGTTTCCGTTTTTGAGGAACTTAACCTTCATTTTCGTAGGCTAAAGATCCCTGACTTTGATGGACTCTTGCTTTTTTAACAATGTCGCCAAAGATGGTTTTGGCTCCACAATTTCTACATTGAATCATTCATTGCCTCAAAGCTCACTAAAATGTAAGGTGGGGCCACGAATTTAACCTTAATGGATGGAGTTATTAACCAAATGGAAATAACAATAATATACTTTTTTGCTTCCAGAGAGGCCTTGTGTGCTTTTATTCTATGTATGTGTCCATATTTTGACTAAAATAAAACACACAGAACCTTTTTTCCAATTTTGTCAGTGTCCATGCCTACGAGCACATCTTGCACCCATGCCACTGCGTAGGACCGAAAGCTCCCACATGGCAGGGCACAGGTCAGGCTGAGCCTAGGCGCTGTAAATCCATGGCTAACCACATAAATTTGCTTAGCTTTCTGGTGCTACTAGTATTCTCGCACGTTTGTAGAGGACATAGTTAAATTTGTGACAAGGAAACACAAGCGCACAAAGTATGAAGGTGAGCCTTACATTAATGCACCGTGCAAATGAAATCATTTTTAAGTCTGCGAGAAATCTTTTAAAGCACAACACTGCTCAGCGAGAATATGCTTACATGTCACTCACTTAACACTGTTCTGTACAGACGTGCGTGGAGACGAGCAGCACCCAGAAGAAACGCATCCTACGCGGATTGCCAAGGATTTACTGTACAACGCCTAGAGACAGACTGGCTCAGAAGCGCGCCCGCAACACACTTCACGAACTGGGCTGGCTGCGGAGTGGATGGATCGGATGGTGAAAGGGATGGCTGGGAACATGGACCGGCCTGCCGGGTGCCGGGGACAGTGACGCCGGGGACCAGTTGAGTGGACGTGGGTGGCCGTGGGACTCGGGACTGGCTGGGACTCTCTCTGTGCACTGCCGGCTGCTGCGCAGCTAACTGTCTGTGTCTGTCTGATTGATCAGGGCTTGCCTTAGGCCTGCCAGGAGGCCCTGTCTCACCTGGTGCAGCTGTTGCCACCATGGCTAACGTCCAGCCGGGTTATTTGAGCAGAGCCAGTGAGTGAACGCACGGCCGTTGCGTTGAACGAACCTCAACCACCACCACGATGACTAGGTGCGGGTATGCTGGGGTGTGGCACTGAGGCGAATGCGCGCTTGCGCAATCAATCCTCCACAATAATCTTTAAAAATCTGCGCAGCGCACAGCCCCAACCCCGATAACCAAAATTCAGCCCTGCCCAACAGTGTCCCGCCCACTGGGCCGGCGGCGACACTGCAACCTTTAGAGCCGCGGGCGAGCAGTCAGTCAGTGAGATGAAGAAGTGAAGTGGCTACAGTGTCTCCGGAGTCGGTCGAGAAGTAACACTTGAGAGTTCGTTCAACAGTAACACCGTCACTCACTGTCTGTGCCACTGCCAAGTCACGTAGCGATAGCGAAGCAAGTAATTACTTGTATTGAAATCAATTACGTGCACCAGCATCAGCGTGTGTACTGTAGACCCGGCCCTGATAATTAGGTGACGGTGCTAAGCACCGGAAAGCACCGGCACAAATTAAGCACTGCCCTTTGCCCTCCAGTGTGGGGTCCCTCAGGGCTCGTCGCTGAGCCCTACCTTATTCAATGTATATATGGCTTCCTGGAGGATGTGGTGTCTCCGTTCGGCTTTAACATCATTAGCTACGCGGATGACACGCAGTTGGTTGTTGGGCTCTCTCAATTAGAGAAGCAACCTGCGGTACTTCATTCTTGCTTGGAGGAAGTGTTTAGATGGATGTTGATTTCATCCCTTAAACTGAATGGCTCAAAAACTGAGCTCATGATTTTAGGCCAAACGTCTTTTGCTCTGTCTCCCAGTAGCTGGCCTGATTGCATGGGACTCCCTCCCAGCCCGAAGAAGGAGATCAAGAGCCTGGGTGTGTGGCTTGAGCAGGATCTGACATTTAGAACACACGCCAAAAAGACCGCTGGTGTATGTTTTGGTATGCTCCGGTCAGCCCGCAAGATTCTGTCACTCCTCCCTGACACCTCCCGTAAACTGCTTATACAGGGGCTTGTCATTTCGAGGCTGGAATACAGCAATGCACTCTTCCTGGGCGCGCCGGAATTCACATTTAAGAAGTTGCAGCAGGTGCAAAATGCCGCGGCCAGACTGCTGATAAACGTCCCCAGAAGGCAGTCCGCCAAACTGGCACTAAAGGCGCTTCACTGGCTTCCGGTGCGGGAAAGAGTAACCTTCAAAGCACTCTGCATGGCACAGAAGAGTCTGCAGGGGAAGGGTCCTGCGATCCTAAGAAATATGATCCAACCCTATAAAGCAGCAAGGGCCCTCCGTTCGGATCATAAATTCCTCCTTCAGTCTCCTAGAGTAAGACGAGCCAGTACTGGAGGGAGAAGGTTCTCAGTGAACACGGCCTCCGCTTGGAACTCGCTTCCACTTGTTCTGCGGGCAGAGACTAGTACTCGGCGTTTCCGCAAACTACTAAAAACTCATCTTTTTCCAGACTAGTGGGTCACGTGTTAGCTTCGGTCGGTCTCTGGATAGCGCTGGGATGCTCTAGGGTAACCGTGCGCGATATAAAACTCCAAATAAATAATAATACTCTGGAACATCCAAATTAAATACATTGTAGTAATAATTCAGATATTTTTCGTGATATATTTTTCGTGATATATTTTTCGTGATATATTTTTTTTCTATGGCAGCGTAGGTTTTATTTCTGTAACTCACTGCCTACTTGTGGTAGCAAAAATAGAAAGAGTACTGTAGTTAGACAAGAGACAAATTGTACACACCCTTACAACAAAAATAGAAAGCAAAAACAACACAAAACTCTGATTTTGGTAATATAGTAAATCAATCATCCATCCATCACCTCTGACTCAGTTGTGAAGATTTGTAAGTTTAACCCGTTATTTTTAGTGCCCAACAACATTTAAGCGTAAATCCACTGTGTACATACACTATTTAGGCGTAATATTCAGGCTTCATGAGCGCGCACTGGAGGGGAGGGTGCCTGGATTAAGCACTGTGGGGAAATAAACATCACGTTAGCTTTTAGACGATCACGCCGTAATCTGGCGATATAGCAGTCGCGCTTGCCTGGTTTAAAGACTTGGCATAGTCTAACTTACATATTCTGCAATATGTAAGTTAGACTATGCCAAGTCTTTAAACAGGCAAGTGCGACTGCTATATATCGCCAGATTACGGCGTGATCGTCTAAAAGCTAACATGATGTTTATTTCCTCACAGTGCTTAATCCAGGCACCCTCCCCTCCATGATGAAGCATGACACTATGGGGTATTTTAAAAACACATAGTGACTTCCGTGACACTTCATGGATCACCAAACGCACCTTACTTATCATCACTTAAAATAATAAATAAAGATTATATTCTTACATCTAGATAGGGTAGAATCACATTGTTTATTAATAACTATACAGGAGGTAGGTTCTTTCCAGTTACCTCTCTACTCCCTCTTTTGATATTGATTTTCACCTTTTCATCTCACCTAGGAGGAGACCAAATGTGCATCATCCCTTCACAGTGCTGGCGGACATGGAGGATGAGAACCTCATAAAAATGGAAATTTCGTCTTGATCGACCCACCCTACAAGACCTATGTGGTCTTTTGGAGCCCCACCTGCAGCCTAGCAGAAAGTATCCGACTGCTTCGGCACCCACGTGTAAGGTGATGGCGGCCCTGCATTTCTTTGCTACTGGTTCATTCCAGTACACGGTGTCCAGCGCAGGTAGGATGTCACAACCTATGTTCAGCATGGTGCTACGTGATGTCCTGTCCGCTATGATGACCTACAAGGTCAGATACATCCATTTCCCCAGGAGGCATGGATTGGCAGCTGTGAAGGGTGATTTTTATGTCCTTGGGCACATCCCTAATGTTGTTGGTGCCATTGACTGCACACATGTTGGCCTGGTTCCACCACAGGCATGTGAGCACATCTACAGGAACAAGAAACATTTCCATTCCATCACTGTGCAAGTGGTGTGCCAGGCGGATATGATGATCTCACATGTCTGTGCCACATTTCCCGGCTCTGCCTGTGACTCGTACATCCTGTATAATAGCATTGTGCCACAGCTGATAGCTAATCTGCTTCCGGAGAGTGCATGGATTGTGGGTGAGTACGCAGAGTCAAGTAGCGTGCTGTATGTGTGACATGCTGTCCTATGCCACAGTTATATCACCTAATCGGTATGTGTATCTCACACCTAGGTGATTTTGCATATCCCAACCGGCCTTGGTTACTGAGCCCACTGCGTAATCCCAGGACCCCGGCTGAAGTCTGCTACAATGATGCACATGGGAGGACACGTTGTATGTTGGAGCATACTTTTGGTCTCCTGGAGTCACGATTTTGCTGCCTGGACAAGACCGGTGGTGCACTGATGTACTTGCCCAAAAAGGTGTGTCAGATTGTAGTTGCATGCTGCATGCTCCACAACCTGGCCTTGCGCAAGGAGATCCTTGATGCTCCTGGACGCTGATGAGCAGCCGAGGGCCCCGCCTGCAAACCCACCCAAGTTCAGTGACGAGGAGAGTGGAGAGGAGTAAGATGTCGACTTGCCTCAACAGCTCATCAATCGCTACTTCCCTTGAAGGTGAGTGAAAATGTACAACGGGGCCATTGTCTGCTGATGTTGTTGTTGGTGAAAAGGCCTAGGAAAGCTTTGTGACTGCTGCCTGTTGTTGGCTCTGTGCTGGCTGCTAATGTTTCTGGGACAGGTTAGTTATGTACAGCTACAGGATGTCTATGTCGGTACTGTTGCTCATTGTAATGTGTGCAAATTTGAGTACCTTGATGACCAGTGTTGAGTAATGGCTGTGATGCCACCGCCTGACAAGTGAATATTGTTCTGTTGTGTATTCCTAAGTCCCTTCAGCCTCTCCTTGCCTACAAACAATTTGTGCTCCTGGTACATTGTAATCATGGTCAACATTGTACATCCTGTGATAAACATGGAGCAGAAATGACTACATAGGTGTGTAAGGAGTGTTTATTTACAGTGGGTATATGTGACAGGGAAGTGAATATTTACAAAAAGGTGAATAGTGAATCAATGAGTTGTCAGTGATGGAAGATGAG
Organism: Triturus cristatus; assembly: GCF_964204655.1. Lineage (NCBI taxonomy): Eukaryota > Metazoa > Chordata > Amphibia > Caudata > Salamandridae > Triturus > Triturus cristatus. The sequence goes on along the minus strand of NC_140582.1, from coordinate 1,194,763,156 downwards.
ACAATCGAGTAGTCACCACATTGATGTGGTGACCCAGTCCAACAGACGGGTGCCATTAACATGGCAAGTGTGGGGAAGGGCAGTCAATAAAGTCAATGCAATAGTGAAGAGGGGTGCAATCATGGCTCGCTCCTTGACTGGCTTTTGGCAGGTGCTTTGCCACGGGATCCTCCCTTGGATTTCTTTGGACGGCCCCTTGGTCGTATGGCAGGGGGGGGCCTATGCTGCGGGCTCAGTGGGGTGTGAGGACTCCCCCCTCTTTGTGTCCGCAGGGGAGGTTGGGGAACTGTCATCCATCGGGACACTGGAGGGAGGTGGAGGTGTTCTTTGGGCCGCAGGCCTGTCTCTCAGAACCACCACTAGCTGGCCCAAGAGGTCCATGATTTGGCCCATGCAGGTGTCTATGGACCTCAGCAGCTGCGGAGCTCACGGGAATCTTCCCGAGCCTGGCCAGTTTGTCCCTGGGCTCGTTCATAGGCCCCAATGACTCTGGCGATGTTGGCCAGGGCTTCGGTTCCAGTGTCCGGTTGTGTTTGACTCCCACTTGCCCTCCCACCTGCCCTGCTGTCACTGACCTGTGGCGTCACCACTCTACGCACCCGCCTACTCTCCCTGCCCTCTTCAGTTGGTGGGGTGGGTGGTCATCCTCTGGGGCAGGGAGAGTGTTGCAGGCAGCACTGGTGGTTGTGGTGGTGGTGGTGGAGGCCACACAGGTCATTACAGCAGGGGTCAGCGTCATTGTTGTTGCTGATGTGGTGGTGGGGGGGCAGTGGGGTCCTGAGACTTCTTGCTCCGCATCCTCAAAATCCAGGGAGTCATCATCAGAGAGTCCATGTTCTGGGGTGGAGGCTGGCTCTGCAGGTTGGTGTTGTCATCCTCTGCTGTCAGTTCTTGGTCACCTGTGGGACAGTGGGGAAATGGTCATTGACGTGCGCCCCTCAAGCTTGGTGTTAGATGTATCTTTTTTACAGGTTATGCACCACACAGTTGAGTGTGAACAATACAATGGCTGCCACATGCTTCTGGGTGTGGTGGAGTGCTACATCCTGCTCATGGGTGGGTTAGGGGTGCATGGTGGGAGTTGTAGTGCAGGCCTCCCAGCCCAAAACACCCCTCCCTGTGAAGATGGCTACTTACCTGTTAGGTGAGGGTGAACAATACAATGTCTGCCACATGCTTCTGGTTGTGGTGGAGTGCTATATCCTGCTCATGGGTGGGACATGGGTGCCTGGTGGGAGTTGTAGTGCAGGCCTCCCACCCCCAAACACCCCTCCCTGTGAAGATGGCTACCTACCTGTTAGGTGAGGGTGAACAATACAATGGCTGCCACATGCTTCTGGGTGTGGTAGAGTACTACATCCTGCTCATGGGTGGGACAGGGGTGCCTGGTGGGAGTTGTAGTGCAGGCCTCCCACCCCCAAACACCCCTCCCTGGGAAGATGGCTACCTACCTGTAAGGTGAAGGTGAACATTGCAATGGCTGCCACATGCTTCTGGGTGGCGGGGAGTGTTCAATCTTGCTGAGCTGTGGCACGAGGGGGCCTGGTGGGAGTTGTAGTACTGGCTTTCTGTACACATGCAACTCTGGGAATGTTGCTGGCTACCTTTGGGGTGATTCATATGGAGTGAATGTTACATCTGTGAGACCTGTGTTCGGTATTTATGTGCAGATGAATGGAATCGGGCTTAGGAGGTGTAGCTTTGTAGTTGTGCAAGACAGTACATAGCAGTGTAATGTGTTTGTACTTACCAGCCTACACTCCCCCGGCTATTCCTGGATGCAGTATTGAAAGCACCTTCTCCTCCTTAGTGCGTCGGGTGGTCCCTACTGCATTGACCTTGTCGACTATCCTTCCCCACATTTGTGCTCTGGTGGCTACTGGTGTCTGTTGGACCAGGGTGCCAAACAATTGTGGGTCTACTCTGATTATCTCATCTACCATGACTGACAACTCACTCTCGGTGAATTTGGGCATTTTCTTTTGTGCCATGGTGTGTGATGTGCAAATGGTTTGAGGTGTAGTTATGAGGGTGGTGGGGGTGGTGTAGGTGGTGTGTGTGTGCGTTGTTGTGCTGGTGAGATGTGTGGTGTTTTGCTTATCCAATGTGCTGCAGGGTTTGGTTCCTTCAGAGTTGGAGTAGTGCAAAGGATTCTGGTCAGGGAAGGGGCTGGTTTTATACTCAGCTATGTGGGTGTGTCAAAATAGAGTATTGATTTCAGGTGCGTTGTCTGGGTTGTTGTGGGGTTTGTATTTTTGAAGTTGCCATGGGGGTGTGTCATTGGGGAGTGTTAGGTGCTTTTGGGGGCAGAGCTAGTTTGATGTGTGCACTTGGTGGCCTTGTTGTGTGTTTTTTTTGTCGACCGCCATATTTGTCACGGAGCATCTGCGGCGGTGGGTAGGCAACAGCCCTTCCGCCGGCTCTCCCATTCATCACTGTTTATGATCTCGGCAGTCAGAAACAGCGGATCGTCCCGCTGTCACCTCATTGGTAGCCTAATTTTACGTGCGGTCACTCCGCTGGCCTCACGCAGGTTTTGTGTGTTTCCGCCACAAATCCGACCACCGCAGACGGATTTTCACCAGCTTCACCTGCTACCGGCGGTCTTTCGTGGCATCGTTCAGCCACGATCAGAGATTTTTGGCGGTGATCCTAATTGGACCGCCGGTTTTGCCACAGTACCAGCAGACGGTTGATTTCCGCTACCATGGCGGTCGGGTTGGACCGCCATCCTAATAGACCCCCTATGTCCGAATGAAGAAATGTTCACTGCAACTTTATCCAGCAGCTCCTGAACAATGATGCTCCCTTTTCGGACATCGCTTGCTGCCTTGCTCAACTGAACTTTACCTTCTCAGAAAATTGTTCTTCAAATTTCCAAAGGTAAGTGCTGACTGGGCCCAATCCACTGTTTGTATGTGACCAACGCTCCATTGTGCTCGGCCAAATTTTGATCCAGTCTCACGTGACTAGATGTCTGTGGTTTGTGCTTTGATTTTTTAGGCACTAGTTTTTAAACTTTGAAAATTCTTAACTCTGGCTCTACTAATTGGAGTTTTGATCTTTTGGTGTTAAATAATTTATTCCAATTCACTCTACTTTTCTAAATTGGTGTGGGATTTTTCTTTTGTTGTGTTTTTATTTTATTTCTGTTTGTGTGCTGCATAAATACTTTACACATTGCCTCTAAGTTAAGCCTGAATGCTGTTGTGCCAAGCTACCAACAGGGATAGTGGCTGTTGCTTGAACAGGGTTAATACCCCAACCAACAATCCAAAATCTGACAGCAGTCAGCAACTAAAACATCCGCAAAGTATGTTCACAAAATTGTTAAAATACGCGCTTTATGAATCACAGCAGAAATAAGTCTTCTCCAATTGGGCATTGACGAAAGACATGCCATAACCACAACACATATAACACCTACAACAACCACACATCAGTCTTCTTAAACAGTGCATTGCCAGCCATATTTATGAACATAGATCAGATTCATTAAAAAAGATACAACCATATTAAAACATACTGCTGGTAAGTAATGGCCACAAGCTGCTAAGAGAGCTGATGAGACAAGAAACAGAAATGGATCACACTGAAGATATTCAGATTCCTTCACGAGCATCAATGTGTACCATTGTCAATACACTGTTGAGATTCTGGTGGACACTATGTGAAATGCAATACTAATAGTGACATTGTGATCCAGATTTTGGTTAGGGTTTGCACCACTATTTAGACCTGATGAAAAATCCATTTTGGTGTTTACAGAGCAACGCAAATGTTGTAAAAAAAAAAGTAAAACACAGCACATTGTGTTGCCTTGCTTTACTTTACATGAGGGTGGCTTCTATGGGTAGTCCATGGGCATTTCCTTGCATCTACTCAAGGATTTTGATGGAAGTCCATATTTAGAAAAAACTGTAGACCAGTGGCAAAATGCTAAATGATGAGGCCCACCTGCAGAATGTGAAGAGGTGCCCCTGAGCCACCAATATCTCACAGATATACTTTGGCTTTGACTTGAATGGGTGGCCCCTGGAGTGATTAGGGACCCCTTAACATTTGAAGACCCCCCTGCACCAGAGGGGCTGAAGGGGCCTACCTTACGCCCTTGGGTGTAGACATGGGTTTATGCTAAAATTGTGCACCTGCTGAGGCTTGAGTAATGAGGTGAAATATCTTTATTTTTTCTCATAATTTTCTCTTTGCATGTGTGCTGCACTCTTCACAAAAGCAATTTGGACCGCAATGTAAACACCCTAGCACTACAGTGCAAGAGTGCCTGCATTGGCACAAGACAGCACAAAGTGTGCCTGTGCATGGAGAGAGCGGAACTGCATCATTTTTTGTAGACATGGCACAGTTCTGCTGTCTCAAGTACACGCAACACAACCGCTTTGCTGTTAATAAATCTGAGCCCTTGTGTGTGTTAGTATGGTAGTTGTACCCAGTCAGTAATGCTTGAACATATTATCACTCTTGAGCTTATCATTGCACACATTGCAGACCAAGGTCCTGATTAGAATTAAAAAATGCATTTGTAGTATTTAAAGTACTACTTACTTACTTACTGCAAAATGCGATTTACAAACCTACGAGTGTAAAACTCAACCTCCATCTCTCCTATTGTTCCTAGGGGGACATCTTCAGACATATAAATTTATTTACTACTTAGGGGCCAATTACGATCTCGCTAGGAAAGCCCTCCGTATGACTCTTGTCCGTAGGGCTTTCCTAGCAAATGAGCTCCGCGAGTCTTGCGACTGATTCCGATGCACCCGTATGGTGACGGACTCGGTTCGCTCGGACACACATTGAACTCTATGGGAGCCTGTATACCGAACACGTACACAGGCCCCCATAGCAAAAAGGGGTGGGTGGGGAAAGCGTGCACCCTTTTGCGTGCACCTCTTGGTGCCTGCCACACTGTGGCATGCATGGAAAGGGGGGACCCATGGGTACCCCTGCAGGACCAATTTGAAGGGCCCTAAGTGAAAGGGGGCATGCTACAGCCCCCCTAAGTCCGATTCCCACAGCCGTTTTGTCTCACTGAGACCAAGTAGATGCGGCTGTCTGAATCATGCATCGTACTCGCTCATTTGGAAGCTAGCCCCTTTGCGCAACACGATTCGACTACGAACAAGTCTGACTGACAGGATCGGGCTCAGTAACGATTTGGTCGAAGCGGACGAGATCTTCACATTGTACTTGGCCTTTTGGAACGGGGGAAGATTTGGTCAGAAACATAGGCTCCGCATCGTATTTGCTCGTTCCGCAACCCGTCTGGAGGCCTTCCTAGCAAGATCGTAATTAACCCCTTAGTTTTGAATGTGGGGGGGGGGGCAGGGGAGTGGCTAGAAAAAAGGGACTTACTACTAAATGGTGCAGTGTAGAGGAGTGAGGCATGCTTTAGGGAGGGCTAAGATGGGGGTTGGAGAGGTACAGACACCCACTGACAAAAGTGTAATTCTTTTGCTATTCACAACTTGTACTTTGCTACAGCCCAAAATGACCCACATCAGCAGTAAAATGTACTTTAGCTCAGAACTGGAGTAAGTGCACTGCCACACAGGGCTAATCTCTGGTACTCTAACATCCCCCCATATTTAATAGCCTAAATAAATGCAACTTTATTTAAAAACATACTTAAATTAATTTAAATTACTCTCCACATAATTTTGATTTGTGTAATTTTTAATTAGGGTTCCCTGTTATGATGTATTTTTTTTTAACATACCCATCTGTATTTATCCATTTTTTATTCATTTTATCAGTATTTATCTGCCCTTTTTCATGTTAGGAAAAGAAAGATCTGCATCTGGTATTTTTCCACATTTTGCAAAGAGAAAATGGCCATGTATGGTTCAATTAAGATGCCTCAAGGCCTAATTGCTTTCATGCAAACAAGCTTACCACATTTTACCAATATGCGTATGAACATTACAAAGGACATGAATGACTACCTCTACTTCACAGCATATATATTGCGGCATTGTGTCTCCATGAGCCTCCAAGTGTTCAAATAGCCCATCAAAAAAGTGTACCTTTTTTACAAGTGACACAAAGGATTTGTAACATAGTTTTCGAATGCAAAAGGCTTCTATGCATGAGACCCATCAAGTCTCAGTGTGTCAGGTCATATCTAATACCAAAAAAATCAGAGTTCCACATCATCTGCAAAGAGCAGTTAAAAGAAAGGCAGTAATTAGAACCAATGAAATTATGTAGCAGGGCTGAACCAAATTTTGCAACAGCGTTGAGTAAAGTATGTGCAAGAATAGACAAATTATGTGGTGTAATGTGGCATTTTTGGCTTTGGCGTTTACCATATTAGTACTAGTTTAACAAATAAAGTAATAAACAGCTGAGAGGTGACCGCTCAAACATTGCAGAGGGCATTTAACTGCACAACAAATTGTGTTGTGCAGTTCTTTGTACCTTTCGATCCATTTGATCTAGAAATAATTTTGTTGTCCAAATCTGCATACAGTGCAGAAGATGATGGATTATATGGCAAAAGTGGCAAGTCCGTAGTTATACGGAAAAAGGCATGGCCTCAGCATAAGTAATAATTCCAGTGATAATGGTAGTAATGAAGACTGTTGAAGACCTGATGGTTCTCTTGCAGAGTCGCCCTTCACATTAGAAAACCATGCCTTCTTACTTCCAGTAGTGTAACATTTTTCACTTGTTTATTTTTTCAAGAAATATTTGGAAACATGGAGGAGCAGAGAAATACAATGTCACTATATGTTTCCTACAGTAAAAGTCATGTTACAGCAGATATTTGCCATTAGATAAAAATGCTATTGTAAAATGTATTGTTATTGTTAAAGTTACTTATTAACCCCTTAACTGCTGGGCCTTCTCCCCCTCCCCCTTCTCCCCCCCCCAGTGCTGAGCCCTTTTTTGGCTATTTGGGGTAGTTTGCCCTTTAGCCTCTGTAACTTTTTGACCACATAAGGTATCCACGCCAAATTTGCATCCTTTTCTTCCAACATCATGGGGATTCTAAAGGTACCCAGGGTCTGTGGATTCACTGGAGAGGACCCAGAAATTAGCCAAAATACAGGAAAATATTTTAGTTTTTTGGGAAAAATGGGAAAAAAGGGCTACAGATGAAAGCGTCTGGTGTTTTCCCTGCAAATGGAATCAAAAAAGAGGTTGTGGTGCTGAAATCACCATCTTCCCAGCTTTCAGGGACAAGCAGCCTTTTGTTAGAAAACTAAAATTTTCAACACAGTTTTGCTATTTTTGCTATTTTTTGTGCTTTCAACCTCTTTCCTGTTAATGGTAGAAATAGGTATAAAAGCAATAATGGACCCTAGAAAGCTATACATTTTAGAAAAGTAGACAAAAGTCTGAATTCAGCAAGGGGTCATTTGTGTAGATCCTTCAAGGTTTCTTTATAGAAACTAACCGTTGAATGTAATAAATATTGAAAATTTGTTGAAAAAAAACAGCCATGTGTGTCAAAGTTTTCACCTGTAACTTCTTCTAATTATGACAGCTGTTTGAAAGGAATATACCGTTACATCTGCTGGACCTTTCTGGTTGTGGGGATATATACTTGTAGGTTCATCAAGAACCCGACAAACCCAGAGCCAATAAATTAGCAGCGTCTTGCAATGTTTTTTTTATTATGTACTGCGTATATAGCAATTAATTTGGGAAAATATATACATGGAAAAATCGGTATGAAAGACACCTATGTATTTCTGAAATTGTAAAAAAATATAGAGTTTAAAAACAGTATATATTTGCACATTTCTGAAACTGTGAGTACCCATACTAGCATGAGAATTATAGGTTATTTTTCAAAATGACTTATTTTTTATACATTGTCTTTCATTTGGATGGCAGAAAAGCATCGAAAGTCAATAGGTAATTACAGTTGCTCTATAATTCAATTCTGTGTTACCCTAAGTCTCCCGATAAAAATGGTGCCTCACTTGTGTGGGTAGGCCTAGTGCCCACGACAGGAAACGGCTCAAAATGCAATGTGGACACACTTTAGTTTTACAGTGAAAACTGACCCTTTTTAGGTCTCGCCTAGGCAGCGCTTACGCTGTCTCGTTGAGACATGCAGTATACACTATAGTGGGGAAGCTTCATGGAAGCTCCACCCACTCTCCACCCATCATTTTCATTGGCTTGTGTCTTAAATGCTGCCTCCCGATTGGTTGTAGGTTTGTTAGTCCCTCCTTATGATGGACATGTCTTCATTTGTGTCCTTCCACGGCTATTGGCCCCTTTACTGCACAGACTACTTTCTACTGCCCCCTTGCATTGCCAATGCTTGTTTTATTTGTCTCTCTCCACCCCATCTGAGATCTCCTTTTATTTATTTATTTTATCTCTCCCCACAGCCCTTGGAGATCACTGTTTATTTATTTATAATTAGGTGATACAGCCCACCTGAGGCTCGAACCCTGCTCTCCAGCTCCAAAGTCCGCAGCTTTATAAGCTGAGCCACCTCCTCGCTCCAAAATCTTAGTTTCCCTCACAGAGTCACCCTACCACCATGCACCCACCCTTAACCCCTTCCTCCCTATCGCTTTCTCTGAGCTCCCCCGTAAGTGAATGGGAAGTGTACAAGCCCTATCACTTTAAATGTAAACAGCCTCAGAGTTTTCTTCCAGAGCCCCTCCCTGCCCTGACAACATCCCCGCACGGTGCATTAGAAGGGCTACTGCGACTGGTTTTTATTCCCTTTCCCTCTACTTCATTGGTTTTTGTCTTCCCTTTCCCACGGGGATGTGCATTTCATAACAAGCATCCCGATCGCACAGTCCTTCCACATTTCACTGCCATAAACGGAAATCCTTTGCACGTTCAAAACAAGCCCACTATAAACGAAGTCGCCATCTTGGAACGTGGATTTGCCATACTAGATGTGCCAGCATTTTGATAGAAGTAATTAAACGGAAATATAAACACAGTTTATTTCAGTTTTTCCTTGAACAGAACAGCAGAGAATATAGTTCTAATAGCAGCAGCATTGTGTTTTGAATTAAATAGTAGCTCCAAATTTGGCAGCGGTAAGCCTGGCGCTGTCTCTGCTCAATAAGACGGTTGTGTCGCGGCCATCTTGGCATTGTGTGTGTTGTTCACTTATCAGAGAAGATACTGTTTCTGATTGTGAATCTTTCAATAAATACATTAGACGTTCATTGTTTAATGATTATATCCAACAATTTGAGGGAAAAGTATCCATTCTAAAGTTATATTAAATTTATGCATATGCTTGTTTTTATTCCCTTTACTTCATTGTGTTTCGTGTTCCCTTTTTTTGGTGCATATTTTTATAGGGCGAACTCGACCCGAAGGTATTGGAGCGCTTTACATAGCACTGTATTTACATTACACATTCAGGCACGGGGAGATGAAGTGATTTGCCCCAAATCACAGGATGTGGACGCGACCTCGAGGCTCAAACTCTGGTTTCCAGCACTAAAGTCGGCAGTTTAACACATCCTCACCCTCTTCCCTTTCCTTAAGGGGACGTACATTTCATCCCGCTCCTGACTTTTAGCTCATCGATCTCGTCCGAGGAAACAAATGGAAGGGAGTTTCATGGAAAAGTGAAAAAATACAGCAACATTTTTGACAAAACAGAACGGTATTCTAAAGTATCTGCAGTGAAAATGTTGGTAAAGACTGCAAGTAATATTAACACATGGCAGCTCTTGTTATTCAGCACTCCGTTTTTTGTAGTTATTTTTGCACCTTTTTAGGTCACATGTACATACTGGTTCTTCACTTATTTCTACTGGCAGGGGCGTCATGAGGGAGAAGGCCACCCCTTGCGAGTAATGTGTCGATCCTCTGTCACTGAAACAGACTTTCAGGGTCAATAAAGACAGGCTGGTTAATGGTCTGTTGGTGAACTGGGATGTGTGCAGCCCTTCCTGTGCATTTTTCCCTGGTTTGATCGTATGTTTCCACTTGTTGCACAGCTGTAGTGAAACAAACTATAGAAGATCAAGGTTATCTTTTAACCTTTATATGAAAAAAAACGTGATATTGATAGCTAGAAGTGCTGTTTAGTTCAGATTAGAGAGAACAAGTTGATCCTGTCTCAGACTGCTGATCTAGGACACACTATTAGGAGCACTATTCAAATATTTATGTGTTTATGAACCCACTCTAGACCGACTCCGAGGTCGACATACATGTTTTTTTCTAGAACACTCTCATGTACAAGAAGCGAGTTAGAGAATGTTCGCGTGGTTTTCTACTTGGCGACTAGACTGGTTAAAAATGTAAATACTTTAATATCGTCTCAAGGTTTTATTTTCAGCAGTTTGAGCTCGGTGACAAAGATTGCACACAAAATTTGGGCTTAGACATGAAGCCAATAAATAAAGTACTTTTACAACAGATTATAAATGTTAATGGTTGGGGACCCCTGAAATCTGTCTGGGAGTAGAATTCTGATTTCCCCGACTTTCAGTGCAGGGACAGTCATGCAAGATGGGTTCAGTTTATTGTTACTGGACTTCAAACTATATACAGTGGGTTTGGCTCTGCCTCAGCTAATAGCACGAGGTGAGAAGACAATACTCACGGTTTAGTGTATGTTTTCATCTCCTACGAGTACATGTATTGCAATGCACGAGGCACCATTTTAAATCTCAAAAGTCCATTGAATCATCATACATTGCAATATCATGTATGCACTGTATACCAAAAGAAGTCTTTTATTATATTTTTTTCACTGCATCAGGTTTTTAAAAAAATGTTTTAGTCTGATCAGGGCAAGGTGGGCCTGAGGACTCATCCCACCTTTGGCAACAAGGTACTGAAAGAATTCCACTGGAATGTGATTTTTAACCTCCCTTCTTTTCATGTCTTTGCGCTTCCCTCAATGAAGAGTCGCTGCACAACTAGGATGTGAGGACCTTCTTAGGTTTTAACCTTGTGAAATCAAAAGTTCCTTGGCTATTGACAACATTTTTTTGTAACTTTTTGTTGCAATGATGCAGCCCCCTTAGGCCACTATTGACAGATGGACACTTCTTATTTCTCTTCCCTGCAGGACTGTGTGAGTCTGATCCTCAGTCCGTCATCAATTGTAGCTAAGATGGCTTTGCTGGTACTCTATAGGGATGTACATATAGGAGAAATGAGCATGGCAAATGCTTACCCCCACCCTCCCAGGATAGATGCATTCTGCAAGTATTACATTCTTTAGGCTGCCGCCAGAGCAAAGCATAGTTTTGTCTAGAATGTCTTCATAACCTTTTGACATAGGCCCTCCACATCAATTGGTTGCTTTGGTTGCCTCCTGCTTGGTGAAAGTTTTTGACTTTCTTGGGTCAGCCCACACAAGTATTTGACCATCAGGTGTATTAATCCAGCTAAAGAGCTCTTTTATTGTTATGCATTATAATGGAGCACACCACCTTTCTTACTTCCATCCTGTACTTACCTCTTCTGTCAATCGTACTCCTAGTCTGTCATGTCACTTATCCCCTCTCCGATCACTGCTCTTACTCAGAACCGCTGCTCTGACCCAGTGCTTATTTCTTCCCCTGTTTCTACCCTTAAAACTGTTAATATCCATCCTCCTACCCTTTCTGACTTACTCATATTCCTAATCAGATGCCTACGTCTAATCTTACTCCTGCTTATTCATATTCGTTCAGATTATGCCTACTCTTACTCCTGCTCTTGCAATTACTCTTATTCTCATTCATGTTTGACATTACTCCTTTCTTTTACTTTTTCTTACTTAATATTCTCTTGTAAGCCTTCTCAAACTCTTACTCTCGCTTCACCTGCTCCCACTTGTATTTACTGCCACTTCTACTCCTACTTCGACATTTTACCCCTACTCATATTCCTACTTCTAATCCTGCTCTCTCGTACCAAAACTTTTTTCCTGCTGTTTACTAAACAATTCTTCCTTTGTGTGTTCTTCTGCCTGTCTTATTTTTCAGCTTGCTGGTTTTGCCTCATTAACTCTACTACTACACCTAATTCTACCTCTTCTTTCCTACCATCTTTCGTACTCCTGTGCTTCTCTTGCTTCTACTACTCATCAAAGTTAATCGATTTTGCCACCTATTCGTCCCTGTAGCGGATTGACTGCAGAGCAACGAACAGTCATTCTATGGAACTGGAAGCAAAAATATCTCATGTGATTTACTCAAATGATTTTTTGCAGCCTTGTGTACAGGATCTCCCTAAATATCGAGACTGGCTTTTAAACATTGTCATGTTAGTCATATGACTCTGTGGAACTCCTTTTTAACTCCCAACAACCCTACAATACTCAAGTTAACTCTCCATTGTTCATCATAACCAACAAACTCCTCAATGTGCACTTATGTCCTGTCGCCAGCTCCCTATTTTAATTTGGGAATCTAACATGGCAGATGTCCATTTAATATAACATATCAAAGAAAGGCCTACAACAATGCATTGGGAGAACATTTCGAGTGGCCCAGCAGTGATTTGCAGCTTCCAGGTTCTCTTAAAGTGTATATATGTGTGTGTGATATGGCTAACATTGTGGAGCAAGGGCGGAGCAGCAAAATGGTGGGGAATTAGACAACAAAATAATAATCCCTCATTGGAAACATGATCAGCAGAGGAAGGGTAGAAGCCCACCAGTAATAAACAGAGATCGAAATGCTTCTGGGCTGTACATTCTCACGAATAGAGAAGAAAATAATCAAATCCGGAATAGGGAAGGGAGATTCACAACAAAGCCATCCATTCATTAGCAAGGGGCTGACCCAAAGTCCACCCACTATATGTATTTTGGAAACAGCAGATCTTGCTAAAAGACAGGTGAATTTGTCTGTAGCTAAGACCTAAAAATTGATTCACTGCAAGTAATCTGCCACAGACAGCCTTCCTTTTCAGGTCGAGCATTTAAGACCTCTTGTATATACTTTAGTATATACTTATTATATACTTATATGTGTATGTACTTTGTGGGCTCTGGAGATCAGCCCTAGGACTTTTCTGCTTCCGCTTAGAGACTTTGTTTTCTGTTCAACTGCCTCTATTTAACTGTCTTGATGGAAAACGACCAGCAGAGGTCAGTAAAATAGTAGATGTTTCAGCACCCAGGCTAATGTGCTGCATAGCTAAATACATATAAGGTCCCAAAGGCGAGACCGATTGCATTGCAAATGCTTGTTTTGTAAAGTGACTAGCTGTAGATTTTGAACCCTATCTCTGCCGTCACCTAGGGAAACCTAGCAAACCTACACATTATTTTTTTTTTTAATTCTGTTTATTGATAACAGGGCATAGTATGAGGCGGTTACAAATTGATATATTAAAAATATTTTCTTGACACATTCCCAATTGCCATAGACATATCAACAAGCCAGTTAATACCTTGTAAGTAAAATGGAGCATGGCAATCCGCCCATCCTCCTCACCACACCTTTCACTCAAAACCTTCATCTGACGCTGTCAATGGTGGAGTACAAATATATGCTGTATATTTATTCCATGCTCTCCATGTTCTCTCCCATTTTCGGGGTCAGCCACGATGTACATAGGTCGCCTTCTCTGCCACCATGGCCCCGTCTATGTCCTTGCACTAGTCATGAAGGGTGGGGTAGAGTCGTGATCCCCATAAACGGGCGATATTGCATTTAGCGAACATCATCCCGAGGGTCACCCAATCCTGTGATGCATGATTAAGATCGGTGGGTTCCCAAATATTTAATAAACATCGTTTGGGTTCTGGTGTGACCGAGACTCCACTCACTTGAGAAATGGTTCGCATAACCGCTACCCAGTAGAACCCTATTTGTGTACATTGCCATATTGTGTGATAGAACGTTCCCTCCTCCTCCCATCCCCTCAGGCAAAGTGGATCTGCGGTACTCCTTATTCTGTGTAAGGTCGTTCTGGTATAGTATATGCAGTGTAATATCTTTAGCTACACCAGTATAAGTCAGGATGGTATTGCCACTTCACGAGGAGATGAAAGCGCCTCCTGCCAGTCTGTGTCGTCAATCAATCAATCAATCAATCACAGAATTTGCAGAGCGCACTACTTAGCCGAGAGGGTCTCAAGGCGCTGGGGGGGATAAGGGGGGGCGCCGCTACTGGTCGAACAGCCAGGTCTTGAGTAGCCTCCTGAAGGTCAGCAGGTCTTGGGTCTGTCGTAGGCTGAGTGGAAGGGTGTTCCAGGTCTTGGCAGTGAGGTGGGAAAAGGATCTGACACCGGTGGTTGTCCTTCGGATGCGCGGGATGTTGGCGAGGGAGAGGTCGGCGGAGCGGAACTGACGGTTGGGGACGTAGAAGGGGATTCGTCTGTTGAGGTAGGCTGGGCCGGTCTTGTGGAGTGCCTTGTGTGCGTGGATGAGGAGTTTAAAGGAGATTCTCCTGTCAACTGGGAGCCAGTGCAGGCTTCTCATGTGGGGGGTGATGTGGCTGTGGCGTGGTACGTCGAGGATGAGGCATGCAGAGGCATTTTAAATGCATTGTAGTCGTTTGATGAGCTTGTCGTCGAGGTCCCCCAGATCATCAGACCATTTTGTGCGTAAGGATAGCGTCGGATCAGGTAGATTATTGACCAGTTTATGATAAGTGAGAGAGGTAGCCTTCTTGTCCAGGTATTCGGTTAGCAACCAATCCTCCAGATGGGAGGCCTCAGGAAGTGTGTTGTCTGGTGGCATTATCGCCATAAGTGCGTGTCTGATCTGCATGTATCTAAATTTTTCAGAGGGTGCCAGCTCATAGTTCCCATGTAGATGTTCAAATGTAACCATCTTCCCTTTATCCAGTAAGTCACCCACCGTAGAGCTACCTATAGAATCCCACCTATGGAAGCCCTTACTATTCCGAAGTCTAACCAGGCACTGTGCCTCCCAGAGCCGAGTGAGCCAAGTTACCACTCCATTCCAGCCTAGTTTCTTTTGGGCAGTGTACCAAACCCAAACCGCATGTGCCGTGTGTGTGAGTAGTGGGATAGTTTGCTTTGTTGCATTTAATGCTCGCATGACACCCCCGTCTCCCAATCCGTTTTGGTCTACCAGTTTATGGTGTAGCCGGAGACTTTACCATATAAGTCGCATATGTTTAATAGCACAAGAATAGGCCGACTGGAAGATGCCAAATATAAGAACACATCATCAGCATACAGGGAGATGTGGTCCTCCCAGCCAGCCACCCAATGGAGCCCCCGGATCATTGGTTCCCATCTGATCCACGCCGCCAGCAGCTCCAGGACCAGAGCAAACAATAACGGTGAGAGCGGGCACCCCTGACGTGTTCCGCGCCCCAGCGGAAAATCCTCCGACACATGGCCATTTGCTGTGACATGAGCTAGGGGTTTGGAGTACAGCAAGTGTACCGATGCACAAAATTTGGGGCCAAAACCGAAATGGTGCAGGACCGCAAAAAGAAAGGGCCATTCCACCATATCAAATGCCATTTGGGCATCTAAGGAGAGAATAACAGCCGACTCTTGGATGAAGGGTATGCGCGCCAATTACCCCATGTAGGCGTCTCAGATTGAGGGCAGTATTCCTACCAGGCATGAAGCCCGATTGGTCTGGATGTATTAGATCAGTGAGATGAAGGGTTGACCTAGTTGCTAGGAGTTTCGCTTCAGCATTGATCAGCGATATAGGGTGATAGGAGGTACAATCTTCAGGGGGCTTACCCGGTTTAGGAATCGCCACTATTGTGGCAGTGCATTGATCTTGCGGGAGCTCCTTTGCCTCCAGACTCTTGAGATACATGCTTAAAAGATGTGGAGCTATGCTGTTAGCTGTCTTTTTGTAGAGTTCCACGGGTATGCCGTTTAGCCCCACCGCCTTCCCTGACTGTATGGCCCCTATTGCTAATTGCAGTTCGTCTGTTGGGACGTCTGCTTCAAGTGTGGAGACCGCTTCTGGAGCGAGTTTAGGCATTTTAATATCTTTAAGGAAGGTTTGTGCCTCCTCTATCGTCGTCATGGACATTGGTGTATATACCTGTTTAAAGTGTTTAGCTAATGCATTGACTATTTCCTGAGGGTCTGTTATGATCCCATTATCTTCCGTACGTATTTGTGCAATCCACCGTTTAGCGCGTTCCTTCTTATGAAGCCAGGCCGAAAGCTTTCCCGCCTTATCTCCCAGCTCATAAATTTTATGCTGCGTACCCTGCAATCTGGCCCTAACCGTTTCTTTTAGGTGCTCTCTATATTCTTGTTGCTTAAGATGTAGTGAATGGGCCGACACTCTCGTTGGGTTTAGTGCATGGAGCACCTCCGCTTGGTGTAATGCTATCTCCATGGTGTCAACCTCCTTTTACTTTTCGGACTTGTAACCTGTAATAGAGGCTATGGCCTAGCCGCGAATAACAGTTTTATAGGCCTCCCAAAGGGTGGCCGGAGAGGAAACGGATTGGGCATTCTCCTGGAAATAGTGTTGTGATGGAGATATCTTTTAGAATTTTGGGGTTGTGTAGGTATCCGGGATATATGGGGAAACGGCGACGTCTAGTCGTACGTTTATGGGTATATGTTGAGAGCAGTGGTGAGTGATTTGACATATTCATTTCTACAATATTCCGTAGACCATCCGCTGACATTAAGAAGTAATCTATTCGTGAGAGGCTATTGTGTACCCTGGAATGAAATGTGAATTGCTGAGTCAGTGGATGGTAGAAAAGCCAGGCATCCATGAGACCGAGCACCTCGAGAAATCCCGATAGACAGGAGTTCCCGCCACTCTGGTCATTGGGGGGTTGTCTGTCCAGATTAACGCAAATGGTAGCATTAAAATTCCCTCCAATTAGTAGTTCCCCCTCTGGAAGGGTGAGTAAAAATTCACTAAGGGCTGGGAGGGCTATCGTGTGAAGCGCTGGAGGAATATTTACTGTCACTATATTAAAGGCCCGTCCCTCACACTGGCAGGAGATGGCTGCAAATCGGCCCTGGTCATCTGTCCATGTCCATTTAATTATCATTGGGTATTGCTTTCGTACTAGGATACCTACTCCATGTGACCCTGAGGTGAATTCAGAATGCACCACCATTTGGAAACCCCATCGGTCCATTGCCCTACATCAGAGGTCTTTAAACTTTTTTACTCTGAGCCCCCCCTAAGCAAAATGTTTTGAGGTCGGGCCCCCCTCCAAAACTTTATGACAAGGATTGGGGGAGCGGGAGGGACATGGATGCGTGCAGGGAGCGGGGCTTATGAGATGATTTCAGGAATACTTTTTTTTATAGCTTATGAATTGCAACAAATATGAGACTTATAAAACAGCAAATGCATCAAACAAAAACAGATATCCCAAACAAACTTCTCCCCATAATTGGGGTGTTGTGAGCCCCTCACACTCTTTGACCGCAATGCAACTATACCTGCTGCACTAATGATATCTGCAGTCTTGAGTAGCAGGTTATCTCCTTTGCTTTTTTTACCTCTTCCCCTCCATGATGGATCATCACCTCTGTCCTAATGCTTGAAAGGACAATAAGCTCTGATGCCCCTTTTTTTTAAAGGTAGACAGTCATAATTTTGATGCAGTGGGCCCCCAAATCCCTGGGCCCCTGTCCTGCTGCATCTGCTCCTTTATGATAACCAGTAGTGGCCACTTACACTCCTGGCAGCAGCGCCAGCTTCACTAATAAATGTCTCTTAAAAAAAAAAAAGAAAAAAACACTTATATTGTCCCCTTCTTTGGGGTATCTCTCTGAAGAAGCGGTCTCTGGCCATTTGTAAACACAAAAATGAGTCAGCATACAGTGCTCCCTATCTCGCTCTTTTCCTCTGTCTTCTAGACCATTACTGTGAGGCCACAGGGATCGAGAGGATTAGGGCTCTGCATCTGAATGCAACCCTGCTGGTCTTCTACCGGCCACTACATGGACTCCGCATTCACACAAAAACTATCCCTGAATGGTTAATACTGACTTTGAGATGCCTCTGCCTGAAATCGATGTGCGGGTGGTAGTGCAGAAAGTTAAAAAAGAAACCATGGAATTATGAGTTTCTGCAGCAGCAGCATAGTTTTCCACATAATTATCAGTGTACTGCATTTGCTACATAATCTGCAGATTTCAACAAAAAAATCTCGATTCTAGCTCAAACGGAACAAAAGTTACTTAAAGCGTGCCAAAGTGCTCCGGAGCAGTGGAAGGCCCTTTGCAAAGATTGACTGGTAATCTTGTAGTTGCTTACTGCTGTATTTGGGTGCTACACTGGTACTAATGAGGTGAAATATTTCCCCTGACAGCATTACCGTGAGTTAAAATGACAAAATAATGAAGTAATGCTAACCACAAAATGTGGAGCATTGTGCCGCATAATTGACCTTTTCTTGCTGCATAATTTAGTCAAACCTGCCGCATAATGTTGTCCTCTTCTGCTGAATAAATCCAGTGGATCTGCTTAAAGATTTATGATGGCAAAGATCTATTCTTTTTAAGATGTAATGTAAAGGAGTTATCAGCTGGGATCTGGACTAGTGGAGACACTTACAAAAATGTCTGCATTGTATACAGTTTGATTACTTATTACTAAAAAATATGTTTTGTAAGAACTTGTTTTATCCCAATCACTGCATCATTTTGCAGCAGCCTAGTTTAGAGTATGTAAATACTGTTTTATAATAATGACTTACAAATCCACAGTGCTTTCTGCCACAGGCTGGGACCTCATAACAGGGCCATTGGAATTATGCGGCAGGAGAAGACCAAATTATGCAGCATGGCTAACTAAATTCTGCAGCAAGCAAAGGCGAAATATGCTGCGTATTTTGCGATAGCATTACTGCACTATTTTGCTATTTTTTCACTTGTTAACGTTGTCCTGGCCTTTATTGCCCCTTATAAGTACCACATTAACACCTACATATAGCAATAAGCAACAGAAAGGTGACCAGTCAACCTTTAGAAAGGGCCTTCAACTGTGAGGTAAGGTGTTGCTGCATTTTTTTATCTGCAAATTACGCAGCAGACGATGGATTATGTGGCAAATGCTAGAAAACCATAACTATGCACTGTGAGTGCAGGTTGAGCGTGAAAGTGAAGGGTGAGAATGAGGAGTGAGTTGTCTGAATGCAGGGTGAATTCGCAGACACTTGAAGTTAATCAGCATGTTATTGACGGGCGTAGGATTTCAGATATAAGTTAAACTATTGCTATTATGGAATTAATCAGGGAATCAAGGGTGAAGGAAATAAATAATGTGCTGATCCTGCAACAAACTTCCAGTCTTATGATTAGGGTTGCCAGCTCATTATTCTGATGTTGCAGAAGGTACAAAAATAAACCCTATTTTCAGCACTTATTTGTGCGTACTTCGAAAAGCAAATATAAAGCACTTTTAAATGTGTTCTAGGGCTGCCTGAATGTTTCATGACTGAAAATAAAAGGAACAGACAGAGTCAAATTACAAATGAATACATACTTTTTTATTTAAGACCCTATTTAGTGTCAAAGCAAGGTCTTTGCAGGCTCTTTAAACATACATGGCTGGCATTTTTCCATTGGCAACCCTTTTTTATATTCCTTTTCATGAAATGCATTTTCACGCTACAGCAGTAGATTTACAGTAAAAATTTAAGGAATAGGCCCAGGGGTTACTGGACAAAGAAAAAAAACTAAGCCTCCGTAACCAGTTTCCAAAGGTATGCAAATGGTCTTTAAAGACCTGTGAAAAACTCGGGCGTGCTGGAGTCCTAATAAGACTCCAGACACGGCCCAGCCGAGCCCCAAGCAGCACACTCACTGACCTCTGGCCCCGCGGCACTCTTAGGGCTTCAGAGTAAATGAAGACAGCCTGGAAATGCAGCAAATAAACATCACTGCACTTCCAGGTGTCCTCATTTACATGTGATTGCAGAGGCCTTTGCGCCCCCCTGGGAACCCATCCACGACCCCCAGGGGGGCGCGCCCCACAGTTTGAAGACCTGTGCCCTACATGATAGACCCACCAAGTGCATTTCCTGAAGTAATGCCACTGCAGGGGCCTAGCAGGGGCCTATCATTTTAGATATTGCAAAACGAATCCTCTTTTTATCTTATCCCCTAGCCCATGTACATTCCACGTAAGTAGTGACAAGGGAGTCGTCAGCATCAGGGGAGGTGGCGCTGGATCAACACTCTGCCGAGTCCTCGCTGCTATGTCTGTCATGGTCCGTGTGTATAATGATGGAAGTGAGTTAGCAATGTGTCAGATGCGCAGTGTTTGAGTAAAAGTAGTTTACCGCCGCCCATTTAGAACCTACAAACAAAAACACATACATAACAATCAACAATCCCCCCGCACTCTCCTTCCTCCCTGCCTCCCTGCATGACGGACTTAAAACTACCTGCCTCCCCAACTGTGCAGACTGCTCAGTACCCTTTCCCAATACCATAACAGGGGGGGAGATCATCCGCAGTCCCCTTATTCCTCCTCAAATACATCATGTACTTTAATGGCTGTACCCGTTCCAATCATGAATGCCATAAAGAATACGTTTTAGATGTTCAATGGGTCCCTACAGAAAGTTTTTAAGTCTCCACTGCTATCCTCATAGGATTGTTCCGCACCGCTTTGTCCACTTGCAGATATCGGCCAGTCGGTGGCTGAATCAGTCAAGAAGCAATTAAGTTCTGATTGTCTATTTATGTCAGTGTTCTTCCATGCCTTAGTTATGGTCTTTCCTTTCCACTGGGTTGCGGCGGTCTGTCCGTTGCATCTGCCTGTTCTGAGTCTTCCTGCGTACCATTTCTTCCACGTCGTCCGCTATCACCGCCCGTTCGAGTCGATCCTGTGACCCTGCGCCAACCCTCCAGCCATTCCGGAGCGTCTTCGGGTGACAGGAAAAACCACACTTTGCCCTCAGCCTCTACCCTTAGTTTAGCGGGGAACAGCATGGAATATTTAAATCCACAGTCTCTGAGTGTCTTTTTAACTGCAATGAATCCACAGCGTTGTTTCGTGACTGCTTCCGGGAAAATTTTAATAGTATAGTTGTCAAGTCGCAGTGAAGGGGCGGTACGGGCAGTTTGCCATATCACATCACGATCCCGGTAGTTGAAAATGCGGGCAAGAATGGGCCTTGGGGGCGCCCCCGGTTTGGGTTTCCCACTCTGTGCTCCCTTACAACGGAGAAATAGTTGGAGAGGCCCCGTGGCTGGAGGTGGTTTGTGATAAGGTCCTCAACAAAAAGATCAAGTGCCAGGCCACCTGCCCGTTCCGGTACACCTAAGAGGCAAATGTTGTTCCACCTCGACCGGCCTTCCTGATCCTCGAGCTTGGCGGCCAGCAGTTTGTTGTCCGCCTCGAGTTGGTGAACCTGTTGCTTGAGGGTGGACGTATCGCTCGCGAGGGCCGTTGCTGTGGTTTCCACCACTGAGACTCTGGCAGATATTTTGTTGAGATCAGCTCGGATTAGGGACATTTCCACTGAGAAGGACCCAATACAGGAATCTAGGGATGCGTGGACATTATTTAGTGTGGTCATAATGTCCTGCAGTGTAATTTCGTGTTTCTCAGTGTCATTTGAGCTAGATGCAGATGTAGTGTCCTGGCCTGCGTGTTCAATCAGCGGTTTGGTGTAGGTGAATTTCTCCAGTTTTGGTTGATGCGTGCCCTTTTGGGATTTGCCACTCATTTTGGTAGTGGGAACGGTGGACTGCGACATTCGAGTGTCAGGGCGGTAGTCCCCGCTACCTGCCAGTGCGCTACCCTAGCACACGTGGCCTTTCGGTTTTCTCACCCCCAGCATTGCGCCACACTCCGTAGGGCACCACTGTGGTGGTTATGCCTTCAAGATCTGTGGGTGCAGGTGTCGGTATGTGGTCCATTGTTAGCGGGCGGTGGCACCCCATGCCTGAGTGGTAGAGGATTGCCGGATTCAGACACCCCTCTCCGGATCATGAATGGGCCGCCTGCGTCAATACTGCGCAGTGGATGCAGTCACTATGGTGAAGTCTGGGGGGGCTTATTTCCTACCTCTAGTGCTATGGTCGTCTGAAAGCTCAAAGTGCTCAGCAGGGTGTCCCTTCGGGCTGTTGCTGTGAGGTGTGTATCTCAGGGCTCGCGCCGTAGCTAGGCTGCCCCCTTTCTGTCTCAGACTGCTCAGAAGTTGGCGTCGCCGTCGCAATCCTCCGTGGTCACGGATGCTGTTTATGTGGCCGCTAAATATCTCAATTGGTCAAGATGGCAGTCCGTTGCTTTAAATCCGTGTCGAGCCGTCTCCCTCTAGCCCCAACACAGTGCCCCGCTCTCGATGGGCTCCGGACCTTTGTGTGTGCCGCAATCGGTACCTCACCAACTTTAGTCCACGGCTGAGCTCATTGAGGTAGGCCACGTTCGTCCATCTGATGTCTTTGTCTCTGGGAGCCTTTATCCGCATCCGAACCACCAGCAGTGTGGGTTATTCCAACACCACTAATTATGCATGGGTGCGGTAACAGCCTCCGGATAAGTGTGCGGATCTGCAGGGAAGTTATTTGGGCAGCAGGGACTCCTGAGGCTGAGGCCATTTTCCCGGGCTGCTAGCCATGCCCCCAAACCTATACATTTTTAAAAACTAGACACCCAGGGGAATCCAAGATGGGTTGACTTGACTGGCTCTCACCAGGTTCTATTACCCGGAATCCCTTGTAAACCTAAACATTTGTTTAAAATAAAAACATTTTCCTCACTTTTCTGTGGTGGAAAGTTCTCAAATCTGCTTGGATCCACAAAATTCCACCCACCCCACATTCCCCAAAGTCTTCCAAGAAACTGCAGCTGGGCCCTTTTCTATTTAGGAGGGAGGAGCTCATTTGAACAATTCTGAGGACTCTGTGTAATGGACTGAGGCAATTGAAAAAGGCTGTAAGCCGAAACCTGGAGAAGGTGCTTATATATATGTATATATATATATATATATATATATATATATATATATATATATATATATATATATATATATATATTCTCAAAGACAGATTCAGCTCCTCCTGGGATATCCGCCCATTGTCTGGTGGCGCGCAGGGCCGGTAGAGCCACAGCCGGCGTAAAGTTTTATTCCAGTTTACAAAGTGAAGCGCGCTCTCAGAAGGGTAAATCAACCAGCGATCTTTATTCCGGCGTTACGCGGTACATGAGTGAACTCTCTTGATCACACGTCTAACGCTTGTGACACAGTGCATTACATACAGTTCAAAAGCTCAACATAGACAAGGGACTCCCATTGTGATAGTACCTCTATGTTTGGGTGGCAGCCATATTGGAACATGTCATATTTGATTCATATAACGTATTAAATGGTGAATACCAACAGATTTCTGTGATCCGATTTTGAAAGCAGGTTGTACATACATATACATAGGATACCTGGTGGCAAGGTGGACCTGACAATCCTGTACTGGTTCACTATATAGTCACAGTGCTCTATATATAATGAAACTGACAAATGTCTCGAGTACTCGTTTATACACATGTGTGGTGCGCCAAGTGGCATGCGAGTCTGTTAGGTTAGTGCGGCTACATAATAGTGCGCGCAGAAAGGCAGCGTGGAGTTCCCGTTAGTTGCCTTTAAGGATTTACTACTAGCGCAGGCAAGTGTTTAAGGTAGTTGTATGTACATATACAAATCAGCGCCAAGTGGCGTGCAAGCCTAGCAGGTATGTGTAGTTGTCTGCTTTGGCGCGCAGTGGCGGCATCTATCAGTATTTGATCTATTGCCATCCTAAAGTTCCCATTAGTGGGAATACTTAAGGTGGAGCTTGCGCCCTAGTGGGCCAGAGATCAAAGAGGCATAATACTATTGAGTGAGTAGCAGTCACCCTTATACAGTGAAGAACTATAGTCATATAATAATTTGTGAAAGTTCTTATCTAGTTTCTTCATGGGTGATCTCCTCAAGGTATTGAAGAAAAGGGTAGGTGGCCCGTGATTGTGCTCGTGTTGCTGTGATGGGCCCCTTCATTTCTTCCTGCATAGAAAGAGAGAAATTCGATTAAAATAGAGCACACAGTGTTCTAAAGTCATAAAATCACAAAATCAAGGTAATACTACTAGGTACATTACTAAAGCATCATGAGTTAAGCACAAACAATCATCAAAATCCACATGTCTGTATTTAGTCCTCTATCAGGTGAGTTGCCATCTCCTCATCCTGATTGTGTCCCTTGGGCTGCTTTTTTTCGAGGTCTAGGATCCATTTCGATTCCTTACTTCTAAGGGCCAGTTCCCTATTCCCCCCTCTATGTTTGGCAGGTATCTGTTCAATTACAAAATACCTCAACAGACTGCTGTTGGAAAGATGGAATTCCGCAAAGTGGCGTGCCACAGGGTATTGGGGATCTTTGTTTCTGATGGCTCTGAGGTGTTCTAAGACCCTCTTCTTTGCCGTCAGTGTGGTGCTCCCCACATATCTTTTGTTACAGGGACACTCCAGTATGTAAATGGCAAACGTTGTGGTACATGTGAGAAACTGCATTATTTTGGTTTTTTCATTTTTTTGTGGTGTACTGAATTCCTTTACCATTCTGCTGTTCCTGCATGCCTTGCAGTGGCCGCATGGATAGAACCCCTTCAGATTATGCTGGCTACTAGCTCTCTGTTCGGTTATGTCACCCTTCATGAGTATGTCTCTGAGACTTCTACCCTTGCGGTATGTAATTCTGGGTCGGTCACTGATCTGGTGACCTATGACGGGGTCACTTTGTAGGATGTTCCAATTCTCATTGAGGATTTTGTACACTTTCTGTGAATCTTTATTATATGTGGGAATTACTCTGCTTTCAGGGCCCTCATCCTGATTTTCTCTGGGTTTTGCTTCCATGGTTCTTTTTGCCAAGTTTGGGGTAAATCCGTCATCCAGACACTTATACACCCACTCATTCTTCAATACACCTTGGCATATATATAAAACATATTTAAACTTTACAGAAACACACAGTCACTGGATGATGTCATCAGTGATGTCATCAGGGATGTAATTTGAGATGTCATCAGTGATGTCACTGACCATGTCATGAATGATGTAATATGTGACATCATCAGCAGTGCATTGCGGGGGCACGAGTTATATTTAGCTGAACTAACTATAACTGGGGAATTTCAATGGTTTTGTACGAGTGAAATGTCCAACTAACTATAACATCCCTGAAACCTATGGTTTTTGTCAGTGAATTTCTAATATTTTTTAAATGCTAATTATCCACTGGAAAAACCATAGGTTTCAGGCAAGTTATAGTTAGAAATTAGCATTTAAAAAACCATTGAAATTCACTGAAAAAACCATAGGTTTCAGGCATGTTATAGTTGGAAATTAGCATTTAAAAAACCATAGAAATTAACTGAAAAAACCATAGGTTTCAGGAACGTTATAGTTAGTTGGACATTTCACTCGCACAAAATTTTAAAGAAATTGTGAATAATTTTTAGTAAGGAAAACTATATTCATTCTTTTTTTTTTAAATATTATACAGAATTGACACACCCTTCGCGCACCATACACGATAGCTGCGTGCATTCCGGTAGCCATTTTGAAAAGTCGCGCTGGGGTCGCAACTTCGGTGCAATTTGTAAAGTATGAAATATCTTTAAATGAATTATAAATAAATGTTTTCCTTTAAGTGTTTGTCTAAATTTATTAATACAAGTATTTTTAAAGTATTACTTTCAATATAATTTCGACTAAAAATTATTCGATTATTATTGGATTCAGAGATTAGGAGGGATGGCCATTTTGCACGATCTGTTTTTCAAGATTTTTTGGTCTAGTCAGGTGGACACCCTCCTCCGGGTGAGATACGGCTTGAGGATTCTATTCAAAAGGTGAGGAATCAACAGGCAGAAGTGTCCATCAGAAGAGCAAGTTACTTACCTTCAGTAACGCTTTTTCTGGTGGATACAGTATCTGACTGTGGAATCCTCACTGTCCCACCCGCCTCCCCGTTGTCCACCTGTTTATACCTAAAATATGTTTTTACTGTTTGGCATGAATGTTTTTAATATGGCTTAATCATGCTTATGTTTTAATAGTGAGAAATGCTATATATATTACCTACTGGCGGTCGCCAGTAGGTAGTTATAGTTAGGACCACGTTTCCATAGGAAAACCTCAACATTCTATTTTGAATAACTTTGGCGCCGGTCGACGAATCCTCGCGAATTTCTCAAAATAGGTGGGGCGCTACGCTCCGCTCCTACCCTGAAAGTCTCGGGGGGATCCGTCAAGCGGGGGCTGAGATAAAAGGGGGGTCCCAAAACGTGTTTTTCCCATGCATTTTTCCATAGGACCTTTAGAACGAGCTACAGCCCGAACGGCTGAACAGAATTACTCAAAATTTGGCAGAGAGGTAGTCCCTAGGTCAAGGAAGTGCCTTTTGTAGGTTTGGTGTAAATCTGTTCAGTAGATTCTGAGAAAATAGCCTTTAAATAAATATAGATATCTGAGCCCGCTTACGGTACGCTTACCGTATGCTTACGGTAAGCGTACGGTGGCGTGCGCGAGCGCGATTCTGATTGGCTCTTAGATCTTAGTAAACATTCGAATCGGCCGAAACCAGGAAGCGGCGGCCGCCATTTTGTCTCTCGCACTGAGTGTTGTTTATCAAACATGATGGCCAAAAACATGTTACGGGGCTGTTTTGACAACTCCCTCCCACATAGTCATGTTGAGGGAGTCCACAAACATCCCCCAAGAGCAAAAACGGTTTTATTTTTTTTTCGGCAATTTCGCGGGGTACGCTTACCGTACGCTTACCGTAAGCGTACGGTAAAAAAATAAAAATAAAAAAAACACTATCCACACTTACCCCACCCCCTGTGCTTTTGGTGGCCGAAGGCCACCAAATGTACAGGGCTTATTAATAGGTAAAAAAAACTAAATTTTGGCAACATGAAATTATAAAATTGAAATAAAAAAAACACTTCCACATTGACCCCACCCCCTGTGCTTTTGGTGGCCGAAGGCCACCAAATGTACAGGGCTTATTAAAGTTGATAAAAACCGTGCACGGAACGAACTGCGTTAAGTGGGCGCGCACGCCTCGAATGGCGTAAAGTAACTTAGCATTTAAAAAACCGTACAAATTCACTGAAAAAACCATAGGTTTCACACACGTTATAGTTAGGAATTAGCATTTAAAAAACCTTGCAAATTCACTGAAAAAACCATAGGTTTCACACATGTTATAGTTAGTGGAAATTTTACTGATAAAAAACCAGTGAAATTCCCCCGTTATAGTTAGTGCAGGCAACTATAACTCACGCGACCGCAATCTTCTGCTGATGACATATGTGTCTTTATGAAAAAAAAATATTTGTAATATATGTATAGCTAAAAATGTATGGAAGAAGACATGGGCATATAAGTGTCTAAATACAGTATTAGCATCAGCAGAGGATTGCGGTCGCGTGAGTTATAGTTGCCTGCACTAACTATAACGGGGGAATTTCACTGGTTTTTTATCAGTAAAATTTCCGCTAACTATAACATGTGTGAAACCTATGGTTTTTTCAGTGAATATATATATATATTTATATTTAGTAAACTATGTACACATGTGAAAATGTGTCGGTCTACCTGTTTACCTCGGTGGCACGGAAAAAATGGGTGGAACTGACGTTAGCATGCCGACGAGGTCCTCTTATGGCTCCTATGATGTCATACGGTGTCGCGAGCGGAGCCGTGCTATTATGACATCGTCGTGGACGTGGGAGAGCTAGGAAAGAATTTCCGTGGAATGTTGACACAGGGGATATTCACCTAAGTGTTCAGGCTAGGCCTTTGGGAGCAACCGTTTATGTTACCTATCCAAAATCCGAAACCAGTGATCCGAGGGCAGAGGCCCTGCAGATGGCACACAAGATGGGGAGCCCAGTTGTGTGCACCGGCGGGGCAGCAAAGTGACAAGCACCACTACCCACAGAAAAGATAACGAGGGCACTGAATAACACAGGATCTTCTCTTTGTATCTGGCAGGAACAACAAGGTTAAAATGCCCTAGTTCCAAAATGTAGAATTAGTGCTACAACGGTCTTCAAGAGGACCTGCGATGGATGCCGCTTCTTTCTTCCGTACACTGGAGGCGGCACATGGGTCACGCGGTACTGTCATACTGCGGTGGGACGCACACTCGTTGACCTCTCATGGCACTGCTCCACACTTCGGGGACAATGCTTTCCATTAGCTGTGTTTTCTGATGACGTGTCGCGCCGACCCCGTCCAACAGCAGAACCCCTTTAGATCCAAACAGACTCTTCCACTCTCTCACCGGAAGTGAAACCAGGCCACGCGGACACTTTCACATTACAACAGCCGGGAATGCACTTTTCGGTAAAAAAAAAAACATTCCTTCCTCCTAATTTATCAAAAAAACAACTCACTGAAGAACAGGGGCCAGCTCCGATCGGTAAACAGCTGTTACAACAAATTTTTTACTTCGCAATACCATTACAATGCATGCATTACCACGCATGCGTTGTACATCGCAAAGTCATTACTACGCATTTTTTTAGAACACATGGTCATTTACCACGCATGCCTTTACAGCGAATTTTGTTGTTAAGGTATGTTTGTTAAATGACCATGAGATCTAACAAAATGTAGACAATAAAATCAAATCAAATCAGGGACATCTGTATCGCGCACAAATCACTCATAAAAGTCTCATGGCGCTTGCTGATAGCTCTGAAAAGAAACGGACTAGAACTAATTTCCAAAAAGTCAGGTCTTCAACTTTTTGCGGAAGCTGCTGTGGTCTGGCATACTGCGAAGATAGCAAGGCATTTTATTCCAAGACGCTGGAGCCAAAGAAGAAAACGCGCGGCCCCCCTTGCCTAGCAGTGTGAATTCTAAGGAGGGTCAGCAGGGCCGAATCACTAGAGCGCAGTGTCCTGGATGGTTGATACCAACGTAACTTTGACAGCCAATATTTTGGGCCGATTCCATACATATGTTTATGAGTTAGACATAGTGTTTTAAAAAGGGTTCGTTTTTTCACTGGGAGCCAGTGAAGAGTGTTTAGACATGTTGCCGACGGGAATCTGTACGTGCGATCAAGGACTAATCTGGCAGCCGTGTTCTGAACAATCTGAAGTCTGTTTATGAGATCTACATTTATTGACAGCAATAAGGCATTGTCGTAATCCATTCTATTAATGATCAGTCCTTGTATTAGTGGTATTTGGGTAGTGAGGGGGTCATGCTATGGGTAGATTTAGGGTTTAGGGTAGTGCAGTGGTGTTTGGGTAGTATAGGGGGTCATGCTGGGGGTAGATTTAGGGTTTATGGTAGTGCAGTGGTGTTTGGGTAGTGTTGGGGTCGTGCTGGGGGTGGTGTTTTAGGGTTTAGGGCAGTGCAGTGGTGTTGGGATAGTAGGGGGTCGTGCTGGAGGTGGTGTTTTAGGGTTTAGGGCAGTGCATTGGTGTTCGGGTAGTGTAGGGGGTCGTGTTGGGGGTTGTGTTTTAGGGTTTAGGGCAGTGCAGTGGTGTTCGGGTAGTGTGGGGGTCATGCTGGGGGTGGTGTTTTAGGGTTTAGGGAAATACAGTGGTGTTCGGGTAGTGTAGGGGGTCATGCTGGGGGTGGTGTTTTAGGGTTTTGGGCAGAGCAGTGGTGTTCGGGCAGGGTAGGGGGTCATGCTGGGGGTGGTGTTTTAGGGTTTAGGGCAGTGCAGTGGTGTTCGGGCAGTGTAGGGGGTCGTGCTGGGGGTGGTGTTTCAGAGTTTAGGGCAGTGCAGTGGTGTTTGGGAAGTGTAGGGAGTCATGCAGGGGGTGGTGTTTCAGGGTTTAGGGCAGTGCGACGGAGGTCCGGCAGTGTAGGGGGTCGTGCAGGGGGTGGTGTTTCAGGGTTTAGGGCAGTACAGTGGTGGTCGGAAGTGTAGGGGGTCTTCTTGGGGGTGGTGTTTCAGGGTTTAGGGTAGTACAGTGATGTTTGGGCAATGTAGGGGGGTCATGCAGGCGTGGTGTTTCAGGGTTTAGGGCAGTGAAGTGGTGTTTTGGCAGAGCAGGGGGTAGTGCAGGGGGTGGTGTTTCAGGGTTTAGGCCAGTGCAGTGGTGTTCGGACAGTGTAGGGGTTCATGCTGGGGCTGGTGTTTCAGGGTTTAAGGCAGTGCAGAGGTATTCGGCCAGTGTAGGCGGTCATTCTGGGGGTGGTGTTTCAGGGTTTAGGGCAGTGCAGTGGTGTTGGGATAGTAGGGGGTCGTGCTGGAGGTGGTGTTTTAGGGTTTAGGGCAGTGCATTGGTGTTCGGGTAGTGTAGGGGGTCGTGTTGGGGGTTGTGTTTTAGGGTTTAGGGCAGTGCAGTGGTGTTCGGGTAGTGTGGGGGTCATGCTGGGGGTGGTGTTTTAGGGTTTAGGGAAGTACAGTGGTGTTCGGGTAGTGTAGGGGGTCATGCTGGGGGTGGTGTTTTAGGGTTTTGGGCAGAGCAGTGGTGTTCGGGCAGGGTAGGGGGTCATGCTGGGGGTGGTGTTTTAGGGTTTAGGGCAGTGCAGTGGTGTTCGGGCAGTGTAGGGGGTCGTGCTGGGGGTGGTGTTTCAGAGTTTAGGGCAGTGCAGTGGTGTTTGGGAAGTGTAGGGAGTCATGCAGGGGGTGGTGTTTCAGGGTTTAGGGCAGTGCGACGGAGGTCCGGCAGTGTAGGGGGTCGTGCAGGGGGTGGTGTTTCAGGGTTTAGGGCAGTACAGTGGTGGTCGGAAGTGTAGGGGGTCTTCTTGGGGGTGGTGTTTCAGGGTTTAGGGTAGTACAGTGATGTTTGGGCAATGTAGGGGGGTCATGCAGGCGTGGTGTTTCAGGGTTTAGGGCAGTGAAGTGGTGTTTTGGCAGAGCAGGGGGTAGTGCAGGGGGTGGTGTTTCAGGGTTTAGGCCAGTGCAGTGGTGTTCGGACAGTGTAGGGGTTCGTGCTGGGGCTGGTGTTTCAGGGTTTAAGGCAGTGCAGAGGTATTCGGCCAGTGTAGGCGGTCATTCTGGGGGTGGTGTTTCAGGGTTTAGGGCAGTGCAGTGGTGTTCGGTCAGTGTAGGGGGTCGTGCTGGGGTGGTGTTTCAGGGTTTAGGGCAGTGCAGTGGTGTTGGGGCAGTGTAGGGTGTCGTGCTGGGGCTGGTGTTTCAGGGTTTAGGGCAGTGCAGTGGTGTTGTGGCAGTGTAGGGGTTGTGCTGGGGCTGGTGTTTCAGGGTTAAGGGCTGAGCAGTGGTGTTTGGGCAGTGTAGGGGTCGTTCAGGGGGTGGTGTTTCAGGGTGTAGGGCAGAGCAGTGGTGTTCGGGCAGTGTAGGGGTCGTTCAGAGGGTGGTGTTTCACGGTTTAGGGCAGTAAAATGGTGTTCGGGCAGTGGAGGGTCATGCTGGGGGTGGGCTTTCAGGGTTTAGGGCAGAGCAGTGGTGTTCAGGCAGTGTAGGGGATCGTGCTGGAGGTGTTTTTTTTGGTTGAAGGTAGAGCAGTGGTGTTTGGGCAGTGTAGGGGGTCATGCAGGGGGTGGTGTTTCAGTGTTTAGGGAAGTGCAGTTTTGTTCGGGCATTGTTGGGGTCTTGCTGGGGGTGGTGTTTCGGGGTTTAGGGCAGTGGTGTTCGGGCAGTGTAGGGGGTCTTGCTGGGGGTGATGTTTCAGAGTTTAGGCCAGTGCAGTGGTTTTCGGGCAGTGTAGGGGGTCTTGCTGGGGTTGGTGTTTCAGGGTTTAGGGCAGCTGTGTTCGGGCAGCATAGAGGGTCTTGCTAGGGGTGGTGCTTCAGGGTTTAGGGCAGTGCAGTGGTGTTCGGGCAGTGTAGGGGGTCCCGCAGGGGGGGTGTTTCAGGGTGTAGGGCAGTGAAGTGGTGTACGGGCAGTGTAGGGGTTCGTGCTGGGGATGGAGTTTCAGGGTTTAGGGCAGTGCAGTTGTGTTTGTGCAGTGTAGGGGGTCGTGCTGGGGCTGGTGTTTCAGGGTTTA
This sequence comes from Triturus cristatus, assembly GCF_964204655.1. Classification (NCBI taxonomy): domain Eukaryota; kingdom Metazoa; phylum Chordata; class Amphibia; order Caudata; family Salamandridae; genus Triturus; species Triturus cristatus. The sequence continues at coordinate 1,194,731,336 of NC_140582.1, read as the reverse complement.
GGGCAGTGCAATGGTGATCGGGAAGTGGAGGGGGTCGTGCTGGGGGTGGTGTTTCAGGGTTTAGGGCAGTGCAGTGGTGTTTGGGCAGTGTAGGGGGTCGTGCTGGGGGTGGTGTTTCAGGGTTTAGGGCAGTGAAGTGGTGTTCGGGCTGTGTAGGGGGTTGTGCTGGGGCTGCTGTTTCAGGGTTTAGGGCAGTGCAGTGGTGTTTGGGCAGTGTAGGGAGTCGTGCTGGGGCTGGTGTTCCAGGGTTTAGGGCAGAGCAGTCGTGTTCAGGCAGTGTAGGGAGTCGTGCTGGGGCTGGTGTTTCAGGGTTTAGGGCAGTGCAGTAGTGTTCGGGCAGTGTAGGGGGTCGTGCTGGGGGTGGTGTTTCAGGGTTTAGGGCAGTGAAGTGGTGTTCGGGCTGTGTAGGGGGTTGTGCAGGGGGTGGTGTTTCAGGGTTTGGGACAGTGCAGTGGTGTTCGGGCAGTGTAGGGGGTCATGCTGGGGGTAGTGTTTTAGAGTTTAAGGCAGTGCAGTGGTGTTTGGCTAGAGTAGGGGTTCGTGCTGGGGTAGTGTTTTAGGGTTTAGTGTAGTGCAGTGGTGTTGGTGTAGTGTAGGGGGTAGTGCAGGGGGTAGTGTCTTAGTGTTTAGGGTAGTTTAGTGGTGTTTGGGTAGTGTAGGGGTCGTGCTGAGGGTAGATTTAGGGTTAAGGGTTGAGCAGTGGTATTTGGGTAGTGAGGGGGTCATGCTATGGGTAGATTTAGGGTTTAGGGTAGTGCAGTGGTGTTTGGGTAGTATAGGGGGTCATGCTGGGGGTAGATTTAGGGTTTATGGTAGTGCAGTGGTGTTTGGGTAGTGTTGGGGTCGTGCTGGGGGTGGTGTTTTAGGGTTTAGGGCAGTGCAGTGGTGTTGGGATAGTAGGGGGTCGTGCTGGAGGTGGTGTTTTAGGGTTTAGGGCAGTGCATTGGTGTTCGGGTAGTGTAGGGGGTCGTGTTGGGGGTTGTGTTTTAGGGTTTAGGGCAGTGCAGTGGTGTTCGGGTAGTGTGGGGGTCATGCTGGGGGTGGTGTTTTAGGATTTAGGGAAGTACAGTGGTGTTCGGGTAGTGTAGGGGGTCATGCTGGGGGTGGTGTTTTAGGGTTTTGGGCAGAGCAGTGGTGTTCGGGCAGGGTAGGGGGTCATGCTGGGGGTGGTGTTTTAGGGTTTAGGGCAGTGCAGTGGTGTTCGGGCAGTGTAGGGGGTCGTGCTGGGGGTGGTGTTTCAGAGTTTAGGGCAGTGCAGTGGTGTTTGGGAAGTGTAGGGAGTCATGCAGGGGGTGGTGTTTCAGGGTTTAGGGCAGTGCGACGGAGGTCCGGCAGTGTAGGGGGTCGTGCAGGGGGTGGTGTTTCAGGGTTTAGGGCAGTACAGTGGTGGTCGGAAGTGTAGGGGGTCTTCTTGGGGGTGGTGTTTCAGGGTTTAGGGTAGTACAGTGATGTTTGGGCAATGTAGGCGGGTCATGCAGGGGTGGTGTTTCAGGGTTTAGGGCAGTGAAGTGGTGTTTTGGCAGAGCAGGGGGTAGTGCAGGGGGTGGTGTTTCAGGGTTTAGGCCAGTGCAGTGGTGTTCGGACAGTGTAGGGGTTCGTGCTGGGGCTGGTGTTTCAGGGTTTAAGGCAGTGCAGTGGTATTCGGCCAGTGTAGGCGGTCATTCTGGGGGTGGTGTTTCAGGGTTTAGGGCAGTGCAGTGGTGTTCGGTCAGTGTAGGGGGTCGTGCTGGGGTGGTGTTTCAGGGTTTAGGGCAGTGCAGTGGTGTTGGGGCAGTGTAGGGTGTCGTGCTGGGGCTGGTGTTTCAGGGTTTAGGGCAGTGCAGTGGTGTTGGGGCAGTGTAGGGGTTGTGCTGGGGCTGGTGTTTCAGGGTTAAGGGCTGAGCAGTGGTGTTTGGGCAGTGTAGGGGTCGTTCAGGGGGTGGTGTTTCAGGGTGTAGGGCAGAGCAGTGGTGTTCGGGCAGTGTAGGGGTCGTTCAGAGGGTGGTGTTTCACGGTTTAGGGCAGTAAAGTGGTGTTCGGGCAGTGGAGGGTCATGCTGGGGGTGGTGTTTCAGGGTTTAGGGCAGAGCAGTGGTGTTCAGGCAGTGTAGGGGATCGTGCTGGAGGTGTTTTTTTTGGTTGAAGGTAGAGCAGTGGTGTTTGGGCAGTGTAGGGGGTCATGCAGGGGGTGGTGTTTCAGGGTTTAGGGAAGTGCAGTTTTGTTCGGGCATTGTTGGGGTCTTGCTGGGGGTGGTGTTTCGGGGTTTAGGGCAGTGGTGTTCGGGCAGTGTAGGGGGTCTTGCTGGGGCTGATGTTTCAGAGTTTAGGCCAGTGCAGTGGTTTTCGGGCAGTGTAGGGGGTCTTACTGGGGTTGGTGTTTCAGGGTTTAGGGCAGCTGTGTTCGGGCAGCATAGAGGGTCTTGCTAGGGGTGGTGCTTCAGGGTTTAGGGCAGTGCAGTGGTGTTCGGGCAGTGTAGGGGGTCCCGCAGGGGGGGTGTTTCAGGGTGTAGGGCAGTGAAGTGGTGTACGGGCAGTGTAGGGGTTCGTGCTGGGGATGGAGTTTCAGGGTTTAGGGCAGTGCAGTTGTGTTTGTGCAGTGTAGGGGGTCGTGCTGGGGCTGGTGTTTCAGGGTTTAGGGCAGTGCAATGGTGATCGGGAAGTGGAGGGGGTCGTGCAGGGGGTGGTGTTTCAGGGTTTAGGGCAGTGCAGTGGTGTTTTGGCAGTGTAGGGGGTCGTGCTGGGGGTGGTGTTTCAGGGTTTAGGGCAGTGAAGTGGTGTTCGGGCTGTGTAGGGGGTCGTGCTGGGGCTGCTGTTTCTGGGTTTAGGGCAGTGCAGTGGTGTTTGGGCAGTGTAGGGAGTCGTGCTGGGGCTGGTGTTCCAGGGTTTAGGGCAGAGCAGTCGTGTTCAGGCAGTGTAGGGAGTCGTGCTGGGGCTGGTGTTTCAGGGTTTAGGGCAGTGCAGTAGTGTTCGGGCAGTGTAGGGGGTCGTGCTGGGGGTGGTGTTTCAGGGTTTAGGGCAGTGAAGTGGTGTTCGGGCTGTGTAGGGGGTTGTGCAGGGGGTGGTGTTTCAGGGTTTGGGACAGTGCAGTGGTGTTCGGGCAGTGTAGGGGGTCGTGCAGAGGGTGGTGTTTTGGGGTTAGGGCAGTGCAGTGGTGTTCGGGCAGTGTTGGGGGTCTTGCTGGGGGTGGTGTTTCCGGGGTTGGGGCAGTGGTGTTTGGACAGTGTGGGGGGTCTTGCTGGGGGTGGTGTTTCAGGGTTTAGGGCAGAGCAGTGGTGTTCGGGCAGTGTAGGGGGTCTTGCTGGCGGTGGTGTTTCAGGGTTTAAGGCAGTGGTGTTCGGGCAGTGTAGGAGGTCATGCTGGGAGTGGTGTTTCAGGGTTTAGGGCAGTGCAGTGGTGTTATTGCAGTGTAGGGGGTCTTGCTGGGGGTGGTGTTTCAGGGTTTATTGCAGTGGTGTTCGGGCAGTGTAGAGGGTCTTGCTGGGGGTGGTGTTTCAGGGTTTAGGGCAGTGCAGTGGTGTTCAGCCAGTTTAGGGGGTCATGCAGGGGGTGGTGTTTCAGGGTTTAGGGAAGTGCAGTTTGGTTCGGGCATTGTTGGGGTCTTGCTGGGGGTGGTGTTTAGGGGTTTAGGGCAGTGGTGTATGGGCAGTGTAGGGGGTCTTGCTGGGGGTGATGTTTCAGAGTTTAGGCCAGTGCAGTGGTTTTCGGGCAGTGTAGGGGGTCTTGCTGGGGTTGGTTGTTCAGGGTTTAGGGCAGCTGTGTTCGGGCAGCATAGAGGGTCTTGCTAGGGGTGGTGCTTCAGGGTTCAGGGCAGTGCAGTGGTGTTCGGGTAGTGTAGGGGGTCCCGCAGGGGGGGTGTTTCAGGGTGTAGGGCAGTGAAGTGGTGTACGGGCAGTGTAGGGGTTCGTGCTGGGGATGGTGTTTCAGGGTTTAGGGCAGTGCAGTTGCGTTCGCGCAGTGTGGGGGGTCGTGCTGGGGCTGGTGTTTCAGGGTTTAGGGCAGTGCAATGGTGATCGGGAAGTGGAGGGGGTCGTGCTGGGGGTGGTGTTTCAGGGTTTAGGGCAGTGCAGTGGTGTTTGGGCAGTGTAGGGGGTCGTGCTGGGGGTGGTGTTTCAGGGTTTAGGGCAGTGAAGTGGTGTTCGGGCTGTGTAGGGGGTCGTGCTGGGGCTGCTGTTTCAGGGTTTAGGGCAGTGCAGTGGTGTTTGGGCAGTGTAGGGAGTCGTGCTGGGGCTGGTGTTCCAGGGTTTAGGGCAGAGCAGTCGTGTTCAGGCAGTGTAGGGATTCGTGCTGGGGCTGGTGTTTCAGGGTTTAGGGCAGTGCAGTAGTGTTCGGGCAGTGTAGGGGGTCGTGCTGGGGGTGGTGTTTTGGGGTTAGGGCAGTGCAGTGGTGTTCGGGCAGTGTAGGGGGTCTTGCTGGCGGTGGTGTTTCAGGGTTTAGGGCAGTGCAGTGGTGTTATGGCAATGTAGGGGGTCTTGCTGGGGGTGGTGTTTCAGGGTTTATTGCAGTGGTGTTCGGGCAGTGTAGAGGGTCTTGCTGGGGGTGGTGTTTCAGGGTTTAGGGCAGTGCAGTGGTGTTCGGGCAGAGTAGGGGGTCTTGCTGGGGTTGGTGTTTCAGGGTTTAGGGCAGTGCCGTGGTGTTCAGGCAGTTTAGGGGGTTGTGCAGGGGGGTGGTGTTTCAGGGTGTAGGGCAGTGAAGTGGTGTTCGGGCTGTGTAGGGGGTCGTGCTAGGGGTGGTGTTTCAGGGTTTAGGTCAGTGCAGTGGTGTTTGGGCAGTGTGGGGGGTCGTGCTGGGGCTGGTGTTTCAGGGTTTAGGGCATTGCAGTGGTGTTTGGGCAGTGTAGGGGGTTGTGCTGGGGCTGGTGTTTGAGGGTGTAGGGCAGTGCAGTGGTTTTCGGGGAGTATAGGGGGTCATGATGGGGCTGGTGTTTCAGGGTTTAGGGCTGTTAAAGATTACAGGGATCTGTTAGCATGAGCTGAAAGCCATTTTGTACTCTGCAGCCATTTTAGTTAGCTCTGTGCTAGCCATTTGCTTTCTCCCTCTTCCAGAGCCTTGAACATGCTCAGAAGGGCCTAGCTAGTAGAATGCACCTGTTCCTAGTATAGAACTGTCAGGCTGTTCTAACTGATGTCAGCAACTCATTACTCCTCCTACTTGTTGACTGTGCATTTTCTGTATGACCATCTATGTGTGTAACTCTTCTCATGTGTACTTTTACCGCCTTCCTTTGAGCCCCTGTGTGGGTATATAAGGCCTGTGTTCTCTGTAATCCTTAGAATGCCTTCTACAGTGACTTAAGATTACTGTGTGACGCAATCTCCCTCATCTGAGGTTAATAAAAAAGATGTCTTTTATATTACAGCTTCTGTGCCAATCTATTCTTTGTTTGTTTAAAAGGACCAGGTATATCAGTGAATCCCCTGAGAAGGTTTTGATTTCTTCAATTGGTGCCCTCTGTGAGGTTCATCAGAGAAGTGGCTATCCAAGGGAGTGGTCTTGATGGGAGACAGAAATCTACTGAGGAGGACAGAACAGGACTCTAGTAAGAAGGTACCCTGAACTTAGATTCTCTGTCTCTGCAGCCCAGTATATTTCTGGTCTTCCTGATTTGACTCCTTCACTGGCGGTGGTGTTTCAGGGTTTAGGGCAGTGGTGTGCAGGCAGTGTAGGTGTTCGTGCTGGGGATGGTGTTTCGGGGTTTAGGGCAGTGCAGTCGTGTTCGGGGATTGTGGGGAGTCGTGCTGGGGCTCGTGTTTGAGGGTTTAGGGCAGTGCAGTGGTGTTCGGGCAGTGTAGGGGGTCGTGCTGGGGTTGGTGTTTCAGGGTTTAGGGCAGTGCAGTGGTGATCGGGAAGTGTAGGGGGTCGTGCTGGGGGTGGTGTTTCAGGGTTTAGGACAGTGCAGTAGTGTTCGGGCAGTGTAGAGGGTTGTGCTGGGGGTGGTGTTTCAGGGTTTCGGGCAGTGAAGTGGTGTTCGGGCAGTGTAGGGGGTCATGCTGGGGCTGGTGTTTCAGGGTTTAGGGCAGTGCAGTGGTGTTCGGGCAGAGTAGGGAATCGTGCTGGGGCTGGTGTTCCAGGGCTTAGGGCAGTGCAGTCGTGTTCTAGCAGTGTAGAGGGTCGTGCAGGGGGTGGTGTTTCAGGGTTTAGGACATTGCAGTGGTGTTCGGGCAGTGTAGGGGTTGTGCAGGGGGTGGTGTTTCGGGGTTTAGGGCAGTGTGTTCGGGCAGTGTAGGAGGTCTTGCTGGGGGTGTTATTTCAGGGTTTAGGGAAGTGCAGTGGTGTTCTGGCAGTGTAGGGGGTCTTGCTGGGGGTGGTGTTTCAGGGTTTAGGGCAGTGCAGTGGTGTTCGGGCAGTGTAGGGGGTCTTGCTGGCGGTGGTGTTTCAGGTTTTAGGGCAGTTTGTTCGAGCAGTGTAGGGAGTCTTGCTGGGGGTGGTGTTTCAGGGTTTAGGGCAGTGCAGTGGTGTTCTGGCAGTGTAGGGGGTCTTGCTGGGGGTGGTGTTTCAGGGTTTAGAGCAGTGGTATTTGGGCAGTGCACTGCTTACCACTCCTGACTGAGAATTTTTTTTGCGTGAGTATTCTAAAAAGGACCGTTTGGTCACACAGAACTTGGCAGTTAGAATCTGGAGACCTATGCTAGGTAAGGTAATTTGTGAGATAGTGAGAAAAGTGCGCCGGCTGCACAGATAAACGTGAGATATAACGTGATATAATGTGAGATATAAAGTGCGACATAAAAAGTGATATAGAGCAATATAACGTGATACAGTAATACAAAGTGATAAAGTGATAACGTGATACAAAGAGATAAAGTGATAACGTGATATATATTGATATGGAAATGGAAATTGGCCAATATGTAATGGGAATGTGAGAAATATATAAATTGCAATTTATGTAGACAGGTAATGAGAAACTTTTGAAAACTTGAACGGCACACTTTGAGTTAAGTGCTACTTTGTGTATCATATTGTAAATGCTGCAATATTCTTGGCATGCCGGTTTCAATACACATCGAAGAATGTGTTGCTTTCTTGGAGGTACCATTTTGGAACTTGTATGAAATAAGCCGGCTCCCCTATAGGTGATACCTAACTAGGTTTAGGTATAAAAAAGTATCTCTTCCTCAGTGACTAGTACCCCGAGGAACTAAATATGTACATAGAAAGGATACTGGTCTGTGCACTAAGTGCAAAAACGAAATTGTGTGTTTTGCAATAAATAAACTAAAATGCAAAATGTTACAGCACTTTCCTTAAGATACTTTGTGTTAGATTTTAAAAGGCAGTTATATGAGAAGGGTATACAGTTCCTCTAGTTGTACTAGAGTGTGGAGAGTACACTCATCCTAGGGAAGCATGCGAACTGCATAGTTTCTTTAGAAAGATTCGCCTAAAAGCCTTCTTTCATAACAAATCTGTTATAGATACAGATAACACAGACACTGGGCTACATAATCCATCAAACTTTACCCCCAGTGCTGGTATGGTTCCCCCAGAAGTCCTAACCTTTGAAAAAGCGATACTCAAAGATCTTGCCGTGACACGAGACAGGTCCAACACTTTCTATAATCTCTCAAAAGAGGAAATGAATGCAGCCAGGGCTCTGGCTGACGACCACTCAATCACAATCAAACAAGCAGACAAGGGTGGGGCTACAGTCATCCAGTCCACCCTTGACTATGAGAGAGAGTGTCGGAGACAACTAGGTGATCGGAAATACTATACACCTATTACTTTAGACCCCACTCCTAGGTTGAAGAACACTATCAATAGCCTTACCCTGGAGGCTGAGACCAATGGGTGGATCACAAAGAAAGAGGCCGATTATCTTAATACACGGAATCCTGTAACACCATACTTTTACACTTTACCAAAAGTCCATAAAGGAACTTTTCCGACCCCAGGTAGGCCCATTGTGTCCGGGATCGGCTCCGTTCTAGAGCCACTGTCCAGATTTGTGGATCACTTCTTACAACCCCTGGTCCTAAGAATACCGTCTTATATCAAAGATACCAGTGACATCCTAAGAACAGTAGAAGGGTTTGAACCTAATGGGGAGATCAGCCTCCTGGTCACCTTAGACGTGGAGGCATTATACACAAATATCCCACAACAAGCCACCCTAACTGTGATCGAAGAGGCCCTTCGTAAGGAAGACTGGACATCACCCACTCCTGTGTCTTTCATCATGGACCTAGCATCCCTAGCATTAACGGAGAATTTCTTTGAATTCAGGAACAAACTGTTCCACCAATGCCAAGGGACTTCTATGGGCAGCACATTTGCCCCTAGTCTAGCCTGCCTCTACATGGCAGCTTTCGAGGAAGAGATCATTCAGAGCCCTACCAACCCCTTTGACGAGAATCTGATTATGTGGAGGCGTTTTATTGACGATATCCTCATCCTTTGGAAGGGTCCTTTGAGCAGATGTGAAGAGTTCTGTCGATGGATCAATACCCAGAACCCTTATTTAAAATTTACCAACCACATTTCTCCTTCCCACATTGCCTTTTTGGACCTAGACATCAGATTAGAGTCCGGGGTGTTGACAACTAGCCTCTACAAAAAACCAACAGACAGGAACAGCCTGTTGCTGTATAGTAGTCACCACCCCAAAGCACTGAGGGACAACCTACCTTTTGGCCAGTTTCTCCGTGTGAGGAGAAATTGCAGTTCTGTGTCGGACTACAAAAAAGAGGCAGACATTCTGGCAAACAATTTAAAAGAGAGAGGGTACCCCACCGTTACCATCACAAAAGCCATGAAACGTGCTAGGAACAACCCCAGAGAGGTTTTACTTGAGACCAAGACCCGGGAACAAACCGATACCTTGACCTGTGTCACTTCGTTCACCCCGTCCTCTAATAACATGAAGAAAGTAATCAAAAAACATTGGGGCATTTTAGCTGCTGGGAACCTGTCTCTGCCCCAACCCAGGTTTGCTTTTAAAAGAACGCAAAATCTTAAAGACATTTTGATCCACACTAGACCTAAAAAAGTAGCGCAGAATCCCCAGGGCACTCTATGGGGGCTTCCACCAGTCACTGGACATTTCCCTTGTGGAAATTGCACATCCTGCAAACAGACGATGACCACCAAGGAATTGATTCTGTCCGATAGCTTAACCTGGACATTGGTACGTCATACAAATTGTAACTCTACGAATTGTATCTATCTGTTACAGTGCCCTTGTACATTGAATTACATAGGGATGACGACACGGCCCATTAAGACACGCATCACAGAGCACAAAAGTAACATCAGATGCTTAAAGGAGACCACGAAACTGTACTGCCATTTTAAAAGTCTCCACCACGCAGCAGACTCCTTAAGGTGGGTCGTCCTTGAATCACATCCAGGCATGACATCACAGGCATTGTTCAGATTAGAACAAAGATGGGTACACAGATTGGCATCTGACACAAGAGGTCTGAATGACGACATTCCATGGGGTACCTTGACACATTGAGATCTGGATGCATGCCCGAGTTTAACCACCAATCCTGTCCTCACGAGGGATACAAGGGAGGGGCCCAGATTCACAGTACTGACAGTGATCGGACATACCCTGTAACCCTTACAGTATATCACTGACATACTCTGACATTTCGAAGTTTCCCGCTATGCCTGTTTTAACACCAACTATCCATTCATATATATATATATATATGATTTCTGAATCATGACATTATACACACAATGCGTGGCGTTTCCAGGCTTTGACAGGGAGACACTAGACGAGGACTTTATGAGGCTCATTATTAATTTCTGAGAACCCTCTGACCTCTTAGATACACTAACACCATCTGTTACCTACCGTAATACCCCATTCCAAGATGGCGCCCGTAGTCACCCTATGAAGACGAGGCTGTGTTCCGAACTAATTCGTCAGCTTACAGACGCCCAATCAGAACTCGCCTACACCTGACCGGATTGGTTTTTAACTGATCAGTGGAAATCAAACCACACTTCCCGGTTTCGGCGGAGCGGGGTAGGTTGACAGTCCACCCTTGGGCGACAGAACTGTAAGTAGTTTCTTTCCGTTTTTATCGCTAGACTGCACGAGCAGAGATCCCCTCTATTTCGGTAGACGGCTGCTGACCTCGGCTGTGGCAGCGGACCGATCCTTAGGCTACCTCGTGTTCTCTCTTGCGAGACGCTCGGGACCGGGGGTCGAGTCGCTCCTCGGGCAGCGGTTTCCGATCACCTTCTTGCCGGGGGACCTTGCTAACCTTGCCCTGACTAGACCTAGCACCAGTGAGTGTGTTACTAGGGCACACCTCCTTGTGTGAGCCCCTTGCTTTTTCATTATTGTACTATTATCTACAGTAGGCTAACACGCCACCCCAAGAGGCTCGCCATGTACCGACTGGAGCGGCACTTTCTATAACGTTAGGTGAGCATAACTAGACCTCATAACGTAAGAATCTGAGTGGTTCGGATGTTTATCACTTGACACGCACCTGCACACTGCATCCACCTATGCATGATCACTCCTGTTTAGCGCAACTGCTTTTATAGTGGACATGCATATGAGGAGTCCTTGGCTCCATACTACGAATTGTATATATATGACTAAGTGTGTGTTTTTTAATGTACTTTGTTGGCCTGTTTTGCTTCTTCTTTCCTTTTCCTCTAGGCCAATCCATAACGGAAGTGTTTAGTTTTTCAGACACTTCCCTAGGGTAGTTTTATCCAGACACCACTGTAAATAATTAGTTACACACCCTCACAATCTTGTAGATAGTTCATTTCACCGGTCCTGATGAATTGCCGCTGGATCCCCCTGACCTTGAGGCATGAAACATGTTGACCATCTGAGCAGAGCAGAGTAGTCCCTGACCCATATAGTCAAGACCACCGCCTCTCATTTCGCTTTTAATAGGGTGGTTTACTGACCGAATAAAATCCATTATTCAGACTAACCAACCCCGTTTTAAAACACACTCACTAACATCTACACTTACCTGGCCCTCACTTGCACTCACCTTCAGCAAGGAACAAAAGATCTCCGCTAAAGAGCCCCATCTTTGGGTGCCCGTCGGGAATTGCAGCGCCGACCCGACGAGGAGCAAAACCCAGATGATGAAGCATGACACCTAGCTTGCTGGGTGTGTGAGGGTTTTAGTTCCACCAATGTGGGTTCCCCCATCCTACACATGCTAGTACACTCTCAGGCCAACTAGACATTGCTCCCCACTTTGTCTCGATCCCAAGGATGAGTGTACTCTCCACACTCTAGTACAACTAGAGGAACTGTATACCCTTCTCGTATAACTACTTCAGGGCTTGTATACTGGACCTCGTTAAATATAGCCCACCCGCTTTTATTTCTCCTTCATTTGATTGAGATTTTAAAAGGCAATCACATCATGTGAGTGAATTTGGTTGTTGCTGAACTAAACATACATTATAGAACGATAGATTTGACTGCATTGAAATGCCTCAGTTTTAAATAGACTGTCACTGTGCTTACATTTCCACACTAAAAAGAAGCTTTTCAAAAGCTGTGTTTTAACTGTCTCACTGAGAAGCAGCTGTCTTTTTGCCTGCAGTCCACAGAGAGAAAGGGATGCTGACTCAACTAGGATTTGAAGTCAGTATTAACATGGTATAGAGGCTTGCATGCTTTTAAAAAGTTACAAAAAATCAGGTTCATTATTTTGGATAACAGAGAACAGATTGACAGTAGGAATTTTCCTTTCTTAATGCCTTTTTACATAAGCACATCTGTGGATGTTAAATGATGACTGTCCTTTAAAAAGTGGGGCAGACTTTCATGTTTCAAGTTAGGCTTCTGTGCTTAGGGTTATGAATGAATGCGTTTAAATATGATAGGCAAGGGATGCAGCTTGCTTTTCATATGTGGACTCATCAAAATGATTGGATTTATAAATAAAAAATTTTTTTGATTATATAAAAAAATGTTATTAAAGATAAGTGCATTAAAATCGTTTTTTAATATTTATAATGCCTAATAATGATACTGTGACCTCCTAGCATCAAAATTGAATTTAAGCAGTGCTGTACCACAGAAGGGGGCAACTTACATGTGAAATGTCACTTTACCCAGGCGTACAAAACTCATTTTTATAAGGGTATACATTTCTTTTTTAGTTTAAAGGAAAATTTTATTGAATGTCAAATACAACGGCAGTACATTAAATCATTATGTAGCAAAAAATAGAGAAAATGCAATAATTATCCTAAATAAAGGAGAGAGATAGAGGAAAAGAAAGCAAAAGAAAGAGGGAGAATGGAAAATATCAATAATATAACAAAGTTTATGTATTTAAATACAATAAAATACATATAAGAAACTCCTCTAATGAAACTGTATAAGGTAACAAATATAAAAAATCACCATATACAAAATTTAACCTTATTAACATCAATTAACATCATGGAAGCTTGGGAACTTCTTCAGTACGGGGAGCATGTAAAAGTGAGGACTGAGCAGACCTATTAAAAAAATCAGTGATGGGCAACCATAATAGATCACGTTTAATAGCAAGTGAAATGGGGAAAACATAGGCCCTATCTAGTCTATGATTATAGCAAACTCTGTACCACCAAGCTTGGAAAGAAACATCTGAAGCGGTTTTCCAAGACTTAGTAATCTGTAGGAAAGCTACAGCTATAAGTAAGTCAACAATGGAGGTATTCACCGTGGAGGAGGACCAAATCTCAGAAAGACTACCCAAGAAAATATGAGAAAGGGTAAAGGTGAAATGAGTAGAAAAAATAATGTTGATTTGATTCCATACTTTAGACCAAAAAGTATAGATCATTGGACAAGTAAATAACGTGTGCTTAAGGTCTGCCACTGCACAAGTACAAGACCAGCAGGTGGAAGGGATAGAGGGATCAATTATATGTAGTTTGGCAGGAGTAATCAGAAGTCTGTTGTATATAAAAAATAAAGTTTGTGTTGTATTCGCTGCTCTAGAGGATTTCCTTATTTTGATCCAAATTTTTTGCCAGGTTGTAATAGAGAACGATTCATCAAAGTCGAATTCCCAATCACTTTCTATTTTAGATTTTTCTCGAGTAAGAGGAGGGTCTCGCAGTTTTTTATAGATTTGCGAGGCAGAGGATGAAGAAAGTAAAAAGGGAAGAGTGATAGGAGAAGAAATGGAAGGAACGGCCGAAGAATTAAGAGTATCATAGCTGCGTTGAGCAGCAATACATAATGATCGAAATCTAGACTCAAAAGATAATGGTAGAGAAAAGAGAGCCTGAAATACAGAGAAGGGAAGACAAGTATCATCTTGAAAAAGCTGGTGAGTCCACTTGAGACCGAGGTCTCTCCAATCCTTCCAAAAAAGAGTCTTATTGTTAATCTGAATAAGATGATTATACCAAATTGGAGAATGTAAAAAATGTGAGCGTTCGTCAATACCACCCGAAAGGAGAGGAGAAAATAATTTACGCCAATTTTTGAGAATAGGAAGTGAAAGCTTCTGCGGAATTCGAGGCAATAGTACAAACTCTTCAAAAGTGAAAGGGTGGAAAAAGGAGGATTCAATCTCGGCCCAAAGAGGTTGAGAAGAGAGATCAGACATATGTTCGGATAACAAAGAAACAGAATGTTTAAGGAAAAATGAAGTATGATACGAGGAAAAATCAGGAAAATTAACTCCACCCAAATGTTTGGGGCTCTTAAGTTTTGCGAAGGACATCCTAGCTCTCTTATTCTGCCACAAGAATTTTGATAAAACCGAATAAATATTTTTATAACAGGATTTAGGAATATGAACTGGGAGATTCGATAGATAAAACAGAATTATTGGGACTAACATCATTTTAATATAATCTAGTCTGCCCCACCAGGATAAGTATAAAGGGTTCCAACGAGTTGTAAAGTCAATTAAAGTTGTTTGTAAGTATTTGATATTTAACGTTACCGTATCTTTAATAGAGGGGGTAAACCATAAACCCAAATATTTGATCTCAGTTGAGTTCCAATGAATGGAAGACATTAAGAAATCTGCATGAAAACAAAATTTATTTAAGGGAAGAATATCACATTTATCAACATTAAGTTTGTAACCAGACACCTTTGCAAAATCAGAGACTTCAGATAGAAAAGCTGGGATAGAAGTTTGGGGTTGAGAGATGAATAAAAGAATATCATCTGCATAAGCAGAAATTTTTAAATGTTTATCACCATAAGGGAAACCTGTGATACAATTGTTCATACGAATTTTTGTGAGAAAGGGTTCCAATGCTAAAATAAACAATAAGGGAGAGAGAGGACACCCTTGTCTAACACCTCTGAAGAGAGGAAATGAAGGAGAAATAAGTCCATTAACCAATATAAAGGACCTAGGGAAGGAATATAATAAAGAAATATAAGAAAGGAAATTTGGACCGAAGCCAAACCAAACAAGGATTGAGAAGATAAATTGCCAATTAACCCTGTCAAAGGCTTTTTCAGCGTCCAATGCAACAGCAGCTAATGAGTGTTTATAGGTAAAGGATTTACTAAGAACATTAAAAAACAGACGCGTATTGTCAGAAAGATGACGACCTTTGAAAAAACCGCCTTTTTCTCTGCCAATTAATTGAGGTAGAATTTTGTCTAAACGAAGTGCGAGAATTTTTGCAAATATCTTGTAATCTAAATTACTTAAAGAAATAGGCCTATAGTTTTTACATAAAGTGTGATCTTTATTATCCTTGGGAAGAAGACAAATCAAAGCTTCTTGAAAGGTGCCTCCAGATTTTTTAGAAGATATAAGAAAGGAAACAAGTTGATGAAGCTTAGGGACAAGTATCTTGGAGAAGTGAAGATAAAACTCTATAGTGAAACCATCTGGCCCAGGAGCCTTCCCTTTTTTAAGGACTTGGATGGACTCCAGAATATCATTAGAACTAATATCAGATTCTAAGGAAGAGAAATCTATATCTGGAATAGAAGGAGAAGGAGTGGAGGATAAATAATGATCGATATCCGAAATTAGAGGAGGAGATTCCGGAGTGTAAAGAGCCTGATAAAATGTAGTAAACTCCGTCAGGATATCTTCGTCTCTATGAAGCATGATATTAGAAGAGTTAACTATTGATTCAATTTTAGTACGCTCCTTTTTAACTTTGAGATAATTAGCAAGAAGGTTACCAGCTTTATTTTGAGCGCTATAATATTTAGCACTGGATTTGAGTAAATATAAATTTGCAGATTCCGTAGACAATTTATTAAAAGAGAATTTTGCTTTAAGAAGGGAATCTAAATCAGATTGGGAATTGGATAAATAATAAGAATGTTCCAATTGTTTAATTTGTGTATTAAGTGATTGTAAAGACTGAGAAGCTGTACGTCTCTTTTGTGCAACAAATGAAATATTGATATCCCTAGAAGCAGCTTAAAACGTGTCCCACACCAACTGAGGGGATATCTGAGAAGACTCATTTTCAGTAAAAAAACAAGGTTGCAAAATTAAGAAAGGCAGGTGTACATTTAGGATCTAGAAGGAGAGAGTTATTAAACCTCCATCTCCGGGTACCCTTTACGGGAGGAAGTAAGTCTAGATGTAAGGAAACTGGGGCGTGGTCCGAAATGAGAATGGAACCTATGTCAGAATGGGTAATATGGTGAGTCAGAGCCTTTGAAATAAAGATATAGTCGATCCAGGACTGGGAAGAGTGAACAGGTGAATAATAAGTAAATTCTTGTAATGGAGGGTGACAAAGTCTCCATGAATCAACAAGAGATCTTTGTGAAATAGTGGAAGTAAATTGAGCATGCATGGAAGAGGATGAAAAACGAGAATGAGATCTTCTATCTAAAAGGGGATCCACAATCATGTTACAATCACCACCCAAAATAAGATAATCATCTGTAAAGTGCATCAGTAGAGAGAGAATCCGTGGCCAAAACAATTTGTCTTGCAAGGTGGGTGCATATAAGTTGAGAATAGTTATAGGAATCTTATCAAGCAACAAAGATACTGCAACCCACCTGCCATCCGAATCCTTATCTTGGTTTCTAAGTTGGACATTTAACCGTTTATGGCAGAGAATAGCAACACCATTACGTTTCCCTGACCCAGGAGATGCAAAAACATGGCCCACCCAATTCCGACGTAGCTTAGCAATTTCAGCCTCTTTTACATGAATTTCCTGAAATAGCACAATATCTCCTCTTAAATTTGCTAGGTGGGACAAGACCCGTTGTTGTTTAATGGGAGAACCCAAACCCTTAACATTCCAAGTTAATATATTTAACAACATTTTAAAAGTATAAAGTATAGCAAAACGCTATGAAGACATCAATTATATACATGAATTAAAATGTAAAATATCATAAGATAATCTGAGAAAATAAACAGAGGAGTAGTGTCGGAATGAAGCAGAAAACGACGTAAGAACAAAAAGTAATAATCTAAGGAGATTGAAAATAAGAAGTGTGAAAAAGGAAAGTATAAAGCTAAAGGTAAAAGGGAAAAGAGAGATAAAAGATAGCAAATCGTCCAGGAATTGAGGAGAGGAGAAAGATGATAAAACAAGAAGACAGAGGAGATCAAGAGAAAACAAGAGGTCCAGAAGCAGAATAGCCAGAACAATGTATAAAATATAATTGTAAAAAAGAAGAGAGGGTGAGGAGGGACAGGAAAGGAGAAGGATGAAAAAGAGCCAAATATAAAATAAAAAATACAATGTATCATCAACAATTGAGAAGAAGAACAATAGGCAAAGAGACAAAGTACAAAAACACAATAAAAGAATAACAGGAAAACATACCACAGGTAAACATTGAAGACGGGGGGGGTGAAGCCACATGAGAAAAGGCAGCACACCAGATGGACAACCCCAGAACGGACGAGAGCGCGAGGAACAACAACCTCCAGGAACAACGAAGGAATAACGGGTAAAGGATCACACAGTGCGTCTATGAAGGAAACAGAAAACGAAAAAGTGTTAACCAATAAAAATCACATACTGGACAAAAACTACCAAAAATGAAATTAGAAACATATATTATCAAATAAATGACAACTCAAACCAGAAATTTATGTTCGAGACATGTCCATGGACTTATTCCTGCAAGTATTCAAAAAGTGCTGGAGAAGAGCAGGGTCTTCATAGTTAGTTGTTTTGTTATTATAAGTCACTTTGAACAAACAGGGATGAAATAAACCATATCGAGCATTCAAACTACGTAGTGCAGGTCTCATATCCAAAAACTTCTTCCGTCGATCCGCTGTGGCCTTAGAATAGTCTTGGGCAAAGAATAGATTGGAGCCATTCCAAAGAATTTTACCTTTTTGTTTCGCAGCCTGAAGAACTTTGAGCAAATCGGTGTATTCCAAAAAATACAAAATAACACCCCTAGGTTTCACAGAGGAGGACGCAGCAGCAGAAGAACTTGGACTATGCCCTAAGCGATGAGCTCGTTGGATGTTGAGAGGAGGCGATTCAGGAAAATCGAGAAGCTTTGGAAGAAAAG
The DNA here is from genome assembly GCF_964204655.1 of Triturus cristatus. Classification (NCBI taxonomy): domain Eukaryota; kingdom Metazoa; phylum Chordata; class Amphibia; order Caudata; family Salamandridae; genus Triturus; species Triturus cristatus. The sequence continues at coordinate 1,194,713,918 of NC_140582.1, read as the reverse complement.
TTCGAAAAAATGACAAGGGGTCAGAACCTTCAAGGCCTTCCAAAAGACCATAAATGCGTAGGTTATTACGCCTATTTCGATTTTCCAAATTCTCAACTTGCTGTGTAAGATGTGAGATCTCCCTTCGCATACCAGGAACATGATCCGTGATAGCTTGAATAGAGTCTACTTGAATCTCAAGAGCATCAACTTTTTTCTCTGTGTTGGACCAATTATCCTCAAGGTTCTGAAGGCGAAAGTTAGTTTCTGTCATATATGGCTTGAGAGAACGTATTTCCTCTAGTAGAAGCTCCATTGAGATTGTAGATGAAATATTAGGAGGAGATGGGGGGTTAACCTTTGTTCGCTTACCCGAAGAAGAAGGGGAAGCAGAAGGAATTTTAGAGACTGGCTTAGAGCTAGAGCTCGGCGTGGTAGATGACAGGGGTTTAGAATTGACGGAGTCAGTACCAGTCTCCTCCATAGTATCCTGTAATATACTGAAAGGATTGGAGTCTTCCAATGACGTATTTTTGGTATGCTGGACGTTACCACGATTGGTACGAGGCATTGCCATTCAAACCAGAGAAGTGTTCAAAAAGATACCAAAAATAGAGCTAAAAGTCACAGAGAAATGAAGAGAGCAACAGTAATATACTGATTAAAGGACATAAGCTGCTGAAAAGATGCTCACATTCAAAACACTAGAGGATTAATCCATAAGCACAAGTACTTCAAAAAATATTCTCAGTGAATCCCAAAAGAAACGGTGCATGACAAGAAGTGATATGCAAAAAACAGGAAAAAATGAGGCCATAAGCATTCACCTTCGGTCATATGAGTGTCCAGGTATGAGGAGACACTTCAGTGGAGAAAATGCGCTTAAAAAAAAAAAATATTCTGAGCGAGTCCCAAGAGAAACGGCGCTTGGCAGGAATCGAAATGCAGAAAATAGGAGCAAATAAGGCCATATACGCTCACCTTTGGTCATATGAACATCCAGGTATGAGGAGACACTTCAGCCGAAAAAATGCGGGAAACCGGAACATTCAAAATGGTGTCCGCGACCTTCATGAAGCCGCGCGTTGAACAAAAACTCAAAAACGAAGTTCGTATTCCCTGTAATCGGCAAACAGCACGGGTGAGGCAGGCGGGATTCCCGAACATGCTCCCACTGCTGAAAGGTCCAAAACACAGAAAGAATGACCTGGAGGGGTTCCAAAGCGCTACTCCGTCACGGAGCACCGACGGGTAGCGGCCATTTCCCTCGGCGTTCAAGCCACGCCCTTACATTATACATTTCTGATCCCCCAGCTCTGGGATATGTAGAGGACATTCTGGGGATGACTATTATGCAAAAACATTGTAGGATATTCATTTTTAAGTGCCCCAAACATCAAAGTCGAAATTGGGTAAAATTCACTATTTAAATGAGGTTCTTCCAATCAGAGCAGCTTTTAAACTGCCTTAGGCTCCAGTAAATGCACATATGTAAGTGTAGACTGAATAGCTGACATCTATACTGCTAGACAAGGACACTGCTTACAAATATAAATATGTATAAAAATCCAGTAGAAGTTATTAAGCTTACCTCTGAATTGCTGGTAGACAGGAATGGAGTGGGTTTGCTGTTCAGCTCTCAGTCTCAAGGGTCACTTTGAATTGGGAGAACCGCATGGAAACCCTTGCGCACAAAATGGGACAGCTGGTGGTAAAGGGTTAAAGGTCGAGTTCTACATTTAGAAGCCTAGCAGGGCTCAGAGCAAGGTTTGCTTTGACATTTCAACATTTGAAACTTTTTGAAAGGCGAGATGTCAGGGCAGGGAGAGAAAGAGAGGTTTTGCTTACTTTTTTTTGGCAAAAGCAAGCTTTTGTGCACTGATATGAACAAAAGGCAATATAATGGTATATGTGAGCTCTGATTAAGAGAATGGCTCTGCCATATATATAGCACTAATGCTTTTAGGGCTGAGTTAAGGAAGCAATGGGATTTAGTTTGAATTCATGCGCCCTCATGTCACACTTCTACATTTGCTAAAGGAATTGGTAGTTGGTTATTCATGTTCTGTAGCTAGCTCAATGTGCTATTTACCTCCTATAACTTTGTTTATGCCCAGTTGCTACAAATAGGGGTTGATAGTGTTGACAGAAGTGAAACCTATGACAGGTTTCCTACTATCAAAATGGGGGGAGGAGGCTAGCTCCTATACAAATTAAGGGTAGGCAAATTTATGTTTTCTCTCTCTTTTTCTCACTTTTTTTTTTAGCCTGTCTAAGTTGTCTGTGAAATAGCCATGAGACATTTAATTGACTATTCAGTAATACTGTTTTACAAATTGTTAGCATTGATAAACTGAATAAAATATATGCTATGTTACTGCCCATCCTGTCTGATGAAATTATGAAAGGATGAGTAGTCTAGATTGCTGTTCCCTTATTTGATCTTTAAGGGGAACTAGATGTGGGTAGTTTTTGTTCTAAACTTCTCAGGTGATAACTAGGCCTGGGCGAAAATTTCGTTCCGTTTGCGGAAATTGCGATAATTTGACATTTTCGCGTTCCGCGGAAAGCGCGAAAATGTCAAAATTTCCGGTTTCCGCAGCTTGGCGATAATTTGTTTCTTGCTCGCGCTGTAAAATAATACATTCTCGCACGCGCGCGATCGCCTTACCTGAATCCCTGCGTTCGCCGACAAGTTTTCTTGATCCGGTCGCGTTCTCCATGAGATGTTGTATTGTTTTTAGCCATTTGCGCTGTCTTGCGACAGTTCGCGCCCGCAGTGACGTCATGCGTCGCGCGATCACGTCTTTCTTCTCGCGATCATGCACCGCGAGAAGAGTGAAAACAAGATGGCCGCGCCCGCAAGCAACCGCATGGGTAAGTTGGCGAGCCGCGAACACGCAGAAAATACCGCGAACGGGCGGGAAAAAAACTTCCGCATCTTCGCGATATTTCCACGTGTTTGCGGAGATTTTAAACATTTTCGCGATAATTTCCGAAAGTTGCTTTCGCAAATTCCGCCCACCCCTACTCTACACCCCTCGAATACCACTGCACTGCCCTAAACCCTGAAACACCACCCACCTGCACGACCCCCTACACGGCCCAAACATCACTGCACTGAACTAAACCCTAAAACAACACCCACCTGCACGACCCCCTACACGGCCCAAACATCACTGCACTGAACTAAACCCTGGAACACCACCCCCTGCACGACCCGCTACACAGCCCGAAACCACTGCACTGCCATAAACCCTGAAACACCAGCCCCAGCATGACCCCCTACACTGAACGAACACCACTGCACTGCCCAAAACCCTGAAACACCAGCCCCAGCATGACCCGCTACACTGCCCGAACACCACTGCACTGTCCTAAACCCTGAAACACCAGCCTCAGCAAGACCCCCTACACTGCCCGAACACCACATCCCTGCACCACACCCTGAAACACCACCCCTTGCACAACACCCTACACTGCCCGAAAACCACTGCACTGCCCTATACCCTGAAACACCACCCCCAGCACAACCCCCTACACTGCCCATACACCACTGCTCTGCCCTAAACTCTGAAACACCAACCCAGCACGACCCCCCTACTCTACCCGAACACCACTGCTCTGCCCTAAACCCTAAAATACCACCCCCAGCACGACCCCCTACACTGCCTGAACATAACTGATCTGCCCTAAACCCTGAAACACCAGCGCCAGCATGACCCCTACACTGCCCAAACACCTCTGCACTGCCGTAAACCCTGAAACACCCCCCCAGCACGACCCTCTACACCCCTCGAATACCACTGCACTGCCCTAAACCCTGAAACACCACCCCCAGCACGACCCCCTACACTGCCCGAACACCACTGCACTGCCCTAAACCCTAAAACAACAACCACCTGCACAACACCCTACACGGCCCAAATATCACTGCACTGAACTAAACCCTGAAACACCACCCCCTGCACGACCCGCTACACAGCCCGAAACCACTGCACTGCCATAAACCCTGAAACTCCACTCCCTGCACGACACCCTACACTGCCCAAACACCACTGCACTGCCCTAAGCCCTGAAACACCACCCCCAGCACGACCCCCTACACTGCCCGAACACCACTGCCCTAAACCCTGAAACACCAGCCCCAGCACGACCCCCTACACTGAACGAACACCACTGAACTGCCCAAAACCCTGAAACACCAGCCCCAGCGTGACCCGCTACACTGCCCGAACACCACTGCACTCTCCTAAACCCTGAAACACCAGCCTCAGCAAGACCCCCTACACTGCCCGAAGACCACAGCCCTGCACTATACCCTGAAACACCACCCCCTGCACAACCCCCTACACTGCCCGAAAACCACTGCACTGCCCTATACCCTGAAAAACCACCCCAACACAACCCCCTACACTGCCCATACACGACTGCTCTGCCCTAAACTCTGAAACACCAACCCAGCACGACCCCCTACTCTGCCCGAACACCACTGCTCTGCCCTAAACCCTAAAATACCACCCCCAGCATGACCCCCTACACTGCCTGAACACAACTGCTCTGCCCTAAACCCTGAAACACCATTGCCAGCACAACCCCAACACTGCCCAAACACCTCTGCACTGCCGTAAACCCTGAAATACCACCCCCAGCACGACCCTCTACACCCCCGAACACCACTGCACTGCCCTAAACCCTGAAACACTACCGCAGCACAACCCCCTACACTGCCCGAACACCACTGCACTGCCCTAAACCCTGAAACAATACCCACCTGCACGACCCCCTACACGGCCCGAACATCACTGCACTGAACTAAACCCTGAAACACCACCCCCTGCACGACCCGCTACACAGCCCGAAACTACTGCACTGCCATAAACACTGAAACCCCACCCCCCTGCACGACCCCCTACACTGCCCAAACACCACTGCACTGCCCTAAACCCTGAAACACCACCCCAGCACGGCCCCCTACAATGCCCGAACACCACTGCCCTGCTCTAAACCCTGAAACACCACCCCCCTGCATGACACCCTACACTGCCTGAACACCACTGCACTGCCCTAAACCCTGAAACACCAACCCCAGCACGACCCCCTACACAGCCCAAACACCACTGCACTAAACCCTGAAACGCCACACCCCTGCATGACCCCTACACTGCCTGAACACCACTGCACTGCCCTAAACCCTGAAACACCACCCCCCTGCACGTCCCCCTACAGTGCCTGAACACCACTGCACTGCCCTAAACTCTGAAACACCACCCCAAGCACGACCCCCTACACTGCCCGAACACCACTGCACTGCCCTAAACCCTGAAACACCTGCCACAGCACGACCCCCTAAACGACCCGAACACCACTGCACTACCCTAAACCCTGAAACACCACCACCCTGAACGACCCCCTACACGGCCTGAACACCACTGCACTGAACCCTGAAATACCACCCCCTGCATGACCTCCTACATGCCCGAACACCACTGCTCTGCCCTAAACCCTGAAACACCACCCCCTGCACGTCCCCCTACAGTGCCTGAACACCACTGCACTGCCCTAAACTCTGAAACACCACCCCAAGCACGACCCCCTACACTGCCCGAACACCACTGCACTGCCCTAAACCCTGAAACACCTCCCACAGCACGACCCCCTACACGACCCGAACACCACTGCACTACCCTAAACCCTGAAACACCACCACCCTGAACGACCCCCTACACGGCCCGAACACCACTGCACTGAACCCTGAAATACCACCCCGCTGCATGACCCCCTATACTGCCTGAGCACCACTGAACTACCATAATCCCTGAAACACCACCCCTAGCACAACCCCCTACACTGCCCTAACACCACTGCACTGCTCTAAACCCTGAAACACCACCCCCCTGCACGACCCCCTACACTGCCCGAACGCCACTGCACTGCCCTAAACCCTAAAACACCACCCCCTGCACAACCCCCTACACTGCCCGAACGCCACTCCACTGCCCTAAACCCTGAAACACCACCCCGCACGACCCCTTCACTGCCTAACTCCCTTCCACTGCCCTAATCCCTGAAACACCACCCCCAAACGACCCCCTACACTGCCCGAACACCCTTGCACTGCCCTAAACCCTGAAACACCACCCCCAGCAACACCCCCTACACTGCCCGAACACCACTGCACTGTCCTAAACCCTGCAACACCTGCCACAGCACGACCCCTAAACGACCCAAACACCACTGCACTACCCTAAACCCTGAAACACCACCACCCTGAACGACCCCCTACACGGCCTGAACACCACTGCACTGAACCCTGAAATACCACCCCCTGCATGACCTCCTACATGCCCGAACACCACTGCTCTGCCCTAAACCCTGAAACACCACCCCCCTGCACATCCCCCTACAGTGCCTGAACACCACTGCAATGCCCTAAACTCTGAAACACCACCCCAAGCACGACCCCCTACACTGCCCGAACACCACTGCACTGCCCTAAACCCTGAAACACCTCCCACAGCAAGACCCCCTACACGACCCGAACACCACTGCACTACCCTAAACCCTGAAACACCACCACCCTGAACGACCCCCTACACGGCCCGAACACCACTGCACTGAACCCTGAAATACCACCCCCCTGCATGACCCCCTATACTGCCTGAGCACCACTGCACTACCATAATACCTGAAACACCACCCCTAGCACAACCCCCTACACTGCCCGAATACCACTGCACTGCCCTAAACCCTGAAACACCACCCCCCTGCACGACCCCCTACACTGCCCGAACGCCACTGCACTGCCCTAAACCCTAAAACACCACCCCCCTGCACAACCCCCTACACTGCCCGAACGCCACTCCACTGCCCTAAACCCTGAAACACCACCCCGCACGACCCCTTCACTGCCTGAACTCCCTTCCACTGCCCTAATCCCTGAAACACCACCCCCACACGACCCCCTACACTGCCCGAACACCCTTGCACTGCCCTAAACCCTGAAACACCACCCCCAGCAACACCCCCTACACTGCCCGAATGCCACTACTCTGCCCTTAACCCTGAAACACCACCCCCAGCAAGACCCCCTAAACTGTCCGTACACCATGGCCCTAAACCCTGAAACACCACCCCCTGCAAGACCCCCTACACTGCCCGAACACCACTACACTAAACCCTGAAACATCACCCCCTGCAAGACCCCCCACACTTCCCGAAAACCACTGCACTGTCCTAAACCCTAAAACACTACCCCAGCATGACCCCCTACACTACCCAAACACCACTGCATTACCCTAAACCCTAAAACACTACCCCCGCACAACCCCCTACACTACACAACCACCACTGCATTACCCTAAATCCTAAATAATACCCCTACACTACACAAACACCACTGCACTCTCCTAAACCCTAAAACACTACCCCCAGCACGACCCCCTACACTACCCAAACACCACTGCACTACACTAAACCCTAAAACACTACCCCCAGCAGTACCCCTTACACTACCCAAAGACCACTGCACTACCCTAAACCCTAAAACACTACCCCCAGCAGTACCCCCTACGCTACTCAAACACCACTGCACTACTCTAAACCCTAAACCACTACCCCAGCACGACCCTCTATACTACCAAACACCACTGCACTACCCTAAACCCTAAAACACTCCCTCCAGCACGACTCCCTACACTACCCAAACACCACTGCACTACCCTAAACCCTAAATCTACCCCCAGCACGACCCCATACACTTCCCAAACACCACTGCACTACCCTAAACCCTAAATCTAACCCCAGCACGACCCCTACATTACCCAAACACCACTGCACTATCCTAAACCCTAAAACACTACCCCCAGCATGACCCCCTACACTACACAAACACCACTGCACTGCCCTAAACCCTAAAACACTACCCCAAGCGCGACCCCCTACACTACACAAACAAGACTGCACTACCCTAAGCCCTAAAACACTACCACCAGCACGACCCCCTACACTACACAAACACCACTGCACTACCGTAAACCCTGAAACACCAGCCTCAGCATGACCCCTATACTGCCCGAACACCACTGCACTCCCCTAAACCCTGAAACACCACCCCCCAGCACAACCCCTTACACTGCCCGAAAACCACTGCACTGCCCTAAACCCTGAAGCACCACCCCCTAGCATAACCCCCTACACTGCCCGAACACCACTGCACTGCCCTAAACCCTGAAACAACACCCCCTGCACGACCCTCTACACTGCCCGAACACCACTGCACTGTTCTAAACCCTGAAGCATCACTCCCCTGCACGACCCCCTACATGGCCCGAACACCACTGTACTGCCCTAAACCCTGAAATACCACCCCCTGCACAACCTGAATGCCACTGCACTGCCGTAAACACTGAAACACCACCCCCAGCAAGACCCTCTACACAACCCGAACACCACTGCACTACCCTAAACCCTAAAACACTACCCCAAGCATGACCCCCTACACTACCCAAACACCACTACACTGCCCTAAACCCTAAAACACTACCCTCAGCACGACCCCTATACTACACAAACACCACTACACTGCCCTAAACCCTAAAACACTACCCTCAGCACGACCCCCTATACTACACAAACACCACTGCACTATCCTAAACCCTAAAACACTACCCTCAGCATGACCCCCTATACTACACAAACATCACTGCACTACCCTAAAAACTAAAACACTACCACCAGCACAACCCCCTACACTACACAAACACCACTGCACTACCCTAAACCCTGAAACACCACCCCCAGCAAGACCCCCTACTCTGCCTGAACACCACTGCCCTAAACCCTGAAACACCCCCCAGCAAGACCCCCTACACTGCCCGAACACCACTGCCCTAAACCCTGAAACATCACCCCCTGCAAGACCCCCTATACTGCCCGAACACCACTGCACTGCCCTAAACCCTGAAACACCACCCCAGCACGACCCCATATACTGCCCAAACACCGCTGCACTACCCTAAACCCAAAATCACTACCTCAGCATGAACCCCTACACTACCCAAACACCACTGCACTACCCTAAACCCTAAAACACTACCCCCAGCACGACCCCCTACACTACACAAACACCTCTGCACTGCCCTAAACCCTAAAACACTACCCCAGCACAACCCCCTACACTACACAAACACCACTGCACTACCCTAAACCCTAAATCTACCCCAAGCACGACTTCCTATACTACACAAACATCACTGCACTACTCTAAACCCTGAAACACCAGCCCCAGCACGACCTCCTACATTGCCAGAACACCACTGCACTGCCCTAAACCCTGAAACACCACCACCAGCAAGCCCCCCTACTCTGCCCGAACACCACTGCCCTAAACCATGAAACACCACCCCCAGCAAGACCCCCCTACAGTGCCCGATCACCTCTGCCCTAAACCCTGAAACATCACCCTCTGCAAGACCCCCTACACTGCCCAAACACCACTGCAATGCCCTAAACCCTGAAACACCTCCCCCTGCACGACCCCCTACACTGCCCTAAAACCACTGCAGTGCCCTAAACCCTGAAACACCACCCCCTGCAAGACCCCCTACACTGCCCCAACACCACTGCACTGCCCTGAACCCTGAAACACCACCCTCTGCAAGACCCCCTACACTGCCCAAACACCACTGCAATGCCGTAAACCCTGAAACACCTCCCCCTGCACGAACCCCTACACTGCCCTAAAACCACTGCAGTGCCCTAAACCCTGAAACACCACCCCCTGCAAGACCCCCGACACTGCCCCAACACCACTATCTGCCCTGAACCCTGAAACACCACCCCCTGCATCACCCCCTACACTGCCTGAATACCACTGCACTGCCCTAAACCCTAAACACCACCCCCAGCACGACCCCCTATGCTGCCCGAACACCACTGCCCTAAGCCCTGAAAGACCACCCCCAGCACGACCCCCTACACTGCCTGAACACCACTGCTGTGCCCTAAACCCTGAAACACTACCCCCAGCATGACCTCCTACACTGCCCAAACACCACTGCACTGCTCTAAACCCTGAAACACTAGCCCCAGCACGACCCCCTACACTGCCCGAACACCACTGCACTGCCCTAAACCCTGAAACACCACCCCAGCACGACCCCCTTCACTGCCCAAACACCACCCCCTACACTACCCGAACATGTCTGCACTGCCCTAAACCCTGAAACACCACCCCCAGCACGACCCCCTATACTGCCCAAACACCACTGCCCTGCCCTAAACCCTGAAACACTACCCCCAGTATGACCGCCTACACTGCACAAACACCACTGCACTGCCCCAAACCCTGAAACACCAACCCCAGCACGCCCACCTACACTGCCTGAACCCCACTGCACTACCCTAAACCCTGAAACACCTCCCCTCAGCACGACCCCCTACACTGCCCGAACACCACTGCACTGCCCTAAACCTTGATACACCACCCCCAACATGACCCTTACACTGCCCTAACACCACTGTACTGCCCTTAACCCTGAAACACCACCCCCCAGCACCACCCCCTACACTGCCTGAATACCACTGCACTGCCCTAAACCCTGAAACACCACCCCCATGACCCCTTACACTGCCCAAACACCACTGCACTGCCCTAAACCCTGAAACACCGCCTCCCGCAAGACCCCCTGCACTGCCTGAACACCACTGCACTGCCATAAACCCTGAAACACCACCCCCAGCAAGACCCCCTACACTGCCCAAACACCTCTGCCCTAAACCCTGAAACACCACCCCCAGCAAGACCCCTACACTGCCCGAACACAACTCCACTGCCCTAAACCCTGAAACACCACCCCCTGCATGACCCCCTACACTGCCCGAACACCACTGCACTGTCCTAAACCCTAAAACATCTCCCCCAGCATGACCCCCTACACTGCCTGAACACCACTGCACTGCCCTAAACCTTAAAACATCACTGCCAGCCCGACCCCTACACTGCCCGAACACCACTGCACTGCCCTAAACCCTAAAACACCACCCCCAGCATGACCCCTACACTACCTGAACACCACTGCAATGCCCTGAACCCTAAAACACTACCCCAGCACGACCACCTACACTACCCAAACACCACTGCACTTCCCTAAACCCTAAAACACTACCTCCAGCACGACTCTACACCCAGCATGACCCCCTTCACTACACAAACACCAATGCACTACCCTAAACCCTAAAACACTACCCCAGCACGACCCCCTACATTACCCAAACACCACTGCACTGCCTGAAACCCTAGAAATGCAACCACCACCCCATGCCCAATCCCCCTTGCTTCTCACTCCTCGTGGTTCCTGCTTCATGTTGTCTCTGAGGGGCGGTGCATGTCGTTGTGAGGAAACGAAACAGCCTCTGTTTCCTTACAACGACATGGATCATCTACATTTATTTAGAACTCATGGTCATTTACCATACATACCTTTACAACAAAATTTGTTGTAAAGGCATGCGTGGTAAATGACCATGCGTTATAAAAAAATGCGTAGTAATGACTTTGCGATGTACAATGCATGTGTGGTAATGCCTGCGTTGTAATGGTATCGCAAAGTAAAAATGTCATGGTAATGGCTATTTACCGATCAAAGCTGCCCCCTGTTCTTCAGTAAGTCGTTTATTTGATAAATTAGGAGGAAGGAATGTGTTTTTTTTACCAAAAAGTGCATTCCCGGCTGTTGTATTGTGTAATTGTCTGCGTGGCCTCGTTTCACTTCCAGTGAGAGAATGGAAGAGTCTGTTTGGATCTAAAAGGGTTCTGCTGTTGGACGGGGCCGGCGCGACACGTCATCAGAAAACACAGTTAATGGAAAGCGTTGTCCCCGAAGTGTGGAGCAGTGCCTTGAGAGGTCAACGAGTGTGCATCCCACCTTAGTATGACCGTACCGCGTGACCCATGTGCTGCCTCCAGTGTACGGAAGGTAGAAGCGGCATCCATCGCAGGTCCTCTTGAAGACCGTTATAGCATTAATTCTGCATTTTGGAACTAGGGCATTTTAACCTTGTTGTTCCTGCCACTTCGCTGCCCCGCCAGTGCACACGACTGGGCTCCCCACCTCGTGTGCCATCTGCAGAGCCTTTGCCCTCGGATCACTAATTTCGGTTTCTGGAGTGGAACATAAACAGTTGCTCCCAAAGGACTAGCCTGAACACTTAGGTGAATATCCCCTGCGCCAGCATTCCGTGGAAATTCTTTCCTAGCTCTGCCACGTCGATGACGATGTCATAATAGCACGGCTCCGCTCGCGACACTGTATGATGTCATAGGAGCCATTAGAGGACCTCGTTGGCGTGCTGACGTCAGTTCCACCCATTTTTTCCATGCCACCGAGGTACACAGGTGGACCGACACATTTTCACATGTATACAAACTAAATATGTATGTATATATTCACTGAAAAAACCAAAGGTTTCAGGCATGTTATAGTTAGAAATTAGCGGGGGGCGTGGCTTCGGAGCCTCAGAAGATGGCCGCTGTTCTCGGGAGCTCCGCCGAGACGTGAGGATCCGCGACTTCTGCTGGCAATGTTTCACTACTGAAAAACGTCGGACTTGCTGGTTCCGGCAATCGGAACTGCCGCTCGTTGGAATGCTGCCGCTATTTTTTCAAAGGGTGAGCCTAACAAGCCTAATTTAATATTTTTTCTGTTGCCTCACCGTCGCGGCCGCCATTTTGTTTTTTCAGCGACCTCTTGCTCCTCACCTGGAGCTGCATGACGATGCTGGTTAACAGTTGGGTTACCTGATACCCTTATAACAGACAATGGAGTACAGTTCACTTCGGACAAGATGAAAGAATTTCTGTATCACCGGGGCATCACTCACCTCAAATCTGCTTTGTACTGTCCCCGTGCTAACGGGTTAGTGGAAAGGATCAACCGGCTGTTCAAAGAGTGTTTGCAGAGAGCAGAAGTAATGGGGACACCAGCAAGTTCAGCGTTAGTGGAAACAGTATGGGCATATCGCACTTCTCCAAACAGTGTGACTGGGGTTTCTCCGTTCACCTCTCTCAAAGGAAGGATCCCGAAGACCAAATTAACTCCACAGGTAGGGCCAAGGAAGGACGCCGGTGTAGTAAACAGAGGTGAAATCTCAAGGAAAGTGGAGGAACACCAAGCTAAATACAAAGTCAGGTATGACCAGACCAAACATGTAAAAACACAAATGTTCAAAGAAGGTGATTGGGTCCGGGTGGATTTACCTAAAGCACGCAGGAAAGAAGCGTCAAGATTTTCGGATCCTTACAAAATAACTAGTGTGGGTAGGAATGTAGTCCATCTCGACAATGGCCAAACATGGAGCATGGACAGAATCATTCCTCATGGACAAGGGGGTGACTTGGACAACGGAAGTGACCCGGAGACAGAGTTGCAAACCCTCAGTCACAGAAGGTCTATGAGAGCAAGGAGCTCACCTGTATGGACCAGAGACTACTGTGTTAAATGAGAATTATTGTCACATGTTCCTTGTGGTTCTTTACCTAGCTTTGTTGTTCTACTGCTTACATTGTTCTGCAGTGACCTTTCGCTGCTTGTTATATCTGCTATGTCTCTCTTTGCCCTATGCAGGGAGGTGTGTTGTAATCGCCTACTTGGTACGTTCCTTTCCCCCCCCTCCTTCCTCCTCCCTTGGTTCTTCCCTCTCCCTGTCACCAACATTCCATTGCACCCTTCCTCTGACTAGGCTGGATCCTGTGGTGGTGTATGACCATTAAAGAAGAGTTCTTACTTACCTGCCTTCTGGTCATCTTTATAACACTACCCTTTTTTGTCATTATCTTTTCCGTTCTTTTGGGCAACGCTTATTCTATTTGACCTTCTGGTGTCCCTTCCATCGTTGCCATTTCCTCTCTGCCTGCAGTTACTGTGGAACATTATTTTTGACTTTTGCCTGGACTGGTGTTTTTCCACTCTCTTTGCATTTTTTCCCAAGTCTTCACTTGGTTTATTTTCAAAGGACTCTGTGTGTTTTTCTATATATCACCATGCCTCGCGGCAACTCTAGTGGTGCTCGTCCTTCCACCGAGGCGAGTTTAGAGGTCTATAATCCTTTTGATATTCTACAGGAGCACACTGAGGATAGCACCAAAGACTCTGGTGGCGCCAAATCTACTGCACCGCTTACTCCTCGCTTAAGCGCTAAACAAAGCTCCAAAATACCTTCTGCGTCACCATCTACTTCTGGCAAGCGGGTAAAAACTAACCCACCCTCTCCCACCAATTCTTCATCCCCGATATCTATGGAACTCCTTCTTGACGAGATTCGCGCTCTCAAGCCGCATTTGGAAGAAACTAACGTCAGACTTCAGAGTCTGGAAGCCAACTGGTCTCTCACTGAAAAGAGAGTTGGAGACCTAGAAGTACGGGTTGACTCTGTTCAAAATCTCACGGCTCAAGTTCCTCTTCTTTCTAAGGAGGTTGTTCAACTTAGGCAACAAATTGAGAATTTGGAAAATCGAAATAGGCGCAATAATCTGCGCATTTACGGATTAGTTGAAGGCCTTGAAGGTGCTAATCCGATTTCTTTTTTCAAATCTTTTTTACCAACTCTTTTGGGTCTTCCTGAAACACCCTCATTAAATATTCAAAGAGCACATCGCTTAGGTACATTATCCCGTTCTTCTCCTTCATCATCTACTAAGCTGAGAGGAGTCATTTTGTTCTTTTTGGAGTATACGGATCTACTCAGAGTTCTTCAGGCTGCCAAACAGCGTGGGAAAATTGCTTGGAATGGTTCTACTCTTTTCTTCGCCCAAGATTATGCTAAAGTGACTGCGGACCGTCGGAAAACGTTCTTGGAGATGAGACCTGCACTACGCAGCATAAATGCGCGCTACGGCTTATTCCATCCCTGCCTTTTTAAAGTGACTCATAATAATAAAACTACCAGTTATGAAGATCCAATGTTATTCCAGCAATTTCTGAACAGCTGCAGAACAGAGTCCATGGAAGTGCCTCAGTCATGATGGTTTTATGTATTGTAGTAGTATCTGTTTGTTTTCAAATTTAGTGTTGTTTAGTTTCTCCCCTAATGTCTTTTGTACCATTTTGTCGGATTAACTTTTCCTTCTTCTTTCCCCCATTAGGTAGCGATTTTTTGTGGTCCTTCGTCGTTCCCTGTTCTCCTCAACTTGCCTAGCGGATGTCCCTTCCTTACCGTCGTCCTGGAGTCTCCCGTTTTCAGTGTCCCGTCTTCCTTATGTGGCTTCACCAACCCCGTTCTTCATTCCTTTTTGTGGTATGTCTACTTGTTAGCTTATTTCTTCATCACTCGTGTCTGTCGTTTTGAACCTTTAATTTTTGCACCACGTGTCTCTTCTTTCCCTTATCACTTATTACTTACTTTTTTTGCTCTTTTCTTTGGTCCTTTTTCCATCTTTGTTGTTTCTCTCCTTCCCTATTTCTACCTCTCAACTTATTCCTTTCATGCCTCTCTGCTTATAATTTCTTTTCTCCAAGAATTTATGTCATATTTCTCTTCCTTACTCTATTATTACTCCTCTAAGAACAATGTTATTTTCTCTCAAGTTTTTGTAAGATGCTTTGTACTTTATTGCCTTTTGTACATATTTGATTCTCACACAACTTTTTGATATCAGTTATATTTGTTAGATGTCGATAACTATACTTACTTGGAATGTTAAAGGTTTGGGTTCCCCCATTAAGCGGCAACGTGTTTTATCCCATTTAGCAAATTTACAGGGGGATATTGTGTTATTACAGGAAATTCATATAAAAGAAGCCGAAATCACCAATTTACGGCGTAATTGGGTGGGTCACGTTTTCGCGTCCCCTGATTCGGGGAAACGTAATGGTGTTGCTATTCTCTGTCATAAACGGTTAAAGTTATAAATCAATCCAATGATTCTGATGGTAGGTGGGTGACTGTATCTTTGTTGATTGATAATATCCCTATAACTGTCTTTAATGTATATGCTCCTACTATACAGGATAAATTATTTTGGCCCCAGATGCTTACATCTTTGATGCAATCTTCTGATGATTATCTGATTTTGGGGGGGGATTGTAACACAATTGTGGATCTTATTATAGATCGAAGATCCAATTGCCACTTTTCGCCCTCTTCCATGCACACTCAATTTACTTCCACTATTTCCCAACGTTCTCTTGTTGACTCCTGGAGACTCTGCCATCCTACACTTAGAGAATATACATATTACTCACCGGCTCATTCTTCCCAATCCCGGATTGATTACATTTTTATTTCTAAGGCCTTGACTCAACATATTCGCCACTCTGAAATAGGTTCTATTTTAATTTCTGATCATGCCCCAGTTTCTTTACGCCTGGATTTACTCCCCCCCATAAAAGGTACCAAAAGGTGGAGGTTCAATAACTCTCTCCTATTAGATCCCAAATTTACCCTAGCCTTCCTCGAATTTTCATCCCTATTTTTTACAGAAAATTAATCTCCTACAATTTCCCCTCAGGTGTTATGGGAAACTTTTAAAGCTGCTTCTAGAGACTTAATTATTTCATTTGTTTCTCGTAAAAAACGCGCCGCCTCTCACTCCTTACAATCGATTAACTTGCAAATTAAACAATTGGAACACTCTTATTATTTAACTAAGTCTCGTTCTGATTTGGATAAGCTTCTCAAAGCCAAATTCTCCTTTAATAAGCTTTCCACGGAATCTGCAAATTTATTTTTACTCAAATCCAGTGCCAAGTATTATTCTGCACAAAATAAGGCAGGTAATCTTCTTGCCAAATATCTTAAAGTTAAAAGAGAACGTACTAGAATCGAATCTATTGTCTCTTCATCTAATATCACTCTTCATAAGGATGAGGATATTCTACTGGAATTCACTAACTTTTATCAAAATCTCTATACTCCGGAGTCTCCTCCTCTGTCAACTGACATTGATCACTATTTATCCTCTATCCCTTCCCCTTCCTTTCCAGAGATTGATTTTGCCCCTTTAGAAGCACCTGTTGATCCTAATGACATTTTGGAATCTATTCAAGTGCTTAAAAAAGGCAAGGCTTCTGGACCAGATGGGTACACGATAGAATTCTATTTACATTTCTCCAATCTGCTCGTTCCTAAACTCCATCAGTTATTTTCATTCTTTGTATCGTCCGAACAATCTGGGGGCTCCTTTCAGGAAGCCTTAATTTGTCTCCTTCCTAAAGAGAATAAAGACCATACCTTATGTAAAAACTATAGGCCTATTTCTCTAATCAATCTGGACTATAAAATATTTGCAAAAATTCTAGCGCTTCATCTCGACAAGATTTTACCTAAATTAATTGGTAGGGAACAATGTGGTTTCATTAAGGGTCGTCACCTCTCTGACAATACTCGACTCTTTTTCAATGTACTAAGTAAGTCTCACTCCTACCAATCCTCTCTAGCTGCTATTGCATTAGACGCCGAGAAGGCATTTGATAGGGTTAACTGGCAATTTATGTTTGCAGTCCTTGTTTGGTTTGGTTTTGGCCCGAAATTCCTTGCCTCCTTTACTGTACTCCTTTCCTAGGTCCTTTATATTAGCTAACGGTCTTGTCTCCTCTTCGTTTCCCCTTTTTAGAGGTGTACGACAGGGGTGTCCCCTCTCTCCTCTTCTTTTTATTTTAGCATTAGAACCCTTCTTGACAAAATTCCGAGAGAATAAAGATATCACCGGTTTTCCTTATGGGGATAAACATTTGAAACTTTCTGCCTATGCGGACGATATACTTTTATTTATCTCTAACCCCCAATCCTCTATTCCATCATTTTTATCTGAAGTTTCTGAATTTGCGAAAGTATCAAGTTATAAACTTAATGTTGATAAGTGTGAAATCCTCCCTCTAAATAAATTTTGTCTTCATGTAGATTTCTTGGCCTCCTCTTTTCATTGGAGCCCTTCTAAGATCAAATATTTAGGATTGTGGTTTCAATCCTCAGTTAAGGACACTGTAGCACTAAATCTTAAAAATCTATTAACAACTCTAAAAGACTCTACAACTCGGTGGCATCCTTTGTTTTTATCCTGGTGGGGCAGATTGGACTCTATTAAAATGATGTTAGTTCCAATAATCTTGTTCTATCTCTCTAATCTTCCAATTAATATCCCTAAATCTTGCTATAAAAATATTTACTCCATCTTATCGAAATTCTTATGGCACCAGAAGAAAGCTAGGATGTCTTTTGCAAAACTTAAATGTCCTAAGCAGTTGGGTGGAGTTAATTTTCCGGATTTTGCTTCTTATCATATCTCATTCTTCCTTAAACATTCTGTTTCCTTATTATCTGCCCAGGTGTCTGATACCGCTTCTCAGCCTTTGTGGGTGGACGTTGAATCTTCTTTCTTTCACCCCTTCAATTTTGAAGAATTTGTGTCACTGTCTCATATTCCCAAGAAATTCTCTCTTCCTATTCTTAAAAACTCTCGGAAAATGTTTTCTCCTCTTTTCCTGGACGGTTTAGATGATCGCTCTCGTTTTTTGCAATCTTCCTTGTGGTATAACCCCCTTATTAAAATAAGAAATAGGATGCTTTTTTGGAAGGACTGGAAAGATCTTGGTCTTAGTTGGACTCACCAACTCTTTCACGAGGATTCTTGTGTTTCCTTTTCTATTCTTCAATCCCGTTTTTCTTTACCAACTTCCTTTGAATTTAAATATAACTTACTGAGTACAGCTGCACAAACTAGTTATGATTCCCTTTCTGATTCCAACACTCATACCAACTCTTCTCCTCTTCCTCTCCCTTATTTACTTGCTTCTTCTTCTGCTTCCCAAGTTTACAAGAAGTTACGGGATACTTCTAACACCCGAGATAAATCTAAAGTAGAAAACGACTGGGAATCAGATTTAGAGGACTCTTTTTCTGTCTCCACATGGCAAAAAATTTGGATTAAGATAAGGAAGTCATCTAGAGCAGCCAATACAACTCAAACTTTATTTTTTATATACAATAGACTTTTGATTACTCCTGCTAAACTAAATATGATTGACCCCTCTATTCCCTCCACTTGCTGGTCTTGTTCAGCTTCAATGGCAGATCTTAAAAATATGTTATTTACATGTCCCGTGATTTATAAATTTTGGAATGATGTGTGGGACCAGATTAACAAAAATTTTTCTACACATTTTCCCTTTAATTTTTCACATATTTTCTTAGGCAGTATCTCAGACATATGGTCCTCTTCCACTTCTAACACTTCCATTATTGATCTACTTATAGCTGTAGCGTTTCAACAAATCACCAAATCTTGGAAGGAGGCCTCAAAAGTCTCGTTTCAGGCTTGGTGGTATGGGGTCTGTTATCACCATAGGTTAGACAGGGCTTATGTTTACCCTATTACACTGGCTATTAAACGTGACTTACTATGGGTGCCAATCACAAATTTTTTAAATGTAATTGCACGATCTCTACCCTCCCATACTCCTTCTGCGGAAGAAGTTCCCAAACCTCCGTGAAATACCCCTGATGGTTTCAAGTATATATACATATAGAGTGTTTTATATTTATTTATGCGTTGTTACTGGAGAAGTTCTTGTACTTTTAATATATCTGTATACTCTTTTTACATATTTCTATATACCAATGATTACGTTCTTATCATATATATTTTGCTCTGTTAATTGATCATCCTAACTCCCTTCCCTTTCTTTTTTTTTCTTCCTTCTTTATTTATTTTCTTCCCCTTGCTTATGATAATAATAGCATTTTAGTTTGATTCTACATATGTTTGTTTTATCACAATTCTGTTGTATTTAAATTTCAATAAACTTTCTTTTAAAACTAATAGTTAGAAATTAGCATTTAAAAAACCTTAGAAATTCACTGTAAAAAACATAGGTTTCAGGGGTGTTATAGTTGGTTGGACATCTCACTCGTATAAAACCATTGAAATTCCCCAGTTATAGTTAGTTTAGCTAACTATAACTCGCTCTCCCGTAATGCACTGCTGATGACGTAACATATTACATCACTCATGACATGGTCAGTGACATCACTGATGACATCTCAAATGACATCACTGATGACATCACTAATGACATCATCCAGTGACTGTGTGTTTCTCTAAAGCTTAAATACGTTTTAATATATATAGGGAAAGGCGTGTTGAAGAATGAGTGGGTGTATAAGTGTCAGAATGGATGATTTACTAGGTGTGTGACTGACTCTATAAGTGAGTGATTAAACATAACCTACTGAATGCATGGGTTAGTGACTAAACTGTGTGAATGTCTGTATCCGTATATCTGTTGGTGTGTCAGCAGCTGCATGGGTTAGCGAATAGCTGCATGAGTGTCGATATGGGTTATTGATTGGTTGTCTGAGTATCTGTATGGGTGCCTGAGTGTTTGTGAGGGTGGGTTGTGTATGACTCTGTGCATAGATGTGTGAGTGGGTGATTCACTGGGTGCATGGTTTTAAGAGTGCATCTGTGATGGATTGTATGGGTGGGTGAGTGTATGTATGGGTGTGTTAGTGATTGAATGTATATCTCAGTGGTACATGTGTGAGTAACTACATATGTGAAAGGCAGTATATATGTGTGTTTGAGTACATAAATGGCTATATGTGAGAGTGTGATTGTGAGATTGGCTGTATGGATGAGTGTGTGCTTGTATCAGTGATTGTATAAGAGCGTAAGAATGTGGTAGTATTTTTATGAGTAAGTGAGCTGGTGTGTGTATAACTGTATAGGTGAGTAAATGGGAGTGTGATTAATTATTTGCTTGACTGACTAGTTATGTGAGTACCTCTATGGATGAGTGGTGGTGTGTGAGTGTCTATATAGGTGTATAAATGCATATGATAGTCCTGTACTAAGTGACTGTAAGTATGAGTGACTGTACAGGTGAGTGAGTGGATGTGTGCGTAGACCTAAGAATCAATGAGTGTGTATGTAGTTATTGGTATTGGAGTATCTATGGTTTTGAGAATGGCCGTCTGTAATGTTGAGAGGGTGTATCAAAGGTTATATTAGGGTATGAAAAGATGCATCAAATTATCACATGGATGATGTCATCAGTGATGTCATCAGTGATGTCATTTGAGATGTCATCAGTGATGTCATCAGTGATGTCACTGAGCATGTCATGAGTGATGTAATATGTGACCTCATCAGCAGTGCATTGCGGGGGCGCGAGTTATAGTTAGCTGAACTAACTATAACGGGGGAATTTCAATGGTTTTGTATGAGTGAAATGTCCAACTAACTATAACGCCCCTGGATCCTATGTTTTTTTCAGTGAATTTCTAAGATTTTTTAAATGCTACTTTCTAACTATGCCTACAGAGGTAGGACATGTGAAGAAAGAAGAAAAAACGCACAGAAAGAAGCAAAAGAAATGCAGAAAGAGGCAACAGAAGTCCACCAAGACGAAGAAAATTGCAGGAAGAAGCAAGACATGTGCAGAAAGAACCAACAGAGGAGCAGAAAGAGGCCTTGTTGCAAAATCATCCTGTGCCCACAACTTTTTCAGATGGGTACTGGTCGTAAGTGACACTGACTAACCAGGCCTAGAGCCAGTGCTGTGCTAAAAGACACTTAGAATACAGTGAAAACACCTACATACACTAGGGAACACTATGCGTTGGGGTAGCCCTGTGATTAGCATGACCTCCTCTGTAAGACCCTAATACATAATAGGGCAGGGGGATTAAAACTACCTCTTAAAATGCACCACGGGCACGTTTGCACTCTGGTGAAGGGAGGGGGGCGCCTGAGGTGACATGTGTGCAAACACGCCCTGTGGCCGTTTTAATTTGGGGGATAAAGTCCCCTTGAGTCCTGAGTGTCCCTTGGTTCCAACTAGCCCAGCAGGTATCTCCAGTAAGCGCCACAGAGCTGCATTGCAGAGAGGTGTAAAAAGGGGCACGGCCTGGACCCCCTCTCTGCAACGCAGCGCAGTGGTGCTTACTGGAAGCACCTGGTGGTCTAGTTGGCCACCAGGGGCCCTCAGGATTGAAGGGGAATTATTTCCCCAACTTAAAATGCGCCACAGGGCGTGTTTGCACATGTCATCTCAGGCCCCGTCCCCTCCCTTCACCACCGTGTAAACACTCTCTGTAACCGTTTTAAGTTGGGAGATTAAGTCCCCTTGAATCCTGAGGGTCCCTAGGGTCCAAATGGCCCACTAGGTACCTCCAGTATGTGCCACAGAGTTGCGTTGCAGAGAGGTGTAAAAAGGGGCATGGCCTCTGAACACCTCTCTGCAATGCAGCTCCCTGGTGCATACTGGAGGTACCTGGTGGGCTAGTTGGCCCTCTGGGACCCTCAGTATTGGAGGGGAATTAATTCCCCAACTTACAACTCGCCACGGGGCGCGTTTGCACAATGGTGAAGGAAGGGGGCGGGGCCTGAGGTGACATGTGTGCAAACGCCCTGTGACGCGTTTTAAGTTGGGGAATTAATTCTTCTTCAATCCTGAGGGTCCCTGGGGGCCAACTAGCCCACCAGGTACCTCCAGTATGCACCAGGGAGCTGTGTTGCAGAGAGGTGTTCAGAGGCCACGCCCCGTTTTACAACACTCTGCAACGCAGATCCGTGGCGCCTACTGGAGGTACCTGGTGGCCTAGTTGGCCCCCAGGGGACCTCAGGATTGAAGAGGAATTAATTTCCCAGCTTAAAACGCACCACAGGGCGTGCTTGCACACATGTCACCTCAGGCCCCGCCCCCTCCCTTCACCACTGTGCAAATGCGCCCTGTGGCGCGTTTTAAGTTGGGGGATTAACTCCCCTTGAATTCTGAGGGTCCCTGGGGTGCAACTAGCCCACCAGGTACCTCCATTAAGTGCCACAAAGCTGCCTTACAGAAAGATGTAAAAAGGAGCGTGGCCTCTGTACACCTCTCTGCAACTCAGCTCCCTGACGCATACTGGAGGTACCTGGTGGGTTAGTTGGCCCCAGGGACCCCCAGTATTCAAGGGGAATTAGTTCCCCATCTGCATACGTGCCAGGGGGCGCGTTTGCAGAGTGCTGCAGGGAGGGGGCGGGGCCTCCGGCGCAATGCTGGTCTTTTTTTTAGAATTTTTAAGAACGGGGGTTGTGTAGCCCCCCTTCTTTTCCTATTTTATTGGCCCTGGGGACCCCATCCCCCAGGGCCTGACTACTATTTAATTTTTTTTTTTAATTGGAAGGGGTCGCGTGGCCCCCCTCCTGAGGCCATATTCGGCCCCGGGGACCACATCCCCCAGGACATGGCCATTTTTTTTTTAAACTAATAGGAGGGGGCTGCATTGCCGCCCTCCTTAGGCCATCTATGGCCCCGGTCACCCCATCCCCCGGGGCCGGCCTATGTTTTATTTATTTATTTATTATATTTTTTCCACTTTTTTGAGGAAAGGGGGCTGCGTGGCTCCCCTCCCGGGCCACTTCTAGCCCCGGGGACCCCATCCCCCAGGGCTTGCGCTCTACGTTGGGGACCGTGGCGGGGTCCCCAATCCCCCCACGGTCCCGCCGGCTACCCACCTCCTGCGGGAGCCGGCATTGCTTTTCCACATGGGGAGCTGCTATGATGCAGCTCCCCGTGTGGAAAAGCAATTGGCTTTGTTTTTTGGATTAGAGAGCAGGAAACCTCTTCCAAATATCAAAGTAGAGTTTACTATGGCAAAGTGGGAGCCACGAGGCTCCCGCCCTGCCATAGCAAACTGCAGTGTCCCGGGGGTGGGCACCTCGGGACAATGCAGGAGCCAGCCCTGGGGGGTGGCGGTTCCCAGGGCGATCGAGGGCTCCAGGAGGGGGGCCGCGTGGCCCCCCTCCCAACATTTGCAAAGCCCCGGGGGGATGGTGGTCCCCGGGGCTTGGAGGTCGTCACAGACCCCCCAATTTTAATATTTAGAGTCCCGGGGAGGTGGCGGTCCCCGGGGCATGTGGGGGGGTTTGAGCCCCCCACACAGGTAGTTAGTTTTTTTAAAAGAACAAGCCCCAGGGGTGGCGATACTCAATGATGTCATTTGAGATGTCATCAGTGATGTCATCAGTGATGTCACTGACCATGTTATGAATGATGTAATATGTGACGTCATCAGCAGTGCGTTGCGGGGGCGCGAGTTATAGTTAGCTGAATTAACTATAACGCCGGAATTTCTATGGTTTTGTACGAGTGAAATTTCCAACTAACTATAACATTCCTGAAACCTATGGTTTTTTCAGTTAATTCCTATGGTTTTTTAAATGCTAATTTCTGACTATAACGTGCCTGAAACCTATATTTTTTTCA
This sequence comes from Triturus cristatus, assembly GCF_964204655.1. Lineage (NCBI taxonomy): Eukaryota > Metazoa > Chordata > Amphibia > Caudata > Salamandridae > Triturus > Triturus cristatus. The sequence continues at coordinate 1,194,689,694 of NC_140582.1, read as the reverse complement.
TATTACCTACTGGCAGTCGCCAGTAGGTAGTTATAGTTAGAACCTATTTTCCATAGGAAATCTACAACATTCTATTTGGAATAACGTTGGCGACGATTGCCGAATCTTCGGGAAATTTTCCAATCTTTTGGCCAGCTCCGGTCCGCTCCTATCCTGAAAATTTCACGGTGATTCGTCAAGCAGGGGCTGAGAAAAAAGGGGGGTCCCAAAACGTGTTTTCCCCATGTATTTTCCCATAGGACCTGTTGATGCAGCTACAGCCCGAACTGCTGAACGGAATTACACCAAATTTGGCAAAGAGGTAGTCCTCAGTTCAGACTCGTGCCTTTTGCTTAAATAGTATAAATCCAATCAGTAGTTCCTGAGAAAATTAGAGTTAAAAAGATAGATATATCTGGGCGGAGCCTAACCACACATCTCATCGTGAGATCTGATTGGCTGTCAGTACTTCATCCAAGAAGTGTTGGCAGCCATCTTGGGACCAATATACATGATAGCACCTCATTAAAAAGCATTGCAGTTAATAGAAGGTTTTAAGACTTTAGTTACATTATAAATCATTTGTTGATGGTACCATACTCATTTTAGGAATTGTGGTGTGTTCTAAGGTGATTTTACCATGTGAAAAAGCCTTCTGCTGTGATATCATGAATCATGTTTGAGAGTAAACTATTTTCTCATGCTTTTCCCACAGAGGTTTGGAAGGTGATCTATAAGATAAACTGAGAGCATATTTTCTGTCAATTCACATTATCTTTCTCAGTCATATGAGAATGAAGTCTGATATTCTCAGTAAAACATGTACATCCAACAAGGGCAGAGACTGACAGTTGATTCCTTTGTGTTGTACTGCAGCTTCCCAGAGTGTTCTAAAGAACAACTAGAGCGCTAACAGTCCTATTTATGACAAACGTATTGCACACCTGAAGCCACCTTGATTGGAATAAAGTGGTAACTCTTAAAACATTTAATTTAAAAAGGAATAAAATGAGGGGGCTCTTTTTGCCATAGAAAGTATGATTAGTGCTGCAGAAAGAAAAATTAGGGCACATTTTGAGTGACTTCTCAAATCCCCTTCTATTTCATTAAAAAATTCTGACATACAGACTGAAACATGCACTTTCAATACCAGCAGCAGACTTCCCTGGTGAGCAGTAGCTTTACTACAGTGATCTAATAAGCAACTAGAGTGCTAACATTCTGAATTTATGGCAAATGTGTGATACATCTGAATGCCTTCTTGATGGAATCAAAGTAAAAAACTGAAAGTATTTCCTACTGAGGAGACTGTAGTAAATGAGGAAATTAGGAAACTTCATAACAAACAAGTCTCCCAAAATGGCCACCAGAGACAAAAGAGCCCAATGTAGCCCAAATATCACCCAGATGTAGCCCGAGTGTAGCCCAATGACAGAATGTCCCAGAGTGTTCTAACGAACAACTAGACCGCTAGCAGTCTTACTTATGACAAAAGTATGGCACACCTGAAGCCATCTTGATTGGAATAAAGTGGTAACACTTAAAACATTTAATTTACAAAGGAACAAAATAAGGGGGTTCATTTTGCCATAGAAAGTATGATTAGTGCTGCAGAAAGAAAAATTAGGGCACATTTTGACTTCTCAAATCCTCTTCTATTTCATGAACAAATTCTGACATGCAGACTGAAACATGCACTTTGAATACCAGCAGCAGACTACCCTGGTGGGCAGTAGCTTTACTACAGTGATCTAATGAGCAACTAGAGTGCTAATATTCAGAATTTATGGCAAATGTGTGACACATCTGAATGCCTTCTTGATGGAATCAAAGTAAAAAACTGAAAGTATTTCCTACTGAGGAGACTGCAGTAAATGAGGAAATTAGGAAACTTCATAACAAATAAATCTCCCAAGATGGCCACCAGAGACAAAAGAGCCCAAATGTAGCCCAAATATCACCCAGATGTAGCCCAAGTATAGCCCAATGACAGAATGTCCCAGAGTGTTCTAACGAACTACTAGAGCACTACTGTTGACAAAAGTATGGCACACCTGAAGCCATCTTGATTGGAATAAATTGGTAACACTTAAAACATTTAATTTACAAAGGAACAAAATGAGGGGGTTCATTTTGCCATGGAAATTATGATTAGTGCTGCAGAAAGAAAAATTAGGGCACATTTTGACTTCTCAAATCCTCTTCTATTTCATAAACAAATTCTGACATGCAGACTGAAACATGCACTTTGAATACCAGCAGCAGACTTCCCTGGTGAGCAGTTGCTTTACTACAGTGATCTAATGAGCAACTAGAGTGCTAACATTCAGAATTTATGGCAAATGTGTGGCACATCTGAATGCCTTTCCCACAGAGGTTTGGAAGGTGATCTATAAGCTAAACTGAGAGCATGTTTTCTGTAAATTCACATTATCTTTTTCAGTCATGTGAGAATGGAGTCTGACATTCTCAGTAAAACATGCACATCCAACAAGGGCAGAGACTGTCAGTTGATTCCTTTGTGTTCTACTGCAGCTTCCCAGAGTGTTCTAAAGAACAACTAGAGCGCTAACAGTCCTACTTATGACAAACGTATTGCACACCTGAAGCCATCTTGATTGGAATAAAGTGGTAACTCTGAATACATTTAATTTAAAAAGGAACAAAATGAGGGGGTTTATTTTGCCATAGAAATTATGATTAGTGCTGAAGAAAGAAAAATTAGGGCACATTTTGAGTGACTTCTCAAATCCTCTTCTATTTCATTAAAAAATTCTGATATGCAGACTGAAACATGCACTTTTAATACCAGTGTGCAGACTTCCATGGTGAGCAGCAGCTTTACTACAGCGATCTAATGAGCAAATAGAGTGCTAACATTCAGAATTTATGGCAAATGTGTGACATATCTGAATACCTTCTTGATGGAATCAAAGTAAAAAACGGAAAGCATTTTCTACTGAGGCGACTGCAGTAAATGAGGAAATTAGGAAACTTCATAACAAATAAATCTCTGAAGATGACCACCAGAGACAAAAGAGCCCAAATGCAGCACACATATCACCCACATGTAGCCCACATGTAGCCCAATGACAGAAGTGTGCACTTTTTTTTTTGTATTTGCAGTTTTATATAGTGCAGACTTGTCAGGTATTGGAGTGCTTTACATGAGCATTGGTTACATCACACAAGATCAAATTCATTTTGGTTGTAGACATGGGGAGATTAAGTGATTTGACCAGAATCACAGAATGTTGAGCTGAAGCAGAAACTCTAACCTGGTTCCCCAGTTGCAAAGTCTGCAGCTCTGGAAGTAACACCACATCCTCTCCCCTAGGTGCAACATTTAATCAAGTGGTCAACTGGATAAAAAAACATAAAGATTACAAATAATTTAAAAGTTCTTTGTCGCTATTTGAAAACTCAGAAAATATGTCCTCATTTTAGTTTTTTAGAGCACTAACCATAATTTTGATGCAAATAAGACCCTCTCATATATGTAATTTCTAAAGGAAACGCTCTAGGTATTACAGTTTTGATTACATCAAGATGACGTCAGGCGTTCCACACTTTTGTAATAAATATAGAATGTTATCAATCTAGTTGTTCATTGGGATACTGTTGAGAGGCAGAGGCCAGGGGCACGGACTCTGAAAATTGAAGGCAGGTAGGAGAGTGCAGAGGCAACAATTTGACCACACTGGACAGGCAGGAAGGGCAGTGGCAGCACAACAGACAATGGAGGGCAGTGGAAAGGGGGGCAGGGGCAACAAACCAACAATACAGGACTGGCAAGGGAGGCTGTGGCAATATAATAGACCATTGTGGGCAGAAGGAAGAGGCAGTGGTAGTACAACCATACATGCCAACAGACCCGTTACAGCCAGGAAACTTCCAATGTTTTTAAGCTCAAATGGGCTTTATTTGATCTGTCTCCTGTCTACAATCTCCTCTTTTTCAATGTAACTCAAAGGGGAAAATCAATACCCCAGTTTTTTTATCAAAATCTCCCTCTTACCAAGCTCAAAATGTTCGCAAGTATGGTACATTGGATCATGGTAGGCAGGAGGAATTGGGGTAGGGACATGGACTCGGATAACAGAGGACAGGAGGGACATGGAGAGGTGCACCAAACTGACCCTACAGTGCAGGCATCAGGGTTTGCAGCAGCACAATACACCACACAGGGCATGAGGGACGGGAGTGCAGCACAACAATCCATAGAGAGCATTAGGGAGGGGACAGGACCATGAACATAGACAACAGAGGACAGAGGGGAAAGAGGCAATGGTAGCTTGCTGGCCATAATGGACAGACAGGAGAGAAAGCTGCAGCATAACAGACCATAAAGGGCGGGAGGGACGAATCAGGGGCATTAGAATGGAACAGACAAGCCAGGAGGGAGGGAATAGGGGCCTGCACATGGAAACAGAGGGCTGGGGGCAAGGGGGCAGGGCAGGAGCAGCAAGATGACCTTGGAAGTCAGGCAGGATGGGCACTAGAAACAAGACACACCATGGAGAGCAACAATGAGACTCTGATGGCATATACACAGACCATGGAGGGAAGGTGGGAGGGGGTCAGGGGCAGCTAGCTGACCACACAGGGAAGGTGGGAGGGGCCATGGCAGCACAGAAGACCATGCATGGCAAGCAGGAGGGTTAGTGGCAGCACAATGGCTATGATGGGCAAGAAGGAGTGTGCAGGGGCATGCACAAAGGACCATGGGGGACAGAAGGGATGGTCAGGACCTGGGCACAGACAAGAGAGTTCAGGGGAAGGGGCCTCACAACAGACCACGTGTCGCAGGCAAGAGGAGCAGTTGCAGCACAACAGACCAGGGGGGGCAGAAGGGTGTGACAGTAAAATGGACCATGGAGGACAGGAGGAAGGGGATAGGGGCATGGCATGTGGACAGGCAGGGTGGCGGTGGCAGAGACAGGTTACAGTCATCTGACAATGCTAGGCAGGTGGGTGGGGAGTGGCAGCTCAACAGAACACTCAGAGTAGATAGGAGTGGCAGGTCCATGGAACATGGTGGGCAAAAAGGATGGAGCAGGGGCATTCACAAAGACATCGGAGGGCAGGGGGAAGGAGAATAGGGGCAGCAAGCTAAGCACAGAGGCTAAGCAGGAGGTCAATGATGGGCCATAGAATTGGGCAATGGAGGGCAGGAGGAGTGGACTGGTACATCATGCCAAATGGAGGGCAGTGGCAGCACATCAGACCATGCATGGCAGGAGGGAGGAGGCTAGTCCATGGATCCAGACAACAGAGGATAGGGAGGAGGTGGATGGGGCAGCAAGCTAACTGTTCAGAGAAGGTGGGTATTAGGAACTTTATGTTTTTTAAAATGTGTGTCTGTGCGAACTACTTAAAATATGTATGTATGTATGTATCGGGTATTTATATAGCGCAAAACTGTCACCCGAAGGGTATCCTGGCGCTTTGACTTTTTACCAATAGCACGCGATAATAGAGTAGCCAGATGATTTAATCTAACCTGGGAAAAAGATACGTTTTTAATCCTTTCCTGAAGGAGGAAAGATCCCCCATACTTCTCAGCAACAGGGGTAAGGAATTCCAACATTTGGCTGCCGCAAATCTAAAGGACCGTCCGCCCATCCGAGCCCTCAAAACCTTCGGAACCACCACTAAGTACGCTGACAATGATCGAAGAGAGCGTGCGGGTACATACCACGCGAACATTTCCTGCAGCGGGACAGGCCCTTGCCCATGAAGCACTTTAAACACCAAGCACAGTGCTTTAAACACAATCCGCTGCGAGATAGGCAACCAATGAAGGTCCACCAGCGCCGTAATGGAAGAGTCAGAACGGCGCCGAGAAAGGGCCAGCTTAGCAGCCATATTCTGCACTCGTTGCAGTTTACCCACCAGATTGGCGGGTGCTCCTAGCAGCAATGCGTTGCAATAATCCAACCTACTCAGTATGATGCCACGCACGACCTCTGGCCGAGCATGGACCGGTAGCAACGGAAGGATTTTCCATAACATGCAGAGCAGCGCCATGCAAGTGGCCACAGTCTTATTTACAAAGACATCTAGCTGAAGATTGGACCCGAACATCACACCCAAGTTCCGGGCGGAGACTGCTGCCAAGGGAGCATCCTGGAGGGTGGTAGGCCAAAAATCAGATGGCAGCGGACGAGAGACACGATCCATCGAGCAATGCAGTACCTCTGTTTTTGAGCTATTAAATTGCAGGGAGTTTTGCCCCAACCAATCTGCGGCTGCTGCCATGCACCGATGGAAAATCTCCAGAGGCACCACATCCTATGAACAAGTATGCAGCATAATCTCACTTTTATTCAGGAAGAAGAGGACGTTTGTGACTGTGACTCCGGGCTCACTTGGCAGAAACACCCCCTGACCCTCCACCCCCCAGTGCAAAATGTCATACCCGTGAAAAGGGTAGGTGGACGCAGTGTTATATAGAACATAGTCCTGAGAGCATGATTGAACATGAAAACTAGATATAGTATATGGTATAAAATATGCACCAAAAAGTGTGATATAAGATGAACCGGGGCGTCAAATATAATATGCAATACATGATGACAGATTCATTGGAGAGCACGAGATAGCACAGGCACTAGCGCGTGCTATGCGATATGCGCCTTGGAGTGTAATATGCACAGGGCAGTGTTGTGTAACCTAACTAGTCTCTAAAGTTGTAATATAAAATATATGCTGGGGAGTGTAACGTTGCATATGCACTGTGACAAAGATATGGATCCCAGATTGTAATATGTATGGCATAGAGCTGTGCATTATAACATAGGCATCGAGGAAGGCACGTTAGATGGGGCAATATAACCCGTGCGAAGGCAAGTGTGGAATGACAAATTCACGGGGTGGTGTTACAGTGCACATGGGCCAGAGAGTGTCATAGCATTCGCACTAGCTGGTGGAATACAACACAGAGGTGTGTGGCACTCGGCGGGCACTGGTGGGTGTAACACAGCATTGGGCTCAGGCAGGAGCATGCTGTGACTCTCAAGTGAGGTTCGTCTTCTTTCCAGAGAGTAAAATAAAAAGTATTACACATCCGGCGGTGGATGTGTGTTTTATTAACCGTAAGCGGGGTTTCCTGCATAGTTTGGTCGATTTTTTGTCGAATCCCCTTTGAATGGCTTGGTGTGCGTGTGTATTAAATGTGCCTGTCAATAGCTACCCGTGTTTGTATAAATAAACGACAAAGGTGTCTACTTGGAGAGTACCCACCGGCGGGGGCGCCGGGATTAGGCACGGTAGGGCGTCAGACACGTCAGAGCTTCACTAGCAGTGTAAATACATTCCACGTGGATTCATTGTATGCATAGTCGCCTTTTAAATGTATATCACGCAAATCGTCATGGTGATAGGTACATACGGTTTGTCCAGCATGTTCTAGGTGTTTCTATAAATATATATATTTTTTAAATAATAAAAAACAAAGGCCGGCCCCGGGGGATTTTTTCCCCGGAGCCATAAGTGGCCTGAGGAGGGGGGCAACGCAGCCCCCCTCCTAAAGAATTAAAAAACAAATTAGGGTGCAGGCCCTGGGGGATGGGGTCCCCAGGGCCAATAAATTAGAAAAAGAAGGGGGGCCACACAGCCCTCCTCCTTAAAAAAATAAAATAAATAAAAGCCCGGCATCGCGCCGGAGGCCACGCCCCCTCCTTGCAGCACTCTGCAAACGCGCCCCCTGGACAGTTGTAAGTTGGGGAATTAATTCCCCTTCAATACTGAGGGTCCCTGAGGGCCAACTAGCCCAACAGGTATCTCCAGTATGCGCCAGGGAGCTGCTTTGCAGACAGGTGTTCTGAGGCCACGCCCCTTTTTACACCTCTATGCAACGCAGCTCTGTGGCGCTTACTGGAGGTACCTAGTGGGCTAGTTTGACCCTAGGGACCCTTAGGATTCAAGGGGACTTAATCTCTCAACTTAGAACGGCCACAGGGCGCGTTTACACAGTGGTGAGGGAGGGGACGGGGCCTGAGGTGACGTGTGCAAAGACGCCCTGTGGCGCGTTTTAAGTTGGGGAAATAATTCCCTTTCAATCCTGAGGGACCCTGGGGGCCAACTAGCCCACCAGGTGCTTCCAGTAAGCGCCACTGCTCTGCGTTGCAGAGAGGTGGTGCAGGCCGTGCCCCTTTTTACACCTCTCTGCAATGGCGCTTACTGGACGTACCTAGTGGGCTATTTTGCCCCTAGGGACCCTCAGGATTCAAGGGGACTTAATCTCCCAACTTAATAAAAACGGCCACAGGGCGTGTTTACACAGTGGTGAGGGAGGGGACGGGGCCTGAGGTGACATGTGCAAACACGCCCTGTGGTGCGTTTTAGGTTGGGAAAATAATGCCCCTTCAATCCTGAGGGCCCCTGGGGGCTAACTAGCCCACCATGTGCTTCCAGTAAGCGCCACTGAGCTGCGTTGCAGAGAAGTGGTCCAGGCCGTGCCACTTTTTACACCTCTCTGCAACACAGCTCTGTGGCGCTTACTGGAGGTACCTAGTGGGATAGTTGGACCCTAGGGACCCTCAGGATTCAAATTAACTTAATCTCCCAACTAAAAACGGCCACAGGGCGTGTTTACACAGTGGTGAAGGAAGGGGATGGGGCCTGAGTTAACGTGTGCAAACAAGCCCTGTGGCGCATTTTAAGTTGGGGAAATAATTCTCCTTCAATCCTGAGGGACCCTGGGGGCCAACTAGCCCACCAGGTGCTTCCAGTATGCGCCACTGAGCTGCGTTGCAGAGTGTGGTCTAGGCCGTGCCCCTTTTTACATTTCTCTGCAATGCATCTGTATGGCGCTTACTGGATGTACCTAGTGGTCTAGTTGGACCCTAGGGAACCTCAGGATTCAAGGGGACTTAATCTCCCAACTTAAAATGGCCACAGGGCGTATTTACACAGTGGGGAAGGGATGGGACGGGGCCTGAGGTGACGTGTGCAAACAGGCCCTGTGGCGCGTTTTAAGAGGTAGTTTTAATCCCCTGCCCTAATGTATACTAGGGGCTTACAGAGGAGGTCATGCTAATCACAAGGGGACCCCAACGCTTAGTGTTCCCTAGTGTATACAGGTGTTTTCACTGTATTCTGAGTGTCTTTTAACATAGCACTGGCTCTAGGACTGGTTAGTCAGACTCAGTTACCACCAGTATCCGTCTGAAAAAGTTGAGGGTACAGGATGATTTTGCAACAAGGCTTCTTTCTGCTCTTCTGTGTGTTCTTTCTGCATGTTATCCTTTTTCCTGCACTTTTCTTTGCTTTGAGGACTTCTGTTGCTTCTTTCTGCATTTCTTTTTTTTCTTTCTGTGCGTTTTTCCTTCTTTCTTCACATGTCCTATCTCTGTAGGCATAGTTAGAAATTAGCATTTAAAAAACCTTTGAAATTCACTGAAAAAACCACAGGTTTCAGGCACGTTATAGTTAGGAATTAGCATTTAAAAAACCTTAGAAATTCACTGAAAAAACCATAGGTTTCAGGGGCGTTATAGTTAGCTGGACTTTTCACTCGTACAAAACCATTGAAATTCCCCCGTTATAGTTAGTTCAGCTAACTATAACTTGAGCGCCCGCAATGCTCTGCTGATGACGTCACATATTACATCACTCATGACATGGTCAGTGACATCACTCATGACATTACTGATGACATCTCAAATGACATCACTGATGACATCACTGATTACATCATCCTTGTGATAGAGTGGCAGACCTCCTCTCCCCCTAATATAACCTTTGATACACACATTCAAAAATAGAAACTAAAATTTTCAAAACAATGGACTTACCAATACCAGTTACAACAACCTATTCAGTAATTCTAAGATCCACATACATATCCACTCATTCACCAACAGTCCTATACAGTCACTCATACATGTACTCACTCATCATATGTACTCATACACCTATACATCCTGTTACACAATGCCACTCATCCATAGAGTTACTCACACACATACTCACTCATGCTAATAAAGAATCAAACATCCATTTACTTGCATATACAGTTATACACACACCACCACACATACTTCTCAAGAAACTTACACATACTTAGTCTTTTAAACAATCACTTATAGAAATACATACTTATTCATACAGGAACTCTTTCAATCTCTCACTCTCACATATACTCACTTATATACACCAATAGTCACATATACTAGTTTAAAACATATGTAGTTACTCATAAAGACACAATTCACTCACTAACACACCCATGCACACACTCATCCACCCATACAGTCCTGCACACATGCTGTCTTCAACACATACAAACAGTGAGTCACTCATTCATGCACCTACGCACTACGTAATACCCCCCACCGAACCATACAGACACTCAGACACTCATACTGATACTCAAAAAACCAACTAATAACCTATATAGACACTAATGTAGCTACTCACCAACCCATGCAGCCACTTATACACAAAGTGAGAGACTGATACAGATATTTACATATTTAAACATTACTCACTAAGCCATGTATTCACTAAGATACACTTAATCAGTCAGTTATACAATCAATTTTTCAAAAACAAATCATCCATTTAGACACTTATATACCCATTTATTCTTCCATCGACCTTGAGATATACATATATAAAACATATGTAATTTTCAGAAAAACACACATTCACTGGATGATGTCATCAGTGATGTCATCAGTGATGTCATTTGAGAAGTAATCAGTGATGTCATGAGTGATGTCACTGACCATGTCATGAGTGATGTAATATGTGACGTCATCAGCAGTGCATTGCGGACGCGCAAGTTATAGTTAGCTGAACTGACTATAACGGGGAAATTTCAATGGTTTTGTATGAGTGAAAAGTCCAGCTAACTATAACGCCCCTGAAGCCTATGGTTTTTTGAGTGAATTTCTAAGGTTTTTTAAATGCTAATTCCTAACTATAACGTGCCTGAAACCTATGGTTTTTTCAGTGAATATATATATATATATATCACCATAAACTCCCTCCTCATGGACAGAGCAGAGGCCACACAGGGGAGAACCGGGTAAACACTTTAATTACGGCAAATGCATTTCGGCCTGTCGGCCTTCCTCAGTGCCAGAGCAGTGTTCAGGAGGTTTCACAGTTCCAGTTGTTATGAGTCCCGCTCCGTTGTTATTGGACAACGTCAGCTCCACCCCCAAACAGGTGTGTCTGCTCACGGATAGTAGCTCACGGGCTGAGTGAACTACTGGTCCCAGAATGCTGTTGGCTTTCAGGTAGGTGATGCAGGGGGGGATTATAACGCCAAAATGATCGTACTGCGTGCTGGACAAGCAATGGTACTGCTGAAGCAAATGCTCTGCTGTGATGTCTGTCAAGTGCTTCCCTGGGTCCCCGAACCACATCAACCTCCGTGCCTCGGAATCCATCCGGCGGGTGCAGGTATGGCCATGCATCCCGCCCAGTGTGAAGGGGAATCACTTCACAGCCGCTATTCTCCTTCCGAAGCATTGAGGTGGGCCCCAGCCTTTCAATAACTTGAAAATTGCCGCAAAGCTGCCAAGGCAGCAGCCAGTGAAGTTGGGGCCAACTTGCAATGTGGGGGCCTCTGTACTGCGTCTCTGGCTGACTATATATATATATATATCCAAGCTCTGTTTCCTTGTTTCCCCCCCTAAAAAAAACAGCACTTGTGGGGGCAGTTGCTAGACTTTATTGGCAACGCAACAGAGCTTGGATAAATAGTGCTGGCGCACCACCCGCGTTTCTAAAGCACCCGTCCATGAGTGCGCTGTTCACTGTGCATCAAGGAGCTTATATAGATGCACCTCCTGTTTGAAATGTGCTAACAGGTCTGGTCGTTCGTTACTGCACGAGCAAAATCGGCACAGGAAGGTAATTTGATTGAAAAAGGTGCACATTACGCCTGGAGCCCACCGCAGGGCAGTGAAATAAATGAACTGATTGGCAAAGAAATTGTAGGGAAATGGACCGACTCCACTGATGGAGAAGAGTTGGACTACAGTTACCAGCATGCACTCACTGGAGAGAGCACGCAATTAATGGACAAAGATGGCTGTGGTGTTTCTGCCTTTTCCTGTTTGTCACCCCATGAGGAAGGAGCCTGCGGCTTCGAAACGCGTAGGGGATTATGCCTAAAAAAGTCGGAATGTGCATCTTTTTGTGAATAAAGGGTTTGTTAACTCACCTCTCTGTGGAGTGCGTCCTTTATCCAGAGGCAACCTCGAGAAATGTGTTAAGCGACGGCCTCAGCCGCGAAGGATGCACCTCCTGTTTGAAATGTGGTAACAGGTCTGGTCATTCGTTACTGCACGAGCGAAATCGGCACAGGAAGGTAATTTGATTGAAAAGGTGCACATTACGCCTGGAGCCCACCGGAGGGCAGTAAAATAAATTAACTGATTGGCAAAGAAATTGTAGGGAAATGGACTGACTCCACTGATGGAGAAGAGTTGTACTACAGTTACCAGCATGCACTCACTGGAGAGAGCACGCAATTAATGGACAAAGATGGCTGTGGTATTTCTGCATTTTCCTGTTTGTCACCCCATAAGGAAGGAGCCTGCGGCTTCGAAACGCGTAGGGGATTATGCCTAAAAAAGTCAGAATGTGCATCTTTTTGTGAATAAAGGGTTTGTTAACTCACCTCTCTGTGGAGTGCGTCCTTTATCCAGAGGCAACCTCGAGAAATGTGTTAAGCGGCGGCCTCAGCCACGAAGGATGCACCTCCTGTTTGAAATGTGGTAACAGGTCTGGTCGTTCGTTACTGCACGAGCGAAATCGGCACAGGAAGGTAATTTGATTGAAAAGGTGCACATTACGCCTGGAGCCCACCGGAGGGCAGTAAAATAAATGAACTGATTGGCAAAGAAATTGTAGGGAAATGGACCGACTCCACTGATGGAGAAGAGTTGGACTACAGTTACCAGCATGCACTCACTGGAGAGAGCACGCAATTAATGGACAAAGATGGCTGTGGTGTTTCTGCCTTTTCCTGTTTGTCACCCCATGAGGAAGGAGCCTGCGGCTTCGAAACGCGTAGGAGATTATGCCTAAAAAAGTCGGAATGTGCATCTTTTTGTGAATAAAGGGTTTGTTAACTCACCTCTCTGTGGAGTGCGTCCTTTATCCAGAGGCAACCTCGAGAAATGTGTTAAGCGACGGCCTCAGCCGCGAAGGATGCACCTCCTGTTTGAAATGTGGTAACAGGTCTGGTCATTCGTTACTGCACGAGCAAAATCGGCACAGGAAGGTAATTTGATTGAAAAGGTGCACATTACGCCTGGAGCCCACCGGAGGGCAGTAAAATAAATTAACTGATTGGCAAAGAAATTGTAGGGAAATGGACCGACTCCACTGATGGAGAAGAGTTGTACTACAGTTACCAGCATGCACTCACTGGAGAGAGCACGCAATTAATGGACAAAGATGGCTGTGGTATTTCTGCATTTTCCTGTTTGTCAACCCATAAGGAAGGAGCCTGCGGCTTCGAAACGCATAGGGGATTATGCCTAAAAAAGTCGGAATGTGCATCTTTTTGTGAATAAAGGGTTTGTTAACTCACCTCTCTGTGGAGTGCGTCCTTTATCCAGAGGCAACCTCGAGAAATATGTTAAGCGGCGGCCTCAGCCACGAAGGATGCACCTCCTGTTTGAAATGTGGTAACAGGTCTGGTCGTTCGTTACTGCACGAGCGAAATCGGCACAGGAAGGTAATTTGATTGAAAAGGTGCACATTACGCCTGGAGCCCACCGGAGGGCAGTAAAATAAATGAACTGATTGGCAAATAAATTGTAGGGAAATGGACCGACTCCACTGATGGAGAAGAGTTGGACTACAGTTACCAGCATGCACTCACTGGAGAGAGCACGCAATTAATGGACAAAGATGGCTGTGGTGTTTCTGCCTTTTCCTGTTTGTCACCCCATGAGGAAGGAGCCTGCGGCTTCGAAACGCGTAGGGGATTATGCCTAAAAAAGTCAGAATGTGCATCTTTTTGTGAATAAAGGGTTTGTTAACTCACCTCTCTGTGGAGTGCGTCCTTTATCCAGAGGCAACCTCGAGAAATGTGTTAAGCGGCGGCCTCAGCCGCGAAGAATGCACCTCCTGTTTGAAATGTGGTAACAGGTCTGGTCGTTCGTTACTGCACGAGCAAAATCGGCACAGGAAGGTAATTTGATTGAAAAGGTGCACATTACGCCTGGAGCCCACCGGAGGGCAGTAAAATAAATGAACTGATTGGCAAAGAAATTGTAGGGAAATGGACCGACTCCACTGATGGTGAAGAGTTGGACTACAGTTACCAGCATGCACTCACTGGAGAGATCACGCAATTAATGGACAAAGATGGCTGCGGTGTTTCTGCCTTTTCCTGTTTGTCAGACCATGAGGAAGGAGCCTGCAGCTTCGAAAAGCGTATGGGATTATGCCTAAAAAAGTCAGAATGTGCATCTTTTTGTGAATAAAGGGCTTGTTAACTCACCTCTCTGTGGAGTGTGTCCTTTATCCAGAGGCAACCTCGACAAATATATATATATATGCAAAAAAGAACTCTGGGTAGTTCTCAAGTTTAGGTGGAAAGCAGCTCCTGTATAGAGCACTCTCAACACCAGCGACACTCTAGATCTGCTCACCTCAAATGTCTGCTTTTCTATCAAAGTCTTTAAGCATAGGATTAGCACAGTGACATCCAGGCCAAGATAGAAAAGGGCAAAGTATTTTTCCATTTCTACAGCAAAGGCTTTAAGCATAGGACTAGCACAGTTCTGTCCTTGCCGAGCTGTAAAATGACAAACGCCATTTACCACTCCAGGCACAGTATTACAGCTTTGATTTGGGAAAATACCAACCAAGCCAACCTGAAATATGTAAAAGCAACCCCTGACACAGTGTTTTGCTCTAATTAGAGCTCTTCAGAGAGGTATAGCTTTGTCCAGACACAAGGGAGCACCCAGTATAAGTAAAAAAAAATACCCTTTCAGGCATAGAGTGACGAATAAATTATGCAAAAAAGAAGAAGAGAGCTTTGGATAGTTCTCAAGTTTAGCTGGAAAGCAGATCCTGTATAGAGCACTGTCAACACGAGCGACACTCTAGATCTGCTCACCTCAAATGTCTGTTTTTCTATCAAAGTCTTTAAGCATAGGATTAGCACAGTGCCATTCATGCCGAGATAAAAAAGGACAAAGTCTTTTGCCACTTCTACAGCAAAGTCTTTAAGCATAGCGTAAAGACTTTAGCTAATAGAGATCGCGTGCCCCTCAGGCAAGCCAACGTTCAGAAATAAAAATTATGCCCGGGGGGGGGGGGGGGGGGGGGGGGGGCGACCCATCACCACGAGGGCCGACCCCCCCCAAAGACATCCCTGGTGTCTAGTGGGGGTTTCCTGGCCGTGGATCGCAGTGCTGCTGCGATCCACGGACAGGAAACCCTTTCAGGAAGGCTTTGTTTGAAAGACTCTCCCCTTTAAAACGAGGCCTCCCTGAAAGCTGGGGAGGCCATTTTTGGCCTAATTTCCCCATCGGAGTTGAGCGCGGCCTCACCTGCGGCTGTCCGGTGGGGAAATCAGTGATGTCAGAGCGCCTTGCGGCGCAATGACGTTACAGATAGGCGGGCGGGGGGAAGCGGAAAGCCTCCCATGTCTCCCCCAGGGGAAAAAATAAATAAAAATCTCTGGTGCATTGCAACGGAGGTTCAAAGGGGGCCCTCCCTGGTGACAGCCAATGGACGTGCGCCGCACCAGGGATGTAGTGCTTGGGTCGACCATTGGCCAACGCAAGCACCAAACGGGTTAAGCGCAACATATCACCCTGAATAGGGTCTTTTGGCACTGTTGAAACTCTACAGTTCCTGGAGCAGTGATATTATAGTAAATATCTAAAACAAATGAAATTTTTAAAAAGCCGGGTTTTGAGAGATTTTGTCAAATGTTTAAAATATGTGCAAGAATGTAAATATAGCAAAAGCTGATTCGAGTACTGAGGGACTATGTATGAAATTGCACGGCCCCCATTCCCGGGGGTGTGGATGTGCCAGGGATGTAAAAGGAGTTTCCTGCTAGATCTGAGACTTCGACTGGGGGCATACTACTCAAGTTTGGCCTGCTGGTAGAGAGGCTGCCTTCCATGCAAGGATTTACGGAATAAATAGAGAAGTTTTAACACAGAAAGCTTTTTATAGGCAACCACTGAAGGGTTCTGAGAGTGTCTTCTGAATGTAATCGAGATGGAAGACAACAGACTAGCAAAGCAGTGGTGCTTCAAACCACCTGGAGCTTGGAGAACAAACCTTCGTTCATGGTGACCGTTAGCACATTGCCATAGTCCAAGCAGCTGATTACTAGAGCCTAGACTAGGGATTTTGTTGACTGAAGTGATAGCAACTGACATATTTTCCTGAGAAGGTGCATGATTCCAAAACAGGAGCCCGAAATGGCATTCACATAATCACTCATCGAGAGGTTCTTATTTACCATGATTCCCAAGTTTGTCACTACTGCTTTCAGGGTGAGAGCTGGACCCGAACCCTGAGGCTACCAGTCTTTAGACCAAACAGAATGAGCCTTCCCAAAGAGTACAATCTCTGTTTTGCCCCTATTCAGCTGAAGACAGTTGAGCTGCGTCCACGATACAATCACAGAATCTTTCTTTAGTTGATGTCCCATTGTGATGACTAGTTGGGTGTCATCTGAATAAGAGATGACTTGAAACCAATGGATTTTATTACTTGTGTCAGTGGGGCCACAGAGACATTAATGGGGCTCAACAAGGATCCCTGTGGCACTCCCCTTTCCAAGGGTATAATTTAAGAGCAGAGGGACTCTAACCGCACCTTATGGGTGCGCTCATTCAGAAAATGATTCAACCATACCCATGATTTCCCACCGGCACCTAACTCCCCTATTATTTTAATTAAGACTGAGTAGGAGATAGTGTTGAATACTGCTGTGAGATCCAATAGTATCAGCATTGCTGAGTGCCCATTGTCCAAAGAAAGTTTTGTTGTTCCAGACTTCCACCTTTGCCATTTCTGTGCTGAAAGAAAATCTGCCTGGGAGGGATCGAGCAAAGAATGGCTTTCTGGAGAAGCTGTTAGTTGGATATTCAACAGAGTTTCCATAACTTTACCAAGGGAAGGGCGCAGTGGAAATAGGTCTAAAATTAGCTAATTCTTTTGGATCTGCTGAGGGTTTTCAAGAATGGGCTTTACCCTTGCTAACTTCCACTTGACCAGGAGTGTTTCCAAGCTTAAGGAAAGATTGTATCGATCGGTGAGAGAAGTGCTGGGTTCAGGGTGACCCTAATATATGGTGGTGCATTGTCTTCTGTTGATCCAGACGCAACTCAATTTATCAGAGCATTGCCTTGGTCTGGGGTCACCCTATTGATCTCCGCCAGCATAGCAATTTCTGAGGGGTTAGGTGGAACCCTAATTTCCTGTGTGGATTACATGGTAAAAGCATTATTAATTAAAAAGAAAGAGGCTAAGAAGGGGTTGGTGCATGATGTGGGAGTAGTGAATTCCATGAGATTCTTATACAATTATTTTGCGTAGTTGCCAACATTGTTGTTTCTACCTACAATATTGGATTTCCTTGGTTTAAGATTATTATGATAGGTTGTTAATGCGTTCTATAGGTTGTCCTGTCTTCAAGTATTTTTTGACCGTATATTTTTGCACCAGGTGTATTATCGAACTAAGCTATTCTACTGGCATTATTACCATTTGCATGGAGGTTACACACAGATCGCTGCAGCAGAAACTCAAATACTGAGCAATTTCTCGAGATTGAAGCCTTTAATCTCCAGTTGACTGTGTCTCCGGGTATTTTCTTTTGATATGCTTACTTAAAAGCATGGATAAATATTACTGGCTTGACGACAGCTGTTTACTTATCAAAATATCATCCTCTCTCCCACTGGCTTGAATCCCCAAATACCTTCACCTCTCCAACACACCCTCAGAGAGAAATAAAACCTCCTTGGTAATTTATTTATTTTTCCATCTTTTTAAATATATAAAGACAAGGAAACGTGTTTATCTGTATAAATTCAAACAAACAGGAAACAGGGAGCCTGTAGGGGACATTTTAAATAAATCTTTGGATAAATAAATTACAACTAATTGATTAAATAAATATTTTGAGCATTACTTGCTATGAAGTTCTTTTTTAAGACCCTGCCTACATCATTTAAATGTGGGGAAGACCAGAGGGAGTAGTGGGAAAATGGGGATTATCTGTTACTAAATGGGAGGGGTTTAGGGAAATTTAAGGAAGACTTTGGGGAGCATCATGCTAATACAAACACACCTATTATTAACCTTGCCATTGCTGTTTACATACTTCACTACTAAAGTTATTACAGTTCTAAAACTGTTACTACAGGCTCAAATGTACTGCAGCCCAGCCTTGGAATAAGTAATCAAGCACCACATATGGCCAACCATTCGTCCATTGGTACTGCACCACACATTCACAGATAATGGAGGCAGGCAAATAAAATAACACTACTGGGTAGTTACAGTTAGGACTACTTTTCCATAGACTATGCATTTTTTGTGTTGCTAATAAGTTTTACGCCGTTTGACAAATATTCCCAAAACCTTAAAAACAAAAAGCTAATTCGCCTCAGATCTTTCCTGGAAAGTTTCATGGTGATCTGTCAATTGGGGGCCGAATAAGAAGGAGGGTCAAAAAAGCAAATTTCCCCAGGTATTTTCCATAGACTTCTTTAGACAGAGCTACTGCACAAACTACTGAACAGAATTACACCAAATTTGGCATCTTGGTTTGCAGATTATACTTTTTTGTGATTTTGTGTAAATCGGTTCAGTAGTTTCAAAGTTAAAACCTAGGAGCTTTTTTTCCCTTAGGCCAAACCGCTCCCACTGAAGTTAGACTGATTGATTGCCAGAAACATGGGGGGTGCACCGGTGTAAAAATTCTCAGTTCTTTACGGCAATCCCACGGGACTCCTGCAGGATTATGGCAAACAAAGAAAATGGTGGCTGCTATTTTTTTTTAAATATATCGGGGGTGTGAGTCAGTGGTGTAACCAAAGTTGAGGGGGCTCCCTGCCACTCACACGGAGGGGTCCCTGCTCTGGATTTAATCCAGAGCTATTGGGCCTGAGTACTGAGTACCCTGCAGCTCGGGGGCCCCCCGCACCGCACGGGCTGCAGGGGCCTGTGTTACACCCCTGGTGTGAGTAGGGCTGCCCTCCTTGAGCACATTTTGGGCTCTAAGGTCCCCCTACCCCGGGGCTTCTTTGCGATCCCTGGTCCGTCAACTGGTGGGTCCCTGTGAAGGCAACTTTGATTTTCCTTGGGCTTCCCTGGTTGCTCCAGATGTGCCCTGACTCCCCACTGGGTGATGAGTCCCTCAGACCTTGCTTGTCTGCACTGAAGCATCTTTCTCCTTTCTGCATGGGTTGCTGTTGCCAAGGCTTGTTGTGTCCAATCTGGGCACCGACGCTGCAGTACTCAACATCCTTCGTTGGACAGCTCGAATCCAGCTCCTGGTTGTCCTCGACACCTCCTGGTCCTCGTGGCTGAAGAGTCAAGCTTCACCTTCTTCCGACTTCGGTGGGCATTCGCCTATCGTGCCCCTGGTCACTGGTTAGTGGCCCAGACTCTATCCCCTCTGCTTTCAGGTTCGTCTCGACTTCGATCCAGGCTTGGATCTCTTTGGACACTTCGCATTTTCCCGGCAGCAGCACTTCTTCACCAGCTCCCATTGAAAACGACGACGCGACCCGACACCATTTTACACCTATGCACCAGGCTTCCCTGGGTGAGGTAACCCGAGCCGAGTACTCCGGTGCTCCCGTGAGTGTTGACCCTAGAACTTCCTAAGTCCAAATGGGTTTGGTCCTAGCTCATCTCAAAGTGTCCCTAACCTTTAAAAATCTAACAGCGACTTTCCCCATAGAAGCTAACGGGAGCTCGCGGCTGTGTTCTCACACTGCACACAGCCCTCGTGGGTCCCCTGGGTGGTTCCTTGGCGTCTAGTTAAGTCATGGTTCTTATACGACTATTTTAGTATATGGTTTGGCTCGCCCTTAGGGCCTAACGTGTATTTGTGCTATTTTACTGTAATATTTGAAGTGTAACTTATGTGTTTTGACCTCTAGGCTCATAAAGAGACTAGTAGGGTGTGTTTAGAATGAAATACATATATTTTATATGTATACCTGGTGTGGTTGCCTTTCATTTAGCCATTCAAGAGATTATAGACAAATAAAACAAGCTGCTTTAGATTCCTTCAAGACTTAGTCTTTAACCTACCATCAATAAGGGGTTGTTTGGACTGGTGCAAGGTGCCCACTATAACTACTGGACAGCATATACCAAGCCAACTTCTCACAACCCCACCTTAAAAGTGAACTGGGGACTCAATCTATGAGGCAGCCACTTCAATGAAAAGGGAGCGCCCCTCTTCCCTGAGCCTTCAATGACCCCGGGGACCCCATCCCCTCGGCCCAGCTCACTTTTTGTGTCCAGGAGAGCTCACCCCTGGGACACAGTAGTGTCCCTGCCCACGCTAATGCTATCAGTGAAATTTGTGTTTGTGACTGTCTGGAGGGAACATTTTCGAATCTCCCGCCAAACAGGCGCAAACACTATGGGCCCAATTATGAGTCTGGCAGTCCGAGAACTGCTAGATTCACAGGGGAGCGGCGGTCCAGCCACAGCCCACCGGTGATCCGACTGCCCCATTGCGAGTTGGGTGAATGGACTGCCCAGGGATTGCCGACTTCTCCAGGGGACCTCCGTTCCCTGGCAGTGATGTAGCAGTCAAAGGCCGTAATAAGCTTCTCTGGACTGCCGAGGTTCAGCCAAGTATATTACGAGTTTCCTTTACACCAGCGGTGTCATGGAGGTTTCTCCTCCATGTGCACCGTGTCTGAGGGGAAACAAAGGGGGCCGTACAGGGCCCTCTGTGTCTCTACCAGATGTGGATGCGCACAGGGGGGCATAACATGTGCCCCCCTGTGTGTATGCACACCAGTTCCTGCACAACACGGACATTTGAGTCAACGCCGTGCAGGAACCTTGTTGTGGGGTTTCATTCCAGTGCCTTTTTCAAAGGTACTGCTGCCTTTGAAAGACGCACCACCACAGGACGGCCACACCACCCTTCCCACCAGACCACCTGAAAGTTGTTGTTGCCTGCTCTCACGCTGCCAAAAGTCATAATTGTACCCCTAAGTCTGCTCCCTAAATCTGCTCCCAGCCGACTGGAGAATTAAAGATGCTCCCCCAGGCTGGGAGCAGACTTGTGTTCTCTTTCCCTGTCCTCACTTCTGTGGTCAGGGAAACTGAACACATTATAGTCCCGCCTGGAGGGAACAAGCAGAAGCAATGACGGCTGAAAGCAAATATGGCTTCCACACTATGTGGGAAGCCAGCTGGTGGTGCAGGGGCCCATGGGTTCCCCCAGTGGCCATCAACATATCAAATGTGGGTGCTCTGGGTGGGGGTCTGTAGTTAGGTAGTCACTCGTGGGGGTGTTTGACACCTGCAGGGGAGGTTGAAGGCATTGCAAGGTTAGGCTTGCCAGTAGATGTACCATAATATTACTTTCAATTTTTTTAAAACATGAGTCAAATTTGGGTTAAATGCATGAAAGGTAGTAAGATTTTAAGTAACATTATAAAGCCCTTGAAATTCGCTGACAATAACACTTAAAGTGAAGTTCTACATAGATCTTCTAAAAATAAAACAAGTCTAAAAACCCCACTGAACTTCACCAGCTATATGTCACTGGTATAAGTAAAACTTTTACGGCTTTGGTGCACTGCTTATGACATCATTGATGACCACTGAAATCTGTATGTACTGTAGTTACCAAGAGGTTTAGCTCAGATTGATTGGGTGACTTTTAGGGTTCGCCATTACAAGAGTTGTGATTATTACTTGAGTGGGCTGATGACCACCCTAAATAATAATCCAATTTCTTATGGCTGGTATTAAGCCTGCGCTTGGCCAGAGGGTCTAAGGGACTATATGATTGCCAAAACAGTATCCCTAGCTGTGTTGTCACATGTTCTAACTGAAACAATTTGCATTTGGGACATCTGGATTGCTAATATTGTTCACATATAAATTGATTATTAGCCCATAACGTTTTGTAATGGATCAGAAGATTGAATGTACTTGGGGAGGCATTCTTCACCCCACTGAAACCAATACATTACTACTGAACTTGCAAATTGTATTAATGCATTGTGAAAACACTTAATGGGTGCACTATGACTAGATCATTCTGAGTTTCATACCTACCTGTGCATGTTTTGGCCCACTCATAGGTGCCCAATCTTAAATCATATCTAGCAAAAAACATATAAAGTCACTTACTGTGTCAATTATCACAAAAGTGGGTTTTCTGATTTTGGGATTAACAGTCTCCTGGTAATGACATCACACCTTGGATTGTCTGTAATTCATTGCAGTTGATATGTGATTCACACGATTACCAAAGATTGGGTCTTGTTCACACTGATTTGCATACAAGAATGGGGCATGGCAATGATTGGGTCTTGTTCACACTGATTTGCATATAACAATGGGGCATGGCTAACCACACATGAGGAAAGAGGCACAGGCTATGGCCACCAGGCTGGTCCTTTCTGTTCCTCACACACTGGTACCAACATTGAGGACAAGGGGGCATATCAACAACAACCGGCGATAATTATTGCTAAGCGCACTTAGCACTAGGATAATTATCGCCGGCTAGCGTGGATTTTTATTGCTGAGATAGCGCGCTATTAGCAACGCTTATCTCAAAAGCGATAAAAATCCTAGCGCTAACTGCCTAACGTGAGATTATCGCTGGAAACCCAGCGATAACCTCCCGAAATGTGGCGTTAGCTTGTTGATAAGGACACATAAACTTAGCCATGATATCCACATTCCATAGGATATCTTGGCTAAGTCAGTCCTGAAGCAGGCGTAAGGAAAGTAGCGATAACAGGAGTTATCGCTAATTTTCCTGCTGCTATGCTTCGTAGCTTGGGGCTTGATGATAGGAGAAATGTCGCTTGCCGACATTTCTCCTGTCACGTCAGGTCAGGAACGCCCACTTTGCATCTCATTAGAGATGCAAAGCTGGGCGTTAGGAATCCCCACGCTAAAGCAAGGTTTCATACGTTAGCGTGAGCTTGCTAATTAGCCGATAAAATTATTGCCGCTTTTCGGCCGAAAACGGATGCAAAAGCGGCGATAATTTATTATCGCCTCCTTGTAAATATGCCCCATAGTCACGCTCCTGAAGCACAAGGGGATGGCGGCCAGGAGCAGAGGATGCACCGTTCGCGAACCAGGGAGTGGGGCTGCTGAGAGCTAACTCTGCGGCTGCAAGGTCGCGTCACCCTCGGTATCTCGCTAGGGCAGTGCGGCTCTACACCAAACTCCTGTCCAGAGGATTTGAAGTCCAGTGGGAAGGACCCAGATAAACCTTTGGAGGATGCCTGTCTCAGCTCTGAAAGACCCATGCAGGTTCCAACTGCAATCAACTGAGCAAAAGGGTGAGAAGCATGACTACTGGCTGAGCTGGGACAGCACTGCACCAGTGTGCCGCTCGGAAGAGGTGCACATGCAGCCGGGACCCGTGCTTCAAAACGCACCTGAGCACATCACTGGAGGAAGCTGACACTTATGCTGAATGGACTGGATGGGTCCCGACCGCCAATGGTGACCTCGTGAGTCCCGCAACGGGGGTGTTTTCCAGCCTGCACAACCACCGATGTGACCCTAATGGAGACTAGACACTGGCACAATAAGCATTGGAGATCCTGTCCTGTGAGCATCAAAGGGCCGGCACTATTGCCCTACCCGGTAACTGCCACAATGTCATTTAATTAATGGTGGGTGCTTCTGAGTAGTGAACAAAATGGTGGATACCGGGCTCCTTGGAACTGGCTTCAGGTAAATGGCTGCTGAAACACCACCACCACCTGGAGTGCAGTGGACAGCTGAACCAGGTGAGCAGTCCTGGGGACTGCATTCTTTTGCAAACCCCATGGAATAGCGGGGTGCCCAGGGTTGCTGTAGAATTCTTCCTGGGTGTTGCCTGGAACTAGTAGGTGATGATGGACATACTTGGGGAGCAGCAGCAATGCAATGCTGAACAAGTAGATATTTGAGTTGCCTTGTGGTGATTTAAGCAAAATGGTGAAACCCAAGCCTTTTAGGGAGACCGATCCCACTCGGAGGTCAGAGCCACAAATGTAATAATTGAGATGCTAGAGCAACTTAATAGCAACTGCTCATATGGAACATCTGGATCATCTCCAACATGGTACTGGCTGCAATTAGCACCTCCAGAGAAGCGTTGCAGTGGGGACAAAAGGGCCTCTTTTTTGTGGTCCAAAAAGCCCTCGTGGAAGCTAATATCCCACGTACCCCCATCCCACGTCATTGGGGTTCTCCTCTAGCGCATTGATGCGGCCTGGGATGTTTCTACACTGGCCCCTGTGTTTATCAGTACTGTATATCCCCTGTATTAGACCTTTTATGTTTCCTTTTTCCCCTAGACCCCTCATCGAACGGGCGAATTTGCGAAAAGTCTTACCCTCTCCTTTCTAGTTGCGCTTGTGAGAAATTGTTTTGCGGTGTTCTCCCAACTTACCACCTCGCCTGAAGGCCTGCTATATGTTGGGTAAGCGTTCTGTTACTTAGTTATTGTTTTATGTTTTATATTATTTGAAATATATTTTAGTGGATCTTACCGCGTACCTTTGGTCTCCTTCCCACAGAAAAATCTCTTGTGTTTTCTCTCGATAGTCTGGGATATCTATATTTGTCATACCCGGGGTTTTCACCCTTGACGATCCCTATAACCTCTGCCCAGTATCTGCCTACGTACCCCAGACCACAATTGATTGGACCAAACTCTGGGTAAGCAACGTCAACTCCGTATACCTCTATTCCGCTGTTAGCCTTAGTCTCTATTTCTGTCTGCAGGCATCTAGCTTACCTAGATTATTTTTTATTTATTTTTTATTGATTCCAAGGGTAGTTTACTCCTTTGTATCCCCTCTGTCTTTCCCTCCATAGATCTGATTTGTTCCCTCTGATGCATATTCTTAAACTCCTCTATACCCTACAGAAGATCTGATTTGTAAATGGCATCCTCGATTTAAAGGTACTGATTCCCTCTAATTTTTCTACCTTTTATCTTCGACTTTATACATATTAACCTTTCCCACTCTCATGATTTATTTCTGTTTTATCTCTTGGTGATTGGTGAACCATAGTTGCACCTCTTTGGACCCTATATCCTCTGCATCACGTGTGTGTATCTACCTCCTTGTTGAAACCTTGATTACCTTAGTCTTGACTCTATCTCTCTGGGTGCACCTCGATTTCATCCATCTCTAAGCAATCCACCAGTTTTGGCCTTATATGTTATTCTCCTATATATCATTTTGATCTTGGGACTTTTAGACTCTATGTGAAGATTGTTACCCCTTTATCCTTTTGTCATCCCCCTAATATGCTGATACTTCTCAGCCAGCAATGAAGTGGACACCCTGATGTAACTGTATACTGACTAGAATGTTTTTGTCTAAATGGTAGTAATATTGATCTGCTGATCTGTTGTCTTTTTTTCCTATGACCTGGTAATAGGCTCCTTCTGTGTTGTCCCACACGCCTTACATCTTCGTTGCCCTGATGAAGGTGTAGTTTACACCGAAACGTGCGTTGGCCTCTGCTCCCTCATGCTCTTTGAGAGAATTTATCTACCCCTACGAATTGGGAATGCACGAGCCTGCTTGAATTGTTACCCTTTTTTTTTAATCTCTATATCGCTGATGCGATTTTTAACTTTATTGGCAAATTTAAATGTATTTTGTGTGTACATGTACCAGCCTTGGCCTATACATGAACGTGTTGTCTGAATGAGTGTATGGTTGTTTGTCTTTATGTGTGGGACCTCCGCGTATATATAAAATATTCTGTATGTTATATTGTTTATCCTTCATGTAAAAATTATCATTCTGAATACTGTTGTTGAAATAAAGTACGTTCTTTTTATCTCTTTTTTTCTTCATATCATCCTGAGTCTATTCCCGCCCTTGGCTCTTTCTTATAAATGTGACCCAAATCTGGGCCTAATGAAATCAGTTTTAGTGTAGACAGTGGGTTCTGTTCTTTCTTTGAAGGCCTCCGTTGTTCCCTATTTCCCCTGTCTACCCATCCAATCATTAGGGACCCCCCTTCGTTTGAAAAGGAAGGTAGATGAGTCATAGTAGTTGGCAGCCTAGGTGGGCAGGAAAGCCTCCTGGGTAGCATAAATGCCTTTAATCACGAACAACTCACCTTTTTGACCCCCTGACTTTCCAACTAAGCCACAGCATGACACGCCCTATGCTGTGAGCAGGGATTATAATTTTGTCATCGGTGAAGACTAAGCCTGGGTGGTGTTCGCAGAGTCCCGCATAGCGCAAAAAAAAAAAAACGCTGCCGCACAAAGCTCCGCTAGTGGCAAAATGTGTTAGAAAAAATGCAGTTCGCAGTAACTTTCAGCACCGGGTGTTTGTCCGCGGCGTGTATGTCATCATGCACAACACAGGCAGGAGCTGCTTCCTTTCTGGCGCTCAAGTAGATTTTCTACTTGAACTGCAGCTTTCTCAAAGCAAATGGACGGTTTCTCAAAGCAAGCGGTTGCGAGCATACGCAGCCACTTGCATTGAGAAATCTGTCCGCCTGCGTTAAGAAATCTCGCCGGTAGGTTGATTTCCTTCACTCGCTAGCTTGATGTTGACGAGCGCTCGCTCCGCATAATGCAGAGTGCAGAAAACTCAGCAAACTCCACGAGTGGAGCGGAATTCACAGCTCTGACTTAGTGTAGACCTAGACTGATCCACTCCGTCGTTACCAGGGACCAGATGCGCAGGTCATTAAAATAGCTAAGGAGCTTGCCAGCTGGGTTCAAATTTAGGAATTCATAACTATTTGGATGCTGCACCACAGGGACAACAGAGAGTAATCATTAGGGGTGGGTGGAACTTGTAGAGAAATTCCAGGTATGTGGATAAAAACATAGCGCCGGTGGCATTAGCATTGCTCAGAAATCACTGAAAACGGCACCATGCATTGTGCAATCGCGTGCGGCCATTCGAGTTGATTTTGTTGCCACCCGAGTAAAAAATCTACTCAAGCAAAGGCCCTTGGATCATGACCGCGTGTGGTAGAAAAATCAGTCTACGCTACACAAAATCTCACTTTGAGCTAGCCAGCACACATTTTCTGTAGCCTCACAGGAGAATAATTCTGCCACACTGCGATTGGCGGAATTTGGTCAGTACTCCACATTAAAGAGTAGAAATTCCATGGACGGAACAAAACATTTTGCCCACCCAGACTATTCATACTATTTAAGTATATGCGATATCCACGTGCGGTTGTGTCGTGACAAGGTATTATGCTCAAAGTCACAATAACTGGGGAGAACAATATCCAAGCACACCCCCCTCTTTGGAACATACCCTCCTGGAGACTGTAGCTCAACTCCTTGGCTGACTCCCCCCATTCCAGGAATCACTTAGCACGGCCACTACTGACTAGTTCACACTGAATGAAAGTATGCCCTGGTCAGCCCATATTGAATGGGAGGCCTTTAAGGTTCAGGTGAGAGGGCATTTCATGGGTAAAGCTGTGGAAATACAAAAAGCACTGGATACAGAGCTCATAGGACGTGACACGCCAATGCATGAGTTGGAATTGTAGAACTGGTGGTGATTGACAACTCTGATGCCCAACGACGACTGGACGATAGTAAAGCAGAATATACTTACATTTTTGACGAGCTTAGATCTCACCATTATAAGGAAAATATAACTAGAGTGTGTGAGGGAGAGGCTACTGGTATAGCTGGTTAGGCTGGAGTAGACAGGATTACCGATAATCAATGCCAAGGGGATTAATGACGCTTGGGTGTATGACCATGACTGAATCAAAGATGCATTCTTTAACTACAACAAGAAATTATATGGCCCATAGGCTGAGGCAGGGTTGTGCTACGTACAATGAACACTTGAGACAGAAGGATACTGGGCGACCTGATTACTGTTACACAGAACAAAATACAGGGGGTATAAAACATTTGGGTAGTGGAAAGAGGCCAGGTCTGGATGATCTCCCAGCTGGATTTATTCAAACATACTCTGACCTGTTGACTCCACAACTGGCCAAATTGCATACTGCAGCCTTCCAAAAGGAGGAGGTCCAGGAATTACATGGGAGGCATTGGTAGTTTCCTTGCAGAAACCGGGTAAACCCAGGGAGGCTGCACGTTCATATTGGACTCTGTCTAGGGCGAGCCCTGATTGGAAATATGGAGCAAGATATTGGCAACATGCCTCTACCCACTCATGATGATGTTCATTTAAAGTGATCAGGCTTTGGTGGCATACATGGATTTGGAGATGTTGTTTCATAGGGTGCAGTGGGACTTCATAAGTCTCTATGTCTAGTATGGGTCTAGGAATGGGATGTTCCAAATGGATCACACAAGTATATTAAAAACTATAAGCACAGGTTCAGATGGCTGACTGTGATTTCCCTCAATATCCAATATATCGCGGCACCAGGCAGGGCTGCTCTCTCACCCTGCTGCTTTTCGCCCTCATGATTGAGCCTTCGGCAGCTGTAGCTCGGGCTGAGGGTGGGAATAGAGACATTCCACTATGGGGTGCTACCCTAATTAGACCCCTATATGCTGATGACATCACATTCTATGTCAGAAATGGGGCGCATGACTCAGATACAACTACTAATTAGGGAATTTGGCACAGTCTCTGGGATCAAAGTGAACAACTCAAAGACATGCCTACTTCCCATAAACCCAGAAGGTGAGGTGCCAAACCTTGAGACACTTGGGATGCCTTGGACCCTCCCACACACACACACACTTAAAGTTCTGGGAACTATTATATACCATAAACCAGTGGACGGAAGAGAACGGAAAACAGGAGTTACATTTTGTGGGCTTAAGGGATTGGTGACAATCTGGAGATCACTTCAGTTCCAGATCATGAGAAAGATAGCCTTGTTGAAAGCGATAGTACTCCCTAGGCTACTGTATCTCTTTGCCAATTTACCGCTATGGGCCCCAAAAGAATGGTTTCAGCTATTGATTCTCTACTTCGAGAACTGAATTGGGACGCCAGGAGGAACAAGTGTCACCCTGGACACGCTCAAATATGCCATCACCTTAGGAGAACTTTGAGATGTAAAACCTAGCAGCTCACCTACAAGGGATAGCCCACTGGCTTGATGGCGAAGGAACTGGGGTGATGGGTTATGCAATGGGGGAACCTAACCAGGGGGCTCTGATAGCCCTATTGCATATGCGGACAGCGATATGTGGAATTCCTGATATTATTGCCCATGGCCTTGAAGTGCTGGAAGAAGTGTATCAAACTGACAGCCCACCATCCCTTGAATGCTGTGGCAATACCACTGGTAGACCTTCTACAAGGTGGAAAAGATCCCTTGTTAGTCAAAGCTATCTTTCTGACACAATGGAGTGAACTAGGCCTCTGTACTGTGGGCGATTGATACCCGAACAGGGAGGTCATGTCTATGGAACAGCTAATGGGAGGGTACAGCCCACCCTCTGGCCAATTCTTAACTTATGGGGCTGTGTTACGAGCATTTGCTCAATAATGGGACCGTAAAGAGCGAGGCCCCTCACAACACAATGTCCTACCCTCCCACCTTATGATAGGCAATGGTAAACACCTTATAGGTGTTTGTATAAGGCACTCAAAGGTATGGTAAATAAACAGCCGAATCACAGAAGTGGGAGGATCATCTGGGGCACAACATAGCAGACAAGGAGTGGGACCGGATTGTGTTATGCGACAAAGTGGGTCACATATCCCAGGGCTAAAGTACACGCAGTTTAATTGCCTTACACCCCAGAAGATCGGTGATATTTATGGGGGAGAACTTATAAACTGTCCCAGATGCCTGATACAGCCAGAAGATGCTGTACATATGGTCTGGAATTACCCCAGGTTACAATCTTATTGAGCAAATATTTTTGAACACTTGGGAGGGACCTTATGTAAGGAAATAGCGGTGCTGTCCGAGGTGTGCTTGCTGGGGGCCAGTTCCATAGACTGATTGCCATGAACTGGAAATTTTCAACAAGGTCTGAGCTACATTATATGGAAAACTGAGGTGGAATACAGGGCTAGGGCAGAGGAGGAAGCACTCCAGAGTGAAGAGGCTGAGAGGAGAGGATGGCGCCTAGTGCTATCGACCTTCAAGCTGGGGAACTGGGTTCTAGCCTCCACAATGACGCCCAACATCCTGTGTATGTGGGAAATTACTTAACCTTTGTTAGAAGGGCGCCCTCCGGAAGCCCGATGGTGTCGGACTGACCACCCCGAGGGCCACCGTTCCGTAGGCGAGTAGCCGAGCGCCGCTGAGAAGCCTCCTGGGCGAGGTCCTTCTCCTCTGATCGTATCAGCCAAGCAACCCCACCACCACAAAGGGACACAACCAGGGTATCAACTCTCATAAGTCTTTATCGGTAATCAAGGCAGATTTCTGTGGTAATATTTACAGGTGGATCGAGGGATCCAAAAGAGTCTCAAAGTCTTGTAGGGATGGGGTAGCGGGACAGTCTCAGTATTAGCCTGGTACTGGAACGCCCTGCGCTTAGCTCTCAATCCTCGAGCCGGGGGGTTCCGGGAGTCGGGACGTCGTCCGCAGGGCTCGGGGGATTGCTGCGGTGAGGTCGAGCCGCGACGAGGTCGGCCGGGCTCCGATGGTTTACTTCTGTGAGGTCGAGCCGCGACGAGGTCAGCAGGGCTCCGATGGTTTACTTCTGCGAGGTCGAGCCGCGACGACATCAGCAGGGCTCCGATGTTCCGTGAGGGTCTTCTTCTCAGCAAGGGGGGGGAGCCGCGACGCAGTCAGCAGGGCTCAGAGTTCCAAGTTCCAAGTAATGAGTCTTTCTCCGTAGGGTCAGCCGCGATCCGATCAGCAGGGCTCTCGACTCCAGGATACAACTCCCGTCCTGGTTTGAGGCTGCCCCAGATATAGGTCTGGAACCCTTTGATGTCCGGACCCTTGCACCTGGGGGGCGGAGGGGCCGGAATGGTAGAGGCCAGACACCCAGCGGGAGAGGCGCCAGTGCCCAGGAAGGCCGGAGGGCGATCGAAACCAGGCGTTGGGGACGGTTGGGGGTCCCATCGAAACTCCCCTCCTCCGGGATCGGTGGAGTGGCCACTTGGTGCCCCCTGGCCGGATCTTGGTGCCTCGATGTCGGGGCTTCGCTGGGGCCGAGGCCGGGGCGGGCCGTGTCGCGTAGGCTGGTGCGGGGAGCAAAGTACAATCCGGAGGGCCCCCGAAGGGTGGGGGCTGCCCCCGTCGGGTCGGGTAGGAGGGTTCGGGACCACGCCACGAGGCCGGGTCCAACAACCTCCCTGTGCCTAACAAAATAAATGTGTCTGTCTGTGACGCAACTGGTGCTCATTTAAAGTGCCCTAGATCGAGTTTGTGCTAGATGAATCAAGAAGAGGCATGTGGGGTACCAAAGGCCTATCGCTGACATGTGGAGTGAGAACCTCCAATCATTCCTCCAGGGTAGTGGAAGATGAGCAACCCTCACTTGATAATACCTCCCAGCTCTAGTATTGGCATCCACAAGGTTATCTGGTGGCTCCCAGTGACTGCACTGCTGCAGCCCAGGCAACTATTTCTACTCACTGAAGATTGGAAACAAGGGAGTGACCAGAGCATTAAATACCCCCCACTTTCATCTATTCCTCGAACAGCGCCAGGTGAGCAAAGCTAGTAAACACTACCCACTCTAATTGAGGTCCATAATCCAGCCTTCTGTCCATCTATTTCTCAATCATTTCAGCTTGTCATGCATCCATCCTCTCATCATTGGAGTCCTGCATCCATTCTTCCTCTCACACTTCCAACCATTCCTTCATACTTTACCCATTCGTCGAACCATTCATTTTCACCCATTCATCAATTCACCCTCCTTTTATCAATCCACTAGTTCATCCTTTCACCTTTCCATCTAGCCGTCAATTCATCCATCCACCCATTCATCCAGGCTTTCAACATTACAGACACCTTCTTTCATCCACCAATGCAAATCTTGTTTTCCCTATCTATCTGTCAGTCCTTTTCTCTTTGCATTCATCCTTTCATACACAGTTCCTTCCTTATTTTATATGTCCTTTATTTTTATCTTATTTCCAAACCTCTCTCCCACTCTCTCTTTCATCATTCCCTCTCTTTTTCCCGTAATTTATGTTCTGTGGTTCACTCATGATCACTGTACTGTTTATCTTTTTCCTTTCCTTTTTATTTGTTTCATAGCTTTTGTCTTCAGCCAGGACAGGGTCAGAAATATCTATAATTGTCAACACCACCCTCGCTGAGAAAGTGGGAGTTCACGACGCCACTGATTGGAAACTGTAATAGACATGTATATGTAGCTGATCTGTTTTCTAGTTTCATTGTTTATATATAGACTGAAAGTTAGAGGTACTCTAAACACAAAACTCAATAAAAAGAGGTTTAAAAAAACGTATTTGCATATTACGGATTCTCCCTCAATACTACTTAAGTTCATTGTGAAAATGTAGCCAGATGATTTGAAAAAAGAAAAGTTGTAAGTGATGCCAATGTTGGGTAACATCTCCTTTATTCACAGTAATCAATGCACAATTCCATGGTATTCATACTGCCATGCACTCCTACTCTGCTCAGATGAGTAACACAAGGGGAGGGGAACCTGGGGAGCCATGAACAGCCTGAGGGCCTACCACCCACTCTAGCACACTCTGAAGTCAACGTCCTTCTCCCAGTACAAATACCGTGTCCTTTGTGTTGTGACCCGCCCACCCACACCGTCCCTTGCATTGCATTCATATCTGTAAATGCTAAAATAACTGCCGTTCTGATACTCACACTAACAACTCCCCCACCCAACTATAAAAAGAATATTACCCGGAATCCTGCCACCCTAAACATTATCCAACCACCCTAAACATTATCCAATTATCCAACCAACATGCTGCCCTGTCCGCCCGCCCCATTGACACACCAAGAACCATTTTTTTTGCATATTTATATAGCGCGAATTCGACCCCAAGGTATTGATGCGCTTTACATGAGCACTGTATTTACGTTACACATTCAGGCACGGGGAGATTAAGGGGCATATTATCAAGACAGGCGATAAAATTATCGCCGCTTTAGGGGCAGAAAACTGCAGCTAAAACGGCGATAATGGGCTTGATAATATGCTCTATGGAAGTCCAATTGAACCCATGTTAGATGTGAAGGGCATCTAACCTGAGCTTCAATTGGAATTCCATAGAGCATATTATCAAACCCATTATTGCCGTTTTAGCGACAGTTTTCTGCCGCTAAAGCAGCGATAATTTTATCGCCTATCTTGATAATATGTCCCTAAGTGATTTGCCCAGAATGACACGACCCCAAGGCTCGAACCCTGGTTTCCAGCACCAAAGTCGGCAGCGTAGCCGAAGGACCACATCCTCTCTCCAAGTGCCATGTACGGCAACTTAGTGCACTCCTGGGGCCCACACCAAGAACCAAGGGCCTTGTACGCCAACTTAGTGCACTCCTGGGGCCCACACCAAGAACCAAGGGCCTTGTACGCCAACTTAGTGCACTCCTGGGGCCCACACCAAGAACCAAGGGCCATGTACGCCAACTTAGTGCACTCCTGGGGCCCACACCCAGAACCAAGGGCCTTGTACGCCAACTTAGTGCACTCCTGGGGCCCACACCAAGAACCAAGGGCCTTGTACGCCAACTTAGCGCACTCCTGGGGCCCACACCAAGAACCAAGGGCCTTGTACGCCAACTTAGTGCACTCCTGGGGCCCAGTGGCATTGCAGAAGGGGCCGTAGATACTTGTACATCCCCTTCTGTAGTACTGATTGTGCTGGGCTGCATGTAGTCCTAGCGCTATCATGAGTGGAAGCTCCCTCATTTACATGGGGGCATGACCCCATGCAAATAAAGGAATAACTTTGCACCTGCACCTTCTCACGGATGCAGGCATAGGGTGACGCTCTACCAGTGTGCCTCCTAAAGGCAGATTTTTGAACTGGTGAAACAGTGTCACATGAACACTCAATACGTCATCTTACAGGCTGCTACAGTGACTCACTACCTTGAAAGGGATCTCGTTCCCCTCTTGAAAGAGCAGGCAGGTTACCGCCTGCACTGGGAACACCGAGCAGTTTCGTATTTCACTTGAATTCACTCATTCGCTGTCCCATGGGCAGCACGAGTTCCCAGCTGCCCTGGGGGCAGCACAATCTTTGTAACAGGGCACACTGCCCCTGCTTATGCCCAACGCACCTTTTGAAAAGTGCACGTGGCGCAAACAGGGAAATTGCATATATGCATAATATGGCCCCATGTGTTCTGCCATCACTCAGAGGCGCAACTAGAGCCAAATTTCGGGGGGGGGGGGGGGGGGCTAAGAAAAAATTTGGGGGGCGGCTGAATCTTTGAAGCCATAGGCAGAGTGGAGCTGCAGGGGCTCTTAGAAGGGGTGAAACAACAGCGAGGCCCCATTAACATGCAAATGGTCTTTTAAAGACCTGTGAAGTGCTCGGGTGCAGCTGTGTGGTGCCCGGGAAGCTGTCTCATCCCGGGCTGCCACACACGACGGGGGGGGGGGGGGGGGCTGAAGCCCTGTGAGTCCAATGGGTGTTGCGCGCCTGCCATCACTCCCCTATCACCCTTCCCCTATATTCCCCAAGCTGCACTCTGTGCTCTCACATTGACAGGGGCAATCATGTTATCAGTGAGTATATGAGATCAGTGGACCCTTCATTTCCCTTTCCGGGAACCACCCTCATTCCCCACAACCCTTACATCTGAAGAGACCCACGTAGACATCTGGGGGCATATCAACAAGGGCTTTATCACTGCTTTTTTGGCTTTAAAAGCCAAAAAAGGAGAGATAAAACTAGCGCCCTATCAACAACAGGGTGCTAACATGCAAATTTGCATGTTAGCACACTTTTACTCTACGCTTCCCCTTGCATCTCTAATGAGATGCAAAGGGGCGTTCCAGAGTAAAATAATAGGAGAAATGTCGCTAAGCGACATTTCTCCTATTATCAAGAATGTCGCTAACCCTGTTAGAGACAAAAAAAGCAGCGCTAACCGCGGTTAACGCTGCTTTTTTACGTCTGGTATTTTTCTGACTTAGCCATGATATCCTATGGAAGGAGGATATCATGGCTAAGTTTGTCTGTCCCTATCAACAAGCTAACGTGAGATTATCGCTGGGTTTCCAGCGATAATCTCACGTTAGCCACTTAGCGTGAGGATTTTTATCGCTATTGAGATAAGCGTTGCTAATAGCACGCAATCTCAGCGATAAAAATTCACGCTAGCTGGCGATAATTATCCTAGCGCTAAGAGCGCTTAGAGATAATTATCGCCGGTTGTTGTTGATATGCCCCCTGGTCACCTAGGGGCATATCAACAAGGGCTTTATCACTGCTTTTTTGGCTTTAAAAGCCAAAGAAGCAGAGATAAAACTAGCGCCCTATCAACAACAGGGTGCTAACACGCAAATTTGCATGTTAGCACACTTTTACTCTACGCTTCCCCTTGCATCTCTAATGAGATGCAAAGGGGGCGTTCCAGAGTAAAATAATAGGAGAAATGTCGCTAAGCGACATTTCTCCTATTATCAAGAATGTCGCTAACCCTGTTAGAGACAAAAAAAGCAGCGCTAACCGCGGTTAACGCTGCTTTTTTACGTCTGGTATTTTTCTGACTTAGCCATGATATCCTATGGAAGGAGGAAATCATGGCTAAGTTTGCCTGTCCCTATCAACAAGCTAACGTGAGATTATCGCTGGGTTTCCAGCGATAATCTCACGTTAGCCACTTAGCGTGAGGATTTTTATCGCTATTGAGATAAGCGTTGCTAATAGCACGCAATCTCAGCGATAAAAATTCACGCTAGCTGGCGATAATTATCCTAGCGCTAAGAGCGCTTAGAGATAATTATCGCCGGTTGTTGTTGATATGCCCCCTGGTCACCTAGGGGCATATCAACAAGGGCTTTATCACTGCTTTTTTGGCTTTAAAAGCCAAAAAAGGAGAGATAAAACTAGCGCCCTATCAACAACAGGGTGCTAACATGCAAATTTGCATGTTAGCACACTTTTACTCTACGCTTCCCCTTGCATCTCTAATGAGATGCAAAGGGGGCGTTCCAGAGTAAAATAATAGGAGAAATGTCGCTAAGCGACATTTCTCCTATTATCAAGAATGTCGCTAACCCTGTTAGAGACAAAAAAAGCAGCGCTAACCGCGGTTAACGCTGCTTTTTTTATGTCTGGTATTTTTCTGACTTAGCCATGATATCCTATGGAAGGAGGAAATCATGGCTAAGTTTGCCTGTCCCTATCAACAAGCTAACGTGAGATTATCGCTGGGTTTCCAGCGATAATCTCACGTTAGCCACTTAGCGTGAGGATTTTTATCGCTATTGAGATAAGCGTTGCTAATAGCACGCTATCTCAGCGATAAAAATTCACGCTAGCCGGCGATAATTATCCTAGCGCTAAGAGCGCTTAGAGATAATTATCGCCGGTTGTTGTTGATATGCCCCCTAGAGAGTACACGGGGTTAGAGTCCTAGTTCTTCATTTCCCTGACTTCAGAACAGTGAGAAAAAGTTAGTTGTATTTTTTCATTGCTTGGACATCGGGGTGTTAAATAACCAGTTGTCAAAACCCTTTCCCTATGAAAAATCAGGTTCTTATTAATTCTCTTCCATCAATAAATATTGAACCTTGCAAATAATTTGGTGAAGCGGTCAAATAAAGATTTCAATATTTTGAGAAAATGGCAACCTAAAAACGATGGGCCATAATCAGAGCCAAGCCACAAAGTGCAGCAGGGGCAGGAATGTGGGTGTACCGTGCTGGTGCCTACTGAGCTGCCTAGCGCCAACGCAGACCTTAGTGCAAGGGTGTCTGCAGTGTAAGAAGGACTTTTTTTGTACAGCAATAGGGACTTTCCTACACAAGTAAAATTGCTAAAAGACCTTAGTGTTTTAAACAAATTCTTGGAACACAATATAATATTAAAATACAACACAAACACTATAAAATACATATACATATAAAATATATATCTTCTAAAGCATTATAGTAGGTTAAAAGAAAAACTCCGCCCAGGTTAATAAATTTGTCTCAGATTGATTGTAAAAAGGTATCAACAGACAATAAAAATGCCTTCCGCTGGGATAAAAACCACAGACAGTCCATAAGGGTGTGAGTTCAATTCCCTTTCATGTTAAGGACACATTGACTGATTTTCCCTTCGTTTAGCAGAATACCATGATTGCCTGACATCAAAACTTGATTGAACCCACATCTAAATCTCAGGAGAATACAACGCATCTTGATATTTAGCCGCCTCTTCAGATAGGGAAAGGCCTCTCCATCCATCCATGAACTTAACAAGTGAGAAACAGATTGCTTTTCCCTCAGGTAAGTAAGATCCTCATCCCTTGAGTCATGCCCTGTTATTCTTTTTCAGCTCCACCTTACTCACTCCTATCGGATTGGTACCATCTGCAATATTGATTTTTTAATCCCTACAATATGTTTGAATCCTCTCTCTAACTCCATGGGTCCAGATTAACTCAATGTGCAATATCTCCCTTTTACATAACAGGGAGATTCTAGAGGTTCACACACTATCTATTCACATCCAGAATTTTATTATCTGTGCATGTTCTAAATGTGTCCATACCGGAAGGCCCGTTTCCACTCTTACTGCCTGCACCATTGAGGAAGGTGGGAGAGACAGTAGTCGTTTTAGGAACCTCACTTCTTCAAGGACCCAACTCTTTTTAACCCCTTCCATCTCTGTTTACCCCTGCACAAAAACAATCCTTTGAGGATTTTTCATCTCTCAATCCATTCTACAGCACACATAAAGGTGCCGATTCCGATCCTGTAAAACCCGGGTACGAACCGTCGTACGGAGCGTTTTCTCCGTCCGACTCGTACCCGGGAAAACCACCTTACAAACCCGAAAGTACGATTCGTACAGAAATACCATTTCCGTACGAATCGCACAAAACACCGAACGGCTAAAATATACCCACAATTCCGATCCGGGACACCGCGTACGTGACGTCCGGACGGAGTCAGGCAGCGTTTTACGAACCAGCAAGTACGATTCGTGCCTACGTCACTCCGCACGTAGCATTTTTTACGGGAGCCAAAAACTGCTGGGAAATTGAGGAGGACGCGAGGAAGGAGCACCTGTACGCGACGGACAGCCATGGACCCCATCCTACGTGTCATCCCGGCCCTCATAGCCTACGACCTGGTGCACAGGAACCGACGTAGACGCCGCAGAAGGTCAGAACAACACCCAGCGGCAAAGGTGGGGGGCAGGGGCAGGAAACATAACCCCCACCCAAGGCAAAATGTATACATGCCCTGTACGTATCGTACCTCCAGAGACTGGTCACTCTGGGGGAGGGGCGTGTCCACCAAGGCCTGCATCCCGCCACAACGGAAGTGGACGTGGACGCGTCCCGTCACCACAACAATTGTGGTACGCACCGTACCCACGCCTTAAGAACGTGGGTACGGGTCGTACCCCGCCTACCCCTATGTCACCCCAACATTGGGGGTGCGGCCCGTACCCAGGCCTTAAGAGCGTGGGTACGGGTCGTACCACGCCTACCCCTACGTCACCCCAACAATGGTGGTACGGCCCGTACCCACGTTCTGTAGGCCTGGGTACGGGCCGTACCCCTACGTCACCCCAACATTGGGGGTACGGCCCGTACCCAGGACTGAAGAGCGTGGGTACGGGCCGTACCACCATTGTTGGGGTGATGTAGGGGTAGGCGTGGTACGACCCGTACCCACGCTCTTAAGGCCTGGGTACGGGTCATACCCCCAATGTTGGGGTGATGTAGGGGTAGGCGTGGTACGACCCATACCCACGCTCTGAAGGCCTGGGTACGGCCCGTACCCCTACGGCACCCCAACATTTGGGGTACGGCCCGTACCCAGGCCTGAAGAGCGTGTGGGCGGGTGGGTGGGTGTCGTGCTACGATCCACATCAGTGGACAGAGACATAGGGGTGGGTGCCTATCACTCCCAGCAGTGCCCAGACATATGAGGGGTGGGTGCCAATTACCCCCAGCAGTGCCCAGACATATGAGGGGTAGGTGCCTATCACTCTCAGCAGTGCCCAGACATATGAGGGGTGGGTGCAGAGGACCCCCAGCAGTGCCCAGACATATGATGGGTGGGTGCAGAGGACTCCCAGCAGTGCCCAAACATATGAGGGGTGGGTGCCTATCACTCCCAGCAGTGCCCAGACATATGAGGGGTGGCTGCAGAGGACCCCCAGCAGTGCCCAGACATATGAGGGGTGGGTGCAGAGGATTCCCAGCAGTGCCCAGACATATGAGGGGTGGGTGCCTATCACTCCCAGCAGTGCCCAGACATATTAGGGGTGGGTGCCTATCACTCCCAGCAGTGCCCAGACATATGAGGGGTGGGTGCAGAGGACCCCCAGCAGTGCCCAGACATATGAGGGGTGGGTGCAGAGGACTCCCAGCAGTGCACAGACATATGAGGGGTGGGTGCAGAGGACCCCCAGCAGTGCCCAGACATATGAGGGGTGGGTGCAGAGGACTCCCAGCAGTGCACAGACATATGAGGGGTGGGTGCAGAGGACTCCCAGCAGTGCCCAGACATATGAGGGGTGGGTGCCTATCACTCCCAGCAGTGCCCAGACATATGAGGGGTGGGTGCCTATCACTCCCAGCAGTGCCCAGACATATGAGGGGTGGGTGCAGAGGACTACCAGCAGTGCCCAGACATATGAGGGGTGGGTGCCTATCACTCCCAGCAGTGCCCAAACATATGAGGGGTGGGTGCCTATCACTCCCAGCAGTGCCCAGACATATGAGGGGTGGGTGCCTATCACTCCCAGCAGTGCCCAGACATATGAGGGGTGGGTGCAGAGGACTCCCAGCAGTGCCCAGACAAATGAGGGGTGGGTGCAGAGGCCTCAGAGCAGTGGACAGAGACATGGGGGTGTGTACATCATCCTCCCATTAGCAAAACTCCATGGGTGCATGAAGGCATCCACAATGTGCGACTATGTTGATAGTGCCATGACAACACATCACTGACAGCAGTGTCCCACTCCCATGAGGATGGATGTCCTTCTCCCACTGCATGACACACCACATGTGGGTGTGATGACAAATTACACATGCATACCCACCCCTGGCGGTGGCAGCACAATACACACACTGAGATCATGCAACAAGACTGTATCCTCATGTTAACCCCACTCAACTAAGAGAGCCTAAGGGAACACACACGGTCACCCACATTCCAGGACTGATAGGAATGTACAGGTGCTGGGGCTGCCAACAAGTTGTTGCCTCCCATGGAGGGAAAAGGGTGGAGTACCCACAGATACAATGCCCACAATACCCTGCAGAACAAGTAACACATGTGTGCTAGGCTGGGAGTACACTCATGCATAGTGCGGAAAAGGGACCATGCCCACATTAAGCCATGGCAACATACTCCATACACAAGTACAGTGACTACCAAGGATGGCACAGACGATGCAGGCGGAGACATTGCTGAGCAGGCATGGGCAAAGTTGAAGGGATCCCTCACACAGCTAGGAAATGTAGACACAGGTCAGCACAACAATTGGGAAACACCCTGCAGGGAAGAAGTCAGGTGCCACAGAGGAAGGAACACTCCTTGGGACAATGTCACCATACAGTAAGAGCTTACATGACCAAAGATTAAATTGCAGAGACCTTGTGATGGCACGCAGATACCAGGGTCCTCCCCATGAGCAGCACACTACAACATTTCCCAGACACCTAACACATTATCACCACCCCAACTCAGGGAGCAGCAGCAACAACAGCAATACCAGAAAAGGTCCACAAAGGAACTTACCCCCCACCAGGCAGACCCATCATAGCAGGCATCAACTCACCATGCTCCAGACTTGGGGAATATGTTGACAGAAAATTACAAGGTCTCATGAAGGAGATTCCATCCTTTATCCAAGACACTAAGGACATTCTTGACAAATTACAAAACATCACCTGGGAACCAGACTTCATACTGGTTTGTATAGACATTGTCAGTCTCTATACATCTATCAAACACCAAGACGGACTCAGCGCAGTGCAACAATCATTATGGACACAACCGGCAAACCTACTAGAAAGCAATAAAATGACTTTGGAAATGCTCGACTTCTGCTTAAAAAACAATGTTTTCAGTTTCAACGGAAAGATATACCGACAGACACGCGGTACGGCTATGGGAGCCAAATTTGCGCCGCCGTACGCCTGCATCCTGATGAGCCATGTGGAAAAATTCTGGCTATGGGACCCTGAGTTCACGGAATATACCGCCCATATTGTAATGTGGCGACGCTATATAGACGACATCCTCTGTATCTGGCAAGGAGATGAGACATTGCTCAAAAGATTTCTGAAGCAATTAGACCAAAACCCATGGGGAATTAAAACGACCCATACCTTCTCCAAGGAAGAGATCAACTTTTTGGATGTAACTCTCTATGTAAAAGACAATACCCTACAAAGCAAACTCTATCGGAAAGAAACAGCTGCCAATTCCATCCTACGTGCCGATAGCTTCCACCCACGACACAACATAAGAAACATCCCTAAGGGAGAACTGCTAAGAACACGCAGAAACTGCAGTGAAGATGAGGTCTTCAAAACAAAAGGAGAAGAATTGGTGTCTAGACTCACACAACGTGGATATGAACAATCAATGCTCAATAACACAATGACTACAGTTGCCAAAATTGAAAGAAAACAGATGTTCAGACAAAACAAAGGAGAAGTACAAAAGAACGATTCAGCTATATGCTTCGTAACGGATTACAATAACGGCCACCACCAAATTAGACAAAGCCTCAAGAGAAACTGGCATCTGCTACAACAAACACCAAACCTCACTCAAGACCTAAAAACATATCCAGAGATAACATTCAGACGCGCCCCTAATCTGAAAGACTTACTGTGCAAATCAGAATTTGTGGACAAACGGAACATGGTCAGCACTTTCCTGG
The DNA here is from genome assembly GCF_964204655.1 of Triturus cristatus. Lineage (NCBI taxonomy): Eukaryota > Metazoa > Chordata > Amphibia > Caudata > Salamandridae > Triturus > Triturus cristatus. Next base: position 1,194,647,536 of record NC_140582.1, on the reverse strand, counting down.
ACAGACCTCCAGGATTCCACATTTGCAGAAATTGCAATATTTGCAAACTTAGCAATAACAAAACAACAAAAGTCCTACTAACTGAAGGAAGAGAATTCTTTATAAAAGAATGGATTGACTGCACCAGCAAATTCTGTGTCTATGTGATAATCTGTCCCTGCAATCTTCCATACATCGGCAGTACAATCAGACCACTACGGACCAGGATTCAGGAACATTACCGGAACATCCACAAACATCACTCAGGCCATCCACTTACTGAACACTTTGAAGACCATCATCCCCACAAAAAAGACTTCCGCTTCTTTGGTTTGGAGATTGTACACCAAACTAAAAGAGGGGGAGACCGCGAACTCAAACTCCGAAGACGCGAAAGTGAACTAATAATGAACTATAAAACCACCAATCTGGGGCTCAATAAGGATGCGGAAATGCATATATGGTTGGGAGATGACTAGATGCCCCAACACATTGCTACAACCGCACCCCCATTACCCGAGGACTAACACAACGTGTCTGCTGTCAACAAAACCCTAATTAAGTTTCCTCCAATACCACCAAGAAACATACAGCATACCCTCCTGATTTATTGCCATTCTTTCAGAATATACAATAATATGTACGGATACCTGATAGCATACATTGTGCTTAATGGGCGCCTCTGTGTGAATTAACACAACTCTGCCCACCGTCCTGTCTATAGATTCTGCTTTTCAGAGTCTATGGATATATGTGCTGTCAATAATTCTTATATTAATTTTCTAGCATATTGTTTCAAGTGATTACAATGCCTGACACACTCACTAACATTCTTTTGTTATTGATCTCTAAAAAATCTTTATATTTACTCTCTCCTCGCCCTTTATTTCTCACCTTTATTCAGTTGCTACAATAACTGATGATCGTTATTTTTTAATCCCGCCAATCCCGATGTAAACCCCCAACCCAATATGGCGCTCAGCCAAAGCACCCGTTCACTTCCGGGTTATGAACCGGAAGTTCCCTCACATGACTCCTCTTCACTGCTCGCTACCTCGAGCTGTCACTACTACCACGACTTGGACAACTGCAGCACCTGGCATTAGCCGAGACCAGAGGTAAGGGACTCCTTCCCACGCTCCCCCTCCCTGTCACCCAGCATTATAGGAAAATGCCTTCCGCTTACATGTTTCCTTGCTTGTTTCCCCCTTGTGCTTTCTCCGCTTTTTAGAAATCTTCGGGTATATAAACCCTCGTTAAAAAATACCGAATTACCTGAACACCCGGTAAGGAAATCCTGAGCCTGCCTATTTTTTCATTTGCACTTGCACACTGTATCGTCTAGAGCATGCGTATGCCTCACATCTATATTAACACGATCTTGGACCCCGTATAGATAAACTTCCACGTGCGGCTTCGAAAACATACAAGCCTTAAAAACACCTAAAAGCACTACTCTCACTCGGCAATAGTTGCACCCTTATTAACTAGTTCCTACTCTTTTTTTTTACAAATTGCACTACCAATGAACCGCTACCTGCACCATCCAAACTTTCAATTGTGAAATTAAATGCACCCTTATCCCCACTCGTTAAAATGTCTACACATTTCCTATAACGCATGACACAGCAGTACCTCACACTTCACGAGGTCACTGATTCACAATATTGGCGCAACATACTTTTCATATGCCTTGCCACAATTCCTTTTTAATAAACCATAATTATGAACAGACCATGCGACCCAGGAGGCACCAGTACCTTATAACATACGAAGTCACTTATTCACTCTTGGCGCCAAATCTCCATTCTTTCCAAAGACTAATGCGAACCCTTCCTCCCTCATTTCGTGCTTGACCCGGTTACCGGATGCGGCCTTCTCAAAAATCCCAACTGTAACTATAATTTCATTCTACTTTTCGATAACACTATGTTCTTAAACAATAATTCGCAACACCGACTGTGGTTATCCATTATTCTCTTCAAAACTGTTAATAACTGATTCTACACGTTCTTTGAAATCGCGTAAATTTCCATTTTGAACATTGAAATTGCTCTATGCCATGTTAATTTCTAATGCTGACTTAAATGGCTTATTATGCTACTATGTGATCCACATTTCCTCTTATATTCTTTCTCCATATGAACGTTTGTTGATTACAATGTAACTCATATTATGTTTTCTTCCGCATAAACATATACCGGGTACTGTTTATAATTGTAAAAATGTGCTTTCAACTGAAACTTGTCGAATACTCCCCACTAAATATACCCACCTTTCGTGTTCTAATTCTCACTATCTAATCACAACTGCTTATCCTCTCCCTCTAAACCGATTACACTCTGTACCATATTTTAACTATATTTCTGTCTCCCTCACTGACTAAACCGCTGTTACTCATGCAACACACTTTGTTTCCTTAAATTTATCCATATCTGCCGCACGCTTACCCTGATCCCTTTCTCACCTTACTTTCATTCTCTCTTCCCACACTTACTTTTTTTCTTCCAACGCTGCGTCTCCCTACGATTAAATAATTCTTCCTAAATTACCTTCACTATGTACATAATATACACATGACTTACGACACCATGTCCTTATCCAACCTTGGTTTGACATTGTCTATGTACAGCCCTGAGGAAGCCCCAGGCCTGATGGCCAATTAGGGGGCGAAACACGTGTTGGCTGTGCCATCCTTTTTTCGTTTGCAGCTACCAACAAGAATAAAAAATACAAACATCAACCGGATCTACTTGTATCAATTGGATTTTATCCCAAATAACGGAAATTCAAACTCTAGCCCAGACACACCATTGCAAAACTAGTTTCAATTTAGGGGGAAAGGGGCATCTCCCCCTGTCTCTGGGCCAGAACCAGCACATGAAGGCTTCTCGCTTATTATATGATGAGTAAGGGATGAGGATCTCTTTCCCCTCGCACACATACAGCAATACCAGAAAAGCATTTGTGTGCAAATGAAAAACAAAATGCTTTATTCAGCATAAAAAAAGATTGGATTTGAAATGTACACTATATACAAGGCCCATAGGCCAGTCCATATGCGAATTCCGGGGGGGGGACACATTGGGACGCGTCTCCCCTAGCTTGCCTGCATAGTTCAGAGTTCCTTTCCATCCACAGGGGGGGGGCATCATGTGGGGGGGAAGGACCAGGCACCGCAGGGACAGGAGGGGCAAGGGTAGGTGTTGTGGGTGCAGGGACGGACGACTCCACCACAGGGGGTGGGGCAGCGCTAAAGGTGGTGGTTAGGATGGCGCTGCACACGGTTGCAAGGTCTCCCAGCGTCTCCCCTGCACCCGAAGGAACCACAGGCCCCAAGGAGGGGGGGGGTCGGAGGGATGGGTTGCAGCGCTACTGGGGGAGGGTGTGGACAGGGGGGACTCAACTCCCCTGCCTGGGGACTTCCTCGACCGCTTGCGGGGTGGTGTCACACTGGGGCTGAGGGACAGACTGGCCATGAAGGACTCTTTGTCCGACTGTTGGGCAGGGGAGCTAAGGGGAGTGGGTCGTGAGGACTGAGGACTCCCACTGTGGCTGCGTGGCTGCCGTTTGCCCCCCGACCCAGTGGGTGTACCTACTTCCCCCTGTGTGTGCGTGACTGGAGGTGTGCGCTTGGCCTTCCCTGTTGGTGTGCTGCCTGTGTCTGGTGGGGTGCGCGCATGGGGATGTCTGGGTGTGCTTGGGACAGGCATGGGAGTGGGAAGTGTGGATGGTGCAGGGGTAGGGGGGACGGAGCGCTGCAGGAGACCCACTGCTGCCATCAGTGACGAGTCCATGGACCTCAGCAACATCCGTTGGTCAGACATCGCTGCTGACATGCCCTCCGTGTACGACACCATCTGTGTCAGCAGTCTGGTGTGGCCATGGAGGACATTAAGCAGCGATGTCTGACCAACCTGCAACTGCCGCAGGATGTCCACAGACTCGGCATTGAAGGCAGCAGGGGAGACAGGGGCAGGGGGTGCAGTGCCTGGCACGAAGGAGACATGTGGTCGCCTAGCACGGACAGAAGGGACACGAGCAAGTGGGAGGGCGGTGATGGGAATGGAGGGGGCGGCGAGAGATGTACTGCTTCTTAAAGCTGTGGGAGCAGCCTCCGCCTCCTGTGGGAGCTCAGCCTCGGACCCGTCAGCGTCATAGTTGGTGTTGGGACTGGACAGGTCCTCCTGCCTGACTCCCCTCGCCATCCATGCCACTTGCTGCGCCAGACTCCCCAGCACTGGTGGCACCGGTGCTGGATCCCTCCTCCACCTCCGTGCCGGTGTCTCCCTCGGGATCCCCCGACGATGCTGTGGACAAGGTGAAGAGACAGGAAATAATCAGACACCTGTATACATATGACACATGAGTCCAAACTACATAGGTCACAGTGCATAGCATGAAAAGCATCATGAGTAACATCTACAATACTACGCACATATGTAGGCCCTGCACTACACAGTTGGTTGACCCACCATGCCACTTTGAAACAATGGAGAGCATGACACAACAGCAAAGAACTTGATATCGAATTATACAGAGAAGCTAGTGTCTGTGGACAGTCGAGCACAGCATCTGGACCACACACCGTTGCCAAAAATGGATGAGCAGGAACCATGTCTTTTAACTTTTGACACATGCTGCAAAGCACAAACATTAAACCCTGCACAACATGACTGCGTCAATACTTGTTGAGTGTCTGTTCCGACTATCATCACACACAGGCCAGACCTGGCAAGGAGACATAAGCTTTGGACATGTAGGCCTTGCCCAGACAAACCCCCCCCCCCCCTACCTGAGACAATGTGATTGAGACAGAGGAAGGACTTACACCTCTTAATCAGGGATCACAAAAATGGGCTCCATTAAATCCTAATTGCACTCTAACTACCCCTCGTGGGGCTGACCACACATATTATTGACAAACAACCATCATCAGATAGTTGTACACAGACACACAGGCACTGGCCAGTGTGAGGATGCACAAGCCACATTGGGTCACCCTGTACAGTGTACACATGTAGCACACTTTACGTAAATACAAATGAGGCTAGGGTACAATTCCACAGAGGCCAACCTATGCTGAAGACACTGAGAATGTCCACAGTGTTGGATGACACACATGATTCCTAGGAAAAGGTGTCTCAGGGGACTGTAGTGGCCACACTGCTCCATGGTGCTGGATAGATCTGACTGCAACAGGAGCAACCGTCCCCGCACTATGCAAATCTCCCCCTCATGCATATCATGTCTGAGGCCACAACATCGGTCATGCATGCTGCAGGGGACTGTAGTGGCCACACTGCTCCATGGTCCTGGATAGATCTGACTGCAACAGGAGCAACCGTCCCCGCACTATGCATATCTCCCCCTCATGCATATCATGTCTGAGGCCACAACATCGGTCATGCATGCTGCAAGGCAGTTCATTTTAAGCCTCACACTCCTATGTTGAAACTCTGCATCAGTGCCAACAATCATGGACCCCCAAATGACTGAACTGGACAGGGCACAGGCAAGGTCCCAACACATGTCACAGACCACCCCCACACATGATGTTGCAAGCATTGGGCACTTGGATTAACTGCCAGCCTAGATTACCTTGTGCAAGAGTGACTACACACAGACCAGGAAACACATGTCAAGGAGGGGAAGGGAGGAAGAACAGGACCGGTTGACTTTGGGGAACAGGATATGCACTGCACATATAAACCCTGGCAGTGTATCCAGGCGACTGAGCACTTCCAAAAGCTGGTGACACACAACAAACACACATGTACCTACCCCCTTCCTGCTGCTGCTTCTCCTGTAACCGCCTATCCATGTCAGGGAAGACCCCGGCCAGGACATGCTTCATTTGGTGGGTCAGGCGCCGGCGCCTGCCGTGTTTGCGTGGAGGTGAGTCCTCCAGCAGGACCCGGGCGATCCTCCTGGTCCAGCACCGGATATCCTGCCGGCATTTCCTCACCTGGGCCAGGCGCCGACTGCGACCCTCCACCGACCTCACGGCCCTGACGGCCCGCTTCCAAATCTCCCCCTTGGCGTAGGCAGCTACCTGTGAGGATGACAAAGTGAGACAACATCAATACACCTGCTCCATGTCACAGAGACACACATTAGAACAATTGGGCTTGTTTGAACAGGGCATAGTATGCAGCCAACTCATTGCACCTTTGTCATAGGGACATTATCCTCTGGGGAAGGCCAAATGCACAACGTGGCATTTAAAGTACACTGGTGGCATGAGGGGTGCGACAGAATCAATGATCATGGCTCACACTGTGCATCACAAGCAACACCAGGATTATGGACAGCACCTCAAAGCAGTCACATGCCCCAGGCCACTGACGCAACCTCAGCGGAGTACACAGACACACACAGGCACAGGACAATCACCTGCCATTGGCAACTGCGGGTACAAACATCACTCTGCACATGTGCCACTTGACTGGGGGGAGTCACAGGTGTGGGGCTAGCTCAGCACGTCAGACACACAGCACGGCTCCCTGCTCACATCAGATGGGTAGGGCATATGCATCCTCCATGCAGCTGGGGTGCAACACTCCACATAGACACTCACCCACATGACAGGGGACTTACACACACACCAATGTCCAGGGGCCGTACACATCATTTGGACACTATCACCACAGGTACACTCAACTCACACACATCTGTGGGTATAGTCACCTGTCACACTGGGGGGACCACAGAATCACATCAGGACTACAGAAACAACATTCCCAAGAGGATTAGCCAGGCTGAATGTGGCATGCACCATGCAGTGATTGTCACAGTAAGCACAATGCAAGTGAGGAGTGCAGATATGAACCACATCAGGCTCTGCATGGGAGACATAAGGCATTCCCCCCCCTGGGACCCACCATGAACAACATTGCATGTCTGTCACACCTGGACACAATGCCAGAAGTGACATACACAAAAAAGGGGCACAGTCACAGCTAGTGGAGTCAGCACTCACCTGCTCCCCTGGTCTCCCATACAGGCAGGGGTACTGTGGGAGGATGACGTCCAGCAACGCCTCATTCTCCTCTTGGGTGAAAGGCTGGGCCCTCTCCACAGACCTGGACATAGTGCCAGAGGAATCACAAGCAGCAGCAGTGGTGTGGAATGAAAGATTGTGCAGGCAAGTGCTCTCTCATGGGTCCTGGCTGCCTTATATATCCCTTGCTGGGTTGTTTCATTTACAGGAGTACAGAGTGATTGGTCAATCTCATTTGCATCCTACGTTTCCTCCAATCCCTTTAAACCTACCCCAGTGAGGGCCTTTGCATGGTTCAAAATTTGAGCATGATGTCAAGTCAACAACCACTTTGCAGCATAGTATATTGTCTCCAACCGACTTTTGCTGGCCACCTGATGAAAAATTTTGAACTGGAAACTCGGTCTCCATGACAACCAGCATGCATTCAGGCCCTTATACTTGTCCCTCATGAGTCCCCTATGTAATTTCACTATCCACACACAGGTACGGTGCATTCCACACGTACCCCTAGGGCACCACTACTCCAGTGATACGGTCCGTACACGCGTGTGTAGGGCCCGTAGCACTATGGCGTACACCTACGCCAACACTACCATAGTGCTACGGGCCCTACACATGCGGGTCCGGCCCGTAGCACTAGGGTAGTGTTGGCGTAGGCGTACGCCCTAGTGCTACGGGCCGTACATACGCAGGTACGGCCCGTATCTCTATGGCATACGCCTACGCTAACACTACTCCAGTGCTACGGGCCGTACCTGCGTGTGTAGGGCCCGTAGCACTATGGTAGTGTTGCCGTAGGCATATGCCATAGAGATACGGGCCGTACATACGCGGGTACGAGCCGTATCTCTATGGCGTACGCCTACGCCAACACTACCATGGGGATAGGACCAGTGTGTACACATACGTGTGTACGGTCCTTGCACACACGCGTACTCCTACCCAAACCCCATACTGTGATACGACCGTACACACGCCCTCAGAGCGTGTGTACGGTGCGTTTCACAGCTTACACTGGTGATAGGAGGCGCACAGGAAAGGAATGGAGGTGTATGACTCGCACAAGGATGGACATCAAGTCATTGTCAGTGCAGTGCATCATGTGTAGGGCCTTGTTGTGTCAGGCAGTGAGCTGGCACATGTCTCCTCATGTTTTAACCCAATAGTTGTGTGATGACCTGTGTACACATGTCATGTGTGATGGGGCACCATGTGGCGCACTTCCCCTTCACACCGTTTACATGTGTGCATGTATTTCAAACTTGTCAAGCACTGCATCACTGGCATGGCACAGTCCCCAACACCCGCAACTGTCCCCTGATGCCAGGTACACGGATGATGACACCTGACATCTCGCTACCAGCGTGCCACGATGTGACTATGTCATGTGTGTGTCATGTGTTCCCATGATCTTGCTGTTGGTGTTCCGTCAACGGCATCTGCTGTAGCTGCATCCAACATGTTTCTGTGTGTAGATGCCCATGTCACACTATTACGCACACCAGGACACACGTGACGTGTGTCTGTATGCATCTAACAGGGACTTGCGAGCTTAGGACATATCTGCGTAGTCTCAATGTCTGTGTGATCATATTTGACATGTACCCCTTCATGGCAAGGTGTGTGGTCTGTCCTTTTTCCATGACATGTGACCTGTGCGTCTAGCTTGCCGGCAGCTGTCTGTATGAGATGACATCCTTCAAATGCACATATGTGGATGTATGTCACTCCTGTAATGTGTCGGGGTACGGTGCGGAGGGGGTACGGTGCTGACATACGGGGGTACGGTGCTGACATGTGCGGGGTGAGGGGGCCTGTACGACTTGTATTCGGGCATAAGTTTACCCGTGTACATGTAGGCTACAGCGTTCGGTCCGTACGGGGCCTTTTACATGCGGTTGTGTATTCGGACGGGCGGTACGGATCGTACTTGCGTGCTCGGACTTCTGTTTTATGATTTGCACGTAAAAATGTCCGGCTCCCTGTCAGACACTTTTCCCGACGCTATTCGGACGTGAAAATTTACGGCTCCCTCTCGGACCATTTTCACGACGCAATTCGTATGTATTTTTCATGTACGAATCGTACTTCGCAGTTTGTACGGTACTTGTACGATTCGTACGTAAAAAAATACGGATACGAGTCGGACGGTAAATTTTTATAACGGATCGGAATCGGCACCAAAATAGGAAAAAATGAGTTGAAATAGACATATTTCTCCTCGTTATGCCTCACCTGGGAAGAAGTGGATTTGGGCGCATTCCCAGATGAATCGCTGCTGGTAAATCTGGGAAAGTTTCAAAAACCATGGATGTTGCGTGGGAACACCCACACAATGCCCAGGGAAACGCCTGCCTGGCGCAGAGTATTGTAAAGCAGAGATTTGCGCGACATTGCATTACTCTAGATTTATGAAGCCACTCAGGCCCACGCAATCGGGCCTTGGTTGACTCTCATTTTTAATTTGCGTTGCTCTTGCACCACACTGCGTAGTGCAAGAACAAACCAAAGGGGCTTGTAAGTATGCCCGATAAATCTGGCAATTTACAAGCAGCATTTTGCCTGTGGTTCAAAGCAGATCTTTTCCAGGTGCTAGTTCTAGACTAAAAAACTGAGGCTGAAATTAGTGTTTAATAATTCAGTGTCAAATTTAAAGCACATCTCTTTGCTACAGAATAATACGCTTTGCTTGTTTTAATAAAGACGCCTATTCTGCAGAGTTGTTTAATTGTGCAAATTTGCTGACATAAGTTTTTGCCAAATGCCCGGGGGGTTTGTCTTGTGGCAGAAGCTAAGCGTTCTTTGCACAATAATAACATTTACCCAGGCGAAATGAGAAGAAATGTAAGCTACTCATTGTCCCAAATTACTTAGAACAATAATTTATGAAAAGCTGCTTAACTCTCCAGCATCCACTGATTGAAGCAGACCCTTTGATCTGGCCTTAAAGTGGATGTGTGCAATAAGTCATTACATCAAGTTGGGTTCTGAGTAGAGCTGCAGTGATCAGATACAGCTGTGGCATTCATTTATAAAAACAAATACATTATATTCACTCTTAACCAATTGCACGAAGTTAAAGACCGTTACATTGTATACATTTTAGTTACATTTGCAAGGAGGTAAAGTCTTGCTTATGCTCATCTTGAGTAGAAGAGGTAAATACCACTCATATTTTTGGAATGTGATGAGGCAATGAACAGCAATATCAGTGGAGAAGAGGCAAGCAATGCATTGGGCTCTGCAGAGGTAGAGTTTTGATTCATATCTTAGTCACATGGAGTTGAAAGTGTTCCAGACATTTAGAGTGGGGCTATTGCAAGGAAGGGTAGCTTTGGCAGAGAAGCAATGTGTCTTCTTCATTGACATGACTTTATGATGTGACTTGTAAACATAGTGGACATGGCCCAGTAAGCTTTGATTCTGTCTAGTCCATTGTGATGACCTAAGACCACATTTCTTTGTTTAAACAACTGACTATCTCATCAGTACCAGATGCCAGAATTTCTGCAGTAGTGTGAGATGTTTTATGTGGTGAATCCTGTTGCTTAGACTGTGCATGCACAATGTCATAGTTTTGGGCTCACTAGACTCCTAAGAGGTTGAAGAGCTGGCACAGCAGTATTCTACCAGCCTACAAACTGAAAGGAATCTGCTGCTTTGGGTCAAACATGTATTTGTTGAAGTCTCTATGTTAATTTGCATTGTGCTATTGCTATGTTCTTGTGTTCAGTTGTGCTCCATATGTTCATTATTTTTGCAAACGCTTACAGCAAATTGCAGTATTAGGCCCAGATTTACTAAGACTCATGCACCTTAGTGTAGCACAGCATCGTGTGAGAATGAGTTTTGTTGTATTACACCACATTCTTGCATCATGGATGCACCGTATTTACTATACGGCGTACCATTACACAGGGGCAAGAGATGCATCATGCAGCGTGACGCAAGGTTGTTGTTGCAGAAGGCCATAACCCAACTGCTACATGCATGAATGAATTAATGATGATTATTTGTATAGCACACAGCTACTCCAAGAGTGTCCCGGAACTTGAACAACAGCATCCACTGACAGACTGAAGAACAGCACCCAACCAGAATCCCCAGATCCAGGGCCTGATTCACAAAAGTAAACTTAGACCAAAAGCCTAAGTTTAAACCTGAAGTCTAAGTTTAGACCTAAAGTCTAACTTTACTACTAGGAAAGTTAGACTTTTGGTCTAAGTTTGGGCCAAAAGTCTAACTTAGACCAAAAGTCTAACTTTAGTAGTAGTAAAGTTAGACTTTTGGTCTAAGTTAGACTTTTGATCTAAACTTAGACCAAAAGCCTGACTTTACTAGTAGTAAAGTTAGACTTTAGGTCTAAACGTAGATCTTTGTGAATCTGGCCCTTAATTGCTACCTTCCGCAGACATTTGTCACAGATGTCTCCGCAACTGGTTCCACATGCCTGTAGCCAGGACTGTGAACAAAGAGGCACCTCTACGTTGTTGTTTAAAGTGAGGAACCTTCAGTATCCCAGCCTGACTAGAGCTCAGCAGTCTCACATGAATGTAAGCTTTAATCTTTACATTCAGGTACAACGGACCCGTGTTGTGCAGGGTTTGGTGCATCAGAGTTACTGCCTTGAACAGCACTCGCTTCACACTGTGAACCACTGAACCTTCTCACAAAAAAGCGATACAGGTAAATGCTTTGGAAGCCTATAAAGGGCTGCCACATTTTGCAGAACTTATCAGTAGCGGCCGGCATTCCTCGTGGGTGAGAGAGTGGGAGCAAGGGGTCACGGGGGGATTCACGTGGGTTTAGTGGGGGGGATCGCAGGGAAATTAAAAAAAATAATTAAATTAAATTAAACTTACCTTTCTGCTGCTCCAGGTCCTATGTCTTCTCGGCTCCTGCTCTCCTACCTCCGACAAGAACAGTAAGCAGGCAGCCAGTCTCCTTCTCCTAAGCTGCAAGCAGTGTTGTGATTGGTTGGGAAGCCGCCCAGCCCGGGGCTAATTGGGTGTCCATGTTCTCCATGCAGGCTGCTATGCAGCCTGCATTGAGAATGGCAGAGTGCTCATGACTGGTTTGGGTGGCCCATAAGGGCTGACCGAGCAGTCTTGGACACTCAGGATTTGACAAACCACTACTTCCCTGCCCTGCTCAAAGAGCAGAGCAGCCCGCCCGCCTGCCAGCCCACAATGCGCAAAGGAAACATAAAATGGTAATACCCTTTAGTCATTAACATTTTATGTTTTGGCTTTCTCGCACTGCGAGAAAGCAGTTGGGCGATGCTCCTCCGCCCTAGTGGAGGAGATGCCCCTGGAACTTGTAAGTGTTGGATTGAATATTCCAGAATGCCCTGGTACATGACATTGACATAATCCAATCATCACAAAATCAAAGCATTATCCACTGTAACTTGTACATCCTGAGGTATGACCGAAAATCTGCTGGTACTTCTGAGTCTGCATTCACCTTTTTCAAAAAGGGGAATTACATTTGCTCTCTTCCAGGCACCAGGGCAGCACCTGACTGAAGAGAAACAGAAAGCGACTCCTGACAGGACATGCAGAACGCAAAGCTGACTTGCATACCACAAGGCACCTTTACGTGCCTCAAGTCAGATTTATCTCACACAAGTGTCCATCTCAAGCAGTGTCCAATGCGTGGTAAAAAAGTTCAACAAGTTGCGCAGCTCCAAACAATTGCTTGTTCTAACACACCACCATGTTGATGACATGGAAGTTATGAGGCAACCAACACTAAAGATGAGTCTGTCATGCCCAACATAAGGAAGAGAAAGCAGAATTTTACAGAGGAGGGAAGCCAGATTTTGATAAGTGAGGTGACAAAAATGAACAGCTTTTGATTATCACCTCAAAATTAACAATAGCCAAGCAGAATGTTTTATGGAAAGCTATAGCAGGCAATAACAACTGCATGGCACAATCAAGGACAGTAGTTGAATGTAAGAATAGATGGCATGATTACAAATTCAGGACAAAAAAAACCTATCCAGGTACCTGAAGGCTGCAAAGAGGACCTAAGTGGGGGCCTGATGCCCAGGGGGAGTTTAATCTTGTGGAGGACCAGGTGGCATCACTCCTTCCAACTGTGTTGGTTGCTGGAGTCAACCAACTCCAGCAACCAGAGATTACGAGGCAGAAGGGCACAATAATAGTACAAAACAAAATAAAAAGGAATAAAAACAGAATCCAATAAAAAACAGAATGCAGAATCACAACAGAAGGCAGACAGGAAAAAGGGGCGGAGCAAGTACCCAGATACCTACGGCTCACCACTGGACCAACAGAGATGAGGCGCAGGTGGTAGCCTGCGGGTGGAGGAGGGCCTCAAACTCACGGCAGTAGTGGCAGCAGAGAGCTCAGGGACACGGGCACAACAGGTGGTGCTGTGCGGCGTGGGAAGCGACCTGCCTGGAACAGGGTCAAGGGTCATTGTGTGCCTGATTGGGATTTTAGCTCACTGTATACTTTGGCACAGAACTAACACATGTCTTGGCACAGCTATTGCCAGTACATTAAATCCTATGGCACTTCTAATACAGTGGACATGATATCCTTCACATTTCTGAAGAAGAAGCTTGTGTGCACAGTTTAAACCATATGCACTTGATCTAGTAAGTTGTGCTTTGTATATGGATCTGAGAGGGAGTTTTGTCCATTGATGAGGTTACCACTGGACTAAAACCCTAAAATACTTTGCTATGCTAGATGTTTAAATCATTCCTATCTACTTAAGTAGCAATAATTGCCGTGTGACACAATACACACATCACCTCTCAGTGTTCATGACGGAACGCTCTCGCCCAGATTTACTAAGGGCTTATGTTGCCCTTGCGACATGCAAGATGATGCAATGACAACTCAAGCACTTAAGTGAGATTTACTATGTCATGCAGAACCACCTTGCATCGCTCTGCATGACATAGTTAATCTGGAGTAACGCAAACCAGTGTAAGTTGCTGCCTTGTGTTACTCTGTCCTGGGCAGTACTCCCGTAGGTGGAGCATGGGTGTTCCCACAAATCCACCCATATTTTGTGGCGCATTGCCAGATTTACCAACAATTAGACTTGGGCAAAAAAAATCATTCCAAGAAAGGAATTAGAGAATTTTGGAAGCTCTTTTAATCATTTATGTTGATTGAATATCCATTAATTGTATATGAAGAAGACTCCATCTGTATCCTCCACAATTTTAACTAGCTTCTTTAAAGAGACATCCAACAGAACAATTTTTGAATTACAACTGCATTGATTTACTAGATTCTTAGGAATACCAGGATACCCCATTATCTTGATACTTGATGCCCACCACACACACTGGGACCTCCTCCTCTCTGTCTGATCATGGTGCCTACCCTTCCTGTTATTATAGATCCTAGCACACCAGCTCCTGTTTTTGGATATACTTTTCAGTATATGTTGATTTGCCTCCTCTAATTCTGAAACAATGTCATAAATCATTGTAGAATCCATTCTAAAAGAGATACCGCAGAAAAGAGATAGCATAACCAACCATGAATCAAAGATGTAGTATGTTTCTTTTGACCTTTACTTGTTCCAAACAGAGATCTGAAGACTCCACAATCTCATTGATGCTTCTAACCAAAGTCTTGAAGATGTTGAAATCTCGTTTGCAAAGTTCTGTACTATGGTCCAGACATCTGATACCTTAGAAAAAAGTAGCAAACCATGAAGATCTCTCAAGGCAGAACTGAATCCATCTATCTATTCATACCAGACAATTACATTGTTCCTGAAATACCACTGGAGGAGGATACGGGTGATTGGTCAGACTACGGAAATGCCCTCTACGTGGGAGCCCCGACCAAGCTCATCAAACAACTACAACGCATCCAAAACACCTCAGCACGACTGATCCTCGATGTACCACGACACGGCCACATCATCCCCCACTTGAGAAACCTGCACTGGCTCCCCGTCAACAAGAGGATATCCTTCAAGCTCCTCATCCACGCACACAAAGGCTCTCCTTCCACATCCCCAACCGCCAGCTATGCTCCGCCGACCTCTCACTCGCCACCGCCGGGAGAGCCTTCTCCCACCTCGCTACCAAGACATGGAACACCCTCCCACTGAGCCTACGACAGACCCAAGACCTGCTGACCTTCAGGAGGATACTCAAGACCTGGCTGTTCGATCAGTAGCGGCTCCCCCCAGCACCTTGAGACCCTCGCGGGTATGTAGTGCACTTTACAATTGATTGATTGATTGATTGACTCAAGTTTATTAGCTGACCAACTTCTGGAAGTGTGTTAGCTGACCTACATCTGGGTGAACCACCTGGGTTTAAGGGTGAACTCTTCTTCTGTGACTCTGACTGAATAGACCACCATGGAACTTTTTAATTATTTATTGCCTAATTAGTGGTGGAACATTATGTTTGTGTCTAACTTATGAAGCCCCACCATTTTTATGCACATGTATGGCCAGATTGGAGTTGGACCAGTGTGCAATGAAGAACCCTCCCCATTCCCTTCAGGACATTGAAGTGCCTACCTCCCTCCTATGCCTATCCTTATTTTTGTCATCACCTAGCAGGACTGCCCCAGAATATCACATGATTTTGCAAGACTGACAAATTCCAATGTGTTGCTTGCATCAAACAAGAGATACTATTGTGTGTCTACCACTGTGCTTGGATTGGAGCAGGTAACTCTTGCAACAATGAGTTATATATTATTTAGTGACTGTGAGTGATGATTGATGATTCATGTGGTGGCAGACAATGAGGGAGAGAGTTCAATACTAATTTGTAAACTAGATTTTGATGATTTGCAGTGTTTGAGGCCTGATGGGTGAGAATTTTTCCTGAAGGTGATTGGAGCTTTCACACTTAGCCAGATTGACTTGCATGGTCAATTTCTTTTTCTAGGCTCTTCATGGACCAGTCAAGTCCCTTTAGTTAACAAATACATATCTACACAAAATACTCAAAATATGTTTCAGTTCTTTTTGTCAGCAGCAGAGCACTACAGGTCTATCTCGCTGGGGTCGGGACGGAGTTGAACTTATATGTTACTCGAAGTCAGGAAGAGGATAAAAGGCCTAAGGGCGGGACTACCTCAACAGCCAGGAGAAGGAAGGTATCAAGTCTATTGACTTCAAAGGGAAACCAACCAACATGATAATGACTCTGAGGCCTACTCACCTCTGTGAACTGGAGAGAGGTGCGTTGGTTTGGGAAATGCTGCTGAGTGTGTGTGCTGGCTCAAATGTGAAACTCCTCTTATGTGGTTGTGGACGGGGGGCTGTTGCTTGTAAGACAGACTTATGATGCCACCACCTCATCATCATCACATGATGCACACACTTAGCTAGATGTTATGATGACAGTTGTGATATTGATCAGCCGGTTACATGCAGCAACCTGTCTATGATTGGTTGCAAATTGCTCTCAGTTCTCAGTTAATCGATCTGCCATGAGGGATAAAATGAATGATTGCAGCAGCCTATGCTCTTGCTCTGCCTCGGAGGCTTGGTAGTTAGCACACTACTCACGAAGCATACCTTTTGTCCTTCTCTTTGACTCCACAATATCTTTTCTGTTTTGCAATACACAGACCTTTACTTCTCCTGCATGAAAGGCGAAACCTCCATAACACTCCTGCTTAACTTGCCGGTGAGGTTCAGCCATGCAGGTAAGAAGGACATTTCAAGAAGAATGTCGATGCACCGCCCAATTTGGCAATACAGTATCATTTTTCTTTTAACAATCATAATTTTCAGAACTGTGTGGGTTCACTAGTTTCAGAGGGATCCAAGCTGCTCAAACTTTGATTGCGGTTGTGCAGTAAACTTTAACAGAGACGTTTGACCCCCCTCACTGTGGGACAAGGATTCCCATACCTTTGCCACCTTTTTTGACCTCTCAGTACCCCATCTCATTGCCCAGAAATTCCCCCCCCCCCGGCACCCCAAACTTTGTGGTGCGCCAACCCATTTTCAAGCCTTTGAATAACCAAACTAACACCCTTCCTATTTGCCCTCCATTCGCATTCTCTAAATAATCTAGCTGCTTCTGGCACTGTTCAGTCTCAAGTGGCCGGTTGGACGCACATTGCTCAGATATCCAGGCACTTAGCACTCTGTAGGCGCCACTCTCAACATACTTGGGTTTCTGGGGCTAAAGGACTGCATGCAATGTATTTAACTGAACTGTGTCATACTCATTCCTTCATTTATTTCCACAACATATTGAGGATGATGTGCTGCTCATCATCCTGATGAATGTTATTGTTGTGTAGTGTTTGTCTGTGTCACACCTTTCCACAAATCCCCTTTCCCATCCATTCATCAAATCCCTAACCCTCTTCTCCCGGGCTTTGTGATTTATTGAGTTGTAAATTTACACCATAAATGGATCACATACGTGGTTGGGTGGAGGTGGTGAAAGCAACACCAACTCACTGCGTTCTGAGCAATTGCCCACACGTGCCCCATTTACCCACCCACACATAAAAGGGATCCATATTATAGCTATAGAACATAATTCGTCAACAACATCATTCAGGCCTTGTGTTGCGTAAACACTTAACCTTGTCAATTCCACTTCTCCTGACTTGAGGATTATGAAACTTTCGTTTCAATTTGATACTAACCCCCATTGATCAGAAGAAGTTACTATTGCTAGTTTTTGTTCTAATGTAATAATACATATAGTATAAGGTATTCTTTTCTTTGTTGTGACATGGTGGCAGTAGTCTGAACTCAGTCTTTGTAAAGCTATGATGTAAAAATATAATCCACTAACTCTGTTGTTGTAAATTGAAACAACGGTGTGATTAAGCATTTACTAAAGACATTAATTCCCTTCCTCTAGATCATGTTTTCTCTGTTATGTTGACCGAAGTTCGGACTCCATTTTGTATTGTCATGCTTCCACGTGTTCCCCACGAGAAGAGTCCAACCTCTGTGTTAGTTGCTCTTGTAATCTGCCTAGTAACAGTCTATAAATAGCTCTTTCGTCCATCTGGTACATGCCCAGACTTGACCACATCTGTTATCAGTTAGCCTTGCTTGACCATGTTTTCGCGGGCTCAAGGAGTGTGTTAGCTCCGCCCACATATTGATTCAGTATCGAAAATGACCCTAAATGGTAATGTTCTTCGGCCTCATGTTGTATCCACCCACTTATGAGCCCCTCTATTGTGTATAAAAGGAGACCATGTACGTAAGTTCTTTGTGCTACTCTATGCAATACTGAAGAGTGTTGTGTGGATTGTAGGACCACCCTTAAGGGTTAATAAATGCTGTCTTTATACTTTGCAGTTTCCGTGCCAACTTCCTTATAGATTCCATTACAGGAGAGCGAACCCTTGTGTCCTGCGGGCCTAGCTGGGGCCTGTATTCATCAATTGGCGCCCGTCACGTGGGGCTCATCGGCGACTCGGATGCTCGAAGGACTGGTCGCGACGAAGGTGAGGAATTTGGCCAGGGACGTGATCACTGCCAGCGGCGTCTTAGCCCTGGCATCCCGAGGTTTTTCTTCCTTCCCTTCCGAGCTGACCGTCTGGGTGGCGCCGGTCCTCGACTGAGACCTCTTCTGTCGGTCCTGCCGTGAAAGCCGTTTGGGCGATTTTGGAGCTTGGCAGTTGGAATCTGGACTCTTGATTGGTAAGAACCGTTGTACGGTACTTGCTCCGAGTTTTTTTTTGAAGCCTGGTCTGGCTATTTGAGTTTCATTTGTGATGACTAGTCATATTTTGTATTTGTCTTTGTGAAAATATATGCGTTGCAACACATATAGGCAGGTAATGTGGAGAGATTTCTCCGGAGCTGTGTCACCCTGAACGGCGCAACGATTAAGTGCCATTTTCTTTATAATATTGCATATTTTGCATTATTTCTGAGCATGCCTGCTTTTAGCGCACTCCGTAAGTGGTGTTGCTGCTTTGGAAACCGGTTGAACCTCGAGGAATCTGCTCCGGCTCCCCCAGAGGGGACTCCTAATAGGGATATGCATGTGAAGCATGGTCTTTCTTCTATAATGTACAGCACAGTATGGAGGAAATATACTAAAAAAGATCCTGAGTTGCGATGGCCTTTGTATGGATCGTTTGATATACGTAAGATTGAGTATGTGGAACAGTGTATGTGTAAACGGCGTGCTCGGCAGGATATGTTTGAGTGTGTGCGGTTGTGGGTGAAGGAAGTGCGTGAGCGAGAGAAGCGTGAGAAAGCGCTGTTTGATAAAGAACAACGGAAGAATGATCATGTGCGAGCACAGGAAGCGAGGCGTCGGGAGGACAAAGAACAAACGGAGAGACAAGAGAAAGAGCGTAGGCTGCAAGTCTCGGGTCAATATGCTGTTCGGCAGCCACTTTATCCTGTCCTTAATAATATTGATGATGATTTTTATTTACTAGATCGCTCTCCGCCCCCTTATGTGGGCGCATCTGCTCCGAGGCCACAAGATTCTGACCCGGTTCCGGGTAAGGTAGATACGCGGTCCATGCTGTCGGCTGAGCAAATGGCTGAGCTTCGGCAAGTTTCCTTCCGTGCACTTAAGGGCAAGGTGTCCCTGGATGAATTGTTCCATACTTGGGGGCCGTGGCAGGAGAGAGAGAAATTGTATTTTCTGGGTCACTTTGCTGATGAAGTGACTGCTGCTTACCGGAAATATTCCAGTGTTTTTGAGCCTGATGATGTGACATTGGATGCTAAAGCATTGCATAATGGTGTTTTCTCTCCCTCTAAGGCTCCTGACACGGCTCGGCGGCTGTTCGCTTTGCGGGACGCGGTGCTGGCCCTTAAAGGAAAAGCACGCCAACAAGCAGGGGAGGTGAAGCAGTCGGATCCGTGTACAGCAGAAGGCCACTCATCCACCTCCCAGTCAGATAAGGATGGCATAGTGCATGTTAAACCAATGCGAGAGGCGGCGCCTTTGTATGTTCCTCCTAAAGGAGCGGGGACTAGCTCGGACATTACCTCCGCCGATGCTAAGGGATATTTTGTGTATAATTGGGTTTATACTCCTTGGCATAGAGCTGATGTTATGGCCTTAAAGAATGCGTTGCCTGATCCCCGCAAGAATCCAGCGGCCTTCTACGAAGAAGTCGAGGGGGCCTTGAATTCTTGCGTTATGACCTTAGCAGATATAGACCTGTTCTTTGGCCTTATTCTACCACCGGATATGTGGCGATCTGTCCGAAAGGTAGATGATATAGTTGCCTTTAAGGCTCGGTGGTCTGACCTTGAGGATGAGGATAGGGAACGGAAGCCCGCGCAGAAACCACCCCAGAGTATCTTAGACCTCCCTGCTGCTATTCTGACTAAGTTGAAGACAATTATCCCCCCTAAAAAGATTGACTGGAATATGTTAGCTTCATGTAAACAGAAAGTTGACGAGTCAGTTGCGGACTTCTTTACGCGTTTCGAGGAGACGTTTCATGATTTTAGTGGCCAGTCGCTTACTGATGATACGGGTCGCCACCTCTTTGCGGATAAATATGTGGCTAATCTGCTGCCGGCAGTTGCGACCCGTTTGAAAGCGAGTGAAAGTTCTTGGTCTTCCGCAACACCGACGGCCCTCCTGACTATCGCCCAGTATTATGAGCGTCAGGAGCAAGAAGCAAAGGGCCAGGAGGAAAAGAAATCGAAGGATTTAAAAACAAAGGTGATGTTGGCACAAGTATATGGCCCGCCCCGACGGGGTAGTAATAGAGGTAGGGGAGGATTTTATGGTCCTCCCTCGGGCCGATCTGATTTGAATAGGAACCAATGTGCGTATTGTAAGCAATCGGGTCATTGGGCTAGGGACTGCCCGGTGTTGCATGCTTCGCGTCAGGGGCATACTCAGGGTGGCCCGCGAGGTAGAGGGGGTTTCTCGAACTTTAGAGGGAGTTCTAACGAACAGGCTCGTTTTGACTCTGCTGGGCAGTACCGAGATAGATCAAATGTTTTCGATCGCCAGCATCAGTATCAAGTGTCGGGGATTGACCGATCGGGGTACCATGACTCTCAGCATGCATAGGAATGCGTTGGATGGGGGTTAGAATCAGTTGAGGTGCCGGTCGATCAGAAGGGTCCTTATGTATTGGCTGAGGTTTTGGGCTCTACTGATCAGTTCCTAGTGGATACAGGAGCGACACGTAGTGCGCTGTCTAAACAATTGGTTCCGGGGGCTCCCCCATCCGGCTTAATGGTCACATCGGTAGGGTTTGACGGTACACTCTCCCGAAGCCCTCTTTCGCAGCCCCTCATGTTTAAGGTTGATTCTTTTTCTGCACCCTGTCTGTTTCTGCTTGCCCCGTACACACCGGACAACATTATGGGCCTTGATATGTTAAAGCATTTTAGGGCTACGATCCGCTGCTCCCCTGCTGGTGTGCGGGTAATATTGAATGACAATTACCCCCGGTCTGAACGGATGTGTGCGATGTCAGAGGATGCGCTGTTAGCTACCCTCCCTCGTGCTTTGTGGGCAACGTCGGATACTGATGTGGGACAAATGGTGATTCCACCGGTCCACATTAGTGTCCAGGAGGGGGCGGTGTTACCACGCCTCCCACAGTACCGTATTTCCCAGGAGGGCGAGGAGGCTCTCATACAGATAGTGCAGGATTTGATAGCGGTAGGGGTAGTGGAGGAAGTTCCCTACAACATCTGTAACAGTCCGATTCTTCCCATACTGAAAAAGGACACGGATGCCAGAGTTTATCGGTTTATAATTGATTTAAGAGAAGTAAACAAGATCGTGATACCTCAGTACCCAGTGGTTTCCGATATCACGACGTTGCTTACTTTGGTCCCGCCTACGGCGACTATGTTCTCAGTGATCGATTTGAAGAATGCCTTCTTTTCCATTCCCATTCACCCTGATAGCCGATATCTTTTTGGGTTTACATTAAATAATAGATCTTATCGTTTTTGTAGGATCCCCCAGGGCTACACAGAAAGCCCTAGCATTTACAGTCAGGCTTTGAAAAGACAATTGGATTCCTTTGTTCTGCTTGAGGGGGTCGCCCTCATTCAATATGTCGATGACATCTTGCTGGCGGCTGACACCCTGGAGTTGTGTGAAAAAAGTAAGTTATCCTTACTTTCCTTTTTAGCATCCCACAATCATAAGGTATCTAGGAAGAAGTTGCAATTCTGTAGACCAAAGGTGACTTATTTGGGTCACCTTTTGTCTAAGGAGGGACGTTCACTCACACCGGATCGTATCCAAGTAATTTTGGACACACCGAGACCGTCCACGCAGAAGGACGTGCGTGCATTTTTGGGTCTTGTTTCTTTTTGTAGACAATGGATATTGGGGTTCTCACATATAGCTAAACCATTGTTAGCCCTCTTGACAAAGGACACGCCTATCCCAATCCCTTGGTCAGATGAGTGTGATACTGCTTTTCAGCAACTACGACAGGCCCTTTGTTCAGCACCAGTGTTAGGGACCCCTGATTATGCAAAACCCTTTTCATTGTATGTGCATGAGAAAGATGGATGTGCATTGTCAGTTTTAGTGCAGATGCACGGCGATAAGCAGCGCCCTTGTGCATACTTTTCGGCTGTACTTGATCCTGTCGCCCGAGCATTACCAGGGTGTTTTCGCTCGGTTGCGGCGACAGCTGTGTCAATACGCCAAAGTGAGGGAATTGTGTTATCTCATAAGCTGTTAGTATTAGTCCCCCATGCTGTCGATGCCCTGCTTAATCAAACGAAGACGCAGCATTTGACCAGTGCCCGCTTAACGGGATATGAGTTGACGCTTTTGGCTCCTCATATTACGTTGAAAAGGTGCGTAACGTTAAACCCGGCAATATTGTTGCCATACCCCGAAACCCAGCCTGAGGCGCGGAGAGCACATGATTGTATTCTCGTGACTGAGGAACAAACAAAGGGTCGTATTGATCTCCAGGATACGCCCTTTCCAGATGTAGATGGAGAACTGTGGGTGGACGGATCATGTCTGAAGCTACCAGATGGTACGACTTCAGCAGCGTATGCAATTACCACGTTGCAAACGATAGTGGAGACTGCACGCATACCACAGAAATCAGCTCAAGCAGCGGAACTGATAGCATTAACACGAGCATGTGAGCTCAGTACAGGATTATGTGTGAATGTCTATACAGATAGCCGCTATGCCTTCGGAGTAGCGCATGACTTCGGCCTACTCTGGAAGGAGAGAGGGTTTTTAACGTCACATGGAGTACAGATAATGCATGGAGAGTTAGTTCACAATCTTTTAACTGCATTGACATACCCAAAGAAAATTGCCATCGTTAAGTGTAGCGCCCATAGGAAAGTAGTTGACAAAGTTGGAGAAGGGAATGCGTTAGCAGATCGAGTAGCACGGGAGACTGCGATGCAGCCCGGTGCTACTGCCATGTATGTAGTAAAGTCACAGGTGGAAAGATGGCATGATGCGAAGGAGGAAGTGCGGGAAATGCAAAGGGTCGCTTCTGACAAAGAGCGGGAACAATGGGCTAGTGAGGGAGAACTGGATGACGAGGGCTGCTGGAGAAATAAGCAGATGGATAGATGGAAATTACCCACGGCTTTTGTACAACCTATGGTTCAGATGGCACATGGGCTAGCACATGTTGGAGCTTCCGCAATTGTAAAATTGCTTACCCAAGTCTGGGAGCATCCAGAGATTGCTAGCACGGCAAAGAGGGTGGTGCAGACTTGTATGATCTGCTTGAGGCATAACCCAGGAAAGGGTACTCGAACTCCAGCAGGAGGATTCGTGACACCCACTGCACCCTTCGAGGTTTTGCAGATGGATTACATCCAGCTTGAGCGCTGTAACAATTTGAAGTATGTTCTAGTAGTGGTTTGCGCCTTCAGTAAATGGGTTGAAGCGTACCCTACGAAAGACAATACTGCAATGACTACTGCAAAGCTGCTGTTGAAAGAGTTCTTCCCTCGATATGGCGTCTGTAGACTTCTGTGGAGTGATAATGGGCCTCACTTTGTAGCGGATGTTATAAAGTATGTCTTGAAGGGCCTGGGCATCACCCAGAAGTTTCACGCGGTATTCCACCCTCAGTCTGCGGGACTAGTCGAGAAGTATAATGGTACACTGAAGCTCAAGATCGCTAAAATTCAAGCTTCGACGTCTTTGACTTGGCCAGATGCTCTACCACTGGCGTTATTGTCAATTAGATCGGTACCACACTCTCGAACTGGCCTTACACCGTACGAGATTGTCTTTGGACGCCCAATGAATATTTGGGGTCCACCAAAACCTAAAGCTGTGTATGATGTACCTTGTGTAATGATGAACGATTATCTGGCACAGTTAACGGATAACTTGGTTTCTATTCATCAACAGGTCCGAGAGGCGCTCCCTGATCGGTCCACCGGTGAAGGACATGGTCTCCGACCTGGTGACCACGTGATGGTGAAAATATTTGACAGAACAAACAGCTTGGAACCGAGATGGGTGGGTCCTGAGCAGGTCCTCCTCGCAACGAGGACGGCTGTGCGAGTCTCCAACAGAAAGAATTGGATCCATTCCCTGCACTGTAGGAAGGTGCCGCCCGGATTGGTGGAACCTGCCGTGCTGACCGATCAACGAGAAATCTTGGCTGCAGAGACAGGCCGTGCTGCGGAGCCAAACGCCACTGAGGAGCTCTTTCCGGACCACGCGACTCCTGGAGGAAGGCGATATAATCTTCGACCAAGGAAGTGAGTTCTCCAGTACCGGGACATACTGTCAGAACGGCCCTTGGGTTAGTGAAACGGAGAGCCGATGAGGCAAGGGGGGGGGATCAGCCCTGCATTAGTGTAGCGACACCCGTCTTGGCCCGCTGGTGAAGAAATCGACCGCTGCCCAAGGGGAAGAGTTCTGACAGACTTTTAGTTTCAGGAAGATATTGGGTTTTTATTTTTTGACATGGAGAAAAAGAAAATCTTTTGTGCATTAGGGTTCATGTTGACAGTAGCTATTGTTGGGATAACCACATGGTTTGTGGAGGATGTAACTCCCGCTCGGAAAATACTTGTGTTGACAACTCCGGTGCCTGAGGAGCACTACTTTTATACATTACCGTATCAAGAGTTGAAGCATCGACAGTCTTATTTGAATAACACTTTCATCCAGATGCTGCATCATACCCACGTTGCTACGAACGCTACGAACTGTTGGATATGTGGGATGATGCCAGCCCATCAGAAGAAAGGAGGAACGCCATTTATACCACTTCCTTTCTCTCATAATGGCTCTTGTAGAGCATGGTATACTTTGCTTTTTGCCACTCGGAAACCGACAGTGGGACGATTGCTCTTCAGACTCAATAAAGAATGTCACCAAGATAAGAATGGGTATCCGCAAGCGAATGGGACAATTTGGGAGTGGGAAGAGTACCGACCAGACAATGAATCCATTCCCTACATCTTCACGAACACAAGAGACACTGTGGGAAAGGACAAATTTGTGATTCAAGTAGCACAAGCCCAAGCGGACCTGTGTGTCCAGAGTGTGGGTTTTATTCCTGTTGGTGTTAGTGATTGTATTACTGTTCTGAACATTGATGGGTTGAACAATAGTACTTTTTTAGCCTCCCATAATACGTACTTTGTGTGTGGAAATAAAGGTTATTACCGTCTGCCGGCTGGGTGGTCTGGGGTATGCTATGTATCATTTCTATTACCTCCTGTATTCCTAGCACCCGCATCTTATCATAAGGATCTGAAATTATTGAATAATGTGACTGTAAATAGGTATAAACGTACTTTATCAATTGATGATGTAGATCAGACTGATACCAGTCTGCAACAGTATATTGATTTTAACTTAGGATTGTTTTTCTTTGTTGGAGCTGCCCTGAACAGTAGGAAGATCCGAAGATTAACAAGAGTGGTAGAGGCTGTGACAAATCAGACTGCTGCTGCTCTTGGGAATCTTACGGAGGAATTGCAAATTACTAGAATTGTTGCATTGCAGAATCGTATGGTATTAGACGTTATGCTAGCTGATAGAGGAGGAGCATGTAAAATTATTGGAAGTAGCTGTTGTGTGTTTATCCCTGATCATACGCCATCAGTTTATAATGCCATCAACAAGCTACATAAAATTGCAGCTGAAATCCATACAGAAAACGGCACTTGGTCCTTTTCTGGATGGTTTTGGGCATTAATTACTGCCTGGGGATGGAAGGTTTTAACTGGTCTCTGCATTATTGTAGCAGTTCTGTTTTCGTGCTGTATCTGTGTTCAATGTGGTCCCTTGCTCTGCTCCCTATGCGTATCATTCTGTATCCCTGATAAGAAAGCTATTGCCGATGTTGCTCACCAGAAACGTCTAGCTAAAGAAGTTGAAGAAATGATGACAATTGACATATATGATGATTATTCTAACAAACCGGATGTCTTCAGTAAATGCTGAAAGGGTCGTCTGTTGTAAATTGAAACAACAATGTGATTAAGCATTTACTAAAGACATTAATTCGCTTCCTCTAGATCATGTTTTCTCTGTTATGTTGACCGAAGTTCGGACTCCATTTTGTATTGTCATGCTTCCACGTGTTCCCCACGAGAAGAGTCCAACCTCTGTGTTAGTTGCTCTTGTAATCTGCCTAGTAACAGTCTATAAATAGCTCTTTCGTCCATCTGGTACATGCCCAGACTTGACCACATCTGTTATCAGTTAGCCTTGCTTGACCATGTTTTCGCGGGCTCAAGGAGTGTGTTAGCTCCGCCCACATATTGATTCAGTATCGAAAATGACCCTAAATGGTAATGTTCTTCGGCCTCATGTTGTATCCACCCACTTATGAGCCCCTCTATTGTGTATAAAAGGAGACCATGTACGTAAGTTCTTTGTGCTACTCTATGCAATACTGAAGAGTGTTGTGTGGATTGTAGGACCACCCTTAAGGGTTAATAAATGCTGTCTTTATACTTTGCAGTTTCCGTGCCAACTTCCTTATAGATTCCATTACAGGAGAGCGAACCCTTGTGTCCTGCGGGCCTAGCTGGGGCCTGTATTCATCACTGTGCTTTTCTTTAGAACGTATTTGCCTGTGATGGATGATCTTTTCCATTAATCCTACAGTTGGAGCTCACCAGAGGGGGCTCCTCCGTTATGAAGTGGTGGCCTCTGCTGAAAGCCAGCAGTTTATTTGTTGTCCTACTGTCTCAGATTGAGGGAGGGGCAGGACCATTCATACTGAGGCTACAGCTGCAGCCCCAGGGAGGGGGGAGTGGTAGGCACTGCCAAGTGGTCATGACGGTTTGGCCGACTCTCTGGGGCTGACCAATCCGTCATGTGCATTTAGCCTTTCTCCACCTAGCAGTGTTGTACAGCTGGGTGGAGAAATCAACACAGGCTTCCAGTCCAAATCTGAGCGCCGAACCGAGGTGTTCAGACCTATCCCAGGGCTGCTCACATGCTGGGAATAGCATTCCTGGACGTCCGGGAGGCGAGGATCAAGGGAGGGAGGAAAGTGGCGGCTGTCAGAGCCGGTAAGTGTAATTCTGATATATATATTTTTTTCTTTAGTTTGCATATCCCCACCCCCCGCCTCACCACATAACGATAGCAGTGACCGATACTGGACCTCACCTTGGTGGGAGTGTTGAAGAGATTCTGCTCTGGAACAGAACTATGCTTGGAACCATAGAACATTGGTGTGTAGGGACTGAGTCACCATACCACCTCAGTATCTATGAGTCCACCTGTGACTTGCTAGAGTGCCTCCCTTTCCCTCCTAACCTTACCAGAGAAAAAAGTGAATTGACACCCCAGAACACAATACTGTCAACCCTCCCATGGATTGTGGTAAGCAGGTCACACCATTTTGCTCTGTCACTCGTACTACTCAAAATAGGATAACCAGGAGACATTTATTTAAATTATCGTGCTCTGACATACAGTATACGTGCCACAATTAGAAAGCAAATGTATAATAAAAAAATGGTTAGCATAGTCCATATACCATGAAAAGCCATTTTATAGGACAGGGTGACCTAAGCCCCCTTCCCCTGCTACTAAAGCTAAATGATTATATATGAAAGATCTCTGGGATTACTGGCAGACCCTGTACCTTAGCATACGCAGATGGACATTCTACTTCTTAGCAGACGCAGTGCTCTTGTCTCAGAACTCTCGTTTTATGTGTGTGATCCTGGTTCATGTGCTAATCTGTATGATTGGACATGTGTGCACATTACCAACAGCTGCATTCTTGTGTTATGTCACGGTGCTAGTGCCTGGCCTTAAAGAATAACAAGGGACATTGTTGATTGACCTTGTCGGTGGTGTTCAGACTAAATCCCAGAAAAAGAACAGAAAGCGATAACATATGCAGGGTCCGTGTGAAAGTGCAATTTGGCAAAAAAGCAAGCATGTTTATCTAGTAACATCTGCAAAAGGAAAATCAGGCCTACAATATGCGCAATTTGTCTAACATAGTGAAAACTACAACGGGCGGTGCAGGAAACACATGAAAGGAATGGGACCTCGCTTGTTGTGAATGTGATGCATTCCCTGTTAGCACACCACCCCCATTAAGAAGGGAATCACTGACAGTATATCAACATCAAAAATATCGATGTCAAAAATATCGGAGCTGAAATATCAATGTCAAGAATACCGAAGTCCTATCTACATTATGGTAAGTACAAAAATATCGGAAAACAAATATCGTTGTCAAAAATATCATTGTTAAAATTATCAGGTTTTTTTATGTTAAAAAATAATGTAAAATAAAGTAAATAATACATATATTTAAAATAAACATAGTTAAAAATAAGTTTAAAATTATAAGTAATACATATAGGGGCCAATTCTGATCCGGGTCGGAAGGGCACCGAATGCCATCAGGCCGGAAAAACTATGAGCCGTACGCGTGTTTTCCGGCCGACTCGTACAGCTGTATGAGCGAGCAAGTACGATGCGAGCTACATGAAATTCACCGACTGAGTCGTTTCCGGGTCCGAACCGCTCTGTACGTCTCGGTCAGAAGCTAACCGTGGCGTGCAATGGATGTGATTTACAACCGAGCCAGTACGATGCACGCGTCGGACAGCCTGTGCGATCCGGAGTGTCCGGCTCGCAAAAGCTCCCGGAGTCGGACTTCGTGGGTCCGCGTCGGACCCCCTAACACCCGCAGCCCTATGACTCGGAAACAGGGGGAGACCTATGGGTCTCCCCAACACAGGCATGTACGGTGCGGATGGCACCGACGCGTACCCACTGTAGGGGGCGCCCTTGTTCGAGACATACCCATTCAGTCAATGGGAGCCCATGTACGCGTCGTACGACCGGCTCCCATTGACTTCTATGGGAGTCCGACCGAACCGAGTCCGACAGCATACGTGAGCATCGTACTCGCTCGGTCGGACTGTAGGGGTCCGGCTCGGTCGGAAAACAGTCCGGATCCGACTCGGTCAGAGTGCTTTCCAACCCGGATCGGAATCGGCCCCATAATGTAAAAAAAAATTAAACATATAAATATAATATTGTTGGACCCGGCCTCGTGGCGTGGTCCTGACTTCCCGGGGGTTGGGCCCGTTCCCCGCCCTAGCCTCCACGAGCTACCCGTTCGGGCCGCACGAGGTCACATACACCTCGGGGCTCCACCATTTTGTTGCCTGCCACGTGACCCTGCACACCAGTCCTCCTGACTCCGCTCAACCCGGCCTCGGCCCCAGCAAGGCCCAGACATTGAGGCACCAAGAACTGGCCAGGGGGTGTCACGTGAACACCTCATCGCCCTGGCGGAGGGCGGTATCGATGGGACCACCAACCGTCCCCACACACCAAGGTGCGATCGGCCTCCATCTCTCCTGGGCCGGGCGCCTCTCCTGCTGGGCGTCTGGCCGCTCCCAACCCGGCCTCTCCGCCCCCCGGGCGCAAGGGTCCGGACATCAAAGGGCTCCAGACCTATATCTGGGGCGACCCCGCCACAGACCGGCAGTTGTATCCCGGAGTCGAGAGCCCTGCTGATTGAATCGCGGCCGACCCTACGGAGAAGAACTCTTGCTTGAAACCACCACGAGCCCTGCAGACTGCATCGCGGCTCCTTCTTGCTGAAACCTTGAACCCCCCCGGAACATCGGGGCCCTGCTGACGCTGTCACGGCCCAACCTCGCTGAAACCTCCCTCGGAGCCCTGCTGACGACGTCGCGGCTCGAGCTGAGCAGAAACCATCTTGAGAGCCCTGCTGACCTGATCGCGGCTCTCCACGAACTGAACGCCAGAGCCCTGCTGACGCCGTCGCGGCTCGACCCCTCCGAGATCCGGAGGTCCTCCAGCTTGAGGATAAGAACTGGGCCCCAGGTACCCTCGTACCAAGCTCCTGCCAAAGACTGTCCCGCTACCCCTTCCCTTCTAAAGAGACACTGAGACTTTTGCGGATCCCTCGATCCCCTTTTTGTGTAATATTGAACCCGTAACCTTTTAAAGTGCTGATAAAGAATTGCTCATCTTGAGACAACCTCCTTGAGTCCGGTGTGGTGGTGTTACTGTGCTAGTACATAATAGGAGAAGGATCTCTCAGGAGGCTTCTCTGCAGCGCTCGGCTACTTCGTACAGTGTGGGGGCCCCCCCTGAGTGGTCTCGCCGACTCCTCGGGGTCCGCCTTCCAACAAATATATATATACTTACTTAATAATATTTACAATTAATAATTGTTAAAAAACATTTTATAAATTATAAATACATATATACACATACAAAAATAATATAAATAAAAATATAAAAAGTATAGATAACAATTTTCTTTAAAAAGTTGTTAAATAAATTATACACTACATTAACTAAAGCAGTACACATTGGATAGCGTAGAGGTAAAAATTACTATTCCCACTCCAGAGAGTGCAAAAATAGGGAAAGTGTTGCATAGCGTGGGAGTAAAAATTACTATTCCAACTCCAGAGAGTGCAACAGTAGGGAAAGTGTTGGATAGCGTAGAGGTTAAAATTACTATTTCAAATACAGAGAGTGCAACAGTAGAGAAAGAGTTGGATAGTGTAGGGGTTAAAATTATTATTCCAACTCCAGAGAGTGCAACAGTAGGGAAAGTGTTGGATAACGTAGGGGTAAAAATAACTATTCCAAATCCAGAGAGTGCAACAGTAGGGAAAGCGTAGGATAGCGTAGGGCTTAAAATTACTATTCCAACTCCAGAGAGTGCAACAGTAGGGAAAGTGTTGGATAGCGTAGAGGGTTAAAATTACTATTCCAACTCAAGAGAGTGCAACAGTAGGGAAAGTGTTGGTTAGCGTAGGGGTAAAAATAACTTACTAATAATTAAAATATTTTTTTTAATTAAATAATAATTTAATTATTAAATAACAATAAATGAATTAACAATACCAATAAATAAGTAGCTAAAAATAATTACCAATTAATAATTAACAATTAAATTGATGATAAATACAATTAAATAATAATCATTAACAATTAATTATCAAATAATAATATTAAAATAAAAAATAATTAATTTCAATACCAAAAGCTATAATTATTTAAATATATTTAGCAATTAATAATTAATTAACAATTCATTATTGATAAATAACAATAAATAATAATTAATGACAATTGATTACTAAATATTAATTAATGAACAAATTAATTTCCAAAACATAAGAATATTAGTTATTAAAAAGTTATTACCAATTAATAATTAATTAACAATACATTAATTATCAGTACCAAACAATAAAATAAATGATTACTTAATTACACTTAAATTACTTCCCATCATATTGCCCTATAAAGTCACAACACACTTCAATAATAAATTAATACATTTAATATACTTACCAATTAATAAATTAATAAAAATTAATTACCAATTAATAATTATTTAACATACAATTAATTATTAATACCAATAAATAAAAATAAATAATTACTTAATTATAATTAAATTACTTCCCACCCTATTCCCCTGTAAACCCACAACCCGCTACGGTACTATCACACATAATTTACTTTAAAAAAAAATTACTAACTTCTAAAAATGTTATACATATATTCTAAAACTAGTACAATAATTAACAAAAAATATAAACACAAACATAGAAAAGACATAATAAAATACATAACACTAATATAAATATCGATATTAGTAACATCGATAGTTTTGCTATAAATATTACTAACTTCGATATTAACAAAAACAATATTTCTTACCTTCAGGTCGATATTCTGGTCGTCGATATTCTTGACTTCGATATTGTGTCCCTACGATATTCAAAACTCGATATTCTTGTAGGTCGAATTGAAAAACTCGATATTTAGTCTGTTTACCTTAAGAAGGAACAGTGAGCAACCCTGCAGTAAGTTTGGAAGGTTGAGAGAGGTAGCAGCCATCACTTAATCTATTGCAGTAAGAGAACTATAGAGTGAAGTGAACTAGTCTAGTTAGTAAGTAACTAACTTCTACTGCAGACATGTACTTTGATTTCCCTTGATTATAGGGGTTGTTGTAGGCAATATAAGCAATGGCAGCATTTCCTACCCCTCTAATGGTCAATGAAATAGTTCCAGAGGGTAGTAGGACATTAGTAACAATAAGTAACTGGTAAACATACACTTTGAGCAGCAGATTAAAAAAGCGGGCTGCGCAAAAAGCCAGCAGTGCAATGTAAATGTAAAACACAAAAAAACGACTTCAGGCATAAAGTATCAGAAGAATATTTTTTCCCTTTACATTCAACAATATAAAGAAAAGTTTTAAAACCCACCTTCTCCACTCAAAACAGGCTCATCTCTCTCCCCAAACAACGCACCCCTTCTCCAACGATTGTCCATTAGTAATGTCCAAAGAAAACAAATGCACCAAAGTCCAAACTCCCAGACCCTTCCAAATTCCTACCCTCCTCACCCGAACAAACATCCCTCCCACATAAATAATTTTTTTTTTTAAAGTGCTTAGAAGAGAGCGTTCTCTATATGGGTCCAGAGATCCTCCTGGTTTTCCTCTTCGTGAGCCATCCGACGGCTCAGCTGTGGCGGCTGGTACAGGATGTTGTGTTAAAATTGGTCTGAGCATGAGGGGGGCAGCAGTGGTGGTTGTATGGGCGGCTGCCAGCATCAATGGCAATATTGTTGCTGGGAGAGTGGAGGCGCTGCCAGCTGACTGGAGGAACTGGGATCCGGGGCAGTAGCAGATGAGTCAGTCACCGACTGCTCCAGAGCCACTAGTCATTGGTACTCAGTCCGGAAGGCCTCCAACCTCGGCCTGCTGTGTAGGTGGTAGACCAGCAGGAGTAGTTATTACAAGAAAGAAAAAGAAAACTGTGAACAATGTTCAGTGCAAGCACATACAAACCTATATAGTGGCACAGTAGCAGTATGCTGCTGGTCTCCTAGGGCCATTAAACCCTTCCATGTGTAGGACGGCCAGTAGCCGTCCTGCGTCAGGGTGCTCATGTCAGCAGGTAAGCTCCCGGCCATCCTTGCACATGGCACTGGAAATCCCTTGGGTGCATGACGCAGAGGGATTTCCTTTTCCCCCCAACAGCCTCAGGAGCTGGGGAAGGGTTTCCCCAGCTCCGGAGGCTCTCTCTGTGGTTTCTTTAAAATGATGAGCAGCACGCACGTCGCACTAGCCTCATTTCAGAGAAAAAGAAATTGAAAATTAAAATGAAATTTCAGTTTCATTTCAGTTTCATCCATGCAGGGATCCACCATCTAGGCACGAGGGAGGGGGGAGCAGCCCTTTGCTCCCTCCAATTACTTCTGGCATAATCAGTCTTTCTGCCCCCCTTGGGACAGATGGGGCAGTAGCCCCCAAAATGCCCCCAGGGGGGCAAAAAGCAGCCTAGACACAAGGGATTTTTTTAAATTTGATTTTCAATTGGGGGCTGGCCAAGATGAGCATTCCAATGCCCCCACGTCCCAAGCATACCAGTCTTTCTGCCCCAGGGAGGCAGATGGAGGCAGTAGCCCCCGGGGTAGAAAGTGTACTAGAAGCCAGGAACTTTTTCTTTTAATTTGACTTAGGGGTAATGGCTGCCCAAGATTGGCCTGCCAATGACCCCACTCCCCCAACAGCAAAATTCAAGTTTTTCTGTCCCCCCTGGGGGACAGATGGGGGCAGTATCCCCTAATCTGCCCTGCGGCGCAGAAAGCCCACAGGAAGCCAGGGATTTTTTTATTATTTGATCTAGGATTCGGGGCTGCCCAAGATGGGCATCCAAAGCCCGCACCCCCACAAATGTCCACAGTCTTTCTACCCCACCTGGGAGGCAGATGGGGTGATAGCCCCCTATCTGTCCCTCTGGGGGGGCAGAACGCCCACAAGATGCCTGGGATTATTTTTTTATTGTATTTAGGGTTGGGGGCTGCCTGAGATGGAATGCCCCCACCCCTCGCAATATTCTACAGTCTTTCTGACCCTCCTGGAGGCAGATAGGGGCACTAGTCCCCGATCTGACCCGGTGGGGGCAAAAAGCACACTACACACCAGGAATTTCTTTTTATATATATACAGGGGTGGGGGCTTCCCGAAATTTACATGTCTGTGCACCCACCCCCTAAAACAAAAATTTCAGTTTTTCTGCCCCCCCTGGAGGCAGATGGGGGCAATAGCCCCTGATCTTCCACACAAGGGTGGCAGAAAGCCCACTAGGCCCCAGGGATTGTTTTTTTAAATGGATAGGTGAGGGCTGCCCAGAATAAGAATACGCATGCCCCCATCCCCCAAAAGAAATTGCCACAGCAATTTTTCCTCCCCTGGGAAGCAGATGGGGGCAATAGTCCCTAATCTGCCCAACGGGGGGGGGGCAGAAAGCACATTAGGCACCAGGGATATGTTTATGGGCATGCCAGTGAGAAGCCTCATGGGTAAAGGTTGCTCCCTTTTTTAAGCACACATTTTGGCTATTTCAGTGATATTTTGTATTCTCATCTGCACCCAAAGGGGGGCAGGTAACCACTAGAAACCAGGGAGGCATTGTGTGTGTGTAAACTAGAGTTTGGCTGATGGTCTAGGTGTACTGACCTTTGACTGGCATTTTGCTGGTGGTGTGTGTGGACCTGCACGTGGCTAATTGTGTGGGTTAACGCGCTTGATGACGGTTTGTGAAGATTGGCGCTTGCCTGGTGATGTCCCTGGAGTGGCGCTTGGCTGGCGGTGTACCTGGACTGGTGCTTGGCTGGCTGTGTGCATGGATGGTGCTTGACTGCAGGTCTGGACCAGCTGCAGCCGGCACTGTATGTTTCCCCAGTGGGCCAGAGGGTTGGGGGCCGGTTCCCTGGCCATGAGGTGGTTTTTTCCCTGGGGGCCGGCTATGCGGCAGTGCTGCACTATGGGGCCCCAGTAACAAAAGTGGGAGCAGTGCTTTTTACTAACATGCCCCCATCGCCCTCCCAGGGCCAGTCGAGCAGCAATCTGCCAGGGCAGGTTGCTGTTTCCAGTCTGGCCCTGCCTGGCTGGCGGTGTGCGGGGATGGCTCTGGGCTAGAAGACTGCATGGATGGTGCTTGGCTGGTGGTGTGCGTGGATATTGCTTGGCTGGCTGTGTGCATTGATAGCATTTGGCTGGCTGTGTATGTGGATGGTGCTTGACTGGCGGTGTACATAGATGGTGCTTGGCTGGTGATGTGTGTGTACGGCACTTGGCTGGCAGTGTGCATGGATGGTGCTTGGTTGGTGATGTGTGCGGATGGCGCTTGGCTGGTGGTGTGTGTGGCTGGTGGTGTGCATGTACTGACTCTTGGCTGGCGGTGCGGCTTGCATGAATCCCCCAGCATTTTCTTCCCCAGAATCCCCCAAAACTCAAATGTACTTACAAAGTCACATTTCAGCCCCGCAGGCACAAATTTCCTACTACACAACATTCCCCTTGGTCACCCGAGAAAAATGGTACCTCACTTTTGTGGGTGCCCAAAGTAGCGTTAGCCGAAAAATGTATAAACAAACTGGCCTTTTTGGGCCGCTTTGGGCCCCCCTCAATCTCTACACATTTTTGGCCCTTTCATGTCATAGGCACTTGGCCCATCCACACAAGTAAGGTATCATTTTTATCAGGAGACTGAGGGGAATACTGAGTGGTAGGAAATTTGTGCCATGCGGTGATCCCACATTTTTTCTACACAGATATTAGAGGAAAATTTGACTTTTTAGCTAAATTTGAGGTTTGCAGCTAATTCTAGGAAGGAAAATGTTGGGGGATCAATGCAAGCCACACCTCTCTGGACTCCCACGGGTGTCTACTTTTCAGAAATGTCTGTCCTTTTTTAGGTTCCCCTAGATGTCTGCAAACCCAGGACCAAAATCAAAGGTGCCCACCTATCTATCACAAACCAACCTGGTTAGGTCGAGCCTGAGCCAGCGCGCAAGCGCTGTACTGGCGATGATCTGTTGTAGGTTTAGTACGGAGAGAAGCCTAACCCACTCCCTCACCCATATTTTTAATTGGCTTGGGTCTTTGTCCTTTGTAAATGCTGGTGTCTGATTACTTAATATGCTGGTTAGTCCCTCCTTAGTATGGCCATGTCGTCATTTGTATCTTCCCATGGCTACTGGCCCCTTTACTAGGTTGTTACAGGGTACGTGTACTATTTTCTTTATTGAGTTTATCCTGTGTTAGGCAAGATGACGTGCTTCACTTACATTCAGCCGGCCATGCCCGCTTTCTCTTTTGAAGCAGCCGGGACAGTGGCGGCGGTTTGTTTCCAATGCCATAGGTCTCGCATTTAAATGCGAGACCTATAGCATTGCAAATATTTTTTTATTGAAACAGGGCTAGCACTTACACAGGGAAGGAATGGTAACTGAATTTAACTGTTCCCTTTCAACATGATCATGTTTGAATTGATGTTCAGCAACATCTGTTGGCAGCATTTGATTCATTTTAAATTGCATTTATAGAGCTACGGCTGTCAGAAATAAAAATACACTCTATGGTAGAATACCATTACATTACTAATGCAAGAGTTCATTTACATCCAGCCACCTGGACGGACAAGGAATCCTCTTCCGAGACTAGCTTTAGGAGTGGGGTTAATGTGAGCCAGGGAGTAATGGAGAGGGAGAATCATTTTCACTAAGCACTTCCTGGCCCCATCTCGTGAGCAGAAGCGTGGCCTGCAGGGAAGGATGTGTACACTTTGAATAACCCCGTAACTGTTCCAAAGGTGTGTGCACATATCTACATATGTTAAAAATCCAAAGGCAGATTTATAAGCCATGTGCGTCACTTTTGCGCCGCCGTTGCGTCACTTTTGTGACGCAGCGGCGGCGCAAAGCCAGCGCCATGCTGCGGCAGATTTACAACGTGACGCATCTAGGGAGATGCGTCACGTTGTAAAGCTTGCGCCACATGTGGGCATACCTTTACAGGGGGGGGCGTTCCGGCGCAGGAACGCCTCCGAAAACTGGCTGAGTGAAATCTACAAGATTTCACTCAGTCACTTTTCCGGCCATGCTGCGTCAAATCCCTGCGCCTGCTTGAAGCAGGCATAGGGATTGACGCAGCATGTTAGGGATGGGGCACCCCGAGCCTTGCTGGAGCTGCGTCGCGCTTGCGACGCAACTCCAGCAATGCGCTGCATTTCCGACTGGAGATGCGTCACGCATCTGCACATCCGAGTGCCACGGTGCGCCGCATTGTAAATGCGGCGCATCAGTGGTGGCGCACGGGTGGGCAGATGCGTCGCAACTCGTCTGGCGCATCTCTGCTGATTAGCAGAGATGCGCCAGAAGTTATAAATCTGCCCTCCAGAGTTCGCAGATGTGACGTCACTGATTTAGTTTAAGGTTGCATCAAGCAAAATAATCTCATAGGTAAAGGACAAGATTTGTGGGGGAAATTACGCAACACAATAACATTTGCCTTTCTTGCCTTCTTTTGATTGCCACTTTTTCATACATTTTTTATTTATATTCAAATACACATGGGAAGTGGCCATAAGTAAGATCGCAGGGTGGGGAAGCAGCATTGAAGTTAAACCGCCGGACAGGGGTGACATTTTAGATCAGAGAAGGGGATACAGTTTTTAAAATAAAACTGAGGATTTTTCTCACAGACCTTTGCCCCTTATGACCCTCCAGTGCAGAGGGCTTGGCAACCTAGCCCCTAATAAGCTCCCAATGCCATTGCCGCACCTCACAATAGCGTTGGCTGTGGCGTCAAAGGCACGCATTCTGGACGTGAGAATGGTGGTGCGAAGAAGCTCACGAGAAGGATCCGGGGTGCGCACGAGAAGGATCCGGGGTGTGCACATATCCTGGGAACAGTATGGCCGGATTAGTGCAGTAGGCCAGCATTCATTCGGCGCGTACAAAGATCACAGTTGTTGCCTTCCAGGGTACGATGGCCAGAGGCTATTCTTTTTTTTTACACGCCAACAATTTCTCTGAAATATCTGCTTATTGTGCTGAGAAGAACCCCTGGGAACCGGCGGGAGCTTAAAGCCTGGAAGTAGTTCAAGTGCCTTTTAAAAGGCAGTCCGGAAATCTGACATAAATATGTCTGTCCTTGACAAGCCCCTCTTGGGTAAGTGTCAAAAGAGTTCTGCTCTGCTTCCATCGGCTGCTTGATTTACGACTGTCTGGGCAGCGTATGTTAATATGGTCCCAATTAGGTGGAACAGTAATAAGTTTGTAAAGCAACATGTGTGATAAGCATTGGGCTCAACCGCTTCCATCACTGAAATAATAGGGAAATGTGTTTTATTTGACAAAGTTTTAGGTATTCTGGGTAACAGAACCTGGTGCCGGCAGAGCTAGGGTTCAAAATCCACAGCTAGGCAAAAAAAGGGTCAGTTTTCACTGTAAAAATTTGGTGTGTCCACGTTGTGTTTTGCCCTGTTTCCTGTCACGGGCACTAGGCCTAACCACACACCTGAGGTACCATTTTTATCAGGATACTTTGAGGAATGCGGACCCTGGTGGAAGTTTGTGGATCCACGCAGATTCCAGAACTTTGCATTACAGAAATTTGAGGAAAATGTGTTTTTATTAACAGTTTGAGGTTTGCA
Organism: Triturus cristatus; assembly: GCF_964204655.1. NCBI lineage: Eukaryota > Metazoa > Chordata > Amphibia > Caudata > Salamandridae > Triturus > Triturus cristatus. Next base: position 1,194,608,622 of record NC_140582.1, on the reverse strand, counting down.
AGGGATTCTGGGTAACAGAACCTGGTGAGAGCCACACAAGTCACCCCAACCCGGATTCCCCTAGGTGTCTAGTTTTAAAAAATGTACAGGTTTTCTAGGTTTCCCCAAGTGCCGGCTGAGCTAGGGTCCAAAATCCATAGCTAGGCACATTGCAAAAAAGGTGTTTCAGGCCGTTTCCTGTCGCCTACCCACACAAGTGAGGAAACATTTTTATCGTGATTCTTGAAGGAATACAAAATTGTAAGCAATTGTAGAGCAACTGTTATTACCGATTGACTTTCTATGCATTTCTGCCTTCCAAATGTAAAACAATGGGTAAAAAAGAAGTCACTTTGAAAAATGTTCTATATTCACATGCTAATTTCGGTACCCCCAATTTCGGAGATGTGAAAATAACTACTGCTTGTAAACTCCATATTTTGTTCCCATTTCAGAAATACATGGGTGCCCTTGATTCCTATTTTTCACTTTTTACATTTTACCAAATGAATTGCTATATACCCGGTACACAATGAAAAACCATTGCAAGACGCAGGTCAGTTATTGGGTCTGGGTTCCTCAGGTTCTTCGTGAACCTACAAGCCCTGTATGTACCCACAACCAAAAGGGTACAACAGATGTAACGGTATATTGCTTTCAATAATCAGTCATACTTAGCAGAAGTTACAGGTGAAAACATTGGCACAAGTGGTTACTTTTTTCAACTCATTTTCGATATTTCTTATTTTCAACTGTTAGTTTCTATGAAAAAAACCTTGAAGGATCTACACAAATTACCCCTTGCTGAGTTTCAGAAATGTATAGCTTTCCAGGATCCATTTTTGGTTTCACACCAATTTCTACCACTAACTGGAAGATGGTTGAAAGCACAAAAAGTAGCAAAAATAGGCTATATACCAGTAAAGTGCCAAAACTGTGTAGAACATTTTGGGTTTCTGACAAATGTCTGCCTGTCCAGAAAGCTGGGAAGATGGTGATTTCAGCACCACAAACCCTTTGTTGATACCATTGCTGGGAACAAAACAGACGCTTTCTTCTGCAGTACCTTTCCCCAATTTAAAAAAAAAAAAAATGTGTCTTATTTTGGCAAATTTCTGGGTCCCTGTGTACCTTTAAAATCCGTTGGAAGAAAAGGACGCAAATTTGGCGTGGATACCTTATGTGGACAAAAGGTTACAGGGGCCTAAGCGAAACAACCCCTAATAGCCAAAAAAGGTTCAGCACAGGGGGAAAAGTCCAAGCAGGGAAAGGGTTAAAGTTTGATGTGATTACGAATCACAGGGCCATTTTCTACCTACATGTGCCTCATATAAAAGCACTTACTGGCTGAAAGGAATTAAGTCAGAATAACAGCACACCAGATTTGTTGTGCTAGATTAATGGAGGCATGCCATCTAGCTCATCTGGTACATTGTGACTGTCTGCAGTCTACAACTGGAGCACTGTAATGGACAATTATCCTAATTTAATTCCAATGGTCCGGCTCTCTCAAATGCCTTTCAATTCTACCCTCACTCCAAAGAGGCAGATGAATAATAATGATACTACGTCACACATGTCACATATAAAATGCGATATCCTGTCTGCCATGAGTAGACAGTGGGAAAAACAATGCACTGCAGTACAGGGAAAGGAACAGAGTATATAGACTGTATTTCCCACATTCGTCACAGAGTAGCCTGTAGGCAAAACTCAAAATCAGGCACTTAGTCCGACTGTACTCCCTGGCCTTGCCCTCCACCACAAAATATTTCAAACAAATACATGAGGTTGGCAGTAAGGAAAGGAAACTTAACTTACTTAACAGCAGGGAAGTTAGAGGGATTAGGCCGGGTAGGTAGAGGCCTTGCTACAGAACAGTGGGGTGTCACTGATCCTCATCATGTGCCTAAGCTTTGGCTTAGTCAGTCGCTGTAGTTGACAAATGTTGAAATGCAAAAATTTGAACAAGAGTGAATCCGTAATGGAAGTCTTGAAATATATGAATCACTTGGTCAGAAAAATGTTGCACATGCCAAGGATGGATTCTATAATTTTTCAGGTAGGCTGGACAGAACTTAAGAAAGAATAAATGAGTGAAGTGCTATGAGGTGACTGAGTTGGCACTGGGAAGGACGGGAAATACACCTTTTTTTCAGTTTGCAATGCAAAGAAACTTTGTAAATATCATATTAACTGAAGCAGTAAACAAACAAAAGGGCAATCCAGTGTCCCTAGGAAACTCTGCAAATATATGTAAAAAAATACAATGGTTCCCTTGGGGGAAGCATGAGTCGAGCTTCGAAGGCAAAAGAGATACACGTGGTTATGAAGTTTATTGGATACCCATGTATTCTGCCCTGCACAGTCCTGTACGGATCTTGAGTGTACACAAAGTATATAACATAGTTATTCAAGTTATTCACAAAATGTAATGGATTACATCAATTAGGTGTTTTTGGTGTATGGAACAGGGTGAGTGAACAGTGAGAATGCATTGAACATGGATTGCGCTGTGAAACATAACATATATAAAGTTGACTTATCATTCCACAGATTCAAGAACAACGGAGCCCTGTACTCAGGGCCCCAAATATGGCACTTTGTTCATAACGTCAACAGAACAACTCATTGACGTTTGCATGCGTAGCGACTTTGGCTCACCCGCTCACATTTCCCTATTTGATTTTGTAAGCTTGGTACTACATGCTCCATGCGCAATCGAAGCAGGGGTTAGCGGAGCATTTACAAAGTTTTCAATGCATCCTTTCACACACCCACACATTCTTTTGCTCCTATACCATTTCATCCATCCTTTCTTTTAATCTTCCATCCTTCTTCCACTTTTCTATCAACCCATCATTTTTACCGTTCATTATGAGGTTTGGTCTGCTGAGTTGCAGATTCCATTAAGAACTCAAACCCTGCTGGAGCTCCTAAAGTGGGGGGGGGGGGGCGGGCGGGGGCGGGTTTACAACAACTTTACAGTGAGTATATGAGTAACTGCCAATGAGCAAGCAATGTGACTTACCACCGCCCGTCCTTGACGCCACTAAGTCTCCCCCTCCAACCACCACTGTGTCTGCTGCACTGGCGTTGCGCCTTGCCCCGGTGCTGGAGGTCTGGGCTTCTAGAAAAAACATTGCACATTCTAGATGCCAGATACGCTTCCCTTATAATTTTTTGAAAACACATATCAAAAATATCACTGTGGGCATTATGTTGGCTGACAATGTTAGAAAAGCCAGGAAGTCAAGCGAACAAAAAACATTTCGCAATGGAGGGGCAAAGCTATAATGACTCATTATAGAAAAATTAAGGGGTGGAATCAAGGAAGGACATATTGTCATAGTGCTGGGTTAGGCCCAGGGAAAAGCACCACAATTTTCAAGCATACGTTGCCTTCACTTTTTCCACAATGACTTTTAACATAAATTTGTTTGTGTGTAGGATTAGTTTCTCTAAAACAACATAGCGCATATCCCCACTTAATGGATCTACTATCACCACACCTTGAACATTCTGTACAAGGACTGGAATGTACATAGTGTAGATGTGTTTACATGTTGATCTTCCGAGAGGTGATACGAGTATCAAAAAACTGCTAAACAATGTCCAGCCTGGCTGAAGCTTCAACGTGGAATCATGGATGCCATATGTGGATAGCTAGATCAGTACAGGCTACACAGATGGAAGATGTTGACATTTTGACCCAGGACACTGAAAGTCCAGTTAAACCTTACGGAAGGGTTTTTATCAGGACAGTTAGAAGCAACCTGGAAAATAGTGAAGAGCTCACCAGTCAAAAACCAATTGATGGTGTTTGCAGTATGAAGATATACTTTTATCCACGGTTGCCATGCTCACCTAAAATCCACTGTATTCCAGTGAGGGAATAAGATATGGTATCAACAATGAAGGACTGCTGGCTCCTCATCTATAGACAATTTAAACGCCCCTTCATATTGGTCTAAAAAAATCCAGGGCCTGATTCACAGAACTAACTTAAGACAAAATCCTAAACTTACTACCATTTTGGTATTCACAGAAGGCACTTACTCATTTTAGTATTCACAGAAGGCACTTACTCATCAATGAGTAAGTGCCTTCTGTGAATACTAAAATGAGTAAGTGCATTTCCTCATTTTGGCATTCACAGAAGGCCCTTACTCATCAATGTGTAACTGCCTTCTGTGAATATCAAAATGAGTAAGTGCCATATCTGTACAGCTTCCATTTGGACCAATTTTTTCTGTATCAAATTGTACCCAGGTCCCACGGTATACTGGGTTACCCCACTGTTGTATAACATATTACAACATGGGCAGTCAGAGTTTGGATCTATCATGCAGTTTAGTTGAACACTGCAGACACTTCACTTTGGGCACGTACCAATGCGTTATATGAACCCAACTGACTTGTTTGAACTATACAACCTCACTAAACAGCAGATGTTCATGACATGAAAAAATGTGCCATACACTATATTACACATGGAAAAGGTAAGAGCAATTACCTTTCACTGTGGCTAAGACACCGTCTGCATAATGGATAATCCATGGGTTTATTACCCTTCCGATTTTGACATTTAATTTCCAATACTGCTTGCAACATCATCAGGGGCAGCTATGAAGTGCTAGGAGAAGAAAATATATACACGAGGCATGGATGTCACCTTTTCAGTATTATTGCAGTTTCAGGCTACAACAATACTTTTAAGTCATTTTTTTGGTCTGCAAGGAAATCTCCCTTTATGGTGCCTGTAAGGCATCGGTTGGGAACTTTTTGTTCTACCTGAAGGGTAGGCCTGCAGCTGCGATCCATCCGGCATTTGGATTCCTCTGTAATCTGATGTTATTTGATGTTGAATGATCAAGGCTGCTGCAGCATGAAACCAGGGGTTGCCTTTATGGTCACAATTTCTGACATTGTGACTTGTTGTACACAAGTACTGTTTCCAACTGCACGTACAGTTAGCGAGTGAACACTTTAGCTTTCAATAAGACTCAAATGTGCAGTATAATGCTTTGAATAAACTGAACGCCATATTGTTCCAAAAGGAAGTGGCCTTAACATCTGCTAAGGAGATGTTTGATCTTCAAGTTGCAAGATCTTCCTCAGAGACAAAGTCACTACTCCACACTGTTTTTCCTTCACATTTTGGCAAATTTGTGCACCCATATTTAATGTATCTAACACCAGAAGGGTAGTGCATTTTTTCAAGAACATAGGCTCTGGCATAGTAAGTACCTTTCAGAAAGATTTTGGAGTCATTCTATCTTTCATACATTCCATGCTTGGAAGTGTATTTGGACATTTACAGTGGGTCCTGATTGTCTGGACTTTGATTTCAATTTTTCTGCTCTGAAATGGATTTTGAGGTCAAATGGAACAGACACTGCCACAAGTGCTCCTGTGCCATGAACACATGGTAAAGTGCTTTGGCACACTGTTGCTCCATGATCTCAGTGAGCATTGGTTCTTCCACTTTTGGATTGTCTGGCTACACTGCATGCAGCCGGTGGTCTGCTGTGCACTTTCAAGTGTGCCCTGAACTTCTGCTTGAGAATACAGCATTTTCAACCTCTGGAGATAGATGTGCTGGTGGACCCCTTAAGGGCCCATTTGCATTGTTGTCCCCTGAGTTTGCCATTGCTTCTGAATGCATTTTACGAGCCCTCCTGGGATGCTTCAGCTCCTAATGAATTGGATGAATTGGATCTTGGCTCTGGTTTTGCAGATTTCCTCTGGGCTGTAGTATTTCCCACAGCAGCTAATGTGGGAGATAGATCTGAACATAATTGATCCTTAGACCTGCTCTGAGGTGTGCTTCTGGGAAGATCATCTGCAGTAGCTGGGAACTATAATGTTTTGTCTACCTCTCAGAACACATAAACATCTGGCCATTTTCGAGTGGTGGGAATGTTTTAATTCAGCTTGTTTTAACATCCCAAATTGTTTTAAATTGCATTTCTTTAAGCTTGCTGTTATACACTATGGCTTTTGGACTACTTTGTTTCAATTAGCATGATTGACTTTTTATGAGTTTTTAAATTTTTTAGCATTCTTTAATGCAATATGGCTGTTTAGTAGAGTTAGATAGACTCTGGTTGACTCAAAAATAAGGAGTGGGTTTCATGTGACTGGGTTAGGGCCAGGGAACAGCACCACCATGTTCTAGCACACGTTGCATAAGTTGCCTTCTTTTTTCCATAATGACTTTTAACACACATTTGTTTGTGTGACAGTGTAGGATTAGTTTCTCTGAAACAACACTGGGAAAATTCTCCACTACATGGATTCACTATCACAACCACCTTGAACATTTTGTACAAGTACTAGAACGTACATTGTGCAAGTGTGATCACTTGTTGATCATCAAAGAGGCAAAACAGATATCATAAGATTTCTAAACAATGTCCAGACTGGCTGAGGATTCAATACAGAAGCATGGATACCATTGTTATCAATATGACAGTTATTTCCATGTCTAATCAGAGGAAGCTTTGCTGTCATTGCAAGGTTGCTGCACATTGAAATCTCAGCCCAGCTGCATCCTGTTTGTTCCCTCCGCGAGGAGGGATGTCCAGTTTGTGACTAAGAAGGGACTTGAACACACTTACCTACAGGTATGGTGGTTTGATCACCCATAGAGGGATTGGGCAGATTATATCACCCTAGATTACTAGGTTATGAACACATAGGGGCCGATTCCGATCCGGGCCGGAAAGCACTCCGACCGAGCCAGATTTGGAGTGTTTTCCGACCGAGCCGGAGTCCTGCAGTCCGACCGAGCGAGTATGATGCGGCCGTATGCTGCCGGACTCGGTTCGGTCGGACTCCCATAGAAGTCAATGGGAGCCGGGCGTACAACGCATGCATGGGCTCCCATTGACTGAATGGGTACGTCGCGGACAAGTGTGCCCCCTACAGTGGGTACGTGTCAGTGCCATCCGCACCGTACATGCCTGTGTTGGGGAGACCCATGGGTCTCCTCCTGTGTCCAAGTCGAAGGGCTGCGGGTGACAGGGGGTCCGACACGGACCCCCAAAGGCAACCACCCGGACGATTTGCGAGCTGGACACTCCGGTTCGCACAGGTTGTCCGACGCGTGCATCGTACTGGCTCGTTGTAAATCGTATCCATTGCACGCCACGGTTAGCTTACGACCGAGACATACGGAGCGGTTCGGACCGGGAAACGACTCGGTCGGTGAATTTCATGTAGCTCGCATCGTACTTGCTCGCTCGTACAGCTTCTACAAGACGGCCGGAAAACACTCATACGGCCCGTAGATTTTCCGGCCGGATCGCGTTTGGCGCCCTTCCGACCCGGATCGGAATCGGCCCCATAGTAATACTACGCTTTAGGAGTACACTATGCTCAGTACTTATTGCCAGTATGTATACTTCATTAGTGAGATGGTGGAATTGTTTATTCTATTTACTGTCCTCGTTATGCTAATCACTCTTATATGCTTCTGTATAATAATCATTGCAGCTCATATTTTATGTACAAGAATCCCAATGGTTCAACAGATATTGAAACGCTGCTTTGTTCATTTCTTGTGTATCACTCTGGGTATGTACGAGTAACTCAGCAAAATGGTTCTAGATCAGCCGCCATGATTTCCTGGGGAGATGTCATGTTCTAAAGTTGCAGATTCCATAGGTACCTAATTATGGCTGGGGTACGTATCATCACACTGTGAGCTAGCAGGACTACAGGCCAACATATCCTGAGGGTGTCCAGGGAAACAGTCTGGCACAATCCCTGAAGTTTATGTTGTCCACTGAGGTACAAGCCCTACAACAATATAGTCTTGTTTAGCAAATGCAATGGGCCCATCCTCAATCTACTATCCAGCCATGCTGAACTGTAATAGAAACTGCTGATATACTACTTTTTAAATGAATGGTAATACATACAACATAACATTAAGGTGTCCACCATGACCATGGCAACTCTCTCTCTAATTTTACTGTTTGACCATCAACAAGAAAAAGAAAACCTTCTCAACAAGCATGCCTAGAATAGCTTACTAGGGTATTCAATCTTCACAGTAGAGTACATGTCCTAAAGTCTGTTCTCTTAGTCTTATAGTATCAGTCAACAAGATATGTAAGGGTAGAGGGAAAGCTTACTAAGAAAGCAAAATAATGCTACTGACTAGCACAGACATGAGGAAGTCAGCTGCAGAAACATGAAATATAGAAAAACCTAAAATAATGCAGGGATAACACGAATTTAACAAAAATTCGATAGAATGAAGCGGATTTGGAAAGGAGATAGGTACAGTAACAAAATAAGGACATGTTATTCTAAATGGTTAGAGGTAAACGTTAGGGATGGCTGCTGAAGATCAGTAATATATCAATGGTAAACATGTGTGAGGAACAAATTATGTATTAACACTTGGAATTACAACCTGTCTAACAATTCTTAGAATTACCTCATAAGTACAATTGAGGCACACATTCTTTAAAAGGTCTATGGAGTAGTGGGCATTCTTAAGATACTTATTTGTCATGCCATCATTTACAATTCTGTGCTGAGGTAGAAATCATTGAAATCATGTATAAGTATTTAAAACAAAAGTAAAAGTACAAGCATGTTAATACAATTTGAACTATAAACTTGCATCCTAAATATGTTTTACAATTGAAAGCACAATGCACTTTTTGGGTGACATCAGACCGCATTCAGTGGACTGCTCTTAACGGTATGGTATTGTCCAGATTGCTTTGTACTGCTTTTTTATTGCACTTAGTTATTGTGAGTTTTATTATGTATCGTAGTGTTCCTTCTTCACAGCAGAAATTTGTGTTTATACTCTTTTTTTACTTTTCTCGTTCTGTTTAAGATCTAATGATTTTAACCCCTTCAGCGCGGCGCAGATTTCCGCGCCGCGCTGAAGGTTCTGTGCGCGGGCGAGGCCATGACGGAGCGGTTCCATCATGCGCACAGCGCAACCGACGTGCATGACGGAACCGCTCCGTCATGCGTGTCGAAGGGGTTAATTATTTGACCATCAATAAACTTAACTCGGGAAATAATAATAATATTACGAGGAGGACTTACTGGTGCCAGCACATCCATCCCCTGAGGTGCTGATGCACAGACTTAATATCGAGTTTTTAATATCGACCTACATTAATATCGAGTTTTTAATATCATAGGGACAGAATATTGACATCAAGAATTTCGACAACAAGAATATTGAACTGAAGGTAAGAAATATTGTTTTTGTTTATATCGAAGTTAGAAATATTGATAGCAAAAATATTGATGTTTATATTAGTGTTATGTATTTTAGTATGTATTTTATATGTATGTCTTCTATATTTTTTGTTAAGTATTGTATAGTTTTTTAAAATATATGTATAACATTTTTAGACGTTACTAATTTAAGTCAATTATGTGTTTTAGTACCGTAGCGGGTTGTGGGTTTATAGGGGAATAGGGTGGGAGGTAATTTAATTATAGTAATTATAGTTAATCAAATATGAATTTTTAGGAATTATTAATTATTTTTAATTACATTTTGTGTTATAGTTCTGTAGCGGGCTGTGGGTTTATAGGGCTATAGGGTGGGAAGTAATTTAATTGTAATTAAGTAATTATTAATTATTATTTATTGGTATTGATAATAAATGTATTGGTAATTAATTAGTAATTGGTAATTATTTTTTATTAATTAATATTTAGGTGCCGATTCCGATCCGGTAAAACCCGGGTACGAATGGTCGTACGGAGCGTTTTTTCCGTCCGACTCGTACCCGGGAAAAACACCTTACAAACTCGCAAGTATGATTCGCACAGAAACACCATTTCCGTACGAGTCGTAAAAAACACTGACCGGCAAAAAAATACATACAAATCTTATTCTGGACGGCACATACTCGACGTCCGGATTGAGTCAGGCAGCAAGAACGATTTGTGCCGACGTCACTCCGCACGCAGCATTTTTTACGGGAGCCAAAAACTGCTGGGAAATTGAGGAAGACGCGAAGAAGGAGCACCGGTACGCGACGGACAGCGATGGACCCCAACCTACGCGTCATCCCGGCCCTCATAGCCTACGACCTCGTGTTCAGAAACCGACGCAGATGCCGCAGAAGGTCAGAACAACCCCCAGGGGCAAGGGGGGGGGGGTGGTGTGTGCAAGGGGCAGGAAACATAGCCCACACCCCACAAAATACTAATACATCCTGCACATTAATTACGTGTGGGCCGTACCACACGTACCCCTACGTTACCGCCACAATGGTGGTACGGCCCGTACCCACGCCCCGAGAACATGGGTACAGGCCGTACCACCATTGCAGTGGTGATGGAGGGGTACATGTGTACGGACCGTACCCACGCTCTGGGGGCGTGAATACGGTCCGTACACGCGTACCCCTACAGCCCCAATACATGATGGATACAAGGCGCACACACGCCACGGATGTAGGTGTACGGCTTGGTGCAGCACATCAGCTGTAAATTGGGGGTGGTGTATGTCCAGGACAGCAGTGTACCACAGCAAGGGCGCAGGTGGGTGGGTGGGTGCAGAGGACCCCCAGCAGTGATCAGACATATGAGGGGTGGGTGCAGAGGACTCCCAGCAGTGCCCAGACATATGAGGGGTGTGTGCCTATCATTCCCAGCAGTGCCCAGACATATGAGGGGTGGGTGCCTATCACTCCCAGCAGTGCCCAGACATATGAGGGGTGGGTGCCTATCACTCCCAGCAGTGCCCAGACATATGAGGGGTGGGTGCAGAGGACCCCCAGCAGTGCCCGGACATATGAGGGGTGGGTGCAGAGGACTCCCAGCAGTGCTCAGACATATGAGGGGTGTGTGCCTATCACTCCCAGCAGTGCCCAGACATATGAGGGGTGGGTGCAGAGGACCCCCAGCAGTGCCCAGACATATGAGGGGGGGGGTGTCTATCACTCCCAGCAGTGCCCAGACATATGAGGGGTGTGTGCAGAGGACTCCCAGCAGTGCCCAGACATATGAGGGGTGTGTGCCTATCACTCCCAGCAGTGCCCAGACATATGAGGGGTGGGTGCCTATCACTCCCAGCAGTGCCCAGACATATGAGGGGTGGGTGCCTAACACTCCCAGCAGTGCCGAGACATATGAGGGGTGGGTGCCTAACACTCCCAGCAGTGCCCAGACATATGAGGGGTGGGTGCAGAGGACCCCCAGCAGTGCCCAGACATATTAGGGGTGGGTGCCTATCACTCCCAGCAGTGCCCAGACATATGAGGGGTGTGTGCAGAGGACTCCCAGCAGTGCCCAGACATATGAGGGGTGTGTGCCTATCACTCCCAGCAGTGCCCAGACATATGAGGGGTGGGTGCCTATTACTCCCTGCAGTGCCCAGACATATGAGGGGTGGGTGCCTAACACTCCCAGCAGTGCCCAGACATATGAGGGGTGGGTGAAGAGGACTCCCAGCAGTGGACAGAGACATGGGGGGGTGTACATCATTATCAGATGACCACAGCTCCATGGGTGAATGTACGTATCCCTAACTTAGGACAATGATGATAGTGCCATAACAACACATCACTGACAGCAGTGTCCCACTCCCAGGAGGAAGGAGGTCTTACCCCCACTGCATGACACACCACATGTGGGTGTGAGGACAAATAACACATGCATACCCACCCCTGGCAGATGCAGCACAATACACACACTGAGATCATGCCACAAGACTGTCTAGTCATGTCACTGCCTAACAAACTAAGAGAGCCAAAGAGAACACACACTGTCACGCACATCCCAGGACTGATAGGAATGTTCAGGTGCTGGGCTAGCCACCAAGATGTTGTCTGTCATAGAAGGAATAGGGTGGAGTTCCCACAGATACAATGCCCACGATTGTGAGTCAGGTGTTCAAATACCCAGCAGAACAAGTACCATATGTGTACTAGGCTGGAATTACACACATGCATTGTGCGGAAAAGGGACCATTTATCCATGAAGGCATGGCAAAATACTCTATACACAAGTACAGTGAGTACCAAGGATGGCACTGACGATGCAGCCGGACACATTGCTGAGCAGGCATGGCCAGAGTTGAAGGGATCCATCACCAACAAAGGACATGTAGACACAGGGCAACACAACAATTGTGCAACTCTCTGCAGGGGAGATGTCAGGTGCCACAGAGGAAGGAACACCCCTTGGGACAATGTCTCCAAACACAAAGAGCATACACGACAAAGAATCTTTGCAGAGATCGCGTGATGGCACGCAGATACCAGGTTCCACCCCATGAGCAGCAGACCACAACATTTCCCTGAAACATAACACATGCCCACAACCCCAACTCCTGTAGCATCAGCATCAACATCAATACCTGAAATGCAAGACTTTTCCAAAGAAAAAGAAAATGCTTTATTCAGCATGAAAATAATAATGTGTAAACGAGACTATTCACAAAGGCCAATGGCCAGTCCATATCAGCAGTCCTTGGGGGGGGACACATGGCCACGTGTCTCCCCTAGCTTGCCTGCACATCACAAGAGTGTTTCGTCGACTGGGGGGGGGGATCCTGTGGGGAAGGTCCAGGCACCACAGGGACAGGAGGGGGAAGGATAGGTGTTGTGGGTGCAGGGACGGACGACTCAACCACAGGGGGTGGGGCAGCGCCAAGGGTGGAGGCGAGCTCAGCGCTGCACACTTCTGCCAGTTCTTCAAGCATCTCCCTTGCACCTGGAGAAACAACAGGCCCCAAGGAGGGGGGGGGGGTCGGAGGGATGGGTTGCAGCGCCACTGGGGGAGGTGGTAGACAGGCTGGGGGACTTAACTCCCCTACCCGTGGAGTGCCGTGACCGTTTGCGTCCAGGTGAGCTAGTGGGGCTGAGGCCCAGCCCAGCAAAGTAGGCCTCCTTCTCCGAATCTGGGGCAGGGGAGCCACGGGGAGTGACATCGGAGGGACTGGGGAGTGAGTCATGTGGATGAGGACTGTGACTGCGTGCCTGCCTGTGTGCCCCAGACCCAGAGGGTGTGCCTGCTACCCCCTGAGTGTGCATGTCAGGAGGTGTGCGCTTGCCCTTACGTGGTGGTGTGCTGCTTGTGTCTGGTGGGGTGCGTGTGTGTGGATGTCTTGGTGTGCTTGGGACAGGCATGGGTGTTGGACTTGTGGATGGGCCAGGGGTAGGGGGGGAGGCAGCGCTGCAGGTGACTCGCTACTGCCGTCAGTGACGAGTCCAGGGACCTCAGCAACATCCGTTGGTCAGACATCGCTAATGACATGCCCTCCATGTACGACACCATATGGGTCAGCAGTCTGGTGTGGCCATGGAGGACAGTCAGAATCGATGTCTGCCCAACTTGCAACTGCCGCTGAATTTCCACAGACTCGGCAGTGAGGGCAGCAGGGGGGACAGGGGCAGGGGGTGCGGTGCCTGGCACGAAGGAGACACGGTGTGGCCTAGCACGGACAGAAGGGACCCGAGCAAGTGGGAGGGCGGTGATGGGAATGGAGGGGGCGGCAAGAGATGTACTGCTGCTTTCAGCTCTAGGAGCAGCCTCCGCCCCCTCTGGGAGCTCAGCCTCGGACCCGTCTGCCTCGTAGTCTGTGTTGGTACTGGGCAGGTCCTCCGCCTCACTCCCCTCGCCCTCCGTGCCACTAGATTCCACCGATTCCACAGCAGTGGTGGCACCACTGCTCGATCCCTCCTCCACGTCCGTGCCGGTGTCTCCCTCGGTGTCCTCCGATGATGCTGTGGGCAAGGTGAAGAGCCAGGAAAAAATCAGTCACCTGTATACATCTGACACATGAGTCCAAACAAAATAGGCAACAGTGCATATCAGGAAAGGCATCAGGAGTAACATCTAGGATACTCCCCACATATGTAAGCCCTGCACTCCCCAGTTGGTTGACGCACCATGCCACTTGCAAACAATGAAAATTAGGACACAACAGCAAATAACTTGAAATCACAAGATCATGAGAAGCTAGTGTCTGGGATCAGTTGAGCACAGCAAGACTATGAAGGCATGCCACCTCTTGTTCACTGGGAAACAAAGAGTATTGTCGCACCCAAGGACAAATACCACATGCCAATGCAGAAGGTGTCCCCACACTCAGAGACCTGTGAGTACTTTTGACACCCCAAATAAATACAATGGGCCCGATTCACAGAACAAACTTAAGACAAAATCCTAAACTTAGTACCATTTTGGTATTCACAGAATGCACTTACTACTTCTGGTATTCACAGAATGAACTTACTACTTTTTCGATTCACAGAATAAACTTACTACTTTTGCTATTCACAGAATGGATTTACGACTACTAAACTTAGGTCCGCACTCGGGCCGGAAATTCCGGCCCGGAGGCGGAGTTTCCGGCCCGGAGGCGGAGCTTCCAGCCCGGAGGCGGGGCTTCCGGGCCGGAGGCGGAGCTTCCGGCCCGAAGGTGGGGATTCCGGCCAGTGGCGGAGATTTAGCCATGGCCAAAATCTCCACCTGTGGTCCGGAAGCTCCGCCTCCGGGCCGGAAGCTCCGCCTCTGGGCCGGAAGCCCCGCCTCTGGGCCGGAAGCTCCGCCTCCGGGCCGGAAATTCCGGCCCGAGTGCGGACGTAAGTTTAGTAGTCGTAAATCCATTCTGTGAATAGCAAAAGTAGTACGTTTATTCTGTGAATACCAGAAGTAGTAAGTGCATTCTGTGAATACCAAAATGGTACTAAGTTTAGGATTTTGTCTTAAGTTTGTTCTGTGAATCGGCCCCATTGTGACTCCTGGAGAATCACAACCCTTTACAAAATTGACATGTCTAGCATGTGTGAATGTGGCACTCTGTGAACACAACACACATGTGTCTGTATAGCAGAAGTCACACAAGGAGGTGCACACCAAACTACATGTACACAGTCATTGTCTGAGCTGCCAGACTCATTCAAATCAGCCACTGTTAGGCAGAAATGGCGTAGCAGTAAGTACATATACATGGCACCAGGGTGGCTGGTTGACTTGACACTCGTAATTTGGTATCAGCAACAACCAAGGACAAACCCAAATGCTAGCACACTGTGGGAACATGTATATGTATGAACTCCAAACAAGTGTTGTCCAAACTGTGCCTTACTTTAAAATGTGCCAGCGTGTCCCTGGAAAGTGTAAAGGTGGTGTCTTGTGCACTTCCTTGGGAGACATCTGTCATGCAGGCACATCATTGTCCTTCACAACCAAACAACAAGGTCAAGCATATGAAACATTGAGACATGTTGACAGGTGTTTCCTAGAGTAACAACTTGAATAATGTCATTTGTCACATGGCTATCCGTCACCTGATCACACAGTTGGCCACCCATATGACCTACTGACTGTCATCTGGAGTGGCACACATGTCCACACCAAGGACAATGCATACGCTAATGGGCCTGCAATTGTTTAGCAAAAAAGCCAAGCTGTACTGTGGGTTCCCCCTCATGGCAAGCCAGAATGTACCCACAGATGTCAGCACACAAAGTCACAACTGTGTAGCATCTGAACCACACACAGGTGCCAAAAATGTCCAAGCAGGATACATGATTGCCAAGAACGGACACAGGCAATGAAGCACCAACAGCAAGCACTGGCCAACATCACGGGGGTACTGCACGATGACTTTCTGTACTGCGAATCATCACACACAAGTCAGAACTGGCATGAAACATTAGGGTTGAACATGTACGCCCCTCCCGTGCACACCCACCCATACCTGAGTCAATGTGACTGATACCAATCAAGAAGTGAAAGCTCCTATTCAGGGTTACAATAACTGTGCATGAAAACTAGCTTCATTAACACGACATCACCTTGTAGGGCTGGCAAAACATATTGGTCACAAATAAACATCAACAGATTGTTGTGAATAGCCACACAGGCACTGCCCAGTGTGAGTATGCACAAGCAAACTGCTGTATCCCTGTCCAGTGGGCAAATGTATCACACATGTGAAAACTACTACCTAGGCCAGGGAACAATGCCACAGAGGCAGAGCAATTATGAACCCACAGTGAATGTGCACAGTGTTGGATGACACACATGAGTAGGAGGGCAGGCTTTGACAGGGGACTGTAGTGTGCACACTGCTCCATGGTCCTAGAATGAGCTGACTGTTACAGGAGCAACCGTCCCAGCACTATGCATATATCCCACTCATGCACATCATGTCTGAGGCCACAACATTGGTAATGCATGCAGCAAGTCTGTTCATTTGAAACCTCACACTCCTATGTTGGGACTCAGCATCAGTGGCAACAAATATGCACCGTATACACACAACAGAATAGGGGGTCTAATGGTAGACAGCACAAGAATAAAGAAAGGGAAAAATAGTGTGTTTAATATCAAACCCATACATAGTCAGAGCAGAGCACGGAAAACCATCAAACCGACTCAACCAAAGAGACCAATATTGAGAGCAAAGTCACCTCTCACGATCAGTTTATATCATATGGTCTCCACCTAGAGCCGAGGCATGCCTCTTGATCATAGAGACTTCCTCGTTAGTGCAAGGCTCTATTGCTCACTTGGGTTGATAAAGAGAAGTCCAGAAGGCACGTTACAGACTGTGACCACCAGACAAAGGAAGTGCAGTGCAAAAGAAAAATTTGAATTTTAAAAGGATATTGTGTGAAGAGTACGATATAATTCACTCATTCCGCACATCTCGATTAAAAAGGTGTGTAAACAGAAAATATACCAAGCAGTGCTAACTAGTCACTGTTGAGTGAGGGTCGACATGTTTCAGCCTTCACGGGATTGTAGCCCACGGCTTTCTTCAGGACCTATATAAATTAAAGCTACTGCATTCAATTGATCACGCTGGGTGATGCTAGCACCCTGTGATATAGAGGATTAGGACAACGTGAGGTTGTATTTATTACTTCTTCTTATGTTAAGTTTCACATTTTACATATGCACTATTTGAAATCCATCAATTGAATGCAGTAGCATTAATTTATATAGGTCCTGAAGAAAGCCGTGGGCTACAATCCCGTGAAGGCTGAAACATGTCGACCCTCACTCAACAGTGACTAGTTAGCACTGCTTGGTATATTTTCTGTTTACACACCTTTTTAATCGAGATGTGCGGAATGAGTGAATTATATCGTACTCTTCACACAATCTCCTTTTAAAATTCACATTTTTCTTTTGCACTGCACTTCCTTTGTCTGGTGGTCACAGTCTGTCACGTGCCTTCTGGACTTCTCTTTATCAACCCAAGTGAGCAATAGAGCCTTGCACTAACGAGGAAGTCTCTATGATCAAGAGGCATACCTCGGCTCTAGGTGGAGACCATATGATATAAACTGATCGTGAGAGGTGACTTTGCTCTTAATATTGGTCTCTTTGGTTGAGTCGGTTTGATGGTTTTCCGTGCTCTGCTCTGACTATGTATGGGTTTGATATTTCACACACTATTTTTCCCTTTCTTTATTCTTGTGCTGTCTACCATTAGACCCCCTATTCTGTTGTGTGTATACAGTCTTGTTATGGGGATTAGAATTTGGGCAGGTCTTTAAAAATTTTTCCCTTAGACCCTTTATCCAGGTGGTAGTTTTGAAACAAATATGCACCCCCTAATGACTGTACAGGACAGGGCACAGGCAGACCACCCCCACACGTGATGCTGAAAGCAGTATGCACCTTGATAAACTGGCAGCCTAGATGACCATCTGCAATAGTGATCACACACAGACCAGGTAACACATGTCAAGGAGGGGAAGGGAGGAAGAACAGCACAGGTTGACTGTGGGGGAACAGGATATGCACTGCACATATATACCCTGGCAGTGTCTCCAGGCGACTGAGCAGCAACAAAAGCTGGCGACACACAACAAACACACATGTACCTACCCCCTTCCTGCTGCTGTAACTCCTGTATCCGCCTATCCAGGTCAGGGAAGACCACCGCCAGGACACGCCGCATCTGGTGGGTCAGGCGCCGGCGCCCGCCATGCTTGCGAGGAGCCTCCTCCTTCAGCATGACCCGGGCGATCCTCTGGTTTCCAGCACCGGATGTCCTGCTATCTCTTCCTCACTTGTGGCAGGCGCCGACTGCGACCCTCCGACGATTGCACGGCCTTGACGGCGTCCTTCCAGATCTTCCCCTTGTGGTAGGGGGATACCTGTGTGGATGACAAAGTGGGACAACATCACTACACCTGCACCATGTCACAGAGAAACACAGTTGAACATCTTAGATTTGTAGAACAGGGCATAGTATGCTGGCAAGTAATAGCACCTTAGTCATAGGGACTTTTTCCACTGGGGACGCAGCAATGCACTACATGGCATAGTAAGTACACAGGTGGCATGAGGGGTGCGAAACAATCCCTGATCATGGCACACACTGTGCATCCCAAGCAACACAAGGCTGATGGACAGCAACGCAAAGCAGTCACATGCGTCAGGCCACTGACGAAACCTCAGCAGAGTACACAGACACACACAGGCACACAGCGGATGCAAACCTCACTCTGCACATGTGCCACTTGCCAGGGGGGGGTCACAGGTGTGGGGCTAGCTCAGCAAGTCAGACACACAGCACGGCTTATTTCACACATCAGATGGATTGAGCAGTTGCCTCCTCCATGCAGCTGTGGTGCAACACTCCACATAGACATTCATCCACATGACAAGAAACATTCACACACATCAATGTCCAGGGGGCGTACACATCATTTGGACACTCTCACCACTCTCACCACAGCTCCACTCAACTCTC
Source organism: Triturus cristatus (assembly GCF_964204655.1). Lineage (NCBI taxonomy): Eukaryota > Metazoa > Chordata > Amphibia > Caudata > Salamandridae > Triturus > Triturus cristatus. Next base: position 1,194,589,919 of record NC_140582.1, on the reverse strand, counting down.
ACACACATCTGTGGGTGCAGTCACCTGTCACACCGGGGTGACCACTGAATCACCGCGGGACAATAGAAAAAGAATGCCCAAGAGGATTTGACTGGCGGAATGTGCCATGCACTATGCAGTGAATGTCACAGTAAGCACAATGCAAGTGAGGAGTGCACACATGAACTACATCAAGCCCTGCATGAGAAACATAAGCCATCCCCCCCCCTGGGACCCACTCCACCCAACATTGCATGTCTGTCACACCTGGCCACAATGCCAGAAGTGACAGACACAATAAAGGTGCACAGGCAAAGGTACTGGAGTCAGCACTCACCTGCTCCCCTGGTCGACCATACAGCATGGGGTACCGTGGGAGGATTACATCCAGCAGGGCCTCGCTCTCCTCCTGGGTGAAAGGCTGGGCCCTCTCCACAGTCCTTGACATGGTGCCAGAGGGAGACAATACAGCAGCAGTGGCATCGACTGACATGGTGTGCAGGCAAGTGCCCTCTCATGGGTTCTGCCTGCCTTATATCTGCCTTGCTGGCCTATTTCATATACAGGAGTACAAAGTGATTGGTCAGACTTATTTGCATCCTACGTTTCCTCCAATCCCTTTAAACATACACCAGTGACAGCCTTTGCATCTTTCGATTTTGCAGCATCATGTCAAGTCAACAACCACTTTGCAACAATGTTAAATGTGGCCAACTGATTTTTCCACATCACATGATGTAAAATTTTGAACTTGAAACTCGGTATCCATGACAACCAGCATGCATTTAGGCCCTAATACTTGTCCCTCATGTGTCCCCATTGTAATTCTTAAATCCCCACACAGGTACGGCGCTTTTCACACGTACCCCTAGGGCACCATCACTCCAGTGATACGGGCCGTACTCACGCGTGTACGGCCCGTATCACTAGGCCCTACGGTACCCCCAACGATAGTGATAGGCACGTACTCACGCGTGTACGGGCCGTACACGCGTGAGTACGTGCCTATCACTAGGCCCTACGGTACCCCCAACGAAAGTGATAGGCACGTACTCACGCGTGTACGGGCCGTACACGCATGAGTATGGCCTGTATCACTAGGCCCTACGGTACCCCCAACGATAGTGATAGGCACGTACTCACGCGTGTACGGGCCGTACACGCGTGAGTACGGGCCCTACACACGCCCTCACGGCGTGTGTACTGCTTACACTGGTGATAGGAGGCGCACACGAAAGGAATGGAGGTGGCAGACTCGCACAAGGCTGTACATCAAGTCATTGTCAGTGCAGTCCTTCATGTGCAGGGCCTAGGTGTGTCAGGCAGTGATGTGGCACATGTCTCCTCATGTTGTGGCACAATAGATGTGTGATGAGCTGTTTACACATGTCAGGTGTGATGGGGCACTACGTGGCACACTTCCCCTTCACACTTTGCACATGTGTGCACATGTGTGCATATGCGACACACGTGTCAAGCACTGCATCACTGGTATGGCACAGTCAGCAACACCCGCAACTGTCCCCTGATGGCAGGTACACGGATAATTACACCTCACATGTGACTCCCAGTGTGCCACGATGTTACTATGTCATGTGTGTGTCATGTGTTCCCATGAGCTTTCTGTTGGTGTTCCGTCAACTCCATCTGCTGTTGCAGCTTCCAACATGTGTATGTGTGCATTTGTGCATGACACACATATACGCACACCATGCCACATGTGGACTCACACGTTACATGTGTCATGATGGTTCGAAGATGACTTCCTGACATGAGGCAATGTCGGCGTTGTCTCAATGTCTGTGACATCAGTTTTTGACATGGACCCCTTAATGGAAATGTGTGTCATCTGTCCATTTCCAGATAACATGTGACCTGTGCGTCTAGACTACCGCCAGCTGTCTGTATGAGATGACATCCTTCTAATGCTGATATGTGGATGTCTGTCACTCATGTAATGTGTCTGGCTTGTCACTTACACTGGCCAACAGCTATTTCATGGCATGTCATGTCAACATTGCCATGCAACTATTGTGGCTGGCTCTTCGTAGGAGTATCACCTGGCTGGCCCACGTTTCCTGGATGTATTGCACAGCACAGACTCTGTATTAAGCAGATGTGTATTAGCTGTTGAACATGTGCTCACCTCAGTGACATTGGTGTGGTAATGTACTCACTCTTCGTTATTCCTTCCAAATCTCTGCAGGGCGCCGCCTCTCCCCAGACGAATGCCAGACCTGGATGCCATGCGTGAACATGACTGCATACGCAGATACCGATTCTCACAAGAGTTGATAAAGGACTTGACCCGCCGGCTTGCACCACACCTCCAACCACAACACAGGTATCCTACAGCTCTGACCCCCAAGGTGAAGGTGATGGCAGCCCTACATTTTTTTGCCACCGGCACGTTTCAATTGACCATAGCTGATGTCGGTGGCATGTCCCAGACTATGTTCAGCCGTGTCCTGCATGATGTTATAGAAGCCATGTTGTTGCACCTGGATGAATTCATCCATTTTCCCACTCGTGAGCAGTTGACAGGTGTCAAGGGTGAGTTCTATGCCCTGGGAGGGATGCCTCATGTAATTGGGGCCATTGATGGGACACATGTGGCTTTGGTACCACCACAGGCACAGGAAGTAGCCTATAGAAACTGAAAACATTACCACTCCATTAATGCCCTTGTGGTGTGTCTTGCTATCATGCTGACTTCCCATGTCTGTGCACGTTTTCCAGGGTCCGCACATGATGCATACATCATGAGGCGTAGCAGGGTGCCAGAAATGATGCTGCAGCTGCACGCGGAACGAGCATGTCTTGTTGGTGGGTATACTCTGTTAGTCCTGTGTTCAGCGCTATCTTTGTATCTTACGGCATCTACTGACCCACTTCTTCACATGATGTTTCCATGTAGAGGACTCTGGCTATCCCAACATGCCATGGCTGATGACGCCTCTCCGCAACCCCAGAACAGCTGCAGAACACGGTACAACGACAACCATGGGCAGAAGAGGCGCGTGATTGAGAGGATGTTTGGACTCCTGAAGAGCAGATTCCGGTGCCTTCACAAGACCGGCGGTGCCCTCCCATATGCCCCGGTGAAGGTCTGCAAAATCTTCCATTGTGTGCTGCATGCTGCACAACATGGCAGTGGAGAAGGCCGTGCCACTCATCCTTGATCCGGATGAGCAGGATCATCCACCCGTGGAGGATGAAGGGCTCGGGCACGGGGCAAGTGAGGATAAGGATGAGGATGAGGACATCCGGAGTCAGCTTATCCGCAACTTCTTCTCATGATGGTGAGTCCCTGTGTCTGAGTGTGCACGCTTTGAGCCTTGTGTGGCATGTGTTGCAATGTGTGTGTCGAGCTGACTGTGTGCTAAGTGACTTGGAGGTGTGTTCTGATGTGTCATTCAAGTGATGATGTCATTCCACACATATTAGCTGGGACACTAAATTTGTTAAGGGCATGGTGACAACATCATTCCTTCAGAGTACATGTACATGTCTGCGGATTACTAGCTCTTCGCTGAATTGTTGTGTGTCTGTCCTCCCCAGGTTCTTGCGGCTGTCGTCTGCTCATGTCATCATTGCCCTCCTGCTATTCCTCCTGAGTATTGCAACGTGTGCTGGATCAGAGTTACATGCACAGACACGGTGAAAAGTAATTTGGGGTAAGGAGTGCAGCAAGGCATTTTGTGGGTGGTACGTGTTTGTGAGGACTGCTCCTGTGCATGTTGTGTTACCATGCATACATATCGACTCACCATGGGCCACATGACGTGTTGCATGGCTCCCATGAATTGATGGTCACCCTTCCTGACAGTCATCTGTAATGGTGTGTGGATTCTGATGAAGGCACCAATGTGTGTATAACGTCTCCAAGGAACATACGGGATGCTAATGGTGGACATAGTGTGGAACATCCCCATATGAGGCTCAATGGGGAATTGTAGACTCTCCGTGTGCAGCAAGGGGTGTTAGGCTCAACCCCTTCACTTGTGTGCCAGCTCAGTAGGATTTACACATCTGTGTGTTGAAGGGGGTGTCCAGTGTAGGTCACACATGGTCAGCCAAATGACCTGTGAGTCTGTTCCAATTGATGGATTTCCCTTAGTATGAGGCTGAGTAATAAAGGTGTTTGTCACACTCCAAGGTGCCTCATCTCTGTCAATGCAGGTCTCTTGCCACTTTGCATGCGGCATATCTGGCATAGTTGTGGAAGATTATACATAGGAGTCCATGTGTAGTTTAGCAACATGCATGCAGTTGCTCATGGGTTAGGCTCCCTATTGGGCATGAAGTACATGGTCGTGTATGTTTTTTGGCATGTTGGTCCACACAATGGGCCACCAACAGCTGCTGAGGGTGTGTCTCCTGTGCGCAGGTCGGCCTTCAGTTTCCTGATCCGGTGTCATGCCTCTTTGGTGATTGTGCCATGTGACACTGGACACTCCTTACTTTACACACGCGCCTGTTGCAGTTGTCCTTCTGACATCCTAGTCTATGTGTGCAAATTCTGTAATTTTGCAAGGAGATGCCGCCTGCTGCTGCGGCCCCTGCAGCAAGGGCCAACAGAGTATCCAGATTTGGCAACACACATGCCTCCAGGATACTCCTCACTTCCTCCCTCCACCCATTCATTTTGCTGTCCTCGGCTTGTCTATGCCACTGTTGCCGCCACGCGGTGCCAAAGGCTGGACCATCAGCACATGCAAGGTGCACATTGCACCACCATCCTGTCCTTGCATTACCCACATCACACATCAGACTGATGTATCAGCCACACTCCGAGCTATGTCCATCCGCACATCTAACGCCTGCTGTCAGACATACCCTGGGCACACACACGACACCTCTGCATGCTGAGTGTGCAACTCCAACTGCCTACACTGCGCTGCCCCACCTTCCAGGCCCTGTCACACGAACCAGGTCACATCCCTAATACTCCCCACTGGCTCTGTAGCCCAGCAAGGCCATGGGAGTGGGACTCAAGGCTTCAGCATGTAGTATGGTGTCATCGTCTGGGACATGGCACAGGTATCATCTCTCAGAATGTCAATCTACAGAGTGTCCAGGACCCCCCTCTCCACCATCACATGCGCACAGCACCTCATCATCAGCTCGTATGCCATTGACAGCCAGGTGCTCCTCACCCTCAACAAAGACACAGACATTGGCAGTTCCATCATTCAAGTATGCATGAGATCCATTGATGAATGGCTGCACACGAGCCACCTGAGGCTGGACTTGTACAGGACTGAGGTGAACATCTGAGGATTGTCCCCTTCCAGCTGGGTCAAGTGCCTGTGTCTCACCCACAAGAGCCGTACACAAGTACCCAGTGGCCACACACACAAGATGGTATGCATCATGTTTGGCTCGCTCACATTTGCCATGCTAGTCCACAGCATCTGTACCTCATGCTGCAACGCCCTCTGCATTATGCACATGATCCACAGATAGATCCACTCCAAGAAAAGACAGACCATCCCCCAGGTCCATGACAACATCCGTGTCAAATACTGCCCTGCCCTCTACTTAGCAAGTCCATCCAAACTCCCAGGAAACTTGTCCACATCCAGGGGGCATCTGCACACCTCAGATTCAACACCCTGCACCCCAGCCACCTCACCGTCCACCATGGATAGCTGCAATGGATCACTGTCTGATGCAGGGTGACCTCCACACTCCCCACCCACATTCAGGAGGCAGTCCACAACCCCGACCCCAACCAACCTTGTACGTCTGTCATCCTAGATCCCGTTGGGCCATCTCCGTGCATCCAACCTTGCCCTGGCCACCGTTCTTCACATCCACCGTACTCTAGCATACAGGACATTGTTCTCCACCTGGCCACACATACCTGGGCCTCCCTCCCCGGGAACCTCCACATGAGCCATGACCTCTACGCCTTGATGATGATCTCCCAAATAGGTCTCTCCGCACAGTTTAGCAAGCCCCCCCTCAGCAGCCAGAGGCCATCACAGGTGAGTGTTGTGCCCCATTCCTACATTGAATGATACCTTGTGACCCATTTGTGTCCTGTACCAGACTCTGATACCAGGGTACGGATGGCTGGAGTTGGTTCAACACTCAGCCATAGTTTGACATTTCCACAGACATATGTCGTTGAATGATGCAAAATGACAGGAACGTCTCATGTCCAAAGTAAAATATTTATTTACGGTGGGGTAAGTGGTTTGGTAGATGCAATTGGGTGCTGTACCGGGGAAATAGAATCCAATGTTCACAGGGGGAGATGGTATCCTTGGCATTGGAAGTCATCAGAGTCCAGACCACAGTGTTGGTCATCATTGGTCAGACTGTGACCAGCAAGTCCATGTGGCAGAGAATGTCATTGGATGAGGTGCTGCTGTTGCGCCAGAGGGCCAGGTGCCAGGCCAGGTGACCTGGGAGATGGTGAAAATGTTGGAGGGAGGACCACCGGGGAGTCGGGGAGACTACTCCGGGGCACCTTCCTACCGCAAAGTTATAGCCGAGCGCCTCTGAGAAGCCCCCTAGGGAAGGTCCTTCTCCTATGATCGTACTAGGCCCAGTAATACCACCACACAGGACTCCGTATCAGTTGCTTATCTTGGTTCTTTATCAATAGTAGTACGTTCAATATTTACAGTGGGATCGAATGATCTAGTAAGAGTCTCAATGTCTTTGGAGGGATAGGGTAGCGGGACAGTCTTAGTACCAGCCAGGTACGGGAAGGCTCTGCGCCAGACCTTGAGTGCTGGTCTCAGAGCGGCTCGGACGTGGAGAGCCGCGATGGCGTCTGCAGGGCTCGGGTGGTAGTTCCGCTTTGGTCGAGCCGCGACACAGTCAGCAGGGCTCCGGTGGTAGGTCCGCTTCGGTCGAGCCGCGACGAGGTCAGCTGGGCTCTGATGGTACGTTTCAACAAGGTCGGGCCGCGACAGCGTCAGCAGGGCCCCAAAGGTTCGTGAAGGTCTTTAAGCACGGTGGAGCCGCGACGTCGTCAGCAGGGCTCCGAGTGCGGGTTCAAGATGAGTCTTTCTCCGTAGGGTCAGCCGCGATCCGATCAGCAGGGCTCTTGACTCCAGGATACAACTGTTGTCTTGTTGTCGGGTCGCCCCAGATATAGGACTGGAGCCCTTTGATGTCCGGACCCTTGCGCCCGGGGGGGGGCGGAGATGCCGGGTAGGGAGCGGCCAGACGCCCAGCAGGAGAGGCGCCAGGCCCCAGAGAGCTGTGGGGCGATCGCACCTAGGTGTGGAAGGACGGTTGGGGGTCCCATCGATACTGCCCTCCGCCGGGAGTGGGAAGGGTTCACGTGGTATCCCCCGGGCCAGGGGTTTGCACCTCGATGTCGGGCCTCGCTGGGACCGAGGCCGGGTGGAGCGGGGTCACGTAGGTGGTTACGTAGAGTCACGTACAATCCAAAATGGAGGAGCCCCGAGGTGCATGGGACCTCGTGCGGCTTAGCGAGGGGGAACAGGACCACGCCACGAGGCCGGCTCCAACACGCGTCCCCCCAGCTGAAGGCAGGGAGAGTCACCCATCTCCTTGGGGGTTCTCCTCGCCGAGGCGGAAGAATCTGGACAGGGCGTCAGCATTGGCGTGGTCGTTGCCGGGCCGGTGTTCCGCGGTGAAGTCCATCCCTTGCAGCGAGATGGACCATCGCAACAACTTGGGGTTCTCGCCCTGCATTTGCATGAGCCACCGCAAGGGCCGGTGGTCAGTTTGGACCCTGAAGTGGGTGCCGAAAAGGTTGGGCCGGAGCTTCTTGAGAGCCCATACCACAGCGAAGGCTTCTCGCTCGATAGTGCTCCACCTCTGTTCTCGTGGCAGCAGTCGGCGGCTGATAAAGGCCACAGGTCGGTCGAGGCCCTCGGCGTCCATCTGGGAGAGGACCGCCCCGACCCCGTACTCCGAGGCATCGGTCTGAACCACAAATTCCTTGCACATGGCCGCCTTGAGGGCTTCAAAAGCGGTCTGACAGCGGGGCGTCCAGTGCACCGCCTTGGGCTGTTTCTTGGAAGTGAGCTCCGTAAGGGGGCCCACAATGCTGCCATAATCCTTAATGAATCGTCGGTAGTAGCCTGTGAGGCCTAAGAAGGCCCGGACAGCGGTTTGGGTTGCGGGGGGCTCCCACGCCTGGATGGCATCGACCTTTAACTGGAGGGGTGCCACCTGGCCACTCCCCACCTGGTGGCCCAGATAGGTCACAGATCCTTGACTGATCTGGCATTTGCTGGCCTTAATTGTGAGCCCGGCTCTTTGGAGAGCGGTCAGGACTTCCCCGAGGTGTCCTAGGTGGGCGGCCCAGTGGTCGCTGAAGACTGCAATGTCGTCGAGGTAGACCGCGCTGAAGGCTTCTAGCCTGGCCAGGACCTTGTTCACCAGCCTCTGAAAGGTCGCTGGGGCGTTCTTCATACCGAAGGGCATTACCCGAAAGTGGTAGTGCCCATCGGGGGTGGAAAAGGCGGATCGTTCCTGGGCGCCGGGAGTGAGCTTGATCTGCCAGTACCCAGCGGTGAGATCAAAGGTGCTTAGGTAGCGGGTGGCCCCTAAGCGATCGATCAGCTCGTCTGCCCGTGGCAAGGGGTGGGCATCGGTCTTGGTGACTGCGTTCAGGCCCCGGTAATCTACACAAAATCTGAGTTCCGGGGCAGTGCCGGGGGCGGCGGCCTTCGGCACCAAGACCACCGGGCTGGCCCACGGGCTGTCTGATGGCTCGATGACTCCGAGGGCGAGCATCTTGGAGACCTCGGTCTGTATGCAGGCTCAGACTCGGTCAGGTACTCTGTAGGCGCGGTGTCGCACAGGGGGGCTGTCCCCAGTATCCACGTCGTGGACGCACCAGGGGGTCACCCCGGGCGTGAGAGAGAAGAGGGCAGCGAAGGGTTGCAGCAGCTTCTGGCAGTCATGGCGCTGTTCTGGTGTCAGGGTGGCGGAGAGGCGGACGCCCTCCAAGGAGCCGTCTTGGCCCGAGGACCCCAGGAGGTCTGGTAGGGGCTCAGAGTCGCTTTCGCCCCCATCGTCGGTAGCCAGCAGCAGGCTTAGTTCAGTTCGGGCAAAGTGGGCCTTGAGCCGGTTGGCGTGCAGGACCCGGAGGGGGTTCCTCGGGGACTCCATGTCGACCAGGTACGTGACGGGGCTCTTCCTCTCAACCACCTTGAAGGGCCCGGTCCACTTGTCCTGCAGGGCGCAGGGGTCCACGGGTGACATGACCCAGACTTGCTGGCCCGGCTCGAACTCGATGGTTGAGGCATTTTCGTCATACCAGCGTTTCATGTCTTCTTGGCTGGCTTCGAGGTTGGCTTCTGCTAGGGCCCGGAACTTCCGAGTCTGGTTCCGCAGGGTCAGGAGGTACCGGTAGACGTCGGGGGGGGGCATCTTGGACGTGCGCTTCCCAGCCCTCCTTGACCAGGCTGAGGGGCCCTCGGACGGGGTGCCCATACAATAGTTCGAAGGGGCTGAAGCCCAGGGATTTCTGTGGTACCTCTCGATAGGCGAACAGGAGGCAGGGCAGCAGGACATCCCATCTCCTCCTCAGGGGCTCTTCCAGGCCCTTGATCATCCCCTTCAGGGTTCTGTTGAACCGCTCGACCAGTCCGTTCCCCTGGGGGTGGTAAGGGGTGGTGAATTTGTAGGTGACCCCACATTGTTGCCAGAGGGATCTCATGTACTTTGAAATAAAGTTCGTACCCCTGTCGCTCACCACTTCTCGGGGGAACCCCACCCTGGAGAAGATGCCCATCAGGGCCCGGCCCACCACTGGAGCTGTCACGGTGCGGAGTGGGATGGCCTCGGGGTATTGGGTGGCGTGGTCGACCAGTACCAGGATGAAGCGGTGTCCCAGGGCGGTTCGGCGGTCGAGGGGCCCCACGATGTCGATCCCCACTCGTTCGAACGGGGTGTGGACGGCTGGAAATGGTTGGAGGGGGGCTTTAGCTCGACCCCCAGTCTTCCCGCTAGCCTGGCAGGTCGGGCAGGACCGGCAGTGATGGTCCACGTCTCTCCTCATTCGGGGCCAATAGAAATGGGTTACTAGGCGGCTGTAAGTTTTGTCCCGCCCGAGGTGTCCGGCGAGGGGCACGTCATGCGCCAGGTTCAGGAGGAACTCTCGGAATCGGAGGGGGACCACCAACACCCGGCCGGCCCCCAGTTCGGCGACTTTCTGCTCGCTATACAATAAGTCATTGTCCCAATAGATCCAGTGGGTTCCCGTGGGGTCCCCCGCGGCCTGGGCGGCCGCTTGCTGTCGGGCCCCCTCGAGGGACGGGCAGGCCTTCTGCTCTTGCTGGAATTGTTCGCGGGTGGGGCCCCCGTCGTGGCGCCACTGGGCCAGCTCGGGGATCTCGCTGAGGGAGGCGGCCTCGTCGGGAGAAAGTTCGGATGGCCGGCCTCATCGTCAGGTTCCTCCGTGCCGGAGGAGGGTGGTAGTTCGGGGCCCGTCGGCTTGTCGGGGGCCGCGGCAGCGGCGGGTTGGGCGGTCATGGACCGGGTGGTGGCGCAGGCCCACTCGGGCAGCCCTAGCATCCCCAGATGCTCTCGGCGTTCCACCTGGGCCCAGGGGGAGCTCTCTAGGTCATTCCCCAGGAGGCAGTCCACTGGGGCGTCGTCGCGGACAGTTACTTTTAGGGTGCCGGACACTCCTCCCCACTCGAAGGGGATCCTGGCCATCCGGCACATGCTCTCGGTGTTGTCCGCGGTCCGGACAGGGCATAGGACATGTGGCAGGATTTGTTCGGGGGTCACCAGGTGGCAGCGGACAGCGGTCACACTGGCCCCAGTTTCCCGGAGGGCTTCGGCCCGTCGTCCATTGATGGTGACCCACTGCTGGTACTTCTGGGTGTTGCTTGGGATGGCAGCTCTGGGCACCATTTCTCGGGAGCCCAGGCATACGAGCGACATGGCAGCTGGTTCCCACTCGGGGGACCCGTCGTCGCGGTTTTCCTCCTCGTCCTCTCCTTCCCCCAGGGCTGCGGCAGATATTTGCCGGGGAGGGGGCCCAGAGGTCCCGTTCCGTCGGTTCACGGGGCAGGCCTGGTCGCTCGCATAGTGGCCGGTCTGCTGGCAGCCGAAGCAGGTCATTGTCGGTCGGGGTCCAGGCCGTGCGATAGGGGTCCCCCTTCGGCCCAGGGTCGGGGACGTGTGGTTGGTGGCTTGGCCTCGTGGCGGGCTTCTGGGCGGCCCGGCCGGGAATTCTCGACTGCGGTGGGACCCCCCTCCTCCGCCCCGCTGGCGGGGAGGTCCCGTGGTACTCCGTTGGTAGTCCCCCACGGGGTTCCGGGGGACCCGGGTGTTGACCCATCGGTCGGCTTCGGCGGCGAGCTTCCGGGGCTCGGTCAGCTTACTGTCCAGGAGGTGTTGCCTTAGTTCAACAAAGCAGTTGTTGGCGAGGTGCTCCCAGACAATGAGGTCGAACAGTTCATTGTACGAGGTGACCTTGCTCCCTTTTATCCATCCTTCAAAGGCTCGGGTGAAGAAGTCCACGTATTCCACCCACATGGTACTGGGGAGCTTCTTGCAGTCCCGGAAGCGCTGCCGGTACATCTCGGCTGATAGTCCGTAGCGTGTGAGTAGGGCTTCTTTCATGTGGTCATATGAGGTCATCACCGCGTCGGGGAGTTGCAGCAGGGTATCCCGGCCCTCGCTGAGGAACCTCCCCCATAGGCCGGCACCCCAATCCTTCCGGGGTACCCGATGGGAGGTCATGGCTACTTCGTATGCTCGGAACCATTGCTGGATGTCGTCATTTTTATAGTACTCCTTGACGACATCCTTGGGGATATGAACTTTTGGCTCGGTCATTGGCAGAGCGTCCCGGGATCCGGTGGTGCTGGTCTCCCCCGTTTTGGATTTTAGTTCAAGTTCCTTGAGGCTCCTCTCGTGCTCGAGGGTTAGCCATCTCTCCTCTAGTTCCCGATGCCGTTTCTTTTCTTCGATTTCCTCTTGCAGCCGCAGTTGCTCCAAGGCTATTTTCTTCTCCGCCAGTAGGAGCTCACCGTCCAGCCGGAGTCGGGCGAGGTCCATTTCGTGTGTCCGGACCCTCTCCCGTTCTCGCATTTCTTCGTGGGAAAGGCTGGCTTCTGGGACGCTTCGCCCCCCCATCTGTCGGGGTTGGGGTCGGCAGGTTTCCGTCCCGGGCCGAGGTCCCTTCGGCTCGGGGTGGAGTGGTCTCGGGTTCTGCCCAGGCTTTCAGGGCTTTCTGCATTTCTTCCTTGGTGCCCAATCCTGTGGTTGGGATCCCTTTGTCCTTGCAGAATTGTTTCAGTTCTTTGTGGGTGTATTCTTTGTGGGTGGGTGTAGGGCCGGAGCTTCTTGAGAGCCCATACCACAGCGAAGGCTTCTCGCTCGATAGTGCTCCACCTCTGTTCTCGTGGCAGCAGTCGGCGGCTGATAAAGGCCACAGGTCGGTCGAGGCCCTCGGCGTCCATCTGGGAGAGGACCGCCCCGACCCCGTACTCCGAGGCATCGGTCTGAACCACAAATTCCTTGCACATGGCCGCCTTGAGGGCTTCAAAAGCGGTCTGACAGCGGGGCGTCCAGTGCACCGCCTTGGGCTGTTTCTTGGAAGTGAGCTCCGTAAGGGGGCCCACAATGCTGCCATAATCCTTAATGAATCGTCGGTAGTAGCCTGTGAGGCCTAAGAAGGCCCGGACAGCGGTTTGGGTTGCGGGGGGCTCCCACGCCTGGATGGCATCGACCTTTAACTGGAGGGGTGCCACCTGGCCACTCCCCACCTGGTGGCCCAGATAGGTCACAGATCCTTGACTGATCTGGCATTTGCTGGCCTTAATTGTGAGCCCGGCTCTTTGGAGAGCGGCCAGGACTTCCCCGAGGTGTCCTAGGTGGGCGGCCCAGTGGTCGCTGAAGACTGCAATGTCGTCGAGGTAGACCGCGCTGAAGGCTTCTAGCCCGGCCAGGACCTTGTTCACCAGCCTCTGAAAGGTCGCTGGGGCGTTCTTCATACCGAAGGGCATTACCCGAAAGTGGTAGTGCCCATCGGGGGTGGAAAAGGCGGATCGTTCCTGGGCGCCGGGAGTGAGCTTGATCTGCCAGTACCCAGCGGTGAGATCAAAGGTGCTTAGGTAGCGGGTGGCCCCTAAGCGATCGATCAGCTCGTCTGCCCGTGGCAAGGGGTGGGCATCGGTCTTGGTGACTGCGTTCAGGCCCCGGTAATCTACACAAAATCTGAGTTCCGGGGCAGTGCCGGGGGCGGCGGCCTTCGGCACCAAGACCACCGGGCTGGCCCACGGGCTGTCTGATGGCTCGATGACTCCGAGGGCGAGCATCTTGGAGACCTCGGTCTGTATGCAGGCTCAGACTCGGTCAGGTACTCTGTAGGCGCGGTGTCGCACAGGGGGGCTGTCCCCAGTATCCACGTCGTGGACGCACCAGGGGGTCACCCCGGGCGTGAGAGAGAAGAGGGCAGCGAAGGGTTGCAGCAGCTTCTGGCAGTCATGGCGCTGTTCTGGTGTCAGGGTGGCGGAGAGGCGGACGCCCTCCAAGGAGCCGTCTTGGCCCGAGGACCCCAGGAGGTCTGGTAGGGGCTCAGAGTCGCTTTCGCCCCCATCGTCGGTAGCCAGCAGCAGGCTTAGTTCAGTTCGGGCAAAGTGGGCCTTGAGCCGGTTGGCGTGCAGGACCCGGAGGGGGTTCCTCGGGGACTCCATGTCGACCAGGTACGTGACGGGGCTCTTCCTCTCAACCACCTTGAAGGGCCCGGTCCACTTGTCCTGCAGGGCGCAGGGGTCCACGGGTGACATGACCCAGACTTGCTGGCCCGGCTCGAACTCGATGGTTGAGGCATTTTCGTCATACCAGCATTTCATGTCTTCTTGGCTGGCTTCGAGGTTGGCTTCTGCCAGGGCCCGGAACTTCCGAGTCTGGTTCCGCAGGGTCAGGAGGTACCGGTAGACGTCGGGGGGGGGCATCTTGGACGTGCGCCTCCCAGCCCTCCTTGACCAGGCTGAGGGGCCCTCGGACGGGGTGCCCATACAATAGTTCGAAGGGGCTGAAGCCCAGGGATTTCTGTGGTACCTCTCGATAGGCGAACAGGAGGCAGGGCAGCAGGACATCCCATCTCCTCCTCAGGGGCTCTTCCAGGCCCTTGATCATCCCCTTCAGGGTTCTGTTGAACCACTCGACCAGTCCGTTCCCCTGGGGGTGGTAAGGGGTGGTGAATTTGTAGGTGACCCCACATTGTTGCCAGAGGGATCTCATGTACTTTGAAATAAAGTTCGTACCCCTGTCGCTCACCACTTCTCGGGGGAACCCCACCCTGGAGAAGATGCCCATCAGGGCCCGGCCCACCACTGGAGCTGTCACGGTGCGGAGTGGGATGGCCTCGGGGTATTGGGTGGCGTGGTCGACCAGTACCAGGATGAAGCGGTGTCCCAGGGCGGTTCGGCGGTCGAGGGGCCCCACGATGTCGATCCCCACTCGTTCGAACGGGGTGTGGACGGCTGGAAATGGTTGGAGGGGGGCTTTAGCTCGACCCCCAGTCTTCCCGCTAGCCTGGCAGGTCGGGCAGGACCGGCAGTGATGGTCCACGTCTCTCCTCATTCGGGGCCAATAGAAATGGGTTACTAGGCGGCTGTAAGTTTTGTCCCGCCCGAGGTGTCCGGCGAGGGGCACGTCATGCGCCAGGTTCAGGAGGAACTCTCGGAATCGGAGGGGGACCACCAACACCCGGCCGGCCCCCAGTTCGGCGACTTTCTGCTCGCTATACAATAAGTCATTGTCCCAATAGATCCAGTGGGTTCCCGTGGGGTCCCCCGCGGCCTGGGCGGCCGCTTGCTGTCGGGCCCCCTCGAGGGACGGGCAGGCCTTCTGCTCTTGCTGGAATTGTTCGCGGGTGGGGCCCCCGTCGTGGCGCCACTGGGCCAGCTCGGGGATCTCGCTGAGGGAGGCGGCCTCGTCGGGAGAAAGTTCGGATGGCCGGCCTCATCGTCAGGTTCCTCCGTGCCGGAGGAGGGTGGTAGTTCGGGGCCCGTCGGCTTGTCGGGGGCCGCGGCAGCGGCGGGTTGGGCGGTCATGGACCGGGTGGTGGCGCAGGCCCACTCGGGCAGCCCTAGCATCCCCAGATGCTCTCGGCGTTCCACCTGGGCCCAGGGGGAGCTCTCTAGGTCATTCCCCAGGAGGCAGTCCACTGGGGCGTCGTCGCGGACAGTTACTTTTAGGGTGCCGGACACTCCTCCCCACTCGAAGGGGATCCTGGCCATCCGGCACATGCTCTCGGTGTTGTCCGCGGTCCGGACAGGGCATAGGACATGTGGCAGGATTTGTTCGGGGGTCACCAGGTGGCAGCGGACAGCGGTCACACTGGCCCCAGTTTCCCGGAGGGCTTCGGCCCGTCGTCCATTGATGGTGACCCACTGCTGGTACTTCTGGGTGTTGCTTGGGATGGCAGCTCGGGGCACCATTTCTCGGGAGCCCAGGCATACGAGCGACATGGCAGCTGGTTCCCACTCGGGGGACCCGTCGTCGCGGTTTTCCTCCTCGTCCTCTCCTTCCCCCAGGGCTGCGGCAGATATTTGCCGGGGAGGGGGCCCAGAGGTCCCGTTCCGTCGGTTCACAGGGCAGGCCTGGTCGCTCGCATAGTGGCCGGTCTGCTGGCAGCCGAAGCAGGTCATTGTCGGTCGGGGTCCAGGCCGTGCGATAGGGGTCCCCCTTCGGCCCAGGGTCGGGGACGTGTGGTTGGTGGCTTGGCCTCGTGGCGGGCTTCTGGGCGGCCCGGCCGGGAATTCTCGACTGCGGTGGGACCCCCCTCCTCCGCCCCGCTGGCGGGGAGGTCCCGTGGTACTCCGTTGGTAGTCCCCCACGGGGTTCCGGGGGACCCGGGTGTTGACCCATCGGTCGGCTTCGGCGGCGAGCTTCCGGGGCTCGGTCAGCTTACTGTCCAGGAGGTGATGCCTTAGTTCAACAAAGCAGTTGTTGGCGAGGTGCTCCCAGACAATGAGGTCGAACAGTTCATTGTACGAGGTGACCTTGCTCCCTTTTATCCATCCTTCAAAGGCTCGGCTGAAGAAGTCCACGTATTCCACCCACGTGGTACTGGGGAGCTTCTTGCAGTCCCGGAAGCGCTGCCGGTACATCTCGGCTGATAGTCCGTAGCGTGTGAGTAGGGCTTCTTTCATGTGGTCGTATGAGGTCATCACCGCGTCGGGGAGTTGCAGCAGGGTATCCCGGCCCTCGCTGAGGAACCTCCCCCATAGGCCGGCACCCCAATCCTTCCGGGGTACCCGATGGGAGGTCATGGCTACTTCGTATGCTCGGAACCATTGCTGGATGTCGTCATTTTTATAGTACTCCTTGACGACATCCTTGGAGATATGAACTTTTGGCTCGGTCATTGGCAGAGCGTCCCGGGATCCGGTGGTGCTGGTCTCCCCCGTTTTGGATTTTAGTTCAAGTTCCTTGAGGCTCCTCTCGTGCTCGAGGGTTAGCCATCTCTCCTCTAGTTCCCGATGCCGTTTCTTTTCTTCGATTTCCTCTTGCAGCCGCAGTTGCTCCAAGGCTATTTTCTTCTCCGCCAGTAGGAGCTCACCGTCCAGCCGGAGTCGGGCGAGGTCCATTTCATGTGTCCGGACCCTCTCCCGTTCTCGCATTTCTTCGTGGGAAAGGCTGGCTTCTGGGACGCTTCGCCCCCCCATCTGTCGGGGTTGGGGTCGGCAGGTTTCTGTCCCGGGCCGAGGTCCCTTCGGCTCGGGGTGGAGTGGTCTCGGGTTCTGCCCAGGCTTTCAGGGCTTTCTGCATTTCTTCCTTGGTGCCCAATCCTGTGGTTGGGATCCCTTTGTCCTTGCAGAATTGTTTCAGTTCTTTGTGGGTGTATTCTTTGTGGGTGGGTGTAGGGCCGGAGCTTCTTGAGAGCCCATACCACAGCGAAGGCTTCTCGCTCGATAGTGCTCCACCTCTGTTCTCGTGGCAGCAGTCGGCGGCTGATAAAGGCCACAGGTCGGTCGAGGCCCTCGGCGTCCATCTGGGAGAGGACCGCCCCGACCCCGTACTCCGAGGCATCGGTCTGAACCACAAATTCCTTGCACATGGCCGCCTTGAGGGCTTCAAAAGCGGTCTGACAGCGGGGCGTCCAGTGCACCGCCTTGGGCTGTTTCTTGGAAGTGAGCTCCGTAAGGGGGCCCACAATGCTGCCATAATCCTTAATGAATCGTCGGTAGTAGCCTGTGAGGCCTAAGAAGGCCCGGACAGCGGTTTGGGTTGCGGGGGGCTCCCACGCCTGGATGGCATCGACCTTTAACTGGAGGGGTGCCACCTGGCCACTCCCCACCTGGTGGCCCAGATAGGTCACAGATCCTTGACTGATCTGGCATTTGCTGGCCTTAATTGTGAGCCCGGCTCTTTGGAGAGCGGCCAGGACTTCCCCGAGGTGTCCTAGGTGGGCGGCCCAGTGGTCGCTGAAGACTGCAATGTCGTCGAGGTAGGCCGCGCTGAAGGCTTCTAGCCCGGCCAGGACCTTGTTCACCAGCCTCTGAAAGGTCGCTGGGGCGTTCTTCATACCGAAGGGCATTACCCGAAAGTGGTAGTGCCCATCGGGGGTGGAAAAGGCGGATCGTTCCTGGGCGCCGGGAGTGAGCTTGATCTGCCAGTACCCAGCGGTGAGATCAAAGGTGCTTAGGTAGCGGGTGGCCCCTAAGCGATCGATCAGCTCGTCTGCCCGTGGCAAGGGGTGGGCATCGGTCTTGGTGACTGCGTTCAGGCCCCGGTAATCTACACAAAATCTGAGTTCCGGGGCAGTGCCGGGGGCGGCGGCCTTCGGCACCAAGACCACCGGGCTGGCCCACGGGCTGTCTGATGGCTCGATGACTCCGAGGGCGAGCATCTTGGAGACCTCGGTCTGTATGCAGGCTCAGACTCGGTCAGGTACTCTGTAGGCGCGGTGTCGCACAGGGGGGCTGTCCCCAGTATCCACGTCGTGGACGCACCAGGGGGTCACCCCGGGCGTGAGAGAGAAGAGGGCAGCGAAGGGTTGCAGCAGCTTCTGGCAGTCATGGCGCTGTTCTGGTGTCAGGGTGGCGGAGAGGCGGACGCCCTCCAAGGAGCCGTCTTGGCCCGAGGACCCCAGGAGGTCTGGTAGGGGCTCAGAGTCGCTTTCGCCCCCATCGTCGGTAGCCAGCAGCAGGCTTAGTTCAGTTCGGGCAAAGTGGGCCTTGAGCCGGTTGGCGTGCAGGACCCGGAGGGGGTTCCTCGGGGACTCCATGTCGACCAGGTACGTGACGGGGCTCTTCCTCTCAACCACCTTGAAGGGCCCGGTCCACTTGTCCTGCAGGGCGCAGGGGTCCACGGGTGACATGACCCAGACTTGCTGGCCCGGCTCGAACTCGATGGTTGAGGCATTTTCGTCATACCAGCGTTTCATGTCTTCTTGGCTGGCTTCGAGGTTGGCTTCTGCCAGGGCCCGGAACTTCCGAGTCTGGTTCCGCAGGGTCAGGAGGTACCGGTAGACGTCGGGGGGGCATCTTGGACGTGCGCCTCCCAGCCCTCCTTGACCAGGCTGAGGGGCCCTCGGACGGGGTGCCCATACAATAGTTCGAAGGGGCTGAAGCCCAGGGATTTCTGTGGTACCTCTCGATAGGCGAACAGGAGGCAGGGCAGCAGGACATCCCATCTCCTCCTCAGGGGCTCTTCCAGGCCCTTGATCATCCCCTTCAGGGTTCTGTTGAACCGCTCGACCAGTCCGTTCCCCTGGGGGTGGTGAATTTGTAGGTGACCCCACATTGTTGCCAGAGGGATCTCATGTACTTTGAAATAAAGTTCGTACCCCTGTCGCTCACCACTTCTCGGGGGAACCCCACCCTGGAGAAGATGCCCATCAGGGCCCGGCCCACCACTGGAGCTGTCACGGTGCGGAGTGGGATGGCCTCGGGGTATCGGGTGGCGTGGTCGACCAGTACCAGGATGAAGCGGTGTCCCAGGGCGGTTCGGCGGTCGAGGGGCCCCACGATGTCGATCCCCACTCGTTCGAACGGGGTGTGGACGGCTGGAAATGGTTGGAGGGGGGCTTTAGCTCGACCCCCAGTCTTCCCGCTAGCCTGGCAGGTCGGGCAGGACCGGCAGTGATGGTCCACGTCTCTCCTCATTCGGGGCCAATAGAAATGGGTCACTAGGCGGCTGTAAGTTTTGTCCCGCCCGAGGTGTCCGGCGAGGGGCACGTCATGCGCCAGGTTCAGGAGGAACTCTCGGAATCGGAGGGGGACCACCAACACCCGGCCGGCCCCCAGTTCGGCGACTTTCTGCTCGCTATACAATAAGTCATTGTCCCAATAGATCCAGTGGGTTCCCGTGGGGTCCCCCGCGGCCTGGGCGGCCGCTTGCTGTCGGGCCCCCTCGAGGGACGGGCAGGCCTTCTGCTCTTGCTGGAATTGTTCGCGGGTGGGGCCCCCGTCGTGGCGCCACTGGGCCAGCTCGGGGATCTCGCTGAGGGAAGCGGCCTCGTCGGGAGAAAGTTCGGATGGCCGGCCTCATCGTCAGGTTCCTCCGTGCCGGAGGAGGGTGGTAGTTCGGGGCCCGTCGGCTTGTCGGGGGCCGCGGCAGCGGCGGGTTGGGCGGTCATGGACCGGGTGGTGGCGCAGGCCCACTCGGGCAGCCCTAGCATCCCCAGATGCTCTCGGCGTTCCACCTGGGCCCAGGGGGAGCTCTCTAGGTCATTCCCCAGGAGGCAGTCCACTGGGGCGTCGTCGCGGACAGTTACTTTTAGGGTGCCGGACACTCCTCCCCACTCGAAGGGGATCCTGGCCATCCGGCACATGCTCTCGGTGTTGTCCGCGGTCCGGACAGGGCATAGGACATGTGGCAGGATTTGTTCGGGGGTCACCAGGTGGCAGCGGACAGCGGTCACACTGGCCCCAGTTTCCCGGAGGGCTTCGGCCCGTCGTCCATTGATGGTGACCCACTGCTGGTACTTCTGGGTGTTGCTTGGGATGGCAGCTCGGGGCACCATTTCTCGGGAGCCCAGGCATACGAGCGACATGGCAGCTGGTTCCCACTCGGGGGACCCGTCGTCGCGGTTTTCCTCCTCGTCCTCTCCTTCCCCCAGGGCTGCGGCAGATATTTGCCGGGGAGGGGGCCCAGAGGTCCCGTTCCGTCGGTTCACGGGGCAGGCCTGGTCGCTCGCATAGTGGCCGGTCTGCTGGCAGCCGAAGCAGGTCATTGTCGGTCGGGGTCCAGGCCGTGCGATAGGGGTCCCCCTTCGGCCCAGGGTCGGGGACGTGTGGTTGGTGGCTTGGCCTCGTGGCGGGCTTCTGGGCGGCCCGGCCGGGAATTCTCGACTGCGGTGGGACCCCCCTCCTCTGCCCCGCTGGCGGGGAGGTCCCGTGGTACTCCGTTGGTAGTCCCCCACGGGGTTCCGGGGGACCCGGGTGTTGACCCATCGGTCGGCTTCGGCGGCGAGCTTCCGGGGCTCGGTCAGCTTACTGTCCAGGAGGTGATGCCTTAGTTCAACAAAGCAGTTGTTGACGAGGTGCTCCCAGACAATGAGGTCGAACAGTTCATTGTACGAGGTGACCTTGCTCCCTTTTATCCATCCTTCAAAGGCTTGGCTGAAGAAGTCCACGTATTCCACCCACGTGGTACTGGGGAGCTTCTTGCAGTCCCGGAAGCGCTGCCGGTACATCTCGGCTGATAGTCCGTAGCGTGTGAGTAGGGCTTCTTTCATGTGGTCGTATGAGGTCATCACCGCGTCGGGGAGTTGCAGCAGGGTATCCCGGCCCTCGCTGAGGAACCTCCCCCATAGGCCGGCACCCCAATCCTTCCGGGGTACCCGATGGGAGGTCATGGCTACTTCGTATGCTCGGAACCATTGCTGGATGTCGTCATTTTTATAGTACTCCTTGACGACATCCTTGGGGATATGAACTTTTGGCTCGGTCATTGGCAGAGCGTCCCGGGATCCGGTGGTGCTGGTCTCCCCCGTTTTGGATTTTAGTTCAAGTTCCTTGAGGCTCCTCTCGTGCTCGAGGGTTAGCCATCTCTCCTCTAGTTCCCGATGCCGTTTCTTTTCTTCGATTTCCTCTTGCAGCCGCAGTTGCTCCAAGGCTATTTTCTTCTCCGCCAGTAGGAGCTCACCGTCCAGCCGGAGTCGGGCGAGGTCCATTTCGTGTGTCCGGACCCTCTCCCGTTCTCGCATTTCTTCGTGGGAAAGGCTGGCTTCTGGGACGCTTCGCCCCCCCATCTGTCGGGGTTGGGGTCGGCAGGTTTCCGTCCCGGGCCGAGGTCCCTTCGGCTCGGGGTGGAGTGGTCTCGGGTTCTGCCCAGGCTTTCAGGGCTTTCTGCATTTCTTCCTTGGTGCCCAATCCTGTGGTTGGGATCCCTTTGTCCTTGCAGAATTGTTTCAGTTCTTTGTGGGTGTATTCTTCCAGCCTTTCCGGCTGGAAGGTTGCGGCCACGGTTGCTTCTTGGCCGTCCATGGTTCCCTTTTCTTTTTCCGTCTGGTTAGGTAGTGGGTGCGTTACTTGCCTGTACGATTGCGTCTGGCTCGGATCCCGTCGCTGGCCACCAAATGTTGGAGGGAGGACCACCGAGGAGTCGGGGAGACTACTCCGGGGCACCTTCCTACCGCAAAGTTATAGCCGAGCGCCACTGAGAAGCCCCCTAGGGAAGGTCCTTCTCCTATGATCGTACTAGGCCCAGTAATACCACCACACAGGACTCCGTATCAGTTGCTTATCTTGGTTCTTTATCAATAGTAGTACGTTCAATATTTACAGTGGGATCGAGTGATCCAGTAAGAGTCTCAATGTCTTTGGAGGGATAGGGTAGCGGGACAGTCTTAGTACCAGCCAGGTACGAGAAGGCTCTGCGCCAGACCTTGAGTGCTGGTCTCAGAGCGGCTCGGACGTGGAGAGCCGCGACGGCGTCTGCAGGGCTCGGGTGGTAGTTCCGCTTGGGTCGAGCCGCGACACAGTCAGCAGGGCTCCGGTGGTAGGTCCGCTTTGGTCGAGCCGCGACGAGCTCAGCTGGGCTCTGATGGTACGTTTCAACAAGGTCGGGCCGCGACAGCGTCAGCAGGGCCCCAAAGGTTCGTGAAGGTCTTTAAGCACGGTGGAGCCGCGACGTCGTCAGCAGGGCTCAGAGTGTGGGTTCAAGATGAGTCTTTCTCCGTAGGGTCAGCCGCGATCCGATCAGCAGGGCTCTTGACTCCAGGATACAACTGTTGTCTTGTTGTCGGGTCGCCCCAGATAGAGGACTGGAGCCCTTTGATGTCCGGACCCTTGCGCCCGGGGGGGCGGAGAGGCCGGGTAGGGAGCGGCCAGACGCCCAGCAGGAGAGGCGCCAGGCCCCAGAGAGCTGTGGGGCGATCGCACCTAGGTGTGGAAGGATGGTTGGGGGTCCCATCGATACTGCCCTCCGCCGGGGGTGGGAAGGGTTCACGTGGTATCCCCCGGGCCAGGGGTTGGCGTCTCGATGTCGGGCCTCGCTGGGACCGAGGCCGGGTGGAGCGGGGTCACGTAGGTGGTTACGTAGAGTCACGTACAATCCAAAATGGAGGAGCCCCGAGGTGCATGGGACCTCGTGCGGCTTAGCGAGGGGGAACAGGACCACGCCACGAGGCCGGCTCCAACAGTGATGGTCCGCTGACTCTCACGGTCTTTTCCGTGGATGACCCACCTTCCTCCAGGGACCCTCAGATGCAGGCCTTGACGATGCTGGGGACGCTCCGTCAGATGAATCCTCCTCCTCCTCCCTCCCTGTGTCTGGTGCTGGTCTACGCCTGGTGGCACAGGGAGGGTTTGCCAGGCTTTGGGCGATCTGACGGAGTGATTGGCTCACATCCCTGTGCACCGCCAGGAGCTCAGCCAGTCTTGCCTCCATCCGTCCTTGGTGTTGTTGATGACTGGCATGATGCTCGACCTGCAGGTTCTTAATGTCATCGAGGGTCCCCTGCATCTCGGAGAGTCTTGACACGACCTGGTTGATGTCTCTGGTGTCACGCCGGTATGAGTCCAGGATGTTGCATATGTGTGACATACCGGGGTCCTGAGCTGGCTGGTCAGGTTCGCGCCTCCGCCTGCCTCCACTCCCACCACCCCTGCCCACTTGAGCCTGGCCTGCCCTTGTGGGCACATCGGGTCTACGGGACCCCTGAGGGATGGCATTTGCAGGGTTGCCTGCCTCCTCCTGGGTGCCCGGAGAACCTTGTCCCTCCTGGTCAGACTGGCTCTGTTGTTCAGTGTGAGCAGGGCTCCTGGGTGTGTCCTGGGATGTGGCAGGAATGGGGGTGGTGGTTGGCACAGATGTACCTGACGCAGGTGCTGCAGGGGCTTGGACACCAGAGGGTCGAGGTTGGTTGGGGTCATCCACGGAGTGGTGAGAGTCGTCGCTGCCGGTGGGATCGTCTTCACGCGGTGCCTGGGTCTGTGATTCTTCCCCCCCAGTGTTGGGGGGAGATCGATGACGTTGCCCTGTGTGTGAGAGAGAGACAATGTTAATGGTGTTTCATGCAACATCTATGTTTCATACATATTCAAGTTGACACATTTCCTCCAGGTAGTTGGATGTGCCTAGCATTCCTCTCAATGTCCACTTGGGGATGGGTATGTTGCGGGGGACAGATTGTGATGTTCTCCTGAGTGTTTGACCTGCAGATTGTTTGCTCTGATGCTTATTTGGCTCTGGATCGGTCTTGTTATGTCACATGTCCATTGTAGGAGTGTGTAAATCCGTTGCCTGCCCCGGGTGTGTGTGCTTGTGTTAGGGGGGGGGGGGTTGTGACCGGGCCTGCTGTTGTGTGTAGTGTGAGTTGTCATTGGGTCTCCCAGGTGATGTGTCTGTCCCCTCATGGTGCATGCTGGCATGACAGTGAGTGTGAGTTCCTGTGCTAGATACCTGTGCTTGTGGAGTTGGTGTTTGAGTGTACAGTGGTCCCAGGAGGGCCTTGTGCTGCATACAGCATGGCTAAGTGTCATCTACCTTGTCAGTACTTTGCCAGTCCCTGTGCATTGTGCATGGTTATGTACCTATGCCATATGGGCTGAGGGCATTGGTGTCTGCGTCTCATTTTCACAATGTGTTGTGTGGGGCCCACACTCCCAACCTCCCAGACATCCAGTCTTGTGGTTGTGGTTGTTGTAGGCTTGGACATGGCCTTGCCTTGATTTGTGAAGGGTGCATGGTGACGTTAGTGGCATGAGCGTGGTTTTTGAGTGTGGTTGTTTGCGGTGAGTGCTTGGGTGAAGTTGGGTGCATTTGGTGTATATGTGGTGTGGACCACATTGCCCCCATGTTACGTAAGTTGTTTGTGTACTGTAAGACCTGGGGTCACCAAGCCCTAAGGGGGTAACGTGACTCGAGCGGCTGGGCACCCAAAGGCTTAAGTGTAAAGCGACCATACAACACACACATCCCCTGAAGCAGGAAACCACACAATAAGGGACGCCACACAGTAGGTTCAATGAAAATCAAGCAAGTTTATCTAAGTAGTTAGATGCAAATGCAGTTCATGAGATGGCAAGGGGCATTACTTGAATACATTAACAGTAGATTCACTAGTATTTCATTATGGTGCCCTAGGCAGTACCTGAATACATTAGCGTCAGATTCACCAGCAATTCATTATGATGCAATATGCAGTACCTGAATACATTGGCGTCAGATTCATCAGCAACTCATCATAGTCCCATTGGTAATACCTGGCGAGCCTGGGGGAACGGTGAACACAGCGGTTAACCAGCGCGCTGCGCCCCTCCCACCACTAGCGTTTCAATCTGCCGTGGTACCTTGCGCGGTATCTAGCGATTATCAGCGCTTTGAAATGGGGCTGGAGAACGTAGTGCCACACATGGAAGGCTCCTAGCGCTTAAGAGCCGAACTTGAGGATCCAGCGCTACTGGTACTAATCGGACACTTAGCCCTTCAGGGCAGGACTCAAGGACACAGCACTACTCGTAATAATCCAGCATTGGGCACTTCAGAGCGGAGCTTAGGAACACAGCGCTACTCCTAATAACCAAACATTACACACTTCCGAGTAGAACTTAAGAATACAGCGCTACACGTAATAATCAAACATTAAGCCTTGGTGAGCAGAGCTTAAGAATCCCGCGCTACTCGTAATAATCAAACATTAAGCCTTGGTGAGCAGAGCTTAAGAATACAGCGCCACTCGTAATAATCAGGCCTTAAGCACTTGGTCCCCTTGAACGCAGCAGTCTAGCAGCAAGGGGGGCAATCCCACGGAGGGGAATCAGAGGGCCCGATTCACAGAACTAACTTAAGACAAAATCCTAAACTTACTACTTATGGTATTCACAGAAGTTAGGATTTTGTCCTAAGTTTGACTTAAGACAAACTTAAGACAGACTTAAGACAAACTTAAGACAAACTTAAGACAAACTTAAGACAAACTTAAGACAGACTTAAGACAGACTTAAGACAGACTTAAGACAGACTTAAGACAAACTTAAGACAAACTTAAGACAAAATCCTAACTTCTGTGAATACCAAAAGTAGTAAGTTTAGGATTTTGTCTTAAGTTAGTTCTGTGAATCGGGCCCAGAGTCTCCAATGCGCAGAGGGAGTCCCGCGGAGGGGATCCCGAGTCTCAGAGTGCGGTGCCGCTCCCGCTCGACAGGGGGCACACCGGGTCCTTCTCAAGCCTCCCAGGGAGCAGGGGGGTGAGTCCCAGGCCTCCACACGGCCACGCTACCTCCCAGCCCCCGGGGGTTACCTTGATCTCGGCGTCCGAGGAGTCTTCACTGCGGCAGGCGTTCTTCGCCGCTTCGGACTTCGCAGTCGATCCCTCAGTGACGGGGGCCAGTCACGGCCTCTCACACCTCCGCCAGCAGCTGCGACGGCAGTGATGGGGCCCCGGGCTTCTCCGCGGGCCTCGACGTGGTGATGGTGCAAGCTTCCTGCCTCCGGGCCGCGGCGGTGAGCGCGCTCTGGTCCCCGCGTCAGGGGTTGGGTCAAATTAAGTGGGAGCGCTCAGCGCTCAACGTGGATAGATGCAGGGAATCTCAGGCCAGGTCAGGGAGTGCAGGGGTCACAGAGCTAAGACCTGGTTGATCCCCAGCAGTTCAGCATTCAATCGTAACGTGAAGTTTCAGTATTCAGTTTTGTCATGCAGTTTCAGCGATCGGTTTCAGCATTCAGTTCTGGCATAAAGTTTCAGCATTCAGTTCTTGCGGCGCAGATGCCACTGGCGCCCTTGGGGGGTTCTGTTCCTTGGGGGTAGGGATTGAGTTGGTGACTAGTTCCTTCCTAGTCAAGTTTAGCAGATGGAGCCTGGGTTCTCCTATCACTGGGCTAGATCAGTGGGCTGTACAGGATCCCTCACTCACTTAAAAGGCAGTACCTAAGTCCTGTCACTTTCAGAGGCATAAGTCCCTGGCTAGGCCCTACCGCCTACACTCCTGCGTGGATTTTCCCCAGGTCTGCTTTACTCCCACTGGCCAACTGACTAGAAAAAGTTCCCTCCCTCTGTTAAGTAGCCCTAGGTCAGGTGACCTCTATCCAAGGTGGCAAAAGTAAAAACCACACCTCCCTTCTAGAAGGTTCCAGCACAATCCAGGAGCTCCCCCATTCTACCTATGGGACAAAAAAGGCGGGCTAGTGTTGCAACATTGTTGTGGGGATCCAGCCTGCTCCTGGCAGCTAGGGTGCTACTAATGAAGACCACTCTGCAGTAGCAGGGGCCTGTGGCAGCCATCTTGGGAGAAGGGAGAACCTGCACCTTAACACTGATTGGCAATGAAAAGGCGCCCGAAGACCTAAGTCCAACATAAAAATGAGGGTGGAAAAAATGAGGCGCGATCAAAAATAGATGGGGAGACCACCCTAGGGCTGACAGGTCCAACACGCGTCCCCCCCAGCCGAAAGAGGGGAGAGCTACCCAACCTCTAGGGAGTTCTCATCGCTAAGGCGGAAAAACCTGGAGAGACCGTCAGCATTGGCGTGGTCAACTCCGGGCCGATGCTCCTCCCGAAAGTCCATCCCCTGTAGGGAAAGGGACCA
Source organism: Triturus cristatus (assembly GCF_964204655.1). Taxonomy (NCBI): domain Eukaryota; kingdom Metazoa; phylum Chordata; class Amphibia; order Caudata; family Salamandridae; genus Triturus; species Triturus cristatus. The sequence goes on along the minus strand of NC_140582.1, from coordinate 1,194,562,991 downwards.
CCTCAACAACTTGGGGTTTTCGCCTCTCATCGGCATGAGCCAGCGAAGGGGGCGGTGGTCAGTCTGAATGAGGAAGTGAGTTCCAAAGAGATATGGCCTCAACTTCTTCAGAGCCCAGACCACCGCGAAGGCTTCTCTCTCAATGGTGCTCCATTGCCGTTCCCGAGGGAGGAGTCTTCTGGAGATGAAGGCCACTGGTTGATCTTGGCCCTCGGTGTTGAGTTGCGAGAGCACCGCACCTATGCCGTGCTCTGAGGCGTCTGTCTGTACAATGAATTCCTTACTGAAATCTGGGGTTGTGAGTACTGGAGCGGTACACATCGCATGTTTCAGCGTGTCAAATGCCTCCTGGCAAGCAGCTGTCCATATAACCCTGCGAGGTTGCTTCTTCGAGGTTAATTCTGTCAAGGGGGTTACGATGGTACCATATCCCTTGACGAACCGGCGGTAATACCCAGTGAGGCCGAGGAAAGCTCGGACCTCTGTTTGGGTCTTGGAGGGCTCCCAAGCCAAGATGGTCTCTATTTTGGCCTGGAGGGGTTGCACCTTACCTCCGCCCACCAGGTGTCCCAGGTACACGACATATCCCTGTCCAATCTGGCACTTGCTGGCTTTAATGGTTAGGCCAGCGCGCTGCAGCGCCTGCAATACCTCCTGGAGGTGCTGCAGATGGTCCTCCCAGGTGCTGCTGAAGACAGCTATGTCATCCAGGTATGCCGCTGAGAAGGACTCCAGACCAGATAGTACCTGATTCACTAACCGCTGGAATGTGGCCGGAGCATTTTTTAGCCCAAAGGGCATCACTCGGAACTGAAAGCGGCCCTCGGGGGTAGAGAATGCTGTCTTCTCCCTTGCTCCATCGGCCATGGCAATCTGCCAATATCCGGATGTCAGGTCAATGGTGCTGAGGTACCGGGCTGCTCCCAGCCGGTCCACCAGCTCGTCCGCTCGTGGGATGGGGTGAGCATCTGTCTTCGTGACAGAGTTCAACCCCCTGTAATCCACACAAAACCAAAGTTCAGGTGTGGTACCCGGTGGGGCCGCTTTCGGCACCAACACCACCGGACTAGCCCACGGGCTGCTGGAAGGTTCTATCACCCCCAGCTCCAACATCTTGGCTACCTCACGCTGGATGCTATCCCTCACTCGGTCAGAGAGCCGGTAAGACTTGTTCTTCACCGGGGGGCTGTCCCCTGTGTCCACATCATGGGTACACAGATGAGTGATTCCAGGCGTGAGGGAGAACAACGAGGCGAACTGTCCCAGGACATGGCGGCAGTCCCTCTGTTGCTCTGGGGTCAAGGATGGGGAGAGGACTACACCTTCTACCGAGCCATCCTTCTCCTGTACCACTAGAAGGTCAGGAAGAGCTTCACTCTCTTCCTCTTCGCTCCCATCCGTCACCATAAGGAGAGCAAGCTCTGATCGCTCATGGTGCGGCTTCAGACGGTTGACGTGGAATACCCTCAGGGGCTGTCGGGGGGTCTTTAGATCCACTACGTATGTGGTCTGGCCTCGTTGCTCCACAATGTCATACGGAGCAGTCCACCGGTCCTGGAGGGCACAAAGCTCCCCAGGTTCCATGACCCACACCTTCTGTCCAACGTCCAACTCGACAGTCCGAGCGTTGCGGTCGTACCACTCCTTCATAACGGTCTGGCTAGCCTCTAGGTTCTCTGAGGCCGCCTTCCACAGCTTGGCCATCTGGCTGTCGAACGCCAGCATGTAGCTGACAATGTCACGGGGAAGCTTCTGCGAAGTCTTCTCCCACCCCTCCTTCACTAAACTGAGGGGACCCCTAACGGGATGGCCATAGAGCAACTCAAACGGGCTGAACCCGACTCCCTTCTGCGGTACCTCCCGGTAGGAGAACAACAAGCAGGGGAGGAGGACGTCCCATTTATGCCTCAAGCCCTCTGGCAGGCTCCGGATCATTCCCTTCAAGGTTTTGTTGAAGCGCTCCACGAGCCCGTTAGTCTGGGGGTGGTAAGGAGTGGAGAATCGGTAGGTCACTCCACACTCCTTCCACATGGCCTGCATATAGGCCGACATGAAAGTCGTGCCCCTGTCCGGCACCACGACCTTGGGGAATCCCACTCGGGTAAAAATCCCCAACAGTGCCCGCGCCACCACCGGTGCAGTGATGGTCCTCAGAGGAATAGCCTCTGGGTACCGAGTGGCGTGGTCCACTAAGACCAGAATGAACCGGTGTCCCGCTGTGGTCGGAGGGACCAACAGCCCAACAATGTCTATGCCGACCCTCTCAAAAGGGGTCCTGACCACTGGGAGCGGTTCCAAAGGGACCTTCAATTTAATCCCAGTCTTGCCACTTGCCTGGCAAGACTTACAGGTCTTACAAAAGGTGTCTGAGGCAATCCTCATCCTGGGCCAATAAAAATGTGGGACCAACCGCGCAAAGGTTTTGTCCTGGCCCAGATGTCCGGCTAAGGGTATCTCGTGCGCTAACTCCAGCAGGAAGGCCCGGTAGCATTGGGGGACCACTATGGCCCTCGAAGATCCATGCACTGGCACCTTAGGCTCACTGTACAGGAGACCATCCTCCCAATACACATGATATCCACCCGTCTCCTGACTGGCCACTTTGGCTTCGGCCTGTCGCTGCATGCCTTCATGCGTGGGGCACGCCCTTTGTGCCTGACAAAATTCTTCCCGGGTAGGCCCCCCTTCCACATGCAAGTCGGCAAGGGTCAGCAAGTCCACCACGGGAACGACATCCACCTCCGCGGACTCCGGGGGCACCTCTGCGGCCTCCCCATCCACCTCACAGGGCGTGTCCTCTACCACCTTCTTCTTTCCACATTTGGCGTTGGGTTGGGCCATAATTCCAGGCTCCAAGTGAGTTCCATGCCGGGCAGCCATGGACCGCGTGACTACGCATGTCCACCCTGGTAATCCCAGCATCTCGGTATGAGCTCGAAACTCAACATCTTTCCACTTGGTGTGCTCCAGGTCGTTCCCTAGCAAGCACCCCACAGGCAAGGCAGGGCTCACCGCAACTCTCAGTAGGCCTTTGACTCCTCCCCATTCAAATGGAACACGAGCCACTGGATAGTGACTCACACTGCCGTCAGCCAATACGGCCGGATGGAACTCCTCGGGGACTACTTGGTCTGGGGACACCAGCCGCCTCACTACAGTGGTCATGCTGGCATCTGTGTCCCTCAGAGCCTCCACCTCCTCCCCGTTAACTTTCACCCTCTGCTGATATTTAGCAGTGTTCGGGGGCAGGGACACTACGGGGACCACCTCTCTATCCCCGAGAGAAACCAGGGTCGGGCCTGTCCACTCCCCTTCCCTATCTAAGGGCAGCTCCACCCCAAGCGCTACACTACTTACCCCGGGGCTCTTCCCGCCCCGTGGGGCTGGGGGTCGCTTGCGACACTGGGGATCTCCTTTGTAGTGTCCAATCTCCCCACATTCGTAGCACCTCACAATCCTTGGCTGCTGACTCCTGTCAGGGTAAGTGGGTTTTGTGGAATTGGACGGGGGTGGGGTTCCCACTCCTCTCCCAAACTTATTTTGGGGGCGTTTTGAAAACTTCACCTTTTTATCTCTCCCCTCTTTCTTCTGGGGGAAACCCTGTCCACCTTTCGAGCCATCCCCCCCTGGTCCCTTGTGAGACACCCGGGTGCTCACCCAAATATCTGCCTCCTCCGCAAGCTCACGGGGATCCATTAACTTGCGGTCCACCAGATGTTGGCGCAGCTCCGGAAAGCACTTATCCAAGAGGTGCTCCCTTAAAAAAAGATTGTACAACCCTTGGTAGTCCTGAACCTCGCTGCCACGCAACCAACCATCTAGTGCCTTACGGGCATAGTCAAAAAAATCCACCCAATTCTGTGTGGACAGCTTATGGCTGCCACGGAACTTCTGCCTGTACCTCTCGGGGTTGAGACCAAATTTCTTGAGTAAGGCCTCCTTCATGGGGGCAAACCTGACCTGATCCGCCTTGGCTAAGTATAACAGGGTGTCCCTGACATTGGGAGGTATATAGCGATACAAGCCCCCTCCCCAATTGCTCTCGGGAATCCCATGGGCTGTCAAGGCCACCTCGTATGCCTCCAACCACTTGGCAATATCGTCCCCCACTGTGTAGCTGGCAATGACTTCTTTGGGCAAATAAAATTTTGACTCTTGGGATTCTCTTGGTACGCTGCCACCATTGTCCTTATTGGACACATTTAACTGGAGGGCGCGCAGCTCCAACTCCTTCAGCTGAAGCTCGTGCGCCAGCTTCTTTTCCTCCATTGCCCATCTCTTGTTTTCTCTCTCTTGTTCCAATCTGGCCAATTCCCTTTCTCTCTCTTGTTCCAACTTGGCCAGCTCCCACTTTAACTGCCTCTCCTCCCTCCTATCCTCATACTCCTCTGGAGACGCGCTCGTCATAGACCCTGTCCTACTACTGGCCCCAGAACGTCTCCCTGGGGGCACATTTTCAGACACATCTACATTTAGTATGTCTAGTACTTCCTGGGCGCTCTCCTCCTGAGGTGCATCTGGCGCCTCCTGTCCCTCATCCTCTCTCCCTTCTGGGTGGGCCTCTACCCATGCCCTTAAGGCGGTACGGAGTTCCGGTCCTTTGGCCCTCCGCACCCCAGGCACCCCCATCCCCTGCCTGAATTCCCTCAGTTGCCTTACAGTGTACCCCTCGAGGTCGGCTAACCGGAACTCCATCGTGACAGGTGGGGACCTAGATACTAAGGAAGAAGAAAAATTCTAGGAGATGGGTGACAGTTGCAAGCTAACCAGGATTTCTACACCCTCAGTCTGGACAGTGGAATGTAATCAGTGCAGTAATAACAGTTGCAGTGCTTCAATACAATAGGCGTTTCATTGTGGCGCCCTCCGCTTCACGGGAGGGTGCTGTATGATCACAGGTCCTAATCCCACCGCTCGCCACCAATGTAAGACCTGGGGTCACCAAGCCCTAAGGGGGTAACGTGACTCGAGCGGCTGGGCACCCAAAGGCTTAAGTGTAAAGCGACCATACAACACACACATCCCCTGAAGCAGGAAACGCACACAATAAGGGACGCCACACAGTAGGTTCAATGAAAATGAAACAAGTTTATCTAAGTAGTTAGATGCAAATGCAGTTCATGAGATGGCAAGGGGCATTACTTGAATATATTAACAGTAGATTCACTAGTATTTCATTATGGTGCCCTAGGCAGTACCTGAATACATTAGCGTCAGATTCACCAGCAATTCATTATGATGCAATATGCAGTACCTGAATACATTGGCGTCAGATTCATCAGCAACTCATCATAGTCCCATTGGTAATACCTGGCGAGCCTGGGGGAACGGTGAACACAGCGGTTAACCAGCGCGCTGCGCCCCTCCCACCACTAGCGTTTCAATCTGCCATGGTACCTTGCGCGGTATCTAGCGATTATCAGCGCTTTGAAATGGGGCTGGAGAACGTAGTGCCACACATGGAAGGCTCCTAGCGCTTAAGAGCCGAACTTGAGGATCCAGCGCTACTGGTACTAATCGGACACTTAGCCCTTCAGGGCAGAACTCAAGGACACAACACTACTCGTAATAATCCAGCATTGGGCACTTCAGAGCGGAGTTTAGGAACACAGCGCTACTCGTAATAACCAAACATTACACACTTCTGAGTAGAACTTAAGAATACAGCGCTACTCGTAATAATCAAACATTAAGCCTTGGTGAGCAGAGCTTAAGAATCCAGCGCTACTCGTAATAATCAAACATTAAGCCTTGGTGAGCAGAGCTTAAGAATACAGCGCCACTCGTAATAATCAGGCCTTAAGCACTTGGTCCCCTTGAACGCAGCAGTCTAGCAGCAAGGGGGGCAATCCCACGGAGGGGAATCAGAGTCTCCAATGAGCAGAGGGAGTCCCGCGGAGGGGATACCGAGTCTCAGAGTGCGGTGCCGCTCCCGCTCGACAGGGGGCACACCGGGTCCTTCCCAAGCCTCCCGGGGAGCAGGGGGGTGAGTCCCAGGCCTCCACACGGCCACGCTACCTCCCAGCCCCCGGGGGTTACCTTGATCTCGGCGTCCGAGGAGTCTTCACTGCGGCAGGCGTTCTTCGCCGCTTCGGACTCCGCAGTCGATCCCTCAGCGACGGGGGCCGGTCACGGCCTCTCACACCTCTGCCAGCTGCTGCGACAGCAGTGATGGGGCCCCGGGCTTCTCCGCGGGCCTCAACGTGGTGATGGTGCAAGCTTCCGGCCTCCGGGCCACGGCGGTGAGAGCGCTCTGGTGCCCGCGTCAGGGGGGTGGGTCAAATTAAGCGGCAGCGCTCAGCGCTCAATGTGGATGGATGCAGGGAATCTCAGGCCAGGTCAGGGAGTGCAGGGGTCACAGCGCTAAGACCTGGTTGATCCCCAGCAGTTCAGCATTCAATCGTAACGTGAAGTTTCAGTATTCAGTTTTGTCATGCAGTTTCAGCGATCGGTTTCAGCATTCAGTTCTGGCATAAAGTTTCAGCATTCAGTTCTTGCGGCGCAGATGCCACTGGCGCCCTTGGGGGGTTCTGTTCCTTGGGGTAGGGATTGAGTTGGTGACTAGTTCCTTCCTAGTCAAGTTTAGCAGATGGACCCTGGGTTCTCCTATCACTGGGCTAGATCAGTGGGCTGTACAGGATCCCTCACTCACTTAAAAGGCAGTACCTAAGTCCTGTCACTTTCAGAGGCATAAGTCCCTGGCTAGGCCCTACCGCCTACACTCCTGCGTGGATTTTCCCCAGGTCTGCTTTACTCCCACTGGCCAACTGACTAGAAAAAGTTCCCTCCCTCTGTTAAGTAGCCCTAGGTCAGGTGACCTCTATCCAAGGTGGCAAAAGTAAAAACCACACCTCCCTTCTAGAAGGTTCCAGCACAATCTAGGAGCTCCCCCATTCTACCTATGGGACAAAAAAGGCGGGCTAGTGTTGCAACATTGTTGTGGGGTTCCAGCCTGCTCCTGGCAGCTAGGGTGCTACTAATGAAGACCACTCTGCAGTAGCAGGGGCCTGTGGCAGCCATCTTGGGAGAAGGGAGAACCTGCACCTTAACACTGATTGGCAATGAAAAGGCGCCCGAAGACCTAAGTCCAACATAAAAATGAGGGTGGAAAAAATGAGGCGCGATCAAAAATAGATGGGGAGACCACCCTAGGGCTGACAGGTCCAACATGTACTCACCAGGCTCTGCGACTCCTTCGACTCCGAGTACTCCCACCGGCGGTAGCAGGGCCATTACCTTCTCCTCCCAGGGATGGTAGTGTATGGGTCTGCGGGGCAGCCCACCTCCAGTGATGTTAGTCTGGGCATATTCTTCATTCATTTTCCTCTTGACCGCCCTGCGCAGATCGTACCACCTGGCTTGGCATTCATGCCTGGTCCTTCGGATGGGCGCAACAGCATTCACCTTGTCGACAATCCTCTGCCACATGGCAGATTTTTCAGCTATGTTGGTCTGTCTGACCAATGTTCCAAACAGCTGTGGCTCGACTCTGATGACTTCGTTGACAAGGAGGTCCAGCTCCGCCGTTGTGAACTTTGGATTCTTGTCTGTGGGCATGGTGTGGGGTGTGGGTGTGGATGGTAGTGGGTGTGTGGGTGTGAATGGGACGGTGTGTGTGTGAATGTGAAGAGGGGGATGTTTGTGGAGGTGGTTGTGTGAAGGTGTGTGAGTGAAGGTGTAGTGGAGGTATGAGTATTGTGGAGTAGTTTCTATGTGGAGTTGTTTCTCAGTAGGGTCTGGCAGCAGTGGGTCTGTTGCAAAGGCTCATGGGTTGTGTGTGTGGGCCCTTTTTATTGGTCCATTTTTGGGTGTGGCTGTGTTTGAATTTTGGTGGGTGTGTTATAAGTGGTGGTTGTGATTTGGGGCCTCTGTTTGCCTGTTTGGATGTGCCAGGTCAGTCATTGAGATGTATTTTGTCATGTAGACGTGTTTTGTGGTGTTGTGCAGGTCGAATTGACCCTCCTTGTGCTGTTTTACAGTGTCCTGGTTCTGTAAGAGTCATTCTCGTGTAGGTACGACCCGTACATACGCGATGCTGGGTGAGGGTGCTGGGGTACAGTGTTGGAGTGCGGCGCGTACATGCGGTGGGGGTTCGGTGCGTACACATGTGCGGCCCTGGGGTACGGCGCGTACATGCGGAGGTACGGCACGTACATGGGTGGGGGGGACGGCGCGTACATGGGGGGAGGGGGGCGCATACATGGGGGGAGGGCGCGTACATGCGGTGGGGGTACGGTGCGTACAGGTGCGGCCCTGGGGTACGGCGAGTACATGCGGAGGTATGGCGCGTACATGGGGGTGTAAGGCGCGTACATGCGGTGGGGGTACGGTGCGTACACGTGCGGCCCTGGGGTACGGCGTGTACATGCGGAGGTACGGCGCGTACATGGGGGGTAAGGTGCGTACATGCGGTGGGGGTATGGTGCGTACACATGCGGCCCTGGGATGCGGCGCGTACATGCGGAGGTACAGCGCGTACATGCGGGGGTGATGCACCTACAGGGGGGGGTACGGCACGTACATGGGGGTATGGCGTGTACAGGTGCGGGGCTGGGGTACAGTGCGGACAGGGGGGGTAAGACGCGTACATGGGGGTACGGCGCGTACATGGGGGTACGGTGCGTACAGTTGCGGGGCTGGGGTGCAGTGCGGACAGGGTGGTGTACGGTGCTGACATATTTTTGGGGTGGGGGCTGTACGCCTCGTACACGGGCATGAGTTTACCCGTGTACATGTGTGCTACTGCGTTGGCTCCGTACGGGCCTTTTTACGTGCGATTGTGTATTCGGACGGACGGTCGGGATCGTACTTGCGCGCTCGGACTTGTGTTTTACGATTCTCACGTAAAAATGTCCGGATCACTTTCGTACACTTTTCCCGACGATATTCGGACGTGAACACTTTCCGACGCACTCTCGTAGACTTTTCCCGACGCTATTCGTAGATATTTTTCACGGACTAATCGTACTTGGCCGTTTGTATGGTGCTTCTCCGACTCGTACGTAAACAAATACGGATACGGGTCATACGCAAATTATTTTTAACGGATCGGAATCGGCACCTTATTGGTATTGATAATTCATTTATTGTTAATTAATCATTAATTGGTAATTCATTTTGAATAATTAAATAATTGATAATTAAATTAATTGTGTGAAATTTTATGCAGAGTGGGTTGTGTGTTTATTGGGGAATAGGGTAGGAAGTAATTTAATGTTATTAAAGTAATTATTAATTTTAATTTATTGGTATTTTTAATTAATTTATTGTTAATTTATTAAGAAATCAATATTTAATTACAAAAATTATTTAATTTATAAGTATGTAATTTTAACCCCAACGCTTTTCAAAATTTCCCTACTGTTGCACTCTTTGGAGTGGGAATAGTAATTTTACCCCTACGCTATCCAACACTGTCCCTACTGTTGCACTCTTTGGAGTGGGAATAGCAATTTTTTCCCCTACGCTATCCAAAACTTTCCCTAATGTTGCACTCTCTGGAGTGGGAATAATAATTTTTACCTCTACGCTATCCAAAACTTTCCCTACTGTTGCACTCCCTGGAGTGGGAATATAAATTTTTACCCCTATGCTATCCAACACTTTCTATACTGTTACACTCTGTGGAGTAAGTATGTATATTTTTTTTTTATATATGTATATGTTTAATTTATTTTAACATTATGGGGTCGATTCCGTCTGGAAAACGTACCGACTGACACGGACCGGGAACGGAGAACGACACGGACCGCCACCGTATGACCCGCGCAGAATGATGCAACATGTGTGAATTACAACCCACTCACACAGAACATGAGCCAAATGACCGACCCGTACGAAAATCAGTGATTCGCCAGTAAAATGACCGGGAATCCTACCGACCAACACGCACCAGGAATTGATGAGATCAAAACGTACCCACGATGCACGAGCCACGCAGTACGATGCCAAACATGTGAATTGAGACTGACTCGCATGGAGCACGATCATGAAAACCGAGACGCACAGCAAATAGTGACTAGCAAACAACAGATCCCTCTGCGTCCGAGGCATACGACAATGTCAAAAACAGCAGAATATCAGTGTGACAGACTCGGGTTACACCGCGCGAGCCACTGGCAGCGTCCAACATGGTCAAACAAACGTCTCCATCATGCACAACAAAAGCAAAGGAAAAGTCACAAAAAAAGCCCAAAAAACAAATGAAAAAGCCAATAAATAAAAATAAAAAAAGGAACAAAGACACACCCACAACTCCACCTATATAATGGCAAGAAAGCCCTACAATGATCCTTTGCAAACTACAGACATAGGACAGCAGACACCACCACCACATTGCAGAGACACACCGCAAGTCCCACACCACACAACTACACCATTTGCACCACTTAAAAACTAAATCACATATTCACTGACAAACTCACACCCACCACACTCACATACACACCTCCCATCAATCCCCACAACCACCCAGCACCATGTCCCCCAAGAAGAATCCAAAGTTCACAGATAGTGAGTTGGAAGTCATGATTAACGAAATACTCAGTGTAGAGCCACAGTTTTTTGGCACATTGGTCCAACAGACCCCCATGTCACAGAAAACCAAGATGTGGGAGAGGATTGTCGACAAGGTCAAAGCACAAGCACCTTGTTTGCGCACAAAGGTTGATATACAGAACAGGCATTATGATGTGCGCAGGAGGACCAAGAAGCTCATTTACAGGGAACACACCCTGAGCAGGCAGAATGGCAGTGGCCCTCCTGCCAAACCAACGCACTTCAGGTCCTGGGAGGAGAAGGTGCGGGCCATCCTACCACCGGAGAGCATGCATGGATTAACAGGAATACCAGAGCCTGGTGAATACACAACCAATTCACTCAAAATTGTGTGGCACCACACATATAGCACTGTCAAGGGAACTGTGAAACAAATTACCACCAGCAAAGCCATAGCAATGGAGAGGCAAGTATCCTGTGATGTGTATATCAGTTACACAAACACAATACCTGCCATCCCACAGTAATATGGAACTACGTCCTAAAATGTGCAAACCTAAAGACCAACACTGCAAGGCATGACCATAAATAACCAACAAACACTGTCATCCATTTTGCCACCACTGTCACACCACCTCACAGTAAAGCTAAGTTAAAATGAAGGAAGGTTGGGCTGCTGGGAATGTGCATGTAGCAAAAAGCATGATGGGAGTTGCAGTCACAGCCACCAGTCCCCCACCCACATGTCCCTGCAAGCTCGCACTGAACCATGCTCACCTCAAATGAAGTGCAAAAGTACTGCCAAGATGGCTGCCACTAGGCCCTGCTGTGGGGAGCATAAGGCAATGCTGGGCCTTGGCCTCTAACTGACAACAGGACACCATTGCCAGACCTCCTGAAAGGTGACCACTACTCCCTGCAATGGACGCATGCTGCATGGTGTGAGGTCTGGACTGGGGGAGGAGAACTGCCAGCTCTGACTACAACTACCAGCAGGCACTTGCAAACACACACACACACACCCCTTAACACAAACTACATCCAACCCACCTGGTCTAATGCATCCCCTCAGAATCCATTTGAATATCCCACAAAGATTGACCACACTGGGTTCTGCTATGTGAAGGACATGGGCTTTTCAGGACTTCAGTGCAAACAAACACCAGGACACCACTGCCTGCCAAACTGTCAGCACAGGCACACCACCACATAAGGAAAAAGATTTGCAGGAAGGCAGCACAGGTATTGTGGGAAGGTGGGTGCAGCCAAAAGCATGATGGGAGTTGCAGTCGCAGCCACCAGTCCCCCACCCACATGTCCCTGCAAGCTCGCACTGAACCATGCTCGCCTCACAGGGAGTGCAAAAGTACTGCCAAGATGGCTGACACTAGGCTCTGCTGTGGGGAGCACAAGGCCATGCTGGGCCTTGGCCTCTAACTGACAACAGGACACCAATGCCAGACATCCTGAACGTAAATTGTGACTCCCTGCAAAGGAAGCATGGATTTGCTGGCCTCTGTGGGTGAAGGAGGTCCTGCAATGACTCCAAATGCTATTAATGCCACCTCAAAGCCTACCTTCTCAGCCAGAACAAAGGGCACCCTTGGGACCAGTCACTCCAAAAGTAAATGCCTTGCCAAGATGGATGACACATGGTCATGATGTATGAATTGTCTGCAAGTCACACCTATGCACTGGTCAACTCAAACACATCTACACTCACAGCCATTGGAACTGTAGGTATCCTCCTACTCTCTGGACATGCAGTGTTCCCGTGATAACCCCTGACAGGGCTGTGAAGGTGTGTCTTATAGTTGGCAATTGGGGAGATGTAGACATAGTACATAGCAACAAGCTCACACAATGTCACCTATACATCATTGACAGTGTACACCTGACAGTGACTAGAATGGACACACACATAGCTGACACTGTAGCATGGTGTCATTAAAAAAATTTGCAGTTGTGAGCTGCATTTCAATCCCATATCGGTCTGCGTTCTAGGCATCATTCACACAACACATAATTCACTGTCATGGACTCCCCAAACACAATGGCTAACCTGGACTGCATCTGAGGAGGCATGCAACTCACAGCAGCTGAACTGTAACACACACACCTTCTGTGCCCAATCCCTCTAACTATGGTCCTGAGGAACAGTCCCAGTCCCAGACTCTGGCAGGCCCTGAGCTCCCCGGCGTGGATCACTCTCCGTCCTCTTCGGACGACTACCTTGATCGACCTGGCACCTCCGGCGTGAGCCATTGTGCAGCCCCAGCAGCAGTAACATCAGCAGCCCCCTCAACCACTCCTGCCACATCGGACACCAGACAGAGTCCTCATGCCGACACGGACAGGCCCAGGCCCCAGAACAACAACAGGACAGGTACACAGGGCCCCCCGGAAGCAAGGGACAACACCACCGGCGCGAACACTCAAGGGGACCCAGTGTCGGCTAGGCCAGCCACGGCAGGTCCTGCCCGTGTGGGTCGGGCGGTGGGAGGGTGGGCAGGCAGATGACACTGCCTGCCGAGGGAGCTGGATTGCATGATGAGCCACACCTGGAACGCATCTTAGATGCGTACTAGGAAAGCACCGGAGGGTTTGGACAGGTCGTGGGAATCCTCAAGGAACTCAAAGAACAGCGGGCTGCCATCATGCCCGCTTGGACTCCCACATGGCCCGGGTGGAGTCCAAGTGGGACAAATTGGATGAACTAACAGCGGTGCATAGGAACATACTGACATGCCTCTGCCAGATCAGTACCAACCTGACCACACCTAGCTATGCGCCCACAGCATCTGATGCCTCAACATCCGCAACAGCCACATGGAGGGAGGAGGACTCTGGTGGAGAGTCCTCGGCACTGCAGCAGCCTGCACATGAGGGTCCCCCGAGAAAGAAGAGGGATCGTCCGAAGAAGGGCAATTGAGACGCTGATGGCCATGCATATCCCCCATGCACCCAACACCTGCTCCTGTTAACGTCCTTTGTGTGCAAACCAGTTGACCTTGTCGGCCTACATCCAAATCACCCACTTCACATGGAGGGTCAAAGTTGCGACAATGCACCAAATGACTGTGGATTCTACTCTGGACATTTCAACTACCAAGACTACCGGCTCACCTGTGAACTTTAGATTACCATCACATTGTACAGCACTGCAAATTCCGTTCACCATCCTTAAACATGTTTGGAAATAAATTCACAATCACACAATACTTACCTCTGTCGTGATTCCTACTTGCTTTGTGCCATGGCGATGATGAGCTGCTAAGGAACACTGTGCATGCAAACTGATACAGCAATGCGAACACCGTTATGTGAGTCAAGTGAATGTGACACATATGAGGGAGACACACCACTAGGACAACACAACACATACTCACCAGGGCCCCTAACTCATCGTCAACACTGATGTCAACAGGAAATACAGTGACATGCACACACAACACCCATCCTGGGTCATTGGCAAGCAGCCTACAGGTACAGGAAGCGAATTACTGATGGATGTGTGGACACACACAAAGCACATCACAAAGTGAAGTGCAGGTTTATTAAATTATCGCATTGGAAGAATTCCACAACTGATGCACGTTAACCTCACATGACAGTGATCAGAAAATTAAACATGTGGTGAACGATGAAAGTCCAGGGGTGTGTGGCACATCATTGGTTGGGACAACTAGTACTTGCACTCTGGAACAATGATCTGTGTCTTGGGGTTTAAACCGCACCACACAGCATCCAAAGAACCCTGTGATGGACAGACAGAAAACACAATCAAAAACACAGATTTACAGCAAACAACAACAATATACATGCCCAAAACAAAACACTAACTACCCAGACGCATCCTAACAATCAGGTAAACACTGTTTGGGAGTATAGACTACCAGAAAGGACACATCACAGCAAGCATCCTGACAAGTAGAATACAACCACACTCAATCAGCACCAGTGCACCACCAACAATGGTCATGCACACACAATACTTTGACAACACATACCTGTATACTGACTATCATGAGAAGAAGTTCTGGATCAGCTGGCTCCGGACATCACCATCACCCTCATCATCACTGGCATCATGCCCCAGGACAGGATCCTCCACGGCTGGCGGAGGTTGGTCATCGTCATCCTGGATGAAAGGCAACCGCTTCCGCACTGCCAGGTTGTGTAGCATGCAGCACATAATGATGATCCTGCACACCTACGCAGGTACATATGGGAGGGCCCCTCCTGTCTTGACCAGGCAGAGGAATCTGCTTTTCAGGTTGCCAAATGTCCACTCAATCACTCTCCTGGTCCGACCATGTGCCTTATTGTAGCGCATCTCCGCTGGTGTCACAGGGTTCCTGAAGTGTCAGCAACCACGGCATGTTGGAGTATCTGGAGTCACCTACAGAGAGACAATTGCACATTAGTTGAGCGTGAAAATAGGGTGCGAATCAACTTTAGCAAACACACACAATGGTAAGCAGTTAGTACACACCGACAAGCCAGGAACGATGGTACTGCATTTGTGCAATTATCGTTGGGATGCGACTACTCCTCATTATGTAGGCATCGTGCTCAGGGCCCGGGAACCTTGAACACACATGGGAAATGCTCATGTCCGCCAAATAAACCACAAGAGCATTTATAGAGTGAAAATGGTTCCTGTACGTCTGCTCATGTGCCTGCGGTTGTACCAAGGCCACATGTGTCCCATCGATGGAGCCAATGACATGTGGCATCCTGCCCAGGGCATAGAAGTCCCCCTTGATGTCAGCTAGTTGTTGTGCTTTGGGGAAATGGGTGTACTGGTCGAAGAAATGCAACTTTGCCTCCATCACATCCCGAAGCACATGGCTGAACATAGTCTGTGACATCCCACCAGCAGTAGCAACAGTGTGCTGGAAAGTGCCGGTGGCAAAAAGGTGTAGGGCTGCCAACACCTTCACCTTGGGGGTCAGCGCTGGAGGGTATTTCCGGCCAGGTTGCAGATGTGGGGCCAACTGCTCCGCCCATTCTTCAATCTGTGGCCTGGTGAAGCGGTACTGTCGTATGCAGTCATGTTCAACCATGGTTTCCAGGTCCGGGAATGGTCTGTGGACATTTGGTCTCCTGCAGTACATAGGAGAGCAAAGACGGTTTGTCATTCCCCCTATCTATTTGCCAGTGTACATGACAAATAGCACATGATACCACATTACAGGACACAAGAACATGATGTGTGTGCTGTTGGGTATGGAAATACATATCAGATACATGCCCATCATCTGACATCCCAGCTCTACAGGGCCACACAACAAGGTCCCTGTTGTGTTGTGAGCAATCAATGGGCTCCGTCACAATACATCAGTACGAGTGTCACATATCAGACACACACCACAGTGACTAGAGAGGACAGATGTCTACCACACATCACAGGTTCCTGACAGACACACACAAGGACCTTGTGTCGCAACATGGACACCATTATGATGTGGCGTCCCATATGCACAACACAACGCACACATGACACATATATGAAGTGCCCCCTGATTTCATGCCAGCTCACACATGGATGTCTGTGACACACAGACGCAACATCAACTCACATTGACAATAGACAGGGATGTTGTGAACATTTGACATTGAGCACATTAAATCTGAGTCATCTCTGCATGGAAATGCACACATACTGTGGATGAACTTCACATATGTGGCACTGTGACACTCTGTGAGGCACCTACCATTCCACTGAAGAGTCAGGGTGTATGTCACATGACATACACAATGTACACCGGGAACTGTGTACATGCCTCATGCACTGAAATGTACTGTTATCAAACACAGTGGTTATGTGTCCAGCCAACAATTGGATCTGTCCCCATGACAACCTGCCCTGCCTGGGAGTGGGTGCCACTAAATGAAACATACAAATTCACATGTTTACCCACATACACACACCGGTAATGCAGCCTGACATGCACTTTGAGTTACTGTGTCACGCCTTGCACAATGTCTTCAATGTGAACTGACGCGGGTGGACGCAGCCATACGCACGACTTGCACGCACGCCTTGCACAATGTCTTCAATGTGGACTGACGCGGGTGGACGGAGCCGCAAGCATGACTTGCACGCACACCTTGCACAATGTCTTCAATGTGGACTGACCCGGGTGGACAGAGCCGCAGGCACGACTTGCACACACGCCTTGCACAATGTCTTCAATAGGAACAGACGCGGCTTTGAGCCTGGTACGTATTGGTTTCTTGAAAATCCGTTGGCTGCCTGCAACAATGTTTCAGACTCGTCATTGCAATGCTTTTGAATATTTCAAACGATGCGGAAGGTGTGTACGAGGCGTGCAATGCGATGGACTGGCCAGATTCATAGGATGCAAACGTGTCGGACCTATCACTTTTGTCACATTGGACTGAATCTGCCTCTGCAGCACAGATATAAGTCTGTCTGTTCACCTGGGAGCTCACATGCCTGACATCTCTGCTACCACTGCTGCTGTCTCTGCATCCTCTGGCTCCAAGAATGGCACGTACTGTGGAGAGGGCCCCAGCCTTCACAGAGGAGGAGAACAAGGCCCTGCTGGACAGCCTCCTTCCACAGTACAGCAAGCTGTATGGGACACCAGGGGAGCAGGTGAGTGTGCACTCCTTATCCCTTATTCATTGTGTATATTGTCTGACTGGCACCAATGAAATTGTGTTCAACAGTGTCTAGCATGCTCACTGAGTAGTTTATACTCTCAGGGTGTGTTGGTCCCTGTAGTGGATAGGTACTGTGCATGAAAAGTGCATTTCCACACGGTTGTAATACTCAGGCAATGTTTCCCTGTTGAAAATTCAGGACAACTGTCAATCACCATAACTGCACTACCTGTGTCCTTCATATTCCCTTGCGAGAAAGACATGTATATCCAACTGTGTGATGCACAAACATGTGGCATGCGTGGTAAAGGACTTTTTCCACCCTTGTCATCCTCACAGGTTGATGCCCACCACAAGCAGGAGATCTGGCTGACCATTGCCCGGGCTGTTCGTTCTGTGGGGGGCCACAGACGCCACATCCGCAACTGCCAGAAGAGGTGGCAGGACCTTCGTGGCTGGACCCGGAGGATTGCCAGAGTCCAGCTGAAGCTGTCGCCTCCTCGTAGAAGGGGCGGACGATGGACACTGACCCTCCACATGCTCAGGATTCTGGCGGTGGTCTTCCCGGACCTGGATGGGCAGTTAAAGACTAGACAGCAGCAAGGAGGGGGTAAGTGCATGCATTCTCTGTGTCCAATGTCTTACAAGCTCTTTGCACACCCACATCCTGGTTACACTTCCAAAGATCTCCTGTCTGCTTGTACAGGAGTCATGTGGCAAAACTAGGTCATGTCCCATCCTCATCTGATACACAGGTGTGCCCCTTTCAGTCTGTGACTTGTGTAACTTGGGTTGTGTGTCCCTGCTGTTGTACAAACTTAACGTTGTGAACAGCATTTGCAACCGGTGCATTGTTTTGTCTTCATGAGCGAGGCACATGATTTCCATGTGTCTGCACATTGCCTGAAAAAAAGACATGTACTCTGTGTGGGCAATTGATATGTGTTCCAATTGATGTTTTGGCACACCATATGTGCCAGGGGAATTTTACACACAACCATGTAACGAGAATTTATGGCCCTCAGAAAAATGTACATCATATGTTTCACACATGCATGGACACATGCCTGGTGTCCAGGGTAATCCCATGTTGCACATGTTCCTGGACAGGTATGCCTACTCCGGACATGAAGTACACTCTGTTCTTCTACTCTTGTGTGTCAGCCTAACATTAGTGCATTGTGAAGTGTGCTAAATGGTGTCTGCATCGGTGTCATTGTCAGGTGGCCTATCCTTTTAGACTCCTGTGGTGTTGGTCATTTTGGTTTGTGCAGCTAGCTGGGGTGTGGGCAGTGGATCATCACAATGGGTTCATGCATTGGTGTTGAATCACTTGACGGTGTATAATGTTGTATTGTACATCACAGTGCAGGCAGTCTCAATTCATTCTCATCATGCTGTGATGTCATCATGCTTAAAGATTGGTGCTTGCAGTCAGTTATCTGTTGCATTTGTATTACATGTGATCATCAGATGCCTGAAGATGTGGTTAGCATTGGGTGTACCTGTGCACTTGACATCTGCAGAGCTTAAATTCTCATACATGTTAATGGTTGTGACACAGTGCAGAGTGTTTAATTTTGGATGCACTGCCCCTGAGACTGAAGCCAGTGCTGGCTGCTTAGCCATACTGGGCCATAGCATGGTATCCCATTTGCTGATGAGTTTCCCGCAGTGATGTCAGTTGTACAGCATGCACTCTATTGTGGCATTGCCCATCAAGACATGTGCACATCATGGTGTCTTGTGAGTGAAGCATATCCATTTTACTGACAATGATTTTGGCCATCCCTTCTCATGACACATGTACTGAGTCAGTGGCAGGAGATGGCATGTGTTAGTCCTGACAGATTTAAATCACGAGTCCTGCAGTTCTGAGATATGTCTATGTGGTGCTTGTGCACACATATGAGAAGTGGCATACAACACGTCCCAGACAGATGGGTCCATGAGGGGCAGGATATGAGGGGCATGGTTGACTGGCAGACTGACATGGCTCCACTTTTCGCAATATCTGGCAATTGATGCAAAACTGTACTCTGTGATGTGCTGTACTGACTGTGATGTGTCAGGTGAAACAGGTGACTTATGTGGATCTGTTTATCCTGATTGATTGCAGATACATCTACGGCTACTGGAGGAGACAGCTCCACAGACCAAGAGGAGCCGCAGAGCCAGACTGGATCAGCTTCAGAGGAGTTTTATGGATCCAGTGGCACAGAGGGTGAGGGGAGCTACACAGAGGAGACCTCAGCTACAAACACCTCTGCTGAGGAACACAACATATCCAGTGAGGACTCCCTTGTGGAGGCGGGTGTCAGCAGACCCCAGACAACACCTAACGAGTCTGTCCCTGCCACCACCACCATCTCTACCCTCCCATCTGCTGCCATCCCAGATGTCCGTGGAGGCCCCGTATGAGGGAACATGTCTCCTTTGGTCCAGGCACCGCATCCCCTGCCCCTGTCTCCCCTGCTGCCCTCAGTGTAGAGTCTGTGGACTTACTGAAGCAGCTCCATGTAGGGCAGACAGCGATGCTGAGTGTCCTCCCTTCCCACACCACTCTGTTGACTCAACTGGTGTCCTTCATGGAAGGCATTTCATCCAACCTGTCTGCCCTACATCGGACCATTCAGTCCATGGCCTCCACACAAATGGCAGCAGTGTCCCTCCTCCAACAGTCCCTCACCCCTCCTACCTCTGCCACTCCCACAGTCCCCACTACCCTACCGGTCCAAAGCACATACACACCGGCACACACCACAACAGACCCAGGCAGCACACAATCGCGCAAGTCAAAATCAAAATCCACAAGCACGCACACTCCAGGGACTGATGGCACACACAGGGGATGGGTTACAGACGCACAAACAGGCATCCACGAGCACTCCGCAGACCTCAGATGCCTCTCCCTCCAAAAGCACTTCCCCTGCCTCACCTGCAACTCCCACTTCCAAGCAGCTCTTCCTCTGTGACCTTGGCCTCTTCCCCACCGATCCATCTGCTCAGACGCACAAGGGGAAGAGGAAGTCACCACACGCAGGGGGAGTTCCCCTGCCACACAGACACCCTCCCCCAAGTGCCCGGACACTGAGGCCCTCATCCGCAAGTCACCCCGGAGCAGGAAGAGCAAAACCCCCCCAATCCCGCAGGTCAAAGTCACAGTCTCCATCCTGCAGCCCCCAGGCCACCAACCACACCCTGCCCCTGGTTCCCCCACACACCAATACCACATCCCCAAAATGCTTAGGCCATCCCCTAATACCACATGCACTTCCACCCCCACCTCACATGCTCAGCCTGTTCCTGGCACTGATGTGGGGACCTTGTCCCCCCCCTCTATCCTGCCAACCTCACCTGAACCCCATGACACTCCCTTGGAGTTTTGCACTGCAGTGGAGTCCCCGTCCCAACCATCTGACCTGCCCACTGCTGTGGTGCCGGTAACAACCCCGTCTGACTTGGGCCCTGCATTGATGTCAGCACACACCCCATTGGACTTGGGCCGTGCAGTGGTAACGGTACCCACTGTGTCAGACAGTGCCGCTGCAGCTGCCAGTGACACTCCTGCACCCACCAGCCCTCCGCTGCCCCAATCTGCTGTCTCCTGATCCTGTTACTGCGGTGCCTGGCCTGCCCCTGTGTATGCCCCTCCAAGGGGAGATGTCCCCTGCCCGTAGCAGTGCAGGCAAGCAATGGTTGACGACTTGTCACATCTCACTCTGTGAGGAGTCATGAAATGGACTGGCCATTGGCCTTTTGACATTGTGGTCTAGACGGTTCCAAAGAGTTATGTCCCCAATAAAGTCAATTCTTGTTATCCAGTGTTGTTGCATCAAATGTACATGCTGTTGATGATAAGTGTCATGGACTTGCTGGACTTGCTGCTGCACAGGTGTTAAAAAGGTATAACAGAATGATTTTTTGATGGGATGTACTCCATGTGGTCCATGAAATCTGTGTACTTTTTGGAAGGTGTCGACATATGTGTGTTGTGGCTCTCCTTTGGTTCAACATTGGTGTTGGTGTCTGGCAGGGTTCCGAATGAATTGTGTAATTTTCACGTAATGTCGATGTGCCGCATGCTGTGCAGTGTGGCAGGCCTTCACAGGTGTTGTTGTCAACCCATGTGTGAGGATTTGTGGGTACCTTGGATCCCCCCACCACCCCTGTGATTGTCATGTGTGCATGAGCAAAATCACCAGTCCCTGTGTGCCTAGCTGATGCACATTATTGTAGATCAAGGTGTGTGGTGTTGATGTTGGTAAAATGGGAGTTGTTTCATGTCTAGGCCCACAACTACTTTTTGCCCATTGTTTGCAAGCCATGGCCAGTGATTTGTGTTTTTTTTTGAGGTGTGATGTGAGTATGTGGTCCCGGACACATGACCCAAGATGCACATCTGACTGTGCTACGCAGTATGGGGAAAACCTAGCTTTATCATCACAGTGGGATTGGCGTACAGGCTAATGTCACCACAAATTAGGGTACTAGAGGGTAGTGCTGTGTTGGGTCTGTCTCTTGCTGTGTTGGTTGCTGTTCCACCCACCTTGTGTCACATGAATCCTTTGTGATTCTGCTTACCTGACAATGCCTGCTTGCCCCCCAAAGGTGTGCCCAGTCAAAGACTTACTTTTGTATGGCACTGTGAACACATATGTGTCATTGTAGTTCAGCCCACTGTCATGCGTTGTGCACTAGCCTGTGGACACTGTGATACACACACGTGTTGTGTATGATATGCAGAATGTGGCTGCCTGTCTGTGTTTGTGCATCTGCGCCTCTGCATTGGTGTGGCTTTAGCGTTCCATTGGGGGGATGTTTTTTGTGGGATTGTCCCTAGTGTCCAAGCGTCTTGTAGGTCATCATCCTGAACATTGATCATGTTTGGTATGTCCCATTGCTACCATAGTACGTGACTTTGTCACCTAACATTGACAGTCTCCACAGGATTCTGCAGTTTGTGTGTCTGTAGAGATATGTGTGCATGCATCATGATGCTCACTTTTCACATAGTCTAATTGTACACTGTTGGCATTGTCAGGGGTCATGGCCAATGCTTGTCTGCACATGGCAGAGGAAGTTCTTGTGATACACAGCATTCTTTGCCTCTCATATCTATGTTTGTAAGTGACACAACCACCACATTGCCACTACATTGTTTGTGGTGTTGGGTGCAGTAGTCACAAATGCTGGTCTGGTGATGCTGCTCTTGTTATGTCCACACTCACCTTTTGGTCACTGTAGTGATGGGGGTTTTGTACCCCATTACCACAATGATATGACAATGCTTTTTTTTTTCGACCCCACACTCACCTTTTGCTGACTGTAGTGATGTGGGGTTTAGACCCCATTACCACACTGATCATAGAAATCGTGTTTTTGTAACCACACAACAACCTTTTAGGCAGACGTGTGATGTGAGTCACATAGTATGTTCACTGTCGGGATCTGGGTTGTGGCCATTTTGCACATACAAACATATGATCTTGCCAAGATGTTACGGGATGGTTTGCTTGGTCAACCTATGAGTGGGGAGGGTAGTGGTGCAGGACATACAGCCCCCTATGAGTGGGGAGGGGAGTGATGCAGGACATCCAGCACCCTATGAGTGGGGAGGGGAGTGGTGCGGGGCATACAGCCCCCTATGAGTTGTGGTCTAGACGGTTCCAAAGAGTTATGTCCCCAATAAAGTCAATTCTTGTTATCCAGTGTTGTTGCATCAAATGTACATGCTGTTGATGATAAGTGTCATGGACTTGCTGGACTTGCTGCTGCACAGGTGTTAAAAAGGTATAACAGAATGATTTTTTGATGGGATGTACTCCATGTGGTCCATGAAATCTGTGTACTTTTTGGAAGGTGTCGACATTTGTGTGTTGTGGCTCTCCTTTGGTTCAACATTGGTGTTGGTGTCTGGCAGGGTTCCGAATGAATTGTGTAATTTTCACGTAATGTCGATGTGCCGCATGCTGTGCAGTGTGGCAGACCTTCACAGGTGTTGTTGTCAACCCATGTGTGAGGATTTGTGGGTACCTTGGATCCCCCCACCACCCCTGTGATTGTCATGTGTGCATGAGCAAAATCACCAGTCCCTGTGTGCCTAGCTGATGCACATTGTTGTAGATCAAGGTGTGTGGTGTTGATGTTGGTAAAATGGGAGTTGTTTCATGTCTAGGCCCACAACTACTTTTTGCCCATTGTTTTCAAGCCATGGCCAGTGATTTGTGTTTTTTTTTGAGGTGTGATGTGAGTATGTGGTCCCGGACACATGACCCAAGACGCACATCTGACTGTGCTACGGAGTATGGGGAAAACCTAGCTTTATCATCACAGTGGGATTGGCGTACAGGCTAATGTCACCACAAATTAGGGTACTAGAGGGTAGTGCTGTGTTGGGTCTGTCTCTTGCTGTGTTGGTTGCTGTTCCACCCACCTTGTGTCACATGAATCCTTTGTGATTCTGCTTACCTGACAATGCCTGCTTGCCCCCCAAAGGTGTGCCCAGTCAAAGACTTACTTTTGTATGGCACTGTGAACACATATGTGTCATTGTAGTTCAGCCCACTGTCATGCGTTGTGCACTAGCCTGTGGACACTGTGATACACACACGTGTTGTGTATGATATGCAGTATGTGGCTGCCTGTCTGTGTTTGTGCATCTGCGCCTCTGCATTGGTGTGGCTTTAGCGTTCCATTGGGGGGATGTTTTTTGTGGGATTGTCCCTAGTGTCCAAGCGTCTTGTAGGTCATCATCCTGAACATTGATCATGTTTGGTATGTCCCATTGCTACCATAGTACGTGACTTTGTCACCTAACATTGACAGTCTCCACAGGATTCCGCAGTTTGTGTGTCTGTAGAGATATGTGTGCATGCATCATGATGCTCACTTTTCACATAGTCTAATTGTACACTGTTGGCATTGTCAGGGGTCATGGCCAATGCTTGTCTGCACATGGCAGAGGAAGTTCTTGTGATACACAGCATTCTTTGCCTCTCATATCTATGTTTGTAAGTGACACAACCACCACATTGCCACTACATTGTTTGTGGTGGTGGGTGCAGTAGTCACAAATGCTGGTCTGGTGATGCTGCTCTTGTTATGTCCACACTCACCTTTTGGTCACTGTAGTGATGGGGGTTTTGTACCCCATTACCACAATGATATGACAATGCTGTTTTTTTCGACCCCACACTCACCTTTTGCTGACTGTAGTGACGTGGGGTTTAGACCCCATTACCACACTGATCATAGAAATCGTGTTTTTGTAACCACACAACAACCTTTTAGGCAGACGTGTGATGTGAGTCACATAGTATGTTCACTGTCGGGATCTGGGTTGTGGCCATTTTGCACATACAAACATATGATCTTGCCAAGATGTTACGGGATGGTTTGCTTGGTCAACCTATGAGTGGGGAGGGTAGTGGTGCAGGACATACAGCCCCCTATGAGTGGGGAGGGGAGTGGTGCAGGACATCCAGCACCCTATGAGTGGGGAGGGGAGTGGTGCTGGGCATACAGCCCCCTATGAGTTGTGGGTAGTGGTGCAAGACATACAGCCCCCTATGAATGGGGAGGGTAGTGGTGCAGGACATACAGCCCCTATGAGTGGGAAGGGGAGTGGTGCAGGGCATACAGCCCCCTATGAGTGGGAAGGGGAGTGGTGCAGGGCATACAGCCCCCTATGAGTTGTGGGTAGTGGTGCAGGACATACAGCCCCCTATGAGTGGGGAGGGTAGTGGTGCAGGACATACAGCCCCCTATGAGTGGGGAGGGTAGTGGTGCAGGGCATACAGCCCCCTATGAGTTGTGGGTAGTGGTGCAGGACATACACCCCCCTATGAGTGGGGAGGGTAGTGGTGCAGGACATACAGCCCCCTATGAGTGGGGAGGGTAGTGGTACGGGACATACAGCCCCCTCTGAGTGGGGAGGGTAGTGGTGCAGGACATACAGCCCCCTATGAGTGGGGAGGGGAGTGATGCAGGACATCCAGCACCCGATGAGTGGGGAGGGGAGTGGTGCTGGGCATACAGCCCCCTATGAGTTGTGGGTAGTGGTGCAAGACATACAGCCCCCTGTGAGTGGGGAGGGGAGTGGTGCAGGACATACAGCCCCCTATGAGTGGGGAGGGTAGTGGTGCAGGACATACAGCCCTCTATGAGTGGGGAGGGGAGTGGTGTAGGGCATACAGCCCCCTATGAGTTGTGGGTAGTGGTTCATGACATACAGCCCCCTATGAGTGGGGAGGGGAGTGGTGCAGAACATACAGCCCCCTATGAGTAGGGAAAGGGTAGTGGTGCAGGACATACAGCCCCCTATGAGTGGGGAGTGTAGTGGTGCAGGACATACAGTCCTCAATGAGTGGAGAGGGGAGTGGTGCAGGGCATATAGCCCCCTGTGAGTTGTGGATAGTGGTGCAGGACATACAGCCCCCTATGAGTGGGGAGGGTAGTGGTGCAGGACATACAGCCCTCTATGAGTGGGGAGGGGAGTGGTGTAGGGCATACAGCCCCCTATGAGTTGTGGGTAGTGGTGCAGGACATACAGCCCCCTATCAGTGGGGAGGGGAGTGGTGCAGAACATACAGCCCCCTCTGAGTGGGGAGGGGAGTGGTGCAGGACATACAGCCCCCTATGAGTGGGGAGGGGAGTGGTGTAGATCATACAGCCCCCTATGAGTGGGGAGGGGAGTGGTGATGGGCATCCCCCCCTAGGTGTGGTGACTGCTGGTAGTGAGGACCATGCTACCCCTGTGGTTTTGCTGTTGCTGGTGGAAGGGATTTAACTATGTGTGTGTAGCATTTCGTGTGTTTGTGATGTTAATTTGTGGGGGTGTCTGACTGACCGTCTGCGTTGTGCGCGTCTGTTCCTAATCCTGTCATAGATGTACAGTACTGGGATAACCTGCACGATCGGATTCATCGTTGGTTTATCTCGTACTTGCTGCTCGTTGCTCATTCTCGTACACATTGAGAATTGGTCCGTCTCGTAGCCGTGGATCGTGTTGTGACGCGAATCGGACCTGATATGCAGCTCTCCTGGATGCTGTGACGTGCTGCTAGTGGCGACCCGTCCGGCACGTAGGATTTGAGCATCATACGTGTCAGACGGAATAGTGTCAGTTATGCGCATCGTACTTCATCGCCCGGACGGACCCGCTCCCGGGACGAGTCGGTCGCAAGGTAAGGCTACGGACAGCTCTCGGAGGGCTGTCCGACCCGGATCGGAATCGACCCCATGTGTATCAGTTATTCATTTTTAAACATGATTTTAACGATGTTTCTTTTAATTATATGTATTATTCACTTTATTTTACATTATTTTTATAACATTTAAAAAAAACAATATTTTTTACAACTTTTTTTTTTACATTGATTTTTTGGGGGGAAATTTTTGTACTTACCATGATGTAGATAGGATGTCGATATTCTTGACTTCGATATTTTGGCGTCGATATTTAGGTAACTCGATATTCTGTCGGTCGATATTTTGTGGGTGATCCGGTGGTGGTACCTCCTCATGCAGCGGCAATGGTGGTGGTACCCCTATATCCCTGACCCGCCTCCAAAACCATTACCTTTCTCCTAGGTGCTGATTTAAAGAAATAAAGAAGATTAAAAAAAATGGAATATTGGTACAGTCAAACTCCTAAAAAATATTTTGATAGGCAAATGCAGTAACATTGTACTTTTCTAAATCAAATCACCTATAGTACTAGTAATGAGTTGACCTATTCCTAATTTCGTAAAAGTATGCCATATTGCAAATTTCATAAACTACATTTGGAACTACTGCTGCATTGAATGAATGAATGAAACATATTTGTTATAGCGCAACAGCTACTCAAAAGAGTGTCCTGCTGACAGAAAAGTTTGGCAGGGAGGAAGAAAATGCAGCTAAGTTTTAAAAGGCCACGTTTTCAGGTGTTTCTTAAAAACACAGATTTCTGAGATGGTCTCAGAGTGGCAGCGAGTCTGTTCCAAGCCTGTGCCCCCAGGAAACCAAATGACCTGCCACCCTTCCGGGCCTAGGCGTACTTTGAGAGTACGGGCAAGGTCAGAGGAGGAGGATCTTAGAGAACATGCCGGGATATAGCGGTTAACTCGTTTGCTAAGGTAGCCTGCTCCTTTTTCATAAATGGCCTTGAAAAAGACAACATTTTTTATCCTTTCTTTCAATCGCAGCCAATGGAGGGATCTAAGAATGGGGTACATATGAGACCTTGATTTAAGTCTGAGGATCGCCCTGGCTGCGGCGTTTTGTACTACTTGCAGATGCTGTACAAGGCAGCTGGGAAGAACCAGATACAAGACATTTGCGTACTCCAGTCTTGACGTCACCAAGGCCTGGACCGCTATTTTCCTAGTCTCTATTGTCAGACGTGGAAGAATTTTTTTTAACATGCGCAAAATGCCAAAGTAGGTTCCAACCAGAGTTTGGACCTAAGAGCTCACGGAAAGGCGTTATCCAGAAGAACACCAAGGTGTTTACAGATGACTGCTTTATGTGCAGCGGGGAATATTCTTCTGGCGACCATGCATTCCAATTACTAACTGCAGGTTGGCCAAAGAAGACAATCTCAGATTTATGCGAGTTGCATTTAAGCTGATTCCCCTTGAAACACCTTTGTATGACATGCTCTGATATTAACACTGTCAAAATCAGCTCTTTTTTTGACAGGTGAGAATCAGTTGCATGTCATCCATGTAGGATAAGATCTTAGCACCGTTTGCCTCTGCCACGGATGCCAAGGGGGACAGGTACAGGTTAAAAAGAGTCGGGCTAAGAATAGAGCCCTGGGGAACTCCAACCTTCATGCCTGGCATGGGGGCTGAAAAAGTGGAAAGCCATATTTCTTGGGCTCTGTTCTGCAGGAAAGAATTCAACTAGGCAAACGCTGTCCCACCAATTCCCAGATTCCTCAATCTGTCAATGAGTCTCTGGTGCGGGACAGTGTCAAATGCTGCTCACAGATCAAGTAGTATCAGAACGGCCCTTCCGCCCTGATCCAATTTTTCTCTGATGTACTCAGTCACTTCCAAAAGGGCAGTTTCAGTGCTAAAATTCGCCCTAAAACTAGATTGAGATGGGTGCAGCAGATTGCAGCTGTATGCGTGATCTGATATGACTTTATTTACAAGTTTTTCTAAGACTTTCGAGAGAGCCGGAAGGAGAGATATCGGGCTGTAGTTGATCAGCAGAAAATTTTCTAAAAGCGAAAGGATTTTGGCCTGCTTCCAGATGCATGGCACTTTACCAGCAGAGAGGGATGAATTCAGTACCTTATTTACTGTGACATTAATCGTAGGGGCAAGGGAAGCCAAAAATCTTGCAGGGCAAGCATCACTTGGAAAGACAAACCAAAGACCTTTAATAATGTAGGAGTCAACGGAGCATCTACCCTTCTGATGAAAGATTGCTCTATCAACGGGTTCTATTCGGTGTTTTCCACGAAAGATTATTGAATTGAGGCAAGCTTATTGTGAAATGATAATGCAACTTGCTGGGTCCAGTCAGCTGAGTGAGGAGATTCTTTCTTCATTGCCACAGGGGAGGTGAAAGATTTAACTATGTTAAAAATTAAATTTTCCCTATTTTGGGTCAAATCTATCTTAACCTGTAAATAATTCATTTTGGCCTCTTTCACCAGAAGAAAGTAAGATTTCTGGGCAGTCTTATAGGTTTTACTATCATCCAGGGAATAATGATTGCGCCATTTCCTGTCAAGAACCCCACATGTCCTTTTGCTTGCTCTTAGGGGTTCGTTAAACCATGGAGCAGATGGGTGGGTCCTCCTTGAGGTTCATGTGGACAAAGGGGTGCAGTTTTCCAAGTTGGACCTCAGCCAGCATTCCAATGAGGTGGCGTCAAGTTCAAGATCGCCAACAAGCATAGGTGCAAATGATTCCAGAGTCTCACTCAGCGTGGGAAGGGATAATTTATGGAAGGCTCTGTATTTGTGTTCAGTCCTAATGGACCTGGGCAGGAATCCAGAGCCTAGGTTAAGTATCTGAAAATTGGTAAGAAAGTGGTCAGACCAGGTGATGGGGATCGGAAGGTCAGTCTTTAGTTCTGTACTGCAGAATATCTGGTCAAGGGTGTAGACCAAATTATGAGTGGGAACAGAGCTAGATGGTGTCAAATTGTACACCGCCATAATTTCCGTCAGGGGGATTATATTGGGGTGAGTTGGCTTATCCATATGTAAGTTAAAATCCCCCAGAAGGGGGAACTGATCATATTTAATGACGAGAGGAGTGATAACTTCATTCAGTGAGGGCAAGAAGTTACCAAGAGCTCCTGGGGGTCCATACGTTAGTCTCCCTGCTAAGCATTTTTGGAGGGATAGAAAACAGTGGAAACCAAGGCACTAGTCTCCCTCAATCAGATCTAGTGAGAGAGGGACACAATCTAACTCTAATTTAAAGATGATGGCGACGCTGCCTCCCTTCCCATTCGAGCGGTCCTTCCTTAGGATTTTTTACCCCAAAGGAATGGCTGCTGCAATGGAGGGATTAGAGGACTCTGATAACCATGTTTCAGTGAGAAACAGGAGATTCGAAACCTCATCTGCCAGAAGACTAAAAAATTAAGCATGTTTT
The DNA here is from genome assembly GCF_964204655.1 of Triturus cristatus. NCBI lineage: Eukaryota > Metazoa > Chordata > Amphibia > Caudata > Salamandridae > Triturus > Triturus cristatus. The sequence goes on along the minus strand of NC_140582.1, from coordinate 1,194,533,250 downwards.
TGCAGCGAACGTGTGTTAAGAAGAATACCTCTAAAGTGATTCCGGTGTTTAGCCATCTGAACTGACGGTGAGGGTAAGGGCAAATAGCTGAAATCCGGGGAGGCGTCCAATTGCACATGGGGCATTTAAAATTAGCCCATGTCTCCACATTGGTGGTTGAGTTATAACAGACTTGGGGAGATTTCAAGTTCAGCAGTTCTTCACAGTTATGGTGTAGCTTAAATTCATAACTTGGCTGGAAGCGGCAGCAAGGGCGGCGCTGCCCGCCTCTGGGATGCTGACGGGTTCAGACGGACGCCAGTGGCGTGCCCGCTCTGCCATTCCTTAAGTAAGCGGTGGGATGCAGAGACTAGACTGCACACCCACCGGAAGTGAGGAGAAAACGGAAGTGAGCAGGGAAGCCCCTTCCTGCACTCTGCTCAAATGGCAAGGCGGCCACAATGGAAACGGGGCTAGAGGCAGAGGAAAGGAGAAAGGTAAGTGAAATATATTACAGGGATCCAATATTTTAAAATGTTTGAAATGCATCCAAATGATTAACATTTAAAAGAAAAGAGCGGGCGAAGATGCTAGCTTACAATCAGATTCCCGTAATCAATTTAACCAAGCAGCATCAGTAGACCCTACTGCTGTCATTGCAACAAATGATCTTTGCTTCTCATCTTGTTCTCAAACCCTTTTGGTGGGCCAACCCAGTCTCCCTTTTCTTCAATGCATAGATGCATACTGCGCATCACTGGGAGCTGGATGGGGCTGTACAAGGTTGTAAAGAAAGGCACAGAGAATGCTAACTCATTGAAATTACTACTACCACTGTCTTAGTGACAAAACAGAGGTGTCTGTATGGCTTCTTAAATTATCAGCCCAGGCACATGATTAGCTCAAACTGGATCCTATCAAATTCGTAACGTAAACTTAACTTACCTCACTGTGTGCGCAGCATGCCATTTGAAAAAAAATATTATTAGAAATGTAGAACACAACAAATAAATAATTACTCACTGAGCCCCACAATCATGATGCCCAGCAGGTCAAGCAGGTCCTGCTCCCTGTTGAGGATATTGGGCCGGTGGTGCATCAACTGCTATGGGTGTGCTAGGCCTCAGTGTTCTGGCGCGCACATCGTCACACCCTCCACCTCCACCTCCGAAAAAATGGGATGGTTCTTCCTTTCTTCTTCTATGAATTCATTCTGTTCCTATTTGTTCTTTTTTTCCCACCCAGCGCCACGGCAGAGCTGGGCAAGACAGAAAGTGGTGACGCAAGTGGAGCTGCTAAACGCTCAACTTGCGGTTGCCGGCGGCCCCAATTGGTGTAACCCCATCACAATTAATCAATTGCTGTCTATGAAATACATCAAATTATATAATGATAAATGCTTTTTATAATGTGAGTAAGTAAGTAAATTTATTGTATAACGTCAATTAAAACCTTAAGAAGTAAAAAGGATTCACAGGTAGTATATACTATGATATTTACAAAATTATCATTGAATTAGATGCTATGCGGAGCTTTGCTCCTCAATCCTTAAATTGTAAACATTTGATTACATACTCTGTAATATACCACGATATGCAAGTCCTTAATTAACAATATAATATTTACATGATAAAACTCTATATAAAAAAAAGAAAAAAGAAATTAATACCGAAAGAAAAGAAAAACTGTGAGTTTGGCGTCATTCTTTGCAGATGCCCAAAAATTCAAGAGTGCTATTTTTCAGATTTCTGTAGTAAAGAACTGACTTTCTGTAGGAACTGGTGGCCCTACATGCTACCTGTAACAGTTGGCTATTCAGTGCTAACATTACTGCTGGCCGACATGTTCTAATTTGATATGTGTGAAATGCTTGTAATAAATAATAACAAATCAAGTTGTTCACAGTTGGACAAATGCAAAGTAAGTGAATCAAAGTTTCTTTCACTTGGCCGCAAAGTCTGCAGAGTGCTGTTGGCCATGTTTGTTTCCATACTGGGACCTGATCTTTTGAGGTATAAGCCCCCAACCGAATTCGAAGTATCAATTGTTGAATTGCTGTTGTTATATGGTCGACTAAGTATGGTTGAGGGGAGCAGTTCTCATATGAGGATAATACCGTCCAGCCGTGTTTTTTCTTTGCTAAGGCGGCTTTGTCTATGATCCAAGCTTTTTGTTTTGCTGCATTATTGGCTATTTATTTGAAAGCTGCAAAGCTGTAGTTAGTGTTCCAGGCTTCTTGCGTTTTGAAGGTTACCAATGCTTCTTCTAATACCATGTTCCAAGTTTTGTTTCCCTTTGTCTGATTCTTTATGTTGGTCCAACAGTGCCCCATCAAGGAATCCTCTTGTGCTGCTTTTAGTTTCCAACACATTTGTATTATTGCTGCTTGTCTTCCAGGGTGCTGATTTGATAGCCCAATTTCCAAACGTACTTGTGCGTGAGATACAAACTGCGGGATCTGAAAGATGTATTTGAATAACCCTGATTGTTGGAGATTAAGGAAGTTTGCATCTTGACCTCTGAATAATTCGGAGCCGTAGGTAAGGGTTGAAAGAAACTTAGAAGCGATGACTTTTAATAAATGTGAGTTGGATGGGCACTTCAATTTTGTTTTTAGTAGATTTAGGGAAAAAGTGTAATTTATTTGCCTGGGCTTTTCTGTTTAGTAGGTGATCTTTTAATGTAAACCTTGAGTCTACAACTACTCCTAGGTACTTATATGCAACACTCTGTTCTATGATGTTTCCCGCTGCGTGCCATTTACATTTTTTGTTTTGTCCTTTGTGTGATGAAAAACAGATAACCTTCAGTTTTTGTAATTAATGAACAAACCATGCTCCCTAGTATATTCGAGCAGCATTGTGATGGCGCGTTGTAGGCCCATTGGAGTCTGGCTGCATAGGACAATATCGTCCGTGTATTGCATGCTACTTATTTTGCAGTGTGCTATCTTTGGGGGATCACTTTGAGCTTCTGTTAGCGTCTTATCCAGGTCTGCAGTAAAAATATTAAAAAGAGTGGGGGCCAGTACACATCCCTGCTTTAGGCCAATGTGCGTTGGTATTTTTGCTGTTGTTCTTTCACCATTCCCTAGTTTTATCTTCACCTAGGTAAATGTGTACAGGTTGATGATGGCCCGCAGTAACATTGGTGGAATGCCCCAGTTTTCCATCTTTTGCCCTAGGAGAGCCCTAGATACCGTGTCGAAAGCTGCTTTTAAGTCGACAAATCAGGTGTACAATTTAGTTGATTTGTTCTTAGCTTTTTCGACAAGAAGGTTCAAGGCTAACAAGTTACAAAACATGTTTGTTCCCGGCCTGAACCCAGTCGGCGTGATAGGGAGGATCTTGCTCGTGGTGACCCATTCTTCCAATGCTGTCAGGAGGTTTGACGCATATATTTTGGCCTCTACGTCAATTAGGGCGATCAGCCTATAATTCGCCGGGTCCGATCTAGCGCCTGCTTTAAAAATTGGATGCAAGATGCTCCCTCTCCATGATGATGGTATACTTTCCATTTGAAAACCGTAGTTAAACAGTGGGGTAAGATGTTCTGTGCAGAATAATTGCTCATGTTTGAAGAGCCCATTTGGCAGACCGTTTGGGCCAGGGGCGCCAGTGGACCTTACTTTTTCAATGACCATTTGTACCTGGTGGGCTTTAATCCAAATTTCTTCAAAATTTTGTTCAAGATTTTCGCTTTTTTGCTGGTATTGGGTAGTGTAATCTAGTTTGATTGCTTGGTAGTTGCTGTTATTCCCCTGGTTTTGCACTAGATAATGTATCCAATCTGCCTCTATTATATTTTCATTATGTTCATGGAAGGATCCGTTTGCTATTTTATTAATTTCTGCCCAAAATTTCCTGTTATTGTTTGATTTGCTTGTCTCCAATAATTTTAACCAGATTTCAGTTTATTGAATATTCTTTGCTATCCAAACCTCTTTTTTAAATATTTGCCTTAGTTTATAAATTTGTCGCTTTGTATCTTCACCCATGATCTGATTGTTTCCTCTTTTCTAATTTCCTGGTTTACAGTCCTTTTTTTGCACACTACGGAGCCAAGGGGCTCTGGAGTTTTTTGGTCTCGCCTGATCCAGCGCATGCGCTGATCTGGCCAAGACATTTTGTGCACGGTTTTTTCAAAGTGCTGCCTGTGGCCTAAAGCTTGCATGCACATGAGCGTGCACGCGCACAGCCGCTATGTGTCTTTCCTCTGCAGTGTTTGATCGTGATGCGATCACTTTCACGGGCCATGCGGCCGTGTAACTTTCATGACCGCGCGGCCAATGCTTGTTTACATTTAATTTCAGTTCTTGTGCCCTATGTGGTCAGTTGAACACTGGATCATAAACCCCTCGTGCAGCCAAGAACTCACTTGTTTCCAGCCCCCAGAGTTCTGCAGCCAGGCTCCCGTCTATCAGGTTACCTTCCCGCTGACTGGTTTTATATAGCGGAATTCGGCGGGTTCCAGTGGTTCTTACTTTTGAACGTTTAAGATCACTGCCCAAAACGGCTGGCTTCCAGCCGAGTGCCTGTTTCACAACTTCTTAACGAGACTGCTTTCCCTCTGCGCTCTAATAACTATTTTCCCTGTAGTGAACGGGTGACTCACTCAGCGCGCAGTAAGGGGAAGTGGAAAGTCCTGCAGGTTTTTTTAAGACAAATTCAAAAACTTTCAATAAAGAGCCTGTTGTTTGGGAAATTCAGCGGCTGCTCCTGCAGGTAAAGAGCCAGTGATGCGGCGTGAGGGGGCGGGGTTTTGTAGCAGCGTTGCTTACCTCGCGCACATCTGCTTTAATATACTGTTTGTTATCCACTATTTTCAGGGGTAGAGCTATCGGCGGTGCAACCGATTCTTGCTGTATTTTCTTATCCCTAGAGCAGCCAGGGAGCCCACTCCCTGGCAGCAGAGTCCATGGTTCTGCGGCACTAATCACTGTTTATCTGTTTGCACTTCTCCAGTGTTGGCAAGTATGTTCAGTATGGCACTGTGAACACATGTGTGTCATTGTACTTCAGCCCACTGTCATGCGTTGTGCACCATCTCGCATCCCAAATCCAGTCAGGGTTTGCACAAGCTTCTTAATGACAAAGGGTCACCCCCTGAAATCAGGACCTTCTCTGCTAGTGCCCACAGAAATAGGAGTACACTGAAATCTGAACGCACCCTTGTTTGAAGGGCATCACCCTCCTTGGACACATCTTCTCCCTGCAAACAAACAAAAGGTCTCACAAATTTTCTCAGCCTCCAAAATAGTTAATCTCCATTGATTTTTAAATTGGCTCACCCTGGATCTTAAACTCCTTGGAGACTCAAAAGGTATAGGGGTATGTTTTTGATTGGTGAAAATAGGGGGCGTTTCCTGCTCAAAAATTGTGATGTATACGACGTAAGTGTAGTCCACTAACTTAGTCATATCCAAATCTCTGAGCTAATGCAAATAAGCCTTCTCATTCAGTAGCGAAGATGGGCTAAAATTCAGTGGCATGTCTCTGTGGTAGGAAATTGAGATGCAGTACCCTTCCAGATTTACCTTTTTGGGAGCTGCCTATGCAAACAATTTTATGGTGCCACTTTTTTCAGCTTCAAACGTTGAAAGTCTGAGTTTGCCCTGCCGGAATTCAAGCTCAACCATTGCAGATCATGCACATCAGTAGCAAGTGTTTAACTCAATATGACATGTTGCATACTTTAAAAGCTTTCATTTATGTATGCACTGCTTCGGCCATCTCCTGTAGCTAGCCGGCTGCATATGTGGTGTGCCAAGGAAAAGGCTGAGAATGCCTGAGATTAATTTAAACATTCCTTCCATCACCTTGTTTTTGCTTGTTTTTGCTTTGCCTTACTGGGAATGAAATAAAAAACAATAATAATTCAAATTGTATTGCCGTTTTATTGTTAACTGGCAGCCCATGCTTCTGAGTGTGGGGCGCGGCCAGACAATCTTCTCGACACTAGTCAGGGACTGAGAGCTCTGGCTAAACACTTATAAGGTCCCAAAAGGCGAGATCTATTGGCTATGCCAATGCTTGTTGTCCTTGGTTTGCCTTCTGTGGCTTTTGTTTTGGGATCCGAATTTATCAATTAGACTTATGATCGTCTTTTCCCAATTTGCCCAATGATCTGCCAATCTTTGTTCTTTTCCTTTTGTCTGTGCATTTTTTAAGTGGATCATTATTTCTTCGGCATTCTTTCCATTCCACGCAAGTCTTTTTAAGTTATATGGGCTGAGAATTTCCAACAAGTCATTGCTTGCTTGTGCCCTAGCGATTTGAAGGCTGAAGTCAATTGATTGCGGGCTATGATCGCTCTCCAGTCTGTGGATTATTTGATAGCTGACGATCCTTTGCAGTACCCCCAGGTCCACTGTGGTGTAGTCTAGTACTGATTGAGCCTGATTGGCTATTCTGGTCGAAGCCGCTGGCTGGTCTTGTGGAAAGCGTCCATTTAAAATGATCATACCAATTTCAGCAAAATTTGAGGCACATAACTGGCCATAACTATCCTTTTTCAATGGTTTGTTATTAATGGAGGGATTGTTTTGCCTTTAAATGTGTTTTGTAGTTTATTTTGTGCGTGTTCTTCTTGTAATAAGAGCATGTTGAAGTCGCCAGACACTACAATTCCGGCCTGTGGGAAAGTGGATTGCAAATATTTAACCAGTGCTTTGAGGGTCACGATTCGTCTTTCACCCTAGGTGAATGTATGTATTACAAAGTACCATTGACCGCGCATCTTGAAAATCTTGTGCACCAGAGGAGTGATCTTGTGGTAGTGTAATTTTGATGCACTGAATCCATGTTTGTCCACACTCAATCAGATCATATGTCCATGGTATACTTGTACTAAGGTAGACTGATAATACACCGGCTGCCCTACCAAGTGAGCTGCCTTTGGTGGCTAGTTGTTGAAATTCTTTAAAACCATTTATCTGAACAGATGGTGTTGACCAGGTTTCTTGAAGTAATAAAATGTCAAATTTTTTAAGAATACTAATAGATCTGCATCCTCTGTTCTGGTGCCTTATCCATTTATATTCCACGAGCATAGTTTCAAATAGCATTTTCATGCTTAGTTTTTCCTGTGTTCCATGGAGCTTGATGTTGGGGGTAGAACTTTACGCGTTTGAGTGATTGCTCCTGATGATCCTTTGTGGTTGACACGTAAATTGGTCCATCCTTCCTTGGTGCTGGCAGTAGGACCTACTGCCCCACAAAGTAATCCGCTATCCGTTTGTGATCTTACCATCGGGCATAATGGGCATGGATATCTTACAGTTTCCGTTAATCTAATTTCAATTCCCCATTTGGCAAAATCTTCTCTGTGCTGCCAAAATTCATTAGCGTTCTTTGTGTCCTTCCAAGTTACCACAGTCTTTTCTTTCCCCTTTGCACTTGGGAGTTCTTTGAATTGGATGCTTTCTATGTGGTTTGTTTTCAGGTATTTTAGTGTTTCGATGGAGTTGGCAAGTTTTAAGATGGCACTCCGATTTAGGATGTCATAAATCCCTCTGAAGCTGTAATGCGGGATAATGTCTAGTGTTGTTAGACCTTCTGGGTCGTTTTGTCCTTTGTTGTCAATTGTTACCGGGCGCTTGCTATTTTTAACTTTCCCGGGGTGTTTTTCCTCAGCTGGTGTGTTTTGGGCGCTTGTTTTCAATTTATTGGCTGAGTTGAGCTGGTCGGTTTTCCGGTCCCGTACTATTGCCTGGGCGCCTATTGCCGGCAAATGGGCTGTCAGAGTCTCTGGCCATTGTGTAGTGATTGATGGTTGTTGCGCTTTGGCCATAATGGTTCCTGTTTGAGCCTTTGTGATTTTAGTGAAGTATTGAGATATATCTTTTTGTTCTGCTCGAGTCTTATGTTTTGTTGAGCAGTCTACAAATCGATTTTTTGAGCGACCATGTGTGGGCTGGGGGTCTTTTGGACTACTTAGCTGTGCTGTTGTTAAGCCGGTTAGGGACATATTTAAGCTTCTATGGTCGCATTCATGTCTAAATTCCCCTGATTCTTCGGTGAGGTCTGTGCTTCGCACTTTTCTCTTTGGCCCATTTTCGGGAGCTGTTCTGGGCAAAATGACATTCTGGCAGCTTACCAGTGGTATCTCTTGAGCCTGATACTGAGTAAAGAATGCTGTGGCTTTGTTACTTTTTTGCTTGTTTTGCCTTGCTTTTCTCAATCTCTTTCATTCATGTTTTGTTAAAGGGTTATAAGATTTTTGTTGCTGGTTTGTCTGTGGCCTTGTTTCTTCGGTTAGTCGGTCGTCATATTTTTCTATTTTTTTTATCGTTTTGCATTGTCATGCTTTGTGATGTTTCTGTCTGGGTGTCTGGAGTAGGGTTGTTAGAATTACCTTTTGTAGCATCCACTATTGTTTCCGCATTTACTGAATTGTCCAGGGTGGTAGTGGGTTTATGTCGGTCTGAGACTTTTTCTGCGCAAATACTTGTGATAGTATTGTGGTGGTCGGTTGTTTTTTTTTACCTCTGCAAGGATATCTGTTAGAATTGTAGGCAAGGCCTTTAGTTGGTTCAATATTCCGGAACATTGGCATTCATGGTACATGGTATGAGGGTCTTTCTGTACCCGCTCAATGAGTGAATTTAAATCTTGTATTTTTCTATCTATGCCAACCACATGGGATGCCTGAATTTGCAAGAGATTGATTTGTAGCTCTAATTTTTCTGAGTGTTGGAGTAGTGCAGAGGATATGGTTTCCATGATGCTAATAAACGGCGGCCACAATGGGGCCTGTGATGAAAGGAAACATTCTGTCTGATTAGCACCTACTCGCTGGCTTGATCAAGTATCCTCCCCTGGTTTGTTCCAGATGTCATCCACTAGTTCTCCTCCCGGGCATGCGCCTAATTCAGGTTTTGCTGGTTTATCACCTTTTATTTGGGAGCTGGGGCCATCCGCTAGTTGGACCTTATTAGATGAAAGTATGGTGTGATAGTCATGAGGAAGCCCTGTTGGAGCAATTGGTGGGTTTTCGTTTGACTCATAGCAACTTATTCAACTTATTGAGCCATCCTGTGCTTCTTGTGTTTCTGGAGCTGTATTTGTTGCTTGAGCTTCCTGTGGTGGCTCCTGGCTGCTCGTTAACCACTCCTGTGCCTTCTGTATATTAGGCTGAACCGCTGTTTGGTTTATTGCAATTTCTTTATTTTTCAATTGGATGTCCGTTATATCCATGCTTGAGGCTGACAACGGGCCACCCCTGAACTTGGTCCCCTAAGCACAAAAGAATGATCCGAGGCTTGCTGAGCGTTGCTTTGTTTTCCCCTCTAATGCCTCTGATAGTATTTTAACTGGATTTGATTGTCCAATGTTTTCTGTTTCTCTTGCATTTATTTGAGCTGTCACAGTTAATCTGTTGGCTGTCATTTTGGAGATCTTCGGAGGGCTTCGGCTGTTCCCTAATGGGGTATTAATCTGTGTCTGTAGCAAGTTGGACATGGAGCCAACTGAATAGGACGTCCTTTTTTTAATGTCTTGGGTCTTGGTAACAGTTGGTGATTTATGGGCTCGTAGCGCTGATGATACTGGCGCGATTAAAAAATCTGTGATCTTTGATTTCTTGACTGCTGGTGTTTTTAATGGCGTCATGACAGTATTGATGTTGTTCTCCAGCGCTTTATCTTCTTCAGAGAAGGCACTTGCTCCTTCGTTCATCTTGTCACTTTTCTGTCAGTTTCTTTTTTTGGGTTTTGGTTTAGCCTCTGCTCTGTCTTTCCCTGATCTCATGGTGGACATCAAGGCGGTATCACTCCCAATATTCCTTTGAGGCACCTCACTTAATACTTGATACTTGACACAGGGTGGGTAGGGGTTGGATGGGTGGATGGGGAGTGACTGAATGGCTCTTGCACCCCCTAACCCCCTACTCCCACTCCTGCTCCTCCCGTGCCGCTACAGCTGCTGCAGCCGTTACAGCTTCTATTGTGGTCTACTGAAGACGTGGACTGGACTTGGGACCCTTCAATCAATTGGGGTAAAGTGAGAGTCCCTACCGTACAAGCTGTGTGTACGTGAATCCGGGCGCGGGTGCTGGCTCTAAAGTTCAGTGATGTTGTTGGTGGGCCAACCCATGAATCCGTCCCCCGCAGCGCTGTTGCTTCTGCTGTGTCCTGTGTGCCAAAATAGAGCTAAGCCCAGCACCCTCCTGCAGGAAAAAGGCCTCCTGTCACTCGCCTCTGTTCTCCGTCGCAGCGCACCGCGCCACCCTCCCTGCACTCCACCCGGTAAGCCTCGCAAACTCTCAAAATCTCAAGGTTTGGCGGGGAAGAGGGGACCGATGGTACAGGATTCAATGGGATTCAGCCATCAGCAGTCGGTAGTCGGGCCGGGCCAGGCCAGGCCCCCTCGGGTGTGAGGGAGCAAGAGGGAACGAGAGAGCGAGAGAGTAGTGGCGTCCTCACCTGCTGCTCAAAGCGTGGGCGAGTTTACTTCTCTCTCCTCTCCCTTACTGTAATGCTGTTACACTTCTGATGCTTCAAAACACTGTGGCCCCCCCGCAGGGATGACAGGGAGGACTGCAGTCCTGCGAGGCTGGTGCGCTGTTTTATTCCGTGCCCCCCAGTGCTGGGATTTTCCACAATTTTGGTGGTTTCGGTGGTTCCGCACAGTGCTCACGCTTTGCAGCGTCCTTCAGGCGTCCTCGATCAGCTCTGAACACGCCCCCGAGTCTGAAAACAGGTCAGCCATGAAGATTTATGAATTCTGTATAATGAGCAATTTTTAATGGTTCTAACTTTTTTAAACAAAATATTGGTGGCATTCCATTATTAGTCAGTGGTTGTCTTGTGGCATTGCAAACATAGGCATATGGGTTTTCTGTATGATTTATATGAATGGCTTGTGGTATATTTGAGATGATTGGTTGAACAATTATTTTATTTGGTTACCGAAAGGAATTAATATTCTTCTTTGACTAAGTAACGCCCTGTCCCATTGATACGTGGGGCTTCTCTCACTTTATTGGGTGGACAACTCAAGATTCAACCTCAAGGGTGACACAGTGGCATGATGACGTACTATGATTACCCCTTTCAAATTCTGTCCAGCTTATCACACAGCTGTCTCTCACATCTGTCTCTCACACCTGTCTCTCATTACCTTCTCCAGCCTATCATAATGTGAAATTCCCAGCTACCTTCTACCCCTGTCACTATTCATATTTCTATTATTATTCCATGATGTACATCCTGATGATTCAACATTTAATTTTTGGAGGACTTCTTGGAGGACTCTTTGTCAACATGCTGTTCTTCTCATACATAACTTGAACCTTATTGGGTAAATGAAGTATTATTATATGGCTTGTTGTCAGATGGGGCTTGTTATACTTATAGGTTTTGAATGCTACACTGAGCAGATTGCATCTTCTTTTGGGTGTGTCTCACTCCTTTCAATATATTTGTGGATGAATTTGAATGATGCCTCATATACACCCCATATAAACACCATCCTGAGTAGGAAATTTTTGGTTATTGGCCCTGTCCCATTTCCCTCATCTCCAGCCTGCTGATTTCAGTGCCAATTTTCTTTATACAATGCCCCTGACACAACTTTACAAGCATTTCTCCCTCTGGTACGTAAATGTTTCACTGGAGTTTAGATTCTTGTCCAAAGTTACTAAGCATGTTATCACAGCATAGACCGCTTGGGGAAACACACCAAATAACTAAATTCCCCCTACCCTTATTACAAACGTGGGTTGTTCACTGGTGGTAGAACCTTGTGTGTCCTCTTTTATCGCTTTCTGTGGATTTCATCTCTTCTCTTGTTATTTCAGGATTTTCCATGCAGGCCATCGTTGACAGCTGGAGTCCTATACTACCACAAGTTCAGCTACCAGTATAGGCAGGTTCTTAAACCACTCAGCTACCTCTAAACAAATAAAAATATTGCTCCATGCCTTAACTACATAGCTTGCTTAGCCTCCACCTACTGTGCAGGTTATATGCCCCCCCTTGGATGTTAGCCGCAAATCCAAAACATTAATGCACATCTTCTGGAATGTCAAAGTCCTGTCCCACTTTCTCATTTGTAAGATGATCCTACATTACCTCCATGTGAACCACTCAGAGATTGTCCTATTAGCATACACCCATTTGCCACCAGATGAATTATTGAACCTGATGGAGATTGGATGGATACAGTTGTCAGCAGTAGCCCCACACTGAACCAAAGGTTGATAAAGACACCACTACCAGAATAACTATAAAAAAATTTGGGTTGGTCTTTCTTATTCATAAAACATTACCATATAAATTTCTTAAGGCATGGAAGGACTCTGAAGGTTGCTAGGCCTTTGCACAACCTACAATATTCCATAGAATCCTAGGCCCTGGGTGGTGAATGCCCCAAACATGCACACAGTTATCTTCTTCTCTAAATTGTCTAGATTGTTGGAGACATTCAGTACAGAACAGTTCAGGTGGGCGGAATTTGGAACTTGGCACCAAAACGTCTCCAGGATAAATCAGGGTGCTTTGATGTTTGTACTAGAAACTACAGGATGATGTCGGTTGACCCAGTATCAGATCCAAAGCTGCCTCCTTCAGCCCACTGACAGGGATTATAATTTGTTTTATTTTTTTTATTTCTTTATTTCTCAAGTTTTTATTAAAACAAACAAGAAGCAAATCGGAGCATCCTGTACACTGTAGAACACACACATGTAAAGTTGAATGCAATCAGATACAATACAGACAGTTCAATTAGAATTCGGCAGTACCCCTGCAAATAAATACCGTAGGGCGAACTAGTGTCTGTGTTTTTTCGCTCACAACCATTCCCGAACTGAGCCCTAGGGACTTCCCTGTGAGTGTAGCCATGGCTCGGCGGTCAGTGTGTCCGGCTAGCTAATCCACCAGCGGGGTCAAGTAGCAGGTGGTGTGCAGGGTGGGGGCAGTAATCCGTCATTAGTCTCCGACTGTTCGGGGCCTCTGGTAGTTATATACATCGTGTAAAGTCCCGCAAAGTTTTTAGGGCCGCTCCTGGGAGGTAGTAGTTCACTAAAGTTCTCTGTCTGTGTGCAACAGTAAAGCATGTCATGTGACCACTGTGCTATGGTGGGAGTGGGGCCACGAAGCCAAGTGATCGCTACTCTACATTTTGCCAAGAGGAGACCAATATCCACCAATCCACGCCTTCCTCGTGGGATTTTCTTGGAATCGCCCAGTAGGGCCAGAGCTAGTTCTAGGGGCAGATCTGATTCCGTTATCTTCGCCAGCTCCCCAAACACTAATTCCCAAAATGTATGCACCCTTGGGCAGAACCAGGCCAAGTGTAGAAAATCAGCCGCTGGTGACGCGCATCAGTCACACGTGGGAGTGTCCCTCAACCCGTATCTATGGAGTCTCTCCGGGGTGTAATATGCCCTATTAAGATACTTAGAATGAATTAGTCTGTGCCTACCATTCAGTGAAATATGGTGCGTGCTAGCGCAACAATATGTCCACATAGCATCATCGATCGGCTTTTGTAGGTCGCATTGCCATTCAAAGCGGGCCTTAGTTTACTGGTTCGCCCTGTGCGACATTGCTATCCTATACATATTGGAGACAATCTTGCATGAGGTGTGGGCTTTAATGACATACGTTAATTCCGCAACCTCAGGAGGCTCTGAGAGATCCTCCCCCAAGATACCACGTAGCGCGTGTCTCGTCCTGTGGAATTGGTAGCGCTGTAGTAGGGTATGTGGGGGCTCTTGATGCCCCAGCTCCTCCCATCTTTTAACCATGTCATTATGAAAGAGGTCGCCAGCCGTTAGCGCCCTTATTACCCCTTGGTCTCTGCAAGGAAGCAACCAGCGGACCCAATCAAGTGGCATGACTGGGGAATATAACAGGGCCCCCGCCTGGAGCTGTAATAGAAAATGCCAGGCATGGCAAGCAATGTTGATTGAGTTGAGTATGCCCGTCCTACGATCAGCATCTTCAAATATTAAGGCAGGGAGTGGTAGCGGCTCTGCAATTAACGACTCAAGGCGGAGGTGGGGTGCATCCGTAGGGCTGTGTATCCAATAATATAAGTGTGCACATTGCGTGGCGCTATAATATAAATTTAGGTCCGGTGCCCCCAAGCCCACCATGTGGTAAGGCAAGGTTAGTGTCTGCCACTTAACTCTAGGATTTTTGCCTGCCCAAGCTAGTCTTATCAGCAATGTCGTAACCCAGCTGAAAAAGGAAGTGGGCAGTACCATGGGAATATTCATGAACAGGAACAATAACCGTGGCAGGACCACCATCTTCATAATTGCAATTCTGCCTAACACGGACAGTGGCAACTGGATCCAATTCTCTATGTCATCTTCCAACCTACTGACATAGTTTCCCTGAAGACTACCTCTGAATCAGGGTGTACCCGGATACCCAGATACATAATCGAGTCAGTGGACCACTGCAGGGGATACTCTAGTTCATGCTGCTGTGTTGCGGGGGTAAGCAGAACTACGACGGATTTGGGCCAGTTAATTCGCAGCCCCGAAAGGGCGCCAAAATGCACCACCTCACGTAGCACCGAAGAGAGATTGTTTTCCGGATCACGAACATACAGTAATGTATCATCGGCGTTGGACGAGGCTATTAGCTCAATTTTCGACAATCTGATACCCTTATGGCTGTGGTATTTGCGCAGTGGACAGGCCAACGGCTCCGCCACTAGAGCATAAAGCAATGGGGACAGCGGGCACCCTTGTTAAAGGGATCCGTCACCAGATTACCAACCCGGACTCTAGCAGAGGGATGATTGTACAGTACCCCGATCAGTTGTAGGAAAACTGGTCCCAACCCTATCCTAGTCATGACTTGGCTCATGAAGGGCCACTCTACAGAATCAAAGGCCTTCTCCATATCCAGAAAGACAGACACTGCTTTGGCATCCTGTTGTGTATGCTGCAAGGCCCCAAAGACTGTGCGTAAATTGTAACTGAGATTCCTCTCTGGGATGAAACCTGCTTGCTTGGGGGCAGCTAGGGTTTGCGCGAGGGGAGCTATCCGATTAGCAAGGATTTTATCGAACATTTCTGCATCTACGTTTAGCAAGGATAGCGGACGGTGTGACCCACACTCCTCAGGCAGCTTCCCTGGCTTCAGTATAGCTACTATGACTGCCTCCCTCATTGTGGGTGGCATCGTTCCGGTTTGATACATATCGTCAAATAATGTGGACAGATGCAGCAGAAGAATATTGAGAAACGCCCTGTAAAAGGCCACAGTGAGGCCGTCCGACCCTGGAGCGCTACCCGACCTCATCCCTCCGTCAAGGCTAGAACTATCTCATCTTTTCCCACTGACCGCAACAGAAATTCCCTATGCACATTCGTTAGGAAGGGTAGCTTAATGTAGAAAAGATAATTAATAATTTCCTTGTCGGTCCCGGAAGAGCGAGAAGAATATAAATTCCCATAATAACTTCTGAAACGCTCTGCTATTTCTGTCTCCTCAGACAGTACCTTCCCTTCCACCGACTTAAGTTCCGTGACTTGAGCTTTGCTGCGGCACCTCCGGAGCAACTGTGCCAGGACCACACCCGGTCGTTCCCCCTCCCCGTACACACGAGCCATGGCGTATTTGTGTTCAGCATCCGCTGCATCCTGATATTCTTCCAACAGCGACTTAATTTCAGATGCCACCGCGTCATCCGCTTGCTGCATCTGTCGCCGCTCCAGTGCCCCTAGTTTCTTCGCCAGGCCTGCCAGGCGTCCGTGAATATCCCGGAGGACCCCCGAGTGCTTAGCCAGAGCAATGCCCCGAATATATACTTAAAGGTTTCCCATATTGTTTGGAAACTGTCCACAGAGCCTATGTTGGTTTCAAAGAACGTCTCAATAGCCTCCGCTATCTCGGTCGTAAAGACCGTATCCAGAAGCGAATATGGAGGAAAGCGCCATGTGAAAGGCGGTATGCTTTCCTTGAGAGTTGCTATCGCTACCAACAGTGGGGAATCGTCAGACAGCGTGTGGGGGAAGACCCTGCATTCCCTGACATCATTGTAAAGAGGGGTAGACGCTAACCAATGATCTATCCCCGATATAGCAACACCCGTGTTCCTGACCAGATTGAGATCTCCCCCCATAGTAAACGACTATCCCTGTACTCAGTGGCCGTGGACTCCAGGGAGTCAAAGAATTCAGGGCAGTCGTAGTTGGGACCATAAATGTTCACCAGAACTAAGTCGATGCTGCTCCCCTGACATCTAGATATCGTGAATCTGCTGTCTCTGTAAGTGTCTAGTGAAACTAAGGTGTATGGAGATTTTGGGTTTCTCCATGTGATCACACATCTGGCGTGTGTGGTAAAGCCTGAGGCATGTATGTTGTCCCTGAGACCCCTGCTGAGCAAGAAAAAACTGTTGATTGGAAGATGCGTCTCCTGCAGCAGGGCAACGTCTATAGCATGATTGTGCAAGTAATGTATTACTTTACGAAGTTTCCTGTGATCATTCAGTCCCCTGACATTCCATGTGAGCACTCGGAGGGCATCAACAGGTATTTTCGTGTGTACGGTACTAGGTGTCACCATCGTAGGTAATTGATCTCATCCCAAATCTTGGTCTGTGCTCTCGGCACTGTTCATTATCATCATGCATGCATCTATTTAAACCATCTCTATGTAAGGACATCCATTTGCTTCTCAACACCCAACAACCCCCCTCCCACAGCAGACCTCTCCCAACTTGGTCGCAATCAGTTCCCAGCACCTTCCCCTTCCTCCCCCCAACCATTCCCTCCCCTAAAAACGTAGAACAATCCCAGGTGTGTTCCACGCGTGGGCAGAAATTTGGCCAATGTGTAGCCACTCGCGATGCACTGCCCCATACGTCTTATGCAACTGCCAAGTAGTCGATGTATCCCCCTCCCTCTCCCCAGTAGTCCACTGCGACCCAAGTGCATGGCTGGCTTACTGGGCATCGCTATTTTACAGGATAGCCCAAGTCTGTCGCCCCAACCCAGGGCTCCATCACCTCATGTCGGCTCCAAAATATAACTAGTGCCTTGTAAGGGAGTAGCCCCTCAGAGCAAAAGAGCATATACATTAATCAAATACAACCATATAAAGCATCACTTCCCCCCCGACTCATCTAATAACATGGCCAGCATTGCCCCAGGGTGCTGAACATATGCATCACACAGGGTTACCAGACTCAGTTCAGACTCGTTCCTCCAGCTATCCTCCTGCCGCCTCGTCTCGTAGTTGCCGCTCCGGACTGTTGCGTTGCTCTCTTGACCAGTCTTTCAATGCCTTTGCAGGGCATTCGGATCTGTGAAAATGTGAGATTGTCCGTGTCTATTAACCTGTAACTTTGCAGAGTAGAGCATGGCGTAGTCAACTCCATGATCTCGCAGCTGCTTTTTCAGCGGGGCGAACTGTCGCCGTGCCACCTGGACTTGCATCGTAAAGTCTGGAAATAGCCATATCGTAGAACCTTCGAATCCCAAAGGCTGCTTCTCCCTAGCAAACTTTAGTGCGACGTCTCGGTCTCGTTAGTTTAGTAGTTTTGCAATGATTGGACGGAGGTAGCCCCCGGAGGCGGCCGGGGTCCCAAAGATCGGTGCGCTCTCTCCACCACAAACATAGTGGAGAATGAGTCTTCCCCCAGCACGGTCTTCAATAGTTTCTCTGTAAATTGTTCCATATTGCCAGTATTCATGGTCTCTGTCAGACCCATGATCCTGAGGTTGCAGTGCCTTGAGCGTGCCTCCAAATCTTCAGTCTTTTCCTGTAGTACCCGCAGAACTCTGCCCAGTTGTTTATGGTCTGAGTCCAGGGTGGTGTGCGCCTCCTCCACTTCCGTCAGCCTCCGTTCAGAGATATCCAGCCTCTCTGTGTGCTTATGCAACCTCTCAGCCATACGATCCATCCTATAGGATAAGGCGTCCATTTTTGTGTCAAGGAATGAGATACCACTCTGTAGGCTTTTTTCCATGGCGACTAACATGCCTCAAATATCCGGGCGCGAGTCTTCAGCAGCCTGTTCCTGCATTCTTGGGGCGTCCTCCATTGACGCGTCCCTGGACTTGTACCGCTTCTGTTCGAATGACAGTTCCGGTTGAGCCCTGTTAACCTTGCCCATCCTGGCCTCCTGCAGTCCGTGCCACCGGCAAGGTTCCGTGCCACGGAGGAGGGTCTGCGCTGCAAGGGGGGTGTTCGTATGATGTGCACAGCTAGCTCTCCAAGTAAGTGATCCAGCAACGCTCCAGGCCAGAGGTGGCATCAGGTAGTGTCAGACCAAAAGCAGGCACTCCAGGAGGGGGGCCCATCCGTCCACCCAAGGCCCCAGGACAACAGCTCTGCGCCCGTGCCTTTTGGTGATCTCCGGGGTTGCCTCCTCTGATTTGTTGCACGCAGGGAATGGTCGCTCTGACCTCCAACCAAGTCTGCGCACAGTCTCACCCACACAGCTATGACTTCCAAAATATCACTTTGCTCACCATCACAATTGCCACCGCCCAGGGTTTCCGTGTCTTGTATGACAAGATCTGTTCCACGCACGTGTCTAATTCGGTCTATCTAGCCTACCTGGACCAAGGCCGGCAATCAGGCAGGGC
The DNA here is from genome assembly GCF_964204655.1 of Triturus cristatus. NCBI lineage: Eukaryota > Metazoa > Chordata > Amphibia > Caudata > Salamandridae > Triturus > Triturus cristatus. The sequence goes on along the minus strand of NC_140582.1, from coordinate 1,194,514,710 downwards.
CACGCGTCTCCAGCTGTAACCAAAGCCATGTGTCCTGCCGGAGATTTCGTTATTCTCTATTCTTCTGCCAGGGCGCTACTCCACCACCACCAGGGGGCCCCCAAGGGGAGTACAGCAATACCCAGTGCAGCATCACAGCGACCGCACAGTCCGGCCAATGATCCCAAGGGCTCCGCTGTGTGATGCAAGGGGTTGGGGCCTCTGTAGGTGTCTATGTCCGCCGGTCGCAAAGCACCTGGATAGTCACCACAGCGCTGCAATATCCGAGCCTCAGCGCTCCAGGCCTCCCCCTCGTAAGGAGCCCTCCCCCAGTCACGGGGGGCCGAGACGTTCAGCCGGCGCTCCGGGCCCAGGTCGTCCATCCTGAGAAGGCACTCCAACTTCACTTAGAGGTATGTGCGGCGGGCGGGAGGACCGCCAACAGACATCACAGGTCTCAGGGGGACAGGGGGCTCGGATTCCGGTCGCTGGGAGTGCGCAGTTGCAGGACAATTGTCAGATAGTTGAGCGGTGTATCGGAGCTCTCAGCTCAGGCGGCCATCTCGGTTGCGAGCAAGCTCCGCCCCCATACCCACACATGCGGGCTATGGAATAAAGGTATATGTTTGACAACCATATGCTTAGGTCATATTTTTCTACATGTATCACAGACAACAAACACTCTGTGGCGTCAATCCAGGCACTTTGGTTGATGTACAAGGCTACCTAATGAGGGATGATGATGAGACTGGCAAGACAGAGTTTGAAAGAAGAGCAGTAATCCTTGAAACAGTTATTCAGTTTTTTGTCAATATGATACCAAAATATCTCAAATATAGATGAGAGCTGGAAACCTTGAACAGGTACTTGCAAAACTAAAGGAAAGATGCTGTGGGCATGGAGAAAAGGCAGGCAGATTGCTAGTTGCACAAATATGATAGAAAGAATACAAGTGCTCAATATTGGTTTTGCAGGATGAGACTGGGAACCTACTTGCTCATTTTCGTGACATAGCAGAGGTGTTTGCCTCCTTCTATGAAAAATTGTATGTGGACTAAATGCCTGGTTCTATAGCAGGAGAACATGTCTTACTGCACTGTTTGATTTAACCCTTGCTATGAGAATAGAGTCCTACTGAAGGGGGATATAACCAAGGGGTAAATTGAACAGGCCATATTCAACCTGCCCTCATGTAAGTCAGTAGCGAGGAGCACTTCTGAAGTTAGGTCTATATAATATATGACTCAGCAATTGTTCCTCAGGTATATAATGCATTAAGAGGCAGAATCTATATGGTTTATAGGATCTGTCATGAAAGAGGTATTATTTTGCTGCTCCCAAAATAAGGAAGGGCACATTACACTGTGCTAGCTACTGCCCAATCGCCCTGAGAAACATTATCCTAAAAATTGTGACCAAGATTCTGACGACAAGACTGCAACAAGTCATCCAATCATGATTCATAAGACATCATTTTTATTTTTCCCTGGGAGACCATCTGGAAATCAACTTCAAGCAATGTCACACATCCTTCCAAAGAGGCACTGGCCATTTGCTTAGAAGAGCAGAAGGACTTCAACCATCAGGAATGGGGATATTTTTTCAGACATCGATAATGATGGAGCTCGGTGCAAGCGTCATATGATTTCTAGGTGGCCTCCTTCAGCTGGAAAGGCTTCTAATACAGGGCCATCAACATGAACTATATGGTAGAGAAGCATCTTGTCACCACATCTGTTTTTGGTTTAAGAGCTTCTGTAAGTAGCTAGTTGTTTGACAGTAACTATTAGGAGTATAGATATTCTGGTGAGCCAGATCAAAGCATTTCTTTATGCAGAGGACATGCTACTAAGCTTGTTATCTCAAAGAAAATCCCTGCCCACTGTCATTTCACTGGTCCATTTCTCTTCTGATTTCTTGGGCTTCAGAATAAGTTGTGGAAAATGTGAGGCACCCTCGTTGACACCTTCTACCACTGAACATGCGAGGAACACCTACCTTGGGATTTGGATCACTAAGGCTCACGAAAAGATAGTGGAACATAGTCCCTTGCTACTAATAGCTAATATTAAAAATATCTTCTTTAGATGGTCACATCTTACCCATCTTAACCTATTCAGAGTGAACTTTAGAAATGACATTTTCTTAGAAGCAAATACGTATTTGAAATACTTCTTCATTCATCCACAAAACATGCAGGGCACTTATGGATTCTGACATGAATGTGTATATGTGGGGAAGCAGAAACCTAGAGTAAGGATGTAAAGGCTACTAGCATATATTACTTGAAGAAAACGTAGGCTTCCCCATGGACCGTTTAGCACACCACTTGTTCCAGATCTCTCCCTTCTCAAACCCCATCAACAAATCATCTCATGGATAGTGTTAGAAAGAGAGTCTCTAGTTGGCAGAGGAAATGCACCCTGTCCAAGTTGGGACCCCAATCCTAATCAGGGTAAGTCACCTACACACCCTAAATTGACCTGTGCTCACCCTTTGGTAGCTTGGCACTGAGTAGTCAGGCTTAACTTAAGGCAATGTGCAAAGTATTTGTGAACACTTGAAACAGTTACACACTTAAAACACCACAAAAAGACACCACGCCTGTTTAGAATTATAGAGAATATTTGCAAGAGTAAAACAAGACCAAACAACAAAAATACGGTAAGTAGAACCAGAGTTATGAATTTATAAAGAATAAAGTGAAATATAGTGCTTAAAAGCATAAGGCACCAACCAGGGGCATCTTGTAATGCTTGACAGGGGTAAACTTAAGTGAACAAGATGCCCACATTGGTTACAGGGAGCAACCTTGTCCCACTGAAAAAGTACCTTGTTACGCTGTCAACGGGAGCAATGTGTGAAGCAGAGGAGGCGATGCTTCATTGCCAATCCTGCTAGATGCAGGCCATGAGACGGTTCAGATCCCTGCAATCTGCGATTCATCTGCAGCGACTTCTTCCAAGGGAGGCAGTGTGTCATTGTTGAGCAGCGCATTTGGCAATGGGATGACCTCAAAGCAGGCGATGTGTTGGTGCCGAAGGAGATTAGTCAGTAGCGACCAGCACAACAACGGCGATTTGTGTAATTTGAAGCTATAGCACTGGAAATCCCACTTACCAGGGCCCAGGACTCGATTGGCACCACTTGGCAGGGCATGACTCACAGTTGGCAGAGTCCAGAGCTGCAGCATGTTTGTTGGTAGTCTTTGATGTCCCAGAGACTTCAGAACAGGAGGCATGCCAGCAAGCCCTTGGATTCACCTTGGTTCTGGGGTATCTTTAGGTCCAGAAGTGTACTGTGTTGGTGGTGTCAGAGGTCAAGTACTTATACCCAGTTGTGCCTTTGAAGTGGTGGAGACTTCAAAGAGATGCCTTTGGTGTGCACAAGCCCCTTTAGTTCCCGCACTGGCTCCAGATTCACTACAGGCTGTTAAGCAGTCCTCTGGGTGGGGACAGGATACAACCCTTTCAGGTGTAAGTCAGCTCCCCGTGTCATCCTGCCCAGGATGTCCCATCAGGATGTTAATGGCCCTCAGTCACACCTAATCTCCTTTTGTGTGTGGCTGCAAAGAGGGAAAGCACAAAGCCCATCCTTCTTCCACCCTAAACATACATTCAGAGACAAGCAGAAGGCAGAGTAGGGTTTAGAAAATGCCAACATTCTAAAAGAGTATTAACTAAGTGGTTGGGCCTATATTTTGTCGGTGATATTAGGCCACTGTATATTTCCTGAAAAAACATCTACCTTTCCTGACATTGATTAGCAACACTATGGATTCAGAGCAGTGGGCAGGAAACTTAATTAGAGTAGCCACATATGTATTCTCTTTCATTTTTCACAAATGTATCAAACAATTATATTAAAAAATAACATCATAGATTCTTGAACTCAATGTCAATTGTGAAACTCAGGTAGCTGCTTCGCAAGGCCACCACAAAAATAAACACACATGTATAAACAATTACTTCCATTTAAATCATACATTTAAATCATGTCAACATACATACAAATTATAATTTTTTTAAATAAAACATTACATGAGTAATGACAATATTAATGTTGTCCCAGTTCTCAATTCTAACATTCAAGAAGTAAGCTTTTCTAACTTTTCTCTACACTCCTACACAAAAACCTAGGGGTTGTAGGACCTACCTCTGTGTGTGCTATAAAGCAGATACTCAATCGACTCTCTATTTTCATCAGATTCCCTTTGTCCCATTATTTTTTACCAGCTCCCAAATATTGAAAGTTTTGCAGCATTTCTCACCGACTGTTATGGGTTGTCCTCAGGTCCATGAACCGGGTGACACTGTAATTAAAGAAAAGGACATAGTCAGTGACATGAATGTGGTGGGAAAATTGTTTCTGGAGAAGTTCCCCTCATATTTGACTTACTTATTCTTTTTTGTGTTTGTATTCTTCTAGACACACTTGGGTCTTCAGTTGCCTTTTTGCAATGAATGTGGCTCTCTGAAAGGAAATCAAGAAAGTGCAGCTCAATAAAATAGTGTCGTCCATCTTAAAAGGAATTGTAGCTGTTAGTTTTTGGCACTCACATGATTAACGCCTTCGGTGCATCGGACATCCGGTAACCACCTGACGCACCAGTGCTCATGTGTGTCAGACGGCTCCCTGCCGTCTTCACACATGGCACTGGAAATCCCTTTAGTGCGGGAACCAGAGGGATTTATTTGAGCCCCAAACAGCCTCAGTAAGAGCTTCCCAAACTCCTGAGGCTGTTCTACTGGTTTCAGGGAAATGATGATCAGCGCGCGCGTCGCGCTGACGTCCTTTCTCTGAGGCCAAAACTGAAATGAGCCAATTGTCTCATTTCAGTTTCACTTTCTATGTGCTATGGGGGCTTTCTCAGCCCCCCAAGCACATAGAAAGACAGGAGATGTATAATTGGAAAGGGGAACATTTTCCATTTCCAACCGTAACCCTCCCCAGTATATCCCTACTTGGGGATAACCTCATGAGAGCAATCCACGAGCAGGTATCCACCCACTTGACCCCAGGGAGAGGGAGCGGCCCCTTGGGCTAGTGCCTTTGCCCCCCCAATTATTCCTGGAGATATTCAGTCTTTCTGCCACACATGGGGGGGCAGGAAGACTGAATACATGATGATGCCAGGGATTATTTTTTTATTGTATTTAGGGGTGCCAGTTTGCCTGAGATGGGCATGCCAATGTTGCCACCCCCCGCAAAATTCAAAAGTCATTCTACCCCTCCCCGGGAGGTAGATGGGAGCAATAGCCCCTGATCCGCCATCATGTAGTGATATAAAGAATGATATATTGACCATTGGCTCCATTTGGCATAATTGACTCCATTTTCTGTTATGACTTTATCTTGTGTAGCAGACTCCATTTTCTGAGCTCACATGTAGCTGCAAAGTGGGAAGGGCATTTTTCCGCTCTTCATTTGTTTTCTCTCCTCACCGATCAGCGTGAGCTGAAACATGTTGTGTGGGATGTGTGCTTGGTACCTTTCGAGGAATGTGCGGATTCTTGCTTGTCTTGCTTGGTACCTTTCAGGGAATGTGCGGAATGTACAGCTCTGTCTTGGAGTCAAAATACAGGAGCCTGGCCAGCTTCTGTCTTGACCTTGACACAGACCAGTACGGCCAGCATGGTTTTTCGCAACAGAAGAAAGGGTGTGAGGTTTCTAGAACCTTCGCCTCATGGTGAGTAAAACTTATGAAAGCTGGGGAATGTTGACAGGTGAATTGGAGCTCACTTACGGAGTAGGCGTACTGTCGTAAGATGAAACGGACCTGCCGAGACCAGGAAGACGGTCACCCAGGACCTCGTCACCAGCCGTCTGGACTACGGCAACTCCCTCTACGCCGGAACCACTGCCAAACTCGAGAAGAGACTCCAGCGAATCCAGAACGCCTCAGCACGACTCATCCTGGACATCCCCCGTCGCAGCCACATCTCCGGACACCTGAGAGACCTGCACTGGCTCCCAGTCAACAAGAGAATCACCTTCCGACTCCTCACCCACGCACACAAAGCCCTACACAACCAAGGCCCAGGATACCTCAACAGCCGCCTCAACTTCTACGCTCCCAAACGCCAGCTTCGATCGACCGGCCACGCCCTCGCCGCCGTCCCCCGCATCCGAAGAGCCACCACAGGGGGATGGTCCTTCTCCTACCTCGCCGCCAAGACATGGAACTCCCTCCCGACCCACCTCCGCCTGACCCAGGACCACCTCGCCTTCAGGAAGCAACTCAAGACCTGCCTGTTCGAGCAGTAGCGGACCCGCCTCCCCCAGCGCCTTGAGACCCTCTGGGTGAGTAGTGCGCTATATAAATGCTTTGATTGATTGATTGATTGATTGATTGACCTGAGTCCCGGTTGAGAGTCCAAGCCCAGCTGTCAACGGGATTCCCAGCTTGAGTTGGCAAGGATGTCGAGGGAATGATCAGTGAGGTGTTACTTACTTTGTGTATATCCTTTCTAAGTTTCTTTGCTCTTTATATATAGTTCATGTTATTCTAGCTTTGTGCTTGAGTTACTTGATATTTGGGAGTCTGCATCAACCATTATATTTTGCCGTCCTTTCCAAAATATTGAATTAATAAACATGTATGTGTCACTTTAAATGCACCTGAATGTGTTTTCTTACCTCGCCTTAAGAGAGTGCTGTGTCTTGTTTTATCTCCGTCTTTTGGAAGTGATGTTTTATATGTGCTATTTAAAGGTGCAGTAATGCATTTGCCTTCTCTTGGGAGTGTAGGGTTTAGGTTGTCCTGTTGTCTCAGATTACAAGTTACACCGGGGGGCAGAAAGCCATTATTCACCAGAGATTATGTTGTTTTTTTATACATAAGGGTGGGGGATGCCCAGAATGGGCATACCATTGCCCCTATCTCCCGGGTGGCAGATGGGGCAATAGTCCTTTATCTGCTGCCCCCGGGGGAGGGGCAGACAATCCACTAGGCACCAGGGACTTTTCTTATTTTTTTTATATGTAGGAGTGGGGGCTGCCCAGAATGTGCATGCCAAAGCCCCCACACCCCAAACAAATTGCCATAGTCTTTCTACACCCCAGAATGGGGCAGTAGCGCCTTATCTGCCCCCCCAGGGGGGCAGAAAGCCCACTAGGCACCAGGGATTTAGCACTTTTTTTTTTATATACGCGGAGCTCTGAAAAACTCAGTGAGGCGGCGCAGAGTTTTTCCTCTTGTGCAGGTCGCCAGTGTTAAGTTGCCGAGCATGAACAAAACAAACTGTGCACTAAACCCCCCACCCTGTCAGATTTGTCAACACACACGCTCTAGGCAGGTCACTACCGCACGCATTGAGCTAGCTGCAGCTCGAGCATAAAATCTACTCAAAAAGCAGAAAGAAGTAACGCCCTCTGGCGCTCTGCATGGTGCACTTTGTGCTGATTTAACAGCGCGGGACAAACTCCCAGTGCTAAAAATCAGCACGATCAGTGCGACATACTGCCCTCCGCCACTTGCGGAACTCTTTGTAGCATGACAGAGTGTTTGGAGCACTACACTGAGTTCTGCTTAGCAGATTTCCGCCCAGGCCAAGGTAATAAGTCACTACTAGAAGTAAATAACTTTACAGGCATTTTTACACCGATGTTTCAAATGGTGGGGACATGTAACACCACACTTTTGACAAGTGTAATGTGGCTTGAAAGTGTAGATGTATAAGTCCACAGCCCTGATACAGGAGGTGGAGGCAGTAAAAACATCACATACAACTGAAAAGTTAGCACTACTAGTAGTAAGTTCACAATCATATTTGACATTTCGCACACTTGGTGGAGACCTTTGTAATCAGGCTGTGAAATCTCTGTAGTAAAATACAGGGAAATTTAAAAAAAAGAATTTGAAAACAAATTAATTTAAATATTAAATATTTGTAAGTTAAATGTTAACGGAAATTTATTTTATATTTATATTTTAAATGTAAAACAATTTTGTGAAATAAGCTATAGTACTATTAACTAAATTAAAAATTATCAATTGAATGCATTTGCATATAATAAATTAAAATACAATGATTTCTTTAAAAGATAAGGTAATATGTTTATATTTATTTATGATGTATTATAAGTCACTAAAGTTATGTAAACAATTCATTTACAGTATTTTTTTTTCATTTTTTTGTTACATTTAATTTTAAATTAAATATGTGGTACAAATTGTTTTTAATATAATAACATTTAATTATAATTTCATTTTTAAAAAGTAACATTAAAATATATGTGTATGCTTAAAAATATTTAAAGACATTCATTTATTTGAACATTATTTCTTAAGGGCATTGTATTTTAAGACAAATATTATCTATGGGAGAATGATGCTGCACCTGGAAGTGACTATGGGTCGTGCTTGACTTACTCCGGCTCTGACGTGGAGTATATTTATGACACTTTTGGTTCCTTTTTGTCTGTAGTGCAGTTTGTTAACAGTAATGGATGGACTCTTTGGTACATGAGTACTTGTTATTTCTTAACCCCCTTCCTGGATCTCCCATAACCCCTCCTTATGCCTTCCTTAACCCCTCTCCTTTAGTAGACAGTATTCTCTATTTTCCAGCCAATCTCTCCTGTCACTCCCATGTTTACTAATAAACGTATATCTACGTGTGTGTAGAAGTTCTTCACTGCCGAGGCAGAGATATCCGCACATAAAAGATACGAGAGTCGGAGATGGAGACCTCCACACATAGGTTTGTGAATAGTACTTTGTAGTATGTTAGTAGTAGTACTGTCGTACTAATAAACACACTATAAAATGGAGTTTGTGAATAGGCTCCTCAGAATTAATTTTTGCTAACCAAGGTGGGTTCTGGGTCATGTCACAACAAGTACTTTCCCCCTTCCCTATTTGTCCTTGTTGATATTTGTAATGAAGACTGAAATACACTGAGTCTGTACTTTTGGTTTATCCTATTCCTTAATAATTTGAATGCTGCAACAACAAACAAACACAAAGAGTGAATAGTGGGCTGAGCTATCCCAATCAAAATTCTGAATGTTCCTTAAATAATAGAGAGAGAAGATCAATGGAACATGGTACAACATCCATTTTGCATGGTTTTAATGCTTCCACCACTCTATCAATAGTTATCTGATTGGCATTACTTTCATGTAATGGAAATATAACATTCTGGTAAGAAACAATAATGGAGTCTATGCAAATCAAACCATCATGCACTCCCCAAGTATACAAAAATGTGTGGGTTTTGCAAGTTTTATTGGATGGCAGCTGAGCCAAGCCTGGGCCACAATACTATGGTGAATATCTACCCATATTGAAAAACAGTCAATATTGCATTTTCTCCTCGTTCAATATCCACAAGTGAGGAAAACACTTTGCCCAAATTTCTTGCAAATCCTTCTTCATTTGTCCAATCATCTGGAGCAAAGAAGTAATGCAGGTTGAATGGTTCTTGGTAGCAATGTGAGTAATAATATAGAGAAAGGCTAAAAATGAATTACTGACTGTTATCGGTGATATAACAATCAGGAGCCATGTTTGCTCTTTTTAGAATAGACGATTGGATAATTGAAGAAGGTTTTGCAAGAAATTTCCGCAAATTGTTTGATGAACCAAAGGTAAAAATATAAGTGTCAGCATATGTACGGAGGTAATAAGCATACCACCTGGATAGTAAGAAATAGTGTCATAGTTATTGAGTTTGTTAATTTTTATGTTTGCAGTGAGTACCAGTTCTAAGTCTTGGGAAGGACGCTCAAATAAAGCCACAGGTTCGAAACGAGTCGACTACATCTCAACCTACAAGTGAATAAATAAGCCATTCCAATCAGGGAAACAATAAGAAACCTGAGAAAGTCATTCTCTATTTGAAAAACAGTGCATTGCAAGGCTGTGTTGCCCATTAATGTAGGAATAGAAAAGTAATTGAAATTGTTATCAACTTATGTGTCTTCCTGTTTCGGTAATGTTTGTGTACTGTCATAAAGGATTTGTGTGTTCAAAGGTATTTTGATTTTGTATGGATTTACTTGTGTAAAATTGTTGTATATGTTGGTTGGGTGGGTTTATGTGAATTTCAGTTATAATGTGGTTCTGTACATGATGACATTTTGTAAAAACTGATAAGAAAAATGTGAAAAAGAATAATCACATGATCACTATTATTAACTAGAGTGTTCGAGAAATTTAATGTGTAAAAAGAGTCAGTCAGTATTGCCATTTTTTATGTTGTTAACTGTCCAAAAATGGCAATTTCAAAATTGTAATGAAAAATCAAAATTTTTCATTACAATTTCATAGACACCAAACATGAGATAGTCACCTGCTCCCAATTGGAAATTTAAGCTTATTAAATGCAATAGGGAATCTCCAATGTTATCCTATGGGAAGGGTAGGCCTCACTTTAGGACATGTAAAACTTAAAAGGACATGTCCAACCTTTTAATTACATAGCACACTGCCCTATTGGCTACCCAGGGCGTACCTTTGTGGTGATATATTTAATAGAATGGAGTGTTAAGGCTTGGCAAGCGGTTTTAATGTCAAGTCGACGTGGCAGTTTAAAACTTAATTCATGCTAAAGTGGCAGGCCTGGAACATGTTTTACAGTGCTACGTACGTGGGAGGCACAGTAGGTGCTGCAGGCCCACTGGTAGCATTACATTTGCAAGCCCTGGGAATATGGTATACCACTCTACAAGAAACTTATAAGTAAATTAAGTATGCCAATTAAGCATCAGCTAATTTAAATGTGTGTTAGGGAAGTGAGCACAAGCACTTTAGCACTGGGTAGCAGAGGCAAGTGCACATAGTCCTAGACCAAAACAAATAATATCAGCAAAATGGAGGAGGGGAGGCAAAACATTTGGGGATAGACCATCCTAATGCTTAGCGGTCTAACAGTAACATAGCAATTTTGTGGACCATAACTTTCTCTGACAGAAATATTGGTGATTTTAGTTCAAATTCGAGAATTGCAATCTACAGCAAACTTAGAAAGAGGAAAAAGCCTCTAGATTGTTTTTGTGTAGAAAGTTATCCTTCATGTATTAAAGTAAAGCTGAGCACCATGGCACAAGGGTGCCCACATTGGCTCTCTGCAGCACATAGTTCACCAGTGCAGTGAGAGAGCAGGAATGAGCCACACCTTAGTAGATATGCCTCATTGCTGCCCTCTCCATTTGATGCAGTGCAGCAACTTGTCTTGCTGCATTGCACTGTGTCAATTATTAGTAAATCTGGCCCGGAAACTACAAGTCATGTCCATAAATTCTCTCAATAACATGACACACCTAGCTGATGACCTGCTTCTCCTTAGTGTTCTTCTTTAGTCTTTCCCTGCCCAAAGAGAACCTGCCATCTAAATTAAATTTGGCCTCCTGCCTTTCAATTAATCTCCAAGATTTCACAATTTACATCACCTTCAAGACTTCTAAGCTGTTAGTATCATATTTAATATTATTTATTTTATTTTAATGTTTTATAGAGCGCGAACTTGACCCATGAGGGTATCAGAGCGCTTTGCATGGTTAACAGAGGAAAACAATCGAAAAACAGCAAAGTCTCATGAGCAGAACTATATAGGGGGGGAGGGTTGCAGGGAGCATAGGGGCAAAAGGGGACACAAATGTGAGGTTACAGTTCAGGTTACAGTTGGTGAAAACCGTAGCCCCACGTGTTCTCGGCGGTGTGAGGTTGGTGAACTGTGGAAGAAGCAATAGTCTTGGATTCAACCAGCATGTCATAGTGGCTGAGAGAAGGTCTTAGATCAGGAATTTACCCATGAGGAAGGTTTTGGCCTCCTTCTTGAAGCGTGCTAGAGAGGGGATTCTTCTGATGTCGGGCGGGAAGGAGTTCCAAATTCTTGGTGCTGCCCCGGAGAATGCCCTATTGTAGGTTCTTTATTTACAAAAATGGGCAGGTCGGAGCAAGAGATTTCTTGCAGATAGGGAGTTCCTGTTTCCTCCCGATAACACAAGTTTCTGTGCCAGGTATGCAGGGGAGTTTGCGTATAGGGCCTTGTGTGTAATGCATGCCAATTTCAGCTGTATTCTGGCCTCTAGAGGGAGCCAGTTTAGAGCTTTCAAGTGTGGAGAGATGTGGTCGAATTTCCTGGTGCCTGTGAGTAGTCTGGCTGCCGCGTTGAGACAGGTTTTTAGAGGTGCCAGGGAGATCTTGGGTAATCCTATGAGGGTGGAACATCCAAATTCCAGTCTGGAGATGACTAGAGCTTAGACTGCCATTTTTAAGTCAGGAGCATCGATGAAGGGTTTTAGTTTCCAAAGGTAGCTCAGGTGGAATCTGGCTGACTTGGCCATTGAGTTAATGTGGTCTCGCATGTTCAGGTTGCAGTCGAGGAATATGCCCAGTGACTTGGCAGAGTCCACAATTGTCGGCGGGCAATTTAAGGCTGTGATAGCCTTGATCCACACCTGTATCTCTGGGTTGACTTTAGGGGGGGAGATCAGGAGAAATTCAGTTTTCTTAGCGTTGAGTTTCAGTTGGTTAGTGGCTAGCCACTGGACAGTTAGTTTCAGGGTCTCGTTCAGGGGTGAGGATCTCCTCAAGTGATGAAATATTGATGTAAATTTGGGTGTCGTCCGCGTACATATGGTAGGAGATATTAGCGGAGCGAAGAACTTCAGTGAATGGCTCTAAGTAAAGATTAAAGAGTGTGGGGGACAGGGTTGAGCCTTGGGGGACTCCAACCGTGACCGGGGTGGGAGCTGATAGGTTGCCGTTAATGAGGAATCTCTGAGATCGGTTATGGAGGAAGGACCTGAACCATTCTAGGACAAACCCATCCTTAGCTTAAGGCGTTCGAGTAATTTTTCATGATTGACCGTATTGATGGCGGAAGATAGATCTAAAAGGATTAGGAGGCATGTTTTGCCTTGGTCAAGGGCTTGGAGGGCGTCGTCCACGATGTGGAGCATAGTAGTTTCCGTGCTGTGCCCCGGTCTGAATCCAGATTGGATGTCATCGAGTAGGTGGAAGTTGTTGATGTGTTGACTTAGTTGGTGTTGTACGCACCTCTCTAACACTTTGGCTAACAAAGGTATATTGGAGATGGGTCTGAAATTGTCTGGTGAGGCAGGATCCAGCGTTGGTTTTTTTAGAATACGGAGGACCTGGCCGGCTTTTAAGGGGTCCGGAATCGATCCCTGCTGGAGAGTGGCGTTGATTATCGCAGTCCAACAAGGAACAATGGCATGGGAGGCAGCAGCAAGGCAGTTGGATGGTAGCGGATCATTGAAGTGGTTATTTGGGTTTAAGGTAGAGAGGATTTTAGCAATGGAGACTTCGTCATAGTATTCGAAGTTAGTCCAGCGAGCTTCGTTTTTAGGTGAGGTCAGTGAGGGTAGTGCAGAAAGAGGGGGTTGGTGAAGTACTGGGGATTTTAGGACCCCAGCGGTGCCAGGGGTAGCACACTATGACTTCGAGTTCTTCCTGTCTTGGACCACAGTGAGGTACTTGAAATTATCATTCTCAGGGTAATATAACAAAGAACTTGGCAAAGAAGCTGAAATATGAAAAGACATCTTTATTAAACTCAAATGAGTGGGACTACGTCACACAGAAGCCTTAGCAACTGAACGCGGCAGTCCCCAGAACAAAAAACAGTCTTCTCTTTTATACAGAATATTACGCTTTGGGCAACACCGCCCCTGTTTTACAAGTGCAAAAACAACAATTGATGGACAGAATGCAGAACAATGTCATACATTCTCCCCAGTACAGAGATCTGGGCCTAAATCCATCGTTTTTTTGCTCACCATGCCATTCCAGTTTGAACCCAGCCATATGCAAATCAGTCTTGACCCTGTGCCTCATGGTAACAGTCCAGCCCGAACTGCCAAGCCAGGTCCTCCCTGGACTGGAAACAAGCATCCTAGGACCGGTTTCGGGGTTTCACCCCTCTTCAGCCAGGATAGCTTGATTCCAGTGGCATGGAGAGCACGGGACTCACGTCTGAGCATACCCGTCCCACTCGGGGTGACAATTGCAAAAACAACAATTGATGGACAGAATGCAGAACAATGTCATACATTCTCCCCAGTACAGAGATCTGGGCCTAAATCCATCGTTTTTTTGCTCACCATGCCATTCCAGTTTGAACCCAGCCATATGCAAATCAGTCTTGACCCTGTGCCTCATGGGAACAGTCCAGCCCAAACTGCCAAGCCAGGTCCTCCCTGGACTGGAAACAAGCATCCTAGGACCGGTTTCGGGGTTTCATCCCTCTTCAGCCAGGATAGCTTGATTCCAGTGGCATGGAGAGCACGGGACTCACGTCTGAGCATACCCGTCCCACTCGGGGTGACAAATGCAAAAACAACAATTGATGGACAGAATGCAGAACAATGTCATACATTCTCCCCAGTACAGAGATCTGGGCCTAAATCCATCGTTTTTTTGCTCACCATGCCATTCCAGTTTGAACCCAGCCATATGCAAATCAGTCTTGACCCTGTGCCTCATGGGAACAGTCCAGCCCGAACTGCCAAGCCAGGTCCTCCCTGGACTGGAAACAAGCATCCTAGGACCGGTTTCGGGGTTTCACCCCTCTTCAGCCAGGATAGCTTGATTCCAGTGGCATGGAGAGCACGGGACTCACGTCTGAGCATACCCGTCCCACTCGGGGTGACAAATGCAAAAACAACAATTGATGGACAGAATGCAGAACAATGTCATACATTCTCCCCAGTACAGAGATCTGGGCCTAAATCCATCGTTTTTTTGCTCACCATGCCATTCCAGTGTGAACCCAGCCATATGCAAATTAGTCTTGACCCTGTGCCTCATGGGAACAGTCCAGCCCAAACTGCCAAGCCAGGTCCTCCCTGGACTGGAAACAAGCATCCTAGGACCGGTTTCGGGGTTTCACCCCTCTTCAGCCAGGATAGCTTGATTCCAGTGGCATGGAGAGCACGGGACTCACATCTGAGCATACCCGTCCCACTCGGGGTGACAAACGCAAAAACAACAATTGATGGACAGAATGCAGAACAATGTCATACATTCTCCCCAGTACAGAGATCTGGGCCTAAATCCATCATTTTTTTGCTCACCATGCCATTCCAGTTTGAACCCAGCCATATGCATATCAGTCTTGACCCTGTGCCTCATGGGAACAGTCCAGCCCGAACTGCCAAGCCAGGTCCTCCCTGGACTGGAAACAAGCATCCTAGGACCGGTTTCACCCCTCTTCAGCCAGGATAGCTTGATTCCAGTGGCATGGAGAGCACGGGACTCACGTCTGAGCATACCCGTCTCACTCGGTTTGACAAATGCAAAAACAACAATTGATGGACAGAATGCAGAACAATGTCATACATTCTCCCCAGTACAGAGATCTGGGCCTAAATCCATCGTTTTTTTGCTCACCATGCCATTCCAGTTTGAACCCAGCCATATGCAAATCAGTCTTGACCCTGTGCCTCATGGGAACAGTCCAGCCCGAACCGGTCCTAGGAGGCTTGATTCCGGTCCAGGGAAGACATGGCTTGGCAGTTCGGGCTGGACTGTTCCCATGAGGCACAGGGTCAAGACTGATTTGCATATGGCCATGTCTGAACTGGGGTGGCGTAGTGGGCAAAAGAACAATGGATTTAACCCAGATCTCTTGACTGGGGGAGAATGTCTGCATTGTCAGCATTCCGTCCATCATTTGTTTGTTGTAACGTTTTTCGCCCTAAGTGGGATGGGTATTCCCAGACGTGGGACCCGTGCTCACTACGCCACTGGAGTCAAGCTATCCTGGCTGAAGACGGCTGATAGCCAGAAACCGGTCCTAGGATGCTTGATTCCGGTCCAGGGAAGACATGGCTTGGCAGTTCGGGCTGGACTGTTCCCATGAGGCACAGGGTCAAGACTGATTTGCATATGGCCATGTCTGAACTGGGGTGGCGTAGTGGGCAAAAGAACGATGGATTTAACCCAGATCTCTTGACTGGGGGAGAATGTCTGCATTGTCAGCATTCCGTCCATCATTTGTTTGTTGTAACGCTTTTCGCCCTAAGTGGGATGGGTATTCCCAGACGTGGGACCCGTGCTCACTACGCCACTGGAGTCAAGCTATCCTGGCTGAAGACGGCTGATAGCCAGAAACCGGTCCTAGGATGCTTGATTCCGGTCCAGGGAAGACATGGCTTGGCAGTTCGGGCTGGACTGTTCCCATGAGGCACAGGGTCAAGACTGATTTGCATATGGCCATGTCTGAACTGGGGTGGCGTAGTGGGCAAAAGAACGATGGATTTAACCCAGATCTCTTGACTGGGGGAGAATGTCTGCATTGTCAGCATTCCGTCCATCATTTGTTTGTTGTAACGCCTGTTTTACAAGTGGTCATTCACATATTTTCGTTTCAAAGGAACAGCAGAGCCATAATGACAATCCCACATTTCAGTTCGTCAAGCACACAATCATTTTACCCAGCAAGACTCAGAACCCTCATCAGATAACAGCGGACCCCAATAAAACGGGCACCTCCTGCTCGTAAAACAAGCCATAAAGTAGGAAACAGGGCCAGGTGTGAAAATAGCTAAGTCAGAGATCGTGTGTGAACAAGGACTTTATGATGGGTCGAGCCCTGATGCTAATCACATTAGGCCGCGGGAGAAGGAACTGGCCGGACAGGATTGACCTCGGGCAGCGGAGTCAGTTTGCACAGGTCACAGAGAAGTCACAGAAGGTGTACGTGTCCTTTAGGCCTAGGAATGGCCTCAATCCGCAGCCTATGTGAGGGCAACCTTAAAATGGCTACTGTTCTAAAATGGAACCCAAGCATACAATATGTAGTATCATATACACGGTGAATTCATCGTAGAAACATGACGAAAACACTTGTACATACCGCATTTGTCATTTGCGGTTCGTGGATACCAAAATCGGCCTGGTAGGGGTATGCCTCAGACGTGGCTCCAAATTTTCCAGTACCACAGACCCTCCTTTTGCCCTTACATAGGCAATAACTATACTCATACTAATCTGAGTCCAGGTCTATATTCATAAAGTCATGAAGATGTTGCTGTAGCATCATCCTTTTACTTAGCTCGTCTTTTGATACATGTTTCCTTACACATGTAGTAGCACAAAGGTCACGTATGGCGGGACAAAATAAGGAATACCTCTGCCTGTAGTAGGTGGCATAAGATCACACACCCAATAATTAGTGATGTTCACTACTAACTAGTGTTGATGCAGAAGCTGTACAAAAGAATTGCTTACGAATTATGATCTTTTAACCTGCCCATGTTCAGGAAAAGGGTGAAAAGAGTACAAAGAAGCAGTAGTAGGAAAAGACATAGGTTGGGAAGCGGGTGCAGAAGTCAATTGAGTAGAGAAAAACGTTATTAAGAACATATAGACAACGGGAGAAAGTAGTGACCACTATTACAAATGAAATAATAATTTTTCACAACCCTAAGCAAAAATCAAATCCTATAATTATCTAGTAACATTTTTAGGGCTCCTATGCATTTTGTATGTTCAGGTGAAACACTGGTGACCATCATCAATGCTCTGAGGTGGAAAGGGGGTACTCTTCCCACAGAAAATGGACTTTATTCTGCTTTTATTAAACAGAATAGTACTTTAAAACAATGTCAGCAAAACAATCAGTCTCTTAACACCTAGTCTATACAATCACACGGAAACCTCTTGTGAAACCAACTATGCCCAGAGTCCGTTCAAAAAGCCTCTCTGGCAGGCTTCTATTGTCCATCAAATCTTCTTTTGTTGTTTTCTTTCGCATGGGCCTCTTCATTCAAGCCTTTCATGAGAGAAGTACCGCTTAGTTGGAGTGCCCTCCTGGCAAACACCCACAGCTCACTCGAAAGTCCCAATGTCTCAAGGCAGTGCACCATTATCTCTCCTTTGTGGCAGGCACTACAGGTAGTGTGCTCTCCATTGATCAAGGGCACAGGTCATCTCGTGCAGACCCGAGGCCATTCTCAGGCTCCAACACTCATCATTCGGTGTCAGAGGACGCTCAGGCTGCTCTTTCATGGGCACCAGAATGTAGTGCCTTTTGTCAATCTTGGATCCGCCGGTGCACTGCACTTCCATTAGAGCAAGGGAAAAAGGGGGGTGTGTGGCCAAAAACTCAGGCCAAGGGGCTCAAGGGACTGCACACTGTCAGAGGTTACCAGCACATGACAGGCGCCCTTTTGCACTGAAATTCTGGTTCTGTGGCAAAACCAGCTCCTCCTTCTTTTCTGATGTTGAACGCCTTCTGATGAAGCAAGTGCGATGCTTTAAACAGTTCATTGTATAACAAGGGGACTGCAAACAGGTGGCATGCGATCTTCGAAGGAGTGGCCACACGCCATGGGACAATTTTGGTCTAGAATACACTGTTATTCTCAAAAAGCAATACAAATATAAAGGCAGTAGGCAAAACAGTGCCTCTAAGCTTTTCAATTGGGTTTCCATGTGAGAGCCTCCATCATCTAAGGATAGATAACTACACGAGAATTCTATCTAAATGGATGTCTTCACATATGGTGGCATTGTCTAATGGGGCAAACACATTTTTTTTTCTCAATGATTACATCTAGGTGTTCCTAAATTCCTTATCTAGAACATCTCAATAGAGAAATCACATAGTACAGATTGTCATGGGCATGTAGAAACCTCCCTTTAAAACTGTGCATAATGCACTATGCAATACACAGGCTAATGATCAAATGTGGAAACAAAAGACAAGAACTAGAGAGTCCTTGTATTTTCATGATTAGAACACATGTGATCCCACCAAAAATTAAAGCAGCAGGAACAAAAGGGTAAAAAACCCACATTAAAAAATAGACATTGAAAATTCGTCATGTTCAGAAAGGTAAACGTAAGATATCTCCTATTGAGATGGAAAACTTTGTCTTACTATAATATTGAGTCAGTTAACCAGTCTATCGCTACCCTGACGGTCAGGCTGAAAAACATTGAAGCAGGCCTAAGAAAAATTCTTGAAAACCAGTCTGGTCATACAAAAGGGAATTATACATAACATGGGGGTCCCTGGTACATCACTGCAGTCTGGAAGTGTGTACCTGAACAATACACCTACAATAATAAATGGGCTGACTGGTGAAAGGAATACGGAAAAGGGAATTGGAACTAGGACACAACTAAAATCCCCAATAACTAAGCATGATGCGACATCGGTCAGGGGAGAAGCATCAAAAGAAAAAAAAAATCTATAGGAAGAACAAGAATTTACTTGGGTTAATAGTCAGGCATGTGACACAACACCAAGAGTGCGGGTGATTCACAAAAGGCGAAAGTTACACAAATTTTAACTCTACCGCTGGCGACTACACCATATACGATACTCCTAGGTAATGTTCCAGTTCCTTCTTCAGGGAAAAATGAAAACCTGGTTTTTCTTTTAAGGAACAAAAGCCATATGCTACTTAGGAAGCAAAACATCATTAACTAATGTAGTATAGAAATTAGGCCACCTTGAGTCGCAGATCTATAATTTCATCCTTAGGTCCAATCAAGGATACATAAATGTAGGGCTGCCTGTTCCTTTAAGGGAAGGGGCAGTAACGTGACTAACTGCAGGTGGCACACTTTGATCCTGTATATCTCTTTTTATTTCCCTTCAATACCATTATAGCCAAATAGACATGCACTGGTGAAGTGTTGTCTCTCATGTTTACAGCATGAAATATCATTATCTGTGGAATTTAGTAACCAGAACAAGTTCAACCAACTGTTGCATAGGAATGGGCATCGTCATGACCATCCCCTCACAACACAGGTAAACTTGTAATAGTATCAAAAGCAGCAACAAAGAGAACAAAAACATGCATAAAAATAAAAAAAATAATAAAAACGCACAAAACGTCAAGCCATCAGATATACTTGCTGTATATCAAGCACAAAAAGCATAGACAAAACAATAGCATATGTGAATAAGCGGTGACACACAACACCATGTCATGTACTTTTATGCACTGTAAGCCTGCAGCCCAAAACCCAATATTTGGGCCTGTTTAATTTGTCAGGTTTAAAATCTTTACCCTCCTTTTGACAGCAGATCACCAGGCAATGGAAATCTGCTGTCAAATATAACTTTACTGTTTCTCTTCTAACGTACAGGACCAGCAAGAACAATTCATGATAGGACCAAATACACAAAAATAAATTTCCATTACTTAACTGTTACCCTCTTGTCAGTTACCTCGCAACATCAAGCCACCGTAGTTTTACCTTTCTAAAAGTAAAAATTGTTACACTGACACTTCATATTAATTTGGCACCTACGATTTCCACTGTGAAAAATAAGTCTTAATTGGCAATTCGTTCACACTTAGGCATGTAGCCTTCAAAATTTTAGAAAAGGGGTGCATCTTATTTTCTGTCTAAGACTTACTGCAACACTTCGTTTTCTGTCAAATAAAAGCAACTAGCAGGCATCATTCTATTTTTTTAGAGCGAGACACAAATGTATAAGTTCTGCCAAGCATTTAACATGATGTTTGGACTTTCACAGAAACCCGTTTTCTATATTTTCCCTTTGGAATTAAGTTCTTTAGTTTTATTGATGTTCTTATGGAGAAACCAGAAACCCCACCTTTAGAGGCCCATTTAGCAAGGTCATTCTGCATTCCACAGAGACAAGGCCCTAATTTAAACGGTCATAAATGTCAACGTGGCAGCCTACTCCATTGTTTACGGGAAAACTAAAGATAGCATCTCAGCAGCATGATTTGAGCCAGCCTCTGCAGCTCTCCTAGCCCCCAGCTTCTGCCACTCTGAATTTGTCAAAGCCAGAAGGCCTTCCTAATTCCTCCTAACTTTCAATAATTTACTTTATTTTGAAAAATTATTTCTCCTTTATAGGAGCTAAAAAAAAAAAAAATGTATCTCTATTCCCAGATTATTAAACTACATCTACTGTGAATAATTCACAAAACTTAATAACACACATACCAGTTTTTAGATTAAATGCTTGTTGCAATCCTATGCAATGGTACACATTTCATCAACCTTAAATGAATGAACGTCTCAGTAGGCCCAGCTGAAGTTAGAACCTTCAACCCTGATATTAAAACAAGCCTTTGTACTGGCACATTGACTCATTGAATCATAAGAAGGCACAACCTGTAAATATATATCAAACCTAAATGTATGCATTTACTGAAGCCTGAGACACTTTAAAAAGTACTCTGAATGAAAGAAAATGCAGTTTAAACAGTGCTTTTAAGCAAATTCGACTTTGATATTTTAGGCATTAAAAAACGAATATCCTACAATTTTCTTGCATAATATGCATTACCAGAATGTCTATTACATAACCCATGAGTCAGGCATTGGAAATAATAACTTATACTTTATAAAAATGAGCTTGTTTGCGCCTGCGCCAAGGGAAAATTGTACACACGAGTGCTTGTCATTTTAGTGATGCAACACAACTCAGATCAAATTTTAATGCTAGGAGGTCATAGTATGAGTATTAAGCTTTATAAATATTAAAAAACGATTTTGAAAAGCACTTATTTTTTTTTAAATAACTTTTCCATGTTAAATAATTTTCTTTTAAAAAAAACAACCACTTATTCGTTTTTGGGATAATTCCACATATAAAAAGCAAGCTGCATCCCTTGCCTATCATTTTGGACACATTAACTCACAAGCCTAAGCTCATAAGCCCAACTTGAAACGCGTCACATTTTTGCGCCACTTTCATTTAAAAGGACGGTTATGCAAAATTCCACCCGTATTTAACTGGGAAAGTGCTGGCTGAATGAACATTCCTATCAAATATACTGCAGCTGAAAAGTTTGCCTATGAACATCTAATACAATGCATCTAAGGAAAACGCTGTAAATTTATTTATTTTTGCAAAAATAGATAATTTCGTTTTTGGGGCCTTATTTATATCTATTGAATGTGTTTCCTAATTTTATCCTTTAAGCATTTAACGGCAGTTTGGTATATGTGCACAATTGCTCATTCTATAAATTAAAGAGCAACATATAGCTATTTTAGCACATCACACGGTTCATTTCTGGATTTTTTTCTAAGGTTCTACTTGATATTAATTAACCAACATTTTACTTAACAGACTGAAAACATCAAAAGACCCACAAACACATATTGAGCTCATTTCAGACATAAACAGAAAGGGGTCAAACACACAATACAGCGCGCTTTAGCCATTTTTCATAAATAGCGCCATCGCAATTTACTTACAGAAGTTGCACTAATGAGAAAACCACATAGACATTTAAACACACAGTTGACTTACAAATCAATACGCAGGACAGAAAGAAAGAACAGCTCACAGACTATACTTGAACCAAACCATTTGCAAATACTAGTTGTAAGTCATATTTACAAGAAACGCTTCTCAATAGTGTTCCAAAAGACTGCATAAACAGCCCAACAGACTGATGTATCTCCAAGAAGTAGTGAATGCGCTCAATTCACTAGCTTTGGCTAGCAGAACACCAAACAAAATCGTTCTGCATATCTTCATTCATAAAACCGCGCAGAACAAAGTATCCTTGTTTTGTATTATGTCATATTTTAATTCCCCGGGGATACAAAATCACCAAGGAAGAAATATGTTTTTTTTTAATCTAACCTTGTTGGACCCGGCCTCGTAGCATGGCTCTACTTGTCCCCGCACCACCTAACCTGGTACCTGCAGCCCCGAGCCCACGGCCTAGCCGATCCTTTTTCACCAGAACACACGCACCCGACCCGGACATCCTCGTCCATGGCCTCTCCCCCTTCGGCCACCCCGGGTCCGCGTGCCCACTTCGTGCACCAAGATGGCCGCCCGGCCCCAGCGCGACCCGGGCCGAGCGGCGCCACTCCGGCTGGAGGACACCACGCTTGCCAGGGGATGAGAGAGGGAGGAGCAGTTCTATCGCACCTGCTGGGTGTCTGGGACTCCTCCCGACCCGGCCCTGAAAGGATCAAAAGACAATGGCAGGAAACCCCGACAAGCGACCCCCAGGTGACAAGACCCCTGCCTGCACAGACTCCGGACATCAAAGAGGGGTCGACCTATAACAAGGGGTGCTCTGAGACTGTCCGGCAGATTCGACGCTGGAACAACGAGAGCCTGCTGACGCGGTTGCGGCTCCTGGAACTTAGAACCACCTGAGCCCTGCTGAGTGACTCGCGGCTCCCTGAAGATCGTAAGACCTCCGAACTGTACCTGAGCCCTGCTGAGTGACTCGCGGCTCCCTGAAGATCGTAAGACCTCCGAACTTGTACCTGAGCCCTGCTGAGTGACTCGCGGCTCCCCGAAGATCGTAAGACCTCCGAACTTGTACTTGAGCCCTGCTGAGTGACTCGCGGCTCCCTGAAGATCGTAAGACCTCCGAACTGTACCTGAGCCCGCTGAGTGACTCGCGGCTTCCACCGACTCCGCTGGTCCCGCCGGACCCCAACAACAACAAGCCTACCCCCCAGCTCGAGGATTGTGAGCTGTGCGCCGGGTACGTCCTCGCCTTGAACCTTTTACCAGAGACTGTCCCGCTACCCCCTATCCCTTCCGAGACTCATTGAGCCCGCGCTCTCCTTGTAAATATTTGCAGTGCTAACCTGTTTGATAAAGAGTGATTCCTAAGAACGCACGGTGTGGTGTTTCTGTGTCGTGTGGTGCCAGAAGTACGATCCTCGATACGGGATTCCTCCTCCTGAGGAGTCTCCCGCCAGTGCCCGGCTACGATACCTTGAGGGTGGGTCTCAGGGTAGCCAGGACCCCCTTTCCGGGCTCCTCTGAGGTCGCCGTCTAACATTGGTGGCAAACGGTGGGATTCGGGCCCATCACCTGAAGATCGTACCGTGAACGACGGACGCACTACCGACAAAGATGGCAGAAGGAAACGTCATGATCCCCGCAGAAACCAACGCCAACAGGGTGTTCCAGGTGGAACAACTAGAAGAATACACGCACAAAGAACTAAAGCAATTCTGCAAAGAACTTAAAATCGCTACCACCGGTCTCAACACCAAAGAAGATTTACAGAAAGCACTGAAAGCTTGGGTGGATGCCGGGGCCTCCCGCCCGGAAGGCACGGGGGAGCGCCCCGACGAAGCCGAACCCCCCCAAGGCGAAAGCAGCAGCAATCAGGTGCGAGGCATCGTACCAGACGGGGGCCTATCCCCGGAACAACTCGCGGACAGAGAGAGAAGCCGCAATCACGAACTCGAGTAAGCCAAACTCAAAATCGAAGGCGAATTAAAGTTAGCGGAAAAAAAGCTAGCAGATGAGCAAATGCGCGTGCAAGGCGAGCTAGAAGAGAAGAAGCTCCAACGGGAACACGAAGGAAGGAAGCTCCAACTAGAGCACGAACGCAGCTTGAAGGAAATCGAGCTCAAGAAGGCCAGAAGCGAGGAAGGGAGGCCCCCGGGAAACCGAGAGGCGGCCTCCCCAGCGGAGCAGAAGGTCCACATCCCCAAGGACGTGGTCAAAGAATATTATAAAAACGATGACATTCAACAATGGTTCAGGGCCTACGAGGTCGCCATGACCTCCCATCGGGTCCCGCAGAAGGACTGGGGGGCGGGGTTGTGGGGACGGTTTCTGAGCAAAGGAAGAGACACCCTGCTCGACCTACCCCTCTCTCTGCAGACCTCCTACAGCCACATGAAAGAGGCTCTACTCACAAGGTACGGTCTCACCCCCGAGATGTACCGTCAGCGATTCCGGGACTGCAGGAAAATCCCGGGCACCACCTGGGTGGAATATGTAAACTTTTTCAGTCGGGCCTTCGATGGGTGGATCAAGGGCAGCAAAGTCACCACCCTTGAGGAGCTCACCCACCTCATGTTGTGGGAACACCTGGCTGCGAACTGCTTTGTGGAACTACGCCAGCATCTGCTTGACAGCAAACTCACCGATCCCAGGAAGCTGGCGGTGGAAGCAGACCGCTGGACCAACACCCGGGTCCCCCGGGGCATGGTAGGAGAATACCCCCGAGCCAGTCAGGGACCACCCCGCCAGAGAGGAGGAGGGAACCAGGGAGGGCAGCGAGAGTCCCAGCCTAGCCCCCCGAAGACCCAACCTCCACCTTTTCCAGCGCCCCCCCCACCTGTAACGGGACCCCCCGGGAGACGGGGACACCGGGTAACAGTCACTTGCTTTCGTTGCCAGAAGCCCGGGCACTACGCCAATGACCCAGAGTGCCCCATGGCCACCCAAATCACCCCTGCAAGACAGATAGCCAACATAGCTCTGGGGGAGGAGGTTGAGGAAACCGGGGAGTGGGAACCCGCAGCTATGGCCCTAGTATCCCTGGGAGATAGAGAGATGGTCCCTGGTAGCCTCCTGCCCTCCAACACGAAGAAATACGGGCAGCTCGTCAAGATCAATGGCCACCAAATAGAGGCCCTGCGGGACACCGGGGCCAGCATCACCGGTGTCCTCAGGCACTTAGTCCCCGAGGAGCAGATCCTCCCCAACGTCTTTTGCCCGGTAATTTCCGCCGATAATAGAGAGAGTATGTGTCAGGTAGCCCTGGTACCGTTTGAGTGGGGTGGGGTGACAGGTAAACTTAGGGTTGCCGTAAGAACCTCCCAGCCGGTCGACTGCCTCTTAGGGAACAACCTGGAGAGCTCTCCCTGGAAGCACGTCGAGCGCAAGGCCCACCTAGGAATGATGGGGCTCCCCGAGTGGGTGTGCGCCACCACCCGATCTATGTCAGCTCGACTTCCCCCCCTGGGAGAAGTCGAAGACGCCCCGGCCAAGGAAGTCAGAACAGTAACCCCCGAGGGTCCTCCCGTCCCCCCATCGGAAGGGCCAGTCGCCAGCGACGAACCCTCACCGTCCGACACCGCCCCAGTCCCCGAGTTAGGCGATCTACCCGAATTGGCCCCATGGCGCCACGAGGGCGGGCCCACCCGGGAGGAATTTTGCCGGGAGCAAGCCACTTGTCCCTCCCTGGTCGGACTGCGGCGCCAGGCCGAGGGCCAAGCCGCAGGCGACCAAACTGGAACGCACCGAATTTATTGGGAAAATAACATTTTGTACAGTGAGCAGAAGTTGGTAGAGCTGGGATCCGGACGGGTGCTGGTGGTACCCCTCCGCTTCCGAGACTTCCTCCTGGGCTTAGCCCACGACGTCCCCCTCGCCGGCCACCTGGGTCAAGACAAGACCTACAGCCGTCTCGTGACCCATTTTTACTGGCCTAGAATGAGAGCAGCTGTAGAAGCCCACTGCAAGTCCTGCCCCACGTGCCAAGCTAGTGGGAAGAGTGGGGGGAAGCGCAAGGCTCCCCTCCAACCCTTCCCGGTCGTCAGTACCCCCTTCGAACGAGTCGGGATCGACATCGTGGGGCCCCTGGACCCCCCCACCTCCCAAGGTCACCGTTTCATCCTGGTCCTAGTGGATCACGCCACCCGATACCCTGAGGCTATCCCCCTACGCACCGTCACGGCCCCCGTGGTGGGCCGGGCCCTGATGGGGATCTTTTCCCGGGTGGGTTTTCCCCGCGAGGTCGTGAGCGATCGCGGCACTAATTTTATCTCGAAGTACATGACGTCCCTGTGGCAACAATGTGGAGTGTCCTATAAGTTCACCACCCCGTACCATCCCCAAGGGAACGGCCTAGTAGAGAGGTTTAACAGAACTCTGAAAGGGATGATCACCGGCCTAGAAGAGCCCCTCCGGCGTAAGTGGGACGTCCTGTTCCCCTGCCTCTTGTTCGCTTACCGAGAAGTCCCCCAGAAGTCCCTAGGGTTTAGCCCGTTTGAGTTGCTCTATGGACACCCCATCCGAGGTCCCCTCAGTTTGGTTAAGGAAGGGTGGGAGGCGGCACCCCAGACCACCCCACGAGATGTGTCCCAATATGTTCTGACCCTCCGGAACCAGACCAGGAAGTTCCGAGCACTGGCCGAGGCCAACCTAGAGGCAAGCCAAGAAGAGATGAAGCGCTGGTACGACCAGAATGCCACTCTGGTCGTGTTCCAGCCGGGCCAGCAAGTATGGGTCATGGCCCCCGTGAAGCCAGGCGCCCTCCAGGACAGGTGGACCGGGCCCTACAAAGTGATTGAGAGGAAGAGTCAAGTCACATACTTGGTGGACGTCCAGTCGCCTCGGGATCCCCTTCGGGTCCTTCACGTGAACCGCCTCAAGCCTCACTTCGTGCGGACAGAACTGAGCCTCCTGCTGGCCACCGATGACGGGGCCGAAGATGAGTCCGATCCCCTCCCGGACCTCCTGTGTGTCAAGGAGCAGGATGGCTCCGTGGAAGGAGTGAACCTCTCCCCAGCTCTCACTGCCCAGCAACAAGAGGACTGCCGCCAGCTCCTAAGACAATTTGCCGACCTCTTCTCCCTGATCCCCCGAGTCACCGACTGGTGTGTCCATGACGTGGACACCGGGGACAGCCCGCCGGTGCGACACCGAGCATACCGGGTCCCTGACCGGGTCCGGTCCTGCATTCAAGCTGAAGTCTCAAAGATGTTGACCATGGGGGTAATCGAGCCATCTGACAGTCCCTGGGCCAGCCCCGTGGTCCTGGTCCCGAAGGCAGCGGCCCCCGGTGTCGCCCCCGAGCTCCGAATCTGTGTGGACTACCGGGGGCTCAATGACGTCACCCGAGCCGATGCCCACCCTATTCCACGGGCCGACGAGCTCATTGACCGACTCGGGGCAGCCCGGTTCCTCAGCACATTCGACCTCACCTGCGGATACTGGCAGATTGCGCTCACCGAGGGAGCCAAGGAGCGGTCCGCCTTCTCCACCCCAGATGGGCATTACCGCTTCCGCGTAATGCCCTTCGGAATGAAAAATGCCCCGGCCACCTTCCAGCGACTGGTGAATAGAGTCCTGGCCGGGCTGGAACAGTTCAGCGCGGCCTATCTAGACGACATCGCCGTTTTCAGTTCCGAATGGAGTGAGCACCTCCAGCACCTCCGGAGGGTGCTAACCGCCCTGCGCCAGGCAGGCCTCACAGTAAAAGCCAGCAAGTGCCAAATTGGGCAAGGATCAGTAGTCTACCTGGGGCACCAGGTCGGGAGTGGCCAGGTCGCCCCTCTACAACCGAAGATCGACGCCATCTTGGCCTGGGAACCCCCCACCACCCAAACGGAGGTGCGAGCCTTTCTGGGCCTCACTGGCTACTACCGAAGATTCATCCGGGGGTATGGCAGTCTTGTCGGCCCTCTCACAGAACTCACATCCAAAAAACAGCCAAAGAAGGTGCAGTGGACGACTGCCTGCCAGGAGGCGTTCGATGCCCTAAAGAAGGCCATGTGTACTGCCCCCGTCCTCCAGGCTCCCGACTACTCCAAGGAGTTTGTAGTCCAAACCGATGCCTCCGAGCATGGCATTGGGGCCGTCCTGTCCCAGGTGAATGACCAAGGCCTAGACCAGCCCATCGCCTTCCTCAGCCGGCGGCTGTTGCCCAGAGAACAGAGATGGAGCACCATTGAGCGCGAAGCCTTTGCCGTGGTCTGGGCACTCAAGAAACTACGCCCCTATCTGTTCGGCACCCATTTCAAAGTCCAAACCGACCATCGGCCCTTGCGATGGCTCATGCAGATGCGAGGAGAAAACCCCAAGCTACTGCGGTGGTCAATCTCCCTCCAGGGGATGGATTTCACCGTAGAACATCGCCCTGGTACGGACCACGCCAACGCTGACGGCCTCTCCCGGTTCTTCCGCCTCAGCGAAGAGAACCCCCCAAGATGATGGGCAGTTCTCTCCGGCTTTCAGCTGGGGGGGACGTGTGTTGGACCCGGCCTCGTAGCATGGCTCTACTTGTCCCCGCACCACCTAACCTGGTACCTGCAGCCCGAGCCCACGGCCTAGCTGATCCTTTTTCACCAGAACACACGCACCCGACCCGGACATCCTCGTCCATGGCCTCTCCCCCTTCGGCCACCCCGGGTCCGCATGCCCACTTCGTGCACCAAGATGGCCGCCCGGCCCCAGCGCGACCCGGGCCTAGCGGCGCCACTCCGGCTGGAGGACACCACGCTTGCCAGGGGATGAGAGAGGGAGGAGCAGTTCTATTGCACCTCCGAACTCCCCGGGGACGATGAGTTTTGATCGGCCCTCCGGCCTCCCTGAGAGCTGGCTCCACACCTGCTGGGTGTCTGGGACTCCTCCCGACCCGGCCCTGAAAGGATCAAAAGACAATGGCAGGAAACCCCGACAAGCGACCCCCAGGTGACAAGACCCCTGCCTGCACAGACTCCGGACATCAAAGAGGGGTCGACCTATAACAAGGGGTGCTCTGAGACTGTCCGGCAGATTCGACGCTGGAACAACGAGAGCCTGCTGACGCGGTCGCGGCTCCTGGAACTTAGAACCACCTGAGCCCTGCTGAGTGACTCGCGGCTCCCTGAAGATCGTAAGACCTCCGAACTGTACCTGAGCCCTGCTGAGTGACTCGCGGCTCCCTGAAGATCGTAAGACCTCCGAACTTGTACCTGAGCCCTGCTGAGTGACTCGCGGCTCCCCGAAGATCGTAAGACCTCCGAACTTGTACTTGAGCCCTGCTGAGTGACTCGCGGCGCCCTGAAGATCGTAAGACCTCCGAACTGTACCTGAGCCCGCTGAGTGACTCGCGGCTTCCTCCGACTCCACTGGTCCCGCCGGACCCCAACAACAACAAGCCTACCCCCCAGCTCGAGGATTGTGAGCTGTGCGCCGGGTACGTCCTCGCCTTGAACCTTTTACCAGAGACTGTCCCGCTACCCCCTATCCCTTCCAAGACTCATTGAGCCGGCGCTCTCCTTGTACATATTTGCAGTGCTAACCTGTTTGATAAAGAGTGATTCCTAAGAACGCACGGTGTGTTGTTTCTGTGTCGTGTGGTGCCAGAAGTACGATCCTCGATACGGGATTCCTCCTCCTGAGGAGTCTCCCGCCAGTGCCCGGCTACGATACATTGAGGGTGGGTCTCAGGGTAGCCAGGACCCCCTTTCCGGGCTCCTCTGAGGTCGCCGTCTAAAAACCTATTTAGATATTTCCCACACTATGGTACCTTCCAAAAAAGCAACACATTTTTCCATGTGAGCTTACAAACAGGCATGCCAAAAATACTGCGGAAAACGCAAGTATTATAATCAAAATGGTGCTTAAGGTATTTTTCGTACGTACACCGTTCAACTAAACCAAATGGAGAAATATCTCCTCATTACCTGCCTACACAAATTGCAATTCGCATATCCAAACCTATACAAACCAAAAGTTGGCCAACACAAATTTCAAAGTTCCAAAGCTACATTTCCAAATTTGCTAAGATCAGGCATCTTATAGCTCACTAATCTAGCTTCAAACTTCAAGGGGTTATCTCTATCAATACACTCGCAAATATACGAGACCCTTGGCTATGCTATGGTAATCGCAATG
The DNA here is from genome assembly GCF_964204655.1 of Triturus cristatus. Lineage (NCBI taxonomy): Eukaryota > Metazoa > Chordata > Amphibia > Caudata > Salamandridae > Triturus > Triturus cristatus. Next base: position 1,194,484,423 of record NC_140582.1, on the reverse strand, counting down.
ACCAAATCAAAAACCAAGAAACCAACCCCTCGGCTTTGGTAATTGCGATAACCAAATCAAAGACCCAAAGACCCAAAGGACTGGGAGCGACCCACTTATACTTAACTCTTACTATTACTAATCCAAATTCTAACTGTCAAGTTCTACATGACCTAACGGTCTTTTATAATACGCACGCCAAAAAGGTTCTCAGTCAGGAGTGACATCTTTTGGAGAGTCAAAGTCAGAAAGATCAGAGACATACTGGGCTGCAGAGACAAAGAATCCTCCAGAACCCTTGTGCACAGAGTACCTGCTTAGTGGATTTCTGTCCTGCTCTCCCCAGCAGTTTTCTGTCCTCTGACAAGATCACTCCTCCAGATAGCCACTTCTGATGAGGCCGCTCTGTTGGGCGCCAACTGAAGTACTGGGGATTTTAGGACCCCAGCGGTGCCAGGGGTAGCACCCTATGACTTCGAGGTCTTCCTGTCTTGGACCACAGTGCGGTACTTGAAATTATCATTCTCAGGGTAATATAACAAAGAACTTGGCAAAGAAGCTGAAATATGAAAAGACATCTTTATTAAACTCAAATGAGTGGGACTACGTCACACAGAAGCCTTAGCAACTGCATGAGGCAGTCCCCAGAACAAAAACCAGTCTTCTCTTTTATACAGAATATTACGCATTGGGCAACACCGCCCCTGTTTTACAAGTGGTCATTCACATATTTTCGTTTCAAAGGAACAGCAGAGCCATAATGACAATCCCACATTTCAGTTCGTCAAGCACACAATCATTTTACCCAGCAAGGCTCAGAACCCTCATCAGATAACAGCGGACCCCAATAAAACGGGCACCTCCTGCTCGTAAAACAAGCCATAAAGTAGGAAACAGGGCCAGGTGTGAAAATAGCTAAGTCAGAGATCGTGTGTGAACAAGGACTTTATGATGGGTCGAGCCCTGATGCTAATCACATTAGGCCGCGGGAGAAGGAACTGGCCGGACAGGATTGACCTCGGGCAGCGGAGTCAGTTTGCACAGGTCACAGAGAAGTCACAGAAGGTGTACGTGTCCTTTAGGCCTAGGAATGGCCTCAATCCGGAGCCTATGTGAGGGCAACCTTAAAACGGCTACTGTTCTAAAATGGAACCCAAGCATACAATATGTAGTATCATATACACGGTGAATTCATCGTAGAAACATGACGAAAACACTTGTACATACCGCATTTGTCATTTGCGGTTTGTGGATACCAAAATCGGCCTGGTAGGGGTATGCCTCAGACGTGGCTCCAAATTTTCCAGTACCACATTGGTCATGAGGGGGTTGAGAGCAAGAGGCAGTACTGAGTTCGATTCCTAGAGAGGCGATTTTCTCAGCGAAGAAGGAGGAGAATTCATCCGAAGATATAAGAGACTTAGGGGATTCTTTAGGGGTTTTGGCCAGCTTGTTTGATTGGTGTTTGACCAGTTCAAAGAGCTTGCGGGGTCTATTCGTGGCATTCCCCAATTCCGATCTGAAGTATTCTTTTTTTGAGTTGAGGATGTGCTTGTTGTAGGAGTTTCTTGCCTGACGGAGAAGTTTAAGGTGCGCAGTAGAAGGGTGCTGTCTCCAGATTCTTTCAGATTGTCGTAGGGATCTCCTCTCTGAGTTGAGGGAAGCGGAGAACCAGGGGTTTCTGTCTTTGATTTGTGTTCTTTTTAGTTTTAGAGGGGCAAGGTAGTCCAGAATGTTTGATATAGACGTCGAGTAATGTTCATTGAGGTCACTGACTGTAATTATGTTCGAGGGGGGGCGGAGGTCAAGTTTGCAGCGAGCCTCCAGCTTCATAAGGTCAAGGTAATAAATCCACTTCAATATGCTAATTTAGTGATACTTGGTTGCATTTGAAAAATTGCCAGACTGAACAGCTCCAATGAGGGCAAAACAGATTTTGGTTTGCTTGTGTTCCAGTTAAGGGAGGACCTGCCCTGGCATTTCGGGCTGGGCTGTTTTTTTTGAGGCAGGATTAAGACTGATTTGCATATGACTGGGTTCCCACTTAAGTGTCATGGTGGGCAAAATAATACGAGGTTGGAATGCTAACCTGAGAGATTCCATGTGGGCAGAAATATTGCCCGCATTCCGTTAGTAACCTTTTGTGTTTTTGATTTAACACCCTAAGTGGCTAAGGGTATGCCTAGATATGAGTTCTGTGCTCAGTGTGCCACTGGGAGCAAGCTACATCTGACTGAAGAGCCCTAATTAGGGCAACACCGATCTTAGGTTGCTTGTTTTACGGTTCAGGGAAAACCTGGCCAGGCAGTTCGGGCTGAACAGTTCCTATTGGTGCAGGATCAAGACTAATATGCATTTGGCTGATTCTCAACTGGTGTGGCATTGTGGGCAAACTAATGATACGTTTGTATGCTACCCTGAGCGATATCCAGTGGTTAAACCTATTGCAAGTTTTTCTTCCATCATCGTTCGAGTGTTTGAAGTACTTATGTTTCCAGCATTTACCCTTTTGGATGGACTTCCTAAATCTAGGCCCCAGATTGCCTTAATATTTGCCAAGCATCTACACAGTTGAATACCTCTTCAAACTATGCAGATAATTTTAATAGCCTTCAACCCATATCTTAACTTCTTTTACTTGCCATGGTAATTTAAAATTGTGTACACTTACATTTAAAGGAAAACATATTTGATAACAATCTATTGGACATATTCCATTGTGCTTCAAACTGGACTGAAACACTGAGGCTGCCTTGCTAGAGAACTTGCCACAGAACCCGAAGAATTTCAACCACCAGTATACAGGTGATGCTCAGCTTTACCTTAATAAATCACTCACATAATCCATATCAATAAGCAATAGATGACAATTAGGATATTGATTTCAGAGACAAACCACAAGACTGTAGTACTTTAATTTGGACTATGTCAATACCCTCTGTGCTGGCCTACTAAAACTGCACCACAATCCTGGGGAGAGCTCTTCATGTCATAGTTTGATGGATTACTGTGACTAAAATGTTCAACCACTTCACCCCATTTTAAAAACTCTCCAGTATGTTCCTATGTTTTCCTATTGAAACAAAGGCAAGTCAGCTTCTTTTATGAACATATTTTTACATCTCTTCTACTTGACAGATAATACATTTTGGTTTTCAAAAACATGTTACTGTCGTGCAGGCCTACTCTAACTGTGCTTCTAGACTCAAACTCTTATCAGCTCCCACCACCACTTCTTCTCATAGCATTACCTTGCTCCCTAGCAATGGGTGAGTGTTGCAAAGGTTTTCCTATGTGCCCTGTACACCCCCATTTTTGTTGACTGGTACTGGTGGTAACTAACTCTGAATGTCCCTGGGCTCTGTGTAACCCGGCTCACGGCCAGTGCTATGTTGAAAACACAGTAAAACACACACATACATGAGGGTGCACAATATATTAGGTTACACTTAAAATTGGCATGACCTACCATATCGGTCACTAGTACACAATATAGCAGGGGATTAAATCTATCTTCAAGTCCCTAGTGTGTAATGGAACATTGCGGTTGCAAGGCCAGCAGCCCTTTCTGCATGTGCATGTGTGCACTGCTGACAGCCTGAGGTCATTTGGAAAGCAGCCCCGTGTTGCAGCACTGATTTTATAAGAAAACTGTGCCCAAACTCGACTTTGGTGATAAAAGTAAAAATTGTTACACTGACACTTCATATTAATTTGGCACCTACAATTTCCACTGTGAAAAATAAGTCTTAATTGGCAATTCGTTCACACTGAGGCATGTAGCCTTCAAAATTTTAGAAAAGGGGTGCATCTTATTTTCTGTCTAAGACTTACTGCAACACTTCGTTTTCTGTCAAATAAAAGCAACTAGCAGGCATCATTCTATTTTTTTAGGGCGAGACACAAATGTATCAGTTCTGCAAAGCATTTAACATGATGTTTGGACTTTCAAAGAAACCCGTTTTCTATATTTTCCCTTTGGAATTAAGTTCTTTAGTTTTATTGATGTTCTTATGGAGAAACCAGAAACCCCACCTTTAGAGGCCCATTTAGCAAGGTCATTCTGCATTCCACAGAGACAAGGCCGTAATTTAAACGGTCATAAATGTCAACGTGGCAGCCTACTCCATTGTTTACGGGAAAACTAAAGATAGCATCTCATCAGCATGATTTGAGCCAGCCTCTGCAGCTCTCCTAGCCCCCAGCTTCTGCCACTCTGAATTTGTCAAAGCCAGAAGGCCTTCCTAATTCCTCCTAACTTTCAATAATTTACTTTATTTTGAAAAATTATTTCTCCTTTTTAGGCGCTAAAAAAAAAAAAATGTATCTCTATTCCCAGATTATTAAACTACATCTACTGTGAATAATTCACAAAACTTAATAACACACATACCAGTTTTTAGATTAAATGCTTGTTGCAATCCTATGCAATGGTACACATTTCATCAACCTTAAATGAATGAACGTCTCAGTAGGCCCAGCTGAAGTTAGAACCTTCAACCCTGATATTAAAACAAGCCTTTGTACTGGCACATTGACTCATTGAATCATAAGAAGGCACAACCTGTAAATATATATCAACCCTAAATGTATGCATTTACTGAAGCCTGAGACACTTTAAAAAGTACTCTGAATGAAAGAAAATGCAGTTTAAACAGTGCTTTTGATGAATACAGGCCCCAGCTAGGCCCGCAAGACACAAGGGTTCGCTCTCCTGTAACGGAATCTATAAGGAAGTTGGCACGGAAACTGCAAAGTACAAAACAACGTTTATTAACCCTTAAGGGTGGTCCTACAATCCACACAACACTCTTCAGTATTGCATGGAGTAGCACAAAGAACATTCGTACACAGTCCCCTTTTATACACAACAGAGGGGCTCATAAGTGGGTGGATACAACACGAGGCCGAAGAACATTACCATTTATGGTCATTCTCGATACTGAATCAATACATGGGCGGAGCCAACACACTCCTTGAGCCCGCGAAAGGACATGGTCAAGCAAAGCTAATTATAACAGATGTGGTCAAGTCTGGGCATGCGCCAGATGGACAAGAGGGAGCTATTTATAAACTGTTGCTAGGCAGATTACAAGAGCAACTAACACAGAGGTCGGACTCTCCTCGTGGTGAACACATGGCAGCATGCCAATACAAAATGGAGTCCGGACTTCGGTCAACATAACGAAGAAAACATGATCTAAAGGGGGAAGCATTAATGTCTTCAGTAAATGCTTAATCACATTCTGCCTTAATTTACAACAGACGACCCTTTCAGCATTTACTGAAGACATCCGGCTTCCAAGAATAATCATCATATATATCAATTATCATCATTCCTTTAACTTCTTTAGCTAGACCCTTTTGGTGAGCAACATCGGCAACAGCTTTCTTATCTGGAATGCAGAATGAAATGCATACAGAACAGCACAATGGTCCACATTGAATACACATACAGAAAAAGAACAGAATTGCTATAATAATACAGAGACCAGTTAAAACCTTCCATCCCCAGGCAGTAACCAACGCCCAAAACCATCCAGAAAAGGACCAAGTGCCGTTTTCTGTGTGGATTTCAGCTGCTATTTTATGCAGCTTGTTAATGGCGTTATAAACGGATGGCGTATGATCAGGGATGAACACACAGCAGCTACTTCCAATAATTTTACAGGCTCCACCTCGATCAGCTAGCATTACATCTAGTACCATACGATTCTGCAATGCAACAATCCTAGTTATTTGTAATTCTTCCGTAAGATTCCCAAGAGCGGCAGCAGTCTGATTTGTCACAGCTTCTACCACTCTTGTCAATCTTCGGATCTTCCTACTGTTCAAAGCAGCTCCAACAAAGAAGAACAGTCCTAAGTTAAAATCAATATACTGTTGCAAGCTGGTATCGGTCTGATCCACATCATCAATTGAAAGAGTACGTTTATATCTATTTACAGTCACATTATTCAACAGTTTCAAATCCTTATGATATGACGCAGGTGCTAAGAATACAGGAGGTAATAGGAATGATACATAGCATACCCCAGACCACCCAGCCGGCAAACGGTAATAACCTTTATTTCCACATACAAAATAGGTATTATGGGACGCTAGGAAGGTACTGTTGTTCAGCCCGTCAATGTTCAATACAGTTATACAATCACTGACACCAACAGGGATAAAACCCACACTCTGGACACACAAGTCCGCTTGAGCTTGTGCTACTTGGATTACGAATTTGTCCTTCCCCACAGTGTCTCTTGTGTTCGTGAAGATATAGGGAATGGATTCATTGTCCGGTCGGTACTCTTCCCATTCCCAAATTGTTCCATTCGCTTGTGGATACCCATTCTTGTCTTGATGGCATTCTCTATTAAGTCTAAAAAGCAATCGTCCCACTGTCGGTTTCCGAGTGGCAAACAGCAAAGTGTACCATGCTCTACAAGAGCCATTATGAGAGAAAGGAAGTGGTATAAATGGCGTACCTCCTTTCTTCTGATGGGCTGGCATCATCCCACATATCCAACAGTTCGTAGCGTTCGTAGCAACGTGGGTATGATGCAGCATCTGGATGAAAGTGTTATTCAAATAGGATTGTCGATGCTTCAACTCTTGATATGGCAATGTATAAAAGTAGTGCTCCGCAGGCACTGGAGTCGTCAACACAAGTGTCTTTCGAGCAGGAGTTGCCTCCTCCACAAACCATGTGGTTATACCAACGATAGCTACTGTTAGCATGAACCCCAACGCACAAAGGATTTTCTTCTTCTCCATGTCAAAAGAAACAATACCCTGATATCTTCCTGAAACTAAAAAGTCTGTCAGAACTCTTCCCCTTGGGCAGCGGTTGATTTCTTCACCAGCGGGCCAAGACGGGTGTCACTACACTAATGCAGGGCTGATCCCCCCCCCTTGCCTCATCGGCTCTCCGTTTTACTAACCCAAGGGCCGTTCTGACAGTATGTCCCGGCACTGGAAACCTTACTTCCTTGGTCGAAGATAATATCGCCTTCCTCCAGAAGTCGTGTGGTCCGGAAAGAGCTCCTCAGTGTCATTCGGCTCCGCAGCACGGCCTGTCTCTGCTGCTAGGATTTCTCGTTGATCGGTCAGCACGGCAGACTCCACCAATCCGGGCGGTACCTTTCGGCAGTGCAAGGAATGGATCCAATTCTTCCTGTTCGAGACTCGCACTGCCGTCCTCGTTGCAAGGAGGACTTGTTCAGGTCCTACCCATCTCGGCTCCAAACTGTTCGTTCTGTCGAAAACCTTCACCATAACATGATCTCCAGGCCGGAGACCATGTCCTTCACCGGTAGACCGATCAGGGAGCGCCTCTCGGACCTGTTGATGAATAGAAACCAAATTATCCGTTAACTGTGCCAGATAATCGCTCATCATTACACAAGGTACATCATACACAGCCTTAGGCCTTGGTGGACCCCAAATATTCATTGGGCGTCCAAATACGATTTCATATGGCGTAAGGCCAGTTCGAGAGTGTGGCACCGACCTAATTGACAATAACGCCAGTGGCAGGGCGTCTGGCCAAGTCAAAGATGTTGAGGCTTGGATTTTGGCGATCTTAAGCTTCAGTGTACCATTATACTTCTCGACTAGTCCTGCAGACTGGGGGTGGAATACGGCGTGGAACTTCTGGGTGATGCCTAGGCCCTTCAAGACGTATTTTATAACATCCGCTACAAAGTGAGGGCCATTATCACTCCACAGAAGTCTACAGACGCCGTATCGAGGGAAAAACTCTTTCAGCAATAGCTTCGCTGTAGTCATTGCAGTATTGTCTTTCGTAGGGTACGCCTCAACCCATTTACTGAAGGCGCAGACCACTACTAGAACATACTTCAAATTGTTACAGCGCTCAAGCTGGATGTAGTCCATCTGCAGAACCTCAAAGGGTGCAGTGGGCGTCGCAAATCCTCCTGCTGGAGTTCGAGTGCCTTTCCCTGGGTTATACTTCAGACAGATCATACAGGTCTGCACCACCCTCTTTGCTGTGCTAGCAATCTCTGGATGCTCCCAGACTTGGGTAAGCAATTTCACAATTGCGGAAGCTCCAACATGTGCTAGCCCATGTGCCATTTGAACCATAGGTTGTACGAAAGCCGTGGGTAACTTCCATCTATCCATCTGCTTATTTCTCCAACAGCCCTCATCATCCAACTCTCCCTCGCTAGCCCATTGCTCCCGCTCTTTATCAGAAGCGGTCCTTTGCATTTCTCGCACTTCCTCCTTCGCATCACGCCATCTTTCCACCTGTGACTTTACTACATACATGGCAGTAGCGCCGGGCTGCATCGCAGTCTCCCGTGCTACTCGATCCGCTAACGCATTCCCTTCTCCAACTTTATCAACTACTTTCCTATGGGCACTACATTTAACAATGGCAATTTTCTTTGGGTATGTCAATGCAGTTAAAAGATTATGAACTAACTCTCCATGCATTATCTGTACTCCATGTGACGTTAAAAACCCTCTCTCCTTCCAGAGTAGGCCGAAATCGTGCGCTACTCCGAAGGCATAGCGGCTATCTGTGTAAACATTCACACACAATCCTGTACTAAGCTCACATGCTCGTGTTAAGGCTATCAGTTCCGCTGCTTGAGCTGATTTCTGTGGTATGCGTGCTGTCTCCACTATCGTGTGTAATGTGGTAATTGCATACGCTGCTGAAGTCGTACCATCTGGTAGCTTCAGGCATGATCCGTCTACCCACAACTCTCCATCTACCTCTGAAAAGGGCGTATCCTGGAGATCAATACGACCCTTTGTTTGTTCCTCAGTCACAAGAATACAATCATGCGCTTTCTGCGCCTCAGGCTGGGTCTCGGGGTATGGCAAAAATGTGGCCGGGTTTAATGTCACGCACCTCTTTAACGTAATATGAGGAGCCAAAAGCGTCAGCTCATATCCCGTTAAACGGGCACTGGTCAAATGCTGCGTCTTTGTTTGATTAAGCAGGGCATCCACAGCATGGGGAACTAACACCAACAATTTATGGGACAACACAATTCCTTCACTTTGGCGTATTGACACAGCTGTCGCCGCTACCGAGCGAAAACACCCTGGTAATGCTCGGGCGACAGGATCAAGCACAGCCGAAAAGTATGCACAAGGGCGCTGCTTGTCGCCGTGCATCTGTACTAAGACTGACAATGCACATCCATCTTTCTCATGCACATACAACGAAAAGGGTTTTGTATAATCAGGGGTCCCTAACACTGGTGCTGAACAAAGGGCCCGTCTCAATTGCTGAAACGCAGCATCACACTCATCTGACCAGGGGATCGGAATGGGCGTGTCTTTTGTCAAGAGAGCTAGTAATGGCTTGGCTATGTGTGAAAACCCCAATATCCATTGTCTACAAAAAGAAACAAGACCCAAAAATGCATGCACATCCTTCTGCGTGGATGGTCTCGGTGTGTCCAAAATTACTTGGATACGATCTGGTGTGAGTGCACGCCCCTCCTTAGACAAAAGGTGACCTAAATAAGTCACCTTTGGTCTACAGAATTGCAATTTCTTCCTAGATACCTTATGATTGTGGGAGGCTAAAAAGGAAAGGAGGGATAACGTGCTCTTTTCACACAACTCCAGGGTGTCAGCCGCCAACAAGATGTCGTCGACATATTGAATGAGGGCGACCCCCTCGAGTAGAACAAAGGAATCCAACTGTCGTTTCAAAGCCTGACTGTAAATACTAGGGCTTTCTGTATAGCCTTGGGGAATTCTACAAAAACGATAAGATCTATTGTTTAATGTGAACCCAAAAAGAAATCGGCTATCGGGGTGAATGGGAATAGAAAAGAAGGCATTCTTCAAATCAATCACTGAAAACGTGGCCGCCGTAGGCGGGACCAAGGTAAGCAACGTCGTGATATCGGAAACCACCGGGTACTGAGGTATCACGATCTTGTTTACCTCCCTCAAATCAATTATGAACCGATAGACCTTTGCATCCGTGTCCTTTTTCAAAATTGGGAGAATCGGACTGTTACAGATATTATAGGGAACTTCTTCCACCACCCCTACTGCTATCAAGTCTTGCACAATCTGTATGAGAGCCTCCTCGCCCTCCTGGGAAATACGATACTGCGGGAGGCGTGGTAGCACCGCCCCCTCCTGGACACTAATGTGGACCGGAGGAATCACCATTTGTCCCACATCTGTGTCCGAAGTCGCCCATAAAGCTCGGGGGAGGGTAGCCAACAATGCATCCTCTGATATCGTACACATCCGCCCAGACCGGGGGTAGTTGTCATTCAAGATCACCCTCACACCCTCAGGGGAGCAGCGGATTGTAGCCCTAAAGTACTTTAACATATCAAGGCCCATAATGTTATCCGGTGTATACGGAGCAAGCAGAAACGGACAGGGCGCAGAAAAACAATCAACTTTAAATGCAAGGGGCTGTGAAAGAGGGCTTCGGGAGAGTGTACCGTCAAACCCTACCGATGTAACTATTGAGCCGGATGGGGGAGCCCCCGGAACCAAGTACCTAGACAATGCACTACGTGTCGCTCCTGTATCCACTAGGAACTGATCAGTAGAACCTAAAACCTCAGCCGATACATAAGGACCCGTCTGATCGACCGGCACCTCAACTGATTCGGACCCCCATCCAACGCATTCCTATGCATGCTGAGAATCATGATATCCCGATTGATCGATGTCCGATACATGATACTGGTGCTGGCGATCAAAAACATTTGAGCCATCTCGGTGCCGCCCGGCAGTATCGAAACGGACATTATCGTTAGAATTCCCTCTAAAGTTCGAGAAGCCCCCTCTACCTCTCGGGCCACCCGGAGTATGCCCCTGACGCGAAGCACGCAACGCTGGGCAATCCCTGGCCCAATGGCCCAACTGCTTGCAGTACGCACACTGGTTCCTATTCAAATCAGATCGGCCCGAAGGGGGACCATAAGATCCGCCCCTTCCTCTATTATTATTACCCCGTCGGGGCGGGCCATATACTTGTGCTAACATCACCTTGGTTTTGAGATCTTTCGATTTCTTCTCCTCCTGGCCCTGCGCCTCGTGCTCCTGACGCTCATAATACTGAGCGATAGTCAGAAGGGCCGTCGGCGTCGCGGAGGACCAGGAACTCTCGCTCGCTTTTAACCGGGCCGCAACTGCTGGTAGCAGATTAGCCACATATTTGTCCGCGAAAAGGTGGCGGCCCGTGTCGTCAGTAAGCGACTGGCCACTAAAATCATGAAACGTCTCCTCAAAGCGCGTAAAGAAGTCCGCAACTGACTCGTCAACTTTCTGCTTACATGCAGTTAACATATTCCAGTCAATCTTTTTAGGGGGGATAATCGTCTTCAACTTAGCCACAATAGCCGCAGGGAGATCTAAAATATTCTGGGGTGGTTTCTGTGCAGGCTTCCGTTCCCTATCCTCATCCTCAAGGTCGGACCACCGGGCCTTGAAGGCAACCGCATCATCTACCTTTCGGACAGAGCGCCACGTATCCGGCGGTAGGATAAGGCCAAAGAACAGGTCTATATCCGCTAAAGTCATAATGCAAGAATTCAAGGCCCCCTCAACTTCTTCATAGAAGGCCGCTGGATTCTTGCGGGGGTCAGGCAACGCATTCTTTAGTGCCATAACGTCGGCCCTATGCCATGGAGTGTAAACCCAGTTATATACAAAATATCCCCTTGCATCGGCGGAGTTAATATCCGAGCTAGTCCCTGCTCCCTTAGGAGGAACATACAAAGGCGCCGCCTCTCGCATTGGTTTAGCATGCACTATGTCATCCTTATCTGACTGGGAGGCGGATGGGTGGCCCCCCGCTGCAGACGAATCCAACTGCTTCCCCTCTTCCGTTTGTTGGCGTGCTTTCTCTCTAAGGGCCAGCACCTCGTCCCGTAAAGCGAACAGCCGCCGAGCCGCCTCAGGAGCCTTAGGGGGAGAAAAAACACCATTACGTAATGCTCCGGCATCCGAAGACACTTCGTCAGGCTCAAGGACACTAGAATATTTTCGGAAAGCAGCAATTACTTCATCCGCGAAATGAGACAGAAAATACACCCTCTCTCTATCTTGCCACGGCCCCCAAGTATGGAACAACTCCTCCTTAGACATCTTGCCCTTAAGTGCACGGAGGGAAAGTTTCCGAAGCTCAGCCATATGCTCGGCCGATAACATGGACCGTGTGTCTACCTTACCCGAAGCCGGGCCAGAATCTTGCGGCCGCGGAGCAGATGCGCCAACATAAGGGGGCGGAGAGCGATCTAGTAAATAAAAATCATCATCAGGATTATTAAGGACAGGATAAAGCGGCTGGCGAACAACATATTGACCCGAGACCTGTAGCCTACGCTCTTTCTCTTGTCTGTCCGTGTGCTCTTTGTCCTCCCGACGCTTCGCTTCCTGCGCTCGCACATGGTCATTCTTCCGTTGCTCTTTATCAAACAGCGCTTTCTCACGTTTCTCTCGCTCACGCACTTCCTTCACCCATAATCGCACACACTCAAACATATCCTGACGAGCACGTCGCTTACACATACACTGTTCCACATACTCAATCTTACGTATATCAAACGATCCATACAAAGGCCATCGCAACTCAGGATCCTTCCTCGTGTATTTCCTCCATAGCGTGCTGTACATTATGGAAGAAAGACCATGCTTCACATACATATCCCTATTAGGAGTCCCCTCTGGGGGAGCTGGAGCAGATTCCTCGAGGTTCAACCGGTTACCAAAACAGCAGCACCACTTACGGAGTGCGCTGAAAGCAGGCATGCTCAGAAATAGTGCAAAATATGCAATATTATAAGAAAAAAATGGCACTTAATCGTTGCGCCGTTCAAAGTTTACACAGCTCCTGGAGAAATTTCTCCACATTACCTGCCTATATGTGTTGCAACGCATATATTTTCACAAAGACAAATTCAAAATATGACTAGTCATCATCAATCAAAACTCAAATAGCCAACCCAGGCTTCAAAACTCGGAGCAAGTACCGTACAACGGTTCTTACCAATCAAGAGTCCAGGTTCCAACTGCCAAGCTCCACAATCGCCCAAACGGCTCTCACGGCAGGACCGACAGAAGAGGTCTCAGTCGATGACCGGCGCCACCCAGACGGTCAGCTCGGAAGGGAAGGAAGAAAAACCTCGGGATGCCAGGGCTAAGACGCCGCTGGCAGTGATCACGTCCCCGGCCAAACTCCTCACCTTCGTCGCGACCAGTCCTTCGAGCATCCGAGTCGCCGATGAGCCCCACGTGACGGGCGCCAATTGATGAATACAGGCCCCAGCTAGGCCCGCAAGACACAAGGGTTCGCTCTCCTGTAACGGAATCTATAAGGAAGTTGGCACGGAAACTGCAAAGTACAAAACAACGTTTATTAACCCTTAAGGGTGGTCCTACAATCCACACAACACTCTTCAGTATTGCATGGAGTAGCACAAAGAACATTCGTACACAGTCCCCTTTTATACACAACAGAGGGGCTCATAAGTGGGTGGATACAACACGAGGCCGAAGAACATTACCATTTATGGTCATTCTCGATACTGAATCAATACATGGGCGGAGCCAACACACTCCTTGAGCCCGCGAAAGGACATGGTCAAGCAAAGCTAATTATAACAGATGTGGTCAAGTCTGGGCATGCGCCAGATGGACAAGAGGGAGCTATTTATAAACTGTTGCTAGGCAGATTACAAGAGCAACTAACACAGAGGTCGGACTCTCCTCGTGGTGAACACATGGCAGCATGCCAATACAAAATGGAGTCCGGACTTCGGTCAACATAACGAAGAAAACATGATCTAAAGGGGGAAGCATTAATGTCTTCAGTAAATGCTTAATCACATTCTGCCTTAATTTACAACACTTTTAACCAAATTCGACTTTGATATTTTAGGCATTAAAAAACGAATATCCTACAATTTTCTTGCATAATATGCATTACCAGAATGTCTATTACATAACCCATGAGTCAGGCATTGGAAATAATAACTTATACTTTATAAAAATGAGCTTGTTTGCGCCTGCGCCAAGGGAAAATTGTACACACGAGTGCTTGTCATTTTAGTGATGCAACACAACTCAAATCAAATTTTAATGCTAGGAGGTCATAGTATGAGTATTAAGCTGTATAAATATTAAAAAACGATTTTGAAAAGCACTTATTTTTTTTTAAATAACTTTTCCATGTTAAATAATTTTCTTTTAAAAAAAACAACCACTTATTCGTTTTTGTGATAATTCCACATATAAAAAGCAAGCTGCATCCCTTGCCTATCATTTTGGACACATTAACTCACAAGCCTAAGCTCATAAGCCCAACTTGAAACGCGTCACATTTTTGCGCCACTTTCGTTTAAAAGGACAGTTATGCAAAATTCCACCCATGTTTAACTGGGAAAGTGCTGGCTGAATGAACATTCCTATCAAATATACTGCAGCTGAAAAGTTTGCCTATGAACATCTAATACAATGCATCTAAGGAAAACGCTGTAAATGTATTTATTTTTGCAAAAATAGATAATTTCGTTTTTGGGGCCTTATTTATATCTATTGAATGTGTTTCCTAATTTTATCCTTTAAGCATTTAACGGCAGTTTGGTATATGTGCACAATTGCTCATTCTATAAATTAAAGAGCAACATATAGCTATTTTAGCACATCACACGGTTCATTTCTGGATTTTTTTCTAAGGTTCTACTTGATATTAATTAACCAACATTTTACTTATCAGACTGAAAACATCAAAAGACCCACAAACACATATTGAGCTCATTTCAGACATAAACAGAAAGGGGTCAAACACACAATACAGCGCGCTTTAGCCATTTTTCATAAATAGCGCCATCGCAATTTACTTACAGAAGTTGCACTAATGAGAAAACCACATAGACATTTAAACACACAGTTGACTTACAAATCAATACGCAGGACAGAAAGAAAGAACAGCTCACAGACTATACTTGAACCAAACCATTTGCAAATACTAGTTGTAAGTCATATTTACAAGAAACGCTTCTCAATAGTGTTCCAAAAGACTGCATAAACAGCCCAACAGACTGATGTATCTCCAAGAAGTAGTGAATGCGCTCAATTCACTAGCTTTGGCTAGCAGAACACCAAACAAAATCGTTCTGCATATCTTCATTCATAAAACCGCGCAGAACAAAGTATCCTTGTTTTGTATTATGTCATATTTTAATTCCCCGGGGATACAAAATCACTAAGGAAGAAATATGTTTTTTTTTAATCTAACCTATTTAGATATTTCCCACACTATGGTACCTTCCAAAAAAGCAACACATTTTTCCATGTGAGCTTACAAACAGGCATGCCAAAAATACTGCGGAAAACGCAAGTATTATAATCAAAATGGTGCTTAAGGTATTTATAGTACGTACACCGTTCAACTAAACCAAATGGAGAAATATCTCCTCATTACCTGCCTACACAAATTGCAATTCGCATATCCAAACCTGAACAAAACCAAAAGTTGGCCAACACAAATTTCAAAGTTCCAAAGCTACATTTCCAAATTTGCTAAGATCAGGCATCTTATAGCTCACTAATCTAGCTTCAAACTTCAAGGGGTTATCTCTATCAATACACTCGCAAATATACGAGACCCTTGGCTATGCTATGGTAATCGCAATGACCAAATCAAAAATCAAGAAACCAACCCCTCGGCTTTGGTAATTGTGATAACCAAATCAAAGACCCAAAGACCCAAAGGACTGGGAGCGACCCACTTATACTTAACTCTTACTGTTACTAATCCAAATTCTAACTGTCAAGTTCTACATGACCTAACGGTCTTTTATAATACGCACGCCAAAAAGGTTCTCAGTCAGGAGTGACATCTTTTGGAGAGTCAAAGTCAGAAAGATCAGAGACATACTGGGCTGCAGAGACAAAGAATCCTCCAGAACCCTTGTGCACAGAGTACCTGCTTAGTGGATTTCTGTCCTGCTCTCCCCAGCAGTTTTCTGTCCTCTGACAAGATCACTCCTCCCTCCAGATAGCCACTTCTGATGAGGCCGCTCTGTTGGGCACCAACTGAAGTACTGGGGATTTTAGGACCCCAGCGGTGCCAGGGGTAGCACCCTATGACTTCGAGTTCTTCCTGTCTTGGACCACAGTGCGGTACTTGAAATTATCATTCTCAGGGTAATATAACAAAGAACTTGGCAAAGAAGCTGAAATATGAAAAGACATCTTTATTAAACTCAAATGAGTGGGACTACGTCACACAGAAGCCTTAGCAACTGCATGAGGCAGTCCCCAGAACAAAAACCAGTCTTCTCTTTTATACAGAATATTACGCTTTGGGCAACACCGCCCCTGTTTTACAAGTGGTCATTCACATATTTTCGTTTCAAAGGAACAGCAGAGCCATAATGACAATCCCACATTTCAGTTCATCAAGCACACAATCATTTTACCCAGCAAGGCTCAGAACCCTCATCAGATAACAGCGGACCCCAATAAAACGGGCACCTCCTGCTCGTAAAACAAGCCATAAAGTAGGAAACAGGGCCAGGTGTGAAAATAGCTAAGTCAGAGATCGTGTGTGAACAAGGACTTTATGATGGGTCGAGCCCTGATGCTAATCACATTAGGCCGCGGGAGAAGGAACTGGCCGGACAGGATTGTCCTCGGGCAGCGGAGTCAGTTTGCACAGGTCACAGAGAAGTCACAGAAGGTGTACGTGTCCTTTAGGCCTAGGAATGGCCTCAATCCGCAGCCTATGTGAGGGCAACCTTAAAATGGCTACTGTTCTAAAATGGAACCCAAGCATACAATATGTAGTATCATATACACGGTGAATTCATCGTAGAAACATGACGAAAACACTTGTACATACCGCATTTGTCATTTGCGGTTTGTGGATACCAAAATCGGCCTGGTAGGGGTATGCCTCAGACGTGGCTCCAAATTTTCCAGTACCACATTGGTCATGAGGGGGTTGAGAGCAAGAGGCAGTACTGAGTTCGATTCCTAGAGAGGCGATTTTCTCAGCGAAGAAGGAGGAGAATTCATCCGAAGATATAAGAGACTTAGGGGATTCTTTAGGGGTTTTGGCCAGCTTGTTTGATTGGTGTTTGACCAGTTCAAAGAGCTTGCGGGGTCTATTCGTGGCATTCCCCAATTCCGATCTGAAGTATTCTTTTTTTGAGTTGAGGATGTGCTTGTTGTAGGAGTTTCTTGCCTGACGGAGAAGTTTAAGGTGCGCAGTAGAAGGGTGCTGTCTCCAGATTCTTTCAGATTGTCGTAGGGATCTCCTCTCTGAGTTGAGGGAAGCGGAGAACCAGGGGTTTCTGTCTTTGATTTGTGTTCATTTTAGTTTTAGAGGGGCAAGGTCGTCCAGAATGTTTGATATAGACGCCGAGTAATGTTCATTGAGGTCACAGACTGTAATTATGTTCGAGGGGGGGCGGAGGTCAAGTTTGCAGCGAGCCTCCAGCTTCATAAGGTCAAGGTAATAAATCCACTTCAATATGCTAATTTAGTGATACTTGGTTGCAAAAATTGCCAGACTGAACAGCTCCAATGAGGGCAAAACAGATTTTGGTTTGCTTGTGTTCCAGTTAAGGGAGGACCTGCCCTGGCATTTCGGGCTGGGCTGTTTTTTTTGAGGCAGGATTAAGACTGATTTGCATATGACTGGGTTCCCACTTAAGTGTCATGGTGGGCAAAATAATACGAGGTTGGAATGCTAACCTGAGAGATTCCATGTGGTCAGAAATATTGCCCGCATTCCGTTAGTAACCTTTTGTGTTTTTGATTTAACACCCTAAGTGGCTAAGGGTATGCCTAGATATGAGTTCTGTGCTCAGTGTGCCACTGGGAGCAAGCTACATCTGACTGAAGAGCCCTAATTAGGGCAACACCGATCTTAGGTTGCTTGTTTTACGGTTCAGGGAAAACCTGGCCAGGTAGTTCGGGCTGAACAGTTCCTATTGGTGCAGGATCAAGACTAATATGCATTTGGCTGAGTCTCAACTGGTGTGGCATTGTGGGCAAACTAATGATACGTTTGTATGCTACCCTGAGCGATATCCAGTGGTTAAACCTATTGCAAGTATTTCTTCCATCATCGTTTGAGTGTTTGAAGTACTTATGTTTCCAGCATTTACCCTTTTGGATGGACTTCCTAAATCTAGGCCCCAGATTGCCTTAATATTTGCCAAGCATCTACACAGTTGAATACCTCTTCAAACTATGCAGATAATTTTAATAGCCTTCAACCCATATCTTAACTTCTTTTACTTGCCATGGTAATTTAAAATTGTGTACACTTACATTTAAAGGAAAACATATTTGATAACAATCTATTGGACATATTCCATTGTGCTTCAAACTGGACTGAAACACTGAGGCTGCCTTGCTAGAGAACTTGCCACAGAACCCGAAGAATTTCATCCACCAGTATACAGGTGATGCTCAGCTTTACCTTAATAAATCACTCACATAATCCATATCAATAAGCAATAGATGACAATTAGGATATTGATTTTAGAGACAAACCACAAGACTGTAGTACTTTAATTTGGACTATGTCAATACCCTCTGTGCTGGCCTACTAAAACTGCACCACAATCCTGGGGAGAGCTCTTCATGTCATAGTTTGATGGATTACTGTGACTAAAATGTTCAACCACTTCACCCCCATTTTAAAAACTCTCCAGTATGTTCCTATGTTTTCCTATTGAAACAAAGGCAAGTCAGCTTCTTTTATGAACATATTTTTACATCTCTTCTACTTGACAGATAATAAATTTTTGTTTTCAAAAACATGTTACTGTCGTGCAGGCCTACTCTCACTGTGCTTCTATACTCAAACTCTTATCAGCTCCCACCACCACTTCTTCTCATTGCATTACCTTGCTCCCTAGCAATGGGTAAGTGTTGCAAAGGTTTTCCTATGTGCCCTGTACACCCCCATTTTTGCTGACTGGTACTGGTGGTAGCTAACTCTGACTGTCCCTGGGCTCTGTGTAACCCGGCTCACGGCCAGTGCTATGTTGAAAACACAGTAAAACACACACATACATGAGGGTGCACAATATATTAGGTTACACTTAAAATTGGCATGACCTACCATATCGGTCACTAGTACACAATATAGCAGGGGATTAAATCTACCTTCAAGTCCCTAGTGTGTAATGGAACATTGCGGTTACAAGGCCAGCAGCCCTTTCTGCATGTGCATGTGTGCACTGCTGACAGCCTGAGGTCATTTGGAAAGCAGCCCCGTGTTGCAGCACTGATTTTATAAGAAAACTGTGCCCAAACTCGACTTTGGTGATAAGAGCACCTAAAATGTGCTAGACTACAATATCTTGGCATATTAGGTACCCCCAGGGTCTCCAAGAGATGTGTCCCAAGTGGTGGGGGGGTCATGCAAATATAAGGAGGACCCTTATATGCCCTGGGGATGGAGAAACTGCACATTGCACTTCTGTCATTGTAATAAAGTGCCTTCCAAATTCGACTTTGGTGCTATGAGCACTGTGGAGTGAGGATCTACCCTATTTTTGCATATTCAGGACCCCTAAGGTCTCCTGAAGTTGTCCCAGCGGTGGGGTTGGGGGTCCTGTAACTATAAGCAGTACCTGTATAAAATATGATTTGTTTTCCCAGGTGATGGAAAAAATATACATTTTATTTTTCCCATCGTAGATTCCCAGCCTCATAGGATAACATGGCAATGGAATATTAATGCATAACTATCGATAGGAAATAAAGTAACAATCCTCGAAGCATTCAGAAGAATGGTATTGATTAATCTAACAATATGCTAGTGTTGAATTTATCCTAAAGTATACAGAAAATAAGGTATAAGACTTTCTTGCCTGTAAGCCAAAATTCAGCTTTCTTGCCCTCTTCCCTGATTCATCAAGTTAACAGAATTAGCCAGGCTGCTTCGAGGAAGTGATAAGTGGCTTATCCAGAAAGAGGTAATCTGGGGGGAGCTCTGCTACACAGGAATGTCAGAGCAGGGGGATAGGGCAGACAGCGAATGCCAGGCCCATCTACCCATATGCACCTCTGACCTAGCCAGATGGCAGACTTCAGGAAGGAATTTGCAGGTGTTAGGGGGAGGAGAGCTATGGAAATCAGCCACACTGAAGGTTGGTTTAACTAGTTCTTCCTTGACTGCTGATATTTCAGCCATACTGAATTGTGAAGAAATAATGCTTACTAGGAGAAGCTTTTTCCATAGTTTGGAGGAAGTGGTCATGTTATGGGGTTTTGCCCTGCACCTCATTGGAGGGAGTGCTCTCATGCTTGAACCCAGAGAGTATGTGAGAGGAGCAGAGCCACTCAGATCTACTGCTTGAAACTAAGAGAAGAAGAAGGCCTGCCAAGCTGGAAACTTGATTTGCACAATCAGGCCCGGCATTCCGACTGATTGCACATGCTGTATTATCTGGAACTACAGCCCTTTGGATGTACCTCTCTTCAAGAGGAATAAAGACTCGACTCCCTGCAAACTACAGGTGTCACAGTTAGGGGGATTTTAATAGGCTTACTACTTGTTTTATTATGCCTTTTTGTTTTGTTATATCAACAGGAGTTTGATAATCATGAAAATTAGACAGTCTCTTCTTGTCCCTCTCTACTTCCTTTCTTTTTTTTCTACGCTTCCAACATCCCAGTTCTTCTTTCTTTGCACCCTGGTTACGCCACAGTCTCAAAGGAAAAAAAGTAACTTTTTCTTAAGACCATCATATTAGGAGAAGTTCACTCCTAAAGAGACTGACACACAGGTTTCAGGTAACATAGTGTGCTGTACGTAAGGGAAAGAAATGTGTGACAGGAGAAAACAACTTTGTTAACCGTCACAAAGTCCTTATGCTCTAAAAGCAAACTAAGATCTCTAACCGAGACAGGTTTTGTACTTTTAAAGGCTGTGCTTGTTGCCTACTCATTTATGCTAGATAGAGAAGGAAGAAAAAACTAAAAGTAATGAAAGTTTTCTAAAGGATATAGATATCGTTAGGTCCTTTTTCCCTCCCGGTTGCCTTAGATCCGGCCCGTACCTAACTAAGCCATGAGTCTCCAGAAACGTGGCGGGGCTGTGCGTTCCACCAGGGGATCTGCGTGAGATCGGTGTCACAGGCAGTGTCCTTGACTGGTTCTCCTCCTTTCTGTGTGACAGATAATTGTTCCTCCATTCCACTCTCTGACGCCCTTTGAGTGCTGTGGAGTCCCACAGGGGTCGGCACTGAGTCTGACCTTATTTAATATTTATGTACGTCCGCTGGCCTTGTTGGCCAACACTCGTAATATACAGTTGGTATCCTATGCGGACGATATGCAATAATTTTTTCTTGTACCAAAGACTCTAGTCAGGACATGACTAAACTTCAACAGGATCTGGTAGCTATAGCGGGGTGGATGGAGGCGAAGTGCCTTCAATTAAATTCATCCAAAATTAAAATCCTCTTGCTTGGCAGAGACTCACACCGGTGGGGCAACAACTGGTGGCTGCAAATTTTGGGTAATCCCCCTACGCCCAATACCGTGGTAAAAAATCTCGGCATACGGCTGGATACTGCACTCTCATTTGAGAAACATGCTAAGTCTGTGGCAGGGACTTGTTTTAGTACTCTGCACGGACTTAAACCCATCTTGGGTCTGTTTGACCCTCATACGCACCAGCTAGTTGTTCAAGCCACAATCCTGGTTAGGCTGGATTATTGTAACAGCCTCCTGTAAGGTGCTAACAAATCCATGTAGATAGGCTCCAACGCACCATGAATCCGGCAGCTCGCACTTTATTTGCATTGCCTAAGTACAACTCGGGTCTGAGGGGTGCTGTTCTGACTCTACTGGCTTCCCGTGGAGCAAAGAATCAGGTTCAAAGCACTTTGTGTCATTCATAAAGTTTTGACTGGCTCCAGCCCAGCGATCCTCAGAAACCTGGGTCACAATTATGTTCCCCCCGTGCTCTGCGCTCTGCGGATCTTCATCTGATGCGAGTGCCTCACTTCCGTCGGACCAGAACCGGAGGCAGCTCTTTCAAGGTGTTAGCTCCTACTCTATGGAACTCATTGCCTCCCGCTATCAGGAACACTCCCAATCACTTGGTGTTTAGAAAGGCAGTAAAGAGATGGGTATGCCCAAGGGTAACCAGGCGCGTTATAAAACTCTTTAATAATAATAATAATAATAATAATTTCAGTAGCTTAATCATCTCACTCTTCTCTCTCCCTACACTTTAGCGCTGGGACGTCCCTTTGCGGGGACAGCCATGCGCTCTATAAATTGCATAACATAACATAACATAAAAAGGTCTGAGGAGTAGCCGGCATGCTTTCTGCTATCTGTGGGGCAGCTCAGGTAATGCAAGGATCTTGGTTTCAGTCTGAAAATCCTCGAGTCACCACTCTTCACCAATCACAGGAGAGAAACCAGGTTGGATTTGGATTTGCGTTCTCCTTTGCAGCAACTCCCAGGTCACAGACTGTCATACTCTCTCCTTCTGCTTCTGTGTCTCTCCCTTTAAGGGGGTCTCTACGTATTCTGATTGGCCCCTTGGTTGCCTCATGATCCGCGTCCGGGTCATCGGGTTCATTTTTTAGGTCTCGCCTGAGCCAGTGCATGCGCTGCACTGACGAGACATTTAGGAGTGGAGTTTTCAAAGTTCGACCACAGCTTTGTGTGGCATACAGTGTGTGGTAACGCGCACAGGCACAAGCTTCAATGCCCCTCCCCCTCCCCACCACAGAACGCGTCTCGCAGCTTGTTTCTTTTGGTGATGGTGATTTGCAAAGTTTCTGATTGTTGCCCTTCGTGAAGCTTGTAGAGTTTCTCAGTTTACCTCGAGCACTGCCAGTGCAAAGCTTTTCAGTACATTGCAAGATCACTTTTACTCTTCTTGAATCAAGATAACCTGGAGAATCTCTAACTTTACCTTTAGCCGAATGTTTATTTGCACAATGATAAATGTATGCAGAATTTCAGCAAATTTATCTTCAGTGGAGCAGTTTTTTTCAGGATGGTATTGCTCAGGAGAATCGCAGCAGCTGCTTTGTGTAAAGTTATTCCAGGATTCACTATCTTTACGCAATGGAATGTTGCATGAATAATTGAAGAACTGCATTGTGGAAATTATAGAAAGATGAACAGATCCAGATGTACAGGTAGTTACCCCCGAAGTCACGACGGGTGGTGCTCATGCTACAAAATGTGATTTGCGCAATGCTCAGCCTTGCACCACAGCGCAAAGGTGAGCCAGTGTAACTAGCACAGGATTCGTCCTTGAAGTACATTCATCAATGTCAATTCCTACATGAGGACAAGTGCACAGTAATCCGGGTAAGATAAGCACTTCTGCATAAACCACACATGTCACACATAGGTATGTCTGGCTTGTGCCCATGGACATCATTTGCGACCCCTGGCTTTCCCCTTGTGAACCCTGGCACTGTTTTTGAGACCCCTGGCCTCGTAGATGACAAAATCTGTGCCAGGAACACAGGTCCAGCACGTCCGTATGAGCTTCGGTTGCGGCTCCACTTTCCTTGTTTTCTGTCAGTTTTTTATTACAGTAATAGTGAATAATATTGTATTATTCACTATCAGTGTAATAAAGAATTGATTACAATTAACTGGCAGCAGAGGTAAGTAAAAAATGCCTTTAAATGCATGTTGTGTGCGTGCTTGCGGGTGAGAGTGTGTTTATGTTAGAGCGAGTGGGTGTATGTGTGTATGTGTGAATGTGTGTGTATGTGCAAGTATGAGGGTGTGAGTGAAAGTAAAGGTTAAATGGCATGTGATGTCACTTCCGCGACCCCAGGCATTTTGATGAATTGGCGCTCATGCTTGTGCCAGGTTTCACTTGGTGTAACAGATGTGTGCAAAGCAGGAAGTGCTCCTTGAGCAGATCTGCTTTTGTGCTGAACCCAGTGTCGTTTGTGCTCTTCCGCCCCAGACATGCCCCATGTGCATGAAATAAGAGGGCGCGAGGGTCTACTTGTGGTGTTAAAACTTTTGCACTGAAAAGTTAATTGACACTGTCCTTTGTGCTACAAATCATCATCCAAGTGCTCGCGCGGACATTTAGTTGATCAGTTTAGTGTTCAATAATTATGTGTTTATCGTAAATTAAAACAAATGTCACAATTTTCCCATGAATGCAACACAGCAAAGCAATTTTTCATCTGTCGCTATGTTTTCCTGAGAACTTTGTGATGGTAAAAGAAAAATGTGAATGTTGCAGATCCCTTGCCACGGGCCTCCCTATGCTTTTCACAGGGCCCACCTCAAGCAGTTCTGCTCAGCTGTAGTAGGGTCGACGCTTCATCGTATTATCAAGAACAATGCTTGGGCACCTACGTCACAGGGCCCTTTTCGGCTTCTAGCCCCTTGCTTCGCGTGGACTGGTGTCAGTCACAGGAGCCTGCTAATGTAGGACCCAGAACTCCCCCTGGGTGCAGACATGCTTCCAGATGAGGGGGCAGATTTACAAGCCCCTTGCGAGACATTTCCGCCGCCGTTGCGTCACTTCTGTGACGCAGTGGCGGCGTAAACCATGCGCCATGTTGCGCCTTATTTACAACGTGACGTATCTAGGGAGATGCGTCACGTTGTAAAGCCCTGCGCTACATTAAACCTGCGTCAGGTTTAATGTATGCAGGGTGGGCGTTCCGTCGGAAAAAGCCTCGGAAAAGTGACGCAGTGAAATCTACAAGATTTCACTGAGTCACTTTTCCGACGCTGCTGCGTCAAAACCCTGCGCCTGCTTGAAGCAGGCGTAAGGCGTGACGCAGCATGTTGGGTATGGGCAGCCCCTGAGCATTGCTGGAGTTGCGTCGTGCTTGCGACGCGACTCCAGCAATGCGCCGCCCTTATGCCATCAGATGCGTCACGCATCTGTTTATCCTAGCGCCACGATGCGGCGCATTGTAAATGCGGCGCATCTGTGGTGGCGCAAGGGTAAACTTGCGTGACGCATATTTCCTGGTGCATCCCTGCTGATTTGCAGGGATGCGCCAGGAAACATTAATCTGCCCCGAGGACTTTAGAGCTAAGCTTCTACCGGGGGCGCCCATGTCTGACAAATCCCACTGCAAATACGTATGAAACACCTTTTATCATAAAACGAGTGGCACCCTGGTGTAGTCGATACAACTTGTGTGTTATAAAGGCAGCCGACATGTGGCAACCAGATTCCTTCAAACCGGTCCACCATCTGGAATACACCCTGAGGACACACAGGAATTCTCGGTCTATATTCCACATTCCGGACACTCAACCACACGCAGGCACACTCGCCACTCCAAACACAAGCCCATTACAGCGAACCTCCCTGTTTAAGCACAAACAATATGACTTGCATTCAGCTTCACAAACACTACTCGGACCACTTTGCATCCTGCTTTTATGCACAGACTTGGAGGCACCAGCAGCAGTCTTGTCCGAGTCGCTCACACAAACCCGCGAGGGTGCTTAGTAGATACTTCTCACCCAGATTTCACCTCCTCCATCATGTGGCTTCTAAATAGATACCTAGGGGCAGATCTACAAGCCCCTTGCGCCACTTTTGTGTCACTTTTAACATGGGAAAAGTGACGCAAAAGCGGCGCAAGGGGCTTGTAAATCTGCCCCCTACTTTCATTACGAGCCTGATCTGACCTTCCAGCCAAGAGCTTACCCCAATCCCTCCTCCCCGCGCTGTGTTATCTACTCCGCTTTGGAACTCCAAACCAGTTCCATGTGCATCCATGCTCCGCGGTTGCCATGCTCAGCAGTGGTCATGCTCCGCGGTTGCCATGCTCCGCAGTGGTCATGCTCCATGGTTGCCATGCTCCGCTGTTGCCATGCTCCACGGTTGGCATGCACCGCGGTTGCCATGCTCCGCAGTGGTCATGCTCCGCGGTTGCCATGCTCCGCAGTGGTAATGCTCCACGGTTGCCATGCTCCACGGTTGCCATGCTCCACGGTTGGCATGCTCCGCAGTTGCCATGCTCCGCAGTGGTCATGCTCCACGGTTGCCATGCTCCGCAGTGGTCATGATCCATGGTTGCCATGCTCCACGGTTGGCATGCTCCTCGGTTGCCATACTCCTCGCCACATGCTTTATTCTTCATTGTTTACAAAACAGATATTCCTTCCCACATAAGACAATTTTTCTTCTCCCATTCAAGAGCCCAAAGGCCATTCCATCCCACCACGCTTATGATGATACTGCCTTCGAAGCGGGCTTTGCTTGATGCACCTATGTAGGGCCTAATAAACCATTTAGCACAATCAGATTTCTGGCACCACCCTCTAGGTAACTGGAAAGGTGCAAAGTTAGTAACAGTCTATAGGGTCGTCCCATAGGCCCACAGAGCTAGTAGTAACACAGCACACCAAGGTAAGCTACTGTCTCGGTGTGCATTTATTGTTATTATTGGAGGGTGAATATAGCTAGCGACCCATGGAGCTCTGAAGAAGGGCGGGAGCCCTGAGTTACGATTCGGAATCGTTTGCAGTGAAGATGGATGCTTGGGCGTTGTGAACCCTATTGTTTGGAGGTGTGGTGTTCTCTAAGGAGGTGGTCTTCCTCTTCTTTCTGATCTGCATGAGGGTTGGGACCCACCAGATGTTGATGGGTTCAGTGCTGCTGGTCCTGGGAACATAGGTAAAGAAGGCTTGTCTCCTGGATTTCTCTTTTGACAGTGTTTTGTTCCAGTCTGGTGAGGTGCCCGCTTCTGATGTCCATCTTAGCTGGTTAAGTTCTCTGTCAGTTTTTGTGTCCTTGTATGTGAAGCAGACCATCCTGAAGATGATGCCGGATTTAAGGGGGAGATACTGTGCCTCCATAAGGATTGAAGTGATATGCTCCAGGTTCTGTAGGCCTTTGGTTAATAGTGTTGCTGTTAGTAGGAACCAGTGTGGTGTTAGACTGACCACAGAGTTTGGCATTTCCTCACTCGAGGTGCAAGAGGACTAAGGCGTCTACTGTCGCCCTGAATGAGTTTCCAGGAGGTAGAGTTTTACACCCCGTATATGTAACGAAGATAGCCCCTGTCGGATATTTTTCTAATTTATAGCAACACCATGATTGCTTAACTACTCAATGACTCTTATAATGTTTTGTTATGGTCCAAGGTATTGCACCAGGCACCAAGCTATCATTTTAAATCATGTTGTCATATTGCACTGTTCTATCTAGAGAACAATGGAACACTAGTCAAATATCTCTTCACTCCCTTTAGGACATGTCTATGAAACATCTCTGAAAACAGCACCAAGCAAAATAATATTCACAAAATTAATAATATGACATGAATTGCCCAACGTGTGGTACAATACTGGCAAGTTTTACTTAATGGATATTTTTACATCCAAATATTGGGATTTAAGTGGCATAGGTCCACACATAGGCCTATCCAGCCTTATACTATGGATGCCAACAAAATATTAGCCAATTACTCTGAGGATTCAACGACATCAACCAAGTATATTTTGGCAATGTGTTATGGTTTCTTTCTAACAAACCTCTCATCAACAAACAAACTCTTGCTGTTCCCATACGTCTGTGTGTTATGCTTATCTCACATTTCTATAGCTTTCTGATTGTCTCAGTGCTTCTGTGGTTAGTCCCAAAGTCTGTGTCTACTCACATGTCCCCACACGAACCCACGACTGTGCTTTGGCAATCTTTATGTCCACATATATGTGATAATGTCTACACCCCAGTGCTCTCTTCATACCTTTGTGTGACCTTATTTCTCATGCGCCGTATTCCTCTATGCCTGTGATTCCTTCCATACCTCTGTGCTTCTTTCTATACATGGTTCCCTTTTATCCATTACCCTGTGCTGGCATCATATTTTTGTGCTGGTTCCCAAGTCCTGTTGTTTGCCTATACAAAAGCTTGATCCATACATCTGCACTCATTCCATACCATCTTCCTAGTTTTTTTTAGGTCTCGCCTAGCAACGCAGCGCACGCTCAGCTCGCCTTGGCGAGATCTATTGTTGTCGGTTCTTCTTGTGAAGGGAGACAGGAGTGTTGCATGTGTACGGACAGGCGATGTCCACGCATATGGGTCATGTGTACGCGTGCACATCTCATGTCCCTCCTTGTCTCCTGCTCCGCACGGCCGTCTATTTTGCTCTCTGCGATTCCGGCATTCTTCGAGGCACAACGCGTGCATGTGGCTTTCGCGCGCCTATGCACGGCTTAGCAGGTGCTTTCCGTTTCCTGCACACTGATCCTAGAAGTAACGACCACACTGATCCTAGAAGTAACGACCACTAGCTAGTCAGATACAGCAATGGGCGTCTTACAAGGGTGCGCGCTTCCCGCATGCTTTCCGTTTCCTGTACACTGATCCTAGAAGTAACGACCACACTGATCGCAGAAGTAACGACCACTAGCTAGTCAGATACAGCAATGGGCATCTTACAAGGGTGCGCGCTTCCCGCGGCCAGAGAAATCTCACCTCCCAAGCATCCTCGCTGCTGCACGGGTCTCCTCTGGCCTGGCACAGCTCCATGACAGGCAGCGCACGCATCTGATTTGGGTGCCTTTCCTGGGGAAAGCCAGGGGGGCAAGTCGCCGCTCCGGGCGGAGGCTCGCACGCGCCGCCCCTTCGCTGTGCCACAGCTGTAGGAGGGATTGGAGAAGAGAGATGCTGGGGCTCACCCTGCGAGACGCTCACTCTTCGTATGTTAAAGGCCAGCTGGGTGTCTCTGAATGGCCTCTAGTCTTCCTAAACAATGACATTATAGAATCATTTCCATAGCTACCAGGATTTCCGTTTGAGTGTGTGTTACATTTCCATGTTTTGTTGTGGTTATGTGACTTCTGAAACAGAAGAAGTGACGCATTTTAAACGAATAGAACAAAACGGCTATTGCCAGGAAATAAAGTAAATATCAGACATTAGCTTTTTTTGTGTAATATAATGTATTAGAAGCAATTTTAAACAGATCAGTTTGGAAAGAGGTAGTGATAAAGCCAGGACTGATGGTAGTGTCAGTCCCCCAAGACTTGCAAGCTTTTCACTCCCACATAACCCCACTACACATTGGCATTAACAGTCACACCAGAATACATACACACAGTATTTCAACACGCATTTGCAATGCAATAGGTCTCGCTTTTGTGAGAGTTTAAGCTATTAGCATTGTAAATGACAATGCCTTTTATTTATGTTTTAAAAACCAAAACATAAATAAAAGGCATTGTAATTTACAATGCCAATAGCTCAAACTCGCGTAAATGCGAGACCTATTGCATTGCAAATGCTTGTTCTTAACTGTAGATGCCCGACAGCCTCCTGAGAAACAGAGTTGCGCTATGCTTTGGCTGCGAGTAGAAAGCATTTTGTACAGATGAGGTGGGGGAAGGAGTTGGATGAAATGCCATGGGGTGTCTTCCTCCCCCACATCCTGTGCCCATCCACAACAGGTTAACAGAGCTCAGCTGAACCATCACTACCAAGAATCCCCTGTCAGAATGTGTCCAGTAGATTTGCAAGGGTTTTGTCCAAGTGGATTGTGGGAACTGAAGTTGCAATGTTTCAGGACGATCTTGGGGCCCGATTCACAGAACTAACTTAAGACAAAATCCTAAACTTACTACCATTTTGGTATTCACAGAATGCACTTACTGCTTTTGGTATTCACAGAATGCACTTACTACTTTTGGTATTCACAGAATGGATTTACGACTACTAACTTTACGTCCGCACTCGGGCCAGAAATTCCGGCCCGGAGGCGGGGCTTCCAGCCCGGAGGCGGAGCTTCCGGCCCGGAGGTGGGGATTCTGGCCAGTGGCGGAGATTTAGCCATGGCCAAAATTTCCGCCTCCGGCTCGGAAGCCCAGCATCCGGGCCGGAAGCTCCGCCTCCGGGCCGGAAGCTCTGCCTCCGGGCCGGAATTTCCGGCCCGAGTGCGGACGTAAAGTTAGTAGTCATAAATCCATTCTGTGAATACCAAAAGTAGTAAGTGCATTCTGTGAATACCAAAAGTAGTAAGTGCATTCTGTGAATACCAAAAGTAGTAAGTTTAGGATTTTGTCTTAAGTTAATTCTGTGAATCGGGCCCTTGGAGATTCCAGACCTTTGGATTGTATTTTGGACACTTTAGACCCTCAAGAGGAACTTCAGAAAGCAGTTAGAGAAGTTGGAAGAATTTTGGAGCAACTTTTGAAAAAAGCTCTATAAGGGGACCGACTCAACAGTGAGAGCCCAGCTGGCCACCTTCAATCGCAAGTCGGCCTGCTGTGCTGGTTTGTCCCAATGAAAAACTCCAGAAGTACGACTTGCAGAGTTTGACCAGGCGCTCCTGGAAAGCAAGCCGTCGACCGCTCACCTAACCCGTACTGGTGAAGAGCATTGATGGGCCCCGGCAGTAAAAACTTCAGAAAATGTTCTAATTTCAAGGTAAAACCTTGACCGAGGCCTACCCCGAGGGGAATCTGAGAAGGGGTCCATCGTGGCTGGCCTAAAACTTTGACTTTGTCCCGGTCAAGCGCGACCAGATGTCCCAATTTGGCACTACAGGTTTCTAGGTGCTATGTTCCCTACATTGGATTTTTGCTGTTTTGGTGTCATTTTAATATAACAACACTGAAACAACCTGGGTCTAGGGCTGAGTAAAGAAAGTACACAAATTAGCCAAGGTGAACCCCAATAAAAAAGTGACAACTCTATAAGAGAGCCTCTCCTGAAACAGGACCCATCAATCACTTAAGGTGGTTATTTGTTGTTATCATCTGGGTCTGCATGCTCCAACCTGCTGGACCAGTTCATAAAGCAGTGATCCGGTCGCTAGCATGGAAGAAGCACCAAAGGAGGATAGTCACCTGATCCCTTACGGGTATTGTCTGGGATGAAATCCTACCCAAGGAGCAATACGGGAGATCCTAAAATCAGCAGTAAAAATAATGAAGTGAATTGAAAAATGGCTAAGGATGCTCAAAAAAAAACCTTTATTGGTAGAGGATCCTTGTCAAGATTAAGAAGCAAAATGGCAATATGGCATAAATAATTTTGTCATTATGCTATTGTCCATAGCATGATCGGTCAACATGTTTCTGCCCACAAAAGATCAAAAAGTATCAGGGCATTCGTCAGGACCTAGATTACTGCTGTGGTTAAGTGTGAAAACGTGTCAACAAAATATTCAAAAGGGGTGTATGAATAAACTAATCCTACCGCACCGGTCAGGTCAGGAACAATCAAAACCGGATACCTGTGGAAGAAAGTGAAAAAATACAATGGCCGATTGTGTACAAACATAGTCAGGGGTCATTAGTCCTAAATGACCTAAATCATACATATATTAATGATGAATGGCATCCAATATAGTAAATTGAATTGCACTTACCCATAACAAGTGGGCACTGCCCTCACCTCAACCTGGTCTCAACTCAGGGAAAGGGGCCCCGCTCTAAACATAAAAACAGATAGGAGAGAAAACAGGTAACAACTGGCCATACCTGAAAAAACTCTCCTCTTGAAGGCATGGTGTAAAAACTGAGAAACACCCATACAGTGCAATGGATGGCAGAGAATGGTCAGTCCAAATGTTAGCAAGATAGGAAATTGAAAGTGCCTAGTGAAAACGGTGTATGTGTTTAATACCGTTCCCATTGTTGAGGTGTTGCTAGGCAAGTGGAAATACCACATGGAAAAGTATCCTAAAGAGACTAGCCTCTTAACTAATTATACAGGTCTTTACAAGTAAAAAGTAAGACCAGACTTGAGTGATGTAAATAGGACAAGTGATCTCTCTGCGTTATCAAGTGTGTGAGACCAACGAGAAACTTAAGTCAAACAACTAGAGTGACAGGATACGAAATACCCAGTAAGTACGCACCAAAGTTCACAAAGTTACACATATTCAAAGTCTAAGCTCACCTGTCCGTCGGTACCCCGAAAAGTCAGATTACGGGCTTTCTTCAAAGATAAACCACTAGAAGACAACCAAGAAGATGAGTCCAATACTGGTCTACGCCCTAAATCGACTTTTACTCCACCTGTCCATATGGTCCCTCCGGAAGTACTAACGTTTGAGAGGGCTGTCCTCAGAGATGCTGAGATCATTTTTCAAAATGAAAACCGTTCCTTTTCCAACTTATCTAAAAGCGAACGTTTTGCCCTCCGGTCGCTAGCAGATGACAGATCCATCGTCATCAAGTCTGCTGACAAAGGGGGTGCAACAGTCATTATGGATGCGGATGCATATCAATCAGAATGTAGAAGACAACTGAACAACACGAGTTTTTATCGCCGCATCAAGTTGGACCCCACCAAGAGACTTCTTGTGACCATAAAAAACCTGACAGATGAGGCCCTAGAGCAAGGCTGGATCACCACTCATGAGGCTCAGTTCCTCTACACAGCATACCCTGTTATCCCCTACTTTTATGTATTACCCAAAATACATAAAGGGGTTTTTCCTCCACCTGGTAGACCCATCATTTCGGGGATAGGGTCTGTTCTTGAACCCCTCTCTACCTTTGTAGATTTTTTCTTGAAACCGCTTGTAAAAACCATGCCATCTTTTGTTGAAGACACGAAAGACTTGCTACGCATCCTGGATGGGATGCCATTCGATGTCACCCAAGATTTCTTAGTGAGTTTTGACGTGGAGTCATTGTATACATGTATTCCTCAGGATGAGACACTAACAACTATAAGAACGCTCCTTGAAGGTGTCTCCCTGCAGAGCCCTACTCCAGTGGACTTCATTATGACATGTGCAACCATAGCCATGAAAGAGAACTTCTTTAAGTTCGAGGGGGATCTCTTTTTACAAGTCTCTGGGACTTCCATGGGGAGCATTTTCGCACCATCCTTGGCGAATCTGTACGTCCACCAGATCGAGCAGACGAAGATCCTCTCTGACACAAATCCGTTTCTAGGTCATATCTTGACCTGGAAACGTTATATTGATGATATTTTTGTCATCTGGAGGGGCTCGATCGAGACAATCAGAGATTTTCACACCTGGTTGAATAACATGAACAGGTTCCTAAAATTCACCTGTGATTTTTCAAGAGAAGGCATATCCTTTTTGGATCTACGGATCAGCCCTACTAATGACACTCTCAGCACTGAACTTTATAGGAAGCCCATGGCACGTAACTCCCTCCTCCATTTCCAGAGTCACCATCCTAGAGCTCTTAGGGAGAACCTTCCATTTGGACAATTTCTCCGCATTCGGCGGAATTGCTCTGAAATGTCCAAATACAATGAACATGCCTCCTTTCTGTCCACACAACTCCAGGAGAGACAGTACCCTAAAAAGATCATTAAGACATCTATGAAAAGAGCTAGGAACAACCATAGAGAGGCTCTGCTTGAGAGGAGAACACAGGGCCCTATCGAAGACAACAAGAGGATTACTTGTGTCAATACGTTTTGTAACTACTCTAATGCACTCAAGAAGAGCATCCTAAAGAACTGGAGGGTACTTAAAATTGAGGGTAGTTCTCTACCTCCTCCTCTTTTTGCTTTTAAAAGAGGTACGAATTTGAAAGACCAATTGGTACATACTCGCCCTAAACTAGTGAAGAACCCAGAATCAACAACACTGTGGGGATTACCGCCAGTTGTGGGTCACTTCCCATGTGGGACCTGTTCAGTATGTCCACAAACTCGGCATACTACTGAAGTAGATATTGGGACAAATAGACCTTGGTCCCTCAAAGTACATACGAACTGCAACAGTGAAAGGGTGATCTATCTAATTAAATGCCCCTGTAATAAGAACTATGTAGGCATGACATCACGTAAGGTCAAAGTGAGAATCTCGGAGCACAAAAGCACCATTCGGTGCAAGAAAAGTGCGACTAAGCTCACTAACCATTTTTTATCAGTGGGTCATAAGGAGAACGAGCTACAATGGGTCATTCTTGAACAACCATGCATCCCACCTCACATTACTGACATTCAGAAGTTCCTTTTACTCAGAGAGCAGAGGTGGGTGCACAGACTGCACTCAGATACTGCAGGTCTGAATGATGAGATTCCTTGGCTGTTGCTGTAGTATTTCCTTATAATGAGCATTTAGATAAGGATTTATCTGCATATCAGACAATTGATACGATTGGGAGGTCTTGATGTAGACACACTCACCTTACTGAGACTGTTTATAAATGCCTATTGGTATCTGTATTTGACATTGAGCACTCTTGGTTAGTTTTGGGCTTAGCAAGACACTGCCCAGAGTGGAGGACTCTGGTTATTCACATTGTGAATGTTACGGCGTCCCGAACACCACTCTAAACCTACTCTGATGTGATCCACTGACTCGTTCGCTATCTGAACGTGTATAGCAACATTCCAACTACACTACGAGCATGAGCGGGCAGGGCACAGTATTGGTTTATTGAGCCTGTTACAGATATCATACATGTACATCGCGGGTGATTCTTATACACCCACATGTGATCCTTTGACTCGTTTGCTATTTTATCACCCTTAGCAACATTTTTTCCATACTATTAGTGCCTGGGGGGAGGGCACAATATTGAGTGTGTTACACACCACACACGCGCATCGCGAGTAAGGGACTGCAGCCTAGCGTCCCTGTCTCTGCGCATGCGCCTGTTTTGGAGAAACACGCAGCTTTGAAGATGCAAGTATATTCCGAGTTGATCTTCTACTCGATTACTTATAGTAATATTACATCCACAATACTAATGTTAGCGGGTAGTTCACACTTTAGATTGGCTTACAGAGACTGCACATGCGGGTGAGGGACTACAGATTAGCGTTCCTGTCTCTGCGCATGTGTATTGCTTCGGAGAACAGGCATTGCTGTGGCCACCTAAACTGGTCCACCACACCTGTATCGACTACAGAGAAAGAGGGATATAAGACAGTGCTCGCTCGTCCGCAGATACCTCCGGTCTTGATCCAAAGACCGCCCCGGGGTACCGACGGACAGGTGAGCTTAGACTTTGAATATGTGTAACTTTGTGAACTTTGGTGCGTACTTACTGGGTATTTCGTATCCTGTCACTCTAGTTGTTTGACTTAAGTGTCTCGTTGGTCTCACACACTTGATAACGCAGAGAGATCACTTGTCCTATTTACATCACTCAAGTCTGGTCTTACTTTTTACTTGTAAAGACCTGTATAATTAGTTAAGAGGCTAGTCTCTTTAGGATACTTTTCCATGTGGTATTTCCACTTGCCTAGCAACACCTCAACAATGGGAACGGTATTAAACACATACACCGTTTTCACTAGGCACTTTCAATTTCCTATCTTGCTAACATTTGGACTGACCATTCTCTGCCATCCATTGCACTGTATGGGTGTTTCTCAGTTTTTACACCATGCCTTCAAGAGGAGAGTTTTTTCAGGTATGGCCAGTTGTTACCTGTTTTCTCTCCTATCTGTTTTTATGTTTAGAGCGGGGCCCCTTTCCCTGAGTTGAGACCAGGTTGAGGTGAGGGCAGTGCCCACTTGTTATGGGTAAGTGCAATTCAATTTACTATATTGGATGCCATTCATCATTAATATATGTATGATTTAGGTCATTTAGGACTAATGACCCCTGACTATGTTTGTACACAATCGGCCATTGTATTTTTTCACTTTCTTCCACAGGTATCCGGTTTTGATTGTTCCTGACCTGACCGGTGCGGTAGGATTAGTTTATTCATACACCCCTTTTGAATATTTTGTTGACACGTTTTCACACTTAACCACAGCAGTAATCTAGGTCCTGACGAATGCCCTGATACTTTTTGATCTTTTGTGGGCAGAAACATGTTGACCGATCATGCTATGGACAATAGCATAATGACAAAATTATTTATGCCATATTGCCATTTTGCTTCTTAATCTTGACAAGGATCCTCTACCAATAAAGGTTTTTTTTGAGCATCCTTAGCCATTTTTAAATTCACTTTATTATTTTTACTGCTGATTTTAGGATCTCCCGTATTGCTCCTTGGGTAGGATTTCATCCCAGACAATACCCGTAAGGGATCAGGTGACTATCCTCCTTTGGTGCTTCTTCCATGCTAGCGACCGGATCACTGCTTTATGAACTGGTCCAGCAGGTTGGAGCATGCAGACCCAGATGATAACAACAAATAACCACCTTAAGTGATTGATGGGTCCTGTTTCAGGAGAGGCTCTCTTATAGAGTTGTCACTTTTTTATTGGGGTTCACCTTGGCTAATTTGTGTACTTTCTTTACTCAGCCCTAGACCCAGGTTGTTTCAGTGTTGTGATATTGTTCTTCAGGGGAATTACAACCTGCTGGTCTACAATTTTGTACTTAAAAGATTTTTCCCTTAGACCTCCACCCACAATTGTTTTGTGTTATTATTGTCATTTTAATATACACATATTTGCTATTTGTTTTTAATTGGTGGGGGATTATAATTTTGTTTTGAACCCTAATTATTTACTGAATTAGTGTTTTTAAATGCTTTACATACCTGTCGCCTAAGTTAAGCCTGCCTGCTAGCAGACAAGCTACTACAGGTTGAGTATGAGAATAATTTATTGAGACCTGTATTGAACTATAGACTGAGTTAGCAGCCATTTGACCAGTGGCAGATGCACATTTACTACTACTAATAACCACTACTAATAACCCTCTTCCAACCGTAACCTTTTGTCACAAGTGAGAGCAAACAACTATGACTTCTTCCCTTGTCCAGGCAACGCCTCTTGCAGTCAATCAGTTGTTGTTTTTGATCAGAGCCACAGGAGTGGGGCAAACAGAATATATCTTCCCTGCACCACTGTAGTGTTGGTGGATCCAAACCAAACACCCACCAAACTTAGCAATATTGGGCTCGGTATGGATGTTCAAGTACTAAGAACAGTTCAGGAACATGAAACTTGGCGAACCAGCTTTTTTAACATCTATACCAGTTTGGAATCACGTACTTTCAGCCAGTTGTCAGTAGGCCCTTAGGCAAACCTGGTTTGAAGGTAAAAAGACCAGTACCCCATGTTGATGAAACAATTGCCTCCAGACATGACCTGGAAATTTGGGGTGAGCGTAAATAGAATAATTCTCTCAAGCATGATTATTCATAATTACCACACAAATTACCCGTCATTTTACGTAAACATGTGCGAAGAATAAACCCAGCATTTAGCGCTATTTTCTAGGTGCAAAATGCACCCTTGTGTCCAAAATGGGCCAGAGGATGTATTTTGTGCAATGAAAACAGAAATAAATGCTACAGGTCACAAATACCAGTTGCCAGCAGCTGCTCGTTCTCTCTTAGTTCATTGTTCCTGTGCTCCTTTGTAGGATTTTTGTCCCAAATTGCTCCTAATTACTCAAGCTGGCTTCAATGCGTGATTTCAGTAACTTTGCATTACAAGTGTCATGCGTAATTACTGAAACTACTCTGGCATGATTAAAATTTCTCCCAGGCCTACTGGAAAGTCTTAATTAGCTATACCACCATATCCAATAGATTACATAATTCTGAAGTATGATCAAGACACAAAAATATCCTGTGGAGGAAATCATTTCAAGTTAGTAAGAGCTAATAAAATAATGATCAAGAAAATAA
Organism: Triturus cristatus; assembly: GCF_964204655.1. NCBI lineage: Eukaryota > Metazoa > Chordata > Amphibia > Caudata > Salamandridae > Triturus > Triturus cristatus. Next base: position 1,194,446,932 of record NC_140582.1, on the reverse strand, counting down.
GGAGCAGGAAAGGACATAGTATTTGTGCAAGAGACCTTCATTTACACATTGTGTAGCATGCAAGACCCTCAAATAGCAACCTTTGGGCACTCCTATGATGACCATTGGCTGATCAAAACACATTTAAATCATACACGCCTAACAGGAGTTGTTTGTAGTTGGTGTTGTATTTTGCAAATCAATATTATATTTAATTGATTTCAATTAACTATAGCATTAGTTGCTTATCACATTGAGTTGTGCCTGTGCACTCTCACAGTTTTCAGTGTGGTCTTTTTATTGCACAGATGGATATTATTTATTGCAGGACAAACATCACAGAGTGTGCTTGGCTAGATATTTATGCAAGAGCAAGTTTTCAAGTTACTATAATCATATGATTCTGCTGAAGTGTGATTTTTCTACTTATTTTGTAATGACTCTCTACTTTGCAAACATATATTTGTTCTAAAATTGACAGTGTGACAGTCATGAAGCATCACTAACGAGTTTGAAAGATAGGTATTCATGCGCTGCTACCTGTTCAGATTTTGCTTGAAATTGTACATGATGTTTTATGTATTAAGTGAGAAACACTTGCTGGTTAGGGTCTTGTTGGACTGTTTCTTTCTGCAGGGCCAGCACTAATCATTTTGCCTTCCTTCTCCCTTTCTTCTGACCTCAATTAGTTTGGCTTTAGGACTCTGGGCACTTTACCATTGCTAAGCAGAGCTAAATAATAATCCACATTTGTAAAGCGCTAACAATCACCCGTAAGGGTCTCTAGGCGCTGGGGGCCGTCGGGAATATTAAGCAAGCTATTGCCTAGAGTCACATGGTGCTGGGCTAATCTGCCGCCGGCACCGGGGATTGAACTGTGATCCCCAGATTCCGGAGTCAGTCGCCCTGGCCGCAGCGCCACACCTCTTCCCGCCTTCTCTCTCTAAACATGGAAGCATTGGCGTATCCACAATTGGCCTATTTAATGTGCCTATAAATCCCATTTTACAGATTGACATTATAGCTGAATGATCAATCCACTTTGAGGACTCACATATGGAGTTCTCTGTGTGACCTCAATAGAACAAGCTGGTACATGGAACAGTGGCTTCTTGAGGGTAAATATATATAAATACATACTATACGCGTAACGAATGAGAAGGTCTTCTGACAAAATGGGAGTTGTGAGAGTGATGCAGTGTGTTGCTTTTTGTTTTTACATTTGGCAGTCTTCAATAACAGTGTATGGTGTGTCCTATACTGGTGCCTTGTCGAAGTGGCTTGCCCTGAAGAATTTGCCTAAAATTGAGGTGGCAAAGAAACATGTTGGCGCTGGAAATGGTATGCATGACAAGCAACCGGTTTTTAATTTGTAAAAATACACATTTGAATAAAAAAGGGGTTGCTGATACAGTGTGTTCTTTCAATTTTAATTACACACGGTTACATCGTGAGATGTGACCTGTTCACTTCACTGCACCTAGGTTATTTTCTTTTGGACACCAATCTTCATTTTTTCGGACAAAATGACCACCAATGATGCGAAAAGTGTGCACAGCTGGTGAGTACCAACCAGTGAACCCGTTGGTGGTGCGCAAGTGAGGGGTCCTTTTGTTTTTCCACATTTTTTCCTTTTTCCTTCTTCCTTTTTGAAACCTTTGGGTTCTTTTCACATTTGTTACACGTTGATGGAAATATTATAAGAATTGGTCACTGCCAGTTGTGAAAACTTTTTTATTCTTAAATAAAGGCGGAAAACGTTTGCCGATTACCTCATAAAAAGAAAGAGAGGAATAAATGAAATTCACAGTTGGTGAATCCCCGCCTCTGTTTTGAAATTGTGTAGCCTAACAGTAAGTGCCTTAAAAACCAGGGGGCAGATTTATAACGGACTTGCGCCACTTTTACGCCGCCGTTGCGTCACTTTTGTGACGCAGCGGCGGCGTAAACCCTGCGTCATGTTGCGCCCCATTTACAACGTGACGCATCTAGGGAGATGCGTCACGTTGTAAAGCTTGCGCCACATGTGGGCGTACCTGCACAGGGGGGGGGCGTTCCGGCGCAGGAACGCCTCCGAAAAGTGGCTGAGTGAAATCTACAAGATTTCACTCAGTTACTTTTCCGGCCATGCTGCGTCAAAACCCTGCGCCTGCTTGAAGCAGGCGTAAGGATTGACGCAGCATTGTAACGATAGGGCAGCCCCGAGCCTTGCTGGAGCTGCGTCGCGCTTGCGACGCAACTCCAGCAATGCGCCAACCTTCCACCATCAGATGCGTCACGCATCTGTTTATCCTTGCGCCACGATGCGCTGCATTGTAAATGCGGTGCATCTATTGTGGCGCAAGGGTAAACTTTTGTGACGCATCTTCCCCGGTGCATCCATGCAGATTTGCAGGGATGCGCCAGAGAACATAAATCTGCCCCCAGGTCTTGTTGTTTTTGATTGATTGTTGAGTGGAGGGCGACCTGTGTTTTTTCTTCCCTCTAAAGCTCCTTTTTGAATGTATGTTGTATTTTGCAAATCAATATTATATTTAATTGATTTCAATTAACTATAGCATTAGTTGCTTATCACATTGAGTAGTGCCTGTGCGGTCTCAGAAGGCATCTTCCCACAGTTTTCAGTGTGGTGTTTTTATTGCACAGATGGATATTATTTATTGTAGGACAAACATCACAGAGTGTGCTTGGCTATAGATTTATGCAAGAGCAAGTTTTCAAGTTACTATAATCATATGACTCTGCTGCAGTGTGATTTTTCTACTTATTTTGTACTGACGCTCTACTTTGCAAACATATATTTGTTCTAAAATTGACAGCGTGACAGTCATGAAGCATCATTAACGAGTTATGATGTTTTATGTATTAAGTGAGAAACACTTGCTGGTTAGGGTCTTGTTGGACTGGTTCTTTCTGCAGGGTCACCCCTAAACATTTTGCCTTCCTTCTCCTTTTCTTCTGCCTCATTTAGTTTGGCTTTAGGACTCTGGGCACTTTACCATTGCTAAGCAGAGCTAAATAATAATCCACATTTGTAAAGCGCGAATAATCACCCTTAAGGGTCTCTAGGCGCTGGGGGCCGTCGGGAAGATTAAGCAAGCTATTGCCCAGAGTCACATGGTGCTGGGCTAATCTGCCGCCGGCACCGGGGATCGAACCGTGATCCCCAGATTCCGAAATCAGTCGCCCTGGCCGCGGCACCACACCTCTTCACTCCTTCTCACTCTAAACATGGAACCGTTGGCATATCCACAATTGGCTTATTTAATGTGCCTATAAATCCCTAGTAAAGTGCACTATATGTACCCAGTGTCTGTATATTAAAGGCAACAAATGGGTCTGCAGTACTGATTGTGCCACCCACTTCAGTAACCCTGTAAACATGGCACAGCTCTGCATCTGCCTGTGTGTGCAGTTTTAAACTGAGATTTTGACCTTGCAAGTTAACCCACTTGCCAGGCCGAAACATTCCCATTTATTACATAAACGTCACCCCAAAGGTAGGTCCCGGGAAGCCTTGTGAGCAGGGAGCAATGTATTTAAAAGGCAGGACATGTACTCCCATAGGTTAACATTAGGATTGCCTTACAGCATGTATTAAGTGTAAGTTGCAATTGGGAGTTTTTGAATTTGGTGTTTGTAGGCTCACAATTTGAAATCATCACTTATGGTGAAATTAGATTTTAAATTGTAATTTGGAATTTTCTCCCTTTAACTATTCTGTGCCTCTTCCTCTCTCTGATATACGTCTGGGTTGGGAGACACAGGCATGTTATCCTATTCCCCCTTTGAAGCTTCATGCTGTATGACCTCTCCCCCCTGCTCTGACATTCCTGTGTAGCAGAGATATCTCCACCAGATAGCTTCCCGCTGAGTGAGTCACTAATCAGTTCATCAAAGCTGCCTGGCTAACTGTGTTAACTCTGACAAATCAGGGAAGAGGGCAGGAAGGCTGAATTTTGGCTTATAGGCAAGAAAGTCGTGTAACTTGTTTTAGGTACAATTTAGGATAAATGCAGCCATGGCATATTGCTGGATTTATCAATACAATTCTCCTAAGTCCTTGAATGATATCTTAATTCAAAACTTAGTGATAGTTATGCGTTCATAAACTCTTGCAATGTTTTCCAATGGGGATAGGTATCTAAAATGGGGAAAATGAAATAGGCAATTTCTCCAACAATAGGCTATATAAAACGTCTTTTGTAAAGGCCCTGCTTAAAGTTACATGACCCCCCACCCCAGGAGCACCTGAGAGAGATTTTAGGTATCCTAAATATGAGTAAATAGTGTAGATACTCAGTCTACGGTGCTCCTAGCACCAAAGTTGATTTTGCGAGGCACTTTAATGTAATGGGGAAAGGGAAATGTACACTTTCTTTATCCCCAGGGTATATGAAAGATATTTTATAAGGGCCCTCCTTATAATGACATGACCCACACCCCTGGGACACATAGGGGAGACATTGGGATACCTGAAATGCTGAAATATTGTAATTTATAATTTGTTAAGTGCCCCTACCAACAAAAGTGCGTTTGAGCACAATTTTAGTTTAAAAGCAGAGCTGCAAAACAGGGATGCTTTTAAAATGACCTCAGGCTCTCAGCAGGGCACACATGCAAGTGCAGAAAGGGCTGCTGGCCTCTAAACTGCCATTCCCTGTTAAACAATAGGGATTTATAGTTTGTTTTAATCCCACTTCCCTATTATCCACTGTTAGTTTACCCTAATATATAGTGTACCCTCATAGAACTGGCCTTGGACCTGCACAGAGGACCCAGGGCACTCTCAGAGTCAGAAGACCAGTATCCTGGGTTCTCAAATAGGGCTAAAAGTGGGGTACACTGTAAACGGGCCCTGATTTCAAACACAGTATCCTTTTGACGTATTTCTTGAATGAAGCAGTTGAGGGGTTTATTCTGATTTCAGGGGAAGGGCGTTCCGGATTCTCTGGGCCATGCTCAAGAAGTCTTGGTTGTAAGTTTTCTTTTTGTAAAATGTTGGTGTTTTTAGCAGTGGGGAATTAGTGCCTCCAGATACTCTGATGCCACCAGACAGCTTTAGTTTTTGTGCAAGGTAACTCGGAGTGTTAAAATGGAGGGCTTTGTGGGTCATACAGGCAATTTCCAAATGAAGTCTCACCTTATATAGAAGCCAGTTGAGTGATTTGACGTCAGGAGTGATGGGATTGTTTCTTTTTGATCCTGTAATGAGCCTAGAAGCAGTGTTAAGAGAGGCCCCTAGTAGCACCAGTTTAGCTCTGGGTAGGCCACATAGGGTTGCACTCCCACAACCTGGGATTCACTAGATCTTGAACAGCGGACATGAGGTCATTCAGGGAAAGGAAGGGTTTTGTTTTTCTTAAGATGCTCATGTGGAATTTCGCTCCTTTGGTTGCAGAGCTGATGTGTTCCTGCATGTTGAGATTATTGTCCAGTGTTGTTCCCAGAGATCTCAATGACTTTATAGTGTGTGGTATGCAATTCAGTGCTGTTAGTTGTTTCATCCAATCTATGATGTCCGGTGAGTGTTTGGGTGAAGCAATTAGGAGGAATTCTGCTTTGAGAGCGTTTAGTTTGAGGTGGTTACCAGTCAGCCAGTTTTGTGTTTTTGTAGGGTTGAGTTTAGAGACCTAATATCTTGGGGGGGAAGAGATTTTTAAGTACAGTTGGGTGTCATTGCTTACATGTCATAATGGATGTTAGATAAATTCAACAGATCGGTTAGAGGTTCCATTAATGAGTTATGGAGAGTGGGTGAGAGTGAAGACCCATGAGGGACCCCAGAAGTGACCTGTGTGGGGTTGGATAGGGACATATTGACCTTGATTCTTGGAGTTCTGTCCTGGAGAAAAGAGGCAAACCATTTAAGATATGTCCACGTTAGTCTCATCCTACATTTAAGCAGGTCCAGGAGACTGTCATGTTTTCCAGTATTGAATGCTGATGAGAGGTCAAGGAGGAGAAGAAGGTAGGATTCATTCTGATCCAACATGTTTAGTGCATCATCAACTATGTGGGTGCGCAGATTCAGTGCTGTGGCCATGGAGGGAGCCAGATTGGAATTGATCTATGAGACTGAATTGGTCAATGTGGTTGCACAGATAAACATGTACACATTTCTCAAGGAATTTTCTAAAGTCAAAATCATGGAGAATGGGGGAGAAGTAGTTTATGGCTGAGAGGTCCGCCATCGTTTTTTATAAAATGGGGCTAACCTGCCCGGAATTAAGGCAATCAGGGATCGGGGATGTCAGCTTGTGTTTGCTTGTTGTACTATACCATGCCTCTATAATCTTATCTGTCAACTGCTGTGCATATAAAAGATGTGCTTTTTTGGCTGAATAATGCTAAATAATGTCACATCTTTTAAATGTGTATGCGTTTAATGTGAGGGTGTGTAAAATTAACATAATTTGTAAAACGAGCATATGCAAAACAGTCATTTGGCACTGTATTTTAGTGCAAAATGCATCCACTTTGGAGTAAGGGATGCATTTCACACAAAAATATATGTGAAACAAAAGCACTGCGTCATTAATATTGTTTCAGTGCCTTCACAGCAAATTTATGCGGTAAATTGTTTAACACAAATGGCTCATAATTACACAATGTAGCTCAATAGCTTAATTTCTGGAAATTCCTGTAACAAGAGTGATGCAAAATTACAGAAATAACGCTAATTATGCCAGGGTAATACTAATTTCACCCGTGCCTAGTTTAGTCTTGATAATTACTAGGGGTGGGCGGAATTTGCGATATTCACTTTCGCAAATTATCGCAAATGTTAAAAACCTCCGCAAACACGCGGAAATATCGCGAAGATGCGGACGTTTTTTTCCCGCCCGTTCACGGTTTTTTCTGCATGGTCGCTGCTCGCCAACTTACCCATGCGGTTGCTCGCGGGCGCGGCCATCTTGTTTTCACTTGTCTCGCGGTGCATGATCGCGAGAAGAAAGACGTGATCGCGCGACAAATGACATTACTGCGGGCGCGAACTGTCACGAGACAGCGCAAATGGCTACCAACAATCCAACATCTCGTGGAGAACGCGACCGGATCGGGAAAACTTGTCGGCGAATGCGGGGATTCAGGTAAGGCGATCGCGCGCACGCGAGAATGTATTATTTTACAGCGCGAGCAAGCAAAAAATTTCCAGTAAAATGCGGATTGCGGAAATGTTGACATTTTCGCGCTCTCCGCGGAACGTGAAAATGTCAAATTATCGCAATTTCCGCGAGCGGAACGGAATTTTAACCCAGGCCTAATAAATACCTGAAACATATCAATGTAGAATTAGATACTAGCTGGATAAAATTAAGTATACGGGAATAGTATTTCAGTTGCTGGTGGTTTACGATGCCATGTTCAGGCATGGCACATCTATAGGTGTTATAAAGGAAACAACAATATAGTGACATTCTATGTAACACCAAAGCAAGAGAACAGCCAAAAAAAAGGTTTTCCCAGAAGATGTTGATTGCTGGGGTACTCCAGCTCCAGATGGGTGGAAGCCCCCTGCCCTAGGCTCTCTTCCTCAGCCAGCTGTGTTGCAAAGTGTCTGGGAGAAAGTCCCACAGGCACAGAAAAGGCTTTTCTTCCTGGGTGGGTTAAGAAACTGTGACTGTGCCCTGCATTAGAGCTCTGGCTGGCATGGGGGTGTAAGCATCTAGCCAAGAGCTCCCCTCACATTCCTGATGTGTCACATAGAGATCAGAAAGGATTTCCCATATGCCCAGGGAGAGGCATTCCTTGCTTGGTGGAGTGAATAAGCAAAGACTGAGCCCCAGGTCAGAGCTACAGCTGTCCCTAGGGTGAAATCCCCCAGGATAGAGCTCTATTTCCTGATCTGCCAGGCAGGTCACTTAGGGTCCAGGACATGTTCAACTGTTTGTCAAGGTGAAAAAGCTGGGACAGGACCCAAGGTCGGAGCAGCAGCTGGCCCCTGGTTTGAATCCGCCAACCTAGGGTCCCTTCTCTGCCACATAGAGACCAGGATGTGGGCCTGTGGAGGGTTCCCCTGCTTAGCTGGGCGAACAGCTTTGCCGGTCCCTGATTCAAAGCTCTGGCTGGGCCTAGGGAGAAAGTTCCAAGCCCAGGGCTTTTTTTTCCTTGCCAACCTGCATGACAAATGTCTTGTGACAGGGCTCTGCAAGCCCCAGGTGGGTTCCCCTGCTTCATCGGTGTCTAAAGGTGTTCCTAGGCTCCAGGTCAGAATGCACCTTCTGCTCAGCTTCGTACCTGAGGTCCAACTCAGGCTCCAAGACCCCAGCCCAGGAGTCCCTGGCCCATCCAAGGATTAGTGGACCTGATTCATCCAGCAGATTGCTCTTGGCCCAGCCATATGGTTGTGCACATGATAGAAATGCACGACACAGCCAGATGTTCAGGATGCCCTGGTAGTTTCAATGACTGCTCATTTGACCCTTGGATCTCAGCCAGGGCTCCAGGAGGATGGACACGTTTACTCAAATGTCCCCCTCTGTCACTCGATGTGCATGGGTTGCAAAATAGGCAGGTGGCCTTTCTCCAAATTAGTAGGGACAGGGTACTAGGGACCCAACTGGCATCCCATTGTATGGCCCGTGGATTGTCAGGGCTGGCCAGCACTATCCTTTGTTGGCTAGCTGTGCTTCTCTGGAAGTCCCATTGTGGGCTCAGTTGACTCTTCTATACCAGCCAGTGCTCCAAAGGGTTGGATACCTTCACCCAGATGTCTCCCCTGTGACTCGGTGTGCACATGTTGCAAGAAAGGCAGTTGAACTCCCCAGGTGCTATGAGGGACTGGGTCTGCCCCACAGATCCTGGGCCAACAGCTGACTTCAGCCCCGTCTGATGAGCTGTACCGTGATCTCTCGCTGATACTTGAAAATCTAGGGGAGATAGTGTAAATCTTGTGCCAAGCTGTACCCGTATCTGTACCAGGTCTCCAAGGTCATCAGCCACTGATATGTTAGAAATCTTAGAACAGGAAGGTAAGGGAAGTTGGCAAGTCAAGTCTCTAAATTCAGGATAAGGATTAGTTCTAAGTCCTGGGTTGGTCACGCTAGGCTCGTAGAATCGCTGGGGGCATGCTGCACCTCGACAAGGCATATATTGATGCGAGCCGTGTCCTTCATGTTGATTGCCCCAGCTTTGATGGTCTCCTGGGGCATTGGACTGGCGTTCTGCCTTGGCTGTGCCTAGCAACTGACTTAGAACTGGTGCAGACCAGAGGAATATAGGGCCTGATTCACAAAGGTAAACTCTGGTCTAAACTTAGACCAAAAGTCTTAGTTTACGATCTTTTGGTATTCACAAAGGGCATTTACGAGTATCAACTTTGCAATCACACTCGGTGCAGAAAATTCAAGATAAGGCTAATCTTTATTTTGCTAAATTCCACAAAATCAGGATTGGCAGCCAGGCCTTTTCAGTTAGGGTCGAACAACTTTTGAATAGTCTCCTACCTTCATTAAGAAAATATCAAGATCTGCCCCTGTTTAGGAAAGCACTAAAGACCTGGCTTTTCCAGCATTACTTCTGCCTAGCCAACACTCTCTGATAGTTTTATTCCAGGAGGTAGCACCAGGATAACTTTGAGGTCTTAGATGTGCTCTATAAATATTCATTTAGTACATTCGGTTTAGTCACCCCTGACGAATCCTATAATGCAGCATCACCCCTTCACCCCTGTCCCAACCTTTCTGCATTGGTTTCTGAGACAGACCAAGATGGCAACTTCAAGATTTCTCTGGAAAGAGATCCTCTCAGGCCTCAGCTCTGTCCCGTGCTGACACATTTGCCTGTTCCCTTCCCATCAAAGCTTAAAGGCAAGCCCCTACTGTGTTGGCTCCAGAGGTGTGGCCTTCCTCCTTTGTTTTAGTGGGCCTGGGCTGTCTAATCCCAGCTGTAATGTGAAAAACTAGTTATCAACTGCTGTTTAGTTGCATTACCTAATCTAATGTTATTCAATTATTCAATCTACTGATGTGAGAATGATGGATTGCCAGATCTATCGTCTGCTGATTCAAACTTGTTACCATCAGATCACCACTAATGTGAGCTGTGCGAATTAAGGGCTACATGTACAAAGATTTGAAAAAATTGATTTCCTAATAGCGACTTTCTGTGAATCACAATAAAGAAATTGCAATTTCAAAAGTATGACATTCTTTTAATTTGTGATTCCTTGTGGATCGCAAATTGGCCTGCCGCATAAATATTAATGAAGTAGGTCTTGATTTGCGACCCAATTCACAAAAATCACAAAACTCACAGGGATGGTAGCCTGCTGGGGTTAGCAGACCACATGTCAGTGATTGCTTTTCAATAAAGCAATCTTTTTTTTGGTAAATGTAGCCTATTTTCCTTAAAAGGAAAACGGAATGTGTTGAAAGAGAAAATGTAAAGTTTTCTTTGAATTTTTAAGAGTAGGCAGTGGTCCGTTGGACCACTGCAGGTCTTAAAAAATGTTTTTACAAACATTCACAAAGTTGAAGGGGTTTTTGGGGACCCCTTCCTATTTGGGAATGGGGTACCACCTACTTGAGGTAGGCAGTAAAATGCAAACGTTTTGGAACCTCCTTCTGGTCACAAAACAATGGCACAAACAACTGCAACTTGGTATTCGGAGGAGCGCCCTAAAAATCCCTCTTGCTAATACCCAATTTGTGATTCTGTAATAGGGATTTGTACATTTCAAAAAGCCTTTTTGCATTCACAAATGGCCCATTTGCGAATGCAAAAAGGCTTTGTACATGTGGCCTTAACTCCCTTCACCATCTTAGCAGCACTTATATTAATGTCTTGAGATCTACATGTATCCTTGAATTCAATTTTTCAGACAGTCTTTTATAAAGGGTATTTAATGTTCAAATTGATTTTGATATCAATGAAAATACTCAAGGTTTAATGACATTTTTGATCATCCACTTCTCCTGCAACACAGGCACATACATTTGTTGATACACATAGTGACATTTTGGCTGCTTCATCAAAGTATTCTGGAAGCATTCCTTTGTGGCTATTGTTGCTTAAAAACATGTTAAAGCAGATTATAATTGACCTCATTAGAGACCACCATGAGCTGTATGAGAATCCTATTCAAGTGGTACAATCTTCATGACTCTGGATTTGCCAGGTGAGGCAAAAGCCTGGGACAATTTCACTTGTCAAATATATGGTGGAATATGTGTTTAGGGCAAGGCAACCTAAAGTGCACCAGTGCAGAGAGAGAGAGAGAAAGACAGCACATCTCCTAGCAGAGATGGCACATTTTTCTGCTTACTCCCTTTTACACAATGCAGCAATCTTGGTTGCTTCACTGCATTAGCTTGACAAATTACTAAATCTGCCATATAGGGTATGTGCATTCATAAACTGTCATCTAAGGGCTATATAATAGGAAACCATGTGCCATGTACCTTCTGTTTTTTATTTTTTTTTACTGCTGTGACATTTTTTCTTATTGTTATGATGTCCTTTGAAACAGATTTCTTGAATGTCTCTCAATCAAGAGCAGAGACACAGATTAAGTCTTTGCCTCTTCTTTATTGTCTTGCTTTTTTCTTTCTGTCTCTCCTTTAGGACAGAAAGTGGTGTCTAAGTCCAAATTCAGTGCTTTAATACTATATGCTTCTGGGTTCTAGGGCCAGATGTACAAAATTGTGTGTTTGCGATTTCCTTATAGCAAATGTTAGCGATTCGATATTAGGAAATTGACACTATTAGCGATTCGCAGAGGGTCACAAATGGAACTTCCTCATCTATATTCATGAGGCACGTTGCAATTTGCAAACCATTGTCACTGGCTACAATCACAGGGATGGTGGCCTTTTTAAATGCTTTTTAAATAAACAATACTTTTTTGTTGTAATGCAGCCCATTTTCCTTAAAGGAAAACAGGATGCATTTAAAAAAAAAAAGTGAAAAGCTATTGTTTAATTTTTAAGAGTAGGCAGTGGTAGGTGGGACCACTTCCTACTCTTAAAAATTGTTGGTGCCCACATTCACACAGGAAAGGGATCTCTTGTGGACCCCTTCCAGTTTACAAATGGTTTACCACCAACTTGAAGATGGTGGGAAATGTGAATGTTTTGCAACCGCATTACCGGTCCCAAAACATTCATACATTCCAGCGATATTTCGTATTAGGACTCCGTAAACACGCCCCTTTCAAATATCAAATCACAAAAGCAAAATCCGAGTCGCATTTTGCCTTCTGTATATGGCAAAATGCATTTTTCTGGTAGACCGCTAAAATGCTTCATACATCTGGCCCCTAGTGACTTCCTTACTACTTTACATAAATTACTCCTCATATGAGGACCTTGAGTTAGAGTTGTGTTTTATGAACTTTAATTAACAATCAACCACTGGCAAGAAAAATACTACTCTGTCATTAGAAAACTGTAAAATCAGTAGAACAATGTACATTCAAACTATAAATAATTTCTTAGAGGTGTTATAAAAACTGAAAAGACCAGGGACTTAAAAAAAATCAAAGAATATAGTTCCCATTCCAAGAATGCCAAAAAACCTCCTTAAAGACTGATAATGTCATCTATAGACAGATCTCAAATATAGTAACCATTATCGTGCCCCTATGTCACAGGCCAAGCATCACATGGTAAGCATAGTAAGGACTTTCTTGCTATAAAACATGGGTAAATGAGTGTCTCCTTTTGACATTAAGGTGCCAATTCCAATCCTGTAAAACCCGGGTACGAATGGTCGTACGGAGCGTATTCTCCGTCCGACTCGTACCCGGGAAAACCACCTTACAAACCCGCAAGTACGATTCGTACAGAAATACAATTTCCGTACGATTCGTAAAAAACGAAGTGCAGCGTTTTACAGACCAGCAAGTACGATTCGTGCCTACGTCACTCCGCACGGATCATTTTTTACGGCAGCCAAAAACTCCCGGGAAATTGAGGACGACGCGAAGAAGGAGCATCTGTACGCGACAGACAGCCATGGACCCCATCCTACGTGTAATCCCGGCCCTCCTAGCCTACGACCTGGTGCACAGAAAGTGACGCAGACGCAGCAGAAGGTCTTAACAACACCCATGGTCAAAGGGGGGGGGGGCGAGGGGCAGAAAACTTAACCCGTAGCCAAATTATACCACATATATCATGTACATACATTACCTCCAGGGTCTGGTCACTTCGGGGGGCGTGTCCACCAATCCCTGCATCCCGCCACAACATAAGTGGATGTGGATGCGTCCCGTCACCACAACAATGGTGGTACGGCCCGTACCCACGCCCTCAGAGCGTGGGTACGGGCCATACCACGCGTACCCCTACATCACCACAACAATGGTGGTACGGCCCGTACCCACGCTCTGAGGGCGTGGGTACGGGCCATACCACGATTGTTGGGGTGACGTAGGGGTACACGTGGTACGGACCGTACCCACGCTCTGAGAGCGTGGGTACGGACCGCATCACGCGTACCCCTAGGGCACCAGTACATTAGTGATACAAGGCGTACACACGCCACGAATGTTGTCATAGGGCCTGGTGCAGCATCTAACCAGTATATTGGGGTTTGTGTATGCCCAGGAGAGCAGTGTACTGCACCAAGGGTGCAGGCGGGTGGGTGGGTGTCTGCCTAGGATTCACATCAGTGGACAGAGACATGTGAGGGGTGGGTGCCTATCACTCCCAGCAGTGGACATAAACATGTGAAGGGTGGGTGCCTATCACTCCCAGCAGTGGACAGAGACATGGGGGTGGGTGCCGCCCATCACTCCCAGCAGTGGACAGAGACATGGGGGTGGGTGCCCATCACTCCCAGCAGTGGACAGAAACATGGGGATGGGTGCCTATCACTCCCAGCAGTGGACAGAGACATGGGGGTGGGTGCCCATCACTCCCAGCAGTGGACAGAGACATGGGGGTGGGTGCCCATCACTCCCAGCAGTGGACAGAGACATGTGAGGGGTGGGTGCCTATCACTCCCAGCAGTGGACAGAAACATGGGGGTGGGTGCCCATCACTCCCACGAGTGGACAGAGACATGTGAGGGGTGGGTGCCTATCACTCCCTGCAGTGGACAGAGACATGGGGGTGGGTGCCCATCACTCCCAGCAGTGGACAGAAACATGGGGATGGGTGCCTATCACTCCCAGCAGTGGACAGAGACATGGGGGTGGGTGCCCATCACTCCCAGCAGTGGACAGAGACATGGGGGTGGGTGCCCATCACTCCCAGCAGTGGACAGAGACATGTGAGGGGTGGGTGCCTATCACTTCCAGCAGTGGACAGAAACATGGGGGTGGGTGCCCATCACTCCCACGAGTGGACAGAGACATGTGAGGGGTGGGTGCCTATCACTCCCAGCAGTGGACAGAGACATGGGGTTGGGTGCAGAGGACTCCCAGCAGTGGACAGAGACATGGGGGTGGGTGCAGAGGACTCCCAGCAGTGGACAGAGACATGGGGGTGGGTGCAGAGGACTTCCAGCAGAGGAGAGAGACATGGGGGTGGGTGCCCATCACTCCCAACAGTGGACAGAGACATGGGGGTGGGTGCCCATCACTCCCAGCAGTGGACAGAGACATGGGGGTGGGTGCCTATCACTCCCAGCAGTGGACAGATACATGGGGGTGGGTGCAGAGGACTCCCAGCAGTGGACAGAGACATGTGAGGGGTGGGTGCCTATCACTCCCAGCAGTGGACAGAGACATGGGGGTGGGTGCCCATCACTCCCAGCAGTGGACAGAGACATGTGAGGGGTGGGTGCCTATCACTCCCAGCAGTGGACAGAGACATGGGGGTGGGTGCAGAGGACTCCCAGCAGTGGACAGAGGCATGGGGGTGGTTGCAGAGGGCTCCCAGCAGTGGACAGAGACATGGGGGGGTGCAGAGGACTCCCAGCAGTGGACAGAGACATGGGGGTGGGTGCCCATCACTCCCAGCAGTGGACTGAGACATGGGGGTGGGTGCCTATCACTCCCAGCAGTGGACAGAGATATGGGGGTGGGTGCAGAGGACTCCCAGCAGTGGACAGAGACATGGGGGTGGGTGCCCATCACTCCCAGCAGTGGACAGAGACATGGGATGTGTGCATCATCCTCAGATGACCACAACTCTATGGGTGTATGAACGCATCCCCAATGTTGAGAGTGCCGTAACAACACATCACTGACAGTAGTGTCCAACTCCCTAGAGGTTGGATGTCCTTCCCGTACTGCATGACACACCACATGTGGGTGTGATGACAAATGACACATGCTTACCCACCCCTGGCGGATGCAGCGCAATACATACACTGAGATCATGCCACAAGACTGTATAGTCATGTTAAAGCCTACTAAACTAAGAGAGCCAAAGTGAACACACACTGTCACGCACATTCCAGGACTGATAGGAATGTACAGGTGCTGGGACAGCCACCAAGTTGTTGTCTCCCATGGAAGGAATAGGGTGGAGTTCCCACAGATACAATGCCCACAATTGTGAGTCAGGTGCCCAAATACCCTGCAGAACAAGTACCATATGTGTGCTAGGCTGGGAGTACACACATGCATAGTGCGCAAAAGGGACAATTTCTACATGAGGGCAACATACTCAATACACAAGTACAGTGACGATGCAGCCGGAGACATTGCTGAGCAGGCATGGCCATAGTTGAAGGGATCCGTCACCCACCAAGGAAATGTAGACACAGGTCAGCACAACAATTGTGCAACTCCCTGCAGGGAAGATGTCAGGTGCCAAAGAGGAAGGAACACTCCTTGGGACAATGTCTCCAAACACAAAGAGCATACACGACCAAAGAATCTTTGCAGAGACATTGTGATGGCACGCAGATACCAGGGTCCACCCCATGAGCAGCAGACTACAACATTTCCCAGACACCTAACACATTAGCACCAACATCAATACCAAAAAAGCAATAGTGTTCAAAGGAAAAACAAAATGCTTTATTCAGCATTAAATTAAAACGTATAAAAGGACACTATTTACAAAGGCCATAGGCCAGTCCAGATGCGAAGTCCTGGGGGGGGACACATGGCCACACGTCTCCCCTAGCTTGCCTGCACATTAAACACTTCATGTTCATCGACTGGGGGGGGGGCATCACGTGGGGAAGGACCAGGCACCACAGGGACAGGAGGGGGAAGGGTAGGTGTTGTGGGTGCAGAACCGGAGGACTCCACCACAGGGGGTGGGGCAGCACCAAAGGTGGTTGTTAGCACGGCGCTGCACACTTCCGCAAGCTCGTCCAGCGTCTCCCCTGCACCCGAAGAAACCACAGGCCCCATGGAAGGGGGGGTCGGAGGGATGGGTTGCAGCGCTACTGGGGGAGGTGGTGGACGGGGGGGGACTCAACTCCCCTACCCGTGGAGTGCCTTGCCCGTTTGCGGGCTGGTGAACCAGTGGGGCAGAGGCCCAGCACAGCCAAGTAGGTCTCCTTCTCAGATTGTGGGGCAGGGGAGCCGAGGGGAGTGACATTGGAGGGACTGGGGAGTGAGGCATGCGGACTCGGACTGTAGCTGCGTGTCTGCCTGTGTGCCCCAGACCCAGTGGGTGTGCCTTCTTCCCCCTGAGTGTGCGTGACAGGAGGTGTGCGCTTGCCCTTCCGTGTTGGTGTGCTGCCTGTGTCTGGTGGGGTGCGTGCCTGGGAATGTCTGGGTGTGCTTGGGACAGGCATGGGAGTGGGAAGTGTGGATGGTGAAGGGGTAGGGGGGGACGAAGCGCTGCAGGAGACTCACTGCTGCCGTCAGTGACGAGTCCATGGACCTCAGCAACATCCGTTGGTCAGACATCGCTGATGACATGCCCTCCATGTACGACACCATCTGTGTCAGCAGTCTGGTGTGGCCATGGAGGACACTCAGCATTGCTGTCTGTCCAACCTGCAACTGCCGCTGAATGTCCACAGACTCGGCAGTGAGGGCAGCAGGGGAGACAGGGGCAGGGGGTGCGGTGCCTGGCACGAAGGAGACATGTTGTTGCCCTACACGGACAGAAGGGACCCGAGCAACTGGGAGGGCGGTGATGGGAATGGAGGGAGCGGTGACAGATGTAGTGCTGCTGCCAGCTGTTGGAGCAGCCTCCGCCCCCTCTGGGAGTTCAGCCTCGGACCCGTCGGTGTTGGTACTAGACAGGTCCTCCGCCTGACTCCCCTCACCCTCCGTGCCACTTGCTAAGGCAGACTCGCCAGCACTGGTGGCACCGGTGCCGGATCCCTCCTCCAGGTCCGTGCAGGTGTCTCCCTCGGTGTCCTCCGATGATGCTGTGGGCAAGGTGAAGAGACAGGAAATAATCAGACACCTGTATACATATGACACATGAGTCCAAACAAAAAAGGTCACAGTGCATATCAGGAAATGCATCATGAGTAACATCTAGAATACTCCGCACATATGTAAGCCCTGCACTCCCCAGTTGGTTGACCTACCATGCCACTTGGAAACAATGAAAATTAGGACACAACAGCAAATAACTCGATATCCAATTATACAGAGAATATGGTGTCTGGGAACTGTTGAGCACAGCCAGACTATGAAGGCATGCCACCTCTTGTTCACTGTGAAAGAAACAGTATTGGTGCACCCAAGGCCAAATAACAGACGCCAATGCTGAATGTGTCCCCACACTCAGAGACCTGTGAGTAATTTGGAAAGCCAAAAGAAATACATTGTGAACCCTTGGGAATCACAACACTTTACACAATCGACGTGTTTGGAATGTGTGAATGTGCCACTTTTTGATCAGAACACACATGTGCCTGTATAACAGAAGTCACACAAGGAGGTGCACACAAAACTACATTTACACAGTCATTGTATGAGCTGCCAGCCTAAATCAAATAAGCCACTGTTAAGAAGAAAATGGGTCTCAGTAAGTACATATACATGGCACCACGGTGGTCTGGATGACTTGACACTCGTAAGTTGGTATCAGCAACAACCAAGGACTTACCCAAATGCAACCACACTGTGGGAACATGTATATGTATAATCTCTAAACAATTTTTTTCCGAACTGTGCCTTTGTTTTAAATGTGCCAGCGTGTCCCAGAAAAGTGTAAAGGTGGTGTCTTGTGCACTTCCTTGGGAGACATCTGTCATGCAGGCACATTATTGTCATTCACAACAAAACATCAAAGTCAAGCATATAAACTATTGAGACATGTGTAGTGAGTGCCAACGTACAAGACTTCTTGACTAACAACTTGAATCATGCCACCTGTCACATGGCCATCCGTACCATGATGACACATTTGGCAACACATCTGACCCACTACCTGTCATGTGGAGTGGCACACATGTCCAAACACAGGACAATGCATTAGCTAATGGCCCTGCAATTGTGTCGGAATAAGGAGCACCTGCACTGAGGAGACACCCTCATGGGAACCAAGATTGTCCACATAGATGTCAGCACACACAGACCAAACTACGTAGCATCTGGACCACACACCGGTACCAAAAATGGATGAGCAGGAACCATGTCCTTTAACTTTTGACACATGCTGCAAAGCACAAACATTAAACCCTGCACAACATGACTGGGTCACTGCATGTTGAGTGTCTGTCCAGACAATTATCACACACAGGTCAGACCTGGCAAGGAAACATAAGTTTTGGACATGTAGGCCTTGCCCGCACAAACCCCCCCTACCTGAGACAATGTGATTGAGACAGTGCAAGTACTTACACCTCTTAATCTGGGTTTACTAAAATGTGCATCAAGAACTCCTAAATATACACAACATCACCTCGTGAGGCTGACCACACATATTAGTGACAAACAACCATCAACAGATAGTTGTACATAGACACACAGGCACTGCCCAGTGTGAGTATGCACAAGCCAAATGGGATCACCCTGTGCAGTGGACACATGTAGCACACTTTACGTAAATACAAATGAGGCCAGGGAACAATGCCACAGAGGCCAACCTATGCTGAACACACTGAGAATGGGCACAGTGTTGGATGACACCCATGATTCCTAGGAAAAGATGTCTCAGGGGACTGCAGTGGGCACACTGCTCCATGGTCCTGGAATGATCTGACTGTAACAGGAGCAACCGTCCCGGCACTATGCATATCTCCCGCTCATGCACATCATGTCTGAGGCCACAACATCGGTCATGCATGTTCATTTTAAACCTCACACGCCTATGTTGAGACTCAGCATCAGTGCCAACAATTATGGAACCCTAAATTACTGAACAGGACAGGGCACAGGCAAGGTACCAACACATGTCACAGACCACCCCCACACATGATGCAGCAAGCATTGTGCACTTGGATTAACTGGCAGCCTAGATGACCATGTGCAAGAGTGATTACACACAGACCAGGGAACGCATGTCAAGGAGGGGAAGGGAGGAAGAACAGCCCCGGTTGACTTGGGGCAACAGGATATGCACTGCCAGCGTTTCCTCACTTGGGCTAGGCGCCGACTGCGACCCTCCACCGATTTCACGGCCCTGACGGCCCGCTTCCAAATTCTCCCCTTCTCGTAGGCGGTTACCTGTGAGGATGACAAAGTGAGACAACATCACTACACCTGCTCCATGTCACAGAGACACACATTTGAACATCTTTGATTTTTTGAACAGGGCATAGTATGCTGCCAACTAATAGCACCTTTGTCATAGGGACATTAGCCTCTGTGGAAGCCCCAATGCACTACATGGCATTGAAAGTACACAGGTGGCATGAGGGGTGAGACACACTTCCTGATCATGGCACACACTGTGCATTACAAGCAACACAAGGCTGATGGACAGCACCTCAAAGCAGTCACATGCCCCAGGCCACTGACGCAACCTCAGCAGAGTACACAGACACACACAGGCACAGATCAATCACCTGCCATTGGCAACAGCGGATACAAACCTCCACATGTGCCACTTGCCTGGGGGGTGTCACAGGTGTGGGGCTAGCTCAGCAAGTCAGACACACAGCACAGCTTCCTTATCACATCAGATGGGTAGGGCATATGCATCCTCCATGCAGCTGTGGTGCAACACTCCACATAGACACTCATCCACATGACAAGGAACATTCACACACATCAATGTCCAGGGGGCGCATGTAGGAAGGTGGATATCTGACTATGGTTACCCCCAACTTTTTGCCTAGTGTCTAGCTGGTTTTTCGACTTAGTTGGCCAGAGATCCTGCCATTCAGGGTCTCAGGCTGTCTGCTCTCTCTTTAAAATTGACTCCATGTACCCTAGGTACATTCCCAATTGGTAAGGATCACCTTATTGGACCCTGTACAGTGTACCCTAGGTACCCAGGGCATAGGTGTACCCTAGGCCTCCCAGGGGCTGCAGCATGTATTATGCCACCCCTGGTCTGGCCTTCCAATCAGACACAACTGGCTGATCACTCAGCTGGGGCAAGGTCGTGTAATCACCCCTTGCTTAGATATAGTATGCCTTTATCTACCCTTATATATAGACACATGTGTACCTATCAGTCACTCCTATGGCAGGCCTTAACAATCCTGGAGGCAGAGTGCTTGGTAACATGTGAGATGGTGCTCTAGCATGAGCTGAGCCTGTCTGCAGCTTTCGGAACCATGTCCTTATAGCTGTTCTATGATATAGCCTACCATATACTCTTAAAGTGCCTTATAATCTTAAACGGTTATGGTAACTATGGTTTGGCTTTATCAAAACATGTCGTGTAAGGTGTCTAACACTTTGGAATACTACCCCCATACCATTTCTGGTGATGAGGATATTATTCCCCCCTTCTAGAGGGAGAGACATGTTAAAATCCTACTTTGCTGTTTAACTCTAACCAAAGCCTCAGCATCACAAAATGGATGCTGCTGCCACAGACACAAGTCTGACCTCCTGCTGCTGGGAGTGATCCCGGCAAGGGAGGCTTGGACAATAGGTTTCCTGCTTGGGGAGGTGCTAGCACCTCCCCAGACAGACTTTAGTGTATTGGGGCAGGGAGGGCTGAAAGGAATGAGACATGCCTGGGGCACACAAGGTGTCCCATGCATAGTCCAGTTCAAACCGGTGCTGGGGCACACCAGCCCCAGTCCTGGCGCGAAACTGGACAAAGGGAAGGGGGTGTAACCACCCCCCTCCCAGGTCCCACCCATAAGGCGTGACCTAGCAGGTAACCCAGCCCCCCAGATTAGTATAAGAGTGGTAGCTGGGCCCCAGGAGATTAGATTATCCTGAACCTGCAACTTGAACAGAAACTCTGGACCTTCGACATTCGACGAAAGAAGAAGACTGAAGAATCTCCCTTGTGGCCAAGGAGTGGCTACCCTGTGCAAACAGGCACCATCAAGAGACTACCCTTTGCTTTGCCCGAGTCCTGCGTGGGGCCCTTCTGCATTTTCCTGCTTGCCGCGTATGTCCGGTTGCTTGCCCGCTGGCTAGTGGCCTTTGTGACGATGCACCCCGTAATCTTCAGCGCTGGTTTGGCTCCTCCAGACTGGCTCCTGCTCCATTGAAAAAGAGAAGCATCCCAGACCTTCCTGGTCTGCACCAGAAGCAAGTCCTTCGTTCTGCGTGGGTTCCGCTTGCCAAGGCTTGGTGAGTCCTAGTCCAACTTCGACGCCGCCGACAGCAAGAGCCTTCGTGGGACAGCTCGCCTCCTGGTCCTGGTCGTCCTCGACGCTTCCTGGTCCTCGTGGCTGCAGCGACAAGCTTCACCTTCACTTGCAATCTTCACGACATCGCCTGGTTCCTTCCTGGTTCCACGTGGTCACCGGCTAGTGACCTTGACTCTGTCCCTTCTGCTTGCAGGTCTCCTCTCTTCTTGATCCCAGCCTTGGGATCCACCGGACACTCTTCACTGACTGCCTGTCAGCATCTTTCTTCAGGCATCCATTGGAGTCGACGACGAAACCCGACGCAACTTCACCCCTATGTACCCGCAGCCTGTGGGCTAGGTAACTTGGGTACTCCGGTGCTCATCAGGATAGTGACTATCCTAGTGTCTAGTTTTCCAGTCTCGACTTCCTAGCTACTCCGGAAGTGTCCTAAATCTATCTATTTCTAAACTGTACTATAGCTAGTGACTTTTACGCATTACGCGTGAGTGTTTCCACTCTGCACCTGAATCCCGTGGGCCTTCCACTTCCTAACCTTTGGTAGTATAGTGTAGCCCCAGCGATTCCCTAGGCCTAGGCCTATCCTATTTCCGTGACAGTGGTCCTTATACCACTTACTTAGTATATGGTTTGCGTGGCCCCTAGGGCCTAACTGTATTACTTACCTGTGTGACTTAATGTATGCATAAATAAGACTGTGTTGTACTTACCTCTAATCTCATAAAGAGTGCTGAGGGTTTGACTAGAATAAATACACTTTATTTTATATATATATCTGTTGTGGTGTCCTTTCATTTGGTATTCAAGGGATTATATATGGTATCACAGCTGGCTTCACATGCCATTCAGAGTTTAGCCTAAGACTGCTCTTGTCCATGCTACCACTAGGATAGCTGGTCTATAAGGTTGACTTTACAACCAATCACCATAAGGGTATTTGGACTGATATAAGGTGTACACTAGAACTAGTGACATCATACATCAGGCCAACTTCTCACAGCGCAAACATCATTTGGACACTCTCACCACAGCTCCACTCAACTCACACACATCTGTGGGTACAGTCACCTGTCACACCGGGGGGACCACTGAATCACCTCAGGACTATAGAAAAAAAATGCCCTAGAGGATTAGCCAGGCTGAATGTGCCATGCACCATGCATTGATTGTCACAGTAAGCACAATGCAAGTGAGGAGTGCAGACATGAACTACATCATGCTCTGCATGAGAGACATAAGCCATTCCCCCCCCCCCGGGACCCACTCTAAACAACATTGCATGTCTGTCACACCTGGACACAATGCCAGAAGTGACAGTCACAAAAAAGGTGCACAGTCAAAGCTAGTGGAGTCAGCACTCACCTGCTCCCCTGGTCTCCCATACAGGCTGGGGTACTGTGGGAGGATGACGTCCAGCAACGCCTCATTCTCGTCCTGGGTGAAAGGCTGGGCCCTCTCCACAGACCTGGACATGGTGCCAGAGGAAGCAATGACAGCAGCAATGGTGTCCAATGACATGTTGTGCAGGCAAGTTCCCTCTCATGGGTTCTGGCTGACTTATATCTGCCTTGCTGGGCTGTTTCATTTACAGGAGTAGAGAGTGATTGGTCAGACTCATTTCCATCCTACGTTTCCTCCAAACCCTTTAAACATACACCAGTGAGTGCCTTTGCATGGTTCAAAATTTGAGCATCATGTCAAGTCAACAACCACTTTGCAACATTGTATATTGTCTCCAACCGACATTTGCTGGCCACCTGATGGAAAAATTTGAACTGGAAACTCGGTCTCCATGACAAACAGCATGCATTTAGGCCATAATACTTGTCCCTCATTAGTCCCCTATATAATTTTACAATCCACACACAGGTACGGTGCGTTTCACACACACCCCTATGGCACCAGTTGCACAGTGCGTTTGACACGTACGTGTACACACTGGTCATACACGTACGTGTACACACTGGTCGTACACGTACGTGTACCACCAGTGTGTACACGTACGTGTATGACCAGTGTGTACACATACGTGTACACACTGGTGGTACACGTACGTGTACGACCAGTGTACGACCAGTGTGTACACGTACGTGTACTACCGTAGTACACGTACGTGTACACACTGGTCGTACACGTACATGTACACACTGGTCGTACACGTACGTGTACCACCAGTGTGTACACGTACGTGTACCACTAGTGTGTACACGTATGTGTACCACCAGTGTGTACACGTACGTGTACGACCAGTGTGTACACGTACGTGTACCACCAGTGGTACACGTACGTGTACTACGGTAGTACACATACGTGTACACACTGGTGGTACACATATGTGTACCACCAGTGTGTACACGTACGTGTACGACCAGTGTGTACACGTACGTGTACTACGGTAGTACACGTACGTGTACACACTGGTCGTACACGTACGTGTGTACGGTCCGTACACACACACGTACTCCTACGCCAACACCAATATAGTGAGACGGACCATACACACGCCCTCAGAGCGTGTGTACGGTGCATTTCACATCTTACACTGGTGATAAGAGGTGCACAGGAAAGGAATGGAGGTCTCAGACTCGCACAAGGCTGTACATCAAGTCATTGTCAGTGCAGTCCTTCTTGTGCAGGGACTATGTGTGTCAGGCAGTGATATGGCACGTCTCCTCATGTTTTAGCACAATAGATGTGTGATGACCTGTGTACACATGCCATGTGTGATGGGGCATTATGTGGCACACGTCCCCTTCACATTTTGCACATGTGTGCATGTAGTACAAACGTGTCAAGCACTGCATCACTGGTATGGCACAGTCACCAACACCCGCAAATGTCCCCTGATGCCAGGGACAGGGACACTGATAACTGACATTTAACGACCAGTGTGCCACGATGTGACTATGTCATGTGTGTGTCATGTGTTCCCATGAGCTGGCTGTAGGTGTCCCGCCAACTGCATCTGCTGTTGCTGCATCCAACATGTGTCTGTGTGTAGATGGCCATGGCACACATATACGCACACCATGCCACATGTGGATTCACACGTTATGTGTGTCTGGATGCTTCGAACATGTTCTTTTGACATGAGGACATATCTGCATCATATCCATGTCTGTGTTTTCTTTTTTCACGTGCACCCCTTCATCGCAATGTGTGTGAGCTGCTAATTTTTAATGACATGTGCCCTGTGCGTCTAGCTTGCCGCCAGCTGTCTGTATGAGATGACATCCTACAAATGCAGATATGTGGATGTATGTCACTCCTGTGATGTCTCTGGCTGTTCACTTACACTAGCCCACAGCTTGTTTCAGGGCATGTAATGTAGAACTTGACAATCAACGGTTGTAGCTGGCTCTTCGTAGGAGTCTCACCTGGCTGGCATACGTGTCCTGGATGTATTGCACAGACCAGACTCTGTATTTAGCAGATGTGTATTAGCTGTTGAACATGTGCTCAGTTTATTGACATTGGTGTTGTAATGTACTCACTCTTCGTTATTCCTTCCAAATTTCTGCAGGGCACCGCCTCTCCCCCGACCAATCCCAGACTTGGGTGCCATGAGGGAACGTGACTGCATAAGACGCTACCGCTTCTCGCAAGAGTTGATTGAGCACTTGACCGCTCGGCTGGAACCACACCTTCAACCGCTACACAGGTATCCTACTGCGCTGACCCCCAAGATGAAGGTGATGGCAGGCCTAAATTTTTTTGCCACCGGTACCTTTCAATTCACTATAGCTGATGTTGGTGGCATGTCCCAGACCATGTTCAGCCGTGTCCTGCATGATGTTTTAGAAGCCATGTTGGAGCACCTGGATGAATTCATCCATTTTCCGACTCGTGAGAAGTTGACAGGTGTCAAGGGTGAGTTCTATGCCCTGGGAGGGATGCCCCATGTAATTGGGTCCATTGATGGGACACATGTGGCTTTGGTACCACCACAGGCACAGGAGGTAGCCTATCGAAACCGAAAACATTACCACTCCATTAATGCCCTTGTGGTGTGTCTACCTAACATGCTGATTTCCCATGTCTGTGCACGTTTTCCAGGGTCAGCACACGATGCCTACATCATGAGGCGTAGCAGGGTGCCACAAATGATGCTGCGGCTGCACAACGAACGAGCATGTCTTGTTGGTGGGTATACTCTGTTTGTCCTGTACTTAGCGGTATCTTTGTATCTTACAGCATCTCCTGACCCACTTCTTTACATGATGTTTCCATGTAGGGGACTCTGGCTATCCCAACATGCCATGGCTGATGACGCCTCTCCGCAACCCCAGAACAGCTGCAGATCACCGTTACAACAACACCCATGGGCAGACCAGGCGACTGATCGAAAGGACGTTTGGCCTCCTGAAGAGCCGATTCCAGTACCTTCACAAGACAGGCGGCTCCCTCCCATATGCACCAGTGAAGGTCTGCAAAATCTTAATCGTGTGCTGCATGCTGCACAACATGGCAGTGGAGAAAGCTGTGCCACTCATCCTGGATCCGGATGAGCAGGAACATCCACCCATGGAGGATGAAGGGCTTGGTCACGAGGCAAGTGAGGAGGAGGAGGAGGAGGAGGAGGACATCTGAAGTCAGCTCATACGCAACTTCTTCTCATAACGGTGAGTCTCTGGGTCTGATTGTGCACGCTTTGAGCCTTGTGTGGCATGTGTTGCAATGTGTGTGTCCAGCTGACTGTATGCTAAGTGACTTAGAGGTGTGTTCTGATGTGTCACTCGACTGATGATGTAATTCCACACATTTTAGCTGAGACAGTAAATTTAAAACTAGCATGGTGACAACCTTATTCATGTAGAGTAAATGACCATGCATGCGGTTGACTATCTTTTCGCTGACTTCTTGTGTGTTTGTCATCCCCAGGTAGTTGCGCATGCTGTCTGCTCGTGGCATCGTTGGGCTCCTGCTATTCCTCATGAGTATTGCAACGTGTGCTGAATCAGCGTTACATGCAGGCACATGGTGAAAAGTCTCGTTGGGTTAGGATTGCAGCAAGGCATTTTGGGTGTGGTAGTTGTTTGGAATGTGTGGGCACTGCTCCTGTGCAGGTTGTGTTACTATGCATACATGTCGACTCACCATGGGGCACATGACATGTAAGCATGACTCCCATGAATTGATAGTCACCCTATGTGACAGTCATCTGTAATGGGATTGTGGATTCTGATGAAGGCATCAATGTGTGTAAAACTTCCCTCTGAAACATACGGGAGGTTACGGGTGGACATAGTGTGCGACATCCCCATAAGAGGCTCAATGGGGAATTGCAGCCTCTCCGTGTGCAGCAGGGGGTGTTTGGCTCACCCCCTTCATTTGTGTGCCAGTTCAATGGATTTACAGCATCTGTGGTGTGAAGGGGGTGTCCAGTGTAGGTCCCACATGTACAGCCAAATGACCTGTGAGTCTGTTCATATTGATGCATTTCCCTAGGTGTGAGCCTGAGTAATAAAGTTGTTCCTCACCCTCCAAGGTGCCTCATCTCTGTCAATGCAGCTCTCTTGCCACTGTGCATGCGGCATATCTGGCATAGTTGTCAAAGATTGTGCATATGAGTCTATGTGTATATTAGGAACATGCATGCTGTTCTTCATGGATTAGAATCTCTATTGTGCATGAAGTCCATGGTTGTGTATGTATTTGGGCATGTTGGTCCCCACAACGGGCCCTCAACACCTGCTGAGGGTGTGCTTCCTGTGCGCAGCTCGGCCTTCAGTTTCCTGATCCGGTATCAGTCATCTTTGGTTATTGTGCATCCATTGTCTCTGGGTGTGCCATGGAAAACCGGACACTCCTTCCTTTACATACGCCTGTTGCAGTTGTCCTTTCTGACATCCTTGTCTTTGTGTGCAACTTGTGGCATATTTTCCAGGACATGCCGCCTGCTGCTGCAGCCCCTGCAGCAAGGGCACACAAAGTTTCCGGATTCGGCAAAACACACGCCTCAAAGATGCTCCTCCCTTCCTCCCTCCACCCATTCATTTGGCTGTCATCAGCTTGTCTGTGCCACTGTTACGGCCACGCGGTGGCAAAGGCTGGACCGTCTGCACATGCAACGTGCACATTGCACGACCCTCATGTCGTTGCATGACCCACATCACACTACAGTCTGATGTTGCTGCCACCCTCCAAGCAATGTCCATCCGCAAATCTAACGCCTGCTCTCAGGCATACACTAAGCGCACACACAACACTTTTGCATGATGAGTGTGCAACTCTGACTGCCTACACAGCGCTGCCACGCCTTCCAGGCCCTGTCACATCAACCAGGTCATGTCCCTCCTACTCCCCACCGGCTCTGTACCCCAGCAGGGCCATGGGAGTGGGACTCAAGGCTTCCGCATGTAGTATGGTGTCGTCGTCTGGCACATGGCACAGCTATCATCTGTCAGCGTGTCAATCTACAATGTGTCCAGGTCCCCCCTTTCCACCATCACATGCGCACAGCACCTCATCATCAGCTCGTATGCCATTGACAGCCAGGTGCTCCTCACCCTCACCAAAGACGCAGACATTGCCAGTTCCAATATTCAAGAATGCATGAGATCCATTGATGAATGGCTGAACATCAGCCACCTGAGGCTGGACTTGTACAGGACTGAGGTAATCATCTGCAGATTGTCCCCTTACAGCTGGGTCAAATGCTTGTGTCCCACCCGCAAGAGCCCTGCACAAGCACCCAGTGGGCACGCACACAAGATGGTGTGCATCTTGTATTGCTCGCTCACATTTGTTATGCTAATCACCAGCATCTGTACCTCAGGCTGCAACACCCTCTGCATTATGCACATGATCCACAGATAGATCCACTCCAAGGAAAGACAGACCATCCCCCAGGTCCACGACAACATCTGTGTCAAATACTGCCCTGCCCTCTGCGGAGCAAGTACATCCAAACTCCCGGGAAACTTGTCCACATCCAGGGTGCACTGCACACCCAGCTTCAACATCCGGCGCCCCAGCCACATCACCGTCCAGCAGAGATAGCTGCAATGGATCACTGTCTGCTGCAGGATGACCTTCAGACTCCCCACCCACACTCAGGAGGCAGGCCACAACCCCGACCCCAAACCAACCTTGTACCACTGTCATCCGAGACCCCGTTGGGCCATCTCCGTGCATCCAACCTTGCCCTGGCCACCATTCTTCACATCCACCGTACTCCAGCATGCAGGACATAGTTCTCCCACCTGGCCAAACATACCTGGGACTCCCTCCCCGGGAACCTCCACATGAGCCATGACCTCTACGCCTTAATGATACTCTTCCAAATTGGTCTGTCCGCACAGTGTTGCAAGCCCCCCCTCAGCAGCTTGAGGCCATCACAGGTGAGTATTGTGCTCCATGCCTACATTGAATGATACATTGTGACCCATGTGTGTCCTGTACCAGACTCAGATCCCAGGGTATGGATGGGTGGAGTTAGTTCAACACTCAGGCATAGTTTGACATTTACACACGCATATGTTGTGGACTAATGCAAAATGACTGCAACATCTCATTAAAAAACAATTCTTTTTATTTGCGGTGGGGTATGGGTTTTGGTAGATAAAATAAGGTACTCTACCGGGTGCATGGAATCCAAAGTTCACAGGGGGAGCTGGTATCCTTGGCATTTGAAGTCATCAGAGTCCAGACAACAGTGTTGGTCATCATTGGTCAGACTGTAACCAGCAAGTCCATGTGGCAGAGAATGTCATTGGATGTGGTGCTGCTGTTGTGCCAGAGGGCCAGGTGCCAGGCCAGGTGACCTGGGAGATGTGGATGGTCCGCTGACTCTTACGGTCTTTTCCGTGGACGACCCACCTTCTTCCGGGGACCCTCAGATGCAGGCCTTGACGATGTTTGGGAATCCTCCTCCTCCTCCTCCCTCCCTGTGGCTGGTGCTGGTCTGCGCCTGGTGTCACAGGGAGGGTTGGCCATGTTGTCGGCGATCCGACGGAGTGAATGGCTTATGTCCCTTTGCACCGCCAGGAGCTCAGCCAGTCTTGCCTCCATCCGTCCTTGGTGTTGTTGTTGACTGGCATGTTGCTTGGCCTGCAGGTTCTTCATCTCGTCGAGGGTCCCCTTCATCTCTGTGAGGCTCCCCACTACCTGGCTGATTCCCCTGGTGTCACGCCGGTATGTGTCCAGGATGTGGCGTATGTGTGACATACCGGTTCCCTCAGCTGGCTGGTCAGGTTCGCGCCTCCGCCTGCCTCCACTCCCACCACCCCTGCCCACACGAGCCTGGCCTGCCGTTGTGGGCACATCGGGTCTACGGGACCCCTGAGGGATGGCATTTGTGGGGTTGCCTGCCTCCTCCTGGGTGCCCGGAGAACCTTGTCCCTTCTGGTCAGACTGGCTCTGTTGTTCAGTGCGAGCAGGGCTCCTGGGTGTCTCCTGGGATGTGGCAGGAATGGGGGTGGTGGTTGGCACAGATGTACCTGAAGCAGGTGCTGCAGGGGCTTGGGCACCAGAGGGTCCAGGTTGGTCGGGGTCATCCACTGTGAGTGGTGAGAGTCGTCGCTGCCGGTGGGATCATCTTCACGCCGAGCCTGGGACTGTGATTGTTCCCCCCCATTGTTGGGGGGAGATCCATGACGTTGCCCTGTGTGTGAGAGAGAGACAATGTTAATGCTGTTTCATGCCACATCCATGTTTCATACATATTCAAGTAGTCACAGTTCCTCCAGGTGGTTGGATGTGCCTAGCATTCCTCTCAATGTACACTTGGGGATGGGTATGTTGCGGGGGACAGATTGGTATGTGCTCCTGAGTGTTTGCCAGTAGATTTGTGGCTGGGATGCTTATTTGGCTATGGATTGGTCTTGTTGTGTCACATGTCCATTGTGAGAGTGGGTAAATACGTTGCCTGCCCCGGGGGTGTGTGCTTGTGTGAGGGGGGGTGTGTGACCAGGCCTGCTGTTGTGTGTAGTGTGATTTGTCATTGGGTCTCCCAGGTGATGTGTCTGTCCCCTCATGGTGCATGCTGGCATGACAGTGTGTGTAAGTTCCTGTGCTGGGTATGTGAGCTAGTGGAGTTGTTGTTTGAGTGTACAGTGGTCACAGGAGGGCCTTGTGCTGCATACAGCAGGGCCATGTGTCAGCTACCTTGTCAGTACTTTGCCAGTCCCTGTGCCTTGGGCATGGTGCATGGGTATGTACCTAGGCCATATGGGCTGAGGGCATTGGTGTCTGCTTCTGAGTTGCACAATGTGTTTTGTGAGGCCCACCCTTCCAGCATCCCGGACATCCAGTCTTGGGTTTGTGGTTTGTGTAGCCTGGGACATGGCATGGCCTTGCTTTGTGAATCGGGCATGGACATGTTAGTGGCATGAGCGTGGTTTTTGAGTGTGGTTGTGTCCGGTGAGGGCTTGGGGGTAGTTGCGTGCATTTGGTGTATTTGGGGTGTGGATGCCATTGCCCCCATGTTACGTAAGTAGTTTGTGTACTCACCAGGCTCTGCGACTCCTTCGACTCCGTGTACTCCCACCCGCGGAAGCAGGGCCATCACCTTCTCCCTCCTCCCAGGGATGGTAATGTACGGGTCTGCGGGGCAGCCCACCTCCAGTGATGTTGCTCTGGGCGTATTCCTCGTTCATTTTCCGCTTGTCTGCCCTGCGCAGATCGTACCACCTGGCTTGGCATTCATGCCTGGTCCTTCGGATGGGCGCAACAGCATTCACCTTATCGACGATCCTTTGCCACATGCGTGATTTTTCAGATATGCTGGTCTGTCTGACCAATGTTCCAAAGAGCTGTGGCTCGACTCTGATGACTTCGTTGACAAGGAGGTCCAGCTCCACCCTTGTGAACTTTGGATTCTTGTCTGTGGGCATGGTGTGGGGTGTGGGTGTGGATGGTTGTGGGTGTGTGGGTATGAATGTGACGGTGTGGGTGTGAATGTGAAGAGGGTGTGTTTGTCAAGGAGGTTGTGTGAAGGTGTGTAAGTTAAGGTGTACTTAAGGTGTAAGTAAGGTGCAGTTGTTTGTCTGTGGGGTCTGGCAGCAGTGGGTCTGTTGCAAAGGCTCATGGGTTGTGTGTGTGGGCCCTTTTTATTGGTCCATTTTTGGGTGTGGCTGGATTTGAAATTTTGGTGGGTGTGTTATAAGAGGTGGTTGTGATTTTGGGCCTCTGTTTGCCTGTTTGGATGTGCCAGGTCAGTCATTGAGATGTATTTTGTCATGCAGACGTGTTTTGTGGTGCTGTGCGAGTCGAATTGACCCTCCTTGTGCTGTTTTACAGTGTCCTGGTTCTGTACGAGTCTTTTTCGCGTAGGTAAGGTCCGTACATACGCGATGCTGGGTAAGGGTGCTGGGGTACGGTGTTGGGGTACTGTGCGTACATGCACGGGGCTGGGGTACGGTGCGTACAGGTACGGGGCTGGGGTACGCGGCTGGGGTACGGTGCGTACAGGTACGGGGCTGGGGAACGCACCTGGGGTGCGGCGCGTACAGGTGCGGGGCTGGGGTACGGGCCTGGGGTACGGTACGTACAGATATGGTGCTGGGGTACGTGCCTGGGGTTGCGGTGCGTACAGGTGTGGGGCTGGGGTACGGGCCTGGGGTGCGGCGCGTACAGGCACTACGGGCCTGGGGTACGGAACGTACAGGTGTGGGGCTGGGGTATGGGCCTGGGGTACGGTGCGGACAGGTGCGAGGCTGGGGTACGCGCCTGGGGCACGGTGCGTACAGGTACGGGGCTGGGGTACGCACCTGGGGTACGGCGCGTACAGGTGCGGGGCTGGGGTACGGGCCTGGGGTACGGTGGGTACAGGTACGGGGCTGGGGTACGGGCCTGGGGTACGGTGATTACAGGTATGGGGCTGGGGTACAGTGCGGACAGGGGGGGTACGGTGCTGACATATGGGGGTACGGTGCTGACATATGCGGGGGGAGGGGGAGCTGTACGACTCGTATCCGGGCACAAGTTTACCCGTGTACATGTGTGCTACTGCGTTCGCTCCGTATGGGGCCTTTTACATGCGGTTGTGTATTCGGACGAGCGGTACGGATCGTACTTGCGCACTCGGACTTCTGTTTTACGATTTGCACGTAAAAATGTCCGGCTCCCACTCGTACACTTTTCCCGATGCTATTCGTATGTGTTTTTAACATACGAATCGTACTTCACCGGTTGTAGTGCACTTGTACGACTCGTACGTAAAAAAATACGGACACGAGTCTTAAAATACCGGATCGGAATCGGCACCTAAGTGTCAAAGCATTATACACATTTTCGTTTTTGTTGGCATTAGGAGTCTGTGCACTTTACCACTGATCACCTGTGCTAAAGATCTTGTGCTCTCTACCTAACACATGGTGCATTTGGCTTACACCTAACTGGCATAATTAATTGAATTATAAGTCCCTAGTATATGGTACTACGTGTGCATAGGGCATGTAAATTAAGTGCTTCTAGTAGGCCTCCAGCATTCATTGTGTCACTGACTTAAGCAACACTTTAAAACAGGTCTCGGGTCTTCCACTGCAGCCTGTAGAGCACTTTTTTATTGATTTTTCACCCCTTAGTTAGACCCATAAAAGCCCAGAGGGCAGGGTACATTGAATTTAAAAAGTAGGACATGTTTTTAAGTTTTACATGTCCTGGTAGAGAAAAACTCCGAAATTAATTTTCCACTATTGTAAGGTCTATCTTCCCCATTGGATAACCTTGGGTTACCTAATAACATTTAATAAGTGCTAAGCTTTGAATGGTAACATATAGGGATGCCAAGCTCGGACTCAAATGAATTGTAATTTAAATGAGTGTGGAGATATCATACACTAAGAAAAAGAGGAGCATTAAGAACCATGTGCCACAGATTGTATTTGTATGTTCATGTGGAAAATACTGCATGAAAAGCACAATACATTCTGTAAAACAAACGCATCTTGGAGCACTTACTTGCCATAAACAATAATTCCAGCTAATACTCAATGGCACGTCAATTTCTCAAGAACCATAAAACCTTACTTCAGAATCTAAGATTTGTTGGATTAGATAGAGTATTCATGTCCCCTGATAAGAACGGTATCCCATTTGTGTCAGTGGTACACAATTCCGCAACACAAAAGGCCTTACAGTGCTACGATGATAGATAAGCAATAGAGGTAGCTGCTGGATTTGGGGCCATTCTGTGGTTTCACTGTTGCAAACCTACTAACCTCAGACATTTTTGAAAATGAGATAAACCGGGGACACCAGGCTGATATGTCTTTTGTAAATCCCATGAGGCTTTCTTACACACAATCCTCTGCAAATCTTTACCTGAATTCACACAACATTCCTACCACCTAATGTTGCCCCACTTGTGTCAATAAAAATGCTTCACCACTTGTGCCTGCGACAGGTTCAGATTTAACCAAGGTTAGTGATTGTCATGGTTCAGTGGGACTCCTCAGTGACTCAGCTCATCACCTCTGTGGTCCTGCAGAAATGGGAGAAGCTCATAAAAAAACAAATAAAGCACATCCTCCCAAGAATGGACTCCCAATACAATATTAAGCCCCTACTATGCACAGTCTGTGCTCAGTTTGCAGACTGTGTGTAGAGCCCACACCCTGCAGAGAGCCACGCCCCACTAGTTGGGCAAGCCACTACTATGCACAGACTGATCTCAGTGTGTAAACTTTGGTAGAGCCCACTCCCTCCAGAGAAATAATCCTCATTATGTTGGAAAGCCCCTTTTGCACACAATTGGTGATCTGTTCACTGACTTTGCGTAGAGCCCATTTCCTCCATACACACAAGCCCTATTTCGCAGGCAAGCTTGTACTACACACAGCCTATGCTCAGAATGCTGACTGTGCATAGAGTCCACTTCCTCCAGAGACTATACCTCCACCAGGTGTGCAAGCCACTATTATGCACATTCTGTGCTCAGTGAGCAGACTATGCGTAGGCCCACTACAGCTAGACATGCATGCGCTACTAGGGAAGCAAGGCACTACTATGTAAAGTCAGCACTTAGTATGCAGAATACGTGCATTGACCACTCTCTCCCGAGACAAAAGCCCTGTTTGGTAGTCAAGTCCCTACTAAGCATGGTCTGCTCTCACTGTACAGATTGGGCATAGAGCCTACTCCCTCCAGAAATGTAAGCTCTATTAGGTAGGCAAACCCCTACTATGCAGTCAACACTCAATGTGTAGACTGTGTATAGAGCCCACGCAATCCAAAGACACAAGCCCCATTGGGTGGGACATTTCTATGATGAACAGTCTGACTAGGTGCTCACACTAGGGGTAGAGCCCACTTCCTGCAGAGACCTAAGTCCCATTAGGTGGGCAAGCCATTATTATGCACAGTCTGTTATCTTAGTGTACAGACTGTACTTAGGCCCACTCTCTCCATTAGCTCTATGAGATGGGCAATTACTACTTAGGCCTTCTCCCTCCAGTAGCCCTATTAGATTGACAAGTTCCAACTACGCACAGCCTGCAATAAATGTGCCGACTGTGGCTAGAGACCGCTAACTTCACACACCTAAGTCTCTTTAGGCAGGCAAGCTCTTATTACACACAATCTGTGCTCAGCTCCCAGGCTTTGGATACAGCCCACTTCCTCTAGACACTGAAGCCCTATTAGGTACACAAGCCCGTACTGCACAAGTCAGCCCTCAATACGCAAACTGTGCATAGAGCCCCCTGCCTCAGAGACCCAAGCCCCATTAAGTGGTCAAGTTCCTACTAGGCACAGTTTGTGCTTGGTGCTCAGACTATATGTACAGCGTCACCTCCTCCATAGATCCAAGCTCTATTAGGTGAGAAGAACCTACTATGCATAGTCTGCCCTCAGTGACCAAACTATGTGTACAACCTACTCCCTTCAGGCAGCCTAGTCAGATTAGGTGGACATATGCCTACTACATTCCTCTTTGCATGTGTTTTACATTACACAGTACACATCAGTAGAAGGTAGGTTGTATGACACAACCATGCATAGGAATACAATGCATGCCTTTACATGCATATTTTACCACGCAATACCTTCACCACACATTGCCTTTACCATGCAGACCTTTACCACGCATATGTCTTTACAACGCTTACCTTTACAACCCAAGATAAGTATATTTCAGATATGTGACACCCCTACATACATTATTTATTTATCTTACCATCCTATTCCCTTACCCATACTTAAACCATAGAAACTTCCTTACCACCCTATACTCTTACGCACTCATAACCACTAAAAGCTCCCATACTACTCAATACCCTTACCCACCCCTTAACCCTTCAAACAACTTACCAGCCAATGTCCTTACCCAACTCAAGCCCTAAAAACCCTTTACCACCCTATACCCTTACCAACCCCTATGCCATAAGAAAACACCCATGGCACTCTATACCCTTAACACCCGTAAACCCTAAAAAAAACCTTACCACTCCATATCCTCACACACCCATAACTCTATAAACAAACTTTCCACCCAATACAATAACCCACCCATAAACCCTGAAAACACCCTTACAGCCTTAAAAAACACCCTTACTGCCGTATACCCTTACCACAGTTGAGGCTAAGAAAGTGACAGATGATGATAATGTGGGCATATTGGCAGGTACCATCCAGCAGCTCTGTGGGTTTGCATATGTGAGGTGCTTTCTAGCCTTCACTCAAATTTTTTTCATTTTCTCTCATATTTTGAGTTTGGCTTTCACATTGATGGGATGTGTATTTGATGTGGTTTTGACAAATCTTTATAAATTTGAGCACCAAGGACTAATCAGTTAATGGATTTTTGATCGGAACTGTACTGTTTTCTTTAACAGTTATAATAACTTCCATGAGACTCTAAAGTTTGTGACTGACTGCTTTTCGAGGTCAGACCTAGTAGTGTTTATAACAGTTTTTTCACTGACATAATCAGAGCAAACAGCATGATGTGGTGCAAAGGTGCGCGGTCCTTTTGTTTTACCTGCTTTCTTTTCTGTTCTATGCATGATGCTGGACCTTTCTCAATCTAATTTCAATCTGTGCCAATTCTCCCCTACCTCACTCATCCACCCCTCAGTTACTTATTTTTTTAGCAGTGTCTGTCTTTCTCTGTGTGTATTTTATGTTTTTGTCTTTTTTTGCTTTTTCATGACTTTATGTATTTTTTTCTTTTCCCTTTCTTCTTTGTGTTTCTTTCTGCATGGTTTAGTCCTATTTCTTTCTTTTTCTCACCCGACCCTTATGGCAGAACAAGCAACAAGTGACGGTGCCAGTACTGCAGGTTGCATACACTATGATAGCCGGTGCCTCTCAGGTATGCAGCCTGCCCCATTTTTACAAAGGTAGCCACACTTGTTTTTTAGTGCCCCCCCTTTTCATGCTGGGAGAGGGTACACCCTGCAGGAGCGTAGGCCGTTGCGTGCGCCATAGTTTAGGCACCGGTGGGCAGAACAAATAGATTGGGAACAGGACCTGCTCAACCTGCTGGGTGTCAAGGTAACAGAACTCAATGAGCATTTATTTTTAAAATTGCTGTTTTATTTTAAATAGCATGCTGCTTGCACTAAGAGATATGTTCACTTTAAGTTACGAATAATATCAAAATCAGCTTGAGGTAGCCAGGAGCTTGGTGCTACCTACTCGTACTCTTTGGTGCTTGTTTAGGCTAATTATTTAGGAGCTGGGGGGGCGTGGCTTGCGGGCTGAGGAATGGCTGCTCTTTGAGCGAGCTCCGCTGGCCGAGAAAAAATCCTTCATAAATCCGTTCTTAATACGGGGACGAATTTCTGTTCCTGCTGTAAACCTTTCATCGGAACACCCGTGGCCATAAGCGGTGTTACTTCCAGCCCAGTCGGCTGACCCGGAGACGACTTTCAGGCCCCGAAAGCTGCGGGCGTTCCTCACGCGACGCACTGTGGAGTTGGGCTGTGGCTACATCGGACACCCGAGGCCGTGGTTTGACATCAGGCCTAAATGCGGAGGCGGAATAGCGGTGCAAGGAGGCGGCTTCTCTAGCCCGTAGGCGTGCCGGAGACACGGATGACAGGGTGAGAGGCTGCTGCGAGAGGTCCTGAGGCACGAATGATCTGAGGAGAGGAATCCAGCGACGAACCCTGCCGCCGCGGACGCCATTTTAACTGCGGGTGAGGTCAGTCTAAATTGAGCTGGGGAGCGGAGCTGCATCAGAGGTGAGGAGCACTACTGTAAGGGGAGATCGGGGCACGGAGCCGCTGCCCTATGGCCGCAACCTGAGCACTGCACGACTCCAAGGATAACCGGTCATATGCGCTCACCCTAGGAGACTGGAGGAAGCGACTTCCACGTGGGTGACTGCGCAGCTCCCCACTGGCTTACATAGGAGCTACTTCAAGACCACTGAGGGGCGAGATAGGGGAGAGGGGGCCCACACACCGGCGGACTATTGAGATCTTTTGGCAGAAAAGGTGGTCCGCCGCACTTACCGGCCTGGATGCAGCTGCCCAGTCCCGAGAGCACTCATAGCAAGGGATCTAGTGGATGCTACGGACACGCTAGATCTGAGCGGACTAACCTCACGCCACACCAGGAAGAAGGAGGTGCACTCCGAGCGTGTACTGCGGAAGCTGTGGACTAAAAGGGTGAGCCAGGTATATACTGCGATCTGTGGGCTCCTGACGTGTCGTGCAGCATGGGTAAGCAGGACGCCAAACAGCCCAAGCTTAGCTTTGAGCAACGCAAATCGACCAGACAACTGGAGCCGGACGCAGACTCGGCAGCCGGGGGGGGCAACGGAGGGACGGCAAATAGAACATGGTGAGGACATGCGCTCCCTCATGCTGGAAATGCGATCTAGCTTGCGTAACATCGACGCAAAACTGGATAATCTGACGTCCCAGATGGAATCCATGAAGACCCAGGTGGGAGTGCACGACCACAGACTGGATGCTCTTGAAAATAAGCAGTCCGACTTTCACGACTTCCAGGTGGAGACCAAGGACCAGTTGTCGCAAATGGACAGACTACTCGGTGTGATCCGGGCGAAGAATGAGGATTTGGAGGCCAGATCGCGTCGGAATAACGGACGCATTACTGGTGTTCCGGAAACGACAGCGATCACGAAGATGGAAGTGTACGTAACGGATCTTTTACGAGACTTGTTTGCTACACATTTATCGCCTCAGTTTGCAGTAGATCGGGCGCATCGCACTCTGGGACCCAGGCCGCCGGTGGGGGCTCCGCCACGTCCCATATTGGCAATGATCTTAAATTACCAGGAACGTGATTTGGTGTTGCGCCAGGCTCGCACGTTGGGGTCCATATAGCATCAAGGGAATCAAGTCGCCTTCTTCCCAGATTTCACTCCGGTGGTCCAGGCGGCCAGATGGGAATTCTTGCCAGCAAAAAGGATTCTTATGCAGTCGCAGATCCCTTACTCCCTGCTTTACCCAGCCAAACTGAAAGTGTCATATGATGGATCCGCTCATTTTTTCACCGACGCCAAGTCTGCTCTGAAATTTGCCAAACATGTGGGAGGCAAATCGAAGAAATCCAGCCCTCATCCTGGTGATGCTACTGAAAATCAGCTAAGTGATAATGACTGATATGTGTGTTGTGGTTCTCCTACGATGCTCCTCTCTAGAATGGGCCCGTGCTCAGGGATCTTACTGTTGGTTTGACGGGTTGAGAGATGGCACAAAGACTCTGGACTGCCATATATCTTGTTGCCTTTATAATTCTAATTTGCAATATAAGACTGACATTAGTTTATTGCATAATATGTTGATCTGCTTATATGTGATTCTGTTATGGTATCGTACATACACTCTGGTCGCACTATTGGATGCAGTGGGGAGGTATCTGATTGTAACCGCAAGTGGAGGTGGGGCGAGAAGATGTTACATGCGCCATTGGAATGTTCCTGCTGTGGTACTTTGTAAATTTTATCCCTTGCAGTTTCTTGGCCACCCCACGTAGGTAGGGGTTATCGCTTGGCACTCACTTGTCCCCATGGGAAGCTTCCCTGGTGTATTCTATTGGTTGTGTTCCAAGGGGGGGGTTTTGCTTCAACCTAGTTGGGGGGTTGATGTGGGTGGGGGGGGAATGGGGTCAGTTTCATATTGGTTTGGTGGTGTGTGGACATGTCATAGTTGGTGCGAGGAACGACACAAAGAAACATTCCATTTTGACGAAGTGAGTCGTGATGTCACATATTTGACTGATACAACATACACGAGACTACAGTAAATTGTCTGACTTGGAACATACGCTGCCTTAACGATAGTAGGAAGTCCCGAATGGTGCATACTTATCTTGCTAGACATAATATAGACATATGCATGCTACAAGAAACTCATCTCAGCACCCCAACATCTGCAAAGCTAAGGCACACAAGATGGGGGTCATTATACGCCTCAGTATACTCCAACTATTCTAGAGGAGTGGCTGTTATGATAAAACGTGATTTGGATTGGAGGGATCGGGAGGTGTACACGGATGCCGACGGAAGATACATTATATTATTGGGCTACCTAGAAGGCACGTTGCTGACACTGGTCGCATTATACGGCCCAAATGTAGATTCGCCAGAGTTCTTCCAGGAAGTTTGGGCCAGGGTCAGGGCTACTGGATGCGACACGATCCTTTGGGGAGGGGATTTTAATGCCATTCTGCATGATGATTTAGGGTACAGCGAGGACGCATCACCCCGCAGGTAGGGTCCTCAATGCTCTGCTGGAGGATGGAGATATGGTGGACATCTAGCGCGTCCATAATCCATTGACTAGAGAGGGCACATGCTTTTCGGAACATCGCCGCGCTTGGTCTCGCCTAGACTATTGGCTTCTGACGAGAGATATGGCCAGTTGGGTGATTGAGGTGAAACACCTATCGAGAACACTGTCGGATCACTCCCCATGTTTGCTGACGGTCTCCCTGCCCAACACCACGCGCATGGTATTCACCTGGAGGCTTCCCCCGAGGGCGCTTCTGGATGAATCATTTAAGGAAGAAATTCGCACTGATATATCTGAATACTTCGCGTTGAATACTGGGTCGGTAGCCACAGAGGCTTCGCTTTGGGAAGCTCTTAAAGTAGTTATTAGGGGGAAGTGCATCTCTCGGCAGGCTGGAGTCTTAAAGGCCATTAGAACCACATTGGGTAGCATTGAATCTCAGATAAAAGATTTGGAGACCCGAATACAAAGTGAGGGAGATGCTGCCCTGCTTGCTGATCTGAAAAGCAAACTGTTAGAATACGAAGAGGAAGCGCACAGAGAAGTTAAATTCTTAGGAAAACATGCTGAAGCGCGCATTATCGACAGAGGGGGCAACACGATACGGGGAGCCCCAGCCATCTTAGAGGAGTTCTCCTAGTTTTATGCGCCGTTATATGAAGCAATGCTAACAGAATGCCAGGAGGGCACGCAGGTATTCCTAGACTCCGTGGCATTAGCATGGTTTAATGACAGACATAGGGAATACATGCATCTGCCTTTCACAATAGAAGATGTGACTAGTGTCATTATGAGCTTACCCCTAGATAAGGCCCCGGGGTCGGATGGGCTGACAACAGCATTTTATAAAGCATATGTGGAGGAGCTTGCTCCCCGACTCTTGGCAGTATATGTGGAAGCACATGATACAGGTGTGTTGCCCCCCTCTTTGCGAGAAGCCATTATCATCACATTATTAAAGCCGGGAAAACCTGACAATGTGCTGGACTCATACAGACCACTATCACTCATAAATGTAGACGTAAAGATTCTGGCCAAATTGATAGCAAATAGGCTGCAGCCTATGCTCCCCATGATTGCCTTGCCAGACCAGTCGGGCTTCATTCCCGGCAGATCCACCTCCCATAACCTCCGTACGGTGTTTTCGGTGCTACACTACCTACATCCTGACATGCAGGCGGCGATGGTGTTTCTGGATGCCACAAAGGCATTCGATACGCTCGAATGGCCCTACTTATTCAGAACTCTTGAAAGGATGGGATTCGGCCCGTTGTTCCTCCGGTGGATACAGCTGTTATATACTAAACCAACGGCCCGGATACGAGTCAACAATCTCATTTCAGACTCTATTCCGATTACACTTGGCACACGACTGGGATGCCCGCTGTCCCCATTACTATTCGCAATAGCAATGGAACCTCTGGCTGCGCGGATTAGGCAACATCATACTGATAAGGGGATCGGATTTAGCGCTCGTAGCCTGCTAATATCGCTATCTGCAGATGACATCACGCTATACATTTTGAACCCGGATCGCAACCTGGATGTGGTGTTGAGAGAATTTATCAGATTTGGTGGTCTGTCCGGCATATCAATTAACTGGAATA
Organism: Triturus cristatus; assembly: GCF_964204655.1. Lineage (NCBI taxonomy): Eukaryota > Metazoa > Chordata > Amphibia > Caudata > Salamandridae > Triturus > Triturus cristatus. Next base: position 1,194,405,150 of record NC_140582.1, on the reverse strand, counting down.
AGTCGGTGATCTTTCCCCTCACAGATAACACCAAGGCGGTCACCTCGGAATTCCCGCTACAATGGGAAAATGACGCAGTGAAATATTTAGGTATATGGGTTAGCCGAGATGTGCAAGAACTTTGGAACCTAAATTTTGGCAGGGCGGTTAATTGGCTGGAAGATAAGGTAGCCTTGTGGGGCAGGCTCCCACTATCATTGGCTGGCAGAGTTGCTCTGGCCAAGATGGTTATTCTGCCTAAATTTCTATATCTTTTCGTGAACTTGCCACTCATACTCACTCAGTCCTTTTTCAATACTCTGAGGTCGTTGTTGATCTCGCTAGTGTGGGCGGGAGGTCAGGCTAGGGTGTCATGGGAACTGTTGATGTTACTGACCAGACAGGGCGGGCTTGGTGCCCCGGATATGAAGTTATATGCACTTTGTGCGCAGGCACAGTTCCTACATTATTGGGTTCATCAGACGCCATTCCAACCGCATGTCGCTGTTGAGGAAGATGGGGTGGCGCCGGTACCTTTGCGTGTGGCTGGATATCAGGGCTATAAACGCCCCACGGATTGGTTGGATACTACTGAAACGCTGCGATGGGCGTGGGAGGGACTGCGGAGAAGAGCAAAAATGCCAATACTGTACGCTCCTTCGATCCCAATTGCACAGAACCCACTCCTGCCTAACGTGCGGGATGAGATAACTAGGAAAACTGCACAGGGGATGAAGCTTAATACCTTTGCAGACTTGTACCCAGGCGGGTTGTTCAGGGACTATCCGAAAGCAGTGGAAGGTGAGGGGGTACCCTTTGGAGAGATCTTCTTGCACCACAAACTTCGAGCGGCTTGCTGTAAGCTGCACGCCACTTTCCCATCTCAGCCACCTACATTAAATGCCCTGGAAAATGTGCTGACTACACCGTCATCACGCAAATTAATTACCAGACTTAACACTCATATGCAGGCGGATGCCCCTGCGGCTGTGTCCGGTACTCACGCTAAATGGGACGCCGAGCTTCCCGTGCCCCTGACGGACGCCGAATGGGCCTACTGTTGCGCCCAAATGATTGATCTCACACCTAACTACAAACTTTGACTGATTCACTTTAAATTTTTACACCGCTACTATAGGACGCCCATTGGCTTACATAAAATGGGATTACGAGACGATGACTGTTGTTCTCGTTCTTTCATATGGCCTGGGAATGTCCGAGCATTATTCTATTCTGGGCAAAATTTTTCGAAACCATCAATCAGATCCTGGGCATCCAGGTGCCTACCTCCCTGGTGTTGGGCCTATTGGGATATGTTAAACACACGCACATTAAAAAGCGTAGGTTGCATGCACTGCTTTTGTTATTTGCTAGACGGCAGTTAGCTATTGTCTAAGGAAGGCGAAGGATACCCACAATTAAAGACTGGTTGAGGGAAGTCACGTATGGCCAAACTCAGTTGGCAGCGTACTGGGAGCTTATGCCACCAACCTCCAGGCCAAGGGAGATCTGGGAGCCGTTTCTCGAGTGGGCCCGGGCACACTCTACGGATTCCGATACAGTCGGGGGCGCAGAAGCTGCTGCAGTATAGGGGGGACCTCCCGTATAAGTCATAAAACTGAGGAGCCTACTGTGGTTCATGGTAGTTAGCGATTGCATGTTATAGCACACACTGGAAGTGGCGTCCTTCATGGTTGCTTGCTAAGTTGAGTAGAGCCGTCTTATGTAACACTGTAAAGGCGGTTGAGGTCTCTGTGCAGTCATCGGACATCACGGACATCACTGTATAGATGTTTTGGAGAAGTGTATATGTTTCGCATCTCCGCTCTGTGTTTGGCTGTTACACACCACTGGAATGTCATGATTGTTGCATTGTATTGTATCACTTTTTGGATGCTCAAATAAAATATAAAAAAATAATAATAAATATTTAGGAGCTGATGCAGACTCTTCTGTCCTGTCACTAATATAGTAATATATAAGAGACTTAGAGTTTGCTGTGCCTTTCTTTAGGCAGCTCATACAGTCCCAATCTCCCAGTGAGGAGTAGTATGCATTGAAAAGGGAAGCAGAGTTGGCCTATCAATGGGGTTGGAGAAGAAAATATAATTTGTTGCAATGCATAAGTAGTTTAAAATGTAGTATAGGTTTAGGGAATTCAGAAAAGAGCTTGGATGTAAGAAATTAGAAATAGGGCAATGGTCTATCTAATTTAGAAAGGTACAATGCTACTGTGTCTGCCTGTCAAAATATCTTTACGGAGATTAACTGTACCACTAATCTATTGTATCTTCTTATTTCTTACATCAGCACCCAAGGTCAAGAGGTCATCAGTGCAGGCAGAAGGGACTAACAAAGCAAACACAAGGAGACAATGGATGGAGCGCTGAAACTTTTCACACAGTCACCTCCAGTCAGAGATCTGGGTTGAATACATCATCATTCTTTAGCTCACTTTTCCACCCCAGTTCAGACACAGCTACATGCAAATCAGTCTTGACCCTGTGCTTCATGGGAACAGTCCAGCCTTAACTGCCAAGCTATGTCTTCCCTGGATCTGAAACAAGTATGTTGGGACCGGTTTTGGGGTAAAACCCCTCATCAGCCAAGCTAGATTAAATCCAGTCGCAAAGTGAGCAAGGGGCCAAAGTCTGGGAATACCCTGCCAACTTAAGGTGAACAAAGCAAACACAAGGAGACGATGTACGGAGTGCTGAAACGTTTCAAACACTTACCCCCGTCACAGATCTGGGTTAAATCCATCATCATTCTTTAGCTCCCTTCACCACCCCAGTTCAGAGACAGCAACATGCAAATCAGTCCTGTCCCTGTGCCTCATGGGAACAGTCCAGCCTGAACTGCCAAGCCATGTCTTCACTGTACTTGAAACAAGCATCCTAGGACCGGTTTTCAGGGTAACACCGTCATCAGTCAGGCTAGCTTGAATCTAGTAGCAAAGCGAGCAAAGAACCCACATCTTTGCATACCCTGCCACCTTAGAATGAACAAAGCAAACACAAGGAGATGATGGACGGAGCGCTGAAACCTTTCAGATACTCACCCCAGTCACAGAACTGCGTTGAATCCACGGCGGCAGCAGATGCTTCTGCTGGCCGAGGATGTCCTAGTGGTATTATTTCCCTAACCTTTACCTCTCCCCACTAGTAGAATAATTTTGCCTTGTTATGTTTTTATATTATCTCCTTTATTCAACTGCTGTATCTAATGTTTGTTAAATTTGGGTTATCCCTGCATTATTCTTTTTTTCTATAGTTTATGTTTCTGTAGCTGATTTGCTCCTGTCAGTAGCTTTTTTCTTCTTTTTTAGTAAGATTCCACTTTCCTCTTATATGTCTCGTGGCACTGTAAGACTAACAGAACAGATTTTTGGTATTGTGAAGATTGCAGGCCCAAGTGAGCTATTAATCACCACACATGTTTGTTTAGAAGGCTTACTTGCTCATGCTCAAACAGTCAAAATGAGTGAGTGGCCATTGTCATTGACCTCCTTCTCGTTGTATTTTCATTCATTTATACTGTATACCAGCAGTTTCCAGGGCAGCGTAGCATGACAGGAAAGTATGAGATAACCATTTAATTTGCCAACCAACGCCATATGTTTTTCATTGATCAATTCACCCCTACATTGTGCTTCATTGACTCAGAGTGATCATACCTCTGTTCCTCCATTACAAATGTTTCTTGTTTGCTTAACTACCTAGCTTTTCTAACAAATGTCAACCAAGAAACCTCCCAAAGTGATAGTTTTGATAGAAGATACTGCTAACTGATCTGCAGCGAGGTATTGCTGTTTTACTTTGTTAAAGAATAATTGTACTGACTTAGGAGGCAAATCTGGTATCTAAAATGTGTGAAACAAATTCTAGCTACATACACTACCAGTGACGGGGCTATGACACATTAAGTATACTATATTTGTTAAGAGAGGCAGATATCTCACCCATCATCAATCATTCATCAACTTCTTGCTTCTGGCATTTCGCCACCCGTTACCTAACTACAGTAATTCATCACTGCAGTTTTGGTTGTTCAATGTGCTTCTTTGATAGTTAATGTTGCATTACAACATTTTCAATGCATTACAAACTGAACACAAGGTATGTTTCCCAGTGTCCACTTAGTGACCTCCTACTAGTACTTCACTCCATTAATCTTAATTAAATTCTGTCCCAGCCTACCTAAAAATTGAAACATTGATTCTTGGCAGGTGCGACATTTTTCTGGCCAAGTGATAGATGTATATATATTTCATGGCTTCCAAGATGGATTACTGCCCGTTCAAATATTTTCCCTTTATTATTTGTCAACTACAGTGACTGACAATTCAAAAGCTTAGCACCTGATGATCAGTGACAGCCCACTATTCTATAGCAAAACCTCTGCCTATCTTAATCCCTATAACTTATCTCACAGTAGAGTAACTTCACTTACAGCCAAGTGCAGGAGGGATACTCTGTGAGGAATGTGTCAAATAAAATATGTATCCCGTTCCCTAACAGTTCCCTTCCCTGTACTGTAGTGCATCATTTTTCCCACTGTCTACTAACAGCAGACAGGATCTCCGCTTTTAAAACATGTGTGACATAGTATCAGCTGCATCTTTGGAGTCAGGGTAGAATTGAAAGCTAGCTAGCATGCCTCCATTCATTTAGCACAGCAACACTTGTACTCCATAGTCCATAATGCCTTACCCATTAATGAGAGGTAATTTATTTTTATTTTCCACACAAAGAGTCTGTTTAGTTTTTTTACTAGGAAATCTGTTTATTCCACTGTCTACTTATGGAAAACAGGATATCTGGGTTTATACGGGACATGTGTGACCTAGTAAGATTATTATTCGTGTGCCTCTTTGGAGTCAACGTAATATTGAAAGGCAGATGGAGAAGAGCAGGACCATTGGAATTAAAGTACTGTCTGCAGAGAGTTTCAGACCCAACGCTAGCATGCCCCCATTAATGTTGCACAACAAGAATAAAATATATGCCTAACTCATTAATGGGAGGCAATGTCTAACTCTTTAATCTGAGGCAATTCTTCTTTTTGCACACAAAGTGTCTGTTTAGTATTTTACTATGAAGTCATGTTTATTCTGGTGGTATTCTGGCTTAATTCCTTGCAGTCAATGCTTTATGTGATGCATGTATTGGGAATACTTGGTCCTGTGACTGATCACATCAAAAATTCGAATGGCCCTAGGCGAGCAGCAATGTTCTGCTACTGTGCCCCTATATAAAGAAGTGTTTGCACTGAACATTATTTACAATTTGTCTTTTTTTCTTTCTTAATATCACTACTCCTGCTGGTCCACCATCATAGCAAAACCAAAGGGGATGATGGACGGAGTGTTGAACAATGCAAGCACTAACCCCCATTAAACTGATCTGGGTTTAATCCATCATCATTCTTTAGCTCACTCCGCCACCCCAGTTCAGAAATTGCCATATGCAAATCAGTCTGACCCTGTGCCTCATGGGAACAGTCCAGCCCGAACTGCCAAGCCATGTCTTCCCTGGTCTGTAAACATGCATCCTGGGACCGGTGTCTGACTAATCAGCCGTTATCGGCCATCAGGCCATGTCTAAACTGGGGTGGTGGAGTGAGCTGAAGAATGATGATGGATTAAACCCAGATCAGTTGACTGGGGGTGAGTGCTTGCATTGTTCAACACTCCGTCCATCATCCCCTTTGGTTTTGCTTTGTTCGCCCTAGGTTGGCAAGGTATGCCCCAGACATGGGACCCTTGCTCACTATGCCTCTGGATTCAAGCTAGCCTGGCTGATGACAACTGATTAGCCAGAAACTGGTCCCAGGATGCTTGTTTCCGGTCAAGGGAAGACATGGCTTGGCAGTTCGGGCTGGACTGATCCCATGAGGCACAGGGTCAGAATGATTTGCATATGGCCATGTCTGAACTGGGGTGGTGGAGTGAGCTAAAGAACGATGATGGATTAAACCCAGATCAGTTGACTGGGGGTGAATGCTTGCATTGTTCAACACTCCCTCCATCATCCCCTTTGGTTTTGCCTTGGTCCACCATCGTGGCAGGAGATAGAAGCCCAGCTGCGGCACTACTAGATGGAGGCCATCCTGGCTAATTATCGCCAGGTGGTGGCTTTGGAGGAGGAGGCGGAGGAGGTGGAGGCGTGTGCCATTGTGCCCAGTACCTCCAGCTAGCCGCCAGTGACTCCATCCCAGCCACAGCACCACCAGTGCCATCAGCAGTTGGAATCTACCACTGCTGACTCCCTTCTCGCCACCATCCAGTGACCGTCTCTTCCACCGCATCCTAGAGGAGCTGGTGCTGCTTCGCCTTAGGTGACATACATCCACACCTGCCTTGATGTCCTCTGGACCGCTTTTTTAAATACATTTTCTTTGGTGGGAGGTAATGTTGCTGTGGGTTGAGAATCAGGAAGGTCAGTTTGGGAAATGTTGGTATTTTAGACTGCTTGGACTTTGATTGACGCAATATATTTATTTGTTTAGAGAGGGGGCAGGCATGCTTTTGGTGGAGATGGCGGGTTTTATTTGTTTAAAAAATAATTGGGAACTGTTTATCCTCTTCACTGCGGCGCAAATTCTGCCGCAGTGCTGGACATTCCAATCGCGGGCGTGGTCATGATGGCTCCCGGCCATCGTCCGTACACGCCCATTGTGACTCATGACGGCCAGGAGCCGTCATGAGCATGGAAGAGGTTATTCATGTCTTTGCACTGCTTTTAGCACAGTCTGCTTTTTTTATTGAGAAAAAGCTGCCCTCCAAACAGTTACATAACTGTGCATTGACTTTTACCCCTAGACTTTCCCAAGTTGATTCTGAAGTCTCTTGCCATATTATTATTTATTTGCTAGGTTATCAATTTACTAATACCCAAACAATACTCCGCTAACAGAGTGGGAACAACACAGACTATGACTTTGTTATTGTTTGAGGGTATTAACCCTTTCTGTGCCTATGACGAGCTGGACTCGTCATGGAGCACAGTCGCCATGTGCCCATGACGAGTCCAGCTCGTCATTAGGGGTGGGCGGAATTTGCGTAATCGCGTTACGCAAATCTCCGCGAAACGGTAAAAAATCTCCGCGAACACGCAGAAATTCCGCGAACACGCGGAATTGCTTGTTCGCGATACATTTTTCCTGTTCGCGATCGCTGTTTGCGTGCTCGGGGTGAAATATCTCGCGAACACGCATATTGAGAACGCGAACAAGCAAAAAATTTCGCGAAGTCGCGGAACGCAGATTTTTGGGCAATTTCGCGTTCTCCGCGGAACGCAAAATTACCCAAATTCCGCAAATTCCGCGAACGGAACGGAATTTACCGCCCAGGCCTACTCGTCATGACACCCACCCATGGGGGAAGCGCTGGCGCTCCCCCCGTGAGTGGTCGATCTTTTTTTTTTATTGGGAAGGCAGGGGACCTTCCCCTGCCTCCCCCGCCCACCACCCCGCGTCATCAATAACATCAGCGCGCGAGCCGCGCTGATGTCATTGGAGGTTTCCCCTTTTTTCTCCGTCGCGCAGGAAGCCATTTGCTTCCTGCGCAACGGAGAAGAAAGAGGTGAGTTTTGGGGCTCGGGAGGGGGAATTTGAGTGTAAGGGGCCCGATCAGTGGCGTAGCTAGGGTGGGGCAGTGGGGGCACTATTTTGGGGGTTTATAAAAGCATTCAGATAAGGCCGGCTTGCTTTCGTGGACGTTTGGGGACTGGCAGAGAAGAAATAGGACTTGGGTAATGTCCTCTTCTTTTTGTGCTGGCAGCTGTCCCCCCTCTCTTCCTATTATTCCCTCTCTTTCTGTCTTGCTCCTCACTTCATGAAAACCGTGAGTTGAAGAAACGGTTCACAAGCTCTATTTCCTTCTTTCACTTAGTTGCTTTTCTGTGAAATGGATCCAAAAAAGAAAAACACTCTTCCGAGAAATGCCCTTTTTCTGACATTTTTCTGTTCCAAAGTGCAGCAGGATGGAGAGAAATAGAAGGTTTTAAATATGAAAAATAAATACATAACTAAATAAAGCAAGACAGAGGGGTTGCAAAGTGGCCAGATTGGTTTTATTTACATCCAAATACATCAGCATCACTTTACAGAATTTGCCAGTTAAGCGCTACTTTCGTTTTCTCGTCTTTCTTTGAACAGCATTGTTGTTCCCAGGTGGGAAAGTGTACCATTCCTGGAGGTACTGCAATACCTGGTTGATGGGTGGATTGGAAAACACAATGTGTACCATGGCTCTGTGTTTATGGATGTGGTCTTTTTATTCCATACTGCTTACGTTTTGTAAGGATATAAGCAATGGACATTGAAACGGTTCCCTTCAGGGCCCTCTAGTCATGTCCTTAACTTTTCAGGTAAAACCACTCGCTGATTTCTGAATAGTGAGTGAGAGATCGTTAAGGTAACCATGTTGTTTCTGCTTACATTTCAAATGCTTTACTTAATCTTGCATTCCCTATGAGTGGTTGCTTTTACTTTTTTTTTAGGCAGCATATTACTCTTATCAAGTGCATACTTTGAATTGAGCCACATCCAAGTGTTTATAGCAGGCCCAATTAGGTTATAGCTGAAGGCAGTGCGAGTTTCTCTCAGTCGGGAAGTATGGTGTTCAGTGGGGGAGAGGATGTGGCACTATGGCCAGAGCTGTCGAATTTGGAACTGGGGAACCGGGATCAGCCTTCATGACCAGTCCACCAGACCACTCTACTGAGGGAGCACATTCCCATGCTAGACCTTAGAAGGCCCCACTAGACCTTAGAAGGCTTGCTGTCTTAACACAAGCAGGTGTACCCTAGTGGTGTCAAATGTGGGTTAACCTTGAAGGCCTGTCCACCGCAATCCATACTGAAGTTCATCTCCAGTCTTGCGGGCAGGCCTACGAAGCTGCACACCCTAGAGCAACAGTGATCCAGTCGCTGTGACTCTGTCACTGAGGTCACATGAACCTTGAGTAGGTTAGGGCGATGCGAACGGTGTCACCTCACTGGGTACCTATTTCGGGGGGTGCGTAGTGTTTGCAAGTATATTATGGTTTGAAAAAAACTTGCTGCCTCCTTCCTGGCCTCCAGCAATTTTCAGAAACAATAAAAATGTCATGATAACTGGTGATTAATGTTCTTCCTAGAGAGAGATGGAGTTTTGTCTAGTGGAAGGGTTGACTCCTGGAAAGGTAGCACAGAGGGTTAATGTGCCTGCTGCAAAGAACATGTACCATGCAGATCACAAAGTGCACTGCTTTAATGGGGGGACCATGATGAATGGTCATTTAATGTCAGCTGTAGATGATGGATCCCTGAACAGTGTCATGTATGTGCATGTTTGCATTGCGCTGAGGGGATTACCAGGTAATTATTCACGCAGCTCTCTGATGGATGTTACATACGGTTTTTCTGAGTCCCCAGATAGATCTTGCAGTCTGTGTGTTCTCTTTTGTACTGCCAGTCACCGGTTTATTCAACTGTGTAGCCTTGGACCGTGTCATGTATGTGCATGTAACTTGCATGATTGAGGTAACTATTAGCGATGATACTAGGTGTCTCTCGGACCTCTTTCAAGTGGTCGCCGTCCTTTTTCCCCAGCAACCCCCCATCCCCAGGGGCGGCAATCTGAGAGATAGCCCCGGGCGCCACAAGCTCTAGCTACTCCTCTGCCCCCGATGTCTCTTTTATGCATTCCTGCTGCACGATCGTGCAGCAGGAATGGCCACTAGCGCCAGGGTTTTTTTTCTTTTTTTAGGTTTGGGGTTGTTTGTGGGAGCGGCCCATTAGGCAAGGGACGCTCCCCTTATGGCCACATTATTTTTTAAATATTTTAAAGTGCAATCAAAATCAAAGAGGTAGCAGACGATATGTTACAAGAGGAAAAAGTGATGTGTGCATGTTACAAAAGAGTACAAAATGCAAGTAGAGGTAAAATACTGCAATAAATGACAGACACTCAGAAAACAAGAGCAAACGTTACGTTACATGAGGCAATGGTGGTAATTGTGCATGTATCAAAAGCAAACAAAATACAAGAGGTAGCAAACAATACGTTACAAGAGGAAAAGTGACGTGTGCAAGTTACAAATGAGTACAAAGTACAAGTAGAGGTATAAAAGTGCAATAAATGGCAGACACTCAAAACACAGGAACACACTGGGAAGGCACTTCTATAGGCACGGAGAATAGAATTTCCTATAATGTAAATACTTCCTTCAGATAATAGAGAGGGCGTGAATTAAGTTTGGAAGTGTCTTTGCAGTAGGAGAACTTTGAGGTCAGTTTTGAAGGACTGGGAAGAGGGGGTGGTCCGGAGCGGAAGCTGAGTTCCAGATTCTCGCCGCGTTGCCTGTAAAGGATTGGGCCATCGATCTTTCCTTCTTGAAAGTGAGAGGTTCAAGCAATAAATTTTGCGCAGTACGTGATGGTCTAGAGCATTATATGCATATGTGCCATTAATGTCTTTTTCTCCTTTTTATTCTAGTCTAAAAGTTTTGATTCCTGTTTCCGTTTTCAACAGTGGTTGTTCTGCAGTTTTGTGTAGTTGCATTTGTTTGGTAAGAATTTTTTTGTTGTTGTATTTACTCCAAATGAGTAATATTGTAATGTTTGAATGAAGTTTTTGTGTAAGTGATGTCATAATGGCAGCATATTTAGTTTGTGGTTTGAGCATGAAATTCTTTGCAATGTGTTTTGCATGGTCTTTTGTGTAATTTTGTTTCTCTTTCTATTTTTAGTGGGATATTGTTGATCCATACTGTGTCTGTGCAGAGTAGGTGGTGGTGAGTAGTTTAGCTGCCTCTGGCAAGTGAGTGGTATTGTTTTGGAGTATATATGTGTTTTTGATAAAGGTGCTTTTTGTTTATTACTTATTTTACAAAGTGTTTGTTGTTGTTGACTTGTTTGACAAGTTACCTTTATTAGTAAGCATTATGGCTAGCCGTAGAATGACTGCTCAACAGGTGGTTGGTATGCTTCTTGAATCTTCCTCTGAGCATGATTATGAGACTGACAGTGCGTCTGAGGGAGAGGAGGGAGGGGAAGATTCTGGCAGTGAGTTTTCTCTCCACATGGAATCATCGGATGATGAAGGTACTCTCAGTGCAGATGAAGGTACTCTTGGTGTGGATGAAGCAACTCTCAGTGCAGATGAAGTGCCTGTTTTAGAGGAGGAAACTGCTGTGCCGATGGTGCAAGAGGCATCTGGATTGCAGTCTGAGGCTGCTAGGCTTCCTACTGGAAGTGCTGGACTTTGGGTTGATCCAAACATGGTGCAGCTGGTGTTGCCTGCCGTTAGCGGTGATGCAGGGTGTAGAGTGGATTGTGAACATTTTTTGCCTATACAGTTTTTTCAGTTGTTTATGGATGATGTATTTTTGGGTGAGATTGTTGAGCAGACGAATTTGTATGCTGAGCAGTTTTTGAGGGACAACAGTGACAAACTTAGGCCCCAGTCTAGAGTTACCCGGTGGACTCCCACAAATCTGGAAGAGATTAAGAAGTTTTTGGGTTTTACTTTATTGATGGGTGTGGCAAGGAAGCCAAACTTGGCTTCATATTGGTCTACTAGCCCCTTGTTGGCAGCTGCCATATTTCCTGCAGTTATGACTCGTAATCGGTATTTACTTTTGCTACGTATGCTGCATTTTGTTGATAATTCTATGGCGTTGCCACGAGATCACCCTGACTGTGACTGTCTTTTTAAGATTCGGCCCGTTCTTGATCACTTTGTAGATCGATTTTCAGAGATCTATACTCCAGGGAAAGAAATATCTATTGATGAGTCTTTGGTCTTGTTCAAGGGCCGTTTGGTTTTTAGGCAGTACATCCCTAGCAAGAGGGCACGCTATGAAATTAAGCTGTATAGGTTGTCTGAGAGTAGGACAGGATATGTTTTTAATTTTCGTGTGTACACTGGTAGAGATTCTACTATTGACCCCCCAGGTTGTCCGTCCACTTTTGGAGTTTCAGAGAAAATTGTGTGGGATCTTGCTAGAAGACTGTTTAACAGAGGCCACCATTTGTACCTTGATAACTTCTATACTGCTGTGCAATTATTTAAGGAATTGTATAAAGTGGACACTTTTGCATGTGTCACAATCCGCTCTAACCGTAAAGGTTATCCAAAAGAGCTTGTTTGCAAAAAACTTCAGAGGGGGCAGTTCAGTTCCTTGCGTGGTAATGAACTACTAGCTGTAACATTTGTGGACAGGAGGGATGTGTACATGCTGACTACCATCCATGATGAGAGTACTTCACCTGTGGCTGTTTGGGGTCAGGTTGCTGAAGTGTGCAAACCTGTGTGCATTCTAGACTACAATAAGCACATGGGTGGTGTTGACAGAGTAGATCAGAGGTTGGAACCTTACTCTGCTATTCGAAAGGCTTAAGTTTGGTATAAGAAGTTGGCCATCCATTTCTTCGAATTAGCAAGTTTCAATGCTTTTATTGTCTTCAAGGAGTGTTCTCCTGTGTCAAAGTTGACATTTTTTCAGTTTCAGCACTCTGTGATAGCTAGCGTTGTTGTTGTGGAACAGGCAAGTGTTCCTAGATTTGGAGTGGTGGAGGATGTGGCTCGCTTGAAAGATCGCCACTTTCCTGATTACATTCCTCCCACATCTTCAAAAGATTTTCCCACTAGGAGATGTAGAGTCTGTTGGCGAAGAGGTACGTGGAAGGAGTCTCGTTATTTCTGTCCCGGGTGTCCTTCTAACCCTGGGCTGTGTATGCCTGCTTGTTTTAGAGCGTACCACACGCAAAATAAATTTTGGGAGCTTCCATGAGTGGTAAAGTGAACTGCCTGGTCTGTATTGTTTAAAAAAATTATTTTGTTTCAAGGCTGGCATTAGTGCAATGTATTTAGTTTCAGATTTTGTGTTAGAAGATTTGTATCTATTTGCAATTTGTTTGTGTTTTTTTGTATATAAAATCCTAAATGTGATGGCGGTGTGTGTAGGTTGGCGCTTGGCTGGAGGTGTGCGTGGACTGGCGCTTGGCTGGCGGTGTGTGTGTTCTGGCGCTTGGTTGGCGGTGTGCGTGGACTGGCAGTGTGCATGGAGTGGCGCTTGGCTGGCAGTGTGCGTGGAGTGGCGCTTGGCTGGCGGTGTGCGGGGACTGGCGCTTGGCTGGAGGTGTGCGTGGACTGGCGCTTGGCTGGCGGTGTGCGTGGACTGGCACTTGGCTGGAGGTGTGCGTGGACTGGTGCTTGGCTGGCAGTGTGCGTGGAGTGGTGCTTGGCTGGAGGTGTGCGTGGACTGGCGCTTGGCTGGAGGTGTGCGTGGACTGGCGCTTGACTGGTGGTGTGCGTGGACTGGCGCTTGGTTGGCAGTGTGTGTGCACTGGCACTTGGCTGGCAGTGTGTGTGGACTGGCGCTCGGCTGGCGGTGTGTGAGTAGTGACTTGCTGCTGGTCACTACACACACTGCTAGCTGAGCGCCACTCCACGCAATCCATCAGTTTGTGTATTTGCTGTGTCCGGAATGTGGGTGTGTGGAAGTGATGGGCCCTTGAATGTCGCTGTCTGCTGGTGTGAGTGTTTTAATGTGATGGGCCCGCGGCTGGCGGTGTGAATGTTTTGTATGTGTCACACGTATGAAAGGTGTATGAATGGCCTGTAAAGAGGTTGGTGCCTTGTCGTGGCTTTACAGCTCACGAGCTGTGAGTCAATGGTTCAGTTTCTCGTCCTTTCAATTATTAATAGTGCATTTCATTTTTGTGAAATCACTTGCTAATACAATTTAATATACTGAACCATCACTCACCCTCGTGCCAAATCCAACCAGTATGTGTGTGTGCTTTAGGATTAGATGGCTGGGCAGCAATATTTGTCTTTTTTGTCTTTCTGAAGCAGGGTGTACCTTGTCCCTTTTTGTGAATGTTGTGATGTGTTGGTTTTGTGCCTGGTGGTGTGAATGGTCTTGTGTGTATCACGTATGAAAGGGTGTGAATGGCCTGTAAAGTGGTTGGTGCCTTGCCGTGGCTTTACAGCTCACGAGCTGCGAGTCATTGGTTCAGTTTTTTGTCCATTTAATCATTTTTATGAAATCTCTTGTTAATAAAATTTAATATACTGAACCATCACTCGCCCTCGTGCCAAATCAAACCAGTATGTGTGTGTGTTTGAGGAATAGATGGCTGTGCAGGAATCTTTTTCTTTTTAGTTTCCCTGCCAAGGTGTATGTTCCATGTAAGAATAACCCACCAACTGTAGATATTGTCATAAACCCATGGGAGTTCATAGTGCTGTCTCGCTTGTGAATTTCAAAAAGGTATTTTATTCACAATGTCCTGCAAACCTCAAAATGTCTGTCACATTTTCCTTGCAATATTGTGCCGAAATTCTCACGCTGTAGAAACAAACAACTAATTATGTCAAAATGATCTGGTTTTGCAAGGGGGGTCAACTGTCTTTTTGGCCCGTGCTTGGCGGCCATCTAGGGAAACCTACCAAACCCACACATTTCTGAAAACTGGACACCCGAGGGCTTCCAGGGTGGTTAGGTTTGCGTGGATCCCCCAACGTTTCCGTACCCAGGATCCCCTGCAAACCTCAATTTTAGCTGACAAAATCACTTTTTTCACACTTTTTTGTGTGGGAAAGTTGTGGCATCACCGGGCTCACTCAAATTTCCCACCACCCAGCGTTCCGCCGGGTCTACCGGTAAAAATGGTGCCTCACTTGTGTGGGAGGCCCAAGTACCTGCGACAGGCGTGGCCCAAAACGTAGTCTAGTGTCTAGTTTTCAGAAATGTATAAGTTTTCTAGGTCTCCCAAGGTGCCCGCAGAGCTAGGGTTCAAAAACTAGAGCTAGGCACTTTGCAAAAAAAAGGGGTCATTTTTCACTGCGAAATTGTGGTGTGACCATGTTGCGTTTTGCGCCGTTTCCTGTAGCGGGCACTAGGCCGACCCGCACAAGTGAGGTACTGTTTTTCTCATAAGACTTCGGGAAACGCGCGGTGGGTGGAAATGTGTGGATCCACGCAGATTCCGGAACTTTGCACCTCAGAAATGGGGGGAAAATGTGGTTTTTTTACAATTTTTTAGGTTTGCAAGGGATTCTGGGTAACAGATCCTGGTGGGAGGCAGTCACGTCACCCCATCCTGGATTCCCCTGCGTGTCAAGTTTTCAAAAATGTATAGGTTTGCTAGGTTTCCCCAGGTGCCCGCAGAGCTAGGGTTAAAAACTAGAGCTAGGTACTTTGCCAAAAAAGGGTCATTTTTCAATGCGATATTGAGGTGTGACCACGTTGCGTTTTGCACCATTTCCTGTCGCGGGCACTAGGCCGACCCACACAAGTGAGGTACTGTTTTTCTCTTCCGACATTGGGGAACGCGGGGTGGGTGGAAATTTGTTGATAAACGCAGATTCCGGAACATTCCACCACAGAAATATGGGGAAAATTTGTTTTTTTTAAACAATTCTTTAGGTTTGCAAGGGATTCTGGGTAACAGACCCTGGTGGGAGGCAGTCAAGTCACCCCATCCTGGATTCCCCTGCGTGTCTACTTTTTAAAAATGTATAGGTTTGCTAGATTTCCCAAGGTGCCCGCAGAGCTAGGGTTCAAAAACTAGAGCTAGGCACTTTGCCAAAAAAGGGTCATTTTTCACTGCGAAATTGAGGTGTGACCACGTTGCGTTTTGCAGCGTTTTCTGCCGCGGGCACTAGGCCGACCCCCACAAGTGAGGTATCATTTTTCTCGTAAGACTTTGGGGAATGCGGGGTTGGTGGAAATTTGTGGATCCACGCAGATTCCGGAACTTTCCACCACAGAAATGTGGGGAAAATTTGTTTTTTTACAATTTTTTAGGTTTGCAAGGGATTCTGGGTAACAGACCCTGGTGGGAGGCAGTCAAGTCACCCCATCCTGGATTCCCCTGGGTGTATACTTTTTAAAAATGTATAGATTTGCTTGGTTTCCCAAGGTGCCCGCAGAGCTAGGTTTCAAAAACTAGAGCTAAGCACTTTGCCAAAAAAGGGTCATTTTTCACTGCGAAATTGAGGTGTGACCACGTTGCGTTTTGCGCCGTTTCCTGTCGCGGGCACTAGGCCGACCCACACAAGTGAGGTACCGTTTTTTTCGTAAGACTTTGGGGAACGTGTGGTGGGTGGAAATTTGTGGATCCATGCTGATTCCGGAACTTTCCACCACAGAAATGTGGGGAAAATGTGTTTTTGGACAATTTTTTAGGTTTTCAAGGGAGTCTGGGTAACAGATCCTGGTGGGAGGCAGTCAAGTCACCCCATCCTGGATTCCCCTGGGTGTCTAGTTTAAAAAATGTATAGGTTTTTCTAGGTTTCCCAAGGTGCCCGCAGAGCTAGGTTTCAAAAACTAGAGCTAAGCACTTTGCCAAAAAAGGGTCATTTTTCACTGCGAAATTGAGGTGTGACCACGTTGCATTTTGCGCCGTTTCCTGTCGCGGGCACTAGGCCGACCCACACAAGTGAGGTACTGTTTTTTTCGTAAGACTTTGGGGAACGTGCGGTGGGTGGAAATTTGTGGATCCATGCAGATTCCGGAACTTTCCACCACAGAAATGTGGGGAAAATTGGTTTTTTTTACAATTTTTTAGGTTTGCAAGGGATTCTGGGTAACAGATCCTGGTGGGAGGCAGTCACGTCACCCCATCCTGGATTTCACCGGGTGTCTAGTTTTCAAAATGTATAGGTTTGCTAGGTTTCCCAAGCTGCCTGCAGAGCTAGGGTTAAAAAATTAATGCTAGGCACTTTGCCAAAAAAGGGTCCTTTTTCACTGCAAATTGAGGTGTGACCATGTTGCGTTTGGCGCCGTTTCCTGTCGCGGGCACTAGGCCGACCCACACAAGTGAGGTGCCGTTTTTCTTGTAAGACTTTGGGGAATGTGGGGTGGGTGGAAATTTGTGGATCCACGCAGATTCCGGAACTTTCCACCACAGAAATGTGGAGAAAATATGTTTATATAGACAATTGTTTAGGTTTGCAAGGGATTCTGGGTAACAGACCCTGGTGGGAGGCAGTCAAGTCACCCCATCCTAGATACCCCTGCGTGTCTACTTTTTAAAAATATATAGGTTTGCTAGGTTTCCCAAGGTGCCTGCAGAGCTAGGGTTCAAAAACTAGAGCTAGGCACTTTGCCAAAAAAGGGTCATTTTTCACTGCGAAATTGAGGGGTGACCACGTTGCGTTTTGCGCCGTTTTCTGCCATGGGCACTAGGCCGACCCCCACAAGTGAGGTACCATTTTTCTCGTAAGACTTTGGGGAATGCGGGGTTGGTGGAAATTGGTGGATCTACGCAGATTCCGGAACATTCCACCACAGAAATATGGGGAAAATTTGTTTTTTTTAAACAATTCTTTAGGTTTGCAAGGGATTCTGGGTAACAGACCCTGGTGGGAGGCAGTCAAGTCACCCCATCCTGGATTCCCCTGCGTGTCTACTTTTTAAAAATGTATAGGTTTGCTAGATTTCCCAAGGTGCCCGCAGAGCTAGGGTTCAAAAACTAGAGCTAGGCACTTTGCCAAAAAAGGGTCATTTTTCACTGCGAAATTGAGGTGTGACCACGTTGCGTTTTGCGCCGTTTTCTGCCGCGGGCACTAGGCCGACCCCCACAAGTGAGGTATCATTTTTCTCGTAAGACTTTGGGGAATGCGGGGTTGGTGGAAATTTGTGGATCCACGCAGATTCCTGAACTTTCCACCACAGAAATGTGGGGAAAATTTGTTTTTTTACAATTTTTTAGGTTTGCAAGGGATTCTGGGTAACAGACCCTGGTGGGAGGCAGTCAAGTCACCCCATCCTGGATTCCCCTGGGTGTATACTTTTTAAAAATGTATAGATTTGCTTGGTTTCCCAAGGTGCCCGCAGAGCTAGGTTTCAAAAACTAGAGCTAAGCACTTTGCCAAAAAAGGGTCATTTTTCACTGCGAAATTGAGGTGTGACCACGTTGCGTTTTGCGCCGTTTCCTGTCGCGGGCACTAGGCCGACCCACACAAGTGAGGTACCGTTTTTTTCGTAAGACTTTGGGGAACGTGTGGTGGGTGGAAATTTGTGGATCCATGCTGATTCCGGAACTTTCCACCACAGAAATGTGGGGAAAATGTGTTTTTGGACAATTTTTTAGGTTTTCAAGGGAGTCTGGGTAACAGATCCTGGTGGGAGGCAGTCAAGTCACCCCATCCTGGATTCCCCTGGGTGTCTAGTTTAAAAAATGTATAGGTTTTTCTAGGTTTCCCAAGGTGCCCGCAGAGCTAGGTTTCAAAAACTAGAGCTAAGCACTTTGCCAAAAAAGGGTCATTTTTCACTGCGAAATTGAGGTGTGACCACGTTGCATTTTGCGCCGTTTCCTGTCGCGGGCACTAGGCCGACCCACACAAGTGAGGTACTGTTTTTTTCGTAAGACTTTGGGGAACGTGCGGTGGGTGGAAATTTGTGGATCCATGCAGATTCCGGAACTTTCCACCACAGAAATGTGGGGAAAATTGGTTTTTTTTACAATTTTTTAGGTTTGCAAGGGATTCTGGGTAACAGATCCTGGTGGGAGGCAGTCACGTCACCCCATCCTGGATTTCACCGGGTGTCTAGTTTTCAAAATGTATAGGTTTGCTAGGTTTCCCAAGCTGCCTGCAGAGCTAGGGTTCAAAAATTAGAGCTAGGCACTTTGCCAAAAAAGGGTCCTTTTTCACTGCGAAATTGAGGTGTGACCATGTTGCGTTTGGCGCCGTTTCCTGTCGCGGGCACTAGGCCGACCCACACAAGTGAGGTGCCGTTTTTCTTGTAAGACTTTGGGGAATGTGGGGTGTGTGGAAATTTGTGGATCCACGCAGATTCCGGAACTTTCCACCACAGAAATGTGGAGAAAATATGTTTATATAGACAATTGTTTAGGTTTGCAAGGGATTCTGGGTAACAGACCCTGGTGGGAGGCAGTCAAGTCACCCCATCCTAGATACCCCTGCGTGTCTACTTTTTAAAAATATATAGGTTTGCTAGGTTTCCCAAGGTGCCTGCAGAGCTAGGGTTCAAAAACTAGAGCTAGGCACTTTGCCAAAAAAGGGTCATTTTTCACTGCGAAATTGAGGGGTGACCACGTTGCGTTTTGCGCCGTTTTCTGCCATGGGCACTAGGCCGACCCCCACAAGTGAGGTACCATTTTTCTCGTAAGACTTTGGGGAATGCGGGGTTGGTGGAAATTGGTGGATCTACGCAGATTCCGGAACTTTCCACCACAGAAATGTGGGGAAAATTTTTTTTTTTACAATTTTTTAGGTTTGCAAGGGTTTCTGGGTAACAGATCCTGGTGGGAGGCAGTCACGTCACCCCATCCTGGATTCCCCTGCGTGTCTAGTTTTCAAAAATGTACAGGTTTGCTAGGTTTCCCAAGGTGCCCGGAGAGCTAGGGTTCAAAAACTAGGGCTAGGCACTTTGCCAATAAAGGGTCATTTTTCAATGCGATATTGAGGTGTGACCACGTTGCGTTTTGCGCCGTTTCCTCTCGCGGGCACTAGGCCGAACCACACAAGTGAGGTACCGTTTTTCTCTTACGACTTTGGGGAACGCGGGGTGGGTGGAAATTTGTGGATCCACGCAGATTCCGGAACATTCCACCACAGAAATGTGGGGAAAATGTGTTTTCTTTTACAATTTTTAAGGTTTTCAAGGGATTCTGGGTAACAGACCCTGGTGGGAGGCAGTCAAGTCACCCCATCCTAGATTCCCCTGCGTGTCTTCTTTAAAAAAATGTATAGGTTTCCCAAGGTGCCCGCAGAGCTAGGGTTAAAAAACTAGAGCTAGGCACTTTGCCAAAAAAGGGGTCATTTTTCACAGCGAAACTGTGGTGTGACCACGTTGCGTTTTGCGCCGTTTCCTATCGCGGGCATTAGGCCGACCCGCACAAGCGAGGTACCTGTTTTTCTCGTAAGACTTTGGGAAATGCGCGGTGGGTGGAAATTTGTGGATCCATGCAGACCCCGGAACTTTCCACCACAGAAATGTTGGAAAAATGTGTTTTCTTTTACAATTTTTAAGGTTTTCAAGGGATTCTGCGTAACAGATCCTGGTGGGAGGCAGTCAAGGCACCCCATCCTGGATTCCCCTGGGTGTCTAGTTTTAAAAAAGGAATTGGTTTTTCTCGGTTTCCCAAGGGGCCCGCAGAGCTAGGGTTCAAAAACTAGAGCTAGGCACTTTGCCGAAAAAGGGTCATTATTCACTGCGAAATTGAGGAGTGACCAAGTTGTGTTTTGTGCCGTTTCCTGCCGCGGGCATCAGGCCGACCCCCACAAGTGAGGTACCATTTTTCTTATAAGACTTTGGGGAATGTGTGGTGGGTGGAAATTTGTGGATCCACGCAGATTCCGGAACTTTCCACCACAGAAATGTGGAGAAAATATGTTTTTTTGACAATTTTTTAGGTTTTCAAGGGATTCTGGGTAACAGATCCTGGTGGGAGGCAGTCAAGTCACCCCATCCTGGATTCCCCTGGGTGTCTAGTTTTAAAAAATGTATAGGTTTCTCTAGGTTTCCCAAGGTGCCCGCAGAGCTAGGGTTCAAAAACTAGAGGGAGGCACTTTGCCGAAAAAGGGTCATTTTTCACTGCGAAATTGAGGTGTGACCACGTTGCGTTTTGCGCCGTTTCCTGTCGCGGGCACTAGGCCGACCCGCACAAGTGAGGTACCGTATTTTTGGTAAGACGTTGCGGAACGTGCGGTGGGTGGAAATTTGTGGATCCATGCAGATTTCGGAACTTTGCACCACAGAAATGTGGGGAAAATGGTTTTTTTTAACAATTTTTTAGGTTTGCAAGGGATTCTGGGTAACAGATCCTGGTGGGAGGCAGTCAAGTCACCCCATCCTGGATTTCACCGGGTGTCTAGTTTTTAAAAATGTATAGGTTTGCTAGGTTTCCCAAGGTGCCTGCAGAGCTAGGGTTAAAAAACTAGAGCGAGGCACTTTGCCAAAAATGGTCATTTTTCACAGCGAAACTGTGGTGTGACCACGTTGCGTTTTGCGCCATTTTCTGTCGTGGGCACTAGGCCGACCCGCACAAGTGAGGTACCGTTTTTCTCGTAAGACTTTGGGAAACGAGCGGTGGGTGGAAATTTGTGGATCCATGCAGATTCCGGAACTTTCCACCACAGGAATGTGGGGAAAATGTGTTTTTTTGACAATTTGTTAGGTTTGCAAGGGATTCTGGGTAACAGACCCTGGTGGGAGGCAGTCAAGTCACCCCATCCTGGATTCCCCTGGGTGTCTAGTTTTCACAAATGTATAGGTTTGCTAGGTTTCCCAAGGTGCCCGCAGAGCTAGGGTTCAAAAACTACAGCTAGACATTTTGCCAACAAAGGGTCATTTTTCACTGCGAAATTGAGGAGTGACTACGTTGCGTTTTGCGCCGTTTCATGCCGCGGGCACCAGGCCGACCCCCAGAAGTGAGGTACCATTTTTCTTGTAAGACTTTGGGGAATGTGGGGTGGGTGGAAATTTGTGGATCCATGCAGATTCCGGAACTTTGCACCACAGAAATGTGGAGAAAATGGTTTTTTTTTTACAATTTTTTAGGTTTGCAAGGGATTCTGGGTAACAGATCCTGGTGGGAGGCAGTCAAGTCACCCCATCCTGGATTTCACCGGGTGTCTAGTTTTTAAAAATGTATAGGTTTGCTAGATTTCCCAAGGTGCCTGCAGAGCTAGGGTTCAAAAACTAGAGCTAGGCACTTTGCCAAAAAAGGATCATTTTTCACTGCGAAATTGTGGTGTGACCATGTTGCGTTTTGCGCCGTTTCCTGTAGCGGGCACTAGGCCGACCCGTACAAGTGAGGTACAGTTTTTTCGTAAGACTTTGGGGAACGCGGGGTGGGTGGAAATTTGTGGATCCACGCAGATTCCAGAACTTTCTACGACAGAAATGTGGGGAAAATTTATTTTTTTGACAATTTTTTAGGTCTGGAAGGGATTCTGGGTAACAGATCCTGGTGGGAGGCAGTCAAGTCACCCCATCCTGGATCCCCCTGGGTGTCTAGTTTTCAAAAATGTTTAGGTTTTTCTAGGTTTCCCAAGGTGCCCGCAGAGCTAGGGTTCAAAAACTAGAGCGAGGCACTTTGCCGAAAAAGGGTCATTTATCACTGCGAAATTGAGGTGCGACCACGTTGAGTTTTGCACCGTTTCCTGTCGCGGGCACTAGGCAGACCCGCACAAGTGAGGTACCTTTTTTCTCGTAAGACATTGGGGAACGCACGGTGGGTGGAAATTTGTGGATCCACGCAGATTCCGGATCTTTCCACCACAGAAATATGGGTTAAAATGTGTTTTTTTTGACAATTTTTAGGTTTGCAAGGGATTCTGGGTAACAGACCCTGGTGGGAGGCAGTCAAGTCTCACCATCCTGGATTCCCCTGGGTGTCTACTTTTAAAAAATGTATAGGTTTGCTAGGTTTCCCAAGGTGCCCGCAGAGCTAAGGTTAAAAAACTAGAGCTAGGCACTTTGCCAAAAAAGGGTAATTTTCCCTGCGAAATTGTGGTGTGACCACGTTGCATTTTGCGCCGTTTCCTGTCGCGGGCACTAGGCCGAACCACACAAGTGAGGTACCGTTTTTCTCTTACGACTTTGGGGAACGCGGGGTGGGTGGAAATTTGTGGATCCACGCAGATTGCAGAACATTCCACCACAGAAATGTGGGGAAAATTTGGTTTGTTTTACAATTCTTTAGGTTTGCAAGGGATTCTGGGTAACAGACCCTGGTGGGAGGCAGTCAAGTCACCCCATCCTGGATTCCCCTGGGTGTCTACTTTTCAAAAATGTATAGGTTTGCTAGGTTTCCCAAGGTGCCCGCAGAGCTAGGGTTCAAAAACTAGAGCTAGGCACTTTACCAAAAAAGGGTCCTTTTTCACAGCAAAACTGTGTTGTGACCACGTTGTGTTTTGCGCCGTTTCCTGTCACGAGCACTAGGCCGACGCGCACAAGTGAGGTACCGTTTTTCTCGCAAGACTTTGGGAAACGCGCGGTGGGTGGAAATTTGTGGATCCACGCAGATTTATGAACTTTCCACCACAGAAATGTGGGGAAAATGTGTTTTTTGGACACTTTTTTAGGTTTGCAAGGGATTCTGGGTAACAGATCCTGGTGGGAGGCAGTCACGTCACCCCATCCTGGATTCCCCTGCATGTCTAGTTTTCAAAAATGTACAGGTTTGCTAGGTTTCCCAAGGTGCCCGGAGAGCTAGGGTTCAAAAACTAGGGCTAGGCACTTTGCCAATAAAGGGTCATTTTTCAATGCGATATTGAGGTGTGACCACGTTGAGTTTTGCGCCGTTTCCTCTCGCGGGCACTAGGCCGAACCACACAAGTGAGGTACCGTTTTTCTCTTACGACTTTGGGGAACGCGGGGTGGGTGGAAATTTGTGGATCCACGCAGATTCCGGAACATTCCACCACAGAAATGTGAGGAAAATTTGGGTTTTTTTACAATTCTTTAGGTTTGCAAGGGATTCTGGGTAACAGACCCTGGTAGGAGGCAGTCAAGTCACCCCATCCTAGATTCCCCTGCGTGTCTTCTTTTAAAAAATGTATAGGTTTCCTAGGTTTCCCAAGGTGCCCGCAGAGCTAGGGTTAAAAAACTAGAGCTAGGCACTTTGCCAAAAAAGGGTCATTTTTCACAGCGAAACTGTGGTGTGACCACGTTGCGTTTTGCGCCGTTTCCTATCGCGGGCATTAGGCCGACCCGCACAAGCGAGGTACCTGTTTTTCTCGTAAGACTTTGGGAAATGCGCGGTGGGTGGAAATTTGTG
Source organism: Triturus cristatus (assembly GCF_964204655.1). Classification (NCBI taxonomy): domain Eukaryota; kingdom Metazoa; phylum Chordata; class Amphibia; order Caudata; family Salamandridae; genus Triturus; species Triturus cristatus. The sequence goes on along the minus strand of NC_140582.1, from coordinate 1,194,381,418 downwards.
GATCCATGCAGATTCCGGAACTTTCTACCACAGAAATGTGGAGAAAATATGTTTTTTTGACAATTTTTTAGGTTTGCAAGGGATTCTGGGTAACAGACCCTGGTGGGAGACAGTCAAGGTACCCCATCCTGGATTCCCCTGGGTGTCTAGTTTTCAAAAATGTATAGGTTTGCTAGGTTTCCCAAGGTGCCCGCAGAGCTAGGGTTCAAAAACTACAGCTAGACATTTTGCCAACAAAGGGTCATTTTTCACTGCGAAAGTGAGGAGTGACCACGTTGCGTTTTGCGCCGTTTCATGCCGCGGGCACCAGGCCGACCCCCAGAAGTGAGGTACCATTTTTCTTGTAAGACTTTGGGGAATGTGGGGTGGGTGGAAATTTGTGGATCCATGCAGATTCCGGAACTTTGCACCACAGAAATGTGGAGAAAATGTTTTTTTTTTTTACAATTTTTTAGGTTTGCAAGGGATTCTGGGTAACAGATCCTGGTGGGAGGCAGTCAAGTCACCCCATCCTGGATTTCACCGGGTGTCTAGTTTTTAAAAATGTATAGGTTTGCTAGGTTTCCCAAGGTGCCTGCAGAGCTAGGGTTCAAAAACTAGAGCTAGGCACTTTGCCAAAAAAGGATCATTTTTCACTGCAAAATTGTGGTGTGACCATGTTGCGTTTTGCGCCGTTTCCTGTAGCGGGCACTAGGCCGACCCGTACAAGTGAGGTACAGTTTTTTGGTAAGACTTTGGGGAACGCGGGGTGGGTGGAAATTTGTGGATCCACGCAGATTCCAGAACTTTCTACGACAGAAATGTGGGAAAAATGTATTTATTTGACAATTTTTTAGGTTTGCAAGGGATTCTGGGTAACAGATCCTGGTGGGAGGCAGTCAAGTCACCCCATCCTGGATCCCCCTGGGTGTCTAGTTTTCAAAAATGTTTAGGTTTTTCTAGGTTTCCCAAGGTGCCCGCAGAGCTAGGGTTCAAAAACTAGAGCGAGGCACTTTGCCGAAAAAGGGTCATTTATCACTGCGAAATTGAGGTGCGACCACGTTGAGTTTTGCACCGTTTCCTGTCGCGGGCACTAGGCAGACCCGCACAAGTGAGGTACCTTTTTTCTCGTAAGACATTGGGGAACGCACGGTGGGTGGAAATTTGTGGATCCACGCAGATTCCGGATCTTTCCACCACAGAAATATGGGTTAAAATGTGTTTTTTTTGACAATTTTTAGGTTTGCAAGGGATTCTGGGTAACAGACCCTGGTGGGAGGCAGTCAAGTCTCACCATCCTGGATTCCCCTGGGTGTCTACTTTTAAAAAATGTATAGGTTTGCTAGGTTTCCCAAGGTGCCCGCAGAGCTAAGGTTAAAAAACTAGAGCTAGGCACTTTGCCAAAAAAGGGTAATTTTCCCTGCGAAATTGTGGTGTGACCACGTTGCATTTTGCGCCGTTTCCTGTCGCGGGCACTAGGCCGAACCACACAAGTGAGGTACCGTTTTTCTCTTACGACTTTGGGGAACGCGGGGTGGGTGGAAATTTGTGGATCCACGCAGATTCCAGCACATTCCACCACAGAAATGTGGGGAAAATTTGGTTTGTTTTACAATTCTTTAGGTTTGCAAGGGATTCTGGGTAACAGACCCTGGTGGGAGGCAGTCAAGTCACCCCATCCTGGATTCCCCTGGGTGTCTACTTTTCAAAAATGTATAGGTTTGCTAGGTTTCCCAAGGTGCCCGCAGAGCTAGGGTTCAAAAACTAGAGCTAGGCACTTTACCAAAAAAGGGTCCTTTTTCACAGCAAAACTGTGTTGTGACCACGTTGTGTTTTGCGCCGTTTCCTGTCTCGGGCACTAGGCCGACGCGCACAAGTGAGGTACCGTTTTTCTCGCAAGACTTTGGGAAACGCGCGGTGGGTGGAAATTTGTGGATCCACGCAAATTTATGAACTTTCCACCACAGAAATGTGGGGAAAATGTGTTTTTTGGACACTTTTTTAGGTTTGCAAGGGATTCTGGGTAACAGATCCTGGTGGGAGGCAGTCACGTCACCCCATCCTGGATTCCCCTGCATGTCTAGTTTTCAAAAATGTACAGGTTTGCTAGGTTTCCCAAGGTGCCCGGAGAGCTAGGGTTCAAAAACTAGGGCTAGGCACTTTGCCAATAAAGGGTCATTTTTCAATGCGATATTGAGGTGTGACCACGTTGAGTTTTGCGCCGTTTCCTCTCGCGGGCACTAGGCCGAACCACACAAGTGAGGTACCGTTTTTCTCTTACGACTTTGGGGAACGCGGGGTGGGTGGAAATTTGTGGATCCACGCAGATTCCGGAACATTCCACCACAGAAATGTGAGGAAAATTTGGGTTTTTTTACAATTCTTTAGGTTTGCAAGGGATTCTGGGTAACAGACCCTGGTGGGAGGCAGTCAAGTCACCCCATCCTAGATTCCCCTGCATGTCTTCTTTTAAAAAATGTATAGGTTTCCTAGGTTTCCCAAGGTGCCCGCAGAGCTAGGGTTAAAAAACTAGAGCTAGGCACTTTGCCAAAAAAGGGTCATTTTTCACAGCGAAACTGTGGTGTGACCACGTTGCGTTTTGCGCCGTTTCCTATCGCGGGCATTAGGCCGACCCGCACAAGCGAGGTACCTGTTTTTCTCATAAGACTTTGGGAAATGCGCGGTGGGTGGAAATTTGTGGATCCATGCAGATTCCGGAACTTTCTACCACAGAAATGTGGAGAAAATATGTTTTTTTTGACAATTTTTTAGGTTTGCAAGGGATTCTGGGTAACAGACCCTGGTGGGAGGCAGTCAAGGTACCCCATCCTGGATTCCCCTGGGTGTCTAGTTTTCAAAAATGTATAGGTTTGCTAGGTTTCCCAAGGTGCCCGCAGAGCTAGGGTTCAAAAACTACAGCTAGACATTTTGCCAACAAAGGGTCATTTTTCACTGCGAAATTGAGGAGTGACCACGTTGCGTTTTGCGCCGTTTCATGCCGCGGGCACCAGGCCGACCCCCAGAAGTGGGGTACCATTTTTCTTGTAAGACTTTGGGGAATGTGGGGTGGGTGGAAATTTGTGGATCCATGCAGATTCCGGAACTTTGCACCACAGAAATGTGGAGAAAATGGTTTTTTTTTTTACAATTTTTTAGGTTTGCAAGGGATTCTGGGTAACAGATCCTGGTGGGAGGCAGTCAAGTCACCCCATCCTGGATTTCACCGGGTGTCTAGTTTTTAAAAATGTATAGGTTTGCTAGGTTTCCCAAGGTGCCTGCAGAGCTAGGGTTCAAAAACTAGAGCTAGGCACTTTGCCGAAAAAGGATCATTTTTCGCTGCGAAATTGTGGTGTGACCATGTTGCGTTTTGCGCCGTTTCCTGTTGCGGGCACTAGGCCGACCCGTACAAGTGAGGTACAGTTTTTTCGTAAGACTTTGGGGAACGCGGGGTGGGTGGAAATTTGTGGATCCACGCAGATTCCAGAACTTTCTACGACAGAAATGTGGGGAAAATGTATTTTTTTGACAATTTTTTAGGTTTGCAAGGGATTCTGGGTAACAGATCCTGGTGGGAGGCAGTCAAGTCACCCCATCCTGGATCCCCCTGGGTGTCTAGTTTTCAAAAATGTTTAGGTTTTTCTAGGTTTCCCAAGGTGCCCGCAGAGCTAGGGTTCAAAAACTAGAGCGAGGCACTTTGCCGAAAAAGGGTCATTTATCACTGCGAAATTGAGGTGCGACCACGTTGCGTTTTGCGCCGTTTCCTATCGCGGGCATTAGGCCGACCCGCACAAGCGAGGTACCTGTTTTTCTCGTAAGACTTTGGGAAATGCGCGGTGGGTGGAAATTTGTGGATCCATGCAGATTCCGGAACTTTCTACCACAGAAATGTGGAGAAAATATGTTTTTTTTGAGAATTTTTTAGGTTTGCAAGGGATTCTGGGTAACAGACCCTGGTGGGAGGCAGTCAAGGTACCCCATCCTGGATTCCCCTGGGTGTCTAGTTTTCAAAAATGTATAGGTTTGCTAGGTTTCCCAAGGTGCCCGCAGAGCTAGGGTTCAAAAACTAGAGCTAGGCACTTTGCCAAAAAAGGGTCATTTTTCACTGCGAAATTGAGGTGTGACCACGTTGCGTTTTGCACCGTTTCCTGTCGCAGGCTGTTAGAAATGGGATTTCTGGTTGGCTAGGGCTTGCGCCAAAGCCAGGCAGAAACCACCACTCTAGTCAGGGCTGGGGAGTTACACGCCAAAGATAACCCCTGCTCACCCCCTTGGTAGCTTGGCACGAGCAGACAGGCTTATCCCGGAGGCAATGTGTAAAGCGTTTGCGCGCGCACCCAGCAAGTGAGGTACTGTTTTTCTCTTATGACTTTGGGGAACGGCGGGTGGGTGGAAATTTGTTGATCCACGCAGATTCTGAAACATTCCACCACAGAAATGTGGGGAAAATGTGTTTTTTTTTACAATTCTTTAGGTTTGCAAGGGATTCTGGGTAACAGACCCTGGTGGGAGGCAGTCAAGTCACCCCATCCTGGATTCCCCTGCGTGTTCAAAAATGTATAGGTTTGCTAGGTTTCCCAAGGTGCCCGCAGAGCTAGGGTTCAAAAACTAGAGCTAGGCACTTTGCCGAAAAAGGGTCATTTTTCACTGCGAAATTGAGGTGTGACCACGTTGCGTTTTGTGCCGTTTCCTGTCGCGGGCACTAGGCCGACCCGCACAAGTGAGGTACCGTATTTTTAGTAAGACTTTGGGGAACGTGCGGTGGGTGGAAATTTGTGGATCCACGCAGATTTTGGAACTTTGCACCACAGAAATGTGGGGAAAATTGGGTTTTTTTACAATTTTTTAGGTTTGCAAGGGATTCTGGGTAACAGATCCTGGTGGGAGGCAGTCAAGTCACCCCATCCTGGATTTCACCGGGTGTCTAGTTTTCAAAAGTGTATAGGTTTGCTAGGTTTCCCAATGTGCCTGCAGAGCTAGGGTTCAAAAACTAGAGCTAGGCACGTTGCCAAAAAAGGGTCATTTTTCACTGCGAAATTGAGATGTGACCATGTTGCGTTTTGCGCCGTTTCCTGTCACGGGCGCTAGGCCGACCCGCGCAAGTGAGGTACAGTTTTTTCGTAAGACTTTGGGGAACGCGGGGTGGGTGGAAATTTGTGGATCCACGCAGATTCCAGGACTTTCCACCACAGAAATGTGGGGAAAATGTGTTTTTTTGACAAATTTTTAGGTTTGCAAGGGATTCTGGGTAACAGATCCTGGTGGGAGGCAGTCAAGTCACCCCATCCTGGATTCCCCTGGGTGTCTAGTTTTCAAAAATGTTTAGGTTTTTCTAGGTTTCCCAAGGTGCCCGCAGAGCTAGGGTTCAAAAACTAGAGCTAGGCACTTTGCCAAAAACGGGTCATTTTTCACTGCGAAATTGAGGTGTGACCACATTGCGTTTTGCGCCGTTTCCTGTCGCCGGCACTAGGCCGACCCACATAAGTGAGGTACCGTTTTTCTCTTACGACTTTGGGGAATGCGGGGTGGGTGGAAATTTGTGGATCCACGCAGATTCCGGTACATTCCACCACAGAAATGTGGGGAAAATGTGTTTTTTTAGACAATTTTTAGGTTTGCAAGGGATTCTGGGTAACAGACCCTGGTGGGAGGCAGTCAAGTCACCCCATCCTGGATTCCCCTGCATTTCTACTTTTCAAAAATGTATTAGTTTGCTAGGTTTCCCAAGGTGCCCGCAGAGCTAGGGTTAAAAAACTAGAGCTAGGCACTTTGCCAAAAAAGGGTCATTTTTCACAGCGAAATTGAGGTGTGACCACGTTGCGTTTTGCGCCATTTCCTGTCGAGGGCACTAGGCCAACCCGCACAAGTGTGGTACCGTTTTTCTCGTAAGACTTTGGGGAACACGGGTGGTTGGAAATTTGTGGGTCCACGCAGATTCCAGGACTTTTCTCCACAGAAATGAGGGGAAAATGTGTTTTTTTAGACAATTTTTAGGTTTGCAAGGGATTCTGGGTAACAGACCCTGGTGGGAGGCAGTCAAGTCACCCCATCCTGGATTCCCCTGAGTGTCTACTTTTCAAAAATGTATAGGTTAGCTAGGTTTCCCAAGGTGCCTGCAGAGCTAAGGTTAAAAAACTAGAGCTAGGCACTTTGCCGAAAAAGGGTCATTTTTCACTGGGAAATTGAGGTGTGACCACGTTGCGTTTTACGCCGTTTCCTGCCGCGGGCACTAGGCCGAACCACACAAGTGAGGTACCGTTTTTCTCTTACAACTTTGGGGAACGTGGGGAGGGTGGAAATTTGTGGATCCACGCAGATTCCGGAACATTCCACCACAGAAATATGGGGAAAATGTGGGGTTTTTTTAGAATTCTTTAGGTTTGCAAGGGATTCTGGGTAACAGACCCTGGTGGGAGGCAGTCAAGTCACCCCATCCTGGATTCCCCTGCGTGTCTACTTTTCAAAAATGTATAGGTTTGCTAGGTTTCCCAAGGTGCCCGCAGAGCTAAGGTTAAGAAACTAGAGCTAGGCACTATGCCAAAAAAGGGTCATTTTTCACAGCGAAATTGTGGTGTGACAACGTTGCGTTTTGCGCCATTTCCTGTCGCGGGCACTAGGCCGACCCGCACAAGTGAGGTACCGTTTTTCTTGTAAGACTTTGGGGAACACGGGGTGGGTGGAAATTTGTGGGTCCACGCAGATTCCAGGACTTTCCTCCACAGAAATGTGGGGAAAATGTGTTTTTTTGGACAATTTTTAGGTTTGCAAGGGATTCTGGGTAACAGACCCTGGTGGGAGGCAGTCAAGTCACCCCATCCTGGATTCCCCTGGGTGTCTACTTTTCAAAAATGTATAGGTTAGCTAGGTTTCCCAAGGTGCCCGCAGAGCTAAGGTTAAAAAACTAGAGCTAGGCACTTTGCCAAAAAAGGGTCATTTTTCACTGCGAAATTGTGGTGTGACCACGTTGCGTTTTGCGCAGTTTCCTGTCGCGGGCACTAGTCCGACCCCCACAAGTGAGGTACCATTTTTCTCGTAAGACTTTGGGGAATGCGGGGTTGGTGGAAATTGGTGGATCCACGCAGATTCCGGAACTTTCCACCACAGAAATGTGGGGAAAATGTGTTTTTTGACAATTATTTAGGTTTGCAAGGTATTCTGGGTGACAGACCCGGGTGGGAGGCAGTCAAGTCACCCCATCCTGGATTTACCTGGGTGTCTACTTTTTAAAAATGTATAGATTTGCTTGGTTTCCCAAGGTGCCCGCAGAGCTAGGGTTCAAAAACTGGAGCTAGGCACTTTGCCAAAAAAGGTCATTTTTCACTGCGAAATTGAGGTGTGACCACGTTGCGTTTTGCGGCGTTTCCTGTCGCGGGCACTAGGCCGACCCGCACAAGTGAGGTACCGTTTTTCTCCTAAGACTTTGAGGAAGGCGCGGTGGGTAGAAATTTGTGGATCCACGCAGATTCCGGAACTTTCCACCACAGAAATGTGGGGAAAATGTGTTATTTTTTGACAATTGTTTAGGTTTGCAAGAGATTCTGGGTAACAGACCCTGGTAGGAGGCAGTCAAGTCACCCCATCCTGGATTCCCCTGGGTGTCTAGTTTTCAAAAATGTATAGGTTTTCTAGGTTTCCCAAGGTGCCCGCAGAGCTAGGGTTCAATAACTACAGCTAGACATTTTGCCAAAAAAGGGTCATTTTTCACTGCGAAATTGAGGAGTGACCACGTTGCGTTTTGCGCCGTTTCCTGTCGCGGGCACTAGGCCGACACGCACAAGTGAGGTACCGTTTTTTTCGTAAGACTTTGGGGAACGCTCGGTGGGTGGAAATTTGTGGATCCACTCAGATTCCGGAACTTTGCACCACAGAAATGTGGGGAAATGTTTTTTGTTTTACAATTTTTTAGGTTTGCAAGGGATTCTGGGTAACAGATCCTGGTGGGAGGCAGTCAAATCACCCCATCCTGGATCTCACCGGGTGTCTAGTTTTCAAAAATGTATAGGTTTGCTAGGTTTCCCAAGGTGCCTGCAGAGCTAGGGTTCAAAAACTAGAGCTAGGCACTTTGCCAAAAAAGGGTGATTTTTCACTGCAAAATTGAGGTGTGACCATGTTGCGTTTTGCACCGTTTCCTGTCGCGGGCCCTAGGCCGTTCCACACAAGTGAGGTATGGTTTTTCTCGTAAGACTTTGGGGAACGCGTGGTGGGTGGAAATTTGTGGATCCACGGAGATTCCAGGACTTTCCACCACAGAAATGTGGGGAAACTGTGTTTTTTTGGACAATTTTTTAGGTTTTCAAGGGATTCTGGGTAACAGACCCTGGTGGAAGGCAGTCAAGTCACCCCATCCTGGATTCCCCTGGGTGTCTACTTTTCAAAAATGTATAGGTTTGCTAGGTTTCCCAAGGTGCCCGCAGAGCTAGGGTTCAGAAACTAGAGCTAGGCACTTTGCCAAAAAAGGGCCATTCTTCACTGCGAAATTGAGGTGTGACCACTTTTGTTTTGTGCCGTTTCCTGTCGCAAGCACTAGGCCGACCCGCACAAGTGAGACACCGTTTTTCTCGTAAGACTTTGGGGGACGCGGGGTGTGTGGAAATTTGTAGATCCACGCAGATTCCGGATCTTTCCACCAAAGAAATGGGGAGAAAATATGGTTTTTTGGACATTTTTTTAGGTTTGCAAGGGATTCTGGGTAACAGACCCTGGTGGGAGGCAGTCAAGTCACGCCATCCTGGATTCCCCTGGGTGTCTAGTTTTCAAAAATGTATAGGTTTGCAACATTTCACTATGTGCCGGCAGCGCTAGTGTTCAAAAACTACAGCTGGACACTTCGCAAAAAAAGGGTACATTTTCATTGTGAAAATGTGGTGTGTTCACGTTGGGTTTTGAGCCATTTCCTGTCGTGGGCACTATGCCTACTCACACAAGTGAGGTACCATTTTTATCGGGAGACTTAGGGTAATTCAGATTTGTAAAGGAACTGTTATTACCTATTGACTTTCGATGCATTTCTGCCTTCCGAATGAAAGACATTGTGTAAAAAAGAAGTCATTTTAAAAAATGACTGATAATTCTCATGCTAGTATGAGTATTCCCAATTTCAGAAATGTGCAAATATCTACTGTTTCTAAACTCTATATTTTGTTCCCATTTCAGAAATACATAGGTGTCTTTCATACCGATTTTTCCATGTACAAATGTTTACAGAACAATTACTATATACCCGGTACATAATAAAAAACCATTGCAAGTTGCTGCTCAGTTTTTGGCTCTGGGTTCGTCGGGTTCTTGGTGAACCTACAAGTCCTATATATCCCCACAACCAGTAATGTACAGCAGATGTAACGGTATATTGCTGTCAAAGAGCTGTCATAATTAGAAGAAGTTACAGGTGAAAACGTTGACACAAAAGGCTGTTTTTTTAACTAATTTTCAATTTATCCTATATTTAACTGTTAGTTTCTATAAAGAAACCTTGATGGATCTACACAAATGACCACTTGCTGAATTCAGAATGTTGTCTACTTCTCTAAAATGTATAGCTTTCCAGGATCCATTATTGCTTTTGTACCCATTTCTACCATTAACTGGAAAGAGGTCAAAAGCACAACAAATAGCAAAAATAGGCTATGTCCCAGAAAAATGCCAAAACTGTGTAAAAAATGTTGGGTTTCTGACAAAAGTCTGGTATCCTCTAAAAGCTGGGGAAATTGTGATTTCAGCCCCACAAACCCTTTTTTGATAACATTTGCAGGAAAAACCCAGATGCTTTCATTTGCAGCACATTTTTCCCCCAAAAAAACAAAATGTTGCTGTATTTTGGCTCATTTCTGTGAGCCCTCCAGGGGAATCCACAAACCCTGAGTACCTTTAGAATCCCCATGATGTTGGAAGAAAAGGACGCAAATTTGGCGTCAATACCTTATGTGGTCAAAAAGTTACAGGGGCCTCATCGCGCATTACCCCAAATAACCAAAAAAAGGCTTGGCACAGGAGGGGGAAAAGGCCTGGCAGCGAAGGGGTTAACATTTGCCACTTTTGCAATACCAAGCTACTTATCAAAGTGTATATACCAGTTAGCTATACCCTTTGACCTATTACACTATGTGACTATATTGACTACTAGGGAGTATTCTTATATTGCCTTGTGAAAAGTTACATAAATTAAAAAAAATCTCAAATTTCAATAAAAGTTACTAACTAAACTAGGACACTTAACTTCTTAGTTCTCTACCCTGAATGGATGAAATGATAGCTGCTACCTGTATTAATGTTCCATAACCTTATTGCAGGGTTTCCCATGGTGTTTTCTTAATGGTGGTGGTAGTAGCAGCAGGCTAGTGTGCTAACAGGAAAGGCAAGACATCACAAGGGAGGTCCCACTCCCACCTAGGTGAACTCCGCCTGTAGGATTAATCAAAAGTATTATCCATAACAGGAACCTATATTGTAAGAAAACACAGAGTTAGTGGGCTATTTATATCATAATGTATCAAAGACTGAGAACAGACTACCACCATGACACAAAGAAGATCTGATATAAAACTAGCAGTGTTAACTCAGGACAGGAGAAGGTTAAGCATTCAAACAATCCCAGTCATGAATGATGATGTTGACAAATGCAGTTTTATATGACTATGTATACCTTATATGTGTGGGTGTGTAAGTGTTGCTGGCATAGGCTAGTTAAGAAAAGATCCCGCAGTAAGTTGTGTCGCTTTCTTCACCTGAGCAGCACCATGCATGTGATCCATTTATGGTGTAAATTCATAAATCACACCTGAAAATATATCACACAGCCTGGGGGAAGACAGTTATGGGTTTTAAGAAAGGATGGGAACAGGGAGTTGGGGAAAGGTGTGACAAAGACAAACACTACACAGCAAAGATGTTCACCACTGCGATTAGCAGCACATCATCATCATTAAATCTGTTGTGGAAGGAAAGGAAGGAATGACACAGTTCAGTCACATGCATTGCAAACCGTCCTTCCGCCCCAGAGACTAAATTTATATCTAAAGTTATTGAGGAGTGAACCAACGCAGCTCTGAATATTATGATTGTTAAAAGAAAATGATTCTGTATATAAATGTTAAATTGGGTGTTGCATCTATATTCTTATTGGAAAGTCCTTCTTGGGTTCAGTGGCTTAACCGTTCCGGTAAGGTAAGCAGGTGTGTCATGGAGCGTTTTCCTTGTGTGCAAGAAAAGAGACGGCCTGAAGTCTGTAAAACAGAAACAATATTGTAAAGTCAAGGAGAAGGACAGAAGATAAGCTACATGAGGAGTGGGCCTAGAGGCAGAGCGAGTGCATAGGCCGGTGCAATAATTTTTTAGGACTCATGTGCAATTATCTAAGAAGTGAGAGCAATTTTACAACCAATCCCAGACAAGTAGCTGCATGTACCTGGATGATCAGTCTCACAACTATTATAACATTTAGCTGAGTGCTTCCATCATGTCAGGATGTGACATCACATGTCTGTCTCCAGTTACAGGTAAACCAAAACTTAAGAGGGCCCCTGAGAGCAGTATACAAGGGGAAGAACGGCAGGGGAAATAATCAATATCAAACAACGAAGAAATCCCCCTATTACATTTTTTTCATTGGTAATACATCCAAAATTTTATAAACAGACCTCATTTACCCACAGAAAATATTTTCATTTTTATTTATTTAAAGTAAAAAAATGATAGAAAAATAGAAATCTGCAACAATGTATATTCAATTCAAATCATAACAAGGGACACTATACGTAATAAGCGAGCCAATGCTCCAAATGTCCTTAGTAGGAAATACAAAAAAGCATTACACCTCACAATACATATCTAAACAACGTATATGATCAACAATACATGGTAGAACAAAGGAAAGAAGAAGGGAGAGAAAGACAAGATACATCAAAGAGTTACAGAGAATGTACATTACCATTTAAATAACACATAAGAGACTACAGATAACAAAGGCAATCCTTCATTTCCAGTAATAAACAGACAAATCGCCGACGCGCATTTCGGAAAGGACCGAGGACCAACAAGTCCTTCGTCAGGGCCCAGGAGATCACAGTCATTAGGTAGTCATAGATCCAATCCAATGTTTCTTTAAGTAGGATATAAATGAGACCTGCGAGGTGGGAGGGCTCCTTAGAGACACAGTATATGATTGGCTATAATCTGTGGACAATAATGAGGCACAAAAATATATATATTAATATTAAAAACAAGTCGAAGATATATCTATTGGAGCTAACCACACCAAGAAAAACACCCGAATAGTGGAAATAGGATTAGGGAAGTGATTCACACTTGCAATAGAGATGTGAGAGTAAATTATATACAGTTTGTGGGGTGCCACAGTGATGACAGAAAGAAATATAGAAAAATATGAAGGATAAATGTGGCTCACTGCGTTCAAATTGGTCACACATAATGTAGAAGAGGTCAAATTAGCAGTCGAATACCTACTATTTAGAGGCCCGGTCACTAGTAGCCAACAACATAAGGAAGGGCCAAAATGAGGGCACGTAGCCTCAAATTATAAATCCAAAATGAGGTGGCACTATGCGGATGGAAAAACACACATATAACTACGGTGTTCAAGACCAGGGCTGATAAGTATAATATCACCATAGGAGAGCTAACTTACTATGTATCTGGCAATATGAAGTAAGTAGTACTAGTCACGAACACAATAATATGAGGATAAAGCTGGACTTAGGATCTGAACGTGCCCTAATGAACAACAGAGAAAAATATATGTAAGAACTCATACGTGTTACATAATAATAAGGAGAGCTCAAAATTTTCATGAATAGAAAAACAGCAAAGAAAAGAAGTCAGATAAGTATAGAGCATCGCTTACATGATAAATATTTGCTAGAAGTGAGAGCCCCGTTCTGTCTATGGCTTCTAGGGATCAGGGCATAGACAAAAATGCAATGAGCCAGGTAGAGGAGGCTAGAAAAAGGATGAAAAAACAATACAGTGAAAATCGAGTCCGTAGGTTAAAGACTAACCAGAGCCTGTGCTAGGTAATATCGCCGTGGTCACTCACCTTGTAAATAGGAATAGAGTCCTGCATAGAGGTACCCCTAATCCATGGGGAAATCCAGTGTGGACGTCTCGTATTCGCGTGTATAAATACCGGATATGATGAGAACCACCTGAGTTGCGGGAGGGCGCAGAGGTAAACTGCTAGAATGCGCACTTGTAAAGCCGCCATCTTGAGTGTAGACGTACATCTCTACTCGTGGGTTTGGATGAAAATTAGGAAGCATGATATATCTGAAGGTGATGTCTGCTCACTGGATGAGCGTGAGTTGAAAGCAGAGATTGAACGCAATTGGGACACGATAAAAAGCCAAAACTACGAAGTCTGAAAATATAATAGAAATAAAGAACAGACTACCCGGGGGAGGCGGGACATGTTCACTAAATGCACTGGACACCCGGTTTGAAAACTAGGATCATATATATAAATATGGAATAATTAGACAGGATCCTAAAGAGAGTATAAAGAAGTGAAAAAAATATAATGTATAAGTGAAAATAACTAAGTATACAGCCCATAGATGTGTATATCTAGAAATATGGGTACAAGATACAAAGTAGGGCTTACTTAATAAAAGATACTGTTTATTGGGCTAAAGAGATCAGCCATGAGGCAAGATATTTAGCCGGGTAAATAGAAAACCTGCGAAAGGAATAGGTAACAGAAAAAACAGGAGATTATAATAAAGCATTTTGCCAAGGGCAGTGTTCATTCAAGCCTGTAAGTGAGGTCCGGAGAGTGTAAATCCAGAACACTTCTCTTTTACCCCTGAGTCCATTGATGTTGTTATCTATAGGATTATGGACTTTTTCTAAAATGGTCCATTTGAGCTCAGTGTCAGAATGTTGATGATCTAGCCAGTGTTGTACGAGAGGGGCCCCTCTTCGCTTGTTTTTAATCGCTGATTTATGCTCCCTGAAACGGGTTCTAAACTCTCTACCCGTCTCGCCCATATATCCCTTGTTGCAGGGGCACAGGATTAGGTAGATAACATTAGCAGATCTACAGTTGGTCATTTCTTTCAATTGAAATTTTTGTTTTTCCCATAGTAGTTCTGTTGATACCAAAGCTGAACTACAGGTTATGGCAATTTCCACATTTGTGGTTACCCTTCACTGGAGTGGTGCCCATGATAGATCTCTGGTTGAAAGATTTAACTTCCTCCAGTTTAGATCTGACCAAGATATTATGTAGATTTCTGTTTCTACGGAAGGCAAACAAAGGTCGGGGCAATGGGTTAGAGTGTTGTCCCGAGTCAAGGATATGCCATTGTGAGTTTATGACTTGGCGCAGTTTGTTATTAAGAGTAGAGTGTCTGGTGACGCAAATGAGTTTGTTATTCTCCTTAATAGTTTTTTCTTGGAAGAGGGCATCCCTATTAAAATACTTCGCCCTTTTATAAGAATCCTTTACAAGCCTGTAAGGGTATCCTCGTTTGGTCAATTTATTGCGGAGCTCCTCTGCATGGGTCTCAAAGTTTCTGAGATTGGTACAATTTCTCAGCAGTCTGCGGAGAAGCATCCGGCACTGTGCAATCATTGAAAACGGCATCTTGCACAGTGCAAGCTGTAGTTTTCTGCCGCTCGAGTAGATGTTTACTCGAGCGCCAGCTTTCTCAACGCGGACTGGTAGTTGCTCATCGCGAGCGGTCGCGAGCATACGCGACCACTTGCAATGAGAAACCTGACCTCCCCGCGTTGAGAATCTCACCGGGAGGTTTATTTTTCACACTCGCGATCGCCAACTTGATGTTGCTGATCGCGAACGAGGAAAAAGTCTCGCCGGCATGTCATTTTGCTTGCTCGCCGTCGCCAACTTGACTTTGAGGACCACGAGCAAGCAAGAAATGACCGCTGCACTATGCATCGCTATGCGTGTTTGCACTGTGCTACGTGCAATTTGCGTAGTGCGAAGTAGCGCAAACTTCGCATACTACGCAAGCGTAGCGTAGTGCTTTGCCCAGTCTTAGTTACAGGCCCCCATGACCATAATCACATAACAGAGGAGTTTGACATTTAAGCCAGCACACCCAACTCAGCAGCATTTCCCAAACCAATGCACCTCTCTCCAGTCCTTAGGGCCGAGTAGGCCTCTTACAGTCATCATCATGTTGGTTTCATTTTGAAGTTGATAGCTTCCTTCTTCTGGCTGTTGAGGTATTCTTGCATGTGTCCTGCCTCCAAGTAACAATTCAGTCTCACTCCCGACCCAAATGAGATTGAGAGAGATAGATCTGTAGTGCACTGCTGTTGATGAACAAGAAGGGAAAAGAATTTGACCATTTTGTGTAGATTTGTATTTGTTAACTAAACTAACTGATCTGGTCTCTGAAGAACCAGAAAAAAGTACAGCAAGGAGTGGACAATGCAAATAAATCTAGGTAAGTGTGAAAGGGCCAATCACATTCAGGCAAAATCACCCATTTGCCCCAAAACATTGTAAATAATTGAAATCAAGTTTACAAATGCGTTGCACACCCTCGCTCACTCTCTGCCACCACATGAATCATCAGTCATCATTCATACACACTGAATAATACATAATTCATTGGTGCAGTATTTGCCTGTTCCAATCCAAGGAAAGTGGTTCACAATTGTCATATTCTAGCCCCTTTTTTTGCATGGAAGTAACACACTGGAAGCCCTTGGGATGCCTTGCTAGGGAATGAAAAAAGGATAGGCATGTAATGGAGACAGGCATTGTCTCCAATGTCCTTGATGGGAATGGGGAGACTTCTTCACTGCACACTGTCCCAACTCCAATACAGCAAGAGAAGGATTAAGCTCTAAAACAACTCATGCCCTTCTCCAGTCACACTGGTCAACCTTTGTGACATGTTTTTTAACTGGTCTTGTGGCAGATGCAATAATGGATAGGTTGGCTCATCGTACGGTCATCCTTGCTGACTTCCCATGTGAAAACGTCAAAACAAAGTAGCATCTGTGTCTAGCATTTTGACTAGACTCTATTTGTCCACATCCATAGTCATGGTTTCCCAGTTACATCCCCTTCTCTTTGAATGACATAGTCATTGATCAGTTTGTACTGCTCAAACAGACGTTGCAACATGTAATGGGGCAAGTTCCAACATGTTGGCACCTCCTGTTTGAGGGCTTTAACTGGTAATTTATTAGCATGCTGCATGATCCTTAACTGCTTCCAGCTTTAAAAGAATATTAAAATGAGTGGAGATTCTTCTGCAGGTGTCCAGTATATTGCTGACTATGTCTTCATTTTTTAGAAAGACCCGCACCATCAGGTTGATGCACTGCACAAAACACAGGACCCAAATATAGCCACCATTGGCCATGGCATTGACTATATTACTGCCGTTGACTGCGATCTGAATCACAGCCATTCAAACACCTTCATGTTAAAGTATTCCAAGATATTTGCATCTGTTTGGGATCTCTCCATGGCGAGTATTGCTGCTGTTGTCGGCCGTTGAATGCCCTTAAAAGTTTCTTCAGCGCTGAGACCTGTAGATAGCTGTTGCCTATACCCCACAAAAGAGATCCAGTATGCAGTGATACCCATGTAATCAGTAACTTGACAATTGATCAACATGTATGTCATCAGAGAGATTGTGTGAACAGCACTCTGCTGCAAAGTTTGTCCAACATACTGCAGTACATTGTGATAGAGCACCAGAACAGCAACTCTGATAAAATAGGTGTGGCTGTGAACGTTCCATTTTGGGGAGATGGCCACCACAAATTCAAAATGTCTGACTCCACAAAAGAAAAACAGAGGAGGTCCAGCACTAACATTTTAGCCAGCTTCCATTGTACTAATGTGTCGTTGGGTGGTGGCGGTCATAGGGCTCCTCTTGCCTAAACATGCCCATAATAGTAGCCTGGATTTTTTTCTTTAGTGGTGCCACTAAGGCAGGCGGCTTCCGGAGAGAACTGGGAGGTAGTAGACTCAATGGGCGTCTTGGAGCAGTCATTGTATGCAGTGGTTTCTCCATCTGACTCTTGAGCCAATTCAAGGTTGCTGATGCGAATGGTGCTGGTGCACTGCTGAGGACAGGACGGCTTTGTGTACAGCCGTCACCTCTTCTTTCTCATCACCACCACCTGCAGCAATAATTTTAAAGTGCTTCTTCCACCCGATTGCGTGATGTTTTTTCATAATGGTAGTTTGGCCTCTGGTACCATAGTCTGAGCCAGGCTTACTTAGAGGATCACTTGCATTGCAAATGGAGCATATTGCATGTTATCCTCCAGCTTGCTAATTGTAAAGACGTTCAAAACTGGGGAGGAGGACTTTTAAGTCTGCCACTGGTGCCACTGCCAATGCACGAAGAACTGGAGGTAGGTGGGTGTGTCGACGATTGCCTCTCTGCAGTGCGTACTTTGACTGAGGTAGTGGTGGATGCAGGTCTCAGGGGGTGCTGACAAATATGGAAGCTGGTGTGGTGCTGTTACCAGTGCCAGATTCCTCAGAGCTTGTTGAATATGAGGGGTAATGCAAAGTCGGTGTCCTCTGAGCCTGCTTACATGACAATGACTGCTTCGTCCTCCTCATCCCATGGCACAATTGTAAGGCTTCCAGGAAATGTATTTTTCCCTTATCTCTTGTGGTGAGGCTTGGCCTCAGCCGCAGGACAGTAGCTTCTTACTACTAGGGCACTCGGACTGCCATGGGACCACTGCTGCCAGGAAAAAGCTGTCCACTGGTGGTGGCGCAGTGGTCCCAAGACGCAATATGCTTGGCGGCACCACCGTGGCCCTGCGAAGCATATTACGAATTTCCGCTCTGTCACGGTTTTTATGGCAGTTCCACCACCATGAAAATCGTGGCAGAGAGGAAACAAAGGGGGCCCTACAGGGCCCCCTGTTGCCTCACACCATGTGTATGCAGACAAGGGACAGGGGGGTACAACATATGTCCTCCTGTGTGCATGCACACCAGTTCCGGTACGGCATGGACTTAGCAGTCCATGCCATGTAGGAACTTTGTGTGGCATTCCCATTGCGGTGTCTTTTTCAAAGTCTACGTCACCTTTTTCAAAGGCACCACCAGTTTTGATATAGGCTCCGCTACAGGACTGCTGACAACTTTTAAGTTGTAATCTAGTGGACGGACAGCAGGGACTCCTGGCAGTGCAGGGTCATGGTGGGGGCATGCCACCTGCCCCCACACCGCAAATAATCATAGCTAGGCCCTTAGTGAAACGCAGCATTTTTGCAGTTTTAGGTATTTATGGTACAGACAATATAATTTAGTGTGATTATTATCCCAAATAATTACCAACAATAGTGTATCCATTCCAAAGTCAAACCACCCCACCATAACATAATATTTAAATCAGGATAACAACATTCTGTTTGCATTATGTGCATCTAAGGGGAGACACCTGTGGCAGGCAGGGAGGTGCAGGGAAAGTTGAATAACCCATAAAAATTGATTGCTTGTGTGTCCAGGGGAAAATGCAATGATCCTAAAAAATGAATCATGGTATTCACTTATGGCAGGCGGGGAGCTGGTGGAAAATGGAAAGATCCATAAAAAATAAATTCCTGTGTGCACATATGGCAGTCGGAGGGACAGGGAAAATTTGAATAATCCTTGAACGTATGATTGGTGGTGTGTGCATACGGTAGGTAGGGGGTCAAGGGGAAAATGAGCAATTACAATACTTAAAAAAATAATGCTGGTGTGTGTCAAGCAAAGGTGAAGGGAAAATGTAAAAACCAAATTAAAATGAAAAAAAAATCTAGGAAATTATAAAAAATAAATAAGTAAATAATTAAATTAAATAAAAAACAATTGCTGGTGTACTAGGGGATCTAAAAACCCATTGGAAGGCAAAGTGATGCATGGGGAAAAAGGAATAAAATGCATCTCAATCAATCTGGATTTCTATAGTATGGCTCAGTTGAATAGCCAGATTTTGAACCATTTTCTGAATTCCAACAGGGAGTATGAGGTCCAGATGTGAAGTGGGAGGCCGTTCCAGAACTTTGCAGCAAGAAAGGAGTGTCCTCCACTGTTTGCTACGGCAGATTCAAGGGATGTGGGCGAGGTAGAAATAGGCGGAGTGCAGGCGTCTTGAGGGAAGGTGGAAATTCACTCAGTGGTTGATATAATCTGGTTGTGAGTTGTGGAGGGCATTGAAAGTGTGGATCAACTTCTTGAACTGGCTTTTCTTCTGAATGAGGAGCCAGTGAAGCTTCTTGAGGTAGGGGCTTTGTGGGTCTATTTAGGGTGGTCTAGAATGAGTCTGGCTGCTGAGTTCTGTATAGTTTTCAGTCTCTTGAGGAGGTGCAAGTGATTTTTAAGTAGAGAGAGTTACCATAGTCCTGTTGGCTGATGAATAGGGCTTGTCTGATGGCTCATCTGGAGTTGATAGGGAGCCACTTGAAGATCTTGAGGAGTGTGAGGAACCAGGTGGAAGAAACTGCATTCATCTGTCTTTTAATGGTGAGCTTACTGACCTGGATGATGCCAAGGTTGAGGGCATGGTCAGTCAGAGTCTGTAAGTGTCCTAGCTTGGAAGGCCACCGGGCATTGTTCCACTAGTAGGTGTTGTTCCTAAAGATCAGCACTTCATCATGCACCTGCTGAAGTTGCTCAGTGTGGTGGAGGCATCTTTTGACAGTGATAAAGTGAGCTGGGTATCGTAGGCTATGATATTCAGTCCTTGAGAACTGATGATGTCGGCCAAGGGAGTCATGTAGGTTTTGAACAGGGTAAGGCTGAGGGAAGAACCTTGAGGGTACCCATAGATGCTGTTCTTGGGATCTGAGGTTGATAGGTGGGAGACATTTTCCACTTTAGTGCATCTCCTTGGATTCCAATGTTGTGAATTCATTTGGTCAGGGCGTGGTGTTCCACTGGGTTGAATGGTGCTGAGAGGTCAAGGAAGATCAGGGCCACCTTTTTTCATTGGTCCAGGTGGGATCTAATGTCATCTGTGGCAGCAATCAAGGCAGTTTCAGTGCCTTGGTTAGTGCAGAATCCAGACTGATAAGAGTACAGAGGATAGTCATTTTCCAGGTGTTCTGTGTGGTTAGCTGTTGATGGCCTTCTCAATGACTTTCGCAGGGAAGTGCAGCAGAGGTGGGGCAGTAGTTCTTGAGTTTGTTGGGATTGGCTGATGGTTTCTTGAGTAGAAGCTTGACTTCTGCCTGCTTTCATTCTTCAGGAAAGGTGACTGTGGTGGTAGATGCATTGAAAATGATGATGAGTTTACTATTGATTATCTCACCAATGAGCTTGAAGATGTGGTTAGAGCAGAGGTCTGTGGGTGCTCCTGAGTGGATGGAGTTCAGGATGGCTGCGATGCCTTGGCGGTGAGCTAGTCCCAAGTGGTGAGCAAGTGTTCTTATTCCTCATTTTCGGGGGAGAGATGGCTTAGGATATTGGCTGGTTGGGGTTCAAAGTTAGGTCACATAGTAAACTAAATGAATAATGTAAATGTAACAAACATGGAGAAAATATACTAAACTGTGGAACTTTTTTCCAATACTAAAGATCAAACATTAAATGTAAAAAAATAACTAGGTCACCTATCACAACCTCAATTAAATTTAAAAATTGCATACAAGTACAAATATGTACTGGTGCATGACCTCTATTAACCAAACAACACCCTTATACAAAAGTTGTTGATCTTACTTGTGATATTACAAGAACAAAGTCCTCAAAATCCAAAGGTATATATGCAGCCTGAATTGCAGACAACGAGAGTGATTCATCCACTTCGAAATCCAAAAAAAAGGGGAGGAGGAGATGGACTAAGCACAGGGAAGAGTCTGCTGGACAGGAAGAGGTAGTTGGAGTGTCTGGGGCACTTCCTTCTTGTTGAAAAATAAGCAACATTAAAAACAATCTTTTTACACTAAAAAACAACCTCAATGGTCCATTAGAGTAGAATAGAGAAGCAATTGCGGGTGTTCATGTTTGCCATTGTCAGGAAAATGGCGGGGGAAGGCTCTGTAGCAACTGGAAGCTGCACTACCGGCTTGCAAATCTCACACACGCTCAGCAGCATGCGCTAACACAAATCTTATGTGCACCAATGGGATTATAATTCTACCACACAGGAACTCCGCATTACATGCGTAGTGCGGAGTTACCGAATTCCACTAACTCAGCAAGAGGAATTAAAATTCTGCCCGGCATACTTACCACCCAATAGCCTTACCCTTTTAAATATATATATATTCAACAGTTACAGTTATTTCTAGTAACTATAACTCATGCCCTAAATTAACTTTAACTCCCACCTCCGCATTCACATTTTTCTCAGCAGTTATTGAATTGCAAATATTTCAGTGATATTATCTATAATATCATAAATGTCATGAATAATGTAAAATGAGGCAAAATTAGCAGTTCATGGTGAGGGCGTGTTTTATGGTTACCTTAGGGCACGAATTATAGTTACTGATACAACTATAACTTTAATGGTGAATTTCTATGTTTTTTAGAATTTTAAATAATAAGTTATTAAAGAACATTTCACCCAGCTATAACATTACTTTAAGCTTTGATTTTTCCGTGAATCGCTAGTTTTCTTAAAATGTAAAGTAATATTACCATACGCAAAGGCAACCCCCCTGCCTCTGAAGCGAACCACTACAGGCAGCCAGCCCCAGGCTGCACAGGGCGTTTGGCTGTACCTGTCAGGGGGTTGGCCCCATCATCTGAGGCCAAATTTTAAGCGGAGGGCATGTGCCCGCTCCCTGACCCTTACCAGGCCTTGCAATTACATAAATAAGGGAGAGGGGGATGGACAGTTCCCCTCCCTAAGCCTTATTAGGCTCCAAGGACTCCGTCCCTCAGGGCCAAATGCTATTATTAGGGTTAGAGGGGCATTCAGGACCTCACCCAAGGACCAAAATCATTCAAAAAGGGAATGGGGGTTGCATGGACCCCTCCCCAGGCATCATTAGGCCCTGGAAACCTCATTCCCCAGGTCTTTATGTAATTTAAAAGAGGAAGAAGATGTGAGTCCCCCCTCCCTGAACCTTCTTAATCCCTACAAACCAACCTCCTGTGGCTCAATGTTTTTTAAGTTGGAGGGTCCATGCATCCCCCTCCCAGATCTTTCTTGGGCCCTACGGACCCGTTCCTACGGTGCCAAAGATACTTAAAAGGGGACCCCATCCCCGCGGACAGAGATGCAACCCCAAGTGGCTTTCCGGGAAACCCACATACCGCATTAAGAGGGCCATGGGGGAACTCAAAGGCCCCGTGGCACCAGCCTCCCCGCATTTGCATGAGCCGGCATTGTTCGCACCCAAAGAAAGCAGCTATTTTCTGCTTGCTTCCTCTGCGCGGGTGCAATATGTGTTTTTTTTTCCTGTCTGTAGGAGTGCATATAGGTAAACAGAACAGAATTTTGCTCCCAGATGACTGGAGAATCTTTAAATTTCCAGCTGGCTGAGAGCAGACCTACATATTTTCTCCAGATATAAAAATGCTCCCACCAGATGGGTGCAAACATATGTTTGCCTGCCCACGGCAGAGTGGGCAGGGAACCTTTTGTGTCCTGGGAATGGGTTCCCCGGAACATAGACACTGAGCAGGCCCTCAGGGAAGCAGTCCCCAGGGACTTTAAAGGCTCAGGTGGTGGGGCACTCGGACTCCTCCCTTTTAATTAGTGCAAGACAACTTGAGGTATGGGGTCCCTGGGACCTTTTTAAGACTCAGGTAGGGAGACCACAGACTTCCCCTTACCTTTTATTGACTCTGGCACCGGTGATGGGGTCCCCGGTGCCTATCTAGGCTCCAGGAGGGGGGTTGCGCAACCCTTTACATCTTTATTTAACAGCTGCCCCAGGAAAGAGGGTCCCTGGAGCCTCTCAGAGGTTTGGGGAGGGGGGCACTGCAAACACTCCCCAAAATTATATAAAGTTGCTCGAGGGACCTTGCACACACGGGTTATTTAAAAAAAAAAAGACAAGGTTGAGCCTGCTGTTTTTTATTTTGAGGATAATTTGTAGATCCTCTATGAATTGGCAGAAAACTTTTTCCCCCCATATTTTTGGCCCCTGATGGAACCTTGCAAGCAGGCCCAGGGGGTCAGGGTATACCTACCTTGCCCCTTATGTTGTTGTCTGCATTTTTCTTAGGATGAGTCCTGAGATTGCTAGCATCCCTCCCTGATTGATGTGGTGGTAGCCAATTTTATCTTAGCTTGAGAGGCTCTGTATCCCTCGATATGCAATTTTTTTGAGAATATTAATTACTCAAAAACTACTGAACGGATTTACACTCATACACAAAAATCACTCTTTCTGGCACACAATCTAGTCTTCTGTCAAATTTGGTGTAAATTCATTCAGAAGTTTAGGCTGTAGTTGTGTCTAAATTTCCTAAGGAAAAATGAATGCTGAAAACACATTTTCGGACCCCCTTTTTCTTGGTCCCCACTTGATAGATCATCCCGAAACCTTCCATGAGCAATTTAGTCAAACAGTAGCAAATTTTAAGAAAGTTTTGTGGAGATTTGTCAAACAGCCTCAAAGTTATTAGCAACACAATAAAAGCATTTCCTCTCTAAAAATGACCCTAACTCTAACCACCCAGTGGTGACCATCAAACACCACTGAGTAGTTGTAGTTAGGTCAGCGTTTCCATCGGAAATGCCTTTTTTGTTTTGCTTATAACTCTGACACTTTTTGATGAATCTTTTTTTTTTTTTTTTTTTTCATTGAGAAAAAACATACAACCGTACAAATCCGGAGTATAGAGTGCAAAGTGCAAACCGTTAAAAGTAAACATATTCAAGCTGTCAAAGAAGTAACTGTGTTGCAGAAAGGGAATGGAGCATTCATATGGCAAGAAGATAAGAGATACAAAAAGGGCAAAAGTGCATAACATATAATATCATTCGTTTCAGAGGGTTACCATCGAGATGCATACTCTCTCAGTCTTAGTTATTCAATCGAAAACCTGCCACCTCCTTGGCCCCTTATGCACCGTCCAAACGGAGACCCTTTCCATTACTTTTTGGACTAATTCCCCAAGGAGCTCCAGCATTTCCCAAACTTCCTTGAAGACCCTGATCTTAAAGCATATTTTCTTTCACAATCTTTGATTCTGTTTAGTTTCGCTCTCCAAGCTTGGAATGAAGGTATCTTATCGGTTCGCCAGCTCTGGAAAATTAAAGATCTTGCTACTAGTGCTGCAATAAATAGGCACTCTTCATGGGTGGTGCTTAGCACTCTATTGGGAGAGCAACCCAAAACTGCAATGGATATGTCAATGGAAATGGAGATATCTATGATGACTCTGAGATGGTTTTCAATTTATTCCCACAAAGTGCTGATTTTCGGACATTCCCTAACAATGTGTGACCAGGTGCCACCATTCTCTTTGGCGCAGCGAAAACACCTGTCATCAATTTGTGCATAGATAATATTTAGGAAAGAAGGAGACCTATACAATAGCAATTTAGAATAAAATTGCATACGCTTAAGGTTTGCGCCTCTCAGTACTGAAGCATTAAGTTTAATAATTCTGGAACGCATGTGACCGGGGAACATGGTGGCCGGCTAACGCTAGTTGGGAGGATCGCCGTGTAGCAGAGGAGTCGATCAAGCAGGGGATCGCCGCTTTTCATGTAAGGCAAGGTGGCGAGGCGGCGATCTGACTTTGTGTTTGTTTACTGGACACCAATACCGAGCAAAGAACTAATTCACCGCTGAGCGGTCTTCAAGCAGCTGTCGAGTCCTTTTCATATGGGCATTGTTTTATCTATTACGGCCGCAAGACGCGACTCCGCTTTTGTTAGGGATTCCCGGCGAGTATCAGCGAGGCTGTTTTGTCAGGGTAGAGTCACCCAAACGAGTCCTTCTGGGCGCTATATACTGCATGTACAGGGCGTTAAAAGGATTGACACACTTTTGGTAAGGGGGGTTGCTTTGGGAGTCCTGGGAGCCCTGGGATTTATATGTAGCACCACCGTTGTTTTTCAGCAGAACCCCAGTCTCAGAGAGTGGTGGGAGTGGGTGGAGAAAAATCCAGTATCTCCTGGTTTGCCTTCTTCTGGCCGGAGCTTGGAAAATACAGGACTATTTAGCGGCATTAGAGGTCTCCCAAAGGATCGTGATAAGACGGAGGTGCTAAATACTCCGGGGGGTCCTGCGGTTGTAGGCAAGGGCGAACAATCTCTAACAGCAAGGAGGAGTAGATACCTCTTACGCCCACCCAGAGAAAAAGAGTGCAGTTGGAACGGAAAAGCCAATTAGTGTTTCCCAGGCTGTAACCCCTGTAAAAAAGCCCCCTAAAGGAGGTAAAGTTAAAAAGTATGGAGTAAGGGATATAAGGTCTCTTTCTAAATCTACCCCCTCCCTCAGGTCCTACTTTAAAATTATGGAGCAAGTGGCAAGCTCACCAGGGGCTGAGGAGGATATTGGGAGCGCAGGGGATGAGGTGTTTAGGGAAGACAGCCTGAAACATTGAGTCTTGAAAACCGTTGTTCCCCCCTTATAGTAGATGCAATTGAGAGCCCTGAAGTTACCCAGTTTCTCCGAGCATCTTATTGCCCCCCCTCAATCATGGCACAACCTTCTCAAGAAAGACCGGTCTCTGTCAAAAAAATCGGTAATACAGACCCCCGGGGGAATTGTCACGGTCCCTCGGAGGCCTCTCAGGATCGGTTTGTTACTCAATTGGGGTCCACCTATTGACAACCTCAATTTCGGATATGCTATACAAGCACGGACATTAGAGGGGGTCAATCGGGGGAAGGAAAGGAAGGGAACAGCGGGGAGGGAGATCTGTGGAGAAAAACGATGATTAAGACACACGTAACCCACTGCACCTCAATATGTTAGCTCCCTCCTTCCAGGAAGTACACAACGATACATATATGTCTACATGTATACCTGTAAAGAAAACAAAGAACTCAAGGATAGCATCTACAACTAGAAGGACGATTGTTTCACCATCTGACCCTCTAAGATATATGGGATGCTTGTCTGATTGTTCGTATCACCTGTACGTGATACACAGCAGAGAACTGTGGATTACATAAACATTATCAGCAATAATATTCCTCTATACTTTTGCCACATAATAGCAGAACATGTGTTCCTTACCCACCATAACCAGTGCGACTGTGGGCCTCACAAGGGAAGAAGGAATTACGCAATATGCTCAGCACCTCTCTTACATCCCCTGCTAAGACGAAACAATACACACAGAAAATAAACAATTAAGATGGAGAACTGATGTCTGGCAGACAAGTTGCAGGAAATCGTAGAATGGTGATATACCACCTGGTACTGGTTCATCTAGGTAACGTCTAGGTTACACCAAGGCGCTTTAGTTGCCATACATGAGGTACAGCATCAAGGTATGTGTCAGCTATGGATTCTATCCGGCGCTGTTATCCAACTGGGCCGTAAAACGATAATGAGCAAGTAATGACTCGTGGCGGTGGCACTCAGGTCCGCTGTGGCAAATAGTCAAAGAGAAGCACTAGCGGCGTGAGTCCCAACGCCGAAGTACTGGTCAGTACACCGGTATGACTCTTGGCGGTGTCACTCAGGTCCGCTATGGCATAGATTCAAAAGGCAGCACTAGCGGCGTGAGTCACAACGCCGGAATACTGGGAATTACAAAGGTATGACTCTTGGCGGTGTCACTCAGGTCCGCTATGGCACAAAGTCAAAGAGCAGCACCAGCGGCGTGAGTCACAACGCCGGAATACTGGAAAATACAAAGATATGACTCTTGGCGGTGTCACCGACACCCTTACCCCACCAAAGCCAACTTGGAATCAGCAAGGCCGTTGGAAACGTCCTCCGCCTTCGGCAGCTCGAAGCGAAATAATCTGCGCCATTCCTTCTGCTTCCTCGGCTTACGTAGCCGGGCGGATCCGCGCAGCGTTGTCTCCTGCGCATGCGTGCAGTCAAGGATGCCGGGAATCGTAGTGCACCAGAGAGCCCCTCCATATCTCACGCATCTCGTGGAGATGGAGCGCGGCTCTCGTCCACAAAGCGCAGTAAAGTCGTCCCTTCAGGGAGTGTGCAGCGGTCGCCACAGAGGACGTGACAGCACATCCCTCTCCCAACGACCGCTGACACGAACCAGGTTTGTTGGGAAACCGTTCCTAAAAGGCTTTTACGCACCGGGGCGCATGCACGCCCACCGCTGGTTCCCACGAATTTTCTTCCGTGCCGTATCCTTTCCAGGACACCAAATACCACAATTTGGATCCCCTCATTTTTGAGTCCAGAATCGATTGCACTTCATACTCCGGCTCGTGATTGATCCAAATGGGCGCTGGTCTCTTTTTTATGGATGTATAGGAGGGCTTCAATAAGGACACATGAAAGACCGGATGTATTTTCATTGCCTTGGGCAGTGACAATTTCATGGCCAAAGGCGAGATCACCTTGAGAATTTTATAAGGCCCAATGAACTTGGGATTAAACACACTATATCGACGGAATCGAATGTTTTTCGTCGATAGCCACACTGCATCTCCTACCTTGTAGGTAGGGGTGGGTTGGCGGTGTTTATCCGCCTTAGTTTTGGAGATCCCTTTGGCCTTTTCCAAATTTCTACGAGTGATGTGTAGGGTTTGTTGAATGTGTTTCACCCGGTCTTGTGCTTCTGGCACTTCAGGTATGCTTACAGGTTGAATCAAAGAGATAAAGCGTGGATGGTATCCGTAATTACTGTAAAACGGCGTGAAGTTGGTGGATTGGCGTTTGGCACTGTTGTATGCCACCTCAGCCAAACACAAGAGGTCCACCCAAGCGTCGATGTTCTTTTCCACGTAGCACCGTAGGTACTGCTTGAGAGTCTGATTCAGTCTTTCTGTTTGCCCATCAGACTGAGGGTGAAAACTGGTACTTTTGGACGTTTTCATATGTAATGCCTTACACCAGACTGTCCAAAATCGGGCAGTGAATTGGGGGCCCCTGTCGGACACTATATTTGCAGGAAGGCCATGAAGCCTTATCACATGAAACAAAAGCAGTTTGGCAAATTGTCCTGCCGTGGGTTCTTTAGCACAGGCTATGAAGTGTCCCATCTTGGTGAGACTGTCCACCACTACCACGATGGCTGTACATCCTTGATCCAGTGGCAACCCAACAATAAAATCTATAGAAATGGTTTCCCATGGCACCAAAGGTGACGGTAGGGGTTGTAACAGTCCTTTGGATTTCCCGTGTTCTGGTTTAGCAGTCACACACGTCTCACACCGGTGAATCATGGCCGTGGTGTCTTCCACCACTGTTGGCCACCAAAACTGGCGAGAAATGCGATCTAGGGTTTTCTTAATACCGTTATGTCCCGCACTGTGCGTGTGGTGACACCAGTGGAAGACCTCTTTCCTGAAGGTTGGATTGGGTATTAACAACTGTTTGCCTTTCATTGGGAGACCCTTAATTATCTTCCACTGCGGGTGGTTCCGTAACCATTTTTTCCAGTAAGGATTCTTCACCCCTTTGATTACTTTTTGTAGAAAGGTATCAGTTTGCAGCGTTCCTATGACCCTTTGAGGGTCCAAAACTGACTGTGAATGTTCTATCTGGGTTCCATCAGGGATGTCTTTGCGGGACAGAGCGTCCGCTTTTTTATTGTCTGCCCCAGGTCGGTAAGTGACAAGGTAGTGAAATTCTGAAAAGAATAGCATCCAGCGTAACTGCCTGGGAGACAACATCCGAGTCGATCTCATAAAATGCAAGTTACGATGATCGGTATATACAGTTACCACATGCTTGGGTCCTAATAACAGGTGTCTCCAATTGCTAAAAGCTTCTTTTATGGCTAGGAGCTCTTTTTCGGCGATGGTATACCGTGTTCCGGCCAAATTTAACTTCCTAGACATATAGGCCACCGGATGAAGTTGGCCCGTCGTCTTATGGCGTTGTGAGAGTATGGCTCCTACTGCAACATCGGAGGCATCTGCTTCCACAATGTATGGGCTCTCCGGGTCCGGATGTATCAACACTGGGGCTGTAACAAAAGCATCCTTTAAGCATTGAAAGGAGGCCTCTGCTTCTGGTGTCCACCGAAATGGTTCGTTTTTTCGTAACAGCTTGGTAAGGGGAGCCACCACCGCAGAGAATTGGTTAATGAATCTGCGATAAAAATTCGCAAATCCGAGAAAGCATTGGATTTCTTTAACATTTGTAGGTTGTGCCCATTCTTTCACTGCTCTAATCTTTCTTTCTGACATAACCTGGCCTGAGGGTGTCAGCATCACTCCCAAGAACTCCACTTCTTTCACGTGGAACTCACATTTACTGAGCTTACAAAATAGTTTATTCTGTCGTAATGCATCAAACACCAAAAGGCGGTTTTCCACTCGTCCCCTTCCCGAACGCGTACCAAGTGGTAGGCCCCCTTTAAATCAAGGCGAGTGTAGATTGTGGCTGATTTAACCTGCTCTAACAGAACAGATATCAAAGGCAGAGGATACCTATTTTTGATCGTTACGTAGTTTAATGCCCTAAAGTCTATGCAGGCTCTCTTTTCCCCGTTGGCTTTTGGAATAAAGAAAATAGGAGAGGCTGCCGGGGATCGTGAAGGGCGTATAAACCCGTTCTCCACGTATTTGTCTAGGTATTTTCTTAAGTGAGTATTTTCTGCTTCAGTGAGTGCATATAATCTTCCACAAGGTATAACTGCCCCGGGGACTAAGTCTATACGGCAATCATAATGCCGGTGAGGGGGGAGAGTATCAGCAGATTTCTCACAGAACACATCTTGATGCTCTGCATACCACGCAGGTAACTTCACATCAGTTTCTGCGGCCGTGGCTATTGAGTTTGGACTTCCCTGACTACAAGCAATATCCCCCCAGTTGTTAGTACAATGCTCTCTGCACCATGAACTCTTAAACTCCACCTTGTTATTCTTCCAATCGATGGTTGGGTTGTGTAATTTCAACCAGGGCAGGCCTAGGATTACTCCATACTGCGGGGCTTTGATGACATTGAAAGATACAAGTTCAGTATACCCTTCCCCGCAAGTCATGGGCATGGTTTCGGAATGGTACCTAATAGCGCCGGTGCTTAAAGTCTTCCCATCTACAGCCAACACCTCTTCGGGGGAGTTTTTTCTAATCAACTCTATCCTTAAACGCCTGGCAGTCCCTAGGTCCATAAACAATCCTGTTGCGCCAGAATCAACCATGGCTTCACAGGTCTGCCAATCTCCAAGCGTTTTAAGAGTGATGGTTACAAACAAATGTTGAGACGACAATGCTAGGGTATTTATGGTAGAAGGGATATGCAACCCACCCAAGGACTTCCCTCCTGTTTTCCCTGGGTGAATCAGTTTTCCGGCAAGACCTCTAAGGACAAGCCAGACAATCGTTTGGCCCCTACGTTGGTTTTAGGTTTGGCCAAACAATCTTTAACGAAATGCCCTTTTTTCCCGCAATACATGCAGAGCCCAGTCTTTCGCCGGAGGTCTCTCTCCGCTTGAGTAAGTGGGCTCGAATGGTACCTATGTCCATAGGTTCTGATACCGGGGCCACCCCAAATCCTGACCCCCTACTTTTCTCAAATCTCATAGGCTGACGCTCTACTTTCTTTCTGTCCCCTCTGCGTTCCCCTATGCGATAATCTAACCGTAAGGTGAGGTTGATAAGATCTATACAGGTGGATGGTTGAGGGTCTATCTGTGCTAACACGTCTTTCATGTCGTCCCTCAGCCCTTGATAAAATATAGCAGCCCTCTTTTCCTCTGGCCATTGGGTTTCTGCTAGCAAACGTTGGAAGGTGTTGATGTACACCACCAAGTCCTTATTCCCCTGTTTAAGTTCCAGCAGTTCTCTATCTGCTGAGTAGGAAGCCGCCCTACGATCGAACACAAGCTCGAATTCTTTACGAAACGCATCCCAATCGTATAGAAGGGGGTCGTCGCGATGCACATAAGGTACTGCCCATTGGGCCGCGTCAACTGTTAGGTACGAGATCATAAAAGCCACCCGAACCTGATTGGTGGGAAAGGCCTTGGGTTTACATGAAAAATGTAGTAACACTTGAGTCATAAAGACTTGTACCTTGGATGCCTCCCCATAAAACCGCTCGGGGCGGCCAAAGGGATGGGTGTAGGCATTTCCACTGTAAGTGGGGAAGGAACAGAGGATGATCCAAACTGAAATGTACTCCCACCCCAAGTTCTACCTGATTGGGCGTCAAATGGGTTTCTTTGTAATCTAGTGACTGTGTCTTGCAAGGCTGCAGTTTCGGCCCTAGATGCCGTTATCTCCGCCCTGGAGTCGGCTATCTCCTGCTGAAGTGCCCCTAAGGTAACTAGGACGTTTTCCAAGGTGGCCATCGTAACAACGAACCGACCGGGAGAGGTATATTTAAGTAGGCAGATTATTCTGTCACGGTCCCTCGGAGGCCTCTCAGGATCGGTTCGTTGCTCAATTGGGGTCCACCTATTGACAACCTCAATTTCCGATATGCTATAAAAGCACGGACATTAGAGGGGGTCAATCGGGGGAAGGAAAGGAAGGGAACAGCGGGGAGGGAGATCTGTGGAGAAAAACGATGATTAAGACACACGTAACCCACTGCACCTCAATACGTTAGCGCCCTCCTTCCAGGAAGTACACAACGATACATATATGTCTACATGTATACCTGTAAAGAAAACAAAGAACTCAAGGGGAGCATCTACAACTAGAAGGACGATTGTTTCATCATCTGACCCTCTAAGATATATGGGATGCTTGTCTGATTGTTCGTATCACCTGTACGTGATACACAGCAGAGAACTGTGGATTACATAAACATTATCAGCAATAATCTTCCTTTATACTTTTGCCACATAATACCAGAACATGTGCTCCTTACCCACCATAACCAGTGCAACTGTGGGCCTCACAAGGGAAGAAGGAATTACGCAATATGCTCAGCACCTCTCTTACATCCCCTGCTAAGACGAAACAATACACACAGAAAATAAACAATTAAGATGGAGAACTGATGTCTGGCAGACAAGTTGCAGGAAATCGTAGAATGGTGATATACCACCTGGTACTGGTTCATCTAGGTAACGTCTAGGTTACACCAAGGCACTTTAGTTGCCATACATGAGGTACAGCATCAAGGTATGTGTCAGCTATGGATTCTATCCGGCGCTGTTATCCAACAGGGCCGTAAGACGATAATGAGCAAGTAATGACTTGTGGCGGTGGCACTCAGGTCCGCTGTGGCAAATAGTCAAAGAGAAGCACTAGCGGCGTGAGTCCCAACGCCGAAGTACTGGTCAGTGCACCGGTATGACTCTTGGCGGTGTCACTCAGGTCCGTTATGGCACAAAGTCAAAGAGCAGCACCAGCGGCGTGAGTCACAACGCCGGAATACTGGAAAATACAAAGATATGGCTCTTGGCAGTGTCACCGACACCCTTATCCCACCAAAGCCATCTTGGAATCAGCAAGGCCGTTGGAAACGTCCTCCGCCTTCGGCAGCTCGAAGCGAAATAATCTGCGCCATTCCTTCTGCTTCCTCGGCTTACGTAGCCGGGCGGATCCGCGCAGCGTTGTCTCCTGCGCATGCGTGCAGTCAAGGATGCCGGGAATCGTAGTGCACCAGAGAGCCCCTCCATATCTCACACATCTCGCGGAGATGGAGCGCGGCTCTCGTCCACAAAGCGCAGTTAGTTCGTCCCTTCAGGGAGTGTGCAGCGGTCGCCACGGAGGACGTGACAGGAATGATGAGACCCCTAGGGTAGATTGTGGCTCACAGGAGGTGGCCTCTTTAGGGGCTTAGGTGACAGATTTATTATTCAATCTGAGGCAAGATATGTTGGTTAGGTTTGAGACTTCCAGAAGGATATTCAAGAAAAATGTAGTATTCTAGAACAGAAGATCGATGGAATGGCCTTACGTACGGCTGCCCTGGAAGAAGAGGTGAAAATGCTGGGCGAGGGCACAGCAGTTCATTCTAAGGAGATAGCGGGACTTAAAACAGAAAATAAGTCTCTACAAGAAGACCTCGAAAGGCTTGAGTAACATGCTAGATGAAACAACATCCGCCTTTTGGGGGTTTCGGAAAACGCAGAAGGTCCTGACATCAAAGGTTTTGTGTGTAAACTATTGGGAGACTTGTTTCATGTCAAAATGGATATTGAGTGGGAAAAAGAACTTCAAAGAGTGCATAGGGAGCCCTATAGGCTCCACCCAGGGAGGAAGGCCCAGAGGAAGATCTTAATAAACTTCCTTACTTTTTCAGTCAAGGAACTAGTGTTGGGGAGAGCACTGACAGAACAGCAAATGAAATTTGGTGATGTTATTTATCAAATTTGCTCTGACATGGGCAAGAGGACTGCTCAGAGGCAGTGGGCCTTAATGGCTGAATTACGCTCTAGGGGGGCCCAAGTGCATATGAAGTTCTCTGCCATGTTAAAAATAATGCGGCAAAACAAAATGTATAATATCAGAGACCCTGAAGAGGTGGAAGTTCTGTTAAAGTCGATGGGAAGCTCAGAGTAGAGAACTGAACATTGATATATATATATACAGACTATTATTGATTTTGTGCATAGAAGAGTGGAATGAACGCAATTAGTTAGACACTTTTGAGATAGGCATTAGTTTGTACAGTAACTATTTTATTTTGGTATTGGCTTTGTGTGGGAGATCCGCTCTGGTTTCTGCACGGGGATACCTCGAAGGCCCTAGCCAACAGATAGGGAGGGGGGTTCCCCAAGGGCGGTGGGGGTGAGACACGGGTGGTTGAGAGCATGTGGGAAAACACAAATAAAAAATATTGTCCTTCTTGTATTTTATAGCTGGTGGATCCTGATAGATGTGGTGCCTTGTTAGTTGTTTTCTGTTTACAGAGGGTGGCACTAAACTGGATTAAGATTTAGGGGGTAGAGGTGAAGGGAGTCTTGACGATCGATTGATGAATAAGAATATGGTTCACTTTATATCTTGGAACGTTAATGGCTTAGGATCTATGAGAAAGCTAGCTCGAATAATGAAATTTCTCAAGAATACCGAGGCTAAGGTTATTTTGCTTCAAGAAACCCATGTAATTAAAACTGAATGTAAAAATACACAAAAAAATGGGCTTGGGTTCAAGATATAGCTTGCTCAGATCAAAATGGGAACACAAGGGGAGTAATTCTAATTCCGGTATTATATTGGAAAGTTATCAGACAGATTCTTCTGGGAGGTGGGTATGAGCCAAGATTGAAGCTCAAGGAATGTCCCTAGTGGTTGCTTCCTATTATGGCCCAAATTAGGACAATCTGGATCCACTAATTAAATTGGAATCAGGACTATTGGCATTGAATGCCCCTATCATACTTGGAGGGAATTTTAATATAGTTCTAAGTAAGGAGCTGGATAGAACCTCCAAAGTCAAATATGTTACCCCATCAAAAACAACAGCGGTACTTAAGACTTTAATCAATTAACTAAACTTAGTTGACATTTGGAGACTTAAGATGGGAGACAAGAAGGATTTCACTTTTCTTAGCAAAAAGTATGGTCACCACTCACGTATTGACAACTTTTTATTAGATCATGAGTTGTTATCGGGTGGACATGATCAAGCATGTACCTGCTATACTATCAGACCACTCGGCCGTACTCTTTTCGTTAAAACTCCAAGACAAGAGGGGTATAGCAATATGGACCTTAGATAGGACAATCTTACTAGATGAAAGGGTCCTGTCTAAGATGAAGGATGATGTAGCAGCCTTTTTTGATGAAAATAAGGGGTCAGCTAAAATCCAAACCATATGGGACACGTTGAAGGCATTTCTAAGATCTATCGGGACTGCAATTATGGTGGGCAAACAACGTAGTATGAGGCATCAAGAGGAACAGTCCCTACAAATCATAAAGAGCAGGAGTTACAAAAGGCCTCATTAGAGAACCCTAGTATGGTGCCCTCACTCACTAAGCAACTAGAACAGTTGAAAGCCGAGTATCAAGGAACCCTTGACAAGATACTTTCAGATAAATGGAAGGTTAGTAAGTTGCAGCACTTTGCATACAGAGAGAAGAGTGGCTCTCTCTTGTCTTGGAAAGCCAAAGTAGATAAAGTTCACAACTAAATTAGTAGTCTTAGAGAGTCTACAACAGGAGATATAGTCGATACCAACATAAAAATAGGTTTGGAAGTTTGTCGATATATGATTCAACTGTATGAAGAGGATATCTTCCCTGAGAGAGATAGCATTGAGGGTTTCTTAAAGGAAATCGAACTCCCGATTTTAACGAAAGACCAGCAGGGGACTCTAGTGGTTAAGATTACAGAGGAGGAGCTCCAACAGCAGTTTAGGAAGATGACCAGAGGCAAGGCGGCTGGGCCAGACGGCCTCCCGATTGAGATCTACCTTAGCCTCCTTGACACCATAGTACCAGTGCTCTGTGATCTTTTTAATGCAATATTGATCGAAGGGGAAGACCCTCCTCCTAGCTGGGCTGAGGCAATGGTAACGTTAATCCTGAAATCTAACCAAGACCCTCTTGCAGTAGATACAGACGGATGCATGACGTTACAACGCACACTATTACAACGCATGCACTTACAACGCATTTTTTACAACGCATAATCCATTACAACGCATGACATTACAACGCATGACACTACAACGCATTTTAAAAAAATACCTTTACAACGCACTACCATTACAACGCATACTACCTTTACAACGCATACCATTACAACGCATAATATTAAATTACATTTAAGGTAAGTATTAGATAGTATAGGGGTAAAAATTACTATTCTAACTCCAGGGGGTGCAACAGTAGGGTAAGTGTTGGATAGTGTAGGGGTAAAAATTACTATTCTAACTCCAGGGGGTGCAACAGTAGGGTAAGTGTTGGATAGTGTAGGGGTAAAAATTACTATTCTAACTCCAGGGGGTGCAACAGTAGGGAAAGTGTTGGATAGTATAGGGGTAAAAATTACTATTCTAACTCCAGGGGGTGCATCAGTAGGGTAAGTGTTGGATAGTATAGGGGTAAAAATTACTATTCTAACTCCAGGGGGTGCATCAGTAGTGTAAGTGTTGGATAGTATAGGGGTAAAAATTACTATTCTAACTCCAGGGGGTGCATCAGTAGGGTAAGTGTTGGATAGTATAGGGGTAAAAATTACTATTCTAACTCCAGGGGGTGCATCAGTAGGGTAAGTGTTGGATAGTATAGGGGTAAAAATTACTATTCTAACTCCAGGGGGTGCATCAGTAGTGTAAGTGTTGGATAGTAAAGGGGTAAAAATTACTATTCTAACTCCAGGGGGTGCATCAGTAGTGTAAGTGTTGGATAGTATAGGGGTAAAAATTACTATTCTAACTCCAGGGGGTGCATCAGTAGGGTAAGTGTTGGATAGTATAGTGTAATATTATGCGTTGTAATGGTATGCGTTGTAATGGTAGTATGCGTTGTAATGGAATGCGTTGTAAAGGTAGTTTTTAAAAATGCGTTGTAGTGTCCTGCGTTGTAATATCATGCGTTGTAATGGATTATGCGTTGTAAAAAATGCGTTGTAATGGAAGTGCGTTGTAAAAGTTGCGTTGTAAAGGTTGTTCCCCGATACAGACCAATATCACTGTTGAACACAGACTATAAGGTTTTTGCAGGGATCTTGACTGCCAGGGTAGCAAAGATTATTAAAAGTGTTATACATAGAGATCAGAGAGGATTTATACCTGGGAGGCAGCTCAATGAGCTAACCTTCTCATTGCTTGGAGTAATGGACTTGGTAGAAACATATAATCTACCTGTAACTGTCGTGGCAGTAGATGCTGCCAAGGCTTTCAATCAGGTTCACTGGCCAAACTTTAAAGATATTCGGATTTCCAAGCAAAGTAATCAAGGCTGTCCAACTCCTGTACCGTCTACCCAGGGCGAGGGTGCTCGTAAATGGGGAATTAACTGACTGTTTCAAGGCAGGGGTGCCCCCTGTCCCCGCTTTTATTTAATTTGTATATTGAGCCTTTTGCAGCATGGATTAGAGAGGATACTACACTTGTTCCTTTTACTTATGGAACTTTTCAGAAAAAATTAGCCTTATATGCTGATGACTTCCTGCTTTAAACGTTAAATCCTGATAGAGCAATTCCTACCTTGATGGAAAAAGCAGAAATGTTTGCTAAGGTATCCGGATATAAGGTAAACAGAAACAAGACTGAAATTATGGAATGGAATCAACCAAAGCAAACCCCCCACACCAAATCGCATATCCGCTACCTTGGTATTGTAATCACACAGAAACTAGCGGAAGTCACCACTGTAAACTGGGAAAAGATCAGTCAAGAGGTAGGGAGATTGTTGGTCAGGTGGGCAAACCTCCCTCTAAATTTGTATGGAAGGGTAAATCTTATTAAAATGATTATTTTACCAAAATTACTTTTCTTTTTAACTCTCTACCATTATTGTTTGATAAAAAGGAGATTGCCAAATTACAAGGGAGGATAGGCAGCTTTCTTTGGGCTTCCAATGGATCTCGTATATCTTGAAAATATTAAGGAGGAGGTTGGAGAAGGGGGGGCTGGCACTACCTGATTTGATGATTTATGGGTACGCCTTCCTCTTTAAGAATGAACAAATGCTTCTGAATAAAGCGGACAGTTCGGCTATAGGAATTCTTTTTGGGGCAATGCTTAACGTGCTGAGAGAGGGGCAGGACCAATTTTTATTTAAATTCAGGGACCCGAAGTTATAAAAAAAAGTAAGACTCAAGATTTTATCCGAGGCCCTGAAAGTATGGGTATTTTTCCGGCAAAAGCTAGGTATATCTTATTATTCACCTAGGGTCCCGATATGGGAATCACCAGGGACCCCGGAGTGTCTGAAGGATTCACTTAGTCTTCCACTGAAGAATGCGGGAGTCTCTTGCTGGGGAGATCTCCAGCTGGGAACTGATTTAGTCGGGTGGGAGCTGTTGAGTCTGCTTTCAGGGGGCCAACTAACCAGATTCAAAGTATTACCAGCTTTCTGCTTGGTGGGCAACTCAAGATTGGAACGAGGTGGAGGATGATTCGTGGATGGACCTAGCAATTAAAGCTGGTATGGTTAAGAAAGAGGTTGCCCTATGGTATCACACCTTGGTAAACGTAGAAGATGACCTGGATAAAGACATTCAAAAACTTTGGGGAAATGAAAATATGAATATAAATATGAGTGAAATCTGGCTGGGTTCCTTTGCGGTGTTAAGAGAGACAGTTAAACCAGCATATCTGAAACGCAATCATCTCTTCACTGCCTATAGGGTATATTGGTTCCCAACGAGATTAGAAAAATTCTCAGGAACACACTATGTATGCCCAAGATGTGGAGATCTCTCAGCCGATGACGTTCACATGTTTCTAAATTGCCCTAAGATTACTAAGTTTTGGTTGGAGGTCTGTGAATTTTTAACAGTAGTTACAGGCTTTACGGTGAGGGTAAGTCTCCTCCTCGTACTTTTTGGTATTTGTCCAGATAATGTTACCAATGTTAGTAGGCTAGATGCAAGATGTATTTTTTATGTAATTCTTCTAGGAAGACGGGAAATTTGTAAGTCATGGAAATCAAGCATTCTACCCCCCTTTCAAGAGTGTAAAAAGAGTGTTTTACATATAAGCTTACAGGACCTGGCATGTGACCCTAGTAGTCGAGGGAGAGTATGGATTAAGTTGGTGGACTGGATGCAAAACCTGGGGTCCAATGATTAAGCCAATGAACAGCTGTCGGTCCTATTTTCCTTCTGTGTTACGGACACGCCAGTGAAGGGTGGAAGTGGAAACAGCTCTACTCTTGAGTGGAATGACTCCAACCCGGCCTGGTATACCAAAGAGAGGATCGGAGTATTGCCAACAAGTAAATTGGCAGAATAAGGACAAGAAAAAAAAAAAGTTTATCAATTCTGCTTGTTGATTTTGAGAGGTGCATCCCTTCCCTTTTCCCCCATCTATCTTGAATTTTTTCATATAGGGAGAGAGACTTATTTTCGTCGAAAATGTTGACCCATGCACTGACCGACCGTTGTGACAGGGTATCAAAAGCTTCACTGATGTCTGCTCTTAAAGGTATACTTCTTAAGTCGAATCTTTCCAAAAAGGGTTTAATTATGATAAATGACCATTTCAACAATGTTTTAGAGTGTAGGAGCCCCATTTCTATCTCAGGCCATGACTTCCAGCAGTTGCCTATGATAAAATCCTGAATCTGTACATATTCATTATTTTCCCATTTTTTTAATATACCGGTATCTAATAAACATCTTTCCCCCGTATAAAAATGGGACAGCCTTGTCGAGCAATTAATTCTTGGAATACCAAAAAATTTTAGGAATTGAGTTTTTTGCTTGAACAACCATTGAAGGGTCTTATATGCGGGTCTGGTGGCTCAGTTGACTAATGCATCCACTGTAGGGGCCTGTGTTCGACTGCATGGTCACAGGTTCAAATCCCGGCAGGTCCTCTCAGCCTTTCATCTATTTGAGGTCAATAAAATGAGTACCATTGAGTTGGGTAACAATATACATCTGTTATTTCAGCACCAAGATGCCCTGTTGCTGGGGTGAACGTGCGCTTTACAAATATACCTGTTAGGTTATATCAAACTTTTTTAGGGTGTGGCAATATTATACTTCATTAACATTTTATTCAGAAAAATATTATCTGCCTCAGAGGGGTCTAATAGAGATAAATATCTCCAATTATTATGTGCAAAACTACAGTGGTAGTATTTCCTAATATTTAGAAGGGACAGCCCTCCCTCTGCAACATAAGAAGGAAGAAAACATACTATCTATCTCGTTAAAAAAAGATGCTTGAAGCGCGCACGGGGCAGTACTAAATAGAAAATTAAATAAGGGCAGAATAGACATCCGAATTAGTGCCACCTGACCTAATATTAGTAGTGAGAGTTGGTTCCATCGTGCTGAAAGGCGTTTCACTTTTTTGATCAACCGTGTGTAGTTCAATTGGAATATGTCTTCTACTTTCTCCGTCATGTAGATCCCTAAGTATCTCTTTGGGCGAGTGTTATAGACGGATCTAAAACCTGGCAATAGTCAATTGGTGGAACAATTGCACAGTAATATCTCCATCTTGGATTTATTTATTTTACGGCCTCCTATTGCCTGGAAATCAGGGAAAATCCTCATGATATCCTCCTGGGTGTCATTTTTAGGATTTAAGAGAAGAACGATATCATCAGCATACAATTTTACGTTAGTCATCCCTTGAAGGGGGACGGTATGTGTTTTTTTCTGTCTAATTGCTATTACTAGGGGCTCTATAAATAGCGCAAATGAAATCTGAGAAAGAGGAATTTGCACCTGTGAGTTCGTATATAACCGTCTTATTAGTTGTGTGAACCCATCTGGGAAGCCAAACTTTCCAAGATTAAAAGCAGGCATTCCCATAAAACCAAATCAAACGCTTTTTCAGCATCTAAAAACAAAATCTGGGCCTCTATTTTGTTAAAAAATCCAGTGATTCTAATAAAAATGTTGTGTTGATATGGAGCTGTCTCCCGGCTACGAAACTGCACTGATCTGTGTGGGTAAGAGAGCCCACCATTCTGTTAAGCCTATTAGTAACGAGCTTTGTAAAGATGTTATAATCGACGTTAAGAAGGCTTATGGACCTATACGAATTAACGTTCTCGCTGTTTTTATCCTTCTTCAGGAAACTAACCACTACGGCTGTATGAAAAGATAGCGGATGGTCGCCCCCCTTAAGAAGATAATTATTGAGTTTTAAAATTTCAATATTAAGGGTTGAAGCAAACCTTTAAAAAAATTCAACAGGAAAGCCATCTTCGCCAGTTGCTTTACAGTTTGACATAGAAATTATAACTAAATTAAGTTCATCCATCGTAAAGTCCGCTTTTAATTCTTCTCGAAATTCCATATTTAAATAAGGAATAGGCAAGTTGTCCAGGAAACCAAAGATAGATTCAGAAGATGCATGATGATCTGATAGATAGATTCCCTTATAATGCTTAAAAAAGGCCTCGCCTATATCCCGAGATCTAGTTAGGCGTGTTTTAGTTGGTTCATCCCAGATACTATCAATTCTGTTATGCACCTGTTTCTCCTTTGCCTGCCAAGCTAAAATCTTCCCTGTGTATTTACTTTCTTCATACACTGCCTGGAGGTAAGTCTTACGTGCTGCATCCCCTAAATCGTAATAAAATTCCCTCATTTGTATATTTGCCTGGGCTAACTCTAGCTTGGTATTCGGATTCCTATTCTTAGTCTGCTCCTGGTTCGCATGAGCGCGTCTTGCTTCGATCAACAATCTTTCCTTTTTTTTTGGCCTTTGTTGCGGTATTTCTTACGAGGTGATTATGCCTCTTAGCGTGGCCTTAAATGCGTCCCAGATTACATTAACTGGGGCAGAGTCTTTATATATATATCGAAAAAGGCGCTAATCTCATTGGCTATTTCTGTACACCACAACTCCAGATTGAATTTATGAAATTACCTTTTCTGCACCTTTCCGTCCCCGCTTCCGACAGCGATTTCCATTTTAAATTAGGGCATGATCCAAAAAAGCGTTCAGAATATGATCATACTTATTGACAGAGAGATTGTACGAGGTCAAGAAGAAATCTATTCTGAATGCTGAATCGTATTTTGCTGAATAGCAAGAGAACTCCTGCTTGCCTGGGTTTTTAAGGCGTCACTTGTCCTCTATATCTAGATCCTTTATACAACTAGACAGGGCAGTGGAGACCTGGGGTTATTTTGTTTAGGCTCTTTTTTGTGGAGTCAACAGAAGGGTCCTGCAAGAAGTTAAAATTACCTCCCCATATAATGTGTCCAGGGATACAAGATAAGGCTTGTTTTAACTGTAAAAGAGGGAGTGGGTCATCGATGAATGGTGCGTTCATTGTGGCCAGGATGATGTTTAACTTATTTAATTTTCCATGTACAAACATCCATCTTCCCCTTGGGTCAGAGTGTGAAGAATTTATTTGAAATTGAACGTGCTTGCCTACAAAGATGCCCACACCCCTCTGCGCACTACCTGGGACAGATAAGAAATGGAATCCCATCTAATTCCTAAAGATTTTACTTGCGTCTGAGATACTCCGGAAATGTGTCTCTTGTAAAAAAATTACATCGGGATTATGCCCTCTAAGCCAGCTCTCAATTGCATGGGACTTATGCCTATTGTTAAGACCATTAGGGTTAAAAAAGAAAATTGTTAGGTTATTCCTGCTCATAGTTATTGTATCTTGTCATAAGCTAAAAAGTAAACCCTCTGGGCCCCCCAGGCTTCTCTGGGCTCAAAAGGTTGTGAAAGTACACTTGAGCGAGCTTTATATGGAATATTAAAATATGCCCTAATGTGTGGTGTAGGCCACATAGATACAGAGTATCTAAGAGAGCACACAGCATTGCCCAAGATAGTTAAAGTAACTTGTGCTAGCGTAAAACAAACCCAGTAGCATAGTAAAATGTTATTAATTGACTGCATAGCATCAAAACCGAGATACATAAATACAGTACTAATCATAAGAATACTGACATACACCTAGCATACTCCTTTTTGCCCTGTAGAGGTTTACCATGCATTTCAAAAACTACTTTTCTCTAGAGCCACTTCCTGGCAGATGGCCATCTAATGTGCAAAATTAGCATGGAGTAGCACGCTTTAGTAGCAGCTGAGGTATAGCATAGAATAGAACATAGAAACCTAAAGTGCATTATATGAATGAGGTATATAAAGTGCTTAAGTGCCCTACTTCGCTGACCATTTGCTTGGTAGAAATAGCTTCTTAATAGGGCACTTCCCAGAGGATGGCCATCTAACGTGCAATTTTAGCATTGAGCAGCAATTCGTAATAGCAGCTAAAGTGTAAAGTGCGAGAGGACATGGGTACCTAAGGTGCATTGTATAAATGAGGTTTATAAAGTGATTAAGTGCCTTACTACCCTGACTATCTGTTTGGTGGGATATCTTCCAAGAGACCCGCTTCCCAGAGGATGGCCGACTAATGTGCAATTTTAGCATTGAGCAGCCGTTCGTATTAGTAGTTAAAGTGTAAAGTGCAATAGAACATAAGTACCTAAGGTGCATTGTATAAATGGGGTGTATAAAGTGCTTGACTGCCTAAAAAAATATACAGTACTTTTCATAATGAACAGCTCTTCTATGAAACATTCCTCTGTAATGGCTATACAAGTTCTGCAACAATAAAACTTCACACAAGAACTCTCTTTTTTCTAGATGCTTCACCCCCTCCAGCACCCCTCAACCCCCCCTTGGAGGACGGAATTTCGCACTGTTCCCTCCTTCTACCCCTCTTTACTGGATGCCATCTTATTGCATCCGTTTGCCTCTCCTGATTCACCTCATGTCCACCCTTAAGCTAAGAAGTCATGCAAGATTTTTGCCCGAGGCCACCCTTGTCTCCCCAATATCTACAGCAGAACTTCTCTTACGCAACACACAGTTCTTCCCAAAAAGATTGAGCTTCAGATGAGTCTGTAAAAATAATTTTTTTCCTTTAGCCAAAACTTTTAACTTTGATTGTTGGACAATTAAGGCTTGTGCTCCTTTTGCCTTAAAGGATTCTATCATCTTGATAAAATCCTTCCTTCTGCGTGCTGAGGCTGCGGACATTTCCAAAAAGATTTTAAAATGTTGGATCTCTGAAGTAGAAGATGCTCTTTTTGCTATTGCTGTGCTTAAAATTCTTTCCTTAATTCTGTAGGCTGCGAAGGTCAATAAGATTGTGCAAGGGTATTTGGCATTCAGAAGCTTCTGTGCAGGAACTCTGTGGGCTCTAGTGATTGTAAGATCTCCTTGGAGCTCTGGAATTACCTTCCGCAGGAGTGTCTCGGACCACCCCACCATGTCAGTATTCTCCAGGCCTTCCGGTACTCCGACAAGATGCAGATTAGATTGCCTATTATAATTTTCTAAATCCTGGAGTTTTTGCTCCATCTGGTACTTGTTTTTGTTTAGCACTTGGATGTCATTCTGCATAGCTGAGTTGTTATCCTCTAGGTCTGAAACACAGTTTTCAACTTCTGAAAGCCTTTTGGGGAAATTCACTAAACTCTCCTCGAGCTTGGACAGTCTTTCATGCAGTTGTGCAATTTCAAGTGCCTGAGATACTTTAAAATTCCTTAGCTCTTGTAGGATGGTTGTGACCAAACTTTTTATTGAGGTCTTTCCTTTAGTCTCATCACATGAGGTCACCGGATCTGGATCAGATTCGGACTCAGACATAGTCTCAGGCCCTGGCGCTTCTGGGATGGCTTGAATGTCACTTGCTACACCCTGCGCAGCCTGTTGAATCACTTGCTCGCCTTGAGTAGAAAGGGGGTTAACGTGATTCTTTCCCAGAGATTCTGCCTCGATTTGTGAGTGAGATTGAGAATGAGACTGGATTGTCTGTGCCAGCGGAGCAGGCTGCCCTTGGTGGTCTGGTTGGAGATTGGGTGCTGGTCAATCAATGCTCAGTTGCGACGTGCCTTTTGATTTGTTCTGAGGAAAGAGATGCTTCTTAGAGAGAGGGTATTGCTTGGGGCTGAACTGATTGTCATTCCCCCTATTGGCATTGTCTGCTACTCCTTCCTTACAAGCCTCCCCACCTGTGGCTTGGTCTAGGCAGCTTAGACCTAATAACTGTTCAGTTGGCTAATCATCTTCATCTGAGAAATCCTGCAGAGCATTTTGCTCAGACTGCTTATCCTTCTCAGCCAATACCTTTGCCTTCAACTCCATCCTCTGTTGAGCATTTCTTTGACCCCTTCGCATCCCTCTCTGGGCTGGTGAAGGTGTTGAAATTATTTGTCCAGGCATCTCTAGGGTTTCTTTTCCCGACCCCACCTTGCTC
The DNA here is from genome assembly GCF_964204655.1 of Triturus cristatus. NCBI lineage: Eukaryota > Metazoa > Chordata > Amphibia > Caudata > Salamandridae > Triturus > Triturus cristatus. Next base: position 1,194,336,635 of record NC_140582.1, on the reverse strand, counting down.
TGGGTTCCACGCATATCTAACTCCTTTTAGAGAACCAACCAGACTTAATGAATGGGGGCTCAACCTGACTTAATGAATGAGGAGTACACAGAGAGAAGAGGCGTGCCAGAGAAGTTCCAGAAATACCCTGTGTGCCGAAAAGCTGGAACGCCACGCCACGCCACGTGTCTGAACTGGGGCCATGCACCACACTGCACAAGAGCCCTGCAAACACTCAATAAACAACACAGAGGCGATGAGAGGCAGATGTGACCCACGCACGTAGCTGCCAGGCATCACTTGATTCTCCGAAGCTCCGCCTGCTTCCTCACATCAGTCGGAGGCCACGCTAGAATGGCTGCCCAGCCTACGAGCCAGCGAGGTTAACCCACAGTGCATGCGGGCCCGAGATTCCTCCTCCACCGCTTGTCATCGTGGAAGCCGGGACCCCGGGAGGTCGTCACCAGGGGTCAGGCACCCCGTTAAGATCTCGCAAAGGTAGAAGGTATGTCCTGGTTGCTGCCACTTGTTCCCCGCTCGGACCCCTGCCTGACCTGCACGACCTAAGCCGCCACGGACTGCACAGCCCATATCACCTGCACCTGCACGTTTGCATGCTGCATTTGTACAGAGGCAGGAGGCATAAGGAAGAAGTGTCCCGCGCCAGGCACTACAGTGAAGAAGTAAGTATAACGCTTAAAGACGTCACATTTAATGCCACCGACACCAGTACCGGTAAGACCCAGACAGGTAACAAAAAGGGAGGAGGAGGAGAGCCAGTAAGAAGAGAGTGTACTGAAGCAGGTGAAAGCAGCAGCGAAAGCAGAAGCAGTGGAATAGCTCCTGTGGTGACCTCTTTTTTTTTTTTTTTTACATTCGCCTAAATGGAATCCTAACACTCCACTCCATTCCACTGAGGTCAGCCTTTGGGGGTGTCTGAAGTCGTGAGTAGAGAGCTGAGTTGAGGAGAGGTCTTGGCAGTCCACGTCGGTTTAAGCCACTGACTACGGTGGGGGTATTAAGACTCTAAGAGACCATAAAATTATATGTCCTGCGCCATGTGTCTTGTGTCCTGTGATGCACACTCTAACTGTTTATCCACCGAGCACCACTTTATTTTTTTGTCTTCATTCACCTCAGAAAAAGAGAAAAATGTCCATTTTTTCTGCCCTTATCGTTTGTGTGGGGTACCAACCACCAACGGGCATACTCCAATAGACACCAACCTTTCTGTGGCTGTGTCTCTCACGCAGTATGATACCGATACTGCTTAATTGTTCGAAATCCGTAAAGGCCCTGAAGCAGTCCAGTGTAATCATTGGACGTGAATTTATACTTATATCAACAATATGACCTCAACAGTTAATTCCTACACCTTCTATACACTCTAACCAAATAGTTAATGGTTTCCAGAAAGCTTTCTTTTTGGACTTTTTCCCTGAAAGATCCATTCTAGACATATATATAAGGGATTCCAGCCAATCCGAGTGCTGTGGAGTTATATTGCTTACCCATTTGCGGCAAACTTCCCTTCTGGCCAGTAGCACTGGATAAAACAACAAATCTTTAGCAGTTCCTTCTAATTCCTCATCCACCCCAAAGATAAACAGAGAAAGGCTTACCTTTATTAGCCAACCCAGCATACCTGTCATGGTTGTTTCTACTTTACTCCAGAACTCGCTGATTTCTGGACATAGGAAGAACATGTGGACATCGGTTGCCTTTTCCAACCCACATTTCGCGCAGCTAGTTCGGCTTTCTTTCCCCATCTTAGATAGTTTCTCTGGTGATATGTATGCCCTATGAAGTGAGAAAATGTGGTTTCTTCTTAAAAAAGCAGGTTTAACTGTGATGTAAAGGGTGCGCATAGATACTTGCCAAATATTATACAACTCGTCCCGAGGCAAGTACTTTCCCCACAGCTCCTCTGCCAGAGTGAATTCTCCATCCACGATGTCTTGAAGGTGCCAATACCAAAGAGATACTTCTTTACTTCCCGGGGCCTTACTTATCAATTGGTCTTCCAGAATATTACCAGAGCCCAATGTTGATACCTTGCTTTGCGCCCAACTTTTAAGTTGTAGGTACTTAAACTTTGAGAGGGTACCCATCATCAATCATTTAAGTCATACCAAGGTAACACATTTCCATCTCTAGACAGATGCCCCCAGACCTTTAGGTTGGCATCTCTGATTGGTTACACCAACTTATCGTTAAGGTCCCTGGGGAATCCCAAATCGGGGCAAAATGAGAAGAACAATCTATTTTCAACAGGCGTCATATGTGATACCACATTGATGCCATCGAATGCAGTACCTTCAATTTAACTTTTTTGAAGAATTTGGGATCTGCAAATTTAAAAAGGAAGCCATCGGGCTTTATTTTTTGCTTTTTTAGCATGGCTGAGAACATTGAGCCTATTATGGATCCATCAGGAATCTTTATAAGCATTCTGGAGTTTTTTAATTGGAAGGGCCACTCGTAAAGTTGAATGTCTGGCAAAGATAGACCTCCCTTCTCCCTTCTTCTTCGTAGCTTCTTCCAAGAGATCCTAAACCCTTTATTAGCCCAAATAAAGGAATTAATTGCTTGCTGAATACTGTGTATAGGGCCTTTATTGAAGTGTAACGATAGTGAGTTAAATATGAAAGTGATATTCGATGTCTAAAATGTCCTCTCTAAGAACCCAATCAACAAGAAAATAGTCAATTCTAGACCTACTGCCATATTTTTTGTTATGAAAGGACATTCCCTGTAGGATTCCTACTCTCTGTCTCCAAAGATCACATAATGTATGTTGGGTCAGCATATTTTTCAATAGTGCACGTGAATTTGGGGTTGGTATGGTTCTGGTTTTACTTGATTTATCCAATTTTAAATCTAAGACAACACTAAAATCCCCTCCCATAATTATTGGACCAGTGAAGTCTAAGAGATTAGTGATTAGGTTTGTCAATGGTTCACAATCGTCATGATTTGGGCCATAATAGCCTTCTAGCGCCAATGGTCTATCATCAATTTTAGCTTCTGCAATAATCCATCTACCCCTTTTATCTGTTTTTGTATGTATTACCCAAACTTTTGCCTGTTTTTTTTACTATTATAGCCACCCCCTGATATTTCCACTCTGATCTGTACAGAAAACTTGTTGTACCCATCTTAATTTTCCAAAGATATCTAGACATTCCTTTTTCAACAGGTGTGTTTCTTGTAAGATCAAAATTTGAGCGGGGGAGTCTCTTAGGTATTGGAGTAGCCTAGCCCTTCGATCCTTCACCCGTAAACCATTGACATTCCAAGTTATTATCTGTATGGACATATCCGTGATATTGTAGTTCTAGATGTAAAAACTGATACTGAGGTGTTTGAGCAATTTTTATTATTTTTTCCCATTTGCTCCCCACCCTGTGACACCCTTCCCTCCCCTCACCCCCCTGGAGAACCCACCCCTGCTTCATCCTCTTGGACCAGATGTTAACCCAAGTTAAACCTTTTGCTCCATTGGCTCCCCGTCTAGCCAAGTCTTACTAAGTGTAAAAACATAAAAATAACTAGCTCTTAAAAAAAAATCGCCTCCTATGTATGTGCCTATAGTACATATTCAGTATGAGTGCCTAAGTACATATCATTTTTTGTCTTTTTTGACTAGCTTCCTCCTCTGCTCCCTCCATCACCACCTCCCCCCTTAATGCTTTCTAGCAAATCACCCACCTCTCCTATGCGTGTAACCATATGCATTTTATTATTAAACATGACTCGCAGAGAGGCTGGGAATTTCAGCTGTATTGTTCCCCAGCTTTTTTGAAGTCTTCCATACGCCTCCCAAGTTCCCACTGTCTGTCTAAGGTGGCTCGCGATAAGTCTGGTCGTATTTCAAAAGAGAAATCAGGGCCCTTTAGGGTTTTAAGTTTCAGTGCTGCTATCAATATTTTTTCTTTAAGAGCATAAGTATGGAAGTTAATAAGGATCTTTCTTGCCTTTATTCTTCCCGTGGTTTTTCTGAAGGGATCCCTGTGTTTTCTTTGAATGTCTTTGGCAATCTCCATTTCACTTTCCTCCACCTGACCTGCTGCTTTTATGAGAGCTACTACATATGTTTTTAGATCCTCCCTCTCTTTTCCTTCCGGAACATTAAGTATCCTCAAATTATTTTTTCTAGAATTATTTTCCAACTGCTCAACTTTTTCCAGAAGCCCCTGTTCCTCTTTATGCAGTGCCTGAAGTTCCATTCTATTACTAACGAGGTCCTTTTTTAGCTCCTCCACTGTGTCTTCCAGGATCTCTGTCCTATCTGCTAGCATGTCAAGTTTCTTTTCCAGGGTTTCACAAAATCCATGAATCTCACGCTGATTTACCTCGGATTTCGAAAACCCGCTCCTTATTTCTGCCAATAGGTTCCCCATCATTGTCTCTAACAAATTAACCAGGGGAGCACTTGACTGAACATCTGGGTCTCTACTACTAGAAGCAGTACTGATTGTAGTGTTTATATCTGGTCTTGTAATGCGAGAGTCTGGTCTATATCCACCGTGGTCACTGCCAGCGATGTGTCCAATGTGACCTATATCCTGGGTGTCAGTTAGGTTGTTGACCCTTTGGTGTAATATTCCATCGGGAGATTAAGCTGTTACAGAGTTTGCGAGACCCTTGCTCATATAATTTATTTCAGCATTATCCTTCATAGATTTATACCACTCTCCATAGCAACGGGGACGGAATCTGTAGCCATATTAGCCATAGGCACCACGGTTGAATTTGAGCTTGAACCTACTAATACAGGTTGCAAGGGTCTTTTTAGGGCAAGTACTGAAGGTTGAACTTTGAAAAATGAGCGCAACGATGGTGTAATCTTAAGTTTAGGCTCTATGCAGTCACCTTTCTTTTTTGGTTTTCTGCCCTTCTTTTTGGTATCCTGCTTCGAATTACACCTGGGCGATCCCTTTTGTGGGCATACGGAAGCTTCAATAGCGAGGCTGGGGGGGGCTAAATCACCCTCTGAGATCTGTCCTCCTCTTTGCCCAATACACTCGCTTTGCCTACTTTGTTCCTCCATTTTCCCCTCCACTAATGAACCCTCTTTACCATGGTCACCAGACCCACAAAGCAGGATCTCTGTAATAGGTCTCCTACCTTTCGCGTCCTGTTGCTCTTCAACCTCGATGTTGGTAATGGCGTCTGGCCACCTCGAGGGAGCTCCGGCGTCCAAACAACCCAGGCGTGCAGCTACAGCGTATGTGCTGACGCTGCCACTGCTCGTCCGGGGATAGCATCGCGCTGCCGCCCTGCGGCTCTTCTTGAGCTCCATGGCCGCCTAGACACAACGCGGGCCGCTGTCCGGATTCTGGAAGGAGACAAGCGACAGAGGGATTGGAGGGCTCAGGCTACTACCGCGGGTAAGACACATAAATGCAGCAATGCGGTTGTAGTACTCGGCGATTTAGTGTAAAAGAGAAAGTTTAGGCGCAATGCATGGCTCGACTGGGAGCTTCTGGAGCTTGCGACCTGCGCATTATGCGGCCGCCATGTGATCTCCCCTAGCACCACTTTTTGATGAATCTTGATCAAACTTTCCAAAAAGATGCTCTGCTGTTTTTTGCCTAGTTTGTGAATGGAAAGCTGGGGTGGAGAAAAAAGAGGGGTCCCAAAACCAAAATCCACATGCATTTTCCACAGACTTTTGTCAGACGAGTTTTCGAAGAAAACTGCTGTACGGAATTACACCAAATTTGACATGGAGCTAGATCTGTACTTTTTATGTGATTTGGTGTGTCTGGAGTTTTTAAGGAACCAAAGCAGGTGCCAACTAGAGTTTGGACCTTGGACCTCAAGGGCATTATCCATAAAAACACTGAGGTTTCTCACAGATGACAGCTCTGTGTGCGGCAGGGAGTATTCTCCCGGCCACCCTGCATTCCAATTAATAACTGCAGGTTGGCCAAAGAAGACAATCTTGGATTTATTCGAGTTGCATTATAGCTGATTCAACTTGAGCCACTGAAACACCTTTGTGAGACAAGCTCTGATATTAACACTGTCGGAATCAGTTCCTTTTTCGCAGGTGAGAATCAGTTGCATGTCATCCGTGTAAGATAAGATGTTAGCACCTTTTGCCTCTGCCACAGATGCCAAGTGGGACAGGTACAGGTTAAGAAGAGTTGGGCTGAGAATAGAGCCCTAAGGAACTCCAACCTTCATGCCGGGCATGGGGGCTGAAAAAGTGGAAAGCCATATTTCTTGGTCTCTGTCCTGCAGGAAAGAATTCAACCAGGCCAATGCTGTACCACCAATTTCCAGATTGCTCAATCTGTCAATGAATCTCTAGTGAGGGACAGTGTCAAATACTGCAGACAGATCAAGTAATATCAGGACAGCCCTTCCACCCGGATACAATTTTTTTCTGATGTACTTAGTCAGTTCCAATAGGGCAGTTTCAGTGCTGAAATTTGCCCTAAAACCAGATTGAGACGGGTGCAGAAGATTTTTGCTTGATCTGAAATTACTTTTTTTACATGTTTTTCTAGGACTTTCGAGACAGCCGGAAGGAGAGATATTGGGCTGTAGTTGTCAGGATCATTATGATCAGCAGAAGGTTTTATTAAAAGTGGAAGGATTTTGGCCTGCTTCCAGATGCATGGCACTTTCCTAGCAGAGGGGGATGAATTACGTACATTATTTACTGTGACATTAATCATAGGGGCAGGGGAAGCCAAAACTTTTGCAGGGCAGGCATCATTCGGAGAGCCAGACCGAAGACCTTTAATAATGTAGGAGTCAGCGGAGCGTCTACCCTTCTAATGAACGATTGCTCTATCACATGGTTCTCTTCAGTGTTTTCCACGAAAGATTGTTGAATTAGGGCTATCTTATTGTGAAAGGATAGTGCAACCTGCTGAGTGAGCAGATTCTTTCTTCATTGCCAAAGGGGAGGTGAAAGATTTAACTATGTTAAAAATTACCTTTCCTTTATTTTGAGACAAACCTATCTTCACTTGTAAATCATTCATTTTGGCCTCTTTCACAAGAAGATAGTAAGATTTCTGGGCAGTCTTATAGGCTGTACTATCATCCAGAGAATAATATGTGTGCCATTTCCTTTCAAGAACCCTACATGTCCTTTTGCTTGCTCTTAGGGGTTAGTTAAACCATGGAGTGGATGGGTGGGTCCTCCTTGAGGTTCATGAGGACAAAGGGGACGTGTCTTCCAAGTTGGACCTCGTTCAGCATTCAAATGAGGTGGCGTCAAGTTCAAGATCGCCAACAAGCATAGGTACGGATGATTCCAGAGCCTCACTCATCATAGGAAGTGATATTTTATGGAAAGCTCTGTATTTGTGTTCAGTCCTAATGGACCTGGGCAGGAATCCAGAGCCTAGGTTAAGTATCTGAAAATTGGAAAGAAAGTGGTCAGACCAGGTGATGGGGTTCGGAAGGTCAGTCTTTAGTTCTTTACTGCAGAATATCTGGTTAAGGGTGTGGCCCAAAATATGAATGGGAACAGAGATAGACGGTGTCAAATTGCACGCCGCCATAATTTCCGTCAGCGAGATTATATTGGGGTCGGTTGACTTATCCATATGTAAGTTAAAATCGCCCATAAGGAACTGATCATATTTAATGGCGGGGGATGTGATAACTTCATTCAGTGAGGGGAAGAAGTTACCAAGAGCTCTTGGAGGAGCACACGTTAGTCTCCCTGCTAAGCATTGATAGGGGGATAGGAAACAGCCGAAACCAAGGCACTCATCTACCTTAATCAGGTTTAGCGAGAGAGAGAGAGACACAATTTTACTCAAATTTAAAGATGATCACAAAGCCGTCTCGTTTGCCATTCGGGCAGTCCTTCCTTAGGATTTTATACTCCCCAGGAATGGCCACTGCAATGGAGGGATTAGAGAACTTGGAGAACAATGTTTCAGTGAGAAACAGGTGATCCAAGCCCTCCTCTGCCAGAAAATTAAGATTTTTAGCTGCATGTTTTTGCATCAAACATGTGTTCAGTAGAATACCTCTAAAACGATTCCCTTGTTTAACCATCTGAATTGAGGGGGAGGGTCAGGGCAAACAACTGAAAACCGGGGCGGCGTCCAATTACACATGGAACTTTTAAAATTAGCCCATGTCTCCACATTGGTGGTTGAATTATACTAGACTTGGGAAGATTTCAAGTTCATCAGCTCTTAACGGTTATAGTCAAGCTTAAATTCATAAATAGGCTGGAAGCGGCAGCAGGGGCGGCACCGGTCACCCCTGGAATGCTGACGGCCGCAGGCAGGCTTGCCTTTGGTGCACCAGCAGCGCGCCTGCTGCGCGCCCGCTCTGCAATTTCTTAAGTAAGCGGTGGGATGCGGAGATTAGACTGCGCACCCACCGGAAGTGAAGGAGAAAACAGAAGTGAACAGGGAAGCCCCTTTCTGCCCTCCACTCAAACGGCAATGCAGCCGCGAAGGAAACGGGACTAGAGGTAGAGGAAAGGAGAAAGGTAAGTGAAATACGTTACAGGGATCTAATATTTAAAAGTTTTTGAAATGCATCCAAATGATTAACATTTAAAAGAAAAGTGTGGGCGAAGATGATAGCTTAAAACCAGATTCATGTCATCAATTTAAAGCCAAGCAGCATCAGTAGACCCTACTGCTGTCATTGCAACAAATGATCTTTGCTTCTCATCATATTCTCAACCCCTTTTGGTGGGCCAACTCAGTCTCCCTTTTCTTCAGTGCATAGATGCATACTGCACATCACTGGGAGCTGGATGGGACTGTACAAGGTCGTAAAGCAAGGCACAGAGAAAGCTGAATCATAATGTAAACTTAACTTACCCCAGAGTGTGCACAGCATGTATTTGAAAAAAATAATTATTTGAAATGTAGAACACAACAAATAAATAATTACTCACTGAGCCCCACAATCTTTATGTGCAGCAGGTCGAGCAGGTCCTGCTCCCTGTTGAGGATATCGAGCCAGGGGTGCGTCAACTGCTGTGTGTGTTCTAGGCCCTAGTATTCTGGGCACACATCGCCAAACTCTCCCCCACCCAATCCCAGGCCTGTTGCGTGCTGCCAACATGGAGGGGAGGTGGCTCTGCACCTAAAAAACACGTTCAGCCACCGCCACCTCCGATAAAATGGGATGGTTCTTTCTTTCTTCTTCTATGAATTCATTCTGTTTCTATTTTTTCTTGTTTTCCCACGCAGCGCCATGGCAGAGCAGGGCAAGACAGAGAGTAGTGGCGCATGTGCAGCTGCTAACTGCACAACTTGCGGTCACTGGTGGCCCCATTTGGTGGCACCTCATCCCAATTAATCAATTGCTATCTATGAAATACATGACATTTTATAATGATAAATGTTTTATGAATTCTGTATAATGAACAATTTTTAATGGTTTTAACTTTTTTCAAGAAAATATTGGTGGTATTCCATTATTAGTTAGTGGTTGTCTTGTGGCATTGCAAACATAGGCATATGTGTTTTCTGTATGATTGATATGAATGGTTTATGGTATATTTGAGATGATTGGTTGAACAAATATTTTATCTGGTTACTGAAGGGAATTCATGTTCTATGTTGACTAAGTAACACCCTGTTCCATTGGTACGTGGGGCTCCTCTCACTTTATTGGGTGGACAACTCAAGATTCAACCTCAAGGGTGACACAGTGGCATGATGATATACTATGATTACCCCTTTCAAATTCTGTTCAGCTTATCACACACCTGTCTCTCACACCTGTCTTTCATTACCTTCTCCATCCTCTCATAATGTGGACTTCCCAGTTAGCTTCTACCCCTGTCGCTATTCATATATCTACTATTATTCCATGGGTTACATCCTGCTGATTCAACATTCAATTTTTGGAGGACTTTTGGAGGACTCTCTGTTGACATGCTGTTCTCCTCACACATAACTTGAACCTTGTTGGATAAAGGGAGTATTGTTATATGGCTTGCTGCGAGATGGGACTTGTTATACTTATAGGTACTGAATGCTACACTGAGCTGATTACACCTTCTTTTGGGTTGTGTCTCACTCCTTTCAATATATTTGTGAATGTATTTGAATGATGCCCTCATATAAACTTCATCCTAAGTAGTATTTTTTTGGTTCTTGGCACTGTTCCGTTTCCCTGGTCGCCAGTCTGCTCATTTCAGTTCCACTTATCTTTATACAATGCCTGTGACATGACTTTACAAGCATTTCTCTCTCTGGCACCTACATGTTTACCTGGAGTTTAGCTTCTTGTCCAAAGTGACAAAGCATGTTTTCACAGCATAGACCGCCTCGGGAAACACACCAAATAACTAAATTCCCCCTACCCTTTTTACAAACTTAGGTTGCATATAGGTGGTAGAACCTTTTGTGTCCTCTTTTATCCATTTGTGTGGAATTCAGCTCTTCTCTTGTTATGTCAGAATTTTCCATGTAGGCCATCATTGACAGCTGTAGTCGTATACTACCACAAGTTCAGCTACCATTATAGCCAGATTCTTAAACCACTCAGCTACCTTTAAAAAACATAAACATATTGCTCCATGCCTTAACTACATAGCTGGCTTAGCTTCCGCCTACTGTGCAGGTTTTATGCACCCCTTAGTTGTTAGCTGCAAATACAAAACATTAATGCTCATCTTCTGGAATGTCAAAGTCCTGTCCTACGTTATCATTTGTAAGATGATCCTACATTACTTTCATGTGAACCACTCAGAGATTGACCTAATAGCATACACCCATTTGCCCCCAGAAGAATCATAGAACCTAAGAGAGATTGGATGGATACAGTTGTCAGCAGTAGCCCCACACTGAACCAAAGCTTGATAAAGACACCACTACCACTACTACAAAGAGAATACTTCGGCGTTCGACCCCTGCGGTTCCCAGAAGTAGATCGGGACCGCACTGCACCTCGGGTTGACGCACTAGTTGCTCAGATCGCCATTGCTATATCTTTCACGCTGGAGCGTCCGCGCAGCGTGTATGTGGCAGAGCATCAGTGTCTCAGCTGTTTTGTTTTTTTTGATTTCAAAAGAATTTATTATTTTAAAGGAGTAAATGCAAGCATAATATACAAGCAAAAATGATACAATTGATATCAGCTAAAACACACAATATGGTAGATTGAGATTAAACAATAAAAATATCATCATAAAATTCATTAAACTAGAAATAACAGAGAAATAAATTAATTAGAGAGGAAGCACTTAACAACCGGGAGAAGTGATTATCAAAAGTATCATTATCAGATATTAATTTGGGGATAAAAGACGAGAAAGGAAAAAAGCAAAGACGGAAAAAAGATAGAATAGAGAAGAAGAAAGAGAAGACGAAAAGAAAGAAGAGAAAGGGATTTCCAAAGGATTCACCCACCACCCAAGACAACATTAACCAGACAAATCAAAAGGATATTGATCCACCAACCCCTCTGAAGCCAATTGCATATACTTATCTAGAGCCAGCCATACACCATTAGATATAGACGGAGAAAGATGAGCATGATCATTACGTAAAAAGAAACCCATGCCCACCAAGTATGGTAAGAAACTGAAGAAAAAGATTTCCACTCCATGAGAATTACTTTGACTGCAATAGTTAGTAAAAGATCCAACAGTTGTAAATCCATGGAATCTAAAGGCAAAGGGACCGAGGCCGCCAACGGGCCTAAAAGAATTAATGGAAAAGAGATTTAAACTTGATATTAAAGATAATCATAAGGTGTTTGTGAATTAAACCCCAAAAGGGTTGGAGAAGAGAGCAATCAAAGAACATATGCTGGAAATCGCCTGGTGCCAGACCACAACTCCAACATCGATTATCTTCTTTGAGATTTAACGAATATAAACGAGTGGGAGTCCAGTGAAGAAGATTAATAGAAAAAAACTTAGATTGCATTAATGAGGGGGCGATTTTATTACGAAGAGTCTACCAATATCTTGCCAAGTGTCTGAAGAAATATGATCAGTAACACCATGCTCGAAATGATGCAGCCATTTTTGCTGTGCAACAGTCTGCGAAGGAGGTGTCGAAGTTGACAAAAATTTATAAATCCTAGATGCAACATGACCAGATTTAATCCATAGTTGAAAAAGCGTAATCGTAGGGGAAGAAGAATGGAGATGTACTTTAGCAAGTGCTACCTTTATCTTAAGAAAGGTATAAAAATCTAAATTAGAAAGAGAGAATTGATGGGCCAGGGTAGAGAAAGGGAGAGGATCATTATTGGAATCATATAAATGTTTAACAAGCGAGATACCTTTCCCAGACCAATAAGACATCAAGTCTGGATCAATATTAATTTTAATTTTGGAATTCCGCCAAATAGATGACCATCTGGTTTTATGCAGTGGAATCGCCACTCTCTTATCAACCTTGCGAACCGCAGCAATAGTGTCTAGAATAATAGATCTAGAGAATGTAATAGAAAGGGTATGCGAGGTTAAGAAAGAGGCAGTCGGAAGAGGAGAGGCCAACTCCTGTTCTATTAGCAACCAAGCTGGAACATGAATAGAGGGAGAGGAAAACCAGAGCGCACCCTGAGAAGCCAAAAAAGCAGACTGGTATTTCCCCCAATCAGGAAGATTACAACCTCCCATATCATAGGATTTCCTCAAAAATGTATAGGCAATTCTAGCCCTTTTGTCATTCCATAAGAATTTGGAAGTAAGTAAATCAAGTTCGTGAAAAAAGGCATCAGAGAACTTTACTGGAAGCATAGAAGAAACAAAATTAATAATAGGTGTTATCATCATTTTAAGAGTTTGGAGAGGGCCCCACCAAGAAATATGTTTCGGAGACCAATTTTCTAAAAGATGTCGCACCTTAAGAATAGTTTGAGATTCATTATAAGTAACCGTAGCATAAAGGGTGGAGCAAAAATAAATACCCAAATATTTTAGTTGCTTAGATTGCCACTTAAAGCCCGCCGAACCCATATGAGAGGAGAAACAGTAAGCATTTAAGGGGAACATCTCTGTCTTATCTTTGTTAAGGGTATACCCTGAAACCTTTGAGAAAATAGAAATTGTATCAGAAATAGCAGGGATGGCCAGTGCAATGTCATCCGAGAAAATGAGAACATCATCCGCATAAGCAGCTGTTTTTATCTGATGAGACCCAAAAGAGAACCCCTTAACATCAGGATGTAAGTCAATCATTCTGAGAAGAGGATCAATGGACAAAAAAAATAACAGAGGAGACAAAGGACAACCTTGTCTAGTGCCTTGGCGAAGGTTAAAAAAGGACGTCGTAGCACCATTCACTCTTATGTTAGCTCTAGGTCGGGAGTAAAGAGACATAACCATACGAATAAAGGAATCACCAAGGTTATGCGCACATAAAACAGCTCGTAAAAAAGGCCAAGAAACCTTATCGAAGGCCTTTTCAGCATCAAGAGCCAAGGCCGCCGCCGGAAGATTGGATCGCTTGGCGGCACCGAGAATGTGACAAAAAGTACGGATATTATCATGTGCAAGACGTCCCTTTACAAAACCCGTTTGGGAAGGATGAACCAATTGAGGAATAAAGGATTCTAAATGTTTAGCTAAGATTTTAGCAAACATCTTAGCTTCCATATTAAGAAGGGAAATAGGTCGAAAATTCTTGGGGTCTGAATGGTCTTTCCCTTCTTTGGGGATTACTACAATAGTAGCATCCGCAGCGGAACCAGACACAGAGCCATCTTTAATAAAAGCATCAAAGACCACTTGTAGTTTAGGAACAATCACAGAAAGAAAGGTCTTATAAAACAAAATAGGATACCCATCGGGACCCGGAGCCTTACCGGAACGAGTAGCTTTAATCGCGGAAATAATCTCATCAGAGGTAATCGGGCAATTCAATGAATTATTATCTTCCTCCGATACAGCTTTCAAAGGAACTGCCTTCAAGAACTCCTGGCATTGTTCAAAAGAAGCTTGAGTAGCGGGGGTATATAAATTATTATAGAAATCGCGAAAGACCTCAAGAATCTCTTCAGTCTGAAATTTTTTCTGACCAAGATGATCAGAAATAGAAGAGATTTGGGAAGATTTATAAGAAGATTCCTGGAACTTCAATGTAGCTGCAATGGATCTTGCCCGCGCGATTTTTTAACAGCAACTTCTTAGATTTCTGAGCCTGAAGACCAATATGAGCCCTCTTAGTGACAATAGTATTGTACGTATATTTAAAATTCTTAATAGATTGTAAGCATGACTTATCCTTAGAATGTCGAAAAAGAGATTCCTGACGTTTAATCTCATCCGCTAAGTCTGTGAGTTCCTTTTTAATGGCAACATTTCTCCGTGACATACACTTAATGATCTGACCACGGAAAGTGCATTTAAAAGAGTCCCAGAGAACAACAGGGGAGCTCACCGAACCAACATTCTCAAGGAAAAACGTCTCAATATCTTTAGAAAACTTGCGGACCTGGGAATCATCATGTAAAATTTCTGTGTTTAGTCTCCAAGAACGGGACCTTGCCCTAGGAGCAAAAGACATAAGAGTGAAGGTCACAGCAGCATGGTCTGAAACTAAAATAGGATGAATAAGCGGAGAAGAGGAAGATTGAACAAGAGAGGAGTGAACCAAAAGATAATCAATGCGTGAAAAAGACGAATGAGGGGAAGAGAAAAAGGAGAAGTCACTGCCAGTGGGATTATGGAGACGCCAAACGTCCTGAAGATGGATCAGAGAACACATATTAATCATTTGTTTATGTGCTTGAGGGGGACGAAAGTTAAAGGCAGAATTCCGATCCAATATAGGATCCATTGGTAAATTAAAGTCTCCACCTACAATAAGATTGCCCAAATGAGGTGTGTCATGTAGCTTTTTGGTGATTGCTTTCCAAAAAGACGGATTGTCTCTATTAGGGGCATAAATATTCATGACAAAGAGAACAGCATTACCATCGGACACCTTAGATAGTAACCAACGTCCCTCTGTGTCCTGTTCAGAGGAAACGATAAATAATCCAGAATGTTTAGAAACAAAAGTAAGTACCCCATTTCTTTTACCACAAGCATCTGAACATGCAACATCAGAAACCCAATCTTTCTTCAGAAATAACGCCTCCTTGACAGAGACCTTTGTCTCTTGAAAAAGGACTATATCCGAAGAAAGAGATTTGCAATAGTCTAAAATCTTTGACCTTTTAACTGGGTGATTTAACCCTTTAACATTAAGGGAGAGTATATTCAAACCAGACATAGAGCCAGAAACAAGAGAAAAGGATATTGCATGAATGATATATGAACAACAACCTCCAAAAAAATATGCTTCCAGACACTAAACATCAACACAAAACAGGGAGAGTCCAAGGAGGAAATCCATAGAGAAAAGGAGAAAGAAGAGGAGGAAGAAGAGGAAGAAGAAAGCAAGAAAGTGGACAGAAAAAGAGAGAGAAGAGCCCACAAGGAAGGTCTGAAAAAGACCAAATTCATACCAGGGGGAACGTGGGAAAAAGAGCAAGAGAAACAACAAAGGAGTAAAACCCATCAGCAAAAAGAGCCCCAAAAACAGTACAGAATTGATTGTGCGTAATTAAAAAGAAGAACCATCTAGAGGATATGAACAGGAATTAATTATAATATTCTAGAAACAGTACAGCATATAAGTCTATAAAGGCGACATGTGTAACAAAGTTAATAAATAGATACCACCTATAAAGGAACATTAGCTAAAAGCTATCGCCACTATTAGAGAGGATACTATATGGGACATTGTGAAGAAAATAAGTGAACCATAGTAGAAGACGGCATATAGTAAAGATCAATCTAACAATCAATGAATCCCTATGGCAAATACATAGGAGAAATGAGACTATATATAAATATGTAAAAACTATAGATAAGCTTATAGATAACTGACCACAAATACAAAAGAACCCAACAATTACAATACAACTATAGAATTCCGACCTAATCGAAAAAGACAATTAATAATAACAAGTAATCAAAATAAGCAATAATATAGCAGTGAAAGAGATATAAAACTAACTATACAAAAAAAAAATAATTAACACTAAATATAGCAATTAATAAGCATCTAATAAACATCTATGAATCAAACATGTAACCAAACGAAACACCAAAACATTAATAAACAATAGCGTACTCCATAAATACGAGACAACCGAAGACGTTGATCAGGCAGAAAGACCAAAACCCAATAGAGAAGAGACCAAGTCACACCCACAAATTTGAAGCAAATAAAGAAGTCATACAATGGGATAAGAAACGGACCCGGACAAATATGTGTAAAGACAAAGTGGGAAGGAAAGGAGTAATAAGGACGACAAGTGAACAGGGGTGAAACAAAACCATCAAGAAACACTACCACGAATTATTGGAAGAATCATCCAATAGAAATAACGACCATAAAAGACCTCAACACTATAACGATAGGGAGGAAACACCAAAAGACGACAACAGCACATCAAGAGCAATGAACACTAAAATCACCGCGCAGATCTATGAGAGATGAGATCAAATAGATCTGGCAAAGAAGAAAACTCATTGCAGTATGTAGAGTCGCATCAGGTGCCAGGGGGACCAGGTTCAAGCGAGGCCTCCACTTGAAGATCCATCTGTGCCTCCATCTGATTATCCAAAAAGAGGCCAAATCAGCAGGTTCATCGAAGACTCTGGAGCGACCTTTGAAAGAAATGCGGAATTTTGAAGGGCCGGCAAAAGAAAAGGGAATATTCATCTCAGCTAAACGCTTCCTGAGATGAAGGAAGCCCTTCCTCCTTATTACCGTGTCCCTGGCAAAGTCTTGCGAAATTGAAATGCGATGGCCATTCCAAGAGACAACTCTAACCTTCCGCATATGGGCCAGAATTTGTTCTGTATGTTGATGGCGCAGTGGCTTAAAAATTATCGCTCTAGGTTGCGTAGCAGACTTAGGACGAAAGGTGGGAACCCGGTGTGCACGTTCCAGTTCAAAATCTCTTTGGAAAGAAATTTGCAACGTAGAAGGAATCCACTGATAAAGGAAGTCAATCATAGAAGATGCATCTTTCTCAACATCCTCCGGAAGACCAAAAATGCGCAGATTAGATCTACGGTTACGATCTTCTTGTTCAGTGAGGTCTCTCCGCAATGCTGCCATTGAGCGCTCTAACTGGCAGAGAGATCTAGATTGCTTTTGCATGGAATCCTCTGCGCCACTAATACGTGCTTCTGTGTCCGAAACACGAAGGGAAAGGGCCTTAAAATCATTTCTGATGGCTAACACCTCCACTTGCAACAAATCTGTGTTAGTCTTGGTAGACTGCGCAATTTCATAAACCTCATTAAGGCGCGACAGGATAGTCTCAAGAGTGGAACTGGGGTCTTTTGGCGCAGACTCAGGTGTAGGGGATATCTGTTTGGACCTCTTAAGAGACGCCTTAGATTCCTTTGCTTCTTTAGCATTAGGAGACGGGCACATATTCGCAGCCATAGAGCACACCACCTCAGCAAGAGCAAAATACACCGCTTCAGGCTAATTAAGGAAAGAAAACGCCAGAGGGAGTAAGAAAACTCAATGTGCCCTAAGGAAATGCACCAAAATGGAGAGCGCGCCCTCAGCAAAAGAACAGAAAAATAGTAGTGGCGTGCTTGCAAGGTCAAGGAAAAGAAAACCTCCTCACAAAAATATCATGCCCTGCAGGTACCAAGAGGGCTCCTTCCAACAGCCAAAAACAACCAAGAAGCAGGAAAACATAAGTCAAAGAGGCTCCATAGAAGGGCAAAGGCGGTGCTCTGACGAGAAATATATCACAAAGAAACCAGAAATATGTTCATAATCGGCAGCAATTCAGCAGGAGGAAATAAAAAATCAAAATAGACTTAGGAAATGTAAAAAACATCACCAGCTCGTATTCCTATTAGTCCTGGCCAGACTGTAGCAGTATCATCATCGTGCTGAAGAGAAACAACATCTCCGCTCGTGAATAAGCAAAATGGCAGCCACTCGCGAAAACACCGAGCGTCACCTGAAGACGTCCGAAATGTGGTCACCGGCAGCGGTAAAGATCAGGAAACCTCCGTAATAATACACTTGGCAGCTTCATATCCCTGAGGCCAGCTTCTGAAGAGAACGGGGCATTCCGACGCGGCAGCAAAACCTCCGTCGGCTCCTACTCAGCACGGAGCTCAAGCGCTGACCGCCATTTCACAGCGGCGCGCAAGCCTCGCCCCCGTGTCTCAGCTGTTTTTAAGGTGAAACGCTGCTCATTTTGCACTCCTCCGCTACTATTGCACTTTATTCCACAAATAGCTGCCCATTTTTATTACTTCCTAAATGTATTTTTAATCGTTTTTACTTACCTGTGATACTTGCTCGCATTAATTAGCTTTAACTTGAAAGAGAATACTTCGGCGTTCGACCCCTACGGTTCCCGGAAGTAGATCGGGACCGCACTGCACCTGGGGTTGATGCACTAGTTGCTCAGATCGCCATTGCTATATCTTTCACGCTGGAGCGTCCGCACAGCGGGCGCGCCGGCGTCACGCCAAAGGCGCGCCAAAGGCAAGCCCGTCTGAGCCCGTCAGCGCCCGGAGCGCGACCAGCGGCAAGATCCCTGGTTCTAACGGTCCAGCTAGATATGGCAGGCAAGCTCTACTTGATTTAAAGCCTAGCCCATGCGCTCACAAAAAATTATTGGTAGTTCAGGCCATTAAAGCTGCTGTCGGGTGCCCAGGTTGCACCTTCAGACTCAGTCCCAATACACAGGGAAAAGACCAGAGGTGGAGGACAGAGGGTAACCCTCAGGACAACAACACGGAGGCTGAGTCAGGATTCAGTGTGAAAAATACAGAGCAGGTATCTGACAATTTCGAGGGAGCCACATCTGAACACATTAAATGTCTTTTAGTTAACGCTCGTTCTGTGGTTAAACACAAATATGAATTGGAGGATTTTATTCAACTCTCTACACCAGATCTAGTCTTTTTAACAGAAACCTGGACGGACAATGCCTCTGCCCCCGACTGGAACATCGCTGTCCCAGACGGATATGTGTACTTCGCCCAGAATAGAGTATCAGGCAAAGGAGGGGGGATAGCCATTATCTACCGGGCTAATTTTAAACTACACACAGAATTGATTTCTGCTCTCCCAGCAGCGGCATCACAGTTCCGAATAAAGCTTAACAACACGCAGACCTTCCAGGGCATACTGATATACCGCCCTCCAGGTCAGAGAGGTGCCTTTTCACAAGCTTTGCTGACCCTCCTGGAATCATATACGGATTCCCACTCACTTACGGTTTTAGGTGACTTCAATTATTATCTTGAATCAAATAATAATCTAGATACTACCAGACTCCTAGACAATTTTACGGCTTTTGACCTAAAACAAGTGATAATTAGCCCCACCCATACAGCAGGTCATACGCTGGATGGGATTTTTACTAACGACCCAGATATTATCTTCTCTAACTCACTGGACGTGCCATGGACCGACCATTAGGCTATGCACTTTAATCTTAAAATTTCTCAGTCACAGTCCAAAACACAAGTTAGTTTAATCAAACGTCCAATAAGACGATGGGGCAAAATTAAGGAAGGAGCATTTGAGTCAGCTCTTGATCAGGATCCAACTAAGTTAGAACATGATAATAATAAGGCAGTGCAGCAGTTTAACGACTGGATATTGGCAGCAGCCGATAGGGTTGCTCCAGTAAAAATAGTTAAAATAAAGAGAGTGAAGACATCAGCTCCATGGTACACCCCTGAACTTAAAAGCCTAAAGATTAAATGCAAAAAGGCGGAACGGCACTGGAGGATAGACTATGACAGCCAAAAGAAAATCCTATATAGTCTATCTATTAGAATATACAAGGAGGCAATAGTGGCTTCCAAAAAACACTTTTTTACAGTTAAATTCAAGGATGCAGGAAATTCCACCTGTTTAAGATGGTCAATCTGCTGGCAAAACCCCAGCAAGTTAGTACCTCCAAGCTAGACCAAAGCTTCTGCAATACCCTCGCGGACCATTTCCAAGAGAAGGTTAAAAGAATATATAACAACTTTCCGAACACTATAAAACCCCTGGACTCGATAAGGCCCACTATACACTCCAGCTGTAAGCTGACTAGCTTCCAGCTGATGTGCAAAGAGGAGGTTAATCAAACTCTCCTCTCTTTAAAATCAGGGGCACCCACTGATCCATGTCCACCGACTATTATGCATCATGCTGCAGGTCTGATTTGTGAACATCTTACTCCCATTTTAAATCAAATCATAATCTCTGCACAATATCCTACTACCTGGAAAAAGGCAGCTATTACCCCCCTGCTAAAAAAAACAAGTTTGGACCCTTGCAACCCCAACAACTATCGCCCTATTCCTGGCCTTCCTCTCGCAGCTAAGGTTCTAGAAAAACACCTGAATAAAACGCTAACTGCCTATCTAGACACAAATGGCTTGCTAGACTCCTCTCAGCATGGCTTTCGCCCACGCCATTCGACAGAATCAGCGTTAGTCAAAACAGCCGAAGAGATTCGTAGGGTAGTGGATGGAGGCGGGAAGGCGGTCCTGGTACTCCTCGATTTGTCGGCCGCTTTTGACACTGTCAACCACATGGTTCTGGTGCAGCGGTTGAGGGATATAGGAATAGGAGGGACTGCTCTGTCCCTACTAACCTTCTTCCTAGAAAATAGGGAGCACAGGTTGTTCTGGGAAGGTATGAAATCCGACAGCTTCCACCTCCCCTGCGGAGTTCCACAGGGGTCAGCCCTATCTCCAACTCTGTTTAATTTATATGTTACACCTCTGGACGACCTTGTCAGGAAACATGGTTTCGCTTTCGTATCGCACTCTGATGATTCCCAACTGATTATATCTACCACCAATCAGCTTGAAACCACTGCATGTAGATTTTATGCATGTCTCACGGAAATCATGTCCTGGATGGGCCAGAATTATTTAAAAATAAACACAGACAAAACAAATGTGATGGAGTTTGGGCTGGGTCCACTCCGGTGGAATCAATCATGGTGGCTGGTGGAGGCGGGAGAATGTCCGTCCCCAGTAGAGAAGGTCAGAAACTAGGGTGTTCTTTTTGATAGCAAGCTCAATTTTGCTGCACAAGTCAATAGTCTCATGACCTTGTGTTTCTTTCTTTTGAAGACGCTGAGAACATTTTTCCCCTTTATACCTCAGGAGCTTCAAAAAACTGTGATGGTGGCTCTTTTTCTCTCGAAACTGGATTATTCAAACGCCCTGTTCTTGGGGACCAATAGGTTTCAATTGCTGAAACTACAATCATTACAGAATGCTGCAGCCAGGCTGGTATTGGGTCTACGTAGAGGACAGCCCACTTCAGATGGGATACGATCCCTCCACTGGCTGTCTATAAAGCAGCACATAGAATTCAAGGCGCTTACATATGTGCATAAGGCAATTTATGGTGGGGCCGCTGAGGACCTGAAAAGTTTCTTTGTACCCTATGTCCCGTTGCGCACTCTAAGATCGGCCACCCAAAGTCTAGTCAGAGTACCCAAGATCAGAAGAGAAGGCTGGGGTGGCCGGACGATCACATACTGCGCGGCTAGACTCTGGAATAAGTTGCTCCAGGCCATGAGGCTCCAATCCAATCTTCAGATGTTCAGAAAAAATTTAAAAACCAAGCTTTTCGCAGCTACATAAGCCACTGATTTCTGTTCCCCGTGCCACCACATCTCCAGCGCCAAGACGCTTCGGCATTCAAGCGCTTTAGAAACATATAAACATAAACATAAACCAGAATAACTAACCCCTTGCATGCTTCTGACGGAACCACTCCGTCATGAGCCACGGGCGCCGCGTGCTCATGACGGAGTGGTTCCGTCATGCTGCGGCCGTTGGCGGCCGCTCCGCCCACGCGGCGCTGTTTCCCCGCCTGTGCGGGCAATCAGCGCAAGTGGGTGGAGTCATGACGGAACCACGCCGTCATGAGCACAGCTCGCCCGTGACTCATGACGGCGTGGTTCCGGCATGAGCATGGCGGCGCCGCGCTCACCCCAAACCCCCCCAGCGCTACGGCGGAATTCGCGCCGCAGCGAAGGGGTTAAAGAAAATGTGGGTTGGTCTTTCTTATTCATAAAATTTTACCATATTAAGTTCTTAAGCCATGCAGAACTCTAAAGGATGCTATACCTTTGCACAACCTAAAATATTTCATAGAATCCTAGGTCTTGGGTGGTGAATGCACCAAACATGCACAAGGTTATCTTCTTCTGTAAATTGTCTAGATTATTGGAAGAATTCAGTACACAACAGTTCAGGTGGGCAGAATTTAGAACTTGGCACCCAGCCTTCTCCATGATAAATCAGGGTACCTTGATGTTTGTACTAGAAACTACAGGGTGTGTAGTGTAGTTCCTATTTCCCTAATAGGTTCTGCGCATTCGAATAATATACACTATAGCTTTGGCATAGGACTGAGGTCAGTATGCCCCTATTGAGTATAT
Organism: Triturus cristatus; assembly: GCF_964204655.1. Lineage (NCBI taxonomy): Eukaryota > Metazoa > Chordata > Amphibia > Caudata > Salamandridae > Triturus > Triturus cristatus. The sequence goes on along the minus strand of NC_140582.1, from coordinate 1,194,314,240 downwards.
TAAACTTAATTCATTCAATATGAAGTAACTCCCATTCGAAACTTGGCCAAACGTTGGATTAATCACAGCAGCTGGTGTACCCTGCAGGTGGCAGGACAGGTGTAAACTAATATCCCGACAAATGAGTACCTGCTCAATGCATTTTCACAGTGTGTACCGCTAATAAATACTTCACGGCCCCCACTTCAACATCTGTGTGTGTAAGGTAAATCCCAGGATGTCTTAATGTATTCTTTACCCAACCTTTCATATTTGCCTGCTTGCATTTGTTTGAGGCAATACTGAAAATGGAAAATTGTAACAGGCAGAGTTATTTTGCCATGAATGATACATTCTGTAGCTGGTTTTTCTGCTACCGTAAATGGCAATGTTTCCAATTTTTCAATGCTCAGCACTGTACATTTTTGATGCGGTCTTCTTGGTCTTAGCAAGAAATCCCTAAGGTCTGCACCTTCTTTAAGTAAAGATAAGTGTTGTTTCACATCTTCGAGTGTTGATTATCGTAACCATTTGAGACACAATTTTTTCTACACTGTATGTTGTTACTACCCCTGGATGCTGTCTTTGAATATAACGTGGGTCTGGCGTATTGATAGTAAAACCCTGTATTCTATTCAGGAATCTTTCTTGACAGATGTTTGCGTCTGTGGGCCAGAGCAACCATTTTTCCCATTCAGGATCTGATCTGTTCTGTTGTAGTATGGTGTTTACTGTGACCGCTTCTTGTGAAGTGCTATCACTTGCAGGTATTGGCAGAGAAGGTGTGTTCATGTCCTTGATCTTGGTTAATCCAAGGCAAGATGTTTGTTGTACAGTGTCATTCAAAAACATTATTTGCTGTGGGATGATACAGGTCCTAAACAAAGCTTCCATCCCATTCACTTGCAAATCTTTAGAACCCCAGACAGATTTTGTGTCAATTGCGTCTCCAAAAGTCAACCCCTTGTCTAGACAGTTGGGTAATAAAGGCTGCAGAATAAATCTGTTTTGTATTTGTTAACATACTTTTCTGCCCTGTTTTGTTTACATTTCTATAGTAAAATGTTTCTGGATCAGATGTATTGTATCCTGAAAAATATGGAAACTTATTTGGAAATGTTTTTGAACTACCCTTTGGTGGTGTAGGATAATGTTCCCATTGGTTAAACATAAACACATTTATAGGTGTTATAGATTCATGCAAGAAATGATGACCATAGTGGTTATAACAATAAAGCTGTTTGCAGTCTGATGAACCCTCCAAGTTTTCATTGTTATAAAATGCAGCAGACCTTTCTTGATCAGACATGATGTTATTAACAGTCTAAATATCCCAATCATCAGAATAGGTACTAGAGGTAATAAAGCCACTTAATGAAATTTTAAATAAGTGTGGAATCTTCAAAAGTTCCATGGGCCGGATATATCATAATCGGTTTTGTCCCAAACTATACCATCTTGTATAGGAACGGCTGTGATGTTCACTGCTGACAAGTCTCTTGCTTCATGAACGATGGGATGATTTGTGTGGCTTTAAAAGTAAGTTCACATGTTTACTTTCAGTATTCAAATTAATATATCTGCTATTCACGAGCACACTAATAGTCATTACTAAAGCTAGCCAAAGCAGAAAGAAAAATATTCCAGAAATCAGATATGTCTCTTTCAGAAAATGAAAAAAGTCTTGTACTTGTTCTTTGGAACCTTTTTGGGCTGGCGTCATTTCGGGCTCACTTGGATTCTCAGAAAACGTATCAAAGTTAATGAAGTAGCCAGAAGAAGTTTGATTAATTGTTGAAATTGCATCAGGATTCGTTGAAATCGCTGGAACCAGTTGATCACGTGTTACATTGGTGTAGACAGGTGTGTTATTGGAGTTTCAAGAGGGATGAGTTCCATAGCATGGCTGCATAGTCCTTTATCTGTTATTGCTGAATTCTCGATGGTGATGAGCCTTTCAGTCTGAACCTCTTGGATAGTAGCGAGAGGAGTGCGTTTGCTACTAGGTCGGAGTCCACGAGGCCTACTGTTTAGTATTGGCCACATAGTGTGGTTTGATGAGGTCGATTGACACAAATCTTTTCTCCTTTCTTCCAGCAAGGGGTGGCAGAAGTACTGTTCTTGTTCCGTGGATAGCTAGGACAGGTACCGGTTGTCTGTAAGAACGCCCAAATTCCTTCTTGTCCGCAATCTTCTCTCTGACCAGATCCCCAAGCTTTGGGATCTAGACAGGCCTTGCTGGGATGGCTGTTTTTTCCCCAGTGGTTGTTGGCTTCAGGAACACGTTGCTTTGTTTCGTTCTTAGTTCATTTAGATCCTGTAAAACAGCCAAACGATATTTGATATCAAAGGGATTATTTTCCACCACTGTGCCTTTACATTCGAGATCAGGAACCCACATTCTTGTCCCAAATAGGACCTCATATGGAGTGACCCCCCCCTAGAGAACTTCTTGGCAAATTGCTTAATGAGCGTTGGACCCCATAAAGATGTTTGACTCACCCATCACCTGAACCTAATACTCTAGCTGTTATAGACTGCTTTATGTCCTGTTTTTTCCTTTCCATAATAGAATTTCCCTCAGGATGAAACGAAGAGGAGTACCGCAATGCTACTCCCAAACTGGCCATGGCTTCTTTGTAAGCCCGAGAGCTAAACTCAGCGCCCTGGTCAGAATGTAGTGTGCCAATTGGGTATGTGCCGATAAAGACTCGCAAATATTTTATAACAGTTTGAGCGTCAGCCGAGCGCTGAGACCACATCCATAGGAACCTTGAGCACAAATCCACTGCGACCATGATATATTTACAGTTACTTACCATTTCTTTGTAAGGGACCGCAGTGATTCAGGTAAACACAAGCTAATGGTTTATCTGAAATTAACAGGGGCATCTGCGCAGGACGTTTAACTGTGGAGACTTTCATCTGTTGGCATATCTCACATTCCAAAACATAGGGGCTCATTTATGAGCCCCTGCGTCACTTTTGCGCCGCCGGTGCGTCACTTTTTGTGACGCACCAGTGGCAGAAAACATGCGCCATGTTGCGCCATATTTACAAAGTGACGCATCTAGGTAGATGCGTCACTTTGTAAACCCCTGCGCCACATTCTACCTGCGCCAGGTATAATGTATGCAAGGGGGGCGTTTTGACGCAACAAAGGGTCGTAGAAGTGACGCAGTGAAATCTACGAGATTTCACTGCGCCACTTCTAGTGTGCAAATGCGTCACTTTCTTGCGCTTGCCTCACAGCAGGCGTAAGACTGACGCAGGCCCTTTCACATGGGGCTTGCCCCATGTGAAAGGACACATTGCTGGAGTTGCGTCACTTTTGTGACACACTCCAGCGATGCGTCACTTTTGCGCCTACAGATACGTCAGAAATACTGATGTATCTGTGACTCCTTGCGACATGATGCGTCATACTGTAAATATGACGCATCAGTGGAGTCGCAGGGAGGGCGCAGTGAAAAGTGGCGCATCACTGTTTTGACGCAGTGATGCGTCACTTTTCATAAATGAGGCCCATAGTTTTTGGTCTGTTTCCTAATGCCAGGCCACCAGTATGTTTGTTTTAGTAAAGATACAGTTGCAGAAACACCTGCATGGGCAGAGGCTATCCCTTCATGCGCTGCTAGGATCAGTCCTAATCTATGTTCCTTGTTTGGAATTACCCTATCCCCCACTTCAGGGATTCGAGCAAAGGGAACGTTGTTCGCATTAATTACATAAGAGTACTTGAGTGGAAATTTTTTCGGTAACCCTGCACCACTGCCTTTGCTTGAAGCATTGACAGCCAACAATATCTCACTGTCTATATTCTTTTTTGAACTAGTGATCGCAGCTACGGAAGCCGTTTGCACAGCCCTCTTCCCTGCTTCATCAGCCAATGAATTCCCTCAACGTGAACGCAATCACCTTGATGACTCAGCATGTGTATGACGTGAGTATTTTGTAGTCCGTTTTGCAACTGAACTACTTGTTCCTAAAGCGTTTTATGCTTTATTGTGCCACCTTTCACATCTTTGAATCCGTTTTGAAGCCAATTCTATGAATATTCATTATATGACTGAACACAGTAAAAAGAATCGCACACTATCAGTGTGGGGAATTCGTGATCCGTATTTTCGAGTGGCAGTTTGAATGCTTGTAGTTCCGCTCGCTGAGCTGTACAATCTCATAGAGATTTAGTGGTACTGACCATAGGTCTGAAGATACAATCTTGCATGCGACCTTTAACGATTGCGCATGCTGCACTGTAAGCTTGCTTACTCCCTGTAGTGGGTTGTGGTGATCCACCAGTATAAATTATAAATTTGTTCTGATCAAGAGGAAGAATCTCAGTGGGCAGAGGACATTCATGTTCATATTGTGGGAATGCTTGTGTTTTTAAATCAGGATCAAAAACATATTCGACATCTGTTGCAGCAAAATGATTAACCCATTGTATCCATCTTGGATGTAAAGCTTTTGCATTTGGAATGCTGCTTTTGTAACCGCCTCTAAGGCGTGTACTGGAGTCACGACAATAATGCGTTTCCCCAGAGCTAGAGCTCTTTCTTTTGCTTCAGCGATTTGAACTGCTGTCAGAATTTTTTCTGTTGAAGTGAAGCACATTTCTGCTTGTGTATACAAATGTGATTTGTATGCAATAAGTACTTTTTCACCCTCATTAAATGTTAAATAGGTGAATCCGCATTGACCCGAAATTATTCGGATCACTAAATTACGTGTTTTTACTCGTGTTTGTAAATGATTTGTTGCTAACATGTTAGCTTGGAGTGAATGCAATATTTCTGTGTGTTCTTGTGTCCAATCTTTGATTGAAAAATCAGGTTTGATTAATTTGTAGAGAGGTTTAATCCTTTCTGCATAATTTAAAATGTATGTTCTTCCAAAATTTAGGAAACCTAGAGTCGACTGTAAATTTTTCAGCATTTTTGGAGGTTGGAGCAGCACACACTTTTCAAAAAAGTTAGCTGCCAAGGTTTTGCCTTCACTTGTAAGCGCATATCCTAGGAAAAGGACATTGAGATGGGCAATTCTAGATTTTTTTAAAGTTGAATTTATAGCCCTCAGAGGCGAAGCTCTGTATAATGGTAGTCACCCTGTTCAAGTGCCTATCTAGGTCATCGTCTGTCAGATAGATGTCATCGACATGTGACAATGCCTCATCATCATAAATTTGTAGTAAGTCTGTTACTCTTGCTGAGAATAACCCAGGGCTGTTCTTAAACCCTTGTGGGAGTCAGCAAAAGTGACGCTGGGTTCCCATTATTGAGAAAGCTGTTAAGTACCTGCTTTCAGGTGCTATGTTTTGACAAAAGAAACTATTTGAAATGTCTAATGTGGTTTTATATTTTTTACGCACAATGTTATTCATTAATGCTGTACTATGTGCATTTTGCACTGTAAATATTTTAGAACAAGTGTTCAAGTGTCTGTAATCCAAAACTAGACAATATGTATTGTCTGGTTTGGATACAGGAAACAAAGGATTGTTCATTGAGGAGGTGCATGTTTTAATCACCCATTGGTATTCAAGTTGATCTAAGATCTCCCTGACCTGTTCTTTTAGCATCTTGCTTTATTGGGTACTGCCTTTGTGCAGTAGGTTGATTTTTTAACTGTATGTTGTGGCGAGGTGAGTCCTCATCCCATCCTACATGATTTTTGTATAATGCTGGGGCCTGGGCAACTGCCCATTTCCTGGCATAAGTGTATTTTAAGTGAATTGGAATATGCTTAGAGACAGCTGGCATAATGATGTCCTCGCCATGTGGGCACTCCCTGACAAATTCTGGTCTCCCAAAAGAGTGCTTTCACTTTTCTTGGTATGTCTCCCTCCATCCGGAGTTTTATTTCATATAACCTTTGTGAAATACTAACCCTGATATCTACAGTCTCTACTGTTATGAACTCATTCAAGTCCACTCTTTCCAGAAGTTCCTTCAGGTTCAGGTGAGCTATTGCTACTTCTACTGCACTGTCCAGCGTTGTCTGAGCCCATTCTCCGTTCTTGAGCTGTGTTCTCAGTATTTTCGGCATGTCTAATCTTCAGACCTGCTACCTTTTTCTTGGTGAATTGAGGTTTTGATTTATTTTTCTGAACATATTGATCGTCTTTGGACTTCATGCGTTCTTCTTTGTGTTCTGACCGTCCTCTTCTTTCGGATGTCTGTGATGATATCTGAAAGGTACGAGAGGAACGTTTATCAGTATCCTGATACCTGTCAGGTTTTCTCAAATTATCCCTATTCCTGAGGTTATACCTCCTTGCAGAGGGCTCCTTTTGAGGATTGAGAACATTTCTCTTTTGAATTGTGTTTATTAGTTTCCCACTTCTTTTTAGAAGATGTAGCATCATGTTTAATAGAGTCCTTCTCAGGACCTTCAGACAGTTTTGGTTTAACTGTGTAATTCTATTAATTCTTGTATTTGATTAAGTAATTCTTCATCTGATATCTCTTCGATGTCAGGATGAGGTGTGTAGCTGGCTAAAATTGGCCATGTTGCTCCTGGTCTACCTAGTAGACTGAGCCTGGTAATGTTTTTGTGATGTTTTAGGGCGCCTTTAAACCAGAGATCATACTCCTGGTATGGGAGTGGAATTTCAATATCCTCAAAGGGAATTTATTCCTCAGGAGAATCATCTTCTTTAAAGAAGTGAAACACTTTTGTTATTGGATTTGATTCTGGGAATACTATCCATGAATAGAATACCTCTGTCTGAAAAGATTTGTGTGTCTCTATCACGAAAACTGCTCTACCACCTCTTGGTATTAGGCCATGTTGTATAAGTTTTAGAGTAATGGCTCTTCTTATATTTGGATGGATAGGAATCGCATCCTCATCGGTTTCATTAAAACCGGTAGAATTTACAACAATATGTAATGTAGCGTCGGCTGGAACAGCCTCAGCATTATCTCCCAAATCGGACATTGTTTTTTGAAAAATGTACAAGTTTCAAGGAAACAAAGATAAGGTGCACAATATTTTGAAACACTTTATCCTTCAATGTTAAACAAACCATTCAGCTAATATAGGATTTTTGTCCTATTCAGTTTTGTTGGATACTTAACCTTACTCACTCCAAACGTCTTTGGAGTATGTGAGTTGGGGTCTCTGAGAAAAGCATGACTGAGTTACTTCAGTATCTAGCGTTAAATTACTGCCTTATCAAACATTGGAGTGTAGTTCCTATTTCCCTAATAGGCTCTGCGCATTGGAATAATATACACTATAGTTTTGGCATAGGACTGAGGTCAGTATGCCCCTATTGAGTATATTAAACCTAATTACTTTGTGTGCCAGATAACTCAGAGGCCACTAGAAACTCCTTGTGAAACAAGAAGGGAGTAGTTTCTTGCAACCGCATAAACATGACAACTTTGTTTCCCTGTAGAATCGGAACACTCTCAGAATCGTGGAAACAATAGATAACAGTTTCACTCAGCTAATCGTGCATGCTTAGTTCCCACAGAGTTTACACAGAAAGAGTAGACGTGCGTTTCAATAAAAGGTTTTATTGAACAGTGTTATTTCTCATGTAAGAGATATGTGCTGTTACAATCATAAGACATTATGCAAGATATATTATGTATAGCGTAAACAGTAGAAAGAAATAATACTGTGCTAGCATTATCTTTTAGCTATGACACATATATTCATATACACAAATAACATAGGCTAAAAATGCGAGTACTCATTCGATGCATCCTCTAGCTAATTCTACCCCAGTGTACCTAAATCTAGGACAAGGTAAGAAATAGGTGCTGTATGCTATACTTTGGTATACTAAGCTTGTATGCAAAGTTTGTATGCCAAGAGTCCCTCTAGGTTCTAGTCAGCTCCATACCTTATGAATGAGAGAGGTTGGAATCTCTATCCGGTTCTCGAATTCTAACACCCCGCGAAGGGAGTCAGAACACTGGAAGCTGGATTCTCTGCGAGCAGGGATGACAGCGTCTTGTCAGTGCGTCAGGCCGGGACACGGGCTCCTCTAAGTCAAAGTCTCCTCCTTGCTTGCCGCCGTGGCGAGCAGTATCAAGTCTTGCAGCCAAGCCGTGGCTTGCCATGGTAAGGGAAGGTATATTTATACCTGGAAGGTACTTAGGAATGTTTGCATTGACATAAAATCGGGAAGAGAAAGACGTCATGAATGAACCCTTAGGGTATAGCGGTTCATGCATGATAAATGAGTTCTTGGAAAATCAATAATCCTGGGCTAGGGAAACTTCCAACAGCTTAAGGGTCTGTTTTCTAAGAACTCATTGTGACGTCGGGGTGGACGGATGTAGGTGACCATGCCTGTATTTGGATAGCATGGCTACTGCCTAATTAAGGACTGGGATCCTATGCCTATATAATGACAATGCGAATTGTGCCTATATAAGGACATGTATCAGGAAAACCAGATGATGTTGGTTGACCCAGTATCAGATCAGTCGCTGCGTCCTTCACCACACAGACAGGGATTACACTTAAAAGATGTGCCCTAATGATACCATCCCAAAATGGAAAATGTAATTCTCCAACATTATCTCCTGTCAAAGGTAACTTACTGTCATATTGCAGAGGGCAGTGTTACCGATGACTGCCCTATGTTGATGAACCTTGACTTGAGCTGCATAGTTCCTCCTAGCATATTGACACATATGATCTAAAGGTATACCTTTGACAACCATATGCTTAGGTCATATTTTTATACATATATCACAGACAACAAACACTCTGTGGGGTGAATTCAGGCACTTTGGGTGCTGTACAAGGCTACCTGATGAGGGATGATGATGAGGGATTCAAGACTGGTAAGACAGAGTTTGAAAGAAGAGCAGTAACCTTGAAACAGCTATTCAGTTCTTTCTCAATGTGATACCAAAACATCTCCATGTACAAATATAGATGAAAGCTGGAAACCCTGAACAGGTGCGTGTATTAACTAAAGGAAAGATGCGGTGGGCATGGTGTAAAGGCTGTCAGATTGCTAGCGGCACAAATATGATAGATAGAATACAAGTGCTCAATAGTGGTTTTCCAGGATGCAACTGGGAACCTACTTTACCATTTTCGTGACATAGCAGAGGTGTTTTACTCCTTCTATGAACAATTGTATGTGGCCTAAATGCCTGGTTCAATAGCAGGAAAAGATGTCTTCCTGTGCTGTTTGATTGAACCCTTGCTATGAGAGTAGAGCCCGACAGGAGGGGGGTATAACGAAGGAGGAAATTGAACAGGCCATATTCAACCTGCCCTCATGTATGTCACCCGTGAGGAGCCCTTCTGAAGTTAAGCCTATATAATATATGACTCAATGCAATGCAATTGTTCCTCTGGTATATAATGCATTAGGAGGCAGAATGTATAGGGGTTTATAAGATCTATCATGAATAGAGGTATAATTTTGCTGCTCAAAAAATAAGGAAGGGCCCATTATACTGTGCTAGCTACTGCTGAATCTCCCTGATAAACATTAACCTCAAAATTGTGACCAAGAATCTGATGACGAGACTCCAACAAGTCATCCCATCAGGATTCATAAGACATCATTTTTATTTTTCCCTAGGAGACACTCTGGAAATCAACTTCAGGCAATGTCACACATCCTTCCAAAGAGGCACTGGCCATTTGCTTAGAAGAGCAGCAGGCCTTCAACCAACAGGAATGGGGATATTTTTTCAGACATTGACAATGATGGACCTCAGTGCAAGCTTCATATAATTCATAGGTGGCCTCCTTCAGCTGGAAAGGCTTCTAATCCAGGGCCATCAGCATGCACTGGAGATATGGCAGAGAAGCATCTTGTCACCACATCTGTTTTGGTTGTAGAGCATCTGTCAGTAGCTATTTGTTTGACAGTAACTATTAAGACTATTGAAATTCTGGTGGGCCAGATAAAAACATTTATTTATGCAGAGGACATGCTACTAAGCTTGTTCTCTCAAAGAAAATCCCTGACCACTGTCATGTCACTGGTCAATTCCTCTTCTGATTTCTTGGGTTTCAGAATAAGTTGTGGAAAATATGAGGCACCCTCGCTGACACCTTTTCTAACTGAACATGCGAGGAGCATCTAAGGGAGTAACCTACCTTGGGATTTGGATCACTTGGGGCTGTGATAGGAAAGTGAAACATAGTCTCTTGACACTAATAGCTAAGATAAAAAATAACCTATTTATATGGTCACATCTTATCCATCTTAACCTATCCAGTGCGAACTGTCGATATGACATTTGCTTAGAAGCAAATACGTATTTGAACTACTTCTTCATTCATCCACAAAACATGCATGGCACTTATGGATTCTGACATGAATGTGTACATATTGGGAAGCAGAAACCAAGTATAAAGATGTAGATGCTACTTGCATATATTACTTGAAGAAAACGTAGGCCTCCCCATGTGGCCACGGACCGGTTAGCACACTACTTGTTCCAGATCTCTTTCTTCTCATACCCCATTAACAAGTTGTCTCATGGGTAGTGTTAGAAAGAGAGTCTCTAGTTGGCAGAGGTATGCACGCTGTCCAAGTGGGAATCCCAATCCTAATCAGGGTAAGTCACCTACACACCCTAAATTAACCTGCGCTCACCCTCTGGTAGATTGGCACTGAGTAGTCAGGCTTAACGTAAGAGGCAATGTGCAAAGTATTTGTGCAACACATAAAACAGTACAACACTGAAAACACCACAAAAATAGTGCATTGCAAGGTTGTGTAGCCCATTAATGTAGGAATAGAAAAGTAATTGAAATTGTTGTCAACTTATGTGTCTTCCTGCTTGGGTAAGAACATTTCAGAACTGTGAAGTTTTTTTGATTTGGTTTGGATTTACTTGTGTGAAAATTGTTGTATATGTAGGTTGGGTGGGTTTATGTGAATTGTTTTGACAGATTCAGTTGTAATGTGCTTCTGTATATGATGATTTTTTGTAAAAAGTGACAAAAATAATCACCATGTCACTATTATTAAATAGAGTGTTCAAAAAATTGAATGTGTAAAAAGAGTCAGTCTGTATTGGAATTTTTCGTGCTGTTAACTTTCTAAAAGTGGCATTTTCAAAATTGTAATGAAAAATCCGACTTCACCATTAAAGGGTTTATCATTAAAATTTCATAGACACCAAACATGAGATAGCCACCTGCTGCCAATTGGACATTTAAGCGTATTAAAAGTAATAAGGAATCTCCAATGTTATCCTATGGGAGGGGTAGGCCTAATTGCAGGACATGTAAAACGTAAAAGGACATGTCCAACCTTTTAATTACATAGCACCCTGCCCTATGGGCTACCTAGGGCTTACCTTAGTGGTGATAAATGTAATAAAATGGAGAGTTAAGGCTTGGCAAACGGTGTTAATGCCTAGTCGACGTGGCAGTTTAAAACTTCGCTAATGCTGAAATGGCAGGCCTGGAACATGTTTTACAGTGCTGCATAAGTGGGTGGCACAAAAGGTGCTTCAGACCCACTGGTAGCATTTAATTTACAAGCCCTGGGAATATGGTACACAACTCTACAAGAAACTTATAAGTAAATTAACAATGCCAATTAAGCATAAGCTCATTTCATTGTGTGTCAGGAAGTGAGCACAAGCACTTTAGCACTGGTTAGCAGAGGTAAAGTGCACATAGTCTTAAGACCAACAAAAATAAGCTCAGCAAAATGGAGGAGGAGATGCAAAACATTTGGGGATCGACCACCCTGATGCTGAGAGGTCTAACAGTAAAATAGCAATTTTGTGGACCATGCAAACTCCAAAACTTTCTCTGACAGAAGTATTTGTGATTTTAGTCCAAATTCGAGAATTGAAATCTACAACACACCAAGAAAGTGGAAAATGCCTCTAGGGAATGTTTTTGTGCAGGAAGATGTCCTTCATGTATTAAGGTAAAGCTGAGCACCATGGCACAAGGGTGCCTACATTGGCTCTATGCAGCACATAGTACACCGGTGCAGTGAGAGAGCAGGAATGAGCCATACCTTAGTAGATATGCCATATTCCTTCCCTCTCCATTTGACGCAGTAGAGCAACTTGCCTTGCTGCATTGTACTGTGTCAGCTATTGGTAAATCTGCCCCGAAACTACAAGTCATGTCCATAAATTCTCTCAATAACATGACACACCTAGCTGGTGACCTGCCTCTCCTTAGTGCTCTCCTTTAATCTTTCCCTGCCCAAAGGGAGCCAGCCATCTAAATTTAATTTGGCCGCCTGCCTTTCAATTAAAATCCATGATTTCACGATTTACATCACCTTCAAGGCTTCTAAGCTGTTAATATCATATTCACTCCCATGTAATAAATCCACTGCGATATGCAAATTTAGTGATACATGGTTGCAGTTAAAAAATGCCAGGCAGAACAGCTCCAATGAGGGCAAAACAGGTTTTGGTTTGCTTCTGTTCCGGTTAAGGGAGGACCTGGCCTGGCACTTCATGCTGGACTGTTCCGATTGGTACAGGATCAAGACTAATATGCATTTGGCTGAGTCTCAACTTGTGTGGCATTGTGGGCAAAATAATGATATGTTGGTAATCTACCCCGAGCGATATCCAGTGGTTAAACATTTGCAAGCATTCCTTCCATCATCTTTTGAGTGTTTGAAGTACTTATGTTTCCAGCATTTACCATTTTGGATGGACCTCCTAAATCTAGACCGCAGATTGCCAAGCATCTACACTTTTGAATAACTCTTCAAAATATGCAGATAATTTTAATAGCCTCCAACCCATATCTTAACTTGTTTGTTTTACTTGCCAAGGTAATTTAAAATTGTGTACCCTTACATTTAGAGCAATACATATTTGATAACAATGTATTGAACACATTCCATTGTGCTTCAAACTGGGCTGTGTCACTGAGGTCGCCTTGCTAGAGAACTTGGCACAGAACTCAAAGAACTTTAACCACCAGTATACTGATGATGCTCAGATTTACTTTAATAAATCACCCACACCATCCATATCAATAAGCAATAGATGACAATTAGATTATTGATTTCAGAGACAAACCACAAGACTGTAGTACTTGAAATTGGACTTTGTCAGTTCCCTCGTAAACTGCCCTACTAAAGCTGCACCACAATCCTTAGTGGTGCTCTTCGTGCCATAGTTTGATGATTACTGTGACTAAAATGTTGACCACTTCAATCCCATTCTAAAAATGCCCCAGTATCTTCTTATGTTTTCCTATTGAACCAAAGTCAAACCAGCTTGTATTATGAACATATTTGAACATTCAGACACCTATTCTACTTGACAAGAAATTATATTTTGTTTTTCAAAACATTTTACTATCTCCCAGGCCTACTCTAACTGTGCTACTAGACTCAAACGCACTCTTATCAGCTCCCACCACTGCTCCTTCTCGTAGTATTACCTTGCTCCCCAGTGCTGTGCAGGGATGGGTGAGTGTTGCAAAGTCCTCCTGAGTGCCCTGTGCACCCCCATTTTTGCTGACTGGTACTGGTGGTAACTAACTAATTCTAACTGTCCCTGGGCTCTGTCTAATCCTGCTCAGGGCCAGTGCTATGTTGAAAACACAGTGAAACACACACATACATGAGGGTACACAATATATTAGGGTACACTTACAATTGGCATGACCTAACCTATCAGTTCCTAGTACATAATCTTGCAGAGGGATTAAAACTACCTTTAAATCCCTAGCATGGTGGTTTCAAGGCCAGAAGCCCTTTCTGCACTTGCATGTGTGCACTGCTGAGGCCTGAGGATATTTAAAAAGCAGCCCTGTGTTGCAGCACTGCTTTTTATAGGTGAACTGCGCCCAAACGCAACTTTAGTGATAGGAGCACTTAAAATTTGATAAACTCCAATATTTTTGGCATATTAGGTACCCCCAGGGTCTCCCCTAGGTGTCCCAGGAGGTGGGGGGTCATGCAATTATAAGGAGGACCCTTATATGCCCTTGGGATGGAGAAACTGCACATTGCACTTCCGTCATTGTATTAAAGTGCCTTCCAAAATAACTTTGGTGCTATGAGCACTGTCGAGTGAGGATCTACCCTATTTCTGCATATTCAGGACCCCTAAGGTCTCCCTAAGATGTCCCAACTGTGGGGTAGTGGGTCCTGTAACTATAAGCAGGACTTGAATAAATTATGATTTGTATTCCCCGGTGATTGAAAAAATATACATTTTATTTTTCCCATTCTAGATCCCCAGTCTCATAGGATAACATGGCAATAGTTTATTAAAGCATAACTATCACTAGGAATTAAAGTAACAATCCTCCGAGGATTTAGGAAAATGGTATTGATAAATCCAACAATATGCTATTGTTGAATTATCCTAAAGTATACAGAAAAGAGGTTATAAGACTGTGTTGCCTGTAAGCCAAAACTCAGCTTTCCTGCCCTCCTCCCTGATTCCTCAGAGTTAATAGAATTAGCCAGGCTGCTTTGATGAAGTGATAAGTGGCTCACCCAGAGAGAGGTTATCTGGAGGGAGCTCTGCTACACAGGAATGTCAGATCAGGGGAGAAAGTTGTAAAGTATGAAGCTTTACAGCGGGATGGGACAGGCAGGGAATGCCAGGCCCATCTACCCATCAACCCCTCCGGCCTAGCCAGATGACACACAGGAATTAGCAGGTGGTAGGGGGTGGAGAGCTTTGGTAATCAGCCATACTGAAGGTTTGTTCAACTAGACTGCTGAGATTTCAGCCATACTGAATTTTGGAGAAATAATGCTTACTAGGAGAAGATGATGCCATAGTGTGGAGGAAGTGGTCATGCTTTGGGGTGTTGACCTGCGCCTCATTGGAGGGGAGTGCGCTGATGCTTGAACCCAGAGAATACAGAGAATACCAAATAAATATGTGAGAGGAGCAGAGCCTCTCAGATCTGCTGCTTGAGACTAAGAGAAGAAGAAGGCTTGCCAAGCTGTAAACTTAATTTGCACAATCAGGCCCGGCATTCCGACTGACTGTGTCTGCTGTATTATCTGGAACTACAGCCCTTTAGATGTACCTTGCTTCAAGAGGAATAAAGAGTAGACTCCCTGCAAGCTACAGGTGTCACAGCTAAGGGGATTTTAATAGGCGTACTACTATATCTCTTATCAATTTGTTTTATTATGCCTTTTTGATTTGTTATATTTTTTTTCTAGGCTTCCAACATCCTGTTTATTCATTCTTCACGCCCTGGTTACGCAACAATCTCAAAGAAAAAAAAAACCCAGGTAAGTCACTTTTTCTTAAGACTATCATATTAGGAGAAGTCCACTCCCAAAGAGACTGACACTCGTGTTTCAGGTAACATAGTGTGCTGTACATAAGGGGGAAAAAATTGTGACAAGAGAAAGTGACTTTGTTAACCATCACAAAGTCCTTATGCTCTAAACGCAAACTAAGATCTCTAACCAAGACATGTTTTGTACTTTTAAAGGCTGTGCTTGTTGCTTACTTGTTTATGCTAAATAGAGAAAGAAGAAAAAACTTAAAGTAATGAAAGATTTCAAAAGGGTATAGATATCGTTAAGTCCCTCTTCTCTGCCGTCTTCCCCGGATCTGTCCCCGTACCTATCTAAGCCACAAGTCTCCAGAAATGTAACCGGGCTGTGCATTCCACCAGGGGCTCTGCCACATTCTTCCACTTCCATCTGACCATACGGAGGCCGGTCAGCAGGAGTAGTTGGCGTACTTTCTGCTACCTGTGGGGCGGCTCGAGTAATCCAAGGGTGTTGGTTTCAGTCTGAAAACCCTCGATTAACCCCTCTTCTCCACTCACAGGAGAGAAAACCAGGTGGGACTTGGATTTGCGTTCTCCTTCACAGCAACTTCCAGCTCACGGATTGCCTTACTCTCTCCTTCTGCTTCCGTGTCTCTCCTTTTAAGGGGCCCTATCCTATGCTTCAAGATTGCTGTCAAGGTCATCGGGTTCCTTTTTCCTTAACTGGACCATCACCACCAAGAATCCCCTGTTGGAGTGTGTCCAGGGGATTTTTTTAAGGGTTTTGTCCAGGTGTAATGTGGGAACTGAAGTTCCAACGTTTTAAGGACTATCTTGGAGATTCCAGACCCTTGGATTGTGTTTTTGACATTTTGGACCATCAATAGTAACTTCAGGAATAAGCTATAGAAGTTGGGAGAAATTTGGAGCGACTTTGGAAAAAAGCTCTATAAGGGGACCGACTCAACCGTGAGAGCCCAGCTGGCCACCTTCAATCGCGAGCCGGCCTGCTCTGCTGGTTCATCCCTCTGAAAATCTCCAGAGGTCTGGCTTGCAGAGTTTGACTGGGAGCTCCCTGGAAAGCATGTCGTTGACCCCCCATGAACCTGTACTGGTGAAGAGCATTGATGGGCCCCGGCAGAAAAAGCTTCAGAAAATGTTTTAATTTTAAAGGTAAAATCTTGACCAAAGCCTACCCATGAGGGGAATATGAGAAGGGCTACATCACGGTTGGCCTAAAACTTTGACTTTGTCCCGGTCAAGCGAGACCAGATGTCCCTATTGGGCACTATAGGTTTCTAAGTGCTATATAGAATTACATCTTTAAAAAAATCATATCTCCAGTTCCCTACTTTGGATTTTTGTTGTTTTTGTGTCATTTTAAGATACACAAATATGCTATCTGTTTTAAATTGGTGTGGGATTATTATTGTGTGTTGAACCTTAATTATTTACTGTATTGGTGTTTTTAAATGCTTTACATAACTGTTTCCTAAATTAAGCCTACCTGCTCGCAGACAAGCTACTACGGGTTGAGCATGGGAATAATTTATTGGGACCTATATTGAGCTCAAGACTGAATTAGCAGCCTCATTGCCATTGGTAGATGCACATTTACCACTACTAATAACCCACCAACAAGAGTAAGGAGCACAACCTTTTGTCACAGGTGAGAGCAAACAGCCATGACTTTTTTCCCTTGTCCAGGCAACGCCTCTTGCAGTCAATCAGTTGATGTTCTTGATCAGAGTCACATGAGTGGAGCAAACCAAATGTATCCTCCCTGCAAAACTACAGTGTTGGTGGATCTAAACCAAATACCTACCAAACCTAGCAATATTGAGCTAGCTGAGAATGGATGTGCAAGTACTAAGAGCGGCTCAAGAACATGCAACTGGGTGAACCAGAGGCAGCTTTTTAAATATCTATTACAGTTTGGAATCACCTACTTTAAGCAAGTTGTCAGTAGGCCCTTTGGAAAATTTGGTTTGAAGGTAAACAGACCTGTACCCCCATGTTGAGGAAACAATTGCCTCCAGACATGACCTGAAAATTAGGGACACGCGTAAATGGAATAATTCTCTCAAGCATTATTATTCATAATTACCACACAAATTACCCGTAATTATACGTAAGTATGTATGAAGCATAAACCCAGCATTTAGCGCTATTTTCTAGGTTCAAAATGCACCCTTGTCTCCAAAATGGGCCAGAGGATGTATTTTGTGCTATGAAAACAGAAATAAATGCTATAGGTCACAAATAGCAGTTGCCAGCAGCTGCTCGTTCTCTCTTAGTTCATTGTTCCTGTGCTCCTCTGGTAGGATTGTTGCCCCAAATTGCTCCTAATTACTCAAGCTGGCTTCATCGCGAAATTCCAGTAACTTTGCATTACAAGTGTCATGCGTAATTACTGAAACTACTCTGGCATGATTAAAATGTCTCCCAGGCCTACTGGAAGGTCTAATTAGCTATACAACCATATCCAACAGATGACATAATTCTGAAGCATGATCAAGAGACAAAAGTATCCTGTGGAGGAAATAATTTCAAGTTGGTCAGAACTAATAAAATAATGATCACTAAAATAAGAAGCAGGAAAGGACATAGTATTTGTGCAGGAGTCTTTCATTGACACATTGTGTAGCATGCAAGACCCTCAAATAACAGTCTTTGGGTGATCCTATGATGACCATCGGCTGATCAAAACACATGAAAATCATACACGCCTAATAGGAGTTGTTTGTGGTTGGTGTTGTATTTTGTAAATCAATATTATATGCAATTGATTTCAATTAACTTTAGCATTAGTTGCTTATCACATTGAGTAGTGCCTGTGCAGTCTCACAGTTTTCAGTGTGGTCTTTTTATTGCACAGATGGATATTGTTTATTGCAGGACAAACATCACAGAGTGTCCTTGGCTATAGATTTATGCACGAGCAAGTGTGCACGTTTGTATAGTCGTATGAATCTGCTGCAGTGTATTTTTTCTACTTATTTTGTAATGACGCTCTACTTTGCAAACATATATTTATTCCAAAATTGACAGTGTGACAGTCATGAAGCATCACTAACGAGTTTGAAAGATAGGTATTCATGCGCTGCTACCTGTTCAGATTTTGCTTGAAATTGTACATGATGTTTTCTGTAAAAAGTGATAAACACTTGCTGGTTAGGGTCTTGTTGGACTGGTTCTTTCTGTAGGGTCACCCCAAAACATTTTGCCTTCCTTCTCTGTTTCTTCTGACCTCATTTAGGTTGGCTTTAGGACTCTGGGAACTTTACCATTGCTAAGCAGAGCTAAAGTACATGTGCTCTCTCTCTAAACATGGAAGCATTGGCCTATCCACAATTGGCATATTTAATGTGCCTATAAATCCCTACTAAAGTGCACTATATGTACCCTGTGTCTGTATATTAAATGCTACTAATGGGCCTGCAGTACTGATTTTGCCACCCACTTCAGTAACCCTGTAAACATGGCACAGCTCTGCCACTACAGAGCCTGTGTGTGCAGTTTTGAACTGCAATTTCAACTTAGCAAATTAACCCACTTGCCAGGCCAAAACTTTCCTATTTATAGCTTAAACATCACCCCAAAGATAAGTTCTGGGAAGCCCTGTTAGCAGGGAACAATGTATTTAAAAGGTAGGACATGTACTCCCACAGGTTAACATTAGGATTGCCTCACAACATGTATAAAGTGTAATTTCAAATTGGGAAAAGTTAAGGATATTGAATTTGGTGTCTCTGGGCTCACAATTTGAAATCACAACTTATTGTGAAGTTAGATTTTAAATTGTAAGCCTAAAAATGCCACTTTTAGAAATTTGGCATTTTCTCACTTTAACTATTCTGTGTCTCTTCCTGTCTCTGATATTTATCAGGGTTGGGAGACACAGGCATGTTGTCCTATTCCCCCTTTGAAGCTTCATGCTGTGCGACCTCTACACACTGTTCTGGCATTCCTGTATATCAGAGATATCTTAACCAGATAGCTGCCAGCTGAGTGAGTAACTAATCACTTCATCAAAGCAGCCTGGCTAACCCTGTTAACTCTGACTAATTAGGGAAGAAGGCAGGAGGGCTGAATTTTGGCTTATTCACAAGAAAGTCGTATAACTTATTTTCGGTACAATTTAAGATGAATTCAGCAATGGCATACTGCTGGTTTTATCAATACCATTCTCTTAAGTCCTTGAATGATATCTTAATTCAAAACCTAGTGATAGTTATGACTTCATACACTGAAGGCAATCTCTCCAACAATAGGCCAAAGAAAATGTCTTTCGTAAAGGCCCTGCTTAAAGTTACATGACCCCCTCCCCACCCCAGGAGCACCTGAGAGAGATTTAAGGTGTCCTGAATATGCATAAATAGTGTAGATCCTCAGTCCATGGTGCTCCTAGCACCAAAGTTGATTTTGTGAGGCACTTTAATATTATGGGGAAAGGGAAATATACACTTTCTCTATCCCCAGGGCATAGAAAATATATTTTATTAGGACCCTCTTTATAATGACATGACCCCCACCACCCCCCACCCCTGGCACACATAGGGGAGACTCTGGGATACCTGAAATGCTTTAATATTGTAGTTTATCATTTTTGAAGTGCCCCTACCACCAAAGTTTGAGCACAATTTAGATTTGAAAGCAGCGCTGCAAAACAGGGCTGCTTTTAAAATGACCTCAGGTTCTCAGCAGGGCACACATGTAAATGCAGGAAGGGCTGCTGGCCCCTAAACTTCCATTTCCAGTTAAATACTAGGGGTTTACAATTAGTTTTAATCCCACTGCCCTATGATCTACTGATAGTGTACCCTAATATATAGTGTACCCTCATAGAACTGGCCCTGGACATGCCTAGCGGACCCAGGGCACTTCCAGAGTCAGAAGACTAGCATCCTGGGATCTCAAATGGGGCTAAAGGTGGGGTACACTGCAAACGGGTCATGATTTTTAACACAGTATCCTTTTGACATCATTTTTGAATGAAGCAGTTGAGGGGTTTATTCTGATTTCAGGGGAAGGGCATTCCGGATTCTCGTGGCCATGCCCGAGAAGGCTTGTTTGTAAATTTTATTTTTGTAAAATGTTGTTGTTTTTAGCAGTGGGGAACTAGTGCCTACAGATGCTCTGATTCCACCAAACAGCTTTATTTTTTGTGCAAGGTAACTCGGAGTGTTAAAATGGAGGGCTTTGTGGGTCATACAGGTAATTTGCAAATGAATTCTCGCCTTATATCGAAGCCAGTTGAGTGATTTGAGGTCATGAGTGATGTAATTGTTTCTTTTGATCCTGTAAAGAGCCTAGAAGCAGAGTTAAGAGAGGCCCTTAGTAGCACCAGTTTAGCTCTGGGTAGGCCACATAGGGTTGCACTCCCACAACCTCGGAATCACTAGATCTTGAACAGCGGACATGAGGTCATTCGGAGAAAGGAAGGGTTTTGTTTTTCTTAAGATGCTCATGTGGAATTTCTCTCCTTTGGTGGCAGAGCTGATGTGTTCCTGCATGTTCAGATTCTTGTCCAGTGTTATTCTCAGAGATCTCATTGACTTTACACTGTGTGGTATGCAATTCAGTGCTGTTAGTTGTTTCATCAAATCTACGATGTCCGGTGAGTGTTTGGGTGAGGCAATTAGGAGGACTTCTGTTTTAAGAGTGTTTAGTTTGAGGTGGTTATCAGTCAGCCAACTTTGTGTGGGGTTGAGTTTAGAGACCTAATATCTTTGATAAAGAGATATTTAAGTACAGTTGGGAGTCATTTGCTTAAAATGATAATGGATGTTAGATAAATTCAACAGATCGGTGAAAGGTTCCATTAATGAGTTATGGAGAATGGGTGAGATTGAAGACCCATGAGGGACCGCTAAAGTGACCTTTGTGGGGTTGGAGATGGTCATATTGACCTTGATTCTTGGAGTTCTGTCCTGGAGAAAAGACGCAAACCAGTTAAGAAATGTCCCCAATAGTCCCATCCTACATTTAAGCAAGTCTAGGAAACTGTCATGTTTGTCAGGACTGAATGCTGATGAGAGGTCAAGGAGGATGAGAAGGCAGGATTCATTCTGATCCAACATTTTGAGTGCATCATCAACCATGTGTGTGAGCGAACGCTCCCCCTTACGATACTTGGCCGAGCCGCCATGTTTAAAATGATAACGCTGCCTCGCTTCCTGTATGCCCTCCAAAATTAGTATTTCCCTCTCCCTCAACAGACGCTTCAGACGATAGCAGCAGAACTTTGTTCGCTGCTGTGGCTAGGGAAACAACCTAGGATTGCGTTAAGTACATTGCAGCGAAACCAGTATAATGGGGGGATATCCCTACCGGACATCGAGGCCTACTATTGGGCGGAACATCTAGCGCCGGTGAATGATTGGCTCCATGCCCCGGCGGACCACCCCACATACCGATTGGAACGGGACACCATGGCACGTCGTTCCTACCTGCTTTATTTATATGGGGGTCCGGGTAGGAGACGCCTCCTGCCGGCCACGCAAATAACCATTGAGATTTGGGACAGGGCGACTAAGGCCATAGGATGGACGCTAAAACCGACTAAACAAACACCGATATGGAATTGCACCTGGTTGAGGGAACTTCACAAATGTAAGGGCTTTAGGGGCTGGGATGACATTGGAATCTCCACCCTGGGGGATGTGGTGACAAAGGGGAAACTTAAAGCTTTTGGGGCTCTGGCGAGGGAGTTCGGGCTACACCCCACCCAAATTTTCAAGTATACCCAACTACGGCATGCGTGGTGGGCAGACACTGCGCTCTCTGACCCCCTGCCGGAATATGCCCCGCTGGAGGATCACTTATTACAGGAACAGAAACCCAACAAGACAGTATCTTTGACATATACAACCCTGAACAATAATATGCCAGACAAACTAGGAAAATTACGAGAAACATGGGAGTGTAACGTGGGCAAGATGGACACGGTGGATGGGAGGCTGCCCTGATGCATCATAGGGAGGTTGCGATCAAATCACGCCTCCGACTCATCCAATACAAAATACTACACAGGGTATACTTCGACAGGGCTCGACTTCACCGAATAGGCCGGGCAAGTGATCCCAATTGTCGGCGATGCGACCTTCCACAGGGGGACTTCTACCATACCATCTGGGACTACCCCGTCATCCACACATACTGGTCACAAATAATGGGAGAGTTGAGTAAAGTGCTTGCGAGTACACTTCCCCTAGAACCTAAATTTGTGCTGCTGGGAATATCCCACGATGTTGACTTGAGTCGCCCACACCTTATTTTTGCATTATTGGTGTTAGTGGTGGCGAAAAGGGATGTGGCTCGCGCCTGGGGGACAGCGCTACCCCCACAGCTGGATGAATGGAGACGGGGAATGGACCTCTACATGGTGGCAGGAAGTGTTACATATACAGCGAGAGGGTGTCCCCGGAAGTTCCGTAAGGTATGGGGGAAATGGAGGAGGTATCATGGTCTGGATGGGGGGTTGGACCTTGAATTGCGAGGGGTGGGCATCTTCGAACCTTACTGCGGTTGGGGACAGAATGCTATGGGACATGTGTAATAGACTATGGGGGAGGTCAGGCGGGGAGGGGGGTAGACCCCCGAATATGTCACCGGCTCCAGAGCTGATTTTTTGGTGGGTCTATGTCATGGAAAAGATGTTATGGGAGGCGGGTGGGGGAGTGGGAGGGGATTGGGTGCAAGAGTGACCATCTGTAACACGTTGGTTGTTTGGTTGAAAATGCAAATAAAAATATATATATAAAAAAAACAACTATGTGTGTGAGCGGAGATTCAGTACTGTGGCCATGGAGGGAGCCAGATTGGATTTTGATCTAAGAGACTGACTTGTCAATGTGGTTGCACAGTTAAACATGTACACATTTCTCAATGAGTTTTCTAAAGTCAAAATCATAGAGATTGGAGGGAAGTTGTCAAGGGCTGAGAGGTCCGCCATCGTTTTTTTTAAAAATGGGGCTAGCCTGCCCGGATTTAAGAAGGAATCCGGGATGTCAGCTTGTGTTTGCTTGCTGTATTATACCATGCCTCTAGAATCTTATATGTTACCTGCTGTGCATATAAAAGATGTGCTTTTGTAGCTGACATAATGCTATAAAATATCATATCTTTTGAATGTGTATACATTTAATGTAAGGGTGTGCAAAATTAGCATATTTTTGTAAAATGAGCATATGCAAAACAAACATTTGGCACTGTATTTTAGTGAAAAATGCATCCACTTTGGAGTAAGGGATGCATTTTACACAAAAATATAAGTGAAACAAAATAACTCCCTTCACAGCAATTTTTTGTGGTAAATTGTTTACCACAAATGGCTCATAGTTACTCAATGTAGCACAATAGCTTAATTTCTGGAAATTCCTGTAACAAGAGTGATGCAAAATTACAGAAATAACGCTAATTATGCCAGGCTAATACTAATTTCACCCGTGCCTAGTTTAGTCTTGATAATCACATTAAACATATAAAAGTGGAATTAGATACTCGCTGGATAAAATTAAGTATACGGGAATAGTATTTCAGTTGCTGGTGGTTTACGATGCCATATTCAGGCATGGCTTATCTAGAGGTGTTAGAAAAGAAACAATATAGTGACATTCTATGTAACACCAAAACAAGAGAACAGACAAAAAAGGTTTTCCCAGTAGATGTTGAGTGCTGGGGTACTCCAGCTACAGGTGGGTGGTAGCCCCCTGCCCTGGGCTCTCTTCCTCAGCCTGCTGTGTTGCAAAGTGTCTGGGAGAAAGTCCCACAGGCACAGGAAAGGCTTTTCTGCTTGGGTGGGTTAAGAAACTGTGACTGTGCCCTGCATTAGAGCACTGGCTGACCTGGGGGTGGAAGCATCTAGCCAAGAGCTCCCCTCACATTCCTAATGTGTCACATAGAGCCCAGAAAGAATATTTCACATGCGCAGGGAGAGGCATTCTCTGCTTGGTGGAGTGAATAACCATAGATGTAGCCCCAGTTCAGAGCTACAGATGGCTCTAAGGTGGAAGCCCCAAGGCTAGAGCTCTATTTCCTGATCTGCCACGTCACTTAGGGTGCAGGACATGTTCTTCTGCTTGTCAAGGTGAAAAAGCTGTGACAGGGCCCTAGGTCAGAGCAGCATCGGGCCCCGGGTTTGAATCCACCAGCGTAGGGCACCCTTCTCTGCCACTTAGAGACCAGGATGAGGGCCTGTGGAGGGTTCCTCTGCTTAGCTGGGTAAAAAGCTTTGCTGGTCCCTGGGTCTAAGCTCTGGCTGGCCCTAGGGAGAAAGTTCCAAGCTCAGGGCTTTTTTCTCTGGCCTGCCTGCATGGCAAATGTCTTGTGACAGGGCTCTGCAAACCCCAGGTGGAGTCCCCTGCTTCATCAGTGTGAAAAGGTGCTCCTAGGCTCCAGGTCAGAATTTCCCTTTCACACAGCTTCGTGCCTGAGTTCCAACTAAGGCTCCAAGACCCTAGCCCAGGAGTCCTTGGCCCATCCAAGGATTAGTGGAATTGGATTTATAAGACATGATGTGAGCAGATAGTCAACCATCAAGCTTAGCCATCAGGTTGCTTTTGGCCCAGCCATATGGTTGCGCATGTGTTAGGAATGCACACCACAACCAGATGTTCAGGATGCCCTGGTAGTTTCAATGACAGCTCATTTAACCCTTGGATCTCATGCAGGGCTCCAGGAGGATGGACACATTTACTCAAATATTCCCCTTTGTCACTCGGTGTGCATGGGTTGCAAAAGAGGCAGGTGGCCTTTCTCCAAATTAGTAGGGACAGGGTACTCAGGGCCACAATTGGCATCCCATTGTACAGCCCACGTATTGTCAGGGCTGACCAGCACCATGCTTTGGGGGCTAGCTGCGCTGCTCTGGAAGTCCAATTGTGGGCTCAGTTGACTCTTCTATCCCAGCCAGGGCTCCGAAGGGTTGGACACATTCACCCAAATGTCTCCTCTGT
The DNA here is from genome assembly GCF_964204655.1 of Triturus cristatus. Lineage (NCBI taxonomy): Eukaryota > Metazoa > Chordata > Amphibia > Caudata > Salamandridae > Triturus > Triturus cristatus. The sequence continues at coordinate 1,194,289,116 of NC_140582.1, read as the reverse complement.
GACTCAGTGTGCACATGTTGCAAGAAAGGCAGCGGAACTCCGCAGGTGCTATGAGGACTGGTTCTGCCCCACAAGTCCTGGGCCTACAGCTCACTTCCGCCCGTCTTATGAGCTGCACAGTGATCTCTCACTGATACTTACAAATCTTGGGGAAATAGTGTAAATCTTGTGCCAAGATGTACCCATATCCCCCCAGGTCTCCAAGTTCATCTGCAACTGATATGTTAGAAATCTTCGAAAAGGAAGGTAAGGGAAGTTGGCAAGTCAAGTCTCTAAATTCAGGATAAGGATTAGTTCTAAGTGCTGGGTTGGTGACGCTAGGCTCATAGCAGGGCTGGGGGCATGCTACACCTGGACAAGGCATATATTGATGCAAGCCGTGTCCTTCATGTTGATTGCCCCAGCGATGATGGTCTCCTGGGACATTGGGCGAGTGTTCTGCCTTGGACGTGCCCAGCAGCTGACTTAGAACTTGTGCAGACCAGAGGAATATAGGGTCTGATACACAAAGGTAAACTTAAATTTCTGGTCTAAATTTAGACCAAAAGTCTAAGTTTGTGATCTTTTGGTATTCACAAAGGGCATTTATGAGTAGCAACTTTACATTCGCACTCGGTGCAGAATATTCAAGGTCAAGGTCAAATAATGCTTTATTCGAGTGATTACTCATAAAAGCAGGACAAACACTCATAGTTAAAATGCAGTTGAAATACAATCGATTCAGATCAAATAATACAATATTAAATCAACTAAGATACATTCATTTGCAGACAATTTCCCATAATACCTGTTTAACAAAAAATATGATAAAATACAGATACATCTTAAAAATTTAGCCAACATATAAAACTAATTATCTAAAATTAATTAATGATAATATCCATGAGAAACATTTTCAAACAGAGAATAGTTAAATAACTATCAGTCTCTGCCTGATCGTCCATGCCCATCCCATATATTTAGCGGTGGCAATTAATATCCAAGTAACTGGGCTTGTGCATATAATACGCAGAGCAACAGAGCTGCAGGTAGTCCCAAGATTCCTGCACATAGGTGATAACCAAACACGTCTTGGCTCACAATAAGCCTGACAGACGAACAGAAAAAGGCCAAGAGTTTCTTTCCCCTGCCCGCATACCGGACAAGAGTCACACCCCCCTTCTACCCATTTTGATGTAAAGGACCTTATGGGAAGAGCTCCCACTCTCAACTGAAAAAGGAGCTTTCTGTCTCCCGGCTTTGTAATAATGTCCCAATAGGGTTCCAAAGAGGGATATAATTTGACTTCCAGAAAGCCAGCAGTGAGGGACCCAGTACTAGCTTTACTTAGACTCCTATGCACAACATATTCCCAAAATATATTTTTTATGACAGATTTAGCAGGAAAGGTTACACCAGCTGGGTCTGCCCATAATGAGGTTAGCCCAAGCTCAATCAATGATGCTTTTAATGATTTAAGCCATCCGATCTTATGGAAACGGTCAGCCTTAATAACATCAATTAACCCTTCCGCATAATGAGAAAGCTCTGGAGTTGTCCAGAGCCTTCGCCAGTACAATATTGGGCGGAGTCTAGCTAGGTCCGTGATTTGTTTCCTACCAAGGTCATACCTTAAAGGCAACAATGGGCTGCTTTTCGGGGTACCTGTAATGGAACGTAGAAACTTGTTCTCGGAGATTTGTAGGGAACTCAATTTTTCGAACCCCCACATCTCCGCACCATAAAGAGCGGAACCAATTGCCTTCGCTTCGTAAACCTTCAGTACTGGCTTAATAGGTTTAGTCAAAGACTTCCTATGTTCCAAACTAATGGCACCAGATAATTGCTTGTGTCGCAATGTAGCGATGTCTATGTGCTCGCACCACCTATTATTATCTGCAACTTGTATGCCCAGATACATAAATGATTTCACCACCTCTAGGGACCGGCCATTCATAACAATTTTTGGTTTAAAATTACGACGCGGCTTAAAAAACATTAATTTGGTTTTAGTGACATTCACCTCTAGGCCATGTTCGCCACAAAATGTATCAAAAATAGTCAGAGCACGCTGTAAACCACTAGGTGTTTTTGATAAAATAAGTGTGTCGTCCGCAAACATTAAAATGGGAATTTTTAAATCTGCAAGTGAAGGAGCATCCACTGACGCTGATAACATGCGGGAGACTACACCATTAATAAATAGAGTGAACAAGGTCGGAGCCATTGAACATCTTTGACGCACTCCACGCTCAACGGAAAAGTCCGCTGTGACCATCCCGTATCCACCCCACTGAATTTTCGCAAAAGTTTGCTCGTGGAGCCGCATTATCAGCGATAATAGCTCCGGTGGAACCCCTATGCTATGTAAAACTTGCCACAGTTTGGCCCGTGGCACCAGGTCGAAGGCAGCCCATAAATCGACAAAGGCCGCGTATAGGCTGCCTTCTCCCAGCACCACAGTCCTCCATTGCAGTAATTGAAAGCGAAAGACCTGGTCTACAGTACTCGTCGCTCTTCGGAACCCTGCTTGGAAGGGAGACAATATATTATTCTCCTCTACCCAGTCAAGGAGCCTGTTTACAACAACGCGGCCAACTATTTTTTGCACGGTGTCAATGAGGCTTATTGGCCTGTAATTACCTGGCTGAGCTCTATCGCCCTTTTTAAACACTGGGATGATCGCAGCACCCCGCCAGGATGCCGGAACCTCAGCACCTTTTGCGATGGAGTTAATCAATAAATGAATATATTTACACCATCGCACCTTATCGTTTACAAAGATGTCAGCAGGGACACCATCTAAACCAGGGGCACGCCCTCTTTTTACTGTGTTGAGGGCAGACATTGTCTCCTTATAGGTGAAGAGATTCTCTTGAGAAAAAGACCAGGCAATACTATCCTCACAAGCTATCTGATTATTACTGGCGTATTGAGAGCTGAAAAATTTCACCCAGTCTTCTTGGGGGACATTGTTACTTGGGGGGTCCGCTGCTTTCTCACAACCCCACATAACAATATTCCAGAACAATCTGGAATCCCTATTGTCACTAGCTCTTTTCAGATGTAACCAATGCTGCTCGTCCCAAGCTTTTTTGGCATTTACTATACAGACTTTATAGTCCTTCCTGGCTAGGGAGATAGCCACTGGATCCCTCTTTTTGATTACACGGCCCAAAGCGAGCCGGGCGGCTCTGCAATTGGCGTTATACCATTTTGCATTTTTGCATACTCTTGCCCCTTTACGTGCAACCGGTTTCAGGAAATGTTTTTTTATTTGACCAAAGAGAGAATCGTGGATCTTAACCACCTCAGCCAAGCCAAGAGGAGCACTAATCAATTCCATGGACATAATAGATTTATCAGTTTCTTGGTTAATAGTGTCAATCACCTGTTGGTTGGTCTCCACAGTAGCCCATCTTAACCTGCGCAAATCATTGCCAGGAATGACAAGAGGAGGGGCAAGGGCGTTAGAGCAATTCAAATCGTTCAAAGCTGTCCACCATTTATGCACCACACACAGAGGGTGATGATCACTCTCAGGTCTCTCAACAACCTCCATGTCACATACAGACGACCATAGATTCATGCTACAAATTACGTAATCTATTCTACTTTTGTGTCTCCCATTATCAAAAGTCATAGACCCTTTTATATCTGATCTTGTTCTACCATTTAAGGCTCTTAGTCCCTTTTCGAGACACATAGCATTCAGGCCTATTATGTCCTCAGTCCAACGTGTGACTGGCTTCAGTTCTAAAGCAGGGATACCCCAAAGTGAATCCTCTTCAGCTCCAAGAAAAGCCTCGCCAGTCGCTAAGGGCTCAAAGGTCCGGTTAAGATCACCTGCTATAACAATATTCTTGCCTTGTGAATTAATGTCAAGGAGGTCGCCCAGGGCATTTAACACTCCTGATTGTCCACCCTTGGTGGTTCTAGCATACACGTTGTAAACATCAAGAGAACCTGAAGTATCATTAGTTATCCTAATTAAGTGGATATCTTTAGAATTAGTCACCATACATTTAATAAAAAATTTGAGGGACTGTCGAACCCAGATGGTAAGACCCCCCATTGGTCTCCCTCTTGGTCCTTTTATAGCTGGTACAGAAAAATTTAAGTACCCCAAGACAAAAACAGGTTCACATGCCCAGGTTTCTTGAAATAAACATACATCAAATGAGGTAACAAAACCAAGCCAATCCCCACACTCAATTTTAGAGTGAAAACCTGCCAAGTTCCAAGAGATTAAGTTTGGTGCCCCCGTCATAGTACCCACTAACGTATTAAGGATAAGATTAGGATTGCTAAGGTTACCCATAACTAAATCCACAGCACTAGGCTGGCCCCTATTACAGATAGCCTTACAAGGAGATAACTTATTTCCACAATCGATACCCTGAAATGTAGATGGACTGCTTCTACCCTGATCATTTGACTCAGATAGAACAATACTTTCGGCCCCAAGAAGTCAGTCGCATTCGTCTAAGTTTGAAAGAGCCGAGAACCTATTTTCTAAATGTATTCCCCACTCTTCAGAATGTACAACCCTTCTTCCGGTGTTAAAGCCGCATTCGGCAGATTGTGACCCCCTTCTCCCCAGTTTTGACACCATGCTCCATTTCGTCCGCAGCATAGACGGGTTGGGGCCCCTCCCTCTCCGGTGATAGAAAAAGTCTAGGGTCAGAGGGATAATATCAGCAGTTCTTCACTGTGGCGGTAACAGATTCGGAAGAATATCGATTAATACTTCAGGGTTTGAAAAATTTAAAACAACACAATCACCCTGAAATCTTTTAGGGCTGCTTCCAATCCACTCCACCCTCCTTGCCATAACTAATTCTGCTGCCAGCTGTTGCTTGCCCCAGGGAGTTATCACCATGTTGTTAGACAGCCAGTATAGAGCCTTAGACAACAGAGAAGGAGTAGACTCTTCCTGACCTGGAGACAATATGGGGACGTTGGCTAACACAAGTACCAGAGGAGAAGCCTCAACAATGAGCTCAGCCGAACCCTTTGCTGTGTTCACAGCCATAAATTCACCTTGAGGGACAGCATCCCCTGAAACAGCCACCCCTGTGGCTAGCTGTGGAACCACCGGCTGGCTAGGCAAAGCAGTCACTGCTCCTCCATCATCCGGACTACCTGTACCCTTTTTAGTCTCCACTCTAGTTACAATTTCGTCAGGTAGACTCCCTACTTTAACTAAAGTTTTGTCCAAGAGATCCCCCAGCCTGTTCACTTCTGCAGTTAACTGTTCTATCCTGCCAACCAGGGGTTTAACGATGCCACCAATTTTCGAGTCAATCATACCCAACAGCTTCTTAAACTGAGCGTTGGATAGGGCGATACAAATATCATCGGTCGACCCCTCTTCCTCAACCCCCGCTGCTTTATTAGGTGGGGAAGCCGGCTTTTTCCGACTTGAGCGTAGGCCTCCACGAGTAGGCTGACCCTTTCCTACTCTTCTTGTCATATGTGGAACAACCACTGGGGCTTTTTCCCCTATTGTATACAATTCAGTCTCCTCCTCACTATTACTTGCCACAGCAGCACAACTAGGCTGGATCAAGTTGGTGCTTTCAGCAGATTCAGATAATATCACATTATTACTGCTACTGGCTAAATCAGGTAAATCAGCTGAGGGGAAATCCATCAATGCAAGTTCCGGGGATACATCCAACCCCAGAGAGGCTCTCCTCTCGGTGTTGATTTTAGCTACTACCTGCACCAGATAGTTATCCATAGTATTTATGGCCGTAGGAAGCTTTGGATTAGACATAATGCACCACAATACACTATGGACACGATTACCCTTAGAAATACAAAAATAACGTTTTACCAAAATAAATGGGCAGCGTAAATAGCCCAGTCCAGTCTCTGCCAGTCGCGGACTGTCGCAGACTGTCCCGCCCTTGTCCCGGGCTTCTCCCGGCGCACTCCCGCGCAGCGTCAGCAGCAATTCCAGATAAAGGATAAGTGATATGGCAGGCAGGCTATAGAAGTCAAGAAAACGGCAAGAGAACGGCAGCCAGCACAAGCTCTCCACAGCGTCTCCTCACTCGATAGATGGTTGTCTCCCAATGTTACTAGTGCAAGCCTGCACTCTTCAGTCGGTGGTCGGAGGCGGGGCAAACAGGGAGAGCGTCCAGGTGCAGGTGATACCAAACACAGGGACTCCTGGGAAATGGAGTCCCAGCCCTGGCGCTCACAGCCCTGCTGCTCTAGTCTGATGTAGCCTCAGTCCCAACAAGGTAGGCGATGCGGGACACGCGCAGCGGGTACCGCAAGGATCAGTGATATGGCAGGCAGGCTATAGAAGTCAAGAAAACGGCAAGAGAACGGCAGCCAGCACAAGCTCTCCACAGCGTCTCCTCACTCGATAGATGGTTATTCATGATAAGGCTAATCCTCTTTGTTTTGCTAAATTCCACAAAATCAGGATTGGCACGCAGGCCTTTTCAGTTAGGGTTGATAAACTTTGGAATAGTCTCCTACCTTCATTAAGGAAATATCAAGATCTTCCCTTGTTTAAGAAAGCACTAAAGACCTGGCTTTTCCAGTATTACTTCTGCATAGCCAACACTCTCTGACAGATTTATTCTAGGAGGTAGCACCAGGATAAATTAGAGATCTCAGATATGCTCCATAAATATTCATTCAGTTCATTCGATTTAGGCCCCCCCTGACGAATCCTATATTGCTGCATTACCCCTCAACCCTGTCCCAACCCTCCTGCATAGGTTTCTGAGACAAACCAAGATGGCAACTTCAAGAGTTTTCGGGAAAGAGATCCTCTCAGGCCTCAGCTTTATCCCTTGCTGACACATCTGCCTGTTCCCTTCCCATCAAAGCTTAAAGGCAAGCCCCTACTGTGTTGGCTCCAGAGGTGTGGCCTTCCTCCTTTATTTTAGTGGGCCTGGGCTGTCCAATCCCAGCTGCAATGTGAAACTCTAGTTATCAGCTGCTGTTTAGGTTCATTACATAATGTAATGGTATTCAATTATCCAATTTACTGATGTGAGATTGATGGATTGCCAGATTTATCTTGTGTTGATTCAAACGTGTTACCATCAGATCACCACTGATGTGAGCTGTGAGAATTAAGGGCTGCATGTACAAAGATTTGAAATAACTGATTTCCTAATAGCGACTTCCTGCGAGTCACAATTAAGAAATTGCAATTTCAAAAGTATGGAATTCTTCTGAGTTTAATTTGCAATTCCTTGTGGGTAACAAATTGGCCTACATCATAAATATTAATGAGGAAGGTCTTGGTTTGTGACGCAATTGAGAATCACAAAAATCACAGGAATGGAGGCCTGCTGGGGTTAGCAGACCACATGCCAGTGATTGCTTTTCTATAAAGCAATCTTTTTTTGTGGGGGTAAATGTAGCCTGTTTTCATTAAAGGAAAACGGTATGTGTTGAAAAAGAAAATGGGACCACTGCAGGTCTTAAAAATGTTTTTACAAACATTCACAAAGTTTAGGGGGTTTTTGGGGACCTCTTCCTATATGTGAATGGGGTACCACCTACTTAAAGTAGGCAGTAAACCTGCGATATTGAAAGAATATATGGCTCTTGATCACTCGCGCCGCATACCTTGGCTTAGTTAAATAAAGACTAGCTTTGAAAGACTACGCAGAGCAGAATTATTTACTAACCCTGAAATGGTATGCAAAAAGGACCTGGATCGGGTTAGGATGTCCTTTTATAGTTTAAGGAAATTCTTTGTTGAAAACAACATTATCGACTGAGCCTTATCTCTTGGGATCTTTTAGCACATACAACCGTTTTTTTTTTGTGCCCTACATAAGGGGGAAAAAATTGTGACAAGAGAAAGTGACTTTGTTAACCGTCACAAAGTCCTTATGCTCTAAAGCGCAAACTAAGATCTCTAACCAAGACATGTTTTGTACTTTTAAAGGCTGTGCTTGTTGCCTATTTGTTTATGCCAAATAGCAAAAGAAGAAAAAACTTAAAGTAATGAAAGATTTCAAAAGGGTATAGATATCGTTAAGGCCCTCTTCTCTCCCGTCTGCCCCGGATCTGTCCCCGTACCTAACTAAGCCACAAGTCTCCAGAAATGTGACGGAGCTGTGCATTCCACCAGGGGCTCTGACACATTCTTCCACTTCCATCTGACCATAAGGAGGCCGCTCAGTAGGAGTAGTTGGTGTACTTTCTGCTACCTGTGGGGCGGCTCGAGTAATCCAAGGGTGTTGGTTTCAGTCTGAAAACCCTCGATTAACCCCTCTTCTCCACTCACAGGAGAGAAACCAGGTGGGACTTGGATTTGCATTCTCCTTCACAGCAATTTCCAGGTCACGGACTGCTATACTCTCTCCTTCTGCTTCCGTGTCTCTCCTTTTGAGGGGCCCTCTCCGTATTCTAATTGGCCCCTGGGTTGCCTCATGATTGCTGTCAGGGTCATCGGGTTCCTTTTGTCTTAACTGTTGATTCCCAACAGGCTCCTGCGAAATAGAGCCGCGCTATGCTTTGGTTGCGGGGAGAAAGCATTTTGTTCAAATGAGCTGGGGGAAGGAGTTGGATGGAATGCCAAGGGGTATCTTCCTCCTCCACATTATGTACCCGTCAACAACAGGTTAACACAGCTCACCTGGACCATCACCACCAAGAATCCCCTGTTGGACTATGTCCAGTGGAGTTTGAAGGGTTTTGTCCAAGTGGATTGTGGGAACTGAAGTTCCAACGTTTCAAGGACTATCTTGGAGATTCCAGACCCTTGGATTGTGTTTTGGACACTGGACCATCAAGAGGAACTTCAGGAATAAGTTATAGAAGTTGGAAGAAATTTGGAGCGACTTTGGAAAAAAGCTCTATAAGGGGACCGACTCAACCGTGAGACCCCAGTTGGTCACCTTCAATCGCGAGCCGGCCTGCTCTGCTGGTTCGTCCCACTGAAAATCTCCAGAGGTTTGGCTTGCAGAGTTTGACCGGGAGCTCCCTGGAAAGCAAGTTGTTGACCCCACCATGAACCTGTACTGGTGAAGAGCATTGATGGGCCCGGCAGAAAAAGCTTCAGAAAACTTTCTAATTTTGAAGGTAAAATCTCGACCAAAGCCTACCCATGAGGGGAATCTGAGAAGGGCTCCATCATGGTTGGCCTAAAACTTTGACTTTGTCCCGGTCAAGCGAGACCAGATGTCCCTATTGGGCACTAATATTTTTCTAAGTGCTATATAGTGTTATATCTTTTAAAAATTCATATCTCCAGTTCCCTACTTTGGATTTTTGTTGTTTTTGTGTCATTTTAAGATACACATATTTACTATGTGTTTTAAATTGGTGTGGGGTTATTATTGTGTGTTGAACCTTAATTATTTACGGAATTGGTGTTTTTAAATGCTTTACATACCTGCTTCCTAAGTTAAGCCTACCTGTTCGCAGACAAGCTACTACAGGTTGAGCATGGGAATAATTTATTGGGACCTGTATTGAGCCCAAGACTGAGTTAGTAGCCTCATTGCCAGTGGTAGATGCACATTTACCACTACTAATAACCACTACTAATAACCCACTAACAACAGTAAGGAGCACAACCTTTTGTCACAGGTGAGAGCAAACAGCCATGACTTTTTTCCCTTGTCCAGGCAACGCCTCTTGCAGTCAATCAGTTGATGTTCTTGATCAGAGTCACATGAGTGGAGCAAAAAAAATGTATCCTCCCTGCAAAACTGCAGTGTTGGTGGAGCTAAACCATATACCTACCAAACCTAGCAATATTGAGCTGAGAAAGGATGTGCAAGTACTAAGAGCGGCTCAAGAACATGCAACTGGGTGAACCAGAGGCAGTTTTTTTAATATCTATTACAGTTTGGAATCACCTACTTTAAGCAAGTTGGCAGTAGGCCCTTTGGCAAATTTGGTTTGAAGGTAAAAATACCTGTACCCCCATGTTGAGGAAACAATTGCCTCCAGACATGACCTGAAAATTAGGGACACGCGTAAATGGAATAATTCTCTCAAGCATTATTATTCATAATTACCACACAAATTACCCGTAATTATACGTAAGTATGTATGAAGCATAAACCCAGCATTTAGCGCTATTTTCTAGGTTCAAAATGCACCCTTGTCTCCAAAATGGGCCAGAGGATGTATTTTGTGCTATGAAAACAGAAATAAATGCTATAGGTCACAAATACCAGTTGCCAGCAGCTGCTCGCTCTCTCTTAGTTCATTGTTCCTGTGCTCCTCTGGTAGGATTGTTGCCCCAAATTGCTCCTAATTACTCAAGCTGGCTTCATCGCGAAATTCCAGTAACTTTGCATTACAAGTGTCATGCGTAATTACTGAAACTACTCTGGCATGATTAAAATGTCTCCCAGGCCTACTGGAAGGTCCTAATTAGCTATACAACCATATCCAACAGATGACATAATTCTGAAGCATGATCAAGAGACAAAAGTATCCTGTGGAGGAAATAATTTCAAGATGGTCAGAACTAATAAAATAATGATCACTAAAATAAGAAGCAGGAAAGGACATAGTATTTGTGCAGGAGTCTTTCATTGACACATTGTGTAGCATGCAAGACCCTCAAATAACAGTCTTTGGGTGATCCTATGATGACCATCGGCTGATCAAAACACATGAAAATCATACACGCCTAACAGGAGTTGTTTGTGGTTGGTGTTGTATTTTGTAAATCAATATTATATGCAATTGATTTCAATTAACTTTATCATTAGTTGCTTATCACATTGAGTAGTGCCTGTGCAGTCTCACAGTTTTCAGTGTGGTGTTTTTATTGCACAGATGGATATTATTTATTGCAGGACAAACATCACAGAGTGTGCTTGGCTAGATATTTATACAAGAGCAAGTTTGCAAGTTTCTATAGTCATATGATTCTGCTGCAGTGTGATTTTTCTACTTATTTTGGAATGACGCTCTACTTTGCAAACATATATTTCTTCCAAAATTGACAGTGTGACAGTCATGAAGCATCACTAACGAGTTTGAAAGATAGGTATTCATGCACTGCTACCTGTACAGATTTTGCTTGAAATTGTACATGATGTTTTTTGTATTAAGTGAGAAACACTTGCTGGTTAGGGTCTTGTTGGACTGGTTCTTTCTGCAGGGTCACCCCTAAACATTTTGCCTTCCTTCTCCCTTTCTTCCGACCTCATTTAGGTTGGCTTTAGGACTCTGGGAACTTTACCATTGCTAAGCAGAGCTAAAGTACATGTGCTCTCTCTCTAAACATGGAAGCATTGGCCTATCCACAGTTGGTATATTTAATGTGCCTATAAATCCCTAGTAAAGTGCACGATATGTACCCTGTGTCTGTATATTAAAGGCTACTAATGGGCCTGCAGTACTGATTTTGCCACCCACTTCAATAACCCTTTAAACATGGCACAGCTCTGCCACTACAGAGCCTGTGTGTGCAGTTTTGAACTGCTATTTCAACCTAGCAAATTAACCCACTTGCCAGGCCAAAACTTTCCTATTTATAGCATAAACATCACCCCAAAGATAAGTTCTGGGAAGCCCTGTTAGCAGGGAACAATGTATTTAAAAGGTAGGACATGTACTCCCACAGGTTAACATTAGGATTGCCTCACAACATGTATTAAGTGTAATTTCAAATTGGGAAAAGTTAGGGATATTGAATTTGGTGTCCCTGGGCTCACAATTTGAAATCACAACTTATTGTGAAGTTAGATTTTAAATTGTAAGCCTAAAAATGCCACTTTTAGAAATTTGGCATTTTCTCACTTTAACTACTCTGTGTCTCTTCCTGTCTCTGATATTTATCAGGGTTGGGAGACACAGGCATGTTGTCCTATTCCCCCTTTGAAGCTTCATGCTGTGCGACCTCTCCACCCTGTTCTGGCATTCCTGTATATCAGAGATATCTCAACCAGATAGCTTCCAGCTGAGTGAGTCACAATCACTTCATCAAAGCAGCCTGGCTAACCCTGTTAACTCTGACTAATCAGGGAAGGCGACAGGAGTGCTAGATTTTGGCTTATTGACAAGAAAGTCGTCTAACTTATTTTCGGTACAATTTAAGGTGAATTCAGCAATGGCATACTGCTGGTTTTATCAATACCATTCTCTTAAGTCCTTGAATGATATCTTAATTCAAAACCTAGCGATAGTTATGCCTTCTTACACTATTGCAATGTTATCCAATGGGGAGAAGTATCTACAATGGGGAAAATGAAATAGGCAATTTCTCCAACAATAGGCCAGAGAAAATGTCTTTTGTAAAGGCCCTGCTTAAAGTTACATGACCCCCCCCCCCATCCCCACCCCAGGAGCACCTGAGAGAGATTTAAGGTGTCCTGAATATGCATAAATAGTGTAGAACCTCAGTCTACGGTGCTCCTAGCACCAAAGTTGATTTTGTGAGGCACTTTAATATTATGGGGAAAGGGAAATATACACTTTCTCTATCCCCAGGGCATATAAAATATATTTTATTAGGACCCTCTTTATAATGACATGAACCCCAACCCCTGGCACACATAGAGGAGACTCTGGGATACCTGAAATGCTTTAATATTGTAGTTTATCATTTTTGAAGTACCCCTACCACCAAAGTTTGAGCACAATTTAAATTTGAAAGCAGAGCTGCAAAACAGGGCTGCTTTTAAAATGACCTCAGGCTCTCAGCAGGGCACACATGCAAATGCAGAAAGGGCTGCTGGCCCCTAAACTTCCATTTCCAGTTAAATACTAGGGGTTTACAATTAGTTTTAATCCCACTGCCCTATGATCTACTGATAGTGTACCCTAATATATAGTGTACCCTCATAGAACTGGCCCTGGACATGCCTAGCGGACCCAGGGCACTCCCAGAGTAAGAAGACTAGCATCCTGGGATCTCAAATGGGGCTAAAAGTGGGGTACACTGCAAACGGGCCCTGATTTTTAACACAGTATCCTTTTGAAATCATTTTTTAATGAAGCAGTTGAGGGGTTTATTCTGATTTAAGGGGAAGGGCATATGGATTCTCGGGGCCATGCACGAGAAGGCTTGTTTGTAAATGTTCTTTTTGTAAAATTTTGGTGTTTTTAGCAGTGGGGAACTAGTGCCTACATATGCTCTGATGCCACCAAACAGCTTTAGTTTTTGTGCAAGGTAACTCGGAGTGTTGAAATGGAGGGCTTTGTGGGTCATACAGGTAATTTGCAAATGAATTCTCGCCTTATATAGAAGCCAGTTGAGTGATTTGAGGTCATGAGTGATGGCATTGTTTCTTTTGATCCTGTAATGAGCCTAGAAGCAGAGTTAAGAAAGGCCCTTAGTAGCACCAGTTTAGCTCTGGGTAGGCCACATAGGGTTGCACTCCCACAACCTGGGAATCACTAGATCTTGAACAGCGGACATGAGGTCATTCGGAGAAAGGAAGGGTTTTGTTTTTCTTAAGATGCTCATGTGGAATTTCTCTCCTTTGGTGGCAGAGCTGATGTGTTCCTGCATGTTCAGATTCTTGTCCAGTGTTATTCCCTGAGATCTCATTGACTTTATAATGTCTGGTATGCAATTCAGTGCTGTTAGTTGTTTCATCAAATCTACGATGTCCGGTGAGTGTTTGGGTGAGGCAATTAGGAGGAATTCTGCTTTGAGAGCTTTTAGTTTGAGGTGGTTACCAGTCAGCCAGTTTTGTGTTTTTTGTAGGGTTGAGTTTAGAGACCTGATATCTTTGAGAAAGACATTTTTAAGTACAGTTGGGTGTCATTTGCTTACAATGATAATGGATGTTAGATAAATTCAACAGATCGGTGAGAGGTTCCATTAATGAGTTATGGAGAGTGGGTGAGAGTGAAGAGCCATGAGGGACCGCTAAAGTGACCTTTGTGGGGTTGGAGAGGGTCATATTGACATTGATTCTTGGAGTTCTGTCCTGGAGAAAATACACAAACCAGTTAAGAAATGTCCCCAATAGTCCCATCCTACATTTAAGCAGGTCTAGGAAACTGTCATGTTTCTCAGTACTGAATGCTGACGAGAGGTCAAGGAGGATGAGAAGGCAGGATTCATCCTGATCCAACATTTTGAGTGCATCATCAACTATGTGTGTGAGCGGAGATTCAGTACTGTGGCCATGGAGGGAGCCAGATTGGAATTGATCTAAGAGACTGACTTGTCAGTGTGGTTGCACAGTTAAACATGTACACATTTCTCAAGGAATTTTCTAAAGGCAAAATCATAGAGATTGGGGATAAGTTTTTAAGGGCTGAGAGGTCCGCCATCGTTTATTATAAAATGGGGCTAACCGGCCCGGATTTAAGGCAATCAGGAATCCGGGATGTCAGCTTGTGTTTGCTTGCAGTATTATAACATGCCTCTAGAATCTTATCTGTTACCTGCTGTGCATATCAAAGATGTGCTTTTGTAGCTGTCATAATGCTATAAAATGTCATATCTTTTGAATGTGTATACATTTAATGTAAGGGTGTGCAAAATTAGCATAATTTGTAAAATTATCATATGCAAAACAGTCATTTGGCACTGTATTTTAGTGAAAAATGCATCCAATTTGGAGTAAGGGATGCATTTTACACAAAAATATAAGTTAAACAAAAGCACTCCTTTCACAGCAATTTTTTGTGGTAAATTGTTTACCACAAATGGCTCATACTTACACGATGTAGCACAATAGCTTAATTTCTGGAAATTCCTGTAACAAGAGTGATGCAAAATTACAGAAATAACGCCAGGGTAATACTAATTTCACCCGTGCCTAGTTTAGTCTTGATAATCACATTAAACATAGAAAAGTGGAATTAGATACTAGCTGGATAAAATTAAGTATACGGGAATAGTATTTCAATTGCTTATTCAGGCATGGCTTATCTAGAGGTGTTAGAAAAGAAACAACAATATAGTGACATTCTATGTAACACCAAAACAAGAGTACAGACAAAAAAGGGTTTCCCAGTAGATGTTGAGTGCTGGGGTACTCCAGCTACAGGTGGGTGGTAGCCCCCTGCCCTGGGCTCTCTTCCTCAACCTGCTGTGTTGCAAAGTGTCTGGGAGAAAGTCCCACAGGCACAGGAAAGGCTTTTCTGCTTGGGTGGGTTAAGAAATTGTGACTGTGCCCTGCATTAGAGCACTGGCTGGCCTGGGGGTGGAAGCATCTAGCCAAGAGCTCCCCTCACATTCCTGATGTATCACATACAGCCTAGAAATAATTTTTCACATGCCCAGGGAGAGGCATTCCCTGCTTAGTGGAGTGGATAAGCATAGACTGAGCCCCAGGTCAGAGCTACAGATGGTCCTAGGGTGGAAGCCCCCAGACTAGAGCTCTATTTCCTGATCTGCCAGGTCACTTAGGGTCCAGGATATGTTCTCCTGCTTGTTAAGGTGAAAAAACTGTGACAGGGCCCTAGGTCGGAGCAGCATCGGGCCCCAGGTTGAATACACCAGCCTAGGGCACCCTTCTCTGCCACTTAGAGACCAGGATGAGGGCCTGTGGAGGGTTCCCCTGCTTAGCTGGGTAAAAAGCTTTGCCGGTCCTTGGGTCTAAGCTCTGGCTGGCTCTAGGGAGAAAGTTCCAAGCTCAGGGTTTTTTTCTCTGGCCTGCCTGCATGGCAAATGTCTTGTGACAGGGCTCTGCAAGCCCCAGGTGGATTCCCCTACTTCATCAATGTGAAAAGGTGCCCCTAGGCTCCAGGTCAGAATTTCCCTTTCACACAGCTTCGAGCCTGAATTCCAACTCAGGCTCCAAGACCCTAGCCCAGGAGTCCCTGGCCCATCCAAGGATTAGTGGAATCTGATCTATAAGACATGATGTGAGCAGATAGTCAACCTTCAAGCTTAGCCAACAGGTTGCTCTTGGCCCAGCCATATGGTTGCGCATGTGTTAGGAATGCACGCCACACCCAGATGTTCAGGATGCCCTGGAAGTTTCAATGACAGCTCATTTAACCCTTGATCTCATCCAGGGCTCCAGGAGGATGGACACATTTACTCAAATGTGCCCCTTTGTCACTCGGTGTGCATGGGTTGCAAAAAAAGGCAGGTGGCCTTTCTCCGAATAAGTAGGGACAGGGTACTCAGGGCCACAATTGGCATCCCATTGTACAGCCCGCATATTGTCAGGGCTGACCAGCACCATCCTTTAGGGGCTAGCTGCGCTGGTCTGGAAGTCCCATTGTGGACTCAGTTGACTCTTCTATCCCAGCCAGGGCTCCGAAGGGCTGGATACATTCACCCAAATGTCTCCCTTGTGACTCAGTGTGTACATGTTGCATGAAAGGCAGAGTTTCCCGCCGTAGAGGTTCCCGCCGCTGCCTCCCTGCGGCCCCGCACCCCTCCAAGGCCATTCGCTGCCCCGCTCCCGCCACCCAGCTGACCCTCCCTCCCGGCTCCTTACTTAAGGGGAACTACGGGATCGGCCGAGTGTGACCCCTTGCCTGCTCAGGACAGGTCGCTCCACTCTCCTCCTGCCTGCTGACGCACCTGATCGCCGCTCCCTGCCACTTCCACCGCTCCTGTGAGCCGATCGCCCAGCCAGAGTTTCCCGCCGTAGAGGTTCCCGCCGCTGCCTCCCTGCGGCCCTGCCCCCCTCCAAGGCCATTCGCTGCCCCGCTCCCGCCACCCAGCTGACCCTCCCTCCCGGCTCCTTACTTAAGGGGACCCATGGGATCGGCCGAGTGTGACCACTTGCCTGCTCAGGCCAGGTCGCTTCACTCTCCTCCTGCCTGCTGACGCTCCTGATCGCCGCTCCCTGCCACTTCCACCGCTCCTGTGAGCCGATCGCCAAGCCAGAGTTTCCCGCCGTAGAGGTTCCCGCCGCTTCCTCCCTGCGGCCCCGCCCCCCTCCAAGCCCTTCGCCGCCCCGCTCCCGCCACCCAGCTGACCCTCCCTCCCGGCTCCTTACTTAAGGGGACCCACAGGATCGGCCGAGTGTGACCACTTGCCTGCTCAGGCCAGGTCACTCTCCTCCTGCCTGCTGACGCTCCTGATCACCGCTCCCTGCCACTTCCATCGCTCCTGTGAGCCGATCGCCCAGCCAGAGATTCCCGCCGTAGAGGTTCCCGCCGCTGCCTCCCTGCGGCCCCGCCCCCCTCCAAGCCCATTCGCCGCCCCACTCCCGCCACCCAGCTGACCCTCCCTCCCGGCTCCTTACTTATGAGGCCCCCAGAGCGTCCGCGCAGCGGATGCGAGCAGCGGGAGCGCCGAACGTGCGCCGAAGGTGTGCCAAAGGTAAGAACGTCTGCGCCCGTCCGCGCCTGGGCCGCGCCCTGCGCCAGACCCCCTGGCCCCCGCAAAGGCCACCCCACCCGCCGGACTTACGACACATCCGAACTCAACGCACTCAACACCGGTCGGATCCCCGGCTGCTACCGAGCCACGCCAAGACGCACCCACGGGCCCTTCGGCTTCCATTCCTTCAACTTCTCCTGCATCCGGACCTGCACTGCACCCGCACCCGCCAAGCCGAACACCAACAGCAACCACCTGAAGTGCATCCTACTCAACACTCGCTCCGTCCACAGACACGCCGTCCAACTCTGGAACCTGATCGACACAACATCACCAGACGTCGCCTTCCTCAAGGAAACCTGGATGAATGCCTCCTCAGCGCCCGACATCGCCATCGCCATCCCGGACGGTGAAGGACTGGGTTATTCTTAAGACCCAGCGGTGCCAGGGAACAACACCTGAAACCTTCGTGGGTTACCTGTTCTGGCGTACTAAACACAGAGACACGGGACACTTCCAGCGACGTCAGAGATCAGCGTTTATTTACTGCAGGGATACAGAGGTCACAAGAAGTACACAACGTGTAGGTTCTCGGAGACTGCTTCAAATTTGTAGAAGTGGATCGGTCCTTTTATACAAGTTTTTGCCATAGCACAGTATGGCGAACAAAGGTTACAACTCAGTTCCCACAATAAACTTCAAAAGGGTCGCGTTCATGTTTCAGGAGGCCGGAACACAATTACAACAGTCTTGCCGGTTCCCAACTGTAAAAACATATCTCCTCTGCAATAAACACATTTCATCCCAACCGTAAACACATTAAGAGGAAGGACGAAAAACAGATGCAAGGAAAGGACAAGGATGCACAACAGGTTAGAAAAGAGTGTTAGGGGCAATAAAGGAAACTTGATAGAGGGGTCAAAGACCTCGTGTCTAATGTATGCATGGCTGAAACAATAGACCGGCGCGGCAAGATGAGCCTTGAGCAGGGCCATCTGCCTTAGTCGTGTCATTTCCCTCATCGTAAAAGTCACCTCAAAGAAACACGTGTCCTTCGTACAAGCTTGGGAGTCCCAGGGTCATGAAGCGGACAAAGCCCGTTCGCTGGCTACCTGAGGGCAAGAAACAAAATGGATGCTGTATCTAAAATGGAACCCGAGGGTTCGGATGAACAAACCCAGAAATAAGACGAACCATACGTGGCTGCATAGCGAAACTGCGTCCACCCACTATACTCGTCATTTGCGGTTCGTAGATACCAAACTCATCCATATTCGTCACCACTCAAAAGTGCCGTCCCGTCTCACACGGAACCTCAGACGCTCCTTTTGCCCTCATGTAGGCAAGCACTAGTCAAGATCTGAATCTATATCAATATTCATCAGATCGTTCAGCTGTTGCTGGAACATCATCCTATTCATCAACGTCTCCTTGGTAACAGATGGCCGCCTTATACACGTCGCAGCACATAGGCCACATAAGGCAGGACCACACTGTACACAAAGACAACACGTGAACAGGAACGTTACAACAACCCCTACGATCATTAGAATCTTCCAACCCCAGGTTGACATCAGGCCCCAAAACCATCCTAGGAGCGTCCAATTACCTTCGTCCACGTGTATGGACTCGGATATCTTGTGCAACTTCGAGATGGCTTGGTAAACAGTTGGAGCATTGTCAGGAATAAAAATGCAACAACTCGAATGGATAATTTTACACACACCCCCTCTATCTGCAAGAACAACGTCTAGAACCATACGGTTCTGCAACGTCATGAGTCTATCCGCCTGTAGTTCAGCTGTTAGATTACCAAGGGCATTTGCAGTAATATTAGCAGTCGACTCAACCACACGGGTCAACTGTCTTAGGTTCCTACTGTTAACCATAGGTCCCCAAAACGGCAAGAAACCCTTAAAGAAGTCTCCTGCTTCTTGACCAGCAGTATCCTCTTTGCTAATAACGCCTCTCACGACTCTAGTTTTGTGGTAGTCTGAAGCAACCGTGAAAGTCGGAGGTAAAAGATTCGCAATATAACAGGTACCCGAAAAGTCGCGGGGTAATCATGTATATGCGCGTTCATAACATACAAAATAGGTGCCTTTAGCAGTCAGAAAAACAGGGGAGGAGAGCATCGGTAGAACATACGTATCAGTGCAAGCACTGTTCCCAAGTTGTGCTCTCGGATTTCGACCCAAGCCTTTCAAGCAGAAATTACCAAGGTGTGGTACAATCCATATTGGGGACGAGCTCTTAAGCTGTCTATCACCCACTGACGTACTATACTCAGCCTCGCTCAGATCCTTATAGGCCTGCACTTCTTCATCTGGAATGAGTGATGCATCAAAAACATCTCTATCCAAATCCGCTATTGCTATCGCCAAAGGCTTGTGGTACGGCCCAGGACCAAAATTGACAGATCGTGGCTCTCGACTGGGGTAGGAATCTAGTGCACTACGGAACATAGTTTGGAATGCTCGAGCTGAACCCTGGGAGCTGTAAGGAAGGACCAAATATGGAATACCCCTATCCATGGTGTGTGGCATTAACCCACATACCCAACAATTGGTAGTATTCACCACCAACTGATGCTGATGTAGGAGTTGAACAAAGGAATTATTCATGAATTCCGCACGTCTAACCTGCTCA
Source organism: Triturus cristatus (assembly GCF_964204655.1). Lineage (NCBI taxonomy): Eukaryota > Metazoa > Chordata > Amphibia > Caudata > Salamandridae > Triturus > Triturus cristatus. The sequence continues at coordinate 1,194,269,288 of NC_140582.1, read as the reverse complement.
TGTTGAGGCAAAGGATGAAAGGAATGTGGGGAGACAGTGGTGAGGGAACTTAGTTTAGGAGAAAAGGTAGGTGAAACAGAAGGTAATACCAACGGTACTCCAAAATACACTCCACCCACCAATAACATAGATACGGTCAGGAACAGTAGAAACACCTGAAACATAAAACATTTTGTTCGTACAACCCTCCATAGCTCTAATCTCTGTGCCGACATCCTTTCTACTTCCAACAGCTTAGAGAACGCCATCCTCTACAAACCGTCCGTGACGTACTTGACGCACTTCGTTCTGAGTAGCGATTATCAATCCCCAGGAGTTCCCAGAGATCGACAAAAGTAACCGACCTAACGTCAGAAACCTGCTAAACAGAAAGGAGTACCCGCACGGCCCTACGGTAACCCGGATGGAGAGGTTTCCTCGAAAAGTTCAGTTTTATCACAAATCTCTTAGCAGTGGAAAAACACATAAGAACTCAAAAAGAAAGGATGTAATTGTCCATAATATTCGTAACATCAAAAACAAATATACTACTAATTTTTATTAGTCCTTGAACGAAGAAAGTATCGACTTCTTCCAGGTCGAGTTTGCTCTACAAACAATTGTTCAGCTGGCGCAACAGTGTTCGATGAAGTGGACAACGAGTCAGACCTTGGGTTCTCTGCTACTGATGACTCCACATGTGGATTTGGCAGTGACGAATCCTCCTCCACAAGTTGAGCGTCGCTAAATGGCACAAAGTGCAAAGGAGTCTCAGTTTCTGTGGCCGAAACCCCAGTCCTCACCCAACCGTCAGTTGGTAAGGGGATCGGTACCTTCTTTGTGTGGCTGGCATGGACCCAGTTTTTCAGGCCCTCCAGTCGAACCGCTGTCCTCGTTGTCAACAAAACTTGAAAGGGTCCGACGAATCTTGGCTCCAAGTTACGTTTCCGACCGAAATTTCGGGTAACAACCCAGTCCCCTGGCCGGAGCTGGTGTCCAGGACCCTCTGTCTGCACCGGTAGAGCTTCAAGGACCTGTTGATGGATTAACCGTAGTTTAGTGGTCAAATCATGCAAGTAATCAATTAACATTGGATACTCAAGACTATCAAAAGCCCTCGGCCTCGGGACTCCCCAAATATTTGCAGGGCGACCGAACACAATCTCATATGGGCTAAGCCCTACTCGAGAGTGTACGGTTGCTCTGGTCGATAGGAGAGCCAGAGGCAAGGCATCAGGCCATGACAGACCAGTCGTAGCTTGGATCTTAGCGAGTTGCAGCTTCAGGGTACCATTGTACCCTTCAACCAAATCCGCTGCCTGAGGATGATTAGCACTGTGGAATTTCTGTCGAATTCCAAGGCCCTTACACACACTCTGCATCACGCTTCCCACAAACTCGCTTCCATTATCCGACCACACAATCCGTGGCAATCCGTACCTAGGAAAGTACTCCTTCAGCAGGATTTTTGCTGTGGACAGGGCAGTATTATCCTTAAGAGGATAGGCCTCAATCCATCTGGAGAACGCGCAAACCACAACCAAAACATACTTCAGGTTATTGCATCTCTCCATATGGATAAAGTCCAACTGGATAACCTCAAAGGGACAAGCAGGAGGAGCGAAATGACCAGGCGGAGTGGGGGTGCCCCTTCCGGGATTGTGCATCAAACACACCATACAATTCTTAACCACTCTCTCGGCACACTTAGCAATACCCTCATTCCTCCATACAGGAGACAAGAACTTACATATTCCTTTCGCACTAATATGTGACAACCCATGAGCCATCGTCACAACAGCTAATACATACGCATCTGGTAACATCCACCTCTGACATTTCGTCAGGTCAACCCAACATCCATGCATATCCAATCTTGCTGTGCTTTCTTTCCACTTGGTCTTTTCAGCTTTAGTAGCTTCGTTCTGAATTGCTTTCACACTCTCAACAGTATTTTCACACATACCAGTCTCCGTCGGCCACCTCAATGAACTCGTGACATACATTCGAGTCGCAAGATTCTTAGCCGTTTCCTTAGCAATCTCATCCGCAAACACATTACCACGACCAACATCATCCGTCACTTTCCGATGTGCACTACATTTAACGATCGCCACTTGTTTAGGCAATGTAAGTGCATCCAAAAGATCATTCACGAGCTGCCCGTGTTGGATCTTCGTACCATGCGATGTCATAAATCCTCTTTCTCTCCACAATCTTCCAAAATTATGCGCAACACCAAATGCGTACTGACTGTCAGTAAACACATTCACTCGCTTTCCCTTAGACAAAACACACGCTCTTGTCAATGCAATTAATTCTGCCGCTTGCGCTGAATTCTGGTTCAATCTCGCAGTTTCCACAACCGTGCTCAACGTCACCACAGCATACGCAGTCGTCACATCGCCATTCGGCAATTTGAAACACGAGCCATCCACATACAAGGTACCATCGGGATCTGCCAAGGGAGTGTTTTTCAGGTCCACACGACCTTTTGTTTCTTCCTCAGTCCGTAAATAACAATCATGTGGCAGCACATCATCTGATTCCATATTAATCGGCAACAATGTCGCCGGATTCAGTACATTACAACGTTTGATCTGTATATGACTTGCCAAAAGGGTCAGCTCATACCCAGACAACCTTGCACTCGTCAGATGTTGAGTCTTTGTCCGATTCAAGAGCGTGTCAACTGCATGCGGAACCATCACTATGAGCATATTATCCATGACCAGACCTGCGGACTGCCGAATAGACGCCGCCGCTGCCGCTGTCGCCCTCAAGCAACTTGGCAACGCTCTAGCTACCGGGTCTAAGGTCGAGGAAAAATATGCACACGGACGCTGCTTACCACCAAATTGTTGCGTTAAAACACTCAACGCACAACCGTCCCTCTCATGGACGTATAATGTGAAAGGCTTACTGTAATCAGGAGTACCTAACACAGGAGCCGAACACAGTGCATCACGTAGTTCAGAAAAACTTTTCTGACATTCCTCCGTCCAAGGCAAAGGAGTCGAAACGTCCTTGCACGTGAGAGCTACCAATGGCTTCGCTAACAGTGAAAAGTTCGGGATCCACTGTCTGCAGTATGACGTGATACCTAGAAAGGCACGCACATCTCTCTGAGTTGTTGGCACAGTCATTGGAGCAATTGCTGCAATTCTTTCAGGGGTCAACCTTCTTCCCGCCTTTGACAATAAGTGACCTAGATAGGTTACTTCTTGACAACAATATTGCAGTTTGGAAGGTGACACTTTATGGTGTAAGGCACAAAGATGCTGTAACAGAGACACTGTAGCGGCTCTACAAAGCTGTTCAGTGTCAGCAGCTACCAACAGATCATCAACGTACTGAATCAAGGCCGCACCAGCCGGTAACACAAACGCATCAAGTTGACTCTTAAGAGCTTGGCTGTAGATCAATGGACTCTCACAGTAGCCCTGTGGTGCGCGTTTGAACCTGAAGCTGCGACCACCTAATGAGAAACCGAACAAGTCTCTGCTTTCCTCAGCAATCGGAATGCTAAAGAACGCATTCTTCAGATCGATCACCGAGAACCATGATGCAGTGGCTGGAATCAGAGTCAGTAAAGCTGTAATGTCTGGCACCACAGGAAACTGTGGAACAACGACTTTATTTACCTCCCGTAAGTCGATAACTAGACGGTACACAGGAGGCTTGGAGGGGTCCGTTCGTTTCAGAATAGGCAACACGGGACTATTGCACACATTACCCCGTGTCTCCTCAATAACATCTTTACCGATCAGATCGTAAATGATCGCTAACAGTGCCCTTTCCCCATCAAGGGAAATACGATACTGGGGTATGCGTGGCAAGCGCGCACCAACTTTCAGTTGGACAACATAAGGTGGTATATCCAACAGGCCCACATCATTGGGACCTGTCGCCCACAAGGAGCCCGGAAGAGATCTCAATTCCGGTGGGAGCTTATCGACCGATAAATACATAGGGGAAATCACGCTCTTACCCAACGTAAGCTCCACACCCGTAGGAGAACAGTACAAAGTCGCATGTAACCTTTTCAACAAATCTAAACCCAAAAGATTCTCACCACAACCAGTAGTCAAAATCAAAGGAGCTTCTAGCTCATGAGACCCAATTGTAAGGGGCAAAGGGCGAGAAACTGGATTGCTAACGGGGGCGCCAGAAAATCCAACGGACACATTCGTTAAGCCAGACAAAGGCGCGCCAGGGAGTTTCGAATGCATGATGGAACTTTTTGCTGCACCAGTGTCCAACAGAAAAGGCTCAACGACGCCCAAAGTGGCTACTGCGACATAATGCCCCCTCTGATCAACCGGAACTGATACTCCTCCCTTCCTTTGTCTATGGCTGTCCTAGTAGATACCGTCCGTATCAACATCACACTCAACGTAACAGTCATCCACATGATACTGTGCAGACCGACCGGACGATGGTTCGCGCCGATCGAAACAATTTTGCGAGTCCGAAGACGTGGCAAAACGTTCGGCCTGATTCTGGGTAACTCCACGACCTCTACCACGGGAAGCCTGTTGAGGACCACTACGTCCTCCTCGAGCCGACACACCATTGTTCCTATCACGGAGAACCGGACAGTCAAACTTCAGATGGCCCTCCCCACGACAATATGCGCATTGATTATATCCCAACACAAAGCGAGGTGCGGGAGAGGCATTTCGCGTCTGCGATCTGGAGAACTGTGATTGGGATCGATATAGCTGCTGTGTATCACTGAAATTCGAACATGGAGGATAGGCTTGCTGCAATAAGACCTTTGTTTTAAGATCCTTCGTTTTCTTATCTGCACGCTCACTTTCCTCCTTTTCTCTATTTTCGTAATATTGGGCCGTAGCCAAGATTTGAGCAGTGGTAGAAACAGCCCACGAACTCTCAGAATTCTTCAACTTGTTGCTAAGGTCGGGCAACAAGTTCGATACAAACTTATCAACGAACAGCCGCTGACCACCCTCAGAACCCATGTCCTGACCACTATGATCAACAAACGCTTCCTCAAATCTCGTAAAGAAATCAGAAACGCTTTCATCCCTCTTTTGCTTGCACGCTGATAATTTGTCCCAATTGACACGCATCGCTGGCATAAGCGTTTTCATGAGAGTAATTATCCTCTGAGGCAAAGCCACAATAAGCTGTTCAGGCTTGGCCCCACCGACCTGCTGGGCATCTGCCGCCGTAAGGGCAGCCCAGTCACCGCCTAACTCGGCCGCGTGATTCTCGTGGCGAATTTTCGCCCAAATCGGCTGAGGCACCACATTGCCAAACAACATATCAATATCGGCTAGGTTCATAACGGTAGCATCCACCAATTGGGACAGCTCCTTATAATAACCTGCAGGATTCTTACGGGGATCAGGCAAGGATTGCTTCACTTGTAAAACTTCCGATCGTTTCCAAGGGAGGTGTATCCACACTCTCTGGAAACGGCCTGGGACAGGAGGGATAGCAGCAGGATCACCTGACATCCATACCGGGGGAACTTCCCGCATAGGATATTGACCAGGATGCGCCATCCATTCTGCAGTCTCTTCCTTAAACAACGCACGAGGTTGCACTGTACATCGAAAAGATAACAACCGCTCTAGAGCCTCTCGAACTTTGTCACCTACGATTACACCCGTGGCGAACCGATGCTGTAGCTCAGAAACCTCAGACGGTACATTATCAGCCACATCATCGTCCCACTCCTCCTTCAACGATTTACACAGTTCCTCAAATACGAACCGTTGCGTGGGCACATTAAACTGAGAAAACGTTTCAAACACTATCCGTGAGGTGTATTTAACAGGATTACGAATCCATCTACGTGCCGTTCTCACCAACGATTCACGTTCCCTACCATCAGGAAGCTGACTGCGCCTTTGAGCGACATCTGAAAGAGTCGAGCCGAGTATTGGCCCAAAAAGCGGAGAATAGAGAGTAGCAACGGCAGTCAGGAGACGACTACGAACAGAAGGAGAAGAGGAAGAAGATGCAGGCGCAGCAACAATAGGGGTGGAAACAGTAGAAGTAGACGCGACAGCAGGAGCAGCGGGAACGACAGACTGAGGAGGGACTTGGAAAGGCGCAGTAGGGAGAGAACCCGGAACGAGAGGATGTACGATCTGTGACCCAAGGGGATTTGGGAGAGTGGGAGGAACGGCGGGCTGACCAGCAGCCGCCAAAACAGCGGGTTGAGGAAGAGGCGGATGTACGGGACCCATAACATCGGGAGCATAGGGAGGTGGTGATTTCATCAGATAAGACAAGAGCGAATCCTCCATCGCTTCTTCTCCTGTCTGATCGATATTAGAAGGTAGCACCGGATAACATTTATCCACTGCCATATGATGAAGCCGAGCACTAACTTCCTGCTCTTTCTCATCTTTGTCTAACTGATACTGTTCTGCATTTCGCATCACCGTAATAACACCTTCTCTTTTATTTTTCTTACTCTGTTTGATTTCTTTCTGCTTGGCCTCTTTCCACCATAACCGGAAGGAATCAAACATGGCCGGCCTAGCTTTCTTTTTAAACAATTTAGCTTCCAAATTATCTAAAACGGCAGTCTCGAAACTACCATGAGATGGCCAACTAAGGACGCCATCATTTTTAGTGTAGCGGACCCAATATTCATTATATACGATAGGACCCACGCCATGACGACTATAGAGCTCGTAAATTGGAGTTCCAACCGGAGGTATCGGACATGAATCCTCCAGCCGGGAATCCATGCTGCAACATTTGAGAAACCCAAACAAAGTACTACGGCCAGGCATCGTGCACACTAACCGAGTATACAAACTTCAAGGGCTATCGAATTACGATGTCCTCGCAAAAATGCAAGACCCTCGGTTTTGGCAATTGCAATCGTCAAATAAAACCCAACAACTAAGAACCACGAATGCTATGGAACCATGCAGACAACAAAGCAACACTGGGAGCGACCCACAAATACTTAACTGAGAGAACAATGGCGTCACCAGGAAGGCCCGTTGATCGTCTCGCCGTACAAAGGACTACGCCAGGCGCCGAAACAGGTCGACAGTCAGGGCATCGGTCCGTCGCAGCCGTCAGGAGGCGGGGATCTTCGCGGGAAAAGACGTCGGGCCACTTATTTCGACAACTGGATCGATGAAGCGGGGTGCACCTTCCCTCGGAGATTTCACACGAAGTTCCTCACGATCGTCGGGCTTTGGACCGGTACCGTTGATGTCGCCCCACGTTGGGCGCCAACTGAAGGACTGGGTTATTCTTAAGACCCAGCGGTGCCAGGGAACAACACCTGAAACCTTCGTGGGTTACCTGTTCTGGCGTACTAAACACAGAGACACGGGACACTTCCAGCGACGTCAGAGATCAGCGTTTATTTACTGCAGGGATACAGAGGTCACAAGAAGTACACAACGTGTAGGTTCTCGGAGACTGCTTCAAATTTGTAGAAGTGGATCGGTCCTTTTATACAAGTTTTTGCCATAGCACAGTATGGCGAACAAAGGTTACAACTCAGTTCCCACAATAAACTTCAAAAGGGTCGCGTTCATGTTTCAGGAGGCCGGAACACAATTACAACAGTCTTGCCGGTTCCCAACTGTAAAAACATATCTCCTCTGCAATAAACACATTTCATCCCAACCGTAAACACATTAAGAGGAAGGACGAAAAACAGATGCAAGGAAAGGACAAGGATGCACAACAGGTTAGAAAAGAGTGTTAGGGGCAATAAAGGAAACTTGATAGAGGGGTCAAAGACCTCGTGTCTCATGTATGCATGGCTGAAACAATAGACCGGCGCGGCAAGATGAGCCTTGAGCAGGGCCATCTGCCTTAGTCGTGTCATTTCCCTCATCGTAAAAGTCACCTCAAAGAAACACGTGTCCTTCGTACAAGCTTGGGAGTCCCAGGGTCACGAAGCGGACAAAGCCCGTTCGCTGGCTACCTGAGGGCAAGAAACAAAATGGATGCTGTATCTAAAATGGAACCCGAGGGTTCGGATGAACAAACCCAGAAATAAGACGAACCATACGTGGCTGCATAGCGAAACTGCGTACACCCACTATACTCGTCATTTGCGGTTCGTAGATACCAAACTCATCCATATTCGTCACCACTCAAAAGTGCCGTCCCGTCTCACACGGAACCTCAACGGATACAAGATCACCTGGAGAGACCGAGTCAATCAGACTGGAGGAGGCATCGCCATCGTCCACAAGAACACCATCCGCATCACGACCAACACCGACGACACCCTCACACCCGCCGAACACCTGCACTTCCAGATCCACACCGACCCCAAGACCACCCTCAGAGGCACCCTCATCTACAGACCCCCGGGACCACGCACACAATTCAGCGAAGACATCGCCGACTTCATCAGCCTGCACGCCCTCCCCTCCGCTGACTACATCCTCCTCGGGGACCTCAACTTCCACCTGGAGAACAACAATGACCGCAACACCACCACCCTGCTGGACAACCTCGCCAACCTCGGACTCAAGCAGCTGGTGACCACCCCCACCCACTCCACTCCACTGGATGGACCACAGCTGCGTCCACTTCAGCTTCAGAAAGAAAACAATCCACCACCACCAGCAACAGGTTGCACGCAGAAGCTGGAACAAGATCACAGCCGACCAGCTCGCCGCATCCCTGAGCCAGGACCCTCCCGCCAGCTCAGCGAACCCCAGCCATGCCGCCAACAACCTCTCGAAGTGGATCAACAACTGCGCAGACGACCTCGCCCCTCTCAGGACCCCGCCCAGCAGAACCGGCTGTAAGAAAGCACCCTGGTTTACCGACGAACTCAAGAGCTCCAAGAAGAACTGCCGAGCCCTCGAGAGAGCCTGGCGCAGAGACCCGACACCAGACAACATGACCACCCTCAAGCTCGCCACTCGAAAACACCACCAACTGATCCACACCACCAAGAAAACAGCATTCAAGGAACGGCTGGACAACAACGCCCACAACAGCAAGGAACTCTTCAACATCGTCAAAGAGCTCTCCAACCCCAGCACCGGAAACAACGACATCACCCCATCGCAAGACCTCTGCAACTCCCTCGCCTCGTACTTCCACAACAAGATCGCAGACAAACACAACAGCTTCAGCACACAGCCGACGCACCCTACGATCGCACCAGCGCCCCCCACCACCACCCTCTGCGCCTGGACCCCGATCAACACCAAAGAAACCATACGCACGATGAACTCCATCCACTCCAGATCTCCAACCGACCCCTGCCCCCACCACGTCTTCAACAAGGCCGACTCCGTCATCGCTCCCCATCTACGAGACATCATCAACGCCTCCCTCGACACCGCAACCTTCCCGGAGAGCTGGAAGCACGCCGAACTCAGTGCCCTCCTGAAGAAACCTTCAGCCGACCCCACCGACCTCAAAAACTACCGCCCCATCTCGCTCCTCCCGTTTCCTGCTAAAGTCGTCGAGAAGACCGTCAACAGACAGCTGGCCGCCTTCCTCGAGACGAATGGCTCCCTCGACCTCTCGCAGTCCAGTTTCCGAGCCAACCACAGCACCGAGACCGCCCTCCTCGCAGCCACTGACGACATCCGAGCCCTGCTCGACAATGGGGAAACAGCGGCCCTCATCCTCCTGGACCTCTCCGCGGCGTTCGACACTGTCTGCCACCGCACCCTAGTGCAGCGCCTCACCAACGTCGGAATCCAAGAGAAGGCACTGGAGTGGATCATCTCCTTCCTTGCCGGAAGGACACAGAGAGTCCGCCTCCCCCCGTTCAGATCCGAGGCCACCGAAGTCATCTGCGGCGTACCACAGGGATGATCGCTCAGCCCCACCCTCTTCAACATCTACATGAGCCCCCTCGCAGCCATCGCACGCCAACACAACCTCAACATCATCTCCTACGCCGACGACACCCAGCTGATCCTCTCCCTCACCAACGACCCCGCCACCGCCAGGGCCAACCTACACGAAGGGATGAAAGACGTAGCCGAGTGGATGATGAACAGCCGCCTGAAACTGAACTCAGATAAGATGGAAGTCCTCATCCTGGGATCGTCGCCCTCTGCCTGGGACGACTCCTGGTGGCCCCCTGCCCTGGGCAACGCACCCAAACCAACGGACCACGCACGCAACCTGGGCTTTATCCTGGACTCCTCCCTCTCCATGACCAGACAAGTCAACGCCGTCTCCTCGTCATGCTTCAAAATCCTACGCATGCTATGGAAGATCTTCCGGTGGATCCCCACCGAAACCAGAAAGACGGTCACCCAGGCCCTCGTCACCAGCCGATTGGACTACGGCAACTCCCTCTACGCCGGAACCACTGCAAAACTCCAGAAAAGACTCCAGCGGATTCAGAACACCTCAGCTCGACTCATCCTGGACATCCCCCGACACAGCCACATCTCCGTGCACCTAAGAAACCTGCACTGGCTCCCCGTCAACAAGAGAATCACGTTCCGACTACTCACCCACGCTCACAAAGCCCTCCACAACCAAGGCCCAAGATACCTCAACGACCGCCTCAACTTCTATACTCCCACACGCCAGCTCCGATCGACCAGTCACGCCCTCGCCGCCGTCCCCCGCATCCGAAGAGCCACAACGGGAGGAAGATCCTTCTCCTACCTGGCTGTCAAGACGTGGAACTCCCTGCCCACCCACCTCCGCCTGACCCAAGACCACCTCGCCTTCAGAAAGCAACTCAAGACCTGGCTGTTCGAGCAGTAGCGGACCCCCCCTCCCCAAGCGCCTTGAGACCCTCCGGGTGAGTAGCGCACTATACAAATGCCTTGATTGATTGATTGATTGAACTTCGCAGGTGCTATGAGGGACTGGTTCTGCCCCACAAGTCCTGGGCCTACAGCTGACTTCCGCCCGTCTTATGAGCTGTACAGTGATCTCTCACTGATACTTGAAAATCTTAGGGAGATAGTGTAAATCTTGTGCCAAGATGTACCCATATCCGTAACAGGTCTCCAAGGTCATCAGCCACTGATCTGTTAGAAATCTTCGAAAAAAGAAGGTAAGGGAAGTTGGCAAGTCAAGTCTCTAAATTCAGGATAAGGATTAGTTCTAAGTGCTGGGTTGGTAATGCTAGGCTCATAGCATGGCTGGGGGCATGCTACACCTTGACAAGGCATATATTGATACAAGCTGTGTCCTTCATGTTGATTGCCCCAGCTATGATGGTCTCCTGGGACATTGGGCGGGTGTTCTGCCTTGGCCGTGCCTAGCAGCTGACTCAGAACTGGTGCAGACCAGAGGAATATAGGGCCTGATTCACAAAGGTAAACTTACATTTCTGTTGTAAATAGACCAAAAGTCTAAGTTTATGATCTTTTGGTATTCACAAAGGGCATTTACGAGTAGCAACTTTACATTTGCACTCGGTGCAGAATATTCAAGATAAGGCTAATCCTCTTTGTTTTGCTAAATTCCACAAAATCAGGATTGGCAGTCAGGCCTTTTCAGTTAGGGTCGATAAACTTTGGAATAGTTTCCTACCTTCATTAAGAAAATATCAAGATCTGCCCTTGTTTAAGAAAGCACTAAAGACCTGGCTTTTCCAGTATTACTTCTGCATAGCCAACACTCTGTGACAGATTTATTCTAGGAGGTAGCACCAGGATAACTTAGAGGTCTCAGATGTGCTCCATAAATATTCATTCAGTTCATTCGGTTTAGGCCCCCCTGACAAATCCTATATTGCCGCATCGCCCCTCAACCCTGTCCTTACCCTCCTGCATAGGTTTCTGAGACAAACCAAGATGGCAACTTCAAGAGTTTTCGAGAAAGAGATCCTCTCAGGCCTCAGCTTTATCCCTTGCTGACACATCTGCCTGTTCCCTTCCCAATAAAAGCTTAAAGGCAAGCCCCTACTGTGTTGGCTCCAGAGGTGTGGCCTTCCTCCTTTGTTTTAGTGGGCCTGGGCTGTCCAATCCCAGCTGCAATGTGAAACTCTAGTTATCAGCTGCTGTTTAGGTTCATTACATAATGTAATGGTATACAATTATTCAATTTACTGATGTAAGAATGATGAATTGCCAGATTTGTCTTGTGTTGATTCAAACCTGTTACCAACAGTTCACCACTGATGTGAGCTGTGAGAATTAAGGGCTGCATGTACAAAGATTTGAAATAATTGATCTAATAGCGACTTCCTGTGAATCACAATTTAGAAATTGCAATTTCAAAAGTATGAAATTCTTCTGAGTTTAATTTGCGATTCCTTGTGGGTCACAAATTGGCCTACCGCATAAATATTAATGAGGTAGGTCTTGGTTTGCGACCCAGTTGTGAATCACAAAAATCACAGGAATGGAGGCCTTCTGGGGTTAGCAGACCACATGCCAGTGATTGCTTTTCTATAAAGCAATATTTTTGGGGGGGAGGGAATGCAGCCTGTTTTCCTTAAAGGAAAACAGGATGTGTTGAAAAAGAAAATGTAAAGTTTTCTGTTTATTCCGTGGGACCACTGCAGGTCTTAAAAATGTTTTTACAAACATTCAGAAAGTTTAAAGGGTTTTTGGGGACCCCTTCCAATATGTTAATTGGGTACCATGTACTGAGAGTAGGCAGTAAAATGCAAATGTTTTGGAACTGCATTCTGGTCACAAAACAATGGCACATTCAACTGCAACTTGGTATTCGGAAGGGGCGTCCTAAAAAAACTCTTCCTGATACCCAATTTGTGATTCTGTAATAGGTTACCAATTCAAAAATGGAGATTTGTTAATTTCAAAAAGCCTTTTTGCATTCACAAATGGCCCATTTGTGAATGCAATAAGGCTTTGTACATGTGGCCTTAACTCCCTTCATCATCTTTGTAGCACTTCTATTAATGTCTTGAGATCTACATGTATCCTTGAATTCCAGTAGTATATATCTCAGACAGCCTTTTATAAAGGGTATTTAATGTTCAAAGTGATTTTGATATTAATGAAAATACGGAAGGTTTAAGGAAATTTGGATTTATAATTCAACATCCTGCATAAGGGATGTATGTAAGATCACCTTGCTATGCTCCTTTGTAAGGCAGCACCTGTAATACCTCATTTTGTAACTTTGTGATTGCTGGGGATTGTAACATTCATACTTGCGGCGACCCCAGGTATCTAATGTATCTGATCTGGGTTGCCCACCTGTGCAGGGAATTCACTTTAAACATTCCTTACAAGGGGAGACATTAAATGACCTCCTTCATGAATTTAATTTACTGTCTCTCATGTGTTTATCTGACCTTTAGAGCTAGTCTATTATTCCATCTTTGAAAGGTAGGGGGGATGGATCATTCATAGATTTTATTTTGGTATCCTCTCCTCTACTAGATTTATTCTCAGGATATAAGATACAAGCGAGTGTCCATCGTGATCATAATCCATTGTGTGTTCATTTCCATGGGCTTTTAATGCTGCATAGGGGGGGGGCTGGCCAGAGTGGGGAGGTGAGACCAACAGATGGTGGGATGCAGTTAAAAAGGACCCAGATATCCCAAGACGCATTTTATAAGTACATGTCAGTCTCGTGTGCTAATGAATTAGCTAGGTGCACCACATCAACCTCAGTGCCTGGGGAGGTCATTGGTGCTTTTAACATCATCACAGGTAAAATAAGTGACTTCTTAAGCCCCCCGGCCTGACGTTCTGGTATTCAGTGCCCTAGATGGTTCGATTCCCTCTGTTCTCATGTGGCTATGAAGTTGCAGGAAGCACTAAATAGGTGCCCAAGGGACCCTATATTGGTGAGATCCAGATGAAAAGAGTTTAAATTAGAACTGGCAAGACGTAGTTACGCTCTAAAGGATGAAGCATGGAGGGTGCTAATTGAGGCAAGTACTCTGAGGGACTGCACCAGATTCTTGTGCTTAATTAATAAGCCCTTTCTAAACCCTGAAGAAGGGAGAGTGATAGGTGCCCATGATGCAGCGCGGAAACCCAGGTAACGGGGAAAAGAGCGAGACCCATACCAATATCCTCCCTTCGTCACAGACCAGATATCACACTAACGCTTTCACTCATGCAGTCTTTGGTGGGGCCCATAACACCAACATTCATACGTCACTTCACACTGGTCTGTACATACGGGAGAGATGAGCAGTTCAAGCGCTGGACATGAAAGGAATACCTTATAACCTATTGAAAGAAAAGTTATATTACATATCTATACATTAATACCCTTTTTTTCCTAAAATCTCAATCTTGAACATCAAGGCACTCCTCCCATGTGATTGATGGATCAAATTAGTTGGATTGGTTGATGGTGATCTAGAACTAGCTAAAACACATTTCAAGATTTGGATCTTACCACCCTCAATAAATCACAAACACTTTACTAGTTAATCAATAATTATTTATCTATTTTATCGTTAAGTTGCATTTAGAAAGATATATCAACTTTCATGTTAATCACAGAACACCATATTTACCTAATCTGGCTATCGGGCGTCCTCTAAGTCAGGGTTTTGTCGAGATCAAATTAGCTGTCATTTGGTCATTTAGCAGCAAAGTTCTCCAGATAGCATGCTACAGTCCCAAAGAATAAGAATAGGTAAGGACCAGAGACGTGCAAGCATCAATCAATGCCCATAGATTCTAGAAAGTTTGTAGTTCATCGGATAATGGGCAGTAGTCAGGCCGTCAAAGATTCAGGAACGCAGCAGTCACCCTAGATAGTAGCGTCGCGTAGCGTCACCATCGTCTTCGTCAGCAACAGGAAAAGGAAAAAAGTTTTTTCTCACTATTCTACCACCGTTTTTATAATAAAAGTAAGGTTAAGATGCAACAATTTACAAAATTTGGCCAATTCTGATTGGTCGGTTGAGATCGTCCGGTGAGGTTTAGCACAGTTCAACGGGTGATGTCATAGTTTAGTTTATTCTGGTTTCCTTGCAATCATTTATTGTACTGCCACCTGGCTGTTTTCCCACCGTGGCCTTGTTCGGGTACATTAAGGCTCAGGTCATGACGAGGCCACAGGAACATAATGTCGCACAGGCGCACTTCACCCCAGACCTCGTGGAACAGCTGCCATCACCTCGTGTCGCGTCAGCAGCCATTTTGATTTTAGGCCCAAAGGATAACTTAAGCGAGACAAACACAAAGGAGTAATTAATACATTGAAATAATGAACAAAATGTTAACCCCTCTATGTGTATGTGTTTATCTAGCGTATAGCGACATTTTAAGCGTTTATATTCACCTTTACGAAGTCATCTCGAGCAACAATACAAAATCGTTACAAAAGCCACATATATCATGCAATATTCTATTTAATACATATACTACGGTTAGTATGCATACAGTTTGCAGTAGTAACAATTATTTAGCCATGCAAAATGCAAATCTCACATGTATTTCGTATATTAATAAGGTTGATTCATAAACATGCAAACTCATTTAGTAATATTATAATTAGTATATTCATGCAAAATGGGGGGTATACAAAAGTTTGTACTACCCGCTCCATCAATCCCCCCTTTGGTGATTTTATCACCACACCATCAAAATTTTCTATTAATTTGTCATTAAATTGAAATGAATTCTTGCTGTTTAATTTACATCTCTGTTCCCCCAATTTCTTCTCTTCTGGCTGTCTTATACATGTTCTCTTTCATCTCCTCTAATTCTACTTATTCACACTCTCTCTCTTGCCTCTTATTCTGTTTCCTATTCAAATTTTCTCTTTTTAACTTTTTCTGGATTTTTCTTCTTTTATGACATAGACATCCTAATCTTAGAATTAATACCATAAAAATCACACATGTTAATGGAAATAAGATTTTACCTAAAACGGTACTACCTAAGTTCACTAAGAAATTTTTAATAGAAGAAAGTTTCTTTCCAATCTTTTCCCAAACACTTTCAACCTCCAGTTAGGCAATTTCCTCATGCAGATCAGTTATATTTTTAATGTAAATTTTCAAATCTTTACTTTCATCTGGAATGTAAGTACAACAATGTTGAACTTTCAGCTTTCCACAGACACCACCCTCTTTTGCCAATAATATATTAAGAGCAAGTCGATGTTGCATTACCATGGCACGTATGGCAACCATTTCAGTGTTTACCAATAAAAATCCTCCAGCAGTGCTTGTTGACAAGCGATCCACTACTGTTGATAGTCTTCTAATTTTGTTTGCATTCAGAGATATTCCCACTGCTGGTATCAATGCTCCAAAAATGTCACCTACAATTTCTGACCAAGATTCTCTCTTTCTACGTGCTAGATAACTTCCTAACTTATGTACACCATCTTCTCCTCTTCCCATGTGGAATATCTTTGGGAAAACCAGACCTATATAACATGTGCCATACCAATGGTCTGGCAAACGATAATATGCCTTGTTCCCGCAGATAAAATATAACCCAGGAAAAACTGGATCATTTCCTCCTTTAAATCCCCATCCACCCATGATTCGGTATGTATCATGGCACTCACTGTTATCTACAAAGTAATTGTCATATGCAGTTTTTTTCCTTCTAATACACAATTTTCCTTTCTGAGGCCAATCTTAAGCCATAGTTGGACTAGCTTCTCCCTTCAAATGTTTTTCCATTTCAACATCCCAGACTGTCTTTTCCACTCTTCCCTCAGATGCTTTCTTTTGCATTTTCAATCTCCTTTCTTCAACCATATCCAAAAATGTATTTTCCTCTTTCTTTAGACTGCAAGTCAGATTGTTTCTAAATATATATTCTAATGTTAGTTCTTTAGTCTCTAAGAAAAATTCACCTAATACCTTTGCAGGTTTTACTTTATTTAGCTTGTTAATTGAAGGTACTTGTGAAAATATGTTATCTACATCAGAAAAATAATATTCTAACTTCCCTGTTTTGTAAAACAAACTAGCTATTACACTACGTGTTATTCCATAAGTTACTGGAAGGTGGTGATAAGTCACTCTCTCCGATACAGATGCAGGTAACTGCATACAAACGTAGCAGTCCCTTGCGTCCATTGTCTTTACAGATTCATATAGTAGTTTCGAAAATACATTGTTAGAAAACTCATTTATAGACCTATCTTTATGTAAATAATTTCTATCTATTTTAGTAGGAAATACCCTTTGAATCTTTTCAATATTAGTTTTGTTTTCACTATGTCCTTCTATTGTGTCCATGGTAACCTTAAATGAGATCATCAGAGCTAGTACACTCCACAGAAGCATTAGTAATCCTGTACAACAACAACACATCTTAGACCATCGCTTCAAAAATACACATCTATCTTTTCTATTATCTGTGTTTGCCATTTTTGTAAAATGATCAGGGTCTTTTGACTTAGCCTCTTCTACTTCACAACTAGTTTGTCTAACCCAAGGCTCTAAGCACCTACTTGGTTCTACCAGTTTTGTCTTTTCTCGTATTTTATTGTCTTTCCATTAGCAGCATTCTTGTCTTGTTCAGTTTGGCATTTGATCGTCTTTCACTTTCCCTTCATAATCTTGATACAGAACTTCCTGAACATCCGTTTCTTCTCCAATATCGGACAAGATAACTCTCAGGATTTCCGATTCTTCATCTTCCTCAACCACTTCCAGTACAGTCACCTCTGGGTTTCCTTGGCTATCCGCCTCTTCTTTTATTTCAGGCAAGGCCACATACGTCCATTCCGGCGACTTATACTTCTGGTTAGGTTTTCTTGTTCTTTTGCCTTCCTCTATTACAATTACTTTTTCATCTTTTGATTTTTCTTGACTAGATACTTCGTTCACCTGTTCAGCTCTTGGTGAATTTACTCGTGTCAATTGATATCTCAACCTCTTTATTTTGTTTGGCCAAATGTCATCTCTTGCTGACCTTTTCAGTTTATTTCCTTTGTCATTCTTTTCAGTTCTCCATGCTCTTTTTGTCAAGACTCGACCTTCTGGTACTTCATCTTCACTTTCCTCCGATTCTGTTTCAACTTGCTTTTTATTTTCAACAGCTTTTCTTTCCACCACTTCTTTTGTTTTCCCTACTTCTGTCCCTCCTCGTGTTTCTTGCAAACAATCTTCCTGCTGACTAATTGTCCCTTCCTCTAACTGGATGTTGGAATTCCCTACACCTCCTCGGGGGTCTTCCACAAGAATCTTTCCCTCTCTTTCTGTATCTGGCACCTGTTCTTCTACTTTTGTTATTTCAGGTGGAATTTCTATCAGTTTTTCATCTGGAACTTCTTTATCAACAATCTCTTTAATTGTCTTTTCACTGTCTTTTCCTTTTCTCGAACGTAAAGTTACTTGTTCAGTCTCTGAGTCTCAGCTGGTATCAGAAATCTGCAATCTTCTCCTTAAAGAAATACTTTTTTTTTTTTTTTTTTAATTGAGTTTAATAGCATGTAATCAGAACATACAGTAATAACATGTAAACCAACATACAAGTCATGGCGCATCAACATCCTACATCCAGCACACAATAATTATCTTTATACTCGGAGGGCATCGTGCCCGACGCTGTCTTACAGTAATAATGTTCACACAGGCTGGTGTGTTTGCAGGTATTGAACCAGGTAAGTCCAGTAGTCCCTGGGTTTGGACCCCGTGGGCAACTCCTCCTCATACGTGTGGAGCGTGTCCCTGCAATAAGTCAGGTCCTGAAGCCATTGCCTGACCCTGGGCTCCACCCGGCCACCCCAACAGAGCGACACCCGTCGCTTAGCCATTAGCAATGCAATCAGACAGAACTTGCGCTTGGCGGCCCTTATTCCCGGCAATAGGCCCAGTAGGCATGTACGTGCCGAGCAGTCGAGTCGTGTGCCCACCATGTCACTCAATATATGTACCACCCTCTGCCAGTACTCTGCCACCGCCCCGCAGTGCCATGCCAAGTGTATGAAGTCCGCCGGATCTACCCCGCAGCGCTGACATTTAGCGTTATCCCTGAGCCCATATTTATAAAGTCTCGCTGGGGTATAGTACGTCTGATGGAGGTATTTGTAATGCAACATGCGCAGGTTTCCATTCGGGGTCAGCATCCCAGTGATTGTGCATGCCACCCCCCAGTCCTCCTCCGACAAAGGATCCGCCAGGCAGCTGTTCCAGCGTTCCAGCGCCTTATGCGTCGTGTTAGCAATGTCTGCCTGCATCGCCACATATAACCTAGATACCAATTTAGTGGCAGTCGGTGTTGTAATCACCAATTGTAAAGCTCCCAGGGTGGGTGGTTCCTCCGGATGCGTGGGGTACAGTTTCTGCAGCGCCCTCTGTAGTCTGTAGTATGTGAATGTGAACAGCGGTGTCTGATTACTTATGTATGTCAGGTCCTCGTGCGTCTGGAAAGCACCCCCTTCGTATAAGTCCCCCATGGTGGTGAGACCAACCCGTCGAAGCAAATCCATGCCAACCTTTTCTTGGGTGACCGAGAGCTCCGGGTGGTGCTGCAACGGTAGGGCCGGCGCATACAAGGGCAGTCCATGCGCTTTTACTGCCATGGTGTGCCAAGCTCTATTTGTAGTGTCTATCGTGTTTATGTCCCGAGCGTGTAGTGGAGGTCGTCTTTGTGTTATAATAGCACTTAGTGGGACAGGGAGTGCATCCCCTTCCTCAATAGCGGTGTGTGTAAGGAATGGGACCGGGTGATACCAGTAATGCGCGTATTGAGCTTGTGCGCAGAGATAGTAAAGCAGGAAATCCGGAACCTTGAATCCCCCCTGTGCATACGGTAGTGTGAGCGAGCGCAGTTCTATCCTGGCCTGCTTACCTCCCCATATAAGGCGGAGGACCATGGCTGAGATTCTGCGGAACACCGCTGCCGGTGGCCTAATCGGGATATTGTTGAAAAGGTACAGTAGCTTGGGGAGAACGACCATCTTGACAATGGCTATACGATCTGCCAGCGACAATGGCAGCTGGATCCAGCGCCCGATTTTGCCCTCCAATGTCGCTATTGCACGCCCATAGTTTGTGCGTATCACTACCTCTGGGTCTCGGTGATACCAGACCCCCAGATATCTCACCGGGTCCGACTGCCATTCCAGCGGAAATTCCACTGGGCATGGATCCGTGGTGTCTGTCAATGGTATGATCAATGATTTTGACCAGTTGATAGCGAGGCCAGAATGCTGGCCGAACTTTATATATTCTCGCAGCAGGGGGCTGAGGTTCACCTCCGGGTCCCTCACATACAGCGTCATGTCGTCGGCATACAGCGAGATATGGAGCGGTCTCTGTGGGAACTGGAGCGCCGAGTAATGGTGTTTCTGTCTGATTTTGCACGCAAGCGGTTCTAGTGCCAGCGCAAATAACAGCGGAGACAGCGGGCAGCCTTGCCGCTTGCCTCTCGAAATCTTGATTGGGTCAGATACATATCTATTAACTTTTATCCGCGCCGTCAGGTCTGTGTATAGAAGCGCCACCCCCTGCAGGAAGAGCGGGGGAAAACCCATACGCTGCAGCACGGTATAGAGATATGGCCATTCAATGGAATCAAATGCTTTGGCAGCATCGAGGAATATCGCCGCCGCCTTTGTGGTAGGAAGCAGGTAATGTGATAGGGCGAAGAGTGTCCGGGTGTTGTGCGTGGTGGATCTGGAGGGGATAAACCCAGATTGATCCGGTAAAATCAATTTGGGCATCAGCGGTTTTAATCGGTTGGCGAGAAGATTTGTCATGATCTTAGTGTCCACATTAATAAGAGATAGCGGTCGATACGACTCACATTGCTCCGGGTCCTTGTTCGGTTTCAGTAAGGCAACCAGCATTGCCTCGCGCAACGTAGGCGGCAGCCGCTGTTTCTCATGGGCAGCCCCGTACATGTCAACAAGATGCGGCGCCAGTTGGTCCGCAAACGCCTTGTAGAATTCACCCGTGAACCCATCCGGGCCCGGGGCCTTCCCATTCGGCAGTGATTTGATCACCTCCGTCACCTCTTCCTCCGTTATCGGGAGCGATAAATATTCCCTCTGTCTGTCCGACAGCCATGCAACTGCAATGTCCTCCAGGTATTCCTCGATCACCTCCGGGGGCTCTGTGGGGCGTGAGGAGTACAGTGCCGCATAAGTGGCCATAAATTCACCCAATATTCCCTGCATGTCTCGCTTGATCAACCCTGTGGGGTCCCTCACCTCCCGCACCGTTTGGGGGCGGGATCTCGAGCAGATCCTAGCTGCCAGACACCCGCCAGGTCTACCGCCCTCGCCATACTGTCTCGCAGTCGCGCGTTTGGTGATATATTTGAGCTCATCCTCAGCATCGGATCGGTATTCGGATAGGACCACCCTAATGTCTGCCAGTATTCCCGTGTCGTGTGTCCTCTCGTATTTCGCCTCCAATTCGCGCAACTTGACCTCACGGCGGTGTAATTGATGTCTAATATCCTTGAGGATACCCGCAGCTGTACCCAGGCACACCCCACGGATAGTAGCCTTGAATGCCTCCCACAGGAGCCCCGGGTCATCCACCGTAGGGGTGTTGATGTCGAAATATTCCTTGATGGCCTTATGTATAGTGTCCGTATAAAGAGAATCGAGCAGGGCCCGTGCATTAAACTTCCAGCTATAAGGTGGCGGTGTATAATATGGAATTTGTAAGGACAGCAGTACTGGGTTATGGTCCGAGAGTGTGCGCGGCAAATGCGTAATGGACCTCGTCCATAGCAATGCTTCGGGTGAGCCCACCCAGTAGTCTAACCTAGACCAACTACCACGTGCCGCCGAAATATGCGTGGCTTTCCGGGACCCCTTGTGTCTGTCCCTCCAAATGTCCGTTAAGTGTCTGTCTACCAAGATATCCCTCAGCATACTTAGCGCCTTCTTGTGTGGCTCCGTAGAGCCTTCCGACCTATCAAGCTGGTCGTTAAGTGCCAGATTGAAATCTCCCCCCATAGCACAGGAATGTCAGGGAGGTCACCCAGTGTGCGCCATATCGTGTGGTAAAAGTCCGGGTCATCCATATTTGGGGCATATGTGTTCAGTAACGCTACGTGTTGCCCTCGTAGTGTCCCCGTGATGAGGACCACCCTGCCTGCATCGTCCGTGGTAGTGTCTAACACTTCGAACTGTGTCCCTTTATTAATCAGTATCAGCACTCCCCTGGAGTAAGAGGAGTAGGAGGAGCTTTTTATGACCTCCGCCCACCTTGTACCCACTTGACCTGAGGTGGCTGGCGCAAGATGTGTTTCTTGTAAAAGCACGATGTCGATGTGGTGCCTGTCTAGATATGCAAATATCTGCCTAATTTTCTTGGGGTTGTTTAGGCCTCTGTGGTAATTACTATAAGGCACTGTTCCAGGGTCGGTATGGTTGAAAGTCAACCAAAACCGTACCTCAACAAAGGGAAAGTAAAGGGAAAAATCTATGTCTTAGAGGTCTAGGATGGGGTACTCAGGATGGGGGGAGACAGCATCAGTGTCTCTTGTTGCCCTCACACACCCCGAGGGATGTCATGCTTCATCATCGGGCGGTGCTCCTCGTCGGGCCGGCGGTGCAATGCCCTACGGGTCCCCCGAAGGGTCTCTTTAGCGGAGATCTTTTAAGAGCGCTGCCGATTGGTGCATGCGGGTATGTGGAGGGGGAGTACCAGGGTCAGTGGTGGCTGTAGTGTGTGCAGGAGTAAAAATACCTAAGGGTTACCAGGGAAGCTATTTTAATAAGAAGGTACCCTTGGTACATTAAAATACGTGGCAAAAATGTTACTAATTAAAACGTGATGTGTTTAGTAGTAACTTAAGGTACAGGTCAAATGGTCGACATGTTTCGCGCCTTTCAGTGGTCAGAGTGATCCATGGCGCTTCATCAGGACCAGTAGAGGTGAAAAGTGTGGGGAAAGGTGCCCAGACTATGTGTGGTGGGTGGGGTAAAATATCACCCTCCCACTCGGCAATGAAAGGGAGTACAGTGTCTCCTAAACAGGTGGTGTGTGCAGGGAGGAGTCTGTTGTGCCCCCTTTGCGTAAGACCTAGATCAAAAGAAAGATAAAACAAAAAGAAATGCAGAGGTTAAAAAACATATGCGGACTTGCCTTGTCGATCCGCATAAGTACATAGTGATCCGAGAGATCACAATTTTACAATGAGACAGTCATAATGTCATGCACCCGGAGGCCCAGGCTACTCTCAGGGTTCTGTAGGGGCGGGGAGGCGTGGGTCTGGTCCCATGCCAGTCGAAAGGTGGTAGGTCCCGGGTCCCGGTGGCGGTCACAGAACCCAGCTGGAGACTCGATAGGTAAACTGCTGTACCCCGCGGGGCCCGGACACCTCCACTTGGCTGTGCAACGGGGTCACCCGGCGTGTCGTCAAACGAGACAGTCAGGTAGACACGTGTGTAGTGTATCTAATTCGATTCGTTGGTTCAATACAAAGAAAGTGCACTAAGAGTAATCTTACCTAAAGTAAGAGCTTGAATTGCTCCTTGAGTTAAAAAGCGGCGTAGGAGGCCCACACCATCTAGGGCTGTAAATTGGAAAAAGTGCGTAACAGCAGGGAAAACCCAGAGGGTAAAGGAAACAGAAGTGAAGCGTTAGATTTACTTACATCGTAGCCGGTTGTAGAGCAGGAAAAATGCTTACGTTTGGATCTGGGTAGCCTCGAGTCATACTCACGGGTTGCTCAGGTGACGGCACTGGAAACCTGCCCGGTCCTGACGCCTGCTCGAAGGTAAATGACTTTGCCTTACCCATGGTATTTAAAGACTGAGCCCCGTGATAGAAGGAGGTACCTGTTTCCGGTTCAGACGGCACGAAAGGTCGTAGAAGGCCGGAGTTGCGCATGCGCGGTGACACAGGATGTTTCAGTGATCTCTCGTGCATGCGTGAGGAGGTGTTTTTAGCGCATGCATGGTGTGTGTGAGGTGTGTTACTGTGCGCATGCGGGCCGTGGGGTGTTTACGATGTGTAAATCAGGAATAGCAGACCAGACCACAAAAGTGGGTGTGTCACTGTTGGCCTAAGGCCAAATTCTCCTGCAGGATTGCCAGGGTTGAGGGTGTGGCGGTGTATGGGCGGGGCTATATGAGAACTTGTTCACGGGTGCTGAAGGTGTAGAGTCCCCATCCGTAACAGGCTCATGCTTTCAATATAGCAATGCACCTCAGAGCTAACGTGACGAGCTAGGGTCTAATTATTCAGTTATTTTGCT
This sequence comes from Triturus cristatus, assembly GCF_964204655.1. Taxonomy (NCBI): domain Eukaryota; kingdom Metazoa; phylum Chordata; class Amphibia; order Caudata; family Salamandridae; genus Triturus; species Triturus cristatus. Next base: position 1,194,245,271 of record NC_140582.1, on the reverse strand, counting down.
CCTAGCCGGAGGGACGGTGTACGATGGATTACACATGGTATCTACACACAAGAGTGTTAGTGTTAGAGCTCGCTCCATGGGATATCGTCGTTGAGCCCTTGGGTGTCTGTATGCAGGCGGTGCACCCAGCGTTGTTCACGTCTAAAGAGCGACTCGCTACTCCAGTTATTATTGGATTCCAGGATGGTCCATTGGATCGCTTCACAGGGGTGCCCTTTTTCCAGAAAATGGTTCGTCAGTTTTGTGGCTGCGCGAGCTCGTCTGATGGTGCTTTTGTGTTCGCTGATCCTTGTTTTGATGGGTCTGGTGGTCATGCCTACATAGTAGAGTCCGCAAGGACACGAGATCAAGTATACACAATTAGCGGTGTTGCAGTTCGTGTGCTTCCTCTGTTCCCACTTTAGCTCACCAATTTCCAAGACCTTTGTGTGTCGTGTCGTGGTGCAAGCACTGCACGAACCACACGGGTAGTGCCCCTTCACTGCTGGCAGATCCCAAAGAGTGTTCTCTCTTCTCGCTTGTTTCTGGCGTGGCCGTGTATTGATCAGTTGGTCTCTTAAATTGCTGGTTCTTTTAAAGGCAAAACGAGGTGCTGGGATGTTTAGTGCATCACTATTGATGATTTTCCAGTTACGGTTGATGATTCTTTTGATTTTGTTGGAGAGGGGGGTAAAGGTTGTGACGCAGGTGATCACGTTGTTGGTCTCGGGTTCTCTCGTTTCCAGGAGGCCCTCACGGGTGTTGTTCCTAGCCCGTTTTTTAGCTTGGTTAATTACTTTAACTGGATAGTGCCTCTTCGCCAGGTTCTCAGATAGGGTGTCGGCTTGTCTGTCATAGTCCTGTAGTTTGCTGCAGTTGCGCCTGATCCTGAGAAACTGGCCATAGGGTAAGTTTTCCCGTAGAGCTTTAGGGTGGTGGCTCTTAAAGCTCAGGAGGCTGTTGCAGTCAGTCTCTTTTTTGTACGTGCTGGTCTGAAGTATCCCATTTTCTAGTTGGATCAATAAGTCCAGGAAGGGGATTTTCTCGTCACTGGAGGTCATGGTGAAACGTAAATGGGGGTCCTGATTGTTGATCCAATGGCTTGAGACCCCCGTCGAAATTTACCCCCAGCGCTGGTATGGTCCCACACGAGGTCCTCACTTTCGAAAAAGCTGTCCTCAAGGAGGTTAACCGATTAGAACCTCCTAACGCCTACAACAACTTCCCCAAAAAACTGCAGAGGGCGGTGACCACCCTTCAGAATGATGATTCCATCATAATAAAACCTGCGGACAAAGGGGGTGCCACTGTGATCCTCGACATACAGGATTATGAGAAGGAGTGTCTACGCCAACTAAACAACACTGAGTACTACGAGATTCTAGAGACCGATCCTACTTCTATGCTACTGAACCAGATCAGAACCTTGGTCAACGAAGCAGCAACAGAGGGATGGATTACCTCTAAAGAAGCAGCCTTTCTGGTGAATCCGTCTCCTAGGATGCCCTACTTCTATCTTCTACCTAAAATCCATAAGGGGGTTACCCCGTGCCCTGGCCGTCCGATCGTGTCTGGGATAGACTCCCTTCTGGAACCTTTGAGCCAGTTCAGTGACTTCTTTTTGCGCCCTTTGGTCCAGGCTACTCCAGCTTACCTCAAAGACACCAGAGATGTGCTTAACCTCATCCAAACCATCAATGATGAAAACACCGAGGAAATCGACTTACTGCTCACATTGGACGTGGAAGCACTGTACACGAATATCCCGCAGGAAGCAACCATCGAGGTGGTAAGCAACCTGTTACAAAACTCGGAACTTCCAACGTCTACACCGGCAAGCTTCATCTCGGCCCTCATTGCCCTTGCTCTCACTAACAACTATTTTATGTACAAAACCACCATCTACCACCAGGTACAAGGGACCAGCATGGGGAGCACCTTTGCGCCGAGCTTGGCTGGACTGTACATGTCACATTTTGAGGCTAACCACATCTTCACAGACGCCAACCCATTTCATCGACATATGGTCACTTGGAAACGGTATATAGACGATGTGCTGATCCTATGGAGAGGACAGGCATCTAAGACACTGGAATTCTTTGAGTGGATCAACAATCAGGACCCCCATTTACGTTTCACCATGACCTCCAGTGACGAGAAAATCCCCTTCCTGGACTTATTGATCCAACTAGAAAATGGGATACTTCAGACCAGCACGTACAAAAAAGAGACTGACTGCAACAGCCTCCTGAGCTTTAAGAGCCACCACCCTAAAGCTCTACGGGAAAACTTACCCTATGGCCAGTTTCTCAGGATCAGGCGCAACTGCAGCAAACTACAGGACTATGACAGACAAGCCGACACCCTATCTGAGAACCTGGCGAAGAGGCACTATCCAGTTAAAGTAATTAACCAAGCTAAAAAACGGGCTAGGAACAACACCCGTGAGGGCCTCCTGGAAACGAGAGAACCCGAGACCAACAACGTGATCACCTGCGTCACAACCTTTACCCCCCTCTCCAACAAAATCAAAAGAATCATCAACCGTAACTGGAAAATCATCAATAGTGATGCACTAAACATCCCAGCACCTCGTTTTGCCTTTAAAAGAACCAGCAATTTAAGAGACCAACTGATCAATACACGGCCACGCCAGAAACAAGCGAGAAGAGAGAACACTCTTTGGGATCTGCCAGCAGTGAAGGGGCACTACCCGTGTGGTTCGTGCAGTGCTTGCACCACGACACGACACACAAAGGTCTTGGAAATTGGTGAGCTAAAGTGGGAACAGAGGAAGCACACGAACTGCAACACCGCTAATTGTGTATACTTGATCTCGTGTCCTTGCGGACTCTACTATGTAGGCATGACCACCAGACCCATCAAAACAAGGATCAGCGAACACAAAAGCACCATCAGACGAGCTCGCGCAGCCACAAAACTGACGAACCATTTTCTGGAAAAAGGGCACCCCTGTGAAGCGATCCAATGGACCATCCTGGAATCCAATAATAACTGGAGTAGCGAGTCGCTCTTTAGACGTGAACAACGCTGGGTGCACCGCCTGCATACAGACACCCAAGGGCTCAACGACGATATCCCATGGAGCGAGCTCTAACACTAACACTCTTGTGTGTAGATACCATGTGTAATCCATCGTACACCGTCCCTCCGGCTAGGAGCAAAATAACTGAATAATTAGACCCTAGCTCGTCACGTTAGCTCTGAGGTGCATTGCTATATTGAAAGCATGAGCCTGTTACGGATGGGGACTCTACACCTTCAGCACCCGTGAACAAGTTCTCATATAGCCCCGCCCATACACCGCCACACCCTCAACCCTGGCAATCCTGCAGGAGAATTTGGCCTTAGGCCAACAGTGACACACCCACTTTTGTGGTCTGGTCTGCTATTCCTGATTTACACATCGTAAACACCCCACGGCCCGCATGCGCACAGTAACACACCTCACACACACCATGCATGCGCTAAAAACACCTCCTCACGCATGCACGAGAGATCACTGAAACATCCTGTGTCACCGCGCATGCGCAGCTCCGGCCTTCTACGACCTTTCGTGCCGTCTGAACCGGAAACAGGTACCTCCTTCTATCACGGGGCTCAGTCTTTAAATACCATGGGTAAGGCAAAGTCATTTACCTTCGAGCAGGCGTCAGGACCGGGCAGGTTTCCAGTGCCGTCACCTGAGCAACCCGTGAGTATGACTCGAGGCTACCCAGATCCAAACGTAAGCATTTTTCCTGCTCTACAACCGGCTACGATGTAAGTAAATCTAACGCTTCACTTCTGTTTCCTTTACCCTCTGGGTTTTCCCTGCTGTTACGCACTTTTTCCAATTTACAGCCCTAGATGGTGTGGGCCTCCTACGCCGCTTTTTAACTCAAGGAGCAATTCAAGCTCTTACTTTAGGTAAGATTACTCTTAGTGCACTTTCTTTGTATTGAACCAACGAATCGAATTAGATACACTACACACGTGTCTACCTGACTGTCTCGTTTGACGACACGCCGGGTGACCCCGTTGCACAGCCAAGTGGAGGTGTCCGGGCCCCGCGGGGTACAGCAGTTTACCTATCGAGTCTCCAGCTGGGTTCTGTGACCGCCACCGGGACCCGGGACCTACCACCTTTCGACTGGCATGGGACCAGACCCACGCCTCCCCGCCCCTACAGAACCCTGAGAGTAGCCTGGGCCTCCGGGTGCATGACATTATGACTGTCTCATTGTAAAATTGTGATCTCTCGGATCACTATGTACTTATGCGGATCGACAAGGCAAGTCCGCATATGTTTTTTAACCTCTGCATTTCTTTTTGTTTTATCTTTCTTTTGATCTAGGTCTTACGCAAAGGGGGCACAACAGACTCCTCCCTGCACACACCACCTGTTTAGGAGACACTGTACTCCCTTTCATTGCCGAGTGGGAGGGTGATATTTTACCCCACCCACCACACATAGTCTGGGCACCTTTCCCCACACTTTTCACCTCTACTGGTCCTGATGAAGCGCCATGGATCACTCTGACCACTGAAAGGCGCGAAACATGTCGACCATTTGACCTGTACCTTAAGTTACTACTAAACACATCACGTTTTAATTAGTAACATTTTTGCCACGTATTTTAATGTACCAAGGGTACCTTCTTATTAAAATAGCTTCCCTGGTAACCCTTAGGTATTTTTACTCCTGCACACACTACAGCCACCACTGACCCTGGTACTCCCCCTCCACATACCCGCATGCACCAATCGGCAGCGCTCTTAAAAGATCTCCGCTAAAGAGACCCTTCGGGGGACCCGTAGGGCATTGCACCGCCGGCCCGACGAGGAGCACCGCCCGATGATGAAGCATGACATCCCTCGGGGTGTGTGAGGGCAACAAGAGACACTGATGCTGTCTCCCCCCATCCTGAGTACCCCATCCTAGACCTCTAAGACATAGATTTTTCCCTTTACTTTCCCTTTGTTGAGGTACGGTTTTGGTTGACTTTCAACCATACCGACCCTGGAACAGTGCCTTATAGTAATTACCATATTGACTTCTTGGAGCACAGGCACTGGACCATTAACCAGCTCCTGGTCCCCCCCCTATTTTTGGATACAGTTGTTTAGGCCTCTCACATTCCAGGTCAGTAGATTTAGAGGTGTATCACGTTCTGTCCTCCTAGCCATTGGATTCATCGCAATTATCAAACAACAGCCTTATAGTACCGCCCATCACAGCAGTCAGTAGTAACGTACTCCGAGATATCATACCTCAACATGTAAAGCCGGACTGCAGCCATGCCTCTCGTACACCAGGACCTGTAATAAACTACCCAACTTTTGAAGACCCACCCCCCGCCCAATTCAGCAACCCAACCATGCCAAAGCCATACCCTACCCATACAAAACAACAATTAGCAACTTAGAGTGGGGAGCACCGCCGAGGGGAATCCACCGAGAGCCCAGCACTACACCCAGTGGTATGGATGTGACCAGGCATACATTTACACATGCTAAGCAGCGCATACTGCACCTCACCCGCTCGTTGAACAGTTTGTGGGTCTTGGGGCCCGCAGTGAGTACCTGTTGCAAGTTAGTCGCCATGACGAGCACCCCCCAAGCCAACCGGTGTAACCTTCCAGCACATTAGAGCATGGGGACAAAGGAGCCTCCAGAATCCATCCCCGCATCTCATCCCCCCCAATGGGGCAACCAAGCAGCGCAGATAGTGGGTCCGCCTGGCGACGAACGTGGTCCCATCGTATGCCTCCGGCGGTCGCCGCATCCACGCAGGGCAGACAGTCCCAGCGCAATTGTCACAGTACAGATAATGTACATCCAAGCGGGCCGCCGCCTCCCGCAGCTCCGCCTCAACATGACACTGCCACAGGATGCTCCCGCCCAGGCCGGCCAACGCACAGTCCCAGCAGGAGTCAGCGGAGCATGGCCCCATAGGAATAAATGCGCAGAGTCTTACCAGTTCTGGACCCATAGGACATCCCCCGGCGGCTCAGCCCAGGTTCTCGTCCATGTCCGCTTCCTGCCTCTGCTCCGCCTGTCGTCGGTCTCTCCTCTTGCCCACGAGCCTCTTGAGAAACTCCTGAGCTGCTTTCGGTGTCTGCAGAATCGTTTGACGGCCATCTTGGGTTACACGCAGTCGCGCTGGATAGAGCATGGCATAATCAATGTTCAACTCCCGGGGCTTTTTCTTTGCTGGGTTGAATTCTTTGCGCGCCATTTGAACTGCCATCGTAAAATCCAGGAAGAACTCCAGATTGATGCCTTGGTACGTGATGGTACGCTTCTCTCGGGCCAGCCGCAAGATGGTATCACGATCGCGGTAGTTCAGGATCCTGGCGACAATCACCCGAGGGGTTGCCCCCGGCTTCGGGCGCGGGGCCAGTGTCCTATGCGCCCGTTCCACCACAAAGATAGCCGATAGGTGTTCCACGCCAAACACTCCACGTATCAGCTCTTCGATATAGGTCTCCATTTTCCCTGTGTTTGTGGACTCCGGAATGCCCGCGACGCGGATGTTATTGCGCCACGAGCGCGCCTCCAAATCCTCCGCCTTGTTACGGATAACCTCCAGCAGCCGTCCCATCTCGGTGCACTGCCGCTGCGTGCCATGGGATTCGTCCTCCACCGCTGAGAGACGTGATTCTGCTTCCTCCAGTCGCAATCCATGGCCGTCCAGTTTGGCCGACATGTGGTCCACTCTCTGCGTGATAACGTCGAGCTTACCATTGATGTCCTGCAAGCTACGCTGTATGGCCTGCAGCACTCCCTCCATGCCCGCAGCCGCGTCCACCGGAACACTTGGCGCCGCCGCAGCCGACTGCTACTTCGTAGTCTTTTTGCCCTCAAAGGGCAGCTTCGATTGCGTTTTGTCCGGTATACCCATTGTGAGAGCGGACTAGGAGAATAGCACGTCGCAGCCTCCAGATCCGGGAGCACACAGCAGTCGCCAGTGGTCTGGGGTCCCCACACGTGCAAGGGGGTTTCTCTGGAAGGGCGGGCTGCCACCCGCGACCGCAGCGACAACAGCGATCAAATCCCGGTCCAGCAGCCCTCAGCAACCACGATAATACCGGGCCAGCGATGTTGCTTAGTGGAGGTGGTTCGGCCGCACTCCGTGCCTGTCCAACCACGCGCACTCCAGGCGGCTAGCGGGGATCCTGCGCTTCACATGTGGCCCCTACCCCGCACGATCCTCCATCCGCGGTGCCCAGGCGGCCTCCAGGGGCGACGTGGCTGCAGGCAATCCAGCCCCCGTCCAGCGCACCTCAGGTCCGCGCCTGGGAAAGGCCGTCCGCCTCACCACGCCCTCCAGCCCGACCGGGGGATCCGCTCCGGTCTCATGCGTGCAGTCCCGCGCTCGCACACCACAGCACGGAGGAGCCGGCGGCGGAAGGGTCCGTCGCGTTGTATGGTGCCCTCGGCACAGGCATCCGACCCGCCTCCGAGCCGCCCATCAGACAATGGCACTCGCTGGGCCCATGCGTCGCGGGAGCCGCCGGACAGCGTTACTCCTCCATCGCCCAACTGCCGAAGGGCGCCACCATCTTGGGTGCTGCGGACATTGCGTCCGCGGCTCGGGGAATTCTGTCATTTTCTCGATGCTCACACGTAAGTGCCCCTTCTCCGGCGCACTCATCCCGAGCCCTTGCCTTCCGACATCGAAGTTTGGCGGTAGAAGGCAGATGCAAGCTCGCCAGCGCCTCGTTGCAGCCGTTAATAGAGCCTGGTCGGCAGAGCTGTCTCACGAGGTAGCCATTCCGCTGTGGGCTCTCTAGCGCCCCCCTCCTTAAAGAAATACTTCTTGGGGTAATAATCAGATCTGACTCTGTTTCCCCCCTTTCAGGATTTTCTCTTGTTTTTGGTTCTTCATCATCCGAGGCAGAACTTGTTTCTGATTAATCAAAAAATTCTTTCTCTTGGTTATCCACTGGATTTGGAATTCTCAATGTGTGGCTATCATGAATCCAATTCTTTATTCCAGCACAGTTCACAGCTGTTGTCATGGTCAAAATCACCTGTCGTGGTTTTCCCCACCGTGGGACCAAACAGTTCCTCCCTCTGTGTACTTTGATTCTTACCCAGTCTCCTGGGCTCAGATCATGAGCTTCCTTCTTTTCAAGGGTGGTGGCATCTGCTCCATCCTGATAAAACTCAGAATGAACTGCGTCAGTCAGGCCCTTACAGTAATCCAACACCAAGTCATCAGTTATAGGCAACAATTTGTTGACTGGTATGAATCCATGTCGCATTGCTCTTCCCATGATTATCTCATGAGGACTCAACCCTGATGTTCTATCTGGAATAGATCTAATAGTCATGAGTACCAGAGGCAAGACATCAGGCCTTTTCAAACCTGTGGCTAATTTTTTTTTCCCTATTCTGTTTTTAATAGTACCATTCATCTGTTCCACCACACCAGAAGCCTCTGGGCGATAGGCACAATGTACTTTCTGTTGTACATTCAATGCTTCACAAATCAACTTCATGATTTCATTATGGAAATGCCCTCCTCTATCTGACTCAATTGCTACTGGGAACGCAAATCTAGGGATAAATTCCCTCAGCAGCAGTTTTGCTACTGTAATTCCATCACTCCTTCTTGTGGGATAGGCTTCTACCCACCTAGAGAACAAGCAGACCATTACTAGAACATACCTCAGCCTGTTACAGGGAGGCATTTCAATGAAATCAACCTGCATTCTGGTGAAAGGCCCTCCTTCTCGACCTATCGTTCCTAGACTTACCACTGTTTTTCTTCCAGGATTGAACTGCTGACATATAAGGCATCTTTGACAAAGACTCTCTGCTACAAGTGTGAACTTTGCATTATACCAGGTTTGCTTGAATGCCCTAATCATGGCGTCTCTCCCTATGTGTCCCTGTCCATGATACATCTGTGCCATGGCAGACATCATGCTATAAGGCATAACTGGTCTTCCATCCCGATAGACCCACACATGATCCTTCTCCCTTGGTGCACATCCTGCTTTTACCCACTGTTTCATTTCCTCGTCTCCTGCTTCTTCCTGCAATTGTCTTACTTCCTCCCAGGTACCCACAATGTTAGTAAACATTAGGGTGCAAGAATCCATTTCCTTTTCCTTTGCCCGATTTATGGAATTTTGATTACGTGCACAGTATTGAGCCACATCATTGGCGTACTGATTGCCAATTGTGACATAATCTCCAGTTTTTGAATGAGCGTCACACCTCACGACTGCCATTTGCTTAGGCAGCTGTATCGCCTCAAGCAATTTCCCAACCACTTCAGCATTCTCTATGGGAGTTCCACTTGAAGTCAAAATCCTCTTTGTAGCCATATTTGGCCGAAATCATGCACAACACTGAAACCATACTGACTATCAGTTATCACAGTCACTCTCACGTTCTTTCCAATCTTTCATGCTCTAGTTAAAGCAACAAGTTCTGCTACCTGGGCTGATTTTACTCCTTTCAGGTAGGATGCTTCCATTACTGCTGCAATGGTGCATACTGCATAAGCTGCACTCAGCACTCCATTATCTGTTCTACAAACATCACAAAGTCACTGTCTGGCAAAGGTACATCTTTTATATCCGGACGTGGTTTGATACAAAATTCTAGTACATCCAAACAATCATGATCCGCTTCGTCTCTGACTTCAACATTTTCAGCATCAGGTAACAACGTTGAAGGATTCACATTCAAACATCTCGCAAGACTCACGTTTGTTGCACCCAATATGACCTTCTCATATTTAGTCAGCCGACTATGTGTCATGAGCTGAGTGCGGCTCCTTGTTAGAAGGATTGCCAAATCATGAGGTACAAACACTTTCACAGGATATCCCATCACAATTCCTTCACTCTGCTCCAAACACCTACAAGTAGCAGCCACCGATTTCAAACACTCAGGTAAAGCTACAGCTATTGAGTCTAGCATAGATGAAAAGAATGCAATTGATCTTCTCAACGTTCCATGTTTCTGTATTATTATAGAGAGTGCACATCCATTTCTTTCACTGCAGTACAACTCAAATTCTTTATCATAGTCAGGCATTCCTAATGCTGGCGCTTCGCACAAACCATCTCTCAATTGCTTAAAAGCGGCCAATTCTTCTTTATTCAACTCAATAGGGGGATGTATGACGTTACAACGCACACTTTTACAACGCATGCACTTACAACGCATTTTTTACAACGCATAATCCATTACAACGCACTACACTTACAACGCATGACACTACAACGCATTTTTAAAAACTACCATTACAACGCATACCATTACAACGCATAATATTTAATTGCATTTAAGGTAAGTATTAGATAGTATAGGGGTAAAAATTACTTTTCTAACTCCAGGGGGTGCAACAGTAGGGTAAGTGTTGGATAGTATAGGGGTAAAAATTACTATTCTAACTCCAGGGGGTGCAACAGTAGGGTAAGTGTTGGATAGTATAGGGGTAAAAATTACTATTCTAACTCCAGGGGGTGCAACAGTAGGGTAAGTGTTGGATAGTATAGGGGTAAAAATTACTATTCTAACTCCAGGGGGTGCAACAGTAGGGTAAGTGTTGGATAGTATAGGGGTAAAAATTGCTATTCTAACTCCAGGGGGTGCAACAGTAGGGTAAGTGTTGGATAGTATAGGGGTAAAAAATGCTATTCTAACTCCAGGGGGTGCAACAGTAGGGTAAGTGTTGGATAGTATAGGAGTAAAAATTGCTATTCTAACTCCAGGGGGTGCAACAGTAGGGTAAGTGTTGGATAGTATAGGGGTAAAAATTACTATTCTAACTCCAGGGGGTGCAACATTAGGGTAAGTGTTGGATAGTATAGGGGTAAAAATTACTATTCTAACTCCAGGGGGTGCAACAGTAGGGTAAGTGTTGGATAGTATAGGGGTAAAAATTACTATTCTAACTCCAGGGGGTGCAACAGTAGGGTAAGTGTTGGATAGTATAGGGGTAAAAATTACTATTCTAACTCCAGGGGGTGCAACAGTAGGGTAAGTGTTGGATAGTATAGGGGTAAAAATTACTATTCTAACTCCAGGGGGTGCAACAGTAGGGTAAGTGTTGGATAGTATAGGGGTAAAAATTACTATTCTAACTCCAGGGGGTGCAACAGTAGGGTAAGTGTTGGATAGTATAGGGGTAAAAATTACTAATCTAACTCCAGGGGGTGCAACAGTAGGGTAAGTGTTGGATAGTGTAGTGTAATATTATGCGTTGTAATGGTAGGCGTTGTAATGGTATGCGTTATAAAGGTATTTTTTAAAAATGCGTTGTAGTGTCATGCATTGCAAGTGTAGTGCGTTGTAATGGATTATGCGTTGTAAAAAATGTGTTGTAAGTGTAGTGCGTTGTAACAGTTGCGTTGTAAAGGTTGTTCCCCCAATAGGGTCTCTCACATCACTTCTCGTCAAGCATACCAAAGGCTTTGCAATCAGGGAGAAGTTGCTTATCAACTGACGACAATACCCAACCATTCCAAGAAACATTCTCACCTTTCTTTTCGTCATTGGAGCTCTCATTCCTTTTATGATCCTGATTCTGTCTATTGTTATCTTCCTTAGTCCTTTTTCAATGTTATGGCCTAAATAATGTACTTCCTTTTGACAAAATTGCAACTTTGATGGTGACACTTTAAGTCCTCCATCTGCCAAATGATTCAGCAATGCTATGGTGTCCATTACACAAGCTTCACGGGTTTTCGATGCCACAAGCAGATCGTCGATATATTGAACTAACACTGAGTTCTCGGGCATCTCTAGGCTTTCTAGGAACTTTTTCAATATCTGATTGAATATTGAGGGGCTTTCTGTATACCCCTGTGGGATTCGGCACCAAGCCAAAATACCTTCGCCAAAACGCTGTCATGGTGCAATGGGATGGAAAAGAAAGCATGGCATAAATCAATCACTGTATACTATTCTGCAACATGGGGAATCAGATGGATTTGGTACAATGGGACAGCATGACACAACAATTTTGTTTATCTTTCTCAAATCCTGTACTATCCTGAACTTTACATTAGGCTTCTTCAGTCCCATAATTAGGGAATTACATGGACTACTCATTATTTCTCTCAAAATGCCTTGTTTTACCATTTTCTCGATTATGGGGGTAACTCCTTCAATTATCTCAGGTGTCAATTTATATTGAGGGACATTTGGATAGGATATTCCTTCTTTCACTGTTATTTTAACTGGGTCCACATTTCTCATTAATCCTACATCTTCTCCTGTGAAATCCCAGACTTCTGCTTTTACAGTCTGTTTCAATTCTTTTGGTAGTTCATCAGGGTTAAATACAGCATAGGCTTCAGTAACCTCATTTTCTCGATTTGCCACAGTCATTTTATACAATACGTCTTCATCAGGGGTCTTAAATGCTATACCATCAGGGGTACAGAATATAGTGCAATTCATTTTGCACAACAGATCTCTACCTAACAAATTCACAGGACTTGAATCGCACACAACAAAGAGGTGCATTTCAGAGAATTTCCCTATACTAACTTTTACTGGTTCTGTGAAATACGTTTTAATCTGTCTGTTGGATACACCAACTACTTGGATTGTTTCATCTGAGAGAGGAAGATTCTTAACATCAGCTGACCTAACAGTTGATCGAGTAGCACCAGTATCTACTAGAAAAGTAATGTTTTCATTGTTTACCTTTCCATCTACAAATGGGCCTGTCTGGTCTACTTCTAGAGTTGCGCCAAGTATGCACTCTTCTTCCTTCCTTCGGCACTGTCAATAACCTTCTTCTGACTCACTCTCATCGCGTTTTAGCCAATACTGCGAAACAGCGCTAGCGCGCAGCAGCTTAGTTACCTGTTCTTCGTTGTACAATCCTGTCTCTTTACTGTATTTCTGTGCATTTACACTCTGTGGAAAAGGCGGTTTTGGCACCTGATTCTGTTGGGTAACAACCTGCTGCTGTTGCTGCGGTTGACCACTCACCTCATTCTGCACCTGTGGATTCAATGATGCATTTTCATTATTAGTACTTGGGGGAAATTTACACTCGGATTTCCAATGCCCTATTCTTCCGCAATTATGACATGGCCATTTCTTTTTGGCTTCTTCTATATTAAATTGTCCCTTGCCTTTCCCAGGAGTAAATTTTGGTCTGGGTCCTGTATTATTTGCTTGTTCTATTAACTGAGCTTTCTGTCTCTCTGCTACCTTTACTTGTGCCCACATAGCTTTCTCTTTTAATTTACGCTGTTTGGCTTCAATTTCATCACTAAAATATTTTGCATGTCTTAGTACTTCATCTATTTTCTTATTTTGCCAATCTACGGTGTGTTGCTTGATCATTTCACTAATTTCTGGACGTAAACCATATACAAATCTGTATACAAAATGACTCAAATCCTTTTCACTCAAATTTTCGTCACCACTGAACTGCTTAAACGTGAGTATTAACCTTTCCTTGCTCTCCTAATGAGTTCGGTCAGTTTTTACCCAATCAGTTTCTTTGGGAGGTACTTTATTTTTCAAAAACTTATGGGTCAGGGGCTCCTGTCTTTGGAACCCTAGGGTATTCTTGTGTTGGCCAGTTTATCATCAGTTTACACTCTGTCCATAGACCTGCAGGCACTATTATGTCAAATAAACTGTTTAAATCAATCCATAATACTTTTGATAATTTTACAAACCTATCTACTTGCCTATACCACTCGACAGGCTTTTCGCGTAGTCGAGGGAAATCATTAGTAAATGACAAAATATCTTGTCTAGTCCAGGGGACATGTACATAGCCTCCACCTGGAATCTCTCTCATAGGACATTCTGTTGCTGGCTTTTCTTTTTCTCTTACAGGAAATGCTGCAAAGGTTTTATCTGAGGCATCATCTCGTTTTCGGTACCACCTGCTCCTCCATTTATCCACATCTCCCCATTTCCTTAACAAGATAATTATATCCTTTATCTGACTTATGCGTCCTGTGGTGTTCAAATTTTCAATATCTTTTTCAGTGAAATCTACTCAATATGGTTTTTGTAGGGCCTTTACCTTTTCAACATCTATACCCATCTCATTTGCTACTTCTTCTAATCTTTCATGCAGATTTTTTGCTCTCCAAGTTATACGTTTGCACAGAAATAGCAATTCCTCATCTTGATATGTTTTTAACTTTTCTGTGGGGATAGTTCCTACTATCAGTTCTTCCAGAAACATTCTTAGCTTGGCCACATCCATTGATTGGGATTCTCTGTCTTTTCTCTGTAAGCTCCTCAACCATTCGCTTAATTCTTCCGAGGTGGGACCTACGGATTTCTCTTCATTGCTTCGCTCTAGGTCTTTTGGAGTCTCTAATACTGATTCCATAGTTATTGTATGTCTTTCTGCTATATTTGGGCTTAAAATCAGGTTTCTAGGAACATTTGGCTCGATTATACTTATTGTTTGTCTCCATGGGTTTTCATCTGAATTTTGCTTTGGCATTTTAATCTGTTTATTACTGTTATAAGGAACCGTTAGACAATGTTCACTATCTTTTTGTTTGTCAAAAATAGGCATCACAGGTCCTATAGTTACAGGGACAGTCACTGCTTCTAAATTTTTAGTCAATTGCCTGATATTTTCAGTTGATTCTAAAGTGGTTTTTGCTAATTCTGCCGAATTTTCACCACTCACTTTATCATCTGATTTTCTCTCTATCTCTCTAAAGGAGTTATTTTTCCCTAATTCCTGAGGTACTTGTTCAATTTTAATGTTTTGTAGGGTCTCTCTCATTGGGGCACTTGGTGTCAATACATTAGATTCGGGTTGATACGGGGGTGGTTTTTTATAAAACATGTCATCAAGAACATCATCTTCCAATTCATGCACTCCATATCCTCCTGATTCTACATTATGTCTCTTTTCCGTACATTTTCTACCTCCAAATTCTTCAGCATTTCTTACAGGAAACAACCCATCAGTCATACTTGCATTTTGCCACCTCCTCATTCTGTCATCATGATTTTCATGTTCATATCTACCAAACATGTATCTATATCTTCCGCCACTCCTCTGTCTCTCTCTGTCATGCATCTCATCTTCCCATTCCGTCAATGCTTCAAATTGTGTTGGTCTAGGTCTTGGTTCTAGATTCATCATTTTCTCACTCAAATTTCGCAAAACCGCTAAGTTAAACGAACCATGCTCTGGAAATGCCAAAACTCCATCATTCCTTGTGTACTTTACCCAATTGTCTAACCAAATACAGGTATGATATCCGTATTTCGCAACCATAAAGGATGCGGGCGTTTTTGGTGGGGGAAGCAACTGTCCTTCCCTAGTCACAATCGGTTTATCCTTTTTAAACAATTTCTTGATTTTCCCAAACCAGGACTTCTTTTCCTTTTCAGGTAGATCGTAATACATGATTTTGTCTAGTCTGTGTATCGCTAGTTCTCTCCTACGACTATTCTGTGGTTTTGACCAATCGTAGCGCGACTCACACTAACGCACCAATCCGGAGCGTCTATGTCACTTCTGTAATTCTCCAAACCCAGCGCGACTCACACTAACGCACCAATCCGGAGCGTTGACGTCACCCTGTAATTCTCCAATCCTAGCGTGGCGTACACTAACGCACCAACCAGGGACGTCTAAATTCTTTTACTACTAGCCAATCCCAGCGCGGCTTTTCTGACGTCAGCCTTACTCGCTGTCGCGGCTCCTACTCCTGCTCCTGTTGACCCCTCCTTTACAAAATTTTCTCGGTAAGCCTTTTATGTTCTTCAAATTCACAAATCTGTTAGTAACAACATCAAACGCCACCATTGTCTGTTTCGCTAACCAAGAATAGTTAATGACCTTTCTTACAAGAATTCCGTCTTTCCTGAGAGCAGCGCTTACCTCTGCCCTATGTTACTTCCGTTGATAAAGTAGCACATCCCTCTACTTCACCCTTCTAGCAAGCATCAGCTAACCGATTCTCCAGAATTAAGACACCTAGTTGGAGTCGTAATGCTCCTGAGAAATAAAACCAGAGTTTCGCAATTATTCTGAATGCCTTTTCATTTACGCACTTTCACACGGAAAAATGTAGTTCATTCACACAGAATTCTGTCTTTCCCGAGAACAACGAACAGTCTGTCCTACTACAGAATCATGACATTCGTTAATAAAGTAGCACTTCCCTCTACTTTATCCTTCTAGCAAGCTTAGGGAACACCTACTACCTTTCCAGTGATAAGCGTAATCAGAGTGCCTTTTGGACTCCTGGTACCTAAGACCAAAATTTCACAGGTGACCTTCGCTACCATACACTTCTCTCATACAGAAAATGTCTCTATTGGCAACACACGACGATGTTACCGAATCGAACCCAGACAATGCGTCATGCAACTCTAATCGACACACGTTTTCCCCGTGTACCTACAGGGCAACAACAATTCCGTCTTTCCCAAGAGCAGCGCTTACCTCTGCTCTACTACGGAACCGTTACAAACTTCCAACTTCCTACATCCCAGAAGCCGTCGAACAACATTAAACTCGACGCGACTCAACATATGGTGTTAATACATAAACCAATACTAATCAATAATTGATAACCTATAAGCAATTTACAAGCAATAATTACCAAACCAAAACAATAAAACCATCATCTTGCTACCAGAAAAACTGATGCAGCGCGGAAACGCAGGTAACGGGGAAAAGAGCGAGATCAGTACCAATATCCTCCCTTCGTCACAGACCAGATATCACACTAACGCTTTCACTCATGCAGTCTTTGGTGGGGCCCATAACACCAACATTCATACGTCACTTCACACTGGTCTCTACATACGGGAGAGATGAGCGGTTCAAGCGCTGGACATGAAAGGAATACCTTATAACCAATTGAAAGAAAAGTTATATTACATACCTATACATTAATACCCTTTTTTTCCTAAAATCTCAATCTTGAACATCAAGGCACTCCTCCCATGTGATCGATGGATCAAATTAGTTGGATTGGTTGATGGTGATCTAGAACCAGCTAAAACACATTTCAAGATTTTGATCTTACCACCCACAATAAATCACAAACACTTTACTTGTTAATCAATAATTATTTATCTATTTTATCGTTAAGTTGCATTTAGAAAGATATATCAATTTTCATGTTAATCACAGAACACCATATTTACCTAATCTGGCTATCGGGCGTCCTCTAAGTCAGGGTTTTGTCGAGATCAAATTAGCAGCCATTTGGTCATTTAGCAGCAAAGTTCTCCAGATAGCACGCTACAGTCCCAAAGAATAGGTAAGGACCAGAGACGTACAAGCATCAATCAATGCCCATAGATTCTAGAAAGTTTGTAGTTCATCGGATAATGGGCAGTAGTCAGGCAATCAAAGATTCAGGAACGCAGCAGTCACCCTAGATAGTAGCGTCGCGTAGCGTCACCATCGTCTTCGTCAGCAACAGGAAAAGGAAAAAAGTTATTTCTCACTATTCTACCACCGTTTGTATAATAAAAGTAAGGTTAAGATGCAACAATTTACAAAATTTGGCCAATTTTGATTGGTCGGTTGAGATCGTCCGGTGAGGTTTAGCACAGTTCAACGGGTGATGTCATAGTTCAGTTTATTCCGGTTTCCTTGCAATCGTCTATTGTCCTGCCACTTGGCTGTTTTCCCACCGTGGCCTTGTTCGGGTACATTAAGGCTCAGGTCATGACGAGGCCACAGGAACATAATTTCGCACAAGCGCACTTCACCCCAGACCTCGTGGAACAGTTGCCATCACCTTGTGTCGCGTCAGCGGCCATTTTGATTTTAGGCCCAAAGGATAACTTAAGCGAAACAAACACAAAGGGGTAATTAATACATTGAAATAATGAATAAAATGCTAACCCCTTACTAATCCCTCTATGTGTATGTATTTATCTAGCGTATAGCGACATTTAAAGCGTTTATATTCACCTTTACGAAGTCCTCTCGAGCAACAATACAAAAACGTTACAAAAGCCACATATATCATGCAATATTCTATTTAATACATATACTACGGTTAGTATGCATACAGTTTTTAGTAGTAACAATTATTTAGCCATGCAAAATGCAAATCCCACATGTATTTTGTATATTAATAAGGTTGATTAATACACATGCAAACTCATTAAGTAATATTATAATTAAAAGATTTTTCAACTAGTATATTCATGAAAAATGGGGGGTATTGAAAATTTTGTACTACCCGCTCCATCACCCACATCATAGAGGAGGATTGGGTTCCTCATTTTGAAGCTATGTTTGAGTGCCCCCCTGACTTAAACTGTTCTTTCCTCTGGGTGGACGGTGCACCTGACCTGGTTTTCAGTTCTTCTGATGTTAAGGATGGTATTATTGGGCTAACTAGCAACAAAGCCCCGGAACCTGACGGTATCCCAGCTGATCTCTTTAAATCAGATCCAACCTTTTGGGCGCCGTTTCTTGCTGCAGTTTTGAATGCAGCAGCAAGGTCAGGCTGTCCTGAGTCCAGAGCGACCTCAACCATAGTGCCAGTTTTTAAAAAAGGCAATCGAGACAGCACCCATTCTTAAAGACCGATCTCCTTACTGGACTCGGTGGTCAAGGTGGTGAGTCGAGTGCTTTTGGACAGGCTGACAGCCTGGACAGATGAACATGCCATTCTATATCGGATATTCAGTATGGGTTCCGTCCTGGGAGGTCAACAATGGCCCAGTGCCTTAATCTGTCCATGATCCTGAACAAATATATGGTTTCCCGTCCCGGTACGATCTATTTAGCATTCATGGATCTGTCTTACGCGTTCGATTGCATGAATAGGAGCAAACTATGGCAGTTCATGGTGGAAATTGGAGTAGATGTTAATATTGTCCTTTTTTGGAAAAATCTCCACCAAGCAACCAAGGCGCAGGTCAGATTTTCACAAGACTTAAGAGTCTCGCTCACTTTGGCCATAAAGTGAGGTGTACGTCAGGGCTGTATTTTGGCCCCCTTTTTGTTTAACTTGTATATAAATTATTTAGACAACTTACTACAAACCAAAATGGTTGATTATCCACAGGTAGGCCGTCGCGGTCTACCGGTTTTATTATATGCGGACGATGAGGTCCTTATATCCAGAACCGCCAAGGGGTTAAAAATTCTGCTTGACTCCTTTTCTGCTTTCATGACAGATCGGGATCTATCCATAAATGACTCGAAATCCTTTGTGATGCAGGTGGGTCCTCGCAAAAAAAAAAACTTCTATTTCAGGGTAGGCTCCGCACAGGTTTCCCGTACTGACGTTTTTTCGTACTTGGGAGTTACATTGGATGAACGGCTGAACTGGGGCCCACTAAAACAGAGAAAAAGGTGTGACTTAGTGCGGGCAAATATGGCCATTTTTAATTTCTGGGGGCATGGAGCCATGGAAGAACTGGAAGTGGTTCAGAACACATTCCTGAAGTGTCTTTTGGGTGTGCCCATCGGAAACTCGAATATGGTGGTGTACGAAGAACTGGGGGTCCCGTATTTGAGTGATACATTGGCTCTCCACCTTCTAACCTCCTTGCTGAAAATGTGGCGGAATGATAAATCGTTGTTGAGCCAATCGATATTGAAAGAGTGTATGGCTCTTGATCACTCGCGCCGCATACCATGGCTTAGTTATCTAAAGACTAGCTTTGAAACACTGGGCAGAGCATAATTATTTACTAACCCCGAAATGGTATGCAAAAAGGACCAGGGTTGGGTTAGGGTGTCCTTTTATAGTTTAAGGAAATTTTTAATATTGAAAACAACATTATCGACTGAGCCTTATTTCTTAGGAACTTTTAGTACATACAATCACTTTTTTGCTGACCAGTTTTCGCCTGGTCATTTCCCCCTCCTGCTGGCTTTGCCTAGGGGGAGCATCAGAGGACAGTTTTTAGCACAATCTGGCTGCGACGGTGTCTCCACAGGACTTGCTTCATTTTTTATTATTTTGAAGGTTTTATGTGATCCCCGTAAAGTGATTATTGGCACGATTTTAGGGCGGATGAAATTTAGGCATGCCCGTCCAGCTCTCATGTATCTACAATTGTTGCACAAAGATTTCTTTCATTTGTTCTTAATTTCCTGAAATTTGCAGTAAAATGTAGGGACCACTTACAATAGATGGTAAAAAATGTTGGGTCATTTAATAACTTAGCCCTCTGAATGAGATTTAATATTAGAAAGGATCTTGGGCGCTATTTAACTTTTGGTTTCTTTGAATCCTTGACCTCAGGGGATCAAGTATTTTGCACTGCACTTTATTTATGAACTGGTTTCTGTATGTAATGAATTGTGTAATGGTTTTATCAAATTTTATTAATTACTGTTTTTATATATGGTAAACTTTTATGCTTTTACATATAAAGTTATTTGATTGATTGTTTGATGGCAAAGGAAAATACTCAAGGTTTAATGAAATTTGGATCATTCACTTCTCCTGCAACATTTGTTGACTCACATGCTAACATTTTGGATGATTAAGCAAAGTTTTCTGGAAGCATTCCTTTGTGGCTATTGGGACTTAAAACACTTTAAATCAGCTTATAATTGACCTCGTAAGAGTCTACCATGAGCTGTATGAGAATCCTATTCAAGTGGTACAATCTTCATGCCTCTGGATTTGCCAGGTGAGGCAAAAGCCTGGGACAATTTCACGTGTAAAAATACGGTGGAATATGTGTTTAGGGCAAGGCAACCTAAAGTGCACCAGTGCAGAGAGAGAGAGAGAAAGACAGTGCCATCTCCTAGCAGGGATGGCACATTTTTCGGCTTACTCCCTTTTACACAATGTAGCAACCTTGGTTGCTTCACTGTATTAGCCTGACAAATGACTAAATCTGGCATATAATGTATGTGCTTTCATAAACGGTGTTCTAAGGGCTATGTAGCAGGAAACCATGTGCCGTACACCTTTTGTTTTTTATTTTTTGACTGCAGTGGCATTTTTCTTATTGTTATGATGTCCTTTAAAACATATTTTTTAATGTCTCCCAATCAAGAGCAGAGACACAGATTAAGTCTTGGACTCGTCTTTTTTGTCTTTCTTTTTTCTTTCTGTCTACCCTTTAGGACAGAAAGAGGTGTCTAAGTCCAACTTCAGTGCTTTAATACTATATGCTTCTGGGTCCTAGGGCCAGATGCACACAATTGTGTGTTTGCGATTTCCTAATAGCAAATGTTAGTGATTCGCTATTAGGAAATTGACACGTTATCGATTTGCAGTGGGTCACAAATGGACCTTCCTCATCAATATTCATGAGGCACGTTGCAATTTGCAAACCACTGTCAATGGCTACAATCACAGGTATGGTGGCCTGTTGGGATCAGCCGACCACCATGTCTGTGATTGCTTTTTAAATAAGCAATACTTTTTTTTGTAATGCAGCCCATTTTCCTTAAAGGAAAACAGGATGCATTTCAAAAATAAAAGTGAAAAGCTACCTTTGCATTTTTTAAGAGTAGGCAGTGGTCTGTACGACCACTTCCTGCCCTTAAAAAATGTGGGTGCCCACATTCACAAAGGGGAAGGAATTCTTGGGGACCTCTTCCAGTTTGCGAATGGGTAGCCAACAACTTGAAGATGGTGGGAACTGTGAATGTTTTGCGACCGCATTACCAGACCCAAAACATTTATACATACCAGTGCAATTTGGTATTAGGACTCCCTAAACACGCCCCTTCCTAATACCGAATTGCAAAAGCAAAATCCAATTCGGTTACAAGTTACTGAGTCGGATTTTGCTTTCTGTAAATGGCAAAATGCATTTTTCTGTTAGACCAGTAAAATGCTTCATACATCTGGCCCCTAGTGACTTCCTTACTACATTACATAAATTACTACATCATATGAGGACCTTGAGTTAGGTTTGTGTTTTATGAACTTTAATTGACATTCTACGACTGGCAAGAAAAACACTACGATGTCATTAGAAAAATGTAAACCAGTAAAACAAAGTACATTCAAACTATAAATAATTTCTTAGAGGTGTTATAAAACTGAAAAGACCAGGGACTTTAAGAAATCGAAGAATATAGATCCTATTCCAAGAATGCCAAAAACCCTCTTTAGAGACTGATAATGTAGTCTATAGACAGATCTCAAATATAGTAACCATTATCGTGTCCCTATGTCACAGGTCAAGCATCACATGGTAAGGATAGTAAGGACTTTATTGCTATAAAACAGAGGTTGGCATCGGAAAATGAGTGTCTCCCTTTGACATTAAATGTCAAAGCATTAAACACAATTTCGTTTTTGTTGGCATTAGGAGTCTGTGCACTTTACCACTGCTGACCTGTGCTAAAGTGCTTGTGCTCTCTACCTAAAACATGGTGCAATTGGTTTACACCTCACTGGCATAATTATTTGAATTATAAGTCCCTAGTATATGATACTACGTGTGCATAGGGCCTGTAAATTAAATGCTTTTAGTAGGCCTTCAGCATTCATTGTGCCACTGACTTAAGCAACACTTTAAACAGGACTCAGGTCTTCCATTGCAGCCTGTAGTGCAGTTTTAAAACTGCTCATTTCACCTGGCAAAAATAAAAACCTTTTGTAAGGCCTAAACCTTCCTTTTTTATTGATTTGTCATAATAACATTTAATAAGTGCTAATCTTTGATTGGTAACATATAGGGATGCCGAGCTTGGATTCAAATTAATTGTAATTTAAAAGAGTTTAAAGAGATATCATACACTAAGAAAAAGAGGAGCATTAGGAACCATGTGCCACAGATTGCACAGTCTATGCATTTGTATTTCCATGTGGAAAATACTGCTTGAAAAGCATAATACATTCTGTAAAAAAAAACGCATCTTGGAGCACATACTTGCCATAAACAATAATGCCAGCTATTACTCAATGGCACGTCAATATCTCAAGAACCATAAAACCTGACTTTCAGAATGTAAAATTTGTTGCATTAGATAAAGTACTCATATCCCCTGATAAAATCTGTATCCCATTTGTGTTGGTGGTAGACAATACCGCGACACAAAAGGCCTTACAGCGCCACGTTGATAGATAAGCAATAGGGGTAGCTGCTGTATTTGGGGCCATTCTGTGGTTTCACCATTGCAAACCTACGAACCACAGACATTTTTGAAAATGAGTTAACCAGGGGATACCAGGCTGATATGTCTTGTGTGTATCCCATGAGTATTTCTTACACACAATGCTCTGCAAATGTCGACCTTTGCCTGAATTCACACATTTTTCTAAACGTTTTCGGGATGGAAACTTCCAAAATCCGCAAGAGTCCACAACATTCCTACCACCTAGTATTGCCCCTCTTGTGTCAATAAAAATGCTGCACCACTTGTGCCTGTGACTGGGGCGGATATAACTAAGGTTAGTGGTTGTCCTGGTTCAGTGGGACTCCAAAGGGACTCAACTCATCACCTGTGTGGTCCTACAGGAGTCCTGCAGAAATGGGACAAAATCATAAAAAAACAAATAATGCACAATCTCCCATCAGGCCCCTACTATGCACAGTCTGTGCTCAGTGAGCAGACTATGTGTAGAGTCCACACCCTGGAGAGAACCACGCTCCATTAGGTGGGCAAGCCATTACTATGCACAAAGTGATCTCAGTGTGAAAACTTTGGTAGAGCCCACTCCCTCCAGAGACATAAGCCCCATTATGTGGGAAAGCCCCTATTACACAAAATCGGTGATCAGTTCACTGACTTTGTGTAGAGCCCATTTCCTCCACACATACTAGCCCCATTTCGCAGGCAAGCTTGTTCTACACACAGTCAGTGCTCAGAATGTTGACTGTGCATAGAGTCCACTTTCCTCCAGAAACCATAACTCCATTAGGTGTGCAAGCCACTATTATGCACATTCTGTGCTCATTGAGCAGACTATGTGTAGGGCCCACTAAAGCTGGACATGCATGCGCTACTGAGTAGGCAAGGTTCTACTTTGAAAAGTCAGCACTTAGTATGTAGAATGCACGCATTGACCACTCCCTCCCGAGAAGCAAGCCCTGTTTGTTGGTCAAGTTCCTACAAAGCATGGTCTGCTCTCACTGTACAGATTGTTCACAGAGCCCACTCCCTCCAGACATGTAAGCGCTATAAGGTAGGCAAACCACTACTATGCAGTCAACACTCGGTGGGCAGACAGTGTCTAGAGCCCACTCAATCCAAAGACACAAGCTCCATTAGGTGGGAAACTTCTATGATGAAAAGTAAGCACGCTCCTAGATAGGAAGTGTCACTCGTGTTGCACTCTTGGGAGAAATGATTTATCTTATTCCATAGAACAAATTTTACAAAAGACTGTATCCGAGGTCAATTTAATTTATTGAACCGTTGTCTTCAATTGATAAAGTAGAATTGTAATCATTCTTATTTAATCAACCCTTTATTCGAATGCCCAATGCATTTCGGGCTGTTCAAGCCCTTCTTCAGGGGAGACACTGGTTGAATGGTTGCAGGATCATCACGAGGCGAGAAAACGCTCCAAAGTACTTCGGTGAATGTAAAGTTCGCGGGTGGCGCCACCCTGAAGAAGAGCTTGAACAGCCCGAAATGCATTGGGCATTCGAATAAAGGGTTGATTAAATAAGAATGATTACAATTCTACTTTATCAATTGAAGACAACGGTTCAATAAATTAAATTGACTTCGGATACAGTCTTTTGTAAAATTTGTTCTATGGAATAAAATAAATCATTTCTCCCAAGAGTGCAACACGAGTGGCACTTCCTATCTAGGAGCGTGCTTACTTTTCAGAATTGAATTCCCAACTCGGGGGGGATATGCTCGTCTGCACCAACCACTCATCTAAATTGTTCACTTGCTTAAGATTGAGTGCGCATATTCTGTTTCTTCTACTGCGTTAAACTTCTATGATGAACAGTCTGACTAAGTGCCCACACTATGCGTAGAGCCCACTTCCTGCAGAGAAACAAGCACCATTAGGTGGGCAAGCCCCTATTACGCATAGTCAGAGCTCAGTGCACAAACTTTGCATGGAGCCCACACCCTCCAGAAACACAAGCCTAATTATGTGGGCAGATTCGTACTGCACACAGTCAACACTGTGTGCACAAACTGTGCATGGAGCCCACTCCTTCCAGAGACCGAAGCCCAATTAGGTGGTCAAGCTCCTACTATGCACGGTCTGTTTTCTTAGTGTGCAGACTGTACTTAGGCCCATTCCCTCCATTAGCCCTATTAGATGGGCAAGTTACTACTACACACAGTCTGCAATAAATGTACAGACTGTGGATAGAGACCACTCACTGCACACACCTAAGTCTTCATAGGTAGGCAAGCTCCTATTACGCACAGTCTGTGTTCAGCTCCCTGACTTTATATAGAGCACTCTTCCTCTCTACACCGAAGCCCTATTAGGTACACAAGCCCGTACTGCACAAGCCAGCGCTCAGTACGCAAACGGTGCATAGAGCCTGCTACCTCAGAGACCCAAGCCCCATTAGGTGGTCAAGTTCCTACTAGGCACAGTTTGTGCTTGGTGCTCAGACTATACGTACAGTGCCACCTCCCTCAGAGATCCAAGCTCTATAAGTACCTAATATGCATAGTCTGCGCTCAGTGAGCAAACTGTGTGTACAACCCACCCCCTTTCATGCAGCCTAGTCAGATTAGGTGGACAAGTCCCTAATACATTCCGCTTTGCATGTGTACTACATTACACAGTACATATCTATAAAAAGTAGGTTGTATGACACAACCATGCATTGGAATACAATGCATGCCTTTACATGTATATTTCACCAAGCAATGCCTTTACCACACATTGCCTTTACCATGCAGACCTTTACAACACAAATGCCTTTATGATGCATACCTTTACAACCCAAGATAAGTATATTTAAGTTAAGTGACACCCCTATATTTTTTGTATTCATCTTACCATCCTATTCACTTAAACACCCTTAAACCATAGAAACTTGCTCACGACCCTTTACCCTTACCCACTCATAAACACTAAAAACTCCCTTACTACTCAAAATTCTTACCCACACCTAAACCCTTAAAACACCTTACCAGCAAATATCCTTACCCACCCCAAAACTCTAAAACCGCCTGTACCACCCTATACCCTTATCAACCCCTAAGCCATAAGAAAACACCCATACCACTCTATACCCTTAACACCTGAAAACATAAAAAATCTTTACCACTCTATATCCTTACCCACCCATAACTATATAAACAAACTTTCCACCCAATACAAAAACCCACCCATAAACCATAAAACAGCCTTACAACCTTAAAAACACCATTACTGCCCTATACTCATACCCACAACTAAACATAAGAACACTCTGACCTCGCTATACCCTTGCCCACCCCTACACCCTTATCAATCCCTAAACCATACAAAACACCCTTACCACCCTCTACACTTACCCAACCTAAACTCTAAAAACACCCTTATTCCCTTACCATCCAATATCCTTACACTCCTCTAAATCCTAAAAACACCTTCACAAACCTAAACCATTACCCACCACTAAACCATAAAAACACTGTTGCCACCCATATTCTTACCCACCCCTAAACCCTAAAGGCACCCTTACCATCCTATACCCTTAACCACCACTAAACCGTAATAATCCTTACCACTTTATACCCTTACTCACCCCTAAACCCTAAAAAACACACCCATGGCACCTTATACCCCCTACCCCAACCCTAAAACACTCTTACCACTAGGCTTGGGTAAAACTTGGCTCCACTGAATTCCATGGAGTTCCAAAATAAAATTCCTTGAGATTCCACGTAACTCCGCAAACGACCAGAAGAATGCTTGTATTCCCATTTGCACTTTTTTCAAAGAAAAAATCAGAGCAAACAGCATGATGTGGTGTACAGGGGCGCGGTCATTTTGTTTACCTGCTTTCTCTGTTGTTCTGTGCATGATGCTGGACCTGTCTCGATCTACTTTCAATCTGTGCCATGCTCCCCTATCCCACTCATCCACCCCTCAGTTATTTTTTTTTTTCAGTGTCTGTCTTTTTGTGTGTGTATTTTACATTTTTGCCTTTCTGCATGGTTTAGTCCTATTTCTTTTATTTTCTCACTTGGCCCCATGGCAGAACAAGCAACAAGTGACAGTGCCAGTATTGCAGGTTCCACACCCTCTGGTCGCCGGTGCCGCTCAGGGGTGCAGCCCGCCCCATTTTACAGAGGCAGCCACACTTGTTTTTTTGTGCAGCGGCACCTCCTTTTCATGCTGGGAAAGGGTACACCCTGCAGAAGCAGAGGCTGCTGTGGGGGAGAGTGTGACGGTGCGTGTTCCATAACTTAGTCGCCGGTGGGCGGTCCAAATAGATTGGAAACAGGACCTGCTCACCCTGCTGGGTGTAAAGGCTACAGGACTCAATGAGCATTAATTTTTTGCTTTCTAAAAATGCTATTTTGTTTCAAATAGCATTCTGCTTGCACTCAGAAATAAGTTGATTTTACGTTCACTTAATATCTGATTCAGCTTGAGCTAGCCAGGTGCTCTCTGCTACCTACTCGTACTCTTTGGTGCTCGCTTGGGCTAATTATTTAAGAGCCTCATCTGTTCTGTCACTAAGATAGTAATATATCAGAGACTTAGAGTTTGCTGTGCCTATCTTTATGCAGCTCATGCTGTCCCAATTTCCCAGTGATGAGTAGTATGTATTGAAAACGGAAACAGAGTTGGCCCATCAAAGGGGGTGGAGAAGAAAAGACCATTTGTTGCAATGCATAAGTAGTTCAAAATGTAGTAGAGGTTTAGCAAATTCGGAATAGTGCTTGGGTTTATGCAATTAGGAATAGGGCAATGGTCTATCTGATTTAGAAAAGTAGAATGCTACTGTGTGTGTCTGTCAAAATATTTTTATGGAGATTAACTGTACCACTAATCTATTTTATCTTCTTTATTTCTTACATCAGTACCCAAGGACAAGAGGTCATCAATGCAGGGCAAAGCAAACACAAGGAGACGATGGACGGAGAGCTGGCAATTTTCAGACACTCACCCCCAGTCACAGATCTGGGTTGAATCCATCATCATTCTTTAGCTCACTTCGCCACCCAATTTCATACACAGCTGTATGCAGATCAGTCTTGACACAGTGCCTCATGGGAACTGCCCAGCCCGAGCTGCGAAACTATGTCTACCCTGGACCAGAAACAAGCATCCTAAGACCACATTTGGGGTAACACCCCTCATCAGCCAGGCTAGCTTGAATCCAGTGGCACAGTGAGCAGAGGACCCACGTCTAGGCATACCCTGCCAATTTAGGGCAAACAAAGCAAACACAAGGAGACGATGTGCAGGGCGCTGAAATGTTTCAGACTCTCACCCCAGTCACAGAGCTGGGTTGAATCCATCATCATTCTTTAGCTCACTTCGCCAGCCCAGTTCAGACACAGCTATATGCAGATCAGTCTTGACCCAGTGCCTCATGGGAACAGTACAACCCGAACTGCCAAACCATGTCTTCCCTGGACCGGAAACAAGCATCCTAGGACCAGTTTTAGGGTAACACCCCTCATCAGCAAGGCTAGCTTGAATCCACTGGCAAAGTGAGCAAGGGACCCACGTCTGGGCATACCCTGCCAACTTATGACGAACAAAGCAAACACAAGGAGACGATGGACGGAGCGCTGAAACTTTTCAGACACTCACCCCCAGTCACAGATCTTGGTTGAATCCATCATCATTCTGTAGCTCACTTCGCCACCCAATTTCATACTCAGCTGTATGCAGATCAGTCTTGAACCAGTGCCTCATGGGAACTGTCCAGCCCGAGCTGCGAAACTATGTCTACCCTGGACCAGAAACAAGCATCCTAAGACCACATTTGGGGTAACACCCCTCATCAGCCAGGCTAGCTTGAATCCAGTGGCAAAGTGAGCAAAGGACCCACGTCTAGGCATACTCTGCCAATTTAGGGCAAACAAAGCAAACACAAGGAGACGATGTGCAGGGTGCTGAAATGTTTCAGCCTCTCACCCCAGTTACAGATCTGGGTTAAATCCATCATCATTCTTTAGCTCACTTCGCCACCCCAGTTCAGACACAGCTATATGCAAATCAGTCTTGACCCTGTGCTTCATGGGAACAGCCCATTTTAAAGAACAAAGGTCCTTAGCTTAAAGATAGATAATGAAAACATTTCAACATAGACTTCAATAAAAACTATGGATGGTCTTCCAATGTCCAGCCGGACAGAGGAATATTTATTTAGAGCAGATGCAAAAGGAATTAAACAAAGTAAAGGCAACAAAGAGGGTGAAAAACGGGCACAATCCTGTACCGAGCTTACAAGGAGAAAAAAATGAAAAATGAGAAAAGAACAAAGTAGCAGGCAAAAACTTTGGAGCAAGTGGTGGCTTACAATACAGTACAATCTTAAGTAAGCTCTAACCAGCAGTAGCCACAATACAATTTACACAGTGGCTAAATTGCGGTACTGTTTGAAAAGTCGACGTTTCGATCCCTAGCTCCTAATGCAATGTGATCATCCTCAGGACTGAACAATAAATAATTGCCTGATTTGATTTAGACGCCTGTGGGATTAAAACAGAAAAAAGAGGGGGGAGAGAAGAAAACATAATAAGGAGTCCCATTTAATATTTGAGGTAACATGTCAGCATCATTACAAGTTGTGGGGACCATATGTATGGTCTGTGACTGAGAAAGTAATTTCATAGGCAATATGTGAAAAGACTAGGTCAAAGTGACACATGCAGTAGCGAAAGACTGCGAATGCATCAATGGCCAAGCGTGGTGAAAGCCTTAAGACCTAAGGTGACATTAATTATCCAGTTCGTACGGAGGGCTGTGGAACGATGTCTAAGTGAAGATGGTCAAGGGCGGGCGGCGCAGTGAGAGTTTGGCGAAATCATGATATCGCGTATCATGTGCATATTAAAAACTGGTCAAGCATAGTACATGCGCTGTTAACTTAAAACGCCATGCCTAGGAAGGCTTGAGGTTTGACCACGACGAGTTATGCTTTAAGAAAAAATGGCACAGGGGGCGGAGTGTGTAAAGGTTCCAGTGAGCGTGTAAGGGTGGCGGCGCAAGTGTGGGATTTGCAAGGATCGTGTTGGTGTGATTAGTGGATGAAGTGTGGAGCCATCTAATGCGGACGGAGTGGGCAGTGAGTTGCGGTCGGCGCAGTGAAGGTGTTGCCGGCGCACTCACTAAAAGTTAAGGCTGACCTTATGAGTGGGCTCGTGGTGTGACAAGCCCAGGAAACATGGCACGTAGTGAGGTAAGGATCACCTGAGAATAAGGAAAAGAAGGTAATGATGAGCGGCTACGTTAATATTCCGAAAGCCCATGGTGTGACAGAGTACGGAGGCGGAGGCGGATTACCTTGGTTTAGGGTATGTTGATCGTGGTCAGGGAGGATACGATCAAGTTCTGTGTGCCCAGTCGGGCACGGCGTCTACGGGAGCGATGCAGGATTTGAGGCAGCAAGCAATGGCTGCTGATATGCAAGGAGCTGTGGGAGCGAGAGAGGGCATTTAATTGGGGATACCTGTGGCAAAGGCTATGCCTGGTATTTAGGGTTCAGTATCAATGGCTTACCTCAATGGAGTCTCTTAAAGACGGAGTACGGTCTTCCGTTCCTTACAGCATGGAACAGCCCAGCCTGAACTGCCAAGCCATGTCTTCCCTGGTCCAGAAGCAAGCATCCTGGGACCGGTTTCGGGGTAACAACCCTCATCAGCCAGGCTGGCTTGAATCCAGCGGCAAAGTGAGTAAGGAACCCACATCTGGGCATACCCTGCCAACTTAGGGCGAACAAAGCAAACACAAAGAGACAATGTACATGGCGCCGAAACTTTTCAGACACTCACCCCCAGTCACAGATCTGGGTTGAATCCATCATCATTCTTTAGCTCACTTTGCCACCCCAGTTCAGACACAGCTATATGCAGATCAGTCTTGACGCAGTGCCTAATGGGAACAGTTCAGCCCGAACTGCCAAACCATGTCTTCCCTGGACCAGAAACAAGCATCCTAGGACCAGTTTCAGGGTAAGACACCTCAACAGCAAGGCTAGCTTGTATCCAGTGGCAAAGTGAGCAAAGGACCCACATCTCAGCATACCCTGCCAACTTAGGGTAAACAAAGCAAACACAAGGAGACTATGAACGGAGAGCTGACATTTTCCAGACACTCACCCCAATCCGAGAACTGGGTTGAATCCATCATAATTCTTTAGCTCACTTCGCCACCCCAGGTCAGACACAGCTATATGCAAATCAGCCTTGACCCTGTGCCTCATGGAAACAATCCAGCCTGGACTGCCAAGCCATGTCTTCTCTGGACCGGAAACACACATTTTGGGAACAGTTTCAAAGAAATACCCCTCATCAGCTAGGCTAGCTTGAATCCAGTGGCAAAGTGAGCAAGGGATCCACGTCTGGGCATACCCTCCCAACTTAGGACGAACAAAGCAAACACAAGGAGATGATGGAAAATTTTCAGACACTCACCCCAAGTCAGAGATCTGGGTTGAATCCATCATCATTCTGTAGCTCACTTTGCTACCGCAGTTCAGACACAGCTATATGCAAATCAGTCTATAACCTGTGCTTCATGGGAACAGTCCAGCCTGAACTGCCAAGCCATGTCTTCCCTTCACCAGAAGCAAGCATCCTGGGACCGGTTTCGATGTAACAACCCTCATCAGCCAGGCTGGCTTGAATCCAGTGGCAAAGAGAGTAAGGAACCCACATCTAGGCATACCCTGCCAACTTAGGGCGAACAAAGCAAACACAAGGAGACGATGTACTAGGCATTGAAACATTTCAGACCCTCACCCCCAGTCACAGATCTGGGTTGAATCCATCATCATTCTTTAGCTCACTTTGCCACCCCAGTTCAGACACAGCTATATGCAGATCAGTCTTGACCCAGTGCCTCATGGGAACAGTCCAGCCCGAACTGTCAAGCCATGTCTTTCCTGTGCAGGAAGCAAACATCCTGGGACCGGTTTCATGGTAACACCTCTCATCAGCCAAGCTAGCTTGAATCCAGTGGCACAGTGAGTAAGGGACCCACGTCGGGGAATACCCTGCCAACTTAGGGAGAACAAAG
This sequence comes from Triturus cristatus, assembly GCF_964204655.1. Classification (NCBI taxonomy): domain Eukaryota; kingdom Metazoa; phylum Chordata; class Amphibia; order Caudata; family Salamandridae; genus Triturus; species Triturus cristatus. The sequence continues at coordinate 1,194,213,229 of NC_140582.1, read as the reverse complement.
CAAACACAAGGAGACGATGGTAAGAGCGCTGAAACTTTTCAGACACTCACCCACAGTCACAGATCTGGGTGGAATCCATCATCATTCTGTAGCTCACTTTGCCACCCCAGTTCAGAAACAGCTATATGCAAATCAGTCTTGACCCTGTGCCTCATGGGAACAGTCCAGCCCGAACTGCCAAGCCATGTCTTCCCTGGACCGGAAGCAAGCATCCTGGGACTGGTTCCAGGGTAACACCCCTCATCAGTCAGGCAAGCTTGAATCTAGTGGCAAACTGAGCTTACCCTGCCAACTTAGGGCAAACAAAGCAAACACAAGGAGACGATGGGTAGAGCGCTGAAACCTTTCAGACACTCACCCCCAGTCACAGATATGGGTTGAATTCATCATCATTCTTTAGCTCACTTCGTCACCCCAGTTTAGACACAGCTATATGCAAATCAGTCTTGACCCTGTGCCTCATGGAAGCAGTCCAGCCGAGCTGCCAAGCCATGTCCTTCCTGGACCGGAAACAAGCATCCTGGGACCAGTTTCAAGGAAACACACCTCATCAGACAGGCTAGCTTGAACCCAGTGGCAAACTGAGCAAGGGACCCACATCTGGGCATACCCTGCCAACTTAGGGCAAACAAAGGAAACAGAAGGAGATGATGGACAGATCGCTGAAACTTTTCAGGCACTCACCCCCAGTCACAGATCTGGGTTAAATCCATCATCATTCTTTAGCTCACTTTGCCACCCCAGTTCATACACAGCTATATGCAAATCAGTCTTGACCCTGTGCCACATGGGAACAGTCCAGCCTGAACTGGAAAGCCATGTCTTCCCTGTACTGGAAACAAGCATCCTGGGACCGGTTTCGGGGTAACACCCCTCATTAGCCAGGCTAGCTTGAATCAGTGGTAAAGTGAGCAAGGGACCCACATCTGGACATACCCTGCCAACTTAGGATGAACAAAGCAAACACTAGGAGATGATGGACGAAGCACTGAAACGTCTCAGACACTCACCCCCAGTCACAGATCTGCATTGAATCCACCACAGCAGCAGATGATTGTGCTGGCCACAGTAAGTCCTAGTGTTATTACCTCTCCCCACTAAAATAATTTTGCCTTATGTTTTAATACTGTCTCTGCTCTATCTAATGTTTGTTAAATTTGTGTTATCCTTGCATTATCCTTTTATTCTACAGTTCATGCTTCTGTACCTGATTTGCTCCTGTCTGTAGCTTTCTCCTTCTTTTTTTAGCAAGATTTCCTTTTCCTCTTATATGTCTTGTGGCATTGTAAGACTAACCGAACAGATTTTTGGTATTGTGAAGATTGCAAGCTCAAGTAAGCTAATATTCACCACACATGTTCGCTGACAAGGCTTTATTGGTCATGCTCAAACAGTCAAAATGAGTAAGTGTCTATTGTCACCAACCTCCCATCATTGTATTCTCATTCATTTTTTTTTGTATACCAGCAGTTTCCAGGGCAGTGTAGAATGGCAGGAAAGTATGAGATCCCATTTCATTTACCAACCAAGACCATATGTATTTCATTGATCAATCTACCCCTTCATTGTGCTTCAATGAATCAGAGTCATCAAAGCTCTGTTGTTCCTCCATTACAAATGTTTTTGTTGCCTTGTCTATCTAGCTTTTCTAACATGTCAACCAACAAACCTCCCAAAGTGATAGTTGTGATAGAAGATACTGCTAACTAAACTGCAGTGAGGTATTGCTGTTTTACTTTGTTAAAAAATAAAAGTAATTACTTAGGAGACAAATCTGGGATCTAAAATGTGTAAAACAAATTCTAGCCACATAGACTACCAGTGACGGGGCTGTGACAAATTAAGCATGTTATATTTGTGAAGAGAGGCAGATATCTCACCCATCATCATTCATTCATCAACTCCCTGCTTCTGGCATTTTGCCACCTGTGACCTAACTACAGTAATTGAGCACTGCAGTGTTGGCTGTTCAATGTGCTTCTGCTTAAGTTAATGTTGCATTACAACATTTTCAATGCATTACAAACAGAACACAAGGAATATTTCCAAGTGCCCACTTGGTCACCTCCTACTAGTACTTGACTTCAAACGTCTTACCTAAATTCTGTCCCAGCCTACCAAAAAAATTGAAACATTGATTCTTGGCATGTGCCACATTTTTCTGGCCAAGTGATTTATGTATTTCATGGCTTCCAAGATGGATTAATGCCTGTTCAAATATTTCCCCTTTATCATTTGTCAACTACAGTGACTGACTAATCAAAAGTTTAGCATCTGATGATGAGTGACAGTCCACTATTCTATAGCAAAATCTCTACCTATCTTATTCCGTATAACTTATCCCATAGTAGAGTAACTTTACTTACAGCGAAGTGCAGGAGGGATACTATGTGAGGAATGTGCCAAATAAAATATGTATCCTGTTCCCTTCCCTGTACTGTAGTGCATACTTTTTCCTACTGTCTACTTACGGCAGAGAGGATATCTGCTATTTAAACATGATATGCGTGACATAGTATCAGCTGCATCTTTGGAGTCAGGGTAGAATTGAAAGACATTTGGAGAAGAGCAGGGCCATTAAAATGAATGTAAGAAAATTGTCAATTACAGCTGCTCCAGCTGCAGACTGCAGAGAGTAGCAAAGTATCTGACTATCTAGCTAGCATGTCTTCATTAATTTAGCACAGCAGGACTAACTCCATAGTGCATAATGTCTTACCCATTAATGAGAAGTAATTTATTTTTATTTTCCACACAAGGAGTCTGTTTAGTTTTTTTACTAGGAATTCTGTTTATTCCACTGTCTTCTTATGGAAAACAGGATATCCAGGTTTATAAGGGACATGTGTAACGTAGTAACATTATTATTTGTGTGCCTCTTAGGAGTCAAGGTAAATTGAAAGACAGTTGGAGAAAAGCAGGACCATTGGGATTAAAGTACTGACTGCAGAGAGTTTCAGACCCAATGCTAGCTTGCCCCGATTAATGTTGCACAACAAGAATAAAATACTATAAATTGTGCTGCATATATGCCCAACTCATTAATCTGAGGTAATTTCTCTTTTTGCACACAATGTGTCTATTTAGTTTTTTACTATGAAGACACGTTTGTTTTGGTGGTATTCTCACATAATTCCTTGCAGTCAGTGCTTTATGTGATGCATGTAGTGGGAAAACTTGGTACTGTGACTAATCACATCAAACATTTGAATGGCCCTAAGTGACCAGCAATGTTCTGCTACTGAGCCCCTATATAAACAATTGTTTGCACTGAACATTATTTACAATTTCTTTTTTTTTCTTTTTTTTCTTTCTTGATCTAACTACTCCTGCTGGTCCACCATCATGGCAGGAGATAGCAGCCCGGCTGCTGCACTATTAGATGAGTCCATCCCGGCTAAATATCACCAGAAAGTGGCTTTGGAGGTGGAGGCATGTGCCACTGCCCCCAGTACCTCCAGCTAGGGATCTACCACTGCTGACTTCCTTCTCGTCATCATCCAGTGACTATCTATTCCACTGCATCCTACAGGAGCTGGTGTTGCTTCGCCTTAGGTGTCATGCATCCACACCTGCCTTCATGGCCTCAAGGCGCTTTTTTAAATATATTTTTTTGGGTGGGAGGTAATGTTTCTGTAGGAGGAGAATCGGGAAGTTCAGTTTGGGCAATTTTGGTCTTTTAGACTGCTTAGACTTTGATTGGGGTAATATATTTATTTGTTTGGAGAGGGGGTGGGCCTGCTTTTGGTGTAGATGGTAGGTTTTATTTATTTAAAAATAATTGGGGATTGTTTATTTATGCCTTTGTACTGCTAATAGCACAGTCTGGGTTTTTTTATTGAGAAAAAAGCTGACCTCTGAATAGTTACATAACTGTACATTGCCTTTCCCCCCTACACTTTCCCAAGTTGATTCTGAAGTCTCTTGCCATATAATTATTTATTTGCTATGTTACTAATTTTCTTATACCCAAACAATACTCCACTAACAGAGTGGGAACACAGACTAGGTCTTTCTTATTGTTTGATGGTGTTAACATTTGACACTTTTGCAACACCAAGCCAAAGTGAATATACTAGTTAGTTATATCCTTTTCCAATTACACTCTGTGGCTATATTGACCACTAGGGGTGCCTATATTACCACTGTGAAAAGTTACATAAATAAAACATATCTTACTTTTCAATAAAAGTTCATAACTAAACTAGAACACTTAACTTCTTAGTTTTCTACCCTGAATAGATGAAATGACATCAGCTACCTCTCTCAAACTTCCTTAACTATTGCAGGGTTTCCCAAGGTGCCTTCTTAACATTGGTGGTAGTAGCAGCAGGCTAGTGTGCTAACAGGAAAGACAAGACATCACAAGGGAGGTCTCACTCACACCTAGGTGTACTCCGCCTGTAGGATTAATCAGAAGGATTGTCCATAACAGGCACCTAGATTGAAAGAAAACACAGAGTTAGTGGGTTATTTATATCATAATGTATCAATGACTGAGAACAAACTACCACCATGACACAAAGAAGACCTGATATAAACCTGGCAGTAGTAACTCATGACAGGAGATGGTTAAGCATGCAAGCAACACAAGTCATGAATGATGATGTTGACAAATGCTGTTTGATATGACTATGTATCCCTTATATGCGTGGGTGTGTAAGTGTTGCTGGCATTGGCTAGTTAAGAAAACATCCCGCAGTAAGTTGTGCCGCTTTCATTACATGAGCAGCACCATGCATGTGATCCATTTATGGTGAAAATTCATAAATCACACCTGAAAATATATCACGCAGCCTGGAAGAAGACAGCTCTGGGTTTTAAGAATGGATGGGAACAGGGCGTTTGGGGAAAGGTGTGACAAAGCAAACAATGCACAGCAACAATGTTCATCATGGCGATTAGCAGCACACCCTCATCATTATGTCTGTTGTGGAAGGAAAGGAAGGAATGACACAATTCAGTCAAATGCATTGCAAACAGTCCTTCAGCCCCAGAGATCAAAGTTATATCTAAATTTATGGAGTTAACTAACACTGCTCTAAAAATTATGATTTTTAAAAGATGATGGTGTATATGTATATAAATGCTAAATTTGGCGGTGCATCTATATTCTTCTAGGAATGCCCATCTTTGGTACCTGGCTGAACCGTTCCGGTAAGGTAAGCAGGAGTGTCATGGAGCTTTTGCCTTTTGTGCAGGAACAGAGAAGGCCTGCAGATTGCAAAACAGAAACAATATTGTAGAGTCAAGGAGAAGGACAGAAGGTAAGCTACATTAGGAGTGGGCCAAAAGGCAGAGGGAAAGAATAGGCTGCTGGAATCATTTATTATGACCCATGTGCGATTGACCAAGAAGTGAGAGCAATTTTACAGCCAATCCCAGACAAGTAGCTGTATGTACCTGCCTGATCATTCTCACAATTGTTATAACATCTAGCTGAGTGCTTCCACCATGTTTGAGTATGACATCACATGTTTGTCTCCAGTTACAGGCCCCCATGACCATAACCACATAGCAGAGCAGTTTGACATTTAAGCCAGCACACACTATCAGCATCATTTCCCAAACCAATGCACCTCTCTCCAGTTCATAGGGCTGAGTAGGCCTCTTACAGTCATCATCATGTTGGTTTCCATTTGACGTTGATAACTTCCTTCTTTTGACATTTGAGGTATTCCCGCCTGTGTCCTAACTCTAAGTAACGAATGAGTCTCACTCCAGACCCAAATGAGATTGAGAGACATAGATCTGTATTGCACTGCTGTTGATGAAGAAGAAGAGAAAAAGAATTTGACTATTTTGTGTAGATTTGTATTTGTTAACTAAACTGACTGATCTGGTCTCTGAAGAACCAGAAAAAAGTACAACTGGAGTGGACCATGCAAAATAATCTAGGTATGTATGTAGGGACAATCACCTTCAGGCAAAATCATCCATTTGCCCCCAAACATTGTAAATAATTGAAATCAAGTTTACAAATTAGTTGCACACCCTCGCTCACTTTCTGTCACCACATGAATCCTCAATCATCATTCACACTCACTGAATACTATATAATTCATTGGTGCAATATTTGCCTGTTCCAATCCAACCACGGTGGTACACGATTGTCATATTCCATCTCCTTTATTTGCATAGAAGTAACATACTGGCAGGCTTGAAAATTAAATAATCTTTACTGGGGCAGCCCTGCTAGGGAATGAAAAAAAGGATAGGCATGTCTCCAATGTCCTTGATTGGAATGGGGAGACGTCGTCACTGCACACTTGCCCAGCTCCAATATCATCAAGAAAAGAATTAAGCTCTAAACCAACTCATGCTCTTATTCTTTGTGACATGTTTTTAACTGGTCCTGTAGCAGATGCAACAATGGGATAGGTTGGCTCATCATACTGTCCTCCTTGCTGACTTCCCATGTGAAAACGTCAAAAGGAAGTAGCATCTGTGTCAGGCATTTTAACTAGACTCCATGTGTTCACATCCATGGTCATGCTTTTCCCAGTCACACCCGCTGCTCTTTGAATAACATAGTCATTGATCAGTTTGTACTGCTCAAACAGATGTTGCAACATGTAATGGGGCAAGTTCCAACATGTTGGCACCTCCTGTATGAGGGCTTTAACTGGTACTCTATTAGCATGCTGCATGATCCTTAACTGCTTCTGGGCTTTAAAAGAATAACTAAAATGAGTGGAGATTCTTCTGCAGGTGCTCAGTATATTGCTGACTATGTCTTCATTTTTCAGAAAGACTTGCAACATCAGGTTGATACAATACTAAAAATACAGGACCCTAATATACCCACCATTGGCAATGGAATTGACTACATTATTGCCATTGACTGCGGCAACAAATACAATTGTGAGACATCTGAATCACAGCCATTCAACATGTTCATGTTAAAGTATTCAAAGATATCTACAGCTGTATGGGATCTCTCCATGGCGAACATTGCTGCTGATGCTTCCCGCCAAATGCCCTTAAAAGTTTTTGTAGCGCTGAGACCTGTCGATAGCTGTTGCCTATACCCCACAAAAGAGATTCAGTATGCAGTGATACTCATGTAATCAGTTGCTTGACAATTGACTAAAATGTCTATCATCAGGGGTATTGTGTGAACAGCACTCTGCTGCAAAGCTTGTCCAACCAATTGAAGTACATTGTGATGGAGCGTCGGAACAGCAACTCTGATAAAATAGGAGTGGCTGTGAACCTTCCGTTTTGGGAAAATGGCCACCACAAATTCTAAAAATCTGACTCCACAAAAGAAAAAAGGAGGAGGTCCAGCGCAACATTTTACCCAGCTTCCTTTGTACTAACGTGCCATTGGGTGGTTGCGTTCATAGGGGCCCACCTGCCTAAACATGCCAATAATAGTAGCCTGGATTTTTTTCTTTTGTGGTGCCACTGACGCAGGCGGCTTCCGTAGAGAACTAGGAGGTGGTATACTCAATGTGCGTCTTGGGGCAGTCTTTGTATGCAATGGTTTCTCCATCTGACTCTTTGAGCCAATTCGAAGTTGATGATGAGAATGGTGCTGGTGCACTGCTGAGGACAGAAATGCTTCGTGTAAAGCTGTCACCTCTTCTTTCTCATCACCACCATCACCTGCAGCAATAATTTTAAGGTGCTTCTCCCACTCGATTGCGTGATGTTTCATAATGGTAGTTTTGCCTCTAGTAACATAGTGTGAGCCAGGCTTACTTAGATGAACCATTTGCATTGCAAATGGAGCATTTTGCATGTTATCCTCCTGCTTGCTAAATGTACAGAAGTCCAAAACTGGGGAGGAGGACTCTTTAGTGTGCCACTGATGCCACTGCCAATTCACGAAGAACTGAAGGTAGGTGGATGTGTCGACAATTGCCTCTCTGCAGTGTGTACTTTGTCTGAGGTGGATGAAGATCTCAGAGGGTGGCTTACAAATATGGAAGCTGGTGTGGTGCTGGTACCAGTGCCAGATCCCTCAGAGCTCATTGAATATGAGGGGTAATGCAATGTCGGTGTCCTCTGAGCCTGCTTCCATGACAATGACTGTCTTGTCCTCCTCATCCCCTGCCACAATTGCAAGGCTTCCAGGAAATCTCTTTTTCCCTTGTCTCTTGTGGTGGGGCTTGGACTCAGCTGTAAGACCATAGCTCCTTACTACTGGGGCAGTTGGACTGCCATGGGACCACTGCTGTCAGAAAAGGCTGTTCACTTGAGGTTGCGCTAAACCCCCTGCTGCCTCACACCATGTGGATACAGACAAGGGACAGGGGGGCACAACAATGTGCCCCCCTGTGTACATGCGCACCAGTTCCTGCACGGCATGGACGTAGCAGTCCATGCCATGTAGGAACTTTGTGTGGCATTCCACCACCTGTGATCGAGGCACCGCTACAGGACGGCTGACCACTTATAAGTTGTAATCTAGTGGGCGGACAGCAGAGACTCCTGGCAGTGCGGGGGCTCGGTGGTGGCATGCCGCCTGCCCCGGCATCTCAAATAATCATAAGTAGGCCCTTAGTGAAATGCAGCATTTTTGCAGTTTTAGGTATTTATAGTACAGACAATATAATTTAGTGTGATTATTATCCTAAATAATTACCAACAATAGTGTATCCATTCCAAATCAAACCACCCCACCATAACATAATATTGAAATTAGGATAACAACCAGGTCTCGGTGAGGAAAATGACGCCAGGATGAGGGAGCTGATAGTGTCTTAAATCTCAGTAGCATGCAAGCAGAGAGATTGTGCATTAAGCAGGAGGCACTGGTGGTGGCCTGGGGTGGATGTGGTAGGCATGGTGGCTGCAGTGCATGCTGATGCTTTGGTGTTGCAGGAGACAAGGCAGCCTTTACCAGGTGAAAGGTCAGACCATGGATTGGAGAGAGAGGTGCAGCAGCAGATGTTGTTGTGGAATCCAGGGTACATGGCTTGAAGCTCGGCGGTGTACCTTTGGGTGGTGGCAGAGCCAGTGTACCCGGTGCTGAGTGCGGTCCAGGCATGGATGTGAACAGACCGTCTTGCCTTTGGTGAGCTTCCATAAGTAGTCCTGGGAGATGAGAGGAGTTGGCAAGGAAGCGTGAAGCAGAAGGGAAGGAGGAAGAAAAGAACAGCAGGACTGTGTAAAAGAGCACCAGAATAGTGAAGAATAACAATAGTAAGCACAACAGAAATGGATGATGAACCAATTAACAACAGTAGCAGAATACAGTACACTACAATGTGAATGAGAGGCAAAATAACATGAGCGAAGAGCACAACAGCGGGCCGGCAAGCACGCATATTGCTAGGTAGAGTAGCTGCTCACTGGAGCCACGCTACAGCGTCCATAAGTAGTCCTGAGAGGTGGGAGGGGCTGCCAAGGAGGCAGGAAGCAAGTGGGAAGCTGGAAAAAATGGTAGCAGCAGCGAGAAACAGCACCAGACTGGCAACAGAATAACAATACCAACAGTAAGCACAACAGAAATGGAAATCTTTTACAATTTAAAACAGCAGCAGAATACAGCGGCAGAATGAGAGGGACTTTGAGACAAGTCAGATGAGCCAACTGCAGAGCAGCAGGGGACCAGGCACAAAGACTGCTAGGTTGAGTAGCTGCTCACTGGAGCCATGCTGCAGCCTCTATAAGTAGTCCTAAGAGGTGGGAGGGGCTGCCAAGGAGATGGAAAGCATGATGGAAGGAGCAGGAAAAAATGGTGGGAGCGACACGAAACAGCACCAGTATAACAACAGAATAACAATAACAAAAGCCAGAACAACAGAAATGTATAATGGAAAAATTAACAGAAGTAGAATACAGTACAATACAAGTTGAATGAGAGAAACTTTGAAACAAGTAACATGAGCGAGCCACACAGCAACAGGGGAGCAGGCATGTGGACTGTTAGGTATAATAATAAACACTGTTCATATAGACATATGCTACAATAATCTTGAAGTGCATGGTAACCGATATTGAGGAAAAGTAAAGAAAATGAACAAAAACTAAAGGCATAGCCCTCTCCTATCAATCAATCTCCCTAGAAACTGGAAAAAAGGAATAAACACAATGGCTGGCTGTACAAAATGGCCAATGGCCACATGGTCAAACAACAACAACAAGCAAGGAAGCATGGACACAACAAATAAGACATGCTGGTCAATGGCAAAGGCACCCTGGCTGGCTAATCAAAATGGCCAATAACCAAACAACAACGAGCAATGAGGCATGGTGGACACAAAAAAGAACACAAGCAGGCCTATGGAAAAAGCACACTGGCTGGCTGCACAAAATGGTCACCGGCTACATTATCAAACAACAAGCAAGGAGGCATGGACAGCAATGGACACATGCAGGCCTATGGGCACTGACAACATAAAATGGTGCCTGGCAACTTGGCATGGAGAACAAAGACAAATGGTGGCCAATGGCAAACACACACACACACCCTGGCCAGACAAAGGAGGAATGGTAAACAATGAAGAAAACGCTAACATAGTTCAGCAATATTTAAAACTAAAATTTTGTGAGCTATAAACATGTTACAACAGCACACATCCTCCTAAGGCATCAAATACTACCCCATCAAAAACACTTTTTGCAAAACAAAATGTGAAATTCAAATAAAAGAAAGCCCAAATTTTTAATTTAATCCAGTTCCACCTATGGCCTAAATGATGATTTAAAGCAACATATATCACAGAAACATTTGTTTCAGGTTCCCAATGACTATTGCTGGTTGGACAGCTCATGAGTAGACTAGGCCACATAGTAAAAAAAATGAATAATGCAAATTTAACAAACATGGAGAAAAATGTACTGAACAGTGCAACTTTTTCCAATACTAAAGATCAAAATTAAATGTAAAAAAATAACTAGGCTACCTATCACAACCGCAATTAAATTTAAAAATTGCATACAAGTACAAAAATATACTGATGCATGCCCTCTGTTAAACAAGCAACCCCCTTATACGAAAGTTGTTGAACTTACTTTTGATATTACAAAAATAAAGTCCTTAGAATCGAATCATATATATGTTGCATGTATTGCAGATAAAGAGAGTGATCCATCCACCTTGAAATCTAAATGAATGGGGACGAACAGATGGACAAAGCACTGGGAGGAGTCTGCTGGACAGGAAGAGGTAGTTGTATTGTATTGTATTGTATAAGTTTTTGTATAGCGCGACTGCCACCCTACGGGTATCCTGGCGCTTAGAGACCATAGTAACATGAAGCATGTAGAACGAGCAGCCACTAGTCAAAGGAGATGCTACCTATTCCTGGCGAAAAGCCAGGTCTTAAGATCTTTCCTAAAGCCCAGAAGCGTTTTGGCCTGTCTCAGATCTTGGGGAATCTTATTCCACAGGCGGGCTGCCGCCGTGCTAAAAGCCCTTCCTCCCTTCCTTGCAAGTTTTACTCTGGCAACGGATGCCAGGCTTTGACTAGTGGACCGGAGGAGTCTTTTTGGTTCATACCAAGAGAATCGTTCTCGTAAAGGTAACGGGCCTAGGTTGTGTAGGGCTTTATAGACCGTGACCAGCGACTTGAAACTGATTCAGTCTTCAACAGGCAGCCATTGGAGGTCCCTCAGTGCCAATGTCACTGATGAGTCCCGCTGTCTCCTGAGGGCCAGTTTAGCTGCCATGGACTGTACTCTTTGTAATCCCTGCACAATGTATTGGGGCGCACCCAGATACAGGGAATTACAATAGTCCAGTCTGCTCAGGATCACGCTGCCACTAAGGACCTAGTCTCATTAGGGAGTAGCGGGAGAATTTGGCGAAGAGCTCTCATCAAGGCGATACAGGTGCCGATTTTTTTGTTGGCCTGAGATTGCAGCTGAAGGTCATCGTCAATCATGACCCCCAAGTTACGAACTGTTTTTGCTGCAACTATGGGGGCATCCTCCGGCCTAAGCCGGAACTCGCCCATAAGATGTTTGGACATTTTAGCTGCACAGCAATGCAATAACTCCATTTTCCCAGCATTCAGCTGTAACGAATTGGCCCTCAGCCAGTCAGAGACCTGCCGCATACAAGCCTGAAAAGAGCTCAGGGACACTGCATGCTCCCCTTCCATGGAGAACAGCAGTTGAATATCGTCCGCATAATTGACCACTTCAATCCCATGAGATTTTATTAAGGGGATCAGGGGTCCTAAATAGACATTGAAAAGAATTGGACTGATTGCTGAGCCCTGAGGCACTCCATGGCATACCGAGGACCAAGGGGAGACAAATGGCGTCAGGGTGACTGCCTGTTGACGGTCAGCCAGATAGGACTGTAACCATTTCAAGGCACGGCCCGTCACCCCCAAACCTTCCAGTCTTGCCAGCAAGACCGCATGACTAACCAAGTCGAATGCGGCCGACATGTCCAACAGCACCAGCACTGAGGAGCTGCCACTGTCGGCTCGCATTCGAAGTTTGTCCAAGACGGTTGCCAAGGCGGTTTCCGTCCCATGCCCTGGCCGAAAACCAAACTGGTCCCTGTCCAGGAGAAGATTTTCTTCCAGAAAGTTAGACAAGGACTTGCTGACCATTTTTTCCAAGATTTTAACCGGGAATGGCAAGAGGGATATGGGACGGAAGTTGGCTGGCATCGATGGATCTAGGGATGGTTTTTTCAGGACGGGTTGTGACTATTGCCTGCTTCCAGCAACTTGGTACAACTCCTTCATTCAAGGACTGGCAGCAAATTTGCCACAGATCCGGGAATAAGTCTGGGCCGTGCTCCATCCAGATGTTGTGAGGAAGGGGATCAAGGGGTGACCCAGACGAAATATCCCGAGCTATGCTGTTAAAGGAGTCCTCCGTGGGGGGTTGAAAATAATTCAGAGAGACATCTCTCCTGGTATCTACCGTAAACGGAGGAATCTCGGTGACATTCTGATCAAACCCACCCACAATATTAGTAACTTTGTCAATGAAGAAAGTGTCAATTTCGTTGCATAAATTTTGAGATGGCTGGACTGTGTTGGCCAAGCACCCAGGGTTACTAAGATCCATTATGATGTTAAAGAGGGCCTTAGTTCCATTAGATGCCTGCAAGATGGATTTGGCGTAGAATTGCGATTTGGCCTCCCTAATAGCCATCTTGTATTCAGCTTGTATAAGTTTTAGAGCTTTTTTATCTGTTGGTGTCTCGGGGGCACTTCCTTCTTGTTGAAAAAGAAGTAACATTAAAAACAATATTTTTACACTAAAAAACAACCTGAACAGTTCATTAAAGTGGAATATTCACTCAAAACCTTGATTTAGCTGACTCTGAAGAATCTGCTAGAGAAGCAATCACGGGTGTTCATATTTGCCATTGTAATTAAAATGGCGGCGGAATGCTCTGTGGCAACTGAAAGTTGCACTACTGGCTTGGAAATCTCATGCACGCTAGCAGCATGCACTAACACAAAACAAGTGCGAACCGATGGGATTATAATTCCACCACGCAGGAACTCTCCGTTAAACGGGTCGAGCAGAGTTACCGTACTCCACCAATTTAGCGGGAGGAATTATAATTCCACTTGCCCTACTTAACACTCAATTCCCTAACCCTTTTAAATATATATACATTTAACAGTTATAGTTATCTCTAGCAACTATAACTCATGCCCTAAATTAATGCACATTTTATCGTAAATAATTTTATTACAAATGTTGCAGTGATATTATCCATGATATCATAGATGTCATGAATAATGTAAAATGAGGCGTAATTAGCAGTTCATGGTGAGGGCAAGTTTTTTAGAGTTTAAAACAGTAAGCGGCCTATTAGCATGGCGGGCTGATCGCGGATCGACCAGCGGTGGTGATCCGCCCACCATAACACCCCGCCATACGGCCATTTACCCCCGCCACATTAGCATGGCGGGGGGTACCACGGCGGTCAAAAACACCGTCTGCCGCTTTTCTGCCGGTGGGCAATCGTCACAATTCCCTGTCGGGCGGAAAAGGCCCATAATATGGTGGCGGTGCCTTGCAGGCACCGCCATCCATTTTATGATGTGTGCAGTGGAATTCCTTTCCGTTACGGAGACTCTGCCATGGAAAGGCATGCAGAATTTACTTTGGGAGCCCGTTACGGGCCCCCAAGGGGATGGGGGGCAGGGGGCTGCACTACATTGGCATTCACAAGGTGGCAGGCACCGCGCGGTGCCTGTCACGTTGTGCATCCCAATGCACAACATGCATTTTCAACATTGTGGCGGGTGCTGCTTACATCACCGCCCGCCACAATGTTGAATATGTGGGATGCGACCTCCAGGGTGGCGGTCGCATCCTAATTGGCAGTGCGGGACCACCGCACCACTGGCCATCCTAATGGAGGCCTAAGTTGTTACTGAACATTTCAGCTAACTATAACATTACTTTAAGCTTTTGGTTTTTCCGTGAATCACTAGGTTTCTTTTTAGGCTAAAGTAATATTACCATGCACAAAGGCAACCCACTGCCTCTGAAGCCAACGACTACATGCAGCCAGCCCCAGGCTGCACAGGGCGTTTAGCTGTGCCCGGCAGGGGGTTGGCCTTATCAACTGGTGCCAAATGTTAAGGGGAGGGCATGCTCTCACTCCTTGAACCTTAACAGGCCTTGCGATTTCACCCCCCAGGGCAAAAGGACATAACTAAGGGAAAAGGGGCTGTGCAGGTTCCCTCCCCAAATCTTATTAGGCTCCAAGGACTCCATCCCTCAGGGCCAAATGCAATTATTAGGGGCACAGGGGCATGTGGGACTCATCCTAGGACCAAAATCATTCAAAAAGGGAATGGGGATTGCATGGGCCCCTCCCCAAGCATCATTAGGCCCTGGGGACCCCGTTCCCCAGGGATTTATATAATTTGAACCTTCCTGGTCCCTACAAACCCATCTCCCGTGGTCCAATGCGCTTAAAAAGATAAAGGGTCCATGCATCCCCCTCCCAGATCCTTTTTGGAGCCCCAGGGACCTATTCCTCTGGTGTTAAATATACTTAAAAAGGAGAGCCCATCCCCGGGGTAGAGATGCATGCTCAAGTGATTTTCCAGGAAACCCACATACCACATTTTGAGGGTCATTGGGGAACTCGAGGGCCCCATGGCCCCAATAATTCCCGCATAGTGCAGGAGCCGGCATTGTTCGCACCCAAAGAGAGCAGCTGTTTTCTGCTTGCTTCCTCTGGGTGGGAGCAATATTTCCTGTTTGTAGGAGTGCAGATAGGTAAACAGAACAGAAGTCTGCTCCCAGATGACTGGAGCATCTTCAAATTTCCAGCTGGCTGAGAGCAGACCTACATATTTTCCCCAGATATGCAAATACTCCCGCCAGATTGTCCCCGCACCAAGCACTGAAAGGGCTATTGGTATACAGGCCTCCAGGTCCTGTGGGTTCCTTTTTCGAGGACCTGCAGACGGCCGTTTCCGATCTGGCCCTGTCTACACAGCACTGCTTGTTGGCGGGTGACTTTAATTTCCATCTGGATGTGGAGGACGACTCAGACGCACTCAGATTGATGGACATTACGTCTCCGTTGGGTCTCGCACCCTTTGTTACGGGTTCCACCCATGAGCGGGGTCATACTTTGGACCAAGTGTTTTCTTCGACTCCTCTTGTTGATATCGATACTGTGCCAGTGCTTTGGACGGATCACAGGTTGATTAAGTTTTCTATACCGGAGGTAGTGTTCCCACACAGCGACACCCCTATACAACCTAGTTCAGTCTCAAGGGCACTGCACAAAGTGACGCCTGAGATGGTGGCGCAGGCGCTGGTGGACCATCGGTGTTCCCTCTCGGGCGATCTGGAGCGGGACACTGAGGCCCTGCAGTTCTGGCTGGCAGAAAGGCTGAACGGCCTTGCCCCTGTAGTTGCCCCTCGGTCCACGACCAAACGACTATCTGCGCCGTGGTTTACAGAGGCGCTTCGCCTGTCCCGCTGCCAGTGTAAGGTTGCGGAGAGGGCCTGGCGCTTCCAATATGACGGGGAGGCTAAACTAGCCTATAGGGCGGCAGTGAAAGTGTACCATCGTGACATCTTGTGTGCGAAGAAGGAATACCTGGCCAGGAGGATAGAGGCATCTAAGAACTCCTGTAAGGAGATCTTCACTGTGGTGAGGGAGTTCACGACCCTGAGATCCAACGTGCCCCTTCCAGCGTCATCTGACACATGGGTCTGTGATCTTGCTAGCTTCTTCACTGAGAAGATCAAGGCTATCCAAGCCTCCTTTCCTGAGAGGTCTGGTGAGGGGGGTGCAGCATTGGGGTGGGACCTGTCTTATCGTCCATGCCAGCTGTTGTGCTGGAGGAGTTCCCTGCTATCTCCAATGAAGCTTCCCTGATGCTGCTAACCAACCTTAAATCTGGTTCGCCATTGGACCCCTGCCCGGCCAAATTTTTGGCCAGGGTAGCATCGGTGGTGAACCCTTTGGTTAATCCTCTCCTTAATGCCTCCTTGAGGGAGGGAAGGGTCCCATGCGCCTGGAAGAGGGCGCTGGTGATCCCCCTCCTGAAGAAGCCTGGACTAGATGCCGAGGTGTTGGCCAATTATAGGCCAATCTCCCTTCTCCCGGCCCTAGCTAAGATCACGAAGAAGCATGTCCATGGCATCCTGTCTGCTTTCTTAGAAACCAATCATCTCCTGTATCCATCACAATTTGGGTTCCGTCCCAGTTTAAGTACTGAGACGGCACTGCTGGAAGTCTCGGAGGTCATCCGGGAGACGCTGGATGCAGGTGGCAAGGCCATGCTTGTCATGCTAGACCTGTCGGCGGCCTTCGACACCGTCCCCCATGAGGCGCTTCTCGCCAGGCTTTATGACATCGGTCTTAGGGGGACGGTGTTTAAATGGTTTACATCTTTTCTCGAGGGCCGCCGCCAAACAGTCTGGGTTTCCCAAAGCACCGCAGAGATGCCGCCATTGGGAGTCGGAGTTCCACAGGGATCTGTGTTGAGCCCGACTCTTTTCAATATCTTTATGGCCCCTCTGGCGGCATTGGTGGAGGCTTTCGGGGCCCAGATTGTATCCTATGCAGATGACACTCAACTGCTCTTCACATGCGGGAAAGATCAGGCATTCGATGGAGAGTGCATTCGGGGCTGTCTGGGGATGGTCTTTGACTGGTTCCAGCGGAACAGCCTCAAGGCCAACTCCAGCAAGTCAGAGGTCCTGTTCTTCGGATGCACCGCCGACCCTGAATGGCAGGTCTGGTGGCCTATGGATATGTGTCCCCCTGCTCAGTCTTCTTTGGTCGCCAACAACCTGGGAGTTAAGCTGGACAACAAGCTTACGTTTAGATCACATATCCTTGGTTTGGTCGGCACCTGTTTTGGCATTTTGAAGATGCTCCGCAAATTTCTACCATTGCTCTCTGAGGAGCACAGGCGGATCACTGTTCAGGCTCTAATAGGCTCGAGACTGGACTATGCCAACGCCCTCTTTCTGGGGCTCCCGGACTACTTGGTGGCGCAGAATGCTGTGGCTCGCGCTATTTTTGGGCTCCATAGGCGAGTGGGGGCTTCTGGGCTGTTGCAGGCACTGCACTGGTTGCCTATCCGGAAACGGATCATGTTTAAAACCTTGACCCTTATGCATAAAGTCAGGGTATTCCTACCTATCCCCTTATGTTATTTTCAGCATATTTCTTAGGACTCCGGACTATGTCCTGAGTCCTAAGATTGCTGCTATCCCTACCTAGTTGATATGGTGGCAGCCAATCTGATCTTAGCTTGAGAGGCCCTGCTTCCCTAGATATACAATATTAAGAATATTAATTACTCAAAAACTACTGAATGGATTTACACCCATACACAAAAATCACTCTTTCTGACCCAAGGTCTAGTGTTCTGCCAAATGTGGTTTAAATTTGTTCAGCAGTTTAGGCTGCAGCAGTGTCTAAATGTCCTAAGGAAAAATCAATGCTGAAAACACATTTATGGACCCCCCCTTTTTTCTGGGCCCCCACTTGATAGATCATCCCAAAACTTTCCATGAGCAAGTTAGTAAAAAAGTAGCACATTTTAGGAAAGGTTTGTGGAGATTTGCCAAACAGCCCCAAAGTTATTAGCCACACAATAAAGGCATTTCCCCAGTAAAAACGATCCTAACTATAACTACCCAGTGGAACAGATCTACCCTTTCATTGTAACTAGGCACAACAAATGTACAAATTGGCTTTTCAAGTATTTATTAAAGCAATTGGATTCTTTTGTAAAAAAACATGACCTGCAATTATTAGCAGGATGAAACAAAGCATTGTAACCAGCATTACATGAATGGTGAAGAAAGAGATAAACAATTCAACCATTATGAATATATTGTGTGATTATATGATTATATGATAATGCAGATATGAATACTCCTACCCTAATGCTACCTATAATACTAAGAGCATGGTAACAGTACCCTCTGCCAGATTTCTCGGGACAACCAAACCTCCATACCTGTGCAATTTTATACAGCACCGAAATAGCCTGAAGACATTAGAGTGCTTTACAACAAGCAGGATATAAGGGTCACACTGGGTTACATTATTATTAATTGAATTCAGACAATTACTTCGGTGGGTGTGTGCAGGAGTACAGCAAGAACTGTTACAGCATTTGGAAGGAGGAAATACATATTTAAAGCATCAATTCAGAACGTGGGGTCATATAATGAGAGCAGGTTAAATCGCAATTCTAGACAGTACTTCAGACTGGTCGAGTGTGAATTAGCCAAGATGTCTGTCAAAGATGAGGAGCTTGATGTCTTTTTTGAAGGTTGTTAGGCAGGTGCTTAGGTAGCGGGATGGAGGCAGAGAGTTCCAGATTCTAGTTGCACTTCCAGAAAAAGACTGATACATGTATCATTCTCAACTGATGGTGGGGGGAAGGGTTTTCAGTGGCTGGGAGTGGGCATTTCTGGAATGCCTCCTTGCTCCGGAGATTTTCAGTTTCTCGTTTAAATATGTGGGTGAGGAGGAGTGAAGCACTCTGTGGGTAATACAAGCGATTTTAAATTGGGCACCCACTTCAATGGGGAGCCAGTGTAACCTTAGCAGGGCAGAGGACGTGTTCAAATTTCTTGAGACCTATTCGAAGCGTGCTGCAGCATGTAGTGTCTAGGCCTGGGTGTAATACTCCACTACGCTTATGGAGTTTGCGGAATTTGAGTTCCTGAATGCCACCTTGCCAGGTATGAAACAGAGTTTTTTTCTGTTCCCGCGCTCTAGATTTATTTTGGTGCTCGCCAAAGTAAGAAAACTGTTATACAAGTGTGTTGTTTGCTCAATTTAGGGCATGTACCAGGGTTTATTTTTACATTTTTATAAATTTATTGTGATGGGTGGCCTGCAGTTTCAGTAGGGGCCTAGTTATATTTTAGCATGTATTTGTTCTTCTTTTGTAAAGGAAAAATGTTGCACAGTTTAGTACATTTTCACCATGTTTTTTAATAAATTTTTAATATTCATTTAATTCAGTATGTGGCCTAGTCTGCCAATGGACCTTCCAGTCAGTAGGCTCATTACTAGTCATGTGTGCATGAAACAATTGTTTCTGTGGTGTCTGTTGAATTCAAACATCATTGTGGCCAAGGATGGCATTGGATTAAATTAAAAGATGTGTTTTTTTGGGGGTATTCATGTTTTGTTTCTGCAAATACTGTATAAATTGGGTCTTATATTTGATGCTTTTGGAAGATGTGTGTTGTTGTAAAACGTTTTAGCCCAGTTGAATTTCGTTTTTTGCATTGCTGAATTAATGCTGTTTTCTCCTGTGTTACCAATTACCATGCTTCCTTTCTTTGTCTGGCCAGTGTGCAAGTGTGTTTGCCATAGACCACCATTTGTCTCTGTTCCCCATGCCATGTGCATGTGGTAATTTTTTTGTGTGGTCAATGTCCATAGGCCTGTACTTGTTCTTTATTTCCATGCCTCCTGCTTGTTCCTGTAGACCATGTGGCTGGTGGGCATTTTGCGTAGGCACCCAATGTGCTTTTAGCATAGGCCTGCATGTGTTCTTTGTTGTTCCCACGCCTCCTTGCTGGTTGTTGCTGTTCAAGCACTTGGCAGCCATTTTGTGTAGGTAGCCAGTGTGCTTTTAACATAGGCCTGCATGCCATCTTTGGTGGTGTCATGGCTTCTTGCTGGTCATAGTTTCTGTGACCATGCGGCTGGTGGCCATTTTGTGTAGCCAGCCAGTGTGCTTTTGCAGTCACAAGTACATTCCCTTGGAGACCTAAAGTCTTACATTATGCAGAAAAATCTTAAATTTTCACACATTCGTACACCCAGTCTTGAAAGAAGCAGAGGGACACCTTTATATTATCAAATTTAATATCAATAAAATTCATCCAGAGAGTTAAAGTCAATATAAAAGCACATAAAACAATTGTATCATAGATACACAAATAAAGGAGAGACAACATGTAAGACAAAAACATTAGTCATAAAGATGTGTTAATTTGTTAGAATCCATGGAGATAACACGTTGTGAGAAACATCTTCAAAATGTAAACACCACGTTAATCAAATTTAACAACACTAGGCGTCGACACCTTTCGGTGGATATTGTAGAGTGACTTCTCCTTCTTCAGGACAACAAGAATATTTCCCTCCTATTGATTTATGCAATAATTGCCAATGTAGCAGTACTCCAACCGGGAAGTAACGGCAGCAAGGAGGACTCCGGCTACTTCTGACTAATTCAAGAGTTGCCTGTTTGCAACCCTACTCATCTGAACTTGTTGAGAGTGTTATCCATTAAGAAGGACTACTATAGCCTTGTAGTGAATGCTTGTAATACGAAGGTCGCCACTACGTAAGACCTGATTCTTGGAGTATTATTAATTCTCTGTCCCTGCATTGAATCGCTCTTTGCATTTGAATATATTGTTATGTTCTAAGTCTTCCAAGGTCTTCAGTTCACATAAGAACATTTTGGCCTGAAAGGGTCTTATAGATTTTATCACAGGCAAGACCGAAACATTGACAATACAACCCGTTTTCATTGTAACCATCATCTCAGGTATTGTTCATTGTATACTCAATGATGATCTCCTTGTTTTTTAATATGTGAAATGGATTATGACAAAAGTGCTCATGAGAAAAGAGTTTCAATCAAGTATGTCCATCTCAGTCACTTTTGTATATATGTGAACTGTATGTTGTACCCTTTGGCATAACATTGTTTTTTACATAAATGTTATACTTTAAAAGTATACACCCATTTTGTATTGTATAATTCTGTTGTGCTTCTTTCTGTTTCGTGATAGATTTGATTTGAAATATAATAATAATCTTTGTAATTCATTACAATAAGCCACTAATTAGGGCTTGAGATAATTTATTCTAAAACTACCTAAGACTTGTTATTTATAAAGCGCACATGAGGGGTGAATGACCATTTGCCATCTAGCAGGATTTCAAGGTATTTATAGCCCTTACTGTGGTGTAGCCTGATGCCTTTGAGATGCCACCTGTTAGCCAAGTTTGATTTTAGGCTAAATGAGACCGTCTTAGTTTTTGCTAGATTGATCTCAAACATGTTTTTGACTGTGTAGTCATATAGAGTGGTCAGTTGGAGTCCAATCCGTGCCTGACTAAGGAGCGGCAGATCATCTGTGTATAAGAGTTGTGTCATTTTTTGGTGTCCTAGTTTTGGTGGATGGTAGTTTGCTTCATCAAGATGCTTTGACATGTCAGCTATGTATAATTTAAAAATCAGAGGGGCTAGCACACAGCCTTGTTTCAGCCAGGAGGTTGTGGGGATCACCCTTGAAATGCAGAGGCCTTCTCCTAGTTTGATTTGCACCCAAGTGTTGGTGTACACTGTACTATCTCAACAAGGCATTTTTCAAGCCCCAGTTCCGCAATTTGCACCCTAGAGGCCCTCTTGGTATGCTGCCACATGTAGCTTTAATGTTCACAATGCAATGATAAGTGCCCTTTTACCTCTGTTTGCTTTGTCACACATAAGGGCTAGAGCTATTAGGTTTAAGGAGGTGCCTCATTTGTCTCTAAAGCTGCATTGAATCTTAGGTACGGTCTGTTGATCTTCTGCCCAGGCTCTAAGGTCATCAAGTAACAGGCTGGCGTAAATGTTGGCATTGTTGTCAGTTAGGGCTATGAGCAGGTAGCGACGAGGGTCTGATTTTGAGCCTCTTTTGAAGATTTGTTGAATGATGGATCCTCTCCAAGAGTCTGGGATGGAATTGGCTGCTAGTCAATATTTAAAGAGCCGTGTTAGTACCTCAGACCAGAGTGCAAGGTCGAAAGCAAAGAAGGCAGTGTGTAGCCCGTTTGGGCTTGGTTCTCCATCTTTTCACAGCCTTGCCAGTTTTGGTGCGCAGTGTTCCTTCCTTTTGCTGCATGTTAGGAGGGTTTGAAGCACCAGATGTTTTGTTGGCCTTCTGAACCAGAGGCAGATTACTTGCAAGCTGCTGTAGGTGGTAGAGCATGCAGCTTGTGAAGAAAAATGGACCATCAAGAATGAGACCCACGCTGGTTCAGAGGTGTTTATGTTTGTGCCTCTCCAGCTGCCTATTTTAGCTTGGTTGATAAATGACCGCATTTTTTTGTATTCCTTCTCTTGTGTTTTTTCACTTTATGCTCACCAGATTGCTCTCCTAAATTGGGATCTTGATATGCTGAGACTGGGTCTTGCGGCTATCGAGGAGGGTTGCTTTATGAAAACTCGCATTTTGAGGTTGATGTCTCTTTTTAGCAACTTCAAGTCTTCTGTCAATTTAAATTTTGCAGGAAGCAGGTCGCGAGGCTTAGCACATGCAATGAGTTGTTTTGGGCTGCAACTTCGTTGAGTTGAGCTCTTATCCGTGTCAGAGCTTCCTGTCCCATTTTAGCCGGTTTACATTTTCTGAATGCACGCCAAGGCAGGTGGATGGGGCTGCCTTCATTTTTATTGGACTAATTGTGAAGTTCATGTGTTGTGGCCTGTGATCGCTGTCAAGACATGCACCTAAGGAGAAGTCTCCCATATGTTTGAAGAGTTCCACCGTACCAAGGATGAAATCTATGTAGGAAATGTACTTGCCCTTGGTTCTTGTCCAGCCAGGTGTGGCACCAATGAGGCGCCCATTAATGAGCCTGAGGCCTAAGGAGTTGTACTCATTTAAAAAGAATTCTGCTAAAGTGTTCCGGCGAGTAGCTAAAAGGAGATTATGCACTAGGAGATCATACTCAAGGTCCAGGCTATTGACCTCACGGCCAATTGTTTCCCCAAAAACGTTGGTGTTGAAATCGCTAGATTGCAGAATATTTGCAGAAAGATATTTAATTTGAGGTCAGTTAATATTGGCACCAAGTTTTTTAAATGTCTCCTTCGTGGATTTGAATGGATTAATGTGGATGTTAATAATCAGAAGCATTGAGGACCTTACGATGGGCCAAGCTATCCCGTTGTTGCATATCCTACAGGACAAGGATCAAAGGTATCTGAAAGGGTTGCCCCCACAGGTGTGAATAAAAAAACAGAATTGCATGCCTTGGTTGAGAGCTTATTCCTTCGCTTTGCTTGTAATACAAGGCTGCAACATTGTATTGTATTGTAATTGCATTTGTACAGCGCTTACTACCCTGACGAGGTGTCGAATCGCTTTTTTCGGCAAGTAGCATGCTATTCCTGGATCCATAGAGGATTAGTGTTCAATTATTATAGTGAAACATACAAGTAAATTTTCAGTGGTGGATAGGTTAATCAGTTATTTGGATTCAAAAGGATACCAGAAGGATAGATGAGGAAAAAAGGTTTGTATTTATATAGTGCTTGTTAATCCTGATGGGTTGTTGAAGCATGCTACTCCGGAAACCGATAAAGGATCAGTGGTGAATTAGTATAGTGAAATATGAAAATAATTTGAGTGGTGGATATCAGTCAATTATTTCGATTGAGAAGGATAACGAAGGGATAGAAGAGGAAGAAAGGTTTGCATTCATGTAGCACCTGTTACCCCTGATGAATGTTGAAGCGCTTTTCTGGCACGCTACTCCGGAACCCATAAAGGATTAGTGTTAAAAATCAGTACAGTGAAATATGAAGTAATTTGAGTGGTGGATATGTTTTTCAGTAATTTGGATAGAGTAGGGTAGGTGGCAGGATAGAAGAGGTAAAGAGGTTTGTATATATATAGTGCTTGCTACCCCTGATGGTGTTTTCAAGCACTTTTTTGGCGGGTAGCACACTACTCTGGAACCCATAAGGATTAGTGTTGAATTAGTATGGTGAAACACAAAATTAATTTGAGTGGTGGATATGTGAGTCAGTTATTTCGATTGAGAAGGGTTGGGGAGGGGTGGAAAAGGGAAAAAAGGTTTGCATTTATATAGCACATGTAAACCCGATGGTGTTCTGAAACACTTTATTGGCGAGTAGCACGCTACTCTGGAACCCATAAAGGATTAGCGGTGAGTTACTATAGTGGAATATGGAATTTGAGAAGTGAACATGTTAGTCTGTTATTTTGATTGAAAAGGATAGTGGAGGGATATATTTTTTCATTTCTTTTTTCAGGTCGTAGCAGTAAGAGGAGGCTTTTGGATGAGTAAAAGGGGTTTTTGGAGGGAAAGAGTCAGAGGGAAGAGTTTAGAGAGGTTTGTTTTGGGGTTGGGATAGTAAAAGAGGTGTCAGATGATGCAACGAGGGGTAGAGTAGGAGAGAGTCTAGAAAGGGTTATTTTGGGAATCATAGTAGTGGTATGGGGTTTGGGATAAATGTGAGAGTGGATGTAGAGGATATATTGATAGATGTATAGGGTGAGAGATAGGGTAGTGCATTGGAAAGATTAGTAGAAATTAGTTTGAGATGAGTCAGAAAGTTGGGTTAGAAGATATATTGAGAGAAGTATAGGCTGAGAAATAGGGTGGTGCATTGGAAATGCCAAATTAGAAGAAAGTGATAAACATAAAGATCCATAAGTACATTGAAATTATATAGATGCATAAAGGAGGTAAGTATATGTAGATTAAAGATAGTGATAGAGGTACAGGATTAGAAATAGGGTAGTGTATTGGATATGCTTTTTCAGGAGAAAAGAAACAGGCTCACAGATCCAAGTACATGGAGGTACATAGATGCACAATGGAAGCAAGTACATGTAGACCAAAGATTTTTTTTTTTAAACAACATAATTATTTTACATGTTCATACAAAGCAATACACAAAGATAGGTACATATCTATAGTGAAAATAAATGCTTATATACAGAGGGATATGCTGTAAATTTCTGTTTGCGTATGGTTCTTATGTGGGGAAGACCCAATTCTTGAGTACTTTTCTAAGATTAGGTGGTTGTCGGTGGATCTTATGTCGGGAGGTAAAGAGTTCCATAGTTTGCCTGCTTGAACAGAGAAGGATGTGCCACCCATGGTTTTTTTCTTGTATCTTGGGATCTTGAGGTGAGATGCCCCTTTAGAGTGGAGGTTCCTTTGTTGAATGTGTTTGGTGATTTTATTCCTGATGTAAATTGGTCCCATTCCATGTATTGCTTTGTGGGTGATACAAAGTAGCTTGAACGGGGTTCTTCTGGCAACCGGTAACCAATGCAGGGCTTTCAAGGCAGGTGAGATGTGGTCTCGCGGTTTGATATGCAAGAGTAGTCTGGCAGTCGAGTTCTGAATCTGTTGTAGTCTTTTCATGGTCGTTAAAGGTGATCCGTGGTAGTGGCTAGTGGCGTAATCGAGTTTGGACAAAACAAGGGAGATGGTAGCTTGGACTTTGTGTGGAAATCCCAGATGAGGGTAAATTTGCTACAGTGTTTTTGTAGTGACAAAGCTTGATCTTGCTAGTTTGTCTACTTTTGCATTCATCGACAGCTTGGAGTCCATGGTAATTCCGAGGTTTCTTACTTCATTCGATACTTTAGGTGGGGATCCCATTTCATCAGGCCAGGCGGCAAGCGGGTCATAATGTTTCCAATCGCCACACGTGAGTATTTCCGTTTTGGAAGCATTCAATTTGAGATGGCTCCAAGTCATCCACTGATCCACGGCTCTGAGACAACTGAAATTTGGGGATTTTCCAATGTCTTTTGGCATTCCAGTTGAAGGAGTATTTGCGTGTCATCTGCATAGTTATAGCACGTGAGGTGAAATTGGTTGATCATTTACGGTAATCAATTTATGTAGATGTGGAAAAGCATGGGGGAGATGATAGATCCTTGAGGGACCCTGCTTTTGTGGAGTATGGTTCCCTGCGGACGGCGGAGCGGGGGGAGCTAAGCATTAAATCACCTACCTGAATTGCTGCATCTTGGTCCACGCCGCCACCGCCAAGAGTCAAGGGGGTGCCCGAGTCCCGCAATTTGAATTTGCCGCGTCGCCGCCCCGGGACTCCAAATCCCGGCTGTCTCAGCAGCGGCGCGCTAGTGACACGCAGCGCCAGCGCCAGGAGGCGCCTATAACTTTCCCTGCGGACCGCTTCGCGGGACGCGCGCGGGACGGGCCGGGCTAAGCCCAGGCAAAGGGCGGGCCCTCTGAGGCCCTCAGAGGCACAAAGAGGCCGGGACGGGCCAGAGCCTAAGGACCATTATCAGATAGACCAGTACACTACATATTGTGCGGTTTGTATTGGTGGGGTCCTGTTGAAATATTGCCCATATGACATCTTGCTATTTCTAATATATAGTTATATATATGTTTTTGTGATCCTGACTTATTGATATTGGATACCCTGTCTATTTTATTTTATTTATTATTAGTTAGGATAATCCTGTCTTATATACAGTCTGTACAACATGACTATGCGGGAAACTAGAAGTAAAATCGGGAATGGGGGGAATAAGCTGACGGGAACACTAGATGATTTTATTGTACGTACTAATACCCTGATAGATCAAGGGATAGTACTAATGGAGAGAAGGGTATCTCAAGATCTAGCTTTTGCTAAGAGATCATCGATGGGTAACATAGCCGTGGCACGTAGCCCTGAAAATATCCTGCCTGAATTTCCTCTACTACAAGTACATGCGCAGGTACATAACGGTGCTGCTATTGATTTGGCCTCTCAGAACCCAATTATTATGGGTCTTGAACCATCAAATCCTGTGGAAGAATCTATGCCAGGGGCACATTTAGATACTCAGGCTGAGATTGCAAATCGAAAATTAAAAGGAAAAAGGCAGGGGGCAATCCCAAAAAAGTGTGCTAAAAATAATAAGTTAATCTGCAAGAAAGTAAAGGCAAAAGCGGCTAAGAAGGGTGTTATTAAAGACCCTGTGGTAAATGAAACTGGGATTGAATCTGAAAATGAAGTTGCCAGCCATAAGAAATTGTCCTTACCTATGATAGATGTTACTTTACCAGATGAGTCATTAGCTGATATTCTTGGTGAGAGCATTATAATTAATAGTACAGATGGTTATGTAGATAGGGAGGATTCCATGATATATACCCTGTCAACACTAATTAAATCCTCACTTGCCCCTATACAAGAGAGGCTCTATGGTATAGAGAAGTTACTTCAAATACTGCAGAAGGATATAAAGACACAGCAGCGTACCCAGGAAAAAAGGGCAAATATTGAGATCACATCGGTGGATAAACCGCCGATTTTAAAAGATAACCGGCTGGAAGGGAAGAAAAGAACTCTTACAATTCCTCTGCCTAAACCTATGCAAAATACAAATGGCCCAGCAGTGAGTATAAATACTCCCGGACCAATTCCGGTTCCTGAAGTAACTGCATCTTCTACAGTTTTGCCCTCTGTACCCACTCCTAACCCAGATAAAGTACAACAGGAAAAAACTGAAAAGCGCAGAAGCATAAATTTGCCTCCAGATGCATGCCCTTATGTGGTAGTATTAACTGGGGTCCCTGAATTGGCTTCCCATATTATGGAACCCTTTGAAGCACTTAGAAATAAGGTGATTCATTGGTTAAACTCCAACTACCCCATACCTTCAGTTTTAGGCAGTAGAATCTTAATGGTCCAAAGGGTTCCATGGGTGGGCTATAATAGAAAGAAATTACAGGGTGACTGCGTGGTTATAACTTTTGAAAACCCGCAAACGGTAGATTATATCTGCCGGGGGATTCCTAGGAATCAGGATCTGTCGATCACAGTTAGACCTCTATTTTACTTCTATACCCCAATTGAACAACCAGATGGCAGATGGAGTTGGACTAGGAATGAAAATTGTGCTAGGGAAGGGAGGAGATATAATTTGCATGGGGATTTAAACCTTAATAGGCAGGGATGGAGGGAAGATGACTATTGGACTCTAATACAGCGAAGTGCCGGGAGAAATCAAAAGGGAGGCCTGCAACATTGGGGAGATTGGCCAGGCACACAGTCTGTTCCATTCTCCCTCCTATGCTATAACAGATTTAGTCCACTGGATATGGTTGACTGACGCCTAGGGTTTGAAGAATTTTTTGACTTGTTGCCATCTGTAAATACTACCCTAAATCCATCAGCGTTCAGCCTACCCAATGAAAACTCTGATACGACTAATGGTAATCTGTGTAATAAGATCGTACCAGTAAGCCAAGAATTGAATAATATGGTCAAACTGACGGCGCAAGAGTATGTAAAAGGTAAAAAGGGATCATCCCTTCATAGTAGTCAAAACTTGATCCCCGAGCCAAAAGAAATCATGGCTGAACCCACAGTTGAAATAGTTAAGATTGACAGAGGTCATGTCGTCACAGACGAGGCAACAATATCTAACCATAATGAAAACTGTACTGTGATGTTTTGGAACGTGGCAGGTTTAAAACACAAAATCTCTAATCCTTCATGGAAAACGGCCACGGATAGTGTGGATATTATGGCCTTGCAAGAAACTTGGACTATAGATCCCATACATCTAATTGGCTACAAAACTTACTGTACTCCTGCAGTAGGAGGGACACATGGGAGACCCAAAGGCGGTATAATTACGTACCTTTCAAATTCTTTATTATATGAGAGGGTCCGTTTTTACCACAACTGTAGCTTCTATCATAAAGTAGTCATAGATACTAAATCTGGGATCAGTCTTGTCATTGTTAATTTTTATAACAATATCCCATGTACCGCAATTCAGAAGACTATGAAAAGGCTAAATGAGGATTTACAAGGGGAGATAGTCAGCAAGACGAGGGAAGTAATGATTTTATGGGGGGGGATTTTAATTGTCGTCTTTGCAAAATGGGTCAAAAAGGAATCTGTGGTTTGATGTTAGAGCAAGACATTAATCTCACACATTTTGACCATACTCTAACTGGGGACTTGTTGAACGAGATATTATTTAACTGTGATTTGGGATATGTAAACGAACTGGCCATGCGCCCAACATCTTTTGTCCCGACCTTTATTAGGAGGGGTGCATCGACCACCATTGATTTTATTATCTGTTCAAATACCTCTGGATTTAGGGGCTCTAACTATAAGATTTATGAATTGCCATTGAGTGATCATTACCCACAAGTACTCGAAATTGATAGCCCATTTTCAGCATGCCAACAAGACAGTTCGCAGATACAGGCAGCCCCGGATGTGCTGATGGGGAGACAAAATGGGTATTCTCTCAAGTGGAGTAAGGTGGTCCCGGACAAATTCTTAGCCAAACTGGTTAACACCTGTACAGATAGCTTTAGAGTTTGCCTAGATGAAAATTCAAAGAGTGATAATATAATTGAACATTTTAATATTATAGCAGCCACCATTAAAGAGAGTTTGAGGGTGGCTTCTAGAAATAGGTCTAAAAATGGCAGAAGATGGTTCGATAATGCATGTACTAGAGCCCTGACTGAGCTTAAATACGCTATTCACTGGGAACCATGGAACCCTACCCAAATAAGAGACTTAAGGAACCGTTACAATCTTGCATTGCAAGAAAGAAAGAAAAACATAAAGAGGTTGGCTTGGTAACAACTATGCGATGCCTCACAGGCTAAAGATACATCGGCATTTTGGAGGGTGGTTAATGCGCCCCTCCTTTTTGATAATACCAAGGCCCGCATAGAAATCGCAATTAATGAGGATGACTGGGTCACACATTTTTCCACCCTCTATATGTGTTTAGAACAGTCCCCACAAAAGGTTTCTGCATCTTTACGCGAGAAAGAGAAGGATGCACAAAAAGTACCGGTTACACCATTGGAGGTTCCATGGGAGAAAGGGGGGGTTCCCGAAAAAATAGTGGTTACGCTGCCTGAGGTCTTACAGAGCCTAAAAGCCACAAAGGGCGGAAAGGCATCAGGCCCAGATGGGATCCCAGCAGATCTGTATAAAGCTAACAGTGACATCTGGGGCCCCATCCTGGTACAGCTCTTTAATGCAGCACTGGCGAAAGGCTTAAGCCCGTCATGGTTTACATCCGTCATTGTTCCCATTTACAAAAAGGGAGATAGACAAAATTGCGCATGCTATAGGCCAATATCCCTACTCGATTCATCTATAAAAATCTTGGGTAGAGTTATTTTAGTCAAATTACAAAACTGGGCGGAGGATAATGGGGTAATAAGTGACCTCCAGTTTGGTTTTCAAAGGGGCATAGGAACTATAGAGCAGTGCCTAAATCTATTCTTTGTTCAGCAGAAGTATATAACGATAAAAAAAGAGCGTTTATATTTCGCTTTTGTTGATCTTACTTCGGCTTTTGATTGCGTGTCCCATAATAAATTATGGAAACTGAGGCAAAGGATGGGCGTGGATGACTCGATTCTATGCTTTTTGAAGGAGCTGTATTCTGGGGCTACAGCAACTGTCCGTTATGGAAAAGGGGGGGAATGCAGTAGATCTTTTGGGATAGGGCGTGGAGTACGCCAAGGATGTGTCCTGGCGCCTTTCCTGTTCCTGATCTACATAAATGGGCTGGAAGACCGTCTACTGCAGGAGGGCAGGGATATGCCTGTTGTTGGTAATAGGCGTATCCCTGCGCTCCTGTATGCGGACGATGCAGTTTTAATGGCGCGAACACCAAATGCCCTCCAAAACTTATTAACATCCTTCAATAAGTTCATGCACAGTTTGGATTTAAAAATCAACTGTAGCAAAACTTTTACCATGAACTGCGGAATACGATCCAAGAAGAAGATGAAAATTATCTTAATAAATAATGTTAGTCTAGAAAACACACCCGCCTTTTCTTATTTAGGCATCTTATTTCATGAGACTGGCTCATGGACAAACGCGATCAGGGCAAGAACTCTTTTGTTTTCAAAGACAATAATGGCCTTAAAGAGTTTCATACAGAAACTGGGAAAGAAGCCCTTTAGGGAAATTTTAACTGTCTATAACGCAACGTGTATATCGGTGGCTGTCTATGGAGCAGGACTCTGGGGGTATGCCAATATAGACGCTATCCAAATAATTGAAAATAAGTTTATGCGGTACATGCTGTCCGTGCCCGATAGCATTGCAACCCTTAACTGTCATGAGGAGTTGGGGCAGCCGTATATTTCAGACATAATAAGAATTCAGCCCATTTTACTATGGCACAGGGTCTGGACTGTCAATGAGTGTGTTGTAAATCGTGCCATACTCCAGGATGTGTTACAACTTGAAAATGTAAATGTTTTTAAATGGCTAAATACGTGAAGACCTTCATGACAGAAATGTACTGTCAACAATATTTTGAGGATCCACTTTCAATGGTACACATCTCTAGAAAATCACTGAAAAAATCCTGCTTGGAACATCTCAGGGAAAAAAGACTGTGTGAGGAAAAAAAGAAAAAGACACCAGCTGATATTGAGCGGTGCTAATTTGCAACCATACTTATGCCTCTTTATGGCAACCTACGACAGATTTTGTCTTACACGTTTTAGATTTAATATTGTTTTTAGATTATTAACTTTCCCAGAAATGAACTCTAGGTCTAATGATTTGTGTTTATGCCCATGTGATGAATTATCCACGCAATCTGACATTCATGTGCTGTTCTTTTGTAGATTTTACACTTTGCCCCGTAGGAAATTTATTGTCCCAATTCTTAAAGAGTTGAAGGTAAATAGATGTCGCCCAGCGTTTTTAGAATTGCAAAGAATGGACACTGTATTTATTGTTGCTTCTTTGATAGAATTTTTTAAAAATGTTTTTAAATTACGTAAATCAATGGATAGATAATTTTTAAACTGTCCATACATATTTTTTTTTTTTTTTGCACTTCTCCCCTGTAATAATAACTATATAACGAACTATTTTTAACTGTATTTGTATTTTTGTTGCTTTTATGGTTATTGTCTTTTAACCGAATAAAGTATCTTGACTTTGACTTTGAGTATGGTTTGACATGGCATCATTGCCTCCAAAGAGTACATCTGTGCCACACTACTTGATACATGGCACAAAAAAATACTGCCCTCTTTCATACCTTTGTCTGAAGGGAATGTTTCAAAATACAGGATGAGTATTGTAGAGCAAGCTGGAGACCTGGAAGAAGAATGGTTAGAACTAAGAGTCCCACCCACAGTCCTGGGGTGCTGCCTTTAATTTCCAGGGAGGGCAGTCTTGTCCAACAGCAGCCATCAACACCATCAACCAGAACACCTGTAATAATAGTGGGCAGGTCTCACCTATCCTTAAGAAAACCACGGCGGACCCCTCGGACCCCAACAACTATCGTCCGATATCTAATATCCCTATGTTAGCCAAACTCCTGGAAAAATGTGTTAACATACAGCTGAACAGTCACATTGATCGATACCACTTGCTGAACCAATTTCAATCTGGCTTCAGAGCAGGTCACAGCACCGAATCAGCCATGACTCATGTAGTAGACGACGTGCTCAAAATCCTAGACCAAAATGAAGCTTGTCTACTAATTCTTCTCGACCTGTCATCAGCTTTTGACACCGTCAAACACGACAACCTACTTGACCTCCTGAAACACAGAATGGGAATATCTGGAAATGTATTTAACTGGTTCGCCTCCTTCCTCCAAAACAGATTCCAAAGATTCAAGGTCAACCAATCCTTGTCCAACCCCATGCCAGTCACAGTAGGAGTCCCTCAAGGCTCCTCCCTCTCACCCACCTTGTTCAACCTTTTCATGGAACCTCTTACGGATCTCCTCAGCCTCACCAAGATACACTTCCACATGTACGCAGACGACACACAAATATACATCAAGATTCACTCACTAGAGGACATCAAATCGCTCAACACCACACTACAAAAAACCCAAATGTGGTTGGCAGAAAACCATCTGAAACTGAATTCTCTTAAAGCAGAATTCCTATTAATCGCCCCCCGAACAAAACCCACACTATCCTGGACTGGATGAAACACCTAACAGCGCTCAATGGACAACCAATCATAGTCGACTCAGCGAAATCTCTGGGGATAACGCTAGATAGTAACCTAAAGATGCAGAAACACATCAGCAGCTCAACTAAAGGAGCTAACTTCCAACTAACGACCCTGCGTAAACTGAAACCCTTTCTGCCTGCACACGATTTCAAACAAGCAGTTCAAGCCCTAGTAATCCCCCGAGTGGAATTTGGAGCAGTTACCCTATGCGGCCTCCCAAGATCTTCAACAGCACCGTTAAGAGCCACGATCAACTCAGCTGCTAGACTCATCACAGGGTCTAAAAGAAACGCCCATATTTCCCCTGACCTGAGAGCCATCAACTGGCTCCCGTTTGAAGCCAGAATTCACCTAAAAATCGCCTGCATGATGCACAAGGCCCTCTGCCACAATACCCCACAATACCTAGCACAGAAACTGGTTCTCTCAGCGGGCAACAGAGCCTCTAGGAGCACCAAAACCCTTCTCCTACAACCTCAACGATTTGCCAAGAAAAAAACTTATAACCGCTCCTTCTCTGGTATGGCTCCGAAGATATGGAACGCTTTGCCCAGTGAAACAAGAATGAACCCCTCCACTTCCTCCTTCAAAAGAGAAGTGAAAGCTATCCTCATGGCTAAATTCACTTGAACTCTATATCTAGTCATTGTATTTCGTGTATTGTCTGTTGTCTATGTATACCACACTTTGCCTTCTTTTACCTGTAAAGCGCTCTGATACTCGCAAGAGTCTTGTTCGCGCTATATAAAACCTTCAAAATAAATAAATAAATAAATAGCATCAGAAAGGACTGACCCAACCTTTGCATTGTATTGGTTTTAATCGGCAGGGCTTAAGGACAGTGCAGAAGTGATGGTAAAAGAGGTTGAGCAAGTAGCAGCAACAATGACCATCCACCCAATTTTCCAGGAGTATCTGGATGATACAAAAAAAGGTCTATGTGGATCAAAATCCATTAATGTGCTAGTATGGGAAGATACACCAATGCCCAGAGCTCAGAAGGATGGCAATAAAGTAAGTGGCTTGTCCTGTAGCCAGTGTGTCTGCTGAGTGTGTGTTCAGTACAACCGATGTGGTTGTTACAGTGAGAAGGACCAGTCTCTCACCTCAAAATGTGGAGAGATTGACTATGATCAAAATGAACCAACATTTCATGCCACACAATTACACCGTTCCTGAAACAGCATAGGGGGAGGAGGTGGATTACTGGTCAGAACTAGGGGTGGGCGGAATTTGCGTAATTGCGTTATGCAAATCTCCGCGAAACGGTAAAAAATCTCCGCGAACACGCAGAAATTCCGCGAACACGCGGAATTGCTTGTTCGCGATGCTTTTTTCCTGTTCACAATTGATGTTTGCGTGCTTGGGGAGAAATATCTCGCGAACACGCATTTTGAGAACGCGAACAAGCAAAAATTTCGCGAAATCGCGGAAAGCAGACTTTTGAGCAATTTCGCGTTCTCCGCGGAACGCGAAATTCCGCAAATTCCGCAAATTCCGCGAACGGAACGGAATTTACCGCTAGGCCTGGGCGAGAAATTCTGTTCCGCTCGCGGAATTTGCGTAATTTGCGTAATTTCGCGTTCCGCGGAGAACGCGAAATTGCTCAAAAGTCTGCTTTCCGCGATTTTGCGAAATTTTTTGCTTGTTCGCGTTCTCAAAATGCGTGTTCGCGAGATATTTCTCCTCGAGCATGCAAACAGCGATTGTGAACAGGAAAAAAGCATCGCGAACAAGCAATTCCGCGTGTTCGCGGAATTTCTGCGTGTTCGCGGAGATTTTTTACCGTTTCGCGGAGATTTGCGTAATGCAATTACGCAAATTCCGCCCACCCCTATTTACCGCCCAGGCCTAGTCAGAACCAAGTCTGTTAGCTGGTCAACTACTGGGTGAGCCACCTGAGTTTGAGGATGAACTCTACTTGCTGGACTTAGCATGCCAATGCCCCCAGATAACTTTTTAACCATTTCTTTTGGATTTTCTATCTTTGCAACAAAAAATGTAGCTAGTGGAACCTTATTATTTTTGTGTCAGATTTATGCTGCCCCACCATTCCTTAATCAAATATCCTGCCAGATGCAGTTGGACTAGTGTGCATTGAATGCACTAGCAGGTCTGCCCCAGAAGATAGGTGATTTACAAGAGTGCCAATACTAAATTATGATGTGATGCCTGCGTCAAAGATGAATACCTATTACCTGAACCAATATTCAACCTCTTCACTCGGAAGCAATCGGAGGGACACAGCGGGGGCATCAAGAAGATTCTTTATTGCAGGAAATATGGCATGACGCGTTTCGACAGTAATTGTCTTTATCAAATGACTTCACACCAGTTTTGGCTCCAAACGCTGCTTTTAAATAATTCTGCTGGTAACCCATTGGTTGTAGTTCAGCTGGGCCGACTTCTAATTGGAGCATTATTGAAGCCCACATTGGTGGACTTCAAATCCCAGAAAGCACCATGATGGCCTGCCAGGTAAATATCTCATTTCGGTCCCAATGTTCTCATAATAAGTGCTGAAAGTTTTGGAAATTAAAAGCATTGCCTGTGCGCATGTAGATGCAAACCCGATGTCCCTGCAAAATTCATCCTCCTTTGCCCCCAGACGTCCAGCCATGTCATTCCAAGTCTCGCTAAGCCGGAGATAGTTATACAGTGATTCCATCTCTCCGTGAAGTCACGAACTGTGCATTTACAGCAGTCTTTAGCGATCCCTGGATGCGGCGGTCACGGAGAAATCCAACACCTTGGAGTCACCTTTCTATGTTGCCCTTGAATCTCCGGACACTCATCGGACGGGTCACCTCAGCGCGCCAGGGGCTAGCGCGCAAATATAACCAATATTCAACCTCTTCACTCGGAAGCAATCGGAGGGACACAGCGGGGGCATCAAGAAGATTCTTTATTGCAGGAAATATGGCATGACGCGTTTCGACAGTAATTGTCTTTATCAAATGCCTTCACACCAGTTTTGGCTCCAAACGCTGCTTTTAAATAATTCTGCTGGTAACCCATTGGTTGTAGTTCAGCTGGGCGGACTTGTAATTGGAGCATTATTGAAGCCCACATTGGTGGACTTCAAATCCCAGAAAGCACCATGATGGCCTGCCAGGTAAATATCTCATTTCGGTCCCAATGTTCTCATAATAAGTGCTGAAAGTTTTGGAAATTAAAAGCATTGCCCGTGCGCATGTAGATGCAAACCCGATGTCCCTGCAAAATTCATCCTCCTTTGCCCCCAGACGTCCAGCCATGTCATTCCAAGTCTCGCTAAGCCGGAGGTAGTTATACAGTGATTCCATCTCTCCGTGAAGTCACGAACTGTGCATTTACAGCAGTCTTTAGCGATCCCTGGATGCGGCGGTCACGGAGAAATCCAACACCTTGGAGTCACCTTTCTATGTTGCCCTTGAATCTCCGGACACTCATCGGACGGGTCACCTCAGCGCGCCAGGGGGTAGCGCGCAAATATAACCAATATTCAACCTCTTCACTCGGAAGCAATCGGAGGGACACAGCGGGGGCATCAAGAAGATTCTTTATTGCAGGAAATATGGCATGACGCGTTTCGACAGTAATTGTCTTTATCAAATGCCTTCACACCAGTTTTGGCTCCAAACGCTGCTTTTAAATAATTCTGCTGGTAACCCATTGGTTGTAGTTAAGCTGGGCCGACTTCTAATTGGAGCATTATTGAAGCCCACATTGGTGGACTACAAATCCCAGAAAGCACCATGATGGCCTGCCAGGTAAATATCTCATTACCTAAACTACGCTTGGTTGGATTTTTTTTTGTTAATATAGCGCAAACTCAACCCAAAAGCACTTTACACTAACACAAGTTGCATGACAGACGGACAAATTCATTTTGTTTAGCACGGGGAGATTAAGTGATTTACAAAGAATCACAGGATGTTGAGCATCCCTGCTGTTGTGTAGTTCCTATAAATCTATATAAGTTCTGCAAGTTTTGACCCTGTAAACTATGGAATTGGTATCCAGACTGATTCCAGATACCCCCACAGGATATGTTAGTCCGTAGACCAGCTAGCTAACAGTGCCACTATGCGCCCCTCTTACCAAGGAGTAAATCGTTTTTGGCAACTATCGAACATGACAACTCCTATTCCTCAGGATCATGGAAACAGTACAGAACTTTTCGCTCAGTCACCGAGCTCACTTTGTCTCAGAGAGATACACAGAATAAACAATTGGGACATTTTCAATAAGCATTTAATTAACCACTGTCATTCTAGTGTAAAATACGTGTTCTGCAACAACCATAAGACAGAAACAGATATATAGGGTCATAAGCACCAACAGAGTAAGTAGATGGTAGAGTTCTACCATAGTGCTAAAACAGTAGAGTATATGCAAGCATATATATATATGGCTGTAAAATGAGTACTCCTAAGATGTTAACCCAAACTAGATGTACCTAAAATGTACCTAGCATGTATGTAGGTGTATAGCCAAGAATCTCCCTAGGAAAGAGTCAACCCCGTTAGCTGGTGTGAGAGATTGAAAGACCCCTTGGTCTTGAACGCACCTTCCATCATTCGCCTTATACATATATACAATGTATCAGCATTCCTGTATAGCAAATAATTAACCAATTCGGAAAATATTTTTGTAAAGGACACAGCTTATTGTTCTCGGTAAATACTTAGTATTAGACCACGTAACTGAGCTATTATTAGCGAACTTAAGAATGATAGCATTTTAGTCCCTGACATTAGTCTGTAACAAACCTTCCATCATTCACCTTATACATATATACAATGTATCAGCGTTCCTGTATAGCAAATAATTAACCAATTCGGAAAATATTTTTGTAAAGGACACAGCTTATTGTCTAGGAACCTTCAACACTTAAGTAAATCCGATCATAGCGAGTGATAGATTCTCTCAATCTTAATGGGACTCGATGAAAACCCACTAACAATTACCAAACTCGAGATGTCTAAACGACATTATAACGATATCTACCGCACATTTACTAACCCTGTTAATAAATTTGATCCAAACGCTACCGAATATACGAAACCTATTTTTCAATTGGCAGACTATTAGCAACATACATACCTTGTTCTGCATTCATATTACAGTAACTACTCTCATCCTTACATCTTCCCCCCACGCATTTTCGTAATTTCGTTCATGTCATTCCCTTCTCAGGTTATATCATACTTGCGACGCTTCTATTTGCCATTGTTTCATATATCCACCGTTTTATCAAGACCGGCACTTACAGAATCTATCCGATACCAGGTAATGCAGTAAATATATTAACTCATAAATCTTAAACTTAAATCCAGATGTAAATATATCCAACAGCCATCTGAACATTCCCATATTTCCATTTTCCCAGGTTTTTAATTATATAAGAACTACTTGCAATGAAGCAATAAAGGACTGTCATCCATACGTAAAACTTCCTCAAAATAAGGTAATGTTACAATGGCACCAATAAGTAACCAAGTTATGCCGTCTCACCTCCTTCCAATTACCAGCAAGTTATATACTTTCTAAATTCCCATTATCTTAGGTCATACTATGTCTAAGGACCTATCGGAATACAGAACATAAAAGAACAGCCTTCCCCTTTTAACATCTTCTCTATTTGTATGAACAATCATCGATTAAGGTATTAATCAACTAAGGATGAAACAATATAAATGAAATGACTTCTGATAAAATCGGCTAATCATATGTTCTATATTAATAGGCATCCATCTACAAGAAAAATAACTTACCTAAATTCCTGGAAACCCTCCGTTTGACCCTTGGAGCACAGGTAGACATGTAATGAATTATCCTCTGTCTTAAACCTGAATCAAGGAGAACACAACTATCTGCTCTATATCCTTTCACTATTTCTCTTTTCTGTAAAAACTACCTTTAATTAGAAATAGA
Source organism: Triturus cristatus (assembly GCF_964204655.1). NCBI lineage: Eukaryota > Metazoa > Chordata > Amphibia > Caudata > Salamandridae > Triturus > Triturus cristatus. The sequence goes on along the minus strand of NC_140582.1, from coordinate 1,194,174,131 downwards.
TTGAAATGTTAAAGAATGGAATATATTGTCTCATGAATTCATTTGTATCTGTCAACTAATGATGTCTCTGATATCCTACTGTCTATGATCAAACTCAGTGTTGTTACACAAAGTCATAATTAAAATCCTTTGACTGTAGGCATACCATATGTTTATTAAATCATACCACCTAGCTAGACTATTTATAAACTGTTGATGTCTCAGATATCCTTTTGTTTGTGATCATACTCAGTGTTGTTACAACTAAGCTACAACTATAATCTAATTTCCGAAGGCATACCACATATCTATTAAATTAAACTACTTAGTCAGACTTAAAATATGTCAAACCTAATTTGTAACTAATACTTTGGCAGTGACGAAATGTGATTTAGAATTTTTTTATTTCTTTTTACATTACAGGAATTGTGGCCTTAGCTTTCCTGACGAAGGCGTAAACTACGCCGAAACGCGCGTCGAATAATATACAGTTTTGCCACTATATTTGTTCATTCTGTATCCCTATGTAACCCATTTTTATTTTAACATGTGTCTTAATTTTATTATGTATATTAAATTTGTTTTTAACTGCGAATGTACTCAGAATTTATAATTAAAAAAGAATTATATTTTTCACTCTTTCGTTTCACTGCCTAAATTGTTCTGACTATGAGATAGATATTATTTCAAAGTGCTATTCACTAGAATTGCCTAGGTTGTTATTTTACAAACACACTTGAACGCAAGGGATGTCAGACCACTGCGTACTAGAGTATCTGCCTAGCAAAGATGTGGTGCTTTTATACCTAAAAGTTATCCCCAGGGGATCTACCTTGCTGTGTCATGTCGGCCATGGATGATGATAGTGACGACTCTTATACACAGTTATTATGCAGAGATAGTAATCCAGCTCTGATTTCTAAGAATCCTTATGCATAATAAGTGAGGCTAGTTTTCGGGAAAAATCACAAAACATTTTATGCAAATACCTAACTAGGTAAAAGGTTGGCACAGGAACCATTATGTAGCTCGATGGCAGGGTAAATGTTGGTGAAAGATTAGGTGACTACCCAGGCCAAAATTGGGGTACATCAGGAAATGTAACACTACCGAGACTTGAACCCAGTTCACCAGCTACGATGTTGGCCGCTCTAGCCATTGGGCCACATCCTCTCCCCTTTGAGATTGGAAGAGGTAACTACAAATATTGCAATGATAAGTGAGTGGTTGTGTGAGTGATGATGATTCATGTGGTAGCAGACAGTGAGGGGGAGTGTTTAACTGTAATTTGGGAACTTGCTTGAGATAATTAATTTGCTATATTTGGGGCCTGAGTGATGGGCAATCATTTTTTCCCTGGAGGCGTTTGGCCTTTCCAAACTTTCTAGATGAAAAATGATTAACCTGTACGGTCCACTCCTACGATTCTTCTGGTTTTTTCATCATCTATGATGGCTGCTCCAGACAATCCTTTGATTTACAAGACTGCCAAATTCCAATCCATCAAAGGATAGATAGTGTAACTACCACCGTGCTTGGATTGGAACAGGTAACAATTGCACCAGGGAGATCATTGATGATTCATGCTGTAGCAGACAGTGAGGAAGGATGTGGAACTGCAATTTGGGAGCTTGCTTGAGATGACTGATTTGCAAAGTTCGGGGTCTAAGTGATGAGTGGTATTTTTTCCCTGGAGGTGATTAGCCTTAACAAACTTACTTAGCAAACATTTATTAATCTGTATGATCCACTCCTATGATTCTTCTGTTTTCTTACTCATCTAGGATGGCTACCTCAGATGATCATTTGATTTACAAGACTGCCAAATTCTATTCTGTTGCTTGCATACCTGCCACCATGCTTCAATTGGAACATGTAACCATTGCACCAACGAGTGATCTGATTATCAAGTGCTAGTGAGTGATGATTGATGATTCATAAAATCGAAAAATCGGAACCCATACAGGATTAGTGATGAATTAGTATAGTGAAAATATGAAAGTAATATGAATGGTGGATATGTTAGTCAGTTATATGGATTGAGACGGATAGCGGAGGGATAGAGAAGGGAAAAAGGTTTACATATATAACACTTGCTACCCCCAATGGGGTGTTGAAGTGCTTTTTCAACGAGTAGCACGCTACTCTGAAACCCATAAAGGATAACTAGGGCAGGAAAAGATCAACTTCCTGAAAGTGCCATTTTCAAAATTGTGACTCAAAATCTGACTTTACCATTAAAGAGGGTTTTAGATTACAAATTCTCAGGCAGCAAATATGACTTTTCCACCTATTTCCAATTAAATGTTAGCACTTATTAAATGTAATAAAGTAGCCCAATATAATTCTATGGGAGAGGTAGCCCTCACAGTAGTGAAAACAAATGCTAATGGGCCGCCTAGGATCTATTCCAGGGGTGTCGCATGTAATATAAGGCTTGATAAGAGGGTTATTTTCCAAATCAAATTGGCAGTTTAAAAACTGTTTACAGGCTGCAATGGCAGACCTGGGCTACCTAAGCAGGTGGCACAATACATGATGGAGGCACACAAGTATTGTTTAATTTACAGGTCCTGGGTATATGACCTACCCCTCGACTAGGGACTTATAAGTAAATTATGAGTACATTAAATTTTTATGTCCTAGGGAATGAGCATAAGCACTTTAACCCTGGTTAACAGTGGTAAAGTGCATAGAGTCCTAGGTTTCTTAAAAAACTGTTCTTAGAAATTGGCTAAAAATGAATACAAATGAACTCTTAAGACGGATGGGACTTGGAGGGCATTGGGTAAATTGTATAAAACAAATTGCAGGAACCATTAAGGGAGCAAATCTATATACAAAGGGGTAAAAGAAAAGCCCATAGTCAAAAATATTCTAAAAACAAGAATCCACTATCAAGTTATACAATGAAGTCAACCCCCCCCCCCTCCCCCAGGCCAGAGTATGGGACCAATGCAGGGTCCTGGCTTGGGAGCAAAAGTCCCTTACCATCCTTACTATGTGTTTTGACTATTATAGTTTTAAATTCTCTTCCGATGCAGATATTGCTTTTCTGGCACATGCAGGTCCAGGCTCCCCACTGGAAGAAAGAACAGCAGGAGTAGCAGCGGAAAATAGGGAGGAAAGACAACCTGGGAGATGGACTGCAGGATGTGGGATGGGTTAGGCAGGCAGACAAAGCAATCGCTGCAGTGAAGGAGGTGATGGCACCAGTTAATTTTTGTAGCTGTCCAAAGACTGTCTCTTGGAATATCCAAACCTCTCCCATAAAGTGTCAGATGTCCCGAGCAAGGTCTCCCTGAGCCTCTACTATTTACATCATCACCTCTTTAATTGCAGCCACTGGCACAGTTAAATCAAATTAATAGTTACACTAAAGCTTACAACTTGCCACTATTAGATTTATAATAACTATAGCAGAAAATAAGTTGTTAAACTTTCTTTTCTTGAAGCCAAAAACCAGCTTTCCAGCTGCCCTCTCCTAATTGGCCAGCCTCTGCTAGGCTGAGCCAAAGATGCTCTGAATAAGGGGTGACATGTCCTGTAAGAGAGAGAATGGATATCCTGTGATTTGAGGGCTGGAGCTGCAAGATAAAAAGGCAGGAAGTGGGTGGGATAGCCATACTGGTCTTCAAAGGGAGAATGACAGTTTGGTACAAACACAGGCTGACTTCCACATCCTGCACCCCCAGACACACAGGAACCTCAGTAATTAGATCAGTCAGGGTGTTGGAAGGGGAGTGTTAGTGAATCTTAGCCACGCCAGTGGGTTGGCTCAGCCTGATCTATACTTCAAGGAAAGACTTTCTCCATTTTGGATATTTAAGAATGGCACTTTCTTGGACAAGGATATGCCACACTTTGGAGGAAGTGGTCATACACCTGCGTGGCACCATGTATCCTATTGGCCACGGGTACCCCCCTGCCTGACACACAGGAACACTGCATAAATATGGAAGAACTGCATAGCTCCTCAGATCTGCTACATGAAACTACAGGGAGAAGCAGGACTGCCAAGCTGGAAACCTGATCTACACCACAAAAGTCTGCACTCTGAAGGACTGTGGCTGCTGCACATTTGGGGAATACAGTCCTAAGGGCTTTGCCTGTTTGCAAAAAGATTAAGAAGTGGACTCCCTGCAAGCTTCAGGTTAACTGAGCCCACCTGCATGATCTCCACAAGAAGCCCCCATCTTGGAGTGCGTCCAGTGGACTTTTAATGATTTAGCCTGGTGCATTGTGGGAACTGTAGTCCCAACCTCCCAAGGACCATCTCAGAGATTCTAGACCCTTGGAATGGACATGGAATGGAGGCTTACTCTCGCTAAAGGCTGAGCTGGGAGGAGGATACGGGAGGGACATGTGATTGCTGCTGGCTGTGGGCTCCTTCCCATCAACGGGGGAAGGGATAATAGGAAGGAAAAACTATGTTTCCAGGCTGAGGAGCAGCGCAGGCTCGTTAAAGGGAAAGTGTGCAGTGGCTGTGGACCCATCGCGCCGACAGTGGAGGCAGAGGCACTGTCATAATAGAGCAAGAATAGGAACCCTTTAATTTTGAGCCAAAACATTGTCTAAATGCAGCAGAAATGGTGCTGACGGGAGGCTGCTGGAATAGCGTTGGCTGGAGAGAATCGCAAAAACACCTCTGTCTCAGCGGCACACCTGATTTGCACAGTCCCACAATGCCCCAATAACTCACATGCCTGAATTAATCTGTCCTGAGAGGCAAACCTGCTCCTAGGAGCGGGATTCACGTCGCCATGGGTGCACCTAAGCTCGGGCAGCTTATGGGTGTAAATTAAACAACAACAAAAAACGTGCGTACACTACCAGAATATGCAAGCAAAGAAAAACTAAAGAGTTCCAAGACAAACTCTTAATTCCACTAGCAGCATGTTTACTGTAGTTAGGCGGTGCTGCATATGCATTCCCGAAAAGAAAGAGGATGAACTAAAAAGCGCATTAGCCTGTGAAAACGAAGAAATGGAAGCAGACAAGCGAAGAAACCAATAAAAAGCCAAGAGGTGGAGTAGGTGGAGTTTCACCACATATACTGAATACTTTATGTCTCGGAGAGACAGCGCATGCGCTGCCTAGGCGAGACTTAAAAAAGGAGAGTCCATGTTTTATGTAAATTGAATAAATATGTCATGTATCCAATGGGCTAAATGGTAGGCCTTGGTCCCATTGAACCCAAAACTCCTCTAAACTGGAAAAATCATTCCTAAATAGGAACTCAAATAACCAGTGGCAATTGAAGATTTTATATTGTAATTTTAACCCCATCTTCATGTATAGGATTTTTCGGTCAATACAGTCAAATATGCTCTGCTTGACCTAGGCATCATATTGGAGAATTTTAATGGTAATGTAGTTAAGTGAATTTATCTTCTCTTTCTTATCGTAATTGATACATGTGGGAAAATTGTTATGGTTTAAATAAACTAAACAATGAAAGTTTACAATTACAATTAGATACCAAGTTCTGTCAGGGTGGAGATGCTAAATGGTCTTGGAGATCTAACTTCCATGCTGGAAGTTGGGGTTGGCCAGAGGTCATACAGGACTTACATAGTAGGAACTAACACTGTGCACAGCAACAACAGTGGAGTCTCACTTTAATATCATCTTAATAGTGATAAAATTCACCACCCTGACTCCACTATGCAAGCATATTGATGACCTCTTCAAAGCAGCAGAAGCAAAGACCTACTCTTGTTTGATGACCAGCATTCTCCAGCTTTATCAAGGGCACTCCTTAGAGGTTTTATAAGCAATGGAAACACAAGATGGGATGGCAATGTATGCACTTCTGGAGTAGCCATAGGGCACCAACGAACTCTGTGAACATCAATATTAAGGAAGTCATTGAGCAGATCACTGGTGATAAACTAACACGTTTTGACATTGTGGTGGGAAAACTGAGAGAAATAATAAAACCACTGGAGCAATGTCAGAGGTCTGTTTTCAATGAGCATTACGATAATTGCAGCAAGTTTTTAATATGTGCCTTTGCAGGAGTTATGCCCTTTTATTGAGGCCAGACACATCAGTCAAGATGCCTTTAAACACATGTTACTCTAGAAGAAAGGCTAATGATAAAAGGGTAACATCACGAGGGGCGGCTCCTCCACGGGAGCAGAGGAGCGTCACGATACTGCTTTCTCACAGTGCGAGAAAGCAGAAGGGTTGGTTGGGGGCAGGAGGGTGGACAGTCCTGCTCCAGGCAGGGGAGGAGTTGTTTGCCCACTGTTGTGGGCGCTGACTGGTTGGTCAGCCCCAGGGCCAACCAAACCAGTCATAGGCACTCTCCTATTTTTTCCATGTAAGCTGCATGCAGCCTGCATGGAGAAAATGGCCTCCCTGTAGACGCCTGTGCGGTCGGCATCCCAGCCAATCACAATGTTGCCATTTCAGCATTGTGATTGGCTTAGGGGAGGAGAGGGAGGCTGCCTGCTTCCCTTGAGGAGCAGAGAGAGGAGACGCAATGCGGGACTGGAGGAGAAGGTAAGTTTTAATAAATATGTATTTTTTTTCTTACCCCCCCCTCTCCTTGTGACCCACCGCTCCCAACCTGTGAGTCATGCCGACTGCGACTGAATATCATGCCAACTGAAAGCAAAATACTATTTACAAAATATATTGTAAGAAATGGCATTAGAAAGAGAGCCCGCCTGTATTTATAAATGTACTACAATATTTGACTGTTGCTATAATTCCCACATTATACCTCTCACTAGTTGCCCCTAATTCAAAATGCAGATTTGAATCCGTTCCTTTATAGGTGGACAGTTTTATGCAAGAAATCAAATCCAACAGTATTGGCGCTTGTTCATGAAGTGTCTGATTGGTAGTGTGTTTTTCCCTAATTAATGCAGGGGACCAAGTAAAGCAAGCGTCCTTTAAACCCTAAGAGACTCCTTAGAGTTACCCCTGAGAATCAGACGGTATTTCCTCCCTCCTAGATACTGTCACATTGAGGCAGTAAATCTGTGGGAGGGGAGATTCCAGGTGATTATCAATTGGGCACTGAAATCAGGAATTTCTAGAGTAACAATTCTGGTCTCAAACCCACTGCTTCTGTCACTTTTTGCAGTCATATTTCTGGTGTCTTCACCTCGTTTCAGCAGGCAGAGTCTCTGGGAGAAAGGCAGGAGATCAGTTGTGTTGCAGTGGAACTAGTAACTCTGATGGGGCCTGCAGTTTTATGCCTTACCCCTTTTCTGGCTAACTATGATCCCCCACCCAATGATGGTGTAAGGGCATTAATAACTTTTGCACTGTGTTGAGAAACTGGTACCATATTTGTCACACATTTAGAAGTATTGATGTTCTATTGGTAGGTCGGGTTTTATGACAATCCATCAAGGGAGGGGTCGTAACATTTTGATTTACTAACATCAATCAATCGATCAATTAATCAATGGCCATTTATAAAGCGCACAACTACCTCGAACGAGGTGTCCTAGCACTTTTAGCTTGGTTGTTGCGTTATTAATCTGCATGATATGTTGCAGGAAGTTAGCAAATTATACCAGGTACAGGTGTTAGACCTGTTAACCTTAGGGTGGTCTTCGCCCAGACTATTTTCCTTCATCTTCCCCTCTTGCTGATATTGTCTCTGTTAGCCCGTGCACTTTAATGCAGCTGACCAGTGCTAAAGTGCTCTCCTTTAAACATAATGATATTGTCATGCCAAATAGGCACATATAATTCACCTGTAAGACCCTAGTTAAGTGGTACCACCTATACCCAGGGTTTGTAAATTATGTGGGCCTGAAGCCCTCCTTATGACACCAAATTAAGTTGCATTTAAAGATACCTCAGGCCTGTCATTGCAGCCTGTGTGTACATTTTATACCTGACAAAATAAAAGTGTTGGCAGACCTCAGCTTTCCTTTTCCGTAGCTGTGAGTCACCCTTAGGGTGTACCTACTAGGCCTGGGCTAAAAATCCGTTCCGCTCGCGGAAATTGCGATAATTTGACATTTTCGCGTTCCACGGAGAGTGCGAATATGTCAAAATTTCCGCAATCCGCATTTTACCGGAAATTTTTTGCTTGCTCGCGCTGTAAAATAATACATTCTTGCATGCGCGCGATCGCCTTACCTGAATCCCCGCGTTCGCCGACAAGTTTTCCCGATCCGGTCGCGTTCTCCACGAGATGTTGGATTGTTGGTAGCCATTTGCGCTGTCTCGCGACAGTTCGCACCCGCAGTAACATCATTCGTCGCGTGATCACGTCTTTCTTCTCGCGATCATGCACCGCGAGACAAGTGAAAACAAGATGGCCGCGCCCGCAAGCAACCGCATGGGTAAGTTGGCGAGCCGCGACCACGCAGAACATACCGCGAACGGGCGGGAAAAAAACTTCTGCATCTTCACGATATCTCCGCGTGTTTGCGGAGATTTTTAACATTTTCGCAATAATTTGCAAAAGTGAATTTCACAAATTCCGCCCACCCCTAGTACCTACACGGCCCGGAGGGTGGGGTGCAGTGTATTTAACAGGTTGAACACCTACATTTAAGTTTTACATATCCTGATCGTGAAAAACTCCTACTGTAGTGAGGACTCCCTTAATACGTACATACATTGTTAAGTTAGCACAACCATGTTAGATGTTAGAACGCCATCTTGCTGCTTTTGCGCACGACACTGCGTTTACATGTTATTGCTTAAACAAACTGCTGACTCGAGCTTTGCCTCACACGAAAGCAATCTGTTGTTACCATCCCGAGCTCTGCGCAGCGACCTTGGTCTGTACATAATGTGACAAACAGTCTGGGTTGTTAGACAATGCATGTTTTCCACTCTAGGTTGATCGACCCACTATTTAGCCATAACACACAGGCAGCTGCAAATACCTGAAAGTTGGTGCTTTTAATATCACAGACATCATGTTTATTATTCAGACCGAAGACAAGCCTTCCTGCGAGAAGACTCCTGATGCTCCTGTGATGTGATTTCACTAAGCTGATCTTTGAGGTATGGGGTCCCCTATTCAAGCCTAAGAGACCTTCTATTAGCATAATAATAATATTAGCTTCTTAATAAAGGGAAGGTGGTAGTATCCACTGTCATTATAACATGATTACCCCTTTTATATTCTATGGTATTGTAACAATACTGATGGTTTTGATTTTAATCATTTGTCTGCTTGTATTAGCCAAAATACTGCATCTTAGGACACGTGGTCTATAAAAATAAACTCTTTTTATTTTCACCGTGTCTCTGTTGATTCTTGTTGTGGACTGATGTGAGAATAATATACGAACAGGTATTTCCGATTCCCACCATTCCTGAGAGTACACTAAGTAGCTTGTTCTGGGTTGTCTTTTCATTGGGATCTCTGAGCCAAATCTCGGATAACGAATGGGACACTTATGCTAGCCGGATACTGGGTTCTGGGTTCTGAGGTGAGTTTCTGGTACACCACAATTCACTGAGGTCCTGGGGTTCTACGCATAGTTCTGTGTATAAGCAGAATCCCTGCAACATGGCGCACCTAACGTTTGGTCTATGAGTTGAAACGCCTTAGTAGTGCTTATATTAGTCCACAACACCCTCATTCTTGTTTCCGGATAACAAGTCTGACGGATTTAAACCTACCTAGTTCTTTTGATATAGGTTCCTTCAAGCTTGATCATTAAAAAGGTTATTGAACCCTTGTGCTACTGATTACTTTAAGTGTAGCTTGTCCTTATGGCAGTAGATATTGCGGCGCATAGCCGTGCAGCTCTGAAACGTCATTTGACGCAGTATGGGGTGCCGGACACTGGCATGAACGTCATTTTTGTAGTGGGAGCCGATGCGGCTCATCCTTTTGAGTTATTCTACTCTTGGGTGACGATTCCGGCAGTAAGTGAGGACGATAATACCTTTCATTCTTACACTGCCACTGCGGTGCCAGCGAACTATACGCCGTATAGGACACAGGAAATACCAATATCTGCTTGGCAGCATCAGATTTGGTTTAATGGCGCCCTTCCCCATGTGGTTATACCGCCGAGAATGGGCCCTTTATCAATTGCGGGGGCCACTTGGCCGGTACTAGCCGGATTTACGCCTCATCCCCGTTACCTCACAGTGACGGTGGCTGAGTTGCGTGTACTACACACTGCCCTTATAACAGTATGAGTCGCGCACTGTGCAGGCGGGGGCACCTGCTGTTGCGGGACAACCTACTGATCACCACGTGGTGGTCATTAGTCCTGTTATGGTTAATTCTGTTATGGGCAAGCGCCCCCAAACGAGGGATGATTTTCCCTTTTGGCTTGCTGAAAAATTTGACCAAAGAGAAGCGGTATACCCGAATACATCTCCTGTGGAGAAGCACAGGATCCTTACCATTAGTTTGCCTAAAGACTTGGTCCCCAACGTAGATGATTGTGTTAACTGGGGTAAGGTCTTTGCAGCGACGTACGCGCAGTGCTTTGGCACTCCGTCTATGTTAATGCTGCCCTCCGTTATTAAACGTGTTCAAGAGAACCACGGTGCGGAGTCTGCGATAGAGTTAGGGATGCGGCTCCTCGGACAGTTTGACCTGGTGGCTACCATGATAATGGGAAACCTTAAGGGTGATGCTTTGCAGTTCCAGGTTCGTAATGAACTAAAGAAAGTTGCTGAAGAGGACAAGCCGCAGGAATTTGCGAAGATAATCTCATGTGCATACAGAGATTTGGGTCGTAGCTCTTTAGGAGTTAAGCCTGTGATCAAAACTCCCGATCTAAAGCAGCAGGGTAAGGCGGAAGCCTCTGGTAAGGATGACCGGCCAAGTTTTCCAAAACAAAATTGGCGGTCTAAACAACAGGGAAAGCAGCAGCAGAAACAGGGCTCTCGGCCTGCCTCTCCCGTTCAGTCAGGTAGTGAATGCACTTATGATCTGCGAGATCGTGCTACTATTAAGTCTCCTGATAGGTTTCAGGTTTCTGAACAACGTTCTCCTCGTTCTTCACAGGAAACATCGGCTTCACAGTCCGGTGGTGGAGGCGGTGGCAAAGGTCGGGGTGCTCCACAACAACGTGACCAACCCCGACAGACTGAGGGTAAAGGCAAGCAGGACGAATTTGCACGACAAAGACCCCCGTTTCAGAAGAAGAAAGTGGCGGCTCTGACGGCAAGGTATGCCTCAGATAGTGCGGACACAGCTTCGGAACCGGACATGGGCGCTGACGCTACTGGACAGCGCAGCGGAAATTACCATAGTCCGTCAAGCTCTGCGTCCATTTCTGGCGGTGACAGCAACTGATATATTGGTTACTGTTGAAACAGCTGACAGCAGAGTGGCTCCCCCTGACAGACTTTATGAAATAGACTTATTAATTGAGGGTGACATACAACGTACTATAAAGGGGATCTTTTGGGATAATCTGACCACCACCTATGATATCCTCCTAGCGGAGGCAGATTGGCCCCCAGCCTTCATTTTGGAAGCTCCTAGAGGGGAGGAGGTAATCCTCCCGTCCTTTGCGCACACAGTGCCTAAGGACCAAGCTGAAGTGTATGCTGGGGAGTGGGCGCTGGCGCTTGCGCCAGCGGTGTATCGTACTCAGGTGGGATGGGACCGGTTGTCCCCCTGCCATGAGATTCCATTGCCGTCTATGCCCCAGCCTCAGCCCCAATATCCCATGCGTCGTGAAGCTAGGCCACACGTCGCGGCAATCCTTGAACAATTGGAATATCAGGGTGTTATTGAAACTTGTGTGTCCCCTATGAATAACCCTTTATTCACTGTAACGAAGCCTGACGGCTCGTACCGTTTAGTTTTGGATTACCGGCACCTAAACTCCCATTGCCGGACCTGCGCGGTACAGAATACACACAACTCGGCACTTGTCGACAGTCTCGTGCGTAAAAGATTTAAAACGACACTTGACATTTCCAACAGCTTTTTTAGCCACAACCTGTCCACACTGAGTAGCCAGTGGACGGCGTTTACTTCGGGCGGCAAACAAAAACAGTTTACGAGATTGGCCATGGGCTACAAAAATAGCCCTGGCGTCTTTTCCGCTTGCGTGGTTTCTCTTAGAAAGAATCGACCCCGACGCATACTCCTATGTTGACGATATCTACCTCACGGATGATGAGCTGATGCCACATCTGTCTCGAGTCGACAATATTATAGTGAGTTTTGCTGACTATGGCTACAAATTCAATTTTGCGAAGTCTCACATCGCAAAATATACAGTGTTGTTTTTGGGCTACGAGCTCAACAATGAAGGTAAGGGGTTAGCTCCCCACTTTCTGGAGAAGTGCGCATGCTTACGTGCTCCTACAACACTGAAGAAATTACAATCTCTGCTGGGCTTTCTGAATTTCGGACGTACGTACATTCCTGATTATGCCCAGCGTATCAAGCCGCTTTACGCCTTGGTACAACTTTCTTTTTCGAAGTCTAGCTGGCAGCTAGAACACTCTGCTATTTTACAGTCTTTACAGGCTGATCTTCTTGCTTCACAGTACTTGCTGACGCGTGATAACCGCACTAACCTGGTAATAAGAATAGTGCCAGGCGCCGTGGGTTTCACGTATTTGACGTTTAATGAGGCCGATACAGTCCCCATTGCGTATAAATCACACTTGTACACCTCTGCTGAATTACGTTTTTCCACGGTCGAGAAAGTTCTGACTGCTGTACAGATGGCGATCCTTAAGGAACGCGCACTGTCGCATGGGAAACAGATTCTGGTTGTAACACCGTATCCTGCCCTGGAGGCAGTGACTAAAGCAAGTGTACCTAATTCTAAGGCTTTGCATCCACGATGGATACAATGGGCAACAACTCTGACGTCGCCAGATGTCACTTATATCTTTGACGCCTCATTACAGACTCAAGAGTACTTGCAGTATGAATTTGTTCATCCGGCTCCTCTGTCTTTGCGCCCGCTCGAAGAATACCATTGTGTCATATACACTGACGGCTCGGCACAGCCCGCGATTGGATCAAAGCATGCTTATTCAGCGGCTTGCGCAATTGTCGTAGGTACATTCGTAAATGGTGAATTCCAATCTGATGCAGTGCATACGCAGTCATTGGGTGATTGTACCGCGCAATTGGCGGAGCTTCGGGCTCTGGTGCTTGCACTGGAGTTTGCTGATCCCCGAGTCACGACTCTTATAGTAAGTGACTCCTTCTATTGTGTCCAGTCCTACAATGACTACTTACACTTCTGGTCTCAAAATGATTATCGAGACACGAAAGGTAGCACAATTAAGCATGAACTGCTTTGGGTTCGAGTGGCAGACTTTAAAGAACGTCTCCCTCTCGTGAATGTTATTCACACTCTTGGTCACCAGCGACTTGGTGTCCATGTTGTCGGCAACAGCTTGGCTGACGAGGCAGCAAAAACCGCAGTGGCTACATACTTAGTGGCAGCAGTTACAAGATCCAAAAGTAAGATTGATGATGACATCTTGGCAGCTATTGCTGCTACAGAGAAGGGAAGTGATTACCCGAAGGGTTTTCCTTCTCGTTATATTTATCACTTAAGTCCTGATAACGTCCCGTTAGTGAGGATTAACGACGTTGGTGACAGAATTATTCCCAACACGGACAGCAGACCAGCACTGATACTAGCAGCACACGAGGGGTTGGCGTCAGCCCACGCCGGCGTGTCCGCTACTATCTCTCTGTTACAACAACGTTACTGGTGGTTTGGTTTATATAAACAAGCGCGCGCTTATGTTCTTGATTGTGACATTTGCCAGCAGATTAAACCTTCTACTGTTGCGCGCCCACCACAAACACAGTTGTACATATCTAATAAGCCATTTGGTTGTGTTTATTTAGATCACTGCGGTCCTTTTTCTTCTGATACTGCTTACAAGTATATCTTGGTTGCAGTGGATTCGTGCACACGTTTTCTTTGGGTATGGCCACAAAGGAGTGCTGACTCGCGGACTGTCATCAGGGATTTGCGTGTCTTTGTGGGAACTTTTGCGTGTGGTACCTTCCATTCTGATCAGGGCCCTGCGTTCGCCTCTAAGGCTTACAAGGAGGCTATGAGAAATTTGGGGGTCCTAGTCAAATTTTCGTCCCCCTACCGACCTGAGGGTAATAGTGTGGTGGAGCGAATGAACCGTGACTTAAAGCAATCATTGACAGCACGTGTTTTAGGCACAGGCCGGAACTGGCTAGCCCATTTGTATAACGTCCAACGTGCACTTAATAATCTCCCTAGAAGGTCTCTGGGTGGGCGGACCCCGTACATGATGCTCTTCGGAATCAGAATGTTTGTTCCGGACCTTGATGGTCTAGACATGGCGGCGTCGACCGCACCCTTTGACGTAGATGATCACTGTGCTGTTTTGCAGACTCTACAAGAAGCCAGAGACACTCTTTCGAAGGAACACTTGCCCTCCACATCTGAAGCTGAGGTTCAGATTCCGGTAGTCGGCTGGCTACCCCGAGTTGGAGACCTGGTCCGTGAGAAGGTGGAGAACAAGAAGGAGTTCGGCCCCTTTTACCGTGCACCGGTTCCAGTGCTTGGAGTGCAGGGTACAAGAACAGTCATTTTACCTCCACTTCCTGGTCGAAAAGAAAACAGGTACATCTCTATTGACAATGTCAAACTTCAGCGAGTGGCCGATACTTCTTAGTCTGACTCCAGCAGTTTCATGCCAGACGATTCAAAGAAATTAGATGTTGGTTCCTGCTTCTAACACCATGTCTGATGTTGCCATCGAGATGCAGTCAGTTACTTATCCCTTGTTAATACCACCGGCTGGTGGTCTGCCCGAAGAGACTGAGTTGCTTATCCTACAAATGGTCGCTCGCCTGTTTTACAATCTACGGCGCTTGACCAGTCCCGTTTCTCCTTTGACACTCCTTCATTGCCCTCCATTCCCCCTTCGAACATTGCTGTTTTTGCAAGCTGGTTTAAAAGACATTTTTTGGTTACCCCTTGGACATACATCTGGCTATTGCTTTTCAGTATTTTTTTGTTTATGTCCATTGGATTTGTAATAGTTTTTTTCCGTCTGGTGGATGGCCACTATCTCAAAGAGAGATCAACAATTAGACTTATCAATGGAACTTTGGCCCCCCACTCCTCGTCCCACATCATGAAAAGGGACCAGACTTTTGTGAATATTACTGCCTGGCCCGTTTTGGATGGAATCGCATGGGATGCTGTTAGATTCCAAATTCATGGACCTACAGAGGTCATCAATGTACCTAATGTTTTTCGTGTTTCTATGGGTGATGTGGTTAAGCAAAACATACGTTCTGATGATTGGGATGTACACGCCATTGAAGCACTGTTTTCAGATTTGAAATATTATGCCGCTTTTGATGCTGAAGATTTATATGAAAATGCGGCTAATTATGCGGAACAGTATTGTTTCCAGCATTATGGCAATCACTTTCTGCATAAAGCAAACACTTTTCGTAATTTTGTAAATTTTACCCAATGGGAACACTGTCCCACCCCCTCATTCGGCAGTTCACCTACATTAGTTGATAAGTATACTTATTTTACTGATTTCAGTGTTTCCGACCCGGCATCCTTTTATTTTAAAGTTATGCCTGAGTCTGCCACAAAGGTTAGACTCACACACACCAAGTTACTTTATTCTAAGTCCTTTATGGACGAGTTGTCAATCAAAGGTTATGATCTATGGAAGGCTACTATTGATCTTAAGTCGGTTTGGGGTTCCAAACCGTGGCAGGTTCAGGGAACTGAAGCTTTGCATCGTGCCTGTCTCGTACCAAATCATATGTTGTTTTTAAATTCAACCATCTTCCAAACCACCTGTTTCGGATTGGCCACTTCTAAACAACTAAAGTCACCTTCTGTGCCGGATCTGGGTGCTTACCCCAATTGGGATAACCACACAGATCTGTCCCTTCCTGCTTTGCAGTCATTGGTTTCCAATACATCTTTCAATATTTCGAAATTTAGTAGTGATGGATGGTTAGTTTGGCAAAGCAGTTCTGATACCTGTCAACGTCGTTTTCTAGGTCTAAAACCGGGGTATACTCAGCAACGAGTGGACCCTCGGTTTGAGTCGTCACATACAGTAACTACATACTCTGTAGGGAAGTTATGTCAATCCTGGCTGCGACATTCCACCTTGGCATCTGTCAAAGTTCATTTATCAAGATTGCATGACAAAATAGATTTGAATGATTTTGTTAAAGGTCCTGTGGGTGGCAGATCCAAAAGGTGGGCGTATGCTATTTACAACGAGGTATGGAAACTGTCGCAAATTGAGGCAGCTTCACGATTGAGAGCTATTGATCAGGCTAATATGGAAAAGGTATTAGCAGTTATTGATAACAGCATTAGCACTCTTTCTTCCCGTATTTATACATTGGACAATATTGTTTCTTCAATTGTTGATATTGTACATGATGATGTGTCTGTATTGTATCATGGTCAAAACCAGTTGCGTTCTGGAATGCAGTTTGCATGGACATTACAAACGTTAAAGGCAGGGAAGGTCCCCTGGGACTATTTGAATACAACGTCTTTATTTCTTCCCTTTAACCTTACTGAAAAACAGCAGTTCATGTCCATGAAAGATGCTACATATTCATTGTTACATATTGAAAAATTAGAGCCGTTACCTTTCTCTGTGGCGGAATTGGATTCAGCCGTGTGGTTATTACATGGGTTGATCACTCTCCCGTTCGCGCTTTTCAAGTTTACGTCCTGTATGAAACACTATGCTCTGGGTAGATATGAACAGCTGGGTACCGCTTTCATACATGAGGTTTGGTCCCTCCCTTTTACGTATAGATGTACAAGAGACGGTACTGAGGTTTATCTGAAAGGTGAGGAATGTACAACGACACCTGAACATTCTGTAGTATGTAGGCACATTCAGTTACACGGTGCATGCAATGTACAAGCCCCGAATTTGGCCTGCGTCCTGAAAGGTATCCCAGTGCCAGTGATTACGCCATCTTTCACGCTGCTTGCAAACGGTAGTTATTTAATTTTAAACAATGAAGCTTGCTGCGGGATGTTAGTGGGAATCCCATATATAGTGACTGTCTCACAGAGAGTTGTCTGCTGCAATAATGTTCTATTTCCACCCCCGGCTGGATGTTTCCATCTGGCCTTCGATTCCGACCTTGAAAGCAGAGTTCAACAAGATGAGCAGAATAAGGGCTCTATTGTCCCAAAAGGAGGTGCCATTGACTTCCTCCCGAGAAACATTTGTCCTTCACGTGGCAAATACGCGCACTGAGGTGCAGGCGCTTTTGAATACTGATCTCCCCCTGCATTTTGGAGCTTTGATCCAAACAATTTTCAATGCCTCATCCACGACAGGCCTGGCTCATTTTTTTAAACTTGTGGGCTCAGGCCTCGTGACCTCCTTCCAAACTATTTTTGGTGTGATACCGGCATTTTTTCATTCCATTTTCTCGAGCGTCTTTGGCGGTGTCCCGCTGATTCTGGCGCTTGTGGCTGGAGTGCTACTTTTACTTTTCGCACTACGAAATGGCTGCTCTTTCTGTGCCACACGACAACCTGTCCCGTCTGCATCTTCTTCGTGACAGGATGCTTGAATATTATGGTACGCTGCCATTGGCGACTTTGAGCCTGGCGTATGGATTATCCTTCCGGTATTCCTACTTCACCTGCGTGCAACTGTCTTTCACTGCCTAGATTGTCCCTTTGAATGGCGTCTGGATTTGTGCTTAACCAACACGGTGTCTCCGGTGTCGGATTATGATCGACTGATGAGGCCCTTAGTGTCTCACGAGTTTGCCTGTTCTGGTGTTCGGATTATGGCCTGTGGTGCGGCGCATGGTATCCTGGGTAATTGGGACATCGCAAGGGCTGCCTATGACTTCTTGGATATGAGCTATCTGGAGGAACAATTCAGTTGCCCTCTGATCGTGCTAGAGGCTCCGCTTATTGAAGAACATGTATGTTCCTTTTCTTTGATTGATTGGATGGCTGAAACTTTTCGTGGCTCTGCAAACGATTTCTTGTTGGAAGC
The DNA here is from genome assembly GCF_964204655.1 of Triturus cristatus. Lineage (NCBI taxonomy): Eukaryota > Metazoa > Chordata > Amphibia > Caudata > Salamandridae > Triturus > Triturus cristatus. The sequence goes on along the minus strand of NC_140582.1, from coordinate 1,194,156,191 downwards.
AGTTGCCACGTATGTTGCATATACGTTCATGGATTGAGTGAACTGTGGTCCACTATGTTTTTGCTCCCGTGTCTTTCCCTGTGCCTTTGGACTGCTGCCCAAAGCAAAATTTTTTCATTTTTTTTCCCATCACACGTTTGAGGTTTTTAAATTTTTTCTCCCCTTTTCGTTTTTCGTTTTTTCGGCTTTTGCCTGCACTATAACTTGTTTTTTAATTGAATACGCCTTGTTCTGCTCTGTCGAAACTGAACTTTGCATTCTCTATTTTCTTGCCTATTGAATAGTGCTTCGATCAAGGGGGCATGTAGTGAGGACTCCCTTAATACGTACATACATTGTTAAGTTAGCACAACCACGTTAGATGTTAGAACGCCATCTTGCTGCTTTTGCGCACGACACTGCGTTTACATGTTATTGCTTAAACAAACTGCTGACTCGAGCTTTGCCTCACACAAAAGCAATCTGTTGTTACCATCCCGAGCTCTGCGCAGCGACCTTGGTCTGTACATAATGTGACAAACAGTCTGGGTTGTTAGACAATGCATGTTTTCCACTCTAGGTTGATCGACCCACTATTTAGCCATAACACACAGGCAGCTGCAAATACCTGAAAGTTGGTGCTTTTAATATCACAGACATCATGTTTATTATTCAGACCGAAGACGAGCCTTCCTGCGAGAAGACTCCTGATGCTCCTGTGATGTGATTTCACTAAGCTGATCTTTGAGGTATGGGGTCCCCTATTCAAGCCTAAGAGACCTTCTATTAGCATAATAATAATATTAGCTTCTTAATAAAGGGAAGGTGGTAGTATCCACTGTCATTATAACATGATCACCCCTTTTATATTCTATGGTATTGTAACGATGCTGATGGTTTTGATTTTAATCATTTGTCTGCTTGTATTAGCCAAAATACTGCATCTTAGGACACGTGGTCTATAAAAATAAACTCTTTTTATTTTCACCGTGTCTCTGTTGATTCTTGTTGTGGACTGATGTGAGAATAATATACGAACAGGTATTTCCGATTCCCACCATTCCTGAGAGTACACTAAGTAGCTTGTTCTGGGTTGTCTTTTCATTGGAATCTCTGAGCCAAATCTCGGATAACGAATGGGACACTTATGCTAGCCGGATACTGGGTTCTGGGTTCTGAGGTGAGTTTCTGGTACACCACAATTCACTGAGGTCCTGGGGTTCTACGCATAGTTCTGTGTATAAGCAGAATCCCTGCAACACTACATTTGTTTTTCACTACTGCATTGCCTACCTCTCCCGTAATATAACATCAGGTTTCGTTATTATAAATAATAACTTTAAGCTCTTGATTGGGAGCAGGAAGGAATGATATGTATGGTGTCTAAAGAATTGTAATTTGGGCCGATGCTTCACAGGGCAAGGCACCACGAGCCTGAGGAAGCTCTCTCAACCATGACTCAGCTTGACGGCAGCATTAGCCCAGTGAGACTCATTTTGTCCTCCTTGCCAATGTTGCACTTCGCAAGTCCTCACCACTTTCCATTGATGGCCCCCACGGTAATGAGAAGGCCTCGCAATGGAAGCCCCCTGCTCGGGCTTTTCCAACTCCGCCTTTGTGAAACGTATCCAAACGTTGGACCTTGCATCGCACCTCGTCGTCAATGACTAGGCAATGCAGGCCCAGCACAGCTTGACGCAAGGACTTTGCATCTCAACGCCATGGCCACAAGGTGCTTTGCCAGTGGACTGATATCAGTTCTGTATGGAGCCCGCCCACCATCGCGACCAACCTGAACTTGTGACTTCAATAAGGTGTACAGCAACCAGATGTGGTCCAATAGTGCTCTTTTTTACTTCTTAGAGCTTGACATATAAAAAACCTTCAAAATTGCATGAATCTGGTTTTACAGACTGAATTTTGTAATTTTGGTGTCAAACAATTTATTAAATGTAACTGTATTATTCCTACTTAGTGTGAGATTGTATTATTGTTTATGTGCGGCATAAATCACTTAGTCAAGTCTGACTGATTTTGTGCCTGGCTACCAGAGGGTTAAGCACAGGTTAATTTGGTGACTTTATTTGTTCATCCTCCTGATGAGTATGAATGCAATCAATTTCCCACAACAAACATTTCATGTCTTCTGCGGCTCCACTAGGGGTAAAGTTAAAGAGGCAGGGAGGGGGGCAAGATTTTTTGATTTTCTCATATATTTCCACTGTTTGATGGATCTTAAATAAAATCTAGCCATATTTACTCCACTACGTTGCAAGGAGGGGAGAAACAGTGTGAGCTATATCTAACAAGACTGGTTTGCTGCTGTTGTCATCTCATGCGCTTGCGCACAAATAGGCTCCCTTTTTGCAACGTTCAGCCTTGACGCGTGACGCAATTGCGAGTATGACTTTATCATATGATTTGTACTAGAAACATGCCTTTTCATCACAAATTCCTCTGCCCAGACTCAAAAGGTGCCTGTGCTTTTGATGTGTACTGTATACATGCAATGTGTTGTTTTTCTAGAGAGATAAACATATATACCCTCATTTGTAACTTCTTCCACTGGTTGCAAATTTGTAAAAAGTCCAGTCTGGATATTTTAGTAGATAGGACTTTACATCAAACCTATAACTATTGCTGTTATCTGCACAAGCAATGTCCCCTAAATGCCCTACCTGGCACAAAGTGACATTAAACAGCAAAAAGGTGCTTTTACATTCAGAAAAGTCAACTTTTCTCCCCTAGAGCACTGAATAGTAAGTATTAAGAGCCACTTTGCGTTGCTTTGAACTGGTGCAGAGGCTTAGTCCATCTGGGCCAGCACGTTTAGCTCACGTTTGGTATGCAACGTTTTATGCGCACTTATCAAGGGGAACAGATTTAGAGGGAGGTGAAATAAGTGTGGATTTGCTAATATTAACATTGTTTGATGAATCTGCACAAAATGTTGCATATGTTCATGAGGTTTAGCTTTCAGTTTGTATGTCAATTTTTTTGCTGATCCGTCAAGGACGGGCAAACCTAAAAGATGGCCATGAAATATTCACTCACTTACAACTTTGACACTGATAGGCAATCATCAGAAAATGCTGCCACTAGTAAATGAACGCCATCAGAAAATTAAGCCAAGTGCAGGTATATCTGAGTTCATGCAGAAAAGGTAGGATGGGAGTAAAGTAAAGGAAGTTAAAGGGACAGGTCAAAAAAGAGGTGTCTTCCTATTTTAGCTTCAACCATGGGTATGTTTTACTCACTGCTGCAACAAAAGTATCAGAATAGATAAAAGCCAAACTGTGCATGAATGGTGAACTTCATTCCGAAAGTGTGCTTTTGATGGCGAGGTGTATATTCGTTCAGAAGTTTTTAGATATTACTGATTCAAAAAAGGCACGAGTGGATTTGAAAACATTAACACTTTTGTATATATTGCCAATTAAACTTGAGAGTTAAAAAGAAAGTTGTGATTTCTGATAATCACACTTGAATTTTTGAAGATTTTGATCCACTGAGTAGGTGGATCATTTTTTATAACCATCTTGGACAATGCGATTGTTCTCAATATCACAATTTAAGCCTTTTGGGGGGAAAAAGAGTCCACAGCTAAGGGAAGGTACAGTGTCAGGTGTCAGAGCCTAAGGCAGGGCTAGGGGGCACTCAAAAGTGTGGAACAAGGAAGCAACTAAAGGAAAAATTTGAACTTTTTCAGGTACATTTGTAATTTATCTCAAAATCATATGTGGTCACCATTTTGTACTTGGAAACAGGAACCATTTTGAAACAATTAAGACTTTCAGGAATATTACAAGTACCAACATTCACAATTTTTAATAGAAAAATGAAAATGTAAATGCTATAAGTGAAGGTACTGTCCAGGGTGTGAAACACATTTCAACCAACTTCTTCTGCACATTTCCAAAGCCAGTGTGCCCTGTGAACTGAGCAGGTGGAAGGTGAATAAGGTGTATCATAATGTCACAGGAGACATTAGCAAAACATGTAAGTCCTGGTTCAGCACTCTGAAAGGCAAAAAGGGCCCTGAAACTCTCCTGTTCTGGTATGCAGCTTACAAACCATAAATGTTTCCTCTCCCCAGACTAAGTGTATTTGACAAAAGTACATGTGAAAACTAAAGAAATATCCGACAACAGCAAAAAAAGCTTAAGGGTTTTGGCTTGGACTTGCGTCATGAATGTGGGCAGGGGCATCATCCTCAAAGAAGCCGGAGGAAAGCCCACTCATCAGAACTCGCAGTGACGTATCCTTGTCTCTTGAAGCACAATATCCAGGATCATTTAAATGTAAAGTGGTTAGTCTGATTTTCGCCAGTATCTTTCCAATCCTTTTACCTGGCACACCAGAGGCAGAGATGTAGAGGAAGCTATTTTGTTTTTCCAGTGGCTTCATTGGTCTTTTTAAGCAGGATAACACTTAGGGCCTGATTACGAGTTTGGTTGGTGGGATAGGGCCGCCATGCCAGCGCCCCGCTCCCACACCGCCAAACTCGACAGCCTGCCAGATTAGGAGTTTTATCTTGGTCTGGAGGGTGGTGCTATGGTGGTTCCCCAGCGGTGCTGTGCTAAGGCTCATATTTGAAGCATCGCCCTGGGACTGCCAAAGCACGTTCCTGCATGGCATGGACTGTTGAGTCTATGCCATGCAGGAACTGGGGATGCATGCACACGAGGGCCACAACATGTGCCCCCTGCATGCATCCCCTGGCTCTGAGACAAAAGGGGGCTCTTTAGGGCTCCATAAGCTTCCTCACTACCACACTTTCCATGGTGGGCTTACTACCAAGAAAACTGTGGCAGTGAGGAAACTCGTAATATGCTTGGCTGTGCTGCAGTGGCACCACCAGCATATTCCGGCCTCAAACCACAAAGCCACCAATTAAGGATCACGGATCCCCTGCGGTTGCAGCGGTCCTGTGGTGGTCCGACGCCAAAGTTGTAGCTCCATAAACCAAATGCCTGTGCGGTGGTTGAGGAGCCACCTCCATAGGTTTGGCAGCCCATCAGACCGCCAAACTCATAATTTGGCCCTTAGTTGAAGGCTCTGTAAATAGACGACCCCGCCACTGGGGCTCGAAGTTCAAATTAGGGCAGTAAAGTCAGAGTTCACCACCCGGTAGAGATTCTAGATGGATGTCAGCACTGATGTTGTTTGCAATTATGTACTAAAAGATAGCTGATTCTGGTCCCCAATAACAGAGAGCCGGTAAGTGGGTCATCCAGTCAGGATACAGCATTTCTGTTGTTGGCCTCCTGCCACCCCTCTCTGCCTTCATTTCAGCTTTAATTACATTTATGAAAATGAATACTCTCCCAAGCCAAGAGCTTCAGTGAGATACTGTGCATAAGTTCCAGATGGAGCCCCTCAGACTGCCTAGCACCACATACCTCTGGCTGCAGCCCCGCTTCAATGCATGATTGAGCTCCTAGTGTCTACTGACCACCAGCAGGACTCACACCTTCTCATGTACTCAGGGTGAAAATACTGCATCCTGTCCAATTATGCCACCCACAAATCCCTCTGTCTTGCTTATGAGATGCCAATTGTTTTCTTCATGACTCAAGCTCTTCTTCTCTTCGCAGCTGTGACAGTACAGGTGCACGTCATGTATCTCAGACTATGAAAGCACCATGGTAAAACTGATGAAACTTTGCCTGCCTCAATTTAAATTTCGTTTTCCCTTTATCATCTTGGGTTAAGGCATTCCAATGGAGGTTTGTAGAGTAACCATTTGAGTAATCCTTCTGAACCCATGGAGCAACCTACCCCATCCCAGTGAGAGGAGGTGATAACCTCGCGTCCAGTGTTTCCTGGGGCTGCTACAGTTTTCCTGCAAGTGTTGCTAATGGATTTATCTTATAATATTTTGTGTTATAAAAGTATGAACGCTAAAGCATAAAAGTCATACATGTTCATGACCAAGATGTTGGTGGCTGCATTGCACAGGTGGGTTTAGTTTTATTAAAAAATACAATTCCATTATGTGTTAATGTTGTTTTATTTCAGGTTATTTCAGGATCTCATTAATCAGCTGTTTTGCTGTTGCATGAGTTTGAGTGAGAAGCAGCGTTTGTGTGCTCTTTGGCTCGTCCTAGATGTGTTTAGGGTCACATGGAGCGTGGGTAAGAACTTATGTCACAATGCTGTATCTCAGCCAACTGAACTAATTGATTCTCAAGACATGACTTTCATAAATGCAATGCAACGCCTAATGCTACCCGCCCATACTCCCACCGTTCCTCCTTTGTAGTTAATTTCTTGATAAGGGGTTCGATAAACAGCGATTGACCTACAGTGGCAAAATGTTATACAGCTGTCCTCTGCATGAAGACTGATAGCCCTAATATTAACCTGCCCATAATTCTGTTGGCATAATGCCTCCATGACATCCCCTCTATGAGGAAATGTGATAAGAACCCTACTCAAACTATTCAGCACAGTTGAGTTTGTCTTCACATGTAGAGGGTTGGGAAGCTCCCTCTCTGTACACGATTACTGGGAGATGCTGTCATCTGGTGGAAGCCTGACCAGATGACGTTGGTGGCCAAGTGGCAGCATTGTCTCTTCCTTGGCATGCACACACAAAAAGGGATTATTCAATAACTCTTGGAAATACAAGGAGGAAAAGGTTGGCGACAATGTCTAAAGACGCAGCCATTTTGGGCCCAAGGGGCAAGAGTTACATGACAATGTCTAAGTGAGCAGTGTCTGTGGGGGTTCCTACAGCAATCATAGCTTGTGTTACACCCCGCTAGGAGGGCGGGTAATGTGGGACCCTCAGTGGTGCAGTGTTAGTGGTGTTTCAGAAGTGTTTGGGGAGTGGAGGATGGCATGAGTCATGCCCCTTCTGAACGGAGGCAGTAAAAGCAGCACATAGGTGGGGATGGGTCGATGAAAATAACTGTTGAATATATTCCACCCCTCCAGTAAAAGGCAGGCACCAGGAAAAAGAAGGAGGTGTGTATATGTGGCCATTCTATTTGAAAATGGGCCTTGGAGTAGTACAGAATGCAGAGTTATGGCCAGCTGGTGAGGATAGAGGATGACAAGGTGTCAGTGAAATGGCATGGCCAGGGAGAGATGATATGGAACCAATTGCTATCCATGTTATGGGAACTAAGGGCCAGATGTACGACCTGCCAAATAGCACCATGCAAATTGCGTCGCTTTTGGCATGTACAACAGTGTGTTTAACAATGCTTGCAATTCCGTATGGGGTCACAAATTGCGAGGCTCATGAATATTTATGAGCCCCTTACAACTTGCGAGCCCAGTGGGAATGACAGGCCCTTCCAGGGATGGTGGCCTGCTGGGCTCAGCAGACCATCATGTCTGAGACCGCTTTGAAATAAAGCAGCTTTTTTTTTTTTAATGCAGCCGTTTTCCTTAAAGGAAAACGGGATGCATGTAAAAATAAAATAAAACAAAACGCTTCGTTTAATTCTTTAAGGGCAGGCAGTGGCCCCATGGGGACCCCTTCCCATTTGTGAATGCATTCCCACCTAGTTGAAGTCGGTGGTAATTTGCAAATGTTTCGCGACCGCAATTGCGGTCGCAAAACATTGGTACATATCTTTGCGGTCCCTATTAGGAAGGGCACCCCCCTTCCTTCTAGCGGGTCGCAAAACAGTATCTTGTGAGTCACAATTAATTTGCGACTCGCAAAATACTGTTTCTACATGGGCCCATGCTTTTTAGCATGCACAAACGGGTCTAAGACCCGTTTGCGCATGCTAAAAGCCGTCGTACATCTGGCCCCAAGTGGGAGCAGACCATGGCCACACATTACCTTAATTGACTTTGCAGAAATTAAATTGTTAAAAATGATAAAAAATGACTGAAAAAAGAGACGCATCTGAGGTACTTTGAGAGTAAAGTGTTGCATTTACCATCTACATTGTACTGGACTATTTCTACCATTTGAAAGTCTTACTTTTAATACTGTATTGTGGATTTATGTTGTTTGGTCTTGTTTAGATAAAGAATACTTATTTTTCTAAACTGGTGTGGTGTCCATTTGTAGTGTTTTCACTGTGTTACTGTATGAGTTCACAAATGCTTTACACACTGCCTCTGAGAGAAGCCTGTCTGCTCACGCCAAGCTACCAAGGGGGTGAGCAGGGGTTATTTTAGGAGTGTATCCCCTTTTCCTGATTAGAAGCAAGGGCCCCTATTTGGACAAAGGTGCAAACCATTGCCAACTAAACACCCCCATTTCTAACAGTCACCAACTGCACTAACACTCTGGCCCCTGTGAAATGAAGCAACACAGCAAAAACTAGAACAGGAGTTAACTGGTACACAAAAGACCTGTATAAGTTATTCATGAAACACACAAACAGTAATAAAGTGAAAACACAACACAAGAAAAATCCCAAACCAAATTAACAGAATAGAGTGAATACATTATTTGACTCCAAAACTAGCAAAATCCAATCAGTATAATGGGAGTTATGTATTTTAAGGTATAAGGTGCAAAATAGTGTTTAAAAGGCCAAAGCATGAGTCATGGACATCTAGTCACATGCGTGATTAAAGTTGAAAGTTAAGGACAACCACGATGGAGAGCGGTTAGGTTGCAAGAAGTGATTGGGGCCCAGTCAGCTCTTACCTTCAGACTTAAAAAAACATTTGTTGAAGAAAAAGGCCTACGAAGGTAAAGTTCAATGGGTGAAGGCTAAACAAAGTGTCCGAGAAAGGAAGTTCATCCTCATCAGCTGTGGAATGGCAGTTGAAAAGCTACAGTGAACCGAGGCAGAAAAATGTAGCCGAATACAATTCCACCAGGTCAGACACCTCTTTGGCAAATCACCCCTGAAATGGATATGCTACTGCGGAGAAGAGCGCAGCAGGAGAGGCCGCAAAGTTAATCTGACTGGTGATGCACCTTGGGCGGGTAGGCAAGCAGGTTAGTCCCGGTCTCAGTGCACGTTTTGGCCAAATTTTTTCCAATCCTTTGTTTTTGAAAATGGCCATCTGGGTGCCAATAGCACCACAACCGAGGGTCCAGGACTGGTAAGACAACTCAAGGGGGTTCAGGATTCACTCAGGTTGGGTCAAGGTGAGGGCTCAAGATGGTGGGGATGAGCTATATCCCTGTGGCTCTGAGCAGGAGGTCAGAAAATTAGCCATTAGAGACACTTCTGGTAGTTCTGAGCACAGATGAAGCCACAGGGGTTAACAGCTGGACTGGCCACTGAGGGTTCAAGGCAGGCTCCAGGCAGCAAAGCAGTCCTTCCAGATACAGCAGCAGTCTCGCAGAGTGCACAGCAGGCAGTCCTCTGAGAGTCCTTTAGCAAGTCTAGTTGTAAACTGAAGGGTGGGTCTGAAGGTCCTATTTTATACTCTGGTACCCTTCTGGAAGGTGGGAGAATCTGCTAGAAAGGTTCTTTCAAGTGCATGGAATTTCATGACTCCTCTGCCCTGGCACCAAGCTCGTCGAGTGTCAATACAGGGTTGTTAGGCAATTTGTGTGAAGGCAGAGGACAGGCTTTTTAGATGCAAGTGGGTCTATGCTCAGCTCTGTCCCCCATCCAGCCAGTAGAGGGCCAATTGTGGCACACCTAGTCCCTCTATTGTGTGACTGTCTGGGAGGAATTCATAAAGTCTAACGCTCAGCTACACCTAGTTATGTGGCTTAAGGCAGACTGCAGACAAAAAGGGCTGGTGAAAGGAAAATGCAAACTTTTGTAAAAGTACCATTTTCAAAATTGCAATGAAAAATCAGGCTTTACCATTAAATTTGGTTTATTATTACAATTTCATAAGTACCCAACATGATATATCTACCTTCCCGCAGTTAAAAATTACAGCTTAATAAATGCAATAAGTAATACCCAATGCTATCCTATGGGAGGGTGGGCCTCACAGTAGTGAAACACAAATTTGGGAGTTTTTCCCTACCAGGACATGTAAAACTCACAAGTACATGTCCAATCTTCGAATTGCAGAGCACCCTGCACTATGGCTACTTAGGGGCTACCTTAGGGTGACATATGTAATAAAAGAGGAGTATAAGTCTTGGCAAGGGGGTTTAAATGCCAACTTGGCATAGTAGTTTAAAACTGCATTCAGGCTGCAATGGCAGGCCTGGGGCGTGTTTTAAAGTGCTAATTAAGTAGGTGGCACAATAAATGCTGCAGTCCCAGTGGTATCATTAAATGTACAGGCCCTTTATATGTGGTTTACCACACTGCAAGGGGCTAATGAGTAAAATAAATATGCTATTTAGGTGTATGCCACTCAAACCATGTTTAGGGGAGTGAATCTGAGCACTTTAGCACTGATTAGCAGTAATAAAGTGTACATAGTACTAAGACCAACAAAAATGCATACAGCAAAAAGTGGAAGATAAAAGGCAAAATGTTTGGGGAGTTGACCCTGCAGACAGGGCCAGGTCCAACACAACCCCCTTCCAGCCTAAAGCCAAGAACACAAGGGAACAACCAGCATAAGTTAAAACAATGCCCATTCAGGTTTAGAGTGCCACATTAATTATACAAAACAAAGCAGTGAACTCTGGGTTGTTCCCAAGTTTAGGTGGAAAGCAGCTCCTAGATAGAGTCCATACAACATCAGTGACACTCAAAGGCATTTGAGGTGAACCGATTTAAGGCTTACGCAGCCCCATTTATTTAGTCACATCCATGGAGTGGACCAATATGAACACAAGAAGCTTCCCCGTTCATTTATAGACAGTGCCTCCCATCCAAACCCTTCCTTTTTTAATTCCCTAGCTGGGCTACCCGTAAAAATAACTAATTATGCAAGAATGCAATTGAGTGTTGCTTCCATGGGAAAGAGATACAAAATACAAATGTGCACCACGCTTGGAATAGGTAACTATTGCACCAATGAGTGCTATATTCAGTGATTGATGATTCACTTCATGGCTGGGAGAGTGTTGTAAACTTGATTTCTAATGTTTGGGGCCTGGGGGATTATTCTCCCAGAATAATTGCCCTGCTTGCTTTCACATTTCTAATTACCTACATGGACCACTCCTTTTGTGTACTTTTTTTTTTTCAGCTTCTTCCGAGACCAGTCCGTTCTAGTTTCAAAACTCCAAAAAGTGCTCAAATTATTTTGCTTTTTTTGTTCAACACACCAAGTCTATCCCATTCAGTTGGTGAGTCGGGGCAGGACAACCGCAACTGCCAGAAGAATGACGTTATGAACAATGCCGATCTACTTCAATGGAAAACAAACAACATGTGAGACCTGATGTTTGTCAGGTCATGTTACCCTAAAACACTTTGCTTTTTCCTCCTAGGTTTTGCTGATTCACTTCTGTGGCCTTATGGCTTTCGGCTCTTTCTTGTTGTCAAGGCAGTGTGAAAGAGCACACACTTTCCCTATACACATAAGGGAGCGGAAATCACATTTGGCATTCTTAAACGTAGGTCCAGTCTGCTGTTACAGATATGTGTGTGCGCCCTCGCATCCCTGGTGCTTCGACTTATGTATTTTGCATGCTATTGCAGGTTTATGTGTGTGCACTGGCACCTATTGTGCTTTTCACCATGTATATCATTTGCCATTGCAGGCTTGTGTTTGCAAGCTTGCACCTATGGTGCTGGGCACCAGGTGTCCCGCCTGTCCTTGTGGGTTTATGCATGTGTGCTAGCACCAATTGTGACTTTCACCATGTATCCCGCCTGCCATTGCAGGTTTTTCTGGTGCTTGTTTGCATGGAGGCTAAGGGTGGCCTGACTCACAAGCTGACCCATTCTGATGCATCCTTTCCAGACCACTAGATGTCCTAGAGGTTAACCTTAGTAGGTGAAGGCCGTCATGGGCAGGGTAGGGCAGATACCCATGTGTATTCCCAGCCCCAGTAGTGTTGAATTCCCATGCGTGTTGGCACTACCCATGCGGGCTGCTCTCCCATTAGTTAACATCGAGGAATGGCTAAGATTAGTTCATGTTGCACCCATGGATTGCAGTGCAGAAGCCCCAGGATGTTTCCTATCATTGGATTTGTACTGACAACCGAGGGTTTTGTCAGTACTAGCTTAACAATGGCACCTTTAGAGTGTGGGAATTGTATCTGCGTTAAGCTCTTTTGCATGCATTTGTTTGTCTCTACACCCCACTGGAGTTTGGGGGAGCACTTCTGTGCATTCCCCAAAGACAGTTATAAGGCAATTGGGCTTGCAACTGGAATGACAGGCCAGATAGATAGATTCTAGGGAAAGGTTGTGACACTTGACCTCTCAGAGCCACATCCTGGCCCCACTAAAGATAAAGATCTGCATTCCACAACCCCATGGAAGCCAGGATGGAAATTTAGGAGAAATGCAGGGGAGACATGTGTGGTTCAAAAAAAATAGCTCTGAAACCCCCCCTGATTCAAAAGTCAAACTACAGTATAACTACTGGGACCACACTGCAGCAAGAGATATCCACTTGTAGGGATGTGGGACCCAAGAATCTGGCCCCCGTGGTGCACTGTGCCAGAAGACTCTGTTGTGCACCAGGAGAATAACTACCCATTGGAAGGGACCGAGCTCCTTTCCTGAATAGAGGTTGGCCTGGGCGGATGACCTGCTGCTGTGTGGTGCCCTGAAGTGTGCTACCCAAGGACATGTTGGCTTGTGTCCTATTCTCCTGGAGGTCTTAGGAATACAAAAGCCTCCCCCAAGGGAAACACACCATCTATCTGTGACATTGTTGCAATGTAGCACTTGCTCTTAGCAGTGCTTTATTCTTTCCTCTGCTTGACATACTCAGTGTTCTATTGCTTTGCTGTGCTGCGGAGGCGGATTCCATCAACGATGGATGGTAATGTGGCTGGTGAAGGTGGAATCACGCTCTGTGTCCTATGGCTTATGCTGAATAAACCGCTGTTTCTGTATATGCTGTGTCCGAGTCATCACCACATTTTTGGCGACGCTTGCCAGCCACATGTGGCTGGGACGTGCTTTGGCATACTGGTGGGTCTCAAACTGATCTTAGGCTTTTTCGATCCGCCCATTAGACAGGTTATTGTCCAAGCCTCCGTCCTATCGAGACTGAACTATGCCAGCTCGCTCTACTTGGAACCAACAAATCTGACATTCTGAGATTGCAGAGGGTCCAGAATGCAACAGCCAGAATTCTTCTCGGCCTCCCTAGAATTTGTTCCACCACTAATGCTATCCGCCGTCTACACTGGTTGCCGGTGGCTAGACGCGTTGAGTTCAAGTCCCTCTGCACCACTTTTAAAATTCTGAATCTCTCTTCCCCTGGTATTTTGGCTAATCTGGTGTCACCTTATCTTCTCACTCGCCAGCTCTGCTCGACTGGTCACCATCTGGTGGTTGTTCCCCGGGTAAGGGGGGAGCGGGCTGGTGGGCGTTCCTTCCGTGTTCTGGCATCTAAACTCTGGAATTCACTGCCTCTTTCTATCCGAAGCATTAACAACTACCTTGCTGTTCGTAAGGCCATCAAGACTCATCTTTTCCCTTCTCCGTAGGCCTTCTATTTTCAGCAGCTTCTCCTTCTGTTGCTTAGCGCCGGGATGCTCCTTCGCTGGGGCAGCTGTGCGCTCTACAAAACGTTCTAACATAACATAACATTATCGGAGCACAACAGCATGACTCATATCGAAGCAGAGGCTTGGGAGTTGCCCACGCACACATTGAAGCTGTCGCTCTAACCGCATTTCTACTTTGAGGTGAGAAGCTTACCCTGATGCTTCCTCTTCTATCGGCCTAATTAAACTGTGGGATGCCGTTTTCCCAGCCTCCTACTGCTGCAACAACGCCTATGATTGACCCCTGATGGAAGCGAATGAGAGCCATCTTTGCTCTCGATCTGCCGAGGCCCGTGTTTGTTTGTGGCTCCATCGTGTCTTCGATACATGCTTTTGACCGGCCTCTGTGATGAACACCAGGGAGCCGCGGTCAACACTCTCTAAACAACTGTTCGAAAGTTTACAGGAGCATTACACAACCTCACGCTGCCTGCAACACTACGCTTTTGTTTGTATAGTTTAACTCTCACCAAACTGGCACAACACAGTGGTTGTCTCCTACGACGCTGTTCACTCAAGCTTCCTTCCTTCCTACGCACTTGCTCCAGTCTTGAGTCACGTGATTCTGTAGAGGGAAGAGCTTCTTTCATCAAAGGACTACCTCGCACACCCTCTGCTGGCCAAGTTTTTTTTTGTAGTTCTCTTTAAGTTATATCAGATCAGCAAGTGTATTGCAGAATCCCAGAGGCTTTTGGGATAGTCTAGACCTTATTTTTTGAGTAGTTTGTCCTGGGTGGAAGGGAGGGGGTATGTTGTTATGTAGCACTTGCTCTAAGCAGTGCTTTATTCTTTCCTCTGCATGATGTCAGAACCAGGTACCAGAACTCGACTTCCACAGGAGCAGAAGAACTTTTCTCCAGCTGCCCAACTACACTGCGAGCCAAAATATGAAATACGCTCACAGTAAAGAGGGGGAAAGGGGATTGAGTGAAACAAGAGAGACTGTCACTGCTGTGCCTCTTCCTACTGGATTCCCAGCAAGGGTCTTCCTTAGCACCTGTAAGCATAAAGCACAAAATTACTACTTCACACTGCCCCTCCCATTCCCTTCCCTCAAAACCCTTTTAAACACTTCTCTTGCTATGATCTGCTCTATTACCTGAATTGCACAATGGCTTAGCTTCTCTCTTTTATGGTGAGGCAGATAAGTTATTTACTTCACATATATTTATATTCATGCAGGTTCTTTCAGTCTTTTTTTGTCTCTTTTTTCATAGATGGTGGTGCTAGTTTTCGTGGTGGTAAGTACAAATATATATATATTTATATATACTTAGAATCGTCACTGTGCGGACTATGTACAGTTAGCTGTTAATAAATATTAGTTGTGCAAGCACCAGTATTGTCTTTTTTCACACTGAAAGATATGCAGTCTTCAAGAATTCTCTCGCAAATTTAATTTTCGCCAAGACTTGTGAAGGTTTAAATACTGTTACTAAAATAGGTCTCGACTGCCTGGTTCTATTCACCAGCAGAAATGACAGGCAGCGATAAGCGGAGCAGAACGCTACTCCCTTTAGAAATTCCTGTCAAAAGTGATGCACAGAAGCCTGTCACTGCTTCTCCTCACTGAATAGACGGTTGAAGTGCGCAGCGCGCATGGAGCACAAGCGCAATAACCGTAACACTTCTTCTTTTCTTGGACATACTAGAATGCTCACCTTAGTGTTATTGCCGGCACTCATATTGAAATTCCGCCAAAGGCGGTAGGAAACAAATTGCCCTAATTATTGCTGAAACCCCTGTGCAATAAGTTGATTCCACTTTTACTGTGATTTCCTCAACACTCTCAAATGCCTGTCCCTTGAACAGTGATAAAATCGCCTTAACTTGGAACTGCATCGCCCAGTCCTGACAGTACCCCCCCGCCAAAACCCCTCCTCCTCCCTCCTTGGACTTCTTAGTATGGGTCTTGTGAAACTCCTGAACCAATCTAGGGGCATGAATATAAGAACTGGGGTCCCATGATCTTTCCTCAGGACCAAAACCTTTTCAGTCTACCAAAGAAAATAACCTTCCTTTCTTGAGCTTAGAATCAATTATTCTTTTTACTTCGAATTCTTCTTCAGACTGAAGCAGAACTGGGGCTGGTGGCAAATCTTTTCTTTTAATCAATGATACATGGAACACTGGATGTATTTTAAACTTACTGGGAAGTTTGATCTTTACGCTGACTGGGTTTACCATCTTTTCTACTGAAAAAGGGCCCACAAATCGTGGTTGAAATTTCCTGTTCCCTTTTAGTCGTATGTTTCAAGTGGAGATACAAACCTTATCTCCAGGCTAAAAACTAGATTTTATCTCCTTTTCTTGTCTACCTGCTTCTTATAAGAATCTTTAGCTTTCACTAAATTGTTGGTGGCTACCTCATAAGCCTTCTGCAATTCTCGAACTACTACCTCTACTACAGGCACATCGCTTTATAGTTTCTCTAATAACATGTTTGGATGTCTGCTAGAATTAAAAAAGAATGGGGAATAACCTGTGAAAGAGTGTACTGAATTGTTATAGGCAAATTCTGCTGCCCAAATCAAGGTTGGCCAATCTCCCTCTTGATCCATAAGATACAGGTGCAAATACTACTCCAGATCTTGATTTACCCTCTCAGTTTGTGCATCAGTCTCAGGATGGAAACCGGTAGACAACCGAGAATCAACTCATAAACTCTTCAAGAAGGATCTCCAAAAATGTGAAACAAATTATGGCCCTAGATTGGAAATCACTACCTTAGGAATCCCATGAGACTTTACTATGTGTTGAGTGAATAATGTAGCCAACTGTGTAGAATTGGGGATGGACTTTAGCGGGATGAAATGACTCACTTTGGACAAGTGATCGACTACTGCCTATATAGTTGAATACCCATGACTAGAAGGCAAATCAACTATAAAATACATGGAGACAGTATGCCACGGATACGGGGCCAAAGGTAAAGGCATGAGCAACCCTTGTGGAGCGTGTCTGATAACCTTTCCCTTGACACACTGTTGACAAGATGCCAGACACTGTCTCACCTTGACAAGATGCCACATATTGTCTTTTTCACTCCTTTGTGTCCAGCCAACGGATTGTCGTGGCACAATTGAATGAATTCAATACAAAACTCTTCACTAGGTACATAGACGTTTACTAGGCAATAGGGTTTTCCATTCTTTATTTCTCTTCTGGTTCCACACTTGACCCAATCTAATATTCCAGCTTCAGGAAAGCTATTCTTGAGTTTATCTTCCAACTCAGTGTACAAGATTGTTCCAATGGATCCTGGCTTGTAGGTCAAAATGAAATTATAATCCGCGAAGAAGAGTGACCATCTCAATTGCCTGGGGGTAAGGGTTCTAGCTGACTTTTGAAACTGCAATTTCGATGATCAGTAAAAACCGTGATTTCATGTTTTGCTCCCAATAAATAATGCCTCCATCCCTGGAATGCATCCTTAACTGCTAACAACTCCTTGTCCGCAATAGAATAGTTGACTTCAGCAGCAGTTAATTTACGGGATCGATATGCCACCAGATGAAGTTGGCCAGTATCATTATGCCTTTGTGACAGGATTCCTCCAATGGCAAGATCTGAAGCATCTGCTTCAACAAAGAAGGGTTCTTCCGGACTCGGATGCAACAGAATCATCGGTGCTGTAGTGAGGGTTTCTTTAAGTAACTGGAAAGCTTCCTCAGTTTCAGTACTCCAAACAAACTTTTCTTTCTTCTTCAGTAAGCGAGTGATGGGGCTAACCTTTTTAGAAAAACTATGGAAAAGCACCTGTAAAAATTGGCGAAGCCAAGAAATGTTAATGTTAATGTTAATGGGAATTTGTAGAGCGCACGTACGCCGATTGGCTTCATGGCGCTAGGGCTCAAAGGTAGACAGAAAAGGCAGAAGGCAGACGCTAACCCGGTTTAAACAGCCAGGTTTTCAGGGATTTCCTGAATTGGAAAAGGTCGGTACAAGATCGAATTCCAAGCGGAAAGGAATTCCACAGTCTGGTGGCGAGAGTAGCAAATCTGCGACCTCCTTGACATGCCCGTTTAAAGCCCGGGGTAATGAGAAGTGATAGATGAGCGGACCTTTGATTGCATGTAGGAGAGTATCTGAGTATCAAGTTATTAATGAACTCAGGGCTGGTGCCATGCAAAGATTTAAAAATAAGGCAACCAGTCTTAAAAATGCAGCGCTATGATATTGGAAGCCAGTGTAGTTTCCTCAACAGTGGGGAGGCAGTGTGCCATTTGGATTGGTGATAGATCAGTCGCACTGCCTGGTTCTGAACCAATTGTAGGCGCTTGAACAAGTAGTGGGGCATACCCAGGTAGACAGAGTTGGAATAATCTAGGTGAGATAGGACCGTAGAGATCATGGCTTGATTCAAGGTATCGTGAGTGAGGAAGCGGTGGATTTTCCTAATTTTACGCATTTGGAAGAAGCACTTGGACACCACAGCTCCGACCTGGGTTTTCAAGGAGAGATCACTGTCCAAAAGTACTCCTAGCGTTTTAGCTGACATGGAAGGGGTGGGAGGAGAGCCGAGCTCTGAGGGCCAAAAATAAGGGCCCCAGTGCTTATGGCTATCACCAGTGAGGACTATCTCTGTTTTACCCGGATTCAGTTTAAGATGATTGAGATCCATCCAAGTTTGGATATATAACATAGTATCCTGGAATTCCGTGATAGAATAGTTGGAACTATCAACCCTAAGAAGGAGCTGAAGGTCATCAGCATAGTTGAGGACCAGCACATTTCTGTCCTTGAGTGACTGGATCAAGGGTGCCATATAGATATTAAATAAATGGGGAGAAAGAGCCGAACCCTGGGGTACCCCACAGGTGGTAGTATGTGGATGTGATAGAAACTGACCCAGGCGAACAGCTTGTGAGCGGTCCTCCAAAATAGGAACTGAGCCAACGGGCCGCGGTCCCCTGAACACCCGCCCTCCTCACACGGTCGACCAAAATACTATGGTCGACCGTGTCGAAGGCCGCAGAAAGATCCAGCAAGACCAGGGCTCGGGGACAGCCTCTGTCAGCATTATCCCGCAGGATGTCCACAACCGTCAGGATCACAGCTTCGGTGGAATGGGCGGGTCGAAAGCCAGCCTGGTGAGGGTCCAAGTATTTCGACGACTCTAAAAAGTTAGAGAGACATTTTGCTATGTAGCCCTCTAAGATTTTGGCCAAAAAGGGTAGCAGGGAGATCGGACGGTAGTTGGAAAGGAGCACAGGGTCAGCTCCCAGCTTTTTCAGAAGAGGGACCACTATTGCTCTTTTAAAAGCCAAGGGGACTGTGCCAGATGTAATGGATTCATTCAGTAATGCGAGTGCAGGACCAGAATGAATTGCAAGGCACTCTTTCAGAATGCGAGGGGGGCAACAGTCAGAGGGAGCGCCTGATTTAATTTCTACTAATAGATCTTGAAAGATCTTATCACTGATAATAGGGAAACAGCTAAGAGTTCTGTTATTGCAATGTGCTACAGGGCAATCCAACGGAGGGAGATGAGTGGGGATACTAGCTTTTATTGTAGCAATCTTGTCAATAAAATAGTCATTTAATGAGTTGCATAGGCCTTGAGAGGGGACAGCCTTCAAAAGGGTACGCTCAGGATTGGAAAGTTCATCTATTATAGAGAATATTACTTTAGAATTTTTATTAGATTTCAAGATACGATCAGAGAAGTAGGCTGTTTTGGCAGTCAGAATACTTTTCTTGTACTCTTTTTGAGCAGAGATGTACCGTGATCTTTTTTCTGAAGAGTATTGCAGACGCCATTGTCTCTCCGATTGGCGCAAGGCCAATTTCTGGGCCTTGAGATCGTCCGAGAACCATCTATTTGCCTCCGCCCGGCGTACTAATTTGACTTTTTTAAATGGAGCGTGTTTATTACTGGCATCAAGAAGCCATTTGGATACCTTATTTTCCTAAGTATTAACATCGTGGTCAGGGTGTGGAGCAGTATCAGCTAGTGCGTTGAGAAAGTCTTCTTTATTAATGAGATTCCACCTTCTAGCAAGACCTCCTTCCGTCGCATTGATTTTCTGAAAAGATGATCGTATCAATGAAAATTTTAACAAATAGTGATCGGACCAGATACAGGGTAAGGCAATAGGGATAGAAGTAGTCACACCAATTGCCCATATTTGATCCAAGATCCAACCCTTTGAATGAGTCGGGGATGAAACTAACTGGGAGAGGTTTAAATTTCCGAGCAGGTCAGACATTTCTGCTGATTGGGGCCCTTCATTAGGATCACCGTACCAGTAATTAAAATCACCCGCAAGGAGGACCTTAGCATGCTCCGTCACCAGTTTGGCTATTAAGGTCGACTCCTGAGGCGGAAGCCGGGAGTTTTTAAAACAATTGGTATTTTCATTTTCATGTTTGCTATATTTTAGTTGCGTTCTACTCCCCTACCTCAGCACTACCCAGGGCTCTCCTCACTCAGTCCACCGCTGCCGTCCGGACCCTGCATCGCCTCTATTCCTAAGCGACGCAGGGAGGAACAGGCAGACATATTGGGTGGGGGCCTGGGCAGCGCTCTAGACGTTCCCAGCTTGTGAGGATAAAAACAGATGACAGCGCGGGCGCGCCGCATCAAGGTCGACTCCTGAGGCGGAAGCCGGGAGTTTTTAAAACAATTGGTATTTTCATTTTCATGTTTGCTATATTTTAGTTGCGTTCTACTCCCCTACCTTAGCACTACCCAGGGCTCTCCTCACTCAGTCCGCCGCTGCCGTCCGGAACCTGCATCACCTCTATTCCTACGCGGCGCAGGGAGGAACAGGCAGTTATATTGGGTGGGGGCCCGGGCAGCGCTCTAGACGTTCCCAGCTTGTGAGGATAAAAACAGATGACAGCGCGGGCGCGCAGCATCAAGGTCGACTCCTGAGGCGGAAGCCGGGAGTTTTTAAAACAATTGGTATTTTCATTTTCATGTTTGCTATATTTTAGTTGCGTTCTACTCCCCTACCTCAGCACTACCGCTGCCGTCCGGAACCTGCATCGCCTCTATTCCTACGCTGCGCAGGGAGGAACAGGCAGACATATTGGGTGGGGGCCCGGGCAGCGCTCTAGACGTTCCCAGCTTGTGAGGATAAAAACAGATGACAGCACGGGCGCGCAGCGGGCGCGCCGGCAGCGCACCCATGGCGCGCTAAAGGCAAGCCCTTCCGGGCCCAGGGGCCAGTTACTATGGCCAATTTGTTACATATTCATCTGCCTTTTTGAAAAAGATGCACACTTTAAATTGGCAACCTTCAAAAGAGGCCTTCTCCTCTATAGTTGTACACAACCTACTTCTTAAACGGAGTAGTTTTTCGGAACTCCAGATTACAGCGGTTCATAATCAGAGACCCCCGATTCAGGTCACACACAGAGTTGCACCTATGTCAATCTATTATCTTAACACCCGCTCCCTGGTCAAACATCAGCTGGAGATTTTTCTACTCCTGACTCCTGACTACTGATAAACCGGACGTTCTGTTATTGACCGAGACATGGCTTACTGCTGACTCAGCTCCAGATATACTTGCGGCACTTCCCCCTGACTACTACATCATGTCTGCCAATAGGTGCTCGGGCAAGTCAGACTCTTCAAAAAGAAAGCCCGGCCGGCAATGTTTGACTCTTTCCGCCTTTGGCGAAAGGAAGCCAAACAGAAGGAAATTAAGCTAGCGAAACGAAATAAGCGTGAACGAGGTATGTCAATGGTGCAAGCTGCTATACAGTTTAGGGATAATGAAGAAGAAGAAGAAGAAGAAAGCGAACAGATGTTTAGGCAACGTAAATTAGCGGTAGACAAATGTTATCCAGCTTTGCCGCCTCAACAGCAAGAGGAAAAGAAAGATCTTGTGAAAGATCCTTTAATGTCGCATCTATTAAGTTCGCCACCCCCTTATGTTCAGAGTGCTACCTCACCTCCGCCACTTGTAGTTGCGCAACCCCCGGTTGCTTTGCCTCTAGTGGTTCCTCAACAGCCAGCTCTTCTTCCACTGGCTACTACTGCTTTGGCGCAACCTTCTCAAAGGCCACCGACTTTGCTACCTCCTTTGTCTGCTACTCCTCTACCTGTGTTGTCTGTTTTTTCTGTTACTGTTCCGATTTTGGTTTCTTCCCATTCTGCTTTGTCTCCTATCCTTTTGTCGCCTTCTCCTTCTGCTCGACGGAGAATGACTGATGCGGTTGCTAGTGTCTTTTCTCCTCTGTTGGGTTCATTGGGTATGTCTCCTGTTGTAGAGCGTAAGCAATTGCGTAGTCAATTGCCTGGTCCTGATGAACGGACAGTGCTGGATCACTTGGCGCGTAAATGGGTTACCTATCCTTCGCTCTATGATCTTGAGGGTGTAATGGATGTTTTCCATCAATGGGAAGCACCGAAACAAAGATATGTATTTGATATGATGTGTTCTTTCCTTCGTGAACAATGGGGAGATAGTGAGGTAGGACAGACTCCGCCTGAGTTGTTCCGTGTGCAGTCCGAGTTTGCGAAAGGAACTATAGTGGGTTTTGATGTTGAAAGAGCTGTCGCGACATTGTTGTCGTTTAGGAGTGAGTCTCCTTCTAGGTCATTATTTGAGCCTGATTCTTCAGTTAGGAGAAAGGTGCGTCAATATCCGATGCGTGAGGTTCCTCCAGTTTGGAGACCTGGTGATGCGCAAGCTAATCCACGTGTTCTGCCACATTTCCAGCGAGTTTGGGTACATGTTCCATGGAAGCGTGACGAAGTCTTAGCTCTAAAGCAGACTTTGCCTGATCCACGTAAAAATCCTGCGGGGTTTTATAAGGAGCTATCTCAAACTGCGGGTTCATGTATTATGAATCTGGCTGATATAGATATGTTGTTTGGAAATGTTGTTCCACAGCCTATATGGGGTAAGATTCGTCATACGGATCATGCGCAGGAATTAGGTGATACATGGAATAACCTTAGAACTGCAGATGAAAGACAAGTAGGTGGTGCTAAACCCGAGGATGTGATTGCTGACCTCCCTGGTAGAATTATTGATTATATGAAGACTTTGATGCCTGCTATGCGTGTCAATTGGGACAAGTTGTCTGCATGCAAGCAGAAGAAAGACGAAACTGTGTCCGACTTTTTCACTAGATTTGAAGAGACCACAGTGGTCAAGACATGAGTACAGAAGGTGGTCAACGGTTGTTCGTTGACAAGTTTGTGCATAATTTGCTTCCCGAGTTGTGCCATAGGTTGAAGGATTCTGAGAGTGCTTGGGCCGTTTCTTCGTCAGCACAGATATTGGCTACTGCCCAGTACTATGAGAATAGAAATAAGGATGAGATAGAGAAAGCGGATAAAAAGACTAAAGAATTGAAGACTAAGGTTCTTTTGCAGCAAGCATATCCGCCTCGCAATACCCAGCGTGATTATCAGCAACCCCAACAATATCAGAGAAACTCGCAAAGGTTCGAGTCTTCTCAAAAGCGTTTTCCTGTAGGCCCTAATCAGTGTGTGTATTGCAAAGAAGAGGGTAACTTCAAGAATAGTTGTCCTATTTTGTTACAGCGTACGAATGGTGCTTCTGGTGTTAGAGGTCGAGGTGTTCAACAAGCTCTGCGAGGTAGAGGACGTGGTATGTCTCAGATTGCGCGCTCCTTGCCTCCACAGAATTCGATGAATTTTTTTGATCAGCAGAATGGTGCGTCTGGACGGCTCATTACTATGCGGATGATTATTACGTTGAAGGTGAGAATAAGGAAGGTAATGATTGTTAGGACAGCCACAGACAAAGAGAGGGAGTTGTTTCAGTTCCAGTAGATCAGAGTGGACCTTATGTTGAAGTGATTGCATCAGGTGTGTCAGAGTCTTTTATGTTGGATACTGGTGCTGCGAAGAGTTCTATCATGCACTCTAAACTCCCTGGCGCACCTTTGTCTGGCTTAACGAATGTTTCAGTAGGTTTTTCTGGCACCCCGGTTAGTAATCCGATTTCTAGTCCTTTGTCTCTTTTTGTTGGACCTTGTGAATTCGAAGCACCCCTCATTCTGATGACAGGTTGTGGTGAGAACTTGTTGGGATTGGACTTGTTGAAGAGATTCAATGCGATGCTTTATTGTTCTCCTTCAGGAGTACAGCTTACATTGGGAAAGAGAGTTATCTCTCCGATGTATTTGTCTAAAGATCGACTTCCAGTTGAATTGTCTTCTCTCCCTGATTCTCTTTGGGCTACTGGTCCTAATGATGTGGGTCTTTTGGAGATTCCGCCATATGTTGTGACGTTGAAGGCGAATGCTAGATTGCCACGCATTCCACAGTATCGTATCTCAAGTGATGGTGAAAGAGCACTTTTGGCGATCATCTATGATCTGATTAAGAAAGGTGTGATTGAGGAAACGAGAGGTAATGTGTGTAATAGTCCGGTTTTGCCTGTTCTGAAAAGAACCGATTCTTCACAGCCTCCTGTATATAGGTTTGTGATCGATCTTCGTGAGGTGAATAAGATCGTTGTTCCACAATTTCCTGTTGTGCCTGATATCACCGCTTTACTGACTTTTATTCCGGCTACAGCCACGTGGTTTTCGGTGATTGATTTGAAGAATGCTTTCTTCAGCATCCCGATTGCCGTGGAGAGTAGAGATATCTTTGCCTTCTCTTTAGGAGGCCGAAGTTTCCGGTTTAAACGCGCTCCTCAAGGCTATTGTGAGAGTCCATCGATCTATAGTCAAGCTTTGAAGACACAACTTGATTTGTTGGTTTTACCTGATGGTGCTGCTCTTATTCACTATGTTGACGATCTGTTAGTTGCTGCTGACAATGAAGAGATTTGTAGAGAGGCTACTCTGTCGTTGTTACGTCACTTGTCTGATTTCCATCATAAGGTTTCTCTTTCAAAGTTGCAGTATTCTCGACAAGAAGTTACCTACTTAGGTCACCTCTTATCGAAGGAGGCAAGAAGATTGACCCCAGAAAGAATTCAAGCGATTGCGAAAATGAGTGTGCCTACGACACAGAGAGAAGTGCGTGCGTTTCTGGGTATTACATCATACTGTAGACAGTGGATTCCAAATTTTTCGTTGCTTGCGAAGCCTTTGATAGCTCTTACTGTTAAGGATACTCTGAATCCTATTCCTTGGACTGACGAATGTCAGAAGAGTTTTTCAGAATTGCGTGATGAGCTGTGTTCGGCTCCTGTGTTGGGTACTCCCGATTACAGTAAGCCTTTCACATTGTATGTCCACGAGAGAGAGGGATGTGCATTGTCAGTTTTGACGCAACAGTTTGGCGATAAGCAACGTCCATGTGCTTATTTTTCGTCGACTTTGGATCCAGTAGCTAGAGCGTTGCCGAGTTGTTTGAGAGCTACAGCGGCAGCGGCTGTTTCAATCCGACAGTCTGCTGGTTTGGTGATGGACAATACACTGACTGTGATGGTTCCACATGCAGTGGATACCTTGTTGAACCGTACCAAGACACAGCACTTAACTAGTGCTCGGTTGTCAGGTTATGAATTGACCTTGTTAGCAAGTCATGTGCATATAAAGAGATGTAACACGTTGAATCCAGCCACGTTGTTGCCGATTTCAACTGAGACAGATGATACCGAACAGCATGATTGTTTCCTTAGGACTGAGGAAGAAACGAAAGGGAGGATAGACCTTAGGGACACTCCTCTTGCAGAATGTCATGGTACTTTATGGGTTGATGGTTCGTGCTTCAAGCTTCCGAATGGTGATACGACTGCGGCATATGCTGTTACGACTTTGCATACGATTGTTGAAGCTGAACGTATCCCACATAATTCAGCGCAAGCAGCAGAGTTGACAAGAGCATGTGTGTTGTCGAAAGGGAAAAGAGTGACTGTGTACACTGACAGCCAGTATGCGTTCGGTGTTGCTCATAGCTTTGGACGATTGTGGAGAGAACGTGGGTTTCTGACTTCGCATGGGACCAAGATCCAACATGGTCAATTGGTGAATAAACTTCTTGAATCTCTTACTTTGCCGTTGCAAGTTGCGATCGTGAAATGCAGTGCGCATAAGAGAGTCACGAATGTTGTTGGTCGTGGTAATGCGTTTGCAGATGAAGTCGCGAAAGAGACTGCGAGAGATGTGATGAGTCGAATGTATGTTGCGGGTACGGCAAGATGGGTTCCAGATAGAAGTATGTGTGAAGATACGATTGAGAGTGTGAAATCCATCCAAGCCGAAGCTACAGAGAAAGAGTTGAATGAATGGAGAGAAAGCAAGGGTAAATTAGACTCGAATGGTTGTTGGGTTGAGTTGTCAGAGCATCAGCGATGGTTGTTGCCTGATGCGTATGTACTTCCAGTGGTTACGATGGCACATGGAATGGCTCATATCAGTGTGAAAGGGATTTGTAAGTTGTTGGCTTCAGCATGGCAAAATGCTGGAATTCTTAAGTGTGCAGAGAATTTGGTCAAGAACTGTATGGTTTGTTTGATGTACAAT
The DNA here is from genome assembly GCF_964204655.1 of Triturus cristatus. Taxonomy (NCBI): domain Eukaryota; kingdom Metazoa; phylum Chordata; class Amphibia; order Caudata; family Salamandridae; genus Triturus; species Triturus cristatus. Next base: position 1,194,130,267 of record NC_140582.1, on the reverse strand, counting down.
CCTGGTAAGGGAACTCCAACTCCAGCTGGTCATTTTGCTCCTCCAACGTATCCGTTTGAGGCTTTGCAGCTAGATTTCATCCACATGGAGAGGTGCAACAACCTGAAATATGTCCTAGTGGTCGTTTGCTCTTTTTCTAGATGGGTGGAAGCCTACCCTTTGAAGGACAATACTGCCTTGTCCACAGGTAAAGCCCTTATTAAGGAATTTTTTCCTAGGTATGGTTTGCCGAGAATGGTCTGGAGTGACAATGGGAGTGAATTTGTGGGTCAAGTGATGAAGAGAGTGTGTGATGGGTTAGGAATCCGGCAGAAGTTCCACGCTGCAAATCATCCGCAGTCAGCTGGTCTAGTTGAGTGCTACAATGGCACGTTAAAATTGAAATTGGCCAAAATTCAAGCGAGCTCTGGTCTACAATGGCCTGATGCTTTGCCGTTAGCCCTTCTGTCCACAAGAATGACTGTGCATTCGCGAATGGGTCTGAGTCCTTATGAGGTTGTGTTTGGTCGCCCGGCAAATATTTGGGGAGTGCCGCGGCCGACAAAATTTAGTGAGATAGAGCACCCTGTATTGCTTGACAACCTGTATGAATTGACGGCTAAATTGCGTGGTTTGCATCAACAGGTTCATGATACCTTGCCACAGGCTTCTGAAGATCCAGGGCACGCCATTGAACCTGGCGCGTGGCTGCACGTGAAGAATTTTCAGCGAAACAAGAATGAGCAGCCCAGCTGGACAGGACCTTACCTGGTGTTGTTATCTACCCGTTCTGCAGTACGAGTGCACGGTAAAAAGAACTGGATTCACGGCGTACATTGTAAGAGGGCCCCTTTGCCTCTGCCGTACAATAGGTGGGTCCAAAAAGGACTTCCTGATTCTGAGACTGAGACCGTGCCTCGTTTTCTGCCTTTCAGCGATGCCCGTTTGATTGGAACAAACACGGAGCAAGAAAGTGACAATCTTCTTCAAGAAGCTGTGCCTCCATTGAACCGTTTGAACACTGTTGAACCTGAGCTACTTTTCCGAGAACAGACATTGCCTGGCAAAGAGCGTTATAATTTGCGACCGAGAGTCGCGGGACAAATAAAAAATTAAGTTCTTTCTTTGCTATTTTTAAGGTTAGCTCTCCTCCGAGAAACTATTTTGATTTTTGTTTCTCGAACCGCCACCCGGGTTCAGCTGTAGGGTCGCGGTGCCTAGTCTTTGGAAGTGCAAGCCGAAGACGTTAGGTCAACTGTTCTGGTTGGTCTAAGGGCGTTCCCTGGACCGACAGGCGCATTCCTTAGCATGGAACACCCATCCGCCGCGAGCAGCACGATTAGAGGATGGAGTTTTTCGGGATGGAGAGACCTGCTAAAAGAATGAGCTTCAAAAGCAAAATGTGTATAGTAATAAGTGGAAAACGTGTTTTAATATTATGTCTGTTTATGCTGTTTAGTTTAATGATGGTTTTAATTGGATATGTGACATTCTCTTTTCAAGTGACATTTATGCCCACCACGCAACCTATGCCTCCTCCTACTGTTTCTTCGCATTCTTTTCACCCTCTGCCCGAACATGAGTCCATTAGGAGAATGGAATTTGCTAATAATTCCTTTGTTCAGCTTCTGCACCAGCACCAGCTAGTAGTGAACACAACTAATTGTTGGGTGTGTGGCCTTATGCCCCATACTACCGATAAAGGTATTCCTTACCTGGTCTTGCCATTTAGCTACAATGGTTCTGTGTGGGCATACAGAACAATGTTCATATATGCCCGTGAAGTTAACCCCCTACGTTCTGTGAAGGATAATCCGAAGAATAGTGCTCTGGTCAAGGGAATAGTTGACATGATTAGAGGAATAGATTCTTATGAGACTATCCCGAGAGATGAGACGCTAGCGTATATTGGATGGAACGTCACTGGATATGGAGTTAGTCTGAGTGGGAACCAGGGAGCGAAAAGATCCTCTCCGATTTGGATAGTACCCCACCAGGGTCATTACTGTCTGCAAGGTAATGGCAAGAATCCGAGAGCTCAGTTAGGGAAGAGTGTTTGCACTGAGACGTATGTTTTTGCGTCCCAGACTTCCCCATCGTTTCTAGCAGCTAAGGGTACCTACTTCATTTGCCATGACAGAGCGTATACATGGTTGCCCCCTGATTTTTCGGGCACATGTTTTGTCTCGTTCCTGTTGCCTCCTACATTTACAGCTGTGGCAGATTACCACAAGATGAGAGTTGTTAAAGGTGTCTTCAGTAAGGAAGATACCGCAGGACAAGAATTGGGAGATTTTATGAAGGGTTTTCTGCCGTTTTGGGGACCTATGGTTAACAGCAGGAACATACGGCAATTGACGAGAGTCGTTGAGTCCACCATAGTAGAAACTGCCGGTACCCTTAGTAACTTGACTGCTGAGCTCCGGTCGTATCGCCTTATGACTCTTCAGAACAGAGTTGCGTTAGATGTCATACTTGCAGAAAGAGGAGGGGTATGTAAATTGATTCAATCGAGCTGCTGCGTTTTCATTCCAGACAACGCTCCGACAGTTTTCCAAGCCATTTCCAAGCTACATAAGATCTCCGAGTCTGTACATGTGGACGAAGAAGATTGGTCGTTAATGGGATGGTTCTGGGGATTGTTATCCACCTGGGGATGGAAGATTCTGATGGTAATTGGGGTGATATTAGCTATCCTTTTCCTGTTCTGTCTTTGTGTACAGTGTGCTCCTGCTATATGTGGCCTTTGTGCTGCTTCGTGTTCGAGGAGACCTGTCCAGAGAGAATTACTAAGTACTAGGATGATGCTACAGCAACATCTTGATGATTTGATGAATATAGACCTGGATTCAGATTGACATGAGTTTAGGTTATTGCCTATGTAAGGGCAAAAGGAGGGTCTGAGGTTCCGTGAATCCTGAACCTGTTCAATAAAGGTTGTCGTATCGTGACGATTTTGGTATCAGCGAACCGCAAATAACGAGTGCGGTATGCATGAGTGTTTTCATCACTCCACCCCAGACCACGACCGTTGCTATACGGTCGTGGTCTGGGGTGGTGTTGGCGCTGCTACTCAATGCTCCGATGTCCAGCGAGCAGAGGAGCGCAACTCTACTAGACACGCGGAGGCCCGGAAATCCTTGGGCTATGGCGATGTGCGTTGCGCTACCACTCAATGCTCCAGGAGGAGCCGGGAGCAGAGGAGCACAGCAGCAAGGTTGAACAGCCCGGAAATCCTTGGGCGTTGAAGGTGGCGTCGCGCTACCACTCAATGCTCCAGGAGGAGCCGGGAGCAGAGGAGCACGGACGCGAAGGTGTATCAGCCCAGAACTACTTGGGTGACAAAGGCTCCGGACTGGTAGCGAGCGGAAGGGACTTCGTTGGGGCGAGACTCGTGAAGCCGAGGAACGCAGTTCCAGCCGAGGAGAACTGCCGATGCTTCACAGCAAAGACGGGTAACATCCGGGAATATTCGGCGCCGCCCTCATAGGTGTCTCCGCCTATATACGTTCTCTTCGGCGTGCGCCTGTCACGTGGAGCGGGCCTCACACGAGCTTTGTGGGAAACGTAGTTTTGTTCGTGAGCGGCGTTCAAGCCGCTGCTCGGGAGTTCGATTCTCCAGCACTCAGCGCATTACCGAGCGGCCAGCCTGACAGTACATCCCCTCTCACTCCTCATGGGGCGCTGAATGAAGCCCCAGGTTTAGCAGGACATCTGCGATGAAAGTCCACCACCAAGCGATCCGCATGGACTGCCGATGCAGGTTCCCACGAGTTTTCTTCTGGCCCGTACCCTTTCCAGGCCAGAAGATACCAGAGCTTGCCTCGTACCACTTTGGAGTCCAGTACACGTTTCACCACGTACTCGCGTTCATGATGTACCCATACGGAAGGAGGGATTTTCCGTACCGGGCAGAGCGATGGCTTGAGCAACGAGACGTGGAAAACCGGGTGGATGTGCTGATGAGGGGGAAGTTTAAACTGCGCCGCCACGGGGTTCACATGTCAAATCACCGGATAGGGGCCAATGTACTTGGGATTAGAGACGCTGGGTCTCCTGAATCTAATGTTCTTCGTGGACAGCCATACTCTATCCCCTTTGTGGTACACTGGATTGGGCCTGCGGTGTTTGTCTGCTTGGTGTTTGTACCGAGTCTTCGCTAACCGAAGGCTCGTGTGGGCCTGTTTGAGGGTCAAGCGAATCGTGGTAAGTCTGTTCTATACATCGGGAAGGCTGAGATTAGTGTGAGGGAGCAAGAATGGGGTGAAACGGGGATGGAACCCTGACGAGAGAAAAAAAGGTGTTTGTTTTGCGTGGATGCATGTATGGAGTCGTTATAGGCTACTTCGGTTACCCACAACCAGTCCACCCAGGCGTTTGATGCCTTGTCCACATAACAACGAAGATACTGCTTAAGGGTTTGGTTGAGCCTCTCGGTCTGTCCATCGGTCTGAGGATGGAAGCTTGTGGACAGGGATGACCGTATGCCCAGTTCGGCACACCAGACCTTCCAAAACCGAGCAGTAAACTGGGAGCCTCTGTCCGATACTATTCCGAGAGGAAGGCCATGGAGACGGACCACGTTCACTAACAAGAGCTTCGCCAGCGCTCCCGCCGTAGGCACCTGTTTGCACGCCAGAAAGTGTCCCATCTTGGTGAGGTAGTCAAATTCAAATTCAAATTAAAAAAAAACTTTATTCGATCATTGATTAATAATCATAAAAGTACATACATACATAAGTAATAAAACATGAGGGTGCAGCAGGTTTTAAGTTAATCACATATCAAAAAAGGGTGCTTTTCCTCAAACATATCGATTTTAAAATATATACAGCAGTAAAAAAACAGATGTCCTGTGAATTAAGTCCAAATAAAAGCCCCATGGCCGATACAATATTGGATACATTATATTTTTTGAAAAGCGGTTTCAGATATACTTTTCGAAGGTGGAGATAAAGAGGGCATAACAATAAAAAATGCTCCGTACTTTGCTTTGTGGTCCCATCACACGGACAGGGGGCAATAGTATAGGTCTTCATTACAGGATACGCAACAAGCAAATGAACAATCCCCATCCGTAATCTTGTCAGTACATATTGGTGGGATCGGATAGTAACCAATTTAAGGTATCCTGAAAGCCCCATTTCTTCCTTAGTGTATCTGTCGTAAAAAACATGTGAGGAGAACTGAGCAGTAGCTGCGTTACGCTTCACCATGCTAACCCTCAGAAATTCATGTTTAATCTCACTCTTCGGGATATCTAAAACACAAGAAGGGTTATCACGCACCGTGAGATTAAATACATCATTAAATGTTCGGATAATATAGTTAAGCCAGGGGATGCGGGAACATTTGTCCATGTAAAGACAATCTAAAATAATCTTTCTTGTAAAACCAGTTTGTTCCTTAGCCCATATAGATCTCCATACTAACAGGGGTCTTAATCTGATCAAGTCAGATAGATGTTCTAGACCAGCCTCCTGATGGATCAGCTTTGTTGAGGCAGAAGATGGTAAACACAGGAGTTTTTTGACAAATTTGTTTTCCTCAACCTGGAGCATGTTGTTATTACAATGGCCCCACACTCCTGAGCCATATAGGGCCAGAGCAACACATTTATGGCGATATAGGTACAACATGTCTGGTATCCGTCTTGAGCCTAACTTGGATGCAAACCTAAATATGCCAAAAGAACACATGGCCATTTTGGCTCTTACATTAATCATTTCAGGTGTCCACATCCCCCCACTGTTAAGAGTGATACCCAGATAACAGAATTTGTCCACCACTTTTATAGTTTGGTCCATAACTGTGAAGGGCCTTAGGTTTTTAATTTTCTTCCCACAGGGCATTATAAAAGTTTTCGAATTATTAATTTTTAATTTTCTCCCATTAATAAAATCTGCAAATTTATTCATAAGTTTTTGCAACCCTAGAGGGGTTTGTGAGAGCAGAACCGCGTCATCCGCGTAAAGCAATATTGGGATGGAAAGGCCGCCAGCAGTCGGTGCATCTGCACTGGTGGTCCATAGTTCCGACTCGATTGCATTAATAAAAAGGGAGAAAAGAAGAGGTGCAAGGACGCATCCCTGCCTAATTCCAGAACCTATTTTAATACTGGGTGTACACTCCCCCGATTGCCAGTATCGTATCTTAGCTGTCAGATTCCTATAAAGTTGGGCCAAAAAATAGATAATTTCCTGTGGAGCACCCATGTCCAACAAGGTTGACCACAGAAGGCCATGGTCAACCAAGTCAAAGGCACTGGTCAGGTCGGCAAAGCAAAGAAACAACGAGCCTTGTTTGGCCCGTGTATATTTGCATATAATAAGGTCTAAATTAATGCACTGTTCTATGGTGCCCAACCCCTTGCGGAATCCGTACTGAGAATCCGCAAGGATCCCTTTATCTTCTACCCATTCCTCCAGGCGACTCAGTAATACCCTACTCATAATTTTTAGGGAAGCAGTGAGGAGAGAAATCGGGCGGTAGTTTTTTGCCTCACCCCTCTCCCATTTTTTATACACCGGGATAATGATTGATTCCCCCCAAGTCTGTGGGGCCGCAATCATTGCAGCAGCATTAAAAACCTTTGTTAACAATGGGCTCCATATGGAAATCTCGGCTTTATAAAGGTCAACGGGTACCCCATCAGGGCCCGGCGCCTTTCCCCCCTTACTGACCCGGATGGCAGTGATGAATACAGGCCCCAGCTAGGCCCGCAGGACACAAGGGTTCGCTCTCCTGTAATGGAATCTATAAGGAAGTTGGCACGGAAACTGCAAAGTACAAAGACAGTATTTATTAACCCTTAAGGGTGGTCCTACAATCCACACAACACTCTTCAGTATTGCATAGAGTAGCACACCGAACTTACGTACAAGGTCCCCTTTTATACACAATAGAGGGGCTCATAAGTGGGTGGATACAACATGAGATCGAAGAACATTACCATTTATGGTCATTTGTGATACCGAATCAATATGTGGGCGGAGCTAACACACTCCTTGAGCCCGCGAAAACATGGTCAAGCAAGGCTAACTGATAACAGATGTGGTCAAGTCTGGGCATGCGCCAGATGGACAAAGGAGCTATTTATAGACTGTTACTGGGCAGATTACAAGAGCAACTGACACAGAGGTTGGACTCTTCTCGTGGTGAACACGTGGAGGCATGACAATACAAAATGGAGTCCGAACCCCAGTCAACATAACAGAGAAAACATGCTCTAAAGGAAGGGAACTAATGTCTTTAGTAAATGCTTAATCACATCGTTGTTTTATTTTACAACAGACGACCCTTTCAGCATTTACTGAAGACATCCGGTTTGTTAGGATAATCATCATATATGTCAATTGTCATCATTTCTTCGACTTCTTTAGCTAAACGTTTCTGCTGAGCAACATCGGCAATAGCTTTCTTATCAGGGATACAGAACGATACGCATAAGGAACAGAGCAATGGACCACATTGGACGCAGATACAGCAAGAGAACAGTATTGCTATAATGATACAGAGACCAGTTAAGACCTTCCATCCCCAGGCAGTAACCAATGCCCAAAACCATCCAGAAAAAGATCAAGTGCCGTTTTCTGTATGGATTTCAGCTGCAATTTTGTGCAGTTTATTAATGGCATTATAAACTGACGGCGTATGATCAGGGATAAACACACAACAGCTACTTCCAATAATTTTACAAGCTCCACCTCGATCGGCTAACATAACATCTAATACCATACGATTCTGTAATGCAACAATTCTAGTAATTTGCAATTCTTCCGTAATATTCCCAAGAGCAGCAGCAGTCTGGTTTGTCACAGCTTCTACCACTCTTGTTAATCTTCGGATCTTCCTACTGTTCAAAGCGGCTCCAACAAAGAAAAACAGTCCTAAGTTAAAATCAATATACTGCTGCAAGCTGGTATCGGTCTGATCCACATCATCAATTGATAGAGTACGTTTATACCTATTTACAGTCACATTATTCAACAATTTCAAATCCTTATGATAAGATGCTGGTGCTAAGAATACAGGAGGTAATAAAAACGATACATAGCATACCCCAGACCACCCAGCCGGCAGACGGTAATAACCTTTATTTCCACACACAAAGTAGGTATTATGGGACGCTAGAAAGGTACTATTATTCAATCCATCAATGTTCAGGACAGTGATGCAATCACTGACACCAACAGGAATAAAACCCACACTCTGGACACACAGGTCCGCTTGAGCTTGGGCCACTTGAATCACAAATTTGTCCTTCCCCACAGTGTCTCTGGTGTTCGTAAAGATATAGGGAATGGATTCATTGTCTGGTCGGTACTCTTCCCATTCCCAAATTGTCCCATTCGCTTGCGGATACCCATTTTTATCCTGATGACATTCTTTATTGAGTCTGAAAAGCAATCGTCCCACTGTCGGTTTCCGAGTGGCAAACAGCAAAGTGTACCATGCTCTACAAGAGCCATTATGAGAGAAAGGAAGTGGTATGAATGGCGTACCTCCTTTCTTCTGATGGGCTGGCATCATCCCACATATCCAACAGTTCGTAGCGTTCGTAGCAACGTGGGTATGATGCAGCATCTGAATGAAAGTGTTATTCAAATAAGACTGTCGATGCTTCAACTCCTGATACGGTAATGTATAAAAGTAGTGCTCCGCAGGCACCGGAGTCGTCAACACAAGTGTTTTCCGAGCAGGAGTTACCTCCTCCACAAACCATGTGGTTATCCCAACAATAGCTACTGTCAGCATGAACCCCGATGCACAAAGGATTTTCTTCTTCTCCATGTCAAAAAGAACAATACCCTGATATCTTCCTGAAACTAAAAGTCTGTCAGAACTCTTCCCCTTGGGCAGCGGTCGATTTCTTCACCAGCGGGCCAAGACGGGTGTCGCTACACTAATGCAGGGCTGATCCCCCCCCCTTGCCTCATCGGCTCTCCGTTTCACTAACCCAAGGGCCGTTCTGACAGTATGTCCCGGTACTGGAAAACTCACTTCCTTGGTCGAAGATGATATCGCCTTCCTCCAGGAGTCGCGTGGTCCGGAAAGAGCTCCTCAGTGACGTTTGGCTCCGCAGCACGACCTGCCTCGGCAGCCAGAATTTCTCGTTGATCGGTCAGCACGGCAGGCTCCACCAATCCGGGCGGTACCTTCCGACAGTGCAGAGAATGGATCCAATTCTTTCTGTTGGAGACTCGCACAGCCGTCCTCGTTGCTAGGAGGACTTGCTCAGGGCCCACCCATCTCGGCTCCAAACTGTTCGTTCTGTCGAAGACTTTCACCATGACATGGTCACCAGGCCGGAGACCATGTCCTTCACCGGTAGACCGATCAGGGAGCGCCTCTCGGACCTGTTGATGAATAGAAATCAGGTTATCCGTTAACTGTGCCAGATAATCATTCATCATTACACAAGGTACATCATACACAGCCTTAGGTTTTGGTGGGCCCCAAATATTCATTGGGCGTCCGAAGACGATCTCATACGGTGTAAGGCCAGTCCGAGAGTGTGGCACTGATCTAATTGACAATAACGCCAGCGGTAGAGCATCTGGCCAAGTCAAAGACGTCGAAGCTTGAATTTTGGCGATCTTAAGCTTCAGTGTACCATTATACTTCTCGACTAGTCCTGCAGACTGAGGGTGAAACACGGCGTGGAACTTCTGAGTGATGCCCAGGCCCTTCAAGACGTACTTTATAACATCCGCTACAAAGTGAGGCCCATTATCACTCCACAGAAGTCTACAGACGCCATATCGAGGGAAGAACTCTTTCAGCAGCAGCTTCGCAGTAGTCATTGCAGTATTGTCTTTCGTAGGGTACGCCTCAACCCATTTACTGAAGGCGCAAACCACTACTAGAACATACTTCAAATTGTTACAGCGCTCAAGCTGGATGTAATCCATCTGCAGAACCTCAAAGGGTGCAGTGGGTGTCACAAATCCTCCTGCTGGAGTTCGAGTACCCTTTCCTGGGTTATACCTCAAGCAGATCATACAGGTCTGCACCACCCTCTTTGCCGTGCTAGCAATCTCTGGATGCTCCCAGACTTGAGTAAGCAATTTTACAATTGCGGAAGCTCCAACATGTGCTAGCCCATGTGCCATCTGAACCATAGGTTGTACAAAAGCCGTGGGTAATTTCCATCTATCCATCTGCTTATTTCTCCAGCAGCCTTCATCATCCAATTCTCCCTCGCTAGCCCATTGCTCCCGCTCTTTATCAGAAGCGGTCCTTTGCATTTCTCGCACTTCCTCCTTCGCATCATGCCATCTTTCCACCTGTGACTTTACTACATACATGGCAGTAGCACCGGGCTGCATCGCAGTCTCCCGTGCCACTCGGTCTGCTAACGCATTCCCTTCTCCAACTTTATCAACTACTTTCCTATGGGCGCTACACTTAACGATGGCTATTCTCTTTGGATATGTCAATGCAGTTAAAAGATTGCGAACTAACTCTCCATGCATTATCTGTACTCCATGTGACGTTAAAAACCCTCTCTCCTTCCAGAGCAGGCCGAAGTCATGCGCTACTCCGAAGGCATAGCGGCTATCTGTATAGACATTCACACATAATCCTGTACTGAGCTCACATGCTCGTGTTAATGCTATCAGTTCCGCTGCTTGAGCTGATTTCTGTGGTATGCGTGCTGTCTCCACTATCGTTTGTAACGTGGTAATTGCATACGCTGCTGAAGTCGTACCATCTGGTAGCTTCAGGCATGATCCGTCCACCCACAGTTCTCCATCTACATCTGGAAAGGGCGTATCCTGGAGATCAATACGACCCTTTGTTTGTTCCTCCGTCACAAGAATACAATCATGCGCTTTCCGCGCCTCAGGCTGGGTCTCGGGGTATGGCAACAATGTGGCCGGGTTTAACGTTACGCACCTTTTCAACGTAATATGAGGAGCCAAGAGCGTCAACTCATATCCCGTTAAACGGGCACTGGTCAAATGCTGCGTCTTTGTTTGATTAAGCAGGGCATCAACAGCATGGGGAACCAACACCAACAGCTTATGGGACAACACAATTCCTTCACTTTGGCGTATTGACACAGCTGTCGCCGCAACCGAGCGAAAACACCCTGGTAATGCTCGGGCGACAGGATCAAGTACAGCCGAAAAGTATGCACAAGGGCGCTGCTTATCACCGTGCATCTGCACTAAAACTGACAATGCACATCCATCTTTCTCATGCACATACAACGAAAAGGGTTTAGCATAATCAGGGGTCCCTAGCACTGGTGCTGAACAAAGGGCCTGTCGTAGTCGCTGAAAAGCAGCGTCACACTCATCTGACCAGGGGATCGGGATGGGCGTGTCTTTTGTCAAGAGAGCTAACAATGGCTTAGCTATGTGCGAAAACCCCAATATCCACTGTCTACAAAAAGAAACGAGACCCAAAAATGCACGCACATCCTTCTGCGTGGATGGTCTCGGTGTGTCCAAAATTACTTGAATACGATCCGGTGTGAGTGCACGCCCCTCCTTAGACAAAAGGTGACCCAAATAAGTCACCTTTGGTCTACAGAATTGCAATTTCTTCCGAGACACCTTATGATTGTGGGATGCTAAAAAGGAAAGTAAGGATAACGTGCTTTTTTCACACAACTCCAGGGTGTCAGCCGCCAACAGGATGTCATCGACATATTGAATGAGGGCGACCCCCTCGAGCAGAACAAAGGAATCCAATTGCCTTTTCAAAGCCTGACTGTAAATACTAGGGCTCTCTGTGTAGCCCTGGGGGATCCTACAAAAACGATAAGATCTATTATTTAAAGTGAACCCAAAAAGATATCGACTATCGGGGTGAATGGGAATGGAAAAGAAGGCATTTTTCAAATCAATCACTGAGAACATGGTCGCCGTAGGCGGGACCAAGGTAAGCAACGTCGTGATATCGGAAACCACTGGGTACTGAGGTATCACTATCTTGTTCACTTCTCGTAAATCAATTATAAACCGATAAACCTTAGCATCCGTATCCTTTTTCAAAATGGGGAGAATCGGGCTGTTACAGATATTATAGGGAACTTCCTCCACTACCCCCACCGCAATCAAATCTTGCACAATCTGTATGAGAGCCTCCTCGCCCTCCTGGGAGATACGGTACTGTGGGAGGCGTGGTAATACCGCCCCCTCCTGGACACTAATGTGGACCGGTGGGATCACCATTTGTCCCACGTCAGTATCCGAAGTGGCCCACAAAGCACGAGGAAGGGTAGCTAACAGCGCATCCTCTGACATCGCACACATCCGCTCAGACCGGGGGTAGTTGTCATTCAATATTACCCGCACACCAGCAGGAGAGCAGCGGATCGTAGCCCTAAAATGCTTTAACATATCAAGGCCCATAATGTTGTCCGGTGTGTACGGGGCAAGCAGAAACGGACAGGGTGCAGAAAAAGAATCAACCTTAAATGTGAGGGGCTGTGAAAGAGGGCTTCGGGAGAGTGTACCGTCAAACCCTACCGATGTAACCATTAAGCCGGATGGGGGAGCCCCAGGAACCAATTGCTTAGACAGCGCACTACGTGTCGCTCCTGTATCCACTAGGAACTGATCGGTAGAGCCTAAAACCTCAGCCGATACATAAGGACCCGTCTGATCGACCGGCACCTCAACTGATTCTAACCCCCATCCAACGCTTTCCTATGCATGCTGAGAATCATGGTACCCCGATCGGTCAACCTCCGACACGTGATACTGATGCTGGCGATCGAAAACATTGGATCGATCTCGGTGCTGTCCAGCAGAGTCAAAACGAGCCTGTTCGTTAGAATTCCCTCTAGAGTTCGAAAAACCCCCTCTACCTCTCGGGCCCCCCGAAGTATGTCCCTGACGCGAAGCACGCAACACCGGGCAATCCCTGGCCCAATGGCCCGATTGCTTACAATACGCACACTGGTTCCTATTCAAATCAGATCGGCCCGAGGGAGGACCATAAGATCCTCCCCTCCCTCTATTATTACCCCGTCGGGGCGGGCCATATACTTGCGCCAACATCACCTTGGTTTTTAGATCTTTTGATTTCTTTTCCTCCTGGCCCTTTGCTTCGTGCTCCTGACGCTCATAATACTGAGCGATAGTCAGGAGGGCCGTCGGGGTCGCGGAGGACCAAGAACTCTCACTCGCTTTTAAACGGGCCGCAACTGCCGGCAGCAAATTGGCCACATATTTATCCGCGAAAAGGTGGCGGCCCGTTTCGTCAGTAAGCGACTGGCCACTAAAGTCATGAAACGTTTCCTCTAAGCGCGTGAAGAAATCTGCAACTGACTCGTCAGCTGTCTGTTTACATGCAGTTAACATATTCCAGTCAATCTTTTTAGGGGGGATAATTGTCTTCAACTTAGCCACAATAGCAGCAGGGAGATCTAAAATACTCTGGGGTGGTTTCTGTGCGGGCTTCCGGTCCCTATCCTCATCCTCAAGGTCAGACCATCGAGCCTTAAAGGCAACTATATCATCTACCTTTCGGACAGATCGCCACGTATCCGGTGGTAGAATAAGGCCAAAGAACAGGTCTATATCTGCTAACGTCATAACGCAAGAATTCAAGGCCCCCTCGACTTCTTCGTAGAAGGCCGCTGGATTCTTGCGGGGGTCAGGCAACGCATTCTTTAATGCCATAACATCAGCTCTATGCCCCGGAGTATAAACCCAATTATACACAAAATATCCCTTAGCATCGGCGGAGTTAATGTCCGAGCTAGTCCCCGCTCCTTTAGGAGGAACATACAAAGGCGCCGCCTCTCGCATTGGTTTAACATGCACTACGACATCCTTATCTGACTGGGAGGTGGATGGGTGGCCTTCTGTTGTGCACGAATCCGATTGTTTCTCCTCCTCTGCTTGTTGGCGCGCTTTTTCTCTAAGGGCCAGCATCGTGTCCCGCAAGGCGAACAGCCGCCGAGCCGTATCTGGAGCCTTAGAAAAAGAGAAAACACCATTACGCAATGCTTTAGCATCCAATGACACTTCGTCAGGCTCAAAGACACCAGAACGTTTCCGGAAAGCATCAATCACTTCCTCCGCGAAATGACTCAGAAAATACAATTTATCTCTCTCCTGCCACGACCCCCAAGTATGGAATAATTCCTCTATGGATATCTTGCCCTTAAGTGCACGGAAGGAATGTTGCCGAAGCTCAGCCATCTGCTCGGCCGACAGCATGGACCGTGTATCTACCTTACCCGAAACCGGGTCGGAATCTTGCGGCCGCGGAGCAGATGCGCCAACATAAGGGGGCGGAGAGCGATCTAGTAAATAAAAATCATCATCAACATTATTAAGGACAGGATAAAGTGGTTGCCGAACAGCGTATTGACCCGAAACTTGCAGCCTACGTTCTTTCTCTTGTCTGTCCGTCTGCTCTCTGTCCTCCCGACGCTTCGCTTCCTGTGCTCGCACATGATCATTCTTCCGTTGTTCTTTATCAAACAGCGCTTTCTCACGCTTCTCTCGCTCACGCACTTCCTTCACCCACAACCGTACACACTCAAACATATCCTGACGAGCACGCCGCTTACACATACACTGTTCCACATACTCAATCTTACGTATATCAAACGATCCATACAAAGGCCATCGTAACTCAGGATCTTTTTTTGTATATTTCCTCCATACTGTGCTGTACATTATGGAAGAAAGACCATGCTTCACATACATATCCCTATTAGGAGTCCCCTCTGGGGGAGCCGGAGCAGATTCCTCGAGGTTCAACCGGTTTCCAAAGCAGCAACACCACTTACGGAGTGCGCTAAAAGCAGGCATGCTCAGAAATAATGCAAAATATGCAATATTATAAAGAAAAATGGCACTTAATCGTTGCGCCGTTCAAAGTTACACAGCTCCGGAGAAATCTCTCCACATTACCTGCCTATATGTGTTGCAACGCATATATTTTCACAAAGACAAATACAAAATATGACTAGTCATCACAAATCAAACTCAAATAGGCAGACCAGGCGTCAAAAACTCGGAGCAAGTACCGTGCAATGGTTCTTACCAATCAAGAGTCCAGATTCCAACTGCCTAGCTCCAAAATCGCCCAAACGGCTCTCACGGCAGGACCGACAGAAGAGGTCTCAGTCGATGACCGGCGCCACCCAGACGGTCAGCTCGGAAGGGAAGGAAGAAGAACCTCGGGGTGCCAGGGCTAAGACGCCACTGGCAGTGATCACGTCCCCGGCCAAACTCCTCACCTTCGTCGCGACCAGTCCTTCGAGCATCCGAGTCGCCGATGAGCCCCACGTGACGGGCGCCAATTGATGAATACAGGCCCCAGCTAGGCCCGCAGGACACAAGGGTTCGCTCTCCTGTAATGGAATCTATAAGGAAGTTGGCACGGAAACTGCAAAGTACAAAGACAGTATTTATTAACCCTTAAGGGTGGTCCTACAATCCACACAACACTCTTCAGTATTGCATAGAGTAGCACACCGAACTTACGTACAAGGTCCCCTTTTATACACAATAGAGGGGCTCATAAGTGGGTGGATACAACATGAGATCGAAGAACATTACCATTTATGGTCATTTGTGATACCGAATCAATATGTGGGCGGAGCTAACACACTCCTTGAGCCCGCGAAAACATGGTCAAGCAAGGCTAACTGATAACAGATGTGGTCAAGTCTGGGCATGCGCCAGATGGACAAAGGAGCTATTTATAGACTGTTACTGGGCAGATTACAAGAGCAACTGACACAGAGGTTGGACTCTTCTCGTGGTGAACACGTGGAGGCATGACAATACAAAATGGAGTCCGAACCCCAGTCAACATAACAGAGAAAACATGCTCTAAAGGAAGGGAACTAATGTCTTTAGTAAATGCTTAATCACATCGTTGTTTTATTTTACAACAGCAGCATCCACTTCAGAGACTGTGATATTAAGAGGTATGGGGATAAAAGCCAGGGTTTCCCTATCCCCCCCTACAGCTAGTCCTTCGGGGTTAAAAATACTAGTAAAATGAGCCACCCATTGTTCCTCAGATACCTGGGCAGACATTACCGGGACTTCTTCATTTTGGAGGAAGGGACTATTGACAGTGGACCAGAAAAGCTTGGTATCCTTAAGATCCACTGCCTTAGTCAGGTTGTTCCAGGCCTCTTCCCTTAGTTCCTGTTTCCTATCCCTCAGATGAATTGAGTATTCCCTTCTGAGGGTTTTAACTGCTTCCTTATCTCTGGGTTTACCCTTAAGAGCAACTTTGAGTCTCTGTAAGGATTTAGTACATTCCCTGTTAAACCATCCCCCGTTAATCCTAGGGCCCTTTGGTTTTCTTCCAGTTAAGATTTCTGCAATGTTTTTATTAATGATGTCGAAACTAGCTAGAATATCAGCATTATCCTTTTCGGGTTCGAGACAGCATTCCACCTCATCTATACAAGCAGACACAATGGTACATAGTAAATGTTCCTCATTTTGCCTACCCCATTTAATTCTAGGGCCATTGGGTCTATGTGGAACTACATCTGTCACTGCACCATGTAAAGCCTTTACTTTATCCCCCCACAAGGAGAGATACATTGTTAGACAGTTATGATCGCTTAGGGCTAGGTCTACTATTACGGGTAAGGAACACAAAGCTGTAATACTGGAGGAGACAATGAGGTAGTCGATAACCGTGGAACAATTCCTACCAATAAAGGTTGGTACCGAATTGCCCTCACTGTCTACGCCAGGTAACATAATGCATAAATCCATTTTAGGCATAAGAGTGTTTAGGGATTCCCCATAAACCGAATGTAAAAAATGGGTCTGATCTTCCCCCACCTCATCCCCATGCCCACACACCCTTTTGCCAACAAATGGGCACATGTGAATGTTGAAATCTCCGCCCCACAAAATATCAAAAGACACATCACTGCGCCCATATAACCTTTCCACCTCCGCTTCAAGTTCATCAACCATATCTGTTTTTGAGTGGTTAAAGGCATTGTTGTAGTGATTTATAACTAAAACATTTCGCCCATTCCTGTTTTGTAACCACAACAACTGAGAGTGCAGACCGACGGTCCGGTGGATTTTTACTCGAACCGGTAACCTCACAGAGAGCAATATCACCATTCCACCACTGGCTCTCCCCATGTTGGATGGCTGAGCATGGCAATTATAGGCAACATACCCATCAAGATAGACATCTTCGGCCGCCCAAGTCTCCTGGAGACACAAGATATCAAATTGGGTTATAAATTCTAACCATCCTAGACAATCTATCTTGTTATTCCACCCAGCAATATTCCAACTCGCCATCTTATATCCCCGTTCTGTTAGACTAACAGCCTCAATAGATTGTGGGGGTAAGGTGTGGACATGGGTTACTTCTAGGCGTGGGCGGCAAATTCCGTTCCGCTCGCGGAATTTGCGAAATTTGCGTAATTTCGCGTTCCGCGGAGGACGCGAAATTGCTCAAAAGTCTGCTTTCCGCGATTTCGCAAAATTTTTGCTTGTTCGCGTTCTCAAAATGCATGTTCGCGAGATATTTCTCCTCGAGCACGCAAACAGCAATTGCGAACAGGAAAAAAGCATCGCGAACAAGCAATTCCGCGTGTTCGCGGAATTTCTGCGTGTTCGCGGAGATTTTTTACCGTTTCGCGGAGATTTGCGTAACGCAATTACGCGAATTCCGCCCACCCCTAGTTACTTCCCCTGGCACGGGGTCTTCAGATAGTCAGGTCGGACTTGTACTTCCATTGGCCGGGGTAGGAGTATCTGAGTTACAATGAAGCTGCCCAGAATTACGTGTATTACCCCCAGAGCTACAAGTAGCATTGTACCCATTGGGTGGGTTAATATCAGTTGAGCCTTTTTCCCCCGTGCCTACACCCGTGTCTCCCCCTATGTCTCCACAGAATTCCTTATCTCCCTCCCCTGTGGCTCGATGGCATCAGTCACAGTCTTCCAGGCCACTAAACACGTCAAACCTGTTGGTGGTATCTAGGGGTGTAAAAGGTTTGAGATGATCCATTCTTCTGTGTGTTAGGGAGTTGTACCTTGGGCCTATAGTATTCCACCCATACAGATCTACAGCTATAGGTGGTTGCTTGTCGTTAAATATAGGGCCGTTATTGTAGACAGGTGGACGATATGGGTTTGAGAGCATTTGCCTCAATAACGGGGGCGGGGGGGCTCGCTGTGATTGATGATTAGATGGGAACACCACTGAGCGAGGATAAAAATATGTTAGGGGACGGGGGGTAATAGATTTACTACCGTGGTCAGACGGCCAGTTAAGTATAAAATGGACGGCATTCTGATCTCTAAAATTAATGACCACTATGTCTCCCTCAATATCTTTAGGTCTTCCTCCCAGCCAAGGAAGGCGGCGGACATGGACAATTTCTCCATTGATATTATTTGCAATAGGTCTGTGTAGACTTAACCAATGCGATATTTTATTTTTCAACTGGGCAAAGCCCTCCCGTTTGTTCTTCTCCAGCTCTGGTACCCCAGTAAGGACTACTACAAAGGGTACAGCTTCTGGTGGAAGTTCTGGAAGGGGGCCCTTGTTATAATTACCTCGAGCCGGCCGCTCGTTTCCTCTCTCTCTATTTATATTCCCTGGGGCTTGACCAAGATTATTCCGCTGTCCATTAGACGTTACCGCCAGGGATAATGTGGGTTTACTGTTAGGTCCACCAGGGTTACTCCCTGATGTACTTCCACTCATATTATTTGAGGATTGAGGCAGAATGGTAGTCTGAACAGGGGTAGGTATAGTAGTTATAGCAAAAATACCTGATGAAGAGGGTAAAATTGGGGCTTGTATAGGGGGATTAGGCAACACTTTATTAGTCACTATCTTGGTTCCCAGTTCATGTTCTATCTTCCCAAGTCTGTCTTCTAATTTACTAAGTCTATCTACGATAGCCAGAGTATAGGTCCTCATTATAGACTCTATGCTATCGATCAAGGCCCTGTTTGAAGGTTCCTGTACCGTCACCACCGTGGGGGGGCTGTCGGCGGTGGAGATAACAGGGTCGGTAAGGGGAGTTACACATGGATGTGTAGGTGATATAACTATCCTTCCTTTATCTGTTACTTTAACCCGTCCTCCCCTAGTACTGTCGTCCTTTTTAATGCCAAAGTCTGCATGATTAATTTTCCTCTTTGGAAGGTCAGATTTTTTTTTACGCCTTTTTGTCGGAGGAGGGCCATAGATTTTAACTGGCGTGACTTTTTTTTCCCTACTATTAACTACATTTGTTTGTTTAGGGATAGGGGTAATTTGTGCTTTGGTTATAACAATAGATTTGGTTGTACTGGGAGTGGTAACAATGGTTGACAATTTACTAGTAGTGCCTAAGGGTTCAAATTCGCTCGTAGGTGTTCCCTCTCTAAATATTAGAGGGATGCTATCCTGCGAGGGGGTGCAGATATTTTCAGTAAGAGTTCCGTCCCCCGTAGAGCTAATTAACACTGGTGACACCGGGAATGGTCTATTCTTTAGGTTTTCAACCGACCGCCGTCGCTCAGCCCGAAGTTCTTCAAGGGTGGGGGTAGTTGGAGAATCCAAGAGATTTTTCTTAAAGTAATTATCTAATTTCCCATTTACCAAACTCACCGGCTTCTCAGGGCCAGGTAACTCCGGGGTTAGTCTTTCGATTGACATAATGATTGGTAATATAATGTACCCCCCAAGCACTTACACAATAGTCCTAGGCTGTTCAGTAATCGACCAGGGATTCTGGCCCAGTCCAGTCTCTGTGGGTCTAAGAGGGTCTCAGAGGGTCCGCCCTTAGTCCGGGCTTTGTCCCGGGTGATGTCCCGCACACGCGTCCCGCTGACGCGTAATGACTTCAGGTCTTATGCTGACTGTGGATAGAGGGGGTGGAGTCACGGGAAGAGGCGGCAGGTGTGCTCGATGGGACACGCACAGCCTGCTGGGCCTTGCAGTCCCGTCCTCCTGCACAGCAGCTCCGCACTCGATTTCCAATGCCCAACGGGGCTCCTAGCACACAGGATTCAAAGATGCCAATGCCCAACGGGGCTCCAGAAGACAGCAGGCAAAACGGATCTAAGACTCCTCTGCGAGCGGCTCCCGCGAAGCGGGGGCCGCGAGGGGTTATCAGCGGTCAGCAGGTCAGCAGGGGGCGGAGTCACGGGTCAGCAGGGGGCGGAGTCACGGGAA
This sequence comes from Triturus cristatus, assembly GCF_964204655.1. Taxonomy (NCBI): domain Eukaryota; kingdom Metazoa; phylum Chordata; class Amphibia; order Caudata; family Salamandridae; genus Triturus; species Triturus cristatus. Next base: position 1,194,110,137 of record NC_140582.1, on the reverse strand, counting down.
GAGGCGGCAGGTGTGCTCGATGGGACACGCACAGCCTGCTGGGCCTCGCAGTCCCGTCCTCCTGCACAGCAGCTCCCCACTCGATTTCCAATGCCCAACGGGGCTCCTAGCACACAGGATTCAAAGATGCCAATGCCCAACGGGGCTCCAGAAGACAGCAGGCAAAACGGATCTAAGACTCCTCTGCGAGCGGCACCCGCGAAGCGGGGGCCGCGAGGGGTTATCAGCGGTCAGCAGGTCAGCAGGGGGCGGAGTCACGGGTCAGCAGGGGGCAGAGTCACGGGAAGAGGCGGCAGGTGTGCTCGATGGGACACGCACAGCCTGCTGGGCCTCGCAGTCCCGTCCTCCTGCACAGCAGCTCCCCACTCGATTTCCAATGCCCAACGGGGCTCCTAGCACACAGGATTCAAAGATGCCAATGCCCAACGGGGCTCCAGAAGACAGCAGGCAAAACGGATCTAAGACTCCTCTGCGAGCGGCGAGGTAGTCTATTACCACTACTATGGCCGTGCAGTTCTGATCCTTGGGCAATCCCACGATAAAATCAACCAAGATTCTCTCCCAGGGATTCATGGGGGTTGGTAGTGGACGTAGGAGGCCTTGTTGTTTGCGGTGATCCAATTTCATTTGGGCGCATACCGCACATTTTTTTACCCATAGTAAAATGTCCGGTCACACCGAAGGCCACCAGAATTGTCTCAGCACTTTCTCTAGGGTTTTGGTTCCTCCCATATGCCCCACACAGGGCAGTTCGTGACACCATGTGAAGACGAGTATCCTTGAGCCACACATGGGGAGGCCTTGTTGTAGATGCCACTCCTTGTGTCTTTTTAACCATGAGTTCCAAGTGAACGTGTTGATTCCTCGCTTCACTCCGCTTCACTCCGAGCACGAAAGACTCTGTTTCCGTTCTTCCCACCACTTGATCCGGAGACAGGATGGCTTGATCAGGTTCCCCCGCTGGGAGACCAGTCATGTCCTGTCTGGACAAGGTATCGGCCTTTTTATTTTGCGAGCCAGGCAGGTAGGTGACAAGAAAGTGGTATTCTGCGAAGAAGAGCATCCATCTTCGTTGACGGGGAGAGAGCTGGCGCGCCGACCGCAGAAACTGGAGGTTCCTGTGGTCTGTGAATACGGTTACTTGATGTTGGGCGCCCATCAACCAGTGTCGCCACTCAAGGAACGCCTCCTGGATAGCGAGCAGCTCTTTCTCGGAGACAGTGTAGTTTTGTTCTGCTGGGTTCAGCTTCCGGGACATGTAGGCCACCGGGTGGAGGTGCCCGGTGTCTGGATGGCGTTGTGACAGAACGGCTCCCACGGCTGCGTCGGATGCGTCTGCCTCTACTATGAAGGGAAGATCGGGTTTGGCGTGTCGTAAGATGGGAGCGGACGTGAAGGCAGTCTTGAGCTGTTCAAAAGCCCTCTGGGCTTCCGACGACCAACTAAACGGAATTCCTTTACGTGTTAACCTGGTGAGGGGCGAGACCAATTGTGAGAAATGGTGAATAAACCGTCAGTAGAAATTCGAAAAGCCGAGGAAGCTTTGTACGTCCTTGACAGTCCGTGGTTGGGGCCATTGGTTCACTGCTTGAACTTTTTGGACGGACATAACCTGTCCGGCGGGGGTCAGCTGGACTCCGAGGAATTCCTCGGTGGTAACATGGAACTCACATTTGGTGAGTTTACAAAACAGCCGGTGGTTCTTTAAGGCTTGTAGCACTAGTCCCACATGGACGACATGTTCTTCCTGATTGGATGAAAAGATCAGGATGTCGTCGATGTACACCACGACAAACCTATCCAGAAAGTCCCGTAACACCTCATTGAGGAAGAACTGGAAGGCTGCCGGGGCGTTACAGAGCCCGAAGGGCATCACCAAATACTCGAATAGGCCAAACCACATTTTAAAGGCGGTTTTCCACTCGTCACCTTCCCTCATTCTCACCAAATGGTACGCCCCTCGAAGGTCCAACTTGGTGTATATCTGCGCCTTGCGTACCTGTTCCAACAGCACCGGAATCAACGGCAAGGAATATCGATTTTTTATCGTCAGAGCGTTGAGGGCGCGGTAATCGATACAACAGCGCAACTCGCCGTTGGCCTTTGGTATAAAAAAGAGTGGAGATGCTGCAGGCGACCGTGAGGGACGGATGAATCCTAACCCCAGGTAGGTGTCCAGATACTCCCGGAAATGACAGGTTTCTGGACCGGTGAGGGTGTAGATTCTGCCACATGGAACGACAGCACCAGGAACTAAATCGATGCGGCAGTCGTACTCCCGGTGAGGGGGCAACTCCTCTGCTTTTTGCACATTGAACACCTCTTTATACGACAGGTACCATTCTGGGAGTGTCACGTCTTTCTCGGCGGCTGTGGCAACGTGTTGGGGGGTTGACGTTACCATGACCGGGTTGGAATCGGAGCGTCTGCACCGGAGTTGACAGAAAGTGGAACGGAACGATATCCTATTGGTAGACCATTCTATAGTTGGTCCATGCTTTCTCAACCACGGTAATCCCAGGATGAGCTTGCACCGAGGGGCTTGGATGATGTTCAGCTGAAGCCATTCGCCATGGTACCTCCCTATCGTTACCCAGAGAGACGGGGTAACGTACCGTATGGGACCGGACTCCAGTTCCTTGCCGTCTACAGCGTAGACGAGTTCTGGCTTTTCCTTGGGTAGTAAAGGGATTCCTAGCCGTTCCACTTCTTGTTTATCCATGAAACATCCCGTAGCCCCGGAGTCTACCATGGCCCGTATGGTTTGGTTTCGCTGGTTTATCACCGCGTTCATAGTGATAACAAAGTGGTCTGGTTCTTGAGTATTGTCGGACTCCATGGAAGGGATGGAGTGTTGGCTTGAAGGCTTCCCTTCCTGATCCTTCAAGCGTTGAAGTTTCCCGCCGCTCCCTCTCCTGTTACCAGCGCCGCTTGCCCTGCACGTGATCTGCCCGTCTTAGGTCGCACTGGGCATTCCCGAAGGAAGTGGCCTTTCTTGCCACAATACAAACAGAGGCCCTGTTTGCGGCGATGGTCACGTTCACTCAACGTCAATGAGGCTCTCACCGTTCCGATTTCCATGGGGTCAGACCTGGGTGAAACATGTTCGGGAGCTCGGGAGTGTTCATATGAGGAAGGCGCGTTTTCTTTTCTTTTATGGTCCCCTTTTCTTTCTCGGAACCGGCATTCCAACCGGGAGGCCAACTCTACCATGGCTGTGCAGGTACGAGGCTGAGTGTCGATTTGGGCAATGACGTCCTTCAGTTCGTCCGTGAGCCCCCTGTAGAAGATGGCAGACTGCTTGGCTTCGGGCCACTCGGTTTCTGCCACTAACCGACTGAGGCTATTGAGGTATCCTATGAAGTCGGTATTATTTTGTCTGAGATTCAACAGGTCGCGGTCTGCGGAGAAGGTGTCGGCCCGCCGGTCAAAGGTCTTTTCGAATTCACTGCGGAAGGCGTCCCAATCGTACAGCAGGGCTTCGTCCCTTCGGACAATGGGGACTGCCCATTGAGCGGCGTCTCCTGCCAAATAGGAAATCAGGAAAGCCACCCTGGCTTGGTTGGTGAGAAAGAGCTTAGGCTTACAATGGAAGTGTAGCATGACTTGGGTCATGAAGACCTGCACTTTTTGTAGGTCTCCATGAAACCGTTCAGGACGGGCCAAAGGGACGTGTGCCGGTATTTCTACCACCACCTGAGGGGTCTGCGTAGGGAATGGATTTCCCACATCGAAGGGGTTTCTCTGGAGATGATCAATTCGTGCATGTAGTGCGGCTGTTTCTGACGTGGAAGCTGCTAGCTCTACCTGCACTAGGGCCAGAGCGGCAAGCACGTCTTCTAATGTGGCCATGACTTAGATCAGCGAGATCGGGAGGAGAATTATTTGTGGGCTGAATATTCTGTCGTGTTTCCCTCAGGCTTCCTCTCCTCAGGATGGCGCTGATGCTCTATAGGGGTCCACCTCCCATCTGCCCCTAGTCCGGAGGATGTGTAACACACACGGACGGAGGAGGCAGGTGAGCGAGGGAAGGAAGGATAGGAACGGCTGGGAGGGAGACCTGTAACAAGATAAACAAATAGTGAGATATAGAATCTCCTAACACCTCCCCTGGTTCCCTGTTCTTGGATAGCTCCTTCTTACCTGTCGTCTCCTCCCACCTCTTTTGACTGGGATATTTTTACTTTCTACGCCACCTAATCAGTTTCAGTCACTGATGTTAGGTGGGGTGTATTGCCAAGGTACCGTACTAGGCACCAGTATCTGGGAGCCAGGAGCGATTCTCTAGCATGAGCGTAATGTCCCCAAAGTATTTCCTGCGTGGCGTGAACAACGCTCCGCCTTCCTTTCTTGGAGAATGCAAGGGGGCCTTCAGCACCGTTACCTCACGGTACTGCTGTATCTCATCGGGGGTGTCCCTGCCGCGATGAGACCTGTTGCTATACGGTCATGGTCTGGGGTGGTGTTGGCGCTGCTACTCAATGCTCCGATGACCAGCGAGCAGAGGAGCGCAACTCTACTAGACACGCGGAGGCCCGGAAATCCTTGGGGTATGGCGTTGTGTGTTACGCTACCACTCAATGCTCCAGGAGGAGCCGGGAGCAGAGGAGCACAGCAGCAAGGTTGAACAGCCCGGAAATCCTTGGGCGTTGAAGGTGGCGTCGCGCTACCACTCAATGCTCCAGGAGGAGCCGGGAGCAGAGGAGCACGGACGCGAAGGTTAAACGGCCCGGAAATCCTTGGGCGTTGAAGGTGGCGTCGCGCTACCACTCAATGCTCCAGGAGGAGCCGGGAGCAGAGGAGCACGGACGCAAAGGTGTATCAGCCCAGAACTACTTGGGTGACAAAGGCTCCGGACTGGTAGCGAGCGGAAGGGACTTCGTTGGGGCGAGACTCGTGAAGCCAAGGAACGCAGTTCCAGCCGAGGAGAACTGCCGACGCTTCACAGCAAAGACGGGTAACATCCGGGAATATTCGGCGCCGCCCTCAAAGGTGTCGCCGCCTATATACGTTCTCTTCGGCGTGCGCCTGTCACGTGGAGCGGGCCTCACATGAGCTCTCTGGAAAATGTAGTTTTGTTCGTGAGCGGCGTTCAAGCCGCTGCTCAGGAGTTCGATTCTCCGGCACTCAGCGCATTACCGAGCGGCCATCCTGACAATGTTACACCGATGGATTCACTGTGTGTTAGACCTGTCAGCCCTTTGGGTGGTCCCTCCTCATCATTATTTATTTTGTCCCACTTTTGCCTCAAACCCTGTTAGTATTTTTCCTTTTTGGGAGCCACCAGACTTTTTAGTGTTGCTGCAGATTCAGGGAGCCATTTTAGCTACCCCTGGAACTTCTGTCTGAGGGCCTGGAGCACAAAATGGTGGCCACCTGTGACATCATCAGAACCCACTGGAACCTACCTGAACCTTCTGCAACATTCTGGAGCCCTGTGACAGTTGGAGGCGGTTTAGAATGTTGGGAAGCTAAGACAGAGAGTTGGCAGTTGGAGCTGGCAGTTGGCACCTGACTGGTGAAGAGTGAGCAGCAGAAACCTGAAGGAGGAAGGAGTGAGGCAGCAGGGGTGGAAACTTGTGCCTGGAGTGGGGTCCATAAACCCACCCTTGATACTAGTCCCTACTGACTGAGCCCAGCCTGAAGCCCTGTGTGGGAAGAAGCAAGAAAAACCATCTTAAGGACCTGGACAGCAGGAACAGGCCTTAGAATCCAAGAACAGCAAGATCCTGACCTGGATACTGGTTTCCCTGGAGTCCGACGTCGAGAAGCCTGAGACCCGGAGCCCGAGGAGGAGAAGCGGCGCTGACTGGAAAAGCAGACGTCGTACACGGAGCCGCCAGAGGTCGAGAGAGGGCGCCAACGGAGGTCGTAGAGAGTACCAGAGGTCGAGGAGGAAGTCACCCGAGGTCGAGTGAGCGGCGTCGACGGGGGAGTGAAGTCCACCCTCCGGAGTCGCCGGAGACCGAGGTGAAGCGTGCCGGAGGTCGGGAGTGGAGGTCGCACTCCGGAGTCGCCGGAACCTGAGGAGAGGAGCACCGGAGGTCGGGAGTGAGGTCGCACTCCGGAGTCGCCGGAACCTGAGGAGAGGAGCACCGGAGGTCGGGAGTGGGGATCGCACTCCGGAGCCGCCGGAAGTCGACATCGAGCCAAGGCCGGCCGACGTCATCGAACCTGAGGTCGCCATCGGACCGGAGCCGCCCGAAGTCGACATCGAGCCAAGACTGCCCGACGTCATCGAATCGGAGGTCGAGATCGAGCCGAGGCCGCCGACATCGATCCGGAACCGCCTACCGGCGTCGTCAAGAACTGACATTGTGCCGAGGCCGCCGACATCGAACCGGAACCGCCTCACGGCGTCGACACGACTCCAGCGGCATCGGAGCTTCAGAAAAAGGGCAGTAAGTGGAATATCAATCAATCAAAGACATTTATAAAGCGCACTACATACCCGTAGGGTCTCAAGGCGCTGGGGGAAGGGGGGAGCCGCTACTGCTCGAACAGCCAGGTCTTCAGCTTCTTCCTGAAGGAGAGGTGGTCTTGGGTTAGGCGCAGGTCGGTAGGGAGGGAGTTCCAGGTCTTGGCGGCCAGGTAGGAGAAGGACCTTCCTCCTGTCGTCGCTCTTCGGATGCGGGGGGCGGCTGCGAGGGCGTGGTTGGCTGATCGGAGGTGGCGTTTGGGAGCGTAGAAGTTGATTCGGCTGTTGAGGTAGCTCGGTCCTTGGTCGTGTAGGGCTTTGTGTGCGTGGGTGAGGAGGCGGAAGGTGATTCTTTTGTTGACGGGGAGCCAGTGTAGGTCTCTCAGATGTCCGGAGATGTGGCTGGTTCGTGGGATGTCGAGGATGAGTCTGGCTGAGGCGTTCTGGATCCGCTGGAGTCTCTTCTGGAGCTTGGCGGTGGTTCCGGCGTAGAGGGCGTTGCCGTAGTCCAGTCGGCTAGTGACGAGGGCCTGGGTGACTGTCTTCCTGGTCTCGGTGGGGATCCACCAGAAGATCTTCCGTAGCATGCGTAGGATGTTGAAGCACGCCGAGGAGACGTTGTTGACTTGCCTGGTCATGGAGAGGGAGGAGTCCAGGATGAAGCCCAGGTTGCGTGCATGGTCTGTCGGTTTGGGTGCGGTGCCCAGGGCGGGAGGCCCCAGGAGTCGTCCCAGGTGGAGGGTCAAGAGCCCAGGATGAGGACCTCCGTCTTGTCTGAGTTCAGTTTCAGGCGGCTGGTCGTCATCCACTCGGCTACCTCTTTCATCCCTTCGTGCAGGTTGGCTCTGGCGGCGGCGGTGTCGTTGGTCAGGGAGAGGATCAGCTGGGTGTCGTCGGCGTAGGAGATTATGCTGAGGTTGTGTTGGCATGCGATGGCCGCGAGGGGGCTCATGTAGACGTTGAAGAGGGTGGGGCTCAGCGAGGATCCTTGAGGGACGCCGCAGATGACTTCGGTGGCCTCTGACTTGTACGGTGGTAGGCGGACTCTCTGTGTTCTTCCGTCGAGGAAGGAGATGATCCATTCCAGAGCCTTGTCCTGGATTCCGACGTTGCTGAGGCGCTGTACTAGGGTGCGGTGGCAGACAGTGTCGAATGCCGCGGAGAGGTCTAGGAGGATGAGGGCCGCTGTTTCTCCGTTGTCCATCAGTGCTCGGATGTCATCGGTGGCGGCGATGAGGGCGGTCTCGGTGCTGTGGTTGGCTCGGAAGCCAGACTGTGAGGGGTCGAGGGATCCATTCGTCTCGAGGAAGGCGGCCAGCTGCTTGTTGACGGTCTTCTCGATGACTTTGGCTGGAAACGGGAGAAGCGAGATGGGGCGGTAATTCTTGAGTTCGGTGGGGTCCGCTGTGGGTTTCTTGAGTAGAGCGCTGAGTTCGGCGTGCTTCCAGCTCTCAGGGAAGGTGGCGGTGTCGAAGGATGTGTTGATGATGTCTCGCAGGTGGGGTGCGATGACAGCGTCGGCCTTGTTAAAGACGTGGTGAGGGCAAGGGTCGGTCGGCGATCTGGAGTGGATGGAGTTCATCGTGCGGATGGTGTCTTCGGTGCTGATCGGGGTCCAGGCGTGGAGGGTGGTGGTGGGGGGTGGTTGTTCGGTCGTGGTGTGCGTTGGTTGGGTGTTGAAGCTGTTGCGTATGTCCGCGATCTTGTTGTGGAAGTATGAGGCGAGGGAGTTGCAGAGGTCTTGCGATGGGGTGATGTCGTTGTTTCCTGCGCTGGGGTTGGATAGCTCTTTCACGATGTTGAAGAGTTCCTTGCAGTTGTGTGCGTTGTTGTCCAGCCGGTCTTTGAATGCAGTTTTCTTGGCGGCGCGGATCAGCTGGTGGTGCTTCCGGGTGGCAAGCTTGAAGGTGGTCCTGTTGTCCGGTGTAGGTTCCCTTCTCCAGACTTTCTCGAGGGCTCGGCAGTTCTTCTTGGAGCTCTTGAGTTCGTCGGTGAACCATGGGGCTTTCTTGCTGCCGGGTCTGCTGGGCGGGGTCCTCAGCGGGGCGAGCTCGTCCGCGCAGTTGCTGATCCACTTCGTGAGGTTGTCGGCGGCCTGGCTGGGGTTCGCTGAGCTGGCAGGAGGGTGCTGGCTCAGGGAGGTGGCGAGCTGGTCGGCTGTGATCTTGTTCCAGCTTCTGCGGGCAGCCTGTTGCTGGTGGTGGTGGGTCGTCGTTCTTTTGAAGGTGAAGTGGACGCAGCTGTGGTCCGTCCATTGAAGCTCTGTGGCGTGGCTGAAGTCGATGTCTGTGCTGGATGAGAAGACTGCGTCGAGTGTGTGTCCGGACAGCTGCTTGAGTCCAAGATTGGCGAGGTTGTCGATCAGGGTGCTGGTGTTGCGGTCGTTGATGTTCTCCAGGTGGAAGTTGAGGTCCCCCAGGAGGATGTAGTCAGCGGAGGGGAGGGCATGCGGGCTGACGAAGTCGGCGATGTCCTCGCTGAATTGGGTGCGTGGTCCCGGGGGTCGGTAGATCAGGGTGCCTCTGAGGGTGGTCTTCGGGTCGGTGTGGATCTGGAAATGCAGGTGTTCGGCGGTGGTCAGGGTGTTGTCGGTGCTGGTCGTGAGACGGATGGTGTTCCTGTGGATGATGGCGATGCCTCCTCCCATCTGGTTGGCGGTGCGATCCCTCCGGGTGATCTTGTAGCCCTCTGGGATGGCGATGGCGATGTCGGGAGCCGAAGAGGCGTTCATCCAGGTCTCCGTGAGGAAGGCGACGTCAGGGGATGTGGTGTCGAGGAGGTTCCAGAGTTCGATGGCGTGTCTGTGGACGGAGCGGGTGTTGAGCAGGATAGAGGGCGCCTAAGGCCCTGTGGAATCCTAAGAGACTACTCTAGGGGTTAGAGAGGTGCTGGAACCAGCTTGATTGTGCCAGGGGTGAGCTGAGACTAATTCAGAGGGGTTGTGTAGAGTGAGAGAGCTCGGTCTCTAGTATTCCCCCCTTGATCTACCTCAGTTTAGGCCTCAGCCTTGTCCAAGCCAGGGAGTAGACACCCTCAAGCCATCCACCTAACCACAAGCCGTGCCTGGGCCAAATTAGCCCATAGTAATCTCAAATGTGAACTGATTCTATAAGTGTCACTGTCAGCTTTTAATTATTTGTTGAGAGCACTGTATTTGTTGTATTTAACCTATTTATTGCTCCACTGTATTTATTGTTCTACAGTATTTATTGTCGCACAATATTTATTGGTTTGCAGTATTTATTGCCTCAGAATATTTAATTGCCTGTATGTATTGCACTTATATTTATGCCTTAATTATTTATGATCACCCCTATTTATTGAATCATTAAGCCAGTATTTATTTGACCTGCACTATTTAGAAAGCCTTGTATATTGTGATTGTGTTATTATTTATCTAATCAGCAACTAAGAGAAAAAGAAGATAAACAGAGATATTTTCATAATTTTTACGGTGTAGAGTCGTTTTTGGAACGGATGCACGCATGGTTATTGTATGGGTATGACGTATGCTTAGCACGGTGCCTGATTCCTGACCACTTGAGCCAAGCTACCACTGTATGTCTGGAGAGACCCCGTTACCACCACCCTTTCCGGTGTGGGAGTGGAGTATTTCCAACACTGTGTATTTGACGATTTAGTCTGAACCCTTGGGTTTCATATTGTGCATAGCAGCCATTTTGTGGTTGCCCTCACATAGGCTGATGACTACAGGATGACTGTGGCCAAACAAGTCTCTAGGGACACATACACTTTAGCTTGAGTTCGTGTTGGCTCCTGTTTGACCTGAGTGAACTGACCCTGTTGCCCGAGGCTAAACTTGTTGAGCCAGTTCCTTGTTAAGCAGCTGGTTAGATAGAGATCAAAGAGCAGGACATTGCTGATTTTATGACACACGCACACACCCCTCTATCTTGCTTTTCATCTGTTTCTGTTCCTTCCTTTATGGCCTAATTATCGACTTGGGTTGAGGTCTTTTATGATGGGCCCGTCCGGCCTGTTCGAGCAAGAACGCTGGATTTCGCCTTGTCATTTTTGGTGGGCTGGACAACTGAAAGTGGGTTTGTCGTTATGTGATACCTCTGTAACGTCATCTTCTGATTGGTCAGTTTGTAAGTAATTGATGCTAGCCTGGAATATGATTTTTGGCATAAAATACGATGCTCCGCTCTTTGAATTTGAGCAGTCTCCTGAGAACATACACCGTGTTGTACTTCTAGGACCTCTGTTACTGGCTGCAGCTAATAAATTTGATCTTTGACGTCACCAAGGACAATCCCGTGTCTCTGTACTCTAAGACAGGTGGACCCGAAGACTTTGGGCGTGCCCCCTGCGCCGCTGGGTTTTAATCCCCGTTCTTCACCGGGCTGGTACCTCTTACACTGTGTAGCGGTGCAGAGTGTGTGTGTGAGGAATTGACAATCTGTGGACTGCCTGTGATTCATGACACAGGTCCGTGGTATTGTCTTATATGCTGATTTCTTGCCAAAAATACCTTACCGTAAGACATTGGTATTACCCGCATGGCCCTGACCCACTGTGCCGCTAAAAAGTATTGCAATTTCTTCTATGTACATATCTTGGGTGTTGATGTGGCCCAGGGTGCATTCTATAACTGTGTGATATTGAATTATGAGAATTGTGGGGTTGGGCCTGGGGCGGACATCATGTCGCACCATCTAAGGGTGCTGCAGGGTTTAGAATAGCAATTGTCCCATGTGTACATATTATCAATTTCCTATCAACAACATTGGGCCTAGTACTGCTAGTAATATTGCCAAGTTTGATTTTTGTCCAGAAATACATATTCACATTGTATTGATTAATGTGTGTGTTGAATACAAATGATCTTTAAATACATCTATGTGAAGTCTCTCTTTGTGATGTGCAGTGTATTTACTGTGGTAGAATGCTGTGCCTTTGCTTTACACATTGCCTTTGTGATAAGTTTGACTGCTCAGCGCCAAGCTAACCGAGGGTGAGCGCGGTTTGTACCTCTTGTACCGGGTTCTAGGTTTGATCACTTGCCCGTGACATGAGCTGTGGGTTCTACCTTGCTGGGGAATCCCTTCAATCAAGTAGAAAGTGCTGGTTCCAACATGCATTGATTAATGAAAATGCAGAGTAGTGGGCTGGCTCCAAAGTCAAACTCTAAGTAAGTCACTGAACACATGTCACATGATGGACACACACAACTACATTTTATTGACATATGCGAGATTGATCAGCCAGGTACATGCATCTCATTCAAGTGGTGAGTCGGGCGGGATTTCAACAAAAGTCATAAGAATGAGGTTATGAACAATGCCTATCTACTTCAGTGGAAAGCAAATAACAAGACTCAAAGAGGCCTACTTCTATGGACTCAAGCAAGGTGTGTTGATTAGGAAAATGCAGAGAAGTGGGGTGGCTCCACAGTCAAACTCTAATTAAGTGCTTGTGATTTTAGGGAGGGGCGGTCACTCGACACATGTTTCATGATAGGCACACACAACTAGATGGTATGGACATGTGAGAATGGTCAGCCAAGTACATGCAGTTACCTACTTGTCTGTGACTGGTGGTAAAATATATTTCTTAATGCACACAACGGCACCAGCCTTTGCTCTTCCCACTTAATCCTCAATCACCATGATCTTACCCTGACCCTACAATATTGGCATTTCCTTTTTCTGTATTCCCAGGGCCTTCCCTTCTTCTAGATGAAAGCTTCATAACACTCCCACTTACTAGATCAATTCGTCCCTGCACCCTTGATGGATGTTCCGAGAAGAAGAAATGTACTGCTTTTTTGGCAGTGTCGAATGGCGGTGGTGGTTTCGGTAACACGGCTGCATCATACTTTAAGTTCACTTCGGCAGCCATTAAGAGCATGTGCTGTTTCAGCAGCTTTTACTGCACTTGGTACAAACCTACAAGTTCCGCAATGACCGCCCCTGTGTTTGTTTCACCACGCCCAATGGATAAGTTCATTTGGACCCTGATCTTGGTGCCTCATTTATCTTTCAGCCGAGTGAGACATCAGATCAAATAATGTTGCCTGTTAAACAGATCCGTCTTCTAAAGGCGGAAGATATCGCTCAGGTTGTGGTTGAGTGTTACAGTGCTCTTAGTGATTGTGATGCCTCTGTCACATGTTTGGATGATATTCAATTAAACCAAAGTTTTTCCATATCACCCATACTTTATAACTTATAGGTCTGCGAGAGTTTAGGAAAGTCTATAAACCAGTCACTAAATAAAAACGTTAGTATGTATCCATTTAGCCCCATAATTCAGGAATGTGACCAATATTCTGTTGCACAACCAACTCTAACCCCTCTGAAAATGGACCTTACAGGGTCTGATCAGGGGCTTAAGAAGACTGATAAAAAAGATAATTCATTTAATTCTGCAGATCTTTCATTCTTGGATAATTATGATATACCCACATCAGTGAAAGAAAGTCCTCCCAACATCAAATCTCATCGGATAACGGAGTATGGCGTAATTTGTTGGGGACAATGGATACAAATACAACAGCATTACATTTTCATTCCAATACACTCAAATACCAGGTGGAGTTATTAAATTCCATAGCTGTGTAAATGGCTGGGATAGACACTGAGCTGCATAACTTGTACATGTTCACATATCTTAGATAATGTGTCAGAACTTCCACATATTGTAGGGTCTCTTATTGATGAAGTAAAAAAATTGACAATACAACTAAAAGCAGAACTCCCTCTACTGCCCCATGTTAGTTTAGGGGCGAGGGGTACCAGTGAGAGTACGAAGCTTCAAAATGTCCAGTGTGATGTTTGGGCACATATTTCTAGTGGTTCAGCTGGGTATGCTAGGAAGTTGGAAGGGGGTTTGGGGCTAGACATTGAAACAGATGAAAGTCCTATTGTAACAGATAATGTTAATATAGAGAGAACATTAGAGAGAAGTCAAGATTTAAATTTCACTCCCATATGTGAGGGTACCAGTGATGACCCCTCTTTAATAAAAAGGGCTAGAAAGTGGTTAGATAAGGCTGGTTATGAAGCTAAGAAAACTATAGCTATATCGGCTAAACCTGTGCAACAACCTAGGGATTGTTACCCTATCCCTTACCTCTAACCAACTGGTCAGGAGATACAAAGGCAGGTCCAATCTCTAAAGGGTTTAGATAATCCATCTGAATTTATCCAATCAACCTATTCAAACCCTGAATCACAGGTACTGAGTATCCCAAAAGGTGGTAATGAAGAGTCGGCAAGCAACACTGATGTTTTTCATCTACAAATGCTGACTGAACCAGGTACGAATAATGGGATTGTGTCCGTGCAACATGATAGTGCTACTCAGAAAAAACCGGTTAAGGGAAACAGCTTTGGAGAAATAGCTTGTCATTCACAAATGCTGACTGAACCAACTATAGATAATGAGGCTATGTCCGTGCCACAGGGTGGTGTTATCCAGAGAACTCCTGGGCCTATGTTAGTTAATGGAAAAACGTCTGGAGCTACCCAGAGAACATGATCTCCTAAAGGAAATCGGAATAGCTTTCTAGCCAGTGGCCCATCCTCTGGTACTGAACCCTGCATCTACAAGGAATATGCTGGAAAATCAATCTTCTAATGCCTGGAAACTAGTATTTCAGCCCATATATGAAACTATAGATATACCCAATATTCTGAATCATAGTTCAATCCTAAAACTTATCTCAACAATTTCTTAGTTAACATTTAATAAATCTATGAATCTTGTATCCTTCAATATAAACAAGCTCATCCAAACTTAGTTTCGTGAGTCCACTAGTACAACTTGAACTACTAATGAAATAGTAAACACAATTCTTGATTCAAGTTTACATTTTATGAAATAGGGTATCAAGATCAAGAAATGCACCCCCCTCAAAATATCCCTCTACACTTGAAGGAGTAGTCCCAAAAATGTCAATTCCATTACTTAGAGATGCGATTGGACCATTGAATAATTCAGTTAACAGCACAGGCCCTTTAGTTACAAACATGTCAAAAGGAGTACATACCTGTTCTTCGTTAGCTAAAAATAAAATGCCATTTGATGATTTGGCATGGCTTCCAGCGACCCTTACAAAAGTGTAATCTGGTGATGCCTATAGGACCCTGCTTGTTGCTAGTGGAAACGATGAGCAATTGAGAATACATTCCTGGAATGTCCACGGTTTATTCACTTGCTGGCCGACCCTGATACACTTTCCTTTTTGATTTCAAAGAATTTTATTGATTTTGCATGAGTGAAATAATACAAACATAGAGTCAACTCAACCCATCAAGACAAAGCATATCATGATGATAAGCATAAACATTAGAGACTACATCAAATCATGTGATCATAACATAACATATTGTATACAGAAAGCAAACATTTCTATAAAATGAAAAGAAGAGGTAAGGGCAATTTGGGCGAGAGCAATGAATATACAGATACGTTTCGGAGATACAGCCTGACATGGTATGGGTATCTTCTTGGTCTGGTACATATCAATAACATTAGAGACAACAGTTGGCCAATAAGAATACTTAATGGTAGATAGTACTAGACTATTGATGTGAAAGATAGAGAGGAACATTGGCTCCGAGGACAGTGTGTATGAACTTATTAGGTTGAATTATAGTTAAGCAGAACCCTTCAAGTGTAGGATAAGATGAACAAATTGGCTTCAGGGGATGTGATCCTCTGCGTTGTTTGTTGAGAGCGAGAGAAAAGGACAATGGCTGTGGTATAATACTTGAGTTGAGTGCGGGTGGTTGAAGAGAAGTTTTGGAAGGGAAGGAGGGCTATATTTGAGAGTGTTTAGGGTATTTTTTTGGACACAAAATAGTTTTCCAGGGAATCCCTAATGGGTTTGGAGGGAGTCTCCCATGGTGAGTATTGGAGGGATATATTGTTTGCACCTCTAATGTGTGAGACCCAGTTGATCCAGCTGTTAAAGGAAGCTTTGTGTGTGTTTTACCAGTTGGAAAGGACTATTTTGGTTGCAGATGTTAGTAGTAAGTCCAACAAAGCGCTGTCTGCAGGGTTGTCTAGGTTCGTATATAGAAATCCTTTGACGAGGAATTGTGAGAAAGTGCCATCTTTCTTGCAAGGTATGCCCCCACTTTTTGCTGAATTTCTGATGTACTTTGACTGAGTATGTCCTGGGCTCCTGCCAATCAGGTGCCCAGGGCCTGTGTTTCTTCCCTAAAACTGCATGAAGCCTAAACCCAATTGGCATCTCTGGCCACATGTCAGCCCCTGGTAAATGGTACCCTAGGTACCCAGGGTACTGTGACCAGAGAAGGCCCCTAAGGGCTGCTGCACTTATTGTGCCACCCTTAGAGGCCCTGTACCCTGACACACACACTCTGCCTTTGCAGAACAAAACAAGAAAGTCGACATGGCACACATCCCTGTGTGCCATGCCCACAAACACACTGCCCTGGCATACCTCAGTCACCCCTCTAGCTGGGTGCACTATGCCAGTGGTGAGGGTACAGGTGCATGAGCCCTGTACCCCTACAGTACCTAGGTCCATTCCTGGGCAGTGCTGTCATTAAGATTATATGGTGCTGGGAGGTCGTCAACACGAACTCCACAGCACCATGATGGCAACACTGAAGACTGAGAAGTTTGGTATCAAACTTCTCAGCACATTAAACCCACACTGATGCCAGTGGGTGATTTAATGTAAGATGCACGACAGAGGGCATCTTAGAGCTGCCCCCTAAACCTAACCTACAATCCACGTCATGTCTGAGAGGCTGCCTAGGCTGCCACCAAGCAGACATGTTGCTGGACCTCTGGGCAGAGAGCCATCCACTCTCCTCGGCCTGCAACAATGCACATCCTGGGCGAGGTGCTAGGTCTCCTCCCCCAGGATGGGCAGGGGGAAGCTTCAAAGGCATGCCGCCTTTGTGAGCCTCCCCAGACCACTTGCTGTACTCAGCAACTGGTCCCCACCACCGGTTCTAGCCCCCACTCTGGTGGGAAGACTGGCGGGAAAGCCCAAGTGAGGAAAGGGGGTGTGCCAGCCTCTGCCAACCCCACCCCTCAGGTGGGGGAGGCGAGGTGAAGCACATCTCCAGGCTCTCCCATCTTGAAGATGGGGAGCCCTGCCCAATCAGGACTAGGCTACTGCCCCCCTCCCACAAGAGAGTGTCAGGATAGGGGGTGTACCCACCCCAGGGAAGGGACACATTGGTCCCTGCCCTTTACCTACCTGTAACGCCCCTAAATTTAGTATTTAGGGGCACCCTGATCCTTCCTTCCTCAGATTCCAAATCCGAAACAAGCAAGAAGAACAAGAAGAAAGAAGACCTGCCTTGCAGCTGCTAACAAGAGGAAGACACCAACTGATTTGGCCCCAGCCTTACAGGCCTGTCGACCCTCGAACCTGCTCCTGCTGAAACCCGGCGTCGTCAGTGGTCAGCAACCTCAAAAACCCCGGAGGACCTGGCTGCCTTGTGACTCTAAAAGATTGGGACTCCCACGAGCAGTGGTTCTGCTCAAAGCAAGTAACATCCCCTTGTGCCAGCCAGGAACCGCGACTCCTGCACACTCTGCACCCGCCAAGCCTGGCCTGTGCCGGAGTGAACAAAGACCACAAGGATGTCCCCCCGGCGACTGTGACCCAGAATCCAGCACCCAAGGACCCACCTCGACGCTCCTGACGACGCCTGCAGCCTCAGAACCAGGGACTCCTTCAACCGCAACCAGCTGAGGGTAAAATTTCCCGACGCGAAAAGACACCCCTGCACCCGGCGCCCTGCGGCCCCCTGTGCCCAGCTCCTGGGTGCCTACCTAACAGCTTCCCAACTTACCTCTCGAAGTGGTGGTCGCACCTGAAGAATCTTCGTCCCCGAGCTTGCAGCCTTTGTTCGTCATAGAGTTTCTCCATTGAAATCCATTGAGCGCCTGACGGCTCAAAAGCACCCGGCACCCAGTCGCCCAAGTGTCCCTGGGAGTGCAACCTCTGTCCTATTTTTCTTCCCCACTTGCCCTGAGCAAGTGACCAGGAGCCTAGCTCCTACAGCCGCGTGGCCTGCTTGCTAGCAGCCACCAACCAAAGGCCCCCTGCCCGCCATAGGCCAACATTGGGCCTAACTCTCTCTGCACCCAGCTGCCCCTGTACCGCTGACTGTGTAACAGCTGTACCTACCTGACCCTGGGAGACCCTCAGTCTATGCTCAGAACCTTAACTCTTCCTGTCGAGTACTTACCCAAAAGCCGATAACTCACATTTCTTCCATACGGTAACATTGACTGGTTTCACTTGGAAATTCTTTTAAGTGTCGAGTTTTGAAACTTAAAAATATTCACCTAAAATCAGCCGAAAAACGAAAACGAAATTACTCACCTGTTATCAGGAGAGATCCCAGTGCTGGATCTTGGTGCCCGAGTAAAAATAACAAGGGGACCCGATCAGGTAGCCTAAGGACCTCGGGTAATTACTTATTTTGAAGAACAAAGGTCCTTAGCATAAGAGTAGATAGTGAGAGCATTTCGGCATAGACTACAATGAGCACTATGGAAAGTCTTCCAATGTCCAGCCGGACAGAGGAACAATTTTTCAAAAAAATACACAGGGAATGAACGGAATAAAGGAAACAGCACAAGGTGAAACAAAGGCACAATCCTGTACCGAGCTTGGAAGGAAAGAAATTGAAAGAATGGAAACAAGAACGAAATAGCAGGCAAAAACTTTGAGAGCAAAAGGTGGCTTACATTACACAATTATCTTAGGTAAGCTCATACCAACAAACACCACAATATAGTTTACACGATGGTTAAATTGCGGTGTTGCTAGACAAGTCGACGTTTCGATCCCTAGCTCTTAATAATGTGAGATCATCATCAGGACTAGAAACTGAACTGTTGCCTGATAAGATTAAAAAGCCTGTGAAATTAAAACAGGGAAAAAAGGGGGAGAAAAGAGGAGAAGATAAATAGATTTACACAATTATTAAGGTCCACCATTCGTTAAGCATATCGAGTAGACAGCCGTTCAGGTAGTGAAGAGTATATGTACATATTGTTAAGGAAAAAGTGAAGTGAGCACGGCACTCTGCTGCATGCGAACACGAATGACAACGTTGCTGTGTGCTATAACACGCAGTCTTAGTGGAAAAACCGTGTGGTGAACGTCATACATTGAAACACACTGGTTGTGTATTTTCAGACTGTTGGCGGTAAGATTGGTGTCCATGATCGTACCATGCGGGTGGCAACACAGGGAATGGCGGTACAAGGCCTACTCGGGGATAGACCGGGAAGGTGCTATTACCGCTAAAGATGTTACGCAGTGGACGATGACGAGAATGCGGGGTGTCCAATTGTGACAAAGAACGGCGCAGTGAGGGTGTGACATGCTAGCAGGTATAATTGTGCGCTAACCTTGCAAGAGGCTCTATGAGTGCCCAATACGAGGAGGGAGGCACGGGAGTGTCTCAGGACGAACCTAGGACAGAGGGGTGGATGGAAATAAGTAACATAACACGGGCGAATGACAAAGAGTTATCGGGAACGGGCGGTGTGTGGTTACCTTAAGGGAAGAGAGAGGAGTCCTGGTCCGGGGAATACCGAACTGGCAAGCCTAGGTGGGCGAAGCAACTGCGGGAATGGCGCAGGGAAGAACCAACAAGCAAGGGCTGTGGAGAGTCGGAGCTGTGAGAGGGAAAAGGTAGTTAATGGGGGAAGGGGGGGAGCAGGGGACTGCTGAGAGAAGGAGCAAATGCTGGCGTGGGCTTACCTCAATGGAGTTGCCGGATGCCCGGGAGGCCGGAGAGTGTTGTCCTTCAGGGCCTGGGTGGACGGAGGGAGTTGCACAGATTTGGGACAGCGGCAATGGCTGTGAACGGGTACCGGAGCTGTGAGAGCGGGAGAAGGTGGTGAGTGGGGAGGAGAAAAGAGCAGGGGATTGCTCTGGCGAGGGAAATTGCTGGCATAGGCTTACTCAAAGGAGTCACC
The DNA here is from genome assembly GCF_964204655.1 of Triturus cristatus. Classification (NCBI taxonomy): domain Eukaryota; kingdom Metazoa; phylum Chordata; class Amphibia; order Caudata; family Salamandridae; genus Triturus; species Triturus cristatus. The sequence continues at coordinate 1,194,090,762 of NC_140582.1, read as the reverse complement.
GGGGGCCGGAGGGAGCAAGAGTCTGCTGTTCCTTATGGCATAATAGCGGGGAAACAACGGGGAAGCCAGCATGTTATGTAGGTAGTGGCGCGGCCAGGACCAGGGGGAGGAAACACAGAAGAGGGACTGTGAAAACGATAAAAACGGTGGCCATGATGGAAAAGGGTGCTGCGGTGGCGGACATCTTGCAGTGGTGAAAAGGAAGTGAAGTGAATTTAATCAAGTACTGGCTAAAAAGGAATTCAGACAACAGTGCAACGTGGTGCTTAAGTGCTCAAAACATGGAGGGTAAAGAACTGTTCTATACATATTTACAGTTTATGTTCCAAATTACTGACCATAATGAGTAAAAGCATTCACTTTGCGGCAACACTTGTATGAGAAATAGGAAAAACAACAGGTAGGACTTCAATGTGATACAATGTAGTTACTGGAGGAAAAGATGGTTCAATAATGTGTACCCATGGTGTTTGTACATTTACATGGTTGGCTTCAAACTAGGGCAGTTTGAGCTGAAAGTGGAAGTCATGTTGGCTGAAAGAGATTGAGGTGAAAAACACGTTAATGCAAAATTACAGTTGTTTACAGCAAGTCCTCTGTTCTATTGAGCCCATTGTTGATGGAATCAAAGAGGATGATTGACTTTAATTCCTCTCTGTTTAGCAATTGTGCCATATTGCCGCCCCTTTGGGGTAACTTTAGTGATTTAAGGACTGTCCAACGTAAATCATCTTCGTTGTGATTGGCGTCAGAGAAATGTTCGACAAGAGGAGCATTCAGTGTCTTGCATCGGATGCGACTTCTGTGTTGACAAATCCTGGTCTTGACTCTTTGCGTAGTTTGTCCAATGTACATTTTCAAACAGGGACATTGGATGAGATAGATAACGGTGGATGAATTACAGTTGGTGAATGATTGACAGTGCACTGTAATGTTCTTAAACGTGAAGCTTTTGCCCTCAATGGTGAACAAACAAACATTGCACGAACCACATTTCGAATGACCAATGATGGGGGACAGACCCCAGCTAGCAGTAAGAGTAGTGTTGGAGGTGACAGGTAATACAGCCCTAACAAGGTGATCCTTCAAATGTCTACTTTTTTTGAAGGCGAATAGAGGTTTGTCGATGGTGAGACTGCCTGCATTCAAAATAGGCCAATGGTGCAGTATCGTTTTTCTCAATTTGTTACATACCAGGGAAAAAGTAGTCACACATGCAATTCTCTGCAGTTCTTTTTTAGGTTTGGGGGTCAGAAGGACTTCTCTGGGACAGTACCAGGCTCTCTTAGAAGCATTTTTTACAATTCTTTTTGGGTAACCCCTGTCTTTTAGTTTAGAGGCCAGAACAGTTGATTCTCTGAAATAGTCCGCCTTACATGAGCAATTTCTCCTAATTCTCAAAAATTGAGAATACGGCAACGAATCCCTTAGAGCCCTAGGGTGATTGCTGGCGTAGTTAAGGAGGGTGTTGCGTTCAGTAGGTTTGCGGTACAGGCGTGTTAGTAGTTCGCCATCTTTGTGAAAAATTTTGAGATCTAAAAATGCTATAGTGTCAGTGGTGATAGTAAAGGACAACCCAGAACAATTGTTGTTCATCCAGTGTAGGAATTGGCATAGGACATCGACGTCTTGTCTCCAAATAATGAAGATATCGTCGATGTATCTACCCCAAAAAACAATACCTGGAAAAAAGGGGTTTGATGATGTCAGAATGACATTAGTTTCCAATTGGTCCATGAAGAGCACTGCCAGAATAACAGGCAAAAATAGCACCCATCGAGGTGCCTTTGATTTGCTGGTAGAAGGTATTGTTGAAGATGAAGAAATTGCGGGTAAGGCATAGTTCTAAGAGCTGTAAAATGAAATTACTGGGGACAGCGTGTGGGCGTGTGCGTGACTCCAGTATCCTTTGTATTACCAGAAGGGCAGCTGTCTGAGGAATATTGGTGTAGAGAGACTCCACGTCCATAGTACATAGAGTCTCTGACAAAGGAACAAAAGGATGATGTTCAATCATGTTAATCATTGCCATTGAGTCTCTAACGTAACATTGGGTGGTGGGGATGAAGTCTTTGATGAAAAAATCTACATATGCACAAAGCGGTTCCAAAATTGAGCCGCATGCAGAAACGATGGGGCGGCCTGGAGGATTAGGAATATTTTTGTGGATTTTGGGGAGCGTATATATTACAGGAGTGCGTGCTGATTTTACATTCAAGAAATTGAATTCTTTTTTTGAAAGGAAGCCGGCACGGAGTCCGTCTGTAGTCGTGCTAAGGATCAGTCCCTGAATCTCTTTAGTGGGGTTCGATGCTAGCCTCACGTAATGGTCCTTGTTGTCTAGTTGGCGTTCGATTTCTAATATATACGCTGTTTTTTCTTGGAGCACTATTCCGCCACCTTTATCTGCACTTTTGATTACAAGTGAGTCAATATTTTTCAGGTGATTGATAGCTTGTTTTTCTTTTAGTGTGATGTTAAATGGAATAAACTTTTTATTACTCTGTAGACTCGATAGGTCCTTCAGAATCATTTTTTTTTTTTCAAAAGGGATTATCTCTGAGGGTACCATACCGGCAGATGGTAAGAAAGTAGATGGGGGCCGAAAGGGTGTGTTTGCCGTTTGATCTGGTGTTGGATGCAACTGAAAAAACGCTTGTAGGCGGATGCGACGGAAAAATCTGAGAAGTTCAGTTTGTAGATCCATGAAGTTAGGTGGAATTGTGGGAACAAAGGACAATCCTTTCTTGAGGAGGGAGAGTTCGTCAGAGGTCAGTGAGTGGGAAGAGAGATTAAAAATGGGGATCACGTCAGTGTGCTGTTCGATGGGAGTGTCTGTTATTACCATTGGTAAAAATTGTTGCGTGTCCTCCTCTCTCCGGGTGGATTGTACCACCGCTGGGTTTTCTTCACTCTGCCTCGTTGGCGCGGATCTTGTTGGCCCCTGGCTAAAAAAGTGTTCTGATGTAAGCCTCCACGTCTTGTGGTGCTACTACCTTCTCCTGGGTCGGAGCTATCGGATGAGTCGGCTGAGGTGTCTGAAAAGCCTACCAGATTGTGACGTCTGTTGTAACGACCCCAAGGGCGGTTGTTTTGATGTGTGGAATAGGACCTGTTAGTGTAAAAATCTTTTTGTAGATAAGGGTAGGTGGTCTCTATATTGTAAGTTTTTATATCTTTCTTTATTTTGTTAGCTTTCTTGTTCTGTTCGATTCTGTGGAAGTCTGCAACCGTTTTTTCAATCTGTTCCAACAATTTCTTGGCTTCAGTGGTAGGATTAGAATCTTGGATTTGTTTAAGTATATCTGAGATCTCAATCTCTAATGTTTTGAGAGTTTCGGTGGCAATATCGATTCCAAGTACTAGCCAGTGGCGAGAGCATGTGGTTCCAATGTAGCTAAAATTGGATATATATTTGGGATTGTCAGTGAAGATCCCGGGAATATTGCGTACCTGGAGACCTAAGGGAATGACTTCTGCTTTGAGGTAATCTGTGAGCATAAGAATCATTAACTGTAGACGAACCTGCTTTTTCCTGAGTTTCTCAAGTTGGTCTGGGACTGAGGTGTTAGAGGAGGTGGGTATCTCGGGGGTATCAGAAAGTAGTGATGGGCCTGAACAGAGTTGTTTGATGTAATCATCCGTATACAACGGTGCAAAAGCTGACATGCTGTGGTAAAAAATGGGGACTAAGAAAAGGGGAAGTTCCAGAAATGGGACAGAGAACACTCAAAAACTAGGTTGGCCGAACCAAGAGGTTGGTTGGGAGGGGTAACGAACCCTTGCAATCCAGCGATTGCGCTAAGTCGGATCTTGGTGCCCAGCACTGACCCTGAAAAGTAATTACAACCGTACTTACCAAACACTTGATTTTCCTCCATAGGATAACATTGCCTGGTTTTCACCAGAAATTCTTGTGTGTCGATTTTTGGAACTTACAAATATTCCTTAAAAATTGCCTGTGTAAGAAAAACGATTTCTTTCAACTGTTTACAGGAGATGCACCAGTGCTGAATCCAGGATCCAGCATTGAGTAAGAAAAAGTAACGTTAACCCTACTTACCTGCTAAGTGAATTTCCTCCCATAAGATAACATTGGTGATTCTATGTGTCAACTTTTGAAATACAATAATATTTCTTAAAAATCATACCTGTAACCAAAACGTATTTACATACCTGTTTCCAGGAAATGTCTCAGGACTGAATCTAGGATCCAGTCCTGTGGTTAGAAGAGTAATCCAAAAAGTAATTAATTGCATTTACTAAGAAATTCCCGTTGAGCTTAATGTTATAATGTTATAGTTTGAATTGTATTGCCTATTGCAACAACTGTAACTACTGTGTTCAAAAGTCTATTGCCTTTTGAAAGTATTTAACTAAAGCATCTCATCCTGAGAAAGTATATTTTAATACCTGTTGTTGGTTCTAAAATAAAACGATATATTTTTATATACAAACCATTGGCCTAGAGTTCAGTTCTTGAGTGTGTGAGACTTTTGCTGACTGAGTGTGTACAACAAATGCTTTACACTGTCCTCTGATATTGCCTTACTGCTCGACCAAGCTACCTCTTTAGAGAGTAAGGTTATATCTAACTTTAGCCTCTGTCAAACCTCTGGGGACAGTGGACTCTGTGCACACTGTACCTATTTGGGAACAGTATATACAGAGCCACTTTCTTACAGGAATGCAAGTTCCTTTTTTTTGGATGCCATTTAAATAGATCTGATATTAATAAAAAACCTTATTCCAGTATAGGGATAGCAAATTACAATGGAGAATGAGGTGAGCGAGATCTCCGACTTCTTCTTTACTGTTCCAGGAGGTGGGGTCATCTAAAATCTTCAGTGAGAGTAGGCAAGATGGTTTCCAGAATATTGTGTGTATGAGCCAGAAATTGGTTTGTGATAGAACAGGGATGATTTTCTGGGAAATGGCTGATTTCCAGATTTGAGGCCAATCTGAGTCTGTTATGGGTTTAGAAGAATGATATTCCCAAAAGGCAGTTATGTCAGCTATATCTTTGTTTATTTGTGATGTCTTAGGGAGTAAAACTTTGTATAGGTAGGAAACCTGATGGCCAGATTTGTTAAGTTTCAGTAAAAGGTTTGGAAGGGCTGGAGTGGTATTATGGCTTTTAGATTTTGAAATGGCAGCTTTGATTTTGTGCAAGACATAGAACTCTATTGTGTCTATTTGGTATTCTTCCTGTAGATCAAAGAAGGTCATGGGTTGAGTTGGATCCAGTATGAACTTCGCTTTGCCGGAAAGGCATATTGGTATTCCCTGAAGTTGGCTAGGTTAACCCCACCCTAATGAATTATGTAGTCTCAGCTTTTTTAAGGCTATTCTGTCTTTTTTGTCTTGTCATGTGAATTTGGATATCTGCTTGCCCAGTTTACGGTGGAAATCCTGTGAGAGTAGAAAGAGGAACATGCTGGTGAGATAGTTTATTATAGGAGGCAATCATCATTTTTATAGTTTACATTATCCCCTACCAAAAGATGAATTTAGGATACCATTTGTCTAAAAGCGTTTTTGCCTTTTCAATGGTGATATATTCATTATGTTTGATGGTATCTATTAGATAAGCCCCAAACTCAATGCCCAGGTATTTTATATATCCTGTCTGCCAGTATAAGCCGGATAAACCTAGTGCTTCTTTTGTGCAATGAAGATTTAAAGGTTTTACCTCAGATTTATCTCTGTTTAGTTAGTATCCTGAGTGTTCGGAGTAGCGGTCTATGGTGGACATGAGAGATTGTATGGAGGGGTCTCGGTTTTCTGTGACTATCAAAATGTGATCCGCATATACGGCTAGTTTAATATATTTGTCATTAGAGCCAATTCCAGACATTTTGGGGTTTTGTTTTTTGCCTGCCAATAGAGGTTCTAGTGCTAGAAGAAATAGAGATGGGGACAGTGTGCATCCTTGTCTCGGTTCCTGCTATAGTCTAAGTGGTTGTGACAGGGAGCTATTGAAAGAGATACATGCAGATGGGTTGTTATAGAGGGCCATAACCATTTTTATAAATTTGTCACCCAGATCAAGGGATTCCATGCATTGTTTTAAAAAAGCCCGAGATACTCTGTCAAACGCTTTTTCTGCGTCTAACATTATTGCTACTGATGGTAATGAGGATTTTTTCATGTTATCAAGGAGCCGAAATGTTGTCATTTGACATACGATTTTTGAGAAAGCCTACATGGGAATTGCTTATTAGTCTGGGGAGGTGTTTCTATGAGTCTTGTAGCTAAGATCTTTGCATACATTTTGAAGTCCAGATTTAACAAGGAGATCGGCCTGCAGTTTTTTGAGTAGGGTCCTTACTGTCTTTTGGGGATCACGTTAATGTTAGCTTCAGTACTTGTGCCTGTGCTTGAGTTAGCAATCAGGTTGAATAGGGATACATGGTTTTCTGTAGTTGGTCAGAGAAGGATTGATAAAATGTGGCCGTAAAGCCATATGGACCTGAATTGCCTTGGATATTTTGTTGGAGGGTATAGGTTAACCTAGAGCCAATATGTCTGTTTCTGAAAGCTGTGGAATTTTAATTTTACTTAAATAACGTTAGCAAGCAATTGAGTTAAAAGTGTGGTCATTCCGGTGAAGGGCTTCATAAAAGTCCTTCAAGGTATCTAGGATCTTCACAGGGTTAGTGTGGGTTGCATTCCTGGAATCCTAAATTGTTGTGATTCTATTTTGGTTTTGTTTAAGTTTGAGGTAGGAGGCTAACATTTTTCCAGCTTTATTAGCTTTACATAATTTGAGTCCTTTGAATTTATTTATCCACATACCTGCTTTTTCACTTAGAATCTTATTACATTCATATTTCTTCTGCATAAATTGGGAGAGATTATCAATATCTAGAGAGTTAGAGTGTAGTAATTCCAGTTGTTTAACTTCCTGTTCTAACAATAATAGTTTTGAGTTGTTTGCTTTGTTGATTTGGTCTTGATTTCTAAAATGACACATCTCAGGGTTGGTTTGAGGGCCTCCCATAGGGTGTGTATGTTTTTATCTGGAAGGGTATTATCATTGAGATTGTTTGTGGTTGTTTACTCAATTTATTGTCTGTCTATGGGGTTTGATGATACATTACTGTTGAAATGCCAAAGTCTAGAGTTTGACTTAGTGTGGCTACCTGCTAAGAGAGTGTTAATGCAGCAGTGATCAGAGACAAGTTTTGGGGAATTGTTTGCTTGGTCAATCAGATGGGTGAAAGCTCCAGAGATTAGAATGTAGTCTATTCTTGTATATGAGTTGTGTGGTGCAGAGTAGAAAGTGCAATCCCTGGTATCCGGGAGGCACCATGTATCCTTACGATTATAATTTGTGCATATAATTTGTATTAAACCCTGAGATTCTGGTGAGCGGTATTTGCAAGTAGATTGATGGTCTAGGGAAGTGGCTAGAGAAAGGTTGAGGTCACCACCAAGTATAATTGGTCCGTATATATTTTGAACATCAGGAGTGGATGTCTAGATAGTGATACTGGAATTAATTTTTGGAGATAAATGTTATTACTCCATTTTTCTAATGATTTGCTGGGGAGCATGTCACTTGTGAGATCCAATTATTTTTAAAGAGCAAAGCGTCTTTGTCGCTTAGTGTTAATTCTTGAATGAGAATAATGTCTACTTTTGCTTTTGCTAAGTAGTCCATGGTTTTACGACATTTGATTGGGTGGTTTAGTCCTTTCACATTTAGGGAGACTATGTTGAGATTAGCTGAGATGCTGTGTGCAGTCATCTTGAGTGTGTAGGTGGTGGATAGCGTATGGTGAGTTGCTTAAGTGGTTTTCTCTGTCTAGCTTAGATGCAAACACATTGGGGAATAAATATGTCCATTTCACTGTTCTACAGTATATAGTTGTTATACCAAATTGGCTGTGAATAGTGGCTGATGTGCTGTTAGTTACCATATGATGAGGAGGTGAACGGGAAAAGGAGTAGAGTCTACTAAGTAGTATGTGGAAAAGTTGTGATCCTGGACAAAGGGATATATCAATCCTGTGACTGAATACAGGACGTATCCAAGGGTAAGGATCAAAGCAAAGACTAAAGCAAAAACTAATACAAATACAGAAGTCACTGCAAATACAAAAATAAAACAGATCAAATGCAAAAACAACAAAGCCCCCACCCCAACCCCCTGTCCCACCCACCCACCCCACTCCCCTGGAACATAGAAAACAGGAGAGTGTGACTACAGGAGTGTCCATCCTCCAGCGTGGAGTGAGTATGGCTGGCTAATAATATATAATTATGACATGTTGAACATACCATATTGAATGCTGATAGTTAACAAATAATATTGAGGGGGAAGTAATGAGAAGTTAATATGAGCAGGTTGTGTTGGAAAGAAATATTTGTGATTGTAGGACATAACAGGTCCTAACCGGATGCCGAGAAACATTATGTTATAGTAGGTGAGAGCATTTTAGATGTGCATAGAGAGATAAAATCAGGAAAATGAAATGAAGAAAAGTAGCTAAAGAGACTGTTGCCGATACTTGGAGTGCAAAAAGAACAATTGATGGACAGAATGCTGCACAATGTCAAACATGCAGCATAGAGATCTGGGTCTAAAACCATGGTTTTCATTCCAGTTCAGTACATGTCTAGCCCCATGTTTGACTTGCCCAGCACTCTGTCCACCATCAGTGTGTCCTTGGCGATACTTGAAACCTCATAATAATGAGGTAAGAGAAATAGGATAAGTAACAATACGGAAATAAAGAGAAGCGCACTTCTTTAAGAGAAATTGTGGGAATAATGCACAGTCAATAAAGAAGCTTGTTAGTTTACTACAACTATTAACAGTTAGGATTAGCTTATCTGAACGATGAATTAATTGAGTCCCGGGAAGTAGCTACAGGAGCGCTTGATATAACTGTTGTCCTGCAGATAGGCCTTATGACTTCCTGTTGTTGGAGAACGAGTTACAGTGTTCCATCTCCTGCAAAGTTCATCTAGAAATCTTGAAAGGTCAGACGGGTCTGTGAAGATGTGTTGTTTTCCTTTCACAGTAACTCTAAACTTGGCAGGACCTGTGAAGGAGAATTGAATGTTAATTTTGCTGAGTTTATCTCTGAGTGAAAGGAAGCCCCTACTGGTTTCGACTGTATGTTTTGAGCAATCTAGCGTAGATATTATTTTATGGCCATTCCATGTGATCTGGCGATTTTTCCGAGAATAGGTGAGGATAGCTTCGGTATGTTGAAATCTCAAAGGCTTGGAGACGATCGGTCTTGTCATGTAGGTTTGAGGGAGATTGGAATGTCGGTACTGTATGGCCTCATTCTAGTTCCAGGTCTGAATTTTATGCCTGTAATGTGAGGAATCCAGGTCTCTAGTAAGGATCTGCAGAAGTTGTTAGGATCTTCTGAGCCTTCGGGAACACCAAATATTCTTATATTCCCTCGTCTGTTGCTATTTTCAAACTCTGCAATATCTCTTTGCATATGTTTGGTGACGTTTATCAATGTTTTTAAGTCTTTGTTGGATCGAGCAGTGAAGTATTCCACTTCGCTTATTCTTTGTTCGCCCTCTGCGACTTTTGTATTGATTGTATTGATGTCAGCATGAATGGCAGTCATTTCTAGCTGCATAGCGTCCGTATTTTGTTAGGTTGATTTTGCCAGATGGTGTACATCCGTAGATTTCTTCAGTATTATTTCCATTGTACTATTTATGTGTGCCTTGGATTTAATAGGGGAGTCTTGTGGAGGAGGTTCAGCTTTCGATCACTTATAGTGTGGTTTGGGTCCTTTCTCTGCCATGTTGATTTAAAGTGGGTGAAAGGTTAATTTAGGTGGTTACTGCAAGTAGGTCGTTAGGTGAGTGACAATGACTGATTCAGGTGCAGTGCTATCGATCTCGCAGAGTTGTTTATTGTGGGTAACAAGCACCGATTTTCGGTAGAAGGTGGTAGAACACGTTGGATAGCCAAAATGATGGAGAATTTTCTACAGAATGTCTTTGGTGTCGCACGTAAGTATGGTGGGCACGAGCGTAGTGACCACACCAGGGCACGTGTATGTGGTGCCTCTGTCTTTAGTGGGTGTTAGACCTGGCACCATTGGCGTGGGTGTCCCTTCCATTTTTTCACTGTTACCTCCTATGTTTTTGATGGTCTAGATGGTTTGGGCACTTTGCCACTGCTGTTCAGTGCCAAAGTGCAAGGGCTCCTGATTGTAAATTGTTGTAATGGATTAGTGACTGGCTTCTTTGATTTACTTGTCAGACCCAAGTACAGTGCACCATGAGTGACCATGGTCTGTAAATCAAATGCTACTGGTTGGCTTGCAGCACTGATTGTGCCACCCACAGAGGCAGCTTGTAAAATATGGCTCAGGCCTGCCATTGCATAGCCTGTGTGCAGTCTGGGACTGCCATATGACTTGGCAAGTGCACTCACTTGCCAGTCCCTAAACCTTCCCTTTTTTACCTGTTAGTCACCCCTAAGGTAGGCCCAAGGTACACCTATGGGTAGTGTGCATTGTATGTGAAAGGTAGGACATGCCCTGGTGTGTGTGTGGCATGTCCTGATAGTGAATTACAGCCAATTTTGTTTTTCACTATTGCAAGGCTATCTGTTCCTATGGTCGAGAATGGGGAGTTAGTTTATATCAGTTATTAACATCACTGGCCCTAGGAACAAGATAGAGAAATAAAGTTTAGTATGCGTGAACTCATAATTTTAAAATACATCTTTTAGTGTGGGTGATTTTTACATTCTGTGTTTGAAAATACCACTTTTAGAAAGTAGGTAATTTCTTGCCTAACCATCCAGTATGCCTCTGCTAGGTTTGTGAATTACATGTCTGGTTTGTGAGTGACAGGGGGCTGGAGAGGGCTTTGGCTCCAGCAGTCTGAAGAGACAGGGCTGGGCTAAAAAGGACCTGGGTTGAAAAAAGAGTAGGGGGAGGAGATTGCCTTTCACTTGCCTGAACCTACATTCAGTAGAGAGTAGGTGGAGGAGATTTCTTTTCAGCTACTTGGGCCAGGTTCGCTTTCAACAATACTGTCTCCACCTCCTGCCAGGAAGCTGCACCAGGGAGGACAGAACTGGTTTGGGCTGGGTACAGACACTCTCTGCCTTCAGAGAACAAATAAATTGTGTGTATAAAAAGGGGGGCCCAGACCCCACAAATTGAGATCACTTCTGGGAATCAAGACAAACCTTTGCCAAGGAGAGAAACCAAGGAACCTGAAGGAGGAAACTGCCCCTGCACTGGTTACTGTTTGGGGTTGGCCTGCAGTGGTTACTTATTGCCAAGGCAAGGAGAAAAGGAACTTTGTGTGGACTTTATCATCTTAAGGAAAATCTCCAAGGGCTTGAAGCTGAGCTTGCCTCCTGTTCTGAAGTCTCAGGGACACAAAGACTTCACCACCAGCTTCCCCTGAATTTCCTCGCTGGGAATTCTACCTGCAGAGGGGTGCCTGCTGTGGTTTTAGAACCTCTATAGACTGCATGTTGCTGGGAGTTGGAAGCGTGATGCAAAGAGCAAGAAGCATGTCGCCGCCGCAGCTGTTGCCGTCGCATCACCAAAGAAGCGTGCCGCAGCTGTTTGCTGTCACATCACCAAAGAAGCGTGTCGCATCACCGGAGAAGTGTGCCACCGTCGCAGAGGTTGCTGTCGCATCACTGGAAAAGCGTGTCGCAGGGCCTGTCGCAGCTCAAGAAACCACCGATTCCCCTGCACGGCTGTCAGGCATGCATGCATCGTTTCAACTTTGTTGCATTGCATTAAAGACGCCATTTTGTCGCTTCGCACCGGATCGTCGCATCGCGGCACCATCTTGTCGCATCGTAACCGGAACGCAGTAAGGAACTGACGCTTCACCTTCCCTGACGCCCTTTTGTTTATATTGCGTTACGCATCCAAGGTACTTTGAGAGTAAAGTGACGCATTTACCATCTCCATTGAACTAAGCTATTTCTACCGTTTGAAAGTCATATTTTTGAATAATGTATTGTGGATTTTTGTTGTTTGGTCTTGTACTAAATCTAGATAAAGATGACTTATTTTTCTAAACTGGTTTGGTGTCCATTTGTAGTGTTTTCACTGTATTACTGTATATGTTCACAAATGCTTTACACACTGCCTCTGAGATAAGCCTGCCTGCTCGTGCCAAGCTACCAAGGGGGTGAGCAGGGGCTTTTTTAGGAGTGTAGCCCCCTTACCCTGACTAGAAGCAAGGGCCCCTACTTGGCCAAAGGTACCGACATCTGCCAACTAGGGACCCCTATTTCTGACAGTGGGGTTCTTGGGCTTGTAAGTCTTCTGTACTCCTGAGGTTTGCGATGTAGGGCCCTGGTGGCTAAAAGTGCTTCTAGGGTGCCCTAGGCGGGCAGATGTGCGATGGGTCCCTTTAGTGTGATAGCCACGGCAAATGTGCAAGCAGTAGCATTGACTTGATAGTTATTTTGGATAGCATCTGGGCTTTTGGGTCACTTCTGCCAGATTAGTATAGAGTGTTACGCATTGGGGCACTGAAGCCAGAGCAGTACAGAATAGCACAGGGCTGGTGCTTTTGCTAGCGTTGGTGCTATAGCATCGTGTAATGCCTGGGGTGCTGGTGCTGAAGGGCCTGCAGATGTTAAGGGTCACGGATACAGACCACAGATCATAGAGGGTCTCAGAAGTTCATCCGATGTTGTATGTCCTTCACAATATGCCACATAGAGTAGAGCAGCGCTGCACTGCTAAGTATGCAGGCACCATTTTGAGGTCAGGCATTGCGTCACATTGATTCTCGGAATATTGGAGGAATTGTGGGGGCTTCCTTTTCATAGCAACAGAGCAAGATCAAGCAATAATGAGGGCTGCTTATATTAAGGAACATCAAGTCAACACGCAAGGAATAGCATTACTGGGGAACAAGCCAGGTAATGTTCCGCCAGGGAGCTGCTGTGTTAGTCCTGATTAAGTTGATGAACTATAGAGTGGGGGACGGTACCTGCTGGCAGACCTTGTAGGCTTCTGTAAGTGGCAGGCAGCTGTTATTGTGAGGCTTATGGCTTAAGTGTGTCTCAATTGGTCAGCCATTGAGAGGGAGGACTTTGCTGTGGTTTGGGCTCTGAAGAAGTTGAGGCCATACTTGTTTGGTACTCACTTCAGTGTTCAAACAGACCATAAGCCCCTCTTATGGCTAAAACAGATGAAGGGTGAAAACCCCAAACTTTTAAGGATGTCCATTTCCCTACAGGGACTTTAGTCTAGCTGGGGCTCTGCTATTCAGGACCCCAGCCTAGCTGCTTCCTCTCTAAATTGATTCCTAGTACATTAGGTACACCACAGATTGGATTCTGGGCTGTCCTTATAAGTGCCATGTATATGGTATACTATGTACCCAGGGCATAGGTACCCCAGAGGCCTACCAGGGACTGCAGCATGTATTATGCCACCCCTGGGAAGCTCCCCAAAATGACACCACAGGGCTGCTACTGCAGCCTGGGTAAGGTGGTGCATGCACCCCTTACTGAGATATAGATTCACTATACCTCACCTATCACTGCACATATAAACCTATCAGTCACCCCTATGGCAGGCCTTATCAATCCTGAAGGCAGGGTGCTTGGTTTTGTGTGAGAGTGTGCCCATGCATGAGCAGAGCCCCTCTGCAGCCTCCGGAATCTCTTCTCCTGGGTTGTCTGTGATGCAGCCTGACCATATACTCTTAAGTACATTATAAACCAACTGTAAATGCTAACTTTGGAATGTCGTGTTTGGTGTCAAACACCTTGGAATCATACCCCCACACCAGTAACTGGTCTTCTAGAGGGAAAGACATGATAGCACCGGTATACCCGGTACCAGCTAACAGAGTCCTTGAATCACAAAATGGATGCTGCCAGCCACAGACACAGGTCTGGCCTCCTGCTGCTGACCAAAACTCCGGCAGGTGAGGCCTGGACAATAGGTTTCCTGTCACAGGGAGGTGTTACCACCTCCCAGACAGGCCTTAGTGGATTGGGGCTGGGTGGGAGCACTCCAGGAGAGCTTTGAAGTCTGCACTGGGGGCACATTTTGTGTCCCTGTGCATAGCCCAGCTCAAACCAGTTGCAGGGGCTACCAGCCCCTGCTCTGGTGCAAAACTGGACAAAGACAATGGGTGTAGCCACCCCTCTTTCCAAACCCTCCCATAGGTGGGTCCCCAGAGTAAGTCCAACCCCTTCCTTGGGTATAACGAAGGAACCCTTGTCCTTAGGACTTTAGATATCCCTGGACGAAACTCTGAAACTGAATCCTGGAACTTCGACAATCTGTTCAACGCCAGATAACTGAAGAATCTCCCTTGGAGTAAAGGAGTTACTCACCTGCTTGGCAGGCACCAAAGACACATCTGTCCAGTCTGCATCCCCGAAGCTCCCGCAGGATGTCAACAACTTTGCAGCACAGGAGGTAGATTTCCAGACTTCCCCTTGTGGTTACCGTGGAACTGGAACCCCTGGACACCGCACACATTTGCAAGTGCATCAGCTTCTCGACATACCTTGAGGCTTTGCATTGGGATACTTGTAGCCCAGACCCCGAGCAGAGAATCCACCGAAGATTGTCAGCCTAACCACTCCGAGTAACCCGTGGGCCGCCATTTTGTGATTCCTCTTGAGGTTCCTTTGCGATCCCTGGTCCGTAGACTGGTGGGTCCCTGTGAAGGAAATTCTTCCTTTGATTGGGCTTTCCTGGTTGCTCCAGACGGGCCCCAACTCTCCACTGCTTGAGGAGTCCCCAGGACTTTGCTGGTCCGCACTGAAGCCTTTCTTCTCTTCCTGCGTGAGTTGCTGTTGCCAAGGCTTTATTGTGTCCAATCCGGGCACCGACGCTGCAGCACTCGACATCCTTTGTGGGACAGCTCAAATCCAGCTCCTGGTTATCTTCGACACCTCTTGGTCCTAGTGGCTGAAGAGTCCAGCTTCCCCTCTTCTCACCTGAAGCACCCGACATCGGTGGGCATTCGTCTACCGTATCCCTGGTCACTGACAAGTGACCCAGACTCTGTCCTCTCTGCTTTCAGGTTCTTTCCATCTTTGATCCAAGCTTGGATCTCTTCAGACACTTCTCCTCTTCCCGGCATGAGCACTTTTCTGCAAGCTGCCATTGCGAACGACGACGTGACCAGATTCCATTTGACACCTTTGCACCCGGCTTCCCTGGGTGAGGTAACATGAGTACTCCGGTGTTCCCGTGGGTGTTGGCCCTAGGACCATCTAAGTCTAAAAGGGTTTGTTCCTTGTCCACTCCTAAGTGACCTTAAACTTTAAAAATCTAACCACGACTTTCCCCATAGAAGCCAACAGGAGCTCACAGCTTTGTTCTCACACTGCACATGGACCCCATGGGTTTCCTGTGTCACTACGTTGGGTGGTTCCTTGGGGTCCCAGTGATTCTGCAGGCTCTAGGCCTTGTGTCTAGTCAAGTCGTGGTTCTTATACCACTTTCTTAGTATAGGGTTTGGTCCGCCCCTAGGGCCTAACGTGTATTGTGCTAATTTACTGTAATATTTGAAGTGTAATGTATGTGCTTTTGCCTCTAGCCTCATAAAGAGACTAGAGGGGTGTGTTTAGTAATACATGCATATATGTTATATATATATAACTGGTGTGGTCTCCTTTCATTTAGCCACTCAAGAGATTATAGACTGGTAAAACAAGCTGCTTTACATTCCTACAAGACTTAGCCTGAAGGCTGCTCTCCATAGCTACCACTAGGATAGGTTTCAATAAAGGTTGTCTTTAACCTATCATCAATAAGGGGTTGTTTGGACTCGTGCAAGGTGCCCACTATAACTAGTGGACAGCATATACCAGGCCAACTTCTCACAAAGATGACTCAGCTGTTTACCTTGTGGGACATTATAAGAACATTAGCATTCTGGTATTCAACGGCTGGCTTGTTTATCTCTGGAGATTTTAATATACATCTGGTCCACTTCATTCTTTAGATGTAATGGTATTGCTACGATGTGCCGTGACAATTCGCAGCAGCTTTGGCTAACTATTTTAAATGGATTATCTTTGTGCAAATCAAGGGTAGATCCATCTTTCAAACAGTCCAATTATTGATTACTCTTTTGTTTCAGATAAACTGGGTTCAAAAATTGTTTATTATAAGCTGACTCCTAGAGTCAAAAGTGATCATAATCCTCAGTTATTAACTATACATCCAGCAATAAACTGCAATCCCATGGCCAATGTGCTTCAACATACTGTCCATTCTTTATATAGTTTGAAAGGCTGGCAGGGCACTCAGAAAAACAAGTTGAAATAATGAAGTTTGCTGAAGTTCTAATCAAAGATAGAGACCATGCTTTGGTGAGAGCAGGATCAATGACGGATAAGTGAAACTATATCACTTCATCATTGGGTGAACAATTTGCAGCACAAAACACAGCAAACGTGAATCCAGTACTATCCACCACTAACAAATGATATTCATCTAAATTACTTAAATTAAAACTGTCACTTAATAGGGCTTTAAGGGAAGTTTCTATCCATCGATATCAGCAATCATCATGTTTTTAAGGATAAATTGAGGTCCTTAAGAAGGTCAGATAGACAAGAAGTGTGGCTGGCGAAATC
The DNA here is from genome assembly GCF_964204655.1 of Triturus cristatus. Lineage (NCBI taxonomy): Eukaryota > Metazoa > Chordata > Amphibia > Caudata > Salamandridae > Triturus > Triturus cristatus. Next base: position 1,194,074,171 of record NC_140582.1, on the reverse strand, counting down.
ACGTTATCAAACAGGGCTATGGCACCGACTGTTAAATGCCACTAAGCTAAATAATGCAAATTGTTTTTGGGATGTCATTAGTGGATGGAAAGAGGAAGTAATAGGGCCTATATTGTTAATATTATGGAGGAGAATTAGGGTGAGGTTTATTACCAACCTGTATGACCCTAGTGCAGGGGTCTCCAACGAGTAGCTCGGGAGCTACTGGTAGCTCGCCAGTACCTTCAAAGTAGCTCTCAGAGGAGAAGTCAAGCCCAGAATCAAAATTCATAGAGTAGATGCCTATAAAAGAAGGCTGCACTGCTCATCTCAAGACCCTTAGCGTGATAGCCAGCCAAACCTAGGGCAGTAACTCATACTAACACTCAAAAACACACTGTATTGGCCTATAGGGCCTGCCACTTGACAGTCTGAATCCAACCTCAATATAACTAAGCCACAAGGAGATTGACCAGGTTGTAGACCCTGCTTTATCAGTCACAACATGTGTGTGAGCAGTGAACCATAAAAGAGGTATGGCAGTACTAGCCTGAGCAGTAATCAGTGCTGACCCATCAAAGTGTAGGACTGCAGGAGTCAGAGTGAAAATGTGTCAGTTGAATACATGATCGGCTTAAGACCTGAGGAGAACATGGTATGAAGCAGACCATAGAATATTAGGAGACTCGTCAGCATTTAATGTGTGTCCATAATAAACACTATTGCTTCCTGAAAGCTACGCCTGGTGACAAGGACCACCAAATGTGTACGGTAGCCCCCATCATAAGGGTGTTATCTCTGACATAATTGGGCCGGTTCCTGGCATAATTGTGCCAATGACGCGCTCTTTGAGACCTGTTGGTCTAACACTTGAATCACTCACCTGCCGTGAGGGGAACGGCCATCGCAGGGGGATCGCACTGTTGTGACACTTGACGAGTGCTATATCTGCTTGAGCCCCCTTGCCTGTGGATTGCTGTTTCCTGGAGTCGTTTTGTTCGTTGTGTAGTGCTAACATCCTCAAGTTGTTTGAGATTTTATGCCCCAGGCCTATTTCTGATATTTCTTTACTTGTTCCAATTGCCTATCTTAGGTACTCGCTGTATACGTAGAACACGTATGATAAAAAGCGAGTTCGTCTGAGGGCCGTCAGAGGGTGAAAGGAGGTGGGGCTGACCCACTCCTTTGGATCTTTAACTTTAATTATTATCTTGGTCACCTAAGTAATACTACACTATCATTTTACATTGGAGGTGTCAATAGAAAGGTTTCAACTATACTGTAAATAATGAATACTAGGCCCAGTATGAGCAGGAAATCGTCGGTGGGGGGATCTGTTAGAGGGACTCTATGATAAAAAGCGAATTCGTCTGAGGGCCGTCAGAGGGTGAAAGGAGGTGGGGCTGACCCACTCCTTTGGATCTTTAACTTTAATTATTATCTTGGTCACCTAAGTAATACTACACTATCATTTTACATTGGAGGTGTCAATTGAAAGGTTTCAACTATACTGTAAATAATGAATACTAGGCCCAGTATGAGCAGGAAATCGTCGGTGGGGGGATCTGTTAGAGGGACTCTAGATCAGTTCATCACAAGGGCTGCCTCAATGTTAGAACGCGAAATTGTACACACTGAGCGGCGTTTATCCTCTGAATTACAGAGGAAACGCTCCTCTCTGGGGGCTATCCAGTTAGCAACAACCCCATCCCATTATAGTAAATATACAGAACAAACAAATGACATAGGTATCCCCCCACAATTACAAGATCTATCAGATTCGCAATTAAGAACTAAGGAATCTATCACTATAGACGATAGCACAGGATCGCAAACTGAACCCACATTGAGGAGCAGTTACCGACGCCAGTGAGTAAGCCTATCACAAAGAAGAATAGTATAGCAAAAATACAAGGTTCAGGATCCGGCCTTCCAATAAAAAGAAAGCGTGGCGCAAACAAGCAAAAAGGAGGTCGTACTAAAACCCCAAACATTACCACGAGCCCCACGAGAACTAAAGACTCAGTAGAACGTAAGTCTGATTTAGATAGTCTGTCAGCACACTTTCATCAAGACCTAATGAGGAATATAGAACAATTAGTTAAGTCTTAATTATTACCACTTGTTGAAAGGGTAAAGAGAATGGCTGAGCAATTGGGGTCTATTCAAAATACTGGTACGGCTAATACAAATTTATTGAGGGAAATATCAGCTAAAAGGTGTATCTCGAATCCTCCTGGCCCGGCATCGGTGCCAGTGTCGAAATCGATTAATTCTGAAAATGGCGCGAAGCCGTCATCCCCTTCTAATGGAAACAGCTTGGCTACACAGACTAAGAATATGGTCCCTAGGGAGGCAAGAGATAGTGGGGCTCCAAATAGGCAAAATTACAAGCATAGTAAAACTGGTGGGAGAGCCTATATAGATAAAAACCTAAAAGGATCCCCTCAGCATATAGATCTTCCACCAGAGGCAGAACCTTATGTTATTGTACTCACTGGGGTACCAGAGCTATCATTGGAGAATTATGAAGGTCACCAGACTCTCAAGAACAAGGTTATGCACTGGCCAAGAGTGAAAAGGCCATTACCCCCCAATTTAGATGGAGAAATTCTACATGTTAGAAGGCTAGGCTGGGTGGGACGAAGACCAAAGAATGTACAGGGGGATATCATTATTATTAATTGTAGGGATTACAGGGGATAAATCACATCAGAGATTGGTACCCAGAGGGCTATGAGGAAGGTATATCCACTCATGATTTAAGTTATTTCTACCCAAAGACCTTAGTAGGAAATCCTGTGAGTTCAACACATTCAAACATCCGGACAATGGTAGGCCCCACTTTTAATATTGCCACCTCCGATCGCTTTGCCTCTCTTTCTGGACTGGAGGGGGTAGATTGACTCTCTACCCTATCTCCCAGCAATCACATTCCTACGGAGAAACAACTGATAGAAGGAATTGGATTAGTGTCCTGGAATATAGCTGGCCTGTCCTCCAAATTTGACAATCATGAATGGAGGGAATACATAACTAGGTTTCATGATAGTTGCCTACCGGAAACGTGGGCGGTAGACCATGACCCTTTTCAGTTAGAAGGGTACGGGTGTTTTACCGTCCCCGCACAGAAATTAGCATCAGGTAGAGCAAAAGGAGGACTATTTATTTATATGGACCTGCAATTGGAAGGAGTATGTACTAATTTGATTTGGAACTCTAACTACTTTCAAGCTTTAAGACTTCAAATAAATAGATTAAGCATTATTCTTATCAACTTCTATAATGCCATAGCTTCGAGCAGGGAAGGTTCCTTATCACGCGATTTATATAGTCACTTGACTGCTGAGATGGAGTAAATCAACAGTGGCCCCCTGTATAGTTCTAGTGGGCGATTTAAATTGCCATTTGTGTCCAAACCTAAAACCTAGTATGGGTGATTGGTCTGGGTGCACTGTGACAAAGGGATTGCACCTTGAACACACCGAGGAGGGGAGGGAACTAGAGAAAATTATGAAAATCCACTCACTAAAACACACACTTGATTTGGTGGGTGTAGAAGAAGGTATTGGGGTTACCCCAACATTCAAGGGGAGAGGGTGTAGCTCCATTATAGACTTCATACTAGTTTCCAACCTATTCCGGGATTGGATAAAAGGGGCTACTATTGATTGGAGCATATTTAGTGACCATAATGCACTCACATTATGGATAAAAAATTGGTCCACCCATAAAGTAACAAGAAGTGTGCAGAAACGTAGTTTAGAAAAGGTAACGGATCAGGGGAGGCGTCTAAGGTGGTCCAGAATTGACGGAGATGCTTTTTATAAGCTCTTAATCGAGAAAGGTGAAAAAGAGATACAGATCTGTACCGATCCCCTGATAGATGGCTTGGCCGTGACTAAAGCATTTGAAATAATGGCCAGCTTAATAGACAGGCTGTTAAAATCTACCCAGCCCTGGAAACAAAATACTGTGCTGAGATGGTTTAACAAAGACTGCTCACGGGCGCAGAAAGATCTTAAAGAAAGTCTGAAATTGAGACCAAGAGACAAGCTACGAATAGCACAGTGTAGGATTGCCTATAAAAAGGCTATCAAATTTGCCCTACAGCTCCAAACTTGGGAAGATTTAAGGGTAGCAGCGGAAAGGAGGGACTTAAGTACCTTCTGGAAAATTATAAATAATCCCTGTTTCCAGGATATTGCAGCCCCGGTAATCGGCACATCTATTCCCCCCCGAACGCTGGTTTAATCATTTTAAAAGTTTATATAACTATTCAACTGAGAACTCTCAGGCCGAAGAGGAGATGTGTCCTTGGAGGGCAGCGACCGAATTTACTCTTGGAGAAGTTACAGCGGGCATCCAAGGGTTAACACACAATAAGGCACCAGGTCCAGATGGGATTCCCCCAGACCTTTGTTTATATAAAATAGAATTTTGGGCTCCTATACTGACACGTGTAATTAATGTAGCTATTGCCGTAGGCATGCCACGTTCATGGTCATCAGCCACTATAGTGCCAATTTTTTAAAAAGGCAAAAAGGACGACCCGCAGTGTTACCGTCCCAAATCTTTAATTGATGTGACAGCAAAAGTTTTAGGTAGAGTAATATTAAACCGTCTGTTAGACTGGGCTGAAGAACACCATATAATTTCAGATTTTCAATATGGATTTAGGACTGGCAGATCAACTACAGACCAGTGCCTGAATCTTTATTTATTAGTGGCCAAATATACTATAGCTTGTGATCAAGCAGTATATCTGGGGTTTATCGATCTCTCGGCCGCATTTGATCACGTGAATAGAGAAAAATTATGGGGCCTCATGATTAGATTAGGAGTAGATCCAGGCCTAGTAAACATTATGAGAGCACTCCATTGGAATACCTCCGCCAAAGTACGCTTTAATTTGGCTGGAGATACAACTGCATCTTTCTGTTGTACCAGTGGAGTAAGACAGGGCTGTATATTGGCCCCGTTCTTGTTCTCTCTGTATATTAATGAATTGGAACAGACACTGTGCAAGTTGAATGCAGACACTCCAAGGGTGGGTGTTCGTTCAATCCCAGTGCTGTTGTACGCAGACGATGCGGTCCTATTGGCACGTACACCGAAAGGTCTGCAGTGTCTAATAGACGGTTTTGTTGATTTTATGGACACATTAGACCTGTCAGCTAATTTAACCAAGTCCTATGTCTTGCTAGCAGGAACAAAACCCTGTAAAAAATGTACTTACCGAATAGGCACACACATATTAGAACAAGTGAAAACTTTCTCCTACCTGGGTCTTTTATTTGATGGGCTTTTAAATTTTAAATTTTTAATTGAAGAACGGAGCACCAAATTGGTTTGTCATCAGGGGCTATAATGAATTATGGACGAAGGTTGAGCTGGTGGTCACCAGAGCAGGTCATGCACCTGTATGGCTCCATTTGCTGCTCCAAAGTAATGTACGGAGCAGAAGTTTGGGGCTTCGCCGGGACTCGGCAAATACAGGTTGAGGAAAATACATTTTTGCGTAAAATACTTAAAACCCCTTAGAGTTCCCCGGCCCATATCATTCATGCCGAACTAGGGAGGTCATACATTGAGGACCTGATCAAGGCCAGACCGATTATGGCTTGGCTTAGGATCTGGTCTAACACTGATGCAGATCTGAGCAGGCAAATCATCAGAGACTGCATCAGCAGGGACAAAGGGATGTGTATCCCGTGGCTTAGATATGTAAAAACCACCTTGGAGGGAATAGAATGTATAGACCTTTTCACCAACCCTACTATAATCGTTCCCCAAGATAAGAATAGAATTAAGAGTTTGCTCCTGGCAAAAGCTGCTGAGTGCAGAGCCAATATTGAAGGTAGGAAGCCTATAGTCCGCGCTTATAGCTTGGTAAAAACAATAGAGGGCATGGAACCATACCTTACTCTCATTCATAATGCACAAAACAGGTTTCTGTTCACTCGTTTTAGGCTCAACCTTATACACCATCTACTAGCGGACCCTTCTGGTTACACCACTACAGTTGAGCAGAAAGGTACCTGCGGCTGTGGTAACAAATCTCCGCAGGACACCCTTCATTTTGTATTGTTATGCCCTTTTTACTCTTTCCCCAGGCGTCGCTATCTACTAAAGAATATGAAAAAATGGCAAGTTTAGACAAGTTAAGGTTGCCTTATTACATTTACAAAGGGCTGAGGATCCACTGACCCTTGCATGTATAACAAACTTTTTAAAGGTTGCATTTAGACTAAGAAATACTAGAGGGCAGTTTGGATTAAAAAATGGCTGAAGGTATTTAACTAAAATGTCTTATCCTGCAAATGAACTGAACTGAATGTGGATAATATTGCCTCATTTGCATTTGTGTGGTATTTTTATGTATTTTGTTAAAGATATGGCACCTGCACTTTAGGAATTGTTACGTACCCTTATGTACCAACATTTTTTTTTTTTAGTATTGGATGCAATATCTCCTGATTATCATATAATGCCTTGTTGTTTTTAGCCCTCCAATCATGCTAAATGACTACTTTATGGATTTTGAATATTCTATAAATGTATTCTAATTTTTTTTAACTTTTTGTATTTGTATGAACCAGAAATGATAATGTAGTTGTAAGATTGTTTTTAAAAAGTATGTTTTTATGGTGAGATTTATTGCACCGAATAAAGCTGATTAAAATTGAAAATTGAATTAGTGCCAATGACATAATAATGATCATCCTTTACTATTTTGGGTAATTTTGATCTTGTTCTGGTATACTGGCAGCCATCATTTACATACTAGGAACATGACTGGCCTACATTTACCTATTCCTGGCATAATAATGGTCATGACTGATATATGGTCTCTGGGTGTCTTCTGGAAAATTGAGTTTGTTTGCCCACAGTGAAAAGTGGTATTTGATACTAAAATGTGCATTTTAAGAAAATTCTGAATTATATATTTCCTGGCTCACCTCCATACTGACCTCAAAGCACAAGTTAGGATTGGGCTGGGTGGTGAGGTATCTGGAGCAGTAAAGATCGGTAGGGGGGTTAGGCAGGGGTGCGTTTTAGCACCCCTGCTGTTTATTATCTATATCATTGGCATAGCAAAGGCCCTAAAACAAGTAACTAAAGATGTGCCTAACATTCAGGGGCACCCCTTGCCAGTCCTTTTATATGCAGATGATGCGGTCCTTATGGGCCGCACCCCAAACGCCCTTCGTCTGCTTGTGGAGACTTTTGTAGACCATATGGAGGGCTTGGATCTGCGCGTTAATTTTATAAAATCTTTTATTATGTCCTGTGGGCCAGGGAAACGGAAGCTCAATACCATACATATAGGGTCAGATAAATTAGACTCTGTAAATGTTTTTCCATATTTAGGGTTAGTTTTCGCTGCGAACGGCTCATGGAGTGGGCATTTAGCCCACGCCATGAACAAGTTCTCGAAAGCTACCAATTCAATATTGAGCCTCCCCCGTCCAAAGAAATTAGGCCCTACCAAAGCCATTTTAAAAAATGTTAGATCACAGTGCATACCTGTAGCTACTTATGGGGCCGAGGTCTGGGGCTCAGGAAAAAGTCCCGGCATCAAGCGGGAAGAGAGCCGTTTCTCCAGGAAATTACTGGGCGCCCCAATCTCATCCTCTGATTTTATTTGCCATAGAGAGTTAAACCTCCCCCATGTCTGTGACTTTATTAGATCCAGACCAGCTCTATTCTAGTTGAGGATTTGGAGGAATGATTCAGCCTCCTTAACTCAAGACATAATTAAAGATTGTCTCAAATGCGACCACGGCCTATCAATTCCCTGGGTCGTCGGAGTCCAAAAAACACTGAGATCTGTGAATAGGGGCGATCTTTTCTCCAACCCAGCCAGAATCGAACCCAAAGATAAAGTAGAGGTCAAACAAGCACTTTATGCACTTTTTGATACAGAGAGAATGGCAAGGGAAATACTCAAACCCACTATTGTTAGATACATGGAGAATGATTTGTGCAAGCAATCACTCCCACTCTATCCAATTGGGAAAGGTCCTTGCTATTTCGACTAAGGGCAGGTTCCTTAAAACCTTTGCTGGGTTTTCCACTGGGCTACCATCATTCAACAGAATATAATCCATGCCCGTGTGATGGAATCAGCACACGGAACGAATTGCACTTTCTATTTTTTTGTAAATTTTACTTAAAATATATTAATTGGTTTTTAACACCCTATTTTAGGAAACGAAGACCCCTCTCATTAGGGGAGTCCTGTCAAATGTTACTTTCCCTGGATACGGACGAACTAATTTTCCGCACTAGCACTTTTCTGAGACTTATAATACGTGTACGTAAAATGATGGAAAATCCTTGAACAACAGCTGTGTTGCCTTTTTACTAATCTTAAATTGTATTTTGGAATACTGTGTAAATTTGCTTTTTTGTGTGTACTTTTATGGATTTTATGAAATTCGAATAAAGGTCTTTTGAATTGAATTGAATTGAATGATAATTCAAGCTGAGCTGGGGAGACCTACTGCTGTACTTCTGTTCCTTGTCCAGTAGGGCATGTCAAGATTTGATTGTTCGTTCATAAGTCAGATGGAGGCATTTTATATTGATGAACGTTTCCCCGGCATTTCTGCTGGTAACTGCACCAATACTCGGGTTGTAACTACTGATAATCCTACTTAGGATGGTCATAGTGTACTGTAGACACTATTTTATGGTTATAAAATGTGCTATTAGCTAAGGAAGACTTTCCTTGAGCAGAAGTAGCTCTCACTACAGAAAAGGTTGGAGACCCCTGCCCTAGTGCTTCTGCTATAAATAGGCCAGATTTGAGTCACTATTCTGTGAAAACTAGCAAGTCTTTTACAGAGAGTGAGTAGTCCCAATCTGTAACCAGCCAGATTTGGAATTTATAAGCAATATTGAAACAGCTACTCTTATACATCGGCTTAGATCGAACAGGGCTCCTGGCTCAAATGGGCTCCCTAATTCTTTATTCCATGCCAATGCTGATATATGGGCCGAAGTGTTGACTCCAGTGTTTAATGGGGTATTAGCATTGACTATTGCCCCCGAGTCCTGGCAAGGAAGCATAGCACAGCCAATTCTTAAAAGAGGCCCAGTGGATAATCCTTCAAACTATTGGTTAATTGCCTTAACTGATGAAGAAGAAAGCTCTTTACTTTCCGATTATTGATTGATCTGAAAATTGGGCTGCATTGCAGGAAATAAAACAAAATTAGCCAGACTGGATTTCGTAAGGGCCAATCTATTTGCTAACACTTACTTTATTAGCCGAGCAGGCTGTTTTGAAAAAACATAATCTGTACATTTGTTTTATAGTTTTAAAAGCTGCTTTCTATTCAGTGCCACGAGTATTATTATGGTAAAAACTTTCAGGATGGGGGTATACCCCAAAAGTTGCTGGATGCTTTAATGATTCTGTATGCAAATAATTGGGTTCAGGTTAAGTTAGATGATGGGTTTACTTTGTCTCGAAAAATCAAAACTTGTAATGGTATTAAATATGGATGTCTACTTGCCCCATGTCTTTTTTATCTTTTTATGTCAGACCTACCACAGCACTTTGAGTCTGTTAATGCCTATCTTCCGAAACTTGCTGATGTGGATCATAGTTATTTACAATATGCTGACAATACGATTTTGCTGAGGCAAACTCCGGTAGGTTTACAAAGATTAATTAGTGCATTTGATGATTTTATTTTAGTTAATGGACTGGATTTGAATGTTAAAACTAAAATCATGGAAATTGGCCCTGTGAAGTTTAAGACTAGATCATGGAGAGCTGAAGGTGGCCATTTGAAGTGAAGACTTATAAATACATGGGCATTTCATTTGATAATAAAGTCTCGTTAAAATGCCAATTTTAATGTTCTGGAGGCAAAAACATCATCTTTAATTTATGCTTTTAAATCTCTACATCAGGGGTCTCCAACCTTTTCTGTAGTGAGAGCTACTTCTGCTCAAGGAAAGTCTTCCTTAGCTAATAGCACATTTTATAACCATAAAATAGTGTCTACAGTACACTATGACCATCCTAAGTAGGATTATCAGTAGTTACAACCCGAGTATTGGTGCAGTTACCAGCAGAAATGCCGGGGAAACGTTCATCAATATAAAATGCCTCCATCTGACTTATGAACGAACAATCAAATCTTGACATGCCCTACTGGACAAGGGACAGAAGTACAGCAGTAGGTCTCCCCAGCTCAGCTTGAATTATCATTCAATTCAATTCAATTCAAAAGACCTTTATTCGAATTTCATAAAATCCATAAAAGTACACACAAAAAAGCAAATTTACACAGTATTCCAAAATACAATTTAAGATTAGTAAAAAGGCAACACAGCTGTTGTTCAAGGATTTTCCATCATTTTACGTACACGTATTATAAGTCTCAGAAAAGTGCTAGTGCGGAAAATTAGTTCGTCCGTATCCAGGGAAAGTAACATTTGACAGGACTCCCCTAATGAGAGGGGTCTTCGTTTCCTAAAATAGGGTGTTAAAAACCAATTAATATATTTTAAGTAAAATTTACAAAAAAATAGAAAGTGCAATTCGTTCCGTGTGCTGATTCCATCACACGGGCATGGATTATATTCTGTTGAATGATGGTAGCCCAGTGGAAAACCCAGCAAAGGTTTTAAGGAACCTGCCCTTAGTCGAAATAGCAAGGACCTTTACCAATTGGATAGAGTGGGAGTGATTGCTTGCACAAATCATTCTCCATGTATCTAACAATAGTGGGTTTGAGTATTTCCCTTGCCATTCTCTCTGTATCAAAAAGTGCATAAAGTGCTTGTTTGACCTCTACTTTATCTTTGGGTTCGATTCTGGCTGGGTCGGAGAAAAGATCGCCCCTATTCACAGATCTCAGTGTTTTTTGGACTCCGACGACCCAGGGAATTGATAGGCCGTGGTCGCATTTGAGACAATCTTTAATTATGTCTTGAGTTAAGGAGGCTGAATCATTCCTCCAAATCCTCAACTAGAATAGAGCTGGTCTGGATCTAATAAAGTCACAGACATGGGGGAGGTTTAACTCTCTATGGCAAATAAAATCAGAGGATGAGATTGGGGCGCCCAGTAATTCCTGGAGAAACGGCTCTCTTCCCGCTTGATGCCGGGACTTTTTCCTGAGCCCCAGACCTCGGCCCCATAAGTAGCTACAGGTATGCACTGTGATCTAACATTTTTTAAAATGGCTTTGGTAGGGCCTAATTTCTTTGGACGGGGGAGGCTCAATATTGAATTGGTAGCTTTCGAGAACTTGTTCATGGCGTGGGCTAAATGCCCACTCCATGAGCCGTTCGCAGCGAAAACTAACCCTAAATATGGAAAAACATTTACAGAGTCTAATTTATCTGACCCTATATGTATGGTATTGAGCTTCCGTTTCCCTGGCCCACAGGACATAATAAAAGATTTTATAAAATTAACGCGCAGATCCAAGCCCTCCATATGGTCTACAAAAGTCTCCACAAGCAGACGGAGGGCGTTTGGGGTGCGGCCCATAAGGACCGCATCATCTGCATATAAAAGGACAGCAAAGGGGTACCCCTGAATGTTAGGCACATCTTTAGTTACTTGTTTTAGGGCCTTTGCTATGCCAATGATATAGATAATAAACAGCAGGGGTGCTAAAACGCACCCCTGCCTAACCCCCCTACCGATATTTACTGCTCCAGATACCTCACCACCCAGCCCAATCCTAACTTGTGCTTTGAGGTCAGTATGGAGGTGAGCCAGGAAATATATAATTCATCATTTTCTTAAAATGCACATTTTAGTATCAAATACCACTTTTCACTGTGGGCAAACAAACTCAATTTTCCAGAAGACACCCAGAGACCATATATCAGTCATGACCATTATTATGCCAGGAATAGGTAAATGTAGGCCAGTCATGTTCCTAGTATGTAAATGATGGCTGCCAGTATACCAGAACAAGATCAAAATTACCCAAAATAGTAAAGGATGATCATTATTATGTCATTGGCACTAATTCAATTTTCAATTTTAATCAGCTTTATTCGGTGCAATAAATCTCACCATGAAAACATACTTTTTAAAAACAATCTTACAACTACATTATCATTTCTGGTTCATACAAATACAAAAAGTTAAAAAAAATTAGAATACATTTATAGAATATTCAAAATCCATAAAGTAGTCATTTAGCATGATTGGAGGGCTAAAAACAACAAGGCATTATAGGATAATCAGGAGATATTGCATCCAACACTAAAAAAAAAAAATGTTGGTACATAAGGGTACGTAACAATTCCTAAAGTGCAGGTGCCATATCTTTAACAAAATACATAAAAATACCACACAAATGCAAATGAGGCAATATTATCCACATTCAGTTCAGTTCATTTGCAGGATAAGACATTTTAGTTAAATACCTTCAGCCATTTTTTAATCCAAACTGCCCTCTAGTATTTCTTAGTCTAAATGCAACCTTTAAAAAGTTTGTTATACATGCAAGGGTCAGTGGATCCTCAGCCCTTTGTAAATGTAATAAGGCAACCTTAACTTGTCTAAACTTGCCATTTTTTCATATTCTTTAGTAGATAGCGACGCCTGGGGAAAGAGTAAAAAGGGCATAACAATACAAAATGAAGGGTGTCCTGCGGAGATTTGTTACCACAGCCGCAGGTACCTTTCTGCTCAACTGTAGTGGTGTAACCAGAAGGGTCCGCTAGTAGATGGTGTATAAGGTTGAACCTAAAACGAGTGAACAGAAACCTGTTTTGTGCATTATGAATGAGAGTAAGGTATGGTTCCATGCCCTCTATTGTTTTTACCAAGCTATAAGCGCGGACTATAGGCTTCCTACCTTCAATATAGGCTCTGCACTCAGCAGCTTTTGCCAGGAGCAAACTCTTAATTCTATTCTTATCTTGGGGAACGATTATAGTAGGGTTGGTGAAAAGGTCTATACATTCTATTCACTCCAAGGTGGTTTTTACATATCTAAGCCACGGGATACACATCCCTTTGTCCCTGCTGATGCAGTCTCTGATGATTTGCCTGCTCAGATCTGCATCAGTGTTAGACCAGATCCTAAGCCAAGCCATAATAGGTCTGGCCTTGATCAGGTCCTCAATGTATGACCTCCCTAGTTCGGCATGAATGATATGGGCCGGGGAACTCTGAGGGGTTTTAAGTATTTTACGCAAAAATGTATTTTCCTCAACCTGTATTTGCCGAGTCCCGGCGAAGCCCCAAACTTCTGCTCCGTACATTACTTTGGAGCAGCAAATGGAGCCATACAGGTGCATGACCTGCTCTGGTGACCACCAGCTCAACCTTAGTCCATAATTCATTATAGCCCCTGATGACAAAACCAATTTGGTGCTCCGTTCTTCAATTAAAAATTTTAAATTTGAAAGCCCATCAAATAAAAGACCCAGGTAGGAGAAAGTTTTCACTTGTTCTAATATGTGTGTGCCTATTCGGTAAGTACATTTTTTACAGGGTTTTGTTCCTGCTAGCAAGACATAGGACTTGGTTAAATTAGCTGACAGGTCTAATGTGTCCATAAAATCAACAAAACCGTCTATTAGACACTGCAGACCTTTCGGTGTACGTGCCAATAGGACCGCATCGTCTGCGTACAACAGCACTGGGATTGAACGAACACCCACCCTTGGAGTGTCTGCATTCAACTTGCACAGTGTCTGTTCCAATTCATTAATATACAGAGAGAACAAGAACGGGGCCAATATACAGCCCTGTCTTACTCCACTGGTACAACAGAAAGATGCAGTTGTATCTCCAGCCAAATTAAAGTGTACTTTGGCGGAGGTATTCCAATGGAGTGCTCTCATAATGTTTACTAGGCCTGGATCTACTCCTAATCTAATCATGAGGCCCCATAATTTTTCTCTATTCACGTGATCAAATGCGGCCGAGAGATCGATAAACCCCAGATATACTGCTTGATCACAAGCTATAGTATATTTGGCCACTACTAAATAAAGATTCAGGCACTGGTCTGTAGTTGATCTGCCAGTCCTAAATCCATATTGAAAATCTGAAATTATATGGTGTTCTTCAGCCCAGTCTAACAGACGGTTTAATATTACTCTACCTAAAACTTTTGCTGTCACATCAATTAAAGATTTGGGACGGTAACACTGCGGGTCGTCCTTTTTGCCTTTTTTAAAAATTGGCACTATAGTGGCTGATGACCATGAACGTGGCATGCCTACGGCAATAGCTACATTAATTACACGTGTCAGTATAGAAGCCCAAAATTCTATTTTATATAAAAAAAGGTCTGGGGGAATCCCATCTGGACCTGGTGCCTTATTGTGTGTTAACCCCTGGATGCCCGCTGTAACTTCTCCAAGAGTAAATTCGGTCGCTGCCCTCCAAGGACACATCTCCTCTTCGGCCTGAGAGTTCTCAGTTGAATAGTTATATAAACTTTTAAAATGATTAAACCAGCGCTCGGGGGGGCATAGATGTGCCGATTACCGGGGCTGCAATATCCTGGAAACAGGGATTATTTATAATTTTCCAGAAGGTACTTAAGTCCCTCCTTTCCGCTGCTACCCTTAAATCTTCCCAAGTTTGGAGCTGTAGGGCAAATTTGATAGCCTTTTTATAGGCAATCCTACACTGTGCTATTCGTAGCTTGTCTCTTGGTCTCAATTTCAGACTTTCTTTAAGATCTTTCTGCGCCCGTGAGCAGTCTTTGTTAAACCATCTCAGCACAGTATTTTGTTTCCAGGGCTGGGTAGATTTTAACAGCCTGTCTATTAAGCTGGCCATTATTTCAAATGCTTTAGTCACGGCCAAGCCATCTATCAGGGGATCGGTACAGATCTGTATCTCTTTTTCACCTTTCTCGATTAAGAGCTTATAAAAAGCATCTCCGTCAATTCTGGACCACCTTAGACGCCTCCCCTGATCCGTTACCTTTTCTAAACTACGTTTCTGCACACTTCTTGTTACTTTATGGGTGGACCAATTTTTTATCCATAATGTGACTGGATTATGGTCACTAAATATGTTCCAATCAATAGTAGCCCCTTTTATCCAATCCCGGAATAGGTTGGAAACTAGTATGAAGTCTATAATGGAGCTACACCCTCTCCCCTTGAATGTTGGGGTAACCCCAATACCTTCTTCTACACCCACCAAATCAAGTGTGTGTTTTAGTGAGTGGATTTTCATAATTTTCTCTAGTTCCCTCCCCTCCTCGGTGTGTTCAAGGTGCAATCCCTTTGTCACAGTGCACCCAGACCAATCACCCATACTAGGTTTTAGGTTTGGACACAAATGGCAATTTAAATCGCCCACTAGAACTATACAGGGGGCCACTGTTGATTTACTCCATCTCAGCAGTCAAGTGACTATATAAATCGCGTGATATGGAACCTTCCCTGCTCGAAGCTATGGCATTATAGAAGTTGATAAGAATAATGCTTAATCTATTTATTTGAAGTCTTAAAGCTTGAAAGTAGTTAGAGTTCCAATTCAAATTAGTACATACTCCTTCCATTTGCAGGTCCATATAAATAATAGGTCCTCCTTTTGCTCTACCTGATGCTAATTTCTGTGCGGGGACGGTAAAACACCCGTACCCTTCTAACTGAAAAGGGTCATGGTCTACCGCCCACGTTTCCGGTAGGCAACTAACATGAAACCTAGTTATGTATTCCCTCCATTCATGATTGTCAAATTTGGAGGACAGGCCAGCTATATTTCAGGACACTAATCCAATTCCTTCTATCAGTTGTTTCTCCGTAGGAATGTGATTGCTGGGAGATAGGGTAGAGAGTCAATCTACCCCCTCCAGTCCAGAAAGAGAGGCGAAGCGATCGGAGGTGGCAATATTAAACGTGGGGCCTACCATTGTCCGGATGTTTGAATGTGTTGAACTCACAGGATTTCCTACTAAGGTCTTTGGGTAGAAATAACTTAAATCATGAGTGGATATACCTCCCTCATAGCCCTCTGGGTACCAATCTCTGATGTGATTTATCCCCTGTAATCCCTAAAATTAATAATAATGATATCCCCTGTACATTCTTTGGTCTTCGTCCCACCCAGCCTAGCCTTCTAACATGTAGAATTTCTCCATCTAAATTGGGGGGTAATGGCCTTTTCACTCTTGGCCAGTGCATAACCTTGTTCTTGAGAGTCTGGTGACCTTCATAATTCTCCAATGATAGCTCTGGTACCCCAGTGAGTACAATAACATAAGGTTCTGCCTCTGGTGGAAGATCTATATGCTGAGGGGATCCTTTTAGGTTTTTATCTATATAGGCTCTCCCACCAGTTTTACTATGCTTGTAATTTTGCCTATTTGGAGCCCCACTATCTCTTGCCTCCCTAGGGACCATATTCTTAGTCTGTGTAGCCAAGCTGTTTCCATTAGAAGGGGATGACGGCTTCGCGCCATTTTCAGAATTAATCGATTTCGACACTGGCACCGATGCCGGGCCAGGAGGATTCGAGATACACCTTTTAGCTGATATTTCCCTCAATAAATTTGTATTAGCCGTACCAGTATTTTGAATAGACCCCAATTGCTCAGCCATTCTCTTTACCCTTTCAACAAGTGGTAATAATTAAGACTTAACTAATTGTTCTATATTCCTCATTAGGTCTTGATGAAAGTGTGCTGACAGACTATCTAAATCAGACTTACGTTCTACTGAGTCTTTAGTTCTCGTGGGGCTCGTGGTAATGTTTGGGGTTTTAGTACGACCTCCTTTTTGCTTGTTTGCACCACGCTTTCTTTTTATTGGAAGGCCGGATCCTGAACCTTGTATTTTTCCTATACTATTCTTCTTTGTGATAGGCTTACTCACTGGCGTCGGTAACTGCTCCTCAATGTGGGTTCAGTTTGCGATCCTGTGCTATCGTCTATAGTGATAGATTCCTTAGTTCTTAATTGCGAATCTGATAGATCTTGCAATTGTGGGGGGATACCTATGTCATTTGTTTGTTCTGTATATTTATTATAATGGGATGGGGTTGTTGCTAACTGGATAGCCCGCAGAGAGGAGCGTTTCCTCTGTAATTCAGAGGATAAACGCCGCTCAGTGTGTACAATTTCGCGTTCTAACATTGAGGCAGCCCTTGTGATGAACTGATCTAGAGTCCCTCTAACAGATCCCCCCACCGACGATTTCCTGCTCATACTGGGCCTAGTATTCATTATTTACAGTATAGTTGAAACCTTTCAATTGACACCTCCAATGTAAAATGATAGTGTAGTATTACTTAGGTGACCAAGATAATAATTAAAGTTAAAGATCCAAAGGAGTGGGTCAGCCCCACCTCCTTTCACCCTCTGACGGCCCTCAGACGAACTCGCTTTTTATCATAGAGTCCCTCTAACAGATCCCCCCACCGACGATTTCCTGCTCATACTGGGCCTAGTATTCATTATTTACAGTATAGTTGAAACCTTTCTATTGACACCTCCAATGTAAAATGATAGTGTAGTATTACTTAGGTGACCAAGATAATAATTAAAGTTAAAGATCCAAAGGAGTGGGTCAGCCCCACCTCCTTTCACCCTCTGACGGCCCTCAGACGAACTCGCTTTTTATCATACGTGTTCTACGTATACAGCGAGTACCTAAGATAGGCAATTGGCACAAGTAAAGAAATATCACAAATAGGCCTGGGGCATAAAATCTCAAACAACTTGAGGATGTTAGCACTACACAACGAACAAAACGACTCCAGGAAACAGCAATCCACAGGCAAGGGGGCTCAAGCAGATATAGCACTCGTCAAGTGTCACAACAGTGCGATCCCCCTGCGATGGCCGTTCCCCTCACGGCAGGTGAGTGATTCAAGTGTTAGACCAACAGGTCTCAAAGAACGCGTCCCGCGCTGCGGGGCCACCTGGCGGCCTTAAGAGTGTTCCGGCGCACCAAGCGCCGTCACCGACAAGCGCCGTGAGCTGGGGATGCTGGGAGTTGTAGTTCTTGTGGTTCGCGTTGGCCGTTCCCCTCACGGCGGCGTAGTACGTGGACGGCAGGTGAGTGATTCAAGTGTTAGACCAACAGGTCTCAAAGAGCGCGTCATTGGCACTATTATGCCAGGAACCGGCCCAATTATGTCAGAGATAACACCCTTATGATGGGGGCTACCGTACACATTTGGTGGTCCTTGTCACCAGGCGTAGCTTTCAGGAAGCAATAGTGTTTATTATGGACACACATTAAATGCTGACGAGTCTCCTAATATTCTATGGTCTGCTTCATACCATGTTCTCCTCAGGTCTTAAGCCGATCATGTATTCAACTGACACATTTTCACTCTGACTCCTGCAGTCCTACACTTTGATGGGTCAGCACTGATTACTGCTCAGGCTAGTACTGCCATACCTCTTTTATGGTTCACCGCTCACACACATGTTGTGACTGATAAAGCAGGGTCTACAACCTGGTCAATCTCCTTGTGGCTTAGTTATATTGAGGTTGGATACAGACTGTCAAGTGGCAGGCCCTATAGGCCAATACAGTGTGTTTTTGAGTGTTAGTATGAGTTACTGCCCTAGGTTTGGCTGGCTATCACGCTAAGGGTCTTGAGATG
The DNA here is from genome assembly GCF_964204655.1 of Triturus cristatus. Taxonomy (NCBI): domain Eukaryota; kingdom Metazoa; phylum Chordata; class Amphibia; order Caudata; family Salamandridae; genus Triturus; species Triturus cristatus. The sequence goes on along the minus strand of NC_140582.1, from coordinate 1,194,055,612 downwards.
AGCAGTGCAGCCTTCTTTTATAGGCATCTACTCTATGAATTTTGATTCTGGGCTTGACTTCTCCTCTGAGAGCTACTTTGAAGGTACTGGCGAGCTACCAGTAGCTCCCGAGCTACTCGTTGGAGACCCCTGCTCTACATAAATCATTGGGGTGTCAATCGTACGAACATCTTCTTAAGGTTTTGGGAGCCGAGCTACATCCAGCAGTTGCATATGGCTCGCAAGGGGAAAATATAGTAAACTAATGGATTTTCTAGTAATTAGGGCCAGTATATCAGTGTCTGAAATACCCAGGTCAATTGAACAAGCCAAAATTTGTTTGGAGTTTGGTCTCCAAAGGCAGTCCATGGAGGTGCAAGGGTCAGTTTGAAATGTATGTATTCTTTGTTTTTATATGATCCTGACTCTCTAGCAAACAATTGCGGGTGTGAAATAATTTGTTACATTTAAACGGACGCCTGGAGGTCCCATACTTCAACATGTTTCCAGAGTTTCGATCTACAGTCAGGTTTTCCAGAAATTACAAAGCTCAGCATTAAACAGTTCTTAAATAAAAAAATGGAAATTAATTCACTCATTGTGGATATGGAGGCATTAGTGGCAAAACTCGTTTGGTCAGTGATCAATTTTCTTCAGTCTTTGTGAATTCAGCCATATTTGACTGCCTATGTTTCGACCCCTATGAGGGATACATTTTTAAAATGAAAGGAGGTGCACCAAAAATGTAAATTTAGTCCATAGTGATTTCTTCAGGAAGGTTCTTTATTCAAAAATTCATGGTAAACTATGGTAATTTGAGGCGACCGGAGTGAGGCTGTAGAACTAATATGTCATGAGTTGGCTTAAGCCCCTAGACGGGTTGGCTAGTAAGATGAGTTTTATAGCATAACCATGCCATGTTAAACTGCTACATAATTCATGAGCTATGGATGAGTATTGATATTAACATGTGGTAGTTTGTAGTATATGAAGCTCCTCGTAAGGTTCATATTGGCATTTCTGACCGTGCCACATTCGACCAATGTTTAACAAAAAGTCTGGTCCTCTTGATTGATGTTATTATTGGTGCCACTTAAAGATGTCCGAATCCACTGTTAGCTGGCAATATTATTTGATGTGGAACCAAAGGTGAACAAGTAAATATGGAAGTGATCAAAACTCATACGTCAGTAAGTGATGTCAATGTCAATGTTGTAATTTTTCATGGTATCAGCCATGTCTGTCAGTCATTTTATGTCCTTATGTTATCTGTTACATCCCTGATGAAGTTCCACAGTTTCATTTTGGGCATGAAACACGTTGGCTGGTTTTCTGTGATTGACCATGGACTATTGAATAAAGAACTTTTTTGACGAAATCACTATGCACTAAATTTACTTTTTTGGTGCACCTCGGTACAACAAAAAGCATAATCTGTACTTAGTGGCACTAAAGGGTGACAGGTGCTGGATGAGCTGTGCACCATTCTCAAAGACTTATTTGCAGCAAAAAGGGAGGTGCTCTACAACTAGTCCATCACTCTGTTTAGCTTTTGGTTTGGGATTTTTAAAAGTAAGACATTGCAGATACCCCATTAAGGAGGACACTCCGACCTGTATACACAAATGGCCAACTAGTGAATGCAGATTGTGTGGGTGGACTTCTGAAACTTTACTACACATTGTATGTGTATGGACAAGATTGCTCTAAACACCCTGTGAATTACTAAAATGTTTCTTTCTTAAAGCCGGGGTAAGAGCTGCTCTCAAGGCCCTTATTTATGTTTATGGGTTGAGTCGATTCCATTAATTTCTCAAATGCTAACATTTGTAGCAATTGCCGAAAAGATGCTGGCCTCTGTTGTTTAAATTCACTTGTTTATGTCTTTTCTAAAGGGACATTTTATAGGATTGGACAATAGAAGTTCATTGTTTTTAGGCACCTCGCAATTAGATTTTTTATGCAGTTTGACTCAATGATTCTGTTTCTGGCAACATTTGGAATTAGGCTCTAAAGACTATGAGAAAGCACAGAGGGACTTTATTGTTCATTTGCACAACGGTATATAATGTTTACAGCTTTATTGAATTGTTTTCATGGCCTTCTATATTATGGTACTATGATGGTCAGTTTTTTTGCTACTTGTGTGCTTAGACTTTATAGACCACGTGTAAGCACCTAGGCACTTTATTGACCATTTAAAAAGTGGTACATAATGTGTACGGTTTTACTGTATTGTTTTGGGAACTACTTTATAATTATATGTTACATTTACTATGACTGTGATAAAGATGTGTATATGTGGTATCAATGTCCCAGTATGGTATGTAACCCTTGAAGCATTATTTGTGTACAGTTGTATATTAATTATCGAATTTGGGGAACAAAATGGAACCAGTTAATTAACATATACATTTTTTTTTAAATGATTGAGGAACTGTTTTTACATGATATCAATGTTTTAATGATTTTTGTTAATCAAAAAATAAAGAATTACTTACAAGTCTTCATGCCCAATTGGAGGACAAACGCACTGGATGTCACTTGCCACTTTGCACACATTGGCCTCTCATCCAGGTCCAGGTCCTCACGCTCAATTGGAGTTTTTTTGGCACTTCCCTCGCTTCTGCTGGTAAGTACATTTGTGCTTTCATGTCTGGTTATCGCTGCCTGTAGCGTTTGCCTTGCATGGATGATAACTTTGTGGTACGGCTCAACTCAGTATCTCTTCTTTTAGTGGGCTTTGGTGGGTTTTGCGACCGTGCAGCTCCGCAAGGTCTTCAACTTCTTCAATGGCCATGTAAAGGCTGGAGTGGAGCTTTGACTCAGCATATGCCAACTGCAGGCTGCTTTGAATTGATTTGGGGTGCATGGGGCAGACACGAGCAGTTTTCTGTATCATTGCAAACCCTCAGAGAGAGCAGTCTTGTTTCTTCAGGGCACGCATCCCCTACTCGTTGACCATTGTAGCGTTGTAGTGTCCTCCCAGCCTGGGAGCATGCAAATGCATATGCCAGACACAGAGCTCTGTAACAAACGTCCTTATTCTTCAGCGTAAAAACACACTACGTTCTCGTTACGTCATAACCCATAACTACCACACCTTAATACCTCCCACAAGTTACGAAATTCATCTGTTGGGTCCGCCCAGAACCGTGAGGGCCCTAGCGCACATAGTCTCAATATACTACATCAGTAATGTTAAATAGACTGGGAAAGATGAGATAGAGCCAATTGTTATCAATGTTAAGGGAAATGAGAAGGATATGACCATGGACAGGTATGACCTTAATTCACTTAGGGGAAAATGATGGCCTGGTAGAGCTTATTGGTCTGGAACTGTTGAAAATGATCAATAAAGACTTCAAAAAGTAGAAGAGAGGTGGAATGGAACAGATGTCCTATGGATATGGCTGCTACCCAGGCGTGTGAGGAGGTCACCATGAAAGGCTTCGACTAGTAACAAGCTGCACAAAGAGTTAAATAGAGATTAAGGGGCCGATTACTATGTCAGTCTGTCACTTTGCTTTCGGACCGCGAATTACAATGTCGGTAGTCGGAGCGTAAACAGATCGGTCTTTCTGTTTCGGTTCCGACCGGTTCTCAGAGTCTCCCGGTCAGTCGGAACCACACCATAATCCCATATGGACGGCGTTTCTCGCTTCGGAATTACGATGTCTGTTTCCAACAGCCTTTCTGTGCCTGTCTTTCTGACACTGAAAGGCTGCCAAAAAGTGACTTTTGGGGTCCCTAGCAGGCCCACTCTTGCCTCTGCATCCTACGGTTGGTGGTCGAGGGGGTATCTAGGGTACCACCTGTAAATCCCTGCACTGTGTGGCAGGCACCATGGGGTACCGGCCACAGTGTGCAGGGTTTTCCACACACACCCATTTTTCTCTGTGAGTTCAGTCATATCGTAATCAGGCAGGCGGAACCACCCACCAGAGGTCAGTCAGTCCCGAGCCAGCAACCCAGAGCCAACTCTGACCGACATTGTAATAAGCCCCATAGTGGGTTTTGTAAGCACACATCATTATGGCAGTAAACCGAGATCACGTTTAAGTGGCAGCCTAGATTTGTTCGATGGGATGGAGTACAGCTGTTATTGTTAAGAAACAGGATTTACTTGATGAAAGTGATAAAAATTCTGGAGCAAAAGAGAGGAAGGGAAGGAGCTGATTTGGGGCTTTAGAAAGGACACCCCAGTGGAGGGTTTTTCTGGTGCAAGAAATGAGAGCTCAGGCAGGGACAGGGAGAAAGAGTAGTATGAAGAATTAAACAATGGAAGGACATGACTGAAGATGAAGTAGGAAGCAGCCTGGGCATGGTGTGGTCAGGTAGAACAAAAAGGAAGGTGGGGAATGCCAATATCGATTTTCAGGAATTGAGTTTAATAAATATATTAAGAATTGTTAAAAGGGGGGAGGGAGAGGTCGCTCACCTCTCACTGCTGCTGCCTGTCGCCTGCTGCTGCCTGTCGCCTGTCGCCTACCTGCTGGTACCGACCCCGCTCACGCCGCTCCCTCCTCACCTGCGCTGACCTCCGCTTCACGCCGCTCTCCTCCTGCTGCTGCTGGCCACTCTCCTCGCCTCCTCGCCGCCGCCGCTGCCCCGGTCACTCGCCTTCCTGGTTTCCCGCCGCTGACCCCGCAGTCCCGCCTCTCCTCCCTGCCCATTGGCCACCCAGCCTCCCGCCTCCCAGCGGACCATCCCTCCCGGCTCCTTACTTAAGGTGACCGCGGCGGGCTGGTCAGTGTGACCCCTGTGCCCCACACAGACGGTCGCTCACCTCTCACTGCTGCTGCCTGTCGCCTGCTGCTGCCTGTCGCCTGTCGCCTACCTGCTGGTACCGACCCCGCTCACGCCGCTCCCTCCTCACCTGCGCTGACCTCCGCTTCACGCCGCTCTCCTCCTGCTGCTGCTGGCCACTCTCCTCGCCTCCTCGCCGCCGCCGCTGCCCCGGTCACTCGCCTTCCTGGTTTCCCGCCGCTGACCCCGCAGTCCCGCCGCTCCTCCATGCCCATTGGCCACCCAGCCTCCCGCCTCCCAGCGGACCCTCCCTCCCGGCTCCTTACTTAAGGTGACCGCGGCGGGCTGGTCAGTGTGACCCCTGTGCCCCACACAGACGGTCGCTCACCTCTCACTGCTGCTGCCTGTCGCCTGCTGCTGCCTGTCGCCTGCTGCTGCTTGTCGCCTGTCGCCTACCTGCTGGTACCGACCCCGCTCACGCCGCTCCCTCCTCACCTGCGCTGACCTCCGCTTCACGCCGCTCTCCTCCTGCTGCTGCTGGCCACTCTCCTCGCCTCCTCGCCGCCGCCGCTGCCCCGGTCACTCGCCTTCCTGGTTTCCCGCCGCTGACCCCGCAGTCCCGCCTCTCCTCCCTGCCCATTGGCCACCCAGCCTCCCGCCTCCCAGCGGACCCTCCCTCCCGGCTCCTTACTTATGACGCCCCGCCAGCGACCGCGCAGCGGACGCGCGCAGCGGGAGCACCGACTGAGCGCCGAAGGTGCGCCAAAGGTAAGCCCGTCTGCGCCCGTCCGCGCCTGGACCGCGCCCAGCGCCAGACCCCCTGGCCCCCGCGCCCGCCAGCCCCCCCGCAGGACCTACGACTTCGCTACGCTCATCGCACTCAAACCCGCCCGAGCCCCCGGATGCCACCGAGCGTCCCCGCGACGCACCCATGGACCCTTCGACTGCCGATCCTGCAACTTCTCCTGCCTCCGAACAAGCACCACGCCCACCAAGACGGACAACAGCAACCACCTCAAGTGCATCCTGATCAACACCCGCTCCATCCACAGACACGCCGTGGAACTCTGGAACCTCCTCGACACCGCATCTCCAGACGTCGCCTTCCTCACGGAAACCTGGATGAACGACTCCTCAGCCCCCGACATCGCCATAGCCATCCCGGACGGCTACAAGATCATCAGGAGGGATCGCAACAACCAGACCGGAGGGGGCATCGCCATCGTTCACAAAAGCACCATTCGCATCTCGACTGACTCCACCGACGCATTCAACACCGCCGAATACCTGCACTTCCAGATCCACACCGACCCCAAGACTACCCTCAGAGGCACCCTCATCTACAGACCCCCGGGACCACGCGCACAGTTCTGCGAAGAAATCACGGACTTCATCAGCCCTCACGCCCTCCCCTCCACCGACTACATCCTCCTCGGAGACCTCAACTTCCACCTGGAGAACAACAACGACCGCAACACGACCACCCTGCTGGACAACCTCGCCAACCTCGGACTCCAGCAACTGGTCAACACCCCCACCCACTACGCCGGCCACACGCTCGACCCCCTCTTCTCATCCAGCAAGCACATCACCTTCAGCCACTGCACCGGACTCCACTGGACTGACCACAGCTGCGTCCACTTCAGCTTCAAGAAGAACACGGCCCACCACCACCCGAAGCAGGTTCCCCACAGAAACTGGAGCAAGATCACCGTCGACCAGCTAACCACCTCCCTCAGCCAGAACCCACCGGTCAGGACAACGGACCCTAACACAGCAGCCCTCGACCTCACGCAATGGCTGACCTCCTGTGCCAACGACCTCGCCCCACTGAAGAACCCACTCACCAGGCCCAGAAGCAAGAAGGCCCCCTGGTTCACCGACGAGCTCAAGGACTCCAAGAAGGCCTGCCGCACCCTCGAGAAGGCCTGGCTCCTCGACAAGACCACCGACAACATGACCGCCCTCAAACTCGCCACCCGCAGACATCACCAGCTCATCCGCACCACCAAGAAGAAATCTTTGAAGGAACGACTGGACAAGAACGCCCATGACATTAAGGAGCTCTTCAACATCGTCAAGGAGTTCTCCAACCCCAGCACCAGCAACAACGACATCACTCCCTCGCAGGACCTCTGCGACTCCCTCGCCTCGTACTTCCACCGCAAGATCGCCGACATCCACAACAGTTTCGGCGCTCCACCCCCGCACCCATCGACCGAACCTACGCACCCCGCCGCTATCCTCCAGACATGGACCAAAGTGACCCTCGAAGACACGACACGCATGATGAACACCATCCACTCCGGATCTCCGACCGACCCATGCCCCCACCATGTCTTCAACAAGGCCGCCTCTACCATCGCACCCCACCTCCGAGACATCATCAACGCCTCCTTCGACACAGCCACCTTCCCAGAGAGCTGGAAGCACGCCGAGCTCAGCGCACTACTGAAGAAACCAACTGCGGACCCGACTGACCTCAAGAACTTCCGCCCTATCTCGCTCCTTCCTTTCCCTGCCAAAGTCATCGAGAAGGTCGTCAACAAGCAGCTGGCCGCCTTCCTCGAGACGAACGGATCCCTCGACCCATCGCAATCCGGATTCAGAGCCAACCACAGCACAGAGACCGCCCTCATCGCAGCCACCGACGACATCCGAGCCCTGCTCGACAAAGGTGAAACAGCGGCACTCATCCTCCTTGACCTCTCCGCAGCATTTGACACTGTCTGCCACCGCACCCTAGTCCAACGCCTCAACGACACCGGCATCCAGGGGATTGCTCTGGAATGGATCATCTCATACCTCTCCGGCAGAACACAGAGAGTACGCCTCCCTCCGTTCCGCTCTGAGGCCACCGAAGTCATCTGCGGCGTCCCGCAAGGATCATCGCTCAGCCCCACTCTCTTCAACATCTACATGAAACCCCTCGCTGCCATCGCACGCCAACACAACCTCAACATCATCTCCTACGCCGATGACACCCAGCTGATTCTCTCCCTGACCAGAGACCCCGACACCGCCAAAGCCGACCTACACGAAGGGATGAAAGATGTCGCCGAATGGATGAACATCAGCCGCCTGAAGTTGAACACGGACAAGACAGAAGTCCTCATCCTGGGACCATCGCCCTCTGCATGGGACGACTCCTGGTGGCCCCCGGCCCTGGGCACCGCACCCAAGCCAACGGACCACGCACGCAACTTGGGCGTCATCCTGGACTCCTCCCTATCGATGACCAGACAAGTCAACGCCGTCTCCTCATCTTGCTTCCACAACCTCCGCATGCTCCGCAAGATCTTCAGATGGATCCCGACTGAGACCAGGAAGACTGTCACCCAGGCCCTCATCACCAGCAGACTAGACTACGGAAACACCCTCTACGCCGGTACAACAGCCAAGCTTCAGAAAAGACTTCAGCGTATCCAGAACGCCTCCGCCCGTCTCATCCTGGACGCCCCCCGACGCAGCCACATCTCGAGCCACCTAAGAGACCTGCACTGGCTCCCTGTCAACAAGAGGATCACGTTCAGGCTCCTCACCCACGCACACAAATCCCTCCACGACCTTGGCCCAAGGTACCTCAACGACCGCCTGACCTTCTACACGCCCACCCGACAGCTACGATCCGCGTACCTCGCCCTCGCCGTCGTCCCTCGCATCCAGAGAGCCACCGCCGGAGGAAGATCCTTCTCCTACCTGGCGGCTAAGACATGGAACTCCCTGCCCGTCCACCTGCGGCTGACCCAGGACCACCTCGCCTTCAGGAAACAGCTCAAGACCTGGCTGTTCGAGCAGTAGCAGACCCCCCCCCCCAAGCGCCTTGAGACCCTTCCGGGTGAGTAGTGCGCGATATAAATTCCTTGATTGATTGATTGATTGAGAGGGCAGTAGATCGGGTGGGGGTAGGAAATATTTAACGTGGGGGATGGATTTAGATATCAATGTTAGTAATTTTGTTACATCAAGAGTGAGTGACTAAGCCAAAGGTGTGTAGAAATTGAGATCTCTACTTGATTTCAATAAAATAGCATTTCCCACATAAAGCTGCTTCAGGAGTGCTCTGTCTACCATGACATCCTTACAAAGACAGCACAGAATGTTACCTGCAGCTCTAGGCATAGGCTGGGCCTGGCCTTATAAGCCATCAATTAATAAAAGCCCAGAAAGATTTTTAGAGTATTCACAATGAGTTTGTAAAAGGCCATTTTGCTTAAAATGTATTTTAAGTCAAAGTAACTTGATGTCTCTACATTCAGAAAATCAAAGGATATTTTACGATTCAGTGACTCAACCAGCCCAGGTACAAATGAGATTTAAACAATTAAAATGAAAGCAAACATAAAAATATATGTAGATAGATATAAAGATAGATACGTTAGACCTCACAACCTCAGGATGGTCTTTACCGCAAGGTATTGCCTGCCTCCCTCCATTATGTATCTCAATTTTACTGGTATTAGGACTCAGTGCACTTTCCCACTGCTAACCAGTACTAAAGTGCTTGTGCTCTCTCCCCTAAACATGGTAAAATTGGGTTTTCCCCCTTTTTTCCATATTTAATTTACTATATTAGCCCCTAGTAAAGTGGTACAACTTGTACTCAGGGCGTTTAATTTAAATTCTACTGGTAGGTCTGATTCTGCCACCCTCTCAAGTAGCCTCTTAACCATGTCTGAGGCCTGCCGCGGCAGAGCCTGTGTGTGCAGTTTACACTGCCATGTCCACCTGTCTAGATAACACTCTTGACAGACCTTCCTTTTTTAATAAATATAGTCACCCCGAAGATTGGCCCTACATTACCTACAGGGGGGTTGCAGTGTATTTAAAAGGCAGGGCATGTACTTTTAAGTTTTACATGTCTACAAACTGAAAAACACCCAAAGTTGTTTTTCAATATTGTAAGGCCCATCACTCCCACAGGATAAAATTAGGATTACCTTATTACATTTTATACGTGTAATATCTAACTGGGAAGAAAAAAGACCCCAAGTCTGCCGTCACTGGAGTCACAATCCAAAATATTATGGTGCAGTCAGATTTTAAAATGCAATACTAAAAACTCCATTTTTAGAAAGTTGGCATTTTCCTAATTTTGTAATTTAGTGCCAGCTGCCTGTCTCTGTTCAGCATGGGCGTGATAGCAGCTGTACTTTGTGTATTCCCTCTAGACAGTTACTTACAAAGCGAGCTTAGCTCAGATTTTATAGATCTTCCTGGAAGGGTGGGAGGGAGGAACTGGGTACAGCCTGAAACATACCTGAATAGGCTGTGCCCTGTCAACACAAAAAGGGCTAAATACCTCCCTGTAGTGAATTCGGAGCCAGGGCAGGAAGGGTATACCTCTGTGCACTTCAAAGGCCCTTTTTTGAAGTCTCCCCAACTTCGAAGGCACATTTGGGTATATGTAGTGGATGTTGGACACCATGACTTCAGTACACTTCTGGACCTATGACTAGTCTCCTAGGAAGAAGAAGATTCACTGTGCCGCTAAAGGACTGCCACTCTGCTGGACTGATGTTTGCTGGACTCCTGCCTTGCTGTGTTGTCCCGCTGCTTGCTGCTCTCTTTTTCCAGGGTGAGAAGGACTGGACCTGCAACACTTGAACCCAGAGTTACTCCAATGGCTTGCTGGCTTGCCTCCAGATTGAAGTCTCAGGGACACAAAAGACTTCCAATTAACCTGCTTAAAACACTTGGACACTGCTGCCTGTGCATCTGCTCTGCCAAGTGGTGTCTCCAGAGTCCTGAGCCATGGGAGTGGGCCTAGGTGTTTGCTCCAGTAGAACTGGCTCACCCCCTGCTGCAAGAGCAGAACCGAAACATCGCCATTGTTGCTGAAACATGATTGGTGTATCACATTTGGAACTCATGCATCGCTTCGGGGACCACCTCTTCGGAACCAAAGTTTGCCACTACTGCGTGGAGTAGATAGACACATTTACCTCTACAGTGTGGAGAAACCCGGCGCATCACCGTCAGAAGCACCGTATCTTGGAAACAATGCATCACTCTCAGATCCGTTGCTTCACCGCCGTTCGTGGGGAAATTTGATGCAACACTCGGCTGAACCCTGCATCTTCGTCGATGCAAACCAAGGATTAATGTAGTTTTTTTCAGCAGGCCTCACCGGTTCCCTGTATCTGACCTGTGCTCTATTATGGTTGGCCTGAACTCTTGAGTTAGTCTCAGTCGAGTGTGACCAGATGTTCCATTAAGCGCTTACTGATTCTAAGCACTATTTTGGGATTTATTCTTTAAAAATTCATATCTCATCTTCAACTTGTTGGATTTTTGTTATTTTGTTCTTGTTTTATTTATCACATTAAATTCTATATTTCTAAACCGGTATGCATTCTTTCTGTGTGGTGTTTTTACTGTTTTAGTGTTTCAAGTTTGCACAAATACTGTACACATTGCCTCTTTAGTTAAGCCCCGGCTGCTTTCTGTCAAGCTACCAGAGGGTGAGCGCAGGTTAATTTTAAGTGTATTGTGACTTACCTTGTCTAGGATTGTGGTTCCTGCTTGGACATGGTGCATACCTCTACCAAATAAAAACCCAATTTCTAGCAATATATTAACCCTGTGATGTATGAGTCAAGTAACACAACATGTTCATAGCTACACCTAAACCTAGCCCAAACCCTGACATTTTAGATGTTATGTAACGCTCACTTGCTTTCTAACAAAGGAATATTATGGTGTACTGTAATTAGTTTGGGAGGAGTTTGGGAGGAGTGTGTGGTGTGAGATGGATCTTGGAAATGAGACCCAGGCAGGATTCTGAGGTGGGGAATAGGAAAGAGCAGGATCACTGGAATTATTATTGTAGTTAAGCGATATATGTACCAATAAGTGTCCAAAATCATGACACCCCACTAGGTTAGCTCAGTTAGCATAATATATACTATTTAATCAAATTGTACAGCAAAATTCAGTTTACCATTTTTTCCATGGCAATATAACTTCGCAGTTTATACACTATTAATAAACGCTTGTTAAGTATCTGGTTAAAGTATTACCCCATGGCTTTGTTTAAGTTATGCATTTTTTAGGTCATTATTTTTTTTAATTATGCATGTTCATTAATTAATTCCACATAATGAAATAGTGAAATTTATGTAAAAAAAAGGAAAGAATCATATAAAAAAAATTCCAGTGGCCCTAGACAACAAGCAAGACCGCATGGCTGTCTGACTAATCAAGCATCTGTTTGAAGTGGATGCTACAATGCATGGTCTTTTCTTCTTTCCTCAAAGCATTCAGCTGTCCCACCGGAAGCCCAGCCCTTGAGTCCTGCCAGGGTAAGGCTAAGGACTATTATCAGCTGGATATAGTGGATCCGTTGTACCTTTTGAAAATGAAGACCATAGCAAGGACCATCTGCCAGCAAGTCATTCTCAAGGGGGAGGCAGTGCAAGCCACTGCCTCCAATGTCCAGCCAGCCAAGAGAACACAGCACCACCACCCCCGTTGCCAATGGCGGTGAGCCTTGTGCCCAGAAAAACATCTACTGCAAAAGCAGCCCACCCTCTACCCAATTCACAGAGGTCTTCCTCCAAGGCAACTCATAAAAATTCTTTTTACAAAACATACAAAATTGTGGGGTACCTTTATTAGGAAGGGAGTGTGACAGTTGTGGGTGGTGAAGGTGGGGCAGCTGGGGAAGAGGCAGTTTTAATATTAAGCTCAGAGTGGAAGAAAACCATCTTTCATGACTGCCAAATTCCTCACATAAGGTCAAAACTTTTCCTGCCTTTGCATAGTCACGGTTCCTAATTTCAAACTTAGGTCCAGATTTACAAACCAGTCACACAATGCAGCTTGGCACCCAAAGTTGCTGCGCTGCATTGCGTGACAGGGAGAGAGCAGGAAAGTCCCTATTTTTCTCTATCCGTGCAGAATTATGCTTCCGACCACTATGCACATACCTTTGCACCATAGTGTGAAGGTGTCTGTGTGAGTCTGTAATTGGTTTTGTACTGCACGGCTCCTCACTGAGCCTTTAAAGGCTCTGGTGACCCATCCCCCAGGGCTGGCTCACTTACTGTGGGTAGGGATACATGTGTTTTCTCCAGGCCTTTTTTAAATGTACAGCCAGATGGGAGCAAACTTGGAAGCCTGCTCCCAGCTGGTGGGAACTTTTAACATGTTCCTGCTTGCTGGGAGCAATCTTCAGTTCTGTTTTACCAGCCCACTTTCTCCTGCTCATCGGGGGCAGGCAGAAAACAGCTGCTTCCTCCGGGTGGGAGCAATCCTGGCTTCCGCACCATGTGGGGAGCCTGCTGGGGTGGTGGGGATGGTGGGGGCAGGGTGGGCCCGATTCACAGAACTAACTTAAGACAAAATCCTAAACTTACTAACATTTTGGTATTCACAGAAGTCACTTATTCATTTTGGTATTCACAGAAGGCACTTACTCATTTCGGTATTCACAGAAGTTAGGAGTCCTAACTTTGGGACTCCTAAATGCCTTCTGTGAGTACCGAAAGTCTTAAAGTTAGGATTTTTCTCAGTTTAGGAGTAGTAAAGTTAGGACTCCTAACTTTAGGACTCCTAAATGCCTTCTGTGAATACCGAAAGTCTTAAAGTTAGGATTTTTCTCAGTTTAGGAGTCCTAAAGTTAGGAGTCCTAACTTTACTCAGGGAGGGTACTTCAATGTCCCCTCAACATAGAATTTGTCAACGGGGGATGGGGTCCCTGGGGCCCGAGAAGGGTTGGGGGCTGCCATCCCCGAGGTCAAAATCTAAGGGGGCATGCAGCATCCATCACAGTGCGTAAATAGGTCCTGGAGTCCCCATTCCCCAAGGCCAATATATAAATAAGAGTGTCCCCCGAGCCTTTATAAGCCCTGGGAACACCAACCCCATTGCTCCATTCTTTAAAAGAAAATGGCTCCTGCCATTTTATCATATATATTTAGGGCCCCGGGTGTGCACAGCCCCGCTCCACAAGCCGTTTTTGACCTTGGGAGGAATATACTTAATAGAGAGAGGAGGCATGTGGCCTCCCCTACCCAAACCATTTTCAGCCCCAGGGACACCATCCCATTTATTGCTTAAGGGGAGGGGGACTCACTGCCCCCTCCCCGTGCCATTATAGGCCTGGGAAGCCCAAAGACAGGCGATAGAATGTGCATTAAAGGGATTCGCCCTTTATTTTTTTGAGTCACAGCAAGTTAGTGCTAGTGGCACACAAATGTGGAAAAAAGAATTAAAAAAAGAAAAATTTGACATTTTCCATGGTTAATTTACAATTTCTATATGTGATTATCATTTGAAGGAACTGAGATTATGAGAAAAATCACAAATACCGAAATTGACAATTTTTAATGGAAATGTGTAAAAGTAAATACTATTTAAATAAAGGCTATCATTGAAGGTCATGTTAAGGTACAAGGATGGGTACAACCACATTTTGCAACTAGCACTTGCTGAGCGTTGCTGAAGCTGGTGTGCTGTGTGAAATGAGTAGATGGAAGGTGAATACAATACATTATAATAAATCAGGAGAAATTCAATTAAAAAAGCAGTTAAACGTAAGTTATGGGTCAGCACACTGAAAATAAAATAAGTATTTCAAATTCTCCTGTTATGTTATGCAATGTACAAAACAGAATAAGTCATGCCTACCTCTAGGCTCAGTGCTTCTGAAAAAGGCTCACTTATTAAAAAAAAGGCAAGCGATCAACAGCAACACTTGGCAGCAGGTATGAGTTACTGATAATCGGACTGAAGGCAAACTGACATCATTTGGAGACCATGTCCTAGCAGATTTCAGTGAAGTCAGTTCTGGATTTTACATTACTAATAATTCTACAAACCTACGTTTTGCAAACAGCAGGTAATTAACAAAAAGCAGTCATGAAAGTGCCTTTTTCTGAGGTAGTCTGGCAGTGCCAAATTGATGCCTGCAAAGATGTCCAGAACAGTAATGATTGTGGCTTGGAAATGCATTATGCGGTAGTTACCAATTTGCTGGGGTGGATGCGGACAAGGGCGTTGTCTTCAAAGAAGCCAGAGGAAAGATGACTTATCAGAACTGGAAGTGTCTCACTCTTGTTCTGGGGGGGCTGAAAGGAGCACAGCATGCCCCCAGGATTGTTTAACAAAACTGCATGTCTACTGGCCCTTAGAATGCATGACCCCAGGGACGTTAACCATCATTTATGAACCACTCCGAGCTGGAGTTGCATGCTCCTCAGCTGGAGTGCCGGGACCCCTTGTGGTTAGTAATGTGGTTGCATTTGTGGCCTAGAGACTATTAAAGAAAGTTTCAAACACGTTTATGGCCGTTTTGAATTAAAATGCTTCATTGTAAAGAATTCTGTGACAAATACTGTTATCAGGCTTTGCCATGTGTGTATTAATAACATTTACATTGGATTATGTTTATTGATAAATTATTGTAGCAACTTTTGGACAAATCCAATAGGGTTTGCTTTATGTATGTGATGTGCGGACTAATCAGTAATAAAGCAAATGGATGTGCCTTTTATTTTTTGGTGCTGATCCTTTAACATCCTTACTTAAAATGACACCTCTTTTTATTGTTACTGTATGTTAAAAAAAACTTACAAATTCACCGAAAAAAACCAAAGTTTATAATGGTAGTTATTCTTAGGTATAGTATTAATATTTTAGTTTGCATTAAAAAAAACCTCAGAAATTCACTTAAAAAAATAAAGATTGAAGTGATGTTATAGTTAGACAAAAATGTCTGTTAATAAGTAACGTTTTAAACTCTAATAAACCCTGAAATTCCCCAGCTGTGGTTAAGTTAGCTAACTCTAGCTATCTCCTCTGCTATGCACTGCTTGTGACATCAAAGATAATATCACTCATGACCACATAAATGACGCCTTCGGTGACATTACTCATGGCATTTCAAATGACATCCTTGATGACATCACTGATGCAAGGGAAAAAGATAGCACAGAGCAATTTCGATTAAGTTTGATTTCCTGCTGCTGTCATACCAGGGGTGGCTCTTCCACTATGGTGGAAGAGAGGCGCCCCGCTGCTGAAATACAGCAGACAGAAGAAAAATGAAAAGACAATAAAACTGGTTTATTGTCATTTTATTTTTACTTCCAGTCCGCCGAGTCAAGGGCGGGGCCATGCCATAGCTTTACACAGCAAGGGGAGGAGGAGTGGTAGGCACTGTAAGTGTGCATGTTGGTTTGGCCGGCGACCGGCCAAACTGAAATGCGCACCTGGATATCTCCAAGCTGTTCCGTGGAGATATCAAAGTGCTCAGGGCACAGATTCAGAGTCCCTGCTAGAGAGCAAAACCGGCCCCCTCTGCCCAATCCCAGCGCTTCTCTCATGCTGGGAGTAATAGAACGAGAGAAGTTCTGGCATTGTGTGGGGTCTGGAAGTATGTGCTCTTGGGCATTGCAGTGCAGGACAGGGGCAGAGGAGCAGCAGGGTGTGGAGCGGGAGCAGAAGATCGTGGAGCCGGCAGGAACGATAAGTTTATATATATACATTTATTTTTCCCCTGCACCCACCTCGGTTTGCCAGCAGTTGCCATGTCATACCATGCACATTTATTCAAACAGGTTACCATGTTCAATGTATAGCCTTGCAACATGTCACAGAGTTGTAAATGCATTGTATTCCATATCATTTGTACTACAAAAATGCCTTTTCAGGACAAATTCCTCTGCCGAGACATACTCAAAAGGAGCCTGTGCTTTGGATGTGGGCTGTGTAATTTAGCACATATGCAAGTTCTCATTTGTCCAGAGAAATCAACACATTTTCCCTTATGTACACCTTCTTCCAGTAGTTGGTAATTTTTGATGCAAAGCTCCCACTTTGGGCTTGGACTTTGTAATCACATTATGCTTTATAGCTACGGGTATTTGCTTCGATCTGTCCCATAAGAGCTTCCTATGATGCAAAGCAGCACAAAGCTGATTTTGCATTGAGAAAAGTGCACTTTTCTGGCACAAAACCTGCTTTAGCACTGCACACTAAGTAGCACACACCACCTTGCATTTCAGATGTTTCTTAGACCTGGGTGATATTTGCGGAGTATTACTCTGAGGAACTCCGCGATGTGCTGGAAAACCCCCACCATGCTCTGTGGAGTTCCGCCAGTGGCGGAGTCTGTTAAATCGTGCTGCTTCCACTGATTTTTAGCACCGGGAGTTTGTTCTGCACTGTAAAATCAGCGTGAATGGCACTATGTGCCACGCTAGAGTGCGCTGCTGCTTTCTGCCGCTAAAGTAGACATTCTACTCAAGCGGCAGCTTCCTCAATGCGAGCGACAGATTTCTCAACACGAGTGATCATGACCTGCTGAGACCACCCGCGTTGTGAAATCTCACCAGGAGGAGGTCTACCGTGCAATTTTTTCTCACGAACGCTCGCCAACTTAACATTGATGCGCTGCTCAAGAGGACAAACTCTGCACCACGCAACTTTGTGGAGTTTTTGTGAACTCCACACAGAGCGGGGAGTGGGCAAAACTCCGCAAACTTCGTCGGCAGAGCAGAATTCTTCGGCCACCCCTAAAGTTTGAGATATTAGTGTTTGCAAAATATGCCAAGAGGGGGTAAAAAGAGTTAACGCATTTTCATACATTGTAATGTACAGCCCAGAATAACTAATGGGCATATATAAAAAAAGGCTAACCACCAACAGCAAAACATGTATCGTAAACAGCAAGTCATTTACACAAATCAGCTGGATCAAATTGATGCTGCAAAGCAAAGATGGCCATGAGAGTATGATTGTGGCTTAGAAATGCAGCATTAGGCTGGGTTGGATGCAGACAGTGCATCATCTTCATGGAAGCCAGAGAAAAGCTGGCTCATCGCACTTGTGGGTGCTTGATTCTTGTTTGTTGAAGCACGTTATTATCAATCATAATGCAAAGTGGCTCTCTTTATTTTATGCAAAATGTTTTCAGTGTGCCTTCCCAGCACATGAGTAGGTAGGGATATGGAGAACACTGTTTGCTTTTCAGTTCAGTCATTGGTCTGGCCAATGACGGCTAAGTCTTAGTTGAAGGCTCTGTCAATGGAAGACCCACCTAAGGCTAGCATTTCAGAGAGGGACAGTTAGGTCCTGATTACGAAGGTGAGGAGACCGCCACATACAGGCTGTCGGTGGCGGTCTCCCCGCCATCGGAACAGGGATCTCTGTTCGCAATATTAGAATGGCTTCTGGACGGGAGACGGTCGGGAACTCTGACTGCTGCGGTCCCAACAGGCAATCTGTACCCAACCACTTGTCAGACCTCTCTGTAGTTCAAGAATGGCAGCGGTGTCTATCAGGCACCGTCGTAGGGATTACAATATCACTTTCTGCCGGTCGTTCTGTGGTGGTCAACCAGCTGCAAAGTGGCAGGCTGAAACAGAATTGGGGGCCCGTAGCAGGCCCCCCTAACCCCATGGGCCAGGGACAGGAGCACTGAGGGCACCTAAGGTGCCCCCTTCATATCCCTACACCGAGTGGTAGTCACCTCATGGTGTCTGCCACATAGTGCTGGGAAATGTTTGGGGAGCCTGTTTTGTCTTGTATCGGGTGCTGCGGAGCACAGCACCCGCTGCAAAACAAAACATGGGCAATGCGACAGCCACAGTGGTGGTCTCAACGTAATTTGCCCTGTGGGACCTCCGCCTTGAAGGTGGGTGGTCCCAAATACGATACGATGGCGGATAGACTGAGGCTCGTCTGTCATCGTAATGACCCCCTAATTTGAAGTTGAAAGACTGGGTCTGATTCTAGATGGGTGCCAGCACTAATGTTGCTTTTTTTCTGGACCAAACGATAATCGATTCTGGGACTTCCAATATTAGAGAAATCTGTAAGTGCATGATCAGATTATGTAGAGCATTGGTGGCGTGGGCCTCCTGCAGCCTCTCTCAGTCTTCATTTTCTCTTCAAATAAATTTGTGAAAATAATTACTCTTCTCTGTTATGAGCTTCAGTGATATATTATGGCTAAGACCTCAGATGCAGCAACGGAGTCTAGCTAGCATCACAAACCTCTGGTTGCTAAATTCACTAGACACCCCCACGGTAACACATTATTTCCTCTCCCTGCTGTCTTGCTTTTGGGATGCCAGTTGCTTCTTTCATGTCTCAAGCTCCCATACACCTCATTTGTGACAGTTTAGTTGAAACTTTATAAGGCTCCATACAAACTTCGTTTTATCTCTATCACTATGAGTGAAGGCCTTCCAATTGAGGCACGTGTAGTAGCCTTTTGAAGATATAGCAACATCACTATCACATTGGGATGAATTCATAAACTCTTTGTCAGTATTTTCTGTGGCTACTAGTGGTTTCCTGCAAATGCTGCTAATGTATTATAGTTACAATGTTTTATCTTATATGTGTGAACTTTAAAATATTAAATTCTTACATATACTTAACCCAGAGCTCTGTGGTAGCATTGCATAGTTAGATTTCGTTTTATTAAAAAAATGAAATTTAAATATTGTTTTATTTCAGGTTATTTAAGGATCTATTTTATTGTTTTATGAATTTGCATCAGAAGCAGTGTTTGTGTACGCCTTGGCTTGTCCTAAGCATCTTTTCGTGAGTCACATGGAGCTAAGGTAAGAAAACACATATAGAACAATGCTGTAGCTTAGCCAACTGATTAATTAATTATTGAGAAATGTTTTTTCTAGAAATGCAGTACAACACATGATGCCACCGGCCCATACTCCCAACTTGCCTCATTAGCAGTTATTTGTTGCGAATTTGTTAAACAAATAGGAGTGGATACAGTGGCAAAATGGTAAATATTACACTCATATACCTTGCTTTAAGGCCTGATAGCCCTGTTACAACCGTCCCTAATTATGTTTTGATCATGCCATCTTGACATAACCTGTATTAAGAAAACGTCTTAAGCACCATATTCAAATAATGTATTACAGTCGAGTTTTGCCTCCACAAAGCAGCTCCCATGTTGAGGGCTGGGAAACTGCCCTCTCCGCCCATGGTCATGAAGAGGGAATACACAGTAGGGCAGAGAAACAGGTGAAGTTGGTGGTCACTTAGCTGCAGCGTCACTTCCTTAGTGTGCACACACAAAAGGTATTATTCAAACCCTTTCAGCAAATCAATGAAAAGGAGGTTGGCCTTGTGATGGGGCCAATGTGGGCAGCCGCTACGGCACCAAGGGTATAAGAACCATAAGACAAGGTCCAAGAAAGCAGCATCTTTAGGGGTGCCCACAGACACTTCACTTTCATGATATCCCTCCAGGAAGGCAGGATGTGGGGGACCCAGGGCCGGACTGGCCGTAGTGGGCACCGGGAAATCCCCCGGTGCGCCGCACAGGTGGGGGCCGGTTTTGGGCCCCTGGGGGCCGTTTTTGTAACAGGGCCGTTTTTGCAGCATAGCTGCAAAATCGGCCCTGTAACAAAAACGGACGAAAACCGGCCCTGGAAAAGAGCTCGGCTGCACCCCCAACCCCGTGGGGGGTTGTGGGGCGGCCGAGCATTTTGTCAGGGCGGTATTGGTTCCCAGTCTGGCCCTGGGGGGACCCCCAGTGTTCTAGTGCTATTGGTGTTTCTGATTTGTTTGAGGCGGGACGTGGGGGACCCCCAGTGTTCTAGTGCTATCGGTGTTTCAGATTTGTTTGAGGCGGGACCTGGGGGACCCCCAGTGTTCTAGTGCTATCAGTGTTTCAGGTTTGTTTGAGGCGGGACGTGGGGGACCCCCAGTGTTCTAGTGCTATCGGTGTTTCAGATTTGTTTGAGGCGTGACGTGAGGGACCCCCAATGTTCTAGTGCATATCGGTGTTTCAGATTTGTTTGAGGTGGGAGTGGGGGTCTCCCAGTGTTCTAGTGCTATCGGTGTTTCAGATTTGTTTGAGGCGGGACGTGGGGGACCCCCAGTGTTCTAGTGCTATCGGGGTTTCAGATTTGTTTGATGCGGGAGTGGGGGTCCCCCAGTGTTCTAGTGCTATTGGTGTTTCAGATTTGTTTGAGGCAGGACGTGGGGGACCCCCAGTGTTCTAGTGCCATCAGTGTTTCAGATTTGTTTGAGGAGTAAAGGGTGACATGAGAAGGCGTTTGGGACCTATCACTTCTAAATCGGGGTTGTGAAGGCGGCATATTGCTTGGGATGGGTCGTGAAAAGTAATTGTTGAGTACATCCAAGGCCTCAGGTAGAAGGCAGGCATCATGAAAAAGAAGGAGGTGTGAATGCAGCTACTCTGTAGTAAATTGAGTCACGGAGTGCTCAAGAATGCAGAGTTATGGCCAGCAAGTGAGGCTGGAGGATGGCAAGGTGTCCATAAGGTGGCATGGACTGGGAGAGATGAGATGGAGACAATGCCTATCCAAGTTATGGGAACTGAGTGGTAGCAGACTATGGCTGGACATGTCATTAATTCACTTAGGGGAAATTACCTGGTACCCCTTATAGGTCTGGAATTGTTAAAAATGATCAAGAGTGCGTAGGGGAAGAGGAGTATGAAGGATCACACAATGGAAAGACATGATTGAAGATGAAGAAGGGGGCGCCCTAGAGATGTTGTAATGAGGAACCAAAGGAAGGTGGGGAAAGTCAACTTCAAATTGCAGGAATAGCAGTTTTTTCTATTAATACATTAAGAGATGAAACGATAAGAAGGGTGAGGCAGGGGGCTTTAAATACAGTAGGGGTGGGACATGTTTAGGGGTGGGGTGTGGGTATAGGTATCCATGTTTGTGATGTTGTTATGTTAAAAGTGTGTGGCAAAGCTGATCATTTGTAGAAATGGTGAGCCCTCTGTGCTTTCCATAAAGCACCTTTTCCACATAAAGCTGCGTAAGGAACGGTCTCTCGCAAGGCCTTGTTGCACAGCGAGCACTGAGTGTTAGCTGCAGCCCCGGCTCGGGCTGGCTTATTGAGCCGGCAGGACTATCCACAATGAGTTTGTAAAAGTCAATTTTGCATATGATGAGTATTAACTCAAAGTAATTGATCTCTCTTGATCATTTTGAAAACCCAAGGAGATTTTACTATTCAGTAACTCAGTCAGTTGAGCCCTAAACGAGACTTAAACGTGTAAAATAAATACCAGCTCTTCAGAAGCAATTCTTTTTCACTGTGAAAATCCAGTCATTTGTATATACAGAGATATTGAAAGAAGTAGACCAGGTTGTGCTGCACTGGACTCGCTAACTCTAGGAGGGCCCTACATTGGAAGAGTGTTGCTCATTCAGAAGATGCCCTAGTCAAAATCTATGAAATCCTATCTTCTACACTAAACCCAAGAGTTGAAAAGCGAGATAATAATGAACTTCTTTTCGCCAGTCATAATGACTGCTTTACAAAGTTCAAGGAGGTTTTTGAGAAGGATTTTAAGCCTGCCTGGATATCAGCTAAAACCAAATCTTGGTTTAATTCTCCATGCATGGAAGCCATGCTGAATGCAGTCAAAGAAGAGAACAGAAGTATGGTTCCATTAGCCAGAGTGCAATATAAACTGTACTCAGGACAACCCAGGCAAACTGGAATGATGACTTATGGGTCGAACTTTTAAGTGCAGCTACTAATAAAGATTTTAACACATGTTTCCAGATAATCATACATGGCTCTTTCAATGAGGCAATGTGGGCAGAAAATCATATTCAGGGTGAAGCTTGAAAGAATCATTTTAAAATTCTGTACACGAATAGTGCCCCTTTGACCTGCGAGCCATGCCTAGATGAAGCTACCCCCAGCCTCTTGTTAGAGTGTGGCAATCGCCACCCTGAACACTTTCTACATTTTTCTTTTATAGATACTAAGAGGGCTGTGACCGCATAAAAGAAGGGTAAGGCTGCTGGCCTAGAGATGAACCCTGTATATCTTTTTGATCACATCTGGATATCTGGGTCCTGTATATAAATACTATCTCGAATGACATTCTTCCAGCTACTCCAATACCCCAAATCTGGAAAGGCTTAAAGATTGTTCCCATATATGAAAAGGGGTTCCAGGGATATGCCGCAGAACTGTCACCCAAATATTCTGATAGACTCCCTTCAAAAAATGTTTGCAGACAAATCCTCGATAATCTCAATGGGTGAATTGCCAATGGGCAAGTGATAACTCACTTTCAAGCTGGCCTCCAAGATAACGTGGGTGCTGTTGGTAACATTTTTAGGTTTCTGGTAACCAAGTAGAAGACGGTGGAGATCAGCGACGGCAACATGTTTGTCTCCTTTGTTGACCTCCGTTCTACTTTCAACCTGGTTCAAAGGGAGGAATTGTGGGGCGAACTGAGGTAGCAGGGGTTGCCCTGTGAGCATTTTGAAATTTTAATTAGACTGCATGAGGGCATATACGCTCAAGTTAGATGAGGCCCTAATGAGAAATTGACTATACATATTCCTATAGAAAGCAGGGTCTGTCAGGGCTGCATCCTGGCCCCACCCTGTTTTTATCATTTATTAATGGGTGTGTGGAGTTCCTAACTGATTGTCAGAATGAGTCCCCTATATTAGAGGGAATCAAGGTCCCTCTCTTGTTGTACACTGATGACACCCACTTGCCGTCAACACCGCTAGGGTGCTGCCAACTTTGCTACAGTGATTTTTTTTCTTTTGTGACCAGCGTGACCTTGAGCTAAATACAGCTGAGACCAAGTATATGGTCTTTAACCCATGTAAAAACCACATGGGGAGATTGTCGTTGCAAGGTGTCTCCCTTCACAGAGTGAGGGATTTTCATTATCTTGACATTAGAATATCAGACTCTAATTCATCTGAGCCCCTGTTAAAAAAGAGCGTTGCTACATAAAACACAGGGCAGAGCCTCACTTAGATCTGTGGAAACAGCCAAGTCACACCCAATGAATCCCTCCTTAAAATATATAGGGCACAGGTTCTAACTGCAGTGTTGTAAGGAAGTGAATCATGGGCCCATTCAGACTTGACCAATCTGGGTTGCAATGAAAACAAATTCCTGTGATTATTATTAGCAATCCCCCAGAGTTGCCACTTGCTTCCTGTATGATTTGATCTTTGATTAACGACTTTGGGCCTGGTGGCCAAATTGCACCCATTAGGTTTTTGTGTGCATATCTGGAAATCAATTGTGCTCTAGCTGTACAGGAAAGGACTCTCAGAGCTTTGAGGAAGATCCCTTGGCAAAGATCAATTAAGGGGATTTTAAGGGAGCTTGACCTGGAAGTTTTTGGGAGATCTCCTGAATAGATTGGCTAGGAATCCTTGGAATTGGTGAAAGTGAAATTGTGGGAAAAGCACTATGCTAAACTTATGACCTCTGGAGCTGCAGGTGCGTTGAATCAATTTTGCTTAACTTTTAAAGAGCTCCCTTCTTCTGAAATCCTTTAGAAAGCATTCTTCCCCTCACAGCATTTTCAAGTACTTGGCTATCTAATGCCGGGAGTTCCATAGCATGCAGCGTCTGTTCCTATTACAATGGGACCGAGGAACATTTTCTTTTCTTTTGTCCAGTGTATTCAGCCATTCTTTCCAAATGGATAATCTTGGCATGCCGCACATTGGGTCTATTCAATCAGACATTTGTGCTGTTATCTTTTAAGAAAGGACAAGACCCACTCGCTGTATGTGCCATAGTGAAGTACTTGCAGGGTGCGTGGTACAAGCAGACAGATCTCTTAATATTACTTTTAAATTCATCACGGTTGCAGTTTGTTGCTCATTTGCACGTCTTTGCACTTTAGCTCCCCTGTACTGTTGCACAGCTGTGGTCTTATGTGGTACCTGACTATCACAAGCTTTCCTTATGGTTGGCTTTACAATGCTTTAGCTTTGTAATGTACTTTTAACATGAGTGGTGTTTATATTCTGACTACAAACATGGATAGCCCTCCTAATGCCCGTTGTTGTAACGAGGTGTCCCAAGAAGGCAGCATATGAGCTGGAAATGATCGTAAGAAAGGAACATTAAATAAGGGTTGCTATTGTTCTTGCCCCCCATAAATACCCAGCATGGTGATTCCAGAAGTAACCATATTTGTTGAGGAGATTGCAATTATTACCTGAAGTAAGAGGACATCAGAGTCATTTGACTTAACATAAATGAGGACGGCTGCTCCTTTGAATTCATCATTGAGCCTGCTCACTCACCTGGAGAGAGAGTGATACTGCTTATTTATATATGTGCATGAGTCATCCAACAGAACGGGATTAGATAAGGGAGATAATGTTTTGACATATGCAGTGCTGTTTTTGTAAATAGCTAAACACATAAAAAACAATAACACACACCCTCCAATCACCCCCTGCCTACATTTTGAGAACTGAAGTATCCATTGGCCTCAAACATGCATGCTCTCACTAAAGAGGTCCAGTATTGATATAACAAACACAAATAAGGAGAAGAAAACAGATACATAAATTGGAGGCAAAATATAACAGGGAAGACGTTCAATCGGGGACAACCACCTCACCTAGCAGTCTTCACCGCCCAAATTTCGGCCTTTCCCTTTTGTTATGTTATGTTATGTGAATTCACAAAACACACTATTGATTCAGCGCTAAACCGAAGACAAACCCCAAATTTTCTTTACAAATATCCTCCTTGCGTCGCAGACCCACCGGCACACTAACTCATTCACTCACGCATTCATTGGTGGGGCCCATTACACCAACACTCATACGTTACACTTCACAAATCTGCACGCAGGAGGGATGATAATACAGCGCTGGATACGTGGGGGAGTACCTTATTACCTATAGGGAAGAAAAATTATTTACAGAATATACGTTTGCAACACCACCTATAGGATCCTAACCTTAACATCAAGACACTCCACCACTTGGTCGATGGACAAATTAGTTGGACTGGTTGATGGTGATCTAGAACCAGCTAAAACACATTTAAGCCTCAGAATCCTTTAATCACTTAATTGAAAAACCACAAACTCATAAATTCTGTTAATCAATTATTTGTTTATCTAAAATTTGTTTGCAATTAATATTAGCATTTTGGTCAATGAAAGTTTAGAATTTTAATAAATCAGCACAAATTGCATGACATTTTATAGTTACCTAATTTTGCTATCTGGCTTTTTCTAATTCAATTGGCTCTGCATTACCGAATTTAGCTGTTTAACTTGTCCAAATAAGGCAGGCCAAGGCTCAAAGTCCGGAAAGTCCTTTGCTCAGCACGTTACAGTCCCAAAGATCTCCAAAGGACCGGAAATCGTGCAAGCATTTGTCATCGCCTGTGGGGTTGATAGGGGTTTGCGGTCATCGAGAAAGAAGGCAGCATCTGTACCCCTCCCTATTCTGCTACCCTTTTAATAGTAAATTTGGGATAACAAGAAACATTTCTTTGACCAAGGAAGAGTGTGATTGGTTTGTTTGATGAGGTTCTGCAATATCGTCCAATTTTCCCACTCGTTTGGGGTCTCACGGATTTTGCTGGTTCACTTCCTCCGTGTATGGCACCTTCATGCAACATTGTAGTTGCTTGCTTGTATATGACCATTGTTCGATTAGACCAGTTTTTACCGACTGAAGTTTGCCAGTCCTCCGTGTTCCTATCCTTGACCAGGAACACTGTGCTTCTAACCAGAGGTTGCCTGGAGGTCTATGGAGCCATCCGAGTCTGCGCAGTAGACACCGCGCTCACGAGACGGTGACCACTTCTGAACTCCATTTTGGACGCCATATTTTGGTGGGCCCAAGTGCCAACTTAAGCAAAACAAACACAAAAGAACAATTAATAGACAGAAATGAAGAAAACCCTCCCTAATCCTTTTATGTATTAGTATTTTCCTAGCTTTTAGCGACATTTAAAACAATAGAACTCACCCTTCGGTCCAAAATGGGAACGCAAACATCAGAAAAGCAACATAAATCATGCGATATTCTATTACCACACGTACTACAGTTAATATGCGTACCATAGTTAGTTATTAAAGTTATTCTGCCATGCAAATTAGCGATAAGTCCCACGTGTAATTGGTGTTTAAAAAGGGTGAAAATAGTTGAATTAATATAACACAGCACACAGTTAATTCAAGCTATCATATTAGTTGGTTAAGTGATTAATATTCTCATGCAAAATCGAGGAGGTATATAAAATGTTGTTTTACCTGCTCCATCAATTCCCCCTTTGGTGATTTTTAATATCACCACAAAATCCCTTAAATTTTGATAAAATGTATAATAGAAATGAATTCATTTCTCTTAAGTTTTGTTGAGTCACATAATTGTTTCCCCTGTCTCTTCTTCTCTTGTCTTCTTATACACATTCTCTTTCCATTCTTCTAATTCTAACTCTCCCATTTCTCTTTCTTTTCTTTTCTTTCTTTCTCTTTTCTCTTTGCAGTTTCTCTTTTTATCTCTTTTTATGTGTTTGTGTAATTTTCTTCTCTTACTACATAAACATCCTAAACATCCTAGTCTCAGAATTAATACTAAAAATATGACACACGTTACTGGAATTAAAATCTTACCAATAAAGGTACTATCTAAATTTAGTAGAAAGTCCTTAATAGTAGCAAACTTTTTTCCAATCTTCTCCCAAATACCTTCAACCTCCAGTGGAACAATCTCCTCATGCAAATCAGTTATATTCTTTATGTATGTCTTTAAATCTTGACTTTCGTCAGGAATGTACGTACAACAATGTTGGACCTTCAGCATTCCACAGACTCCACCCTCTTTTGCCAAAATTATATCAAGGGCAAGTCGATTTTGCATCACCATTGCTCACATTGCAAGCATTTCTGTGTTTACCAATAAAAATCCTCCAGCAGTGCTTGTTGACAAGCGATCCACTACTGTTGATAATTTTCTAATTTTATGTGCATTCAGAGATATTCCAACTGCTGGTATCAATGCTCCAAAAATGTCTCCTACAATTTCTGCCCAAGATTCTCTTCTCCTACGTGTTAGTTGTCTATCTCATGTGCACCATCTTTTCCTCTTCTCACATGAAATATCCTTGTAAAGGCCAGGCCTAGGTACCATGTGCCATACCAATGGTCGGGTAATCGATTATAAGCCTTGTTCCCGCAGATAAAATATAATCCATGGAATACCGGATCATTTCCTCCTTTAAATCCCCATCCACCCATGATTCTATAAGTATCATGGCAATCACTTGCACCTACAAAATAGTTATCATACACAGTTTGATTTCTTCTAATACACAATTTCCCTTTCTGAGGCCAATCTAAAGCCATTGCTGGACTTGTTTCTCCTTTCAAATGTTTTTCTCTTTCAACATCCCAAACAGTCTTTTCTTCTTTTCCCTCAGGTACCTTCTTTTGCATTTTCATTCTCCTTTCTTCTACCATATTTAGGAAAGTCTTTTCTTCTCTTTTCAGACTACAAGTGAGATTATTTTTGAATACGGATTCTAATGTTAATTCTCTAGTTTCTAAGAAGAATTCACCTAACACTTTTCCAGGTTTTACTTTATTTAATTTATGCACTACAGGTACTTGTGAAAATATGTTATCTAGATCTGAAAAATAATATTCTAGTTTCCCTGTTTTGTAAAACAAACTTGCTAATACACTACATGTTATTCCATATGTCACTGGAAGGTGATGGTATGTCACTCCCTCAGACACTGATGCAGCCAACTGGATGCATACGTAGCAATCTCTCACATCCATTGTTCTCACATATTCATACAATAATTTTGAGAAAACGTTGTCTTTATGTAAATAATTTCTATCTATTCCTTTAGTCGGATGAATCTCATGAATTTTCTCTATATTAGTCTTATTCTCACTATGACCTTCTATTAGTCCAAGTGTTACTTTAAATGAAACCATTAAAGCTAACGCACTCCACAAAAGCATTAGTAAATCTGTACAACAACAACACATTTTGCACCATCTTCGAAGAAACACACATGTAAATTTTCTATTTTCTGTGTTTGCCATTTCGGAAAGTGATCAGTGTCCTTTGACTTACTTCACAACTAGTTTTGTCTAACCCAAGGCTCTAAGCACCTACTTGGTTCTTTTCGGTTACGTCTATTATTCGGTAATTTTCAAGTTTCTCTACTGGAGCACTTTTGTCTCTTCAGATCTTCTTTCATTCTTTTCTCGCAACCTTGATTCAGAATTTCCTGAACATCCGTCTCTTCCCCGATGTCGGACAAGATAACTCTCAGGATTTCCGATTCTTCGTCGTCCTCAACCACTTCCGGTATAGTCACCTCTGGATCTCCTTGACTGTCTGCCCCCTCTTGTACTTCAGGACGTGCCACATACGACCATTCTGGTGACTTATACTTCTGGTTAGGCTATCTTGTTCGTTTGCTTAAATCTAATGGTGTCTGTTCAACGTCTTTTGATTTCTCTTGGCTAGACACCTCATTCACTTGTTCAGCTCTGGATGATTTTACTTGTGTCAATCTGTATCTCAATCTCTTTATCTTGTTTGGCCAAGCTTCATCCTTTGCTGGCCTTTTTAACTTATTTCCCTTTTCATTTCTTTCAGTTCTCCAGGCTCTCTTTATCAAGACTCAACCTTCTGGTACTTCTTCGTCACTGTTCTCAGATTCAGTTCCAACTTGACTTTTACTTTCAATAGTCTTGCTTTCCACCACTTCCTTTTCCCTGTCTACTTCTGTCCCTCCTCGTGTTTCTTCCACACAATCTGCCTGCTGACTACTTGCCCCTTCTTCTACCTAAATGTATGGTTTCCCTACTCCTCTTCGGGGACCTTCCACAACAATCTCTCCCTCTCTCTCTGTATCTTGCACCTCACCATCTACTTCTGTTATTCAGGTGGAATTTCATGCGGAGCTTCTTTAGCAAGAATTTCTTTGACAGTCTCTTCACTGTTTTCGTTTATTCTCTTATGTACTTGTACCGGTTCAGTGTCTGACTCTGAGCTAGTGTCAGAAATTAGCAATTTTCTTTTTAATGGTAGATTCTCTTGTGCTATAACTGGACTTGCTTCTGACTCTCCCCTTTCAGGAGTTGGTCTTGCTCTTGTTTCTTCCGTATCTGATTCAGAACTTGTATCAGATTCTTCAAAGTATTCATCTTCTCTGTTATCCACTGGATTTGGAATTCGCAAGGTATGACTAGAATGAATCCAATTCTTTACTCCTGCACATTTTACAGCTGTCGTCGTGGTCAGAATCACCTGACGTGGTTTACCCCACCTTGGGACCAGACAATTTCTTCTTCTATGCACTTTGATTCTTACCAAGTCACCTGGGCTCAGATCATGAGCTGGCTTCTTTTCAAGAGTTGTTGCATCTGATCCAACCTGATGAAACACAGAATGAACGGAATCAGCCAACCCCTTGCAATAATCCAAAACCAAGTCATCAGATATAGGCAATAGTTTGTTGACAGGAATGAAAACATGTCTCATTGCTCTCCCCATCACTATTTCGTGAGGATTCAAGCCAGTATTCCTATCTGGAATAGACCTAATAGTCATGAGTACTAGAGGCAAGACATCTGGCCATTTCAAACCTGTGGCTAAACACATTTTTCCCAATCTGTTTTTAATGTTGCCATTTACTTGTTCCACCACACCAGAAGCCTCTGGGCGATAGGCACAATGTAACTTCTGCTGTACATTCATGGCTTCACAAATTAATTTCATGATTTCATTATGGAAATGTTTTCCTCTATCTGACTCAATCGTGACTGGAAAACCAAACCTGGGAATTAACTCTCTCAATAGTAGTTTAGCTACCGTAATTCCATCACTTCTTCTTGTTGGGTATGCTTCCACCCATCGAGAAAACAAACAGACTATCACTAGAACGTACCTCAACCTATTGCAGGGAGGCATTTCAATGAAGTCAATCTGCATTCTTGTGAAAGGCCCTCCTTCTCGTCCTATCGTTCCTAGACTTACCACTGTTTTCCTTCCGGGATTGTATTGCTGACATATAAGGCATCTTTGACAAAGGCTTACAGCTACAAGTCTGAATTTTGCATTATACCATGTCTGTTTGAAAAGTCTGATCATAGCATCTCTTCCTACATGTGCTTGTCCATGATACATTCGTGCCATGGTAGAAACCATGCTATCAGGCATGACTGGTCTTCCATCTCAATAAACCCACACATGATCTGTCTCTCGTGGTGCACATCCTGCTTTTACCCATCTGTGTCCTTTCCTCATCTGCTTCTTCTTGTAACTGCCTCACTTCTTCCCATGTATTCAAAGTGTTAGTAAACAGCAAGGGACATGAATTGATTTCTTTTTCCCTTGAACGATTGACCAAATTCTGATTGCGTGCACAATATTGAGCCATATCATTGGCGAACCGATTTCCTGCTGAAATGTAATCAGCAGACTTTGAATGTGCAGCACATTTCATCACTGCTAATTGCTTAGGCAGCTGTATCGCCTCAAGCAACTTTCCAATCACATCTGCATTCCTTATGGGAGTTCCACAATTTGCCCAAAGTCATGCACAACACCAAAGCCATACTGACTATCTGTCATCACAGTCACTCTCAGATTCTTTACCAACTTGCATGCTCTAGTTAATGCAAAAAGTTCAGCAAACTGGGCTGATTTCACTCCTTTCAGACAAGATGCTTCCAGTACAGCCACGACCGTACATACTGGATATGCGGCACTCACAATTCCCTCGTCTGTTCTCAGGCATGATTCATCCACAAACATCACACAGTCACTTTCTGTCAATGGTACATCTTTTATATCTGGACGTGGCTTGGTACAAAAGTCAAGCACTTCCAAACAGTCATGATCCACATCATCTCTGACTTCCACATTCTCAGCATCAGGCAACAGTGTTGAAGGGTTCACATTCAGACATCTCACAAGGCTCACATTTGTTGCACCTAATATGACTTTCTCATATTTACTTAGATGACTGTGTGTCATAAACTGGGTGCGGCTCCTAGTTAAAAGGATTGCCACATCATGAGATACAAACACTCTCGCAGGATATCCCATCACAATTTCTTCGCTCTGTTCCAGACTCTTACATGTTGCTGCTACTGCTTTCAAACAACCAGGCAATGCTACAGCTACAGGGTCTAACATAGCTGAAAAATATGCAATTGGTCTTCTCAGTTTTCCGTGTTTCTGTATTAATACAGAAAGTGCGCATCCATTTCTTTCGCTGCAATAGAGTTCAAACTCTTTCTCATAGTCAGGCATGCCAAGAGCTGGTGCTTCACACAAACCATCTCTCAATTGTTTAAAAGCCGTCGACTCTTCTTTATTTAACTCAATGGGGTCTTTTACATCACTCTTTGTTAAGCGTACTAAAGGTTTTGCAATCAATGAGAAATTACTAATCCACTGGCGGCAATATCCAACCATTCCAAGAAACATTCTTACTTCTCTCTGAGTCATTGGGGATCTCATTCCTTATATTATTCTGATTCTTTCGGCAGTCACTTTTCTTAGCCCTTTTTCAATTTTATGGCCTAGATATTGTACTTCTTTATGACAAAATTGTAATTTTGATGGGGATACCTTAAGTCCTCCATCTGCCAAATGATTCAGCAATGCAACAGTATCCACTACACAAGCTTCTCAAGTTCTCGATGCCACAAGCAGGTCATCGATATATTGGACTAGTACCGAACTTTCGGGCATTTTTAAATCTTCTAGGGACTTTTTCAGGATCTGATTAAATATCGAGGGACTCTATGTATACCCCTGTGGGATTCGGCACCATGCCAAAGTACGTTCGCCAAATCGGAACGCACAAATCTGTTGGCTGTCAGGGTGCAAAGGAATGGAAAAGAAAGCATGACACAAATCAATCACTCTGTACCATTCTGCATCATGAGGAATCTGATGTAATATCACAGAAGGATTTGGTACAATGGGACAACATGATACAACGATTGTATTTACTTTTCTCAGGTCGTGTACTATCCTGAAAGTTCCGTTAGGCTTTTTCAGACCCATAATTGGTGAATTACATGGACTGCTCATTATTTCCCTCAAATTACCTTGTTCAATCATCCTGTCTATTATAGGATTAACTCCTGCAATTATCTCGGGTGACAATTTATATTGTGGAATATTTGGGTAACTTACTACTTCTTTTACAGAAATTTTTACGGGATCTACATTTTTCATGAATCCGACATCGTCTCCTGTGAAATCCCATACTTCCATTTTCACTGTTTTCTTCAATTCGTGAGGCAATCCCTCTGGATCAAATACAGCAAATGCCTCAGTAATTTCAGGTTCCATATTAGCTATAGTCATTTTGTACAATACATCCTCATCAGGAGTCTCAAAAGCTCTTCCATCAGGAGTACAGAAAATTGTGCAGTTCATCTTGCACAGTAAGTCTCTCCCTAACAAATTTACAGGGCTTGAATCGCACACGAGAAAACGGTGCATTTCAGAAAATTTCCATATTTTAACCATAACTGGTTTAGTAATATATGTTTTTATCTGTCTGTTGGATACTCCAACTACTTGGATTGTTTCATCCGAGAGAGGAAGATTTTTGACATCAGCTGACCTAACAGTTGAACGAGTAGCACCCGTATCTACTAGGAAAGTAATGTTTTCGTCATTTATCTTTCTATCCACAAAAGGGCCTGTCTGGTCTACTTCTAGATTTGCGCCAAGTACGCACTCTTCTTCCTCCCCTCTGCACCGTCAATAGCTTTCTTCTGACTCACTCTCATCGCATTGTAGCCAATACTGCGAAACAGCACTAGCGTGCGGCAGCTTAGTTACCTGTTCTTCGTTGTAGAATCCTTTCCCATTCCTGTAATTCTGAGGATTTACGCTCTGCGGAAAAGGTGGTTTTGGCACCTGACACTGTTGGGCAACAACCTGCTGCTGTCGCTGCGGTTGACAACTCACCTCATTCTGCACCTGTGGATTCAATGATGCATTATCACCATTAGCACTTGGGGAAATATACACTCGGTTCTCCAATGCCCTATTCTTCCGCAATTATGACATGGCCACTTCTTTTTGGCTTCTTCTATACTAATCTGTCCTTTCCCTTTCCCAATACTGGGTCTTTGTTTCATATTCGTACTGTTTGCTTGTTCAATCAGTTGGGCTTCCTGTCTTTCTGCCACTTTTACTTGAGCCCACATGGCATTTTCCTTTAATTTATGCTGCTTGGCTTCAATCTCATCACTAAAGTATTTTGCATGTCTCAGTACTTCATCTATCTTTTTATTTTGCCAATCCACTGTATGCTGCTTAATCATTTCACTTACTTCAGGACGCAACCCATACACAAATCAATATACAAAATGACTCAAGTCCTTCTCACTCAAATTTTCATCACCACTGTATTGTTTAAAAGCCAGCAATAATCTCTTGTAGTAGGCATGTACAGGCTCTTTTACTTCTTGGTGTGTTCTATCAATTTTTACCCAATCAGTTTCTTTAGGAGGCACTTTATTTTTCAGAAAGGTAACTACTTGTTCATATTTTCCCATTACTTCTGGATCAGGAGCACCTGTTTTTGGATCCCTAGGGTATTCTTGAGTAGGCCAACCTATTGTAATTTTACATTCTGCCCATAGGTCTGCTGGCACAATTATGTCAAATAAAGTATTCAAATCAATCCATAATACTTTTGATAACTTTACAAACCTGTCTACCTGCCTATACCTCTCAACCGGCTTCTCGCGCAAACGAGGAAAGTCATTGGTGAATGATAGAATGTCCTGTCTAGTCCAGGGGACATGCACATAGCCTCCTCCTGGAATCTCCCTCATGGGATACTCAGTTACCACCTTTTCTTTTTCTCTTACTGGGAAAGCTGCAAATGTTTTATCTGTTGCTTCATCTCGTTTTCGAAACCACCTACTTTCCCATTTATCTACATCGCCCCATTTTCTCAGGAAAATAATTAAATCTTTAATTTTAGTTATGCTTCCTGCTGTATTCAAATTCTCAATGTCTTTCTCAGCAAAATCTACTCTGTATGGTGTTTGCAATGATTTTATTTTTTCAAATTCGATACCCATCTCACTCGCCACTTCTTCCAACCTTTCATGTAAATTCCTTGCTCTCCAGGTTATACTTTTACATAAAAAAAACATTAGCTCTTCGTCCTGATATGCTTTTAATTTTTCTCTTGGAATAGTTCCTACTATTAATTCTTCTAAGACTATTTTTAATTTTGCCACATCTAAAGGTCGAGGTTCAGCATGTTTTTGCTGTAAGCTCCTTAACCATTCGCTTAATTCATCAGAAGTGGGTCCTACAGGAATTAATTCACTCCTCGGTGATCCTGGCACTGACTCTCTCGTCAATAATGCTTTATTCGCTAGGCTCTGATTCACTGTCAAATTTTTAGGAGTACTTAACCCAGAAGTTCCTGTCACTGGTCTCCATGGATTCTCTCCTGAGTCTCTTTTTTTCTGATTCAGCTTGCTTATTACTGTTGAAAGGAATCGTCAGACAATGCTCACTATCCTTCTGCTTATCAAAAATAGGCATTACGGGTCCTATTGTTACAGGAACAGTTACAGCTTCCATATTTTTAGTCAATTCTCAAATTTTTTCAGTTAACTCCAAAGTCGTTCTGGCTAATTCAGCTGAGTTTTCATTTGTCATTTTAACAGGTTCTATTTTTTCTGTCTCTCTAAAAGGATTATTCCTCCCTACATCAAGTGGCATTGACTCAAATTTTATATTTTGTGGTGACTCTTTTACTGGGGCACTTGGTGTCAATAACGTGGAATTTGGTTGATACGGGCGTGGATTTTTATAAAACATGTCCTCAAGTACATCATTCTCCGAGTCATGCACCCCATACTTGTAACCTTCTGATCCTGTATTTTTTTTCTTCTCTGTACATTTTCTACTACTAGTATCTTCAACATTTCTAATAGGGAACATCCCATCAGCCATATTTGCACTTCGCCATCTCCTCATCCTGTCATAATGATTCTCTTGTCCACACGGTCTACCAAACATATATTTATACCTTCTGCCACTCCGCTGTCGCTCTCTGTCATACATCTCATCCTCCCATTCTGTCAATGCTTCAAACTGAGTAGGTCTAGGTCTCGGTTCTATTCTCATCATTCTTTCTCTCAAATTCCTTAATACCGCTAAATTAAATGAACCATGTTCTGGAAATGCTAAAACTCCATCACCTTTTGTATACTTTGCCCAATTGTCTAGCCAAATACATGTATGATACCCATATTTTGCAACCATGAAGGATGCGGGCGATTTCGGTGGAGGAAGCAACTGTCCCTCTCTAGTCACAATCGGTTTGTCCTTTTTGAACAAGCTCTTAATTTTTCCAAACCAGGACGTTTTCTCCTTTTCTGGTGGATCGTAATACATAATTTTCTCTTCTTAGTTATCGCTAGATTTCTCTTAAGACTATTCTGTTGTCTTATCCAATCGTAGCGCGACTCACACTAACGCACCAATCTAGCGCGTCTATGTCACTTTTGAAACTCTCCAATCTCAGCGCGACTCACACTAACGCACCAATCCGGAGCGTCTGCGTCACCTTGTTACTTCTCCACTCCTAGCGCGGCGTACACTAACGCACCATTACCTCTACGTCCCTCGTCCTCGACCCAGTCATCACTAATGAGGTATTCCACAAGACAGGAAACAAAACACGAAACGCTTTTTAGGCTCCACCCACCCTCCCGTCAGGTGCTATAAGATCCTAGCCAACCAAAAGCACAACCTGTTTTGTTTCCTGTCGGTGGAAAACCTGACGGGGACGCTGGGGTAGGTGCCAGGCACTTACTTGCTTCAAGTTGCTGTTGTCCTGTGGTGTCCTCCTCTGCTGGGCTTTGGGGGCGCTGCTGGACCTCCGTGGGACTTCTTTGAGTCGGGTTGCTGGGCTTCCTGGACTCTTCAGGTTCCTGGTTCCTGGTCCTGCTGGGCTGTGCTGGCTTCCTGTGGTTCCTGCTCCTGCTGCTTCTTCACGACTCTCCTTGGCAGGTTTGGTTGTTCTTCACGGTTCTCGTTTCGGCTGCACGCTGAACGCCCGACAGTCTGGGCGCTCGAGTGTTTTATTTGCCCGACTTCCTTTGTAGCACCCGGGTTGGGATCCGGGCGCTCGTTTACTTGCTTGTCCTTAAGTTGGAGTGCCCGGGATGGAGTCTGGGCGCTCGGTGAAGTTCTTGGCGCCTTCCGTTGGAGCGCCCGGGATGGGGTCAGGGCGCTCGATGGTTCCTGGGCCGGCATTCCGTTAGGGCGCCCGGGATGGGGTCCGGGCACTCGTTGAATTCCTTGGCCCGATTTCAGTTGGAGCGCCCGGGATGGGGTCCGGGCGCTCCGTGTTCTATATTCTTTGGGGCACTCGGGTTGGGGGCCGAGTGCCCCTTCTTTCTGTCGGCAGTGGTCGCGGTGCCCGTGTAGGCTCCGGTTGCGCTGCAGGACTGTTCTGCCTTCGGCGGCCGCGCGTTGCCTCACTTTCGGGTTTTGCTGGGTGGGGGGGCGGGGTTTGTCTTGGTCCTTTTTCTTCATAAGGAAGGGGGTTGGTCATTTCTCTGCTTCTCTGCTGCCGTGTAGGTCTTGCTGATTTACTTGTTGTTCCTTGCTCGGAGTTGTTGCTTCACTCTCTGGATGTGCGGCGTGCTTTGTGCCTTTATGTTGCCCGGTCTGCGGAGCTCCTTTCTTCGGACTCCCTCTTCGTGACTTTTGGTTTGGCTGGTCGGGGTAAGGCTGCGTCTTGTCTTACTCTGGGTCGCTGGATCAAGTCTGTTATTTCTTTGGCGTATCAGGGCTCTGGTTTGCCTTGCCCTTCTGGTGTTCAGGCCCATTCCACTTGGGGTGTTTCTGCTTCTTTGGCTGCTTTTCATGGGGTTTCCCTTGATGAAATCTGTCAGGCTGGGACGTGGGCCTCTGAGTCTGCTTTTGTGATGCACTATCGCCTGAATTGTGCTCTGTCTGACCGGACCAATGTTGGTAGTGGTGTGTTGCGTGCTGTGGAGGTTGTTCCACCTCCCTGATTCTGTGTTTTTCAATAAAATTTTATTTTGCTGCACGCCTCTTTGTGTTCGGTCTCTGTTCTCTGTGTGGTTTGCCAAAGGCCTGTTGCTGGGGGTGCTTTGGTATGCCTCATTAGTGATGTCTGGGTCGAGGACGAGGGACGTAGAGGTAATGCTATGATTACTTACCGGTAATCCTCATTACTCTTAGTCCTACTCGTTCTCGACCCAGTCATGCTTCCCGCCCGCCCTCCCTGGTCAGGCCTTTGTTGCTTGGTATGTCAGGATGTGCTTATGGATGGCTAGGTTCTTATAGCCCCTGACGGGAGGGTGGGTGGAGCCTAAAAAGCATTTCCTGTTTTGTTTCCTGTCTTGTGGAATACCTCATTAGTGATGACTGGGTAGAGGACGAGTAGGACTAAGAGTAATGGGGATTACCGGTAAGTAATCATAGCAATCCTGTGCGCCTATGAAACCCTACAGCTGGCCAAT
Source organism: Triturus cristatus (assembly GCF_964204655.1). Classification (NCBI taxonomy): domain Eukaryota; kingdom Metazoa; phylum Chordata; class Amphibia; order Caudata; family Salamandridae; genus Triturus; species Triturus cristatus. The sequence goes on along the minus strand of NC_140582.1, from coordinate 1,194,017,571 downwards.
CCCAGCTCGGTCTTTCTGACGTCAGCTTTTCTCGCTACTCCTGCTTCTGCTGACCCCTCCTTTACAAAATTTATCGGCAAACTTTCTCTTATCATTTCTTTACTCAAAATTTTGTTAGTAACAACATAAAAACGCCACCATTATCTGTTTCGCTAACAAAAGAGATAGTCTTGACCTTTTACACAAGAATTCCGTGTTTCCCGAGAACAGCGCTTACCTCTGCTCTACTACGGAATTATTACATTCGTCGATAAAGTAGCTCTTCCCTCTACCTTACCCTTCTAGCAAGCATTACCTAACCGTTTCTGTAGAACTAAAACACCTGTTGGAGACACACTGCTCCTGAGAATTAAGATCAGAGTTTCACAATTAAGCCGAATTCTGTTTCATTTTCACACATTCATACGGAAAATGTAGTTCATTCACACAGAATCCTGTCTTTCCCGAGAGCAGTGCTTACCTCTGCCCTACTACAGACTTATTTCATTTGTTAATAAACTAGCACTTCCCTCTACTTTATCCTCCTTACAAGCTTAGGGAACACCTATTACCTTTCCAGTGATAAGCGTAATCAGAGTTCACGTGGACTCCTGTTACTTAAGACCAAAATTTCACAGGTGGCCTTCGCTACCCATACACCTCTTTCACATATAAATGTCCCTAAAGATAACACACGGCGATGTTACCAAATCGAACCCAGACAATGCGTCGTGCAACTCCAATCATCACACGTTTTCCCCGTGTACCTACAGGGCAACAAACAATTCACCATGTGACTTCACTTGCCACAGGCCATCCGACTTCCTACATCCCAGAAGTCTTCAAAAACAACATAAAACGCAATGGTGACTCAACATAGAATGTTAGTACATAAATCAATACTCATCCAAACATCTGTAATCAATAATCAATAATCAAAAAATCGGAAATCAACAAGCAATATTCACAAAACTAGCCAATAATAACCATCATTCTGCTACCAGAAAAACTGATCCAGCGCTAAGCCGAAGACAAACCCCAAATTTTCTTTACAAATATCCTCCTTGCGTCGCAGACCCACCGGCACACTAACTCATTCACTCACGCATTCATTGGTGGGGCCCATAACACCAACACTCATACGTTACACTTCACAAATCTGCACACAGGAGGGATGATAATACAGTGCTGGACATGTGGGGGAGTACCTTATTACCTATAGGGAAGAAAAATTATTTACAGAATATATATTTGCAACAAGTGAGAAGTGTGGCTCAATGGTTAAAGCGGCAGACCCTGATGCAGAGTTCTGGCCCGGGACCAGAGTTCAATCTCTCGCCTCGGCGGGTCTTGGATTCAATTTCCTCGGACCTGATAATTCTCGCCTCGGTGCCTATTCTAATCATGGGTCCCACTCTGCAACTCTGGGCAATAGCTTGCTTAATCTCCACAACGGCCCCAGCAGCGCTGGGATGCCTGTCTTCACCATGGGGGTGCCCAGGAGTGGACATTTCACAGGGAAAGGCCAGGAAAGGTTCCACAGCGGTATGAGTAAAAGCGCCAGGATGCCCCCGTTGGGGGTGGCAGTGCGCTATACAAGTACAAACTCATTTACAAACACCGCCTACAGGATCCTAACCTTAACATCAAGACACTCCACCACTTGGTCGATGGACCAATTAGTTGGACTGGTTAATGGTGATCTAGAACCAGCTAAAACACATTTAAGCCTCGAATCCTTTAATCACTTAATTGAAAAATCACAAACTCATAAATTCTGTTAATCAATTATTTGTTTATCTAAAAAATTTTTGCAATTAATATTAGCATTTTGGTCAATCAAAGTTTAGAATTTTAATAAATCAGCACAAATTGCATGACATTTTATATTTACCTAATCTTGCTATCTGGCTTTTTTAATTCAATTGGCTCTGCATAACCAAATTTAGCTGTTTAAATTGTCCAAATAAAGCAGGCCAAGGCTCAAAGTCCGGAAAGTCCTTTGCTCAGCACGTTACAGTCCCAAAGATCTCCAAAGGACCAGAAATCGTGCAAGCATCTGTCATCGCCTGTGGGGTCGATAGGGGATTGCAGTCATCGAGAAAGAAGGCAGCATCTGTACCCCTCCCTATTCTACCACCCTTTTTCTAGTAATTTTGGGATAACAAGAAACATTTCTTAGACCAAGGAAGAATGTGATTGGTTCGTTTGATGAGGTTTTGCAGTATCGTTCGATTTTCCCACCAGTTTGGGGTCTCATGGATTTTGCTTGTTCACTTCCTCCGTGTATGACATCTTCATGCAACATTGTAGTTGCTTGCTTGTATATGACCATTGTTCAATTAGACCAGTTTTTACCGACTGAAGTTTGGCAGTCCTCCATGTTCCTATCCTTGACCAGGAACACTGTGCTTCTAACCAGAGGTTGCCTGGAGGTCTATGGAGCCATCCGAGTCTAAGCAGTAGACATCGCGCTCACAAGACGGTGGCCACTTCCAAACTCCATTTTGGACTCCAAATTTTGGTAGGTCCAAATGCCAATTTAAGCAAAACAAACACAAAAGAACAATTAATAGACAGAAATGAAGATTCTAATGTTAAACCCTCACTGATCCCTTTATGTATTAGTAATTTCCTAGCTTTTAGAGACATTTAAGGCAATAAAACTCACCCTTCAGTCCAAAACGGGAATGCAAACATCACAAAAGCAACATAAATCATGCGATATTCTATTAGCACACATACTACAGTTAATATGCGTACCATAGTTAGTTATTAAAGTTATTCTGCCATGCAAAATAACGATAAGTCCCACGTGTAATTGGTGTTTAAAAAGGGTGCAAATAGTTCAATTAATATAACACAGCACATGGTTATTTTCAAGTTATTATATTAGTTGGTTAAGTGATTAATATTCTCATGCAAAATAGAAGAAGTATACAAAATGTTGTTTTACCTGCTCCATCACTATCCCCCACAAGGGAATCCTGGTGCTGAGCAGGTGGGCGTGCCTAGCTCTGCCTAGGGTAGACTGGTCAGTTAAATAGCCAGTTCTTCAGCTCCTTGAGGGATTCAAGAAAGAATGAGGAGGCTCTGCTGTGGAGTTGACAACTGTTCCAACCATAGGAGGAATGTAAGAGAACGCCCATCCTCCTGATCTCATCCTTTGTAAAACTCTACAGACTTTTCATAAATATTTGTCATTACTTGGTAATCCCTGCTGGCATAGCCTATTGTTTTCATTTTGCCACCATATCTACAAATCTTCCTGATCACTGTCTGGTGAAAGAAGCCCATGTTCCCTCCCTCTGACATTTGTTGGGCCATGATCTATTGAGTATTAATGATAACCCATGAAAGTTCACCGCAGTGATCAGGGGGCTTCCTAATTCATTATTTAGCCCAGTCACAGAAGATGAAGCTCTCCAGCATGATGATCCCATCCATACCACAAATTCATTTTCAGGTTTTTGGCCCTGATATGTCAACATCCGTGCAGATACATTGGTGTGGGCCTGAATAGGCAATAACAAGTGCAAATCAAGTGTAATGGCATTATAAGATAAAGTTAACTATTACAGTAGAATTGATTGATAAGTTAATTGTGAGAAAACTGGGCCATGTTCCGTGTCCCCCCACTTTTGGCCCCCATTTGTTACTAGATACAAGTGTTTACTGACTCTGATTGTGCCCTGGGCCCTGCTAACCAGGCCAGGGCCAGTGCTCTGTTAAAAGATATATGGTACTTAGATGTATTTACTATTGGTATGACAGCCTACGTGTAAGCCCCCAGTATATGGTAGGGCATTTAGGTTTAGAGGCCCAGTAGATTTAATGCACTTAAGTGCGCACTGCTGTGGTGCCCACTGTCATGTTAAAGGCAGCTCTGCTATGCAATAAAACTATGTTCAAAATCGAATTAAAGATACTTCCACAGACTTGAACTACCTTATTTTTACAAATAACTTACCCCAAAGGTTTGTCCTTGGACCCCGGTGTTGGGTGCCATGTTGAAATAAGTGGGGCATTATGAAAGATGCTTTTTATGCCCTGGTGAGGGCAAAACTGACAATATCGCTTTTCCCATTGTAGTGCATTAGCTCCACAGGCTAACATAGGGAGGCTTTATTTCACATTACTAAAGCTAACTATTGACAGGAGTGAGCTAAAATAATAATTCAAAGTGGCACAGTAATAGTTCAAATAAATCCAGCAACATTCCAGGGTAAGATTTATTGTAACTATATCAGAAAAGAAGTTCTAGAACTTGCTTTTAGGATAAGCCTGAATCCAGCTCTGGAGCAGCCTCTCTTTATTAGCCAGCCATTGACAGGCTGAGCCAAGCTGCTCTGATGAGGTGTGAAGTGGCCTGAATGGAAACAAAGAGACATCTGGTGGGAGAAAATCTGCTGCTTACTAGCACAAGACAAGAAGGTGGCTGGGTAGTCAAACTGGTGTTCAAATAGAGAAATACAGTTTGGACAGAAACCAGGTCCACCCCCACTTCTTGCTCCCCCAGCCAGATGGGAGCCCCTGTAATTGAATTAGGAGAGGGGCTGTAAGGGGAGTATTACGGAAGGTTACCCACACCTGTATGCTGCGTTAAAAGAATCTAAAGCTCCTGGAGAGATTTTCTCCATTTTGAATTTTTGTCAACAGTACTTTCTGGGACAAGAATATGCCACTCTTCAGAGGAACTGGTGATCACAGAGGGTGGCACCCTGCCCCTCACTGGTCAGGGCTGCCCCCCATATTTACAACTCAGAAGCCTGGATAAATATTATATAACTGCCCAGTAACTCAGATCCCTGCTTGGAAACAACAAGGGAAGGACTGCCCTATCAAACCCCTGGTGTACAATAAGAAGGACGCCACTCATAAGGACTACACCTGCGCACACTCTGGTCTTCACAAAAGAGGACTTTGCCCTAAAGTTTAAAGTTTAAGAGTGGACTTCCAGGTACAAAAGAGCTTTAAGCAGTCACCTGCATCGTCTCAACCAAGAAAAGGCCAGCTGACCAGCGTCCAGTGCACTTTTAAAGATTTGACCGGGTGCAATGTGGGAATTATAGTCCCAACTGTTTAAGGAGCAAGGCAGAGCTTCTGGACCATTGGCTGGTGTGGTGGACCCACAAAGACCCAAAAGAAACATCAGGAAACCTGGACCTTTGTACTGCACAAGAGAGTACTGCACTCATAAGGTCTGCATCTGCTGCACTCACAAGGCTTCACAACAAAAGGACTTTGCCTGTCTTAAAGGATAGGACGTGGACCTCTGATCAGCAAAAGGTAGAAAAGTCCTGGAAAGGCTACCTGAAACATGAACAACAAGGACAACTCCAGCTGTCAAGCTTCACCTGGATGTTTCTTGGATTGACCAGGAACATTGTAGGAGTTGTAGTCCTATACCCCAAGAGACAAACCAGAGCTTCTGAACCCTTGGCTGGTGCTGTGGACCACTATCTTGCATCAAGAAACACTTTTGTAAATAAGTGTAAAATGTTACATTATGGGTGACCGGAACTATTGACTTTGTCCTGATCCAGTGTGACCTTATTTTTGACACTAGTGTTACTTTTAATTTAAAACAAATAATAATTCTTCTGTTTCCTACATTATATTTTTGTTGTTTTGGTGTCATTTCAGTCCTACAAATATTCATTATTTTGATAAATTGGAGTTGGATTTTTATTGTGTGTTGTTTCTTACTTATTTGCTGTATTGGTGTTTTAAATGCGTAACACACCTGTATCCTGGATTAAGCCTGTCTACTCGCAACAAAACTACCAAGGATTGAGCAAGGATACATTTATTGAGAACTTGACTGTACCCTATTTGTGATTGTGGTGTTGGTATTAGCTGTAGGTACTTACCTGCACCTACTAATAAACCACCTCCCAACATTCATGTACGACTTTCGTACTTATCGATTGGAAATTTGATGAGAATAAAAGTGCCATCTGTTCTATTCTTGGTGCTATATTAAATGTCCACAGCCTGTAAAGGTGTTCAAAAATCCCCAATGGGTTAGTATTAGAGCCAACTTCGACGTGGCAGAAAATAGGTGTTCTCGTAGGCTGTTGAGATGAAGCTTTGTGTCAACAATGATGTTCATTAGAATTGTTTTCCTAAGACAGATTTTTTTTTTTTCTGCTTGAACCTTAGTATAAATATTGGCTCATCTGAGCTCCTCAGTAGTGGCTCCTGCCAACCAGTGCTGTTGCATCTACCTGCCTGCACCTACCTGCCTCTGTCTGCAGCCTACCGCTCTACCTACAGTGAAGAGACTAGGGGCTGTGACTGAACCATCACTATGTCTAAAGCAGGTATGTCAACATATCCCTAATTCTTTTCTTGCATTACATGTTTCTACTCATTTAAGCCTTTGTGTGATCAATTTTGCATCCTATCATGTGCTGTGATATGCATTAGAATTTATTAATTCATATTACATTTTGTCAGAAATTTTCTTGCAACAACGATGAAAATCAAAAAGTACCTTTGCTCTACACAGTTTGTAAAGGGGAACAACCTTTACAACGCAACTTTTACAACGCACTACACTTACAACGCATGACATTACAACGCAGGACACTACAACGCATTTTTAAAAACTACCTTTACAACGCATTCCATTACAACGCATACTACCATTACAACGCATACCATTACAATGCATAATATAGTAATTTTTACCCCTATACTATCCAACACTTACCCTACTGTTGCACCCCCTGGAGTTAGAATAGTAATTTTTACCCCTATACTATCCAACACTTACCCTTCTGTTGCACCCCCTGGAGTTAGAATAGTAATTTTTACCCCTATACTATCCAACACTTACCCTTCTGTTGCACCCCCTGGAGTTAGAATAGTAATTTTTACCCCTATACTATCCAACACTTACCCTACTGTTGCACCCCCTGGAGTTAGAATAGTAATTTTTACCCCTATACTATCCAAAACTTACCCTACTGTTGCACCCCCTGGAGTTAGAATAGTAATTTTTACCCCTATACTATCCAACACTTACCCTACTGTTGCACCCCCTGGAGTTAGAATAGTAATTTTTACCCCTATACTATCCAACACTTACCCTACTGTTGCACCCCCTGGAGTAAGAATAGTAATTTTTACCCCTATACTATCCAACACTTACCCTACTGTTGCACCCCCTGGAGTTAGAATAGTAATTTTTACCCCTATACTATCTAATACTTACCTTAAATGCAATTTAATATTATGCGTTGTAATGGTATGCGTTGTAAAGGTAGTATGCGTTATAATGGAAATGCGTTGTAAAGGTAGTTTTTAAAAATGCGTTGTAGTGTCCTGCGTTGTAATGTCATGCGTTGTAATGGATTGTGCGTTGTAAAAAATGCGTTGTAAGTGCATGCGTTGTAAAAGTGTGCGTTGTAACGTCATACATCCTTTGTAAAGGGCCTGCCATGTAAATCTGAACCAGTATGTGGAAAGCATCAGTGTTGTTGAAACTAAACCACAGTTTCCTATGAAGTCCACCCTGAGCGACCCCCCCTATAGGTTCATCCAATGGACTATTTTTTAAATGAAAGAAGAGTTACAATGGAATGAAAAATGACCCACAAACAACTCGCACCAGGCTCCCCGCTCCTTTTTTTTAAATGGCGCTTCAAACGTAAATGGGAATGCCTCCAGTGATAGCCTGCCCATCTCCGCCTCCGCCCTCCAGAGCGACACAGCACTGACCACTGACAATCTGCTCACTCCACAGTTAGTTACTCACACGTTTGTAAGCAGCAACCCACTGCTGGCACTCCTGGGTAGCAGCCATCTTTGATAGGGGCAAAAGTGCCACCAGGGACGGAGCCATCATTAAATGAGTGGGACAGCCGCTTGTTTAATATTGACTATCTGTCGCAGTAGCCCCCATCTCCCTGTCCCCCTTAGACAAAAATAACAGCTGAGTACGAGTGAAGGCAGAGACTGAGCATGCTGCTGCCCTCCCCTCGGTGTATGTTAGGGGATGCAGGCCTGGAATGGGTATGGCAATGACTCACACTTGTGCTTCTTTCAGGCAAGCCTTCGATATTCCGCCCTGCGGTAAGTCACACCGTGGTACCAGTGCATGGCATCCCACCAAATGCGAACACGCCAAGCCCAGATACTGGCGGGGAGAGCGAGGACGATGCTTCCACTAACGTCAGGGAAGGTAAGAAGCGGGGCCTAGCTCAGGTTTCCTTTTGGTGATTTTGAGCCGTGCAGTAACTAAGATGCCTGTCTAGGATGCATGCGTAAACTGGTATCCTGCTACTGTCACTGCTACTCTTATGTTCCCTACCATTGCTGCTACACCCCACTCAAATATGCCATTAATGCTCCTCACCCCACCTCGACATCCCCGCCATCTGCTTTCCACATTTGTAGACAACTGTCCCATTTATGTTGCCTTCTGTAAAATAGGGCAACATTTTTCTTTAAGGTTCAAATTCTATAAAAAACTTTTATTGCAAAAGAAGAAGTTAGGAAAGTGTCGATCTTTGAGAGTGAACAGCACTACCTATAGAGAAAAGGGTGGTGAGTGTTTCATGGATGAGTTAATTTGTTTTTATTGGGGCCCTTATATTGCTTCTCTGCAAAAACCCATAGCTCTGACTCATTCAGTACTAAAAATGTACTGCCAGGCTGAATACTTTGGATTGGCAGAAATGTGTATTTATTTGCAGGTCTGCAATACTTGAAGTGCTAACCAGTATTTTTGTACTTCGATGAAATACTTGAAGTGTTAACCACTACTTCTCTACTAGGATGCTGTACTTGAAGTGTGTGTTTCAGAAACAAGGGAACCCAAATAGGATCGGTCAGGGACCTTGGGAACTAACTTATTACAAGAGACAGGACGTCACTAAATGGCGCAGAGTGCAAGAGCCCCCATTTTTAATGGAGTTCAGGGAACGTATGGGGGTAACCGGGGGGGAAGTACCCTCTCGGTAAGCGGGCCCTCTGCGCATGCGCACTCCTATGGGAGGGCGTGGCTAATTGATAAGGATCTGACACTAGTTAGCGACCTTGCCGTTGGCCCAAATAGGTACGCAGAAAGTAATTAATGTATGATTATGATCCAGATGTTAGATTCGGATAGGAAAAACTATGTATTAGAAATATGTTAAGGTTAGCCATCTGATATCTGTGCATATGAATTGTAATCAAATGTCATGTTATGTTTCTGCGTAAATTGTGTAAATATTGTTTAATTAAATTTTATTTTATTTTCATATTTTAAGAAATACGGCCGGGGATTGTACGACCCCGCCTCTAAAGAACTCCCCTTTCATGTCCATCATTAGTAAATGTGGTTTATGCACAGGGCGGGGGAGGGGGAAGTTCGGTAGTCCCAGGCCATATACCTTATTACAACAGACACTGGTCCCTGAATTAGTACAAAATATATATACAATTAATATAGCCTCAATCAGTACTATATTTTAGCCCATATCCAGCCGGACAAGGGTGATTTTAATATGCAAAGAATTTGAAATTTAAACAGAAATGCAAGTCAAATAACAGTGGGTTACAAGCCTGTATCCGTGAACCCACATATCAGACAAACAAACAGAGTAGAAGGCGCAGGCAGTTTTTGGTTGTTTCTATAAGGAAATGCAAAGATGGAGAAACAACAATTATAGGAAGGTCACCTTTACACAAATTATATATGCGAATCACTGTGTATAAGGTTGACAACTAAGTCGACGGCGTTTCGATCCTTTACAGAAAGATACAGGATCATCATCAGGACTGTCAAATAAAGTGCCTGAAAACAATTGCCTGTGAATTACTGTATAGGAAATATACAGAGGCTGCTTACCACCTAATAGATGTGTACTTATTTGACTATATTCAAAGTACCTTTTTAGAGTTTTAGACCAGCATTTTTAGTGACAAACTATGCTTGTGTTAATTCTAAAGCTTGTGAATTTTGTGCAGTTCTGACCATCATTACCAAAACTTTCCTGCTTCCAGACCTTATATGTTTCCTGCCTCCCCCCACTTCTCCATTTTCCCTCTTGACTCCTGCTCTCCCAAACATAGCTTGTAGATTAGAGAGCTGAACACATAGTACTCTCTTTTGTTATTTGTTGGACAACCACTTGTATGAGCCTGCAGGTGAACATAAGAGGCTGAGAAAAGCTCATGTGATCTCACTATCAGCCTTTAAAAGATCTCCCCACCAGGGTGCCTCAGCCCCGGCATCGAGGCTAAGGGCAGAGAGGACGAGAGCAACTTACCTGTATGGGCCTTTTCAGGACTGGTGGACCTAGAAACAGAAATGCTGTTCTTCGACTACTTACAAACCTCAACCAGGGCCCACCCATATTCACAAACATGCACACACACAGACCTTTAGCAGGACCAACCTATATCCAGATACATGTGCGCACACTCACAAAAACACACACCTATCATTCAAGCAAAATTAAATCACTCCACCCACCACTCAGCCACCAAACACTATTCAGCTCTGCAAAATGCGTCTACATACTCCTCTACCCCTACATCCATACAAGGACCCCTTCACACATACACAAATCACAACTCTGCAAAACTACACTTCCCTAACCCTCACTGTACATGTCTATAATCCCCTCAAACACTCACTTTTTACACAAAATCCATCCACTACCATTTGCTTAGTCCAAACAATGTCAATAGTAGCCCCCTCAGCCCTCTATCATGGGTTATGCAGATTTATAGAGCACACTATCACCCTGGAGGGTATCATGGCCAGAGAAGGTAGTTATAGTTAGGACCTTGTTTCTATGGGAAAAGCGTTTTTTTCTTGTGCCAATATCTTTGGCGTCATTTGACGAATCTTAATGAAATTTTCAAAACTAACACGCCACTCAGTTAAGCTGCTGTGTTTAAAGTTTCGGGGTTATTCATCAAGCGGGGCTGAGAAAAATGTGGGGGTCCCAAAATGCTTTTTGTCCATGTTTATTTCCATAGGAATATTTCAAGGCAGCTACAGCCTGAACTACTGAACAGAATTACTCCAAATTTGGCAGAAAAGTTGCTCTTGGTCCAGTTGAACCCAGTCACAAAATAAAGGATGAAACACATGAAAAAAAGTTAAAGGGTCAGGATTGAAACACCCTTACCCCTAGGCCTGCAGAAAGGGTCCCACAGGGACTCCCAGCGACAAAAATTAGATTTTTTTAAATATATATTTTCGGCAGGATTCATGGTGGATCTGTGAATCGGGACAATTTTTTAATTTCCTTTAGACCCCCTGGTGGGCCAGGTCCTGAGGGTAAATGATTAAAAGAGATACCGGGGCCTGTGCGGGCCCCCGCAGCCCTAGGGACCACCACCTCCCTCAGGGCTCATACATTGAATGCGGGGGTTGCAGGTCCCCCGACTCAGCCCGAGGATTGCCACCTCCCCACGGCTATGTATGTGAAATGCGATGTTGCTACATGGCCCCCCTCAGCCCCGGGACCGCCACCTCCCCGGGGCTATGTTGGAGCATGTCCACACAGAGCCCCGGGGAGGACCACCCAGGGTTACTTTCCACTTTCCAATGGATCTCTAAATGCCCCTGGGTACTGCCACCCCCCAAGGCTGACTCCAGTAATTTCCTGGGGTGCCCACCCCCGGGACATTGCAGTTTGCTATGGGATGGTGGAAGCAGTGTTCCTGCCATCCCATAGCCGACAAAAGTGCTCGCTTTGAACAGTTTGCCCTCACATGTTCAAAGTAAGCACACTTTGCTTTTTACCTTCAGGGAGCTGCATGTCAGCAGCTCCCTGGGGGTAAAAAGCCATGGTCCCCAACAAGCTGGCAATGCCCCGGGAGATGGGGTCACCAGGACTCAAAATGGCCTGGGCGGGGGGCCATGCCCCCTCAATTTTTATTCCAATTAAAAAACAAAATTGGTCAGGACCCGGGGCCCAAACAAATCAAGGGAAGGGGGGCCACACAGCCTCCCTTCCTAAAATACAGAAATAAATCGCTAGCTGACAGCTCTCCATAGGCCCCACCCCCTTTCTCCACTACTCTGCAAAAACACCTGGAGAAAGGGAGCGTGGCCTGTGACCACTTCTCAGCAATCCAACAGTGTGGGGCTTACCGGAGGTAACAGTAGGCGTGTTGGACCCGAAGGACCCCTAGCAGCAAAGGGGACTTCATCCCCCAACCAAGAGCGCACCAGGAGGTGCGTTTTCAGACTGGTGGACAAAGGGGGTATGGTCTGCCATCAGAACTCAGCAATCTTACTGTCTGGGACTTACTGGAGTTAACAAGAGGGTAGCTGGCTCACAAGGACAACCTTGGTGCCAAATTAAAGGTTACAGGGACGTTATAGTTAGGAATTTGCATTTAAAAAACCTTTGAAATTCACTGAAAAAACACAGGTTTCAGGGCTGTTATAATTAGGAATTAGCATTTAAAAAACCTTGGAAATTCACTGAAAGAAACACAGGTTTCAGGGCCATCATTGTTAGGAATTAGAATTTAACAAAACTTAGAAATTCACGGCTAAAACACATGTTACAGGGACTTCATGGTTAGGTTGACATTTCACTTGTACAGAACCTGTGAAATGTAGCTGTTATAGTTAGCTGAGCTAACTATAACTCACGCCCCTGCAATTTACTGCTGATGACGTCACATATTATTTTACACATAACATAGTCAGTGACATCACTGATGACAACTCAAATTACATCACTGATATAATCACTGATGACATCATCCACATAATCTCTGACGCACCTACTGATACCCCAATATAACCTTTCATTCACCCACTCCAAATTTCATTCTACCATTCTCAAAACCATAGACACACCAGTACCAGTAAGTACATACCTATTCACTGATTCATAGGTCTACACACACATCCACACACTCACACATACAGCCACTCATATACCCAGTCACTCACCAATACAGCCTCTGATATATCCACTCATACACCCATACAGACATACACCGCTGCTCACCCATAGAGCTACTCACACACCGAGTCCCTCATCCAAAGAGTCAATCACACTGCTACTTAATCACCTATACAGTTATACACACACCACCACACTTATTGACACAAGCATACACTCATCCATACAGCCACTCTCATAATCACTCGCTAACACATACAATCACTTTCATACTCCAACACTCAAATATACTGCCTTTCACATATGCAGTTACTCACCTATATACCACTGAGACATCGATTCACTCACTGACACAGCCATATGCACGCTCACTCACCCATATAGACCCTCGCAGATGCACTCATGATCCCATACACCCAGTGAATCACCCACTCACACATCCATGCAGGGAGTCATACACCCCTCACCCAACCACACAGATACTCAAGCACCCAAACAGATACTTAGACAACCAATCATCAACCCATGGAGACAATCATGTAGCTACTCACCAACCCATGCAGCTACTTACACACCAGCAGACGGACTGATACAGACATTCACACAGAATAGTTACTCACCCATACATTCACTGAGACACATATAATCACTTTCTTGTACAGTCAGTCATACACCCACTGAATCATCCATACAGACACTCATACACCCATTCATTCTTCAATACACCTTGTTGTACATATATATAACGTTCTTAAACGTTTTAGAAACACTCACAGTCACTGTATTATGTCATCAGTGATGTCATTTGAGATGTCATCATTGATGTCATCCGTGATGTCACTGACCATGTCATGAGTGATGTAATATGCGATGTCATCAGCAGTGTATTACGGGGGAGTGAGTTATAGTTAGCTCAGCTAACTATACTGGCTGAATTTCACAGGTTTTGTACAACTATAATGTTCTTGTAACCTGTGTTTTTTTCTGTGAATATATATATATAGATATATATATTATTCGCTCGTCGTTCCACACACGAGTGGGGCACTCACAGGCAGGTGCAGACTTTGCGGGTGTGGACTCCGCAACAATATCACGCTCAATTCCCTCTTTTCTTCATCAGAAAGGATGTCGCACTCTCGGGACGTTCAAATACAATTTATTCAATCAAATGACCAGCAGCACAACAGATGCGTTTCGGCGGAATGCCTTTTTCGATGTTACTGGGGCACCGGAAACGCCATGTTTTTCAACAATTCCCATGTCCACAAAACAAAGAAGGGACTAAAATGATCACTGCAACATCAGCGCCATTTTGTAGTAGGTGCACTTGTTAATATTCAAACATAACTTACAACAATACTGCCGTGAATCGGCTAAATATGTCCATTTACAAATGCATCATACATTGATAACGCCGTGGATCGGCTTATGTCCCCTCCATATATATGTGTGGACGGGATTATTGCATTTGATTATACATTGCATATTATAATTCATTGTATTATTTCTTTTTCATTGATTTCCTTTTAGTGATTTATATTGCAAGACATGTTTACACAACAATATAATTGCTTTCAATCTTTTCAGACAAATATATATATCTAGGTAGTTATAGTAAGGTCCTAGTTTCTATAGAAAAAGTGTTTTTTGACTTGCTTATAACTTTGGTGCAGTTTGCCGAATCTCCATGAAATTTTCCCCATAAATTGTCCAACTGTTTATAGTTGTACATGGAAAGTTTTCGGGTGAACTGTCAAGCGGGGGCTGACAAAAAAAGAGGGGTCAAAAAAGTGTGTTTACCATGTTAATTCCCATGGAGATTTCAAGCATGACAACAGCCCAAACCACTGAACGGAATTACACCAAATTGGCAGCAAGCTAGATCTTGGTTTAGAAAGCCTAGGTTTTCTGCTTTGGTGTAAATTCATCAAATAGTTTTTTGAGGTTTTAAAGGGCAAACAAATTTTTATAGGGATGCAGAATCTTCACAAACCCATCAATGCCGTGATTGGCTAGTCCCACCTGGAGTAGAAGTTTGCAGACACCATTCTAGACATCTCAGAACTGTCCGCAGCAGCAAAAACTCTACCATAATATAGTAAAAGGGGGCAGGGTAAAGGTTGCCTGACCCCATGGGTGCAATTTAAGCATCTGTGAGGGACCCCTGATGGGATGGAAATGCCCCCAACCCAAATTTTTCACCACATGTACAATTTTGCTGATCTACCGTGACATGCATGACTTTGTGGATGCGCTGTGATGTGTCACCACCATTTCATATATTAGGGAATGGTCCTGGGGTGTGAAATTTGGAGAGAAATGCAATAGAAGGGGTCAGAGTAGGGCTCATCTATTCACTGAGACACTGATGCACCCAGTCACAGACCCACTCTGACACTCATGCACCCACTCAGGCACTGATGAACCCACTCTCAACCTACTCAGACACTCCCACACTCACTGACAGGCCCACCAAGACACTCATAAACCCACTCACAGACTCTCTCAGACACTCTCATACTCTCTCACAGACCAAATCATACACTTATGCACCAACTCACACATCTAGTCAGACACTTACACACTCCTTCAGAGACCCACTAAGACACTCTTAAATACACTTGGACACTATCGCATATACCCACACACTGACTCAGACACACATACCCACTCACAGACTCCCACTCAGACACTCACACACCCACTCACAGACCCTTGCAGATACTCATGCACCCACATACATACCCACTCAGAAACTCACACACCCACTCAGACACTCATGCACCTATTCTAAAACCCACTCAGACACTCACACACCCACTGCCAGAACCACAGACACTCACATACCCACACACAGACCCACTCAGACACTCTCACATTCACTCAAAGACCCACTCAAACATTCACATACCCACTCACAGACCCACTCAGACACTCATGTACCACTAACAGACACATTCAGTCACTCGTGCATCAAGTCACACACCCGCTCAGACACTCATACACCCACCCACTAACCCACTCAGATAGTCACAGAACTCACTCACAGGCCTACTCAGACACTCATTCATCCACTTAGACACTGATTCACTGCAGTTAGAAACTATAAAGTGTTAGAAATGGGGGTCTCTAGTTGGCAATTGTTGGCCACTGTCCAAGTAGGGACCCTTCTTCCTAAGTCAGAGTAAGAGGGCTACACCCTTAGATAACCCTTGCTCAACCCTGTGGTAATGTAGCACAAGCAGCTAGGCTTATCTCAGAGGCAGTGTGTGAAGCATTTCTGACCATACACAGTAACACAGTGAAGAACACTATAAAAGGGACACCACACAAGTAGTTATAAAAAATAAGTATCTTTATATATAGACCAATAACGATAAAAAGCCATAATACTGTAAAATAGGATTACTCTTGAAATGCTGCAAAAATAGTTCAAAATGTGCAAAGAGGAGTCAGTTCAAAGCAGTGGTCTCTGGTACCCTTTTACTTACAAAGTACCTGGATTTCATAGCAAAACAAACAAAATGACGCAAAGAAGCTGTAGCGATGATTTTCTGCACGCGAGGCCGGTAATGCGATGAATCCTTGCCGTGAGGGAGGAGACGAGGCACCGATCTGCTGATGCATGCGGGGACAAGGCGACAAACCTCTGCACGCTAGGCCGTTGATGCGATGGCTCCTTGCCGCGAGGGGAGAGACGAGGCGACGATCCTGTTGCGTATGCGATCAGGTTGCGATGCGAAGAAATGGCGCTCTGCGAGGGAGCGACGATCCTGATGCGATGAAAATGGCAGACGCCCGGCGTCCGCGCTGCGATGTCGTGATTCGATGATCTCGATGCGATGATCTTTGGCGTTAGCGAGCACTTGGCAGCCCGCAAACGTGCGATGCGATGATCTTTGGAGTTAGCGAGCACTTGGCAGCCCACAAACGTGCAATGCGATGATCTTTGGTGGTGAGCACTCAGCAGCAGCAGCGCAATGAATTTCTGGTGCACTTTCAGCTGCGGCAGCTCGCAAACGTGTGTTAGCGGCGAATTCAGCACTCTCTTCTCTGTAGTAGAACTAGAGGCCCTGGAACTCACAGGAGCCTCACCTGCAGATAGAAATCAGGAGGCTGGTGGTGAAGTCTGATGTGCCTGAGACTTCAGCAGGAGGCTAGCTCCCTCCTAGCCCTTGGTTGATTGCTTTAGCAAGATTAGTAAAAGTTCTCTCAAAGTCCTTTTCCCTCTTCTTACAAGTCCAATGGTAACCACTGCAGGCCAATCCAAGAAGCAGCACACAAGCACAAGGATAGTCACCTCCTGCAGATTCCTTCAGTTACACGAACAGGTTCATCTTGAAATCCAGGAGCAATACAAAATGTAGGGGTTTGGGCACAGGTATTTAAACCCCAAAAGTCTTTGTTCTAAAGAGTCACAAGTCACTGAACCCAGCCAGAACCAGTTCTGCTCAGTCCTGGAGCACTTTGATTACCAGGATGCATCTTTCCTTTCAGAGAGATGGGGTCTGCCATCAGATGCACAGTAGGAGGTGGAGCCAGCATTTACCTTGCCAGGCACAGCCCTATTCAGGTCAAGGAGCTAATCCTCCCCGTACTCCAAATGCAGATCTCTCTATTCAACCCAGGTCTGACTCAGCCTGACCTGTCCCTCCAAAACCAGACAGCCAATACACATAACAGCAGAGCACACTGGAAGGCTTAGGCAAGAAAATACCTACTTTCTAAAAGTGGTATTTTTAAACACAAAATAGAAAAATAAATTTTACTAAAAGATGTATTTTAATATTCTGAGCTCAGGCATACTAAATTCGTTTTTCTACCTTGGGTCAGTTAGGATTATAGAATGTAATAGTCAAACTGCCCATTCTGGCCTATAGAGAACAGGTAGCCTTACAGTAGTGAAAAACGAAATTGGGTGTAATTCACTACCAGGACATGCCACACATACCAAGACATGTCCTACATTACAGATACAATGCATCCTACCATAGGGGTGACTTATATGATGCCAAGGGAAGGTTCAGGGGCTGGGAATTGTGGGCACTTCACAGCCAAGATGGCAGTTCTGGACTGCGCACAGACTCTGAGGCAGGTCTGAGGTACACTTTACAATCTGCTTCTGTGGGTGGCGCAAACCAGCGCTGCAGGCCCACCAGCAGCATTTGGTTTACCAGCCCTGGGTACACACAGGCCACGCTACTAGGGACTAACAGGTAAACCAAATAAGCAAATCATGGATATACCAATTCACATGTCATATTTACACCGGGAGCATTCGCGCTGTGGCACTGAATGGCAGTGGCACAGCGCCCAGAGCATCTAACACCAGCAAAAACAGAGGAAACAACAGCGTAAAATGGAAGGGAGACCCACGCCAAATGGTGCCAGGTCTAACATAGAGTATTTGTATTCACCGCTTTTCTCTTAGTGCCACGGGGGAGGGGATCCAAGAACCCATAGAATCATTGTTTTAAACTTGTTTAACTACATTTACAATAACAGTAAAACATTTAAATAAAGTACATTTGAAATTCATTCATAAATAGGAAAATATTATTGTATTACAATTTGCACTAAAAAATCTAAAAATTTACTGAAAAATATCAAACTTTACAGGGATGTTACAGTTTGAAAATCGAGTTTAAACAACCTTTGAAAATTACAAGACAAAATAAAAGTTACAGGGATATTAAAGTTAGGAGATACAATTTTAAAAACCTTAAAAATTCATTAAAAAACAAAGGTTACAGCTAGGAAATGACATTGAACAACTTTAGAAATGTATTGAAAAAAACAAAGGTTACAGTGACATTATTGTTAGGAAATAGCATTAAAAAAACGTAGAACTTGTACAAAACCATAGAAATTCAGCAGTTATGGTTATCTGGACTAACTATAAATTATGCCCTTCAATGCACTGCTTCTGTCCTCACATACTATATCACTCATGACATGGTCAGTGGCATTACTGATGACATCACTGATTGCATCTCAAATAACATCACTTATGTCATCATCAACAGAATCACTTGCATACCCACTCACTCCCCCATACAGTCTCTCAAACATCCACTCAGACACACACAATCACTAACGTACCATTCACAGACCCATACAACAACTCATACAACCACTCACTCATCCATAGAACCACTTACACACCTACTCAATCAACCATTCTCGCACCCATGCAGCTACTCATACAACTACTCACTCATCCATACAGCCACTCACAGTCACTCACTCACTCATATAGCTACTCACACAACCCTTATTCAACCATTCAGCCACTCACACACCTACTCTTATGCCACCACAATGCACTGCTTATGAGCTCACATATTGCATCACTCATGACATGGTCAGTGATATCACTAATGACATCTCAATGATATCGTCCACAGTGCCACTCACATATCCACTCACACTTCCAATCACTTACATACCCACTCACACACTCATAGAGCCTCTCACACAGCCAATCACTTACCCATAGAGCCACTCACACACCCACTCAGTTACCTATACAGCCACTTACACAGCCACTCACTTACCTAAGCAACTACTCCCACACTCACTCACCCATATAGTCACACACACAGCCACTCACTCACCCATGCATTCACTTACACACACACATATATACCTATACAATCACTCACACACCCACTCACACACTCACTTATATACCCATAGACTCACTGAGACAATTACTCACACACTCATACAACCACTTATATACCCACTCACATACCTACACAGTTACCCAAACACCAAGTCACACTCCAATACAACTACTTACATATGTACTCACACACTAATATACAATAGATACTCATGTTCATACATCCATACAACCACTCACACACCCATACAACCATTCACGTATCTACCCACATACCCATACAACTGACACAGTCACTCACACAGCCCAAAAAACCACTAAGCCACCCATTGAAAGACATATGCAGCCACTCAAACACCCACTGACAGACCTATAAAACCACTCACAAACTCACTTACACAACCTCACAGCCATTTGTATAACCAGTCACACACACATACAGCCATTATGACACCCACTGGATTCTTTGACTAAAATAGCAGGTCGAATAATTTTAGAATGTCTACATGTATGAGCAGAGGATAATAAAGTCCTATCTGATATTCAATATGGTTTTCGTGAGGGCCTGGGACTATTGAACAGAGCTTAAATTTAGCCATCTTTGTTTGGAAATATTATTATTATTATTATTTGGAGTTTTATAACGCGCACGGTTACCCTTGAGCATCCCAGCGCCAATCGAGGACCAACAGAGGCTAACACGTGACACGCTAGTCTGGGAAGAGATAAGTTTTCAGAAGTTTGCGGAAACGCCGAGTACAAATCTCAGCCCGCAAAACAAGTGGAAGCGCGTTCCACGCGGAGGCCGTGTTCACCGAGAACCTTCTTCCTCCCGTACGGGCTCGTCTTACTCTAGGAGACTGTAGGAGGAATTTATGATCCGAACGGAGGGCCCTTGCTGCTTTATATATACACGGGCGAAGGAGGGTAGGCTGTTTTTAGCATTTGTGGATCTCACCGTGGCCTTCTATTCCGTGAGGAATGACAAGCTCTGGGAGATCCTTGAGGAGATAGGGGTGGATGTTCAAATTATCTACTTTCTTAGGCAACTATATAGTGAAGCCAAGGAGCGAGTTCGATACGGCTTGAATGGTAATTGCACTGCCCCTTTCCCAATAAGAAGGGGGGGTTAGGCAAGGATGTGTCCTAGCCCCTTTTCTTTTTAACCTCTACATTAATGGCTTGGGAGAGGCGCTGCTTAAAGATAGTCAAGACTTTCCCCAAATAGCCGGATGTCCAATACCTGCCTTTTTATACGCGGATGACGCGGTTTTAATGTCACGTACGCAAGTTGGCCTGCAGAGGGTGCTAGATAGTTTCTCTAATTTTATGAGCAATCTTGGTCTTAGGGCGAACACCTCAAAAACCTTTATAATGAGGTGTGGCTGTGGTAGTCGGAGGTGCAGGGATATGTTTGTGGAAGGACAGAAGACAGGGCCCACAAAGAGATTCTTATACCTTGGAATACTCTTTGAGCAAAAAGATTCATGGGTCCAAGCCTTAGCGGCAAATAAATTTGCGTTTTCAAGGACTACTACCACACTTGTTAACTTCTCCAGAAAATTGGGCAGGAGACCGCCAGTGGAGCTTATTTAGATTTACAAAGCGAAACATTTCTCCACAGCTATGTATGGACTAGCGGTGGGGGGTTTTGTTGATACATACCCGCTACAAATGGTATAAAATACATTTTTGAGATACATTCTGTGTGTTCCGAGCAGCACGTCTTCGTATGTTTGTCAAGCTGAGTTGGGCTTAGCATATATCTCTGACCTTATAAAAATGGAGCCTATTCTTTTATGGCATAGGATCTGGATAAAACCTGAGACACAGTTAAATAGGGATATTTTAATGGAAAGCTTGAAATTGGAAGGGTTCCCAAAGATTCCCTGGGTAAGGTACGTCCGAGATTTTATGCGTGACCTAGGTCACTTAGAATACTTTACGGACCCGAGTAGTATGCAGACAGTAAGGAGAAAGGACCTAAAAAAAGAGGGCCTCCTGCTACTGGACACGCTAAGAATGTCGGCTGAGATTATAAAACCTAGCGTCCAGCACAACCAGTTGATTTTAACTACTTTTAATATTCAACCATATTTATCAATTGTACCTGGTGGCCATGATACGTTTTTATTGACTAGATTTAGGTTTGGGGTCTTCCACAGACTTGTAAGTTTTCCAAAAAATAATGGCTGGGCTAGAGAAATGTAACTGTGTCCTTGCGATAATCACTCAAATCAATCCACCATACATGTAGTTCTTTTTTGTAGATTTAACAGTGAACTAAGAAAAACCTGGATTGTTCCAATTTAAAAATCTCTGGGGATTAGACAATGTTGTGCGGTGTTCATTGTATTACAGCTTCTGGATAATGTACATAGAGTGTGGAGGATAGTAATGTTTCTAAACAAAGTATTTAGTCATAGGAAAAGCATTGTAATTTAAATACTGAGGTCACAAAGAGGTTAGGGTATATTAGTATTATTTCTGAATGTTATAATGATTTATATATAAATGCTCTTTTAGTGACATTATGCGCAACAGAATCTCTGTTTTTATGTGTTTTTATGATTGTATGAAATAGCCATTGCACTATGGACTATATATCATGTGTTCTTTTATTGCCATTTGTCCAACAATATGACTGTTTTATGTGCTTTTATGATTGTATAAAATCAAATAAAGCTGTTTTTGACTTGACTTGACACCCATTAATACGCTGATACAGACAGTACATAGCCACTCAGATGGCATATGTTAAAAATAATATCACTTATTAGTAGTATAGAACAAATAGTAATTTCACTTATGCAGTAGCTTAGTATTTGTCTTTAAGTCTCAGAAACTTTAACAAAACATGCACACTCCCTGGATGATGTCATCAGTGATGTCATTTGAGATGTCATCAGTAATGTAATATGTGGGGTCATAAGCAGTGCATTGCAGGGGCGTATATTATAGTTAGCTCAGGTAACTATAACTGGTGAATTTCTATGGCTGACTCTGAGGCACGGGATCACAGTTTGATCCCCGGTGCCGGCGGCAGCTCAGCATTATGTTACTCTAGGTAATAGCTCACTTAATCTCCCTGACAACCCCCATTGCCTAGATATCCTTAGGAGTGATAAGTTCACACTTTACAAAAGTGGAGTTATAATTATTCCAAGTTAATTTGCAGTTACATTCAGAGCTCTAATACCATACCTATTTATAGAGCAATGTGTGCAAAAGAAGTTTGGATGATGTCATCAGTGATGTCATCGATGATGTCATTTGAGATGTCATCAGTGATATAAATGATGTCACAGATCATGTAATGAGTGATGTAATATGTGAGATCATAAGCAGAGCATGGTGGGGCCCAAGTTATAGTTAGCTCTGCTGACTATAAATGGTGAATGTCTGTGTTCTCATTAATGTTCTCACTGACATATTGACCTAACTATAACGTTTCCTTAACCTTTGGTTTTATTTCAGTGAATTTCTAAGGTTTCTTTGTGTAAAGTAACATTTTATTTCAAAATGTAAAACCAACCACCCGTTACTCTGACTTTTGGCTGTGCACAGCTGGGTTTAGCCACAGGGCCTGGACTGCTTCCAGGCCCTGTGGCAAAACCCTCACAGGCAGCCAGCATCACAATGTGTACAGCCATTTGACATGTGCAGTGCGGGGTTGGCTGTAGGACCTGGCTTGCAGCCAGGCCATGTGTCCATGTGTCAACCCCATGTCGAGCACGACCTTTGGTCATGTCTGGTGTGGGGTTAGCTGCAGGGTATGTCTTACAGCCAGGCCCTGTTTCCAACTCTGCGCTGAAACCCAACCTCACACTGCACACTCTTTGGCCATGCACGGTTGTGTGTTGGCCACAGGGCTTGGCCTGCTGGCAAGTTCAGCAAGCTCGTAACGGCTAGGCCTGGGTGGTAAATTCCGTTCCGCTTGCAGAATTTGGGTAATTTTGCGTTCCGCGGAGAACGCGAAATTGCCAAAAATTCTGCGACTTCGCAATTTTTTGTGCTTGTTCGTGCTTTAAAAATGCGCGTTCGCGAGATATTTCTCCCCGAGCACACAAACAGTGTTCGCGAACAGGAAAAAAGTATCACGAATGGGCGGAACAAGCAATTCTGCGTGTTCGCAGAACTTTTGCGTGCTCGCTGAGATATTTTACCGTTTCGAGGAGCTTTGTGTAGCGCAAATACGCAAATTCCGCCCACCCCTAGTAATGGCACACAGCCTTTGGCTTGCACAGCAAAGTATTGGTCTTTAGGCCTGGGGACCCTTTCCCTTGGGGTAAAATGTATATGTTAAGTGGAGGGGACATGTAGCCCCCTACCCAACCCGTAATTGTCCCTAGGGTCCAAATCCCTGGTGCTGGCTTCAATAAAAATGGGAGGGCGGTCATGCAGCCTCCCTCCCTAAGCCTTTATGGGCCCCTGGGGACCGCAAGGTTAAAATCTAAGTGGTAGGGGGCATGAAACTCCCCTCCATAACCCTGCAGATCCCATCCCCCAGGGTCATACCAATAAAAAAGGGACGGGTGGTGTGGGCCCCTTCCTGAGCCTCATTATATAATTGAGACCCCATCTCTCAGTGCCCTATGGATTTTAAAGGGAATATTGCATATAGCCCACCTACTTTAGCTTCATCAGGCCCTGGGAACCCCTTTCCTCATGGCCCTATGTATTTTAACCCCTTGCATGCCCGCCCCTTTCCCCGCCCAGTGCCGCGCTTTGCATTAGCGGGCGGAGTTCATGACGAGCTGGACTCGTCATGGGCACAGCGCCACCGCAGCCCATGACGAGTCCAGCTCGTCATGGGCACTGAAGGGGTTAAAGGGGAGGGGGGGCAAGTGGAGCTCTTCCTGAGCCCCATAAGGACCTGGAGACCCCCTCCCCAGGGCTACATCTTTTTTTAAAAGGGAGAGGCCGCGTTGTCCTCCTCCTATGCCTTATTAGGCCCTGGGTACCCCATCGCCCAGGACCTTATTTATTTTAAAAGAGAGGGGGGCCACACAAGCTGAAGAAGCCTGCCTTAGTGAGTTGGTAGCTAAGATTGCCTGTCTGCTGCTTACCGCCGAAGTACAGTCTGGGTGACCAAGTCATGAAACTCAAAAGTTGCACCCAAGTCTGCTGGGCCTTGGAGTGTCATTGGAGTGCAGTTTGGTCACCAAATGGTCATAATTCTCTTCTCAAGCTTTTGGGTGGAATTACATGCCCACCTCTCATTAGGCCTCCTTTTCCAAAAGTCATTTTGGGCCTCACCTCCAGTCAGAACTCCTTTTAGATGGCCACAGACAGGTGCAGGCTACTGGGCGCAACCATGGCAGTTGAGGAATTGTACTCCAGGTGTTCCAGGGTTCACCCTACTACAGATTCCAAGCAACTGGTCCAAGCACCTCATTTGCACTTGTCTCTCCAGGTTAACATGGTCTGAGCAGTCCAAGGCTTCCTCGGGGGTAGGGTGGGGTAGGGGGACTTGAATACAGGAAAATAATCATAGGCTTACAACTCAACAAGCACATAGCCAAAAACAGAAATCATTGTCCAGTCAAATGCTCACGCTTATGGCTAATGAGAAATGTATTTCTATCACTAACAGCACAAAGGAAAAATACAGCATGCACACACAACTACACAGTCTCATGTGGTCAGGCTCTAGTGTCTCATTAGGTGGTTCCCCATGAGTTCCTACTCCCTCCTCGCTCCTAGTGATAGTGGTAATTCCTCATTCACTAAAGACAAGATCCAGGTTAAGCTCCACTAGTAGTCTGAGTATCACGAGTAACCCCGGGCGTTGTACTCCGCTTCGCCCACGGAGTGTACGTAGCGCTGCCTGCTTCGCGGTTTATGAAGTAGGCGTAGCAGGCAGTGCTACGCACACGCCAGGGCGTAGCAAAGCTGCCTGCCGCCCGCCGCCCGCCTCCCGCCCGCCCTCCTTTTAAAATAAGGTAAACTATGATAAAAAAATAAGATAAAATGCCTTACCTGCAGTGCGGCATCCCGGGGCTCCCTCTTCCTCATTGACGGCAACTTCTTTTCACAAATGCGCATGCGCGGACGCCCGCGCATGCGCATTTCTCGCTGGATAATGGAGGGAACATGCTTGTTTATCATGCATTTTAGTTTGTCAGCTACTGACAAAAGTAATGTAGTACCAAAAATGCTTTTTAGCAATGATGGGTTGATGGATTTATGGGTAACCAAAGTCATTTGAGTTGTCATGAGTGAGTGATGTCATCAATGATGTCACTAAACATGTCATGAGTAATATAATATGCAAGGTCATAAACAGTGTATTTCAACGGGACAACTTCAACTTGGCACACATGTAACTGGTGACTTTGATTGGTTTTTAAGTTAAGCTTGCATGTTTTAACAGACATTGTCAGATAACTGTGATGCCACTTTAACGTTTGTTTTTTAAGTGAATTTCTAGGATATTTTGCAATCCTATGTAAGAAGTTATTACCACACCCAACTATAACGTCACTTAAATCTTTGTTTTTTTCAGTGAATTACTATGATTTTTATTACAAATGATATAATATTATTACAACTACTGTATGTAATATGACTTTGTTAAACTAGAACACTTGTGTATAAACAATAGACTGTACGCAAAGTGCACTGCTCTGGGTGAAATATTTCTGTAGTGATTTTACGGAGGGTGTGACCTCTCCACAAAGACCACTGCTCTGGATGGATTTTGTAGGAAAACAGGCTTTATGCAGGTTTAACCCCACTTTTGCCCACATTTGGACTACTATCTGCTGGGTTAGGACTCTGAAAGTACACTTGAGCCTGCTAATCAGTCCCAGTACCCTCTCCATAAACACAATGTAAGCAAATTGGTACTCCCGATTGGCGAGGATTTTTCCCCCCTGATAAGTCTCTAGTAAATGCTCCCAAGGGTACCCAGAGCATGTGTTAAAGGGGTCACCAGGGCCAGAAGCACTGTTTGTGCCACCCTGGGTGACCCAAGTAAACAGATGTCCGCAGGCCTGCCATTGCAGACTGCAGGAACAGTGCAAACTGCTTCAACTAGACTGCCCTTGGATGGCAAGGTCAAAGCACTATTCTTAATGTATGTCAGTCACTTCTAGGTAGGCCTCTCAAGCCCAGGATGCATTATATTAAAGGTGTGGACGTTTACGTGTAAGCTTATATGTCTCTATACTAGGATGTTCCCATACAGGATCATTATAAGTGATCAGTGGTCCATTAGGATAACATGGGCTGGCACCCGGGCACCCCGAGGTTGCCAGCTCCATTATGAAACTGCTGATTATAGTCATGTTTGATATCAAACAACTTGCTGCATCACCCCTGACTTAATTTCAATGTCACATTTTATGTGGCTTGCACTCAGGTGGCTACCATAGAGGTTGGCCACCTTTTTGCCCCAGCCTTTCCTTTGCCCTGGCTGGCCGCCTGCAGCTGCTACATCCAAGACAGGAATCTGACCTCCTGCCAGGCAGTATGACCACTCCCAGGAGTCAAAAACAAAGGACTGCCTCGGAAAGAGGTGACACCTCCCTCCCTGACAGGATGACTAGTGAAGTGGCCCATCAAGGCGGTGAGCTTCAAAACATGCAATGCCTCTCATATTCACGCAGTCTGACTCACAAATTAGGAAGCCAACTCCCCCTGCCCTCAGGCACATTTGCACCGAGCAGGTGGGATAATTAGTTTGTCATGAGGCGTACACCTCAGAAGGCTAGCCACACCCCTAGGGTAAGCTACCTGGTCTGTACAGATGAAAAAGGTTTCTGCCATTTTTAGAAGTGGCAAATAGAGGTTTCTGGGTAGAAAAGGTAACAGAAACTCCTGGATGTTGTTATCTCAGGGGTGGATTAGCTGCTGAGGCAAGTAGCCCATTGGCCACTTACACCAACACCAATAATGCCCCTAAATTTAGGAGTTAAGGGATACCCATGACCCCAGAACCTCAGATATGTGAAGACTTGCCACCAAAGACAAAGAAGGGACTCAATTCTGTGACTTCAGGGGCTGCAAATAGACTTTGGGGTATTGTGTTAGTATTACATGGTGAGGTTTTATCAGCGTGACCACTTTCCTACAGAGTGATTGCGGTGTATACTTTGGGTAGAGAGTGGCATCTCTTGAGCATTGTGAGAAGTTGACCTTGTATATGATGTCCACTAATTAAAGTGTGTACCTTGCACCAGTCCACACAACCCTTATGGTGATTTAAGAGGTCAAAAATAACCTTAGAAAGCTATACAAGTGGTAGCTGCGGAGAGCAGCCATCAGGCTTAGTCTTGAAGGAATGTTAAGCAGCTTGTTTTACCAGAATGCAACCTTATTGTATTGGTTCAATAAAAGGAGAACCAGACAGTAGTTATAAGAATATATATTTATTATTATACCTCACAGTATCTGCTACACGCAGATAAACACAAATCACAGAATACTTTTGCACAGAATCAATAGTAAGTAGCACTAATACACAGTGGACTCTAGGGAAGACCAAACCATATACTAAAATAGTGGTATAAGAACCACGACTCGAGTCAAGACAGTGTCTAGAGAGTGTAGAACCGCTGGGACCCCAAGGAACCACCCAAGGTGAGTGGGTAGGGACCCCACGGAGGACGGATGCAGTGTCAGAACATGACCAGGTGCTACGTGCAATTCAATGGGAGAGTCACAGTTGCAGTTTTAATGTTTAAAGACCCTTCCCAGTGGATTAGGAGGAAACCCTTTGGAACATAGAAGGTTGGAGAGCCACCCCACCCATGGATACCGAAGTACGAAAGTTACCTATCCCAGTGAAGCCTGGTGCATAGGGCTGAAGCGGCGCCGGAAACCGCTGTTGTTCTCAATAAGAGTCGTCAAAGAAATGCCATTGCTGGAAAGAAGAAAAGTGTCTGGTGGAATCTGCAGGTGTATTCTTAATGGAAGGAACCTGAAAGCAGAGGGTACAGAGACTGGGTCACTCAGGAGTGACCAGGGGCTCGGTAGACGAATGCCCACCGATGTCGGGTGCTTCAGGTGCGAAGAAAGAGACATTGACTCTACAGTTGCAGGGACCAGGAGATGTCGAGGTTGACCAGGACCCAGATACGGGCTGTCTCATGAAGGATGTTGAGTGCTGAGGGGTTGGTGTCCGGCGGGAGCACCAACAAGCCTTGGCAGCGGCAACCCAAAAATAAGGTCAAGGAAGGTCACGGTCTGGCGCAGCAAGGACCGGGAGACTTACAACAGCAAGGGGAGTCAGGGCAGGCCTGGAGCAACCTGGGGTGCCCAAAGAAATCAGTGTTGTTCCTCAAATGAACCCACAGGCCAAAGGCACAGGAGTCGCGAGGGGAACTCTAGCAGTTTTACAAAGCAACAGCTTGCAGGGCACAGAGTGCGAGGAGGCTGTAGTCGTTTGTACAAAGTGTGCGCAGAGGTGAGGGCTATCGACAGCCCAATGCATGAAGTTAGGGAAGACCAGCATGCATATGCAATTGCAAAAGTACATGGTGCACAGGGGTTCGGGTTATGCGGTCCCCACGAGGGATACTGGCTTCAAACCTGCTGAGAGGGCAGCTCAACCTCAACGAACATAGGAACCCACCTCCTGTGTTGCTGGAGCCTTCGGAGTCTGCAGGAGCTCAGGATCAGCAGACCGGTGGGTTGTATAACAGACTCCTTCACTCCAAGAAAGACACTTCAGTTGTCCTTGAAGCTCCACAGGTCCTGCACGGAGTCTGTATGGTGCACGGGCACAGATGATTTTTTGGACAGAGAGGAAGGCGAAGTCAGGCCCAGTCAAAGTCCAGCAAAGTCCAGAGTGTCCAGACGGTCGAACGTCATTGGCTTCTTGTTCAGAATCTTGTCCACGTCGAACCTAGGGTCCCTCAGCCAGGTAAGCCCTTTTGTACTCACGGGAGAGGGTTGGATAGATTCAGGGGACCCTCCCAGGGGAGGGTCAGGACAGGGGGAAGGTTGCTCCCATGTCCTTTGTCCAGTTTCGTGCCAGAGCAGAAGCCAGCGGCTCCCAGAACTGTTTTGAACTGAAATATGCACAGGGACACCAATTGTGCCCCTCGTGCTGACCTTAAGGCACTTTGGAAGTGCACCCACCCAGCCAGCAGCAGGAGGGCAGAAATGTGTCTCTGGTTGGCGGCATCCATTTTGTGCTGTCCGGATCGAGAAGGCTGGTACCGGGAAGACCAGGGACCCACAAAGCTTGCTTCTGAGTGGTGAATTAATACCTTCCACACAAAGTACCGGTGTGGAAGTATGATTCCAAGGTGTTTGATACCAAACACGGCATGGTTTGTTGCAGCAGTTTTCGAGATAGCATTTTACGTGAGCATATAATGCACCTCTACCTATATGTTGGGCTGCGTCACCGACAACCCAGGAGAATGGTCTCCGAAGACTGCGGGGGTACTTTGCTCATGCAGGGGCACCCTCTCACGTAAAACCCAGCACCCTGCTTTCAGGCTTGTCAAGGCCTGCTATAGGGGTGACTTATAGGTTTTAAGTGTAGTGACCTACAGATATGGTAAACCTATATCTAAAGTAAGTGGTGCATGCACCATCTTACACAGGCTGCAATGGCAGGCCTTTAGTTCCATCTAGCATGGCCTCTCATGGGTGGCATAATACCTGCTTCAGCCCATGGGAGGCCTCTGGGGTACCTATGGTATACATGTGTACCATATACTAGGGACTTATAAGGGTACCCCAGTATCCAATCTGGAGTGTACCCATGTACATGACATAATCTTTTATGGAGAAAGCAGATAGACCGGGGTCGTGATTATCAGGATCCCAGTCAGGCTAGTCAAAAACAGTGTAACATCAAGCAAAAAATGGGTGTAACCAAAAGAAGCAGATCCTACTTTCCTACAAGGATCCACTTCAGTATGTGAATTGTTTACCTTGTTGAATTTGATGTGAGAGTGACTTCCCTGCAAAGAGTGCTATATTGGAAATCCTATTATCCTTATCAGGAATGTCTTGTAGTGTCTCTTCTGTGGACATATGCGGGTTTCCCATATACCTGGGTGTAAAACTCCACACCGCTTGTGGAGTTTGCGGAATTCGGCACCTCCACATTCAGCAAAGTTACCGATAAACTCCGCACTTTGCACTGGAGTGGAATTTTTTTTCCGTTGCCGCGCTCGTCATATCATTTTACGTGCGTTGAGACTGCGATGAACTTGGCGGTTCTCGTGAGTTCCTACAAGATTTGAAAGCCATCCATGAGCATCTAAGAGATTTTGCGCTGCTAACGCGGCTTTCGGCCATGCTAGTGACTTCCGGCACTTCTTTTGTGCTTTGTACTATTGACGAGTGCAATTGAACGACCGTAGCTGCAACATAAAGTGCGCTAGGAAGGACTTTTGCTAAATTATTTAGAAAGGGTCCATGGCCTCCCATGTCATCTCAGCAATCCCACTGTGGGGGACTTACTTGTAGCAACAACAGGGGTTCTTGCACCCAAACGACCATCATCAGCCAAGGGAACTTCATCCCCAAACCAATAGAGTGCCAGGAGGCTCCTATGCCAAGTAGTTGGGAAATGGGGCTGGGCCTCCGACGAGATCACAGCAATCCCACTGTGGGGTACTTACGTATGGCAACAATAGGGTTTCTTGGCCCCCAACAACCCTCAGCAGCCAAGGAGACTTCATCCCCAGATAGTAGTGTGCCAGAAGGCCCTTTTCCAGAGTAGTTGAGAAAGGGGGCAGGGCCTCCAACAATGTGTCAGCAATCCCGCTGTGGGGTACTTACTTGTGGCAACAATTGGGCTTCTTGGTCTCCCACAACCCTCAGCAGCCAAGGGGACTTTATCCAACAACCAGTAGTGCACCAGAAGGCCCCTCTGCTGAGTTGCTGAGAAAGGGGCGGGGCCTATGATGACATCTCAACAACCCCACTGTGGGGGACTTACTTGTGGCACCAATAGGGGTTCTTGTCCACTAATGACCCTCAGCAGCCAAGGGGACTTTGTCCCCCAACCAGTAGTACGCCAGGAGGCCCCTTTACAGCATGGCTGAGAAAGGGGGTGGCCCCTCCGATGACATCCCAGCAATTCCATGGTGGGGGACTTACTTTTGGCAACAATAAGGGTTCTTGGCCCCCAACAACCCTCAGCAACCTCTTCCCTAACCAGTAGTGCGCCTGGAGGCTCATTTGCATAGTGGCTGAGAAAGCGGGTGTGGCCTCCAACGACGTCTTAGCAATCCCAATTTGGAGGACTTATTTGTCACAACAATAGGGGTTTTTGACCCCAAATTACCCTGAGCAGCCAAGCGGACTTCATTAGGGGTGGCCAAGCAATACTGCATCTGCTCATGAAACTCTGTGGAATTTGGTGACGTTTTTCAGCAACTCCGAGTACAACTCAGCAAGCTCCGCCCAGGCCTAGTTTCCCACAAGAGCAAAAAGAAAATTGTAAAAAATTCACTTTCATAGAAAATAGTGTTTTATCTGCAAATTTAACCTTATAGATTTTAGAAAACAGATAGTTTATGCGGGTAAGTATTGCTTTAGCTCTTCGATCAACGTTGAAGCAAAACTTTACGCCACTAATCTGATAGACCTGGAAGCATGGGCATTGGCCGAAAAAATTATCCTGGACACCCAAACCGGGTTTCAGGCATTCATTAACCTCATGGTTCTCACTCTCATGATCAAAAAAGTCTCCCATAAGGACTCAAATCTATACAGCTGTTTTGTTGACTTAAAATCAGTTTTTGGCATGGTCCCGAGAGGTCTCTTATGGGCAAGATTGGCTAAATGGGGAGCGCCCCAAACCTTCTCAAAGTCATCATTAATCTATACTCCGACACCTGGGTACAAATTAAAACAGGTAGGCGATAGAATGACAAGAAATATACCCACATCCATTGGCCTCAAACAGGGATGTGTTCTCACCCCATACCTTTTTAATATTTATACAGCAGACCTGGACACCCTGGTATGTAAAGTCTCGAGCGACCCACCAAAACTCGCACAAAGACCAGCGCTCAGCTTACAATACGCAGATGACATTGTTTTATGCGGCCGGACTTCCATTGGCTTGCAGTGTCAAATCATCACTCTACATAGTATAATTGAATCTTTAGGCCTGAAGCTAACCTACAGTAAAACCAAAGTTATCTGCTTCTTGCCAAAATCAGACAGCATACCTTCAAATTTAAATGGAATGTCTCTGGCAATAAGATCGAACAGGTGAATACCTACAAATATCTAGGGGTGGAACTGGACTCCAGGCTAAGCTTTAAAAAGTATTTTGCACAATGAAGAGCCTTTTTCAAACAAACAGTTTTTTGCCCTCAAACTATTGAACAAAAAAATAGGTAGTTCGACTCAGTCATAATTATCAGCACCAACTTTTTACCGTCTTTGACTTATGGGTCAGAGCTCCTCAAGGGCAAAGACGCAAAGATTCTTAACACTCTACAGTGTGTCCTGTTCTAAAGCATTTACTGCATACCACAACACACTTGCCAAGTGCGCTTGGAATTCTGACTCAAGCACCAGCTCCTGGTGAGAACAGCTTCTCTAATTAAATCATGCTGGAAGTTGAGAGCCGCCCCACCCGAGTCCTTGGCCGCTTTGTGTTGGTCCGAAATGGAAAGCCAGCATACGATTAAAACAGCTTGCCAATCGTGCTGCGCTAAGCTCTGTCATCCCTCAACTTACACGAGGCCTGGGAGCTAAACAGCCATGTGGCATTTAAAAAAATCGCCAACAAAGCTGTCAAATTAAAGTAATGGTTGATGGATAAAGGTGAACTGGCAGGAAAAAAACACAACTGGTCAGTCTTACAATCTTATAGGAGCTGTGGGTCCCAACCGTACATATGTATCACATTTACCAAACCATCCAGATTTAAAAACATGAATGGGAGCCTTTCCTTCAAAAGACCAGGTGCCGCCCTGGGAACAAAGATGGTCAAACTCTCTCTGCCGAATTCGCGGTCGATTTGACGAAAGCTTGTTACGTTTTCCTTGCATCTGCCCGGCCGTAAACTCTTTAAGGCAGTAACTACTCTGCCCTGCTTTCCCGACACTTAATATACGATCATGCCGTTTTGCAGTGCTGACATTACTAAACAGCAAATCAATTTAGCTTTCCTGCGGGGTCGCCAAGTTACTTCTACAAGTAAATGCTTTACTTCCATCAACTCAGCCACCCCGGAAAGATGATAACAATCCCAGGGCAGGGAACCTTGATCTACCACTGGTTGAACTGTGCATCAATTTCCTATCATTGCTAAATTTAAAAAAAAATCCTTGTCAACAAAATCCACAAAGCACTTGATGGATTATCGCTACTTTCAGACTACTGTATTTTTGTAAAGTAATGAAATTTTAAATATGAATTAATTGTTTTTAAACTTGTAAATGTTTTCTTACTCAGATGTTTTATGTAAATTGCAATGATTTTAATTACTCTGCAAAATAACTAATACTTACTTAGGCTTTAGCTCTTATGCTGTTTTAAACATTAATGATCCTGTGAGAAAGTCATCCTTTTTGCCCTGATCAATTCCATTTTCTGACTGATACTGGTGGTTACTGACTCTTATAGTGCCTTGGGCTATCCTAACCAAGCCCCAGGTCAGTGCTCTGTTTAAAAGGTATATGGTAATCAGATATAATTACAATAGTTTCTGACAACCTACATGTTTGTCCCTAGTATATGGTAGGGCATGTGGGTTTAAAGACCCCCATGGATTTAATGCACTTAAGTGAGAACTGTTGTGGTGTCTGCTGTCATTTTAAAGTAAAACTGTGTCCAAATTCAACTTTGGAACTAAAAGTACTTCCAAAGGCTAACACTACCTTTTAATTACACATGTCATCCTTAAGGTCTGCCCCAGGTGCCCCAAGGGTAGGGTACCTTGTAATTAAAAGCAGGGACATTATAAAAGATATTTAATAAGCCCTGGTGAAGGAAAAACTGCCAATTTTGTTCTTCCCCTTTGGAGTGTGCTAGCTCCATAGGCTAACATAGGACAGCTTTAATAATCTTTAAAAAAAAGTCTAACTTTTGGAAGGAGTGAACTAGAACATTAACTCAAAGTATTAAAATAATAGTTACAATAAATCCAACAACTTGCTGAAGTCTGATTTATTATCACTATTGCATGAAAGCAGTTTTAGAACTTGCTTGCCTTAAGTTACCTAAAGCTCATCTGTAGCAAACACTTCTGATTGGCAAGCCATTGACAGCTTGAGTCAAGCTGCATCCTGATGAGGTGTGACGAGGCCTTGGGCTAAAACAAAAAAGACATCTAATGGGAGGAAATCTGCTGCCTGTGCCTGCCGATGCCAGGATGGGAAGGGGCAGGGTGGTCAAACTGGTCTTTAAAGGGAGAAGCACAGATAGCACAAGAACAAGGCCCGCCCCCACTTCTTGCTCCTTAGCCAGACGGTAGCACCTCAGAACCCTGCTGAAACATCATGAGAAAAAGGACTGCCTTACTAGACTCTTGGACTGCACTAGAGGGGACTGCAGTCATAATAATTGCACCTGCTGCACACTAAGGGCTTCACAAAAGATGACTTTGCCTGGCTTCAAAAATCAAAGGAGTGGCCCCCCTGATCAGCAACAGGAGTAAAAGGGTTGAGAAAAGTCTCCTGCATCATCTCCAACAAGGATAAGCTTCTCAAACCAGCTTCACTGGGGCGTTATTGGATTCCACTGGGTGCATTGTAGGAATTGTAGTCCCAATCTCCAAGAGGCAAATCAAAGCTTTTGGGCCTTTTGATGATGCTGAGGACCCTCAAGGGACCTTTCAGAAGAAGTTCTGAAAGTTTGGGAACTTTTGGGCAACGTTTTAAAAAAAGATCCATAAGTCCACTGACCTCGATAACGAGAGTCAAGCCAGTGACGTTGAACTGTGACTCGGCCTGACCATGCAGGTTAGCGCCGCTAAATGCTTCAGAATTTTTTGACGTCAATGAAAAAGACCTTCAGAAATCACTGAGGCATCCCACTGCATTAGGCTGTAGTTGTTGGACTGAAAGCCGGATTGCCAAAGGCGGCTGCTTGACGTCAAAAGAATAAGCTCCATAAAAGTGACTAAGTCAGAAGGTACAAACTTGACCGGACCCTACCGCTCATAGTAGCCGCCCCGTGCTCCATCACGGTCAATCTGAAACTTTGACTATGTCCCAATTCAAGGCAACTAGATAGCCAGGCTGACACCTTTCACCCTTAGGCACCAGAAAGACAATGTTTTGATTTAATCTTTAAAAATTCATGTCTCCAGTTACCTACATTAAACATTTGTCATTTTGGTGGCATTTTAAAGTTAAAAATATTCTCTATTTTTATAAATTGGTGTTCGATTTTTATTGTGCATTGTGTCTTACTTATTAACTGTTATGATTATATAAAATAAGTTACACATCTGTCTCCTAAGTTAATGCCTGTCTGCTCATAGCCAAGCTACCAAGGGTTGAGCAAGGATTAATTAATTGAGATTTGACTGGACCTTTTTTGTGATTGTGGTGTTATTACTAGCTGGAGGTACCTACCTACACCTGCTACTAAACTACCTTCAGATAGATCCTGTTAGTGACCAGTGATAGTTTGCCGCCAATTACAGACTCCTGAGGGAATCCCCTAGCGGGCTGTGCTTCCTATTATAGTCTTGCAAGTCACTTGGAGGGAAAAAACAAGGTTGATTTTGTTATAAAAACTGTTATTTAATTTACAATTGTAATTAATTAATTTGATCATGATTTCTTCTGACCAATCCATTGATAACTGCACCATTATAGGCTTTTCAGTTAATGCCTGTCACTGGTGGCTTGCAAGAGGTTGATTCTTTGGAATTAATCTTCATATATCATTTAGAAGGAGATAGAAGCTGAGATCCACTCGGCTTCCGTGGGTTACGACATTAATCAAGAGGGATTGGATGAAATGTCTGGTAATACCAGGGTCTATAGGTTGTAAAAAACCTCATTCACTCTAACTGGTAAGGCGGTATATCTTGATTCTCCGCCTTCTTGATTAGGTGAATAGTGTCATCATTGGGTCTTCAGCGCCTGAGTTTCCAGTTCTTCAGGTGGTCTACTATCCTCCACCAGGAGGACGATTATCTGGTTTTTGACAGTCGTGAAAAGATGGGAAAAAGAGTAATGATTAAAATTACCTCCTTTTCTATATAGTCTGTTTAATATTTAAGGAAGGGCTAAGTCTTAAAAACAAGGTCGGTGCTGAGGTGGATGTGTTAGTGATCTACCACACTTAGGGCCAGATGTACGACCATTTTTGCATGCGCAAATGGGTTTGCGAACCCGTTTGTGCATGCAAAAACAGCATGGGCCATGTAGAAAGCCTATTTAGCGAGTCACAATTTATTTGTGCCTCGCTAAATATGTTTTGAGACTTGCTATTAGGAAGGGGTGTTCCCTTTCTAATAGCGAGCGCAAGCCCATGTATGAATGTTTTGCGACCCCAATTGCGGTCGTAAAACACTCGCAAATTACCACCGTCTTCAAGAGGGTGGTAATGCACTCGCTAAAGGGAAGGGGTCCCCAAAGGACCCCTTCCCCTTTGTAAATGCAGGGGAAAATATTTTTTAAGGGCAGGCAGTGGTCCCAGGGACCACTACCTGCCCTTAAAAAATGAAACGAAAACGTTTCATTTGTTTCTTTTTTAAATGCATCCCGTTTTCCTTTAAGAAAAACAGGCTGCAATATAAAAATACTGCTTTATTTAAAAGCAGACCCAGAAATGGTGGTCTGCTGAGCCCAGCATACCACCATACCTGGGAGAGCCTGCCATTCCCAATGGGGTCGCAAATTGCGAGAGGCTCATTAATATTTATGAGCCTATCAATTTGCAACCGCATTGGGAATCGCAAACAGTGAGATACACACTGTTGTACATCCAAAATAGCGCTTAGCGAATTGCGAGTCGCTAAGATCTCGCAGTTTGCGAGGCACTATTTTGCGTGTTGTTCATCTGGCCCTTAGTGTTTTAATCAAGAGAGTTCGACATGTTTCAACCCTTTAGTGCCTCTAAGGGTCTATCAGCCTTTTTCAAGACTGGATAGGGAGCGATTATTATTCATGATCGTTCATATCAAATAAGTCGATTCACTTACCCATCTTCTTCATTGAGTATATTGGCTCAATACTTGCCGAGATTGCATTGTACCTATAACTGGTGTCAAAAAAAGGGACAGGGTTCATGGTACAATTTGAACCGGTACTACCTGTATCACCCAATGAGATGTGAAAACTACAGGTAAGTAGTAGTATTTAATGCATTAGATCAAACCATCTGAATCTTCAAACTGAAACATGTGATATCATTAGTAACTGAGCAGTAGGTCATGCAGAGAGCATGTACTTCATATATGGAGGATAACTTGTGAGAGCATTTGGCATGGAATAGGGTTTATATACAAAAACCGTGGAGGTGTGTGGCACTTGCTACTGCTGGGAGTTAGGATTTATGTAATGGTCATGCATGCCATGTGTCTTTATGAGTAAACAAAGTTTTGTTAGCGTTAGGTAACAAGTGCCCTAGAGTCCGGGGGATATGAATAGTGGTTCCGGATTTTCCTTCGGAAGAGTCAGTTGTAGCACTGGGAATGCGGACTTCCATAATAATCATGCGTACAAGGCAGTGAAGACCCAATGTGACACTATTCAACTAACCAAGAAGGCGGAGAATAAAGGTATACCGCCTTAACAGTTAGAGTGGTTGGAATGGCTGTCATATTCTGCACTGCTTGTCCTAGTCCCATTGGAATGCTCCGGAGGCAAGCATCCATAGCCTGTACACCTGAAAACTCACACATCCCTCCCTGCTCCCCAACCCACATGACACCCTTGGCTGGCTCTTGTAAACTCTCTACTTGCCCTTCAACAATCCATGATGTTGAAGCCTTCCAGGCAACTTCTTCTTTTCACCGATGCAGTGGCTGGTCAATGGAAAGATGGTGAGGACACCAAGTCCAGGCAAGACGCAGCCCTAGATGTCATGTTCAAGGAATTGTCTGCTCTTAAGACCACCATGAAGGATGTAGCTGACAATTCCTCGAAGACCTTGATATATGTCTAGTCTATCTGCCAAGAACTGGCCTCCTACAATGCCCACCTTACCAGAGCAGAATCACGCCTGGACCCCATAGACCACCAACTATCATAAGCAATAGACTGGAAACAAGACCATTGGCTTCTTCAGAAAAAGACTGGGTTTCTTTGGAAAAAGACTGTGGAGCTGGAAGACCGTAATTGCTGAGATAACCTCTGTTTCTCTGGGTTTAAAAGAAGTTAGAAAGTGAAGACAAGCTAAGGTTTTTCAGCAAATTTGTACCTGCCATCACTAAACTATCATTCAACTATCACCCTCTGAATTTTCCGAGATCACACTGCATTTGCTCTCACTGCCCGCAATAGCAGTCTAGACCATGCCATGCTTCTTAAGGCATCAGCAGGCTGGGAGGGTGCTCGCGTTGTCCAGACACTATGGCTTGCTCTTACACACAACAAGCTCAAAATCTACATCTCACAAGACTTCTCCTAAGACACCATGATCCTCAGAAAAAAGTTTCCCCAGCTGCACCCTGCCTTAAAAGTATGAATATCAGATATGACCTTCTAGATCCAGGCACAATGCTCATAAAGCATGGTAATAAGACCACTGCATTTAGTAACCCAGAGCAATTGGAAGGTTTCCGAGACTCTCAGATCTTCTCCATGATAGAAGTTGTAGGGGACCAGGCTGATCCCTCACAACAAAGTGAACAGCTCACACGCCTCAGAGTAGTACTTCTGGATATGAGCGCTGCCGGTTAAAGGAAGTCACTAATCATTGATTGATCAATTAGCCCAAAACTGAGATCAATCCACAGAGATCTTTACACACAAGATAAGTCTAGATCCACTTTGAAGCCGACCTCCATGACTAAGTCTCTGGGCCAATAACCAGCTCGAATATTAACATTGTCAACCATCCATGACTTGCCTCCTAATCACCTCCTCCCTCTTGACACACACCTGGTTTGCCCTGACTCCTGCCGTTAGCAACATCTTCTGTCAACTCCTGACTCTCTAAGCTGCCTAATGACAGCTTATAATCACTGCCCTCTTTTAGGTCATCCTTATACGTCTTTCTCATCCCCTGCCCTGCCCTGCCCTCTCACATTCTGTACCCTTCCCCTCCCTGGGTCTGGTCCCGAACTGGAGGTCACAGAGAAATCTATCTGTCTCTAAGTTGTCTCCCAGAATGTCAATGGTCTATGGACTTAAATCAAGTGTGCAAGGTGCTTGAGTACACAAGATCTCTTCACCCTGATCTTGTTCTCCCGCAGAATATATACCTTACTGATACAGAAAGTCCGAAGGTCATTGGTGGGTAGGGAATACCACACTAGCAAGACCACCCTAAACCACCCCAGAGGAGGGAATATCACATGCTGCTCATCTCTATCATAAAGGAGGCATTGCCATCTAGATGGCGAAACGCCTCCCATTGAAGGTGAGCAAAATGTGGGGAGATCGACATGGCCGCTACATCTTTCTCAAAGCATCCCTCAATGGTCAGACCCTCCTGATTGGCTCTGTCCATGCCACAATACACACAAAAACTGATACTTTTGCTGATATAACTGTACCCTGCATCAACACTCCTGCACAAAGTCCATACTTGGGGAGAATGAAACTTGGTGCTAGAACCATATATTGACTAGTCTGCCACCCTCTTTCCTACGCTTCTTCAGACAGGTCTCCTCCTGAATCTGGTATCAGACATTTCACTGGTTGATCCCTTGAGATTGGTACGTCCCACAACCCAAAACTGCACCTTCACCTCTTGTGTACATAGCACCTGCACATGGATAGATTTTTTCCTCTTATCCTCACCCATGCTGGCCCACCTGACAGATGCTGCTATTATCCCCTTTGGAGTGTCCTACTATGAGGCAAAACAGGTAGGACTTAACCTAGGACAGATTCAACCTTCTCCTGTGCTGTGGAGTCTAAACCTATCCCACTAAAAAATGCCAGATGATAAACAGCAACTTAGTGCCCATCCTCGGGCATGCCTGAGCATAACCATGAGTCGGTAAACCCCCCAGGAGCTCATCTGTGTGGCTGGGAAGGTAACACACAGAAGAGACATAATGACGGACATGGCCAGCAAGCAAATGGGTGGCACTCCAAATACCACTCAAACTGGAACAAGATATCTTTATGTTCATCACTAACCCTGGGCATAGTACTACGCTTCACTCACGAAGCATGCATAGTTTGCACTACTTCACACTACGCAAAATGCACGTAGCACAATGCAAAAACTGTGCTATTACACATAGCGTAGCAGCAATTTCAACAATACCCACAAATGCTTTGATAAAGCAATTTTACATGCTAAAGAGCACATAACCAATTGACAAAAAGTGAAGTGTGAATGAAAATATTAGGCAATGAGGGAGGTGATGATTTTGGGGTCCCCCCTAACCTAGGGGGAGGACCAAGCAGATGCCTTGAACACAAAGAGTATATCATGTTGGTGAATGAT
Organism: Triturus cristatus; assembly: GCF_964204655.1. Taxonomy (NCBI): domain Eukaryota; kingdom Metazoa; phylum Chordata; class Amphibia; order Caudata; family Salamandridae; genus Triturus; species Triturus cristatus. The sequence continues at coordinate 1,193,976,567 of NC_140582.1, read as the reverse complement.
TCAGTGGTCGTTCCTTCCTCCTAGGACCACCCCAAGCACAGTTATGGGCAAAAATACAATCCCAACCAAAGACCCTGCAAAGCATTATGGGACGAGATTGGGCAGTGAATATTATAGTGTCCAATATCAAAATAATTCTACAAAGAGCTGCAGTTCAACTAGTCGTTACTAGATGTCCCTCACGAGTCAAATGCAAAAGCATTGAAACCCTTTTATGAAGCTTTTGCATTTGACTTGTGAGGGACATCTAGTAACGACTAGTTGAACTGCAGCTCTTTGTAGAATTATTTTGATATTGGATACTATAATATTCACTGCCCACTGCTAATCACGTCCCATAATGCTTTGCAGGGCCTTTGGTTGGGATTGTATTTTTCCAATAACTGTGCTTGGGGTGGTCATAAGAGGATGGGACCACCACCGAATCGTTCAAGAAGATGTGCTTTTTGTTTTCAAGGCATCTGCTTGGTTCTCTCCCTAGGTTAGGGAGGATCCCAAAATCATCACCTCTCTCACTGCTTACTAATTTATTATTTTCACTTTTGTGAAATGACTATATGCATTTTAGCATATGAAGATCTGATTCCTAAAGGGCTGGGCCTGCGTCACTCTGGTTTGACTGGAGCCAGGCTGCGTCACTAGGGGTGAAGGGTTTTTGGAGGGCAAATAACGCTTGTTCTTCCTGCCTTGAGGGACTGGGCCTTCGTTCCCTAGCTTGACCGGGGCAAGGCTGGTGTTTCATGGGTAGGGTGGGCAGGAATAAGATCCTGAAGAAGATCTCTTGGAAATCAACGTTGCAGAGAGGGTCACTAGTTTTCCCTGACACTGCAGGACCGGGCCGGGCATCTGGCACCTGGATTGACCGGGACCAGGCTGCACACCCCAAAGCTGAAAGGGCATCTAGCTGACACCCCCACGACAAGTAGGGCGGAGGAGCAGTCTGCACCATTTTGCTCTGCACTCTCCCCCTGCCAGAGGACCGGACGACTTTGTCTGCGGTGTCCCAGGGAAGCTACCCCCACCCCTCCCCTGGCCGCGCAGATCGCACTGGCCCCCTCATGACAGAGGGAAAGGGAGGGGAACGGGGGACGCCTCATCTCATCGTGGTCTTGCCTGACATCTGCTACTGTTGCCACGAGTGTCTCCATTCGGAGGTAAGACTGGACAGAAATAAAAGCTTTAAAACCTCTGCTTTTCCTTTCTTGGAGGAGCACGCTTAAGACATTTCTACAGAGGCAACGGGCGGATTTAATTTCCGATCCCATCACGCCCCTTGGCCTCGGATCCCCATTTTGCATGCAGGGGAGACTGCCTGTTATACCGGAGCAGTGGCGGACGCCCGCTCCCATAGTTTATTTCGATTTTTTAAAACTCACGTAAAAGCTGGCACGCTTGCTCCCTCAATCGCACAGTAGCTCGGTGGGTGCTGATAGACATTAAGTTGAGATACCTGCAGGGGGCTTACTCCCCCACCCAGTCGAGGCGATTAGCATGGCCTCATATGCACGCATGGCTGGCAATATACGCTCATCAGATTACGTGCCAAATACAGTGCGTGTGGAAATTGATGAAGCTCAAAGGAAGGAGAAGAATGTCTTGTTTCTCATTGAAGAAGTGTTAAAGAAGAAGTGTAATACATCGGAGAGGGCAATTGAATGTGTGCAGGACTTCACCAACAGGGGCGTGTTTGATGTTACCTTCTCTAGTGAGTCTATCTGTCAAGGTTTTCTCCAAAATGCAACAGGGAAACGACACAGTAATGCTTTCTATGGGCTCTCTGTAACCCCTATGTTTGCGCCTAAGGAGACTGTGCTAGTGGTACATATGTACAACCCGCACACGGATCCCAGGCTAATTGAGGTGTTTTTGAGTCGGTATTGTGCCACCGACAGAGGGGGGCAAAAGATTACAAACCTGTGTGGGATTTGAAATGGGAAGAGGAAATATGTGGTAACATTCAAGGAAGACCCTGAAGGAGTACGTGGGTTGGCACATCCACCATAGACATTCACCCTGGGAGCCAATAAGGGGTTTTTGGTTTACTCAGGGCAACCCCTTTTTTGCAGACTCTGCCTGCAATTTGGCCACTCCAAGGAACAATGCTCAGGGCTCATTTGCAGGAACTGCGGGGGGCAGATCATAAGGCCCAAGACTGTGTTGCTCCAAAGAAATGCAATCTCTGTGGTAGTGAGGAACACCTCTTTAAAATGTGCCCCAGGGGTAAATTCTCCTATGCCTCAGCAGCTAGCACCCATTCCACACAACACGCTCCAGCCGCTCATACCACCCAGCCAGTAGCTTCACCAGAGCTACAGACCCAGCAGGAACAACCAGACATTACTGACTTTGACATACTGGGTTGCTTTGATGGTATAGATATTAGAAGGTGTAGTGCTCAAACAGAGCAGGAGTGGGAGCCAGAGGCGGCAGTGCCTCCCATAGACACGGAAGATCCTCCTAGTCCCGTTCCTCTGCTGTCCCAGCTGGCAGGGGATGAGGTGGAGCGCATAGAAACAAAGAGGATTAAAACTGCAGCTTTCAAAAGAGTGCGGCGCGAGCATCTTAAATCACAGGGTGCTACTTCCTCCGCTTTGCCTGGCGCAACAACTACCCTCGCAGAGAATGAGAGTCCGGTCACTGAGGTCCCTGATTTTGGTGTCTCAGTGATCTCCCCCCACAGCGCAAGTACTTGTTAAAAACATCACCACAGAGCAGGCAGTAAAGGGTCTGAGGCAGGCTGCACAGGACACTGCTCTTTCTTTGCATTCCTCAACTGTGACCTCAGAGAGGGGGAAGGATATGGAACACAGCGGGTGGACTGTGTACATTTCCAACAAACGCAAAACGAGATGTACTAAAAGCCCAATGGACTCACCTGCTGTCACCCGCTCCAAGCGACGTCCTTCTTCCTTGGACCGCTTTCCCCGAGGGGGCAGGTACAGCCCTCTACTTTCCCTCTCGGATACCGAGGAGGGTTTATCAGATGTTGCACAGGTCTTGGAAGTCAGTGATGGCCCTATAATAGATATAGAAAGCACACCAGATTTGGAGGCCCTGTTCTCAACCTCTATAATCACCAGTTGCGAGCGGATGGGCATCACTGACGATGGAGTCAGTGAGGGCAACTACCTCTTCCAATGTGTAAATATGGCTGGTTCTCTTATGGTTTTCATTATGGCAGTAACAGTAGCCTCTTGCAACGTGAGGGGCATAGGTAATGCTGTCAGCAGAGCAATTGTATTGGATTATTTTGCAAACACACAAGCTGATGTTATATGTCTTCAGGAGTATTATCTCCTCCCTCAGATGCAATACACCTCATTCCAACAACAATGGGCATATGGGCCATCGGCTTGGTCAGGAGGAGCTAATAGGAACGATGGGGTGGTTATCCTCCTTAAAAACAAACATTGCCAGATCTTGGAGGGAAAAGTTTAATACCCAGGAAGGTCTCTTTTGATTTCAGTACTTATGGATGGTATACCATTACGTATTTGTGTTGTTTATGCACCAGCCTCCAAAACAGAAAGAGAGGGCTTGTTCAATCTAATCAAACCTTTATTAACAGGTGCTATACCTCTCTATTAGCTGGGGATTTCAATTGCATCACACACAGCAGGGACAGGCAAAAGTCCCAACAAAATTATGTACTGGATGTTACGTCAAAACTGTTATTAACTCTCATACAGGATTTACACCTATATGATACTTTCCGGAAGCATCATTCACCAGGTGAGGGCTACACTTGGGAGGCGGATAGCGGCCTCACACGATCACGTATTGACTATGTGTTTGCTTCTAAAACTCTCTGCGCCGATAGCAGCTCTGTTACACCAGTACCCTTTTCAGATCACCATATAATCACAGTCTCTTTGTCAGTTCCTGATCGACATCAAAGGGGTCCTGGATCATGGAAAATTAATAATGACCTCCTTACAGAGCAGCAGATTTGTGACAAATATGTGATGAGCTACCAGAAGTGGGCCCAAAGGTAGGCTCACTTCACGGCTGTTCTTCCAAGGGAAACTCCGACGCAAAAGAGAATGGCAGGACTTCCAGCGTTTACACAGGAGACTTATACTCCTCCACCAAATGGGAGAAGCTGGGGGTGATGTTAAAGACAAGGTACGCTCTACGAAACTAGACATGCAGAGATGGTTAAACAGACGGAACAAAAATGCTATCTTCCACTCAAGGGTCAAGAATTTCCAAGAGGATGAAAAGTGTACTTCTTTTTTCTTTAAAAAAGCTCACGCATCACACAAGCTGCTAACTAAATTACAAAATGTGAAAGGGGACATATTACAGAGGGTAGATGCATGCCAGACCATTGCTTTTGACTTCTATCAGTCCTTGTATGATGCTTCGGTCAAAACACCTTCAGCTTCAGATTTAGAAGAATACTGTTCTTTACTCACAGGAGGGTTAACATTAGATCAAAGTAACTTCCTTGGGCAACCTTTTGGAGGTGAGGAATTTCTGAACGCACTGAGATCCTTCCCCAAAGGCTCGAGCCCAGGTTTGGACTGTCTAACTTGGGAGTTTTACAAGAGGTTCTGGGGACTGTTATGCTCTGACTACTTGCAGGTCCTGGAAGAGGGTTTGCAATGATTGTTTTACACATTATTTTTCCGCAGGGGTTATCACCCTCCTTTATAAAAAAGAAGATGAAACATCACTCCAAAACTGGAGACCAATTTCACTACTAAATGTGGATTACAAATTTCCTGAACCAGTCCTAGCGCGTAGGTTCAGGAAAGTTCTTCATTCATGTATCCACCCTGACCAGACATGTGCAGTTCAAGGACGCACCATCGTTGACAGTTTGGTTACCATTAGGGATGTTCTGTGGTATGCTAATGAAAGATCTGTCACTTGGGGTTTTAAGTCTGGATTTCCAGAAAGCTTTCGACCGGGTGGCTCACCCATACCTTTTTGCTGCACTTCAATGCTTTAAAGTACCGCAAAATATCCTAAGCATCCTACACACTCTGTATAACACAGCATACAGCAGAATGAGCATCAATGGTTTCCACACACAAGTGTTTCCCATCCGTGCTGGGGTGCGACAAGGATGTTCCTTGTCCCCAGCGCTCTTTGTCTGTGCTTTAGAGCCTTTCCTGTGCAAGCTACGAAGTGACAAAATCATCAAATGTGTGTTTGTACCAGGGGGGGTGGTACTCCTGCCAAAACGGTTGCATACATGGACGATGTGACAATCTTGTGCACGGATGTACAATCTATGCGCAGAGCTCTACTACAGGCTTCACTCTTCCAAGAACCATCAGGTCTCCGCTTAAATGTGGACAAATGTGTGTGTCTCACTATGGGTCCCTGGGACCGGCTAACTAATCTCCCGGTTGCAGTTACCACAGACCCCACAAAAATACTAGGGGTGCACTTCGCCACTGATACTCATATAGAGAAAAACTGGAAAGAAGTGCAGGAAAAAATGAAAAAAAAGATCACCTTCTGGAAATTGCGCAAACTCACCATCGAGGGTAAGATCATGGTAACAAAAGCTGTTCTTCCTATCCTGCTATACCTGTCTATGGTTTTCCCTCCACAGGCCCGCACATTGCAGAAATGCTCCAAATTGATTTTCTCTTTTATTTGGGGTTCGAAAATGGAAAGGTTGAGCAGGGAAAAGATGTGCACCATTTGGAAAAATAGGGGGGAAAAGTATGCCTAATATCGAAGTGTTTCTCTTTTCTAAAGTATAATGCTATGCTGTATCACGGACTAATGTGGACCAAGTATTTCTTGGGAACTATGCTGCGGGGATATGGATTGTTTACACACTCAAATTGAATGCCATTTGCACTGAATGTACCCCCATATTATAATGGACTTTGCAACTTTCTAAAGACTCTGGACTCCAGCATACTCACTAGAGCGATATGTTCCCATGCAAAAAAACTGAAACAGGCTTTGGTCGCCCGTGAAAAACCCCAACAAGTGGGTCTCCTGTCAGAGACTCAGTCCTTGAGTGTCTGGAGAATGGTGGGTCACCGAGGTCTCACACACAGCCAGAGGGACTTGGCATGGATGAGCATACACAACTGCCTGCCAGTGAAGGTGTTCCAGCATCACAGAGGATTGGCACCATCAGCGCAATGCCCACGTTCCCACTGCGGCCACGAAGAAACTGTCTTTCACCTGTTCTGGGGCTGCAGGCAGGCGCAAGCCTTTTGGAATTTGGTAAAGCCTTTTCTTCTCCATATCGCAGACATTGCTGTGCTAAATTGGGACACTGTTCTGTATGGACATTCTATCTCCAAGAAATGTCCTTCCACGGCTTGGAGACTTTTGAACTGTGGAAAAGAATCCCTATGGGACTCAAGGAACTTGTTCCTTTTGTTGCATAAAGAAATCTCTGCCACTGATTGCAGGAACCTCTTCCTTAACAAACTAATGACTTATGTTTATGTTGACCGAGCACTTTTGGGGGAGGCAGACGCTGGTGCACTCTGGCATACAGACAAATGGAAGGGTTGGATCACTTAACACAGGCTTCATGTTTGCTCCTTTCTGAGGCATAAAATATATGTATATATATATATTTTTTTTTTTCTGACACCTGCGAGAAATGTAATTTCGTAACGCCATTCTCACATATTTTGAGCATATTGTAGATTGTCTTTTTCCTGTATGTTTACCTTTATATAACTTAAATAAAGGTTTAAAAAAAAAATATGAAGACAGATAGTTATTTTATCATAACTTGTGCTGTGCACGATGCTGTTTGCAATTATTGCTCAGAGCAGACAAGAACACAGCGCTAACAGCTACGCATTACGCAGTTTGCACAGCTGAGCGTAGTTCAAAGTGTACTTCGCATAGCTACGTGTAGTGCTACTACGCAAACTACGCCCAGGGTTATTCATGACCCAATACTCCTCTGTTCTCATACTCCTAACACTGACCGTGCAATTGCGGGTTAAACTGACCTCAACTCCCTCAACACCACTAGAGCAGAAAAGGCTTTTTCTCGCCTTAAGCAACACCCTTATGAAATATCGCAGAAAGCCAGATGTCTTCTAGCTCTACAAGCCCGCAAACAGGAAGCATAGCGTACCATACCAGCTATCCATCACACAGATTGCATGTGCCCACGCATCCTCTGGACATCCTGGAGACTTTTTAATCATGCTTAGCAGCCCTCTACACCACAAACACTACTAGTACCACTTCTGACATAGAGCACTTCCCAGTGCAAAATGCTTTACGCAGACTCACCCCGACACACTGGTCACTACTCAATCTTCCTATTAATGTGGATGAGATTAGGGAAGTTATTGAGGGACTGCCATACAATAAATCTCCAGGCCCAGGCAGATACCCCTCCAAATTCTATAAAATGCATATGGTCCTTCTAGCATCTCTACTCTCTCAGGTGTTTTTGGAGACACAGCCCACAACCACCCTGTTTGTGGAAACCAACAATGCGATAATTACGCACCTTCCCTAATTGGGTGAAGACCCAAACCATTGTGCGAACTACAACCCCATCTTCCTTCTTAAAGATGACACTAAAATCCAAGCCAAACTACTGGCAAACTATCTACAACTGGTCGTCCCCTATTTTTACACTGGCATCAAGTAGGATTTGTCCCCAATCACATTTCCATGTCCCATCTTCGAGCCCTTTCCTGCATCCTCTGGCAAGTGTATAATGACACAAACAAAAATATGTTAGTCTCCGAAAAGGTATTTGATTGGGTGGGGTGAAATTATATGTTCCCGGTATTACAACACATAGGCATAGGCCAACTTTCCTAGCTTGAGTATGAAATATCTTTACAGCAAGGGTGAAGTGCAATGGTCATGAATCTCCACCCAGGGCTGGCTTTAGTGCTGTTGGGGCCCCGTGTGACAAAGTTTGTTGGCGCGCCCTAATAACCTTCACCGCGGATTCCCTCACTACCACCCTTTAACAGTGCACCTTAAGTCTTCATAACCACTCTCCATCACATGCATTTCCTTTGTTTTATAGCCCCATTCGTACCAGTGTACGGTGTCAGAGCACTTTACATCACACACATTACACAAAAAACTATGAATTGTTAGTGTGTAAATCAGTGTATAGACAATTTTACATAAGACAGAGGACTACAAGGTGTAGGAGTCACATGTCATCCATACTGGTAGAGTATAGTTTAAAAGTTCTTGGTCTGGAGCAGCACAAACTCAGAATTTAAAACATAACACCATGGTTGGGGGTTGTCCTTACTAATAAAGATTTATACCAAACCCTTTTTACAACATTAGGATAATGAAAGACGGGGGAAAATAATAACTCTCCAACCTATACAATAACTGTATAAGTTGAAAAGTTATGATTTTTCCCCCAATAGTTTTTTTTATGACAGTTAGTAGCTCACCATTCTATATTATGATTTTAACCTATAAACTGCAAGTAACAAAAGGACCTCTCTGACAAAAGCAATAACCCACTGAACTAGCTAATTTATATGCACTTTTTTGATCTACATGGTACACCCTCTTTGCAGCAGGCATAATAACTCTACCTGTGCTACTTTAGATGAGTCAAAACTGCCACTCAACAAAACTGGGATCTTTCTCCAGCAGGTCCACTAAACACCAGAGTTATCATGGCATTTTTATTGCTGCCTGAAAAATGCTGGAGTTAAGGAATGCAAAAACAACTATTGATGGACAGAATGCAGAACAATGTAATGCATTCACCCTAGTACAGAGATCTGGGCCGAAATCCATCATTTTTTTGCTCACCATGCCATTCCAGTTTGAACACAGCCATATGCAAATCAGTGTTGACCCTGCGCCCAATGCGAACACTCCAGCCTGAACTGCCAGGCCAAGTCATCCCTGGACTGGAAACAAGCATCCTATGACTGGTTTCCGGGTTGCACCCCTTATCAGCCAGGATAGCTTGACTCCAGTGTTATGGAGAGCATGGGACCCACGTCTGGGCATACCTGTCCCACTCGGCGTAACAAATGCAAAACGAACATTTGATGGACAGAATGCAAAACAATGTCATGCATTCACCCCAGTACAGAGATACGGGCCTAAATCCATAGTTTTTTTACTTACCATGTCATTCCAGTTTGAACCCAGCCATATGCAAATCAGTCTTGACCCTGCGCTCAATGGGAACAGTCCAGCCCGAACTGCCAAGCCAGGTCCTCCCTGGACTGGAAACAAGCTTCCTAGGGCCTGTATCGGGGTTTGGCCCCTCATCAGCCAGAATAGTTTGACTCCAGTGGCATGGAGAGCACGGGTCCCATGTCTGGGCATACCCGTTCCACTTGGGGGGACAAATGCAAAAACAACAATTGATGGACAGAATGCAGAACAATGTCATGCATTCACCCCAGTACAGAGATCTTGGCCTAAACCCATCGTTTTTGTGCTCACCATGCTATTCCAGGGTGAATCCAGCCATATGCAAATCAGTCTTGACCCTGCGCCCAATGGAAACAGTCCAGCCCGAACTGCCAAGCAAAGTCCTCCCTGGACTGGAAACAAGCATCTTAGGACCGGTTTTGGGGTTTCACCCCTCATTAGCCAGGATAGCTTGACTCCAGAGGCATGGAGAGCACAGGACCCACATTTGGGCATACCCGTCCCACTCGGGGTGACAAATGCAAAAGCAACAATTGATGGACAGAATGCAGAACAATGTCATGCATACACCCCAGTACAGAGATCCGGGCCTAAATCTATAGTTTTTTTGCTTATCATGTCATTCCAGTTTGAACCCAGCCATATGCAAATCAGTCTTGACACTACGCTCAATGGGAACAGTCCAGCCCGAACTGCCAGGCCAAGTCATCCCTGGACTGGAAACAAGCATCCTAGGGCAGGGGTTTGACCCCCCCTCAGCCAGGATAGCTTGACTCCAGTGGCATGGAGAGCACGGGACCCACGTCTGGGCATACCAGTTCTACTTGGGGTGACAAATGCAAAAACAACAACTGATGGACAGATTGCAGAACACTGTCATGCATTCACCCCAGTACAGAGATCTTGGCCTAAATTCATCGTTTTTTTTGCTCACCATGCCATTCCAGTTTGAACCCAGCCATACGCAAATCAGTCTTCACCCTGTGTCTCATGGGAACAGTCAAGCCCGAACTGCCAAGCCATGTCTTCCCATTACCTGAAACAAGCATCCTGGGACTGATTTTGGGGTAATACCCCTCATCAGCCAGGCTAGCTTGAATCCAGTGGTAAAGTGAGCAAGGGACCCAAATCTGGCCATACCGTGCCAACTTATGGCGAACAAAGCAAACACAAGGAAATGATGGACGGAGCGCTGACACTGTTCTGACACTCACCCCCAGTCAATGATCTGGTTTGAATCTTTCATTGTTCATTAGTTCACTTCGCCACCTCAGTTCAAACCCAGCTATATGCAAATCAGTCTTGACCCTGAGCCTCATGGAAACAGTCCAGCCCGAACTGCAAAGCCAGGTCTTCCCTGAACCGGAAACATGCATTCTGGGACTGGTTTCGGGGTAACACCCGTCATCAACTAGGCTATCTTGAATCCAGTGGTAAAGTGAGCAAGGGACCCACGTCCGGGTATACATTGCCAACTTATGGTGAACAAAGCACTCACAAGGAGATGATGGATGGAGCACTGAAACTTTTCAGACACTCACCCCCAATCTCAGATCTTGGTTGAATCCATCATTGTTCTTTAGTCACTTTGCCACCCCGGTTCAGACACAGCTATATGCAATTCACTCTTGACCCTGTGCCTCATATGGGAACAGTCCAGCCTGAACTGCCAAGCCATGCCTTCCCTGAACAGGAAAAAAGCATCCTGGGACCGGTTTCGGGCTAACAGCATGGTGAGCGAAAGAATGATTGTTAACCCAGATCTCTTGACTGGGGGTAAATATTTTGATTTGTTCTGCATTCCGTCCATCAACTGTGTCTTTTGCTTAAATCCAAAAATCCTCTCACTCTATCTTAAATAGGTGCTCTTATTAGTAGCTATAAATGAAGTCCATGTACCTAGTGCGTCAGATATCATGCCGAAATAGGGAAAAGCATCTGCCCTCAATAAGGGTCTACCAGACACAGTGAATTGCCTGATCTTTGTGGATTTCGACCCAGCTGTCATCACATGACATCTGGATTAATCTGTGCTCAGTCTCAAGGAGTCCATAAACCTAACAACATTGTCCAGCTGCCTTTGGAGTCCCCGAGCACTTCTAGATAACAATACTCCATATAATAATGCAAGAGTATAACGATCCCCTACCCTTGGGAAACGACATTGCCCTACAACATAGCTGCATTCAACTCATTTTTACAGAGAAAAATAAGAAAGGAGCTAAGATGCAGCCCTGTCTGACACCACGTCCAATAGGGAAAAAATCAGTACAGAAACCATCATTAGTGAACCTTACCTGCGAGGACAGATTAGCATGCAGGTCCCGCGGGTAAAACATCTATATCCGAGTCGACTCCTAAGGTGACAAGTATAGGCCATAGTTTATCTCGGTTGACACAATCAAAAGCTTAAATAAGGTCTATAAATTCCATATAAACCGAACACGACTTACAAAACACATACTTGTCTATCTGTAAGTAAAGATCCAAATATTGTTCAGTGGTCGCCAGCCCAGATCTAAAACCAAACAGTATGCCCTATTTAATATAAAGCATTCCCCCTATATTTCAAAAAGAGAATCTATTAGCGAGCTTGGTCTGTAATAGCTAGGGCTGGACTTGGCACCTTTTTTGGATGCTGGCACTATAAGTGATTTAGACCAGCAGGATGGGTGGCATCCTGTTACTGAGGCTTTAATGACTTGGATCACAAGGGGACCCAAAGCCTGAGGTTCAGAGATAAATAGATCTGTTGGAATCCCATCAGGACCTATGGCTCTGTTTGTAGAGAGTTGAAGGGTTGCCACACTCACCTCCTGTAGTGTGAACAAGTTTGAGGCACCCTCCAAGTGCACCACTGGGCCAAGAAAGAGATCCCCCTGCATCAAGCTGTTATTCAAGTTACTAAAATGACTAACCCAGATCTCAGGGGAAATGTGACTAGACAGTAAACACTCAACAGAATGAGAAAAGAGTGGCCGATACATAATTTAATTTTTTTTTAGAACTATTAGACAAAAAACTAGTCAGAAGAAGCTGAAGCCAAGCTTCTTTTAAAGGATTTTGTCTACTTCTTAACCTCTGCCCTATGATTAGGTCAGCAAGGGTAACCGTGCCCCTATCTCTAGGCCAATCCTTAAGGTACTCATTGGCTCCTGGTGTGCTGGTGAGCATTTGCTATCAAACCACCTACGCAATGGAGCATAGCCACATTTTCCTGCATTGTAAGCAAGATTGTTTTGTGAAGGAAGTGACACCTGGCTCCACAAAATCAACCCTATGAGGCTGTTTCCTCTTTGTATGTGTGCTGCAGAAAGAGGAAAAATCAATATTTCTCCTTGTAATGCCTCCCTTGAGGAGACATAGCATTTTGACTCATTCCAATATTTGTCAGAGATTGTAAATCTGGGAATGTACCAAACGCCATGGGTGGATGTGTTGAAACACCCATTCTCCTCCCATGAAACGCCTCCCCGGGGCTGAGTAATGGAAAACCGTGAATTGCACTGCCTTGAGTTACTCTGGATTTATCAAGCCATGCAGGGCCACGCAAGGTGGCCTTGCATGGGTTGATAAATCCAACTTAGGTTTTGCATCGCCCTTGCGCACCCTTGCGTGGCACAAGGGAAAAGCAAATCCTACATAAATATGCCCCCAGTGTCGTGGAAACAAATAATCCCAAAAACAGAAATAAAACGCTACCACAGTTTACCAGATTACTTATTTCTAGACTAGCAACATTTCATTCTGAAATGCAAACACAATTCTGATAAGCTGAAAACACAATTTTGATACCTAAAAAAAAGTATAAACTTTAGATGCAAATGAAGAATGTTAGTAAGTGATAATAAAATATGTAGAGGAATGATCTGTTTTTAGATGTTGTTAATGAACTGTAATGTAAAGGATTAAAAACAAAACTAGAACAAGCATTGCTGTTTATTTAATCATTGAAAACCTAGACTTTGCATGTGTTCTGAGGTTGCCTGTGTGTGGGTAACACTTACTGTAGCATTTAAGCAAATGTAATTTGAGATGGATATTTAATGCAGAGAAGTAAATCAGATATTCACAAGGAGGCTACATCCGTGTGCTTCCATGAGTATCAACGTGTCCTGCTGACACCCATAGATACAATGGCCGCCATATATGAGTGAATGTGAGCTCATGTGAAGGGTCTGATGAAGGACTGTGGGATAATGTGTGCCTTCTTTTCATTCCAGAGACCGTGCTGTTTTGTATTGATAAGAGCAATAACTGCTTGATTGGTTTACCTCCAGCCGCAGAGGGGGACAACTACCATCAACGAGCCATGGAATTAGGAACTTTGACAAACATCAGCCATGTTTTCTTTAATCCCAAAGGTGAGATGTTTGTTGTGCGTGGGCACGAGCTTTTCAAAGGGCCAACACCTTCATCGCGGTGGAATGACTGGTTCCAGTTGGCGAAATGTATCGGAAAAGGTGATTGGGACAAGTTTAAGTTGATTTCTTTCAGTCCTGGAGGCATCCTCTATGTAATCACCAAAGCTGGGGCATTTTATAAAGGCCCTGAACCCACCAACAGACATATATCCTGGCTTTATAAACAAGCCACTCTCCTAGGTGGCAGGGATTGGCAGTATTTTGATGTTATGTGTTTTGACCCAGACGGCATTATGTATGTTGTTTGGAAGGGTTCACTTCGTAAAAATCCCCCCGTAACAAATATATTGGGGGAATGGCTCAATCAAAGCGTAAACGTAGGAAAATCTGGTTGGGGGAATTTCACACATTTCATGGGGTTTAGCTATGAAGGAGAACTTTGGTGTGTTTCAAATAACGATGGGATGATGTGGGCAGCGCCACCACCTACTCATAAGAATGACCGTTGGATAGAGAGAGCCAAGAAGATGGGTACGGACTATCGTATATACAGACATATGAAGTTCACACAGGATAAGACAATTCAGAAGATTTTGAGACTCAACTTCCTGGTGGAAAGTGGCACGATCCTTGAAACAATCCCAGAGTTGGTCACTCTGCAAGACTATGATAACAAGGACAGCACCAGTCCACTTAAAAGCACCTTCGAGTGAGTATGACATGTATGAGATGTAGCTTTCTGACTAATTTAACAACTATGCTAGCTGCTTAATAAATTATTGTTTTGCAAAGCTATAGTCACCCTGCCTTTCTGCTCCACCACATTGTCTTTTTCAACCCAAGTTTGAGCATGACACCTTAGCCAGGTGGACTAAGTTGTGCCCCTTTTCCCATTTCACAATATCATGCACTCAAATGTCTTACAATCAGTGATTAATATAATTTTCATCATTATAATCTGCACTTTTCCCTCATCAAAATTCTTCTGGTTGCAGGAACTACAAAACACATTTTCTAATTGTAATTTTAAATTGATTTGGGTAATTTCCAACCCAAGCTGTGGCACATCCAATATAAACATTGAATGAGATAGACCAGTAGTGACAGCAAAAATGAATTAAAGATGTCCTACCATCCTTCTAAAACTTTTCAGCCCTCCAATGGAAGTCCCCAGAAAAGGTCCAATGCAGATAGCAAGTACCCCATTAATAGCAAATATTGGCTATACCAGTAGGTCTCGCTTTCTGGCTACCAATGAAAACATATTAGCTTTAAGGCTTATTGCTGGTGCTGTTTAAAGGAAAAAGGACAAAAGATATAGAAAAAGTGAAACGTCTCACATATGTCTTCCTGCATGTCTAATTTTGCATCATAATGCTACTGCAACCCAGCATTTGAAGTATATGCGAGCACGGTAAGAAAATGAGTTATTCGTTCAAGAGGACGTGAGCCCTTCCTAAGTAAAATATCCAAAATCCAGTAAGGTTTAACACACATTTTCAATAATTTAAACCTGGGCTAACCCCCTGTGCTATGGTACAGAGCAGACAAGCCTAATGTTGGAAACGTGAAAATTAATCCCACAACAAATTAGTAATAATCAAGTAAACTTAAATAGAAAAATGACACCAAAATGAACAAAATCCAATCTGAGAAATCGGAGGTAAGGAATTAAGCTAGAAAATGTCAAGAATTAGCATCACATCTATGCTTGTGGTAGATCATGTCCTAAACACCAGTTGATGGGGCCACGATGCCGCCTAAGCCTACTGGGTGAACCCAGTGAAAAAAATTGCCTTCAGACCTAGAGACCGATTTAAATGTGGAGGGAGAGGGAAGTCTGTTGCAAAAGCGACGGTGTTCCCTTCCTGCCAATGTAGTGGTCAGCTCACCCAATTTAGTTGTGGGCAGGCCATAGTTTGGCCACGGCAGAAACTACCCTGTCGCTGCTGCATTCAACCTTCTCCCACAGCTCAACAAAATATGGGACATTGGGGAATTGGCTGTATGTCTGTCCACCCAATTAGGATGGTCAGACATACAGCCGTTTTTTTACTGTTCATCACTGCCAGGCAAACCCTGGTGGTGAGGGCATTATTTTTTTTATTATCAAAGAGAAAATCCTGCTCCTGGATTTTCTTTTTGAAAATATAAAAATGAAACAGTTTGGTATAAAGTCCTGCACCAAACTGCAAAAAACATTGACCGGAACAACCGTGACTGCAGTTCCAGGCAATTCTTTAGAAATGACCACTTGCTTGGTGGTCATTTCTAAAACTG
Source organism: Triturus cristatus (assembly GCF_964204655.1). NCBI lineage: Eukaryota > Metazoa > Chordata > Amphibia > Caudata > Salamandridae > Triturus > Triturus cristatus. Next base: position 1,193,960,812 of record NC_140582.1, on the reverse strand, counting down.
CAGGGCAGCATCTACATTTGGGTGGCGGAGTAAGTTACTTCATCGCCCTGGTGGAGAAATGGGCCATCCATCACAATATAGATCTGGCCCTTAGTCTTTTGTCTGCAAATAGAAATCTGCCAGTGGGGCAAGTTTGAAGGCTGGATGGGACGGTGCATTCCCGATACTGAGCCTGGTTTTGGATTGGGGATACTGGAACCCTTGCCTATTGGAATTTAACATACGAGTTTGCCTGATTGGATGCAAATGGCCACATTAGACTGAATTATGAATGGTTGCACATAACCATCTAAACATGGATACTATTGGCTGATGCCAAACAAATTATAAGAGAAAGCCCTGATGAAGTTCAATTGAATTCGGACGAAGCACATTCGGCTGAATGCTTTAGTTCTTGGATCTCACATTTTAAAATTGGATTTAAGTTAAGGAAGAAGTTTTCTAAAAAATTGACTTGAAAATTTGTTGATCTGTCTCTCTGTGGGGATACTATTCATTTTTTTCTTTTCAAGTTTGAAGGCTGTACGTGGTGAAGTCTTCTTGAAATTGTATATGCATTGGATACTTTCCACCCTGAGGTATTATTTTTGACAGGAAGAGCTCTAAACCAGAAAATGGACATTTCAAACCCACTGAAGTCCTGTCACATTATGGCAGTGTTTCCCATCTGCCGAACTTTAATTCAGGCCATTAATCTCTTTATTGAAGCTCTAAAACCTTCAGTAAGTCAAGCTTCATCTGAAAGTAGACCCTGGCATGGTGCAGCAAATCTCAACCCTGTAGCTGCAAGGGTCAACTGAAGTCTTTATTTGGAAAAAAAGTCCTGCCCACTGAAGTTGCCTCTTTGGTGGGTGTCCTTGGTTGGTTAGACCTGGTCTTCCAGAGGTCAAAAATGTTCTTGTACCAAAGTTTCTTCTTTATGGAGCAGTTTCTCTTCTGAGGATCCTGGAACCTCAGGGTCAGCACTTAGGACCTGATAATAAGTTGTGCTGCGCTGAGGTGATGATAAAATCAGAAGCAATGTTACCATTACAGTAAATCCACACCAGTACTGTGCAATTACAAGGAAAACAGGAATTGGAATTACTGTGTTAGACTGATTTTTCCGCTCGGAAACCAACACAGCATTCCCAATTCTGTTGGATTTTAACACATACATTTCCCACCAGCTCCGAGTGTGGGGACTTGTCGATCGGGTAAAGGGTGTGAGACCAGTATACAGTGGGTTGGGGAGGGAAGGGAAGAGGTTGGCTTTTTCTGGCTCTAGCAGTTTTACGTGTCCCTGTATCCAAATAGGACTCTTGGAGTTCACTTCTTGGTCTTGGGTATAAGTGGGAGCAGGTTCAGCCCTTCTACCTGGCTACTCCCTAACAAATGGGTAAAATGGTCCCAAGAGCAAAGATTTCTTTTTTATCAAATCATCCAGTATGTTTTACTGTAACCCACAGTGCACCATTCACATAGCAATCCAACATAGCAGATCCTTTCTACCCCTGGAAAAGGATGCTGGTCCACCCAGGCTTATGTCTAGGCTAATGAGCAATCCCCTGCTGCTTGCTCACACCAAATCTGGCGGAGCCATCTTCTTACTGGGAATTCAGCCAGGTGCCTCTTCTACAGGTCTCTTTACTACTTAACCATGATCAGACAGGCCTCACCATGGCCATCTACATCTTTCCAATTGCCTTTCTTAAGATAAGCTGAGTCACATTCCTCACATTCAGTTCATTGTGCCAGAAGGTCCAGGCCACAGGCAGGAAGGACATCTCAGGCAGACTAATGCAAATTAGCCTACTGCAGCATCAGATAGGAAAATTCTATTTTTCTAAAAGTTACATTTCCTGTGTATTTGTAAAACAATATAATTTCACCATTGAATTTGGTTTTTAATGCAGATTAAAAACAATGGTTAAATGGATTCTAAACCAAAGTTATGATTTAAAAGGTAACTTAGATATTTTCATTAGGAGCTAGTCACTGTAGGAACGTGCCCTGTTGCATAAGAAAGGCCCCGGCAGCCCCTGAAGTGCGGGGGGGGGGGGATAATGAGCTCCAAGGGGAACCCCACAGTAACCTGGCCTGAGAGGTCCTGAGGAAGTCTGGAGGGGGGCCCTCCATGTACTTTGCGGGGTGCCCCCTCAAGCTTCGTTATGTCACTGAACATGCAAAGCATAAACTCATACATGTTTCCCCTTTAAATACTAGGTACACAACCACGTGGTCTGCAGGGCCTACTTATGGATTACCTACTTAATATTTACATAGGTTTCCCACCTGTAACAAACTATTATTTGGTCAAGTCTGGTTACAGGTTTAAAATCTGCATTGGTAATATCAGGCATAAAAGTGTAGTCTATGTTTTACTGATCAGCTTTGTTGAGGGCATGATACATGCTACATTCCACAGATTACATTTAACTTCAATGCCATGGGTGTATGTTGTGTACCATATAATATGGCCTTACTGGAAAGTTAGATTGAGGAAAGTTAAATTCAATTGGGAAATAGTACATTTTACCCCATTTCTAGGGGTCAGACAGCATACACTGGGGATTAGACAGTAATGTCCAAGTCTGCCACATTTAAAAACCACCTGCATCATTCCACAAAAAATGGGGGTGACCACGTAGAAAGAAACATTTTATTACACACCTGCATCATCATGCATGTTAGCATTTGGGATGCCATGGTTGCCATTTTTTATTTAACATTCGATTACGCTGACACCAATCTTTGAACATTAAATAAAACAAAAATACATAAATATATGTAAAAGGTTGTTTTGACAAAGAACTTGCCCACAGGCAAATTGTAGCTGCTGAGCCCTCTAAAATATTTAAAAACAATTGCAAAGACAGCAATCGCAGGAGTGGGGGCAGCAAAGAAGTGGGTGTTAAAAGTAGCCAATGTTGGGTGTTAACAGGGAGTGGGAGACTAGGGAGCTGCAAAGGAACATGTGGCGGGAGGGAAGGAAAAAAATTAAAAGCTAGAAAACCAAAGAGATTTGTGAGAGGAAGCAATGGATGAACTGGGGAATGTAAAGTGGGAGCAACAATGAACACAGCAGCAGGTTATTTGAATAGCGTGGTACCGCCGGTGGATAGGCGAGCAGGTTTGTCCCGGTCTCCTCCTGGTTCTCAGAGTACTTGCTGGCCAAATTTTGTCAGTTCCTTTTTGGGGAAAATGGCCACCAAGCCACATTTGGCTTCACAACCAAGGGCCCGGGACTGGTGAGACACCTCTTGGGGGTTCAGGACTCATGGGGGCTGGGTCCATGTACGGGTTAAAGGTGGTGGGGGCCTGTTATGTCCCTGTGGCTCTGAACAGGAGGCCAGACAACTATCCCTGGAGTCACTTCTGGTAGTCCTGGGTGCAGGTGTAAATGTAGGGCTCAACAACAGGGCTGGCCTTTGAGGATTCAAAGCAATCTCCAGGCAGCTGGAAGTCGTTAAGGATGTTCAGGTTATTGAGTAGATATGTGGATTTGGGGTTTGAGGGGTCATCTAGATGGAAATGGAGGTCTCTGAGAAGTAGAAAGCCCTTGAAGTTGATGGGGGGGACAATGAGGTATTTGAGGAGGTTGCTGAAGCTGGTGCATGGTCCTGAAGGTTGGTATGCAAAGGTTTCTTTGATCATGGTTCTTTCATCTGCTTGTAGTTTGAGGTACATGTGCTGTGTCTGTGAATGTGGTGCATTTGATATTGTCCTCATGGATGATGGAGAGTCCTCCACCTGGCTTGAGGAGTTGGTCTTGGTTAACAATCTTGTACACCATTGGGATGGCTGCAGTGATGCTGAGTGCCAAAGCTGAGTTAATCCAGGTTTCGGTGAGAAAGAGGACTTCTGCTGTGAGAGTGTCGATGTGGTCCTAGACCTTTGTGGTGTGTTTACAGAGTGAACATGTTTTAAGAATCATTCATGAAAGATGTGGTTTGGGTGTGGTCTGCATGAGGGTAGAGAATGTGAGTGTGCTGCAGTAGAGGTAGTGGCAGTGGGTGCAGATGAAAGGTCCTACTGTGGTGTGCATGACAACAGCGGTCGTCCTGGCAGCCAGAGTCGATAACATGAAGGGTTGTGGTAGTGTAGCTGCGGGTGGTCATCAAACCATGGTTTGCAGCACTGGGCACGGTTCAGGCGCAGACAGACACAGATGGGCTTTCATTTGATGCACAATAGGAGCACCAGCGGTACACCTGTTGTCTGTGGCCACCATGAAGTAGGTCCTGCGAGGTGGGAGAAGTGCTGGATAGTGGGTGGGGCAAGAGAAGACGGGAAGAAGCAGCAGGAAGGAGCTGGATCGGGTAAGGAGCAGGGGAGTGGGAGGAGGCAGAAATGGTGGCATGAGCAGGAAAAAGGGGGGAAAAGCAAAAGAGCACAATAGCACAAGAAGAGCAAAATAAAACAAATTGCAAAAGAATGAGCTATGAGAGGAAAGAGAAAAATTGCTGGAGCAAAAAAAGGGGGAAAAGAACAAAAGCTCACAATAGCAAAAAAGGCCAAAGAGCAGGAATAGCAAAAAAGGAGAGAAAGAGCAAAGAGAGTGAAGTAAAGCACAAATGGTTGCAAAAGCAGAAGGGCGTGAGAAAAAAAGCAAGCAATACTACAAAAAGGGTTGTAAAAGAGCAAAAGGAGGAGTGAGAAAAGAGAAAACGAGCAAAAGTGTGATTCAGAGGAGCACATAGAGCAAAAAGTCTGACGCTGAAATAACAAAAGTGTAATGAGAAAAAGGGGTGCAACAGCATGGTGAGAGTGAGAGAGGAGAGCAGCAGGTCATATGACCAGTAACAATCCCTCAGATGGATAACAGACTGCGTTCTGGAATAATAATACACTACAAAACTGTGGATTATTTTGAGGTTTAACACTGAGCAATACATATTGTTTTTTCTAGACAAAAAGTCATTTTCTTCTGCAGTAGAAAATCTAATTCTTGAATTACTAGTAGTTCTTGATCCCTTAAACAATGAAGCAGAGCGAGATGAACCAAGTGAAAAGACTTTTCAGAAAGATCTATGGAATAACCTTGTATTTTTCACAAAAGCCATGGATATCCTCCAATACTTTCCCAAGCAGGAAGGAAAACACTAAAGAACCTCCTACTGGAAGTAGACCAAAACTAAAAAGGTTAACCTGATATTGACATTCTCTTTGTTCACAGCCTCAGTTTTAGAAGACTTTGTAAATTGTAAAATTGATACTTGTATAGCACACTTCTCACCTGCAAGGGTCTCAAGGCGCTTGTACGAATACTGCTGTGGAACCCATCCTGGCTTTCCCTGTGAGGCCTCCACTCCTGGGCACCCCCAAGGTAGAGGCCAGGCATCCTTAGCGTTGTGGGGGCCGTTGTGGAGATTAAGCAAGCTATTGCCCAGAGTTGCAGAGTGGGACTCCATGATTGGAATAGGCACCAAGGCGAGAATTATCAGGTCCGTGGAATTTTTGAGCCCAAGACCCACCGAGGCGGGGAATTGAACCCTGGTCCCAGGATAGACCTCTGCATCAGGGTTTGCCGCTCTTATCATTGAGCCACACTTCTCCACTTTGCATCTGTGAGAGAAAAAAATGTGGCTTAAAGTGTTACTGGTATCCATAAGAACCGTTGTATTGAGTGCTCACTCTTGGAAGCAACTTTAGTATTTTCTTGCTCTGCCTAAAACCAGAGGTTTACATTTTATTTGTAACAAAAACAGATTGATCAATGGAGGTAAAACAGTAGACATATTTACTCATTTCCTTAGTGAAGGAATCTCCAAATAAAAATTGGTTTGCCCATGGATCTGCTTCTTTTGATGCCAAACTCCCCAGTTTTTGATCAATCTTCAACATAGGATTTTTAAACTTTTCTGGGGCCACTGCTGCATTTCCTAAAAGGTAAATTCCTCTTTGTACCCAATTAGTTACTGTTGTTAGATCAATCTCTGCACCCTCTGTCCTTCACCCTCTATCCTTCACCCTCTACCCTTCACCCTCTATCCTTCATCCCATATCAAGAATCCTCACAAGAGAATCTGCTAGATCCAGTAGTCTGTCCTGGCAGTTAGACCAGGCTCGAACAACCTCTTATTTTGGGTTGTTCCTGAATTTGGTAAACAAGAGTTACAAATAGCAGGAGTTGCAGTAATGTTGTTTGATAAAGAAGGGTGAGGACTCTGTGAATGAAGCATGGTATGAGTTAATTTATCAAGAGTTTACCTCAATCTGGCAGATTATATTGTGTCAAGTAATCTGATGGCACTCATTCTCGTCTAATTAGGATGATGAATCAATGAAGGATCGAGCATAGGTTCACCCATAGCATCCAAAATCATATGATTTGTCCTATATGAGGACTCTCTACCCTCATTAAGAGAAAAAGTATGCCTCTTCTCCAAAGGCCCAAACCATATACCCTCATCTAGGCCCAAATCACCCTTATTATCATTAGCATTTGTATCATACTGATCCATATCATCATCTGTATCATGCAAATGTATTATTTGGGTGGGGAGGTCTGATTTATTAGCCACATTGGAAAACTCTCATTTGGGAGGACCAGAATCTAGAATACCAGATGAAAAATATCTATGTGTTGTCGATTCAGATATACCAGGCTTCTACTGAAAAATGTATATACTGTGTTGATCCATCGCAATAACACGTTTCTGTGCCACATGCTTTCAATCTTAGCTATTCCATAGGCTCTACATTATTTTAAATATCAGACATTGACTCAGCCACAGTTTATTGGATTGAATCCTTGATGAAGGTATTTTGGTAGTCCTTCAATATTTGAGCCTTGTCATCTTTATCATATGAGGGGCTTTCTCTAGACATAGCTGACAGATATGTAATAGATTATTACAAACACTAAAATATGAACTAACACACTTTGTATGGCAGACTGCAGAACCAAGAATGATCACAACTATGAATAAATGTAAAATGTAGCAGTTATTTTAAATACATTAATAAATAAATAGATTTTCTTCATTGACCGTTATGCCCGGAAGTCTGCTCTAACTAGAGCAAGTACTTACTTTCTAATGAAACAATGCCTCATAAAAACCTTGCTTCGCATGGAAGGCCGACTAAAGAGGAAAACGCCCTGTCGGTAGAACGTCATACAGTTCTATTTTGGAAAAATCTACCTTCAAAAGCAGAGCATTGGTGATAGAAGTCATACTCTGTTAATATATGATTGCCCAGGCCTCTCGTCTTCAAGAGAGAGCCCAACGGGAAAAATGGCTGTGCTTGAGCAACATGAATAAAGTGATGTTGTTGACAGGATAACGTTGAGCACACTGTTCCATTGGAAGCACAGACCTAACAGATTGTTAATATGAACTCGGCTACCCAGGAAGTGCATGGTATAGCATCAATATTGCACGTAACACAAGCCTGCTTCACCTAAGGGGGTAGTATGTGTGATTACATTAATTATGCTTTACATTATTCTGAGCTCTTTTGAACTGATTTTGATAACTCTAATGCCACACTCCTAGAGTATTGAGTACAAACGTAGCTTGAATGATATCATCAGTGATGTCATCAATGATGTCATTTGAGGTGTCATCAGTGATGCCATACATTATGTAATAGAACATGTCATGAGTGACATTATATATCAGCAGTGCATGGCAAGAGCCCAAGTTACAGTCAGCCCTGCTAAATATAACTGGTGAGTTTGTCTGGTTTTGTGAGTTTAAACCATCACATTTTCACAGACATTTTCTCCTAACTATTATATCACTTTAACCTTTGATTTTTTCAGTGAATGTATATGTTTTTTTCAATGTGAAGTCAGATATAATTACAATTACTAACTATAATGTCACTTTAACCTTTTGTGTTTTCAGGTAATTTCATTTCTTTTTTACATTAAGTAATATTTTGTTACTATACATACAGATTTATCCCCCATCAGGGGAGACGGTCACGTAACCCCCTAAACAAGTCACTACTGGCCTCGGAAACCCAATCCCCTCAGGCATTTTTTATTTAAAAGGAGAAAGAGGTGAGCACTGCCCCCTTACCGGATCCTCTAGAGGCACCAGGGACCCTATCCTGCTGGGCATTCTAATTTATTAATGAGGTGGGGGGCCCATGACCCCCCTTCCCCAAGCCACTATTGGCTCTGAGGATCTTATCCCTCAGGCCTCTTTTTGAAAAACCATGAGTGGGGTCAGGGCTCCCTTTCCGAAGCCACTATTGGCCCCAATGGCCCTATCTGCCAGGGCCAAAAAATACATTAAAGGGGGCAGGAGGCATGCAGCCCCCCATGCCCAACTGAGCCCCATTCCCTGGGCCGTAGTTCATTTATAGGTGAGGGAAGTGTATACCGCCCCACAAGCTCAAATGGGACATAGGACATGGGGAACCCATCCCCTGAGGCCACACTTTAATTATAAGGAGGGTGCATGGCCTCCCTCCCTGAGGCCACAGGGACCCAGTTTCCTGGGGCTGAATGGCAGAAAAAGGTGAGGGGCATGCAGCTCACTCCCTGAGCCTTAATAGGTCCAGGAGACCCAATCTCTGAGGGCCAAATCCAATTTAAAAGGGGAGCGGGTGTGGCCACCCTCCCCGAGCCTTAACCCCTTGAATGCCCATGACGAGCTGGACTCGTCATGGGCCGCGGTGGCGCTGTGCCCATGACGAGTCCAGCTCGTCATAGACCCCGCCCGCTAATGCAACGGCCGGCACAGGGCGGGGAAAGGGGTGGGCACTCAAGGGGTTAAGAAGTCACAGGGACTCGCTTGCTCCCCGTGGCCAAATGCCAAAAATAGGGAGGAGCACTCAGCCCTCCTCCCCATGCCTAAATCGGCCCTAGGCACACCATTGTCCGGCAGAATGCCATATTAAAGGGGAAGGATGCGACATTTCACCCCTCTCCAAGCCTCAATAGGGGACTTCATTCCTTAGGACTTTCTGAGTAGTACCATTGGTTCCTACCTCGGGCACCCAGTAAGCAATACGTTTGGGGCATGTGGGGGAACCCCAAGACCCCCGTGCCCCAGCTGTCTTCCTGCATTTTGGGGGAGCCAGAATTGCTCACATTAGGTTGGAACAGCCTTTGTATGCTTGCTCCTGGGGAGCTGGAGCAATCTGTGTTACCCTGCCAGCAGGAGCGTGGGCAGAAACACAAGTCTGCTTCCACCGGGTGTGAGCATTTTTAAAGCTCCTGCCGAGTGAGAGCAGATATGCCATCCCTTTCCATGCTCCTGCAGACAGGGAAGACATTTTTCCTCTCACCCGGTGGTACATTTAAGCATGCTGTCACCAGGAGGGAGCATGGGGAGCAAACATATGTTTCCCTGCAAGCATTCATGTGGGCAGGGGAAACTACTGTGTCCAAGGTGTGGGCTCCGTGGGACACAGTCTGTGAGCCTACCTCAGGGATGTGGATCCCGGGGCCTTAAGAAGCTCAGGGAAGGGGACACCGCAGCTTCAACCCAGTGGGGTTGGGGTCTTTAAAGGCTTTGGGAGGAGGGCTGCATACCCCCTTCCCTTAATTGATAAAGTAGGCAGCAAGGTCTGGGGGAATGCGGTCCCCCGGGGTCTTCAAAGGCTTGAGGAGGGGGTCTGCAAAATGACATCTTTTTAAAGAAAAATTGCACTCAGAGGATGGGGTCCCTGGGGCCCAAATGGGCTGGGAGAGTGCCCACCACGATTCCCCAACCATTTTCTTTTTTTGTTTCACAATTCCGTGGGAGTCTAGAACCATGGTAGAGAAAAACGGGTTCTTTGAGGGTAGGGTAACCCTACCCTGCCCACTTATATGCTTTGTTTAAAAGGTTGCTGGACAAGGGATTAACTGCCCGAGTCCTGTAATGGCTGCCAGCAACATTTTGTTTCATGTTGCTGTCAGGCAATCAGAGCCTTTCTCCCATGCGAGTGAAAAGCCCCCTAGACCAATCAGAAGGCTCTATTTTTTTAATTGAGTTCAAGGGACCATCACAAGAGTCCCTTGAACCAAACTGCCCAGTTATACAAATGTTTTTGGAGCTTAATATCTCAAAAACTACTGAAAGGATTTACACCAAATCACAAAAAGCACGCTTTCTAGATCAAAATCTAACTTCCTGCCAAATTTATGTAATTCTTTTCAGGTGGTTTTGCTGTAGAGTTCTTAAGAAATTCTATTGAAAATGCATGGGGATTTTTTGTTTTGAAACCTCCCTTTTTTTCTCAGCCCCTGCTTAAGGGATCACTCCAAAACTTTCCATGCACAAACTAGCCAAAAAAAGAGAAACTTTTGGGAAATTTTTGTTGAGCAAATGTATTAGCAAAATAAAAAAGGCATTTCATATAGACCCGCTGACTTAACTATAACTGCTCAGTGGCAACCGCCACTGGTTAATATATTTATAGATGCATATTTTAGATCTCCCATTATTGTAATTGTCTATCATGTTTCTTTACTCCTCAAATATTTCAAATAAAAATAATTGTGGTTTACAATCCATCAATATGGCAGAAAAGAACCAACAGTGTCTAGAAATGTGGGCGACATCATGGGCAATGCATACTCGTTTAAAAGTGATATTGTGCACAGCTGTTGTGAATCTTAGGTCATTAATGATCTGTCTCTTTAGCCTTACCAAGTAATGCATATTTGAAACAGGATTGTGTTTTCAAGAGCCTTGATCCTCTGGTAAAGCCAGCAAGTAGAACTGTTGAAAAAGCCTACCTACCTATAAAGGTTGCTCTGCTGATGAGATTATTTTAAGGGTAGAAATGAGGGTAATTATTTTTTGCCATATGCTACCAGTGTCTTTTTTAAACACATCACTTTTCCTGTTAACATTCTAAGAGAGTGTAGGTTGAACCTTTCAAAGAGGGTTGAAAGTGGTATTGTGTCTTTGACCATGAGGGTATCAATTAAATGTAAACCCTAAGGTGTCCTAGTCCCACAAATAATAAACTATTGAAACTAACACAAAGACAATTTACCCTCAATGCAATGTTGTATTCTCCGATATATTTCCTTAGACCAAAAGGCAGATTCCCCTTTTTTGGGAAAATTAAAACTGGCAGGTGTATCTCATTTCTCTCAATGTGTTATGCCTGCTTGTGAGAAGTGTTAAGAATCAGTTAGACCTGTCAAGAGATTGCTAATCTGCAGATGATGTTACAGAGCCCTTGCCTCACGCAGAATTTATTGCACAAATTCATTATTTATTATGCACAATTTTAAAATGTATGTAAGAACTAACATGGCAATCAACAACTCCTTAATTTCCTCCTGGCTTATACCTAAGTTACTAATAACTGACAACAGTGAATGTATTTTTGTATTTATATATTGAGTCCTGCATAACCCCAACATACCTTATGACATTAGGCCTGTAATCAGAAAAATCACCTATCAGTATCACTGTATTAACTAGTCCATCTGCCTCGCCTCACTTACCAGTATATTTTATACTTGTAACCGGGGTATTAGTTAAGGGGGATGATGAACCACCTTCAGCAATAACCACAATCCGTGCTAGGGTGAATAACAAAAGTCACTAAATTAACCAGGGCTCCATCCTCTGGAAGCTATGGCACAAAGCAGACAGGCTTGACTTAGAGGTAATGTGCAAAGTATCTCTGCAGTACCAAAACAGTAACAAAGTCAAAACACAATACAAGACAAACCCTAAACTAATTTAGAAAAATGTAGTCAATTTTAATAAATAATGCCCTCAACATGACAAAAATCCAATAAAGGGAATCAGAGATATGAATTTCTAAGTTTTAAATTACAATAGTACAGAAAAGGGATAAAGCACCAGTCACAGTCAATTAGCTATGGTTGACCGGGGACTAGGAGTGATTGGAGGCGGAACACGGTGGAGCGCAGGTTTACTACAGACACCAGGATTCACCTAGTCAGATCTTTTATCTTGTATTTTTTTTTGGTATTTTTGTATTTCTTTTAGTATTTATACAGTGCATTGTACCAAAAAGTGTCAAAGCGCTAGCAAAGGTCCAGCACCAGACTTATCGGAAAAGGGACCAGAAACACTACAATCACGGGATGGTAAAAGCCATGTTTTCAATTGCTTATGAAAGGCAACATGAGAGGTTATGCTTGCAATGTGGGTGGCAGCGTATTCCATAGCTTAGCAGCTGCAACCGGGAAAGAGTAATCGCCCCACCTAGTTATCTGAAATCTAGGTACAGTCAACATTCTAAGTGAAGAATACCTCTGTTATCTCCTAGGGATGTACCAATGAAAAGCAGTTCTCATGGGCAGCAGTCCCAAGAGAATGAGAGATGTGTGAACCAAAGAAAGGGCTTTAAAAGTCACTGGTTTCCTAACTGGCAGCCAGTACAGGGAACGGATACATATTTGGGTACATTCAAAACCAGTTGGGCTGCCACATACTGAATGACTTGGAGTCTATTCAGTGTGGACTTGTTGATGTTTAAATACAGAGCATTGCAGTAGTCATGGCATGATGTGAAAAACACAATAACCACTGCCACTCTTAGTCCAACTGGTATGACTGGGAAACATGTTTTTTAAGATGCTGATGATACAGAAGAAGGAACTCGCGGTCCTCTTAATCTGGGTAATGAATAAGAGGGTATTGTCAAAAATCACCCCTAGATTTTTTGCCAAGACAATCTGAAGAGGTAGGGGGCCACATGTCTCTAGTCACAGAAGCTCTGACCATGCAGAAGTCTGTTTCCCAAAGATCAAAATCTACATTCAGTCAGCATTCAGTTTTAACCAGTTCTCTTGCATCCAGATTCTTTTTTTGAGACATATAGCATTTGAACCTTTCTGCAACCAGCAGCATGTCAACTGCTATTGAAATGATGACTTGGGTGTCATCCACATAGGACAACACATGAAAACCAAAGGACCGTACCAGCTTGGCCAAGGGGGCAACATATAAATTAAATAGCTTGGGACTAATGGAAGAGCCCTGCAGATTCCCACAAGGAAGTAGTCCCGTGTACAAGAGAAAGAGCATGTGAAGTCCTTCAGGGCTCTTCTCAGGTCTCAGGCAGCAGGTTCTGGCTCCTTCTGATTTTCCTCAGGTTCAGAAAGTGTACTGAGGAGGATACTGTGAATACCTCATCACTTCTGCCTGGATTTATGGTGCGGGTGGGGATGACTCCTGACTCTAAGACTTTGAGTAGGGGCTGTGAGCTTGAGGGATAAAATTACTTTGATCTTCAGCAGCCCTGCTCCAAGGGACTGCCAGAGACAGAAGGCACAGCACTCGGAGATGCTGCAATGAGTGTGGAGGGGCGGGGCCAGCATCGTGCTAGCACTCATAGCGCGCCGCTAACAGCAGAAAGGAAGCATTTGGGCATGAATCTTCTTTTGGGGGTGCCCTCCGCAAGTGCCAGGACCATCTTCAAAAACTGCCATTCAGCCACAGTTACCCACTCAGATAATCTCTCTTCCCATCCAACGTAGCACTCATAATTCTGTAGCCTTTTCCCTTCACACCCAAAGAGAGGCCCATACACCTGTTACATTTCCCCCTGAATCTACCCCACTGGTGGCAGTTTTGGCAAATGTTTTGCCCCTGACAGTGGGAGGGTTGGATTAAACCCATGATCTTCTTCGCAAAGCCGAACATTGGTCCACTTACAAAGGCAGGGTGGGTGGTTATAATTGTCATAATATTATCATGGCTAGACGGGTGGGTTGGTAAGGCCCTGGTCATAAATCATTTGAGGGGGACTGTATTGTGCTAAATCTTGGTCGTCCAGATAGCGAAGGACATATGGTCCACCTGAGGGCTTCTAAGAGCGTGCAGGCTTTTTTTTATCCCCCCTGTAACTGTACCTGGCAGTGGGAGAGGTGACCCTAGAAATGGGTGTTCCCGGCATGATAGCAGTATAGACATCAGTAGTAAAACATTTTGGAAGACCTGGTTTGTAATGGTTGATTTATTGTTCCACCTAGGAGACCTTTAGCGCCTTTGGAGAGGAGCGTCCATGATAGGGTGGCACCCACGGTTGTAGACGCAGGTAGGGACTCATCCCTTTTAAACATCTGTAGCTGAAATTTGCCAGGGTGTTGACAATAGGTATATTGAGCCCTGGACACAGACAATCTCAGATTACCAGATTGTGGGATTATAGGAAATTTGGGACCAGAAAATCTGTTCTACCTGGATGGTTATATCTCTTTCTTCTCACCTGCAACACCATCACTTGTGGGTAGGGCAAAGGGTGGTTTGCTCACCTTAGTATCATTGCAGTTACAATGTACCTCTACTCAGGTAGAATCTGGCCATAGCAATCTACTGGCTGTTCAATTTGACTTTGTGGGCCTACTGAGTATCCTGTTATTAAACTTTTATAATTTTTTTGTGCGGGTAACCCCAATAGAGCATTTGTGGGTGCTAAGTTCTTTTTTACAAACATTTTATCAAACTACCTTATTCAGTCATTTTATTGGGGGATTTTAAGTTGCATTTGTGCCCCTCATATTGCCTTAGATTAGCGAATGGTAATGACATAGATCCTAAGTGGGGCGATCATTTTGAGCACCCAAGGGGTAAAAGTATGCTCGAGGAAGTACTTGTAGTTTTTAACTTGGTATCCACGAGAGATGAGTTAGTAGGAGCACGTTTTCCCACATTTAAAGACAGAGGTGCAGACACAGGTATTGACTATATCTTTATTTCAGCCTATCTAGCTCAGTTTGTTTATAGTTTCAAGGTTCTATGGTCCGTGTTTATTGATCAAAACCCGCTAAGATTACCTCTCGATTGAGGGAGGACAGTTGAGTCCAATAAAAATGTCAGCCTGTACAGCCTGCTTGGAGAACAGCCCTAGTGATTGTGACATTGCCCCACAAGATCAGAGACGTAAATAACAATGGAGCAAAGTCCCATTTGAAGCCTTTATTAATTCTTTATATGCTATTTGTGGCCAGAATATCCAGTTGTGTATGAAGGACACCATGAATGATGAGCTACTCCTGAGTGCCTTCAGCATAATTAGTCTCCAGATTGCTAATAATTTTAGGGACACTAGCACCAAGAGGGTCAACGTAGGGGAGAGATGGTTTGATGCCCGCTGTTTAAGGGCCCACCATAATTTATTAGCTACACTAAAGAGAACCCCTAGAGATAGGGCTGAGATAGTTAGGAGAAGAAAGGAGTACAGGCAGGCTAAGCTAGAATTGGGAAGAGAGAGCCTGTGAGCAACATTTGGATCCCCACACACAGTAATAGTGGGATGTTTTGGGAAATTATCAACCGCCCCTTTTTTACTGGAGTAGCAGGTACAATTTCCCAGGTGGCGTGGGTCACGCATGCTTCATGGATTTATGGTGGTCAGTTAAAGGTCTCTTTAACGCTTCATATGGGTCATGCAAAGGGGGGGGTTCCCTTCTCCTGTTTTACATAGGAAGAGTTAATGGTCACTATTGCAACCATTGTCAAGACAAAGGCTCAAGGGCCGGACAGGGTCCCTACAGATTTATTCGAACAGGACTCACTGGTACGGGTAAAGATCTTAACATATGTGTTTAATGCAGCTTGGAAAAAGGGTCCTCTTGTTTCAAGGGAAAGGTCTGAAATTATTTCAGTGTTTGAAAAGAAAGACAGGTCTGACCCCCAGTGCTACAGGCCGAACTCCCTCTTACATTCAACCATTAAGTTCCTGGGCAGAGTGATTCTGCCTAGGTTGTCTATAATGTAATCTCCTGTCTTCAGTATGGGTGTAGACAGGGGAAAGGCAGACTTAAACAATGCCTCAACCTTCATTTATTTTATTGGCAAATAAACTGTGGGCAAAAGAGGGCAGATACGTTTAGCTGGCATGGACCTATCTTCGGCCTTTGAGAGTGTCACTTAAGCTAAACTGTGGTCCTTATCGATTGACTTGATCTGTATCACCACATTTCCTCCATGAGCTCAAGTAGGAGCTTACAGCTGTAGTTAGATGTAACCAGGATGGGTCTTCGTCATCTCCAATAAAGGTACATAGAGGGGTTAGGCAAGGCAGCATAAATTATATATTAACAACTTAGGCCCATCTTTGTACGAGGCATCTAAAGATATCCCTCGGGTAGGGTCACAGCTTATCCACACTCTCATAAACATGGATGATACCGTCTTCAAAACCAGAACAGCGGTGGGATTCCAACATTTGATTAATTCTTTCAAGGAGTTTATGGCATCACAAGATATAACTAATAATTATTCTAGATCCCACACAATTGCCATTGGCTATATTAACAAGGCCACATTCCCGGATTCGTTTTTTTTTTTTTTTTTGATGAGAGGGGATCCTGGGCACCGCAGTGAAAACTCAATAGAAACTTTTTGGCCAGATCAGTAGTTTCCGTATTAAATTTTGCAAGGAGACTGTGGGGTATCGCCTTATTAAAATTTGCCGCTAACTACATTTAGCGGCACTTTCCCAGCATAAACAAAAATGAGATGCAAGGTGGGGGTTCCTGTGAAAAAACTGCCGCTAATCCCACTTCACCATATTTACAAGGAGTTCCTTGTATGGTGCAAAACCCCCAAAACTGCCTCTAAGTTCAGTTAGAGGCAGTTTTTTAAGACCAGAAAAAAGATGGTCTTAAAATTGGTGCAAACACTTTCATTTCAGAGGTATTGGTGCTGGACAGCGCAGCAAAGATTATTGCTGCGCTGCTCTGCGCCAAAACAAAAGCTCAGGAATGCGCCCCACAATAAGATAGGGCGCAGTCCGGGGCCTCATTCATGAAAAGTGTGCCATCCCTGCAATAAAACAGCGTTGGCACACTTTTCACTACCCCCTCATTGCGACACCACTGATGCGCAATATTTACCGTATGGTGCTCCATGTAGCAATGATTTACAGATATGTCACCATTCCTGTTGTATCTCTCGGTGCTAAAGTCACGCATTGCTGCAATTTTGTCACAAGCATGAAGCAACTCCAGCAAAGCATGGGGCAGCCCTATCCATTTGGCACAGCGTCACCCTTAAGCCCGCCATGACGCAGTGGTGTCTTAAAATTGTCAGTGAAATCTAATATATTTCACTTGTCCACTCCAACGAGGCTTTGTTGCATGGGAACGCCCACCCTGCATACATCCTACCTGGCGCAGGTATCATGTGGCATAGGAGTTCACAAGGTCACGCATATGCCTAGATGAGTCACTTTGTACAGAGTCTAGTTTGGCATCAGGGGTGTCTGCTGTCACCTTCCCCGTCCTCCAGCGAACCCCAGATGCTCGGCCCACTGACACAGAGGAGTTGGTGCAGGGTGTTGGTGCAGTTGAAGCTATATCGGTGGAGTTTGCATGCTGCGGTGTTTGTAAGCGTTGGCGGAATGGTGGTGCTGAGCGAGTTGCAGAAAAGTACTTTGATGTCCTTGATCCAGCTGTGGCTTGGGGTGCGATGATGGCGGTGGTGTATGGTGAGCGTAATAAAGGCGTGATGTATACTATGATGGTCAGTTCAGGAAAGTTGGGTGGTTTGGATGTAGTTGAAGTTCCTGCTGGTGAAGAAGACCGGGTCAAACGTGTGTCAGGCTATGTGGGTTGGTGCGTGACTAGCTGTTTGAGTCGGAAGTTGGTGAGGTCCATCAGGAGGGTGGTGATGTTCTGGTCCCTGGGGTTGTCCAGGTGAAATTTGAGGTCTCCGAGTAGGATGTAGTCAGTGGATGGGAGAACCTGGGGTGCATTGAGGTCTACAATGACATCGGTGAATGGAGGTTCATGGGCCAGGGGCCTGTAGACGAGGGTGCCGTGGAGGGTGGGGTTGGGGTTGGTCCAGATCTGGAAGTGGAGGTGTTTCACGGTAACCGTCGGATCATTAGAGTGCATGGTCAGTCGGAGTGTGCTTTTTTTAGACAATGGCAATGCCTCCTCCTGGGCGCTAGGGGTGGTCCGTGCGGGTGAATTTGTAGCCTCCGTGGAAGGTGATGGTGATGTCCAGTCTGGAGAGGAGATTGGTCCAGGTTTCCGTGAATAAGGCTATGTGTGACGAGATGGAGTAGAGCAGATCCCAGATTTCTGTTGCGTGTTTGTGGAGGAACCCACATTGAGGAGCATGCAGTTGAGCTAGTCGGCTGCGCTGTTGGTTGGCTGGGCGGCAGGAGGCTCTGGTTTGCTGATGTGGCAGAAGATGCGTTTGCAGTTTCGGCAGGCGCAGGGTGCAAGGGAATACTACAGTGATGCTAGATGGCAGGTGGTGTGGCGTCCAGGATTGATGATGAGGAGTGGGCTGGCATTGTAGTTGAGTGTCCAAGAGGACGTGACCTTGGTGTTGGGTGCAGTCCAGGGGAGGACGGACTGGTACGGGCTTGCCTTTGGCACATTAGTGGTAAGCCCACTGCGCAAGGCCGTACAGCGGCGGACATTAGGTAGTGCTGCAGGGGGGACTGGACAGCTGGGAGGTGGGAAATATAGGAAAGGACACTGGAGGGTGAGGGGACACGGAGGGCGGGGGTTGTAAATGTATATATTTTTAACTCTTACCTTGAGGCCATGTCACGCGTCTTCTGTGCTCCTGCTCTCCTGAGTCTGTTTCCAGGAACAGGAAGCAGGCAACCAGGCTCCCTCCCCTAAGCCAATCACAATGCTGCAACGCAGTGTTGTGATTGTTCTTGAGCGCTGTGACAAGGCATTCAGCCAGGGGCTCAAGGGGTGGGCATGTTCTCCATGCAGGCTGTAATACAGCCTGCATTGCAAACAGGGAAGTGCAAATGACTCCTTTGGGCGGTCTGAGAAGACCGACCAAACGGTCATTGCGCACTTGAGTGGGCATACCACTACCCCTCTGCCTGCTCCGTGAGTAGAGCAGCCCCACCCACAGGCACTAGGCCTGGGCCCTCACCCGTACATTGACACTGTGCACAATCCACGGTGTCAATGTCCCATGAATATGTGACTCAGCCAGCAGGAGACTCAACCAGGCAGGATTGCACAAGCCTGGGTACAGCAGTCATCACCAAATCCGCTGGGGAACCTCCCAATGCAGGTGATGCAATAGGGCCCCCTTATGCATGAAGTTACAACGCTCCCGCCACACAAGCTCGGCGCAGCGCAGGGGCCTCACCCTCCACAGCGTCCTGCCAGCGCAACACTCTGGGATGCTGCAATGAGTGTGGAGGGTCGTGGCCAGCACCGTGCTAGCACTCATAGCGCGCAACTAACAGCAGAAAGGAAGCATTTGGGCATGAATCTTGTTTTGGGGGTGCCCTCCGCACGTGCCAGACCATCTTCAAAAACTGCCATTCAGTCACAGTTGCCCACTCAGATAATCTCTCTTCCCATCCAACGTAGCACTCATAATTCTGTAGCCTGTTCCCTTCACACCAAAAGAGAGGCCCATACACATGTCCAAAGGTTACATCTCCCCCCTGAATCTACCCCACTGGTGGCAGTTTTGGCAAATGTTCTGCCCCTGACAGTGGGAGGGGTGGATTAAACCCATTATCTTCTTCGCAAAGCCGAACATTGGTCCACTTACAAAGGCAGGGTGGGTGGTTATAATTGTCATAATATTATCATGGCAAGACGGTTGGGTTGGTGAGGCCCTGGTCATAAATCATTTGAGGGGGACTGTATTGTGCTCAATCTTGGTTGTCCAGAAAGCGAAGGACATATGGTCATCTGAGGGCTTCTAAGAGCGTGCAGTCTTTTTTTATCCCCCTGTAGCTGTACCTGGGAGTGGGAGAGGTGACCCTAGAAATGGGTGTTCCCGGCATGATAGCAGTATAGACACCAGTATTACCATTTTTTTGGAAGACCTGGTTTGTAATGGTTGACTTTTTGTTGCACCTAGGAAACCCCTAGGGCTTTGGAGAGGAGCGTCCATGATAGGGTGGCACCCACGGTTGTAGACGCTGGTAGGGAATCATCCCTTTTAAACATCTGTAGCTGAAATTTGCCAGGGCTGTTGACAAAAGGTATATTGAGCCCCTGGACACAGGCAATCTCAGATTACCAGATTGTGGGATTATAGGAAATTTGGGACCAGAGAATCTGTTCTACCTGGATGGTTATATCCTTCTTCTCACCTGCATCACCATCACCTGTGGGTAGGGCAAAGGGTGGTTTGCTCACCTTAGTATCATTGCAGTTACAATGTACCTCTACTCAGGTAGAATCTGGCCATAGGAATATGCTGGTTGTTCAATTTGACTTTGTGGGCCTACTGAGTATCCTGTTATTAAACTTTTATAATTTGTTTGTGCGGTAACCCCTATAGAGCATTTGAGGGTGCTAAGTTCTTTTTTACAAAAATGTTATCAAACTACCTTATTCTGTCATTTTATTGGGTGATTTTAAGTTGCATTTGTGCCCCTTACATTGCCTTAAATTAGCGAATGGTCATGACATAGATCCTAAGTAGGGAAATCGTTTTGAGCACCCAAGGGGTAAAAGTATGCTCGAGGAAGTCCTTGTAGTTTTTAACTAGGTGTCCACGAGAGATGAGTTAGTAGGAGCACGTTTTCCCACATTTAAAGACAGAGGCGCAGACACAGTGATTGACTATATCTTTATTTCAGCCTATCTAGCTCAGTTTGTTTATAGTTTCAAGGTTCTATGGTCCGTGTTTATTGATCAAAACCCGCTAAGATTATCTCTCGATTGAGGGAGGACAGTTGAGTCCAATAAAAATGTCAGCCTGTACAGCCTGCTTGGAGAACAGCCCTAGTGATTGTGACATTGCCCCACAAGATCAGAGACGTAGATAACAATGGAGCAAAGTCCCACTTGAAGCCTTTATTAATTCTTTATATGCTATTTGTGGCCAGAATATCCAGTTGTGTATGAAGGACACCATGAATGATGAGCTACTCCTGAGTGCCTTCAGCATAATAAGTCTCCAGATTGCTAATAATTTTAGGGATACCAGTACCAAGAGGGTCAACGTAGGGGAGAGATGGTTTGATGCCAGCTGTTCAAGGGCCCACCATAATTTATTAGCTACACTAAAGAGAACCCCTAGAGATAGGGCTGAGATAGTTAGGAGAAGAAAGGAGTACAGGCAGGCTAAGCTAGAATTGGGAAGTTAAAGAGAGAGCCTGTGAGCAACATTTGGATCCCCACATACTCAGTAATAGTGGGATGTTTTGGGACATTATCAACCGCCCCTTTTTTACTGGAGTAGGCGTAGCAGGTACAATTTCCCAGGTGGCGTGGGTCACGCATGCTTCATGGATTTATGGTGGTCAGTTTAAGGTCACTTTAACGCTGAATATGGGTCATACAAGGGGGGATCCCTTCTCCTGTTTAACATAGGAAGAGTTAATGGTCTCTATTGCAACCATGGCCAAGACAAGAGCTCCAGGGCCAGACAGGGTCCCTGCAGATTTATTCAAACAGGACTCACTGGTATGGGTAAAGATCTTAACATATGTGTTTAATGCAGCTTGGAAAAAGGGTCCTCTTGTCTCATGGAAAAGGTCTGAAATTATTTCAGTGTTTGAAAAGGAAGACAGGTCTGACCCCCAGTGCTACAGGCCGAGCTCTCTCTTACATTCAACCATTAAGTTCCTGGGCAGAGTGATTCTGCCTAGGTTGTCTATAATGTAATCTCCCATCTTAAGTATGGGTTTAGACAGGGGAAAGGCAGATTTGATCAATGCCTCAACCTTGATTTATTTTATTGGCAAATACACTGTGGGCAAAAGAGGGCAGATACGTTTAGCTGGCATGGACCTATCTTCGGCCTTTGAGAGTGTCACTTAAGCTAAACTGTGGTCCTTATCGATTGACTTGATCTGTATCACCACATTTCCTCCATGAGCTCAAGTAGGAGCTTACAGCTGTAGTTAGATGTAACCAGGATGGGTCTTCGTCATCTCCAATAAAGGTACATAGAGGGGTTAGGCAAGGCAGCATAAATTATATATTAACAACTTAGGCCCATCTTTGTACGAGGCATCTAAAGATATCCCTCGGGTAGGGTCACAGCTTACCCCACACTCATATATATGGATGATACCGTCTTCAAAACCAGAACAGCGATGGGATTCCAACATTTGATTAATTTTTTCAAGGAGTTTATGGCATCACAAGATATAACTAATAATTATTCTAGATCCCACACAATTGCCATTGGCTATATTAACAAGGCCACATTCCCGGATTCGTTTTTTTTTTTTTTTTTTGATGAGAGAGGATCCTGGGCACCGCAGTGAAAACTCAAAAGAAACTTTTTGGCCAGATCAGTAGTTTCCGTATTAAATTTTGCAAGGAGACTGTGGGGTATCGCCTTATTAAAATTTGCTGCTAACTGCAGTTAGCGGCACTTTTCCAGCGTAAACAAAAATTAGATGCAAGGTGGGTGTTCCTGTGAAAAAACTGCCGCTAATCCCACTTCACCATATTTACAAGGAGTTTCTTGTATGGTGCAAAACCCCCCAAACTGCCTCTAAATTCAGTTAGAGGCAGTTTTTTAAGACCAGAAAAAAGATTCTCTTAAAATTGGTGCAAACACTTTCATTTCAGAGGTATTGGTGCTGGACAGCGCAGCAAA